>NC_072426.2:104325000-109325000 GCF_028878055.3 Symphalangus syndactylus | reverse complement strand
AAGTATTAAATCAGAATATATGGGCTGAAATCTAGTAATGTACTCTTTAAGTCTCACAGTTAGTTTTCACTAAAGTTCCTAAGGCGTGATACTTGGCAATAAATATTTTTTGATATTTTATCATCTTAAATGAGAGTTATTTTCATGATTACAGGACATAAACATTTTGATACAGTATGTCTTTAATAAGTCGTGATAGTCTTCTGAAGGAAATGAAGAAGTGTAGGGCTTGAGGTCAGAGATGATAGATTCTAATTCAATTGCTACAATGAACAAAAAAGCCAGGGCATTCATGTGGTAATTCCTCTCACAGCACTTGATAGGATTTCTTTGGGAATATTTATAACTCCTGCAAAAATGATACAGTAATTGTTCAAAGAAAATTAATAATATAATTAATTTATGTAAGAAAAGAGTAAGCAGTCATTTGTATATAAAGTTGGAAAATTCTCTTTCCCCTCAAATCCTAATCTTAAGAAATGTAAGGTTTTTATTTATCCTTCATGTATATAAAAATAATTCTGATATTTCAATTGGAATCCCTTAAAATACCAACCATTCTTAGCTATATGATCATTTTGTTGGCTATCAAAATGAATAGGGACCTTTCTTGCTTTCTCTAAAAGGCAGTTTCCAACTCTACAGTGTTTTCATCATTCATAGTGGAATGGAATCCTGTTTACTGTCATTTGAGTGCTTGGGAACCCCAATATCTTTTTCCTTTCAGTTTTTTTATTTGCTCAGAAGGAAATCACTTCTGGTCTTCTTAGTTTTTGTGTCATATGCCCACATTTCTTTTATTTATACACCTATGTTTTCAAATACATACATAGGTGTTACTCAGAAAAGAGGGATCACTATTAAATATGTCACTCCAGTAACTTTTTGTTTCTTTCACTGACCTGAAAATATTATCCACTGCTATGATTTCTAAATCTTTTATGCTTTAGAATAACCCAGATTACTTTTAAAATTTATTCATTGTTCTCCCCTCTAAGAAGTATTACATCAGTATACTGGGCTTAGACCTACTAATATATTTTTAAATTCCCACAGACAATTTCGACTAAAATTCTTAAGGCATGATACTTGGCAATAAATAATTTTCTCTATTTTAATTACAAAAAATATTTTACCAATAGATGATGGACTGTAATAACTAATTACAATAATTTTAATAATAATTCCAACAGCATACCTAATGGGTAATCACATATTAACAAATCAGATCCTTTGCTTACAGTGGATAAGAAAGATATTTTGTCAATATGTTTCTTATATAGCTAAACATAATATTTTCTTTTAATTTTGTCATTGAACTTCTGCAGAAATAGGAAAAATAGCTTGCACATGGAAAGTGCACACATCTAGCTACTAATTTCATGGTTCTGATGTTAATGAATTTTCTATATGTATATGTATGTGTACACATATATAGATATATCTGTTCAATGTTTAAAGACACTAAAATAAAATATTTAACTTCTTGAACACAGTTTAGTGTGTTGGTAAAATATGGTAAGATAATATAATCAAAGATAAAATGATTAGTATATCTTTAGCAAATATAATAAGACTTGATAAAGCTACACAGTTAAGTCAACCAAGAAAACTGAAAAGCTACACCAAATGATATGGGTCAACATTTCCAGTCAGGGCAGGTTATTAAACAAGTCTCAAATCCCAGTGGCTTGCACATTTCATCTCCAAGACCTGAATTCTCCTCCACATCATTTATTTCCTTTCCCACAACAATACCCTAACCACTGTACCCATTTATTATTTTTGCATTTCTGTTCAATATCTGATCTATAGGGTGTGGGGTGCATACATGTACTTTCTTTGTCATGTGTTTGAAGCAAAGAGTATGATTAAAATTTTGAAAGAAATCTTAGAAAATAGATATTTAAAATTCATTTACTACTCTCAAATCCCCATGATCTCAGCCTTTGAAATATCTTTCTTCATTGAACTTTCTCTCTTCCATTTCATTTTAGTATGTTATTTCTAAAGCGCAGACATAATTTCCCTGATTCACATTTCCTATGTTTGAAGACTAAACCTGTTTAAATTGGTCTTCCACAATCTGAGGAGTATTCTCCCTCCCTAACTTCCTTTTCTGTCTCACTCTTCATAAATTTCAGCACTTCAATCATACAGGGCTTTTTACAGTTTTTCAAATGAAACGTTCTCTTATAATTTTATCTTGATCAATTCCAATTGTTACTCTCAATTTAATGAGTAATGACAATGAAGTATATCTGCATATTTTTGATGATTCACCAGATATATCTACATAAGCATGTATATTTTAGGGATAAGCCAACAAACAAAAAGTAAAATAACTTGTATGTAAATATAATTTTAAAATTTATATTAAATATGCATTGATCAATAACAGTGATAAAAAATTCATGGTGGCATTTGAATAAATCAGGCTTTGGGGGTTCCGTTTTTATGTCTTAAAGTTGGAAATATTATAATGTAATTTTAGATTTTCCTCCAGGCATCTTCTGTTGGTTTATCTGTTCATGTTAAAAAGTGCATTTGAAATAAGAACATTTGAAATGCCACAGCATATGCTCAGGAAGATTTCAACCACATATATTTTTATTTTTCCCTAGAGCATCTATCATATAAGTAATATAAGAGATAAAACTGAATACGGGATTGAATAAAACAATAAACATTGAGATTTTGTTGTTTGTATTTTGAAATTCTATTTATACAATATGGATCAAATAGAATTAATATTTTTCAGCATTCAAATCTAATTATGGCTGGTAAACTCTAAAGCTAGTGATTGCTTTCTTCTGTGTATTTCTAGATAAATGTTTTTTAAGGAGTATACTTGAATATTTACCATATAGTTTAAGGAATATGTTAAGGTTAACTTATTCTAAAACATGTGCAATGTCTCACAACTTAGATGTTTTTAAAGAACAAGGTTAATGAAAAAATTTCATTTATTCAAATGTCACTTCAGAGTGCATAGAGGATCTAAAATTATAAACAAGATTTTCTAAGACTCTTTCACTGGGGATGCTTTAAAATTAAAGAAGGATGATCAGAAATAAACTTCAGGCACAAACTGTAAATTGCCTGAGCAGCTTCTGTCCACAATTTTCAATTCATGGGGGAAAAAACTGTCACTGCTGAAACATAACCCTATCATCCAATTTTCTCTTCACTTATAATGACCTCAGGAGTAAAATCAAATATCACTTGCAAAGTTAGAAAAGATTCAAAAAAAATTTCTCATACAAAAAAAATCAAAATTTTTATCAAGACTGTTTATGAAAAAATCTTATTTATGATCCAAATTTTCCTATTATATTTCAACCTAAAAGTGAGTTTTAGCTTAATATCATTCTCCTGATCAAGATAATGTTTTCTCAATCCATTATCTAAACACCTTTCTACAATCTATATGATCCAGTTCATTTTTATCTCCTCAGTATCCTTGTCAGTATCAGCCTGTCTTGGATTCCCTCTCCTCTTGATTCCTGCAGCACATTAGCTCATATTGTATGCTAATTACATTCAACTTTTAAAACTTTCCTACTGTTCTATGTTTTTATTCGTATTATGTCCAGTCATCCAGAGGGAATTTTAGAAACAGTCATTGTGTCCCCAATTCCTTATACAATCCTAATTCTGCCTAGTAGAACTAAATAAGTGGCAGGCAGCTAGCATGATTGTTGCAAGAATAATTTAGTAATTAATTCAGTGATTCAGATTGCATCTGAAAAAAAAGTTATTGACCACAATAAACCTACTATTTTGTATATGCATTACATTTCCAAGTCCTTTATTCATTCTTTTTCTTATAACTTTTCCTATTTATTTTCATCTTGCCTATGACTTATCCATGAAACTTGGATTAATATATATTCATTTGTTTAGTCAATAGCATTTAACACTAAAGAGTTTGCTGAAAATTTGATTAATTTACTTTAAATGAGGTAAATATATCAAGAATATATTTTTACTGTCTATTTTAAATGCAAATATCAAGAAGTGACACAAAATAGCCATTGGAATTCGTTATTTCTAATTACTCTTTTTGTCTTTTGCTCTTTATTTCCCAAAAGACTTCATGATTTTAAATATTATGTATACTAGAGTAGATTTGTTAGGAAATAGGTAAATATCTTTTTCTTATTATAGTATTATTGCTACTCTGAGCCAATGCAAACTTAGAACACAGCAAAATAATTTGACACTCAGCTAGCATCAATTTGACTAAATATATGGTGTCTGCTAAGTTCAATAAAATAGAACATGTTGTTCATAGACCTTTTATTTTTGGAAATTTCTAGGGATTGTATGTCCACAGAATTGTGAATCACCACATAACTCACATAGATGTTTCAGTTTTCCTTGGTTTTGTTTTAAAGTAACTGTGATTTAATTTAGCTGCATTTGACAGCTACTTCCTGGAAATATAAGTGTACATTTACAGTCTTCATTTATTCTCAAATACATAAAATATTTGTGTATTTGCAACTTGCAGGGTTGGGGAGTGGCAGGATAAAACGATTCAAACAATTGGGTGCAAATGAGATTGGTTTCTGTTTCCCAGGGGTTTTGTAAATAATCAACTTAACCTTACATAATGAATCAGATGCTTCTGAGAAGGAGAGTTATTTTTTGGAAATAAGTGCCTGGGGATGCATATCTTAGGTCACTTAGAGTACTATTTAGTGTGCTATAATAACACTAAATGAGTGCACTCTCTTAAAGGGGTGGATGTGCCTTCTTAATCATTTAACCTTCTATAGTATCAGTAATATATAATATATACACAGGCCGAAGTTGTTTCCTGCCATGATGTGAATGTTTTAAATAAATGTACAATTTTATTTGCCTAATGTTTTTAACCAAGGTAAAACTGCCTTAAATCTCTAAAGATATGTTTCTTATCTGTCTTTGTAACAAACAACACATTAAAAATGCATGACTAGGTATAAATGGTGCTTCAAATTGGTTTAAGAGGATATTTTCCTACCAGAGGGAGTGGAGAAGGCACCAGTGAGAAAGAGTATAAGAAGCCTGAATGCATGAAGGACAGAGTATAAGAGACCCATGGAAAGAAGATCATGATTTTAAAGCAGTTAAATCCACTAAGGATATATTACGGCAAATTTTAAATGTTACCTTGGTTGAGAAAATAATATAATTTAGAGAAATAATGTAAATATTCTTAAAATCTTCCAGTAAACTTATGAAGTTCCTAATCTTTTTATATTATTGTAGTTAGCTTTTTATGTGCTTACTATATGCCAAACACTATGCTTTATGCTTTGAATAAATCGTGTAATTAAATTCTTATGGCAGCCCTATATACTAGGTCATATTACTATTTTTACTATGTATAGAAACATATTGGTTCTTAGAGTTGTCAAAAAATTATGTTAATTATTATTTAGTAAATTGCTCAACAAGAATGTAAATCAGTCATGACTAATTTGATGGTTTATACTCAACTACTACAAAAATGTGCACATTTAAAGAGTAGTTTTTATAGGAAATTAAGAGATATAATTTGAAGAAAAAAAATTATGTAAGATGAGAATGTACAGCCTCCACACTAGGGGTTCCAACCCCTGAGCCACACAGCAGGAGGTGAGCAGCAGACAAGAGTGAAGCTTCATTTGGTTTTATAGCAGCTCCTCCTTGCTCACATTACTTCCTAAGCTCTACGTCCTGTCAAATCAGTGGCAGCATTAGATTCTAACAAGAGTGCGAACACTATTCTGAACTGTGTGTTTGAGGGATTTAGGCTGCACACTTCTTATGACAATCTAATGACTGATGATCTGCCACTCCCACAATCACCCCCAGATGGGAGTGCCTAGTTGCATGAAAACAAGCTCAGAGTTCCTACTGATTCTACTCATGGTGAGTTGTATAATTAATTCATTATATATTACAATTTAATGCTAAAAGAGATAAAGTGCACAATGAATGTAATGGATTTGAATTATCCCCCTCTCCACTCTGTGGAAAAATTGTCTTCTACACAATGGTTTCCTGGGGCCAAAAAGATTGAGGACCATTGCCCTACATAACTCTCATTGAATAGAAAAAGTGGAGAAAATGGCCACTACATTTCCAGGAACATGGAGTACTGAGAGAGGAAGAAAGAAGGAGCTGGTCAGGCAGGCAGTTAGGGTGGGTCCTCAGTAAAACTCCTTTAAACCAAGAACAGCCTGAAAACCAAGCTGCAAGCCCCAGATCAGAAAAAGCCTGCATCCCTAAATGAAAATGGCCATTCAACTAGCCCAGTTGAATAAATTCCAATTCTTTTTAGGAATTCTCTCTTCCTTTGGCATGCCTTTGTCCCATTTCACATGCTTTGTCTTGGCCCTTAATCTTCCCTCTCCTGCTTGGTTCTTTGTACTCCTCTGAATTATTGTGTCTCTCTGAGTGTTGCATTTTGGTGCACTGTTCAGTCCAAGCCTTCCCCATATTCAGACCATAAAAACTCCTGTGCTCAGCCTCATTGTTGGCAACCTTTTTTTGGGTCCCCCCTCGCTGCTGAGACCCTTTCTCTCACTTAATAAATCCTCTTCTTTCTTACTCTCCAATGTCCATTAGCCTTATTCTTCTTGGTCATGGGACAAGAAACCAGAACTTGCCAAACTGAAGGAGCAATAGAGCTGTAATGTTTCCACTCACCAAGCTGTAGATGGTGGGAGTAAAAGAGCTGTAACACTCCCTCCTGCTCGCCGAGCTACAGGAGTGAAGAAGCTGCTGGGTGCTACTCTCTCCTGATCACTGAACAGCAGGAGTAAAAAAGCTGCAACAGTATCATCAGTGTATTCAGGCTTCAGTAAATACCAAATGATATATTGGCGTTTAAGCCAAGTGTTCATAGTGTTTTCTTGGTCCCCAGGGCATGAAGGTCTTCTTAAATCCTTATGTTCTACATAACTGAAGGGACAGGAACTGCTTCCCTGACAGAAAATACATGTCCAACTATGAGAGGTCATGCCTTTCTGTAAGTTATAACAAAAAAATGTAGTTTCTCAACTGAAGAAAATGTAAATAAAAATGTTAAAAAAAAACACAAAAGGTAATGTATTGTTTTGCTATCAAATTATTGTCAGGACAAATTTGGAGTTCTAAAATAATTCACTAAAGTAGCAGCCAGTAAACTACAATTCATTTCAAGTTTGCTTAAGAGCAGTCTTCAGAAAACGCTTTAATGTCCCGTTCCAGTTCCTCACACTTTCCCTCCAAATGGAGCTGTGATTTCAGTGAAATGTTTCCATGAAAGAGCATGCTGAATAGAGGAGTAGCACTTGGATTTTGACATTCTCCTGTCCAGGATGAGCCTTATTTATTCAATCACCTTCTGTAGTTTCGGTTACCTGGGAAATAGACTTTGTAACTGAAATTTGCATTCTGGATGGTTCTTGTAGAGGAATTTGGAGACCAAAACTTGAAAGGGTGTAAGGAAAGGAGAAATATGCAGGAGAAGAAGTTGAATATGCCCTTCAAAACTGAGACATGAGAGGTGAGCCTTGGAAATGGTGAATGAACCAATCATTTGATGCAAGTGTCATAGAAGAGGGGGAGGAAATGGTAATTTTGAATAAAGCATCTTCTTTTACACTAATGATTTTTTTTTTTTTGACAGAGTCTGGCTCTGTCGTCGCCCAGGCTGGAGTGCAGTGGCGCGATCTCAGTTCACTGCAAGCTGCGCCTCCCGGGTTCATGCCATTGTCCTGCCTCAGCCTCCTGAGTAGCTGGGAGTACAGGCGCCTGCCACCATGCCTGGCTAATTTTTTTGTATTTTTAGGAGAGACAGGGTTCACTGTGTTAGCCAGGATGGTCTCGATCTCCTCACCTCATGATCTGCCTGCCTTGGCCACCCAAAGTGCTGGGATTACAGGTTTAAGCCACCGCGCCCGGCCTCTGCTGATGATATTCTTATGGAGAGCCTCAGATGTGAACTATCAGCAGTTCACAACCTGCTTTTGGAGAAATGTGTTCTGAAAGAGGATCTGGGTGATCCACCTAAGCATCCAGAACAATGAAGAACTACCAGATGTGTCTCCACTTGTGTGTTTGGGAGGGCATTATGCAAACATCTAATAGCATCAATTAATCCTATTATACAAAAACAAACACGCAGATGAACACTGCGTTTTTGTATTCAAGGTGATTTAGCCTGAGAAATTTATACACTTACAAATTATTTACAATGCATACAGCTACCCAAAAAACACCAAAAATTCAAACTTCTGAGTGTCCACCAATATAGCTCAGTATTGCCAAACAATGATGGTTTGCAGATTATTTGTAATCACAGGTTCCTTGACTATATCTGCAGTTGTAATTTTCCTAAGGTGAATTTTTTTCAAATCCTGCTGAAGTTCAGGCTGTGCAAAGCATGTGAGCTGCCTGAGGCAAAGGGTGAAAGAGGTGAACTGAGTATTCAAATGTCCGTAGTAGTCAGTTTCACTGCTTATCAGTCTCTCCTACATGAGGCAGAAAACAGCAGTTGCTGAGGCTCAGCAGTTAAACTGAGGAATCAGCTTTATTCTGCTGTAGAGTAAATGACATTCTGGGATTTGAGTAGATTAGCTAATTAATGATTGCCTTAAGTACCTACATTGCTTTTCTGCCCCAAGGCTTCTCACATCTTCAACTTACCTTCTTGGTAATGTCTCTGAAATCAGTTTTATTCCAAATGCAAAAACATTGTATCTATCATCGACTCCAGACCATAGGAAGGTTTCTTTTTAATATTTTAGTGTCTTATCCATATTGTACACATCAGCTCAAAGAAGACAGACAATCATACATACGCTCATCATTTTCTCAGGAATGATTACTTTCATACCCTCATATTGCAATGACACAGACCCACAAAACTCTGTAAATATGTCCCTAGTATCAGTGAAGTCACAATACCCAAAATTATTAATTTTAATTTTCATTTCTGCATATTGGAATATTCCATCCATTAATGAATAGCAAATGTATGTCCTGTACTTCTTTAGAGTCTCATGGATGATTCTATACTGAAGAGCATCTGTAATATCCATTTCAACAGCAGTTAAGTACAACATCTTGAACAGACTCATAATAAAAGGGAAGCAATAACATTGGGTTAAAACTTTCCAGACAAAATAGGATGGGGTCATCTGATAAGTTTAATGTACAAAATCAAACCAAATTTTCCCATCCAGTATATTAAGAAAGATACTTAGCTCTACTCATCTTTTACTGTAGAATAATTAAACATTTTACAATTTAAAAATGTTTTAAAATATTGGACAGACACTTAGTAATGATAATTTTGCCCTCTGTGTATATTCTCATCACTTAAAACTTTGAAAGTTACAGAAGCCTCATTGAATTCTCAAACTAGGGATTTGTTAGACCCCACAGTAGAATTCACTGCTACTGTTCTGCATTTAATTCTCTTGAAGGAAGTGTTTGTGACACCTTAGGGCTTCCTAGCAAGTAAATCAATTCCAAAGGTTGGCATTGCAGTGACATGGAAACAACAATAACTTCAGAGAAATGTGGTCATAGTCAATGGCATCTTAAAATTGTAAACCATGCAAATGCATCAGCAGGAATACACAAGTACACAGGGGAGGCAAAAAGAAAGAGACATGCTAAGCAAAGAGTACTGATGCCAACTGTAATGGCCAAAAAGAATTCCAGTATAGGGAACACAAAATGAGAATATGACATTGTTAGCATATATATTCATATTGTCAATTTTTTAGTTAAAATAATATATTAGTATTATTTTCTCTATGTATGTATATATATTTCCAAAATATGTTGGAATTGAATGCATACACATTAAAATTCAAACTACGGTATTATATAATAAAATAGATTCTATATTCAACTAAAATGAAAAGCTCAAATTGACAATATATAAGCAAACACAGAATAAAAATACAAAGCATATCATATAGTGATAATGTCACAGTATTATTCTTAATGTGGTCAAATACAATATTCAACTGACTTTAATAAAGAAAAACTTTGTTACTTAGAAAAATCAGTTTCTGCCAGCATGTGTTAAAATTACTTCTAAAATTTTCACATTCTCTTCAGAGACATGGGCCCTTTGGCATATTTTTTACCTTAAGGATAAGTATCAAATATTTGATTATGTGCTCAGCTTTTTAGGTATTGGCTATAATATCAATATCCATATACTATATATTTAGATTTTGTTACCACATCCTGGATGCCAAGTTCTTTGGCTATTATGTAAGGTGAAATGAACACCAGGACAATTGGAGATTTTTCTCAGGCAAGATATAATGAGCTTGTGGGTGGAGCACACAAGGGAACAACGGACAGGAACAGGATCCTAGTACCAGCTCCCAGAGGGGCTCTGCTCTGGTCATTTTGAGGAAGTTGAGGTGGGAAAGGGAACGACCAACATACAAGCATTTTTAGTGAGGGTCTTTTTTTTGAGACGGAGTCTCACTCTGTCGCCCAGGCTGGAGTGCAGTGGCGCAATCTCAGCTCACTGCAAGCTCCGCCTCCCGGGTTCACAGCATTCTCCTGCCTCAGCCTCCCGAGTAGCTGGGACTACAGGTGCCCGACACCACACCCAGCTAATTTTTTTGTATTTTTAGTAGAGACGAGGTTTCACCATGGTCTCAATCTCCTGACCTCGTGATCCGCCCTCCTCGGCCTCCCAAAGTGCTGGGATTACAAGCGTGAGCCACCGCGCCTGGCCTAGTGAGGGTCTTTTCTACATCACATGACCAGAAAAAAAGCAGATAAGCCCCTCCCGCCTTAGCTGAAGAGTTTAGTATTACAATGAGATTATAACGAAAAAAACGTCAGTGAAAGGTCAATGCTGAAGTTCACCTTGTCTTCAGGCAGCCAGATCTGGTTATATTCTTATTGGGAATGCCAGAGTCTTGCTTCAGTGACCTTGAAAAGCATCACTCAAAGAGATAAACACTTTCTTCATTTATGATTAGGATCTCAGCCTGGTCACCTAAGTTAGTCCCACGTCAACCTACATGACTTGGATCAACTTGGTAAGGGAGGCAAAATGGTAGAGGAGGGAATTTGCTCATACATGTAAGACCCAGCAGGACTTTGGCTTTAATGACACCTGTAGGCCAGGACTGAGTCTCTTCCCTATACTGCCTCATGTTGGATCATTTATATGGTGCTAAGTAGTCAAGAAAAATAATCTCTTTTCTATATATTTGAAAATATTATTATCCAGTGTCATACAGATAATCGCCTTGACATTTTCTGAAGTTTTACATAGACATATTTTAATGCAGACACTATCTTAATATGTTAGCATTATTTTAATACTTCAAAGAAACTATAGCTTGATAGAAAATATATGTATATATACACTTTGCTGATTTGACTTCCCATATTATTAATTTTCAGAGAAAAAAATGTATTTTATAATATTCAAGCTGCATCTAAAGCCTGAATGTCAGGTGCACGTAAGATTCTAAAAAACCAAGAGAGGATTTGGAAAGACATACATATACATTATTCAACTAATTATGCCATTTCAAAAGTTTATCACACTGGTCTTGCTATTATCTTGTAGAGAAAAGTAACATTTGTCATACTCTGGGGTGGGCTACTGACAAAGGACTTCAATCATGCAGAAAGCAGTTTTCAAATTTCCATTAAAAAAAAGCAGGCTCCATTTCCATGATAAATTACTCCTAGACAAGAATCGTAGCTGACTACCCAAGTGCTTGATTCTGTTATCACTGATTTGTCCTTCAGTCTTCAACAAAATGAAAATGAAGGACTTAACAACTAATTGTGCCAGGAAACAGAGCTAATTTCCTCATACTGCCCCCAAAAAAGATCGTATGCCATTAAACTTGAGAAGGAATCATATCATGTGCAATAACAAAGTGTTATTAATGTCTTTATTGTCCTACAAAGTGTCTTGATTGCTACTCTTAAGTAAATTTGCTCCTGAAAAATCATACAGATTTTCCTCAAGAACAATGAAAAAAAAAATAGGTTTCAGTTACTAAAGAAGACTAAAACCTTCTGAAGGAACTTTTAAATTCTTCATTTTAATTGGGAAATCAGAAGCATTTCTGAGTGGGTTAAATGTAGTGGACTAGCATAAATTTTAACCCTTTACTTGAAGATAAATATCTAAACTTTTAACTAAAGATCACTCCCTCCAATATTCCACCGATTAGTGATCAGTGAAATAAAAATTAAAACTATAATGCAAAACCATTCTATAGACATCAGATTAGTAAAGATTTAAATATATTGGAAGTTATATAGGACATTGGGTTTTCTCATCCACTGCTAGTAGGAGAAACCATTTTGAAAAATGCTTTTGCGTTACTCAGTGAAACTGAATATGTCCTAATTAAAATGATCCTTCTAAGAAGGTGCCCTGAAGTTAAATCTCTTGAACATGTACAGATATGGACTTTCAAACAGAATAGTAATTGTTTGTTTTTTAAATTAAACTGTTACTACAGTTTCTTGTTTCTGGCCAGATAATTTTCATATACATTAATGTGTATATAATTTAGTTAATAACAAATATTTCTTTTCCATTTTCTTTGCACCTTTTAGCTTTTCATGTTGTTAGAAAGGTGGCTTATTAAAACTTCTCCAGTTAGAACAAACATAATTGGCCACCTGGAATGCTTTCAGCTATACCAATATTCTTGATTAGGTAGTGAAAAACACAAGACTGTGTCATCCATATTTAAAAGTTGGTAAGGATAACCATTTTCCTTTATACAATAATGTGTGTTCCAAATATTGATTATATTTGAGCTATTCATTACTTATGCAAATATACTTATAATTGTTTATGTTATATTAGTTTATTTGAAATTTCATTAACACAACAAGACGGAAGTTTGCACAAGGAAGATTGTCTATTTGTCATTTTTGTATTATAGTTTAAATAGCTGTCTATTATACACATCACAACTTTGCTTGATGACTGTCTAGAGGATAAAGTAAAATCACACGCTCCTGACTTCTTACGGGTATAAAGTCATTTTTTAAAAAATCCTTTTATCTAGGTTAATGTTTCTAAAGTAGTCTCCTTATTTAGGAAGAGACACACTCAAAGATGTCTCATTAAGTTAGCTTCCTATTTCTGGATTCCTTCAGATTTACTTATCGCAGATTATAGATACAACCTACTCAGCACTGTCCTTCTAAATGGCAAAAATAATTAAGTGACTTTTTTTTTTCTAATATAGTGACAGGATTCAGGACACAGAACTCTAAAATGCAGCACCTTAGAATTTGAGAAAACAGCAGAAGCAGGAAGATCACTTTAACCTTCCATTTTCCCCTTCCCTTCTCTCCCCTGAAATAAATCATAACACCCACATTCCAGAGGTCCCACTCTCTCTCTGCATGGAGGAAAGAAATACCCTTACCTCTAGCAGCACAGAGACACAAGGAAGAACCTGAACAAAGAGACCTTGCTAAATTCCCCCCCGTTCATGACCATTATGTAATGCCCCCTTTTGCCCGATCACATTTCCTGAGAACTGTTCACTCTATCAAACATAAGTGTAAAAACACATAGGTTTCCCTGTTCCTTTGAGTCTTCATTCCTGAAGGATCCCATGTCACATGAAATTTGTATTAAATAAGTGTGTATGATTTTCTTTTGTTAAGCCATCTTATGTTATAGGGGTCTCATCCATGAACATTGGAATGCATTGGTGAGGAAAATATACTGTTTTTTCTTCCCTTCAATTGATAGTTCACTCCAACTAAATACCATCTCAATTTGTCATCTGCGGAGGTTGCCCTCTAGTACACATATTCACACTGTGTTGACAGCCCGTGATCCTAAGACGTCTGGGCATTGCCAAATCTCCTGATCTCTGATGACTTTCAGTTGGAGGGAAAGTTGTGTCACTAGAATATTGCTCCCATGTTTATAAAATACCTATAATGCACATGAGAGATCTTTGCCCTCCTATCCTCACTGGATATTATACATCTGATAAGCAAAAATACATTTTTGAGTATTTGTGCTTTATTATCATTAATTTGTTCCATTTTATATATTCGTTGACCTTGTGTGTGTATGTGGAGTGCTGTGTATATTTTTAAAGCACTTTACTGAAGTATAATTGACAAACAAAAAGTTGTACATATTTAATGTACACAACTTAGTGAGTTTGGAGATAAGTACACACTGATAAAACCATCACTACAATTTGTGCCATAAATATATCCAGCACCTCCAAAACTTTTCTTCTCCAATCTGTGTTTATTATTATTTTCTGATAAGAACATACATAAGATCGACCCTCTTAGCAAATTTTTCAGTATGCAAAATTTAAGTATACAATACAGTATTACTAACTGTAGGCACTATACTGTATGGTAGAACTCCAGGATTTATTCATCTTGTGTAACCGAAACATTGTAACTTGCAATTTTCCTTTCCCCTAACCAATGACAACAACCATTTCACTGTTTCTATGAGTTTGTCTATTTTAGATTCCTCATATAAATGATATAATCTAATACGTGTTTTTCTGTTTCTTACTTCAATTAAAAAATGTCCTTCAAGTTTATCCATGTTGTTGCAAGTGGTGTGATTCTCTTTTTTCTTAAAGTTGATTAATATTTCATTGTATGTATATACCACTTTTTATTTATCCATTCATCTGTTGGTGGGCTCCTGTGTTGTTTTCCATGTTCTTTTTTTATTCCTTTTTAAAATTTTAATTCTTTACCATTTGGTATCCAATTGAATTCATTTTTTTCATGTTTGTCAGTTTATTTTAAATTTGTTATATTACATCATTTGGACTTACATAGCTGAAAATGCTTTTCTTGCTTTTTCTAAAGATTTTATCTTTACTTATATTGCTTATGTTGCCTTTTGTCCAAATAATTAAATTTTTAAAATCTATTTAAATATTTAAAAAAAAAAAAGAAAAAAAAATATTTTAATTATTACCATACAACTTCCTGGATTGTTTCCCTTGCTTAAAGATATCATAAATTTTAACCTTAATTTTGGATTCTCTCTGCATATTCTGTAAGTCCAGTTTCAAAATGATGAACCAGAAACATAACTTGGAATTCATCAAACTTAATTCCCATTATGTTTTCCTCATTCCACAATTTCCTTCTTTTCATTTCTCTCGCTATTGGTCTGTTAAGGAGAACATGGATATTTTGTTAATTTTGTTGGGCAGTACTTACAGCAAACCTAAGACTTAGCCTCAATGCATAAATTGGGTTTTCAGAAAATTGGAGTACTTCATTTTTAAGAGTAAAATTAACGTATAAGCATTCATCATATTTATTACTTAAGAACAATGTTAAATGAGTGCTTCCTAACTGGTGATTTATGAAAACCCTGGGGCTTGTGATGATTTGAAAACATGCCATAGGCCATTTACTGCACATACTCTCGTGGCACTCACAGAGCTACAGTAAATACAAGTTACTGTCATTTCTTTCCAGTAAGTGAAGTTCTGATAAATTCTAGTATCATTCTACTCTCCAAAATAGCATCTGTTATTATTATATGCATAAAGATAAATAATTGAAATGAAATTTATTTTGCAGTCTGACATTTTAAATAAATCTAGAACAAAAGTTACAGCCAAACTATACACATAAACATTTCAATATTTTATTAGATATTTGGGGTCTGCAAAACAGTGTTTTCTTTTAATAAAAATAATCTGAGGTAAAAATCCTCAGCATTTTGACCACTGATGTCCAATGCATATTAGATTTTTTTGTTAGTTTTCCTGGAATAAAACAGTGCTATGATCTGTGTTCCCCAAAATGTATGTGTTGAAACTTAATGGCGAATGTGATAGTATTAAGAGATGAGGCCTTTAGGAGATGATTAAGTCACGAGGGCAGAACCCTCATGGATGGGATTAGAACCCTTCTAAATGGGCTTAGGGAGTGGGTTTGCTCTCTTCTGGTCTTTTGTCATGTAAGGATGCAGCAAGATGGCCCTCACCATATATGAAATGCTGGTGCCTTCATCTTTGACTCCTCAGTCTCCAAAACTGTAAGAAATCAAGTATATTCTTATACATTAGTCTCAGGGATTTTGTTATAGCAGCAACAGTGAACTAAGATAAACACTAACATTTTTGTCCTCCACTGTTAAGCTCAATTTCTTATTCTACAGGCCCAAGAATAACTATAAAGAAATCTAGAGTAGGCTCTGCATTATTTGGCTCTGTTGTACATTTTACTATGTTACTGAACAGGATCTATCCATGTAGTTATCATTTAATTTTCCTGAAGCAGGGTTCTTATTTTTACTCTCTCCATGTTTTCCCCAAGATCCCAATCTATTGCCAATACAATTAAGATTTAAGTCAGCTCTAGAAATTGCAAACTAAGGAATCTCCCTATGATTCTCATTTTATTTTCATTAATAACTTAATAAAACTTATGAGTACTCTAAGAAAGAAATATCTAAATACATGACTCTAGACTTTTTTTGGTCTCTGCTCTACAGGGCATTACAAAAATGTGGTCATGAACATCCATTTGTAAATCTTTGAGTGTATAAATATTTTCATTTATCTTGAATATGTGCAGATGTATATTTATATATATTTATATATCTAGAAGGAGAATTGCTTTTACTGCATGGGTATGGTAAATCTACGTTTAATAATATGTAATATTTTAAGACACTGTCAATAGATACCCACAAACAATGAACACCTATTTTAGTTTCTGCACATAGTTGCCTACACTTGTTACTGTCGGATGTTTTAACTATAGCCATTCTATTAGGTGGGAAGTGCTATCTCATTAGGGTTGAATTCACATTTCCCTAATTGCTACTGATTTTAATGCCTTTTCATGTGCTCTGTGGCTGTTTGTATTTCGTGTTTAGTGAAATAATTATTTATATTCTTTCCAATTTTTAATGAGGCTATTTATATTCTTATATGTAAGAGTTCTTTCTATATATATATTGGATATAAATCTTGTATAATATAATTATAAATATTTTCTCCCAGCTTTACCTTGATTTTTTACTTTCTTGATTGTATCTTTTGAAAATCAAAAGCTTTTGATTTTGATTAAGGCAAGTTTATCAATTTTTCTGTTATATCTTGCCATTTTCATGTTATATCTGATTATGTATTCCAAATTTAAGAATATTTAATCTTAATCTAAGAGACATAGAATTTTTTAGAGTTTATGGTTTTAGCACTTACAGTTGGGTATATGACTTATTGTGAGTTAATTTTTCTGTACAGTATGAGGTTAGGAATTAAGTTTATCTTTTTGCATTGTATGTACAGTTGTCTTAAGATAATACACATAAAAGAGTATCCTTTTCTCATTGAGTACTTTTAGCCTCTTTGTTGAAAATCAGTCAATAATGCATGCAATAATTTATTTTATAATTTTAATGATGTTTCACAAATTCATATGTCTTTTGTTATTTCGCAACTGTACTGTCTGGATTACCGTAGCTTCGTGCAGATGCCCCTCAACTTATGCTGGGCTAATAAATTCATTGTAAGTCAAAAATATTTTAAGTTGAACTATAGTAAGTAAGGGACTGTCTGTACTAAGATTTGAAAGTAAAAGTATATTCTTATTTTTTAAAAGTGTTTTGGTTATGGGGTCCTTTGGATTTTTGTATGATTTTAGCACAAGTTTGCCAACTTCTGCAGAATATGTCAGCAACAGTTGGAACAAGGATCACATGTAATTTACATATTACTTTAGGAATTATTGCTGTCCTAAGAATACTAAGTCTTTTTATACTTCTATACGGAAGTTGGACAGTTTATTTATATTTGCTCTTGCTCCATTTTCTTTGAGCACTATTTGTAGTTTTCAAAATACAATACTTGTACAATTATGGTTGAATTTCTAAATATTTTATTTTAATGCTGCTATAAATGGAATTTTCTTAGCTTCATTTAAAATTTATATTTCGTCTTTTGACTAAGACTGGTGGAGTTCATAGTTTTTGAGTATGTGTGCGAGCATGTATGTAAATGTGTGTATTTTTTCTGCATACAAGATTATATTGTCCACAAGTAAAGACAATTTACCTTTTCCTTTCTAATCGGTCCCGATTTTATTTCTCATTTTTTTCCTCTCTTTGCCTAATTGTACTGGCTATCATTTCCAGTAGAATGTTGAACAAATGTGTTAAATGAAGAGAATCTTTTCTTGTTCTGGGAAAAGCATTCAGTCTTTCAACATCAAATATGTTTGTCAGCTATAAGGTATTTTTAACATGTTTATTATCAAATCAAGGTGTTTCCTCTTTACTTACAGTAGGTAAAAAGTTTTTTTTAATTAAAAACGGGTTTTGCATTTTGCAACTGAATTTCACTGTATCTATTAAGATAATAATTTGTCGTGTCTATTGTTCTATTATTATTGTGTGTTAAAACTCTAACTGGCTTTTGGATGTTAAATCAATCTATCCCTGCCGTAAACCCTACTTTTAAGAGTGTAAAATCCTTTTTTATGTTATTGAATTTGGTTTGCTATTGTTTGGTTGAGAAATTGTATGTCTACAATCATGAGGGATTCTGATCTGTAGTTTATGTTTTGTTTTGTTTTGTGATGTCTGTATCCCACTTTATCTAGTTGTATCTGGGCAACACTGGCCTTATAAAATGAGCTAAGTAGTATCCTCCTGTCATGTTTTTGACATAGTTTACACAATATGGTATTACTTATTTCATAAATGTTCAGTGGAATTTACCAGTTAAAGCACCTCGGTTTGGATATTTCCAAAAATGTGTGTGGGTGAATAATTTCTAATTAATAATTTAATCTCTTTAGTTTGTATAGGCCTTTTTACAGTATCCATTTCTTCTGGGGTCCATTCGGGTAATTTGTGTTTCCAGAAGCTTGTCCACTTCATCTAAGTTGCCTAATTTGTGGCATAAATTTTTTCATACTATTCCTTCAACTCCTTTAATAACTGTTAGGTCAGTAGTGCTGCCCCCTCTTTCATCCCTTATATTGGTAATTTGTGTCTTCTCTTTATTATCCTTGGCTAATATCATTAAATGTGGGTGAGTTGTTTGTTTAATCTTGAAGAAGATCCGATTTCTGGTTTCTTTTTTTATATTTTCTAATTTATTAATTTCTGTTTCAATTTTTATTAGTCCTTTTTTGGGTTTATTTTCCTTGGTTTGAATTCAGTTTTCTAGCTTTTTATACTAAACACTTTGATTTGAGATCTTTACTCTTATTTTACATTATTATTGATGTAGTTTAATTTACATCTTCCATTTAGATATTAGTTTTCTTTGGGTGAGTCTTGACTTTTTGTTCCTCTGATTTTCTGTTACTGCCTTCTTTTAATGGCTTGCATATTGTTATAACATTTTGATATATATTTGATGTTTTATTCTTAGTGGTTGCTCTAGAGATGACACTACATCTCTTGTCTGAATCTGCCTCAAATTTTTGCTAACCTAATTCTATTAAAATACAGAAACGTTGTACCATTATAGTAACATTTTCTCTCCCTTTCTTCGTGTTGAATTATCTGTATTACATCTAGGTATGTTACAAACCCAACATTAGAATGTTAAAATTCATGCTTTATATAATCCTGTGTCTTTCAAAGATTCTATAAGCACAGATAAAATATAAAATATATGTACATAATCTTACATACTAATCTACTTATTTTATTGTTTCTTGGATTCTTTATTTCTTTCATTGGAGAAGATTGAGTTACAATCTGGAGTCTTTTCCTCTCTCCAGTAGAGCACTATTATCCCATTCTTAGATTGCCCAGTTTTCATACATATACATCTTTAAAAGTTAAGGGATAAAATTTTATAATTCTTGTTTTATGTACTTTTTAAAAGTTACTTAAGCAAATAATGGAGAAAATATACAATTATGTTATATAATCATCCACCTTATTTCTATTACCAATGCTCTTTATTTGTTTACAGGGATTTGAACTACTTTCTTTCTCACTTCTTCTTACCTATTCAAATATATATATGTATGCATATACACATACACACACACAGCTCTGCGTGTGTGTGTGTGTGTGTATTTCTTACAAGCTAGTCCAGATAGCAGTGCAATCTTTCAGTCTTTTTTGTTTGTGACTGTCTTTAATTCACCTCCATTTTTGAAGGATAGTTTTTCTAGATGTAATCTAGATACTTTTGTTTTTGTTTTTATTTTGTGTTTATTGTTTTATTTTCAGGACTTTGACTATGTTATCCACTGCCTTCTGGCCTTCATTATTGTTAATAAAATAGCAGCTGTTAATCTTTAAGTGATTCACTTGTATGTAATGAATTATTTTCCTCTTGCTGCTTTGAAGATTTTCTTTTTGTAACTGTATTTCAATTGTTTGACTATGGGTGTCCAGGTGTGAATATCTTTGTTCAAAAACTTGGAGTTTTTTGAACTTTCTATATCTGTACATTCATGGGTTAAATATAATTTGGTAAGTCTTTGGTCATTTTTTTCAAACACATTCTTTTTTTCTTTCTTTACCTTATGACACTCTTTGTATTTATCTTGGTAAGCTTAATGGTGTCCCACATATTTCTAACTCTCTAAATTTCTTTGTTCATTTTTTTTCTGTTCTTCAGATTACATAATTTCTATTGATGCATCATCAAATCTTCATGTCTTTTTGTCATGTCAAATCTACTTTATCCCCTTTAAGTATTTTTTCTAGTTACTGTATTTTTAAACTCTAAAATTTCTATATGCTTACATATTATCATTTCTGTTTTTTATAAAGATTCTCTATTTAATGATTAGCTGTCATATTCTTTTGGGATTCTCTTAAAATACATTTTTTTTAAATTTTGGATTTTGAGTATGTTTAAAAGAACTTCTTTGAGGTCTTTATCCTCTAACTGCATCATTTGGACCTGGCTCCCTCAGAATTGGCTACAGTATACCTAGTTTTATAATCAGCCAGTGAGTGGTCAGAGGTTGTGCTTTAAGCCATATGGCTTTGACCCTTTGAGATAGGTTTGTGTGTATCTTTAGGAATGTTTACAATTTGGGGGAAGTTAAAAGTAGTCCCTGTAATCAGCCGGTGACAAGTGTTCACAATTTCCTTCTCTGTGTCTCCTGAACAGCCATAGCTTTACACATGTGCATTGCCTTCAGAACCACAAAAGATGGCGTTAGATCTTAGGAGAGTCCTCTTTGGCTGTATCCCATCTGGGCTTCCCTGACAAATTTCTGGCTGGTTTTCCATTTTTCTACCCTACCTATTTTTTTTTTGCCACTGTGATTTCTGAAAATTGTTTCTAGAAATTGATTTTTCCATGCTTTGTTCTATATAATGTCAAACACCTGAGATCAATCTATGAGTAGAATTTCTTCAACATAGTGTTAGTAGTAGAAATGGCCTCTGCCCAGAATGGAATTCCCATGCAATAGAGCAAGAACTGGGTGCAGGAGGGAGTAGAAAGGAAGCAGCCATTTCTTGTGGCCTCTTCTTCTTGACTAAATTAGATACCTGCACCACAGAGTCAAAGTTATGGTAAAACGATGGAAACTTTGAGCAACTCCCAGAAAAAACCTTCCAAACTAGTTGCTGAGTGCAGATGGGAACTGCCTCTGACCTAACTATCGCAAAATCCAGTGATGTATTCTGAGAATAGGACATTTTCTTGAATAAACTATTTTTTAAGCTGTATTCTCTGTAGTCAATTTTCAGGGACTTTAAATGGTTGTATTTTACTATTTTGACCACTTTTTGCTGCATTATTCTAGAAAGAATTTTTCAAGCTCTTTATACAGGCATTTCAGAAGTCTATTCATATATTACTTTTTAAAAAAATAATAAATGTGTTGCTTTAGGAAAACATAAACATCAGTATAAAACAAACAAGCTACCTACAAAGCATTTATTTGAGACTAAACAGGTAGCAGAAGACGGAATAAATGCAAAAGTATTTTTATTGCAAAAGTTTTTCCTTCAAGGTTATACTCTTCAATTTATTATTAAATTTTAAAGACACATTTTACAATAATATATAATAATACCTATATACATACTTTAAAAAGATGAGTTAAAATAATAAATTCAGGGCCATCTATATGCAAATTGGTAGATAAATAAGACATAAAAGTAGTAATATAGATTATTGTTTTTCTTGAAGATTTACACATGGTCATCACAAATTTTATCCCAGGTCTTGTGAGATATCCAGTATTTTTCTCTGAAATTTTCCACCCATTTTGTTTCCATATATGTTGCCACTAAATGCTTGATGTCATTCATACAACCTCTTCTTATTTCTCTACAATGAATTCAAATTTAGGGGATATCCAAATTACATAGCCCTATCATATCCAGTGGAAGCTGGAAGTGGGAGGATTGTTTGTGCAGGAAGTTACATTGCATCACAGTAGAGAAGGTAAAAATCAAGGAAAGAAAGTATTATACATGTTCACTTTCAAAAATCATTCAGCTATCTTCAACAAATGTAATTACACATTAAGAAAATTCTCTAAAGTTATATGAAAATTCATAAACATAACCAAAACAGAAATGACCAATAGAAACAACATTAAAGAAGTTTAAAGCAGCAATCAGTTAACACCATAACTAATCTAGATGAATATAGTCACAATAAAATAAATGGAGAAATCAATTATAAATATTTTGTGTTTATAATGGAATATCTAAATACAAAAATCAAAAACATTCAGAAATAAAAATAGAGATAGAGCAATAATCTACATGGGAAACTTCAATAATCTATTCTGATATATGTTGTAGGCAGAAAATAAATGCATTGTGGATGGTTTCTAATAATTTCTTTTACTAATAGTATAAAATGTCTTTACCTTATTCTCAATACACTAAACAAATGTAAATCTTAATAAAACATCAACTATTATCAAATACTTAGACTGAGAATACATGCCTGAGATGCATGCATTTTTAGGTATATTATTTTATTTTATCTTTGTAGATTTGAGATATATAATGAGATAGATAAATTAAACTGTTTTACGAAATTATGAAAAACAGTAATTTTTCTTTATTTTTAGAATATTTTGTTTGCTTATCTTTTTATCTATGCCACACAGCAAAAGTCAAGGAGCTACTAAGATTGTGCTATGACTATGCCAGTAATTTGATCTCTTGTGAAAAGGCTTCTCCAAGGCTAGGAGCTCTCAGCTGTTCACTCATTTGGCTCATATTTAAAAGCAAGTATGAAATTATACTTTAACATTGCCAAAATATTTCCCACTGCCAGTAGTACACAGCCAATGATGCTGAGAAAACATAAGGTGATGTTTGAAAGATATAATTCAGAATATGTTCTACTTTTTTTGCATCTATACTGATATTTCACATAAGAAGGAAAAGCACAAGAGTGAGGAAAATGCAAGAATTATAGTTTTCATATGGAGTTCAATTTTTGAAACTTTTAAAAATACATTAAATTTAGCAGGTTCACAGAGGAAGACTATTAAGATCCTAATGATCAAAATAAATATAAACTATAGTACTTGGAGGTTTTAAAATATAGTAAATTTAGGAAGAAAAACACGAATATAAAAATATGTAAGATTAATCTAAATAATATATAACAAAGACATCTCACTTACAGAAAAATAAGGTCTCAGGAATATCATGAACTCAAAACACTTTAAAAAATTTAGATATCACGGCATTACTTAAGTTAACTTAAGCCTCATATTTAGTGAAGGTCATATACATAATAAAGCTCATTTAGTGAGAAACACTGTTTTTATTTAAATTGAGAAGGATGCTTGCTTAAATTCCTTTATGTAAGTAAATACAGTTTTCATACCTTAAATTTAAGTATCAAGGAAGTGACGATTTTAAAGTTTGTCCAAAATTTCCTACTAATGAGGATGGGTTTGTTTAATCTGAATAGCACCACAGAGACTTGACTGGAGTGAGTCTTAGCAAAGCGTCCACAATGACACATTTAATGTGGAGAAGTGGTAGTCCTAGGATACTTCTACGATCAGGCTATAGTGTATCTGTTGTAACTCTACTGAGAAGGAGTTAAGAATATTGATATGGCCGGGCGCGGTGGCTCACGCTTGTAATCCCAGCACTTTGGGAGGTCGAGGCGGGCGGATCACGAGGTCAGGAGATGGAGACCACGGTGAAACCCCATCTCTACTAAAAATACAAAAAAAAAAATTAGCCGGGCGTGGTGGCGGGCGCCTGTAGTCCCAGCTACTCGGGAGGCTGAGGCAGGAGAATGGCATGAACCCGGGAGGCGGAGCTTGCAGTGAGCCGAGATTGAGCCACTGCACTCCAGCCTGGGCGACAGAGCGAGACCCTGTCTCAAAAAAAAAGAATATCGGTATGAGAAACAAGATCAGAACAGCTGTTAGTGAGTTACCTATTATTCTCTAGGCTCACTCCATGCCACCAACAAGGAACTCACTGCAATTGCCCAAACATGCCAGGCATACTCCAACTTTATGGAATCACTTTGGCTGTTCCCTCTGCTGGAATGCTCTTCCCTCATATATCTGTTGGTTACATTTTACTCCTTTAAGACTTAGCTCATAGCTTACCTTCACAATACTGCAAACTGCCTCACTGTACATTCCAGGCTTTCTGGTCACTTTAGCAGATTTTTGTGTTTTATAGTTATTTAACAAATAATTTACTCATTAAGTCTATTTTTGATTGCCCCTTTTTGAGACAAGCCCAATTTTCCCATAAAACCGATGCTTATGATTTCTTTGAGTAAACAAAGAAATTGATACTACCAGTCTTAAAACTTGTGATAGTTACAGTTGTCTGATTTGAGTTTCCTTCTCAGGAAACCAACCATCAGTCTACCCAGATAGTATCAAGGAGCTGAGGCCCTAGATCATTGCACCTGGACCATGAGATGCCAGACTGATCACCTATTATGATTGCCCAAACAACCACCTGCTTCCTGTTGATCAACTTGTCTTACTTACACCTCCCTAATTGCTATTTTCTCGTACTTGGTTACATTTCTTCCCTGCTATATAAACTCCTAATTTTAGTTGGTCAGGGAGATGAATTTGAGACTGAACTCCTATCTTCTTGGCTGCAGCAACTTATTAAAGCCTTCTTCCCTGGCCAGTAATCATTGTCTCAGTGATTGGCTTTCTGTGCCATAAGCAGCAAGACCTAGACCAAAATCCCTAGCATTCTGGTGAAGTTTCTACCCCCTAGAATATATGCAACCAAAGGTCAAGTAACTTAGTTTTGTTAACTGAGGTATACTACATAAACAAAGCCTGGTACATAATTGGCACTTGATGGGTAACTGTTGAGTGAATGCCTAATGAATACACCTCACACAATGAACTCTAAACAACACAGCAAACCATCAGTAGTACAATTGTCTACGACAATATGCAGATGTAATTACAAGTAGGCTCTTTATTTAACTTAGTTACTATTTTTCCTATAATGGTCGAAAATGGTATTCAGAAATAATTTAGGTGTACCCCAATTCTAGTCCAATTTCTCTCCTTATTTCTCTACTGTCATGTTACTTTTTAGCATTTTTCGTGCCCCTAAATCAATGATTTCTACCTCTCATGTCAAAAATAGATTAAAATATCATTGAATGTAGATATCTTCAGTGGAGTTTTTATTAGCTGTTTATTTACATGAATTTTTAAATCTGCTGTCAATGTATGGAAGTGATAGAATAAAAAATATTTTCCAAAACTAAGACAGAAAAAATGTTATATACTCAATTCCAAAAAAAAAAAAAAATTATAAAGATGTGGCCTGGTTTTATTGATTTCTGAGACTTTAGGTAGGAAATAATTTGTGTTGATCAACAGCCTGGTAAATTTCCTTCTTACTAATTTTATCTTGAATATTTTCAGTCTCCTTATGACACCTATATACTACTTACAAAATTATCCATACCTATCCTCTCCAAAAATTCCTTCTTCTAGGGCTTAAACACTGGGATTTTGCTAGTTACTTATGCAAAAGTACATGTGAACACTGCTATATGGTATGAAGACATATTTTATTTAACATCGTTTCTGGCTAGAATAATTTACAAGGTTTAATGCACCCTTTTGACTTAAATTTCACCTACTTCCTCTTTGTGACTGAGGGTAAGTCACTTACTTCATAATTTTGTGTTTTTTTACCCTAATTTTAAATGAAAGGAATTGCTCTAAATTGTCTTCAAAATATTTTTCATTTATCTAACCTTCTCCAATTCCAGGCTTCTTATATGGACATGGATTACCCTCTGGAAATCTTTTCTTCCATAAGGCCTCATTCAACCATGATTGCTAACCAGAACTCTGTAGCTGGTTGTTATCTTTCACAAAGGTTGCTTCTTTAACTCATGTTAAACTATTTTCTCAGATACCGCAACATACAAGCATGTACATAAACAGACAAACCATGCCTCTTAGTAATTTAAATCTGAAATATTTTGTCATGACAGAATTTTCAAACATTAACATTTTTACATCTGCAATTTTCACCAGAACACCTGAACTAAAACATTCTGAAGCTCTAAAGCATTTAAATGCAAAAAAATTGAAGACTTTGAATGACAAGTGGCGGGAAGTATATATGTACATGTATGTTCACATGTGTAACATGTGTACCACATATAAGAATACCTAGTTTCTAATAAAAAGTTTTTTGTAGTAAACTTTATATATGTATCATAAATTAGTGTTTATATTATCACGTTTACCTAAGAATGAAGGCAATCAAACTAATTAATTGGAAGTTTTTTACTTGTAAGTGTGACTTGCTTATTGCCTAGCTATATCAGCTTACAGTACTTGCACCTGTGCAAACCAGACTGACATAATAAACTGCAGTTTGCCATACATTTTTAATAAAATCATGATGACAGGTGGAGGTGGCCGGGCTTCTGGGTCAGGTGGGGACTTGGAGAACTTTTCTGTCTAGCTAAAGGATTGTAAACGCACCAATCAGCACTCTGTGTCTAGCTAAAGGTTTGTAAACACACAAATCAGCCCTTTGTAAAAACTCATTAATCAGTGCTCTGTGTCTAGTTAAAGGCTTATAAACGTACCAATCAGCCCTCTGTAAAATGGACCAATCAGCAGGATGTGGGCGGGGACAAATAAGGAAATAAAAGCTGGCCACCTGAGCCAGCAGCAGCAACCCGCTCAGTTCCCCTTCTGCACTGTGGAAGCTTTGTTCTTTCACTCTTCACAATAAATCTTGCTGCTGCTCACTCTTTGTGTCCACACTACTTTTATGAGCTGTAACACTGCGAAGGTCTGCAGCTTCACTCCTGAAGTCAGGAGACAACAAACCCACAGGGAGGAACAAACAACTCCAGACGCGCCTTTTTTTTTTTTCTTTTTTTGAGATGGAGTCTCACTCTGTCACCCAGGCTGGAGTGCAGTGGCGTGATCTCGGCTCACTGCAAGCTCTGCCTCCCGGGTTCACGCCATTCTCCTGCCTCAGCCTCTCCCAGTAGCTGGGACTACAGGCACCTGCCACCACGCCCGGCTAATTTTTTGTATTTTTAGTAGAGACGGAGTTTCACCGTGGTCTCGATCTCCTGACCTCATGATCCGCCTGCCTCGGCCTCCCAAAGTGCTGGGATTACAAGCGTGAGCCACCACGCCCGGTGATGCCCCACCTTTAAGAGCTGTAACACTCATTGCAAAGGTCTGCGGCTTCTCTCCTGAAATCACGTGATACCAAGAACCCACCGGAAAGAAGAAACTCCAGACACATCTGAACATCTGAAGGAACAAACTCCGGACATCCCATCTTTAAGAACTGTTAACACTCACCATGAGGGTCTGCAGCTGCATTCTTGAAGTCAGCGAGACCAAGAACCCATCAGAAGGAACCAGTTCCGGACACAATGAGTCCTGTGTTTTGACAAAATCATGTATCCTGTGTTTCATTCTTCAAACACTAAAGATGTCTAGTCTGTTGTTGATTAAAGGTAAACACTTGAAATGACTGTGTGTGTCAAAGAAAGGTTTATTTATTTTCTTATTTAAGTAATATAATCACTGGGAAAAATTCTTTAGATTTTTTCTAGCCACGACATTTTGACATGTGTTGATCATATTTTAATTAACTGTGGTAAAGTATGGCATTTTAAATGGCTAATATGCTTGTTCATTCTATTAACTTTCTTCAATTAAAAAATGTCTGAGATCTAAGGGATAATTTATACTTCTGTCTTTGAATTGTAAATAATAAAATTAGATTAAATATAGCTAAAACTGTATAGAAGCATATTTAAGATGTTAAATCTCTCTTACTACATAATCAAATTAATTTTTGTGCCCTTTGTAATTGTTTGGAGAAAAAAAAGTATATACATATGTGTCCAAAATTGGTGGGACAGAAAATGGAGCAGGCCAGTCACCCAGTAAGTCTTGTTATCAGTGTGGTTTACAAGGACACTTTAAAAAAGATTGTCCAATGAGAAACAAGCTGCTTACATTTTGTAGCTGAGATTTAATGTCCATTTCACTATTAACATTTAAGCTTAGGTGTCTCCAAGCTTTTCAAAAGCACAAGGCAATCTTGGAATTATATCAGGAATGCAACGCTTGATTTAATTTTATCTGATTTTGCAGAAAAATAATTTCAATAAATGGTAGTGACTTAATACATATGAAAAGTATACCGTAATTTGTATATGCAGGTTCAGGTGGCCAGCTTTTAATCCCTTATTTGGCCCTGCCCACATCCTGCTGATTGGTCCATTTTACAGAGAGCTGATTGGTCCATTTTACCAAGTGTTGATTGGTCCATTTTTACAGAGTGCTGATTGATGCATTTACAAACCTTTAGCTAGACACAGAGCACTGATTGGTGCGTTTTTACAGAGTGCTGATTGGTGTGTTTACAAACCTTTAGCTAGACACAGACTGCTGATTGGTGCATTTACAATCCTTTAGCTAGACAGAAAAGTTCTCCAAGTCTGCACCTGACCCCAAAGCCCAGCCAGCTTCACCTCTCACATATATTCATATGCATATAGTATTTTTGACAGCACTCAAGAGACCATGCTAAG
The DNA here is from genome assembly GCF_028878055.3 of Symphalangus syndactylus. NCBI lineage: Eukaryota > Metazoa > Chordata > Mammalia > Primates > Hylobatidae > Symphalangus > Symphalangus syndactylus. The sequence goes on along the minus strand of NC_072426.2, from coordinate 109,295,979 downwards.
AAGTGGCCTCCTAATATTTTCTACTGAATTAGATGTTTATTTATGAGCTATGTATTTAGAGACAAAACGTTATATGCATTAATCTCCAAAATAATAAATTAATATTTCCTACTTCTAGTTTATTCTTTGTGGAATTTATATTAGATCAAGTAACATGGGATCTTGTCATTAGGGATTTCATCATTCTCAAGTACCATCTTAATCCCACCTTCAGACCAAAAATATGAACCAACTTTTGAATGTTTATAACTTTTAAAGTTCTGTTAGGATTCAAATATATTTAAGAAAAAAATACAAGCAAACAATGAGATTTAAAACAGAAACAACAAACCAAAAACAACAAAAATGTGATGCTATAGAGAATGAGAACTAAAGGAGTACATATATGAGAAACACAGTTACAGAAATTATGCTGTTCATAAAAAATTAATGCAGATCATCATTACATTATAAAAATATGTGCTTGGGACAAATTACAGTATACTTTTCATATGTATTAAGTCACTACCATTTATTGAAATCGTTTTTCTGCAAAATCAGATAAAATTAAATCAAGCATTGCATTCCTGATATAATTCCAAGATTGCCTTGTGCTTTTGAAAAGCTTGGAGCCACCTAAGCTTAAATGTTAATAGTGAAATGGACATTAAATCTCAGCTACAAAATGTAAAGAACCTGAAAGTTGACACTAGAAAGTGTTGGACAAACTCAAAATCAATGATTTTTCTTGAACTTATTCAAGGATTGAGGTTGCGTGGCAAACTGTCACCCTATTTGGAGAGATTAGGCACACACAGAAAAATGGAACAACCAGGATTTCCTTACCTGGAGCCAACACTGCTGTTTCTGATCATCACTCGTGTTGAAGTTGGCTGATAAACTCTTCCCAGAATACAAATACTATTACATATTTTCTGTCAATTTAAAACATTAATCAATTCACTCTGCCACAAAAGGAGAGGGAAAAACTAACATCAATTCAACTATAGGTTACATTTTCTAAATAGTCTCCTGATCAGCAACACTTTAGCAATGGTGTAGATCATTATGTCATAGATTAACATCCTATCATCTGACCTCATCTGCCTTTGGTCAGGATAAGGGGAATGGATATATGAAAATGCAGCCCTTGGCAGCTAGGAACTGACCTATTGTTGCTAGGAGCTGATCTTCCATTCATAGCTAGGTACTTAAAGCTAGACTTTGTGTTCCATGGAAAATAAACATTTCTCAAAATACAAATAACAGGCGAGACCACTCTTTGATCATGATGAATCAAGACAAAAACAAGGCCACTTCATAATTATGCCCGAACTCATGTACAAATAAACCACATAAATGATCAAATGTCTACTTTTCCTGACTGATATAGATAACCACTGCTTCTTCATCAATTAGAGGTCATTCTGGTACTGTAGTTTTCCTCACATAATTACCCACACTTCATTTCTAACACTTTGCATATAATATTTATCAGGCTATCTAATCATAGAATTAATATCACTTTCTGGTAGCATCCAATCCAAAGCAAAGCAATATTTTTTTTAAAACCTCCCCAAATCTCCTAACATTCTCCTCCTAAAAGGCCCCACAGTTCTCCATGGTGTGCACTCTCTCTTATTGCATTGACTCAATACAATCAACTTATGTGTGTTCCTGGTGATCTTTGCCTAGAGAGCATTGATGCTTAGAATAAGAAAACATTTACTCTGATATAAACAGCTATTATTTTATTGCCAGGAATTTATTTTTCAATTTGCATATACAATAAACCATTACTTTCATTTCAATAATTTTGTTTCTTCCTTAAAGTTGCTATAAGTCTTAAAATGGGGTTTAAATATTCTCTCCTCATTTTTATCATTGTTTTTCTCATTTAACCTTGTTATCCTTTCCCTTTTACTCTAGATGATCTATTTAAGTTTGACTTTCTTCTTCTTTGATTGTTCTTCACATATCAAGTATACCCTTAGTTCTCTAATATTAATTTTAATTAAGCTTTATAAATTTAGATATATTTTAATATTTCCTGTGTACCTTGTTATTGTTCTAATTTGTTTCTTGTCTGATATATCTTCTTCTTATTCCTTAATATTTTCTTCTTTCTCTACAAACTGCAAGTTGAAATTATTCTCTATTCATATTTTCTTTATTTTTTATTCTTTTCCCATGGTAAATAACACCTGATATATATTTGTTGCTTGTTGTTTATCTCCTCTACACCAAAATGTAAGCACTTTTTTTTTTTTTTTTTCAAAACAGAGTCTTGCTGTCGCCCAGGCTGGAGTGCAGTGGCGCGATCTTGACTCACTGAAGGCTCCGCCCCCCGGGGGTTCACACCATTCTCCTGCCTCAGCCTCCCGAGTAGCTGGGACTACAGGCGCCCGCCACCACGCCTGGCTAATTTTTTGTATTTTTAGTAGAGACGGGGTTTCACCGTGTTAGCCAGGATGGTCTTGATCTCCTGACCTTGTGATCCACCCGCCTCGGCCTCCCAAAGTGCTGGGATTACAGGCGTGAGCCACTGCGCCCGGTCGTAAGCACTTTTAAACACAGAGCTTGGCTTTGTTCACTGTTCAATTTCCAGTAGAGATTGTATGTTCTCACAATAAAAGTCACTATTGTATGTAGGGTTCCCATCACATATTCACTCGTTCCTTGACATAGCCTTCATATGAGAATGTCTGCCCCATTCTAAAGGAGATTTAAGCTATTCACAGGCCAGTGATCAAGAAATAAATGTTTGAATTTTGGGGTGTTTGATACGCAGCATTATCACAGAAACACTGAAAAATATATTTGTTCACACTTGAATAATGCTTACTCTGAGTCAGAAATTGCTCATAGTGTAGTACATAGTTAACTATATACATATATCAGCATGTTCAATCTACCAATGAGATAGACACTATTACCAGCCAAATGTATAAATGACAGCTCTGAGGTACAGAATTTAAGTAATATACTCAAGTTTACAAAGACTATCAACTGTAAAGTTAAGATTTGAAGCAAACCTTCTGACTCCAAAATTAGAGTAGTCACATTCAGCAAATGAAAATTATAGGATGTTAGTTAACTTGAAGTTCATATAAATGATGAAGTTGGTATTTCTTAGTATAAGTTGCCCCAAGTTTTATAAAGGAATAAGTATTTTATTTGCAATGCTATTCAGAGTCCATTATCACAATGATGTAGTTTTTTCCTCATAAATGTTTTAAAAATGAATTAATGAGTAGCCAACAATAAAGAGATATGACTCATGTTAGGATTAATTGCTCTTAAAATTTTTATGCCATATATTTGTTGATTGTTCCTATGTCAGCAAGTCTTAGCATGTTGTCAAGCTTTTGATGATCCTTACGGATGGCCTCTGTTGCTTACATTCCACATAAAGTACTGAAAAAAACTTATAATTAGTGTCCATTACATGCTTTCCCAAAAGGAAAAGCATTGATTGCTCCTAAAAAGGAGCAATGTTAATTAATCAAGAATTTTTTGCCTTTGCATATTCAAGTTATTTAGCAATTCAAGAGCAGATATAATTTAAAAAATAGCATAACAACCATTTTAGAGCCAAAAATGTTCAAAAAACAAATTGAGATTATGATAAATTAATATTATTCTTAACCTTTGTTTCTGATGCTGGGTAACAACAACAACTTAGTTGGAAATATAACTTTATGTACAGGCATCTGTGTTTCACTTTATTGTACTTTGCTGATATTGTGGTTTTTTGGTTTTATTGTTTGTTTTTGTTTTTAAATTGAAGATGTATGGCAACCATGCCTCAAGAAGCCTGTTGGCACCATTTTCCAACAGCATGTGTTCACTTGGTTTCTGTGTTTCACATATTGGTAATTCTTGCAATATTTCAAACTTTTTCATTATTATTATATATGCTCTGGTAATCTATTATAAGTGATCTTTCATGCTGCTATTGTGATTATTTTGTGGTGCCAAAAACTATGCTCATATAAAGTGGCAAACTTAATAAATGTGCATATTCTGGTTGCTCAACTGGCTGGCCATTTCCCAGTCTCTCTTTCTGTCCTCAGGCCTTCCTACTCCCGGAGACATAGCATAGCAATACTGAAATCAGGAGAGTTGATAACCTCACAGTGGCCTCTAAGTGTTCAAGTGAGAAGAAGAGTCACAGGTCTGCCTCTCACTTTAAATTAAAAGGTAGAAATTATTAAGCTTAGTGATAAAGGCATGTCAAAACTCGAGAAAGGCCAAAACTTCGCTCTCTTGAGCTGAACAGTTAGCCCATTGTGAATGCAAAGAAAAATTTCTTGAAGGAAATTGAAAGTATTACTCTGGTAAACAATGAATGAAAAGAAAATGAAACAACCTTATGGCTGATATGAAGAAAGTTTTAGTTGTCTCTATAGAAGATTAAACAAGATTCAACATCCTGTTCAGCCAAAGCCTAATCATGAGCACAGCACTAACTCTCTTCAATTCTATGAAAGCCGAGGGATGAGAAAGCTGCAGAAGAGAATTTGGAAGCTAACAGAGGTTGGTTCATGGATTTCAAAAAAAAGAAGCCATCTCCATAACATAAAAGTACAAGGTGAAGCAGAAAGCATTGCGGCAAGTTACTCAGAATATTTTACTAAAATAGTTGATGAAAGTGACTACACTAAACTAAAAATTTTCAGTGTAGTTCATGAAGCTGCCTTCTATTGAAAGTAGGTGCCATCTAGGACTTTCATAACTAGAACAGAGAAATCAATGCCTGGCCTCAAAACTTCAAAGACAGATTGACCCTCTTGGTAGGAGCTAATGCAACTGGTAACTTGAAGTTGAAGCCAATACTCATTTGCCTGTTTTAAGGATTGCAAGCTTCTTAAGAATTATTCTAAATCTCTTCTGCCTGTGCTCTATAAATGGAACAATAAAGCCTGGATGATAGCACATCTGTTTACTGTGTGGTTTACTGGTAGTTTAAGCCCACTGTTGAGAACTACTGCTTAGTAAAAAACAGATTGCATTCAAGATATTACTTCTCATTGAAAATGCTCCTGCGCACTTAGTAGACACAAATATACAAGGAGAATAATGTTATTTTCACACCTGCTAAGACAACATCTGTTTTGCAGTCCACAAATCAAGGAATAATATTGATTTCCAAATTGTATTATTTAAGAAATACATTTTATTAGGCTATAGCTGCCATAGACAATTATTCATCTGCTGGTAAAAGTAAATTGAAAACCTCTGGAAAGGATTCACCGTTCTAGATTCTGTTAAGGATATTCATGATTAATGGGAGGAGGTCAAAATATCAGCATTCACAGCAATTTGAAAGAAGTTGATTGCAACTCTTATGGAAAGTATTGTGGGGTTCAAGGCTTCTTGAACCGCAGATGTGGTGGAAATAGCAGGATAACTGGAGTCATATGTGGAGACTGAATATGTAACTGATTTTCTGCTATTTTATGACAAAACTAATGGATGAGGAGTTGCCTCTTCTGTATGAGCAAAGAAAGTGATTTCTTGCGATCGAATCTATTCCTACAGAAGATGTGAACGTTGCTGCAGTGACAACAAAAGATTTAAAATATTACATAAACTTAATTGATCAAAAAAGTGACAGGGTATGAGAAGACTGACTCCAGTTTTGGAAGATATTCTTCTATGGGTAAAGTATTTTCAAATACCAACACATGCTCAGAGAAATATTTCATAAACTAAAGAGTCAATCAATGCAGCAAATTCCATTGTTGTGTTATTTTAGAAATTACCACAGCTACTTCAGCCTTCAGCAATCACCACCCTGGTGAATCAGCAGTCATCAAAATTGAAGAAAAACTTGCAACAAAAAATATATTACAATTTGCTGAAGGCTCAGATGGTTGTTGATATGGTTTGGCTGTGACCCCTCCCAAATAGTATATATTTTTAAATTTTACTTTTAGTTCTGGGATACATGTGCAGAATGTGCAGGATTATTACATAGGTATACATGTGGTTTGCTACACCTATTAACCCATCATCTAGGTTTTAAGCCCTGCATGCATTAGGTGTTTGTCCTAATGTTCTCCCTCCTCTTTCCCTTCACCCCTCAACAGGCCCTGGTGTATGATGTTCCCCTCCCTATGTACATGTGTTCTCACTGTTCAACTCCCATTTATGAGTGAGAACATGTGGTGTTTGGTTTTCTGTTCCTGTGTTAGTTTGCTGGAAATTATGGTTTCCAGCTTCATCCATGTCCTTGCAAAGGACATGAACTCATTCATTGTTAGGGTTGCATAGTATGCCATGGTGTATGTATGCCATATTTTCTTTATCCAGTCTATCACGGATGGGCACCAAATCATATCTTAAACTGTAGATCCCATAATCCCTGCATGCTATGAGAGGGACTCGATGGGAAGTAATTGAAATAGTGAGTGGTTTCCTCCATGCTCTTCTTGTGATAATGAGTGAGTTCGCATGAGATCTGATGGTTTTATAAAGGGCTTCCCCCTGAGCCCTGCTCTTCACTCTGTATTTCTCCTTGCTGCTGTCATGTGAAGAAGGATGTGTTTGCTTCCCCTTCAGCCATGATCCTAAGTTCCCTGAGACCTCCCCAGCCATGCCTCCCTCTCACATATTTTAATTGTGACTCAGTTAAACAGCTGTACTTGATAAATTATACAATCTTGAGTATGTCTTTACTAGCAGTGTGAGAATGGACTAATACAGTAAATTGGTACCACAGAGAGAGGGATGCTGCTGTAAAGATATCCAAAAATGTGAAAGCAAATTTGGAACTGGGTAAGAGGCAGAGGTTAGAACAGTTTGGAGGGCTCAGAAGAAGATAGAAAAATATAGGAAAGTTTGGAATTTCCTAGAGACATGGAGGGTTTAGAAGACAGGAAGATGTGGGAAAGTTTGGAATGTCCAAATTCCAAAGTTTGGAAAGTTTGGAATGGCTTTGACCAAAATGCTGATTTTGGTAAAATGTGGAGGTGTTTCAGGTGGAGATAAGTGACTTGTTAGGAAATGGAGCAAAGGTGACTCTTGTAATACTTTAGCAAAGAGACTTGGCAGCATTTTGCCATGCTCATGCCCATGCCAAAGATCTGTGGAACTTTGAATTTGAGTGAGATGGTTTAGGGTATCTGGTAGAAGAAATTTATAAGCAGCAAAGCATTCAAGAAGTGACAGAGCATAATAGTCTGGAATATTTGCAGCCTGAAGACATGGTAGAAAAGAAAAACTGATTTTCTGAGGAGAAATTCAAGCCAGCTGCACAAATTTGCATAAGTAACATGTATCCAAATGTGAATCACTGGGACAATGAGGAAAATGTCTTCAGGGCATGTCAGAGACTTTCAGAACTGCCCCCTCCCCCACACCCACCACATTACAGACCCAGAGGCCTAGGAGGAAAAAATGGTTTTGTGGGCCTGATCTAGGGCTCCCCTGCACTGTAAGCCTAGGGACTTGGTGCTCTGTGTCCCAGATGCTCCAGCCATGGCTAAAAGGGGCCAAAGTACAGCTCAGGCCATGGCTTCAGAGGGTGCAAGCCCCAAGCTCTGACAACTTCCACATGGTGTTGGTCCTGCAGGTGCTCAGAAGACAAGAATAGAGGTTTGGGAACCTCTGCTTAGATTTTAGAGGATGTATGGAAACGTTTGGAGGTCCATATATTCTCTGAAATCTAGGTGTGTTTCAGGGGTGGAGCCCTCATGGAGAGCCTCTGATAAGGCAGTGCAGAAGGAAAATGAGAGGTTGGAGCCCCCATACAGAGTCTCCACTGGGGCTTTGCCTAGTAGAGCTGTGAGAAGAGGGCCACCATCCTCCAGACCCCAGAACTGTAGATCCGCTGACAGCTTGCACTGTACACCTGAAAAAGCTTCAGAAAATCAACACCAACAGTGAAAGCAGCAATGAGGAGGGCTGTACCCTGTAAAGCCACAGGGCTGGAACTGCTCAAGGTGATGGGAGCCCACCTCTAACATGAGCATGACCTAGATGTGAGACATGGAGTCAAAGGAGATCATTTTGGAATTTTACGGTTTAATGACTGCCCTATTGGATTTCAGACTTGCATGGGGCCTGTAGACTCTTTGTTTTGGCCAATTTCTCCCATTTGGAATAGGTGTATTTATCTAATGCCTGTACACACACTGTATCTAGGAAGTAAATAACTTGCTTTTGATTTTACAGGCTCACAGGCGGAGGAACTTGCCTTGTCTCAGATGATACTTTGGCTTTGGATTTTGAGTTAATGCTGGAATTAGTTAAGACTTTGAGGGACTGTTGGAAGGGCATGATTGTGTTTTGAATTGTGAGGACATGAGATTTTTAGGGGGTCAGAGGCAGAGTGATATGGTTTAGCTGTGTCTCCACCCAAATTATATCTTTAACTTTAGTTCCCATAATTCTCACTTGTTGTGGAGAGACTCAGTGTGAGGTAATTAATCATGGGGGCAGTTACCTCCATGCTGTTCTCATAATAGTGAGAGAGTTCTCACAAGACCTGATGGTTTTTATAATAGTCTTTTCCCTGCTTCACTCTGCTCTTCTCCTTGCTGCCACCATGTGAAGAAGCACATGTTTGCTTCCACTTCCACCATGAGTGTAAGTTTCTTGAGGCCTTCCCAGCCATGCTGAACTGTGAGTCAGTTAAACCTCTTTCCTTTATAAATTACCAGTCTCATGTATGCCTTTATTAGCAGTGTGAGAACAAACTAATACAGTTGTTAGCATTTTTAGTAATAAAGTACTTCTCATTAATGTATATACATTGTTTTTTAGACTTAATACTCCTTAAGTATTATTAAGTACTAATTAATATTATTTAAGAGTCTACAATATAAGCTTGTACTGCATTTATAGAAATAAGTCTTATTAGTAATTTATAATGTTATATACTCTAAATGACCTACTATGAGCCAAATAAATAATGAACAGATATAATTAACTTTATTCTTTTTTAATCCAAGAAATAATTTTTAAACTGTTTTCCTTGGGCAAGACACAAATTTTAGATTCTAGAAATACAATTTTTTGCTTTAAGAGAGAGTTTGAAAATAATGCACATTACCTACACTCAAAAGTTTGACTTGAAAAGTTTTATACCTGCATGTATAATTATAATGAAATTCAACAATTAGTAGAAGCAGTATTCTCAGAGAAATTTGGAAAAAGATACAGGACTAATAATGAGTCGGAGAAGATAAATTGATATTTTAGTAATATCTTTAAGGAGTCACAGGTATTACCAGGCAGAGGTGACAGGCTTTCAAAGGAGTATAGAGCAATACAGGATGCCATGTTCAAGTTATATTGAGAAATTGAGAAGGTAGGTTACAAAAAAAAAAAAAAAAGGTTTATTTGCAATTGGGTATTGAAAAATTATAGAGAATAAGATTGAGAATAAATACTTTGTTTCAAGGGCAATATGGCCTATATAATATGTATGCATATTTATGTATTGAGGGCCACATAGCCCCTGAAACGAAGCATTGCTTCACAGTCTTTTAACTAAACTTTTAAACATTTTTGAAGTAACATATGGCAACATAGATTCATAAACAGAAGTGTATCATTCTTACATTAGTGCCTTGGAAGAAAAATGTCAGGTGCATCATGGAAAACCTGATGTTTTATCTCTGGAAAGATGTGAATCCCAGAATGCAATGTATGCAGAAGCATGTCCCTGATTATATTAGTTTAGTAGCTCCAAATAATATTTAATTTTGAATAAGGTATTTCCTCAATTGATAACAGATTTTAACACCAAAAAGACTGGAACATTCTGTGTGTGTATCACTAATGAGAATAAAAGACTTTTATACAGAAGTAAAGCATAATTATTCCTGTGGCTGGAGGGAAGCTGTATTTTGGAGGTAACATCTTACTTGAATTTTATAGTCTTCACATTATCTTGCTACTGGGATTTCTTGGACACTCTTCTCCTGACTACTGGTTTATTGATGAGGGATATGGAGTAGGAATAAAAAGCTATCACCCTGAAAACATTTGAAAAACTCTTGTTCATCTTGAATATTCAGTTGTATAGATTCAGTCAAAGGAGAAATAAATAGCATTCTAAGTCCTATTCACATCTTATGGAAACTTTAAAGAAATAATGACAAAATTTGTATTTATTTAGAACAAATACTGTTACAAAGATTAAGTAAGAAACTTGCTTAATGAATAAATAATAAGTAAGTTTAATGAATACTCCTCAAATATATTTTAATTTTTAAACTTAATCAGTTAAAACTTCAATAGCAGCTTTTGCAATAATTATATATTGAATTTTGGGAATCCCAAATCCAAAAACTCAAAATCCAAAATGTTCTAAAATCTAAAACTTTCTGAGTACTGACATGATTCTGAAGGGAAATGATCATTGCAAATATTCCAAAATTTGAACAAATACAAAATCTGAAACACTTCTGGTCCCAATTATTTCAAATAAGACACCCTGAACATATAAAAATATTTCTTATCAACTTTAATCTCTGAAATCAAATGAAAACAATAATATCCTGGAAAGATAAGAGCTAAAGCCAGATTTATTGAAACTAAAATGTGTCTCAAAATCTAAATTTCAAACCAATAAGAATAATTGAACTACAATAAATATTAACTGCTAACTCTCCTCCAGATACTCTTTTAACACTTGAGATACCTCAGTGGGGAAAAAATGAAAAGCAGCTAAATATTGCTATCTGTGTAAATCTTGCATTTTAGTAAGGGATAGACAAGCAATAAACAATAAATATTAGAAATAAATAAATTATACAATATATAAGAAGATTCTAAATCATGTGAAAGAGGGAAAATACAGAAGAGGAAAACTGGATGGGAAGTTTGTGGTGGTATCAAAGATAAATTGTACCAGATGGATTTAAATGGGTAGAAATACTTAATTCAAGACTATTGCAACAGAAAAAAGAGATTGAGCTCAACTCTGTTGAAATAGTAAGTGTGAGAGTTTTTCAGTACTGGGTTATGAAAAAGTAGTAGAGGGTGTTAGGTGGGAGATGGGTCAATGTGATTTGGCAATCTGTTTGCTAGTTGGTGCTTACTGAAATTAGGTCCTACCCTCCCACAGAAACTGGGTTATAGGAGTGCTATCTTTCATAATCGTTACTTTTTAGCAATTTTGAAAAATTAATTTATTTTACTATTTTTTCATATCAATAGTGTTCGGAAAACAGGAGGTTTTTAGTTACAAGTTATTTAGTGAAGATTTCTGAGATCTTGATGCACTCATCACTGGAGCAGTGTACACTGTACCCAGTGTGTAGTCTCTTATCCCTCACCCTCCTCCCATCCTACCTCCTGAGTCCTCAAAGTCTATTGTATTATTCTTATGTCTTTGCATCCTTATAGCTTAGCTCCCACTTACATATGAGAACATATAATATTTGGTTTTCCATGTCTGAGTTACTTCACTTAGAATAATGGTCTCCTACTCCATCCACGTTGTTGCAAATGCCATTATTTCATTCATTCATTTTTATTACTGAGTAGCATTCCATGGTGTATATCTATATATCACATTTTCTTCATCCACTCATTTGTTGATGGGTATTTAGGTTGGGTCCATATTTTTTCAGTGAATTGTGAATTCATTTTGTAAATTAATTGTGTTACATTTCAAAGAGATGGCTCCCAGGTCTTTGAGAAAGGCATCTAGTGGTTTTAAAACATTTTGGGGTAGTAGGAGAATGGGAGATTTATATCTTAAAATGAAGAGAAATAAATTTCAATTGCAAGTAATATAAAGTAAAAACCCTAAGGAAAAGGAGGGCCTCTAATCAGAAAGAAATCTGTCTAAAATTTTGAAAACCAGATGAGAATTTTTGGGAGGTATGCTGCCTCTTATAATATTAAATAGGGTGGTTGACGTAGCCCTTATTAAGAAGACATTACTTGAGCAAATGAAGTACTAGGCCTTGGAAGATCAATCTTGGTGTGAAGACAAAGGTGGAGCAAAGGTTTTAAGCTGGAACATTGACTGGCATGTTAGAAGAAAGCAAAGAAGTATGTATGGCTGGAGAGGATTGATTATGAAAGCAGTTGGTGAATTTACAAAGATAAAAGGGTCCAGAACATTTGGGGTCTTGTAAGCTACTGTAAACATTTGATTTCACCCTTAAAGAGCAAGAAATTTTCACAATGCCATTCTGTTCAAAGACCAAAAAGAAAGACCATATTGCAAAAACAAAATAATCCAGATAAATATTTTTAAAAATCATGCAGTATGCGGAATGCATTTGTCTTTGCTATGCTTCCCTAATGATTCATAAAGCATTCTTTATGAAGTATTCATAAGCAGCCTTTATGAAGGATTATTCTCTATAGAATCTATCTATCTCTACTTCTTCTATAGAATCCAATGAACTATAGAAAAATACGTTTACTATTTGGAATAGAATTGTTTATAGCCACTTGTATCTTTAATCAACTAATAATATATTAAATAACAAAAATGCATAAAATCCACAAGAATGAATAAAGTAGAAGCAAAGGTAATAGGAAATAAAAATGCTAAAAAATTTACAAACACTTTATGTAATAATTGTCCCTAAAATATCAATTTTCATACACAATATGTGATCAAAAAATAAACAAAATCAAATATACTTCTATTCCCAAAATAAACATTATTACCTCCAAGTTTTATTCAGAATCATCTGAAAATTGTTTCAAATCTGATTGGTTATCTAGTCCTTTTCAATATGAGCTTATCAATTTATAAACAGTTTACACTTGTGGAGCTTCCCTGTCAGTGTTTGTCAACTGTAAGACAGAAAAAGTTAAACACCATGTTGATTTATTGAAAATGGTTTGCAAAGTGCTAAACTCATGAAGTGTGCATACAAATAATTTCCAACTGTTCTGAAACCAGCTGATTGTCATTTCAACATGCAAAATGAATGCAGAAATTATGTGACCTAAGTGATTTTATGTACGCTCCCTGATATAGTCTCACTCTGTGTCCCAACCCAAATCTCATCTTAAACTGTAATCTGAACTGTAACCCGCATGTGTTGGAAGAGGGACCTCATGGGAGGTGATTGAGTCATGGGAGTGGTTCCCTCATTCTGTTCTGATGATACTGAATGAGTTTTCACAAGATCTGACTGTTTTGTGATGAGCTTTTCCCCGCTTCACTCTACACTTCTCTCATTCTTCTCCTTCCTGCTGCCATGGGAAGAAGGCATGTGGTAGGTTTACTGAGCCCTCCCCAGCCCTGTGGAAATATGAGTCAATTAAACTTCCTTCCTTTATTAATTAGCTAGTCCTGGGTATTTCTTCATAGCAGCAAGAGAATGGACTAATACAGTAAATTGGTACCAGTAGAGTGAGGTGCTGCTATAAGGATATCCAAAAATGTGGAAGCGACTTTGGAACTGGGTAACAGGAAGAGTTGGAACAGTTTGGAGGGATCAGAAGAAGACAGGAAAATGTGGGAAAGTTTGGAACTTGCTGGAGACTTGGAGGGCTCAGAAGGCAGGAAGAAGTGGGAAAGTTTGGAACTTCCTAGAGACTTGAATGGCTTTAACCAAAATGCTAATAGTGATATGAACAATGACGTCTGGGCTGACGTGGTCTCAGATAGAGATGAGGAGCTTGTTGGGAACTGGAGCAAAGGGACTCTTGCTGTGCTTTAGCGAAGACACTGGCATCTATTACCCCTGCCCTAGATATCTGTGCAATTTTGAACTTGAGAGAAATGATTCGGGGTATTTGACTGAAGGAATTTCTACCTGGCAAAGTGTTCAAGAGAAAGCAGAGCATAAAAGTTTAGAAAATTTGCAGCCTGAAAAAATGCAATAGAAAAAGAAAACACATTATCTGGGAATAAATTCAAGGCAGCTGCAGAAATTTGCATAAGTAACAAGGAACAGAATGTTAATCACCAAGACAATGGGGAAAATGTCTCCAGGGCATGTCAGAGACCTTCACAGCAGTTTCTCCCATCAGAGACCTGGAGGCCTAGGAGGGAAAAAATGATTTCCTGGGCTGGGTCCAGAGCCTCTCTGTTATTTTCTGCCTAGGGAAGGTATCTCAGCCACTCTAGCCATGGCTAAAAGGGAGCAAGGTAGAGCTCAGGTCATTGCTTTCAAGGGTGAAAGCCCCCAGCCGTGGCAGCTTCCATGTGGTGTCGGCCCTGCAGGTGCACAGAAGACAAGAATGGAGGTTTGGGAACCTCCACCTAGATTTCAGGGTATGTATGAAAATGTCTGGATATCCAGGCAGATGTCTGCTGCAGGCAGAGAATCTTCATGAAGAAACTCTAATAGGGCAGCGTGGAGAGGAAATGTGGCGTCAGAGCACCCACACAGATTCTCCACTGGGGCACTGCCTAGTGAAGCTGTGAGAAGAGGCCCACCATCCTCCAGACCCCAGAATGGTAGATGAACTGACAGCTTGCTCCATACACTTGGAAATGACCCAGACATTCAACACCAGCCCTGAAAGCAGCTGGGGCAGGGGCTGTACCCTGCAATGTCACAGGGACAGAGCTGCCCAAATATGTGAGAGCTTAACTCTTGCATCAGTGTGGTCTGGGTGTGAGAGATGGAATTAAAAGAGATCATTTTGGAACTTTAAGGTTTAGTGGCTGCCAAATTGGATCTCAAACTTGCATGGGACCTATAGACCCTTTGTTTTGGCCAATTTCTCCCATTTGTAATGGGTGTATTCACGAATGCATGTAGCCTCATTGTATGTAGGAAGTAATTAACTTGCTTTTGATTTTACAGGCTCATAAACAGAAGGGTCTTGTCTCGGATATGACTTTGAACTTGGACTTTTGAGTTACTGATGAAATGAGTTAAGTTTGGGAGACTGTTGGAAAGGCATGATTGTCTTTTGAAATATGAGGACATGAGATCTGGGAGGAGCCAGGGGTGGCTCTGTTTGCCCACCCAAATCTCATCTTGAATTATGATCCTAATTGTAATCTCCAAGTGTTACGGGAGAGATCTCATGGGAGGGAGTTGAATCATGGGGGTGGTTCCCCCATGTTGTCCTTGTGATAGTGAATGAGTTCTCACAAGATCTGATGGTTTTGTGAGGGGCTTTACCCCCCTTCACTCTGCACTTCTCTCATTCTTCTCCTTCCTGCCACCATGTGAAGAAGGACATTTTTGCTTTCCCTTCCACTATGATAGTAAGTTTCCTGTGGCCTCTCCAGTGCTGCAGAGGTGTGAGTGAATTAAACCTCTTTCCTTCATGAATTACCCAGTCTCGGGTATGTCTTCATTGGCAGCTTGAGAACTTATTAGTACACTCCCTGAAGAGGGTACATAAACCAAACATATATATATGTATGCCTATATTTCCTTTGATTAGCATAAATTCTTAATTCTCTCATGAAGTATAATACTGGTCCTTGGATAAAGACCTCATTGATTAGACTCGTCAAATGAGGAAAGAAGACTTACTCTTCAGAAAGCCCAGAACTTGTTATTTTATGTTACACAAAATCTCAAGCATTCTTGAACAATAATAAAATAATATAATTTAAGACACATTTTATTTTTCAAAATGGATTAATGCATAAAGAAATCTATATTTATTGGGCAATTATATGGCTTTACTATCTGGCCTTATTCTATTTACAATTATATTTAAAATTACACATTGTGTCATTGTGTTCTTGTTTTCCAAAGATATTTACAATTTTATCCACATCATAATTTATTGAATTAAAGACTATGTCCCAATTTCATATAATTTTAATACGAAACAAGCGATTGGGCTAACTTTTTAAGAACACGTCTTTCCAGAAGTCATGTGTTTACATCACCTCAGCTGGCTACATCTATTTATTAAAGACAAATTCTTTATGAAGCATTAGGGAAATCATTGCTAGATAATAAAAAGAAGTATTTCTGACTGGTGTATAGTGAAATTCTATAACTGTATAGTACTAAAAATCACTTGTACTGTGTCATATATTTAATCTTTGAGTCTGGAATCAAAGTAGTTCAGTGTTCAAGGCAATCATGCATTTGCTTATTGTTTTCTTCAGATCACTTTACTAAATGGTACTCTTGTGACCTAAAAAAGTTGCATAAATATGTGTTCCTTTATTAATTGTCATAATACTTAGCATACAGTAGGCATTCTGTACTTTCTTGCTTAATGAGATAGTTATATTACTGGTGGAGAATAACAGACTCTAGAAAAGTTTAAAAAAAAAAACCTATGGGTCCTTTTACTCTTTCCAAGTTAATTATTAGTGCCTAATAATAAGGTAGACATTTGGTAACAGGACTGGCCTCCACTACATTGAAACTATCATGAACTCACAGATGTACATATACATTTGTAACTACAAAATACAAAAAAATATATAGTGGAGTGTTAATTTTACACAAGATTGAATAGTGGAAGCAAAATATTTCAGCTTGACTTTTTCAGGTGTAGACAAAGCAAATTTTGTACAATATCTGCATGGTCTTCAAATTAAAAATAAGAATATTCATATAAGTTCCGAATTTTTATTTACTAAAGAATAATTCAAGAAGGATCAAGTTCACAATTGAATCAGATATTTGGCATTTAATCTGTGCAAAATCAAAGTACCTCTCAGTTAGAAAGTGCTTTCTTTCTTTTACCTAAACCCTACATTTTAAGTCTTACATCTAATTGGATGCATTCTAATATAATGAGATTTTGAATTCTACATTGTCACTTCCGGTTTTGAATTGTTTGCCACTTTCTTCCTGTTATATTACTATGTATTAAAAGTTTAATGTATTCTGGGCATCTATCAAATGCTATTTTTTAAGCTGTTGTATAGCCCAAATAAGAACCCATGAATTTCTGTGATATCACTGACTTTATGATCATTGCCCATTTATACAGCATCCTGAACACTTCTTTCCTACAAGACTAATACAACGTTTTTAATAAAATGTAGCTAACAGTGACATGTACACTGCTCCCAGCTGAAAATTTCCTTTATCCTCATAAAGTATGCTAAATCTCTAAGGTAGTTTTGAACTATTCACTTTTTAAACGTATGTGCCTTGGGAACCCCTTTTATCTCCAGTATAATAAAGTAAGTATAACTCTGATAAAATTCCACTTCCATTCATCATATTATAGGACTATTAATTGAATCTATAGTTTCAGCTGTTTCTTTGTTTTTACATCGAGAACATCAATAAATGAAACTATTTCTGATGAACATCTCAGACTACTACACCAAAATAATTTAGACACCAAGAAAATTAGAATATCTTTAGAGTGAACTGTGAAATTATAGGAAAAACCCTCTTTGGGGTGAAAAAATAGATTAAGGAGTTTCAAATTTTTGATGATTGTTGACAAAGTTTATCTTCTTGGCAAAAGTTCAGTGAGCTTCTGAAACTTCTCCTAGGCCTACTTAAGCGCTTCCTTGTAAAATCCAGTTTTGGCCAAGCACCTTGCTTAATCAGTTTACCAAGAACTCCCCATTCTTGATGTTTGATTATCTTAGATATCTAATTGGGTTTTTCATCCTCCACCATCCTCCAAGTGATATGTGATCACTCTGGTCTATCTTCAGAAAGAATCCTGTTAGGTCTGTTTAGCCAGAATCTTCCTGATATGGTTTAGATACTTGTCCCCTCCAAATCTCATGTTGAAATGTGATTCCCAGTGTTGGAGGTAGGGTCTGGTGGGAGGTTTTTTGGCCATAGGGGCAGATCCCTGAAGATTGGCTTGGTGCCATCTCCTCGGTGATGTGTGAGTTTTCACTCTATTAGTTCACAGGAGAGCCAGTTATTTAAAAGAGCCTGGCACCTCTCTTCTCTCTTGCTCCTTTTCTCATCATGTGAGATGCCTGCTCCCCTTCTGCCATGAGTAAAGGCTTTCTGAGGCTTCAGCTTAAGCCAAGGAAATGCTGGTGTCATGGTGGTAAAGCCTGTAGAATCACGAGCCAAATAAACTTATTTTTTAAAATAAAGTATCAAGTCTCAGATATTCCTTCATAGCAACACAAAACAGACTTACACACTCCCTTACCCTTGATTTTTTTCTCTTAGTGATTTTCCATCTACTGACACCCTCTTCTCTACTGTTTCTTGTCTATAAATTCCCACTTGTCCATGTTGTATTAGGAGTTAAGCTCAATCTTCCCCTCCTTACAGGCCTATCACAATGATCCTGATGAAGTTCACCTTACAGTGCTTTAACAAGTATCACTCACTAATTTTTTTGTTTAACACTCTACAGTATGGTATTCAGGTCTTTTTGTAAATTGAAACAGAAGCAAGAAACACTGGGATTGTTGAGTCTCACACAATAAATAACATGATTTATTTTGGTTCTCTTCTTAAATATAATGCAATACTGATGGGGCATTTGAGAATGTTTTAGGTCGATCAACTAAAATAAAATTAGCCCTCAAATATATGTACTTAGTAGAAAGGATGTGGTTAGGTATAAAAATTAACTAACAAGGCAAATTAATATATGAAAATCTAATTATCATAATTAGTTTTAAACACTTATACTTCCCTCTATGCATTTTAAACATATAGTAAACTTACTATTTATTTTGTATTTCAAATACATAAAAATAAACAAAAGATTTAAATTTTTGCTAAACATGTAATGGTCAAATGAAGTTTTACTATTACTTTTCATATCTTATTTCAGATACAATTAACAAGTACAAATGCATACTATGAAGTTGTTGTTAGTTATGTAATGAGATAATTTGTAACTATAGATTTACTCTGTGCTCAAATATTTTATATAAATACAATAGTTTTTTTTTTAACTTTTGTTTCAGGGTCAAGGGTCCATGTTCAGGTTTGTTATGTAGGTTAATAGTGTGTTATAAGGGTTTGGTGTACAGATTATTTTGTCACCCAGGTAATAGTAGCTGGGATTACAGGCGTGCGCCACAACACCTGGCTAATTTTTTTTTATTTATTTTTAGTAGAGACGAGGTAATAAGCAGAGTACTCAATAGGTGTTATTGTTTTTTAACCTTCATCCTTCCTTCAACCCTCCACCTTTAGGTAAGGCCTCAATGTCCGTTATCCCCTTCCTTGTGTTCATGCATACTCAATGTTTAGCTTCCACTTAATAAATGAGAACACGTGGTATTTGATTTTATGTTCCTGCATTAGTTTATTTAGGATAATAACCTCCAGCTCCATCCATGTTGCTGCAAAGAAGATGATCTCCTTTCAGTTTTATTATGTTTTAAACACATTATTTTTTATATTGCTGTATTTCCCCAGAGCAAGTTCTGTATCTCTTTTCTATAAGAGAATGATCAACCTCTTCTTCATCATCTTATTGACTAGAATCATCTTGCTGACCAGGAGAACAGGTGCATGAAGAGTCCTTAAAATTTAATGCTATGTCTGTGTTTAATACTCTTAAACCATAATACATACCACCTTACACTGCAAGGAAGGTAATAATGTCATGGGCAGAGAAAAAAAAGAATACAAATATTATCATTACCACAGTCTACAGGGGAAAAGCAGGGATGAGGTAAAATGTAGTTTATTAAAAGTAAACCATTAAAATGGTTTCATCTCTAGTGTAAGGATTAAGTGTAAGGACTCTGGGGACAGGCTGCCTGATATCACTGTCCTCAGTACAACACTAATGTGTGATCATGGCAAGTCGGCAATTCTTTAGTGTTGCTGTCTCTTTAAATGTAAAATGAAGATAGTAAATTAAATACGTATTTGTTGATAGTGCCATATCAAGCTATAATGAAATCTGAGGCAAAAGGAAAAATCAGTACTACTGATCCTTCCTTTCTTTAAAATGTTGACATTTTGTTTATCTTGGATTTTCTTACATTATGTTTTAAATGTTGCATTAAAATATTTATCTTGCTGACTGATCTTTTGGTGACTTGTTAGATTGCCACCAAGGTGAGTACCCCACTTTACCACCCAGGTTCTGAACCTGTCTCCTTAGATTTTCCAAATATTTGGATAAGTTAAAATGTGTAAATCATTTGCAACGAGGGCTGGTATACACTAAGTCCTAAATGAATGAGAAATATAATTATTAAAATTGTAGGCCGGGCATAGTGGCTCATGCCTGTAATCCCAGCACTTTGGGAGGCTGAGGTGGACGGATCACGAGGTCAGAAGATCGAGACCATCCTGGCCAACATAGTGAAACCCCATCTCTACTAAAAATACAAAAATGAGCCGGGCATGGTGGCGCATGCCTGTAATCCCAGCTACTCGGGAGGCAGAGGCAGGAGAATCTCTTGAACCAGGGAGTTGGAGGTTGCAGTAAGCTGAGATCATGCCACAGCACTCTAGCCTGGGAACACAGCAAGACTCCCTCTCAAAAAAAAAAAAAAAAAAAAATTAGAATAAAATAAAATTGTGAAGAGATTAAACATTTTTATGCATATAAAAGTGGTCCAAAAATGTGAAATTAGACATAAAATGTGATTATTGTATAGCAATTCTAGACCTTTCATTCTAGTTTATAATGTTTCATAGTAATAATCCTGAAGTATTTCTGACTTAACTGCAATTAAAAATCTCAAATCATATCTAAAATAAATATTTATTGGTATTTAAGAGAACGTTTAGAAAACAAACATGAATCTTTTGCAATAATAGAGCAATTTTAAAATTGTTATTTTTGTAATTCGAAGGAAGTCTATTACATACCAAAACAATACAAAAAAGTAAAATCTACTCATATAACCACAATACTCACAAATACTATCTATGAAATGTTTACGTAATCTTACACCCTGCATACCAATACACATGTGTGCATATATCTCAGTGTTTTAAAAGAGATAATCATGCTTTATACACATTTTTCTTATTTGTTATTTAGTATTAATTAATAACATATCTCTTCTTTAAGAGTAGTTTTAAAATTATATTATACTATTAGGTTGGTGCAAAAGTAATTTCAGTTTTTGCCATTAAATGTAATGGCAACTCTGCAATAAAGTTTGTATAACCATTCTCTTTATTTTTATTGAACTATTTTTGAAATAAAGCTATTTTAAATGATATATCAGTAAGCAAGCACCATATATCTTGTTTCTAATTATTTCCCTAGGATTTGTACCAAGCAGTAGAATTACTATTATAAAGTGTTTATAAGTTATAAGACTTTTAATTTATATTCCTTAATTACCCAACCGGAAATATAAATTTAATTTGTAACAAAAGAATTTGTATATATGATCTTGGATCTTTACCAAAATAAATATTTTTCACCAAATCTCAAATTTTTTTGAAAAAACAAGCTGATGTCTATTTCATTGTAAAATGTTGACTATGTTTTTGTTGTTATTTATTTTTCCTCATTTTTATTGTGATAAAATACACATAGTAAAATATACCATCTTAACCATTTTTAAATGTACACTTCAGAGTATTAAATACATCCATAATGTTACACAACCATCACAAGCATTATTTCCATAACTCCTTTTATCTTGTAAAACTAAAACTCTGCTTTTATTAAACAGCAACTCTCCATTCACCTCTTCTCTCAGACCCTGGCAACCACCATTCTACTTTGTGTCTCTTTAAGTTTAACTTCTTAAATATATTAAAAAAAAAAAAAACTACTTATCTCTGTACTCTGGTATAATATACTTCTCTCTACCAAAAGATTTGGTAACCAACACTAACCAATTATCCTACAGCAGCTGGATGTCCTACAACTGGATGCAATTCTGACACTACCAACCTAATCCCATAGGTTAAAAGCTCAGTCACACACACACACACACACACACAAATTCTCACTTGAGATGCCTGTTCCAAGTCCAGATTGTTACTTGTTCTTCTTACTGACCAGCTATAAATCAGAGGATTCCACAGCCCCCCTTTTTTTTAAGTTTTACTATTTGCTAGAGTTGGTTCACAAAATTCAGGAAAGTGCCTTACTTACTATTGCTCACTTGTTATAAAAGAACACAACTCAGGAACAGCCAGATGACAAAGATGCATAGGGCAAGGTATGAAGAAAGGGGCACAGAGCTTCCATGCTTTCGCTGGAATGCCATCCTCCACATATTCAGAAACCAGGAAGTTCTCTGAACATATCCTTTTTGGTTTTATGAAAGCTTTAGAAAATGGGAACAGAAACCAAAATATATATTTCTTATTATATCACAATATCAAACTAGTTTAAATATCTCATATAAGTGTTATAATACTGTGTCTTTTTGGTTGACTTATTTCACTAATTATGTCCTATGATTCATTCTTGTTGTAGCATATGTCAGAATTTCTTTCATTTTTAAGGCTGCATAATAACCCATTGAGAGTGTGTGTGTATGTGTGCGTGTATGTGCATGCACACATGTGTGTGGTATGTACATACACCACATTTTGTTTATCCATACATCCATTTATGAACATCTGGGTTGCTCTCACGTTTTAGCTGCAGGTTGAGTATCCCTCACCCAAAATACTTGGGACCAGAAGTATTTCAAATTTTCCTTTCCACATTTTGGAAGGTTTGCATATGCATAATATCTTGGACATGGAAACCAAGGCTAAAACCAAAACTTACTCATGTTTTATACATACCTTACACATGTAACCTGAATATAATTTAAACAATGTTTTAAATGATTTTATGTATGAAACTAAGTTTGTGTACATTAAACCATCAGAAAGCAAACGTTTCATTATTTCAGCCACCTACGTGGATAATCTGTGGTTTTTTGGCATCACTGTTATTCCTGACTCTGAATTTATATGCTACTGATAAAGAATTATCTTCCTACACTTATGTGCACATAAATACTTAACAGTACAAAATATGACACACAATTAATATGGTGAAAAAATGGGTTCAGAGTAACTAAGCAGCAAGTAGCATCACCGGATGCCTGTATGAGCTGCTAAACAACAGCAACATAAACAACAGTAGGATTTCAGTTTTCATCTGTGATGTAGTGTTTTAATTAAAATGTTACTTGACATTGCATTTTCTTTTATTTTTTAGGTGATAAGAAACGTAAGAAGCAGTTGAGGAACCAGGAACTGGGTCATGTAGGGATGAGGAGGCATTTTGTTGGATGACTTTTCAAGATCCTCCAGAATCATCTGCCTCATTAACAATATTTTTTTTGTCTTAGAAATGTCTCTTTTGTTTTGTAAACTGATATGATTTCCTGTTCTGTTATGAACATATGCTGCTCTAGTCCTTCAATAAGCTTATCACACATTTTTCTCATGCCATTTATGGGCACTCTTTTGGCAGTGTTAACAATATCATCTTCATCATCATGTTGGTGCTCAAAAAGTTTCAGATTGTGGACCATTTCAGATTTCAGGTTTTCCGATTAGGGGTACTTATCCTATATTGTGAATAATACTGTTATAAACATGGGTGTGCAAATATCTTATTGAGATCCTGCTTTCAATTTTTTTGGTTATACACCCAAAAGTGGAATTGTCGGATTATGTAAGTAATTCTATTACTAATTTTTTGAAGACTCACCATCTTCTGTTTTCCACAGTGGTTGTTTGCTGTTTTTACACAGAGTGCTCTTGATACGTCTATTAGATTAGTTGATTTATTATGTGTTTGAAGTCTTCTATATCGTTATGTATCTCCTGTCTGGTTGTCCTATCTGCTATCGAGAGCAGGATATTGAAGTTTCCAACTATTATTCCAATTGTCCATTCTGCCTTTCAATTCTGCCTGTTTTTGTTTCATATATATTTTATGGTCTGCTATTAAGTGCATAAATATTTATAATTGCTACAACTTCTTGTCTTCTTGCTAAATTCAACAACCTATTAATGTATAAAGTCCTTGTCTCTTGTAAATTATTTTGATTTAAAGTCTATTTAGTCTGATATTAGTATAACTACCCCTGCTGTCTTTCAGTTACCATTTGCATATCTTTTCCATCTTTTCACTTTCAATCTATTTATGTCTCTGAATCTAAAATGAGTTTCTTGCAGAGAGCATATTATATTGTTGGATCACTTTTTAAACGCATTCTGCCAATCTCTGTTTTTCAGTGTAGAGTTTAATCCATTTACATTTAAAGTAATTACTAATAAGGAAGAAGTTACATCTGTCATTTTGCTAGCTGTTTACTTTTTGTTTGGTTTTGTTTTGTTTGAGATGGAGTCTTGCTCTGTTGCCTTGGCAGATCTCAGCTCACTGTGATCTCTGCCTCATGGGCTCAAGCAGTTCTCCTGCCTCAGCCTCCCTAGTAGCTGGGATTACAGGCATGCGCCTCCACACCTAATTTTTTTTATTTTTAGTAGAGACGAGGTTTCCCCATGTTGGCCAGGCTGGTCTTGAACTCCTGACCTCAATTGATTGGCCTGCCTTGGCCTCCCAAAGTGATAGCTATTTGTTTTCTATTAGTGCTTTTTTGACCCTGATTTCTTGCATTTCAACCTTCTTGTATTTGTAGTTTATTTTTTGTGAAATGTTTAAATTCCTTTCTCACTTTCTTTTGTGTATATTCTACATCAGTTGCTTTTCAATGGCCCAACCTGTATTTTCTGGCTTGTAAACGGGTGAAAGAAAAATAAGGGGGTGGAAAAGGGTGCCAGCTCTTTAAATCTCCCGGAAGTCATTTTAGCTGTAGTGGAAGAGGATTGCAACAATAGGGGAGATAAAATGGTTGCCTGCCTCTTTGTCTGTACCTCTTTGTCTGATCCCTGGTATTTGGACGACAGGGTCCATTTTTCACCCTCCACACCTTTCCTATCAAACTCTGACTTCTGCATGCTATGTGCAAGCTGCCCTGGTAACATGTGCACAGCTGCCTGCCTAGAAACTGAGGATGAGGGATAGATAGAAAGCTGCTACTGCATTAATACCTCAAAATTACTGTCCAAGTCTTCCCCCCAGAAGTTGCTAGCCTTGAATAGACCCCAGAGTTTCAAAAGAGTTAAATCTAACAGATTCTGCCAGCACAATTGTTGTCTAGCTGGGGAGACAGATTTCTGGTGCTTCCTACTATGGCATCTTTCCAGAATCCCCCTTCTAGGTTGACTGTATCTTAATTTTAACTTATTTTATATTTTGTTTCTAGTTTGGTCTTTCTCTCTTTGTACTCATTCATATTTAAGCATTTTTGAAGGTAAAGGCTTACAATATGCCTTAGTTCAACAAGATCGTATTTATGCAAAAGCAAGTGAATAGCAACTGCAAAGCAAGGACTTAATAGCAAACATTTTTTGAAGCCCTGAGGAAAACCTATACATGAGTTCCATGAAGACTCTATATCAGAAGATATGCATAAGAAGCAGTCAGTAGACTATGAACACATTGATTATAATGCAAAGAAGTAAAAATACTAACTCTATAATTCAATGTTTCTCAGATTGTATTTCCAAACAGAAATACTCATCCTCATCTGGTGCACTTCCTCCAAATCCAAAATCAAAGGACCCTT
Organism: Symphalangus syndactylus; assembly: GCF_028878055.3. NCBI lineage: Eukaryota > Metazoa > Chordata > Mammalia > Primates > Hylobatidae > Symphalangus > Symphalangus syndactylus. Next base: position 109,270,619 of record NC_072426.2, on the reverse strand, counting down.
CCCAGACATTGTGAATCAGATACCTATAGAGTATATATACACTTTTATTTTATATTATCTTTCAGAGTATAAAACACATGCTAAATTTTAAAAGTTATTTTAATATTGGACACATGGATTGTCTGAAATGGCTTATTAAATAAATAACTAACGGTGATAGGTTACTGGGATTTTTGTAGTAATGTAAATAGATTCAACATATTAAACCACAATCATATATGTGATATGGTCACATTTGAATACATTTGTAGAAGGACTATTTCTCAGCAATGTAACTCAAAAATTACATAATGGGAATTTATGTGATTAAAAGCATAGTTATTGTGCAATCAAGTAAGTACATATAAAATGTTTCCATATTAAAATGCATAGGGATATTATTTATTTAGAAGTATCTTGATGCAATTATGTTATTTTTCTAGAAAAAAGTTCCATCCTGTATTTGGGAGTCACAGATTTATTTTCATACCAAAGAGAAAATATTAGAAATTTAAAAGCAGAGACATTGAGAAAAAGTATAGAAAAATAGGAAAGCCAAAGATTTAATTTTTTTCTTGAACATAAAACATCATATAAACATTAATTTCCACACTCTTTTACATACTTTAGGGCCCTGTAAAGAATTATTATGGATAGTTTATATGAGTCGTAATTGTGGCCTAGCCGTTAGGTTGGGGCAAAAGTAATTGTGGTTTTTGCCATTGGAAGTAATGCCTAAAACCTCAATTACTTTTGCATGAATGTATAATAATTCCCATGGCAACCAGTAAAATGTAAAGTAAAATGATAATGATTAGGTTAATTTTTTATTGAAGAGCTAATTCCACTAAAAAACTATTAGAAACTCTTGCTGATAATTTGGTATGAACACAGGTTTTTTTTACAAGACTATATTGATGCCTTGTTTAATGAAAACAGTTTATTGTCTTTTAGTCAATTAAAAATTATATACCCAGAATGCCGTATTGTAACCACCTGTTTTTATAATAATATCGAGTCTATGAAAAAGATCAATAATTAAAGACTAAAATAATCATCTTAGAGCTAATAAACATTTCACTAAGGTATCAGATTATATTTCAAATTAATTTTATATTCCTTGCTTTAAAAGATTAAATCTGCTACTTTAATAATATTATAAATTATTTATTTATTTATTTATTTATTTATTTATTTATTTTTGAAATGAGATTTCACTATGATGCCCAGGCTAGTTTTAAACTCCTGGGCTCAAACATTCTTCCTGTTTCAGCCTCCAAAGTAGCTGAGATTAGAGGAGTGAACCACTTTCCCCAGCTCAAGGTTACAAATATTTAAGTAAGGAATTCAGATGCTTTTTAGTCTTATTTAGCACTTTTGTATTATATTTAGGGTCAAGTTTTCTGAAATTATTAATGCATTAACCTATTATACCCCAATACAAAATATCCGTTATTACCTCATATGAAATTTTAAATTTGAACTTTAATGTACAAATATTTGTGTAACTCTCATTCTTATTAATCAACTGTTTCATGTAGAAAAAATAAAAAAACAATAATATTTATATTAAACTCTATGCCCTGTGAGTAGAAACCAGGAAAATCAAAAAAAAGTTGAGCTATGTAATTTATCATCTCCATGTAATTGACAAGCAATTTTACCCCAAAATAATTTTTATCAGTGAAATAAAGATTTTTGATGATTCTCCAAACTCATTCCTATTCAATTATTCCTCATAGTTAGCATGGCCTTAGAATCCCATATGATAAACATGCTGCTGGTCATATGGATATTATATTGATTTTATTTTATATTTTATAGACATAGGATCTCTCTCTGTCACCCATGACCAAATGCACTGGTGTGATCATAGCTCACTGCAGCCTCAAACTCCTGAGCTCAAGCTGTCCTCCCATCTCAGCCTCCTGACCAGCTGGGTCTACAGGTGCCAACCACTGTGCCTGCTTAGATAGATTTGAAGAGTTTTTGTAATCTTAATATGAGGGTTTTTAAAATTTTTTCTTGCCTCTCTTTCCGTCTGCACAATAACATCTTTTAAGTTATATTTTATGCTTTATTTCTCTCCTTCTTCCCCATCCCCTCTCTCTCAATTAAATGGTCAGTATAATATATGACACAACTTGTATGCTCATTCAGCAAATATTTATTGACTGATTATGACTGTTGTAAACACTAGAAATACATCCTAGATAAATAGAGTTTATCCTGTAAAAGTAGAGCCAGACAAAAGTATTAAGGGAAATATGTTGTATACGCTATAGAAATATGTGCTAAGAACAGAAGGGGAAATGGAATATTGGAGAGGAGTTTCAGTTTTAAATAGGATGGTCAGGGAAGGCCTTGTTCATAGGCAAGTTATTTGAAACATGAGTTGCAGCTTCACACAACTACACAACAGGTGCAATGTGAATGCTGTCATTCACATTGTAATCTAAGTGACTGAAGCTTCCTCAGTTGTGCAGACCACAACATATGCCGTTATAAGTAGTGCCCTGGTAAAGACTTGAAGGAGTTAAGTGAGAAATCTATGTGCATATTTGGAGAAAAGATTTATAAGCAAGGATCATACATAAAAAGATTTTGAGACAGAAGCATTTTTATGTTTTTCTACCATCACAGAAGTCAGTGTGTTTGAAAGGTGTTCAATTAATATTTTGATACAATTTAAATATCATCCACAATCAATCATTTTGACTATAGATTAATCCAAAATGACATTTTAATGTCCTAAAACAATAAAAATAAAATTATTCTGTCTATACTTTTCTGTATTGGATAACTAAAACTTCATCACAATTGAATATTTACCATCATTGCCATTTTTGAAACCATATATGAGTAGATAACATAAACATTTATGACAAAGGAAAAAGTGCTATGTATTGATCAGCATTTATGTATTATTCCTTTTGGCATTTCAGAAAAAAATGCAGATTAATTTTATTCATTTTGTTATCTGTACATTGTGACTTAGTTTAGTTAGGCATGCTGAAATAGGTAAGCACACACAATTTGCAAATATTAGTAGGTTTGGATTTTTTTTTAGGTACCTACATTGTGAAACACCTTGTTAAATATATTTCTACATTTTGTGGACGGATGCTTATAATCAGAAGAAATCCAAATACATCTGTGTGATGATTGAAAAATAAATAGAGCTGTGGTTCTTTTGAGTTGATGCCCTGCTTCTTCCCAGCTGGGACTTTTAGCTCAATCAAAACAAAAGGGATGTTCTGGAGCGAGAATTAAAGAAATCTTTTGAGCGTTTTCAGATACACTGTCTGCGTTAACCCTTTTCAAGTTTCAAGTTTTAGATCCCTCTTGCTCCCTCTCCAAAAGTGTTCTAAGGGAATTGTAATTCTTTGTTCCATTTCCAGAATTTTCTGTTTTTCCAAATGAGTGCTTTATATGCCAACAATGCAAACTAAGCCCCCAAATTTAAAGCAAAAATAACAGCCGGTCCTTTCTAGCCTACACTTCAGAATATTAAATTCTAAGTGTGTTGTGAGAAGCTCATTTCAACAACCAATTACTGCTTCAAAGACACAACGAAGACTAAGTAAGAAAGCATCATCAACCTCACATTTCTGAAGTATATGCGCCCTGTGTGAGCCAAACCCCATGAAGCGTTGAACCAAACAACCACAGCAGGTTCCTATCCTCTTGGTTATTCAGCATTAATTTCTTAATGCCTGGTTGGGCTTGCTGATGAGTGGCCTCTATCTCTCAGGTATTCTGCAACATTGATTTCCAGCCTTGGAGTGAATTATTTGTTCGTTTTCTCTTCGCATGATTTAACACAGTTGGGTTGTTATAAAGAGAAAGGGAGGGAAGAAAGCTCTTGAATAGATTTGCCCTACTTGAGGCTTTCGGTTTAGTAATACTGATGTGAATATACATGGTTTTCAAAAGATTGCTAAGATTTCTTCCAGCTATAAAGCTCTGAAATTTTGAATTGAACTACCAAATAACTATAATGAATAACTTTCATACCCAACATATATAGTTTATAATTAGGATCACAGTAATAAAATATTTTTAGTGGATATAAAAAAGTCCTTCCAGCCAAAATATGTTTTTCTTCAAAAATTTTACTAGCAGAAATGTTTTATTAATGTGTTTTTTCCAAAACACTTCCTGAGCAAGTTCAAAGTGTCTTTTGCATGTTTGCTATCTTATAATTTAGTGCAATCGCTTTGAGCAAAAGTGTCACCTTTCAATATTTTTGTTTCTTCTTATCTAATATAGTACTGAATGAGTGCTCTAAATTTCTGGTATTACACCCGAATAGCATGTAAGCATCAGTAATTTGTTAAATATCTAAAAATATGGTTATCTGATTTAAAATCATTTAGCAATAAAAGCAATAGACATAGAGAACAGATAGTGTTTATTTCTGAGTCATAGCCATCTTATTATGAATATTCCTGTTTTCATCATCCAGTCATCAATATCTTCATCAATATTTAAGAAGTTTGGCATAAAAATAAATTTATTTATAACACAATTTTAAAATGATTATTTGTGATTAATACTTTTAATTAGAAATTACAACTCATAGAAACATATAAACATACAAAAGTTATCTAAAGGATCTTAAAAAATTTACATAATAACTTAATTATTTACCTCTGGAAGAAACTCTCTACTGAAAGACATAATGAATTTTTGTATCTATATTCAGTTAGTAATTTTCCCAATTTCTCCCTAAATATAATTCTGCCTCAAACATGTCAATTGAGTACTTAAATGTGCACACATATGTCTGAGCATCAAGAATGGTATAATAAAACCTAGTCTATATTTCACTATTCAGGGGATATACATTGTACAGATTTAGATTAAAAAATGAAAGACTTTTAGATAAACAAAAATGTAGATTATCTTGATAGTTTCAGATAATTTACTTAATGTTATCAAATGTAAATCATATTAATGTGGGTGTTTCCCATATTTAAATGTTCCTCAAAAATGTTCTAATATTAAGTTTTCTAAAGTCCGTGTCAAATTTTTTTCAGATGAATGAATCTTAAAACTTGTTCTTATACAACAAATTCAACAAATTCAGATTTTTGTGAAGAATTGGAAATCGAGTAAAATGGAATATTATGCTGAACATGCGGTATAATACAATCTCCTCTTATCTGCAGGAGATACATTCCCAGATCCCCAGTGGATGCATGAAACAGCAAATACACCATGGAATACTATGCAACCATAAATAGCAAAAAGACTGTGTCCTTTGCAGGGACATGGATGAAGTTGGAAGCCATTCTCAGCAAAATAACACAGGTACAGAATACCAAACACCACATGTTCTCACTTATAAGTGGAAATTGAATGACGAAAACACATGGACACATTGTGGAGGGAACAACACACACTGGGGCCTGTCAGCAGTGTGGGAGGTGGAAGAGGATCAGGAAGAATAGGTAATGAATGCTGAGCTTAATACCTCCGTGGTGAGATGATCTGTGCAGCAAACCACTGTGACACATGTTTACCTCTGTAACAAACCTGCACATCCTGCACATGCTACCCTGAACTTAAAATAAAAGTTCAAGAAAACAAAAAAAGAAATTAACAACAGATAGTACTAACCCTATATATACTATATCTTACATATACATACTTACTACCTATAATACAGTTGAATTTATCAATTAGACACAGTAACAGGTTAACAACAATAAATAAAAATAAAATAGAACAATTATATAAATATGCCAGCATCATTATTCTTGAGCTTTGAGACTATTACTAAATAAAATAAAGATTACTTGAACACAAGCACGGCAATTTCACAAGTTAGTCTGATAACAGACGGTTACTAAGTTGCTAAAACAAGCAGGTAGCCTATGCAGCGTGGATATCCTGGATTAATAAATGATTGAAGTCCCTGGCAAGACAGAGCAAGATGATGCAATATTTGATCATGTTACTTATAAAAACATACAATTTCAAACTTTTGAGTTGTTTACTTCCGAAAGTTTTCTTTTTATTATTTTCAGGCTCTAGTTGACGGCAGCTAACTGGAACCAAAGAAAGCAAAACCTGATAATGGTGGACTACTGTATTAGCTTTATCATATAGTCAGTTGGTCAACTAACTTTTAAATTTCATAAAAATAGAGTAGTAATAAAAAATATGGAAGGAGTACTTTGTCGTCTGGTGAACATTCTATGCTAAATTCTAGATCTTAAAATAGGGAAATTATCATTGTGACCTGATACATTTTTAAGCCACTGGAAATACCAACCAACAAATTAGATAATTAGGATTTCAAAACCTTCTGCATTTTTTGCTTAATTTTGTGAAATTTCTGTATCATTTGAGCATATTTCATCCAAAAATATTAATACTATTTTTTAGCATATGCAGCGAGCTTCAATTGTTTTAAAAAAATGCTAGTCAATTTGCTTACAAATTCAGATTACCTCCAATTTTTATTATAATGAAGACATCGACAATAAAAACAACAACAACATAATAAATAACAAGAAACCTCTAAAAGTAGAAGCACCTGTGCACTTTTCTATCTGTGAAGGACACGTGTAGAATGGTGTAGAGATGAAAGAGAAAGAGACTCATAAACAGATCCATCATAGCCCTGTTTTATAATTATAGATTTATTAAAATGAATTTAGTTTTTAATGGTCAGTCAATATGCCAAAGAGTACTTCTAATTATCCTGCAAATTGTTTGCATCTGTGACTAATCCTACTGCAATACATCTTTGCCAATCAACTCACACCATTCCTGAATACCGCTTATTTATATCTCTGTCAATATTCACTGTTATTTTACACTGTACACCCACACTTTTTCTCTTTTGCAATTATTTTGCATGTACTTTACATGCCTATTGCTTTTCTACTGAAAATTGTATGGAATTTGAATCACATTTACAGTATCAGAAAAAAAATGGGTTGTGCTTAGTTTATTCTTGCTTTTAGCTTTAGAAACCTAGAGGTCATTTATTTATATAGCTAAAATTTAAAAATATAATTAAAACACTCAATAAAAATGGGAGATATTTGACTATTTTTATGTCAGCATGTGAGGGAACTATAATTTAATGTCCTGAAATTTATCATCCACTATAGGACCTGACAATGCTGTGTATGGATAAAAAGAAAGGCATTATTTTAGATGATCTCACTAAAGTCCTTTGCAAATCTAAAATTCAAGGAAAATAAAATGAAAATTTGGTATTAATAACTAAACAAAACCTTCCTGTGGGCACCTATCCTTTCAAAAAGGGAATAAAAAGACACCTTTGTACGAGGCAAAATAGATCTATAAAGGGCTGCTTTATGCTTACAGAGTATGATGGGTAAGTAAGCCATGCTGCTACTTGCTAAAGAAATGGCATTTATTTCAAAGTTTCTGCCTTTTTTTTTTGTATTACTAATAGATAAAGTCTTTATGGCCGTGAATAGATAGATAAATTTTTGTAAAGTTCCTTCATAATGTTTGGGATATAAAAAAACTGGACAGAATTATGTTTGGCACAGGGAAAATCAGACCAGAATAAATTAACAAAGCTAAGAGAAACTTATTCTTCTGGACACAACCCAAATAAAACAGGTTGAGAGAACAATGAGAAAAATTTCTAGTTAGAGGTACTCTGTACTTAGGATGGCCATGGAACTTTCAAGAACAGGGTATCTATTATTATTTTCCTATTATTTAAAGAAAAATTTGCTTATGAATATAAGCCCTAAATCTTAAGCAAATCTTTCCATAGAGATGAATATTAGAATTTTTTTTGGAAGGGCTAGGTCCAGAGTTGTTTCAGTGGAACAAAATAGTGACAAAAAGAATTAGTACGTCTGAAGTGAGCTATAATAAATATGAAATATCCAGTGGAAGTAGAAAATTAAAGTAAATGTCACTCAGAAGAAGGTAAGTTTACTCTGAATATCCTTAAAGATATTTAAGGTAATGGTGGCTTTCATTCTAAAAACAGGTGATCCTATCACAATGAAGACAACTGGAACAGTGAAATTTTATTATAAATAATTCTGCCCTGAGAACAAACAGAAAACATTTTTGGTATCTATTCTGCAAAATCAGGTAGAATTATTATAGGATTTTGGTTTTAGGGGAATTGATCTTTTATGACTATATATTCTTTCAGTTCAGATATTCTAATATAAGGCCATAGAATGGGTGCATAAGAAATTTCAATTCTAGTGAGCCATTACAGTTTAAAGAATTATGACTAGTAATGACTTCATATATGAAAGAGTCATGTAAGAAATCTAATTCTCTGACCTCTCTGGTCACTGTCCACATCACACACACTTCGTTGGCCTATCTGGCCTCCTTTATTTCCTTAACTCATAAGAGTACATACGCAGTCACTTCTGCAGGCACACAACTGGCCAAAGCAAATGACGTGGTCAAAGCAGATAACAATGCTGTGAGAAAGAATATTCCTCCTACAGTGGTGCAGAGGGGTCTTTGTTGAACTTGCCCACATTCTGATACAATATGAGTTTGGGGATTTCTTTTTTAACAACATATGGCCTATATGCGTTTTTTGGTATATTTTATTTTGTGTCTCCTTGAAGGCCAAAATTTCAGGAGAAGCTCATATAATTAGCTTACTTACTCCCAAGACCTATTTAGAAACATCAGATATATTTACCTACTTACTTTGAGGGAAGCAAATCTAGCCAAATGGAAGCTATGCTAACAGTGCAAAACATTGCTAAATGTGAATGTGAACACACTTAATAGCTACCTCTCTAAAGGTTTCATATGACTTTGTTTTCATTTTTTTCTAAAAGAAATATTCTCTAAAGTTTTTTTCTAAAAATATTCCACTCCTAAGCTAATACATACAATCATTTTAACAATCTTCTCAAGTCCAGATAATTATGACCAGCGCTTTGAGAAATATATTTTTCAAGCAAAAAATTATCAATTCTATTTTTATTACTAAAACTTGTTTTAATATAATAATGAAAATACACATCTGCCTGATAACAATGGCTACCAGATAATAAATCACCAAGCTGATTATACTTCTGCTCTCAAATTTGACTTTTTGATCTTTTGTAACAGAAACACATTCTCAATATATATTTGTCTTCATTTATAGAATTATGGTAAAAATAAATATTTTATATGTTTTTGCATGAAAAAAGGCAAAGATGTAAAATTGTGAGCACCGGTGAATGATGCTGTTCATTTGCATAATTATGGTTACTATTATTATTACCATTTAGCATTTGTCAACCTCTAAATTTTAGTCAGGATTTTGCTAAGCAACTTACCAAGTTCCCTTTATTTATTCATTACATCACAAGAAAAATGCAAAAACGTATTTTAGATAGGTATTAGTACGAGGAACTAGGTAGTACTTTAGGTAGGTATTAGTACTAACCTCATATTATAAATAAACAGGTAGAATGGAGTTAGTAGGCCAAGTAGACACAGATAGTTCATAGTGAGAGTGAGTTCTCTGATATCCTCATTATAATGTATCCAGAGAAGAGTGTGTAATATTTAGCCTAGGAGCAGCCACTACCCTACTCTCTGGCCTTGCATATATCAATAATCAGGCAGCCACTACCTGCCTGTATTCAATCATTCAAAAATCAGAGTTTGTATTCAATTTGAAATGTGTTTATCATCTGGCTCTAAAATGATATAGTTCACAGAATAAACACCTTTGTATAATTAGTAACTAGACCAACAGCTTTAGGCAATCCTCTTTCTCTTCTGGTCTAGGTCCAGGCGAGATTTTACCATCAAGCTACTCATGGAGTGGTGAAAAAAAATCAATTTAGTCGTGCATGTGGGGGACAGGGGGCCCACATGTCCCCCCTATATTTTAAAATATGCTCTCTAGATACCGATATTAGGTGCTGCTGATGTACTCTATCATCACTTTAGGATTAGGAATATTTGAGGTGGATAGAAATAGTTGAAATAGTTAAAAAGGAGATAATGGATTGTTTATGAAATAATTTTGTGCTAGCTAAAAAGAGAAATAAACAGTAGATAAGTCAATCATGTGTATTCTAAGAAAATAAGAAAACTTTTCATACAATTAGAAGACCAAAGGAGAAACCCAAGTAAGGCTATTAAAAATGCTTAAACTACAGAATGAGAATCTGAAAACATTGCAGAACTAGTACAAAGATGTCAGGAGTACCATTAAAAACAATATTTAACATCTTTGCTTTTCTTATTTAACTTCATTCTCTAAACAAAAATAGTACGGTACACTTGCAGAAGCATATGAAATGTCATGAAATTGGTATTTGGATTAAAGAAAGAGACTATGAAAAGACTGGTGCTCAGCAATTTCTCCAACATTAGAACAATGTATTTCCTGTTCTCTTTATCATAGCAATTAATGAACACCAATTTTAAAAAGGATAACACAGCTCAATCTGTTTGTTTTCATGAGGATTCCAGGAAAACCAAGAATTTTGTTACAGATACTGCTTATACACCTATTAAAAGCTGTATAAACAGTACCCAAATTAAGAGAAAAAGGTACATGATCCCTTGAATATGCAGAGAACATGTAGTCAAATACAAGTTTGCAGGCAGGTACTATTGCACACTACATCACATACACTCAACTGCCTCTAGTTTCAGCTTTGACTACTCTATACAGGTTCATGTGAACTCTGATTCACCAACAGCTGATGGCATCCTGCTTCCAGCAACATTGTAGCTGTGGGTCTTTTCACTTTCTCACACAGGTATTTTAGCCAAGTGGCAGACCACTGGGCCTATGGATGAATACATCTCAGAAATGAGAGGTAGCTACTGTCTACAGATGAACAATTGTGGGTGGCAAACTGTACTTGCCAATGGTCCCAGAGAAAATGAACTTGTGTTATGTGCCATAGCAAGTTGGATAACAACAACATTATATCAAAATTTCCTCCTATTTGTCTTACTCTACTTGATTCCTATTTCTTGAGATCACTTCCAAATAAAAGTAATTACCATCAAAAAATAAACGACCTACATCCGAGTTTTTATCTTCAGTGCTATTGAAAACCCAAAGTAAATCAGGATATTATATTCACTTGGATCACCAGTGGTGCTCTCTCTCACCCTCATTCTGTTACCTTTTTTATTTTTATTTTTTTGACTTAGAGAAAAAATTTATCTATTTCTATCTTAATTCTTGTACCATTAAGTACAAATGAATATATATATTATATATATTCCTTAAATAGGCATCCATTTCAACACATGAAATAATAAGAGTAGAAAATACTGAGATAATCGCTATACTGTCCCTATTCCTCAACCCCCATGCCTGCCCTCCATATGCTTATTTAATCCACTGCAGCATAAGCCTTTATGCCTTCCCCTGTTACACTAAAGCACAGAAGAATTCTTTACATCAGTATATGTGTCTGTGACGTTCTGAAGGTGCTCACTTCAGTGGCAAACATTACAACTTGTCAAAGAAAATATATATGTCCAATGTTTGGCTTCTGTACATCTGAGATACAAACTATCAGCTGTTTGCTCAATCCTGCTACTGACCATGTACAGAGATGAGGAACACTTACAGAGCACATAGTAAACTATTGTATAGCCAGAACCAGAAAAAGTATGGTCCACAGGCAAAATCCAGCCCACCAATATTTTGTAAAAAGGTTTTATTGGAACAGAGTCACACTCATTTGTTTATATCTTGGTGATGACTGCTTTCACACTACAAAAGCAGAGTTCTGTATTTGCAACAGAGATTGTGTGGTATAAAAGCAAAAAATATTTACTACCCATCCCTTTAAAGAAAATGTTTGATGACCCCTGTCCTGCCCTATGACTCTGGAATCGTGTGAAACAAAATCTTCATTTTGTTTCTTCCTACCAACTTTTATGCTATATTAAAAGAAACTATGGATTTACATTGTATTCCCTGATCAAAAAGCATAAAAGCACTTAACCTTAATCATGACTTTGTAGCATGGATACCTTTGAAATATTTGTAAAGCATGGGACATTCCAACAAAGAAGTAACAATGCCTGATTAAAATGTCACTATCCCTGCTCCAGTGCACTGATCATATCTCTCAAGAGAGGATCTGCTTTTGGAGTATAGTTAACTGACAGACTATACTTGCTACATGTTCAGTACCCAAAATACATACAGGCCAATCCTGAGATTGCTCCCAGTCAATGACTGAGTTCAGTACGGATGCTGGAGTGGAGCTCGTCAATCAGATGGTCTTTGCTCCAGGGCTTCCTATCCAATTGGCGGAGTGTTTCTCGGAATTTCACTACAACCTGAATCTCTTCCTAGCCAGCCGTCTTTACCTTCTTCTGCCCTGTCAAGGGGGCCTGTATTGTTTTCTGAATTCTCTCTGTCTCTCTGCCTAACCATGTGTCCTTTTCAACCTACAAAAGGAATTTCAACACATTCCCCATCTTGGAATCTACTTTTGGAGAACCTGAATTTACATACCTGCTCTGTTCTTGTTTCCATTTGCTATGTTTTGTCTATCCCACTCAAGTTATATATAACACCAAAATAAACTATGATTGGAGAATGATGGTTTCTGAAAATTATTTATGTGGTTATAGCTTGGAATAGTTATAGAACCAAGAAATCTGTTGGGAGATCATTTTTCAATAGTGTCATGTTTCTACCCATCTTTTGAGAAGAGACATTACTCGGCTACATTTCTCTGAACTACATTTTCAGGCCGTGCAAACAGCCTTGAAAGTTAGGGATAGTTTCTCCACGTGGGCACATAGCAGATTTGACTGCTGTCCCAGATAGTAAAGATAATCTTTCCCTCTGCTGCAAGCATTGAGTAGGTTTTCTAGAAGCTCCTTTAAAAGATGGAGTTTCCTAAGTTAATGTATCCTCCGTTGTACAAAAATCAACAGTGTGAGCAGCATCTACCTGGGCAGCTCCACATTTGCCCCATAGAAACTAGGAGGCAAGGAGAACCAAGGAGCTCATGCTGTTTGCTGCGCTAAAGAAAGGAAGTCTTTAGTCTTTTGCCTGAATTCACACAACTATGGCAGAGTAGCTTGCTAGCATGCAGAGTTAGAAGCCCAAACTCTTCAGAGTTCTTGACAAAGTCTAATCAATTAAAAAACAGAGAGAGGCTTTTTTTTTTTTACAAAATTATTGAATTTTAAATAAATAGCCACTAAAAGTCCTTTCCCCAAATATAAGTTTTACTATCTTACCTCTGTGATAGGTAGATAATTTTCATTGCAAATTATATTTTAAAATTCAATAGACTTGTTAAGGCCATTCTGGGTTGCTGCCAGAGAATTCAAGAGGGAAGGAAAATGCATTTGCCTACAAATCTATATAGTTATATTTTCAAACTATTTTTTAATCAACAAAGAACACATTGATTTAGGTAAATAAATCACTTGAGTATTCTTATTTCTCCAAAACTCACATGATTATTTTAGATGAAAGCAGATCTGTGGTTTAAACTTTGGCTCTGTCTGGCATTGGAAAAATGACCGACAGGCTCTGGCACCTCATATAGAAGCCTCCTCATTTACCCTTTAGCACTTTAGCTGTCTCTATGTTCAGCTCATGTTCAGCTATGATGATTATTTTATGCAAATAAAGTAATATTATGTAGTTTATACTAAGACAGGAAAAAGCAAAATGAGCCTGGAGAGGACTCTGCAGCTGTGTGGATTGACTGTATATGGTCCTTGGGGGATGCGATTATCAGACAACTGGATCATCATTAGGATAATTAGTGTACTTGGCAACTGCATTAGTGGAATTATTGTCATTGCTCACAGCTTGTCAGTGCAATGTTTTCTGATTTGCTAAGATTTGTTTTATAAATGAAACTGACCATATGAGTGAAATCAAGAAAAGTAAATACTTCCGTTATCTCTATTCAGTCAGTTTAAGAACTGATACATAGCAAGTGAATAATTTTAAGCCTAAAGGAGTATTTCCTGAAATTAAATGGTTAAATTTTAACTGCCCTGGAAGTAAATGTATGGAATTAAAGCAAAATGTATTATTGTTTATGAGCAAATTGTCTGTTTATATTAATTTTTTTTATTACCAACTGTAAGTCAATTCTTAGAAGGGAAATGCTGAGGCCAATCCTAATTTATCTCTCCTAGTACTTTGACATCCAGTGGGCCTGCAATGATTATCCACTAAATATCTTCCACTCTCTATTCTCTTTTGGAAGAAATCGTATTTTGAAAAGTATGAAATAAATACCAGCATGTTTTCAGTGCTCAATACTGCTTTTTTTTTGTTGGTTTTGAAAGGGTGAATTTCTGATTAATGTTAACTGATCTCCAATAATTCTGATGACCAACGACAATGCAACCCTGGCTGTTCAGGTTTGGCAAAGCTCACCACTTCTATGCTAGAGAAACACAACCCTGATCCACGTGATGTTTATGACTGTTTCCATTAGACTGAATCTTGAAGCACAAAACTCTTCTGTTTATTTCCAGTTTTGCTTCTCTCAGGAGATTGATCACACAAGGTCATACTGTATGGAAACTCAGACTTTCCAACTTCTCTTCATCAAGTTTAACTACCTCTGACTCCCAACCAGAAGGTGAAAAACTGAGTATGTGTCTTTACTGAAACAATATAAAATATTGATGACAGTCTTATCATTTTTCATCAGGTAGATTTGGATCTCATTCTCCACACTTTTTTTACCATATATACATATATATATACACACACACACTATATATACACACACACATTTTACCATATATGTGTATGTGCATGTGTGTATGTATATATATCTACACATATATAGATATATATATACACTTTTTAAAAAATTTCTGCTGTCTCCACAGAGTAGCCGGTCTCAGAAAAAGTCATAGAGCTGACCGTATCCAAGAGTCCAGGAAATACAACAATAGGATTCAGTAATGTCAACACTCACTCCTCAAATTTATTATATTTTTTATGAAAGATTTAAAAATATTATTTATTGGATTTTCCCCTAGAAATATAATCCAGCATGTGTACTTTGAAAAATATTTTTAAAATTTTATCCAATAAATAAAGATTACAACAAATTAATCCATAAAAAGTTAAATATTTAGAGATCATATTCAGAAATTTATAAAAGCTTGCTAAAGGAAATAATATTTATTTTAGCTTCAAAGAAAAATAACAGAAATAAGGTATCAGAAAACTATTCAAAATATATCTCACAGACGACAAATATTATAGCTCATGATAAAAATAAATTTGAAAGCAAGCACATGACACAATTTTCTCAAACAGGAAAAGGGATGAAAAAAATTTTAAGCATTATTGAAATGCAACACATTTTTCACTTTCTCCTTTTCACTCCTGAGTTCTTCCATTCTTTATAAAATCTCTAGGCCAGCAGCATTCAAAACATCCAATTTATTGCATACAATAAGAGCTTACTAAAGTCAAGAGAAATTAAAGGGTATTTTCAATAAATAATTGGATTAATATAATTAACTGAGTCACGTTTAAATAGTTTAATTAATATTAGCTTTGAAAAGCAGAGACATTTTCTCAGCATGAATTATTTTAGTAGAAGTATCAATATTAAATGGTAAGTGATTTGAAAATTATACTGACCAAATCATTGCAGGCTACTAAATATTCTACTCAGAATGTGGACATGTTTCAATTTAAACCATTCATACTTGTTCCCATAGGAGTCTGCTATTCAAGAAAAGTATTTTTCATTAGAGAGAATTAATTCTCTTGACAAGTTCCTCCTATACTTCAGGTACTTGGGCAATGCAATTTTTATTTCAACTAATCTTTTTTTATTGTAATTATTATGTGTAATAGATGAGGCTAGCCTCCGTTATTTCCTTTTACTCTAAGTTCCAGTGAATCTAGACATAAGTTCTGCAAGTGAATGTAAGAGATATTTTTTCTATGTTATCTAATGTACTGAATTGTAATGCAAATATGAGAAATGTTACACATTTGTTATTGACTGTAAATAAAAATTGAGATTAAACGATAAAATCAAATAGCATTAAGATAACAAGTACCTATGTAATCTATGAGCTTAACTTAATTTAGATTTTACTGATAAATTTTCATGATATTTGCTACATGTAGGAATGCTTTTTTAGTGTTAATTTTGTTCTTTTAAGAACCACATTGATGTCTGAGTAGGCTCAAAATGCCTTTACATTTTGCTACCTATTCTCTTGTTTATCCATCAGTTATTTAACTCTTTATCCTATAGTCAAAATTCTTTCTCATCAATGGATTCTTCTTATTTGTAGACGAAGATAATAATATACATCTCTAATACTTAGTCTCTTAATTGTAGAAACCAAAACCCTTATTTAAAAAAAGCATATATACCTGTGGCATCTAGGGGACTATTTCATTAAATATTTGAACCAAATTGATCATACTATTTAGCTTTATTGTACAGACAGAGACAATTTTAAAGCTAATATTGCATGGCATTTGTCTTGCTTCCCTACTCTGTGCCACATGTTTTACATATATTATTTATTTATTCCTCATGTAGTAAGTACAGTGTTATTATACACATTTATTAAGCTAAGTAAACAGCCTCAGATCTGTAAATTATCTTATTTTAATGCCACTAAAAGTGGGACATTATAGACCATGTTATATATATTTTTCTATTAAATATACATGCTAATATTGTGAAATATATGTGGTGTCTATGACAATGCACCTCACATACTTCCAATTATATAGGAGTGTAATTGATTAAGGACTGCAGTTACTGCACTTTGAAACCCATTGAAACATGGGTACCAAGGTCAAGCTTTCCAGTCTATGAATAAACACAGCAGAAATACCAAGGCAAACCCATTCCTAGGAAAAACAGATCCTTTCTCATGGATTATCCTTGCTGGAACACTCCCCAAAATCTAGACTGCATAGCAGTCTATGACACATCTACCCTATCTTCTCTCCCTCTCTTTTCTTCAGAGCCAGAGTTGCTTTCCATTCTTACTTATGGCTTGTGCACATGCATTTTTCCAAATTAAATGTTTGCACGTCAAAAAACAAAAACAAAGACAAACAAACAAACAAACAAAAAAACCAAGTGACCAGCCATTTCTGTGAATTTTGTAAGGGTCCAGTGGTCAGAGGTATTTTGGAGTAATTCCTCCAGGTAAAAGACAAGTGCTACATTCTTATTACTCACCACAAAAAAGAAACATAAGGCCTAATAGTCCATTCTGGATTCTGAATGCAACATTTTCTATATCTAAGATTATTTTTCTTGCCCATACGCCTGGTGAAATGAAAGATATGAATTTTGAGTAGGGCCTAAAGCAAGAAAAAACTTGTAGCAGGTTTAGTCACCCAAGGATCAGTTGCTTCGATCATGTAATCTATCGCTTCTCGGCCTTTTGGCTAAGATCAAGTGTAGATCATGTAATCTAGCATATTTTATTGTACCGCAGGTGTCAGGAGGGGAAAAAGATGTAGTATGAAGCTTACAATAAGCTTCAGTGAGTGAACCACAATGTATATCCCTGGGTTTCTTGAGAAATTCTATGCTATCAGTAGCAAAGTATAATATACTATTACACATCTTGGTGTACTATGGACTTTGGTAGGCTTGGAACATTTGATCATGAAAGACCAAGTGAGCATGGATCTGAGGATGACCATAATGTGATGGATTACATAAGATTCATGAAGTCTTAAAGTGTGATAGACATAACAAAAGTCTATCAAGACAAAATTAGTATACCCTGAATTTAGCCCAAGCAGGACGAGACAGCCCAGTTAAGCTCACAACCCCATGTCACTCACAACAATTATAGTAGTATTCCATTTCCATCTTACAGTCATGGCTGTATGAAGATGCAACTTTTTTTTTACCTCTGATTGAATGAATAGGAAAACTCAAAGACTTGGTTTAAAGATGGATCACCTCAGGAAATACGTGCAATACAAAAATGAACAGTGGCTAGATTACAGCTACATTCGAGGGTGGGCCTGAAGGGTAGTGGAGAGGGAGGATCTTCCCAGTGGACAGATGTGTAAGGGTACATCTCGTCATGCACATTATGTGCAAGGAAAAGTGGACTGAGGTGAGAATATATACAGAATCCTTGGCAGAAGTCAATGGCCTAGCTGTCTTGTTGGAGACCTGAGAGGAAAAGGACTGCAAAATCTGGAGTAAGGAGGTCTGTGGTAGAGGCATGGAGATGGACCCATGGGAGTGGCCACAAAGTATGGAAATTTTGCTATTGCACATTAATGCCCATCAAACAGCTTCATACAAAAGAGGCACTAAACATCTACAGAGAAAAAAATGACTCAGCCACTTTATATTAGCCATGTTTTGCCATTGGTCATCCTATAACTGGCATAATGTGCAAATTAACAGAATGCCCATGATGACAGAGATAGAGGCTGTGTATATCTCTGAAAGCACGGACTCTTATTTTTAAGGCTGTTCTAGCTGCTGCCACCTCTGAATGCCCAATGTGTCAGCAACAAAGGTGATCACTTTACTTTCAATCTAGCATTGTACCTCTAGAGACCAATATGCCATTTGATGGCAAGCTGAGTACAAAGACCTCTCCTGCCTAGAAAAGCAAACATTTTATCTTTATAATGCTAAATAACTGTTCTGTCTATTCTGCCTTTACTATCTGAAAAACCTTGAAAAGCACTCTTCTTTAAGGTCTTATAAGGGATACTTGATCTATAGTCATACAATCCCTCAAAAGGTGGCATCTGACAAGGGAACCCACTTTACAGTAAAGGAGGTATAGGAATGGGCTCATGACCATGGAGTCCAGTAGTTGTGCTATGCACCACATTATCCAGAGATTGCTGGCATCAAAGAATGCTGGAATTGCCTTCTGAAGCTGCAACTAAAGCATCAAGTCCAGTTAAACACTCTGAAAATAATGGATTACTATTCATCAGAATGCAGTATACTTGTAAAATTGGAGACCTGTATATGGTGTTGCGATTCCAAGAGGTTTGATACCTGGGTATGAAAAACAAGGGTTGGAAGAAAGTGTTCCCCAATTACCATCACTCTCAATTACCCACTGAAGGATTCTGTGACTTCCGTCTCCAAACTTTGGACTTTTCTTGTGGGAGACCTTGGTTCCCAATGAGTAGTTACTCTTGGTAGTGAATAGTCAAGGGTCTCATTGAACTGTAAGTTACAACTACTACCAGGGTACATTGTATGTCTTGGGTCCAGGGACCAGCAGGCAAAAAGAGACCCACCATTATGGTAATTGATCCTGTCCAGAAGGAGGAGGTAGGGCTCTGTGTACATAGCAGTGTCAGGGAGAACAGCATGTGGAACTCTGGCAATCCACTTGTGTGTCTCCTGATAAGACACCTTGTAATTGAAATAGATATGTGCAGCAACCCCGAAATGAGAAGGGTATAATTATCAAGGTGTCATAATTTTGCAGATGAAGGTTTCAATCATGCCATCAGATGACCCACCAAGACCTTCCAATATTATATCTTAGGGTGAAGGAATCTAGAATTTACATAGGAGATGAAAGATATTAAGTAGCAGCCATGGCCCAGAAATCAAGAGGACATATATTTCATTCCACTAATCTCCATTTTCTGAGTTTCCCTTTGGGAAGAAAGGCTCCCATAAACCAAGAGAGAGCTGTTTTCTGAATACTGAGAAGTAGAGTTTTACAATAGAAGGGATAGACCCCAGTGGCAATGACAAAGTGTCTTGTACACCTCACCTGTAGAAAGAATAATTGACTGCATGCCCTAGCCTCTGTGTTCTGAAGTACATCATCACATTTATTAAATTGTAGTAAAAAAAGTAAAATAAAATCTAACCACTTAACCAATTTTGAAGTGTAAAATATGATATTAAAGGTCTTCAAAAGTTCATAGAAATATATATTATGAAAAAAAACTATGCATGAATTTGAAAAAAATTGTACCTAAATATATCACACTACCTTGTTATAACATGTTTGGACAGGATCTATTTTGAGGCACTGAGAGGGATAAGCCACCAGTTTAAATACAACCCCCATCAGGGCAACATGAATTTTCCTAAAATTGAAATTTGAACACACATCAAATATACGGTAAAGTGTGGGTGGAAGAATGGATAAATTATTGATGATTTA
Source organism: Symphalangus syndactylus (assembly GCF_028878055.3). Taxonomy (NCBI): domain Eukaryota; kingdom Metazoa; phylum Chordata; class Mammalia; order Primates; family Hylobatidae; genus Symphalangus; species Symphalangus syndactylus. Next base: position 109,250,510 of record NC_072426.2, on the reverse strand, counting down.
TGAAAAGTTTAGAGGATTAATTCCCCAAACAAATAAGCAGTTTATATATGAATAACCTATTTTAAGCAAGGGCAAGACAATGCTGAAGATGAAGCCCATCTTCACTGATCATTCGCATCAATATGTAAGAAAAAAGTCATCTTGTTCATGTTCTACTTGAAGAAGACTGATGATTAATGGCATAAACAATAGCCAACACTATACACATCTTAATTGATTCTGTTTACACAGTTCTGACTCAAAAATTAAAGTTGAGCAAACTTTCCACTTGATGTGTGCCAAAACTGTTTTGCTCAAATCAGTTGCAGGCAGGGGCAGTGTTTGCAATGGAAATTCGAAATAAGTGCAATTTTTTTGAGGAATTGTAACAGGAGATGAAAGATGGCTTTACCAGTATAATCCTGAAAACAAAGCACCATCAAACCAATGGCTACCAATGGGTGGATGTGGCCCAGTCAAAGCAAAAGTGCACCACTCAAGAACAAAGGTTGTGGCAAAGGATTTTTGAGATGCTCAAAGCATTTGGCTTGTTCACTTTCTAGAGGGCCAGAGAATGATAACATCGGCTTATGAATGGAGTGTTTTGAGAAAGTTAACCAAAGTTTTAGCAGAAAAATGGCTGGGAAAGTTTCACCAGAGTCTATCTGCATCATGACAATGTTCCTACTCATTCCTCTCATCAAACAAGGGAAATTTTGCAAGACTTTCAATGGGAAATTATTAATCATCCACCTTTCATGCTTGATTTGTCTCCTTCTGATTTCTTTTTGTTTCCTAATCTTAGTAAAGCTATAAAGGCACACTTTTGCCTTCAGTTAACAATGTAAAAAATATTGAATTAACATTGTTAAATTCTCAGGACCCTCAGTTCTCTAGGGATGAACTATATGGCTGGCATCTTCACTTACAAAAGTGTCCTAAACTTGACGGAGCTTATGTTGAAAAATAAACTGTATATTATTTATTTTTATATTTTAATTCCATTTTTCTGTGAGTAATTAAAAGTCTCCTTGTATTGCTAACTACATGCTCATTGTGGCATTATTTACAATAGCCAAGAGGTAGAAACAATATAAATATTGATGGATGACTAATGAAGAAAATGTGATACCTCACATACAGCGGAATATTATTCAGCCTTTAAACAGGAAATCCTATTGTTTATAATAATATGAATGAACCTGGAAGACATTATGCTAAATAAAATATACCAGTTTCAGAAAGACAAATACTATATGATTCCACATATGTGAGGTATCTGAAGAAGTGAAACTCACAGAAGCAAAAAATAGAATTTAGGCTTGCAGAGTTTGGCTGTTGGGGGAGAATGTGGAGTTGTTCAATGAGTGTAAAGAGGCAGTTAGACAAAATGAGTAAGTCCTAGAGATATGCTATACAATATAATGCCTTGAGTTTAAACCACAGTAGTGTGCACTTAAAGATGTGTTAAGAGCAGAGACCTCATGCTAAGTCTTCTTTACAGACACACAGGTGCACACAGGAAACTTGGTGGTGACATTTATAGACTTGATTGTGGTGACACTATTACAGTTATATGCATATGTTGAAAGTCATCAAACTATATATTAAACACATATAAGGTGCTTTGATATATCCATTTTACCTCAAGAAAGCAGTTGAAAAGAAAGATTAAACATTAAAACATTAGTTATACTAAAAAGGGCAATATCCTACTACATAATGCTAATTAAAATGGTTATAATGAATTAAGCAAGGTATCTAGAAAAATTTGAAAATATAACTTAATTTTTAAAACATTGCAGATTAATGTAAATTGTGTTTGCAAAAAAATAACAACAGGTTAAAATGTTATTAAATATTCCACATGAAAACTCTATGAAAACAGTGATTTAAAACGTCTAAAATTCTTAAGTAGACAATTAAAGGAATTGACACTGTAATAATGATGTTTGAATATGAAGAACTACTTCATTCACTAATAAGAATTCAAGAAATAATTGAAAAGTGAACAGACAGCTTTTGGCAAATAATTCATTTATAAACTTTCATTCCTGGCTAGCATGCAGTGAGATAGACACATAATAATTATCAGATTGTACTTTCTTATTAATATTGTTAGGAGTTTATCAAGAACTGTAGCATATCCATACCCTTTGACTCATCTATTCGTTTCATAAAATCACTTAAATATCAATCAAAATATTTATCCAGATTTGTATACACAGGTATAAAAGACTATAATACTATGTATAATATTAGTAACAATATTAGTAACATCCATCAGGACAGATGTAGTTGTACCAGTTACAAAGAAATTGTCAAGTACATAGTTCATACAGAACTGCAAGATCCATGAGGCCTTCAACCCTGCTAATTCACTATAGAACTCTAGAACCTAACACAGTGCCTGAAAAATTGTAAGCAATCAATAAATAATTATGGGGTAAATTTATACATTGTAAATGATTGGTTAAATGAACATGACATATTACAAATTAAAAGAAATGATAGGAAACTGTATAAACTATTACTATAACCACATAAATATATAAATGATATGTAGTGTCAACTAAAAGTAATTTCTTCAAAGTTAATATTTATATTCTAATATTTATATTCTAATATACAGATTTTCTTTTCTGTGATAGTTTCCTTTTTTGGAGACCCTGAAAGTTTATTTGCCTTTAATATGGTACTTTTGCACAATATATTGTTTAATACTTTAAAAAGTCTAAGAGTAGGAGCGCTGGCTCACGCCTGTAATCCCAGAACTTTGGGAAGCTGAGTCGGGCAGATCACAAGGTCAGGAGATCGAGACCATCCTGGCTAACACGGTGAAACCCCGTCTCTACTAAAAATACAAAAAAATTAGCTGGGCGAGGTGGCGGGCACCTGTAGTCCCAGCTACTCTGGAGGCTGAGGCAGGAGAATGGCATGAACCCAGGAGGCGGAGCTTGCATTGAGTGGAGATTGCGCCACTGCACTCCAGCCTGGGCGACAGAGAGAGACTCCGTCTCAAAAAAAAAAAAGTCTAAGAGTAAGACAAAATATAACATCGATTGTTTGTTAGTATTGTCTTCCACAATATAACAATTTATATCAAGATATCTGATTCGATTTGCCTCCTGTTTTAACTCTTTCTTGAAACATTGGTGCTTTGTGAATACATTCACTATATAGCGGAAAAAATAAATAAATACAAGATTTGAGTAGACATTAGAAAAGAAGTGTTATTCTGTGATTTCGTTTACTATTATGTGCAGAATAAAATGTAAAAAAGTTAAATGATGTTTGAAAATATTGGAAAATATCAGTTTTCAAGATATCATTGCACTTAAGGATGAGATATATAAATGGGGGAAAAGCTAAGGAAATGATCATAGTCTAATAATGGCTTCAAATTCATGTTGGTCTGTGTAGCCATTAAAATTCAGAAATATAGGCAATTGTTTTACCACATTATCAGAACAAAACTTTCTCAGGGTGATTTAATATGCCAAGTTCCAGCCTAATGAATACAGAACAGCATGCTACTATGCTCTTGATTTCTTTTATCTCTTTAGAGCAACTACATAAATCCATAATAAAAAGTGTTATTAGATAGACAGATAGATGATAGATAAGGAGTGAGACGGGTGAATTTTTTTAAGCAGTATTTTTGAATAGGTGAGAACTCTGAAAAGGCAGAGGTTACCACTAAACTGCAGAAAACTGTCAAGGCACGGCGTGTTTCCTGAGAAATTCTGCAAGAGCAGCATAGCAATTTTGATGTGCAAAGCTGCATTTTAATAACCAATTGCAATGGTTATTAAAATACCACATTACACATTATCATTACAGCTATAATGAAGACTGCTGATGACAGCTTCTCAAATGAAGGCCATCGCTATTCAGTTAGCAACACTTTTTGTTTGCCTCAGTGACCCTTTGATAACCTGTACGAGTAATCAAAAGAACCACTAAATTAATCCCTCAAAAAAAGTATATGCTCTTCCTTCTACTCTATCCCATGTCCTGCCTCTACCCGATATCCTAATAAAAACCAAAGCCCTTTGAAATGAGCAAAATACAAAAGAAAATGGGAATGCATAATTTTTTCATGTTTATGTGATAACTATTATATGGATGTTGAAAAATTATAAATCTTAAGTAAGAAATTTATAGAACTGTTAGGCAGTGCTTTCTTTTTCTTTGTTAGGCAAAAGAGAACAGAGACCATAGAATGAGAGCATTTAAAGCCATGATGGAAACAAATTGGAGCTCTAGAATTTTTTAAAGTAGGCTAGCTGCTAAATAGGAGCTAGAAATTCTGGTAGGCGTAGTCAGAGAAAATGAATTGAAAATGAAAAAAATATATATATAACAAAATGGAGAAGAATGTTTTTCAATGGAGAATCTGAAAGTCCCAAATGAATCAGATTTGACATATGATATTAAAACACTTACTATGTGACCAGGTAGGTATTCATCCTACAGAAACAAAAAATTATGTCCACACAATAGTGGCATAAGTGATTCTTCATGATCACAGTAAACTGAATATGACACAAAAGTCCTTTACCAGCTGAATGGATAAACTAACTCTAGTTTTAAACCACTACACTGGAATAATGCCCAGCAATCAAAAGGAACAAATTGTATATTGACAAACTCAGTATAACAGATGAATTTCAAAAGTATTTTGCTGAATAAAATCAACAAGTCTCAAAGTGTTACATTGTTTGTGATCTGCTTTATGTGCTACACAGGGAAAGGAAAAGCCACAGGAATGGAGATCAGTGGATGTCAGGAATTACATACAACGGAAAAACAGCACAAATTTTTTAGGTGAATAAACAGTTCCACATCCTGATTGTAATAGTCATTAAACAAACCTGTACATATATTAAAACTCATAGATACACTAAAATCAGTCTAATTTAATGCATGTAATTAAAAAAAATCAGAGACAAAAGTGCACTGAAATACTTAAGAAAACAGAAGGGAGAGAGACAGAGAAGAAGAGAAGGAAAAGAAGAAAGAAGAAATAATTATTGCTGCATTCTAACTTGGAAAAATTGTGGAAATTCTTTTTTTAATAATTCCTGAAAAAATTTCTAAGAAAACGGACATCAATTTGTTTTGCTTACCATATCTTGTTTTTAAAATAATTCAGTTCCCTAGATAAGGTTACAACAAAATCTGTTTTTGCTGTTTGTATTTGATGTGTTATAATAAAGTATCAGCTATTAATTCTAACTAGAGTCTTTCATTTTATAAAAGTAGTTTAAAATAGAGACTTTGACATATATTGTAAGCATTATAACAAATATATATTTAAAAATTATATTGATTAAAAATTGCATGCACTTTTATTCTTAAAATTAATTTCATTATATTACTTTATTTTATTCTCATGAAATCACAATTTTGATGGATAAATCAGTTATTTATATTTGACATTTAAGAGTGACAACATTATATTGAGTGTTGATGTAAAATAGCAATTGAGCATTGAGGCTTAAGAGACAGAAAACCTCAGCGGGAAAGCCCCCTCTGCCCTTACACTATGGGATATTAACCAAAATATGTAAATTTTTAAAGGCTTAGCTGCTTTATTATAAAATATGAGTTACAATAATACGAATGAACTTTTTATAAGTTTAAAATTAGTACCATATGTAAATTAGCATGGTACTTGGCACACATAAATTCAAAATTAATATTACATTTTATTGTTATAGTTATTACTATTACGATTATTTGCAAATATACCGTTCAATAAACTGTAAAATGCGAACAAATCTTGGAACATTTTAAAATCAGCAATTGTTCATACTGCCAACAATGAAGTATGTTCAATATTCTTCTATAGTTAAGTATTCATTTTTTGTGTTTGAAAATTATGTGTATTTTACTATTTTTATGTGCATAAATGCTTTCAGAGTAATAACTCTAAAAACTACAGTTCATTATAGACAACATGAGCATGAGCGTCATATTTTTTATCTTTATTTAAAAAATAATTTTATTGTTATTGATTTGGAAATGTAAGCATTGATGTTTCTTTCTGTACCACTAGAGGCCATCATATGCTTTCTTAAACAAATAAGTGCATGTGCAAGTAAAATCTTAATTTGAAAGGCACTTATAACTAGTCTAGAAAAATTCACATGTTATATAATAGAGTAGACACCATATGGAGTCTGGGTGGTTTGCTCTCCTTTACTGGATTACTCAACATACTAGGATAGATTGGTAGCTGTAACTGAAGGCAACTTGATTTTCTAGTAGTTGCTCTTGTTATAGCAAATACAAAGAAATAAATAAAAGTAAAAATAAGATGTATTTCCAAGTTCACCAAAGATTTTGTCATGTAAATTATTTTGTTGCTTTCTTTGTAATATATCGAAGGGTAAGATGCCAATCAAGGAAATGAAAAACATTACATTCCTGAAGTATATTAGACATTTACAACGTGAAGTAAGATAACCACAAACTGACGGCATTTGTTTTTCTTAGGAACAACTGTGTGAGCTATATTTAAAGAAATACATAATAATTTCATGCATATGTAAAAAAAGAAGTAGAAAACACTGAAATAATTCCAAAAGTTAGCATGTGGCTTTATCATAAAACTTCCATCTTATTTTTAATTTTAGTGAACCTAGCTTTTTATGGTTTGCGTAGTAGTCCCCCAAGCTGTTCTTCTGCAGTTGGAGTACAAAATCCAAGAGTTTTTGCTATTATGTCTTTATCATTCGGTGACCTTCGCAAGCTAATCTAAAAGGTGTTTACATTAATTAATTATTGTTATGATTTACATTATAGATTTATATCATGATGATACATATTTCCATACACAGTAATGGAAAAATAACTTCATTAAAGCAATATCCATTATATTAGAATGCAAATGGAGCATATTTGAAGATTAGGTATGAGAAACTCTAAAATAACACTTGCAATAATCAAGACTATACTTCAAAGATTATTTAAAATATTGTTTGCCAAAGCATGAAATATCGTTTGAAATCGTGCCATTATTTTTAGAAATTAATGAGAAGAGGTATGTCACAACGACGTGATTAAATGATACAGAAAATTTAATCTCCACCATAATAATTTTACATATCATTGTATGTAGAACCACTGATGTGAAATATCATTACAGCCCTCTTAGATAATTATAGGAGAAGTAGGAGCATTTCAGAGCACTAAAGACTTGCTCTTTAGTTCAGGAAATAGAAGCAAACCTTTTAGTAGCAAAAGCTGAATCACATGTTCTTGGGGTACATCACTTATGCAAAAAGCCATATCTGTGCTAATGGGGAAAGGTCTCATAGGTTATTTTACAACCCAAAGTAATGGCAGTAATGTATGTTATTTTATTAGCTGGTAGATAAATCTTCTAAATGTAATCATGCATGTTTATAATGGTAGTAAGAATTGTTCATTAAAACCTAACAAATACAATATTTTTTGAATTTATTGAATTTAGTAATATATCTAAATCCTATAAATTATTTCAGAGAATTTTGTTTCAATTTTTTAATCCAATATAAGAATATAGCCAAATTAGGCTCAAATTGTTTTTACAATCAGTCAAGAAAACAGAAGTTATTATTTTATTGCTCCTTTATGGATTAACCTCTTATATTTATAATAGCATTGAATAATAAAAACAAATCCATGATACTTTTGAATAATAAAGTAAAATCGGTAGTAGATTTAAGATAGCTTAAACAACTATCAGCTTTTTATATCATTATGCAATAGTCTTTATTATGCAAATCTTATTTTATCTAAGTAAATTAATATATGTAGATCAATATATGTAAAATATTGTAGTTAAGACTTATTTAATTCTAAAATATAATTTAAATATAATACAATAGTACTAAGCATACTAATTATAAGATACTAACTAAAGGTATACTAACAGAAAATAGCTTTTCACAGGCAAAAGTTTTGGAAAAGTGTTTAAAAATTATATAAAAATTTTAATTAAATAAAGCTATAGATTCAGCACAAAAAAAGACCGTCACGTATATACTTAGAAGCATACTTAACGCCACTAAGAACTAGCACTTGACCCAAGATATAAACAGGAGAGCCATATTTTAAAACATTAAAACAGAATCTTTGCATTTAGCTCATTTGTTTTTGTTTTTTTGTCCTGCTGAAATTCATCTAAAAGGACAGATAATGCTTCAAAATTGTCTGATCTATTTAATCTCATTAAATCTCTATACTGTGAAAAAGAATTTAATGTTCTCACCTCATTTTTTTAGTTTTAACATATATAAATAAATATCCCAGTTATGATTTAATAAATATTTATAACTGAAGATACAGTCTATGTCCATACACTTATAAATTAGTAACTAAGGTATCTATCTGACCAAGATTTCTTTACAGTTCTTTCACATGATGAATAAGTTTCAGAAATATGAACATTTGTTCAGGTATACGGGCGCCGGCATAGCTTTAAAAATTTTAATCACTAGAGGCTGGGTGCGGTGGCTCACGCCTGTAATCCCAGCACTTTGGGAGAGGCCAAGGTGGATGGATCACGAGGCCAGGAGATCAAGACAGTCTTGGCCAACACGGTGAAACCCCGTCTCTACTAAAAATACAAAATAGCCTAGCGTGGTAGCGGGCGCCTGTAGTCCCAGCTACTCAGGTGCCTGAGGCAGGAGAATGGCGTGAACCCGGGAGGCAGAACTTGCAGTGAGCCGAGATCGTGCCACTGCACTGCAGCCTGGGTGACAGAGTGAGACTCCGTTTCAAAAAAAAAAAAAAAAAAAAAAATTAATCACTAGAATTACTCTACTTTTTTAATTCCAAAATCAATTTGAGAGAAACAAATTGAGCGAGAAAAAAAAAAGGAGGAAAGAAAGAAGGAAAATTAGGCTGGACACAGTGGCTCACAACTGTAAATCCAGCACTTTTGGAGTGCCAAGGTCAGCAAGGCCAAGGTGTGCAGATCACTTGAGGCCAGGAGTTCAAGAGAAGCCTGGACAACGTGGAGAAACCCCATCTCTACTAAAAATACAAAAATTAGCCTGGCATGGTGGCAAATGCCTGAAATCTCAGCTACTTGGGAGGCTGAGGCATGAGAATTTTTTTTTTTTTTTTTTTTTTTTGAGACGGAGTCTCACTCTGTCGCCCAGTCTGGAGTGCAGTGGTGCCATGTCGGCTCACTGCAACTTCCGCCTCCCAGATTCACGCGATTCTCCTGCCTCAGCCTCCCGAGTAGCTGGGACTACAGGCGCCCACCACCACGCCCGGCTGTTTTGTATTTTCAATATAGACGGGGTTTCACTGTGTTAGCCAGGATGGTCTCCATCTCTTCACCTCGTGATCTGCCCGCCTCAGCCTCCCAAAGTGCTGCAATTAGAGGCATGAGCCACCGTGCCCAACAGGCATGAAAACCTTTTGAACCTGGAAGGCAGAAGTTGCAGTTGAGTCCAGATCATGCCGCTGCACTCCAACCTTGGCAACAGATCAAGACTGTGTGTCAAAAAAAAGGAAAGGAAGGGGAAAGGGAAAGGGAGAGGGAGAGAGAGTGGGAGGGAGGGAGGGATGGAGGGAGGGAGGAAGGAAAGAAGGAAGGGAGGAAGGGAGGGAGGGAGGGAGGGAGGGTCAGATATAAATTATTTTATGTGCATTCACCATGTAGGCATTTTTTTTTCATTTTGATGTATTTTTCAACACTTTAATTTTTGGATGATTATTAAACAAAGTAAAACATAATTCAAGGAACTTGCATGTGATAATATGATGTATTTATGTTTATATAATTACTATTTCCAGTGAATTTTAATTTGAGTTGCAAAAATATTTCTTCTAGTGTCACATTGCTAAATACTATAAAACAAACTGGTCTTGGTTAATAAAATCTAAACTTTATCCTTTACTTTCATTAAAATATTAACCAAGTATTATATAGTATGGTATAAAATAAGTGTGTTCTCTCTTATTTAAGATCTTTGATTTAGAATAGACATTTCCTAAATTAAGGTAGTTTCTTTATAAATCTATATATGCAGATTTTTAAAATACCATCTATAAGGGCACAGTCCTAGCTTTTTAAAAATACCATCTATAAGGGCATAGTCCTAACTTTATATTTTACTTATGAAAACTCTGTGGATACACAAAATCTTTGAAGATTTAAAAATAATACTGTGCATGTTGTAATATTAAAGGGAATTTTAATCTTGGAAAATGGGATATCTTCTTCTACATGTCAGCACTTTCTCCTCCACTTTATTTTTTACACTGTGGTATTTAGTTTTCCTGCTAAATAATCTAAATCATCTTAATGGGCATTCTCCTTGGGAAACTAATAGCTAAGACTTTCAACAACCTAATCAAACTAGACCAAAAAAAAAAAGTAATGACAATACATCTGGGATTAAAGAACCAAGAGAAAAAAAACTATATTTAATCAAGTATTTCAATGAAAAAAATTATATCAATCAAAATAAAATACTTAAAATTTTAAAAACCAGAAAAGAGAGGATGAATCTTGTCTATATGAACTGCCAAGTTACTAAATACAGAAGCTGACTCACTAAATCAAGCCAGCAAATAAATATGTATTGCACCCAACATTTGAGTCACTGATATTTTCAATGAGATTTGTCCATAAAATTATTTTATCTTTTGTTATTTTATGCAATATGAATAGTATCTCTTCACGTGTCCCTTTATTATGGAGTAAGCAGGTGTAAATATTTTACTATGCCAGCTTTGTGTGTTCAGAGAAATATTTTAACTACTGAACTATGTGATCAAGGTACCTATGGAACTCTTATGTATTAGCATGTTCTCACGTCGCCATGAATAATTACCACAGACTGGAAAATTTATGAAGAAAAAGTCCTCAGGAAACTGAGGTCCTTCAATCATAGTTGAAGGCTTCTCTTCACAGGGAGCCCGAAGAGAGAATGCATGCAGCCAGGGAAGTTCCAGATGCTTATAAAACCATCAGATTTCATGAGACTCATTCATTATAATGAGAACAATGCTGGGGAACGACCCCATGATCTAATCACCTACCATGAGGTCCCTTTCCCAGTAAATTGGGAATACAATTTAAGATAAGATTTGGGTGGGGACACAGAGCCAGACCATAACATTCAGCCCCTGACCACTCCCAAATCTTGTATTCCTCATATTTTAAAATACAATTATGCTTAGGTGTTTCCACAGATCCTCTGAAGTCTAGGTGGAGGTTCCCTAACCTCAGTTATTGAATTTTGTGCATTTGAAGACCCAACACCATGTGGAAGCTGCCAAAGCTTGGGGCTTGCACCCTGTGGCACCCTGTGAAGCAACTGCTCAAGCTGTACCTTGGCCCCTTTTAGGCACAGCTGGAACTGAAGCAGCTGGGCCATAGGGCACCATGTCCCAAAACTGCAAAGAGCAGGGTGAACCCTGGGCTCAGCCCATGAAACCATTTTTCCCTCCTAGGCCTTTGGGCCTATGTTGGAAGGGGCTGACATGCCCTGAAGACATTTTGCTCATTGTCATGGTGAATAACAGTCAGCTTCCCATTATTTATGCAAATTTCTGCAGACAGCTTGAATTTCTCCTAAGAAAATGGGTATTTCTTTCCTACCTCATGGTTAAGCTGTAAATTTTTCAAACTTTTATGCTCTGCTTCCTCTTGAACGCTTTGCCGCTATTTCTATTTCTTACATCAGGTATCCTAAATCATCTTTCTCAAGTTCAAAGTTCAACAGATCTCTAGGGCAGGGGCAAAATGCTGCCAGTCTCTTTGCTGAAACTTAGCGAGAATCATATTTATTCCACTTTCCAACAAACAAATTCCTTATCTCCATCTGAGACCACCTCAGCCTGGATTTCCTTGTCCATATCACTACCAGCAATTTGATCAAAACGACTTAACAAGTCTCTAGGAAGTTCCAAACTTTCCCACACTTTCCTGCCTTCTTCTGAGCCCTTCAAACCGTTCCAACCTCTTTCTGTTACTGAGTTCCAAAATTGCTTCTACATTTTTGGGTATCTTTACAGCAGCAACCCACTCCTGGTACCAATATACTGTGTTAGTCCATTCTCACACTGCTATGAAGAACTACCCAAAACTGGGTAATTTATTAAAAAAAAAAGAGTTTTAATTGACCTACAGTTCAGCATAGCTGGGGAGGCCTCAGGAAACATACAATCATGGTGGAATGTGTCTCTTCAGAGGGCAGCAGGAGAGAGAATGAGTGCAAGCAGGGGAAATGCCAGACATTTATAAAACCAACAGAGCTCATGAGACTCATTCATCATCATGAGAACAGTATGGGGAGACCATTCCCATAGTCTAATCACCTCACACGAAGTCCCTTTCCCAAAAGATGGTGAATACAATTCAGATTACAATTCAAAATGAGATTTGGTGCAAATATTTTGCTCTGCAAGCTTGTGTGTTTAGAGAAATAGTATAACTACTGATCTATGTGATCAAGGTACTTATGAAACTCTCATATTTATTCTATGAGTCAGGATGCAAATTAATTGTTAATTTCTGGGAGTCTCTGCCCTTTCCACACCAACCTTTTTAGCTCTATGCAAAGACTGGATGAATTGTTTACTTGGAATCCAGCTTTTGAGAAAATTTCATATAATTTTTTCCCTTAATATTACAATATGTCTGATTTGTATCAGGTGGCTTGTCTAAAATATAATACAAAAATCAAAAGTAGCATTAGTTAATTAAAGATATCTGATAGCAAAGGCCCTGATTTTTCTCACTATCTTCAGCCATTTATTTAACTTTGTGGAGGCAATTTTAAATATTACTCTGAGTTGGGTAGTCAAATCAGAGCTTAAGATAGATGATACTTTTCATGATATTTCTGTGTTTTCTAATCTAGTCAGGTATAACTCCAGATGGAAAAAGAAATGACCTAGTCACCATCTGCTGCCAGAGCCTTGTCATTCATTGTCTTGGTGGTGTAATGGTCTATGCTCTTTTATGGATTTGTGTAAATGACAGCAAACTAACACTTTGAAAATTAATTAACAAGAACATATGGAAGTGGGTGTCAGTTTCATAACATACAAAATGGTTCAGTTTTATAAAATCCTTCATCCAAATATTTCTTTTCATGCAGATAGTCATCTAAAATCATTTGGAAACTTGAAGGAAAGTATGCCTGGTGATTCTGACTTACTAATTATGATAGAGGATAATAAACTACATGAACTTATTTTATATCTTGGAAATTATAAGACAAAAGATTTCATCTTGAATTACTCAGATTTCCTTCCAATTTTTACACTAATCCTTTTTTTCATGGCACACAATATAGATTAAACATTGGTTTTGTTTCTTCTCAATTAAGCAAAACTGTTAGACTTAATAAAGTGAAGCAATTTATATTAGTGAAATCACCGTGAGATATTTTTACAGCTACATGATTCCAAATACATGCATGCATTGCTTAACAATGGCGGTACATACTGAGCAATGTGTTGTGATACGATTTCATCATATGTGAACATTATTTGGTGTACGTACACAAATCTAGATAGCAGAGCTTAATACACATGAAGGTTATATGGTTTAGCCTATGCTCTTAGGCTAAAAACCTGTACAGAATGTGACTGTACCGAATCCCTAGGCAATTATAACACAATGGCAACTGTGTATCTAAGCATATTTAAACATGGGCAAGGTAATGTGTTGCACTCTCATGCTATGACAACTACAATGTCACTAGGCAATAGGAGTATTTCAGCTCCATTATAATCTTATAGGACCACTGTGTTTCTGTGTTCTGGCCCATCAACCAAAATGTCATTATGAAGCACATTATGTAACTTATTTGATTATATTTTTATTTTGGCTGGATGTTTATTACTAAAATTGGTAAATTCATGAAAGAAAGCACTGATTAAAGTTATAAAATTATTCCACCTGTATTACAGTTTGATCTGAAGTCACCCACCAACCTTCCTTTGAGCACATCATGGAACTTATTAACATTCTACCTTTGCATGAATCTAAGCTGTCCCTAAGATGATCTATAGCAAGCTTTATGGCAAGAACTGTACTAACACAAAATTATTTTCAGAGAGATTTTAATGTATTTGCAGCTCAAATATTATATTTTAAATGAGAGATTAATAAAATATTTATTTTTAAGATATATTTACTAGCTTCCATTTAAATATCTTTGTGTAGTAATGAAAATATATTCTTTTAATGTGTTCTTGTTAAAAAATAAAATTTTTAAGTGACTGTTTTATAATAGAAATAACATATTTTAACGGTGACATCAGAAAATGTGTTGTTCCCTTACCAAATTGTAAACTCTTTATTTTTTCATAAATTACTATAAAACATAAATAGAAACATTTAAAAATACTATTTTATGAAGCCTGATTGTTGTATAGATACCAAATCTACATAAAGAATATGCATACAAATCTGACTTGTGCAACATGTGCAAAATGATCAATTTTTGACTGATGTTGTTCACATATTCCTTTTAGTAATAGTGCATTTCCCCAACCACAATTGATATTATCACATACATATTTTGCTTCCATCTTTCTTGAAATAGTTGATGCTTAAAAATAAAACTGTGCTTGTTTTAGATTCCTTTCATATTTTTATACGCTTTATGCATCTCATATTATTAACTGCATTTTGTTAGAGCAATAATATCTGCAGTATTTATTAATACTATTTCAAATTTTCCTGGTTTTATGAGTGTATTAGTCAGCTCGGGATGCTATAACAGACTACAAATGACAAGGTGGCTTACAAAACAGAAATTCATTTTCTCACAGTTCTGGAAGCTCAAGGTGCCAGCACAGTGTGTTTCTAATGAGGGCGCTTTTTCCTGTCTTGCAGAGAGCCATCTTTTCACTGGGTTTTCACATGGCCTGTCTTCAGTGTGAGTGTGTTCTTGAGAGAGAGGGGGGGCTTTCTGGTGTTTCCTCTTAGAAAGACACGAATTAGAATTAGGCCATGTGAAAACCCAGTGAAAAGATCACTCTGCATTAAAAAGTCAGGAAATAACAGGTGCTGGAGAGGATGTGGAGAAACAGGAACACTTTTACACTATTGGTGGGACTGTAAACTAGTTCCACCATTGTGGAAGTCAGTGTGGTGATTCCTCAGGGATCTAGAACTAGAAATGCTATTTGACCCAGTCATCCCATTACTGGGTATATACCCAAAGGATTATAAATCATGCTGCTATAAAGACACATACACACGTATGTTTATTGCGGCACTATTCACAATAGCAAAGACTTGGAACCAACCCAAATGTCCAACAATGATAGACTAGATTAAGAAAATGTGGCACATATACACCATGGAATACTATGCAGCCATAAAAAATGATGAGTTCATGTCCTTTTAGGGACATGGATGAAGCTGGAAACCATCATTCTCAGCAAACTCTTGCAAGGACAAAAAACCAAACACCGCATATTCTCACTCATAGATGGGAACTGAACAATGAGAACACATGGACACAGGAAGGGGAACATCACACACTGGGGCCTGTTGTGGGGGGGGGAGGGGGGAGGCATAGCATTAGGAGATAGACCTGATGTTAAATGATTTGTTGATGGGTGCAGCACACCAATGTGGCACATGTATAGATATGTAACTAACCTGCACATTGTGCACATGTACCCTAAAACTTACAGTATAATAATAAAAAAAAGAAAGATACGAATTCTATAGCATCAGAGCCCTGTCCTTATTTAACTTTAGTTGATTCTTATTCCAAATAGAGCTACACTGAGAGTTAGGACATCAGCACTTGAATTTTGAGAGAACACACACATTCAACCCATAACATTGTAAAAAATTTTCAGTTATAACATTTTTTCTCTCTTAACTGTAGTCACTAGAACTATTGTTGTGCAAAAGTTGTGTCTCTTGTGAAATAAGAAATATTTCCAAAGTCATTGAATTTAAATATCATGTTTGAAGAGAGTCCCAAACATGTAGACTGTGTTTTATGGATTAGAATTGGTTTGGTGGTTTCTTCAGTTCCACCTGAAATTTGATAACTACAAAAGCAAATACAAAATATCAGGAAAGACATTTTTTGTAGGAAATAGATAACATCTAATTGCCAGAAGTTACCAAAACTGTGATTAATTTCAAATTATTTAACCTGAGCATTTTTGTTGAGTGTGCTATGTTGTATGTACAACAATACTATTATTTCACATACATTATACACATATTTCTCACTTTATTAAAAAATATATAACTATTGCTAACTTACTGGCTGAAATATAGCAATTTGGAACTCATTTCACATATCCAAAAGAAAATCTCCAAAAACAGTTTCATTCTCGGCTAAGTGACACAGGGAGCCTTTGTCATAGGCCCAGTACCATAAACATTTCCTGTGAGAAAGAAGATGTATATATGTAACAGTATGGAAATACAGGTTTTAGTGTTAAGAGCACATATTATTGAAGACATTTTCCAAGAAGAGTATTTTAAAAAGATGATGGGACAAAGCTATTGCAGGGGAAAGCCACTTGAAATTCTAAAGCTGTGATAACAAGCCCTGGAGGAATTTGTTTGTCCTAGAGTGAGCATATGTGCAGAGACTTGGAGAGCTTATAATTTCAGCAGGCAGTCAGATAATACATACGTCACTCTACATTTGAGATGCATGCAGCTACTTCTTTCCCAGTCTCTTGTCTCAAATCTAAAACCTTCCTATTTATGCCTGGAGCTCATGGTATCCAATCTCGAATCCCATAAAACTACCCTAATGAAGGACCAAAGCACCCCAAAGAATATACACACCATCAGAGTAGAAATAGTTATAAAATCATTGTATTTTTGTTGCGTTATCTGATTTATTTCAACATTTTTTTTTTCTGGTAGCAGGTATTGTAGAAAGGAAATTACAAGAAAATATACCAGTTTTTTACTATATAGACCTTTGGAAATTTCATTTTGTGTTTCACTCTCTCCACTCATATCTCCTCCAAAAGTTTTGATTAACCAAGTATTTCTGCTGTGTACTTTAAACTCTTATTTAAAATTAACTTAATTGTTTAATATAATTTTAGATTAACAGACAATTTAACATATAGTACAGAGTGTTTCCCTCTATTCCACACTCAGTTTCTCCTATTATTAACATCTTATATTAGTATGGCATGTTTCAATTATTGAAACAACACTGATGTATTATTGACTAGAGTCTATTCTTTATTCAGACTTTCTGAAATTTTAACTTAATATCTTTATTCTGTTCCAGGATCTCATCTAGAATACTACCTTATATTTATTAATCATATCTCAAGTTAACAACTGTTGGCTGTGACAGTTCCTTAGACTTAACCTGGCTTTGATGATCTTGACAGTATTTAAGAGTACTGGTCAGATATTTTGTAGGATGATGGCATATTAGAATTTGCCTGATATTTGTTCATGTTTAGACTGGAGTTATGGGTCTTTAGGAGAAGAAATAAATAGATAACATCACATTTTCATCCTATCACATCCAACGTTAATACTATCAACGTATTTTTACTGTTCATGTTAACCTGGACCACCAGGCTGAGGTGGTATTTAACACACTTCTCCACTGTGAAATTAATGTGGAGTACAGTTACTCCACATTTGCCACAGGAAAGTTAATATTCCTGTTTGTGTGATCTACGCATTGGGAGGAAGTCATTATGTGTAGCCCATATGTAACGAATGGACATTTATGCTCTACCTCCTTAAAGGTGGGGTATCTGCATAAATTATTCATGACCCTTCCTCATGGAAGATTTGCCTCTTCTCCTTGATGTACATATTTATCCAATCATTTATTTATACCAGTATAGACTTATGGATATTCATTGTATGGTTTAGGGTATAAACCAATACTAATTTATTTATTTAGTTGCTCCAACTGTTCCAGCTTTGGCCATTAAGAACTCTTTCAGTTGTCTGTTTTATGACCCTTTGACATAACACCGTCAATGTAGAATAATTATGAGTCCTCAATGATACAAAGAAATTATTAAATAAAGTAGGGGATAAGAGACAAACCTCCTAGTTAAAAGAATTCCAAATAATTTATGTAGATTCCCTACTCTCAAGGAGACAGAGCAAAAGTTCCCAATTCTTAAGTATAAACTGTATGTAATAACTACCTTCCAAAAATAGACTTTGGAAATTTTCCGGGTAGGGCGAGGATAAACGTACATGAGGAAACTTAAAAAATGCTACCTTATCCAGATGATTTGGTCAACATCAGTAGTAATGAAGCATGTTGATACTATGCATCCTTGATATTATATGTTGATAACCACACTTTATCTCTGAAATCATCCTCTCCCCAAAAATCTGTAACTTTCGTGTCTAAACATGAGAAAAACCTCAGACAAATTCTAATAGAGGGGCATGCTACAAAAACATACCTGAGTAGTGCTCCCCAAACTGTCAAGATCATCAAAAACAAGGGAAGGTTGAGAAACTATCACAGCATACAGTTGCTAGGTCAAGCAAATATGATGACTATATGTAATTCAGTATGGTATGTTGCATGAGGCCTTGGAATATAAAAAGGACATTAAATAAAAACTAAGTATAATTTTAGTTAAAAATAATATAGCAATATTACTTTATTAATTGTAACAAAGAGCTTTCTTTATGTAAGATGTTAATAACAGAGAAAAATCAGGCAGGATATATGGGAACTTCAGTCAACACATTTTCCTTTTCTATAATCTAAAACTGTTCTAAAAATAAAGCTGTTGTGAAAACAATGTTATCTGATCATAATGGAATTAAATAGAAACCAGCAACAGTAAGATATCTGAAAATTCCTCAAATATTTAAAAATTTAACAACAAAATTCTAAATATCCTATGAATGAGAGAAAAATCCCAAAGAAAATTAAAATATATGATAAACTACAAAAAAATTAAAACTCGGTATATAAAAATCGTAGAAAGCAGCTAAATCCTTCCACAGAGGAGAATTTATAGCATCCGACGTTTATATTAGAGAAAGAAACTGAGTCATATCAATGCCCTCTAGTACTATAACAGAAACATAATATATATTTCAAAAAATATATATTATGATAATGGAAAGCAATTTAAATTTAGCTGTTGGAGCAAAATAAACATGGTCTATCATAATTTTGGAGTATTCTAACTTATTTTTTCATTTTACTTTAAATGTTTTGAAAAATCTGTAAAGAAAGATTTCGGCATTATGTAGTCTTATTATCCATTCCCCCTAATCAACAAGTTGGACTTTATATTTTAGTAATAGTTATTAACATAGATAATACATTTAAAATAACCTTCAATTAAATATTTTGATATGAGCTTTGTGGTTGCTTTTAGTGATCCTGAAATTATGTAGCAAGGTGTCACAAGGATTCAGTTGAGATGCTGATATATATTTATCATAAGAATATCTCACTTAATGTTATCATTCTGTACCGACTCACATCAGAAAAATCCAAGTGCACTAACATCCTCCACTAAATGCTCTGGTCATTTCTGGAACAGAATGACATCCCTGTCTAATTCAAGAAGCTTCCCAAATAAATCAAATTTTAATTACTCAGGCCTTTTCGCTTACTCCCTGAAATTTACAGACTTAAACTTCCTTAACTGGTATAATAATGTTTAAGATGTGTGGTTCAAAACTGAGAAGGAATAGGGTTTGGAATAGAGACATAATATGATTTACCCCTAGCAAAACTTTATTATTTCTTGTGTAAAAAGGACTGCTAAAACATCTTTTTATTCTGAAGTCCACAGGATGCTGAAAAAAAAATGCATTCAAAGTAAGATTTTTGTTTTGTTTTGTTTTTGAGATAGAGTCTCCCTCTGTTGCCCGTGCTGGAGTGCAGTGGTGCAATCTTGGCTCACTGCAAGCTCTGCCTCCTGGGTTCATGCCATTCTCCTGCCTCAGCCTCCTGAGGAGCTGGGACTACAGGCGCCCACCACCACGCCTGGCTAATTTTTTGTATTTTTAGTAGAGATGGAGTGTCACCGAGTTAGCCAGGATGGTCTCAATCTCCTGACCTCGTGATCCACCCGACTCGGCCTCCCAAAGTGCTGGGATGACAAGCGTGAGCCACCGTGCCCGGCCAAAGTAAGATTACATTTAAAAAGGGAGTTTAGGGGGAGATAGGTGAAGTTTTCTATTTCATGTTTGTGATCATATGTACGTTCTCGGTATATGTTCTTCCTTCATTTTATACAATAAAATTCATTTATCACTGAAGCAGGATGCCTTCCACCAGGCAATAATTACCTTTAGGGATGTTGTCATTGGAAAGCAGTTACATAATGAATAGAACAAACCGTAGAATTAACTAATGTAAAAACGTTTTCTCCTTTCTAAATTCCTTCTATTTTTTTGAATAAGGCCTAACAGATGCAAAGTTGCAAAGAAATGTTCTTCAAATAGAAATATGTAAAACTCTGAGACTGAAACAGGAATTCATCTACTTAGAGGGACTCTTTTAATATTTAGGGTTTAAATTGTGTTGTTTGGGGTGGGTCCCTTTGAGAGGTGACAGTGTGCTGGCAGTCCTCACAGCCCTCGCTTGCTCTCAGTGCCTCCTCTGCCTGGGCTCCCACTTTGGCGGCACTTGAGGAGCCCTTCAGCCCACTGCTGCACTGTGGGAGCCCCTTTCTGGGCTGGCCAAGGTGGGAGCCGGCTCCCTCAGCTTGCAGGGAGGTGTGGAGGGAGAGGCGCCAGGAGGAACCGGGGCTGCACACGGCGCTGGCCTGCTGGAGTTCCGGGTGGGCGTGGGCTTGGTGGGCCCCCCAACTTGGAGCAGCCGGCCGGCCCTGCTGGCCCCGGGCAATGAGGGACTTAGCACCCGGACCAGCGGCTGCGGAGGGTGTACTGGGTCCTCCAGCAGTGCCGACCCACCGGCACTGTGCTCGATTTCTCACCGGACCTTAGCTGCCTTCCCGCGGGGCAGGGCTCGGGACCTGCAGCCCACCATGCCTGAGCCTCCCACCCACTCCATAGGCTCCTGTGCGGCCGGAGCCTCCCCGACGAGTGCCACCCTCTGCTCCACGGCGCCCAGTCCCATCAACCACCCAAGGGCTGAGGAGTGCGAGCGCATGACGCGGGACTGGTGGGCAGCTCCACCTGCAGCCCCGGTGCGGGATCCACTGGGTGAAGCTAGCTGGGCTCCTGAGTCTGGTGGAAATGTGGAGAACCTTTATGTCTAGCTCAGGGATTGTAAATACACCAATCAGCACCCTGTGTCTAGCTCAGGGTCTGTGAATGCACCAATCCACACTCTGTGCCTGGCTGCTCTGGTGGGGCCTTGGAGAACCTTTGTGTCCATACTCTGTATCTAACTGATCTGATGGGGACGTGGAGGACTTTTATGTCTAGCTCAGGGATGGTAAACGCACCAATCAGTGCCCTGTCAAAACAGACCACTGGGCTCTACCAATCAGCAGGACGTGGGTGGGGCCAGATAAGAGAATAAAAGCAGGCTGCCTGAGCCAGCAGTGGCAACCCGCTTGGGTCCCCTTCCACACTGTGGAAGCTTTGTTCTTTCTCTCTTTGCATTAAATCTTGCTACTGTTCACTCTTTGGGCCCACACTGCTTTTATGAACTGTAACACTCACCGCGAAGGTCTGCAGCTTCACTCCTGAAGCCAGCGAGACCACGAGCCCACCGGGAGGAATGAACAACTCCAGACGTGCCACCTTAAGAGCGGTAACACTCACTGCAAAGGTCTGCAGCTTCAATCCTGAGCCAGCGAGACCACGAACCCACCAGAAGGAAGAAACTCCGAACACATCCGAATATCAGAAGGAACAAACTCTGGACACGCCGCCTTTAGAACTGTAACACTCACCGCGAGCGTCCACGGCTTCATTCTTGAAGTCAGTGAGACCAAGAACCCACCAATTCGGGACACACCTTCAGAGCTTCCATTAGTTGTACCAGGAGTCATCTTCTGCAAAGTCAGAAGACATGGGTTAAACAATAGGATTTATTGAGACGTAAGAAAATTCAGGAGGACAGAATCAGCAAGACAAATAATCATGTAGGTCCTCATTCTCCACATCTTCCAATGGCATGTTGTGCCTGTGCAAAGGGCCCAGCTGTAGGGGGGCCATGGTTTGGTTCCATTGGAGGGAGCCGACTCTAAGAGAGAGTCTCCCTTCTTAGAGTGTGAAAAAAATAGCCTGTGTGTCTGCTTGGTGCCAGTTAGTCTGAAGTGACTGCTCTTTACAGGAGTTGCTTTGGAACTTTGGATCCAATTCATCTAAGGAATTAGGACCTACCTGTGGTGCCTGTGGAGTGTCACAGTCCAGTTTTACGCCCTTACTTGCTGGTGGTGGTGAGTCACATATTGAAAGATTTAGTATTGTCCAGATCACTTCAGGTCATTCTTAGGCTATTCTGCTCCTAGCATAATTAATATTTTTTTCTTATGTGATTATTTAATGCAAGATACATACACGAAATTGGAACTCCCAGAGCCTTTTTCTATGCCTGCCTAAATTTTAGTTAAAAAAAATGATGATTCATGAGTAGCAGCATTAGAGTTTTATTCATACTGCAACTCAAAGAGTAAAATAAATTAGAAATTTTATTATTTTTAACACATCTGATCTGCCTGTTGATCCATCTACTACCATGATTTGTGAAGGAAAAGCAAGAACAAATCCAGTCCTAATCTGGGCTTAAATATTATTTTGATACAATAATTCATTCTGTTTAGGTTTAAATAAGTGTATTTGAGATATGTAACAGTTTTTCAGGTATTCCCTCTCCTCTGACATGACATCTGGATGTATGGGAAAGGGACTTATATGAGCTCTCAACTTTCCAGGGAAGAGTAGAAGCTGGCTCTATGAAGGTACACACTGCTGTCAGACAAACTGAGATCTGTCAAATCTTTTGCCAAAGAAATCAGAGCTCTGTGGTTTCCTGTTTTAGTTAGACTTTAATCTGACTGTTACGATGCCACTGCTGTTTCATACCTTAGATGTCATATCTTCCTTCTTTTGCATTTAGCTTATGCTCTCACTCTGCTTCCTTGTTCTGCTTCCCCAGGACTGTAGACCCACTGGCAGTCCATGACCTATATCTACCACCAAGGAGCTAAGGCAGACTGAAGAAAACATGCTTGGCCCGCTTTCTGCCTGTTCACATCAACTATGCTATAGCTACCTGGAACCCACCTGCCCAGAAGTCTCCCGGAAGACCCAGTTAAAAGTGACCTTGGAATTCCTCAGCCTTTGAGTTATGCATGGAATATAATTTCATTATTTCTGTGGCATCAAATCCCCTGGGTGAAGCCCCATGTTTTTCATGCTATTTTTATTCTTAGCATAAACTAAAATCTCCTCTTCTCTTTTGCTGAGAAACACCTAAGAATCATGTCTTTTTTTTTTTTTTTTTTTTTTGAGACAGAGTCTTACTCTGTTGCCCAGGCTGGAATGCAATGGTGTGATCTCCGCTCACTGCAATTTCCACCTCCCAGGTTCAAGTGGTTCTCCTGCCTCAGCCTCCCAAGTAGCTGGGACTCCCTGTGTGCGCCACCACACCCAGCTAATTTTTGTATTCTTAGTAGAGACAGGGTTTCACCATATTGGCCAGGTTGGTCTCGAACTCCTGACCTCATGATCCGCCCACCTTGGACTCCCAAAGTTCTGGGATTACAGGCATGAGCCACCGCGCCTGGCCGCATCATGTCTTCTTCTCTCAACTCTTCCTCATATTGCCTTTTATATTCCCATAACAATCTGGAGCATTCTTTTTTGAA
This sequence comes from Symphalangus syndactylus, assembly GCF_028878055.3. Lineage (NCBI taxonomy): Eukaryota > Metazoa > Chordata > Mammalia > Primates > Hylobatidae > Symphalangus > Symphalangus syndactylus. The sequence goes on along the minus strand of NC_072426.2, from coordinate 109,226,759 downwards.
AGACTATTCATGAAAAGTTAACATTTGAAATGTTCTTAAAACAAAAAGAAAAAAAATAGGGAATTGATATAGTTTGGCTCGGTGTCATCACCCAAATCTCATGTCGAATTGTATTCCTCAGTGTTGGCAGAGGGACCTGGTAGGAGGTGGTTGGATCATGGGGGCAGTTTCCCCCTTGCTTTTCTGATAATGAGTGAGTTCTCACAAGATTTGATTGTTTGAAAGTGTGTAGCACTCCTCCTTTTGCTTGCTCTCTCTCTTCTGCCACCATGTGAAGATGTGCTTGCTTCCTCTTCACCTTCCACCATGATTGTAAGTTTCCTGAGACCTCCTCCACCATGCCTCCCGTGGAACTGTATGTCAATTAAAATCTCTTTTCTTATAAATTACCCAGTTTCAGGTAGTTCTTTATAGCAATGGGAGAACGAACTAATACAGAAGTAAATTCCAAGAGTGAATTATCTTTTTCCTCTGGCAGACTAGCTCAACTCAAATATATTTTGTACATTAGCCCAGTTAGGTAACTCGGAAAATTCAATCTAGTAAAATCATTTTAAGTATAGAAGAAATTAAGACCTAAATACACCAACTTTCTCAAAGAAGTAAGAGAAAGTACTAGATCCCTTTTCATCTTCTCTGGCCTTAATATTCTTTCCTGACTCTCAAAAGGCTATAGGGTCCTGTATAATATGTAGAGCCCTATCATTATTAGAGCCACCTTGTTATCATCAGTAAACTATAATGGTCAACTTTTAGAAAATAATCCTATATGAAGTTTTAGCTAAATATGTGCACCAAAGGAGGAGCATACTTAAAGAATGCTATACAATGTCTGTGCATAGAATTCTGAAATCCGTATTTCAGAAAACAGTAACCAAAAATCCTACTCAACACTAGATAACCAAGACAATGCAAAAATGAACAGAAAATATATGAAAGAAAACCCATTTTCCCTCATTGAGAAATCAAAACTCTAGAGCCTTCTGGGGTGCAAAAGGCTTGAAAGTTTTTCACTATATTAATAAAGTAGATAATGAAAAAATATGTGTTTACCTATAAAATAGCAGAAACACAAATGTTAGCATTAGTGCAAAGTAATAAAATTCCAAAAAGATGATGCAGAAAGATGATGGATGCAGTTTATCCACAGTACATATTTTCTCAGGCTTTCTAGAGGTGAAATATAACATGCATTTAAATATCTATATTTGAGGAATGGCCTATCAAATATTTTAAATCTGATGAAATAAAAAGTAAGACATTATAATATTAGTGATAATCTGCATTTTTCCTTCTTAGACTTATTTTTCATTGTTCAACATATTCATAATTCTCTTATTACAACTAAGACCCATTTAAATCCATAATTGTCTCATTTGAGCTCAGCACGGTTACCATTTAAAAGCTTTTTTTAAAGGTGTCCATACTGCTCTGGTGCATAATAAGCTGTTTTCAATCTTGTGATAACATGATGAGACCCTCACTGGAGCCTAGAATGATTACATCTTAACTCAGTATGAATGCTGGATTGATGTTTTGTATTTCATGCTTTGGAAAAAAGAAACAATAAATTAAAATAGCAATTGAAACCCAATATATCATTTCAGATTTCAAACCACAGGTGTTCTATGTGCCTTAACTGTAAAGTGCTAATGAAAGTCTATTTCATGTGGATTAAAAATGATGTAATTAGAATATGTCTTTCATTAGGAAATTATAATCATTTATGATTGCATAAAATCAAATTGTTTATTTGATTTTATCTTTTGTAATTTACTAGCGACTCAAGTATATTTGAAACGTTAACCACAGTTTCAGGGTATTTTTAATTCACTTCTTTCATGAAATTTCAAAAGAAATACATTATTAAAACTAATATATGTAGTCAACTGTGATAATAAGTAAAATAAAGCAAGTATTTTGTATTAACAAAAATCACTAGAGCTACATATGGTGTCATGTCATTAATCTATATTTAAGTCATTCTAATTTTTTACCAGAATATGTTTTTCAAGCCAATAAATCTTTTAAAATATATTTATCTTTAATCAGAGATAGAAAACTTTGTTTTCTGTACAATTACTATTCAAAGATTGGGAAAATTTGGGCTATCTGAAGAAAGAGTATTTCATTTCCACTTGGTTGACATGTCTCTCTAATTTTATAGATAGCTAATATGTCTTGCATAAGTACTTTTTCAGGATAATATCTAAAGGAACTGAATGACATTAATTTAAGACTATCTATAGAAATCATACTAAAGAAAATCCAGAGTTCATGACTTAATATAATGCTTTTAGATCATTAAAATTATATGTAAATGGGACATCTATTTAGGCATCTTTCTCTTTATACCTTATTCATAACATGATTGAGTATATGACTAAGAACGTAACTCATTAAACCTAAAGGACTGTTTCAGGAGAGCATAATTTGTAAATTTTACAAAAGCATAAAATATCTAAAAGCACGTTCAAAGTTTAAATTGTTTGCAGTGAACTTGCAAAAATGCTTCAGCTTATCAAAAGCATTTAATCTTCTGTTTTAAAATATACTGTTCAACATATTTACTAAGTTTGATATCAACTGTATATTGCATAACACATCTCTTTTTATTCTTTGTTTTATATGTACATTTTCATAACTTATAAATAACTTTTCCTCCATTCCACCTCTTGTGTTTCAGGATTTGGTGCATACATACCCTAACTGGTTTTATTTTTGAGACATGTAAAGTGCTAAAAGAAATTATCAGGGTATTTGTATTATATTACAAATTTAATAGCTATGCTTCTAAACTGCAAAGAATCAACTAGTATTTTATGAAATTTATGTTAATAATATGGGAATATATTTTGAAAACAATTTATATTTTAGAACAGCTAAAGGATTAGCATGTTTATTAGAAAGCACATTCTCAGGTATTTTATTGAAAAACAGCTTCAGATAAATAGTGGGTAACAATTTCTTGTTTTTTGCTATTATTCAAACTGCTACAGTTAATTTAAATGCAACTTTATAGTGCTTTTGAAAATTATTGAATAAGACCATACATTTTCATTCATGGAATAAATGAAAAATGCATTATATTATTTTACATTTTTCGTTTTTGATTTCAGAAGTGTTTATCCTGGTCTCCATTCCAAATAGACATCATTTTGGATAAGTAATGGTCTGATATTAATACTACAAGCATACAAATTTTACTCTTTCAAATATATAATTTGTACTGTCACTTAAAAGACAAAGAAAAATACATGTTTAGTTAAAATTCTATCAAAGTAGATGAGTAGTAAAAAGGAAACATTTTATTATGGAATGGATGGTTATATTTTATAGGGTGTTTTGAAATCTTGCTTTCATTAAAATTTGTTAACAATATAAAACAAACACACACGAATCCATTCTAAAAACAACACTCCCTCTGACAAATCCATCAATATATTTTAAGCACAAAGAGCTTGTTTACAGATATCACTTGGAGATTTTTAAAACAGAATGAAATTATACCTCAAATCAGTATTTCAGATACCTTAAAATGATCCTTATTTCAATACCTTGTATGTAGAACTATTGTGATTTTCACATGAGAAGAACTCTTATGATATATGAATAATACTTGAAATAAAATATATTGCTAATTAAATTATTTCAGACTCATAAACTGTTAAGGCTTTTCCATAGATTTTGAAAATAATTAATTTTTTAAAAGATGTATATGCAACATTTTGGATAGTCATATTTTCCAAGTGACATCACAAATAAAATAAGATCATTTTAACTACGTTTCATTATGCAATTTAATTTTAATTTTAATTCATGGTTGGTGTGAGGTTTCTTAGTGTGATGCATACAAGATTAAAACTCATACAATGCACCAGATGTAAAATAGCATTTTCTCTCAATAAATCATAGTTTATAGTTACATTTTGTTTCTTTATTAATGGAGTACCAAAATTATTATGCATAATTTCTGCATTATGTCTAAAATTATGTTGCTAAAATTTACATGAATTTCATTCCATTTTGTGTTTAAAATAAAATATTATTTATTTTATATTAAGTAAAAAATTACCTAAGGTGATTTTTAGAAGGGATATAATTATATAAGTTCATATAAAAACATAGCTACATCTACATTTATATTGAGACATAAATTCCTTCTGTATTTATATTTATAAATGTTTATAGGTATGAATAAACCAGTTTTTCCATTAAAAAGTGGAATGCTCCCTCCAGTTAGATTTTAACTACAGATTTCCAAATTGCATTCTTCTTTCTGATATCCCACAATTACTAAAACAAAACAACACATATTAACCATTATCTATATCTTCAGCAAATAATTTTCTTGAAAAAATATATTAAATGAAGAATATTAATTTTGAATTAGAATAAATCATTGCCAGCAATTATTTCCAGACTTAGATTATTATTTTATGAATGTGTTGAAAGTAACAACTATATACAATAGATTTTAAAATTAAAACTTACCATATCTATTTTTATAAATATATAACATCTAAATGATAGTTATACCTCTGTAACATATGTCATAACAACATATTTTGGAAAATATCTTTGTCTAAGGATGTCTTCTTACATTAAATGGTTTTACATTTTGAAAATTTAGGTAAATGTCAATTTAAAATTAATTAAATATAAGAAAATTATGAAATGGAATCTGCTTTCTGGTAATTTAGAAACAGTAAAATTAAAGTGAGCTGTCAGATTAAAATTGGTTCCTTGCAGATTTTACTACTATGTTTCTGACATAATCAAACTAAAAAAAAGCCTAAATTATTTTATTAGTATTAGGCACTTTCAACAGGTCAGATCAATTTACAGTTCTGATTACCATATTACTTGATCTCTGTTTAGACTTTGGTATTGTTGACCATTTTCTTCCAACTTGGAATCTTAATTTCTTTGCTTTCAATTATGACTTTATTTTCTAGATCACCTTCCTTTTCTGTTCAGTGTTTTATGTCTCTTCTTTCAACCAAACCTTAAATGGAATTTTAAAAATATTTTCTTTACTTCTTCTACCTGAGTTACCTTAAAGAATCAAAGTTTCCACACAGCCCTATATCATACAACTCACAAACGAATTTTACCTCAGATTAAACACATAAGTTTTTTAAGTATATATGGGACTTGTATGTAATAGTCCTCAAAATTACTCAGTATGGTTCCCCAGAACTTTTTCTCATTTTATATTATCCATCTTGTTTAATAAACACATCAGTGGATCAGTTACCCAAGTAAGAAACCTACTGTAAAATATTAATTATAAAACCAATCCTTTAACACATACATTCAATCACTTTCTAATCCTGTTGTTTTGCTTTTACTTCCTTAACCTTCTTCACGTCTCTCCTTTTCATTGCTAGTATTTCTGCTTGTTTCAGGTCATGAATTACTTCTGTGTTTATATAAATACAAACAACGACAGAAACAAAACCTTACTCAGGATACTAATAATATCTGTAATACTTTTTAAAATGTATTAAATGTATCCTGTTCCCAAGGAACTTTCCAATTGCTTCGCATACATTATCTCAATTAATCCACAAGACTGCCCTGATTTAGGATTAATATCTCCCTTCACAGATAAGGAAACTGCAAGGAGTAATGATTAGGTAATCTGTCCATGCTCAGTTAGATAACAAGTGGCAGAACTGAGACGGGAAACTACAGAGCCTGGGATTCTGATCCCAAATTCTTCAAGCCTCTTCTACCTTATCTCTCATTGAAAAAATCTAGTTTCCTTAGTGTTGAAATCTTCCATGATTAAATGACTATTCTCTCTCAAATGCCATCTGATAATATTCTCTCTTAAGGTCTACATATCAGGCACTCCATTTCCTCAAGTGTATAACATTTTTTTCTTACTTCGTATATTCATATCTGTCACAGCCTGTGAGACATTGTGCATTCTCTCTGCTCTGTTTTCTGCCTTTTTCACTCCTATTCTCCATGCAGAATCCTGCTTATTTCCTAATCTGTGAATTTATTTTTGACTCGCTAAGGTATGATTTATCAAGTTTTCTTTTGTTATCACTATGTCATTGATCTTACAACAACAGATTTACAGCATTTACATAACTTTGTGGTTCATCTACTATAATATGGCACAGGAATATATATTATTTGTATTTGTGTTCTTTTTTTAAATTATACTTTAAGTTCTGGGATACATGTGCAGAACGTGCAGGTTTGTTGCATAGGTATACACATGTCATGATGGTTTGCTGCACCCATCTACCCATCATCTACATTAGGTATTCCTCCTAATGCTATCCCTCCCCTAGCCCATGACCCCCTGACAGGCCCCAGTGTGTGATGTACCCCTCCGTGTGTCCCTGTGTTATCATTGTTCAACTCCCACTTATGAGTGAGAACATGTGGTGTTTGATTTTCTGTTCCTGTGTTAGTTTGTTGAGAATGATGGTTTTCAGCTTCATCCACGTCTCTGCAAAGGACATGAACTCATCCTTTTTTATGGCTGCATAGTATTCCATAGTGTATATGTGCCACATTTTCTTTATCCAGTCTATCATTGATGGGCATTTGGATTGGTTCCAAGTCTTTGCTATTGTAAATAGTGTGGCAATAAACATACCTGTGCACGTATCTTTATAGTAGAATAATTTATAATTTTGGGTATATACCCAGTAATGGGATTGCTGGGTCAAATGGTATTTCTGGTTCTAGATCCTTGAGGAATTGCTGCAGTCTTCCACAATGGTTGAACTAATTTACACTCCCACTAACAGTGTAAAAACGTTCCTATTTCTCCATATCCTCTCCAGCATCTGTTGTTTTCTGCCTTTTTAATGATTGCCATGTTAACTGTTGTGAGATGATATCACATTGTGGTTTTGATTTGCATTTCTCTAATGATCAGTGATGATGAGCTTTTTTAAAAATGTTTGTTGGCTGCATAAATGTCTTTTGAAAACTGTCTGTTTATATCTTTCACTCACTTTTTGATGAGATTGTTTTTTTCTTCTAAATTTGTTTAAGTTCTTTGTAGATTCTAAATATTAGCACTTTGTCAGATGGATAGATTGCAAAAGTTTTCTCCCATTCTTTAGGTTGCCTGTTCACTCTGATGATAGTTTCTTTTGCTGTGCAGAAGCTCTTTAGTTTAATTAGATCCCATTTGTCAATTTGGCTTTTGTTGTCTTTGCTTTAGGTGTTTTATTCATGAAGTTTTTGCATATGCCTATGTCCTGAATGGTATTGCCTAGGTTTTTTTCTAGGGTTTTTATGATTTTAGGTCTTATGTTTAAGTCTTTAATCTATCTTGAGTTAGTTTTTGTGTAAAGTGTAAGGAAGTAGTCCAATTTCAGTTTTCTGCATATGGCCAGTCAGTTTTCCCAATACCATTTATGAAATATGGAATCCTTTCCCCATTGATTGTTTTTGTCAGGTTTGTCAAATATCCGATGGTTGTAGATGTGTGGCATTATTTATGAGGACTCTGTTCTGTTCCATTGGTCTATATATCTGTTTTGGTACCAGTACCATGCTGTTTTGGTTACTATAGCCTTATAATATAGTTTGAATTAATAGCCTACCAACCAAAAAAAGCCCAGGACCAGACAGATTCACAGCCAAATTCTACCAGACATACAAAGAGAAGCTGGTACCATTCTTTCTGAAACTATTCCAAACAATAGAAAAAGAGGGACTCCTCCCTAACTCATTTTTATGAGGCCAGCATCATCCTGACACCAAAACCTGGCAGAGATACAACAACAACAAAAAAAAAAAAAAAAAGAAAGAAAAAGAAATTTCCGGCCAATATTCCTGATGAACATTGACGAGAAAATCCTCAGTAAAATACTGGCAAACTGAATCCAGCAGCATATCAAAAAGCTTATCCACCATGATCAAGTCGGCTTCATCCCTGGGATGCAAGGCTGGTTCAACATATGAAAATCAATAAATGTAATCCATCATCCATCACATAAACAGAACCAATGATAAAAACCACATGAGTATCTCAATAGATGCAGAAAAGGCCTTCGATAAAATTCAACACCCCTTCATACTAAAAACACTCAATAAAGTAGGGATTGATGGAAAGTATCTCAAAATAATAAGAGCTATTTTTCACAGACCCACAGCCAATATTATACTGAATGGGCAAAAGCTGGAGGCATTCCCTTTGAAAACTGGCACAAAACAAGGATGCCCTGTCTCACCACTCCTATTCAAAATAGTATTGGAAGTTCTGGCCAGGGCAATCAGGTAAGAGAAAGAAATAAAGGGTATTCAAATAGGAAGAGAGAAAGTTAAATCATCTCTGTTTGCAGATGACATGATTGTACATATAGAAAACCTCATTGTCCAAGCCCAAAATCTCCTTAAGCTAATAAGCAACTTCAGCAGAGTCTCGGGATATAAAATCAATGTGCAAAATTCACAGCATTCCTATACACCAATAATAGACAAACAGAGAGCCAAATCGTGAATGAATTCCCATTCACAATTGCTACAAAGAGAATAAAATATGTAGGAATACAACTTACAAGGGATGTGAAGGACCTCTTCAAGGAGAACTACAAACCACTGCTGGAGGAAATAAGAGAGGACACCAATAAATGGAAAAACATTCCATGCTCATGGATAGAAAAAATAGATATCATGAAAATGTCCTTCCTGCCCAAAGTAATTTATAGATTCAATGCTATCCTCATCAAGCTACCATTGACTTTCTTCACAGAATTAGAAAAAAAACTACTTTAAATTTCATATGGAACCACAAAAGAGTCCGTAAGCACAAAGAACAAAGCTGGAGGCATCATGTTATCCTTGTATTCTTACAGACTATAGACATTTGATAATATATATATTTTTTATTTTTAAGTTCCAGTGTACATGTGCAGTACGTGCAGGTTAGTTACATAGCTAAACGTGTGCCATGGCAGTTTGCTGCACTTATCAAAAACCCATCACCTAGATATTAATCCAAGCATGCATTAGCTATTCTTCCTGATGCTCTCCCAACCCCCACTGAAAGCCCCCGGTGTGTGTTATTCCCTGCCATGAGTCCATTTGTTCTCATTGTTCAGCTCCCACTTATAAGAGAGAACATGGGGTGTTTGGTCTTCTGTTCCTGCATTTGTTTGCTGAGAACAATGGCTTCCAGCATCATCCATGTCCCTGCAAAGGACATGATCTTGTTCTATTTATGGCTACATAGTATTCCATGGTGTATAGGCATCACATTTTCTTTATCCAATCTATCAATGATATGTATTGTGATGCTATTGTGAATAGAAGAAAGCTCTTCCTTGTACCTCTGGTAGAGTTCAGCTATAAATCCATCTTGATCCTGGGCTTTTTTTGATTGGTAGTCTATTTACTGCTACCTCAATTTCAGAACTTGTTATTGATCTGTTCAGCGATTCAACTTCTTTCTGTTTCAGTCTTGGGAGAGTGTATGTTTCCAGGAATGTATCCATTTCCTCTAGATTTTCTATAAACACCTCTATGCAAATAAAATCAATATTTTTAAAATGAGTTTCAGATTTCTCAATTATACATTTTCCCCCTCTGGCAATAGAATTGGCACTGTTTTAGAATGGGGCATCTTAGAATTACTATATTTCTTAGTATTTTAGTCACATAATCTCAATTTGTGTGGGCAAATTTATGTAGATAAAAAGATTGAGAAGCAGTAAGCTGAGTGGACTTACCTACCCATCATACAGTAAGAGAAATCTCTCATATAGCACATTTCCTGCTGTGCATTTCCATGTTCTACTTTATTGTTTTCACCAAAGGTCTAATATGACTTTATTTATTTTGATCCATAAAATGATTTATTCTCCCTGGTGATTACCAATTTGAACTGTACTTCCCTCAGTAGATTTTCCAGGATCTCATCTCTACAGTCAATAAACAAAGGCTGAATACAATTTCTTCAAAAATGCACATTCTCATTTAAAACACTGTTTGAAGCAATTGACAGTTTTATATGCTAAATATCTCAAGTTTTATGAAATCCTGAACTAGGAGTTAAGATCTCATCAGGGAATAAATGACTCCATTATGAATAAATAAAAATAGAGATGCATGTTTTTACATATTAAACAGAAACCCAGCTTTTATTATTATAGCATAAAATTATTATAACACATTAATGTTTTCATCTTCTATCATATCACATGTTAACATAATTAATATTGACTAGCTGGAAACTGTTTCATGTAAGATTATAAATAAATGTTAAAGATAAATAATTAAACAAAGAGATCATTTGGATATTGTGGTTAAACTACTTACCCATATCAGCTTGAGTTGCAGATCTGACTAAGCCAATTCATTTAATTTTCCTATTAATTTTTTAGTTTGAATGTGGATTGTAAAAGTTATCAAATGAATTTTGCTTTGTTAATGTTTTGGTTACTAATTGCTGCAGAACCAAATACTCACAAACTTTTTGAATTAAAATAGCAGTCATTTAATATGTTTCATAATTTTATGTGTCAGAAAATTGAGCAGAGCTCAACTGGACAGTTCTATACCAGGTGGCAAAAGTTAGGTTCACTCAGTGGTATTCATGTGGTGCCTGTTTTGGTATGGAGGGTCAAAAACAAAGTAACTTCTATATTTTGATGGCTAGAAGTAGATGGTCAGGACTGGATGGGACTCTCTTCCCTCAGTGTAGTCTCGGGGCCTCTCCATGTATTCTTCTTTCAAGGATATTGAGGCTTCCTATCAAGTCTTCTGGGGATACAAGAGTGAGTGCTCAGATAGGAACTTCAAGATTCCTATGATCTAGTCCCAGAACATATTACCTATCACATTTAGCCATGTTTAGTCCCTATTCAGACACTGATTCAAGATAAAGGAAGAAACAGAAAGTATTTCTCATGAGGAAATTACATACATGTTCGGGAAGAGAAAGAATTGACAGCAATCCCTTGAAAATATGTTGCTACAGTTACTTACTACAATAAACTCTTAAGAATCATAACCCAAGTATTTTAAGATTCCACTAAGATTGTCCTATAATATTAATTTTTCGTATGTGAAAGCATGGACATATTTTACCAGTTTCATTATATATTCATATGCATATTATATTTATCAGTTCTGTCAATTAAAAAGTATCACCCCAGAACAGGCTATTAAAATTTACTTCTGAAGAATATGCTTAAAATTTGGCCCACATGGCCGGGCGTGGTGGCTCACACCTAGAATCCTAGCACTTTGGGAGGCCCAGCGGGGTGGATTGCCTGAGCTCAGGAGTTGGAGACCATCCTGGGCAACACAGTGAAACCTTGTCTCTACTAAAAATACACAAAAAAGTTAGCTGGGCGTGGTGGCGGGTGCCTGTAATCCCAGCTACTCAGGAGGCTGAGGGAGGAGAATCACTTGAACCTTGGAGGCAGAAGTTGCAGTGAGCCAAGATCGCACCATTGCACTACAGCCTGGGCAACAAGAGCGAAACTATCTCAAAAAAAAAAAAAAAAAAAAAAAAAAAAATTGGCCCATGTTAAAAATAAATTAAATTCTGTATATAGTAAATTTCTATTTGCAGCCAAACTGTAGTCTTTATTATCTGATATACTTCTCCATTTCTTAGGGACACAGATGGCTCAAGTTTTAGGAATACAAATTTGTGATTTTTTTTATTTGTCATAAACAAATGCAAGCACATTTGGAATTAAGTCTGGAACAGAAGATATGATCTTTTTTTCTTGCTTTCATCTACAAAATCCAGAAATACTTTTGGCCACTGAGAATATGTTGAGGATGGGTATAACATGACTGAAATGGCTTCTTAAAACCCCTCTTTCTCTACACTTTTTAAAATATCTAATTTTCCATATTATTAGATTTCATTTGCTACTAAGCTCTTTGGTTCTTTGTTCTACAATATTTTCTCCTGTGAGTCCTAGAATTTCTTTTGATTGATATTTCAGATAAACATCCTATTTGGAAGGCTGCTAAAAAGAAAAAAAAGAAAAGAATCTCAGGCACACACCACTTTACATTTTACATAATTTTAATTTTTAGTCAATAAAGTAAAACAAAATATTGTTGCACTAAATTGAGTATATTTTTGATCAGTAAATTACATGTGAGGGAAAATGGTGTGCCATGAACAGTTAGCGTTGGCATACATTGATCTTGGACTCTAGTTTACATCAGAGATACACTGCTTAATAACTTTGAAAATTTACTCTAAATACTAGAATATTTGTATCGTAAAAAGATTAACATCAACAGGATTATTTTAATACAGTATAAATATTTACTGTGATAAATTTCATATGTATAATTACTTTCAGAAGAATTTCAACCTGATTAATATGTTGTTTCTTTTTAAAAACAATTCAAACAATGACGGACTCAAATGTGCAAACATTTTGTATAAAAGTTTTTTGGTATTTATGCTTCTGAGTAAGATTGTCCTTGTCTTATTTTGGTAGCAAGTTTATGTAAGTCTCATGTAAAAAGATGGGAGTTGATATTTTTTCCTTTTTGTATTCTCTTTACATATTTGTGAAATACTGAAATTATTCATATATATATTAGAAGTTTCTAGAATCCCTTCTTAGTCCTAGATTTTATTTGTGAGTCTGAATTATCGATCCATTTTTAAGGAGTTTTTAAATTTGGGGGTTTAATATATCTTTTAAATTTCATCTCAGTAAGACATATTATTAAGAAAATTATGCATTTTATTTATCTTTCCAAAGCATTGAATTAAAAAAAAAATTAACAATAATTTAAGGATTAATAATAAGCAAGGTAAGATGCCCATCATCAAGCTTATTAAAAGGAGCATTACCAACATTTAGAAAGCTGCTTTTCAGCCATTTCTGATTCATACACTCTTCTCTCCTCAAAAGTTAAGATTATATTAAATGTAGAGATGCATATTATCTCGCTTTGCTTTGTAATGTTAGTACATGTGAATGTAACCTATAAAATAACAAGTGATTAATTGTTCCTGTTTGGGGGACATAATATAAAGTGAAATAGTACAATTTATGTGAAGTTGATAATATTGCACCCAGTGAGTTTTATTGTGTGATAGGAAGAGTAACACCCCACTCCCAGTGATTAGTCCACACCCTAATCTTTGGCACCACTTAAAATCACATGCTATGTTACACAGCAAAAGGGATTTTATAGATGTTTTAAGTTTATAGAACTTAAAATAGGGAGATTACCATGGTTTTCTGGGTGGTCCCAATAAAATTATATAAATCCTTAAAAGCTGAGAACTTTCTCTGACTGGAGCCTGTGAAATGCAGCAGAAGAAGTAAGAGATTGCAAGCACAGGAAACTTCCCATGAAATGTTGCTAGTTTGAAGAAGTAAGGGACTTGCATGGAAAGCATAAGAAGAAAATGAATTTTGCAGCAACCAGAGAACTCAAGGGAAGAGGACTCTGATTTCCCAGAGAAGTGCAGCCCCAGCCCCATCTTAACTTTTGCTCAGTAAGACCTTAAGCAGAGTACCCAGTTGAGCCTCCTAGACTTCTGGTCTAAAGAAATTGTGAGATAATAAATGAGTCTTACTTTAAGCCACACAATAGTGATGATATTTATAAGAAGAGAAAATAATTGATTCAATAAATTATTTTTAATTTACCAAGTGTTTAAAGATTTATTTTCTCACCATTTGCTTGTGCCTATCAGAACTTCCTTCTTAGGTCATATTCTATTTTCTTTAAGTGTATCTTAGAAGTTACTTTAGTGAGATTTTTGTCTTGGAACATTCTCTGAATCTTTGACCTATTTTTGAATAATAACATTCTTCTTTATACAGCATTTTGAAGACATTTCTTGTCTTGTGTGATTCAATCATGCTGCTGAGTTGTCTGGTGTCAAACTGATATCTCTTTACAAATCACCTGTCCTTTCTATCTGGCTGCTTTCAAAATGCTTTCTCTTTCTGTGGTTTGCAATTTTGCAATTATTGGTAGAGGTATGCCTTTCTTAGTGGCATACGGGTAAAGTAACTCTCCTGTTAAAGCAAAATAACCACTCCCCCTCAAAAAACCAAAAACAAAAAACAAAAACCCAAAACCTCTTTGTAGTGTTTTCTGAGGTTTATTATATTTCCACCTTGGCCAGTTCAAGCTATCAATGTTTTAAAGATCAGCTGGTAAATTTCCGGATGTTTAACAGAAGACTCTCGTGGGACACTATGAACTGGCTACAGCACAGTACTGCCTTCTTTGGTTTATGTTTAAAGGAGTCATTTTACTTTCAGGATCTGAACCTCCATGACTTTTGTTACTTTTGGAAAATCCTCAATATCGCTTTGCATTTTAGATGGACACTAGATTTTCTTACTCTGTCCTCCTTATCTCCTATGCTGTTCCCTTTTGTGAATCTTTTCCCTCTATATTCCATTCTGAGTAATTAATTTAGATCTATCTTCCTGTGAAATAAATGTATTTCTATCTATAATCTGCTCATTAACCCATTAATCAATTATTACTGATTTTAATTTTGATTTAAAGATTGAGTTTGGCCACTCTTACACATTTTGATGTTTCTATGGTTTATATTTATGTATATGTTTCCAGTTTTCTTTTTATGTTCATATATATTTTTAGTTTATCTGTTTCCTATGGCATTTGATAATTCTAGTATCTGGATGTCTTCAGTTAGTATTCTCTTGCTTCCTGTTATATTGACTCTTGTGTGGCGTTTTTTTCTTTTTGAGTGAGAGCTCATGTTTGCCGAGGTTTAACTTGTGAGAATTTTGAAGGATATGGCTGTAGGTATGTTTTTCAATAGAAAATTTGCATTCATTCATTCTATATATCTAATGTCAAAACCAATATCTTTCAGTTGTTTCCTTGGTCTTGGATTTCCTGGATCATCCACATCATGAACAATCAGACATCAAATTAATGTGAGGTCAAGCTTGTACATGCAAATTCTTAGAGGAAATTATTTTATTGTACAATTATTTTTAAGGCCTAAGATATACAAATTACCTTATATGGTTTCATGGTTATAGATATTTTTTTGCCATTTTCTTACTTAGGTTATAATCTATCAATATTCCTGGCTTTCTGTATTGTTTACTATTACAACATCTCACGTAATGATAGCTAAAATTTTGCCTCCAGTAAGCTATTAAAATCCAACTATCCAAATTACTGGTATCAGTAGAAACTTGTAGGAAAACCTTCAGGTTAAGTATTTTCTTCGAATCTGTTTTTAGCTCTCTCTTCATTTCTTTACTTGGTTTATTATCTTGCTTTATTATGCCCTCAGTCAAAAATACAAAAGCACTTTTGTTATATCATATGCAGCATTCTTATAATGGGAAAGTTCTCAGAATATTTCATCTGGCATGTTGCCAAGAAAAAATATAATGTGTTTTTCAATTCAAATAAATGACAGCCAAAATGAATTGTGGAATTACACAGACAGTAACAAAGTCAACAAGTGATACATATGACATTATGTATATATATAATATATATAAAATATATATATATATAAAGGTAGAAATTGTTTATGGATTCTGGCCTTTTCTTAATACATCATTTACTTATTATGGTATACTTAAAGTTTTGGTGTGTCATTTGAATTCAGGTTATGATAATTTATTTAGAATAAAACATTCAAATCATTTTTCATGTCAAAATTCTCTGTGTTTTGGATGCCTTCTTTAAAGTCAATGTTTAATGTAGATGTTATATAAAGATGCTTAAGATGGAACAATGTATAAGCGAGTTCCTTCTTCTTAGGGATAGAAGTTTAAATTTTTTATGAAATAGTTTTCATGTATGTATAATTTATATTAATGGAACATACACTCTTTTTTTGAACATGATATATTGTTCTGAAATTTTCTATACTTTAAAAGGTGAGCTGGGTGTGGTGGCTCTCACCTGCAATCCCAAGACTTTGGGAGGCCAAGGTGTGCAGATCACCTGAGATCAGGAGTTTGAGACCAACCTGGCTAACATGGTCAAACCCCATTTCTGCTAAAATACAAAAATGAGCAGGGTCTGGTGGCTGGCACCTGTAATCACAGCTACTTGGGAGGCTGAGGCAGGAGAATCGCTTGAACCCAGGAGGTGGAAGATGCAGTGAGCCGAGATCACACCACTGCACTTCAGCCTGGGCAACAGAGTGAGACTCCATCTCAAAAAAGAAAAAAAAAAAGAGTTGAATCTTGTCAAAATTAAGATTCTCATGGAAAAGTCAATAACTTGTTATATTGTGAATTATTAACTTTTGTGCAGTAGTTATTACAGTAATCATGTTTCCATGTTTTAAATTCAGATTACAATTATTTTCATTAAATATTTTAGTAGAAAGGAAAAAAGTACCATATTACCAAATTAAAATTGTATGCCAAATAATTATACTAAATAATAACCCCTAAAATTCCTAAAGTACAAATTCTAGTGGATTATAAAATTTGGGCTATTTGCTTCCTGGAGTAAAATATATATCAGGTGAGGCCCTCCTAATTGTAGATTTACAAAAAAGCCCAACAACTCTTTCGTTATTGTCATTTAAGTTTCCAACACAGCTTTCTTGTAGATTCTATGGGATGGTTTTATAGATAAAATTATAACAGTTATATCCAGAGATAATTATATTCAATCATTTCCAATTTAAATGGCTTTTCTTTCTTTTTCCTGCCTCACTTCCTTGGCTAGAACTTCCAGGAAAATGTTGAAAAGAAATGTGAAAGCATATGTCATTGTCGTCTTCTAATCTTAAGGGGAAGCTATCAGTCTTTCACCATAGAATATGATGTTAGCTGTGGGTTTTTGGTAAATGATATTTATCATGCTAAGGAAGTTCACTCTGTGCCTAGTGTGTTGAGTGTTTTTTATTATGAAGGAGCATTGAACTTTGCCAAGTGCTTTTCCTGTGTCTATTGAGATCATCATGTGTTGTTTTTTTCTTTTGTTTTATTAGTGTGGTGCATCCCATTGATTTTCTTTTATTGGACTGTCATTGCACTCCTTGAATGAACTCCACTCTATTAAGATACATAATCCTATTAACATATTATTAAATTTAGTTTGCTAGTATTTTATAGAGAATATTCACATTTGTATTTATAAGGGATAGTGGCCTTTAATTTTCTTGTCTTGTGCTGTTGCTGGATTTGGCATCAAGATAATTCTGATCTTAAGATAATGCTGGCCTCCTAGAATGTGTTAGGAATTATTTCCTCATATTCTATGTTTTTGAACGATGTTGGCTAAGGTTGGTTTTATTCTTTGTCAAATGTTTGGCGGAATTCCCCAGTGAAGCCAAGTGGTCCTGGACTTGTTAGTATGAGGAAGTTCAGTTTCTTATTATACATTTGTTGACAATTCTCTGTTTTTTTTAAATTTTCTTTTCTAACTTTTATGTTTCTAGGAATTTGTCCATTTTTTCTATATTATCTAATTTGTTGGCATACAATTGCAGTATTATTTTATAATCGCCTTCATTTCTCTGAAGTTGACAGTTTCGTCCTCACTTTTAAGTTTAGTTATTTGTTCTTTACTCTTTTCTCAGTTTAGTTAAATTTTGCCAGTTTGGTTGATGTTTTCAAAACAATAATTTTGATTTTATGAATTCTCTTCATTTCTTTTTTCTATTCTCCATTTAATGTATGTCTACTGAAATATTTTCTTCTTCCTTTTTTTCTTCTGAATTTGTGTTTAGTTTGCTATTGTTTTTCTACTTCCTTAATGTGTAAAACTATGGGCATCAATTTGAGATCCTCATATAATAATAGCATTTAGAGCTATTAGTTTCCTTTTGATCATGGCTATTGTGGCATCTCATAATATTTGGTATGTTGTGTTTTTGTTTTTATTTATCTCAAATTATTTTCTGTTTTCCTAGTGATTACTTTTTGAGCCTCTGTTTAAGACTGTATTGTTAAATGTCCGCGTATTTGTGGATTTTCCCATTTTCCTTCTGCTATTTCTAATTTTATTCCAGCATGGATGGGAAAGATACTTTATATGATTTAAATTTTCTTTTAATATACTGTGAGTTGCATTTTGGCCTAATAGATGGTCTATTCATGAGAATGCTCCATGTGCATTTCAAAAGGATGCGTAGTCTGCTGATATTCGGTAGTGTTTTATAAATGTTTGTTATTCTTACAATGTTGTTCAAAATCTCTATTTCTTTATTAGTCTTCAGTTTACATATTCTATTCATTATTTAAAATGGTGTATTGAAGTTTCCAACTATTATCGTAGAACAGTATTTGTCTCTTTAATTCTGTCAATGTTTGCTTCATACATTTGAGGGCTTTTTGTTGTTGTTCTCGTTAAATAGGTTTGATAGATACAGATACATATGGCGCATAAGTTTATAATTGTTATATTTTCTTGATGAATTGAAATTTTTATAAATATATAATGTCTTTGTCTTATATAAGTTTTTGACTTCGAATCTACTTTGTCTCATATTTGTATAGCTACTCTTCTTCCCTTTTGGCTATTTCCTATTTACATGGATTTTTTTTTCCATTCTTTCACCTTTAATCTATTTGTATCTTTAGGTCTAAAATGAATCTCTTGAAAGCAGCATGTAATTGAAATGTTTTATTGGCTGGGCGTGGTGGCTCGCCTGTAAACCTAGCACTTTGAGAGGCCGAGGCAGGCGGATCATGAGGTCAAGAGATAGAGACCACTCTGGCCAAAACGGTGAAACCCTGCCTCTACTAAAAATACAAAAATTAGCTGGGCATGGTGGCGTGTGCCTGTAGTCCCAGCTATTCAGGAGGCTGAGGCAGGAGAATCACTTGAACCCGGGAGGTGGAGGTTGCAGTGAGCTGAAATCATGCCACTGCACTTCAGCCTGGCGACAGAATGGGACTTCATCTCAAAACAAACAAACAAATAGACAAACAAAAATATAGACATATATATACATACATAAATATGTTTTATTTTGTCAATATACCTCTTAATTGGTAAGTTTAACACATTTACACTTAGATAATGAATGTATTACTTGTCATTTTGCTATTTTTATTTTTTTAGACTAAATTCCTTGAATCCTGCCTTCTTTTTTGATTTTTTTTCTAGTGTACCCTTTGATTCCCTCTTTATTTTCTTTTTTGTACATTTTAAGCTATTTTTTAGTGGTTGCCATGTAAATTAAAGTTAGCATCCTAAACGTATAACAATCTAGCTTGAATTGACTCCAAGTTAGCTTCAATAGCATATATTAATTTCACTCCTGTCCAATTTTGCCCCTTTGTTATTGTCCCAAATAAGAACACATTATGTCTCCATTAACATGGAGTTAAAATTATTTTATGTATTTGATTTTTAAATAATATAGGAAACAAAAGAGATGCAAATCAAACCTACAATAATACAAGCTTTTATAAATATCAATATGTTTACCTTTTTTTAAAAAATCTTCATTTGGCTTCAAATTACTGTAAGTCCCTTGGTATCTGTTTTTCTTCTTTTTTTTTCTTTTTATTTTCTGATCCTCACAGTGGGTTATTTTAATGACTCCATCTTTAAGTTTGCTGATTTTTTGTGCCTCCTTAAATCTGTTGTTCTTCCCCTCTATTAATTTCTTTTCATTTATGCTATCGTAGTTTTTAATACCATAATTTCTATTTGGTCCCTTTTAATAATGTCTTTTTTATTGATACTCTCTTTCATATACCTAGTTTTCTGTAGATAATTTTTTTATTATTTACTTTAGCTCTTTGAGCATATTTAAGAGAGTGAAATGTTTTACTCTGTTTAATAAATGATATATTATGTATAATAACATAATGTTTAATATCAGGGCTTTCTCATGGATAGTTTATTTTCATCCTGTCAATGGGGCATATGTTGCTGTTTCATTGTATGCTATGTCATCTATTTTTGAGAGCTTGACATCTTAAATATTGTAAAGTGGTAATTTTGGAAATCAGATTTTCTCCCTCCCTAGAGATTGCCGTGATAGTTATTGAGACAGCAGTTACCTATTTCTTTAGGAACTTTTCTAAGCTATTTTCGCAAAGACTGTATTTCATTTTGTTTGCAGTCATTGAAGTCTCTGTCCTGGTATCTCCATAGTCAGCAAGTGACCTAAAATTTCCTTAAATAGTTGGACACAATAAGAAAACAAAAATAACAAAGCTGTCTATTTCTTTATTTTGATGGTTGCCAATTGGGAAACTGCTTCCATCCAAGAGAGTTGAAACGATACTCAGCTCCATGCTGGTCCCTCAGCAAACCACCAATTTTTGTAGGAAAATGTCATTATTGCCCAACCTGTCATCAATATTTCACTCCAGGCTGGAATTATTCCCATAGCTGCCTGCCATAGAGTTTGGGCATGGAGGATGGTAGCTAGTAGCTCAGTCTCTTTCTTTTCTCTTTTTTTTTTTGAGATGGAGTCTTGCCCTGTCATCCAGGCTGGAGTGCAGTGGCACAATCTCAGCTCATTGCAACCTCTGCCTCCTGGGTTCAAGTAATTCTCCAGCCTCAGCCTCCTGAGTAACTGGGATTACAGGCATGCACCACCACACTTGGATAATTTTTGTATTTTTAGTAGACAGGGTTTCACCAAGTTGGTCAGGCTGGTCTTGAACACCTGACCTCGTGATCTATCCACCTCGGCCTCCCAAAGTGTTGGGATTACAAGCGTGAGCCACCGCACGTGCCCAGCAGTCTCTTTCTTTATGAAGGAGTCATCTGTTTGCTACAACTGCTCAACTAGACTCCTCCAATATCCCAAAATAATTGACTCTGACAGTTCTTGCCAGATGAAGAGTTGTTTGGGTGGAAGAATCAACCCTCAGAGCTTCCAAATCTGCCATTTCCCAATATATTATTATCTGTGTGGTTATTTCATTATTATTTCTTTCAGTTATAATGTTTTTCTTCCTCAAAACATCCATCCAATTCCTCTATCTGCTTATTGCATATTTCTCAAATTTTACAGTAAATTTTCCTCTTTTTAGAGACCATTTTGCTATGAACTTGAAAAATATACTATTTCTTTTCCTTATTGATCTTTCTAGCTAACTTGAAGAACGTTTTATATTTTAATTGTTGATTAAACAAATTTTTCTTCTTTCTTTTCTTCTTTCTCTTCTTTCTTCTTTCTCTCTCTCTCTTTCTTTTCTTTCTTTCTTTCTTTCTTTCTTTCTTTCTTTCTTTCTTTCTTTCTTTCTCTTTCTTTCTAGAAAGGGCCTCCCTCTGTCACTCATGTTAAAGTGTGGTGTTGCCTTCATAGCTCACTGCAGCCTCCAACTCCTGGTCTCAAGTGATCTTTTTGCATTAACTTCCTGAGTAGCTAGGACTGCATATCAAGATGCTAGCTAATTTTTCTTTTATTTTTTATGGAGATGGAGTCTGGCTATGTTGCTCTGGCTAGCTAATTGCTGATATTCTTCAGTGTTTTCTTATGTCTCAAATTGATTAATTTCCAGAAAAATTTCCAATAATCAGCATATATCAGATTATATACTACATTTCCCAGTAAATAATAAATTTGTAGTTGTTTCCAAACCTGTCATTAAAAAAATTACCTTTAACTTGGTGATTTCTAAAACGAGAACTTCTTTCAGTATCTGGAGAACAGAAATATGAAATCAAGTTGTTGCCAAGGTTGGCTTTTTATGGAGGCTGAGAGGGGAGGCACCTTTTCATGCCTCTCTCCTTGCTTCTGGTGGCTGACAAAAATGCCTGTCATTCCTTGACCGAGGCCTAAATAAGTTAGCCTCTATCTTTATATAGTCTTCATTTCTCTGTGTGCCTATTTCTGTTCTTTCTTTTGTTATGAGTACTTGTCATTGGATTTAACGCCCACCCCATTTCAGGATGATCTCTCATCAGTGGATGCTTAGAAGCTGCAAAGCCTCATTCTGAATAAGGTCATGTTTTGAGTTTCTGAGTGGACATATTTTGAGGAGCCACAATTCAACCACTACACATCAGTGTTCTTATTTTGTACTGACTTTTTCTTAAAGCATCAAATGTTGAAAACTCATTTTTCTTTCTTACAAAATTGATTGGCTCTTCTTAAATGTAATCCAATTTTAATTCATCCTTATGATGTTACATTGCTTACAGTATTTAATGTTGTCATAACATGTAACATTACTCCCCACCTACTCTGTCTTGTTTGCAAATGAGATTACATGGGAAGTATTAAATCATCAGATTGCTTGTAGATACACTTACAGTATAACTACTATACTTTTTTGTCAATACATTTAAATATAATAATTAAAAAAATATTTTTTCCATTAGTGTCATGGGATATATAAATAACAGGAGATTTGTAGTGAGACAAACATAAAGTGAAATACAGATTACAATTTACTACTAATGTAAACTTCAAAAGGTTTTTCTTTTATATTAATCTATGTATCAGTTTAAAAAACCTATTTACTTAATTAAGTAGTGTACTCAATTAGCCATAAAAATCCTGTCTGAAAATAGTGCAATTTTTATTTTTCAACTTACTTCATTATTTTATCCTGTTAATGTCACAATTTGTCTGGTTCTTCTCTCATATTTAGAGCTTATCAATTGTTTACTTCTGTATTCATAAAGAAGTTGTGGTTGCTGGATGAGTGATTAAGAGTTCCTAAGTCTGTTCTTCATACTTTTTCTTTTGCTAATAATGTTTACCATTCTTTCAATTAAAGAAATGCATACACAGTTAATGCAGGAATTATAGGAAATAGAAAATATATTAATTCTATAATCCCTTGAAAAGAGGGAGCTTTTTATTGTACAAGTAGAATTAAATATTTATAAGTAAACAAATAACCTGGAAAATGATTTTATTTTATTGAAAATACTCATGGGAATAAGTTTCTGAGATAAGAATCTAATATCATTAAAATTACATGGCAAGGACTAAATATGTAATTAATTTATTACTAATAAATTTTACTTGAAGACACATTTGACATTTAGCATGTAAGCTACAATGCTATTTATAACAATTAACACACGTATCAAGTGTCAATTAGCAGTTTAGGGATTAATTGCTATGAAATTGATTTGTCAGAGATTAGTATTTAAATGTTAATGTATCAAAATTCATTGCAATTACAAGCCAAATATAAAATTTAGTCAAGTGAACATTTATTATTCATATTATGTGTGAAATAAACAATAGTAAAATAACTTTCTGGATATATATGAATAGTGGAAGTTCTAAAATAAAGTATGTCATATAGAATAATCACATTTTATGTCAGTTTTAAATAATCAATGTCTTATTATTGATAATATTTCAGAACCTTTAAATTATTCTTTATATTATATATTTTCATTATCCAAATTGTTCTAAAAATATATGGTGCAACAAACTGGAGTTTATCTGCAATGGTTACAGATAAAAGATGGAGCCAGAAAGTATGATTGCATAGAAAAAGCAGATATTGAGAAACAGAACATAACTTTAGAATTAACTTGTAATCCCTTTACTGTATTTTATTTATGGTCTAGAAAACAGCTGCTCTATATTTAGATCGGCATTTCATTGAAACTATTCCCACTGTGAGTGGTAAGAACCCCAACTAAAACTGGCTTAGATGAAGAAGATATGTCTTATGTAAAGTATTGTCTTGTAAAGTATATGTCTATGTAAAGTGTATATCTATGTAAAGTATATATCTTATCTAAAGTATTGATTATTGTCTTATGTAAAGTATAGTGATGCCTAGTACCATAGCATTAGGAGATTAAGAATTCCTCTCTTTTTCTCTGTCTCTTGCTCTGACTCATTTTAGATTTTGCTTTCGTTTATGTTGACATTACTCCCAGGGAGGTTCTCAACCTGATGCCTGTTCTCCAACTTAGATTTTATTTTCCTGAGAGTTAAAGATTATACATTTCCTTCCTAGATAATTAAATAAAATTCTACAATTGAAATTCATCACATGAATCAGGTAATACATGCATCCTATCTCTGAACAAACAATTATGGCCAGTGAATAAATGTTCTTACTTACATGTTAACTAAATCGCATGTTCACTCCCAGTGCTCCCTGAAACATCTGAAATGTAAAACAAGAAAGAAAGAAGGAAGGAAGGAAGGAAGGAAGGAAGGAAGGAAGGAAGGAAGGAAAGAGAAAAAGAAAGAAAGAACAGACTATGGAACAGAAAACAAACTTAAAAATCTTTACAAACTGTAAAATGACTTGTTGGTTTACCTCTGCATTACTTCTTGATATAGTTTGGCTCTGTGTCTGGATCCAAATCTCATCCTGAATTATAATCCCCACATGTCCAGGGAGGGACCTGGTAGGAGGTGATTGGATCATGGGGGCAGTTTTCCCCATGCTGTTCTCATGGCAGTGAGTGAGTTCTCATGAGTTCTGATGGTTTAAAAGGGTTTGGCAGTTCCCCATCTCTCTCTCTTTCTCTCCTTCCACCACATAAGATATGCCTTGCTTCCCATTCACCTTCTGGGATGATTGTAAGTTTCCTGAGACCTCCCCAGCCATGTGGAAGTGTGAGTCAGTTAAACCTTTTTTGTTTATAAATTACCCAGTCTCAGGGAGTTCTTTACAGCAGTATGGAAATGCCCATACACTTCTTTTGTTTTAATTATTAATTGAATTATAACTCATACTGTAAATACCAATGCCAGTTTTAAAAATCTGGACTATTCTAAATACTTTTATCAGAATAAGGACAATATATAAGGGTGGCAAAAGTCATACATGTCCACTACAGGAACAGATCTCACCTAGCCATTTCTAATAACACAATCTAGGAACAATAAAACTCAGTTCTAAATATAAACAATAGTAGAGAAGTACTCTTGGTCTAATAAGATACAGCTGTAGCCTGAAAACACATACTACCTACCAGTTGTATTATAACAGTTCTAAAAGAAAAGCATGCATATATAATTATGTGTGTATACTTTAAAATTATGCCACAACATCTCCCAAGAACTGGATATAGGGTAAATACTGAACTTTCCCTCCATGGCAATAATCCACAATAATTGAGTGACAGCTCCCCCTTCAGTTTGAACACTCCCTCTTTAAATTTCTGTGCTTCTCATCACTCTCTCTATATTCTCCACAAAAGCGCCAGGTTCAGCTTATTAGTTTTTCTTATAGATTAATAGATTTATAGATGCTTGACTCTATTGAAAGGAAATACAACAAATCAAAGAGAAATGACTGTCTGTATGTATCATGGAATGAATTGTGTTCCTCACATACCCCCACATTTAATCCATTTGTTGAAGCCCTAACTTCCAGTGTATTTGGAGATAGCACTTTTAAGTAGGTTATTAAGCTTAAATAATGTCATAAGGGAGGAGCTCTAACCAACAGGACCGGTGTCTTTATAAGAAGAGGAAGAAGCACGAAATATCTTTCTGTCTGTGTGTTTGTGCACACAGAGAAACACCATGCAAGAACACAGAAAGAAGTTGCTATCTGTAAGCCAAGGAGAGAAGCCTCACCAGAAACCAACTCTGCTGGCATCATGATCTTGGAATTCCAGCATCCAGAACTGTGAGAAAATGAATTTGTTTTGCTTAATCTACCCAGTCTGTGGTATTTTCTTATGGCAGCCTGAGAGGACTAATACACCATGCCAGGGAATGTAATATTTGTGATTCTTTTTAATTATTTTCTGGTATTCAAAATTATTCATATATTAATCGTCATTGTCACATCTTTACAGTTGGATGTTGAATTCATCCCATACTATTGCACTAGTCTTTTTTCTATCCTTTGTGCTGACTAAACTTGTTTCTAACACATCTTTGAACTTCTTTCTTCCTTTCACTTGGTGTAACCTGTTTGCAAAACTTTAAATTCCTGGCTCTTCTCAGATATAAAATCATTTCCTCACAAGTGTTATCTTTTCCAAACAACCATAAAATACCTGCCAACTACTAAATCACTAATTTAATATAATCATTCTAGATAACCCATTACATTCAATGAGTGTCTATTCATGACGCTGTTTAATTTACATATTATGACAAGTTTCTATCTGAGATTATTTTTATTCACTAATTATTTTAAATGTATTTTGTCACTCTTACAAATTTAGAAGGGCAGATAGTTGCAAATTTATAAACATAAATTTGGAATATATTTTAACTGCTATAGAAAATGATTAGAGATACTTGAACAGAAGATACAGGATTTATATAATACTCTCTAAATAAACTCTTAAAAGAATTTAAAACATCTCAAACAAGTGATACAATTTTATAACAGCAATATGAAGACATTTTCTAAAACTGTGGGACAGTAACTAGGACTATAGCAACTGTCAAATGAATGTGAAATACTTTAAGTTAACAAGTGTTTTAGGTTTTTGAAATATGCTGGTTGAAATGTTAGAATAGTATTGGTTAACAAGTGGAAAACAGAAATAATAAGAAAAAATCACTGAGGAAAAAGTAAAATTTGTGTGCATTTAGAAAAGAAAAACTAAAGGTTTATACATTTGATTCCTAGAAACAACTGTACCTAGGCTTATTTAAGAGAGGTCATGAGTAAACCTATAATGGTCATAATGTGTTTGTGTGTTGTCAGAATTCCCTATTGGAGTTACCTAGTTGGTAGATAGAATTTTATAAATAAATACTGGAAGTAAAGACATTTTTGAAGAAATGAATATAAAATTTATAGACACTAAATGACACTATGCATTATCAGGAAAATATAACCTAAATCACATATGCTAAAAATCTGAAGAATATAAATCACAGAAGCTTTGTGTAACAATTTCAAATAATGAAAAGAAAAAAAGCAAATTTTAAAATGCAAGATACATCCAAAAAATTCACGACATGAGGAATAAATGAATAAAGGGAAAGCAGGGTGTCTATAGATCACAAAATGCTATGTTACAAGTAATTTAATAAATATAAATATTATACTCATAATAAATTACAGTCTAAGTGCCTTTTAAAATGATTTGAAATTTACTTATGTAGTTTAGTAGATTTAAAACAATATATGCATATAAGTATTTAAAGAGAAAAAATATTTTTCTTTTGTTTGAGAGATCTTGAGTAATTTATAAGTTTATCCAGAGAAAACTATACAATCCAGAAACATATTAAAAGTAATTGGTGATTTAAATTTTTTAAAATTTAATAGTATAGCTAATTATATGAAACTTTTTTCAAGTAATAAACTATCCTTAGATTCCTGGTAAGTGTAATTCGTATAATTAACCATATTATCTAGCTAAAATGAAAACAAAATCATCTCAATATACGTTAAAAAGTAATTTAATAAGATTCAATATCTATAATTGATAACTCAATAGCATAGGAACAAACACACATTTTAATATGAAATAATTAACTCTATCTTGATATCAATATACATTATCAGTAATTATTGTTGTGGTCACACCGCAGAGGCAGAATGGTTTTCTCATTCAAAAGTAGTTCATATGTCAAGACAGATGATCTCTCTCACACACACACACACACACTCAATAAATTTATAGCAGAGTGAGGTTTTCCAAGAAGATCTGGGAAGACTTCTAAGCAGACTTAAAAATAACAAGAGAATGAGCAGGAGCAATAAGAATACGCTTTATCAATGGGGTCAAGCTTCAGACCCAATTTAGCTTTAACTGTCTTGGTTATTTACTGGGTTAAGGGGTGAGGTTTCACATTCATGTATAGGACCAGGCTTGTGTGGATTAGACTTCTCACCAGTACCCAGAGCAACAGTGCACAGGCCTTTTTTTTTTTTTTTTTTCAATCAGCTTGCTCAGATTTTTTTTTCAATCAGCTTGCTCAGAAGAAGAGATGGAGTGATTTAGCTTTAATGCTTTTAGTGGTAAAACATCAGCAATAGAGTCAAACTATTTGTTACAACTATGTCAATATATGTTTTTATATAGATACTTGTTAATCCAAAAACTAAATATTCTCATAATGTTCAGGTGTAAGACATAAATTTCAAAAACCTTCAGTATAAATTAATAGAGATATGAATACATATTTTGAAGCTAAAGAAATAATAGCTTTGAAAAGAAGAACAGTAAGTAAATTTATGATTATAGTGATATAATTGATAATCTGAAAAATTCAAGAAAAATTTTGAAAGGTATTATTAAAAGCAGGATATATGGGTTAAAAATAAAAATAATTAAAAAGCAACAGCATTTCTATATAAAATAATTAGTAATTCAACATAATGAATAAGAAGACTCCTTTTTCAATAGCAAGACGAAAAATACAGTTACCTAAAATAAATTTTAAAAGACTGAGCAAGCTGTGTAAAATCACACACATACACACACACTGAGGTGAAATTCAGGAACACAACAATAGTTCAAATCAATGGAAACACATAGTTTGTGTAGAATAGATACATTAGATATATTCAAATCATTTTATACATGTAATACAATTCCAATGAAAATATCAAGAATGTTTATACACATAGCATGCTGATAGAAGACTGAATATAAAAAGGTAAACAAATTGTGAAAATGTAGAATTATGAGGGGAGCAAGAGTTCAGAAATACAGCCCACTTCATAGAGTATGTAGTATGTTACAACTAGGTTTTTAATATTGTAGCAATTATTGAAGAAACAATTAAATACCCATGTAGAAAAAGCAAATGTAAAATATTAGATCCTTACTTCACTTGTTACAACCACAACAACAACAAAAATTCCAAAGTGATCAAAGGCTTAATTATAATAAATAAAAATAAGGGGAATCAATACTTATAATCTCAAAATTGAAAAAGCTTTTCTAAGTAAGTTTTAAAACTCAAAATTAACAAAAAATTTATTGAATTTTACTTCATCTCCTAGCAAAATACATGCAAATTAGTAAGAAAAATGTTAAAATTTAATCATGAATTATTTTGTAACAGAAATGTTAATCATCACTTAAATGCTTATCAAGAGGAAAGAGTTAAATAAAATGTGATATAGATAAGAAGAGGACATCACATATGAGTAAAAAGGATGCCTTCTACCATTATATGTAGTCCTTGTAATCATTTGTTGTATTTAAAACAAGGTAAATAACAGGTACAATTTGAGGTAATTTATATAAAAATAAAACATAAAGATACATATGTTTTGTATAGTTATGTAACTGATTAGAAAATGTATTGCCTTTTGGAGGAGAACAAAAGGAGCTGGGACTAAGGGAAGTATCAGACAACTTATGTATTGTGTGTAATATTCTAGTATTTTTGAAGGATAGCTATATGATATTTGTGTTATTAAATATGTTTAACATTTAATATTAAATTTAAGGTCATAAATTGGATAGAAGAAGAATATGTAAAGAAGGAGAAGGTGAATTACAGAAACTTAGGGAAACTGTATTTGGATAAAGTGAAAGTTAGAAGAGAACAGAGAGGAGGTGGCAGGAATAGCTGAGAGGTAGTGCTGTCAGGAGAATTAAATGCTTATAGATGTAAGGAGAAAGAGTCTAGAAAGTGGTCAACAGTGGCACATGTTTAAGGAATAAAATTTCTGAAAACTAAAGATCTAGGAGATCAAGGCAAAAGTTAGGACAATAGTAGAAAGTCACATTACAAGCATTTTAAACAGCAGGTTGGAAATGAGGTAATAGGTCATTGAAAGCACTCATTGTTTTGATAAGTTGTTTTAATCATCTCTATAGTTCTTTGTATGCCACAGTCACTGGCCCTTAAATTATACTTATTTAATCCTCACAACTTTTGCTACTACTATTATCGCTGTTTTAGGCGTGAGTAAACAGATTACTAGACAATAGTAAAGTGAGGTTACTAACTCCCCGCAAGTCGTACAGCTAGTTAATGCTGGTGCCAGATCCAAACTACAGAGTCAGGGTTTTTACTCAGTGAAGATGTTATATGTTATACTGCATGATGTCAAGTACCAGTTGAGATGGGAAGAGGCTGAATCTGTAATTGTGATTATATGGATGGGGTGATAGACTAAACAAATTTATCTTTTTTGATTTTTGTGAGGGGGAATGTATTTTTGGTCAGAGTAGACTGAGGAAACAATCCAAAGTTTACAAATTGGGAGATCCATGAGAACTTATTTATAAGTACACTCTGGGTTGCAAAATAGGAGATGAGCTCAAGGGTATAAGTGGGATAAAACAGTATATATATTCTGTTTGCCAGGTGCCTTCATGACACTAGCAGGTTACCCTTAGGAAACAGGTACCCCAAGTTAGGATTATTTTCTCCTAGACTGCTTCTCCTGCCCTTTCTCTTGCTAACCTACTACACATACTTGATGCTTTGTTTATTTAGTTATTTATTCTCTGCAATCAGTGACATGTTGAAACAAGATTCTAGGTGCTGAAAATTCAATACTGAGTAAAAATAGAGAAGCTCTACCACAGAGCATAGTCTATGATAAAGCAACCTTAGCTAGGTGACAGAGTGCAAGATTTTGCTCTAGGACCAGGAGTAATACTAGGTGCTCTTTTATATGGCAACATGGGATTTAGAGGTAAGAAAGCCTGTTAAGAGTCAGGCAAGATAGCCTTTCCTAAAGTATAAGGTGACAATGAGCAAAGCTTCTTTCAGGAATCTCTCTACACCATTTGCAGTTCTTTTCCTCTATTGCTTTTCTATGTGTTGGATATATCTGCTTTGAGTTTCCAGAACAGAATCTTTTCATTTTCTCTACCTCTGTGTATTAAACATATACAATGAGATCAGATTCCTGTCCATCAAGCTCTTTAAGTGTATAAATAGCTTTTTTAAAAAATAAATTCTTACTGAAAGTCTATATATGCCAACAGTACCTTTGTTATCTTTTAAATTTGAGGCAGAGGATCATACTGAACCTATTTACAAATGAAATGTGCCACATGATAATTTTACATCCAAACCATTGTGCCTTTACAACTATGATTTTACCTTTGTAATATTCTAAGATTTTACTCATATAAATCAAACTTACAATTTTGAGAATTTTGGTTGCAATAGACTGTCTGTAAGTCACTCCTCTGTAGGGTCATAATGAAAAGAACTAAAAATAAGAGTAAAAAGAGACAAAAGCATAAACCTGTACAGGCTGAAATAAGACATTATTTGTATGTGGTATGAAATCTGCAGATCCGTGAAAAAATCTGAAAGAGAGGAAGCAGAGAACTTATCCATGCCCACCTGAAACAGCTAAGGTGGAGGAAGCTTCCATTGGCTCTAAATTGATCCTTTGTGCACAAGAGCTGTTTCTAAGAAAAACAGGCTTGGGGAGAGGGGGTGCTAATTCATAGTTTTGATTAGTATTAATCACAATCTCAGATAAGATTAGAGTATTTGGTCAAAAGGTGAAACAAATAATCATATTTGTTCAACAAAAGTAACATGATTTTACCAATGCCTCAGTGTAAATGAAAGGAAAAGCATTTTTAAAACAATTTTTAGTAAACAAGTAATGATATACTTGATGGCAAAATTAAAATGTCATTTTGCATTCTTTGGTTACATTTCAGTAAATGTAAAGTTACCTATAAAGGATTACTGTAACTTTATTAATATTTATTTTATTGACTATATTTTTGAAGTTCTTTAAAGGTCACTTGAATTCATATATCAAATTCACCAGTGCCTCTAGACAACTATCTAGAAGAGGAATTGAGTATTGACTGTGATTACTCCCTAACTAGTCAGTCATTCTTAGTTATAAGATCTAAGTGAGATTTTTCTTATAAATATTTTATCCCCAACACATTTCATGAAATCAAGAGATCTCATATTCAATATATGTTTATTACATAATTTTACATGGTTTATCTGCTGTTCAAGTAACAAACAACAAATACAAATTTGTTGAGCTCCATACCAAGTACTGAGAATTTCAAAGTTGAACAGGCTATATATGTTGTTGGACATAAAGAAACTTAGAAACTACTGGTGTAATATTTTCTAAGTCTAAAGGAAAAATTGCAATTCCAATGCACAATATATAGGTGTTTGTAGTTTTCTGGGGGCTTAATACATTGTGTGTATTGTAGGGGTTAATGATGATACATGGTTAGTAATGATATTTGAGAAGAAGTGTCTGAAATAAGGGAAATTTAGAATAAATGGGCTTAGCTTAAACAGGGAAAGAGGAGACGAGAATATTCCTAGCAGAAGTTATAGAGCAAAAGTTTATAGCAAAGGTAAAGATTACAAAGGAACCCAAAGATTTGTGTAAATTAAGCATAAAATAGTAGTATTCAGAGTATAAGATAAGCAGGAGATAGACTGAGCATGTGGAGGGAGGAATCGTGAATACTGCCTGGGTTTCTTGACATGTCTTTTTAAGTTGTTTAAAAATTCATTGTAAAGATAAGATTGTACTGTCGAAATGTAAGTATTTTTGTCCAATTATGAATGCACATGTTCATTATTTCATGCCACTACTGATAAACTCATACCTCACAATTTAACATAACTTTACCTAGTTACATTCAATATATGGAGTGAATTCAGGAAACATGTTATAAATTCTAATTCAGTTTTGCTTAACAGCTACATTTATAATGCTTTGCTTTATTGTGCTTCACAGATGTTATGTATTTTACAAATTGAAAGTTTGTGGCAAGACTGCATCTTGAAAGTTTATCAGCACATGGCAGAAAGCAAAGAAGAAGCAAGGCACCTTCTTAACAGGGCAGCAGAAAGGAGAAGTGTCATATAAAACCATTAGATCTCGTGAGAACTCATTCACTGTCAAGAGACTAGTGTGCGGAACATTGCCCACATAATTCAATTACCTCCACCTTGTCTCTCCCTTGACATGTGGTGATTATGGGAATTATGGAGGTTGCAATTCAAAATAAGATTTGAATGGGGACATAAAGCCTAACCATATTTGATGTCATATCCATAATATAAAAATACAAGTTAAGCTTCTAGTGCTGATGAAAAGTTGAAGAAAGTTATCCAGAGGATCTAGCTAAGATAATTGATGAAGGTGACTACACTAAACAACAAATTTTCTTTTTATAACCTTTTTTTAGGCTAGCAGGGACACATGAAGGTTTGTTATATAGGTAAACTTGTGTTATAGGGGTTTGTTGTATAGATTATTTCATCACCCAGGTATGAAGCCTAGTACCCAATATATATTTTTTCTGCTCCTCTCCCTCCTCCAGCCTAAAAAAGCATAGGTTGCAATCCTAATTTCAGACAAAACAGACTTTAAAACAAAGATCAAAAAAGACAAAGTGGGCATTACGTAATGATAAAGTGTTCAATGAGAACCCTAACTATCCTAATCATATGTGTGCCCAACACAGGAGCACATAGATTCATAAAGCAAGTTCTTAGGAATCTACAAAGGGACACAGATTCCCATACAATAACAGTGGGGGACTTCAACACCCCAGTGACAGTATTAGACAGTTCATTGAGGCAGAAAATTACAAAGATATTCAGGACCTAAAATCAACATTAGACCAAATGTGTATGATAGCCTTCTACAGAACTCTCCACACAAAAAACAACAAAGTATACATCCTTCTCATTGCCACATGGCATATACTCTGAAATTGACCACGTAATTTGACATAAAACAATCCTCAGCAAATGAAAAAGAACAAAAATATCGCAAAACACACTCTTGGACCCCAATATAATGAAAGTCAAAGTCAAGACTAAGAAAATCACCCCAAGCCATGCAATTACATGGAAATTCAACAACCTGCTCCTGAATGACTTTTGGACAAATAATACAATAAGGCAGAAATGAATAGGTTCTTTGAAACTAATAAGAACAAAGATACAATGAACCAGAATTTTGGGGACACAGCTAAGTCAGTGTTAAGAGGAAAATTCATAGCACTAAATGCCCACATTGAAAAGTTAGAAAGACCTCAAATTAACAACCTAACATTACAAGTGAAAGAATTAGGGAAGCAAGAACAAATCAACCTTAAAGCTACCACAAGACAAGAAATAACCAAAATCAGAGCTTAAATGAAGAAAAATGAGATATGAAAAACTATTCTGAAGGCCGACAAATCTAGGAGTTGTTTTTCTGAAAAAATTATTGAAATAAATAGGCTGTTAGCTGGATGAATTCAGAAGAAAAAAGAGAATATACAAATAAACACAACTAGAAATGACAAAGGGGATGTTACCACTGGCCCAACAGAAATAAAAATAACCATCAGAAACTACTATAAACACCTCTATGTATACAAACTAGAAAGCCTAGAAGAAATGGATAAATTCCTGGACACATGTACACTCCAAAGATTGAAATAGGAAGAAATTGATTCCCTGAATATACCAATAATAAACTCTAAAATTGAATCAGTAATAAACAGCTTACCAACCAAAAAGAAAAATAAAACAAAAACTAGAATCAGTTTCACAGCTGAATTCCACCAGTTGTACAAAGAAGAGCTGGTACCATCCCTGCAGAAACTATTTCAAAAAAATTGAAAACGAGAGATTCCTCCCCAACTTATTCTATTAGACCAGCATCATCATCTTGATACCAAAACCTGACAACACAGAACAAAAATGAAAGCTTCAGGGCAATATCCTGGATGAACATCAATGCAAAAATCCTCAAGAAAATACTTGCAAATCAAATCCAGCAGCACATCAAAAAGCTAATCCACCATGATCAAGTAGGCTTCATCCCTGGGATGCAAACCTAGTTCAACATATGCAAATCAATAAAAGTGATTCATCACATAAAAAGAACTCAAGACTAAAAATCACATGATTATCTCAATAGAAGCAGAAAAGGACTTCAATAAAACTCAACATTCTTTCATGTTATAAACTCTCGATTAACTAGGCATTGAAGGAATATACCTCAAGATGTTAAGAGCCATCTACGACAAACCCACAACCAACATCATACTGAATGGACAAAAGCTGGAAGCATTCCCCTTGAAAACTTGCTGAAGACAAAGATGCCCTCTTTCACTACTGCTATTCAACGTAATATTGGAAGTCCTTGCCAGAGCAATCAGGCAAGAGAAAGAAATAAAGCATATTCAAATAAGAAGCAAGGAAGTCAAACTATCCTTGTTTGCAGATAACATGATTCTATATCTAGAAAACCCCATAGTCTCAGCCCTAAAGCTTCATCAGCTGATAAACAACTTCAGCA
The DNA here is from genome assembly GCF_028878055.3 of Symphalangus syndactylus. NCBI lineage: Eukaryota > Metazoa > Chordata > Mammalia > Primates > Hylobatidae > Symphalangus > Symphalangus syndactylus. The sequence continues at coordinate 109,191,708 of NC_072426.2, read as the reverse complement.
AAGTGTCAGGATACAAAATCAACATACTACAATTACTAGCATTTCAATATACCAACTACAGTTAAGCTAAGAGCTAAATAAGGCAGGCAATCTCATTTACAGTTGCCAGAAAAAGAAAAAGAATACCTACGAATACATCTAACCAGGGAGGTGAAAGATCTCCACAGTGAGAATTACAAAACACTGCTCAAAAAAAAAAAAAAATCAGTGAAGACACAAATAAATGGAAAACCATCTTATGCTCGTGGATAAGAAGATTCAATATCACTAAAATGGCTATACTGCCCAAAGCAATTTACTGATTCAAAGATATTTCTATCAAACTACCATGGACATTTACAGAACTAGAAAAACTATTTTAAAATTCATATGGAACCAAAAAATTACCCAAATAGCCAATGCAGTTCTGAGCAAAAGAAAGCAAGCTGGAGGCAGCACGTTACCCAAATTCAAACCATACTACAGGCTTACAGTAACCAAAACAGCATGGTACTGTTACAAGTACAGTCACATGGACCAATGGAACAGAATAGAGAGCCCAGAAATAAGGTTGCACACCTATGACCACATGATTTTCAAAAACACTAACAAAAACAAGCAATGGAGAAAAGACTTCCTATTCAATAAATGGTGCTGGGTTAACTAGCTAGCCATATGCAAAAGATTGAAGCTGGACCCCTTCCTTACGCCATATACAAAAATCAGCTCAAGATGGATTAAAACCCTGGAAGACCACCTAGGGATAGGCATAGGTTTCATGACAAAGACACCAAAAGCAATTTCAACAAAAGCAAAAACTCACAAATAATATCTAATTAAACTTAAGAGTTTCTGCATATTAAACTATCAACAGAGTAAACAGATATTCTACAGAATGGGGAAAGATTTGCAATTTATGTATCTGAAAAAGATCTAATATCCAGCATCTACAAGGAACTTAAATTTACAAGAAAAAAACAAACACCCCATTAAAAAGTAGACAACAGTCATGACAGTCACTTTTAAAAGAAGACATACATGCAGCCAACAAGCATACGAAAAAAAAATTCAATACCACTGATCACTAGAGAAATGAAAAGTGAAACCACAAATGAGATGCCATCTCACACCAGTCAGAATGACTATTAGTAAAAAGCCAAAAAATAACAAATTTTTAATGTAGAATATAATAATCATAGCTAGAGAGCAGAAGTCAGTTCTTGGGGTCAAAGCTTCAAAGGACAGACTTACTCTCTTGGTAGGAGCTAATGCAATTTGCAACTTTAAGTTGAAGCAAAAGCTCATTTACCATTTAGAAAATACTATGTCCCTTAAGAAGAATTATTTTGAATGTACTCTGCCTGTGCCCCATACATGGAACAACAAAGTTTGACTGACATGACATGACATCACATCACATACAGAATAGTTTACTGAGTAGTTTAAGCCCATTGTTGAGATCTACTCAGAAAATATTCCTTTCAAAATATTACTGCTTGCTGACAATGTGTCTGGTCACCCAATAGCTCTGACAGAGATGTTCAAGGAGATTAATTTTGTTTTCATACCTGTTAACACAACATCCAATTTGCAGCTTAAGGAATAGGAAATCATTTAGACTTTCAAGTCTTATTATTTAGGCAATATGCCACATCAGGCATTAGCTGCCATGGAGAGTCATTTCTATGATAGATTTGAGCAAAGTAAATTTACAATGTTATGAAAAGAAGCATTCTAGATGCCACTAAGAATGTTGGTGATTCATGGGAATTCAAAATATCAATATCAACAAGAATTTGCAAGGAGTTGATTTCAGCACTCTTGAATGATTTTGAAGAATTCCAGACTTCAGAGGAGGAAGTAACTTCAGATATGATGGAAACAGCAAAGAAACTAGAGTTATAAGTGAAACCTTAAGATGTAAGGGAATTATTGCAATCTCATAAAAGTTTAATGTATGAGGAGTTGCTTCTTACGGACAAGCAATGAAAGTGGTTGAGATGAAATCTACTAGTGAAGATGCTGTGAGCCTTGTTGAAATGACAACCAAGGATTTAAAATATTATGTAAACTTACTTGACAAAGCAGCAGCAAGGCTTGAGAGGATTGATTCCAATTTTTAGGGTAAATGCTGAGGGTAAAATGCTATGAAATTATATCACATGCTACAGAGAAATTTTCTTTAAAAAAAGGGTCAATTGATATGGCAAGCTTCACTTCTGTCTCATTGTAAGCAACTTAGCAACTTCCACAGCCACCATAAACTTCAGCAACCATGATCCTGATAAGTCACCAGCTACCAATATTTGAGGCAACACCCTCCAACAGCAAAGAGATTATGACCTGTTGAAGTCTCAGATAGGTGATTGTTGCCTCTTCCTCCCAAAGTTCTGGGATTAGAGGTATCAGCCACGATGTCAGGCCCTTTCTAGTTCTTTTTTTTTCTTTTTTTTCTTTTTTTTTGAGATGGAGTCTCGCTTTGCCACCCAGGCTGGAGTGCAGTGGCACAATCTCAGCTCACTGAAACCTCTGCCTCCTGGATTCAAACAATTCTCTGCCTCAGCCTCGCAAGTAGCTGGGATTACAGGCACCCACCACCAGGCCTGGATAATTTGTGTATTTTTAGTAGAGATGGGGTTTCACCATCTTGGCCAGGCTGGTCTTGAACTCCTGACCTCATGATCCACCCACCTCAGCCTCCCAAAGTGCTGGGATTACAGGTGTAAGCCACTGCACCTGGCCTCCAGTTCTTTAAAACACATCATTAGGCTGTTTATGTGAAGTGTTTCTACTTTCATAAGTGATATAGCTGTAAACTGTCCTCTTAGTACAGCTTTTACCACATCTCATAGGATTTGATATGCTGTGTTTTCATTTGTTTCAAGAAATTTTTAAATTTCCTTCCTAATTTCTTCATTGACCCACTGTTATTCAGGTGTATATTGTTTAATTTTCAATGTTTTTATAGTTTTCAAAATGTTCCTTGGTATTGATTTCTAGTGTTATTCCATTGTAGTAAGAGAAGATACTTGAGATGTTTTCAACTTTTTTGAATTACTTAAGACTCATTTTGTGGCCTCGCATATGGTCAATGCTTGAGAATGTTGCATGTACTGAAAGGAATAATGTGTATTCTGTAGCTGTTGGATAAAATGATGTGTAAATATCTATTATGCCTATTTGGTCTATACTGCAGATTAATTCCAAGTTTTTTTGTTGATTTACTTGGCCAGAAGATCTGTCCAATGCTGAAAATGGAGTGTTGAAGTCTCCAGGCTTTATTATATTGTAGTTTGTTTCTCTCTTTATCTCTCATAGTATTTGCTTAATATATATTGATGCCCCAGTGTTGACTGCATAGATATTGATAATGGTTACATTATTTTACATAATTGACCTGTTGTCATTATATAATAACCTCCTTTGTCTCTTTTTACAGTTTTTTGCTTGAAATCTATTTTGTCTGATGTAGGTATAGCTGCTCTATTTTTTGGTTTCCATTTCCATGAAGTATATTTTACATCATTTTATTTTCAGTCCATATGTGTCATTCTAGGTGAAGTGCACTTATTTTAAGCAATAAAATACTTGGTCTTGAGTATGTATCCATTCAGCTACTCTATGTCTTTTAATTTGAGAATTTAGTTCATTTATACTCAGTGTTACTATGGATAAGTAAGGACTCACTCTTGAAATGTTGTTATTTGTTTTCTGTTTTTTCTGTGGTCTTTCCCTTTTTTCCTTCCTTCTCATCTTCATTTAAATGAAGGTAGTTTCTTCTGGCGATATGTTTTGATTTTTTGTTGTATCTGTGGTATTTTTTTGAGGGGGGAGGTGGTTACCATGAGGCTGTAAAAAAACCCTAATAACCCATTATTTTAAACTCGTGACAACTATCACTATTTGCATAAACAAAATAAAAAACACAAAGAAACTTAATACAAACTCTATTTTAACTTCATCTCCCACTTTTTAACTTTTTGTTGCTTCTGTTTATATCTTATTGTATTGTCCATGTCTTGAAAAGTTGTTGTGGTTATTACTTTTGATCAGTCACCTTTAATCTTTCTACTATGATATGACTATTTTATATACCACGATTCCAGTGTTATAATATTTTGTGTTTTTCCGTGTACTTACTATGACCAGTGAGTTTGGAACCTTCAGATGATTTTTTTATTGCTCATTAACATCATTTTCTTTCAGATTGAAGAGCTTTTTTAAGCATTTCATGTGGGACAGGTCTGGTGTTGATGAAATTTCTCAGCTTTTGTTAACCTGGGAATATCTTTATTTCCCCTTCAAAACTGCAGGATATTTTTACTGGATATATTATTCAAGGATAAAATATTTTTCTTCAGAACTTCAATCATGTCATGCCACTCACTCCTCTTGGCTTGTAAGGTTTCCACAAAGTCTGCTGCCAGACACATTGAAGCTCCATTGTATATTATTGGTTTCTTTTCCCTTGCTACTTTTAGATTATTTCTTTATCCTTGACCCTTGGAATGTTCATTATTAAATGTCTTGTAGTCATCTTGAGTTAAATCTGCTTGGTGTGCTAGAACCATCTTGTAGCTGCATATTGATGCCTTTCTTTAGCTTTGGGACATTCTCATTATTTCTTTGAAAAAACCTATTACTTTTCTCTCTCTATCTCCTCTTTATTTGTTTATTTATTTATTTTTATTTTTTATTATACTTTAAGTTTTAGGGTACATGTGCACAACGTGCAGGTTTGTTACATATGTATACATGTGCCATGTTGGTGTGCTGCACCCGTTAACTCTTCATTTAACGTTAGGTATATCTCCTAATGCTATCCCTCCCCCCTCCCCCCACCCCACAACAGGTCCTGGTTTGTGATGTTCCCCTTCCTGTGTCCATGTGTTCTCATTGTTCAATTCCCACCTATGAGTGAGAACATGCAGTGTTTGGTTTTTTGTCCTTGCGATAGTTTACTGAGAATGATGGTTTCCAGCTTCATCCATGTCCCTACAAAGGACATGAACTCATCATTTTTTATGGCTGCATAGTATTCCATGGTGTATATGTGCCACATTTTCTTAATCCAGTCTATCATTGTTGGACATTTGGGTTGGTTCCAAGTCTTTGCTATTGTGAATAGTGACGAACAGTTTTACACTGTTGGTGGGACTGTAAATTAGTACAACCATTGTGGAAGTCAGTGTGGCGATTCCTCAGGGATATAGAACTAGAAATACCATTTGACCCAGCCATCCCATTACTGGGTATATACCCAAAGGATTATAAAACGTGCTGCTATAAAGACACATGCACATGTATGTTTATTGTGGCACTATTCTACCTCCTCTTTAAGGCCAATAATACTAGATTTGTCCTTTTTAGGCTATTATCTACATCTTATAAGCATACTTCATTCTTATATTTTTTGTCTCCTCTGTGTATTTTTAAATAGCATGTCTCTCTTCAAGCTCATCAATTTTTTCTTCTGTTTGATCAATTCTGCTGTTAAGTGTCTTTCATGGATTCTTCAGGATGTCATTTGCAATTTTCAACTTCAGAATTTCTGCATGGGTATAGAAGAGTTAGGTATTTATTATAGTCTTTGCAGGCTGGGCTTGTTTGTACCTGTTCTTCTTGGGAAACATTTACAGATATTTTAAGGAAGTTGGGTATTGTGATCTAAGTTTTGTGTCACTGCAGTCATATCTGCATTAGGGGTCACCCCAAGCTCAGTAGCACTGTGGATCTTGCAGATTTGTAGATGCACAATCTTAGTGGTCTTTGATTACATCTGGAAGAATTACCTGGTTACCAGTTAGATAATATTGTCTTCTTCTTTTCCTTTCACCTAAACAGTGTCTCTCTCTGTGCTGAGCTGCCTGGAGCTGGAGTAGGGTTGACACAAGAACCCCTGTGGACACCACCACTGGGATTATACTGTGTCTGACCTGAAGCCAGAATCACACTGGGTCTCATCCAAAGCCAGTATTAAGCACCACCTGGCCTATGATTGGTGAAGGCCCACGGGCTCTGTAACCATCATGTGGCAAACCTAGCCAAGCTGTCTCCTTCCCTTCAGGGCAGCAAGTTTCCCCTAGTCTTGGACAAGTCCAGCAATGTTGTTCAGTGTTGCGGGAAGTCAGGGACCCCAAACGGAGGGACCAGCTGAAGCCATGGCAGAAGAACATGGATTGTGAAGATTTTATGGACATTTATTAGTTCCCCAAATTAATACTTTTGTAATTTCTTATGCTTGTCTTTACTGCAATCTCTAAAACATAAATTGTAAAGATTTCATGGACACTTATCACTTCCCCAGTCAATACCCTTGTGATTTCCTGTACCTGTCTTTACTTTAATCTCTTAATCCTGTCAGCTAAGGAGGATGTATATTGCCTCAGGACCCTGTAATAATTGCATTAACTGCACAAATTGTACAGCATGTGTGTTTGAGCAATGTGAAATCTGGACACCTTGAAAAATAACAGGATAACAGCAATGTTCAGAAAACAAGAGAGATAGCCTTAAATTCTGACTGCCGGTGAGCCAGGCCGAACAGAGCCCTACTTCTCTTCTTTCAAAAGCAAATGGGAGAAATATCACTGAATTCTTTTGCTCAGCAAGGAACATCCCTGAGAAAGAGAATGTGCACCTGCGGGTAGGCCTGTGAACGGCCCCCCTGGGTGTGGCCATCTCTTATGGTCGAGGCTGCAGGGGTGAAATAGACCCCAGTCTCCCATAGCTCTCCCAGACTTATTAGGAAGAGGAAATTCCCACCTAATAATTTTGGTCAGACCAGTTGCTCTCAAAACGCTGTCTCCTGATAAGATGTTATCAATGACAATGGTGCCCGAAACTTCATTAGCAATTTTAATTTTGCCTTGGTCCTGTGGTCCTGTGATGTTGCCCTGCCTCCACTTGCCTTGTGATATTCTATTACCTTGTAAAGTACTTGATGTCTGTGACCCACACCTATTTGCACACTCCCTCCCCTTTTGAAAATCCCTAATAAAATCTTGCTGGTTTTTGTGGCTTGTGGGGGCATCATGGAACCTACCAACATGTGATGTCTCCCCCGGATGCCCAGCTTTAAAATTTCTCTCTTTTGTACTCTGCCCCTTTATTTCTCAAGCTGGCTGATGCTTAAGGAAAATAGAAAAGAACCTACATGAATATTGGGGCAGTTTCCCCAATAGTTCAGGACCCAGGCTCTGGAATTGGGAACCTGAAAAATCTACTTGATGCTCTATTCTACTGAATCTGAGCTGACATCCCAGCCAGAAGACACAGTTCTTCCCACTCTTCTCTCCTCTTTCTACAAGTAAAAGAATCTCTCCCCATGACCACCACTGCCCCAGGTTCATGGCAAATACAGCCTGGCTACCATTAATGTTCACTGAGGAGCCCAAGGTCTCCTCAGTCAGTTTGTGATGAATATTGTCACTCCTGGGACTCTCTCTTCAGGGAAGTAGTCTCCTCTCAGGTCTAGGACAGGTTCAGAAATGCAATCTAAAAGCCAAGGTCTAGGATTGGGGACCCTAAGAACACACTTAGTACTCTACTCCACTGTCGCCAAGCTGGCACCCAAGCTGCAAGAAAAATTTCCTTTTACTCTTCCCTCTCCTTTTCTCAGGAAGAAGGAGTCCCTCTGAGTAGCCACCACAGCTATGAACATTCTGGGTCACACCTGAAGCCAGCACAATTCTGAGTCCCACCCAAGGGCCGCAGTAAGTACTGCCTGGATGCCACTGTTGATTTTTCAGGGCCCAAGAGTTCTTCGTCAGAAGATGATAAATTCTGCTAGGTCTGGACCCTTCCTTTCAAGGCAGCGGGTTTCCTTCCAGCCCAGGGTATGTTTAGAAATGTCATCCTGGAGAGAGGGCCTGGAATGGGGGTCTCGGGACTTTGGTGCCCTGTCCTACTGTGGCTGGTACGTAAGTTGCAAGACAAAGTCCTTTATACCTTTCCCTTTCCTCTCTTCAAGCAGAAGGAGCTTCTCCTGGAGCTGTGAGCTGTGTTGCTTGGGATGAGAGGGGTGGCAAAAGGACTCCCTTGGCCACCACAGCCAGTGTTTCACGGGGTAATGTGCGTGTCCCTCCTACTCAGTACACTAGCTACACGTCCAGCACAACACCAGCAATTGCAATCCTTGTAGTCTAGACTGCCTTTCAAGTTTATTTAGAACACCAGAGCACTATGGCCTATGGTGGCCAGGCTTGCTAGAACTGAAGTTACGGCTGCTGGGATGGGCAAATTGCCTCCTGGCTAGGTCTGGTGTAAAAGCTCCCTCTGTGGTTGCCAGGGCATTTTTTCCCAATGTTGCTTTCCACTGTTACAAGGCATCACTGAGTTCCAATGCAAAGTCCCACAATCACTGCACCCTCTGTACTCCAGATGCATGGATTCTTTCTCTGCATGCCACATGGCCACTGTTTAAGAATGGAGAGGGGTGGAGTCAGAAATTTATGACTGTCTTTCCTATCCTCTTCAGTGACTCTTTCAGTGGTATGAAGTTAAAACCAGATACGATGATCACTCACCTATTTGTTGTTGTTGTTGTTCTTATGAAGATGATTTTTTGTGTGTGTGGACAATTGTTCAATTTTGTGTTCCTGTGAGAAGCATGATCAGTGGAGGCTTTTATTTGGCTATCTAACCCAAATAAATGTATGTGTGCTAGGGTTTAAGAATTAAGTAAATGCCTCTTTTGAATTTTGGAAATCTCTAGATACAAATATAATTTCATTATATACATGTATGTACTAGTTGAGTAAAACAATTTGATTGTGCTCTCAAATATAAGATTGTAAAAAAGTGCACCCTACTGGTATAAAGTTAAGAAAAAATATTAAACTATCGAATCTGCAAAGCTTTTCTCCCCAGAATACTAAAAATATGTTTCATCTGTACACTAGAGCATTTTATTAAATCAAAAGAGTACACTGCAATGAAAATTAGATACATTCAATTATACAGATCCAAAACCTAAGAAATGCCAAAAATAGTAATAGATTAAAAAAAGTTTATTCCTGATAATAAAAGGAAGATAAACATAAAATACTAAGTAATTCAGGCTTTATAACAAATAATATGGTTGATAATATAGAGAAACAAGAGGGAATATATATTTTTAAATATAATAGCATTAAAAATGTTGCTAAAGATACCCATGTCTTTGTAGCAACTTGAGGATATTTGTAAACTTCTTGCAACATGACATTCCGTATATTTTGATTTTGATATATAAATATGTAGGAATAGCAACAGAAGTGCCATCTCCTTAGATGTAAATTTCAAAATTTCAGGAATATTTGATTGAAAATAATATGCATTAATTATATCGATTCTTTACTATGATTTTAAAATTAAAATTCAACATTAATTTCTTTGTAAAATTATATATCTGAGTGTAAAAAAAGGTACTTTTTAAGATAACACCACGTTGTATGTTTTATTAGTAAAATAAATGTATCAGAGGTTAACAAAGTATTTTAACTGAATATCACATCAGAGAGTTTTTGTGTAATTGGTCAAACTGTTAAGTTTGATTAATTGAATACAATTTGGAGAGTTCTTAATTTTAAATAAAAATTATCTGCCTACACTGTTGCAAAAATATCTTAAACTCCTGATGTAAGATGAAAACTGAGCAAATATATTTTCCCATTTCTCCTATGCATTTTATTGATCAAATAATAATAAAAGGAAGAGCACATAAATTTGGCTGAGTGTAGTTTCTCTTAAAGTTAAAAAATTTATCACTGGATTTAGTATAAACTTTGGAGTGCTGGAGGTATAGGGAGATATCATGTACAAACTCTAAAAGGGTCTAAAACTCTTAACATTTTTTACACTTTATTCATAGTTGTCACAGAAATAGACATAGTGGCTCTGGTGGTGTCTATATAAGTGTCATGGAGAAATATACAAATAGGTTATTCCTTTATGTTTTCAAAAATATTCACCGTGCAACCTACTATATATATAAAACTGTTCTAAGTAACACTGTAGATATAATAAAGATAATATGTATGCAGGCATATGAGAACTCATATATATACATACATATATACATTATATATAATGTACAATACATTTACAATACATAATACATATGATACATATATATTTAATTAAAGTTCTTTATCATAAGAAAATGTGCAAAAATGTAATTCTGAAAATTTCAGAAGTATTTAAAATAAAACATATTATGAAACTATTTTCAAGAGATGTTATTCACAGGTATAACAAAATGCATATTATTTGTGGATTAATTTTCAAACCATATGAGAGCTCAAACCAAATAAATGTTCAAACTAAATGTTAAAATTTTCATCAGTATACACTCATAACTCCATGAACAGTAGAAATTAGGTCTATTAAAGTGTTTGTATCTTCTTACCTTTCATCAGATTTTAGTTAGCATCACTGCAGAAAAGCTGAGAATGAGAAATAAGTAAGACATTTCAGTAAAGTATCTTATATGGTGAATATTGTATAAATTAATTGCTTTCAAGACATTTTGTTCTTATGATATCTTACACAATTTCATTTCTTTCTTCTAGAACAAGCACCCATGTCTTTGTGTTCTTGATTTAATATTATTTTACTGTTTTATACAAAAATATAGGCATTGAATCAAATAACAATTTGTTTCAAATTCCAAACTGTGTATTAAATATTTTACAGGTGTTATTTTCCTTAATCTCCACAATAATCAATGGCATTATTACCCCAGTCATATATAAAAAATTATTTAGAAATTTTATAAGATTCAATCACAGAGCTATACTGTCTCCTTATCATTGTCTTCATCACTTTATTCGTATTTATCATTGTGATAAGTAATTAAATAATATATCTGCTTCCATGATTTAATAAAATATATTTTTCAGTTAAATTTTATTTCTCCAACAAATTATAATGACAAACACTAATATTATAGAAACTGATTGTTTATTTTGATATCTTTCTTTTTTACCAAGAGAAATGCTGAAAAAGTGCTATGAGTGATAAAATTTCATTGTTAAAATAAGGTGACCATCATGAAAAATACAGCAATTTTTATTATTATTGAAAGATGATAATCAAAGAGAATAGGTACATCTGTAACTCCACCTCTAAATCTGAAAGTTTAAACAACTGTTGAGAGAGCAGAGAGATCAACAATGTAAACAAAGGTTGGTTGCAGAGTTTTCATTAACTTCCATTTCAATTCAAGGAAATTATGCTAGAGGTTGAAAAGAAAGTATTAAGATGATGGAGAACAATAATGGGTAATATGAAAGTCACAACTAGGATCTGCATAGCATCCTGTACCACTGTTCCATCCATTGGCTGCATCTACTAGGCTCTCTTGCAAGGACATGAAAGAAGCAGCAATATAATACCAACAGCGTCCACTACATTGGGATGTGAAGAGTATTTGTGATTCAGAAGATGCATAATTAAAGAGAGAAGATTCTTACCAAAAAATCCAATATAAAGAGAAAAATCCCAAAAATGTGGCAGACAAAGGAAGATACACCATCCCCATTTAAACTCACAAGGTCTAAATTTTAGGATCCTCACTTGTACAATTCTTTCCAAGGCCTTAGGAGAGGGCATAGCTTAGTGTGGTTTCATGGTCATATATTTTTATGAAATTTGCAAAATTAAGATATTTAGACAATAATTGGGTAAGAGCCTTTTTTTAAAATAATAATTTTCTCTCTATTACACATCCTTTAGTTGGAAAGTGGCATTTTTGGTATTCAGCTAAAGAAAATTTGAATAGGAAATATGCCATAGTAAAAACATCTTCGAATAACTCCATAAAACAGTGGGAAATTATAGATTGTCATTTTTTAATTATTTGTTCATAAAGCATAACTCATTTGGTCAAATTTAAAATTATGTATTATAATATTAGTAGAAAATGAGTGTTTAAAATGGAATATTAAAATGATAAAGATAAGCAATGGCATCAATATGTATTTTCTGAAATCAAACAAACTGGTATATAGCTTAGATTAGATCAAAAGTAACAATTCATTAAGTGAAAGATGGAAAATTTTAAAAGGTTTAATAAAAAAGCCCTTGGATTATTTGATAATCCAACTATAAAAACAAATAAATCATATAAACATATTAAAAAAGATATAAATTTCAGCTGATTTTACATAAAATGTCACCATTGATGGCGATTATATAAAAGACTACCATAAGAACACTGACAACAAACTGGCTAATAAGAATCAAAAATTCAAACAGTATTTAAGTTATGCCACTGCATAAAAAACTTGAAATATTCAAAATCATATTTCTAATGTGAAAGATGCTGTAAGTTTGGATTTTTTCTAAATTTGACAGTACTCCTAAACATTTACATAATATTGCCAGTTATGAATTTTGAAAACACAAATAAGACATAAAAACAATTTAATAAAAATCAAGTTTTGAATACAATAATGGAGATAAAGTAATTATATTTTTATAGAAAATTGTAACAGAAAATCTTTAATATATTAGAAAACATTCAAAGAGCATGCATCCAAAAATAAATGTGTGTATAGGGAGAATATTCTAGTTTCTTAGCCTGTTTTGGCTGCTATAATGAAATACCTTAGACTGGGTTATTTATGCAGAACATAAATTTATTGTTCAAAGTTCTAAAGGCTGGGGAGTTCAAGATCAAGGCACCAGCAGATTCGACATCTGCTCTATAGATGGCACCTTGCAGCTGTTTCCTCACATGGGAGAAATGGCAGGGTAGAGCCCTTCAAATTATTTTATAAGGGTGCTAATGTCATTTATGAGGGCTTCACCCTCGTTAATTAATGAATCACTTTTCAAAAGGCCCTAACTCTTAATACTACCATAATGTGGATGAATTTTCAACAGAATTCTAGAGGCACAATTTTAAACTATAGCATATAAATATGCATCAGATTTGTATCTTTGTTCTGCCCCTAATTCCTGTAGAACCAGGGATAGTATATGTAATCTTTCTGAACCTCATTTAAATGAGACAGGATTTGATTTAATTTCATCAATTTGTTTTAATTGCCTTTTCTGGATTGTTCTGTGACAATTACATAAAATAAGGTGTATACAAAACGCATCGCTTAATGTATTCTGTGAAGAGTAGAGGTGCTTTAAATAAAAGTATATGTAAAAATCAAGAGTTGGATACTCAATCTTATGTTTAATCTGACTTCTCATTTCATCTATTATTGTAGGGTGCCTGAGGTTGTGGGTCTTTTGAGGGGTGATCAGTTGTTAAGTTCTAAATGGTAACCACAGCTCAGATGGAAGGTATCAGGTTCATCTTGTTATTTTCATTTTTATTTTTTTCAGAATGTGTATTTGGGAGAGTAGTTGGTTGAAATTATCTTTAGTTCCTGTCCTACTTTATGAGCAGGTTAAGTTCAAGACTATCTGTGTTCTATAAAGCCTTTGTATACCCTTAAAGCATGTGTCACAATGGAAGAGTGTTCATTGCTAACAACCAAAGTGAGATAGTTCATTACTAACACAAGGACCAACTCAAACAGGGCAATAGATCTTTATTTTTTTCTTCACTAAAAAGGTGGAGAAAAGGTTTTGCTCAACAACAAAAATAAGAATTTGGTCATTCAAATTTGTTTTTGATATCTTCAGAATTTACAACTATTATTATATTACAGGCTAAATTCCCTGAACCCACAGAGATAGCAGCCTGGAGAGTTTTTCCATGAAATGATTCCTAAGCTTAAAGTTCTCTATAAAAAGTTGCAGTTTCCATTTGTGTCCATGAAGGGCAGATATAGGGAAAAAACTTCTTGAATTTTGCTTGAATTTCACACTTTAAGTTAAAGACTACTGAACAGAGCCCATTGTCTGATTGATTACATTCTCATTCCTAGAGGAATCAAAATAAATATGTAGTCAAGAAGAAGTAGTCTGTAAAATTTAAAAGGAATGGGTGAAAAAAAGAAGTTGTGTGGATCTTCCAAATGTGGAATAAAATGGGGTCTTTAGTCATTTAAGTTATAAAACCATGAATATATATTCCATTATATAGTCATGAGCTATTCAGTTAATCAACTGATATTTATTTTGTGGCCACTCTCTGGCTCTGTCAATAAAACATTAAATGAGATATAGATCTTTGTCCTGGTTATATAAGAGATACTCTTAATAAATCAAGAAATTAAAATAAAGTACAGCAAATATTTGAAGATACAATATTTTGAAATATCTCACCTTTATTATTTTTTTCTATTGCCGTTTATTAGTCTGTATTAATGCTGCTAGTAAAGACATATCCTAGACTGAGTAATTTATAAAGGAAAGAGGATTAATTGACTCACAGTTTGACATGGCTGGGGAGGTCTTAAAATCATGGTGGAAGGAAAATGAGGATCAAAGTCATGTCTTTCATAGTGGCAGGCAAGAAAGAATGTGCAGGGTAACTGCCTTTTATAAAACCATTAGATCTCATGAGATTTATTCACTGTCATGAGAACAGCATGAGAAAAACCTACCCCTACAATTTATTTACCTCCCACTGGGTCCCTCCCATGACACATGGGGATTATGAGAGCTACAGTTAAGCTGAGATGTTGGTGGGGACACAGCCAAACCATATCAGCCAACCTCTGGCCGCTCCAAAATTTCATATCTTTACATTTCAAAACCAGTCATGCCTTCCCAACAGTTCCCCAATGTCTTAACTCATTCCAGCATTAACCCAAAAGTCCAAGTCCAAAGTCTCATCCAAGACAAGGCAAGTCCCTTCTACCTATGAGTCTGTAAAATCAAAAGCAAATTAGTTACTTAGAAGATACAATGGGGGAACAGGTATTGGGTAAATATACCCACTCTACATGGGAGAAATTGGCCAAAGCAAAGAGCTACAGGTCCCATGTAAGTCCAAAATCCACTAGGGCAGCCAAATATTGAAAATCCAAAATGATCTCCTTAGAATCCATGTCTCACATCCAGGTCATGCTGATGCAAGAGATGGGTTCCCATGGTGTTGGCCAGCTCCTTCCCTGTGGATTTGCAGGGTACAGCCTCCTTCCTGGCTGCTTTTATGGGCTGGCATTGAGTGTCTGCGAGTTTTCCAAGCACACGGTGAAAGCTGTTGGTACATCTATCATTCTGGGGTCTGGAAGACAGTGACCCTCTTCTCATAGCTCCACTAGGCAGTACCCCAGTAGGGACTCTATGTGGGGCCTCCAACCCCATATGTCCCTTCTTCACTGTCTTAGCAGAGGTTCTCCATGAAAGCTCTGCCCCTGCAGCACATTTCTGCCTGGACATCCAGGCATTTCCATACATCTTCTGAAATCTAGGCATAGGTTCCCAAGCCTGAATTGTTGACTTCTGTGCACCAACAGACTCAACAACACGTGGTAGCTACCAAGGTTTGGGGCATGTACCCTCTGAGGCCACAGCCCAAGCTGTACAGTGGCCCCTTTTAGCCATGGCTAAAACTGAAGCAGCTGGGATGCACGGCACGGCAACAAGTCCCTAGGCTGCACAGAGCAGGAAAACCTTGGGCTAGGCCCACAAAACCATTTTTTTTTCCTCCTAGGCCTCCAAGCCTGTGATGGGAGTTGCCACCAGGTAGGTCTCCAACATGCCCTGGAGACATTTTTCTCACTGTCTTGGCAATTAAGATTTGGCTCCTCATTACTTGAGCAAATTTCTGCAGCAGGTTTGAGTTTCTTCTCTGAAAATGAGATTTTCTTTTCTATTGCATCCTCATCAGGCTGCAAATTTTTCAAACATTTATGCTCTGCTACCCTTTTAAACATAAGTTCCAATTCCAAATACAAATTTTATGTATCCATATGTCTGTGGATACATAAAACTGAATGCTTTTAACAGCACCCAAATCACCTCTTGAATGCCTTGTTGCTTAGAAATTGCTTCTGCCAGATGCTCTAAATTATCTCTATCAAGTTCAAAGTTCCACAGACCTCCAGGGCAGGAACAAAATGCTGCCAGTCTCTTTGCTAAAACATAAAAAGAGTCACCTTTGTTCCAGTTCCCAACAAATTTCTCATCTCCATCCGAGACCACCTCAACCGGGATTTCATTGTCCATATCACTATCAGCATTTTGGTCAAAGTCTTCCAAACTGTTTTAACCTCGGCCTGTTATACAGTTCCGAAGCCCCTTCCACATTTTCAGGTATCTTCACAGCAGCACCCCACTCTACTAGCACCAATTTTCTGTATTAGTCTGTTCTCACACTGCTAATAAGGATATATCCAAGACTGGGTAATTTATAAAGAAAAGAAGCTTAATTGACTCACAGTTCTACATGGCTGGGGAGGCTATGCAATCATGGTGGAAGGCAAACAAGGAGCAAAATCGTGTCTTACATGGTGGCAGGCAAGAGAGTGTGTGCAGAGGAATTGCTCTTTATAAAACTATCAGATATCATGAGACTTATTAACTGTCATGAGAACAGTACAGGAAAAACTTGCCCCCATGATTCAACTATCTCCCACCAGTTTCCTCTC
The DNA here is from genome assembly GCF_028878055.3 of Symphalangus syndactylus. Taxonomy (NCBI): domain Eukaryota; kingdom Metazoa; phylum Chordata; class Mammalia; order Primates; family Hylobatidae; genus Symphalangus; species Symphalangus syndactylus. The sequence goes on along the minus strand of NC_072426.2, from coordinate 109,175,242 downwards.
ATGACACGTGGAGATTATGGGAGCTACAACTTAAGAGGAGATTTGGATAAGGATACAGCCAAACCATATCATGTCCTATTTTAGGAACCATGCAACTTTTTACCTTTGTTCCAATGCAAGGATAGTACCATGCCAGACAGCAAATTACCTACAAGCCTACAAGTTCTTTCCTAAATTTTTATTTATTCCAAAAGCCAATATTCCTAGAGAAATGGCAAGGAGGCAACAAATTACCTTGCAACTTAAGTATATATCTAGAGAAAAAAGTCTTAAGATTGCTGATTTTTCTGATTATGTTATCAAGATTAGAAAAATATGGTGGTTGAGAAGGAGGTAGAAGATAGGGAAGATAGGAAATGATGGGTTATTTGAGAGAGAACTTGAACCTTGAATCAGAACAAGTTCAGGGATACAATAATAGCTTCAGCTAAGGTTGTGTATTAGCAAGTTGTTTAAAATTTATTTATTAGTATTCTCATTTTAAAAGAAAACCACTAAGAGTACCTACCTTATGGGGGTGTTAAGAGAATTTAGTGATTTGATATTAGAAATTTTTTAAAAAGCAACTTTGAACTGTTGGTTATCAAACTCTACAAGTATTAGCTATTATCATCTCCACAATTAACTTAGTGGCTAAAGATAAGGAATACATCAACAGGGTAGCTCAGAAGATACCTCAGGGACAGATAAGTTTCAGTTCCAAATAAGAGAGCAGGCAAGCTCTCAAAACAATCTAGGTAAAGTTTCTGCAATTCTCATGGAATGAGGGCTTATAACAAAATACAGTTCAATAGAAAAATAAAATTCACTTTCATTCACCCCTAAGTTTGTGGACTCAGCTAGTACCCACCAAATATTTGTAAGAATTACAGAATAATCCTAATTTACACATCAGAGAGACCTGACACTCTCAGATGCCTGAGAATGCTTCACAAAAGAAATTATTATAAGCTGAACCTTAGAGGATGATTAAAATTTATCTAGGTAACAAGATGTATATCTTTTTATTTTTAGCAAAAGGAAACCCATAATCCTTGCCTTGATTCCAGAAAAAGTATTATAAATTCTAGGAGATGAGCAAAATCCACAGCCTCTTTGGGAAGAGTTTACTATATTTTTTTATTACTCTTTAAGAAGTGCTTGGAAATATTTCATTATTTGCATAAAATTTAATTTCTAAATGATTCTAACATTTAGTGATTAATTTAAAAAGAACGATAATGATTTGTACTGTGAATGCCTGAAAAATGTAAAACATACATTTATTTATTTTATTAATATTAAGTAATTAGACTGCTATAAACTATAGTATATTCATGAAGTACAAAAGAGATGAAATAAAGATCCTTCTTCCATTGGCCTGTGCTTATTATTTGATAGGTTATGATCATTTTACATAGTAAGCTTAAAATATCAAAAACAGATATATTCTACTTTAACCTTGTTCTTTTAGTTGCCAATAATTAACAAAACATTTTGTTTTTCAAATTTGAAGAATATAAATATAGAATTTACATATTTTACTCATAGTATTCTTCAAATATACTATTTAAGGTAATACTATCTTTGATGAAATAAAATGATAGAAAAATAAGAGCCAAGAAACATAAATACAAAGAAAAAAGAAAGTATGCATTAACTTATTTTTTGTCTGCCTGATATTTTCCCTTTCCTGTGATTTCTAGTCTTAGACAGTCTTTATGATTTCGCGCTTTTGAGATTTGGAGCAGCCAGAAAGCCCAAATTGCCTGAAGTAAAAATTTCTTCAAATAATAACAGTAAAAGCACAAATGAAAATATCATTTCTCCTAGACTTTCCACTGACTTGGACATGCTTGGCGTATTGCAGGATCTTGAGAGAGGATAAGATCTCTGCATCCCAATAGCAGCTATCCAGAAGAAGCAAGAGATCTAGGAATAATAACCTCCTATTAACATTACCATATTTAGCATATAAAATACAGGATGCCTAATTAAATTTTAATTTCAAATAAACAATGGACAATCTTTTAGTATAAGTATGTACCATGCAATATTGTTATGTACTTATAACTAAAACAAAATTGGTATGTATTTATAACAAAAACAAAATTGGTATGTATTTATAACAAAAAATGTGTTGTTCAGCTGAAATTTAATTATATCTGGAATGCCCTGAATTTTGTCTGCCAACCTAACCATGGTTTAAACTAGAGATTTGAATGCAAGATCCAAGAGAAATGAATGCATATACCTACCACAAGACACATACATTAATCTTCATAGCAGATTTTACTTATAATAGCCCAAACTGAAAACAATGTAATGGAATACTCCATAACTAAAATAATTAACTCAAATTTCATTTTTGAACAAAATACAATTTACCTTTTCATCTTTGGTGAAAGTTCCCTAAACTAATGGGGGATTTTCCCCAAGATTTATATATTATAAACTTGGTGATAATAATGATGATAACTCATAAAACACTTTTTGCTTGCTAGGCGTTTTTAGAAATTACATGTACATTATGTCCTTTAAGACTCACAACAACCTTTTGCATAAACATTGTTTTTAATGTTTCTCCATTTCACAGGTAAGGAAACTGAGGAAGAGAAAAGCTTAGAAACCTGCCAAAGATGAAGATGAAGTCAATATTGTAAGATCCCCCATATGTTCCATAGCTCTGGACAAGGAGCAATTCAGGGAAATACCCAGGCATTCTAAGACCAAAGAGCCTGGTCTCTCAAGCAGAAACTGCCTGTGACGAGGAAGCACGTGGTTGCTGGGCATGATAGGACCGGTGGGCAGTCCGACTCCCAGAGCTGAAGTACTTGGAGTCCAATGTTTGAGGGCAGGAAGCATCCAGCACAGAAGAAAGATGTAGGCTGGGGGGTTAAGAGAGTCTAGCCTTTTCACATTTTTCTGCCTACTTTTATATTCTGGCTGTGCTGGCAGCTGATTAGATGGTGTCCACCCAGATTAAGATTGGGCCTGCCTTTCCCAGACTACTGACTCAAATGTTAATCTCTTTTGGCAACACTCTCACAAATACACCAAGGATCAATACTTTGCATCCTTCAATCCAATCAAGTTGACACTCAGCATTAACCATCACATGGGCTGAGGGTGAGATGGCTGAATTGACAGAAGTAGGCTTCAGAAAGTGGGTAATAACAAATTGTGCTGATCTAAAGAAGCATGTTGTAACCCAATGCAAAGAAGCTAAGAATCATGATAAAACAATACAGGAGCTGATAGCCAGAATAGCCAGTTTAGAGAGGAACATAACCGACTCAATGGAGCTGAAAAACATAGCACAAGAACTTGACAATTTAATTACAAGTACAGCATGTTCTCACTCAGAGGTGGGAATTGAACAATGAGAACACATGGACACAGGAAGGGGAACATCACACACCAGGGCCTGTTGTGGGGTGAGGGGAAGGGGGAGGGATAGTATTAGGAGATATAGCTAATGTTAAATGACGAGTTAATGGGTGCAGCACACCAACATGGCACATATATACATATGTAACTAACCTGCACATTGTGCACATGTACCCTAAAACTTAAAGTATAATAAAAAAATAGCAGAATAGACCAAATGAAGGGAAGAATCTTGAAGCATGAAGACTATCTTTCTGAAATAAGAGAGTCAGCCAAGAATAGAAAAAAAAAAATACAATGAGAAGGAATAAACAAACCCTCTGAAAAATATGGGATTATCTCAAGAGACCAAACCTATGACTGATTGGGGTACCTGAAAGAAACAAGAAATATGGAACCAAGTTTGAAAACATACTTGAGGATATCATCCAAGAGAACTTTCCCAACCTAGCAATACAGGCCAACATTCAAATTCAGGAAATTTAGATCACCCCAGTAAGATACTCCATGAGATGATCAACCCCAAGACACATAATCATCAAATTCTCCAAAGTTGAAATGAAAGAAAAAAATGTTAAAAGCAGCCAGAGATAAAGGCCAGGTCACCTACAAAGAGGAACCCATTGAACTAACAGCAGACCTCTTGGTGGAAACCCTACAATCCAGAAGAGATTGGAGGTCAATAATCAACATTATTAAAGAAAATAATTTCCAACCCAGAATTTCATGTCTGCCCAAACTCAGCTTCATAAGCAAAGGAGAAATAAGATCCTTTTCAGACAAGCAAATGCTTAGGGACTTTGTCACCATCAGGCCTGCCTTGCAAGATCTTCTGAAATAAGCACTAAACATGGAAATGGAAAACCATTACCAGCCACTACAAAAACACACTGAAGTACACAGTGCAGTCACACTATGAAGAAACCACATAAACCAGTCTGCAAAATAAGAAGCTATCATTATGATGACAGAATCAAATTCATACAAAACAATACTTACCTTAAATGTAAATCGGCTAAATGGCCTAATTAAAAGACATAGAATGGAAAGAATGTTGGATAAAAATTCTAGACCCATCGGTATGCTATATATAAGAGACCTATCCAACACTTGCTCAAAATAAAGGGATGAAGGAAAATTTACCAAGCAAATGGTAAACAGAAAAAAAGCAGGGGTTCCAATCCAAGATTCCAGCAAATAGACATTAAATCACTGAAGAGCAAAAAATACAAAGAATGGCATTACATAATGGTAAAGGGTTTAATTCAACAAGAAGAGCTATCATAATTATATATATCCCCAATACGGGAGCACCCAGATTTATAAAGCAAGTTCTTAGACAGCTACAAAGAGACTTAGATACCCACACAGTAATAGTGGGAGAATTTAATGCCCCACTGACAATATTAGATCATTGAGACAGAAAATTAACAAAGATGTTTAGGACATAAACTGAGCTCTGGATCAAGTGGACATGATAGATATCTACAGAAATCACCACCCAAAAACAATAGAATATACGTCTTCTCATCATCACATGGCACTTACTCTAAAACTGATCACATAATCAGAGGTAAAACACTCCTCAGCAAATGCAAAAGAAAGGAAATCATAACAAACAGTCTCTCAAGTGAAAATTAAGATAGCAGATTGGAGGCAGAACTAGCTTGCAGCTCCTGCTTGGATGGACAGGGCAGTGTTTGGAGACTCACATCATAAACTTTTGCTCCAAGAACTACCACAGGAAAATACCGAGAAAGCTGAGAGAATCCACAGACCCTGTGAAGGAACTGGATTATCACTGCAGGCTCCCTGAGATGCCAAATAACTGACCACAGCTCATGCACAGTTGAAAGTGCACCTCCTGGTTGGAGGCCAACCAACACAAAACCAGTACACAACCAAGCAGTGCAGACCTGAAGATGGATCACATCACAAGACCCTTTGCAAACACTCTCCAGTAGCAGCCTGGAGCCTGGTAGCTCCGCTGGGTAGCTAGACCAAGAAGAGCAAAAACAGTCACTACAGTTAAGCTTTCAGGATGCCCCATTCTTAAGGGAAGGAGGAAAACACCACATCAAGATAGCACCCATGGAACAGAAGAATCTGACCAGCAGAACTTGAATCCCAGATCTTTTCTCTGACATAGTCTACCCAAAATAAAAATAAACCAGAAAAACAATTCTGGTAATATGGCAAAACAATGTTCTTTAACACCCCCAAAATATCATACCAGCTCACCAGCAACAGATCCAAACCAAAACAAAATCTCTGAATTACCAGAAAAAGAATTCAGATGGTTGATTATTAAGCTAATAAAGAAGGCACCAAAGACAGGTAAAGTCCAACTTAAAGAAGTCAAAAACATGAACAGGATATAAAAGGAAAATTATTCCGTGAAATACATAGTATAAATTTTTAAAAAATCACAACTTCTAGAAATCACAGACACATTTAGAAAAATGCAAAATGAACTGAAAAGTCTCAGCAATAGAATTGAACAAGCAGAAGAGAAAACGTCAGAGTTTGAAAACAAGACTTTCAAATTAACCCAATCTGTCAAATACAAAGAAAAAATAAAAAGAAAGGAACAAAGCCTCCAAGTAGTTTGGGATAATGTTAAATGTCTAAACCTAAGAATAATTTCTGTTCCTGAGGAAGAAGAGAAATCTAAATGTTAGAAAAACGTATTTGAGGGAATAATTGAGGAAAACTTCCCTGGCCTTGCTAGAGATCTAGACATGCAAATACCAGAAGCTAAAAAAAAACAAACAAAAAAAAAAACAAAACAAAAAACCTTGGGAAATTCATCACAAAATGATCATTGCCTAGACACATGGTCATTAGGTTATCTAAAGTCAAGACAAAGAAAAGACTCTTAAGCATTGTGGGTCAAAAGCATCAGGTAACCAGTAAAGGAAAAAGCTATCAGATTAACAGCAGATTTATCAGCAGAAACCCTACCTGCTAGAAGGGATTTGAGTCCTATTTTTATTTTTAGCCTCTTTAACAAAACAATTATCCGCCAAGAATTGTGTATCCAGAGAAACTAAGCTTCATAAATGAAGGGAAAGTACAGTCTTTTTCAGACAAACAAATGCTGAGAGAAGTCACCACTACCAAGCCAGTAAGTACTACAAGAACTACTAAAAGAAGCTCTAAATGTTGAAACAAATCCTCAGAATACATCAACATAGAGCTTTCTTAAAGCATATATCTCATAGAACCTATATAACAGTAACATAATTAAAAAAAAAAGAAAAACAAGGACAACAAGATATTCCGGCAACAAACAGCATGATAAACACAATAGTACCTTATATCTCAATACTAACATTGAATGTAAATGGTCTAAATGTTCCACTTAAAAAACAGAATGACAGAATGAATACAAATTAACCGACTAAGTTTCTGCTGTCTTCACAAGACTCACCTAACACATTAGGACTCACATAAACTTAAGATAAAGGGGTGGAAAAAGATACTCCATTTAAATGGACACCAAAACATGCAGAAGTAGCTATTCTTAAACAAAACAAATTTTAAAGCAACAGCAGTTACCAAAAAAGGGACGTTATATAATGACAAAAAGACTAATTCAACAGGAAAATATCATAATTCTAAACATATATGCACCTAACACTGGAGCTCCCAAACTTATAAAATGATTAATACTATACCTAAGAAATGAGACAGACAGCAACACAGTAATTGTGTGTATGTGCGTGTGTGTGTGTATGTGTGTGTGTGTGTGGCGGGGGTAGATTTAATACTCCACTGACGGCACTAGACAGGTCATGAAGACATAAAGTCAACAAAGAAACAATGGACTCAAACTATACCCTACAAAAAATGGACTTAAGAGATATTTACAGAACATTCTACCCAACAACTGCAGAATATACATTCTATTCATCAGCACATGAAATAATCTCTAAGATAGACCATATGATAGGCCACAAAACAAATCTCAGTAAATTTAAGAAAATCAAAATTATATCAAGTACATTCTCAGATCAGACCACAGTGAAATAAAATTGGAATTCAACTCCAAAAAGAATCCTCAAAACCATGCAAATACATGGAAATTAAATGACCTGTTCTTGAATAATCATTTGGTCAACAATGAAATCAAGGTGAAAATTTAAAAATTCTTTGAACTGAATGATAATAGTGACACAACATATGAAAACCTCCAGGATAGAGCAAAAACAGTGCTGAGGAAATTTCATAACATTAAATGCCTACATCAAAGTTTGAAAGAGCACAAACAGACAATCAAAGGTCACACATCACAGAACTGGAAAAACAAGAACAATCCAAATCTAAACCCAGCAGAAGAAAACAAATAATAAAGATCAGAGTAGAATAAATGAAATTGAAACAAAAAAATACAAAAAAATAAATGAAACAAAAAGCTGGTTCTTTGAAAAGATAAATAAATTGATATACCATTGGTGAGATTAACCACGACAAGAAGAACAAAGATCTAAATAAGCTCAATTAAAAATGAAACAGGAGATATTACAACTGATACCACAGAAATAAAAAAGATTATTCTAGGCTACTGTGAACGCCTTTATGCACATAGAAGAGATGGACAAATTCCTGGAAATATACAACCCTCCTAGATTAAACTAGGAAAATATACAATCTCCAAACAGACCAATAACAAAGAGTGAGATTGAAATGGTAATAAAAAAATGCCAAAAACAACAAACAAAATCCAGGACTGGATGGATTCACAGCAGAATTCTATCAGACATTCAAAGAAAAATTGATTCCAACCCTATACCAAAAAATAGAAAAAGAGGAAATCCACCCTAAATCATTCTACAAAGCCAGTATCACCCTAATGCCAAAACCAGAAAAGGACATGACAAAAAATGAAAACTACAGACCAATATCCCTGAAGAACATAGATGCAAAAATCTTCAACAAATTGCAGCATATCAAAAACATAATCCACCGTGATCAAGTGGGTTTCATACAATGATGTAGGGATGGTTTAACATACATAATAAATGTAATAAACCACATTAAAAAATTCAAAATAAAAATTATGTGATTATCTCAATAGACACACAAAAAAAGCATTTTACAAAATCCAGCATTCCCTTATGATTAAAACCCTCAGCAAAATCTGCATAGACAGGACATACCTTAAGGTAAGAAAAGCCATTTACAACAAACCCACAGCCAACATTATACTGAACAGGGAAAGTTGAAAGCATTCCCTTTGAGTACTGGAACAAGACAAGAATGCCCACTTTCACCACTTCCATTTAACATAGTACTGGAAGTCCTAGCCAGAGCAATCAGTTAAGATAAAGAAACAAAGGCATCCAAACTGGTAAAGAGAAAGTCAAGCCGTCGCTGTTTGCTGATGATATAATTGTAAACCTAGAAAACCCTAAAGACTCAACCAAAAAGCTCCTAGAACTGGTAAATAAATTCAGCAAAGTTTCAGGATACACAATTAATGTACACAAATCAGTAACTCTGGTATACACCAACAGTGACCAAGCTGAGAATCAAATCGAGAACTCAACCCCTTTCACAATAGCTGCAAAAAGTGGAAAAAAAAAACTTGGAAATATACCTAACCAAGAGTGTGAAAGACCACTACAAAGAAAACAAAACACTGATGAAATAACTCATAGATGACACAAACAAATTGAAACACATCTAATGCTCATGGATGGATAGAATTAATATTGTAAAAATGACCATACTGACAAAATCTACAAATTCAATGCAATTCCCATCAAAAAACCACCATCATTCTCCACAGAACTAGAAAAAACAATCCCAAAATGCATATAGAACCAAAAAAGAGCCCTCATAGTCAAAGCAAGACAAAGCAAAAAGAACAAATCTGGAGGCATCGCATTACCCGACTTCACACTATACTATAAGGCCATAGTCACCAAAACAGCATGGTGCTGGTATAAAAGCTGGCACCTAGACCAATGGAACAGAATAGAGAACCTATAAATAAAGCCAAATACTTACAGTCCACTGATCTTTGACAACACAAACAAAAACATTAAGTGGGGAAAGGAGACCCTATTTCACAAACGGTGCTGGGATAACTGGAAAGCCACATGTAGAAGAATGAAACTGGATCTTCACCTCTTACTTTATATAAAAATCAACTCAAGATAGATCAAAGACTTAAATTTAATATTTGAAACCATAAAGATTCTAGAAAATAACATCAGAAAGACCCATTTAGGGCCGGGCGCGGTGGCTCACGCTTGTAATCCCAGCACTTTGGGAGGCCGAGGCGGGCGGATCACAAGGTCAGGAGATCGAGACCACGGTGAAACCCCATCTCTACTAAAAATACAAAAAATAAAATTAGCCGGGCGTGGTGGTGGGCGCCTGTAGTCCCAGCTACTCGGAGAGGCTGAGGCAGGAGAATGGCGTGAACTCGGGAGGCGGAGCTTGCAGTGAGCCGAGATTGTGCCACTGCACTCCAGCCTGGGCAACAGAGCGAGACTCCGTCTCAAAAAAAAAAAAAAAAAAAAAAAGAAAGACCCATTTAGACATTTACTTAGGCAAATACTTCATGACTGAGAACCCAAAAGCAAACACAACAAAAACAAATATAAGTAGATGGGACTTAATTAAACTAAAAAAATTTTTCACAGCAAAAGAAATATTCATCAGATCTAACAGACAACCCACAGAGTGGGAGAAAATCTTCATGATCTATACATCCAACAAAGGATGAATATCTAGAATCTACAAAGAACTTAAATCAACAAGAGAAAAACAAACAATCTCATCAAAAAGAGGGCTAAGTCCATAAATAAATTTTCAAAAGAAGATATACAAGTGGCCAACAAACATATGGAAAAAATTATCAACATCACTACTTATCAGGGAAATGCAAATCAAAACCACAATGTGATACCACCTCACTCCTGCAAGTATGGCCATAATAAAAAAAAATGTTGATATGGATGTGGTGACAAGGAAACAATTTTACACTGTTGATGGGAATATAAACTAGTATAACCACTAAGGAAAATTTGGAGATTCCTTAAAAACTAAAAGTAGATCTACCATTTGATCCAGCAATCCCACTAGTAGGTGTCGACCCAGAGGAAAAGAAGTCATTATGTGAAAAATATACTTTCACGTGCATGTTTATAGCAGCACAATTTGTAATTGTAAAAATACGAAACTAGCCCAAATGCCCATCAATCAATGAATAAAGCAAATGTGATACATATATCATATTTATATATAAAAATAAAAAGGTTCAACATAGTGTGTGTATATATATATATGTACATATATATATATAAAATATGATGGTACATTACCCAGCCATAAAAATGAATGAAATAATGGCATTTGCAACACCTGGATGAAATTGGAGACTAATATTCTAAGTGAAGGAACACAGGAATAAAAACCAAACATCATATGTTCTTGCTCACATGTGGGAGCTAAGCTCTGAAGATGCAAAAGCACAAAAATGACAGAGTGGATTTTTAAGACTGAGAGGAAAGGGTGGGCAAAGGGTGAGGGATAAAAGACTATACATTGGGTACAGTGTACACTGCTAGGGTGATAGGTGCACAAAAATCTCGGAAATCACCACTAAAGAACTTATTCATGTAACCAAACACCACCTGTTTCCCAAAAACGTACTGAAATAAAAAATAATAATAAAAACTGTCTCTCAGACCACAGCGCAATCAAATTAGAACTCAAGATTAAGACATTCATGCAAAACCACACAACTACATAGAAATTGAATGACCTGCTCCTGAAAGACTCTTGGGTAAATAATGAAATTAAGGCAGAAATCAAGTTCTTTGAAAATAATGAGAACAAGGAGACAATGTACCAGAATCTTTGGGATACAGCTAAAGCAGTGTTAAGAGGGACATGTATAACACAAAATGCCCACGTCAAAGAGCTAGAAGGACCTCAAGTTAATAACCTAACGTCAAAACCAAAAGAACTAGAGAACCCAGAGCAAACAAACCCCAAAGCTAGTAAAGACAATAAATAACCAAGACCAGAACTGAACTGAAGGAGATAGAGACACAAAAAAACACTTCAAAAATATCAATGAATCCAGGAACTGGTGTTTTGAAAAAAATTAATAGACCACTAGCTAGACTGATAAAGAAGAAAAGAGAGAAGAATCAAATAAACACAATCAGAAATGATAACTAGGTATCACCACTGCCCTCACAGAAATACAAACAACCAACAGAGAATAGTATAAACAAACACCTCTATACATTTAAACTAGAAAATCTAGAAGACATGGATAAACTTCTGGATACATACACCATTCCAAGTCTGAACCAGGAAGAAATTAAATTTTTGGATAGACTAAAAATGAGTTCTGAATTTAGGCAGTAACAAATAATCTAACCACCATAAAAAGCCCAGGACCAGATGGATTCACAGCTGAATTCTATCAGAGGTACAAAGAAGAGCTGGTACCATTTCTACTGAAACTATTACAGAAAACTGAAAAAGACAGACTCCTCCGTAACTCATTCTATGAGGCCAGCATCATCCCGACATCAAAACCTGGCAGACATACAACAACAACAACAAAAACTTCAGACCAATATATTGATGAACACTGATGCAAAAATCCTCAATAAAATATTGGCTAACTGAAACCAGCAGCACCTCAGAAAGCTTATCCACCACCTAGTTTCATCCCTGGGATGCAAGATTGGCTCGACATATGCAAATCAATATATGTGATTCATCACATAAACAGAACTCAAGCAAAAACCACATGAGTATCTCAATAGATGCAGAAAAGGCCTTCGATGAAATTCAACACCGCTTCATGCTAAAAACTCTCAATAAGTATTGAAGGAACATACCTCAAAATAATAAGAACCATCTATGCAGACCCACAGCCAACATCATACTGAAAGGGCAAAAGCTGGAAGCATTCCCCTTGAAAACCAGCACAAAACAAGGATGACCTCTCTCAGCACTTCTATTCAACATAGTATTGGAAGTTCTGGCCGAAGCAATCAGGCACGTGAAGGAAATAAAGCATATTCAAATAGGAAGAGAGGAAGTCAAATTATCTATAATTCTATATCTAGGAAATTCCATTATCTTAGCCCAAAAGCTTCTTAAGCTGATAAACAACTTTAGCAAAATCTCAGGATACAAAATCAACGTGCAAAAATTGCTAGTATTCCTATATACGAACAACAGGCAAGCAGAGAGCCAAATTATGAATGAACTCCGATTCTCAATTACTACAAAAATAAAAAAAAATACCTGGTAATACATCTCACAAGGGAAATCAAGGACCTCTTCTAGGAGAACTACAAACCACTGCTCAAAGAAAATAGAGAAGGCAGAAACAAATGGAAAACATTATATGCTCATGGATAGAAGAATCAATATCATGAAAATGGCCATACCGACAAAAGTAATTTATAGATTTAATGCTATTATCATTAAACTAACAATGACATTCTTCTCAGAATTAGAAAAAACTATGTTAAAATTTGTATGAAACAAAAAAGAACCAAAATAACCAAGGCACTCTTAAGCAAAATGAAAAAAGCTGGAAACATCATGTTACTTGACTTCAAACTATACAACAAGGCTTCAGTAACCAAAACAACATGATACTGGTAGAAGAACAGACACATAAACCAATGGAACAGAATAGAGAACTCAGAAATAAGATTTCACACTTATAACCATCTAATATTCAACAAAAAAAAATCAATGAGGAAAGGGTTCCATAAAGGGTTCCATATTTAATAAATGGTGCTGGGAGAACTGGCTAGCCATAGGCAGAAAACTGCTACTGGGCCCCTTTTGTTACATCACATACAAAAAATAACTCAAGATGAATTATAGACTTAAATGTAAGACTTAAACATATAAAAAATCGTAAAGGAAAATCTAGGCAATAGCATTCACGACATTAGGCATGGGAAAAGATTTCATAATGAAAACATCAAAAGAAATTATAATAAAAGCAAAAATTGACAAATGAGAGCTAATTAAACTAAAGAGCTTCTGCACAGCAAAAGAAACTATCATTAGGGATAACAGATAACCTACAGAATGGGAGAAAAATTTGCAATCTATCTGACAAAAGTCTAATATCCAAAGTCTACAAGGAAAAAATTTACAGGAAAAAAGCAAACAACCCCATTAAAAAGTGGGCAAAGGACATGAACAGACTTCTCCAAAGAAGTTATATACGTGACCAACAAATATGAAAAAAAAAAAGCTCCAACATCACTGATCGTTAGAGAAATGCAATTCAAACCGTCAATGAGATACCATCTCACACCAGTCAGAATGGCTATTATTAAAAAGTCAAAAAACAACAGATGCTGGCAAGGTTGTAGAGAAAAAAGAATGGTTTTACCCTGTTGGTGGGAGTATAAATTAGTTCAATCATTTTGGAAGACAGTGTGATGATTCCTCAAATACCTGCAGGCAAAAATGTATTTCACCCAGCATTCCTATTACTGGGTATATACACAAAAGAATATAAATCATTCTAAGATACATGTACATGTATGTTCATTGCAGCACTAGTCACAATAGCAAAGACATGGAATCAACCTAAATGCCTGTCAATAATAGGCTGGATAAAGAAAATGTTGTACATATATACCATGGAATACTATGCAGCCATAAAAAGGAATGAGATTATGTACTTTGCAGGGACATGGATGGAGTTGGAAGTTAGTATCCTCAGCAAAGTAATGCAGGAACAAAAAACCAAATACCACATATTCTCTCTTATAAGTGGGAGCTGAACAATGAGAACACATAAACATATGGCAGGGAATAGCACAAACTGAGGCCTTTTGGTGGGGGTTGAGGGAAGGGAAAGCATCAGGAAGAATAGCTAATGCACGCTGGGCTTAATACCTAGGTGATGGGATGATCCATGCAGCAAACCACCATGGCACATGTTTATTTATGTAAGAAACCTGCACATCCTGCACATATACCCCTGAACATAAAGTTGAAGAAAAAATTATTTGAGGCATAGGAGTGATATAGAAGACCATAGAAGAATAATGTTGTTATATATAAAAAAGAAAAAAGTAAAAACTGGCAGGTGCTTAAAAACAAAATTCTATGGTCAGTATTAATCAATTACATTGTAAAGCAATCTTGACATTGCTCATAGAGCCTATTCAGTTCTTTAAATATGATATAGAAGTCCTTAATACACTTGAGGAATTATGCCATCATTATGAAAGCAACATAGATGCAATAGCTTGATCCCTAATTATGTAAAAAAAAGATTGTATTGCTAAATACATATTATAAACAGAGTATTGTAAAATATGCCTGACTACACCAAAAATAATTTCTTCTATTTAAACTTCTCGTAAGTAAATTTAAAATAACAAGTCGTCAAGCAGAAATACTTTACAATTAAGTGATTAATGGCATTTTTGGTTTCTTATACCCACCTCATTTATTTCTTCTTTCCTTTCTGATGTGTTCATTCTGGCCAGAAATTATTCAGAAGTAAATGTCAATTTAAATTACTAATAAGTGAATTTTTAAAGGACTAATACATTAATTTTATGTTATTCTGCCATTTAACTTTCTTACATCAAAATGACAAGAATATTTATGGCTACTAAGCTTAAGATATTGTTGAATTTATCTTGTATTTGAGAATTTCATTAAAGTTGCACCAGCTAGTCTACAGTATAAAGTAGCCATATATTCTTTCTTTGGATTTTTTTTCCTCAAATGAAATTAAAGTATTTACAATTTTAATCAGAGTTTTACTTCCAAAAGTTAGGTAGATAAAATATATTTTGTTTAATCTTAACTTCTAAAATAACTAACTGATGCACAAAGATAAAACACATCCTCCTTCTGTTAATTATGCTTTCTGTGTTTCTTCAAAGGTAACATGAGGAGTAAGGTGTATTTAATCATTGGACTTAACAATTACAAAACTTCAGACAAATGTTCTCCCTTCGAGTTTTGCCTTTTAAAATACAAAATCTATCATGATTCCTTCCCTGTAAGAAGGAATGTGGTTTAGGCTGTGGTTACTTTACATAAGAACTCACTGTATTTACTTCACATTGAATTATAAGCTTTAGCATCAAATAAGAATCAAAGATTTGTTGAGAAACAGGAAGCACATGACTGTAAATAAATAAATAAATTGTGTAAAAAGACATGCTGGTAGTTTTATCCTAGTTGGACTAATAAGAATATAAAATAGTAAAACCTCTGCATCTCTGGATCACAAACACACACACACAAACACACACAATAGATGATGATGATGATAGACAGATAGATAGGTAGACAGACAGATAGATAGACAGATAGATAGGCTTTCACCAAATTCATGGAGCCAACTCAGTCCTAACACCTAGCAAGAGGGCAAGACCCACAGAACCACCACCACCCCTCTGTCAGCAGGAAGCAGTTACAGAAGACCAACCTTCAGCCATTTTCCCCCAAATATTTGGGGTCTTGGACTCCTTAGGAGGGAAATGTTGCAGTAGGTAGCTAGTCAGGTATCAGCAGGGCAGGAGAGAGCTTCCTCCACACACATACCAGGAGTGTTGGACGACCATCAGGTGATGGTCAGGTGGTTGTTAACCATTTAGCTAAAGAAGTAATTGGTCACAGCTGGTACCAGGGAAAAGCAGTCTCCTACTAGATAGAAAACACCTGAAACTGATCAGCAGCTTCCCAGTAAAATCCCAGAGGTATGCCAATGTATAAAAAGCCCAAGTCAAGCGGTCAGGCTCTGCACTTGGTTTCTCAGGTCTCTTGCCTGGCCCTCTTTCAAGTTGCACTTCCCTTCTTTTCTTGTCTTCCTTTCCTTGTTGTTCTAAAGCTTTTTAATAAACTTCCATTCCTGCTTTGAAATATATATATATAATATATATAGTATGTGTGTGTGTGTGTGTAATAGGAATTCTCCATGGATAGTATATAGGAAAAACATAACACTTTATGAAAAGAGGATTGAACATGAAGAATTATAGAAATGAGCTATTACAATCTAATAATAGATATGAAACATGTGAAATAAATCTATAATCTTAAAAAGTGTATTTGAGATTTAAGTTTAATCTCAAACATTTCAATGTAGATATGATTTACAAAGTAAAATGCATAAATATAAAAATATAACCTTAGAATTTTCATGAATACTGTGGTTTAGAACATCCTTTAATTGTCTCTGATGTTGTTTCTCACAACGTTCCACTGACATATTATTAAAGACAAGCAAAACATATCAATCCGTTAAAGTTCCTAAAATTAAAACTCACAATTCACATCTATTCAGGACCTAAGAATAATATTTTAGGTCATATGCTGACAATAAAATGGACTAAAAATTTTAGTATGTTATTTGCTTATGTTTTGATCACTTTTTCCCAGAGGTTATACAATGAGATGTTACCTCTTTCACTGTTAGCTACATGGCTCAGAGACTCACATCTGTAGCAACCAAAAATGTCACATTGGTGTTGTGTGAACACTATTTTGGGTAAGACTACATTATTGTAAATTTTATATCACCCTCTCTCCATTATAATAATAATATTACTATTTTTATATCTATATATAATTCACATAAAGAATAATTTAAAATATAATGGAGAATTAAAATTTGGAGAAATAATTTAAAATATAATGGAGAATTAAAATTTGGAAAGAAAATTTGTTTAACTAAAACTTTGAGAAATGCTTAATACATCCTGGAGTTGAGGACTTACAAGTGCTCAACAAATTCAGAGGGTCAGATATTAATGCATTTGCTTTAGAAAACAAAATAGGGGCATGAGATCTAAAAAAAGCTTACTGGATGCATTTTTTCCAAGTGTTGAAAATTAGTCTAGAAATTTGAACTTTTTCTTTAGCTGTAGATTATAAAAGCACATTCAAGCAGTACTGAAAAACAAAGAGAGCATTAAAAATACCAACTTTTATACTTGAAAGAGTTAATGCACAATAATATATTTAATATATGTATACTTGGAATGCAAGCCAAGCAATATCACATTAAGCTCTAGAGCTACCAATACACTGTTTTCATCACCTCATCCCTTTGTTAAATCTTAACCTTTGCTCTTTCATAATAAATCAGGATAATCTTGTTCATTCTCCAAATGTTTTAATTTTAATTGGAATTATATTGATCTACAGATCCATTTAAGAAAAACTGTTATAAAAATATTAGTTTTCCTGTTTATGATTGTGATACATCTTTTTATTTATTCTTTTTTTTTTTTTTTTTTTTTGAAACTGAATCTCGCTCTATCATCCAGGCTGGAGTGCAGTGGCACAATCTTGGCTCACTGCAACCTCCGCCTCCTGGGTTCACGTGATTCTCCTTCCTCGGCCTCCTGAGAAGCTGGGACTACAGATGAGTGCCACCATATGAGGCTAATTTTTGTATTTTTAGTAGAGATGGGGTTTCACCATCTTGGCCAGGCTGGTCTGCAACTCCTGACCTCAAGCGATCTTCCCACCTTGACCTTCCAAAGTGCTGGGGTTACAGGCATAAGCCACCACACCTGGCCTTCATTCAATTTTTAATTACTCCAAGAAAGGGAAAATATAGATGTATTCATGATAGAAGTATTATATCTCTTAGGCTTGATTTGTTCCTATATCATATAAATTTTGTGTTTATTTTAGTATTTATTCTTAAAAGTAATATTTCTGTTTGTTAGGGTATATGGAGTATGTACCATGTATCACTAAAGTTACTATGAACCGAAATACTTTTTTTGAGCTATCATATTGCCAAATTGCCAATGTCATTAAACATAAGAAATGCAAATGGTAAATTTGTAATCCTAATTGAGGATGACTTAGTAGACTCTAAAAAGATAATACATTGACATACTCTTTGCTGTCTATAAATATCGAGCTTATTCAATTTGTTATAGCACATAATGAGATATCATACAGCTAAAACTATCTGTATTGACTATTTTTGTGTATTGAGAAGGAAGACTCTCCAAGATATTAAGTGAAACAGTGAAGAGCAGATTGTATGACATGCTATGGTTTAGTGAAGATATTTTCATAATTTTTCTTCTCTATCTAAAATTTAGCTGGGTTACCTTGAGAAAGAGGAATTCAGTGACTAATGAGCAATAGAGAGAGGGAGACTTTTCACTATATATTCCTTTGTACTTACCCAAATTTTAAATATATTACCTATTCAAGACACACGATATGCCTCCCATTGTTTCTATTGAAAATTATCTTTACAGATAGAAAGATGAGAAGATTATAAGTTGAAATAATGGAGAACATAATTATATAAAATAACCTGGATCAAGAAATAGTAAATAGTTACAGAATAATTAATACCATACTAAAGCTATACAGAACAGAATTCACACTGTAAAATAGTGGATCAGGAATCTGAATCTTGTTTTGTAAGAAGAAAAACTTTTATACTATTCAAAAATCTGGATAAAAGGTAAAGAAAAGGAAAGGATGAAAAATAATAACTTTTGAGTGTGGAAGATAGAAATATAAACTGAATTTGTAAGTGTTCACAAATGTAACATATTATTGAATAAAATTTTTATTTATTTTTCTAAAATTGGCAATGAGCGCCCAAAGCTTAAGATAAAAACTCATCATTTACTTCATATATATGACAAAGCTTCAAGGGAGGCACTGAGAATCAGGTATACAGGGCTTTTCCAGGGCTGTATCAAAGTCTTCCCTTGCCCACTCTGCCACCACCAGTATCTACATACAGGGACACTGGAGAAGAGGCAGGAGGTGGAATGGGGTTGGTGATCTGTGGAATTGGGCCACTGTCCTAGTTGGAAAGGTTGTGGTTTCCATAAAGGGAGCTTATTTTTCAGATACACTTTCAATTCAGAAGAGGCTGGCTATTCTCCAAAAGACTAATTTGATGAGATTAAAAGTGCCTTCAACAATGGAAGTCTGCCATTTAGTTTCCCAGCTTAAAGTCAGCTTACCCACAGGCATTGATTAGCTGCTCCATATCTATTTGAAAAGGTTGGAAAAACAACTGAAGACAAATAGCAAAATAAAGACATTAATCAGCGCCAGGATGTCCTGCTTTCTCTTATCCTTTGTCACAGAAAGATGTGTCATTTTTTCTTGGATCTAGAGATACTGAAGAAGAAAGCCTTACTGAATTGTCTTGCTTGTTATCCAATTCAAGGGTATGGCCTGATTGTTGAGGGAAAAACACAGCAGCAAAAGTGTGAGGGGTGAGGGGAGAATAAGTGGTGGAATTATACCTGCATTTTATTTGCCAAGGAACTGTGCAGTTGTATGACTCTGTGGTATCACATAAGAGAGGTAGAATTTGAATACCTGCTGTACAGAAGACACTGATTTATAATCAGTGTTATCTAGAGATGCAAGAATAATAATAAAGGATGTAACTAAAAGCAAAAACAGGGAAGTGAAATAGAATTTGTTCTTACTAAGGCTATGAGAAAGGAGTAAATATAGGTATTCCTGAAGCAGCCCACACAAACATCCACCTTAGGCTCAAAGAAATTGCACTGGTGGGAGGATTGAAAGGACAGAGACAACACCCCCTATTACTACAAGTCCCTGAAATTACAAGTGTTGCCAGCTCTTAAGTGAAGAAGGGAAGGATTAATTTTAGATAGGACATGAATTTGGCACTTTAAAGTGGTTAGATACTTTATCACTGAACATAATCAAATATGGATTCTGCCCAAAATGTCTTCAGAGGTCAGAAATTAACATTCCGAAGAGCATGCTTGAAAGCAGTCATTGGAGAAATATAAAACTGTTTCAATTTATATACTTCCAAGTTTAGACTGCTAAATAAATCAGTTACCCAAAAAAGAAATAGGAACAACCGGAGTAGAAATGGTGATATAAACGTGTTTTAGGGGAATAATTAAGACCTGATGAAAAATCACAAGTTTACCTCCTTTAAAGGGTCAAGGACCTCTTAAAAACTAGTGTACACTACTTGAGATGTGCTTTTGTGTTGTCAAAGTCTGCAAGTATGAACATAAAACTACATAGGGGAAACTCCAGGGGAGAGACAAGAATAAACAGTCAGAGAATGTAAATTAAACAGAAAATACTTGGTAGAGACCACTACCTATTGGTAATTAAGTTTGTGAAGGTGACAAAAATGTACATGAGTGTGTGTGTATCAAAATGTTACATATTACATTTTTGGTTTAACTAAAACTTTTAGTTAAAGTTCACAGCTAAAAATTTTAGAAGTTAAGTACCTTTACATTCTAGATAGAACCACCAGATACAACCTCCAGGAATGATCAAAAGGTGGCAGAACTGGGCTTATTATCTTACATACAGATGCACAATCATTGTATATTTAAAAAATACAATGACAATTTTAGAGTTGTGAGTGATAGCTTACAATTTTTAGGGAGAAAATGTGCTGAGGGTTTTGACCCACAGGGCTTGTTGCAGATAACAAGTGAAAAGAGTTCTCAGGGAATCAACTGGAGAAATGAAGTCTTCATCAAAAAAAGAGACCGTGATGTCAAGCCTCACTTGGATATCTGCTCAGGCAATTTTCATTTGATGATTTTCTTTCTGTACCTATTTGAGGAGCTGAGAGAAAACTCACAAGAAATTTCAAGGCAAAGAAAAGGGGCAACAGGGCAGAGAAAGGATTCAGTAAAAAGACTGCATGAGGTAGATGTCAAATGAGGAAGGTCACAGAGGCTAAGATGTGAATGGTGGCGTGGTGGATGGGAGTATGGAAAGCATCTCTCCTATCAGACAATCCTGCAGTAGGAATCCCCTCAACCTGCTCCTGATGATATGGGGAGAAAACCAGACGACTGCAAGAACCTTATTTTTTTTCTATGAGGAAAAACAATCTGAGAAGCAGAGGAGCTGAAAAACAAAACAAAACAAAGTAAAACAAACAAAATTATTCTTAAAGTCAGTGGTATACTGGTCTGAGTGGAAACAACAACAAAAAAAAGTCTGCATTGTAGCTTTAGCCATTTTTCAAAGTAAATATTCTCATTGTTGCAAATATCAAGATACCAATTTTATGTCCCTGAGTATGGAATGGAAAAGAAATGCTAACTAATGGCTCTCATCAGTTGATAGGAGTAGGTTCCAGCATATCACTTCCTGAAACTCACCTGACTTCTAGATTTCTTCAGCTGCGTGGAATAATATACAGTGGACTTAAACAGCATGTTTTTTAAGTGCAGGGGTGCATTTTTATGTGGATTTTCATCTGCCTCTGCCACCTTGAGACAGGAAGACCAACTTCTCTTTTTGTCTTCCTCCTCAGCCTGCTCAATATGAAGACAAGGATGAAAACCTTTATTATGATCCACTTGCACTTAATGAACAGCAAACATATTTTCTATTCCTTATGATTTCCTTAACAACATTTTCTTTTTTCTAGCTTATTTTATTGTAAGAATACGGTATAAAATACATATCATGTTTAAAAAATTCATTAATTATTTACATCATTGTTAAGACGGCTGGTCAATAGTAGGCTCTTGGTAATTTAGTTTTGGTGGAATCAAGTTTTATACATGAACCTTCGATTTCGCAAGGATCTGGGCCCTGAACTCCTGCTTTATTCAAGGGTCAACTGTACCTCCATTATAATTTGAGAATGGTGGCCTTATGATTTATTATTCAAATTGGAAAAGTTCGGAGAATGAAGAAGATGAGGCCGGGTGTGGTGGCTTATGCCTGTAATCCCAACACGTTGGGAGGCTGAGGTGGGTGGATCACGAGGTCACGAGTTCAAGACCAGCCTGGCCAAGTTGGTAAAACCCTGTTTCTACAAAACCTGCAAAAAAATTAGCCGGGCGTGTCGGCAGGTGCCTGCAATCCCAGCTACTCGGGAGGCTGAGGCAGGAGAATCAGTTGAACCCAGGAAGTGGAGGTTGCAGTGAGCCGAAATTGCACCATTGTGCTCCAGCCTGGGCAACAGAGTGAGAGTTTGTCTCATAGAGAAAAAAAAGAAGAAAAAAAAAGAAGATGATACCATTAATTCTGTTGAGGTACAATGCCTAAACTGAACCCTCCCAGGCAAACTGAGATTTATGAGATTTATAGCACCCTAAGGGAGCCAATTTGATTTTGGGTTCTGATAAAAATTATATAATATATCCTCACTGATACTTAGATTTAAGTAATTTAAATATGATTATATTTTACCTGGTAGATCTGTAATTCCAAGGCAGGAAAGATAAGATCTGAGAATTTAGATATGCAGAAGCTAATTGACAGCTATATAAAGAGGTCTTATTAGACACTATTTCCACACACTGAAACATTTGTTAAAGCAAAGATCACAGACTGGTAGCCCTATAGACAATTTGTCAGATACACACATGCTTTGTATGAGCGACAATGTGTTTAAGGAGTTAAACATATTTTTTCCTGAATCTCTATTCAATATTGATATGTGAAGCTCTGATGATCTAATACTGCTATATGCTATGTCTTCTAATTCTTTCTTACTGAGGACTTGTTTTATTGCATGTTTTATAATTTGGGATTATGAACTAATCCTACCTGTGAGGAACCTGTCTCCTCCAGGGCCTGTTTGCTTTTACTACTGCCTGTGTGCCAGACATATCACTAGCCTGGGGCCACATTTTATCTTAGATTTTTGGTTGCAGAGCGCCAAGAATGTTCCATGTGGATCATATAAATGTAAATCCCAATTTCTAGGTTTACGGTTATAAATTCTAAGGGGATATTTTAAGATAAGAGCCAGAATACTGCTCCAGGGTAATGGCATCATAAATTCATGCACAACTCTTCTAGATTTTTGTCCCTAGAAAGTAACTCTAATCTCTTAAAGTCTCAGGTAGTCATTGAAACATATCTTGATATTTGGTAATTTGGGACTTTCAGGATATTTTTTTATATCACCAAAACTAGAAATAAAAGATGCTATTTAAATTGAACGAATTAAGTCTTCATCTTAAATAAGACTTGAGAGTGGAAGGAAAAACCTAAAAGTATCTCATGTCAAATATTGAGTCAATTTATATAACCAGGTGATAGTCATGCAATGAATAATATAGCCCAAAGGTTTTCATGGTCAACTTGGATTGATTCAGACTTACTTTTATAACTAGGATAACCCTACAAATGGCATGGATGTTACAAAATGAGAAAGATAGAATGAGTATGTGGGTATGTAAGATAATGTGTATTATGTATAAACAAAAATTTGTGGGTTTTTTGCTTTGTATTATAACATGGGAATAAAGGAGAGAATATTACATATAACCAAAGAGAAAATATAAACTTGTTCCTTACAGAAGAAAGAAAAATTTTAAGTTCATAATACCATAACCAAAATCAGAAGATGATGGAGTATCATCTACTGTGTTTTAAAAGTATTATATAAAGCAACATACCAAAAAAAAACAAGAAACATAGTTATTTATATTCAAAGGCAGAGGAAGTTATTATCACATAATCAAACATTCGGAAGGGAGTCTACTTCTCCATTCTTGAACAAATATTCTAAAATGCATAACACAAATGGTTTATTAATAAAATTTATATGCTAAGATATAGGATAATCATATTACCAGAGAATACATATAAAACAATGTAAACAAAACTATATAAATTGCAAATAAAGTGATAAAGAAGCCTAAAAAATCAGTTCACTGAAACATTTAATAATGGAGAAGTACATTAAAAATCCAATAAAATTAATATATTACCACCTCAGCCTGACAGAAAGCAGGTTTGGAATAGGAGTAAATAAAAGTTACCAATTGATTCATGCTACCTAATATTCACAGCCTGATAATTGTCAATTAAAGTAGATATTGTCTTTGTATTTGATAATTAGTGTAATCATCTTTGCAAGAACCAATGAAAGCATAACTAAAAGTCTTAGCATATAATATACTTTTGGTAAAGTTATGTTTCTTGTATCATTTTTTTCAGGAAAACACATATATCCAATCATTGAAGATTGATGAATGAAATAATGATATTCCTATAGTGTGAAATAAACAATAATTTGGAGCATTGTTATTACCTGAAAATATGGCTGGGACATAAAATTTTAAAAGGCAATGCAATATTCCTCTGCATGTAACATATTTCAAATTATTTAAATGTGCATGTTGGGCATAGAGAAAATGCCATTACAAAGAAACTGGATAACTTGTATTTTTATTCATATTTTTGGCTTTTATTTTCCAGGTTTTCTATTATGTTTATGATTTGAAGAGAATATTTTAAATAATATGACTTTTATGATACTAGAAAAAAATAGTTTTTCTAATTTTTAAGACAAAATTTTGTTCAGTTCAGCCAAAATATGATATAGTAGCAAGTGACTCAACAGTTTAAAAATACTAAAGAATTATTTCCTCTTCTTACTATGGATAGCTCCCTTAAGGGCCACTTGCATCTCCATTCCATGTCATAACCAGCAAAGATACAGAGACTAATGAAGCTGACTCTGTAAAACATTGCTTATCTGGAGGGAGAAAGGAAAGTCCGACGGAAAACTACATTCTGTTTCTTAGAGATTCTGCTCAGAAGTGACATATGCAGCCTCAGTTCACATTGCAGTATCTCCTTTCATAGAAAGATAGAAATATTTAAACAATCACAAATATTATGTTAACAAAATCCTTATATTATAAATGTAATATATTTTAAAGAATGTTTTAAATTTTTATTATTGTTTTCCCATAGAAAAATAGTATTACTGTGGTAGGAAGCATTGTAAGATGGCTCCCAAGATTCCTGCTCTGTGCTGTGTGAACACTGCATAAACTCCTTTCCTTGTTAGGTAAACATGATTTGTGAATAGGGTGGACTATCAGTCCTGTGATTGTGCTCTGTTGTATGGCAAAAGTGTTTATTTCAGATTCATTTAAAGTCATTTAAAGATTCATTTAATTCTTTGGTTTTGAGTTAATCAGAAAGAGTTCGTCCTGGGGAGCCTGATCTAATCGGGTGAGTCCTTAAAAGATTAGAAAGAATTGAAAGTAGAGAAGTTTTACTACTGGCCTTGATGTAGCAAACTGCTATGTTGTACAGAGGGCCACATGCCAGTTAATGGGAGAAGCCCACAGTAGCTGATAGCAGCCCTTGGCTGATAGCCAGAAAGTGGGGATCACAGCCCTAAAGCTGCAAGAAGCTAGATTCTGTCAACAATCAAAGAGCTTGCAAAGGGATTCTCAGCCTCAAATGAGATTGTAGCCTGACTTGCACCTCGATTGCATCTTTGGGAGTCTCTAGGCAGAGAACTGAGATCATTTATACCCATACTCATAATACACAGAATGGTCTGATAATGGGAATTGTTTTAAACAACTCAGCCTTTCGCACTTGTTATGCAGAAATATATAGGTGATGCAATTACCCTGAAGACCTACATAATATTGATAATTCTAACACTAGTAATAATAGCAAAAATTAACAAAGAAAATCACAGTATCTGTTTATTTTATGTATGTGAAATGGTGACTAAATTTAGATTATGAACAAACACACTGTTTTATTAACATCAACTAATTAATATGTGCTGTTTTATTTTCTTTAATAAAGTAAAGAATGGCTGTGAGTTAGAGAACAATAACCTATGACTTTATTTTACTAACACCTCTAGCAAATTTACTCACATTTTATGTCATCCTTGGTTTTAATTAAGGTTGTAATTATTTAAAATTTATTTTAGCACTTGCTAAAGAACACAACTCCTTATTTTTTCAATGTTAAATAATGAAAAGAAAGCCTACTAATATTAGCTATATATCTTTTTTATTGTAATGTATCTTTCATTTACATAAAATGAACAATAGTTAATACAAAAAATGTTATTACATACACACAAATGGCATTCTACTTCTATTTAGGAAGAAAAAAGCTGAAATAACCATCACTCTCACCATAATAAGAGAAAAGCCGGTAAAATCAAAGCTTTAAAAAAAAAATCAATGAAGCGAGGTCACAGAGCAATCAATAAGCTTGGAATCTAAGAAAAGACATATGCCTCCAATGAAAGAGGAGAAAAAAAATAAAAAAAGCACAAAAGGAATATAGGACTACCGTATAAGCAGATAAGTGAAATTCAGCTACAATTTTTAAACAAATTTCTAGGTACCAATTGTATGCTAGCATGAGAATATGGAAGCCCTGAAAACAGCAGTTTGCATCTACTGGTAAGCTCTTTTCCATAAACCTTTATAGGGAGCTTATAAGAAACACTGAGGGTAGGATAAAAAATAAGAGAAAGTTTTCATTTTTAAATCATATGCAAATTAAGTAGTATGGGCCTGTAGGAAGAGTGCAGCAGCTGCTCCAGAAAAGGCGCAAAGCCCTATCTGGATGATTTTGCTCTATGGAATTAAATAATTAAGGGGCTGTGGAAGGGCAGCAAGCTTTACCATACACAGAGCAAAAATACACACCAACGGAGAGAAAAGGAAGGCAACCCTCTAACACTCAAGGAAGAGCATGAAACCATCTGGGTCAGACTAGTAGGGATCTTCCATTGCTGGAGAAGGGACAGGATCACTGAGAAAGCCCCACACCAGATACCCAAGTGTTGTTTAAGATTGAGTCTATACAGGACAACAACAAATAGCCCCCTTACATTATCCTTCACCAAGCACTTAGTAAAGACCAAGAATATTACGCTAGGGTAGGAGGAAGAGTATGAAAAGAGACATTTCTAAGGAAGAGTTGTCAAGGAAAGCATAAAGGTGATGGAGAAGCAGACACTGAGAAAAACTCATTGGCAAATCATTCTTCACCCTAAGCACAAAGCAATACTAGAGAAATTTTGATCTGTAGAGACCCTGAGAGTAGTAATGACCGCAATAAAACTGAAATTCCATTTAACTCTAAATTGATTAAACCTCAAATGCCAAAGACTTAGTCAAAAAGGATTTTTAACAGTTTTTGCTCAAAACATTGTTTACTTCTGTCTCAAAGATTTATGCCACACAACCAAAAATTAAGAAACAAATAAAAATAAATGTACACACACACACAAAACATGAAAACATTATCAAAAGACAAAACAAGCAAGAGAACAAAAGCTACATATAACCTACATGTTGGAAATGCTAGAGAACAAATTTAAAATAACTATGACTAATATATTAAAGGCTCTACATGAATGGATGATGAATTTTACCACAAAGATGGAGCATTTAAGAAAGAGTGAAATTGAAATTTTAATAACAAAAAGCACATTAACAGAAAAAAAAAAAACAACTTTGATGTGTTTTTCAGTAAACCTGACAACAGCTAATAAAAGAATTAGTAAATTTGAAGATATGCCAATAGAAATTACCAAAACTGAAAAATGAAGAGAAATGCTTTAAAAAAACAAATATAACTACAAAAAGATTATGTACTACCAAAAAGGTATGGAATAAATACTAATTATCTAACAAATTTGTTTTTGGAATCCCAGGAAAAAAAACAAAAAACAAAGAAAACGCTGGAAAGAGAAGAGAAAACGTGCAGGGAAAAAAAAAAATACTAGAAGAGATAATGGTTGAAACTTGTTTTTTAAACAAATACAAAATTTCAACTACAAATCTACAAAGGTCAGAGAACATCGACCTGGATAAATAGCAGTAGAATACATACCAGCACACATATCTACACACACTCTTTAAAAAGCATTGAACAACTAAATTTAAAAATATATATATCTGGAGAGAAGCCAGAGAAAAAAGTACATATAGAAGAAAAAGTATAAGACTTATAAAATTACAAAGTGGAAAATAAATTTATATATCACTCATTACATAACTGTTATATTATCCAAATGAATCCCTTAGTTTTTCTCAAAAATAGAAATTGTTCACAGATGGGATTTATAATGATGTTTAACAATTGAGTCACCTTCAATATGATTTCAGTAGCTAGTTGAAATTGCCCATAACTAGAGACTAGGTGATGTCAAATATACCTTCTAAGGAAACACAATCTGCACAATCTGACTCCAACATATTTGCTTATAAAGTCAATAAAATTATTTTTTAGTGCATACTCTCTAGCATGTACCCAAAGCATTTCCAAATATTATCTCATAAAATCCTGAAAAACAGCAAAGTAGATTGATAATATTATGCCCATTGTAAAAATTAAAGACGGAAGCTTAAGAGAGGTTCATGTGTAAGCACAACATCAAACAGTGAGGTAATGACAAGGAGGAATTCCTGTCTTTACCTCTAGCATATTTCTTCTCAAATAATCTATAAATTTTTAAATATTATCAAATTTTTATTTAAATGTGTCCCTTTGGACAAATGCATTATTGTAGCAATCTCAAAGAACTTTCAGTATAAGTAACTCTGTTTAGCGGTTTGGATGATATTTTCCACTAATGATCTTCTAAATCTGTACCATGAACTGCAGGCAAGCTTCAAAAATAATTTTCACCAACTCAGGCCATCCTAAGTTCATACTGCTTTTGGATCACCTCTTCTTATGTGATAGAAGTGTCTTTCCATGGTATGAAAGAGGCATGGGTCCTTTCCAGGTTGAAGAAGGACTACATGTGTGTGGATCAGGTAAGATAAGCTCTAGGGCACTTGAAACTCATTTGTAAGTGTAAAAGGGGTCTTGGAAGTGGGATAACTTGCTTTCAGTATGGTATTATTCCTGAGTTAAAAGAACCAAAATATTGTGGTTCACAGAAGGTGTATCTACTATTGTTGATAACCATCATAGAATCAACAATCCAGATAATTTAAGAAGGTCCCAATAGTATTTCTATTATATCACAGTTAATTTACATTAAATATACTTCATTAATTATGTTCTTTTCATTACATTAGAAAAAAATTGCAATTTTAATTATGTTTTTTAGCTGTCCTCTCCAAAATGAAACATTAATTATGTTATGAAATGAAGTAAAGCTATATTTCATGAAAAAAGGGGGTATATTTAGGAACAAGAAACATTGTTGAATTTTTTTTTTCTCAAATTTTAGAATTACATGCAGTGTGAAATCATTTCCTATTTAGTTAAAGCTTAATTTTCCATTATCTTTGCTATGTGATAGAACATTAGGCTAAATTACTTTAAAAGTAAACAATGTACAGATACATAAATTTTTCTAAGAGCAACAAATATTATCAACACACTAATTATATAAAAGAGGTATGTTATTTATCAATGTCTTTAAAAATAACATAAATTTTCAAATATATAATTTAAAGAATAAACTTAGTGGACACATTTGATAGAATATTATATGTGTAATTAAAAAACATTATCAAACATTCCTTACCAAATACTTGCTCTATGCAAGTTACTGTGTTAACACTTTTTTAAAAATATTAGTTGTAATCCTTATTAGAACACTGAGATGCAGGTATTATTATGCTCATTTTATAGATGAAGAAACTGAAGACTCCATGAGACTTAGCAACTTTTCAAAGTCACCCAGAAAATGAAAGATTCATATATGACTCCAAAACCTTTAAAACTGAGAAAATCCAGGGAGATGGAAATTATTTCAATTAAACATAAAGCAGTAAAATATAAATGGATATACTTTATACATGTGTATACATGTGTAGTTAGGAGAGCAGCCACTAAATTGTGATTCAAAAACATCTTTTCTCTAATCCCTGTTTCATTTCCATGTTAATTATATCTAAATATGATGGGTTTATGGATAATTTTCCTTATCCTTTTGTATGCCCTTAGAGTATTTTTTAAAACTTTACACTGAGCATGTATTACTACTTGTAATCATCGTAATAAGCATGCTTAAAATGTGAACAAATGCATAGTGATACAGTTGTGTCTATAATTCATCATAATTAGCAGACCTGGATAATTATTTATTTTATAATAATTTGTATAGCTTCTGAGTTGAAAAGAAAATTAAGTATAGCATTGTCTGCCTCAGTTAAGTGGGGGCTGATTAGAAAAACAAGAGAACATATGAAACCAAATAGCTGGATTTCAGCGAGTTATATTTTCATTAACTTTATATTGCAACTATAACATTGCCTAACTATGCCAGGCAATTTGATTGCAAATATGCCTAGGGGAAGAGCCCTCAATGCCTGAAGCCTCAAAACACACTGCTAAAAAGCAAACTGATAGCTCCAGCCTTACCTATAATGACTTAGTAATACATCAATCTGTAAGAGATAGGAAGGGTTATATTTTAGCTTAATTACAAATTTCATCACAAAAATATTTTCATAGTTTTTCTTCTTAATAAAATATTTGGGTTTTCAAGAAATGCCACAACTTAATTATTAATTATTATTTTTATTTACTTAAGGTTAATTCCATACACAAGACAATGAAATGCAAAAGAAAAGATCTCCAGAATCCTCAGTGCAGAGTCTTTCAGCCAGCAGACAAGAAAGAACATCTGCCATTTTCAAAATATTATTGTTTCACATCAGTTTTAGCTCATGGTAGATATAAAATCAAGCATAATCACATGAAAATGTTATTGGTAAATATCTTGATTTTTGCCTTATTTTGGCACATATGTTCTTCAGGACTGCCCATCACTTCTTTCTTTAGAGATCTGCCTTTGCCTTACTTTTTGTCCCAAACACAGTAGAAGCACCTGAGTAAAGCTAAAGATATCATGCCATTTTTCCTTGGAATTTCAATCTTCTGTGGAGAAAAAGAGGGACCCAGAAGGTATTAGACTTAGCAATCAAATGAAAGTTCTCTTCTACTTGAAATTCCCAGGAGCTACTTTGATTTGTGTTTGCTTCCAAAGACTACTTGTTTTCCTCTTCTGTTTATCCTGAGCTAAATATAGCATCATTTTATCTTATCAGGGTAATCAGAGAACATCATCATATTCCACCTTACACAAATACTCAACTTCTGTGTAGGATTTTCTCCTGGGACATATAAAAAAATGGAGCTTAAATTTATCCTGTAATGTAAATTATGTATGTAAGCAAATATTTTAAAAAGCACTACTCAAAATCATAGCAATTATATAGATTGTAACAATCATATTGCCATGTGATATAGTAGAAATTTGAATTGGAGACTGGTGGAAAGTCAATTAGAATGTAAGTCACAGGGAACTATCCAGGAGAAAAGGCAGTGCTACACACTGCTATTTAAAAATCCATTAAATTGTATCTATTGTTAGGTTCTAATTATTGCTGGGCTAGTTAGTATTTCTATAAATTATTTATTTTAGGAAGATGCCAATTTCATGGTTAAATTTCTGAATGTAGTGAAATCCAAGACAAAATATTATAAAATAAGTCTTTGAAAACATTAATCTTTCGCTATTCAGAAGCTCTCCCTCTGTTCTTAGGTTTGCTCTGATAAACTCCCTTTGACTACTGGCCTTTAAAAACTAAACGCACTGGAATATTGGGTATTTTAATATGAATCCCTTACAGTAATATATGATGTTAGTTACATTGTTAGTCTTCCACAGTAGTTCACACTAAAGCAAATGAATCTTTTATACTTATAAAAGGAGTCAAGATTTTACTACTCTTGTGTCATTTTCAACTAATTTGGCTTTCACCATGATAACAAAAGATTTTTAAATGAAAATTGTTGCCATTTCCCTTATTCGGTGTACAATTTTAGCTTATAAAGAGATTTCTGGATTATTCTACTTGATATAAATGGAAGATCCACGCTTAGACTAGGTTTAAAATAAGAAAAAAATCTGTACTGTTTAAGTTCATGATTTATGTGTTTGATATTATGAAGTTTATAAAAATAATGGTTGGACTTTTTCACAAATGACAAAAAGTTATTTTCACTTATCACTTATAGTAAATGGTTGAAAAATTTTACAGGCATATAATTTTACCAGCAACATTGTAAACATACTAAAAGGCATTAACATATCATGAATTATATTAAATGGCAAACATTAAATTTTCTAAGCATATATCTATACAAATATAACTTTTCAATTTGTAATTGTTGTCTACAAAATGATTTCTTATAAGCATTCCATTGATTCAAATTTTTTATTTTCTGAATATTTGCTAACTTTGTTTTTCTTAAAAGTATTTTTGATAAAACATCAAAATGATAAAATGATTTTGTTAAAATGATAGATATTTTTAAATATTATAAAATTATTGATTAAATAAAATTATATTCATATTGTCAGAGGCATTTGAACCAGAGATACTCCACCTTGAGTCGGGGCTGGATAAAATAAGGCTGAGACCTACTGGGCTGCATTCTGAGGAGGTTTGGTATTCTTAGTTACAAGATGAGATAGGAGGTTGACACAAGATACAGGTCACAAAGACCTTGCTGATAAAACAGAATGCAGTAAAGGAGTCAGCCAAAACCCACCAAAATGAAGATGGCAAAGAAAGAGACCTCTGGTCATCCTCACTGCTCAGTATATGCTAATTATAATGTATTTGCATGATAAAAGCCACTCCTACCAGTGCCCCAACAGTTGACAAATGCCATAGCAACTTCAGGAAGTTACCCTATATGGTCTAAAAAAGGGAGGAACCCTCAGTTGTGGGAATTGCCCATTCCTTTCCTGAAAAACTCATGAATAATCCACCCCTTGTTTAGCATATAATCAGGTAGTAACAATAAGTATCCTTAGTTGAGCAGCTCAAGCTCTCAACTACTCTATGGAGTAGCCATTCTTTTATTCCTTTAATTTTTTAATAAACTTGTTTTCACTTTATGGATTTGCCCTGAATTCTTTCTTGCACAATATCCAAGAACCCTCTCCTGAGGTCTGGATCAAGACTCTCCTTTACAGTAACAATCTTTTCAACTTTTTATAAAGTATTGAGGCAAATATTGTGTCAACACAATGTTATAAATTTAAGGAAAATCAAGCACTAAAATAAAAATTATTTGAAGGAAGATGATGTCACAAAACATATTTGTAGAACTAGACTATGTCATTTTAGTGTTAAAAAAATATCTACCACTATATGAAGTGACAACCTTGTCTGGAGTACATGCCCTGGGGTTCGTTGTTGCATGCCAGGAAAATATAAGACACGGACACAGGAAAGGAATTTAGGAGCAGAGGTTTAATAGGTAGAATAGAAGAAAAAGAGAAACAGTTTCCTCTATGGGAAGGGGTCTCCGAGCGGTAAAAGGACAGGCTGGTGGCAAATGCACCAAATTTTCTAGTCCAGTTTGAGGAGGCAGTGTCTGATTTCGATAGGGCTCACAAATTGGTTCCATCTACTATGATGTTTAGGTAGCACATGGGGGAAGTCTGTTCACCCCACCCTCATTTTCTTATGAAAATGGGCTTTCTGGTTGATTGGCGCCATCTTTTCTGCTTTTTACAGTCCATGTGGCTGTCAGAGAAGGGAAGATGGAGCCACCATCTAGAGCATGTCTAGTTCTTTGTTCCTGCCAGCATTCACCTGTGCAAGCTCTAAGCTTGCCTGTCTATGTCTGCAGCTGGACTTTACAGGCCATTCTTTGTTAGAAAATGAGTTGGGGCTGCTTTTCATTAAAAAGAAAAGCCTTATTGAGGACTCCCATGCCCTCACTATATGCCTAAATAATTTCTTCTTAACTCTTATATCATTCCCCCATCTGGAGAGGTAACACTAACTGCAGTTAGGGGGTGTCAGGCGATGACTCTTTCTGGATAATTTCTGCTGAAAATAGGTGTCATGTGGCAAACAGCAGCTAGCACTCCTCCTGGGGTTGAACTAAGGGTCCTCAGAAGAAATGCATGTTAATTGCCGACCTTATGAGAAAAGGAATACCAGCAAACCAGAAGAGGCCTCTGGTTATAGAATTCCCCATTCATGGTCTTTCTAAGATGGGATTGTCATGTGCATGCACTCCCCAATCTTCTCTTTTGGTTAAATCTCCATATGACGGCATGGAAATAACAGATTGCTTTGTTTGGGCTATTCAGTATGGTACACATTCTAAAAAGGAACCTAGGTTAGGGATGTACCCAGATGATGCAGCCATGTCAGTGAAATGTAAAAATAATAGGCCGAGGGCGTGGTGGCTAACGCCTGTAATCCAAGCACTTTGGGAGGTCGAAACAGGTGGATTACGATGTCAGGAGATTGAGACCTCCTGGCTAACACAGTGAAACCCTGTCTCTACTAAAAAATACAAAAAATTAGCTGGGCATGGTGGCAGTCCCAGCTATTTGGGAGGCTGAGGCAGGAGAATGGCATGAACCCAGGTGGCAGAGCTTGCAGTGAGCTGAGATTGCACCACTGTACTCCAGCCTGGGCGACACAGCAAGATTCAGTCTCAAAAAAAAAAAATTAAATAAATAATAAAAAATAAAAATAATAGGCGAGGAATCACTCCTACTACAATGCAGGTTCCTTTCAAGTGACTAGGGAGGATTAAGTGTAGCCAGGAGCCACAAAGGAAATATAATCCTGTCCCTTGAAGGGATGGTTCTAAGTTGTGACCTGTGAGGGACAGGCAGATCTTTCTCATCTCTTAGATGCTTTCTCCCCTACATATAATAGAAGCATCTTTGGGATAGGTTTATCCATACTCAGGATAGTCATTCACAATGCCATTTAGAATCTTACATGCTAATTGAGAAAGTTCCACCTGACAAATGGAGTTTCAAAAAATTGGGGACACAATGTGCACTGTCCAATATCTCAGATGATCCTTGTGGCAAGGGCTATTGGTCCAGATGTCTCTAGTTTGCTCACAGATTTGTAAGACACCACTATTAGCAAACATCGTACAAAGGTCTGGAATTCCATGAGGTGGCTTGTTTGGAAAGGCCTGTGTGTTATTGTTTACATTATAGTCAAGGTGGTTACTTAGATCATGCCAGTCCCACTGGGACTTCCAATCAGAAGGAGAGGCTAGATTCTGAATGTCCCTCAATAAGGGCAATCTCCAAAGATCTCCAGAGATCACCCTTATTGTGCTTTCCTCACCAAATCTTTGAACTATCGGCAATTACAAGTGTCGCGTTACATTATTTGAGATCTCCCAAATATGGTCCTTCCCCGCTGCTTTTAAAGCAGAGGAAGGCATTTGTTATTACCTGGTCAACTTTTCCCAGACTGAGAGTGTGAAACTCATCTTTGGGGAGAGTGTTCTTTGACACTGGAAACATGAGTTTCCTGAGAGGAGTTAGTTACCCAGTTGAAAGTGCTCCCATACCATGTCACATTTATGACTGACAAGTCTTTAAGTGTTAAAGGTGAGACTAACAAAGGGAATCCTAGGACAGTAAGTTCTGGGTCATTTGAGAGGTTCCTTAGTGTGATTGAACTGAGCAAACCACTCGGGGCAGACCCAGCAACTAGTATTGTTGTACAAAAGGCCAATGCTGATATTGTAGGAGCTAAAGGATGTGATGTATCACCAAATCCAGTAAAAAGTCCTAGCAGACTCACTGGTAGTAAAACTTTCAAGCCTCTTTTTTGTTGGTAACTATTATCCCTGCTATAAAGATAATAATTAAGCAAAATACTACAGCAATGGAAACTCTCTGTCCAGTATTTCGGTTAGAAGGTGCTACTGCGTATAGCTCTACTGCGAATAGTAGAGTGAGTATAGCAATTTCTGCAAGGGTAATGTAGTAGATTAATTCCATCTAAAATTTTACTTGCCAAGATGAGAATTTCCCTTTGGGGGTCTATGAAGTTCCTTGGTTTTATTTTCCCAAACAAAAAGAACCTCTGTGTTATGGGCATCCTACTCACTTTTATTACCTGGCAAAATTTGCAGAATAATTGATCCAGATATTCACATTACCCATCCCTTTTTGTTTCTTCCAAGCTGCAGGAGATCACCACTTGATTCACAAAACAAGCAGTGTTAGTCTAAAATATAGACAAAAGACTTAAAACAATGAGACTAGGATTTAATGACAAATGTATGATCAAGTTTGGAGCATAATTTCTACATCCAGTTCTCATTTTCGGTAAAAACAAATTATGACAGAACTGTGTTTTTCATAGAATAAACTTTAGTCTTATAATTTGCCTGATTATTTGTATAAAGTGCAGCAAAAATGTTTATTTCTACATAGTCATTTTGGATTGGCTTTGATGAAACTCTGTTCCTTAAAGAATCTCAAACAAGATATTTTAAAGCTGAGTCACACCATGGGTATGTATCCTCAAATACATATGAATTGGGTAATCCTATTCTTTTATGGTCCCAAGATAAACTTGGAGTTCCTGGACCTGTTAGAAAGCAACATTCTTTACTGACCACAGGTTAGGAACCCTGTGCAGGGATTGTGTAGAAAAGGTATGAGGCCAGTTATCTCCATGGGGCTTTTATCAGCTCTACAAGTCAAGATTGATTCCTTAAAGGGAAGCATACCCTTCCAGTCAAAGCTTTGATGAAATAACCAGTTTTTCCAATTGTGTCCTGTTGAAAAAGAAAAATGGATTCCTATTGCCCTGTTGCAAACAACTATGTTGCTATAAGTTAAGATTACTCACAGATAGTTTCCAAATTCCAGAGGAACCAGGCAGAGAGAAACAAACATGCTCCAAATGTTGTCCACAGGAATATACCTCACTCAATTACTAAAGGCCTAAATAGCTCAAAATAAGTTTCTTTGACACTGAAAAACAAAACAAGGATCAGCAATATTCCAAGCAAAAGTCAAAAAGGTTGCTTTAACTTTCTGAGTGCAGTCCATTTAGTTAACTACTGTTTTGTTTGATATTCATGAACATGTCAGTTCTTTATGAGTCCCATACATTCTTTCTCTATTCCCATGTTACAATCTTCAAAGCTATTTAAAACCTTCATAAAGTCCTACACATTGATTTTAAACCATCTTTTGAGAAGGAATGAAGCAAGACAACAATTATCTGTGAATGACAAAATTTCCAGAGTAGTTATAGTGAAAAATATGACTTACAAAGAAGTTTAGTTATCACCATGGTTTACAATAAATTTACCTCAACTATGATTGATAGCATATACTCAGAAAAAAGCTAAAAAAAACTGGACATTGTTTTGGCAATCTCATGTGACTAAACATGTCAAATAATCATTTTTACCTCTTCTCTGAATGTTTCAGGGGCCCTCTGAACCTTCCAGAAAGTCAGGCATCAGGAAAGACAATTTTGAAACTTGAAGTTTGATTTTGGGATGCCTGTTAAATGTTAGAGATTTAAAACACTTGATGTTATGAAATAGAATTCTGGATTGCCATAGATTATTTATTTCACCAAAATTATGACTCAGAAGGCAAAAACCTTCTATTACCCTTTACTATTACATGAAAATCCTGTTCAAAGCCAAATTTTGCCCTTGCATTAGTTTATTATGTTTACCCACCTTTTGATAAAACCTCATAGAAAATTCCATCTAAGCTTAACAAATTTGACCATGAGGTAAAATATTTATAAAACCTTTATAACCACTTTTGCTAAAGGGCAGATTAGCCTCTTAAGACAACCTTGCTATGTTTTTATTTCAGTGCTCAATTTATGAAAAGACCATATAATACCCTTTTGAATTTAATGTTTACACATTTTTGCAAGATTTTTACAATCTTTCCACAACTTGCTTGAATCTTTAGTTTTATCATATCAAATTTAACATAATCCTTCATCACTGGGCAAAATTTACATTTCCATGCTTTCTTATAATTTTTTACTAGAAAACACATTTTACTGTTTTTATACACCATGTATATAAAACTGTTTAGTGATCTCAAATACATGTTACACTGTTAACTCTTAGCAACTTTTACTTTTGGTGAAAAACCTTGTGAGTAAGTGGTTTTAATTATTTATGAAGTGTGGAGCCTAGGACCCAGAAAGAAGTGAAGATAAGGTCTGACTCTTTTCAGCATCTAGTTCCACAAGTCCCAGGCCTTACCTATCTGAAAAGTAGGCAGAATACAATCTGGGAACATTTAGCAAACCTAGTATCTAAGTTGAATGATTTAGACCACGTATTTGCATTTTGACAGCACTTGCATTTTACCAATAATCCTTAAGACTATTTTTATTTCTTAAAGACTAAAATCACATGAACTAAAAAGTATTTAAGTGCTTATTTTTCTTTAAGCCCATCAATTAGAGTTCTTTTTATAGACATTACACACAACTCATAAATAGTGACACAAACACAAGATTCAACACTTGTAAGATTTTTTATTTGCCAGTTTCTTAATTGGATTACTGGCTTCAGGGTGGAAACTTTAGAGGAAGAGAGCCAGGTACCATGCATTTCTAGGGCCTAATAAGCAGGCATAGTGGAAGGCAAAAACAGATCCCTAAAATTAAAGGTGCCATTTTATACTGAATTTTGGATCTCCAAAAAGAGGGAGCTACTATAGAAGAAGTCTATGTAGTGCTCCTACCATAAATTTCATTGCAGGAAAACCCAAAGCCAGTTGGCTTATTTTATAATTAGCCCATTCTCCATGGGAGTCTTATCTCTCAGGCGGGGGTGGGGACGTTTCCATATCTTTCGGGTGGCCAAGAGCATGCCTCTCTGATTTATAATTACTATCTGCCATCCGTTAAAGTGTATTTCCTACCTAGTTATTACATAACAAAGCTCTCTCCTAATGTGAAGTAATTTGATACCCCCAAAACTCAAAACAGACAACAAAATGCAAAACAGAACCAAGCCTTTGATTTTGAGAGAGAAGTATCTGCCTTTAATTCTTTGGGTTTTAGGAGGAAAACAGAGGGTTTTTTTCCCAAAATGGAGTCTGTTGCACCTCCTCTGTTTTTCCCAAAGAGTCTCATCATACCAGAAGTTATCTTAGGGCCTCTCATTAAGAGTATTAAGACTGGCAAGTCAAAAAAATTGAGAAAAATAATTCAATCAACGAAGAAGAAGAAAACTTATTCCAGAAAAACAAGATCCAAGAAGAGAAAAACATAGATGCCTTTTAAATATACCTATAACTTGAATATACATTTTTAATTAACCTAAGTACTCTTTAAGAACATTTCTTTAAGTCCCTTGTGAAATGACTTTAGCCATGCCAAGCAGTTAAGATTTTCAGCTTTGAACTTTACAAAAAGTAACCTCACAGGTGAAATGCACAAGCCAAAATTAGTTTATGACTAAACCATGAGTGTGCAAGGTATTTTCAAAGGGGCAATAGGCAGCTTGTGAAACACTGCAAAATTGTGACTGAGATAGTGAAAGAGATACGACCCAACCAGCTCCATTTTGTTTCCAGCCACTAAGCTGTCCTTGCCCTTCCCTGGGCATAGGCAAAACCAACTTTGGGAGAAGACTGATCTACAGTTTATTGTCTAAAACAAAGATGATAATAGCTCTTCTTAAGATATATTTTCCTCTTGCCTGAGAAGCAGACCAAGAATCTAGCCACAAGTTTAGAAAAAGAAACCATGGCCTAGGAATCACACAGCGGGAGGCTACAAGATTTTGACCCACCGGTTACTGCTCTCAAGATCAGTGCTTAAGATACTTTATACACCCTACCTTTGATGGATTAGCTGGCCTGACACAGATTGATAAACTGGATTATCTGATTTGGTGGCCCTCACCCAGGAACTGACTCAGAACAAGAAAACAGCCAGCACTGTAAAATGGCAAAGACTAAAACAAAGTATTAGGTTATGTTTCCAGGGACATTAAACAGGATGGAGGCTTATAGCCAAGTTTATTACTGACCATTCTGTTGGGCTGGCTTGAACAGTAGGCTTACAGAGTCCTGGGTCTGCATCCTAACCTAAGGTATCCTTTCTTTTGACAGAACCATACAGAAAGACACACAAAGTACACCAAATTGGCTATAGCTTAAGACCAACCTGACAAATCCTTTTTCACTAATTAAAACTGTACAGAGAATATAAACAACAATCCTTATTATCCCTTTTGCCAGTTTGCATAGGGAGAGAGAAGCCAAAAGCTCAACTAGTTAAAAAAAAAAAAAAAAAAAACCTTCTTGCCAGCGTGTCAGGCTTCTAGGTTCCCTTCGCCTGAGATTAACTCTAAGCCAAACATTTTAAGGTTTGGTGAAATTAACTCTTTCCATGTTGGAAGAACATTATAAAAAAGCCAGTTGAAACTGTGAAAGAAGGAAAAACACCATAGAAAAGCCTGGGGGTTCCAATTAAGGTTGTCAAGAGGTACTGCCATTTTTCCTATTGAGTGTGGTGTTTCCCCGATTTCTTTGCCTTTCCTATTTTCTCTTTTCTTTTAGGCCTACTATAGGAGACATATTGCTCATCTCTGAATTTTTCTGCTGCTTACAGAGCCACCTGCTTCTCAGCTGTGGTTAGGATTTTGGTTTAGGAACAGCATAACATCCCCATGAGAGGTGAAATACCTGAGTTAAATTTTGGAAAGCTTCTTTATAACTATCAAGGTCATTAGAACATCAGCCTAAGTCTCTTTTTATTTGCTTATGGTTCTGTAATGATAAGGGAACTCAAAGGGCCCCCAAATATGGTGATCCTCAGGTGGTACCTCTGGAAGTTGCTTCTCTGATTTTGGGGAATTATTCTCTTTAGGCCTGCCTGATATGACTGTGAAAAATGCTGAGTTGATGTTGCAATGTTTGCAAAAGTCTAGTAAAAAGGTCATGAACTTGTGTAAAAGAAAATGAGCCACTTTTTCTTTAAAGTCTCAGGGTGAAAGGAGTCCCAGTGCTTCAGAATTGAACTCCAGGGGAGTTCAGGCTGAAGATAGTATCCATCTAGAAAGAGAAGTGAGAAAAAGATGTCCCTATAGTCTCCTTCCTTTTGGTATGACCCAGGGTGGAGTGGAAGACAATGGAGGTGTCCCCTTGCTATTTTCTCTCCATGGTTCCTGGGTCCCAGTACCTTGTTGAACCTGCCACTGATGGTTGCAGACATGAACCCCAGCCATGCAACCAGAGGAACTATGTTAGTCACACTTGCCCAAGTAGCTCTAGTTCTCTGCCTGTGATTTCCCTTTGAATTCCTAGACTTGTTTGACCTCCCTGACTACTTGAAAACTGGATCTCAAGAAACTCTATGTAATAGTTGAGTAAGGCCCCTTTAATGGAGGGAGTGTGCAGATTGAAGTCTATATCCTGATATTATGGCCCATGCTGAAGTGTTTACCCTTACAGAACGGTTCTGGTTAACTTCTGAAGTTAAAAATCCGCTTACCAATTAAGTACCATTCTAACTGGAGGCAGAATATGTGCCTCAAAAGAATGTAGGGACCAAATGGCCATTTTTCTGCTGATGGGACAGTATCGAGACTTTACCCCTAATTGTTGAAGTCAGAATTTTCCCGTTTACAGAAGCAGCATGAAGCCTGGTTTCCAGTAGAGAGGCATAAAAAGGGGAGAGATTTGGAGACTAGGGTGTTTCAGTGAAGGACCAACAACGTGCTGCATGGACAGGATCCCTATTCCAGTAGGTAGACCAGTACTCTAGACCAAGGGCAGAGTGACATTCACATGCCATGTGCTCCAGAACAAGGGCAGAGAGAGACCTGGAAACATTGTGTGCTCTCCAGACCAAGGACAGAGAAAGACCTGGAAATGCCATGTGCTCTCCAGACCAAGGGCTAAGAGAGAAAGAGATGCTGACTGTGTGTGTTGGGTGGGGGGAGAACCATCTGTTTCTAGAATTAAAAAAAGACATCTTCCCTTGAGTTATATCCCCAGTTACTATGACATTCCCTGATATTGCCAAACAAGATTATTTCCCTTAACTGTAGAAGTTCCTGAACATTGCATACACAGAGAAGGTAAGAAATATTATGGTCATGAGCAGGAAAGAAGGAAATTACAATAGGAAATTGTATTGCCTGTTGCTGACACCCCATCAGGGTAGTTGGAGGCTGGGGTCAGTCCAGAAGCCTTTGGATAACTCTTGGTGGTATCCCGGGCCAGTTGCCTCAGGACTTCTTCCAGTCCCATTCAACGGCTAAGTCTTCTGTGAAAAGAAGCTGGTTAAAGCATGGCCAATATGCCTAGCAACCCGTGGTTACCAGGAGATTCTCTATGTTCTCCTCAGCAAGCCTTTCCCTCAAGTCTTGTGAGGCTGGCAGCCATGCTAATTGTTTTTAAATGGCTGAAGGGGGGGCCAGTATTTGGTTTAATTCAGTTCTAAAATGGAGGCCAAGAGTTTCAAAATGAAAAAGACAGAGTTGGTGTCCACTTCTCTACTCACTGTTTTGATGAATGTTATACCTTGGTATCTCAAGACAAGTTCCCCATTATGAAGTGGCTATATCATCTGGGGTATGTACGCTAGTGTTCATTGTTGCTTGCCAGGAAAACTTAGGAAATGGACACACATGAGGAGTTTAGCAACAGAATTTTGATAGGTAGAAGAGAAGAGAAAGAGAAACAGCTTCCTCTATATAGGAAGGGGTCTCCAAGTGGAAAAAAGATCAGGTGGTGGCAAATTTTCCAAATTTTATAGTCCAGTTTGGGGAGGTGGTATCTGATTTTCATATGGCTCACAGTTCCTTTGATAACGCTTGACCTTTACATAGCATGTAGGGAAAGCTGTCTGCCCCACCCTAATCTTCTTATGCAAATGGGTTTTGTAGTTGATCAGTGCCATCTTGTCTGCTTTTGATAGTACACATGGCTGGCAGGGAAAGGAAGATGGAGCCACCATCTTAACATATCTGATTTTTAGTATCTGTGAGCACTCACCCATAAAAGCTCCCAGCTTGCTTGTCTATGTCTGCAGCTCAACTTTACAGGCTGCTCTTTGTTAGAAAATGACTTTGGGCTGCTTTTCATTAAAAGGAAAAGCCTTACTGAGGACTCCTATGCCCTTACTATCTTCCTAAATAATTTCTTCTTAACTTCCATATCGTATACACCCATTAAAAGTGCCAGAAGCCAGAACACTGACAACACCAAATGCTGGCAAGTATATGGAGTAACACAAACCCTCATCCATTTCCTGTGGGAGTGTGAAATGGCATAGCCATTTTGGAAGACAGTTTGTCAGTTTCTTACAAATCTAAATATACTCTTAACCATATGATCCAGCATTCACACTTCCTGGTAATTTATCCAAAGAAATTGAAACTTATGTCCACAAGAAAACCTGCACATAGATTTTTATAGTAGATTTATTTATAAAAGCTAAAACTTGGAAGTAACTAAGATGTCTGTCAGTAGATGAATGAATAAATAAACTATGACGCATCCAGACAGTGGAATATTATTCAGCACTTCAAAGAAATGAGCTGTCAAGCGATGAAAAGACATAGAGGAACATTGGATGCATATTACTAAGTGAAAGAAGCCAGTTTGAAAAGGCTACATACTATATAATTCCAACTAAATGACACTGTGGAAAACACAAAACTGTGAAGACAGTAAAAGGATGAGTGGTTGTCAGGGACTTGGGGGAGGGACTGATGAATAGATGCAGCACAGAAAAGTTTTAGGGCAGTGATAATACTGTGTATGATAGTTAAATGGTGAATATATGTCACTATACATTTGTCCAAACTCATAAAATATACAACACTAAAAGTGAACCCTAATGTAAATTATGGTCTTTGGATGATGATGTGTCAACAGGAGGTTGATTGTACTAAATATCTCATCCTGGTGGGAGATGCTCATAATGAGAACTTCTATTCATGTGTTGGGGCAGGTGGTATATAAGAACTCTGTGTACTTTAGACTCAATTTTGCTGTGAATCTAAAATTGTACTAAAAAATGTTTAAAAGTAGCTATAAATAATTTTTGTGTTTCTGGACTGAATAACGTATGGAAGATAATTCAGGATTATATTAGAAAATAAATACTAATGGAATTGATGAAGCAAATATTAATATCTAATGTTCCATCACAGCCCAGGTCTATGTATCACTGAACATACCATTTAACAAAAATTACCCAGATATATAAAAAGAAAGTTAAACTTTAATT
Source organism: Symphalangus syndactylus (assembly GCF_028878055.3). Lineage (NCBI taxonomy): Eukaryota > Metazoa > Chordata > Mammalia > Primates > Hylobatidae > Symphalangus > Symphalangus syndactylus. Next base: position 109,131,062 of record NC_072426.2, on the reverse strand, counting down.
AATGATATATTATCAGCATCAGTCTATGTGTAGCCATAATTTATTTTATCATTTATACCTGACTAATTAAATTATTCATTCATTTTAAATAACATAATGAATGCCTCTGAAAGCAAGATTCAACCAATAACTACAACATCACCAGTAGCCTATATTAACCTGTGTACACAGCTAAAAGGATTCTGTATAGGGTCTTTTCTCACTACTTCCCATCTACCCTCAAGATTTAACTTGTATCCTAAATTTTGTATTAATTATATTTTCTGGATTTAGAATATTTAAATAAATTATTTACTCTTGCTAGCAATTAGATTTTATTACAATAATTTTATAGTATATATAGTCATTGGGGTTTGCTTTCTATAGTCAACAAAATTATTATGAAGTTCTGTTCATATATTTTATATGTAGCTTTAGCCTAGGCATTTTAGCTACTATATGTACTTTGGTAATATACCATGTGTTTATTAATTCTCATATCAAAGACCCTTTGTTGATTATCTATTACAAATTTTGTTTTGAACCTATTCATACATAACTTCCCATCAACATATGCATAATTATGTCTCTAGGTATCTACCTAGAAGTAGAAATTTGAGTCAAGAGGTGAGAAATATTTCAGTGTTACAATGACAATGACACTCTGTTTTCCAAAACGGTTGTAAAAAAGATTTTATTGATCCACATTCTTTCTGATATGGAACATTTCCAGCTTACTTAATTTCTACAAATTGAATATGTGTAAAATATTATATTGTGGTAGATACATTAAATTTTCATTCTCTGGTTATTGGTGCAGTAGAGCACATCTTCATATGTACAGTGCTTTTATCTGTCTTTTCCTTTACACAGTGTCATTTCATGATTTTGCAGTGTTCCATTAGCCAACCAAACAGTAGAAATCTTTCTGATTTTCTTGATAAAATTATTTGTCAATTATAGATGCACAGTTTCTTATTTGACACAGTGATATGGTTAATAAATAAAACACACAAGAATTAACCATGAAAGAAAAAAAGTAGATAAATGTATGAAGAATAAACAATGTTTGAAGAATAATCAATTCTGTTTACTAAAAGAAACCTACATAAAGTAAACAGATAAACTACAAACTGAGAAAGAATATTTTCCCAAATGTATTTAACATAATCAAATATATTATGAGGTCTCCTTGACCTATCTTCAAATAGGGGGCGTAAAGTTTAATTTAAATGTCTGGAAGAAAAACAGAACTGATATTACCTGTTGGAATTCTTCACCACAGTTTGAATTAGTAATATGTTTATGGAATTAACTGCTCAAAATTTTATATGGGAAGGAAAAACAGAGCTGAAGTCAATGCCTATTTATGGAATTCACATAGAATGTTAACAAAGGGAAGATAAGATTGATTTAGAGGGAAGCTAATTAATTTAGGGATATTAATCATACTACATTTTTAGGACATCCAAGAGAAGACACAAGATCACATTTGGATAAGATTGAAATTATTAATGATACATGGGCTGATGTATAACTAGACTTGTGGTAGTTGAAGAAATTACCTAGATTTACTGCTGTGAATATTACATTTGAACAAAATAGAAAAATTGAACATTTAATTATTATTGATAGGCGGACTCTGTATAGATATACTAAACTTATGGTAGCTAAGGGATTGCCTAGAATGACTATGATGAATGTGAAGGATAGAACAGAAAAAGAAACACAGGAAATAACTTTGAGGAACACAATCATTCCTCAGTAAAAGCAATTTACTAGCAGTCAAGAGAACATTTGGAGGGAAAGTAAGAGACAGTCATGATGCCAGAAAAGCCATACAGAGAATATTTTAATAAGCAAATAGTCAGCAGCATCAAATAATGAGAGGTAAGGTAAATAAAATACTGGGTGTTTCCATCGGTTTAGCCAAAAAAAAAAAAATCTGCAATTTCAGTGGATTAAGGATATGCTGGGAGGTAAGGATAACATATAATCATGTCATCTTTTAAGTATTTAAAGCAGTATATATGCATAATATGTTATTTTAAGTCTTTTATCAGAGAAAATTGAAAAAGTACGATTCTTCTGTTTCTAGCTTTCAACTGTTCCTGAATTTGTTTCACACAGATTATCAATTCTGATTTTGTAAAGCATGAAGATGGTGATTTCAAAACCACAACTTGATTTTAATAATACATGCATAAATAAATGATGCAGTGTAAATATCTTAGCTGAACTGAACCATTTTATCTCTGCTTGCATTGAACGCTTTATGTGGTTAGGTAGCAAACAGAAAGAATAAACAATCTATTATTTTAAAAATTGTGAAATCACAGCATTTTAAGATTCTAATTTAAATTCATAGGAATAAATAGCTGCTTTTTATCATATCAAATAGAGAAAGTAATAACTTCAGAGGTTTAGCTGAATAATATTGGTTTATATTATTCTGTAACCATATCTCATTATTTGGTATTGGGTGGAATTGGGTATAGAATAATAATAATGGAATTTATTTTTTTACTTAACAAATGTTTACTAAGCACTCACTTGTATTCTAGGCACTATTCTAGTTCTAGGAACAAAATTATGAACAATGGAGTAAAAAAAATTCTCTTATGGAGTTTATAATCCAAGGTTAGATCTTGACAACAAAGAAGTACATACACACACACTCGGCCACACTCACATCCACAGACATGTGCACATATACTTTTATATTTGCATGAAGTGATACATGCTATGAGAAAAAAAAAAAAGCAAAATAAGGGAGTGATGAATGTTGTGGGTCTGTGTTTGTAAAGGTAGGGCATTTGAGGGTGCAAACCAGCAAAGACTTTGGAGAAGAGTGTGAACAGCAACTTCAAAAGCCCCCAAACAGAGACAACCTTTACATGTTTGAGATCAAGAAAATCAATACGATTAAAGCATGCTGATCAAGAGCAAGATCCAAAGGAAATTACATCATCCTGGTAGGTAGAGAAGATAATAGATGAGGGATTGTATGTGGGAGCAGTTATATTTTGATTGGGAGATGTTTTATAGGAAATGTAGTTCGAGAGATCAAACTGAAAAGGGTGATTACTTGGAAGGTTTTTGCAAACCTCCAGGCATGGGTGATTATGGCTTTGATGAGTGTGGCTGTGGCTGTGGTGGCAGTGATGAAAACTGGTGGGATTCAGGGAATATTTTGAAGTTAGAGCTAATAGGATTTCCTGAGAGACTGTATGTTGATATGAAGAATGATTCCTAGATGTTTGATCTGTTAACTGGATAAAGATGATGTCATTTACAATTATAGACAGTTTGAAGAATAAATATTTTTAAGAGAAAAAACAGTTGTTTTAGACATTAATTTTTAGATATTATATTCATAGCAATATTCTAAGTTATGCTGCAATGATTAATTTACTCCCAAATCTTAACAGCTGTTTGTACAATGATAAGTTTCTCTCACAGAAATTGTTCAATCAATGTAGGGCTTTGGTGAAAGCAGATACTACTTTTTAGTAGCCATAGCATCTTGAGAAAGCTTTCTCATTCTTTAATGCAGGAGAAAATAATACAAGGAGATCTCACATTCATTCTTCTGTGTTTAAGTGTAAAAGTCACACACATTTTTTTTCTCAGATTTTTGTCTTCAAGTGCTCGTAGGGGCCTTTCCAAATGCTATGGGCTAGGTAATGTAGTCTTTCATGTGCTCAAGAGAAGAATAATTAAAATTCAGTAGCAGCTTCTAATGCAGATGTCTATAAACATTCAAATAGAACTATATATTAGGCAGTTGAACACAGAAATATAAAGCAGGGGCGTGGTTAGAGCTACAGATATAAAAGTGAGATATAACAACGTGTAAATATTATTTAAAGCTGCTATTAGATGACCTTCTGGATAGTGAATGTAAGTAGGTAAAAGAAGTCAAGACTCATTTTCAGATACTCTCTTTCTTTCAATTGAGAAAATAAAAGTTGTCAATTACACAGAAAACCAGCTGTTGAAAACCAGGTGAAGGAAAACTAGGGGTCTCGGATAGCCCAAAAACCAAGTGAATAAAGAGTGTCAAAGGAGAGAAAATAGTAATATTAATAAATGTTGGCTGGATATAAAATGAAGAGAATGCCACAATTAAACATGTGATATGGCAAGATAGAAGACATTAAGGACCTTGATGAAGAGTAGTTTAGTAGACTTCTTGGAAACAAAGCCTAATTATTGTAGGCTCAAGGGAAAATAAGAAGTAAATAAGTGAAAAAGTGAATACAGACAAATGAGATAGCCATGCAAAGCACTTATCACCATGCCTAGAGTCTACTGTAAACACTCAAAAAATTAGGTAATTTTATTAATAGCAGTATTATTTAAATGTGTAATTTTAAAGCTGGGGAAAAATAGGGCAGTAGTTGAAAAAGGGATATGAGGTACAGATTTTATTATTTTTTACAGGACAATTCTAAGCATGTTTTTGTGGGGACAGGAACAGTCAATAGGGAAAGAAAAACTGTTTATTTAAAACAGCAATAGGATAACTCCAGTAAAAAAAACAAGTTTAAACATGTGAGTGGGAATAGTATTATCTAGTACATAATTAGAGGGGGTGATAACCCTAACAGATAAAATTCATGCAGTACAATAGGAGGAAATAAAAATATATGAATAAATTTATAAATGAGTTATAAAATGCTGTGGAAGGGGTGGTAATATATTTTAGATAATATTTATTTTTAATAAAATTTTAAATAGTGTAACAAGCTACAATGTAGGAAGTTGGTGATAGCAAGTTCAAGAAAGAAGAAATGGTATGAAATGTTACACTGAAAAATGGGAGAATAAATTGACAAGAAAACCTATGCAGTGTTGATGACCCATTTTGCATTGTGATTCTTAGCTTAACAGTTTTGTTTTGTTTCACACACATTTACTTATACTAGGGAAAAGTTAAAACATGAAGATTGAATCTGAGCATTGTTTAAATATATCAAAAACATTGAGTAATAGAGACAGGGACAAGTGAGTGAAGAATGCTTGAAGTGGGTAATTACAGCAGTGGGCAATCGTGCTTTGGCTATGTACTGATGGAAATGAAAATATAGGGAGACAAAAAAATGAAATATAGTGGAGTCAGCTGGACGTGGTTGCTCACACCTGTAATCCAGCACTTTGGGAGGCAAAGGCAGGAGAATGGCTTTAAGCTTGGCAGTTTGACACCAGCTTAGGCAACATGTCAAACTCTGTCTTTACGAAAAATGCAAAAATAAGCTGGGTGTGGTGATGTGTGTCTGTAGTCCCAGCTACTCAGGAGGCTGAGACATGAGAATCGCTTGAGCCCTGGAGGCGGAGGTTGCAGTGAGCCACGACTGCACCACTGCACACCAGCTTGGGTGACAGAGTGACACTGTCCCAGGAAAAATAATAATAATAATAAAAAGAAGGAAAGAAAAGAAAAAAGAAATATAGAAAAGACAATAGATTGTTGATCTATTATTACTGGCAGTATCTAGAGTATAAAATACCTAGAGCTGCTAAAGAAGGACAGAAGAAAAGGCATTTGGAATTTAAGCGTCAAGGGAGTGGAATCTAGTGTGTTGAATGTTATTTTGCCTGGATGTTTAGGTTACTATTATTGTTAGAAAGGACGTGGTCAAATGTTAATAGGTAGTGTTAGAGAGAATGACAAAGAACAAGAACAGAAAACTTCAATCAATATGAGTGAATGACCTGGTGATAGGTAGACAACAAATACATTTTGGTGAATCACAGTCATTCAGCTTGTCACTCAGCAGAGCTAGACTTCTTAATGGGAGAGGCATGAAAACATGAAATTAATTATAAGAAATGAGAATATCCATATCAATTCCAGGTTTAATGTTAATTTATCTTTAAGAAAATCAGAAGTGTTAATTCAAAAGGGAAATTCAGGGTCAAAGGAATACTGAGAAGAGAACCAACTTCACTTAGAATGCAAAAGTAAAGGAGACATTAAGAAAAGTAAAATGTGATTTTATTGATGACAGACTATGAAATACAAAATGCATAGATAAAATATTTGGGGATGACCAAGGGAATAGCAACATAAATCGGATAGTGAGAACTGTGTGATAAGTAGTCCTCACCTGAAAAATATGGTCTTACAATTTTAAATGAAAAAAAAAAGGAGGGGTGTGAATGAAGAAGATAATCTCTTTGGAGATTGTTGGTAAAATTCCTAAGCATGTCCTCTTTTGGGCAGTTTATAGTAATAAAGAATGTAAAACTTGGATTTGATGTAGAAGCATTTTTAGGGCTTTCTATGAGAGTAAAACTCACAAAAACTTGTCAAGACCCTGTCTCCTTCTAGAGTAGAAAAAAAGTACCATACTTTCAAATACGACAGCTTATGATCCTCTCTTTTTCTGGGACAATCTTTCATATTGTTCCTCAACTGTACATTTATATAGGATTCATAATGTGGCTATGAAGAAAGAAAAGTAATTATAATAGCCAATCAACACCTATTTTCTTTCTAAGTCATCTCATTACATGTCACCTCTGTATGCACTTTGTCTCTCCTGTGTCTATGTAATAAGCTAATATATATTTTTCAATAAGTATATATTGAATATTTGAATGATTTTTTTGCATAACCATTTAACGATTGTAGAGGAAACCAGAATATCTGAGTTGTGGCAATGAATAATATAATGATTGCTGAGGGATTTAAAATATGTGATGTGGAAAGCCACTGCCAAGACAGAAAGACCATTTTATATCAAAACATATAGATTTTTTTTTCAAGTAGGAAATAGAAAAGTCAGGTTGAAAGTGGCAGTTTTGTGCTCCTTTTGATTTGATATAAACCATATCTTCATGGTTCATTTTCTTCCTCAAAGTATAAGACTTATGCAGTTGTTTGGTATATAAAATACATTTTATAACTTAATGTGTTTTAATGGAGCTTGAATTGTAGTTTTAAAATAATACAAAACAATCTCCACAGATGCTAACAACAATGCTCAGTTGTATTTTTTCCCAGTGCCTCAAAATATGTTTATCTTGTTTTAACAGGTAGCTAGCTCTCTTTATTCCAGTATCATATGAATTAGATTTTTTTTTTTTTTTTAGACAGAGTCTCGCTCTGTCACCCAGGCTGGAGTGCAGTGGCTCGATCTCAGCTCACTGCAAGCTCCACCTTCTGAGCTCACACCATTCTCCTGCCTCAGTCTCCTGAGTAGCTGGGACTACAGGTGCCTGCCACCATGCCTGGCTAATTTTTTTTTTTTTTTTTTGTATTTTTAGTAGAGGCAGGTTTTCATCCCATTAGCCAGGATGGTCTAGATCTCCTGACCTCGTGATCCACCTGCCAAAATGCCAGGATTACAGGCATGAGCCACCATGCCTGGCCATAAATTAGATTTTAATGAGTATGTTGCATATTTTTAATTCATAGTACTTGAGACTTGCAAGTCTTCTTTTGAAACTACTTACATGCCTATCACATATTATAGAAACAAAGTTTAATTTAAAAAACCTTATTTACCCCCAGATACTTTAATTCACCTAAATATTTTCCTTAAATGTATGTATTAGTATGGTTCATACAGCTATAAAGAAATGCCCGAGCCTGGGTAATTTATAAAGGAAGTAGGTTTAATTGATTCACAGATAAACATGGCTGGTGAGGCCTCAGGAAACTTACAATCATGGCAGAAGGCAAAGGGGAAGCAAGGCACCTTCTTCACAAGACAAAAGGAAGGAGAAGTGCTGAGAGAATGGAGAAGAGCCCCTTATAACACCATCAAATCTTGAGATAACTCACTCACTATCATGAGAACAGCATGGGGGAAACAAGCCCCATCATGCAATTACCCCCACCTGGTCTCTCTTTTGAGATGTAGGGATTATGGTGATTATAATTTAGGATGAGATTTGGGTGGGGACACAAGGCCTAACCATATCATTCCACACAGGGCCCCTCTCAAATCTCATGTCCTCACATTTCAAAACACAATCATGCCTTTCCAAAAGTTCCCCAAAATCTTAATTCATTCCAGCATTAATTCAAAAGTCTAAGTCCAAAGTATCATCTGAGACAAGGCAAGTCCCTTACACCTATGAGCCTGAAAAGTCATAAGCAAGTTATTTAGTTCCTATATACAATGGAGGTACAGGCATTGGGTAAATACAGCTGTTCCAAATGGGAGAATTTGGCCAAATGAAGGAGCTACAGGCCCCAGTCAAGTCTGAAAACCAGTAGGACGGTCAAGTCTCAAAGCTCCAAAATTATCTTCTTTGAATTCATATCTCACATCTAGGTCACACTGATGCAAAAGGTGGGATACCATGCTCTCAGGAAGCTCCACCCTGTGGCTTTGCAGGGTACAGCTCCCCGCCTGGCTGCTTTCACATGCTGGCTTTGAGTGTCTGCAGATTTTCCAGGTGCACAGTGCAAGCTGTCAGTGGCTCTACCATTCTGGGGTGTGGAGGATGGTGGATTTTTCCTCACAGTTCCTTTAGGCGGTGCCTTAGTGGAAACTCTATGTGGGGCCTCCTATCCCACATTTCCCTTCTGCACTGCCTTAGCAAAGGTGCTCCATGAGGGCTCCACATCTGCAGCAAACTACTGCCTGGACATCCAGGCATTTTCACACATCCTCTGAAATGGAGATGAAGTTTCTCAAACCTCAGTTCTTGACTTTTGCACACTCACAGGCCCAACACCATATGTAAGCTGCTAAGGCTTGGGGCTTGCACCCTCTGAACCAATAGACTGAGCTGCACTTTGGCCCCTTTAAGCAATGGCTGGGATACAGGGCTCCAAGTCCTGGGGCTGCCCAAAGCAGCAAGACCCCAGACCTGGTCCACAAAACCATTTTTAACTCCTAGACATCTGGGCCTGTGATGGGAGGGGCTGCTGTGAAAACTTTCGACAGTCCCTGGAGACATTTTTCACATTGTCTTGATAATTAACATTTGGCTCCTTGTTACTTATGCAAATTTCTGCAGCAGGCTTGAATTTCTCCTCGGGAAATGGGTTTTTCTTTTCTGTCACATTGTCAGACCAAATTTTCCAAACTTTTATGCTTTGTTTCCCTTTGAAACATAAGTTCCAATTGCAAGACTGTATCTTGGTGAATGCATAAAACTGATTGCTTTTAAGAGTACCAAGTCACCTCTTGAATGCTTTGCTGCTTAGAAATTTCTTCCACCAGATACTCTAATCATTTCTCTTACATTCAAAGTTCCACAGAACTCTAGGGCAGGGACAGAAAGCCACCAGTATTTTTGCAAACATACAGCAAGAGTCAGTGTTGCTCCAGTTCCCGATAGATTCCTCATCTCCATCTAAGACCACCTCAGCCTGGACTTTATTGTCCATATCACTATCAGCATTTTGGTCAAAGCCAGTTAAGAAGTCTCTAGGAAGTCCCAAACTTTCACACATTTTCTTGTCTTATTCTGAGCCCTCCAAATTGTTCCAATCTCTGCTTATTACCCAGTTTCAAAGTTACCTCCACATTTTTGGGTATCTTTATAGAAGCACCCCACTCTCTGTCATACCAATTTACTGTATTAGTTTGTTTGCATACTGCTATAAATAACTGCCTGATACCTGGGTAATTGACTCACAGTTGAGCATGGCTGGGGAGGCCTCAGAAAATGTACAATTATTGCAGCAGGTAAAGGGGAAGCAAGGCACCTTCTTCCCAAGGTGGCAGAAGGGAGAAGTGCCAAGCAAAAGGGGAAGAGCCCCTTAAAACATCAGACCTTGTGAGACGTCACTCATTATCATGAGAACAGCATGCGGGAAACCACCCCCATGATTCACTTACCTCCACTTCGTCTCTCCCTTGACATGTGGAAATGATGGGGGTTATAATTCAAGATGAGATTTGGGTTGGGACACAAAGCCTAACCATATCAATGCATAACTAAACATAATTTAGAATGCTAATTTAAAGTGTCCTTTTCCACGCAGAAATCTATGGATGTGCATTTTCTTTTCCCAAAATTAATTGTAAATTTATGAAATGTTAATAAAATAAAGACCTTAGAAATCTGGGAACAGAGAATCTTAGTCATTTCACATTCTGATTTATATTTATCCAGCAGGCATTGGTATAGCTATGGTGGTCGATACATTATTGAAATACTTTAGTAGAGGAGAAATAGTCCCTGAATGAGTCCTCAAATCCTACCACCCAATAGTGCCCTTCATACCTCAAACCCTCTCAAAGGATGCTCCAGCTTTCATATATTTCTGCCCAATACAATCACTTCATTCTCATGCTCTAGGATTAGGCCAGCTTGGATTCTGTTTGAATAGTGCTCATTAATCTTTGGAATAACATCACTGATTATGCTGGAGATGAAGAAGAGCAAGATGGTACTTCATTGGATCCCACTATCACCACCATTTCCATACATACTCTAATAGCATTAAACTTTCTCCGTTAGGTCCAGAAGAAACTATTTGTGATTTGGTATTTATTATTTCCCCACTTTGGAATGTATATCTATCTATTACTTCTCTGTAATTATTAAATAATATTACAGTGTGTGAGGTTGCAAGAAGTAGTAAGATAATTTTAAGTTTAAAATAACAGAATGAAGAGAGGTCTCTATTCTTTTTCTTCTCAGTTCACAAGGACAAACTGCCAAGTGCAAGGAAGAATAAGCAGAGTTGTAAGAAAGATATCTAAAGAGATATCTGATTGCTCAGATATCAGAGAAATGGAAGAGAGTCTTGTCTTCAAATACTTGTTTCAAACAGCAGGTTTTCAGCACGTAGGGTGGAGGCAGAAGTTTCTCATGAGCACCTTTTGGGTCACAGTAAGGGGAGAGAGATAGAACAGAAACACGCAAGCATGCCATGTCACTTTGTAAGTACCATAAACATTTCGTTATTCCATTCATTCTTCCATTATTAATCAAATGAATTTCAACAGATTACAATACAGGACATGGTCTTTTAGAACTGTAAAAGCAGATTCCAAAGTTTGTGAGAAACATAAGAAAAATATTCAAGAAAAGGTAAGAAAATTATGAAAAAGAAAGGGAAATTGGTTTTAAGGATTATTTGCTCTACCAGTTATTAAAATATTAAAATTAATAATAAGCATATCTAATATTTTGTGTGCTATGCTAAGTACCAAGTATTTGAAATGCTATGATGTCAGTTCTTAATGATTATCTTTGCTCGAGCAAAGGTCAAGGTACAACCTGCTTTAAGATGATGTAATAAGTCCAGGCCCAGGCAGTGTCACACCTTGGAAAAAGAACAGAAGGTTGCTTCCCAGAGTGAAAATCAGGTGGTTTGATGGTGGGGTTATTTTTACTAAGAAAGAAAATTAAGATGTCAGCTCACAATTGTATTTGTTATTATTTAGTAAATTTATTATTTTGCATCCTATATAAGAATTATATGTCAAATATTCACATATGCACTGCTAAACCTAAATATTCAGATGTCTATTTCCTCTTCCCAATTCAGAAATCTTATTGCTTCTTCCATCAAAGGAAAATCACAATATTTAAGGTCTATAATTTCAACACATTTCTGTATATTTTTATAAAATATATCCCTAAATAATAGATTGTTCTTCTGCATGTTTAAAACTTTAGCCGGTACAATGATCTCTGAATTTTTCTGGAAATTACATTTTTTTCCCCTCTCAGAATTAGTTTGTTAGTTATACTCATGTGGATATGTGTGGCTCTATTCCATTTAATCTTTACTATTGTATTATATCCATTCCTATGTTGTACAGCTGTGAAAATTTCACTACTGTAACACTTAAGGGTAAAAAATTTCTAGTAATTAAATAAAAGGCATTTTCACATTCAGTAGATCTTGTCCAACAGTATTCATAGGAGGTTATACTAAATTATATTTGCATAAGCAGTTTAGAGGCTTTCCCATTACGGTACAAGCAGCACCACATTTCGGATCTTCAAATTTCAGATTTTCAAAGTGTTGCCCATATTTTGAGTGTGAGCTTTTATCTCTGTATTTCAGTTTCCGTTTTCCTTACCTGAGCTGATTCATTTCACATACTTATTGATGATTCAGTTTACTTTTTCTGTATATAGCTTTGTTTTAGCCAGTTTCTCTATCGTGTTTTACCAGTTTATTTGTAAAAGTTCTTTTTCTTTATTGGTAATACATATTATTAAGATGCTTCCTTGTAAGTTATCTGTATTTTTTAATTGTGCTTTATACATTAAACATATATTTATTGGAAACTGCTACTTGTTCATGGTAGGAGGTAGGAATTTGTATAATTTTAATAGACAACTAAACATTTCTAACTGATGTAGTGACTAGTTATCCCTTACCCATTATAGTGCGAAGTAATTTCAATTGAACGTTAAGTCTGTGTTTAGGAATTGGTATGTGAGCTCTCTTTTCTATTGTGTTGATCTGTTTATTAGCACAACAACAGCACATACCTTTTATTACTGTAGCTCTTAAAGTATCTTTCTCTTTTTTCCACAAGCATCATTGTTTTCTTGAGATTTGTCTATCCTTGTCAGTTGCTCTTATAAATACATATATTAACTATTCAAATGTTAAATAAATCATCACTATTTTGATTAGAATTGCTTAGGTTTATAAATTATGTTATAATTTGGGTTGAATAGAAGTGTTTGCAGTATTTAAAGTAGATTAGTTTCACACATGAACGTACTATCGCTGAAAAGCTGTAAACATATTTAGGTTTGCATTGATGTCTTTCAATAAACATTTATAACTTTTTTCATTTAGGAGTGTATTCCTAATTTTAAGTAATATTTTCACTGTATCCTTTTCTATGTTTGGATAAATTTAGATGCACAAATACTTGTTACAATTGCTTACAGTATTCAGTATAATAACAACCTGTACAGGTTTATAGCCTAGGAGCAATAGGTTGCACCATACATCCTACGTGTGTAGTAGGCTATACAATCCAGGTGTACGCAAATATAGTCTATGATGTTCACACAGTGATAAAATTGGCTAAGGATGTATTTCTCAGAATGTATCTCTATCATTAAATAACACACAATCATCTATAAAACAAACACCATTTGTTGCACTTATGTTCATAAGAAAGGTTGGTTGGTGATTAACTTTATTTAATACCTTTAATTGATTTTTCATAACAAGGTATATTATTCCATAAGTATCACTGAGAAGTGGAGTCTTTCTAGTTTTTCCTCTTATGATGTTCCGTGAGATAGTATTAGTAGAATTATCTGTTTACAAATATCTGTTACAAATTACATAAAAATCTCTGTGTTTGGTATATGTTAGGTAGATCTTACAGGACTTAATCAAATTTGATCATGGTAATAAGATTACTATATTTATACTTTTATTAATCAAATACACACACATAATTACATATAGAAATATTAAAAATATATTTGTTCTACAAAAGTTAGCAAATTACTTTGTCCTAATAATTTGCATTATATTGACTATAAGGTTGTGAATTTTTTTTTAGCAATATTAAGAACCTACAGTAAGTATAATACTGACATTGAAAATTACTGAGAGTTTCTTTATGGATGAATATATAGTTTTTATATTGTTCCATACAACACTGGAAAGAGTATATTTTAGGTAATTTGTATATCAGGGTTCTATATTATGTCTGTACATAAGGCTGCTTAATTATATAGTTCAAATCTTATATACACTACTGCATTTTTGTTTACTTTGGTGCTAATACAATGATGGCTTTTCTTCATTTAATTTTGCCAAATTATTATTATTATATCCATGCTTGCTTTATTTTGTATTTTGTACTGAAATTTCTAATATTAAATGTCCTGGAAATTCTAATTCTGCTATGTAAATTTTGATGTCATGTTTCCAAAATATTAAATTTTGAGAAATTTTCATATGTCTGATGCATAATCTTTTGTAGTCCTGTTTAAGGGCCTGTAGTTGGGCAGTTGAATTTACTTTGCATTTGCCAGGTGTCCCAGGATGCTAAAATAACTGAATCTCTTGCTATTCATTTCTGAGTTTGTGGTTTCCTGGCCTCTGCAAGTATTGCAATTTGAAACCATAAATCCATGAATATAATGACCATACCCTGATTCCAAGTTCTCAGTAGGGACTTTTCTTTCCAATCTAGAAACAATTATGAAATTTACACTTAGCTTATTTTCACCATTTCCTTGCAAACAGGTATCTTCCAGCCTACTCGTTGCTAAGGGTGTTTCTTCAAGGAATCCTGCAACGTGCAAGGATTTAAGTTCCATTTCCCCCTCCTCAACTTGTAAGCTAACACAAAAGCTCGTGTCTCCAAGCAGCTTTAAATTTTAAGGCTATGTGTCTTGCTATCAGCCAGTATCATCAGAGCAGCTTCAGGTGCCTGTCTTAATCATCCATTCTAGTTTTTATGTGTTGTTCTTCTAAGGCTTTGTGAGTTTTACTTCTAACCAATCAATTAAAATGATGTTTGTTATACTTTATGTAGCAATTTTAGGTATTTTACTGTGGGGGGTTTACTCAAAAGCATTTAATTTTCACGATTGCCAAACAAACACCATGTAATTCCAAAGATTTATAAATTTGTTATAAAGACCAACTTGAAATATTTTACACATTAAATTAAGGATAAATATTTTATAGATATTTGGGAAAAATTTTACTATTTACCTTTTTAAAATCTTATAACAATATTGCGTAATCATCACATTATGGTATTGTGAGTGACCTAACCATACAGGAATAATAGTATATTTTTACATTTACTAAGCCTTGTAAGATAAAGACTTTTATAAGACAAGAAAAATAATATTTAAATAATATTTGTTAATAACTATGGCATTAAGAAATGATTCTATAAAACAAAATGAAAATGAAAACATGGAAGGTGCTATAAAAGACTTTCTATTGTTAAAGAAAATTAAAGACTCAGAAGTAATTTTAGCAATGTAAATCTGAAATACTTTTTGATTATTTAGCTAGTAGAATAAATCTAGAATTTACTGTTTTTTGCTAAATCCTTTATTATACACATGTTTAAAACTAATTTGACTGGCTCCTTCTATATATATCAGTTCTTGAGATACATTAATGAGTAAGAAAGAAAATACGTTCCCTCATAAACTTGCTTATGTTATAATGAGGGAAGCTGAAAAACAGCTAATAAGAATAAAAATGAAACCCATTTTTTAATAAATGCCAGAAGAAATAAAGGAAAATAGGTAGCCAACAAATGCTCAGGATGAGAGCAATTTTAAAAATTATTGCCAAGAAGAGTCTGCTTTAGAGGTTTTATTTTAACAGAGATATGATGATTGGTAGAAGAAAGTCTTTATAAAATATAAGGAAGAACTATCCTAGAAATGTAATGATGAGAACAAATTTAGCCTGATGTGTTCCAGAGACATCAACAGTGTGGCAGCAGCACAGGAGAAAATGGTAAACATTAAGATGGGAGCAAGGCAGGGTCAGTTCACATGTGGGCTTGGGGATGGGTTGTCTACATAAATCAACAAACAAGTATACTTTTTTGTTTTAAATATTTGTGGGTACATAGTAACTGTATATATTTATGGAATACATGAGATGTTTTGATACAGGCATGCAATGTGAAATAGTGTAAACCAAAACTGTCCTAGGCATACCAGGCCAAACTGCTTCACTGACTATAGATCAAGGTATGAATGTTTTCCATGAAGAGTTGATATGTGTTGATTTAGTATATAAAATATAACTCTGCTGCCTTCCATTAATTTATTGTATTCTCTGAAACTGAATATGTGGAAAAAGGAATGAGGTAGCAGGAGAGGAAACATTGAGATCAATAAGAGACCCATGAAGCCACCCAAGAGAGAAAAATGACAATTTGGATTAAGAGGGTCCCTACTGATCAAATGCTGATTTGAATGTCTTAAGAAAATTGAAAGGTGCAAATCATAAATTTGCTTTTGGTAACGAAATAATATTTGTGTGTATAATGTATTATCAATCATAGTTGTGTACTCAAGATTGACAAATTTTATTTTATCTTTATAAGATACAATGATTTTTCTACAGATTAAAAGTGATTGCATTAATATCAACTATAAATCTTACATTGTATAACATCATTTTTATGTTTTTTTAATTCTATTCATTCACAAGAATGGAGGTTAAGGAAGTATGATGTATGACGGAGTGGAAATAGCATAAATTCTGTAGTTAAGATAACTGTCATTTAAGTAGTATCTGTCACTTGCAGGCTGTGCTTTTTTCTACATTTACTAATCTTTCTGAGCCTCAGTATTTTGTCTTTTAAC
The DNA here is from genome assembly GCF_028878055.3 of Symphalangus syndactylus. Lineage (NCBI taxonomy): Eukaryota > Metazoa > Chordata > Mammalia > Primates > Hylobatidae > Symphalangus > Symphalangus syndactylus. Next base: position 109,114,820 of record NC_072426.2, on the reverse strand, counting down.
AGGCTGAAAATTGAAAGATCACAATATAAAGACGGTTTCATCCTAACTATTCAGAAAATTGTTGTCATTTTTTATTTTGATTTTTTTAGAAAGAGGGTCTCACTCTGTTGCCCACACAGGAATGTGGTGCCACAATCATAGCTCATTGCAGCCTCAGACTCCTGGGCTAACGCAGTTCTCCTACCTCTGTTTCCTGAGTAGTTGGGACCACAGGTGTATGTCACCATGCCCAACTGGTTTCTTTTTATTTTTTGTAGAGCCAGGATGTTGCTATGTTGCCCAGACAGGTCTCAAACTCCTGGGCTCAAGCAATCCTTCATCCTTGGCCTTCTAAAGCACTGAGATTATAGGCATGAGCAACCATGCCTGGCCGATTGTATTTATTTCTATTATCATCAACAGTGTTATCATTCACTTAAATCTGGATCATGAGGTTTATGCCGGCGCCAGATTTTGAAAAATAAATATTGTTTTATCCAAGTAAATTAATGAAGTTCTCAAAAAAAGTAACTACCAGAATCTGGCAGAATTCTCAAAATAGCGTAGATCAATTTTAAGTTAAATCAGAGTTATTTATGCAGGGGCAGATTTTTCCAAATATTTTTCATAAGAATTTTTATACAAAAAAAAAAAGTACTACTAGATTTATCTTGCTTACTTCCTATTTTTTTTTTTAGATGGAGTCTCGCTCTGTCACCCAGGCTGGAGTGCAGTGGCGTGATCTTGGCTCACTGCAACCTCCACGTCCCAGGTTCAAGCAATTCTCCTGCCTCAGACTCCCCAGTATCTGGGATTACAGGCACCTGCTACCACGCCCAGCTTATTTTTTGTATTTTGGGTAGAGATGGGGTTTTACCATGTTGGCCAGGATGGTCTTGAACTCCTGACTTCAAGTGATCCGCCCACCTCAGCCTCCCAAAGTTCTGGGATTACAGGTGTGAGCCATCGCACCCGGAGCTTACTTGCTTTTTTAATGATTAAGTGATAGGTACATAACTGAGAAAGAGAAGGGGAAAAAAAGGGAAACCCAGTGTAAAAGATCAAATAATATTATTCACAGTTATGAGCAATTATACAATTATTGTTATTAAAATTAGAAAACAGTCTGTTTTAAAGGGTACTTTTACATTATTTATTGCATTGAACTTCCATTAGGTTCAAAAAAGTAATACTGCAGCTATTTATAAGACAGAAAACTAAGAATCATAGAGATTAGTTGACTTTTCCAGGACTGTATGGCAAATTAATAGTAGAAATCAAATAGCAGTGTATGCTTTCTAATCTTATTTAAACTCATTGTGTCACAAATAAGAGCAATCTCTGTAAGTTTTCATTTTATGCCTGAAAAGTATTCCATAGTGTAAATATACCACATTTTCTTTAAGCATTCATTTGTTGATAGACGCTGAGCTTGATTCTGTATCTTGGCTACTGTGAAGAATGCTGCAGTAGATGTTAAATTGAAGAAATCTTTTCAACATGCTGATTTCATTTATTTTGGATATATATCCAGTAGTGGAATTGTTCTAGTCCACTATATCCATTATATGATAGTTCTCTTTATAATTTTTGAGGAACTTCAATAACGTAGTTTATAATGGCTCTACTAATTTATATTCTTACCAACAGTGTATGAGTTCCTCTTTGTTTATATCCTCCTCAGCATTTGTTGTATGATTCAGAAATTTATTTATTCTGTTTTCCAATTCATTGCTGTATAGTCACTCATAATAATCTCAAAGGATTCTTTGTATTTCTGTAGCAGCAAAGTGGTGTCTTTTTTTTCATTTCTAGTTTTATCTATTGTTATACTTCTCTCCTTTTTGTTAGTCGAGAAGAAGTTTTGTTTATCTTGTGCATTTTTTCTTTTCAAAATAACCCTTCACTTTGTTGATCTTTTTATTTTTTTAGTCTATTTTATTTCTGCTCTGATCCTTAGCATGTCTTTCCTTCTACTAATTTTGGGTTTAATTTGTTGTTTATCCAGGTTATTGAGTGCAGCATTAAGTCATTTATTTGAAATAGTTTTAATCTTTTGATGTGGTATTCATTGTTATAAACTTTCCTCATGGAATTTCTTCTATATATCCCAAGACTTTGGTATGTTGAGTTTTTCTTTTGCTCATTTCAATAAATTTTTAAATTTCAAGGTTTTTTTAAATAGTAATTGTTCCATTTGTTGTACAAGAGCATATTGTTTAACTTCAATGTATTTTTAAGGTGTCCAAAGTTCTCTTTTTATTGATTTCTAGTTTTATTCCATTGTAATAATTTTGTTATTTTAAAATTTGTTAAGATTTTTTTTGTGGCCTAACAAATGATCGACCCTAGAGAACGTTCCATGTACTGATGAGAAGTATGTGTAATCTGCAGCTGTTAGAAGTAACGTTCTGTAAATGCCTGTTGTCCATTTGGTCAAGAGTGCACTTGAACTCTGATCTGACCTTTCTTTATTTTCTGTCTGGATGATATGTCCGTTGCTGAAGCTGGAATGTTGATGTGCCCTACTCTTACTGATTTGCACTCTACTTCTTCCATTAGGACTTTTAACACAGGCATATCTTGTATTATTGTGCTTTACTTTATTGTGCACTGCAAAAACTTTTCAACTACTGAAACAGTCAAATGGAAAGTTTGTGGCAACCCGGTGTCAAGCATGTCTGTTGGCCCATTTTTTCTAACATCATGGACTCACTTCATGTCTGTTATATTTTGCTAATTCTCATAGTATTTCAAAATTTTTCATTATTGTTATATTTGTTATAGTGATCTGTATTCATTGATCTTGGATTTTACTATTGTTATTGTTTTAGTGCATCACAAATTTTACCCACAGAAAACAGCAAACTTAATCAATAAATGTTGTTTGTGTTCTGCTCCACTGGCCAGTCATTCTCCCATCTATCTCCCTCTTATAGACCCTTCCTATTTCCTGAAACACAACAATATTAAAATTAGGACAATTCATAACCTACAATGGCTTCTAAGTGTTCAAGTAAAGAAAGAGTCACATGGGATGCTGAGACAGGCAGATCACGAGGTCAGGAGATCGAGACCATCCTGGCTAACATGGTGAAACCCCGTCTCTACCAAAAATACAAAAAATTAGCTGGGCGTGGTGGCGGGCACCTGTAGTCCCAGCTACTTGGGAGGCTGAGGCAGGAGAATGGCGTGAACCTGGGAGGCGGAGCTTGCAGTGAGCCGAGATCTCGCCACTGCCCTCCAACCTGGGTGACAGAGTCAGACTCCGTCAAAAAAAAAAAAAAAAAAAAGACAGAGTCACATGTCATTCACTTTAAATCAAAACCTAAATTCAATTAAGCTTTGTGAGGAAGTCACATCAAAAGCCAAGACAGACCAAATGCTAGGTCCCTTGTACCAAGCAGTCAGCCAAGTTGTAAATGTGAAGAAAAATGTCTTGATAACTTGCTGCAGCTTCTCCATCGGTACTTGCCGCTTCGCCTTGCACTTTTGTGTTATGTAGATTGCTTTTTTACTTAAACCGCATGAACCAAACTTTGCTATCTCCCAACTGTTCTTAAATGAAATTAAAAGTGCTTTCCAGTGAACACCTGAATGCTAAGAAAGCAAAACACCTGGGTGCTGATATAAATTCATAGTGTTCCACATGGAAAATCAAACAATATAGTTGTAATGTAGACAAAACAGTCTTATACTCAAAGGAGATGTCATCTAGGACTTTCTGAGCTAAAGAGGAGAAGTCAATGCATGGTTTCAAAGCTTCAAAGGACAGGCTGATTTTCTTGTTAGGGACTAATGCAGCTGGTAATTTTGAGTTGAAGCCAATGATCATTTACCATTCTAAAAATCCTAAGGCCCTTAAGAACTCTGATAAATCTACTCTTCCTGTGCTTTATAAATGGTACAACAAAGTCCAGATGCCAGCACATCTGTTTACAGCATGTTTTACTTAATATTTTAAGCCCACTGTTAAAAACCTACTGCTCAGAAAAGGTTTCTTTCTAAATATGACTTATCATTGATAATGCACTTGGTAATCCAACAGCTATTATGGAGTTTTACAAGATGATTGTGGTTTTTCATGTCTGCTAACACAGCATTTATTCTGCTACTACATGGATCAAGGGGCAATTTAGACTTTGAAGTCTTATTATTTAAGAAATATGTTTTTTCCTAATGCTATGGCTGCCATAAAGAGTGATTTCTCTGATAGATCTGGCGAAAGTAAACTGAATACCTACTGGAAAGAATTTACCATTATAGATGTCCTTCAGAATATTTTGGACTTATGGGAGGCTGTCAAAACATCAAAATTAATATAAGCTTGCCAGATGTTTATTCCAACCCTCATGGGTGACTTAGAGGGATTCAAGACTTCAGTGGAGGAACTAACTGCAAATGTGATGGGAATAAGCAAGAGAGCTAGAATGAGAAGTGGTGCCTAAAGGTGTGACTGAATTGCTGCAATCTGGTGATAAAACTTTAATGGATGAGTTGTAACTATGGATTAGGAAAGAATTTGGTTTCTTGAGATGGAATCTACTCCTGGAGAAGATGCTCTGAACATGGTTAAAACAAAGGATGTTAAATATTACATAAACTTAGTTAATTAAAAAGCAGAAGGTTTTGAGATTAACACCAATTTTTTAAAAAATGTTCTACTGTGGGTAAAATACCATCAAACAACATTGCTTTCTACAGAGGAACGTTTCATAATGAAAGATTTGATTGATGTGGCAAACTTTATCATTGTATTATTTTAAGAAGTTTCCACAGCCACTCCAATCTTCTGCAAAAACAAATGTGATCAAAGAAATATTTAGCCATCAGCATCAAGACAAGATCTTTCACCAGCAAAATAAAATTACAATTCATTCAGTGCTAAAATGATCAATACAAATTTTAGAAATAAAGTATTTTTAATTAAAAGATGTACATTCTTTTTGTAAACATAGTATTATTTCACAATTAATACAGTACAGTGCAAACATAACTTTTAAATGTAGCGGGTAATAAAAAATTGTGTTCCTCACTTTATTGTGATATTTCTTTTACCGTGGTGATCTGGAAGTGAACCTACAATATCTTTGGGGTATGGTTGTGTTTGCTTTATACATTCAGCTTCTCTTATGTTGGGCACACATTTATTTATAATTGTTAAACTCTTTTTTAGTACACCTTAATTATTAAATAATGGCCTCTTCTCTTTTTTACATTTTTTGGCTTAATGTTTATATTATTTGATACACATATAGAGACCACAGTTTTTTTTTAATTTCAATTTTCATGACTTTTTGTATATTTTGCTTTTCACTTTCAGTCTGTTTACAGAACAAGCGAATCTTTCATAGGTAGCTTATAGTTAGGTCTTTTTTTTTTTAACCATTCAATCTTTTAATTGAAGATCTTAATCAATTTACAGTTACGGTAATTATTGATAGTTAAGGACTTACTACTGCCATTTTATTACTTGTTTTCTGGTTGCTTTACAGATCCTGTTTTCCTTTTTTTCTTAGTCTTCATTTGTGATTAACTAATTTCTCTCTAGCAGTATGTTTTTATTCTTTGCTTTTTATGTTTACTGCATCCTCTCTAGGTTTTGCTTTGTGGTTACAGTGAGACTTACAAAATACATTCTACAATTATAACAAGCTTTTATATTTGTACAGACTTTTCCCTGTATAAATTGATAATTGTATAAACTGATAACAACTTAACTTTAATCTCAAAGGAAAGAAAATAAACAAGCAAAAAGCTGTATACTTTGTTTATTCTCCCCCACATTAGGAAATTTTAATATCACAATTGGTAATTTTACATAGCCTATTTCTTAACAAATTACCACAGTTATTTTTATTTTTTATTAGTTTGAACTTTTTGTCTTCATACTGATAATATTTGTAGTTTTTCAGTATTAGAATGCTTATACCATGATTTCAGTATTAGAATAACAATCATTTTAGTATCTTTTTCTTTCAGTTGGAAGAACATTCTTTATCATTACATGTAGGAAATATCTGGTAGCAATAAATTTTCTAAGCTTTTGTTTTTAAAAGTTTTTATCCATCCTTCATTTCTGAAAGATAATTTTGCTGGACACAGTATTCTCGGTTGACAGATTTTTTTATATTTTTCCCTTCAACACTCCAAATACATCATCCTACTCCCTCCTGGCCTATCTCAAGAGGCTCTTTGTTTCTGACATTTGACAGTTTGATTATCATATGTGCTGGGGTACTGTTATTTAGGTTGAACCTGGTTGATGACATTTAACCTTATTGTGCCTGAATATTTATATCTTTTTTCTGCTTTGGAAAGTTTTATATTATTATTTCTTGGAATAAGCTTCTAACCTGTTGTCTTTCCCTATTCTTCCTTTAATTTCAGTAACCCAAATATTTGATCTTTTGATTTTGTTCCATATATCTCATTAGAATTCTTCATTATTTTTAGCCTTTTTTCTCTACTAATAATGTATTTTCAAGTAGCCTGCCTTCAGGTGTACTGATTCTTCTGATTGATCATTTCTACTGTTGATGTTTTATATTGCATATTTCATTTGGTTCAATGTATTTTTCAGCTCCAGGATTTGAGTTTTATTTCTTTTTAATTATTTCAATTTTTCTGTAAAATTTATCAGATAAATTTCTGAATTAACCCTATATATGTTTTCTTGTGGTTTCTTGAGTTTTCTTAAAAAGGGTACTTTAAATACTTTGAGAAATCACATATTGTCATTACTTTTGTGTGCATCTCTATCACCTTTGTTTGGTGAGGTCATATTTCCCTGAATGTTTCTGAAACTTGTGAATGTACAATGATATCTGCCCACTGAGGAATAAGATATTTATTCTAATCTTTGATGCCTGGCTTTGTTTGTGCCTGTCCTTCTTCAGAGAGTCTTCCAGAGATTCTAAGCCGACTGACTATTGTATTTCCTGATTCTGTGGTCACTGCAGCCACCCCATTGATACAGGATTCTCTAAATCCAGGCTTGTCATGAGTCTCACAGAGATTCTGAGTTTGACATTGTGAGAATATTGGAACTGTATGGGAAAGTTTGCTGGGACTTAAGCCTAGAAGACCGTTCCAGTTACTCAGATGGGCATGTTTCTCAGCAGGTCCCTGTACAGGCAGAATGTTCACCAACTTCAGCAAAAAAAGACCAAAGCTGAGACTGAGCCATCTCAGGATCTGCTTTTGGATGGCAGTTGGTGAGCCCATCATGCAGGCTTAGACACTTGGACTGAAAGAAATGAGTTAGTCTCCTTTTGTGTCTTTGTGTTTAGAGTTCTGAGCCAGGATTTCAGCTGAGGGGAGCAGGAACCTAGCCACAGGGCAACTTTCAGGTTTACTGTCAAGATAAATGTCAGCAGACAGATGAGCCTCTTCACCAATGTACTAATGTGTGTGATTTCTCCTAAAACCTTTGAAAGATGATTTTGGCTACAGGCTCAAGGCTTTTAGGTGGTGATGCAGTTTCTAGGCTTGAACCAAAAATAGAATCAGCAGATCAGCCACTTGGGTGCCAACCTGCACACTTGAAATAACCCAACTATGATTTGGGCCCCACAGAGTTTTATAAACTTCTACCTAAATCCCCAATATTTTTTTCTGTGGATGGGTTCAGAATTCTTGTTGTTATAGGGGAATATGAATCAGTTACTTCCTAGTCTGTCATTATGATAATATTCTATTTTTATATTCTGTGCTATTATTCATTAAGACAGTAATTCCAAACCAGGATATTTCTTTGTCAAGATAGAGCTGAACAAACTATACCTCTGTGGAAATAATAGCTTATCAAATGTGACTTAAGGAGCACATAATATGGAACTTCTATGCTTTTGAATATATTATTTTATTTTGGTGGATGTATCTTCTATCATATATACATTGAGTTTGTTTCTCAAATTAAAGATGAAAATTAGCGTGTTATAATGATATTTCTTTTGGCTTTAAGTAATTCTGAAGAGGCTACTTTTCCTTACTGACTAAAAGTTAACATCAGGGCCAGGCACAATGGCTCACACCTATAATCCCAACACTTTGGGAAGCTGAGGAAAGAGGATTACTTTATGTTGGGAGTTCGAGATCAACCTGGGTAAGAGAGTCAGATCTTATCTCTACAAAAATAAAAATAAATAAATACATACATACATATATTTGCCTGACATGGAGGCCTGTGCCTGTAGGCCCAGCTACTTGGGAGACTAAGGTGAGAGAATCACTTGAGCTTAGGAGAGTAAGGCTGCAGTAAGCTATGATGGTGCCACTGCACTCCAGCCTGAGTAAAAGAGCAAGACCCTGTCTCAGAAAACATGTGTGTGTGTATATTATGTAATATATACACATATTTTATATTTATATACACATGCATATAAAATAATAGTTAACTTTAACCTTCAAGTCTCTATTTATTTTACATTTTAAAAGGAAAAGAGAGGGATAGTTTGTGCATGTGAAAAAATATCATTTAAAATTTTGTTTTAAAAAAAAGTTTTTGACAAAATTTCCTTTCAGGTAAAAATAAAATATTCTTTTCAAATATGAAGTATCATAACCAAGATAGTAACTTGCAAAAGTATAAAATGTAGCACAATCATTTGTATTTATATAGTTAATTAAATAGCAAATTATATGACCCAGTTTCATTTATGCAATTAGCAATTAAACTAAATCTCTTACCCTAAATTACTGGAGATACGATGGTGCCCATGAGAACCAGCAGGATACCATCTATTTTAAGTATGCTTTAATAGCAGGTTATGATAAATTTTGGAATATTTTCATTTATTCAGTAATTTATACATTTTTGAGAACTGTTAAGCTCTATCTAAAATATTGTAGAAATCACACCTAATTTCTAATCTGCAGTTAATAATAGGCAAGGGACAATAATAGTTATTTTTTCTTTTTCTTTCTTTTGAATTTCTAAACTGAACTTAACCAATAATAAAACTTAATAACTTTTTTTAATAATAACTTTCTTATTTTATTTATTTTTATAATACAGGGAATATTTTGTTTTCTAGTATAGTCATGTTCAAAGGTACAGATTTATACCAGTATTTTAGCTCATATATTAAGCTAAATTTTATATCTAAATTGCATATTGTAGAAGACATATAGGTGAGATTTTAAGTTGTCTTAAATATTGCTTTGGTCTGAATGTTTCTTTTTCTCTAAAATTTATATGTTGAACTCTAATTACCAATGTGATGGCATGAAGAGGTGGGCTTTTGGGAAGTGATGAGTTATTAGAGTTAAACCTTCAGGAACGGAATTATTGCCCTTTACAAAGAGACACCAGAGAACTGCCTTCTCTGTCTAACATGTGAGGCGACAGCAAGAAGGTGCCATTTTATAAACTAGAAAGTGGAACTTCACCAGACACTAATTTTACCAGCACATTGATCTTGTACTCCCCAGCCTCCAGAACTGTGAGAAATTTTTCATTTTGAAAAGCCAATTGTGATCTTCTAAAGTAAAATTATTAAATAGTTTGATTTAACTAAACTCAGAAACATGCATTCTCTTCTCAACCTCTGTGCATTTTAAAAGCTAAAGCAAATTTCAAACAGAAGGTGAATTTAATGTCATTTTATTACTCTCTTAAATTTTATATTGTTTCCCAGTTGTTGTGAACATTTGATATTTTAAGGATGTCATCTAACTCCATTCCCTCCAAATACTCTAATTTTTTGTTTATGTGTAATCTTGGTGAGAGACTGTGTCTACAATTAAAAGTATAAGGGACCAGATTCACCCCACAGCCCTACTTCCACTGCCTAGGACCAGATATTTTACCTTGCTCAACCAATCTGATGTTTCTCAGAACCACTGTCCCCCACACACCTAGCCACTATGCGATGACTCAGCAAAGAAAGGAGTATGGATGTTATAGGCTATGAGCAAATGTTCCAGTGCTTGGTCATTGATATGGTTCCTGATGCTCAGCCTTTGGGGCATCCTTAATTTCTACACTTTCTCCAAGTCTGTACCTTCAAACTATCATCCACATGAAACTCATTTGGTGATAACCATTTGGTGAAATTCATTTGGTGATAATCACTAAATGAATTCCATTTTTGCCTAACTTAAACTTAATTACATAAAGTTGTAATTTAATAGTTCATACCTAAGTGCTTCTTTCACTTGTATTTTTCCATATATTAAATGTAACGTCCACACACAATTGTTCATACTGTTTGTATCTCTTTGGAGCTTTTCATTTTTACAAAAAATAATATAGTCCTCATTCTGCAAAATTTTCCAATAATATAAATCTGTGGTTTGAAAAAGTATATATGTCTTTGATACTTAAATACTTTCACAGCCACTCTTCTGCACCTATCACCTATATTAGGTTTGTGTCTTGAACTTCACGAAACAAAATCATACAATATGTGCTCTTTTGTGTATGGCTTATTTTTCTTATCATTGTGCCTATGTCATTCATTCATATTGTTTTCTGAGGCAGTCACGTTTTTATTGCTGTATCGTATTTAATTGTATAGTATACCTTTGTCCTTGGTTCTTTTATTGTTTCTTCTGTTGAAGGATAATTCACTTGTTTCTGGAAATATTTTGAATATATCTTCTATGAATAGTCTTGGGAATGTGTTTTGATAAATGTTTGCACTCATTTCCTTAGAGAGATAGATAGATGAATAGATAAATATTCGTATATGTTATGTAAAATGTATGTAGAATTTCTGAGTGAAGAAAAAAAGCAAATGTTTTACTTCAGTGGATATGCAGCCAAAAAACACATGAAAACATGCTCATCATCACTGGCCATCAGAGAAATGCAAATCAAAACCACAATGAGATACCATCTCACACCAGTTAGAATGGCCATCATTAAAAAGTCAGGAAACAACAGGTGCTGAAGAGGATGTGGAGAAATAGAAACACTTTTACACTGTTGGTGGGACTGTAAACTAGTTCAACCATTGTGGAAGTCAGTGTGGTGGTTCCTCAGGGATCTAGAACTAGAAATACCATTTGACCCAGCCATCCCATTACTGGGTATATACCCAAAAGATTATAAATCATGCTGCTATAAAGACATATGCACACGTATGTTTATTGCGGCACTATTCACAATAGCAAAGACTTGGAACCAACCCAAATGTCCAACAACGATAGACTGGATTAAGAAAATGTGGCACATATACACCATGGAATACTATGCAGCCATAAAAAAGGATGAGTTCATGTCCTTTGTAGGGACATGGATGAAACTGTAAAACATCATTCTCAGTAAACTATCACAAGGACAAAAAACCAAACACCGCATGTTATCACTCATATGTAGGAATTGAACAATGAGAACTCATGGACACAGGAAGGGGAACATCACACTCCAGGGACTGTTGTGGGGTGGGGGGAGGGGGGCAGGACAGCATTAGGAGATATACCTAATGCTAAATGACGAGTTAATGGGTGCAGCAAAACAACATGGCACATGGATACATATGTAACAAACCTGCACTTTGTGCACACGTACCCTAAAACCTAAAGTATAATAATAAAAAAAAAAAAGGAAAAAAAAAAAAGTTGCCAAAGTAGTTTTAATCACTTTTTTTTTTTTTGAGATGGAGCCTCACACTGTTGCCTGGGCTAGAGTGCAATGGTGCTATCTTGGCTCACTGCAACCTCTGCCTCCCAGGTTCACATGATTCTCCTGCCTCAGCCTCCCAAGTAGCTGGGATTACAGGCGCACACCACCACACCTGGCTAAATTTTTTGTATTTGTAGTAGAGACAGGGTTTCACTATGCTGGTCAGACTGGTCTCGGACTCCTGACCTTGTGCTCCACCCTCTTTTGCTTCCCAAATTTAGATTACAGGCGTGAGCCAACTTGCCCGGATATTTTATTCACTTTCATGCCCACCACAAGCATATTTTTACAGATCCTTCGAATTATTGCCAACCCTTGGTATTATTAGTATTTTTAATTTTCTAGGTTTAGTTTGCAATTCACTATTGAGTAAATATGGTGAGCTGTCTGGTGTCTTCTTTATTAATGTGCCTGTTCTAAGTTTTGGCCCATTTTTAAATTGAATTTTTTTCTTTTACTTTTTGCTTAGTAGTTTTATTTTTATAGAGTATGAATTCTTGCTTGGATAGAAGTACAGATTTTTTATTTCATTATTTGTTTCACAATATTATTGGTATATTTTGGTGAACAGAAATCTTTAATTTTAATGTAGTTCAAGTTAACAAACTTTTACATGTGATGCTTTTTCTTGCCCAACCCAAGCTCTTAAAGATAGTATTTTATATTTTCTCCTATAAGTTTCCTAGGAGACAACATAAGATACTACTAAGTGGTATTTTTCCCAAAAATGGAACTTGGTATTTGAAAATCAAAAATGTAATTAAACATATTAACAAACTAGAATAGAATATTTATATGAACATCTTATTTGTTAAAAGTAATTAACAAATTCCAACATCTGTTTCTAATTTTAAAAAAGAATGAAAATTTAATCAAAATAGAAATAGAAGAGAAATTCTTAACCCTGGCCAAAAACATCCAAAAAAAAACCCTATAACTAATATCTTATTTAAGGATAAAAATGAATTATTTTTACATAAGATCAGAACAAGACAACAATGTCTACTTTTACAATTTTTATTCAACATTGTACTAAAGTTCTAGCCATTGCAATCAGGTGATAAAAAAATTAAAATTACTGAGACTTAGATGCATAAAACTCTTTTTATTTATAATAATTTTTGCAGAAAATCTGAAGGATCTTAAAAAAAGAATGGAACTAATTAATGAGTTTAGCATATTTACAAGATATAAGATAAATACCCAGTTGTCAATTTTATTTCCATTTTCTAGCAATGAACAACCAGTAATTAAAATAATTATTTAAAAATAGCATTAATAGCCCAAAAAATAAAAATACTTAGGGAAAGAAATTAAATAATAACTATATAAATGAAGAAATATATCTTATTCATTGCTCATGAGTCTCAATATTAGTAAAATGTCAATTTTTCCCAAATGGATTCAGCAAAATCCCAACAAAAATCCTATTTGCTAATAGATATTTGGCATTTCTGTTCTGTTTGTAGCTAGATTTAGGAGCCTTTCATCATTTTCTTTCCTTATCTTTACGTGACCCTGCAAAGGTATAGTTTACTCTAATTTAACTTAGTGTGAGTGTCTCATACATCAATTACTAAAGTTCCTTTGTATTCTAAATGATCTAGTCATTAAGACCATCTATTTATCAACCTTGGGCTTTAGTGTAATGATGGTTGAACTACAAATGAAAATAGTGACCAAGAAGAAAAAAAAATCTATGACTTGATCATTTGAATCAGTATATTGTCACATCACTCTAAAAATGTCTGAATCTGTGTTTGATCTAAATATCCAAAAGAGAAAGAATACATGAAAATGTGGGCAGGATACAATGGAACAAGCCCTCAACCCCCTGAGCAAAATTAACAAATAGTCTTTCACATTTTCACAGGTTAAAAATTTAGAGATAAAATCAAGTATAATAGGCTCTTTGATGGGCACTGTGATGGCTTCATGATGTATAGACTTGGCTAAGCTGGCACCCCTAGGTGTTCAGTCAGACTCTAATCTAGGAGCTGCTGTGAAGTGATTTTGCAGATTTATTAAAGTCCCCAATTAATTGTTTTTATATAGGGGTATTATCTTTAGTAGGCCAGACTTAAATGATTGGAAATTCCGTAAAGCAAGGCTGAGGCTTTTAGAGAGACAGGAAAATTCTACCTCTGGACAACAGCTTTGGCTCATTCTTGCAGAGTTTCTTTCTGTGGCGCTCTGCAGAGTCTCTTCCTGATGGGCCTGCCCTACAGACTTCCAACTTGTTTGTCTCGGTGTTTTAACCTCGGCAGGGTTGTTCCTTGGTGCATATCCCTCTTCCTGTTAACGCAGTATGACAGCCATATCAAATGATGCTTGGACAAGTCAAAGTTTCTCTGTGTCCATGGTTGATTGGTTGGTTGGTTTGTGGAAAGTGGGGTTGACCCAGGAGGCCAAGTGCGTCAAAACCAGTTCTGCAACAGCATGTCTCAATACTAGTGGTTGTTCCTGTTTCCCCTGGCCCTGAGTGGGCTACAGCCTGAGACAGGAGGAGATGGCTTTATTAGGAGAATAGGAAAAGTGTAACCTATTAATTGGTTTTGGCAAAAACAACTTCTGAGAATATTTTCACTTTATGTGAGAAATAAATACAAATCTCATTTTATGATGTATTTTATATCTTAGTTGTTTTTGAAAGTGTTTTGATTTCTGGAAAAACATTAAAATAAATAAAGACATTTGTTGTAAAAATATATATACGTGTGTGTGTGTGCGTGTGTGTATGTGTATACCCAGAGAGAAGAAGGTTCTTTCTGATATCTATGTTACCACTTTATTTTATTTGGAATGTTTTAATAAATCAAGATTCAAGATTCTGGCAATATTTAAAATAGAATTTCCAAAGGCTATCTCACATGCCCTAATTAATTTAGTTTATTAAATTAATATTCCCATTTAATTTACATTTCTTATATTTAGATGTGCTGCCAAGAACACATAATTCAAATGGTATTTTCACAGAAGTGAAAAGGTTTGAGTATTTTAAATATCTTATAGCTTTATTCTTCCAACTAGAGTCAGAGTCTTAAGTAATATGATTAGCATAGTCTCCAAATTTCATTAAAAATTGACAAAACACATATAAACTCTTTGACCTAATTGACAGTAGAGAAGAAGGAATTTTTAAATCAGAGCATATCGGAGTATGTATAATTAGACAGCTCAACAATGAGGGTGGCTGCATTACTATTTAAGATTTATTATTATTTTTAAAGTAATTCTTATTCACCAAAATGAAAAAAAATGACAAATATAGATTGTTCTGAAAAATAACCAGCATAGATTGTTCTGAAAAAATCTTTTGTTACTGTCAAGTTATTTTCTTAGGTGACTCTTTAAGAAATGATATCTGAGGAATATAATATGATTCTTCAGAATGAACCAAATCCATGAGGTCTTTAGCATCTTTAAAATTTTGTCACAAACATTGTGGAGATATCAAAATATATCTGTAATGCAAGGTACAATATAAAGTGATTATTTTCTTTGAACATGATTTTCTATTTTAATTCTGTTTTTATTACTGAAATATATACATCCGTTATTCACTCATGAATATTTACTCTCATGAATATGTTAACTATAAAAATCTCTATTACTTTCTATATCAAATATTGAATTAAGGTCTATGCATAGTAAATTGAATAAAGTCTCTTCAGAACTTAAATCATCACCCACTAATTCATACAAATTTATCTGTCATATATATCATACGTATGATATATATGTTCCCTTTCTAATCAGAAATATAATAAATCAAACCCCAGACATTATTTTTGGCAAAGGATACTTACTATATACACTGAATAAAAATGACATTATCTGTAAAATATTAATATAAATTTAGATCATACCAAAAAGTGTATAAGCCTCTGCAATTAATCAAGTTATCACAATAAAACCTAATAATTTTCAGAACTTATAACAGGATGGTTAAAATGGATAAGATGTATTACAAAGAAAGCTTTCAAAATAATTACAAAATTATGTCCAGTAGTTATTGAATGCCACAATGAATCTAGAAGTTTAAGTTTCATACCACATTAGTAACTTGAAAAAAAATAAAATTAGACTTGATGAACATGTTATTTTGAATATTTTATCAAGCAAAAGACTAAGTATAAAAGGAAGCAGGATTAAGAAGAATTTAAACATCTCTCTTTCTAACAGTTTGCCTAATTTTCCTTTAATTCATAGGGCCATATGTTCTGATAAAACCTATGTTTGAATGATGACAACAAAGGCAGAAAGGGAAGTTACCTGTGTGATGTGTTTTGAAGAAGCCAAGATAGACGTGGTAAACCTGAGCATTATCTAATCCCCAACTAAATTTCTGAGCTTCTAAAATTGAATTTAAAAAATGGACATTACCAATAAGATAGAAGCTCACCTTTAAAAGTATATACATTAATTAGGAAGAAAAAAAGCATAACTAATCTTCCATTTAACAGGAAGCTTCTGATTAGTTTTTTTAATTTAGGAAGGTGCCAATTTTGAAAGTTAAGACAGGGTGTGGTGCTTAATGTCTTAAGGAAGATGATAAGAAAGAGTGAGTTAGATCGAGAGGCAGAATAAGTTTCAAAAAATTGCAGAACTTTAAGTGTACTTATCAGGAAATCAAATGGAAACAAACTGGATAAGAGAGACTTAGTATATTTCACACACTTCACCAGTCTATTGATGCCATGTCTAAGTTTCATAGCAGGCTCAGACCTTACTGTGACATACCTCACCAGAGAGCAAATGTCAGGGGAAAGGCAAAGATACATTTTGCATTCACATAATGAGAGTCCAACTGGCAAACAGTTTCACAAATATAATAGATAAATGATAAATGTTTCATTTTATATATTACTTTTAAATAATAATCTTTCTTCTAGATGCCATATTAATTCAATTTATGAAAAATATTTTTCTAAAACCATCTACTTATTCTGGTAAAGGTTAAAGAGTTTCTTGTCAAATAAAAGCATGCTATTTTTTAAATAAAGGGCAAGTATGTTAATATAACTTGGATTTACTTGCATATATGTCTTAAGTCTTACTGCATGATTGGATAAGATGACCTTTATGTCCATCACACCTTGAGACTTTACAATTACATGATTAAATAACTTTCATTTATTCTTATTATATACAATATGAAATGCGATATGCCACCAACACTTCTAATTAAGTAGTACTTTTCTAATCATGGAGATTTCTATACCAAGAGCTCAGAAGTAAATATGAATAACCAACTTCATAGAGTTTATTTTGATTATGTTCAGGAGTACTATGATTAGAACTTCAGGTACCAGGATCAAAAGCTTCGAACTAATTGGAAAAATAAGTGAAAGACTCACGGCCAGCATGTTGATATGAAAAAAGAATTTATCTCTATTTGGCATTTATTAGCAGTGTAATCTAGATCAAGTCAGCATAGTAAGACTATCTTATTACAGCAAAAGATTTTATGAGGATTAAAACCACTTATTTTAAACCATTTTAGAGGATTAAAAGCACTTATTATTAAAACCACTTATTTGATTCTAAAGTGTTATATAAATTTATTTTATGAAAATATTGTCATAATTATATATTTATAGTAATATAATAGGAATAGAAATTTTTTCTATATTACCTTCTGAACTATTTTAGTTTCTTTCTTTATGATACTGCAGGAAAAAGTGACTTTTCTGGAAAGGCAAATTTGGTAGAGAACATGAGAAAAACCTATCCTAAGTCTTTTGATTTCTAATTTTTTTTACCACATGCAGGTATACAACCTGATGCATCTTCTAACTTTGTTCTTTGTAGTTTATTTAATCAGCTATGTTTGTGATTCCCACATACTAATCACAAACTGGTATGAATATTTTCAATGTAGAAAACTCTGGAGAATAGAAATATATACTTAATAATTAGTTGATAGAAGTTAATGAAGAAAATGGAGTCAGGGATCACTGGAATAACAATTAAATCCTCTCCTTTTAATCAAACTACATGTTTTCGATTTTCACGGCCTCATAATTTTAGGTGGCCTGTACAATTCTATTTTTTTCTTGATATGCACCAATCAAAAGTACAGAAATAAAAGGACAAATTGGATAGAATCAAGTGCTAATCTTCATGTTCAGAAGCATTGTTACTAAACTCTATTGCTTTTGTGAAATTTGGTTCCTTTTAAATTCTAATGCATTAACAGAACATTTCAGATAACCAAAAAAAGGTGCAAAAAGCTAGGGTTTAAAAGAGACAGAAAAATTTCTTTAAAGCTGATGCAAGATATCATCAAAATTTAATTTATATGCCACAATGCTGTTTAATATATGGCATAGGCTGAATAATATTAAAATAGCATATTGATTTTTAAGATAAAGTCCATTACACTTAAACCTAATTACTAAATAGACCATGTAGAATATGAAAGCTACTTTTATGATTAATCATCTCATATAGCAATTTTTAAAAACATCTTCACATGTACATATAGATTAATTGAATAATTCATCTAACATATATATGCAAATTATAAAGGCAAATTATTGATTACATAGACTATTGGTCTCAGTTCCACCTACTATGACAAATTGTCATAGACTGGGTAAATTAAACAACAATTTCTTACAATTTTGGGAGCTGGAAAGTCTAAGATAAAGGTGCCAGGAGATTCATTCCTTGATTAGAGCCCTCTTTATGGCTGGCTTACAACCTTCTTGTCTTCTCATTTTGTCCTCACATGGTGAACAGAAGAGAGAGAGGAAGCAAGCTCTCTATTCTTTTCATAAGGGCATTAATCCCATTCATGGACTTTAACTCCCGAAGTCCCCACAGGTTAGGATTTTGACATATGGTTTTTTGGGGAAGGGAGGGCAACAAATATTCAGTCTATATACTCCTAATGAATAAATGTCTCTTGATTCCCACAATTTTTGTGTTCCATAAAACTATGGATTAGCCAATGTTCTCCAGAGAAATCGAATTAATGAGACACATACACACACACATATATATATAGTATATATAGTGTATATATATATATATAGTATATACATATATATATAGAGAGAGATGATTAGATAGGTTGATGGATAGATGATAGATGATAGATAGATAGATAGATAGATAGATAGATAGATAGATAGATAGATGTAAGAGGAGATTTGTTATGGGAATTGGCTTCTACAATGATTGAGAGTAAAAAGTCCCACCATCTGCCATCTGTAAGCTGGAGAACCAGGGATGCTGGTGATATAATTCAGTCTGAGTCCAAAGGCTTGAAAACCTGGACTTCTGATATCTGAAAACAGGAGAAGATAGAAGTCCCAGCTCCAAAAGGGTGGGCAGATTTGCCTTCATCTTCTCCCTGACTTTTGGTTCTAACTGGGCCTGCAACAGATTGGATGATGCCCACCCATATTGGTGAGGGTTGGTCTTCCCCTTACGCAGCCTGCTGATTCCAATGCCAATCTCTCCTGAAAATATCATCACAGCATACTCAGAAATAATGTTTTACCTGTTATCTTGGTATCTCTTAACTCAGTCACACTGACACCTAAAATTAACCATCACAGCATCCTTTGGGAATGCTGCAATGGGCTGGTGAGAGACTCATTTTTATAAAAGTCTCTAATCTTCTGAATCCCTGCAGTTAAATTATAATGGAAAGACCTAAACCCAGATCAGGAAACTATTATATAAGTAATTTTGCTACCTGTATGGTCTTGCACCTAATAAGAAAGCCAACTCTTTTTGCTATCTATTAACATAATTTGAGGAGTATTCCAGTTCATTATCAATGATTTAAATATTGTGCCCTAGATGAGTGTAATCTGAAAACTTGATCATTCCATGTGTTCAGCCTCTTCCTAATTGCCTGATCTACAATTTCCTATTCCCAGCAAGTCATATCTTCCTTGCTGTATAATTTCTCCTTAGCATTTGTCACTATCTAACATTACATATTTGTTTGCTCTAAATTGTGATCGCTATGAGAGATTTTTATCTGTTTTGTTTACTGCTGTGTCCCAGGCCCTAGAAGAGTGCTAAGTGATTCATGGTGTCCAATAAACATCTGTGGAATGAATGCAGGAATGAGAAAGAGAAATACTTTTCCAGGAAATAATTTTATTTATATTTTTATATCTAGAGATATGTTTATTTGTTCCTACATGTAGTACGATAGATAAATGTTTCCTTCAGTACATGACAAAAGTGAATAAGTACAAATGAAATTCAGTGCTTTTATTCACAATTAAACATTATACAGAATTGGAGGAAAAAGAGAGAGAAAAAAAACTTCTATTCCTGGTAAATTTAGATGCACTCTAAATGTCTTCATACATTATAAGTTGTTCAAATAAGATTCATTTTATTCACTTATTTTCTAAGTAGTAGCATGAAATGCTTAAAGCTAGAGTTGGCTTAATTTCAACAAATTAGTTTTACTTTAATAACCCAGAAAATTAAGCAAATTTATTTTTTTCAAGATTTAACATTAAAGCTGAGTTTATATCTTTGGGGTAATTATTACTTCTACTTCATAAGAATAGTTATTTCTACATTTTCCAAGATAAACATTTATATTTTCAGAGGCCTCTGTTTTCAAGATCATTACAAAATACTGGGATTTTGATGACCAACTTCAATTAAAACTAAATAGTATTTTGAATTGTAAGTTTTTTTTTCAAAACTAGGTCTATTAAAACATTTAAGTTTTTATTTTATTTTGTTAAAATGACACATTACATTGCTTCTATTACATGTTTCTTTAAGAAAGTTAATCTATTCAATTTCTAATCATTTTGTGCCTGCTTATGACACATAAAGCAAAATAATGATAACCTCGCATATTTCTAATGAACTAATTTATGGCAACAATTAATTTTAACAAGACTTTGTTTCGTTCATTTGTAATTTCTTCTCTTTTTCAAATATATACTGAACTGCACTATATTGTTCTAGGCCCTAGGAATTTAGCAAGTGGAATTTATAATCTCATAAGAAGAAAAATATAATAAACAAAACATGAATGACATTTAATTATGTTTTTTTTTTTTTTTTTGAGACGGAGTCTCGCTCTGTCGCCCAGGCTGGAGTGCAGTGGCACGATCTCAGCTCACTGCAAGCTCCGCCTCCTGGGTTGACGCCATTCTCCTGCCTCAGCCTCTCCGAGTAGCTGGGACTACAGGCGCCCGCCACCACGCCCGGCTAATTTTTTGTATTTTTAGTAGAGACGGGGTTTCACCGTGGTCTCAATCTCCTGACCTCGTGATCTGCCCGCCTCGGCCTCCCAAAGTGCTGGGATTACAAGCGTGAGCCACCGCGCCCGGCCTAATTTTGAGTGTTATGAGTAAACAGTATAAGATGATACTGACTGTGAAGGGCTATATTTAGGCAAGATTTAAAAGACGAAGCAGAGAAGGCCATTGAAAATTTATTTGGATATCTTGTAAGAGAAATACAGGCAGAAAGAAATTCAATTAGGAAAAGAGGAAGTCAAATTGTCCGTTTGCAGATGACATGATTGTATATCTAGAAAACCCCATTGTCTCAGCCCAAAATCTCCTTAAGCTGATTAGCAACTTCAGCAAAGTCTCAGGATACAAAATCAATGTACAAAAATCACAAGCATTCTTGTACACCAATCACAGACAGAGAGCCAAATCATGAGTGAACTCCCATTCACAATTGCTTCAAAGAGAATAAAATAACTAGGAATCCAACTTACAAGGGATGTGAAGGACCTCTTAATCCCTAGTCAGGTTTTGCAATCACTGGTCCGAACCAGAGAAATGGTTTTCACCAGAAACAAACCTCATGACAAAAATTCTGTGCAGACAGCTTAGCTGAGAGATAAAAAGAGGAGTAGAGAAGTCAGAAGGCGTTTAGTCACACTAGAAATACTTCTGGGGCCAATGAGGGGCACTCCTGTCAGAATTATACTGCCTGAACCAAGAGAGAGCTGGAGAGTACACTAGTTTCTATTGGTTCTGTCTGAGTGTAAGTGTGTGTGGCGGTGGTGAGGGAGGGTATTAATTCCACAGCATATATTGTCTGATGCATATGTGTTAAATAGAGTCTAAAGGTCAGAGGGCCCACAGGCAAAGAGATGTACCAGGCATTTGGAAGTAAGGCTAGTGTGCCCTGAAGTGCTAAGGTTTTGGGTGAGTGCTGCCAGCACATTGCACTGGACCTGGCAGATGAGAATATGGCTGCACCAGGAAGAGGCAGGTTGTTTCAATGCCAGGAAAGACACATGAAACTAAGAAAATAAAATAATTTCAAATTTGCATGTTTGAATAGTGACTGCATAATCATAACGGTTTTGCACATTGTTAATGACTCACCGAACATTTAGATTTTAGAAGTGAATGGGGAATGTAGAAACTGTGATTTATTAGGAAACAAAAAGATGGCAAGCATGCTACTAGACCAAATTACTTCACTGAATTTCACTCTTATCTTTAGGACCTTAGTATCTCTATTTAAAGCAAGAAACACTGAGTCATAAAAAAGCTAACTTTCAATTTTTACATGTCTAGTACATGATAAAGATGAGATTTTAATAATTGGATTTCCAATAGTGTGCAATATTTACTTGGTATATGGTTAATAAAAAATGCACAGCAAAATGCTCAACATAAATAAATGAGAAGTTGAGAGATTTTAAGATACGAACATTTTAATTAAAATACTTTCAATAAAAACATTATATTTGTAATATTCTCATTCAAGTGTAATTCTATTATATTCTCTTGAGCCATGGTGTTTTGAGATGTTGAGTTTTAACCATTTTTGTATCCAAATATCATTCGGGCTAGAATAGCCTATTCTCAAGCTGGACTAGTCATTTAGGACTTTTTAAAAAAACGACTTTATATGCTGTCCAGTGGGAGCCTGTCGCTCTCAAATGGCAAAATATTTTATCTCTCTAAACACCTGCTTCAAAGGTTACACTTCCTCTCCAGCTTCTGTGACCAGCAAAATTTTATGTCCTAGAATATCAATTTGTCATGCACAAAATATGAAAACAAGATACAGGAAATCTAATCTAGTTGTCTTGACGTAAGAAGTAGACCTTCTCTTTCTGTCTCATGTACCTCCTTAATTGAGTGTCTCCTCTCTCTTTCTCATTCATGTAGTTTTTCCTTGATTATTTAGAAGGAACATCTGCACCTTGGATATTATGTGGATCTTGCTGTGTTGGTTTTCTTTATACCTATTATTAACACACTTGATGGTGTTAGAGCTTTCAATAGCAAATATTATCTTATATGTAGCAATGACTATAGCTCAGAAACCTGAAAAATCATGTGTTAAAATAACATTTCAAATAATGTAATGATAATACAAACATTACTATAGTTACTATTTTTCAAATACACACTGTGTGCCAGATACTGACCTATAGATTTATACACAAATTAGCTGATTTAATATTCTAAAAAACTTCATAATTTTGATGTTATTGCCCTTATAAAAGATCAGTGGAATATCACAATTACTTTTGTTCACATGAACTTATTCTTTACGTAGAAAAATATATTAAGATGATTAATTTTGAAGTGTGAAGTTCAACTTTAGCATACTAATAGTGTAACGCTGTACTCTGTTGGACAAACATGATGCCCGTAACTCCATAACAGTAAAATAGAAGCATTATTTTTTTTAAGTGAAAAAAGGTATATCATTTGCTAACCATCCACCATGTTCCAGGTTATTAACATAGGACAACTACCTGCTATCTTGATTGTCGTAAAAATCTTATAATGTCATTAGTATTATGTCCATATTACAAAGAAGATCTGAACTTCTGAAGATTTACATTAACAATTGAATAAGTTTTGCAAAGTTTTGTTTATAACTCTGGAAATTAAGAAAAAAATGATAAATATCTTCAAAGACTTTGTTTAGTCCTCTGTGATAATTATTGACACTATATGCCAATCTATATTTTTCAAATACGAGTAATAAAAATTTTAGGGTGACAGAAGGTCACAAGTGAAACATACAGCTACTGGATAAACAAAGGTCGGATGGAAAAAACGCTCATTCTATCTTAAAAGATAGTTGGAAGACAAAAGAGGAAGAAAGAAAGGGAGGAAAGAATAAATAAAAAGGAGGGGAAAAGATCAAGAAGTTTTGCCAAATGAAACACATAAAATGAGATGGCATGAATTAGAAAAAATGACAACACGTTAGTAGACTAGATGCTTAGGATTAAAACAAAACAAAACAAAATAAAAAACTATATGCTTTTTACAAGTACTGCATCTAGAAGTAAAAGTAAAAAGATAACAAATGGTAAAATATTAATAAAATAAAATAGCTCTTCAAAATGTAAGGAAAATTAATGAATCCAACATCATAGTTTTCTTTCAATAGCTTAAAATGAACATATTTCATAGGTGGAAAGTAAACGAGAACATAGAATATGTGAACAATTTAAAATCTACATGATGTGTTCCTAAATGACAAGATTGACACATATGTTGTATAGTACATGTATAGAATATATTTATATATTGTATAGTATAAAATGCATACTAAACACAAAATATACATTTTTTCAAGCATTTTTTAAACTGGCTAACTGTAGTCAATGTTATCAATTAAAGATCCTGAGGTCCTAATTAGTTTCTAATAATAATATGAGTTAATATTAAAAGGAAAAATATTTAAAAATTCACATATAATACTGAGAAACTCTGAGACTGTTTCTAAGTACTAAATAACATTCTACAAATAATTTATTACATTTGTGTCTAAAAATTAGGAATACATTAAATGGAGTAGTGAAAACAACCCAAATATTTGTCATATGGGAGAGACTGAATAAATTATATCATATCTAGGGTATAGATATGAGATCTAATCTATAGAACACTATTTTACATGTAAAAAAAGTTAGCAAAGCATAAATGAACAGATTTAAAAATATCTCCAAAGTAAATATTTATAAATGTCACATAAATATTTAGAGTACAGTAATATTTATGTAAAACTTTTATACAGGAACATTCATTTTTTGTCATCTTTTTTAAATTTAATATATAATACAGGTTTTTATTGTTTCCAGATTCTCTACTGGGTCTTCTAACACCACAGAGACAGCTACTTCAGTACGGTCTTACAAAGGAAAGAGTTTTAACTCTTTTAACTTGTCTTTATTTTTCAATGCCAGACTAGGAAGTTCTCATTCAAACAAATTTTAGGAATTCATCTTAATTAACGGTTAACGTTTTGAGCAAAACTTTCACTTGATCACCTGTAAAAGTTGACCACTAATAAAAACATTTTAGAGAATGTCTATTTATCTAGCTTTGGTTTTCAGCAAGTTATATTTTAAAGTTTCTTCACTTTTAAAAATTCAGTTTTACAATATTTACTCACACACACACACGCACATGCACACACATACTTGTAAAAGATGATATATAAATCACTTGCACAAAAATCGTTTTTAAGTATTTAAAAATTTTTAGAGAGAACATATATACTGACTTTCAATGGAATATTATTAATTTCATGGCAAGTATCTATGCAAATAAAAACATAATCGATTATTAAATACAATAAAGATTTAGAATATGACAAAGAATTTTGAATTTTCAAGACTGAAGTGTTCTCTGCCCAATGGACTTAGTTCTTATTAAGGACAGTCATAAATAACTTTAAAATATTCCAATGTGATAAGAAAGAGCTGAGATTAGGTCATTGTGGAATTATAGTTCCCTTGCTTAATGATTGTAGAAAATTGCCTGGCACTCGAACAAAGAGAAAGAGGGCGATGTGGTGAATGCTGGCTAATTAAACCAATAATTGCTTCTTCTTGTGTACCCAGATAATGTGCCCCTGATAATTTTAAATGAAGTCTTGAAGCAGTCTTCTTGAATAAAATGCTGTGCTAGTTAAAGCTCTACTATATGCAATTCTCCTTGTACTTAGAAGGTGGCCTACTTCTCAGACTTCCTTGCAATGTTTGATGAAAAATAAATAAGTGGCATGGAAGACTTATCATATGAGATGTATTTACATCAGGTAATATTTTTGTAATGTTTTTAATTCCTTATAACTTATTCTTGTCATGAAATATGTTTAAATTTTTTGATTCATTGCTGTAAGAGATGTCACACTCACGTAATTTTCTAAGAAGAGTTTTGAATATTTTAGTGTTGATCTCCAAAAGACCACTATATTAACAATAAAATATTTTATATTCTTGAACTTATGCTATTAAAGATTAGCAGTAAGATATTGAGATTTTTATGTCATAACTATCTCTTAATTTAATATGTTTACCCTGCAAGATTATTTAAATTATTTTTGAAACCACATTATTCAACAATTCTGGTTTAGATATAGTAACTAGTGTCCTCAGGAAAATAAATTCAAATTTGTACAAACTTGTATTACTTAATATTTGTATTTTATGACAAAGCTTCTAGTGACTTGATTAATTTTTCTACATCTATTTTCTACATAATCTTTTTTTACATTTATAATACAACATTAATAATACCAATATTACTTTAAAGAATCTAGTATAAGGGAGAAACAGAGAATGATGGAGTCTTCTGAGTTATCGGGTAGTATATACTGCAATTTTCAGATATTCCAAATTTTGCCATGTCTTGGAAACCTTTATTATATCTGCTTAGGCAGCATCTCATGACTTTGATAACTCATCAATTCTCAACCAGTTTCTTATGGTGAACTCAGAAAAGCTGGTTTTGGCATTTATAACCACAATGTTTTACTTATATTCCATCTTTTATTAAGATAGTTCTCACATGAGATAAAGTGAGATGGTATAAGTATGTAACTGTGTACATATATTATTCTTTTAATCAAATATTTAATCCAAAGTTAATATTTCTCTAGTATCAAGGTCTTCTCTAAATAGTGTCACATACTCAGGGATGCAATTTTCTTAAAACTCCATGTGTAGTTGCTTCATAAAATGTTACAATTTTGTGCAATAAACATAATAAGTTGCTATTTGTGATTAAGCACCCCTAAATATCCACACATGGGAACAATCTAATTGCAAATATTTCTAAACTGATATATTTTCTTCTTCTCTAAATAAATAATTTCAAAAGCCTACATACATTTTTTGTTAACATGTAAACAAATTATACGATATATACTTTCAAACCAATTGAGGGGCATTTCTGGAACTGCAGGTCAAAGGCAGGGCTCATATCTTCCTGATACTTTAAACACCTTGTTTTTACAACTGTGCAATGCCTGACAAAGCTGCATGGATGTAAATACATGCTAAATGGTTTGGGGCCTTACTGTTCGGGTTGATCTTTATATTATTCCATATTTTATCCTGCCATATATCAATGATATAGAAAAAAGAAATGTTAAGAAGAATATAGATATTTAGATTAAAAATGCATATATTTAATCTAAATAGAATTTAATTTATATACTTTAATTCTAAAAAGGCTTCATTGATTGGAAATATCTGAAAATTTGATGTTAAACAGAACAAAATTATTTTTAGAACTCTCCAGATACTAGATGATTTTACAATACTCTTGGTATAAAATTAGAATCACAAATAAAGGGAGCCCTGTCCCATTCTGAGGGTTTCCTTGTCATCCTGGTATTGCCAATGTCTTTCATACACACTGTTAGGCATCTCCTGAGATCCTCCTGCAAACATAAGCAATCTTCTCTGTCCCAGTAAGTTTACCTGTATCTCAATAACATAGTCTACCAATGCAACCCATTTCAACATTAGCTAAAGTAGCCAAAACAAACTTAGCTGCTTTTTACTCACCAACCTTATTTGATGGGCTGTTGAATTTATAAAACTAACCATTACAATTCAAAAGATATGCTAAAACTATTAGAATAAAACATACACACACAAACACACACACATAAAAGCACACATAGACATTTGCCACTGATTGCAAAATAGTAGAAAATAGTTATACCTAAAGCCTGTATAGATACTTTTTTACATGTGTCTTTACAATTTTCTTAACAGATTATTATTTGTAAAAACCTATAACATTAAGTTATAGAAATCCAAAGTATTCTTATGCAATTAATCATGTTATTTTAATTTTAATGTAGACAGTGCATAAAAGCTTTAGAGTATCTAAGTTGTTATATATTCTATCTCTTTCTGACAAGAAAACTTATTGTTATGCCTCAACCATGTTTACATGGGACAAGTACTTCTAAGCATGTTTTTTGAAATAACCTGTGAATGCTTGCTTAAAAAAATAGATGCAACATTTTATAAAAGAGAGTAAGTGGCTCCTAACTAGCAAATAACATTTTTATACATTTGATTTCTTAGGAATCATGGGGTAATAACGCTGTAAAATAATTCAATACCATTCTAGTTTATATCTTGCATTTTAGAGATGCAGAAGATTGTAACATTGTGAAGTTATTTAAATATAATATCAACATGTCCTTAAATTTTCTGGCTCAATTACATAATGTCATAATTTTATGTGCCTCCATAGATATATATATATATATCTTTCCATTTTATGCTAGCATTTCACTGGTCTAATCTAACTACAGATTGCATCTAAATGTTGTATATTCAGAACAGAACTGAAGACACAAGGTTCAGAATAACTCATTTATCTAGCAGTACCTACAGTTCAGTTATTGAAAAGTAAGCCTTTCATAGTGATTTTCCCCAAGGGAAATTCTGTAACCTATTTTTAACGTAGTAATTATCCTAAAAATTATGCAAAGTATGTTAACAAATAGGTTATCATAAAAATTAACTTTTTTAAATGTGCAAAGCAACTGCAGTCTTTGAAATTGACATACACACACAAGTTGTGAAATATAATTTCAGAGAGAAATACATTCAATATGCTTGACTTGGCAGAAATTCATACGGCAAAAGACAATTTGGCTATGAAAAACTTACTTCTACTTGTTCTCTGTCTTTATAAAAATCTCTGTTATAAAACCATCTGTTTAAACCTTGTAAAAATAGTCTGCCAATGCATGTAATTCTAAGCATCATATATTACTTGAGTACTAAAAGTCTGAAGTGCTGTGCTGATATAGATAATTCTCGATGATGAATGAATATACATAAAGACAAAGCATGCCTGTTGTGAGTGAATAATTGTATATCATTAGTGTTTTATGTACAAATCATCCCACCCTCTCATTTCTATTCTAATGTACAATAATCATTTGGGCTTATATCAGAATTGTGGGCTTCTAACAACAATAAATATCATTCTCTTTGCAACACAAAATATGTTAATGCCAAGAAAAATTTTGAAAAACACAATCCCTGAGAAAATAATTTTACTTAATACACTGTTCAGTTAAATATTTTTTCACATCAACAAAACATAGTAGATTAATAGTATAATCACAACAAATGACTCAAGAATAATAACTCTTTATTTTATTTTATTTATTTATTTTTGAGACAGAGTCCCGCTCTGTCTCCCAGACTGCAGTGCAGTGGTGCGATATCGGCTCACTGCAAGCTCCTCCTCCGGATTCACACCATTCTCCTGCCTCAGCCTCCCGACATGATGCCTGGCTAATTTTTTGTATTTTTAGTAGAGATGGGGTTTCACCATATTAGCCAGGGGTCTCGATCTCCTGACCTTGTGATCTGCCTGCCTCGGCTTCCCAAAGTGCTGGGATTACAGGCGTGAGCCACCGTGCCCAGCCAACTCTTTATTTTAAAAAGGAAAATTTTTATATTATATAAAAAATCAGCAAAAAAAAGTCAAAGTGCTTAGCAAAACTCTCTAAAGGCTGAAGTGCTTAGCAAAAATCTCTAAATAATTCACCTACATAATATCTACAAAATATATAACTAATAACTCACCTACATAGATGTTAGATGTTTGACACTTTGAACAATAAACACAATAAGAATACAGATATTAGTAATTAGGGCTTCTCAAAAGCCCAAGCACCAGTTATAAATGCTCATGCTGAAAGCTAATCCATGTTATTTCAGAGAAAAAAAAAAAATTCTGGGTCATATACTGTCATCCTTTACTGAGAGGCAGAATGGCCTCATGGTGTCCTATGTGGCCACTGAGTTGAATCTTGGCTCTTCCATCTTCTAGTTGCGTATTCTTGCCTAATTATCCAGGCTCTCCCTTCTTCATTGGAGAAATGGAGATTATATTCTATCATCTTTATAGGGCTACTGGATAAATTAAATGAGTTAATGTAAAAATGATCATTAGTCTTACTGTTATTTTATGCCCAAATATATAAAAATTGATCCATTTGTTTCTAGTGGTATACTATAGACAGAAGGCCTTCTCTTGGATTTTCCTGTGCCTCCCACCTACATCCTAGTATTACAACATATACTCTTCTCCTACTGGGGAAGTTGTACATATTTGTATACCTTTCCAACATGGTATAACTAAATCGTGATGGTACATGTGACCTCTTTAATTAATTTACAGCTTTGAAAATGTATTTAAATTTGGTTAAAAATTAAAATATGAATCATAAAAAACATGAACTATCTTTGCACACACCTGTGCGGAAAAATCAGTATGAAAAATGAGTATCAGAGAAAGTAAAATGTAATGCCACAAATAGTAAATGATCTAAAGACATTATTTTTAAAATTATAAAATGTATATATGTATGCATTTATTTATTTATTTATTTTTGAGACTGAGTCTCACTCTGTTGCCCAGGCTTGAGTGCAGTGACGTGATCTCGGCTCACTGGAACCTCCACCTCCCAGGTTCAAGCTATTCTCCTGCTTCAGCTTCCCAAGTAGCTGGTATTACAGCCAGCCACGCGCCACCATGCCCAGCTAACTTTTTCTTTCTTTTTTTTTTTTTTTTTTTTTGTACTTTTAGTAGAGACGGCGTTTCACCATGTTGACCAGGCTGGTCTTGAACTCCTGACCTCAGGTGATATGCCTGCTTTGGCCTCCCAAAGTGCTGGAATTACAGGCGTGAGCCACTGTGCCCAGCCTAAAATGTACCTTATACTATATACCATAATGATAATAAGTTATGCCCAAAACAAAGTAGAGAAAATCAAAAAGCAAAAGCAGGAATTTGGTTTCATTAAATAGATCTCATGAGTCTAATGCACTTGCCACAGAAACTCTCGCTGAAATAGCAGAGAATATCTAAAAGGGAATAAATCAATATTATGACAGTGAAAAAAAATGAAATGACCATATCAGTACTTCAGAATGTGATTCCCTATAAGATTAATAAAATATAAATCTTGTTATGAATAAACATGAAATGGAATACCATGGCACAAAACCTTGCAGAGATTAAAAGAAAAATGTCCAATAAAATCCAGTAGAAATTCCGAATTCAGACCAAAATACATGTAAACAAAATGAGCAGTCCATCCTGCAATAATTCTAGATAACTAATGGGTGAACCCTTAAGGCACTGCACTGACTGCCTGTGTTTTTGTCTTAGATCTACCACTTTTATTATCAATAGCAAATTGAGTGTTGTAAAATGTACATATTCATATGTTGTTGAATATAATGTAAATGATTACAGCCTTTTTGGAGGGCATATTTCAATATCTTCTATGTTCAAAAATTCCCATATTTTGGCATAGCAATTCTGCTTCTAGAAATCTTTTCTAAAAATGAATTATGTATAAAAATATGAGCCCAATTAAGTACATTATGTTTCTTAATATACTCTGACTTACTAAGCAATTTAAAAAGAATGTGGTAAATATATATGTTGATGCAGAAGGAGTAAGATCTCCAAGAAATAGAGAATGATCAACTTAAGTCACAGTTAATTAAATTTAAGTGATACAGTGTGTAAAATTTTCTTAGTAAATGCAACATGAATAGGTATATTTACCAATCTAAAATGTGATTCTCAGGAATAAGTTTACTTCTGTCCTCTTAATCTTTAGAAGCAAGCATATTTATATGACATGTATAATTTATAGTATGTTATTTAAGGGACCTTGGGAAATTATTCTAATAAGGCTAGAAGAACAGACACTATATTAGCAAAGATCACACTGCTTCTACCTAAAGCTGAAAGCTACTGACATCTTAGGAAATCACTAAATCTGCAAGTTGATATTTACAAAACTGCCCTGCCTCTGCAGTAATATGCACCAGCAAGAATCATTATTTATATCCTAACCCTCTTGCTCCACTTAACTCAGGTTTGGAAGCAAGTCTCTTCAAAGTCACATCTGAAACATAAACTGCTGTGGAGTGAGGGAAAGGTAGTTTTCAGCTTTGCAGCCTGTGTAGTCCATAAAGTCATTCTTCAAGGATATAGCAGAGAAAGTGAATGAATCATAACACATAATCCACTACAAAAAAATTACCTGAACATTATATGGATTTTGAAACTCGAATTTTTGATATTTGCATTTTATTTTTATCTTATTCAAATATTAGTATTTACTATGTAAACATTAGTAAAGTTTAAATCATTCTTTGTTTTAAATATTGTTAAGCAGAAATGGTTTGGTTGAGTTTCCTGGGTTAATTAAAAAACCTAATCTCAACATGTTATAAATTAAATTGTTATTTTATTGTTAAAATATATGTATTTGTATTAGAGAATATGATGTGATTGACTTCCTTACTCAGAACACTATAAAGCAGGTAATAAACAGTTTCTGAGGAGACAGCATAAGTGAAAGCTGCTTTCTATAAGTCAATATGGAGGTCTCAGAATTTCTTTTCATCCCCAATTACTTTCGAGCCAAAATTAAGCAGTAAGACCAACAGAGTTTGTTTTCAACCTATTAATTTTGTGACAATATTCAAACTTTTCATGAAAGTGTTTCTTGAACAAATACGACTTGCAATTCCCCAATTATTCATTTCTCAATTCTTCATTAGAATCATTATAAGACCTATTAGTTATGCCTTCTAAGTATTTTCCTTATTCAATTTCCAATGCTATCACTGGCAAATCTCTGGTGTTTAGAAGAATATCATGTTCAAATATGCACTCAACAAATGAGTAAATATGCATACTTACATGAAACTTTTAAATAAATTCACATTTTAATTATATTTAAAAGAGAAATCAATACTTACATAGAGGAAACCTTAAGAAAATTGAAAATTTGAAAATTCCACCATATGTAGAGGTTCACATTGGTTTCTCACTTGTTCACTCCTTCCCATTTCAATGCAATGGATTTAATTTTTGCCTAATTAAGTGAGTTTATCAATTTCCTTACCTTAAGTAGCAGACAGTGACATCACGGTTAGAAATGTCAGCTTTGGAATCTAAATATCTGTGCTTAAAAATAGATCGATGGAACAGAACAGAACAGAAATAACACCACACATCTACAACCATCTGATCTTTGACAAATCTGACAAAATCTGACAAAAACAAGCAATGGGAAAAGGATTCCCTATTTAATAAATGGTGTTGGGAAAACTAGCTAGCCATATGCAGAAAACTGAAACTGGACCCCTTCCTTACACCTTATACAAAAATTAACTCAAAATGGATTAAAGATTTAAACATAAGACTGAAAGACATAAAAATCCTAGAAGAAAACCTAGACAATACCATTCAGGACACAGGCATGGGCAAAGACTTCATGACTAAAACACCAAAACCAATGGCAACGAAAGCCAAAATTGACAAATGGGATCTAATTAAACTAAAGAGCTCTATCAATCTGACAAAAGGCTAATATCAAGAATCTACACAGAACTTAAACAAATTTACAAGAAAAAAAGAAAAAAACCCCATCAAAAAGTGGGCAAAGGATATGAACAGACATTTCTCAAAAGAAGACATTTATGGCTGGGCGCAGTGGCTCATCCCTGTAATCCCAGCACTTTGGGAGATGGAGGCAAGCGGATCACGAGGTCAAGAGATCGAGACCATCCTGACCAACATGGTGAAACCCCGTCTCCACTAAAATACAAAAAGATTAGCTGGGC
The DNA here is from genome assembly GCF_028878055.3 of Symphalangus syndactylus. NCBI lineage: Eukaryota > Metazoa > Chordata > Mammalia > Primates > Hylobatidae > Symphalangus > Symphalangus syndactylus. Next base: position 109,081,287 of record NC_072426.2, on the reverse strand, counting down.
ATGGTGGCACGTGCCTGCAGTCCCAGGTACTCAGGAGGCTGAGGCAGGGGAACCGCTTGAACCCTGGAGGCAGAGATTGCAGTGAGCTGAGATCATACCACTGCATTCAGTGAGCCGAGATCATACCACTGCATTCTAGGCTGGCGACAGAGCAAGACTCCGTTCACAAAAAAAGAAAAAGAAAAAGAAAAGATATTTATGCAGCTAACAAACATATTTTAAAAAAGCTCATCATCACTGGTCATTTGAGAAATGCAAATTAAAACCACAATAAACCACAATGAGATAACATTTCACACCAGTTAGAATGATGATCATTAAAAAGTAGGAAACAACAGATGCTGGCGAGGATGTGAAGAAATAGGAACACTTTCACACTGTTGGTGGGAGTGTAAATTAGTTCAACCATTGTGGAAGACAGTGTGGTGATTCCTCGAGGATCTAGAACTAGAAATACCATTTGACCCAGCAATCCCAATAATGGGTATATACCCAAAGGAGTATAAATCATGCTGCTATAAAGACACATGCACACGTATGTTTATTGCGGCACTATTCATAATAGCAAAGATTTGGAACCAACCCAAACGCTCATCAATAATAGACTGGATAGAGAAAATGTGGCACATATACACCATGGAATACTATGCAGCCATAAAAAAGGATGAGCTCATGTCCTTTGCAGGGACACGGATGAAGCTGGAAACCATCGTTCTCAGCAAACTAACACAAGAACAGAAAACCAAACATTGCATGTTCTCACTCATAAGTGGGAGTTGAACAATGAGAACACATGGACACAGGGAGTGGAACATCACACACCGAGGCCTGTTTGGGGGTGGGGGACTAGGGGAGGGATAGCATTAGGAGAAATACCTAATGTAGATGATGGGTTGATGGGTGCAGCAAACCACCATGGCACATGTATACCTATGTAACAAAACTTCACGTTCTGCACATGTATCCCAGAACTTAAAGTACAATTTAAAAAAAAAAAAATCATTTCCCAAAGAACAATGAATAAGGGAAACCCCCTAAGATGTTGGTAATTACAAAAGCAGTAAAGGAAATCAAATTTGATATACTTGGATCCTTTCTAGCTTCCACTGACTTTCTAAATGTTTTTAAATTTCTACCCTTATCACCCTTCTTTTAATTTTTAAAATTGTGGTAAAATATACCTAATATAAAAGTTACCATTTCAATCCTTAAAATAAAACAAAAACAAAACAAAAAAAATTGGCTCTCAGGCCAGGCGTGATGGCTCATGCCTATAATCCTAGTACTTCAGGAATCACAGGCAGGAAGATTGCTTGAGCTCAGTGGTGTGAGACTAGCCTGGGCAACACAATGAGACCCCATCTCTACAAAAAATAAAATAATTAGCCAGGCATGATGGCACACACCTGTGGTCCCAGCTACTCTGGAGGTTGAGGTGGGAGCATCACTTGAGCCCAAGATGTTAAGGCTACAGTGAGCCGTGATTGCACCCACTGCACTCCACCCTTGCCAGCAGAGCAAAACCCAATCGCAAAAAAAAAAAAAAAAAAAAAAAAAAAAAAAAAAAAAAAAAAAAAAATCTGTGTTGGGAAAGTTAATATACATATATGTGTATCAGCTTCCTCATCTCCAAAATAAGGATGTTGATTACAGTACTGAAGGGGGCCTGCTCCTCCACAGCTGCAGGTATTTCTCGTCAGGTGGGACAAGAGACTGAGAAAATGAGAAAAGAAATAAGACACAGAGACAAAGTATAGAGAAAGAACCGTGGGCCCAGGGAACCGGAACACTCAGTATGTGAGGACCTGCACCGGCGCCGGTCTCCGAGTTCCCTCAGTATGCATTGATTACTATTTTCACTATCTCGGCACCAGGAATGTGGCAGGAGAACAGGGTGAACACGGTGATGGTGGGGAGAAGGTCAGCAGGAAAACGTGTGAGTAATGGAATCTGCATCATAAATAAGTTCAAGGGAAGGTACTGTGCCTGGATGTGCACGTAGGCTAGATTTATGTTTCTCTTTACCCAAATATCTCAGTGTAGCAAAAAGTAACAGCAGTATTGCTGCCAGCATATCTCGCCTCCAGCCACAGGGCATTTTTCTCCTATCTCAAAATAGAACGAATAGTCAGCTTTACACTGAGACATCCCGTTCCCAGGGACATGCGGGAAACAGAAGCCTTCCTCTTATCTCAACCGCAAAGAGGCCTTCCTCTTTTACTAATCTTCCTCAGCACAGACCCTTTACGGGTGTCAGGCTGGGGGATGGTTAGGTCCTTCCCTTCCTAGGAGGCCATATCTCAGGCTGTCTCAGTTGGGGGAAACCTCGGACAATATGCAGGCTTTCTTGGGCAGAGGTCCCTGCGGCTTTCCACAGTGCACCGTGCCCCTGGTTAATAGAGAATAGAGAATGGCGACGACTTTTACCAAGCATACTGCCTGCAAGCATATTGTTAACAAGGCACATTCTGCACAGCCCTAAATGCCTTAAACCTTGATTCAATACAGCACATGTTTCTGTGAGCACAGGTTTGGGGGTAAAGTTACAGATTAACAGCATCTCAAAGCAGAAACAATTTTTCTTTGTACAGATCAAAAGGGAGTTTCTTATGTCTTCCTTTTCTACATAGACACAGTAACAATTTGATCTCTCTTTCTTTTCCCCACACAGTACCTATTTCAAGTTCTAATATTAGGATTAATTGAGTTTATATGGGTGAAGTACTTTGAACAGTGTACATAGCAAGCTGTCAACTTATGTTAACTTTTATTAGTGAAAAAGAGATAAAAGGCAATAATAAAATTTCTTGTACTTTGGTGTGGCTGAGAGGTGATAAAGTTGACAAATATTAAAAGCTTTTCAATTTTGAAATGGAGTCATAATTTTATTTTACAAAAAAAATAGAATGCTCCAAAATTTCTGACATTTTCCATGTTAGAAACTTTGTCAATATTATGCTACCTAGCAGATATTTTCAAATAAAAATAATTACAAAATTAATTCCTTCAAAGAAATGTTGATATTTTAACAAAATAAGTAAAAAACTTTTTAAAAGAAATTAACCCTAGGAAAATAATATTTTGAAAATGGATGTTCACTGGTCATTGTTATTTGACTTGCATTACAGAAAAAGAACTCACACATAAAAATGCTTCTCTTTTCCCATAAAAAAATATGAACCAACATCACTTTACCTATCTAAAAATCGATTAGGCCTTCTTGCATGTTAATGAGGGTTAATTATTTTTATATTCTAATTTTATTTAAATAATACATTCTAGTAGGGTTGATAAAAATAAATAGCCTCCATATATTTTGTTCATAAAGTCCTCACTTAAAATGCTTGTATAATTGCACGCCGTTTACCCTAGCTTAGCTGTGTTGCCAATACATTTTTCATGAGTAGATTTAGATATGACAATACATAGTGCATCAGTGTCCAGTAAACCAAATAAAAGTTTTTCACCACCTCCAAGCTGTTTACCCATATCAAAGCAAACAGTCTTATTTCTCCTGCCGGGAGTTGTGCCAAGAGACCATGACCCACGTGACATTTGCAGTCATAATCCTCTACGTTACTTCACACTATGGTAATCAGCACTGATTCTGAGGGACTTGAAAATTCATCAGTTATGTAATCATTAACATTTTCTTAATTCATCGAGGCTAGAATAAACTGAGTGACGCTGTTTTTATCCTCCTGTAGGATGAGTAGTTTAATGGTAGCTAGACTACCTAATTTCTTATAACAATCCATTAAGATATTGAGAACTACTTACTCCACATTTCTCAAGCTATTTTTAACTAATTATTTAAGTACTTCTTTCTACCATTTTAATTGCCCTGAGGTTTTGTTAGTTTTTTTTTCTGTTTTTCCCTTTTTATTGTTTCCTTTTTTTTTTCTCAGTAATTCTAATCTTTTTACAATCATGCAATTTCATTAAGGCTTCTTGGTGAAGAGATTAATGACAAACTTTCTCACATTATCTTACCTCCTCTCAAATAATAAAGTCACAAAATGAGCCTGAGGAATTGGAACACCATTTATCACATCAATCATTATTTGGATCAAAGGCACAGAGTTTGTAGAAACTTGAGTATGATTATGTAAACCAACCACAGTTGTTGTATTTTCAACATTTCAGCAGCCTTAATATTCCATTTAATGTCTAAAGGCAGAGTAGAACAATTTTCTTGTGTCCATATTGGGAATTGATCCATCTGTTCACATTTCTGCAAAAGATGCTGTTATATGAAGATCTTCAGTAAGACCAAACATGGGCTTCCATTTGGCAGAATCTAAAGCAGGAATAATAGCTTCTTGTTTATTTGTCAATAAAATCAACTTTAATTGTGGCTAGGCATGTTGTCAACAGCAGTTTATAAATGGAGTTATCTCTTAACTGAATATCTTTTTGCTTTTGCTTTCTATTTAAGGAGTCTCTTGATTTCCTCTCCTTGAGACATGTATTATCTTTCTATGATTAGTGATAAGATGGGGACATCATTTCAACCAAAACAAGTATCTGCCCAACTCCCATATGATGTTATTCCCCTGCATGTACAGATGGGTCACTGACTGTGATTACATCTGGCAGCCTTCGGCTACTTCTTTTTTTCTAATCACCAAAGTGGGTAAAAGCTGCCAAAGTATCACATTGTTGATTGACTTGCCCTTGTTCAAATTTCTTTTGTAATCCTTTAGTAATTTCTTCCATGCATCTATCAACTGTGTGTCTTTTCTCTTCTCCTCTCCTCTCCTCTTTTTTTCTTTTCGTTTTCTTTTGAGACAGAGTCTTGTTCTATCACACAGCCTGGAGTGCAGCGAAGTGATCTCTGCTCACTGCAATCTCCGCCTCCCAGGTTCAAGAGACTCTCATGCCTCAGTCTTCTGAGTAGCTGGGATTATAGGCCCACCCCACCACACCTGGCTAATTTTTGTATTTTTTGGTAGAGATGGGATTTTGCCATGTGGGCCAGGTTGCACTCAAACTCTTGGTTTCAAGTCATCAGCCCTCTGTGGCATCCCAAAATGCTGGGATCACAGGCATGAACCACCACGCTCAGCCTCTGTGTCCTATTATTAAGCTTTTCCTGTCAGCAGTAGTCAAAGCTCTTGAGCAACCTCACACCAGAGATGGCCAGGAACCCACCCTGACAAAAAATGCTTCCCCCTTCCTCATCCTGCTCTCTCACAAATCAAGTCTAAACTATAATTTAAATTATAGATTTAAGATTTGTTTCAATTTTTCTGCTTACATTGCCAATGGCATCAATTACACAATTACAAAATTGTAAGAATTCATAAGACTCACAGGTTATGCTTGCATGTAATTCTATGAAACTAAAAGATATAGCACAAGAGGAAGAAAGCACGTAGGAAGGTCTGAATACTTTCAATGGTAGACCTGCCCACATATTCCTGGCTTGAATATTCCCATATTCCACAGGATAGTCTTTGTCTTTAGATTATGAACTACTATTGAAAGTGAGAAGTATCTTTATTTCAAGCGAGTCTGGGCAAAATTTTGCACAGGATTTATCATATCCCATTGGTTACATAGCTAAAACTAGGTTACATAACTGTTTAAGCTTGCTGTAAACCAGTCAATACATCCTTAAACAGTATAGACAGCTAGCCCTAATTGCCTTTCAGTTTCTAGCTTTAAACAGCACAATGCAAATTCCAAATTAGTACCTCCCATCCTTATTTTGACCAAGGGTCATACTCGATTTCCAGATAGTTATGGAGCTATCTCAGTTCAGCTGTAAGGTAACCTTGTTTTACACAAAGTCGAATACAAAATACGAGGGAGTTATTTTTCCTTCCAAAATTCATACCTGCTAATTTGTAGTTTGTTACATAGAGTATTGTTTTGCATTGTTAAATTTAATATATTTACTTTGTGTTATCCATAATTCAGTGATTTTTTTCCTATAGCTTGATTCTACACATTGAATATAAATAAACAATATTTAAATTTGATTATTACTATATTATAAAATGTAATCAAATGCAGTAATAAATATTATTGCTCAAAGGAGACTTTACCAAGAATCAAGATCTTGCTAATTTTTCTTTACTTAATCTGGTAATAATCACTTAAAGTAATTTCTTATCTCCTATATTGTCCTCTTCCTTCAATTGCTTTTTCCATTTTGTTGAAATAATTTAAATATTTTTGCAATAGGATATATATAGATATCCAAATGTTTTAATGGCCAATATGTCTCATAGCCTCTCTTACTTTTAAGCTTAGCAACTTTTTCTTTTCTTTTCAGATTTAAAACTACTATTTCATTAAATTTCAGAATGTAGTGTTGTAGATGAGAAGGCTGAAATCAGTCTCACTGTTTTCTTGTATAGATAAGCTGGATTTTCTCATATTGTTTTAATTTTTCTTTTCCTCAAGAAGGGTTTGAGGATGCTTGGCAATGTTACATAGTTTGGAATAGATGTGGATCCAATTTCAATCACATCTCTTGGATCCCTGGGGTGATTCAAATCCTTAGACATTTTGATCCGAGTTCTGTAATGAAAGATCTATTGCAATAATGTCTATTGGACCATCCCTGTCCTCGTATTAATCTATTGACTGCAAGGTTATAATTTCTTAGACCACTTAAATCAGCAGAATGAAGCATATTTTAAATAAAAAAATTTATACTCATAGAAATTATTGTAACTGTTATTACAGAGAATATTATTGCCTGAAAAGCATAGGAATTCAAATTACTATAAAGGTTTTTCACAGACAATTATGTCAGCTACAATTCACATTGTGAAATATAATTATAGTATAATCTGTAATATGTTAATATACTTAAATTATCTCTAAGTTCGTAGTTATAAAAACTTATAACAAGGTCATAAATTCTATCCAATAATATAAAATAGGAAATAAGACAAAAAATAATTATAAAATAGTGATGAGTAGAGGAGTGGTTTTCTAAGTGATACAAAAGTTCCTGTAGAAAAACACAAGTGTGAACATTAGATCCATTAAAATCTGATCAATAATTTGTTTTCAGTAATGTGTTGCTAACATCTATTTTCTCTGACCACGTATTCATGTTTTTTCCCGCAATAAAGCAATAATAGTTGGGGAGTACATACTATTTGTAAGTCCTATATTAGTGTCATATTATTTCTCCTTTACGTTGCAATTTAGTGAAATAAATTGTACTTCAGATTCGCCAAGCACAGATAGTTTTGGGTTGGACGCTCAGCATTCCTACCAAAAGCTTAGAACCTTGATCTACTTTAATCTTACTAAAACTTGGGTTTGACATCTTCAAAATGGGGAACATGATACCCTTACTGCTGTGTTGCAATGACATAATGAAACGCCCTCTATAAAATGTTTGGCATTTAATGGTTGCTCAATAAATGTCAGTTCCCCAATTTCCTTTTCCTTGCTTCCTTTCTATATGTTTTTGGCTAATCAAAAATAAAATTTGACTACCTTGTCTCTAATGACATTTTTTATTGTTTGTGAGTTTACTTATTTTCATTTCTTTTTCTCCAGTAAACATATTTTGTTTTATTTTGTGAAAGAGGCATATACGTCCTAAGTTTATTAAATTAAGCTGGAGATTCATGTCTCTAGTGGCTGAGATTGTGAGTGAGCATAACTGTAGAAAGCTCCCCGAAGATGGTGAGCACTGAGATGAAGCAGACATGTAAAGATGTTGTTTGGCAATTAGAATAGTGAGATGCTATTAGGATGTGTGTTAATAAAATGTCTGCATAGCCTCAATGTTCTCACTTATTAATTATTCAAGGAATCCATGAAATAAAAATGCTAAATTGACAAGCCACAGCGTTAGTACTCTAATACAGAATAGCATGCTAAAGATTTAAATTATAGCACCTTTTCTTTGTCTCCGTATAAACAACACTATTAAACTGAAAAAAAAAAAACTTTAGCTTCTCCTAGGTTTAGCTCTTTCAAAAGAGTTTAACACTTCCTCATCCTTTTTGATATGTTACGTTCATCTTTTTTCTCTGCAAAGTAGAAATTTTATTTAATATTGTTTATTTTAAATGTATATTATGAGGAAGGATTATGAAATTATTTTTAAAAGATGTTAGATATAACAGGAGCAAACATTCATAAATATATACGATGTACTGGTGATTTTATACATAATTTTTCCTGAGAAATAGGTGTTATTAACCCAGTTTTAATATGAGGGAAATTTAAGTGACTTCCTCAAAGCCACATAGTTGATGAGTGGTGTAGGAGACACAAAGTAGGCCAGATGATTGCCTGGTTTTAATTATTTTTAGTTAAATCTTCTGTTGATAGTGGGCTTGATATCTCTGGAAGATATGCACCTCGTTTGACTTTCAGATATAGCCAGAAGAAAAATATGTTAAATGGGAATGAAGATGAATATACATTTAGTATGTTCTAAATGATATAATATTATAGCATGCTAATTTTGTAACTACATTATAAAAGTCTCTTTAGTCATGTCTCTATGAATGAAAGAAATATATTGCTGATATTTTAACTTCTATTTTTATTTACTAATAAATATGACTATGGGTTTTCCAATATTTAACTTTGAACTTAATATTTCAACTTGGATATCAAATATAGATTACAACTTAATATAACCAAAGAATAAATGTTAATTTATTTCTCTGAAAACCTACTTTTCTTTTAGTTTTTCCCACCTCAGTACATTTCACTATTTATCTAGAATGTAGACCTCAAATACGATCCACTTTTGACTTTCCCACTAACTCAGCATGTTCCATTAACTCTAAATATCTAAAGACAATCACATCTCATCGCTATCTCACTTTCAACATTGTAGTGGCAGACGCTGTCACATTTTTTTACTTGGGGTTGTTTAAATTACTTGGGGTTGTTTAAAAACTTCTACCTAGTTTTGTTTTTGTTTTTTTTCTACCACATGCAGTGGGTTGAATAGTATCCTCCGAAATTTCATGTCCCTCTAGAAACTCAGAATGTGACCTTATTTGGAAATAGCGTCTTTCTTTGCATATGCAATTGGTTAAGGATCTCAAAATTAAATCCTCCTGAATTTAGTTAGGGTAAAACCTGAATCCAACGAAATTATTGTTTCTTTTTTCATTTATTTATTTTTTCATACTTCAATATAATTTAAACTCCATCAAGAAGGAACTCTTTCTATTTTGTCTACCATTGTATGCACAATGATCAAAAGAGGGGTACCTAGGAGGTGGTCAATACAATTGATGGTTAATTGACTGAAGTAGTTAGCTTGTCACAATAACTATAGAAAGAGGTCATAGCCTTGATAAGCTGGACTGAGGCATGTAGGAACTCTGAAAACGAATCCTTACTGACATCAACTGACATTTGAAAAAAGAAAAGAATATGCCATTTAATTATATTCATTATCTCTTTGTCTTACAGTCTCAGATTTGTCATCAATATACTAACACCAGAATAATGAACCCAAGGCAAAACCGAAAACAAAGCTCATTTAAGATAGTAGTGCAACACATACAAATATCCTGGAAGAGTTTAAAACTTCATATGCCCCATGGTGTTTTGGGTAGGTAATAACAATTATCAGTAGCAGTTGACCAGAATGCAAAGATTCACAGCAATATCAACTAAGTTCAGTGAATGTTAATGCAAGATAAGTACTTTAAAAAGATGCAATAGTACTTTGTTTTCATGTTTTCTAAATTAATAGGAACAAGAAAGAAAGAAGGCATAAATTGGAGACTTTTCTAAGGTGGTATTGACCTTTATGCCATTAGGTCACTTTGAAGGGCGTTCAAATTCTTTTTGGTTACCCGTGACATATATTAGATGTCACTTTTAGAAACTTTGTCAAAGGATCAAGGTGATTCCTTTCTATTGGCAAAGCCTTATCAAATTAACTTGGCATTATATAAAGTATGATATGGATATCCATAACATAACGAAATAGGTATCAGTCAAAGGAGTTTTCTCTAGATTTTGACAAGCCTCTTTGATTTTCTACTAAATACAATGTTAAAAATTAGTCAAATATTACCTACAGTTTGTTTTTGTTTGTTTTAATTTGAAAAATCTCAGTAATGAATGAAAAACCCTTTCCCACATCCTGGGTTGGGGAAGGAAGAAAGAATAGATTTTGCTTACTGTCACTCTATATGCATGGGATTTAAAGATCAAAGTGAGAAAATATGACACAGTCCTTTATATGCAAGATGATCATAAACTATATTTGAATGAATTTTTTCTCATTTAGGACAAAAATCATCAACTTTATCGTTTGCCCAGCTGAGCCTTATGAATAACCAGGTATGTATATTTTCCCCTCCCAGAGAGAATAAAAAACAAAGTTGTTTAAGTACATTATGCACTTCTGCTTTGTTCCGTTGTGGTGATTTATATAAATCATCTCTTGTGACAATATGGTAAAAATCTTGCAGTGATAAGACTGAGAAAGGCTGTGATAGTGTATCTGCCATGCGTCTTCCCAGGAGAAGGAAAATCTTTAACAATGGCAATGTGGAAAAGCCTTGCATTCAGGGAGGATTGTCTATGAATAAACAAATACTTGTTGTCTACAAGTACAATTCCTAGCAACATCAAATAACTGAGATCATCATGTGGTTTCCAAGGAATTAAGCAAAGTGAAAGCCATTAACACTTAAGCCCCTTGCTGTACCCTGAATTTCCTACTCAGTCATATTGAGCCAGCATCCTACTATCTATCAGAAAATATCCTGCATCCTTCTCTATCCCCCATAAATGTGATTTAGCTTCTCACTATCCACAAATATATTTTAAAATAGTCTACATTTGTGATACTTTCTTCTATTCTTTTCATGATTTCTACCAATCAATGCAATTTTAGCCAATGTTATTTTTTATAGAAAATTCTCTCGTCATCAAAGATATTTTGCAAAATTAAACTTTGTATGTTCTCATCCTTTTATACTTATTTGCATCATTTTATCTCTATCAAATGCCCTTTCCTTGTTGAAACTGTTCCCTTTTTAGTTCTCTTTTCCATTTTGTGCTAATTGCTTTCATCTTCTTTCTCTGATGAAATTGGCTTACTAAACATGTTCCTTTTCTTCTGCTTGTTTCTTAAATTTTGCTGACATTTTGTACTTATAAATTTTTTCTCCAGTGATCAGCTTTCTGATAGCCATTTCTTATTTATACTAACTAGATTACAAATGTTCATCTTTTATCCTTCATTTCATAAAGATAATTTATGAATAGGCTTGTGATCCACACCCACACAAAAATCAATTTCAAGCTTCCCATTGGAAGAATAATCTCTGGTATATTTTTATTATTATTACAAAGTGTTAAGGGCAAAACATAAAGATAATTTTTGTGAATATAGGTAGGTTAATATAAACATATTATTTTATGTAAATTTATAAATATAATACTTACATATTTCTTGATTGTTCTTCATCTTGATGAATCCCATAAGGTAAGCATAACTAGTTGCCAAGGAGTACAGAAAGCCGAGGGTGCAAGTAAAATTATTTAAATAAAGAACCACAGAATTTCCACTGAATAAGAAAAGAAAAAAATGACATAGGCAGGGTGATGGAGAGTTTTTAAAAACATGTGAAGATCAGTTGTTTTTAATGTCACATTGAATGTGGAATAATTGAAGGGATAGGATTAGTGAAAGGAGAGAGGTGGGAATTAATGACGATGATCTGAGAGTGAAGCATTGGCAGGGGACAGCCTACAGGAAACGGACTCAGCTCTCAGTGCCAACAGAGAGAGCAGAGGATGGGGCCCTTGATCAAGAAACTTATCTTCCATCAGAGGTATAAGAAGCATATTCTCATGTTCTCCACATCTGGTAAAATCTCTTAGATTAATTTCTAGTATACAACCTTATAGAAATCTCCATCTTCATGCAGTACCAAAGAACAAGAAAATTCATATGGAACAAATAGCCTTAAAATAGCGAAATAAATAAATCTGAAATTTGTAAATGCTGAAGTTCCTCCTTGTTTGCATTTTACTCTTATATGTTTCCTAGACTTCTACTGTGTGCAGGTCTTTTGTGCAGAACTACTTTGAGGAACTCTTTGAAATTCCCTAGATATCCCTGTCTGGAAAAAAAAAAATGTAAATTGGCCCAAGTTATGTCAACATTATAGAAAATTGTGGAGGCAGGTACGCCTTTGCATTTGGAGAGTTTTTCACTTAAAAGAAATAAAGTTTATATTCAAAACGAGTATACAGTACACAGGACTTTAAAAAAATATTTATATTCCAGAACTTTGCCTTTCCTTATGTGAAATACATTGTAAATAAGGTAAAACATCATTCGAAGTGATTGTAACTTAATGGAGTTAAATTTCCAAAAACATAAAGAGTACAATTTTTAATTCTCTGGTTCATGAGCATGCTTTCCATCTGCCTTCATTGTGTTGACTTGGAAATACTATAAAATTTGATTCGTTGTTGTGTTGAACTAACAGCTAGAAATTCTTCTCTTTAAAAATACAAATTTACTAAAAAGGAAAAATTACTACCACAAGAGGGGAAGGCAAGAAAAGAAACACTTGCTAATTTTTTTGTGCTAATGTATGTGACCTGAATTTATAACTTTTACTGAGTAGCTAAAAGTAGCTCTGCCTCTGGGAATAACTATCATGTACCTTAGCAATGCTATTCACCCATTAAGAGTCTTAGACATCTTGAAACAGACTGCTTATTCCACAGTGGCTATATTTAGCTTCTGGAGAACACACTATACAATTTTTGTAAGAGTATCTGATGTGTGCCTATATGATAAGCTAGCAAGATAGGAGGCAGCTTTTTAAATCCCACAGTAATTCATTTAAGAATGATAAAAGACAATTCAAAGAAAAAGATCATATTTTGAAATTTCACTCAACTAAAATATCATATAAAGTATTTACCTTACAGAATAATATTTAGGTTGTATTATGCAGACTTACTATAGCCTATATAAATTAGTGATTTAACTTGGAAAATGATTAAGTCTCGTGTGTAGAATATAATCTTGTGAAAATATTTTGAAATAATTAGTTATAAGCTCCTTCTATCATTGCAGAATGTGAATGAATTGGTTGTCCTTTAAATCTCTTTTTTTTTACATTATACTTTAAGTTCTGGGATACACGTGCAGAACGTGCAGGTTTGTTACATAAGTATACACGTGCCATCGTGGTTTGCTGCACCCATCAACCCATCATCTACATTAGTTATTTCTCCTATTGCTATCCCTCCCCTAGCCCGCCACGCCCCAACAGGACCCAGTGTGTGATATTCCCCTCCCTGTGTCCATGTATTCTCATTGTTCAACTCTCACTTATGAGTGAGAACATGTAGTGTTTGGTTTTCTGTTCCTGTGTTAGTTTGCTGAGAATGATGGTTTCCAGCTTCATCCATGTCCCTACAAAGGACATGAACTCATCATTTTTTATGGCTGCATAGTATTCCACGGTGTGTATGTGTCACATTTTCTTTATCCAGCCTATCATTTATGGGCATTTGGGTTGGTTCCAATCTTTGCTATTGTGGACAGTGCTGCAATAAACATATGTGTGCAAGTGTCTTTACAGTAGAATGATTTATAATCCTTTGGGTATATACCCATTGATGGGATTGCTGGGTCAAGTGTTATTTCTGGTTCTAGACACTTGAGGAATCGCCACACTGTCTTCCACAATGGTTGAACAAATTTACATTCCCACCAACAGTGTAAAAGTGTTCCTATTTCTCCACATCCTCTCCAGCATCTGTTGTTTTCTGACTTTTTAATTTCCATTTGCTTGTGTCTTCTCTTATTTCCTCAAGCAGTGATTTGCAGTTCTTCTTGAAGAGGTCCTTCACATCCCTTGTAAATTGTATTCCTAGGTACTGTATTCTCTTTGTAGCAATTGTGAATGGGAGTTCACTCATGATTTAGCTCTCTGTTTTTCTATTATTGGTGTGTAGGAAAGCTTGCGTTTTTTCACATTGATTTTTTATCCTGAGACTTTGCTGAAGTTGCCTATCAGCTTAAGGAGATTTTGCGCTGAGACGATGGCGTTTTCTAAATATACAATCATATCATCTGCAAACAGAGACAATTTGACTTCCTCTCTTCCTATTTGAATACACTTTATTTATTTCTCTTGCCTGATTGCCCTGGCCAGAACTTCCAATACTATGTTGAATAGAGGTGAGAGAGGGCATCCTTGTCTTGTGCCGGTTTTCAAATGAAATGCTTCCAGCTTTTGCCCATTCAGTATGATATTGGCTGTGGGTTTGTCATAAATAGCTCTTATTATTTTGAGATACATCCCATCCATACCTAGTTTATTGAGAGTTTTTTTTAGCATGAAAGGGTGTTGAATTTTATTGGAGGGCTTTTCTGCATCTATTGAGATAATCATGTGTTTTTTGTCATTGGTTCCGTTTATGTGATTGACTACATTTATCGGTTTGTGTATGTTGAACCAGGCTTGCATCCCAGGGATGAAGCTGACTTGATCGTGATGGATAAACTTTTTGATGTGCCACTGAATTTGGTTTGCCAGTATTTTATTGAGGATTTTCGCATTGATATTCATCAGGGATATTGGCCTAAAATTTTCTTTTTTGTTGTTGTGTCTCTGTCGAGTTTTGGTATCAGGATGATGCTGGCCTCATAAAATGAGTTACGGAGGAGTCCCTCTTTTTCTATTGTTTGGAATAGTTTCAGAAAGAATGGTACCAGCTCTTCTTTGTAGCTCTGCTGGAATTAGGCTGTGAATCTGTCTGGTCCTGGGATTTTTTTGGTTGGTAGTGTCTCAATTTCAGACTTGTTATTGATCTATTCATGGATTCAACTTCTTCCTGGTTTAGTCTTGGGAGGGTGTGTGTTTCTTCTAGACTTTCTAGTTTATTTGCGTAGAGGTGTTTATAGTATTCTCTGATGGTATTTGTATTTCTGTGGGATCAGTGGTGATATCCTCTTTATCATTTTTTATTGTGTCTATTTGGTTCTTCTCTCGTTTCTTCTTTATTAGTCTGGCTAGCGGTCCATCTATTTTGTTAATCTTTTCAAAAAACCAGCTCCTGGATTCACTGATTTTTTGAAGGGCTTTTCATCTCTCTATCTCCTTCAGTTCTGCTCTGATCTTAGTTATTTCTTGCCTTCTGTTAGCTTTTGAATTTGTTTGCTCTTGCTTCTCTGGTTCTTTTAATTGTGATGTTAGGGTATCAATTTTAGATCTTTCCTGCTTTCTCTTGTGGGTATTTAGTGCTATAAATTTCCCCCTAAACACTGCTTTAGCTGTGTCCCAGAGATTCTGGTACATTGTGTGTTTGTTCTCATTGGTTTCAAAGAAGTTATTTATTTATAGATGCTAATTTTCTTCTATTGAAACCAATACCTAATCCTTGATGTTCACTTACATGTTCTTCTCATTTCTGTCATCTTTATGGTGAAGTACTTAACATGCAACAGTATTTGTACTGAAACAAATACCAAATCTTCAAGAATATTTATCTTAACATGACTTGATCACTTATCCAAGATAATTCTTCTCTACCGTAATGGTTGCAATGGAGGGTGGCAGTGTTTGCTGCAGTGTGAACTGTGGGTCACCAGCACCATCATCTCCTGTGGCACTTGCCAAAAATTGTTACTTCACACACACTAACAAAGAAGTCATGGGTCAGTCTAGTAATCTTCATTCTAAACAAGTAGTCTTGGTAAATCTTTTGCCCAAAACAGGTTGAGATCCCCTAGTATATTATATAAATTAATTAGTAGTACTAGATTAAGTATTTTTAAATATTTATGTATTTCTTTAATTGTTGGTTTTGTACTGATAGTGTTAAAATGTTGATGATTTTAGAATAATTTTAGTTTTTATTATTACACATTAGTATAACTGTAATTGGAAACAACACCTTCATTTACATGGTCTCTTCCTTGCACACATTATCTCCAAGAGCATGCAGCTCTTCATATTTTTAATATAAAAAATTTTTACAGAAATTTATTCCAAACTTGCTGACATGTGGAAGGAAGTGTTCAATTGGTGGCAAATTAATCATTGTTTTTGCAGGGTTTGGAGCAAGAGAAAAATCCTCTACTGAATGATTTGGGAAATCAGAGACCCCACATTTTCATCCAATGTCATCAAGAAATATTTTTCTCCAGGCCATCATCTATAAAAGAGAGACACTATATAAAATACGAATATTTATTTTTTTATATTTATTTTAAAAATAATTAAATAAAACTGTTAATAATTTCCATATTTGAATAATCAAAGACCCATTTTAATATGTCATTGTAAAATTGTTCACTAATAGTATTAAATAATCCCTTTTTCATTTTATTATTTTGTTTTCATGTACATTGAAACTTTTACTCTATGTAAATGAATAGTTAGGAATTTCGTCAACTCAAAGTACCAAATACAAGGAAGGGTCAATAAGTTTGCATTTGTGGGTGGTGCTTTAAGTAGGGGATAGCACTGTCTACATGTCTGTTGTCAAAATTTGCGTTGCTTCTCTGAGTCCCACTATCACCTTTACTCGCATTTAATGTGCAAATAAAAATATTCTAACAGGTATGGGCAGACATTTAAATAATGAAGC
Source organism: Symphalangus syndactylus (assembly GCF_028878055.3). Lineage (NCBI taxonomy): Eukaryota > Metazoa > Chordata > Mammalia > Primates > Hylobatidae > Symphalangus > Symphalangus syndactylus. The sequence continues at coordinate 109,064,697 of NC_072426.2, read as the reverse complement.
AGCATTGAGAAACACACTTGGCTTTAACTTTGTTCATAGTTTTTAGAGTTAACACTTAGTAAATGCTGAGCAGGAAGCCATATTAAGTGTTTGCATTACAGTCTATCATAACTTCTGTAAATTCACATTTAATTACAAATTTGAGTTTTTAAAATTTTTTATTTTAAATTTTTATGGGGTATATGAGATGTTTTGACACAGGTATGTAATATGAAATACTCACATCACAGAAAACAAAGTATCCATTCCCTTAAGTATTTATCCTCTTTGTTACAAACCATCCAATTACACTCTTTTAGCTATTTTAAAATGTACAATTAAGTTATTATTGACTTTAGTCACCCTATTATGCTATCAAATAGCAGGTCTTATTCATTTTTTCTAACTATTTTTTAGTACCCATTAATCATCCCCATCTCATTCTGAGACCCCTACTGCCCTTGATAGACTCTGGTAACCATTCTTCTGCTCTGTATGTCCATGAGTTCAATTGTTGTGATTTTCAGATCCCAATCTTTCTATGCCTGGCTTATTTCACTCAATATAATAATATCCAGTTCCATCCATGTTGTTGCAAATGACAGGATCTCATTTGTTTTATGGCTGAATACTACTCCATTGTGTATATGTAGCACATTTTCTTTATCCATTCATCTGTTGATGGACACTTAGGTTGCTTCCAAATCTTAGCTGTTGTAAATAGTGCTGCAACAAATATAGGAGTGCAGACATCTCTTCAGTATACTGATTTCCTTTCTTTTGGGAATATACTCAGCAGTAGGATTGTTGGGTCATATGATAGCTCAATTTTTAGTTTTTTGCGGAACCTCCAAACTGTTCTCCAGATGGTTATTCTAATTTACATTTTCACCAACAGTGTACAAGAGTTCCCATTTCTTTACATCATTGGAAGCATTCATTATTGCCTGTCTTTTGGATAAAAGCCATTTGAACTGGGGTGAGATAATATCTTATTGTAGTTTTCATTTGCATTTCTCTGATGATCAGTGATGTTGAGCACCTTTTCATATGCCTGCTTTCCATTTGTATGCCTTCTCTTGAGAAATATCTATTTAAATATTTTGCCCGTTTTTTGCTTGGATTATTAGATTTTTTTCCCTTATAGTTGTTTGGACTTCTTATATATTCTGGTTATTAATTCCTTGGCAAATTGGTAATTTAAATAATTTTCTCCCATTCTGTGGGTTGTCTCTTCACTTTGTTGATTGTATTATAATACAAATTTGAAGTCATCATATTTAATTGTCTTATTGTTCACAACCAAAACAGTTATAAGATCTTAAATTCTTTCATTACCTTGGATTTCAGAAGTACTTTGCAATGACTGAGAAGTTTAATGAAATACTTTATATCATAATCATGAATAGCAAAATCTGTCTTATAAAAGTATATTATGCTGATGAACTACCTTCACTGATAATTTACAATGTGCCAGAAACTGAGCCTGTTCACACCCTAGAAATTGTAAATTAGCAAATTTACAATTAGCAAAAGCTACAAATCAAGGGCTCCCTCTTCTCTACCCTCCTCATAGAGTGTTTTTAAGCATTTACCACTGGAGTAGGAAGTGGTATCAGTGAGGAGTTGGTATTAAGTGAAAAGATAAAGAGCGACATAGGTAATCCTGAAAAAAATCCTAATGAGAAATGCTCTTCTCTGTTTCAAATTGTCATATAATCACTTTAGCTTAAATGCAGCTCAGTGTGTGTGTGTCTCTGTGTGTGTGTGTCACATAGAAAACTAGTGGGAGGCAGCAGTATACTATAGCAGTAGCTAAAGTATAGTTGTCAAAAGCAAATTTGAAAGAGAGATCTTCCACAGTTTTAATTCTAATTCCTCTGTACTTTACTGAGTTTTCTTTAAATTTCTGTTTTCTTATTTATGAAATGGAGATATCAATATAATCTACTGCAAAAGTTGGCTATAAGGATGCATTGAGACAAGGTAGGTAGTAACCTTTTCCACACCAGTTGTTTAATAAAAGTCAATTATTGTCACTGTGATTGATGCTATTATTGTTCTAATTATCGTTCTTATTAATAGCAAGAAAACACATGTGTTCAATGTATTTTTCATTTTTGCCAATAGCTTATAAATTTCCTTGGACATTTTTCAAAAAGAAAGATAATAGTAATAATTAATATTTAGTTTTTAATATTTACAAATTTGCTAATTATTTTGTGCCACATGCAAAGTGATTTATTACTTTTAGTCAGTTATCCCTGACAACTCAATAGAACAAGTATTATTGTTATTGTAATTTTAATTAATGAAGAAAATGAGCTCAAAAATGTTGTCAGTAGCTAAAGTAAGAATTCCAATGTAATTCTGAAGGATTAAAAATCTTGTGCTCATAGACCGCGTGGAATGCAATCTCAAAAGTTAGTTGCAACACTACTTTGTAATATTTCCTAAACATTAAAAATATTATTTATTGGATTTTACCAGAGAATGAATTAAAATAATCAGCATGCTCTTTAACATTTTTATCCTCTATTAAAGTGTTCTAAATTTATGTGTATAAAATATTTAATGTACTTAGTGAGAATGTTGGACTCTATATTAATGTGTTTGCCAAAGATAAAGAATTTATTGCATTATATAAGTGTTTTACAGGTATTCAAGATCTGACCTAAATTTCAAGTCAAAGAAATTTTTGAGGGCAGTATTAAGTTGATTGGGCTGATTCCCAAAGCTTTGCTTTCCTTAATATTCTTTCTACGTCAGGAGAATTGGCAGCATTGTGAATCAATATCTAAAAGAATGCAGTCTTATCTTAAACTGAAAATATTATTTTAAAATTGTTTATGCTGAACTTTCTAAATTATAAAGTGTTATAAAGAAAAATACACCACATGAATCATTCTTTAATGTATTTAAGTTAAATTTTTTACTTCATAAATCAATCTACACTATAGGATTGATTAAAAGACCACAAGATATATTCTTACATATGAAATTTTAAGAAAATATTCCAAAATTCGGAAAACATTAAAGTTAGGCTTCCTCATTTGTATATATATTATACCCTGTGTTATTTTTGTATATACATAGACAAACTTGCATAAAATCACATGAAACTTTCCTAGTTACCATAGCTTTGAAAGATGATATTTTTCATATGAATTATTCATAAAATCCTCAGGCTAATTTATACATGAAAGGAAAGAAAAATGTAACTCTTGATCATAAATCTTTATTTATGAACAGAAATCTTAAAGATTTATAATCGTTATATTATGGCAAGTTTCTATCATATGATGTATTAACTTGCAGTCATACCGTTAAGTAGAGAAGTCTTGTGATTGTATATAAATCACTGGATATTTGGTTTGGAAAAAACCCTCTTGGGGTGAACCTATTCACAATGCTAAGGGTTGGATGGGTGATTTCAATAACTTTCTAGGATTTCCAAATAGGCAAAATGAGTTTTATTTTATTATGAGGTAGCCCACCCTCACTCTGTCCATAAAAAGATATCTCATTGTAAACTACTTGTATAGATATGCAAATTTAATACTTAAAACCAAAAATCTTGTATTAATTTAGATCAGTCATATGTATGAAATTCTCCATGACACTAGAATCCACAAAAAAAATACAGTTCTTTACATTTACAAATAAAATTGAATTTTGGGGGTCTATATCACCTGAATTGTTAGAAATTATGATATTTGTGTGGAGGCGCTTCTCATTTACATTACAATTAAACAGGAATATATTATATACAATCAAAGTCAATTGGAGAAGAGTGTTTTATTTTTAATTTAGTGTGATTTCTTTTAATACTTTAAGTATATCAGTAGTTTTGACATTTACTTGCTATGTGATCTTGGGTAAGTTATATTACCTCTCTGTGTCTTGATTGCATAATTTTTATAATAAAAAATAGTGATTTTATAGGGATAGTATAAACATAAATAATGATTTAATACATGTAAAGTATTTAGAAAAAAATTTGCATAAAGCATATACTGAATAAAAGTTAGCTGTTATCCATTAAAGCCAGGCCAAACTGCTGGAAGCAACCACTCTCTCCCTTCCAACTTGGATATGAGCTCATGGGTCTGTAATTTTTACAGATTATTTGTCGATTTTCCACACAGCTTCCCATCAAGGTTTCTTCTACATTTTGCATAGGGAATATTGATGAAGTCTAATTTCCTGTTTCTCAAAACTCTTCCCTCTACCCCTAAAATTTTGTATTTTTAAAATATTATTATGGTTTCTCAATTAGTTGCTCTGTTATATAATATTTGCAATATTGTTTATTAAGAACTTTAAGTCATTAAGAAGGCTCTTTAAACTAGAAGAAAGTAATGTATAAATGATTTTCAAAAATATAATTGAATCTTCTTAAAATAAGGTTTATAATTACAAAAAAAAGCACTGAAGAGGTATTTTGGCAAACTCAATATATTGTTCCCATACATTAACAAAGTTATTTATGATAACTACATTAAACATGGTATGTAGGTGATTTCTTCATACAGGTTATGTCCTACAGAGATTTGTTTTAAATACAATAATATGAATACAGTCTCATCTCATTTCCTTAGTCATTGAGAAATATCATTTTTACAGCTCCTTTTTTTGTAAGATTATTTTATCATGGATAAACAGTTTTACTTTCCTGCATGATGAAATTTACTAATCCATAGAGTGATAAGGAATTTGTTCTTACCATTGTTTCTGCCTTGAATTTCTTCTCTGCTCTTAAACCAGTTTGTTATGATTCTGGCCCTCTGCTTCTTAGAAGCGCCCTTCCCTTAACCTAGAACCATCCTCTGTTGCTCATTCTGCCTTGCCATGTTCCCCCAGAGCAATCTTTTATTATCTACACTAGAGATTATTAGAGCACTTTATTAAAGGAACAGATGGATTTAAGCCTAGCTGCACAGTGATGGAACAACAGATACTTAAATGGGTATCCTACAAGTTAAGACCCTTTCTGATTATGGATACCATCTACATCTTCATTTGTTTCTTCACCTTTCCTCAATCAATCCTTTCTCCTCATGAATCCCATTACTTCCTCTGTCAGTTTTTGTCTCTTAAAACAAAATTTTTCAGGTTTGGCCAGAAGTTACAGGAGGTCCCCTTCTGATCATCTGATTTGCCACTCTAGCTTGATGGAAGGAATAATTATACTTCCATGGTTAATGCAAAGCGAGATGTTCAAAGAACATTCTATTCTCTTAACTGTCAATATATTTTTTATTAGTTTTATAGAGGCAATAACACCTCTGTAATGTATAAAAATTAACTTTCATTAATAAAAAACAATCATACCATCTCAAAATAAATGTAAGCTAATTATATGTGCGAAATAAATGCTTACTCTACCCAGCACTTTGTCTTTGCCATTGCCATATCTAAAACAACAAACTTCACCATAATCATGCAGAGGAGCATTTATGGGATTCTATTTCTCAACTAAGCTCCATTGCAAGGACCTTCATGGGCTATAAATGCTTCTTTATATTTTTCCTAGAAGCATGGTCAAAATTTGATTCAGTTCTTTTTATTTCATCTTCTGTCTTATTGTCAGGGGGAAACAGGTAAAAGAGGAGGGATGCTAGTCAAACTACAAAATTAGAAACATGTGTAAGAACAAATTCATTTTTATATTGCTTATACTTGTATTAATTTTATCTACAAAATCTCATAGAGCTTCTTAGACATCTTGTGCTGTCAATTTGTTTAAAAATTATTATTGTCGGCCGGGCGTGATGGCTCACGCCTGTAATCCCAGCACTTTGGGAGGCTGAGGCGGGTGGATCATGAGGTCAGGAGACAGAGACCATCCTGCCTCACACAGTGAAACCACCCCCCGTCTCTACTAAAAATACAAAAAATTCGCCGGCCGTGGTGGTGGGCGCCTGTAGTCCCAGCTACTCAGGAGGCTGAGGCAGGAGAATGGTGTAAACCTGGGAGGCCGAGCTTGCAGTGAGCCGAGATCTGGCCACTGCACTCCAACCTGGGCCACAGAGCGAGACTCCGTCTCAAAATAAATAAATAAATAAATAAATAAATAAATAAATAAATAAATAAATTATTTTTGTCATTCTAGTGGTCAGAGAAACAGAGACTTTGCATGGTTGAGATATCTTGCAAAAATAATGCTTTTTATTTAAATCAGCTGTACAAAACTTCTCAATGCATATGAAATAAATCACATATACAACTGATTGTTGGCATTTATAAATGACATTGAAAAGGAACATGAAATGGATCATTTTTAAAGATGGGAATAGAGTATATAACTCGTGCTTATGGGTGATGGAAGAGGTTAAACAGGCCATGAACCTAGGAATAAAATATCTTCTTCACATGTGCTTCAGAGACATGCATGGATATTTTGAGAATAGAGATTGCTTTCACTGTGTTGAGGGTAAGAAAATTAATTTGAAGAGGACATAGATAGATTTATAGGTGACTTATTCTTATGTTTGAATAATCCATGTCGACTTTCTTTCAGAAAGAATCAAGATCATAAACTATTTTCTGCTCATTTTCCTAATCAATCAATATGTTCCTTTCTGCCTCTTCCTTGCTTTTTCCTTTTTTAAATGTAGCTCTAGTTATTATCGGTTCATGTTGATAACTTGTAAATTAACTTTGAGGTAGATACACAGTTATCTCTCAGTGTGTCATTGTTTTTCTTGTCTGGGGTTGAAGATATTTTTTGGTCTTCATAAATGCTTTCAACCATTTGAAAACAATAATGCAATGCATAGAAAGAAAAACATTTTATGTTGTCTCTGTCTTTATACAAACACACCTAGTCACACACAGAAATGTATGAATGTAGGAATGTATGTATATGTATGTTTGTTTGTATACCTATACATTTTATATTTGAAATGAAAAGTAATAAACTTACACATACTCATCATACCCAATATACTCTATCTTCTTTTCTTTTTCAGTCAAATGGACTTCAATTTATCTAAACTAATCTTTTCAAGTCTATTTTATTCTTTTATATTCTATCTTATTTTTTAAAATGCTGGCCAAAATCTAGCATATAGATTTCATAGCCCCCTATTTGTTACAACTTATTTTGAAAACAGTATTTCCGATCAGATCTGGTAGAGAAAACAAAAACAAAAACATTCATTTCAGTTTAAATATAATATAGTCAATTAAAAAACAGAAGTAAGTAACTTCTTACTTTAGGAGAATAGTATACAAAAGAGTGTACATTATAAAGTAGTAAATGCCTTGAGAAATTGATGTATAAAATGTTTAGTCCCTGTCACACCAATATAGGGATATTATGAAAGTTTAGTATTTTCCTCTCATAAAATAAGAACCATATGGAATAAACAATTTTATAAAAATTTAGTGATGATAATTACTATTATGAAGTGAAGGAAAATTAGATTTGTAATAAATTATCCCTTTTACTTTAAAAGGTCCCTAAGTAGCTGTGTCATTCACCACATTAGGGGTTGTGAAAAATAGAACCCAATTTCAGGCAATGGCCTAAGGTTCTTTTTTTCCGATGCCACACCCTTCCCCAACACATATTCAAGCCACTCTTGGACATCATGCTATGAAAATATGATAGCAGGGGAGTTGTTCAGAAATCATTGCTGCTTAAACTACAGGAGACTGACAACTATTTAGAAAAGGATTTTGAAAACAAAAATAAGATTGACTTCTAAAACCATTGTAAAGTTAGACTTCAAAAATAATAGTACATTAAGAAAGATATGCGTGCATGCGTGCACACACACACACACACACAGAGAGAGAGAGAGAGAGAGAGAGACCAGGTAGTTAAAGAAAATTATGCATTTCTAAGACCACTTGAGATTGTAATTATTCTCTCTGTGATGAAATAAAACCCAGATTTTTAACATTTAAGAAGTCAGGAAGAAAGTTGTTCTGTTCAGAAATTAATAGCTTACAGGAAACATACAAAGCTTTATATTTTTAGAGAGACTAGAAATAGAAATGGTGATTTAGCTGTTTTTTGTTTTTGTTTTTGTTTTTGTTTTGAGATGGAGTCTGGCTCTGTCACCCAGGCCAGAGTGCAGTGGCATGATCTCGGCTCACTGCAACCTCTGCCTTTCGGATTGCATCAGTTCTCCTGCCTCAGCCTCCCAAGTAGCTGGGATTACAGGCATGCACCACCACGCCCAGCTAATTTTTGTATTTTTAGTAGAGACGGGGTTTCACCATGTTGGCCAGGCTGGTCTCGAACTCCTGACCTCAAGTGATCCGCTCGCCTCGGCTTCCCAAAGTGCTGTGATTACAGGCGTAAGCTACCGCGACCAGCCTGATCTAGCTGTTTTTAGTTCATCTCAGTGTGTCACTTTTTTGTTTCATTTTCTGACTATAGAATGTGAAGTGTACACATTCAAGGCAGATCATCAGTTTTGTTTTCACACTGTCCTGGGCTACTTTGATAGAGGGAGAATCTGCCTTCATGACGTCATCTCCACACAATATGTCCAAGCCCTTCACCCTTTATGGGAGGTTATGGGAGTGGTTAAGGAGCAGGACAGGTAAGAAGAATATTGAAAAAAGTGGGTATTCATATTCAAAGACTGATGGGCCGTCCACTGTTGGCAGTCTGTATGCTCAGAATTCCTGTGGTTTCTGCACAGCAACTGGGCATCATTGCTAAAATCCCTCTTTACTCTCTCACATGCAAAGCACTGGCACCTCCCTGTTCCACCTCCCTAGTTCCAGTGCTCCCTCCTTACGAGCATTGTGTCTTTGAGGAGTTGAAAATTCACTCTGAAAGGTGCTACCAGAATCTTAATGACACATGCTCCAGCCAAAGGCACCTTTGAGAATTGCCTCTTGGTAAGAATAGTTTTTTGTTGTTGTTCATTTTTGTTTTTGTTTTTCAATTGTATCTCAGAGCATGAGTGAAAGAGCAAACTAGGAGAGAAGCCAGAATATAAAATGTTTTTATATGAACTTGCCACATCAATTTTATCATTTTTATTGTACTTCATGAACAAATGGCCTTATTTAATTATTTGCATATTATTTTATAAATTTACGTATTTATTGTCTTCTATAATAAGGGGTACAATATAGATAAATTATACATTTTTTAAGGTGAAAAACTTTGTTCACTATCTTTGCAACCTAGAATAGTGCATTCCAAGTTGTAGGTAGTCATGTTTGGTTCATAATAGTAACATATTATGAAAAACCTGTAGGAAAATGTTTTCTTGTGACCAGTATTTCTGCCCTGTTTCCCTCTTGAGACATATAATATTAAAGAATAAATGATTTAACAAATACAAGATATATATGAAAGTCATAAAAAACAACTTTAGGTTATTGGTTATCTCTGGAGAGTGAGGATGGAAGAAGTGATGGGAATGGTGCTTTTGTTCACTCTTTAATGTTTATTTATTTATTTACTTTTTTATAAAATGCTGAAACCAAATGATAAAAACATTACCATGTATTAAATTTGGGGTTTGATAGAAACATAACTTATGTTATACTTTTGATGGGTTTATTTCATATCATTCAAAATAAAAAAAACTTAAAACTTTTTATAAGTATAAATACATGGCTTAGTCCAATCAGTTAAAAAAAAAGTCTTAATATAAATGCCTGCCCCTTGGAAAATAATTTTACAGAAAATAGCATTTAAAAATTCAAAACTTTCAAATAAAAGTTTTCTGATAGTAACTGTATTATCTTCAGAGTTAGCAGATATACAATGTTTCGATATCTAGAGTTAAACACATATGGGGCTAAACCCCTGGAGATGGTTGTTAACTCAGAATTTTAATAAGATATCACAATTATTGAGAGTGGCTAATGCCACACTATGAAAAAAAAATACACTTCGTAATCTATGAAGCCTTTGAGGGTTGGGATGTCATATTTTATTGATGTTAATTTCAACACTGTCCAGCTGGCATATAGTATGCCCTCAATTGTATTTTGTTACTATTGTGAAAATTGATAAATATTGCCATGTTTAACATAGAAATTACTATGTAAAATGAACTACAAATCATAGAGGAATTGTATTGATAAATATTTCTTACAGCTATTGGTGAAAAGTCTTAGGCAGGTGTAACAGAGAAAGCTTTCAGTTCTAATCTAGCCAAGAGTCTTTTTTTTGTGATATCCAAATTTTGTTGATCTTTTTTTATTTCCCATATTTTATTTCTCACATCAAATGATTTAAACACATAATGTTATTATCTTGAAACAGAAAATTTACAACAGTTATTGGTAAAAATTCTGTGTCTGTTTTTGTAAATCCTCAACGAATACTTTAAATAGAACAACATTATCAATATTATTCTTTTGCAGATTATACTTGCCTCTAATTTGCTCTTCAAAATACCTTCCTCACCAGTTATACTGCTGCAGAAAAGTTTTGTTTTGTTTTGTTTTGCTCCATACATAACCCTGCATATCCATGGCCCTGATCTGTAACAGGACTATTCATTCTCTTAAATGCTGGACTTGTTTTATGTTTCCTCTAAGACAGTAATTATAATTTCCAAGTTGAAATATCATTTAAAATCAGATTGCCTTCTTCTCCCCATGCTCAAGAATATACAGAAATAAGGCTGTCATGATACTATCGGAGTAATCTCTTCACAATATCTCTTCTTGCGTATCTTTTTAGTTCATGGCTATATTATGTGCACAATTATTTGTGTTATGTCTTTTAATCAATTTTTATTTTCTTCATGTATATAATGCTCAACAGACATAATTATTCTAAAAGTGGTAGTCTTAATCTCACTATCTATCCTCTAAATACTATAAAATGAGCATCTTGAGTATTCTATCTAAATCAATATACATCACTATAAGAATCTCTTAAAAGTACAAATGAAATTCATATTAATATTTATGTGTATCAAATATTTGGTAAAATTTAATAAAAGTCACGATAAAAATAACAGTCATAAAGTAAGGTGCTCTAATACCTCCATAGAGATTTTTATTTGCAGATTTATATAGCAGTGAAATCAGATGGGCAAATAGTCAATATAAACATATTTTATTGCACTGTCTGTTTTCACCTGATTTGTTGCTTGACAACATTTGTATTTACTGATAGCACTAAAAATGAAATGGATTAATAGAATGTGAAGGTATTTTTAACAAGTCTCGATGGCTTATATAACCTATGGAATTTTAAAATTGCCTTATTTTATGAGTTGTCAGATCAAACTTTGCCAACAGCATTATAAATACACAGCAAAAAATTTAATATGATGTCACAGAAATGAATAAATATTATTGTTTATTGAAAGACAATATTTGAATGTAATAATTTGAGAGGATAATAGTTCTTAAAAATTTTCGATAGTGTTTTGTATGTGAACTTTGAGCTTATATAATTATATTTATAGCTTTATAAAATATTTCAGATTTTCTTACTTAACAATTTACAATGACAATTTTAAAATTTTTGCTTATTATTAAGTCTCTTTAATTGTACCAAGGTTTTGTAAGATAATTTATAAAAATGACTCAATTTGTCATACCCATTCTGTAAGATAGATATCTTAATTTTACACTTGTAATATGTGAAATTTAGAACTATTTTAACTTGGCCATGATCATATGACTAACAAATTGACAGTGCCAGAATTCATAATTTGCACTGAGTTCTGTCTGGTTTCATAACTTTAAGCTGTTTTCTACTTTGAATTACTTATGATCAAAAATTTTCCTCCAAAATAGTGTTTAAAACTTTACTTAAAATAAGGAGTTATAATAATGATAATAATACTTAAAGATTACATATTTTTTACATATTTCAAAAAATAATTCCTAGATATTTTTATTCTGGTCACCTATATGTAATGGAACGAGGAGTTCAAAATAGCACTGCTGAAAAATGCTCTCTAGAAAAATATATTTTCATGACACATCTTTGAGTTAAGACTTTCCAATAAACTAATAAGTGAAAGAATTTTAGGAACTTTTTTAAACAAAGAGAAAAAAACTTGTTAAACCTTTGGCTGGTTAAAATATAGTTGATGTATTCCTGCCTATGTAAGAAGATCTTTGCCTTTCCTTTTATCCCTTTCTGTCTCACAACAGAGGATCTAGGTGGAAGAAAAATCTCAGACCTGGCAATATTCTTCTTCACACCAGCTAAACAAAGATAATGGAAGAATTTACTAAATATATTTTCTTAAGAAGAATATAAAATATAAAGAAATGTAATAACATATTTAACCTAGAACCATCAACAAAATGGTTGGAAGACAAAATAACCTCTTAAGGGCTCCATGTGGTGTATTTTCTAATGATCATATAACAGTTTGATTGAGCTCCAATTTTAAATAGTATTACAAGTAATGAAGCATAGTAATTAGGTAGCTACAAAAAATATGGAATAAAGATTATTAATGCTCCCTGATAATTATATTAATTATAGTTATATATGTAAGAATGTATCATGAATAATTTTCAGACAAATTGCTAAAAAGGGAACATAGATAAAATTTTCCAAAATTTGGAGTGAGAATGTGGAACAGTAGTCTGGATTTTTGAGATTACTCCATTTTTCAGTTTGTGAGAACCTTCAAAACACTTTTTTAATAAGATGGTGAAAAAGAATCATAGTATACTCTAGAGTAGGAGAAAACAGAACAACAACAAAAAAAGACTGACCTTAGTTCCTTTTGCCACCCCAAAACATAAGTAACTCATTTATATGTAATGAAAAGTATTTAGATGTATCCACTATCCTTGGAATTGCAGTTAAGATACAAGGCAGAGAATAAGGGTACTTAATACACCATAAAAAGAGCTGTTAAGCAGGCTCCAAAAATAGAGCCAGAGTCTACCCCGAGCACTGCCTTATCCATGCTTATAAAAAGCAGAAGAGGCCCTACCATTTTTATCCACTGCTACACCAACTTCCCATCCATTCCTCCCCAAACACATCAGAACCACCACCACCAACAACAACAAAGATTAAGCTGAGTGACTTGAAGAAAATATGGGGTATTTAATACATAGGAATTATTGTAAAATGATAACTATGACACTGCTTAATCATGGAACTTCCCAGTTTATCATCAAGAAGCACAGGAAGAAATTCCCCTATGGAAAAATTTGTTTAGGCAACAGTGGGGGACAACGTTAGCCCATAATTGAGCTTCTGTGTAATGTTGTTTTGCACCCTAATCACATGTGCTGCACGCTCCTATAGGGAACCCACAACATCTAGAGAAGCAACAAGCATCAGAAAGTGAAACTGACTACAATGGATATGGGATAAGGGCATCTTCCTTGAGCAAGGTATAACTGGTTACGTATGCAAGAGGATCTTTGTATTCTCTTTACCTCTTTGTGCCCCACACCGTGGAATCTGGATGGATCTGGTGTCTCAGGGCCAGTTAAGGGTCCTCTCCTCCATTTCTGCAATGGCTGTGCTGTGAAAATAGGAGTAAATAAACTCTGAACTGGATCTGAGATTAGAGTTTTAAAGCAGATTGGACTAAGTTTTAATAAACAACATAACCAGAAGATAACAGAATTTAAGTATTAAGAGGACAAAGTCTTGGTGCAAATCAAAGGTTTGAAATAGCACAGTCAAAGGACAATTTTTGGAAAACAGCATTTTCAGCTGAAACTACCTAATAAGCTATCAAGTTTATTTATCAAGTTTATCAGTTAACTATCTAAGCTGATTATGTATATTTTGCCATTTCAGAATTATTGGGTAGATATTTTTATTGAGCAGAGATGGTTCAAAATTTTCTGTGACTATCACATGTGTCTGCACTCAACACAAAAATGAATATAAACAGTAATTTTCTTATACCTGAAGATAAAATTCTCCTTGTTTTACAGTAGAACATTATTTTTAGCTCAAATAGTATGTTGGCTAAATAAAATATAGCATTTCTGTAAATGGTAAGACTTATGGAAAATTGTTGATATTTCACATAGAAGATAGTTCACTTCAACTTTGATTGTGATGTTTTTATAGTTAAAATTTTAAATGAATATTACATTGCTCTTTGTCAAATTTATGTTAGAAGCAACATTCTGTGAAAATTATTTCCACTTGTGAATTATTCTGTCTGCACAACTTGCTCCAAATTATTTGCAATCAATTTTATTGAATTGCTGAACTATCTAGATATGTTATGTTTGATTGTATCTAGACGTTGTCTTTGTATAAAAAATTCTTTTTTGTATTACTTACTGTTTTCCCAAGAACAGGCAGTACCATTTACAAGATGTATATGAAATAATATAAGGCAAAGTTACGAGCATTAAGTTATCTTAGACATTTTACTACCCTCAAGACATCTTATTTGTGATTCACTGTTTTCATTAAGTTGTCTTTCCAACAATAGTGTTGAAGTTTAATGCCACGTATTTTTACTTCTGTCTGCTCTGAAGGGATTCATTCTGCTTGGTGTCTAGCATGTAGGCATCTGACGGTTTTGTTTTAACTTTAAAGTTTTTTTTTTTCAGTTCCTTCCTGACAAAAAGTAAACATAAATATATTTTATTACCCAGATAATTTAACAAAAAAAGAAAAATGTAGAAATGTCAGTGTAGCAATTGTGTTCTATATGAAATCATTAGAATAAACTTCTCAATACAGAAAACAAATTTTCCTGTTTATTTATAAAAGTGGAGAACTAGACAGAAATTTTCCACAGCTTTGTTAAATAATAAATTGAAAATATTTTTGCTTCAGACATTTAGCTTCTCTGTACAACATTTAAACAATTATATTTCCTATATATTAGAAGAAATGAGCCATATTAAGATGCATCATTAAAAGAACGTACACTTAGGCCGGGGGCAGTGGCTCACTCCTATAATCCCAGCACTTCGGGTGGCTGAGGCGGGTGGATCATGAGGTCAGGAGTTGGGGACCAGCTTGGCTAACATGGTGAAACCCCGTCTCTACTAAAGGTAAGAAATTAGCCGGGCGTCGTGGCAAATGCCTGTAATCCTAGCTGCTCGGGAGCCTGAGGCAGGAGAATCATTGAAACCCAGAAGGCAGAGGTTGCAGTGAGCCAAGATCGCTCCACTGGGCGACAGAGCAAGACAAGACTCCATTAAAAAAAAAAAAAAAAAAAAAAAAAAAAAACGAGAGGACATACATTTCAATTTATCATCATAATATACTTAGGGGAAAAAGTATGCTATTTTGCAATTAATAGCACCCCCACACAATTCCATGCATGTTAATATCTTGTAAATCTTAATATAATTTAAATATGTAACTGATGAGATAGATTAATTACTATAAAAATAAACTGTATTCAAAAATTAGAATGATACACTCAGGCCTCAATATCTACTTTTTGTGTTCATTTCTTAATTCCCAAATGGAAGTATAGGAAACAATAGAAAGGATTACCAATTTCACCAGACTCCATCAAATTCTCATTGTTACAACAATTTCAGAGTGGGTAAAGTAGATACTCTGAGTTGCTAACTCAACAGACACAACCTACGTTCTTCCTTTATATGAGAAACTTGATTTTCTTAAGAGGTCAGTGTGCTCAAAGGTGGGTAATGACTCATGATTTCTAACCACCGAACTGTCTTCAGTTCATTTGCTAGATCCTGGCCACTGGATTTACAAGAATCTATGATGGGAGGACATGGGGAGGACTTTGCTTTCCTGGTAAAATAAATTGAAGCTCTCTTCACTGTTTTACTTTCTTAAAGTGCATATTTACTATAGTTACAGAAACCATAGAGTTACCATACAAAATCATGGTGAAAATCAGAAGTCAATATAATAAAGGTGGCAGAGTGTTCACACAGAATGGACCAGGGTTCTTTGGTGACTTCATTAAATTTCAACTTTAAAAAAAAGTGAGCAAACTTGATCATGATTGCCATGAAACTTGGGACCAATTACAATGTGATAACTAGAAGGAAAAAGCAATATTTACTAGGATTGAATTGTGTCCCTCCCCAGCAAAACATTACGTTGGACTACTAACCACCAGTACCTCAGAGTGTGACTTTATTTGAAGATAGGATTTTTACGGAGGTAGGAGGTAAGAGAGTTAAAATGAGGTCAACAGGGTGGGCCCTAACGTAATATGACTGCTGTTTTTTTAAAAAGGGAAAAATTTGGATGCAGACACAGACAAGCACACAGGGAGAATACCATGTAAAGAGTGGAGTTATGCTGCCCCAAGCAAAGGAACTACCAGAAGCTAAGAGAAGCCTGGAAACAGATCCTTCCCCAGAATTTTCAGAGAAAGCATGGACTTACTGATGTCTTCATTTCAGACTTTTGGCCTCCAGAACTGTGAGACAACAAATTTCTTTTCTTCTAAGCACCCAGTTTGTGTTAACTTGTTACAGCAAGAAAGTAATGTGATATTTAAGTTTTAAAAATGAAATAATTTTTATTTAATCACTTGCTAAGTAAAGTGAAAAGATTTTAAAACAAACCTTACCTGTAAAAATTATTTAGTTGAGCTCATTATTTTATGTATAATGAAGGCAATAAATATAATAGACTTTCTAAAATGAGGCTAATATTAATTCTTAGTCTTTGAGAAAGTCTGCAATAGAAAATCAGCATTTATTTGTTCATTAGATTCCCATAGACTTAGGTAGCAATAAAATATCTTTAAATTTCAGTCTATTCACAGTGCACCCTTCAGATCAGTTTACTTTGATGTCTTTATAATGCAATCATCCAATCTATTCTCAATCCATGCTTTCTTATTCATTCAGCATAACAATATCATATGATTTATCTTTTGAATAAGGTGATGCTTTTCTCAAACTGTATATGATTCACAAATTGCTTTCTTTGGCAGAGGGAAATGTGAGCTCATTTCCTGCCAAACAAAGTAACTGCATAAGAAGGGAAGAAACGTATTAAGAGGGTGCAAGTTTTATCTTTTTACAGAAAAGAATATGGCGTTAAAGTCATTTTTGTTATGAAAGCTGAAAAAGCAAAGGTCTAATGTTCATCTGTTCCGGGATAATAGGCTAAAAGTTAAACATTAAAAGAATGGAGACATTCTCTTCTGTACAACCCTAGCTAGAATAAATTCTAGATGAGTTTTACAACAAATCATATGATTCTACATAAATCAAAATTTTGTAGGCATACAATTTTCTTAAGTGAGTTTTCTTGACAGTGAACAATTCTACTATATCATATCAGTAAACAAGGCATATTAAATGGTTAGATATCCTTGCCGATGCCTTATTAAATGGCAATCACTTAAGGAAAAGGTACATCATCAGATGAGATATTTTCCTAAATTGGGGTAACCAAAGCAATAATTATATTCGTAACAATTAAGGATTTTACTAATTGGCTATATGCTCTTTCTGTTTGAAAGAATGAAAATCAATGAATCCTCCACAGACTTTCACTTCCATTACAAATTTTCTGTGCTTTGCACAATATACCTCTTTGAGAATTCAGAAAATGGCATGCTAAAAACAAGAAAACTTGTATAACCTCCCCATTGCTGAGTTCCCTGAAGTTCTTCCACTAAGAAAAAGTTATTTTAATAAATCACCAATATAAATACTATTTATTATCCAAAGGATGAGACTAAAATATAAAACTTCAAGAAATTAAAGTCTAGTAAAATGTCTTTTTTTTGACAGATCATTCCCATAAAATGGAATTCCAGGAAAAACTTAATATTACATATGTCTTTCAGTGGACAAATCATTGAATAGATGTAATAAGCAATATTTAGCCTGTGGGCTGTAGTTTGCCCACCCCTATTCATTCTAGAATATTAAGTTCTATGGGCTTGATAGCTGATATGGGTTGAGTTTTTGTCCCGGTCCAAATTTCATGTTGAATTGTAATCCCCAATGTTAAAGGAAGGACCTCGTAGAAGGCGATTGAACTATAGGGCGGATTTCCCCCTTGCTTTTCAAATGATAGTGAGTGAGTTCTCATGAGATCTGGTTGTTTAAAAGTGTGTGGCACCTCCCCTTTCTCTCTCTTCCTCCTGCTCTAGTCATGTAAGATGTGATTCCTTCCTCTTGGCCTTCTGCCATGATTGTAAGTTTCCTGAGGTCTCCCCCGCCGTTCTTCCTGTACAGCCTGCAGAACTGTAAGCCAATTAAACCTCTTTTCTTCATAAATTATCCAGTCTCAGGTAGTTGTTTGTAGCAATGTGAGAACGAACTAATACAATAGCCTATTTATTTGTCTCTTTATGAAAAGAATAGGGTGTTCTTGCATTCAAGCTTAGGTCTCTTGAGCCTAAAGTTCATGTCGTTTTAGGAAGGACAAATAAGGGAAATATGAGAAGTATAATATGGCATAATACATAAATCTATATTCAAATCTTTAGTGTTCAATGTCATGCTATTGAACCATAAAGTGTGGTTTACTGAATTATATTTATGTCTCCTCTTATCTTTGCTAGGTAGATACTTGCACAAGATCTATTCTTTTATCTTCTTAATATACATGCATTCTCCTGACTTTATTAAAAGTAAAATAATATACTGTGCCAAGGAAAGCAAAAGAAAGGGAAAGCTGATTTGTGAGTTTACTATCATCATATTTTAAATGATGTAAAAGAGATATTTATTACATGTTAGAAAAAACAGTGAGAAAAATGTATAAATTAGAAACTATGAGTCATCTGTATTTTTCTGGGACTTAACACTTTTACTCAACGTTATGTTTTTAGCATAATCCAAGTTGAAGACTGCAGTATGTTCGTTTTCATTCTTACATAGTATTCCAGTTTTCTAACATTATTTATTCTTTCTTTCTCTATTGATAGAAACAAGGGTTGTTCCCATTTGGGGCTATTATATACAATACTTCTATAAACATTTTGTACACAGATTCTGGTATACCTGCGTGGACATTACTCACATATGTACTTAGTAATGAGACTTCAGGAAATTTATACACATCCTTCACTCTACTGGAAATAATTTAAAAATAAATGTTTCCCTTAGATGTATGAAGTTATACTCCCAAGGTCAGTGAATGGATGATTGATATCCTTATTTTTCTTTTTTCTCTCTCTCTCTCCAATTTATCATTTTTGTAGCATTTTCTAAGTTCCAGGCACAGCTCTGCATGTAGATCTTACGAGATTAATTTATCTCAAAAATGTCACAGTGAAATATACATTGTTATAAACTCTTTGCATACAGGAAGTAGCAAAGGGAAATAGAATTTCGATTAGGAGACTGTGTTCAGCAATACATCAGTTCCCGCCTCTAGGCCCTGTAAGATGGAGTCTGAAAAGAGTTCCTTGGCTTTATAAACAAACTATGGTAGTCTTTATTAGAGACTTTTCATGAAAGCCCAAGAGATTACCAGGGACTAAAAAGGGAATGGCAGGGAAGAATGTGAGCTATACAGGTGACACTTTGAATAAGTCTGGTTTGGGGAAAGCAGAACAGAGTATGAAGATGGACTTGAAAAAGAAAGGGTGGAGGTCTCCCTCTGATTTAAGGTATGATTTACATATATTTTTAAAAATATGTCATTAAGTGACTTTATATGTCACATTTCTTTTTTTCAGTGAATGACACTCTGTTGTATGGATGCACTACAATTTGTTTATCCATTTACCTATTGGAGGACATCTTCACTGTTTCTAGTTTCTGTCAATTATGAAAAAGTCATTGCATATGTTCATGGCAAGTTTTTTGTGTGTGAGCATAAGTTTTCAAACCAATTGGGTAAATACCTAAAAGTATGATTATAGGATCATGGGGTAATACCACGATTAGCTTTGGAAGAAGCTGCCAGTATTTCAAAGCGTTTCTATCAGCAGTGAACAAGAGTTCCTGTTGCTTTGATTCTCCCTAGCATTTGGTTTGTCAGTTTTTTGGATTTTAGTAATTCTAATGGATATGTGGTAATATCTCATTGTTGTTTTAATTTGCAAATATTTAATTCCCTAATATAAAAGAATGAACATATTTTTATATTACTTGACATATATTTATTATTTAGTGGGAAGTATCTTTCAGAACTTTTGCTTATTTTTTCATTGGGTTGTACATTTTCTTATTGTTGAATTTCATTGTTCTTTGTATATTTTGGGTACAATGCCTCTATCAGATATGTATTTTTCAAACATTTTGGCCCAATCTGTGGCTTCTCTTTTTATTTTCTTAACATTACTTTTGGCAGACTTTTAGTTGAATTTAACTTAACTTTTTTTTTTTCATGAATTGTGCATTTGATGTTGTATATAGTAACTAATTGCCAAGTGACTCAAGGTCACTTAGATTTTATTTTATATTATTTTTTAGAAGCTTTATAGTTTTGCATTTTACATTAGGTCTATGATGTATTTTAAGTTAATGTTTTAAAAGATATAAGGTCTGCATATAGACTCTGGTTTTTGTTTTGTTTTACTTTTTCTTACTTGCATTTTTTTTGGCATATGAACATTCATCTGTTCAAACACCCTTTGTTAAAAAGACTATTCTTTTTCCATTGAATTGCCTTTGCTCCTCTTTCAAAAATCGGACTATATTTGTTTGTATCTAGTTCTGCTCTGACTACTGTTCTATTGATTGGTATCTATTATTTCACCAATAGTATGCATTCTTGATTGTTATAACTTTATAGTAAGTCTTGAACTTGATATGGTTTGGCTGTGTCCCCACCAAAAATTTCATCTTGAATTGTAATTTCCATAATGCCATAATCTCCACATGTCAAGGGAGAGACCAGGTAGAGGTAATTGAATCATGGGGCCAGTTTCCCCCATGCTGTTCTTACGATAGGAAGTGAGTTCTCATGAAATCTGATGATTTTATAAGTGTTTGGCAGTTCCTCTTGTGCTCATTCTCCTTCCTGCCACCTTGTAAAGAAGGCACCTTGTTTCCCCTTCTCCTTCCACCACGATTGCAAGTTTCCTGAGGCCTCCCCAGCCAAGCTGATCTGTGAGTCAATTAAACCTGTTTCCTTTATAAATTACCCCGTCTCGGGCAGTTCTTTATAGCAATGTGAAAACGGACTAATACAGATGTCAAGTAATGCCAGACTTTCAACTGACATTTCAACATTTATACACATTTAGTTCATTTTGCTAAACATTTTCCAAATGCTCTCACTCAAAATATAAGATAGGTTCACCTGCTCCACATTCTTCTCAACATTTATATGATCTTTTTCACTTTTAGACATTCTGTTGGGTGTCTAACAATATTTTGCCGGGATTTAATGTGCATTCTTCTATTGAAAATGACATTTTTGGCAATCCTTTAATTAAGTTGTCTTTGTGATTTTCTTGTTGATTTTCAAGAGCTGATGGTGTTTTCTGGATATAATTATTTTGTGATATATGTGGATAAAAATATCTTTTAAAGTCAATTTTAATTAAGTCTGATTTATTACTTTTATGGTTAACTTTTCTATATTCTCTTCTAAGATTATGATAACATTATAGTATGCTTTTTCTAGAAGCTTGATTGGTTTAGCTTTTAAGTCTTTAAACATCTTGAATAATTTTTTATAAGATAGGGGTCAAATTCTCATTTTGTATTTTCATTTTGGGTAGATAATTAACAAACTATCATTCATTGAAAATATTTTTATATTGAAATTCACTGTGACTTTGTTTGAAACGAGGTGAGTATATGTGTAGGTCTCTGTTACATTCTGTTGGTCTATTTTTCTAACCCATAATAATAGACACTATCTAAATTATGGTAATTTCATAATAGATCATGAAATCTGTTGATGCAGGTCTTTTGATTTTACTTTTCTTCTCCAATATTGCCTTGACTTTTCTAGTTCTTTTGCACTTCCATATGAATTTAAGATTCAGATTATACATATATATACACTGACTTTCTGATGTCTGATGCTCTTATGTCATTTCAAGAAAGAACACCAGGAAAAATGTAAATATATTTTACGTAAAATACCATAAAACCCTCTAGATTTCTGAGGCCTTATTATTTCAGCGGGCTTTCTTAACTTTCTTTTTTCCCTTCCGACTTTTATTTTGGGTTCAAGCAGTACATGTGCAGGTTTGTTACATGGGTAAATTGTGTGTCGCAGGGGTTTGATGTACAGCTAATTTTGTCAGCCAGGTAATTGGCATAATGCTGGAGAAGTGGTTTCAATCCTCACTCCCCTCCCTCCCTCCACCCTCAAGTAGGCTCCAGTGTTATTGTTCCCTTATTTGTGTCCATGTGTAGTCAATGTCTTAACTTGTTTAGTAGCTAAACAAGTTAGTTGCACTTAGACTTGCAAAAATCGAACTATATGCCTGTTTTTTCCATTTAAAAATAGAAGCTGAGGCAGAGAGGCAGGTTTTTCAAATCACCTTTAATTAATCTGTTTTCCCTATGTGTGATGTTTCATTCATATGTCAGTAAGTTTCCATGTATGTACTTTCTTCATGTGAAATATTAGGCTGGTGGGTATGTTTCTGATAATAAATTTTATAATATCCTCTAAGATCTTTTAGCTCTAAGTCTCCTCAAAGTCGGCTTATATTTCTAAAATAAGTGATACATTTTGTACATTCTTGTACAAAAGTTAGCCAATAGCACATTTCACTTTTCTAGTATCAGAATGCTCCAGTACTATGGTTTGTATTTAGGCAATGAGGATTTGTAAACATTCTGAATTAAGACCGTTCAAAAAAACTGTTTCACAATCTCAGAGTAAAAATATTATCATTGACTTAAACTTTTCCAGTTATTTACACAGAAAGTTGTGATAGTTTGTGGGATCCCAAATATATCAAAGAACTTTTCTTTATTATTTTGCCCTGTGATTCCATAGTTAAAGCTGCCTACTCACCCTAAGATTTCCTAAGTAAGAGGAAGCACTCAATAATTTATTCCCTAAACAAGATGGTCTATTAAAGAGTACTATAATCTCCACAACTAGACATAAAATAAGGGTTACTCAATTTAAAATGTAATATATTCATACAGATTCTTATAACATTAGAAGAAGAAAAATTTTAAAATGAGTATGAACACAAATCATTATCTTGAATGCATCATTATTATTGAGTCTGTATAAAGGGACAGAAGGCATAGCTATTTTGGGGGGAACTATCACAAGATTAGTTTTTAAGAGAATGGTAACAGATCAATGTGAATATGTTTAGGAGGCATTTAAATATAGAAATGAAGCTTAGAATGTGATAAAAATGAAGATGTACATCAGGTAATTATCCCCTAAAACAATTTTTAACTCTCTTTTTTTTAATTTTTTAGACCTTAGTCTGTTTCCTGTCTTAAATGTTCTAACTATGGATGAAGAAAATGTATTTGAATGCTATAGTTTCTAGACTGAAACAAATCATGTAGACTAAGGATCTAAAACTACTGTTTGAGGACATATGTGAGAAGATCTAAATAGGCAACTCAGTTTGCCAAGAAAGAAAATATGCAGAGATAAATAAACAAACTTGCAGGGAGAGTAAGAACAAGCAGGCAACTTTGCTTTCTCCATGTTCCCATCTTCCAGTCCAAAATTTCTGTGAGACCTAGTTATGATTATTTGGGAGGGAAATGTCTTAATTACCGTTAATTCTCCCAGCAAGAGATGTCCCACTAAACAAAGTTTATCAATTTGTATTATCATATGCTTAATTAGTTTAAAATTGAAACTCACAGGTAATTGAAACTGGATGACAACATTTGGGGAAAAATACTTAATGTAGATGATGTTTCTTGGAGTTTATTCTCACACGCTAGTCCCGGAAGTTACCTGTCCCCTTAAAAAGTGGGCATACTGCATAAATTAATTATGAGATATCTCGTACTCTATGTCACTCCTCGAGACAAAAGGTACCAAAGCACATATGATAGGGAGCCACCAGTTTGGAAAACCACCTCTGCTTTCAGTTGTCTCCCCTTTTTCTTTCTTTTCTTCTGTGTATCACTTAGGCGTAGTGAAGTTTGACCACCTGACAAACTAGAAGACTTGCTGAAAGAGTTCTCAGGAAAATGTTCTGATGCTTATTGGGACATTATGCAAATGGAATAAAAGCAGGAATGATCTTATACCATGAGTTTTGCTCAAAGTTGAAGACTGGTGCCTAAGCTAAAACTACTAGGACACATACTCTGTTTTTTTCTTGTCCTATGGAAACCTTTCTAGTATGGCTGATGGTTTTCAGTCATTTTCATTATTTAGATTTCATGTACATCATATGATTTTCTAGATGACAGTAATATAATTAAAAAAACATAAAGACTTTCCGTCTTTCCTTATCTTGATGGTACACAGATTCATGAATGTAAATATTTTAATGATGAAAAAAGTGGAGTTAAATAAAATGGTTTAATATCTAGAAGATATCTCTCAGTAGAAACAAGTATAAAATATAACAACATTTTATGAAAAAGAAAACATGTACAACTTTGGTAAACAACACAAGCTAATTTTTACTTTTAAAATACTTTTAAAATTATGATCAACAGCTAGCAATATGAAACTGATATCTACCAGGGACATTCCTAGATATTTGTGATTACTTTAAACAAAAAAATTAAAAAAAAAATAATTACATTCAAAGTTGATAACCTAGAGAGAATGCCTGTAAAAGTTAAGAAACTTTAGAAATAGGCAGTTATAAATAGATCAATTTCCCATACTTGGGTCTAAGGTAAAATCATCACTTTTCTCAATGTTTCCACAAAAACAGTTGAATTGTTACATTATCTTAATAGTTTCTTAATATACCTCAGATTACCTTTTTATGGTGCTACATTTTATCCTACAAAAGAGTAGTTACATAGAAGAATGACAATAAATGATGATGAAGACATACCAAAGGTGAAGCATACAGGCACACCTCATTTTATTATGCATCACTGTATTGCACTTTGTAGATATTACATCATTTAGAAATTGAAGGTCTGTGGCAACCCCGTGTTGAACAAGTATATTGGTGTCATTTTTTTCAATAGCATGTGCTCATTTTTTGTCTCTGTGTCACATTTTTGTAATTTGTGCAATATTTCACACATTTTTATTAATATATCAGTTATGGTGATCTGTGATCAATAATGTTTGATATTACTATTGTAATCGTTCTGAGGCATCATGAATTGCCTCCACATAGATGGCAAACTTAATCAATAAATGTTATGTGTTCTTACTGCTTCACTGACTGGCCATTTCTCTGTCTTTCTCCTTTTTCTTGGGCCTTCCTATTCCCAGAGTTATATCACTATTAAAATTAGGCAAATTAGTAATCTTACAATGGCCAATAAATATTCAAATAAAATGAAGAGTTATACATATATTACTTTAATCAAAAGCTAGACATGATTAAGCCTAGTGAGGAAGGCATGCCTAAAGCCAATATAGGTGAAAAGCTACGCCTCTTGTGCCAAACCATTAGCCAAGTTGTGAATGAAAAGAAAATGTTCTAGTAAAACATTAAAAGTACTTCTTAATTAGTTCAGCCATTGTGGAAAGCAGTGTGGCAATTCCTCAGAGATCTCAGAAAAAAATTAACATTTGACCCAGCAATCCCATTATTAGGTATGTACCCAAAGGAATATAAATCATTCTGCCATAAAGACACATGCACACATACGTTCACTGCAGCGCTATTCACAATAGCAAAGACATGGAATCAACCTAAATGTCCATCAGTGGTACACTGGATAAAGAAAACGTAGTACATATACACCAAGGAATACTATACTGCCATATAAAAGAATGAGACCATGTCCTTTGCAGCAACATGGATGGAACTGGAGGCCATTATCCTAAGCAAACTAACACAAGAACAAAAGCCCAAATACTACATGTTCTCACTTATAAGTGGGTGCTAACCAACAAGAACACATGGATACTAGAAGGAGAACCACAGACACTGGGGCCTACTTGAGAGTGAAGGGTAGTAGGTGGGAAGGCATCAAAAAAATACTTATTGGGTACTATGCTTATTACCTGGGTAACAAAATTGTATGTACACCAAACCCTCATGACACACAATTTACTTACATGGCAAACCTGCACATGTATCCCGGAACCTAAAATAAAAGTTAAAAAAAAAGAAAAATAAAAAACTCCTGAAGCTTAAAAATATGTGTGTGTGTGTGTGTGTGTGTCTGTGTGTGTATGCACACTGGACATATATATATGTCTCCAGTGAGCACACAAATGATAAGAAAGTGAAACAGCCTTTTTGCTGACATGGGTAAAGTTTTAGTGGTCTGAATAGAAAATCAAACCATCCACAACATTCCCTTAAGCTAAAATCTAATGTGGAGCAAAAACTTAACTTTTGTTTTAATCCTCTGAAGGCTGAGAGGGGTGAGGAAGCTACAAAAGACAAGTTGAAGCCTAGCAAGAATGTTTCATGATGTAAGGAAATAAACTATTTCCATAACAAAGAATGCAGGTGAAGCAATAGATGCTGATGGAGAAGTTGCAGCAAGTTATCCAAAAGATGTTGCTAAGATAATTGATGAAGGTGGCTCCATTAAATATTACATTTTTACTATACATAAAACAGCCTCATATTGGAAGAAGAAGCCATCTGGGACTTTTATAGCTAGAGTGGAAAAGTCAAAGTCTAGGTTCAAAATTCAAAGGTAAGGCTGATTTTTTTTTGTTAGGGGCTAATGCAACTGGTGACTTTAAATTGAAATGAATACTGATTTATCATTCTGAAAACCCCAGAACCCTTAAAAATTATGCTAAATCTACTCTGCCTGTGCACTACAAATGGAACAACAAAGCCCAGATCACAGCATATCTTTTTATAGCATGGTTTACTAAATATGTTAAGTCCATTGTTGAAACATACTAATAAAAAAAAGAAAAAAAAAGATTTTTTTCCAAATATTAATGCTCCTTGAAAATGCACCTGGTCACCTAAGAGCTCTGATGGAAATGTACCAGTAGATTAATGTTGCTTTCATGCCTGCTAACAGTGAATCAAGGAATAATTTAGACTTTCAAGTTTTATTATTTATAAGATGCATTTCAAAAGACTGTATCTTCCACAAAGAGTAATTTCTCTGATGAATATGGGAAAACTAAATTTAAAATCTTTTGGAAAGGATTCACCACTCTAGATGCCTTAAGAACATTGGTGATTTGTGGGAGAAAGTCAAAATATCAACTACAATAGGAATTTGGAAGAAGTTGATTCCAATCCCTGTGGATCATTTTAAGGCTTCAAGTTTCCAGCAAAGGGAGTAACTTAAGATGTGGTAGAAATATTAAAACAACTGGAATTTGAAGTGGAGCCTGAAGATGTAATTCAATTGCTGGAATCTCATGATAAAACTTTAATGGGTGAGAGGTTGCTTCTTACGAATGAGGGGGAAAAGCAGTTTCTCAAGATGGAAACTATTCCTGGTGAAGCTGCTATGAGAATTGTTCGAATTAACAACAAAAGATGTAGAATATTACATAAACTTAATTGATAAAGCTACAACAAGGTTTGAGAGGATTGACTCCAATTTTGAAAGAAGTTCTACTGTGGGTAAAATGCTGTCAAACAGCATCATATGCTACAGAGAAATCTTTCATGAAAGAAAGAGCCAATTGATATGGCAAACTTTATTTCTGTCCTTTTTTAAGAAATTGCCACAGTCACCCCAACCTTCAGCGACCACTGCGTTGATCAGTCAGCAGCCATCAAAACTGAGAAAGATGCTTTACCAGCAAAAAGATCATGACTAGCTGAAGGCTCAGATGATTGACTTTTTAGCAATGAAGTATTTTTTTTTTCTCTCTTTTTTTTTTTTTTTTTTTTTATTATACTTTAGGGTTTTAGGGTACATGTGCACAATGTGCAGGTTTGTTATATATGTATCCATGTGCCATGTTGATTTCCTGCACCCATTAACTCGTCATTTAGCATTAGGTGTATCTCCTAATGCTGTCCCTCCCCCCTCCCCCCACCCCACAACAGTCCCCGGAGCGTGATGTTCCCCTTCCTGTGTCCATGAGTTCTCATTGTTCAATTCCCACCTATGAGTGAGAACATGCGGTGTTTGGTTTTTTGTCCTTGCGATAGTTTACTGAGAATGATGTTTTCCAGTTTCATCCATGTCCCTACAAAGGACATGAACTCATCATTTTTTATGGCTGCATAGTATTCCATGGTGTATATGTGCCACATTTTCTTAATCCAGTCTATCGTTGTTGGACATTTGGGTTGGTTCCAACTCTTTGCTATTGTGAATAGTGCCGCAATAAACATATGAAGTATTTTTTAAATTAAGGTATGTACATTGTTTGTTTAAACATAATGCTATTGAATACTTAATAGTCTACAGTATAGGGTCTGGCGTGGTGGCTCATGCCTGTAATCCCAGCACTTTGAGAGGCCAAGGTGGGCAAATCACAAGGTCAGGAGTTCGAGACCAGCTTGGCCAACATGGTGAAACCCCGTCTCTACTAAAAGTACAAAAATTAGTTTGGCATGGTGGTGAGGACCTGTAATTCCAGCTACTCGGGAGGCCGAGGCAAGAGAATTGTTTGAACCCAAGAGGCAGAGGTTGCAGTGAGCCTACATTGCACCATTGAACTCTAGCCTGGGAAATGGGGCAAGACTCTGTCTCAAAAAAAAAAAAAAAATGTTTACAGTATAATGTAAACAGAACTTTCATATGCACTGGGAAAACAAAAAATCTTTATGTGACTTGTTTTATTGTGATACCTGCTTTTTTGAGGTTATCTGGAACTGGACACACAATGTCTGCAAGATACGGATGTAATAACTATTTGTGGTATATTGCCTTGTTCTCAAATTATTAGTAGTCTTTCCAGTTGAGCCCCTTTATGGGATCCCTCTTGGAGGAAGAATTATTGCCTGCCCTATTGATGTCAGGCCTAGGCATGTGATAGGATTTGGAAAATAAACTGAAGTGTGCATTTCTGATTTAAGAGTCGGTGTGTGGCCCCACTAATTCTTTTTACTCTGCCCTTTCCTACATGTATGCCACTCCTCAAGCTTTAGTTATGGCCCACAAATGTTGTCAGGCAGAGTTCAAACTAAGCCAGAATTTCCATTCGCTGTGTAAAGGGAATTTTTTTTTTTTGGTGCCCCAGAAAGATTTCGAACTTAAACTGCAGCATAAACCAGAGAAAGCAGATTGATAGATTCATCAATGTAAATAATTAGCTTTATTTTTCCAGTGACTGATTTTAGGAATCCGTATCTGATTCCATTTAGAAATTGTGCTGGAAGACTTCTGGGAAAAGTTCCTTTGCTCCAATTAGGAGACACTGAAGATAAAGGAAATGGCCTCTATCCTTCTTCTGGTGCCCTTAACATAATTCCTGGAACTCCTACAACCATCTCATAACAATCATGGAGGAAGGCAAGCCCTAGAGATTCACAGAAAACCAGAACTGAATCTCTAATTCATTTGGCTTGAGGTCTGCCTTATCTCTAGTCATATTTGAAGTGAAATAATCAATCCCTTTATTTTTAAAGGCAATTTGATTTGTTGGGCATTGCTTTCTTATATTAGAATTTAATGTGAGCATCATATATAACTATAGTAAGAGGTGTTTCTATATAGGTGCAATAGAATTTATCTTAAAATGTTATTTTTAGGTCTATTGTTACATTTTATAATTTAAAAATAACAAAAAACCTATTTCCACAAAATACCATTTTACCTCAATTCCTGTGCTTGAGTCTGTTGTTTTCATTGTAGTTGGCTGCATAAAATCTAATAGCTGTGAGAAAGCAGCTTTCAGAGAAGCTCAGTAACATTGCCAGATAATTTATTTCTGAAAATAATGTGCAAAATAACTACTTCTTTCTTTCTTTTTGTTCCTTTTTGAGGTAAACACTTTAAAGGTGTTCCCATTTCATAATCACAGCATTAAAGATTTTGTTGGTGGAACTCTTTGTGAAGATTTTCAATTTTACAGCAGCTTATAAGTGATTGGCAATGAGTTGTGCAGAGCCCTACAACTTTGAGGATATACAGCACTCCACTTGGCAGAGATAGATGCTATACTTCAAAAAAATTTCCTGTGTTAAAAATGCAAATTAGCATAATATTTTTCTGACTTCAAATTAATTTAACAAGTTGTTGAATATTCAAAGATAAAATGTAGGACATAGTTTGCTTTATAAAAAGAACAAAATTCACCTAAATTATGGTTCTCTATATGCCACCTAACTTGTTTCATATTTGTATAACTTATTATACAACTTATGGTTGGTGAGGTTTGAGTTAGTGTTTTATATCCACACTCACAGCAATTTCCTATGGAGGAGTAAAATATGAACAATGTGGGCATACTTGAAGTTTCTGGAGAAGTGGGTTATAGTCCTTTGGGAAAAGAAACTTGGGGCTCACGCCTGTAATTTCCAACACTTTGGGAAGCCAAGCCTGGCTGATCTGTTGAGCCAGGAGTTCAAGACCAGTCTGGGCAACATAGTGGAACTCCATCTGTACGAAACAATAGAAAAATTAGCCAGCCATGGTGGCATGTCCCTGTAGTCTCAGCTACTCAGGAGGCTGAGGTGGGAGGATCACCTGAGCTCAGGGAGGTCAAGGATGCGGTGAACCATGACCTTGTGATTTGCCCACCTTGGCCTCTCAAAGTGCTGGGATTACAGGCGTGAGCCACCACGCCAGACGCTATACTATAGACTATTAAGTATTCAATAGCATTATGTCTAAACAAACAATGTACATACCATAACTTCTCAGGCAGCAGGGACAAAGACCAAGTCAGGGTAACAGAAACATCAAGACTGGTCACATCCATTTAAAAATCAAATTGTGTAAGTGGTTTAGATAAGTTAGAGGATTTTTATACTTAATAAATGGTAAATTTTTTTCATTATTCAGTAAGAATACTCTGTTTTATTTAGTATATGACAAAAATAAAACTCTGCATTTGATTAGAAACCTAAGCTAAAATTTTGTATTTTATGTATATATATTTATTTAGATGCCTGTGTAATTCATTGCTGATGTATAACTTATTGGTTACCCTAGACACTGAAGTATTCCTCAAGCATCTCACAAAATCAGTGACAAAATTGGGATCATGACAGACAATGAAATTGCTGTGTAAACTATAAAGTGCTAAAGCAAATTAAAATATCTCTATTGCTATCTTGTTTTCTGAAATGCAGTTTCCTCATTGTAACCATTGACTAGCTCCATTGGTTGGGTATTTTTGATTATTTAATGACTACATGCCTATTCAGGTGACATGGAATATTATGAGATGTCATGCAAATGCTCAGTATTTTAAAATACTTGCTAGGATTATTATTTCATGCTTTATGATTATGATTTACTGTAGCACAATATGTATTCATTTTTTGTTTTTCTTTGATGTATCTTATCAGGTCTAAAAAGGGAGAATGTTCATAGATTAATCTATTCATTGGTGATGATTTACAAATTTTGTAGTAAAATATAGGCATCAATGGAATAATACTACTAGTGCTTTATTAGAAGAAAAGGTTTTATCAACCAAAGAGAGTAAAAGGATTTTTGCCATCATTTCTTG
Organism: Symphalangus syndactylus; assembly: GCF_028878055.3. Lineage (NCBI taxonomy): Eukaryota > Metazoa > Chordata > Mammalia > Primates > Hylobatidae > Symphalangus > Symphalangus syndactylus. The sequence goes on along the minus strand of NC_072426.2, from coordinate 109,033,247 downwards.
AGGGCAACTATCGATTAATATTTCTGTATTTACAGAAAGCAGACAGACTCTTTAAAAACTTATTTGCAAAACAAATAGGAAATTTACCTTGTGTCTATACTTCATAGAAAAAGGGGAGATTCCACTAAAAGGGCTCTACTAGCAAGAAACCTGGAGACTAATGAAATAGGAAAAAAATCAAGACATAAAAACATCAATAAACTTTATTAGATCGAAGCTTCTGTATGAAATTCATTAAAGAAAGTTTCAAAAGTAATGAAAGACACAAAAAATTAGATCAGTTGAACTTCATGAAAATTAAAGAGTATTGTGCTTTAGAAAACACCAAGAAGAAAGTAAAATGACAACTAGCAAATTTAAATAAAATATTTGCAAATCATGTATCTGATAAGGGAAGTATTTATGTAATATACAAAAAAACTATACAATTCAATGTTAAAACACAAGTAGCTTAATTTTTAGAATGTAAAAAGGATCTAAATAAATATTTCTTCAAAGAAGATACACAAATGGCCATCGAGCACATGAAAGATGCTCAATGTCAGCAGCTTCAGGAAATGCAAGTCAAAATCTCAGTGAAATACTACTTCACCCTGACTAGAAGGACTGTCATCAAAAAGCCAAACAATAGTAAGTGTTGGAGAGCAGGCAGGAAATTTAGAACTCTCATAAACTGTTGGTGGGAATATAAGAAGTGGATAAGGTTAAAATTCCAAGCATTCAGTGAAAATATAAGCACAAGGATAATCTGTTATAGTGAAAGTATGAAGGAATATTCAATTTTAAATGACTGCTGTTGAAATTATAGCTAGTTGGAAATACAGTATACAGAAAATATACTTTATATCTCATATATCAGAGGAGAATAATGGATATGTTTTATAAATAATATTTCTGCTAATGATTCATGTCCTCCCATGCGATAAAAACCAATGTAGAACCAGCTCAGATTACTCGTTTTTTTTTTTTTTTTGGAGATGGAGTCTCGCTCCGTCGCTAGGCTGGAGTGCAGTGGCTTGGTCTTGGCTCACTGCAGTCTCCACCTTCTGGGTTCACATGATTCCCCTGCCTCAGCTTCCTGAGTAGCTGGGACTACAGGCGCACACCACAACGCCCAGTTAATTTTTTGTATTTTAGCAGAGATGGGGTTTCACTATGATGGCCAGGATGGTCTCGATCTCCTGACCTCATGATCTGCCTGCCTCAGCCTCTCAAAGTGCTGGGATTACAGGTTTGAGCCACTGCGCCCGGCCTCAGCTCAGATCATGAAAGAAATTAATAGGACAGATATAAATAAACTTTAAGAAACTGTTGATAGCAGGAATTCTCACATTTGATGAGGTTCTGGAAGGGAGTGATGAAAAGTTGAAGAATGTGGTGGCAAAGAAAATAGTACACTGCACATCCAGTTTATTAGTTTTTTTATTAAACTTTTTAGCCCTCAGTTTTCAATAAAAGCTCATTTGCAGAAAAGTATTATCTTTCTAAAACTGTCACTTCAGTGGCCAGCCTGGAATGTTGGTAGATTCATAGTTTTACAGACCTATCCAGTTTTGTTGTCTGGTTCTTGATTATATGTCAATAGCTCACAGCTAAAAATGGAATAATAATTAATGAATCATCTTGACAGGTAAAAATACTATACACTGATTTATAATGGTATTTGTTTATGACAAATCTTTCCAGAATTGTCCCTAACTCAGTTGTTTTCGTTGTGTCAGTTTTCATGAAGAAAAATAATATTGCTTAGAAACATTAAATTTCTTTATACTTAATGTTGATGCTATGAAGTAGTTCTTTTTAAGACTGAACATAACTAGAATTTGAATTACTTATAACACTTTCTTAAGTACAATAGTTCAAAAAAATCTTCAAAGAAAAGATAAATCACTTTTGGTTTATTAATATATCAAAGTGAGTAAGAAAAATGGAGCATTTGGTAGTGATATAACTTTCGTATCATAATTGAATTTGCAGTGCTGTTGACCTTAGCACAGTACAGCACTAAAACAAAGATGTCTTTCTTCACACTTCTCAGATGTCATTTGAAATAAGTAATGAGATACACACATGAAGTAAATTATTAAAAAATTATTTATATCAATTAGAAACCTTCCATTTTAGTTGACAAAATGCATCTTGAACTAAAACCATAAAAAGGAGAATTTAGTGGCGCAACAAAATGTACGAATGAAAAGAGAGATGAACGTGAAGTCAGGTTCAATCAATTGAGAGATTTGAATAGATGCAGAATTTCTCCTTCATTTCATATATCTTGTTCTATGTATTTTATCATGTTTTTGTCCTGGTAAAGATAGATAGTTGAGTTTTAGTCTATGTATGTAACAATAACAGTTGGAAGTTCTGGATTTGTATCAAGCCAACTCAGAGACTAAAAGTGAAGAAGACTTCTCTTGACACCTTAATACATGAAATTCCAGAAATTGAGCGTGGTTAGCTTTGAGGAAATTTTGCCACTCAGGCTCTATCAATCACTGTGGGTTATAGTGTTTGTCCCAGACTAGGTTGCATGGAATTCATATGGAAATACTAGGGGCCCAGAATAGTCAAATCAATGTTGAAAAGGAAAATGGATTTCATCACTCACTACAAAACTACAGTAATGAATACATAAGGTACTGGCATAAAGACAGACGTATGAATCAATGGTGTACAATTGAGAGCGAAAAATAAGCTCTTGACTTTATAGTTAGCTGATTTTCAACAAAAATGCTAAGAAAATTCAATGGGAAAAATCATTTTTTTTCAACAAATTATGCTGAGACAATTGGTTTCTATATTCAAAAAACAAATTTGGAGTAGTGTCTCACACCACAGAAAAAAAGTTACATGAAAGTGCATGGCTGATCTAAATGCAAAAGCTACGGTAAAACCTTTAGAAGTGAACATTTATAAGCTTAGGTTATGCGGGAGGCGGAAGTTACAATGAGCTGAAATTGTGCCACTGCACTCCAGTCTGGGTGACAAAGAGAGACTCCATCTTGAAAAAAATATATATATATATAATCTTGGGTTAGGCAATGATTTCTTAGATATGATACCAATGAAACAAGTGATAATATAAAAATATTTCCACAGTATACATCACAAGACTTATATCCAAAACAACAACAAAAAACTTACAACACCACAATAAAAAGACAGATAACTCAGTTAAAAATGAGCAAAGAGCTGAAGAAACATTTTTCTAAAGAAGATGCATGTATGACTAATAAACATGTGAAAAAGATGCTCAATATTATTAGCCACTAGGGAAATGCAAATCAAAGCCACAAGATGTTCCTTCACACTGACAGTGATGTCTACAATAAAAAAGACAAATAATATCAGATGTTGGCAAGGATATAAAACAACCAACACCTTTATACACTGTTGGTGAGAATGTAAAATGATACAGCCACTTATTAAAACAGTTTGTCAGTATCTCAAAATGCTAAATGTTTACTTATCATAGAATCCAGCAATTTTACTCCTAAGTATAATATATACACAAGAGAAATAAAAATATATGTCCACACAGAGATTTACATATGAATATTCATAGGGATATTATTCACAATAGTAAAAAAGCAGAAACAACTCAAATGTTTGCTAATTGATAAATAGATAAAATTTGGCATACCCATACAAAAGCATAATATTCAGCAACATAAAGGAATGGAATATTGATACATGTTACTACAAGGATGAACCCCAAAATCATTATGCTTAGTGAAAGAAGACACAAAATAACACATATGATTTTATTTTTATGAAATACCAAAAATAGGCAAATATATAGAGATGGAAAATAAATTATTGGTTGCTTGGGTCTATGAATGAACACTTTTATTTCTTTTCATTTTTTTAACTTAGGGTCGTGGAAATGCTGAACATTTACATTATGATAATGATTGTATAACTATCAATATATAGAAATTAATTGAATTGCACATTTAAAATGATCAATTTTATGATACATAATTTATCTTCAAAACACTTTTTAAAAGGCATAAGAATTCTACATGAGACACTATTTAAAATATCAATCACCACAAGAATGTTGCATAAAATACCACCTCACACTCAGTGTCCTAAAGCAATATGCATTAATTTAGGTCATGAGTTGACAGGCCAACTCTGCAGAACCTCTAGCATCAGATTAGCTGATTCATGGGTCTGTGGTTATCTGCAGTACAGCCAGGTGGCTGTGTTGATCTTGGCCAGATGTTGAACACCTTGTCTGGGGGTTGACTAGCTTTCCGATTGCCTAGGATGGACTCAGGTTTATGTTCTTCTCCCTCCTGCAAGGTAGCTCAAGCACATTTTAATGATAGTGCCAAGCAAAAGGAGAAGTAAAAATGCACAAACAGCTTTTCAAGGTCCTACTGCACATGTCTCATTAGTCAAATCACATGGTCAAATTTGCTAATTATATTGGAAAAGACAGGAGACAAAGATACAGGACATGAAATGTGGGGCCGAATTCAAAAAATTAAATCTATTCTCAAGATACCTTTTAAGTAGGTTGCAAAATAAAATTACAATGAACTTTCTTATTTATAAATCTCTCTCTTTCTCTCATAAATGCACCACACACAAACACAACAGAGTAAAAACAAAGTAGGGAGACAGAATTATGTATCAGAGTGGTTATTTTCAGTGGGAGGATCCAAAATGATACAATACTATTAGCATAATATTATTACTTTTTAATATTGTTACATATTCTGTGTATTTCTATATATTTCTATATGTATACATATTTATATAATAGTATATATTTATTATATTTCAAATTCCTTCAATAATATACATTACTTATAATTTTTACAAAATAATTTCATATTAGCAATGGTTTTAAATAAAAATGATATATGTTTATCCTTAATGGCTAAAAATTACCTAAAATATTAAACATAGAAGGGAAAACAACATTTCTGAAATCAATTACTCTATTTATTTATAGGTAGGAAACTGCATCAAGAAATCTAAGAAAGCTGAACACGGCAGCTCAGGCCTGTAATCCTAATACTTTAGTGAGCTGAGGCAGACAATCAGTTCACGCTAGGAGTTTGAAACCAGCCTGGCCAGCATAGCAAAACCCCAGCGCATGGTGGCTCATGCCTGTAATCCCAGCTACTTGGGAGGCTTAGGTGGGATAATGGCTTGAATCCTGGATGTGGAGGTTGCAGTGAACTGAGATCACACCACTGCACTCCAGCCTGGGAAACAGAGCAAGGCTCTGTCAAAAAAAGAAAGAAGAAAGAAAGAAAAAGAAAAAAGGAAGGAAGGAAGGAGGGAGGAAGGGATGGAGGGAGGGAAGGAAGGAAGGGGGGGGAGTGAGGGAGGGAGGGAGGAAGAGAGGGAGAAAGAAAGAAAGGGAAAGAAAGAAAAAGAAAATAAATATAAGAGATTTGACTTAGGTAAAATAGCTAAAAACCTTTCACCACGATAATCTGAACTTCTGAATAATTTATTTCTTTTGGTTATTAACATTATAATAGATATTTTTTGTCATCTGGTAGGCTGGAAGGTTTAATAATGCTCTAGTCTATATGCCAACAGTAAGAGTTAACAGTGATACACATTTTCTATATATATTCTGTATTACTATGCTCAGATAGATAAAGCAGATGATTTTATATGTTAAAGTTTATGTATTATGTTTATGTATTTTCTTAGTATACTTAGAAAATACACGATGTAAGTCACATCATATCTCTTACATTTCTCGTCTAACCTGGGGCAGAAACTCAATCAATAACTTAGAGTGTAATCTTCCATTAAAAAAAAATTTCCAACACTGGATCAGTGGTTGTACACTAAACAATGAAAATATAAATATATACGTTTTTATGCATTTTGCCTTTGAGAAACTACCAAGAAATTAACTGGTCACATTTCTTTAGCTGTGGTATCTCATTGGTAACATTTTTTTTTCTTTCTGTAACTTGGACACTTCAGATAGTATTTGTAATTTTTATGCAGAACTATAGTAATATATTCATTACATTATTAATTCATTCATATGTTCTACAAATATGTATAAAGTACCTACCATATGCTTGGCACCAAGACAGGATCTAGGTCATAAACAAAACACACATGTTGCCTAACCCCTGATGTTTATAGACATTGCTCCAAGACCTCATAAAGACAGATAATGATTTTGTTTAGCCAGAAAGTCTGGACTTTAAGGGAAAAGTTAGGTAATTTTTAAGTACCCCAACACTACTGACAATAAGGGTTATAAAAATAATATAGTTAAGTAAATAGAGGGATAGATTATGGATATAAACATAATAATTATGTTATATATAATGTAAAACTCATCAAAATATGAAGCCTTTAATAATGAAACTAATCAAAGTAATAGTATTTCTAAATTCATATATATTCAATCATTTAACCTTAAAGTTTTATTTCTATTGGGACTTGAAAGTTTTTATCTTTTAATATTAGTATTAGAACATACTGTTTTCAATATTTATATTTTTTAAAAAGTAATGTTTTACAGTGTATGCAATTGAATGTTCTCTAAATAGAGTACCCTATTTAGTATAAATGAACATTTCAACTCTGTCACCTCAGCATCTAATACAATAAGATGAATTCAGTACATTTTTTCTTTATTTTTTAATTGCTGGAATGAATGACCTGCATTCCAGAAATATATTTGACCCTTAATATTGATGAGGTTACATATTCTTAAAATCAGTGAACTAAGGTCCTTTCAAATCTTCATGCCCCTGGCTACAGATTCAAGAAAAAAAAAGTTAAAATTAATCTAGGAAGTTAGTTTTTTCAAGGTTCCAAGTGAAAGTAGCTTTGTTCTTTCATTTCATGATCCTAGCAGAGATTTCTTCTCAGACAACACAATAGGAGGTCCCATTATACGGACTTATTCCTTTTTAAGCAATGCCCTAGGCATTGGATAATTGCTCATAAGATAAAGATCTACATTATAAATACTACATAAATCTTTTGTGTAATATTTTACAATTTATATTTTTGTACTTTATTATCTTTGAGCCCCCTACAGATGTTTTTCAAAACATTTACCTCCCCTTATATTTTCAAGGATCTAAAATACATAAAGGCTTCTCTGTTGGATGTCCACTATAGAATTCTCATTTAAAATATTTTTTTCATTTCTTGTTTTGATTTATTTCAATTCACCTATGTATCAAATGACAAATCAGTTGGTTGCTGACCTTTAAAAAAGTCCCAGTGCTTTAAGAGAAAACTGTAGGGAATCTGTTCAAAATACTGCTCATCTTATAATAACCCTGCAGCAGTTTTCTTTTGCAAACAATTTGTAAGACTGCATGTATTTTCAATAAAATTATATAACTAAATACATACTGTTTTATTAATATATATGTTCTATTATCTATGCTTCTGTCTTATTTTTCTGTGAATGTGTTATTTGTTGATTTATTTATTTTATGGAATTTGAAGGATAAAAAGGCAACATTGTGCCTTGATAAGCTATATTAACCAAATCCTAAAATAATAGATATCTCAAAATTTTTAAAATATTTTATTGAGAAAACAAAATGACTTCCAGAATGAAGTGAGGACCGTGATGAACCAATCTCCCACAAAATAACTGCAATACTGTCAAAACAAGGAAAACTGAACATTTCAGAAGTTCTGAAATTAATTCAACCATATAACAAACTTAAAATGGGAAATTGTCTCTCCAACAGAAATAACAATACTTCAGTAAAACAGCAAGGAATATGATTATTTAATTTGAGGAAATTTGTATCCCACTTTCTGCCCAGCTCAGTTGTCTGATAGCTGTAAAAATCCAGCAGTCTTGAAACAAACATAGAATAATGACCTCTTTTGGAGCTCCACCAAAAGCATCTTCCATAGTCATTATTTTATCCAAAATATGAAATAGTTCTGTTAACTTTGGAAAATCATTTGGCAGTTCTTCAAAATATTAAATATTGAGCTACCATAAGACTCAACAGTTTTACTCTAGGTACATACTCCAAATACATAAAAATATATGTCTACAAAAATAACATAAAATATTCATAGTAGCATACTCATAATAACCAAAACAAAAGAAATAATCCAAATGTCCATAAAGTGTTAAGAGAATAAACAAATGTGGTATATCCATACAATAGATTATTTTGGCAATAGAAAAAAAGAATCTATATGTTCTACAACACGAATGAATCTTGAAAATATTATGTTGTGGGAAAAAAAACTCACAAAACCGCATATTTTATATTTTCATTTATATGAAATGTCCATAATAGACAACTATGTTGAGACAAAGAGTAGATTATTGGTTGCTTTGGGTTTGGGAGGGGTTAGGAAATGTGGAGAATCTGCCAATGTGTATGGGATTTCCTTTTTGAATAAGAAAAGTGTTAGGAAATTAGACAGTGGTGGTTGCACATCTCTGTACATGTAATTTTTGAAAATTGTACTGTATATTTTAAATAGGTATGCTATGTAATGTGTAAATTATGTGTCAATAGGCCTGTTAATACAACAGAAAAAAGAAAAATAATAACATTCCTATAGTAGAAAGACTTTCAGCACTTTATCACATCTTTGTTAGCAAATGGTACAAACCCTGCATGTTGCAACTTTAAAATGTAGAATATTGGGACACAAGTGTCATTTCCAAAATAACTATTTACATTTATTTGACATTGATTTTTGAAAGATGAACATTTTGACATTCTCTTTTATTTCTTCAGTAGCCCTGATGTAACACATACTGATTTCATTTGACTTTTTCGAATCTGGATTTGAACCTTCCATTTTTTACCTATACCAGATTGCAGCGCTCTTAACTTGTGTGGTTCACTCTCCAAAATCTGTTCCCTATTGCTTGTACATTGAGATTCTTTCTTTTGATATAATCCTTAGAAAAGTAGAATTTCAGCAGACCATGTATACAAACACTATTTTCTTTTTATCACTAGGCAATATGAGGAATAAAATAGAATTATGGATTTATAGAATCTTAGAAACACTTCCATATTTAGGTCTCAGAACTTTTTATACAATATTTTATTTAAAATCATTTGGGATATATTACATAATAGGTTTAAGAAGAACATGAAAAATAGGATTTCCAGTACAATGTCCCACAAAGCACTGTTTGACAAGGTGAATTTTTAAGCTAAAGGAAAAGTGTTCTAGGTTAAATATGTTTGAATGAAAAAAAAGGATCCAATGAAATTGAAATACTTTTTTTTTCACACGGACTTCCCAAACCATCTAAATGTGTTAAAGCGAGTTTTGACTCTCAAGAAGGGAAATATAGTAGTTTCCAAATACATTTGACAGAGGAACTTTTCCCATAAACATCAACATCCTTAGGTGTTACAAAACATACTTTTGGAAAACATAAAATAATTTTTTTCAGTAAATCAGGAGTTCTAAATTTCTTACAATCTAAGAAGTAGTCCATATGACCATGACTTTAATACAAATACTATATTTGATTTTGTTTTATTTAATTATATTTATATCAAAATAATACAATACATAATTTCATTTATGTATAAAAATTCAACTGGTATAACAAGACGTTTACAACAGAAATATTTCCCTTTCTCTTCAACTTTTATCTGTACATTCCTACTATTTGATAGCAAATGTTAACAATTATTTAGCTCTTTATTCTACTCTTCATTTTCATATTTCTAAAATGTATTCTATATACTTATCCTGCTCTTCTTTTTTCCACAAAATTTGGTTGTTTATGTTAATCTCTGCCTACTATTCTACACTTTCACTCTGTTTTATACACACATTTTGCCCTAGTTATCTCACCAAACAGAAATATTTCCAGACACTTGAGTGGAAGTTCAAAGAAATTAATAATTAAACCTTGCGTCTGCACCTGTATTACTTATTTGACACTCATCTATGTAGTAGAATATGGAAAGAGTTTTGTAAGCAAACATTGGGTTTGCTTAAATAGTTGTTTTAGTGTTCATATACCTGAAAATACCATAATCATTTGGACTTCTAAGGTTAGCTGTGAGGATATGATACAGGTGAGAACACTGGAAATGACTGCTGGAGATTTTTTAAAACCAAAGTATTAGGAGATCTTGCCACTCCTCAATTTATACTTTTGTATCTTTGGCAAAGCATTTAACATCTTCAATTCTAGACATAATCATACAAGCTGAGGATTCTATCTCTGTATGCATACATATCTACATAATAAGATAGATAGATAGTTTTTCTAAAGTCACTAGCTGTTGCAAAATTCAATAATTTTCTAAAGCTACTTAGAGTCTCAGTGAGAGCTGAGGGTCTAAGCTGTTTCATAACTTCAACTTGGTGTTCTTTCTAATAAGCTATTCTACTTCCAGAATTTAGTAAGATTTTTCCTTCTACATTCTTTTACATGCGTTGCATATATTTAGCCTTTAATAGTTAAATAATTGTTCGAACAATAACCTTTTTCCAGGTAGACTTTGCTAATGAAGACTAGCATTCCATTAATGTTCCAACATTATTCTGTTTTAGTAACTATTGCATGTGCATAAGAATCAGGAAAACAAACAAGCACAATGACCAATTGGTCCCACAACAGGTCTGTCGGAGCAGTGATCGAGAGAAACACTGGGAACACAAGTGTTATCATGTGTGAAGGTCTCCCTCTGCCTATTGCATTCTAGTGCATGATACAGAAGTTTAGTAAAGCCAGGATAATCAGATTTCAGAAAAGGATTTGTCCTAGAATTTCAGGTAGGATGCTTAGGCTGTGAGAGACAAGGAAAGCTGACTCAGCTCCTCTCCACTGTGATCTAGAGTTGGATACACTAGCAGTACATTGTGAAAAAACCTTGACTTATGCTCTCTCACATGCATAGCTCAGTGTTTGTGGCTGGATGTGGCAATAGCCCATAAGCCATACTGATTTCTATAGAGATTTCAGAACAACTCCTTTGTATATAGTCCAAGATTCATAGTGTACTCTCAATATACACACTATATATATATATATATATATGTATATATAACTACACTATGAATGCAAGTATAGGTGTATGTGTGTTGAGGTGTGTGGGGTGTAACTGGAAAAAATGAATTTAAATTTTCTTCATCTTGACACACACTGGAGAACAGATGGTGGTCTTCCCTGAGGGCTTAATTGATGTCTGTTTAAAGGTAATTCTTAACTTCCACTAGACATTGAAGTTACCTTATAATTGCTTCTAGGGACCTAAAGGTTGTGGTGACACTTACATTCCTAACTTTACTTTCAACACTTTACTCTCATTCAATTCATGTCAGCCACACTGGATTACCTTCTATCACTTTGACAATTCAGTTCTGTTTGACCTCCATGGAGAAACTCCAAAACCTGAAAAACCCTTTTCTGGATTCTAATTTCTTTTATTTGTTATATCAACATAAATTTGTTATTCATGATAACATCTTGTTATGCCATCTTCAGAAGATGTTGCTGCCCATCTCTCTCACATCCTTTGGTGCTCTTTACTGCATTTGTTATTATCTGAAATTATCTTAAATATTTACATATCTTCTTTCTCTACCCACAAAAATATTAATTGCACAAGGAAAAGGATGCTCATAGCTCCATTATTTTGTCCCATGATCTAGAACAGTTTGTGAGACTTAGTGGGTACTCAATATATTATATTTTGAGTGAACAAATTAGACAGTGTTATAAAAGACGGTGAGGAGCTGAGGTCTTCATACCGGGGCTCATTACTTACCAGGGAACATTATGTTACGTGATTCCCTGACAACAGCTGTCAGTGTTTGAACCCACAGTGGAAAAGGGTAACCAGATACCTGAACATAAAGAAGACGGTGACTAGTACAGAGCTTTGGGGTGATCGGACACTTTCTGTTCTTTCTCAAATCTATGTTGGGGGAAAGGCCACAGAGCAGATAAGGAACAGGGGTATCAGCTACATTAGGAGGCAGAAATAGCCTACTCCTTTATAGCCAAAGAAGTAAAAAGCATTATAAATGATTATTAATAAGGAAAACTATTCTAAACCCTAGGAGTTTTTTAGTTATTATTTTCTCTCTTCAGTAAACAACACAATAATGTATTATCTAAATATAGGGTTTTTTTTTTCCTTTTTTTCTCTTTGTGATTTTCAAAATATATATATATATATATATATATATATATATATATACAAAAGACATCTGAGCAAAAATATCCAAGAAGCGAATAAAGCCAAATTATTTTTATTTGCAGTTAAATGTAATGGAAGTAATTAATTGCTGAGCAAGAATGATAAATTAAGTAGTGATTATTTTTTAATCATCAGTTTCATTCTAAGGTTCTTAAATACAGCCTAGCATAGCACATTTCACTTTTTTTTATTTTTAGCAAATCAGGAACATACTGTTTCTATATCTAAGGATATTTATTAATCCATTGTCAATTTACACTATATTAGTACAGAATAAGGACACTAAAAGCCACAGTTCTATGCAATGGAAGTAGAAGAAATGCTAAATATTTAAATAGTTTACATACTGGTTAATTATCTTTTTGGTACCAAATTAAAAAGTCTTATCTTTTAGACAAAGTGTGCTCCACTTATTTTGATTTATTTACAGAATCCTAGTGAGTAGTTAATTGAGTGTTTTTTTTCCTTCAGTTAGTCTATTATCTGAATATGCCAACTGATTTTTCCATCATGTTTTGTTGTATAATTTGGGACATTTAATTGTAAGTTGGTAAGGAAGAGTTTATGTATCTGAGTATGACCTTTTTCTTTTTTTCCTGTTAATATTTGATTAAAATATTAATATTTCCCTATGATACAAAATAATTAAATAATCATTAAGGACTTTGATGTCTATGATATGATAGCAACATTATTTTCATCTATGAGTCCTATTTTATACGCCCTTTTTACAAATCTTAATTCTACTATAACCTAGATATGGTAGGAATAAGATTGTTTAAAATCCCTAACGGTTGTAGGAAAAGAGAGAAAATTTCAGTCTTTAGAATGAAAAAACTTTTCTTATAATATTTAACTTAGCTGCTCCTCTTCACCAGGTACCAGAATGTTCTTAAAGCAGTGTCTCATCAGCAAAATACACAGTATACTGAGAGTACCCAGATTAGAGAGAATCTTTCTATGAAGCAGATGAAACTGAAAGTGAGCAAAGAGAAAGGCAAGGACCTTCAAAATACATTGTTGAGCCTAAAATATAAACCTTAAGCATTACAGATAGAGAATAACAGTTCATTCATTTGGCATAATAGCTCACTAGCAAGACAGCAACCACCAAACAGAGGGGAAAATCACAACAGTGAAACAACAAGGACAAGACCAAAAGTTAGGATGACAAAAGAAAACGACTTGGACAGAACCTGAAAGTTATAATTCCTCACAACAACACTTCAGCACTTGGTTAAGTATTTCAAAAATGACATTTCTAAGTAAACATTTTGCTCAAGCACAGTCCTAGCATGTATATGTATGCAAATTTATTTTTGGAGTAAATGAACAAACACTTGAATAAATAGGTAAACTTAGAAAGGAAACTGTGCAAGTATTGAAAAGACAAATATTTGTTTTCATCTCAACTGATCAAGACTACAGTGCCTCAAATGTGCCCATCCTGACAATAGGACACCCTTACAGATGTTCTTTGAAATTATTCTTCTATTATCCAAGATTTCATAATCTAGCATCTCTATCTACTTTATCAGAAAAAAGAACACATATGAATTAAATTATTCATTTTAATAATTTAGCTAACATAATCTGATTATATTTACTTAGTAAGAATTGAAATGGCTTTCCCCAAGAATAACAGGGGCCAATAAAACCTTTAGTACTCTTGAGTCAAGGTATCTGGGTTCATATCCTGGCTTTGCCAATTAACTGAGTGTGTACTCTTCTGATAATAATAAATCATTCTACGTCTTAAATTCATTGTCTCTAAAAGGGAAATGGAAATATGAGCTATCTAATATAGATTTGTAAAGACTAAATATGATAATATTGGTAATTGATGTAATCAAATATGATATATATCTTTATATCACGAGTTTAAATACTAATACATAACTATTTTGCTACTTTTACCTGTTCACAGCTAATAAAGAATTGAGCAATAGTTCGCTTTTAAACATTCAAAATTTGTTGACATTTTCATTCATTTTGCTTTTTATATTGAATTTTTATTGTTACATAGTGGGTGTGTCTTATAGGTTTTGTTTAAGCAGCAAAAGGTCTCTAATAAATAGTGGTCACTGGATTTAATGGATTTCTTTCTTTCTTCCTAATCTCTACATTTGTAAGTGTTAAAATCATGCAGTTCCTCAAATGAGTAATGTGAGAGATCTATGGTTTATAGATTATGTTATAAATCTGTCTAAAATGCAGACATAAAAATTAAGCCTCTTTTTGACAAACACTGGGTCTCAGTAGGTTAATTTAAAACAATACTTGGAATGAATTTCATGAAAATAAATCTTAATATAATGAACACAAAAGAATAAAACTATATCAACTAAAACAGTATTTTCCATTTTAGATGGACAAAACTTAATCATTTCCAAAAATTTCCATACAATATTTTCAAAAATGTAATCTAATTTTCTGAAATGGCAGTTTCTCATATTTGATGATTCCTCTTCCATAGAAGGTACTCCTTTGCATACCAAGTGTCCAGTCACCTTAAGTCTATAATAACTAGGACATCATATGACCCACTTCATATTAACTGGCTGTAAATTATCTGTTCTCTTGTTTATTTTAAATCTCTACTTGAAATGCAGGTTAAGTATCTAATCTGATAATTAGGCTTTTATGGAACAAATACTTACAGAGTCAATATCCTTTATTTTATATTGCTAATTATAAACTCAATAGTTGCAGTATAAGACACAGGATTAGGTATCTTAAATTTTGGTCATATTCAAACCTCACTTGATAAATTCATTCATAATCAAACATTTTATTTTTTACTGAGGCACTAAACTATATTGACTCTTTACAAGAGTGCCAAAGTAAGATTGCCTGGGTTTAAATTCTCTGAAATTTGGTGTCTTCATGCCTCAGGTTCCTCACCTGCACTATGGGAATAAGAACAGAACTGATAAAGTTGTTGTGATGGTTAAATGTGTTAATATTACAAAATATTTATAATACAATGGGTACATCAGCGGGTGGCAAGATGGCGGAACAGGAAGAGCTCCGGTCTGCAGCTCCCAGCAAGATCAACGCAGAAGGTGGGTGATTTCTGCATTTCCAACTGAGGTACCCGGTTTATCTCACTGGGGCTGGTTAGACAGTGGGTGCAGCCCACGGAGGGCGAGCAGAAGCAGGGTGGAGCATCACCTCACCTGGAAAGTGCAAGGGGTTGGGAACTCCTTCCCCTAGCCAAGGGAAGCCATGAGTGACTGTGCCATGAGGAACAGTGCATTCTGGCCCAGATACTATGCTTTTCCCATGGTCTTCACAACTCACAGATCAGGAGATTCCCTCGGGTGCCTACAGCACCGGGGGCCCTGGGTTTCAAGCACATAATTGGGCGTCCATTTGGGCAGACACCAAGCTAACTGCAGGAGGTTTTTTTTTTTTTTTTTTTTCATACCCCAGTGTCTCCTGGAACACCAGTGAGACAGAACCATTCACTACCCTGGAAAGGGGGCTGAAGCCAGGGAGCCAAGTGGTCTAGCTCAGTGGATTCCACCCCCAAGGAGCCCAACAAACTAAGATCCACTGGCTTGAAATTCTCGCTACCACAGTCAGAAATTGACCTGGGATGCTGGAGCTTGGTGAGGGGAGGGGTGTCCACCGTTACTGAAGCTTGAGTAGGCGATTTTCCCCTCACAGTGTACACAAAGCCCTGGGAAAGTTCGAACTGGGCGGAGCCCATCGCAACTCAGCAAAACCACTGTAACCAGACTGCCTCTCTAGATTCCTCCTCTCTGGGCAGGACATCTTTGAAAGAAAGGCAGCAGCCCCAGTCAGGGTCTCCTGACTGGGAGACAGCAAGGTTGAGCAGACACCTCATACAGGAGAGCTTTGGCTGGTATCTGGCAAGTGCCTCTCTGGGACAAAGCTTCCAGAGGAAGGAACAATCTATGCTGTTCTGCAGCCTCCGCTGGTGATACCCTGACAAATAGGGTCTGGAGTGGACTTCCAGAAAACTCCAGCAGACCTGCAGCGGAGTGGCCTGTTAGAAGGAAAACTAACAAACAGAAATGAATAGTATCAACATTAACAAGAAGGGTGTCCACACAAAAACTCCATCCAAAGATCACCAACATCAAAGACCAAAGGTAGATAAATCCACACAGATGAGGAAAAACCAGCACAAAAAGGCTGAAAATTCCAAAATCCAGAATGCCTCTTCTCCTCTGAAGGATCACAACTCCTCGCCAGCAAGGGAACAAAACTGGACAGAGAATGAATTTGACAAATTGACAAAAGTAGGCTTCAGAAGGTGGGTAAGAACAAACTCCTCCGAGCTAAAGGAGCATGTTTTAACCCAATACGAGGGAGCTAAGAACCTTGAAAAACGGTTAAAGGAATTGCTAACAGGAATAACCAGTTTAGAGAAGAACATAAATGACCTGATGGAGCTGAAAAACACAGACCTCGGGTGATCCACCCACCTCGGCCTCCCAACGTGCTGGGATTACAGGCGTGAGCCACTGCACCCAGAGTAAATAAAATAGAATATGCACAGTACAGAATAAGTGCCTACCAGAGTTAACTTACTGTTATTTTTGGCTTAGGTTGTTCTAGGATAAGATGATTCAGTGACGTACTGAAACAATGGAAAAGTTCAGCCGTCATGAACTGTATATCCTTAAGTAAGGCTAGATATTAATAAATATTTGCACATACTAGTATAAAATTTTAATGTTGAAAAGTACTAAAAGAAACACATTTCTATGACAACTTGTATTGGGGTATGGGCCAATAATTGAGTTTTTAAAATGCTTCTCTAAGGAAAATATGACTGACCTGAGAATTTAATGTGATGAAAGGAAAAACATGCCAGATACAGATGACACCATGAGCAAAGTGACTGGTGAAAGAAAGAAGGATGAAAACTGAATGAAGACCTAACTGTATGGAGGAAAGAGAACAAAGGACTATAGGACTGGATGAGTCTAAAGAAATAAGGAGGAAACAAAAAATGCCATTTTCAGCAGGAAAGTTGCCAAGATCAGATGTGATTTATTTGAATGATAAACTAATTTTCACTGTGGAAAAGAGATTAGCAAAGTGGTCAGAAGGTATGTTGAAAACATAGGAGTTTATTGCAGGGGAATAAGGGAAAAATGGTAGTAATTTGAGGATTAGGTCACTGGTTTTAAATACAGAAAGAAATAAATGAAGAGATATTTAGGAGGTAAAAGTTGCTACTTTTTAATGAATTAGGTTTAGAGGGCAAAAAAAAAGAGGAAGCAATTCTAAATTCTTAAGAAAAAAAAACTGTGAGAGGAAACTCTAGGTTTAGTCAACCTTTTAAAGTTTAAGTATTGGTGCCAATTTACTCATATGTTTTAATAGAATTAAAATGTATTCTTTTTATATTACCTTGAAGACATTGGGCACAGATTTTCACATAAAAGATAATTGATTCCCTCACTCATGAAATTAAGGAGCTTGAAAATCAGTTATCTGAATATTAAATGCTTTTGATAATCAATCAAAAACAAAATGAGGAAAAAACATTAATTTCATTAAAATGCTATTCAAATGTGAATGAAAGCATGTGCATATAAATATCTGACATCAATTTAATAATAACACGCTTACTATCATCATCACAATTCAGGTGCAGAATAATGGTTTATGTTTTCTATTCCATTATAATATAGAATAATTTTTATTAAACTACATTAATGATTTTAGAAAAAAGGAATTTCAAAAGAACTAAAGAAAAGACTTTGCAACTCACTGAAATAGCTACATTTACCAATTGGAAAAACCCAACCCAAATGTATGTCTCATATTAAATCAGATGCATTGTCTAAATATGATATATAGTAAAATAATGAATATGTGACATGTATTCATTATAATTCATTATAACAAAATATAATTGTTATAGTGCTTTCACTAAAATTATTCTATTTACATCTCATAACAGTATTATAAATTGGTATTTTTGATATAATTATAGAGATAAAGCAAAAGGACTAGGAAGAATTTGAATATATCCAAAGTTGAAAATCTAGTAAGCATATTTCCCCATATATCTAAGCCTTCTGGTTTCATATTTATCATTTTTTTCTTACTGTATGCTACCAATCCTGGTAATATTAATAGGATATCAGATGTCCATAAAAACATGCTAAGGCCATGATTGATGGTTTAGAAGTCTAGCAAATTCACAGCATTCACAGCCCTCCTCCATCCTTGAATATCACTAATTAATCACCATATTTTCTCCTGTTGAACTTAAAACAAATGATGTTCTTAGAGCCTTTCTCAATGCAATTGTCTTAACAATAATTAACATTGAGGCAGAGTTAATGCAGGGATAGAATCTGTTCTGAGCTATAAAGAAAGTTGAAAAATTCCAAGTACAATATAAATCTCATCATTTGCTCCATTAAATCTTGTAAGTTTAATAAAAAATTCTCATCTGAATTAGAGACAATTGAATAATAATTTAATTAAATGATTTTATTTTTTGTTTTCTTTGATAGAAGAAACAAACTTATAAATATCGAATATATCATGTGAGATTACATAGCAATGGAGCAGCAAAGGTAAGATTTGCATTCATGTCTATTTGACTTTATAAATGAATCCACAATTTGCTTCTTACCCTGACTAGAGTAGGTGCAGGACAGCAAATGCACAAGGACTCTGCAGTACTTCTTTAGGATAGTTCTTCACACTTAGTCATATTGCTACCTGTAAATTTGGACTTGGCGGCATTCAGCATAGTTAGTCCCAAATAATGCAGAGTTGAGGCTAAAAGTAGCATAATCTAACAAAAATGGAAGATTTGCTATTTTCCACTAGACATATAAAATTTCTGTATTTTCTAGTTACAAAAATCTTTATGATTTCCCCTTCTTGCATTTTATTTGGAGTAATGGGCAGGTTGACTTTTATTATGAATGCTAAAGAGACAGTAAAATAAATGAAATTTTAAACATTTAATTCCAAGTAATTCTTCAATACTGTTCTTTTACTTACTACTCTGTGAGCAGATTTTGGAGTTAAAGAGAAATATATATTTTTTCAGTTCACTGTCTCTTAACAATACTCTTTTCAGAGATTGGCTGAGTTCCAAGAATCAATATTTATTCAAAATATCTTTAAACATTTTGCAGCACTAAATCATTACGTCTATAGAGGTATCCAAGCTTAGAACACTTGCCTCATGTGCGTATTTAATGCAACAAATATAAAAGTTATATTTTTCATGTGTCAATTACAGAAAAATAAGGCTGTATGATAGCAGGCCACTGGAAATCAAAAAAGCATTTCATAGTACTGACACTGTAAATCAATAAGTTCTAAAATACAGACTATCTCAGCACTCTGAAACTAACTTTGCCTGTTTTTTTTTTTTTTTTTTTTGACTTCTTTCTTTTTCCCAAATGATTTTTATTGCTGGTAAAGGGAAATGTGAGAGTTGCTACATTGCACTTCCTTTTCTGTCTTTAAAGCTGCTTTGTATGTAGTTGCTATTGTTGTTATTATCATTATTAGTGCTATTACTCATGTACTAAAATAAGTGCTTGATCCAAGCACACACAAAATGGCTAGTGGTTTTAGTCTAGCAGAGTAAGAAACACAAATTCAAACTCACTCAAAGCAATATAACCCATATTTTATATGCAAAACTAATACTGTTGACAATGTTAATGCACATGTTCACATGAGAACAATTAGGAAAATATATTTATGTGTAAACTATATTCCTTTCCTAAGTACACTAGCCTTTAACAACAAAAACATATAATAATAGTAATAATAAATGTAATAAAATATCAACAGAAAAAATCGTTGGTAAGAAGTACTGAACACACAACCCAGCGGTGTCTTTCAGAGAGGGAATCTACTGTACACAGAAAAGCTCAGTGGTGAGACTGTAAAGGGACATTCAACTGAACAGTATCACTACTTGGCAAAAATCATAGACTGGAAAATTGCAGAATTCTCACAGGCAGAGATAAAATATATGCAGATAAAAGTCGATGCCTTCTTCTTTCCTTACTATAGCCCAAGGGGATTTGAAATCCATGAAGGAAGACTGGATCAACCAGAGGGGACTAATAGAGCAAGAGAACCCAAATTCTGTCATACTTTGGAAAGGACTCTGGTGTTTTATAGCCCTTTTTAATAAACAATTGATTTTCCCCATTACACCACAAGATAAAAAAAACAAAAGCAAAAACTAAGGCTTATATTATTTGATATATTTTGTCCTATTGCAGATTACAAAAATCTGGAGGTAAAATTTATGTTCAAAATAGAAGCATAAAAACTGTTACTTTATCTTTGTCATAGTGATTTCTTATAAAATTGTCAGCCATTATTCAAAATACACTCTCAACCCCATTTCCAGTCTATCCTCAGTGGTCCCTTAGTGGCACTAATAATCAGCCCCCTTACACAGTGAATAATAATTGCCATTTTTCTTCCCTCCAGCTTTTGTGGTCTGAGAAGACTTAATGCCAAGCTCCCTGGGGCTGACCAAGGTAGGGTCTCCTATTCCTATTGCTTCTGCTGTTACTAAAGATAAGCTGTGCTAGCCGGAGACTGCACTGAAGCTGTACTGATTTGGTAAAACTCATAACCACGCTGATACTGCTAAAGTAGGACTGGACAGAGGTCTCTGGAGTTCTTGATAGATCTGTACAGTAATCTGTGCTCCATCATTAACCAACCTTCTCAAGTAACAGAATTCTAGTCATCATGTTTCACTCATTGTTTTTCTCATACTTAAAATAAAGTTCAAATACTTTAGCAATTACATAGGGCCCTTCAAGAACTCCTGCCTAGCTATTCATCTTAACTATAATCACAGTCTATAGGACAAATACACCAAACTACTTATAAATTCCCATTTATACCATGAGCTTTCTTACCTTCAAGTTTTTCAAAGTCTATTACCAAGAATATGTTCTCAACTATTTTTACTGTATTTGTATCTGTATCAATTTTACAATTTACTGTATTTGTATCTGTATCAATAATACAATTTTTATTGTATCTGTAATAGACTTTACAGCAGTTTTAGGTTCACAGCTAAATTGAGCAGAAAGTACAGAGAATTTCCATACATTGTATGTTTTATTTGTTTTAATGTTTAAAATACTAAAGGTATAAAATATAAATAATAACCTTCTATATCTTCATCATTCAGAGTTAACCTAAGTTCTTTTTGTTAAAAAATGACACAAGCATACTAAAAAAAAATTCAAATAACTTAGAAAATACATGAAAAGAAGTAAAATATTTTAAAAGCCAAATTTTAATATAAGTAATCACTGTTAACATTAGGTGGACTTCAGTTTATATCTACATTTACAATATAGTGGCCAGTCATAATAGCCAAATATTACTATTAAGCACTTAAATGTGGTTAGTGAAACTAAAAAACTGCATTTCTAATTTCACTTAATTTTATTAATTTTAGTTTAAATAGCCATGTATGGCTTGTGGCTACTGTATTGAAAAATGCAACTAGAGACATTATTTAATGTATATATGAGTATGAAAATGAAACATTTCTAAAAATAGAATTATGCTACAGATATTTTGAATATAATAACTCAATTTATGTTTCGTAAATTTTTTACATAAGAAGTTAAAATGAAAACGAGAGAATTGTTGATACTGAAACAAATGTGTGTAGTACATAAATAATACCACTTTCCGACAAGAGTTCACTAAGGTTAAGAACTTTTCAAAGGCATTAAGATGGCTCTTGTAAGCTCTGTGGTTTGCCTCTTTACTAAGAAAAGTAATGATATTAGCAATTGCCTAGTTCTCCAATTTTCTCTGCCCTCAATTTTGCTTAGTTATGTGATTTTTTCACATTAACCAAGTTCATATAATTCTGTTTTATATCCAGAAGTAAGTTTTCAGTAGCATCATTATTTTTGAATGAATTAAATGCTCATAACTAGCTCTTAACACTATTTTTTATTTTTAAAAACTTTAATTCAATCTTGATTGGATAGCAATTTTACCAAGGATTATTAATCAGCACTTCATTCCTTCATTTAAAAGGACATATTTGCAAATATCTATTTGTTGCTGTTATTTTAAAATGATATTTTGATTACATACATTGTCTTAAATATCTCCGACTGCATTAAAAACCCTATGACTTCTTGGCTTAAAATAGCAAATCTTTTATTTTTTCTCACCATTTTGTGGAATAGAAATGCAGAAAAAGGCTGGTAGGATGGTTGATCTCTTCTCTAGAATATCCAGGGCTTTATCTGAAATGATTCCAACTGCCAAGTTTGGAACAGCTGAGATGGCTTTTTGCTCATATATCTTATGCCTCAATGATGCTCTACATGCCCTCTCACTCAAACAAGGTAACCTTCTTGCATTTCAGCTAAGTAAAGAGGGAAGGACTAGTAATGCCAGCCCTTGTGTAGTTGAGGTTCAGATCTGCCACTACATCTCCTGCGGTTTTGTTCAAGGGAGGGATGACATACGCTCCACCCAGGGAAGCCAGCACAGGGAAGAGACATATATTAATATCAAGTCATATGTTTCTTTAGAAATTTGTAAGCCTTCTTTCATTTTCTTTCATTTAATATTGTTAAGTAATTTTAAGTCAAGCTGAAATATTTCTACCATACCATCCTCCTTATGCACACATCGTTTCTATTTTTTCTTGTTTTTAGTACATATATTTGAGAAATTAGTCTTTAGTCATTAAAAAGTATAGGTGCACATATCTCCATTCACTATGGAACTCAGAGGGTTCTTATGTCTGCAAATTATTATTTTTTAATTATACCCTAGAAGTTCTCTGTATTATATCTTCGAGTAGATCTGTTTCATTTCTTGATTCCCTAACATAAGCAACAATTATGTTTATGTTGGATGATATCACTAAATGAATTAACATTTTTGTCGGTTTTATGTGTATGCTATTTATTATCTTAATCTTTTCCTATGTGATTTAATTGTAGTGGTATTTTCAATTTATTTAATAATTGCATAGTCATGCTGTTTTGGCCTTCTACTTGTTCTTTTTGTAATCTCTCTTCTTATCTCTTTCTGCTGTTTTATTATTTCCTCTAATTGCTCTTTATATTAAGTTCATGTTCTAATTAAATAACTCTGTATCATGCAATCATGTAGAATTATCTTACCTTTATTGACCTATGTTTCTTTCTGTTTCATTTTATTTATTGTTTGGAGAGTGTGTTACTTTCTTTCCATGGAATGCATGAATAGTTGTTTATTTTCCTCTTGTTCAGATTTAACTCTTCCCATAGTATCTGAGAATGTACCCCAAGTTATGGTTTAAGAACAGTGTATTCTTATTCTCTCAATTTTCTGTTGCCTGAGGAATGGCAGAGGATGAAAGAAAACTTAGGGAAAGTAGTGTATTCTATTCCTTTGTGCTTCCCTTACTTCTAAGACTTTGCTGAGACTTTTGTACTAGTATTCATTCTAATTATTTGGTGGGTGGACTTAAATCGTTTTCTGATTTCATTCTATAACACTGAAATGATCTTCATTGTCCACATTGTTTTTCTGTTTCACTCATTTTTCCTTAGAGCTAGTAAATAGAAAAAAAAAAACTACACATAACCACTCAGATTTCAGATTTACTAATGTTGTGCGTGTGAGAGGATTCTGAGTATTGTATTAACTAATCAGTATAAGCTCCAACGTGAAGAATAGACCAGGAGCTGCTGCTTTTTTTCTCAGCTGTATAATATTATGTGTCTTTACTTATTAAACTAGAATAATCTCCATTTTCTTGTATAGTTGTTATAAATTAGCTGTTAGAGAAGGGAGAAGAAAATTCAGTTGGGAGTTTTACTGTTTGAATCCAAAAATACTCCACATTTTGGCAGAATAGTTCTCACACAAGTCTCAGAAGTCATGCTAGTATTATATCTGATTTTGTTAAGTCTGGATTGTGTAACTGCTTGTTCCCACAACAAAACTGATCACAGATTTTCCATTTCTTTATCGATCAGTCTTGCACAGTATTCACTGTGAACACCTTCAGGTGGGTCCTATCTGTCTTTAGTCCTAGTTCCTACTATATAATTAAACTTTGGGATATGTTAGGGTCTCTCTCTCTCTCTCTTTCTTTCTCATTTCTTCTGTCCACTATCTTCTCTTTTTTCTCTCTCTATTGTCACCTCTGCCCACTCCCCAGTAGAACAGGATGGCTGACATGAGGTGGTATTCAAGTTTGTTCCATCACTCTGCCTCCTGAGGCTTTTCTTTCGATCCATATTACATAACTTTAATTTTGTTTCCCAAAGATAAGCATTCTCCATTAACTAATAAAAGTCTCTTGCAAAAATGCTACAGACTGAACTTCTGTAACAATTTGGGGGTCTATAAAAATATCCAAATCCTAAATAAATAGTTCATTTCAAGCTGGGATCCAACAATATTTTTCTCCTGAATACATTAAGAATTAACCTGAAGAGCCCTCTCAAATTTAGCTCCAAGTCATATCCAGGGATTATAATAGAAATTCACATATGCATGTTATTCGTGTCCCTGACCATGCTTCTAATGCAAATACACAGGTAGCAAAGATAAAAAGCAGTAACATTACCTTCTGTCTTCTTTCAATTGGATTCTAAATATTGCATCTGTTTACCAGCCCTGATATAAATCATGCTGCTGTTTGTGTGTTTCTCTTTACCTATTTATTATAATAGGTTCCCATTTTCAGCCCACTCCGAACCCCAGGCTAGATGCTCCTTCCCAATGTGAAAATCACTCTATATTTTTTTGCTGTTACATATCAAACTTCTCTAGGCAGAAAACATCTAGCAGCAGCTACAGTTGTTTCCAACCGGAGCAGTTGCACATTTATGAGAGAGGTTACTTTCAAATATGTGAAAATGCGGCAGTTAGATATAATCTTTGCTCTGCTGACTGGGGAATAAAAAGGCAAAAAGCTTTTTGTACAATTTTAGAGATTTGGCTATAATTATGCACATATAGGTTTCAGACAGAATAACCCTTGTAAGTAACAATAAATGACTCTGAATCATTTTAGTAACCTTTTTTTTTATTTGCCATTTATTGGGAAAGTGACCTTTCCAAAAGCCAGTTAATTCATGTAAGTTATTATAACTTTGAACAATACTTACGAAAGAGAGGCATTTTATTACAGAAATCATCTTGTTAACAATCAAAGCAATTCGCAGGAGAAATTGTAGAAGGATAGATGTAATGACTGACAGTCTTCTTACTACTTAATTTTGTTATCCTAGTAGACAACACTTTAAAAAATAAAAGCACCCTATGATCTTCATATCACAGTCTCACAAAAATTATAAAATCAAAAGTGACCTTACAAATAATCTAATCTAAATGGTTTATTTTATAATTAAAGGAAATGATATCCAAGTAAGTTAACATGATCTAGCATTTTGGTCTCACAAGATCACAAAACAGCATAATGAAATGTCATGACTAGATCATGATTTATCTAATTCGCCACCCAATTTCTCTACACTAACTTACATCACCTCCATAAAACCCCCAGATTAGAAAATGTCTTTTTATTCCTACAGAATATTAGTAAAGAACACAGAATACCACCTCTTACTGGCCATGTCACATTGGAGGAGCTATTTAACATTCTCATGACTCAAATTTCTTATTAGAAAAGAAAACAATAATCAAACTTATTTTCTTTCAACTTAAAAACAAGAAAAATCAAATATAGTTATAGTAAATTTTACCATGTCTTCATGAAACGTCTCTATATATCTCCAGATATATTAAACCTTAACCATCACAGATGGCCTTGCATTTATTTATCAGTTAGCATATCAGTTAAATAATAGAGCAATCTTATTTCCTTGTCACAAGACCTGCAAAGTAATATCCTTTAGCAAAAATAATTGTTTCTGTCTATTCTTTCACATTTAAACATAGAATATCAGTTGCACTCTGGAGTTTATACATTTTATCTCAGC
Organism: Symphalangus syndactylus; assembly: GCF_028878055.3. Classification (NCBI taxonomy): domain Eukaryota; kingdom Metazoa; phylum Chordata; class Mammalia; order Primates; family Hylobatidae; genus Symphalangus; species Symphalangus syndactylus. The sequence goes on along the minus strand of NC_072426.2, from coordinate 109,007,092 downwards.
AGCATTTGGCACTATTGACCACTAAATCTTTTCCTTTTTTTTTTTTCTTTCTTATTTTTTAACATCACAGTCTGGCCAGAACATGTAAGTCTCTAATATATAGTATTCTTCCTACACTCGTTCATTAAACTATCATAGTTTTGAGAATTATCTCCTATAATACTCTCTTTTATCACTCAACACACTCTCCATGGGAAATATTATCCCCTCTCATGGTTTAAATTATTTATCTACCATTACCTATATTATGGCCTGGTATTATTCCCAAGGGTCTGAAACATATATCTAAAAAATATTGCCCTTTATATATCCCTCATTTTATTAGGTAAATTTTTGATACATTTCAGGAGGTTCCCTTTTCCTTATTAACCTCATAATAGTTTACTGAAATAAATCAGAGAGTGATCAAAACACTTAGGGATAGATAATGGACAGAAATAATTTTCAATAAAGTTTCTCTTTATTTCTCTCAAAATAAGAATAAGTAAAATCATGTTACTTGTGTTGTTTATACAAAATTCACAGTAAATTTGGAGAAATCCACTATCCTGATTTTTGAGAGACAGATCCAAAGATTCCTGTATTGTCAACAATAAGGACACAACAAAGTCAGTGCTTCTTGTTGGTGTAACGCATCTCTTCTTTCATATTTAAGATGATTAAAGTGATGACATAAAATTACAACTTATCCATTCTCATTAAGATACTAAAGGAAATTTTCTCTATTTTTTAAACAGATGTAGTTCAAAACAATAAATACACAAATATTTTCACATAATATCAACATAAAAGTAAATATAATATCACATAATATCAACATCATTATGTTTTGGATATCATTTCCTTTAATTATAAAATAAATATGATATTATATTTCATATAATATCAACATTAAGTAAAGACTTGAGGGAATCTCAACACTTTACTTTCTTCCCTGGTTTTATCTAAATTGTAATTTACCCTTTAGTATGTTGCATACCCTAACTTCCTGGTAAGCTTATTTAAACACATGGATTTATAGATGAATAAACTTTTAAACTGTGGAATCCTCCTTCCACTGAAGCAAGGTTGCTACAAAGGGCTCTTTCCATACTTTAATATTAGATCTAAAACTGAACCCATAGTCTCTTCTCATTCTTCAACCAGGTCATCCCCCTGTGTCATGCAATAGCGCACAACTAGACCAAGATATTCTCACCATATATCCAAATGCTATCCTAGAGTTTTTCATTCTCATTGTCCCTCAATCCAATCATTCATTGATTAAGTCATATTTATTTTCTATTTCTCTCTTCATGTTTTCTGTCTCTTTATACCAACTTCATGCACCATAGTTTAGGTGGTCATTATTCCTTACTTACCTAATTGAAAAAAAAAAAGTTTTCCCAGGCAGGCACGGTGGCTCGCGCCTGTAATCCCAGCACTTTGGGAGCCTGAGGTGGGTGGGTCACCTGAGGTCAGGAGTTCAAGACCAGCCTGGCCAACATGGTGAGACCCCATCAAACTAAAATATAAAAATTAGCTGAGCATGTGGCGGGCGCCTGTAATCCCAGCCACTTGTGAGGCTAAGGCAGGAGAATTTCTTGAAACTGGGAGGCAGAGGTTGAAGTGAGCCAAGATCGCACCATTGCACTCCCACCTGCGCAACAAGAGCAAAACTCCGTTTACAAAAAAAAAAAAAAAAAAAAAAAAAAAAAAAAAAAAAAAGAGAAAGAAAAAAAGATCTTTCAAATGTGTTTTAATGCTAGAACTTTATGTTCTAGAAATAAAATAATTATCTTTAAAAGATCTTAAAATGCCTTGCAGAATCTCATCCTTCTGTACCATAAAGATACTTTCACAATAGTTTACTTTCTTTTCTTTACTTTCCTATCATAATTTGTATTATAATTGCCTTTGAATTAGAATTTATCCCTACTTCATCAATAATTACAAAGAAGGAAGACACCCATTTGAACTAATTCACCATTGTATAAACAGCAACAAAATTGTTGCTTGAAAATAGTTGTCAATAAGTATTAGCTAAATAAAGTGTATTAAAACAAATTTGAATTTGAGTAGATTTATTAGAAAATCTTTTTTGAAAAGAGAAAAATGTGTTTAAATTATAATCATAGAATAAGCCACCTGTCTACTGTACACACAGTTGATGGCATATTCATATTTTACTGTTGATATCATATATTAAGGTGAGAGGTGATATATTTCTTAGAATTGTCAATTAACACTGAGCAAAATAATATCATGATTTTCTTGAAGATTTAATGTTGCACTTAAAAGTTTATATTACGCTAGAGCCAATCTTTAAACATTGTTTACAAACTAGAAAATCAGCTAAAAGAAATAATCATTCTAGATTCAAACTATACAACATACAAAATATTCAATTGAGAAAGTAACAATTATTTAAAATGATAGTAGAAATACTTATAAGACATACTTATAAGAAACAATTTTTGTTAGCAAGGAAATATTTGTCATAAAATGAAGCAATTTTCTTTGACTTTAAGGTAATGCCATTATTAAGAAAAAATTACATTTTTTTAGAATACTAGTGTAAGTAACATACTCTAAGTATTTAATAACAAAATATATATTGAAAAAACACGATTTATTTAAATATATATTTTTTCTTTTTTAGTTTTGGTTAAAAAATGTGACTTCTACCCTCTTAATAAAATTTTAAGTAAAGTTTTACAGTATTATTAACTCTAAGCAAAATGTTTTACTGCAGATCTCTAGAACTTTTTTTATCTTGCATCACTGGAACTTGATACCCATCAAACAACAACTCCCATTTTCCCCTCATCCCAGCCCCTGGCAACCACCATTCTACTTTCTGCTTTTATTAGTTTAATTACTTTAGATGCTTCTTGTAAGTAGAATCATGCAGTATTTGGCTTTCTGTGTCCAGCTTACTTCACTTAGCATAATGTGTCAAGGTTGATTCCTGTTGGTAGGATATAACAGAATTTCCTTTGTGATGGCTGAATAATATTTCATTCTGTATATACACCACATTTTTTTCCTTTTTTAAGACCGTGTCTCGCTCTGGCACCCAGCCTGGAGTGCAGCGGTGCGACCTCTACTCGCTGCAACCTCCACCTTCCAGGCTCAAGTAATTCTCTGCCTCAGCCACTTGAGTAGCTGGGACTACAGGTGTGTGCCACCACGCCTGGCAAGTTTTTGTATTTTTAGTAGAGACAGGGTTTCACCATGTTAGCCAGGCGGTCTCAAACTCCTGGCCTCAAGTGATCCACTGGCCTCAGCCTCCCAAAGTGCTGGGATTACAGGCGTGAGCCACTGTGCGCAGCCAAATTTTCTTTATCCATTCGTCTATATCTGTGGATGAAGGTTGTTTCCAACTCTTGGCTATTGTGAAAAGTGTGAACATTAGCTACAATGAACACACCAATGCATAAATCTCTTTGACCCTGATTTCAATTTTCGGGTGGTAAGTAACAAAAAGTGGAATTACTAGATCATACAGTAGTTCTAATTTTAATTTTTGAGGTCTTATATGTAAGTCTTCAATCCATTTTGAATTTATTACTGTGAGCTAAGCATGTAAATTCATTTTTTGCATGAGAATATCCAGTTTTCCCAACACCTAGTATTAGGTGTTTTCCCAACAGCTAATATATGTGGGTTTACTTCTGAACTCTTTATTCTGTTCCATTAGTATATATGCCTGTATGCTGGTAGCATATCATTTGGATTACTGTACCTTTATATTTTGTTTTGAAATTGGAATGTTTGAGGCCTCCAGCTTTGTTCTTCTTTCTCAAGATTGTTTTGGCTATTTGGCATTCTATCAATTCCATGTAGATTTTAGGACTGTTTTTTCTATTTCTGTAAAAATGTAATTGAGATCTTGATAGTCATTTGATTGAATCTTTGACTAGCATGAAGATTTTAATGTGCACTTTTTATGAGATTAACTATTTTAGATTCCACATATGTGTAAAATCATGCAGTGTTTCTCTTTCTGTGCCTAGTTTATTTTACTTAACATTACATTGTCTAGATTCATCCATGGTAGCGCAAATGACAGAATTTCACTATATTTTATAGCTGAACAGTATTCTTTTGTATGTATATTTATATATATAAATATTTTTTTCATCCATTTGGCCATTGATAGACTTTTAGGTTGATTCCATCGCTTGATTATTGTGAATAGTGCTGCAATGAACATAGCAACGCAGATATCACTTTGACATACTGATTTCACTTCCTTTGAATATATATTTATATTCAATTACTGGATCAAATAGTAGTTCAATTTTTAATTTTTTAAGGAAATTCAACATTGTTTTCCATAACGGCTGAATTAATTTACATCTCCAACAAAAGGGTATTAATTCTCCTTTCTCAGCATCCAAGCCAGAATTTGTTATTTTTTGTCTTTTTGATGATAGTCATTCTCACTGGAGTGAGGTGATATCTCATTGTGATTTTGATTGGAATTTCCTTAAAAGCTAATGATGTTGAATATTTTGTCATGTATTTGATGGCCAATTGCATGCCTTCTATAGAGAAATGTCTAGTTAGGTATTTTGCCCCTTTTAAAAATCAGAGATCATTTGTGATTTTTTGCTCCTGAGTTGTTTGAGTTACCCATTGTAAGATACTTAGTTTGTAACTATTTTCTTCCAACCAGTTTTCTCTTCACTCTGTGGATTTCTTGGCTGTGCAGAAGTGTTTTTTCTTTGTCTGTGTTTTGTGTCGTTATTCATTTATTTAGTTTGAAGTAATCTCATTTGTCTTCTTTTGCTTTTATTGTTTGTGTTCTTGAAGTCCTATCCAAAAACTCCTTCCCCAGACTCTCATATGATTTCTTTCAGTAGTTTTAATTTTTACTATTGGGTTTTACTTTTAGGTTTTTAATATATGTACAGTTGATTAACAGAGACAACTTTTAAGTTTTTATTCCATTTAGAGAGAGAGAACACTCTACTTTCATTCTTCGGCATGCAAATATCCAATTTTCTCACCATCATTTATTGCTGTGTCTGTCCTTTCTGTAATGTGCGTTTTGGGCATCTTCCTTGAAAATAAAATGGCTGTAAATGTGTGGATTTGTTTCTGTAGTCTCTATCCTTTTTCGTTTGTCTGTTTTTATATCAATTACACTATTTTGATTACTATAGCTCTGTAATATATTTTAAAGTCATGCCTTAAGCTTTTTTTTTTCCTTTTTTCTTTTTTTTCAAGATTGCTTTAGCCATTAGAGTCTTTTGTAGTTCTGTATAAATTTAAGGGTTTTTTTTTTCTATTTTAGTAGAAAATGTCATTGGTATTTTGATAGGAATTGCATTACATCTGTTGATTGTTTTGGATGGTATAGACATTTTCATGATATTAATTATTCTAATCTACGAATATGAGATATCTTTCCATTTATTTGTATTTTTAATTTTTTTCATCGATGTTTTGTAGTTTTTATTGTGGAGATTTTTCACCTTCTTGGTTAAGTTTATTTCTAGGTATTTCATTTTTGGTAGTTATTGTATTAGAATTGCTTTTTTGATTTATTTTTCAGAGAGTTCATTATTGGTATCTAGAAATGTTACTGATTTTTTGTTTGTTTGTTTTTTGCCTTTTATTTATTTATTTATTTCTGAGACAAAGTCTCTCTATTGCCCAGGCTGGAGTGCAGTCGCATCATCTCAACTGACTGCAACCTTCGCCTCCTGGGTTCCGGTGATTCTCATGCCTCACCCTCCCCAGTAGCTGATATTACAGGCACACACCATCATGCATGGCTAATGTTTTTTTTTTTTTTTTTTTTTTTTTTGTAGAGACAGGTTTCACCATGTTGGAAAGGCTGGTCTCAAACTCCTGACCTCAGGTGATCCTCCCACCTTGTCCTTCCAAAGTGCTGAGATTACAGGCATGAGCCATCGTACCCGGAGTGATTTTTGTATGTATATTTTGTATCCTTCACATTTATTGAATTAATTTATCAGCTCAAAGACTTTTTTCACGGAGCCTTCTTGATTCTTTAGGTATATAATCACGGTGTCTGCAAACAGACAATTTGACCTCCTTGTTTCCCGTTGTGATGCCTTTTATTGCTTTCTCTACCTAATTACTCTGGCTAGGACTTCCATACTAATGTTGGATGACAGTAGTAAAAGTTATCATCCTTCTCTTGTTCCAGATATTAGAGAAAAAGCTTTCAAATTTTTCCCATTTGGTATAAGGTTAAATGTGGCTTTACTGTATGTTGCCTTTACTGTGTGGAGGTGAATTCTTTTTGTGCTTGATTTTTATCATAAAAGATTTTATCATAAAAGTATGTAGAATATTATTGAATAATTTTTCTGAATTTATTGAGATAATCACATGGTTTTTGTCCTGGATTTTGCTAATGTGATATATCACATTTATAGATTTGCATATGTGAAACTATTGTTACATCCCTGAAATGAATCTCACTTGATCTTTTTAATGTGTTTTTAAATTTGATTTGCTAGAATTTTGTTGAGGATTTTGTGTTTATGTTCATTAGGAATATTGGCCCGTAGTTTTCGTTTTTTGTTGTGTCATCATCTGGTTTTAGTATAAGGGTAATGCTTGCATTGTAAAATGAGTTCATAAGCATTTCCTTCTCTTAAATTTTTTGAAGAATTTGAATAGAACTGGTGTTAGTTCTTAAATGTTTGGTAGCATTTAGCAGAGAAGCCATCAGTTACTGGGCTTTTCTTTGATGACACAGCCTTTATCAATGCTTTAATAATTTAATTACAATTAAATGTAATTGATAATTGTTTAGTTTAAGAATAATTAATACATGTTATTTATCTGCTCAGGTTTTCTAGTCTGCATAATTCATTTTTGGTAGGTTGTATGCACAGAGAAATTTCTTCATTTCTTGTAGATTGTTTATTTGTTGGTGTCAACTGGTACTTAATAGTCTCTTTTTATCCTTTATATTTCTGAAGTATCAATTATAAAGTCTCTTTTTTATCACTAATTATATTTATCTGAGTCTTCTCTCTTTTGTTCATAGTCTAGTTAAAATCTTGTCAATTTTGATTATTAATTTACAAAACCAAGTATATGTTCTTTAATTTTTATATAGTTCTTTAAGTCTCTATTTCATTTAGTTCTGCCCTGATCTTTGTTACTTCCTTCCTTCTGCAAATTTAGGGTTTGGTTAGTTCATGTTTTTCCAGTTTCTTAAGCTATAACATTAGATTGTTTATTGAGGTCTTTCTACTTTTTAATGTATAGTTTAATTGGTATAAACTTTCCTCTTAGAACTATTTTTGCTGTATACTATAGATTTTAGGATGTTGTGTTTCCATTTTCATTTGTTTCAAGGAATATTTAATTTTTTTTTCAAATTTCCTCATTGACCCATTTGTTGTTTAGGAGCGTGTTGTCTAAGTTCCATGTAGTTGTACAGTTTCCAGTCTTACTTCTCTTCTTGTTTTCTAGTTTTTTTATTTTTCTTTGGGGTCAGAATAAATACTTGATGTAATTTTGATATTTGTAAATTTGTTAAGACTTGTTTTGTGACCTAACATTTGGTCTATTCTGGAGAATGTTCCATGTGTTGTTGAGAACAATGTGCATTTTGTAGCTATTGGATAGAATGAATGCTGTGTAAGTGTTTGTTAGGTCAATTTGGACTACAGTATAGTTTAACTTCAATGCTTTTTTGTTATTGTTGTTGATTTTCTGTATGGATGATCTGTCCATTGCTGAAAGCAGAGTGTTGAAGATTCCTACTAGTATTACATTGCCATCAACCTCTCCCATTAGGTCTGTTAATACTCGCTTCATACATTTGGGTGCTCTGGTGTTGAGTACCTATATATTCTTAATTATAAAACTCTCTTGAAACTTTATCATTGTATAATACCTCCTTATCTTTTTTAACCTTTTTTTACTAAAATTATCTTATTCTTTATTTTTTCTTATTCTCTATTTTCTCTTATAGAATAGCTACTTTTGCTCTTAGTAGGTTTCCATTTACAAGATATATCTTTTTTCTCCCTTTGCTTTCAGTCTATGAGTGGCTTATAGTTGAAATCATTTTTAAGTAGACATGATAAAATTAGGTCTTGTATTTTTTACTCACTCATCAAATTTATGTCTTTTAATTGGAGAATTTAATTCATTTACAATCTTCAAAGTTAGAGTTGATAGCTAAGGATTTACTACTGCTATTTTATTATATGTTTTTTGGTTTTATTGTAGATTCTTTCCTTTTTTCTCTCTTACTGTGTTCCATTGTGGTTAAGTGATATTGTGTACCACTGTGTGTGTTCCATTGTAGTTAAGTGATATTCTTTAGTAGTGTGTTTTCATCCTGTACCATTCATTTTTGGTGTATCTATTAAAGTTTTTTGCTTTGTCATTACCGGAAGACTTGCAAAAAACATCATATAGTTATGTTATTTTAAACTGATAACAGCTTAACTTTAATTGTAAAGAAATTAAAAGAAAAAAATGAACTCTACATTTTAACACCAGTCTCCCCACATTTTGACTTTTTGACTCTCAATTTACATCTTTTTATGTTGCTCATCTCTTAAACAATTGTAGCTATTATTGCTTTTGACATTTTTTACTTTTTGTCTTTGTTAAAGTTGTAAGTGGTTTACACATCACAATTATAGTAGCGAAGCATTCTAAATTTTTCCATATACTTCTATTTGCCAGTTCGTTTTATATTTTCAGGTATTTTCCTCTTACATCTTAGCATCCTTTTTTTTAAGATTGGACTCCCTTTAGCATTTCTTGTAAGACACGTTGTACATTGGTGAATTCCCTCAGCTTATGTTATTTATTTATTTTTTGTCTGGGAAAGTTTTTATTATTGTTTTTGCTTTGAGACTGTCTTGCTCTGTCACCCAGGTTAAAGTGCAATGGCACAATCACAGCTGACTGCAGCCTCAACCTCCTGGGCTCAAGTAATCCACCTACTTCAACCTCCAGAGTAGCTGGGACTACAGGTGAGCATCACCACACTTTGCAAATTTTTAATTTTTTACTTTAGGTAGAGACGAGATCTCACTATGTTGCCCAGGCTAATCTTGAACACCTGGACTCAAGCAATTCTCCTGCCTCTGATTCCCAGATGCTGGTATTACAGGAATGAGCCACTGCCCTCAGCCCAGATTGGGAAAGTTTTTATCTCTTCTTAATATTGAAGTACAGATTTGCTGGGTATAGTATTCTTAACTAATAGCTTTTTTATAACTGTTTATTTGTTTGTTCTTTCCTTTAGCACTTTAAATATATCATTGCATTGTCTACTGGCTCACAGGGTTTCCACTGAGAAATCTGCTATAAGCCATATTGGGACTCTATGAAATATAATTTTTTCTCTTTTTTTTTCTAGTATTCCTTATTTGTCTTTGATTTTGATAATTTGATTATAATGTGTGTTGGGAAATTTCTCTTTGGGTTAAATTTGATTGATGAGCTCTGAGCTTCCTGTACCTACATACACTTGCAGACATTATTTCCTTAAATGTGCTTTCTAGGCCTTTCTCTCTGTCATCTCCTTTTGAATTCCTATTATGTGGTGGTTAGTTCACTTGATGGAGTCCCATAATAGGCCTTCATTTTTTATTTATATTTTTGATCCTCTGAGTAATTTCATGTGTTATGTTTTTGAGCTTACTGATTCATTCCTTTGTTTGATGAAGTCTGCTGTAGAAACTAAGTTTTTAATTTCTGTTATTGTATTCCTTATATCTATAATTTCTATTTTTTAATTGTTTCTATTTTTTGTTAAATTTCTCATTCTCCATCAGGTGTGGGGTAGTCTTTAGTGGGAAGGAGAAATTAATTGCCAACCTTTTAGTTGTTTCAAAGTCAGGAGGAGGCTCCAAAAGACTGCATGGTTGATATAGTTTGGCTGTGTCCTCACCCAAATCTAATCTTGAATTGTAACTCCCACAAATCCTTCATGTCATGGGAGGAAGGAACCCAGTGGGAGGTGATTGGTTATGTGGTGGTTCTTTACCTACTGTTCTCATTATAGTTAATAAGCCTCATGAGATCTGATGGCTTTAAAAATGAGAGCTTGCCCACACAAGCTCTCTCTCTTTTCCTGCTGCCATCCATGTAGGACATTACTTGCTCCTCCTTGCCTTCCACCATGATTGTGAGGCTTCCCCAGCCACGTGGAACTGTAAGTCTGTTAAACCACTTTCTTTTGTAAATTGCCCAGTCTCAAGTATGTCTTTATCAGCAGCATGAAAACGGACTAATACAATGGTTTTGTGGGAAATCCAGTAAGGGATTCAGGTATTCCCACAAATCATTCCTCCCTGCAGCACTATGACAGTGGCCTGTCTCCTCAGCATAGCATCCCTGTTGATTAGAACAGACAGTAGCTGCCAACATCTATGTATCATATTGATGAGTACCCCAATCTTTGTCTCCAATTTACCTCAGGTGGTTCAGCCCTTCTGGCACTTTCATTGCTTCCTGTGGTACAGGACTGGAATAGGCTTCCACAAAACTTCTCAGACCTGTAGGGAGATCAAACATCACCTTCAATTCACTCCTCATACCTCAGAAATTCTGAGTGTAGGAAAATGGGTTGCTTTTACCAGCTTTGGGATATAGGTGGTGTGGTCTAAAATAACCGTTCCTCTTACTGGTCAAGGTTTTTCTTGTTTCTGTGGATCCAAGTTCCTCCTCAAGTTTGCTGAATTTAGAGATTCTTAACTTTGAGTAGTTGCTAGATATCCTGGGGAGAGTGATGATGAGGCATCTTCTGTTAAACCATCTTATTGGTATCATTCTGGCTCTCTCTTTTTTGTTGTCGGTCTAACTAAAGATTTGTAAATGTTAAACTCTTTAAAAAATCAACTCTTAGTTTCCTTGATTTTTTCTATCCTTTTTCTACTCTCTATGTTATTTATTTCTGCTCTAATCGTTATTATTTATTTTTTCTCATAACTTCGGGTGTAGTTTGTTCTAATACTTCTAGCTTCTTGGGCTGTGGAGGTGGAGCTAGGTTGTTTATTTAAGATCTTTCTTCTTTTTAATGTATGTGCTTATCAATATAAACCTCTCCCCTGGAATTACTTTTACTGCATCATATATATATGTGTGTGTATATATACACACACATATATATGTTATGCCTTTGATTTTATTTTCTGAATATATTTTTAATTTCTTTTTTGCTTTTTGACTGGTTGTTCAAGAGTTTGTTGTTTAATTTTCACTTATCTTTTAATTGTCCAGTTTTCCTTTGGCTACTATATCTAATTTCATTCTATTGTGATTGGAAAAGACATTTGGCCTAACGATAGTCTTCCTAAACTTATTAAGACTTGTTCGTGACATAAAATGTGATCTATTCATAGGATAATCTGTGTGTAAGAGAAATGTGTATTCCTCTGCTCTTGGGTAAAAAGTTTTACATGTTTCCCTTAAGTCCATTTGGTCTATGATGTTGTTCAAGTCTTTTTTTCTTATTGATTTTCTACCTGGATAGTCTATCAATTATTGAATTGGAGTATTGAAAACTTCTACTATTATTATGTTGCCGCCTATTTCTGCCTTAACTTCTGTCAATGCTTGCTTCATATATTTAGAATATATAGCTTGAATATGTATATAGATGCATGCATGTTTATAATTGTTATACCTTCCTTATGAATTTACCCTTTGATCATTATATAATGTTCTTTTTTGTCAATTATGACAATCTAATGTAAAGTTATTTTGTATGGTATACCTACGGCATCCTGTGCTCTTTTCTGGATTGCATTTGCATGAAAAATTTTTTCCACTGCTTCGTTTTTAACCTATGTGTGTTCTTAAATCTAAACTGCGTATCTTGTAGTTAGCATATAATTGGATCTTTTTTAAAAATCCCTTTAGCTATTCTATCTTTTGACAGAGTTTAATCCATTCATATTTAAAATCATTATTGATAGGAAAAGGCTTACTACTAACATTTGTAAAATTGTTTTCTGTCCATATTCTAGCTGTTGTATCTCTTTTCCTTTCTTCTTGTCTTCCTTTGTATTTGGTTGATATTTATGGTGTGATGTGCTTTGATTCCTTTTTATTTTCTTTTTTGTATCACTTATAAGTATTTTCTTTGGTAAACATGGGGTTTACCAAAAATATCTTATGTTTATAACAACATATTTTATTTGAACTTTAGTTATTTAAATTCAATAATTCAATAACATTTTAATTGAACTTATGTTCAATTGCATACAAACTAACCACCACACACTTTATGTTATTGATGTCACAAATTACATCTTTATATTGTTTCCATGAACAAATTTTATACTTATAGTTATCTATACTTTTGTATTTTAACTTTTATACCAGAATTAAAAGTGATTTATACACCACCGTTACAGTATCATTGTATTCTCTATTTGTCTATATATTTTCTTATCAGTAAGCTTTATACTTCCATATGCTTTTGTGTTGCTGTTTGGTGTACTTTTGTTTTAAATTAAAGGACATCATTTAGCATTTCTTCTATGACAGTTGTAGTGATAATGAACTCTGTAAGCTTTTGTTTATCCTGGAGAGTTTTCATCTTTTTTTCATTTTTAAGAAAAAATATTGATAAACATTGTAATCTTGGTTTCCAGTGCTTTTTTTCTTTTAGTACATTGACTATATTATTTTATTTCCCCTGTCCTGAAAGATTTTGCCAAGAAATCCACTTGTAGTCTTATAATGGCTCCCTTGTATGCCATGAGTGGCTTTTCTCTTCTTGCTACAAAATTTTCTGTCTGTCTTTGAGTTTTGACCATTTGATTATAATGTGTCTTCATGTGTTCTTTGAGTTTACCCTGTTTGAACTTACTACAGCTTCTTTTATTGAGATATCCACTTCCTTCCACAGATTTGGAAAGTTTTCAGTCATTATTTCTTGAAATAAGATTTCAATTCCTTTCTCTTTCCCTTGTTAGATTTTCATAATGTATATATTGTTCTGTTGTATGTTATTTCACTAATATTTTAGGCTTTTTGCGTTATTTTCGTTCTTTTTTCTTTTTACTCTTTTGATGGGACAATTTCAAATGACCTGTCTTTGCATATGTTTATAATAAGTATTTTGAATTTTTAGTCAGGTAATTCATAAACCTCTCTTTTTTTAGAGTCATTTTCAAGAGGTTTTTTTTTTATTCATTCAGTTTTCCTTGTTTCCTGATGTTACTTACAACTTTATAAGTTATTCATGCATTTGAAAAAAAGAGCCAATTTACCCAATCTTTACCAATTAGCTTTGTGCAGAGAAAGACTTTCACCAATCACCCTGGCTACAAATTCATCTGGCTTCTCAAGTCTTTTTTTTTTTTTTTAATTTGTCTTCACTAGACTTGTTTATGTAGATTTCTATTTATAGGAATGTTCCAGTTGCTTTTTTTTCAGAAGCTTATAATCTCTTCCTCTCTCTGTTATCTATATTCTGCATCATGGATTCCATGAGGCAACAGCCCGCCTCCCAGTTCTGCTTTTTGTTCACAGAGGTCCTCAGGCAACTATAATATGCCAGGTTTCATAATTACTCTGAGTCAAACTAGAGAGAAAGCAGTCCCTCAGGCAACAATCTTGAATAGCCAGAACATTGGATGCATGATTCACTCTTCTCTTTCTCTGGAGGGAGAGGTTGCTGAGCTGTATTGGCTTCTGTGTGCTATACTACTGGTCCTCTAGAGCAGCAACACAGTGCCTAGTAAATGCATTATTTAAAGATGGAAAAAAATATGAAACCTTCAGAAAATTATCAACATTTAGTGTTATAGGGATATATTGAATGAATAAGAAGTTATACAAGTCATATATATATAGGACAATAATTTTTCACAAAATTTGTATACATACAATCAAAGTTTCAATGTATATTAAAAGCAAATTTGCAGAATAACTGACAGGCTAATTTCTCCATGTTTTTATTTTTTCTTGATTTTTTACTGTGTTTATAGACTGTCACACATAATTGTAAAATAGACAGTTAAACATTAAAGATAAAGAAAAGAAAATATTTAATTATTTCACTTGAAGGATTTTATATAACTGAAACTATAAGTAAAGTTAAATATTTTGTTGGATGATATATCACCTACTTGTACTTCTGATATCAGCTTAATTATCACTTCCCAAGAAAGGCTTACATGAATTCCATGATGAGGTCAGCTTATAGTAAGCAAAACTAAAGTTTCTTTATGTATTCTCTTATTAAAATTTGATACATATTAGTGGATTACATCACTTTGAAAAAAAAAACTATGGGAGTGGAGGTAAATGAATCTGACTGCAGCATAAAACCTTGATAGTATATATTAGTACCTTTCTTCTCAAAGCTGCTAAATTTCGTGGGTTTGTTGGAATGGCTCCCAGCATCATTCTCAGTCTGAAGTGGTAAAGTAGGTGGTTTTCAGATTGAAGGGAAATCACAGAAAATTTCAAATCTGCCTACACATCTAGTAGCAACTGCCTGTGGAATATAAGGGCTTTGGCTTCACTTTTGCCTTCTCAACATTGCACAGATTTCTATAATTGGCAAACTCTATCCTATAAATGAGAACTATAAACGGGAAGCTGGCATTAGTAAACATAGTAAGAAACTAAGAAGGGAGTGCTTGTGGTGTCAAATTGACAACAGGCTATATGCATGTAAAATCATAATGCTGCTGCTATCCATTTTCAGGTAGTTCCAGGTCATCATGTAATCCATGCAAAAATCATTTCTTCCTCAGTCAACAGGTTATAGGAAACTTCCCATGAAGTCCTAACTACATGTTGAGGAAGAGTCTGTAATAAACCAAAAATAAGTGTGAACCATTGCTTTTATGCTACTTACTTGTGCTTTCAGAAGTTGGATGGACTAATCTTCTAAATACCACTTCTACTCTAAATATTCTGGCTTTAAAATATTAATATAGGTTTAACTTCCTAGATTTACATTAAGCTTAAACTGTTCTTGTAAAACAAGTATCTTGGAGGAAAAAGAAGCTGCCATTTAAAGTCAAAGGAGTTGCCACCAATATTAGAATTTTTGATTCTCTGAAGATCTCAGCACGACATACCAAAGAAAAAGTGGTTGCTGAATCTTGCCTGGGAGTTGCTGAAATTATCAGAATTCCCTAAGAATCTTCCAGAAACTATGTCATTCTACAGTAATGAAAAAGGTGGTTCATCAAAGACTGTTTGGGAAACTTCGAATCTCCTATTTGCCAGTTCCTCCGGTGAAACTACTTCCAAAGAATAATGATATCTATTTGTCTTTGCTTTCTAAATCTCACACACATTCCTGTCCCTGGCAAAATCTAAGCTGGACCAAAGTACCCAGATAAATTTTGGAAAACCAAGTTTTCAGCATTGAAAGGAAGTGGTGATGGTGATGAGTTGCCATCAGGTCATTCAGTACAATAAGTATGGCTCATGTCTATCACTTCCTTTTTCTATCTCATAACTTTATTGTTTTGTTATTAACAGTGAATACCTGATGTTAAAAATTTTTGAAAAAATGGTTAAATTTTATACATCATATATCCTTATTTTTTCCTATATCTCTCTGAAGTTGAGAAATGTACATACAGTATAATCTGCAATGTTACTTTATAGCTTACCCTTTAGAAACGTTTTAGTGAAGATAACTGTAATGTTTTCTATGCAAAACATTACTTTTACCCTTTGTAAAATTTTTCTAAAAGCCATTTACTGTAAAATAGTATTAGTTTGAGATCCTTTTATACAAGTTAAAATTATTAAATGGTTTATAGCATTGTAACATGGTCTTACACAGATTTACTAAAATGTATTTCTGTTATGTCATTATAGTAAATGCTAACAATTTTTCTGCAAAATTACGGGGTAAGAAATTTAATTTTAAATGGCAATATTAACAATTTAAAAGAATATTTTAAATTTTATGGGTACATAGTATGTGTATATATTTATGAGGTACGTGAACTATTTTGATACAGGCATACAATGCAAAATAATCATATCATGGTAAATGAGGGTATCTATCACCTCAAGCATGTTTCATTTCTTTGTGTTACAAATAGTCCAGTTATACTATTAGTTATTTTTAAATGTACAATAAATTTTCATTGACTGGAATCATCCTGTTGTACTAGCAAATAGTAGATCTTATTCACTTTAAGTAACTATATATTTTTCAGTCAATTAAGTATCCCCACTTCTTCATCCCACTACCCTTCCCAGCTTCTGGTAATCATCATTCTACTCTCTGTCTCCGTAAGTTGAATTGATTCATTTTTAGCTCCTACACATAAGTAAAAGCATGCATACTTTTTCCTTTCATTCCTGGCTTTTTTTTTTTACTTAACATAATGTCTTCTAGTTCCATCCATGTTGTTGCAAATGTCAGGATGTTTTTTATAGCTGAATAGTATTCATTGTAGATATGTACCACATCTTCTTTATCCAGTCATCTTTTGATGGGCACTTACGTTGCTTCCAAATCTTGGCTATTGAGAATAGTGCTTCAATATACATGGGAGTGTTGATATCTCTTTGATATACTGATTTCCTTTCTTTGGGGTATATATCTAGCAGTGAGACTGCTGGGCCATCTGGTAGTCTGTTTTTAGTTTTCTCCATGCTGTTCTTCATAGTGGCTGTACTAATATATATTCCCACAAATGATGTATATGGGTACCATTTTCTCCACATCCTTACCAGCATTCATAATTTCCCATCTTTTGGGTAAAGTGATTTTAATTGGGGCGAGATAATATCTCATTTTAGTTTTGATTTGCATTCTCTGATGATCAATGATGTTGAGTACTTTTCCATATATCTGTTCATCACTTGTATGTCTTCTTTTGAAAAATGTCTATTCATATCTTTTGCCCATTTTTAATTGAATTATTAGATTTTTTTCCTTTGCAGTTGTTTGAGCTCCTTATATATTCTGGTTATCAGTCCCTTGTCAGATAGATAGTTTACAAGTATTTTCTCCATTCTCTGGCTTTCTCTCTTTAATTTGTTAATTGTTATTATTTACAATTTAGTGCTTAGAGATAACATAGATTGAAAAACATTTTCATAACCTTTTTCTACTGTTTTAAATAATTTTATATAGATATATATATGTAATAGATCATGAAAAGAGCATTTATTATACTCCTTATGCAACTATTTTCACCAACTTCGACTGTAGGGCAAGACTCATTCTCTGCATTCTGTTCAGTGCTATTTACTGTATGTTATAAGATAATGATTTATAAATTTTGGAATACAGGAATAAAAAGAGTTTATGATACTGCTGAAGGACTACAAAGCTTTATAAATGAAAAGGTAAATTAAAGATTGCATTGTCCAAAAATATAAATTTATAGGTGTAAATCATAATACACATTAAAAATCATGTGCTTATTTTCACAAAACTAGCTGGGGCAGAAATTTTAGTAAACTTCTTCGTGTTCAGTGTTTAGTCAATTAATATCAATTCATTTCCTTTTGATGCATTATTATTTATTTTTTTAATTAATAGCATTCAAAGGGCTAGAACAAATTATGTACCTTGATCATTTTTTGCCCTAGTTCTATTTATGATTTTCTAAGGTTATTGTAAAAATAATCATATTACCTATACAGATACTGAGAAGTCAATTGCTCTCTACTAGTCACATGTTTGCTTCTTCATAGACAGACCAGCAACAACATCCTATCTCTAACAAGATATTTCTGTTTCTTGTGTTCATACGCAGAAAGGTTTTATTTCCAATTCCCCTTTGTAGTTAGGTCAGGGGCCATTTGGTTGACCTATAGCCAATGAAAGGTGAAGAAAGTCATGTCAGTGACTTTCAGCTCTTTCCCTTTAAATATGTGGCATAACACTCTAATCAATTCCACTTATTCCTGAGGCTTTGAAAGCCACATAGACCAAGTAGTATAAAATTAAGGTGGCAGCAACCTTGGTCTAATGTTGGAGGAAAGCAGCCCAGTAGATTAACCAGTCTATAATCCAATTGAGGAATATTATTTTATGATGTTGAACCTTTGTTACTTCAATATTTATGTGTTATCTCACATAGCCTAGGCTTCAGTATTTATGTGTTATCTCACATAGCCTAGGCTCCTTAGTAGTTTAAGAAACAAGCATGATAAGGAATGTTCTTAGGACTATGTGTCAGAGTTATAAATGTTGACACTTAAAGAAAATATTCTATTTTTTAATTCATCTGATTCAGGCCAATTCATGTTTTCTGGGAATATCTGAGAAAGGAAGAGGATATTAGATAGTTTCTGATGTCAAAAAATAAACTAGTTGGCAACCAATTGAGATGACTTTTTAAAAGGCAAGATCAACTTTGCTAGAAAGTATTGCATGTTGGAATGACAACAATTTTGTTAGAAAAGTATCCTAGTAAGCTTGGAAAAATAGCATATTTTCTAATATTGTAATCATTTATTTTTCTTTAAAAAAATAAGCAATATGCTGACCTCATTAAGAAAAAAAAGAACATTAATTAAAAGCATTTGAATGTGTACCAGTGACAAAATACAAATGTCTTGCATAAAAAGTAGCATTTAAAATTATTGAGATTGTATTTTATTAGCAATGAGTCTTTCCTTAAATTTAATAGTTTAGTAATTTTTAACATCAGGAACAGAATCACTGTGTAACCATCTGCAAATGCCCTGCATTGTAAAAATAAAATACAGTAAAACATTTACAGCAGATTTCATACGGTTGTGTGGTAGGACAAAGTCAATATTACAGTAATATTTTGTCTTTTTCTGCCTTGTAAGAGGCAAAGTTCACAATTCACATATCACTTTTACTATATATAGTAGTACTTACTAAGGTTTCAAAATAAGAAACTACCATGTCCTTATTTTAGCTACTTATTTTTAAAAGGAAACAGTCTTAATGTTACATAATGACAGTGCTTATCTAACCTCCTAGAAAGGGAGTGTGCTGTGTAAATAACGAAGATTAATACCACTCTCCATCTCTCCCCATATTCTGCATTATGGCTTCTTGTCAACAGTAATCAGTTGCTATTTTCTGTCATGTCTCAGGCATTCTATGTTATTAGAAAGGCAGAGAAGGATGATGCCAAACTAAGTCATAGAGAAATGACAGAAACTAATTTCCTTTCCATTTCTTTAAAACTTTTCTACAATGAGAGCTTCTATCCTATGATTTAATATATAGAAACCAATCCTTTCCTTGAGTACTATGTAAACTCCTACAACCTGCTGATGGATGGTAGAAATAAATGCTCACAATGCAATGTGATAAATTATATAATGATGGTCTATCCAAACTCTGAGGAATAAACCATAGAGAGGTCAAATATATTTGAGCTATAGATCTTGCATTTAGTATCTAATTATCCATATAAAATCCACTGCTAATAAAAGGATAATAATTGTGACTATGGCACTACAGATAAATCCCCAAATTAAAGTTTCTTATCAGTTCTTTGCTTCTAATTAATTTAATTCTTACTGTCATAAAACGTTCAAATTAATAAAAGAAAATAAAAGACTTCTCTCTGTCTCTCTCAACATTCGGAAATAAGTTACCTTTTTAATTTTAATTAGCAAGGCTACTTTTTACTTTCTCCCTCAAGGTATTATTTATTCCTCTCAGTTATTATCATGTATAAACTTATGTAATATATACCTGATATTTTAGAATCCAGTGATATAAATGATTGAACAACACTGGATCCAGGGCTAACTTAGAACATATTCTGATTTACCCACCATATTTGATTTTGAACCAATGATTATCATTGAAATGACACTCATCTTCATTTGGACACAACGCAAGAGAAGCAGAATTGATTTGTGTTGTATGTAATGAATAAACATGTTTAGAACAGGTCTCTTTTTTTCTGATCATGTTTGTTTCTAAAACAAAATTGGCAGTTACTCAATATATCAAATAAGTCATCAAATTATTGAAGAATGGTATATGGGTCTAATTCTCATCTTAGTATTTACATAGCACTGGCTAGTGGAAGTTTATAAATGTTCAAGGAGTCAGCTACAATTGCCTTTTTCTGGTTTAGGTCAGACTCACTTTCACTATCTCTTCTACTTCTATTTTTCTGTGTAAATATCGGATTGCTTTTGGCTAATGATAACATACAGTAAAGAAAAAAGTGGTTTAGAAAAGTAAATATTTTCCACAATGTTGTAAACTTTCGTTTTCACAAAATTGAACATATTCAACTCTCTCTGAGGCAACCTAATGGCTTATGAGTAAAGACATATTCTATATGTACCTTTCTACCTGCAATCAAAAAATGTATTTACATATTTTTTAATATATCGTGATCATGATAAACAAGGTGTTCTATAGATAGACATTAATTTTAGCTGGATAAAACCTGGAAAATGTGTAGTTCAATTTAACTTATACAAAATATCAATTTCTGTAGCTCTTAAAGAATATATAATGTCTTAAGAATCTCTGACAAGACTGAATTTAATTGGTTATATCTACTAAACTTTTTCTAAACTTTATTATGTTTTTTATTCTTTTATTAGTGCTGCATTTGTTTCCTTTTCCTCCAATTTTATTTGCAAATATATGGCATCTTAGTCACCTTGTTGATCCATTACCAAACCAGGAAATCTAGAAACCATATTTAATGATGTTATCTCTATGCCAAATAGATCCCCAAATCTAATCACCCAATGCATGAACACAGTTAGAAACAGAAATCATTGGTCAATTAGTTCAATCATATAGTAAGATATTGATTTTTTATGACTTCATACATTTAAAATTAAATTATTTTCCCTAGCAGGTCTACAGAAAGTGAAATTGGTCCTATAGTTTTTAATATAATGTAATTAGTTCAGACTAAAATGTTGTTCAATTTAATTTGTCATATCATTAAAACTGTGTACTAATATTGCTTAAATGGCATGCAATTTCGCTGATCAGTAGCAAAATCCAAGATGACCACCATAAAGTTATTTGGAGCCCAATGTAAGATAATTAAAATTAAGTGGGAAATTAAACAGAAAATTCTAGATATTTGTATATATTTTGAAATTTAGACAATATATCTAATTAGAATAGTTTTCTTATTAGTTAATCAATTAATTTTTTAGATACAGGGTCTCACTCTGTTGCCCAGCATGGAGTGCCTTGGTGGTTAGAGCTTACTACAGCCTTGAATTCCTGAGCTCAAATGTTCCTCCCACCTCAGCCTCCCAAGTAACTGAGACCACAGGTGCATGTTAGTACACCCAGCTAATTTTTTTTATTTTAAATTTTTACAGAGATGAGGTCTTGCTATGTTGCTCAGGTTGGTCTAGAACTCCTGGCCTCAAGCAATCCTCCTGCCTCAGCCTCCCAAAATGTAGTATAATTTTTGGTATATAAATATCCAGAGGTAATTGATCTGAAATGCTAATTTGGTATAATAAGAAGTATATACCCCAGTAGACAGATATACTTTTGCAGCTATTAGCCTTAATTCTTTTTCAAAATTATTAAGAAAAGTCTTCCGTAATTTATTATAAAATTTTAGGAATGCTTGAACTCATTTTATTTCTTTGTGTGTGTTGCCTGAGAAAAGGATTTTCTACATCTTAACACTCAGATAATCTGCAGAAAAAAATTATAAGTCATTAAGTAAACAGAGTCAATTGTAGTTTGAGATCTATAAATCCCCTTGCTGGCTCTGGTTTTCTCTACCATGGAGTGAGCCTGGGACATTGACAGATTCTAGGACCTTTTCATGAAACAAAATAATTTTTAGTGTAGTTCTGAAAATTCTCAGGTAAGGAAACATGCCCTCTAGTATGTATAGAGCAATGAGGCAACTTCTACATAGTCTTTGGATTTTCTCCTCATCTAGAAATTTAAGTAGGCTTTTAGAATAAAAAAAAATGTGTGTACCCACATTAGTGATATATTGCCTGAAGTTTCAGGCAATATATCATTAAATATAATATGTTAAGAAATATTTGTTTTGTCTCTGATGTGCTTTTTTTCTGAATCTTTGAAACAAACAGGAAAAGGTTATAATTAAAACTGCATTTATTGAACACCAACATATGCTAATTCTGAATTTATTCCCATTGCATCCTAATTAAAATACCTCTTTTATCTTCAAAGGGAGAAGAAATCAGAGAAAAGGAAGGAGTAATAAAATATTGAAAACCTCATATTGGCATTCTATTGAATTATTTTTAATGCAAAGAGGAATACTTAATGGTAACGAATGTTTAAGAAGAAAGTATGAGGGCTTTCTGAAATATTTTTTTCTTCATATTTTAGTTTCTGCTCTGTGAAATCCATTAATTTGTAATTCTTGGATTAAAACCCAGATGAATCTGATGTACCGTTATGTAAGTCTTTCCAGCTGTCAACTTTAAACAACACAGAAGGGCATAGTTTGGTAATGGAGGAAAATCTATGACCAGAATCTGAACCATATTCAAAAACGCATTATTGACAGTAGAGGCAATGTATAAGTAATCAGGCCCTAATAGTGGCTAACTTTCAGCAGTATTTAATGGAGCTGATAATAAGAAAGACATATGGAAGTTCACTATAAACTGGAGAATCTTGGTAAATCATTTCCAAAGCAAACTCCCATTGTTTAGGATTGAATAAATCATAAATACCAGTGAACAATTTGATATTCATGAAATTTTTCCCATATGTTTTTTGGACAAAATTAGTGTTTAGCCTAAATTCAAGTGATATTTTTCAAACTATTATTTTTCAAATTATTTTTAATTCTTTTTTTTTTAAAAAAAAGACAATTTTAGGGTAGTGAGTCAAAGTGAATAAGAAAATCCAATTTGGGGCCGGGCACGGTGGCTCATGCCTGTAATCCCAGCACTTTGGGCGGCCGAGACGGGCAGATCACGAGGTCAGGAGATCGAGACCATCCTGGCTAACATGGTGAAATCCCGTCTCTACTAAAAATACAAAAAAAAAAAAAAAAAAAAAAAAAAAATTAGCCAGACTTAGTGGTGGGTGCCTGTAGTCCCAGTTACTCAGGAGGCTGAGGCAGGAGAATGGTGGCCTGTGTAGCCAGTGTCAGCAAGTGTGTTCCAGGCTCTTAATGTTCTTTGAATTTTTTTGTTGTGTCTCTTTAGTGACCATGTTTATCCCACATCAAAAACTGCTTCATGTACTAAAGGCTTGGCATCATCTAGTTGTGTATTTTCTATTCAGAGGATATTATCTACCCACCTTATTGTGCATGACATCCCAAATGACATTTTGGAAGATTTTTCCTTTCCCAGTTGTGAGATAAACTAACATAATTTCCTCCATGGGCCCCTATCATTGATGCAGGCAAGACTATTCAACACTTATCCAATGATTTAAATGTTTAATGAGGGTTAGTGACAGACCCCATTATTAAACAAAATTGCACTGTAATATGATGAGCCTTTATCAATCCACACCTCTTTCTCTGTCTTCGTTTCATTACCAGGAATCTGATGTCAGTTCTCAATATAAATCAGCTCTGAATGGCTGGGGTAATGACATAATGGACATACTTTGGTTGTTTTTTCAGTTAATTGCTTTGACATATTGCTAATATATTTTGCATTTTCTTCATTCACAAATGTATTTCATTGACAGTGTTTGACAATTGTGTATTATCCAAATATTGTGCCTGTTACTAGAAGAAATGATGAGCAAAATCACAAAATCAAGATTTTCAGGAATCTAGTTTCTTATTTCTGATATGTAAAATTCTAGGTGCCTTTCTCTAATATGTAAAATTTACGTAAGTTGATTAGTTTAAAGTAGAATTATTAAAACAAATTAAGACAGATATGGGGAGTATAGGATAATTATAAATAATCAGAAATTTAAATCAATTATTGATAATTCTACATCTGAGAGGCTAAAAAGATTATTATGCTTCTGAAAAAATTCAACACCTCTTAATATTTATTTAGGGAGAAAGCTTTGCAACACATGTGGGAGTAAAGATCTACCTTTCTGAGTTGATTTGAGGTGTTTATATGGTTCCTAATTTTTGCTGTTACTTAATGAAGTTAATAAAAGTAACGATGTTACTGCAATAGTATTTTTATTTATCTGAGTTATATGTATTGTAAATGTTCACAGCTACTTTGTGAGAGTTTTAGTACCTTGCCTAAGGCAACAGAATATACATTATAAATTTCCTAATGACAACTGTATGAGTTACATTTCTTCTTTTTGTTGGTAAAAAAGTAGACCAATTGAAGTATTCTTCTAAGGGTGGTAAATGGTACAACTAGATGCAGGAGGTAGAAAGTCAATGATATTATCCTACATATTAGGGTAACTAATTTTTAATTTATGCTTTTAAAGTTTAAATATTTCAGCCCGGCACAGTGGCTCATGTCTGTAATCCCAGAACTTTTGAGAGGCTGAGGCGGGCGGATTACGAGGTCAGGAGATTGAGACCATCCTAGCTAACATGGTGAAACCCCGTCTCTACTAAAAAATACAAAAAAATTAGCCGGGCATGGTGGTGGGTGCCTGTAGTCCCAGCTACTGGGGAGGCTGAGGCAGGAGAATGGCAGGAACCTGGGAGGTGGAGCTTGCAGTGAGCCGAGATCACGCCACTGCACTCCAGCCTGTGAGAAAGAGTGAGACTCCAACTCCAAAAAAAAAAAAAAAAAATTAAATATTTCTCCAAGCCTTGTAGTTTATGGTTTCCATATATGTCAAATTATATGTAATATGCCACGTTATTATTAATATTATTTTTATACTATTACTTATTTCTAGATATTTTAATTTTTATTGAGATTTATTCTTGAGTTATGGGGTATTTTAACGTTGTTATGTGAATCTCCAAACTTTGTATATTTTCTGGTATTTTCTGTATTGCTTTCTAACTAAATTTCACTGAGGTTAGAGAATATTTTTTATCATTTTAATAATTTGATATCTGTTGAAACTTGTTTTATTGGCCCACCGTATAGTTTATTTTGGAAAATGTTTCATAAGTACTTGAAAATCATGTGTATTACTCGGCCACATTAGAAAAACATCTGTAGTTTTTAAGATTCTCTAAGTCTCAGTTTCTTCAACAAAAAATGAAGACCTTCCTATTGTGGTTTTGATTTGCATTTCTCTAATGATCAGTGATGATGAGCTTTTTTTCATATATTTGTCAGCCACATAAAAGTCTTCTTTTGAGAAGTGCCTGTTTATATCCTTTGCCCACTTTTTGATGGGGTTGTTTGTTTTTTTCTTGTAAATTTGTTTAACTTCCGTGTAGATTCTGGATATTAGCCCTTTGTCAGATGGATAGATTGCAAAAATTTTCTCCCATTCTATAGGCTGCCGGTTCACCCTGATGATAGTTTCTTTTGCTGTACGGAAACTCTTTAGTTTAATTAAATCCCATTTGTCAATTTTGGCTTTGTTGCCGTTGCTTTTGATGTTTTAGTTACGAAGTCTGCCCATTCTTCTGTCCTGAATGGTATTGCCTAGGTTTTCTTCTAGGATTTTTATGGTTTTAGGTCTTAGGTTTAAGTTTTTAATCCATTTTGAGTTAATTTTTGTATAAGGTGTAAGGAAGGGGTCCAGTTTCAGTTTTCTGCATATGGCTAGCCAGTTTTCCCAACACAATCATGTCAGTTAGAATGGTGATCATTAAAACATTAGGAAACAATAGATGCTGGAGAGGATGTGGAGAAATCGGAATGCTTTTACACTGTTGGTGGGAATATAAATTAGTTCAACCGTTGTGGAAGACAATGGGTGATTCCTCAAGGATCTAGAACCAGAAATACCACTTGACCCAGCAATCCCATTACTGGGTATATACCCAGAGGATTATAAATCATTCTACTATAAAGACACAGGCCCACATATCTGTATTGCAGCACTATTCACAATAGCAAAGGCTTGGAACCAAGCAAAATATCCATCGATGACAGACTGGATTAAGAAAATGTGGTATATATACACCATGGAATACTCTGCTTTCATAAAAAAGGATGAGTTTATGTCCTTTGCAGGGACATGGATGAAGCTGGAAACCGTCATTCTCAGGAAACTAACACAGGAACAGAAAATCAAACACCACATGTTGTCACTTATAAGTGGGAGTTGAACAATGAGAACACGTGGACAAGGCGGGGGGAATATCACACACTTGGCCTATCGGTGGGTGGGGGACTAGGGGAGGGATAACATTAGGAGAAATACCTAATGTAGTTGATGGGTTGATGGGTGCAGCAAACCACCAAGGCACATGTATACCTATGTAACAAACCTGCACATTCTGCGCATGTATCCCAGAACTTAAAGTATAATTTAAAAAAAGAAAATATATAAAAGAAAAAAAAGAAAAAGAACATCTTATTTGTAAGGATTAAATATTACACTATCAGGGGCCTAAAATAGTTATTTCCCAGCATAAGAACTATATCAGTTCTTGGCTATGTGAGTTTTCTTGGATTTTTTTAGAGTTGCTTAATACAATAGAAGATATTATATCATGACTGGTATTTAAAATCTTGAGACTTTTTAAAAACACAATAAAATGCTTTTTACAACATATTTATCTTAAGGAGTGTTTTCTTAAATTTTATGGAATTATTTATTAACATAATAAGGAGATACTAAACAGATAACATATCCTCACTTAGTTGTATGT
The DNA here is from genome assembly GCF_028878055.3 of Symphalangus syndactylus. NCBI lineage: Eukaryota > Metazoa > Chordata > Mammalia > Primates > Hylobatidae > Symphalangus > Symphalangus syndactylus. The sequence goes on along the minus strand of NC_072426.2, from coordinate 108,980,486 downwards.
ATTTTGAGCCACAATTCTTTTCCTTGCATAGTGGAATTTGTATTTCTATCTATTAATAATTATTAATAATCAGTGTTGTAGAAGAAAATTAAGGATGGAATTCTGATTCTATCTTCATTGTAGCCAAAAGTTCTTATGTATTTTATTTATCTGATTCTATCTTCATTGTAGCCAAAAGTTCTTATGTATTTTATTTATCTTCCCACTGTGGTTACCTATGTAATATTTGTTTAAACTTTGAGATTCAGAAAAGTATTTAGTTATTCTAAGTTTGAGCCTTTCTTTTCATTAACACTGGTTGGCATTCAACATTCCCTTTTATTTTTAAGGAAACAAGTTTGTCTTCAAGGAGCACTATTTTGTAAATGCCAATTCAAATATCTGGTGATTCTTTTTCTCTTAGCTCATTCTGACATAAGGAACACTGATTTTTTTACTATTACTGCCTAAAATGTTAATAGGTTTACATGCTTACTTGCTCTTTAGTATCCCGCAGAATTCTGCTGCAGAACAGATCCTTTTCTTATTCTACACCCTTTTCCTTAAGTAATCTCATCATTAGTTTAAATATCTCATATAGCAGAAAGATTAAGTTTTCATCTTTGGGCACCTACACTTCAGTACAATATCTGTCTCAGTGCCAATTACATATAAAGTGCTAAATAAATGTAAGCTGAGCTCAGCTTCTGAAATTGAAGGCACATGCATTAAAAGTATTGAGTTAGGTCACTTGTTCAATCACTTTGGCAAAGAAAATGAGAGTATAAGTACTAATCATAAGATAAATAATAGTCAAGCAAATTTTTTAAAGCAGAGAACACAGGTGATTATGTTAGGAAATGAATTTCAAAGGCATTAGTAAGGGAAATTCAAATTAATTTTAAAAACTAAGGAATCCAACAGTATTCAAATTATTATTTCAAGCTAATTGCTGTTTTCCAGCCAATGATATTTTCACTCCGAATACATCTGTAATTTTATATTAGTGCTTTAATAAACATTTATTTCTAAATATATATTAAATCATGAAATATGCTTTTAAGATAATACTGACACTAATATTTAAGTGGAATCCCAAACCCAAGATCTTAGTAGAAATAGTACATTTAAACCAAACCAAAGTAAAAATAAATAAATAAAGGCACTGAGTAGAAACACAAAAAGGAGAAAAAATAAAAAGCAAGATTGATAGAATGTTCACAAATAAGGGACAGAATCATCATGTTCTTAGTAAACTTAACATCCCAGTAGATTTATTTTCATCTGATTGGATTTAGGTATTTAAAAACTGTCTCTCTGTTTTTTTTTGTTTTTTTTTTTCCGAGACGGAATCTCATTCTGTCTCCCAGGCTGGAGTGCAGTGGCTCAATCTCGGCTCACTGCAAGCTCCGCCTCCAGGGTTCACGCCATTCTCCTGCCTCAGCCTCCTGAGTAGCTGGGACTACAGGCGCCCACCACCATGCCCGACTAATTTTTTTTTTTTGTATTTGTAGAGACGGGGTTTCACCGTGTTAGCCAGGATGGTCTTGATCTCCTGACCTTGTGATCCGCCTGCCTCGGCCTCCCAAAGTGCTGGGATTACAGGCACGAGCCACTGTGCCCAGCCCTCTCTGTCATTCTTATTAACAGATTTAAGAATATACATTATCCTATCTTTTTAAGAGTTTTATAATGCCCAGCTTCTAATATCTGAAATGGTTCACTATACCTTATGGACGAAAGTGCCAAACAGGATGTTATATCTCTCTGTTTATTACCTATTTGATCATTATTAATGCATAAAACAAAATGAAAAAGGAAATGGAATATTTACATTTATTTTTTAATAATTGTTTTTGAAAAACACAAATATACCTATATAATCTGTGATTTTATGTTCTACTTGTTTTTATATTACACAGAACAGTTTGTTACTTAAATTGTGATTTATAAATTTAATGTTTAATGTGATAATTTGTGTTATTCAGAACAAGAGTTTATTCCCTGCCTCCCACCAATTAGCTATTATAAACTTTCATAAGAGTCCTAGGAATTATTAATATTCATGTAAGCAAATATATGAATAATTGATTATAATACATTTATATGTATTACAAATGATAATATATGTATGTAGTAACATGACAATACTAGTAATATTTGTACTTAATATACTAATATATCTGTATATAAAGAATATTTAATAAGTAATGCAGTATATTACTAATATGTACAAATATTACATATATAATAATATATTAACCAATATGTACATATCAAAGCAATCAATGCATGCATAACTACAGCAGTTCCCAACTGTATTTTCATGCCCTTATTGGAAGTTAGTATTATCTCTGTCTTGTATTCCTACTTCTGGTTTCCCCTGGTCTTCAGCCAGCCCCTAATTTGCTAACAGGTCTTTAACTTATCAGATAAACACATTTTTTCTTCCTGAAATACTTATGCTATTAGTGGTTCTGACTATTTTGAGTCGTTGTAGCTTTCTAGTATCTTTAACTACTGGTCATTGGAGTGCTAAGAAGCAACTCAGAGAATCCCCCTGAATTTCTTACCTACTAACTCTTGCTTCTATTATACAGTGGTGACCTAATTACTGCTTGGCAATTAGGTTCAACCACCAAGACAATAGAGCAACCTCATTATGTGAGGTTCAGTAGAATGTGTAGCCCAAAGTTGCCAGGAGGCAGTTTCTGTTTCTAGCTTAATGAAAAACTATGTTTTGTCCTCTGACGAAATATTTCCTCCTTTGAGAAATAAAATCTCTAAAGCAACTTTTTTAGTGGATAATTAGGAGTAATAATGAGAATAATTACTTCATATTTTACCTATTATTTTGTAGACCTCTGGCTAAATGTATAGATGATAGGTAGAGATACAGAGCTCTCTCTCTCTCTCTCTCTCTATATATATATATATATATACACACACATATATGTACACATAAAGATATGTTATATATGCATAGATAGGTAGATAGATGGATAGATTGATAGATAGATAGATAGATACACATATAACTTATCTTTAAAAACAGCACACAAACTTCACATGGTGTTTTCTCAGGCAGGGCTAGCTTTGTAGTTGTCTCTATAGCTGTTCCAATGCCGTATGAAGCCTACTGCTTCAGGGTGATAGGGGTATGGTAAGACCAACGAATTTCATGAAGATGAGCACCATTACATTTCTTTACTCTGTAAAATAAACTAATTGATCAGTGGTGATTCCATGTAATATTCTAGGGGGTAAATAAGGTGCTCTCTAAACCACAGATACTATTGCTGGCAGAGCATATCAGGCAAGAAATAAAAATCCAGATGAAAATTAACTATCTATTCTAATTGGGACCAACTGCTACCCCTTCCCAGATGAAAAATATGCACTATAATCAGTCTGCCACCAGGTGGATAGCTTGTTCTCGAGGAAAGTAGTCACATCACCAGGTTAGTGTTAATCTTTGCTATTGGTAAGTAAGGAAAAGCCCTTTGTTGTGTCATGTACTAACTTCAACCTACTCTCATTGGTTCTTTTTATTTTTTTCATTTTCTCCTGAGCAACTGGGACTACAGGTGTGTGCCACCACACCTAGCTCTTGCCCCCATTCCTTGCGAGGCTTATTGAATGAGAGTTAGGGAATGGGTTGTCTGGTCCACTGAATTAATGGCAGACTCCTGTTCAGTGGCTGTCCTTGTTGCAACCATGAATATTCTCATATTCGCAAATATCTGGACTCTTGTATCTCATTTTCACGGGTCTATACACATACCATTCCCAGATCTCTTTATCAATAATTATAGTTTATTTTTTTCCCTGAATTTCCCTCAAAGCCTTTGGCTACTTTCCATGGGTCAGCCATAGCTCTTGCCATCTTTCTTTTTAGATAAAGGGAACACTAAGTGAATTTCACAGATATTTAGTTCCCTAAAGTGTTCAGTTCCCTAAAATGTTTCCAATCCACCCTGGACAACGCTGTAATGCCACATCATTCACATTTAACTCATGCAAACACAGGGTTTAAATCTACCAGTAAACTATGGCTGTGCTTTTTATTCACTCATCAAAGAGTTTTAAGAAACTTAATGTTAGAAGGATGGATTTAGGAAGAGGGACAACTATAGGAGGAGTTGACTATGAAATTATTAACTTGTTCAAGAATTTAACTTGCTCATGAATTAACTTTCTTATGAAACTAATCTGTGCCATCAGATGCTGCTCAATACTGATCTTGTTTATACTAATTGTATTTGATAATTTTATGTACGTTCTAACATACATAAAAATTATGGTAGGTCAGACTTCTATTCACAATAGGTAAATAATATTTTTTTTCTCATAAGTAAGTCAAATAATGCTTCAGGAGGTTGCTGATCTACTACACTTCCAAGTTACATTGACTACTACCAGAAATATCTATTTGTTTCAAACCATTCTCATGATTTTTTTTTTTTTTTTTTTTTTTTTGAGATGGAGTCTCACTCTGTCACTCAGGCTGGAGTTCAGTGGCATGATCTCAGCTCATTGCAACCTCTGCTTCCCAGGTTCAAGCAATTCTTCCGCCTCAGCCTCCAGAGTAGCTGGGACTACAGGGTTTCACTGTGTTGCCCAGGCTGGTCTCAAACTCCTGAACTCAAGCAATCTGCCTGCCTTGGCCTCTCAAAATGCTAGGATTACAGGTATGAGTCACCATGCCCGGCCACCATTCTTATGACTTTCTAAGGCTGCTTTACATTTTGGTAACCATGCCCCTCTTGTGTCTGGTAGTGGTTATTTGCTACTGTATTAGGGTTCTCAAGAGGGACAGAACTAATTGTGTGTATATATATATGTATATATATTATATATATATAAACACACGTATGCATATGTATATATATATATATATATGCATAGGCATATATACATATACACAAAGGGAAGTTTATTAAGTTTTAACTCACACAATCTCAAGGTCCCACAATAGGCTGTCTGCAGGCTGAAGAGCAAGAAGATCCAGTTTGAGTTCGAAAACCGAAGAACTTGGAGTCCGATGTTTGAGGGCAGGAAGCATCCAGCACGGGAGAAAGATGTAGGCTGAGAGGCTAGGCCAGTCTCCCTTTTCACATTTTTCTGCCTGCTTATATTCTAGCCATGCTAGCAGCTGATTAGATTGCACCCACCCATATTAAGGGTGGGTCTGCCTTTCCAAGCCCACTGACTGAAATGTTCATCTCCTTTGGCAACACACTCACAGATACATCCAGGATCAATGCTTAATATCCTTCAATCCAATCAAGTAAACAATATTAACCATCACAAGTCCACCTTTTGTCAACTTGAATCCATACACATTTCCTGAGATAATACATAATCTTCAAATAAAGACAATAATAAGGTCATAATTACACCTAACATAATACAACTATCCTTCATACAACTGGAAACACACCAATCCCCAACCCAAATACTACTAGATAAAGTTAGAATACTTGAATGCTGAAGTGAAGTCAATAAATCTTATGTCACATGGCAAAGGAGAAAAGAAAATGAAGATATTTTCCTATCCCCCCATTGGCCAAAATCATAGGCGGATGGGGTGTGGCTACAAAACTGTTATTGATGCCATGATGGATGAGGACATTAGTAAGGCTACCCTGCAAATGGCCATGGGGGCCCCAGTCTAAGATGTTATAATTGCCTAACTGGAGGCTACGGGCTTGTCCCCCATGACAAACCTCCCGGCTAAAGTGAAATCCATTACTTTCCGGGCTTTGTCCTTTACTACAGAAAGGAATGTTTGGGAAAGCGGCATTGATTGCATTACCTGGTTTGAGGCCACCTGCAGCTAAGGCTGTTAAGGCATTTCCGTTGCCATGATGTAGCCATAATTATGTTTGGGCAGATACAGAGTAAGGGTTAGAACCTTTGTAACTTACACACAGTAGGAGGATATGTAGTGATATGTAGTGTTATCTGGCACCTTAGTCCAATGTGTGTCATTATTGAGGGACCACACTGGGGGTTAATCTATCCCTCCTAGCCAAGCAGTTACATTATTATAGGCTGGGAAGGGAATGTCTGCCCAGGTGACAGGGTAAAAGAAAGGTGGGTCTAAGATATGAGCCCAATAGAGTGTAGCAGGTACAGGTTGCAGACAAAGCAAGAGCATAAAAAGGATCAATACCCTACGTGAGTTGCAATGTACAACAGAAAGCATAGCAAGAAGCAAATTATCTGGGGTGAATAGTGTTTGTGTCCAGAGCAGGATTTGTTCAGCCTCTTGAGTTGTCCTCTTCAGCATCTCCCAGTAACGTCTGGGGCTTGTGTTGTCTACAGAAACCACATTGTCTGGGGCTGCAGGTCCTGTAGGGTCAATTGCTTCATCTCCAGTACTGAGTTGGGTCCTAGCCATGCCATGGTATGGTTTAATATGTCGTGCTGGAATCCAAAGAGGACCCGAGGGGGTGTGGACACAAGCATACCCTCTTCCTCATGTTAACAATTCATTTGGACCACATCATTCCTTACTGTTTACATCTTTCCATAAAACTACAGGTTTTATGCATTGAGAGATTTTAGCAAAGTGCTTTTCTACAGCTGATTGAAATTCATCATCTAAATTTAGAAAAGGGTAAATAACTCTTGTGCCAATAGTGTTGTCCATGCTCCCCCTTTTCTGTTTTTTGAGCATATTTTTAAGGGTGGAGTGGGCACGTTCTACTATGGCTTGTCCTTGGGGGTTATATGGGATGCCTGTGGAATGCTGGATGTTCCACATGTGACAAAATTGTTGAAATTGTGACCTGGCATAAGCTGGATCATTATCAGTTTTAATTTTTGTGGGCCACCCCATAAATGCAAAAGTTAGAAGAAGATGTTTAATGACATATCAAGTAGACTCTCCAGGAAGGGCGTGTGCACTAATTAGATGAGTGTTGGTATCAACAGATACATGTACATATCTTCCCCTCCCAAGAGCACCATATTACCATACTGCCTGCAAATAATCAAAGGTTTTAGAACCACATGAGTAAACAAGCTATTTAGATAGACTTCTCTACTTTCCTATGTTAATTACCCTTGCTATAGCTTAAAAAGAATTGGGCTGCCTTCAGTCAAACTATATGAAGCTACGCAAAAAACTTTGGGCCTTCCAAGAAGGACTGTGTTTTATTTTATAATTTTCCCCACCATTCTGCTGAACCCCTACAATTTGAAGTTTTCCAAATTCAGGGATGTGTTTAACATCTGTTTGCCATAACTGATTAGGTTCTAATCCTCTAGGGTTAACATCTGTGGATGGAGGGAACATACCAGTGAGCTGGCAATCTGGGCATTGTAGGAAAATTTGTTTAGCCAGTCTCTGGGTAAGTTGAAATTGTTTAGTTAAGTTTCTCCAATTTTGGTGGAAAAATTGATGTGATTGGGTGGCTTAGTCAAGCAGTGATGTCATAACTTGTAGGTCTGCTTGTTCATTGCCATTAGCCAATGGACCAGGCAGACGGCTGTGGGCTTGAATGTGTGTGATAAAAATAGGATGTGTACAATTATCTAGCAATTGCTGAAGTCGAAGAAAAAGAGCACACAGGGTGGGCTGGAGAGTGGACTTAATTAACGCTGTTTCAAGGTTCTGCAATAAATAAACAGAGTAAGCAGGATTACTAACTATATTGATGAGATGAGTGGAAAAAGTTTCCAAGGCCAGCATCATAGCCCTAATCTCAGCTCTCTGAGTGCTAGTAAACGCATATGGAGTGATTGAATTATGTGGTCTCCACCAGACTGCCTCCTTTCCATGTTTACCATCTGGCTTTTAACTGCTCCTTAACTAACTCATGGGCTTTTTGTAATCTCTCTCCCTTTAGAGGTTACTGTTTTTAGGGGTAAGAGAGAGATAACAGTGGCTATTATTAGAAAAAGGTCTTTCAAATTCTTAAATTTTACTTAAATCTTACCAGAGAATTATAATCTGTGGTGTCACTTGTATGCAAGGAACACACGAAATCTTGCTGTGGGCCACCTGTGGAGCTGGAGAGCTGAGCAGGTGGGCCCCATGGCGGCGGCGGCTTTGCACTTGCTTAGGCGCTGCCACTTTTTGTCTCCACTGCTTCCTTCTGTGCCGCTTTTTCTGTGTGTGCCACTCCCTCCTGCCACCATCGGGTAGCTGCTGCTGGCCAGGCAGTTTCCTGCACGTGCCTCCTGCCCCTCCCTAGCAGGCCAGCTCCAGCGCACTGGGCCTGGGTTCCCAACACCGCCGCTGACTTGCAGGCTGAAATCTTGGGAGCATTTGCTGGTTCTGGGTTTGTGAGCTACTTGCTTTTAAGCTTTCCCTTTTGCCTACTGCTTGCTCGCGCGGCTCCAGCCTCTAATGCTTTTTCTTACTTTTTTATAAGCATTAAGAGAAGTGAGTTTGTATACCTGATTGCCTTGCTGCTCTTGAATTACCCTTCTAAGGCTAAGAGCTCCCCTTCTAATGCTGCTTGCCTAAGACAGGGTCTCATAGCTCTACCATATCTCCTGTCCTTTTTCTTATCTTTTGGAGGAGGGGGCTTAGGCAAATCCTCTTGTTTCCTCTTTGCTATTTTGGCCCGGAGATAGAGGGGCTGAGGGAAGACCCTGACTCAAACGACAGATGAATAACGTACATGGACAGAGATATCCTGCTTGTCATTAAGGTCAAGGGTCTGGGCAACTTACAGACTTTAAGGAGAGTGCTGTCATCCGTGGCCCCGGCTCCAACTCACCGGCCCTCCCAGCATTTATTCAGCACACATTGGGTGACAAAAGTCTCAAGTAAACACCATTAAAGGGTAATCAACCTGATCTCCTTCCCCTCCCGAGAGCACCATACTACCATACTGCCTGCAAATGATCGAAGGTTTTAGGACCACATGAGTAAACAAGCTATTTAGATAGACTTCTCTACATTCCTATGTTAATTACCCTTGCTATAGCTTAGAGAATTGGGCTGCCTTCAGCCAAACTATCTGAAGCTATGCAAAAACTTTGGGCCTTCCAAGAAAGACTGTGTTTTATTTTATAATTTTCCCCAACATCCTGACTGAACCCCTACAGCCTTTGAGGGTTGAGTGCCACCATTTGGTCCCTGCCACCTCAGGATCCTACTATTCCTGTTGTATTTAAACTTCATAGTTGAGTGACTGTGGTTCCCCCTGTTAGATCTGACATGCAGAGAGGAGCAATTACAGGGCTCTCAAAGATGCAGGTGCTGCCCTCACAAATTATTTAGTAAGGTATTGGCCAATGGTATAGCTTATGGATCTTCCCAGCTGGGATGAGTAGGTCTAAAGTGACTAATCCACTCCACCATCCCAACTCTTAACATCAGGCATTTCCAGTTTTCTCAGTGGGCCATCTTTTAATCCATATTTCAGCAGACCAAGCAAATAAACTATTAGAACATTTTTTAACTCCCCAAGTTGCAATATTAAAACAGGGTCCCTACTTCATGGACCCAAATCAATAAATTCAGCCTGATCCAAGTCTATGTTCTTTTCACCATTATCCCACACCCTTAATATTCATTCCCATTCCTGTTCTCCAGATTTTTGTTTATATAAATTACAAACTCAAGCAGTTCTTTTCTAGTGTAGTGCACCTTCTCATGGGCCACACTCTCAACCTCATCTCTAGGGGCCTGCTGGGACTTTAGTCAGGTTATAGGTCTAGAAGCAAAAGGGGTTTTGGGGGTTGCTCCTGAGGAAACTCAACATCATCTTGCCTGGCAATTGCCTCAGGAGAGGCCATCACTGTTGCCTCAGGCAGCACAGGGCTTATCTCCTCAGACAAAGGTGGAAAGACTGATGGCAGCATGGGTCAGGGAGGGGATGTTGACACTACTGAGAATGGGGAAGGTGCTTCTTCTAGCAAAAAAGGTTCATCAGAGTTTACAAACTCAGCGTCCCAAGCTTCATCAGGGTCCTCCCACATGTTCTTATTTCAAGTTACAAGGTCCTATTCTTTTCCAATCAATGCCCTCACTTTAACAGTAGACACCTGGAGAGGCTGTGCATGCACCTTTCACTGCAGGTCAGCCACTAGCATGATAAGAGCTTGTGTCTGCTTTTCCACAATTTCAACTCTTTCTTTACAAGAGGTAAGACTTACTCGGGGCAGTCTTAGCAGATTTGAGAGTTAGTATCTGCTTCTAAAGTCAGTGGATAGAATCTCTGAGTTCCTCACTTTCTCCCATCACTTTGACCACTGAACTTAGGAGCAACCAGCCAGCTTTATTATGTTCCTTCATTCTCCACATATGGTCAAAGGTATTATATATAGAGTCACTAAACCCCTTGCCTCTCATGAACGATGAATCAGGAGTGTCAAATGCATTTATTTTGCATAAATCTCTAAACACTTTATGCCAAGGACTATCAATCTTCTCCATACTATTAGAAGTAGAGTTCTCACCATCTTGGGTTCTAATCCTATTAAGCAACCAACTCCAGAAACCCCCAAACCAATGAAAAAACTTCATCCTTAATATTCTGTTCCTCTACAACCACTCATGGCACCAAAATCTGTATTAGTCAGGGTTCTCTAGAGGGACAGAACTAATGGTATATCTATATAAAGGGGAGTTTTTTAAAGTAGTAACGCACATGATCACAAGGTGCCACAATAGGCCATCGCAGGCTGAAGTGCAAGGACAACCAGTCTGAGTTCCAAAATTGAAGAACATGGAGTCTGATGTTCGAGGGCAGGAGGCATTCGGCACAGGAGAAAGATGTAGGCTGGGAGGCTAGGCCGGTCTCCCTTTTCACATTTTTCTGCTTATATTCTAGCCATGCTGGGAGCTAATTAGATTGTGCCCGCCCATATTAAGGGTGGGTCTGCCTTTCCAAGCCCACTGACTGAAATGTTCATCTCCTTTGGCAATACCCTCACAGACACACCCAGGATCAATACATTGTATCCTTCAAAGTTAATCAAATCAAGTTGACACTCAGTATTAACCATCCAAGCTACACTATGGCCTCTATTGCTGTAGGAGTTCACCACTATCATAAAATTTAGGAAGCATGTTTTAATAGCTGTATCACAGGGAGAGATTTTAGACAGAGGACATGCATATCCAAAATATTAAGGCAAAAGATAATATTATGCATTTAAGGAAGTAAAATTGGTATTCTATTTATTATTAATATATAAGCATTCCACTTAAACTTTAAATCACTATCTTTGGTACATATGGAAGACTGATAAAACATGATGCTGAAGAATAGACAAGAGTAGGTCATGAAGAGCTTTGTGCTATTTTGCAGAGAGTTCAAAGTCCTTGCATTTTAGAATCACATATGAGCGATTTAATGCCAGGTGTAGAGAGAGACAGAACCTCTATTTACAGGAGCAAAATCTTAGAAAATAAAGATTGACAATATCAAGTATTTGGCACAAAATGGATATATCTTTAAAAATATCTATTTTGAGCTAAAATATTTTATTTGGAAAGCATTTTACTATTCATTAACTATAATTCAGTAAAAAGCAAATGGAGCCCTTATTTTCACATTCATAGGATATAGGGATTCCATTTTGAACATATATCAAAAATAGCAATTATAGAATTGTGTACACAGAGACTGTAGTGAGAAAAAAGTCAAATTTGCTAAACCATTGTTTATTTTGAAAATAGCCAATTACTACCGCTTGACTGACAGCCATTTTCATATAATTAGCTGCTCAATTAAGCACAATGTGTTTTTATTCAAATTGCTTCTATGTACAAAAGCAGTAGAAGCAATGCATTTCAGGAAGACAGAACATAGCCTCTAACAAAACATAAGAACTGCAATTTAGGTCAATATTTAGGATTCATAATTTATACTGACTTAAGTGACTTATTTTATGACATTCTATTTCCGTAATAAATTTGTATCTTAGAGAAATGTTGAATGGTTTTCTATCCTCTATATTATCGCATTTGTTATATGCAGCTAGAAGCATATTTCAAAGAGTAGTTAGGCTGAAAGTTATTCATAATAACGTTTGCTTCAGATTTATGTTTTGGTTAAATTCATTTTTGACTTAATATTTTAAATAGATTTTGCTCTAATTTACCAACTAAAAATATTTTAAATATAAAAATAATGTTTTGCTTGAAACACTAACATTTGAACAAAATTTTCATTTGATTAGATTTTTCCAGTATTTTTGAGGTTATGCTGGTATATCAGCCCAAGCATCATTAGTTTACTCTCTTCTTGATTACAAGTGCAACTATAAATGGAATGAAATGAAATAAATATGGAAAATTACCAATTGCTGTTTGCATCCAACTATGTGCTTAAATATGTTTTCATTTATTATGAAATTATTACATCCTGCCAACATATGAAATGAGATGCAATGACACACAAAATCAGAGCATTTATCACTAAGAGGCAAGCAGGATGCCTCTACCGGTTATAAAGAGTGTGCTTATATACATTAGAAATCCAATATGATTATTGAATTTAATCTATTTCAAGTGGAAATTTTCATGTTATCGTTCCTCCATCTGTGCTTCCTGCTATGTGATTCAAAATAATAAAACAAAGTTTTCAAGTATCAGTACAATTATAATAGTTTGCATGAGTTTTTCTAGTTGGTGAATTATAATTTAGCTTACCTTCAATAAGCAGGTTGTCCCCTGTCTTCTGAATTCTACAGCTATTAACACCACTGCAAACATGTGAATTATATTTAACATTATCAAAATTTATTCTTTAATCAAACCAACATTTATATAGAATTGTCTCAATACATTTAAAATAAAACCACTGTGTTAGATTAGTGGGTTCTAAACAATTGTACCTAATCTTTAAGTTAAATTTTTATAATAAGAGGTATTTGACTGAATATGTCCCTGTTACCTCATGAACTGATTATACAATTGTCCCTATGCTTACATTTTCTGTTTAATCTACACTACACCTAACAGCAAGAATAGCTTTCTTAATTATTTTATTTTACAATAATTCTATTCATTCTTCTAGTATTAATTTATTAAACATAGATATGTTGATACATACAGATAGATAGATAGATAGATAGATAGATAGATAGATAGATAGATAGATATGTTGCTTCATATGTACCAAAAATATTTGAAGGGCTTTACAAATATTAATAGATTTAACATTAAACCCACTTTCTTCATACTGCAATCTTTAGTCCCTCCACTCCTTTTCTGATCTATAATTGCTTCTTTTACTACTATTTAGGATCCTTCTCCCATTCCATGTTAAGAACTGAACAACTGGCATATTCCATAGTTCAGTTCAGTTACCTTGTACTAAAAACTAGGTCTTTACTACTTCACATGTATTTCACTTAAGTATTTAAAATAGATTTGTGCTTAAATTATTGAGAGTTCTAATACTTATAATAACTGATTTCATACTCTATAAAAAGTTGCTGCTCTGGCTTAGTCAAAATAATAAAAGCAGTCAAACTTTTATATTTGCAGGTGTACTAGCAAAATAAATAAACTCATACAAAAATGTCAGATAATATACCAACAACTTAACTTGAAAAATGGCTAACAAAATAATTTGAATTTTATGTACAACTGGTTAACTTCACACAACTTACTCCAATAACCCTGTATCATCACGTACTTTTAGTATGTACATTTTAAATGTATCATCTCCTAACCCTCAAAAAGGCAATTTATATATGCACCTATATAGAGAAAAAGATAATTTGTACATTTTTTCTAATATAGGTAACTTAAATATATATATATACACATATACACACACATATAAATTGGCAGTAATATAAATGTAAAGCAAATAATTTACCATATTAAAATAGCTTATCTTTAAAAGAGATTACATAACAGATTTATTGCTTAGTAAGAGTACAGCAAGTACATTAGATGTTAGCTCATTAGTATGACTTAATTAAATATATTTTAAATGTCATTACAAAGAAATTCTTCTTGTATGCTAATTTCAAAACACAATAATAGACATCATTTTAATAATCTGAGTAATTCAAGCATTGTTCTATATTTTAATCAATTCACTGAAGAAATACAAATTTCAACACTTTTGAAACAGTTTCATTTTAGGAGATCTGGCAAGTAATCATTTTAAATGTATGCTAATCACATTTGATATCCAAAAAGACACACAGGTGATATTTTAATCTGTTAGTAAATACACTCTTTTTATAAATATGCTAAATAATTACTTTTAGCTATGAAACGCATTTTAACTCATTTTAAATATTTTAATTATTTAACATTTTTTAACTCATGCCATGTAAGTAAATAGTGAATAAAACATAAAGCAGCCTGTAATTATGCAATAAATGATGACTTAGAATTTTCTGATGTTGTCTTTATCTCATTCATATAAATAACATTTCTTTATTTTTTTTTTTTTGCTTTTCAAACATCATGAGTAAATTACTATTTTTATATAACTCTAGCTAAAAATATTCAGAATTTAGCATAATCTCAAATAGAGATTCTTTAAAGATTTTTAGTAGAACTAGTTTATCAGGTATAATTTTAAAAAGATTAGAAGACTACAGGACTCAAAACACTTAAATTTTTTTACATGTAGAACATTTTTCTACATTTTCCCTCGAATCTTGATAATAGTTTCTTGCAAAAAGTTTCCATTCGTTTCTTCAAATGGCATATAAATACATGTGTACACACATACATATATTTTAGTCTATCATTTTCAAACTCCCACATACTTAATCTTCTAGAAGGAAAATGACAAATTGCTGATATTTAAGATTTAATAATCTCATACACTGGGTTGCTATGGAATTAAAGATGAAATAAAATACCTCATGTGCTTCATAAACTCCCTCAATCACCTTTGAGAAGTAGTTACTTCTCAAAAATTAAAAAAATGCATCTATATGGAAAACAAAGAGAAATTACAAAATGTAAGCTTGTTTCTTTTAAAAACACATATAGCTTTCATTGCTATTTTATTAAAACCTCTCTTTTAAATGTGGTCGTTTCAGTTATCAATAGCTGTTTATAAACTGCCACAAACTTTGGACTCTATAATGATGTATTATTTCTCATGATTCTAAAGTTGGTGGCGTAGTTCCTCTGCTGCTTTCACCTGGAGGTCTTCATTTGGCTGCATGCAGCTGGTGGTTAGGTTGGGGGGAAACCTTAGTTGGACTAACTTGGGTGACTGGCTTTCTCTTCCTATGAGATCTTTTTTTCCTGGGCTTCTTCACAACAAAGCGGACATAGAGCAGTGTTGCAAGTGGGCATAAGGCAAAGTGGCAAATGTTTTTGAAACCTAGACTAAAATTCAGCCATCACTTGTGCATCATTATTGGCCAAAGCAAGTTATGATATGCGAGACTCAATGGGCAAAGAAATAGATCCCGCCTCCTAGTGTAAGATCTGCGAAAGTAATTTTGGCCGTGTTTAATGTCTTTCCATAAACTACCTATTATGGTATTAATATCACATCTGCAACTTGACTCTGCATTTATATCTGAAGATTGGAACCTCAAGAAGAGAGTCTTATTGCTGTCAAAATAACTGTGGTACTGGTGAGTTAATAACCTTCTCTAATTCAATTTTCATGTCTGCAACACTGTGGATATTAAATGTACATATCTCTGAGTTGCTCTGTAAATGAATTAGGATAATATATAAAGTTCCTAGCTCAATATCTGGCATAGAATATATTCCAGATAATTGTTTATCCTTAACTATTTCTAATAGCCTTTTGGCACTCTAAAAATTATAATCATGAAGCAGACATGTTATGAACCATAACTTAATCCTTACTTGGCATGTATGAGGCCTGCTCTTAAAAAGAGAAGGCTTTTTAGATGTCATTTTTATAAATTTATATTAATCTTTAAACTTTTCTCTTTCTAACAGCACTTTCCCAATTTGCTGAATAAGATCAAAGAATATATATTTATTCAATGCAAATACATATTTAGTCACAAATTTTAAATGTAAATCTGCTTAAATCTTTCTTTCTGCATCAGAACAATCTTCAGGGTAATGGACTCAAGTTCATCAGGAGGCTAAATTCCACCCTATACCAAATATTTATCCCAAACCCTGAAATCAAGGATATCTGGGAATTATTTATTTATTTTTTTTAGATGGAATTTCGCTCTTGCTGCCCAGGCTGGTGTGCAATGGTGCAATCTGGGCTCACCTCAACCTCCGCCTCCTGGGATCAAGAGATTCTCCTCCCTCAGCCTCCCAAGTAGCTGGGATTACAGGCATGCACCACCACGTCTGGCTAATTTTGTATTTTTAGTAGAGACAAGGGTTTCTCTATGTTGGTCAGGCTGATCTCAAACTCCTCACCTCAGGTGATCCACTCTCCTAGGCCTCCCAAAGTGCTGAGATTACAGGTGTGAACCAACGCGCCCAGTTGCACCTGGCCTAGGCTTTAAATTTATAATGTGTCCTGAGCCATTGCCTCTCTGGCTCTGCATTAGTTATCATTACTATGGTTAAGTGTGACTAATTTATCAAATGACTGTGGACCCTTTTTGCAATAATTAAGCTTCTAGATAATTCACACTATCAGTAATTATGTCCCAGTCTACTTTCTCATCTAAAATCTAATTTCCTATTTTTCTAAGAAGGATCACATCACTCAGACACCTAAACACATACGTATATATGCACACAATTCTTGACTCTCTTGCAAATCCCTACACACACAATTCTTGACTCTCTCACAAATCCCTGCTTTGACTAAAAAATTTAGCTTCAGAATTAAATACCTGTGACTCCTCACATAATTTCCTAACTTACTTATTCCTACTATTTTCAACAAGAATCATGGAGGAAAATGTAGAGTATTTTACTTAGTATTGCTGTAGATATTTTATCCACGAACACCTGTGTAACATGATTTTCCATCTCTACTTCTTTTTCTATCTCTGATCTATTTGTTTATAGGAATTTAATTTGATCCATCTTAAACTGAGATTCTTTGTCTAACACCTTTTACAAACTAGACTCAATAAATGATTTTTAAAAGAATGGCTTTATTAGCATTATATTTATTATTTCAAATGATGTTAGGTTAAAGTTCTATTTTACTTAATCAGTGCTACAAAAATATTTTGTTGAATAAAAGAATACTTTATCATTCCCCAATTCCAATAATGAAACTTTTGAGAAAAGGAAATAAGAGTTTAACTAATGTAACAATACCAAAGAAATCTAATTGCTTTATTTTAACCATTGGCAAGCAATAAAGAAATACTTGTTGTTGTCATTGTTAAACAGCGAACTGAAGCTGTATCTTTAAAAAAAATGTATCCTGGAATTTATAATGTGAGCCAATAGTCCAGATTTAAAATAAAAGTAATTATATCAGCAAGAATATAACTCATTTATGGGGAAAGTAGCAATTATTGGTTACATGATTAAATACAGCAGGTCTTCAGATAACATCATTTTATTTAAGGTAGTTTTCATATAACATTAATGAGAGTCCATGGTCTGTGTTGTGTTTACACATCCTCAGTACTATTCTCTAAAGAAATCCTCATAATACTAAAATAATAAAAAATAAGCAAGAAAACTATTTCTTCCTTCTTTCCTACTGTTAATGAAATAAAGGATCTAGGCTGAATGATTTAACTGAAATACATAAATTGTAAATGTTATCGTTAGTCTGTGTCTTGGGTCTACATCTTGCAATACCACAACTCCCACAAAATAAAGATGATCCAATAGTTTGGAGGAAACTAAAAGACATAATATATGGATAATATACATAATGTTGCACATAATTTAATTTAGGACAAACTCAACTGATTCTCAGAAGCAAATTTTCAAATGTACATTTTCTTTAATTTCATGCAAATTTGCTTTTATTACTTGGTTGTAAATTTAAATTGCATGTTATTTTATTGTAGACATATTTGCTTGTTTAATCTACCTTGAAAGCTGCAGCAGGATATTTCTACCTCTGGATATTTTACACCTGGTAAAAATAGAGTTGGGATTGGTTTCCACAAACCAACTGAACCATATAGTCAAAGATTATGAACTAGTGGAGTTAAAAAACACTAAAGCAATCTATTTTAGCGGGATTTCAATTCTATTTTAAGCACTTTCTTCATTGAAAATGGCTGAGGCAGTCCAATCTATAACAATGATAAAAGAAGACCCCATTGTTTGAAAAAAGGATGTATAACTGGGATCCTCCTCAACCTCTTAATGTTGCCACAATTGAGATACTAAAATCTCTAGGACTAAAGAAAAGTTGAATTTGAAAAAAAAAAAAAATATATCTACTTCAGCCTCCCTCAGTTCAAAGAAACAATATCTTCTACAATGACTTAAAGAAAAATCATGTATATTTTATATATGCCATCCACTGAAAATAAATTAAAAATTAACATTAATCAATTTAAAGCAATACTGAGTTTAAGAGATAATATGAAACTAAACTTTTCTGAGTCAAATATGTATGATTTTAGGGCACATTCTCTATTAGTCCGATTTCATGCTGCTGATAAGGACATACCCGACACTGGGAAGAAAAAGAAGTATAATTGGACTTAAAGTTCCACATGGCTTGGGAGGCCTCAGAATCATGGCAAGAGGCAAAAAGCACTTCATACATGGTGGCAGCAAGAGAAAATGAGAAAGAAGCAAAGGCAGAAAACCCTGATGAATCCATCAGATCTCGTGAGATGTATTCACTATCACGAGAATAGCATGGGGAAGACTGGCCGCCATGATTCAATCACCTTCCCGTGGGTCCCTCACACAACTCATAGGAATTCTGAGAGATACAATTCAAGTTGAGATTTGGATGGGGTCAAACCATATTACATTCCATTCTAGAGTGACATGATATAAAAATACTCTTTTTTAAGGTAACAAACATTGAAGTTTCTTGTCTTATTAATGCATCAGTACTTCCATTAACTTTTTTTTTAACACTGCATTATTTCCAGGGAATTTATCCTCTGTATTATATCTATTTTGTCAATTTCTAACATAAACTGTGAAACATTGAACTTAAAATTGTAAGATAAGAGCTCTTCCTGAGGCTAGGCTTTTATATTAAAACTCCTTGTGAGAGTTATTAAAAACCCCATAAAGATGAGGAATACTATTTACCACACTCTTTGAACAAATATTCGTTAATTTATGCAAACATCATTGTTTTTGCACTATTCACTCATTTTTCCTTCTGTTGACTCAAAATTATCACTCTAGAAATCCAAGCACTTCAGTGATTGAATTAGGTACTATTTTAGTCCATTTGTGCTGCTATAACAAAATCCCAAAAACTTGGTAACTTATAAAAAACAGAAATTTATTTTGCACAGTTCTGGAGGCTGGGAAACTGAGATCGAGGTAGTGGCAGTTCAATTTCTGAGGGGAGACCAATCTGTGTTTCCAAGATGGCGCCTTGTTGCTGCATCCTCCAGAAGGAAAGGATGCTGTTTATATGTTCTCACATGGTGGAAGGGATAAAAGAGATTAAAAAGGGCAAATCTCCCTTCACCAAACCCTTTTATAACAGCGTTAGTCCACTTATGAAGGCATGACCTAAACACTTTCCCAAAGGCTATACCTCCCAAAATTGTGGTTTAAGTTTCCAACACATGGATTTTCTGGGATGCATTCTGACCATAGCAAATACCATAATTAGCTACCATCTTCAGTTTTGCTATGTCCATAGATTTTATTTTATTTTGAGAACGCTAACTAAAAAAAGAAGTTCCCAGTCATTTCCAGTCCACGTTAACATTTAAAAAGCAGTGAACTAGCATAGGTATACTATTGAGAATAAAGGCTAGCATTACAAGACTTCTATAGCTGTCCAGGATAGAATTCCTGTATAAAGGCAAAATGAGGGCATATTAACGTATATAGTACAGTCTGAGAAAACTTCATCTACACTAAATTGATGACAATTTGATCAGAAAAAAAACCTAATATAAGGGAACCTGGAAATAGTAAAGAATATATTTTAAAATAACACTAAATCTAAGTAAATATTTCAACAAATAGTGGTTTAAAAATGGATATTTCCATGGATAAAAATAAACCTCAACCTTTAACACATACTGTACTGAAAAAAAAATTAGATGAATGTTTGATCTAAATATAAAAGTTTATGTTATAAATCTGCGTGATAAAATATGGAAGAATATTTTTGCAACCTAAATATAGGCAATGATATCTTAGACAAAAATAAAAGGAAAATAATTTCTAAATTAGATTTCATCAGATATAAAAATGAAAACCTGTGTGCATCAAAATAAAATGTTGCGAAAATAAATGTACAATTTACAGACTTGGAGAACTATTTGTAACACCTATTTCTTACTAAGGATGTTTATGGAGAATGTATAAATAGCTTCTGCAACTCAATTACAAAAAGAGAAATTGACAAAAATATTGAACAAAATACTTAATGAATGGCTAATGAGTTCATGAGTACATATAAGTCTTTAGAGAAATAAAAACTAAAATTACAATGCAATAACACTATATACCCATTAGAATGACATAAGATAACAAGACTGATAACACAATAGATTGATAAGGGTGTACAGCCAAAAATCTAATATAATACTGGTGGGGAAAAAAATGTTGTTCCTTTGTTTTCCTCTTATCATGACATTTTATTAGCTGCTTTCTAATATTTTTTCTCTTGCTTTCATTAAAATAAATACTTAAGCAAGAAGTGAGATTTTTAAAAATAAAATTCTAAGAAATTTAAATTATCTTTGAAGAGGCTTGAAAATATTCTCTGACTGTCATATTTTCTCTCTGTTATCACAGTTTGGAAGATATATCTAAGAAAACAACTAAGACAATTTGTATCCTAAATACAAACAACATAGGATGTTTTTATGGGCTAAATTGCGTCTCCAAAAATTGATATGTTGAAGCTCTTAACCCCAGTACCTTAGAACACGACTGTATTTGGAGATAAAGTCCTTAAAGACGCAAACTTAAATAAGGCCCTCAGAGTGGGTCATAGTCCAATCAGACTGGGGTTCCTACATGATGAGATTAGGACACAAAGAGAGACACTGGGGACACCGTTGAAGAGGGGAAACACCATGAGAAGACACAGCAAGATGATAGTTATGTGCAAGCCAAGAAGCCAGGCCTCAGGAGAAACCAAACCTACAAGTATGTTGAGCTTGAACTTCTAGCCGCTACAGCTGTGAGAAATAAATATCTGTTGTTTAAACTGCCCAATACTTCGTATGGCAAGCCTAGCAAACTCATACAGATATATTTTTTCTTTTAACATAGTAACTAAGATTACAAATTCATGATAACTTTACAGTTGTAATTCCAATATTCTCCACCCCTAACAGGCTATTTAAAGAATTGTAACATAGGATGATGTTAAAGTAATTCTTATACTTTCATGATAATGTATTCTTCCATATAATAGGGGGTTATTAAATCAAGTTCTAAAGGTAAATATTTCCTTAGCAATGTTGAATGTCTTATCTATTGTTTCTTTTATTAAGATTTGTTTTCTGTATCTCACAGGAACATTGTTGTTCTAGATTTTATATTCAGGATATTGTATTTCTGAAGCAAAATCATATGAAATATTGCCAAACAAAATAAAATATAAAGAGCACTTGAACAGTATTATAAGAGATAAGATAAAGTCTACTGTTTAAAGTAGCCAATATTTTAAAATATAATTCAGGTCCCAAATGTTTTATATTACTCTCAGCATAAATACATTGTCTAAACATTTGCTTCAGGTTAAATATAATTATACATGTCGAGTCTTTCTTATTAAGAAACATTATCTCATATAATTAACCAAAATTTTACACTAAAATTTGTAGCATCTGTAATAATGTTCTTCAGCAAATTCCATGAGGATGGGAATGTACTTCCATTACTTCCCTCAATTGTTAAGTAAACTCTTTTAGAAGAGTAAAGAAAGTGAAAAAAAATTATTCATTGTGTCTGCCTGATGAAGAAAATTTAGTACATTTTATTTCACATGTATAACTGTTTCTTCACAGCATAGGCATCATGGCTGAAAATTTTTTTACTTGATTGGCAGTTTTATTAGTTTTCATGTATATAGGTAAGTGACCTGTCCTTTGTTTAAATTGATTTTGTTCAGAAAAAAGAATTTCATTTATCTGGATTTGCAATGGTGGTAAAATTAGAAAAAGTGTCCTATGGATTACCACATTTTAAATACTTTACCTTGAATCATAAACACTTCACTCTAGTAGGAACTTTAGAACTCAGTTGTTATTTGTCCTCTGAATATGATATGCCTTTATATGAGAAACAGACTCCTAACTATGTTTATTTTTCAGTTTTCTTTTTAATCTCTCCTTGGAAATAACCACAATAATCTGCCATTCTAAATATTCACGATCCTTCCAGTCAACAGTCACTCTTTACGTTTAACCTTTGCAACTGGACAAAGATTTGTTTTTGCTTAATTGTGATTAATTAAATGATGATAACTTCAACTTCAAATTAAAATTTGACAACAAATCATTTTTTTTCTTATGGGTCTTTCCTTGGTTTCTGCAAAATATTCTGCAACAGTCCTTCTATTGGTCAGGCTTTCTCAGACAATATCCAGGCTTTCACAGAAGTTTGAAGAACATGTTAACATCAATATTAGAAACAGCAGGAGGCAGCTGAATGCCTAGGCAGACAGGGATGAGTCCCCAGTGAAATTCCACCTTCAAGCCAAAGTATCCTAAAACCCACGGCCCAAAGTGAAAACTTCTATTCCTGTTGCGTGCTTTCTCTGGATTGGTTCTTTCTGAATAATGTCTTTTAACCAATTGAATGTTGCCTTTTCCAAAAATACCTACAGCCTGCCCTGCCCCCATCCTGTGCCTTTAAATTCCCCATACTCAGTTGGTAGAGTGGGGAGAGAGTTGGACTTTGGGGAAGAGAGTTGGCTTGACTTTGGGGAAGAGACAACTGGACTTTGAGGAGACCTGACTTGGAGGAAGACTATCTGCTCTTCCTATTCCCTCTCCAAATCCCCTCTCCACTGAGAGCCATTTCCACTGCTCAGTATGATTCTCTGCCTTCACAATTCTCCAAGTCCCTATGTGATCTCATTCTTCTTGCACACAGACAAGAGCTCAGGATCCAATAAGTGTGGGTACCCAGAAAGGCAGTCCCACCAGCCCTTTGCCCTCACCAGCAGAAGGCAGTCAACCCATGTCACAAGGCAAGGGGCCAACTGAGCTGTTAACACACAGCCGTCAGAGGACAGTGGAATTAAAGGAGCAATGTAGCATCCCTTTGCTGTTCTCATGAGAGTGAATGATTTCTCAGGAGATACAGTTGTTTAGAAGTGTGTAGCACCTCCCCCTTCACTCTCTTCCTCTTGCTCCAGCCAGGTACAATGTGGGCTTCCCCTTTGCACACCACCATGACTCTGAGTTTCCTGAGGCCTCCTCAGCCATCCTTACTGAATAGCCTGCAGAACCATGAGCCAATTAAACTTCTTTTCTTTATAAATTACCCAGTCTCTGGCAGTACTTTATAGCAATTTGAGGAAAAACTGATACATCAACCCCACTTAAAAACTCCCAGGGAGGATATAAATTAATCTGGTTTGGTTCATTTGCATATCCCTAGACTAAAAAATATTATGGAGACTCTGAATCCTAAAGCAAGGACACAGAGTGGTGATCATGGGGCTGTAATAGGCAACTCCACCTAAAACTTCTGGAAACAGTTGAGGATAACAATTTCTTTAAGGAAAAAGGAAGCAATATTTAAGATGTGTGAGGTAAATAGTGTTGAGGAGACCAAAACATACGTATTCAATACTCACATAACTTTATGATTACAAGTTTGTAAAGAGAAATGATTAATGTTATACTTTGAAGATAAATATTATTCTCAATATATGTAGTCTACATCAAGGGTCCCCACCCCTGGGGCCATGAACCAGTACTGGTCTGTGGCCTATTAGGAACTGGGCCACACAGCAGGAGTGAGCAGTGGGTGAGTGAGAATTACTTCCTGATCTCTGCCTCCTGTCAGATCAGCAGTGGCATTAGATTCTCATAGGAGCGTGTACCCTATTGTGAACTATGCATGTGAGGAATCTAGGTTGTGTGCTCCTTATGAGAATCTAATGCCTGATGATCTGAGGTAGAACAGTTTCATTTCAAAACCATCCCCACCCCTCACCATCCATGGAAAAATTGTCTTCCATGAAACTGTGCCCCGCTGCCAAAAAGGTTGGGGACAACTGTGATCCCTGGTGTGAAAAAGGTTGGTCTACATGTTTTTTTATAATATGTTCAACTAAGGGAAAACAGTACTGTTTATTTTGTGATATTATTAAGTGATACTTAAATGTCTTTTTTATATTTCACATTACTCTAAAATTAACTATATATAGTTAGTTTACATTTTAAAAATAATAACTAACATATCTGAGTATTTAATAGATGTTAAGGTTCTATGCTATTCACTTTATACACACTACATCATGTAACTATAGCAGCAAATCTATGAGCAAATTAAATACATATTGACATCATTGTTTTAAATGTATCCAATGAAATATAAATACCATAGTAATTTGACACCAATTATTTAAAAAATAAAAAGCTCTTTATTAACAATTGACAATCGTATGCCTTAATTTTCTCTTTGAATCACATTAACACTTTTTTCTTACAGAATTTTATTCTCTTGTACTAATTATATTTATGGTTGAAAGTCATATTAATCACTATATCACCTATTCTGCAACACTGTATTAGTTCATTCTTGCATTGCTATAAAGTAATACCTGAGGCTGGGTAATTTATAGATAAAAGAAATTAAATTGACTCACAATTTTGCAAGCTGTACAACCATGGCCCCAGCATCTGCTACTGGTGGGGGCATCAAGAAGCTTCCAGTCATGGCAGAAGGCAAAGGGGAAGAAGGCTTATCACATAATGAGAGTGGGAGAGAGAAAGAATTGGGGGAAGCTGCCACACTCTTAAACAACCAGATGAGAGCAAGAACTGCACTCATCAACAAAGGACTGGTGCTAAGCCATTCATGAGGGATCTGCCCACATGATCTAACACTTCCTACCAGGCATCACCTCCAACATTGGGGTCACATTTCAACATGAGATTTGGAGGTTAAAACATCCAAACAATATTAAACACAAATATCTACCTAAATTACAATTAATGTTGCTGAATTTTCAATCATATACATTTCTTTCTAACAACAAACTTCATAATAACTATTTGGATCTAATTATTCAAATGTATAAATATAGTACAAATTTGGGTAAATGATTATTAATCATAAAAAAGTAAAATTTTGTTTTAAATGCATTTCTTAATGTAAATGCATAGGGACAAACTTGATGCTTCAATCAAAGGAGTGATCAGTATTTTCTGCTATCTCTTTTCATGACCTGCAGTTTTTTCACCGAAGCAATGTAACCTGGTAAGTTTCCATGTGGGTGAGGAAATAAATTTCTCTTCTAAAGTGTAAGAAAGGAAATGGTGAAAGAGTAGATGAGAAAGGAAAGCCCATGGGGCCTTAATCACTGGCATTTTCTCCACCAGATCAATTTTAGGAAAGAGTTGGGGGGGTATGCAGGGAGAGGAGAGGGATGCAATACAGGGTCAGCATTTGGAATTTGTTTTCTTTACAACAATTTCTGGCTGAGTTTCCCTTGGATTGTTTTCATGTTTCACTGAGGTTGCCTCGTATGAAGATTTCTATTATAATACTCTCACTTAGATGAGAAAACAAGTAGAATTCAGGAATATTTCCCAAAGACATACCACATCTGAGCTTTGGAGATGACATTTGAGTTAGGTTCTCTCTGATCCCTTATCCATATACTTAACCACTTAAATACACTAATCCCAACTCAATTATATTTCATGAAACTAATAATGCTACTGTCACATAGATTCATTATTAAAATAAAGAGTTAAAGAACTTTTAATATAAGGGTAATAGTTTGATAAATAACACTTCATATCCTGTTTGTTTGTAACAGAGAAGACTGAAACAAGGTAAATCACATTTCAGAGAAATAAGAGAAATGTGGCAATCAGAATGAGTCCATTACTTTCCTTCAGAGTACATGCACATTTCTTCTTGTCTTTGAACAAAAGAAACAACTATGGCGCGACAAAATGCACAAATATGCACACACATACACAAACACACATCACTCACTTTCAGTACTTCTTTATTCAAAATGCAATACAGGTAAGGGAGTGTTTGTATGTATAAATATGCATATGCTTCAGTTTCTAAGGAGAAATAAGGAGAACAGGACACAAAAAGTGTCTTTTAACTTTTCACTTTAATCTCTTTTGTTTTAATATTCTACCATTAGAGATGCTGTAGTAACCACGGTGGCCATCATGATTTCTAGTCTGAGTGACCAATATGTTTCATACATCCCAACAGAATATACAAACTGAAGAATGCATGACCTTGTAGCTCTGTGGTCATTGAACACTCCGTGGAAGACCATTAATGTAAAGAGTGAGGTAATTAAAACTGTGATTCTATGCCAAAGGTTACATTCCCCAAAGCTCAGAGTTAAAGTGCAACATTGAGACAAGAGGCAGAGAACTAGAATAATGCTAGATTAATGCTGTAGCATTAGTATACCCAGGTGATTTATCATGTGGTTGACAAACATAAGGCATTGTTAAATACCCAGGGTAACAAGGAAAGTGGCATAGACGGCGATAACTTGTAAACATGGCTACAAATAGAAATAAGTGATGAAGAACAGCAGCACAATCCATGTATTCATTCAACACAAACTTACTGAAGGCCACTGTGTATGAAATACTATGCAGTCTAGCTGCAAAGTCAATCAAGATAAGGACCTTTCTCTCTAAGAGAGAAAGATTCCAAAAAAAAAAAAAAAAAAAAAATAGTCAACTCCAAGACACAAGACAGTAAGATTTAGGTAGATAATGGAAATCTATATACATATTGTAGGAGGGTGGGTTTGTTTTTGGTGACATGCCTGAAAGTTTAGGATGAGTTATATTAGATATACAAAGGACAAATGATCTTTCTTCATGAGGTTTTTATAGAAAAGCTCAGAAGTGTGGAACATGGGGATGAATTAGAAATTAGAAAGCTGTTTGGTATAGTTGGAGTAAAAAGCATTATGTTGAAATAACTGAATTGAGTAAATTAAGTCAGCTAAATAAATAGTGGATTTGATTAATTTGCTATGCTGTTATTGAGACTCAGACATGCATTTTAGGTATGGGTTCCTGTATAAGAAAGCTTTATTCAGTTTACCCAGCATGAGAGTGAGAAAGTAAGCACATAGTCATTGTTTTTAGGGTGGTCACGATTTGAACACATGCTCATACAGTTATTAGCTATGGGACTTTGGGAAAATTCTTTAAACTCTCCAAGTCTCATTATTTTATTAGAAAGACACATTGATATGTAACCTTCAAAGTATATAAAGTATTCAAGTTAAAAACTTCATCTTTTTTCCCATGAAAAAAATCATTATATAAAATATCTAAAACATTAATTTTGTATATATAAAATGGCAGTGGCATTAAAAGTATAATAATAAAGGTCTGAAAAAAATGTTTCACTAATAACTTATAATGGGAAAAGCTAGAAGACCACAAATAGCAGAAAACAAAAATTAAAAATCAGGAAAACACGGAGTTAAGCAAATACTTAATGGAAATATGGCTAAATACAGGGTTTGGAGGACGTAAGTTACTATTTAACATTTTGATAGTGGCAGGAGACAGACAAATTCCTAGACAAACAAGGCAGGTCCTCAGTGAAACCTGACCTTCAAGCCCAAAACATCCTGAAACCTGAAAATCCAGCTACCAGTTCTGGATGCAGTTCATGACTGACCTGAGTGAGAACTTCACTGATGCCTTATAGCCAGTCAAAGGCTGCTTTTTCCAGGCCTGCCCATGAACTATTCAGCACACATTCCCCTATGCCGCACCCATAACAACCCTGGACTCAGCCACATGTTGAACTACCTGCTTTCAGGTGCCCTCTCACCCATAGGGCCACCCACTCTTGAGTCTCTTCTCTGCTGAGGGCTTTCCTTCTGTCACTCAAAATTTTTCCCTGCGTTGCCCACACTCCAGTGTCTATGTAACCTCATTTTTCTTGGTTGTGGGACAGGAACCCGGAACCTACTGAATGTCAGGAATGAAAAGGGCTATAACATGTCCCTAGTTAGCTTGCTGAGCTGTAGGCAGTGACCGGACTATGGGAGTGAAGAGTGGTGAAACTTCACAGGGCCCAGACCTCAGAGCTCCCCAAGCCAGAGCTGTAACACCACCCCTTTCACTAGGCCACTGACAGCAGAAACAAAGAAGCTATGACATGCCCCGAACACTGGGCTGTGAACAGTGGGAGAGCTGGTATCTCTGAGTTTTGGGGCACAACAGCATTCCTCTAGTCCAGATGCCACAGCCCATGGCAGAAGCTGGTTGTAGCATGCCTGGTCCATGGTAGACTTTTAATATTTTATTTAATCTTTACCAAAAATATTCTTTCACCTTTTGTTTCATTAAAAAATATGCAGTTAAACATTTTTATACCTTGAAAAATATTTCTTCTTATCATGGTGTCAAACTAGTATTAAATAAAACTATAGGAGGTCATTGCTTTGGACTAAAGCAAAATCACTCTAGAGAGTAACTCTAAAATGACCAATCTGCTTTTTGCTCTTTGTTTCTGCATCCTCCTGTCCTGTTTCTGTCTATAAAGCTAACCTCCCTTGCTTAACTGATAGGAACACTTGTTCCATTTTATTGAATCAAGTGTTGTCCCTTTCTAAAATCTCAAATCAAGACAACTAAGAACTTTAAATTAAATTTGTTGTAATTTGGCCTTTTCAACACTCTGTTTTTTCTTAGTTGTCACTGGAAAGATCCTTGAAATAACTTTTTAATATTATTTGAATTTATAATCAATATGGCATAAAAATTTGAAAGGAACTCTTTACAAAATTGCATGCATATACACACTCATAAACACACACACACATACACACATACACACACACACTATGCCATAAAAATGCTGCTTAAATATAATGTTTTTAAAAATATTCTGGGTTGGAAGTTCAAGTCAATAAACTCATATTTTTAGGATGGTCTGAATGTTTGAAACGGGGTCCAGAAAAACTCTGCCTCTTGGTCTAATTATGTTCTAAGAAAGAAAAAAGAACCTGAGCCAAAAAGTGAAAAGTGTAGAATACAAATTTTAAATTCAATTCTAGAAGACTCTCAACCATAAAACTATTAAGAATATTCTAGAAAACCCAAGAAACCTCAGAGACAGTGAGTGGCAAACATAAAATTGTCCCAGAGAAATGCAAGTATTTGGAATTTTCATGGTAAACAGTTATTGCTACAGATAAGGCAAATTTCACTTAGTGTTCTTGTATTAATTTGTATTGCAATTTAATCTTATAATCTTATTTGTTACTCAGAAGAAAAGCCACACACACACACACACACACATCAAATCACATATCAATTAGATGAAATATTTTTAGGATGAAATATTTTTCATTCAAGATCACCAATTCAATAAGATAATTAAAGAGAAACTTGAAATAACGTTTACTTTTTTCCTCTTAAAGTCCTTTATGTTACAAACTATGTTAACCATAAATAAATTCAAAACCAACATATAAGGTATTCTGATTGCAGAAATGTTATTATCTTTCCTTCTAAACTTACTTTTTGGCGACTTTAGTGTTTGAAGTCTTTTATATCACCCTGCATATATTTAAACTTGTAAACAAAAGGATTGAAAGCTGTCATTTGAAAATGTCATGTTTGTTGTCAGTGATTCATGAATAATTGACATTGAGATTATCTAGGGAAATTTGCAATTAGCCTTCTCATTAACATAAGAACGAACAGTAAGCTGCTTGGTGAATGCTAGATTTAAACTTAAGTATTTACTCAAGAGATAAAAAGTTTATAAAAGGATCTCTAATGAAAAATTCATTAGTTCAATGTAATATCCCAGGGGTTTCCAAGTTACTTCATGAATCAGTCATTGAGAAAACCAGAACACATATTCAGTTATTCATTTATGCATTCAAATAACTGTGAATGTCCACAGAACAAAAGAGATCAATCTAGAGGTAACATATAATAAAATGATGATTTCAACTGCAATAATAAGAAATACATACCATTTAGGCCAGTGTTAATCTGTTATTGATTATTCAGAGTTAGAAATTATGCTCTAAGAAATGTACATGTTAATAAAATAGTAACAAAATTTGTGTACGTAACTACTCTGAAATGAATTTTATATGTAAAACCACTAAGGTGACAATAAATATTATGACTCAACATTTTCTATTTAAGGTTGATGTTTAAAAATCAAGGGAGCATTGATCTACATAAAAATGGGCACTGATCTTTGCCTAAGTTTAGTCATAAATAAGATAAAGTGAGTAATGCTAGATAGTGTGAACATAAAGATACAAAGTGTCTGTTTCTATTCATTTTTTATGTTAATAAATTGGTCAGTTTAATTGCACCCAACTTTGGAGGTGCCTTTTGAAATCCACTCATATTTCAGGTATAATTAAATGCAGCAAATATTTTAAAGAATTCATTGCTTTTGATTCAATTTTAGAGATGAAATGATGAGCGATGTAAAATAAGTTGAAGATATTAGAAAATAATACAATACAGTTCACGGAGCTCTAAAGAAAGGATAGTTGTATAGAGTGAGAAAAAATATAAATGTATTTTTGGAGTAGTTAATATTTCACATACTGCATGTTATGAATATGTGTCATCCAGACAATAAACTCACGTAAGAAATAATGCATTTGGAGAAAAAAGATGATTTTGCTTTATATAAAGCATCTCCTCTTAAATTACCAAGAAGTACCAGGAATCAACAAAGATATATCAGAGGCTACCTGAACTGGCAAAAAAACAAGCCAAAAAGTTAGAGATGTAGACTTAAACACCTTTTAATTTATCAATTTTTATCAATTTTACATAACATGTCATTTTCTCTTTCCAAGAGAGTTTACATTTGAAGTTCACTTCCCGTTTGTGTAAGTGACATGGATACCTCCCAAGAAGCCTTTGTAATTGCCTAACGGGTTCACCTTACTCATTGCCTAGAGAGAGATGATTTATCAAGACAGCAGAATTGCAGTAGAGAGTTATTCACACAGAGCTGGCTGTGTAGGAGAACAGAATTTTATCATTACTCAAATTAGTCTCACCAAGCATTTGTGGATCAGAGTTTTTAAAGATAATTTGGTGGATGGAAGTGCCCATTGAGTCAGGAGTGATGATTGGTTCTGTTGGAGATGAAATTATAGGGAGTTAAAGCTTTCCTCTTGCACTGAGTCATTCCTGGGTGGGGGTCACAAGATCAGAATGACGCAAATTTTTGCTAGGCTCACAGCAGGGAGCTCCTGTCTACCCAGGCAACCTCTGGCTTGTGCTCCAGCCTGCAGCCACTGTGACTGCATGCTCAGCTCCTGACAGGAGGGACCATGTGAGCGAGTGAGTGCAGGATCCAGCCAGTCACTCTGAGTGCTGACACTCAGAGTGCTGCATGAGTAGGCTCCATGCAGGGCCCACAGCAAGATCAGGAGTATCCCCCTAAAGGCAACATGGAAGTGCCCAACAGGCAGGGGTGTCTGCAACCCCAAAGCCCAAAATAGGGAATTACATTGTGCTAATTACTTCTTTTAGTTCTGTCATCTGCAGCTCAACAGATGGTGGCATTTTAGCAGCTCAGTCAGCCCTATATCCCATTCTGACCCATGGCTCTGGGACTGGCTCAGCTTCACTGCTGCTCCTATGACATGTGGTGGTTGCCTTCTTCTGGTGAAGGCAGAGGGCCAGTGTTACAGTCTTTCTAGGTACCTGTGTTTGGTTGTTCTGAGCTCTTGTCAGGAGGTCATGCTGACAATTAAAGGAATGAGGATGGATAATTTTATTGACCAATCAAACAGCTTTCAGCAGAGAGGGGATGGGAAGATGGGGTCATTTCTCTCAGTGTGGCTGAGCCTGGGGGTTCTTATAGGCATAGGATGGGAGGTGGTGGGCTGCAGGTAGCACAGGAAAAGGTAACATTCAATTGGTTAAAAAGCATTATTCAGAAACAACAGTTGGGAAAGGGCAGGCAAACAGAAGAGAAGTTCTCACTCTGGGTCATGTATTTTATCTGGAAGCAGTAGTCCAGGCTGTTTTAGGCTCAAAGGTGGAGTTTTACTCGGGACTCACCCCTATTTTTCTAGGTGTTAGCCTGCCACCTGCCACTGTCAACATGAGCCAGTTTATTGATCTGGTGGTGCCAGCTGATCCATCAAGTGCAGGGTCTGCAAAATATCTCAAGCAATGATCTTAGGTTTTATAATAGTGATGTTATCCCCAGGAGCAATGAGAGGAGGGTTAGAATCTTGTAGCCTCCAGCTGCATGACTCCTAAACCATAATTTCTAATGTTGTGGCTAAATTGTTAGTCCTACAAAAGCAGTTTAGTCCCTGGGTAAGAAGGGGGTTTATTTTGGGAAAGGATTGTTACTGTCTTTGTTTTAAACAATAAACTAAGTTTCTCCCAAAGTTAGTTGGGTGTAACTACCTTTGGAATGAACAAGGACCATTGGAGATTATTAACAGAAGCAAGATGGGAGGGCGGGGCCAAGATGGATGACTAGAGGCAGTGGCGATCTGAGACTCCCATGGAAAATAACCATAACAGTGTGTGAATCCTGCTCCGGCAACTGAGCTATACAGGTTCTGTCATCAGAACTGACTAGGTGGCTGGCGTGACCCATGGAGAGGAAGAAAGAGCAGTGTGGTATGACAGCTCACCTGAGAGCTACATGGGGCAAGGGAGTCCCCATCCCCCAGCCAAGGGAGGTGGTGAGTGGGGAAAACATCCTTTTTTCCATGGAACTGTGCAACCCATGGATAGGAAAATACCACTTGTGAGCCCATGCCACAAGGCCCTAGGGTCCCAACCATGGAGCCAGGCAGATTCTCAACAATCATTAAGCTGGAATCTGCTTAACCCTGTGGAGCTGCTGATGGGAGGGGTGACAAGCACCACAGCTGCCAACTGCAGCTGCCTGCTATCTAAGCCCTTTGAGCTCCTCAGGGGAGGGGCGGCAGCACTGGGAGTGATAGCCACCTAACACACTAAGTTCCCAGGGCAGGGGAAAAGGGCACCATCTCTATAGCTAGAAGCCATGCTTTTCCCTGGTGGAGCTGGGGAGTCTGGACAGCTTGGTTGCAAGAGGTATTCCCCACAGCCCAATATACCAATTGTAGCAGACCGTGAACAAAGTGCCTTTTCAGGCCTGACCTTTACCTATTCCACATCACTGGGCGGGGCCTCTCTGCAGGAACTCCAACAACTCCAGCTAGGAGCTTAGGGACAGAACTCTGATCTCCCTGGACCTGAGCCCCTAGGGAGAGTGTTGGCTGCAGTCTCCCAGGACCAGCAGACTTAGACTTTCCTCCTGCTAGTTCTAAGGAATCTGGGCAGCCCAGACAAGAGGGTTTCCCTCTAGCAAAGTACACCTCCTCCCCCAAGGGATAAAGTGCTTTGTTAAATGGGTCCTGCTCTCCATGCCATCCAACTGGGTGAGACCATCCAACAGGGTCTGTCAGACATTCTATACTAGAGTGTTCCTCCTGGCATCACGTTGGTGCTCCTCAAGGTCAGAGATCCCAGAGAAAGGAGCAGGCACCCATCTTTGCTGTTCTCCAGCCTCCTTGAGTGACATCTCCAGGCACAGGAGTGAACAAGATGAATAGGGCCTGAGTGAACCCCCAATAAACTTCAGCAACCCTAAAGAAGAGGGACCTGACTATTGCTAGAAAAACAAACAGAAAGCAACCACAACAGCACCAACAAGAAAATTGCCCACAAAAACCCCATCCAAGGGTCAGTAGCCTCAAAGATCTATACTAGACAAACTAATGAAGGTGAGAAATAATCAATGAAAAACATTGAAAACCTAAAAGACCAGAGTGCCTTTTCTCCAAATGATCTCAACACCTCTCAAACAAGGACACAGAACTGGATGGAAGATGAGATGGACAAATTGACAGAAGTAGGCTTCAGAAGATCAACTCCGCTTATCTAAAGTAGCATGTTCTAACCCAATGCAAAGAAGCTAAGAATCTTGATAAAAGGTTACAGGAGCTTCTAAATAGAATAATCACTTTAGGGAGGAATATAAATGACCTGATGGAGCTGAAAAACACAGCACAAGAACTTTGTACAATAGCCAAATCAACCAAGCAGAAGAAAGGATATCACAAGTACAATAGCCAAATCAACCAAGCAGAAGAAAGGATATCAGAGTTTAAAGACCATCTTGCTGAAATAAGGCATACAGACAAGAGTAAAGAAAAAAGAATTAAAATGAATGAACAAAACCTCCAAAATATATGGGACTGTGTAAAAAGACCTAACCTATGATTGACTGGAGTACTTAAGAGACAAGAAGAATGAAACCAAGTTGGAAAGCACACTTCAGGATATTATCCAGGACAACTTCTCCAAACTAGCAAGACAGGCCAACATTCAAATTCAGGAAATACAGAAGAGACCACTAAGATACTCCACAAGAAGATTAGCCCCAAGAAACCTAATCATCAGATTCTCCAGGGTCGAAATGAAGAAAAAAAATGTTAAGGGACAGCCAGAGAGAAAGGCCAGGTCATCTGCAAAGGGAAGCCCATCAGACTAACAGTGGAGTTCTCAGCAGAAACCCAACAAGTCAGAATAGAGTAGGGATGAATTCAACATTCTTACAGAAAAGAACTTTTAACCCAGAATTTCATATCTACCCAAACTAAGATTCATAAGAGAAGGAGAAATAAAATATTTTCCAGACAAACAAATGCTGAGGGATTTCATCACTCACAGGCCTGCATTGCAAGAGCTCCTGAAGGAAGCACTAGATACAAAAAGGAAAACCAGTAACAGCTACTGCAAACACACACCAAAATATAAGGACCAATGACACTGTGAAGAAATTGCATCAACTCGTGTGCAAAATAACCAGATAGCATCATGATGACAGGATCAAATTCACACATAACAATGTTTACCTTAAATGTAAATGGGCCAAATGCCCCAGTTAAAAGATACAGACTGGCAAATTAGATAAAGAATCAAGACTCACTGGGGGTGCTGTATTCAGGAGACCCATCTCATGTACAAAGACACACATAGCTCAAAATAAAGGGATGGAGAAAGTTTACCAAGCCAATGGAAAGTAAAAGAAAGCAAGGATTGCAATCCTAGTCTCTGAAAAAATAGACTTCAAAGCAACAAAGAAAAAAGACAAAGAAGGGCATTACATAATGGTGAAGGGATCATTTCAGCAAGAAGAGCTAACTATCCTAAATATATATGCACCCAATACGGGAGCACCTAGATTCATAAAACAACTTCTTAGAGACCTACAAAGAGACTTAGACTCCCACACAATAATAGTGGGAGACTTTAACACCCTACTGTCAATATTAGATCGATGAGACAGAAAATTAAGAAGAATATTCAGGACTTGAACTAAGTTCTGGATCAAGTGGACCTAACAGACATCTACAGAACTCTCCACCTTAAATCAAAAAAATATTAATTTTTCTCAGTGTCACATGGCACTTATTCTAAAATCGACTGCATAATTGAAAGTAAAACACTCCTCAGCAAACGCAAAAGAACCAAAATCATAACAGTCTCTCAAACCACAGTGCAATCAAATTGGAACTCAAGATTAATAAATTCAATGAAAACACACAACTAAGTGGAAATTGAATAACCTGCTCCTGAATGACTCCTGGGTAAATAATGAAATTAAGGCAGGAATAAAAAGTTCTTTGAAACCAATGAGAACAAAGAGACAACATACCAGAATCTCTGGGACACACCTAAAACAGTATTAAGAGGGAAATTTATAGCACTAAATACCCACATCAGAAAGATCTCAAATAGGTACCCTAATATCACAATTAAAAGAACTACAGAAGCAAGAGCAAAGATATTCAAAATCTAGCAGAAGAAAAGGAATAACTAAGATCAGAGCAGAAATGAACAAGATAGAGACATGGAAACCCCTTCAAAAAATCAAAGAATCCAGGAGCTGTGTTTAGAAAAAATTGACCAAATAGCTAGATCACTAACTAGACTAATAAAGCAGAAAAGAGAGAAGAATCAAATAGACACAGTAAAAAGTGGTAAAGGGGATATCACCACTGACCTCAGAGAAAAGAATACTAAAAACGCCCCTACGCAAATTAACTACAAACTCTAGGAGAAATGAATACATTCCTGGACACATACACGCTCCCAAGACTAAACTAGGAAGAGGTCAGATCCCTGAATGCTCAAATAATTTCTGAAATTGAGGCAGTAATTAATCGCCTACCAACCAACAAAAGCCCAGGACCGATGGATTCACAGTCGAATTCTACCAGAGGTACAAAGAAGAGCTGGTACCATTTTTTTCTGAAACTATTCCAAACAACTGAAAAGGAAGGACTCCTCCCTAACTCATTTTATGAGGCCAGCACCATCCTGATAAAAAAAACCTGGCAGAGATACAACAGAAAAAGAAAACTCTGAGCCAATATCTCTGATGAACATCAATGCAAAAATCCTCAATAAAATACTGGCAGATCAAATCCAGCAGCACATCAAAAAGCTTACCCACCATGATTAAGTCAGCTTCATCCCTGGGATGCAAGCGTGGTTCAACATACACAAATCAAAAAACGTAATCCTCCACATAAACAAAACCAATGAAAAAAACCACATGATCACCTTAATAGATGCAGAAAAGTCCTTCGATAAAATTCAACATTCCTTAACACTAAAAACTCTCAATTAACTAGGTATTGATGGGGCATATCTCAAAATAACAAGAGCTATTTATGACAAACCCATAGCCAATATCATACTGAATGGGCAAAAGCTGAAGCATTCCTTTTGAAAACCAGCACAAGACAAGGATGCTACCTTTCACTACTACAATTCAACGTAGTATTGAAGTTCTTGCCAGGGAAATTGGACAAGAGAAAGAAATAAAGGGTATTCAAATAGAGAGAGAGGAAGTCAATCTGTCTCTGTTTGCAGACGACATGATTCAATATTTATAAAACCCCCTCATCTCAGCCCCAAAACTCCTTAAGCTGATAAATAACTTCAGCAAAGTCTCAGGATACAAAATTGATGTGCAAAAGTCACAAGCATTCCTACACACCAACAATAGACAAGCAGAGAGCAAAATCATGAATGAACTTCCATTCAGAATTGCTATAAAGTGAATAAAATACATAGTGATACAGCTAAAAGAGATGTGAAGGACCTCTGAAAGGAGAACTACAAAACACTGCTCAAGGAAATAAGAGGACACAAACAAATGGTAAAACATTCCATCCTTATGAATAGGAAGAATCAATATTGTGAAAACGGCCCTACTGCCCAGAAGTTATTTGTAGATTCAATGCTATTCCCATTAAACTACCACGGACATTCTTCCAAGAATTGGAAAAAAACTACTTTAAATTTCAAATGGAACCAAAAAAAGCCCTTATAACCAAGACAATCTTAAGTAGAAAGAACAAAACTGGAGGCATCATGCTACCTGACTTCAAACTATACTACAAGGGTACAGTATTCAAAACAACATGGTACTGGTACCAACACAGACATACAGGCAAACAAAACAGAACAGAGACCTCAGAAATAACACCACACATCTACAACTATCTGATCTTTGAAACACCTGACTAAAAAAGCAATCAGAAAATGATTTCCTATTCAAAAAATGGTGTTGGGAAAACTGGCCTGCCATATGCATGACACTGGGCCCCTTCCTTACACCTTATACAAAAATTAACTCAAGATGGGTTAAAGACTTAAGTGTAAAACACAAAATCATAAAACCTTAGAAGAAAACCTAGGCAATATCATTCAGGACATACGCATGGGCAAAGACTTCATGACCAAAACACTGAAAGCAATTACGGCAAAAATCAAAATTGACAAATGGGATCTAATTAAACTAAAGAGCTTCTGCACAGCAAAAAAAAAAAAAAAAAACAACTATCATAAGAGTGAACAGGCAACCTACAGAATGGGAGAAAGTTTTTACAATCTCCCCCTGACAAAGGTCCAATATCCAGAATCTACAAAGAACTTAAACAAATTTATGAGAAAAAAAGAAATAACATCATCAATAAGTGGGCAAAGGATATAAACTGACACATCTCAAAAGAAGACATTTTTGTGGCTGACAAACATATGAAAAAAAAAAGCTCAACATCATTAATCATTAGAGAAATGCAAATCAAAACCACAATGAGATACCATCTCATGCCAGTCAGAATGGTAATTATTAAAAAATCAAGAAAAAATCAGTAAGAATGGCGATCATTAAAAAGACAGGAAACAACAGGTGCTGGAGAGAATGTGGAGAAATAGGAACACTTTCACACGGTTGGTGGGACTGTAAACTAGTTCAGCTGTTGTGGAAGTCAGTGTGGTGATTCCTCAGGGATCTAGAACGAGAAATACCATTTGACCCAGCCATCCCATTACTGGGTATATACCCAAAGGAGTATAAATCATGCTGCTATAAAGA
The DNA here is from genome assembly GCF_028878055.3 of Symphalangus syndactylus. Taxonomy (NCBI): domain Eukaryota; kingdom Metazoa; phylum Chordata; class Mammalia; order Primates; family Hylobatidae; genus Symphalangus; species Symphalangus syndactylus. The sequence goes on along the minus strand of NC_072426.2, from coordinate 108,941,872 downwards.
CACATGTGCACGTATGTTTATTGTGGCACTATTCACAGTAGCAAAGACTTGGAACCAACCCAAATGTCCAACAATGATAGACTGGATTAAGAAAATGTGGCACATATACACCATGGAATACCATGCAGCCATAAAGAAGGATGAGTTCATGTCCTTTGTAGGGACATGGATGAAGCTGGAAGCCATCATTCTCAGCAAACTATTGCAAGGACAGAAAAACCAAACACTGCATGTTCTCACTCATAGGTGGGAATTGAACAATGAGAACACTTGGACACAGGAAGGGGAACATCACACACTGGGGCCTGTTGTGAGGTGGGGGAAGGGGGGAGGGATAGCATTAGGAGATATACCTAATGTAAATGACGAGTTAATGGGTGCAGCACACCAACATGGCACATGTATACATATGTAACAAACCTGCACGTTGTGCACATGTACCCTAAAACTTAAAGCATAATAAAAAAAAAAAAATAATAAAATAAAATAAAATAAAGAAACAATAGATGCTGGAGAGGCTGTGGAGAAATAGGAATGCTTTTACACTGTTGGTGGGAATGTAAATTAGTTCAACCATTGTAGAAGATAGTGTGTTGATTCCTCAAGAATCTAGAACCAGAAATACAATTTTACCCAGCATTATATATACCCATATTACTGGGTATATACTCAAAGGAATATAAATCATTCTACTATAAACCACATGCACATCTATGTTTACTGCAGCACTATTTACAATAGCAATAACATGGAAAAAACTCAAATGCCCATAAATAATAGACTGGATAAAAAAAATGTAGTACATTTATACCAGGGAATATTATGCAGCCATAAAAAGGAATGAGATTATATCCTTTGTAGGAACATCGACAAAGCAGGAAGCCATCATCCTCTGCAAACTAACACAGGAACAGAAAACCAGTCACTGCATGTTCTCACTGATAAGTGGGAATTGAACAATGAGAACACATGGACACAGAGAGGGAAACAAAATGCACTCAGGCCAGTTGAGGGGGTCGGGGGTGAGGTGAGGGAGAGCATTAGGATAAATAACTAATGCATGTGGGGCTTAAAACCTAGAAGACACGTTGATAGGTTCAGCAAACCACCATGGCACCTAGGTAACAAACCTGCACATTCTGCACTTGTATTCCAGAACTTTAAGTAAAATTAAAGAAAAAAAAAAGGAAAAGAAAACTTGTACTTGTATGTTTGTTTTTTTTTTTTACAATGCTACATTTCTTATTTAAAAAACAAACAAACAAAAAAAAACACTCTTAAAGTTATAAAAAAAGGAATCAGTTTGTGATAAAATATATAAATGAAAACATTAATGACATATTAACCATTGATTAAAACTATGCAAATAAACATATGTATACATAAAATGAATGTAAACAATTGCACCAAGTTAATAAAAATTGGTTTAATTTATAAAAAAGAAAAAAGGAAAAATGATTCTTTTTTTTTAGGTAACCATTTATATTGTGGGACTTAGGAAATCAAACAAACAATGGAGTTCTAATTTGCAAATCAACCAACAGGTATTTAATAAATACTACTTTTACTCTTAGAAAAAAGCGATATGGAGTTGGTTGGGTCAGATCTCTCACTGCCTCAGTTATAATTTTGCAATGGTGGTTTCACCTTTTAAATTTACTCTAGATGTTTCTTACCTCTTTATCTAGTTCTTTAATTCATTTCATATAGCAATGTAAGCTGGCTAAACCTTAAAAATTTATAGTCAGTATTTCATATTATTGTTACCATTTTAAGACAAGAAGTAAAATCCTTAATTCTAATTATTTGTAAGTGAAACATTATTATGTATTATCAAGGCCTGTTAACGAAAAAATCAAATTTTGTAGAATATTTTAAAGTTTATTCTGAGCCAATATGAATGTTCCAAGGGAACAGTCTCAGAAGGTCCTGAGAAAGTGTGCCCAGTGTGGTCAGCTTACAGTTTGGTCGTATGCATTTTAGGGAGACAAGAATTGCAGGTAAAATTACAAATCAATGCATATAAAGTGTACATTTGTTTGGCCTAAGGTGGTGGGATATATTGAAGTGGAAGGCTTACAGGTCATAGGTAGACTCAGATTTTTCTGGCTGGCAATTGGTTGAATGAGTTAAGCTTTGTCTAAAGACTTCAAATCAATAGAAAAAAAAAATGCTTGAATTAAGACAGGGAGGGTTGTGGAGGCCAGCGTTCTTGTTATGTAGATGAAGCTTCATATGTAGCAGCCTTCAGACAGAATAGATGAGAAATGTCTCTTTTCAGACTTTAAATGTGTCAGGCTCTTAGTTAATCTCTCCAAATGCATGGGAAAGTTTAGAAAGGGAAGACCTGGCTGGTTGTACTAAGAGACTCTACAGATGTAAATTTCCCACTCAAAAGTTGACTTTCTCTGTGAAGTTCTAGCTGGTTTTCCTGGAAGAATATTTGAAACAAGAGAGTAAAGCAGCATAGCCTGAATTAGCAGAAACTCGTTGGCTCAATGAACTGTTAAGCAACAAAGTTCCTAAAGCAATACAGGATTCTTGAAGTAATAGTAGTCTTTGAAATATGACCGAGATCCTAGTTAACACTTCACATCATCAGGGCAACCCAATAGCTATGAAAGTTACTGTTACCGCGGGTCCTCGCTCCCAGAGCTCCCAAGATGGGGCTGCTTCAAAGATGGTGGCGGGCTGCTTAGAAGACGGTGGCAAGCCTCGTGTTCTCTGACCTGGGGTTCTTGGCCTCACGGATTCCAAGGAATCAAATCTTGGGCCATGCGGTGAGTGTTATAGCTCCATTAGAAGCTGTGGGTCACGGAAGAGAACCGTGGAACCTAGTGACTAGTGTTCAGCTTGATTAGGATGAAACCGGGCACTTAGCCATGCAGGAACAATGGCAAGCCTTTAGTCTGACCGGGAGCGGCAATGGGTGCCTCCCTGGATCAGTAGCACAGCAGATACCCTGACCAATCTGGAGGGATGGAAGTCAGGGGTGGGTCTGCGATGGCGGCAAACAGCAGTGGTGGACGGTGAGCAAAAGCTCAGCTCAAGCAGTAACAAACACGGACCAGAAGAGTGGGCAGTTGCAAGATTTAATAGAGTGGAAACAGAGCTCCCATAAAATGGGAGGGAACCAAAAGAGGGTAGCCATTGTCGGCTAGAATGCCTGGGTTTATATCCTGATCATTGTCCCTCCCACTGTGCTATCAGGCGATAGATGATTAGCTATCTCTTTACCTCCTGTTTTTGCCCAATTAGCATTTTAGTGAGCTCTCTTTACTACCTGATTGGTCGGGTGTGAGCTAAGTTACAAGCCCCGTGTTTAAACGTGGATACAGTCACCTTCCCAGCTAGGCTTAGGGATTCTTAGTCGGCCTAGGAAATCCAACTAGTCCTGTCTCTCACATGGGCTCCACAAGGTCATTGATGACAGAAATGTCTCTTGGCTGTACCTGGAGACAGAGATCGAGGCTCTCAAACAGGAGGTGTTCTTTCTGAAGAACCATGAAAGGGAAGTAAAAGGCCTACAAGCCCAGATTGCGGGCTCTGAGTTGACCCTGGAGGTAGATGCCCCCAAGTCTCAGGACCTTGCCAAGATCATGGCAGGCATCCTGGCTCAATACGACGAGGTGACTCAGAAGAACTGAGAAGAGCTGGACAAGTACTGGTCTCAGCAGATTGAAGAGAGCACTACAGTGGTCACCACGCAGTCCGCTGAGGTTGGAGCTGTTGAGATGATGCTCACAGAGCTGAGACTTACAGTCCAGTCCTTGGAGATCAACCTGGACTCAATGAGAAATCTGAAGACCAGATTGGAGACCAATCTGAGGGAGGTGGAGGCCCCCTATGCTCTGCAGATGGAGCTTCTCAACCGGATCCTGCTGCACCTGGAGTTGGAGCTGACACAGACAGGAGCAGAGGGGTAACACCAGGCCCAGGAGTACAGGGTTCTGCTAAACATCAAGGTCAAGCTGGAGGAGGCTGAGATCGCCACCTACTGCTACCTGCTGGAAGACAGTGAGGACTTTAATTTTGGTGATGCCCTGGACAGCAACAACTCCATGCAAACCATCCAAAGACCACCACCCATCAGCTAGTGGACGACAAAGTGGTGTCTGAGACCAACGACACCAAAGTTCTGAGACATTAAGCCAGCAGAAGCAGGGTACCCTTTGGGGAGCAGGAGGCCAATAAAGTTCAGAGGTCAAAAAAAAAAAATATTTTATGGTTTGTACCGTGTAACTTAACCCTGGCTTGCATGGTCTTAGGTCTTCTTTATAATTTGGTATTTTATTGCCACAGAGTGTGTTTTGTCAGCTTTATGATCTCTGTTTTAACATTAATGCTGGTCAGCTGTACTTAAACTCCAAAACAGAGGAGTACAAGGAGGTATGGCTGACCTTTCTTCCCTTGTGGCATGGAATTCAGTTTTTCAGGTTTCTCTGAGATCCCCATGGCCTATGGAGTGTTCATTCAGTCAGTTTGGGAGCCACAGGATTTTATTTTTGATTTATGAATGCATCTTGAGTATTTCTATATATATTCAAAGGCCCCACAAGAAATTATATTTTTTTTCCAAAGAGCAAGTATATTTGTTACATAAAAAAGAATATGTACCCTTAAGAAATAACCATAAACTTCAAATTAGACAAGATCATAGGATTGAAAACAGCAAGTCTATATCCATCTAGTTGTTAAAATTGGTAATAGATATGTTCTAAGGAAATGTAGCTGGTTATGATAGCTCACTTATTTCTTATGTTACAAATTTGACTGTTAAGGGTGATAGAGCTTAAATGTTGTCACAGTGGGAATGTATTTTTTAAGACATTTCTTTCCATCTTGAGGATATAATAAATGTAAAATTCTTCAACTATTCCACTCTACTAGAAAAAAAGCCCTGAGGTTTAGGTTTCAGACCAAGTTAAATCATTTTTACCCTATAGGAAATAAACTGAAATTTAAACTTAAATTATGTAGAAATTTTGCTTAAGAGTCCCTTTATTAGAGCTTGTTAATTGATGATCTCCACAATTACTTTCTAATTTATAACTAATAAAATCAGTCTATCAGACTAAACTGTAAGGGCTATTTATCATAATGTTCTGTTCACTAAATGGAAGCCATAGTTTAAAACATTTTAGTTAAATCCAGCCACTTACTATCAACCAGTATATCTCTTTATTTCTAAATCCAGAGGCAAAAATATCACTTAAGGTCTGAGTTATAAATGTTTTCTAAAACAGTATTAAGTTATATTCTTTATTCCTTATTTTAGATAAATTTGAGAAAGCTTAAAAACAATATCAATACTTTTAATTTAAATTTTAATTTTAAATGTAGGTGCTACTGTATCTGTCTACAGCATATTTTGCCAATAATTCTTGAATTGGAATTTTATTTAAAGTTACCAGAGATAAAATTCAAAGCCTTCATTATACCAACATTATCAAGCTAATACCATTAATATCCGATATCAATCATTGTGTCTTTAATGCCTTATGCATTAACTTGAGGTCTACTAATTAAAATTTTCTATTAATCGTTTTGAACTTAGTTGAACTAGAGTTTTGCATTATTATCATAATTTGTGGGGGAAATCTGCAATATTTATTTTTAAGTACATATTAAAATTAATTAAAATAATCTATTTTCAAAACTTTAACTTCATAGATTAATATAAATATACAAATTAAGAGTTTAGTGTTATTTATATTATTGCTTATTCAAGGTCACATTTTATGAACTAAAATTTTCTTCTTCCATCAGCCTTGTTCAGATCATCATCACTTCTCAGTTGGGTGATTGTGGTAGTTTCCTACCTACTGTTGTTACCAGAGAGGAGTCCCGATCCAGATCCTAAGAGACGGTTTATGAATCTCACTCAAGAAAGAATTTGAGGTGAGTTCATAAAGTGAAAGTATGTTTACTAAGAAAGTAAAGAAATAAAGGAATGGCTGCTCCATAGGTAGACGAGTCTTGAGGGCTGCTGATTGCCCATTTTTTTTCTTGATTATATGCTAAACAAGGGGTGGATTATTTATGCCTCCTTTTTTTAGACCATATGGGGTAACTTTCTGATTTTGCCATAGCATTTGTAAACTGTCATAGTGTGTCTGGAATTGGTGGGTTCTTGGTCTCACAGACTTCAAGAATGAAGCCGCGGACCCTCGCAGTGAGTGTTACAGCTCTTAAAGTGGAGCATCTGGAGTTTGTTCCTTCTGATGCTCGGATGTGTTCAGAGTTCTTCCTTCTGGTGGGTTCGTGGTCTCGCTGGCTCAGGAGTGAAGCTGCAGACCTTCACGATAAGTGTTACAGCTCATAAAAGCAATGTGGACCCAAACAGTGAGCAGTAGCAAGATTTATTGCAAAGAGCGAAAGAACAAAGCTTCCACAGTGTGGAAGGGGACCCGAGCAGGTTGCCACTGCTGACTCAGTCAGCCTGCTTTTATTCTCTTATCTGGCCCCACCCATGTCCTGCTGATTGGTAGAGCCGAGTGGTCTGTTTTGACAGGGTACTGATTGGTGCGTTTACAATCCCTGAGCTAGACATAAAGGTTCTCCACTTCCCCATCAGATCAGTTAGATACAGAGTATCAACACAAAGGTTCTCCAAGGCCCCACCAGAGCAGCTAGATACAGAGTGTCGATTGGTGCACTCACAAACCTCGAGCTAGACACAGGGTGCTGATTGGTGTGTTTACAAACCTTGAGCTAGATACAGAGTGCCGATTGGTGTATTTACAATCCTTGAGCTAGACATAAAGGTTCTCCACATCTCCACCAGAGCAGCTAGATACAGAGTGTCGATTGGTGCACTCACAAACCTCGAGCTAGACACAGGGTGCTGATTGGTGTGTTTACAAACCTTGAGCTAGATACAGAGTGCCGATTGGTGTATTTACAATCCTTAAGCTAGACATAAAGGTTCTCCAAGGCCCCATCAGAGCAGCTAGATACAGAGTGTCGATTGGTGCACTCACAAACCTTGAGCTAGACACAGGGTGCTGATACACAGTAGCACTACAGAATTACAGTTATTGACCATTAAATTGGACTACTTCTGGAAGTCAATACAAAATAGGGAAATGTTAAGTTTTTTTGTTTGATAGGAAAAATCATCCTAGTTCATAGGAAAAAATACTTTTCTTTCAAGTAAAAATTGAGAGAAATTATAGGTGATTATACAAGGTAGAACAATTACATTTTTTAAAAAGTTTCCAGAAAATGCAGATAGTTTTCATCAGTAATACAGAAGCTTGGAGTAAAATTCTCAAAACAACTCAGTAAACATACTAATAGGGGAACAAAAAACTAGACTGAATACTGATTCAATGAACATTTATATTTATTAAATTCTTAGGTACTGGTGACACTGCATTAAACAAAAGTGACAAAGTTATTGTTTTCATGACATGTATGTCAGTGGACAAATTAAGATCAAATTGTTGAGTGGAGAGGTTGTTATTCTACTTACCACTCATCCCCTTTCAATTAAAAATTACTTTCAAAATGTAGCCATTTATCAAGATTTTTAAAAACCCTATAAAGTTGGAGATGGAGGAAAATGCAACATTACGGGGCATGAGACAAAAATAAAGTGTATCAAGATCTGCACTTAATTTAAACTATATCAGGTTCAACTCTGAGAAGGCAGATGTTTGGGTAATTGTCAATTGTGATATATGCTTCTATAACATATTTTGATCTACCTGAATCATAATCTCAGTAAGAGTACTTTGAAATCTATTCTCATTAATTATTTCTTCATATTAGTCAACTATAGCCACAATAGCATTGTATAACAAACCATTCTAAAAGCAGTGGATTGCAAATTAAGCTTTTATTTCTCACTCTTATGTGGGTTTGGCTGGAGTTCAACTGATCTAAGGCAGCTATCAATTCTTTACCACAGGTTGGGTTCAGGTCTATTTTTTGTATTTCTCATTCTGGGGAGACCAATAGGTTTCTTAGAGCATGCCTGTCTCATTATAGAGACAACAGAACAGGGAAGCCCTATCATGCAGCTCCATTTCAAGCCTCTCTTCACATTTCTTTTATCAACACATTTGCCAGGGAAAGTGTGGAGGCCAAAGTACATGGAGGTGCGGGTCTGGAAAAAAATAAATAAATATGAGACAATAATCTAATCTACCACAAAATCAAATAGCCTGGCTAATGGACTGTTGCAAATACTCATATATTTTACAACAATATTTTACAGTTCTTGTAGTTGCTGTTACTGCAATAAGCTACAAAATTTATGAGTACGTGGGCAGCTATAGAGTAAAACTTTTTTAATGTCATAAATAAGCCTTTAAAGAACTCTTTTTTGCTTTCTAAAATTCATATTACTTAACCATTTATTGAGATAATTTTAGATTAACCTGAAGTTATAAGAAATAATAGAGAGATATTTCTTGTACCTTCACCCAGTTTTTCTTGCAGAACTACAGTACAATATTTCAAATAGGCAATTGACTACTATCTGCCATCTTTATTCAATTTTATATGACATTATGTGGTGTGCCTGCATGTGTGTATAATCCTATGCAATTTTATGTGTCGATTTATAGGAACATCACCACAGACAAGACAGATAATAGTTCTGTGTCTGGTAGGAATCTCTTGTGCTATCCACTTACAGCCACAGACTTTTCCTCACCTCTACTATTACTAATCTCTGGCAGCTAGTAATTGTTTCTTCACCTCTATAATTTTGTCAGTTTAAAAATGTTCTATAAATGAAATCACATAGTATATTACCTTTGAGATTGGCTTTTTTCATTAAGTACATTTCTCTTGAGGTCTATCCAAGTTGTATATGTATCAATAGTTCTTTATTTGTTGATGAATAATATTCAGCGTTGTGAATTTACCAGTTTGTTTAAGCATTCACCTATTGAAGGACTTTTTTATATTGATTTTGACTATTATGAAATAAAGATGCTATGAATATTTACAGATTTTGTGTGAATCTAAGTTTTTATTTCTGTAGGATAAATACCCAGTAGTGCAATTGCTGGGTCATTTGGTAAACAGAGATAGTTTGGAAAGAAACTCATACATTTTTTCCAAAATAGCTGTACTATTTTACACCCTTCTCAGGAATTTGTGAATGATCCATTTACTTTAGATATCAGTCATATTTTTTCTAAAATGTGCTGGGAGGGTCAGGCCTCTATTTTGCATAATATGGGTAAAATTTCAGTGTATTAACAGTAACTTTATAGGAATTGAAGAAGTATGCATTTCTTGGGAAATACCTAAAACAAAGCATCAAGCAGTCTTCAGGTATTAGAAAATTGCTCAAAGAATTCAAGAACATTTCATTTGAATTTTACTTTCTTGAAGTTAATTTTGCCTTTTTAAAAAATTTTTGAGATGGGGTCTCACTCTGTCTCCCAGGCTGGAGTGCGGTGGAGCGATCTCAGCTCACGGCAACCTCTGCCTCCCGGGCTCAAGTCATCCTCCCACTTCAGCCTCCCAAGTAGCTGGGATTATGGGCACATTCCACCACACCCAGCTAATTTTTGAATTTTTGTAGAGTTTTGCTATGTTGCCCAGGCTGGTCTCAAGTGATCTGCCTGCTGGGCCTCCCAAAGTGCTGGGATTACAGGCATGAGCCACCATACCCGGCCTCATTCTGTCTTTTAATTCATGGGATTATATGTTTCATTGTCCACAATACAAAGATCAGAGATCATGATAGTTTCATATGGTTTTATACAAATAACCTGAAGATGATAATAAACAGTTTGAGAATAAAAAATTATGGGTTCAAGTGATTCCAAAGAAATGATTCCATTTACTTTAGGTTTTAAATTATTGTTCCAGAATATTTTTCACATTAGATTTTACATTTCTTCCCTTTCTTTTTCCTCTGATAGTTTAATTATGAGTCAGTGACATAAATATGTTGTAGAAATTCCATATTCATGATTTCACAAACTTAGTAATCCCGTGAGAAAAAATGCTCTGGAAACAATATCCAAAAAAGCCTTCCTATCACTATGGTTTAGGTTAACTGTCTGTGACTGAGCAAGATATATGGCTGGAAGGCAGATAATCGGAATGGTTATAACTTGGGGTGGGAATGAGTTTTCCCAAATTATTCTCATTTAAACAATAAAGAATTAAATACATATATATTATATTTATAAATCTATACACTTTTATTTATTTATTTAGACAGACAGAGTTTAGCTCTTGTTGCCCAGGCTGGATTGCAGTGGCGTGATCTCGGCTCACCACAACCTCTGCCTTCTGGTTGCAAGAGATTCTCCTGCCTCAGCCACCTGAGTAGCTGGGATTACAGGCACCCACCACCACACCTGGCTAATTTTTGTATTTTTAGTAGAGACGGGGTTTCAGCATGTTGGTCAGGCTGGTCTCGAACTCCTGACCTCGTGAACTGCCCACCTAGGCCTCCCAAAGTGCTGGGATTACAGGGGTGAGCCACTGTGCTTGGCCACACATATTTTAATAAGCACATTATATATGTTAATATATATATATATATATATATTTGAGTCAGGGTATCCATCTGTAGCCCAGGCTGCATTGTCATACAGTGACGCCATCAGAGCTCAATTCAGCCTCTGTTTCCCAGGCTCAATAAATTCTTGCACTTCAGCACCCTGCAAGTAGCTAGGACTACAGGCATTTGCCACCCCACCTAGCTGTTTTTGAATTTTAGTAGAGACAAGGTCTCCCTATGTTGCCCAGCGTGGTCTTGAACTCCTGAGCTCAAGGGATCCTCCTGCCTCAGCCTCCCTAAGTGCTGTGATTACAGTTGTGAGCCAACACACCCAACCTAAATTATATTTTAATAGATAAAAAAATGATTCCTATGAAGATACCAGAAAAACAGAACATACTCACTGAACTCCCCCTCCCCCAAACATAGCATTTTCCAAGGAATACTCAGATTTAATATCTAATTTCTAGCAATGTGAATTGAATTTGAATGTAGATTGACCATAAAACTCTATTTAAAACTATACCTTGGTTAGAATTTATAAATGCATATTTGTGGCATCAGCTTTACCTTCTGGCATGCCAGAGGCAGACCTCACCAATCAAGCACATTTAACTTAATGCAGTTTTAAAACAACCCCCCATAGGGTATACAAGCCAGCCACTACCAATTTATCAGAGCTGACATGTTAGAGAAAATCTATTTGTAGTGTCAGAACTGTCCAGTGGGAAATCCTTTACTCTACAATATTCTTCAGATTTTACCCCAGAATACTTGACTCTTTTCATTCTATTCCAAGATAAAAATAATTATCAACTAAAGTTAGAAAATGAAAACATATGTTTTAGAAAATATAAAGCCATTACATTTTTTTATGGAGTCAAATCAGTCAGAAATTGTAAAAACTATAGGTATTTATGATAGTAAAATTTCATGAAAGTTCTATAATCAATGAAGATTGGAAAATTCAGTTATGCCTGAAATCTGCAACATTTTCATGAAGTTTTTTTTTTTTTTTTGACAGAGTTTCGCTCTGTTGTCCAGGCTGGAGTGCAGTGGCGTGATTTCGGTTCACTGCAAGCTCCGCCTCCCAGGTTCACACCATTCTCCTGCCTCAGCCTCCCAAGTAGCTGGAACTCCAGGTGCCCACCACCACGCCCAGCTAATTTTTTGTATTTTTTAGTAGAGATGGGGTTTCACAGTGTTAGCCAGGATGGTCTTGATCTCCTGACCTCATGTTCTGCCCACCTTGGCCTCCCAAAGTTCTGGGATTACAAGCATGAGCCACACGCCCGGCCTCATGAAGTTCTTAAGAGAACGAGACGGATAAACAAAAAACGAAAAGACAAAAAACAAAAATGTGATGTGTTTTGTTTTACATATATTGTCTCTATTTCGGTTGTCATTATATACATGATTAAGTACATATTATTAAAATGTAAGAGAAATGCTAATTAATTCTAATTGAGAATCTCCTACAACAATACTTCAAGAGATAAAAAGAACATACAACTAAGGACTAGATTGTTAATAATATAATCATTCGAGGTTATTTTCTGCATATTATAGTGGTTCTCAAATTTAGCTGTTTATCACCTTGACTTATGAAGTTTTATTAAACTACTGAAGGTAAGCTCCAAAAGCAGACATACAGAATAAGCCTCTCAAAAGGTGAAATCCAAGCAACATAACAGATTCTAGAACACAAACAGTATTGTGAACCACTGGCCTTGCCTTACATCAATCTGTTTCTACTGGTTGAGTGACTGTTAGTGCTAGCATATCTACTTTGACAAGATAAAGGTTAAGAAATGTTTCTAAAATTATATATGCAGCTTTTTTGATAGTAAAGAAATCTGCAGATGCAATAGTTGAAGAATTATGTTTTGTTACTTTTCTCTTACATACAGAAATAATTACCAAATTTGTATGATTCTCACAGATCTCAAGGAAACATGGCTGCTTTTAAAAAGCACAAAGTACACTGCCTGAGGTTGATCAAAATCTATTTTTATTCCTCAGGCCTTTACTTTTGCACATCGAAATTAAAACTTTGATTTTTTTATTTTTTTCTACTTTAGTTTGCCTCAATTTGTTTTTATTTCCCTTGTAATGGTGACACTTGCAATTTTGATGATACAGTTTAAATTTCCAGCCAATACTGTTTTCAAAAATCTTTTATTTTGTGTTAAAAGGAACAACAGAATATGTTTTTATTTTGTCCTTCCTGTATTTACAGACAGAGTTCCCAGACTCCTATTTTATTAAATCAAGGGTTTCAGAAACTATGGCGAGAAAATAAAATAAATTTACTAAATTCTATTGTGACCATGGAAGGGGTGGTGATGGGGGAGGACATGCAGTATATGCTGGAGAGGTGGGGTCAGCAGGTTTTTCTGGTTTAGTTGAATCATTGGCAGTTCACCATTCTATCAGTGTAAAGTTTTATTGAATGATTTATCACCTTCGAGTAAGAAGAGCAGAGTAGCAGGTGGGAAGTCTTAGACATTTTCCTGTCCTGAATCAGTGTTTCTGGGCTACAACCTCCTAGGTTATTAATCAATGAAGTTGGAAAGACATGGCACTCAGTAGTCATTAATCAACAGCCTTTCTGCAGTAACCTGTAAGCAGTGGCATTATAATGCTCACTATCAGATATGTTCCTAAGTGTGTAACCTGGGCATTGTCAAAGGAAGTGGAAGATTCCAACAGTAAACCTGGTCTTTAAGGCAGCAAGCATTTCTCAAGAGAATTATGGAGTGCAAATAAACAATTATTACCCTCACTTTTTTTTATGTTTATTTTCTTGTGTGTGCTCCCCCTGCTCCTTGGATGATAGCACACTTTCAGTTGCCTTAAAACAATAAACAAACACTTATTTTTGTTTAGCAAAAATAAGCTGACAATGAAATTAAATTTGACAGTGAAATAAGTGGCTGAGAAAAACAATCATCAAAGTCAGTTATAGTAAAACCCTTCTGTTACCCAAACTTCTACAATGAAATTTTGGATATGCCATAAATAATTTCAATATAAGTAAAAGGGTAATATCTCAAATTCATAAAACCTGAACAAAGTCCACTTGGAAGTAACTATGAAACTGTTATACAAAACCATGATTATGAAGAACTTGACAATAATTGTAACAATTACTAATCATGTCTTATCTAAGGAGCATATGTATATGCTGAGAAAAGCAAAATACATATGAATAACAATGCTTTAACAAGTTGTAAATTTGGGAAACTTTGATAATGGTAAGTTTATTCTGCTCATTTTCTGCATGATTTCACCTTCCCTTCCACCTTTTATTTCTTTATCTGTTTCCTCTCCGAATTTTTTTTCTCTGGTGCTAAGTTAAAGGCTACTCAGAGAGACATGGTAAAGTCCTCAAAATCTTTCCAGGACACTATTATCTGCTCCCACCATCAAGTGCCCATTGTTCAGTGTTGAAACTCAATATCTGCCTTCAGAATCAAATTCAAAAGAAGAAAAAGGCTTTACACAGCAGGCATACTAGTAAAGTTGTTTAAAAATCTAGTCCTTAAGAGGATAATGGATATAAGGTGACTAAAACAGTTAACCTAGCAATCAGAGGATGGTACTACTCCTACTTTGAACTCTGTAAAAGGAAAATAACTTTTTAAAAAAAACTGATTTTTAAAGTGGTGTTTTCAGAAGACTAATTGTAATAACACTCTCCTACTGACCCCAATCTGTAAGAAGGAGATAGATTAGTCCTTTTTACTGTGAAAGAAAATTTCTCTCACAATTTGAAGAAAAAAAGTAGCAAATAATGAAGAAAAAAGCACATTATAAAAAATTGGATAAGGGCCCAAGGGGAAATTGATGTTATCTAGCATTAAAATATCTAATAGGGAAAAATTTTACTGATTATTTACACGGATCCAAACCTATAATAACCCTTTTGAATGGTCCAATTTATACAGATAAGATTTCATGTAACAGTAACAAAATATTCGTGCAGGACTACAAACACAATTATTAAATGAGTAGTAAGTGGTAATTGGTTTTTAAATGTCTAGGAGGTACTTACAATTCTTTCAAAGAGTTTAGTTAATTGGGAGATCCAAATGATTCTAAACAAAAAAATATAAATATATCATTCTTATAGTGATATTTAATATTGATCACTAACATTTTCTACAACTTAAAGGAATCCTGGGTTATAAGCAACACAGGACATCAAAATCAATAGAAATAATAAAAATAATTTGAAGCTTCTTAGTCTAATATTACTACCTTGAAAGCTGAGTCTGATATTGTAATAGTACTTTTGATGAAACTTTATATCATAGAGAGGTCAAGCCTTTTGGGTTAAACAAACATTCAAGGTGGTATCAAAAACCATCAACAAAATATATAACAAAATTGATAAAATATATTTTTAGTAATTCTTAAAGTGATATGTTATTTAAAAAATAAATGGCTCAGATATTAATGATTTTGATCATATTATTAATTTTTAATATGCTGCAAAGAAGATATTTCTGAAGGATATATCTAAAAATCATGCTAATTTTGCAATAATAGAAACTTTTTTTTTAATGAATGCAGCAGAATTCTTTTGTCTACTTGCTTATTTCATCTTCCTAGCATCATTTCATCATCTGTTTTTTGGGGACTCCCTGAATTCCTCCTGAGAAAATCCCTTTGATTCCCAAGAGCAATTTAATCAATTGATCTTCTCCATGGACAAACAACAGGATTCATTAGAAAAAGTATTAAAAATAGATAGGAGTGGCAGGGCGTGGTGGCTCATGCCTGTAATCCCAGCACTTTAGCAGGCCAAGGCAGGCAGATCATGAGATCAGAAGATGGAGACCATCCTGGCTAATACAGTGAAACCCTGTCTGTACTAAAAGTACAAAAAATTCACTGGGCGTGGTGGTGCGTGCCTGTAATCCCAGCTGCTCAGGAGGCTGAGGCAGGAGAATCACTTGAACCCAGGTGTGTGGAAGGATTTTTAGTCCTTTCAGACCATCTTATCATTCACTGTATTTGATAAGCTGTCCAGATGGTCTTGCCTATAACTCTGAACTTTTAAACGAAATTGTATTATTTTTCTGGTGGTCGCTATAACAAATTTCTAAAAAGTTGATGGTTTAAAACAACAGATTATTCTCTCAAAGTTCTGAAGTCCAGAAGTCAAAAATACAGATATCAGCAGGGCTGCACTTTCTCCAGAGACACCTAAGAAAAATCAAGTTCTACAAAATCTACGCACCAAAAATAACAGAGTGTATGGAACAATAGAGTTGGAGCAGATAAATTAAAGCCTGTGCAATGTTCTAAGTCATGCACTGACAAAGACAATAATCCACACTTGTGAGATCACTTAGACCAGACAAGCATCTCAGATGCACAAATGAAGTGGAATGAAAACAATGGCAAGTCTTTAGCTAGAGCAAGGCTGGTGGGTGCTGTGACAACAAAGGAGTAGAACTCTGACCCAGTGAATCTACTTTTAAGGTGTATATGAGAGGTGATGAAATAAAGTGAAGTCTATACAGAACTGGTAGTGCTCTCAGGGTGCAGAAGTTCATTTTTTAATACAGACAAAAGAACTCCTGCTGCTAATGTAATCTTCCCTGCTGAACATTATAATTCCATTTCAGCCATTCCTGTTTCCATTGCTTAGAAAAATAAAAAAGTCTGTGTACCAGCGTCACATAAATATTATACTGTCAACATTTCTCTTGTTATCAATTTCCTGTGTGTTAATTGTAGAAACAAATATTGTGGTAGAACAGACTGTACAGTGATCTTTAGAAAAGCTATTTTTTTCTTCCCCTTGCCTAGTTGTTCAGTTTTTCATTTTATTATAGATTCTTCACAAACTCTTTGCTTGTTTTATTTTTCTTCGTGGAACCAAAGAACATTCGCTTATACTAAAAATATGTATGTATATAGACAGATGAGAGGTATGTAGATAGATAGATGTGTGTGGGGAGAGAGCGAGAGAGAATGCGACGTGCACAAGTGTCTGGAAATCTATTACACCAGGTGCTGCTATCTTACATTTGGTTCATAACATATCCTCAATGATCCCACAGACCACTGAGGCATTTTGCACCAAAATTTTCTCCATTGATTTTGTTTGTTCAATGGAACAGTAAATATGATTAATTTTTTTAAGTGGTGGGTTATACACAAACCATGATTAACTTTTAATCTAAAATCCTCCTCTGTTCAAAAGTGAAAATGAGGAAGAGACTAGAGAATTCATCTGAGGCCCGGAGGAGCAAGATTACAAGGCATAAAAATTGTGAGATTTTTTTATCATTGTCAGTAGATGTATTTGACAATTTTGATAATTGTGATAATAGACACTGAAAGAGAGATTTTGTGCCTCCTAGAAGTCGGCAACTGAGGCAGGGATTTATGGGCTGAGGTGGTCAGATGAGCAGAGACCAGCACATGCATTTGGGTATGAGAAGCATGAAAGAAACTGACATATATAAAAATCAATTACTCTTCTCCATGGGCAGATAACAGAATTCATTAAAATAAGTATTAAAAACAGATAGGAGTGGCCAGGAGCAGTGGCTCACACCTGTGATCCCAGCACTTTGGGAGGCTGAGGCAGGCAGATCATGAGGTCAGGAGATCGAGATCATCCTGGCCAACATGGTGAAACCCTATCTCTACTAAAAATACAAAAATTAGCTGGGCGTGATGACGCACATCTGTAATCCCAGCACTTTGGGAGGGTGAGGTGGATGGATCACCTGAGGTCAGGAGTTTGAGACCAGCTTGGCCAACATGGCAAAACCTCATCTCTACTAAAAAAAAAAGAAAAAAAATACAAAAATTAGCTAGGTATTGTGGCATACCTCCCAGCTAGTCGAGAGGCTGAGGTAAAAGAATCACTTGAACCCAGGAGGCGGAGGTTGCAGTGAGCCAAGATGGCACCACTGAACTCCAGCCTGGGCAATAGAGCGAGACTCCACCTCAAAAAAAAAAAAAAATGACCTCAACAAATTCGGAACCGTATCATAGTTCTAAATATAGAATATTAATAATTTTAACATAGTAAATTATTTATATCTCAATTTTCTCATTTGTCTGTCGATAAAGAGACACATTTTTCTGTGGTAGGCAGAATTGGCCCTCCAGAGATATCTGAGTCCCAACCCCAGAAGCTGTGAGCATGTTTACCTTCATTTGGCAAAAGAGACTTGAATGATGTAGTTAATCAAAGATTCTCAAAGCAGGAAGATTATCCTGTAATGCCAAAATGGGCCCAATATATTAAATGAGTTATTAAAATTGAAGAACACTTCCTGGCTGTGGTCTGAGGGAAATGTGACTGCTGAAGAAAACCAAGAGAAAGATTTGATATTGCTGGCTTTGAAAATGGGGAAATGAGGCCAAGAGCCGAGGAATACTGGCAGCCTTTAGAATCTGGTAAAGAAATAGATTCTTCTTAGCGCCTCCAGAAAGGAACCCAGCTTTGCCAAAATCTTGATTTTAGCTTAATGAAGCCTGTGCCAGACTTATGACATGCAACACTATAAACCACTACACTCATATTGTTTCAAGCCACTCAATGTATGGAAGCTTACTATGACTGCTATAAAAAATGCAATTCTTAATATTGCTTTCAAATATGAATTAGTCCAAAAAATATGAATTATTTCCCTTTTTTAGCTAAAGTTGTCTTTCCTCCTGCCTTCTACTTCCCTTCACAGTTACCTTTTATGAGATCTAATATATTGATTTTTCTTCAGTAAGATGAAATTCCACTAATATTGATGTAAAAAGTATATACATCTAAAAATACCAATTAATTCATTTATAAGTGAATACTTTAAAATGTGTGAAATATGAATTTCTATATGGAGATGTTTAAATTTTGGGCTGTGGATTTTTTATAAAGATATAATCCTGAAAACAATGTTATCATTCTATTCTTGTTGATAAATGTTGGCAAAATAAATAACATTTGCCAGGTTTGTTATGTTTTGGAAATAGAAAATTTGACTT
Source organism: Symphalangus syndactylus (assembly GCF_028878055.3). Lineage (NCBI taxonomy): Eukaryota > Metazoa > Chordata > Mammalia > Primates > Hylobatidae > Symphalangus > Symphalangus syndactylus. Next base: position 108,923,382 of record NC_072426.2, on the reverse strand, counting down.
TTAAGTGGTCTGTGTTCTCTGAAGTAGTTTAAGCATATGAATGCTTAAAGCATATATAAGCTTCAAGAGGACAGGGATTTAGTGTGTCTGTATTCCCAGTAGCTGAAACAGTGCCTGGCATTTATTAGGTAATTGGTAGTTAATATGAATAGTTAATACATAAAAAGTACAATTATAATTACCATCTTCAATTGTATATCTAATATGCTTATATGTAGGTGCACATCCACAATTTGCTTAAAATGCAGAAATATTTCATTAAATTACTTTTTTTTGTTGTTGTTGTTTGATACGGAGTCTCACTCTCTCTCCCAGGCTGGAGTGCAGTGGCACGATCTCGGCTCTCTGCAACCTCTGCCTCCCTGGTTCAAGCAATTCTTCTGCCTCAGCCTCACGAGTAGGTGGGACTACAGGCACGTGCCACCACGTCCAGCAATTTTTTTTTATTTTTAGTAGAGATGGGGTTTCACCGTGTTAGCCAGGATGGTCTCGATCTCCTCACCTCGTGATCCACCCGTCTCAGCCTCCCAAAGTGCTGGGATTACAGGCGTGAGCCACTGCTCCCAGCCATTAAATTATCTTAAACTATATTTATGAATTATTGCAAGATGAGTAGTATTAACAACACTACTTGTTAACATTTATTGAGAATGAAAATAAAATTAAGGATGTGAAGAGGGTAGAAAATTATTAAAACATGGTGCTTAATTTTATCCAGAACAAAGTAAAGTGTCTTCTTCATTAAAAAATTCCCATGTAACAAGATTACACATATTCAATTATTATTAGAAATTTTCTGTTTACACATGCATTCAATGTCTTTCTTATTATTTATCATTTTCTGTGTACTACCATGAGAGTAAAACTGTCATCCTCCAGTTTTCATTAGTAAATTTAAAATCATCTTTAATTTTAGTTTTCTTTTCTAAAGCTATAACCATTTCAGTGTGTCCCTTCTAAAGAATGCCTTTGTGAAAAAAAAATCATGTATTAAAATATATTTAGTTGGTAATTAAGAAAAATTTAAATTCTTGTTGCCCCAAATGTTTTTAACTTTTTAAAAACGATTTCCCTATTAAGCTATCAGAACTATGCTAATGTACTCTATGGTGAATTTAATTTGATTAGTTTGCTTATCAATTAGTAAAACAGTAACACATACAAACAAAAATACACTTTCAGGTCCTTGACATATCTATTTCCTTTAGTAATAATCAACAAGTTAAAATTTGATTTCAAATAGAAAGGAACCCAGGAGTTGATCTCTCACATTCTTCATTGTCTGTACATGATTGTTTTGCTTCCCTTTTTTAGCACTGGGTAGGTGATGAACTAATATTGAACATGAAGACCAGGCTCTAGGGGACACAGAGAGGAGAGATTAAATTGGGAACTGAAGGGGGCACACACATTTCTGCCAGCACTTCCCACACCTGGAGGCCACTCTGCTCATTTGTAAGCCTGATGACTTTCCCTTAAAAGAGGACGCCGATTTAAACCAAGTAAAGATTTTCTTATTAGTGGCTAAAGGCAACTGATATACTTCACAACCCACTCAACCACTGCTGCAGAGTTTTTGAAATTCTTTGAGGTTTTGCAAGCCTTCTGCATTATACATTACTACTTGTGCAACAGAAGACAATTTAAAGATCTCTTGGAGCACAGAATTTAAAGTTCAACTGTTCTGAAACACTGCAGGGAGTCTAAAGAAGAGGGTGAAATGGCAAGAGAAATGTATAAGTTTCAGACAGAACTTTAAAAAATAAGCATAATTTATATTTTATAATATTTTATGCCTCTCAGACACATTCTCAACTTATCATACAACTTAGTTAAGTTCCAGGTCATAATACTCTTTTATTATTTATATTTGATTATTAATAGTTCACATTGGGTGACACAAATAACTAATTTAAATGCTTTTGTTTCTATTTCAAAGTGTAAATGTGTGTTAAGAACAAAACATTTCACTCAGACCCTCATAAAGACTTTTGTACGTAAGTATTATATAGGATCTCTGTATAGGAAGTTAAAGACAGCTTTGCATGGTGTCTTGCAATTATTTAAACTTTGTTCTTCACAAATTAGGTAAGTTTTTAAATCATATTAATGACATGCTTTCTTAGGATTTTGCACATATTTGAAGATTTCTCAAATACCTCATTTTATCAATTTGTTTACAGAAAAATATATTGTGAACCATGAGAAGAAGGTGGTCTACTGTCTTTAAAACATCATAATTTGATTATGGCATAATGGACTTATAAATAGAGAGAGAAAAACTGATAATATCTGGGTTTGATACAATTATTTATTCTCCTGTCAAGCATCAATTGCCTCTTCACTAGGTTTAATATTTATCTCTTGTTAACCTATTACAGAGGGAATGGGAGACTCCCAGTTTATCTAATTGCTGAACATTTAGAAGAGGTGAGTTAGATTTGAGCTTATAAATCTTAGAAGTAGAGATACTCTCATGAAATCATCAGTTCCAGGCTGATTTTACAGATGATTAGAACACGATTATTTGTAGAATTGCTTATACAATAATTTCTCGTCACAGCTACTGTTTACTTTCAAGGCTACTGATATTTTTCAAAGAAAAAATCCATAGAGTTATAGAGCACCCGTTATTTCAGTGATATAAATTTAATAGTTCAATTTTATTCAATTTAAGTATTTCAGTGGGTCTTGCCCTATTTTAGTAAACCCCAATAATTTAATGGAGAAAGAAGGAAATGAAACAAAACAAAATTTAAAATAAAACATAAGAACAAAACTAATCAATTACTAATTATTGCATATTATGTTTAACCATTTTCTGCCCATACCAAATAATAATATGTAAAGATCCTCAAGTATTTATTTATAGTACAAACAATAGCTATACAAAACATTCTCATTTTACTTTCAGCATGTAGTAAATAAGCATCTTGATTACTTTTAAATTATTAATATTTCTAAATAAATGCTAGAGAATGTGAACCTTTAGTAAAATATATTAAGATTGCAATATTTTTAACAGCTGATATGGTCTAGAAAATATAAAATAACATAAAAGAGTATTTTAAAATTGACAGAAACTCAAGTTACCTCCTTATAAAATCATCTCTTGAAATATCTTTTTCTCTACATTATTTTAAAAACGGGAGGAATGAGGTTACAGAATAAGAATAAACTATCTGGCAGTTTTTTAAAGTAAAATGGAATAATAAAATTCATGATATTTTAGGACTACCAACCAGTAGTTATTAATATTTTCATTTCCTAGATTATACATAAAAATTAGGACAAGTATTTCATAATGCTGTTTCAAAACATTCTTTTTCTCTCCATATCCGTGTATCATAATGAAAAGAAATAAAAGAACACATAATTTTGGAGACCTGTTTTTTTCTCAAATTATTTGTTGAAGGAAATCTCTTAATATCAAGAAAGTAATTTTGCATTGTCAGCATAAACAATTTTTTAAGGAATTTGAAAGACAAGTAGAACATGTGCAGGTGTAGAGAAATGGATCCATTTAAAATGAATCAATCACCACAATGTATAAATTTCAGTGATAATTTCTCTAGGTAGCCCTCATATTTGCCTGACTCCATCACAGTTCTACCTCCAGAGAACACACTTTTCACCCTCCATTGCTGCCTACTTTTTTTTTTTTTTTTTTTTATACTTTAGGGTTTTATGGTACATGTGCATAATGTGCAGGTTTGTTACCTATGTATCCATGTGCCATCTTGATTTCCTGCACCCATTAATTCATCATTTAGCATTAGGTGTATCTCCTAATGCTGTCCCTCCCCCCTCCCCCCACCCCACAACAGTCCCCGGAGTATGATGTTCCCCTTCCTGTGTCCATGAGTTCTCATTGTTCAATTCCCACCTATGAGTGAGAACATGCGGTGTTTGGTTTTTTGTCCTTGCGATAGTTTACTGAGAATGATGTTTTCCAGTTTCATCCATGTCCCTACAAAGGACACGAACTCATCATTTTTTATGGCTGCATAGTATTCCATGGTGTATATGTGCCACATTTTCTTAATCCAGTCTATCGTTGTTGGACATTTGGGTTGGTTCCAAGTCTTTGCTATCGTGAATAGTGCCGCAATAAATATACGTGTGCATGTGTCTTTATAGCAGCATGATTTATAGTCCTTTGGGTATATACCCAGTAATGGGATGGCTGGGTCAAATGGTATTTCTAGTTCTAGATCCCTGAGGAATCGCCTTAAGAACCAATGTTGTGTCAGTATAGCTTATTACCACATGACATGTGGTAAGGCTTTTGTTAGTATATTGCTGATGATCATAAACTCCTAGATTATGTTTTGAACATTCAAAGAATATTATTGCATTTATTATTAGGGACTATGCCATGGAAGCATTTTATATGTCAGAGTTTTAATTTATATTACCTCCTACAGCACAAGTTTTGAAGTTGGTAGAATATGAAGGAACCCATGACATCAAGCCAACCATACAGTAAATATCTAGCACTACTTTGCATATATTAGGCACTCACTCTTCCTTTCCCAACATGGTAAACTATAGATAAAATTCCAGATTTGGAGCCCCTGATATTGTATTTGATATTTATCTTTTTCTGTAGATTTTATAAGGTTACTTTATTATCACTGGATATTGAGAGAAATTTCCATTCACTTAAATGGAGTGATATAGAAACTCAGAAATAATCAGCTACATGACATTCATGAACATTTGTGAAATGGACATCACAAATAAATAAATGTACATCATCCTGTATAAATTGTCTCTGTTGTTCAAATTAAAATGTATGTTCATTCTAGATATGTTCATTAGGGTGAAAAGAAAGTAAGATAAAAATATGTCAATTCAATTTCCAAGTGTTTTCAGCAATTGTGCTGTTAAAAAAAAAAAACAACATCCAACTATAGGAAGAATGAGATCAACATAGAAAAGCTAATGATTTAATGGCCAAAAGTGAAAAACTAACATGTGAAAAACAGTAAAAATTTAAAAAGTAGATTTTTTCCTAGGTTACACAATTAAGTAAGGAATTAAGAAAAGAAAATAACATATACCTTTATGTTTCTTCACAAGTCATGGATTACCATATAGAAGTTTGACTTTTTGCTAATGTTTTATTTAAATATGTGGATTCTAATATTCCTTTCTTGATAACTGTTCCATGGCAGGATGCTTAGATAATATAGATTTATGTCTTTTATAGAGCATAAATTGTGCCAGAACCTGATTAAAGTTTACAAATAAAGAAATGAACATTTTATCATTGCTTTGACAAAAATGTGTTTTTAAAGAGTTACATGCTCTTAATAATTTTATTTAATGATCTAATCCTTTTAAACAATCACATAATTTCTTAAAAATCACCATTTTTCTCTAAGAATCATAAAAAGTTATGAGAAGGATCATTTCTTCAGCTGAGCTATATATTACATAGGTGTGAAATACAGTATTAATAAAAACAAGGTTTTCTTATTGTGTCAAAAAAATTTTATTAACTCAATTTATAATAGAGAATGCTTGAGTCTTTGTGATAATTTCATGTAATGAACACTAATAAAAGCATACTCTGGAATAGCTTATCAATAAGATATGTTTCCTTTGATAATATACTCAATCTCTTCACAACATGGGGTCCAAGAAAAACTTTTTTCTGTGTTGCACACTGGACTCAACATTGAATATATGTCTGAAGATATCATAGGCCTTCCAAGAACATTGTTAAAAACAAGTGGACAAAAGTGTAAGATTCAAAATACAGTGTACCAACAGAAGAGTTTTGTGAATAAAGGACTGGATTATTTCTATGTTGAAAAAGATATATATTATTCTTTTCTAAATCTGTTTATTGCATTTACTATTTTACAACATTTTTGCAATTTATTCAACCATGGATGTCTTTTTGAATTATAATACATTGATAGAAAACCCATAGGAGCTCACATAATATAATGCTTCTTTTTAGTAAAGTATTAGGTCTAATGTCATATCACAGATGGATTATAATTTCTGCCAAAAATTATCACAGTAGGAATTTAGTAGTTAAATCTGTGGACTACAATCTATCCTATATCAATTCTCCACCTGCTCCCCACAGCTCTTAGCCTTGTGAATCTGAATTGTATGAACTACAACTGGCTGTCTTGCTCTCTGTGATTCTTCCAATTTATTTGTATTTTTAAAAATATTTATACATCATAATTGCACATATTTATGGGACACATGGGATTTTGATGAATGCATAGAATATGGAATGATCTAATTAGGGTATTTAGGATATCCATCACCTGAAACACTTATCATTTTGGGGGGTATTGGGAACATTTCAAATCTTCTAGCTATTTTGAAATATACAATAAATTATTGCTAACTATAGTGACCCTAGGGTGCTATTAAACACTAGAACTCACTCCTTCTATCTAACTGTATGCTTGTACACATTAACCAATTTCTCTTAATTCCCCTGCCCCAACTTTTCCTAGACTCTTGTGACTATCATTTTACTTTCTACTTCCAAAAGATCAGCTATTTTAGCTTTTACATATGAGTAAAAACGTGTGATATTTGTCTTTCTCTGTCTGGCTTATTTCACTTACATAATGACCTCCAGTTCCACCCATGTTGTTGCAAATGACAGAATTTCCTCCTTTTTTAAGCTGCATTGTATTCCACTGGGTATATTTATACCACATTTACTTTATTTAAATGTTAATGGAGACTTAGTTTGATTCAAATGTCCTGAGTATTGTGAACAGTACTGTAATAAACAAGGGAAGTGGTGATTTCTCTTAAACATACAGATTTCCTTTCCTCTGGATACATATGTATTAGTGGGATTGCTGGATTATATGGTAGTTGAATTTTTAGATTTTGAGAAACCTCCATACTATTTTCCAAAATGGCTATGCTAATTTACATTCTCATCATCAGGGTATGAGAGTTCCCTTTTCTCCACAAATTTTCTATTATTTGTTATTTTCCATCTTTTTAACAATAGCGATTCTAACTGAGGTGAGATGATTATCTCATTGCGGTTTTGATTTGCATTTCTCTCATGATTAGTTAGGTTGAAAAGTTTTCCATATAGCTGTTGGCCATTTGCATTTCTATTTCTGAAAATTGTCTATTCAGAATCTCTGTCCAATTTTTAATAGGATTTTTTGTAGTTGCATAGTTTGAGTTTTTATTATATTTTGGATATTAGTCTCTTACTGGATGAATAGTTGGCAGGTATTTTATTTCATTTTACAGATTATCTGTTCACTCTGCTGATTTTCTTTGAGGTGCATAAGCTTTTTAGTTTAATATTTTCCATTAGCCTATTTTTGTTTTTGTCACCTGTGCTTTTGAAGTCTTAGCCATAAAATGTATGTCTAGACCAATATCCTGAAGCATTTCCCTTAAATTTTTTATAATAGTTTTATAGTTTTATCTTACATTTATATCTTTAATTTATTTTTACATGCATTTTGTATATGGTGTGAGATGGGGTCCAATTTTATTCTTCTATATGTGGATATTCAGTTTTCCCAGAACGCTTTGTTGAAGAGGGTGTCCCTTCCGCAATGTATGTTCTTGCCTCTCTATTTAAAATCAGTTGGCTGTAAACATGTAGATTAATATCTGGGTTCTCTATTTTTTCCTATTGGTTCTCCTGCCTATTTTATGCCAGTACTATGGTGCTCAGCACACCATAGGTCTGTATTATATTTGAAGTCAGGTAGTATGTTATTTCCAGCTTTGTATTTTGTCCTCGGTATTACTTTGGGTAGTCAGGGTCTCTGTGGTTCTATACACATTTTAGGATTGTTTTGTTTTGTTTTCCTGCTAAGAATGCCAGTGGCATTTTGGTAGGGATGACATTGAATCTATAGATTAAGTTGATTAGTATGGTCATTTTAATAATATTAATTATTTTGGTACATGAGCATGAGATGTATTTTCATTTGTTTCTTACTCTTTAATTTCTTTCATCATTGTTTTGTAGTATTTCTTATAGAAGTCTTTTATCTGTTTGTTAAATTTATTTTTAGATATTTTAATTTTATGATAGCTATTTTAAATGAGATTGTTTCCTTGATTTCTTTTTCTGCTAGTTTGTTATTGGTATACAGAAATGCCACTAATTTTTATGTGCCTATTTTTTATTCTATAACTTTATTGAATTAATTTATCTGTTCTAAAAAATTTTTGTGCACTCCAGGTTTTTCTATATATCAGATTATGTCATCTGCAAAGAGGGACAATTTGACTTTCTCTTTTCCAATTTCGATGTCTTTTTATTTTTTTTTTCTCTTGCCTGATTGACCTGTCTAGGACTTTCAGGGTTTTGTTTAATAAGAGCAGTGAAAGTCAATCCTTATCTTGCTCCAGATCTTAGAGGAAAGGTCTACAGCTTTTCCTCATTCAGTACGATTTTAGCCATAAGTCTGTCAAACATGGGCTTTATTATGTTGAGATTTGTTCCTTTTATGCCTAGTTTGAAGAGAGATTTTATCTTGAAGGGATATTAAATTTTATTAAATGCTTCTTCTGCCTCTACAGAGATAATCATATGTTTTTTGTACTTTTCTACTGAGATAATTGATGTCACTTTTATTTAATATTTTACTATTTTATTATATTTATTTTCATATGTTGAACTATCTTTATGTCCCTGGAATGGATATTTCTTGACTATGGTGAATGATCCTTTTAATGTGTTGTGGAATTCAGTCTGCTAATATTTTGTTGAGGATTTTGCATCTGTGTTCACTAGGTATATTGACCTTTAGAGTTTTTTATTTGGCTGGATCTTTGTCTGATTTTGGAATCAAGGTAATGCCGGCTTCAGAGAATGAGTTAGGAGGAATTCTTTCTTCTTACGCTTTTGGGAATAATTTGAGAAGAATTGATGTTCTTTATAAGTTTGGTAGAATTCAAACCAAACTTATAAAGCCATCCAGTCCTAGGCTTTTCTTAGACATTTTATTACTGATTCAATCTCACTACTTGTTCCTGGTCTATTCAGGCTTTCTATTTCTATAGATGTCTAGGTATTTATCTATTTCCTCTAAGAATATCAATTTGTTAATATATAGTTATTCATAATAGTCTTGAATAATCCTTTATGTTTTGGTTATCACAGTTGTTAAATATTTTTGTTGTTGTTTTGATTTATTTACTTGAGTCTTCTCTCTTTATTTCTTGGTTAGTCTCACTAGTGGCTTACTGATTTTGGTTTATCTTTTCAAAATTTTGTTTTATTTCCTTCTTAATTTCTAAATTTAATTTTTCAATTTCCTTCTTAATTTCCACTTTGATCCAATTGTTCAGGAGCATGTTGACTAATTTCTACACATTTGAACAATTTTAAAAGTTTCCATTGTTATTAACTTCTAGTTTTATTTCACTGTGATCTTAGAAAATATTTTATATTTCAATGTTTTAAAATTTGTTGACTTATTTTTGACCTTACATGTAGTTTATCCATGTGCTGATATGAAAAATAGGTATTCTGCAGCTGCTGAATAAAATGTCCTCCAAATGTCTGTTAGTTTCATTTGGTCTAAAGTGCAGCTTAAATCCCATGTTTCTTTGTTGATTTTCTGTGTAAGTGATCTATCCAATGTTGAAGGTGGTGTGTTGACATTCTCAATTATTATTGTATTGGAATCTACCTCTCCCTTTAGATATAATAATATAATTGCTTTATATATCTAGGTGCTTTCAATTTGGGTGAAAACATGTAGAATTGTTATATTCCATTGCTGAATTTATCTCTTTATGATTACATAGTGACCTTTTTTGTCTGTATTTATGGTTTTTGACACAAAGTCTGTTTTATCTGACATAAGTATGGCTACTCTTGCTTACATTTGGATTTTCTTTGAAAGCAATATCTTTTTGAATCCTTTCATTTTTATTTGATTTGTGTCTTTACGAGTAAAGTGAATTTCTCTTAGGCAGCATATAGTTGGTTATTTTTTTCTATCTATTCAGCTAGTCTATATCTTTTAAGCATTGAATTTAATGTATTCATATTTGAGTTTATTATTGAAAATATCTTGAAAACTTAATTTTGTTTATTGTTTTCTGATTGTTTTGTGTATATTTTGTTCCTTTCTTTCTCTGTTATTATTTATCATTATGGTTTGGTGGCTTTCTGTAGGGCTAACATTTGACATTTTTCTCCTTCTCATTTGTCTATTTGCTCTATTTATTTGTGTGTTTTCATGATAAGATTTATATTATCTATACATCTTATGTATATATAAATATACATAAGAAATATAGAAATATAACATACACATACATATTTCTTCCTGATGTAGTACTTCCTTAAGCATTTCTTTAGAGCTGGTCTAGTGGTGACAAATTTCCTCACTTTTTGCTTGTCTGGGACAAGCAAAAACTTATTTCTCCTTTATTTTTGAAGGACAGATTTGTTGGGTATAGTGTTCTAAAAGTTTAAACGTATTATTCCATTCTCTCTGGCCTGTATGCTTTCTGCTGAGAAATCTGCTCTTAGTCTGATGGTGATCCCCTTATATCTGACTTAATCCTTTTCTCTTCCTGTTTATAGAATTTTCCTTTTTTTTTTTTTTTTTTTTTTTTTTTTTTTTTTTTTTTTGAGACGGAGTCTCGCTCTGTCGCCCAGGCTGGAGTGCAGTGGCGCGATCTCGGCTCACTGCAAGCTCCGCCTCCCGGGTTCCCGCCATTCTCCTGCCTCAGCCTCTCCGAGTAGCTGGGACTACAGGCGCCCGCCACCACGCCCGGCTAATTTTTTGTATTTTTAGTAGAGACGGGGTTTCACCGTGGTCTCGATCTCCTGACCTCGTGATCCACCCGCCTCGGCCTCCCAAAGTGCTGGGATTACAAGCGTGAGCCACCGCGATAGAATTTTCTTTTTGTCTTTGAACCTTTATATTTTGCCTATAATGTGCCTTAGAGTAGACCTACTCTTGCTCCTACTTTCAATATTTCAATTGAAAGTATGTGGAGATCTTTGAGCCTCTTATAATTAAATGTCTATATATTTTGCAAGACTGGAATTTTTCAATCATCATTTTTAAAATAGGTTTTCTATGTGTTTGCTCATATCTTCTCCTGAAAATCTCAAAATTAGAATATCTGCTTGTTTTATGTTGTGACTTATGTCACATAGGCTTTCTTCATTCTCATTTATGTATTTATTTTTGCCTGACTAGATTATTTCAAAATCTATCTCCAAGTTCAGAAATTATTTCTTTTCTTTGATCTAGTCCATTGTTGAAACTCTCAATAATACTTTTTATTTTATTTATTGAATTATTTGTTTTCAAGATTTATGTTTGATTCTTTAGGATATCTATATTTTAGTTGAATTTCCAATTCAAATAATAAATTCATTTTCTATTGTATTACATATCTGTGTTCTCTTCCATCTTACTGAGTTTCTTTAATGTCATTTTTGAAAATACTTTTTCTTACATGGGTATATATTGTGTTAGTTGGGTAGTACACTTTGGTTTTAATGCTTTGTGGGTACAGCAGTTCAGTCTCTGTATGAGTTATTTGACTATAATCTGCATCACTAATACCTGTGAGTTCTTCAGTGACTTACTTTGCAATTATTAGTGGAGGCTGTAGTAAGGCTTTCCCGAGGACAGAGAAACAAAGCAGGCTCCTCTTTGGGCACTAGTGGTGGTGGCTGCAGGCTAGGCATGTCCATCCTTGGGCCCATGGACAGCATATATGGGCATCAGTGGTAGCTAGTCTAGGTGGGCCTATCCTTGTGCCTTTAGGCCACTTGTTCAAGTGCCAGCAGTAAGACCAGTGGGCCAGGTGGGTTGGTGGGGCCTTGAACCCCTCAATTCTGTGTATGGTGTTGTCAGTAGCAGCATTAGACCGACTCTCTAGCCCCATCAGCATGTTTGGGTGCCAACATGTGATGGTGAATGGGGCAGGCCAATCCCCATACCCTAAGTGGTGTGTGTGTGGGTTCTGGTGGCAGTGGTGGAGTCAGGCTGGGTGGCCCAGTCCCTAGGCCCAGGAAGGCATATATGGACATTGGTAGTGGGCACAGTAGGCCCATCTTCAGGCTCCCAAAAGGCTTGCATGAGTACTGGCCGTGGCATACTGAGTGGGTTGATCCCCAGACTCCTGGATGATGTACATGGGCACTAGCACAGGCAGGAATGGGTGCAGCAAATATATCTTCAGACTCCTCAGTGTTGCATATGGGCACTGGCTGTGGTAGGTGCTCTTCCAGCGGGTGGTTCAATTCCCATGTTCTTGGACATGGATGGTGCACTTAGGCATCAACAGCAGTATCAGAAGGCTGGGTAAGCCTGTCCTCAGGCCCCCCAATCATGTGCATAGGTGCTCAGTATGAGAGGTGCAATGAGTTGATCCCAAACTGGATGACACATGCAGGAATTGATGGCAGTGGCAATAAGAGGGGTGAGCCTGTTATCATGCTTGCTGATACTATGTGCAGGCACTGGTGGTGGCAGGAAGAGCAGATATGCCCTCAGGTCCTCTGATGGTGCATGTGGATGCCAGTATGGTGGTTGTGGCAGCTCAATCCCCAGTCCCTGGACAATGCACACAGACACTGGCAGTAATGGGGTGGGCAGGGAGAACCTGTTCTCAGGCCACCCAATGATGTTACGCAAGTGTCAGCTGTGAAGCACCAGGGGTATCAATTTCCAGGCCACCTGACTACATGCTCAGGTGACAGCACTGGTAGCAGCAAGCAGGGTGGATCTGTCTATAGGCTCCAGGATAGCATCCAGGCCAGCTACTCCCCAGACCCATTGAAAGTGTGTGCAGGTGCATGACAATCCTGCTGTTGGAGGTGGGTTGCTATTAGTGACAGGAGCCCCATGCAGGTGGCTGTCAGGCACTGGGAAGCACATGCTTTGGCTATCTTTGTCCTGGGGTCAACTGCCCTGATGCACTGCACTGCCTATTCCAAGGGGTGTAGATAGTTGCATAGGCTAAAGTGCTAAAAACCCAGCTTCACCACGGGGTCCAGCCAGCATCATAATGCTACAACCCTTTGAATGGATGTAGGGAAGATGTCAATAGAGTTCCATGGATGCGTAGATGCAGGGGCTGTTGGGCCCCAGGACAGGATGCAGTCAAGTGGGGGCTGGGCTGTCAAAATGGCACCATCCTACAGCTGCTTATGTCTTGGGGTTAAGGTATGGGGCCCAGCATGAACTTCCTCTCTACAGCAATGCTGTCACATGGTCTCCAGGTAGCTCCCTGTATTAGTTAGTTTCAGTGTCTGTGAGGGCCAAGGGTCTCTCCGGTGGCTAGGACTGCAGGAGCTTATAGTGGAAATGTGGGTGGCTGAGGATCTTTTGCTTAGCTTTTCCCCACAGTGGGGAGTTTCTCCTGGCTCCAAGTTAATCGCAGCTGAGCTGGCTGCTTTCCCTCTTCTTCTATGCCTCAGAGGTTCCCTGTCCCTTCTCTGCTAAATCCATTGTCCTATCTTATATTATCTATTTGATATGTGTTTATCTACCTATTGTTTTTTTCTCTCTTTGTGGAAGAGGTTGAGTGCCAGGCACCACTAGTCAGCCATCATCAACCGAGTATGACTTATTCATTTTTTAAGAGCAACCAAAAATTTGAGATAATATGAACAAACATTTAAAATACAAAATATTATGTAAATCACATTGAATTGCAATGCTGTTTAGCTCTTCTATACAACTTTGTCTTTCTTGCCACCACTAATTCATAAACTCAACGAATTAGTTTTTACATTTCTTTAATATTCATGAAAGTATTTGGTTATTGAAAATGATATTTCTAAATCCACAAATATTATCTTTATGAGTAGGCTTAATTGAAGAAAGAAAAGTAAGATGAATCACATTTTCCACTAAAATCCTCAGTACTCTGAAGAGTGATTTTAGCAACTAGCTGTTATGACTCTCATTGTGAATTGATTGGTTCAAAGTATTTGTTCAAATCTTTTTTTCTTTGGATTTTAATTCTAGGGTAGTTTTCTAGTGGTTCACAAACTCTTTAACTAGTTTTTTTTTTTTCCTTTATAAAGTGTGTTGTAATAGATAGAACACTTGCAAATAGGACAAGGCCAAAATTCTGGACATTGCCACTAGTTTATCTAAGCTTATCACAAAATTATTCTGAGACTCGCTTTTCTATCTTGAACAGTTTCTGTATCTTGTGTTATATTAATAATTTAAAATTTTGAATTTGGACAAATAAGCACTATAGATCTTCCTTATTAGAGAACTTATGTTGCTTTTTCTTATTCAGTGACGTGAAAAGTAATATTGGAAATTTCTCAAAACTGAACATGTTACATGTGGTTGTACCAATCAAATAGGAGCCCAGATATCCATTAAAGTTCAGTAAGTACGGCTTTTATATGATTTGAAACGTAATGTTTCATTAATAACATGCACTATCACCTTCCAAAGTGAAAAAACTGGTATTGTTACATCAGTTATAATCAATCATCTGGTTTTAAAAATTATCTTTTAAATGCTAGAACTTTATGACTCATTTCAGCTAATATTAAATACAATCTAGGTCAATAAACACTTGCTTTTTTACATGATAGTTTGTAAAGTTTGTTTCTTCAAGTTTATTGTCATTTTATAATGTTTTAGTTTCTGAAAAGTAGCATTATTTCTATTGTGCGCCTTCTAAGATCATCAAGATGCAAATGTGAGTGGAAACTTGGCAAATTTTTAATTTTTTTTGTTGTTAATCTGAGTTTGAGAAGAGTTCTAGATGAAGAGGAAGTATAATCACAATCTTCTGCTTAAAATCCTAACTATTGGCCATTATCTGTGTTGGAGGTGCTATCAAAAGAGAGTGTCCTAAACTCATCCTAAGAGATTTAGGTTAACTAGAGGCTCCTATTACCCACCTGTATGGAAATCGAATGCTTTTCTCAAAATATTCTCCAGGGCTTATTTCTCATGGTCTGTTCAAGATCTTCTTGTTCCTGCTTTGCTGAACTTGAATGTTACTCTCTGTTTGTCTATTCTCTCTTTTTCTACCTCAGTCCATATAGAAAATTTAGCCTCTTTCCTTTGGTTTCTATTAAAAGCAAAATAAGATGAAAGTTTACTTATACTAATTTAGAGGGGTGTATTGAAAGATTGTAGAGCTAAATGGAGTTTGATGGGCAGAGGAGAAAATTCTTTGAGAGTGAATTTTGGATATACTTCTGAAGATTGTTGGCAATTTGAACAAGATGCTTGGCTATCTCTTACTACCAAGACATTCTATTTCTCTTTTATCACTCTACGTGTCTTCAGTTTCTTCATGGAAACTCTTGTCCTCTTATTTTATTACTAAAGAAATTTATCTTTCCACTTCCTCAGTTGCCTCTGCCTGTATTTACATATTCAACTACCATTAGCAGCCCAGAGAAACTGGCAGATATTTAAAATTTCAATCTTTTCTTTTTAACATGTCCTTTCATAGAGTAAGTAATGAGAAGCCTTTATAAATATTTGCATAATTCTTTTGAAAGAGAGCAGTCTTTCTGTTTGTTTTAAATATATGTATATTTAAATATGTTATGTGTAACAGAGATTTTATATAGATGTATATAAAATATATTTTTACATATATAAATATGTATAGTATATGTAAAATATATGTGTAAAGTAAAAGGATTAATTGTAATAAAAAAAAATGAAAGTGAGAGTGTCCTGGGCCACACAACAGGAGTTGAGCAGTGGGTGAGAGTAATGTTCTCACGGTACCGGTCCCTGGCCTATTAGGAACTGGGCTGCATAGCAGGAGATGAGCAATGGGTGAGCAATCATTACTGTCTGAGCTCTGCCTCCTGTCAGATCAACAGCAGCATTAGAGTCTCATGGGAGGGCAAACCTATTATGAACTGCTTATGCAATGGTTGTGGGTTGTGCACTCCTTATGAGAATCTAACTAATTAATGCCTTATGATCTGAGGTAGAACAGTTTCATCCCCAAATCATCCACTGTCCCCCTACCTCCACCCACCATGTCCGTTCACGATACTGGTCCCTGGTGCCAGAAAGGTTGAAGACCACTGCTTTAGTTGCTTCATTTTCCTTGTTTCTGTACATGGTTCCACTTACAATATTAATGTGTATAGATTTTGTGGGTACAGGTAAAAGGGGAAGGCTGATTAGAACAAACTCATGTACATATACGTAGTGGTTTTTTCTAAGTTTAAGACATTGTCTTATTGTTAGAATCTTTTCAACAACAGAAGTTCAACAATCATTCATTTTTATCACAATTAGTTATTCTACTTTATTTGAGGAAGACCTTAAAAGTGACATAGAGAAACAATTGTAGAAAATATTTTTTTGAAACAAAATTTACATTGAAAGAATTTTGCAAATCCTCTCTGAATTTTTAAAGATATACTAATTTCAAACTCCTAATATTTTTTAGCCATTATTCTTTCTGTAGCTAAAGAATATTCTGATTAACCTGAAAATGTTATCCAGTTGAATGTCATGATTATTATCCTAATTTCTTTCTATATGTGATATTATGTTGGTTAATATGAACTTATGAAGACTTCTGACTAATAGGAGTTCAAAGTTTAAGTCTACAGGGAAGATATTCTGGCTTTCTGAATATCACCAAAAGAAATCTCTTTATTAGTGCTCTCACTGGTAAAGAGACACATGTTTTTCAGTGTCTCCCTCTGGGAAACTTTTTATAAATAAATTCCTGTTGGAATCTCATCTTGAATATGATCTCTAAATATAGATATGTCAAATGTTCACTGCCAATATTTTACTCTACTTGGCTATGGCATAAAACTGAAAATCATTTTCTATTTCCTTTTATAAATATTTAATTTTTACCAAAGTGGTGTATATGAACATGGTAGCACATCACTAGTTTAATAGTCTTTGTATACTGCAATATTTTTCTTTCCAGGCCTGTGTCTTCCCAGAGACAAAGTCTTAAACAACTACGTCTAATTGTTCAAAAGAATGCTGCTATAGTTCTATGTTCTTTTCTCTATAAAATGATCTATCATTCATTGACAAAGCCTATTGTTGCCATAATATAAAAGATGACTCTGTAGCTAAAGTGTATAATTTCCTTAGACTTTTTTTCCCATGTAAAATTTTATTATCATTTTACTTTCAATTCTCTACTGGTTTTCTATCAAAAATATTTAAAGTAATTGATATTTACTTTTTTGTTGACTTTTATCCATTTTTACTTCCCTTAATGTGGCATTTGCAACACAGTGTTCATTCTTGTAGCCATATTTCTTATTTTACTTTTTCTCACTTTCTACCACATAGGTTTATACATTAAAATATCATTTGTTGGAGGGGCGCAGTGGCTCACGCCTATAATCCCAGCACTTTGGGAGGCCGACGCAGGCGGATCATGAGGTCAGGGGATTGAGACCATCTGGCTAACACGGTGAAACCCCGTCTCTACTAAAAATACAAAAATACAAAAAGTCAGCCGGGTATGTTGGTACGTGCCTGTAGTCTCAGTTACTCAGGAAGCTGAGGCAGGAGAATCTCTTGAACCCAGGAGGCAGAGGTTACAGTGAGCCGAGATCACACCACTGCACTCCAGCCTGGGCGACAGAGTGAGACTCTATGTCAAATTAAAAAAAAATCATTTTTTCATATTTGTATTGTATCCTGCAACTACAACAACATTCTCATGTTTTTTCCCACAGGTTACATTACACCTTAAAACAAGAAAATGTTATATAAAATATTTAGATTATATGCATATGCAAAATTATATTTCAACAGATATATAATAAATGATATAAACTATTCACATAGATATAGATTAGAAAAAATAGGTGATGAAAATAATTTGCTAGTACATTAAGATTGTGCATGTTTTAGATTGTACATGCCACATTTTGGAACCAACTAAGATATTCTCTGGTACATGAATGAACAAATAAGCTGTGATGCATCCAGACAATGAAATATTATTCAGCACTAAAATGAAATGAGCTATCAAGCCATAAGAAGACACGGAGGAAAGTAAATGCATATTAGTAAGTGTAGAAAGCCAATCTGAAAGGTCTACATATGTATGATTCCAACTATATTGTCTGGAAAACGCAAAACTATGGAGACTATAAACTGATCAATAGTTGCCAGAGGTTAGGGTGCAAAGAGGAATGGCTAGGCCAAACAGTAAGGATTTTTAGGGCAGTAAAACAGCTCTGTATACTATCATGGTAGGCATGTGTCATTAGGCATTTGTCCAAACCCATAGAATGTTCAACACCAAAAGTGAATCCTAGTGGAAACTATACATTTTCAGTGATAATGTTGCCTTAATGTAGGTTTATAGATTGTAACAAACATACCACTCTGGTGGGAGATGTTGATAGCAAGCGAAGTTATTCATGTGTGCAGACAGGAAGTATGTGGAAAATCTTTTTACTTTCTGCTTAGTTTTGGTGTGAACATAAAACTGTTCTGAAAAAAAACTTTAAAACATTACTGTATGCCACATTTGATGATTTTTATATGAAAAATTATGGCATTCAATTTTAAATGAATCACTAAACAAATAAAATTAGTTGAATCAGAAGAAAAGATACAACTCAGGTTAAATATCTTCAAGTAGTCATTTTTCTAATGCAAATTTTATTAATTGTGGTTACAGTTGTAATAAAAAATCTTTTATAATATCTAGAGTGCTATAATAATTTTAATATACATATATTAAGTATAAATACATATAAGATATTTATTCTCATTGTGAGAAAGTTGTTTTAATTATAGAAGTTGATGTCTGGTTTTAGCAGTTAGTATTTCCACATTATTCCACTCTGATAACTCTAAACTCTTTATCCTTCTCCTGGCTGTATTCCAAGCTGAGTAATCTTGTTCACCTAAATTTTTAATGTAGTTTCAATTGGATGTTGCATGCTTCTTTACTTTCTGTCATGTACATTTGTGTAGTGTTGAGCATTTTTATTTCTGAGTGTGTTGCAGTAATCCCTTTGTTTGGTTTGTCTCTCAGAGTATGCTGGAAAAATATTACCAAGCTTGTCGGAAGCTTCAAGATGAGAGGTTATGAAACCATGAATGCCAATGTCAGAAGCCACTATCAAGCAACTTAAGAGGATTAGGTTTATTGTTGATAGATTTAGTTTTTATTGAACCATACAGGAATCACTGTTTATATAAATACACATGCTTCATCATCAGTTTGTCAATAAGCAAACACACTATTATTGTCATCAGAATATATTAAACTTTATTCTTTGCTTATTTTTTAATGATCAGGTTAATATTAACTTTTCTACCCATGTGGCTTTAATGTTTATAAATAAATAATTAGAATGTTGAAATCAACAAATCTGTATTCATATTATTTTAGTGCTGACTGTAGCTAATATGAAGTACTTTAAGGAGACAAGGAAACCATTCTCAAAGGAAGGGTTTTATATGTGCCACCAGTTTACTTGGTAGAGGATGCAGGTAGTGATTCTACAGGCTAAAATAGAGTTTCCTTAGCATTTTTTTTTCCTGGAAAGCGTTCTTTTATTAGAGGAGCACAATAAATTATTCCCACTGGAATAAAGTAGAGCATATAGATTTACCTAGATGTGATTACTGGGTGCTCAGAGATGTTAAGGTAGCTTAATTCACATCTCTTTGAAAAGTAGAAAGCAAAGTGAAATATACAATTTCTTTAGTAAATACACATAGAAATTGTGTCTTTCCTGTAAACAAATAGTATGAACTGGACTGTCTGCTTTGCTTTCCCTATAATATATATAAGGCTGGGACTAACTGACAAAAACCTCATTTTAATTTTTGGGCAAACATTTTAAAGGCAGTAGATCAGAAATAATTTTATTTTTAGATGACTACTAATGTTAAATTAATTGTATTGCTTCTTAAGTCTGTTCTCACTAAATTTTAAAGAACTCTGAAAAAATTGAAAAATAAAGTACGGTGAAACCCCGTCTCTACTAAAAATACAAAAAATTAGCCGGGCGTGGTGGCGGGCGCCTGTAGTCCCAGCTACTCGGAGAGGCTGAGGCAGGAGAATGGCGTGAACCCGGGAGGCGGAGCTTGCAGTGAGCTGAGATTGCGCCACTGCACTCCAGCCTGGGCGACAGAGCCAGACTCCATCTCAAAAAAAAAAAAAAAAGAAAGTACAAAATTTTGATTTAAAAACTGAGCAAGACACATGGCATTTCATGAAAAAATGGCTATGTAATAAATAAGCTCATAAACCTATGAAAAAAATTTAATTCTACTCATGATAAGAAAGTGAAATTTAACCTACTGGTTAACCTAACTGGGCTAGTCCAGAAATAAATGCTTATATTTAACACTCAATTGATTTTCAACAAAAGTACCAAGCTAATTCAATGAGGAAAGAATAGCCTTTTTAACTAATGGGGCTGAGACAACTGGCTATCTACATGCAAAATAATGAAAATGCCAGGTACATAAATTAATTTAAAATACATGATAGGCTTAAATGTAAGAGGTAAAAATGTCAAACTCTCATAGTAAAACACAGGAGTATATCTTCATGCCTTAGATTAGATAACGGTTTCTGAGAATAACACCTAAAACACAAGCCACAAAAGCAAAAGTAAATAAATTGCACTTTAATAAAATTTAAAAAAAATACAATTTTATGCTTAAAAAGATACAACAATCAAGAAACTTAAATGACAACAAACATAATGCGAGGAAATATTTTCAAATTTTATACCTGGTAAGTGTTATGCACAGAATATATAAAGACTTTCCGATTCAACAATAAGGACAATCTCAGTTTTAAATGGCTAAAGAATGTGAATAGACATTTCTTCAAATAAGATATACAAAGGCAATAAGAACATGGGAAAATGTTCAACATCATCAGTAAATAGAAAGACAATTCAAAACTACAACTAGACAGTACTTTACACCCATAACAGTGGCCAAAATAAAATAAAAAAAACAAAGAACAAGTTTTAACAAGTATGTGGAAAATGGAATACTTATACATTGCTGGTGGGAAATTAAAATGCTAGAAAGGAAATTGGCTGTCTGGAAAGGTTTGGAAAGGAATGTGGCAGTTCTTCAAAAGGCTAGAGTTATCATATGTTTCATTAATTCCCTTCCTAAGTACATATAACACGGCCACACAGAAACCTGTACACAAATGTTTATAGCAACATTTTGCAAAGCAGTCAAAAACTAAAAACTACCTGTATCTCCATCAACTAATTAATGGATAAACCAGATTATTGTAGCATATTATTCAGCCATAAAAATGAATAAAGTACAGAAAAGTGATACAACATGAATGGACCTTGAAAATATTTTGCTAAGTGAAAAATGCCAGGTAGGTAAAGCTACATATTTATCATCTTATTTATATGTAATATCCAGAATAGGCATGTTTTATTTTATTTGTTTATAGAGACAGACAATTGATTGGTAGTGGCAAACGTGAGGTAAGGGGAACAGGAAGTGACTGCCAATGGGTTTGAGATTTTTTTGTGAGATTATAAAAATATCCTAAAATTAAATAGTAGTGGTGGTTACACAAATACATGAATACTTTAAAAAACTATTATTAACTATTAAATTGTATACTTCAAATGGGTAAATTTTATGGTGCGTACATTGCATGTCAATAAATGAATTGACATCTGCTTAGAATTAAAAATGGTATAATTTTCTTGAAGGGAATTGGACGAAAGCTAAGTAAACTATATTAGAATCTATATTTTCACCCAGAAATCTCAATTGTAGGAATGTGCTCTGAAGAATCACATCAATATATTGGCAGAAATAACATATTTGCAGGTCAATTATGGCGGCATTATTTGTAGCAGCAAACCACTGGAAACCTTCTAAACATCCATATATTTGTGGTTTAAATGGATATGAATGGTATGTAAATAAATAAAAGAGCACATATGAAAGCAGATATGTTGCAGGTATAAAAAAGATCTTTGTGAATTGACATGAAGTGATTTATAGGATATATATTTGGTTAAGTACAAAGTAACATGTAACATAATGTATTTATTATGCTGCATTTTGAGAAAGAAAAAAAAGACACTTACAAATTTGGTTCAGATCCTAGCTCTACCATATACTTTCATCATAGCCTTTGGTGAGTTTCTTGCATTCTCTTTCACAAATTGAAATGGTTTAAATACAAAATAACTTAAAAATGACTTGTACTCCAAAACTTTATCCAATACTAATATTTTGAAAAGTTATTTGGCTACTATAGACGGACTATGGAAATAAGATAAAGAGCAGTTTTTTCTCAATATTCCTAGGAGAGTACAGTGATTACAAGAAAAATCAATATTCTTTCATGATATCCCAAACATTATTTGTATATGTCAAACAAATAAATGTAAGTAATTACTTTTCTACTGTTGAATATTGAAAACCATCATAAGAACTGTCACCTTTACCCCAAGCGTTATTTAAGAACAATTGGAATGATCAGAAGTCTATAAATTTGAGTGAAGTTTCACGGCAGTAATACATTTTGAAAGTCTTCTATTCTTCCCTTATAAGATAATATAAAGCCTGTGAAATGCAGGTGGGGGAATCACACTGTTTGGAAAGAATTCTTTGGTGATTAGAACTGTTACTCAAACTTTGCTTCAGTTTAAAAGAAGCTTAAGATCAATCAGGAATAAGACAAGTCTACAACTTCAAAGGATGGTTTGCAAACCTGAATACCAAGTAGATAGCACAATTGGAAGAAATGACCTTGGAAGAATAAAGAAGCACCTGATTTACCTGTCAATGTGGGTCAAGCCAAGAACTAAAACAAGACACTCCTTTCAAAGTCCCAGAAGATTTTATTCGCAAACAATTCCTGTCAAATGCCAAAATATGTTTAGCTACATTTGCTGGAAAATAATGTATCTAGGTAAAGGAATGCCAAATGTGAATGATAATTTTAGCAACAAATATGCATTTACTTGATATTTTTATTTTAAAATATCTTTGTGTGCAAACTAAACTATTTTTAAATACCTGACTGTTACTTTTAGCAGACGTCTAGGTGATTTAATATAATCATCTCATTTAAATATTCCATATCAATTAGAAAGAAAATATGATCCTTATTTTACAGATGAAGAAATCTAGTTTCAGTGGAATTAAGTAATTTCCAAAGTTCGAAAAGGTAGTAAATGCAACGACCCATATATACGGAGTTTTTATGACTACAACTCAAGTGCTTAAGATTTGATTGTACATACGTATAGCATAATACATTATAGTGTACCAGAAATAGCCATTTTATAAAAAAATTATAGCCATTTTATAAATAATATATATATTTTTATAAAGTATATATATTTTATAAAAAATTTGGTACATAAAGTAGTGCTATCTCTTCAAAAAGATTTTTTTCTTTTAATAATTAAGTATGGCTCATTCTCCCCAGATTTCTGGACATGAGTGTATGAGGAAATTTATTAATTCATTTTCTAAAATAAAATAATGTATTGAGGATAACTCATTTTTTAAATTTAATAAAATTATATAGATGCAAATTACACATTAATCCAAATACATGCTCTTTGTACAGAGATTCAAAAATATTAGTAACATATTTTCTAAATTTTTTTGTTTAAGCTTTTAGATTCTTATTTTTTTATTTTATTTTTTTTTTTTTGAGAAGGAGTCTCTCTCTGTCGCCCAGGCTGGAGTGCAGTGGCGCAATCTCGGCTCACTTGCAAGCTCCGCCTCCCGGGTTCACGCCATTCTCCTGCCTCAGCCTCTCCAAGTAGCTGGGACTACAGGCGCCAGCCACCACGCCTGGCTAATTTTTTGTATTTTTAGTAGAGACGGGGTTTCACCGTGGTCTCGATCTCCTGACCTCGTGATCCGCCCACCTCAGCCTCCCAAAGTGCTGGGATTACAAGCGTGAGCCACCGCGCCTGGCCTAGATTCTTCTTATTAAAGATCAGATAACAATGATCAGCGTGGCCAAGGTCTGATCCTATAAAAATTCCTTTCTCTTGGTTCCTGTTTAATTCTGGTTCATATTCTACGTTCTATATGGTGTCAGTATAACTATCCACCTTTTTTGCTGGGATGCCGATGTCTTTTAGAGTCCTTTGAAATAGATGGAAATCGTCCCTAATCTTTACATTTGCATGAGTCCATATTTGCCTTTTAAATGTAACATTGCTGTCTTGCACTGTATTTTCTTTCTTCTTCTTCTTCTTTTTTTTGAGACAGAGTCTCACTCTGTCACCCAGGCTGGAGTGCAGTGGGCGATCTCGGCTCACTGCAAATTCCACCTCCTGGGTTCAAGCGATTCTCGTACCTCAGCCTCCCGAGTAGCTGAGATTACAAGTGCATGCCACCATGCCCAGCTAATTTTTTGTATTTTTAGTAGGGATACTTGGATTTTAAAGGGCCTAGTCAAGATCAACATTTTTCTCTGTAGAATTGTGATCTTAATTAATAGATATACTAAAATAAAATACAGTGAAAAAAATACAACCATAAATCTACAATCATGCATCACTTAACAACAGAGATAAAATGTGAGAGACACATCTTAAGGCGATTTAATATTTGAGAGAACATATATAGGGCATACTTACACAAACCTAGATGCTATAGACTGCTATACACCTAGGCTATACAGTAAAGCATATTGCTCCTAGACTAAAAGCCTGTACGGCATATTACTACTGAATACTGTGGGCAATTGTGACAAAGTGGTATCTGTACATCTAAACATATGTAAGTATACAAAAGGTACAATAAAATATTGTATTATAATCTATTGGGCCGCTGTCATATATGCGGTCCATTGTTGATGGAAATGTGGTTATGGGATGCATGAATGGATTTGAAGGCAATGGTTTAGGAGGGACTAATATTCACTGTCTGTTACTCATCCCTGGGCTAAAGTGGAAATTCTCATCCACTTGAAAGTTGAGATCTACAGTTTCTTTCCCCTAGCCCAAGGCTCAGAAGTGAGGAAGAAAAAGAGCTGAACTCATAAAACATATGGCTCTTAAACAGAGGTGATCCATCCAAAACAGAGGTGATTTTATCCAAAATAAACCTAGGCCCAAGCCTTGATTCACCAACCTGATCTCATTTCTCCTTTTTATGGGAAAAATGAATAAGAGTGGGCACAAGGCCAGAAATATTTATATTAGATATATCCTTGCACATGAGAATAAGTGGATATTACTGGATGAATTCTGTACCCCAGAAAAGATATGTTGAAGTCCTTATCCCCAGTAATTCAAAATGTAATCTTATTTGGAAATAACATTTTTAAGGAAGTAATCAATTTAAAATGAGGCCACTAGGCTAAGCCCTAATCCAGTGACTGTGTCCTTATAAAGGGAAAATTTTGACACAGAAATAGACATGCAGAGAGAGAATAATATGTAAAGGAGAAGGGAGAATGCCATGTGAAGATCACAGTTTTGTTGTCACAAGCCAACTAATATCTTGGAGCTTCCAGAAGCTAGAAGAGGAAGGGAAGTTTCAGAGGTAGCATGGTCCAACACCTCAATTTTAGACTTCGAGGCTGCAGAAATGTGAGACAATAAAAGCATATTTTACAGTACCCCCAAGGAACTAACACAGATAATAAGCTGCCCCTACAATAGTGAAAAATCACACATTCTGATTTATAAACAAAGCAAGAACAAAGCTATTCAAGATGAAAGTGTTGATTTTTGGGAACACTGCAATCAAGAGAACACGAATATTTGAAAAAAAGTTCACTTCGGGTTGCTTTGATTCTTCTTTTTGCTGCCATGCTTTCATAAAATTTTGGAAAGGATCTTAATAAACACGGCCTGGTCTCTGGCTTACCCCTCATGTAACTGTGATTACATGTTCACCTGTGGAAATGCTAGAAGGAGTCAGCCCTACCAGAATGGCAGACTAACCCCTTAAATGCTTGAAATACTTTAGGTAGAGCTAAATCAGACTGCTCTGGTCCATGGGTAGTTTTCAAAGAGATTCTGGGAAGACCCAAGAACAAATGTCTTATCTTTATATCTCATTAAACAAAAATAACCAAAAGACAGAAATGGAAGAAATAAGGGGGAACTATGGGGATCCTAATACCCATAGTCTATATTTATTCTCTAGTATCTCACATTCTAAAGAACCCTCCTGTCACTTGATGCCCCTTTCTGGTTATTAAGCTACTGCTTTAGCCTTCTTCAAACTAAACAGAGTATTTGTCAGCACATATTGTCCCTGCTTTCAAATCTCCAATTACTGTACAACTGAATTCCATCTGGCCAGTGCCATCATCACTCCATTCCAACTATTTATAGAAATGACCAATTTTTTCAATATTTTGAAGTAATCATTCCTTACTACAGCCAATAATATATGTTGAGAGCTATCCCTAATTACATTTTCAACCTTATTTTGTTCCATCTTCTTTCTTACCCCTTCAAATTAAATGTACTGCAATCCTGTTTGCTTTATTTAATACACCAAAATCATTTCTGTCTTAAGACCTTATATGTTTGGCTCACTCTCCCTACAAAGGACTTTACATAGCAGGTTTCTTCTCAAACTTTGGATTCAGCTTGTATTGCAATTACCTCAGCGAGTTCTACTTCATCACCACATAAAAATTTGGATATCTCTTTTTATAAACTATCACTGTTCTTTAATAATTTTCTTCAGCATGTTTACCACAACCTGAAGTTATAATCTTATGTGTGTTCTTATTTGTATTTCCTGACTTTTATTATACTGTAAACCACAAAAGTGGAGAACATATATCTATTTTTTCAACAGCAATATAACCCAAGTACATATCTCACTGGAAGGTACATGATGAAGTCATAAATATTTAGTAACTAAACAACTGTCTATTTCTTCTAGCTGCCATCAATATTTGTCAATTCTATTAACTCCCATCTCTGTCTTGCTGAATTACAAACTTTTAATTTATAGGGGAGAAAATTCTGTCCAGCTTGAATCAGATATGTCTGCCCTGGTATCAATCTGCCACGGCGAAAGGGGCATTTTACACAGAAGGGTTATGGCTCTCCTTTGTGTGTTAGGTTCTTTCAGGGAAGAAAGAGATGTTCTTGACTACAAAGTATCCACAAAGATTAATTATTACATAGGACCAAATATAATCTGGAAATTTTCTATAGTAAAAGATTAAACATTGGCAATAACAATGCTGTTGTTAAAATAAATATAGGTTTGGACAATATTCTACTAAATGTTAAGAGCTTATATAATTAATATAAATAATTTTGCTGAAAGGATCTCATGTATATTTCAATTAGAAGTGGAAATAAACTTCCTTCACTTACTAAAACTTATTTTTCTATCTGGTTGATGATGGTTCCAGTAGGATTTATGATGGTGGATGGGGCGGAGGTACACATTTAAATTTACTAACAAAAAGCCATTACAAATGAGAACTGGATCTGAGAGCAAGGATGCAATTGTTCAACACACGCTTAATAGGAAACAATAGAGAAGCTCTTTCTGTTAGCAGATTCCATATAAACTAATGGAGCTTGGGACTTTTGTCTCTTTCATGATCTCCTGACCTCAAACAACATTTACAGAAACTCAGGTTTATGTCGATAAATATACAACTTTAACATTTTTGAGAGAACAAAACAGCATCTGTCTCCTTTTTTCCTTCTCCAAATTTTTCTATCTTCTTTATGCTTGTGGATATCCCATTGCACATCACATCCTGTGGTATAAATAATATAGCTAGACAGATAGAACTAGAGAGATATAGACATAGGTAGAGGCATAGCCATAAATATAACTATGAGAATAGATATATTCCAGAAATCCCCTAAGTTCTCTTCAACAAAACTTGACCTAAACTAGTAGCTCAGAAATGGCTCATCTTAAAATTCCTGTTTTAGAAAAAAAAAAGGTTAATATTCATTGCTTCTCTCTGCATTCCAATTCTCCATATGGCAGAAAGTATTTCCAATTGAATGTGGATGTCACATAAAATTATGCAAAACTCTGTTGATATAGACAAATATTTTACCTTTTTCATAGATATGTATGTCATTTAAAAATATATTTTAAAATTAAAAAGGTTGCATTTTGTATTTGAATACTTTATTCTTTTTTCCTTTAATAGAAAGTAGCTTTTAAAATGTGGTTTTCTATTGCAAGGTAAAGTAAAAACAGATGAATCAATTATTTATTCTTTATTTTGCAAAACTGAATAAATACAACTGTTAAATGATAATTTGGCTATCTACATAAATTCATTTTCCCAGTAACTTCTATATCTTGAAGGTATGCTATCTACATATTTTGTTTTTTAAATTGCATTCTGGTTAAATATTTTTGCAAACGCTTTCCTATGCTCAGATTAGAGGTGTAATAAATCCCTAACATCCATTTCTAACATCTTATCTTATACCTTTATTCTTCCCATTTCCTACATGCAGAAAATTTATCCAGCATAACTGGAGACTCTGTTATTAAATCTAGGAAACACTCATGGATCCTTATTGCTACAAGCTCCTTCTTCCTTCCTTGAATTCTTTTTTTTTTTTTTTTTTTTTTTGAGACGGAGTCTCGCTCTGTCGCCCAGGCTGGAGTGCAGTGGCGCAATGTCGGCTCACTGCAAGCTCCGCCTCCCGGGTTCATGCCATTCTCCTGCCTCAGCCTCTCCAAATAGCTGGGACTACAGGAGCCCGCCACCACGCCCGGCTAATTTTTTGTATTTTTTTTTAGTAGAGACGGGGTTTCACCGTGGTCTCGATCTCCTGACCTCGTGATCCGCTCGCCTCGGCCTCCCAAAGTACTGGGATTACAAGCGTGAGCCACCGCGCCCGGCCCCTTGAATTCTTTACTATGTTTTATAATGTTTATATGGTTCTTGATCTGCATGCCTTTGTGATATATTTAAATGCCTCTGTCATTTTGGTAACATTTGAATGGAGTGAGCAACTCCGTATTTTCCATAGTGTCATGCAAAGAGAACACACTGAATATTATATTATAGAATTACATGCTTATTAAGATACATACTTGAAAGTCATGATGTTTTCCATTACATATTAACTAGGAATATTATTTCAAATAATATCTTAAATGTCTATTTAACTGCAACTTATCATTCCTAAGCCTATATCTACATCAACCATAACAAAATCAAATAGGTTTTAAAAATTAAATTCTGTTTTCAAATTATTTTAAAAGATGTCATGTGAAAGGACTTATTGAGATAATTGAGTTTTCAATAGATAATTAAATGTTAACTAAAGACATTTAGTTTTTAGCAATAATTTAAAAATATATTTATTAAACTAGGTTGTAATTTGCATTTGCAAGTTAAAATTATTGACAATTAACTTGGGTTGCTTTACTTCAAAGCATCTTTAAGTGTATTTTACACTTGAACTTTCCAGATAGGAAGAATCCAATACAATAATATGTATGCCGTATGCCTTCTCATTGTTGGAAATAGCATGTACTTAAACAGAGTGAAGTAGAAAAAGTCCAAAAATCTATATTGAATTAACACCTGTGTTGAAAACCTCATTGAAGAAAAACAGCAGAGGGAATGAAAGTGAGAGGTCAAATTTATAAACAAAAGGCACTTCCAGACCTAGAAACTATGGTTTGTTTTAAGATAAGTAAAGCAAGAATTTAACCTTGCCACCACTGCAGTTTAAGTTATATAACTACATTCTTTAAAGCTGACATTTTCACCTTGGTAGGTATAATAAGGCCATGCAGATGCAGGCTAAAACCAGTAATTTCAGCGTTCTGCTTCTTCTATGTCGATGGTAATAAGATGTGGCAGTGAAGCATGCATGAACCTCCATTTAATTGTCAATACAGTCTTTCATTTAAACAACAAAATAGTTAGCAGTAAGTTTATAAATGTGGAAAGCATGCAAAACAGAAACGGTAGGTCTGTTAACTTTAAAATCACCTCACGCAGAAAAGGTCAAGCATTTAAAATGTGTTTCCACTACCCTTTAAAGACAGTAAAACTAATAAAAAATACATGACTGGAAAATATAACTGGATTTTTCTTGGTAGAGAATAAAAACAAGTTGCTAAAACATCTTCAAATGTATACATTTTAAAATGTTGAATACATAGTGTAGAAAAATGTGAGAAATCATTTAAACTTCAAATCAACTAGTAGTGAGTACTACTTTATGCAGGCTTTCTTTTAAATTGGTAAATTTTATTTTTAGGCCTAAAAGTAATTGGAAAACAAGTGTTGAAAAATCAGCTATTGTTAACATTAAGAATATAGTTATAGTTCTAAAATTTTTGTTTTATTTACGAATGGATCATATATTTATCTTTTTCCAAACTCAGAAACACTATTTAAAATGTCTCCATTTAGAAGTCCTGCACCATTTCCCATTTCCCCTCCACTTCCCAAACATATAGGTAACTTCTTTTTTTTTTACTTCCTCATTTATTTTTTCAGAAAATACAAGAACAAATTTATTCTTAAAATATGTTACTCAAATAGCTTTATATGTCCTAAAAACACTTTATGAAATAGGATAGAAAACTGCATATCTAACTTGTCACTTAAAAATATATCAAAGCACTAGAATTAGGGAATAATCTTGTGTTACTGCCTTCACATAATAGGTCAGGTTTTATTTGGTTTATTTTCCTGATTGCTCTTTTTTTTTTTTTTTCCTAAGTAATCAGAAGCTCGGGGCTCACTCCAGGAGCCACTTGTCTTCCTATCCTACTCCCAGAATGATCTTGACTAAATGCTGATAAACCATGTATCTGTATTGTCAGACCAATTCTCCCTTATGAAATCGTTAGACAAGAATATCTAACTGTGTAATTGACACCTCCACAGTTTAAACTTAGCATATGCAAACTGAGCTGATATTCTCCCTCAAACCAACACCACTTCCAGCCTTACTAATTTCAGTTTCTACCAACTAAATTTGTCTTGTTACTCACGTTCCTAAACCTTGTTGTTATCTTTAACTTCTTTCTTTCTCTCTCACATCAGACCCTGCTCTGTCTACCCTGGCTCCTGTTCTCTGCATTCTCCTCCTCCTAAGTTCCTTATAATTAAGACATTCACTCTTTTCTAGCCACAGTATCTTCCTTGCTGCTCCTTCACTCCAGGTATATTCCCAACTCAAGGCACTGACAATTAGAATCCCCTCAGTTTGGAATACGCTTTTCCTAGGTATCTTCATAGCCACTGCACTTTGCTCATATGTTTATTTAAATCCTGTAGGCTCTTCCTTAAACAAACATCCAGAATTTGACCATCTGTCACTATTCTAGCCCACACCAGTTTTATCACTATCTTCTGTTATTGTAATTATTATTACTATTGTTTGTATCCTTGACTACATTTCTTATATTTACAACATAGCATTTGATTGATCCTGTTAAAATATACATCAGATTGTATCAGAATATAAGTCAAAGTTCTTTCTCTGAATTACAAGGCCCTGTGTAATCTGACCCCTATGACTTCCCTGAAGTCATCTACTGTGCTACCCACCCAACACTCTGTCAGCTCTATCAGTCTCTTTGCAGTTTCTCCAGGTAAATACCTTTTCACTTCAGAGTATTTGTGCATGCTGTTCACTCCTGTTTGTAACATCTTCTTTCAGTTCCTTTGGACTTTTACATATTTTAAATGTATATATTTATTACACATACTTTAATTTATACATGTAAAACAAAAATATATGCATTAAAATATATAAAAATCCAAATAAACCAAGAAAAAATTATATGATAAATAGATATGATCACAATAAATATATGGTAATCAAATTATAACAAACAATAAATTTATACATACATACATTTTTGGTCCTCAACATTAGAATTAATTCTAATATGCCATAATTTTGTTATCCCCTCCCCACTACAATATCTCCAGGGTCAAGAAAAGTGCCTGTTACCTGACATTCAGTAAGTATTTATTGAATCAAGGAATCAAGGATTTTACATAGAAATGTGTATTTTTTTTTTTTTTTTTTTTGAGACAGAGTCTTGCTCTATTGCCAAGGCTGGAGTTCAGTGGCGTGATCTTGGTTCACTGCAACCTCCGCCTCCTGGGTTCAAATGATTCTCCTACCTCAGCCTCCTGAGTAGCTGGGGTTACAGGCATGCGCCAACACACCCAGCTAATTTTTTGTATCTTTAGTAGAGATGGGGTTTCACCATGTTGGTCAGGCTGCTCTTGAACTCCTGACTCGTGATGCCTCCATCTTGGCCTCCCAAAGTGCTGGGATTACAGGTGTGAGCCATCATGCCCAGCTGAAATGTGTATTTATATTTATATAGAGATAAAACATATTAATATATTTTATTATTAGCCAATCTGTAAAATTAGCAAAAAAATGCTTCCTTAAAAACTTCCAGTAAAATTATTCACCTACATTTTGCAAAATCATTAATGAAAAATTCAAAATCTGTTCCAAAAAATCTATATTCTCACATTAAACAGAAAGGGCCAATTTCTTTTTAGATATAAACCCATCCAAGGTTTATATTATCCTAGTGGCTGATTCAAAGGGCTTTATAACTGAGCCATTGTAATTCTGTATATATTAAATAGCTTTACACATAATACAAAATCATCAAAAAACTTTACCTGAAAAATGTTATTTGTAAAATATTGCAAAAATGCAGAACTAACTTTTTTCCTTTAATCATTTATGAAAAATAGCCTAAAACAATGACCTTTTGTTGTTTATTTTTTATGTCTTTGCAGAAATGGTTTATGAAACACTGACAAAAAAAGAATTTTGAAAAGGTCAGTGACGTATCGCAACACTGTGCCTGCATAATTAACACAACTTTCTTTTTATATCTTGATGGGATATCTTGGCTGTTAGTTGATAATAACAACATGCTGAGATTAGGAAATAGTCAAGAGAAAGTTATGTTCCGATTTGAGATACTATAGACCGTTTCGACCTGCCAACATAGTAACTGAGTTCATTAGAAGTTGACAATTATTTGATGATACTGAAATCTTAGCAGCTATTGAAATAGCAATAATACTAGCACTAGTTGAATAATTAATGAGAAGATAGAAGTTTGCAAATTTCTGGAATTATGTAGCATAGAAATTTATCATGTAGCAAGATAGTCTACTTTTTCAATTATATTCCTTTTTATTTTATTTATTTAGTTAAATAAATTTTAACTTTTAGATTCAAGGAGTATATGTGCAAGTTTATTATCTGTTTGTATCGTGTAATGCTGAGGTCTAGGGGTACAAATGATCCTACCACCCAGGTACTGAGCATAGTGACCAGGAGTTTGTTTTTCAACCCTTCATCTCTTCCCTCCCCCTCTTGTAGTCCCAAGTTTCTATTCTTGCCCTTTTTATGTCCGTGAGTACCCAATGTTTAGCTCCAATTTATAAGTGAGAACATGTAGTATTTGGCTTTCTGTTCCTGCATTATTTCACTTAGGATAATGGCCTCCAGCTTCATCCATGTTGTAAAAGACATAATTTTGTTCATGTTTTATGAATGTGTAGTGTTTATGGTGTATCAGTATCACATTTTCTTTACCCAATCCACCATTGAAGGGCATCTAGGTTGATTCCATGTCTTTGCTACTACGAATAGTGCTGCAATAAACATGTGAATACATATGTCTTTTTGGTAGAATGATTTGTTTTCTTTTGGATATATACCCGGGAATGGGATTGCTGAATGGAATGGAAGTTCTAAGTTCTTTGAGAAATCACCAAGCTGCTTTCCATGGTGGCTGAAATAATTTACATTCTCATCAACAGTGTAAAAGCATTCCCATTTCTCTGCAGTCCTGCCAACATCTGTTGGTTCTGACTTTTCAATAATAGCTGTTCTGACTGGTGTGAGATGGTATCTCTCTGTAGTTTTGATTTGCATTTCTTTATTGATAAGTGATGTGGAGCATTTTTCATATGTTTGTTGGCTGCTTGTATCTCTTCCTTTGAAAAGTATCTGTTCATGGCTATTGTCTACTTTTAATGTGACTATTAGTTTTTTGTTTGTTCCATTGTTCATTCTTTATAAATTCTGGATATTAGACATTTTGAAAGCATAGGTTGTGAATACTTTCTCTCATTCTGTAGGTTGTCTTTTTGCTCTGTTGATAGTTTCTTTTGATATGCAGAAACTTTATAATTTAATTCAGTCCCATTTGTCAATTTTTGTCTTTGTTTTGAGGACTTAGTGATAAATTATTTGCCAGGCTAATGTCCAGAATGGTGTTTCCTAGATTTTTTGTCTAGGATTCTTACATTTCTAATTTTAATCCATTAAAGTTAATTCTTGTATATGGTGAAGATCCAGTTTCATTCTTCTGCATATGGCTAGCCAGTTGCCCCAGAACCATTTATTGAATAGAAAGTCCTTTTTCCATTGTCTATTTTTGTTGACTTTGTCAAAGATCAGATAGATGTAGGTTTGTGGCTTTATATCTGGATTCTCTGTTCTGTTTCAATGGTCCCCATGTCTTTTTGTAGCATTACCATGGTATTTTAGTTACTGTAGCCTTATAGTATAGTTTGAAGTCATGTAATGTTACCCGTCCAGCTTTTTTATGTTTGATTAGGATTGCTTTGGCTATTCAGGCTCTTTTTCAGTTCCATATGAATTTTTGAATAGATTTTTCTAGTTGTGTTGAAAAATGACATCGGTAGTTTGATAGGAATAGCATTTAATCTGTGAACAGCTTTAAGCACTATGGACATTTTAATGGTATTGATTCCTCCAATCCATGATAATGGAACATTTTTTCATTTATTTGTGTCATTCCTAATTTATTTTAGCAGCATTTTGTAATTCTTCCTGTAGAGCTTTTTTACGTCCTTGGTTAGATATATTACTAGGTTTTTAAAAAAATTTTTGTTGCTATTGTAAATGGGATTGCATTCTTGATTTGACTTTCAGCTTGAACAGGATTAGTGTATAGAAATGCTATTGATTTTTATACATTGATTTTGTATCCTGAAACTTTATTGAAGTCATTTTAAATCCACACCAGACTTTTAATTTTCTAGGCATATGTTTTCTAGGCAGAGTCTTTATGATTTTCTAGGCATATGTGTATATCATCCATGAACAGAAATAGTTTGACTTCTTCTTTTCCTGTTTTGATACTTTTACTTATTTCTCTTGCCTGATTTATCTGGCTAGCACTTTCAGTACTAGGAACAGTACTATGTTAAACAGGAGTGGCGTGAATAGGTATCCTTTGTCTTGTTCCATTTCTCAAAGGGAATGCTTCCAACTTTCACCTAGTTAGTATAATGTCTGTGGGTTTGTCACAGGTGGCTCTATTTTCAAGTGTGTTCCTACAACGTTTTGAGATTGAGACTCTGTTCCCACCCCACAAAAAGAATATCTATATTTAAGAAATGATGCACTAAATGTTTCCAAAATTCATGAAAACATGAGCATCTCCATAAGAACCAAAAATCAGATGAGCGATCACAGTATCTAGTTTTAATATCGAATCACGGAAAAGGGCACTGAATAGAATAGGAATGACAATTTTGTATCTCATACACCATGCCTCTCCCATCCTCTTGGCAGCATGGTATGGGGAGAGAGAATCTCTTTGTTTGGGGGAGAGAGAGCAGAGTGATTACGGGACTTTGCATTGGAAATCAATGATATTCTGTCACAGTGGAACATAACACAGGGCAGAATTTAGCCAGTGCCCATGAAGGCAGCGTTTAGACTAGCTCCATCCAGAGGAGAATTTTCCACCCCAGCAGTAGAATACTGAGTTCTGGCTAGCCCTACCACCAGCAAACTAAAGTGCTCAGGGTCCTGAATAAATTCGAAAGGCACTATAGGCCACAAGAACTGCAGTCCTTGGGCAATCCCTAGCGCTGCACTGGGTTCAGATCTAGTAGACTCGGGTTACACACCTCCAAGTGAGACACAAGCAAGGGCAGCCTAGGGTGTGCCTGCATCACCTGTACCCCAGCTCTAGGCAGTGTAACTTGGGAAGAGATTTCTATTGCCTGCAGAAAGGAAAACAAATAGTAAAGAAGACTTTGTCTTACAACTTGGATACCAGCTCAGCTACAGTCAAACAAAAGCACCAAAGTCCTGAAGCCCCAAATTCCAGGCCCTACCTCCTGGATGACATTTCTGACCTATGCTAGGCCAGAAGACCACCTTCTGCCCTAAAAGGTCAGTCCTGGCAGGATTCACCATCTGATGACTAAATGCTCTCGGGCCCTAAATAAACACCAGCAGTAGCCAAGCAGTAGTTGTCACAGGCCTTGGGCATAACCCAGTACTGTACTAGATTTAGCTATGACCACTGTACTAGATTTAGCTATGATTCAGCACAATTCCAACTGTGATGGTCACAGGAATGTTCATGTTACCCCTTCCCCAAACTCTAAGCAGCTTAGCATAGACAGAAAGAACCTCCATTTGTTTGGAGAATAGTGAGGAAAGAGAGCAAGAGATTCTGCCTTGTATTCCAGGAAATTCCCCTGGATCTTACTCAAGCTCACCCAAGCAATACCTCTGTTTTGAGTTTGCAAGAGTCACAGTGTTACAGGGTTTAGAGCGCCTCCAGTGGAGATCTGACTGCAGTGACCAAAGACTTATGTCAAAACACTCCATTCCCTTTGAAGACTTGGAAAGCCTCCTCAAGAAGGACAGGTACAAACAAGCCCAGATCAAAAGATTAGAATATCGAACTCTTTAATGCCCAGACATTTATGAAAATTGACAAACATCAAGAACATCCAGGGAAATATGATCTCACCAAATGAACTAAATAAGGCAACAGTGACAAATTCTGGAGTGACAGATATGTGACCTTTCAGAGAATTCACAATAGCTGTTTTGAGCACACTCAATAAACTTCAAGATAGCACAGAGAAGGAATTCAAAATCCTATCTGAGAAATTTAATGGAGAGTTTGAAATAATAAAAAAAATCAAGCAGAAATTCTGGAGCTGAAAAATTTGACAAATTTATAAATGTACCAAAGACTCTCAACAGCAGAACTGATAAAGCAAAAGAATGCGACTGAAGACAGCTTCTATGAAATAACACAGTGAGAGGAGAAAAAAAAGAATAAGAAAGACTGCAACATGCCTACAAGATCTAGAAAATGGCCTCAAAAGAGAAAATATAAAATGTGTTGGCCTCAAAAGGAGATAGAGAGAAGGATCGGGGTAAAAAGTTTATTCAAAGAATAGCAGAGAACTTTCGAAACCTAGAGAAATATATCGATATTTAATTATAAGAAGGTCACAGATCACCAAGCAGATTTCACCCAAATAAGACTACCCCCAAGACATTTAATAGCCATACTCCCAAAGGTCAATGATAAGAAAAGGATTCTAAAAGCAGCAAGAGAAAAACAAATGAGTAACATTAATGAGCTCCGAAAATTCTGGCAGTAGACTTCTAAGTGGAAACCTTAGAGTCCAAGAGAGAGGGGCATGACATATTCAAAGTGCTGAATCACAAAATAATATATCATAAATTATTACATTCATTGAAAATATCATTTAAACATGAAAGCAAAATAAATAATTTCTCAAAGAAACAAAAACTGAGGGATTTTTTCAACACCAGACTTAACCTATAAGAAATCTGAAAGGGTGCTCTTTAATCTAAAATATAAAGAGTGTTAATGAACAATAAGAAATTATCAGAAGATACAAAACTCACTTATAACAGTAAGTATACAAATACAAAATAATCTAAAACTATAATTATGGTGTGTAAACCACTCATATTTTGAATAGAAAGACTAAAAGACAAACCTGTAAAAAATACTAACTCCAAATGCCTTTTAAAAATATAAACAGTATAAAAATATAAGTCCAACCACCAAAAGTACAAGATTGGGTGGAACAGAGTTAAAGTGTAGAATTTTTATTGGTTTTCTCTTTGCTTGTTTTGCAGTCAGAGTTAAGCTGTTTAAAATGATTGGTTTAAGATGTTATTTTCAAGCCTCATGTAACCTCAAATCAAAAAAATGTGAAACAGATATACAGAAAATAAAAAGCAAGGAGAATGACTTACACAAAGGAGGACAGAAAAAGGGGAAGAATGGAAGGAAGAAAAGACCAGAAAACAAATAACAAAATGGCAGCAGAAGGTCCTTACTTATCAATAATAACATTTAATGTAAATGGACTAAATTCTTCATTTAAAAGACATAGAGTAGTTGAATGGATAAAAGTCTACAAGAAACTCACTTCACCTATAAAGACATACACAGAGTAAAAATAAAATGAAGGAAAAGAATAATACATGCAAATAGAAACAAAAAAAAAACAGGAGTAGCTATATTATGAAAGATAAAATGTATTTCAAACATAAAGTATAGAAAGACAAAGAGGTTCATTATATAATGATAAAGGAGTTAATTCTGCAGAAGGATATCACAGTTATAAATATATCTTCTCCCAAAACTGGAACACCAAGGCATATAAAGCAAATATTATTCGATTTAAAGTTAGAGACAGACCCAAATACAATAATGAGTGGAGACCTCAACATCCTACTTTAGGCACTGTGCAGTTCATCTGGACAGGAAATTAGCAAAGAAACATTGGGCTTAATCTGCAACATAGATCAAACAGTCCTAATAAATATTGACAGAAAATTTCATCCAACAGCTACAAAATACACATTCTTCTCTCAGCCCATGGATCATTCTCAAGGACAGTCCACATGTGAGGCCACAAAACAAGGTTTTTAGAAATGAAAAAAGTTTATACCATGTTAGGTATCTTCTCTGAACGCAATCAAATAAAATTAGAAATCAATAAGGAAAAAAACTTTTGAAACTCTACAAAGATGTAGAAATTAAACAATATGATCTTGAATGATCAATGAGTAAATGAAGAAATTAAAAAGGGAATTTACAAATTTCTGGAAAAAATGAAAATGAAAACACAATATGCCAAAACCTATGGGACATAGCAAAACGAGTATTAAGAGGAGAGTTTATAGCAATAAGCGCCTACATAAAAAAATAGAAAAACTTCAAACAAACAATCCAACAATGCATCTTAAAGAAGTAGAAAAACAAGAGCAAACCAAACTCAAAATTGGAAAAAGAAAATAGTAAGAATAAGTGCAGAAATAAATGAAATTGAAACCAAAAATCATAAAAGATGAAGAAGACAAAAAAAGTTGTTTTTTTGAAAATATAAACAAAAATGACAAACCTTTAGCCAGACTAATTAAGAAAAGGAGAAGACATATACAGATAAAGCAAAGATGAAAAAGGAGACATTACAACTGATACAGCAGAAATTCAAAGGATTATTAAAGACTGCCATGACCAACTATGTACCAATAAGTTGAAAAACCTAGAAGAAATAAATTATCAGACACATACAATCTGCTAAGATTGAACTATGAAGAAATCGAAAACCTGAAGAGACTAAAAACAAAAAACAAGATCAAATTTAGTAAGAAGTTTTCCACCAAAGAAAAGTCTGGATTGTCATAGTAGGTAGCTAGTAAGGCATGAGCAGGATAGGAGGGCTCCCCACTCAACCACCAGAAATGTCAGGTGACCATCAGATGATGATCCAGCAGTTGTTAACTGTCTCTCTAAAATAATAATTGCTTACAAGCAGCTCCTGGGAAGGGCAGCCTCCCAATAGAGAGAAAACACCCGAAACTGGTGATCAGCAGCTTCCTAAAAAGATCTCAGGAGTTGGGCGAGTGGGCTCAAGCATGATCATTAACAGACAAAGTGATGGAGTTTAAATGGTATCATCACCTTCCTCTAGGAATTCTAGACCAGCAAGTGAAGAATGCCTCAAGTAAGCATGTGTACAACTCCAGCAAACACACTGAACATGCTCTCCTCACAAATGCTAGCAGGCCACTGAACATGCAGACAGCCCACGCCAAGGGAAGAATCAGAGAAGTAATGCAAGATCTTGGAAGTATGCCAACGTATAAAACCCCAAGTCAAAAGGTCAAAGTGTGCACTTGATCTCTCAAGTTGCCCACTTGGCCCTCTTCCAAGGGTACTTTACTTCCTTTTATTCCTGCTCTACAACTTTTTAATAAACTTTCACTCCTGCTCTAAAACATGCTTTGGTTTATCCTTCTGAGTCTTTCTTCTGAGGAGGAAATAATTGAAGTTGCTGCAGATCTGTATGGATATAGATTTGCTGCCAGTAACGAGATCTGATGGTTTCACTGCTGAATTTTATCAAACATTTAAGGAAGAACTAATACCAATCCTACTCAAACTATTGCAAGATATATAAGATTAGGGAATACTTCAAAACTCACTTTAGGAGGACAGTATTACTGATGTCAAAAATCAAACAAAGACATAACAAGAACAAAACAAAACTACAGGCCAGTATCTGATGAACACTGATGCAAAATTCCTAAACAAAACACTAGCAAATTGAATTCAACAACATATTAAAATGATCATTCATCCTGATGAAGTGGAATTCATCCCAGGAATGAAAGAATGATCTAACATATGCAAATCAATCAATGAAGTCAAATCAATCAAACTGAGTGAAATCAATCAAAGAGTGCAAAGGTTAGTGGAGAGGGAGGGAAAAAGTGTGGATTGTTGATGGGTAAAAAACATAGACAGAATGAGTAAGATCTAGTACTTGATAGCACAACAGGTTGACTACAGTCAAAAATAATTTATGATATATTTTTAAATAACTAAAATAGCAGAAATGGAATGTTCTTGCAATGAAGAAATAATAAATGCTTGTGGTGTTAAATACCTCAATTTCTCTGATATGGTTATTGCACATTATATTCCTGCATAAAACCATCACATGTACCCCATAAATATATACACTTACTATGCACACATAAAAATTAAAAATGAGAAATTAAATTTAAAAAATAGAATGGCCACCAAATCTCAGGTAATATAAAAAGAAAATTAAATCAAGTGCTTGCTTCAACAGCACATATACTAAATTTGGAAAGATACAGAGAAGATTAGCATAGCCCCTACACAAGAATGACATAAATTCATGAATTGTTCTGTATTTCAGGAATAAAAATCAAATTACATCCTAATCAAATTACTATAAATACATGGAAAAGAGAAAAATCTAAAAAGAAATTAAAGGGAAAAAGGCACATTATATACTAGAAATGAAAGATGAATATGACTAATAATTCTTTTTGGAACGAACATAAGGCAAAAGACAAAAAAAAATGTCTTTAAGGTGCTGAGGAAGAGGAGTACACCTCTTCAATTTAAAATTGTACAGCCAGAAAAAAAATCTTTTTAGAAAATGAAGAGAAATAAATACCATTTTAAACCAAACACTTATAGATTCATTACCAAATAACTTACACTAAAATTAATACTTAGCAATTTTTTTCAAAAGGAAATAAAATGACCCTAGGTGGAAATTAAGCCCTTCATATAGAAGTGAAGAGTAACAGAATTAGTAAATATGTGAGTAAATATGGCCTCTTCTCCTTTTCAAGTTTCTTTTAAAACATAATTGAGCCAGACACAGTGGCTCACTCCTGTAATCTCAGCACTCTGGGAGGTTGGGGCAAGATGATCAATTGAGGTCAAGAGTTCAAGACAAGCCTGGCCCACACAATTAGATCCCATCTCTACAAAAAATAAAAATAAAAAAAATAAAAATAAACATTAAAAGAAAAACTAGCTGGGCATAGTGGCATACATCTTAAGTCCTAGCTACTCAGGAGGCTGAGACAGGAGGATCACTTGAGCCCAGAAGTTTGAGGTTACAGTGAGTTGTGATTGCACCACTGCACCCCAGCCTGGGCAACACAATGAGACCTGGTCTCAATAAATAAATGATAATTGATTATTTAAAACAAAAATAACAACATATTTTATTATTTAAAACATATTCAGAAGTAAAATTATTAATACAACAGTACAAAGGATGACAGAGACAAACTGAAAAATATTTGTATAAGGGGTTAATGCTATGTAAAAAAGTCTGCAATATTGTTGGAAGGTATATTGTAATAAGATAAATATTGTAAACCTTAGATTGTCCTGTAAAAGAAAATTAAAGAAAAAGAAAGAAAATTTAAATATAGCTAATTAGCCAAGAGTAAATAATACACGGTATTAAATAAAAACCTAAAGAAGGTATGAAGATAGGAAAGAAAACAGAAACAAATAGAAGTTGTCAAAGAGAAAGCAAACAGCAAAATGGTAGACTTAAAGTCAACCATACCACCAATTGCATTAAATATAAAAGGTTGAAACACAGTTAAATGGCAAAGATTGCAAAGGTGAACTTAGTAAGACAGAGGAGGAATTGGAGGCAGATGAGGTAATGGAGGAGGAAGACTCAGAGAAGGAGATCAAGTATAAATAGTCAACCAGAAAACTACTTTTAATATAAGATATGTATAAAAAAAGGATAAAAAATTGTATACTATTCTAACACTATTCAAACAAAAGCTGGAATAGCTATATTAATATCATAATAAGTACACATTAGAAAAAGAAATGCAATTAATCACATTACTTGTAGTATTTATGTTCTACAAAGTCACACAAGCACTGAATTAGTGAATACTGGACCACGATTCCAAAGAGTAAGTATACACACACACACACATTTAACAGATTATAATCTTAAATCCTAAAAAAAATTATGGTGGATTTTAATTTCTTAATGTTATAAAAAAAGAACAACAGATTCAGAAATGTTGAATGACTTACCTGAGACCACCCCACTAATCTCTGCCTGAGTTGGAATTCACACTCCCTCTAACTGGCCCCAGATCCAGAGCTTCTTCCCTTACACTGCCCTGCTCCTACCAACTCCATTTTATGGTGAACTCTACATGAGAGAAGAAATAAGAAGACAGTGTCATCTTGTTTAATTTCAGCTGGGGACCTGGGGGTTGGGCAATTCAGTCGTCTTGTGGTTCTGCACATGTCTGCAAATGACTGAGAAAATCTCTGAGTATTGATTTTGGGGTTAAAAATAAATTTTAGTGAGCAGGAAATTTGCAAATATGGCACACTCAAATAATAAGGATAGACAATATTAATAGTTGCAAAGAGGAGCATATAATAATAAGAAAAGGGACAATTAACTGAGAAGATGTGGCAATTCTGTGGTTATGCAACTGAGAGAAAAGATTCAAATCACAGGAAAAATAAATATACTGGAAAGAGAAATAGACAAATTCAATATTATGGTTGACGGTTTTAACATACCTTTGTCTATAATTTAAGGAATGTTTAAATGGAAATCAACAAAAAACAGAAATCTTAGAAAAACTATTATTCAATTTAACTTAAATCTCCATTTTACGGAACCTTTCACCCAATAGCAAAAAAATTGACATTTCTCTGCTTATCTTAACTAATTTTTTGGATGATAATCAGTGGACTTTAGTTTTCCTGGAACTGAAGAGCAATACAATACCAAGAGAAGACAGAACATAATGTTTACTGGTAGATGATTCTTGTTGTTTGTAGACTCAAAAATATTTTCTTTAAAGTCATTACTCTGGACGTTGATATGAATATTAGACAGAAATAAATGAATAGAATAGCTATACAAAACTTTTTCATAACAAATAACATGGAAAGAAAAGTTATTTTCTAAATTGAAGTACTCATCTATAGAAGTAAGATCTTTCTTGAGAATAATAGGAGAAAGAAACAGTTAACAGTTTAGGATTCTTTTATTGTAAGCTAACAATCTTGTAATAGTGTAGTCTGCCTATTCTTCTCAGCAGAACAGTTTTGAAAGGTTTTAGATTGAAGAGTTGAGAAATGAAACACAAAAGCAAAACTAAATAGAAAGATGTGAAAGGGAGTTAGTTTTTATGTATATTTTATCCACACTACTTAAATCTACTTTGACAACTATTCTAATTCTATTGTCTTAAGCTTCTGTTAAATTAACATATTTATTATAATCCCTGCAGTATGACAATTATTTTTCTTACATGATGTGAAACATTTTTTTTACCAAAACCTTTGAAAGTCTATGAGTTATGCCCAATATCCCTTCTACAATTTTCCATAATAAAAATCCTGAAAAGTAACTGATTACCTGAAAGTCCAGCAAGAGAGTACATTTACCAGCCTCTAGTTTAGCTGTTCAGCTATGTTCTGGCTAACCTCTGTGAACACATTCTGTAAATGGAAATGTGAGGAAAAAATTCTCCTTTGTGCCTTAAATGAGAAAGAGTATACATTTCCCTTCCTCAATACATCTTCTTCCCTTTGACTGAAGATATCACTGACCAAGTGGATCTGGGCAATACTAGAAAAGGCAGACCTTCAAGTTAGCAGACTTGGTAGGCCATGAATACACCCTTACCATTATAGAGTTCTTATTTTTGTCCATGTCATAGAAGAAAGAAAGAAAAATAAAATTTGTGTCTTCTGTGATTATCTTGTTTATAATTTCTTTTGTTGCTATAGCAAATAGACCTGAATCTTTATCATTTGTTATTAAACAATAACAAGTGATAAATTTTTTCTAAATTTGAATGTGATTTAAATATATATTATATTATATAACATAAAGTTCAATTTGGAATGAAAAGTGATACCTTTATTATCATGTCTACTATGTTTTGTTTTAAATTACATGGTTATTTAATAAGAACCATAGATTTGTTTTGCAAAATTATTTAAAATACATTGGGAGTCTGGGAAATTGCCTTAACAAATGAGCACTAGTGATACATT
This sequence comes from Symphalangus syndactylus, assembly GCF_028878055.3. Lineage (NCBI taxonomy): Eukaryota > Metazoa > Chordata > Mammalia > Primates > Hylobatidae > Symphalangus > Symphalangus syndactylus. Next base: position 108,878,725 of record NC_072426.2, on the reverse strand, counting down.
ATAAAAACCTTATCTTTCCATTTTCCGGTGGCATTTTATGATGCTTTTTTGTGTTTTGATCTTATTTTGTATATTGAGGGAACAACACAGGAACAACAAACAGTTGAAAAAATAAACTGCTGCTAGTGAAGTGTGATGTTTCATCTGATAATGATCAATTTTAACATGCTCTCTCTTGCACAGGCATTAAAATATCCTTTAAAAATCCACTGTTGCATTAATAATAATATTTTCACATCAAATAAAAATAAAATCATTTGCGAATGCAAAAGACAAATGAGAACCAAATATTTCAATAAACTCTGAAACTCAAATATTATCATAATGGCTTAGAAACACTTTCATGTGTTACTGCACAATGATTTTTATTATGCAATGGTAGCATATGCTAAGCAGTTATTCCTGAGCCATGCCCAGCATTTAATTTCTCATACTGCTCATTTAGACAGTAATGAGCTTTCTTATCAAGTTTAACTTAAGTTGGAAGATTCACGCCACTATCTTTTATATACATCAATTTCCTTTATCAAAAAGATGTTTAAAACACAGAATTTGCATGAGAAGATTTTTTTTACTAGATTGAATTGAGCAAGCTGTTCTAAAACATTTTTGTCCTTTAAGTTATTTGCATTAACCTATAGCTTATTTTATTTTATTTTTAATTATCTTTTTCAATCATGTAATTTATTCTCATTTAACAATTTTTAAAAACTTTGTAGAAAAATCTAAAGATTGAACTTGAAAGTTTTTTACCTTCCACCTCCACTAAGATATGCTCTAAATTTTGTGTAATCTTTCAGAATTTTAATGCACTTTAATAATTTATGCATACATATAATTTTTTTCTAATTAATGTAGTGTCCATAACTTTTATGAGTAATCTGTACTCATTAAGAATAGGTTTTACAAATATTTCTATGTTTAAGTTGTATATTTTTCACAGACCTTCATTTAGATGAACTTTTCATATAAGTCTTTGTAGCAAATGCTTGTATTTTTATCATTTTTTTGGATGCTTCAATGAACATTTTGTATTTATACCACTGGAGAAAGATATAAGTGAAATAAATTCCTAGAGGTACAAAGGATGATGTACATTTTAAATTTTGCTACATGCTGACCAAAAAAATTAAATAAAATTGATAGTATCATCTCATCTTTCTAGTGTTTTTATTTGCCTGACTGATATGTTTATTTTTTCCCATGTCAGTTTCATGGTGTTTATATGTACTCAAGTTTCATAAAATATTTAATTTTTATTGAGGTGAAACCAAATCAATTTTTAAATAACTTCTTTAAAATACTTGTTTTATAAGTTTTTACTTTCAAATTCGGAAAAACAAGTATCAAACGTCTCATCTTCTTGCCTTTTTAAAATACTAGGAAAACTAACTTTACAATATCTTCTGTTTATTGTTCCATTTAGATTCTATTTTTATTATACCACTGTAGGTTATTTATACCGTTCTAAGAAATCATGCATCTACTTTGAATTTAATGTTTTACGTATGCCTAGAGTATATGCATAGAGTATATGAATTTAATGTTATATGTATGCATAGAGTATATGTAGGTTTTTTATACCGTTCTAAGAAATCATGCACCTAATTTGTATTTAATATTATATGTATGCACAGAGTATTAATATCACGTGACTTCTTACAATCATTTTAGTATTTTCATAATGAGAGATTATGTAGTTTTTCTTTTTCTTAATTCTGATGTATTTCATCTTCTCATGTTTTTCAAATTTTAAACTTTTAATGAAAGGACATGAACATTTTAAAAGTCTTTTTAATGAATTACGTTGATATTTGCTATTCTTTAAAACATTGTTTATTGGTGGAATGCAGTTTCTCCAGATAGTTACATGACTTTTTTCAAATAGTCAGATTTTATCCCAGTGTATTTTACTTTTGGATATACTTGAGATATTCATTGACCAGTTTTTTTTTAATTGCAAGTCTACATTCCTGCATTATCTTTTATATTTACTTTCCATAATTACTTGCTCCTCTCCACTAGAATGTAAACAAGTCAAAATTTTTCTCTGATTCAAAACTGTTTCTCAAGTCCTGGAAAAGTTCCTGGCATGGAGTAGGCACTCTAGGAACATTTGCTGAATGAATGACATTTGTTATTGCTGACTATTTCCAAATTCATTAGTTTAAATTTTACCAAAAAATAATACTTAATGTGTGGTTGTTGTCTCTTACTAGTGATCTGATTGTTTATTAAAATTATTGAAGACATTTAAGTATTTGTTTCTTTCTCTAGAAACAGTCTTAGCATTATCTTTTATATCAATATTTTCCAATGAAATGCTTTTTATTTCATTACTTTACAGATAATTTAAAATTTTAGTACTGATTTTCTCTTTTATATTTTCTAATTACCACAGCATAATTTACAATTTTTTTCTGCTCTTTGCTAAAATGGTTAGTTAAGAAAATGTTTCCAATTTTTCATAGGAATATGTTTTCTGACTGTTAAAAGAATATTAACTTCTAGTATAATTGTATCACAACCAAAAATTATTGCCTGTAAAATTGCTAATGGAGGAAATTATTAACATAATTATTCTTTGGAGAAGGGAAGTGTATGCATATTACATGCCTCTATATTTTTAATCTATTTTTAGTCTCTTTTTTAAACAATCTGAAAGGTATATAAGCATTTATTACTAAAATTGTCTGAGTACTTTATGGTGCTCAAGGTTTAAAAAAATTAAATCTTCTATTTCTAGTTGCTTAATAGTGCAGGTACCATTTTACTTTGTGCCATTAGTCCCCACCTCCCACACTGTTGCATTAGGGATCACTTTTCTAACACATGAATTTTGGGGGGAATGCATGCATATCATTTGAAGAAAATGAAGTAAACTTTACTGAATTAGTATATCTCAGATCATGTTAGATAGAACAAGTTTTAAAAACTGCATGTTTTTCCTGCTGAAATTAAATTGAACATTAATTCATTCTTGCAAGTGACAAAAGGGAAAATCTCTAGCATTAATAATAACCCAGAGACAATCTTTAGGGATAGCCTGTAATCCAGATGTCTTCATGGCCTTTTCTAATACTGCATCAATGGTTTCAAACCAGAAATTGCAATTCTAGTACGTAAACAAAAGATAGGCTGGCAGATTGTTTCACTGCATGAATTTTAGCATCTGGCTGCACAATATTAAGAGACATTAGAAAGGAAATATGTTTTAAAAAATATAGTTTAAAATGAAAGTATAGCCTTATGAATAAAGCAGCTTAATGGATATGCCCCGCCATTAAGGGAAACAAAAACATAAACAAAAAAATCATTTCTATGGAAACGCTTACTAATATGATGAATATAAAGAGAGCCATGGAAAATTAATTGTCACATCCTTAAAAAGCAATAGAAGCCCTTTCCTAAGGGGATATGAATGCATTTCAAGCAGGACTGTGTGCCCAATGTCCAATGATTTCCTTAAAACAACTAAGATAAAAGACTCACAACTGAACATAAATTAGGACTATAATCCTACCATTCTTTGTATCACTTATTATGAGTCATAAGATTCCTTCAAGGAGTAAATCTAAAGAGATTTAAATTTAAATTGCCTCTCAAGTTCCCCCCTTAAAAAAAATTTGTAACTGGAACTCTTGACCCTCTTACTAGCAAATATATGTTCCTTCTTTGTAATATCACTCCAAAAAAAAATTAATAGGAGAAAACTATAAAAATTTGATGAAGTCAAAAGCTCTTCACACATACACTTTCTACAAATCCATGGTGACTCTTTCATTCATAGATCATTAATGTATCAATTGCACCCAAAACCAAAAAAGGACCAAAGCCTATTGTGGAATATTTCATACAAAAGTGACTTGTAATTCAACTCATTAGGTCTTTAACACTCATGTTGTCGACTGCTAAAAAAAGAGCTCCTGCACAGCAAAAGAAACTACCATCAGAGTGAACAGGCAAGCTACAGAATGGGAGAAAATTTTTGCAATCTACTCATCTGACAAAGGGCTAATATCCAGAATCTACAATGAACTCCAACAAATTTACAAGAAAAAAAAAACCCCATCAAAAAGTGGGCAAAGTATATAAACAGACACTTCTCAAAGGAAGACATTTATGCAGCCAACAGACACATGAAAAAATGCTCATCATCACTGGCCATCAGAGAAATGCAAATCAAAACCACAATGAGATACCATCTCACACCAGTTAGAATGGCAATCATTAAAAAGTCAGGAAACAACAGGTGCTGGAGAGAAATGTGGAGAAACAGGAACACTTTTAAACTGTTGGTGGGCCTGTAAACTAGTTCAACCATTGTGGAAGACAGTGTGGCGATTCCTCAAGGATCTAGAACTAGAAATACCATTTGAACCAGTCATCCCGTTACTGGGTATATACCCAAAGGATTATAAATCATGCTGCTATAAAGACACATGAACATGCATATTTATTATGACACTATTCACAATAGCAAAGACTTGGAACCAACCCAAATGTCCAACAATGATAGACTGGATTAAGAAAATGTGGCACATATACACGATGGAATACTATGCAGCCATAAAAAAGAATGAGTTCATGTCCTTTGTAGGGACATGGATGAAGCTGGAAATCATCATTCTCAGCAAACTATCGCAAGGATAAAAAAACCAAACACTGCATGTTCTCACTCATCGGTGGGAATTGAACAATGAGAACACTTGGACACAGGAAGGGGAACATCACACACTGGGGCCTGTTGTGGGGTGGGAGCAGGGGGGAGGGATAGCATTAGGAGATATACCTAATGTAAATGACGAGTTAATGGGTGCAGCACACCAACATGGCACACGCATACATATGCAACAAACCTGCACGTTGTGCACATGTACCCTAGAACTTAAAGTATAATAAAAAAAAATACTAATAATAATAAAAATCAGTAAATGGTTGAAAGGCCAAAAAAAAAGTTTCATGGGTTTATGAGCTATAAACAAGTTTGTGATCCTTTACTTTTTATGGGTACTAACTCAAATACTATTCTGTCTTCAGTAGCTCCTGGGGTCACCCGTTTTTGGTTGACTGGTAGACTTGTTCTTCCTTAGTTTTCACTTAGATCCACACAATCAATATTTGTCTTCACATGGAAGAAGAAACAATACCCCTGGACTGACATGCCCTTAAGGTTTACTGAAACTTTCTTGTATTCTAATACATCACCAACCAACACCTAAGAATTTAACATTCTCTTATGACTCTTACTTAATACAAGACATAAATGACATATTGCTATTTACAAAACAACATTTTCTAACTAACTCTTTTTGTTAAATACTCTACCTAAGAAACAGCAAAAATATTCAAAGAGAAATTGAAATTCTGCCAGGAAAAAAATGCATTATTTAGAATATGGTATATTCCAAGAAGGTATGTAATCCAAAGAGATTATAATCTATCCCAAAATTTCTCGAATTAATTACCAAAAAAGCAGCTTTGCAGACATTTAAAACTGGCTAAGCATTGTAGATACCAAGTACCAAACTTTTCTGAGGTGACATCCTTTTCATATAATCTAATCAAGTTTTCTATTCTTGAAACTCTACTCAAGAAACAAACAAACCCTCATGTATCAGATGTATAAGATATAAAAAGTGGAACCCTTCCTTGTTTTCTGCACTTTAAAATAGATTCATAGTACTTTAAAAGTTGAGGTTTTCAAAATGTATTATTGTGAACACAGCTTTATATTGAGCACTACATCTTTTCCGGCAAAATATTTTCTCTGGTACCTTATATTCTGTAGCATTTTTCATTGATGACATGAGCCTGAAAATAATATTTTTTCTCTCCAAAAATAAAAAAATAAGCCATGCATAAAGAAACACATCAAAAGACTGAACTCCACAAAAGAGTGAATGTGATATACCATTGTTAATTTTGCATGTACTATATAAAACAGAAACATGTAGTACCACATGTATTGTAATTCTTACTTCCATATCTGATTAATGGATAAGTACTAAAATAAACTAATTTGAATCCTTCATATTTATTATATGTATTTTAAATACACAATCTGTGGACGCAAACACACACATTTGTGTATAGACATATATATACAGTTGGCCCATCATATCCATGAATTCCACATCTATGGATTCCACCAACTGTGGATCAAAAATTAAAACAAAAACACACACACACAAAGTAAAAAATAAAAACACAATTTAAAGAGAAAAATAAAAAATACAGCATAACTATTTACATAACATTTACATTGTGTTAGGCATTATAAGTAATCCAGATATGATTTAAAATATATGGGAGGATGTGCATAGATTATATGCACATAACATGCCATTTTATATCAGGGACTTGAGCATCTATTGATTTTGCTTTACACAGGAGGTCTTGGAATCAACTCTCTCACAGAAAGCAAAGGAAGACTGCTTATACTTTCTGCAAAACAAGAGCAATTGTTTAGAATTTAAAGCAAAAAAAAAAAGGTATGTTTTGTTTTTGTTTTTTCTTTTTCTGGGAGGGATATTTTATCACAGGCACTGTTTAGAATTGCTGGTACATTTCTTCTATCAACCAAAAGCTATCCATTTATCATTACTAAGAAAGCAAACCATGCATTTGAAATTTCAACTCTGATTCATGTTCTTTTCCAATTGTAAGATGATGTGACTAAATACTGAAAGAGACACTCAGTCTCATTACCAGCAGGTAATACCATCCCTTCCAAATTATCCACCTAAGAAGTCTCTGAGTGTCCTGAAACATGGAAGCTTATCTCTTGAAAGAGGCACTGAGAAAGAAACCTTTCTTAAGCTTCTATGGATTTGGCCTTGTAACTATTAATAACTAGTATAACTGTAAAATTGCAACATATTAATCTTTAGGCTTATGTATTACTATTTTTTAAAATCATCATTTCTTCTGGACTATATTATAGGTCAAAAATTTGTAGAAAGCCTCTAGAAGTAGACAAAACTCAGAAGATGAGAGATGACTTAACATTCTCAAGTCTAACATGACTCAGCATTCTCAGGTCAAGCAGATGATGGGACGAAGCAGACAGCTTCCACCCCAAATAATAAAACATGATTAATTTTCTGATATGTCAACTTATTTATTTCCCTTTGATTTACTACTTATTATAATTCTTGTGATATTTTGTTAGCTCTGTGACCACCTGTTCTCTCTCAGTTGTTTTTGAGTATCCTCACCATATTGTTCTTCACCTCGTACCACCTTCTATCACCTAAGGAAAGGCAAAACTCTCATGTTTTTCTCAAATTATAGTTTCTAATCTAAATCTAATTAATCGTCAAATTTGTCATATGCCATGTAGTTCTAAAGACATAAATTTAACAGCTATCCCTTTCACCACTTAAAAGGCATATTGTATTTGCTTCCACAGGTTCCCTCTGATATATAAATTGTCCTGTCATTAGTAACCTCAACAATTAATCTTGTAAAAATTGGCTTTCCCCTCCACTCTTAGTCACAGAAATACTTTCACTAAAATAATACTAGAGTTGTCAACAGAAAACAGCTCACCAGTAAAAATAAATATGCAGTTATCATTTTTACTGTAGCCAGTTTATTCTCTTATGATAACTTTTAACCTGTAGTTACTATTTATTTTTACTCAGAAAATTTGCCTGCATTCAGATACTAGTAATTGGCTTGCTTTTCTAGTAATAAACAATACTTATACTCCCAATCCTTTCTGTGCCCACTAGGGCACAACATCTCATGTGGAAGCCAAGCTTGCTTGGCTTATTGCATACTCATCTGTCCTGTGTATAATATTTCAGGCGATTGTTAGAGGCTTTCATATATCTGAAACTACTGTCATGTATTTTTCTTAAAAAGATACCTCAAAAGTAAGGCAAGTATACCTACTTATTCAGGAGAGCTCCCAGGAAGAATAACTGACTCCCTCTTCATACATAATGTGTAAGCCACATTTTCAGTGATACAATAATAAAACTGGAAAAAGTTTTTTTTTACAAATTTGATTTCTGAACCTAGGAAAAGAAATCAATTACAGTATTATGTTTTAGAGATTCTCAAAATTAGTTTATACTGAACCACTGGTTTCATAAACCAACAGCTATCCCTTGATTCCTCTTCATTATCAAAGAAAGAATTTGGCTGGGTGTGGTGGCTCACACCTGTACTCCCAGCACTTTGGGAGGCCGAGGCAGGTGGATCTCGAGGTCAGGAGTTTGGGACCAGCCTGGCCAGTCTCTACTGAAAATACAAAAATTAGCCGGGTGTGGTGGTGGGCACCTGTATGTAATCCCAGCTACTCAGGAGGCTGAGGTGAAAGAATCTTTTGAACCCAAGAGGCAGAGGTTGCAGTGAGCAGAGATTGCACCACTGCACTCCAGCCTGGGCAACAGGGCAAAACTTTGTCTTAAAAAAAAAAAAAGAAAAAGAAAAAAAGAAGGAATTTGTGCTATATAAAATTCCTACTGCACTTATATAAATGTGTGACTTCTCTAAAATAAAAGAACAATTGAATCTAAAAAATAACCTAGCTAAATGCTAGAACATATGTTAATAATTGGGATTTGTTTTCTAGGCCCTAGCTTCATAGCTCTTTACAGGAACAAATCAACATTTAATTTTTGTAACTGAATTCATTGTGGCTGGCCAATGTTTCCTACTTAGAGTAGTGATAATAATGTGAAGCCATTGTCACATTAGATAATTCAATAACTCAACATGCTACAAAAGGAACAGGAGGGACACACTCTTGTCCAACTATAGACAACAACTTTCTCATCAACAGAATCTTAAAAACCATGTGAATCTGGCCTCAACAAATTAAAATCCTGTGTCTTAAATGCAGTCTGATATCAGATGCTGTTAGCCAAAAAAAAGTAGCTTACAGAGGAAGAAAAATGTCCCTTGTAGGATCCAGTTGACAACAGAAGAAAAACAGCTAGCATGGGGTCTTTCCTACTGGACATGAGCAATTTCGCAAAATATAAACATCATATGAGGACCCTTCACAGACTTGATGGAACAAGGATGGAACAAGACCCAAACAAGAACACTCCATAATCATTGTTAAGTGATGTCTGAAAATAGCCAAATACAAAAGCACCACTATGCAATGACAAACCCCACATAATTGTCTTTCACTGGAGATATATATAATAGATAGATATAGATAGATGCGTAAACATACATACATACACTTATACGTACATCCCACACACACATCACACACACACACACACACACACACACACATCAAATCTCTTTCTTTCCTACTAGTGCCTAATCTGGAATAGACCCTTGCTTCCTTGAGTGCTCTCCTATGTCATTTATTATTGGCTCACACCTTATAATATCCTCTCCTTACAGAGACATCTCTTGACTCCTCCAATTATATTGCTATAGCAAAATAATCAGTTTAACTGTGATTGATCACAGCTGTGGTTTTCTGGGTATTTGGCCCTGGGCATTATTAATGTCAATGACTAATTGAACAAGAAGTCACTGAAAATATAACATATGGATACTCTGGTTAGGTGATACTTAATAAAGTCTGGTTGGCAGAAGACTAAGTCAACTCATACTCATTTTTCAGACCTAAGCAAATTTGCAAAGATAAACTCAAGTGACACCTTATGTTATGAATGTTATTCTCTACTTTCTGCATCCTATTCTATGACTGAAAGGTGGATTTTTATTGGCCACATCAATGGATTGATTACTTTCAATTTTATGATGAGATTTTAACAAAAAGAGATGCTGACAGGGGATACAGAGAGTAGGAAAAGAGAGTTAGAGGTACTTAGTCCCCCAACTATTTCCTATTCTGCCACATCTCTCTGCATTGGTTGTGTTAATCTTATGAAGGAGAGAGTTCTTGCCAAGTGATCCTTTCCACATAGTTCTCCCTGTCTGTATCTCTGTCTTTCTTTTTCCCTATCTCTATAAATGGGCACTGTATTATCCCTTGCACCTTTTCGTAAAGTCGGCCCCACACCTTTGTAACTGCTTAAACTCTTTTCAGATTTTAGAATATGTGAGAGTACCATTTCTTTTTTCCCAAAAGCTTGATATGCGGACTTCCTCAAGCCAGTTTCATCATATTTTTACACCTATTGGATGTTCATGACTTTTTCAATTCTTATAGTGGTTTCTTTCACTCGCTAACTAATTATTATTAAATATATATGCTATCTGTGCTAAATAATTAATTTTGCTGTACCCCACAAACTATGTTTTCTATTATTTATGGCTCCTCCTTTGTATTTACTATTTTACATGAAGAACACCAATGGTGATTAATATTTATATTTTAGTTGAAATTGTGACCTATTTGTAAATACTTCACTGGATATGGTAGCTAATGAGATGTTATGTATGTTCCTCCAAAATTATGCATTTTATAATTAATTTCTTCACCTCTTTCCCTCTTTATCATAACAACATTTTTGAGATTTTCAAATATAGTTTAAAATTGTTTGCTCCAGTCTCTTATTTTGTTTTGTACTAGAAAATATGAACTCTGTCTCAAAAATATCAAATTCACACTTGTATATTCAACACACAATATATGCTCAATATTTATTGAGCATCTACTCCATGCAAGAAACTGCCCTAGGCATTGCAAATATAATAGTAAACAAAATAGTCTAAGGACTCCTAATGGGCTAATATTCTAGTAGGGAGAGAAACCATACAAAATAAACCTAAAAACAAATGTGTAGTTTAGTCACATTAACATTTTTGTCTATTTTGATTAAATTCTATATTTAAAGTATATTGATCATGAATTTTACATTTTTCAAAATCTATAGAATGTGCAACACAAAGAGTAAACCTGAATGTAATCTATGGACCTCAGTTGGTAGTACATTAATATTGATTCATATATTATAACAAATGTACCACATTAATGCAAGGTGTTAATGATAAAGCAAATACTTCACAAATAATAATAGAATATAAATTATACTTTACTGATAATTTCAAATAGTCAACTGATTCTTATAGAATGCTGTTATTGATTTTGGTCAAATGCTCATATCTGTAGTGTAGGTGAGACAAAAGTTTACCTCTACTTTCTGGAGTTTTTCAGTTGGACATGACAGTTACATTGAGAAAAGACAGATCAATAGAAAAAAAGTATATAGTTTATTTAATACAAGTTTTATGCTTAATCAAGACTTCATAATGAAATTAAAATCCAATGACACAGAGTTAAACACTTATATACTGAATTAGACCAAAAAAAAGTAAATGTGAAAATGTTGCAAGGTAAGGGAACTAGGGCTATGGTATACAGTAATTAATTGAGTGAAGTTACTAGGAAGATAAGGATTACTTTGATAAAGTTTGTTTTTACAGATTTTTCTAGCCTCAACTTCCCATCCTAGATGATAAGAATTTACAGTCCTGGAATAAGGAAAACATCATCTTTCCTATTGGAATTTTATTTCCTGCTTTTTGAAAACAGAAGGAAGGTCAGAATGTTTATCTTGCATCTGCTGTTTTCAAGTGCCTTTAACTCAAAATACTCAGTGTGCCAGAGCGGCATATTTTGGGGTGGCATGTTCTGACATCCTTCAATAGACAGCCTATGGTTACACCAAATGAACAAGGGTAGTTTTGACATTAAATTTGGTTGATATTTTCTTTGCATTAACAAGTAAGAGAAAAAAGAAATTACAAAGCCATATGTTAGGCATTCATTTGTTCATTGACCACGTGTGTGATTAATTTGCTAAAACATATTATAATTTTCAAATATTGGAAAGACATCTCTTTAAATCTTTTGTGCCATATACAATGTAATGATTAAAGTTAAGACAGTTTTGAGCTTAATCTGTGTTATTAATACATTCTTCAGTCCTGATATGTAGCATTTTCCAATTTCAAGCTGCTAAATTACTATTAGCTACAATCAGGCTGTAAACACCTTTCAGAGTCCAAAAATGCCTGCTCTCCAATGCTGGAGAGCATGTGGCCATGGAAGGAAAGGTATAAGAAGAATCTCTCAGAAAATCAAACTTATTACAGCCAGGTGAGCCAATCAAGATATATAGTTTCCTTCTTGGCAAGAAAGTCTCTGCTCTTCCATGAGATTTGGAGTTTGCTGTTGACCAGTGGCCATAAAATATTTATTCCTCCTATTTCTAAATAAAATTTTACTATGCTAACTAATATACAATTGTGTATGTGATACACTGCAAGGAAATAACCTGAAGAATTTCACACATGACCCAAAGATTATGAACTTTAAGGTAGATGCGGCAAATGAAGTAGGATCTGTATTGTTTCATATAGAAAGTAGGAGAGTTGATATTCTTCAAAAAGATGAGATGAGTGTGCAGGACTACTTGGAAAGGTAAAGGATAGGATTATGGAAGAATCTTTTAGTTGAAACCCAGGTAACATGTTCAACTTTTCTTTGGTAATTAAGACCTTAATTTTTATGGGGCATATGTTCACCCAGAAAAAAAATCTTTATATATGTAAATAAATATATGTGGGTATGCCTGTCTCTGTGTGTGCACACATTGTATTTCCTTGCTTCTCTTGCAACCACATGTGGCCATGTACACAACATAACTGAATTCTGTCCAATGAGATGAAAGGTAACTTCTGGGGGATGTAATATCTCTAATGTGTTCTAAAAGTAGAAGATGAATGTTTCTTCTCCTTCTGTTGAGGATGTTTATAAGGAGGGAAGCCATCATGAATCACTTGGATAAGGACAACATCCTAGGCTTGGTATAACCTATAAACCACCGAGAAGAAGCAGTAATGAAAGGAGGCTGCTTCCACGCTAAGTATTCGAACAGCCTTGCAGCCTTACATAAGGAATAATAGCAGTGAATGCCTGAGGGCTGCTGGTCGTTAAATCCTGTCTTCAACCAAGCACAGGTTTCATGTGCTTCAACCAAGCACAGGTTTCATGTTACACTGCTACTACCCAGAGCAAACAAGCAATGTTTGTCAGAAGGGTATGGGGGAGAAGCAAGAGAAACATTTTTGAAAGTTTTTCTCCAATCTACCCACTTACATCTTACTCCAAAATTTCTCTTCTTTGGGCTGTGGCAACTCAATTTCCACACAGATATTAATTAAAAACATTCTTTAATCCGCTTAGAGATTTGTTAAGTTTTTGGATGCTGCCTGAGTTACTAGAATTCAGGTTTATTTTTCCTCTTGCTTCTAGATTCTCTTCAGTATTGATTTTGAGGGAAGGAGCCAGCAGTCAGTGGCAGCTTGGCTTATCTTCACAGAAACTAAACTATAGAAGTCTGTATATTTTCTCTCTCTAAAAAAAAGAAAAAGAAAAGGACAATTGTGCAAGAAGTTGAAGAAAACAAAGAACCTGCCATTCAACTTGAACCTGAACACTTCAATTTTACTTACTTTGATTGCTAGCTCTTGAGAGGTATTTCAAACAACCTACTTTGTAGAGCTATGAGTCTATTAAGGCCTGTAAATAGCATAAATCTACATGAAAATTAGAGCTTTAGATGATATATTATTGTAATAGAAGACCACAAAATATTAATAAAGTTGAATAAAGGCTCACTCCTATAGTTTTGTCTGACCGTTATTATGGTTAATTGAAAAACTAGCAGTGTTGTAAGTGCTATCACTTTCCTGGTTAGTACTATGCAATTTCTAAAAGATGAGACCCCCTTCAAACTCACCTCAAATACTAATGTTCGCTTGGAGTTATTTAGAATCCATGAAGGCCAGAAGAATTGATTTTATTCCTTTTTTCTTATTTAATATAAGTCAAAGTTTTAAGTCTAATGTTCAAACGTAATTTAAAATTAGTTCTTAATTATATAAGGTTGTCTAAATTTTATATTGTCTTATGTTTTTCATTTCATAAATCCAAAAAGTAATTTATTACTTTCAATTTATTATCACGTCATATATGTTCAGAAAGCCAGCCTCCCTTCTAAATTAAAACTGCTCTATAATTAGGTGTTTTTAAGTATTTCTGATGCTTTTTGATTCACTGTATTTTCTCTATGAGCAACTACATAAAATAAATAATTCTTCTAATATATGGGAGAGCTGGTAAAGTTTTTCTACCATAAGTCTGACAGAAATCAGACTCGATCACTTTATGAATGATTTTTTAATTTGGTAATCTTTCTGCTCAATTGAGATCAGCAGGTTTTTAAACATGACTGGGTCAGAATATTTTATTAGAAGTCCACGCACTCATGTACATGCTTAAAACAATTTATCATTACCCTTTCCATTTGAATAAGTTTTACTGACTTAGAGTTAATTTACTGTACAGAGTATGATTTGGTAGGGTCTGATCCTTTTCCTCATTGGTTAGTTAATAATACAGATTTATTCCTATTTCTTTTTGGCTTTACCTACATGCTCAATTCCATTGAAATGCATAATTAATTAAGTATTCAGCTGCTTGAATTACAAAGGAAAAACACTACAATGTCTGCTTGTATTTATAATCACTCCAGTAGTCAAATATTGTAAAGTACAAGAAAAAAGAGTGTAAACAAACAGAAGTGAATGAATAAACGAGTGTGTTTTGATATGTTTAACACAGAAAATTTTTAAATTTAAATATGCTAAAAATAATGATAAGGATGTAAAATAAACAGTTGAACTTTTTAAAGCTGTGATTTTTAAACTATGGTTATTACTTTTTTTCTTTGTCTAACATCAAAAGTGAATCCTTTAACAGTTACCATATCTGGCATATGGCAGGCTCAAATTTTAAGAGAAATTCTAAAATCATCAACATTACTTATCCTAAAATTATGGTTGTTTTCATAAAGGTATTTAAATGACAGTTTAATAGAGAAACAATTAGTTTAATTCCAGTGAATTCTGTTGCTTTTCTACATAATAATTGGGCTTACTCTTTCATCAATCACACAGTTAGGAAGGTCAATTATGTGTAAGAAGATGATAAAGTGTTGAGGATTCAAAGATGAGTAAGAAATAACCAATGCCTTTGAGATCTATCCAAGATGTCCCTTAATTCCAGTTGAAAGAACACTTGGTACATCAGACATCAATCTCTACCTCTCTTAAAAATGTTTGGTGCATTTGATATTCTTTGAATGATTTTCTGTTTCAACTCATGTTCAATTTATTATTTCCTGCGTATTTCCAAATTTATACAAACTTGTGCTTCACTTTTATAAGTTTTTATACTATTGCCTTCAATTCTCATACCACTGTTACCCTCTATCTCTCCCCCATCAAAGAATCTAAGAGCTTTCTTTATTTTTTTAATGTTCCAAATATGCGTATTTTCTTATATTCAGTAAAAGGTAAAACTAATAGATAAGTACCTGGCCAAAATTTGTTGTAATTTGTTGGCCACTAATAGGCTAACAGGTAAGCATAGTTTCATAAGATTCATTCTTAGGACACTTGACCAATGTAGGGAGCAATGTACCACCTTTAAGTATATACACAAATCTGAAATTCTAAAGACAATAATTATTTGTTTGAATGTTACTAAGTAATCATATCTTTAAGATAGATGCATCAATTTTCCACCAAATTTTAATATTTCATTATTTGTGTTATTTTCACTGCTTAAAAAAATAAACTTTACTGACTACCTTTAATTTGACTTAGTTTATTTATGTAAAAACCCTAATTTAATTGACTCTTCCATAATTATTTGTTGTCAGTTACCCATTTTAACAGATGAAGAAACTAACACAGAGATGTGATTTTTTGTCTAGAAAAAGGCTGAATGGAGGTTCAAAACACGTTTGGTGGTAGAGTGGTTCAATAGGCACTGCTATTAATTACAGTGCCTTTTAGGCAAAAAGAGATTTGATAACTGATTTGGCATAAAATATTACTGGAAATTTTTGTAAAATGGTGTTTAACCCTAACAATTATGATAAATTCATTAATAAAAAAGTATCAACAATATTCTATTAAAAGCTTAATAATATGTACTTAACTCATACACTATAGTACAATTTTTCAATATCTAAATGCTAGAATTAGGCTGCCTGAGTTCCAACATTACTTGTGCTTTTAATTAACAATGTGATGTCTATTTAATTTACTTTTCCAAAACTCAGTGTTTTTTTCTATTTTCTAATATTTAATATTATATCCATAAGTTTGCTTTTAAAATTAAATGAAAAGCTTGTAACATAGAGCACATTACATAGCAAATGCTCCATTAATATTAGCTGTTGTTTTCCTTTAGGTGAACTATTTTACAAGAGTAATTATATTCTTTCTTTTTCCCAGTTTTCTGAAATCAAAGAATAAAACATTCAAATTCCATTGAAAATTCTATCGTATAAAAATACACTTGCAAAATACATTCATAAAATTTTCCTTCAATGAATACATAATTTATAGAAGTCAATTTAAAAGAATTTAATAAATGTCTACCTTAAAGTCAAGCTCTTAGGGCAAAAGATAAATATTACACCATTTCCTACCCTCAAAGTAGTAATGGACCAGTTTGAGAATCAGAAACAACAGCAAATCTTTAAACACTATGCTAATAAAGGGACAATTGCAGATAGAAATGAAGTAGAGCAGAGCAATGTTATTGAAGGTTGTATATGAGTGTGAGAGTTCATTTTCGTGTGTCTGCATATGCATGCATACATGTGTGTGTGTTAAGTGACGAATCTAGTATCTGAGGCCAAAGAAACAGTACATAAAAATATAGGGGGATGAATGACAGAATACATTTAAGGAATCCACAAGCATAAAGAGAGGCTTGGATACAGTAACTAGAAAGTCCTAATGATCTTAGTCCTGACCAAGTGGACTGATTCTTCTCAGACATACACGTTTGCTCATTGGGGTGTGCAAAAATTGTAGTAGAAAATACAGGCTTATATATCTCAAAGGTAAGAAGTAAGGATTACGTGCTTCTTTATCTGCTTCTTGGTCATGTATGAAAAGTCCAACAATTTTCTCTCATTACATAAACTTGGGTTCCCTTCATACTCTTGAATCAATCCATGTGTAACATGGGATGAAAGGCTCACATTTTCCTAGCTTGAATTAGAACCTCACAGCTAATTCTGCAGTATTGCTCAAATAAACTACTTGTACTGAGAGAGGGAAGATGGCTTGCTCTCCAACAACAACTAAGTGTATTGTCAGAAATTTAAACACATATTTGATTGTCTAAAAAACAAACTAACCAACAAATTGGAACAAAACAAAATTCAGGAATTGTTGAAGTCAGGGGGTCATGGCACTTGTATATGCTTTATGGATGAATTTCATGTGGACTAGGCTGAAGTCTATTATAAATTTTCAAGTAATAGATACCAGGGACATAAGCTCAGACACTAATAATGAAGATCAAGAGAGGGATCATATCACTGATATTTAGTTTCCAAATCAGTGAATGGAAAAAGATATTTGATATGGGACATGTGGTTCCAAAATGGCGGCATAGAAGCAAGCTGGCTTCAGTTCCCCCAAAAGAAAAACAAAAACAAACAGACAGTGCTCAGATTATCACCAGCAATATCCCAGAACTCAAATATGAATATGAGACAGTTGTTAGGGCCACAGAAAAGTGAAAAATCTCTGAGCAGATGGTAAGGGAATCAGACTTCCACATACACAATGCCCCACCCCTCATTCTTCGTGGTACCAAGCCTGTAGAAAATTTTTCCCTATCTTACAGCTTCTACATTGGAAATAGTGACATCAAGGTGAGCAACCAGCTTCCCCAACCATCATGAGTCCCTTGAAAGGAGATCTGTTCTTACCTTAACCCACAGGAAGCAATAAGTGCCAGAAAGAAGAAATACCCCTGAAGACAGGCAGAAACAAAAGGGGAAGGCAGCAATACCATTCCCAAATTCTAAAAACTCTGCTCTGTAACTTGGCCAAAATGGCACCAAATCAGAGTGGTTGTTCAGCAGCATCATATTGTAAGAGGTTCATTTAAAAAGTCTCCTAGGTACAAACCCCTAGTGAGTATTCTTACATTGCTAGAATATCCCCTTTGGGACCTCCACCATTTTGAAAAGGCAGTGCTATGATTGTTTACTAGAGTCAATGTGAATCTGAGCCTAAGGCACCACTTAGAGCCAAAAAGGATTCAGTGACCTAGCAGTAAAGAGCCTCTAAGCAAATATATCAAATAAAAACGAAAATAAACCAGAGAATATTGGAATAAATAACTAATCCTTCAATGTGAAGACATATATATACATCCACAAGAAACTGCAGCAAACAAGGAACTATGATGTCCACAAATGGACAAAGCAAGAAATCAGTGACTAACCCCAATGAGATGGTAAAATTTCAGCTCTCTGATAAGGAATTTAAAACTGCAGTTTTAAGGAAGCTCGGTGATCTTTAAGAAATATAGAAATCTCTCATGAAACAAAAGTCTAGGACCTGATGGCTTAACTGATGAATTCTACTAAACATTTAAAGTATAATTAAGACCAATTCTACTCTAATTCTTCTAAAAAATTGATAAGGAAAGACATCATTCAGACTTATTCCATGAGGCCAGCATTATCCTGATACCAAAACTAAGCAAGGAAATAACAACAAGGAAGAAAACTACAGGTCAATATCACTAATGAACACAGATGCAAAAGTTCTCAACAAAATACTAGCTAATTGAACACATTACACATTAAAAAGATCATTCACATGATCAAGTGGAATTCATCTCACTAATGCAAGGATGATTCAATATATGCTCATCAATAAAGATATACATCACATTTACAGAACCAAGTACAACGCTATGTAATCATCTAAATTGATGCAGAAAAAATTCAATAAAATTTAACATTCCTTTACGATAAAAATGCTCATTAAACTAGGTATAGGAGAACATACTCCAAAATAATTAAGGCCATATATGAAAAAAGCACAGCTAACATTGTAATTAATGGGGAAAATTGAAGACCTTTTGTCTAGGATCAGGAACAAGAAAAGAATGTCCACTTCTACCACATTAATTCAAAATAGCACCTGAAGTCTTGGTCAGAGCAAGTAGGCAAGAGAAATAAATAAAGGACATCCAAATTGAGAAAAAATAAGTTAAATTAAAGGGCATACAAATTGGAAAAAAAACAAGTCAATTAATTTATCCTT
Source organism: Symphalangus syndactylus (assembly GCF_028878055.3). Classification (NCBI taxonomy): domain Eukaryota; kingdom Metazoa; phylum Chordata; class Mammalia; order Primates; family Hylobatidae; genus Symphalangus; species Symphalangus syndactylus. The sequence continues at coordinate 108,859,618 of NC_072426.2, read as the reverse complement.
GCTCACAAATGACATAATCTTATTCTTTGAAAAATTTAAACTCCACCAAAAAACTCTTAGAAAAGATAAATTCAATACTGTTGCAAGACACAAAATTAACATACAAATATCAGTAGTATTTATACATACTAACAGTGAATAATCTGAAATATAAATCAGAAAAGAATCCCATTTACAATAGATAAAGAGAATGTAAAATTCCTAAGAATCAATTTAAAAAAAGAAGTGAAAAATCTATACAAGAAAACCTATAAAACACTGACAAAAGCAATTTAAAATTTCACAAACAAATGGAAAGATATTCCATGCTCATGGAACTAATATTGTTAAAAATAAAAATACTATAAAAAGCAATTAATATATTCAATGCAACTCCTATTAAAATACCAATGACATTCTTCAAAGAAATAGGAAAAAAAATCCTAAAATTCATATCAAACCATGAAGACCTTGAATAGCTTGGGCAAAAAGAACAAAGCTGGAGGCATCACATTAACTGACTTCAAAATTTGTGACAAAGCTATAGTAACCAAAACAGCATGAAACTGGCATAAAACAGACTCGTAAACAGCATAGAGAACCCAGATATAAATCCAAGCATTTACAGCCAACTTATGTTCAACAAAGTTGCCAAGGAAATACTCTGGGGAAAGGGCAGTCTCTTCAATAAATGGTGCTGGGAAAACTGGATATCCACATGCAGAAGAATGAACTAGACTCCCTATCTCTCACCATATACGAAAATCAAACTGAAATAGATCAAAGATTTAAATATAAGACCTGAAACTATAAAACTACCAGAAGAAAACATTGGGGAAATGCTCCACAGAACTGGTCTGGGCAAATATTTCTGTGTAAGACCTCAAAAGCATAGGCAACTAAAGCAAAAATAGATATATAAGATTACATCAAGCTAAAAAGCTTCTACACAGCAAAGGAAACAATCAACAATGTATAGCGACAATCATTAAATGGGAGAAAATCTTTACAAACCACTCCCTTTGACATGGAGTTAATAACCAGGATATATAAGGAGCTAGAAGAGAATAACTGAAATATTTCTATTAGAAAGAAAAGACAGGGCAAGGTGGTTCACATCTGTAATCCCAGCACTTTGGGAGGCCAAGGCAGGCAGATTACTTGAGCCCAGGAGTTTGAAACCAGCCTGTGCAACATGGCGAAACCCTGTTATCTATGAAAAATACAAAAATTAACCAGGTGTGATGGTGCATGCCTGCAGTCCCAGCTACTTGGGAGGCTGAGTTGGGAGGCTGGGAGTTTTGCTTGAGTATGGGAGGCAGAGGTTACAGTGAGCCGAGATCACAGCAATGCACTCTAGCCTGGGTGATGGAGCAAGACCCTGTCTCAAAGAACAGCAACAACAATGAAAATAGACAGATATTTGAGGTGATGGCATCCCAAGTATACTGATTTGATCTTTACAAATTATTTGAATGTATTCAAAACTGTGAATACCTATTATGCATCAATTAGAAATATATTTGATGAGTAAGAAGGTATAGTCAGGAATAACTCCCAGACTTCTAGATGGGCCTGATTTTGGGTAAGAAGATGAAGCAGTTGTAGGGTATCTGTGCTTTCTATATCCTAGAAGCCATGTTAAGTGCTTTGTTACAAAATCATTTCTGCTTAATCCTCATGACAACAGTAATGAAATAGAGTATTCATTCCTATTTGACAGATAAAGACACTGAGTCTTATAAACTAAAAATAAGAGAAACTTTCTCAAGGTCCCTCAGTAAGGTTGGAGTTAACATTTGGTTATAAACTTCCTTCTCTGGGAAGATAAAAATATATCCAGATTTACATAAAGGGTAAATAGCAGAAGTGGAGTTAAAATATCCTGCACAGAATATTTAGGAAAATTAGGTTGAAATAAGAAATGTAAGGTGATATGTTATATTAATAAATAGTTGCAATATTAATGAAATTCTCCTTGATTCTAAAATGGCACATTTTAAAATATTGGAACTTAAAACAATTATGTATATAGTTCAACATATGTATTTAGTTAATACTAACCTGATATAATCTGCTGTATATTTTAGTTAAATCAGTCTTAACTGATAGAGCTAGTTTTATATATTATTTATGACTCTTATACTCTGCATTTTTTACAAGCATCTGAAATCATAGGTATTTCACAACCTTTTGTGAATATTTTTTTGACAATTTAACAGGCAAATTGTACACATTTCTGATTTTTAACCCTGGAATATCTACATTTTAAGTTTTACACTTTCTCCCTTCTTTCCACATTTTAGCTGAAAATACTTTTAATCAGATCACCAACTCCTGCCAGATCCATTCGTCCTGGGCCATGTGAGAAGTGCCCAATTCCTGCCAAGTCTCTCAAACCAAATTCAGTTCTTCAGCACCATCTACCTAGCCAATGCTTCATTTTTTCATACACTCTTTTCACTTTTAATGTCATACTATTCAATAGGAAAATGAGATAAAAACACCATCTGTGTCCCCTATAAATAAATTCAATTTACTAGATAAAACTGCAGGTTTATTTTAGCAATATCACTTGCTCCTGCACTGGTCAGAAGGGGGTAGAGGTTGATGGGTTTGATAAATCTTGGCATACTCTCTGTCATTTCTTAGTAAAATGTTTCAGAAAAGCAAGACATTTCTAAATTAGCTTCATGAGGATTCTATCTCTTACAACGCTGACCTTCTTTCCAAGAAACTGTGGCCTAATTTTCCAATGACTTTTAGGAGATGTTGCCGTGATTTCCAATAAAGTAGTGGTTTTATTTTTCCTATTTCTGTTCTTGTTGCTTTTGTTGCTGTTTTTTATCCTTTAAGTCTACATGTTCTAAGAACCACATAGATAAAGAAGCTTCTTAACCATTAAGTAGGCCATTAATTTCTGCCCCTCTAAGCTTGTGATATCAATTCCTTGTCAAAGATAAGGATAGTTTTCGATACTGCTTTTTCCATTGTTATTTCTTAAACATTTAGAGATTATCATCCCATTATACCTACATGTAGCTTAATGACACACTCTAATGTGTTATCTCCTTACTGTGACACAGTAAATATCACAAGGCTGTAAACTTTGCAATTCTAAATTTGTTTCTAGTCTTTCACCTGGAGCTACTGGTCAAAGGAAATTCAATAAGGTCTCTGAATTCCAGTTTGCTCATATCTAAAATAGGTATATATATTTTACATATATATATACAAATTTTTACATATATATATATATACACACACTTTTACATATATATGCCTAAAGGCTATTTAAAATATTTTAAAAATATATGAATGAGTTTTACTTTTCTTTTATCAAATTAGTATAAAAAATTAGAGTGCAATGTTTCTGATAATTTGTTATATATTTTACATTCTGAACTGAAATTTGTCCAAGGAGAGAAATACTCTGAGAAACTGAATCTGTCTTAGTCACTTTTGATATCTAAGAACGAATTTTTGATTTTTTTTCTTTTTTTTTGAGACAGTGTCTCGCTCTGTCATCCAAGCTGGAGTGCAGTGGTGTGATCTTGTCTCACTGCAACTTCCACCTCCCAGGTACAAGTGATTCTTGTGTCTAAGTCTCCCGAGTAGCTGGGATTACAGGTGTGTTCAACCACGCCTAGCTAATTTTTATATTTTTAATAGAGACCGGGATTTGCCATGTTATCCGCCCACCTTGGCTTCCCAAAGTGCTGAGATTTCAGGTATGAGCCACCACACCCAGCCCAAAACTTGATACTATTATATAACACCCAAAGATACAAAGAAAACGCTCATGGCAAGGTAATATTTGAATGTCCTGGATATATCCACAGAAGCAATCTGAATTACTTCTGTTGAACAATAAATAAAACGGCAGCCAGATATTTGCATAATAGGTAAAATTATTGCACATTATTTTGTAAAAGAGAACTTCGACATATTTTCACAGGAAAGGTCGCATATGAGTAAGCCATACTTTTTTCATACATTGATATATACAATGATAAATTCATTAAAATAATGCCAAGTTGGGTAGAAATTAATAATTTTCCATTTAAGAGGCTTGACTGTAAAATAACAAGAGAAATATGCCTGTACATCTCTCCCCTCTACTGCAGATACACTTGTAAGATAGAATTGATCACTTGAAGGAAAATCATTCATAGGCTAGAAGCATGAAAGACTTTTACATATTTAAAGGAGGTACTAATTTAAATAAGGCATAGATGGCCAACTTATTGTCTCTTGATCCTGTGACACATCAGTTATTCATAAAGAAACGGAATCTCGGCAGAACTGCAGGAACAGATTTTATACTGTGGTGGGTGAGTGTAGTCTATGAAAATGACAGGAGATCTGCATCAACCAAGAGAAGACTTCGGAGCATAACAAGGGTATTAAGGCAGGAAGGCTAGATTTATCTTGACCTAGCCTCCTGTCGAGTTCTAAATGTGTTCTAGATTTTTATTCTTTAACAAGATTTTATCAAAATAAAAAATAAAATAAGGCACTATAAATTTAGTAGACTTCCAATTGTCCCATGATTGTGACTAGTAATACCTGAGAGTATTTGTAGTGAACCAATTTCTCACTCTAACACAAAGTTAATTTCAGAAAAAAGAAAATCAGTGCTAATTCTTTGTTTTCTAGATATGATATAACTAATATAATTTAAGGTACTTACTAATCAAATAAAGTGTGCTTGTATTTATAAGCTGCTAGGGAGAATGAACTCCTTCTAGATGGATATCATGGTGGGAATATTTAATGTTGTTGCCCTGCCTGTTTCTTGAACTAGCAGCCATTTTTCTGTGGCCTGCACTGTGGCTTATGAGATGTCCAAACCCTCTGGGTAATCTAGGGAAAAGATCAGAGAGAATGTGAGAAATAACAAATTAGGGTGAATATAAAATATGTGCAGGAAACAGAAGCAAAGAGCAAAGACCTCATGTGACCGTAATTTTTAAAAATCATTTGTTCTCTAGATAAATCAAGATTTTTCATTTATTTTATTGTTTAACAATACTATTTTATTTTGCAGTAAACCCTTTGAGCTGCTATAAGTTTAAAAATAAGGAAAGTACATGTTTAATTGATAAACTATTTCTTAAGGAAGTTGATTTTAATATGTAATTTGCACATAATATTTACAGATATTTATTATCTATCATAGAAACTCCAATGATATTATTGACTATGTAAATGTTTAAAGCTGCATAAGTGCCCACTTCAAGAGTTCCTATTATTTTCAGAATATTATACCTAGAGAAAGTATATTTATATATTATTCTATAGAACAAATATTTTTTCACTTAATAAGAGATGATTTTCTAAGATGTGAAAGTCCTATTGCAGATAGGAGTACAAATGGTTAATTTGGAGAGGTAATGTCTATGTGGTAAACAGAATTACACTCTTCCAAAGGTGTCCATGTGCTAATCCTAATCTTTGGAATCTTTTAATATGCTAATTTATTTGGCAAAAGGGACTTTGCAGAAATGATCCCTAAGTGTCCTGAGCTCCTTACAGGTGAATTGGAGAGGTAGGAGAATTAGAGTTAAGTGGAAACTTTAAGATGCTGTGCTGCTAGCTTTGAAGTTGGAGCAAGAGGCCCTAAGCAAAGGAATGCAGGCAGACACTTGCAGATTCGGGAAAAATAAAAAAAAAAAAAAAGCAAAGTTCTGCCTAAATGACAGAAATTTATTTTCTCACAGTTATGGAGGCTGGAAATCCTCTGTCAGGGTGCTGACAAGGTTAGTTTTCCCTGAGACCTCTCTCCTCAGCTTGCAGATGGCCACCTTTTCATTATGTCCTCACATGGTCTTTTCTCACAGAGAATGTATCCTGGTGTCTCCTCCTTTTCCTATGAGGACACCAGTCACACTGGATTAGGCTCTACCCTAAAAGCCTTATTTGAGGCCAGGCGCGGTGGATCAGGCTTGTAATCCCAGCACTTTGGGAGGCCGAGGCGGGCAGATCACGAGGTCAGGAGATCGAGACCACGGTGAAACCCCGTCTCTACTAAAAATACAAAAAAATTAGCCGGGCATGGTGGCGGGCGCCTGTAGTCCCAGCTACTCGGAGAGGCTGAGGCAGGAGAATGGCGTGAACCTGGGAGGCGGAGCTTGCAGTGAGCCGAGATTGCGCCACTGCACTCCAGCCTGGGCGACATAGCCAGACTCCGTCTCAAAAAACTAAAAAATAAAAAAATAAAAATAAAAGCCTTATTTGAACTGAATTACCTTTTTAAAGCCCCATCTCCAAATACAGTTACTTTCTGAAGTACTGAGGAATAAGACGTTAACATATAAACTTGCGAGGAGATAATTCAGTCCATAATGTGGAAGGAGTTGAGCAGAGAGTGACACAGACTGCAATGTGGCTCTGACGAAGCTTCACTTGAACCATTGTCCAGAATAAAGATTGACTAAAGGAGGTATCTCAAGTTTGTAGAAATCACTAGGCTCCATTATCAGCATCATGCTCAGCCATGGGCTATGAGCTTCCCTACAAACTCAGCTCATGAGCTTCCTACTTTATAAATATAGAGGGTCAAAAAAAAAAAAAAACACACCTATTGGTTACTATGCTCATTACTCAGGTGACTAAATAATCTGTACACTATACGCCTGTGACACATAGTTTACCTATATAAGAATCCTGCAAATGTACCCCTAAATCTAACAAAAAAGTTAAAAAATGAAGTGAAGGATCACTGTCACTTTATTGTATCTGTCACCAGCTATATTTATCATGGGGAAAACACTAGGAACTTAAGCATATTTTTTTCACTGGGACCAATTTCGAAAGATGAATATTTTATGGCTTCACTTACATGTTCATTCCTGCATTTAAATGCAGATCCCTGTTTTCTTTTTATGAAGTCCAAAGTCAAGGATGTTTAACCCAATCAGCCTATGAGTGAATTATCTAAGATTGGATATTTGCCCTTCCACCTTAATTCCCTTCACTAATTCAGGCTGTGCAAATTCTTCTTTGAATAGACAAGAAAAACAAATAGAAAGAAGACTGGAATAACATCAAATAATGTGTAGGTCTTGCTGAAATTAGCCCCGGGGCTGGACATAATGCAAGTTAAGGAGATGAGTACATTTGGGACTTAATGCTGCCAGGAACAGTCATTCTCACAGCAGTCACCTGGAAGAAACAATTATGTAGAGAGTCCGAGTTCTTTCTTGTATTTTTCTGCACATGTAGTTGTTTTATTATACCTAATCTACTACTCCCTGGACTGATAGCGTAATTTAATTGCATGTATAAAACAGATCTTGTTACTTTGTTCATACTTCAATATTTTGTGCTCTAGGGGGAAAATCAATTCTATTAAATAACACATTTTGCAGCATTCTTTTATTCAAGGTAGGGCAAATTGTGACCATTAAAAGCAAATATTAAATGATGAAAATCATACAAAATATGTTCTCTAACTACATAAAGAATTAAGCTAAAATTCAATAGCAAAAATAACCAAAAATCTTCAAATATTTGAAGATTAAACATTGCTTATTTTGTGAATTCATAAATTTTTAATGGAAATTTGAAAATATTTTGAATCAAATGGTAATGAAAATATGACATTGCCAAACACGTGGAATGCAAAGTGAAATATGTACCCTTAACTGCAAATAGTATAAAAGAGGGTAAAAAGTGAACAAATCAAGTAATTTCTATAGAAATTTAAAACTTTAGCAAATTAAACTCAGGGATAATGAAATATAAGAATAGAAATAAGTTATAAAGAAAAACAGTACAAGGCAAGTTTGGTATTTGAGAAATCTAATACATTTGAAAACATCTGGAAATACCGAGAAAACAACACTAGGGAGAAGGTAGAGCAATCAGTATCAAAAGCAAATCAATATCAGAAAGATGCCCTATCCCACAGTCATCGAAAAGATAACAAATCTCTTATTTAGAAGAATCTTGCAAGAATAAAATTTAAAATTTGTATTAAGGACAACTTTCTAGATATACCTAGTTCACCAAAACTGACACAAGAAGAATTGGAAAATATGATTTGTCCTGTGTGTATTAAAAGCATTGGTTACATACTTAGGACTATTCTACAAAGAAAACACAGAATGGTTTGACCAATGATAGCTTCCAAACATTTAAGGAATAAATATTATTATTCCTACTCAAATTGTTCCAGAGAATATAAAAGTGTTTTCTAACTTTTTATAAAATCCCCATAAATATTTCAATTAAAACCTGACAAGAACTTATAGATGAAATTGGAGAGAAATCTTTCTCAATAATCTATATTTGTATCATTATAAAAATATTAACAAACTGAATTAAGCAATATCTATAAGTGGATTTTAATTATATAATTTTGCATTTTTTCCAGGAAGGCAAAGATTAAATGGTGTTTGAAAAGTAATTCATTTAATTTACTACTACTACAAATTTACTTCTAATTTGAAGAAAGTAAACAATCTAATAACTAAACAAGGTTAAAGGTAGTGATAAACTTGATTAAAATTAAATATGATGATGCAATAAGATATGAAGAATGAGAGCATAGTTTCAGTGGAAGAGGAAAGGACATTAAGTTTGAAATTTAGGAAAAGAGTCTCTGAAGTGGTCCTGTTTCAACTAAGATTGAATTAGACAAAGCCTCTGCCACAGAAGCAACTGTTGGAAAAACACTCTGTACAGAGGACTCAGTCCTTGCAGAGATTCTTTGGCAAGTATTTGAGAGAAAGGAAGGAACCATGAGTGAATTTTTATTGCATCTGCATTTAAACCTATACAAGTCGCTAAAACTTATTTTCTTTCTTGCACACTCCAATTACTACCCTGATTTTCTCCATATTATCATAAGTTTCTAACAGAATTGTAGCCTACTCTTCTATATCTTCTACTTTTATTAACCCCATGCAGTGTGGCTTTCTTACCTGGAATTTCATAAAAGCCGACTTTGCCTGAACTTCTTAAGTATTGGTATTACTCAGTCAGTATTCATGACTATGTCCACACCTGTTACCAATCTATACCACTATCATCAAAGTGAAGATTCCCATAATCCAATAGACCAGCCCTCCAGGATTATCTCCTCAGTGCTAGACTCATCTTTATGACTTCCTATCAGATAACTCCATCTCAACAATTCATACGCAACTAAAATTCAGAATATCTATTACTGAACATTACTTTCACCAAACTGTTCCTTTGTAGTGTTCCTTATCTTGATATGAGGCACCACTAACCACCCGCATTCCTAATCCATACTTGTAGACATCAGTACTAATATCTCACTCTCCATAACCAGATCATCAATGAATTATGAAGTCCTATCCTTTCCATCTGTTATGTATTTGTGTGATTAGTTTCTCCTTTCTCAGTTTGTTTCTGGATACAGACTAACACACCTCTTTCCTGGACAGTAACCAATCTACCTTTCTCAAATAGATCCTTCTTCCATGTTAGTTATCCACATTATTTTCTTTCAAAAAATAAAATCTAATAATATTATATATCTCCCTCCTTTATGAGTTCCACAGTGGATTGCTATCACTCCTATAAGACCCTCCAAGTTGTCTAAAAGTGCTGATCTTATCCAATCTGATCTCATTTTTCTCCTCAAACTGAATTATACTTCAGCCTTGCTAAACTACTTTTAGGTCTTCAAGGTGCTAGATACTCTATGTGGCTGGAACAATTATCCTTACTTTGCCTCCCAATCAACCTTACTTCCAAACATTTTCTTTCTAAATCTCTCTCATTCTTTAAGTGCCAGCTAAAATTTCTCCTCCTGTGGGAGATTCATTTGTCTGCTACGCACTGTCATTACACACTATACTTCCCTTACAACAGTCATCTCATTTCCCTGGACTTTTAAAATTACTTGTCTTCTTTCTCTCTTAGAGAGATTTATGGAGAAAGGGGCCCACTTCATTATTCACCTATTGCTCTATAAACCAGCATTTAGTACAGTGCCTGGCAACAGAGCTGGTGCTCATTGAATAAAGCAATACATGAGTGAATGAATGTTTCAAAACTACGTTCACAGTTGATGCATTAAGCAAAGCAGGAAAAGGTATGTAACAAATGTGCATTGAAGTCCCTTTTTCTTTTCATTTTTTTCTTTTGGAAAATTCTGAAATATTTCAAACTTACAGATAAGTATGGAGAATAATAAAACAGATATCCACTTAGTATACAGATTCAATAAATGTTAACATTTGACCTACTTTGTTAAGATTTTTAAAAGATCATAAATACTACCACGATATGCTTCAAGTCATATTGCATCCCATTCTCCTAAATTCCTCTCCAGAGACAATATGCTCAAGTTGATGAGTTCCCACTCCACACGGGCTTTTGTGAGTATACTATATATATCTGCAGCTATGAACAACATCTCTCCTAAATTGAGCTTTGTATGTTTTAAATGGAATCAAATCAAATGTATGTTTTTTAAATATTACTTAACCTTGTTAATGTTTTTGAGAATCAGCCATGTTGGCAAAAATAGAGCTGATTTATTCATTTTATGTTTTGTGGGCTTTCCACTATATTAGTCCACTATATTTTACTATTTCTTTAAGAATTCCTTTTTGTAAGTTTAAACAATGATTTGATGAACAACTTGTATGTATTTTCATTAACACATACACAAGGATTTCTGTTTATATGACTCAGAATAAAAACGTCAGTCTATACTACACAAATTTCTAACACTGAATGAATTACCAATGCATTAGTTTTTAATTGTATGTCTTAAATATTTCTTGTATTAATGTCTATCCTTTATATGCCAGTTTCCACAAAAGTTCTATTAAAAAGTTCAATGAAGATTGCAAATGTATTGATTTGCTTTGTAATTCTGTCGATGGACTTGGGGATTTTAAGCATGTATTATTAAGCATATAAATATTCAGAACTGTTATATTTTCCTTGGAATTTTTTCATTTTTAATTAACTAATAACCTTCATTTTTATAATAATATTTTATGTATAAAATCTACTTTTTAACAGAAACAACAATACACTAGTTTCTTTTTTAGTTAGTTTTGTCTCAGATATAATATTCTATCATTTGGTTTTCAAATTTACAATTATTTACGGTGTAGTTGTGTCTATGGATTTTTCCTTTTTTGTGTGTTTTGAAAATTAAACTGGAACAAATGGTAAGTCCTGTATACACATGTTTGAGGAGCCTCCCCATGGGGAAATTTCACATTTACTTGCATTGCAGGGATATCTGAGATTTTTGCTAATTTTCCCGCTACAGGTTCCCACACAATTTGAGTGGTGTGAATTCTGATCACTCATCATACAAAGCGCAATTCTACACTTTAAAATTATTCCAAGTGACTCTTCCTCTCCATGGACCAGGGAGGTCAGCCTGCTCCAGGTCCAAGTTCCTCAGCTCTTGGGGACTCATGAATGTTTCCAGAGAGTTCATTTTCACCTCGCAACTAGAATGGTAGTGGTGTAAAAGTCTCAGTCTTTAGAAATGAATTTAATACCTGCCTATGCTGTTTCAATTGTATAACTGTTAAGTACTCCAAATTTGAGCTCCTTCTTCATTTCTGTGTCCAGGGATTTTTCTTTCTTGCTTGTGAACTTGTATATAAACTCTAGAATATTTTATCATAGTTTTTCCATTATTTTATTGTATCTGAATGAATGGAAGAGGTTTTGAAAATTACATCAGATAAAGAGAGAAAATTAAATTAGTAGTTAGCATTAAAAATTAAAACAAAAAATGACTAAAATCTAAAAGTCACAAAGTTATACCTTATTTGGAATTCTATGCATATTAACACATTCAAGAAGTTCTAAAAAATTCAAGGTATGAAAAATTAGCAATGATATTTTGATATAAGCTCATTTTTAATGATGTCAGACTTATGATTAGAAAAGATTAGCAATATTAACATTTTTCAAGAGAAACTGTATGCATAAGAGTGTTACCAGAAAGTCATTTCAGAAATAAACTTTATGTTGCTAGGAAAAGATTTAGTGGTAGTGGCAGTAAAAGACAGTTGATAGTTAAAGTGTTGGTTACACCTGAGAAAACAGTAGTTGAAAAAGCAGCTGAAGAAAGTCAAATCTTGATCATCCTATATATAGCAAGCATTGTAATGGCTGGTTTTATATATGTTATGACATTTAATACTACCACAACCTTATATTCCAGCTATTATTCTTATTCTGCAAATGAAGAATCTGAACCTCACATTTTAAGTAACTTGCTTACGATTACATAGCTAGAAAGTTGTATGTAGAATTTCTTATTGTGTCCTTAGCTTTAAAGATTCCATACAATAGTCGCATTACATTAGTATTAATTTTAAGTCTTTTTTTTTTTTTTTTTTTTTTTTTTTTTTTGAGACGGAGTCTCACTCTGTCGCCCAGGCTGGAGTGCAGTGGTGCAATCTCGGCTCACTGCAAGCTCCGCCTCCCGGATTCACGCCATTCTCCTGCCTCAGCCTCTCGGAGTAGCTGGGACTAAGTCTTAAACATAACCTGCACATTATGAAATATTTAGGGGTTAATGAATTAATTTGAACTCTCTCTTTATCAACCCACCAAAGTGATAAAACTATTAAAATAGTAGGGTACACATTTTAATTCATATCTTTCCTATGTTGATACATATTTCTTATTATATAACTAAGAAATAGAATATATAGAAGACATGTATAGATGTAAGTACAGATAGTAGCACAAGTTATTAAGTAAGTTTAGGGTGAGTATGAATACATAAATTAGAGTCTCATAACTAAGTAAAAATTGGCCAAGACTAATATCAGCTTTTTTCAACATGATGTGTGCCTTCATTTCCTTTTTTCTCTTTTTCTATTCCTTAAGATGGCAGTGATGACTCACTTCTCTAGTCTATCACAGACAAACATAATGTCATTAAATATTTAAGAATAATATTAGTACTTAAAGTTTCTCACTTTATGTATTTATGTCTCATAAAACTATATCAGTTTAGAAAATGAGGAGGATTCTTATTAATAACAGATGGATTGATCTAATTAAATTTATTGAATCACTTACTGTCCACTGAAAGATTACAAACATATTAGTGGATGAGGTGCTTTTTGTCTTGGTCAACATTCCAAATAAAATAGTAGGAGCAAATATTTATGGTTAACTTCCTTGTTAAGCCATGCAATCCCAGGGAAGAAAGAATGAGGGGAAAGGAAGGGAGGTAGGAAGGACGAAGAGCAATAGGAGGGCATGTACAAGCTAGTCACTATTTTATATCAGTTGATGCTGACTATTGGATTTCACCATCTTCTGAGAACACGTATGTCCTGCATTTCAGTACAGATTATCTTAGGGGAAGAATTTTTCTCCCAATTGACAGCTCCCCTTTGTCAAAGGTTTTTCTTATAGTCAGTTGACTCATCCATATTTCTAAATTGTGCATGCATAGTAAACAGGTTGGTCCCATAGCATCTCATGACTTGACATCAAAAAGAAAGTACAAGATGGGAGGTAAGTGTTGCAGAGTATGCACATGAGGTAGGGTGCTAACACATTTCATATTGCTTGTGTCCTTCATTTTGTGTTAAATTATGGGTCTTCAACTATATGTAATCAAGATGGCCTTTTTTTCTTGAGAAAGCTTTTACAAGTCTAACCAGTCATAAGGGTATATTTCAATTCCTCAAAATGATTTAGGTCAGAGTGTTTGTAAACAATTAATGTCCTTCCCTGTTGAAGAGAGTGAATCAGATTCATCACCTTCTTCCTTCACTACACATTTTAGATGTCCCTGAAACCTAAACCCAGCACAGTGCAGTTTTGATTTAGGTTTGTTTTTTGCGTTGTAGTTTTTCTGTTTTGTTAATGTTGTTGTTTTGTTTTGTTATGAGACACTTATTAGTGTCTCAAACCTATATAGCCTAAGGATCTGAGTCTTTAATTGACTTGTCCTTGTTAGATTGTGGATGCTGCCATTTGCCCACTTGCCCTTATCACTGGCATTAAACCTAAAAGAAATGTCTTAACACATGCTCTGAGATCCATTCATATTTCCACTGGTCTTCATTGTGAAGCATAAGACTTATCTCTTCAGGGTTGATTATTCCACCAGAATATTACCTTCCTCTTTTACTTATTGATCCCCTGGAAGGAGGAGCTAATGTGATAATTGAGCATCTGCATGTTATCTGCAAGGAGCCAAGATTTCTACCCAGAATAATCCTCTACTTGGTTTCCACATATCAGGCATAGGTTTTGCACAGGTCTTAGCTTGAGAAAAGTCTCAAGTAGAAATATGTTATTTAAGAAATGAAGGAAATATTGGTAGAGAAGTGATGAACTGCATCAGGGAAAAGAAGGCAGACACCAAAGGATATATTATCAAGCCATTAATTGAACTTAATCCAAACAGAAAAACACTTGGAAATATAGGCAAGTATATCGTGACGTTAATCTACCAAATTCTCCTCTATCAGTGACTGAGGATGCTTGTAGGGGGTAAGTGTTAATTCACAGGCATTATAAGCCTGCCTTTCACATTGCTTTGTAGAAAGCCTTCAGGCAACAAGATGCAGATACTGACAGAATTCCTATTGGAGTTCACTGGAGTCTTAAGGCTTAAAAAGGAATCCTCAGAATCTCAGCAGCACCTGCTTAAGTGGATTTACTATAGCCTAGCATACAGCACCCAGACATATAAGATGCTGTTGCTAAGCTGGCACCTTAAGTGTGTGTTTAGCAGATGATTCTTTCATACTATTCTGTTGGATGCACAGGTATAGGGTAAGAAGATTGGATTCCATTGTCATGCACATATTGTCTTATCAGCTCCACTGTAAAATGCATCTTTTGGCCAGAAACAACATTGTATGGCTTATTTGGGGATTAGATTAAGCATTCCTGAGCCCTTGTATGGCAAAGGCTTTGTAAGCAGAGAAGAAAGTATGAATTTGGTTAGGATGAATCACTACTCTTAGGGGAAAGTTGTCTGATAGAATATAACGCAAGCAACTCTCTGAATGTGTCACTTTGATGCCTGACACAATATTAAGGACTCAATATTAGTCTCTACTCTGGGCAGGTTGTGTATTCTGCAGTGAATGTAGATAGATAAGTCTTGGTGAAAGAGAGCTCCTGCTTCTCCGTCCATACTTATGCCCTATCCCAGCTACCCAAGCTGTTTTATCCATCAGCTCATTGTGTGAACACCGGGATGGTGGAGGGCAGAGGTAAAATACACAAGGCAAGTCACCCTGTAAGTTTTTTGAGAGCTGACTTGCTGTCGAAGATCTCAGTTGAGCATTAACATGTGATACAAAAATTCACACATCCAGGGTACAAACCCAGAATACTATGTAGATATGTAGATCTGTGCACTATTTTTCTAGACATCCTACTTCTGAATTTTTTAGTGTTACTCTTTCCAGGAAATGACTTACTCAAACCATTTGGCACTATTCTGGAATCCACATACTTCAGGTCATTCATCCTTTCTTTAAAAACTGAATGACCAAATGTACCATACAAAACCCTGGCAACTGGGACAGTTTTTCATAACTGTTCTTTAGGACCTCTGTTAAGTGAGACTGCAATGTGGCAACAACTAATTTTCAGCTAGTGCCAGTATAATGCGCTGGGCCATTTGAGACTCAGGCTCAACTTCTTTCCCTCTCTGTCAGTTAGTTTTAGTAAACTTCTTATTAGGATGTAGATGAAAGCTGAAAAGAGGCATGTGTAGAACAGAAAGAAGAACCTGATAGCCCGAGACACCAGGGCATGAGTCACTCATGTTCTACGAGAAAAGAGAAGCATGAAAGTATTTATCATATAGTTAATAAACATTAAAAATGAATATTCTCATATTTAAAAAATAAATTAAAGTACAGTGAACACAAAATAATTCAGGAGATAAATATATAAGCTCTTAAAATAATGTACATCATTATTATTGCTGCCACCTGAATATAACCTTTATTAATCTCCTTCATCATGACTTTACATTTCATTCTGCCATTTTCATTTTCATTAAATTTAAATACACTAAACAATTCTTCAACTTAGGATTTTTCAGCTGTTACTTTTCTTAAACATTGTATTTTAATATGTAATAAGTTAAAATGCATGATTTTAGATTCAACTTTAAAATTAATTTTACCTTTTTAAACTTCTCTAAATTACATTTCTCTTAATTTGCATGATTATTTTCAAATTTCAAAATAAATGACAATTTTTAAAAAGTTTGTCTTTTAAAATACAACAAACTCAGGGCATTTTTTAAAACTTTCTAATTTTAGTTTTAAAATACTATTATATCTAACTAATTAGTTCTGCTTCACATTTTTATCATAAAAATTTAAAAAGAACAAGTTTAAAAGCTAAAATAAAAACTGAAATTCTACTACTTTATCATTTTGAAAAATTGAATCATGATAATCATTTCCAAAAAACTATTTTGATAAAACCGTACTTATAAATTAATGTGTTAAGATTGAGTGAGAGAAAAATTAAAATTCTCACCTTTTTGTCTAGCTGAATGTATGAGCAAAGCCATTCATAAAGTCTGATTACTATTCAATCGATATTTATTCTGACATAATTATAGAATGAATTTCATACTTTCCAAATTCTCTAGATTACTATTTTCAAAAATTCTAGATTCTTAGATTTTTTTTTTATTTCAACAGCCACTAAAACAGCATTCCAACTATTTATCCCCACACATATATCTTAATTTATTTTCAGATTGTCAATTATACAAAACATTGCATAAATTTCTTATTGCATGTTTAAAGACTCGTTTGTTTTCTCCTTAAGGAAATAATACAAATGATTAAATCAACATTGTAAAAAATTTTCCTATTAATTTTGTAATAAGTAATTTTGGCTTACTAACCAATTGTTCAGTTTTGTTTTCTTTGTAGTAAGCTGATGCTGAATTATTTGCTGTTTATCCATTGAAAAGGAATCTGCCTTTCCCCCAATAATTTGACTTTGTGAATAGTTAAAGTAAATTTATGTGAGTGACTAGATTAGCTTGAGTCTAAAGGAGTTATTTAGTTTAATTGTCTGGAGGCCTACTTAATGTTGGTGTTTCTGTACCTGTTTTACAAGACTCTCCACACTAATTCAAGTTTTAAAATAAATCTCTGATTCAACTGCTTTCCTTTGGGCTTTATGTTAAAGGCTTACAATAAAGGTTTAAAGCTAATTTAGGAAGACATCTAAACAAATAAAAACATAAATCTACCCTGAATATTGCCACTTTAACAAACAGCATTGTAAGAGTTATACAATTATACATATATTTAAAGAAAATAAAATCTAAAATCACTTAAATTCTTATAGCTAGTAATGGTTTGTAAAATCACTTTCTTTTCTAATACATTTAGGTGATCACATTTTTCTTTCACTTCACTAGATTAGACATAGCTTATCTTATTCATTATTTTCAGGAGAAAACAATCTTGGTTCTCTTTTGCTATTTATATAGTTTGCTTTCGGTACTACAAGGTTGAAATAATAGTGGTTTCTCCTTTTGCTTATCCAAACAGAATTCAAGGACTTACGGACTATTTTGCACTCTCATATAAACTTCACATAAAGAGGAATGAGACAATGTCAAAGGTAGAGTCACAAATGAGACCTTTTTGCATAAACACCCAGGATCCTCTGCTGTCCTTTCATTATCTTACCTATAGAAAATTTTTAAATGTTTCGTAAGTTTATCTGTTTTCCTTTTTTTTAATTTTTCCTATGAGATCTTTTGTTTAGTGTTTGGTATGGTGCCAACAACTTTAAATTTCTTAGGCTTTATGAATAATTAGTCCTCAGGTAAGAATGTACAGCCAAGATTTATAGTAGACATATTTAATATATGCCTGGAAATGTTATAAGAACTTCATACTCATTTAATCATAATGACCCCAACAGGTTTGTAGATACAATAATTATCTCTATTTTCAACGGGAAAACTGAAACACAGAGCAGTTAACTAACTTGATCAAGGCTGCATACTAGAGAACCTGAATATTTGGAATAAAAACCAGGTAGTTTTTCTTCAGACTCCTGGTATTTATCCTAAATGCCCTCAGGGTAGCTGGAATTCTGTCACTACTGTTTCCCGGCCTTCTAAAATTTACAAAATTTTTCTGTTTCTTTTTGTTTATACTGGTAATATTAATATTTGACCCATAGAGTTGTTCATGTTTGTGGATTTTTAAAAATGTGTCTGTGAATTGAGGGAAAGATTTAAACAATCCACTTCCTGCCCTGAACCAAATCAAGGGTTTGAATGGAAACAAGTGTTGATATGTTCTGCTGACTGTTTACTATCCTGTTATTCCTACAGGGTATAATCACCTTATAAGTTACTTTCTGAAAACCAGCAGAAAATCCTTTTCTTACATAGTTTCACATTTAGTAGACATTTGTCTGGTTCTAAACTGGGAGTGCTGGATTCTTATAAGACAAAGAACCTGTAGCTAAGTATTCTCTTCCTGATATAGCTTTCCCACCTACAGCATCATGTTTGAAAATGCATGTTTTCTGATTAGCTTTATATAATTTAACATGCATTATTCAAAAAAATTTAAAAACTAAGCTAGCTTTATATAAATCATACATAATTATAATCAAGTTTTAGATCTTTCATGAGGGATTGAAAACAATGTTTTGGATTCTCACCTATTCAAAAAATAAAATTAATCCAATTATTTCGATTTTCAAAAAAATTAATGAGGATGCACTGAGAATGTGTGTTTACATGAAAGGATAATCATAAGATGCAAAATTAACTGCATTCTAGTGTCAGATTCCCAAGGGATCGTTGACACCATGTCACCATTTATTCGTTGGTTTGTTTCTTTCCTTTTCTTTTTCTTTTTATAAAGAATGAATTATGGATGAGGATAAACAGCATAGGGATGTAAAAAAACAGCAGGCATAACTTTGATGACAACTTTTATGGCATATGTAGCTACCTTCCAATGTTTTTTTAGGCAGCTTTCAGATAGAAGTAAAAAATAACATCACGTAAAAAAAAAAAAAAGATGAAAAAGAAAAAAGTAAAAAGAAATCCACATAATTATCTCAAGCCAAAACATCTGTGAATGTTCTCTGGTACCTTGCATGCATCTAATACTTAAGAACTTTTTTTCTTTATATTAAAAGTTATTTCCATCTTCTATCTAAATAACATCCGGTAGAGAAAATGAAATAGCGTTTATTCTGCAGCAGGGATCAGACAACTTCCTTATTCTGAAATTCAGGCATAAATTGGTGTTCAATCAGCCTAGGGCTGAGCCTACAAGGAAATTCTTGTGCAGCAAATGTTTCACCATGATATAATTAATTATATGTGTGTGGGTGTGTGTGTGTGTGCATTTGTGTACATATATGGATATATAGTTAGTAACCTATTTAGTTTCCAAAATAAAATCCAATACAAATACAAAAATAATTAAAATTATAATTAATAATTAAATTAAAATAGGTTGAAACATCTATTGTATGCAAGCAGTGTGTGAGGTTAGAGAAATGATATGGCCTAATGCTCTCTCTTACCTCACACTTAAAAATTACAAAACTCAAAATATCGTAAAAGGTAAGTAAGCAAAATGAGATGAGTAAGTTACCGTATGCATGTGTGTGTAACTGATAGGGAGTGAGTGGTGGGAGTGGTTAAAGTTTGGTGGAAGTAATAGAGAAATATCCATAGAGTAGAAAGCATGATGCTGGTCCTTTTCATGTTTGTAGGATTTCTAACTTTAGACATAACGGCTATCTACAATGTGTGTTTGAATACATAAGGCAGAGATAACTTTTTTTCCTCTTCAATCACATTTGTTCTTCATTTTTCAATAGGCAAAAAGATCTCAGTGTCCATATGGCAAATTTAAACATTCAGGGAAGTTTATGGTCAAAGTTACAGCCAAACAATTTTCCCCATGAAGTAAATAAGCAACCGATAATACCTAATTGAGAGAAACATGACATGATACCACAGCCATTAGCTATCTTATTTGCTATCTTTATTCCATATAGGAATTCCTGCGTACAGAGCCAACTATAAAGTCATTATTACTTAGCATTTTCTTAATTGTATTGGCCGTTTCATGTGTAAGCTTGATGTGCTTTCAATGATGGAAAACATCTCCTGACCTCGTGATCCGCCCGCCTCGGCCTCCCAAAGTGCTGGGATTACAGGCTTGAGCCACTGCGCCCGGAAAACATCAAGAAATATTTTTTAAACTAATTTCTTATTTAACCTCAGTTGTGACATCTTTTTTGATTACAGATAAAATTATTGCCCAGAGAGGCCGGGCGCGGTGGCTTATACCTGTAATCCCAGCACTTTGGGTGGCCAAGGCGGGTGGATAACGAGGTCAGGAGTTCGAGACCAGCCTAACCAACATGGTGAAACCCCGTCTCTACTAAAAATAGAAAAAAATTAGCCAGGCATGGTGGTAGGCACTAGGCACCTGTAATATCAGCCACTTGGGAGGCTGTGGCAGCAGAGTCGCCTGAACCCGGGAGACGGAGATTGCAGTGAACCAAGATCACACCACTGCACTCCAGCTGGGGCGACAGAGCAAGACTCCGTCTCAAAAAAAAAAAAAAAAAATTACTGCCCAGAGAATAATTCACTTACAGATTTCCTTATGACTACTATAAGAATACTTGAGCAGTTATGTTTCATGGAAGAAAGAGGCACAGAAAGAGGCAGACAGGAGAGTCACCTTGCTGTAAGGAATACTGAATCACAGTTCGTGATAATTCAACAACTAAACTAACACCTATGTAAAACATATAAAAAAAGTTTTCAAGTAGTTGAAATCATATAATTCCAAGATTAATACAAAATTTAAATAATTAAATTCATTATAAAACATTATTGGTGTGTTACCACTTCTAGAAAATTTGCGTCACCTAAATGGATAGGTTGAGGTTTTTATATTATACACATCACATTTTCAAGTTGTGTTTGGAAATCAAGTTTAAAATGAACATAATATTTGTTGATTAGTATTTTTTTAACTGTCTTGCAGAGCAAATAGTTTAAAAATCATATAATCAAGCTTACAAATACTATTGTGCTGGACAACTTTAGAAGTAGAATAAGGTAATAGATATTCTGCTTTACAAAGTTTATAACTAAAAATGTAGGTAAGATGGCTAAATATGAAAAAATAATATAAACATTAGAATTACCTTAAAGTACACTAATTGTAAATGGTACAGCAATTATTAACTTGATTAGACAATTTCTAGCCAAAATCCTTAAATGGCATTGGAACTGGACCTTGATAGAAATTTGGTACAAGAATAATAGTTTAGGGGCCGGATGTGGTGACTCAAGTCTTTAATCCCAGGACTTTGGGAGGCCGAGGTGGGTGGATCATGAGATCAGGAGCTCAAGACTATTCTGGCCAACATGGTAAAACCCCAACACTACTAAAAATACAAAAATTAGCTGGGTGTGGTGGTGGGTGCCTGTAATCCCAGCTACTCGGGAGGCTGAGGCAGGAGAATTGCTTGAACCCGGGAGGTGGAGCTTGGAGTGAGCTGAGATCGCACCACTGCACTCTAGCCTGGGCGACAGAGCAAGACTCTGTCTCAAAAAAATAAAAATAAAAAAGAATAATAGTTTAAAAATACAAATATTTAATTAGGCATATATGGTAAAATATTTTATTCTCTCATTCTCCCTTATGTCTGGAATGATCCAAATAATGGTAGAAGGTAAATGGCAACTAGAAACAAAATTCAAAAAAAAAAAAAGGCAGAATCCTGGTGACTTTAATGGAAAAACAACATTCAGAGAGGTACTGGGGGACCAACTTGTTAGTGTCTGATTGTTCAACCTACAAAATTCATTTTATATCTATTTTGTACCCCTAGCCAACCAGAGTGGACACTGCTGAGAATTAATGAATATAAATCAATAAATAAAAGTGAAGAAAAAAGAAAAAATAGTCTCTAGGGTGCAAAAGAAAAATAGTTAAATAAGGAAGCTCAAAATGAGAGAAGAAGGCAATCCACTCAATCATAGATTGTAAAGATAAAGACAAAATGATTTGCATTATTAAGGTACTAGCTGTTTTAATCAGAGATAATTATTTAAGCGACACCATACATTCCAATATCCAGTTAATTCCACTTGGGATGGAAGATATGACTACAGCAAGAAGTGTGTGCTCTTTACAGGTAAGTTTGTTTCATATTGGAACTATTAAATATTATGAAAGTCCTGTGGAAATGCATTAAGTAACGAAGCAGTTACACAATTTCTGGAGAGAGGCAGTAATGGAATGGGCTATATTGGACTGGGTGGCAACAGCTGATATATTATGGTAAGTCTACTTCTAGGTCTCATCACCTACATGGAGCCACATTGATACCTCTGTCTTTAGCATCATAATGAATTTGGAGAAAATTAAAAGTACTTAAATCAAATTTGAAAGTACTAGGTTTTAAAATCAGTAGGTTTTAGGAATAGTTTTAATCTGCCAAAATAAATGGCATACAAACTTTTGTCTAATCAAAAAATAATGCCAGGCTTTCTCTGAGCCTTAACCATTTATTAAAGAGGAACTGGTAAATAGAATGGTGAATTGAAATAGGTTTTAACTTAGATTTTAATGGCATTTCTGCTCCTTTTATTCTGTTAT
This sequence comes from Symphalangus syndactylus, assembly GCF_028878055.3. NCBI lineage: Eukaryota > Metazoa > Chordata > Mammalia > Primates > Hylobatidae > Symphalangus > Symphalangus syndactylus. Next base: position 108,836,987 of record NC_072426.2, on the reverse strand, counting down.
TCAAATAAATTCCATTTACATATATGAATATATATAATATATAAATATATAAATTTATATATTAAATGTGTATTATATATTTATATACTTATATAATATGTTATATATATTTTTTAAATCTCTGTTCTCACTCTTGAGAAATGGGAAAGCTAATAGATATAAAACTAAATACAGTAGACTGTCTTGGAGCTGAAAGTTTGGTTATATCAATCAAATGAATTTGCAGGTCTCTGATTTGCAAATGAATCCTATGAAGCAGGAGGCAGAGAATTGTGCAGATCATTGTGGGGGACTAATACACACTTAATGGTTAGCAAGATCTTGGAGATCACTGTATTGGAGAAGGTTATCATGTAATATGAATTTATCTACCCAGTAAGTATGCTCACTGCTGTGGTTTGAATGGTTGTCTGCTCCAAAACTCATGATGAAACTTAATCTTCAATGTGACAATATTGAGAGGTGGGCCTTCAAGGTGGGCTGGTGATTGGGTCATAAGGGCTTTGCCCTCATGAATGATTAATCCATTCATGGATGAATGGACTAGTGGATTAATAAGTGATCACAAAAGTGAGACTGGTAGCTTTCTAAGAAGAGGAAGAGAAACCTGAGCTAGCACACTCAGCCTCTTCTCCATCTTATGCCCTGCACTGGGACTCTGCAGAGTTTCCACCAGCAAGAACGCTTTCAGATGAGGCCCCTTGACCTTGCATTTCTCAGCCTCCATAACTTTAAGACATAATGTTTTTCTATATAAATTACACAGTTTTAGGTATTCTGTCATAAGGAAGAGAAAACAAACTAAGACATCCACTAACTAGTCTGTGATGCCAACCTCTTTACAAAGCCACTAAGAATGTCTTTGGTAAAAGGAGCATCTGCACCCAAGAAATGTGCTATTGATGGCTGTCTTCTGTGGGCAGAGGATAAAAAGGAGATGCTTCTGTTGACACACATTCCCCGATGTCAGTATTAATAATGAGATTTTCATGATTGCAGTTGCAAAAATACAGCAATTAATGACAATTAACCATAGAGGTGGTGATTATTGAACCACATAGCAGATAAAATATAATCAGAATGACCTCACCTACAGAGATTTTGTTAGTAACTAGTAGATTATATAATCCCTAAGAGAATATATCAGTCCGTTAAGATGGTACTTGATTTACCTAACCAAATATTTCCTCTATGTCTTGGGAAGAGAGAGCCCTGAATTGAATTATCAGATGGAACTTTCTTATACCTCACCAAATTCCCATACTTTAATTCCTTTCAAAAACAGATTTCTTTGAATCAAGGAAAAGTCACATAGCTGGTTAAAGGATTCCACACAGACATCTGAAGTACACAGTATATATTTTTCCCAATCTCCCGCTAAGAAATCTATTTTGATTTACTGAAGCAAATTACACTAGAAAAAGAAAATTATATAGACTTCAGTGGAGTGATTCAACACTGGCTCTAAACAAACTCTGTTCTCTTGAATCTAGAATGCCATACTACTTCATTGATCAGATGGAGGGCTTATGAGGATCAGATGATAAATAAAGTTAACTCCGTTTATGCCCCCCCCACTATAGTTATTTCCTCAGTTCGTGAGTGTATGGTTAGACTATAAATACTCAGACACTGGCAAACTTCCCACAGTGCTTCTCTGTGGAGTGGGAGATATTGGTTGGCAAACTAATTGGAAGATTTTGGAGCCTCCCTTTCCTTACTAAAATAGCAAATCAAAAGCAATAATGAATCCCTGGAGGCTTTATAGAATATAGGGTTATTATCAAAGACATCAAAGAGAGAGGAGAAATGGCCTCTGACACACCCCAGTCTTTTTAATCTTTTGATCTGTGCAGAAGAAAAATAACTCTTAGAAAATAATAAAGGATTATTCCAAACTTAGGTAGTGACCACTTGTATTTATTTTCATTTTTATTGCAACAAATTAACATGGTTCCTAATACTTATTATGCAGTAATGATTTGTTAAATGTTATACATTTTTTTCTATATCCCAATAATCAGAAAATCATAGGGTGCGTTATGCTTTTCTCAAAGCGGTACAATGTTAAATCTTTATTGAAATCCTTAGGGTGATGCAAACACTCTGCTTCATGGCTATAATTTAGTCTATATACCTCAAATACCTCACCACATCACAGGACATAGCATGCTCATGCCAAGGTGTCCTATTGCTGATAGTACCTGATCAGGAAGTAGTATTCTGGATGCCACAATACAGTATAAAGGCATCTTACAGTTTCTGACATCTATAGTTCTATGTTTTAGAATACCTCCTCCAGAAAGATAAGTTGCTTCAGTTTACTTTCTCTACTACTGAGGAACAGGCATAATTGTGGACCTCTTTGGAGTCTGGAGGAAACAGATATCATATTTAATTGTATTGCTCTGACACATTTACTAAGTGGCTCATCAGACTGCCAGTTTTTAGTTGGACTGAAAGCAAGAAAAAGCTTTCCAGCTGGCTCAGACTTGATCTACTAAAAGACGGCTTCCACCCAGCCCTTATTAGCCACTAATGTGATGATGCTTAAAATGCCTGCCTGATCAGGATGATTCATGACACCTATCACAGGCTTAGTAGACAAGTCAGAGGAGCAGCTTCTTAGATTTCAGAGCAATGCTAAACTCTCAAGTGACCAGAAATTATTCTTCACTTGTTATTGTGCAAAGTGGATACTGAACACCAGACAATGGAACAAATGACAAGTCCTGAACTTCCCATTATAAATTTGGTGTAAGTCAGGAACAGGAAACCAAACACCACATGTTCTCACTCATAAATGGGAGTTGAACAATGAGAATACACGGACACAGGGAGGGGAACATGAGAAGTCGAGGCCTGTCGGAAGGTGGGGGCAAGGGGCGGGAGAGCATTAGGACAAATACCTAATGCATGAGGGGCTTAAAACCTAGATGACGGGTTGATGGGTGCAGCAAACCACCATGACATGTATACCTATGTAACAAACCTGCACGTTCTGCACATGGATCCCAGAACGTAAAGTAAAACAATACATAAATAAATTTGGTGTTAGTTCTTCTGAAAGTTATGAAGCCAGTCACTCCTAGAAGAACTGTCCTGCAACTGAGTGTGGTATATTCGAGACTCAGCTTGAACAGTTTTGAATGTTCCTGTGTGCTTACTTTCGCCACTTCTTGCCTAACCCATGTTTATAGTCTCATTGGGATTTGCCCATAAAATTTTTTTAGCTATACTTAGAATATTGCAGTTGAACAGGATAGATGAGAAGAAATTGGGAAAGAGAAATCTTGGTAGTAAGCAAAACTGTTACAAATTGTTTTCTACTTATCCTGGAATTAGGGACTACTGCAGGTACAGATGTGTGGCAATTCATGGGCAGTAGCTCATGGTTTATATGAATAATGAGGAATTTGGGAAGAACAAGATTGGAGTATTGACGACAAGGCATCTTGTGAAAGAGGAATGTGGATAGACCTCACCGAATGGGCCTAATGAGTGAGGATACTTATTGTTGACATGAATGTTCTGTAGAGGACGCTCTCAATAATTGGACAAATGTGGTACACTAACTTAAGGATGTCAATCGCCTTCTTTCCACATCCATCCCAGCTCTTGGTTAATGGGTTTATACAGAGTGTGACCATGGTTTCAGGGACAGATTTGCATGGGTTCAACAGCATCAACTTCTTCACATTAAAGCATATCTAATACTAGCAATTAAAAGTGCCAATCAAGAAATTGCAAAGAACTATCACTATGGTGCTATATCCTAGAGGATTCAGTCGACTACCTAATAGCAGAATTACTACATTTGATTTTTCAGGGAGAGTGCAGTAATTCTTCCTGACTCTCATAAACATTTGCTTAGAAACAAAAATATGTCTTTTCTGTGTATCATGTTGCTGCAAACACATCTTTAATTGATTTATTAAATACTTGTTTTTAAAACTTATTTCATTGAAATGTGGGAATTACATCCCCTTATCTTGAAACTACCTTTTAGAGACTGTTGAGACTAATAGAATATGTCAGAAGGGATGATGTGTAACTTCTGATACTATTTTGTAAAAAGCAATGGAGCATCTTCCTTGCATACTAGAGCACTTGTGCCTTGAGTCCTGTACTGCCACATAGTGAGGAAGCCAGGCCATCTAAAGAAACCACTTTAGGGCTTTTAGTCTACAACAGAGGTTCCAAAAACCAGCCATATGAGTGGGCCTTCTGAGTTATCCATCTCAATAGAGTTTTCAGATGACTACAGCTCTAGTCATCTAAAGACTCAAGGCAGAACAATGAGAAAAATAAAATGGCTGTGTGAAGATGCTAAGCTTTGGGATAATTTGTTTGTCTGCCATAGTAACTGGAAAAGGATCTTCACTGGTGCTGAGTATCCAGAGGTGGTAAAGGGAGGAGCTTGGCGGATACACCTGACACCTGTTCCAATGCCCTCTCTAACCTACTTTAAGCATATGGATTCTGGACTCTAGTTACATTTCCTGTATTAACTTACAGCTAGGGCACCAAACATGATTTTGGTTTTCTGTAATTAGACATACTCATCATGAGTTTGTTTCATAATTGAGTAATAAAATCAGAATAGTAAGATTCTAGACTGTTGACTATTGTGATGACTTTTTAAGTTTTTTCGAAGGGCTTCCAATTGTAGTAGTTGTTGGATTGTCACAGAAAAGAAGTTATTCCAGAGTTTGCATCTCTATGAGCAGCCTCCTGTTTTGAAAGTTCCTGACTTTGGTTATGCAGTAGCTCATTTCTATGATCCTGGAACGTGAGCCTAGCATCTCTTGACCTCTCCTAGTGACTTAGTGACTCTCTACCTCTTAATAAATACCTTCCTATTTAAACTATTTTGGATTATGACTCCTAAAATATAATATTTGAACTGTTAAAACAGTAATTTAACTGTGTTAAAATAGTTCAAATACTATTTTGAATTCTTCTTTAGTTTCCTGGAAAGATAAAATGAAAACAAAAAAGTCAACTCTCTGGAATACACGGCTCACAAAAGATTAATTTTCTTGTCTCCTATTATTTAACCCCTTGGAAGTTTTAGTAATTTTCCATTAACATGTTAGTTTCTGATAAAATATTTATATTTTAAACATTTCCTCTATAGAAAAAGTAGAATTTCTATTATACATTTTATAAAACAAAACAGAAGAATTGCAATGCACTAGTTTTGTAAAAGTTCTACTCTTTAGAAAGTATAATTTATGAGAATAAGACTTATGAATAAATATGCCTATTTCCTCTACTTCTAATAATGTTCTAATAATGCTGGTAACTATAAGATTAGAATCAGAAGAAGTTGCCTTTTCTGTTTAATAAGAATGTCATAACCTCTTTTCATCTTTTATTACTAAGGTTTATCTTTCATAATCATGTTCAATCCTATGGGTACAGGATAAAAAGATTTGAAGTAGCTAGCACAGGAAAAAGTTCATTATAGAAGGGAACTGATTGTCAATATTGGAAAAATAATCTAACAATAGATTATCATCTCGCATTTTAATTTAACTTGTCTAAGTAGACAAACAGGTCTAAGGATCTGCAAATAACTTTAATATTTGAGGAAGAAAAAGAATTTGAAGGTAAAATCATGTCAGCTTTTTGAAGCTGTACACATCCTTTGCCTGTTAAAATTTAATCATAAAAATCTCCCTTTTATAATAAAAGTTTACTTCTAACTATCCAAAAGAAAGACAAGTGCTACTAGATCTCTTATAAGAATCAAATCTATCTTTCAATATTCTAAATTTTCTCTTTGTTTTTGAGAATGCAATAAGGAAATGTAATACAAAATTCATGAAATACTTTTTTGACTTTTATTGTATGCTATAAAAACATAAGTATATTTAAACTCTTCATATTACTATTATTTCTACAGTTTTAAATAATGTTAGTCTCACATTTAGAATAAGATTACTAATTGTGTTTTGTTTAATTGCACACTAGGTCTAATTTTTTAATGATAATTTCTTTTGTAATAAGGGATTTTATTTTTTAATGTGGAGATATTTTATTGAATCTAATTATATTTCTTATATAATGGATCTGTCTATCCCTAAAAAGCAATATTTCCAACTGCTTTCTAAGGTTTTATTTATGTAATATATGTACAATCACACAGGGAGACCTCTGTAAAAACCTAAATATGTCAGCATTGTAGAACTAAGCAAAATAATACATTATTTGATGTCAGATGCAAGTCACTGCTTGATAAGAAAAGAAGATATTTTGCAAGAAAATTAATATTGTATCTAAATATTTTATGTGAATAAACCACCCAGTGTTCAGTGATGGAAACAGAATATTTTATTCTTTTTTATTGCTGAAATATGAATAACTTTAATTTTTTTCATATTTACTTAGCTGAAATAAAGGTTAGCTTTTTGGAAAGGAATGCTGGGTAATAGTACCCTAAGCCCCCAAGACAAGTAAACATCAAATCAGCAGTAAGCTAAATCTTTTTCTTGAAGCAAAAAAAATTTTATTTCAGGTATAAATTTGGCCATCATATCGAAAGCTGAAAGTGTTCAATAAATTCATAAATGCTGTCATGTTGGCAGTAAAATTGGCAGGGGACAAGGTAAAGCCAACATGGGCAAGAGTGGAATACATCCATAGAAAGGGCCAGCCAGCGCTAATTGCAATTACTATATTATACTTAACAAGTTGCTTGTATTGTTATATTTCAAATTTTTTAATATATCTTACTAGTTTCTTAAGAATAATTTAGTAAATACCGATAGCTACTTAGGTGCAATTTTTTAATGAGGCATAAAAATAAGTCATTTTATATACGAAATTGTCGTATTCATTAATTCACTTGCAATAAGCTGGCCTATCATTCTTGGGTTTGCTATTGTTGGATAGGAAAATCCTAGAGGCAATTCCATTAAAATGAGGACTAAAATAACACTGCAATCTGTAATGGTTTTAAAAGATGTCAGCCAATTATTTGACAGTCTTTCCATTAAAAACTGGAGTCTAATATCTCTCCCCTTGAATACGAACCAGGCTTAGTCACATGTTTTGATGAATAGAATGGGACAGAAGTGACATTGCATGACTTCTGAGACCATATGATAAAATGCAGTATACCTTTTTTCTGTCTGCCTCTCTTCTTTATTGTATCTTAGTTGGAATCCTGCCATCATACCGTAGTTAAGCAAAGCAGCCCCATCAAATGGATATATGTAGGTGTTCTTCCCTCAAACCCAGCTAATGTCCAAGCTGACAGCCAATACCAACAGCCAGAGACATGAGAGTGAGTCTTTAGACTGCCCCAGCCCCTGGGATGTAAGCTGCCTCAGCTGATGCCAGGTGAGGCAGAGATGACCTTGCTGGGTCCTGCTCAAATTCTTGATTTGTAATGTTTTAAGCCACTAGGTTTTGGTGTCTTTGGTTATGCAGCAATAGATAACAAACACAAGCTATTACTAGTATTATTAAATGTTGTTCAGGACATTTTCATCAATTCATTGTTGTATTAGTTTATTCATTCAACAAATACTTGTTGAATGCCTACCATATAGAAGGTATAGTTTTAAGCATTCCAGAGGGTACAGCAGTGAACATTAAAAAAAATCTATCCTCATTGAAGTCATGTCTTAGAGGTGGAGACAGAAAATATATAATGTTTAGCAGAGGTAAGTATTATCAGAAAAAATAAAGATGAGTAAGTAGAGAGAGAGAGTGACAGAGTAATGCTTTTTAAAAATATTTTTAAAGGCATATTTTTTGTAGTGCTGTTTTAGATCAGATGTTCAAAAAAGTCATCTCTCAGGCTGTGATATTTCAGAGGAGACAGGGAAAAAAGGAAGAAGCAAGCGATTTTAATATCTGGAGTAAAACATTGCAGGTAGAGGGAAGACAGAATACAAACAAATAAGGATACCAGAGTGGCTAGAACAGAGTGAACAAGTGGTCACAGACAAAGTCTTGACCAGATTAACATAGGGCTTTATTGATTACCTTAATGGATAATCTACATCCAAATTAACACATAAAATTTGTACTTATAAGTTTAAGGGAAAGCCATTAGAAAGTTTTGAGAAAAGACCTTATATATTATTACATATTTGAAAATTAAAGCTCTCATCTCTGTGTGAAAAAGAGACTCAGGGTGCAGGAATGAAAGCACAGACCCCTAGTGAGACCTCTGTGATACCACAGGCAAGAGAGAGCAGTAGGTAGGGAGGATGGTAGCTGACTATGCAGGTGGGGATAGTCAATGAAAGAAAGATATTTCTTTCTTTGGGACAGGGTCTCACTCTATTGTCCAGGCTGAAGTGTAGTGGTATAAACACAGTGCACTACAGCATCAAACTCCTGGAATCAAGCAATCCTCCCACCTCAGCCTCCCAAGTAGCTGGGACCAAAGGTGTGTGCCACCATGCCTGGCTACTTTTTGAAATTTTTGTAGAGATGCGCCTCTCATCATCTTGCTCAGGCCAGTCTACAACTCCTGGGCTCAAGAAATCGTCTCTACTCAGCTCCTCAAAGTTTGGGATTACAGGCATGAGCCAACCTGCCTAGCCAGAATATAGATTCTGAAAAACAGAGAACGATTCTTCACATGTGGAGGCACCAATGCAAATTTTTTTTAAAAAATATATGTGATATAAATAAATAATGTAACAAAGATGCAGGTGTGATAATTTGAAAATGATACAACTGCTTATATAAACAACTGAAAATTAATGACCACAAAGGTTTAATGAGATACATAATATTTAATTTTATGAATGTAGGTATTGAGGCTTGGAAAATGTAGGAACTTTAAGGTCACATAGGTAATAGATGATTTGGGACTTAAATACAAGTTGACATCAAGAGGATACAATTATTTTCTATTTTACCTCGATTCCAATATTACTATAAATAATATTTTAGTACTTGTCCTCCAGTCAATAAATTGTGAACTAAAATAATAATCATAAATAAATAAAAAAGACTTTCTATCAACTTTGTCAGAATATTCAAGAGTCTTAACATTGTTTACCATAAAATCTATTATTCTGTATCTCATGGCCCAACCTAAGTAAATTATTGGAAAAAGAAGTTTTATATATGCAAATATTTGACTCAACATTATTATTATTAATCATATTGAAAGTAAATATGTATTAACACTAGGTTTAAGTAATAATAAAAATAAAACAAAGCTGGAAGTTCTTGATGTTAAACTTACTAAACAATTATGCTGGTGTCATCAATGTACCTGACCACAGCAATCATATCCTAAAACAAACTCATTGTAAATGTCATATCTTTTTAAAATAAAAAATAATTGGCCATTTTGTAAATTCTTAAACTGATATTATTTTTTTTTCTGAAAATGACAACTTGTATTTTATACCTTTTGCTGCCTTTCAACATCAAAGTAGGATTGCTTAGAATTACTAATGGATATTTTATATTTTATTGCTTTTCCTCATTAGCCTCATTTTCTGATATTTTATAGCACTATGTATCTAAAACATTAGCATGTATTTATTACCTTTTTAAGAATTTCTGTCTTATTATAGCCTACATACCACAATATAATATACATAGTCAATGAGTGGCTCTCAACTTTAGTTATAGTTGGAAATCCTTGAGGAATTTAAAAAATACTGGCATCTAGAGCTCACTCCCAGAAATTCTATGGTCCTGGCATTGCAATGTTAGAAAGACTGTTCAAGTCCATATGATGTATCTTCAGACTTGAACTACTATGATAAATTATATAAATGGCTTATTCATGTTTACCTTGACAGTTATTTAATATTATAATATTTTATAATCAGAAAGACACAATTTAATGTTTCCAAGCTTCAAAAATACTTCAACAAAAAACTAAAAATTTGATGGTGAAATTCAGGTACTTATTTTCAATATCATCTGAATTATATTGAGCCAGAAGCATATTATCAAATTAATGTTTCTAAAATTCGTCCAAGTAATCTTTAAAGAAAATGACTGTTTAATGGAGAAATAAAAAATATATAATACATTACAAACATAACATTATTTTTAAGGATAAATAAAATCCTATCAATTTCATATAAATGTAGTCAGGTGGATAAAATAACTTATTTTAACAATAGTTCCATTTTCAGTTTTTGAGAAGATATGAAACTTAAAGAAAGAAAATAAAACATAAAGCCTATAATTGTTTCAGAATGTAATGGCTTTAGAGAGAAATCTCTAAAATTATCTTTGAAAGTGGAAATAAAATAAAAAATAACCAGTGATAATGCTATGAAGATGCATGTTGTAGACTACATGCCATAAGAGAATTCCATTGTACTCAGCAACTTTTTCACTCTTATCCATTCTGCGCCAAATGTGTCAGTATTATTCATGTTTAAGAGGAACTACACAGTGCCTCTTCTAGGGGAAGATAAAGGTAGACCACATAAAAGTTTACAATCTCATTCTTCCCCCATGGTGACAGGGGACTGAGAAGAGATGATATTATTGGAGTCTCTCACCCAAAGTTTTGGAAATTTCCAAAGCAGTAAAGCAAGAATCTCTGAGGGTTCCCCAGAAATCCAAATATGATGAGATCTGAATTGCTGCAAAAATTTAGAGCCAAACACAGACATTTTTTAACTGAAAATTGGGTCTAGTTTTCTCACAGTCAGTAAGACAAAAGCAACTAGTGGATGAGAAGGCAGAGAATATTTGACCAACATAGTAAACAAAATTGAGGTGAGAAACACTCTACCATTATACATACGGAGAGATGCTAAATTATAATATTAAAATAAAACAATAAACAATACAACGTGGGAACAATAAATGGAGAAATGGAAATTCTGAAGCATCAGAAAATAAACATGCACACACACAAACAAACACACACTCAAGATTATGAGTAAGGTTAAAAGAAAAGTCCTGTATTTATTTCCATACTGGCTATAAGGGAATGTTTAATTTTTGAAAACTCACCAATCTGCTCATTTCTCATACATCTACTTTTCTTTATTCATGTCAACTTCAGTAAATAAGTTTTAAGTGTTATTCTCTCCAGGTAATTCTAACATTTAATCAAGGGAAAAATATTTCCCGAGGGGCATCAGATTCAAACATACATATATAAGTTGGGATTTTAAGGCCCTCATAGGAAAAATAATTGAGTACCTTTTTTGCATACAGTAGTATTAGAACTACTTTTCTATATAAACCTGAAAAACTGAAGGATTCTCTGCTCCTAGACATAGCAATATAATTATTAGGTCTACCATCCTAGAAACTTGGTGGCAAGTACATTGGCTACCTGCCTGGAATTATAAGTAGATGAGAAATGAAAAATCAACACCTCTATCACTTGTGAGTGCAGATCCAGATTTTTACAGCCTAAGAAGAAACCAATATAAAAATGAGCCTTGAATCCGCAAAACCTGTAGAATCCATGTAGAGACAATTGTGAAACTATGCCATGTGGAAGTTTCTACGACTCGTAGCTTTCTGAGTTGGTTTTCCATTTTCGGGGGTTTCAGAAAAAACCCTGAAACTAAGGAAAGATCACTAAAATATATAAGCCACATAGAGAAATAAACTACGAGGAAATATTATGCCCAGTGAGAAAAAGGCAATATTGAATCCTAAGATATAACACAGTATTCAAGTATCTTTAAAATACATATGTTTACAATGTTCGCTGAGTGGGGAAAAAAAGCAGCAAGGGAAAAACAAGATATTATGAGAGAAAACAAAGTATGAAAAATAATTAAATATAAATTCTGTAAATAAGAAATAATGGTCATAGAAATTAATAATAAATAGGTTAAACAATAGTCAAGAGGAAATTGATGAGTTGGAAAACATTTGAGGGAATCATTTATAATAGAGCTCACAGAGATATTCAGATGAACGTATGAAAAAGAAATGAAGAAGTATGAAGGCTAGCTTGAAAGGCTAGCTTGAGAATATCTAATTTATGCCTTTCTGGAGCATCAGAAGAAAAACAATACAGGGAGTAGGAGAGTCAACATTTAAAGGAAAAATTGCTAAGAATATCCCAGGAGTGAAGGAAAGTATGAATTCTAAGCCTGAATGAAAATACTGAGTCCCTAGTAAACGTTTATGTCTATACAACTACATAAATATATATACTTCTATCAAATATTAGTCATAAATGTAAAAAATTCAAAGACAAAAAATATTAAACATAGCACGGTGAGTAGATTCTTTAGCACAAAATGATGATAAATAGCTGAATTAATATTAGAAATAACAGACTCAGTAGCAAGTTGAATAATATAGTTAACTCATTAGAAAATATATCTCCCAAGCCAGACAGGTACACTGGCTTAACTATCTTTGAAGTGCGATTGTACAATAAAAATGCCTTCAGATTATAAAAACCCAAGTGAGTTTACTACTTCTAGATCCTGAGTGAAGGAAAAATATATACTACATAATTAGAATGAAACCAAGCTCAATCAGAGTGTAGTGAAGCAAGAGGCAATCATTATATCATGGTGGTAACAGTAAATATTGACTGTAACATCCTTAGGCAGAGCAGAAAGAAAATTCTGCATAACTAGATCATGTATGTTAGAATAGGAGGCATTTAGAAGTAAATTTTATTGTTTGAAGTTAACTGCCTTAATGAGAAGGAGGATAAAGTTCATCATTAACTTTACAGTTTCTTAGAAAAATGTAAATGTATGTATGTGTCGTAGTTGATTTCCTTAAAAGTTCTATTACCCAATCACAGCCAGGATTCTTATAGGAAGTAGCTTCTGCTAATTCAACACAATTGTACTTATCTTTGGAATGCAGTAGAGAGACAGAGACCATTTTTTGCATGTTCTAATGGAAAACAGAAAACAAAACATGACAATAGTCAGATTAACTAAAAATATGTCAGTAATCTTAATACAAGTAAATAGATTATGATATTAACATGCTAACAATTAAGTTTGGCTTTAAAAATCCCAGCAATATTTAGTGGGCTCTTTGAAAAAGCTCAAGTTGAAATACAAGAAATCAATAAAAAATAAGATAGCAGAAGATAAGATCTGGAACATGTCAGAACACTTATGATAGAAATCCTATTAAATCATGTGATAATTAAAAAAAGGCTTAGTTTCAATATAAATTAAAATTGATGCTAGAGAAAATAGTGTCATTGCATAAAGATTTAAAAATTAGCAGAAGGTTTGTGCTAAAGGAAAAAAAATCTAACAAATGATAAATAATCAAAAGTAGTAATCTGTGTCCCTGTAGCTAAAGAATAGATATATGGAAAAGAAAACAAAAAATATACAATAAAAGAGAATTTTCTCAGAATAATAACAAATATCATTCTATAAGTTAAAACGTACATAGTGTTCCAGGAAAATCTGATACTCAATCAGCCTCAGCTAGTTTATCAAACACATACAGAAATGATGGAAAATTATCTTTAAAAGAATTATTTTTTGAATATGATATGCCTAGGTATAGAGAGACCAGTTTCTATTTTGCCTGTCTCAGAATTCTGATGAGGCCCAGCATACTCTTGATACCTGGGACCACTGAGAACAAACAAGAGTTAAGTATCTTGCTGCTATTCCAGAGGACACAAGGTATAGCAGACAGAAGCTCATGCGGCTTGGTGGCCTTTTGGTGTGAGGGATTGCGGGGAGAGTGTGAATAGGCAAGCACTTTGTTCATTGTACTAAGGAACTCAAAATGATAGGCTTTTTGTCACCATGTGCTTCCAGGATCTCTGTTGCATGAGCAGAGACAGAGGATCTTGCACAATTAAATTCTCTAGGCATAAGTAGTGCAAGTTACTTTTGCTTGAAATTTACTGCCGATAGCCACGTGGTCACACCTTACTTCCAGAGGCTAGGAAGTACAGTTTTCCCACAGTCTAAGAATGAAAGAGAATTAACCACAGTAATGCCTAACACTCATACCATGGATGACTGGATAATTTTAAAAGAATGAAATATGCAAGTTATCAACTTTTTGTATAAATATTCTGTTCTCATTTATGTTAAAACACATTAATACAAACAATATATGTATATTTTTAAATGAGGAATCGTTGAACTTCTAGGTATATTGGGATAGTTCAGTTATTAAAAAGAAGAGAAATTGGAAAAGCCTCTTTAAAGCCACATAATAACATCTTTTGAAAAATCAATGGCTATAAGGCTGAGGAAGTTCAGGTAAGTCAACTTTTAATTATGTTTAACCTTTTTCTGGTCTTAGAATACGTATCCCGTGGCATTCAGGAGCAACAATGAAGATATAGAAAGCAATCATAAGGAATAAATATGTTATTGTATAAGATACAGTAATATTGTATTGGAATGAGTCTTCATTAGACTTGTTAAAGTGTTCTTGAATTTTCACTCTTTTTCAACAATAATCATTTAAAATAAAAATACAACTGAGTTGAACTAAGACATTACCGTGTCATTGAGCCACCATTTCATCCCCACACTGTCCATGTCTAGGAATGTTTATTATGTGAGACAAATAAGCAATTTAATTGTTTAAACCACTGTTGATCTTTTGTTATTTCCAGCTGAACACCTAACTCACTGTTTTGTGTATGTCGAATGAATATGTCAAATAAATAAACTTAGGAAATGTAGTATTACTTAGTAAATAAAATTTATTCATCAAATACACAATTTCATTTCATGACTTCATGAAAAAAGGAAATAAAGGTCATTTTGCTAAGAACTGAGAACACTGATCCACTATTTCTAAAGTTGAGCTAGCTTTCTTACAAATTACTTACCAACTGAGGTCCAAATATGCCTCCTGCTCTTTTGAAGTCATTAATCTGGTGACCTGAGCACAAAAGTTCTAACTGAAATGTTTAATTCAGTGACATGCTATCAGTGTGACAGAGGTAGACAACTTTGTACAAATTAAGTTTTAAAGTGTAGGACCACCAACTTTTCTCTAACCAGAGATGTTTTTGATTAGGGGCAAATTATCGTTTTGTGAATGTATGGCAGCTCAGATTTTAGGAAAATGCACCAGGCCCACCTAATTTAAAATTTTATAAATAGCATGCTCTTAGTTGTAAATCCATGGGAGATAGAATAAAATGATATGATACAAAGTTAGAAAATTGACAGTGGTTTCAAATTTGGAAATTAAAAATAATAGCCAATGATAAGTGCATATTAATATTTGTGAAATATCACAGTTAAAACTGTACTATTTAGTCTTCCCTATTCTAGACAGTCTCCTATCTAAACAGTTATAGCTTTTGTAACCAGTCTTATAACTACTTTGCCTAAAAATTTAATTCATATCACCCCTTCTGGATTTGGAAAACCAAACAAAGAATTTTGTTTCATAAAGCAATTGCCATATACATAGTATCTATGTCTGAGTTGCAAAGAGCAAGCAGACAAAAAAGTAATATTTTTTTCTTCTAATACTTCCTTACTGTGCATATTTTAATGTTTAGTTCACTGCTTTTTTTTTTTCTTTTTTTCTGGAAGTAGAGTAGAACTCGTGTCAACATGGTAGCAATACGTACTATGTAGTCTATGAAAAGATTTTGATTTACAGTTATTGCAAAAGGAGGGAGACAGAAGTCCAGGAGTAAGGAACAAAGATGAAAATGAACATGCAATACAAAGTCTTTGGAAAGAGTTTACACATAAGAAGCCACAAGAATTAAATAAATAATAAATGAAAGTCAAACTCCCTATGAAATATTTTTGGACTCTCAGTAGGCTAACAACAGATCAAAAAAAGCTTTCTTTCATCACCACCCTTCAGTTTAATTGTTGGTATAGAACTGCTATTTGGGTAGCTGCTTCATTCCTAAGTCATTTGCACTATTCTACTAAAAGGAATGCTTAAAAATTTGTTTCTTTTATGACCTTTAACAACCATTATCTAGTTCTCAAAATTAATTATTTATAGCAATGAAAGTTGGGATTCCCAAGGAAATGAAACATTTATTTGTGACCTGGCTGGCATGCAAACATTAACCTTTAACTATATCCCATCTATTCTGATTCGTCTGTTGGCACAGTGACAGAAGTTATTATAGGAAGTTCAATACCTCATGCTTAAATTTTGTAAATTAAAGAGTCCTGAAATTGTGACGCAATCTTCCAAAACATATGTTACTTTCTGGGGATATTCTGGGTATTTTAAGAATCTACTTCCATACTTTGTGTTCTGACCTATTAATGAACAAAAATATTCTCATGACATTTTTGTTGTACTTACAAATGACAGAAAGCTGTAGCATTGATAAGTAAAATACATGATTTCATTAAAGACTTGAAAAGTACACACAGAAATGGTTTGAAAGGCCTTGTCATCTTACAAACTGATTTTACAAGGAAATGTGGATGCTCAATTAGGGAATATGGTTTTTCCAATAGCCTTGTGGATTTCAGCATCGTAGACAGAAGAACATGAGCATAAATGATATTTGATCCTTTTTGTGTGTAAAAGAAGGTAGAAACTGGGAAAAAATTAAGAGTTGAAACATGATACAAGTGGTATAATACAAATGTATTAAGAGGGTGTACGAATTTCTTTATACTCAATTTTTACATATGACAAAATAGTGAATGCACTTATGTTAAGGATCAAGGGAAGAAAAAGAAAGATGGATAAAGCACTTACTAGTGTACAAAAGAAAAAAGGGAGTGGAAAAATTTTAATATTGAAAAACAAAAGAAGAAATTAGAAGCATGAAAGATTATGTGCTCAGTTACTAGCATCAAAATGCCCACAAAATGGTTCATAAGTTAATAATAAGCAAAATACTGTTATATTTAGAACCATTGTTTCTCTATTGTGATGTTCCACAGAAATTTAATAACTTGTTATTAATCTTACAAGCATCTGCCAGGTACTCTATTTAAGATATCTAATTTTTAATATTCTTTTGAATTTATTATCTTATTTGTGGCCTTTAGTACTTGACAGCTATGAATAAAATTAAATTACAACTCTACCTTTTGAAAAGTTTAGTGTATGTGTTGGTTATTAAACTGTTTCATAGTCTTCAAAATACTATACCTACTTGTCTGATGTTCAATCAAATTTACTCTGCACCCAATGTTTCATTGTGGAAAATAAACTTCAGGAAAGTAAGTTTATTCAGAATAGCGTGTATTTCCACTGCTCCTTGGGCACATACCTACTTTTGAAGATGACAGGAATATGTCACTAATGTCTCTACTTACATAACTAGTTGCAAGTGTAGTTATGCACAAATTAAAGGATAGAAAATATATGATAAAAATAATTAGGCCAGATTACATACACAAACAAAATAGTAAGATTGTTTGGATTACACACACAGGGCTAAGCTTTCAGCTCACTACTTGGATGGCATAGGGCAAGTTATTTACGTACTTCGGGCCCGTTTTCTCATCTATAAAATGGGAGAAATGTTGCTGAAGATTATTATTTGAAAAGTGTTCTGGACAACAACTGACACACAGTAATAAATTGTCAAATAAACTAACTGAAAATTGCCATAATTTTGAAAAGATTTTAGTGGTATGAAACTGCAATATTTTATAGTACATAATATAGGATAATCAATAATATGTGATATGACATAACATATAATGATCATATATTCACATATACAATTACTAGTTGAATTACACAATTTACTAGGCTTCCCAAAATACGTTCATACCTCAATGAATATACCATTTCCAGTTTTCGCAATTTTTTTCTTATTTTATCTCATCATACAAATTCCAATAATTTTATAATATTTATTGTAAATGGTACTTTAAAATGCTTCTCTGATTTATTCCTCCTTTCAGGTATCTCCTTCTACTTGCTTTTAAACATGCTGTATTTATATTTGGCACATAGTATTATAGTTTTCATATTTATTATTTGATTTATTTTTATTTGTACACCATGACTTCTTTAAAGATATGGACCCTATCTTAATATATTTTTTTAAAATTCTATTGTTCAATAAATATCCCCCTTTTATATTGTAAATTTTTAAAGAACTGATGAATGATTAATACATAATATTTACTCTTTTACTACCTACATAAGCCCTAAGTCCAGAGTGGTATTTCTTAAATATACATTGTATTAAGAAAGAAAGGAAAACTATATTTCATTTTACCTGATTCCTATTGCATTGCCCAGGGGAGTAATTACCCATGGAAAAATGAGTGAATCTCTATGGCTATTCACTTTGCAGCACACTGAGTAGATCTTCTGGTGAAGCAGCAGCTGGATTGTGGGTCAAGCTCAGCTGTATAGAACATCTGGCCTTCTAACTTTCAGTTTGGGGCAGGAATTTAAACTAGAATTTGTTTTCTCCACCTATGGCATTATAACATATACATACACATGGACTCTGCTTGTCAGTAAACATGCTACTTGTTATATTTCACTTTCTGCTACTCTGGAGCTGAAATTTGCAAACTCTTTTTTACCACAACCCACAGAAAAAAAAAAATATGTATTATAACTATGAAAAAGACCACACATGCACACACATACACACATATAATTTAAGCACAAGTATAGGAAATAAAATTGATTTTGCAACCTGTGATGTACTTTGATTTTTTTTTATTATACTTTAAGTTTTAGGGTACATGTGCACAACGTGCAGGTTAGTTACATATAGTCTCGTTTTATCTACTTCTCTTTCATATTCTTTTCTATTTTATCTCTTTTTATTTTTGAAGTTGTTTGTTCTGATTGAAACAGAATGCATCTGGTGCATTGCAAAACTTTCCTTGAAGGATGACATCCTATATCAGGAATATCACACAACATTTCTTCCCCTCTTCTGCCCAAGTGAAAATTTTATATGCTTAATAGTCTGTGTTCTTAATCAAATCATCTATAACACACCCTCAAATTTTTAATAAAATCTCTTCGACCATTTCATATAGTGCTCAAACTCACCGAAAAGCATGAGGTTAAATTGAAATAGTTACAATAACAGATTTTTTTTTAGAACAGGCTCTCTCTTAACTTCCGAAGCCTGGTATAAGAGCTTTATGTTTACATAACGCACATTTGAATGTCTTCATTATTTTATATGTTGCTTTTTACTCATATGTTTTGTAGAAACTCATTAAGCTGGAATTGAGTTATCTTCCTAAATTTTACTATGTAGGAAATTATCCTTTTCCATTTTAACAAGAAAGGTGCTGCAATTGTTCTTTACACAAAAGTGAAGGGGATTGAACATCCCTACCTCTGTCTCCAGCTAGGCTGCTATATCAAACAAAAGCCTTTCTCATTATGATGAATGCAAAAAACCTGGCTTTCCCTAAGAAGCTAACCACTGGAGGGTAAATAGCTAAAGCTCTTTTTTAAGAAAATATAATTTCTCCACAGGAGAACAATGGGACAGGGAAGTTTCTGGGCAGCAGCTGCAGTTCTGTCCCCAATTTGTCCCAGGCTGAGCTTGATTTGATGCTCTGCCTCCCATGGAGGGCACAGATATAGAAGCTAGCTTAGCCAGTGCCTTTAACTTCTAATGCCCATGGCAGGAATTGGTTTTCCCTCCACAAATGAGCATTCAACCTCTATTTAGTTAATTTCACAATGACTTGCATTTTCTGTATGAGGAAGAATAAAAAAATAGTTACACAAATAATTTAAATCCCACATTATATTAATTACGATTGTATGCATTCAAAATTACTAATATTATGAAAGCTATGATTTAAAGCAATTTTCCTAAAATGTTTCAAGTTGCTATGATTCTGGAGTAACAGACACACACAAAATAATTACACAGTGTAAGTGTTCCCTTTTTGTAATACACTATTTGCCCATATAAAAGCATCAAAGCCAATGCATTGATTTTTTTACTTAGTATCATACAGAATAACAGTTATAATAAAAGTGAGTAAGAGCTGCAAGCACAGAGAAAATCAGGCCACCAAATGTGACATATTTAACTAGTGAGGTCAGTATTTTATATATTTATGAGTTTAATTACTCTAAGTTTTTACTAAAAGCCTTTGCAAAAATACTCCTTTCATTTTCTGTAGTTAACATTTCAGCAGATAGAAGTTTATTTGTGATAATAATGTACTTACAAAAAGGCTGACAGCTACCTATGTTCAAAAATTATTTCAGACTCTTTAAGCCTAAGAAATTCCAACTTGTGATGCTAATTATCTATATGACAGCTCTTTTTTCTAAATGAATATGGAAGTAGCTAAATTTATTTGTACATTAATAAATTTCAATAACTTCTAAAAAGATTGTATCTTATCCTCACTTAATAATTACCCAGAGCAATATTTGATAACTTTATATACAATGAATGGCATAAACCCTAGCTCGAAATATATCTCTTTGTCATTAACGAAAATAAATATAACTCTTAGGATAAACCAGGTAAGTATGCCCTGTTATCTGAGCAAAGCAAAGAAGCAGTGACCTACTTTCCTTTCACATTTTGCCTACCAGCAGTATTAAATCAAATGGAACACATTAAAACCATCACGAAAGGCAGACAATAGTTTCCCTCTGATTGCCTGCGTCAGCCTGGTAGCAGTGTGAAAGTTACAAAAGTCATTTGTATCAACTCATTACCATGTCACCTCATTTCATGCCCCTGCTGGATAAGTGGCAATAAGCCCCGTGTTAGCGTATTCCACATTGTCACCATTAGAACAAATCCTAATAGCACCCAGCTGTCAAAGATTACCCCAGACAGTTATTGAGATTTAGGAGGGGCAACTTGCTACTGATTTAGGACATATTCTTTCGAATGCCCTATCATTTATTCTAGAATGGAGAAATAAAGCTAATTTTATGAAGAGTACTCATGAATTATTTTCTTCATGTCAGATACTATAATGCTCCCAACAGAGTGTTCTTCTTGAACTTTCATTCAAGGTAATGATGTTGTTGCATCTTACTCAGGCACTTAAAATGCAGTTTAATGCCACAACCACTGCCCAAGCCCCTGTGTGAATTCTTAGGACATTAAATTAACTAAAAAACTGAACAGTAAAATGAAGAGCTTTAATGTATTATAACTTTTCTTTCTTCTCTCAGGATGACAAAGAACAAAGAATTAGCCCTCTGAAATGTTAAGGAAACTGGTTTATTCTAGTAATTCAGTGGTCTGAGAGAGGCGCATGAGATAGAAACAATTACAGAAGTGCATTTTCATAGTTCCTTCATGACATTTCTAAGAACTGATCTTCTAGAATAAGACTTTCAGCACTCTCTGAAATCTGCCCATTGTACAGAGAGTTTGTGGCAAGAATAACTACTGTTTTAAGATATATTTTTATAGCACAGCATTCATTTTACTGTGTTAATGATTATAGATCTTATAATTTATCCCATTTTCCATATATAAGTTTTACATTCATTTATTAAGTTGGAGAGACAAAACTAAATAAAACAATCTCGTTAGGTAATTAAACTTGCCTTCAAGTTTACCTTCTGCTAAATCACTACTCATGTAATACATAAGCACACAAACAGTCTATCTGCTTGTGTAGCGTGTAGAACACTAAAACTGAAGTGAGCCATTATGTAACATAAAAATTTACTGTAACTTTCTTTTGCACACCAAAATATTACCTATAATGATCTGCCTTTTTAAGATGTTTATAATGGCAATGGTTAGGGTTGTTCTTTAATCAATACAAAAACTTCAGGAAGCTGAGGAAATGAGGAGTAGAGGGAGAAGGAGAGATTAAGTCACTTTTGTACATGTGAAAAATTATGATAAAGATAAGATTTAACTCACAGAGTCCTTGTGATAATTCCATTACACAATAAAATCTTATTAAAAATGAGCTTGTATAGGAATATTGTATAAAAATGTTATACAATCAACTTTTGAATTGAAGCAAATATCCATTTAATTACTAACTTATGATTAAATCACTTCTCATTTCTATTTGTGCTTATATATTTGCAAAGCAAGCTGTCTTTGATTAATTGTAATGCCAAATTTTGCAAAACACCCAGTTTGGGCTTTTGGGTTTTTGCTTTTCAGGGAACTAAATGTTTCCATAGCATTCAAATAATTGATGACCTTAATTTTATATAGGCATATTTGCTTTTTATCAAATATAAGGGGCCAACCTGGTACATGAATATAAGGACCAAAGTTACAGCAACAAACTTCAGGTTTGCTGTACAGGTACATTTTAAAAATTAGCAAAAATGGAGAGGTAGGACATTGAGAATATTTTCTGATAAATATATAATTACATAAGAAAAACACTTTCTATTAACATATTTATTTTTTCAACCATTTAATAAAAAGTATAATACATACCAGCTATGTGTTAAGTATAGACAATGAGGATCTAGGAGTGCTGGAACTTTATTGAGATCCCTTTCCCCACCATGTATTTACAAATGAACCTGTCTTCTGAAAATTAAACTATGAAAATCGTGATCAGCATAGATCACATTAAAAGCAGTCAAAATCTTCTCAAAATTGACTTTGATTTCAAGTCAGAGTAAGTTTTGTGGCAAAGGTAAAACTCCCATATTTTGAGTTCTTTTTTTTTTTTTTTTTTTTTTTTTTTTTTGAGATGGAGTCTTGCTCTGTCACCCAGGCTGGAGTGCAGTGGCACAATCTCGGCTCACTGCAAGCTCCGCCTCCTGAGTTCACCCCATTCTCCTGCCTCAGCCTCCCAGAGTTCATATTTATAAGCTGACAGTTAAAATTTGATTTCTACTACCTATAATTTACCTATAGAGAAATCATTTACTTTCCAGAGAATTTGTCTTTAAATCTCTTTGGAGTATAGTCCAAACTGAAAATTAATAAAGTATCATTTATATCTATATGGGTGATAATGATCTGTCTCTATTCTAAAAAGAATAATCCAGCATTAGTGGATAGACTAATCAGATTCCTAGCATGGAGATATTTATACTATTGATAAATTTAACAACTGAATCAGACCCTCTCAAAGTTCTTGATAAACAGAGTATTAACCTCTGTAGTGAAACTCAGATTTGGCAATATCTGTGAATGTGTGTGTATCCATAGATGCACACCATCTAAAATGTTCACCATACATTGTTAAGTTTCTCCACTGTATGGTAGTTCCTCCTACCATTGTTAGATTTTTATATTATTTTCCTTTTGTTAATTCAACAAAAATTTGTTATTATACCATTTTGTAATAAGCATTAAAAAATAAATGGAGAAATACAATGTGTACATTTTCTTAAAAGTGCATATGTATATATGCAAAATAATTATGTATCAAGATATTTATTTTGAGAAGCATTAAAAATTATTGAAGTCATAAAAACTACTTTTTAATAAAAAAATTGGGAAATTAAAGGCAGCAGTCGTTAAGTGTCTTTAAAAATATTGTTATTACTACTAGTAAACATTTTCAAAATTCTATAAAAGCTTGCTGTCTGGAGCTATGAAAATCACAAATATGGTTACTTCTAGTGCCATCTGGCACTAAATACCTGCTAAATCCTTTAAGTACCATCTATATACAAATAGAACCCTAATACAAGATCCAGAGTCTTTCTGTGAAAAAAAAAAAAAAAAAGAGGTGGGAGGGATTTATTTTGTTGATGATTTATATATGAAAAAATGTAAATTATTTTTGCAGTGAACTTTTAGATTTAGTGATTTCTATTAAGTATGTATAACTTATGATTCATCTCGAAGAATACCCATTAAGAGCCCAGAGCTTTTCTATCTTTATTTCTTTTTTTGCAACTAACATACAAAAGAGAAATTGAGGCTCAACCACAATCCCATCTTTTTGTCACATGATGAAATGTAAAATATATTAATCATGGTCTGATGACTATGTCAGGAATAAGCATGTCAGTTTCTATGTAATTTAAAGTAGAGTCTGCAGCCTTAGCATAGATTTACTGTCAGAAGACGGTTTCTTAGTATTCTCAGCTATATTTATATCCAAAGTTACAGGTTTTCTTGTAGACTTCAATATATACACAGCGTTCACAAAAGGTTTTCTCATGCATGCATTCTGTCATAAATATTACAAACAAATTTAATGAGAATTCACATTGCTGCCGAGCTTAGAAAAGGACAATTTTAAAACCGTATTTTGCAATTGGTATCTCTACCTGCAAAAATAGAAGGTAAAATAACTATCTGTCAACAATGAATTGTTTTATGATTAGATAGTTTTAAAGTTATTCCAAAGCTAGAAATACACACAGTTGTGAGAAAACAAGTCAGATAAGGAGTAGTATAGGGTTGTAATTATGTAAACTCATACTGTGGCTATAAGAGAAAAATATCAATTAGTTGGGAAGCCTGACTCTTCACTTTGTATGCAGATCGGTTGTCAAGGATGCAGATTCATATAAGAAAGGAATTCCTTTTTCAAATACTCACTTTTGAGGAAATTGCCTTTATCACTTTAGAAAGCCGGGCCTCAATTCCATTTTAGCAACTTTATTATGTGATAGGCATGAAGGAAAAGTTTAAGAGGTGACACTCAACATAGATAATCTATTACTTGACATGCTAAAAATATATGTTATATTCTAAAACATTTGTTAAAATTAGAATCTTAACTTTATCTTCTCTAAGGCATCTCGTCCAATATCAGAAGCATATACTTCACCACGTATTTGTTCTTCTTTACCCTCTTTAGACTTTAAATGCCAAAAAAATTTTACATTTAATAGATCAAGCAAAATTGGTAGAAGTAAGCACCAGCAGTATACTAAATATTCATTAAAAATGAATCATATAAATCGCTTTGAGTTGTGGTCATGAATAAAGTAGATGATTCAAAAATATGTAAGAAGTAAAATTAGAAAGAAAGAATGTTTGGGATATGTAAGGAGTAAAATCAGAAAGAATGTTTGGAATGAAGGAACTATTTCACTGAGGAATTTTGTAAAATTCCCTAGTTCTATTAAGAGATCATTTAAAGTGAGAACAGAAATATAAGGTTTAACAAAAAAGAGTCATTAATATTCTTTCAGTAGAGCTGTGCTCTTAGAGGGACAAGGGCAGAACACATATAAATCTATGTGGACTGAAGATGGAATCTGTGATTGTGAAAATCAGAATGTGTGATGAAAACTGTTTTGAAAATGTTTTGTAATGGAATATACATTATAAATACATATGTCTTCCATATATTATATATATTCCATATTCTATATATTCCTTATATGTATATATTGTCATGTATATGTAAGATATATTTATATATGCATATGTATATAGTCATTGGAAAAAATATGAAATTTCATACCAGGTTTTATGTTGTCAATGTTTGGTTTTCTATTGTATTTTTAGGTTTCTTCTTTTAATAGGAAACATTTTAGCTGTTTGCTTTAGCTATTTATTGCTACATAAGAAGCCACCTCAAAATAAAGTGTATCAAAACAGCAACGATTTGTTACTTTTCATGTGTCTGTGGGTCTATAAACTGGACAAGATTTGGCTGAGTAATTTATGTGCTCCACATGATAAATCAGTGGAGTCATTCACAGTTATAATCTGTTGCTTATTGGGCCTAGCTGAAAGGTCCCAGAAGGTTTTACTTCATGAACCTGGTTTGTCAGTACTCCTCCTCCTGACTTCTGGCTTATCATAGGATTTAACTCTGACTTCCTCATGGTTGAACAGCTGGATTCCAAGAAGAAGATTTCAAAAAGAAACAGTTCAAACGTGCAAGTGCTTACCAAACCATCTGCTTGTCTCATGCTTGCTAATGGACCATTGACCAAAACAAATTACTTGTTTAAGCCCAAAGCCAATGAGAGAAGACTAGAAAAGAGTTTGGCTATCCTATTCGGAGGCATGATTCATTGGTAGAGTGCTAACATTACAGTCAGCCACAGCGTTTAAAAATCAATACAAATGGGTCAGGCGCGGTGGCTCACGCCTGTAATCCCAGCACTTTGGGAGGCCAAGGCAGGTGGATCACGAGGTCAGGAGATCAAGACCATCCTGGCCAACATGGTGAAACCCCGTCTCTACTAAAAACACAAAAATTAGCCAGGTGTGGTGGCACGTGCCTGTATTCCCAGCTACTTGGGAGGCTGAGGCAGGAGAATTGCTTGAACCCGGGAGGCAGAGGTTGCAGTGAGCCGAGATCACGCCACTGTTTTCCAGCCTGGTGACAAAGCAAGAATTGGTCTCAAAAAAAAAAAAAAAAAGAAAGAAAAAATAGTCAATACAAATTAACCAATTGAGAGATTGAATATCTGAGAGAGAGGTTTCAATTTTTGAACATTTCACCGAATGTGTGAAGATCTGGGTAGATTTGATTTAGACAGGAACAGGCAGAGCTTCTTTGTGGTATATCAGAAAGGAAGAGAGTGAAGATAGATGCAGATACATAAGTAGGTTTGTATCTTTAATCCTAGAAGACGTTTTTCTTAGATAGCTCTAATTTTTTTTTTTTTATCCAAAGCAAGAAACAGAATTGTCAGTTATGTATGATGGAGAAGAAAAGGGACTGGACTTTTCAGGAGAAGAAAAAGGGCTTAAAATGGTGACAAAAATTCAGAGAGGGAGTAGGAGTGAGAAATGTATTTGAATTATCAGAGAATATTGCAGGATTATTAGGGTTTCATGATAATAAATTTTAGCAGAGACTGTCAGCCTTTTTGTATCACACAGTGTAATTTGCTAACAATTTTGCTAATGATGAGCTAAAAATAAAGCTAAAATTGAAGAAGTTGTTGATAATATAACATCTCTATTGTTAAACCTTTATGACTCTGTGAGACGATATCTCCACTTTATTGAAGCACTGTGAATTCCAAATTCTCATGGATTGCCAAAAGTTGAATGCCTGGCAAGAGGAAAAAGTCACTCATTGCTCTTTACATCACAACTATTTCCCAGAAATTCAGTGAAGAAATTTGCTGAATAGAACTCCTATTTGCTTTACTGAATAGAAGCTGTGTAGCCTGGTGAATAAGAGTGAAATTCCCAGAAGTGATCATGGTAGTAGGGTAGCTATGTTTGGGTTTTAATGATGGCTTCACATTTACTAATTACTTAACTTTGGAAAAACAGTGTAATCTCCATATCTCCTTTTTTTTGTCCCTTCATCCATCTCTTTCTCTCTCTCTCTCTCTCTCTCTCTGTCTCTTGCACTGGGACCATCCACCATTTGATGTTTTCTCAGAGAAGAAATATCCCTTCATCTCTTGAATCAGAATTGTTAGAGTAGGCAATGCAAGGATTTAATTTAATAAGATAATACTGTAAGGTGCTTAGCTTAGTGCCTGACACATACTACACCTTCAGTAAATGATAGATACATTGTGGTGATTGTTAGTAAGTTTCCAAGTTTAGTACCAATCAAAATATATTTATCATTTTAAGAAGAATAAAATGCTAGGGACTACAAAATAATAACTGTCAATATTTCTACCTGGAGCAATGATCATTTTCCTATAATCATTTATAAAGCACCTGTGATGTATCAGCCTACTAAGTATTAGAAGCTGCTTATTAAATTAATGAAATGAGACATTCCTATATGGTATGTTTTCAAGTTTATGTTGCTGGTTTGCCTTTTCCTGCCTTCCACTGTATTCAGGAATTCAAAATTGATTTTATATAACTGAAGCAGAAAAATTATTAGTAACGTATGTAAGTAAATCTGGCAAATAATTTTCCATTCAGGCAGGCACAAACGGAAAAGTGATCCACAAGTAATCAGTCCCTTCATTCCTGAGCCTAGTAAAAACCATAGCCAACAAGAAAAAATAATTAGAGACGCTAAAATCCTCCAAGGCATTACAAAATGAAATCTCAGTTAATTTGAAATTATTATTAATTTTCAATTATCTACAAAATCCTTGTATCCTTTGCAGTGTGTGTGTGTGTGTGTGTGTGTGTGTGAATAAACCATATCTAATGGAAATCTTGACTGACTACTTAGTAGATGTTTGGTATGACATATGCATATCCATATTGCATATGCTGACTACACATTACTATGAAATTTTAAGTATATTTTAATTATGATAATAAAGAAACATTATTCTTTCATTTACGATGTTTTGTTTTTTATCCGTTTTGTTTTTACCTGATTGCCTGTGATAGAGGAAAGCTAGCTCTATACACAGAGAATGTGTAATTTAATCCAGGGCTTGGTTTGGGGAGTTAAATGTGAGAGAGCTGGCTAAGGAATTAGAAAGAACAGCAAGCTCAATGGTTAGGAGAGAGGAAATCATAGAATATATTCACGTGTTATGCCTCAGGCATACATAACAGTGTTTCTGAAAGCCATTAATTCAAAATTAGACTTTAGAAGTTAGTAGTAACTGCATGTATGTATCTTATACTTAATTTGGATCACTTAGATATGCATCCTTATAAATCAGCATTTGTAATACAGAACCTAAATAAATAGCCATTACAATTTATTTTAGAGGAAATTATGGCTAATCAGTCATAATTCTCTGTGGCAAAATTCTGACTTGAGCAGATTTATGCTAGGGAAATGTGGTTTGTCATAACCATTGAATTATATTCACAAGGAAATTCAAATTAATATTTAATTATGTAGTTTCTACAGTTGTTAAGAAAAGATATAATGATCACACCAGAGCAGTGATAAACATGGAGTAAAACGACCTCTTCTCATAAATTGCTTTTTATATTTTCCAAAAATACCAAGGAAAAATATCAAAACTGATTTAACATATATTGCTTAAATAACAATGAAATAAACAACAATGCATCGAAGGTAGTCTATGTTTGTGAAATATACTCTTGAGTGCCAGAGTAATCACCAAGCAACACATTGCTGGAAAGCATCACGGCCTCACACTCCAAGGCAACTGTGAGCTTTCTAGGAGGGTTACATTATGCAATCACTGTGAGCTGCCTTGCTTTGAATCTCAGCTCCACCACATACCAGCTGTTCTACTTTGGGCAAGTTACTTAATCTTGTGAGTCTGAATTTTATTCTTTGCAAATTGAAGAAGATAATGTCACTTCTGTTCACAGAATATGGGAATTTAATAATAAAAATAATAATAAATTTAAAATTAAATTTGTTATATGCAAACTGTGCAGTCTGGCACTACTTCAGGTGTCTTACATATACGATGTTACACAATCTACTGAACAATTACACGAATAAGACATTATTATCAGCATTTCAAGAATGAGAAACTGAAGCCTAGAGGGAATTAGTGAGTCACCCAACACGCAACACATTAGGAACAGTTAGAGATCACCTGGCTGTCCCATTCCCTCTCCTGCAGCCTGATATTTTTCCTTCTGAGATTTTAGTGTCTACTAAATTTCCTTTGCAGCCAATCTTTGGAAATTCGAACGGCTTCCTCATTTATAAATAACTTTAGCATTTCCCCCTTTGCAGAAAAACTCAAGTCTTCCTTCCCAACATGCAAAATAAAGTGAATTATTGTAAGAAACTAAACAATAGAAAATTAAGCCTTAGGTGTATATCATTGAGAAATGGATTCAGCAGTTACTTATTGAGCTCCCACGTAGTGGGAATTAAATGTTGAAATCACTTAAACATTGGAAGAAT
Organism: Symphalangus syndactylus; assembly: GCF_028878055.3. Classification (NCBI taxonomy): domain Eukaryota; kingdom Metazoa; phylum Chordata; class Mammalia; order Primates; family Hylobatidae; genus Symphalangus; species Symphalangus syndactylus. Next base: position 108,807,495 of record NC_072426.2, on the reverse strand, counting down.
TAATTTTTGAAGACTAGGGTCACAGAAACTGAAACGCAGGTATCTCCATTTAGAGTATCCTGATTTGTGTCCACCATTCTCAGGGAGAGTGGGGGAAGCAAGTAGTTGGCCAGGAATAAAGATAATTCAGTGGCATATCTCTGATTCATAAAGTAAGCATGCAGATAAAAGTAAGCATTCGCATATTATTTAGTATTTTTTGGTTACTTTCAGATAAATAGCTGAAGTCAGTGCCTCTTATAAGTCGTTGGTTCTACATTTGACATCAGAGATCCTAGGTTTTACAGTCTCTGTCCTGCATCAAACATATTCTCCAGTTTACATTCAACCCAGACTCCACAACTTATGACTTGAACACACTGTTTAATATCTTTAAGCCTCATTTTGGCAACATAATAGATGGTGATGATAATATTTAAATTACAAGTTAGCCAAATTTTAATAAAAGATATTTAAAGCACTTCCCATAGTGTCTAATATATAGTAAAATGCTGTAGACACAAGTAATCACTATAATCTATTAAGAAGATGATGGACCAGGACTTAGGAAGCACCAAGACTTAGGAAACCAAATCTTTTGTAGTGCATAGAAGCGTGCCTGTCCTGTCTTCTCTCTTCAAAGGCTACTCACTACAAAAATATCCTTGCCAGGACAGATCAAAATAAAGATCCATCAGTTTTTCTTCTGGAAGATATCAGCAGTATCAAGAATGGTTCCTTATTTGGCATCAAGGTCAATATCATTTTAAGTCAGCATGTAAATCAGAACGTGCAAACTCAAATGCTTTCAGAAGTTAGAAAAGTTACAAGGAAAAGAAGCTCACCTATATGTGGTATAACACAGAAGTTATTTATATTTAAAACATTGTGAAGGACCAGATGCTATAGAAATATTAGCTCATTTAATTTTCAGAATAACTGTAAGAAAGAGGTACTGTTATTATTGTTTCTATCTAACAGGAGAGGAAGCTGACACCTAGAGAGGGTAGGTAAGTTGTGCCAGGTCACATTTCTAATAAGTAGTAGAGTCAGGTTTTGAGCTCAGGCCGTTGGGCTCCAGGTTCATTAGTCTTAACGGCAATCTATCTCTGCCTGTATCGCAGTGACTCAGGCAATCTAATGAGTCAACATCTGTTAAAATTTACTCCCTACCCTTGCCCTCTTTTATTCTTAACTGCACTTTGGAGAGGAAAACATGCACAAATTCTGAACAAGCCTCATATCAATTCTTGATTTAATTAAATTTAAGCTTTGATGGTGAAAATAATATGCAAAATAAATTTATCTTAAAGGAAAATAACTGGCTGTTTTGAGTTATGTTTGGCTGATGCACGTATGTGTGGTAGGAAGACATTGCAAGTAAGGGAATTTCTAAGGTTTATACAAGTTGGATTTTCTGAATAACATAAAACAAAATGTTCTGTTTACAAAGCCTCCAGGATAGGAGACAGAATGCACTTATTTGAATCGAGCATTTCAGTGGATTACCTTTTCTGTAACAAGTGTGGAATACAGCAGCAAAACCAATTAATACTCAGTCATATTTCTTTTAACTCATCGGTAAAGTATAGAGGAAGAAGAAAGAAATATAGCAAGAAAGGTTTTCAGTCTCAACCAAATTGTGTGGCCTCCATACACCTCATAAGCTCTGCTCCTAGCCAAGCAAATGATCTAATATTAATATCTGTCATACAGAAAAGCAATCTTGTCTTTTAATGATGCCCTTTCTAGCTTTAGAGTTCAATTCTTCCTTCACACATTAAGACAGTGTCAAAAAATTATAATGACTAATGCAAGGTTGAATTTTAGCATTCCTTGTTAAATCCAAGTTTCCGAAGCATGTAGTTTCTTTCTCATTTTATAGCAGCTCCCTTCAGTTACAGAAAAAAAAATAGTATCCAGGTTTTAGTGGTTGAAAAATTAAACTGATCTGATATTCTCCTTGGAAACATATATTCAATTATATAAAATCTTATTCTTAATATATGACATTGCTTTCTAATAAAAAAATTCAGACGTGTCATTTGGTCTGAATGATGTGTTACAAAATTCACTTTTCTTTGCTATTTGCAAAATAAAAATCAACTTCATCAGACTGGCTGCTGAAGACAGAAAAATAAAGACATTATCTCATCAAGGACCAGTGTAACTCTTCCCCTCCTTGAAGAGCCTAAAGAGAACACTGAAGGTGTAGAACCTAATTAAAATGTAACTCGGAAGTATAAAATTTGTTTTTAGATTTCTTAAGCTAAGTTACCTACCACACTGTAGGTGCTTTCATGCTTCTTTTTCTACCTTTGTTACCAAAATTAATTTTCAGAGAAGTTTTCATTAAATCAGAGAGGTTTATAGATTGAATGAGATTTAGAAATTATCTTCCCTCTCTCCTAACATGATCTTTACAATTTTACATTTGTAATTACAGTGAATTGAATTGAAATTGAAATGGTATTTGAGAATGGATGGTCAAACATACCAGGTTCTGACTGACCATTAATGTAGTCTTCTACATCTAACACACATCATATATAGAGAACTTAGCTTGATTGCCAGCACTTAAAGTTTTCTTTAAATTTTGGACAAAATAAATAGTACTTTTACAGAGACTATAATCATGAGAGAAGGGAAATAAAACTTCCTTGAAGAGTGGAATATAGACATTGGCAGTACCCTAAATTACATACTTGAACTTTCAGTCTCCTAGGACTATGAATAACACCAACTCATGTAGGTGGCTATCACTGCTTTGAGTCCATTGGTCATGGTAGCCATGCCTTAGAAAATGGCATGTATTCAAAATGCCTAGTAAAATGTGGATATAGTTCTGGAACAGTCCAGAACTATAGTTTTCCTGTCTTTTATAGAGTTCTAGCCTGATGAGGGAAGTGGGGCTAGGATTGACAGGTGACATGTCAACCTTAATACCTATATTGATAAAAAGAAATTTCCAGCCATCTTGTAATAATATATTTCTGAGTTTCATTGTTAATTAAGTCAGACCATCCCCTGGCTTCTCATACTGAATCTTTAATAGTGTGAAAAGAACTAAGATAAACAGAAAGGCCACATGTTCAAAAAAAGAGGAGATTGCACTCCTTATAGAAATGAAATTTTTTATTATGATTAATATTCCAAATGTATTTCTGCAGCTACTACAATTAGAAAGCAACCCCTTTTGGAATTTTAAAATGAAAAATTATGGAAAAAGAGCCTAATAAAAATATTATACTAAATTATAATTTTCCATTTTAAAATTCCAACAGAATTTGTTCTGGTGTGTTCATAAAACATGTAATATCATTAGAAAATATGCTAACATATAAATTGGAAAATTGTATATGATGTGCCGATGAACACTGAGCATTTGAAAGTTTTCGATTTCCTCATCTTTGTCAGGTATCATTTTTTTCTTCAAGTCTTTCTGCCAAGGCTGTGCAGGGGATTTAACAGCAGGAAAATAAGGAAGTAGAAGCAGATTCAGGAGGAAAGAAGGATGAAAAAGGCCTTGTTAAAATAATGAAAATTAATTGTACAAAATGCATTTATTTGCTAAATAAATTAGAATTTTTGAATATTAGTATCACTCATAACAGAAGTTGCTGTAAAAATATTCCTTGTAAATATCTAATTTGACCCACTTCAGATCCTTCCTTCGATCTACAAAGGAGATATTAGTTATCTAGCTATATAAGGTTCCTCAGTGAGGAGAATATATGATATGATTATAAAAGAATAAGCCAGATATTTCCATAAGAAATATAGAAAAACAGACCAGTCTTTAACATTAGGCATTAGAAATCCAAAGTAATGTTTTACTCCCGTCCATGACATCAGGTTTTGTTGTCTGTTACCACTGCTATCGCACTATAAGAAGAGTCTCATAATAAGACCTCTGCAGGTCTCTCTCCCCCATAGATTCACAGTGTGACAGCTTGTGGAGTTAAATATATCTCCAATGCCTTCTCACTGCAGGAAACTCTCACAGTCAGAGAGATATTCCAAGATTCTTCCCTGTACGGGGGTATAAGGAACCCTCAAGTGGAAAAAGGTTATAAGGACTTCTGCATACTGAGCAAAAATATCTTTGGATGCTTTGCTAGCAGGGCAAGAGGGAATACTTTGAGACATCCTGCTGAGTCCACTTAGATTTATCAAGAACACTCATTTAGAAATGTGACTCAGCTACTTGAAAGGTAAAATAATATGAGAATCCCAAAGTAAAACACATCGTAGTGGTTTCTACCACACAACAGAGCAAATATTATTTAATTCCATACATTGTGCATATACAGACTTGATGTCTGAAGTATGTTACTGTGAATCTTCTTTTAAATACAATCTAACCTAGGACTCATATCCTGCCCTGGCAGACTCTAAACTCGAAATTACTTTTAGAAGTGATTAATAAACACACAAATCTTTGTTCTGTGTCTAGTCACTAAATGAAAGTGTTAAGAAATCACTGAATGCTAAAACTTGATTTCACAGTACATACATTTCTGACATAGAGAGAGTGAAAAGAAAATACAGCTCAAATCTATGAAAATAAAGATTCATCTTCTTCAATCAGAGAATAAAACGGAATGCATGCAGGATAACTAACTCTGCCTGAAAAAGGGAGCAATTATCTTCATGAATGAAGAAGTATCTTCATAACTATTACCTTTACACTTTTAAAAGTTATTAACTAGATATTCCTATACAAACGGGTAGAGTTGTTAATGATTAGGTTAGATATATCTGAATAATGTTGCTGAAGTATACTTTAAAATAATTCAATCTGTTAAGTTTTATTCTATCTTGTATTCACTTTTTCCTCTCAAATATATATTTTTATTTTAGCAAAACTGTTTAATGGATCTAATGTTACTAATGCATACAATGAAACACTTTAGCTGGTGTAGCGTACATTTCACATAATGTTTAGAAAAGAAAAGTTGTTCATTTCTGTTTATATGTATAATCACAAACACATTAACCTAAAGGTAGTTCCTCCCCCTTTTAGACATTTCTGTGCATCTAGTGGAGCTTTAAGTATTCAGATGTTAAAATAATTTACTTGCCAAGTACAGCCAAGGAACCCAGAATTCCATGACCCACACCCGTAACCCTGACTGAGAGGCTATGAGTAACAGCCAATAATGCTATAAAACACAATTTTTACTTCTTTTCTTTCATTATTACCTATCATTGCTAAATAAAAAATGCTAGCTTCTATTAAGCTTGCTACCAAAGCTTTTATCTCTGCTCTCTGCTTCATAATAGCAGATGCTGCTGTGATATTCTATAGTGTCTTTATGTGGTTGTCTATACTGCAAAGCATTGTACATCATTTTATTACAGAGAGTGGATCAAGAGCCGGGTAGGATAAATTAATCAGTTATCAACAAATGCATGAAACACATCAAAGTTTTATAACTTATCCTGTTGCTAGAGCAATATCCATCTTCAGGACACCTATTCACTTACAAAGAAACATGACAGGCGAAGGCTAGTTTTGCTATTTAACATCTGCTGAAAGTTATATTTAATTGTTCAATGTGATGATCTCAGTAGGGAATTCAGAAAAAAAGTTATGCTTGTTTGTAAATTTAGAGATGTTCAAATTTCCTTATTATTATAATACCTGGTAATATTAAAACTAGATTTTTGTTTCACTTCTAAACTTACCAAATGTGTTAAAAATATTTTACTTGCTTAGAGCCTCTCTAGAGAATTGGAAGAGAGTGTTACTTTCATTTTACAAAATCAAACACTGATTTCCAGAGAGCTTATATATTTAAGTTCAGGAGTTGATCACAGTCTTTTTCATTCTCTGTACATACTTCCAAAATTTACACGAAGCCCAAAACTAATTTTACAGATCCATCTTCTAGCAACCACTCTGTTTGTTTTATGTTCTATAATACTACACAAAGCTAAAAATTAATGTAATGTAATCTCTGAATAAACTATAGATTTCTCTCTTCTTCTGCAGAACAAAGGTTACAGCCTTGTATGTTGCATTTCAGTTCATCTTGGTTACTCATAAAGTAAGAGTATTTTATGTTATTAATTATTGAAAGCAACTCCTAAAATATATACTCCAATCTGAATTTTCTTTTTCTACCTACAAGTCTAGGCTTCTGTGAATATAATTCTCCTTAATAGCCAACATTTAATATACAAATAAAATCTTACAAATTCAGAGTTGTCTAATGATAACACTGAACTGGAATGAATCTGTGGATCAGTGCTGTTCTTCTTCATCTTTGTTCCAAGTTGAAATACAAATATTATAGGCTAAATATCCTAACTATGATTAAACAAATTTGCTTTTGTTTGCATAAATACATGCTGTTTGGTAGCAGTGTTTCCCTATAATATATGAACTTAACTATTTTCTTTTGTTAATTATTTTGATAATGATAACAATTGTTGGCAATGAAAATTAGGTGAATTATTTATTAATGGCCATTTTAGGTTAATATTTTATATGCTTGAGCTTGTTTAATCATCAAAAAAACCCATCTGAGGTAGATACTATTTATATACCCCTAAAACAAATGAGAAAATTGAGGCAAAAATTATATATTAGATATAATACATAAAATTAAAAATTAGATTTAAAAAGTTACAAAGCTAGTTGATAAAAAGGCAAAAGGTGAACTGAACTCAGGTTTATGTGGTGAGACAGCTTCTACTTTAAGCAACATAATATTATGCATCTATATTTTCAGTTTATTAAGTAATACTTTCTCCTAGAATTAAATTGTTTAACATTTACACGTCACAGTCAATAGATTATGTATATCTCCTTCATTATCATGAGGGAGGCACACATAATTTAAAAATGGAAGAATACCGATTAATGTAGGGAAAGCTAAGGCTCCAAGTTCTATTAAACTCATTGAATGGTACAGATTTATATAGTTTTTAAATTTTTAAATTCAATGGTAATATAAGGATGAAAAACGTTGAAGTCATTCCCAAGGTATAATAATAACAAAATCGAGAGTAGATGACTTTTAACACCCATCTCCTCTATAAATTGTTGTTATAATAAAATCAAGTGGATAATATTAATAACACCACAAAGGGAATGCAACTGTTAATATTTTTATTGAGTTTTGTGTTCATAACAGAGCCAGTGGATTTAAGTAAAAATAAGAAATAAAACAAATTTCATTATTCAAATGGAAAAAGTTATCAAATAATACTTTTAATTACATTAGCATATTTCTAAAATATATATATACTTTGCACCTTTCACCATTTTAAATATTAAACATTAATAAAATGATAATTGATAAAAAATTATTAACATTTCAAGTGGTCACAAATAAGAGTATTGAAGCATTGCCTGTTCTTTGACTGTATGCTGACAATCTCTGTGTTTATTTCAAGTCTACCAAAGCACTGTAAAGTTTGGAGACATAATGTGTACTCAAAATTATTAGTGAAATAATATAAATTTGAAATTTTTTAAAGACTCTGCACACACTTATTGCCAGCATCAGGAAGATGGCTCCTGTTACTTCAACCTTGGTAGACAAGTGCTCACACCTAACTGTAATTATGCAAAATTATTAATGAATGTGTACTTTGTGTCAGGCAAGAATATGAAGTCTGGAGACATAGTGGTAGACATAGTTACTGACAGGAACATTCTGAAGAAATGCTTTTTAAAATTAAGATTTGAATGATGGAAATTTGTGTTCCATGGAAAGACAGAAAAAATAAGTTACAGACAGAGGCGTAAAGCACATGTACAGGAGCTCTGAGCTTGAGGTATCTGGAATTTTTTTTTAAAAAAGGCTATAATAAAGAATTTAAAGGTGTCAAAGAGTTTGTTATTTCAAATAGAAGACTGTGATATTATTTGAATTTCCAGCCTATTTGGAGCAATAAATTGTGTGAATCAAGTGAGACAGCAGAGTTAGGAGCTGAGTCTTAGAATACTTACTTAAATTTTTTTTTTTTTTTTTTTTTTTTTGAGACGGAGTCTCGCTCTGTCGCCCAGGCTGGAGTGCAGTGGCGCAGTCTCGGCTCACTGCAAGCTCCACCTCCCGGGTTCACGACATTCTCCTGCCTCAGCCTCTCCGAGTAGCTGGGACTACAGGCGCCCGCCACCACGCCCGGCTAATTTTTTTTTTTTGTATTTTTTTTAGTAGAGACGGGGTTTCACCGTGGTCTCAACCTCCTGACCTCCTGATCCGCCCGCCTCGGCCTCCCAAAGTGCTGGGATTACAAGCGTGAGCCACCGTGCCCGGCCTAAATATTTTTAATATGTTATGCAAGACATGAAAATAAGACAATTAAATAGGACCATGTAAAATAATTCTAAGTATTTTGCAACTAATTTAAAGTTAAGTGACATCTCATGGTTTCTGAGATTGGTAGCACAAATATCTTAAAACTAAATATTTTATGTCATTTACTTTATCAAAAGCCTTTATATATTCAATTTTTGAATACTATATTTGATGTTAATTTGAGAAAGCTACTAACTCCTTTTTAAATATTCATACAATAAATGTTTTACAGCATAGAAAGCATTCTTACTCATTTCAAGTGGATTTTTGAAAAAGACCAAAAAATAATAAATGAGAGCTCTAATCAAGACATAGATACTGTATAAATGCCTGTTTTCTAATGGAAAGATTTCCTATTTTAACAAAATAATGTATGAAGGTAAGTCTATGAAAATGATCCTATCTTGTCTTGTTTCTTGTATTTTTATATTACTGAAAATTAGTAATTTGGCTGCTAACTTTTATAGATTTAGGTTAAAGTCTACAAAAATATTTAGTAAGTGTATCTACACATTTGCAGTAAGTTGATGTCAAGTTCAAAAGGAAATGTAATTGCTTCTATACCTGTCTTTGTCTGTATTTTGAGACCAGCATAATGTGATGCTCTTTTAATACAATGCTATAATAACTAAATACAAAAACTTAATGTAATGACATAATTGTTTAATGCTCCTAATTTACATTTATTTATAATTTGTTCTCATATAAGTATATGTATGTGTGTGTGTGTGTATGTGTGTGTGTGTGTGTGTGTGTATATATTCATATATTTTAAGCTGTCAGAGTTGTTTCCTCAGAATCTACGAGGGACTTAAAATTTACAAGAGAAAAACAACCCCATTAAAAAGTGGTCAAAGGACATGAACAGACATATCTCAAAAGAAGTCACACATGTGCCCAACAAACATGAAAAGCTCAACATTACTGATAACTGGATATATATATATCCAAAGATGTCCTAGAAAACCCTAAACTTCGATTCTGTGGTAACTGTGTAATCAAAACCTATAGCAAGTTTTTGCGCAAGTTTTGTGTTAGTTTGGTTCCACTGAAGGCATGTTACTGAGAGCTGCATCTGGGGTTTGTGAAGACAACATAGTATCTTTTCCTTGGCATACCCTCATAGATTTGAATATTGTGGAGACAGACAGAGAAGCTAAAACTCCTACTGTCTGTAATATTTGCTAAGAAATATGTTCTTCAAGTTCCAAGAGAACAAGTATAACATAAACACAGAAAATAAGAAATTTTCCTGATTTTTCATTAAGCAAAGAGTAACTTTAGATCAATGAAGACTGAAGCATTATTTTAACATTATAAGGTTCACAGCTTTAGGACAATACTGAAACTAATCCAGCATAAACACAGTGCTGTAATCGTGCAGAGAGAAATAGTTCTGGGGAAGTACCACCCTCAAATCTACTCTTTAAGGAAGTTTTTTGAATGGAATTTTTTCTGTCATTTCTGATTAAAATCCTAAACCATTATGTCTAGAAACAAAACTTTTCTTTTCCCTCCAGAAGCAGCCTTCCCCCTTCCCTCCTTCCTTCCTTGAATGTTCTGTTGTTCAAGGGGCCCTACCTTTCTCACTTCAGAAATAGTCACTGGGAAAAATACCCTATTCTCCAGAGATAGTTATTGATACAGGGCAAAGCATCGGGATTTATACACCCTGAGACAGATTATCTCTTTCCTTCTAGGCAATCCTGCACTCCTTAAGAGCTTTCTCTTCTTTATGAACAAACATTTAAATCTTCTTTTCTACAGAAACTATCATCAACTGAAATAGTATATATGTCACTCATTTATTTATTGTTTGTCTTCAAGGAGGGGAATTCAAGCTCTTCTGTAGAATAAGTTATTCTGGGCACTCTCTATGAACATTCTCTCCTCTACAGATAATTTTTTCCACTGAATTTATCACCATCTGAGATATTACATATGCTAAATGATCATTTATTATTGTTGGTCCTACCTCTCTAGCATCTCAGCTCCTTTAGGTCATGGATTTTTATCTTTCTGATCTTGCTGAATTTGCAGTGCCTAATCAGAGCCCTGCCACTTTGTGCAACCCCAGGGTCAACATTCCCATATTATCATCTGCCTGAAACAAAGTCTAGCTTGGAAAAAATTGTTCATCTTAGCCACCAGGTGCAGAAAAGCTACCTGCAAACAAAGCCAATATGTAAGGAAATTCCAAGTATAAGAGAAAGATTAAAAATGGCATTTCTGGAAACAATGAGAACAGCACATCTGATTCAACTTCATGATATCCAATTAAAGAAACAAATACAATTCACTTTTTGGTTAAAGCTAATTAGCTATAGACTTTTGTCACCTGCACCCAGAAGAATCATGATAGACAGAAAAATTATAAAGTATTAGACTTATTGTATGTGAAAATTTCTAAACTGTTAAGATTGGCTCAGTCACAGTGGGATTGAAGCATAGTGATTATAACCCAACCCTTACTTCACAGGATGGCAACCTGTATTCTGGGATGGCAAAGCACCTTGTTAGGAAGGATATTTTTGTATTTAGGAACTCAAAAAACAAGCATATTGAACAAGTGAATTGATTGAAAATATAAGGATGTTGAATTTTCTAGGCTACTGCTTATGGTCACCCTACAAACATGGCTTAAGTCTCAGTCGAAAAAAAAAAAAAAAAAAATAGCCCTGCAAGGTAAGGCCCTAATTGGTAGAAAACCACATACCAGGAAGGAGTCATTGGATAATCCTGTCCCTTGAAAATGTGTAAAAGCCACCTTCTTTGCTCAAATATAAGGTCAGCATAAAAAGAGGTAGAGGGGCAAGAAGCCTAGCTAGAGAGGAAACCAGAACACAAAGTCCATCCCTCTGGCAAAAGTGATAAATTATACATGTCTCCCCACACACTGCCCTAGTGAATCAGCTCAGGGAAGTGGGCTCTGACACTCCCTCATAACCCATGCCATTCTTCCCCTAGGCAGAAGCTAACTGGAGGCTAGCCCTGAAGCCTGCTAGCCAGACCTAGAATCTTCAAGAGCAAGGTCTAATTACAAAAGTCATGATATTAAAATAAATATTTGATGCTCTTAGTCCAAAGAAATGTTGGTAGACTTCAGCTTAAAGGAGGTCTATTGTCACAGTTCTAAATTAATACATTTAGGTTAACCTTTGTAAGTGCTTGAGACAATTCATAGGCTAAAGAAAAATTCTCTCAATAGCCATTGCACAATTGGCCTTGAACAAAAATAATCTCTCAGGAAAAAGCTCAAAGAACATAGATTGACTTAGCAATTAACTCCCTGCACTGCCATATTAGAATTCCTTGGAGTTTTGTATTTGTTTCTTTTGTTGTTGTTTTTGTTAAAAGGCTAATGTTTATTACTCTATCTCTGAAATAGATGTGGTATTTTTCAGTAATTATACTCCCTGTAGCATTATATAGAGAGTGTTTTTGGTAGACGTATAATGTACCACTTAGGATAAGTAGTAGAATAATAAGAGGCTATATCCAAGCCTGAATAACATATCCAAACCCTGGGCTTCAAGCTAGGTATAGTGATTAGGTAAGTCTTTGGGTTGCCCTACACACATAAAACTGCGTATTTGTGCATATTTCATTTGGGATAGTGACATTTTAGTAGGCAGAATTCAAAAAACGATTATGATAAAGCTGTGAATAAATGCTGAGCAATCAAAACAGATTGAATTTATTATAAAACTATTCTTTTGGCTGTCAAGAATTATATTGTTTTTCATTTTCTACCTGCCGAGTTTCCCTTTCCCCCTCCGCCCCCAGCTCTTTTTCTCTTTCTCTCTCTCCTCTCAACTATCTTTTACTTTCCAAAGAACTAGAAATGGGTACAATGATAGAGTAAGCCTGGTCAATCAATGACATCCCTGAATACACATTTCCCTTAATTTAATGACTGATCAAAGATTGGATGAATACCTGGGCCAAGTAGCAATATTAAACATTTTTAAAGAATTTATATGAATTCTGAGAACTTATAAGCCCTTGTATGCTTGAAACTACTAGAATCCATTTTTTCATCAAGAGTAACATACTGAGAATGAAAATAAAAAACACACCGGGGAGACAAAACTAAAAGATGAATAGAAATATAGACAAAATGGCAATATCCTAATGATGTATGAATATCTAGATCCACCTGAATCTGTTTCCAATATAACCATCAGACTTTTCATTCATATAAGCCAATTTACTTATTTTCTCTTTGCATAAACTACTTTAAACTGGAGTCCCTTAATTGATTAATAGAGTTTGTTAGCCAGGAATACTAATGCAGCTATATTGCTGTGATTTTATTTTTACATACAGACCCTTATGGCCTGGGAATACCTTGCTAATGTTAGAGACATGGAGAGACAGAGAAGCAACACAAACATGAAAGTCTCAATCATCTTCCAGAAATTTGGTAAGAAATCCAGGACCATTTATAACGTTAGCAAATCTAAGATAAGACTTGTTTAGGAAAGCAGGCAACATCATGTTGCAGAGGCTCTAATAGGATTCAGAAACATATATGAACTGGATTTAGTAAAAATGAGTTTGTTGAGAGGGCAATTTTAGTGAAATCAACATACGAACAGTGCTACTTATATCTAGATTAAGTTATACGTTCATTTCGTATATACTTTAAAACAATTTTCAGGAATTCCTTACCTTTGGAGACTGAAGTTATCAGTGCATTAAGTTCAATTCATTCACACTGTGACACCTTCCCATTTCTCAGGCTGAAAAATGTAATGTTGTTATTAGCGTAAGGAATGAATATCAAGTATTTCTATGCTGTTATGTTTAGAAGACCAACAGCTTCTCCTAAATCTCTCTTCAGTAGTGTCAAATACAAAACTAAGTCTGAGATAAAATTAACAAACCCATTTATTTGTAAATGTAAAACAAGGAAATTTATGTGCAATCACTTAAGTTTCAGCAGGAGTTAAAAGAGTTTGAAAGGAGAGTATACTCTAGAGAGTAAAAAAAAAAATACTGAAACAATTTTGGTTTGGAAACCTTCCTATTAGGTAGACATTTTAGAAGTGAATGAGACTTCCTAATTGGTTCTCAGGTATATTTGAAAGTACTTGGGCAGCTGAAAGGGGACATGTGAGCCAGTTTGGGGACATTTCAAAAGTGAAAGAATTATTTAATGTCAGGAGTAGAAAGTGTAGAAAGTTCATTCATTCTCATTTAATGACTGTGTTTTGGCTACTATAATATATCACGTATGTTCTCTGAAATAGAGTAGTGAACAAAGTGTGTTACCTAATAGAGTCACTTGTTACTGGAACTGGTAGAAGACAGAACAAAAGCAAAGATAATTTTAGATTATGGTAAGTGTTCTATTAGAAAAGAGACGGGAGAGAGAACCTGTTTTTGAAAAGATTTAGAGTAGTGTTTTCTGAGGATGTGACATTTGAGCCAAGACCTGAATGTTATGAAGGAATGATCTGAATGTTGAGAAAGAATGAGCCATGCACACATTCCAAAAAATAACGTAAAAGCAGAGGAAACAGTTGATATAGAGATCCTAAGTCAAGAACAAATTTGGAATTAGGAAAGGACACCAAAATATTATGTGTTGTTTTTCTGTAGTTAGTAGAGGAAAGGAACAATGGTAGACAGGAAAGTGGAAAGATGACAGCACTTGATCATGTGATATCGTGTGGACCCTTAGAGGAGGGTCTAGATTTTATTATAAATATAAGGAGCATCAGTTGGAATGTACTGTGGCAAAAGGGTATTGTGTTCCAACTTTTTTAAAAAATATTATTTTGACTACTGTGTGAATGAAGAGATGACTATAAACTGGAAAGCATGGATGTAGAGAGACCAAATAAAAGTTTACTATCAAAATACAGGCAAGAGATGTTGGTGAGTTGAGTAGATGTTAGAATAATTAAGCTAATGGGATGAGTTCATGGTGGTATATGCTTTGAAACTAGAAACATGAAAATTGCTGAAGGATTGGATATAGTGTATTGGAGAAATAAAGTATGTCTTCAATATGCAGCAGTAATGATACAGTTATGAGGCTGAGATTTACTGGGATGAGGGACACCAAGGCAGAAGAAAATTTGATACAGTTGTGATTGTGAGTTCCTTTTGACATACTGACTTTGAGATGTATATACTCAAGTGGTGATGCTGAGTAGAGAGCTGGACACAGAAGCAGGATCACAGAAGAAAGGAAAAGACTATGATGGAAAATTTGAAGCCATCAGTATAAAAATCATATTTAAATCATTGGATTACCTACTAAAAAATTATAGTTGGAAAAGTCATGAATATTGAGAATCAAGCCAATATATGGATTACGTTGAGGAAAGAAGATTAAAAACCAGATTTGGCAAGATGGAAGTTTTCATCGTCCTTGAAAAAAGCAATTTTAATCATATGCTTAAAAGAATGTTTAACATTTAAGAAGTCAGAATTGATTCAATGATTGTTCAAACTTCAAGAATGCTGAATTATAATGGAAAATCTGAATTTTCATGCACAATGTTTTTAGGGTACAGAAAAAATAGTTTGCATTATAGCATTTAAATCTTTTCAGGTATTATCTCTGTGCTCTCTTTCATGCTTTCATTTATTAATGTTTATAGAGAGATGTACTCTGGGTCAAGCAAAATGCTGGTCATGAAATATAAAATTAAGTAGCAATTGTGTGATAAGCCTTCATATGTTTATTGTATTGATCTAGTCACTTTTTAAATTAAGAAACTATAGATTAATGGGAAGGTTTTAAGTAAAATTTAATAATCAAAGCCACATGTCTGTTATATGAATGTCTTAGAAATGCACAAGGAGTTTCAATACGTGTTTTACTTTTTGTACTCAGATCAAATGTCATCCTTAAAATATGTATACTTTAAGATCAAAAGCTTTTCAATTTTGTATTAAAATGACCTCAGATATCTGTACAGCAGTCCATCAATTAATGTATGCATATTTATTAAAATCTATATATAATATGGAAAATTAATGTAATATTTGAAAGTTGTACAAGTTTACATTTTTCCATTTATACTGTGAATTAAAAGATTACACTTACATAAACACCAAAGTGAATAACCAATTTTTTAATTCACATTTTCAGGATAGATAGAGGCTTATCAACATTACCTTAAATTATAGCAACAGGAAAATGACCAGTACTTTATTATTGACAAATAATGACTGATATGTGCAAAGTACAATTTTTTTTTTACATTTTACTTAAATAGGTATTTTAAAATTACAAGTGAATATGGAAATTTTATTTCTGGTTCTTAATATGCTTTCTCTGCAACACTCTTCCTTTTCACCTCTGAAAAGGCAATCTTCTACTGTTTATCTCATTTCCAGCTTTCTTCTTTACAAATCAGCAAAAGAGAAAAACACATTGGATATAAAATGACTACTTGATTTGTAATTCTGGAAAAAAACATAAATGTACTGATTTTAAGACTTACAATTTCCCATATTAGTTTTTGATGGATGAGGAACTATATAAGCTTTCCAAAGCATATGTGCCAATCAAACTCATTCCTGACCTAAAATACATTTTCCAGGATCCAAACTGGCAATCACATTAAACTGCTGTAAATAAAGAATGCCGTTTTTTTCTTGTATTATAATTTTTCAGAAAATACTGCACATATTATTCCACATTTTATTCTTTGCTATTTAATATGAGTGACTATAATAGCTATTTGTATTATGAATACTATCAAATATAAAATTATATTTTCTTTGTAGGAAGGTGAAATTGCTAAAATATTCATTTTCTATTGAATGTCTATTCCAACTATTTTCAGAAATGCAAAAGAATAATTAAATTCATAGCACCCAAGCATTTAATGGGCTGGATGCAATTGGTGAAAATGTGAAGGTGGCTTTCCAGTTCCTTATTTCTCAAATGCTAGTCTCACTCCAATGGGGACTTCCTGGTCTGTCACCATAAAGAGTAAGTCTCATAGTATTTGTACAGTTTATTTTCTTGTAGATTCCTTTGCCATATTTTAGTCTTTATAGGAGAATACATTGAACTCACATTTGTGACAGGAAGAAAGTGACTAGTCATTGTTTTATGGATTACTTAATAATCATTGGTAAGTGAAAACAAATACAAATGATAGAAATTGTAATTTGTGCCTACACATGACACATAAATTTTATCTGAGGTAATCTTACGAATCTCTTGCAAAATATATTAATCATATTTTGCTACTGCTCATTTGTAAAAGAGTTTCCAACTTGATTTGAAAAATAAAGTGTGGCTGCTTGTGCTCTTGAGCCAAGAAATATTAATATTTTATTCTTCCTTCTTTATGAGAAAAGAAAATAATTAAACAGCATTACCTATGCAAAATTACAATAATTCTCTATGATATGAAGCACATCAGATTGAAATGATATTACTGCATTAAATGGATGTCCAAAAAGTCAAATAAAAATACACAGTATTTTATCAAAAGCAATTAATCCTTTTTCATCCAGAGGATGACATTTCACTATGTAATTGCACAGGAAATTAAAACTCTTTTCATAGGTTTAATAATGGATGAGATATGGGCTTTGGAATAATTGTTTCTATTGAGCTTTGTCATCCTAAGGCACGGTATGCAAGCTGTGACTTGCAACTTGCACCTCTGTTAGCTCGAAGATGGATTAAAGAAAAACAATAAGGGGCTCCATTTGGAGCCCACCAGGACACAAGCAGGTGCCAAAAATTCAAGCAAATTTCTAACATTTTTATTTTTCCTTTCAAACTAATTTCTTTGCCTGGCACAATGTGCAATGCTGCTCTAATACCCGACATGACAAGTTTACACATCGACTTTCTTTGATAAACTATATTGTCATACGTGATGGCTATTGTTTTCCTCATACCTTTCTATGCATTGACTGTTTAAAAATATTTAAAAACCTGCATTTCAATATCAGCATGTTGAAATATAAACCAACATGAAAATCTCATTAAGCACTAAAAGTGCTTTTATAAATATGTATCAGTGTCAAAGATTTACACATTACATATTTGAGTGGCTAAATTTTATAGATATATGGATAGATATGCATTATATAAAATATATGATTATACATAGAAATAACCTAAAGACGGAGAATCTGCATTTCTTATTCAATTTTGAAAGAATATCTGTTTTCTTCCTCATCCTCCCTAAACTAATTTTTATTATGAATCTAATATATAAGGAATGTTTATTAACCAATATTGGTAATTAATGAATTGCAGTGCCATTTTGAGAAAAAAGAATCTAAATTTAGCAAATGCTGAGAAGGAAGACATAGCAATGTTCAGTTTCAAAGCTGAATACTCAGTTTAAACCCAGACATTCTGTTAATAAGAAAATAAAGACTGCTTTAAGTTAAATTTATTTCAAATAATTTACAACATTTAAGAGCAAAGAACCTTACATCATTTATTCCATCTATGACAGTTATTTTGTATGTAGTAGCTATTCAATTAATGTATCTAAATCAAATTGAAGTCAGCATAATTTTTCCTGGAAAATTAGTTTTACATTTTCTACCAAACATATTGAAATTATACATAATTTGGAAATTTCTCCATTCCATATTGAAAGCCAATAAAGGAAACTTCTCTTGTATGTACCCGAGGAGAAAAAATAGTTTTATTTACAAGAGAAACTATGCTGTCATGTTGCTCTATTTTTGAGATAAGAGTCAAAATGTTATTTTTTCTGTTTCCAATAAATAATACAGCTGCATTCCATAATGTGCTTTAAAAACTCTTAATATTTTTATATGTAAATTATGAATAGAAAATGCATTATGCAGAAACTTCTCAGACTACTGATTCCAGTAAAGACATGGACCAAATTTCAGTTTTCAGAAGAAGAGAAAGTAGAAAGTGAAGGATAAGAAGAAAGAAGAAAACAAAAAGAAGAAATAAAAAGGAGAGAGAGGAGGAAGAACAGTAGAAGGAGAAGAGAAAAATGAAGGAAAGAAAGAAGAAGAAGAGAAATGGGGAATACAAGGATGAATAGAGAGAGTTGCAAACGGAGATGAAAGCCAGGTCACTTGTAAAATAATAAATTTTTGATATTTACCTAAGAGCCAATTAAAAATAATTGATGATAATAAATTAAATTAAAACTCTTCTGTCAAAAAAATCATTTTATTCAAGAAAAGACAGTATGGCATCATCATTAAAACCAAGGGCCCTGGGGTCTTAATTCTACTGGCCTTGGACACATTACTAAGCTTCACTGTGATTCTGTTTCTCTAACTGGATAAATGGCCATAAAAATATCTGCTCTAAGGTTTCTGTGGGGATAAAATGAGAATATTAACTATTTATTATGTTAGTCAGTACATAGTAAGTGCCTGAATAAAAAGGGGAAAAAATCACAAAGAAAATATCTATAAATATCTATATATTAAAATGGAGCATGGTATAGTAGAAAGACACAACTGAGAGTTGATATTAAATTTAATTTAATTTTAGCACACATTCTTGTTAAAACTGATGTTTTCCATTAAGTGACTTATTGAATTATTTGAGAAATCAGTTTCCACATCTATAAATAGAAAGAATTGTTTTATCATCTAAAATCATTATGTTAATTCTCATTATATAATTAGACATATTTATCAGCAGTATACAAAAATAAGTATATCACTACTTTTCTTTGTACTATTCTCTATAATTTGGAATTACTCTGATAATTTTTATTTATCTTGTATTCTATTCCTTTTGTCATTCTCAATTAATGCTCATAATTAGATTTAATTAGAATCTTAAAGTAAAACTGATGTTAAAATCCTTTTTGAACTTATTATGGAATATTAGAGCAATCATTTTACTTTCAATGCCTCGATTCTATTAAAATGTAGTAAAAATATAAAGTTATTTTAAAAATTATATTACTGGATTTGAATGGTGCCCAGAATATAGTAAATACTTGGTAAATGTTTGCTTTTTTACTGAGTTATTATTGCTATTGTTGATATCTGTACTATTGCTCATTTGTGATTATGATGGAAATAATTGAGTAGAGTCAGAGAAGCTAAGATGTTAAATATATTGTTGAAAATTAAAGACAGTTCATTGTATGATAGAGTGGCCATGTTTGGAAAGGAAAGCATGACAAAGGGGTAGTGAGAAGCAGTGTTAACAAGCACATGGGCCTTTTAGGACTGGGCATACCTGTATTCTAATTCTGACTCTACCATTTCTAAACAATTATTCTTGAATTTTACTTAACCTTTCTGGACTTCAGATTCCACTCATGTAAAATGAGCATATTCTTATCTCAAAATTTCTGTGTGAATGTTAAATGAAATAATATGCCAAAAGTGTCTATTATTTAATAATTAATCATTTTAATTTCCATTCTCAAAAAAAAAAAATTTCTTTCTGACCACATACGCACAGGGTACCAACTTACTCTCTCACTGACAACGATTATAAACCTGAGCAATATATGAAACAAATAATTTCAGGAATTGAAAATCTTGCAGTGCAGGTATATAGTTCTTGAGATAAAAGAAATGCAGGTAAACGCCACATCCACATGATATTTGCAACAATTTCCAGACCTTTACAAGCAAAGGTAAATGCTGCTCAAACTGAGAACAAGGGTCTAGCTGGGCAGAAGAAGCAGAAACTGAAGGTTGAGTCTAATGAAGTGTTTGAAATTTGCAGGCCAGAGTGCCAGAAGTGAGAGAATTGATCAGAGAATGTGACCTAGAAATGTACCTAGTGGTCTCCTTGAGTCATTAGGCAAATACTAAACAATACATCCATAGGGCTAGACTCTAGGGTTTTTTTCCAAAGGTGGCAGTGTGTTAAAGTCATTAAAGTAGAGAAAATCTTGCTGAACACCCTGGGCATTTACGTGAATCTCTGTAAGGCCATGTCTTAGAAATAGGGCCACTCTAGGCTAAAATTATGGGTTACTCTCATTAAGACCAAGTAAAGTTTACACTAATGCCTTCGTAGAATAAAGCTGAGATGCCAGAATAGGAATTTGTGCCAGAACAAAATACTACACTTTAAAAAAAAAAAAAAAAAAGCATAATTAAGACTCTGAAAAATATCCAGCCTAAAATAACACAACTATTAGACATATAAGGAAGCATGTACATAGATCCATAGCCTGGATATAAAGCAGTAAATGGAAACTAACTCAGAGATAAGTCAGATATTGTATCAGATGAGGACATTAAAACAACTGTTATGAAAAGAAACTTATGTATTGAGATTTCACCAAAAGATAAATAGAAGCTATAAAAAGTAAGAAATATAGAACAGAAAAAAATGATATCTGAAATATTCTGTAAGAGCTGAGCAAACTCGGACACTTAAAAACATAGTGGATATAACTGTAAAAGGTATATAGTAACTTTGAAATAATTAAAAATGTTTAAATTAGAGAATGAAACTTTTATAGAGACATTTAAGATATTTCTTTACACATTTGAAGGTTTATTAGGAATAAAAAAGACTTGGTAAAAATAATGAATTCTACTGGTTATGGATGTGTCATATTTTTAAAGTCGTATTTTATTCAATTTTAAAATATTTTGTTTATATTTCTGATACATTGATGAATATAACTGGGATGCTCATTTTTTAAAATAAAGGTTTTTGTTATGTCTATGACTATTTATTAGTGATGTAAAAATAGCTCATTTAATGATAGTTTCTTAGTTGTTAGAATTTGCCAATTTAGAACTCCCTAACTTTTCAAAGTAAATAGTATTCAACTTTCACTATTCAGCTGAAATATATGAAACTTGAACACATTGCAAAACAAACTATTCCTAAATGAAGTTGGTCTTCCTTTAATTACAAAATCTTAGCTGAGAACATTGATGAAATTAATTGGAAACCTTAGGGTCTTATAAGGAAGCCAGTATTCTTTCTTCTATCCATCATGATTAGGCATTCTTCTTGATCCACCTCTCACAAAATCATATTATTTAATCTCCCTTGATCTAAGCTTTATGACCCTGCATCTCAATTCCAACAATTGATCTCAACTTCTTGTATTTGAATATAGGAGCCCTGATATTTCCCAAACATCTCATCATGAGGTAATTATGTACTTTTAAATTCAGAAATATAAAACAGATACAGTATTCTTTGAAATTGTTAAGTGTATGTAAATAAAAATAATGCTTTATTTTCTGTGATTGGCATTATCTGTTTTCAATGACAAAAGGTTTTCTAAAATTGTCACATTTATCCTCAAATATCTAAAAATGCTGAAGATAAATTATCTGGGTTAGATACGTAGAACACATTAGACATATTATTATAGGACTTATATTTCTGCATGAAATATAAAATATAAGATTCCTAAAGGCATACATTTTGAATTTGAGAGCAAGCCTTATAGACGTAATATCATTAGTTGGATGAAAAGTACTAATTCTTGGTGATAAAGTCATCTTTATTATTACTATTTTTTTGAATCCAAAGCCAATGGACACCAGTATACTTGTTTTTGTTGATAAAATCTGGATTGTTTCCAGCAGGCTTCTTTCCTTCATATATCAGGAGAAGCTTACCTATACATACGATAGAGATACTTTTTTAATCTAAAAGCCTTTGCATTAAGCTTTTCCTGTAAGTTGGATATAATATTCCCATTTTATGGTGACAAAAAGCATTTCCAAATTATCAGAATAGATTAATGTATGTGTCATAAATAAAATTTTTATTTTGTAGGTGTACTATTTGTATCATTCTGATTTTATTTATAGAAAACCAGGATTGGATTTATTATTTAATTAATTTTAAAACAAATTAGTGTTTGAGTGTCATAATTTTGTAAAGTTTAGCCCAGAAATAATGGCATTTTTCATGCTAAAAGATAAATTGTGGAATATTCTTTTCAAATATGTTCATATTATCCTATGAAATATAACAAATGTCAATGATATTTAAACCTTGGGCTTTATTCAACATTAATCTTTGAAGCTTCTGCTAAATTATTTTACCAATTTAGATTTTGACAAGGATTTATTTTTCTTAGCTAGAAGCTAATCATAATGTAATAGGATGTTATAGACTAATATATTTAACAAGCAAAGTAATCACAGTTGAAAGAAATGCAAAAACTTATTATATACTTCTTTATTGACTATGTGGTATTTATGATTAAGTCATAAAATATAAATTTTAAAGTAATTATGAAACTGAGCTTTCAACTGTAAAGATTTTCTGAGGTGTAGGGAACCATCTAATTGATAGTCATGATTTATTTTTTATCTATAAAATGTAAATGTTTATACTAATATAGATGAGTTAATAAAACATGAATATTAAAAGTTCAACATTTTCCAATCCAATGTACACAGTCACAAAGAAATATGTGCACACATAAGTGCAATATTTGATGCATACACCCCATAAAATTCAGGTTGGTTATTATTTATTTTAAATCTGTATAATTAAAAGTATTTAATCACAAATTTAGCATACCACATTCTAAATAATCCGTGAGCAGTATAATAATTCCATATCAATGATCAAAGTGGTTTTATAGAAATATTTTCCCTTAGAATCCATAAAATCTTAACAAAATATAAAAAATAAAATCGTACACTCTATTCTAAATAAGTAGTGACTGAAAAATATTTATGTCTAAAACATGGAGATTCCTTACTTAATGTACACCAGTTTTAGTAATAAAATTAATTTTTTAAATTCTCACATAATTTATATCAATTTCATAAATACATGTTATTTAAGTATTTTTGTTTCATTTGCTTCTTAAGCTATATAGATGATGTCCTTAACAATCACAAACATTTCAATTACAAATCTTAAGAAGTTACACTTCAGTTTTAGAGCTGAAAAGTTGATAGCAATCAGATTTATTTTATTCTTTAGGACAGTAATAGGGTGGGTAAATATTAAAATTAAATGTTAAAAGAGCCAGGAATATTTTCTTTCATATTCTTTTAAGCTATGAGAAATACATGTCTACTTTTAAAGTAAGTCAAAATAAGCATAAGCATAAGTTTTTATAGCTTTTAATATGTTTGAAGACAATAAAAATGTTTTGCACATGAATAATTGTGATACGGAAAGCACAATATTTCACCTACATCATATGTGTGCATAACAGATAGTAGCAACATACATTAGACTTAAAAAGAAGAATTTCATATTTAAATACATTCAAATTACAATTTGTATGTGACAGACCTACACTGATCAAAATTCATTAAAAATTATTTCTGTACTGATAAGTCTTATTACTTATGTAATCAGCTTGATAATAAGGAAGTTCTCATTTAACAGAAAAGCTCTCTCTTAGCAAGAGGGCAAAGATTTCAAACATTTGGAAATTAAAAAAAAAATTGAGAGAGAGGGAGAGGGAGGGAGATGCAGCATTGAGCAATATAAAAATTAGTTGCAGCATTATTGTAATTTACACAGGAAACTACATAGATTATTTTCCCCTTGATTAGCAATGAATATAAAGGTCAAACTTTTCCCCAGTTTATTACAGAAAATGATTCTAGGGTAGAATAAAAATGTCTGTGGTACTGGGTAGGCAGACAATTAAGAACTGAGATTTTCTTGGTGTTGAGGACTAGGTCAGGTTATATTTATTTGAGCATATATCCAAACAAAATATCCTGGTGTATAAGGTTGACTGAGATTTAATAATTACATGAAAATTAAAGTTAAATGTAAGTGGGGGTTGTGTTCTTTCTAAACCAGTTCGATACACAGATATAAAGAGTATATAGAGAGCATTAGAGAGAAACACTATGGAGAATGGAATTGTGGGCAGAGGGCATAGTTGAGGTAAAGATTCTAGGAGGCAAATATAATAAATCACCTTTCATTTTATACAACAGACAGAGAGATATAAATATAATGAAGGTCACATCAAAACAAAATCAGGGAGGCTTTGGTTGGTGTCTAGCAATAATAGATTATGCCATCTGCTCAGAATAGATATTTAGTTCCAAGAACGGAGAAAGCAACAGAGCTGGAACATGTTAGAAAATAATGTGAAATGATCAAAGTTTTTGTGAGACATGGGGAAGGAAGTGTGCGTTTTCTTGGATATATATTAACACAGAATTTATTAGAAATTATATTCAAAACCCAATCATTCAATCGAAAGAATTAAGAAATGTGAGAATGATATCACATTTAGTTAAAAAACAGTTCTAAGATATATATAGGTATTGTGCTAATGATGTTGTTTGTGTGTCAAGTAAGGGTTAAATAAACTCAAGGATTCACTCTTAAACGAAGTCTTCAAAATAAAGGAAAATAAAGCACGTGAACTTTTGTTAACTATTTGTTCCATGGAAGCATTTTTTATCAAAAAGTGTTTCTCATGGAGGAGAAAACATTGTTAGGAGATTAAATAGTGGTAACTGGACTACGTCTTACCTAAGAATTAAGCAGAAAACCTTTTCTCAAGTAGAATTTTAGAAAATATTCTTAGAGATGAACATTTGCAGTATTACTTCAGCAATGACTTTCCAATGGTGTGGTCCTTAAAAAATAAAAACGTTAATGCTACAACCTGTAAATGTTTATTAATGTAAAGCTGAGGGTAATTAATGATCTTAGAGAAGTGATCCAACAAAGTGTCAATCTCTGTAGCAGGGTTTTCACGTTTTTGTTTTGTTTGTTTGTTTCTTTGTTTTTATCCTATGACCCATGGGACAAACTTTAGGCAGTCCACAATATTCTGAAATGATGTGGGGAAAATGTCAATTAGGTGCACTGTGGAAAGTTAATTTCCTTAACCCCACTGGATACACAACAATGTGTGCAACCCCAAATAGTTAAGATCCCCTGTTCTATTGTAGAATTGTAGCTATTGGTAGGCTAGTTTCCTTAGGGAGTATCAAGCCTTACTTACTAACAGGAATATAGCTTCTATGGGACTATAGGTCTATGTATTCATAGTTTAGATGCTCAGATTTTACAAAGCCTCTCCCAAAGCCCAAAACTAAAAGTATTCATAGTGTAATCCAAATACGTAGCTCTGACAGATCTAACATGAGAGAATTTTGTATTTTAATTGAGGTGAAGTAAATCACCTAACAAAGCGTCTGGTGTGTAGTAGTTTCTAAAATGTGTTTTAATATCTGCCTTTTTTAACAGAATTTTATATTCATGAAATACTGAACTTAATTATTCTCTTTGACAGATAATTCAACTATTATAGAACCATACAACTGACTATCTGATGTAAGGAAGGTTTTGAGCATGTATTTTCCAAGACTTGCTCTTTCAAAAGATTAGTTTAATTCACAGAGCATGGATTCTGTATCATGGTTCAAATCTAGAGTACTGAAGTGGAGGAAAAACTTGGCATGTTCTAATCACAGAGGAAAGCTACTATGAGTATGCACAGTATAGAGAATTCAAGAGACTAAAGGAAAATAAAATGATACAGGTGGACTGATTCTAAATTGTTTAGGATCTATCGGACCACAATACAATTATGTTTTCCTACTTGCAATGGAAAATCATTGGTAGGTTTTAAACAGACTAC
The DNA here is from genome assembly GCF_028878055.3 of Symphalangus syndactylus. Classification (NCBI taxonomy): domain Eukaryota; kingdom Metazoa; phylum Chordata; class Mammalia; order Primates; family Hylobatidae; genus Symphalangus; species Symphalangus syndactylus. The sequence continues at coordinate 108,781,673 of NC_072426.2, read as the reverse complement.
TTCATGTGTGATTTAATTTTTAGAATACACCCTGGCTGCTTTAAAAAGAGTGGATTACAGGGAAGCCAATAGGAAGCAAAATAGACTAGTTAGGTCTCATCTATATAATATTATAATAGTTCATGTAAATTATGTAGATATTTTGGGCAGGTAGGAAATAGACAATATACTTATTTTAATTACACTTAGAAACACAGCCAGCAAGGATAGCTCATGATTTGAAGGTAGAATGTACAGAATATTTGTTCTGAGCAATATAGTATATGGTGATGCTAATTACTCATATAGAAAAAAAATTAAAGGAGAATTTATTGTTAGGGAAAAAAATCAAGAGTTCTGTTTGAATCTGTTAAGCTTCAAAAGTCTTTTGAATGCCAAGATAAAAATGTAAAGTATGCAGTTAAATATATGAGTTTAGAGTTCAATGGAGAAGAGTGTTACAAACTATATTTTAGTATTTTGGGGTGGCAGGATGTTGGAAGGTAATACATTCCCTTGCAGAGGAAAAATTGAAAACTACAAGAAGCTGGAGGTTTGCATTGTATCTTTTTAAAATGAAGAAGAACATCAATAACTGCAATAGCTGGAAATTACTTGAAAGAATGCATGCATCTATATTTAACTTCTATATATATCTATACACAAAATAGTGGAATAACATTTGAAGAAGAGGTGGTAATATAAATTATTGTAAGCAGATACATAAAAATTAGAATTTTTAAATAATATTTTTATGTTTAGTTGTCTTTCCAGCAGTTAAAGTTTTCTACACAAGCATAGAGTTCAATTGAATTTGTAGAAATATCAATAGGCATTTATAAATTTGTATATCATGAGTAGACTAACAAGTTTTTCAATGTGTATGAGTTTTATGGTCTCATCAATGATTTGATACATTACTATCTTACAGAGGGCAGATAGATGTAGTATTCACTGAATCAGTTCATCTCCATTTTGATGAAGATTGTCAGTCCTCAAACAGGTTAAAGATTCATATAAAGCATGTATGTTTCTCTTCCTTACTCTAAATTATCTTATCTTTTAGCTACTAGCATTGAAATATTTAAAATATAATTATTCATCAACAAGATAGTTATCAGGCATTAAATATGTGTTAGGTAAATAATTATTTCAGTGCATTTAGTAAATCTTTAATTTAGACACCAACATCTTTTTTCTATATTCCACTCTAGATCTCCAATTAGTACATCTAGAAAAAAGATAAAAAGTGTATCCTCAAAGAAAGGTCCAAACTGCAGTCAGAAACCCTCCTTACACCCCACCATGGCAGCTTCATGACCTGAGTTAGTGAGCCACAAAATGAGAAGACTTCAAAGAGCTGCAAAGGTTGTGCTACAAAAAAGGTTTTACAGATGTAAAGGGTAAAACAGCATGAGGAACTACGGAGGTGAAGCTCACATTAGCTGTAGACTATGACACAAAAAGAACATTTAATCTATCAAGGATAGAGAGTAGAATTGTAACAATGAAAAGAAATACTACCTGCTGACTAAGGAAACTAGAGAGGAAAGCAAAATGAAATCTCTCAGGAAATGCTCTGCAGCTATTAGCCGACAAAGTAAATTGAGAATGCCTTTTTATATTACTTGTGATCATAATGCATAGGAAAGAAAAGAAAAAAAAAGAAAAGTAGAATAATTTGCAAGATTGACAACCATCCTGGCAAAGAAGAGAGTATAATGAGATCATAAAGGAGGGTGGTTTCACTCTTTTTTTTCCTCCTTTTTTAAAAAAATTTTAATTCTGAGTTCTACATTTTTTGGAGATAACTGTAATGGTTGAGGACGTCAAATCTAAGGTTGAGCTGATTAGCAAGCATAATGAACAAAGTCAATTTCAAAAGAAGCTGAAGAATATTTCTGGTTCTCAAAAATAAATCACCTGTCAAAATTTGATAGCAAAGAAGATCAAATGCCACTTATATGTAGTGAAAAAGCAGGCAAAAAATGATAAAAAGTAAGCAACCCCAATAAAGTGAGAACTCGGCTTAGGGAAAAACCTTGAATAGACTGACACAATAAGAAGGAGGTAAACAGGATAACTATAATGTAAAACAATACATTTTACAAATCCTTAATGGAAAGTATCTTAATAAATTGCATAAAGATAACAATAGTGAGAGTCCTATGAATATTAGGTCTCCAATTTTTTCATTGTAAATCAGCTATATTGTTTTCTTAAATCAGTTTCATGTGCTGTCTGTGGTTATTGTGGCACAGATTTTTACTTTAGAAAATACTGACAATAGTAGTGAGTGGACGACATTTGAGAAGAGTGACAACTAGGAAACAAAATGAAAGTGACAAATTTGAGCTTAATAATTTGTATTAATTTATATACCCAACAGTGAGCAAAATCCTAGTACAAGTGAGCATTATATAAATTTGTTTAAAAGATATATAAATGATATAAATTAACTATCTTCTCAGTTGAATCCTAAAGTGATGTTCACAGATATAAAATAATATACATAACAAACTACACTTTAATATAAACATCTATACTCTCAGTAATTATGAGAACTCAAGCTTACTGATCTGTTTACAGATATGTTTTGCTTTTTGCCTTGTAATTACTATCACTGCCCTGGTCCAATTTACTTGAGAAATCAATTGAAGTAAATTTTACCTAAAATTAACCTAAAAAAAAAAAACAGTAGTTATCCTGAAAAATATTTTATAATATTGATAACTTGAGAATAAAATACCAATGGACTGATTACAAATATGTATATATTTAGAAAATAAATTTAAAAAGAAAAAAGCTAATCTTCTTTTCCTTTTGGTATTTGCTCATTCTAATCCCTCTGCATGATTGCTTATTTTTTAGTTTTAAAAAGTTTTTTCACTTCCATGCACCCCAAGTATGACTTAAATGAATGTTGAGAAATGTTGCTTGGCTAGTGAATTTTTGTAGCATGAGTTCATTGCTACACTTATTTTGTTATAAAATCTGTTCTTTGGAAACATGTACAGAATATCATAACAGTGAGCAAAGTATTCAATAAGGTCATAGACGATAATGTTAGCAGAATCCTTGCCATAAGGGCATAAAAGTTCTTATTAGAACAGATATCTATAGCAGGGAGGACAAATTGTCCATTGTTCCATGATAGACGATATCCAATAGAAATAATTCAATATAGGCCGGGCGCGGTGGCTCACGCCTGTAATCCCAGCACTTTGGGAGGCCAAGGCGGGCAGATCACGAGGTCAGGAGATCAAGACCATCCTGGCTAACACAGTGAAACACCATCTCTACTAAAAAATACAAAAAAAATTAGCCGGGTGCGGTGGCAGGCGCCTGAAGTCCCAGCTACTCGGGAGGCTGAGGCAGGAGAATGGCTTGATCCCGGGAGGCGGAGCTTGCAGTGAGCGGAGATCGCGCCACTGCACTCCAGCCTGGGCGACAGAGTGAGATTCTGTTTCAAAATAAAATAAAATAAAATAAAATAAAATAAAATAAAATAAAATAAAATAACTCAATATAATCAATCTGCCACAAGCTGGGTAAGTGATCCTCACTGGGCAATGGTGCCATATAGGAGCACAGACTTAGTTTCTGCTGTTTGCAACTCTGGTATTTAACAGTGGCAATAAGCTACTGATAAGGCCAAATTTTGTTTGTCGAGCTTATGCACACCCTCAAATTCTGCTACCATGCCCGCTTTGTACATAGGCCCATTGTATAAGCACCTGAAAGGTTGATTTAAAAAAAGAAAAGAAGACTAACATGCAAAGAATGAGTATTATCTCCCCTGATTATCGATAGATTTATCTGCAATGAAGAAATGTAAGTAACCACATACTCTTTTATTATATCTTCTTGTTGAATCCTACAATCAATCATTTTCTTTCTAGCCTCTTACCAACTAGCCAAACCAATAGGCTTTGCACATGATTTAGCATAAATCTTAAACTCTTATCATTTCTCTTTCCATGAAAAACGCACAGCCAGGCATCCTGCCAAAATTCTGCCCAAAGAAGTACTTCCTTTCACCGTTGTCTTTTAAGGCTAGCCACTAGAGGGACTGAACTGCAGAAGGAGCCCACTTATGCCCAATGACAGAACTTCATACTGACCTGTGAAATATTCTGTTCCTCTTTCAACTGTTGATAATGAACTGTTAGTGAGGTTCTAAGCCTGGTAAAGGCAAGAGCAGCTACATACCTATAGTAGGTGTGAGAGTCTGAGTCATCTGCTCATACAACTTGCTTAAGTCCTACTTGTGTGAAATCTCACTTCTATTTCATAATATAGAGTTGCTACTCATACCCAACTTTGTGGAAAAAGAAAACACTTCCTAAAAGCCTGCTTTGATCAAACATTATTTGGAGTTGCAATTGAAGTATAAAGCCTCTACAGAGGCCAGGCATGATACCTAAGCTATTAATAATTTTCTAAAGGTTATTTAACAACAAAAGAAGTCATTGTTTAAAAACTCCCATGGTATGTGCTATGATTCTCTTCTTGGGAATTCATTTCCAGAGGTCCCTACTTTGTACTCACCAGAGACTCCTGGAACACCATTAAAGATGCTGTGCCTAAGGCTTCAGTGACAGGAAAGCATGCATTGCAGCTTCATTCTGCTGCAACTAAAACTAAACTTTTTTAGGAAACCTTGGAACTTAGAAACCACACAAGTTAACTTGACATATGGTTTGAAGGCCACCTAAATAGTACACATTTTCCTTCTAAAATCCAAACAAGCTTACATAGCATTGATTATGCCTCTTTCTAATTGGTAAGTGATGGAAGATGCAGCAACTTGTTTTTAAATATAGAACCTTAGCCCCTTCCTCTTTAAAGTGTGGTTCCCTCAAAAATGCATCAGTATTACCTGGTAGCTTGTGAATAATGTAAAAAAGCAAGCCCTTCCCCAGACATAATAAATCACAGTATGCCTTGCAAGAAAATCCCTAAATGATTCGTGTGCATGCATGTTTAGGTTTGAGAAGTACTGCTCTTGAACACTAGATGAAATTCTAGTGTTGTAGAAAAGTTCTAAATTTTGAGGTTTCACCTTTTATCTTTGGGCAAATTCATGTTTTAGTAAAGCATCTAGCCTGCATGTCACCTTCTTCTCACCACATCAAAATAGTATAATGTCATTAATGTAGTAGACAAGAGTGACATTTAAAAGTATATATAGGCAGTCAGTAACTCTGTATACCATATTTTGACAGAAAGTAGAATAGTTGATATAACGCTAAATTAACATTATGAAGATCTACTGCTTTTCCTCCCAATGAATATGAGCTACTTCTGGACATCCTTGTTTATTTATATGGAAAAAAAATTCAATCACCAAATCAAAAGCTACATAATAATTTGCTCCAAGAAGTTACCAAAACTGGAGTAGCAGGTGCAACTAGAGTTACTGTTTGACAATGTTTAAGATAATCCTTACTATTTCCAGCTAATCAGGACTATAGTTGATATCATCATCCTCACATATTAAAAACAATACAGATTTGACTTTACTCTTTTGAAAGGAAAGTTCGGGACCAGGGTTTTAAAATTGTCTGTTTCTAACAAAAACAAGAAAAAAAAATACTCAGGGTGCTGGGGATTATAATTATTGTCATACATGGCCTGAACTAGGAACGAAGTGATAATCACAGAGTTAATGTGTGAATCTAATGAAGCCACTCTTATCATAAGAACTTTAAAGTAAAACTCCACGGACCACCAAATGTTCATTGGGCTGTATACTGACTTATGGGCCACCCAGAGTCAACCCAGAGCCAGTGTGTAATAATGCCCCAAGAGCATATGTATTTCCCCAGTGCATAGTTAACTGGTATTCCTTTTCCAAGTCCCTTTAAGGAAGTCTATAAGAAAGATATACATTATATACTTATGACAATAGTGCCAGGGTTCTTCTTTAGTTGAAACTAGGCTATCTTACAAAGAGGTCTGGGCCTTTGAACTCCTTGGAATCTGGAGACTTTTGCAGCACCGATACTTTCCATTGTAATCATTCAAATCAGATGCCTACTGACTCATTCTAGAAAAAAAAAATAATAAAGACTAAACTATGCTTTATTACACCAATAACTGTTTATCTATATCCCTGTAAAATATATCTTCAAGATCATGAAACATATTTATTTTATTCACTCTCTCCAGACATACCTTGTAATTCTTACTTTACCTCCAGTCACATAGGCTCTGACTTCTAGTTCTAGGCCTCGAGGCAATGAGGGAATGGAGTGAATATTGAGAAAAATGGGTGGTTCACTGCCAATTAACTGCCTCAGGCAAGGCAATCCAGGTTTTCAAACAAGAAAATGCTAGTATCTTAAAAATGGATGACGAGGCCAGACTGGAGGATAGGAGCAAAATCCCAAATACTTTCACTGGAAATATATTGAGCGATAACTTTCAACCAATCTATTCATAGGTTAAATGATTTTGTCAAGTAAAAGAGAATGTGTCAGAGCTACGCATTTGTTGTTTCTTCTCTTAGGAATGAGATAGCTAGAAATTTAAAAGTAATACTAAAAAAAAAAAACAAAACGAAAGTATCTGTTTTTTAAGACATTTCTGTTTTTAAAAACTATGATTATATCTGCAGAAATAATAAAACAGATATTATTATATCATATTAGATTTACTTATTGATAAAGAGAGAAGCTATATATTTAAATATTTCCTTGCCTGATGACAGATGATTAAAAAATGAAACTTAACAAAGAGTGAAAAATAAATGGATGCCCAAAAGTGTAAAAACAAATTCAAGCAATAAAAATGTGTGGTTTGGATCCTGTTATAGAAAAGGATAGCAACATTCGGATTTGTAAAAAAGTTTTTGATGGGATAAATGCACAACTTTTAATGCTAAAGGTCACAATGTACAAAAAAAGTCATAATATTTACAAATACTATGCACCAAACAACACAGTATCCACCTTCTTTAATAAGAAACTCCCTTAAAAAGGAAACATTCTTTACCCTTAGGTGAGAAAAAGAAAAATAGACAAAAACAGCCACATAGATAGCACAGGTCATCAGTTCTAAAATGATGAACAGATTTGTGTCAGAGTCTTAGAGGAGGAAAAGAAGAAACCAAAACATGTACAGTATAAGGTCAAGCCACCCTGATAAAATAATGTGATAAGTGATTTTTTTTTCTAATCATGTACTATTTGTATGCTGTTCAAAACAAATTACTACTGTGTCAGTGGGCAAGTTTATACATGGCACAAGCTGTCTATTGCTATCATATGCTATGTGTTGTCTGGGGTCCCAAAGACCACCCTCAGTTTCGATATTTCACTAGAAAAACTCATAGAACAAAGAAAAGCAGTTATACTCATGGATATAATTTATTATAGCAGAAAGATAAAGATTAAAATCAGCTAATGAAATAGAAATATAGGGCAGAATTCAAGAGAAAAAAACATAAGTTTTCAGTTGTCCCCTCCCGTTGAAATTAAGATAGGCCTTAACTTCTCCTAGTAATGCTAAGCAACAATACATATTAATTACTGCCAACCATGGAAGGCTTGTGTCCAGAGTTTTTATTGAGTGTCAGACACGCAGGCATGAAAAGCTTGCAACGGCTATTCTTAGTAACTTAGTCTCCAGCCCCTCCAGAGGTCAAATTTGTACTGTGTACCCCAATCCCCCCCACCATAAATCACATTTTAGCGTAAACTATCTGGCATGGCCCAAGGCCCCAGGTGAACAAAGATGGGATCAGGCAGGATATTCCAATGGTTTACAGGCTATCTCCCAGGAGGAGGTCAAGGGCCAAAACTTTCTTTGGAATGCACAAGGTTTGAACAATCAAGTCCTGCTACATTAACCCTTTACATTAATGCAAATCCTTTAATACTCTGTAAAAGCCAACCTAAAACTTAGTGGCTTAGAACAATATACATGAATTTAACTCAAGTGTCTGCACGTTCACAAATCAAGGTGGATTTGATTGGACAGTCTTCTGATCTCACATATATTGGGGGATTGGCTGCAGATCAGCTGATCTAGGATGTTGTAGACTGGGATGACTCTGCCTCCTTATGCCTCCATCAGGCTAGTTTAGGCAAAATCTTGTGGATAAGGCACACACGCAAGAGTGTTTAAAATGCAGTAGACCATTTGAAAGCTACTTGATGCATCACACCTAATAATATGTCATTAGCTAAGGCTAGTCATATGATCAAACTTAGAAACAAGGGCAGAGACATAGAATTCTGTCACTTCAGTGAAAGAAACTGTAAAATTACATGGCAAGCCTTGGATACAGGAAGGAGTAAAGAACTAAGTTTTATGTTGATTGAGACAAGTTTTTAAAGATTTTTAAAACAGAAAATGCTTCTATGGATTGACTGTATTTAATCATCACAAGGTTACAAATTTAAAACATTAAAAAATTCTCAAGAATGCATGAATTGTTTTCAAGTCTACTTTCTGAAAAACTTTATTCTTACATCTTTAGCTTCGCATTGTAAGAAACAAATAAATCATTCATTAACTTGCATATTAGCCACTGAAATTAAAGAACACATTTCTCGTGTTTTGCGATTATTGCCTTACATTAAATTCTTAAATAAAGTTTGAACCCTGTTAGAAATAAATATATTTTTAAATTTAAATGATACATTCTTTGACAGAATGTATTTGCTCAAGAAAACTATTTTAAAGATCAGCCTGTAGAAGCCTACTGCTACTTGTTTTTATTGACATAGCTAAACAATATGCCCTTGATTCTAATATATAATAAAGACAACTAATAATACTTGCTTTCCTTTTTTTATATCTAGATTTTTAGGGCAGAGGCAGGTTTTATTTATTTGGCTGTTTAGGTAACAGTGAATATTATCAGTATGTTTGTTAAGCCTTATATATTGTTACATATTGTTAAGCCAATATATTTGTTAACTCCTATATTACTTCAGTATTTTCCTGGATTTGCTTCCTTTCTTATTTGAATACTTCCTCCAAGAGCAGTTTTAGTAAGAATGTTTTTTATAGCAGAATTTCTGAGGCCTCACATGCTCAAGAATTGAATGTGTGTGTGTGCGTGTTTGTGTTTAAAGAGAAAGAGCGAGATAAAGAATCTACATCTTATGATTTATGTATCCAGATTTCAAGATATCCCGACAGTGAGTGATATAGTCTGAATGTTGTCTAAGCAATAACATCAGAATAATGATAATGTTCAAAAAATGTACATGAGTTAAAAATTTAACTCATTATTAATTACAGAGCCAGGAAGATGTTACAACAAGATAAAGGAAAAATCAAAGAAGCATACTTTTATATGTAGTAGTAAAAGAATGTTGAAATAAATTTGCACATGGATGCAAAATTGGCTTTCTTCCTGTGGGGAGAGGGGTGTCAATTGAAGCCCCACTGGACAAAATTCATTTGCATTTGCATAAACAAGAATTATTTTGTATTGTTATCAGTAATCTACAACTCACTAGAATTGTAAAATTGCTCAAAGGCAGCTAAATAATTAGCTAACCCAAAAGGCTAAGATCTATCAATACATAGCTTTTCTTTTGAGATACTCCATAATCTTATTTATTCCAACTTTACTTATCATATTTTGTCCTTTCTATCAAAGTAACTTCAAAGAAATATTATTTCTTATTACAAAATAATGAGGGTTTTATTATGTATGTTCTGTGTCTTAGTCTATTCAAAGTGCTATAACAAAATGCCATAAACTGTGTACCTTATAAAGAACAGAAATCTGTTTCTCACAGTTTTGGAGGCTGGAAAGTCCAAGATCAGGGTGTTGGCTGATTTGGCACCTGGTGAGGGCCTTATTTCCCTGTTTATAAATGGTGCTTTCTCACAGTGTCCTTACATGGAGGAAGGGGCAAGGCAGCTCACTGGTGCCTCTCATAAAGGGCACTAATCCCAATTGAAAGAGCTCTGCCCCCATGACCTATTCACCTTAAGTCTCTGTCTTCTAATATCATCACTTTGGGGGTTACAATTTCAACATAGGAATTCTTGGGGAGACAAGCATTCAGACCATCACAGCCTGGTTATTTATCTAGGTATACCAAAACCATTAATTTTTAATGTGCCTTACTATGTTTGCTATACTCAAAATTTTCATAAGGAATATCAGATTGGACTTTTATAAAGTATAATTGTTTTCTATTGGAAGAACAAGAAGCAAAATTCAATAAATCCTTCCCCAGATTTTACCTTCAGTGTTCATGATGTGTATGAATGCCTCTTCTTTGAAGTCTCTACAATGTCTTGATGATCTTTGACCTACCAGAAAGTGATCTTTCTTATCAACTGTGAAGCTGAGAACCCTGTATGCCAGGTAGTGGGCCACTGTTTTTGATGCAGCTCGGTGAGCTTAGAATCTATAAAGTCCACCTTAGTTTTCTAGAAAGGGTTTATCGTCTTTGTAAAATAATCATTATTGCCAAACATGATGTTCTGGACAAAGTTTTAATTGCCTTATCTTTCCCATTTATCCTAGTAAAAAGGAGAATGGATTACTATTGAACAGTTCAATAACTATGGTTATTGAACAACCATTGCCATAAAAAGTAACAAAATTCAATAGAAATTTTCCGAATTGTGGATAGTAGGATGTCAGTAAGAATCAGATATAATTTTTAAATGTTTCATTTCAGTTTTCAAAGGAAGGCTACTAAACAATTATCTGTTAGAGATAAAGAAGATAGAAAAATGACTTCTTTATATATTCACAAAATAGAACATTAAAACAATGTCAACACAATACCAAATTACATAATTAAATTCCCCTCATCAGTTCATTAGGTTTCATGTAATTAATTCTTGTTCTCCCGTATCTTGGATTAGCATTAACTTTAAAAAGGTTTCTGGATATCCTGACAGCCAGTGGTATGGACTGAATGTTGTCTAAGCAATGACATCAGAAGCCTGTAGCCAAAAATATATTTTTGACATATCCGTGGTTTAAAATACTTACTAGAGCCTTACTCACAAGGCTCTAAGACAGTCTTTCTTTCTTTTTTTCTTTCTTTCTTTCTTTCCTTTTTTTGGGGGGGAGTCTCGCTCTGTTGCCTAGGCTGGAGTGCAGTGGCCTGATCTCAGCTCACTGCAACATCCGCCTCCCAGGCTCAAGTGATTCTCCCACCTCAGCCTCCAGAGTAGTTGGGACTACAGGCACACACCACCACACCAGGCTAATTTTTGTATTTTAGTAGAGACGGGGTTTCACCATGTCGGCCAGGCTGGTCTCGAACTGCTGACCTCTAGTGATCCACCTGCTTTGGCCTCCCAGAGTGCTGGGATTACAGGCGTGAGCCACCTCACCCAGCCGACAGTCTTTATTTAATGAAGATAGGAACTATGGCCTGTAGGTTATTGCAGGACCTTTAGGCAAGCATCACAGTAAACCAAAATCTACATGTAAATGACAGATACTTAACACAGTCATGGTTAATTTATTACTAAAATTTTCAAATGTGAAAGATATGGTGAGGGTTTATAACACGAATTACAGAGCTGACAAGGAAATGGTTATCTATGTAGTATACAAAATAAGAAAAAAATAGCCATATCTGAAAAAATTAAACAAGATGTCATTAAGGACAAGGATTAAGCCTATTTTCAAATAAGTCTGTGAATGTTACAACTGATTTGTTAAAATTGACAAAATTTTCATAGAGATAAAAACATTTTCATATACAACAAAATAATCCTGAGACACCATATGTATCATATGCTAAGACCACGCCAAAAAATATATAAAAAGCAAACCAAGAAAATGCAAAGAATATTGGAATAATTCAAATAAAGTGATTCACTAAGTCTGGAGTAGAACCCAAACATCAGTATTTTTATAAAACTTTATAGATAAATTAGATATGTATTCCTTAATTTTAACAAACTGATTTAGAAGATGCTAAATTTAAATTAGAGAAATAAGGTTGAAGTCAAGAGAACATTTTAAATAATAACTGATGTTATAGCTGGTAGCATTGTTTAATAATCTACAAACCACCACCAGAACCAAGCTAAACAGAAGGATTATGAACACCAGGACATTTGTAGAAAATTTTATGTTTTGTCAAGAGTGGTGAAGACCATGAGATGTTACACCATATGAAGTTATAGTCAGGGAAAGTTCTTTATTCATACAACCAGATCAATGGCTAAAGTAATATTACAGCATCATTCCTCAGTCCAGAAGTGATGTGATGGGAGTATTACATCCTGATGATGAAAGAAAAGAACAGAAGATTTTCTTCTGTTTTTATACTAAATTGATAGCTGTCCCCTTTTAGTCCCCCAAAATGAAAAAAAAAAAAGAAAACAATAATTTTAATGTTTTGAGCATGATAAGAAACTATTTTCACCCTAATGTTTTTAGAAAAATAAATAAGTCTTTATAAGAGCCAGATGACCCCTGGATGTCTCCAGTTATAAGAAGCTAGAACTGTCTCCCAGTTATTGGCTTCATTCCTTTTGATGTGTTTCAGTGCTCCTGGCACTTAACATTTAACACAGGGATCTAGTCTAAGCTCTCACCATTTGGTTCTCTAGGGGACATAATGGAAGTTGAATATATTATCATATCAGAGCAATTAACTAGATAAATGCTTATAGATCTAATTCCTCGTATATGAAAATCAAAATACTTCTGAGGAAGTGAAAGCCAACATTCTCTAGCTTTGTATCATGTACATATCCATGTTTCAGGAGGCGAGGGCATTTGCAAAAGCACTGAGAAATACAGGGAAGTTTTATTTCCCCACCTTCCTATAAAACAGATAATTTATAAAATACTTATATTAGTAGCATTTTACCTATACAAATGTAACGTAGGAAAGGCTAAGCATCTCTTCTAATTTTAAAACAATGTTCATGCTACTCATAAATAATAACATATCAAATAAAACCTAATTATTTTTAGTACGTCTAGAGAACATAGTATATTTTTCTCTGTCACTGTTGCACCTAGTATAGTATCAACCACTTATATTAACTATAACTCTTAATCAAAGTAACTAGCTTTTATTTCACAGAGAGAACAGAGGAAGGTAGGGGAGAGGAGGACAAATAATTGAGAGGTGTTTGTCATGCACCAACATTTTAGCAGATAAATATGAGTTCCAAATACACATAACATTCTATAGACACAAGCACCCCTTTTAAAACTTTTCGAAGTGGCAAAACATAAATTTTTTAATTAACATGGAACAAAGCCATAGCCTTTTTGTAACATATAAAAATAAAAATAAAAAATGTAAACTTAAAATTATGACAAAGAGTCAGTGTTTGGTACTTAGTTTGGAATTATATGGATAGCCACTGACTATCCAATACCTAACTGAATTAACTCATTCTAAGATTTTAAGTCACGTAAAGATCTTGAAAATTTTCTTCAAAACCCACTATAAAACCTAATTACTGTTAAGTTGATCAAAATCCATTTTGTTAAATGTACATTTACATTTTTTATAATATTAAACATCATGTAAGAGTAATGTTACCTCTGATCAGTAAGTGTGTATAAATTTGGAAAAAATCATACCCAAGTAGAATAACAAGCCATGCTACCATTCTACTTCCACATGCAAATAAGTGAAGGCACAACTATTTTTATTAAATCATAATAAGTAATTTTTTTTCTGACCAAAGTTTTACCTAATTTACATTCCCTTGGATTTTTTAAAGTTTCTGGGTTAGTTTATATAAAATATTATTTTTATCTTTTAATTAAAGAATATTTAAATTATTACATGTTCAATTTTATTATTACCTGTAAATTTTAAAAATTGAAAATAAATGCTTATTTTTCTCTATAAATCCATTAGAACTTACTTTAAGAGACTAAATACACTAATTTCAAAATATTCTCTAGAGGTATAGAAATATTTCATAATTACAGGTAAAGACCTTTATGAATTACAGATAGACATACTGGCATAAAGATAACTTATAGCTTCAATTTTATAATTTCAGCCTTGAGCCAATAGTAAGCACAAAACCACAAAAGCTCACTGATTAAGATAAGAAAGAGATGTTCTCCTTACTAGTGGTCAGAATTTTCTACAGAATTTGAGCCCAAAGTGACAAATAAACAAAAAGGTTGTTAAGCCAGATTCTCTAACAATTCTCATCTACCAGGTAATTGATCTCTATAAATCATTAGTCCTTTTACAGAGGTCCCAAAATGGCTTGGCCATAGCTCCACATTCCTAATCATTGCTATCACTTATTAGTGATTAAAAAAAAATACATAGAAAAGAAAACTGAATTGGAAAAACAGAGAGTCAGCAAAATTCGACTGCTATTTGGATTCACCTCAGGGAGTCAAGAAAAGATGTGCCTGGGCTCCAGCAGCCCATATAGAGAGTGGTTCCCTAGCAACAATGTCCATTCATCTAGCTCTGTCAGGTGAATCAATCCACTGTGAGTCTCAGTGGAAGACTTCCAAAATTGTTAAAGAATTCTTTTCAAAAAAAAGTAAAATTATAACTGTCCTAGAGATATTAGATGAACTCTTGTTAGATATTTAACCCAGCATTAATGAGGGAACAAGGGAGATCTTACAACCAGTTCAAAAAAGATTTGAAAGAAACAAACTTATTTTGAGTTTTAAAATGTTGAAATGAATTTGCCAATGTATTCAAAAGTAGCTTTTAAAAAACAGTAGTGGAGGAAAGGAAGAGAAGAAAGTCCATTGAATCCCCACTGGACAGAATTCATTTGCATTTCATAGACAAGACTTATTTTGCATAAGTTTCACTTATCTACAATTTGCAGAGTTATAAATTAGCTTTAAGGCAATACAAGTCTGAAATCAGTTAATCTGGAAGGATGTCCTCTACAGAATTTGTACTACTCCATTTAGACGTCTATTTTCTTTTCTTTCAAAGTTTCATTTTAGTCTACCTAAGTAAATAAAAAATTGTATCTTTGCATGTATCTAGTGATGCTGTTAAGCAGTCTAATGCTAATTTGATTCTTAAAACTTTGCAAATGATATGCTTTTGCTCCAAAGTAGTTTAGTTTTGTTTTTAAAATTTTGCTTTATTTTAAGAAATACATTCCTTGTTTTTGTTGTTCTTAGGTTTCAGTATAATGGATCTAGTTGTCGGGTTTCACGTATTCCCCCCACTGAGCTTTCTCTGAGGTCTTTCAAACTGAGGCTTTTATTTTTTGTTTTTGTCTTCCTTTTCCTTTAAATAATTTTTTTTCTTTCTATGGTATGTTATCAAAAGGCTTATTATATGATTCTTAGTTTTTAAACCTCTAAACTTTACTTTTCTATTTATTACTTCTCTTTTCTTTCCTTTGGATATTTTGGTGAGTTGCTTGATCTTTTCTTCCACTGAGTAATTTGTTCTTCGGCTATGTCCATTCAGTAATTTATTCCACCCATTTTCCCCATTATTTATTTCAAGTATATTTTGCATACCAAATATTTTGTTTTGGTTCTTTTGAAATTATTTTGTGTTTTTCTTCAAATTATTAATACCTCAAGCTCTATAATCAAATATATTGTGCTAATTTTAAATTCTTGTTTAACTGAATCCTCTTTAATTCCACCCCTTCTCAAAGGAATTTGCTCCACCAATCATCCTTCATTTCTAATAATATTAATGCCAACTTTCTATTTTCTTACAAATATAATGCTGTAGTCATCCTTGACTTTTTTGTCTTTTTTTTTTTTTTTTTTTTTTTTTTTCAAAAAATTCGGTCAGATATTTAAAATAAATTCAGAATCTAACCATTTTCTAATCTTTCTGTTACTTTCTCTGAATCAAGACATCATCTCTCAGCAAGATAACTATAGTAGCCTCTGAACTTCTGTCTGTTTTTATCATATATCCCATCAATTTTTTCCCCAATGTAATTGTTCAAGGGAGCCTAAGAAAAATATAATCAGGCTGATTTAGTCCTCAAATTAAACAATTTCCTATTTATCTCAGAGAAAACCCCCAAACTCTCACAATTGCCTATGAGGCCTTGCAAACCTCTGTATTTCTGTGAACTCATTTTCTACTATCCTTCTTATTGCTCACATCAGTCTATCCCTACTGACCAAGAATTGCTCCCTGTAGTGGGTTGAAATGTTGCCTCCAAAAAAGATATATCCAGGTCCTGGAAACTGGGAATGTGACCTTATTTAGACAAAGTATCTTCACAGATGTAGCTAAGGCTCTCAAGATGAGACCACCTTGGATTATCATGGTGGACCCAAAGTCCAATAACAAATGTTCTTATAAAAGATAGAAGAGTTATACGAAGATAAAGGCAGAGACTGGAGTAATGCAGTCTTAAGACAAGAAAATCCTAGAATAGCCAGAATCTGTAAGAGGCAATAAAGACAATATCTCCTTCCAACCTGGGGAGAAAGATCCCTCTTGCTGTCACCTTAACTTCAAATTTCTGCACTCCAGAACTACAAAGAATAGAGATTTCTTTTGTTTTAATCATTGTTATAGCAGCGCTCCCTGGGAAATGAACACAGTACCAAGGAAGGCAGACAGACTCTGTCCTCAGCACTTGCACTGACTTTCTCTAATGCATCAAATCATTTTAATCCATATAATTGTATTGCTTATATACCCACTTCATTTAAATTTTTACTCAAAAGTCTCCCTCAGTGTGTGACATAAAATTGCAACTCCACCCTCCTAACATTTCTTACCCTATGTTTTAGGCTGTTGTTGCATTGCTACAAAGAAATACCCAAGGCTGGGTAATTAATAAAGAAAAGAGCTTTAATTGACTAATGGTTCTGCAGGCTATACAAGCATGGTGCCAGCATTTGCTCAGCTTCTGAGGAGGCATCAGGGAGCTTTTACTCATGGCAGAAGGAGAAAGTGGATCATGCATGTCACATGGTGAGAGTTGAGCGAGAGAGTGGTGGGAGGTGCCACTCACTTTTAAACAACCAGACCTCATGAGAGCTCACTATCAAGAGGACAGCACCAAGCTATGAGGGATTTGCCCCCATGACCCAAACACCTCTCACCAGGCCCCACCTCTTGGGGATTATATTTCAACATGGGATTTAGGGTGGCAAATACCCAAACTATATCATTCTGCCCCTGGTCTCCCAAGTATCATGTCCTTTTCACATTGCAAAATACAATCATGCCTCCCCAACAGTCCTCCAAAGTCTTAACTAATTCCAGCATCAAATCACTCAAAAGTCCCACATTCAAAGTTTCATCTGGAAATGAGTTTCTTCCACCTATAAAATCAAAACAAATCATTTACTTCCACAATGGAGGTAGAGCCATTGGGTAAACATTTTCATTCCAAAAGGGAGAAATCAGCCAAAAGAAGGAGGCTACAGGCCCCATGCAAGCCTGAAAGCCAGCTGAGAAGTCATTAAATATTAAAGCTCCAAAATAATCTCCTTTGACTCCAAATCCCACTTCCAGGGCACATTACTACAAAGGATGGGCTCCAAGGCATGGGGCAGCTTTGCCTGGGTGCCTTTTCCAGGGCCAGGATACAGATTGCTGATGCTTCTACCATTCTGGGTCTGGAGGGCAGAGGCCCTCATCCCACCACGCCAATAGGACATGCTTCTGTGGGGACTCTGCATAGGACCTTCAACCCCACATTTCCCCTCTGCCCTGCCCTAGTAGAGGTTCTCTGTGAGAGCTCTGCCCCTGCAGCATGCTTCTGCCTGGGCACCTGTGGTTTTTATGAATCCTCTAAAATCTAGGTGGAGGCTACCAAGTCTCCTTCATTCTAGCACTCTGTGTGCCACAAGGCTTAACACCTTATGGAAACCCCCAAGGCTTACAGTGGCTTGCACCCTCCAGAAGAGCAGCCTGAGCTCTTCCTGAGGTCTTTTGAGCCATGGCCATAGCTGGAGCAGCAGGGATGCAGGGAGCAGCCTCTCTAGGTGGCAGGGGGGCTATGGAACTCGAGGCCTGGCCCCTGAAACCATTCTCCTCCTAGGTCTCTGGGTCTGTTTTGCCTCAAAGAGCTCTAAAATGCCTTCAAAGCCTCTTTCCCATTATCTTGGCTATGAGTACCTGACTCATTTTCAGTCATACAAATCTCTCTAACAAGCGATTGCTCTGTAGCCCACTTAAATTCCTCTCCTAATAATGCTTTTTCTTTCTCTGCCACATGGCAAGCCTGAAAATTTTCCAAACTTTTATGCTCCACTTCTCTTTTACAAATAAGTTCCAATGTTAAGTTATTTAAGCAGCCACCCTCCTCCTGGTAACAATTTTCTGAATCACGCTATTCTTGCATTGCTATAAAGAAATACCTAACACTGGACAATTTATAACAAAAAGAGGTTTAATTGGCTAACAGTTCTGCAGGCTGTACAAGCATGGCACTGGCATCAGTTCAGCTTCTGGGGAGGCTTCAGGGAGCATTACTCATGGCAGAAGGTGAAGGGGGAGCAAGCACATCACAGGGTAAAAGAGGGAGCGAGATAGTGGGGAGTAGGTACCATACACTTTTAAACAACCAGATCTCAGAAGAACTCACTATCAAGAGGACAGGATTTCCCACCAGGCCCCACCTTCAACATTGGAAATTAAATTTTAACATGAGATTTCGGAGGAACAAACATCCAAGCTATATCACCCTGTTTTATTTTTCCATAGTACTGTCATCTACTCAAATAAATGTATGTATTTTACATGTATGGTTTTCCTTCCCCTAATAAAATGTATGCTCTGGAAGAATATAAATATTTGTCTTTTTGTTTAAAGCTAATGTATTTGAGTTATGTATTCCTTGGCACCTAAAAGAGTTTCTGGAATGTAGCACAACCTAAATGAATATTTGTTAGATGAATAAATTAGTCACTTAGTTTGTCATCTTTTTTTTTTGCGGTAGTAATATTCCTCTGTGGTGGGGTTAATTTGGATTTGTTCCCATGGGGTTCCTGTTACCTCCTTAATTCGATTCACTGTCTCCACAGATTAATTCAGTGGTTGGGGAGGAAACATGGTTTATCATTCCTATTCTTCCCAGCTCTCCAGCAAGAAATTTTTCTAAACAAAATTTTTCTTTTAAACTCTTAAGAAGCAGCAGCTGCCTTTCAAGAGGCAGCCTCTGTAAGTTTTAATCAGTCACTGGGTCTGGGAGAGCAAAAGCTTGTAGACTGTCCCTACACATTGCAGGAGGACTTTTGTGCAGACCTAATATCATTTCCACTTTGGAACAAAGACTAGTACTGCTGCTACTAAACTTTTGTGATGAAAAGGCAGAAAAGTATTTTCCCAAGGGACAGGGGAAAGCTTGGAACAAGCCTTAGACGCTTTACTCCCGTGTGAAAGAGTAATGCTGCTTCTGTCATCCTACAGCTGACCTGAAACTATCAGGCCTTGCTCTTCTCCAGTTCATATAAATAATTTCATAGAACATTAACATCAAATAAGGTCACTCTTGACTATGATGAATCAAGATAAAAACAAGATCACTCCATAATTATGGGTGAACACAGACAAAACAAGAACATGTCCAGATCACAGAACACTGAACATTCTCCTCTCCCAGACACATCCGAGACTGCTGCTGCTTTACTAAATTTAGCTTTAGCCCTCAGTTTTCTCTCCTTCTAGATATGATGTATTAAAGTATCCACTCACATAATAACCTCCACTCCTTTAAAATGTGCAATCCAGAGCAACACACTCTTCCTTACACTCTGCCCTACGTCATCTAACACAAACTCAAATCTTATACTAACTACTTTTTAACACTGCGTGCTGAGAAGCCCTCAGTCCTCCATAGTGTGTGTTGGCTCTTGCTGAGGTTTTCCAGTCTGTATAACTGTGGGTATGCTCTTGGTGGTCTTTGGCTAGAAATAATTGACACCCACCTATCTTCATCCTGAAGCTTCAGATAGTTCTCTACTCAGTAAAGTGCTAGAAAATATTTAACAATGGGGTCTCAAATAATAATAATAATAATAATGAAGAAGAAGAAGCAGCAGAAGAGGAGGAGGAGGAAAAAGAAGGAGAAGGAGAAGGAGGAGGAGAAGAAGAAGACATAGTCCTGAATTGTAGTGTTTCCTAATTTCCATGATATAATTACTTCCACCAGGGATTATTCAAAGATACCAAGTATTTATTTGGCTCTTAAAATCCTGGATTTCCCTAAATCAGCTATTGTTTGATGGCATGACTGGCTACAAGATACTACAGCCTTTAGCTGTCAGATACTCACAGACTACATGTTCGCTTCCTAAAATCTATGCCACCTTCCCTGCCAATTCTACAGTTTCTCCAGGGTCACTCTGGGGGTAAGGAAGCAGCATGCCACAACTGCTCACTCTTGCAACACTAACTAGAAAGTCTGAAATGTAGTTGTTATTCAAGCAACCATGTGTGCACGAGTTTGTAAAGGTAAAATTAGTTATTGGCTTAAGATATATATTGGTAATTCTTTGAGGAAAAGGAAAGAATTTTGCACTTAATGAAATATAACTTCTGTAGATAGAACTCAATTTCCTTTTAAGCTTCAGCATACCAATTGGCACAAATCACCCCACGTGATAGCAAAGGAAAATATTTTCAATCTATTTTGGCATTGACTTTCACTATACTACTTAAGAGTTGTTCTTAAAGGGAAATAATTTTCTCCTAAAGCATGTACATAATGATACTTGGAATGTCACTTGTAAAAGAAAAAGTTAATATTACTTGAAGCGTTTATAATTCTAATATTTAAATATGCTATACACTTTAAGATCTGAACTAAAATGTAAAACTTTTTACCCCTTCTTTCAGTGTTTCTACACCGTCTGAACCATAAGATTTGAAGCCAACTGTCTGCTGCTGAATGGCATATGTGCTGTTGATGACCTTGGTAAAGTTATATAAGCTTTGTTCCTCAGTTTCCTAGTCTGTAAAACGAGTGTGATATTAATAGAACCTAACTTATTAAGTGGCATCAAAGATTAAATAAGTTCCTGTATGCAAAATGTTTAGAAAAAAGCCTGGCACATAATAGGTGATAACAACATGAATATTCTTATTATTCTGTTACTTGAGCATATATTATAATTAGCCATCCAAATATGTGTGTTTTATGCAAACACACATTGTACAATAAGAAAAATTTTTAGGGGCCAGCTTACATGCATAGTATTACAAATCTGGTCCTATGTGTACACATTTTCAACACAGAAAATTTTTGAAATAAAGAGTTATGAGATAATTATATGCACAGAGCTGTATGAGTGCTAGTTATTTGGGAGGAGAAAGTTATATTATTCAATATATTTTAAAATAGAAATCATAAAAAATATAACTGTGTTTCAATATTGGTGTATTTTGTTTAAGTTGAAATAAAAGCTATTTAAAACTTTAAAAGTGTGAAATTATCCTTGCCCTTTGAAGTGGTAGTTTAATGTAAATGTAAGAATCAAAAGGTGACTAACCATTTATTACTTTTTCACATTTGTCAGCTTAATCCAGTCGGGTAGTTTAGAAATTCTGTCACAGATGTCTGAAATTGTTAAAATTAGCATGTTTTATCTGCAGAATGCAGAATGTTCATTTACATAAAATTGGTTCATTTCTAACACAATGTAGCTATAAAAATATGTTTTCATAAAATACATTTAAAGTAGTTGAAATACTTTCTGGAAAAATTATCTGAGGGGAAAACTGGTAGCATTTATGATGAACTCACCATGATTTACCCTGGCAAGGCAAAGTCCACACTCTTACTAGTTGATAGTTATTGAACCTTGTTTTAAAGAAAAAGATTATTATAACCACAAAAACGAGGTGAAATAGTAAGATTTATCAACAATTGTTAAGTAATTAGGATAGGCTGCTTTCATAAAAACTTTCTCAAAAATAAAAATAAAAAACCTTTATCTATCCCAGATTCTAGAATATTCATTTTATAATGTACCATGAGCACTTACTAAGTGAGAGAGTACTAAGAATTTTGAGCAATACTGTGTTCAGTAATCTGACAAGTAATTTTGCAGCATTATGTCTTTTTAAGATAAAATTCATTAAATAAAAATGATCAAAAAGCAAAAAAGAAATAATAGATTGATGAAAGAGAAACAGAGAGAGAAATTGGAAAAAAAAACAGACAAAGAGCAAAAGAGAAGGAGAAATCAATTTTAATTTAAAAAATTAATAAGTGGTAATACAGAGATTATATTTAAAAATAGTTTGATTTTACTTTTTAATGACAAAAATCAGAACCCAGATACAGATAAATATATAAATTTATCCTTTGATGAAGGCATGGGTTATACCCCAAACCTAAGATTTTCTGCTTTCAACACATTTTTATCTGAAACTGTACATGAATATCATGCTGTCATGCCCACCCCTTCTCTGACAGCTTGAATAGGCCTGGTTTAAACTTTGCCAGAATGATGACCAGCAGGGACATTTTGAATGATGCCCTTAAAAATCTGAATGGGTAAATATGGGAAGTAGTACATATTTAGCTGCAGAAATTAAAACTATTATGCCATGAAGTATTAAAAATGGAAAAGGAACACATGTCCAAAGCACTGAGTAAGCCCTACTTGAAGAAACAAAAGCAATTATACAAAGGAAATACACACCAGGTAAAGATCACATTAGTAGCCCAAAAATATACATACAGATAGAAATAAACAATATATGAGGGGCAGTTCTGATAATGCTAGAAACTACTGTGGAAAATCACAAACTTCTTGACTGTAGTCTTGACCTATATCTTTCCTCCACCTCTGCTTTGTGGTTTCATTCTTTCTACTTACCTTCACTAAAGTACAATGTATTTTATATATATATATATGTAAATATATGTATGTATATGATTTATATGTATGTATATATGATTTTATATGTATGTATATATATGATTATATATATGTATGTATATATGATTTTATATGTATGTATATATGATTATATATATGTATGTATATATATGATTATATATATATATGTGTATATATATATATATGATTTGTCTTTTTTCCCTAGAATGTAAGTTCCATGATGGCAAGTTTGTTTTTTGCTTCTTTCTGTAAAATTCAGAATAGTGTCTGGCATATCATCAATGCTCAATAAATATTATAAAGCTATTAAGTGGACGAATGAATATAATTATGATATTGATAGTTCTAGACCTTTCTTTGCATTTGTTTGTTTGTGTTTATTTCTGTGGGTCTAGTTTAAGAATGTTCCTGAATTTGCCAGGTGCAGTAGCACAGGCCTGTAATCACCACTACTTGGGAGGCTGCGGTGGGAGAATTACTTGAGTCCAGAAGTTTGAGACCAGCCTGGGCAACATAGCAAGACTCTGTCTCAAAAAATATAATAAAATGTTTCTCAGTTAAATAATTTCTACATGGACTCTTAAGAACACACACACGTACTACCTGATTTATTTCCACCTCCCAGAAGAAACTATCACAAAATTTTTATCAGATTATTAGCTAAATAACACTACTGTTTAGCTAAATAATACTAAATGACTTCTCATAATGGTGCTTTTCTGGTTTTGCAATTTTAGTATCATTTATTGACTTCCAGCAAGGAACTATCTTTTCTACTACCCAAAATTTATTTATTTTGCTGCTTCCTGTGGAGCAAAGAATTTCATTTTTCAATTCTTTATTGAATTTTAAGTAAATTATGTTTTTTTCCCCAAGAGTGGTTTCCGTTCTCCGAATACTCCTTTAAAAACAAGTATACTCAAAAAATGGGAAAATGATATATAGATTAGAATTATAAGGAAAAAGTTACAAATTAGAAAACCAGAGATAAGATGTAAACTAAAAACAAACATCCCAATGGTTTCCAAACTGAACAGGTTGCAATGGCAGTATGAATGTGGGTGTCTACTCAGACTTCCCTGTTTCTCCATTCATTCTCATCAAAACATTTGTGTGAAACCTTAGTGACTTCACTTAAAATTTTTAACTTGAAAATTAAGATCCCGAAGAAATAATTATATAATTATTCACCTATTCAAATAATATTTTGTAGAGCAGTTGAATAAAAATTGTCTTTCTTTTGTAATAAACTTAGGTTGTTCTGTTGAGAGATAAATACAGGCACAAAATAGTAAGTTCTCATGTGAAAATGTGGTCCATGTTTTAGAAACATCAAATTTTAAAAAATACAAGAACAATATTTTAATGAAAATTAATTTTATAATAATTGCAGTAAAGTTGCAATACAATCACAGAGTTTTTAGACTTCTTTCAAAGCATGGTATTGTTTTTGTAACTGTTAATAGCTCTTCACTCCATGTGCAGCTTTTTTTATACTCATGATGTTTTACTATTACCTCCAAGATATCAAAGCTCAGTTTTCAAGTCTTGACCTTCTACATCTGATGTAGGAAGATGGTAAGAGAATTTTTCATACAAGTGGAAAGATTTCTGTTCCAAATTCATATAAACTCATACTACTTTATGCAAACTGATTTTCTCAACCACTCCCTATCACAAATCATTAATAAAGAAGGACAGATAAACATATACTCTCTCATTTTTTTTCCAAAATGCATTCCTATGCAGAGGTTTTTAACTGACTTCCCACTGCATCCTTTTTTTAAAAAAAATGAACCTAATTTTTAAGTAACATTTAATAATTTGGGGATTATGTTTAATTAAGATATCTGAATTATCTTAGAAATTCAGAGATTCTCTCTACATTGAATATGCATTTTGAAATGTAAACAATTGGCTGGGCCTGAGTACTAGTTTCCTCTGTAATCTCAATGGCAGGCATGAACTGTACAGTCCCTACCACCGACAACACATAGGCATATATCGTACATGCCCGTGGTGGCTTCATTGTATAGACATTTGGCAAACCTAGGAATTTGACCATTCTAGTTGTAGTCATGCTTCCCCCTTTCCCAGCTGGAAGAAATTTTCCATTCTCCAAACATTTAAATTTCACAGCTTTCTACATTTTAGTATACACTTGAATATACAATTCTTCATCCTTTTTCCTCATTTTCAATGCTAAATATAAGGCAGAATCAGTATTTTTGTTTCATATTTATGGAGAACATACTGAGAGTTACATAAAAGGATTACTTTTCCTTTTTTTTTTGTTCTCCTATTTTTTCAATGTAGTAGTATAGGGAGATTATTACTTGAAATTAAAGTTATCAGATGAAATTTTACATGAATATTTAATCTTCATATGAAGGTCAAATAACATTAAAATCTTTATGCATGACTTTCATAATATACTGATATCTCTAAGTTTTCAATTTTTTAGTAAATTTAAAATATTAACAATATCCACAGAAAGAAATCTCTAACAATTATTTTAAAATTTGATAGTAATCCAAGGTACTTGATTCCCATTATCATTAGAGTACTTTTTTTGGAAAGAGTATTTTAATGAGATGCTAATGGAAAATACTACTCCCTCCTCTTAAACCTGATCCACATTTCACTATGCTCAGATAAAGAGCTACTGTAAAAATTTAAGTAACTTGACTGAAAACAGAATAAGTAAACAAAAAAAAAATTAAGTTCTGTAAATGTGTTACTGATAAATTGTAGTAAAATAAAACATATTTCAAGATTATTGTCTTGAAATTTTTATGGAATATTTCTTTTCAGATTTAACTTAAGATACTTGATGTAATATCTGAGGAGGTTTTTTTAACCTAATCAAATCTCTAAAATCTTTGGGAAAGTGATATACATCCAATGTCTATTTTATTTAACACTACAGCTATTGAATCAACCTCACAATTGTATTAATGTCAAATATATCCAGATGGATAAGAAAAAAATTAAAAATTAAAAATATTTAAAAGTAATAGTCCTAATGTTCTTGATTGAAATATATTTATAAAGATACAGTTTGTATTTGACTTCCTTCTCCTGTATATATTTACAGGACACTACTTTAGTAACTTTGTACTTTCTAAACTAACTAAATTAGAACGTCATAAGGGTGGAATAAGAAATATGATTTAAGTAACCAATTGATATTTTTAATCTTGTGCTTCTTCCAAACAGGGATTGAGAGCTTCAATGTGCAAAAAGGAGAGCAAGCAAAAGAGGAAGAAAAAAAAAAAGGGTGAGTAGGCAATGAGGCAAGTGGTTACATTCTTGTGAGGCTGTGAATAGTGTTCCTTAAATCTATATTTTACATATGAAAAGAAAGGAGTGGGAGAAACAGTCAACTATGCATTGATCTCACACTCAGTAATCTACTTTTTACATGCAATAAGGCATTTGAAAGTACAGCTCTGACTGGGCACAGTGGCACTCATCTGCAGTCTCAGCCCTTTGAGAACCCAAGGGAGGCGGGTCAATTGAGCTTGGAAATTTGAGACCTGCCTGAGCAATAACATGAGACTTCACCACTACAAAAAACACTTTAGCCAGGTATGGGGGGCATCTCTGTGGTCCCAGCTACTAAGAAGACTGAGGTGGGAGAATGGCTTGAGCCCGGTAGGTCAAGGCTGCAAAGAAGGATGATCATGCCATTTCACTCCAGCTTGGCCACAGTGTGAGACCCTGTCTTAAAAAATAAAAAGTAAAATAAAATAAAAATAAATTTTAAAAAATTACAGCTCTCTGGGAACAAAAGGAAGATAGCTTTTTGCATGACTCAGTTCTCAATCTTAATTTTCTCTTTGGCATAGGCAGCTTGATGTCTCAAGCTTTTATTTTTATTTCATACTTCCCGCTATTCTTAAAAATCTTTCAGAAGAAGCATTGTAAAAGAAAATGAGTCTCTGGTCACAGGTTTGGTCTGCACCTTCATCACCAGGATGGTTCATTCCTAGAAGGTTAAGTCCCATGTTGCTAGGAAGGCTCATTTCTAACAGGTCATGTCTCAGTGAGATAGTCAAATGCCTAAGCAGATAAAAGGGGATCTCCAGAGAAACTCCGACATGCCCCACAAGTGTTTACATCAGATGCATTTGTACAGATGAGGGAACCTGCCCAGGGCCTTGTCTGAGCATGCTCAGGTGTGCACTGGGGGAACAGGGTGGAGCCATAGGCAGCGGGGGAAGGAGCCTGGCCTCTTCAGTTCCTTTGTGATGGCCTGGGATTCAATCTCCCAGGTGGCGGAGGAAGGGGCGGGGGGCTGTTAGCAGGGCTGCATCTCACTTTGTTAAGGTTTTTGTTTGTTTTTCTTTTTCTTTTCCCCCTTTTTGCCCAATAAAATCCTGTTATACTCACCCTTCAGTGTTTCTGAGGGGTGACAGCATGCTGGCAGTCCTCACAGCCCTCTCGGCACCTCCTCTGCGTGGGCTCCCACTTTGGCGGCACTTGAGGAGCCCTTCAGCCCACCACTGCACTGTGGGAGCCGTTTTCTGGGCTGGCCAAGACAGGAGCCGGCTCCCTCAGCTTGCAGGGAGGTGTGGAGGGAGAGGCGCGAGCGGGAACCGGGGCTGCGCGCGGGCTTGTGGGCCGGCTGGAGTTCCGGGTGGGCGTGGGCTTGGCGGGCCCTGCACTCGGAGCAGCCGGCACACCCTGCTGCCCCGGGCAATGAGGGGCTTAGCACTCGGGCCAGCGGCTGCGGAGGGTGTACTGGGTCCCCCAGCAGTGCCAGCCTACCCGTGGTGTGCTCGATTTCTCACCGGCCCTTAGCTGCCTTCCCGCGGGGCAGGGCTCGGGACCTGCAGCCCGCCATGCCTGAGCCTCCCACCCCCGCCATGGGCTCCTGTGCCGCCCGAGCCTCGGGTCCCCTTCCACACTGTGAAAGCTTTGTTCTTTCGCTCTTTACGATAAATCTTGCTACTGCTCACTGTTTGGGTCCACTCTGCCTTAAGAGCTGTAACACTCACCTCGAAGGTCTGCAGCTTTACTCCTGAAGCCAGTGAGACCAGGAGCCCACAAGGAGGAACGAACAACTCCAGATGCGCTGCCTTAAGAGCCGTAACACTCACCGCGAGGGTCCGCGGCTTCCTTCTTGAAGTCAGTGAGACCAAGAACCCACCAGTTCCGGACACAATGCCATGTTCCTACATTTTCCTGATCGTGTGAAAATAACCCAGTTTTTGCTGAACTAAGGGGCAAAATTCTGCAACATTTTGGCACCCAGACGTGGGGCTTGAGGAAGAATGAGTAAGGTGTGGACCAAAAAGTCTTCTTCATTTTTGCTTCTAAGCCTTTTTGTCCTCAGACTTTTTCTGAGGGTAGAAGAAATTGTGCCTCCTTTCTGTCCTGACCCCCATCGCTTTCAGGGGTCGGGAATGTCAACCTTTTCTTTCTTTTTGGGGGATGGACAGTCAAACAGCGGCTCCCTCTCCTTCCAGCTGGGGCTGGGGTTCACGGCTCAAGGATACCCAATGACTGGCTTGCCTTGCCCACCACACATCCGTGGAATCTTCCCCTCCTCCAGCCAAGGAGTCCAGCTCCTTCTGACAGCTATTAAGTTTCTCTTCCAGTGGGAAGAACCCATTTGCATAAGAATAAGAGGTTCTGTGAAACCCCGTCTCTACTAAAAATACAAAAAAATTAGCCAGGCTTGGTGGCGGGCACCTGTAGTCCCAACTACTCGGGAGGCTGAGGCAGGAGAATGGCGTGAACCTGGGAGGCGGAGCTTGCAGTGAGCCAAGATAGTGCCACTGCACTCTAGCCTGGGTGACAGAGTGAGACTCCGTCTCAAAAAAAAAAAGAGTAAGTGGTTCTTCCCCAGACTTAACCCTGCACCTTAAACTTTTTTTCCTTTTCTCTACCCTATCAACAGTTAACACAGTCCTGCACTTTGAACTTCTTTTCTTTTCTCCACCAGTGTTATGGGAAGTCAGGGACCCCGAATGGAGGGAACAGCTGGAGCCATGGCAGAAGAACATAAACTGTGAAGATTTCATCTTAATAGGTACATTTATCAGTTCTCAAATAATACTTTCATAATTTCATATGCCTGTCTTTAATCTCTTAATCCTGTTATCTTCGTAAGCTGAGGATGTACATTGCCTCAGGACCGCTGTGATCATTGTG
Organism: Symphalangus syndactylus; assembly: GCF_028878055.3. NCBI lineage: Eukaryota > Metazoa > Chordata > Mammalia > Primates > Hylobatidae > Symphalangus > Symphalangus syndactylus. The sequence continues at coordinate 108,752,773 of NC_072426.2, read as the reverse complement.
TTAACTGTACAAATTGTAAAACATGTGTTTGAAAAATATGAAATCAGTGGACCTTGCACCTTGAAAAAGAACAGAATAATAGCGATTTTTATGGAACAAGGGAAGGCAACCATAAGGTCTGACTGCCTGCAGGTTCGGGCAAAAAGACCCATTATTTTTCTTCTTGCAGAGAGCCTATAAATGGACGTGCAAGTAGGAAACGTATTGCTAAATTCTTTTCCTAGCAAAGAATATTAATATTAATACCCTGGGAAAAGAATGCTTTCCTAGAGAGAGGTCTATAAACGGCCGCTCTGGGAATGTCTGTTTTATTCAGTTGAGGTAAGGACTGAGATAAGCCCTGGTATCCTGCAGAACCCTCAGGTTTACTAGGGTGGGGAAGAACTCTGCCCTGGTAAATTTGTGGTCAGACTGCTTCTCTGCTCTCAAATCCTGTTTTCTGTTGTTTTATCAAGACAATATGGTGCACCACTGAACATAGACCCTTATCAGTGGTTCTGCTTTTGCCCTTTGCTCTGTGATCTTTGTTGGACCCTTATCAGTGGTTCTGCTTTTGCCCTTTGTCCTGTTCCCTCAGAAGCATGTGATCTTTGTTAGACCCTTAATAGTGGTTCTGCTTTTTGCCCTTTGAAGCATGTGATCTTTGTACCTACTCCCTGTTCTTATACGCCCTCCCCTTTTGAAACCCTTAATAAAAACTTGCTGGTCTGAGACTCAGGCAGGCATCACGGTCCTACTGATATGTGACATCATCCCTGGTGGCCCAGCTGTAAAATTCCTCTCTTTGTACTGTCTCTCTTTATTTCTCCGCTGACCAACACTTACGGAAAATAGAAAGAACCTACGTTGAAATATTGGGGGCAGGTTCCCTCAATACACCAGGTTAGAAGTTAATTTTTATGTGAAAGAGAGGTTTTTTTTTTCCTTTTAGAAGATATTATACTAAGCTAGGAATGATAAGGATCACTGTTTACATTCTCTATAAAATTTCAATTATGAAAAATGTTTTGTGAGTTTTTGTTTTAAACTGTAGCCAATCTGGTGTGCTTTGCGTGTCTTTCTGTATGGTCAATAGTAAGCTCTGCCGTTGGCCTCCATCTTGTTTTACATCCTGGGGTGTGTTACGTATAACCACATGGCAATGCTGTTTTTAGCCTCTGCCATTTTACAATGGCAGCTGCGTTCAATCCTGGCTTAGGAATGAGTTTTTTTCTGGTTTGATGTCTGCATGACCTTTTGCTGTTTGTTGATTCTCTTCCTTTCCACAAACAGTCTTGGATTTTCCTTTCTCTGAGCCTTTACTAAAGTTCGAAAGCCAGAAATGTTGGCTGCTTTGTGTCCGTAATTGGTTCCTTCCAGTGGGTTCTTGGCCTCGCTGACTTCAAGAATGAAGCCACAGACCCTTGCAATGAGTGTTTCAGTTCTTAAAGATGGTGTGTCCAGAATTTGTTCCTTCAGATGTTCAGATGTGTCTGGAGTTTCTTCCTTCCGGTGGGTTCATGGTCTTGCTGAATTCAGGAGTGAAGCCGCAGACCTTCACAGTGAGTGTTACAGCTCTTAAAGGTGGTGCGTCCAGAGTTGTTTGTTCCTCCCAGTGGGTTTGTGGTCTCGCTGACTTTGGGAATGAAGCCGCAGACCCTCGCAGTGAGTGTTACAGCTCATAAAGTTAGTGCAGACCCAAAGAGTGAGCAGCAGCAATATTTATTATGAAGACCAAAATAACAAAGCTTCCACAGTGTGGAAGGGGACCCAAGAGGGTTACTGCTGCTGGCTTGGGTGCCAGCCTTTATTCCCTTATTTGTCCCCACCCACGTCCTGCTAATTGGTCCATTTTACAGAGTGCTGATTGGTCCATTTTACAGAGTGCTGATTGGTCTGTTTACAAACCTTTAGCTAGACACAGAGAGCTGATTGGTGCATTGTTACAGAGTGCAGATTGGTGCATTTAAAATCATCTAGATAGACAGAAAATTTCTCCAAGTCTCCACTCAACCCAGGAAGTCCGGCTGGCTTCACCTCTCAGCTTGGCAGGCCTGAAGTCAGGTAATAAGAGAGCTAAAAGGATTTTCTTAAAGAGTATTCAGCTTAATTAAAAGTGGATATCTAAGTTATATGTATATTTAAAAGACCTTTATGCTTTCTTGGATCTTGTTTTGCTGGAAAAGTTTTTTTCCAGTCATCTCAATTTTTTTTTCTCCATTTTGTCTTGCTACTCTTAATTCATGCATGAGAGGCCAATATTCTAACTAGGAGGTTGTTAAATGAAAAATTTTATAGCCAGTGGATTTTTTTCTGCCTGTCTACATAGTTATATATGTGCTGTGTGTGTGATGTCTATAAAAAGAGTGCTAATTAATTGGCCTAAAGGAAGATAAGTGCTTAGATCAAATATTATTTAAAAGGGAAGATAAAAGCTATGGTACCTTTTAGTTCATATAACTTTAATCTTTGAGAAATCAAAACAGCCTTAAAGATTATTGATGAAATGCAGATGTTGTCAAAAATGTAAATAGGTGAACTAAATTATGCAGGTCAGATACTAGGTTTATTAAATATTTTAGGGTTATAAACTGCCTTTTTTGGTTTGTAGAACTGTTTGACTTGCCTGTTTCACAGTAGGTAAGGCCTGATGACATATGAAATTAATCAAGCCCTTATCATTCTGGAAGGAGTCAAACCTTAGCTACACCTTGTACATAATAAAAACAACTTACCACATTTTATGTTAAAGTTAAAAATTGCTAGGAGTTATAACATTTAACATTACAACATTATGTAACATTATAACATGTAATTCAGACTACTGGAAATAGATTTACATGGGTGATTTGTAAGAACAGTAAAATGTGATTTTACTAAAAGATTATAAAAAGGCATGGAAATATAAATTATTGCCTACCTTGTACATAATAAAAACAACTTACCTCATTTTATGTTAAAGTTAAAAATTGCTAGGAGTTATAACATTTAACATTACAACATTATGTAACATTATAACATGTAATTCAGACTACTGGAAATAGATTTACATGGGTGATTTGTAAGAACAGTAAAATGTGATTTTACTAAAAGATTATAAAAAGGCATGGAAATATAAATTATTGCCTAGGGTTGAAGGATTGTTTTGAATTAGATAAGATAAAGCTGAAGGTTTAAACAAATGATGGAAGGATTCTAAAAGTTAATCTTGCAAAAACTGTATGTGTGAACATATTTACTAAATTCAAAGGGGTATTATAGGATTTTTCTGTAAACTGAGCATTGAAATAAAAGTACAATAAATGTTTGCTGGCCCTAATCTGCTCTTTAGCAAAATTTGTAAAGAGTTATAAATGGTATTTGCCCTTTTAAACTTCTGAGTCTTTATTTTGGCAAAATTTTGTAACAACTTATGGTAAACTGGAATTCTGTTTTATAACATCAAGTGTTTTAAACCTCTAACATATTTAACAGGCTTCCCAAAATCAAACTTCAGTTTCAAAATTCTTTCCTAATGCCTGGCTTTTGGATGCTACAGAGAGCCCCTGGAGTATCCAAAAGAGAGTTAAACAGGATGATTTTACATGTTTAGTTGTATGAGATAGCCAAAATGGTGTTCAATCTTCTTTAGGTTGTATTTGGTGAAAAATAGTAATATATTTTCCAAAATTGCATGAGGTTTCTATAATTCTAATGTCTAAAGAATATGCTATCAGTCATAATTAAGGTTTTTGTGTTAAGTTATTGTAAACCACAGCGATAACAAAACGTATCTGTCAATTGTGTTACTGACTATAACTACTCTGAACATTTTGTTATTCACAGACAATTGTTATCTTGTTTTGATCCTTTTCAATGGATGGTCTATAATAAGCTATTGGACTCTGACAGGTGCTCTCAAATACAGGTTTCTTATAAACATGCAGATCATGACATTGGAATAAAGGAAAAATGTACAGGGCATTTAAGAGCTGAAATGTTCATGAATACCAAGCAAAACGAGAGCAAACTGAATACACTGAACTCATAGAAAACTGAAGTAATCTTTTTGACTTTTGCTTGAAACATTGCTAATTTCTGTTTTGTTTTTGAGAGCCAAGGAAACTTATTTTGAGTTGTTTATGGCCTTTAATAATTGAAAAAGCTATACTCCTGTGAACAAAATTTGAATCATGTTTGTTTCTCTCTGCCTGGTTCCCCTAGAATTTGGAAACTATCTGTGAGTATTCTTAACTTGTGGCAATATAGTTGTTTGAATCAGCAGAGTAAGAATTTATTTTCTTTTGCAACAGGATGCAATTGAAGAAACTGGTGTTTTACCAAGGCTCTGACTGGAAGGGTATGCTTCCCTTTATGTAGTCAAGCTCAACTTGCAGAGCCAATAAAAACCTCATAGGAAAACTGGCCTCATATCCTTGTCTACACAGTCCCTGTACAGGGTTCCTAACCTGCCATGAGTAAAGAATATCACTTTCAACAGGCCAAGGAACAACAGGCTCTTGGGACCTCAAGAAGAGAGGAGTTTACCCAAATCACAGGTATTCGAGGGTACAAATCCACGGCTGGGCTCAGCTTTATGGTCTTATCTGAGATTCCTTGTGGAACAACGTTCCATCAAAGCCAATCTAAAAGGCCTATATAGAAATAATTATTCTTGCTGTACTTTATGCAAATAATCAGGCCAAGTATAAGACTAAAGTCTGTTTTTCAAACAATGCAGTCCCATCATGATTTGTTTTTAACAAAAATGAGGACTAGAGAGAGAGAAATTATGTTTCAAAACTTATCATCATTAGATTCTAGATCCACTAGTTTTTTGTTTTGTTTTGTTTTGTTTTTGCCTACATGTTAGACTAACCCTGCTTGTTCCTGTGAACCAACCAGTAATCTCCAGCTACAGCTCAGAAAGAACAAAAGGAATGGGTGATGTAAAAATCTGGATCAATATTCTAATTCTGAGCAAATATCCTGCAAATACTGGCAGGTGATGTGAATAAATAGGATGCCCATCACCTGGAGCATTCCTTTTTTGGGAAAGCAAGACCAAAGCCAAGCCACATGCATCCAAATCTTAGCAAGCATAACTATAGCCACCAGTTATTTGGGTGTGTCACAAGACATCCTTTTCTCTCCCTTGTTGGAGGAGGACTCAATTCCACAGCTTCACCTTAGCATTCGGCTTATGATAAGGAGTCCATGCAATCCCCACCCCGAGACATATTTTTGTCCCGAACTCAATTCCAAGCTTCAGGTCAAAGCCCTAGGAAAGAAAACTAGATCTAAGGAATCCAGATGCAGATTATAACAACAACAAAAAAAAATGTCATGGATAAAGGCCATGCTGCTATCCATGGCATAAGTGAGGTCTAGGGAATTCAAAGGCTACTGAGAGTAGGGGAGATAAGGCATATGTGGGTAAGAGCAGATATTCACACCCCTTAAGCCACTCTGTTAACATGGGTGAAAGCCACGTTTACACCCATGGATGGCATGCTGTCATGTTCACCAGGACTCAGGGATACAAGGATTGAGGAAAGAAAGAGGAATGCTTCACTGTCCCTCACTCACTTACCCTGCATATTTGCTTGGAAGAGAAAATAACCAGGGATGTTTGCTCCCCTCTTTCTAGATGTGTAGCCATTCGTCTTCAGTCTGTACCCTTTTTGAATGTATCCTGAACACCTGTGATTGCTCAGAAAAAAAAAAAAAAAAGCGTTCTTTTTTCTTTCTCTGTCTTCTCTTCACTGATAAGCATTTGTGTCTCTGTACTATGGAACATCCCCCTCAGATGCATTCTCCAAACTGGGAAGAGTTAATTTCCCAACCTTAGATTGGTTGGCTTAGAACTGGGCTCAGGGAAAGGGAACCCAGAATTCTGACATGGCAGCAAAAGGGTAAAACTTTTTTCTTTTTTTCTTAACAAGCCAGGCTTTTGATCTCCCCCTCCTTGTGCAAATTGGTAAAAGGCCTTGGGATTTTGAGCTGTCATTACCCACTCCTTGTTTCATTGTGATATATGTTTTCTCATAACTTGGTTTGTCTCTTCTCACCTTCAGGCCATCAAAATCCAAACCTCACAATACAACCAAAGCCTCAAATAATGGCCCCTTTTGCTGGGAACCCTTGGATAGCCCTCTGAGGGAGCTCTGACTGCCTTTTATCTAAAACAGCGCCCCCTGTCAGCAGAAAGGAGTTACAGCAATCTTACTACTTATCCTTCTTTTAATGGCAGTTAGATGTACTTCTTTAGAGGAGGAATGAGACAGCCAAATGCTAGGCAGATGAAAGGGGTCCCCTGAGAATCTCAGACCCATCCGACAAGTGTTTACATCAGATGCTTTTGTGCAGATGAGGGAATCTTTCCAGGACTTTTGTCTGAGCATGCCCACATGTGCACTGAGGCAACAGGGTGGAGCCACAGGCAGGGTGAGGAGCCTGGCCTCTTCGATTCCTGTGTGGTGGCCTGGGATTCAACCTCAAAGGTTGGGGGCGCCTGTTAGCAGGACTCTATCCTGCTTTGCTGAGTATTTTTTTCTTTTCTTCCGTTTTTGGCCAATAAAATCCTGCTCTACTTGTCTTTCAATGTGTGTGTATGCCTAAATTTTCCTGGTTGTGTGACAAGAACCTGGTTTTAGCTGACCTAAGGAGCAAGATTCTGCAACACTAACATTGCTAGGAAGTGTTATTCTTAGGAGGTTGTGCAGAATCATGTTCTATGGAAATATGGGGAGGAATAAAGAGAGAAGAAAGAAAAATAAAAAAGGAGGGGGTAAGGAACCAAGGCCAGATTGTGGCAACAAAGGGAAAGCAATGCTGCAAAACTGATTCAAGCTATATTATGAAGAATTGCAAACATCAGTAGGTAGGTACAAAGGGAGTGTGTGTGTGTGTGTGTGTGTGTGTGTGTGTGTATGTTTGCCAATATTTCTCTCAAATTTTAAAGTTGGCTAGCTTCAGTTTTCAGGGCTCTGAGAAAAGCACAGTTTTAATTTCTAGTGATGGGATTTAAAAAAATGAAAAGTCAGAAAACTTGAATTCAAAAAATGAAAACATTAGTTTGAAAACTTGTAGCCAGGGAAGAATTCAGGATCCAGTCTAGATAAATTGTAGACAAATAATAAAAACTGAAAATCAATGGACAAGGCTAGAATCTAGTAGCAGGTGTTATAGTTTCTTTTGAAATATGATTTTTCATTCTCTCATCCCGCATTTGTACCAAAGACAAATCATAGTAAGACCAATTTATTTGTACAATAAGTTTTAGTCTTATTATACTTGGCCTGATTATTTGCATAAAGTGAAGCAAGAATAATTATTGACCAATGGACTCCTTTTGAATTGAATTTGCTGAAGCTTTTTCATAAAGAATCTCAGATTAGACTTTTAAAGGCCTCTTGAGCTCAGCCAAAGGTTTATCTGTGTCTGCAAATACTTGTATGATTTGGGTGCATTCCTTTCTACTCAAGCTTCCCAAATAACTTGAGGTTTCTGGGCCTGCTGGATAGTGGCATTCTTTACTTACCACAGATCAGGAACTCTGTACAGGAACTGCATTGACAAAGTATAAAGCCAGCCTTTCCAAGGGGCTTTTATTAGCTCTATACAGTTAATTTCAATTCCTCAAAGCAGTCTATTTATATCTGAAAATATGCCATTCCAGTTAAAGCCTTGGTAAAATAACCAGTGTCTCCAACTGTGTCCTATTACAAGAGAAAGCAGATTCTTATAGAAATTATGCAAAAAACTATATTGGCATAAATTAAGAATACTTATAAATTGTTCCCAAAATCTGGCAAAATCAGGTAGTGAGAAATATGTTTTAAATTTTGCTCAGAAGAGTATACTTTACTGAATTGTTTAAAAGCTGTTAAATTGCTTAATAGAAAAAAGTTTTCTTGACTCTGAAAAACAAGATGAAAAGAATCAGCAATGTTTCAAATAAAAAACAGTCATAAAAATTATGTCATTCCTCTATTCAGTCCATAGCAATTAATTCATTCCATTTGATATTGGGGTTAGTAATCTCGTGAACACATCAGCTCTTCAACAAGACACTTGGAAGTTTTATTTTTATTTATTTTATTTTTCTCTAGTCCAATGACACAATCTCCAAGGTTATCAGAAACCTGCATTTGAGAGCACCTGTCATAGTTCTTTCAGTGATCTTTCCTAATGAAGCATGTTTTAGCTAACACCTGATTGTAAACTGCCTTTTGAGAAGGATCAAAGTAAAACAATAATTGCCTGTGGTTGACAAAAGTCTTAAGATAGCCATGGTCAAAGAAACAACTGACAAAAAATTGATAATTTCTGTGGCATACACAAGTTAACATAATAATCATAATTATTATTAATATTATATACTAAAACATTAGAATTATAGAAATTTCATACTATTTTGGAACATGTATCAATACCACATTTATAAAAATAGAGCCTAAAGAATGTTAACCATCACTTCATATTGGACAGTGCTTCCTATGTGATTTTACTATAGCAGATAAGGTGAATATGTCTCTTTTGAACTTCAGGGGACTGTATATCTAAAAATAAGACCTAATGAAGATGGCAGGAGGCCAAGGGAATCTTTTTTCTCTCCCTTTTTTTTTTTCAGTTTACCAAAAAAAGAGAGATTTTACTATTTCTTAATATTTCATAAAAATCTTATTCAAAAGAGAAAATCAAATTTTATCTTTGCATAGTGTCTACTATTAATGCTAAAGCTAAATTTTAATAAAATCTTACCTTCTCTTTAACAAAAACTATACAACGCTTTTACTAAAAGCACATCCTACTTTTTTTTAATATTTTCTGTATAGAATTGTTTCTCTTATATCTAGTAGGTTTTTGTTTTGTTTTGTTTGTTTTGTTTAAGACAGGGTCTCATTCTCACTCAGGCTAGAATGCAGTGGCATAATCTAGGCTCATTGCAACCCTTGCTGCCTGGGCTGAAGCGATTCTTCCACCTCAGCTTCCCAAGTAGCTGGAACTGCAGGTGCACACCACACCCAGCTACTTTTTGTAGTTTTTGTAAAGGCACAGTTTTGCCATGTTGCCCAAGCTGATCTGGAACTCCTGAGATCGAGCAATCTGCCTACCTCGGCCTCCCAAAGTGCTGGGACTACCGGCATGAACCAGTGCAGTGGGCTAGTAGTTCTAAATATAAATATTAATTATTATAGTAATACTTAGTAACCCTTATTTTTAGAAAAAAAATCTTTAAACAAGCAATTTTAATTATATATCAGATGTAAGGTCCAGAACAATGGAAAATCCCTGAATTTAGGCCTCATCATGACCCTGAGAGGCTCAAATCTAAAGATAAAAGTTTATAGACAAGTTAAACAAGTATCAAAAGTACTACAGAAGCAAACGCTGATGTCTTAAAACATCTATCAGAGGGAGCATCTGACCAATAAACCAATGGACTCATACAAAATGTCAAAATAAATTGAAGATGTTTCTGTTTTATTACAACAATAATTTTGAAGTGTCTTTGTTTATGAAAGATTACTAAAGTTAGGTGAACTAAAACATTTAAGTTTCTGTTTTTGATAAAATATTTAACTGCTAGCTTTTAAAGCCAATTAATAAGTTATTTTATTTATCATGGTAGTGAAACATCACATAAACATGACACGTATAAACACATAGACATAAAGACACAGAAACAGATCTTACAGATTATAAGATTCTTCATTTACCAATTCTCAGTTTCCCTCCCCACTTTAGTCTATCAGTCTTTTCCAATTACCTGTTTTATTGCCCTAAGCAATTGTTAGCTAGGCAACTCTAAATTTGCATTTCGAAAGGGATAACTCTTAGGTGAAACGTAATAGAAAAGTTTCATCTAAAAATATAGAGATAGAGAATTTAAGCTTTTCTTTTCTAAGAAGTTTGGGTGTGTTAGAGAAAGATTAAACAAATAGATGGAAAGGTAACCAAAAATTATACAAATTTATTATAGGATTTTACAAGGAGAACAATTTTATTTAGATAAGTGCTTTTAATTTAGTCTATCTTTTAACTGGACCATTAACCTCAGAGTGGAACTCATACTGAAACTTGTGTCAGAGGAGTTCAAAACAGAGATACTCCATCTTGAGTGAGGGCTATGAAAAGGAGGCTGGGACTTGCTGGGCTGCATTCCCAGAAAGTTAGGTATTCATAGCCTCTAGATGTTTATGGTTAAGGGCCCAAATTAATAATGTTTACTAAACAGACCCAGACTTAGGAGTGTCCAGATATCCTCATATCTGGGGAACAAAGGCATTCCTAATTTTGCTTTAAAGATAATAATATTGATTCTTGCAAAGTATAGTAATTAAGAAAATTAATCCTTCATCACAAACCCTTGTAGCAGAGCACATCTCCCCATATATACAACATTGTACCTAGGATGGACACGTTCCTCCTCTTTCTTTCGGGATCATCCTACTCTGTCTATGGAGTAGTTGTACTTCCCCACTTTATTTTCTTAATAAACTAGCTTTTGCTTTGCACTGCAGACTTGCCCTGAATTTTTTCTTGGGTGAGATCCAAGAACCCTCTCTTGGGGTCTGGTTCCGGATCCCTTTCCTGTAACACTTGAGTTCTCAAAATAAGAAATGCCATGAAGACTGGGCCACACAACATTTTCACAGTTTATTTAGCTACAAAGACATTCCCTGGGGCTGATGGGAAACCCAACGCCAATCAGCCTACTACTCTGCGATCAGCCTACTCTCCACTCATTATACACACCAAAGTCAATTTTTTTGCAATGGAAAGTAATTTCTAGTGCCCTCTCCCCGTCACCCCCCACAAAGCTAAAAAGATTCAATGCAAAAAAAGAGGAGAGTTTTAGATCTGAGAGGACACTGTCCATTTGCAACCTTTGAGATTCCTTGAGGTAGAAACAGAAATTTCTTCCAAAAAGGAGTCTGTGATGCCTTCTGTAATTTTTCTTTAGGGATTTCAGGCTGTTAGAATATTTGTTGTTCCCTAATGTGGCACAGAGCATAGGAAATGGAAGGAGGGGCCAATGGAAATAAATAAGAAAACAGTGAGAGCACCTGTGGCTAACAGGGATTTAAAAAGAGATAAATTTAGTTTTAGAGACACACACAGAGAGAGAGAGTATAAGGCCTCTGCTCTCTCTCGCTAAACATTTCAATAAAGTTGATATTTAGACTATGTAGTAGCCTTTTGAGTATAGAGCTCTTAAAAAGTACTTTCAAATCTCTTATTAGATTTTTGCAGGGACAAAGACTATTGAAAGATTACTAAAGTTATGTGAGCTAAAATATATTTGAGTTGAAGTTTCTATGTTTCTGTTAAAATATTTAATTGCTAACTTTTTTTTTTTTTTTTTGAGACAGAGTCTTGCTGTCACCCAGGCTGGAGTGCAGTGGCGCGATCTCGGCTCACTGCAGGCTCCGCCCCCCGGGGTTCACGCCATTCTCCTGCCTCAGCCTCCCGAGTAGCTGGGACTACAGGCGCCCGCCATCTCACCCGGCTAATTTTTTTGTATTTTTAGTAGAGACGGGGTTTCACTGTGTTAGCCAGGATGGTCTCGATCTCCTGACCTCGTGATCCACCCGCCTCGGCCTCCCAAAGTGCTGGGATTACAGGCGTGAGCCACCGTGCCCGGCCTAATTGCTAACTTTTAAAGCCAATTAAGAATCAAACCCATGCCATGAAAGTGAAAGTGCAGAATTTTAACTATTAGGTCATAAAGTGGAGTGGCCTTTGTGTTCCCTAATTATGTAGCAAACCTAAGCCATGACAGAAATTTTAATTACCAGAGCCATTTTAGGTCAGATTTTTGCTCTTAATTTAGACAAGAGAATGTTTAAGGCCAGCCATTGCATTATTGTGCGTCCTTTTAAAATGTGCTATTTTCATTAATTGTTTAGAATAAGAGATCGCTAAAATCTTTAAATTAATAGCACAGAGAGAAAGGGTAGGAAGGTCGTCTGGTTATGTAAATAAAACTCCTCAGATAGTCAAATTATTTATCTTTCTTAATCAGCCAGGGTTTTCTAGGTGGAACTTGACTTTCTGCAGCTGCAAGTTTTCCAGAAGATATCAGAGGGGCCAAAAGTTGGTCAAATCTAACATAAGTGAACTAAACCAAAAAAGGAAAAGGAATGATCATGCAATTTACATATATATGGTCAAGATCTCTCAGAAGTTATAGCCAGCTGACAGTAAACCTTGACTTTCGGCTATCCAATCCCAAATAATGCCCCAAACCTGCTCCTTACCTGTAAATAAGGCCCAACCTAAGACTACTCTTCATCTTTAAAGACACAGAAAACTCCCAGAAAAGGAGTTCTGCAGCAGAAAAAACCTCAGATCTCAACCAAAAATAATTTGGAAGATTAGTACTCTCTGGAGGGAGAAGCTCCGGGCCCTCAGCACAGCATCCAGTCAGAATAATAAAGAACTCCACCTGGTACCAGGACCTGACGAGAAAATTACTTCAGACCAAGGGCCAAACTCCACTCTGAGAATCTCTTTGCGGTTACCAAAATGTAAACTAAAAGGTGACTGAGACAGATTTCAATTGATTAGAGGTTTATTTTGCCAAGATTAAGGATGCACCCAGGGAAAAAAAAAAAACACAAAGTGCAGTAGAATCTCTAACCTGTGATTTTCCAAAGAGGGCTTGGAAACTTCAATGTGCAAAGGGAAAATAACAAGCAGTAAAGGAAGAAAAAAAAGGAGAGAGGATAGGCAATGAGACAAGTGTTTACATTCCTTTGAGGCTCTGATTAGTGCTCATTGAATCTACATTTTACATGTGAAAAGAAGGGAGTAGTGGGGAAGTCAATTATGCATTCCTTTAACTCTGTATATTACAGACAATAAAGTAAGTATCTGAAATTATAGCTATCTGTTAAAGAACAAAAGCAAGGTAGTTTTTTTGTACCCAAGCTTAAATTTCCCTTTAGCACAGTGAGTTTAGAGTCCCAAGATTTTATTTTTCTTTTATACCTTCAAACGAACATAAACACTGCTTTATCTCTCTCTCTACATATATATAATAAATTAATATATATTATATATTAATTGAAATATTTATATATGGTTCATGCCTGTAATTTCAGCACTTCCAGAGGTGAGGGCAGGAGGATTGCTTGAGCCCAGGAGTTGGAGATCAGTCTGGACAACATAGTGATACACTGTCTCTACAAAAAACATTATCAAGGCATGGTGGCACGTGTCTGTAGTCCCAGCTACTCGGAGGCTGAGGTGGGAGAATCACTTGAGCTTAGCAGGTTGGGCCTACAGTGAGCCATGATCAAACCACTGCACTCCAGCCTAAGCAACAGAGCAAGATTCTGTCTTAAATAAAAAATATATATATATGTGTGTGTGTGTGTGTGTGTATGTGTGTGTGTGTGTATGTGTGTGAGTGTATTATGTTTCATACTAAAAATGTGAATGTGACTTTTTTTTTTTTTTTTTACTTGAATATCTGTAGAGGCTTTGCTTTTGCAAGTGTGGCCCAGGAACTTAATTTGGGATTAAGGTATATACAGAGTTGTGAATTTCTGGTCATGATCAGATGGGCTCATGAGAGAAAGAGATGCTAGATTGTAGAGCACTACAAATATCCCTTACTTTCTATTTTATATTTTAGGACTTGTTACAGGATTGCTGGATACATATATCTAGAGTCCCTTAAACACTACAGCATTCTCCTATGGCACACCTATTACCATCTCATCTCATTGTTAGTTACATGTATCAGTTAGTATCTTTACATATGTGAAAATAATGTTCACATTTTTTGTTTCTGATAATTAGATAAGAAAATATTAATTATGCAACATAAAATTGATGATAATGTGTCATCATTAAGCTGAGAATTAAGAATGTGATAAAATTTAGAATTTAATAAAGCCCTGGTTGTAAAGTGAGATGGCCAAATAAGAATAAATGACATCCAGTTATAAGGTAACTTCTGGTAGAGACATCTACAACTTCTGTAATAATGGGTCATGAAATCGGAAATAATTTAGCTAAGTAGAGTCATTTGAATTTTAGTAATTAATAGAAGCAGCTAAGTGAAACTTGTTAGCTACTTATCTGTCCTACATGGCAATGCAAAAACTAAAGTTTTGGGAGGCCGAGGCAGGCATATCACCTGAGGTCAGGAGTTGAGACCAGCCTGCCCAACATGGTGAAACCTCATTTCTACTAAAAATACAAAACATTAGCCAGGCATGGTGGTGGATGCCTGTAACCCCAGCTACTTGGGAGGCTGAGGCAGGAGAATTGCTTGAACCTGGGAGGTGGAAGTTGCAGTGAGTCAAGATCGTGTCTCTGCACTTGGGGGACAAGAGCAAAACTCTGTCTCAAAAAAAAAAAAAAAAGAAAAGCAAAAAACTAAAGTTTTTTACGTATAAGTCATGCAGTTAAGTAGGCTTAGCTCATTCACATATGGAAAAATTACTTATTGGCCATCATTTCCTTGTCAATGTTCTAGGAACTGGGGAAACAGATTAACCACACATAATGTCTTTGTTCTAATGGAGCTAGCATTGTTGTACAGAGTGAAAGAAACCAAATGAAAACAGTTTTGTAAAATAAATAATTTATATAGTAATAACTGCTCAAAACAAGTAAGTTATGCCTGATTATAGTGGGGAACAAAAATTATAAACAAGGTGGACAGGGAAGTTCCCCAAAGATGCAGCATTTACTGACTATTTAAACATGCAGAAGCTGAAAGAAATGCTAATTCTGAAGGAAGGGAACTAAGTACTGTGAAAGCTCATTTATTTATTTCTTTTTTCTGCAGATGATTCTCAGATATTGTGTGTGTGTTTTCATGCACATGCATTTGTGCGCATGTGCACAGTGTGCCAGACACTGCTTACGACAGAGCAGATACAACAATGAGCAAAATAAATAAAAGTTTCTACTTTATGGAGCTTACCTTCTAGTGGTGAGAAAATAATAAACAAGAAAAATAAATATCTAATATGTTAAATGCTGATACATGTAAAGATAACAATAAAGCTGGTCAAGGGAGAGGGATTCATGGGAGCGAGCAGGATTGCAATTTTAAAGGACAGACCAGAAAAAGTGACATGAACTAACTTGTGAAGGATGTGAGACTGCAACACACAATTCTAGTGGAAGGGCAAGACTCATAGGTATTAGTAACATTAACTAAAAATGCTCTACTGTGAAAGTTTGCCTGAAGAATTGAATGGACAGCCAGGAGGTCAATGAACTAAAGCAGATTGGGGCGAGTGAGACTAGTAGTGAAAGAGGACAGACAGGTAATGAGGAATCCACCTTCTAAGGCTTGTAAGTCATTGTTAGGACTTTGGCTTTTAAAAATAAAATGTGAGTCCATTGGAGAGTCTTATGCAGAATAATAATATGTTCAAATAAATTCTAAAAATTCAGTCAGGCTGCCGGCTGAGAACAGGCAACCTAAAGGGAAACAAAGGCCAACTTGAGAAGATGGGTTAGGCTATAGTCATTATCTAGGTAAAAAGATGTCAATCTTTGTCTTGGTAACAGTGATAGTGGTGAGAAGCGGCAGGATCTACATAAATATAGAAGGTCCAAAGGAAAATATTTCTTGGTTAGTTGATTTAAAATGTTAATTCAGGTGTACAATAACTTGAAACACATTTTTAAAATTACGGGATGCTGTTGTTCAGGAAAGCATTACAACTTGAAATCCAGAATTGTACTACTGATTATTTCTGTCTGCTAATTTTATTCCTTAGTTTATCCAATAATTTCTGTGCATTTAGTACATGTCAGGTACTTTTGTAGGAGCCAAGTGCATAGTGTAAATAAAATAGGTTTTAAAAATAGCTGTTCAAAGTTATTTAATCCCAGAGGGTGTAAAAGTAGTGTAAAAGTCTGTAGACCTAATAAGTGTTTGGAGATTAGAAAATATAACTACAAACTTAGGAAAAAGTTTAGAATTCTCATGGATTTATTTAAACATTACAGAGAAAGAATGACATGCTCATGGGCATAAATCATTTCCAGCTTCATTTATTCTTCTTTAAAATAAGCTATACCAAAAGGGCAGAAACTGAATAACTCAAAGATGTCCTAAGTTTGACTCAAAAGAAAGTCACAGAACATTAGACATGATCCAGTTAAAAATACTATGGAAATCTGAAAAAAAAATGACTTCATTTCTACTCAAAAGCTTTACAGTCCTCTCAAACATGTGAGTTCATTGATCTCAGAATCCTTTATCAATGGGAGAAAATTTCAATGCACCTGTCAAGACTGAATCTAAAACCTTGTAAATCCATGAAAAAAATCAAGTTTGCTCTTTTCTTTCCTGCAGTTTTAAGGTCGGAATGTTTAGATGTCTCTGAATCAAATGTATGTCTTTGTGAGCTATAAGAACTCAGCTGGTTTTCATAGTGTCTTTAAATACAAAAGTAATCCATCCAGCTAATCTTCCATCCATCCATCCAATATCCTTATACCCACTTTATGCCAAACTTTGGTTATATTCTGAGTTAGCATCCAGGAAAACTTTTAAAATTTATACCATAATCTAGACATCAGATTGCATTAAAGTAACCAAATTCTGTATACTTATTCAAATCCCTTCATTCCTACTTTAAACCGTACTGTTTAAACAGTCACTTAAACAAACTGTGTCCCTTTACAAGTCACACATTTAACATTAGGAAAAATATTCTAGAAGCATATTGTCACCCATATTCACTAGTTTTCCCCTGGCCAAAGAAATTTTTAGCATTTTTCATATGTAGAAATTATGAAAGGGTTACTACTTAATTTTCCAATATAAAAACTATTATATACAACATAAATTGACATAAACTTTTCAGAGAACAACTTGGCATTATATAACAAAAATGTGTAAGAAATTCATGATGGCATTCAACAAAATTACTTGAAAGAATATATGCATTAGTTTTCTGGGGCTGTCATAACAAAATACCATAGGCAAGATGGCTTAAACAATACAAATTTATTGGTTCAAAGTTCTGGGGATTGAGGTGCTTCCAGGGTTGTTTTTTTCTGGGCACTGTGAGGGAATAATCTGTTCTAGGCTTCTCTGCTTAGCTTGGAGCTGGCTGGCTTCTCCCTATACCTCATCACATTCTTGATTACCTTCCCGCTATGCCTGTCTCTGTGTTCAAATGTCCCCATCTTATAAGAGTACCAGTCATATTGCTTTAGGTCCCACTTTAATAACCTCATTTTAACTTGATTACTCTATAATGACCCTATCTCTAAATAAGGCCACATTCTGAGGTACTGGGAATTAGGACTTCAACATATGCATATTGGGAAGTTATAACTCAACTCATAATAATAATTATATATATATATGACCAAATATTAGTAATGTAATATCTTTTACAAAGCTAAATCTTGCAGGTAAAACAAAATCAAAGTAAACTTACATATGCATAAAAATAGAGGGTTTAGTATAATATGACATACTTATACAAAAGATTGCTATGAATTCATTAAGAAGCTTTGAATAGGCATGTACATAAATGAATAGATAAATGTAGATATGAAATATGTCAAAATATTTTTTACATAAAAAGAAACAAATTGCAACAACATTTTAAGTGTGTAACTATGTGTGAGTGCATGTATATATGCATATATACAGATAGCCTAGAAAAGAAGGATAGTATTAATAGGTAACTTTGAAGATAGTACTAATCAGAATTGCCTGTAAGGAGTAGGGCTAGGAATTAAAAGGCTCATGGAAAATTTACATTAGTAGCATCAACAGATGTTAAACAAAATGGTAAATAATTTCTGTAAGTACTATCATGGGAAAAAAGCCTGTCAGGAAAAAGACATTAAATGAAAATTTAACTTCTCCAGTTAATCAATATGTGAATCTGAGCAAAGCATTCTCTCTCTGATATGATTTCTTCCTATGTAAAATGACAGTAATAATGTCTTTTTAATAAAGTTGCTTGGGAGTGAAATGCAATTGCTTATAAACATACACCACACACACACACACCACACAGACACACATATGCAAGTGTGTGCATATGTGCGCGCGTGCACACACACACACACACACACGTGCGGAGCTTCCAATTGCCAAGCTAGTCAATTAGGACAATGAACCAAACTGAAATAACAATCAAGCATCTATTCCCTTATTGTGGCAGTGAAGGTAAGAGACAAAAATAAAAGATGCCAGTCCCCCAGGGTTCCATTTTTCTCTGTATTTAGCACCAAGTGAGGGTTACATGACATGCAGCACAGATAGATAGAACTGTCCTATTGCTGTAATGCCCTAAACAAAAGTTTTTGCTTTTTTATGGACCTGGGGGACAAGAGGAAGTATTGGGGGAAGGATTAGGGGTAGAAAAGTGCCTCAGCCAATGCCCCTGAAAAGGAGGCCTCTGCATGGAGATACCTTGGCTTGGACACAACAATGTGTATAAGCAAGCTAGTGCCATGGGCCTGAATCCTTGACTGAAATTTCCTCCAGAAAACTGCAGTGCATTAACTGTGTATGACATCCAATACGGTTTGGCTGCTGTTCCCACGAGATCTAGCAGGCAAAGCCACTGGCTGGGCCTGAAGGATCACACAGAAGATTTAGGCCTGAAGCTGTACATCTCATAAGATAACTAAAACCAGGATTGGTGTAAATGCTATAAGTGATCACATATAAATGCAGAGGTTTACATGCACATGCATGAAAATGGTTACAAATGATGGAACCTCAAAGTTTATCTTGCTTTCATAAAACTTGCTTTATAAAAAGAAGTATATAGTTCAGGAGAGAAAGATATTAGAGGGTCATAGATGAAACAAGAAGGCGTTTGAGGAAGTTATAGCAGTTTTGAAAATATTTTCAAACTGAAAATTTTAACTTAGATTTTTGGTCTTAAGTATTTGTAAATTGAGATCTAGAAAAGTTAAATTTACTTTGTGCCTAAAGAGCTAGACAATGAGTTAAAAATTAGAGCTGAACTCCAAACTTTATATTTATTGGATAAAGTTTTATCCTGATGAAAATATAAAAATTACACTTTATTGAAATTATTACTTTACTTGAATTGTACACATGATGATTTTTAAATAATTGTAAAATTTAACTCAAAGGATATGTGCAGACAATGCCCTTCTATTTAAATGATATGATCTTTTAAAATTATTTTATTTAAGACCAGCAAATAGAAGTCACTGGTTTGTATATATTCAGTAATCCTCTGTTAAATGTCGTACATTTCCCACCTAGAGTCAGAGTAATCTAATATTTTTTAAAGTCAATAAAATAAGACAAATATGTATGTTGGAATTAAGTCCTAAAGTAAACTTTATTATTAATAGTATACTAATTATAATAAAAATAAAAATATCAATAAAAAATCTTACCTTTTTTGATTCTCCCTATTTTCAGATTTATTTGCAGCCCTGAATCAGTTAACACTGGTTCTTCTAATTTTCTTTTCATCAAAATTTTTCTGATGCTTTCCATTAGGAAATTCTACTATCTATTTAAAATTATGAGTAACCAACTGTTTTGCGGCAACTGTTTTTATTCACTTTTTACTCTATTTCATTATAGGACAGAAGAGCTAAAATGAATAAAAGGGTAATATATGTTTTGGGACAATATTAATTCAATATTTTTTAGATCCACACAATCAAACATTGGATAAACAAATGTATATTTTAAACTTAAAGAGCTGGCAAAACTTTCTGGAGTGTTGTTCATTCATTTCCTTTGATAAATAGTGACTTTAAGCATGCGAACAATAGGTTTCCAAAGATCTCTCAGGTTTATTCAAATAGCTTGTTAATTTAGTTGATTTTTATAGAGTATACATACTTCTGAAGCTTTTATCAATCTTAAGAGAAATTATATAAATATAAACTAATGTACCAATTTTCGAAAACTCTATTGATAAATATATCATAATTATTCGGTAGCGTATTATGCAATTGACATTATGGGAAATTTCAGGCAAATACTCCTGGCATCTTTTCTACATTTTGAGTCTTTCATTAGATATATTACAGAAATTCCTTGAGTAGCCAACTTAATAGACAATAGTAAAAACAGTGAAGTAAAATTGCATTGGATGGATGTAAACTAAATATATTACTCTTTGTTTTATTTTTGAACATGTTCCAGAACAAAGATGTTTATGTTATTTACCTTTCAAATACAAATTATATTTTCAAATATGCTAAATAACTGAATTGTATTTTGTATGCAATATAAAAATATTTTAAGAAGACATAGAAAAAATTGACTTGCATTTTAGTAATATCAGAAAGTTTAGAAGATTGCATTTTGTGTCTATACTAAAAGCACAATCTTATATAAACCGTAAAGAATCAGGTTTTTCACTATACAGTCAGAGTAGATTGCTTGAAACCATAACTTTGGCCTGTGAAAATTAGTTGTACATTGTGTATAAAGCATTTTCCTATTTAAAAAAAATATATCATTATCTGGATGCTAGATAATATTCCAAAGAACAAATTTTTAAAAATAGACAAAAATTCCATCAATGTTTACATAGCAAATACAGAGAACTAGTTTGGTTACTCACATTGTTTTGAGTTTCTATAACAAAAATCCAACAAAAGGAGTTCCTTATTCCTACACTTACCATTGTAGAAATGTCTCTGCAATTGGACATGATGACTTTAGATAATTTTATCAGACAAAACTTATAGTTTAAATAAAATGCAATTGCTGATGTTACCTTCAAACATCATAAAACTTTTTATATCAGTAAATGTATTTGTTTTGTATGGGGGGCAGTGCAGGGAGAGTGCCCATGTGTTGTAATGTGTTATATTTTTATGTGATACTGTTTGTGCTAGACAGATCAAGGTTCAAATTTCAATAAGATCACTTTCCAACTTTGTCACTATCCCTATCTTCTTGAGTCTCTGAAAATCATTTTTTTCTCATTTTTAAAATTATTATAATAATAATATGTACTTCTCAACTTTTCTGAAAATTATTGAAAAATATGTACCTGGAATAGAATGGACATATAATAAATTATATCTTTAATATATAATAATGTTTATTCTTCTAAGTTATGAAATATCATGTTTCCCTCCTTTAAACAATTATCTTAATAGTTAAATGTAGAAATAAACTGTTACATATGTGCTGGCCTAAAATAGTTTGCATTTGAAACCACCTAATTGTTCCTAAGTAATTATAAAATAGGTATTCTGTCTCAGTTCTAAAGAAGCTTTTAGATAATTACTTTATACTTTGATTTGACATAAATGTTTAATCCTAAATGTACTAGATATACTAAAGGCATTTTACATCAGGCTTTTTTCACATGTTGAAGCTATATTTTCATTTTTAAATGTTTATGTTCATGTTCACCTAGTATCACTTTTCTGCAATCTGTGTAAATACATTATAATTATTACTAATTTGGGGTCAAGAAACTAAAAAGTTGAAGGAACTTTTCTTATTTAATCATGATAGAAATTAATAAAGTATATACATATTGGATAACTTGATCTTTCCTACAACCTGTGCACCAAATTCAATTGAAGATTGACACATACGCTATGCAAGCTGTATCAAAGACTACTTTGGAGCAGTTCTACTAGAGGACATTTCCAAGGCAGAAAATTGATCAAAGTATTTATTTTCCCTAGATTCTAACACAAAGCAACATCAAATAAATTTGCTTTGCTGGTTTGGTTCTCTTGCATGCTTTGAACCAGAAGTATAATATACTGACTAAGTCTTTGTGTCCTGAAGTAAAATTATGAAACTTTCCTCCAGAATAAACCTAAAGAAACTCATGAATAGTTGAAGAAAACATAGATGAAAGAAGTTTTTCTGCTTCTCTACTTGGTGGCATTTTTGTAATCTTGAATTTATGCAGCACTAGCTAGATTATCAAAATATCTCTGATCTCAGTGTATAGAAAGATAAAATTTATATGTTTATTTAAACTATGTGAGTTTCACATAAAATAAATGAATTAAATTCACATTAAGTGCTCTTTAGTTAGTAGTTTATTATAATAAAAGGATCCACAATAAAAATCATGTAGATTTAAAAACATATCAGAACTATCCCAGCAATGATCTGAAGTTTTCATTTAACTTTTTATATGTGAAGAGATGTCTCTTAGGGTTTCATTTTTCTTCTTGCAATGTATTAATATAATCAGTTATCTGATTTAGAAATGTTATGATTATGAAAGTTACTGCTACAAGGAGTTGTGTTAAGAATGTATGACATTTAAATGTGTTATATTAGCACTTATATTTATATTATTTTACTTATATTATTAACATTGTTATAAATATTCCTTTGTTACTTTTTAAAAATTATGTATTTGTTTGTAATTGAAAAGCCATAGTTATGTATATTTATGGGGTACAATGTTATATTTTGATCCATTTGTATATTGTAGAGTCAATCAAGCTGATTAATATATCTATTACTGCACCTACTTTTTTGTGATGAGAACATTGAAAATCTATTCTTTTAGCAATTTTGAAATATACAATGCATTATCATTAATCGTGGTCACCATGTAGTGCAATAGATCACTAAAACTTATTGTTCCAATCTAACTAAAAGATTTTACTCCTTGATCAATATCATTCCTTTGCCTGGATTTACCCCTGTCTACCTCTTACCTCCCATAACCACCCTTCTACTCTGTTTCTATGAGATCAACTGTTTTACATTGTACATGTAAGTGAGCTCATACAGTATTTGCTTTCTGTGCTTGGCTTGTTTCTCTTAGCATAATGCTCTTTAGTTTCATTCATATTATTGTGAAAAAAAAAGACTTTTCTTCTTTTTAAAGGCTGTAGAATATTCCACTGTGCATGTATACATACCACATTTTCTTTATCTATTCTTCGGTTTATGAACATTTATGTTTCCTCCATCTTGGCAATTGTGAATAACATTGAAATAAACACAGAAGTGAGGATATCTCTTGAATATACGGATTTCAATTCCTTTGGGCATATGCTTAGAAGGGGGCCTGATGTGGTGATATGTGCCTGTAGTTTCAGCTACTCAGGAGACTGAGGTGGGAAGACTACTTCAGCCCAGGAGTATAAGGCTGCTTTGAGCACACTACTGCACTATAGCCTTAGTGGCAGAGCAAGACCTCCATCTAAAAAAAAAAAACAAAACACTGGATTGGTGGATTAAACAATAATTCTATTTTTAGATTTTTGCAGAACCTCTATATTATTTCCCAAAAATGATTGTACTAGTTTACTTTCCCACTAACAGTGTATAAAGGTTATCTTTCCTCTACATCCTCACAACACTTACTATCATTCATCTTTTTGATAATAGCCATTCTAACAGGTATGAAGTGATATTTATTGTGGTTTTAATTTGCATTTCCCTGCTGATTAAAGATGTTGAGCATCTTTTATTTATCTGTTGGCCATTTGTAGCTTTTAATTTGAGAAATGGATTTTCTGGTCCTTTGCTCGACTTTTAAATTGAATTCTTTGTTTTCTTGTTGTAGAATTGTATGATTTGCTTATGTATTTCAGCTACTAGTCCATTATCAGATGTGTGGCTTGCAAATATTTTCTTCCAATTTGTGGGTTGTCCCTTCACTCTTTTAATTGTTTCCTTTGCTGTATAGAAGCCTTTTAATTTGACATAATTCAATTTATCTATTTTTGCTTATGATTCCTGTGGCTTTGAAATTATTTCCAATAAACAAATCACTGTCCACACCAATATTGCAAAGATTTTCCCTTACGTTTTCTTCTAGTAGTTTTACAATTTCAGGGCTTACCTTAAAGTCCTTATCCATTTTGAGTTTATTTTTGCTTATGGTTTGAGATAAAGGTCCAATTTTCTGCAAAAGGATATTTGGTTATTCAAACACCATTTATTGAAGAGACTGTAACTTCCCCATTATGGCAACTTTTTAAAAAATCAATTGACCTTAAATACATGGATTTATTTCTAGACTTTCTATCCTGTTCCATTGGTAAATGTGTTTTCTAATTCCAGTATCATGCTGTTTTGATTACAATAGCTTTATGATATATTTTAAAGTCAGGGAGTGTGATGCCTCCAGCTTTGTTGATTTTGCTCAAGATTGTTCTGGCTATTTGGAGGTCTTTTCAGGTTTTATACAAGTTTTAAAATTGTTCTATTTTTTGAAAAAGAATATTGGAGTTTTATGGAAATTGCATTGGATCTGTAGACTTCCTTGGGTAGTATGGATTTGTTAACAATATTAATTATTTCAATCCATATACATGGAATATTCTTTACTTGTTTCTTCTTCAGTTTCATTGATTGGTGTTTTATAGCTTTCAATGCACAGATCTTTGATCTCCTTAGTTAAATTTACTCCTAAGTATTTTTTGATGCCACTATAAATAAGATTGTTTTCTTAATTTTTAGTGGGGGGGATAGTTTGTTCTTAGTGTATAGAAATGATACTCATTTTTTTTTCCTGAGGTTTCTTTTTTTTTTATTATTATACTTTAGGTTTTAGGGTACATGTGCACAATGTGCAGGTTTGTTACATATGTATCCATGTGCCATGTTGGTTTCCTGCACCCATTAACTCATTTTTTAATGTTGATTTTCAAACCTGCAACTTCACTGAATTTCTTAGTTCTAACAGGATTCTGATGCAGTCTTTAGGGTTTTCTGTATAAGTGGTCATACCAGAGATGATAATTTATCAAACACCAAATAGAGATAATTTCACTTCTCATTTTCCTGTATGGATGAATTTTTTATTTTTATCTTTTGCCAAATTGCTCTTGCCGAGACTCCAATAATATGTTGAATGAAAATGGTGAGAGTGGGCATCTTTGTCTTGTTGTTTATCTTAGAAGAAAAGATGTCTAATTTTTACCTTGCATTTGTTGTAAACTATGAGCTTGTCATATATGACCTTTACTATGTTGAAATAGATTCTTTCTGTACCTATTTTTTGAGAGATTTTACTATGAACAGATGTTGAATTTTGTCAAATTATTTTTCTGCATCTATTGAGATGAAAGATGAGAGGAAAAATAAATAGAAAATAGGAAAACAATAAAAAAATCAACAAAACTAAAAGTTCTTTATTTAAAAGATAAAATCCACAAAACTTTAGTTAGACTTACAAAGAAAAGAAAAATGAAGACTCAAAATCAGAAACGAAAGACAAGACATTATGACTGGTGCCATAGAAATGCAAAGGTCATAAAAGAATAGTATGAATAACTATATACTAACAAATTAGTTCACCTAGAAGGAATGGATGAATTCCTAGAAGCAAGCAACCTATCAAGACTGAATCAAGAAGAAATAGAGCATCTAAAGAGACCAATAACAAATAAAGAGATTGAATTAGTAGTAAAATATCTCCCATCAAAGAAATGCCCAGGAATTGATGGCTACGCTGCCAAATTTTACCAAACATTAAAAAATGAATAAAAATCCTTCTCATACTCTTTCAAAAAATTTGAAAAGGAGGGAATACTTTCAAACTTATTGTACAAGACTAGCATCCTCCTGATACCAAAGCCAGAAAAGGACACTACAGGAAAAGAAGACTACAGGTCAATATCCCTGAGGAACACAGATGCAAAAATTCTCAACAAAACACTAAAAAACCAAATTCAGTAGCACATTAAAAGAAATCATTCATCATTATCAAGTGAGATTTATTGAAGAGATGCAAGAATGATACAACACATGTAAATCAACAAATGTGATATACCTAATTAATAGAATAATGGGCAAAAACTGTATTAATATCTATTTTTATGAAAGAGTTTAAATATACTTCTCTTGTAATAGTGATTAGAGAAAGGATTTAAATCAACTCATTGGATTCGATGTCATTATCCTCCATGCCACTTTTTAATTACTGGGATAATAATATTCAGCAATTAAATGTGCTTCTTTACATATCACTTAAAAAATAGCCTGAATCTCTATCTTCTTATATTGGCTACGGGACTTGTATGAGATGACAGATGGTTGGTTGAATTCTAGGCAACACTTTGTGGGGATGATAGAAGACACAAAACTATGTGCATTTCCTATCTTAATTTCAAACTGCAGCTACTTATTTAAGGATCTCATGGTGACAATAGAAATAGCTAAAAAAATGTTTTGGAATTGGCATTGACTACGAAGTGTCAAGAGCTGTCCTCATGCAGAGAGTTATGGCAAGCATGGCTTTTTTTGCTAGAACATATGTTCATCCATCTTATACCCCTAAAAATTCTCCTTCAAATTTATTTATGATCTTTCTAAGAAAAGTCCAAAATCTCCCATGAATATATAATATTATCATTTATATACTACTTTTTGTTAAAATAACTGCCTTTGTTCATGGTAAACCTAATGAATGACTAGATTAAATACAATGATTGGAATCTCTCATGAAGTCAGTATTGAAATGAAACTATCAATTACTTTTCAATCTGACAATCTGTAGGAATTAGATAGTATTGATCAAGGTTCTATAACTTAGGTGAAAAACATAATCCTCAATACACTTTCTTGTGAGATTGTATTGAATATCTATGTATTTCCATTCACAGAAAATTTTCCTAACACTTTTTGAGTCAGGGTCTTACTGTGCTGTGCAAAGGCATGATCATTGCTCATGGCAGCCTCGAAATCCTAGGCTCAATTGATCCTTCCACCTCAGCCACCTGGGTAGCTGGGACTTCAGGCACATGCCACCACATCTGGCCATATATATATATATAAAATTTAGATTCAGGGGGATACATGTGCAGCAATTCTACTACTGGGTATTTACCCAAAGGAAAATAAATCTTTTTACCAAAAAGACACCTGCATTTGCATTTTTATCACAGCGCTATTCTCAATAGGAAAGACATGGAATCAACCCAGGTGCCCATCAGTGGTGGACTGGATAAAGGCAATGTGGTAGAAATACATCATGGAATACTGCAGAGCCATAAAAAGAAGGAAGTCATGTCCTCTGCAGCAACACAGATGCAGCTGGTGGCCATTATTCTAAGTGAATTAACACAGAAACAGAAAACCAAATACCACATAGTCTCGCTTATAAGTGAGAGCTAGCATTGAACACTTGTGGACATAAAGATGGGAAAAATAGACACTGGGGACTCCAAAATGGGGAAGGAATGGTGGGGGTAAGTGTTGAAAAACTATCTATTTGGTAATATGTTCACTATTTGGATGATGGGTTCAGTTGAAGCTGGCTAAGTTTTTAAATTTTTAGAGATGGAATCTTCTTATGTTGCCCAGGCTGGTCTCAAGCTCCTTGCCTCACATGATCCTTCTGCCTGGGCCTCTGAAAGCACTGGAATTACAGGTGTAAGCCCCCGTGTCCAGCCCATAACACTTTATTATATTTTACATGTATAACCTTAATGTCTCTGGATAATTTATAAATGCTTGAAAACATTTGACAAATAGAATGTCCATTTGATTGCTATAGTGACATAATTTCCAGTTCTTTTTTAAAAAGTTACAATATTCTACATTTTTACTTTATTATTTATGATAGTCTAAAATGAAGATACTTAACAAATAACTGATAGCTTGGCTTATCAATCTACACATTCTTCATCATTCATTCGGCAATAAAGAGGTTCCTTTAGGTGTTTTGGCTGCAGTAACAAACAGAGAAAAATTAATCCTAATAGACCTTAACAATCTAGAATGAAGAAATAGACATAAAAAAGCACACAATTTTATACATTATGTAAATGGTCACAAGAGCTTTGGAGGTAAAGCGTTTTCCTACTGCCTGGAACAGGTGTTGGAAGTTTTTACTTTATTTCTAATGATCACCAAAAACAGGATATTTGAAGAGAGAACTAAACAAGGAGAGGGCTCTTCATAAAGGCAGGCAGAGTAAGAACATTAAGAGAACATAAAAGCAGACTCAAAGTTTAAGACCAAAAGCAGTGAAAAGAGTAATGAGCCAGTGCATCTGGAGCAGAGTGAGCAAGGACAGTTAGGTAGGGGGTGAAAGACAGGTAGTGGTGGACAAATCCTGTCAGGTTTGATTGCCATTGAAAAGACAATGGTTTTAACTGTGAAACAATGTTAAAGCCATGGACAGTTTTAAGCCATTAAGCGACAGTATCATGTCATGTTTTTAAAGTATCACTGTCTGCTATATTGTAAGTAGACTGAAGATTGGTATGTCAAGAACAGAAGCAGGAAATGCAGTTACTGCTTATAAAATTCTATTGAGGATGTGACGGTGACTTGAGTTGTGTAAAAGATGAAATGTGAGTGTTAGTGTTTGCAGGATTCAGTGTGCATTAGATGTGGGGTCATAGGGGAAAGAATGAAGTCAAGAACGACTTCAAGACTTTTGGACTGAGCAACCAAGAAAAAGAAGTCAGATTTCAGGTTTGAAAGAGGAGGAATCCTCCCTTAGGTTTTGAACCTGTTCACATGGGGTGCCTACTACATAGTATAAAAGCAGAGTGTTAAGGCAGCATCTGGAATTGCATCGAAAGTCCGGGAGAGAGGTTCAAGCTGGTGATGCAAATAAGTTTTCATCAATGTATACATGCTATTTAAAATGTATGACTACATGAGATGACTTGGAATGTTAGTGGAACTACAAAAGAAAAGAGAGCCAAGAGGCTGGGAGCGGTGGCTCACGCCTGTAATACCAGTACTTTGGGAGGCCAAGGCGGGTGGATCAAAAGGTCAGGAGATTGAGACCATCCTGGCTAACACAGTGAAACCCCGTCTCTACTAAAAAATACAAAAAAAGTACCCTGGTGTGGTGGCGGGCGCCTGTAGTCCCAGCTACTCAGGAGGCTGAGGCAAGAGAATGGCGTGAACTGGGAAGGCAGAGCTGGCAGTGAGCGAGATTGCACCACTGCACTCCAGCCTGGGCGACAGAACGAGACTCTATCTCAAAAAAAAAAAAAAAGAGAGCGAGAGAGAGAGCTAAGACTTCTCAGAATATAACAAAACTATGAGACCAGAAAGATGATAAAAACCAGGCTGAGAAGCATTAGCTAGGGAGACTGTAGGAGAATAAGAACGAAACTAGGTAACTGAGCCACATTTTACATTAATAAAAACATTAAATCCCCTGGGTTACCATTTCTTTGCGATAACAGAAACTAATCTGAAATATACTCAGAGAGAATACTGTGAAAACCCGTGTTCCCAGAAAGATGATGGCTTTTGGTCTTTATTAGAATACATATTGCTCCATTTCAAATAATTATTTTTTGAAAAAAATTTCTAAAAATCCTTATAAATAAAGTTAAATAGTTCATTTATGCAAAGAAAAACAAAGACAAACTAGTACTGGGGGATAGTTGGCAACTCACAGAATAAAAAGATGGCTTAAAAACTTAAATACTTAAAAACAGAAAAAACAACAACCCACTCCCCACCGCCCCCCCCAAAAAAAGCAACATGTAAATAGCTCTCCTTGATTCACATTCCTAACCCTAACCTAGAGTGGGAGAGCATGTCATACTTACTAAGACTCACAGTAGATTCTTTAGAAAAAAATCAGGTTACCATGACCAAATGTATATGAATTGGATGTTAATATTATTCTCAATTGTCTTTGATAATTTCCTCTCCCACCTTGTCTTTTTCCTCCCCTTCTAATACAGCTATAATTAAGAATCAAAACCTCCTAAAACTAGAACCCAATGTTTTGCAAATAATTTATATCTCGCAATTTGTCTTCTCTATATTTCAAAACAATAAATTTTATCTTCTAGACAAAACGTTGTCTATAGGAATTCTAATTATTAACGTAATATTTTTTCCAATAAAAATGTTTACTTTTCTGATTATTTTATATTCATGGCAAGTCTGTTCCATATTTAGAACTGAAATCTCCTCTGTAAATTCTCTGATTGTAATAATATAATGTTTCCACAATTTTCAGATGCTCTTTTTTATGTATTAGCTTTCCTCTTTTCTGCTATTATCCTCAAATATCTCACAATCCTTGGTTATCTGATCACGATTCTGAATGAAGTTACTTGGAGGTGGTAGTTAAATGTTTCCTCTGAAATTGTATAGTTTCTTGAATTTAGAAATTTGAATATATTTCAATTAGTTGAAACACACTAATTTCCATTAACATGAAAGTATGTTGAGCAGGAAGAAAGGTTAGCAACGTACAAAATACATACAAAAGTATTTATAAAATACCTGCATATGATGTAAATGTATAAATAAAATGTGCATAAATATATATATATATATATATATATATATATATATATATATACTGAAAATATACTCTTGAAAAAAAAGTATCCAATGCCATTGGCATCTTCTGGGTGACACTTCTAAGTGTAATTGCTTTTTTCTCTTCAGAGGTAAGCTGTGCTTTAAATTTTATCTTTGTCATTCATGCGACTTCTTAATAGTTATAACCTATATGTATGAAATGCTACATATGGTTTGGTTTACACATTTTTGAATTTTAAATAGAATACAATATTTATTCTGCCATCATTTGCCTGCTTTTTGTCTTCTCCAAGATGTATATTTGTGACATTCATAATGTTTACATTTGTATACCTAGTTCAGCAGTTAGCAAACTATGGCCAATGTACCAAATCAGATCAACAACTCCTTTTGTTTTACAGCCTTTGAGCTCATGTTTTAAATCTTAAAGTTTTGTTTTATTTTGTTTTTTAAAAAAGTCAGGAAACAACAGGTGCCAGAGAGGATGTGGAGAAATGGGAACACTTTTACACTGTTGGTGGGACTGTAAACTAGTTCAACCACTGTGAAAGACAGTGTGGCGATTCCTCAAGGACCTAGAACTAGAAACACCATTTGACCCAGCCATCCCATTACTGGGTATATACCCAAAAGATTATAAATTATGCTGCTACAAAGACACATGCACACGTATGTTTATTGCGGCACTATTCACAATAGCAAAGACTTGGTACCAACTCAAATGTCCATCAGTGATAGACTGGATTAAGAAAATGTGGCACATATACACCATGGAATACTATGCAGCCATAAAAAGGGATGAGTTCTTATCCTTTGTAGGGACGTGGATGAAGCTGGAAACCATCATTCTGATCAAACTATCGCAAGGACAAAA
Organism: Symphalangus syndactylus; assembly: GCF_028878055.3. NCBI lineage: Eukaryota > Metazoa > Chordata > Mammalia > Primates > Hylobatidae > Symphalangus > Symphalangus syndactylus. The sequence goes on along the minus strand of NC_072426.2, from coordinate 108,721,724 downwards.
AACCAAACACTGCATGTTCTCATTCATAGGTGGGAATTGAACAATGAGAACACTTGGACACAGGGTGGGGAACATTTATTTTCTAGATGAAGTGTTGTCTATAGTAATTCTAATTATTAATGTAATATTTTTTCAGTAAAAATATTTACTTTTCTGATTATTTTATATTCTTGGCAAGTCTGTTCCATATTTAGAATGAAATCTCCTCCGCGAGATTTCGTGGGGTGGGGAGAATGGGGAGGGATAGCATTAGGAGATGTACCTAATGTAAATGACGAGTTAATGGGTGCAGCACACCAACATAGCACATGTACACATATGTAACAAAACTCCACATTGTGCACATGTACCCTAGAACTTAAAGTATAAGAAAAAAGAAAAGAAATTAAAAAAATAAATAAGTATATATGAAAGAGAACATGTGTGATGCTCAAAGACTAAAATATATACTATCTGACACTTTATTAGAAAAGTTTGCCAAACCCTGCTCTACTTCATTCTTACCTATTTCCACCTTACCCATGAGGTCTTTACTAACCTCCCAGTTTCATTTGTAAAACCTCCACAAATATTCTTTATTTCCTGCCACAAATCTTTCTCTACAGCACTGATTATTATTTCATATACTATATGCTTAGTAATCAATCTTATCAAATCATATAATTTATGTATTGATTTGGTGGCCTTGGTGGAAATTGGATTATTTACAGGTCATTTTGTTTTGTTTCATTTTGTTGTTGTTTTGCTATTACAAAATCATATGTATTTACTGACAAATCTATAAAACAATATCACTTAAAAATAAAATATGGGGTATTTACATAATATGTATTTTCATTTTTACTAGACTCCAACATGATTACACAAATTACATTCCATTAAAGTGTACAAGTATTTTCATTCCTATATATCCTAGACAACATTTAAAACACAGTTGCAGTAAACATGTATTTCATTATGGTTCTTATTTTTACTTCCCAGATTAATAATGAGATCAAATATCTCTTCCTATCTATTGGGTTTCATGCTGTCATGTCTCTAAAATGCCTGTTCATTTCTCTTGCCTATAAGTCTACTGAGTGGTGGGTTTTTTTTGATTGATTTTTGCTTCTTTATACATTTTGAATATTAATCCTCTGTAAGCTATTTTTATCGCAAATATCTTCTCCATTTTGTGACTTGTCTTATAACTTTATTGTGTTTTCTTGCTGAACCTATACTGTTAATTTGAATGTTGTAAAATTAATCAATAATTTCCTTTATGATTTTATATTTTTATATTTTTTATATCTTAATTTAAAAATCATTTCCCAACCTAAGTAAATAGCTACTTACCTGATAAGTTGTTCTTATTTGAGTTTTAATTGAGTTTTGCATCTGGTATGAGGTGGGAATCTAATTTAATATTTTTTCCTCTGTGCATAACAACCCATCTATTGGAATATTTACCTATTCTTCTGGCAATAGCACATTATATTGATATTTGCAATTTTTTCTGCCTCGATGTCATAAAATGTATTTTGCCTTTTGTCTACTCATACCTGTCTAACTATATCTTTGCTGGTTATTTGTTCTTTCATATAAATTTTAAAATTAACTTGTTAAGTTTCTCATAAATCTCTGTTAAAATTTTTGTTAGAATTAAATTGGATGTGTTGATTGAGTCTTATATATAGTTGGTTTATTACTTTTCCTGTCTATAAGATATCTCTAAATTTTATTTTCTTTTATATTACCTTATGCCTTTTTCTTCACCATCAAGCACCCAAAAGATACTTGCATATCCAAGTTGCCTCTTTCTCCCAAAATAATGCCTCCCCCAACTGCCACCACATCCAATTGGTCAGGACATCATGTTGGATATAGTGGAATATAATTGCAAAATATCCAGAATCTGACTCTTCCTCACTACCTTTGTTGCTACAATCACATCGAAACTAAATTGTTGCAAATTGTTGCCATTTAAATTATCTCCCTCTTCTGCCTTTGAATCTATATGTTAAAATTATCTCAGATCATGGCCACTCCATTGATCTAAATCTCTTAGTGGCTTCTCTTCTCACCCAGAATAAAACTCAGAGACATTAAAATGAACTACATTGTCCTATACCATAACATGCTGTTACCATTCTGATCTTTTATCTACTGTTCTTCTCTTCATTCAGTGTGTTCCAGCACTCTGGCCTCCTTGTACAATTCTTCCTCAGGACGTTTGCTTATGCATGTCTCTCTGCCTTGGATGTTCTTGCTTTTACATCCTTCGACCTTATTTCACCTTATACATTAGATCCTTACTGACCTCCCCATTTCATTTGTAAACCTCTGCAAATGTTCTCTATTTCTTACCACTAATCTATCTTTCTCCATAGTACTTATCATTTTATGTACTGTATATTTTATTGATTTATTTTATTAAATAGAATATGAAAATTAAAGCCAGATATTTTTATGTTTTTATACTGTTCACCATCAACTCCAGCACAACTCCAAGCATATAAGAGGAGTCCCATGAATATTTATTGAATGTATGAATGAATAAATGAGCTCACAAAAATAGAAGTAAAGATATAAATATATGAATATTCTAAATACTTGGAAATCCTATCAACAGGTGATTATTCTGGCAAAGAGATAAAATATGGTATTTAACTTTCATCAACATTTGTGCATAGAGTCAATAACAAATATATTCTAAATGAACAGAAAAGCTTTAGTACAACTTATATAGTAAATTGGATTTAAGGGGGTGTGTGATAGTGTGGCGACAATGTGCATCCTCCACTATTTTATTTTAACGTCTCTTTTCACTTAATTTACTAAAGTAACTAGATATTTCTGGCCATAGAATATTTTTATGCTTATGTAGAGAGAGCTTTACCTTTTTCTTTTCTCTTTTAATTTCCCCTTGTTTTTTAAGTCTCGTCTTTCTCCTCTGAAGTAATGAACCTAATCTGTTTATCTTACAGTAAAGTGGTGAGTTCCATTGATTAAAAAATATTATTTTTATTATACCAATTAATCCAAATCTGAATCTACCTTCTTTATTTTTCTAAATTTCATATTTTCTAATAGTTATTCTGTAACATACATTTGTTTGTTTCACAAATTATTTTAAAACAATTGAGTATTGCATTAAACATAAAACTATTGCAGAGTACCAATTATGGTAATAAAACAACAAAATCCTAGAGTAATAATTCTAGACACACGTAAAAGAGTCAAGTCACTGACTTTTGCATAGCAGATAAGACTTTAAGTCTTTACCATTCTTGAAGTTTTCTTTCTGAAAAAAAGGAAATATATGAGAGCATATTATAATCCAAAATATACAATTTCAACCTGCCTTTTTCACAAAGTTCATTGGAAGAAGAGGCACAGCTTAAGGGCTACCACACTGCAAACACCTGTACTATAAAATGATACAGCAGCTAGAACTATAGATGGCTTTATACGTCAACAACTGGACTTAAAGTGAAACTGAAAACTTCTGTTTGTTTGTATAAACATTTGTATAATAAGAATCACTATGATAATGGGCTAACATTACAGAACACTTGCTTTGTTCAAGCACTGTCCTAAGCACCTTAAGTATATTGGCTTTTATTACATACTTTTAAAATCAAACTAATATTATCCCATTTTTCACAAATGAGAAGCCTGAAGCTTAAGAGGGTAAATGAATTACTGACCATTGTGTAGCTAGTAAATGCTAGAGCCAGAAATTGAAACGAAGTATTTCTGCTCATCGTGACCATTATATATTGTTGGGTCTCTGATATAAGGATTCAACCATTAGCAAAAGAAAAATATGGGGAGTGAAATGCCGCATGTCCAATAATAATGTAATACGGTACTTAGAAAATAAAAGGAAAGTCTGGAAATGACCAGGATTGTAACATTTCTCTTATTTTCACCATACTAATGTTTTTTCCAGTTTCTCCAGGAGACAGATTGGAGTTAATAACACTAAAAACATAGTGTATTATTGAAAGGCAAATGTTTGAAACACTGTATTTCATAATGTGACCTAGTTATACTTTATAAACACTTGCATCAAATAAACTTTCTCTAGAATTTTGATTACAAACTAAATTTATGTTTTGTCAAGAGCATGCTGGTTAGAAAAGAACATCTTTAAGCCAGACACAAGGGTGCATGCCTGTAGTTCCAGCTACTCAGGAAGCTGAGGCAGGGGGATCCCTTGGGCGCAGGACTTAGAGGCTGTAGTATACTATGATCACACCTGTGAATACCCACTGAACTCCAGCCTGATCAACATAATGAGATTCCATTTCTAATTTTTTTTTTTAAAGAAAAAGTAAGGAAACAGGTTGTGCAGCATTTTTCCAGAAAAAGCCAATCGTAATTTTGTTATGTCATGTTGAATTATTTTAATGAAACAAAAAGAAAACACTGGGCTAGTAAAAAACTGCCATTTTTACACTAAAATCACATATTGCTTAAAGGGTCACAAATTTGAACATAAACATATAGAAATATTATGTAGATTATTATAAACTCTTAGTTTAATTTATGAATGCAAAAGCCATATACTAGTATAGATAATTTTTCTAAGGTTTGTGATTGTTTTTTATTGTCTGGTTTAGTGGTAATAGTAAGGGATGATTTCACTCTTAAAGGCTAGGGAGATACATGGATGCTACTCACACCTAGTAGGTAGAGGCCAAGCATGATGCTAAATATTCTACACTACACAGGATAGACTCCCACATTAAATAATTGTCTAGCCAAAATTTCAGTAGTTCTGAGCTTTAGAAATCCCAGTCTAGTTGCATAAAACAACATTTTTCTTACAATACGATTCATCTGAGCTGAGTGAATCTTGTAAAAAATGTCTGAAGTGAAATTTTGTAATTACATTGTATCTTATACAGAAGGATTCCATTTGCAGAAGCAGAACAGAATCACAAAAGGTTTATATGTCTAACACTCTATGCTTAAGTATAAAAAATAACATTTATAGTCAAGATAAATACATTATTTTATGATACGAGCAATAACATAATTTGTTTTGAATAATATATGTTTTCTTAAATGAACTTTTAAAAATTGATGTAAAGACCAAAACAATTCAGTAAGAGGAGCAGCTGCCATAAATCATTAGCATCTTAGTTTTCATGCATTAATTTCTGTACAACATTTTCAACTTTTACCCTGTTTGAAAACTTATGTCATAATGAATTCAAGTATGCTACATTGTTTTATCTCATAAATAGTTCTGTTATTTTAAAGGGCAGAAAGACAATTTTCAGTGTTTTTTTGCCAGCAACGGAAAGAACTATGTGAGAAAATCAGCATTAATATACTAAAGGCACATTATTGTTGAAGTTGTATTAAATACTAGGTGCTAATACATATTGTTCTCTACATAATTTTCTATAATAATGATGATTTATTAATTAAAGGATTAGTTGAGCTTCATATATCATGAGAGCAAGCAGCGGAAAATGGACTTTTGTCCTGTTATCAACATTTATCCATAGAGACTGTGCATATACAAGTAGCAAATATTTTGAAAACTATTAAATGAGCCATCTATCTAATCCTGAAGTTTTCAAACAGCTGATCAGAGCTCAGTGGGTCACCACATTGAAGAAGTGAATGGGGACTAAGTAGAAAAGCTTGGGGCCCTCCAATCTTGCCCAACTAGGGATAATTTGCTTTTCGCTTTTTTATTTTTATTTTTATTTTTATTTTTTAGAAGTCTTGCTCTTGTCCTCCAGGCTTGAGTGCAATGGCTCCATCGATCTCGGCTCACTGCAAACTCCGCCTCTTGGGTTCAAACGATTCTCCTGCCTTTGCCTCCCAAGTAGATTTGCTTTTTATCTGTTGAAATACTAATTCATTCAAAGACACAGTGTGGAAATTCTAGGCTCCGGAAAATCAGTACCACCAAACATTTTGTAAATAAAAGAAATTTAGAATTTGATGTATTCGTCCAAATGTTAGAATTGTGTTCAAGATGGCATAATAAGGTGAGTCTGGTATTAGAACCCAGGCTTTTGACTATTATTCCTGCTCTTTTGAAATTCATTCAAATCTACCATGAATAGAAGTGATTTCATCATTGTGATTCTTTAAAACTAAATGCAAAACAAATATTATCTAATTTATTGATTGATTTCCTATTTTGGCAGGGCATTATTCTAGATACAAAGACATAAATCATTGTGTCTATGTGTATATATATATATATATATATATATATATATATATAGTATGCATCTTGCATGAGAGATAAGGCAAGCATACAACATATGTAATACAAAAAAAAAGGAATAAATAATGCTATGAGGTAAATGCACAGAATATACCCCATAAAGGAATAATACAAGGCTATAGGATGTCAGCATTATTTAGTTAGATTTGATGAATATACCCACAATATTTGAACCAAATCTTAAATGATGGTTAATATTTTGGCAATAAATTGAAGAAAATGTCCTTCCTTAAAAACTCAAAAATAAAAAAGTATTTAAAGCATAGTAAGTAGGTAAAACCAATGAAAATAAGTATTACTTTGAAAATTAGATTTTCAGTAGTTTGGAAATAAAAATGTTAAAAGAAATAATTAAAGACTTGAAAGCCATTTTGCTTAGGTATGAGTTATGAAGTTATTAATATTTTAGAATTCCATTAACTAGGTATGTTGAGAGTCAATATGTTTTGTGAGTACTCACTTTATTGATTACCTAAGACAATGTTCTTATGAAACTTATGAGGCTTATGGATGATTGAATTACATGATGTTTTCTATCTTAGAAATTTCAGAAAGATATATGTGATGCTTAACATTGACAATAGCCTGCATTAGGGAGCATTAACCTTGTGCTATAAAAGTTTTCACAAATGAAGAGGGCTGACTATACCAGAGGAGCTATTGCTAAATTGAATATTAAAGAGTGTGTTCTAAATAGTACACACTTAGGCCCACACACTTTTTAAATCTCACTTGTCTAAATTTGAGAAATTATGAACATTGGCAGAGGAGGAATCAACATTCAGTATTTTTTCATTCAAATTCAGCAGCTAATGTTTGTTTGTTTGTTGGTCTTCCCAAGACAAATTATCTCTTTCCGTTTGTTACAGACTCTGTATCTGAAGCACATGCACCTGAGGCATAAAGCAAGCTGGGAAATTCGTAGAACCTCTCTTTCTTGGCTACTAAAGGCCAAAAATGAAAAAGCTAGTACATTGGAATCTTTCTCTTGAACTTTTCAAATTGTTTTTGGAATACATGTATCCCTCTCCTCCTATTTGCAAAGCATGAAATGAGTGACTGAAGATGTCTGTACTTTAAGGAGAAAATGGTTGAAGGTAAATAAAGCCACCCATAGAGTGAAAAGGAAAGATACAGATGTGGAGAGATTCCTAGGCAATTCTAGTTTCCAACTATCTCTGCCCTTCTTTATGTTTTGTTTGTTTGTTTCAGTGATTCGTTTGAGTCTACGATATATGCAGTATACATATTATGAATCGGTTGTTTGGATTAAGCTTTTGCAAGGGCTGTTTCTTCATCTTTTCCTTCTCTTCAATAAAATACTTTTTTTTGACATTTTTTGACTTTTCATAGCTGTCAGTCTCCCTTACAGCTATATGGGAATTATGCGGGTAGAAAATTATGAAGCCAGCAAAGAGGGTAAATTACTAAGGTAAGGAAAAAAGTGATTCATTATTGTTCTGTTTTATTAAGTTGTATGTGTATGCATGTGAGGTTATGCAAATAAATACCCAGATTATGGAATCACAGAATCAAGGAATATTAAAACCAAAGACAATATATGGGAACATGTACTCTAAGTCCACAATTTTACCAGAAATAAAAAGATAAAATATTTAAACAAGATTTCCTAAGCTAAATTTCACTGAATAACAGAGAAAATGGAAAAATCAAATCACATAAAAAATACAGTAACCTCTGAAGAGATACATGAATTGGTGAATTAATATCTTTTGGATTAAGGAAAAGGGAAGTGCACATGGTACCTTGCAGATCTAAACATATTGAAAAACAATATTCATTGGTCTTTAAGTACAAGTAAAACTAATTTCTTAGCATCACATATATTCATAATTTATTTTCCAGGTCCTTCCATTTGATGTTTTTCACAAATATAGTTTAGTACCTTATTCTTCAATATTTAGGCTCTAAAAATTAGTAGGTTTTGATAAGCCATATTTTGAATTACTAACTGCTGAACAATAATTTATGTATTTATGTTTGTATTTTTGACATTTCACCCAAGTGAAAATCTATTATTTCTTTAAATTTATCATTTATCATAACTTTTCTTAATGTGAATATATCTTGGCCTATAACATTTTATAAGCAAAAATGATACATTACTTAACATTTTTATAATCTTAAACTTCTTTTGAAAATAAGAGAAATGTGAATGTTTCATATTGAAAACTGACAATAGACATTTTAAAATCCCTGGAATATCAGGGCAAATATGCTTAATGTACACTAACAAAAATAAAGAGGGTTGTAAATATATTTTACACGGAGGAGCTGTTAATCTTTTCCTGTTCCCCAAAACATCTATGATAGCCTAGTCTTTGTTCCATGTTCTAAAAATATATTAAAATTGTTAATACTTTTATGTACATAGATTATAGAATCTAAAGTTTTCAAAGTAGTTTTATTTTAAGAGGTGGGCATCAGCATGATTATTTCTCTTGTTTAATCATTCATTTATTGATTTACCCAGCTGTTGTGTGTCTAGTATTATTTTAAGCCCCACCTATGGAGGCAAAGAGAGGACATACCCTTATTGCTTTATTTTTTTAATCAAGCTTAAAAGCTAGCATCACAAATGGAAGTATATTAAGCACTGGAAATGCATAAAAGTGGCAGAAGTCTGGTCTAGAATGGATCAGGCAAGACTGCCTGTGAAAATGATCACTAAACTCATAATTCAGGGAAAGTAGTTTGGCAAACAAGACTGGAGGAGAACTAATAGAAGACAGAGGAGGTACACAAATAATGGTCCATTTAGAAACACCTTGTTGGAAATTGATTTAAAAGTTAATGTGAGACAGCTGAGAAACTAGAACATATAAAAACTAAAGTAGCTAACAGAGAAATAATAGGTCTGTAAAAATAAATAATCTAGTAAGCATGATAGTCAGGGATCACATATTGAAGGTTCTGTAAACAACAGTAAAGAAGAAATATAGACTAATCTAGGATTGTAGAATGATTAGGTTTGTGTTCTGAGAAAAATAATCAACATGCATCTTAAGTTGATATTCATAACTTACACAATAGCTCCCTCTTTTCTAATAAATTATTTGTCTCTGTGTCAGTTCATAATTTTGAATTGTGCCCAGCACAGTTTGCCTATTATGTTTGAGTTTTAAAATTGTGTCTAAATCCTATAGAGGACATGGGAGTTTTGTCTAAATCCTTTGGAGAATTCTATAGGGGAATTTCTTCTCCGAGACTTATTCTATACTTTCGAATTCAATGAGGCTCCTCTTTTTGGCCTTTTGTTTAGAAAGCTGGGTCTTTAGTTATCCCAGTCTTCTGCATAATTACACAACTGTGTTCATTGCTGAGTACAAGCAACGAGAGGACAAATAATATATCGACCAGCCTGGCCCTTCCCTATTGGACCTACAGCTGCACAGAGCATAGAGAAAGCAGCCCCTTCAACTGAAGTTTGGCTTATGAGAACTTCCGTTGCCAGTTTCTGCCATGACTATCACTAGATATTTGAGCAGTGAAGTATAGGGGATGAGAGAAAAAAAAAAAAAAAACGACAAATGAAAAGCATGGAATTTCCACTCTACCTGTGAGCTTATGTATTCTTTTTCTGTATAACAGGCAAGATAGGGGTACTGTTTCAGAGTCTCCAAAGTCTGTGCTTCAGTGCTCAATTCCTGGTTTCCCATGCAATGATTTCAGGATGGGGTTGGGGGAAGGTGTGAGGTGGTATATTCATATAACTTGCCATGTTAATTGAATTCTGCTCTTCTCCCCAATCAACCTGCTACAATTTACCTTTCAGAGCTCATAAATAACTGTTCCATGTATTTATTTCGTGTTGTACACCTGTAAGATTTGTGTCTTTTGTGCATTATTATCCACATGGAGTTGCATACAGATATCCAGTGATAATGGTAACATTTGTTGAAAGACCATTCTTTCTTGATTTAAAAGCCTTTGCTCCTTTGTCAAAGATCTGGTTTGCCTTTCTTAAATAATTGTATGTATAAATTTCTGGGTTCTCTCTTCTGCTGTATTGATCTATATGTCTGTTCTTTTTCCAAAATAACTCCATCTTCATTGCTGTACCTTTATAGTAGGTCTTGTACTCAGGTAGTGTTAGTTCTTCAGCTTTGTTCTTCAATATTGTGTTTGCTACTCTCCCTCTCAATATAAGCTTTTTAAAAGATTTGTTGATATCCACAAAATTACTTTCTGGGATTTGATCAACATTGCATTAAAGGAATAGATCAATTTTGGAATAATTGACATCTTAAAATGTATCTTTCGACCCATGCATACAGAATTTCTTTTTATTTAGATTATCTTTGATTTCTTTCATCAGAGTTTTATAGTTTTCTTTATATTTACCCAGTATATATATATTTTGTGAGATTTATACAGATATTTTATCTTTTAGTGCTATTTCAAGTGACATCATGCTTTTAATTTCAAATTGCAATTATCTAATACTGATACATGCAAATGATGTTCATAATTTAGTGTTTAGTAGAGAAAACAAATCACAAACAATGTGGATGATACAAGGATAAATGCCTCTTAAACATGTGAAATGTGAAAAAAATATTTCTTATAAAATAACATTTGTGTCACTTGACATATCAGTAGGCATTCAGCATTGTTCAAGAGACACTCACATCAGTTTCTTACCCTTGGCAGCATGTGGATATAGAACCATAGCCTTTCATGTTTCACAATCTTGAAGAAGTGTGTGAGAGGGAAGGGGTGCGTAGTTCACAAGGAGTTTTAAGAAATTCAAGAGAATAGTGTCAAAATCATTTCAGGATACTATAAATTACCATAAATTGGGTAGCTTAAACAACAAGTATTTCTTTTTTATAGTTCTGGAGGCTGGAAAGTCCAAGATGAAAGTGCCAGGAGATCTGATGTTTAGTGATGACTTGCTTCATGGTTAGTGAATTGCTATCTTTCTGTTATACCCTTACATGATAGAAAAAGAGACAGTTCTCTGGTATCTTATAAGGACACTAATACTATTAGTAAGGGCACCACCCTCATGATGCAATTACTTCCCAAAGGCCCCACTTCCAAATACCATCACACTGGGTTTAGTGTTTCAACATATGAATCTGCAGGAAAGGGCTGGGGGGACACCAACTCCAAGCCATTGCCTTCTGCCCTGATCCCTCAAAACTCATGTTCTTCTCATATGCAAAATACAATTATTCCATCTTAATAGTTTTCAAAGTCTTAATTTGTTCCAACATCAGCTGTAAGGTCAAAGTCCAACGTCTCATCTAAATACCATCTAAATCAGATATGGGTGAAACTTGAGATATGACTCATCCTGAGGAAAAATTTCTTTCTATCTGTGAGCCTGTGGAATCAAGCAAGTTAGGTACTTGCAAAAAACAATGGTAGCACAGGTATAGGATAGACATTCTCATTCTAAAAGGTAGAAACAGGAAAAAAAAAAAAACCCAAAAGCAATAACAAGTCCCAAGCAAGTCTAAAACCTAGCAAGGCAAACTCCATGAGATCTTATGCCTCAGGAATATCCATCTTTGGCTAGATTCTCTGCCTCCTATGCCACTGGCATGGTGGGTCCACCTTCCAGATTCACTAGGGCAGAATTTCCACCTTGTAAACTCACTGGGGTGAGATCCTGCCCCTAGGACTCTGATAGACAGGGTTTCAGCCCTGACAGCTTTGGGTGGTCCCACTCTGTGCCATTGGGTGGTGGTTCTGGCACCTTGAAATCAGGGTTATTCTCTTCCTTCCTTGGTGAAATCTAGGAGGCAACCTGATTGTCTCTGAATTGCCTTCAAGATCCTTTTTACTTTATCATGAAAAATAGAGCCCACTTCCAACTAAATAGCTTTACAGTCTTCTTATAAAATTAAGACAGACAACATTCTTTCATTCCTACCCTCTTTTCCCTTTAGGTCAAACTAACAATTTTCCTGCTGGGGTGGCTGATTAATTCCATGGTTCACACCATACCAATCTTTGTATCAAAGGGATGCTTTCTTACAGTGTAGACAGGCTGAGAATTTTCTAAATCTTTTAAGTTCTAGTTTATTTTGGCCTAGTGATTTCATATTCAAGACATAGCACTCTTTTTGCATTTTACTTCAAGCAGTCAAGAGGAGCAAAGACAGTTTTCAACACTTTGCTTAGTAGTCTCCAGCAAAATATCCACTTTCATTGCTCACAATTTCTACCTTCGACAAAACACTAGAAAACAAACACATTTCATCCATTTCTTTGCCACTTAACAAAGTTTGCCTTTCTTACAGTTTCCAATACCATGTTTCTCATTTCTGTCTGAGACCTAATCAGAATGACCTTTACCATTTATATATCTACCAACATTCTGTTCATTATCACTTAGGTATTCTCTGAGAAGACAGAGACCTCTCTCCAACTCTCCTTTTTCTCTAAGCCTTCACTGGAATTATTTTTAAAAATCCCTTCACAACAATCTTGGCTTCTTTTTGCATGTACTTCAGAACACTTTCCACCTCTCCCTAACACCCAGTTCCAAAGCTACTTCCACATTTTTACATGTTTGTTACAGCAGCATACTCACTTCTTGACATGCTTCTGCCTTAGTTTGGGTTGCTGTAACTAATTACCATGGACTAAGTATAACAGCTTAAACAACAAATATTTATTTCTTATAGTTCTGAAGCCTGGAAGTCCAAGATCCAGTTGCTGGTACATGCAGTGTCTGGTGAAAGCTCATGTACTGGATTGCATATGGTGGTCTTCACATTGTATTATCACATGGCAGAAAGAGAGTGAGCTAGCTCTCTGGAATCTTACAAGTACACCAAAAACATTCATAAAAGCTTTACCCTCATGACCTAATTACTTCCAAAAGATCCTCCCTCCAAATGCTATCATATTGGTGTTAGGGTTTCAACATACAGATTTGGGTGGAGACACAATGAGTTTGTTATAAATGTTTAAGGCAAGCTTCTATTGCATGATCGAATTATCACTGAAAGAACATCCCCACACACATCTGCCTCTGAAATCCTGGAAATGTGGGGAGGCTGTACACCTGTCAGAATATTCTGCATTATATCTTGCTTTGGTTGTGTGTCTTTTATTATTACTTAATCTTAAGCTCACTAGCAACATACATTATCATTTTATGTCAATAAAATCAGAGTCTTACATGGAGAACATATTCTATATAGGTATACATCTTTAAATGTAGATTGAAAGTATATTCCAAAGGTAAATTCAAACTATTGAGAGTTGTTAGACATAGGAGTATTTTGGAGGAGGAAACATGAATGGCTTTTACATATTATTTAATATACTTGATACTGGTAGCTATTCACGAGAAGAATACAACACATTATGTTTTCTACAATGCAGAAAATAATGTGAAATAAAATTATTTGCATATTATTAATTAAAACAAGATTGAATAATAAAATGTCAAATGTAAATTTTATAATTTTTAAAATAGAATTTTATAATTTAAAGTCTTTTAAAATGTTTGTCACTGTAATGAGTGAATTTATCTTATTAAGGTTTTGATTTTCTGTTGACTTAGGAGATTGATAATTTTTAATGTAATCATTGTAATTTAGACAGCCTCATGTGAAAATCTTGTTCAAGTTTGTTGTGCATTTTTTCTATTTTGTCATTCTTCTTTTTCTATGATCTATAGGAGAATATTCATACTCTGGATGTGTTTTACAAATATTTTATCCTACTGTCTGGGCTTGCTTTTAAATCTCATTTGATATCTTTTGTTGAACAAATATTATTGATTTAAAAATTGTCCACTTTATAAATTCTTGAAAGATTTGTATTGTTTTGGTACCAAATAATAACACTTCACTGATAAAAAAAAACATCACCCCAAATCTACAATTAACATCATACTTAATTGTGATAAACTAGCTGTCTTTTTCTAGACGACTTTTGGAACTGGTGAAGTAGGTCCACTCTCATCACTCTTATTCAACGTTATATTGGAAGCCCTAGCTAGGGAGATAAGAAAAGGAAATAAAAGTTTACAGATTGGGAAAGAAGATATAAAATGATGGTCTTTGTTGGCAGATTACATAATTGTCTTTGTAGAAAGGTCCAAACAATTAACAAAAATTCTCAGATAATGAGCTCTAACAAAAAAATCTACTTAGATCATATGAATTCTAAAGAAAATTTGAAAATTAATGGAATATATAGAATTACCAGCTAAAGTGGCATTTTAATATTTATTTTTAGAGTATATGATGCCTAGAATGTATACTGAAATGAAGACACAAAAATTGCACATCCATATTCAAAATCAAATCAACCTAAACACAGAATATACAATTTTGAGAAAAGAAAGAGAACTCAAAATACAGCATAGACTAAATTTAAAATGCAAAATGATAAAATACATAAACAAAAAAAAAAACAGAAGAAATGATATGCATCCTTGGGATTCATAGTAACTTTTTAGATATTAATACAATGTGAAAAGTGTGACCCATGGGAAAAAGTTTGGTAAGTCAGACCATATTAAAATTTAAAATGCTTCCTCAGTGAAAGACAGTGTTAGAAGAATGAAAAGATCCAGAATTTTAAAATAATATTTGCAAAACACATATTTAACACAAAACTTGTACCTAAAATTTATAACTCTTAAAACTCAATAACAAGCAAATAACCCCAATAAAAATAGGCAAACAATATGAACAGATATTTCACCCAAGAAGGGATATAAATGGGAATGAGACATAAAAAAGGTGTTCAACGTCATTTACTATTAACAAATATCAAATTAAGAGATACCAATACATACCTATTAGAATGGTTAAAATCTAAAAATCTGTAAATACCAATGCTGGTGATGATGCAAAATAAAAAAACTCTCATATATTGTTGGTGGGAATACAAAATGGTACAGCCACTTTGGAACACACTATGTCAGTTTCTTACGAAGCTAAACATAGTCTTATCATATGATATAGCAATTACATTCCTACATATTTGCCCAAAGGATTTGAAAATTTACGTCGAAAACTTTACGAGCATGATTTATCAGCTTTATTCATAATGGCTCTGAATTTGAGGCAGTCAACATGTCCTTCAATAGGTAAATGAATAAACAAACTATGATCCTTCCATACAAGGAGATATTGTTCGGTGACAAAAATAAATGAGCTCTCAAGACAACAAATCACATGGATAAGTCTAAAATGCTTATTGATAGTGAAATAAGTTTCAAAGGCTACATGCTGTTTAAGTTCAATTATAAATATTCTAGAAAAGGCAAAACTATAGAAAACAGTGTTTGCCAAAGCCGGACGTGGTGGCTCACTCCTGTAATCCCAGCACTTTGGGAGGCCAAGGCAGGTGGATCACCTGAGAGCGGGAGGAACAGCCTGACCAACATGGAGAAACCCCGTCTCTACTAAAAATAGAAAATTAGCTGGGTGTGGTGGTGCGTGCCTGTAATCCCAGCTACTCTAGAGGCTGAGGCAGGGGAATCGCTTGAACCAGGGAAGTGGAGGTTGCAGTGAGCAGAGATCACGCCATTACACTCCAGCCTGGGCAGCAAGAGTGAATCTCCATCTCAAAAAAGAAAGAAAGAAAGAGAGAAAGAAAGAGAGAAAGAAGAGAGAGAGAGAAAGGAAGAAAGGAAGAGAGAAAGAAAAGAAAGAAAAAGAAAGAAAGAAAAGGAAAGAAAGAGGAAGGAAGAAAGGAAGAAAGGAAGAAAGAGAGAAGGAAGGAAGGAGGGAAGGAAGGAAGGACGGAAGGAAAGAAGACAGAAAGAGAAAGGAAGCAAGAAAGCAAGCAAGAGCAAGCAAACAAGCAAGCAAGAAAGAAAGAAAGAAAGAGAAAGAAAGAAAAGAAAGAAAACAGTGTTTGCCAGGGTTTCAAGAGAGGGGAGGAAGGCTGAATAAAGGCAACACAGAGATTATTTTACTGTAGTGAAAGTATTATTTTTGTTACTGAAATGGTAGTTACATGACAGTGTACATTTATCAAAACCCATAGAATTTCACAGCACAAAGAGTGAACCTTAAGGTATGCAAATTGTGACAACAGCCTTTAGGAGATCAGGAGATCCTAGGATAGATGCAGACTATTACAAATCAGTTTCCCTTTATTACACGTGTATGGATCAATCTAATTAAAAGGTGTGGCAGGAAGTCACTGATCTAAATCATTTTGGAAATGAGCATAGTATGTAAGATTAAAAGCAATAAATAAAAATAAAAACTGTAAATTCATGGTGTAGTGTGAGAGCCAATTTTCTCACTGTTAGCATGGAAAGTTGCAGATGAGCAAAGAGAAAATAGAATGATCCACATAGCAATGAATTAGAGTCAGAGACATTAGTTATCTCACATTTAGCTTGTTCTAGCTCAACATAGACACGGATGGTTACATATAAAAATATGTATAGATGTATGTATATACGTGAGTTAGTATACACATATATTTCCTTGCTCTGTCAGCTGTGAGGGCCTAAAAAAATGACACCTCAGTAGCGTCAAGTACACCTAGATCTTGGTTGATAATACTAGTCACCAATAAAAGAAACAGGATTCCTTAGAGAAGTGGCTGATTCTAGGACTGGAGAAGAAAATAGACTCGATGATTCCAGAGTATCTTTTATCCCAAAATGTAAGGCAATACCCCTTTAGCCCACCAAACCCCACATAATGGTTTTATGTGGAAAGGACATAGCCAACTGACAGAGCTCCAAATGTCTAAAGCAGTAACAATTTGAGCAAGAAAATAAAGTAGTATTGGGCTATAACAAAAACTATAAAATAAGTATTCATTAGTCCATTAACATAAACAAATAATTAAATAAGTACATAAATGGGAGAGAGGAGACAAATGCTCCTGTGCAGAAAAGTTCCAAAATATTTAGATAATTATTCTAATCTCAGTGAGGGAGTGTAACCCCCTACTCTTTAATGTTGGCTGCACATAATGACTTCCTTCCAGAGAGAAGGAAAGCAGGGAGAAAAACACTGTTTTTACTGTGGATTACCATGAAAAATACCACCTCAGTCAGATGATCACGGATAGCATCAGCAGTAATAGGTCGCGTTAATAATTTGTACTATCCATATGAAGTGACGACAAAGGTAATTTACTTCCATGATCTTCCTCCCGAAAACTAAATACCCAGTCTAATCATACAAAAACATTAAAAAAAAAATCGAGGCACATTTTACAAAATACCTGAACAATTCTCCTCAAAACTCTCAAGATCATAAAAAACAAGGAAAATCTAAGAAACTGACACAGTCAAGGGCAACCTAAGAAGGCATAAATATGAACTGCACTATGTTTTTCTGGAGTATATCCTGGAACAGAAAAATAATATTAGTTAAAACTAGGGAAGTACGAATGGATTTCAGCACGCATTTTGGTTAATAATTTATCAATATTAGCTTATTAATTACAATAATGATGCCAGACCATGTAATATATTAATATCAGGGGGAACTGGATGTGAGGTAAGAGGGCATTCTAGTGCCACAGGTTTTTGCTAAACTTATAATTGTTATAAAATTAGAAATTTATTTAATTTTGCTTACATGGAAATACACTAGAAGCAAAGATAGACACTGGTCAGGCCATGCTATCATTTCATTTTTATTTTTATTATTATTGTTAGTTTGTAGGATTGTTGTGAATAGTAGTGTTGACAAACAAACACTCCAATCACATTTTTACTTAAAAATAAACAATCATGTCATTCTTTATTACCAATTTGAGGAGTGTATGTGTGGGTGTGTGAGTGTGTGTGTACATACGTCATAATTATAAAAAATTGAACTGAAAATTACCGTAACTTTGAGAATTCTGGAGCCTATTTATAAATTTTTTTACATATTTTACCTAGAAATAAATACAACACACATGCACATGCATGCTATATATATAATATATATATGTTTCACATATACATGTTAACAAGTAATTGTTTAAATGTTTCTCGGCACATAATACAGTACCTGGCTGATAACTACTGTTCGATAAACATTGTTTATTGCCATATAGATCTTTATAATAGATTGATTGCACCTTCATTCTGTTTGTTATAAATCTATGTTGTCATTTATACATTTATTAGATCTAAACAACTAACACTACTGATTTGTGAAAAGTAATGTAAAAAATATACTTAATCAAATAAATTCCACTTTGGGAAAGTTGCATCTCACATAAAAATTCCAATGCAACATGTATGACTCATTATTTCATTTATTTATTTAAAAATGCTTTCCATTAACAATTTGTATGCCAAAATCTACTAAAATATTATGAAACTGATGATTATGCTTTTCGTCTATAGGCAGAATCTTTTTCTTTTCTTGGAATCATTGCCAGAAAAAAAATCTATCTCAAGAGACTATCTAAGAGGAAGTTCTTGAGATTTCTTCTTCCTCCTAGATTTGTATGGGTTATTATTTATATCCGGTTGCAAAGAGAAAAATTGAACTTATTCTCACCCCAATACTACTGATAGTGAAATATTTTGAAATGAGTATTTGTTGTGATGACTGACAGCCTAATTGTATGAGCTCTTAAGTAACCATGATTACATTGTGAATTCTCATGTTTAAGTTTTTAAGTGTTTTGAACCGCTCATAGCCTTCAAAATTAAACACTTACCCCCAAAAGGCAGTGGAACAAATATATAAAGTTGAAAGACTCTCCAGATATATTTTCCAGAAAATATCCCATTTCTATAAATTATTTCATTATACTTACCTGCTAAAGTCTTTCTAGAAATAATATTTCTCTATTATATTTTAGTATTTTTAATAGAAAAATATGCAAGTTACATTATCGTTGAACATCTCCGATGTGTTATTTAATGCAACATAAAACCTTAAATGGCTAAGAGAACACATTTTTTAAAGTGAGTATTTTAAAAAATTATATTACTATTATTTTCAAAATTGTAATTTATTTTTTAAAAACTAAATAGTGACTTTATCATAATCAAAACCAAAACATATGAATTTATCTTGCTACCTATTTTCTTATATTTAAGATGTATTCACACATTAAAAAATATGAAAATTTTAATTTAATGAAGAAAAAATCTATGTGCATGTGTGTATTTGTGTGCATATATATGTAGTTTTATATTAGTACAATTAATATATATATATACACACATTTATGCATACACACACAAACACATAGTTTTTCAGAACTACTAATGCCTGTTGCAGAAATTCAGGAAACCATTCTGACTTGGACAAAATAAATGATTTACTGGACTAAAGATCAACTTCAAGACATCCTGGCACCACTGAAAGTTCAGAACCCGGTAACAGTGACTCTGATTTTCCAACAAAAATGAATTAAATATCATTGTGGTTAGTGTTTGTGGTTTGTCTTGCATCCTTTAACTTTTTAAAGGTTCTCTCCATTTTCTCCATTATGTTTTTCTGTCTATTTAAATAAACATTGTTTCCTTTTTTCTTCTCTGCTGCTTTCACAATTGTAAATGTTAGGTGCAGTTCTTTCTCTTTTTTTCTTATTTGGGATGTATTAGAAATAACACATATAAGCACAACCGCATGTTTCTGATAATTCTATATTATTCAGACTGAATGTTTTAATTTTATGTGTCTATTAATCTAATTGTTATTAGTGGCTTACGTATATATTTATTGAAGATATTATTTTGTTCTTAGAATCAAGGACAGATTTGCTGAAAACAGGAAATATAAGTGCATCCACACTAGTCTCTGTTTCTGTTGTTTTTCACTTATTAATATCTATATTAATGCTTTTCAGTGATTTCTTGAAGAATTTGTTCCCCTTGCTTTGCATGTAATTATTCCTTTTTTTTCTTACCAATTTAATTTTATCAGGTTGTTATTTGCTGGCTTTGAGAATCATGAATAAGGCAACATTTGAGTGCTGTCTGAAAAGATAAGCAATATTTAAACATGCAGAGGTGAGATAGGGAGACAATCCCAAGTAGTGGGGAAAGCAAAAGCAAAACACAGAGTAATATTCAGATCTTAGAGCATAGAGAGGTGCTGAACAATTATTTGGATATTCTTGAATATGTATGGCTAGGTTAAAGGTATCTTCAAGAGGAGTTTAAATACCTTTTACTTATTCTGTAACCAATTATGAGCTCATCAAGATTTTTTGAATGTGAGAAATGTAATCACATGCATACTTTAAAGTTACTATTGTAGATATGAACTATAAAATATTTATCAGGGTGAGATTCAAACACGTCAATAGGTTAGCTAGATGGAATGTTTTTTTTTTTTTTTTTTTTTTTTTTTTTTTGGGGGGACGGAGTCTTGCTCTGTCCCCCAGGCTGGAGTGCAGCGGCACAATCTCGGCTCACTGCAAGCTCTGCCTCCCGGGTTCACGCCATTCTCTTGCCTCAGCCTCCTGAGTAGCTGGGACTACAGGCACCCGCCAACACGCCCGGCTAATTTTTTGTATTTTTAGTAGAGACGGGGTTTCACCGTGTTAGCCAGGATGATCTCGATCTCCTGACCTCATGATCCGCCCGCCTCGGCCTCCCAAAGTGCTGGGATTACAGGCTTGAGCCACCGCACCCGGCCAGCTAGATGGAATGTTTCTAAGGAAATGTAAGAAGGGCTGGGACTGGAATAGTAAGAAAATAAAGAAAAGAGGATTACAGATGACTGAATTGTCAGATCTAGATTACTTGAAGAAAAAAAAAAATTCTAGAATTCTATGCTCCTATCATTAATTCAGTTATGAACAATCAGTTTCAAAATCCCATCAGCAGGCCAGTGGCACACACCTGTAATCTGAGCACTGAGCACTTTGGGAGGCCAAGGTGGGTGGATCACTTGAGTACAGGAATTTGAGACCAGACTGGGCAACATGGTGAAACACCATCTCTACAAAAAAAAATTTAAAAATTAACTCATCATGGTGGTGTGCACCTGTGGTCCCAGACTTGGGAGGCTGAGGCAGGAGGATCGTTTGAGCCTGGGAGGTCAAGGCTGCAGTGAGCCAAGATCTTGCCACGGCACTTCAGCTTGGGTGAAAGAGTGAGACCCTGTCTCAAATAAAAATCTCATCACTTCCTAGAAATAAAAGTACGATGCATAACTAGAGCAAAGAAGATAATTGAGGCAAACGTGATTTTTTAATTTTATTTTTAATTGAATTTTTTAAATAAAGATGGGGTCTTGCTATGTTGGCCAGGCTGATCTCAAACTCCTGGCCTCAAGTGATTCTCCTACCTTGGCTTTCCAAATTGCTAGGATTACAAGCGTGAGCTACCACACCTGGCTCACATGAGTTTTTTGTGTTTTTATTTTGTTTTGTTTTGTTTTTCTCTAAATCATTTGCATTTTAAGTTGACCAACTTTAATGAATGCTTTTTGTGCTACAGGCACTACACTGGAGATGGAGATGAACCAGTCATTACCCTAGTTCTTGCAGTGCCCAGTGTAGGAAGATCACATTCGGTGAAACCAAACTAATTTTGAGGTAAGTATAAGAAATTTAGTGTTGTTAATCTAGGATGCCTGCCCTCTTAAGGATCAAAATAGAGTCTTGGTTCTATATATGGGCTCCAGAACTGTTAGGTAACATTTGTAAAAATAATCATATGTACATTATTCAGATAAGTAGAGCCATAAATTTTATCAGCTAATGATACTGATATATATCCCCATAAAAATTAAAATCAATTAGAGTACAACGAATAGAATGAAATAAATCTTTGAAGAGAGAATATTGTGAATATCTATAGATAGATAGATAGAGTTTTTTTTTTTTTTTTTTTTTTTTTTTTGGAGACAGAGTTTCGCTCTTGTAGCCCAGGCTAGAGTGCAGTGAGCAATCTCGGCTCACAGCAACCTCCGCCTCCCAGGTTCAAGCGATTCTCCAGCCTCAGCCTCCCGAGTAACTGGGACCACAGACATCCCCACACCCGGCTAATTTTTTGTATTTTTAGTAGAGACAGGGTTTCACCACATTGGCCAGGCTGGTCTCAAACCCCTGACCTCAGATGATCCACCTGCCTCGGCCTCCCAAAGTGCTGGGATTACAGGGCCACTGCACCCGGCTTATATGTTTTTTTTTTTTTTTTTTTAAAAAAAAAAAAAAAACAACAACCAGAGAAATTATAATCAGAGAGTTAAAATATTTAAAACAATTCATTAACACTGAATATAAAAGAAGGAAGAAAGTTTCAAGAAGGAAGGGGTTGATAAATGCTGCAGAGAGGTCCATAGTTTTGAAAACAGGGCAATTGCAACTGCAAAAAACATTATCTTCTGTAGACAGTAGAAAGAACAGTGGTTGATTAGAGTAAAAAATAAAAGTAGTAAATATGTTTAAGAAGTCAGTATCGGTTCACTTTTGACCTTCAGACTGTGCTACTACCAAATTATAAATAATATGTGTTTTCTTTTAATTTCTATCATAAGGAATTTTTTTTGTTTTATTGTAGTAGAAACTTTATCCTATATCAAAATGAGTACCATCTGAGGATAACTTTACTGACTTACAATACATAGTTAAGGATTTCTTTTTATATTTTGCCTTTATTGTAAGAAATTGAACCATAGAATCCAGTCAACTTGGGCTCAAAATTCAAATTTTGTTATGATCTGGTTATATAAACTTAGAAAAATTACTCTAAAATGAGTTTTCTCATTTGAAGACAAAAATATGCCTATTTATTTTGCTGTTTATTGGAATTAAATGATGTAATGCTGATATAATTATATTTTTGATATATAATTGCTATACTTTTACCAGTTTCTAATTATTAATTGTTTTTGAGATATTAATATTATAAAATTAATTAGCACCATCTATATTATATATAAAATGTATATGTATGAGGGAAAATAACATGAGACATCTGGCAGTCTGATGGGAGGTTAGAAAAGGAGCCCAGAGTGAGTGACAAAGAATCATTCATCAGTAAAAATGGACAAAGAATAGAGATGCTGGAGCAGCAAAATATTGATTTACATTAAAGCGTATTTCAATATGGTCTGTAAAATCAAGTGCACTGGAATTCTTTTTTTCTTTCTTTCTTTTTTTTTTTTTGAGACAGGGTCCCGCTCTGTAGCCAGGCTGCAGTGCAGTAGCGCAATCTCGGCTCACTGCATCCTCTGCTTCCGGGTTCAAGTGATTCTCCTGCCTCAGCCTACCAAGTAGCTGGGACTAACAGGAACGCACCACCATGCCCAGCTAATTTTTGTATTTTTAGTAGAAACGGGGTTTCACCATGTTGGCCAGCATGGTCTTGATCTCCTGACCTCGTGATCCGCCTGCCTTGGCCTCCCAAAGTGCTGGGATTACAGGCATGAGCCACCGCCCCCAGCCTGGAATTCTTTATCTGTTTGGTTTTGTAAGTGGTGAAAGAACATGGTGTCATATTTTCTATAACACAACAAATTTCAAGTTATTTATTACTTTAAAATGATATCAATGTTAGTAGGATCCCATCTAGTCTAAAGGTTTTTGAAAAGAGCACTTCAATATATTTTGATTTTCATGATCTCTTTCTGGGTACTGCGGTAGCCATTACAACTTATTATGTGTATAGTCTGCAGTGCAGAAAGGCAAACACCTACTGAATTTGAAATTTTTGATCTAAATGTAATATTTACAGATGATGATTGCTTAATCTTGTTAGCCTGGACAATAGTTCTTACTGTGCTTTCAAAGTTTATATCAGATATTAGAGAAATATTTTAATTATTTGTAGCAAATAATTAACTTATAATACTTAAGTTGCTAAGTAACTAAGTGGTTAAGTTGCTAAGTAAGCAAATAATACATATTGTAGACCTGCTATAAATTGAGGAAGAATCAAAATGATAGTGATTACAATGAAAAAGATAGTAATAGTAATAATAATTAATAATAATAGTTACAATTATTAATAAGCCATGTGTCAGGTCTTGTTTTAAGTGATATACAAGGACCACATTGGACCCAAAAGCGCTATGAAATAAATAGCTTTCTAACATCCCTTTTTTATATAGAAAGACAGTGAGATACAAAATGTTTAAGCAACTTGGCACAAATCTCTGAGACAGAGTGTAGGAGAAAAGAGAAAGTGGTAAGTAATCTCCAAATATAACCACTAATTCCTGCTATGGCCATGTGAGCATATTGCTCCTCACATCAAGAGATAAATTCTATTTCCTGTTCTCTTGAATATGAGTTATTCTTGTGACTTGTTTTTATATTAAATGTGGTGCAAATGACATACTTGGGCTTCTTGAGCCCAGAACGTAGTGGATTCTGCTTCTCCCTTTTGAATTCAGTCTCTTTTGTATAGGAAAACCAGGCTAGACATTGAATGATTAGGAGCCATATATGTGGGATCCTGGAAGATGAAGGCTATCTTGCATATTTTCACCCCAGCTGAGTTGCCAGCTGAATGGAGCTTCATAAGGGACTGGCCTCCAGCAAAATCTAAAGAAGAATTACCCGGCTGAACCTAAGCGAATCCACAAAAATCTGAAAAAATAATAAACCATTATATTAAAGCACCAAGTTAGTAGATGATTGTTACACAATTGACAACTAATGCAGATATTGAAACCTATAGTTAACATGCCAATATAACCAAAACCTAAAACATCTTTGTATGGCTTAGAGGAGAGTTATTCTTGCTGGAAGTATGAATTATAAAATGCTTCTCCGCTTGGCAAAAAAGCAGACCTTGCTCTGAGGTGATGCAACCTCATGCCAATGAGCAAATTACAAGAAGCTTGCAATCCCTGTTTCAGTACAAGCAACTCTTCCTGTCTTCTTACCCAGGTAAAACTTACACAACTTTAAATGCTGAGAAAAATGGCAGAATTTGTAAATGAGGAAAACACTGTGACAAATATTTAGTCTTCCATGATTGTAAGGGGCTGAAAGTCTGAAAGTAGGTGAAGAATACAGATGACAAGGGCTACACGATGGGTAGCCCATGGCTTAAGCCTCAAAAAAAAATTTTTCCAGAGTCACAAGAGGATGGGAGAGGAGCGATCTGCATGCAGCAGTAGGAGCAAGACCTTGAGATGTGTCCATCAATGCTGCATGAGTAGCTGCATGTGTTTTCTTTTCTTTCTTTTTGTTTTTTTTTGTTGTTGTTTTCTTTTTTTGTTTTTTGTTTCTTTTTTTTTTTTTTTTGAGACAGAATTTTGCTCTTGTTGTCCAGGCTGGAGTGCAACGGCATGATCTCGCCTCACTGCAACCTCAGCCTCCCGGGTTCAAGCGATTCTCCTGCCCCAGCCTCCCGAGTAGCTGGGATTACAGACATGTGCTACCACGCCAGCTAATTTTTGTATTTTTAGTATAGACAGTGTTTCTCCATGTTGGTTAAGCTGGTCTCGAACTCCCGACCTCAGGTGATCTGCCCGCCTTGGCCTCCCAAAGTGCTGGGATTAAAGGCATGAGCCACTGCGCCGGGCCTTTGCATGTGTTATCTTATCACTCTGACTCCAAACCATTTCCATACACATTCAGTCTTGATCAATAATTCTATTTCCTAACATTTTAAATGATTTATCATTTGTTTTAGAATAAAGTGCAATCATTCTATTTTAATTGTGAGGTATTGCCCGCAGACCCTGACCCAAACAACGGATGAATAAAACATACACTAACACACAGATATTCTGCTTTGCCAGTCCTGCTGAGTGTCCGACTGCCTGCACAACAAGAGAGTTTTGTCACTGCACTGGTCCTGAGCAGCTCGCACTCCAGGCATTTATTTAGTACACAATTAACAACAGAAGCTTTGAGTAAACACACTTGTGGATAATTAAAATGGTTAAGAGAGTAGTTCCAGGAATGATTAAAGCTCAGGTACCACAGTCTAAGGAAAATACCATTAGAGGGCAATATCCTTGGTTGACCTCCCCCTGAGAGGGCCATCTGGCTTAAAGGTTAGTTAATGGAGGTAGTGTAAACAGACTTAACTGGGGAAGGCTCTATTGTCCCTAGTATTTACCCTATGACCTAATGCTTTAAGGTAAGAACTGGCTGCCTTCAGCCTGTTCAATTATTACAAGCTATGTAACCTTTGAGCCTTCCGAAAAGTTTGTGACTATTCCCTATAATTTTCCCTAATATTCCTTTAATACTTCTGCCACCATCCTAAGTGAGTCCCAACGTAATTCTCTAAATATACTAAACTAACCCTCATTTGAAGGTATTTTCATAGGTTTTCAATACCTATTACATTTTACTACATCTTCTTTCCAACATATCCCTCACATCTCACCCTAAACATTTATTTATTTAAGAGGCATTATTTGACTTTAACAGGATGAGTTCCACACATTATATGTTATGTTTGTACTTCCCTTACTCTACCCCTTACCACACTTTATGAATATTACTAGCTTAACGTTACTTTTTTCTCCAATGAACTCTAAACTCTATAAGAAAAGGGATCATGGAAGTCTTGTTCAATATGTATCCCCACTTCTCAGCACAGGAACTGATGCAGAGAAGTGGAATAAATATTTGTGAAAGAATAAATGAGGGCTGGGTACAGTGGCTCATGCCTGTAATCCCGGCACTTTGGTAGGCCGAGGTGGGTGGATCACATGAGGTCAGGAGTTCCAGAACAACCTGGCCAACATGGTGAAACCACATCTCTATTAAAAATACCAAAAAATTAGCCGAGCACTGTGGTGAGTGACTGTAATCCCAGGTATTCAGGAGGCTGAGGCAAAAGAATCGCTTGAACCTGTGAGTTGGAGGTTGCAGTGAGCTGAGATTGTGGCATTGCGCTCCAGCCTGGACGACAGAGTGGGACTCCTTCTCAAAAGAAAAGAAAACAAAACAAAATAAAAACAAAAACAAAAATAACAAAAATAAATGAGTTTCTGATGCTGACTTAAGGCAGAATGAGATATCAGAATGCTTTCTACTGGAGAGAGGAATAATTTAAGCCTGAAAATAAGAAAACAGGGTAAGCATTATGGGGTAACCGGGACGGGGAAAATAAAGGATTGAGTCCTGAGACCCAAAATGCTGGTGACTCAAGTTACCAAAATGAAAAGAGAATCAAATGCCTCTACTACCCTGTTCATAAAATGACTTGGCGCTCTTCTTTTTCTTCTTCTTCTCTCTCTCTCTCTTTTTTTAGATGGAGTCTCACTCTGTCGCCAGGCTGGAGTGTAATGGCACAATCTCGGCTCACTTCAACCTCCGCCTCCCGAATTCAAGCAATTCCCCTGCCTCAGCTTCCCTGAGTATCTGAGACTACAGGCACCCACCACCATGCCTGGCTAAATTTTTGTATTTTTAGAAGAGACGGGGTTTCGTCATGTTGGCCAGGCTGGTCTCGAACTCCTGACCTCAGGTAATCCACCCAACTCGGCCTCCCAAAATGCTGGTATTACAAGTGTGAGCCACCATGCCCAGCCGGATCTCTTCTTTAATAGAGAATAAAAACAGAAAAGCACAATCTAAAACCACACCAGGACAATTGTTTGTAAGGTTTCACATTTCAAATATATCTGCAGCTTGCCTTTGACTTAATAGTTACTGGTAATTATTTGTAATCATAAAAATGAAACCATTATATCTACTGTTTCCCATTTAAATATTCATTTTTTTCACATTCTCAGTTTTCTCATACATAACTAGCAATTATTGTATAAGACCAATATCCATTTATGTTGCTTACAGTAATTGTGGTTTGGGCTCTGGGCATCACAGCAGTATACAAATTACCTCAAGAACAAACAAATGCAAACGCCATGGTTTATTATCTTCCATAGCTCAAGTTCTTGTCCATCTTTCTTCACAATATAACATATTAATGATCTTAAAAATCTTGTATAGTATATATCACATAATAATTTTTCTCCAGGACTGGTATCCATTTCTGGAATAGAAAGGAGACTTTCATGTCATTTTTTTGTGTGCGTGCTGAAAGCATATTTAAAAATAGAAAGCCTTATCAGTAGAGTGGCCTGACATCTATCAGTTTGTAAGCAAGTTGCAGTAATTTAAAAGATAAAAACAGCATAAATGCATAGTAGAGAGAGAAAAAAAAGAACAAATACAGACAGTCCCTGACTTATAATGGCTTGACTTACAGTTTTCTAACAGTGGGATGTGAAAGTTAAAGGCATTTCACAGAAATTATACTTGGAATTTGGATCTTTTCCCAGGCTAGCAACATGCAACACAATTCTTTCTGGTGATGTTGGGCAGTGGTAGTGAGCTGCAGTTCATGAGGCTAAATAACTGATACTGTACAGTGCAGTGTTTCGAGAAAGTCTATGAGATGTTCAATGCTTTATTATGAAATCGGCTTTCTATTAGATGATTTTTCCCAAACGTGGGCGAATGTAAGTGTTATAAGCACATTTAAGGTAGGTTAGGCTAAGCTGTGACATTCAGTAGGTTAGATGCTTTAAATGAATTTTCAACGTAATGATATTTTCAATTTACGTTGGGTTTATCCATTCATGACTCCATGGGAAGTTGAAGAGCATCTATAGATCAAAAATAAATAAATAAATAACCAAGCAGACAGTTAATTAACCCTAGGATCATTTATTGATCATATGATGATTAAAATAGAAAAATAGACTGGGTTTCTTCAAGCCTACCAGTGTAATAGTTATACATTAAAGTCAGTACAAAAGTTAAAAACAAAAACTTTGGTGACTTGACTTTCCTAAATGCTTGATTCTGTATTTCTGATGTGTGAGAATCATAATGGATATTTTATGGGAAAACTGAAGGGTGGAAGCTGCTACTAGATTTTAATTTGGGGCTTTGATTCCTACAGACTCACTTTTGAAACCAGGTCCTGAAACATTACTATCCCACCACATCCATAGAATCATTTCAAATCACTACTGTGTGGGCATAGTTGGGCATAATCAAATTCAGAATATACACAATATAGCATTTCTGTGTGAAAGTACTAAACAATATTAGGATGTACACTGCCTTAAGCAAATAAATCAAATAAATATAAAGGCTTTAAGTAATTTTGCTTTTAAAAATTACAGATTCATAGAATTTTTAAGCTATGCACAATCTTGTAAAAATTGGGTTTAACTCTTAATAGATGGCACATTACAGATCACATCTTTGGCAGTCTGAGACTTGAAAGGCTCTGATACTTGACCATCTAGTTCTTGCTTTTAAAAATAATTATCCACAAAGCATTCAACAACTAGGAAAAAAAAAAGAGAGAGAGAGAATGAGCACCTAGCAAAATATTCTTACAGGGGCTGGAACTGTCCCTCCAACCACAGTTTTTTCATGTGTAAAGTGAAAATAGTATTAGTTCTTCTACAAAGGTGAGATTTAAATGAGATTATGAATACAAAAGAAATTTACACAATACCAGAACATAATAATTGGTTGTAAAATAATAACTTTAAAAATAATAAAAAAGTTGTTAATGTTAATAATAATTAATAAATAATTATTCACATTCCTTTCATTATAGATGCCACTCCCAGCCTCCAAGCAATATTCTCAACTCTTATAGAAGCTCATCATTTAACACTTTTATCTTGGATTCCTAGTCTTTGTGCACATGTCTTCTTCCTTGACACTTGAAAACTTTTCTGAAATCTACTACCCACGTTCATTTTTACTTAAATTTCTTCCTTCCCGCAAGATCAGAGTACATAACTTACGTATTAATCACATATTTGGCTCCCCGGACATTTTTTTTGAACCTATATTGTGTGTTATCCATCAAAGAGTCAGAAAAACAGATGGTGGCCATGGCTAATGAAAATACCATTGATGAAAATCACCATGAAACTTATTAACAGAAATTAATTTATTATTGGATATCATTATTTTGAGGAAGAAATTTAAGATATCTGGAAAGTTAGCCTCGGATGATGCCTATGTTTAGAGGCAAGGAATATTTAAGAACCAATAAGAAAAAGGAGCAGAAATATCGAAAAGAAATGATAAAAAGCACGTACATTGTTGAAGTGTTCAAAGTGGAGAGGTAATGTTTGAAAAGATAAAGATATTAAGCACTATTAAATGCTATGGAGATAAAAAAGAGGACTAAAAGTTTCTATAGATCATTTTTGTACATTTTTGAATCTATTATCGCATGAACGTGTTCATATTTTGCCAGCTTCTAAGTCTAGATTTTCCTTACTTGAGCTTCATGTTTACCTTCTCATTTCTGTCCTCCCTTGTATGTTTGGCCAATAGGTTGTTGTTTCTGAGATGAAATTTCACACATTCTATCTTCCTGAAGTTCTCAATGCCTTGGTGGAGTGTTTCTCAAAATCTACCTCCCAGCACACTTGTGTCAGAATCCTCCAAGCTGTAGTGCTTGTAAAAAAAAAAAAAAAAAAAAAAAAAATCAGGTATCAGGCTCTGTCCTTTATCTAATCTATTAGACTAAGAGACATATCCTCCTGCCTCCTTTTAGTGATACCTTTTTACATACTTTTCTCTTGGGTTTCACCACAGAAATATGTGTAACACATTTCCTCTTTTCCTGGGGTCAGTTTCAATAATGCTGGAAAGATGGAAGCTCCAGTGAATCCATGCTGCTTTGCTCCTTAGATCGAATTCAATTAATATCTCACCTGAGGCTTTAAATGCTTGGAGTTTGGAAGCAGATAGCAAGCCTCCTGGCAAAGCTGTGTCCCTGAAGAAGCTTTTCACCTAGAAACTCTTTCTTTCATATACAAATACAAATTTAAAAAAAGAAGATTAATTCTGTTGACTGAAAATAGTAGAGGAGACTCCACCTTACTTAATTTTCTTACAGCATTTATTTTAGAAAACTTTTGTAATTACAATTCCTTTACTTTTTCTCTTTGAAATGTGTGTAAATTTTCATAAAAGCTAAATAATCATCCTGCCAAATTTACACATAGGAATTTCTTTCTCAAGAAATTTTTTCTTTTTAATGTAATGATCAAGGAAAATGAAGCCTCTATCTCCTAGTTTCTACAGAAGGGTAAGAGCCTAAATTCCATGGCACCTTCCTCCAAGTTGCAAAACTACCTTTTGTCATAATATATAAAATATAATATATAGAAGAAATTATTTTTTCTTTTGGATAAAGCTAATTAGACAATCAGTTAATACAGATCATCATTATTAAAGAAGAAATACCTGAGTACGTATCTTAATAAACTTCACCAAAAAGAAAAATATAACAACAAAGAAAACCAAAAAGTAAGAAAAGGGGAAAACAAAAATAAAATTTGAAATTAATAAAATAGAAAACCAGTAAACTCATTTGAAAGACAAATACAATCCGAAAGCTCATTTTATTTGATGTGAAGAATACTATAGATAAATGTCTTTTGAGACTGAGTAAGAAAAACAAACAAACACTAGTTTCAATTAAGAAAGATAACATTCAAATATATGGAAGACTGTAAAATAATTAAAAGAAAGTGTAGCTTTTTACTGTGGAAAAATACACTTGGAAATTTCAAGGATGTTGATGATTTCGCGAAACATTTTTACACTTGCATTATATCTTCCAAAATCAAAGACATTTAAGCAGTAGCTTTTTTCTTCACAATTCAATTAGCTTTCTTAAATTAAGATTTAGGCATTAATTTAATGCAACATTCCCTCTCGTAGCTGCATTTATAACTCTAACATTTCTGAGGAAGCCATCTAAAATGATACTTGCCTGGGAGGCCGAAGGCAAAATAGTTTACCTTCAGGCCTATTAGGCGTCACTCTGTAGGCCTAATGCAAATTAGAATTCTGACTCTAGTCTAGTTTGGAATTTTGATTAGCCTGAGGGAAAAAGGCAAAAGAGGAAAGAAGGAAGTCTTTATTGAATATCAACTATATACCAGAAATTTTTTTATGTATGCTTTCATGAAAACAAATTCATTTGATTTTCACAGCTGAAAAAGGTATTGTTATATACTTTTCATTTTTTAGATGAAAGACAGAGTTTTAAATGGGCCAACTTTTTCAAATTACCCAGCAGGCAAAGGTGAAGTTCAAACTTAGTATGATTGATGTCAAAGACCATCCCCTTTTCTGTTGTGCAATACCTCACTTTGTTCAGGAAAAGGTAGAGAATGAGTTCATCAGTTTCATATTTGGTTTATTTACCTTCTTAGATTTGTTTCCTACAAAATTGTTTTCAAGCTGATACTCTTACCAAACATGTATTTTGGAAAGTGGGAAATTTTTAATGTATGCACAGGGCTGGGAAGTGGAGAATTCAAGAAAAAGAATGATGGAGAGAGTGTGCAGATATATAGACATTAAACACTTTTTAATGAGTAGTTGTGTATTATATGCTGTTGTCATGAATAGGAACAAACAGGAAATGAAACTTTAATTCTTTGGTGATAGACATAATAAACAAGTAACAACTGAATAAGAAAAATAATTTCTAACGTTCCAATTTTTTTTTAAAAAAGAATAATAGTATAGAGTGCAACTAGGGTAGAAGGAATGGGTGATAATTTGTGGTGGTTTGTTAAGGAAGATTCCTAAGATGAGGTGACTAGAATTGAGAGCTGAATGAAGAGAAGAAGCTAATTTTGCAAATAAATGTGAAGCCCAGAATTTAAAGATAAATCGGAAAGCAAATAAAAAAATCCTGAAGCATGATCCAACAGATAAAAAAGCCTGTGCATGGATTTTATTCTGTCTTGTGAAGGTGATTAATTGACGCAGATGTGAAATCTTAAAGAGAAAGAGAAAGGGACTGCAGAAGTAACAGTAACTCTCGTTACAATGCAAGTTTCAATAGAGATGGGGAAAGATGTACTCAGTGTGAATTATACTAGCTTTATATGAGCTTCATAGACATATTTGCTAAATGTGTCGGTCTTCAAGCATTACGTATGATTAGGCTTTTGCCTAAATAATTAATTCAGTGACTACATCTTTTAGAAGTTGTCACAGATTCTTCAGCCAAAAAAAAAGTATACATATACTGCAATGCCATAGATTTGCATTTGTATATATCTTACTGTTGTCTTTTTCCACTGTGTTTTAAAATTATTTAAGTAAATCTTAAGTCGTTTTTATTCTACTGCTTTTAGGTTTTCAAGAGTATACAACTTACTCATTTTATGAGTTTAATGCTTTTTAAATGAATGTTATAGTGTCATAAAATATTTGTTATTTTTCACTGATTGAAATTTTACTCTTCAATATGGAACTCTTCTACTTTGCCTCCCTAGTATTATACTGTTGAAAGACTCCATTCAAGGTAAGAGTACTGAAAACTATAAAGTCTAAAATGGACAGAATAAGTAAGAATTTTATCTTCGGAATTGGATAGCTCAGCCTCTAGGGCAATTTTTTTTCTTTTGACTGAGATTTTAGAATCACAACTTGCATTAACAGAATCTACCTTTACAAGTCAAACTCCCAGACTTATAAATTTTCGTCTAGTACAAGTATTTGCATGGAACCAAGTGCACTCAGGACAATTCTTTATTGTATGGTCTGTTATGAAAATGATGCACCAAGTAGAACGCCCCAGCATTACATTGATATAGATGAGTCTGTTATTTTCATGATAGTATACCAAACCTCAAAAATCTTCCAATTACTCTGATGTTATCCCTAGAAGGTAAGCAAGTCCTCAGGGCAAAGCTTATATCATTAGATATGGACTTTGATGTGAGCTCTTTTATTTCTGTTCACTTTATCAACCTTTTTAGTACCTGAGTCTGTAAAATTGGACTTGGGAATGGTTAAAATTTGGCTCCAGAGATTTGCAGCAAAATTAAACTATTATGCTAATTGCCTCCAGGACAGATTCTGCTTTGGCGAACAACATGCTGTATATCACAATAATGATGGGACTCACGGCACGGGGGATGGACAGAGGAGCTTTCTCCTGGAGTGGTATTTCTGGAATTTCTAGTGTCAGGTAAAGTTCACAGCGTGCTCTGTAGATTCACTTTTATCACAAGTTGTGGTTCAATACAGAACAAGAAGTGTTATTTATTATGATGACCACCACAAGTCATCATGCAGCAGACCATTCCAAAGTATTGGTCAAAATAGTCATTGGCTATATTCCCCTTTATAGCCTTGAAGACTCCTGAACAACCAGAATATATTTAATTTATATTATATCTTTAAAAATCCAAATAAAAATTTTCTATGTTCTTAAATTAATCCCATCTGGATACCTCTGTGTGCATCTTCCTTAGAACATAAATTTCACATTGCTGCAACACATGAAACATGTATCTCTTGGCAAGTCACAGTGTTACATTTTGTTGACGATCTGTGCCAGCTTGCAATTTGATGTTGCTACTAAAAATTAGAGATGGGCATGCCTGTTATTAACACTGCCTCAAATGTGAAAGTGAAATTATGACTGTACGTTGCCACTGCCAAATTATCCTGTGCCAGGAGGTATTATAAAAGGGGATAGAATACACGACAATAATACGTTGGTAGAAAAGGTGAAGATTATGGTGAAATATTTGTGTTTACCTTCTTAAAATGGAGGGAACACGATTGTCTGGATTGTCTAGATCTTTGAGAAAGAAAACATTCTAGTGCAGTGTACCAAAACAAATGCAATAATGTAATAAATGTAATAATGTGATATAACAGTATTTTAAAGAAAAGGCAATAAACTCAGGCCAATCTTGAAGACTTTTGTTATTGTGAAATTTCTGCCCAAATGAGCTGTTTTACTTCTTTCCTACATGTTTCAAGCCCTTTGCCAGTTTGTTCACTCTACTGTAGCTATACAAGCCTTTTATCTGTTTGATCATGTCCCAGGACTTTTTTAGTTTCTTCATTATTTATTTTTAAACTCTCTGCTACCTATATACTTACAAGACCAGTCTCTTCTCTTTATTCAAGTCTCATCCAGAAATCTTTAGTTCATCTAGGAAATCCACAAAAAACTTTCACCCCTCTTCTCACCCTAGATGCACTCTATTTGGTATTATGGCAATGAACAAGGCAGGCAGAACTCCATAACTCATGGAGTTTTTATCATATTGGGTAGAGACAATAAGCTAGCAAGCAAATGCATGAAAAGAATAATTTCAGATTTCTGTATGAACTTTAAAAAGCATAAAGCAAGATACTGTGGGTCAACAGAGGTAGGAGAAGAGGATGGTTATTTAATATGTATTATAATTTATAAATGAAAACTTTAAATATTAATATGCAAGTAGAACAATCTCTGCATAATCACAGAGTTATATCTACAACCCCTGAATGGAAGAATGATCAGATAGCAATAAGGTAATTTTGTTGTGTGTGTCCCATTCTCCTCAAATGTAAGTATTTGAATATATTTTTACAGGTGCTACTTAATATCTCTCACAAGAAAAGAAGAAATCCCTCTGCCTTTTAATGTTCTGGGAATAGAAAGAATAAAGGAGACAGAGGTGAACCCACCAAGGAGTATAGTAATTTCAATTTGTCTCCTTAATAGTCCAACACTTCACTCACACAACAATGTTACGTAGTTTCATCAAATGATAAGTCCAGCCCCTTTCTTCTGCAGAAAATGTCAGTTCACTGCTCCTTGCCTACAAAATAGAGATTAGAGAGATATCAGCTTTTCTAGCCAGACTACAAAATTACTTTGACTAAACTGCTAAAAATTCAGCCTCACTACCAGTTTCCACAATACCTCTCAAGTGGTAACTTCAAGCTCTGTTTATACTTTTCAGGAATCCAATGAGCAAACAATTCTTTCTCTAAAGCAACTCTCCCTTCAGCCCATTGTGTTGTAGGTCTTTTCAGTCCACTAAGAAAGTCATAATTCTTCTAGTTGATGTCCATCTTCCCCAAAATGTGTTAACATTTAATATTTGCACATGTGTCCTTTTTCATTCACTTTATTCCTATGGGTTTATGCTCTCCTTCCCTTGTTTTCTTAAAGATAAAAATCCCCTTACTTTTATTTCAATGATGTTGGGAAAGTGTCATAAATAAAGGTTGTCAATGTGCTCTGTTCCTTGAACTTTTAAATCAATGATTAAAAACAGCATCATGATAAATTGTAAGAAAATAATATATTCAGATGATATTATTTCCTTTGGCATAATGACTGTGATTTGCACTTAAAAATGATTACTTATGGGAAGATTTTCGTATGCTTTACAAATGATCTAGAGCTTATGTGAAAGATTTTATGTGTACAGTTAAAAATGATTTTGTGTATATTGACTTAAGAACATGTGTTAATTTAGGGGTTCCAAGATGGCTGAATAGGAACAGCTCCAGTCTACAGCTCCCACCGTGAGTGATGCAGAAGACGGATGATTTCTGCATTTCCAACTGAGGTACTTGGGTTCATCTCACGGGGATTTTTGGACAGTGGGTGCAGGACAGTAGGGGCAGTGCACTGAGCGTGAGATGAAGCAGGGCAAGGCATCGCCTCACCCGGGAATCACAAGGGGACAGGGAATTCCCTTTCCTAGCCAAGGAAAGGGGTGACAGGCAGCATCTGGAGAATCGGGTCACTCCCACCCTTATACTGCGCTTTTCCGATGGTCTTAGCAAATGGCACACCAGGAGATTATATCCCACGCCTGGCTTGGAGGGTCCTACGCCACCCCCAGTAGGGGCAGACTGACACCTCACATGGCCAGGTACTTCTCTGAGACAAAACTTCCAGAGGAACGATCAGGCAGCAACATTTGCTGTTCACCAATATTCGCTGTTCTGCAGCCTCTGCTGCTGATACCTAGGCAAACAGGGTCTGGAGTGGACCTCCAGCACACTCCAACAGACCTATAGCTGAGGGTCCAGAGTGTTAGAAGGAAAACTAACAAACAGAAAGGACATCCACACCAAAGCCCCATCTGTACGTCACCATCATCAAAGACCAAAGGTAGATAAAACCATAAAGATGGGGAAAAAACAGAGCAGAAAAACTGAAAAATCTAAAAATCAGAACAACTCTCCTCCTCCAAAGGAACGCAGCTTCTCAACAGCAATGGAACAAAGCTGGATGGAGAATGACTTTGACAAGCTGAGAGAAGAAGGCTTCAGATGATCAAACTTCTCTGAGCTAAAGGAGGAAGTTCGAACCCATGGCAAAGAAGTTAAAAACCTTGAAAAAAGATTAGACGAGTGGCTACCTAGAATAACCAATGCAGAGAAGTCCTTAAAGGACCTGATGGAGCTGAAAACCGTGGTATGAGAACTACTTGGCGAATGCACAAGCTTCAGTAGCCGATTTGATCAACTGGAAGAAAGGGTATCAGTGATGGAAGATCGAATGAATGAAATGAAGCAAGAAGAGAAGTTTAGAGAAAAAATAATAAAAAGAAATGAACAAAGCCTCCAAGAAATATGGGACTATGTAAAAAGACCAAATCTACGTCTGATTGGAGTACCTGAAAGTGATGGGGAGAATGGAACCAAGTTGGAAAACACTCTACAGGATATTATCCAGGAGAACTTCCCCAACCTAGCAAGGCAGACCAACATTCAAATTCAAGAAATACAGAGAATGCCACAAAGATACTCCTCGAGAAGAGCAACTACAAGACACATAATTGTCATGTTCACCAAAGTTGAAATGTAGGAAAAAATGTTAAGGGCAGCCAGACAGAAAGGTCAGGTTACCAACAAAGGGAACCCCATCAGACTAACAGTGGATCTCTCAGCAGAAACTCTACAAGCCAGAAGAGAGTGGGGGCCAATATTCAACATTCTTAAAGAAAAGAATTTCAACCCGGAATCTCATATCCAGCCAAACTAAGCTTCATAAGTGAAGGACAAATAAAATACTTTACAGACAAGCAAATGCTGAGAGATTTTGTCACCACCAGACCTGCCCTAAAAGAGCTCCTGAAGGAAGCACTAAGCATGGAAAGGAAAAACCAGTACCAGCCACTGCAAAAACATGCCAAATGGTAAAGACCGTCGAGGCTAGGAAGAAACTGCATCAATGAAAGAGCAAAATAACCAGCTAATATCATAACGACAGGATCAAATTCACACATAACAATATTAACCTTAAATGTAAATTGGCAAAGTGCTCCAACTAAAAGACACAGACTGGCAAATTGGATAAAGAGTCAAGACCCATCAGTGTGCTGTATTCAGGAAACCCATCTCACGTGCAGAGACAAACATAGGCTCAAAATAAAGGGATGGAGGAAGATCTACCAAGCAAATGGAAAACAAAAAAAGGCAGGGGTTGCAATCCTAGTCTCTGATAAAAACAGACTTTAAACCAACAAAGATCAAAAGACAGAAAGAAGGCCATTACATAATGGTAACGGGATCAATTCAACAAGAAGAGCTAACTATCCTAAATATATATGCACCCAATACAGGAGCACGCAGATTCATAAAGCAAGTCCTTAGACACCTACAAAGAGACTTAGACTCCCACACAATAATAATGGGAGACTTAAACACCCCACTGTCAACATTAGACAGATCAACGAGACAGAAAGTTAACAAGGATATCCAGGAATTGAACTCAGCTCTGCGCCAAGCGGACCTAATAGACATCTACAGAACTCTCCACCCCAAATCAACAGAATATACATTCTTCTCAGCATCACACCACACTTATTCC
Organism: Symphalangus syndactylus; assembly: GCF_028878055.3. Taxonomy (NCBI): domain Eukaryota; kingdom Metazoa; phylum Chordata; class Mammalia; order Primates; family Hylobatidae; genus Symphalangus; species Symphalangus syndactylus. The sequence goes on along the minus strand of NC_072426.2, from coordinate 108,682,995 downwards.
AAAACTGACCACATAGTTGGAAGTAAAGCACCTCTTAGCAAATGTAAAAGAACAGAAATTATAACAAACTGTCTCTCAGACCACAATGCAATCAAACTAGAACTCAGGATTAAGAAACTCACTCAAAACTGCTCAACTACATGGAAGCTGAACAACCTGCTCCTGAATCACTACTTGGTACATAACCAAATGAAGGCAGAAATAAAGATGTTCTTTGAAACCAGTGAGAACAAAGACACAACATACCAGAATCTCTGGGACCCTTTCAAAGCAGTGTGTAGAGGGAAATTTATAGCACTAAATGCACACAAGAGAAAGCAGGAAAGATTTAAAATAGACACCCTAACATCACAATTAAAAGAACTAGAGAAGCAAGAGCAAACACACTCAAAAGCTAGCAGAAGGCAAGAAATAATGAAGATCAAGCAGAACTGAAGGAAATAGAGACACAAAAAACCCTTCAAAAAATTAATGAATCCAGGAGCTGGTTTTTTGAAAAGATCAACAAAATTAATAGACCACTAGCAAGACTAATAAAGAAGAAAAGAGAAGAATCAAATAGACGCAATAAAAAATGATAAAAGGGATATCACCACCGATCCCATAGAAATACAAACTACCATCAGAGAATACTATAAACACCTCTATGCAAATAAACTAGAAAATCTAGAAGAAATGGATAAATTCCTCGACACATACACCCTCCCAAGACTAAACCAGGAAGAAGTTGCTTCTCTGAATAGACCAATAACAGTGTCTGAAATTGAGGCAATAATTAACAGCTTACCAACCAAAAAAAGTCCAGGACCAGATGGATTCACAGCCAAATTCTACCAGAGGTGCAAGGAGGAGCTGGTACCACTCCTTCTGAAACTATTCCAATCAATAGAAAAAGAAGGAATCCTCCCTAACTCATTTTATGAGGCCAGCATCATCCTGATACTAAAGCCTGGCAGAGACACAACAAAAAAAGAGAATTTTAGACCAATATTCCTGATGAACGTCGATGCAAAAATCCTCAATAAAATACTGGCCAACTGAATCCAGCAACACATTAGAAAGCTTATCCACCATGATCAAGTGGGCTTCATCCCTGGGATGCAAGTCTGGTTCAACATATGCAAATCAATAAATGTAATCCAGCATATAAACAGAACCAAAGACAAAAACCACCTGATTATCTCAATAGATGCAGAAAAGGTCTTTGACAAAATTCAACAGCCCTTCATGGTAAAAACTCTCAAAAAATTAGGTATTGATGGGACGTATCTCAAAATAATAAGAGCTATTTATGACAAACCCACAACCAACATCATACTGAATGGGCAAAAACTGGAAGCATTCCCTTTGAAAACTGGCACAAGACAGGGATGCCCTCTCTCACCACTCCTATTCAACATAGTGTTGGAAGTTCTGGCCAGGGCAATCAGGCAGGAGAAGGAAATAAACGGTATTCAATTAGAAAAAGAGGAAGTCAAATTGTCCCTGTTTTCAGATGACATGATTGTATATCTAGAAAACCCCATTGTCTCAGCCCCAAATCTCCTTAGGCTGAAAAGCAACTTCAGCAAACTCTCAGGATACAAAATAAACGTGCGAAAATCACAAGCATTCTTATACACCAGTAACAGACAAACAGAGCCAAATCATGAATGAAATCCCATTAGCAATTGCTTCAAAGAGAATAAAATATCTAGGAATCCAACTTACAAGGGATGTGAAGGACCTCTTCAAGGAGAACTACAAACTACTGCTTAACGAAATAAAAGAGGATACAAACAAATGGAAGAACATTCCATGCTCATGGGTAGGAAGAATCAATATCATGAAAATGGCCATACTGCCCAAGATAATTTATAGATTCAATACCATCCCTATCAAGCTACCAATGACTTTCTTCACAGAACTGGAAAAAACTAGTTTAAAGTTCATAGGGACCCAAAAAAGAGCCCGCATCACCAAGTCAATCCTAAGCCAAAAGAACAAAGATGGAGGCATCACGCTACCTGACTTCAAACTATACTACAAGGCTACAGTAACCAAAACAGCATGGTACTGGAACCAAAACAGATATATAGACCAATGGACAGAACAGAGCCCTCAGAAATAATGCCACACATCTACAACTATCTGATCTTTGACAAACCTGACAAAAACAAGAAATGGGGAAAGTATTCCCTATTTAATAAAAGTTGGTAGGAGAACTGGCTAGCCTTATGCAGAAAGCTGAAACTGGATCTCTTACTTACACCTTATACAAAAATTAATTCAAGATAGATTAAAGACTTAAATCTTAGACCTAAAACCATAAAAACCCTAGAAGAAAACCTAGGCAATACCGTTCAGGACATAGGCATGGGCAAGGACTTCATGTCTAAAACACCAATAGCAATGGCAACAAAAGCCAAAACTGACAAATGGGATCTAATTAAACTAAAGAGCTTCTGCACAGCAAAAGAAACTACCATCAGAGTGAAGAGGCAACCTACAGAATGGGAGAAAATTTTTACAATCTACTCATCTGACAAAGGTCTAATATCCAGAATCTACAAAGAACTCAAACAAATTTACAAGAAAAAAACAAACAACTCCATCAAAAAGTGGGCAAAGGATATGAACAGACACTTCTCAAAAGAAGACATTTATGCAGCCAACAGACAAATGAAAAAATTCTCATCATCACTGGCCATCAGAGAAATGCAAATCAAAACCACTCATTAAAAAGTCAGGAAACAGCAGGTGCTGGAGAGGATGTGGAGAAATAGGAACACTTTTACGCTGTTGGTGGGAGTGTAAACTAGTTCAACCATTGTGGAAGTCAGTGTGGAAATTCCTCAGGGGTCTAGAACAAGAAATACCATTTGACCCAGCCATCCCATTACTGGGTATATACCCAAAGTATTATAAAACATGCTGCTATAAAGACACATGCACACGTATGTTTATTGCGGCACTATCACAATAGCAAAGACTTGGAACCAACCCAAATGTCCAACAATGATAGACTGGATTAAGAAAATGTGGCACATATACTCCATGGAATACTATGTAGCCATAAAAAATGATGAGTTCATGTCCTTTGTAGGGACATGGATGAAGCTGGAAACCATCATTTTCAGCAAACTGTCGCAAGGACAAAAAACCAAATACCGAATGTTCTCACTCATAGGTGGGAATTGAACAATGAGAACACTTGGACACAGGAAGGGGAACATCACACTCCAGGGACTGTTGTGGGGTGGGGGGAGGGGAAGTGATAGCATTAGGAGATATACCTAGTGTAAATGATGAGTTAATGGGTGCAGCACACCAACATGGCACATGTATAAATATGTAACAAACCTGCAAGTTGTGAACATGTACCCTAAAACTTAAAGTATAGTAATAATAAAAAAAAAAATTGAACATAAAAAAAGAACATGTATTAATTTAGATACCTGAGTGTATATTTGCATATAACAATTCAATTTATTTGTGGAAATAAAACATTTAAGGAATAAAGCTTAATAGCATTCCTTTATAAAAATGAACTATATTTCAAACTTTGAATGAATATTAACTTTTAAAATTTCAACATAATCATCGTGCTTTTTTTTTAATATTGCTCTCTAATTTACAGTTATCTCCTTTCAGTGAAGTGACACAAATTCAATTAAGGAATTGAGTGCTTTTATCAAATGACAAGATTTTTAGATTTGAAACACAGGAGTGTCAGTGTGTTATTCAGGGAAATAAAAAATAGATGTCACTTTATCATCATTCATTATTAAACTGTTAATTAAAAATGTTTTTTTCCCAAAGCATATTTGCATTTAACCCTGTTACATTCATTTTGAATTTGAGAAATAGCCGAACATTGTTATGCATGGTGGTAAGTCTCAAAAGTCTTAGTGACCTAGTTTGCCTAAAAGTCACATATTCAGGATTGAGTAGAAATCTTAGACTCTATGGACAGAAATTCAAGAAAGAAACAGGCTTAGAAATGTCATTTCTCAGCACAGAAAGAACTAATTTTATGGTAGTCAAGAATACTAAGATTTATAAAATCAATATTTTTAGGAATGTGATAAGAAGGTAGTGATTACTCTTTGTAATACTGTTCACATTGTATTAACCTCAATGTAAATCAGCCAAATACCCAAATAACCAAATTAGAATTACTGATATATCATTTGTTTTGACTTTTCCAAACGAAGCTTGATTAATGGAAACAATCAGTGAATGAGAATTGAAGTCATTGATATGACACCATATCTTTAAGCTGCTTTATTTATTTATTTAATGTATTGCCTCTACTATGTGCCAGACACATTTTTAGGCACAAAAGAAAAGTTATTAAGGCTAGCAGCTTCCCTGATCTCACGTAGGTTACAAGTTTATACATGTAGGTTACGATCATAAAAGATACCTCCATATTACTCATTTGAATATTTAAAGATTCCTATCTACAGTGAATATTATTTTTTTTACTACTTCCCACAAGAATTGTCATACACTTATTATTGATGTTTTCTGAAAACTAGAAAACCTGCTTGAAATATGCAATTGTAGTTTGATACAATTATATAGGTGTGTGTGTGTGGCTACAAAGTATGGGTGCATTTTTAAAATATGTAAGTCAAGAATTTCAAAATGTAAGGCAGCATTTTACTTCAAAGCAGTCATTTTTAAGAAATGTAGAAATATTCTGATTATCTACCTTTGTTAGTCTGAGTTCCTAAGAAAACAGGTAAGAGTGAGAAGAAAGTGAACTAAGGAAAGGAAAAAAACAACAACAAACAAATATAAGGTGACATACTAATGAGCTGGTCATAGCTTCACAAAACCCTGCTCATGATAGATCATGTGGGACTTCTCCAGTGAGACCACACGGAATCCCTGCATCTCCAAACACAAGAGAGGAGGGGCAATCAGTTTAACTTCCAGATCTTTCTGGAATGCAGCATCTCACTAGTCACTCTCTCCTAGGGGGTCTTAACTTCTCTGAATTTCTAGGTTCTTGATCTGACCCTTCCTGGCAGCCATTAGGGAAGCCAATGCATCCATCCTTAACGCATCCCTCCCACAGTAGAGTACACACTGAGTTTCCTTGTAATTGAACATAAGTAAGACTCCTAGGCCTGTAGAACCATTGTGGCATTGGTGGCTGGGTCCTCACAGCTATGGAAATGAGCCCTTCTGCCAGGAAACAGAACAAGCTGCCTAGAGAAGGAAAGGTGGAGGAGTGCACAGGGCCCTAGTAATATGCTAGTTGAGTGCAAAAACAAAGTCCACTACTACTTCTGTATTTCTCTCTCACTAGACTGTGAGACAGATATAGTTGGATTCTTGATACATTATTCTCTGGATTTAACTGCAAAATATTTTATATATTTTCAAAATTAAACCACTCATCATACTGAAAATTAACATCTATAATGACACTAAAAACATTAATTGCAGCTGAAGATGGAAAACACAAAAAATTACACTGTAAAGAGCAACTAGTTAATTGGTTATATCACTTCCAGTATTTTAGAATAACCTCACTTTCTAATTTTAAAACACACACACGTGTATTTATAAAAGAGAAAGTTATAATTTGACAGTATATACAAAGTTAGCTTTTATTCCTTAGCATGTTATTTTTTTTTTACCTCTAACAACCTGAAGTATCATATTGATTTATTTTAACTGTCTTCTTACCCAAAAGATATTTCAGTCGTTAAACAAATTTGTAATAAGAGTCTTTGGCTACAATACAGTTACATGTGAAATTATGCAAGTGCTTTCTTAAAAAATATTTGACCACTTCCCTGAACAAAAAGTAATAATGCCATTCCCAGATTGTAACTTTTAAAATTTTTTTCCTTCATATATTATATAAATTGACTAATATCACAGTTCATCTAGTCAATTTACAAACTACCTCAGTTGTTACTGTTTAGCAACTCTCTACTTAGGCACCTTAGACTTGATGAAAAGAAAACAGAAGGAAACAAAATAACATATTAAGAATGCTTTTCATATTTGTGTACTCATCACTATCTGTATACTTTTTAAAAAGATAAATTAGGAAAGTAATATATAGCAATTCTTAATGCAGTTTTTTAATACCAATAATGAAAAAAATCCGATCTTCCTCACCGCCTCACTTAACTGGAGTTCATGAATAAAGGATTTTTAAATAGATTAGGTAGGTACATTTTAGTAATTGATACCACAATTAGTATGATAGATTGAGAAAAATTGATTTTTGAACCTATAAATCCTAGTTTATATTTTGAATTATATGTATTCTGAAAAAAGATGTTGCACTTTTAATACCTGTTGCTTTAGTTTATTATTACCTTTTCAATCATTATTGCTGAGTATTTTATAGAGTAGCACTTTTGTCTCTTCAGAAAAATTACGTAGTAGGTATGTTCTGAATGGTGTAAATGTGGTGGGCTGCAAGTACCTATTTCAGGAGTAAACAACTTATTACCACAGTTGATGGTAGTGTTTCTGGCAGATAACCCTTGGCTTTATTTCTCAACTAGCAGTAGCACAAAATATTTGTATTAGTCCATCTTCACACTGCTATAAAGAACTACCTGAGACTGGGTAATTTATAAAGAAAGAGGGTTTAATTGACTCACAGTTCTGCATGGCCGGCGAGGCTTCAGGAAACTTACAATCATGGCGGAAGGTGAAGGAAAAGCAAGCACCTTCTTCACAAGATGGCAGGAGAGGGGTGTGGGGGAACTGCCACAATCTTTTAAACCATCAGGTCTTGTGAGAACTCACTCACCATATGAAAACAGCATGGGGGGAAGCCATCCCCATGATCCACTCACCTCCCACTAGGTCCTTCCCTTGACACACAGGGATTACAATTCGAGATGAGATTTGGGTAGGGACACAGAGCCAAACCATATCAAGATTCAAACCATTTTCTGAACTCTGAAGTGTTATCTGAAACATTGGTTGATATTGTATCACAGTTCAACTTCTCCCTCCACTAATTTTTGCTTCCTTCTTTTCCCTTCCACAGATGTTTATTTCAAAAACACTCCGTAATAATCCTTCTGACTTCACCTCAGAGTCTGATTCCTGGGGGTTCTATCCAGTGACAGAGTATTTGAAGAACCATTAAGGAGCCTGCAATTTTTGGAACTCATAGTTTACATTGTACAGTAAATATTGCAGTAAATTTTTATGATGTGTTGAGGTATGGATTCTGGAGTCTTAAGTGAATTGTAAGTAAAAATGGGTATCTTAAGGAGACTGTTAGTGGAAGAAGAAAAATTATGAGACACTATGGGAAACGCTGACATGGAAAGAAGACAACAGTTGCTGGTAGAAAAAAAAGAAATAAAGTTGAACCTTGTTGGGTAGTGGGACCATTTATAGCAATTCTGTCACTTGCAGTAATGTGGTAAATAGAAAATGTAAATAATGAATAACTAGATTTGGCTATGGAGATATCCAAGCAGTTGGTTTAAAATACCAACTGGTTTGTTTTAGCTGTGTAAAATACGTGAAGAAAGAGAGAAGAGATATAAAATTAAACAGTTCAGTTTTCAAGAAAAAATGTAGAAGAAAGATAAATAAAAAAGACCTTTACTGATTTTATAAGAAAAAAATTGTATCCAATTTTTTTAGATGGCAATAGGCTCTCAAAATAAGAAATGGACTCAGGGTAAGATCATATTAAGAGTGTTGCTCGGCAATTCTGTATTAAGCCTTAACAAACATTTTTGTGGCAATAAACATTATAAATAAAGCCAAAAATATTTTTAAGAAGTTTTTTAAGATAATTGTCTCACAATAATCTAATTCTTACACTATGCCAGAGAGTCCTGTCTCAAAGGGATTTGTGGATATGTCATCCTCTAACAGAATGAATCCCAGTAAGTTTCAGAGGAACCCCGTGAGTTTTTAAGAAAATCGTATTGACAAAAGTAACACCAGCTTTTATTGAGATAAATAAATTTCAAATTTAAAACAAGCATTGGGGACCTCAAACATCTATGGGTGGGAAGTAATCTAAGAAGTTTACTTGATTGGAAACATGGGTTATTTTCTTCAGAAAAATAATAAGAAGGTCTCAGGAAAAAGGACGAAGAGTCTATAGTGGAATCAAATAACTTGAAGAACCATTCCTAGAGTTTCCTTTAACTGGCAACATGTGCCCCACAGGATTTTAGAATTGGTGCAGATCAATCACTGCCTACTGTCTTCTTAATTTTTAATCTGATGTTAATGAAAGTTATGCTTATTAGAAATCATTATATGATGAGGTCAGGTATGCACCCAAAAAAAGAGTGTAGGTAACTTGTCTCTGAAGATTGAAAATAATTATATTTATGGAACTATACTCATTGATTCTCTTTAAGTCAGAGAATTTAGAGGCTGAGATATTGGGCTTTGAGAAAATGTTGTAATAGGATGAAAGATTCTAGAGACTTATAAAAGGGGAATATTGCATGCAGCAGAAAGGTAAATATTAATACTTTGTTCCCAGAGTTACTTTAATGGTAACACAAAATTTCTGGTACAATTTTTAGAGAGGTGGAGCCTAATTCTTCTCCCCCCACCCTTCAATCTCATTAGGCCTAAGTGACTCTGGCTTTATCAATAAAATGTTGCAGGTGTAATATTTTGAATTTGAAAGGCTAGGTCGTAAGAAGTTTAGCATATTCCATGTAGGCTTCTTGGCACTCTCATTCATATTTAAATTACAATATAAGATGTCAAATTACCCTGAGACATGTGGGAAAGGGCATGGTTAGGCACATTGGCTAACAGTTCTGTCTGATTTAAGCCTTATAGTCATCCTCAAGAAGGCACTATATATAAAAGGAAAATATGCTTAGAACTTTCACGTTGGACCATCAGGTAGGCAAAGTCCACTGTGTGACTTTCTGTGATGCCACACTGAACAAAGTACTCAGGTAAGGCCCTGCCCATATTCCTGGCTCATAAATTCAAATTGTGACGTATAATAAAATGGTTCTTTTGAAGCGCCCAACTTAAGGTAGGTGAACCTCTAGATATTGTGAATTAGAACAGCTTAGGATATAACAATCCTGTACTTCTTTTAAAATTTTTAACTGCACTTATAGCATATGTAATATGTAATACTATATATATTACCCAAACTGTATGTTAAAAGTAATGGCAAAAAAACGCAATTACTTTTGCAACAACCTAATAAAACTTAATACATCAATCTTACACTTAATTTCAAAACTATAGTAAAAGGCTGATAAACTTAAAATATAAAATTGAAAAAATAAAGTGTAAACAAACAAATAAGTAAAAAATTAAGTAGTGATGATTTAATAGGATATTTAATAGAAATTTGGTTGAAATTTAATAGAAATTTGGTTGAGAAATATTTTAAGTCCATAAAAATAGACTTAATTCTGGAAATAATAATTACTTAACTTTTCACAGAGTGTCTAATCTATAAATTCTGTTATCATATTGGACACATTTGTGGTAGCTAGAGAATGTATGTTAATGCAGGACAAAAGTGTTAATAGTCATATAAAAATGGAGAGCAGTTAAAGATTTTTGAGCAAAGAAACATTGGTCAGTACATGTTTAAGAATATTAATCAGATGATGATCATTAGTGTGATTTTGTGTGGTAAGAAAACAAATAGGGAAGAGAAATAATTAAGAAATTATTACAATAAGCCAGGCAATTGATTAAAAATATCTCAACCAATGGAAATGGAAAGTCAGAAGCTTTTGAAGTGAGTTGTTTGGGTCTAGCTTCAATGGGTCAAAGTGACTGAATGAAGGTAATGAGAGAAAAAAGGGCATTGATTCTGAGTTATTCAACAAAAGGAGATGCCATGATGAGAGTTTGAAAAGCAAAAGACAAAAGACAGTTTGGGGAAATACAAAATACTTAACTTATTTTTTTCTCTAAAATATAACAACTTTTTTGTCTTAATATGTTTCCTATCCTGAAGTTATCTGTATATAATAACTTGAAATGTAAGTTATATTATTTTAATGGTTTGAGAGTAATATTTTTTGAAAATTATGAAACTTCTTTTATTTAAAATACTTTCCTACTTTTACTTTAAACTTCCTTAGAATTTTTAAGAATATTTTAAATATTTTTAAATGTTTTATGAATGCGTTTATCTCTTATTTGCTAACTTTTGCTTGTATTTATAGCGTGCTGACCAGCTGCTGCTCAGGAGTAATAGGAAAACCACGTGTGAAAAGCTATTCATTAAATCCTGTAAGGAATCTGTAGCTTCTCCATACTAATGAGATATTTAGCAAAAATCACTGACAAATTATATCTCTTCTTCCATTTCTTTGTATTTTTATGGTGCCCCATTGATTCAAGCCTACAATATTTACTGCACATCTGTTTTACATTTAAAAATATACAGAATACTGCTTCATTTAATGTTTTATTTCTTACATCCCTTATGCCTGATGCAATTACAGCATTTAGGGAAAGGATAGAAACCTAGCTGAATGAGTAAGAACAAAAAAGTGTATCTGCAGCTGTGTAATACTTAAACTTTATAGTACATACAAAGAGAGTCCTCAAGCTCCTGCAGGATGCTGAAACACCTGGTGGATGAGATGGAAATGCAAAGTAGCTTAAATATTTTAATTCACTTTGCGCAGAGAGTCAGAATATGCAACTATGTAGTCATAAACTGAATATATAGACTGCATCATATATTTTCTCCTAACATGTTCTTCAGTAAATGGTCCCCAAACAGCTTTAAACACCTGTCAGCCTAAATTTAGAGTAGCTTAAGAGCTTATCTAGTGGCTCCAATCAATACCTGCAGTGGCCTGACAAAGAAACTTGTTTTTTCTACGTTAAAATCCAAATATCAAGGACAATATGTGTGATAGAGACTTTGTAGTAAATATACACATATATTACTTGAGGGTCTGGTTTTCAGTATGTGTTATTGGGACCAGTAACTGTGTCAATTTTCTTAGCACAGGGAAGAGAGTGGTAAACATGTAACTAACTTTTTCTCTTTCTTTTCCCTGAATCAGATATTTAAAAAGCAGATATTAGGTGAGATGTTACCCTATAATCCCAAACCTTGTGGTTTGCTACACTCATGCTGTTAACTTCAATGCATCTTCCATGTGTCCTATTTTTCTACTATATATTCCTGCACAATCCTTTCTTCCATTAAAACCAAACCAAGCAACAAAAAAAAAAACATTGATAAATGTCATAGCCAACCATGGTGTTGCACTTAAAAAGTGGGAGTCCTATTATGGTTTTTTGACCTAAGCTCAATGTTAACCATTGTCATAAACACTCTAGCTATTAGCAATATGACTACCCTATGGTCTCTTAATCCAAGAGTGTATAAATTTCTCTTAAAATAACTTTGCAATGCTATGAACAAACAAAACAAAACAGAAAAGATTAGGCCTTTGCAATATTGTAAATATATATATATATTTACAATCTATAGAATTGATTTTATGTGTTGGTAGCATCTATAGAATAAATAGATATAAATATATCGATATATTTATAGAATAAACATTCTATCAAATAGAATATATATAGAGAATATATAATTATTCTATAGATGGTACAACTCATATACTATTACACATTATTTATGTACCTAATATACATACATTGTACTTAATATATGTTATTATATAACTTATGCATTATCAAAAACTAGACACATCAGAAAGAAAAATATTCTACTACATTTTTATGCCAATTGAATAGATTATCATGCACAGATCACTGGCCTCACCTACCACAGCTATGATCTATAAAATCATGAGAAATTTATGATCTACTGCCTGGCAGTTGAACAAATCAGAGTAAGAGAAGTTTTGCCCTGTTAATTGCAATCTGAAATGAAAAAAAAAAAAATTCCTGCTATCTCAGATTGACTTTACAATAAAATTACCCATAAAAATAATTTTGTTTTTAATTTGGACCATCTGGTGGCTATGTATTATGCATATCATATTGATGTGGAAATGCATTCAGAAGTTTACATATTAGAATTACATACACATATCCGGAACATGATACGTTTCAATCTGATATTTGTCTGTTAAAAATAAACATATATCTCTTATATGTTATTATTGCAATTCACATCCCTAACTTTTTTTTAGAAAAAATGAACCATAGCATTAAGCAGTAATTTTTTTTTTTTTTTTTTTGAGATGAATTCTCGCTCTGTCACCCAGGCTGGAGCGCAGTGGCACAATCTTGGCTCACCACAACCTCTGCCTCCCAGGTTCAAATGATTCTCCTGCCTCAGCCTCCTGAGTAGCTGGGACTACAGGCGCATGCCACTATGCCCAGCTAATTTTTTTTTTTTTTTTTTGTATTTTTGGTTGAGACAGGGTGTCACCATGTTGGCCAGGCTGATCTTGATCTCCTGACCACATGACTCACCTGCCTTAGCCTCCCAAAGTGCTGGGATTACCGGCGTGAGCCACTTCCCCCAGCCAAGAGATAATCTTTAACATTACTTTCATTTTTGAATTGTCAGTCAAAATATTATTAGTTTTGACTAAAATTATGATGAAATACATGCCACCTTTTCTACTGTCTCAAAGAGCTTTACAAAGTTTTTATTTTTTAGAGACAATGTCTTTCTCTGTCACCCAGGCTAGAGTGCAGTGGCAGATCATAGTTCACTGCATCCTGGAACTCCTGGGCTCAAGTGATTCTCTCACCTCAGCCTCCTGAGTAGCTAGGACTACAGGCACACATCACTATGCTTGACTAATTATTTTTAAATTTTTTGTAGAGACAGGTTCCCACTATGTTGTCTAGGCTGGGCTTGAACTCCTGGCCTCAAGTGATCCTTCCCCCTTGATTTCCCAAAGCACTCGTATTACAGACGTGAGACACTGCATTCAGCCTGGAAGAGTTTTGATGAATATACTCAGCCTGGAAGAGTTTTCATGAAGAGTGTAATGAATAATATTGATTCAATTACACACTTTAGAAATTATTGATATACAGGGTTAAATGAGGTAATTTTGCCATTTTGCCTAGTCCTTAAGCAGTGGGTTGCAGAAGGTTTCACAAGATCTCTGGTTACTTAATGCCTATAATATAATACAAATTAGGAAATGTATGAAGAATGAATAAATTAATGAGTGTCAAATGAAAGAATCATTTAATTAATTCTATTTTGTGGACCCAGTGTCAGTTACAGAGGGCAAAATGCATGAAATAAAGGAAAAATCAATGAGTGTCTTAGTTCAGACTTGAGTTTATTTCAGCCATATTTCTAATATTTTCTAATATTTCTAATATTTTCGGTCTTAATCTAGATTAACTAAAACAATTCAAACAAACAAAAATGCCTGAGGAAAATTTTATGAGGTACTGCTATATTTGGAGAAGCAGCACAACCCCAGGAAGAAAAATTTAAAAAGGGAGAAAAATGAGCAGAGGAATGAGGAACTCAAGTGTAAGATGGCACAGAAGTGGCCTTCCAACTTTTTGAAAGGAGCAAAAGCATTCCCAGAAAGACCATATGAACCCAAGACAGTTTAGAAAAGTTGATGGAAGAGAGGTGAATGAGAACATTTTCTTCTGGCTCTTCCCAGTCTCCCATCTCCTAAATCTGTCCCAGAGGGCATTGACCCATCAACACAATGATGTTACCGGGCCCTTCTAGACAGACTTTGTCATAGCCAGATTTTTTTTTTTTCTAGATGTGTCAGACTTAGGCTGAGAGCTATGGCCTCCCATTCTAACAGGCCCAGTGGATACCAGGTCTAAGCCCCGTCCACATCTCTGGGGAAGGTTAAAAAACCAGCAGTATGGCAATGTGTGGTGGTGAGTAACACAGGTGGCAGCCAAGAGTTCACAACCACAGGTAAGGCAACTTTACCATCTAGAAAACACCCATAGGTGGCTGAAACCTGGGTGGGTAATTGGAACTAAGTGCATAGAGGGAGACACATAAATTGGTTCTAGAATATTCTGCCATATTAGATCTTAGAAACCACTTTTCATATTTGCGATACATTTCTGTTGTTTTCATTGTCAACTTTTTGAGCTTGGCTTTTGAATTTTCTAGAAAATCAAAAACATATTTATTAAGCAAATAATATGTGATGAATATAATAGCAAGAACTTAGAAAATGTTAATTAAATTCTTGCCTCAAGCCCCTATTAGGTTGATAGTTTTTATATCATGTTAAAAATGATATAACTAAGATATAAAATTTTAAGTTACATGCTCAAGGTTAGTAGTTTATAATTTTTGATATCAAGATTTATACCTAGAACTTCTGAATACAAGACCAGACCATGTTTTAAATTCAATATCATGATAACAAAATTCAATATCAGGATAACAAAAACAAAAACTGTTTGATGTAAGGTTTTTGGGTCATTTTAAGTAAGAGAGAAAATGTTTAGACTTGTAAATTTATTAATATATTTAAATTTTAGGCAGTAAATTATATTTAGCCTCAGATACAATTTTAAAAAGTAATACAGTTGGTTGATTACAATGGCATCATAAAAATATAACAATTATTTTACAGATAAAGGTAGGGTGGGGTGGTGAAGATGATAGTAATTTTCTGTGTTCCAGTCAACAAGAGGAAGAGCTGCAATTACAAGATAAGAGCCCCTAATCAATGTTTGGAGTTTGATGTTATCTATATCCTACTCTAACACTATTAATATATATTTTTTGACAATTCTCAAAAAATTGTTCTCAGGGGCAGTTATAGTATCTTTCGATAATATGAATGTCATGCTAAGTTGTTTTCATAAAATAGGATGGGAAAATTTTATTCTTAAATAGTTCTGTTACTTGCTAATATGTCTGATTGCCCATTAAAATGATAAAATAATCACCAAAAGCACAACATAATCTGTTTACGAATCTTTGCATGTGTATGTTTATGTGTGTGTGTTTTAAGAGAAAAGAAACCAAATAATAAATTCACTTATAAAATGAGCCATTTGAGTGATAAAGCAGATGTACACTTTGCTCCACCTTGACACGGATATCTGGAATCAGTAGCCAAGACTTCTACATTGAGAATTTCTAAGGATTTCCAGGGAGCCAATATGCAAAACAACCTGAAAAAAAAGTAAATGCCACACCTTCTGTAGTTAACTATATCCAAAGTAATTGCTTAAAATAGACGAAAGTGTCCAACATTGTAAATTTTAGTCTCGTGACTGTTCACATTTTATGTATTTATTTCATTAAATGGTACAAACATTTCCACTGTGTGCCATGGGAAGCAATTGTAGACAATGTGTATTTATGACACAATGATTATTAGAGTTATTAGAAGCTAAAAAGTGCCACAATAATTATGGCAATAAAAAATTAATTCCTTGATTTACAGTCATTTAAATAAAAAGGTAAATGTTTTAAACAGTAACAAAGAAGGAATTATGAGCAATAAAATACATTATTTAAAAAGCTCATCTCTGCATTATTGTGTCTTCTTCATAAATAATTAGAAAAAAATCCACACATCTATTAGCTTATTTAAACACTGTACTGAGACTCTACTGGTAGTTGAAAACTATTGATATTTTGTTTCATTTTGTTTTAAATTCAAAATGAATTAACTGTATATAACATTAGCAATCTAAGCATGCTTTTTAGAGTTTTAAAAGGCATGTTTATGTCTTTTATTAATGTTTATATAAAATTTTGATTACCTAACACAATTAAAGCAATACTGCCTTCCTCAGAATAAACCCTGGGGAATTAAGGCTGTATTTAATCCTCAAAGTGTTCATTGTATTCAGTGTGTTCATTGTGAACTGATTCAGTGGTTCCAGCTTCTCACTGAAGCCCATCAACTACCAGCAGAGATGAAAATTACAAACACTCGAAATGACTGTCAGAGCCCCTCTCCTGGCACACACATGTAAAAAGCCAGCCAATGGCATTCTGGGAATCTTAAAAACATGCATGCCTCCACGTCATGCAAAGCTAGATACAGAGTGATTCATGATTTTATCAGACTTTTGTCTTAAAGTATTTAGCCAATTCAAGATAGATAATATTTTATGTTTTATGTGTGCAGAAAAAAATATTCGGTACTTTAAGTTCAGGAGTATAAGAAAAAAGCCTGAGGAGATATTGAGGGCTTAATTATAATTAGTAATGATCCTGTGATTAAACTTAAATTGTTATACACCTGTTTGAATAAACATTATACAGAATTATTATAGGCTCTTTGATTTTTAAGTAAGAATATAATAAATGAAATGAAATACAGATTGCCCCCAATGGGTATAATGGTTTTTGATACAAATATAAATTAGAAAAAACATCAGTCTTCACGTAATGTTCATAAAATAAGATTAAAACATTGCCAGACTATTACTTTGTAAGTTCAGTTTTTCAAAAATAAGTACTTGGAAAGTTAAAAAAACTTATAAGTATTTCAAATTCACTATATTCAACAAGTATATGAAGTGTTGGGAATTTTATGAAAAAAGCAAAAGTAATGAAATAGAAAATAAACTGGATTTTTATATATAATGTTAAGAAGTTTTTGACATTTAAATATCAGAAGAAGGTGAGTTTACTATGTTTTTGCCTTTTACATGTCTACCTGTTCTGTACTTTTTTTTTTACATGAATTTGTGCCTTAACCATTAAAAACAGGAGTTAGAAGAATGAGTAGGTCTTTTTTCCTTTACTCAAATTACTTAAATTGTCATTCAAGTATCTATTCAATTAGTTTTGAGTTATAATAAGGTACTTTGTGCTTTGCTTGATTCTCTAAGGTGGAACTTGTTTAGGGATGCTGTGCTCATGATTAAATATTTTATTTGCAAAATCTTTGAAACCCTTAAGGCAATGAGAATATTTTAGCAAAGCATACAGTTTTAAAATATGATTTCAGAGAATATATTAATTTTTAAGGGATGAAATGATAGAGTATAACATATTTGTACTTCTCTCTTTTAAAACATACCTGGGAATTTCTAATAACCTAAGTCCAGAAACACAAAGGGTTTGGACACTAACTTTTCAAGTGTGTGGAATCATAATAAAAAGCAACTATTCATACCAGCAGGTATGACGTGATTATTTTGAGGGGCTGAGACTAATCTTCTGACTTCTCCTATATAATATGAAGCAACATGTCCACCTGGAAACTAGCCCTAAATTGCAGACATAGAAAATAAGGGGAAACAATAAGTCTCAAAGGTGAATGCTTCACAAGCTGCACGTGGTTTTGGTGATGGCAAATATCATGGAAATATTTTTAAAATAGCACTTCCCAATTCTCTATGAATAACTAAATTATCTCATCTTCCCATGGCTGGCAAAATTACTAGAATATGAGTCATGACAGCAGAATTTTAAATGTTTGTGTGGAGGTTTAGATGCTGCATAGATAAATATTAAGAACAAAAGTAATGAGAAAAGTCGTACTGTGAAGTATCGGCTTTACTGGTATTATAAGCATGGTAGTCAGCACAGACTGGAGACAGGTCTTTGAAAGTGCAACGTGGGCATATAACACATGAGGTGATAACATAATACACGAGGTGAATGGAAAAGCAAACATGGAGGGGTATGCAAAAACCAGCATAGAGAGACTCTACAGAATTTGATGTCCTTCTTACCTGAGGATAAACAGTGATAGAAAAGTCAACCCCAGATATTTTCAGTCTACCATTTAAATATCTCCAAATGGATGCTATGCATGCACGAGAAGAGGCTTTACAAATGAGGATGTTTACAGTAGAATACACCTGGTGACGGCTCTTCCAAACTCCCAAACCAAGGTTTAGAGAGTGAATGGCAAAACTCAAGTGTCTATGTCCACAGGCAGACCTTGATTAGTGAATTTAAGTTAGTCACACAGTGCCTACCAGCATCTGACCCAATTGTGAGATAGGGCGGATTAATGCTTATACTGGCCATAAACTTCAGTCAGCGTCATCAATAGGTTAAGCAGCTATCAGTAAAACAAGTAATATTCCCATAGTACAACGACAATATAGTTGTTTATTCCAAAGACCCCATCTAGGAGAGGTGTAACTCTTAGACAGCAGGACCTTCTCACAAGGTGCATTAAGTCACATACTGAACTCTCACCCCGTAACCAGATACTATCTTGAAAGGAAGGGCACTTTATGCTAGAGATCAGATATCAGGGACACTGAAGATTTTCCTAAAACTTGAATTTCAGTTGTTGCATAGAAAGCTCATAGTGTTAAAAGCTTACATGCCACACCATATAGTATTGGAGATTCCACCAAGAAGGTGCTGATTTTTGAAAAAGATAAAGTAATTTACAGGAAAAAAAAACAGACATATTTCCTCCGCACATGTGATTTTTAGTGGAAATAAATTTGTGACTTTCAGATTTCATTAATAGTTTGAGAGTTAATCTAATAGAAAAATGCCATTTTGTATACAATCTGCTGTGATTACCAATTTTATTAAATTATATGCTTAAATAGTTTTTCATACTCAAATCTCCACTTTATTTTTTTTCTGTTTACTTGGTCCAAAACTGAGGCTGTTATAAATAAGGGAATCATTTCAAACCAATTGCTTTATCTTTTTTTGTCATATTGCTAGGATACAATGTTTTCTGTATTAGGATATGTATACAGATACGCCATCCAGCTACTGCCCACTTCCTGTCTTTCAATATTTTTTTACACCTGTCAAAATTCTCATTTGATTCACATAATTCTACGAGTTGATTTTAAGTCACCAGGTGATAAATCCAGCAGTCAATCACAGTTATAAATAAATCGAATGTTCTCATTTTCTTTCTACTTCAGTAATTGCTTCTTATTCTCTTCACTGCACCTTCCATATCCTTGACCTTCAAAGTTTGTTTTTTAAGTTGGGCTTTTTATTATTTTTTACCTTCTACAAATAACATATAAATCTCATGAGGACAAAGAGTTACTTGTGTTTTGTTTACTTTCATACTTTATCTTGCAGAAGAGTTTGTGGTACCTTGTACATATTCAAGAAATATTTTTGATGTAATGAATAAATGAAAGTAGTGAATGGCTTGCCTTCAGGACATTGTTATATTGAAAAGAAGGCACATGTGATGGCAGGTTATCCCATGCTCCCTTCTATGCTAATAACAACTGGGTTTGTTTGTTTTCTTTTTTTGTTTGTTTGAGACAGGGTCTTGCTCTGTTGCTCAGGCTAGAGGGCAGTGGCACCTTCATGGCTCACTGCAGCCTCAGCCTCCCAGGCTCAAGCAATCCTCCTACCTCAGCCTCCTGAGTATCTGGGACTGCAGGTGTGCACCACCACACTTGGCTAAGTTTTAATTTTTTTTTTGTAGAGACGGGGTCTCAATATGTGGCCCAGGCTGGTCTTGAACTCTTGGACTCAAGTGACCCTCCCGCCTCAGCCTCTCAAAGTTCTGAGATTACATGCATGAACTACTGCACCCCGTGCAACAATTGCTTTTATTTTGTTTTTTAAAAGCCGGTCTAACATCCCTGTTTTATGTTAGCTGAAAGGATTTACTCAGAAATGAAGACAATTATAACAGGAAACTTTAGTATATATTCCTGAATTTTCTTAAATTATATTTACTCATCATTGAATAAGTAGCATAAACTAAATCCATAATTAAATAGCTGTGCACATCAATTCCGAAGTAAACTTCCATATGCCTTTACTTCATGGAACATTTGTAGAATGTCAGAACAAGCATGTGACTATTTCATAACCAAATTTTCTCAACAGTGTCATCATTACTTCATTTGCTGCCATATTTATAGCAGAAAATTTCATCTACACAGTTAATTTCTGAAAAACTTTCAAAAGTAAAACAAATCAAAATGATCTTAATATTATGTATATGCACACACACATTTAATTTGGTTTCACATTCTAGCAAGGTCGTGGAATATTTATTCTGTGAGCATTCTGGGGATTTAAACTGAATGCAATTTGCCTTATGATTATTAGTTTGATAAAACAGATGAAAATGTTCACATATTTCAACTATGTTTGTTACTTCACTTAAACTATTGATTTTATTAAATGTTAGTCATCCCATGGAACTAAAAAATCAAACAAACATTTATTTTAAAATAAATAAATACATTTTCTGGTTCATATTGGAAGTCCACAACTTCCCATTTTTTTCTATATGTTGTATGATAGTTAAATACACTTTGATGGTGCACAGACAAAAACAATGTTACATTTAAGAGAGTTACTTTGATTTTCTTAGCACATCAGAATATGTATCAAATCTTGAATTTGAAAAATGCAGTTAAATAATCAATAAAAATGAAAATTGCATTTGAAAAACTCACCCATAATGAAGCTTAGAAATTTAGGAACTGGAAGAAGTAATTTTATTGTTGTGTGTTAACTGCAATTAAATTTTAGTCAATGTTAAATGCCTGCAAAATTCTAGTCCAAATTGGGAGAGTATATTTTTTCAAAATTTGTTACCTATAGTTACTTCTAGACTTCCACAGACCAAAGATCAGCTTGACAGAAGGTTATAGTTGACTAAGCATAACAATGAGCTTGAGTGTAAGTGGAATGCCCTTATGGTTACAAGCAAGAATGACCAACCTTTTCTGACATTTACTGCCTTCTATGGTTTTGTAAGCCTTTCTTCTCTGCTGGGTTTCTTTGCAGCAGATACAGAGTAAAATTTCCCAAGTGATTATTTCTTTTTTGAACTGATACTATAAAAAAGCAACTTTCCTTTTTTTTTAAGTGCCATGAGTTTTTAACACACCGGCAATGCTGAAAACATAAATGTCTCTGCAGAAGTCATCTTCTCATGCCCTTTATTGGTATACATCGGCATCCCAGGAACTGTAAATAATAGAAGGGCAGTAAAGACTTAGACACTCTCAAAGTACAAATGCACCCTGCTAGCTACTTGTTTTGTATGTTACTGGAGAATAAGACTAAGTGGAGAAAAGGCATGTGGAGAATCAGGCACTCTTAGAATTTAAAGTGGAATAAAACATAATAGTAAGACAAGATAATAAAATGTCCACTGATATGCTAGAAATTGCCATTTATTTCTGCAATGATATTAATCTTTGATAATCTATCTTAGTGGTAGATAATAAAATATAATTTCTTTTTAAAATCACATGGTGATCATGTACGTATTTGCATAGATGTTCAAATGTCCATAAATCTAATTAGAAATATATTTAATAAAATTAATTTTAAATTTGGTATGTAATAAAAATAAGGTTTATTTGTTTAAATTGACTATTACAAATAGGTTTTCATATTATTTATTTTTCTTTATATGCATTTTTAAACAAATTATGAAAGTAGTATGCTAATAGAATTAAACATTTAGATCAGAAAGACAAAAGTCTACTCTATTTTTATTTTATTTTATTTTTTATTATTTAATTTTATTTTGAGATGGAGTCTCATTCTGTCACCAGGGCTGGAGTGCAGTGGCAAGATCTCAGCTCACTGCAACCTCTACCTCCCAAATTCAAGCGATTCTCCTGCCTCAGCCTTCCGAGTAGCTGGGGTTACAGGCACCTGCCACTACGCCCAGCTAACTTTTTGTATTTCTAGTAGAAATGGAGTTTCACCATGTTGGCCAGGCTGATCTCAAACTCCTGACCTCGTGATTTGCCCGCTTCAGCCTCTCAAAGTGATGGGATTACAGGTGTGAGCCACTCGCCCAGGCTGTTTTTATTTTATTTTATTTTATTTTATTTTTTTTTTTGAGACGGAGTCTCGCTCTGTCACCCAGGCTGGAGTGCAGTGGCGCGATCTCGGCTCACTGCAAGCTCCGCCTCCTGGGTTCTCGCCATTCTCCTGCCTCAGCCTCTCCGAGTAGCTGGGACTACAGGCGCCCGCCACCACGCCCGGCTAATTTTTTTTTATATTTTTAGTAGAGACGGGGTTTCACCGTGGTCTCGATCTCCTGACCTCGTGATCCGCCCGCCTCGGCCTCCCAAAGTGCTGGGATTACAAGCGTGAGCCACCGCGCCCGGCGGCTGTTTTTATTTTTATTTTAAGTTCTGGGATACATGTGCAGATCCTGTAGGTTTATTACATAGGTATATATGTGCCACGGTGGTTTGCTGCACCTATCAACCGGTCATCTAGGTTTTAAGCCCTGCATGCATTAGGAAAAGTCCCCTCTCTTTACCCATCTTTACTTTTAGTCTCATTGTTCAGAAACAATCATATTTAATTATATATTTCTGTTCTTAATACTTTTGGTTGTCACATCATTTCTAAATAATATGCAAATTCCATTTTTAAAAATTTATCAGATGTAGACTTTATTTCATGTCACTTCTATCTTTATGATATCACTATTTTTGTAATGATTATTTCTGGAATGTAAGACCACATACCAAAAGTTCCATACTCACATTGTCAATGACAGAAACATATAATTTTTCCCCATTTTATAGAATAAAAATAAAAGTACAGCTGCCCTTCTATTTCTTTTATCTCTCATATTTAAACCTCTATCGGTTAAGAAAAAAAAAGTTTATATTGTCAATGGGGACCTATTTACATCTACTAATGGTAAAACTTAAGTATTTTGTGATTTATCTTTAAATTTACAAAAGTTATAAACCAATAAGCAGCATCAAATAATTTTGATAATGCAAATATTGTTTAATGCTTCATCAGGTAGTTTCTTATGACATTTTATATCTGATCCAGTCCGCTAATCCACTCAAAGGAAAGTTTTCCTAACATCAAGGTGAAATTGATTCTTTTAAAAATTAATTTTCTAGCATTCAAAATCACGCTGTGATTTTTGCTTATATAAGAAACATCTTACTTTGCATGGTTTTGAGCTTCTAGAAACTTTTTCATTCATTCTACATCTTTACAACTCATAATCCTACATCTTTATGATATCCACATTTTCTTTTTCCTTGAAGTCTTCTTCCTCAGGTCACCATTGTTCTGGTCCAAAGTAACCTTTTTATATTCTAGGATTTCCCTCTAGCTGTTTATCCGGAAATTCTCTGTTGCTCCTCTGGAACATCCCTCTGTGAGTTTCTCTCAGAACCTTCATAGTTCTTCTGGTTCCTGGATCTATGTCTTTCTCCTTTTGGGCTTTGCTCTTCATTTGACTTGCCTAATCTCTAATAGAATATCCTGAAGGAAAAAATAAAACACAAACAACAACAAAACCAACTTTAGAGATAATATTCCTGAAGTTTTTTGTGTCTGAACTATCTTTTTTCTGTAGTCATACTTGATTGATAAGTTGGCTAGATAGAGAATGCAAAGTTGGAAACTATTTTCTTAAGATCTGAAAGGGTAGTATCCACTCTTCTTTTAGCATCCAGAGGTCTCATAACAAACTGATTTTTCTTCTTTGCAAGTGGCTAGGTTCTTTTCTGGAAGAGAAGTTTCTTGTGAGTCTTAGGGTTTAAGACTCACAATGTTTTGGAGCTTTTTCCTACTAATACTGAACAGCATTTTTCAGAAATACCAATTTTAAGACTTGTGTTCAACAACATGTCATTTTATTTTATTATTTGTTTGATTACTTCTTCTTCTCCATTTCTCCACTCAATTTGTCTGAAGCCCTTAACATTTAATGGTTGGATTTTGTATATCATTTTTCTATGGCATTTATCTATAATCTAATTTATTTGTTTTATTTTTTGTTGTTTATATTGTCATTAATTTTTATATTTAAAATTTTCAGATTTATTTTTGTTGTTGACAATACTATTATCCTTTACTTTTTTCTCTTCTGGAATTGGTCTTTTTTCCTACTAAAATTAAAAATTTTGATTAATATTTGAATTGGCCTGTTTTAGCACAGTTTGCTTTTTCTTTGAATTCAAAGTCTACTCAAAACTCTTCACGGACAATAATTAAAATTTATCTTTTGATTTATTTGCTCATATTGTTAATATTTTCTAAATGCCCTAAATCATCACAATAAACTGAAGTTTTATTTTTCTTTTCTCTTTCTTTTTTAAATATATCTTCCTCTGATGAGGAGCCAGCAAAAACAGTGAAGGATGCATATATTGCAGAACACAAAACTTTGTTCTTTGGGCATCTGTGCCGGATCTTTTGTTTGTTCTTCCAACTCTACTCTAGACCCTACAGCTGCTATTTCTGCCTAAGCTCATGCTAGTTCCTGTATACCCCTGTCTCCCTTTACTTCTTCAGGTTCCCAAGTGACCAAGTGATGATAGTTCCCTACTGTTGTTAGACCCAGATACTTCAGTATCCTTAAATGATTTCCATCTATCCTGTGTGTACTTTTGTAAATAGTCCCTTCATTAACGCTTTCCTCAGTTACTCTGGTGGAATGTACCACAGGTTTAAAAAGAGCTGCCATCGTTCTACTAAAATAACTAAGTCAATTTTTGAAGGCAATAATCTTATTTTTTATTGTTGTTATTGTTTAGTTTTTGGATTTGGGATTAAATATCTGGCTACAAGCCATCCTACAATACAGATATTCATCTTACCCTTAATTTGCAACTTCACTTTGTTCCTCTTTTTGTCTATAACCCATGCATTCTTAAAGAATGGACCCTTGGAAGTTGTACAGTCAGGTTTGCTCCATGTTGGCATCAGCACTCTCAGAAAGTTTTTCTTACTTTGCTCCTATAATAATTTTTTGAAGTCTCAGGAGGAGAAGCCATAATTATATTTTTTTCTATTCGCCTAACTGAACCAAAAATTTCTCTTCCTCCAGTTTGATTTAAATAGAAATGTATAATCAATTCTATTTTTGAATTGATTTAAAAGTTAATTATTTTAAATTTTTACTAAATAAAATATATAAAACACGAGTTACGAAATTTAATCTCCACAAAAATGTATTC
This sequence comes from Symphalangus syndactylus, assembly GCF_028878055.3. NCBI lineage: Eukaryota > Metazoa > Chordata > Mammalia > Primates > Hylobatidae > Symphalangus > Symphalangus syndactylus. The sequence goes on along the minus strand of NC_072426.2, from coordinate 108,658,203 downwards.
TCTGGGAATTCTTATTTCTACCTCTTCCTTTTAGTCTTAACCCAGTTAGCTCTTATTAGAAACAATTTTTATTAGTTTTTCATTAATTATTACACTGTTTCTTATTGCAAAAATAAACAAATATATATTTTACATAAATACAAATATCTGTATTTATAGTTGTGCCTTTTCCGTTTTTTTACTACTACAACTTCAAAATCACTTTCTATTGGTCTATAGCTTTTATTTGTTGTCATGTATATGTTATAGCTTCAATATTCTCTTATGTAGATATACCATATTGTATTCAACGTTTCACTTATTGGTGGGCAATTAGGTTGTTTACAATGTTTTGTTTTATAAAACAAACTAGAAATATGATTGTTGAGTCAAATTACAAATTGTTATATATAGAAAGATAATCTTGTTAGATAACAAATTCATCTCTGAAGGAGTTGTATGATTTTAACACGCACAAGTTCCTGAACAGAGTGTGTTGTCTAAATTTTGGATTTTTGACAATCTCATAAGTGAGAAATGATATTTTATAATATTAATTTGAATTTCTCTTATGAGTGATCTTGAACATCTTTCATATTTTAAGGGTCATGAGAATAACTATCATGAGAAAAGTAGAAAGCAAATAATACATAAAACAAATTGTTAAAATTGCTGGTGATATTTAATCATGGAGAAGTTTTTATGATATATTGTTAAACAATAAAATCTTTGGAGTAAAAAATAATTCTCAGCCTTTTCTTTTTTTTTTTTTTTTTTTAAGAGACAGAGTCTTGCTCTGTCGTCCAGGCTGGAGTGCAGTAGCATGATCTCGGCTCACTGCAAGCTCTACCTCCCGAGTTCACACCATTCTCCTGCCTCAGCCTCCTGAGTAGCTGAGACTGTAGGTGCCCCCCACCATGCTCGGCTAATTTTTTTGTATTTTTAGTAGAGACGGGGTTTCACCGTGTTAGCCAGGATGGTCTCGATCTCCTGACCTTCGTGATCCGCTCGCCTCAGCCTCCCAAAGTGCTGGGATTACAGGCCTGAGCCACCTTCTCAGCCTTTTCTTGAATGTCTTTTAAGAATGTGATGATCACTGTAGATCCTTCCCCAGAAATATGAAGATACAAGCAGAAATAATGTTAATATTTGTCATGAATTGTTGTTTAATCTATTAAAATAAATTTATAAATGTCTTCTGAATGTAAAGCCTATATTATAATGGTATTAAACATATATGTACATATCTGACGTACATGTACACATACCGTTACTGTGTATGAATTAACAAACAATTAAAAGTTTAAACTAAAATGTTAACTATGATTATCTTTAAGATATTATGGTCAAAGAGAATTTTCACATTTTACTTACATGTTTATGTATTTTCTGATTTTCTGACAATGAACGTCTATTTCTTTTTTAATAAGAAATAAAAATTATATTTTGAGAGTAAAACACAGATTATAGGAGCTATTATCACTGACATTAGTTAATTTTCTAATCATGTTAACTTTTAAATAACCTGGATTATATTTCAGTGTCTTATTAATTATTTTAAAAATTATCTGATTTATCTTTTTGTAAAACATGATCATTAATGTTAACTAAACTTTAGTAAGAAGTTTGTTTTATTATTAACCAGCAAAAGGCTAATGTTTATAATCTATGTATTCTTGTTATTTTTTCAGATTTGTTTCTGAGTGTTTAGATAGGTAAATTCTTCTTCATCAATATTTCTTAAAATTTTTTTCTGTAAGTTTCTTGAGGACAGGGTCAACAAGTTTCTATTTGTTTCCTCAGAACTTACCTAATCACAACAAAAATAATTGATATTCAGTGAACATACTTACGTTAATGAATTAATAAATATTTAAGCGAAATAATTAGTACCATTAAAAACATTAAATTGATTATTAAATAATTCCAACTTCTCTTACCAAGTAAGACTCTCCAAAGATTGGAGAACTTTCAGATATAAGATTTTTTAAAAAGCTATCTCAATAAATTAGGTATTGATGGGATGTATCTCAAAATAATAAGAGCTATCTATGACAAACCCACAGCCAATATCATACTGAATGGACAAAAACTGGAAGCATTCCCTTTGAAAACTGGCACAAGACAGGGATGCCCTCTCTCACTACTCCTATTCAACATAGTGTTGGAAGTTCTGGCCGGGGCAATTAGGCAGGAGAAGGAAACAAAGGGTATTAAATTAGGAAAAGAGGAAGTCAAATTGTCCCTGTTTGCAGATGACATGATTGTATATCTAGAAAACCCCATTGTCTCAGCCCCAAATCTCCTTAAGCTGATAAGCAACTTCAGCAAAGTCTCAGGATACAAAATCACTTACAAAAATCACAAGCATTCTTATACACCAATAACGGAGACACAGAGAGCCAAATCATGAGTGAACTCCCATTTACAATTGCTTCAAAGAGAAAAAAATACCTAGGAATCCAACTTACAAGGGATGTGAAGGACCTCTTCAAGGAGAACTACATACCACTGTTCAATGAATTAAAAGAGGATACAAACAAATGGAAGAATATTCCATGCTCATGGGTAGGAAGAATCAATATCATGAAAATGGCCATACTGCCCAAGGTAATTTATAGATTCAATGCTACCCCATCAAGCTACCAATGACTTTCTTCACAGAATTGGAAAAAACTACTTTAAAGTTCATATGGAGCAAAAAAAGAGCCCTCATCGCCAAGTCAATCCTAAGCCAAAAGAACAAAGCTGGAGGCATCATGCTACCTGACTTCAAACTATACTACAAGGCTACAGTACCCAAAACAGCATGGTACTGGTACCAAAACAGAGATACAGATCAATGGAACAGAACAGAGCCCTCAGAAATAACGCCGCATATCTACAACCATCTGATCTTTGACAAACCTGACAAAAACAAGCAATGGGATAAGGATTCACTATTTAATAAATGGTGCTGGGAAAACTGGCTAGCCATCTGTAGAAAGCTGAAACTGGATCCCTTCCTTACGCCTTATACAAAAATTAATTCAAGATGGATTAAAGACTTACATGTTAGACCTAAAACCATAAAAACCCTAGAAGTAAACCTAGGCAATACCATTCAGGACATAGGCATGGGCAAGGACTTCATGTCTAAAACACCAAAAGCAATGGCAATGAAAGCCAAAGTTGACAAATGGGATCTAATTAAACTAAAGAGCTTCTGCACAGCAAAAGAAACTACTGTCAGAGTGAACAGGCAACCTACAAAATGGGAGAAAATTTTCACAACCTACTCATCTGAAAAAGGGCTAATATCTAGAATCTACAAAGAACTCAAACAAATTCACAAGAAAAAAACAAACAACCCCATCAAAAAGTGGGTGAAGGATATGAACAGACACTTCTCAAAAGAAGGCATTTATGCAGCCAAAAAACACATGCAAAAATGCTCATCATCAATGGCCATCAGAGAACTGCAAATCAAAATCACAATGAGATACCATCTCACACCAGTTAGAATGGTCAGGTCATTAAAAAGTCAGGAAACAACAGGTGCTGGAGAGGCTATGGAGAAACAGGAACACTTTTACACTGTTGGTGGGACTGTAAACTAGTTCAACCATTGTGGAAGTCAGTGTGGTGATTCCTCAGGGATCTAGAACTAGAAATACCATTTGACCCAGCCATCCCATTACTGGGTATATACCCAAAGGACTATAAATCATGCTGCTATAAAGACACATGCACATGTATGTTTATTGTGGCACTATTCACAATAGCAAAGACTTGGAACCAAACCAAATGTCCAACAATGATAGACTGGATTAAGAAAATGTGGCACATATACACCATGGAATATTATACAGTCATAAAAAAGGATGAGTTCCTTTGGGAGGCCAAGGTGGGCAGATCACGAGGTCAGGAGATCCAGACCATCCTGGCTAACACAGTGAAACCCCGTCTCTACTAAAAATACAAAAAAAAAAAAAAAATTAGCCGGGCGAGGTGGCGGGCGCCTGTAGTCCTTGCTACGCCGGAGGCTGAGGCAGGAGAATGGCGTGAACCCCGGGGGGCGGAGCCTGCAGTGAGCCGAGATCCCGCCACTGCACTCCAGCCTGGGTGAAAGAGCAAGACTCCGTCTCAAAAAAAAAAAAAGGATGAGTTCATATCCTTTGTAAGGACATGGATAAAGCTGGAAACCATCATTCTCAGCAAACTATCGCAAGGACAGAAAACCAAACACAGCATGTTCTCACTCATAGGAGGGAATAGAACAATAAGAACACTTGGACACTGGGTGGGGAACATCACACACTGGGGCCTCTCATGGAGTGGGGAGAGGGGGGAGGGATAGCATTAGGAGATATACTTAATATAAATGACGGGTTAACGGGTGCAGCACACCAACATAGCACATGTATACATATGTAACAAACCTGCACGTTGTGCACATGTACCCTATAACTGAAAGTATAATAAAAAAATTGTTATATACATTTCAATATCACTAACAGTAAATCTCTAATGTTCTCGTCACAAAAATGTTAAATATCGAGGTGATGGAAACGCTAAGTAGCTTAACTTAATCTTTCCACATTGTATTAAAAAATCTTAACACCACTTTGAACCCCATAAATATATGTAACTATAATTTGTCAATATATAATAAAAATAAAATTTAAAAAAAATTAAAAAAGAAATTACTTCATAAATTGTGAGAACTGATTATGTGGGAAAAATCAGGACTAATAGAAGAGCAAGTTCCTTTGGAAAGACAGAGGGATGACACCTAGAATGATGATCACCTGTGTGGGAATGGCTTTTGAGAAGAAGGTAATTGTCTTTATTTTAAGAGAAGGGAGAACAAGAAGTATATGCGGATGCATGTGTGTAATTAGATTTGCTGGTAGGAAAATAAGGAATCTTAATTTACCAAAAACAAATACTAAAATAAGTAATTTGCTGTGTGTGGTGTGTGGATGGAGTTTGGGAAAAAAGAGATAATAGACATGGAGAAGCTTAGAATGCCGAGAAAACACATAAAAATTTTCAAAAGCTGCAAGCGTTGAGGTAATTTTTGATATTTTCAATTCTAAATGGAAATGTCACCCAAAACCTGTATCATACCCATACAATAATTTAATAAAATAGTTTAGTGGGATGGAGTGGGAAGTGCTTTTGGTACTAATTACTGCTTATTGTTGAAGGAGGCATGTGGTATCTGTATGTGATAAAATTGAAACTTTTATTTTTCACATGCTATAAATGTGGAATCAAAAAGTTAAGAAATATATATGTGAAGGTTGAATAGTTTTGTCAAAGTATTTAATGTTAAGAATGTATGTACCATACGTACAACTTAAGTTTCTAAAAGTTTGAGTAAAAGAAATTTTTGCTATAATAAAATGACATTTTTCCTTTATACATACAGACAAAAGCTAAAATCTTCAAGTCACTTCCATTGTGAAGATTAGTCTGTGCAATTCTTTGCTTTAGAAAGTTGAATCTTTGAATATGCAGATCTCATTTGCATTAAAATACCTTTATCTGCATTGCTATTTTTGCCAGTCTAACAATCAAAAGTGCTTCACGAGGAATGGCTATTTTTTTTAATGACAATTTAAGTGCATATGCTTTGTTTAATTTTAATATAATTATATCTCTTATGCCTCAAGTCCAATGCTATATTTTATGGCAATAGTGGATCAAATTATAATAATACAATTATGCCAGTTGATATACAAATAATTTTATAGGAATTTAGTTCATTGCTAACTGGTACAAAATTTCTGGAAAGTTAGGGATCACTCAAATTCAAATAACACAAAATAATGCATTAGACAGCTTACTAGTAGAAAGTACTTAGCTCACTAAAAAGGACTTTGCAAAGCATATTGGCAGCAGTTTGGAATTCATACAGGATTATGCGCCTTGAGAGCATACAAATGTGAATTCATTATGGAACTGACATGCAATTTATTGAGTTAACAACAATTATTGCATAGAAAATATGTGAAAAACATGGATTAATGGAGACATTCTGCAAAGAGGTTTTAAATACTTATGACCCAAAAGGTAAAAACTTTTTTGGAAATATTAATGTAAAGGTGATGTGATCCTTTTGATGACCTATTTTAGAACTTTTGTGACTTGAAAATTGGCCATATTTCTTTCAGTTGTAGGCAATTATTCAAATATTTTTTGAGCACCTACTATATGCCAGTCACTGTAGGCACAGGGGATACAATGGTAAACAAAAAAGACAAATTATCTTTCCTCATGGACCTTCTAACGTCATGTGTCACTCAGAAAAATGAACCAACAAATGCATCTCTCAAGTGATGGCAAGCATGATAGGAAGATTGAAGCAGCTACAGGGAATAGAGAGTGACATAGCAGCACATCAATCAAGTGCTTAACATTGTACCAATGAAATTGCATAGAGCTGCAAACTAATGGCAGCACATCAAGGTTTGCTTTACTTTGAAACTACTTCATTGTCTGATTAACTGAATGGCTGAGCAGTGAAAAGGAAGTACACCAAAGAAGGAAAATAAATCACCCAACTAGCCTATTGCAATTAAACAACCAATATTCAAAAATTATTTAATTTGTTTTCTACAGATAACTTTTTTCCATGACCTGATACTCTCAATAACTATTATGATTTTTATATTTAAGGATGTAAAACTACATATTTTGTACCTAGGTTAGTTCATGATAGAAGGAACATTTCTTTTGGTCTCAATGTGACATGCAAAAATGTACAATATTGAAAGCAGTTGTATGGCAATTTTGCTATTCAGTTCAGCCCTATGTGTTTAAATTATGACACACAAATCTTTCTATTCTTTCAGCTGGGCAAATTAAATTTGATAACCTCACATACATTTAGAAAAAAATAATTAGGTTGAAAATCAGCTAAATTTATGTTAAATTGGTACAATTTGTAAGAAAATTGTCACAAACTGATTTGCCAAACAATGACATGTTTTTACATATTTCAAAACACAAATATATTATTTATGAATAGGAATAGATAGATAGACAGATAGATATATACATACATATTGAGAAGAAAAAGATATAGAGAGGTAGTGAGAAAGATAAAGAAAAGGAAAGAAGGAAGGCAGAAAGGGAGAAAGAGAGAGAGAAAGAGAAGGAAGGAAGGAGGGAAGGAAGGAAGGAAGGCAGGAAGGAAGGAAGGACGGAGGGAAGAAAGGAAGGAGAAAGAGAGAAAGGAAGGAAGGAAGGAAGGAAGGAAGGAAGGAAGGAAGAAAGAAAGAAAGAAAAAGAGAAAGAAAGAGAAAAAGAAAGAAAGAAAGAAAGAAAGAAAGAAAGAAAGAAAGAAAGAAAGAAAGAAGGAAGGAAGGGACAGAGGGAGGGAGGGAAAGGAGAAAGGTAGAGAGAAGGAAGGAAGGAAAGAAAGGAGGGAAATTACTCAAATATGCCTATTTATTAAAGTTAAAATAGGCAATGATTATATATTTAATTCCTAGCTGATAATATATTGAATTTGCCTTTTTAATTTGCTTCTTATTTTAGTGAATATAAACTCAGTTTTAAGGCAATACTTCTTTGTTTTGTATTGACAACTGGCAACTGGGAAAAATTAATTGGCAATTATTTGTCATGTATTGAAATATTTTATATAAAATAGAAGACTAATAATTTTGGTTCCCCCCAACCTACCTTCAATTTAGCCATCAACTGACCATTAAAATACAATGTACAAGCAAAAGTCATTCTACTGGTAAGTCTGGAAAGGGGAAAGTGAGGATATTTGGAGAAACAGAGGGTCGAAGAGTATTGTGATTTGAGGAAAATTTGTCATGAGTCTAGAAGAGAGTATATAATTGACCAAAATGCATTTTACGTCATTTAAATAGAGATTCTCTGAGCAGAAAGACAACAACAAAAATATTCAAAGGAAATGAGGTATAAGAAATGTCAGGGGCCACCAAGAAAAATACAATAAGCACACACTCATTTCTGTGTTGGCAAAATGCAGTTTCAAACTGAAACTGAAAAAGTACACATGGAAATAAGTAAATGAGATGGAAAATCACCATGGATCAATCTGCAGTATGAAAAAAATGTAAATGTATAAGCACTAAGTTAAACCTTTCTGATAACCAAGTTAACCTGTAATTGGTAGATTATGGAGTTATATCAAAGTACTTATTTTACCTTCTGCATGTGAATATAGTTTGAAAGCATATGGTGAATAAAGGATAGTGGAGGAAGTTTAAGAGGAAAAAAGTCCCCATCATTTTGGTAATGAAACAAAATATTTAACAATAATAAATACTCCTGCTTCTAATCTTTTGGGGGTACTTTACTAACTTCTTAACAAAGCATATATTCAGCTATTCATAATAATGCCTCAAAATCTGGTATAAAATTTTTAAATTTCTGCTGATTTTTTATGATTTACCACAATTCTAGAACCTATTGTTTCAGATTCAGGCCTGCTTTTGCAGTTAGGCAAGTGCTATTTGCCTCGATGTCAGTAGATACTCCAAACTTAACTTGGCTCCGTGGTGGAAAGGAACAAAGAGAGAATCTGAGTAGAGACTTAAAATAAAATAGGTTCTTGGTTCACAAGTAGAGTATAAATATACAGGAGAATATCAGAAATATAAAAGAAATGTCAAACCAGATAGAACAACTTTTTGATGGAGGTGTTACATATCAAATTTTTGTTGGGAAACATGTTGATGAAACGTATCCGAATCCTCAAGAAAAATACATCTGTTCACTCAGAGATTTATTAATAAAAATTCCTTTGATACCACTGGATATACTCAACAAGCTTTCTACAGGATGACAAAAAAGCTGCTGGTTTTATAACTTCACTTGAAAATAAGTATAAGCACATAAATATTTTTTGGATTTCTTCAAAAGTGTAATTTTTATATAATATCTGAGATTTTGTGAGATATATTGCATGGAATATTCATTCCATGTTGCTATGTTTAGAAGAAAATATCAGTATATTTTCATACAAACCAGAGAATACTGAAGTTCTCATTCCTTCGTTAACCAGATTAGATCCCAGCCCATCAATATAGTCACCCTTTTGCACTTTCTCAATATTTTGCCCCCCTCTGGGTTTATCATATTTGTCTGAGAGACGATAAAGACTGAAAACAAAGCAATCTAAGTTAAACATTCTACTCTGCACCTGACTGGTTTTCCCTTTATTCATGCTGGCTAGATTTACTTTAAATTACTAAATAACATTTCTGGTAGCCCTTTATTGCTACAATTAACACCATTATCTTTCCCTAGTTTACTTCTCATACTACTAGACAATTGCTTTATACCTTTCCTACTCTCTTTAAACTTTTAGCACCTCCATCCTCATTCTTACCTAATAAATCTCCTTTTGTTTTACAGAGAAAACAAAAGCTAGCAGAGGAGAACTTCAGACCACTTTTCTGAAAAAGCCCTCAACTCCCCAGTATGCTGGAAGTATGAGTGCCTAGTTGTGTTGATGGCACAGAAGTCCGTATATACATGAGTCCTTCACTCCATGGCCTTCTCTTATTTCTTCTCCCACTATTTTCCTTCTCCTTTACCCAAGGGTTCCTTGATGTTTCATGAAAACAACAGGAATTTGACTATGCAGATATCTGTGAGTTTTGTTTGGAAAATATCCAGGTGTCTCCATGGTCAAATGTCCCTTTTCCAGTGAAGACATCCATAGACTTGTTTCAAATATGTATACCTAATTCCTACATTTACTATAGTACAAATTTTATACTAATTTAGTTAATTATTTAATCACCTGCCTTTTCTTTTTTTATTTTTATTATTATACTTTAAGTTTTAGGGTACATGTGCACAATGTGCAGGTTTGTTACATATGTATCCATGTGCCATGTTGGTATGCTGCATCCATTAACTCGTCATTTAGCATTAGGTATATCTCCTAATGCTGTCCCTCCCCCCCTCCCCCCACCCCACAACAGTCCCCGGAGTGTGATGTTCCCCTTCTTGTGTCCATGTGTTCTCATTGTTCAATTCCCACCTATAGTGAGAACATGCGGTGTTTGGTTTTTTGTCCTTGCGATAGTTTACTGAGAATGATGGTTTCCAGTTTCATCCATTTCCCTACAAAGGACATGAACTCATCATTTTTTATGGCTGCATAGTATTCCATGGTGTATATGTGCCACATTTTCTTAATCCAGTCTATCCTTGTTGGACATTTGGGTTGGTTCCAAGTCTTTGCTATTGTGAATTGTGCCTCAATAAACATACGTGTGCATGTGTCTTTATAGCAGCATGATTTATAGTCCTTTGGGTATATACCCAGTAATGGGATGGCTGGGTCAAATGGTATTTCTAGTTCTAGATCCCTGAGGAATCGCCACACTGACTTCCACAATGGTTGAACTAGTTTACAGTGCCACCAACAGTGTAAAAGTGTTCCTGTTTCTCCACATCCTCTCCAGCACCTGTTGTTTCCTGACTTTTTAATGATGGCCATTCTAACTGGTGTGAGATGGTATCTCATTGTGGTTTTGATTTGCATTTCTCTGATGGCCAGTGATGATGAGCATGTTTTTTGGCTGCATAAATGTCTTCTTTTGAGAAGTGTCTGTTCATATCCTTTGCCCAATTTTTGATGGGGTTGTTTGTTTTTTTCTTGTAAATTTGTTTGAGTTCATTGTAGATTCTGGATATTAGCCCTTTGTCAGATGAGTAGGTTGTGAAAATTTTCTCCCATTCTGTAGGTTGCCTGTTCACTCTGATGGTAGTTTCTTTTTCTGTGCAGAAGCTCTTTAGTTTAATTAGATCCCATTTGTCAATTTTGGCTTTTGTTTCCATCGCTTTTGGTGTTTTAGGCATGAAGTCCTTGCCCATGCCTATGTCCTGAATGGTATTGCCTAGGTTTTCTTCTAGGGTTTTTATGGTTTTAGGTATAACATCTAAGTCTTTAATCCATCTTGAATTAATTTTTCAATTAAAGGACAAACTACTAAAACTACAACATGATGACATGATGGCTGGAACATAGAGAGTATTAAGTTATTTTTTGTTGAATCAATCACATCTACTTTACATCTATCAATTAATACCTCAGTGAGTCTTTCCTATGTTTCCATATATATATATATATACACACACACACACACACATATATATAATCTACTAAGAATGCTTTTAAGATATTTCCCCAGTTTTCATTTGTGTTCTTTACATTTACTTTCCTATGTTAAGTAATTTTTCACTAATAAGAGTTTACTAATATGGAAAATCTCCTAATATATGTATTTATAAGTGTGCTGTCTGAATATCAAATTAGAATCATTCACAATGCCATATCTATGTGTAATATATAGCATATTATATATCTATATTCATATAGACATATATGTACATGTGAGACATATATATGTGAGAGTTTACCTTCATATATATAAGCAGTTATGTTAGTGGGAAAGGCTGAAAGTGAATTGTGTATAAAATATACAAAACAAGCTTGTGGTTCTCATTAAAACCATATGTTAATTTCTGAAGTTAATATATGTTTTGAAACATGAGAAATTTCCCAGTAAATCACCAAGGGATGACAATAATGTGAACAACTATTCTACTGGCTTTTTTTTAAATCTTCACTCTACACCCCTTCTGCACATGTGTATAGCTTCCTGCACTTTGTCTCCCATGCTTATACAGAGCAGTAAGCATGTGAGACACTACATGGTCCCTTTATATCATAGAGATGGTTAGAGGAACAGGAGGATTTGGGATGTGGGCCTCTGGCCAGGGCAATGGCTATACCTCAAGTCTTCAGTTTCTCTATGTGTGAGTTAATTGTTGGATCCCAGAGGTTCAGAGTCTGCAAGGGAGCATCTGAGTGGCCAAAAGATATTTATGTCTCTCAGCCTCCCACTCAGCAACCTGCAAACTTCCTGAAAAGCGGGCGTCTAGTGAGAACTTCAAAATTTTGCTGTAGGCATATATAATTTCCTTGTTGAATTTTTTTCCTGAGACTGAAAAATTGTAATGCTCAATGGAGTGCTGAGGTTAAATTGTGAAGTATTACTATTTCTTCAAAGTATGAAGTAATTCCTCAATTCAGTTCAAAATATATATCCAAATATGCCTCCTTTATGTATGATGTCTTAAACCCCACAAAAGCAGACTGTGATTTCATTTGTTTAAAATTGAAATTATTAAATAAACAAAAAGTTTGCTATCACAGGGAATTATGTTTTTTTTAATCTAGTTAGATATTTAGAAAATACCAGCGGTATTCTCTAACTTAGAAAAACCTACTTAAATACATTTTTCCACTCGCGAAAAGAAGTGGGATTTCCTTAAGGATGTCACTGCCTATGCAAATTGGCAAAAAAAACTTACATTCAATTTGCTAGTACAATTACAAATCTTTTAGGATAGTCTAACAGAAAGAATTGTTTGTCTCCACTTTCAAATAAACATCTAGTGATCGTTGTTAAAAGGAAAAAAGCAGTCTTTCAAACCCTGAATAATGGATTAATTTCTTATCAGCTTACATAGGCAAATTATCTCAAAACTGCTAAAATTTGTAGTATTTTAGGCTTTCCTTAAATAAGTTTTACTTTTCTGCAGTTGTTCAGGATATCCTTCGAGCACAAACATTATCTCAGCTTTCAGAATCTGCCACCTATCAAACTCCTACACGAGGATTTTGGTTGCCTGTGATGGTGCTGGAACTTGCTTTATCTCATATTCTTCATTAATGTTCTATTTATTGGTTTCAAGCCACTGAAAATGAAACAAAAATCATTATATAAATCAATAAATACATGTTAAACTAAGTTAATAAAGATATATGATACAAAAATAGTAATCAAAAAATAATCAATTTAGATAAAAACTTGGAACTGTTGTCATAAAAGGAAAACATTGAAGTTAGAACAGAGATGTATCTATCCCAATCACTGTAATAGTGACAGGAGACAGACAAATTCCTAGGCAGACAGGGATGGGTTCCTGGTGAAACCTGACTTTCAAGCCAAGGACAGTCTAAAGCCTGAAAACTGAAATGCCAGTTCCAGATAGAGTCCACCACCACAGTGAGAACTTCCATCCCCATCTTACCCACTTTCTCAATTGGTTCCTTCAGAATGATGCTTTTTAACCAGTTGAATGGTGTCTTTTCCATGAGCACTCACGGAGCAATCCCATTCGAAGCTCTTAGAAACCCTGGACTCAGCCTCACAGAGGGCTACCAACTTTCAGGGTCCCCTCTTACAGCTGAGAGCTTTTTTTCTGTTGCTCAACACAATTCTTTTCTGCCTCACTCACTCTTCAGTGTCCAAATATCTTATTCCTCTTGGTTGTAGGACAAGAACCCAGAACTTGCCGAGATGCAGGTGGTGGGAGTAAAAGAGCTGTAATCCTTTCTCACTCTCACTGAACTGCAGGAGCAAAAAAGCCACTGGACGCCACTCCCTCCCACTCACCAAACTGCTGGAGCTACAGAAACTATGCATAAGAATGTCTTGCATAGCCTAAAATGGAAAGGGTGATTACTTTGGACTGCCCCTGACTACTTGCTATGGGACAGAAATGAGCAGCTTATACATGGTAGGATTGTCAACACTGACAACACACTTGCTGTGTGAAAGGTATGAGTCACTAACTGGACAAGGTCTCTTCAACTAATGATGTGATCAAGCTAGTAATTTCCTTTGGGTGCACAGGACACAAGTGTTGGTCCCAAATGTGTGAATGGTATGGTAATTTCTTAAAAATGGTATCTATTAGGCCGGGCGCAGTGGCTCATGCTTGTAATCCCAGCACTTTGGGAGGCCGAGGCGGGCGGATCACAAGGTCAGGAGATCGAGACCACGGTGAAACCCCGTCTCTACTAAAAATACAAAAAATTAGCCGGGCGTGGTGGCGGGCGCCTGTAGTCCCAGCTACTCGGAGAGGCTGAGGCAGGAGAATGGTGTGAACCCGGGAGGCGGAGCTTGCAGTGAGCCAAGATCGCGCCACTGCACTCCAGCCTGGGCGACAGAGCGAGACTCCGTCTCAAAAAAAAAAAAAAAAAAAAAAAATGGTATCTATTAGGGCACTATGACTCTCCATAGACAGAAGGAGTCATTTCAGGGTGACTGAGACTGGTTTCCCCAGGGCTGAGAAGAGAAATCCTCATCCCAGTTTATCATTGACACTGGGGCATGAAGTCACTGGAAACAGAACCATCCCCTAGCCAGCCTTTGGGACAACCACAGGGTGAACTCAGCTCTAACTCTGTATGCTATTCTTTGTGCCTCTTACAAACCTATTCACACTCTGCCCATATTCTTCAGACCTTTCTATGTCCTCCAACTATGGATGTTACCTGCATCTATATCTAAGATCTTCTCCTCTCTCTGCCCCCACCCCAATCCAGGATCCCTGTAAAACCACTCTGCTTCCCACATAGCAAAGCTTTTAATACCTGAAAGTCAACTTCCCAGAAGTAGCCTTTAGCCAACAAGAATAATTACCCTAGCTCCCTTACCTCTCTTGGAAAGATATTTCTGAAATGTTTTACATAAAGTTTCAGAGTCTACTGTGAGAATAATCTGTTTTCCTGTTGTTTTAGCTGGCTTAAAAGTTTGCTATTCATTGGTTTCTTTCCCTTCCCTGAATCACTCCCCCTTCCTTGATGATAATCCCTGTACATCCCAAATAATCTGATTTACTAAAATCCTTATCTCTGGTCAACTCATGGACAAAGCAATTTAATATGCTCTTACATCCTGAGGAGTTGTTTTATCTGAAACCCTATATTGTGTCATTGAGTTTCTCAGATGACTCAATTTTTGTTTCTAAATTGGCAGGACGTAGGTCTTATTTCTATGCTTGGGTTTTTGTCGTTGAATTAGCTCACTGTCTCTCCTGGAGAATCTACTGCCACATTCACAAATAAATAGCTTAGCTATTGTTAATAACAAGCATAAAACCACCAAGAAAAGGATCCTTGTAACTGGTTCCCTTACCACATGGAGGCAAAAAAAAAAAAAAAAAAAATCAAGAACAAAACAAAGAAATACCTCTATGTTTTCATTAATATTTCATTCTATATTTATTGAGCAGCTACTGTGTCATAGACATTGTAATAAGCTAAGGACTACTGCTATTTCTTTCTGACTAGTAGTCAGAAAGAAAAAAATAGTCTCATCTGATGAAATTTATACTCTTTTGGGATAATAAAGACATAATCATATGAAAAATGATTGAATCATTACTGGAGATTTGTAAGTACTCTGGGAAAAAAAGAAGAGGGTGAGGGTGATACAATAGAATGTCTAAGGTTTGAGTTATTCCAGAGAAAACCTTGCTGAGGGTGGAACAACTGTTCTGACACCTGAAAAGAGAGGGAGCCAGGAATGCGTCAGTCTAGGCATTGATATTGCAGGCAGAACGAAGAGCAAGTTCAAGGCCCAGTATGTAAAGAAGATTGGAATACTTGGGAAACAAGAAAAAGGCCAAGAAGGCTGCAGAGTAATGAGCAAAGAGAAGAGGGGTTCAAGATAAACTGAAAAGTTAGATGGAAATTGAGTTATATAGATCCTTGTACCCTCGGGAAAATGTTCAGATGTTATTCTGAGTTAATTAGTGGCAGTGGAAAATTTTAGGCAAGGAAGACACATAGCCTGAATTATTTTTTAAATGGTTACTTTAGTTTCCATATAGAAAATATTTGAATGAGGTAGAGGACAGAAAGACAACTTTAGAAGCTACGCAGAAGATTAATCATGTTATGGCTTTCTTAAGCCTTTCAGGCTGCTATAACAAATACATAGACTGAGTGACTTACAAACAACAGAAATTTATTCTTACAGTTCTAGAGGCTGAGAAATCCAGGATCACAGTGCCTGCAGATTAGGTGCCTCTTTTCTCATAAACAGCTGTCTTCTCACTCTAACTTCAAATGTTGGAATGGCTTAGGGCTCTCTCTGGGGCCTCTTTTATAAAGGCACTATTTTAATTCATAAGGGCTCAGCCCTCCATGACCTAATCATGTCCCAAAGGCCCCACCTCCTAATACCATCACCTGGGGGTTTAGGATTTTAACATGTGAATTTTGGGGTGACACAAACATTAAGAACATGGCAGTGAACTAAGAAGGTCTTGGAGAAGACTAAGAGAAGTAGAGCAATATGGGATATGTTGTAGATGTGTATTCGGTGGGACTTCCTGACCCACTTCTTCATTTATTCCTTTAGTTGACTGTACTCCAAAGGCTTATGCAATAAACACGAATGTAAGGCAAGTAAGTGTCATGTCATGAGCATGGGGAATGTCCCTGCGCCATGCAGAGCTCCTCTATCATGCTGACTCTACTGCTTACTTCTAATTTCAGTATCATTGGTTGTGCCTGGTCTTCCTTCAATGCACCGTGCCTATCCCACAGGGTCAAAACTGAATATAAGAACAAACAGGCAAAGAAAATGAAAAGTGCTATTTCTAGAGTGAGTGTTCTTTTTAGAGACTTATAGTTTGTGTTCAAAATAAGAGGACAATTTAAAAAAAAAGTATACCAGTATGTTATAATATTTTTCTGTAGAGCTTCCACAACTGAAATGAATAAATTACTGTTAAATGTAGAAAATAGATGGTTTATTTTACTTTCTTGTTTTTTATAAAAGAAAGTCAATATTTGAATTTAATCTGTTGCATGGGAATAATATAAATAATACAGGCTATTTTTCTTTTACTTTAAAATATGGGTCATAAAATAATTTTTGTGCTATATTTCCAACAGTGGCCAAAGTTTCATCTTACAAGAGGAGAAACTATTTTATAAAATTTCGCTGACTTATTTTACATCCAGCACAAACCACTATTTCCAAAAATGCTTGTTCAAGTTCTATAACTCGCAAGAAATTAAACAAGAGGAGGAGAGAAAAGCAAAGATGGCCACATTTAGTGAGGTCTAACTTGCATATTCATTGCAGACAATATATTACCATATTCTCTATAAAGAAAGAATATTGGTGGAGATAAGGAATGTGATTTTGAATAAATCATATTATAATTTTGCAAATGAATTGCTTAGGAAAGTTCTCATTCTTTCAAATCAAATCAGAAACCAGAATTTAAATTATTAGCTGGATTATAAATGAATCATTGGTGCATGAAAATAATAAATGTAAACTTATGCTTACTTATTTTTTTCATTTTCCAGAGTAATTTACATCATCCACTACTGATTCTTTAATTTAGTCTTCACACTTATGTGAATTACCTGTTAATGTTTACTGCTCTGTAAAGAAAGAGTATCTGCCATTATTTCTAGAATACTGCAATGATCTAACCATTTAACACAATAGAATTTGAAATTGTATTTTAAACACACATAATGGAATCTATAATAGATCATGCATGTTTTATGAAACATAATGATGCAATCAGATAATGTAAATCAAAGCAATTTTTTCCCCTATCTTTTCTAAAATTGTCAGGCAGGGGGCATGACTTAAAAACATCTTATGACCTGTGTGTTTCTTGTAGTGAAAAAAAATGTCCCATGTCAATAAATCCCTCTCTCTTCTCTCACATCTGCTTAAAATAAGATTTACTTTCTCTATTTTAAATGATGGGAGCTTTTGTGGTTTCTGGTCTTCTGCCTGTTTTCTAAGTTTATCATCAGGTTTTAATTAAGGGAAAGAGAAACAACTGACATTTTTGGAGATAAAGTTGACAGGAGCAGTGTAGGAGTATAAGAGGTGAAAAACAGATCTTCAAATCTTTCTACTCTTTTCTTTAAGATTATAACCTCTCTACTGAGAAAATTCTCTTTTCCTCCACCTCAGGCAGTATTGGTGTGTGCCTATACGTCATATGTTTTTTTCTAATTTGGTGTCAATTGTAAAGCATGTTTTAACTACTTTTGTTTTCCTTAATTTTTTAAGTGAAGTGTATTTTTATAGACAGATTTTTTTTTCAGACATAAGCCCATTTAGTTGGTCTTTTAAGATTTAGTTTTGCAATACTTTCATTGAGTTGTTTCACTGAAAATACTGCAAATACTTCCCATTCAAACCCAAGAATATGCAATAATACCTTTTATTTCTTATTTTTTAAAAATATTTTCTGTTCCTCTGTAGATGAACAGTAATTTTGTTTGTTGAAATCTAATTTGATCACTAGAACTTTAAGTAACAGTGAGCTATGATTGTGCCTGTACACTCCAGCCTAAGTGACAGAGCAAGACCTGGTCTCTAAAAAGAAATAACTGAAGTAATTATCAAATCTAAAACAAGTAAGAGATCACACATTAAGGGACTGTTTCTAAAGAAGATCTGCACAAATATCAGAAATTTACCCTACTAACAATTGAGGATGGGCCAGGAGCAAAAGAACAATAAGACATAATTTCAACCAGATGGAATAAATGGTAACTGATTGCCTCTACCACTGTAGCTGTTTTTGTCTGTTCAGATTGCCACAACAAAGTGCATGATTGGGTGGCTTATTCGACCAAATTTTATTTTTTTATAGTTCTGAAGAGTAGAAGTCCAAGATCAAAGTGTCAGACAGGTTGCTTTCTGAGGTGGCCCCTCTCCTTGCCCTGCAAATGGTCACCTTCTTGCATTGCCCTCACATGGCCTTTCTTCCGTGTGTGCACACACTAAGTGAGGGGAGAAAAAGAGCCCTGTTTTCTCTTCTTATAAGGACACTAGTCCCAATCTATGACCACATTTAACCTTAATTACCTCCTTAAAAACCATGTTTCAAATATAGTTATATTGGGGGTCAGGGCTTCAATGTATGAGTTCAAGGATGGGGGACAATATAATCTCTAACAGTCTATAATAGTAATCACTAGAATATTGGACTTTTCATACATTCCAGAATATATGCAACAATTGTATTTCACACATTGACAATAGACAAAGGAAACAGAGAATTCTTTGTCTTGGCAATAGACTTACACTATATGAAAATTTTTTAAAAATGCTTTAGTTTAATGAATTATAATTTTATATGAATTTTTAAAAAATGAATAGCACTAGAGCTTGAAAATTTCTGAATAAATAAAAGAAAATTGAATAAGCCAAAATGATTACATATTATAAGATTACTAGAGAACATAAAATTCAAAATTATTACAGAAATTGCTCAAAGAAAAGGAGAAGAAAAATGGAAGTATTCTGTTTTAAGTTTCTTAAAGTATGTGAAGCAACATAATTTTTAAAAATAGATTAAAATATATTTTAAAATATTTTTAAATGCTAGCCAGCACTCAGAAAATAAAATAGAGTTAAAAGACAAGAAAAGAGGAAAAATAGATGAATAAAAGTAAATTTAAAATACTGAAAATGATTGGCAAGATGATAGATTTAAACATACCATATGAATAATTACATTAAGTCTAAATGTATTAAACACTCATATTAAAATGCAGATATTTTTAGATTGAATTTTAAAACAACTCATTTCTTTTTTTTCTCTAAGAGAGACACTTTAAATGTAAAGACACAGCTAATATAAAAATGCCTACCATGAAAACAAAACAGTAACCATAAGAGATCTATTGTGGCTATCAATATCAGATGAAGTAGATTTTATACAAAGCTATTACAGGAAATAAAGAGGGAAATTTCCTAATGATAAAATTTAATGTATCCGGAAGTAAAAACAGTCTAAATAATAACAGCTTCAAACTACATGCAGCAACGACTAACAGATATTTAGATACTAAAGGCAGAAACAGATGAATCAAGTCATAAGTGAATGTTTTGCCAGCCCTCTCACAATAACAAATGCATAAATGTTAACAACCATAACAACTACCTTGACCTAATTGGCATTTATTGAACATCCTAAAATTGCAGAAAATACATTCTTTCTCAAGTGCACATGAAACATTAACCAAGATCATAAGCTAGAATATAAAAACAAATATCAGTTTATTTCAAGAAGTGAAACAACAGAAAGATAACATCTCCCCAGAAGTTCAGAAATTTTTTAAAATACACACGCATGGGGTGCAGTGCTCATGCCTGTAATCTCAGCACTTTGGGAGGCCAAGACAGGCAGATAACTTTGAAATCAAGAGTTCAATACCAGCCTGGACAACATGGTGAAAACCTGTCTCTACAAAGAAAAACACAATTAATTAGCGGGGCATAATGGCTCTCGCCTGTGGTCCCAGCTACTCAGGAGGCTAAGGGTGGAGGATCACTTGAGCCCAGGGAGCAGAGGTTGCAGTGAGCTCAGATTATGCCACTGCACTCCAGCCTGGGTGACAGAATGAGACTATCTCAAATACACACACACACACACACACACACACATACACACACACACACAGACTTCTAAATGGACAATGGATTCAAGAAATAGGTCATTTAAACTTTCTATATTTTAAAATAAAATATTTTGAACTGAATGATAATGAAAACATCAAAATTTGTGAGACACAAGTAAATAACACATAGATGGAATTCTATAACTTTATTACATGAAAATCAAAATATTTAATCTCAATTATATAAGGTTCTACTTTAAGAAGCCAGAAAAAGAAAAAAAAAGTTTAAGCACAAAGTTCTTGAAGTGTGGAAACAATAATAATAATATATCATGATACTAATTATAATAAGATGATAATACTAGAAATATATGAAATAGAAAAACCGCAATAAATTAAATTGGTTTTTCATGAGATCAATCAAATTGATGAACTTTTAGATATATTGATCTGATCAAAGAAAAAAATGGTAAAAGAGATACAAATTTGGCATTCTGATTCTTTTTTCACCTACCTGGCCTGGCACTAATGATTTAATTCAGAATTTCACTAATACTCTGTACATGGCAGGACTCAGATGTTTTCTTTCTTGCAGACCTGATTAAATTAAGCAAAGTATATTTCTAGTCTCAAAACTTTCTGTTAAGGCACCTGCCTGACCTATTCCACATAGTCTAGAGCTGGCAAATCCTATTATTTCTCAGGCCCTCAAAAGCCATGTGTATGGAGTTGAAACAGGAAATTTTCCCTGACCCCTCTGTGGGACTCACAAAGGTGGTGGCTCATTTCCTCAGGCAGCAGCTCTCAACCTGTCAGAAGGATGGGAGCATGCAGGTGAGTGGGTGCAGGGGCCAGGATGAGTACATCTGGGCATCAGCAGGAGCAGAACTCAGTGCAGCCCCACAGCACCGTCTAGGAGGGTACCCGCAACTCCCGGAGCCCCAGAGGGTGTGTGTTACAGTGTGCTCTTTTAGCTTTGACATTTGTGGACAGCTTAGGTGTTTAATGGTTCAGCATGACAGGCTTCTGTATCTTGAGCTCTTGTTCAGTGTTCAGGAAGAATCAGGTCACATGAGTGAATTGAAGATAGTAATTGCAGGGGATTTTATTGCCAATGAAAGTGGCTGTCAGTGAGATGGAGAGCTGGACAGGGGATGAAGTGGGAAGGTGGTCTTCCCCTGGAGTTTGGCCATCCCTGGCTGAACTCTTCTCTGAGGTCCCACCATGAAGCCATCCTCCGAAGTCAAGCTGCTTCTTTTCTCTCCTTCTCTGCTGCTCCACTACTAGTGGAGCCTGGGGTTTTTATAGGTTCAGGATTGGGGGTGGACGTTTGCCAATGTTAGGCTGGTTTTGGAAAAGGCAACATTCGAGCAGGAAAACAAGGATGTAAAATTCCCTTGGGCTGCAGATCCAGGCTTGAGGGTGGGACCCTTGCCAGAGACCAGCCTCTTCTACTCAGTATTTTCCTGCGTCCTGTCCATATCAGAGTCAGGGGAACTTCAGTTACCTGCCTATTAAATCATCTAAAGCCACTTGGCTCAGCACATTTCTTTCGTAGGTATTTTACTGTCACATTTGTTTCTTAAGTTTTCTCAAGTTTCCTGAGTCAGTTATCAGACAATGACCTCTTTCTCACATGTGTTTGAATCACTTGGTGAATAAATAGGATATGAACGATGCAGTTCAAAATACTAACTTTTCTTCCTCTTTACTAATAAAGTGCAAATTGAAGAAAATGGCTTGGGTACTTACTGAAATTGGTATAAGTGAAACATATTGTACTTTGTCTAAAACAGACATAACTCATCATTTACTGATAAACTATAGACTTAATGTAATAGTATAACACTTGAATACGCAAAAAGAAATATACTTTTTGCAGAAATGAGAACAAGAAGGAAGAAGTGAATATCAGACTCTTACTTTATTTTCAGGTATCTAATCATAGGAAAAAAAAAAAAAACCTGGTGTAGGCAAGCAGCTGTTCCCTAAGACTGTAGAAATCTGAAAAAGCTTGTCACATTTCAGAATCTTTCCTAGTTTTAACAGAAAATTAAGATATGCTGTTTTTACACCCCAAATCTGTGTAGCATATTATGCAATTTGCTCTATATTTTTAGAAGAAAAAAGATGCCCAAAGATTGCTGCTTTTAGTGAGGAATTTGTAAGCTGAATACTTCCAGAGAGTTTTATTGCTTCACAACACAGCACAGACCCTATTGATTCCTGAAACTGTGGTCTTGGCTTAGCTCCATAGTGAAAATCAAAAAGGGTAGTTCAAGTAATTCAATAAGTAGAGATGAATTCAGAGCTTTAAGTGAGGGTAATAAATTTATTGAAATAACATTCCCTTTGGTTTATAATTCATGTCAAATACTATTCCTTTATAAGCAGATATATCCAAGTAATGGGGCAAGTTAATAAGTATGGTATTATATTAGTGTATATGCATGTAATGTCTTTCCTAGCACATGGCTTTTTTTTATGTCTTCAAAGTAGAGCAATATAAAGTTCAGCCTCCAATTTCATTCATAATTCTGGTTCTCACCTATGAGAAGTGAAGATGAATAACTAGTATAACTTCTAGGAATAAATCCAACATCTAGTATTCTTTGATGTTGCTGTCTCTGCACTGTATTTTTAACTTGATTCAAATATTAACAGTTATTTTTCTTGTTTCTAAGCAGTATTTTGTTTCCTACGGTAGTTTCAGAACTTGAACTCTATTTTTTTGTCATCTTAAATCTGTGTCTCAAATCCTTCCTCCTTTGTCCAACATCCCATAAGATGGAAGCCTCTCTTCATATCCACACAGAGTTTTCCTAGAGTTGAATATCCAGTTTTGCATGCTGGTTATTGACATTGAATTTTGATATCTTGCTTCTAGAACTTGTTTTCTACATTATCTTAATAGCCTTCCTAGATATGTATTTAATTCCATTTTTCAGACACCCTAATTTTCTTCTTCCTTTGAGTATTTCACATGAACCTTCTGCATTTTATTGCCTTTAACATCTCTTGCAGTCTCTTCCTACCTTGTCCACACACATCTCATCCTCAAGTAGTTCAATCACAAATTCTACATTATTATTTTGTAGTCTCTGGAGCTTTTAGTAATTTTTCATCCTCTAATTGACCTTTTCCTAGCTCTATGAGGCTTTATTTTATAATCATTTATTTTATTACATTCACTTGTCCTAGATAAGAGCCCAATCTCCTAAATTGCGTTCCATAACCAAAGGCACAAATTTTATTTAGCGCTATGATTCCTAGTCTGTATACCAGGGAGGATAAACAATGTCCAAAGGAAATGAAATGACAAAATAAGACCTTATTTCAGAGATTAAATATTACAATGGAGTTCATTCGTCATTTTCCAAGTGATGAACGGTCAATTATACATATTAAGAAAATGAGTTTTTATAATTATGGTGGCATTGGTTCAATAGGAGAAAAACAATGTGGAAAAATAAGCATTTATTCAGATAGTTTATGCTGAAGTATGTTGATACAAATAATCATACTCATTGAAATCGTTAATCTCCATTTGTAATTTGAATATGAGGTCCTATTTAACCTTTATATCTAGAATGTGTAAAACTAATGAAATCAAGTTTAATTCTGCAGTATTGTAATAATTTCAGTCATATAATATGAAATGAGCTTAATTTTACATTGTATTTATAACTACATTAATAACTGAATTTCTTTCCAGAACTCTAATTCAAGGAAATATGTATAACTTATATTTTCTATTTTTTTAAGGGGCAGGAAAATTCTATGAAAACTTTCATATTTTTATGTAATAAAAAAATTCATATAGTCATAAATAAATAAGCATTACTAGTTTCTTGATCTGAAAAGAAGAAGCACAGAAAGACCTGTCCTTCTTATTTTATAACTCCAGTTTTCAAAGTGGAATTACTAGAACAGTAGTATCAGCACTAACTGGGATCTTGATAGACTGCAAGTTATATAGCTCCTTCTCAGACCTAATAGAGACTCTGTGGGTGAGGCCCAGCAATCTGTGTCTTAAGTACTTCTAGAGCCTTAGTTCTCAAACTTAAACTTGTCTGATGCATGTTCAAGTTTGAGAACTAATGATCTAGGAAAACTAATAAAGTGAAATGGTGAGATCTTAAAAAGAGAAAAGAAGATTATAAGAATATATTGTATACATCTATAAATGTTTTAATCATTGAGAGAAAAATTACACTTTCATAATAATCTATATTTTGAATGTTCTAAAGCATATCTATATTTATACTGTTATCTACAATAATTAATGAATGTGAAAAACTTAATTGAACAATTAGACAACAATTTTTTGCCATTTATGTTCAGACTATATCATCAAAGATATATTTTATTCTGTAATTAAAAGGAACTTCTTTGTGATTAATATTTGCAAGATATGCTATAAGAGTCTTCTTTTCATTTTTTAATTTTTTTTAAGATGCTGGGACTTGTCTACAAAATATAATCGACGCATTTAATATTACATGATTTTAATGATTTCATGCCTTTACATGACCATAGATGAGAGAAAGAGAGAAAAAATGAAAGAAAGAAAGAAAAGAAAGAAGAAAGAAAGAAAGAAGAAAGAAAGAAAAAGAAAGGAAGAAAGAAAGAAAGAAAGAAAGAAAGAAAGAAAGAAAGAAAGAAAGAAAGAAAGAGAAAGGAAGAACGAAAGGAAGGAAGGAAGGAAGGAAGGAAGGAAGGAAGGAAGGAAGGAAGGAAGGAAGGAAAAGGGAGGGTAGGGGGAGAGAGAGAGAGAAAGAAAGAAAGAAGAAAGAAAGAAAGAAGAAAGAAAGAAAGGAAGAAAGTCAGCCAATGTAAAAACTTGATACTTAGACAACATATAAATTGTAATTGGTTATCTGCTTTCAAGGAATTTTGATTCACAAATCAAGAAACATTAATTTTATTTACATTTGCTTTTCTCTATTTTTTAAGATGTTACCTAAAGATTTTAATGAACTGAGGATCATTTAATATATGGGAATGTTTGAGTCTTACTACTAAGAAGTAAATCAAAACATCTCACTCGTGGTAGAGACGGGCTATCAGTAAAAAACAAAACAAAACAAAACAAACAAACAAAAACTAGTTAACAATTCTGACAGGTTTTAGAACACCTAGTTTGGCCCATAAACTATTTGATTATCTGACTATGGCAAAGTAAAATACATGTAAAGTGTTAGAAACACATGTTAACTACAGATATATCAGAAATAAAGGTAATATATTACTGTTATCATCATGTAATTTTTATGGTAAAACAAGATCACATTTTTCTATATCTTCTCTGTAGAATATCTGTTATGTAAAGTAAGACAAATGTGAACACTTTAAAATGTATTTTCCAAAGAAAAAATATCTTTTTTTTTTTTTTTTTTTGAGACAGAGTCTCGCTCTGTCGCCCAGGCTGGAGTGCAGTGGCGCAATCTCGGCTCACTGCAAGCTCCGCCTCCCAGGTTCACGCCATTCTCCTGCCTCAGCGTCCCGAGTAGCTGGGACTACAGGCGCCCGCCACCTCGCCCAGCCAATTTTTTGTATTTTTAGTAGAGACGGGGTTTCACCGTGGTCTCGATCTCCTGACCTCGTGATCCGCCCGCCTCGGCCTCCCAAAGTGCTGGGATTACAAGTGTGAGCCACCGCGCCCAGCCGAAAAAATACCTTAAACAGTAATAATTACCTTGGTTTGAAAACAAAGAAAAATAATAAATGATGTATATAAAAAATAAAGCTTACTACTGTGGAATTATTACTCCTACAAGCATCCAGGTTAACAATAATTTAGTGGTTCAACAATATTTGGTGGTCCAAATATCTTATATTTGAATATGTAGTATATACTCTTAAAAATTGCGTAAAAATTGATTCATTCTTTTTAAAAATATTACAGAATATGTTCAGGTTTTACTGCATTTTTACTCCTTTCAAAATAACTAAGAGTTTAGATTGTGAATCAACAATTAGAAAAGTCTCTTTCAACTACATAATCAGCAGTTTCTCTTTACACATGAAAAACAAAACAAAACAGAAAAACCTGTGGCCAAGATAGCAACAATCTCCAACATAGACATAGTCAGATGATCCGTGATAAATAAATGATCCGTACTTATTTACTGAGCTAGTTGAGATCATTTCAGATTATGTCCTATACAGAGGACAGTTACTTTTGCTTTGTTGCTGTTGAGTGTAAATCCTTCCTCTGACTGACCAGTTATGTGTCATAATCATGGGTCTAAATAAAAAATGGATAGTCATTGTTGGATAAAACCTTGCTATAGCCAGAAAAATTATAGTATGGACTTCTGTTAAATTTCTTTCTAAATAGGGTACATTATTTGGCAAACCTGTGCTAATTTAATCTTGGTGGAAAAAAAAAAGCCTTAAGTGTTGTTTCTAACACCTAATCAATATGCTTAAAACATTCTTAGCAAGTAAAATCTCCTATACATGGGGCATGAAATTGCCAATTATTTGGAAGCTAACTTCGTATATTTGTTTATCTGAAAAACTTATATGTTCTCACTTAAAATCTAACATCAAAAAGCTAGACTATGCAGTTCCATGTATACTTTTATAAAAGCATCATTTTTCCCTTTGCAATCCCTTCACATCATTCTCATTTACTCAGTGAAGTGTTCTCAATGGATCCAAAATTAGACCTACATACTCAGTTCCTTCATACATTCAATTACAGATGAGACAGATTCTGTGTTGTCTTCTGTCATTTTAAATCCAAAGCTAAAACTAATAGATATACCTTAATTCAACTACATTTATATCTATAGTTATATTTTTACAGAATTACATTGACATAGTACATTACCATTTAGGAACATATTTGATGCATATACTTCAGGTGAAACTATGATTATTCAATAAGAAACATAAGTAATTTATTTTATTCCCTACTTTTAGGACTGTCTGGTTAATTGGTTTAATAGAATTTAAATTTATTTGTCATGTGTTATATATTATGAAAGAGCATCTACTTTCAAAATATAAGTGAATCTTCTAACTTAAGTGTAAAAGAAAAAACCTTTACTTTATAAGCAAGCACTACAAAATAGCCTTTTGATATAAGGACTATGTAACGTTACTAATTACATGCTACTATATATCTCTCAAAGCAATTGATGACATTGTAGCCAAAGTAATTTAATACCTAATGACAACATTCACATCTACAAAATAACTTGTTACTGAAGTCATTAAAAGCCCTTAACCCAAATAACAAAATTGCCATCAGATTTCAGATATATTTTTAAACACTTCTTGGCATAAACATTTGCAAGTGTATTTGTATTATAATCATTTCAGGGAAAAACGATAATCTGTAAAAATTCCTTTAGAGATGAGGTTTGCTAGATGTTGTATTCAGAATGTTCTAACGCTTCCATATAACCAGAGAAGAAAGTGCTAATGCTGAATAGAATAAAACATTTTTATTACTTCATGCGGGGTAAGCAAGGTCTTGTATTTTTACAGGGCTTCTTGAAGTTTCTCATGGTAATCTGACTAGGTGATCCCATGGTTATTGTCAGATCTTTTCCTCATTTGCCTAAAATAAAGACGGCCAAGTACTAGCTGCAATGTTCATAATTATAATCACGCTCTTCTTGAAGAGCTGAGGATTTCATTTTGGCTTTTATGTTCTATTGCCTATGGGCTGCAACATACCTCATACTCATGGCAATATTAACTTGCTGGCCCTAAAAGCTATTTGTGTTCAAATCTATGTTATAGTTTTGATCACAGAGGCACTGAGGAGATTGAACAAGATGAGCAATTGTGTTCATATAGTGACTGAACATGTCTGAGAATACAAAGAACTGTTTTTTCTTTGTTTTCAACTGCTACAACTAGGAAAACTCAGTGCCGAGAGCAGAATAATGTTTATTTCTAGGAACTGGTTCTGGGAGGAAGGCAGATGGATTAGGAGTAGGACTTAATTATTGGTTCTGTTGTAATTTTAGGAGAGGTAACAGATGTTGATTTATTGTTATGTCTTATTATTTAGATAGATGTTCATTTTTCTTTTAACATACTCGACATTTTAAAAGATAATAGAGGAGGCCAGGCATGGTGGTGCATGCCTATAATCCCAGCACTTTGGGAGGCAGAAGGGGGATGGATCACCTGAGGTCAGGAGTTTGAGACCATCCTGTCCAACATGGTGAAACCCCGTCTTTACTAAAAATACAAAAAATTAGTCAGGCGTGGTGGCTCACACCTGTAATCCAAGCCACTCGGTAGTCTGAGGGAGGAGAACCGCTTGAACCCAGGAGGCTTGAACCCAGGAAGTTGGAGTGAGCAGAGATTGCACCACTGAGCTCCAGCCTGGGCAACAGAGCAAGACTCTGTCTCAAAAAAAAAAAAAGAAAGAAAGAAAATGGAGATTTATGAAAGTTCTTTATGGAAAAAAATAGTAAGTTAAGAAGAACAACTTTAATTCTAATTACTAAAAGATTATAAAACTGAACAGCTAGCTGCAATACAAATTCAGATACATAAATTTATTCGATCTCTCTGTTTGGTGTGATGAGAAATATTCCCCAACTTCACATAAATTGCAGCACTATCAGCCAGACCAAAGTACATCATGGCACAGAATAATATACCAAGGAAAAGGGTATCCACTGTCTGTTTCTCACTTCATTAGCTCTGTAACAGGCACATCTACATCTGAAAGAGGTGAAAACGCTATGAAGTTCCCCTTTAAAATCAGAGCTGTTGAAGATGGTTGCATGCTCATATTTTTATATAAACCATAGCATTCTTAAATAAAATATTCATTATATTCAGACAGATCTGGATGACAATAGAACATAGTGTTTATGTTCATGTAAGTGTGCACGCACACATAAGATTTTGATGTAGGCATATTAGAGTGGGACTGTAAGGGGTCTCAGGTGTGAGTTCACACTAAAGATGTCAAGCTTATTGACTTGTCGGTGCTACTTATTAGCTCATGGTGGAGCTGGACTAGAGTAGACCTTGATTCCTGATAAGGCCGGTGCCCTGCAATTCAGTAAAAACAACTAAAAAATGTAATAATCAAGAACTTCCACAGGACTATGGTTTATATCATGCCTTGGAGATTTTTAACATCCTCCATATCAATTAAATATCTCAAAGAAAATTTCATATTGAAAATCGTATAGTATGGAAAATATGCCTGTCTTAGTCATTTGTTTGTTTATTCTGGTTGCCTTTTCAATATCATAATCAATTTACTTTAAATAACATGTGAAGTATCAAAATTATGATTGAAATGGTAATTTTTAATTTGTTTTAGTATAACTTTATTTTAAACTGCTTTATTTAAACTTGAGATTCTAACTTTTTAGAAGTATTTGTAAATATTTTCGCTTTAGGGGCCCATGTTAATATATGTGTGCCATTATAAGTAAGGAAATTTAAATATTATGAGATTCTCCTCATTATAAATAAACAGATCAATTGATTTTCTATAAGTTATAAAACCTTTTAATTGCACTACTTTGTTGTGTATTGCTCATACTTTATTGTTACCAATTCATGGTGAAAATTATGTTAAATGTTTTGGAGAACATTAGAAGAAAACAAAGCTTCAAAACTTTCTTCTCCTGAAAAAATAAGGTAGTATAGTTGTATTAAAATCAGATGGCTATATTACAGGATAAAATACTCATTTCCTGTAACTTATAGTCTTCTGTTTACTGGTTGTCTGACTCTCCAATTATGGGAATTTATTAATCACAAATCAAATGAAAGCATTCATTTCATTTTCTGATGTCTTTTTCTCTCCCAGTTGCCAAGTCCAGAGACAGACGGAGAGCAGTCAGCGGCTCTAGCCAGGATGACTGACTGTAACTGTATCTGAACTGGTTGTAGTGCTCAGCAGAGAGTACGTGTTTCTACAAACTTTTTGAAATATTAATACACAAATTGTACTGAGGTTTTTGATAGCGGAAGACTGGCTGCTCTGTGGTTTTCTGATTAGGTTCTATTGGTGATTCCGAGAAGTCAGTGGCGCCTAAATGGGTTAAGTCTAATGAGGTTTTGAAAGCTGATAGCATAATTTAACATGACTTTCAATCTCAGAGCTTCAGACCTGGCTGACCCCAGCAAATTACAATGTTTGTTAATGCTCTGGTATAGACATCTTCTATTCAACCCAAACCAGATATATTAAGTGAAACAATCGAGTGGTGCTTCTCTTAAGAAATGTTGTTCCTGGCTACATTTTGATACATCTTCAGATCAGAAATTTTTTATGGTATCTGATACTCCGCAGTTTTTTAGATGTCTTCAGTACACACACACAGACACACACACACACACAGACACATACAGGGTTGGTTGAGTTCTTGTTGAGAAAATATAATAACCTTACAAGTTTTATCATTGAAATTGCATGCAATACGTTTCTCATGGAAAATCTAAAATCAATTTTAAAAATTGCAAGCAAAAGGAAAAAGCCAAGCCACAAACTTCCTGTGGTAAAACAGTTAGAAAAACAAACCGAACAAATGAACCAATAAAAACACTTCAAACAGAATATTTGTGAATGCTGTAAAACTAACATGAGAAGAAAGGCTGTGATTGTAAAATTCTTTAAATACATTTTTTAGAGAATCAATGTTAATTTAACAGTGATAGTGATAGGCTACTGGTGGTTTAGAAGTGAACTTTTTTCACATAAATTAAATATTAAGGTTTAATATTGTATATTTCTTAAGGTAGAAATTACACGAACTACAGTTCACAAACATTTACTTTTAATATCAATAATTTCTTTTTAGCTTAAGGTGGTTATTTATAAATACAGCACCATTGCATCTTTCCAAATATGAGAATCCGGATGAAAGCTTAGCTTTAGAAACTTCACTGGAAGCTAATGTTACTCAACCTTTATACCTGTGGGTTTTCCTCAACTATATGGAAAGCATTTTCACCTGATTTTCAATTAATATTTTTAAAAACAAATTATGTTTAAAATTCTTGACTACTTATATCATGCAAGTCTTATAATTGAATTCGCTTGAATCAGAATTAGCAGTAGTTTTTAACCTACTAAGATTGTCTTTTTTGAACAAGCTAATGGTGCAAATGTTATGAAGCAAATGTTTAATTATTTAAAGCAAATCGTTCTTCATTTAAATGTTTGCAATTTGATATATTTCAAAAGGTATATTTCTCCAATGTACTGAAATTAAGGCTTATTTCACATTTTAATTTTTAAATAATTTTAACTGTATACATTTTAAGCAATTAAAGCATCCTGATGAAAATATTCAGTTTTCTATGAAGAACATTTTATTCAAAATAAGTTAAGAAAACTAAAAATAAATTTTAGAAAAAGAAAAAAATCATTTTAAAATCTCTGTGATTTAAAAAACTAAACATAAAGTTATATTATTTATATTTCCAATATTATAAAGCAAATAATGAATTAACGTATTTTACATCTGATGACTTAGTGTTTAATTAGAAATTATTTCATTGTGTTTTTAAATTTGGGGTGGGGTGGTTGTTCATAGATCTCCAAAAGTACAAAGTTCACCTTATACTAAACAAGAAATAGTAAAGAAAAGGCCGGGCGCAGTGGCTCATGCCTGTAATCCCAGCACTTTGGGAGGCTGAGGCAGGAGGATCATGAGGTCAGGAGATGGAGACCATCCTGGCTAACACGGTGAAACCCCATCTCTACTAAAAATACAAAAAAGAAATTAGCCGGGCGTGGTGGCAGGCGCCTGTAGTCCCAGCTACTCAGGAGGCTGAGGCAGGAGAATGGCATGAACCCGGAAGGTGGAGCTTGAAGTGAGCCGAGATCATGCCACTGCACTCCAGCCCGGGCGACAGAGAGAGACTCCGTTTCAAAAAAAAAAAGAAAGAAATAGTAAAAAAAAAAAAAAAATTATCCTTAATTGAAACACAGTGAGATGAACTATACCTCACATGTTTAAGATAACATTTAAACAAATACATATCAAATATTATGTTCTTAAAATATCTGCTATACAACAATCATTCTAAATATTTACACATGCATTTCAACAATCTAGCTAATAGTCTAAGTTTTAATTTTTCTCTTTTAGAATTTACTTGCATTCTGATTATAATGCATATAGGTCCAATATTTAAAATTATTATGGCATTTTTTGATTTTACCACAAAGCTTTTTACTAAGCTCTGTCACCTTTATTGGATTGCTTCTTAAAGAAAGCAAAAAAGTCTAAATTGTTCTTTAATGTAAAAAAATAGGATTTTTAAATACATACTGTTTTATTAGAAGAAGGATTATCAGTTTAAATAAGGATCATGTATGTGATTGAAGTAGTCATTTTAATTTTAATTTTACAAACACTACTACTTATAAGATTAAATAGCCACACTATTCCTATGTTTAACTATTCTGCATTTGGTATAAAAGTCCTTATGACTCACATTAATAAAAAATAATCCCAGTAATTAATTTTACAAGAAACGTAATATTTTCTAAAATAAATATATCCTTGTTTGTTAAAATTGAAAATTAGAGTAGCTTTTATCTTACTCTTGACTATGTTTAGAAAATGTTTGAGGAAATCATATTATATTCTTGAAAATTTGTATATCTAGGTATCTTTCCATTTCCTGGACTTTTACTTAATTGTGTTTCATAGATTTCATGTATTATTATTTAAATATTTATTTACTCATTCACTTTCTATAAGCAATGTCGAATAGAAGGAAAGATTTAAACTGAACAGGTTTGTCCAGGGGAGGTTTGGTCTGGAGGAGTGGAAAATCTTTTGAATCTGTACTACTGCTTAGATCATTAACCAACATCTCAGTAGAACACTTTTCAGAAAGGAAGGGAGATGGTTGCAGTTGTCTTTCCTCTCCTTTTATTTTTTATGGTTATTTATTCACAGATGATGTGGGGCAGACTCTGTGCAGAGATAAAGCATGGGTAATTTCAATTTATGGGCAAATGTAAGCCTCGATTGGCTAGGATATTCAAAGTGCTCTAAGGAATTAAGAGGAAAGTAGGTCATTTGAATCATAAATATTTTAAACATTTACTTCATAAATGAAGCTAATACATACTTCTTCTAAAAATGCAGAAAAAATGGTTCCAAATAAGATAAGGAAGAAAGTTAAACAAAACAGAATTATTAAACCATGCCAGTTTCCACACCTCTATAAATTTCAGTAGGTGGTCCACTTCTGACAGTGTACAAACCAGCAGGAAAGTTTACTAATGAAAGACAAGACACATGTGTTGACACAGCATTAAGTGATTGGTTTGTCACTCCCCCAGGATGTGAACTGTGGATTCCATTCTGTAGTAGCACAAACTAACTGCTTTTATCATCTTGGTATTGTTTATTTGTTTGTTTGTTTTTCTCATTAAACTTTTTTAATGGGTCTCAAAATTCTGTGACAAATTTTTGGTCAAGTTGTTTCCACTAAAAAGTGCTAATTTAAAAAACTAATAGCTTAAACTGCCACACACAAAAAAGAAAATCAAAGTGGTCCACAAAACATTCTCCTTTCCTTCTGAAGGTTTTTACCATGCATTGTTATCATTAACCAGTCTTTTACTACTAAACTTAAGTGGCCAATTGAAACAAACACTTCTGAGACCGTTCTTCCACCGCTGATTAAGACTAGGTGGTAGGTATTAGGGATAATATTCATTTGGCCTTCTGAGCTTTCTGAGCAGACTTGGTGGCCTTGCCAGCTCCAGCAGCCTTCTTGTCCACTGCTTTGATCACACCCAGGACAACCGTCTGTCTCATATCATGAACAGCAAAGCGATGCAGAAGTGGATAGTCTGAGAAGCTCTCAACACACATGGGCTTTCCAGGAACCATATCAACGATGGCAGCATCACCAGACTTCAAGAATTTAGGGCCATCTTCCAGCTTTTTACTAAAATGGCTATTGATCTTTTCCTTCACCTCAGAAAACTGGCATGCAATGTGAGCCATGTGGCAATCCAGCACAGGGGCATAGCCAGCGCTGATTTGACCTGGATGGTTCAGGATAATCACTTGAGCAGTGAAGCCAGCTGCTTCCATTGGTGGGTCATTTTTGCTGTCACCAGCTACGTTGCCATGATGAACCTCCTTGACAGACACATTCTTGACATTGAAGCCCACACTGTCCCCAGGAAGAGCTTCACTCAAAGCTTCATGGTGCATTTTGGCAGATTTTACTTCAGTTGTAATGTTGACTGGACCAAAGGTGGTCACCATGCTAGGTTTGAAAACACCAGTCTCCACTCAGCCTACAGGAACAGCACCAATACCACCAATTTTGTAGACATCCTGAAGAGGCAGGCCCATGGACTTGTCACTTGGACCAATTAGTGATAGGATGCAGTCCAGAGCCTCAAGCAGCGTGGTTCCACTGGTATTGCCATCCTTACAGGTGACTTTCCATCCCTTGAACCAAGACATGTTAACACTTGGCTCCATCATGTTGTCAACATTCCAACCAGAAATTAGCACAAATGCTACTGTGTCAGGGTTGTAGCCAATTTCTTAATGTAAGTGCTGACTTCCTTAACAATTCCCTGATGTCTCTTCTGGCTGCAGGGTGGCTCAGTGGAATCCATGTTGTTAACACAAATGATTAGTTGTTTCACACCCAGTGTGTAAGCCAGAAGGGCATGCTTTCAGGTCTGCCCATTTTTGAAGTTACCAGCTTCAAATTCACCAACACCAGTAGCAACATTCTGGATGTTACAGTCAGCCTGAGATGTCCCTGTAATCAGGTTTTTTGATGAAGTCTCTGTGTCCTGGGGTATCAATGATAGCCACATAGTACTTACTGGTCTCAAATTTCTACAAGGAGATATCAGTGGTGATACCACATTCACGCTCAGCTTTCAGTTTACCCAAGACGCAGGTATACTTGAAGGAGCCCTTTCCCATCTCAGCAGCCTCCTTCTCAAATTTTTCAATGGTTCTTTTGTCGATGCCACTACAGTTGTAGATCAGATGGCCAGTAGTGGTGGACCTGCCTGAATCTACATGTCCAGTGACGACAATGTTGATATGAGTCTTTTCCTTTCCCATTTTGGCTTTTAGGGGTAGTTTTCATGATGCCTGTGTTCAGGCAGCAAACCCGTTGTGAAAAATCTATCAACTTGTTTTTTTTAACTTTAACTTTTCACACAAATTAACAGCTTTCTGTTTGCCATTTGCATGTTTATTTCATGCCATGCTTGGTTAGAATTAAAATTGCCTCACTAGTTATGCACTTCAAAATTTAGTACTTCTTCAAAGACCTGCAGGATGACTTAATGAGTATGGAATGCAATTCTCTTCTTTAAATCAAATTAAATGTAAGTTGTCTATGTTCAATACTGCAAGGGTACATTGTGTATGCAATAAATTGAGAATAACTCAATATAAAGAGATGATTTTATGTCTTCCATGTCTAAAATATATGCAATATGATTGGCTAGCTATGGATATTTACTCCTGGTTTATAGCCACAGGAGAATTTTTAAATTGTAACACTGTAGATCTATGACATTTTGTCCCTGAATATAAACAGCAACAGGGCCCAGAAAGATCAAAGCTCAAGTTTTCTTTTGAAAAAGAGACTGTTGTAAGAAAACAATCTCTCCTTGTTATCACCATGGGATATATCTATGGACTTGAGAGGTCATATTATCATTCAAATCTTTAAAGTCATTTTTTCAGGGTGAAAGAATAATCAAAAGTAAAGTACACTCTTGAGGGTCATGCAATTTAGTTAGCTCTGGAAGCAACAGTACTAAGTAGGTAACAGTGGCCAGGAAAATAGACCTATAACTAGGTAAAATAAAAAGTAAAGAATCTTACAGTCTTGAAGTTTTATTATCAACATAACAAGAATTACCACAACCATTAAACTGATTAGTAGTTCTAATTAAAAGACATAAAACAAAGATTATAAACATAATGAAACTGACCTAATCTGCTATTATCGATGTTTACATACTTATTGACAACTGAGATTGACACAAATTTATTAATCTTGATTTGATAATCATTGGCAAGGTTTTCTTTCAGGAAATCAGTAGTTGTGTACTTACTTTAATTGAGTATTTGTTTAGCTGTGTTAGTTTAGAACCACAATACTTATAAATTCCAACACTTCTATTTATTCTAGATTTAATTTGGTTAAGATAAGAAAATTTGAAAAGAGTCAAATTTTAGAAAAAAATGAAATTGAATATTATCTAGAAACATCAATAAGTCTAATTATTGAAAATCAAATTTTCAGACACAAATCTGATAAATGTTAAAATTGATTTTATTAGTTCCTTTTTTTAGCCACAACAAGGCTGTAATTATTTGCACTAATTCTGTTTAAGTGTACTGCAAACTTTAGTCAAAATGTTAGTAGAAATGTTTCCTTCATCAAATACGTAGATAGAGATAGCACTTTCAATTTGAGAAAACAACGGTTTATGAGAGTAAGTAGTAACTGATTTAAACTGTATAAAATTGAACTGGTCTATTATGGTGCCTAATTATACCAGTTATAAAATTTCAAACCACATATCAAATATTCAGCATCTCTTGAGCAAGACAATGTGTAAAATGCTGTGGGAAACTCAGACATGAAGAGTACATATTTATATTGAAAAATCCAGTATTTGCTCAAGGATAAGGCTTTATTATGTGTAACTTCATTTATTTTGAGATTGAGAGCGTGGACTCTACAGAGTTAGAGAATAGATTCAAATCTGAGACTATTCAGTGTCAAAACTTCAAATTGGAAGACTGAAAATAAGTTATAACACTTTGAAGTCCTATTCTATAGTGTCATCTAGATTTGATAAAAGAATGTCTCACCTTTCTTATCTTTTTTCCCTCAAGAATACTTTCTCATTCTTTATATGGTACTCACACATTTTCTTGGCTGTGAAGTTTGCTTTAACTTTTCTAGATAGTTTTGGCATTTTTGTTCTATTATCTAACTTTCCATAGGTAGCCCTGTTAAAAAAAAATTTAATATAAATATATAAATTTGTTCTTTTATCTTAATCACCTCATATATCATAGTGATTAGATAGAGCAATTAAATTTGTTTGATGTTCAGATACAAAGTGGATTGAGTTTATTTTTGAGGTACAGGTTAAGCATTCCTCATATGAAAAGCTAAAATCTGAAATGCTCTAAAATCTGAAACGCTCTAAAGTCTGAAACTTTTTAGTACTGACATAATGCCAGAAGTGTAAAACTTCACACCCGACGTCATGTGATGGGTCAGAGTCAAAACATAGGCAAAACGTTTTTTCATGTGCAAAAGTATTTAAAATATTGTATAAAGTTACCTTCAATTTACGTGCATAAGGTATATATGAACCACAATGTTTTTCATTTAGACCCGGGTGTCATCCCTAAGACACCTCATTATGGTTATGAAAATATTGAAAAATCTGAAAAGATCCACAATTGAAAACACTTCTGTTCCCAAGCATTTCAGATAAGGATTACTGAACCTATATACGTAAAGGCTTTCTTCTCTCTTTCTTTCCCTCCTGTCATTTCCCTCTCTATGTCTTATTCTGATGTGTTTTCTCTGATCAAAAATTCCACTTTTGTTTTTTCCCACAGACTCTTATTTTATATTAATAAATGTCCTCAAATGTATATGTACACTTGAAAAACACATAAAGAATATACATTTAATTAAGAAAATAATATACAATATTGTATTTGATGTTGTATTAGTCAAAGTTCTCTAGAGAGACAGAACAAATAATATATATATAAAAGAGGGTTTCTTAAGTATTAACTCACACTACCACAAGGTCCCTCAATAGGCTGTCTGCAAGCTGAGGAACAAGGAGAGCCAGTCCAAGTCCCAAAACTGAAGAACTTAGAGTCCAATGTTTGAGGGCAGGGAGCATGGGAGAAAGCATCCAGCATGGGAGAAAGATGTAGGCTGAGAGGCTAAGCCAGTTTAGCCTTTTCACGTTTTTCTGCCTGTATTATATTCACCAGCAGCTGATTAGATGGTGCCCACCCATATGAAGGATGGGTCTACCTTTCCCAGCCCAATAACTCAAATGTTAATCTCCTTTGGCCCTCACAGACACATCCAGGATCAATACTTTGTGTCCTTCAATCCAATCAAGTTGATACTCTGTATTAACCATCACAAGTCCACCACCTGTCAACTTGAACCCATACACATCTCCTGAGATGATATATAATCTTCAAATAAAGACAATAATAAGGTCATAATTATGCCTAACATAATACAACTATCCTTCACACAACTGGAAATGCACCAATCCCCAACCCAAATGCTATTAAATAAAGTTAACAATACTTAGGTGCTGATATGAAATCAATAAATTTTATGTCATATGATAAAGGATAAAGAAAATAAAATGAAGACATTTTCTTAGTAGAAGTGTATTCATGCACAGACATGTTTTTAACAAAAGAAGGAGGAAATACTCATGACAATTACAGTCCTCCTTTCTGCAACTGGCCACGTGGTCGTAGCTGTTATTGATGACTACCTTCTACTACCCATTCTGTTTTATTCCCTTTGCCTTCAGCAAACACCCCAGCAGCTCATGGTTATTTTCCTGGTGGAGTGACGCAAATCTTCATTCCTGAAGGGTCTGGGACATTTGTAATCCTGCCTGAATTGGGCTGTTGTAGTTTCCCATTGACCTTAATCACAGGACATGGCAATATTAAGAGACACCCTAATGGATCTCCTGTATTCCATGTGTACTCTGCCTTACCTCAGTTGTGGAGTAATAGACTGATTCCATCTTGATACTCCAGGTTAATCACCACAGCCAACACTGTAACTCCCTTATAATTTTTGTAGGTAGAGCCAGCTCTAATGGAAGCCATTTGGCCTTTCCCACCATAATAGCCCTCACCCTACAAGTCAGGGAGCCAATATGGGGGTTCTACCAGCTGCTAAATATGTCTATGCCAATTACGCATTCTGGCATTTGGGCACTGACCACAGGATCAGCCCAGGGACCCACTGGACCCACTGTAAGTCGGAACTGAGCTAAAACTCCATTAACTACCTGACCTCCATAAGCCCCTACTTTTATCGGAGGACCACATTGACATTTTTGTTCCCCTGGAATCAACATCAGTTCAGAGGCAGTGTCCAGTAGTCCCCAAAATGTCTAATCATCTCCCTTCCCCCAATGCACAATTACCTTGGTAAAAGACCAGAAGTCTCCTTGGAGAAGGATGGGACAAAGAGTCACTGCATAAATTGTTGGTAATGTAGTGGGGTCCTTCTTCAATGGGACTCGGCCTCCCCATCATTCAGGGGGTTCTGGGTCCGTAAACTGGCTTATGTCTGGAAATAGATTGAGGGGCAATAATTCTCTGTTTTTATAATCTAAATTAGTCTTCTATTTGACTTAGAAGTTTTCTGCTTGTATAAATTAAGTGGGAATGCAGTAGGCTTCTTATCAATTTCACTTCTAGGAACACCGCAATTAATTAGCCAATGCCAGGGCTCTATACAAGTCAGACTCTTCTGATTGCCACTTTGCCTCTGCTGTTTATTATGGTAGCCATGCCCACCTTGCCTTTGATGGATGAGTGCTGCCACTAGGCCCCTGCCACCAGGCCCCTGCCACCTTGGGATCCAGTTATTCCCATTGTATTTAAGTTTTGTAGTTGAGTGACTGCAATTTCCACTGGTAGATCTGACATACAGAGAAAAACAATTACAGGGCTCTTCAAAAATGCAGGTGCTGCCCTCACAAATCTATTTTGCAAGGCATTGGTCAAGAGTATATTTTCTGGACCCTTCCAGCTGGGATGAGCATATCTAAAGTGACTAATCCACTCCACCATCCCTATCTCCCTAAGGCTTTGGATCACTTCCTCTACCTTAAACCAAGGGAGATCAGGTATTTCCAGCTCACTCAGAGTGAACCATTTTTTTTAATTCATATTTCAGCTAACCAAGCAAATAAACAACTAGAACCTTTTTTAACTCCCCGAACTGCAACATGAAATGCAGAATCCTACTTAGTGGGCCCAAACCAATAAATTCTGCCTGATCCAAATCTATGTTGTTTCTACCATTGTCCTAGACCTTAATATCCATTCCCATGCCTGTTCTCTAGATTTCTACTTATACAAATTAGAAAACTCAAGCAGTTATTTTATTTTATTTTAGTGTAGCACACCTCCTCATGGATCACACTCTGAACCTCACCTCTAGGGGCCTGCTGGGGCTTTAGTCTAGTTATAGGTCTGGAAGCAAACAAGGGTGTTGGGGGGTGGCTCCTGAGGAGAATCAACATTATCTTACCTGGCAACTGCCTCAGGGGAGGCCATCAGGGGCCTTAGGCAGCATAGGGTTTATCTCCTCAGACAAAGGTGGGAAGGCTGATGGCAGTGGGGGTCAGGGAGGGGATGTTGCCACTACTGGGGATAGGGAACCTGTTTCTTCTGGCAAAAAAAGTTTCATCAAAGTTTACAAACTCAGTATGCACAGCTTCATCAGGGTCCTCCCACACATTCTCATTCCAAATTTCAGGGTTCCATTCTTTTCCAATCAATCCCCTCACTTTAACAGTAGACACCTGGCAAGGCTGTGCCTGCATCTTTTGGTGAAGGTCAGGCACTTTCATGATTTGAGCTAGTGTGTGTTTTTCCACAATTTCAGCTTTTTCTCTATAGGAGATAAAACTCTCACTCAGGGCAATCTTAGCAGATTTGAGGCTCAGTATCTGCTTCTGAAGCTGGAAGATAGAATCTCTGAGTTAATCATTTTATTTCATCACTTTGTCCACCAAACTTAGGAGCGACCAAGCAGCTTCATTATGTTCCTTGGTTCTCCACCTATGGTCAAAGGTATTACATATAGAGTCATTAAACTCCTTGCCTCTCATGAGCAGTAAATCAGGAGTGTCAAATGCATATATGTATATATATATATATATATATACATACACACATACATATATACACACACATATATATATATATACACACACATACATATATATATATATATAAAGGGAAGTATCTTGTTAACTCACATCATCACAAGGTCCCATAATAGGCTATCTGCAAACTGAGGAGCAAGGAGAGTCAGTCCACATCCCCAAACTGAAGAACTTGGAGTCCAGTGTTTGAGGGCAGGAAGCATCCAGCACTGGAGAAAGATGTAGGATGAGAGGCCAGGCCAGCCTTTTCACGTTTTTCCATCTGCTTTATATTTGCTGGCAGCTGATTAGATGGTGCCCACTCAGATTAAGAGTGGGTCTGTCTTTCCCAGCCCACTGACTCAAATGTCAGTTTCCTTTGGCAACACCCTCACAGACAAGTCCAGTATCAATATTTCAATCCAATCAAGTTGACACTCAGTATTAACCATCACAGATGTTATTCCCTTTTTTCACTTATATTCAGTGGTATTT
Organism: Symphalangus syndactylus; assembly: GCF_028878055.3. NCBI lineage: Eukaryota > Metazoa > Chordata > Mammalia > Primates > Hylobatidae > Symphalangus > Symphalangus syndactylus. Next base: position 108,616,561 of record NC_072426.2, on the reverse strand, counting down.
TATTTTTAAAAAGACTTATTTATGTTGTGTACATAGTTTAAGTTACTCTTCTGACTAATGTGTTTTCTTCTGTAGTTAGCATCTATATTATTATTTACCATTTTGCTAATGATACATATTAGATTGTGTCCATGTTATAGTACTCAAACAATGCTGCAATAAAAACCCATGCAACACTTTTTTTTTTTTTGGAAACCATACACTAGTTTTCCAGAATGAACATCCAGGTGTGACTTGCTAAATCATCAAGTATAACTATCCATAATTTCACCAAATTATCACTCATGATATGTGAAGATTCTCATTTCCTTCACCATCATTTACTATTACCTGACTTCATTTTTGCAAAATCAGTTGAATATAAAATGTTTCTTTATTTACTCTTCTTTTCCAACCAAAAAATTGATCTTCTTTTCTCATATTTGCAAGGCATTGGATTTAATATAGTAGACATTATATTATCACATTATTTATTTTTCTGTTATTGCAATTTTCTTCACTGAATATTTTACCCTTTCTTCTTCTTCTTTTTTTTTTTTTTTTGACAGGGTCTTGCTCTGTTGCCCAGGCTGGAGTGCAGTGGCACAATTATGGCTCACTGCAGTCTCGACCTCTTGGGTTGAAGTAATCCTCCCACCTCAGCCTCAGGAGTAGCTGGGACTACAGGCATGTGCCACTATGCCTGGCCAACTTTTTTGTGTTTTTAGTAGACACACGGTTTCACTATGTTGCTCAGGCTGGTGTTGAACCCCTGGGTTCAAGCAATCCACCCACCTCAGCCTTCCAAAGCACTGGAATTACAAGTGTGAGCCACTGCATGCACCTGGCCTATTTTATTCTTTCTCAAGATAAATTCATCAAACTTTTAACTAATTATTTTTAATTTTAGAAAGCTTTCATTTTAGGTAATCTTGTTTCACTTAAGAGAATAAAAATAATTTTTGGCCTTTCTTTCCAGTCACATGGTGAAAAGGAATGTTAAATACAGTGAGTTCTAAGTTTCTCTTCAAAGAATATATGTATATATATTCAATTCTTTATTCTCCATTTTAAAGTTTAAATTCCTCATTCTTGTCTCCTTGCCCCTAGTTTCAGTAAACAACTTTCCCACCAGTTCTAATTGGTAGTTCCCATCTGTTGCCCTGGTTATCTACTCTGTCCTGAGTCAACTTTAGTCACCTGTTCCGCAACTGTCTTTCCTACCAAAACTGCTCACTCCACCACTTTTGCTTATACACTTGCTCTCTTTAAAATAGCCAATCAGAATTAGCTTAGACTGTGTGGTCCAACTGCAGCCAATAGGGGAATAACACAGTAGTAGGGGCCATCTGTGTCAGGGATAAGAACCCCTCCCCTCCCTTGTTCAGGTGTGCTCTCACCATTGCTTCATTCACAAGACACACCCTTCTATAGAAGTAAAATTGCCTTGCTGAGAAAATTCATGTTCAAGTGCTATTTCTTTTGTGGCATCAAAAATTTATTTCCAATAGTAGGAACAGAAAAATTAAATCATTTGGTCAGGATTATCCATTCAGTAGTGAAGCTGGGTATCCACAAGTATTTTTTAATGAAGAAAGTGCCACTTGTTTAGTTTCAATAGATTCCATCCACACCATTGGAATGGGTAAGCATGAAAACAGAAAATGTCAAAAAGGGTATGCTAAGATATAAAGAAAATCCCTGGTTCAGGACTGGGGAATATGAGTAGCCCATTTGAATTTTTGTTCAGCTGCAAACCACTGGATCAATTTTTTTGCTTAAGCAGAAAACAAACACGTGAACTAACATATAGTAAGAGGTAAACAAAATACTTTGAGGCTTGGGGAAACAGTCAAGACTAAGGTAATAGTGACTAATTGTAAGGTCACAGCAGAAACTAATGCTGTTTCCATCACAATAACAGCCCTGAACAATGAAACCCAGGAACCAGGCTGGACTACAAAGGCTACTTCTGCCATCACACCTTACTGAAAGAGAAAAGAGCTTAGAAAAGTTTTCTTTGCCAGAACTTCCACAAAACATAGAGTTTCAGCTGCCCTCAAACACCCAAAGCTTCCATTTGAGGTTTCATTCAGAGAAGATAGATAGATTAAAGGATAGTATGGGAGACTCTGAGTTTATACCATCTTTCCAGTAGTACACATGAAGAAGAATTTTCAATCCCTGGAAACAAACAGCAGAGATTATATGAACACTGAAAAGGTGTAATTTAAATTACTCCCTCTCATCTCAACCTATTTATTCATTTCTTCAACAACTATTGTGTGTCTACTGCATGTCAAGCACAATAGGAGGCAGAGAGATGTAATAATCAGAAGAAACAGATGTTGAATTAGCTCTCATAAAATTTGAATTTTTCACCAGTCACGTGGTGAAAAGGAATGTTAAATACAGTGAGTTCTAAGTTTCTCTTCAAAGAATATATATATATATATATATTCAATTCTTTATTCTCCATTTTTAAGTTTAAATTCCTCATTCTTATCTCCTTGCCCCTAGTTTCAGTAAACAACTTTCCCACCAGTTCTAATTGGTAGTTCTCGTCTGTTCCCCTGGTTATCTACTCTGTCCTGAGTCACCCTGGTCACCTGCTCTGACCTGAGTGACAGACACTAATTAAAAAAAAAAAGAAAAAGAAAAGAAAATGGGAGCAACAACAGCATTCAAGCCAATGGAAACATACAACTCTGATGTACCATGTATAGCGAGCTCTGAGGACATGTACTAGGCAGACGTCACCTGGCCAGAGAGATGAAAGTTTCAAGGCATAATCTCTATTTGAATTAAAAAAAAAAGCGGGGGGATGAGTATTGGTTACCTGGGCAAAGAGTAGAGAAAATAGTATTGTAGCCTTAGAGCTCTAGTGAAGAGAGTGAGGGGGCACTTGATACAAATGACTTTGGAGAGATTCGTAGAAGCAAGGTCACAAGGGCTTTCTGAATTACAACACATTTTTCTTTATATCCTTAGAATAGTGATGGTGACTGTGAGTTTTCTTTTCTTTTTTCTTTTTCTTTTTTTTTTTTTTGAGACAGAGTCTCTCTCTGTCACCCAGGCTGGAGTGCAGTGGTGCGATCTTGGCTCACTGCAACCTCTGCCTACCAGGTTCAAGTGATTCCCCTGCCTCACCCTCCTGAGTAGCTGGGATTACAGGTGTGTGCCAACACGCCTGGCTAATTTTTGTATTTTTAGTAGAGACAGGGTTTCACCATGTTGATCAGGCTGGTCTCGAACTCTGACCTCGTGATCTGCCTGCCTCGGCCTCCCAAAGTGCTGGGATTACAGGCATGAGCCATCACGCCTGGACGACTGTGAGTTTTAATTGGAGGATGGCATAATCAGATTATCATTTAAGAGAAACAAAGAAACTAACTGTCTACTATACAGAAAATACATATGAGAGAAAGAGAAATGGATTAATGAAGGCTACTTGGGAGTCTACTGCTGTCTTTAAAGTGAAAAACTTTAATGGCTAGAAGTAATGTACCATTGGAGATGCAGAAATACAGATCAATTTGTGGAATAATTAGGAGGTAAAACTGACAGAAATATTTGATGTAGGGTTTGAAGAAGAGAAAAGTGTCAAGCACAATTTCTATTTTTTTCTGAAGTGGAAGCATGTTGGTTCACATTCATGAAAAGGATGGAGACATTGTAAAACCAGGTCTGGAAAAGAGTCCTCTTTTTAGTTGTGAACATGTAAAGTTTGAATTATCCTAAGGCAAATAAGAAACAAGAAAAATAGAGAGTTAGACTTGAGAAACATAGTAGACCATTATCTCTGTGTAAGTGGAATTGAAGTCTTTGATAAAAATAAGGACCACTATTCTATATGGACAAAAAGAGCATTTAACAGCCTGAAAGAGGAAAATGCACCTTCTAAGAAAAGAGAAGGGGCTTGTGAGGAAAAAGACAAATTAGGAATGTTGCTCTCAATAAAGCCAATGGAAAGCAGTTTAAAGAAGAATAAGTACTCAAAAATGCGGAAAGCTTCTGGGGTCAAGGATAAGAAAGAAAAAATACAAATGGAGTTAGTTACATGGAAGTAAGTTGTGTTTTATTGAAGTAATGGAAGTCGAACCTGTTTTGCAAAAGGATGATGTGTGAAGGAGAATAGAGAAAATGGTGACAGAAATTTTAGAAAACTCAATGCGAGAGTTTGACTTCCTCAACTGTGGCCTCGATACCCTCTCAGTTCAGTAAGTGTGGGCAATTTTGTTTGCTTCACCTCTTTTGTTTCTCATTCTCAGGACAACTGTCCTTACTTTCTTGATGGCTGGTGTCTTGAAAACTACTGTTTCTTTTCTTTTTTTTTTGTCCATTTTGTTTTTGTTTGCAGTTGTTTGTTTCTTTAAAAGTGAGAAGTTATACCTGGTTCCTGATACTCCACCTTGGCTGAAAGTAGTTCCATTGCCTACAAGATTCCTGATGAACTCAATGTGATGTGTAAAAACTGTAAAAAGTCAAGAGTGACTCCAAGGTTTGGGCAACATGAAGTTGCCGAGACAGGAAAACTCCTGAGAGAAGGGTCTTTAGAGGTAGTGTTATTCTTTACCTACAGTTATCAAATCTTGCTACAGATTCAAATTATCTAGTGAGCTTTCTACAAAATTCCTGAGGTCCTCCCCAAAATACAGCAGAAACTTTGTAGTGTAGTGTCAACACATTGGTATTAAACAAAAAATACCAAATTATTCTAGTGTTGAGCCAGCATTGAAAACCAGTGATACTACTGCTTCTTTCACTTTATTTTGCCTATAAATCACACAGGGATCTTATAAACTTCAAATCCTTATTCAGTTTGTCTGGGTGATAAACCTAGTTGGTCCACATTTTCCATAGCAAGGCACTAATATTCAAATTCATGATAGAGCTATTTCACAGTGAAGATTAATCTGATACACTGTGTAAAGCATTTGTGTTAGCTTTTCTGTATTAAAAGATATATGATGATAAAGGATTCAATGGTTAATTAAGTTTGGCAAATAGTGAGTTAAACAAGGTTACAGAGATTTCTTTATTGTAGGATTTTTTACAGCTAATGCCTTCCTAAAGTTACTTCTTCCACAACCCATCTTCATGGAGCATATTACAGGATTAGGGATTTGCAAAACCTACTATCCTGTACTAATGCAGAGGTTGAGCTATCTACAAATAATCTTCGCTACTTGCTTAAAAGCTTAAGACTTTACTGAAATACCTGTTTAATGGCTTTGTTTTCAGTTTTTTAATATGATTCACGACTTGATAATCCATATTTATTTACAAGTCCAAATAGTTTTTACAAAAAACAAATTAATTGTGGTTTTGGATTGTGAAATAATTTTGTTGCACATGCACATATTTGTACTTTAAAAAGTACTTAACAAGTGATTTTTTTCTTTGTTCCTCCCTGTAGTGTTTTGTGTACTTTAAAGAAATTACTTGCTTTTGCGTAAATTCATCATATATTGTTTGGTGACATATTCTCGTTTACCAGCATTTGGGAAATATATAAAATATGAAAGAAATATTCTTTCCAAAAAATTACACTGAGGTTTTATTAGTAAAAAATATTGTGTAAATTGTCTTAAGTGCTGATTACAGAAATATTATGTAGATAAGAATTCTAGATTAGCAAGAAAATTAATTACTTCTTCAAAAATCAGTGATGAAACACAAACATGCCAGGATTTTACCAGCCTACAGGTGAAGAGAAGCTCATTTTATGTTGATACTTAAATTATGAAAGGTCTTAGCTTCTGATACCTCATGTACGTCAGAACCTTCTCTGACACCTTCAGCACTATTAATGTTAAATATTTTGAAACTGCTCCAAGTGTGACTGTGATTCAGAAGTACTCAGGATTGTATCTTTTTCTGTACTCACTTCTTCAAGCTGATATTTACCCATCCTATGTATCTATTCTTCTACCAGATGCAAGGATGTAATTAAGTTAGAAGACATCAGCCAATGGGTGGCACATGCTGAGGTGTGAAGTAGCTGTGAGAGCTGAGGTATAAATTGGCTAGCCCTACACCACTACACCAAAGATACATAGGATGTGCCAAGAATCAAAACCATCTACACAGCTTGTAGTTTACACTAACATAACTTACTATTCTATTGTCTTCATAACTAATTTACTATATTAGGAAACTCTTGTCAAGAAGATTAAAGTTCTAAATAATTTCATTCTGGAAATTTTCTGAAAAGCATACCAACTCTTCAATAGGAAATATTAAGTGATAGTTTACACCTTAGGACTCTCAATTTCTTGCCTCAAATCATTTCCTTGCTCTTTGTACCAATTTTCAACTATTACGCCATAATTCTTACCCTGGTCTAAATGGACCCCTTCATGTAAAGACTCATCATAAATCGACTTCAAAATCTTCATAAATATCACAACTCTGCTATTTCTTCTCAGAGATGTTACTAACACACTGCCAAGGTAGTGAACTCATGTTGAGAAATAATGTATTTTTTAAAAATTCTGCACATTCAGAGCTTTCTGATAAAGAAAATTGGCATGCTCTAAGGGTAGAGAATGACTTCTTTTTCTTAAACGATTTACTCCTTATATGCTAAAGTGATAAACGTAGAGCTATGTCTTTACATTTCAAAGGGTAATAAACCTAGAGCCATTAGTTACATTCCCAAAGGTTGAGGGAACCTAGGAGATTTTGCCCTTCCCTCCCAAAAAGGTTTGTTTATGTTCCAGAGAAAAAGATAAGACTACTCTCTTGGTCCAGTGTGGTGGCTCACACCTGTAATTCCAGCACTTTGGGAGGCCAAGGCAAGGTGGGAGGATCACTTGTGGTCAGGAGTTTGAGAGCAGCCTGACTAACATGAAGAAATCCCATCTCTACTAAAAATACAAAATTAGCCAAGTGTGGTGGCACACACCTGTTATCCCAGATACACGGGAGGCTGAGGCAGGAGAATCATTTGAACCCGGGAGGCAGAGGTTGCAGTGAGCCAATATCACACCATTGCACTCCAGCTGGGGCAACAAGAGAAAAACTCATCTCAAAAAAAAAAAAAAAAAAAAAATCTTATTCTTGAGACAGAGTCTTGTTCTGTCCCCCAGGCTGGAGTGCAGTGGCGCAATCTCAGCTCACTGCAACCTCCACCTCCCAGGTTCAAGCGATTCTTCTGCCTCAGCCTCCCGAGTAGCAGGGATTACAGGTGCACACCACCACTTTTCTTTCTACGGGGGAGTAGAGGTGAATATGTCAACACCTATATAAGCTTCCAGTTTTATAATTTTGGGTTCTTCTGCTATTGTATGGGTCCCCTTCCTCTACTCACCCACCTCTATCCCTGCCACACACACACATGCAGGGTATATCTGGCTCTCACCACTTTGTCACATTCAGGAAAATGGAGTATGACCAAATGGTACAAATATATTCTGTAAGTATATAATTGGTCTTCCACTGATTCAGAAACTTTGCAATTACTGTCAAAATAAATAAAATATAACTATTGCCATACTCCCTACCATGGTAAGCAATAAACAGCATTGTCTTACTAATAGTTTGTTTTGGTGACATTATGTAAGCCAGTATTCAATGGTGTTAAATTTCATAATGGATTTGTGGAGGAAAAAAGTCACCTTCTCACCCATTCTGTTTGTGAGAGCTCAGAAAACCACCTTGGAGATAGTGAAGATGCAGAAAGTGCCACAGTCCTTCAGGGATAACATCTTTTTTTCTATAATCCTGTAAAAAATAAAATACAACAAGAAATTCAACAAACAAAAGACGTGGGTATCAACTCTTGAAAATGGATATCTAAGTGCTTGATTGTTCAATCTGTTTCCCTAGTAACTCCAATTATGACTCTTTACAATGATTTCTAAGGCCCAATGTACTCGCACGTGGCAGGTAAGAAATGGAGGGGAATGATGCTTCTCTACATCTCCAGTAAAAATCTTCACTAACATCTGTTGCAAAGGTTTTCAGAGGGAACCCAGTGTTACATTGCTATTCCTATGTTGGCCAGAAAGTTGTAGTCCGCCTCCAACAATCTTTCCTGTATTCTCTATGCCCACTAAGTCTTCCCGCCTCTTTGTATCATACCCTGGTATAATCCTAAACTCCTAGTGCTAAATTCATGCAAACTCTCAAGGATCTCTTCCACATTCAGTCATCGTAGCTTGAAATTCCATATAGTTAAAGTAGTTTGTTTTGGATTTTTTCATTTTAAAACACAGATATCAGTGCTTCTCCAGGTTCAAGTATACAAACTACCACAGATCTTGTCATATTACAGATTCTGAGAGAGTAACTCAAGGTAGGGCTTGAGTGTCTGTCACTTCAACAAGCTCCCAGGTGATGCTCCCAGGATGATCTGAGGACTACAAATTAAGTAACAAGATGCAAGAGAAAAACAGAGTTCCAGAAGAGTTTGCAAATTGCAGCAAAATAGAATAGCTTCTAACAAAAGATTCTAACATTAAATGAATTATTATTGATGATGATGTGGAAGCCACTTACATTAATAAAACCTGAGATTGTCCCTCAACGAGAAATTAGTAACAACCACATGCCAAATCCTTTCCCCTGCCTCCTTCCTTCCCCTCTACTTCTCTTCTTCTATTCCCTTGTGTCTAAATACCTATTTTAATTTCTGTGCTTAATATTAATGCTTTTTACCCCTCTCCATTCAACTTCTAAGAAATGATTTTTATATTTTTTCCTTATTACTTTCATACTAATTTCCTAATTATCTGACTATACTTCTGTATGTGAACCATCGAACTCCTCCACATTCAGAATGATGTGGGCTATCAAAAGGAATTGGCTATCAATATCAGGCAATACGTTTGAAAGATGTGAAAAAGATTCTAGCATTATGAGCCAAGTTAGACAAAAAGTTAGAGGATATTCTCCCAACAGTAAGTTTCCCAAGAGCAACTTAAACAATTCTTTGGTGATTAAAAAAAAAAAACAAAACAAAAAACAAACAAACAAAAAAACAAAAAAAGTTTCCCTATTGTCGTCACCTTACTTATTGTTTTCACATGTACACACACAACTATATTATGAACATTGTATTAGCTTTACAGAAACCATTTTAAAGACACTTTTTTCATAAAATAAAAATTTAGACTTACTGGTTTACTGAATTTTTTTTCTTGTGCCTCTTTCTTTTACATATTTTGTACAGGTACAGGCATGGGGATTAAAATATGGCATGTTTTCTGGAAATTGTTTTGTTTGCAAAGCTTAAATACATCTTAGTTTTATGATTTTTTTTTCCAACTGAGGCTGTTAAAGAACATATGAGGGAAGCTTATGGTATGAAAAGCTATTTTTTTCATAGTGTTAAAATGGCAATTTTCCTACAGTTTTCTTCTGCTCCCTTGTTATGTGATTAAGAAAAAAGGTAAAAGATGGTTGAAAACAAAATCAGTATAGGGATTTTGAGAAAAATACTATAATTTTTTTAAACCTACCGAGTTAAAAACAGAGTTTGGAAGGCAAAACAAATGCTTATAGAAAGATAATAAACTAGTTTTACAAAATGAGGTTCTAGAAAAGTGATTAGATTAGACATACCAGATATACAACTGATTAAAAAAAGTAACATAAAACTTAATTTTGAATGTTATTGCTTATTATTTTCTACCTATGTTCTTATAAAACTAATTATTTTTCTTGCACAAAATTCAAACCGAAACACACTTTCTACATTGAATTAGGTGCTATGCATAGCACATAACTGGGAATGGTATGCACCGGTTCATTGAGTTTATAGTCCAAGGTAATATTATTGTGTGATGCTTCAGTGAATATGGTATACCAAAGAGGCAAATAAACTCCATCAGGCACCTGAGTGTCATTTATTGTACCAGAAGAGGTAACACAAATTGAACCCCAGTGATCTGGAAGAAGATGTTTACCTCTGATGGGTGAGCAACAGAAACTAATTTGCTCACTGTAGAGCTGGATGATGATTGTGGCAATTTGGTCTTTATTTCTTTTTATTATGGGTGTGTGATCATAAAACTACCATTTCTATGCTTTGAAGCATCAAAGATCATATTCAAGTATAAAAGAAAACAAAAATACATACACACAGTAGGACATGGTCACACCAAACGCATAGTCAAACCTCAAAGTTCGTGCTTTTCTGATTGATTTTCCTGTCAGTATTCATCAGATAAATCAAACTTACAAGTGTAGCGGTCTGCTTCTTGGGATGACCAAATTAAAAAAAAAACAAACCTATGACAATCTACTTGAGTTTGGCATTGACACAGGGATATGTACATAAATTAATGAATAAGCTTAGTTACCTGGAACCAATATTATTTAAATTCTTCTGTGAAGATAACTGAACCAATAATTTTAACATCATGGATATGGATACCCTCTATTTTACCCTATCCTACTGCTTGTGGTATTTCCTCACTGATTTACTGAGACAAAGAATCCCCAAATATTGAGACCATTCACCACTCTTTCTTTTACATATTCCATGAAGGATGGAGGGTAGTGTGCAATAAATAGAGAACAATGTTTGAATCATTTAACAAAATGTCCAGAAACGATAAAGGAAAGAAACAATAAAACTAATATGCTTGTCATAGCTATTATTAGACAGAAGCTCTACTAAGTTATTTGCCTATAATTTCTTATTTAATTGTAAAAATGCTTAGGAATACATTTAATGCACATCTTACCACTTTGGAAAAATCAAGAAAATTTAAATAATTCTCTTTAATTAATTTAAAGGGAGAATTTAAATAATCACTTGTGTTGTATGCACATGTCATTTATGTTTGGTTATATTAACTGTTTTTCTGTAGATAAATTATAGGAACCAAGAATGATTGGGAATCAAGAAAAAATGTTTGAAGAAAGGCTTGTGTGTTTAGGTAAGAACAAAAAATGAATGTGTTTAAAGATTTGGTAAATATATTTTTATAAGGCACATAAAAGTAGTACTTCCTAAGTGATAGCATCAAAATTGAACAGGCAAAACTCCCAAAAGTATATTTAACTCATTTTTGTCACTAATTTTAATAGTATACACCCCAGGAGATAATGTATATTTGCTTTAAAAATGTTTTAATTTTCACTTATATGAATAATGGATTTTTGAAGGATTTTTTGAGAATTATAATAATATATTATCATTAATTTAATAATGTTATATTTTGACTTATTTTATAATTTATTTCACATGGCTCTTAATGTCTTATATGACTTAAAAACTTGATTACTTTTTGGAAGCTCATATGAATTGCCTTTTGAAATTTGTTTTCTCAAGATTTATTTATTATAAAGTAGAATAAAAAGACTGGTGAAAAATATATAAATGTGATTGTTTCATTTATTAGAACACATTTAAAGCATTCAATACAAGTCAGAAAAGTTCATAAGATTATAGTGACTGTAGATGTATGGATGTCATTGTTCTAGTAAATAATTCTAAATTAACATATTTAGGTTTTTACTTGCCAACTTCAGTAGCTGAACTTTAGAGTAAAACAATTTTTCTTTTCTATTACCCTTATTTTAACTCCTAATTAAGGAGAATATGGATTCTATAATTTGAGGGTATGCCTTTTTACTGTGAGGTTTAACCAAAATAATTATAGCTGATTTCCAACTTTATTTAGTGTGTATTTGAGTAGAAATAATGCGCTCCTTAAATATGCCTGATTTTAGCTGCTTTTTAACATTTCTATCTTTTCAGTAAATATCCATTTCTACTTACCCAGAAGAAACAATGTTTTGAAAATCAATTATAAGCTCAAATGTATGTATATTGATCTTATTTACCTATTCTTATTTAACTAACTATAACAATCAACACTAACAATAACAATAATAAAATTCATGACTTGACTTTCCTGCATTCATTTAAGTGAAATAGGCTCTATTTATTAAAACTAATTCCCATCTATATAAAATATATTTCATTATTTCGTTTATGCCTTCTTTTACAGCATTATTCAAACAATCTATTGTTGGAATCAAAATAATTGTACACAGAGTGCATACATCATCTCATTGAATGCATATATTGAGAAAAATAATAAGCTTAACTCTGATTTTCTTTTATAGTTAAAAAAATAACCAATTCATTGCAGACTTAAATGCTTTCTCTGAACTTAATCACAATTATTAACATACTTTGGTATACCAAGGAGTGCCATAACTAATAGCACTATAAATGGCACAAAATGAATCTGAAAGTATTTATGACATACTAGTTAACTATTATCCAGAACTTTTGCTAATTATCCTGTCTTATAAGAAGAGATAATGGGAACTTTATATCAGTTATCTGTGATTTTCTAAAAAAAATCCTGATACACATAATCCTGGGTATAAGAAATGTTATTTAAACGGTTCAAGTTTTAACTACTAGCAGTTTTAAGCTAACTCCTTCAACAGGAGTCAGAATATGAGTTCAGTGTTCCTACAAAATAACATTTGTATATGTTCCTTGCTTCCACACTGTTTCCCTTTCTCCTGATATGGACACAAATACCATAGTGCCTACAAACATAAATTTATGAAGTTTACTTGTCTTTGAAAATGAGGCCTTTTATCTATCTATCCTGACTTGCAAATATAGTTCTCTATGTTGCATCTCTGAATTTCTTCTAGATACTCAATCGACACTTGATAATTTGAAATATTTATTTATAAAAATACACCATTAAATACAATTTAAACAATCATTTCTCAGTGCATTATTATTACATTATTATATATTATTATGTTATTATTATCTGTACATTATTATTATTACTTGGTAGATTTTAATTATAAAAATAATGTTTTTTGCATTTTTTTGAATTATTTGTATTCTGTTTTGAATGTTTGATAAGAATATGATTTCTGATATATACGTACCTTTCCAGTAGATGGTAGTACAGATGTTTATAAGAGAGCATTCAGTAGTATAGACTTCAAAAGGAGACATTTTCAAACTTGAAAATAGTATATTAAAAAAACTTAATATTAATATTATATGAATTATGAGGGACAGGAGAATTACAGGAACCGATATATTTAGATTTAGCAGTTAAAATTTAAGAAATAGTGTTCATATGCTTGTGTTGCTTCTGAGTAAAATAAATTTTAAAAATCAAAGCACCAATCCTCAGGGCACGAGTCTCCAATGTTTACATGTGTTTATTATTTTTAATCCAGACACTGCTTTGTTCAGAAATCCTATTCAATGTGACGTCTCATAGTCAATGCAATCTTCAATTATATATCTTCAATTTTTATTTATTGTTGACTAAACAACATTGATATTTTGTATCCCTTGAGGTTTTCCAAAGTAAATATTTTCTCTTTAGTTTTGTTGATGTTTATAGTTTGCCCTATTAAGGGCATTTTTGATTTAAATACATACTATAAATCAATGAAATTGCAAAGATAAAATGTTCAGAAATTTTCATGGGCAGGTTGTGAAAAGAAAAGAAACATAATCACAGTGATTATATTTGTATAAGATATTTTAATGACAAACAAGTGTTTGAGAAGATTATATAAAGAAGAGATAATTATTTATATGTTTTGATTGGTAGAGATAACTATGCGTGGTTAAGAAGGAATCTCAGCCTTGTGGTTTTTACATATGCCTACAACAGTTTGTTCAGCACTTTCATGCACAGCACTAGTCTAAGTCTATTTTTTATTATGCTTTAGCCTTTGTATAGTCATTGGTGTTTAATTAAGCCCCACTAGGAGCAAGTGTAGAAATCACTCTACAAAACTACTTTGATTCCATTCTACACTGTGGCATAAACACCATGTGCCCTGGAATAATTATGAGCAAGTGGCCTATTTGAAGTGAAGTGCACACAAAGCAGCTTCGTTGTATGACCTGCTATGGGGACTATTTAATAGCTCCTTTTGGGGCAGGCCCGGAGTTACACAAAGATAGCAACCTCTGCTGGCAATTCTGCAATCATCTAGGTGGGCAGGGAGGCCCCGAATGGTCCTTGCATTAACCTTGTACAGAAGGTTACTCTGGTACTTTTAGGTCAGGATGAAAGAATAGTCTGACATAATTCTTCCAGGCATTTTCAAAACTAATAGTAATTTTCAATTATTTTGCTATTCTTTTGGTTTGAACTATTATATTTTTTGAAGATTTTTATTTCATGTGAATGACATTTACCTAATATTGTTAATTGTTACTTTGTTAAAAAATTGTTACCTAATATTTTTGAAAGTTTTCCATTTTTACTTGAAAAGAACTCTCAGCAGCCATCTTCAAAGTTTTAGTGCTAGTTTATTTTTATTTTTAAGTCACACAACTTTGTGTTGAAAGGAAAATTTAGAGAACCTCATTATATAAATATTTAAAATTCGATTTTCTCTTGTCAATTGGTAGAGTGGTTGGGAGGTTATAAAACTCTTCTTTTCACCCGTTTTCTATTATATTTCCATTGCCAAAGGTAGCTTGATACAATATATGGAGGCTTAAACAAGAAAAAAAGAGAGAGAATATAGTATATTTGCTATCTGCTTTTAATTCTATGAAATTATAAAAAAAACTTAGTTCAAAAATATCAAATTACATAGAAAGTGACCAAAAAGCAATTTTTAGGATTAGCACTGAATATATCTTCACAGGAGCCTATATCAATAGAGATAACTAAAAACATATAAATGTAAGCCTCATGCAAATACATACATATATATTGACAAGGACTATACCATTTATTATAAAGAAACATTGACCCTAGCAAAAACTCTTTCCACTATCTTCATTTGCACTTCAATGTATTATTACCCAACACTCTTATCATATATTACTTCTTTATCATCATTATTTTTACCCTAAGAAATCATTTTTCTCTTTTAGAGTGATTTACTCCTACACCTGCCCTACACATAATTAATAGGAAGGTATTACTATAGTCTGAAAATTGGTCTCCGTTTTGCCTGTGTCTCTTGTGTTTCTCCCAATCTGTTTTATATACTCAAATTTAAATGTATATATAAATCCAATTTTTGCTGAATCCAAACTTCCACAACTGAGTTCAACTATCTTTTGAGTCTTACCTCCATACTCCCTAAAATTTATTCTAAAGATCAAAGAAATTGGACTCTAATATCTTCTTGATATTCCCCAGCAAATGTTAACCTATTTAATTATCCAATGGCTTTATTCATCCTACCTCAACTGTCAGCAATGCCTAATCTCCCCTTAGTAAAATCGATTCATTCTTTTATGTTTTATTCAAAGGGCATCTTTAAATTCAAGCCTTCACTGAGACCCCCATGTGGAAGAGTTTATTACCTTCTGAATCTTATAGGATACAATGTCATGTTCATGGTAATTTGCCTATGTTCCTTATATTATTTTGGTTTTTATCTCTTTTGCTAGATTTCAAAATCATGATATTTTGTAGCTATGGATTATTTATTTATTGTCTTCTAGATTTTCTGCCTAAGAACAAATGAGAAAAAGCATTTGTTAACTAAATTTGCAAATACACTCATTAGTATCAGAAATTTAAAAAATATATATTTTTGGGGATATGACAGAGGTAGTACAGGTAATTGCATAGAAACAAGAAAAAAGCTGTAAAATATTTTGACAACCAGTTTCAAAAATAAAATTTAGGTCAGGCACGGTGGGTCACGCCTGTAATCCCAGCACTTCGGGAGGCCGAGGCAAGAGGATCACGAGGTCAGGAGTTCAACACCAGCTGGCCAACATGGTGAAACCCTGTCTCTACTGAAAATACAAAAATTAGCTGGGCATAGTGGCTCGTTCCTGTAATCCCAGGTACACGGGAGGCTGAGACAGGAGAATTGTTTGAACCGGGACCTGGGAGGCGGAGGTTGCAGTGAGGTAAGATCGCACCACTTCACTCCAACCTGGGCTACAGAGCGAGACTCCGTCTCAAGTAATAATAATAATAATTTAAATCATAAAAATGTTGGCTGGGGGCGGTGGCTCAAGCCTGTAATCCCAGCACTTTGGGAGGCCGAGGTGTGCGGATCACGAGGTCAAGAGATCAAGACCATCCTGGCCAACATGGTCAAACCCCGTCTCTACTAAAAGTACAAAAAAATTAGTTGGGCGTGGTAGCGCTCCTGTAGTCCAAGCTACTCGGGAGGCTGAGGCAGGAGAATCGCTTGAACCCGGGAGGTGCAGGTTGCAGTGAGCCGAGATGGCACCATTGCACTCCAGCGTGGGCGATGGAGCAAGACTCCATCTCAAAAAATGAGAACAAATAAAAAAAGTTTACCTCAGTGTGAAATACAAAAACATCTCTATAAACTCTTACTGCTTTTCATGTATATTTTAATGAAATATTGCCACACGTCTTTCTTTAAAATTACTGTTTATTGAATATTTACAATGCTGGAATCATTTTGTAATATTTCTCTATCATAGCAAAAGCAAAGACACACATTTGTATAAGAGTTTATATTATGAAATAAGTGATAATAGAGAAGATGTAATTGATACACAGAAGTCTCTTCCATGACAACAGATATAATTAAATATGTACATACTTTGTTATGCCTTTTTATTATTAATATCCTTCAGAAGAGTTTGCATGTGTTCTCTTGTTCTTTAGGGCATAAATTGGTGATGTAAAAGTTGTATTAATGACACCCTGAATCAATTGCTAGGTACATGTTCTAATTTCACTACATGACCAAAATATAGTCAGAGGTATTAATCCTATTCACCTTTTTAAATGTGAAAAAAATAAACCAACTTTATCTCCATGAGTAGCTTCCTAGACTAAAGTCAGTTAACTCCAAATTTTGAGCTGTATTTCTTGAAAGAATAATTATCTTATTTATATTATTTGTAAAACATATTATTGGGTAATGTGTTGTGACAATATTATCAGTTTATATCTCGGATTACAAAGTTAGCCCTCAGAAATTTTAAATTAGTCGGCTGGGTGCAGTGGCTCACGCTTGTAATCCCAGCACTTTGGGAGGCCGAGGCGGGCAGATCACGAGGTCAGGAGATCGAGACCACAGTGAAACCCCGTCTCTACTAAAAATACAAAAAAAAATTAGCCGGGCGTGGTGGCGGGCGCCTGTAGTCCCAGCTACTCGGAGAGGCTGAGGCAGGAGAATCGTGAACCCGGGAGGCGGAGCTTGCAGTGAGCCGAGATAGCGCCACTGCACTCCAGCCTGGGCGACAGAGCGAGACTCCGTCTCAAAAAAAAAAAAAAAAGAAATTTTAAATTAGTCAAGTTCTTTGCTCGTGATTAGCTGTGTTCTCCTCAATTGAGTAGCCATGCCTTAGTTACTTATGCAATAAGCTTTGTGAAAATAAAATTTTAGAAATCTATGAGACTATTTGAAAATATAATGATGTTTTTTTTAAATAAATCCATTTTAAAAATATAAGCAGTATTGGAAACATTTCAAAACAGAGAAGCAAAATGTATTAGAAGATGTAAACATACAAATACGGAAGAGAATAATTGTATATTTATCATTTCTTATTGTTGAAGTTACTATTCAATGAGCAACACTATTTTTTAAAAGGACAGTAGATATAGATTGTGTTTCTTGGAAATATAAACAAATTATGAGCTCTCTATCTTTAAAAACATAAAAAGAACAAAGAAGCCATGGTTTGAAATGTATATTTATGGTTAGTGGCAGAAGTTGCATAATATCTTATAGGCCTAAGGGACAAGTTTCCAAATAAGGAGTGGCAGCAGTGATTATAAAACATGGGATCTATTGGTCCTAGCACTTATTACATATTTTTCAGAAGCTACTAGACATATGATGCCAAGGAATGGCCTCTTGAAGGTCTAGCTGTTGGGCCAGCTTAGATATAATACTTTGTAAAGATGGACACTATCCTTCAGGATGTGATTTCAGTGGTGTGAGACCTTGAGTGGGGAGCCCAACTAAGCCATGCCCAGACTTACAATTTACAGAAACTTAGATAATAAATGGGTGTTGTTTTAATCTGCTAACTTTGTGACAATTTGTTACACAGGATAGAAAACAAATACAACCTCTCTTTCATTTAAAGCACTCCACTAATAAGCCACATGAACAGGAATCCACATTTTATATTCCTCTTGTCAGTAATCCTGAACTAAGAAACCATTTCAGGACAGGATCTCTTTTCATTCCTACTATTATGGTTCACCTGGCCTCCAGGATTTGTATGTATTTGACCAACTGTCTCAAGGCCATGCAGTTATTTCCCTGACACCTGCTTCTACTCTGTTGACGTTAGTCACTTTGGCTTTCTTAGACATAAGTCACAGACCTAACTCCTATACCTTCCCAACCACATGGGCACATACACAAATGTATTTCAAACTCAGTCAGTGGTCCATTTGAAACCTCTTTCACTAATCTTGGGTTTAGGAAGTCATACTAGTCATATCTTCCTCTTGAGAATTAGGAAAATGATTCAGAGCATAATTCTTTTGAAAGAAATCTTCCTTATCAAATCTATTTAATTACTCATATTTCCAGACATTTATATTCTTGATGTAGAATAACACTGGAGTCTGTAGTGACTTTGTACTGTGTCTTAGGTAAGCTATAATGACAAGAATTCCTTTTTCTTTGTGGTTGCATGTGAAGAGTGTTCGTAAGAGAAATTTGCATGAGTTCTTAAAGTTGGAAGTGAAGATACACTACAGCCATTCCACTATGAAGTGTGTTATGTCAGTTGTTACTGTGACTCAAACACATTGTCACATGTCTACTTGTCCACCTTATTGGTATGGGACAATAGACAATTCCTGTTGTTTTTCAGATATTTCAAAATCTAGGTAGAATGTCTGTGTAGCCCTGTTGCAAAGGATTCTAGCTTCTTCTGCAGGTCAATCATGTCATTGATTTTAGATGCACTGAGAAGAGATGAGAGTTTCAGTTTGTTTTTGTGGGTTTCAGATTGTCCTTGGGGCCTAAATTATCCATTCTCCATTACTCCCTGTTCAACTCTTTTTTTCTTTCTTTCTTCTTTCTTTCTTTCTTCTTTCTTTCTTTCTTTCTTTCTTTCTTTCTTTCTTTCTTTCTTTCTTTCTTTCTTTCTTTCTATTTTTTTTTTTGACAGAGTCTGGCTCTGTTGCAAAGGCTGGAGTGCAGCTGCATGATCTCTGCTCACTGCAACCTCCACCTCCCTGGTTCCAGCAATTCCCCTGACTCAGCTTCCCGAGTAGCTGGGATTACAGGTGCACACCACCACACCCAGGTAATTTTTTTGCATTTTTACTAGAGACAGGGTTTCACCATGTTGGCCAGATTGTTTTTGAACTCCAGACCTCAGGCAATCCACTCGCCTCGACCTCCAAAATTGTTGGTATTACAGGCGTGAGCCATCGCGCCTGGCCTCAACTGGTCTTTCTAACTGCCAGCCCTGCTGGCCTATATTGGCTTTAGGCTCACTAACAGATAGTGGGGTGCAATAGCCCTTCAAAGACATTATCACAATTATAGAAAATCTAATCCTTACATTTGCTTTTTCTGGAATTAAAATATTAAAATTCTACCATCACTGCTTCAAGGCTGACTTCATAAGAAGTCACGTATCACTCATGCTATTCACATATCACTTAATACTTCACATACCTCTCATAGTAGTCTTGCTTTCCTGGTCACACCCTAACAGCTATGAATACCTACTTTGAAGTTTCCTCATGTTGGTGTGGATTTAACAACAATAGCTTCTTAATAAAATATTTGTATCTTGTAACATATGTCTTTTAATAGAACTCGTCTTTCTTTCTATTATGTTTGATCATGAACCATAGAACATTCAGTGTCCATTTGCAGCATTTGTCTTAGTGTGTTTTATTTTCTATTTAATGCCATGCTCCTTCACTCACAGAGACATTTGTTGAGCAAGTGTAGACCTTCATAGAGCCTGACCATGTGCACATGCATGCACTTGACCTGGCAGTTGCCAGGTTTCCCCTCCGACCAGCTGCTGGACTGTGGCATAGTGTCCCAATGGAAGGAGTGAAGGCAGTCTTTTTTTTTCAACAAATCACCACCTCACCATGATGGAAGGGTGACCTCCAAGGCATTATAATCTCCATGTCCCAAGATGCTCAACATCTAGATTCAGGGGATATGAGAGTTCTCAAGTTGCTCACCAAACATACTTTGTCACTGCCAGCCTAGGGCAGGGATGGCTGCCACCTCCTCCTTGAGATATGATAGAGTACCTGACTTGTACTTTTATATAGGGCCAATTTGATTGTATGGCTATTCCCAACCCTACCCAGGCCTGTGCCAACATCCCTGCAAAAGGTAGATGGGAAGAGCAGAACACAGACATCCTTTCTGCTCACAAAAACAAGTTGCTGAAAGATGGCAGAGGTCATATGGCAGAAGCATAGGAGAGACTGGGACATCAGGGTAGAAGAAAGCTGAAAAGGACACATTCTAAGAAGGCAACATGAGATGTTGAAATGAAGAACTATGTGTCAGCCACATCACCAAGGCCCTGTGCATGCTTCATTGTCCCATTGGAAGTCACTTGAAAAACAGAAAATCAAAGATAAAATTATTGAGTTTCAAGACAGTATATAGAGAACATTCAATCTTAAGCATGAGGTTTTTGAATGTGGGTTTCTGAGTAACTTCACTGGCTATATATTCATGAAGGCAGCCCTAATTCTTAACTTTATGAAGTTCAGAGCACATACTTCACTTTATTTAGCTTTTTTCTTTTTTTTTTTTTTTGAGACAGAGTCTCGCTCTGTCGCCCAGGCTGGAGTGCAGTGGAGCGATCTCGGCTCACTGCAAGCTCCGCCTCCCGGGTTCACGCCATTCTCCTGCCTCAGCCTCCTGAGTAGCTGGGACTACAGGCGCCCGCCACCATGCCTAGCTAATTTTTTTGTATTTTTAGTAGAGACGGAGTTTCATCGTGTTAGCCAGGATGGTCTCGATCTCCTGACCTCATGATCTGTCCGCCTCGGCCTCCCAAAGTGCTGGGATTATAGGCTTGAGCCACCACGCCTGGCCCTTTATTTAGCTTTTAAGATACATGAATTCCCATCACATAACTCATGTAGTATTTGTCTGGAAAGCTACACAGCTCTGGGTCAATGTTCTATATATAGTTAAACAATATGTAGAAACAGTTTCCATGTTTACAAGATGTAGAATTAAACCTGTAATCAAAAATTTAATAGATTTCAACATAAAATGGAATTTTATAAACTTTTCGTATGAAGTCAGCCTTGAAGCATGAGTGATAGTATTTCAATACTTGAAGTTCAGAAAAAGCAAGTGTACATTACGTTATTGAAGGTCATTGCATTAATTTAGTGACTAGTATAGACATTGCAAAGTAAACGTGCTCAATTTAAAAATAGATACTTTTCAAGAACCTACTTGTGGTCAAGACAAACTTCCTGGATAATTTGGCATTGCTGTTACAGAAGTCCATATTCATATCCATTTATATTCTAGAAACCTACACCATAGTAACATGGATATAGAATTGGATTTGAATTCTGTGAAGTTTTGAATACTTGGTCTCAATTCTGTTTCTGTCTGACCTATTTAGCAGAAAGCTAAAGTCACCTCTGGGGGATATATCTTTATGAAAGTAAGTTTGACCAACGATTTAGGGAGGAGCACATATCCATTAGATGAAGCCGTGAAAAGCTCATTTAGAAAGATCAATCAGGAAATAATTAGCCTCAGGATATTTGAAAGTGAAATAGCCAGTTTGGGATTAGAGGTGAGAGAGAGAAAAAGAGGGTCAAGGTTCCTCAGAATGTTCTCACCTCTAACAATCCTGATTTAACCTCCGAGGAATAGGACCTGCCCATCACAGTTGATTTTAAAAGTCTTCATCAGATGCAAAATTTTACTTGTCTTTCTCTTTGTTAGTGCAGCAAAAATGAGCTTTTTTTTTTTTTTTTTTTTTTGAGATGGAGTCTCGCTCTGTCGCCCAGGCTGGAGTGCAGTGGCGCGATCTCGGCTCACTGCAAGCTCCGCCTCCCGGGTTCACGCCATTCTCCTGCCTCAGCCTCTCCGAGTAGCTGGGACTACAGGCGTCCGCCACCACGCCCGGCTAATTTTTTGTATTTTTAGTAGAGACGGGGTTTCACCATGGTCTCGATCTCCTGACCTCGTGATCCGCCTGCCTCGGCCTCCCAAAGTGCTGGGATTACAAGCGTGAGCCACCGCGCCCGGCCAAAATGAGCTCTTTTTATGACCTGGCTCATGTCAGTAAAATGGTATACTGTATTTCCTCAGTTATGAAGCCTATCATTTTGCATGAAGGAGGAAGCTAGTAAATCAAAATAAAGGAACATTAGTTTAAATTTTATATGACATTTGCGAATGGGGAGTAGAATAGTTTAAAAAATTGTTTTGATCTAAGTTAACATTGTGTAAAAAGACACTTTGACTGAGGTTGAATTTCAATAAAATTAAATACAACATATTTGTTTAGAGTTTGGTTAAAGTTCCAGAACTTCTCTGGATCCCATTTAAAAGGACTTTAGTACATTTTTAGTGGTACCACAAGTTATGTTCCATCAGAAATATCCCACATCATCCTCTTTTTCTTTCTTTGGATATTTTATTATTTTTTATTTTTTTAGTTATTTTGTACTCATGTTTTTCTTTCTCAAGTTCTTTGTTCTTTTATTCTTTCATTCTTTTATCCCTTCACTATTTTTGTTTTAACCAAGTGCGAATCTAACTGCCATTTGATCAGATATCATAAGCAGTATACTTTCATACTGACTCATAATTTCCTCTTATAAGCTTGTTTAGTTAATTCCCTCTTAGTTTTGCTATTCTTATGGCTTTCAATTAATAGTTATATTAGATGAGACAGGAA
Source organism: Symphalangus syndactylus (assembly GCF_028878055.3). Taxonomy (NCBI): domain Eukaryota; kingdom Metazoa; phylum Chordata; class Mammalia; order Primates; family Hylobatidae; genus Symphalangus; species Symphalangus syndactylus. The sequence goes on along the minus strand of NC_072426.2, from coordinate 108,593,766 downwards.
TTTAAAAAGACAGTGTTCATATATTTTAGTTATACTATATTTTTGCTTCTGCACTCTTTTGCGCCCAGATAACTTTGTGTATGCTCACTGATACTTAACATATTTCTCTAATCTTTCTATTCATTGTTACCCTTCTTCCAAAGTAAACATAAATTCCAACTTTATTTAGCTTGCTGTCTTTTTTTTTCTGACTTCTAGAAAACTTAACAAATTTAGTGCTCAAACACACAAATTATATTAGCCCTTATGGTTTGCATATGGCTTTTTGATTATATATATATATATATGCATTCTATTATGTATATAATCTATTATACATATTCTTTATGTATATAATCTATTATATATATTCTTTATATATATAATAGACTCCATTTTGCAGAATCAGGAGGTCATGTCGCTCAAGCGACATATGGATTATTGAAAGAAATAGCTAAGAAATGTGTCCATTACAGTGCTGTTTGTTACATTTTACAATAGAGGTAGCAGACTGTGTCATTGTGTTCAATAGGAAGAGTACCTGTTACTCAGAGCCAAAGATGGTGCTGTCTTGGCTGAGTTCTGAAGGATATATGGGGATTAATCAGATGAAGAAGGGAGAAGAGAAGCAATGCAGAGTGAGCAGGATATACATGTACTCCAATGTGAGAAAGAGAGTGGCAAGGTCTGGAATTTAGTCTGCCTGGAAACAAGTTAAAGTCATTAAGTGGGCAGAGAAAAGAAGACATTGTCAGGGGATGAAGAAGGAGAAAGAAACTTGAGGAAAGAGTAAAACATTCACATACTTACAGGACTAGACCTTAAAAAATAATATTTTTTAAAAATGTGATGGAAATACACTGTAAGAATACAATATAATAGAAACCTATATGGAATCAGAAATCAGATAAAACTATTGCCTGTAAACCACAATTCCATTCTTCCATGCCCTAGTTTGTGATGCAGAGGCTGAGATTCTTTACATTTCTACCTGCTACTTTGACAAGTGATAACTTGCTCTATTCTGCTAACACAAGGGATCTAGAGAGTGTTGAAAAATGCAAGGAGATAAGGGACTCTCTTGTTTCTATTTGCTGGCTGCTTTTCCCACAACAGATCTCCTCAGCCATTTGTTGGTTCCAGTCTCAGGCTTTATTTATTTATTTATTTATTTATTTATTTATTTCCTAGACCTGGCCTTTATGCCTTCCCTCAAAGGCCTGAGCCCCAGCTCTGCAGGTGTTTCCTCTTTTCTCTACCATCTGATAAACTCAACCTTTTCCCCTTGTATCCCCCAGGCTTAAGGGTGGTAACTACTTTCTGGAATTACCTCTGGTGTAGCTCAGAGCTTTTGTTTTGGTATTTGGCCCTATGACAGATATATAAATTATTGTCAAATTAAATATCTTCTGTTAAAAATTTTAACATCAAGATTGTCTCCTGGGTGATACAGTAAATTCAAATTTAAAATTTTAAAGCATGCAAATTTAAAATACAGTAATACATTGTCATCAAATGTTACTTTTATAACTTCAGAAACACAAACCCATTTTTTTTCTATACTATGATGTAAATGCCAGTTCTTAGTATATTTTTATTTGTAGGTCAGAGTTTATCTTTGAATTCTTTAATTTGATATAGTACTTTATGTTTCTGTTTTTTTTGTTTATTTATGATTTATAAAAGGTTCATGATGGGAAATATCTCTTGGTAAATATTTCTTAAAATACTACCTGCTATGTAATCCATATCCAATGTTTGTTATCCACATGAGTTAAAAGGGTATTGCAGCTGGAATTTGGCCAACAAAGATGTTATAATAAGAATGTTCTAAACTTGTTGTAATTCCAATAATTTATAATAATTTAATAAAATTTATTATGCTTTTAATACTCAATAGAATGTTATAAAAATAAGAGCTACAAATTATTATTTAACACACACTCAACTATGATTGCATACATTACCTCATTTGAGCCTAACAACTTATCAGAGCCTCAAAATATAAAGAAAACTCATGAAGTAGATTTTTTTAATTGAGGCTTTTTAAGTGCATGTTAAGTAAGTGATCTGTTTGATTTTAAAGCACAATTGCCTCTTTCAATTATGTAACATACTTCTTTTTGATAAATAATTAGATTATCCCGATTTCAAATTGAAATGTTGTTTTTAGTTAAACAATAGAAATGGAACTTAATAAAATTATCCTAAAATCTTTATATTTAAATATGTTATAGATGCAGACTTTTTCTAACATATTTTAAAGTATTATATTTTAAAAATATTTTTAAACTTCACTTGTATTACTATTGCATTTTGCAAAGTAAAAATGACAACTTCCAGCTTTAAATTATTTTCAACCACAAATTATAATTTTTATTTTACTAGGATAAGACTGGCATTATTTATCATGGATTAACTCATTTAAATGGTGTATGTATGTAGACACACACGTATGTATATTTAATATATCTTAAAACTAATGACATCTCTTCTAGATCTGTGTCACAATGATGAGATGGTAGCACAAGATTCAATCTTCAGCCTTATTAAAGGAGGAAAAAAATTTAAGGAATAAAATATCTTTTAGACAGTATTGGTGGTATTTGCCTGAAACAAATTATGTGCTGACTTCACACTCAGGCACTCTTCTAAAAATTTCTTTTTCTTCTTTACATTGTCTTCTATTATTAATTTACTTATAGTTTCACATCTTTTGGAATTTACCATCATAAAAATTTCATTACATATTTTGGTGGCATTGTATAGAGTTGATCATTTCTGCTGCATAAGACTCTCATCATACTCTTATATATAAACTTAATGAAACTCTTAGACATGTTTCCTAGGAGATATGTTTGCGAATGTTCATAATACTGAAAATCTAGTGCTAAATCAAATGGTATACAAATGCCAAATTTATTTCTGTACAAAACAGAATGTATATAAGCTTTGGTAACCTCACATAATGGAACACTATTACAAAGAAACTATAACTAAATGCACTTTATAAATAATATTTGTAGTATAATGTTGATTTGGCTCTGATGACTGGAGGAACACCAGGGTCCTTTGTCTCATGACGGTTTAAATAAAACAACACAGACACATGTGGAGTGATTTTAGGAAGAGAAATTAATAGGCAAGAAAGAAGGAAGAGGATCCCCCATACAGAAACAAAGGGAGGGGGACTCCAAGCCAAAAGAGGGAATCCCGAGTGCAGCTGAGAACAGCCAGTTATATTATGAGGCTGGAGGAGGTGGTGTTTGATTTGCACAGGGCCCAGGGGATTGGTTTGACAAGGTTTGTCACTCAAGTAGCCCTCAACGAAACTGTCCCTCCCACCCTAGCCTTTTAATATGTAAGTGCAGGGTGACATGATGTTCTACACAAATGGGGATATGTGGGGGCAGCCATGTTGCTAGGCACATGTGGGGACAAGAAGAAGACGGGGGAATTGCCATATTTGAGTGGACCCAGTTTCTAATGGCTGACAATTGCATATCAAGTCTTGCCGGCCTGGCTTTTCTGCTAGAAAAGAAATGCTTCTGGAGCTGCTTTAAAAAAAAAAAAAAAACTTCCCAAGGACCGCTTTTCCTCTCTATCTGCCTAAAATAATTTCTTAATAACTCCTATAACAATATTGAATAGAAAAAAATCCAGGAACATGCCTGTCTTTTCCTGATTTTTTTTTTAAGTACAATTACACACACACACACACACACACACACACATATTTAAGAACATGTAAAGGCTTAACACGGAAAATATTTACTTGGTGGAGGGAGACAGAGAAGTGAAAAGAGTGGCAAGAGGTAAACTCTGTCAATATAGTTAGAGGTAAACTATGTCAACATTTTAGAACTCAGTGGCTAAAATAAAGCAGCTTTATTCCAAGGATGATCATTCATTAAGAAGAATTAAGAATGTCCTGAGAGATAGGTGCATGTCAATTTGGAGAAGCATATTAGTAGGCAGATCCATTTTATTGTTATGACTTTGATGAAAAATAGACTGGATGGAATTAACAGATTAGTTTCTTGTGAAACAAGAACAATGCAACTCAGGTTAAAGTCACTAAGATCAAAGCATGGCTGAGTTAATAACTGCATTGATTTAAACCAAAGGCTATATCCTTAATTGATTTTAAATATGTGTAGTAAAATCAATGTAAATTGAAGTAAAAACATCTTTACTGACGCGTATGCAGAAAAGCCACACAAGATTATAGAGGCATATTTCCATATACTAATTATTTATCTTTTTATCCTTTATGTATCTTTCTCCACACCCACTTGCCTTTCAATCTACCTTCCTACCGATCTTTCTGTTTTGTCTATTTATCTAAAAGTCTATTTTTGGTTTTTGCTGGTTTGTTTTGAGACAGGGTCTAGCTGTGTGTTCCAGGCTGGAGTTCAATGGCACTATTATGGCTCACTGCAGCCTCGACCTCCAAAGCTTAAGCAATCCTCCTACCTCAGCCTCCCAAGGAGCTGGAACTATAGGCATGTGCTACCATGCCTGGCTAATTTTTTATTTTTTGTAGAGATGTGTCTCTCACCATGTTGCCCAGGCTGGTCTCGAGCTCCTGGGCTCATGCAATCCTCTCACCTTGGCCTCCTAAAGTGCTGGGACTACAGGTGTTAGCCACCATGCCAAGCCTAACATTCTTTTTTGCACAAAATCTGAGATGAAGAGCATTTGACCTGACCTTCCAATGGATGAACTTACAAGCATATCATATGTCCTTTGAAATCTATACCATAGATGGAAGTTGAAGAATTTTTAAAGTGTGTCTACATCTTCTTTAAAAATAAGTATAATTTTCTGCAATATGTAATAATAAATAGTTGTTACTCAATTTGTCATTCAATTTGCTCTTGAATACATTTTTAAACCATTGGTATCCTTTTCTAGGAATTACTTTATTTAATTAAATATTTTGTATATTCTGTCCATTTTACTTAATTATTTATTAAAATAAAAATATAGAATAGCTGAATTATATACTGCAACTTCAAAAATTGGGAAGACAAGGAAAATATAATAATAGGAAATCAAGGTGATACATTAATAGGAAATGATAGGAAATCAATAATAAAATCTCAAAATGAAATTCTTGATAGACTAACAGAGGCATAAGAATTTGAAGAATGGGAATCTTCATAGGACTAATCATATATATTTAGAAAATGTGAAGAATAACAAGACTGGAAAGCATAACTTTCATTCATTTAACAAATTTATACTGACATCTGTATATTCACATGCCTGGGACACCATCCAGTTCATGTATTACCTAATATGAACTGGATGCTGTCCCAGGCATGTGAATATACAGATGTCAGTAAATGAAATAGACAACATGAAGCTTATATTCTTGTGGAGGAGAAAGAGAATAAACAATAAACATAATATGTAAGTAAATAATTTTCAACAGTTAAGTGGAAAAAGAAAACATTAGAGAAGAATAAGAAGAATTTAGATGTGTGATTTGGAGATGGATGTTACAGTATTTAGTAGAATGGACAACGTAGGCCTTTTGAGACCATGGAGGGTTTTAGAATAGTCTTAGAAATGACAACTCAGCCACTTGTATCTGGGGAAAACCTTCCAGGCACTGGGAATGGGAAGAATAAAAATACTCAGGAGATAATATAGTGTCATTCAAGGAACAACAACATGGCCAGTTTGGTGGGCTAAGATGTTGTGGGAAGTCAGGGACCCTGAATAGAGGGACCAGCTGGAGCCATGGCAGAGGAACATAAATTGTGAAGATTTGATAATAATGTGGACATTTATTAGTTCCCAAATAATACTTTTATAATTTCTTATGCCTGTCTTTAATGTCTTAATCCTGTTATCTTCATAAGCTGAGGATGTACGTCACCTCAGGACCACTGTGATCATTGTGTTAACTGTACAAATTGATTGTAAAACATCGTGTTTGAACAATATGAAATCAGTGCACCTTGAAAAAGAACAGAATAACAGCAATTTTTATGGAACAAGGGAAGACAACCATAAGTTCTGACTGCCTGTGGGGTTGAGGAGAAAAAGCCATATTTTTCTTCTTGCAGAGAGCCTATAAATGGATGTGCAAGTAGGAAAGATATCACTAAATTATTTTCCTAGCAAGGAATATGAATATTAATACCCTGGGAAAAGAATGCATTCCTGAGGGGAGGTCTATAAACGGCCACTCTGGGAATGTCTGTCTTATGAAGTTGAGATAAGGTCTGAGATATGCCCTGGTCTCCTGAAGAACCCTCAGGCTTGCTAGGGTGGGGAGAAATTCCACCCTGGTAAATTTGTGGTCAGACCAGTTCTCTGCTCTGGAACCCTGTTTTCTGTTGTTTAAGATGTTTATCAAGACAATACATGTACCACTGAACATAGACCCTTATCAGTGGTTCTGCTTTTGCCCTTTGCCCTGTGATCTTTGTTGGACCCTTATCAGTCGTTCTGCTTTTGCCCTTTGCCTTGTGATCTTGGTTGGACCCTTGTCAGTGGTTCTGCTTTTGCCCTTTGTCCTTTTCCCTCAGAAGCATGTGATCTTTGTTAGACTCTTATTACTGGTTCTGCTTTTTACCCTTAGAAGCATGTGATCTTTGTACCTACTCCCTGTTTTTACACCCCTTCCCCTTTTGAAACCCTTAATAAAAACTTGCTGGTCTGAGACTCAGGCGGGTATCATGCTTCTACTGATATGTGATGTCACCCCTGGCAGCCCAGCTATAAAATTCCTCTCTTTGTACTGTCTCTCTTTATTTCTCAGCTGGCCAACACTTATGGAAAATAGAAAGAACCTATGTTGAAATATTGGGGGCGGGTTCCCCCAATACTAAGAGAACAAATAGTAGAGGATATCAGAGATAAGATAGTGGGATGTGACGGGTTACAATGTAACCTTACATATCATTTGGGTCCTCATAAGCACTTCTAAAGATTTTGGCTTCTAACTCTAACGAAATGGTGTGCCTGTACAGAAGTTTGAACACAGGAGCAACATGCTATTATTTGCAATTTAAAAGGATCTCTGGATTTTGTATTGAGAACAAACTATAGGATAGAAATATGGCTAGAGCAGTGTGACTGCCTGGGAGTCACAGTGATAGTCAAAAGATGATGATGGTGGTGCCAGTGCTCAAAAATGTGCATTATAAAGGTAAGTCCTACAGTTGTGACACTTTGGCAACAATCTCAGAACATCAAATAAGTGCTCCAGTGTTATCATGATGAAATACTTCACTAAACTCAGTGAATGAGTTGATGTCTCTAATATGAGAGATGACTATATGATACATACAAAACAAAGTATTATAGTAAGTATAAATGAAGAACAAATGTATCATGACATTTGCTTCATTTGGCAACAAGATTACATCACTATCTGAAAATTACACATACTCTTTTGGCATACATGAATAAATAAATGTGTCAAAGAATCATTGATATATCTGAATGCTCTGGAACATAGACTCCAGAGCTTAAGGAGGTTGTTTCAGTCACTGCTTTATCACCAGACTTCAAAACATTGCATAAAATATGAGACTCCATCCATAATAATTTGTTGAAATAAGTATTGAATGAACAAAAGACTTATGTTATGCCAGGTAGATATTTAAAAAGAAAATTACTATTTCTGGCATAGAAATTTGCTATTTTAATTGCTTTACTTCTTTAAAAATTGTGATTTTGTATGCACCAAAATATTATTAAATTGAGATTCAAAATTTACTTTCACTTTTTTTTTTCTTTTGAGATGGAGTCTTGCTCTGTCACACAGACTAGAGTACAGTGACGTGATCTCGGCTCACTGCAACCTCTGCCTCCTGGGTTCCAGTGATTCTGCTCCCTCAGCCTCCTGGGTAGCTGGAACTAGAGGAGTGTGCCACCATGCCTGTGTAATTTTGTATTTTTAGTAGACACGGGGTTTTGCCATGTTGGCAAGGCTCGTCTCAAACTCCTAACCTCAGGTGATCTGCCCACCTAGACCATCCAAAGTGTTGGGATTACAGGCGTGAGCCACCGCACCTGGCCTTACTTTCACTTACTAAAGCACTGTTTATTTTTTTTATTGAAATAGACTATAACTTTTAGTTTTTGAATTATATTATTTATAGAACATATCATAAACATATTTTAAGAGGTACAGAATTTCACCCAAACTTAGATAGTCTGTTTCTTAGATAACACAGTACATATATACATGCCTGACTTTTAAGACAATTTGAAATAATTCATTCCCATCTATCTATCTATCTATCTATCTATCTATCTACCTACCAAACTACAATCTATCTGGATGTTTCTTCATGATATGTCAAAGAACATTTTTAAAAATTCAAAATATATTAATTCTGTGTTGTTATGTCAACTTAAATTGTATGATTATAGCTAAAACTTAATTGTAGAGTTAGTGCTGAAACTTAAAATGTGACATAAATTGAAACATCTTGTTAGAATTTTGGATATATATATATAATATATTATTGACAGAGCTTCACCATAAGCTACTCAATATGTAAACCAGAAAGCACATTCTGAATAAGGCAACTTTCTACAATCAAAGAAGACAGTCTATGAGGTTGAATAGCACATAATTACATAAATAGGTGCTTAAAAACTACCTAGAGGCTTTCAGGGAGTATAAAATATGCATCAGACTATAGATACCATATATAAATAGTATTAGTTAAAGTGAAATGTGACTGATGATATGCAAAAATAAAAAAAATTACTGGAAAATCTTGAACTTGCTAATGTGTCTTTCTCAAAATACTAATATAGTTTTATTCCATGGTATATATGTAAAGCCTGTCAAATTTTCCTGGTATACCTTACTCGCTAAATAGTATTGGCAAGGGATAATTAGCCAACATATTTTAATTTAGTTTTGAAAATTTATCAAACCCTACAAAGCATTAAATAAAGCATAGGCTTTTCCATTGTTTAATAAACAATGCTTGCTTCGGAAGTTTTTGAAGCCAATACAACAAACTCAGCATTTGGGGAGTTTTTATTTTGTCATTATTTCGGTAACTGAAGGCGTATGCTATTTTTATCTACAAGGAAATCAGAAGCCTGGAAGATATTTTTCTCTAACTGTAGTGAAATCAGGGGACTATAAACCAAGGCTTCATGGGAGCATATGGGCAGAAACTCCCTGGTCTTGGCAAGAAATGAGCCTTCGGGGAATGAGCCTGTTGAGAAACCAGAACATTAGAGATACTGAAATAACATTTTATTTGCAAAAAAAAAAACAAAAACAAAAAGTATTTTGGTGCATAAGTTTATACCTTAGCACTGCTTTCTGGTACTATTGAAGCCCTCAAAACCTGAGTATAAAAGTACTAATATCCACATCAAAATACTCTTGAGAGTTCCTCCTATGATTCTTTTTTGCCTACTCGTGTGAATAGTAATCATTATAATAATTGTAAATGAAAATATAAAACTGTTTCATCAAATCATAGAAAATGTAGTCTTAAAAAAACAAACAAAAAAGAAAATGCTGGTCTTATTATCATTTAGAAATCAATATATTTGTATGACCCTTCATTGCCAAATTTATTTCATTTTGCTTTCACAGGTTTATAAAGGTCTAATAGTATTTTTGATGTGTGCTTAGTATGCTCAAAAATCTTTATGACTAGATTTTAATAAGACAGTCTGAAGAATACATATTCCTAAAGTATTTCTAAACTCAGCATTTCTATACTTTTTTTTTTTTTTTTTTTTTTTTTTTGAGACGGAGTCTCGCTCTGTCGCCCAGGCTGGAGTGCAGTGGCGCGATCTCGGCTCACTGCAAGCTCCGCCTCCCGGGTTCACGCCATTCTCCTGCCTCAGCCTCTCCGAGTAGCTGGGACTACAGGCGCCCGCCACCACGCCCGGCTAATTTTTTGTATTTTTTTAGTAGAGACGGGGTTTCACCGGGGTCTCAATCTCCTGACCTCGTGATCCGCCCGCCTCGGCCTCCCAAAGTGCTGGGATTACAAGCGTGAGCCACCGCGCCCGGCTGCATTTCTATACTTTTTAACTGATCATAGGATAAATGATTAACAGATACATTGTATTGATACATAAATATAAATACAGTAAATTTTATAAAAACAAGTGAAAAATTGTTTAGATAAACATTTGCACGTAAAGTATACCGCTAGTTAAACAAAAAGAAACCCATTTTCCTGTATCATTTATATTTTTGTGTGGATAATTGAATCAGATCCTCCTTAATTTTCTTACAAAATATTCAATATAAATTGGATTCAAAATTCCTGAAAAATTATCATTTCTCAGTGGTAAACTTGTATTCTGTTGTTTTTACAATGGGCAAAGTGGTTAAAAATGAGTTTTCCTCCACCAATTAGGTACTTAACACCAAGAAAGGAACAATTTGTTCCTAAAACTTATTCTAATAAACAGAATGAAAATTATGAAAGACTTTTGTTTTCAACATCCTATCCTAAGTTAAAAGACTATAACTTCAGCTGTTTCCTTAGTTGTCATTGTTCTTTCCAGTAAAGTATAAGTGCTTTTGTAAATCATGTAGCTTGCACCAAAAAAATTTCTCTCTACTACATTATCATACTTATGGTCAATTATTCTAAAACATACGTAATATCAAACTCATGATACATGTTAAAATTCTGTAGTTTCTTTTATTTCCAAGTGTGTATATGTGCTTTTGTCTGTGTGTATTTTCAATAGTATATTCTCTTGGCTAAAATGCAAAATTACTGTTGCTATTTTGGCTTATTTTATTTTCCTTGCAATTAGTATGTATTCATAGTGTTAGCATGTTGTTATAAACATATTACTGGAAAATCAAAATCTTCCATTTTCTTATTTTGAAAATTTTCTGATATTTTTATTAACAAAGTAGTATCCAAATTTACAAGTCATCACATTTAAAAAATACAATAGTTAACAAAAATGATAAAACCTATTTTAATAATATGAAAATCTGTAGACATAGATATATTCAATATATTGTAACCTAAGATTTGGCAAGCTCTAGTGAGACACAGAATAAAGGAAGTTCATTGTGTTGAAGAAATTCTTATGCCATTCTTGAGAATCTATTTAAATGTAACCACCTAAGCATTTGTTTTTCTTATAGTGTATTTCCTGTAGTTAATCCTCTTACTTACTGGACTTATTCCAGATTCTTTTATTATAAGTAATAAAATCATAGGAATACTCTACACTAGCACTTCAGAATTAAACCTGATTTCTCTCATTTGAGCTTAGCAATTTTCCCCGTCATATTTTTTGAAAAAGGATAAAATCAAGGACAAAAATATTAGTGAATAAGACTTCCTATGTCCCTGCAACAAAGAAAAATCCAAGACATCAATATTGTCAAATAGGGATCCAATTTAAGCTTGGCATTAAATAATGAAAATGGCTAAATATTAATGTTTCTTTATGTGAACATATTGAAATAGCCAGTTGGTAAACATAGTAAGTTACAATTAACAGCCTGAAATCAGATCGTTAAACAATTCTAATAAGGGCTGGTCTTTTAAAGGATTAATCTGTGAAAAAATATGCTACTTTCAGTCTCTCAAAACTTGTGCCAAAACATTTAGTATATAAATCACTGAGAACCATTTTTTTCAACATATACATGATGATATATATCTGTAAATCTCAATACAATTACAAATGTCCCCATTCATTAAAAAAAAAAAAATAAAAAGTCATTGTGTTAAGACCTGGGGTTTCAGTAGCGAGCTACACAAAGTTGGCTGCTATCTTCATGGAGCTTTGTGGGGGTTCAAGTCAGGAAAACATTAAACACTTCCATTCCTCTTCTCCACTCTTCTGGTGTCAGAGAGGCCCCACAAGGATCTGAACCTTTACCAACACCTTGCAGCTATAATGTAGTAGTATGCATTAGCCCTTTGCTTCCCTCTTTCTGATTGCAGGAGGCCTAAAGGGAGCTGATATCGTATTCCCACATGGAGACAATGAGAGATGCATGGCAGCCTTCTACTTTCACCAGGGAAGTGTCAACGAGGCCCAGAAAAGTTCTGACCTTTACCACATATTTGTGCAATAAAGTAGTATGAGTCATTGCCAATATTTCTCATGAACTTGGATGCAGAGCTTCAAGGAAATATTAGCAAATCATGCATGCATGTAAATATACAAACACACATCCCTATGCACACACACACACATATATATATAGAATTATACACCATTATAGACCATTGTCAATTATACACTATGTCCAGCTGGGATTTATTCCAAGTATGTAAGACTGCTTCAATATTCAAAAATAAATCTGTATAATCCACCATATTTACAGGATAAAGAAGAAAAATCAATTGGTCACATCAATGGATGCACACAAAACCATTGACAAAATCCAACACCTATTCACGATAAAAACTTCTGGCAATCTAAGCAAGAAAAATGTTTCTCAATTGGATAAAGAATATTTATCAAAATATATTACACGTAATTGTGGAAATATTGAATGTTTTTTCTCTGTGTTTGGAAATAAGACCAATAAGGAGAATGACACAATGTATCTTTGTGACAATGTAACTATTCTATATGTTCCTTGTACCCTATCAGTATCCTAGCAGAGACATTTTAATATATGTTTTCAAGGTGGAGGGAAACTGGTTAAAAAGTATGCAAGATCTATGTGTATTTCTTTCAACTGCATGTGCATCTATAATTATCTCAAAATAAAAATTTTAATTAAAAACACAACATGAAGATAATATTGGAAATCATTATGATGGTTTTTATAGCAACAATATGTTTTTAGGGCTTCTCACAATTTCAGTAACAAAATGATTAATACATTTCCGGTAAAGTTGAAGAGAAGATGAAAACAAAAGTTTCCACAATGCTATGAAGAATTTACCAATTTTGTTGATAATTAAAATATTTTAAAATTGTGTTTAATAATTATTTCCAAGAACATTTTAGAAAAGGAGGTGAAATCCCTGGGGACATTCTTAAGGAATAATTATTATAGGCCTAGCCAAAATAAGATATTTTTACTTGCTTGTTTGTTTTTTTCTTGAAACAAACTGTCTGATAGGACAGAGATTGCAAGATAATAATGGGTAATAACTAATTCTAATAATAGAATTAGTAACTAGAACCTACATCCTGAAAGAGGAGTTATGAATCATTTAGTGGAGATTTTTATTAATATATTTTCTGTGCATAATTTGGTTGTAAAAATCGTCCATCTTTTCACATAGGTATGCCATATATAATTTGTACACAGAATTTATAGCACAACTTACAACTCTGGTCTTCTGGGATCAGAAAGGTAGTGATCTACACATTTTTAAAATTTGTCTGCTACAAATGCTGTAGAAGTTTTGGATGAAATATAATAAACATCCACGCAATTAAGAGTTGAGCTCACAAAGGAATAAAGAAAATTTTAAGTAGGTTGGGATGGGGTAGTGGTAGTTGAAAACCGAGTTGTAAAATCATGTTGCTATTCCAGATGTCTGTAACTGAGAAACTTGGTATATTGCCCAAGAAAGCTTGAAAATAAAACTTGCACTCTCACAAGGCAGTGGAATAGAGCTAAATCTAAGTAGAAGTACCTTACAGACTCAATTAATAAAAATATCCACTCAATTTCTAAAATTGATTGTTTTAAGCTAGGTGCTATCTGAAGAAATTATATGTGAATATTTATAACCACAAGCTGGTTATTACAAAGACTTAGGTTTTTCCTGGGCATTGCCTGCATGGTCTGGGTAAACTCATTGTGAGAAAACAGCATTAAAAATGATACCACATTGATAAAAGTTCTGAGGTTTAAATCTGGAAAGCCAAAAGCAAATATTTTTAGGATGGAAACACTATTAACTCAGATATGTTCTATAATAAGTACTATAAAACTACATATACTCCTGCCTTATGATTCAGCTATCAACCTCCTTGGTATTTACCCAAATAAGCTGAAAACTTAGGTCCACTAAAAACCCAACACATGGATGTTTTTAGCAGCTTTATTTATAATAGGCAAAACTTGGAAGTAACCAATATGTCATTCATTAGGTGAATGAATGAATTGTAGTATATCCAGACAATGAAGTATTATTCAGTACTAAAAAGAATAAGCTACCAAACCATTAAAAGACACAGATGAAATGTAATTGCATATTCCTAAATGGAAAAAGCCAACCTGAAAAGGCTACATACTGTATGATCTCAACTGTATGACATGCTGGAAAAGGCAAACTCTGGAGACATTTTTTTTAAAAAAAGCAGAGGGTAAGGTGAGGGAGGAATAAATAGGCAGAGTACAGAGGATTTTTAGGGCAATGAAACTATTATGTATGATATTATAATGGTGGTATCTGTCATTATACATTTGTTCAAAAGCATAGAATGTACAAGAACAAAAATGAACACTAATTTCAACTATGAACTTTATTAAAAATGTAAACTTTGGATAATAATGATGTATCAATGGAAGTTTATCAACTGTAACAAATGCACCACTCTGGTGGGGGCTGCTGGTAACTGGGGAGTCTATGCATGTATGGGGAAAGGGGAATATAGAGAATCTCTATACCTCTTGCCCAATTTTGCTGTGAAGCTAAAGCTACTATAAAAATACTGTTTATTAAAGAAAAGTGTAAAATGACCAAGACAAAATTTTATAGAAAATACACAGAATAACATTTTGCAATCTGTGATTATGTTTAACTTGAAATCTGCTTGAATGACTTCAGCTGAAATCTGAAACACATAGAACAGAGCACACTGGATACAGTAACTTTGAGGAGTTCCAATCATGCTGATGTGTCTCTAGTTACATCTCTGTTTTACACACTTTGTTCCAACACCAACAGAATACAAATTATTTTAAGTGGGTTCCTCTGCCGACAGAGACCTTTAGCGAAAAGATATATTTGGCATGGATAATTGAAAGCCAGCTAATGAAGAACAGTGAAACCAGCATGGTAGAATGTTAATTAGCCACCTTCATTTACTGGAAAAAATGAAATTTTTACATGTTACACTCTAACAATCAACTTGCTCTATGTTAACATTTTATACTTAATGGGGTACGATAAGATTTGAATAAATATAGTCATTGTTTTTCACAAATTAAAATGTATGGTCAATTATTGATCTAGATCTGTTTCTTTCTCATGTATGATTTTCTAAGATTTGAAAGGTGCTTTCTGCCTTTTCTCTTATAAAGAATATCAAAAGATTAAAAGAAATCATGAAACTTTGTCACATTACCTATGTGCAACTTTTCCTTTTAATTTTATTTAGTAATTAGAAGATCCAATGTTCTTTACAACAACAGATGAAGAATGAATCCTTTACAGGTAAAACAAATTGTCTTTTTGTTGTACTTTAAAAGTTTAGATGCTATACCTAAACAATGATAGATTTGTTAAATCAATGAAAGTATACTCAGTGCTAATGTCAATATAAATTCCAGACACTTTTGAGTGAAGAGTAAGGTTTACTGGAATACTTCCAATCAAACACCTTTATCATGTGGAAAATTTTATGTAGCAACTGAGTGAAAATGTGTTTTCTCATGAGTTATTTCTATTTATTGATCCTTCCTATTTGTTTGACTTGCTCCTGATGTATTAAATCTTTCTTGTCTTCAACTACAATCATTTTACTGAGGAATTCTATCACTTTTGGTTTCTTTCAGTTTTGATGCTTAAAATTTGCCATTACTGGAGTGATTCTTCAATTAGCACTTCTCTACTGAGGGAGACTTCTGAGCATTTGCTTGTCTTGTTTTGTTTTGTTTTGTTTTGCCTTAGTGTTCATTAAAAACAGGATTAATTAATAGTCTCTGATAATTTTATGAATAATCCTTTTTTATCTTCATTCAGATATGTCTGGCATACGATGATGCCAGAATATAAAGTTTATGTGAATGTTAGACCAAAAAAGAAATACATTGTCAAAAATCAGGAGTTCTAGAAAAAAAAAATAATGGGATAATGCAGCTATCAGAATCCTCATTAGCAGTACCTTCTATTTTTAGCTGGGTGTGGTGGCTCATGCCTGTAATCCCAACTACTCAGGAGGATGTGGTGGGAGGATTGCTTGAGGCCAGGAGTTCAAGACCATCCTGGGCAACACAGGGAGACTCCCATCCCTAAATTTATTTTCAAAAATTAACATGGTTGCGCACATCTGTAGTCCCAGCTACTTGGGAGCCTAATGCAGGAGAATCACTTGAGTCCAGGAGTTCCAGGCTGCAGCAAGCTATGACTCTGCCACTGCACTCCAGATGGAGAAACAGAGCAACACCCACTTTCTAAAAAAAACAAAAACCAGAAACAATACAGTACCTCCTATTTTGCAAACATTTAACAGTTCAGCTGGATAAATATTAAACTAGGAGAGTGTGCTTGTCATTCGTGGTCAAATTATAAGTAAAATTCCCCATAAGAACTTATATAATGAATATTAAAATGACAGATGTATCATTGATTAAATAAATTAACTTTGTATACAAACATGTTATTAACGTAATGTTACAAATGTAGCCTTCACATTCTAATTTTTAATGTAAGTTTCTATTATTAACAAAATGTCCATAGATGGACAGATCCAGTTATATTTCACTGATAGATCTAGTTATATTGCAATTAACATGTCGATAGAAATGAAAATAGTGATAGCAGTGAATATATTTAAAAAGTTAAATGTTGAAAATTTTTATTTAAATTGACTGTGTTACTTTATCACAATATCAAAATTAAAAGAAATTTTTTTTAGGAAAACAGTCATGAATTTTAGTATGATATCTTTTTTTTTTTCACTCCGTGAAAAGGGTAGGCACTCTTATTACAGTATAATGTAAATGAATGAGTTTTGACTGAGTGCTCTGTGCTGACCAAGTTAGCAAAAAGGGAAGAAAAAAAATGTTATTTTTAAAAGTTGCTGGCAGTTTAAATGACTTGCTCCATATGTGTATATATATATATATATACATATATATAGGTGTATATATATATATATACATATATATAGGTGTATATATATGTGTATATATATATAGGTGTATATATATAGAGAGAGAGGTATATGTGTGTATATATATACGTGTATATATATATATATATATATGGAGAGAGAGAGAGAGAGATTGAGTCTCACTCTGTAGCCCAGGCTGGGGTGCAGTAGTGCGATCTCGGCTGACTGCAATCTCTGCCTCCTGGGTTCAAGCAATTAATATGATATTGAATTAATTAATATGATATATATGTATATATATGTATATATATGTATATGTGTATATATATGTATATATGTGTATATATGTGTGTGTATATGTATGTGTATTTGTGTGTATATATATATAGAGAGAGAGTAGATACAATGGAAGATAATATGGGAAGAAAGTGGAGGTAAGGCTGAGGTGGGCAGGAAGGGCTGGGGCAGGGTGAATTAAGTCATACTGAGGGGATGTTTGTGTCTTCTTCCATTCTGTGATGGCCTAACCACTGAGACTTTATAAACGACCAGACACAGCTTTCAATTTAAAGTTGTTTTCTGCCTGTGTAGTAATTACCTTCTTTTACTGTCAAATACCTGGTAATGATCCATCACATAGAGCAGTAGGTTTCAGAGATGCTTTGGGCAATGGAAGAAGTAAGAAGGTGGGCCATGAGGTTCTATTAAGATTCACTAACAGCATGAACAGAAGCCTAACATCAATGCTCAGGTGAGAGACTGAGAGTCTTCAACCTTGGAGGAAGAGATGAAAGCACCAGTCTCCTCAGGGTCAATCAATTTATTTTTTCATGTAAATAAACTGAAAGAGTGAGTAGTGAACAACATAGAAGCTATGATTTAACAATATTGAGGATGGTTTATAGAGGTATTAGCAGTTTGTAACAATTCATGATAATGATATTGAAGAGCCATCTTTTTCTATTTTCTATTGAAATATTTAAAGAGGTCTGAGTAGTTTTGAGAGAGAAACAAAAGAACTTAGCAATATGCAAATATATTTATATATTTTAGGTTATTAGTTGGATAATATATTTATAATAAAATTACAGATATGCATATGTATCTTAATAATTTAAAAGAAGCAAACACACAAAGAGCTACAATTTAAGAGACATTTCAGATAAGTACAATGATATATTTTCACAAACCTAGGTCAGGCATGGGCTTTAATAATTCTCGTGCATTTTCAATTTAAGTCTTCAGAAAATCACTTTAAACAATTTTATGTGCTGAAATAATACAGCTTTTGTATTACATAATTATTAGGCATTACATTGTAAAGTTGTTTCAGCACTTTCATGACTCTCAGGTGTATAATTGATAGCAGTTTTAACTAGAAAGCATAATGCATTTCTTTATCTTGTCAGCATAGGTTTTCTTTATAAAAGCTTTAGATAATACAAGAGAACTTGTGTGACAACAGGAAACATTTTCAATGATACGGTTTATTGACCTGTGCATATAGTAACTGTAATCTGAAATATGAGAATGATTTTAAAGTACCCATCTAAAAATAGAAGATAGATTTTGTAGAATATAAACCAGCAGATAACATTAATTAAGCTCACTGAAATTACTTGAATGAGAATATATACCATGTATATAATGATTTTCAAAATTGAATGAATGAATATTGGCTTATGAAAAAGATAAACTTTGATTTTTAAGCTCCTATTATCATTAATTTTAACAGCATAATAAATGACATTGATGTTTTTACTGAAATGGTTTATTGTTACAAATAGGTTTCATAATACATACAAAATAATTGGTCACAATCTATAGAAGATCTGCTTTTCTAAAAAATTCCAGAAAGTGTACTATTTTACCTTTCTTTATTTTAATGTATGAGTAATTACAGCTAACTGAGATGTAGCAAAGGAGAGTAAGCAGAATGTATTATTTTAAAAATACGTCAATGCGAGTAAAAACTAAGATAGAAACTTATTTTCAGTACAATAAATATCTAGGACAGGAGGAAAATCCTTCAAAATTCCATGATGGTTATTCTGTGTGTGTTGTGAAAGACATAGTGAATAGTGTTCGACCTTGAAAATGGTGGTTCCATTGTATTGGTTATTCAGTCTCATTAAGAAGTAAAGTATATAATGATGAAATAGAAGAACAATACAGTTATACTCCAAATCAAGTTGTTTTCAAAGGTATCTAAAATCTAAAGGGTTAGGGAAAGTTATCAACAATTTTCTAAAATAAAGTTAGGTTTATGACAACTCTATAATCTATTTTCCATTTTTTACATGTAAGTGATTTTAAGAGTTGTCTTTATTTTCAAGTGGTTAGTATTCTGTACTCAATAAATTTTATGACAAATGACTCAAAAAACAATCAATATTTAAGATAATTGACATGAGAACAAATGGGTAATGTGTAGTTGTAAAAATTTATGTTTGTGGTGAAATGATAAAGTATAATGATGCTTAGAAAGTTTGTTTCTAGAGCTAATAGTTTATCACATATTTCTTGCGTGTTAAAAGGGTTGAAAGTCATTAACCCATTCCTATTTATCATTAGTAAACCATGTTAACCAAAAAGACAGTTATAGTGGTTGCAGAAATGAGCTCACTTTCTCAAGTGAGCAAAGTTATGGAGGACAACAATGCTGCAAGCAAAACCAGGAAAAACTGATGAGGTCACAAGAGAGGTGTATGCGTGTGCAGCAGAGTGTATAGGGAAGGAAATAGGTAGAAATGAAAGAGGAGATCAAGGGCAAAATATTAATGTGTACTGACAAGCAAACATTAATGGGTAATGGGCAATAAAGTTTTAAAATGGGGGTCTCCCAATCTTAAAGGTATTGATTTTGTATTTTTATTGCAAGACAGAAGACACCGAAATTATATTACCAGCGCTTAAGTCATTTAAATATCTGTGCTTTGCTTAAAGGAAATAAAAAATTAATGGTAGACGTTATTCCACCTGGTGCTTAAGTCATGCTTTAGTGAAAAATTATGTGTTTAGGAATGTATTTAAAACTTTCAGGCCGTATTTTTTCTTAGTAATGACCTTGATGAATGAATGCATTTTGCTTTATGCTCATTTCTTTATTTGCAGATGTTGTTAAATTTTCCTAAAGACTTAGAAGGATTTTTTTTTCAGATTTCTTTATTGTAAGATTATTTGGCTCAAATGTCAATATTTAAAAAGATTTAACTGTTTAAAGTCTTCATACCACCACTAATAACACACACACTACAAACACCTACATTCCATTGGGTATATGTTGCACTGGATACCATAAATATAGTAACTTGTGCTATCTGATTGATATTTTTTCTGCATGCCTTAGAATATGGCTTTTCCCCTTTCTCTGCATACATTTTAAATTCTTACATAAATCTGAAACTTAATACTTGTATACTGATACGTATTTTATTTTGTTTTGAATCCAAGTGTTGGTGACTGAATAAAATAGTACAACATTTATTAATATATTCTTTAACCAAATGAATATAGTTTAAAAATAATCCCTTTTTAATACATTATCATAGCATAATTGTTAATTGTCTAGTAAACAGCATGTGCTATAGTGACAATAGCACATCACACGCAGTTTAATAGTTGATTATCATTTGGAAGATGTTGGTTACTTTAATGTGTATGTAAGGAATATAAGTAGCTAATAAATATTGCTATTTAGAAGCAAACATGTCCTACTACTTTTCTTTGATATTTTAATTGGCATTTAATTAAAATTTCATAAAAGTTGCAGGTGAGTTATTAAAAATGGTAGTCTGCTATCATTTTCTATATTATGCTTGAAACAGTGTTTTCTTGGTTCCAAACAATAAAAATAAAATTCAGAAATAGGACCAGATATTGATGCTAATACAGAGTTTCAAAATGTATTCACAATATTTTATTTCAAATATTAGTTTTTATCAAAATAATCTCATTCTTCTCATATTTTGAAATTACATTAAATAAATACTGTTAACTAAAGTTGTAAATAATCTTACTTGGGAAAAATATTGACTATTAAATATATTTAATATTCCCCAACATATGATTTTTTTATTTTGAAAAAAAATTTAATAAATAATACTGTTTCAGTAATAGTACCTCTCTTTTGTCTAGAGAGTACGTTGTCTAGATTGAAATGTTTTGTTTATTATTTTGAAAAACCTTCTTTTGATATGTTAATTGGCAATATAAGAGCATTTAAATTTAATCTAGTGTAAGATAGAAACTCTTTTCCTTCCTTTCCTATACCTTTCAGAACATATTTAGGGTACATATTAATTATGTGCAGTATCCTTTTAGCAGAACCTCTGCTTTCAAAAGAAAGGAACAGTCTTGGGGAAGAGTATTTTACTTTTCTTTAGTCATTTGACCTGATAATCTTTCTTATAAAGAGGGTAGAAAAATAACTGCCTTAGCGTTCTCACAGGGTTTCTGTAACAACCAAGTGAAATAATAAATATATGTGTACTTGATGCCCAATGTATATTTATTAAATATAATGATAGCTTGTATAGAAATTTCAAATTATACACATAATTCAAATTATGTGTTAATTTGAATCCTAGGACAATAGGACAAAATTTCTCCTCCTCTTTGAGAATTTCTCACAGTGTCTTATTTACAATATTACTGATTTTCTTAATGTCTACTGCCCCTTCTAATTTGGATAACATGTATTGACATGTACCTTTTCTGTGCATAGGTAATCACAATAAATCTTTTCTGAATTCTTTCTCATAAAAATGTTATTAGATACATATTCTCATATACATACATGTACACATATGAAAGCTACATGTGTATATACATATATGCAAAAATACATACCTGTATATAAATTACCTGGATATTTTCTATTGAAATCATTTCTCTTTAAAAATAACAATATTTCTAGATGTATGCTAACTTACTCATCCTACTAGATAGGTTATAAGGTTTTTACAATTCCATGGTGTGCAATCCAGGTTAAACAAGTGATTATTGAATTTCTGTCATGAAAAGTGCTTACATGGTAATATACTTATTGACTCAATCTAAAACTGCAAAATGACTGTCCTTTATAACACTTACTGCATCAGAAAACCCACTATCTCCCTTTGGAGATGTTCACTGTGCTGCCTTTATGGTAATATATAAATGTCAGGAAGTTTTGGAAATGTGAAATAGAATAATTCAAACTGGCCTTTCAATGAACTGCTACTTTTCTTTAAACATTCTAAAATACTTTTTTTGCATGTGATTGTGCTTGAAATGATTGTACTCCTAAGAATGGAATATATTTTATTTTCTTACTTCTTTACAGTTTTCTTCTGTATCTGTGTACTTGGAAGTAGCACTACCATTAATAATTTGAAAATAATATTTCTCACTACTTCTAGACTTCAGTTATTACTTCATACCTTTTAAAATCAATTTCTACAGATTATAACTCAGAATAAACTTGAAAGAAGAATATAGAAATTCTCTTTTTTTAAACTTGCAGAATTTCGTGTTTCGTGAATGATTGTCAGCTAGTTAATGCATTAAAGGATTATCCCTCATGGGTAGTTACTTAAACATTTTTTTCTTTAATTTGGTTTTACTCCTGAAAAAGATTATTTCCACATGAGATGTGCATATTTCATCCTCACCCTGCATAAAATTAGAGGTACCATTAGAGATGGATGAACTACTTTAAAGAAAATTAGCTTAAAACTAAGCTTTCTTCCAGAAAAGCAATACAATCTTAAATATTTGCTGAAAGAACAGGCAAATAAATTCAGACAGCAGTGTTCATTCTTGAAACACATTATACAGGTTGGACCAGAGACAAGGATTAGATTCATCTGTCAACTGAAGATATGCAACACTCTTTTCACTGACTATCTATCTGTGAACAAAGTTTTGCATAAAGTCTCCTTGCTTGGTTAGGAGGAGGGAAGTCACGTGAACTCTAACGTAAAAGATTCAGATATATAAAGATCTTCTAATAGAAATAAGTGGAGGCATTGCAGGGATAGGCAATGATTCTATGAATAAGAGTCCGAGATTAAAAGCTTTTGTTGGCAACACAGCTCAAGAGTCTAAAGGGAAGTAATATGTATCGGTTTACCATATGTCAGTTACTTGGAACTTTAGAGGCCCAGAGATACTGGAAATTCATGTGGATTTAGAAAATGCATTTTCCTTAAAAAAAAAAAAGAAAAAGAAAAAAGGAAGAAAGGAAAAAGAAAAAAATAAAGAGAGAAAAAGTATTGGTTAAAATGAAGTAATTTTCACTGATGTGTTTCTGCAGGTTCCAGGCAAAACTTCTATGACTCTTCATATAGAATAGATTACAACATCCTTTTACCATTTAATTGAGTACAACACAGACGGAAGGGAAGTTATTCTCCTCACTTTGCAAGAGTGTTGTTAAGCAAAGCATCAGAAATCTGCAGCTCAGCTTACCTGTAGGCTGAAATAAAATTTAGTTTGCAGTGGCAGATCTGTGGTACCATCAAGTCTGCTTGCTCCTGTAGCGTCCCAGCTGAGCTAGCAGGGATGTCTGCAGATTTTGTGCATGATGCATGGTAGTGGAAAATAAAGGGCAGTAGGAGAGGGAAACGGGAATTCAGCAAAGCAGTGTGGAAAAAAGTGAATTTTTCCATGGGTAGCCCCACTACTACATAGGAATAGGAAACTTGGCAAATATCCAATATCTAGGGTCAACAGATAGGGGAAAAGAGGTACAGCAGTTCAAGGAGTCATATTAATGTGACTGTATTTATACTCATTCACTTCTAAAGCCTCAGTCATTTGAAATATATTCCTTTATACTTCCAAACATCTTTATTTCAAAGATTATAAAATTAAAATGTATAATAATTTTTTAAAATTATTCTCTATGTGATGTATAAAAATCTTGGCATCTCTTTATCACAAAAGCACTTCAAAGAATATATATGCTTAATACAAATAAATGTGTTAATATGTAGCTACAAAAAGTATAAATAAAAATACCTGGATAAATTTATTTGATTCTATAACAATACTATATTATATAACAACAAATGTTTTGACTATTTCAACGTTAATAATTATTATTATTTATTAATCATTAATTATTATTATTTATTAATCATTAATTATTAATATTATTTAGCACTATTACTCATTTCTTGCTCATAACAAGGTCCATGAAGATGTTAGTGGCTGGAATATATCTTTCTATTGAATTACTCAGGGCCCCAGACTCATTCAGATCTCCCAAATGCTCTGTCTTCGGCAAGTAGAGAGACAAAGAAATCATACAAAAGGCACTTGTTTTATAAGACCCAAGACTTGGAAATGTTATATAATTTACCTACACACATCTTTGTTGAGAACTAGATTCTCCATACATAAGAGACAAAGAGAGGTAATGCCTGGCTAAGGGCAAACAATTCTATATATGCCAGTAAGAAAATGAATCTTTGTGGATAGCTGATCATCTGCGGTACAAACTGTATAGTGTTTATAATGTATAAGATATTTTGACATATACTGTTTCATTTAATCCTTCAAGTAAGACTGAAACAGGTTAAAAGAGGATAAAATTTCAGATTCACATAGCTAGGGAAGAGTGAGGCTAGGGCTAAATTTTAGTTATTAGAGCCCACAATTCAGTGTATATTTCTATAACAGATATCTGTGTAACTTAATTCGGTGAAATTGTTGTGAAGTACCTAGATTATTTTTCTTCCTGGCATACCTATCCTTGATAGAAACCATAATTTTATTATGTTCAATCTCCAAATTTCAAATAACATGCATTTTTACATTATCATCTTGTATTTAAAAGCTAATGGAATTAAGCTAATTAACACTTCTCCAACTTATTATAAGGCATGCTAATTAGAATATGCCATTAATTGTTTTATAAGGTGTTTCAAACTAATAGATAAAAATAAGAGGGCCATAGACATTTTAATTTCTTTATTGAGTATTTGGCTCTAGCTCAATCCATGCCTAAATTTAACATATACATGTCACTACTTACAAGCTTGTGATAACTATATAACATATCGACTCATTACTGATCTCTTTGAGCCATCTTCTAAATATAAACTACCCATTCTCCTGAATTGTATTAAAGCATATTATGTGGTTTGTGATGTGAGAAAGTGGGAAAAGCCTACTATGAAAACTGTTTGTTTGGAAAATCTAATTAGGTTTCAAATCTAGCTTTAATAAGCTTCCAATGCTTGAGTTGAGTAGAAAACATGAAAAATATGAAAAATATTTTCTACTTAACTCAAGCATGAAAGCTTATTAAGCTAGATTTGAAGCCTAATGCCTACAAAAGCACTTACTTCCCTCTGACAGTATCTTGCCTTCTCTTCCAGCTGTCTGTCGAAGCCCTTTCTTCTGTTATTATAACACTTCAAGATGACACTGTCAATTATTCTTAATCTGTCGTCTATTATTAGTCTCTGCAAAATTCAGAATCCCAGCAGATCTTAGTCTCATCTATCATATTGCCATGAAGAAGAAGTCTTTCCTTATAAGTAGAACAATTCTCATCCATAAATTTAAGATGTGGGTATAAAAACACTTTAAAAAGCAACATTATGCCCTCCTACGTTACAAATTCAAATAAACATTTAGACCTCAGAACACCTCTTCTTTAAGTAATTCTGCTGGACCCTGAGCAGCTAGAAAATCATAAAATTATCATTGAATATTTTCAGCATGTAGTGCCTTGGATAAGTATATACTCATTCAAAGAAACGGAAGACATAGTCAATGGCCTCTAAAAGGTTACATCCAGGGAGGATGGTGGAGTCAGTGGGCATGACATGCTCACTCAGTCTTATTGCTTGTGTTGAAAATATGGTTACCAGTGGAATTCAGTGTGTGCTATATTTAGGGATATGATGAATGATACTCCATAGTGAGCCCCTTTATTCTATGAAGCACGCTTAATAAACCAGAGGTTGTCCCCTGATAAACTGTGGCATATATACTCAAAGGTATTACAACTTTCCTTAGAAGAGCCCAAAGAGGTCCTGAATATCCCTCCTACATATCTTGATTATATTATATTTCCCTTAGCCACCTTTCTCACTTGGCAAGCCTGAAAAATGAGAAGATTCATTTAAAGCATGCACGTGGAATACGGGATTTGAATTTCAGCAGTGTTTGCAGTGTGCTCAGATTCAATCACTCCAATGGACAGGACAGAAAAGAACAAACTAGCAGATCCTCTGATATTCACTTTTAGAATGAAAAAAAATATAGAGAGATTATGTATAGTTTGATGCCGATTTTCTCCCCTCTATTTCGTGTCTTTATTATATTTGAAATGTTCTAATATTCTAGCCAGTGCTTCAAGACTCATATTTTGATGGAGTTAGAGGTACTTTTAATTACAAAGGGTTCCCATCATGTATATGAGAATTCAATGCTCTGACTCACCCAAGCCTTCACTATAGGGAAATATTAGCTTTCTATAGCTGCTGTAACAAATAACTAAATTACTACTTAGTGGCTGCAAAAAACTCCAAATTATTTGCTTACAATTCTATAGTTAGGAAATTCAAATGTTTCTCACTGGGCTAAGATGAAGGTGTTAGCAGGGGTGTGTTTCTTTCTGCAGCTTCTAAAAGTTACCTACATTGCATGGCTCTTGGCACTTCCCAGTTTCAGAGCCCTCAGAGGCCTGTGGTAGTGTCTTTCTCACATGACATTACATCACTCCATCTCGGACTCTTCTACCTCCCTTTTTCAGATTAAAGGATCCTGTGATTACACTGGGCCTACCTGGATAATTCAGGATAAGCTCTTTCTCCTGAAATCAGCTGATCAGCAACTTTAATTATATCTGCAACCTTAATTCTCATTTCTATGTAACCTAACATATTCAGATTCCAGGGATTAGGATGTAGACATCTCTGGGAGGCATTATCCTGCCTTCCACATCAAAGTAGTCTAATACCACAGGCACTTCAATCTGTTGTCATAATATGTATAACCAGGCCTTGCCGCCAGTGTCCTATCATTTCCATTGCCTCTTTGAGGGCAATATGCCCAGCTAAAGACATGCGTGCCAACAGTTTCAATTAGTGCAGGCATTCAGGATCTGGCCTACTATTTGCTGTCTAATCTCCAACAGAGATATAAAATTGGTAACACTTCTCAAAACCCGTACTTCTGTGAGAATCCTAGGATAACAATCTCAGCTTTTCTTAATACAAATCATCAGGTATCATGTACGTAGCCCAAGTCTGATGTAGTGTTATCTAGCCCCCATGGGAACTCCCTCCTTTACCTGGGAAACAAAGTCCAAATGCAAAAGAGGACATGGGGTGCCATCAGTCACCTCCTATAAATAAGAGGTGAGATATTATACTTGACCCTACTTATTCACAAACCCATTCTTACCAGCCCTGCTAACTCTACCATATAAGCCAGGTCATACCACACAGAGAAATCTCAATTTAAAGATTTTTATTTGATTTTCTATCAGACCAGTAAATGAGCAATTCGAAATATTAAAAACAAGGGTAATATGAGTAACTGTGGTTCCCAAATGCCTCCTCATTCCAAGGGAAACATATCTAAATGTAAGTCTTCATGGTTGGGAACAGGGCTTCACACCATTAGGTATGGGGAGGGGTACAGTAGCTCTTAAGAGCCTATTGACTATCATATATTTTACAGCACCAGTCTCATATTCCATATTTGTCCTGGTCAAGTGCTACCACATTTAAATGTTCCATTTTGCTAACTTTAGAATTATTTACTTTATTTTCTATTTTATCAACAAATATTATCCCTTCTTCAGGTGTTTTCAAAAGGGAGCTGTAAAATTTTTCCTGCCCTTATCTTTCCTGTATATGTTTATCAGACATAGGGCATTGTATTCTGCCTCATAATATTTTTAGTAGATTTTTACATGTATCAATTTAACAAAATATTCAATACATGACAAAATAATGACTTTAAATTCACTACTATTAAATACTTTATTGTTAAATACAGAACACAGAGTATTTTATTATTATAATTGATACAGATATGTACTCTGCACACATACACAAGTGTGGGAAACTGGTAATCTTTTATGTGGCATATTAATAAGCACCA
The DNA here is from genome assembly GCF_028878055.3 of Symphalangus syndactylus. Taxonomy (NCBI): domain Eukaryota; kingdom Metazoa; phylum Chordata; class Mammalia; order Primates; family Hylobatidae; genus Symphalangus; species Symphalangus syndactylus. The sequence goes on along the minus strand of NC_072426.2, from coordinate 108,565,710 downwards.
AAACAAAAGTTCTTTGAGCGAATAGTCTAAGAAAGTAATGGGTTAAAAAACAGGTTCAAATGTGCACATGTGTCTATGTTGTTTGTATGTGCATATGCAGATGACTTACTGTCCGAATGTGTTATGTGGATCTCTACTGGGGTACATGCAATATAGTGATAACAAAGGTAACTTAACTAAGGATGATACTTTTAGAAGAAAAATTCAGAGGAATATATTCAGTGAAACAAAATTGTGTTTATCTACTTTAAACAATCTCAGTTTTCCCTTTCACATTATTTCTTTTATGTCTACGGCGTAATTCTCTTTAGAAATGAAAATGTACAATGACAATTATTGCATGGTTTCTTTTTTATTTTGTGTGTCTCGGTTTTTTGTTGTATATGATTGAATTTTCTGCTTAAATTTTTACTGAAGTTTTAATGAGTTAATTGATAATTGCATCATTAGTTCACCTTTAATAATTTATATATCTAACATATTAATTGTTTAAACCATTTTAATTATTATGTTTTGTTTCTCAACAAATAAACAGAAATCATTTTATTATTATCATTATTATATTTAAAAGCATACAAAGAAAATAAGAAGATTATGCATAGCAACTTCTATCTGTAACAAAGAGGCTTAAATTTAGCTTATGTTACTATGCAATGATTTGCAAGGGAAAACTGTGAAAATGTTACTATGTCAAGCTTCTTAGGAGGATCTCGATCTTGCAGACTTTTGCTGAAATTAATGTTTTGGTAAGAACATTTTCTTAAATATGTATTTGATGGTCAATACACAGTGTTTGAACAATGTGTATATATGCTATTCTGTTTTCCCAGGTAGTTATGGGAAAACCTTTCACAGGCCTTTCAAATGACAAGCCTAGGGCTCCTTCTCAGGCTGCTGTATTCCCTAAGCTTTCCTTTCTTTCTTCTGCAGGAGCTGACCCTGGTTTGCTCTCCTTCCAAAGCCATTTTATTCTACTCTATTTTTTATTTATTTGTTTTTTCTTCCTACTCAACAGTTATATACCAAGTAGTAACACATTTTCTTAATTTTCATTTTTTGTGATGCACCTGAAGATAAAAACAAAAGAACCACAAAGGGCAAAAATAGCCATAGCAACACAAAGCTGACAAATTTTCTTGTAACATTGTCAAAAAACTGACACATTTCTATTTTTTTTTCTTCAAAGTCTGAATCTCCAGCAGTTTATTGTGAAGATATTATTTTTGAACAAAAAAAGACAGGACATTTACATGACCAAATGTTGACAAATGGTGTGGTTTTGAATTTGATCCTAATTTGTCAGTCCTATTTAGTGTTTCTCAAATGAACTTCATCATCTATAAATGGTTTTTGTCACAAATTGACTTCATTCTGTGCAATTTAAAAAATATTTATTAAATATGATCTCCACATTGTAAGGTACTACAAGCATACAAACATTACTCACACGCAGAGAAAAGCATTCGAGTCACAGTGCCCGTCACTGGACCATTCCAGGCATCCTCATAATAAAGTGACAATAGAACTTGTGGGCCTTGAAAATAATACTTAATAGGATTGCTTCTCTGGCAAGAAACCATTCATGCTTATATTAACGTTCTAAATCTAAATTGAATGATTTCCAAAAGATTGTCTTTTAGTTTTAGTTGTTCATTAATATTCTGCATTTTAAAATGTTGCAGTAATGTGATACTGGATATTCTAAGTTATGTGCTTGTGTATGTGTGTGCTTATGTCATTATGGGGTTGAAGAGTAACTAGGCTTTGACCAAGTAGGTATTAAGGAATCAAGAACATCCATCAGTTTTTAAGTGACATGATATGCTTATCCCTCTAGATAGTATAAAATCCAGAAAAAATCTTGCTTTTATTTATTTATTTATTTATGTATTTTGATTACACTTTAAGTTCTAAGGTACATGTGCAGAATGTGCAGGTTTGTTACATAGCTATACATGTGCCATGGTGGTTTGCTGCACCCATCAACCCGTCAGCTACATTAGGTATTTCTCTGAATGCTATCCCTCCCCTACTGCCCCACCCCTTGACAGGTCCCCACGTGTGATGTTCCCCTCCCTGTGTCCATGTGTTCTCACTGTTCAACTTCCACTTATGAATGAGAACATGCAGTATTTGGTTTTCTGTTCTTGTGTTAGTTTACAGAGAATGATGGTTTACAGCTTCATCCATGTCCCTGCAAAGGACATGAACTCATAATTTTTTGTGACTGCATTGTATTCCATGGTGTATATGTGCCTCATTTTCTTTATCCAGTCTTTCATTGATGGGCATTTGGGTTGGTTCCAACTCTTTGCTATTGTGAACAGTGCCACAATAAACATATGTGTGCATGTGTCTTTATAGTAGAATGATTTATAATCCTTTGGGTGTATATCAAGTAATGGGATTACTGGTTCAAATGATATTTCTGGTTCTAGATCCTTGAGGAATCACCACACTGTCTTCCACAATAGCTGAACTAATTTAGACTCCCACCAACAGTGTAAAAGCATTCCTATTTCTCCACATCCTCTTTAGCATCTGTTGTTTCCTGGCTTTTTAATAATTGCCATTCTAACTGGTGTGAGATGGTACCTCATTGTAGTTTTGATTTGAATTTCTCTAACAACCAGTGATGATGAACTTTTTTTCATATGTTTGTTGGCTGCATAACTGTCTTCTTTTGAGAAGTGTCTGTTCATATCCTTTGCCCATTTTTTGATGAGGTTTTTTTTCACTTGTAAATTTGTTTAAGTTCTCCATATATTCTGGATATTAACCCCTTGTCAGATGGATAGATTGCAAAAATTTTTCTCCCATTCTGTAAGTTGCCTGGTCACTCTGATAATAGTTTCTTTTGCTGTGCAGAAGCTCTTTAGTTTAATTAGATCCATTTGTCTATTTTGGCTTTGGTTTCCATTGCTTCTGGTGTTTCAGTCATTAAATTTTTGCCCATGCCTTAAGTAGTGGTTCCTTCTCCACATTTTCATTCTGAAATGGTAATTCAAAGCAATGATTTGAAAGTTCAACATCTTAAAACAATTGTATTTTGATTAATTTTAGTCACATCATGAGTTTGCCTGAATCACTTGAAAAGCAGAAGCCAAAACCAGATTAACCTTGCAAGAGATATATTACGGACAAAGACTGTATGGAGAGATGAAATAGTTGGAGAAGGGCAAGAGAGCCATCAGCTCTTGATACAGTTTTGACTCATGTTAAAGGAAAAATGGAAGGAAGAAAGGCTGAGTAAAAGCATCTTACATTGCACTGCAGTTCTACAAGTTCAACATGGCCTTTACAGAGATCTTGAAACAAAGTCATCCAACAACAGAAGATTCCAGTGTCTCCTAGAAATGAGTGTGCATTAGTATCTCTGTCATGCTCACTCATTAGCTGGGAATAGTGAGAAGGATGGTCTTAAGGAAAAATATCTAATAGATTTCATTGCTCAGTGACTGTGGCCTATGCTCAATTATGTTCCCTGCAATTACTGATTAGAGAAGTGGATTCTAATGGCCATCACACATCATATACCTCTCAACATTTATATAAATGTTTCTGTTACTGAAAGTAGTTGATCTTTCTCCTAACTATACCTATATTATCTTACAGTCATTCCATATAATTCCACCAACACTTGGAATATCAGTTAATGAAACACTTTTGAGGTCTTCAGAGAATTAGAAATAAGCAATGGTAAGCATGACTCAGAAGTAATTTGCCAATTTTTGTTGTTATTTTCTCTGACCCTTTTCATCTCATGAGCATGCTGCAATTATGTTGTGCAATGAGATCTTCTTTTTACCAGTCTTGGGCATTGTTTATAAACATATGCATATTAGTCTTAAATTTACCATTTTTAAGCTATTTTGAAACATCACACTATGAATTTGTTTTAATGTATATATATACTCTAGGTACTTTTTCTTCATATCCATCTGATTTTTTTTTTTTTTTTTGGATGGAGCCTCACACTGTCATCCAGACTGGAGTGCAATGATGCTATCTCAGCTCACTGCAATCTCCTCCTCCCAGGTTCCCAGGTTCAAGTGATTCTCCTGCTTCAGCCTCCTGAGTAGCTAGGACTACAGGCACATGCCACCATGCCTGGCTAATTTTTGTATTTGTAGTAGAGATGGGGTTTCACTATGTTGGCCAGGCTGGTCTCAAACTCCTGACCTCGCGATCCGCTTGTCTCGGCCTCACAAAGTGCTGAGATTACAGGCGTGAGCCACCATGCCCAATCCTACTTGATGTTTTTATAATTCCTTTTTATTTAAATATCTGCCTAGATACATATTTAATAAAAATACAGTTTAGTGTAACTTAACACATAAAAATATTTTGCGTGTTAATCACAGTTGTTATCTACTTCTTACAGGAAACAAATAAATACATAATGTGACTAAAATTCATCAAACAAAAATCTGCATGTTTTTCAGACCTTCAACTTTCCAATAATTGCTTCAAAATACCATTTCAAAATAAAGCTTATAACATCACATGGTAATGTCTACTTTCTTTATTATTATTATTATTTTTTATTATACTTTAAGTTCTAGGGTACATGTGCACAATGTGCAGGTTTGTTACATATGTTTACATGTGCCATGTTGGTGTGCTGCACCCATTAACTCATCATGTTTAATGTCTACTTTCAAGTTCATATATTGGCAAACACTGATTCCATTATGGCTAATTTTACTAATGCTAGTATACTTCCACCACTGGAGGCAGGACTTGTTTCTTTTTAATCTCTTTATCCTAGTCTCTATGTCTTGAATTCTTAGACAAACAGATTCTTAGATTTTCAAAAAAGATTGTTGGTCAAATGAGGAATGTAACAAAGTTCAGAAAACATACATGAAGAGATTTTGCAATAAAGGTAGATATTTTAAAATGTGAATTCGAAAAATATACATATAATGTAGATGAGATTGAGAATACTAAATTAAAGTGAGGGAAAACCTCAGTTATTAAAAATCTTAAATGAATCCTTCTAAACAGTGATCCTGTGTTTTCTCAAAAACAAAGAATACTGTATCTAGATTTACAGGAATTTCAAAAGAATATTAGGAGATGGAGAAGAAAAGACTGTTACAGGTTTTGTCCTTTGACTACAATTAAAAAAAATCCTTTACTCAATTCCTTTAAGAATAACCTTGGGAAAGACAACATTGTGAGTCAGTGGATCAGGAATTATAGGAGGTGAATATAGTCATATGATTACTAAGGTGGCAATGGCCTAAACTTTCCAAGGCCTTCAAGCTATGAGTGAAGAGTTTTAAATTGGATTCAAAATTGTATAATTTGGTATAGTGATGTAAACCATCAACTCAAAAAGGATTTTTTTTTCTTTTGTCTTCTTTTCTATTCTCACCTTAGCACCCTCTGGGATTAGCCAAAGAAGTATCAAAATATCTGGAATCATTCATCTGGCTTCATGCTTTCTGAGCTACTATATAAATAAAAAAAATCAATAAAGGTGTTATCTGCTTCCTGTAACTACATTTTGAAGTTTTTCAGTGTTTTTTTTGTTGGTTTGTTTTTGCTTTTGTTTTTTTCTCTTTTGGTCTCCAGGGATCATATAGCACTTGGAAGCCTGGTCTTCCAACGAATTTCCGTTTGGTCCCAATTACTTGTAAGCTAATTCTTTTTATATTTAAAACCTACCAATTTTTGAATTCCTAAATGTATTTAGGTAGAAAGTTTTTCATCATTTTGTACGTGGCACTTATTGGAATAAGCCATAAAAATTGAATGATTTTTAGATATGGAGTTTGGGGTTAGTATGTAGCAAATATGCATGACGCAAGAGAAATGATGTATTTTACACATTTAATTTATACAGTTGAAAGTTTTGGTGCCTAAAAAAGGTTGAGCACATGTTTTATCATCAACTTTCTAAAGCATGCATTGATTGCCTTTTTCATTATTTTTATTACCTTTAGGGAAAAAATACTGCTATTTAATTTGTGATTTTCTAAGGATCAGTTAAGATAAATCATTTTACTATTTTCTGTTCATATTTAATCATATTCTCTCAGAACTAGATATGTAAAAATGTATCGGTTACATTTTATTTGTTGTCCTTCACCACAATTATACCCTATGTATAGTACTCAACAGGCAACCCAATCTTAATTATTCAAAGGTTCTTTTGTTAGTTACAATACTTCACTAAAATTATATTGCACTGAAATTATACAACACTGCAATGAAATTAAAACATACAGTATTATAATTTTTTCAACCCTTCATCTTCTAATATAATCAAAGTGGAAATAAAAAGGTGTTGGCATAATCTCTCTAAAGACCTGTGGTGGTGATGTTCTCTGCTCATTTTCTGCAGTTATATACAGTTGTGATTTTATTGCCAATCATAATTGATTGACATCAGAAAGAGTACTGTATGAATGACTGAATAGTCCAGTTCTCTCCATGGTCTTGGTTCCTTCTTGAAAAGTACCTTTATTATCTCCAAAGGGTTTCTCAAACCTGTTGTAACCTCACAGTCACTGCTTTTTCCTTTGTTTACTTTCCCTCGACATTTTTTTTGGATTGCTAGCTTATGGTTTCTCTTGACTTACCAAGTAATATTAATCTTGTCATTTCTGTCTCTGAAAATCTGAAGTGCTTTAAAGCCAGTAGGGAAATTTTAAACTTTTCATTATGGACTACTAAGCCTTTTACAATCTTTGGTCTACCTACATTTTAATCCCCTAGTAGTCTGAAATACATCTTACCTTTATCCTTTTAAACAGATGCAATATTGATCAGCAGAAAAAAATGTATTGTTCAAGTTTTATAGGTAATTAAGTAGATTCAATATGATTAAGAAACTGATTTAGCTTTATTATCCATAGCTAATAACTGGTAGAAATATGATTTGTTTTCAACATTTCTTTAGTGTTCTTTCCACTATTCTATACCCACCCTCACATATGTTGGTTAATAGTAAATTTAAGAGCCAACGAGTGCTATTTAAAATCTAATGAATGAATAAATTGAAATCCATTTTATTCATGCTTACTGGTGATTAACACATTGGTTCATTAATTTTAGTATCTAAAAAATGTTCTGGAACACCATACATACTCTTCATTATTATTCAGTTTAAACACTTGTTACTGTCATTTTTCTTGTATTTTCCCATGATGTGAATGTCTACATCTACTGGTCTAGTCTTATGCATGACTCTTCAGTATAGGATTAAACCTGTTTTATTTCAGTATTTTGATATGTGTTCAAGTGGCAAGCATTTAAAACAAATGCACATTTACATCCAAATTTAGTCATTTTTGAATAAAAAGTTGTATTAGTCCATTTTCACACTGCTGATAAAGACATACCTGAGACTGGGCAATTTACGAAAGAAGGACGTTTAATGGACTTACAATTCCATGTGGCTTGGGAGGCCTCACCATCATGGTGAAAGATGAAAGGCATGTCTCACATGGCAGCAGACAAGAGAAGAGAGCTTGTGCAGGGAAACTCTGCCTTATAAAACTATCAGATCTCCTGAGACTTATACACTATCATGAGAACAGCACAAGAAAGACCTGCTCCCATGATTCAGTTATCTCCCACTGGGTCCCTCCCACAACATGCATCAATTCAAGATGAGATTTGGGTGAGGACACAGCCAAACCATATCATTCCAGCACTGGCTCCTCCCAAATCTTATGTCCTCACATTTCAAAACCAATCATGTCTTCCTAACAGTCCCCCAAAGTCTTAACTCATTTCAACATTAACTCAGAAGTCCACAGTCAAATGTTTCATCTGAGATAAGGCAAGTCCCTTCCACTTACAAGCCTGTAAAATCAAAAGCAAGTTACTTACTTTCTAGATACAATGGAGGTACAGGCATTAGGTAAATACAGCCATTACAAATGGGAGAAATTGGTCAAAACAAAGGGATTACAGGACCCATGCAAGTCCAAAAATCCAGCAGGGCAGTCAGTTCTTAAAGCTCCAAAATGATCTCCTTTGACTCCATGTCTCATTTCCAGGTTAACATGATGCAAGAAGTATAGGTCTTTGGCAGGTCTACCTCTTTGGCTTTTTAGGGTTCAACCTCCATCCCAGCTGCTTTCAGGAGCTAGCATTGAGTGTCTGTGGCTTTTTCAAGTGCAAGGTGCAAGCTGTTGGTGGATCTACCATTCTGGGGTCTCGAGGATAGTGGATCTCTTCTTACAGCTTCACTAGGCCACTAGCGCTCCAGTAAACACTCTGTGTGGGGCCTTCAACCCCACATTTCCCTTCACACTGCCATAGCAGAGGTTCTCCATGAGTGCCCCATTCCTGCAGCAAATTTCTGCCTGGACATCCAGGCTTTCCTGCACAACCTCAGAAATCTAGGTGGAGGTTACCAAATCTCAATTATTGACTTCTGTGTACTTGCAGTCTCAACACCACATGAAAGCCGCCAAGGGTTGAGTCTTGCACCCTCTGAAGCCATGTCCTGAGCTCTATGTTAGCCTCTTTCAGCCACAACTAGAGCAGCTGGGACCCAGGGCATCAAGTCCATAGGCTGTACGCAGCACAAGGACCATGAGCCTGGCCCATGAAACAATTTTTCTCTTCTAGGAGTCAGGGCCTGCAATGGATGGGGCTGCTATTAAGACCTCTGACATGCCCTGGAGACATTTTCCCCATTGTCTTTGGGATTAATATTTGGCTTCTCATTACTTATACAAATCTCTGCAGCCAGCTTGAATTTTTCCTTGGTAAATGGGATTTCTTTTTTTATCACATTGTCAGGCTGAAAATTTTCCAAACTTTTATGCTCTGCTTCCTTTATAAAACTTAATGCCTTTAATAGCACACAAGTCACATTTGAATGTTTTGCTGCTTGGAAATTTCTTCTGCCAGATACCCTAAATCATTTCTCTCAAGTTCAAAGTTCCACAAATCTCAAGAGCAGGGAAAAAATGCGGCCAGTCTCTTTGCTAAAACATTAACAAGAGTCACCTTTTCTCTAATTCCCAACAAGTTCCTCATTTCCGTCTGAGACCACCTCAGCATGGACTTTATTGTTCATATTGCTATCAGCATTTTGGGCAAAGCCATTCAACAAGTCTCTAGGAAGTTCCAAACTTTCCCACATTTTCCTATTTTCTTCTGAGCCCTCTAAACTGCCCCAACCCCTCCCTGTTACTGAATTCCAAAGTTGCATCTACATTTTCGGGTATCTGCAGCAGCAGCCCACTCTGCTGGTAACAATTTACTGTGTTAGTCTGTTTTTATACTGCTAATAAAGACATACCTGAGACTGGGCAATTTACAAAAGAAAGAGGTTTAATGGACTCAAAGTTCCACGTGGCTGGGGAGGCCTCACAATCCTGGCAGAAGGTGAAAGTCACGTCTGGCATGGCAGCAGACAAGAGAAGGGAGCTTGTGCAGGGGAACTCCACCTTATAAAACCATCAGATCTTATGAGGCTTATTCACTAACACAAGAACAGCATGGGAAAGATCTACCCCTATAATTCAATTACCTCTTGCTGGGTCCCCCCTGACAACATGTGGGAATTCAAGATGAGATTTGGGTGGAGACACAGACATAACATTTTTGGGTCTAATCGTATTAAGCAGCCAACTCCAGAAATCCCAAAACCAATGAAAAAACTTCATCTTTAATATTCTGTTCCTCTAGAACCACCCCACTCTGGTACCAAAATCTGTATTAGTCAGGGTTCTTTAGAGGGACAGAGCTAATAGGATAGATGTATATATGAAGGAGAGTTTATTAAGAAGTATTAACTCATATGATCACAAGGTTCTGCAATAACCCATCTACAAGCTGAAAAGCAAGGAAGCCAGCCCAAGTCCCAAAGCTGAAGAACTTGGAGTTTGATGTTTGAGGGCAGAAAGCATTCAGCACAGGAGAAAGCAATTGGCTGGGAGGGTAAGCCAGTCTGTTCTCTCCATATTCTTCTGCCTGCTTTTATTCTGGCCATGCTGGCAGCTGATTAGACTGTACCCACCAAGATTGAGGGTGGGTCTGCATTTCCCAGTCCACTGACTCCAGTGTTAATCTTCTTTGGCAACACCCTCACAGACACAGGACACATCCAGGAACAATACTTTGCATCCTTCATTCCAATCAAGTTGACACCCAGTATTAAATCACAGAAGTGTGTCACTTCAAAATGTCTTATGAAAAGTCCTGAAATATTTCCATGTAAAGATATAATCAAATCAAATTTCCATTCCCTGTCTTCTAACCAGTAAACTTGTGTGTCTTTATGTGCAGACTAATGTAGCAAACTAATTTATGATAAACACATAAATTGAATAAAGCTCAGAAAATTAAATGACAACCTATTTGGGAAAATTTGTCAGCAGTCATTAGCTCAACTGTACAATACAGATATTGAAAATTGTTTTAAAATTAATATTTCAAAATGAACAATAAAGATAATCAACACTTTCAGGCATTGTTTTTGTTTCTGTAAATAAATAAATAGGTCAATAAATAAATTCTTATAAATAAAACTGCCCAGTGAATAAATACTTGAATTCCACCTAGGTATTCAAAATCGCATAAATCTTCCTTCATCTGGTTAAGCTGTCAATGTTTAAACAAGCACACCTACACACTCCCATGTACATGAGCACACACACATACACACACATTTACACACATTTTTCAAGAGAGAACCAGTAACCAAAATCACCTAATAGTTTTAAAACATACAGTTTAAATGTCTAATGTTGTTTTCTCCGTACTCTAGGTATGCTAGGTAAAAGTACCTCCTCAATATTATCAGATAGTTTTGGCATAAATACATATTATTGATGTATGTTGTTTACTTGTTACAAAATAGGCAGATTTTCTTTTTTTAATCAGTTTTGCTAAATTTATCTTTCTCCAATTAGAGAGCAGTTCTAGGCTTTGTTGATTGTCTCAAGCATACATATATTTTCCTTTTATTAATGCCTGACTTTGCCTTAATTCCTTTATCTTTCTTTGTTTTTTTATTGTTAATTTTTAAAATTGTAAGCTGTGTATTTATCTCATTTTTTATTTTTTTATTTTCTAGTATAGTTATTGAAGACTACAAAATTATTTCAAAGATCAATCAGTGTATTGGCTTAACAAAACTTTATACGTGTTTTTTTGTTTGTTTACATTAAAATCTAAGGATGTATTTAAAGTTTCATTGTTATTTTTCTGAGTAATGAATTATTTATAAGTGTGATTTAAATTTTTAAATGGGTGAAAGCTTCAATTATCTTGACATTCATATCTACATTTTTAACTTGATATGTGATAAGATTCTTTGTGTGACACAGGTTACTGATACTTTATTATTGACATTTCAGTGTATTTGTGTGTTAGCTATGCTGCCCGTAAATGACATATAGCTGTCATTTAACTATACAATTTAGATCTTCTGGATGGAGTGAACAATATAGATTTAAGTCTTTGTATCATGTCTTTTTGGTCTTTGTATGTATTCCTCTTTATTTCTCCTTTCTTTGGATTGATTTTTTTTCTTTATCTCTTTTTTTAAACATTTTTGGAATGTATATCCTTTAATTTTATGCTTTATTTTACAAGCTACCTGTATTAGTTTTCTAGGACCGCCATTACAAAATACCACAGACTGGGTGACTTAAATGACAGAAAATTACTTTTTCATACTCTAGGAGGCTGGAAGGCCAAGACCAAGATGACAGCAGGGTAGGTTTCTTCTGAGGCTGCTTTCTGGCTGTATTCTCATATCAGCTCACATCCACATCCCTGGTGTTTCTTTCTCTTCTTATAAGGACACCAGTCATGTTGAATTAGAAGCCCAAATTTTATGACTTCACTTAACTTTAATTTTCTCTTTAAAGCAATATTTCCTAAAACAGTCACATTCTAAGGTACTGGGGGCTAGGGCTTCAGCATATACATTTTGGGCAGGGTACAATTCAGGTCATAACATTACCTGATCTACTGAGGAGGTGAAAATAAATAAATTTCTTCTTTATCTGAACTATATGAATTTAGAATTTTAATTCCAATTACCTCCATTTTTCTATATCATATTTTTATATTTAAACTTAAATCCTTGAAGTTGTCATTTTTATAATCACTAACATGTCAACTTTCACTCATATTTACCAAAATGCTTATTAATTTATTTTTTAGTCTTTTTTGAGTCTTTTTTGAATCTTAGTTTTCTTCTCCTTGAAATAAATTATTGAGCACTTCTTACTAATTTATTTAAGATATTTTAGTAGAAATTTGTCTCATTATTTTAAAGAACAATGCCTTTTCACCTTGTTCTTAAAGAATGGTTAGCCATAGTATAGTATTCTATATTAATATCTGTTGTCTATCAGAATGTTGAAGCTATTAATTTGTTGTTTTCTGTTTCATTTTTGCTCTTGATAAGTTTGCTGTCATTTAAATTAAGATTTGTCCATTAGAATCTGTTCCCTCTGGATGTTCTTGAAGTCCTTCTACTGTCATTGATGATCTAAAGTTTCATTATGGTGTGTCTAGTTTTTTTAAAATTACACTTAATAGATTTTCTTGTACTTTACTATATTTGAGATTATTATCTCTAATAAATTATGAACCAGCTTAAGCTTTTATTTTATGAGTGTCCCTTTCCTTAATCTAGTCTCTTTTACAACTTTGGGAATATTTAGGACAGAAATAATCATCCTCATCCTCTCCATTAATGATTCAGAAATATTAATATTTTCTCTTTGCCTTTTTGAGTTTGTCCTCTCTAATTTCCTCATTTGTCTTTTAATTCCCTCATAAACCATGCATAATCTATTGTTAATCAATTTATGTAGGTTTAATTTTAATCATAATATTTTTGAGTTTTGTTCTTTCTTTTTAAAAATCAATCTTGTCATTTTTATAGTATCATTTTCTTTGGTCAAGTTTCAAATCTCCCTCTGAAAATTTTGTACAAGTTTCAATTACACTTAATTTTATGTTCAGCCTTTGACAATTATAGTATATAAGAAAGGTCCTTAGAGATTGAATTCTGCTACTTATTGTTTCCACTGACTCTTGGTCCTGGGGACCTATGTGTTATGGTGCTTTGTAGTATAGTGCTTTATAGTATGCTCACGTTCACTTGAGGTCTATATGATGCTCCTGCTGCCAGGCCTGATTTGAGAAAATGCCCCACTAAGGAGATCACATTTTGCATCTCATAGCTGTCCTGATTCTCTGTCAACCCGAGATCAATTAAACCTTTTTCTCAACTTTGCCTTTTCTGGATCAGTTGAAACCAAAACCTAGCAGAGAACAAAACATGGATTTTGAATGATCAAAATTCATATTTAAGAGGAGGCTTTGATTTTTCTCCCTAAAGCCCAAATAAAGACAGTGATTATTTTTTCTTTCTATTTTGCTGATGAAAAGATTTCTTCTAGCCATCTCATTGCTGGAGTGTGGAGGCATTTGCTATCCTGGCTTTACATATAAATCTCAGTTCTAGTTACTCAATTTATTTTGACCAGAGGCATCATCTTCTGTCCCTGATATGCTCATTAGAATCCAAGCCTCTGCATCATTTTAGTCTGAAAGCACTCTTTAAAAAACGTTTTAATGCTAGCTTTTATAGCAGTCCCTTTTTCGTTCAAGGTCCAGGGGTTTCTTTATTTCCATGAAAGTGTATAAGATGATATTTGTTATTCCATATACACAGTTTTTAGGTGCTTGTGATAGGTATAAATTTGAGTAGCTGGTCTGTAATGTTAATTGAAATGTATTGAAGACATACGATTTCTAGAAATTTTGGAGTTTTTTCTTAGGGTAAAGCATTAATTTTTATATGTTGGGTGAAAAAAACAGACTTTGAAGGTCTATAGACCTAATGATTTCTGTATTCTCTACAAATAAGTCATATTTCAAGTCATCTAATGAGACTGAGAAGAAGGGGATTATGAAGTGGGCGAGAAAATCAGGATACAAGTATGGTATGGCTGCTAAGAGAACTGAAGTTAGAAACCAATTGCCATTCATGTTCATGAACCTGTTTGATTTTGAAACTAATGATTTGTTAAAATTATTACTTTAAAATAAGTATCATTATTTTAAAATAACTTAAAATTATTTAAAATAATTTAATTATTTTAAACTATTATTTAAATTATATTTAAAACAAGTATTATTTGAAAAAATTAATATACATTTCAAAGTTGATATTTATATCAATATCAAGTAGAAATATACATAAAGCATAGGACTGATTTTAGTTCAGGATAATAATGGAATTTAATATTTACAGAATAGTATATAATAATATTAATGTATAACTATTGGAATGCTAGTAATATACCCTTTACTTCAACAATTATAATAAATATTGTAAGCTAGTGAATCTTGAAAGAATTTTCTAAATAAAACAATTTGATTAGCTCAAAGCAGACAAATTTTAAAAATTGAAACATACCAACATTCAAAGGTCATAAGTACAAACTTTTTTACTAATATAAACAAATACACTGGCCAATATTTATGTATAAATATCATTAAGATACTGTTTTATCTGTAATATAAAACAAATGCCATTTTTCCTGATATAAAAGCAACACCAAATACACTTACCTAGTTCTGTCCAATTTAGTGAATGTTCTTAAATTTAGCCGTTAGAATTTGGCTAATATTTTTATACAATTAAAGTTGCCATTTCAAACATACGTTAATAAGATAATTACTTTAAAAGACACGTATCAGGTAATATCTATTAGTCCCTCAAGATCAGCTTAATATTTTGTTTCTATTATGGTTTCCAGAAAGTAAGATATATATATATATTTTTTTTTTTTTTTTTTTTTTTTGAGATGGAGTCTTGCTCTGTCGCCCAGGCTGGAGTGCCCCCGGCGCGATCTCGGCTCACTGCAAACTCCGCCTCCCGCGTTCACGCCATTCTCCTGCGTCAGCGTCCTGAGTAGCTGGGACTACAGGCGCCCGCCACCACGCCCGGCTAATTTTTTTGTGTTTTTAGTAGACACGGGGTTTCACCGTGTTAGCCAGGATGGTCTCGATCTTCTGACCTCGTGATCTGCCCGCATCGGACTCCCAAAGTGCCGGGATTACAGGCGCGAAGTGAGCTATATTTTTATGGTAAGAGTTCCCTTGTCTTTGGGTAAAATTCGGATTCAGTTAATAAGGAATATTAGCAAGAAATTGGAGGGCGGGATATGAAAGGATCTGGTTATTTATTCTCCCGTCTTCCACCCTTTGGGTTCACTGTGGGCTTCACTTACTCTTTGTGTGAGAAAAATGACTAGCCATTCATACAGCTTTCTCTCTCTTTGAGTTCCAGATACTATTTTTTCTTCAACCTTTTAGGCCTGGGTATAGAAACGATACTCTACTGTATCTAGTCCTTTCCTATACACAATAGTCCTGTTAACTCTTCTTAAATTATCCAGTCTAGTCATCCTATGTTTCTTGTAATAATTCTGACAAGCTTTGTTTTTTCTTCTCTTCATTAATTTGTTTAAATGTTGAACATTTTATGCATGTGAGTTGGGCATTTCTTAAATATAGATCCTAGGGTTATTATAATCTAGAACAAAAAACTGTTATAATAACAATAATAAAACCATTAATAATAATAACATTAAATAAGACTCAGATATGTGCCAGGCACTCTTATAATGAGCTTTATTAGCCCAAATTCCCCATTTATGGACGTTAAGCCCAAATCAGGGAAATATTTTATAACTACCCAAGGTCTCACTTACAGTAAGTGATGAAATAAATGTATGCATGTATAGAGAAAAAGAAGAAGTAATCAGGACAAATGATATCTAACATAAAATAAAACAACTTCATATTTTACATGGACTTATGTTCTGATAATTCAGCCATTTATGTAAAAATTTTGTAACTCTTTTAATCAAAACTCAAAATCTGAAGGTAAGTACCTTAAGTAAAGTTCTTTAAGTACTTTAAGAACTTTAAGTAAAATTCAAATTTTTCTCAATAGACCATTTTCCATTGTAAATACATTCTTCTTTGTTGAACTTATAATATACACATTTATTTCCAATACAATAATATATAGCCTCCAAAAGCTCTCATCTCAAAGTAAATGTCTGCCGAGACTCATTTTTAGCTGTAGAAATGCTTCCCACCTGAGAAATACTGGTTAAATCTATTGCAATTTTGCAAAATAAAGATTGTATTTCTCAATGTTTACCTCTGACTAGTTAGACATTCATCAGACAAATATTTTTAAGAGACATATTCTAGAAGTCCTTAGCCATATAAAATTAATACGATTTGGTATCTTTTTATCTCAAGATTGTTCCCTCATCTTCCTCTTCACCCAAGGGAAAGACTATAGATCCACAGAACCTCTTTGCTGCCTATGCTGGACAGTATGTGGTTAACTCAGCACAACCTCCAGTCTCTTCCCATGTCTTCCAGAATGACTTTTTTCAATAAGACTCCAGGTTAGAGTTTGCCAATGAGGTCATAGTATATGAGATTTGAAAAACAGAAATGAAGTGAAAGTCTTTATTCTAAGGAGGTTGGAGTGGTGACCAGACTTAATGAATTCTCAGACTCAATTGAAGTGGCTCTACTTTCCTGAAAAAAAAAAAAAAAAAAAAAATTCAGACACTGACAATGTTACCAGAAATGATGTCAGGGTTGGGAATAAGGTTGGGGTTAAGATGCCACTTAAGGCTGACATTTGAGATGAGCTCTTTGATTTGATCAGCTTTAAAGTTATTAATGACCTCACTGCAATTCTTCCCACAAAAATAAACAGCTATTATTTTAAACCGCCAAGTTCTTCTCATAAGGATTACTTATGTGTCACTTGCTCTGCTTTGTACTATTTAACAATCTTTTATACCGTCCCCATAGATAGGATAGAGATCAGCACAAAGTTAAAGAAAAAAAAAAAAGTCCTGTGTATGTTGTTCAGGAGCCATGGGGCAGAGGATACCTCACTAACACATGCGTTATCACTTTGTTAGTAGCTGCCTTGCCAAAGGAATTATAATGTTTGACTTGAGATGCTACAATGTGAAACACAGAAACAGAGAAAACCAAAAGTCAAGGATCCATAAAAGTAGAAGCCAAGAGTAAGCAAAAGTTTTGGATAGAAGAAAGAAATGGTGCATAATGGTTGAAAGAATAGGAAAAAAATAAATGTCAAGAAAAATTGAAACCACATTAAGCTGATTCATTAGGCAAGGAAATTCAAGGCCAAATGGATACCTACTAATGAGGGAATGGCTGAACATTCCAACTGGTATATTAGAACTGCTGTTGATCTACAATAGTTATTTTGTGTTCTAGATAGCCTAATTCTCCATAAAACCTGCTAGGAGTTGTGTATTTTCTTTAGTTCCTCAAGTATCTCTAAAATGAACACATATAATTCTGGATGCTCTTAAGTATTCTACTATTTTATTCAAGCTAAAAATTTAAATAACAGACAATTCACCTTTTCACTGAATTCATATGCATACTTAAAACCATTAGAAAATTAAAGAAGCAGAAAAAATGATTACGCTTGAATTTTTATCATGCTCAAATGTGTTCCATAAGTTTACATTAAATTTAGACTCATAGCAAGTTAAACAATATGATTAGCATCAGTGCTATTATTTCTGCTCTAATCCTCCTCACTTTCCTGACTCACTTCATGGATGTCACTTCACTGCTATATGCAGGAGATTGGAAAAGAGAGGCAAAGTCTACTATTTGTAATTAAAACTTGTTTGGAGAGTAAACAGTTTCACCTGTGTTATGAACCCACACAGAAATATAATGCTTTTATTTGATTTAGGGTTAGCAAAGGTACTTGATGGGAAAAAAGTACCGATTTATCTATTTATATCTTGCCATTTTTATAAAATATAGAAAAATATTAAAAAGAAATATTGTGATACTTATTAATACATGTTAGCAAAATTTTCATATATTTCACTCCTAATTTATTTCTATATTGGAAAAGGAAGGCAGTAGTACTATGCAAATATATAATTTTAGCCACTGGAGGTTGAAAATAATATAATTTTAACCTATAAGAGAAAGGGTTAGAAAATATTTATTACATGTATTTATTATTCTTTCATTTATCAATTTACTAAATAAATATCGTATAACCAAGACCAAACTAGAGCCAGAGATATGATAGCACATAAACTATCTACCTTCATGAAGATTATATTCAAGTGGAAGAGATAGCAAATATCAAGAAATCCAATATAATAGCATGTCAGGTATTAGTTTGAAGAAGAAAAATAAAGGTGGTAAAAGTAGACATTTATGAAGTGACATTTAAGCTGACACCCGAAGTGAGGGAGCTATGTATGCAGCTAACTAGGGAAAGCAGGCAATTTTTCATATTACTGTCTAATTTCAATAAAATTTGCATCCAAAAGGTTACATCCAAATAGAGGGTTGACTAGGAAGAGACAGAGACAGGTATTCAAGGGTTAGACTTAGTTGACATAGTCTAGTAATTTCTAAAGGGTTAGGTTCAAACATTTGGTATACACAGATAATGGTAAAAACTTGACATAGACCAAATGTCATTCCATTTATAAACTTTTATCTGATGGTAATAAATATAAATACTTCATCATCTTTTATATACTGTAACCATTTATTACTCATATAATTCCTTCATTAGGACTATAAAAAGCTGGGGGGGTAAAGTTTTTCTTTGTTTTTGATCTCGTAAAACTCAACAAGTGACATATTCTAAGTGCAGTGCTTATTACATGTAGCAGAAACGAACTAAGTGCTTCCTAAAAACATAAATAAATGATTTAAAAAATGCTCACCTGTATAAATTTCAGAAGATCTCATCAGTATAATAATGTCTTCATCATTATTTATTCTCTTATTGTTATTAAATGTAAATCATTTAATTATTTGATTATTTATTAAAAAGAAATTACATTAATGCATGATTGCACTCATACTAATAGAAGAAACTCTGAAATACCAAAGTTTTAGCAGAATAGAGATGTAGTACTCACTCTTTGTAAGCCTCCTTGGATGTTTGGGTTCAACACATAATGCTGCAGTTCAGCAATCAGGATGAAGGAGGCTGCTCCATCCATTTAGCTATAGTATCTGGAATTTATGACATCCTTAGCCTGTGTATCAGGAAAAAGATACATACTGAAAATTGCACACATCACTCCAACTTCTATATCATTGAACACAGCAAGCGATATAGCTATTCTTAACTACAAGTGAGTGTATAACTGGAAGAAGAAAGGACCAGATATGAGTGAACAAATGAAGTTTATACCAAAATAGGTTTGTTATTTTGTGAAAAAGAATGGGAGAGTTAATACTGGATTCATCTTACAAATTAAGATGCCAATTATAAATAGCAATAACAGATGTTTTATGTGTACAACCATAAATCATGTAAGAATTGTTCAAATTGGCAGCTCCATAATTTATAGTTTTTTCAGTTGTAACACATGGAATGAAAACAAGCTAGCCACATAAATGTATTTAATGAAACATAGGCAACATAACTGTTAAAAAATGTTTTGGGCGCTACAGATCATGTACAGATATTGATGGAGTCTTTAATATGTAGTTTGTGGAATAATACTGAAAGTAAGAATAACATTAAAATCCACACTTCAGAGATGATTTTACAAAATCATTCACTATCTGGCCCTTACTAAATAACTTTATTTTCTTTTTACCATTTTTTTACATTAAAGTAAACTTTCTAGTCATGAAAAACTACTTGCAATTTGCAGAATATGAATCTGTTTTTCAAAAGCCTTCATAGTTTTTCATAATCCCTCTTTTGGAATAATGCTGTTGTAATTCTTTATATGTTCACTCTAATTTACCTTTTTTTTTTTTTAGAAACAGGGCCTCACTCCGTCACCCAAGGTGGAATGCATTGGCACAACCATAGATCGCAGCTTCAGGTTCCTGGGCTCAAGAGATCGTCCTGCCTCAGACCCTCAGGTAGCTACAAGTACAGGCATGCTGCAAATGCTTGGTTAATTTTTGGAATTTTTCATGTTTGGTAGAGAGAGTCTTGCTATGTTGCCTAGACTGGTCTTGAAATTCTGGGCTCAAGTGACTCTACCACCTCTTAGCCTCCCAAAGTGATGAAATTACAGGCGCGAGCTACCACACCCAGCCTTATTCTTCCTTTAAACCTAAACTCAGTCATCCAGAAAGTCTTCTCTAACCTGAAAGGTTTATTTATTCATACTTTTTCCTCATACTGTGGAATTTTGCTTGTGTTTTTCTCTACTATAGAATGTTGATATTCTATTTTAATTTTGTGTTAACCTTCCATTGACCTCAACAGACTGTTGACTCCTTGAGAACTAATGCCTTCTTAATTTACCATTTTATCCCCAGTTAATACCACAATTTGTGACCTATGAGAAAATTAATGTGATGGATGAATATTGTTATCGTCTGCCAAAACATATGGACCTCCCGGCCCCAATTTGATTCTGAAGTGAAGTCTGATGATCACACACACACACATGCACACACACCACACAGTATCACAGTATGAAAAGTTTTAATATTCCCATAATTGGGATATTTGGCACACAAGGCCAGTCCTCTCTCAGGGAAGTCCAAATACAGACTAGAAAACTGATTTTCCACTTGTCACCAGACACAAAAGGCACTAAAATGAAAACCAAAATATTTTATCTGTCCATAATAATGTTGTTTCTATTTTGAGCTTGAATTTTGAGGCTAAAACATAATGTAGGAGGTTATTTTTAGTCTTTTGTTTTAATATAATTTAAAATAACTTCATAAAATGTGGTTATATAATAATATAGCTTAAATCATTATTATATTTAGCATTCCAGTTATGCAAAATATAGTATTTCTAGTCTATGCAGAAATCTGAAATTTATAAAGAGCCATTAAAATAATTTAGATTCAATTACATACTTACATTTAATGTTGTTGTCTGCTAAATTATTCTTGTTACCTATTAATATTCTTATTTATCCATACTAAAATAACAGCTATAAAAATCTATTCTTTGAACTATAAACTATCCATTATTACTTTTCTCTTTTGTGTTAATAGGGCTAAGGGCCTTATCAGATGGGTACCCATTTATTTATCTAGGAATCTATACTTTATTGTTTTCTATCCATCACCTCAAGCATTTATCATCTTTTGTTACAAATGTTCCAATTATACACTTTTGGATTTTAAAAAATCTATAATAAGTTATTGTTGACTGTAATCACCCTGCTTTGCTATCAAATACTAGATCTTATACATTCTATATATTATTGTGCTCATTAATCATTCCCATTTCCCGCATCACCCAACTACCTTTCTCAGCCTCTAGTAACCATCATTCTACTCTCTATTTCCATAAGTTCAATTGTTTTAATTTTTAGGTCCCACAAATGAGTGAGAACACACAAAGATCGTCTTACTGTATCCGGCTTATTTTATGTAACATAATATCCTACAGTTCCATCTATGTTCTTGGAAATGACAGAATCTCATTCTTTTATACAGCTGAATGGTATTCCATTGTGTATATGTACCACATTTTCTTTAACCATTTATCTTTAATAGACACTTAGGTTGCTCTCAAATCTTAGCTATTGTGAATAGTGCGTCAGTGAACATAGAAGTGCAGATATCTCTTGCACATACCAATTCCCTTTTTTTTTGGGAGGTGTATAGCAGTGGTATTGATGGATCATAAAATAATATTATTTCTAGGTTTTTCCATGCTGTTCTCCACAGTGGTTGTACTAATTTACATTCCCACCAACAGTGCACAGAGGTTCCGTTTTCTCCACATTCTCATCATCATTTGTTATTGCCTGTCTTTTGGATGAAAGCCATTTTAACTTGTGTGAGATACATCTTTAATTAATTATTTTTATTAATAATTTATTTAATTATTAATTTATTTGGGTATTCTCTCTTTTTTTCCTAGTCTGGCTAAAGGTCTTTCGATTTTGTTTATCTTTTTAAAAAAAACCTTTTCATTTCATTGATCTTCCATTTTTTTTAATTTCAATTTCATTTATTTCTGCTCTGATCTTTATTATTTCTTTTCTACTAATTTTAGGTTTGGTTTCTTCCATTTTTTCTAGTTCTTTAAGACACATTTTTAGGTTGGTTATTTGAAGGTTTTTTTACATTTTTGTATGGGCATTTATTGCTATAAACTTTTAGTACTGCCTTTGCTGTATATCATGGGTTTTGGTATGTTGTATTTCAATTATCATTTGTTTCAAGAAATTTTTTAAGTGCTTCTTAATTCCTTCATTGACCTACTGGTCAATCAGAAGCATATTGTTTAATTACCTTGTGTTTGTATAGCTTCCAAAGTTCCTTTTGTTATTGATTTCTAGTTTTATTTCATTGTGATCATAGAAGACACGTTATAATTTCATTTTTTTAATGTTTTAAGACTCGCTATGTGGCTTAAAATATGGCCTATTCTTGAGATGAAGAGAAGAAAGTATATTTTGTAGTTATTGGATGAAATGTTTTGTCAATATCTATTAGGTTTATTTGGTCCATAGTAAAGATTAAGTGCAATGATTTTTGTTGTTGTTGTTGTTTTTGTTATTGGTTTTCTATCTCAATGATCTGTCTAATGCTGAAAGTGGGGTGTTGAAGTCTCCAGCTAACATTGTACTGGTTTTCATACATCTGTTTAGGTCTAATAATATTTGTTTTATATATCTGTGTGTTCCATTGTTGAGTGCATATATATTCGCAATTGTTATATTCTCTTGCTGAATTGTTTCATTTATTATTATAATAATGACCGTCTTTGTCTCTTCTTATAGTGTTTATATTGAATTATATCTGATAATTATATCATATCAGTATAGCTACTCCTGCTGTTTTAGGTTTCCATTTGCAGGTAATATCTTTTTCCATGTATTTAATTTCAGTCTATGTGTGTCTTTATAGGTGGAGTGTGTTTCTTATAAACCCAGGTCATTGGGTCTTGTTTTTTAATTCATTCAGCCACTCTATGTCTTTAAATTGGCAAGTTTATTCTATTTACATTTGATGTTCTTATAAATAAATAAGAATTCATTACTGTCATTTTGTTATTTGTTTTCTGGTTGTTTTGTGGTCTTATTTTCCTTTCTTTCTCCTTTCTTGTCCTTTTTGCCAAGGTAATTTTCTCTGGTGGTATATTTTAATTTCTTGCTTTTATTTTTGTCTATCTGGTGTAGGATTTTTTTTTTATTATACTTTAAGCTCTAGGGTACACGTGCACAGCATGCAGGTTTGTGACATATGTATACAAGTGCCATGTTGGTGTGCTGCACCCATTAACTCATCATTTACATTAGGTATATCTCCTAATGCTATCCCTCTCCCCTCCCCCCACCCCATGACAGGCCCAAGTGTATGATGTTCCCCTTCCTGTGTCCAAGTGTTCTCATTGTTCAATTCCCACGTATGAGTGAGAACATGCGGTGTTTGGTTTTCTGTCCTTGCGATAGTTTGCTGAGAATGATGGTTTCCAGCTTCATCCATGTCCCTACAAAGGACATGAACTCATCCTTTTTTATGGCTGCATAGTATTCCATGGTGTCTATGTGCCACATTTTCTTAATCCAGTCTATCATTGTTGGACATTTGGCTTGGTTCCAAGTCTTTGCTATTGTGAATAGTGCTGCAATAAACATACGTGTGCATGTGTCTTTATAGTAGCATGATTTATAATCCTTTGGGTATATACCCAGTAATGGAGTGGCTGGGTCAAATGGTATTTCTAGTTCTAGATCATTGAGGAATCACCACACTGTCTTCCACAATGATTGAACTAGTTTACAGTCCCACCAACAGTGTCAAAGTGTTCCTATTTCTCCACATCTTCTCCAGCACCTGTTGTTTCCTGACTTTTAATGATGGCCATTCTACTGGTGTGAGATGGTATCTCATTGTGGTTTTGATTTGCATTTATCTGATGGCCAGTGATGATGAGCATTTTTTCATGTGTCTTTTGGCTGCATAAATGTCATCTTTTGAGAAGTGTCTGTTTGTATACTTTGCCCACTTTTTGATGGGGTTGTTTTTTTCTTGTAAGTTTGTTTGAGTTCTTTGTAGACTCCGGATATTAGCCCTTTGTCAGATGAGTAGATAGCAAAACTTTTCTCCCAATCTGAAGGTTGCTTGCTCACTCTGATGGTAGTTTCTTTTGCTGTGCAGAAGCTCTTTAGTTTAGTTAGATCCCATTTGTCAATTTTAGCTTTTGTAGCCATTGCTTTTGGTGTTTTAGACATGAAGTCCTTGCCCATGCCTATGTCCTGAACAGTATTGCATAGGTTTACTTCTATGGTTTTTATGGTTTTAGGTCTAACATTTAAGTCTTTAATCCATTTTGAATTAATTTTTGTATAAGGTGTAAGGAAGGGATCCAGTTTCAGCCTTCTACATATGGCTAGCCAGTTTTCCCAGCACCTTTTATTAAATAGGGAATCCTTTCCCCATTGCTTGTTTTTGTCAGGGTTATCAAAGATTAGATGGTAGTAGATGTGTGGTATTATTTCTGAGGGCTCTGTTCTGTGCCATTGGCCTATATCTCTGTTTTGGTACCAGTACCATGCTATTTTTGTTACTGTAACCTTGTAGTATAGTTTGAAGTCAGGTAGCGTGATGCCTCCAGCTTTGTTCTTTTGGCTTAGGATTGTCTTGGCAATGCAGGCCCTTTTTTGGTTCCATATGAACTTTAAAGTTGTTTTTTCCAATTCTGTGAAGAAAGTCATTGCTAGATTGATGGGGATGGTATTGAATCTATAAATTACTTTGGGTAGTATGGCCATTTTCATGATATTGATTCTTCCTATCCATGAGCATGGAATGTTCTTCCATTTGTTTGTGTCCTCTTTTATTTCGTTGAGAAGTGGTTTGTAGTTCTCCTTGAAGAGGTCCTTCACATCCCTTGTAAGTTGGATTCCTAGGTATTTTATTCTCTTTGAAGCAATTGTGAATGAGAGTTCACTCATGATTTGGCTCTCTGTTATTGGTGTATAAGAATGCTTGTGATTTTTGCACATTGATTTTGTATTCTGAGACTTTGCTGAAGTTGCTTATCAGCTTAAGGAGATTTGGGGCTTAGACGATGGGATTTTCTAAATATTCAATCATGTCATCTGCAAAGAGGGACAATTTTACTTCCTCTTTTCCTAATTGAATACGCTTTATTTATTTCTCCTGCCTCATTGCCCTGACCAAAACTTCCAACACTATGTTGAATTGGAGTGGTGAGAGAGGGCATCCCTGTCTTGTGCCAGTTTTCAAAGGGAATGCTTCCAGTTTTTGCCCATTCAGTATGCTATTGGCTGTGGGTTTGTCATAAATAGCTCTTATTATTTTGAGACATGTCCCATCAATATCTAATTTATTGGGAGTTTTTATCATGAAGGGCTGTTGAATTTTGTCAAAGGCCTTTTCTGCATCTATTGAGAAAATCATGTGGTTTTTGTCTTTGGTTCTGTTTATATGAAGGATTATGTTTATTGATTTGTGTATGTTGGACCAGCCTTGCATCCCAGGGATGAAGCCCACTTGATCGTGGTCGATAAGCTTTTTAATGTGCTGCTGGATTTGGTTTGTCAGTATTTTACTGAGGATTTTTACATCAATGTTCATCAGGGATATTGGTCTAAAATCCTCTTCTTTTGTTGTGTCTCTGCCAGGCTTTGGTATCAGGATGATGCTGGCCTCATAAAATGAGCTAGGGAGGATTCCCTCTTTTTCTATTGATTGGAATAGTTTCAGAAGGAATGGTACCAGCTCCTCGTTGTACCTCTGGTAGAATTTGGCTGTGAATCCATTTGGTTCTGGAGTTTTTTTGGTTGGTAGACTATTAATTATTGCCTCAATTGCAGAGGGTGTTATTTGTCTACTCAGGGATTCAACTTCTTCCTGGTTTAGTCTTGGGAGTGTGTAAGTGTCCAGGAATTTATCCATTTCTTCTAGATTTTCTAGTTTATTTGCGTAGAGGTGTTTATATTCTCTGATGGTAGTTTGTATTTCTGTGGGATTGGTGGTGATATCCCCTTTATCATTTTTTATTGCATCTATTTGATTCTTCTCTCTTTTCTTCTGTATTAGTCTTGCTAGCAGTCTATCAATTTTGTTGATCTATTAAAAAAACCAGCTCCTGGTTTCACTGATTTTTTGAAGGGTTTTTTGTATCTCTATCTCCTTCAGTTCTGCTCTGATCTTAGTTATTTCTTGCCTTCTGCTAGCTTTTGAATGTGTTTGCTCTTGCTTCTCTAGTTCTTTTAATTGTGATGTTAGGGTGTCAATTTTAGATGTTTCCTGCTTTCTCTTGTGGGCATTTAGTGCTATAAATTTCCCTCTACACACTGCTTTAAATGTGTCCCAGAGATTCTGGAATGTTATGTCTTTGTTCTCATTGGTTTCAAAGAACATCTTTATTTCTGCCTTCATTTCATTATGTACCCAGTAGTCATTCAGGAGCAGGTTGTTCAGTTTCCATGTAGTTGAGCGGTTTTGAGTGAGTTTCTTAATCCTGAGTTCTAGTTTGATTGCACTGTGGTCTGAGAGACAGTTTGTTATAATTTCTGTTCTTTTGCATTTGCTGAGGAGAGCTTTACTTCCAACTATGTGGTCAATTTTGGAATAAGTATGATATGGTGCTGAGAAGAATGTATGTTCTGTTGATTTGGGGTGAAGAGTTCTGTAGATGTCTATTAGGTCTGGTTGGTGCAGAGCTGAGTTCAATTCCTGGATATCCTTGTTAACTTTCTTTCTTGTTGATCTAATGTTGGCAGTGGGTTGTTAAAGTCTCCCATCGTTATTGTGTGGGAGTCTAAGTCTCTTTGTAGGTCTCTAAGGGCTTGCTTTATGAATTTGGGTGCTCTTGTATTGCGTGCATATATATTTAGGATAGTTAGCTCTTCTTGTTGATTTGATCCATTTACCATTATGTAATGGCCTTCTTTGTCTCTTTTGATCTTTGTTGGTTTAAAGTCTGTTTTATCAGAGACTAGGATTGCAACCTCTGCCTTTTTTTGTTTTCCATTTGCTTGGTAGATCTTCTTCCATCCCTTTATTTTGAGCCTATGTGTCTCTGCACGTGAGATGGGTCTCCTGAATACAGCACAATGATGGGTCTTGACTCTTTATCTACAAGAGCTCCTGAAGGAAGCACTAAACATGGAAAGGAACAACTGGTATCAGCCACTGCAAAAACATGCCAAATTATAAAGGCCATCGATGGTAGGAAGAAACTGCATCAACTAATGAGCAAAATAACCAGCTAACATCATAATGACAGGATCAGATTCATACATAACAATATTAACCTTAAATGTAAATGGGCTAAATACTCTGATTAAAAGACACAGACTAGCAAATTGGATAAAGAGTCAAGACCCATCATTGGTGTGGGATTTTTAATTTGAGGTTACCCTGAGGTTTGCAAATAATATATTATAATCAATTGTTTTAAACTGATGACAACTTTTAACACTGATTGCAAAGGCAAATGAGAAAAAGTAATAAAATCTTACACTTTAACTTCACTCCTTTGTTTTAAAACTTTTTTGTTGTTTCTGTTTATATTTTATTGTACTCTTTATGTCCTGAAAATTTGTTGTAGTTATTGTTTTTGATCAGTTTATCTTTTAGTCATTTTACTCAAGATATAACTAATTAACTCACCACAATTCAAGTGTTATAATATTCTGTGTTTTTCCATGTAGCTACTCTTACCAGTGAGTTTTGTACCTTCAGTTGATTCTTCATGCTCATTGCCATCTTTTTCTTTCAGATTGAAGAAACCCCTTTACCTTTTCTTGTAGAATGGGACTGGTGTTGAGGGTGTTTTCTGATTTTTTTTTCCTTCAGCACTTTAAATATGTCATGCCATTCTCTTCTGATGTGTAAGGTTTCCATTGAGACATGTACTGCCAGACATACTAGAGTTCCATTGCATGTTATTTGTTTCTTTTTTCTCTTACTACTTTTAGGATCCTTTCCTTATCCTTGACCTCTGGGAGTTTGATTATTAAATGTCTTCAGCTTTTCCTGTTTGGGTTAACTCTGCTTGGTGTTCTACAACCTTCTTGTACTTGAATATTGATATCTTTCTCTCGGTTTGGAAAGTTCTCTGTTGTTATGCATTTGAATACACTTTCTACCCTGATCTCTCTCAACCTCCTTTTTAAGGCCACTAACTCTTAGATTTGTCCTTTGAAACTATTTTCTAGATCTTGTAAGCATGCTTCATTCATTTTTATTCTTTCTTCTTTTGCTTCCTATGACTGTACATTTTCAAGTAATCTGTTTTCAGGCTCACTGTTTCTTTCTTCTGCTTGATAAATTCTTCTGTTGACAGACTTTGATGCATTCTTCAATAAGTCCATTGAATTTTTTTGCTCCAGAATTTCTGTGTGATTTCTAAAAAATATTTCAATCTCTTTTATCAAGTTTTTCTGATTGTATTCTGTATTTCTTCTGTTCTGTCTTGAATTTTGTTGAGCTTCCTCAAAACAGCTATCTTGAATTCTCTATCTGAAAGGTCACATATCTATGTCATTCCAGGATTGGTCACTGGTGCCTTACTTAGTTCATTTTGTGAAGTCATGTTTTCTTGAATGGTCTTGATTCTTATGGATGTTCATCAATGTTGGCTTTGAAGAGTAAGATATTTATTGCAGTCATCACAGTTGGGCTTGTTTGTGTCCATCCTGTTGTGGGAGGTTTTTTCTGGTATTTAAAGGAATTTGGGTATTGTGACCTGAGTTTCTGGTCACTGCAGCTCTATCTGCATTAGAGAGGGTACCCTAAGCCCAGTAATATTATGGCTCTTGCAGACTCATAAAGTATTGCCTTGGTAATCTTGGGTAAGAACCAAGAGCATTTCCTGTATTACCAGGCAGAGACTCTTGTTCTTATTCTTACTTTCCCCCAAACAAATGGAGTCTCTCTCTCTCGCTCTCCATTTTGAGCTGTCTAGAGCTGGGGAAGTGGTGACACAAGTACCTCTGTGGACACCACTACTGAGAATGTGCAGAGTCAGATCTAAAGCCAGCACAGCAGTGGGTCTTGCCCAAGGGCCACAACATCCACTGCCTGGCTACCTTCAGTGATCACTCAAGGCCCAAGGTCTCTTCAGTCAGTTGGCAACAAATTCAGCCAGGCTTGTGTCTTTCTTTTCAGGGAGGCAAGCTTTCCCCAAGCCTAAAGCATGTCCAGAAATGGTGTCTGAGAGCTAGGGCCTCAAGTCACGAATCTCAGGAGTCTACTTGATGCTCTATTCTTCTATGGCTGAGCTAGCACCTGAGCCACAAGACAACTTTCTTCCCACTCTTCTTTCACCTTTCATCAAGCAGACTCTTCTTTCTCCTTTCATCAAGGAGAAGGAGTATTTCCCTATGGCCACTACCACCCCAGGACCATGGCAAGTACTGCCTGGCTAACACCAATATTCACTCAAGACCCAGGTTCTCCACAGATAGCTTATGGTAAATGCTACCAAACTTGGATCTCTTCCTTCAGGGCTATGGGCTTCCCTTTGGCCCAGGGTAAGACCATAAATGCCAGACAGGAGCCACAGTCTGGAATCAGGATCCCCAGGAGCCCACTTGGTGCTCTACTTCACTGTAGCTGAACGGGTACCCAAGCTGCAAGACAAAGTCACCTTTACTCTTCCTTCTCCTTCCTCAGCCAGGAGTCTCTTCTCATGGCCACCATGACTAAAATGTGCTGTGTCTCACTTGAAGCCAATACGGAACTGGTTCTCTCCCAACTCCCACAGCAAGTACTGCCTGGCTACCACTCTTATTTATTCAAGCCCCAAGGGGTCTGCAGGTGATGAATCCTGTCAGAATTTATTTCTTCCCTTCAAGACACCAGGTTCTCTTCTGGCCCAGGGTGTGTCTACAGATTTTGTTCAAGAGCTAGGGCCTAGAGCAGGAACCTCAGGACTCTACCAGATTCCACATTCTACTATGGCTGAGCTGGTATTCAAGTTGCAAGACACAGTTCTATTTATTTTCCTCTCTACTCTCCTTAAGCAGAAGGAAGGGGTCTCACAGCTGTGAGATATGCTGCCTTGATTTTCGGAGAGGGGTGATGCAAGCACTCCCCTTGGCTGCCCCAGCTGCTTTCTCACTAGGTCATGTGCACCCCAAGTCCATGAGCTTGAAGTCTAGTATGGCACCAGAACTTGTCCAGGTTGCAGTCCTTATGGCCTGGACTGCCTTTCAAGTATATTTAGAAGCCTAAAACACTTTTGCTTATGGTGTTGGGGCTAGCCAGAACTCAAATTCTGACACCTGGGATGAATGATTCCTCTGTGGTTAGGGCCGGTCTAAATGCCCCCTCAGTGGATGATGGCTGAATTCTGCTCTTTGTTGAGCAGTGCTGAGTTTCAATACAAGGTCCCACAATCACTGTTTATTCCCTTCTCCAAGCACACAGATTCTCTCTCTGCACCATGAGGCTGCAGACATGGCATGAGGGAGGGGAGGTGTTTGCAATTCAAGATTGCCTTTCCTACCCTCTTCAGTGACTCTTTCCTTTACATAATGTTAAAGCCAGGTACTGTGATCACTCACTTGATTTTTGGATCTTATGGAGATGGATAATTGTTTAATTTGGTGCTCATGTGAGGGTGGGGTTTCAATTTGGTGATCTTGCTCCACCTCCCTCTACCTTCTTTATTTTCAAAGTCATTAATATTTTAAAACTCATCTTCACAGAACATAATTCTCCAGAGACATTTGTAGTTGTTCTGGTGGGAATATAAATAAGTGTAGATACTTTGTGTAACATTTTATGAAAATATCTATATTTAAAAGTTGTATGAAAACTTTATGATAAAAATTATTTAAGAAGCTGGAAGTTTATTCAGGGGAAATAAAAGAATGATGTCTCAAAGTTAATTTGTTTAGAGAAAATAATCAAATCTTTTCTCATTTCTTCTATAATTACTAAAAAGTGGAGATTATACTGGTCTTAAATTTCTGAGTAATTTTAAAGTTTCAATGTCTTTAATAAAATAAATGAATAAGTAATAACAGTAATGGGTGAAAGAATTAAATAAATAAGATATTTTATATATTTAGAGATTAAGAGATTTTCTATCTCAATGACAAACTTCATCTCAAGTATATGGTTCATTTCCTTTCATATATATGTAATAAAGTAGCTATCTTCTGAATCATATGCTATAATACAATTTCACCATGAAAAAGGATAAGAAAACCAAAACAAAAGATAATGGAAAAATGAGCAACCTCTACATAAACTTGTTAGAATTGCCATAATATGCATAATATGCAATGCGTTTTTAATATCATGCATAGTAAACATGATAAAAATGATTACAATGAGAGTATCCTGATCATTTTGTAATTTAATAGTTTTTAATAAATGTGGCAGTTGTGCTTTTTATATATTTACTTATGACATTGCTTTTTTAGAGAAACCCTTCTGTCTGTGAAATTTAGCATGCATTCTCTGTGAAAACCTAGCAATAGATACACATAACTCCTCTACAGTTCACTCCTAGGTATGTCTACTGCTAATCCTTCATCCTAAAAGCTAGAGTATGTTTTTCCTATTTGTCTCCTATTAACAAAGGGACTTCCTTTGAAAAACATAGTTTGTCAATTCATGCCTGCCTCATGAGTTATCAATCATCACCCTTGCTATGTTCTCCCCGTTGTATCCCTGTCCGCACACCTAACTCTCCGCTGTCACTGAATTTGAAAACGCTACCTGCATTTGATACAAACGTTGATCCTTTCTGCCATGGACTTAAAGTTGACTCACTCTGTGAGACTGAGACTAGCAGCTTTATGGAGGTTCCCAGTTTTCGGACCTCGCTCCAACTCAAAGTTCTACCTGTTACCTTAAGTCTTTGCCTTTACATTGGCATGCTTGAAGATTTCTCTTTTGATAAGGTAGAAATCTTACCAAGTGTTATGCCTCAGATGTCTTCACTGTCCCTAATTCCAAAATAATCTGTAATTCAACATGTTATTGTCTGATTGACTACTTTATGTGATTCTATTTGTATGGTTTAAAAAGTGAGTGTTTTTTTTATTTCAAATAAACACTAGTTTGATAAAATAAGTAGTATAACAAATTTTAACTGAAAGATCATCCAGTGAAGACTTACTCTCCCACTTTTCTTTCACTTTTATTTAGAATGACATTGAGTCATACTTTCAGTTTTAGTCTCATTTATACTTAATACAAACATAATTTTCAATTATTCACATGTGTTTTCTAACTTGATCTCCACAGCATCCATATGAAGTAGGTAGTTTGCATAGTTTTGTCCTTAGTTTTCAGAAATATGAGGCTTGGATTTTAAAGTATTTTCCTCAATAGTGCACACCCATCAAGTGGCAGAGGTGATATTACATCCCTTTTCTTTCTTTAGTTCTCTATTGGATTTTGATTTCGTATCACATTTGATTTTAGGATCTTAAATGTTAAATAAATACGTGAGTTATCTTATGGGAAAAAGTAGAGCTGGCAACTTAATGCGAGATCAAATATTACCAAGTAACTTCCAAAGATGATCACTGAGTTAGGGTATTTTCTCATTTACAACACTAATTACATGCCTATTTGCATGCAGAGGTAATCGAGGCTGAGAGTGCTTGTAACTTCTCCATGATCAGACAGCAATAAATAACAAACCTGAGATTCAAGTTCAGATTAACTAGTTAAAAATAACCTGTTCTTTCTACTATGTCATTATTCTTCAGTATTTAACTCAAATTGATTAAAAAAAACTAAACGCTTACATAAAACAAAAAGCTAATATTCCTGTTATATTAGTCCATTCTCACACTGCTATATAGAATACCCAAGACTGGGTAGTCTATAAAGGAAAGAGGTTAAATTGACTCACAGTTCCACATGGCTAGGGAGGACTCAGGAAACTTACAATCATGGTGGAAAGGGAAGCAGGCACATCTTATGTGGCCGCAGGTAAGAAAGAGTGCATTTATCGTTGTGCACATGTACCCTAGAACTTAAAGTATAAAAATTTAAAAAAAGAAAAAAAAGAGTGCATTTATAAAACCATTAGATCACATGAGAATACACACACTCTCATTAGAATAGCGTGAGGGAAACCACCCCCATAATTCAATCACTTCTTTCCCTGGAAACAGGATTATAGTTTCCTCCCTCAACTTGTGGGGATTATAATTAGAAATGAGGTTTGATTGGAGACAAAGGGCCAAACCATATCATTCTTCCCCTGCCCCCACACAAATCTTATGTCCTTTATACACTTCAAAACCAATCATGCTTTCCCAACAATCCCACAAAGTCTTAACTCATTTCAGCATTAGTTTAAAAGTCAAAGTCCAGAGTCTCTTCTGAAACAAGTCAAGTTCCTTCTGCCTATGAGCCTGTAAAACCAAAGGCAAGTTAGTTACTTCCAAGATACAGTGGAGTTACAGGCATTGGGTACGTGTTTCCATTCCAAATGAGAGAAATTGGCCAAAACAAAGGGGCTACAGGCCCCATGCAAGTCTGAAATCCAATAGGGTAGTTATTAAATTTTAAAGCTCCAAAATGATCTCCTTTAACTTTATGTCTCACATCCAGGTCATGCTGATGCAAGAGGTGGGCTCCCATGGTCTTGGGCAACCCCACACCTGTGGCTTTGCAGGATACAGTCCCCCTCCGGGCTGCTTTCACAGGCTGGTGTTGAGTGTCTGTGGCTTTTCCAGGTGTACAGCACAAGCTGTCTGTGAATCTACCATTCTGGGGTCTGGAGGATGGTGGCCCTCATCTCACAGCTCCACTAAACAGTGCCCCAGTGGGGACTATGAGTAGGGGTTCCAACCTCACATTTTCCTTTCACATTGCCTAGCAGAAGTTCTCTATGAGGACTCTGCCCCTGCAGCAAACTTCTGCCTAGAGATTCAGGCATTTCTATACATCCTCTGAAATCTAAGTGGAGGTTCCCAAACCTTAATTCTTGACATCTGTGTATCCACAGGCCCAACACCACGTGAAAGCCACCAAGATGTGGCCCGCAGCCTCAGTGCAGCCACAGTGCAAGGTGTACCTTGGCCCCTTTTAGCCAAGACTGGAGCTGAATAACCCGGGAAACAGGGCCCCATGTTCAGAAGGCTGCACACAGCAGTCAAGCCCTGGGGCTTGCCCATGAAATCATTTTCCCTCCCAGGCCTCCAGGCCTGTGATGGGAGGGATTGCGGCCAAAGTCTCTGATGTGCCTTGGAGACATTTTTCCTATTATCTTGGCAATTAGCATTTGGCTTCTTGTTACTTATGCAAATTTCTGCAGCAGGCTTGAATTTCTTCCCAGAGAATGGGTTTTGTTTTTCTATTGCATTTGCAGGCTCCAAGTTTTTCAAACTTTTACCCCCTGTCACCTCTAGAACACTTTGCTCCTTGGAAATTTCTTCTCAGATACCCTAAATCAGCTCTCAGGCTCAAAGTTCCACATATCTCTAGGGCAGGAGTAAAATGCTTCCAGTCTCTTTGCTAAAGCATAGCAAGAATGATGTTTACTCCAGTTCCCAATAAGTTCCTCATCTCCATCTGAGACCACCTCAGCCTAGACTTCATTGTCCACATCATTATCAGCATTTTGATCAAAATCATTCAACAAGCTTCTAGGAAGTTCCAAACTTCCCCACATCTTCCTTTCTTCTTCTGAGCCCTCCAAACTGTTCCAACTTCTGCCTGTTTCCCAGCTCCAAAGTCACTTCCACATTGTTGGGTATCTTGATAGCAGTGCCCTACTCTCTGTGGTACCAATTTACTGTATTAATCCATTCTTACACTGCTATAAAGAAATACTCAAGGAAAGAGGTTTAATTGAGTCACAGCTCCACATGGCTTGGGAGGCCTCAGGATACTTACAATCCTGGTGAAAGGGGAAGCAGGCATGTCTTACATGGCAGCAGGCAAGAGAGAGTGCACGTGTGTCAGTGCAGGAAAAACTATTATTTATAAAACCATCATATCTCATGATAATTTACTCACTATCACAAGAACAGTGTCATAATCCAATCACTTCCCTCCCTTGACACATGGGAATTACAGGTCCCTCCCTCAACCAACGGGGATTACAATTCAAGATGAGACTTGGGTGGGGATACAGAGCCAAACCACATCACCTATTATCACAAAGATATTTCTACATAGTTAGATTTAGCTAACTTTATCTAATTTTGTTTTTCTATTTATCGGACAGATTATACCAGCAATTAGGCTGTCTTTTAGACTACTCTAAAATATTTAAATACATTTTGAATATAGTTTATTTTGCTCATAAGTTATTTGCAATAAATACTACACAATCTGAAGTTATCACACTGCTATATTACCTTTATTCATTTATTCCAATGACCTTTGAGAGTTTCATATTTGCCATATAATTGGCTCTGAAGTCACCATTTGATTAAAGTTTAGTGCATTGTGCTAAAGTTGTAGCCATTGGCTCTAAGTCATAATCATTTCAAGTAGATAGGGGAATGGTGACATTAAAATTCAGTAAAGGATAGAATAAAATGACAAAACCACAGGAAAGGCAGGCTACTCAAATGGAGGTGGATGGGTTGGGAGTGACTGGGGCAACAGTACCAGGTTTAAATGAAGATGGAGTAGTAAACATATACCAAAGCTCTGATGATGGCAGAGTCCATCTAAATAGGAAAGGTACACTATCCCTAAAGGAAGGTAAAAACATTTAAAGTATTTCTCTTTGTCAACTTCTCACTTGTTTTTCTTTTTCCTATTTAAATTACAACAAATTAATTATATTCCTGAATAGTAATTAGATCAGGGCTTTCTACATTTTTTGTTGTTGGTAGTGAAATTTTCAGAACCTATTTCTCAAATTTGTTAAGGATGTTGATATTTATTGACATCAGCCTTTTTAATAATACCTACTTAAAAAATAAATGTATGTATTTGAATATAATTTTTCTATCTTCTGATATTATATAAGGATAACTATATTTTTATGGAACTGTTTTTTTGAAGTCAATATTCCAGTTTCTCTCAATTCTGAAAAGCTCTATTAAAAAAGAAGAAAAGTATTATTCATTATCCTCAATAGTGAAATGCTAAATCTTTTGTATGTTTTCTTTAGCATTATTGTTCTTTGGAAAGATTGAGGACTTGTAGTTTGTCAAATTTTTTAACAAAATATGTAATGTCTACAAAGACATCACTGCTTCTAATAGAAGAATAAAGAAAAAACACAGCTAAGGTGCTCAGTCTCTACTAATATGCAACTTTTGGCATTATTTTATGAGTAAATACCAGTTAGAGTCAAATAATTTTTATATTAGTAGAGTTGTGTATTGTAGAACAGTATTTTAACTATAATAGCTACAGTTATTTCTTTCTATATTTGAAATATTATGTATATGTGTGGGTGGGTGTGTATATGTGTTTAAAGAATATAATGTAGGGTAGAGAGAGTGGGGACGTGGATTTTGCTAGACTAAAAAGAATCTCTACAAAGACTAAAGTAAATATCTCCCTGCTTTACCATTTACCTTGTTTTGATTTAGCTAAAATCAAATCATTTTATTTCCATTCCAGTTTTGTTTCAACACTTGCAAACATCCCCGCCGGTAAGCTTTAAATAGATGGTACACTTTAAATAGACTGTGTTACCCTTTATTACCCAAGAGATCCTGACTGTCTTCTATGCATTTTCTTTGGTCAATGCTTATTTATTATCTTCTTGCCTAGTTGTTTAGAGCATTCTGCAATTCAGCCAATCTTATTTAATAAAGCTGCTCAGATTCTTCAGTACCATAAGTCAAGTAAATATTTAACTGTTACATACACACATAGACACACACAACCGTACCTAAGTAAATATAAAATAGCGGTTAAATAAATATATTTAATTAGAGAGCATACATTCATGTACAAATCACTTAAATAATAAGTAAGCACCTCAGTAGGAAAAATGTTATTTGAAAGTATTTACATTTTGAAATTATTCATGTATGACATAGGAAAAAGTCACTAGAGGATAAATTTCTAATTAACATCCATATATACTTTTCTAGCCATGTTTTAAATTGCAGAGTAACATGTATTAGGGCAAGCTTTAGGAATGAAATGGCACTAGGATATAGCTTATAGTTTCTTGGCTTCTCTCATCCATTTCTATACAATGCTAGCTAAGCCAAGCAGTTTAAGAATATAGAGGATCTTTCACAAATTGTGGCAGGTATTCAACCTGCAAATTTCAGAGCTGTCAGGCTTGAGCGTTTCAATCAATTTTGACATCTCCTGGCATTTCCTTTCATATTCTAGCTTCTATAAATACTATCCTTTCTTAGCTGCCATTTTAGGTTCACAGGCTTGTTTCTCCCCCTAACATAAAGAAAGATTATATTTCAACTCTTAGCAGGCCTTTTCTTTTCTACCCTTACTCTGGAAAAAAAAGAAAAAAAAATGGTATAATAAATAAACTACCTGATCCTCAAATGCTGTATTGAAAATAAATGTATTCATAGCTGATGCATTAAAAACGACATATTACATAGCACTTGCAAAAAGAGACATTTCTTAGGAAAATTGTAAAATGTTAAGAACTTTACCATAAAATCCACAGTAAGGTAGTATGCCTGTTATTTGAAAGAAATGCTTTCTGAAGATTCCCAATAATTACTGGGAAAGATCAGAAAGATTCCCATGTTTACAAATACCCTGGAATAACAATTGAAATATGGATATTATTACATTTCTTATTTACCAAATAACTCCATTTTGAAAAAACTAGTTCCATCTAGGTTCCAACTCTATCTTGATTTAACTTCCTAGTATAACAAGGGCTACCTTATAAAGTGCTTTCACTGTAAAAATGTCATAAAACAAAAATCCTAGGAATCTTGAAAAAATAATTTTTAGAATTTTTCAAGTTCTCTTTTAATCACTATTTTAATTTGGTATGTTGTCCTAAGTAGAAATTAAATAAGGCAATGTAACATGTATCATTCCTGGTAAAGTTAGAATGTTTCAGCTAAAGACTTTGGTCATCTTTTATTGAAAGTTCTTTAGAGGAAAAAAATGATCCAGAAAAGTTGTGTTTTCCAGAATCACAAAAAGCCTTGGTGGCAGAGCGAGAAAAATAAATACATAACTACTCAATAACAGTTCAATATATCCTCTGTATGACCCCATTTTTATGCCAAAGATAGGAAACTTCAAGGGTTTAACCCTGAAACTTAAACTGGCATCGAAAGGGCTTGTATTCTTCCATGGCCAGGGAAACAACTGAGGAATTCCACTACTATGTAACTGGTGTTTTTATAATCTGGTAGAGATAATTTTAGGTGACTATGCACATTTCTGTGAGTGGTTTGTTGTAATATTTTTTCTTTTTTTCAGTATGAATTTTTTCCTTTTACATTGTGAAGAGAAGTACTAAACAGAAAGCTTGAGGAGTCTTTTTACTTCTTTTTGAAAATCATAGTCATTTTTGTGACTTCTTTTCTTCTCATACTCAAATTTCAATCATTTATGAAAACTGAAGCTTGCTTCTTTCCTAAGTTCCCTTATATATTTTTTAAATTCCTGTAATTTCATCCCTATTCATGCCCTTAGCACCTGCACACACTGTACTAAATAGCACTCCAATGGTCTTTTTTGAGTTTTTCTCTTACCTTGGCTATCCTGCCCAATTCCTGTCTTAAGAGCAAAATTTTATTTTATTTTATTATTTTATTTTTTTTAAATAAATGTTCTTTGTTCTGTTATTCTTTAATTTATTCTATTCAGTAAGTTTTTTACATTTTTATTTACTTATTTTCACATTATTTTATTTATTTATTGATCTACTTATTTCTGAGACAGGTTCTCTCTCTGTCACCCAGATTGGAGTGCATTGGTGTGAACTTGGCTTACTGCAACCTCCACCTCCCTGGCTCAAGCAATCCTTCCATTTCAGCCTCGTGAATAGCTGAGACTATAGGCATGCACCACCATGCCTGGCTAATATATATATATTTTTGTATTTTTCATAGAGGCTGGGTTTCAACATGTTGCCCATGCTCATCTCAAACTCCTGCCCTCCAGTGACTGGCCTATCTCAGGCTCCCAAAGGCCTAGGACTACAGGTTTGAGGCACTGGCCCCAGCCTATTTTTATTCTTATTTCGATAGATTTTGGAAAGCAGGTGGTACATGGTTGCATGGAAAAGTTCTTTAGTGGTGATTTCTGAAATTCTGGTGCACCTATCACCCAAGCAGTGTACACTATATCCAATGTGTAGTCTTTTATCCCCCACAACCCCACCATTTCCCCCCGAGTCCCCAAAGTTCATTATATCATTCTTTTGCCTTTGTATCCTCATAGCTTAGTTCCCACTTATAAGTAAGAACACACAATGTTTGGTTTTCCATTCCTGGGTTACTTCACTTAGAATAATAGTCTGCAGCTCCATCCAGGCTGCTGTGAATGTCATTATTTTATTCCTTTTCATGGCTGAGTAGTATTCTGGGATATATATACCTATATATAGTATATCTCTATATATCTATATTCTATATATACGGATATAGATATAGATATATACACCACATTTTCTTTATCTACTCATTGTCTGATTGGCATTTAGGCTGGTTCCATGTTTTTGCAATTGTGAATTGTGCTGCTATAAACAAGCATTTGCAAGTATCTTCTTCATATAATGACTTATGTTTCTTTGGGTAGATACCCAGTAGTGGGATTTTTTTTGATCAAATGGTAGTTCTGCTCTTAATTCTTTAATGAATCTTCATACTGTTTTCCATAATGGTTGTACTAGTTTACATTCCCACCAACAGTGTAAAAGTGTTCTCTTTTTAACCACATCTACACCAACATCTGTTATTTTTTAATTTTTTAAATGTGGACATTCTTGAAAGAGTAAGGTGGTATCACATTGTGGTTTTGATTGCATTTCCCTGATCATTAGTGATGTTGAGGATTATTTCATATGTTTGTTGGCCATTTGTATATCTTCTTTTGAGAAGTGTCTATTAATTTCCTTTGTCCACTTTTTGATGGAATTATTATTATTATTATTATTATTATTATTATTTTGCTGATTTGTTTGAGTTCC
The DNA here is from genome assembly GCF_028878055.3 of Symphalangus syndactylus. NCBI lineage: Eukaryota > Metazoa > Chordata > Mammalia > Primates > Hylobatidae > Symphalangus > Symphalangus syndactylus. The sequence goes on along the minus strand of NC_072426.2, from coordinate 108,525,632 downwards.
TTGTAGATTCTAGATATTAGTCTTTTGTTGGATGCATAGTTTGTGAAGATTTTCTCCCATTCTGTGGGTTGTCTGTTTACTCTGATGATTATTTCTTTTGCTGTGGAGATGCTTTCTTATTTAATTTGGTCCCATCTATTTATCTTTGTTTTTGTTACATTTGCTTTCGGGTTCTTGGTTATGAGCTCTTTGCCTAAGTAACGTCTATAAGAGTTTTTCCAGTGTTATCTCCTAGAATATTTATAATTTCAGGTCTTAGATTTTAGTCTTTGATTCATCTTGAGTTGATTTTTGTATAAGTTGAGAGATGAGGCTCCAGTTTTATTCTTCTAGGTGTGGTTTGCCAATTATCCCAGCATCATTTGTTGAATATGGTTTCCTTTCCCTAGTTTATGTTTTTGTTTGCTTTGTCAGAGGTCAGTTGGCTGTAAGTATTTGGCTTTACTTCTGGCTTCTGTATTCTGTCCCATTAGTCTATGTGCCCATTTTTATACAAGTACCATGCTGTTTTGGTGACTATGGCCTTATAGTATAATTCAAAATTGGGTAAACTGGTGCCTCCAGATTTGTTCTTTTTGTTTAGTCTTCCTTTGGTTATGCAGGCTCTTTTTTTGTTCCATATGAATTTTAGGATTTTTTTTTTCTTGTTCTGTGAAGAATGATGATGGCATTTTGATGAGAGTTGCACTGAATTTATAGATTGCTTTTGGAAGTATGGTCATTTTCACAATATTGATTCTACTCATTCATGATCATGAATTTAAAAATTCTTTAAACTGAACAACATTAGTGACAAAACATATCAAAACCTATGAGACACAGCAAAAGTGGTGCTAAGCGGAAAGTTCATAGCATTCAATGCCTACATCAAAAAGTCTGAAAGAGCAGAAATAGACAATCTAAGGTCACACCTCAAGGAACTAGAGAAGCAATAACAAACCAAACTCATGCCTAGCAGAATAAAAGAAATAATAAAGATGAGAGTTGAACTAAATGAAATCAGAACAAAAAAATACAAAAGATAAAACAGAAAGCCTGTTCTTTGAAAAAAAAAAATTGATAGACCATTAGTGAGATTAACCAAAAATGAAGTGAGAAGATCCAAATAAGCTCAATTAGAAATGAAATAAGAGATTTACAATTGATACCACAGAAATACAAAAGATTTCTCAAGGCTACTATGAACACTTTTATGCATATGAACTAGAAAATCTAGAGGAGATGGATAAATTCCTGGAAATATGCAATCCACCTAGATTAAATCAGGAAGAAAAAGAAACTCTGCACAGACCAATTACAAGTAGCAAGATTGAAACAGTAATAGAAAAATTGCCAATAAAAAAAGTCTAGGACCAGATCAATTCATAGCTGAATTCTATCATGCATTCAAAGAAGAATTGACCACCAGTCTTACTGAAGTTATTTCAAAAGTTAGAGAAAGAGGAAATCCTCCCTAAATCATTCTATGAAGCCAGTATCACCCTAATACCAAAATCAAGAAAGGACATAACATTAAAAGAAAGCTACAGGACAATATCATAGATGAATGTCGATTCAAAAATACTTTAAAAAAAACTAGCTAACTGAATTTAAAAAAAAAATTCACCATGATCAAGTGGGTTTCATACCAGGAATGCAGGGATGGTTTAACATCTGCAAGTCAATAAATGTAGTATATCACACAAACAGAATTAAAAACAAAAATCATATGATCATCTCAATGATGTAGAAAAAGCATTTGACAAAATCCAGCATCTCTTGATGACTAAACCCTCAACAAAATCAGCATACAAGAGACATACATCAAGGTAATAAAAGCCATCTATGGCAAACCTACAGCTAACATTATACTGAACAGGGAAGAATTGAAAGCATTCCCCCTGAAAACTGGAACAAGACAAGGATGCCCACTTTCACCACTTCTATTTAACACAGTACCAGAAGTGCTAGCCAGAGCAATCAGACTGAAGAAAGAAATAAAAGGCATCCAAATCAATAAAGAGGAAGTCAAACTGTTGCTAGTCACCAATGATATGATGGTATCCCTAAAAAACCCTAAAGACTCCTCCAAAATGCTCCTAGATCTGATAAATGAATTCAGTAAAGTTACAGGATACAAAACGCGTACACAAATCAACAGCACTGCTATTGATATTAACCAACAACCAAGATGAGAATCAAATCAAAAACCCAATCCCTTTTACAACAGTTGCAAAAAATGAAACAAAATTATTTGGTATATACCTAACCAAGGGAGTGAAAGATCTCTATGAAGAAAAGTATAAGACACTGCTGAAAGAAATCATAGACTACACAAACAATTTGAACACATCCTATCTTCTTTAAAAAAACAAACAAACAGTAAAGTCATGAACTCTTCAATCTTCCTTATATTTGATTACAGGTGTGTTTACTCTCCATGTTTTCTTGTCAAAGTACATGTAATGAAAGTGTTTTTTTAGGAGACATTACTTGTGAAAACCAGTATCTATTTCCCCTCTCCTTGCTGGGCATACTTCTTAGCATTCTGGAAGTCATTGGGCAATCAAGATATGCGTTCTGGCCAATGAATTGTGAGTACAACTTGAGTGTGTATCTTCAGAATCAAGGGAATAAAATTGGGCTCTCCAGGACACTTCCTTGTCACCATATTCTGTAGCCCACTTGTTGAAAATGATGTGGCGGATGATGCCGGTGCAGGAGGTGGGGGGTGGCCTAGGCTCTGGTGGCCCTGGGATGGGGAACCGCGGTGGCTTCCGCAGAGGTTTCGGTAGTGGCATCTGGGGCCAGGGTCGTGGCCATGGACGGGGCCGGGGCCGAGGCTGAGGAGCTCGCCTAGGCAAGGCGAGGATAGGGAGTGGATGCCCATCACCAAGCTGAGCCGCTTGGTCAAGGACATGAAGATCAAGTCCCTGGAGAAGATCTCTTTCTTCTCCCTGCCCATTAAGGAATCTGAGATCATTGACTTTTTCCTGAAGGCCTCTCTCAAGGATGAGGTTTTGAAGATAATGCTGGTGCAGAAGCAGACCCATGCTGCCCAGTGCACCAGGTTGAAGGCGTTTGTTGCTATTGGGGACTACAATGGCCACGTCGGTCTGGGTGTTAAGTGCTCCAAGGAGGTGGCCACCGCCATCCGTGGGGCCATCATCCTGTCCAAGCTCTCCATGGTCCCCGTGCACAGAGGCTACTGGGGGAACAAGATCGGCAAGCCTCACACCGTCCCTTGCAAGGTGACAGGCCTCTGCGGCTCTGTGCAGGTGCGCCTCATCCCGGGGTGCAGAGCTGCACTGCCACCCTGGGCAACTTCGCCAAGGCCACCTTTGATGCCATCTCTAAGACCCACAGCTACGTGACCCGCGACCTCTGGAAGGAGACTGTATTTACCAAGTCTCTCTATCAGGAATTCACTGACCACCTCGTCAAGACCCACACCAGAGTCTCCCTGCAGCGGACCCAGGCTCCAACTGTGGCTACAACATAGGGATTTTACACAAGAAAAATAAAGTGAATTAAGCCTGAAAAAAAAAGAAAAAGAAAACGATGGGACTTAGAGATAGATATCAAATCAATCACTGAACTGTCCTAATGATTCACCTAGGTATGAGCAGATTTTGAGTGAGTGAAAAAGAAAACCTAATTGTGTTAAATATGGCAGCATAAGCTAATCAATCCTGAGCAATATATTCACTATAGAAATATACTCTCTGTAATGTATAAATTATCTTCTTTCCCTAAATTTACAGATGAATATCTGTAGATACTGTTTTAACTACTGCTTTAACATGTAAGTCTTAATTGGTGAAGAGTTATTACTTCAGTTATAACATGTTTCAATTATGCATATTTCTAGAGGGCTGGCACATTTCTTCAGTGTTTTGTATATACACACCAAAATGAACAGTAATTTTTGGGCTACATATTAAGTTTATTTCTATCCTTGATATATAGACACCACAAACCTTTAATATTTGTGTTACACATATATACTATAACTTTATTAATGACTATGTCTATATTTTATTTCCATTTTGGTTTTGGAGAGGTTATTTTTCAATTTTATAAGGTTTTTTTTTTGTTCTTTCTTTGATTTCCAACTTTTAGCTCAAATCCTAAATTTTCTCTGTAAATTTTCTAACTGCCTTCTCTGCTGTTTGCTTATTTTTGCATATGCGATAATTTGGACATTACATGTTTTTTTCTTACTTATAGTGGTTTATTCCTCTCTCTTTTCCCATTACACTGTGAATCCAAATGCAAAGAACTATGCAGAATACCAGCCAAAATTTTCCTTGATAGCTGAGTCTCTGTTTTGATTAGTCAGTGCTCACGATATATTAAGCACCTTGGTTATATGTCATATTTATTTCAGAATTTCTGAAGGACTTGGAATGTACTGTACTTAGACATGGTACTAAAAATATTTGTTTAAGGATTAAGTGAATCAATAGAATGTTTATTTGGAGATATGACAAAAAGGATGGTTTAAATATTTGATGTTAAATAATTATTTCCATTGAAAGCTAAGATTCAATTCAGCTGGAGAATTATGAGGTTACTACTTAGATCTCTTTCTTTTAGCAAGAACTGAAGTGAAGAAGTTAGAACTGGTGACAAGGGAAAACTCCGACTTTAATTTTGTTAAAAAATAAAACAAAGGAAAATATTTTAGGAGTCTTTATTCTAATGCTCAATGGCCTCACTTATTTTGACAATAGTCTCATCAATTAATCTAGTAATCTAACACAGTGGCTATAGAGTAGTTCATAATCTGCCAAGAAATATAGCAAGATTAATGGGCCTAAAAATTCAGATAAATCAAGTGTCTACTAAGACACTGATCTTTTCTTCTCATTAAAGAAGTATTTGAACCATAATACTGCAATGTTACAATAAGAAAGGCTTAATGAGATTGGTAGGTGAGTTAACTCACCAGTTGGTGAGTTATTTTCTTTCTTGCAACAGATTTAAAGGAATTCATTTTTTATATACAAAAGGTAGTAATGATTTCCAATTGCTCGCCAAATGAACACTAAACATGTACTTTGATGTACAAAATTTAAATAGATTTTATTCTGTAGAGGACTTTTAGGATTGCAGACCAATTGAGTGGAAAGTATAGAGAATTACCATATACTTAGTATCCTCACACTTTTACAACCTCCTCTCTATCGATATCCTGCACTAGAGTGGTAAATTAGTCACAATTACGGAACCTACACAGCCAAAGTTCATAGTTTTGACATTAGGTTCATTCTTGATGTTGTGGATTTTATGGGTGTTCCCTTATCCTTTGAAAACACTGATCTTTTTTATGTCTCCATAGTTTTGCCTTTTCTAGCATGTCATATTTTGAACTAATATAGTATGTAGCCTTCTCCCATTGGCTTTCTTAATTTAGCAATGTGCATTGAAGTTTCCTCCATGTCCTTTTATGGCTTGATAAGTCATTTCTTTTTAGTACTTAATAATATTCTAAAGTATTCATGTACAACAGTTTATTTATCAATTCACCTACTGAATGAAATTCTTACTATATTGACAATTAGGAATAAAGCTATATATATGTCTATGTGGAGATTTTTGTGTGAATATAAATTTTTGACTCATTTGAATAAATTCCATGGAGTGTCATGGCTGAATAGCATGGCCAGAGTATATTTAGTTTTGTAAGAAACTGACAAAGTTGGCTTCCAAAGATGCTGTAACATTTTTTATTCCCACCAGCAATGAATGAGAATTCTTGTTGCGCCACATTATCACCAGCTTTTTTCAGTGCTTTAATTTCAACCATTTAAATAAGTGTTTAGTGGTATTTCATTGTTGCTTTAATTTTCAATACCCTAAGGACATGATGTGGAGCTTGTTTTCATATGTTTATTTGCCATCTGTTTATATTCCTTGATGAGGTGCCTATTGAGATCTTCTGGCCATTTTTAACCAAGTATTATTGTTATTGTTGAGTTTTAAGTGAGTTTTTAAAATATATTTTGGGTAACAGCTGTTTATCAGATATATCTTTTTCAAATATTTTTTCCAGTCTTTGGTATATATTCTCATTGTCTTCACAATGTCTTTTGAAGAGCAGAGTTTTAAATTTTAATAAAGTTCAGCTTATTAATTATTTATTTCAAAAACCATGGCTTTGGTATTATCTCTATATATCATCAGCGAAACCAAAGGAATTCGGATATTTAAAAATATTATCTCCTAGGAATTTCATAGTTTTGCATTTCCTATTTATGTCTATAATTTATTTTCAGTTAATTTTTGTAAACAGTGTATTAATCCTTTTTGTTTAACCTGAATGTTCAATCATTCCAGTGCCATTTGTTGAAAAGACTGTCTTTTCTCCATTTTATTGCTTTTGCTTCTTTGTCAAAGATCAATTAATTATATTTGTCTGAGTCAACTTCTGGGCTTACTATTCTGTTTAATTGATTTATTTACCTTTTCTTCTGGAAATATCACACCATTTTGATGCAGTAGCTCTATAGAGAGCCTTGAAGTCAGATAGTGTCAGTCTTCTGATTTTTTTTCCATTTCTATATTGAGTTAGCTATTCTGGGGTCTTTGGCCTCTCCATATGAATTTTCTAATTAAGTTGTCAATATTCACAAAAAGACTTACTGGAATTTTGATTAGGAATGTATTGAATCTATCGATCAACTTAGGAAAAACTGACATCTTGACAATATTGAGTCTTCCTATCTATGGACCTGGAATACCTCCCCATTTATTTGGTTCTTCCTTGTAACTTTCATCACAATTTTATAATTCTCTTAATATACATATTATATATATTGTTAAATTTATATCTAAGTATTTCATTTTTAGAGGTGCAAATGAAAATGATGTTTATATCATTTATTTATTTTGTGGTTTTTTGTTTCAAATTCGACTTATTTTGTGTGTCTGTAGAAAAGCAGTTGACCTCTGTATATTAACTTTACATCCTATTGAGAGGTGACAATGTGCTAGCAACCCTCACTTGCTCTCGGCACCTCCTCGGCCTTGGCATCCACTCTGGCCATGCTTGAAGAGCCCTTTAGCCCACTGCTGCACTGTGGGAGCCCCTCTCTGCGCTGGCTGAGGCCGGAGCCAGCTCCCTCTGCTTGCGAGGAGGGGTGGAGGGAGAGACGTGGGCGGGAACCGGGGCTGCGCGGGGCACTCACGGGCCAGCGCAAGTTCCAGGTGGGCGCATGCTCAGCAGGCCCCTCACTCGGAGCAGCCAACCAGCACCACCGGCCCTGGGTGGTGAGGGGCTTAGCACCTGGGCCAGCAGCTGTGGAGGGTACACCAGGTCCCCCAGCACTGCTGGCCCACCTGTGCCATGCTCGAATTCTCACCGGGCCTCAGCTGCCTCCCTGCAGGGCAGGTTTTGGGACCTGCAGCCTGCCACACCTGAGCCCCACCCCCCCACTGGTGGGCTCCTGCATGGCCGGAGCCTCCCCGACAGGCGCCACCACCTGCTCCACGGTGCCCGGTCCTATCAACCACCCAAGGGCTGAGGAGTGCAGGCGCGCAGCACGGGACTGGTGGGCAGCTCCACCCGCTGCCCTGGTGCAGGATGCACTAGGCAAAGCCAGCTGGGCTCCTGAGTCAGGTGGGGTCTTGGAGAACTTTTATGTCTAGCTGGAGGATTTTAAATGCACCAATCAGCACTCTGTGTCTAGCTCAGGGTTTGTGGATGCACCAATCAGCACTCTGTATCTAGTTAATCTGGTGGGGACTTGGAGAATTTTTATGTCTAGCTGGAGGATTGTAAATCCACCAATCAGCACTCTGTGTCTAGCTAAATGTTTGTAAATGCACCAATCAGTGTTCTGTGTCTAGCTAATCTAGTGGGGACTTGGAGAACTTTTATGTCTAGCTAGAGGATTGTAAACGCACCAACCAGCACTCTGTGTCTAGCTAAAGGTTTGTAAATGCACCAATCAGCACTCTGTGTCTTGCTAATCAGGTAGGGGACTTGGAGAACTTTTGTGTCTAGCTAAAGGATTGTAAATGCACCAATCATCATTCAGTGTCTAGCTAAAGGTTTGTAAATGCACCAATCAGCACTCTGTCAAAATGGACCAATCAGCTCTCTGTAAAATGGACCAATCAGCAGGATGTGGGTGGGGCCAGATAAGGGAATAAAAGCAGGCCTCCTGAGCCAGCAGGGGCAACCCACTTGGGTCCCCTTCTACGCTGTGGTAGCTTTGTTCTTTCGCTCTTCACAGTAAGTCTTGCTGCTGCTCGCTCTTTGGGTCTGCGCCACCTTTATGAGCCATAACACTCACCACAAAGGTCTGCAGCTTCACTCCTGAGGCCAGCAAGACCACGAACCCACTGGAAGGTACAAACAACTCCAGATGTACCACCTTTAAGAGCTGTAACATTCACCGCAAAGGTCTGCAGCTTCACTCCTGAGGCCCGCAAAACCATGAACCCACCGGAAAGAAACATCTCCAGACATGCCACCTTTAAGAGCTGTAACAATCACCACGAAGGTCTGCAGCTTCACTTCTGAAGTCAGCAAGACCATGAACCCACCAGAAGGAAGAAACTCCAGATACATCTGAACATCTGAAGGAACAAACTCGGAACACACCATCTTTAAGAACTGTAACACTCACTGGGAGGGTCCATGGCTTCATTCTAGAAGTCAGCAAGACCGAGAACCCACCAATTCCAGACACACTATAACCTTGCTGTAACTGCTTTTTAGTTCCAGGAGTTTGTGAATTCTTTCAGATTTTCCATACAGTTGATCATATTACCTGTGAACAAAGACAGTTTTATATTTTCCTTTCCAATCTAGGTACTTTATTGCATTAGGAAGGATTTGTAGTATGATGTGAAAAAGAATGGCAGGAGGGGTTATCCTTTCATTGTTCTAGATTGCTGTGGTTTGAATGTCCCCTTCAAAACTCACGTTGAAACTTGGTCCACAGTATGGCAGTGTTGCGAAGTGGGGCCCTTAATAGACGATTGGATCATGAGGGTTCTGCACCTATGAATGAATTAATACATTCATGAATTAATAGCTAGATTACTGAATTAGTGGCTTGTAATGGAAGGGGAACTAGTGAGTTTATAAGAAGAGGAAGAGAGAGCTGAGCTAGCACATTAGTATGCTAAGCCCTCTCACCATGTGATACTCTCTACCACCTGGAGATTCTGTAGAAAGGTCCCACCAGCAAGAAGACTTTCACCTGATGTAGTCCCTTGACATTGTACTTCTCAGCTTCCAGAACTATAAGAAAGGAATTCCTTTCCTTACAAATTACACAATTTCAGGTATTCTATTCAAAGTAACAGAAAATGGACTAAACATTGATATTACAGGTAAGCTTCAAGTTTCTCAGCATTATGTATAGTATTAGCTATAGATTATTTGTACATGTTATTTATCCAGTTGTGGGAATTCTCCTCTATTCCTAGTTTGCTGAGAGTTTTTATCATGAATAGGTGTTAAATTTTCTCAAATGTTATTTCTGCATCTACTGATGTGATCACGTAGTTTTTTTTCTTTAGCCTGTTTATGTATTGGATTATATAAATTGAATTTTGAATGTTGAACCAGCCATGCATACTTGAAATAAATCTCATTTGGTCATAATGTATAATTATTTTGATACTGTTTTGATTAATTTGTTAATATTTTGATGAGGATTTTGCCATCTATGTTTATAAGAGATGTTGGTTTTTAGATTTTTTTGGTAATATATTTGTCTGGTTTTGGTGTTAGGATGGTGTTGGTTACATAGCAATAGAATGAATTAGGAAGTTTTCCTTCTGCTTCTATCTTCTGGAAAATATTTTATAATTTCTCACTCAAGTGTTTGGTAGAATTCACCAGTGAAATCATCTAGGTCTGGTGATTTTGGAATGTTATTAAATGTTGACTTAATTTCTTTAATAGATATAGGCATATTCAAATTGTCTGTTTCTTCTTAGGTAGGTTTTAGCAGATTGTTTATTTCCAGAAATTAGTCCATTTAATCTGTGTTATTAAATTGTGGGGCATGAAGTTGTTTGTAGTATTCCTTTATTAATTCTTTAATGTCCATTAGATCTGCAGTAGGGGCACCATTTTCACTTTTGTTATTAATTATTTGTGTTTTCTCTGTTTTTTAAAAGTTAGTCTGTCTAGAGGCTTATCAATTGTACAGATTTTTTTCAAAAAAAAACAAACAATTTTTATTTTGTAGATTTTCTTCATTGATTTTCTATTTTTGCTTTAATTGATTTTGGCTCTGATTTTTTTCTTTTGCTTTATTTGAATTTAACTTGTTATTTTATTTTATAGGTTCCGAAGGCGAACATGTAGATAATTGATTTTTAAAATTTATTTTCTGTTACATGCTACCATTTTCTTCTAACCACTGCTCTCACTGAATCTCATACATTTTGTTAGTTGTATTTAATTCAAAATACCTTAAATTTCTGTTGAAATTTCTTCTTCAATCATGTATAATTAAGGAGTATGTATTCTAATCAAGTATTTTGAGAGGTTTTTTCCAGCTGTCTTTCTGTTGTTGGTTTCTAGTTTGATTGAGTCATAATCTGAGAGTAGACATTACATGATTTTTATTATTTTAAATTTGTTAAGTTGTCTTTTATGTCCGAAAATGTGGTCTATTTTGGTGAGAATTTCATGTAAGCTTGAGAAGAATGTGTATTCTGCATTGTTGAATGAATTATTCTGTAGATATTCATTATATCCAGTTAACTGACGGTGGTGTTGAGTTAAAGTATGTCCTTAATAATTTTCTGCCTGCTGGATCTATCCATTTTTGATAGAGAAGTGATGATGTCTCCAACTATAGTAATTGCTTCATTTATTTCTCCTTGCAGTCCTATCAGCTTTTGCTTCATGTATTTTGGCATTCTGTGAGATGCATGTACCTTGAGAATTGCTATCTTCTTGGAGAGTCAATCTTTTATCATTTTGTAATGCCTCTTTATATCCCTGATAATTATCCTAGCTCTGAAGTGTGTTTTGTGTGACATTATTATAGTGGCTAGAGATACTTGATTTTTTATCTGTGTTAGTATGGCATATTTTCACCATCCCTTCACTTTCAATCTAGATGTGTCTTCATATTTAAAGTTGATTGCCTTTTTCTTTTTCTTTTGCAGACCATAGGAAGTTTATTGTGTCGTTAAGACACTGTAATGCAGACTCCTCTTCCAGAGAAAGGTCTTCCAGGGACAGGGAACCATCATCCGGATGTGTTGCTCATTTGTCATTTTCATGGGCAGCTGGATTCTTCCCCTTGGATCTCTCGAACTCTTGAGTCCCCCATGTATAGATAAGATAAAACACTACAAACGGCGGCATTACGCGAAGGAAGGACTCCTGAGTGTGGCGCAGCACGTTGGGGATTCCTTTACGGAAGTAGTGCGGGAAGGCGCGCTGCTCAAAAGGTGACAAGCTGTAGGAGATCACATGTCGCATCTGCGTCCAATTCCCAAACTTGCAGCCCATCATGGTGGCGGCCGGGGTCGCCTAGCCCTCGGCAGTCACCGATCTGGCGGACTCGTTCCTAAAGTTGATTTCTTATAAACAACACATAGTTGAGTCTTCTTTTTTAATTCACCCTGACAATTGCTGTCTTTTAAATTAGTATTATTAGACAATTGATATTTAAAGTACTCACTGATATAGTCACTTTAATATCTATCATGTTTGTCACTGTTTTCTATCTGATGCCCTTGCTCTTTGTTCCTGTTTTGTCTTCCCCTGTTTTTCTGCTTTTTGTAGGTTCAATTAAGCATTTTATATGATTCCGTTTTCTCTCTTCTTACTGTATCAACTATACTTATTTTTATTTTTTTAGTGGTTGCTTTGAAATGCAATTTCAGAAGTAGTGCAAGTACCTTATAATAACAGCATACTTCTGATTCTTCCCTCTAATCACATGTAGCATTGTTACCTTTATTTCACTTATACAAAAGCTATAATTATCAATTACATTATTATTATTTTTATTTTGAACAAACCAGTATCTATTAAATCAGATAGGAATAAGAAAACTAAAACTTACAATCTTGCCTTCATTTATTCCTTCTCTAGTATTCTTTATTTCTTCATGCAGCTCCAAGTCTCTGGCCTACATTACTTTTTTTCTCTCTAAAGAACTAACATTTCTTGCAAGGTAGGTCTATTAGCAACAAACCCTGCGATTTTCACCAGTCTGAGAAAGTCTTTATTTTTCCTTCACTTTTGCATTGTAATTTTACGGGCGAAAGAATTCAAGGAGATGTGGTTTTTGTGTGTGTATGTTTTGCTTTGTTTTCTTTTGCCAATACTTTTAATATTTCACTCTACTCTCTTCTTGCTTATATATTTTTTTTGAGAAGTTGGATTAATTCTTTTATTTTCTACTTTATAGGAGAGGCATTTTTTCTCACTGGATTAACTCAACATTTGATCTTTATCTTTGATTTTCTTCAGTTTAGATATGATATTCCTGGGTGTAGTTTTTTATATTGATACTACTTGGTGTTCTCTGAGCTTCCTGTATGTGTGGATTGGTGTTTGATATTCATTTAGGGAAATTCTAAGTCATTATTACTTCTATTTCTTTTATTTCTTTCTCTCTTTGTTCTCCTTTTATTTTAATTATGTAGATATTACAGCTTTTGTAGTTGTCCCACAGTTCTTGGATATTCTGCTGCATTTCTCTGGTGTTTTTTTCTCCTTGCTTTTTGGCTTGGGACGTTTCTATTGACATATCCTTAAGCTCAGAGATTCTTTCCTTAGGCTTGTCCAGTCTACTAATGATCCTCTCAAAGCCATTCTTTATTTTTGTTTCGGTTTTTTATGGTAAGCATTTATTTTCTATGTATTCTTATAATTTCAATTTCTCTGCTTTCATTATTCATCTGTTCTTGAATGTTGTGTATTTCTTTTCATTACAGCCCTTAGCATATTAACCAAATATGGTTTATATTCATGGTCTGATAATGTCAACATTTCTGTCGTAACTGAATCTGATAACTTCAACATTTATGCCACGCCATTGCTGTTTCTCAAGTATGCCTTATAATGGTTTTTATTGTTGTTGTTGAACAGCAGATGTGATGCACTGGTAAAGGAAAATGTGGAAAATAGAGCTTTATAACATCATGGTAAGGTGTAGAGGGAGAGGAAGCTTTCTGCAGCCCCATATTTAGATTTTACTCTTTTAGTGAGCCTCTGCTCCTGTGCTGTGAATTTCACAAATGCATCTCATTTTTTTTCTTTCTGCTCCTTAGTGGTATAGGATGGTTAGTGGAGGATGGAGTTAGGTACCTCCTTTCCCCCAGATAGGTTAGGCTCTGCTAAAACCCCAGTAGGTTAGGCTCTGGCAAAATAGTTTTTCTCAAAATGAGGTCTTGTTAAGAATAATGGAATGCTATGGTGTATTTTAAAATTGTTACTTTTCCTCCCCCTGCAAGAAGCCCAAAGAAATTTTTCTCTAACCTTCATCTTGAGAACTTTGTAGAGCTAAAGATAAAACTAAAAAAAAAAAAAATGCAAAAGCCTCACTAAGACTGGGTCCCCTGGAGTTTTTTTTATTTTTTATTTTTATTTTTCATCTTAGACTTGTCCACACTAAGCCTCCAGCATCAATGACAATTCAAGCTTTCCTACCCTGGTACTGGCTCCAGCAGGAGTACGTTTCTGCTCTGTTAAGTTGAATTCTGTGTAGCTGGCTCTGTACAAACTCGACAGCAGTTTGTTCTGTGACCTCAGGTCTCTAGTGAATCTAAGAAGAGCAGTTTAGTTTTCAGTTTCATCAGATTTTTATTTGTGGTTAGGATGCAGTGATGGCTTCAAAGTTCCTTACATGTTGGACTAGAAACCAGAAGTTCTTGACATGCAGTTTAATTTAAATCTTGCCTCATTCCTGCTCCACACTACTCATCATATCTATTTAGTCCACATCAAAGTTTTTACTCTTCCTCCCTTGATAACAACAGAATATTCCACTCTCCCCACTTTTAGCACTTGCTGACCTCCCTGCTAGACCTTTACCTCATAATACTTGCTCATTCTTGGAGACTTAGAGCTATGTTCCTTCCTCTGGAAAAGTACCCTGTTCCCCTCCCGTTACCAAAGAGACTCTTTCATCAGTGTTATCTCACTAAAGTTAGCATCAATGTTTTTATTAATTTGTTTGAAATGTCTATTTAATCGCTTATTCAAATGTATTTGCGCCCTGTTAGAATAATGATTCAATGTATTTCTTGCTATTATTTGTCGTTTAAAGCAATTTTTTTTTCACAGTGCCTGGTAGAAACACTAAATTAAATCTTCTTAAAGGTGTAAAAAAAGTTACCTAATGTATCCTTCTTTCAAACAAATAAGAAGGAAAGAAAAAGCATTTAGGAAAAAGAATCAAGCACTATCTTATGTTCCCCTTGTTTTCTAAAAGGATTTGCATTTAAAATATGCATGTTTGGGGACAGAGTGAATTAATATTGAGTTTTCTCAGTGTGACTATTCAAATAAAACAACGCGGTCCTTAACTTTGTGCATACCAGGGTACCAATTAATTGGCTTTGATCTATAAAATCTTTTGCATTTTTTTTTTAATTTAATAGTTTAGAAAAGAAGAAAAGCTAACAGCCGTGAAAGCTTAGTGAGATTGGTTGGTATATGGCTACCAACCAATTGGGGAGTTAAAATGTTAAAAATACATGTTCCTTTTTGGAAAAACATTTGAAAGAATGTATGTTCTTGATAATACAAACTTTGATCCAATGCATTGTTAAAGATGAAAACAGCTGTTGTTCTCCCACACCTAGAGATTGTCAGAGTTAAAGATGATCAGTTTTTTTGGGTACATAACCAGAGGTAATTACTTTTGTCTTGATCATGACACACTGTATGTATTGAAACATCACTTTGTATCCCATAAATATATACAAGTATTATATATCAATTTTAAAAATTAATTTTCTAAAATTATTTATTTTAAATTGAGACATAAAATTGAATGTATTTATCATATGTAACGTGATGTTTTGAAGTACCTACACATTTCGGAATGATTAAGTGTAGCTAATTAAAATATGCATTTCTTCACAGTTATTTTTGTGGTGAGAACATTTAACATTCATTCTTAGCATTGTTTAAGAATGTAATAAATCATTATTAAGTATAGTCACTATGCTGAAAAACAGATTTCTTGAACTTATAACTCCTATATAACTATAATTTTATATATTTTGACCAATATCTCCCCAGTCCTCCTCACAGGCGCCCCAACCTCTGGTAACTACCATTTTATTCTCTACTTTTATGAGATCAACTTTTTTAGATTCTGCATGGGTGAGATTATGTAGTATTTGTCTTTCTCTCTGGCTTATTTCACTTAGCATAATGTCCTCCATGTTGTCATGAATGACAGATTATTCTTCTTTTTCATGGCCAAATAGTGCTTCGTTGTGTATACATACAGGCATACCTTGAAGACATTGTGGGTCCAGCTCCAGAACTCTGCAATAAAGTGAGTATCACAATAAAGTGAGTCATACAAATTTTTTGACTTCCCAGCATATATAAAAGTTTTGCTTACTGTATACAATAGTCTATCAAGTGTGCAATAGAATTACATTTAAAAAACAATGTGTAAACCTTAATTAAAAATAATTCATTGCTAAATAATGGTAATGATTCTCTGAGCCTTCAGTAGGTTATGATTTTTTTCTGGTGGAGGATTTTGCATTGATGTTGATGGCTGCTAATGATTAGGGTGGTGGTTGCTGAAGACTGGAGTGACTGTGGCAATTTTTTAAAATAAGAAATAATTCAACAGCTGCATTAGCTCCTAACAAGAGACTCAGCTTGTTCTTTGAAGCTTTAAAGACAGGCATTGGCTTTTCACTAGCTTTGAAAGTCCTAGATAGTATCTTCTTCCAATAGAAGCCTGTTTCATCTACATTGAAAATGTATTATTTAGTGTAACTATCTTCATCAATTATTTCAGCTAGATCTTCTGGATAATTTGCTGTTTTACCTTGAGCTTTCTTTCCTTAAACCTCAAGAACCAACATTTGATAGTTTCAAACTTTCTTCTGCAGCTTCCTTACCTCTCTCAGCCTTCAGAGAATTGAAGAGAGCCAGGGTCGTGCTCTGAATTAGGATTTGACTTAAAGGAATGCTGTGGCTGGTTTGATTTCTGTTCAGGCCATTAAAACTTTCTCCATATCATATCAATAATAAGAACTGTTTCACTTTCTTATTATTCATGTATTCACTGGAGTGGCACTTTCAATTTTTTTAAGGAACTTTTCCTTTGCATTCACAATTTGGTTGTTTGGTACAATTAGCCTAGCTTTCAGGCTATTCCAGCCTTTGACATGCCTTTTTCACTAAACTTAATCATTTCTGGCTTTGATTTAAAGTGAGGGACATGCAACCCTCCTTACTTGAAAACTTAGAGGCCATTGTAAGGTTATTAATTGGCCTAGTGTCAATATTGTTGTGTCTCAGGGAAGAGGGAGGCCTAAGGAGAGGAAGAGAGAAGGGGAAATGGCTGGTCAGTGAAGCTATCAAATACAGACAATATTTATCAATTAAGTTCACTGTCTTACATGGGTGTTTGAGGTTTGTGGCGCCCCCAAACAATTATTATAGTAACATAAAGCATCAGTGATCCAAGATCACCATAACAGATACAATAATCATGAAAGAAGTTTGAAATATTGTGAGAATTACCAAAGTGTGACAGACAGACACGAAGTGATACTATACTATTGGAAATATAGCACTAATACACTAGCTTGATGCAAGGTTACCACAAACCTTAAAAATCTAGTATCTGTGAAGCATAATTAAGTAAAGTGCAATGAAACAAGATATGTCTATGTCATATTTTTTAATTAATTAATTCATTCATTGACGGACACAGGTTGATTCTGTATCTTGGCGATTGTGAATAATGCTTCAATCAACATGTGGGGGCAGATATCCTTTTGATACACTGACTTTCTTTCCTTTGGGTATACACTGAGTAATGGGATTGCTGGGTTACATGGTAATTCTATTTTTAAGTTTTGAGGAACCTCCGTAACTGTTTTCCGTAATGAGTATGTTAATTTATATTTCCACCAACAGTGTGCAAGGGTTTCCTTTACTTTACATTCATACTATCATTGTAATCTTTTGTCTTCGTTGTAATAGCCATCCTCACAGAAGTGAGGTAATATGTCATCACAGTACAATTTGCATTTCCCTAATAATTAGTGATGTTAAGGGTTTTTTTCATATATCTGTTGTTCATTTGTATATTTTCTTTGGAGAAATGTCTACTTAAGTCCTCTGCCCATTTTTTAGTTGGGTTATTTGTATTCTTGCCATTGAATAGTTCGAATTCTTTATAAATGTTAGATATTACCCCATTATCAGATGCACAGCTCGCGAATATTTTCTTCCTCAAGAAAATATTTTCAAACCTCAAGAGTGTTTCCTCACTCTTGATATTTTTTGTTGCTGTGCAGAGCCTTCTTAGTTTGATGTAATCCCGTTTGTCTATAGTTGTTTTTGTTGCCTGTAATTTGAAGTTATATCCAAAAAAAAATTGTCAAGACCAGTTTCATGAAGCTTTTCCTCTGTGTTTTATTCTAGTAATTTCATAGTTTCGAGTCTTACATTTAAGTCTTCAATGCATTTTTAGTTAATTTTTGTATTTTCGTGAAACAAGTGCCTAATTTCACTGTTCCGCATGCAGGCATCCAGTTTCCCACCACCATTTGTTGAAAAGACTGTCCTGTCCCCATTGTGTGTGCTTAGCACTGTGGTAAAAAATCAGATGGCTATTAAAGTGTGATTTTCTGGGCTCTCTATTCTGTTTCATTGGTCTATGTGTCTTGTTTTATGCTAGTATTACGCTTTTTTGTTTGCTATATTGTAGTATATTTTGAAGTCAGGTAATGCAATGCCTTCAGTTTTGTTCTCCTTGTTCAACATTGCTTTGGCTATTCAGAGACTTTTGTGGTTCTAAACAAATTTTATGATTATTTTTTCTATTTCTGTAAAGAATGACAGTAATATTTTGACAGGGATAGCACTGAACCTGTGTATTGCTTTAGGTGGTATGGACATTTTAACAAGTTTAATTCTTCCAAACCATATATATGAGATATCTTTACATTTATTTGTGTCTTGTTTAGTTTCTTTAACCACTGTTTTACAGTTTTCAGTGTAGAGATTTTTCACCTCCTTGTTTAAATTTATTTCTAATTATTATATCTCTTTTTAGCCATAGTAAATGAAATTGTTTTCTTGATTGCTTTTTCATATTGCTCACCATTAGTGTATGAAATGCTACTGATTTTTTGTATTGATTTTGTATTCTGCAAGCTTACTGAATTCATTTATTAGTTTTAACAGTTTTTTGGATTTTTGGAGTCTTTAGGATTTTTATATCTAAGATTTTGTTATCTACAAACAGGGACAATTTACCTTTTTTTCCTAATTTGGATGTCTTTTCTTTCTTCCTCTTGCCTAACTGCTATAGCTAGAACTTCCAGTACTGGGTTAAATAGAAGTGGCTAGCTTGGCCATTGTTGTTTTGTTCTCAATCTTAGATGGAAAGCTTTCAATTTTTCTCCATTGAGTATGGTGTTAGCTGTGGGTTTGTCATATAGAGTCCTTATTATATTGAAATGTATCTCTTCTATAATTTGCTAAGAGGTTTTTTTAATTATAAAAGGATGTGACATTTTGTAAAATGCTGTTTCTACACCTATTGAAATAATCATATGGTGTTTCTTCTTTATTATGTTAATGTGATGTATGATATTAGTTGACTTGCATATGGAGTCATCCTTGCATCCTTGGAATGAATCCCACCTTATCATGGTAAATGATCTTTTAATTATTCCATAATATTTGGTTGGAAAATATTTTGTTGAAGATTTTTGCACTTAAGTTCACCAGGGATATTGGTCTATAGTTTTCTTCTTTTGTAGTGCCCATGTCTGAGTTTGGTGTCAGGATAATACTGGCCTTGTAAAATGAATTTGGAAATATTCCCTCCTCTCTAATTTTTTGGAAAAGTTTGAGAAGAATCAGTATTAGTTCTTCTTTAAATGTTTGGTAGAATTCAACAGTGAAGTTACCATGTCCTGAGAATTTCTTTGATGAGAGATTTTTATTACTAATTATAATCTGCTTATTCATTATTGGTCTGTTCAGATTTTCTATTTCTTCATAATTCAATGTTGGTAGATTATATATGTCAAAAAAATTATCCTTTTCTTCTAGGTTATCCAATTTGTTGGCATATATTTATTCATAATAGTTTCTTGTAATCCTTTGTATTTCTGTGGTATCAGTTGGAGTGCCACTCTTTTAATTTCTGATTTTATTTGAGTCTTTATTTTGACTTTATTTAGATGAGGGGCTTATCTTGGGCCTGTTTCATGAGCGCACTTATTCCATTCATGTGGGCTCCCTTTCTATGACCTAATCACCCCCTCAAAGCCTTCATGTCCTAAAACTATCACCATGGGAGTTAGGATTTTAACATATGAATGCAGGGCTCGGGGGGGGGGGGGGGGGGGTAGGAGGAGACACACATCCACACCATAGCAATGACCAGGTCTTAATCCCCAGACCCTGTGAATATGTTCAGGTCATGGCATAATGAGATTACGTTGCTAGTCACCTGATTTTTTTTAAAAAAGGCATTAACCTGGATTATCAGAATAGAAGCAATGTAATCACAAGGGTCCTTAAAATGGTAGTAGTATGTGGAGGAGAGAATAAGAAGGAGATGTGAGTAAGAGAGAAAAATACAGAGAAATGCAAATTTGCTGGTTTTAAACATGGAGGAAATAGTCCATGACCTAAGGAATGTGGACATTCTCTAGAAGCTGAAAAGGGCGGAGAAGCGTTCTCCCTAAGAGCTACCAGAAAGGAGTAAAAACCCTTCTGAGACCTTGATTCTATCCCAGTATGACACATGTCAGACAACTGACCTGCTGAACTGCAAAATAATGGATTTGCATTCTTTTAGGCCACTAAAAGTGTTGTGATTTCTTGCAGTAGCAATGGGAAACTAATATAAATTAATCTAGTTGTTCATTCTGTTTGCTTTTAAAATGAAACAAATATTCACAGGGTACCTTGAGCTAAGTTCTTGAGGTGATATCACTATTTACATAGTTGCGTAGGATAGCATTTATCTAAGATATGGTAAGGGATATTCCAAATAAATTGTTGTTACAATAGAAATGGGTATCCAGGTTGGGCCAGCAGGGGGTGCTCATGTATAGAGTGACACTGCCACTGCCTCATCCATCATCAGACTTGAGAGTAGGGCGCAATTTATTGGAGTATCAATTCTGTGAATACATGCACATTCGATGAAAAATCCAGAACCTATGACTGAAACTGTGACAATCAGAAGACTCAATATTTTGTATTTATTCTTGGATATTTATTCCATATATGAATAAGTAATTTTTGAAGAAAAACAACTTCAATTATAATTAAACATTTATTTCTTGCCTTGAAAATATAAACAATATATTCATAGTATTTAACATAGTGTCTATATTTCTATTATACAAAGTTTTGAGTTAGAAGACAAAAATGTATTTCTTTGCTACAAAGTTTGGGTAGAATTATCGATATTTATGGTGTGATTATATATCATAGAAATATTTTATTATCGTTACCAGAATTGGTTGTCAAATAAGTTGGCCACCTTGGTAATGTCCTCTTTATTTTATGATTGTGTAGTCATGACTTAAAAGTTTTGAACTTTTGTGCTGGACTTGCTTTAAACAATAATTGATGAATATTCCCAGAAAATTAAGCTTACTGATTTTTTTTTTTATATCTGTGGCTCTACCTTGCTGATATCTTCAGTTTTATATTTACTCATTATGGTAGTGGCTTGGCTTTAATATCACATTGTTGATGGAATTTTTATTTCAAAAATTAAATGTACGTACGTTAAAATCTTGCCCTAATTGAGGATGTTTAAATCATCAATAAATAGTGGTTGCATGAAGCAATACAAACAGAAAATTTTCATTCACACACCCACATACACACCCAAAGGTGAAGAATTCTGCTATACATGGAATAAATGCCATTCTTCCCTGCCAGAAGCTTACCTTCATGCCTGCCACTGTCTCTGTATACTATACGTGTGAGGCTGCATAAACCGCATCAAAGGCCTAAATCTAAAGCAGCCTCAGGATGAAGTAAATCAATGGGTTTGTCTCTTGTTTTTGTCACTGATTTAACATTGTTTGGTGATTCCTCTAAAATAAGTAACATCTTTGTTTCGTATAACCAATTCTCTGAGTTACACACATGTTTTAGTAATCCATTATTGATTTCTTTCACATTTTAGTTTGTCCATCTTGTCCCACAGTCAATCATTCTATTTGTCTGGGGCAAAGTTGTTGCGTTTTTAAAACATGGTCCTCCTACTTAAAGAAGCCTTGCCCTTTCGTTGTCACCCATTCGTATAGGTTTACGTAACCCACAGCTACAAGATGCTTTCAATACTTTATCATCATTCTGGAAAATTCTTGGTAGCCTAGGAACCTGGAACCTAGTAACCTTTATGTTGATTGCATGCTGCTCTAGCCTACCTTGTATTCTCTGTTGCTAAGATCTTCCCTTCCAAAAAGAACAGATTTATTGAATAGATCCATCCAAGTTTCAGATTGGCTTCTCTTTAAACTGAATCCCAAAGTTACTGTTTATTAGATAATTCAGCATTTATTGGTTGTGTTTATACTTCTTAAACAACAAAGCATGCACAAATATTATCTGTAGCCATTTAAAATAGATTATATGGAGGCTAAGTAGAAATGGGGTATTTATAGATAACAGAGCTATTTGCAAAGAATTGTATCAGCTTCTTGAAAATCATCAGGGCATTATCTAATATTTAGATAAGCAGAAAAACAAGTGAATGCTCAATCAAATCTAGTTTTGTTATGTGTCAGGCACTGGGAATCTTTTTTAATGAATTAATAATTCTTAGAATATCTCCTACATCCATACTAATAGGCTGCATTTTTTCATTTGTCCTGCTTATCACAAGTGTGGCTAACTTCATATTTGTTTCAATGATGGAATTCCTTCAGGGTGTTTTGGCCTTTTAGTCAATTTGGTGTGCTTTTTACTGTTTTACCACAGTTAGAAAGGATTGATCAGTTACTATATAAGGCTCCTACATACTAGAAGGCTACTTTATATATCTGGGTCAAGACACTTCATAAATAGCTGAACACATATTTTATTGGTTTAATATTGCAGGTGGTTATATCACTTTCATAGAAGACCTTTTACTTTCTTTAATTTCAATGCAGAATCTGGCAAGTGAACTGATAATCAATCACATTTGTTCTGTGCTTTTTAAAAGCTTAAATGCTTCACTGTGAAAAGCTGCTACTGAGAATACACAGTGGGGTTTCAGAAGGGTTTTTATTAGACAGGCCCTATGCTAGCTTAAAAATGATTTAATTTTCAATGTGCATATAGCACAGATATTACCATTGCAGAAGAACTTATGGGGTATAAAATATCAATTTACATTTTTTCAAGATCCAATCATTTTAAATAGGTGTTGTGTCTGTGGGAAAATTCATACGGGAGATAGGAAATGGAATGATAAAACAACAAGCAGGTGCAGCAAGTGAATTCATCTTTACTGGATATTTGAAATCATGAAATTCAAGTAGCATTTACTGCTCTCTTTTATTTCTACAGCTGCAAGTTGCAATGGAAAGCGCACCTCTCTGGAACTTGGGAGTCTTGGATCCTATACATGATTCTATGCATAAATAGAAATGAAATTAGGTTCCTGGATACTAAGCTAGTATAAATCAGGTGATCCTAATTAAAATGACTCTGCTAGCTAAACACTATTCAGCAAGATTTCGGTTACCCCAAGAAGATTCTGAGACAATCGTATCTATAATTGATAAGGCTTGACAGTAATCTTTCTTCCTGAAGTGTGTTGTTAACTTTTTGGTTGACTCTTAGCAAAATACATAGCATATAGTAGGCATTCAATAAATGTTCATTCATTTTTTGCATATTTTCAAATGTTATTTTTTGCCATCCATGTTTGTTTTAAGGGGTGGGCAGTTAATCTACGTTGCCATTCATGAATTTCTTCTCAAATATCTCCTGCCTCTTTTATTTATCCATGGAGTGAAGGATGAGAGGTATGATGTGTAGGAGGTGTTTCTTAGCTGTGTTTCAACAAGCTCATTATTATGATACTGACACATAATTAAGATTGATAATATTTACTTAATGTTAATTTTCCTATAAGAATTGCAAGTGAAACATTATCTTATTTTAAGCCTCAAAATAGCTTTGGGATATAGATACTATTATTACTGTAAATGAGGAACTGAACTTAGAGGGTCTAAGTGGTTTCATTAAGTTCACACCGTCAGCAATTGGTGGAACCTAGATTCAAATGATTGTTTTTGTCCATCTCCAATGTATTTGAATGTAAGCACTTCAGTAATGGATTATAAATTAGAACTGGCAAGACTTATTTTCACTCTCAAGATTTTTATAAACCCAATAGAATTACTCCTTAATAAAAATGTGTTGATCTTTGAAAGAAGATTTATTTTGATAAAAAGCTAAAATACCAGTTAATTGTATCTATTAAATATATAAGCTATTTTATGAACTTGCTAATTGAATCTAATTTCACATTTATGTCTCTACTTAACGTCTGGAAAAGATACCTGTCTCTCTTAGGCATATAAAGAAATTTGAAATACTGAAATTATCTGCTTATGGAAACACTGAATCATTTACTGACAACTTCCCACATTAGCAATGTAAGATTTAAAACACCTGAAAAAGTTGTTAAAAAAAAAAGATCTCTGAAGATTTAGATATATGTTCCATGAGTCATATGTCAGAAATGAGCTGAATATTCATTTATTGAATCTCTTCCTACTAAGATATATGCAGATACACAAAACAGACTGTTACAAACAGGCAAGCAAACAAACACATAGAAAACCAAATCGTTGAAGTTATGATCCATTAATTACACTTAACATCAAACAGACACATTATTTTCAGAATGCTTGGGACTGAGTGTTCTTGAAGAATAAAACGTTTCAGACTAAAGAATTGAAAGCAACAGAGCTAGATGACATAAGGCTAAACTATGTGGGGAATTTTTAAATGTTACAGGAGAAGTTATTTAGAAGCAGAACTGGGCACAAGCAACACTAACTACATAGTTCCCAACACTGCCTGTGTGTTGCAGTCACTTTGGGAGCCTTTAAAAATAGGGATGCTAAGACTCCACCCTTAGAAATGTCAATTTTCTTGGCTTGGTTCCAGATCATTTAATATTTTTACCATCTAGTTGATTCAAATGTTCAGCCAAAGTCAAATATGATTTCATTTATATATGGCTTCATTAGAAACAATCCCCAAATTTGTTGACCTAAGAATAATTTATTCCTTTTCAAATAAGTTCACTTCATAGCTGTTCTGCTCTACTTGGTATTGGCTGAAGTCACCCACTTGGTTGAATTCAGCAGGCAGAATAGGCTGAGCTGGAGGGTCCAAGAAGGCTTCACACTCATAGCTGGGTCTTGAGGGCTTTCTACCTGGCCTCTCACTCTCTGTGAGATGCCTCATTACTTATGTACTCTGACCATGTGATGGCTGCAGTATGTAGTATGTAGTATTGTAGTATGATGGCTGCATCTCCTGAAGAGGAAGGAAGTAGAAACTGCTGGTTTTATTTGAAAACTGGCCTTGGAAGTATCATATTGTCACTTATGTCATATCTTATTTGTCACAGTAAGTATCAAGGGCACCCCATATTCAAAGGAAAGGAAACTTGGCTATATGTCTTCATGTGAGAATTGGCAAAACTCTTGTGGCCTTCTTTACTCCACTGGAACCACTCCTGTAATCCTACTAACTCTCACTTAGGTACCTGTGCTGTGGCCTTCAAAGCAGGTTGGAGAGCACAGTTTCAATCAAGGACAAGATAGAAAATAAATAAGTTGGGAAGGAAAATTTTAGTGATAATGTTCGTATACTGAAATGGTAGAGAAATATATCAGTCATATAATCGCAGTGTCAGAAAATTTTAGAAAACTTTTAGCAATAGCATAAGAGTTAAATGTCATACAGTTGGAATCATACAATACAGTCTTTTCAGATTGGCTTTTAAAAAAAAAAGTCAGTTCATGATACGGATTTAAGATTCTTTTGTGTCTTTTTTGGTTTGATAGCTCATTTCTTTTTAGTACTGAGTAGCATCCCCTTATTTTTAGTACTGAATAACATCCCATAAAAAACACTTTTTATTTATCTATTCATCTTCTGAAGGACCTCTGGTTATTTTGTTAATGACAAATTTTGGCAATTATGAATAAAACTGCTATAAACCATCCATGTGCAGGTTTTCTTGTGGACATGTTTGCAACTCATTTAGGTAAATGCCAAGATGCAAAATTTCTGGTCAGAGCTATGTGTAACTTGTAAGAAACTGCTAAACTATCATTGAAAGTGACTGTACCATTTTTCATTGCCTGCAGCAATGAATGAAAAGTTCCTGTTTCTCCATATTCTTCCCAGCATTTGGTATTGTCAGTGTTTTGGATTTTGATTATTTCATAGGTGTGTTATAGTATCTCATTGTTGCCTTAATATGTCTTTCTCTGATGACATATATTATGGAATAAGTTTTCATATGCTTATTTGCAATCTGAGTACACTGTTCAGATATTTTGCTTATTTTTTTACTGGGTTGGTCCTCTTCTTCTCTTCTCTTCTCTTTTCTCTTCTTTCTCTTTTTGTTTGTTTGAGACAAGATTGGGCTGTCTTGCCCAGGCTGGAGTGCAGTGGTGCAATCTCGGCTAACTGCAACCTCTGCCTCCTAGGCTCAAGCGATTCCCCCACCTCAGCCACCAGAGTAGCTGGGATTACAGGTGTGTGCCACCATGTCTGGCTGATTTTTGTATTTTTTGTAGAGATGAGGTTTTGCCACATTGCCCAGGCTGATCTCAAACTGGTGAGCTCAAGTGATCTGCCCTCTTCAGCCTCCCAAACTCGTGGGATTAAGGTGTGAGCCACTGTGCCCAGCCTCACTTTCTTATTGTTGAGTTTTAAGAATTATTTTATACATTATGGATAACTATCATTTATCTTTTCTTTTTCAAATATTTTCTTTTAGTACGTGGCTTGTCTTCTCATTCTCTAACAGCGGAGTTTGTAGAACAGATAATTTTTTTTCCAAATTATGTATAATAAAGCCCAAGTTATCAATGATTTCTTTCTCAGATTGTGCCTTTTGTTTTGCAAATAAAACCTCATTGTCATACCAAACAAAGGTCATCTAGATTTTCTCTTATGTTATCTTCTAAGAGTTTACCCTGCACTTTTATGTGTCATTTATTAGCCTGATGAATTAACAGAGCTACCTTTTACTGTAATATTTTATTAGTTAATGAAGTTAAGGACACAATATTTTTGAGTAAAGCAAAATCAAACAGTTGCTTTACTTACTTTCAATGAATAACTATTTGATTATGAAAATAATTCTTGAGGTAATAATCACATTTTTTAGAAAAAAGAAAAAGAGGTTTTTCTGTTCCAAGATGGCTGAATAGGAACAGCTCTCGTCTGCAGCTCCCAGTATGATCAATGCAGAAGATGGGTGATTGCTGCATTTCCAACTGGGGTACCTAGTTCATCTCCTTGAGACTGGCTGCACAATGGGTGCAGCCCACGGAGGGTGAGCCAGAGTAGCGCAGGGCATCACCTCACCCAGAAAGTGTGCAAGGGGTTGGGGGATTTCCCTTTCCTAACCAAGGGAAGCCATGACAGACTGTACCGAGAAAAATGGGACACTCCTACCCAAATACTGTACTTTTCTCATAGTCTTAGCAACTGGTAGACCAGGAGATTTTCTCCCGTGCCTGGTTTGGTGGGTCCCAGGCCCATGGAGCCTTGCTCACTGCTAGTGCAGCAGTCTGAGACTGACCTGCCAGGCTGCAGCCTGGCTGGGGGAGGGGCGTCTGCCATTACTGAGGCTTGAACAGGTAAACAAAGTGGCCAGGAAGCTCAAACTGCTTCCCACAGCTCAGCAAGGCCTACTGCCTCTATAGAGTCCACCTCTGTGGGCAGGTCATAGGTAAACAAATGGCAGCAGAAACTTCTGCAGACTTAAACATCCCTGTCTGACAGCTCCAAAGAGAGCAGTGGTTCTCTGAGCACAGCATTTGAGCTCTGAGAACAGACATACTGCCTCTTCAAATGGGTCCCTGACCCCCATGTAACCTAACTGGGAGATACCTCCCAGTAGAGGCCGACAAACACCTCATACAGGTGGGTGCTCCTCTGGGACGAAGCTTCCAGAGGAAGAATCTGGCAGCAGTATTTGCTGTTCTGCAATATTTGCTGTTCTGCCACCTCTTCTGGGCATACCCAGGCAAACAAGGTCTGGAGTTGACCTCCAGCAAACTCCAACAGACCTGCAGCTGAGGGACCTGACTGTTAGAAGGAAAACTAACATATAAAAAGGAATAGCATCAACATCAACAGAAAGGACATCTACACCAAAACTCCATCTGTAGGTCACCAACATCAAAGACCAAAGGTAGATAAAACCGCAAAGATGGTTTTATCTAAAGATAGAGATAGGAAAGAGCAGAAAAGCTGAAAATTCTAAAAACCAGAGTGCCTTTTCTCCTCCAAAGGTTTGCAGCTCCTTGCCAGCAATGGAACAGAGCTGGTCAGAGAATGACTTTGATGAGTTGATAGAAGCAGACTTCAGAAGGTCGGTAATAACAAACTTCTCCAAGCTAAATGAGCATGTTCTAACTCATAGCAAGGAAGCTTGAAAAAAGGTTGAAAAAAGGTTAGAAGCGTGCCTAACAAGAATAAACAGTGTAGAGAAGATTTTAAATGACCTGATGGAGCTGAAAACCATGACACGAGAACTTCGTGACACGTGCACTAGCTTCAATAGCCGATTCAGTCAAGTGGAAGAAAGGGGATCAGTGATTGAAGATCAAATTAATGAAATAAAGTGAGAAGACAAGTTTAGAGAAAAAAGTAAAAAGAAACTAACAAAGCCTCCAAGAAATATGGGACTATGTGAAAAGACCAAATCTACGTTTGATTGATGTATCTGAAAGTGATGGAGAGGATGGATCTAAGTTGGAAAACACTCTTCACAATATTATCCAGGAGAAATTCCCCAACCTAGCAAGGCAGGCCAACATTCAAATTCAGGAAATACACAGAACATCACAAAGGTATTCCTTGAGAAGAGCAACCCCGAGACACATAATTGTCAGATTCACAGTGGTTGAAATGACGGAAAAAATGTTGAGGGCAATCAGAGAGAAAGGTTGGATTACCCACAAAGGGAAGTCCATCAGAGGAACAGCAGATCGCTCTGTAGAAACCCTACAAACCAGAAGAGAGAGGCCAATATTCAACATTCATAAAGAAAAGAATTTTCAACCTAGAATTTCATATCCAGCCAAACTAAGCTTCATAAATGAAGGAGAAATAAAATCCTTTACAGACAAGCAAATGTTGAGAGATTTTGTCACCACCAGGCCTGCCTTACAAGAGCTCCTGAAGGAAGCACTAAACATGGAAAGGAACAACCAGTACCAGCCACTGCAAAAACATGCCAAAGGGTAAAGACTGTTGATGCTATGAAGAAACTGCATCAACGAATGGGCGAAATAAGCAGCTAATATCATAATGACAGGATCAAATTCACACATAACAATATTAATCTTAAATACAAATGCACTAAATGCCCCAATTAAAAGACACAGACCAGCAAATTGGATAAAGAGTCAAGACTCATCAGTGTGCTGTATTCAAGAGACCCATCTCATGTGCAAATAGGATCAAAATAAAGGGATGGAGGAAGATCTACCAAACAAATGGAAGCAAAAAAAAGCAGGGGTTGCAATCCTAGACTCTGATAAAACAGACTTTAAACCAACAAAGATCAAAAGAGACAAAGAAGGCCATTATATAATGGTAAAGGGATCAATTCAACAAGAAGAGCTAACATATATATATATATATATATATATATATACCCAGTATGGGAGTACCCAGATTCATAAAGCAAGTCCTTAGTGATGTACAAAGAGACTTAGACTCCCACACAATAATAATGGAAGACTTTAACACCACACTGTCAATACTAGACAGACCAATGAGACAGAAGGTTAATAAGGATATCCAGGACTTGAACTCAGCTCTGCAGCAAGTAGACCTAACAAACATCTACAGAACTCTCTACCCCAAATCAACAGAATATACATTCTTCTCAGCACAACATTGCACTTATTCTAAAATTCACCACATAATTTGAAGTAAAGCACTCCTCAGCAAGTCTAAAATAACAGAAATCACAACAAACTGTCTCTCAGACCACAGTGCAATCAAATTAGAACTCAGGATTAAGAAACTCATTCAAAACCACACAACTACATGGAAACTGAACAACTTGCTCCTGAATGACTACTGGGTAAATAACGAAATGAAGGCAGAAATAAAGATGTTCTTTGACACCAATGAGAACAAAGACACAACATACCAGAATCTTTGGTACACATTTAAAGCAGTGTGTAGAGGGAAATTTATCGCACTAAATGCCCACAAGAGAAAGCTAGAAAGATCTAAAATCGACACCCTAGCAGGATAATTAAAAGAACTAGAGAAGCAAGAGCAAACACATTCAAAAGCTAGCAGAAGGCAAAAAATAACTAAGATCAGAGCAGAACTGAAGGAGATAGAGACCCAAAAAGTCTTCAAAAAATAAAGGAATCCAGGATCTGGTTTTTTGAAAAGATCAAAAAAATTGATAGACCACTAGCCAGACTAACAAGAAAAGAGAGAAGAATCAAATAGATGCAATAAAAAATGACAAAGCGGATATCACCACTGATCCCATAGAAATACAAACTACCATCAGAGAATACTATAAACACCTTTACGCAAATAACTAGAAAATCTAGAAGAAATTGATAAATTCCTGGACACATACACCCTCCCAAGACTAAACCAGGAAGAAGTTGAATCTCTGAATAGACCAATAATAGGCTCTGAAATTGAGGCAATAATTAATAGCCTACCAACCAAAAAGTCCAAGACGAGATGGATTTACAGCCAAATTCTACCAGAGGTACAAAGAGGAGCTAGTACCATTCCTTCTGAAACTATTCCAATCAATAGAAAAAGTGGAAATCCTCCCTAGCTCATTTTATGAGGCCAGCATCATCCTGATCCCAAAGCCTGGCAGAGACACAACCAAAAAATAGAATTTTAGACCAATATCCCTGATGAACATTGATGCAAAAATCCTCAGTAAAATACTGGCAAACCAAATCCAGCAGCACATCAAAAAGCTTATCCACCATGATCAAGTGGGCTTCATCCCTGGGATGCAAAGCTGGTTCAACACATGCAAATCAATAAACATAATCCATCACATAAACAGAACCAGCAACGAAAACTACATAATTATCTCAACAGATACAGAAAAGGCCGTCATGAAACATTCAACAGCCTTTCATGCTAAAAACTCTCAATCAACTAGGTGTTGATGAAACATATCTCAAAATAATAAGAGCTATTTATGACAAACCCACAACCAATGTCATACTGAATGGGCAAACACTGAAGCATTCCTTTTGAAAACTGGCATAAGACAAGGATGCCCTCTCTCACCACTCCTATTCTACATAGTGTTGGAAGTTCTGGCCAGGGCAATCAGGCAAGAGAAAGAAAGTTATTCAATTAGGAAAAGAAGAAGTCAAATTGTCCTGTTTGCAGATGACATGATTGTATATTTAGAAAACCCCATCATCTCAACTCAAAATCTCCTTAAGCTGATAAGCAACTTCAGCAAAGTCTCAGTATACAAAATCAGTGTGCAAAAATCACAAGCATTCCTATACACCAATAACAGACCAACAGAGATCCAAATCACTAGTGGACTCCCATTTACAATTGCTTCAAAGAGAATAAAATACCTAGGAATCCAGCTTACAAGGGATGTGAAGA
Organism: Symphalangus syndactylus; assembly: GCF_028878055.3. NCBI lineage: Eukaryota > Metazoa > Chordata > Mammalia > Primates > Hylobatidae > Symphalangus > Symphalangus syndactylus. The sequence continues at coordinate 108,494,575 of NC_072426.2, read as the reverse complement.
ACCTCTCCAAGGACAACTACAAACCACTGCTCAACAAAATAAAAGAGGACACAAACAAATGGAAGAACATTCCATGCTCATGGATAGGAAGAATCAATATTGTGAAAATGGCCATACTGCCCAAGTAATTTGTATATTCAATGACATCCCCATCAAGCTACCAATGACTTCCTTCATAGAATTGGAATACTAAAGTTCATATGGAACCAAAAAAGAGCCCACATTGCCAAGAAAATCCGAAGTAACAAGAACAAAGCTGGAAGCATCATGCTACCTGACTTCAAACTATAATACAAGACTACAGGAACCGAAACAGCACGGTACTGATACCAAAACAGATATATACACCAATGGAACAGAACAGAGGCCTCAGAAATAACACCACACATCTACAATCATCTGACCTTTGACAAGCCTGACAAAAACAAGAAATGGGGAAAGGATTCCCTATTTAATAAATGGTGCTGGGGAAACTGGCTAGCCATATGTAGAAAGCTGAAACTGGATCCCTTCCTCACACCTTATACAAAAATTAATTCAAGATGGATTAAAGACTTAAATGTTAAACCTAAAACCATAAGAACCCTAGAAGAAAACCTAGGCAATACCATTCAGGACATAGGCATGGGCAAGGACTTCATGACTAAAACACCAAAAGCAATGGCAACAAAGCCAAAATTGACAAGTGAGATCTAATTAAACAAAAGAACTTTTGCATGGCAAAAGAAACTACCATCAGAGTGAACAGGCAACCTACAGAATGGGAGAAAATGTTTGCAACTTACCCATCTTACAAAGGGCCAATATCCAGAATCTACAAAGAACTTAAACAAATTTACAAGAAAGAAACAACCCCATCAAAAAGTGGGCAAAGGATATGAACAGACACTTCTCAAAAGAAGACATTTATGCAGCCAACAGACACATGAAAAAATGCTCATCAACACCGGTCATCAGAGAAATGTAAATCAAAACCACAATGAGATACCACCTCACGCCAGTTAGAATGGCAATCATTAAAGAGTCAGGTAACAACAGATGATGGTGAGGATGTGTAGAAATAGGAACGCTTTTACAGTGTTGGTGGGAGTGTAAATTAGTTCAACCATCATGGGAGACAGTGTGGCGATTCCTCAAGGATCTAGAACTGGAAATACCATTTGACCTAGTTATCCAATTACTGGGTATATACCCAAAGTATTATAAATCATGCTACAATAAAGACACATGCACACTTATGTTTATTGTGGCACTATTCACAATAGCAAAGACTTGGAACCAATCCAAATGTCCATCAATGATAGACTGCATTAAGAAAATATGGTACATATACACCATGGAGTACTATGCAGCCATAAAACAGGATGAGTTCATGTCCTTTGCAGGGACATGGATGAAGATAGAAATCATCATTTTCAGCAAACTATAACAAGGACAGAAAACCAGACATCACATGTGCTCACTCATAAGTGGAAATTGAACAATGAGAACACTTGGACACACGGCGGGGAACATTACATACCAGGACCTGTCAGGGGGTGTGAGACTAGGGGAGGGATAGCATTAGAAGAAATACCTAAGGTAAATGACAAGTTGATGGATGCGGCAAACCAACGTGGCACATGTATATCTATGTTACAAACCTGCATATCGTGCACACGTACCCTAGAACTTAAAGTATAATAATAAAAAAAGATGAAAGAAAAAGAAAAAAAAAATCCTGAAAATGCCAAGTAAAATTTCTACTAAGATAACAAAACAAATAAAATAAAATTTATAAATATCCTGAATGTCTAGTCTGTATATAAGTGTGCATGTAAGTGTGTGTGAATCAAAATAACTAAGAGAAGTAGACAATTTTATTTTTTCAATAGGATGCCCTGAGTCAGATCCTCATTCTTTTTTCCCCTGTGAAGTGCTTATAATTTTCTTCCCTTCTCTTGCCTGCTTGCTATGTAACTTAAGACTGATGCCTCTCTTTGGGAAATAAAACATGATCAGAAAACAGGCTGCATCTCCTCCTAAAGAAATTATGCCTTAGTGACTGCTGATGTTGGGTCTGTCATAATGGAAATGTGTAATTAATGCCTTTGCTTCAATAGTTTTGGAAATAGAACCACCTGAAACTGATTGAAAAAAAAAGGATTTAATATTGAACCCTCTCTGTCTAACCATTAATGCATTAGATTATAGGAACTGAAATTTGCTAAAATTGAATGACTAAATTTTCAATACTTGAGTTGGTTATTGTGCCTATAGTTGAAATACTGAATAATAGAAATCTGCCATGTAAAATCAAAGAGAATGAAGAGTCAGTTCTATGAGAGGTAAGATCCTTTTATAAGACTGGAAAATCAAGCTATTTATATAGTTTTTCTCTCACTGTTTCCGTTTTAATACATTTTTAATTTAAAACTTGCATTTGCTTATGATATAAAGATCTAAAATGTATTTTTAAAATGTATGATGACCTCAAAATATTTCCAATTAACATTTTTTTCTTGTTTTTAAATTCACAGTAGAGGCTGAACATCTGGTAATATGACTCAAATGTCCTCCATCTTCTCACCCTTGAGATTTAATTTGACTATCTGCTATTTATATTTTGATTCAAATTTCAAAATGCCTTCTTTATTCTACTGCACTATGTGCTAGGGGATTTCAAATGGATGAATCCAATATATCCTTTAAGATAGATAGTTCTCCCAATCCTCAAAATATTACTGCTAGGTAGAGCAATATTTATCAAAGGAAAAGAAAATCTGCAATAGGAAAATGACTTTATCAATCCAGCATTGTTATATTTTATAGACAAATGTAATCCAATAAAATATTAGTAATTAAAATAAGAATATTAGTTTAGTAACTATGGTAACCAGGATGACAATTAGTTGAAAAATAAAAGGAAGTATTTTGGAAGGAAATACTCAGAAATAAAGATTAATTATACCTTTTGTTAACTGATATAAATTGAGAATATTATTCAAAATTCTCACCAGACTCTGTACCTGGAAAGCATTGCCAGTTTTTCTGATTTTATAACCTAGATATTCTCCTTCTCACTAAGCCATCTTAGATAATTTATATGTAACTTTTCACAGTGGAGTGCTTGCAGTGGCTAATATCAGTGTTTGTGATCCTACTGAAATTTTGTGAGCCAGTGAATGTCATGTTTGTAGCTTGAATCACCTGTGGTTAAGAATGTTTGCACCATAGAAACTGGCAAACACTACAAGTCAAGATCTTTTTTCTTAATACTTGTTAAACATGTATCAAACATATATCGAACATAGAGAACACAAATCACTAAACTTTAGTTTTTCTATTTGTAATATATGGGTAATCATTGCACCTGCCCTTAATTTTTTTGGTTATTTTGTAAATTGATATTTTGTAAATTGATATTTTGAAATATGTTGAATGGTAGATGATGTAAAGTGAGCTCTAAATAAATGTGATTATCTAGTAAAACTAAAATATACAAGTTAAAACCATTAAAGCTAGATCTGATACATTCTACAAGTATTCATTGAATGCCTCATAGTGCTAGGTCCTATTTTAGACACTTGGCTTAGATTAGTTAATGAAACAGATTCCTAGCCTCCTAGAGTTTGCAATCAAACTAAGCGAGGCAATATACCTGAGAAATTATTACATAATTTAATATTTTTGAAGTGTCACCTACTGTTAAAAGAAAAGGAGGATAAAACAATGAATGGTAAGGAGAGAAATTTTACATAGGCTGATCAGAAGTAGACATCATGCGAGGGGATTCCACAAATGAGTTGTGAAAAAAATATACAAATATCATGACAAATATTTTACTAGTTTTTCTAAAGGCATAAAAAGATTTATTGAATATTGAACAGATCTATTCTGACACTACATCTAACTCCATTTCTCCCAATTTTTTTTTTTTTTTTTTTTTGTGATGGTGTCTCCCTCTGTCACCCAGGCTAGAGTGCAGTGGCCCGATCTTGGCTTACTGCAACCTCCGTCTCCCAGGTTCAAGCGATTCTCCTGCCTCAGCCTCCCTAGTAGCTAGGATTACAGGCGTGTGCCACAACACCTGGCTAACTTTTGTATTTTTAGTAGAGACAGGGTTTCACCACGTTGTCTGTGCTGGTCTCGAACTCCTGCCCTCTGGCCATCCATCCGCCTCGGCCTCCGTAGATGCAGGGATTACAGCCATGAGCCCCCACGCCCAGCCCATTTCTTCCAGTCTGATTATTTTCTTGGCCAGTGGATATTAATAAAATGCTTGAAAAATCCGAACACCCAATCTTGAACACCCAATACTAAAGCGTTTTAGTGGAATTTGAATTAAGTAGATTTGAATGCAATATTAAATAATCTAAATAATATAAAAAGCATTAGTTACCAGTGAATATCGTGGATACAGAATATTTGTGGCTTGCTGATAGGAAACTCTCACTGTTAATAAAATGAATTTCTGGAAGCTAAATTAGAGGTCTGGGGAATTAAGGTGCAAAGATCCTGAGGGACTTGTCGCCATCTCCCTTCTAATTAACTATTCCCATTTTACTGTAAGCTGCTATGCAACCGATTAAACTTACAGCAGTAGAAACTGTTATCACAGCTGAAGATTCTCAGGAAGGAATACTCTTCTCTCCTTTTCTCTAAGCCAAGAAAGGATATGGCTTCTTATTTTTCTTGATATAAAGTAATAGCTTCATTTGTTTAATGCAGTGCAAGTTTGGGGAGTATGGAGTTGCAAGGAGAAAGATTGAGCGAGAAAGAAGAAAGCTAAAAGAAAAATACAATGTAAAAAATTATTTTAGAATTTCTATCACTTTTCTATGAAAGTAATTAGTACTTATTTTCTAATAAAGTTACTAAGTTATATAAAAATGGTAATTCTTTCTGGAGCATATAAAAATAATAATATAAATATTTTAAAATCTATTGTAAAAAACCTATTTATTATAATAAGAGTAGAGGCTTTCTGGTTATATACAATGGACCTCTTCTTTGCTTCTTCTGTACATCAAAATAATAGAAATAAAAAGAAGGCTTTAAAAACTTTTTTTCTACATATTTAGTAAATATTGTTTTACTGTAATATATTCTTAACTATCTGAGTACTACTTAACAGAACATGTTTTAGCATCAAGGTAGAGCATTTTGTATAGTGAAATGTGCACATAAATAAAGCTATGAATTAAAATAAAATTTCATGCCTTATAATAGAAAAACTATTTCAGTGAGTATGTTGAATAGACATGACTTTGCTTAGCCTGGTTTTGAAATACCAGAATAAAGAAAGGAACTTAAACAAGTATTCTCTTTACATATTTTACTGTGAAAACATTGCATATCACTGGTTCTTCAAGCATTTGATTTCTTTAAAAATAAAATTACACCTTAATTAAATTTTATTTCAATATATTAAACTGTTTTATATAATACATATGATACAAATATATATTTGTATTTTATGCATTTATACAGATATTTGTATATTATTATAGCAAATATATTAAACTGAGTTATATAAATGCATATTTTCCCCTTAGATAGTGAGAAAAATATAATAGAAATAGAAATGTAGAAGATTAGGAAAGAAAAGTAAAAAACAAAAAGAGGAAAAATGTGCTGTGAACTAAAAGGCTCTAATAGGTTTCCCTTTACCAGCCACAGGTGGTTTAGATGGTTTACAGTCTAACTTCCTAAATGTAGATTATTTACATATACTTCTACTCTGGAGTAGTATGTACATTATAACACACAAAATAAAAACTAAAAGTTTGAGATAAAGATTTAATGTAAATAATTTATAATATTTTATTAATGGTTTTTTTATGTAATTAACTAAATACATTAGTCTACCAATAGGTAAATACATTAGTCTACCAATAGGCTGAATAGTTTCATGATAGAGAGCAGAGACACTGGGCCAGGCCCAAAGTGCCTGGGTAGGAATTCCACTTCCATGCTGTATGTACTTGCTGTGTTACAATGCTGTCTGTATCTGAATTCCTTTTCATAAAATGGCAATAATAATGTTACCAACCTCATAGAAATATTTAAATGATTAAATGAAAGAATTTTAAAATCATTTAGAAGACATAGTAGTAGTAGTAAGAGCTTTTGAGTTGTAATTTAATCTTTCGTGATTCAGAGAATCAAAGATGTTATTCTGAAATTATTTTAACTTTTGGTCATATTTGTTTTCCTTGGAAAAAAAGCTATCTCATAGTAATATGTAAGTCCACATAAGAAAACTAGATCATGTCTGCACTTAAAGAAATAAGATTCTCATCTTGTAATCCCATGCAAATTATTTACTATAATTGAACTACTCAATATCTGTCTTTTCTGTTATTGTAAATTATTCCTGCAAACCAGTCTAAAAGCATTATGTTTTGTACATGTTAAGCAAATGATCTCAAAATCCATCAAAAATATTTCAAAAAACTAAATAACTTAGCTATGTTGCCTCCATGTTTTTAAATAACGTATCCATGTGTGAGTTTTTATGAGTATTAGTTTTCTAGGGCTGCAGTAACAAAGTACCACAAACTGGATAACTTAACAGAAATGTATTGTCTCACAGTTCTGGAGGCCAGGAGTCCAAAATTAAAATGTTGTCAGTGTTGTTTCCTTCTGGGAGCTGTAGGGGAGCATCTCTTCCATGCCTCTTCTAGCTTCTGGTACCTTCAGGCATTCCTTGGCTTGTAGATGATGTTCTCCCTGTCTTCACATCATCTTCTCCCTGTGTGTATCGGTCTCTTGTCCAAAGTGTACCTTTTTATAAATACATGCTCATATTGGATTACAGCCAACTCTAATAACATCAAATTACCCTAATCATCTGCAAAAATCTTATTTCCAGATCAGATCACATTCACAGGTACTGCAGGTTATGATGTTAGTAACTTTTGTGGGACAGAATTCAGCAACCCACAACAGTATGTAATACACTTTATTGTCTGTGGCAACAAAATAGTATTCTAATGAAAATGTGCTCAGATAGACTCTAAATAACACAGGGTAAAAAGAAAACTAGTTTCTCCCTTAAGGTATTATTTCACTTATGTTTTAAAATATCATTTTACATTGAAGGAACAGAATAATTGTGGCTTTTCTTTAAAATTCACTAGAAAAAATATGAATGAGAGGCACTCATCATAAAGAAGGTCAGCAAATTTGGAAATTGTCCTTGCATGAATGAAAAGCATACAAAATACTTAAGGTGAGTTTTATCCTTAGTGAAAACAGACATAATTACACATTTCAAATAATAATATTTGTAGATGTTTTGCCTGAGTTCTTGTCAAACATGGTTCATAGATCATCATTTCTACTTTTTTTTTTTTGAGCAATAAAACTTTTTAATCACTTCAGTGCAGGTGGACTGAGTCTGAAAAAGGAGTCAGCAAAGGGAGATGGGGTGGGGCAGTTTTATAGGATTTGGGTAGGTAGTGAAAAATTACAGTTAAAGGGGGTTTTCTCTTGCACGCAGGGGTGGGGGTCACAAGGTGCTCAGTGGGGAGCTCCTGAGACTCGTTGTCCAGGAAATGGAATGTCACAAATTCAATTGATCAGTTAGGGTGGGGCAGGAGCAAATCACAATGGTGGAATGTCATCAATTAAGGCAGGAACTGGCTGTTTTCACTTCCTTTGTGGTTCTTCAGTTTCTTCAGGCATCTGTATGTATACGTGCATGTCACAGGGGATATGATGGCTTAGCTTCAGCTCAGATGCCTGACATTCCTGTCTTCTTATATTAATAAGAAAAACAAAATAAAAGAGTGGCGAAGTTTTGGGGTGGTGAAAATTTTTTGAGGTGGTATGGAGAGATAATGGGCAATGTTTCTCAGGGCTGCTTCAAGCGAGATTAGGGGCAGCATGGAAACCTAGAGTGGGAGAGAAACTGAAGAAAGATTTTGGGATAAGGGGTGATATTGTGGGGTTGTTAGAAGGAACATTTGTCGTGTAGAATGATTAGTGATGGCCTGGATGTGGTTTTGTATGAATTGAGAAACTAAATGGAAGACACAAGGTCCGAATAAGAGAAGGAGAAAAATAGGTATTAAAGGACTAAGAACTGGGAGTATAACTAATATAAGGCTTTAGATCAGGACCGTAGGGGCAGTAGAATATTCAGTTTGCTAATTTGTTCATTGTACCCTTCTTTGTATTTACAATACTTAAGTTATATTTGGGTTTTGTTTACTTTCCAGAAGCCTATTAATACCTTTGGACAAAATTATAATAGTTAACTAAGTTAACATTAGATAATATAATTCCAGTTACACTCAGATTAAGTAAGAATCCCATAGGCAATCTGTATATTTTCTAGATTAAAAGTATACTAAAAGTATACTAGAAGTTCTGATAGTTTTTTCTCAATGAATTTTATCTCCAAGGATAAAGATATCACATTTTGGATAGTGAGACCAAAATTCAAGAGGAATTTCATAGGTTACATTCATACATATGCAGCTGTACATATGTGGAAGTATACGGCAACCAGTAGAAATGTAGGTTTTCTGGTAGCATCATAAGCAGTTACAGTGTTTTTTATGGACTGTGCATTAATAAAAACTGCCGAAACATTCAGGATGAGTAAAAAAAATCAACTGTTTTGAACTCTGTACTAATCCTAAATTAGCACACCTGGACACATGTAGTTATTTAACCTCTTTTCATAAAAGTTTTTATTTGCTAATCTAGACTGAATATGAGTCCTTCTAACATATCTCTTCAGGCACACAGCATGCAGGAATTCCTTTAAGTTTTGCTATATGCAGTAAACAGATTCCCCCATATTCACTTGCCTCACAAATAGCTATTTTTAATCATCTCCTTAGTTTTAAGGCACTGGGGGAATAATTATTTTAATTGTTTTGTTTTCTCTGATGAATGCAGATTTAAAGCCAGAATTCTTTTCATGCCTGTGTACGTGATGTTATTCTGAAATGATACACAACTCAGTGAAGTGTAAAGAAAAATAATTACAGTTTCTTCACTTAACATGTCGATATGCTGAACAAATTTAAAATCATAGCTCAATAACTCATAAAATATGAAAGTACCATACCGGAAGTCTTGTCAGTAATCTTAAGATATGGGTCCTATAACCCTATATATATATATCTCAAAGCCATAGGACACTGGAAACATGAGAAGGAAGCATTATGGCACATTTATCATTTATACTTCATGTGAGGTTAAGACCCCTAGCTTTCTTATGATGGTTCCACTTGAGTGGTGTAGAAATAAATGTATCTCAGTGCTCCTTTGCCTTCACAGTTATGCATTATACTGTAACAGATTTTCCAGCAAAAGACACTTTTCACACAGGCAGAAATGAAATATTTGGGCCGTAACAATTCAGTGCCTCCTTTATAGTACGTTTCCTTAATCTATGCACAGTATGCAGGTGATAATTTATATAACATCAAAACAATAATTTCATATGTTTTCAGAGGCCCTTGGTCACATTAACATTTGTAGAAACTCAAACCAACTTCACTAGATATATCAAACAAAAGTCAGGGAGCATTCAGTATGATTTCTAGATTTCGTAATTATTATATACTATTAGCAATGATTCAGAGACCTTAAATGTGGTCAGATAAAGCATATGAAACAAGCAAGCATTTTTTTTGTTTTTGAAAACTGCTGCTAGAAAACAGTTTGAATTGTTTCCATCTTTGATATATGGTGCTGATTCCTCTGTTTTCCCCAAGGAATGTTTTCCACAAAAGCCCCAGGAGTCACGGGGAATCCTTGCACAGAATGCATGCGTCAGGTTGCTAAGGGGACTTTCCTCCTTCATATTCCCTTAAGAAGGGGAGTGCCCACACTAAAGCTTATTAGGATGTTCTCTATACCAGGTGCATGTTCATTAAATATGTACTCTCTTGATATACACGTTATACTTTCCATTCGATTCATGGGAAATAGATGTGTAAATGTCATTTCTAATGTCACCATGGGAGTTATAGGACTAATTCCTCTTTAATTATCTGAAATATATGCCTTATTTAAAAGTACTAATGAGATCAGAAAAAAATATATACTTTCATGTGTGTCCGTGTGAAGAGACCACCAAACAGGCTTTGTGTGAGCAATAAAGCTTTTAATCACCTGGGTGCAGGCGGGCTGAGTCCTAAAAGAGTCAGTGAAGGGAGATAAGGATGGGGCCATTTTATAGGATTTGGGTAGATAAAGGAAAATTACAGTCAAAGGGGATTTGTTCTCTGGCGGGCAGAAGTAGGGGGCGCTAGGTGCTCAGTGGGGGAGTTTTTGAGCCAGGATGAGCCAGGAAAAGGACTTTCACAAGATAATATCATCACTTAAGACAAAGACCAGCCATTTTCACTTCTTTTGTGGTGGAATGTCGTCAGTTAAGGTGGGGCAGGGCATTTTCACTTCTTTTGTGATTCTTCAGTTACTTCAGGCCACCTGGGTGTATATGTGCAAGTCACAGGGGAAACGATGGCTTGGCTTGGGCTCAGAGGCCTGACATATACAACTTGGAAAAAATGACCTTTCATTAGTAGAGTCCTCTAACAACTGCCAGAGATGTTTTTATTTGGTTACATCTAGGAGACATAGGTGTGGAGGAAATATTAAATGTTTTAAATATACTATAAAGGCATTACTAGAACACATCTATGCAGGAAAGCATAGATGGTTCATTGAACCAAGATCTGGTTCAATGTGTTGATCTTACTGATATGGCAGCGAAAGAGGTTCCTTTATTTGACAAGTACAAATCACCTAATTTTTAAATGTTTGACAATTGTACATAATCAAATTTTACATTAAATTGTACAAATTTAATGTTTGACAATTGTACATAATACAAAGAATGTTGGCAGTATCTCGGTATCTTGAAGCTATACTATGCTCATGAACTGCTGTGCAAATATTTGTAAATATAGTGTATTTTTGGCTATTTTAAAGACTTAACTCAATGCATCTTTACATTTCTCTCCTTTATATTTAATGAACTAAATACAGATTATATTAAGAAATATTACGTGAGTGCAACATACCTTTCATAATGTTAGTGTACTCAACACAAGTCAGTCTTTTGATAATATTTAAAAGTTTCCAGTTAATTGCAGGTAATAAACTTTTCTACAGCTATCCGAAACTAGAAAGAAATGTCTGATAAATTTAGTTATATTCATTTGAATGCTAAAGTACGATATATTAAAACATGTAGCCTTTTAGCAAAAATGCTACCTTAAAAGGGGCATACTTCAGGCAGTTGTTTCAATGAAAAATGTGTCAGATGAATTGACACAAATGTATTTATTTAACTGATTTGGATTTTTTATGTCAATCCATTACTCTATTATCTTTTAATACACCAAAGTGTACCATTTGATGTAAACTTAGTTTATTAAGTACTTAAAAATCACTCATTTCCCTAAAAGTGATTTAGAATATATTAAATATTATCAGCAACATTGAAAATACATACAGTAGTGACTAATAGGTATTTCCTCTACATCCATTTATTATAGTATATATTTATGTAAATATTGGGTACTTTTTGACATGTATATTTTATTTCACAAATATTTAAAAATTTGATATAAAGCTATTAAAGCAAAGTATTTCTCTTCAAATTTGTCCAGGTCATCCTGATATTAACCTCTTAAATTAAGTAAATTTAAATTAAGTAAATTAAGTATACACTATCCGGTCTAGCCATCCTGACTCCTATCTCCTCCCCTATTTCCTTTAGTGCATCTTCATTAATTCAATTCAATTCATTTTTTTTTAGGACTGATACGGCCCTGGCATCATGAGCTTTCATTCTGGTGTCTTTGCGACTTTTTTCAATCTATAAGGACTTAAAATTCTTTATAGAAAAGAGATTAAATTTTTTTGTTATTTCTTGGGAAACTGGCCAAGAAGGGATTGATAATCTTTCACATCATTTTCAGATTCCTCTTAAAATCTTTTCGAAATTTCAAATGTCACACAATTGTGCATGAATTATTGAGTGATAAACATCATTTTATTTAAACCATTTTCTATACTTTTGTTTAATTCCCAAGACATCTAAGCCTTTTCCCAATGCTATGACTTTTCCTTATCAATCGCAATGCTAATGTGACTTGTTTCCAATAGTTTTCAGTAAGGCTGTTTTGCCTGTTGCCTAAAGATGCCCCACCAGGTTCCTGACACTGTATCTCTTTTCATTGTTGTCTAATCTTGGTTAGATAGTTCTTGAGCTGTGTTAAAGAAAAATTGTATGGGGAACTTAAACAGATAGGGAAGACTTTATTATAAACTATTGAAATAAGCGTCAAGGTAGCTTAGTTCCATTGAAACAAAAGGTGTAGTGAGCACGTGGGAAAATGGAAAATGTTAGTGAGGAGGTTGGTCAATGTGATTATGCCATCTGTGTTTACTAATTGGTGCCCATCATAATTAGGCGCCTAGCCTTCCATAGAGACTGTGAGAGAGAGGAATTATCTTTTTAAATGATTCCATTTCAAAGGGTTGGCTTCCAGGTTCCCGAGAAAAACATTTTTTGGGTTGCGAAACTGGCCAGAGGCTGGGAGAAGATTTACATCTCAAAGGCAGAGAAAGAATTTACAATGTCAAGTTTTCTAAAGTAAATGCCCTAAAAAAAAGGAATGTCAGGGGCCTATAGTTAGGAAGAAAGCTGTTTAAACTTTAGTCAAGCTGAAGCAAAAACTTAAGGCAGTCTTGGTCAGATTCCATAATGACTTATTTCATGATTGCAGAAGCAACCCTCCAAAATAGGTGAACATTCCCTTTTATTCTCATCCCTATGGGTCCTCTGCCTCATTTCGAGAGTTAGAGAATGGCCAAATTAGGATTAAACATTTTAAATAAAAGAAAAAAATCAGTAATGATATCATTTGATCCTATTTGGAACATTCTTAGGGATAATTATGGAGGAATTATTTATTAAATACCCAGTAGTTCTACTATAATTAAAAACGAAGTATGAAGTTTCTTCGACACTGTCAAATAAAATTTAATGACAAAAAAATATTCTGAACAAATTGTTTTTCTTCTTTGGGGAAAAATATTTATTCTTTAAGAGTATAGTAATTGGGAGGCCATTTTTAAAATCCTAATCTTCTATGTCTGAGGGATTAAGGAAAGGAAGAAGGTTTAGTCCAGTTATATAGGTTATCTGGAATTAAAATATCAGTGAGAGGACACATTACAGAGAGGAGATTCCACATTCAGTGAAGTAAAATAAACATAGTTTACTAGAAGGAAAGTATGTGCGTTTTGACATGAACAGTTCATTTTTTTCAGGGAACTGAATTTGGAAAGTGAGAAATCAGTAGATATTATACTTGGAAACTTCGAGTCTTACTCCCTATCTCCACAACAACTAGACCAGTGCTAACTAGACCAGAACACTGGTTGATATTTCTTCCCATTAGAATAATACAAGGTTAAATGGCATGGTAAAGACAAATGCTAGTGTAGAAGGGATTTGGGGAAAAAAAAAAAAAAAACAGTTTGTATTCCTGAGAAAGAGTGCACAAAAGAGGTGATGATTGTGAGTGGAAAGAACCTTAATGTTGCTCCTGCACTGGAGTAAGGTAAGAATACAGAATAATGATTTTTATGTTTTGAGTGCTGTGCCAGATGAACAACTTATTTAAATATTACAACAGAACACCATATTACACATTCAATGATGAGGTGTGGAAAGACAAAGTAACTAACAAGTAGTCACATTGCTAGTGTGATTGTCTTAGTTATGAATAGTTTTAATGAACTTTGGCTATGATACTAAATATATGGTTTCTTTGAATTTCTAAATGTAGATCATTTATCTTGAGGACAAAAGTAAATCTGAAGAGCAACAGACCTTGAAACTGAAGTTTTCTCATTTTCTTTCATATTCTACATATATTTCATCATAAGTTCCTCATGACCCAATAGTCCAGATCTGCAGTCATGCATTGCTTAATGACAGGGATAAACTCTGAGAAATTCACAGTGATATGATTTTGCTGTTGCACAAACACTATAGGGTTTACTTACACAAATCCTGATAGTATCACCTACTACCTACCTAGGCAATGTGGAATACCTTATTGCTCCTAAGCTACAAACCTATACAGAATGTTATACCATAACTAATTCTAACACAAGGGCATGTGTGTATCTAAACAAATCTAAACATAGAAAACCTATAGGAAAAGCATGATACTGTAATCTTATGGGACCATCATATATATGCGGTCTGTCATTGATCAAAATGTCACTATGTGGTGGATAACTGTATTTAGAATTCAAATCACTTTGCACTACTTCTTCTGCCACCGTTCTGTTCAGACCTACCATCACTTCATACCCAAATTAGCTTCTGTGTTCTTCCCTCGCTGTAGGGTCAGCTGCATAATTTCTGGGGCCCAGTGAAAAATAAAAATATGCATACACAAAAAAGGTGAGGAAAGCGGTATCAGCCTCCCCTGCTGAGCCAGCTTCCAACGAACAAGCCAGTTGAGCCAGCCACATCAATGAGCTCAGGAAACACCCCCTCAATGGCATAGCCAGCACAAACATTTGTGAGAAATAGTATATTCCTATTGTTTTACTCTTAAGTTTTGCATATGTGTTTTTATGCAAAAATAAAGAAGATAGTGATTTTCCAATTACAACAGCTTTTTTTTCATAAGTGATTTTTAAAATTCCTTCTCATAGGAGGAATTTTCATTCTATATCTCTTGAAATTGCATTTTTCTACACTGCATCTTTTTGTAACAAACAGCAATAATTTAAAAAATGGTGAGAGGAATTAAAGAATAGCTGTGCATGAAATCCCATTGCTTTCTGTTTTGTTCTGTTTCATTTCTACTAGCATGAAGAAAGTTTCACAGCAACTTTAGTAACTTAACCCAAGCTTCTCTCCTTCTTTTGATCTCCCCCAGCTGGATCTATTGAGAACTGAAATTTGAATTTAATTGTTTCATTATCAATGAGAATTTTCTCAGTCTATTTTAGAACAGGTTTGAGAGACAAAATTCTGAGCCTATCTGAGAAATCATTTTCTCAAAGGGCCTATATCTCTTCTAAAGCAAACAATGTGATCAATACTTAAAAGAAAACTTAACAAGGTTTTAAACAGAGTAAAAGTGATTTTACTGAGAACATATTTTTTCTCAGTTTGAAAGAGAATCAATTGGTGACTGTTATGATCAGTCCTAGTAAGAACTCCTCTTTGTTCTTTAATTTCCATGCTAATTGACAGATATAGAGAGTTGGACGAAGCGTTTTTTAAAACATTACTTCAAATTCTGAAAGAAAGAATTTTAGGAGATATGATAACATTTTTTAAGCTGACTGGAAAACATCAGTTACTTTTTCCTGGAGCATTTAATACTAATTTAATTTTCGTATTGAAAAATAGTTTATTAATGTATTATAAATCTATCTTTCATCCATTTTTAATGTTAATTTTTTGTCATTATGTTTATATATTTTTCTTTTTAGCTTTGATGGTAATGTTTTAAATCTATAGTTCACAAATTAATGAATCATTAATATGAAACTAATAAATCTGTTAAAAAGACCTTCGGCAGGATGTATGTGCTTCACCTTAGATAAAACTAGTAACTTTAAAATGTATATAAGTAACAGATATTTAAAGATAGTTTACTTATATGAAGCAGACATTCTCTTGCTTGTAAGATGCATGTTGTACTAAAGACAGCAGGGCTAATGTCGGTAAGTTGGATGGTGGAGCTATCTAGACTACTATCAAATTGTACAACATTAACAAAACCACTTTATCTCTGAATAACAGTTTCCTAATGAAGGTGTATATAATCAGTTGCTTGGTGACCAGATTAATTGAAAATTTGTTAGAAAGTTTTAAAAAAATAAATTGAGAGCAACAAGATTTCCTCACGTATTTTCTCCTTGAACAGGGAGTTATATTTTAAGTATTCCTCTCCTCCAGTGAAGTGGAATGGAATTGTCCTAAGCTGTAGATTAAAAAATGCCTTAGCTTACTAGAGAAGTATTCTTTCTCTATTAAAACAGCATGAATTAGTACACATTACCATGCCAAAGGTGGCTATTGAATCCTAAAAGAATTGACAATCTTTGCAGATATAGGCAGAAAAATTACAATTGCAATCATATCTCAGGCTGCTTTTTGTCCATCTCTACTTTTTTTGCTGGACGGATTGTGGATGGAGAGGAGAGACGATCAAGCCGCTAACTTGTAGTCAATGCAAGTCATGCTTGTTTTTTCTGTTGTTTCATTTTAAGATTTTACCTTTTTATAATAGAGAACAAATTGGGAACCAATTGAAGCCTGGAGGATTTTGCAAAAAGTTAATGACATTTTCTGGTTTTGCTTCTTTCTCATCAGATCTCTCCCCCTCCTTAAATCATGTATGACAGGAAAAGCAGACATTTAGTGTCATTTGGTTTAAATTTAAGGTACCTGTGCCATACTAGACACTGTCTGCTCAAGGGGAGAGATGGAAGCCAGGGATAGTTTTCAGTGTGTAAAGTGGAACTTAGTCAAGTTTCTGTGAATAATTGGAGAGGTAGGAATCATTGCTTCAGGTGAACAGATGCAGGTGCTTGCGTTGACAATTGGACTTTTGTAGTTGTTGGCATGCATCATTCCCTGCTAATAACACATTGGCACCTTCAGACTAATCCTGGGCAGTAAAATATGTCATAATGTGTTTTCTTATTTTACACAGACTGAGGATTTTACACTTGGGTACCACAACCACCTGAGTGGGTGCATTTGCCAACACTGTGAACTCCAAACACATTTTGTTGAGACAACTGGCATAAAGCCATGATCTGTGTGGAAATAAGATAGATAAATTGTGGCCCAGAATCTCCCTGTAAAATTAAAAAGCACAAAAGACCCCAGCGTTAATTTTTATCTTAGACTAGTTTAAAAGTGAGTATTTTTCACGTTCCAGCTCAAATATAATAGGGACTTAATGAAAGTAAAATGATGACCTATACTTTTTTGAGTACAAAAAAATTACAAAATGTTAACCATTTTTATATTATGAAATATGTTTTATATGAATTTGTAACTGTAATATTCAACTATTGAGCCATATTAGAACTATTTTCATCTGCACTTAAACAGTCATGGAAATTAGTCATGGAAGCACCTAGCAACTTTGTCAAAGGGCTAATTGGCACTCTTCTATGGAGATCTACTAGGACCCATATTGTCTCCATTCTCCTTCAGAGAAATAGCAAGTCTTTTAATTAAGAAAGACATTTGATATTCAGATTCTAGTAATTCCTCAACCTATGTGTCTGTAATGTTCAGTGTAGATAAAACAAGATTGTGAAATTCTAGGTATCTACATTAAGTCATGCATTTCTATGCAAGTTTGAATAATTGATGACTTGAATCTAAACATGTGCAACATACAAATGGCCTGAACACAGACACAATGTTGGAAATATAATTTCAAAATCTCCTCATTTTTGAAATATGTAACATTATAACATACAGATATGCATGTGCATATCGTTTTATATGTAATATATGACATTTTAATATAATTTCATATTTTAGATGTCATGTTATATATATAAGTATGTAAATATTTGTATGTTTATGACTAAAGGGAATACCATGAAAAATGTAAATAAATATCATCTTTGGGTATTTTTTCCTTTTCACAAGATGAACTATTTAAAATAATTAACTGAACTTCCAAAACACCAATAAGGACAACGCAGAACATCATGCACCAAAATATACTTGAAAGTAACAAATCCTATGAGCACAATTTTTGAAATTACAAAACCAAGGTCTCAGGATCAGCACTAAACAGGACAGAGTTATTCTCTTAGATATGGTTTGATCAGCATCTTATAGTGGTTATTTATGTTTAGTATTTGTTTATGTTTTTCTGCCTTTTCTTATTCTACGTATGTTTCTCTCTGTAATTATTAAAAATAAAGGAAGTTTAAAGTTTTTAGGACATATATGCCTTGACCCAACCACACTCTTTTCAAAATGTTTAATAGGACAGTCTCAGTCAGGTGAGGGCAGCAAAGAGCAGAGAAAAAAGAAAGCCATTTCTCTATCCCTTGGGCAGAGTAGCTAGGGAACTGTTTGAAGCAGGACAAGCTTTGAGAGGAGTGAAGAGCAGAGACCAGGTGTAGGTGTGGCAATGACCCATGCAAGGGGTTTTAATCTCATGAGGATTTTACACTTCATAATTTTAGAAATAATAAGGTGTCAGCAACATGGATATTGAGTAAGCATGAAAGTTACTGCACATGATTTTCAAGCATCAGAAGCCAAAGTCAGGAAAGCAAGATAATTTTAACAAGTCATTCAGACACTGGATGGATCTGCAAGTGCTAGTTTATCAGCGGTCCTTCAATGTCAGTCTATACTTGTAGATAGATATGTCTAGCCATAGCAAAGCCCTGTACAATACAAGAAAAGGAAAACGAGCATTAAATAGTACCCCATCATTTCAGCTTTTAATGCTGTGCTCCACTTACAGACTCACAGGTTGCCTTTGAGAGTTTCAGAAAAAATAAGAATTGTGTTCAAATTCATAAAATATAGAGAAAAGAGAAGCAGACACATATAGGTCCAAAACATACATTCTTTGCCTTCCCTCTCGAAGGAAAAACAGAAACAAACAAACAAAAAACTCAGAATCTTGTGTGCCACTCCTTTTTGGTAATAGTATAGCATATATAGCTTCCACAGACAAAGCATATAGATTGCTGAAGGTATGATCTTAACTTAGCGAGCCAACCTAGGGTGTTGTTCAGATGATTACCTTGTATTCTTGGATAGCAATTATTCTCAAACCCTAAAGGGAGGGGGCAAAGCAACATTCCTCTATCGAAAAAACTATAGTCCTTTTTTAGGGCATGCATTAAAAATGTATCAGTGAACATGACGTTAATAATTATAAGTAAAAAAAAACTCCAAAAATTATTAGCAAAGGAGGCATCCTTAGAGGGACAAACATTTTATAGGCTGCAACTTAAAATTTAAATGGACTCTCTGGAGGGTAAGGTTTATTCTCTCTTAATGTAGCAGCATATTTTGTAAGGGAAGAGTATCCTTCAAAAGCATAGTGGCCACTCTTCTGACTCCCCCAGAATACATATGAAAACATGTACCTAACTTACCTTAAAAAAAATCTGTTACTTATCTGCTACTATAGTACACCATCCCTTTTGCAAATTACAAGCAGAGTACCTTATAGTTAATAATGACAGTGTATTTTATATCCCACCACCTTCAAAAAAAATCTGATACCTTTCTGTTACTATAGTTCACCATCCCTTTTGCAAACTACAAGCAGAGTAAGTTGTAGTTAATAATGAAAGTGTATTTTATACCCAAGGATACACTAGAGGAGAAAAATATGTTAATTTTTTTTAAAAAAACCACTTACATTCTGAGTTAAGTATTCCAAAAAGAATAACATGCATATTTAAGAAGTGATAAAGCATTGCAGATTACGTCTAAAATATCCATCAAACTTTAGTTTTAATCTTATTTTCATATATTATATGTTAACTGTGCATTTTTTTTTTTGTAGTAAATCAGCAGGCTCCATTTTTTATGTTTTCTGACAGATTTCAAGCCCCATCCCTCCTTCTTTCCCTCTTGCTCCATTCCTGGCCTAGTCAATAAGAAAGCCCAGGTGCTCCCTCATTTGGCATAGGTGGGAAGGACAAATCACGGAAATCATGTAAGCTCCCATCTCTATCCAAAATCACCATAAAGTCTCACTTACTCTCACTTTGTCTCCCAAGGCATGTTTGAACCTGCTTGGGAGCTTTCTCTGCTATCCACAGATAGCACCATTACAGGAATAAAAGTCATCTTCATATCCTTTTGGTGTCTGTGTGTCATTATCTGTCTTGACATACAAATCAAGTTTGGGTTGACGGGCTCATCCTTCTTCCATGGCATGATGGTTAATTTTATAAATCAACTTGACTGGGTTAAGGGATGCCTAGATAGCTGACGGTTTTTTTTCTGGATCTTTCTGTCAAGGTGTTTCCATAGGAGGTTAGCATTTGAATCAGTAGATTAAGTAAAAAGATCCCTCACTATTGTGGGTGGGCTTTATCCCATCCTTTGAGGGCTCAAACACAAAAAAGGAAAAAAAAAACGCAGAGGAATGACCAATTTACTACTCTCTCTGAGCTGAGACATCCATTTTTCCTGGCTCTGAACCATAGGTGCTCTTGGTTCTTGGGCATTTGGAATGAAGCCAGGATTCACAACCCAAGCCCCTAATCCTCAGGTCTTCCAGCTACATCACTGGCTTTTCTGGTTCTTCAGTTGTGCTCATGGCAGATCATGACACTTCTTGGCTTCCATAACCATGTTAGCCAATTTCCATTAAAAACCTCCTTAAATATATCTATCTATCTATCAGCTATCATCTACCTATCTATCTATCTATCTATCTATCTATCTATCTATCTATCCATCCATCTATCTATCATCTCCTGTTGGTTCTTTTTCTCTGGATATCCCTAATACACTTAGTGTGACTGTAGTATATTCTTTTCAGTGGACATGTTTGTTTCATTTAATGCTGTTTAGATTTTCTTAAGATATTTTAATAATACATTGCAAGCATCATTATTTTAAGATATGATTTTTAAGAAGAAAATTGGAATTATTAGCTAATTATATAAATTACTTTGTAATATACGTGCTATTTGTAAGTTGGATACATGTTTTCATATGTATTCTGGGGGAGTCAGAAGAGTGGCACTATGTAATTTAAAGTATACTCTTCTCTCACAAAATATGCTGCTATATTAAGGAAGAATAAACTTTATCCTCCAGAGAGTCCATTTAAATTTTAAGTTTCAGCCTATAAAATGTTTGTCCCTCTAAGGATGCCTTCTTTGTTAATAATTTTAGAGTTTTTTTTTTAACTTATCATTATTAACATTGTGTTCACTGATACTTTGATCTTTTCTTCTTAGCTCACCTGTTTTCATCTTTCTTTTATTTACTGACTTTATTGTAATTGTTTCCAAACTACACATTTTTCTTCTACTTCTTATGTTTTATTAAGACACTACCTATATTTATTTTCTTGGACTACAGGGTTCACTTTTCTCTTTTATACTGTTTTGTTTCTCTATTGTTTAACAGATCTTGTACCTTGTAACTCCCAGATACTGCTTTCTTTTACATTATATGCTTGTACACTTAAGACTTTTTGATCCACAAGCATTCTTGTACACCAATCACAGACAAACAGAGAGCCAAATCATGAGTGAACTCCCATTCACAATTGCTTCATAGAGAATAAAATACCTAGGAATCCAACTTACAAGGGATGTGAAGGACCTCTTCAAGGAGAACTACAAACCACTGCTCAATTAAATAAAAGAGGATACTAACAAATGGAAGAACATTCCATGCTCATGGGTTGGAAGAATCAATATCGTGAAAATGGCCATACTGCCCAAGGTAATTTATAGATTCAATGCCATCCCCATCAAGCTACCAATGACTTTCTTCACAGAATTGGAAAAAACTACTTTAAAGTTCATATGGAACCAAAAAAGAGCTTGCATCGCCAAGTCAATCCTAAGCCAAAAGAACAAAGCTGAAGGCATCATGCTACCTGACTTCGAACTATACTACAAGGCTACAGTAACCAAAACAGCATGGTACTGGTACCACAACAGAGACATAGATCAATGGAACAGAACAGAGCCCTCAGAAATAATGCTGCATATCTACAACTATCTGATCTTTGACAAACTTGACAAAAACAAGAAATGGGGAAAGGATTCCCTATTTAATAAATGGTGCTGGGAAAACTGGCTAGCCATATGTAGAAAGCTGAAACTGGATCCCTTCCTTACACTTTATACAAAAATTAATTCAAGATGGATTAAAGACATACATGTTAGACCTAAAACCGTAAAAACCCTAGAAGAAAACCTAGGCAATACTATTCAGGGCATAGGCATGGGCAAGGACTTCATGTCTAAAACACCAAAAGCAATGGCAACAAAAGCCAAAATTGACAAATGGGATCTAATTAAACTAAAGAGCTTCTGCACAGCAAAAGAAACTACCATCAGAATGAACAGGCAACCTACAAAAGGGGAGAAAATTTTCACAACCTACTCATCTGACAAAGGGCTAATATCCAGAATCTACAATGAACTCAAACAAATTTACAAGAAAAAAACAAACAACCCCATCAACAAGTGGGTGCAGGACATGAACAGACACTTCTCAAAAGAAGACATTTATGCAGCCAAAAAGCACATGCAAAAATGCTCATCATCACTGGCCATCAGAGAAACACAAATCAAAACCACAATGAGATACCATCTCACACCAGTTAGAATGGCCATCATTAAAAAGTCAGGAAACAACAGGTGCTGGAGAGGATGTGGAGAAATAGGAACACTTTGACACTGTTGGTGGGACTGTAAACTAGTTCAACCATTGTGGAAGTCAGTGTGGTGATTCCTCAGGGATCTAGAACTAGAAATACCATTTGACCCAGCAATCCCATTACTGGGTATATACCCAAAGGACTATAAATCATGCTACTATAAAGACACATGCACACGTATGTTTATTGCGGCACTATTCACAATAGCAAAGAGTTGGAACCAACCCAAATGTCCAACAACGATAGACTGGATTAAGAAAATGTGGCACATATACACCATGGAATACTATGCAGCCATAAAAAATGATGAGTTCATGTCCTTTCTAGGGACATGGGTGAAACTGGAAACCATCATTCTCAGTAAACTATTGCAAGGACAAAAAACCAAACACCGCATGTTCTCACTCATAGGTGGGAATTGAACAATGAGAACTTATGGACACAGGAAGGCAAACATTACACTCCGGGGACTGTTGTGGGGTGGGGGGAGGGGAGAGGGACAGCATTAGGAGATATACCTAATGCTAAATGACGAGTTAATGGGTGCAGCAAACCAACATGGCACATGGATACATATGTAACAAACCTGCACATTGTGCACATGTACCCTAAAACCTAAAGTATAGTAATAAAAAAATAAAATAAAATAAAGACTTTTTGATCGTGGATAAGCTTTTTGATGTGCTGCTAGATTCGGTTTGCCAGTATTTTATTGAGGATTTTTGCATCGATGTTCATCAGGGATATTGGTCTAAAATTCTCTATTTTTGTTGTGTCTCTGCCAGGCTTTGGTATCAGGATGATGCTGGCCTCATAAAATGAGATACGGAGGATTCCCTCATTTTCTATTGATTGGAATCGTTTCAGAAGGAATGGTAGCAGCTCCTCTGTACGTCTGGTAGAATTCGGCTGTGAATCTATCTGGTCCTGGACTTTAATTGGTTGGTAGGCTATTAATTACTGCCTCAATTTCAGAGCCTGTTATTAGTTTATAAAGATATTCAGCTTCTTCCTGGTTTAGTCTTGGGAGGGTGTTTGTGTCCAGAAATTTATCCATTTCTTCTAGATTTTCTGGTTTATTTGCATAGAGGTGTTTATAATATTCTCCGATGATAGTTTGTATTTCTGTGGGATCAGTGGTGATATCCCCTTTATCATTTTTTATTGTGTCTATTTGATTCTTCTCTCTTTTCTTTATTAGTCTTGCTAGCGGTCTATCAATTTTGTTGATCTTGTCAGAAAACCAGCTCCTGGATTCATTGATTTTTTGAAGGGTTCTTGTGTCTCTATCTACTTCAGTTCTGCTCAGATCTTATTTATGTCTTGCCTTCTCTTAGCTTTTGAGATTATTTGCTCTTGCTTCTCTAGTTCTTTTATTTATGATGTTAGGGTGTCAATTTTAGATCTTTCCTGCTTTCTCTTGTGGGCATTTAGTGCTATAAATTTCCCTCTACACATTGCTTTAAATGTGTCCAGAGACTCTGGTACATTGTGTCTTTGTTCTCATTGGTTTCAAAGAACATCTTTATTTCTGCCTTCATTTTGTTACGTACCCAGTAGTCATTCAAGAGCAGGTTGTTCAGTTTCCATGTAGTTGAGTGGTTTTGAGTGAGTTTCTTAATCCTGAGTTCTAGTTTGATTGCACTGTGGTCTGAGAGACAGTTTGTTATAATTTCTGTTCTTTTACATTTGCTGAGGAGTGCTTTACTTCCAAATATGTGGTCAATTTTGGAATAAGTGCAATGTGGTGCTGAGAAGAATGTATATTCTGTTGATTTGAGGGGGAGAGTTCTACAGATGTCTATTAGGTCCACTTGGTGCAGAGCTGAGTACAATTCCTGGATATCCTTGTTAACTTTCTGTCTCATTGATCTGTCTAATGTTGACAGTGGGGTGTTAAAGTCTCCCATTATTATTGTGTGGGAGTCTAAGTCTTTTTGTAGGTCTCTAAGGACTTGTTTATGAATCTGGGTGCTCCTGTATTGGGTGTATATATATTTAGGATAGTTAGCTCTTCTTGTTGAATTGATCCCTTTACCATTATGTAATGGCCTTCTTTGTGTCTTTTGATTTTTGTTGGTTTAAAGTCTGTTTTATCAGAGACTAGGATTGCAACCCCTACTTTCTTGCTTTCCATTTGCTTCATAGATCTTCCTCCATCCCTTTATTTTGAGCCTATGTGTGTCTCTGCACCTGGGGATGCAAGGCTGTTTCAACATATGCAAATCAATAAGCATAGTCCATCATATAAACAAAACCAAAGACAAAAACCACATGATTTTCTCAATAGGTCCAGAAAAGGCCTTCAACAAAATTCAACAGCCCTTCATGATAAAAACTCAATAAATTAGGTATTGATGAGACGTATCTCAAAATAATAAGTGCTATTTATGACAAACCCACAGCCAATATCATACGGAATGGGCAAAAACTGGAAAAATTCCATTTGAAAACTGGCACAAGACAGGGATGCCCTCTCTCACCACTCCTATTCAACATAATGTTGGAAATTCTGGCCAGCGCAATCAGGCAGGAGAAGGAAATAAAGGCTATTCAATTAGGAAAAGAGGAAGTCAAATTGTCCCTGTTTGCAGATGACATGATTGTATATTTAGAAAACCCCATCATCTCAGCCCAAAATCTCCTTAAGCTGATAAGCAACTTCAGCAAAGTCTTAGGATACAAGATAAATGTGCAGAAAGCACAAGCATTCCCATACACCAATAAGAGACAAACAGAGAGTCAGTCATGAGTGAACTCCCATTCACAATTGCTTCAAAGAGAATAAAATACCTAGGAATCCAACTTACAAGGGATGTGAAGGACCTCTTCAAGGAGAACTACAAACCACTGCTTAACAAATTAAAAGAGGACACAAACAAATGGAAGAACATTCCTTGCTCATGGATAGCAATAATCAATGTCATGAAAATGGCCATACTGCCCGAGGTAATTTATAGATTCAATGCCATCCCCATCAAGTTACCAATGACTTTCTTTGCAGAATTGGAAAAAAAACTACTTTAAAGTTCATATGGAACCAAAAAAGAGCCCACGTTGCCAAGACAATATTAAGCAAAAAGAACAAAGATGGAGGCATCACACTACCTGACTTCAAACTATATTACAAGGTTACAGTAACCAAAACAGCATGGTACTGGTACCAAAACAGAGATATAGACCAATAGAGCAGAACAGAGGCCTCAGAAATAACACCACACATCTACAACCATCTGATCTTTGACAAACCTGACAAAAACAAGAAATGGGGAAAGGATTCCCTATTTAATAAATGGTGCTGGGAAAACTGGCTAGCCATATGTAGAAAGCTGAAACTGGATCCCTTCCTTACACCTTGTACAAAAATTAATTCAAGATGGATTAAAGACTTAAATGTTAGACCTAAAATCATAAAAACACTAGAAGAAAACCTAGGCAATACCATTCAGGACATAGGCATGGGCAAGGACTTCATGACTAAAACATCAAAAGCAAAAGCCAAAATTGACAAATGGGATCTAATTAAACTAAAGAGCTTCTGCACAGCAAAAGAAACTACCATCAGAGTGAACAGGCAACCTACAGAATGGGAGAAGATTTGTACAATCTACCACCTGAAAAAGGGCTAATATCCAGAATCTACAAAGAACTTAAACAAATTGACAAGAAAAAATCAAACAACCCCATTGGGCAAAGGATATGAACAGACACTTCTCAAAAGAAGACATTTATGCAGCAACAGACACATGAGAAAATGCTTATCATCACTGGACATCAGAGAAATGCAAATCAAAACCGCAATGAGATACCATCCCACACCGGTTAGAATGGTGATCATTTAAAAGTCAGGAAACAGCAGGTGCTGGAGAGGATGTGGAGAAATAGGAACACTTTTACACTGTTGGTGGGACTGTAAACTAGTTCAACCATTGTGGAAGACAGTGTGGCGATTCCTCAAGGATCTAGAACTAGAAATACCATTTGATGCAGCAATCCCATTACTGGGTATATACCCAAAGGATTATAAATGATGGTGTTATAAAGACACATGCACACATATGTTTGTTGTGGCACTATTCACAATAGCAAAGATTTGGAGTCAACCCAAATGTCTATCAATGATGGACTGGATTTAAAACATGTGGCACATATTCACCATGGAATACTATGCAGCCATAAAAAAGGATGAGTTCATGTCCTTTGTAGGGACATGGATGAAGCTGGAAACCATCATTCTTAGCAAACTATCGCAAGGACAGAAAACCAAACACCGCATGTTCTCACTCATAGGTGGGCATTAAACAATGAGAACACTTGGACACAGGGTGGGGAACGTTACATGCCAGGGCCTGTCATGTGGTGGGGGGAGGGGGAGGGATAGCATTAGGAGATATACCTAATGTGAATGAGGAGTTAACAGGTGCAGCACACCAACATGACACATGACACACAGCACACCAACATGACACCAACATGACACACCAACATGACACACAACATGACACATATATATATATTTAACAAACCTATTCATTGTGCACACGTATCCTAGAACTTAAAGTATCATAATAACAAAAAAAGACTTTTTAAAATGGGTATTTCTCCCTTTTTTCTTTTTGCAATTAAAATCTTTACATTTATTTAATATTATGAAAATAGAGTTCAGTATGTTAATATCACACATATTTTAGATTATTACCAAATAAGAGTTAAAAGCTTGTTTTAATAAATAGTGTGAAATGAGTATATTTTGTTTCTATTCTGTGAAGGCTTTTTCTCTATTACATTCACTGCAAATTGATTTTGATATTTAAATTTAATAAAGACAATAGCCAGTTTAGAAAGCCAAGAAGCTTTCTAAAATGTTGTAATAGATTATACTGGTTATTCTAACCCATTTTATACCACATTATTTTAACCTAATATACAATGGCTAGATAAATTATTTTGTTTGAGATACTTTGTTTCATGTAAAGAAAATAAAAGAACATACTCTCACAGAGATTATAAAAACTATTCATAAACCAATGTACTTTGAATTTTATAGTGGTTGCCACATTATGTTGCTTATAAAACAGACAAATTTAATTTTGAATACAATAAAAACCTACACATTTAAGCAGATATAATTATAAAAGTTCAGATAAATATTGAATAATTTGGAATACTTTGATACAACAAAATTGGAGGGAATGTAATCAATTATCCTATTATTTTAGGAAAAAAATAAATTCCATATACATATTATCAAAGAAATATTTAAATTAAACTCATCTTTTATTTTAAAAATTGGTTTCATTATTAAAATATGACTCCAAATAGATTAAATATGTTATTATAATATATATTTATAAATATGCTATTATAATCATAAATATCAATAGCAATTTTGCCAGAATGTGATAAAGGAGAATAAATATAATTAAAATATCTGTTACATTTCAATGAAATTATTATTTAAAGATGTCAGTGACAAACTCATTATTAGGGGAAATGTTGAAGCCAGTAGTAACTAAGGAGATGTTTAAAAGAGCTTGTCTTTTTCTTCTGATTTTCCAGGAGGAAATGAGAGAGCAGATGTTCTTTTCTGATTTGGTTCACTCCAGATCAACATGAAAGATGAAACAAATGAGAATAAATGAAAACAATCATACTCCATAAAATATAAATTTATTCTAGGAAAAAAAATGACTTCCTGTTTAGTCTTTATCACTTTACAATATTAGTATCCACAAAACTTTTCTGAATTGTAACTTGCCATCTTTTTAAGACTTTTATAATTTCTTATATATATCGTTTGAATCAATGGTCAAGGGGTGTCAGAGGAGACATACCATGCTCTTTAAAATATAATCTACTTTCACAAAATATGCTGCAACTTTAGGAGAGGATAAACCTTACTCTATACATGGGCAAATGGCACATGGCTCAGGAATCAAACTTTGAATAGGCCTAAATGTAACAAGTACAAACTTTGGTTAATTCTTCTTTGTATGTTATTATCGTCATTTCAAGGAATGATAGCTATGTGTTCATATCACAGGCCTTTACTTCTCCGAATTTCTGGTTATTATTCTATATTTATGGTGGATTATTTTTGGCCTCTAAGCAGACATTCTCTCCTATTCTTTCATAAAAACTTTAGGGAAGTATTTTACCTCCTACTCTATGAGAAATCATTATTTCACCAGGGGGTGGTTTTACTACCCTCTGAAAAACATAGAATCAGAAAAAAGCTGAAATAAAGTAGCATGCATGTTTTTCTTTTTCTATATGTTATAAATAAAGAAGTATGATGCCTGTTCTTTTCTTCATTTGTATTTTCTGTAAGCAATTGAAATTATATTAATAGTAATTTTCACACAAATATTTTATGATTAATATTAAAGGAAATAATCATTTTTGCCTATGTGTATGTGCATGTGTGACTGAAAAATTAAGTTAACTGTTACTGAAATTCTGACATATAAACACTATACCTATGATAATGCATTTCACAAACCTATGCAATTCTTGAGTCCTCATAAACACATTTTTTGTATTCAATAAGCATATAAATAATGTTCTGTTCTGGAAATAAGAAAAAGTTTGCAAAATAACCACTATTGTACTATAATGACAATTTCAGAATTTGTCGCAAAGAAAATTGATTATTAAGAAATTTGAACTGCATGTCTCACTGGTCTTTATATTAGAAATACTATTTGCTACGTGCCTTTATGTATCAAAAAAGAATAACACAAAATTTCAATAAGTATATATGCATTATAGAGGTTAATATGTAGCAAATATGAAGGATTATAATTTGAAAAAAACTTATTTGAGGATAATCCATAATTTGAGAATTTAAATAACTTACTTTATCATAGAGAAAAGATTCGTAGTATTTCTTCCCAAACATATTGAACTGTTTGCATAATATACTAACATACAGATGAATAAGCTATGGCAGTTAACCTAGGGAAAGGCTAAACTCTTTTCCTGGTTGGGGATTGCCAGTACTATTCAATATCCCATTCCATCCACCAGCGATCTCAGCATATTCCTAACAGCTTCCTTCTGAAGTCAAATCAATCAAGCCTTAACCTGCTGGAATTTTTGGAGTTCAGATAACTTTTCCATATTAAAATTTTTAAAATCCTTGAGTGCTCTAAAATGATCACACCTTGGTTTCTCATTTTTAGTGCTCTCTTCTATTCACTCCTCCCTGATCTAATCTCCCCACCCCAAGCGCTTCCCAATCTGCTCACTGATACACCTGATATTAATTAAAATAAAATCTCCATACATTTTCAGCATCTTCTCAGAATGGGCATAATATAATCCTGCCTTTGCTCCAAAAAAAATTACATCCCCTGCAAACAAACCTATTACTTGCTTGCTGCTACAGCTTTGGTTGCTATCTCATCTATTTTGGGAATATGAAATGGGACATGGTTCCAAGGTCCCCTAAATTTTATTTCAAGACCATGGTGAAACCAACTCTATCTGCCTAGTCTATGTTCTTTTTCACCCTCTTTATCTTATTAACCAATATTGTCATCTGACATTCTCATTGGTGGACTATTTGAGAAATCCAGCTCCGTCATTTTGTCCTCTCAAACGCCTTTAGAATTAAACTTTCCAAAAGTTGTGCCATTTACATTATCTAACTTTAGTCACACTGTTTACTCTGCCAATTCAATTGGTTTTCACCCTGACTTATTTTGATAATGGTTCTCCCCAAGGCTAAGATACAGTGCAAATTTCCTTTTTTTTTTTTTTTTTGGAGACGGAGTCTCGCTCTGTCGCCCAGGCTGGAGTGTAGTGGCGCAATCTCGGCTCACTGCAAGCTCCGCCTCCCGGGTTCACGCCATTCTCCTGCCTCAGCCTCTCCAAGTAGCTGGTGGGACTACAGGCGCCCGCCACCATGCCCGGCTAATTTTTTGTATTTTTTAGTAGAGACGGGGTTTCACCATGGTCTCGATCTCCTGACCTCGTGATCTGCCCGCCTCGGCCTCCCAAAGTGCTGGGATTACAGCCGTGAGCCACCGCGCCCGGCCCAGTGCAAATTTCTTAGCAAAACTTTCAGTCATTAAAATCTACCTGATCCTTGCATATCTCTTTAGCCACTTCATACAGTTTGCCACTCTCTCTGATTTGTCGAATTTGCCTTGATTTTAAATACTCTGTGTGCTTGGTGCTTCAGTTAGGAAAAATATAACTGTCAGTATTGGAGGCCCAAAGATATAATAACTTAAAAAAGTGTTTTTGGTTTATTAAAGTTTAGAGGAAGACAGTCCATCCAATTTTGTTTCGTAAAATTCTCAGGCACCAAAGTGTTTTCTCTGGATTTTTTGTTTTTGTTTGTTTTGTGTTCACTTTTCACGGCCTCTCTTTCTGAGGTCCTCTCACTTATTTAAGCTGCTCTAGTTCCAATCATGAGGAGAAAAGAGAGCATTGTCTTTTAAAGAATATTCTTGGAAGCTGCAATGTCACTTTTATACCATGTCCATAACTAGATGCAATGAGGAGGTCTTATACTATGAGAAAACTTAGATTCTCTGTTTCATGTAATTTGAAGTATTTTTCCCAAGGGTTTTACACATAATTAGTAAACTAATGACCCAAAGTCTTTTGGGAGTCTCATGATATTTAACATATATACAATTTTTGAGCATCAGCCCTGTGAGAAATATCAGTGTGTGGTTGTGTAAGGAAGGTAAGTAAAACAAAAGAATTTCTATTCTAGTAAAAAAGAAAAAGTTGAAAACAACTACAGGCATCAAGTGAGACATCAAATACATGCTGTAAAATAGTGGCAAGCATGTACTAAGCAGAATGGCACAGGGCAAATTAGCTACCATGTTTAAGTTTTCTCACCCTGTGGTGTCATATGATTGCTTTTGATGAACAAATTATCTTTTTTCCTTTTCACTCTTAGCCTTTGCCTTCATTTGGAAATGTTCTTCAAGTAAATCAACCACATATTCCTGTACTCGATACCTTCTTGAGGACTGCTTTACTCTCGTAATCCCATTACTGAGGGCAGATTTACACACACTACGTTTTACCATTTTAATGTTTATCCATTAGCACGTGTCCTTTAGCGCTGCGTCATAGAACTGATCACAGAAATCTATGAGGTTATTTTTTTCACTTCACATTCTCTCCTTGACAGTCACATCTACATCATTAGAGACTCAGTCTAAATTGCAGCATTTTTGATGTAGGAAGAACCATAACATGTCACCTTGCCCAGCTCTTGTTTTACAAATTTGCAAACAGAGTCCCAGTGATTTATTTAGAACCTTAAATTAATTTTGCAAATTCTCAATTCAGTGTGTTTTCCAGCCTTTCTAAAGAACCTGTCTTTGGCCGATCTGGTCTATGAAATCAAAAACTGAATTTCAAGTATGTTCAGATAAACTACAAATGAGTAATATATAATGCACATTCGAATTATTTTTTCTTCCATATTTAAAATAAGATAATTGAAATGATAACAGTTTTAGAACTCATGGAGTTTTATTATTAAATAATACATCTTTTTAGGTAGAGCATATTCTTGATAAAAAGAGGTGCTATTTTAGAATCCTGCATGAAAGGGTTGCTGGATGTTCATTCATTAGGATAGAAATACTAAATTGGATAACTTCTTCATATTTCTGGGTAGAGAAATAAGAGATAACCCAAATTCCTATTCAAACTTAAGTTAGTTTCATTTTTTTACTTAATCCTTTAATAATGGGGCCACTTATAATATCATCCCCTATGTCAAAGTCACTTATATATAGTTAGCTCTTAGAATTACCATAATAGATTTATTTAGTTTCATTTAGCAAAAGACTAAATATTTGAAAGATATAATGATATAATTTATATGTTTATCCATTCAGCTGTATTATTACATACTAGGTAAATGTTGGAAACTGAATATTGGCAAAGGTTTTATATACATAGACACATATATATGAATATTTAAAATATATATTTAAATATATATATATATGAGGATTGAGTTTGATAAAGGGATAAAAAATTTGAATGGAACTTAAGAAACATTGGATCTAGTATTTTCTGTAACTAAATGATTGTTGTCCACTGATGTCAACTCTGTGGGTATTATGTCTTTATTTGATAATGAACAAGCTTGGACAACTTTTCAAAGGTACTTTGAGCATCCATTTATAACCATTATCAGGAGACTTCCAGGAACCCCTGTAATAAGCTAGGTTCTAGAAGTACAAAGAGGAATGAATCCTGCTGCTGTCATTTAAGATCCATTTACTGTAGCAGAGGAATGAGGAAGAACTATCACACATGGAGGCACACTGACCTTCCACATATTGTTTCACAAGCTGGCAATCGTATTTCAGAACCTGGTAATAAGCTTCAGATGTCCAGAAGTTCAATTTCATTAGCACACCTGAAGACAAGTCTCTTTGGAGTTTGACCTTCTAATAAAATGTACATGGTGTTGATGTATGAATCAGATGGAGAATTTATTAATTTAGAGTGAAAATATAAACCATATATTAACCATAACATTGAATTTAATTGACCTATCCAATTTTTCTATATCGAAGACGTTACATGGGAAACTGAATTGTAATCTGAAAACTGCTTGTTGAACATGGAAGCAGAGTAATAGACAGGTACATTTTTAAAGATATATAATTACATAGTGAACCAAAATATATTCATGAGTTTAAACATCTCAAAATAGCTGGTCCACTGTTTTATTTTTTCCTGGTTCTGAGAGATAAGGAATGTGTGGCAGAATGTAAATTGAAATCTCAACTGATCTGAGTGGTATTCTACTGGTCTAAATTATAACTCAAGCACTTTTTATTATGGTGGACCAGTAACATACTTTGCAGCCTACACTTTAAGTAGCACTATAATAGATGGCCAACCACATGAAGCAATAAAAACATAATAATTGTAATTTGCAATTTTATACCTGTTTTTTTCAGATTTCATACTTAAAATACTTGACCTGGTGATATGGTTTGGCTGTGTCCCCACCCAAATCTTATCTCAAATTTTAGCTCCCATAATTCCCAGATGTTATGGGAGGAAGCCGGTGGGACATAATTGAGTCATGGGGGTGGTTTCCCCCATACTGTTGTCATCGTAGCGAATAAGTCTCATGAGATCTGATGGTTTTATAAAGGGTCTCCCTTTTTACTTGGCTCTCATTCTCTCTGTGCCTGCCACCATGTAAGACATGCATTTCACCTTCCACCACGATTGTGAGGCCTCCCCAGCCATGTGGAACTGTAAGTCCATTAAACCTATTTTTCTTTAGAAATTACCCAGTCTCAGGTATGTTTTTATCAGCAGCGTGAAAACAGACTAATACACCTGGTAACAAGGTCTTTTGTCAGAGTACTTGGGGTCAAGTACGGTGCCTCACACCTGTGATCCTAGCCCTTTGGGAGGTGGAGGCACGGAGATCTCTTGAGGTCAGGCGTTCTAAAACAGCCTTGACAACATTGCAAGACCCCATTTCTTAAAAAACAATAAAAATAGCTGGGTGTAGTGGCTTCTGCCTTTGGTGCCAATTACTTGGGAGGCTGAGGTGGAAGGATCGTTGGAACCTGGGAGTTCAAGGCTGCAGTAGTGAGCTATGATCATGCCACTGCACTCCAGCCTGGAAGACAGAGTGAGATCATGTCTCTAAAAAAGCAAACAAACAAAGAACAAAATATAAATCACACAAAAACGAAATCACTAGTAATAACCTTTTTATTATTACATTCATATTACTAACATAGGTATTCATAAATTTGTTTATCCTCAGTAGCAGATGTTTCAAATCCGCTTCCATAATAGCTGTCCCAAATGCTAACTTTCAGCACTCACTTCTTTTTATCTAAGGGCTTTCTTTGTGCACCAGAGCCCTCTCTGCCAACGTACACTGGGAGAGAAGCACAGGCTGAGAATTCTGGGGAATTAGTGCCCTGTAAGTGCTGCCTTCAGCCAATGACTGTCATAAGTTTGTGGAAAATGCTTACCTCATTCTGGTAAATCTTGGGCCTGTGTTCTAAACAGTTTTCCAAAATTCTCCAGCAGAACTGAGTTCTATTTGCCCACAGTGGTATCTTGCTTGCACCCTTTATTGGCTTCTTCCTCTTTTCCTTAGGGTGTTATTTCCTTAGGGTTTTAATCATGTTCATGGAATTGCTTCCCGAACAATCTGTTTGCACTCTATTATGTGTCTCAAGGTCTACTTCTGGGAGAACCAAAATTATGATATCTATCCATTCACGAATGACCCATCGAGCTATTTATATAATTGAATAATTTAAAGTGTTTTATTTCATTTCTTACTAATTTAACAGGTTACCATTCAAGGGTCTTAACAATGTGTTCTGTGTACTGGCTTTAAAATTTAGTTCAAGTAAAGCATAAAGTTTCAAATGACAGTTTCACATTGTGTTTCGATAATAGTGTTTTAGACACTGGGAAGGTGAGGTCACCGGAGACTGATGGTGATAAAAAAAGATACTTCACAAATTGGAACTTCAGCAAGGTTTAAAAATATATATGTACCTATGTACACACATGCATTTGGGAGGCTTATATACAATTTTGACTGCACTGGGATAATATATTGAGGAGTTGGAGGATGGATTTGAAAAGTGAAGAAAGCATATTGCAAGAATTATGAACAGGCCTGAGAGTAAAGCATCCTATATGCAATAGAGCACTACTGATGGATTTTACAATATAGAAATACCATATTTTAAATGATGCTGTGGTCTTGGTACATAAATCTAGTACCAGCAAATAGCATCAGTATGGCTGTGACTCAGAAGAGAAGCTGGGGTAACAGATAGCTTATTTTAAAACCATAGAGCAGAAACATTTTTCTAAGTAATCCAATACCTGGAAATGTCACATCCAGGGCTTAGGCACATCTCAAGAAGAAATGAACATATTGGAAAAAATAGATTAAAGAGACAGTAATGATCAGGCAAAGATTGTCTTTAAACAAGACATTAACTAGGCAATAAAGGGAGATCTAAGCATGTGAGCATCACATATCATCACATGTGAACAGCGTCCCTAGAAGCCTGGAAATCTATTCTCTTCATGGTTTAGATCCAAGTAATACAAACGCCATGAAGATGCGTTAGATTAGCAAATAAGACCATAATTCCAGAAGAACAAATCTACTAAAAAGGTAAATTGACAGGAACTTAGGCACAGGAAGGCAGGCATGAACTGGAAGCAGACAGATAAAGTGGTGGTAAAGGTCTGACTAAATTCAGAACAAGAGCAAGATATAGACATTTACTTTAACAAAAGGAAAACTCGAAGGCAGCATCAGAAATATAGAAAGGAAATCCAGGATAGAGGTCATTGGTAAAAATATAACTTAATTTCATACACAAGTGATTTAAAATAAAATGTATACGTATGTGGTTCATTGCAATATTTTATTCATTCAGTAGAACTATAAAAGAGTGTATCTCCTCCAGGGAAAGTATTAAAGTGTAAAGATGATACATAAAAATGTGTCATTACATCATTATTATAGTATGTAGCAAAACGTAGTACAAGAGTGATACAATGTGTTGAGTGATTTACAGCTCACGCAAGAGATAGACTGTGTTTAAATCTTAGCTATGTCATAGCTAAAGTGACTTAAATTCACTAAGCTTTAGACCCTTATTTGGGGGATTAAAATAAAACAGTATATGCAAAGTTCTTAGCACAAAACCTCGTATTAATGCCCACCAGATGGAGACCACAGGAGTCACCTAGCATCAAAGTTAGATTTACTAGCTTGCTGCAGTAAGGGAGAAGCCATGCCATGGGAAGATATAAAGTGTATCAGTAAGGAGGATTTAGAAGAGACATTACAGAGTTTTGGTTTAGAGAGGGTTTGAAGAAGTGAAGGTTTATTCTAGATTGTATGCTCTCAGAGGTGCAGCCAATTTCATAATCAGGTGTCAATTTTTATTTACGATGCTAGAGGAACAAAGCATGGCTAGTATTAGCGTAGGTGGATAGCAGTAGTGACATATTTTAGTCAAAGAAAAGCCATGGTTGGGTATTTTTCTGATTGTATTGTACCATTCTCTTTGTGCTCAGATGTGATTACTGAGTGGTTTTGTTTTTGTCTTGTTGTGCCATGGCCACAGAGTGGTCCTGATAATTATCCTGGATGTTTTATGAAAAATCTTCATGTTCAGCAGTGTGGTAGGCTGGCTTCCAAAATGGTTGACAAAGATTCATGCCTACTGGTCTTCAGGTCCTTCAGTAATTTGTTCCCTTTGGTGTGGTCTACCTAGTAACTTGCTTCAAATCAACAGGCTATGTCAAAAGTGATAGGATGTCACTTCCAAGATTAGCTTATGAAGACTGTGACTCCCATCTTGTTAGCAGGATGCTAGCTCCTTCATGCTCTTTCTCTTGACTTTTAGGCTCGTTCTCTTTGAGGAAGAAAGCTATCATGTTGGAGAGGCTTCCATGGCACGAAACAGAAAGCAGTCTCTAGTCTACAGCCAGTGATGAATTGAGGTCCTCAGTCCAGGAGCCCACATGGAAATAAAACCTTCTCACAATCACTTGAGCTTGGAAGGATATCTTTCCCCAGTGGAGCCTGAGATGACTACATCTCTGGCCAACACTTTGATCGCTGCCTGAGAGAGATGATGAAGCAGAGGACCCAGCTACTCTGCACCTGGATTCCTGATCCACAGCAACTATGAGGCAATAAATGTTGCTTCAAGCCTGTGAGTTTGGGAGAAATTAGCTACCATGCAAGAAGGAGTTAACTCAACAGGTATGGGTTGCTGGGACCTGGGACATTGCCAAGAAAGTCCTGTCCCTTGGCTGGCTCCTGAGGGATGAACTCTAAGCCTTTGGACTATTTTGGCTGATAACAATGCTTTTGTGTGTCTTAGGCATTGGACCACATAATACAAGTTTGATCATACAATTTATGCTAACATGTGATGTATGATGAACATCGGATTTTGCTCTGGGGGGGGGGTAAAATCTTGAATGGCGCAGTCAGTTCTGCAGATCCCCAATAAATGACTCCCAGTAAAAACCCTGAGCATCAAGGCTTCCTGGTCAATAACAATTTGCATGTGTGTCACACGTTCCTGTGAAATTAAAGGATGTTTGTGAGACCCCTTGGGGAAGAATACCTGGAGGCTTGTGCCTGCTTTCCCCTGGACTTCTTGCCATGCATCTTTTCCTTCTGCTGAGTTTAATTTATATTCTTGCACCATAAACATGAGCAAAGCAGCTATTCTGAGTCTTGTGAGTTCTTCTAGCAAATCATTGAGACTAAATGTGGCCTCAGGATCCCCAACACAGTTACAGAGCAAAGATTAGCTGTCTGCTGTCAGGTTCCCTAACTTAAACAATTTCCAACAGCATATATTAAATGCACATCAAATATTAGCATAGTAATTTGCAGTAAATGTATTCAACTGTACGTACCTCTTGATATCACAAAAGGCTTCCTAGAGATAAGTTATTGGCTAAGTTTTATACGATCATTTAACAGGCAGCTAAAGGAGAAGTCAATGCATACTGAATGAACAACTACAAAAGACAAAAAAAAAAAAAAAAGAAAGAATATGGGATATTTATGTAATTCCAACTCTTTCCACATTAGAAAGGCTTAAATAAGCATGTCTTCTGTAAGGTAAAAAATGAAATGTTATGAGTGGAGAAATGTGGAACCTGTAAGGACCTATTTAAGTTTCATGTGATAACATTTTTCAAAATGTTTTTTGCAGGCCCTGGAGGGTAAACTGCATTTAGATCACAAACTAGAACCTCCTCTTCCAACTAGAACCTGGCTCACACAGGCTCAACTGACTTTGTTCTTCTCCTGTCTCAACCTTTTGTTGTTTATCAGAAAAATGTAAATATGGAATTTCAAGTACTTCTAATGCTATTTTCATGAC
Organism: Symphalangus syndactylus; assembly: GCF_028878055.3. Lineage (NCBI taxonomy): Eukaryota > Metazoa > Chordata > Mammalia > Primates > Hylobatidae > Symphalangus > Symphalangus syndactylus. The sequence continues at coordinate 108,456,234 of NC_072426.2, read as the reverse complement.
TATTTATATTTTTAATAATTATAAAATATTTTAATAGCTTTCAAATCACTTTCCCCCTGTAAATAAGGTTTCTGAATACAAAACAGGTCATTAGAACTCAGCATGTTATTAGGAGATATACCTAATGCTAAATGACGAGTTAATGGGTGCAGCAAAACAACATGGCACATGGATACATATGTAACAAACCTGCACATTGTGCACATGTACCCTAAAACCTAAAGTATAATAAAAAGAGAACTAATCATGTTTATTAATGGAGCTATTATAGTGCTCTTTTATTCTTAAAATGATTCTCTCTCCTTACCCATTTGAATTCCGTTTTTTTCTGTTGAGCATAATAATAGTGTCATAGATTTGTTAGAAAACTACAATCTTTTCTTGATCCTATATTTACAAGATAAAATTTTTTAAAATGAAGTTTGAGCTTCACTTATGAAAACAGATTTAATTATTGCTTTATATATTCATTTGAATTGAAAAACAATGTATTTTAAAGATTTGTTCAGCTATATTTTACTAGACTTATTCTTGTATAAAATGAGATTGCTTTAGGATTTGTATTGCCTAGTATTTTTCTGGCATATGGACTTAAAGATTTAAAAATATTGTATACTTAAAATAACAGATGTTGCAAATGATTTTTTTAATGGGTTTTAGTTTTTTAAAACCTCTTTAACACACTCTCATACTGAGTCCCTTGCAGGACCTATTTAATTTTCATGTGTTAACTATTAAATAAATTCAGCAGTGAACCACATTGCCCAGTATCTAAATAGAATCATCTCTTTTGAACATAATATTAAATTTTAAAGAACTATACATTTCTCACAGAAAGATATATGGGGAAATGTTACTGCTAAAATATTTTCAAAACTTCTACTACTCAACAAAGTAAATAAACTGAGATTATTTTCTTCTGTACATGATTTTTATTTGGTTTTCACTGTTTTGTTCTTGCTGTTTGTTTTAAATATTTTATTATAAAAATTTTAACTGAATTTACATTATCGGTCTTTATTTCTCTGTTTTTTAGAAATTAGGTGCAATTTATAAAATTCCACACTGGTTGTTTGACATATAGTACAATTTCCAAGAACATTACTTAATGTTAGTTTAATAATATTTAAAATAATTAATACCATATATTGGACACAACAGAAGGTGATAAACATGGCATAAAGCAATTAAGGAAAATATATCTCTAATTTTGACATATATAATATTGATAATATATTTCTACATTAAGTTGAAAAACATAATAGCCTGTTATATCTAAGTGATAACAAACAAAATGTTACCAGCAAGGTTACAATTATCCTCATGGTAAACACAATAAATAAATAACATTTCAGAAGGGGAATATATACACATATATATATACACATACATATATGCATGTGTTAATATATGCATAATAAATATACATACAAACAATTTGTAAAAATGAGAGGTGCATCAAAAATAAATGTCAAAATCCTTGGATGCTATATGGTACTTTGAGATCATATATGGATTTACTAGATTAGCAGCTTTTCCATTTGACCCTCTTGCTCTCACAATTTTAAATCTCGTTCTAAGAGAAAAGAACAAACTTTTTCCTTCCATTTTGCAGCTCTGGCAGTCAATAAGGCTACTTTGTTTCTGTCACTACATGTTATATCATTATGGAAGACAGAGCAAACAATCCACTAAACCAATTTCATCAACATAATTATACACTTGCCAAAACCAGATTAGCCAGAAACTAATGTGACAGCAAGATTCACTTTCACATGGATTATTTATGAACCTTGTTCAAGATTTTATTGGTCATGGATATAGCCTTGTATTACTGTAAGAGACAGTATAGTTACCATAGTGACTGAAGTGTCAGCTGTGGGCTATAAGATATAAAAAACACAGGTAGATGCAGGGGAGTGTGAAACTTAAATTATATTGGGTACAAATGAAATATATATCCTTCTTGACAGCTCCCATAGTTGGAGTTTGGAATCTTCAATACATAATATGGTATTTTTTTCTTTTAAATTTTATAAAATATGCCCAGTTTTTTAATATATACGAAAGGTATTTATTCATAAACTATACATTAATACATGTAAAATAGCCTTAAATAACTCTTTACTATCTTCAAGAGGTATAAACTCTAGTGTATTTGAAGAGAATTTAAACTTTAAATAATTTATTTTATCACATATTTAGTTGCAAGCTGCCATGGAAACTGACTGAAGATTTTCTAAATAAACTGTATATCACACAGCCCGGTACATTTGACTTTCAGCTCTTCTCTTTCTGGCCCTTATAACCTTAAAAGAAATAAAGACTATTATTATGTAAAAGGAAAAACTTTTTATCAAAAGCCTTGTTAAAAAGGTTAATATTATAAAAAATAAAGTTTCTATAGGAGCCATATCTAATTTCAGCTATTTTTATAGAGACATATGATGTACCAGCTAAGTAAATGTTCCCAGCCCAAGAACCTTTGCATATCTCATCTAATAAAATGTCAGAAATAATCAAAGAGGTATGGTCTTGAGTTCATTTGCAAAAGAATTAGTCTTGATATAAAAGAGGGAAAAAAAAGAAGGGCTAGGAAATATTTGTGAAAGTTTTGATTAAACTCTTTTGCTCTTGTACCTAAAGAAAAGTATATCCAAGCATTTCTTATTTTCTTGATGATAACTTCAATTTATCAATTACAGACACATGTGATCATTTTAGGATAAGATTGCATTACTTTCCAAAATTATATGTACTTATTTATATTTAATAAACAGTACAATTTATAATGTAGAAATGCATTGATCATGATCACTATGATTATATAACTAAACTGCATAATTTGTAAATGACTTCTTCAACATTGTTAAGTGACAACATAAAATATATATATGTATATATACATAAATGTGTGTTCATCTAAAATATGTATATAAGTCCCTTTTTATTTATTTATTTATTTATTTATTTATTATCTTTATTTATTTTTATTTTTGAGACAGAGTCTCACTCTGTTGCCCAGGCTGGAGTGCAGTGGGACAATCTCAGCTCACTGCAAGCTCCACCTCCCGAGTTCATGCCATTCTCCTGCCTCAGCCTCCTGAGTAGCTGGGACTGCAGGTGCCCTCCACCACGCTTGGCTAATTTTTTGTATTTTTAGTAGAGACGGGGTTTCATCCTGTTAGCCAGGATTATAAGTCCCTTTTTAAAATATTGTATTGCTTATATTTTAGTGTCTAAAGTAATGCTGTTTTAATAGCATAAATCAGTTGTACAAATGCAATCAATCCTTACTAAGAAATACCTCTTTGAAATATCATTTTATTTATGTATTATGCCATTTTGTATCACCATCTGAATGGAATATCAAATTTCCTTTTTTCTATTAAACCTGATAGTTTTCATACCAGACCCCTCCCAAGTAATCTCAACTGTGCTTTTGCAAATTGAAGTCTCTTGCAGTGGAAAATGCTGAATTTTTTATTGGTAAATCTTCTTTTGATTCAGTGCAATTATTATTTCTGAATATTATTTCATGCCTTACCATGATTGTTTTAATTATGTAACTTTGGATTGATAAATAAGGCAATTAAACAAAATTTACTGGCAATTTTTTATTAAACGCTAATAACAGGGGTCCTAGAACAATTCTGCTTATGTCAAGCACTATGTTTGGTGCTATAAGAGAGAAATGAGTAAGGTAAGGTCTCTGCATAAACTACAGTAATTACTAGAGGCAATCTTAATATTAAAAAGAATAATGTTGGTAAAACTGTTACTAGATGTCCTCTTATTTAATGCCTATTCCGGAGCACACTCTATGCTAAATATCTGAGGAAATACTATCTCATTTAAAAAGAAAACCCCATTAGGTAGTGATTACAGTCACAAAATGTAACATATGGGACATGAGCATAAAGTTAGATATTGAGACAGTATATTATTCATTGTGGTGAATTGTGGCAGCTTTGGAGTGAAACTTTTGAATTTTAATATTTTACTTTTCCACTCAACCCATATATCCTCTTGCAATTTACTTAACCTTTCTCTGTCTCAGTTTTCTCACTTATAAAATAGAATAATATACTACTTACCTTCAAGGTTACTTGTAGCTGTTAAATAAGTATGTAATTTAAAGTACTTAGAGCATTAAACTTAGTAAGTGTTCAATAAACATGTATTATTATTTGAGTAACAAGTGGTAGTTTTTTTCTACCTTAATAATAAATATACGTGTTATGTTCACAGTATACTCAGTTGACTTCAAATATTTGAAATTTCTATCTTGTTTTTTATGTTACTGTGTATTAGTCTTTTTTACTCAGTTCCACAGAAGGGACTCTATATAATCCAAAAGTAGTGGTGTTGATATAGGAACTAGGAGCTTTCACAATTGTTGAAAGATAGAGCAAGAAAAGGTCAAGGCGGTACTCATTAAAGGTCAGAGAAAACAGGAAAGATCTTGTGCTGAAGCTCCAAACAGTTCACAGGAATGCTCCTGGGAGTCTCATGTCCACTTACACATCTGGCAACAACCACCTGCAGAAAATACAAATTTCTTCTATTCCTATGTTGAGATCTTTTAGGAGTCTCCCATTTGGCAAAGTGAGAACTTCAAGGAGAAGGGATTCAAGCAAATGCAGTTTCTGGCTTCCCTGGAGCCATACAGAAGAAAATGGCTGTAGTGATGCCAAGTTCAGAACGGACAGTCAGGACATCTAGTTCTCTGATGCTGGACCATAGCACTGCTATTCCTGTTTTATAGAATTAGAAAAAGAGGCCCAAAGATATTAAATAACTTGCTTAAGACCACTGGATATTAAGTAGCAAAGTCAGGATTTGAACCCAGTTTTGCCTGACTATAATACCTGTGTTTTGTTTTAGCCAGTGGGTATACTCTTTAGCTATGCCTAAGCTGTAGCAATTTTTTTTGGCCGGGTAGGGTGCAGGGGGGATGGCCTTTCGCTCTTGTTGCCCAAGCTGGAATGCAATGGAGCGATCTCAGTTCACTGCAACCTCCGCCTCCCAGGTTCAAGCGATTGTCCACCCTCAGCCTCCAGAGCAGCTCAGATTACTGGCATGTGCCACGACGCCCAGCAAATTTTATATTTTTTTAGTAGAGATGGGGTTTTTCCATGTTGGTCAGGCTGGTCTTGAACTCCTGACCTCAGGTGATCCACCTGCCTTGGCCTCCCAAGGTTCTGGGATTACAAGTGTGAGCCACTGCACCCAGCTGAAAAAAATTTCTTTTAATCTTCAATTAAAAATTAATTTAAAATGTTTTAAATTAAATTTTATTATTATTATTATTATACTTTAGGTTTTAGGGTACATGTGCACAATGTGCAAGTTTGTTACATATGTATCCATGTGCCATGTTGTTTTGCTGCACCCATTAACTCGTCATTTAGCATTAGGTATATCTCCTAATGCTGTCCCTCCCCCTTACTTAAATGTCTATAATGCAGAAAATTGGTGTTGAGCACATAAAATCACTTAATTCCTATAAATTAAAAATTATATATATATATATATTTTAAAGAGTGGGCAACTGGAAGCTCAGTGTGTGCCAAAATCTCGGGAGATTTCAGTAGCGAAGAAAGGAATGTTGTTGCTACAAAAGAAGAATTCAACCCTTTGTAGTTAAAAACTGAGTATGTTCAACAGAACACATTAACACCCTGAATGAAGCCAGAGTGCAAGTGGCTATACAATGTGATATTTACAAAATCAAATAATAGTGAAAGGTACACTGACCCTTAATAATTACATAAAATGTATGCTAGCTTGTTACCTGAAATCATGCACTGCAGATGAAAATGAAGGTATAAAATGGAAGTAAAATTCTTAGAGTCCCTGTCGCTGTCTAAAACTTTTAGTTCAAATAACAAAATGAAAAAGCATCTGGATGAATCACTTGCTTTATTCTGTCTTTAGGATGCACACCCACTTTGTATGCAGAGAACCTTTTCGGAAGGAAACTATTAAAGAAGTAGTCAGTATGTAAATCTACTAATTAGATTACTGCAAACACCAATAACCCATTCTGTTGTTGCTTAAGAAAACAGAGTAGACTTCACAATGTAGTTCTTACAATGTAAACTAAATATTTGCCTGGCTGCAGAAGTGAATTACTGTTATGGCAATCACTAATAATATGACTCCTTATCGTATAAGCCTTTTGCATAGCCACTTATCTTCTAAATGAGTCATGAACTCAGAGATGCCAGGGACTTTTCCATACACATGAGACATGGAGGTTGTGTGGAAGTACTGAAATTTCAACTAAAATGAATATTTCTTTAAAATGCCATTTATTTTGGCTGAGATATCTTTAAAAAATTGAAGAAAGAACAATTTATAATACTTTTTTCACTCAGAACTAACTAACCCTAAGATGTGAATCATGTACATATTTTTAAAACCCTATACAGTCCATGTATGAACTACCAATCTAAAAGGACTAAGATTTTCTCTTGTTTACCATTTTAACTCATTAGGGCACTTTTAGAACCAAATTTTCATTCTATTCATTTTTTAAGTAAAATGCACCCATAAAATATTATTATTGAGAGGAAAAGAACATTATGTTAGAAGGAAGGGAGGGCATTTTTATTGTGTATTTTTGGGTAAGTACCACAAGCTTTCCAAGCTTCACTTTTCTCTATAGCAAAGAGAATGAGTTGCTTTTTAGAAGCCATAACATTTCTGTTTTATTCTGATAAATATTATAGTTTTCGCAATTCATGGTATACTCCCAAGCCAACATTTCTATTATGAGTATAATTGTTACATATAAATGCAAGGTGAGTTTTAAAAGGATGTGAAAAATAAAATTAAAAGGCAAAAATAAAAATATAAATTTTATTTTTCAATATCTGCTCTATCAAGGCCAAGAGACTTTTGTAAGCACGTGGATGACACCAACCATTTAGTTTAGCTTTAAATAACTGAAGTCACCAACATGGTGAAAACATGTTTCTACTAAAAATAAAAATAAAAAAAATTGCTGAGTGTGGTGGCACACACCTGTAATCCCAGCTACTCAGGAGAATCGCTTGAACCCGGAGACAAAGGTTGCAGTGAGCCAAGATTGTGCCACTGCACTCCAGCCTGGGTGATAGAGTGAGACTCTCAAAAAACAAAAACAAAAACAACTTAAGTCCTGGGAATTTAACCATGCAATATAGTCTTTTTTACATTACTGACTAAAGAAAAATGTATGCCCTTTAGCAATTTTTTAAGATTAGAAAGCAAAAAGAAGTCAGAAGGAGCTAAATCAGAACTGTAAGTTAGATGCCTAATGAGTTCCCATTAAAACTTTTGCAAAATTGTCCTTGTTTGATGAGAGATGAAAAAAGCAGCATTGTCATGGTGGAGGGAGGACTCTCTGGTGAGGTTTCCCTGGGCATTTTTCTGCTAATTCTTTGGCTAACTTTATAAAAACACTCTCTAATAATCAGATGGCATTGTTATTTGGCCTCAGAAAATGAATAAGCAAAAGGCCTTAAGAATCCCATCAAACTATTGTTATGACCTTTGCTATTGATCAGTCTGCTTTTGCTTTGACTGGACCACTTCCACTTCTTGGTAGCCATTGCTTTCATTTTGCTTTTTCTTTAGTATCATACTGGTAAAGACACTTTTTATTTCCTGATAGAATTCTTTGAAGAGATGCTTCAGGATCTTGAACCCGTTTGTTTAAAATTTTCATCAAAAACTTTGCTCTTGTCTGCAGTTGATCTGGGTGCAACAATTTTGGCACCCATTCAGGGAAAGTTTGCTCAATTTTAATTTTTCAGTCGCAATTGTGGAAACCGGACCAATTGAGATGTCTATGGTATTGGCTATTATTTGTGTTGTTGTTGTGAGTGGCGCAAGATCAGACATAATTAAGTCCACACATTTGTGTTTTTTCACAAAGTCAAATTTTTATTGATGTTATTTTTAATCACAAATGCTTCAAGCTACATGGAGCTCCCAAGGAAGCAAGTCTCCTTATTACTACCCATTAACTTGGTAGTCAGAACCATGGGCACACAGGATCAAGCCTCTCCACAGGTCAGTCCACATTGTAAACCATACCTAGTAGTATACATAATCAGTATAGAAATGTTATAGATTAAGATTTCACACAAAGCACAGTAACACTTAACATCAAGAAAAAAAGGGGATAGGAAAGAGAGTCAAAATAAACCAGTCAAAGGAGAGTGATATTGACAAAGAAAGTGTCCTGGCCTGATTCAGACAGTAGTCAATGCTTTGCAAGGAAGAGTCTTTGATTTGGGCAGAGTGTTTGGTGTCAGAAGCCAGGTGCTGATCATGAGTGACAGCAAGATTGGATCTATGAAGATGACCATGTTTAGCTGCTAAAGTCCTATTTACTTTGTGACCCTTGAGTCCTCTGGTGAGGACTGTTAGTAAAGGATTATGTCCTTCTTTGGTTGGGTATTGTCTATTGATTGAAGGAAATCTGGACACTGTTGGCTTGATGACTTTTGAAATTTAAGATGGAGTTGTCTCCCAAGATGGATTCACTCATGTCAAGGGTGCTCTATAAATCTCTGTTAATCATTGATCCTTTTCAACTGGGGCACCAACAGGATTTTTTCTCACAAGTTGATGTAGATGATCAGCTGCTGTGGGCTTCATCTTCAATATTATCTTGTCCCTTCTTAAAACAACTTATTGATTTGGAAACTACTAATTTCTAATAGAGCATTATCCCCATTAAACTTTTTGTAAAGCATTAATGATTTCACCATTCTTCCACCCAAGTCTCTCACCATAAGTTAGGTGTCTGTTCTTGCTTTACTTTTAGCAGAATTCATGTTGCTCTGATTGGGATGCTTTTCAAACTGATCTCTTATCTTTCTTATTGCCTCAACCTAAATATTATTTAGACATGTTATCAAAACCTGGTACAAGTTTATTTTGATGCAAAAAATTTCAAAATCCATGCGTAGTTTTTCCATAATATATATTTTCCATTATTTTTTGAAGTCTCCTTGCATCATATGCACAGTAAACTCAGAGTTTTACATTCTTTCAATCAGGATTTATTTTCGGGCTTATTCTCCTAAATTGTTGATAATTGGATATATCTCAGCATTTTGGCTAAAATAGTAAACTTGATGTCTACCTTTTTCTTAAACAGTGCCCCAACAAGTTAGAATCTTAAAGCCGTCGGGTTCAAGATGTAAGGGTTGTTCAGCCTGTGCTTCTTTTCAGAAGCGCTACAGACATTTGATGGGGATAATTCTTTAAATGCACTCCTCACTGTGCACTTAGGACATTAAAGCATGGTCCTAGATTCCAGTAGTATCCACTACTTGGTGCATGGTCCTAGATTCTAGTAGTAACCACAGTCCTCAGACTACAGGTCATTGTGACAATGAAAATATTCTCCCATTTCCACATGTGCCTTAATAGGGCAGTAAAATAGGACTTTATATTGTTACATAAGAACATGATGTCACAGGAATTTGTTATTCTCGCAAATCAAACACAAGTGTGAATAGATTCTAGAAATTAAAGCAAGGCCATCTTCATGATTACAATTCAGAATTCCTTCCAAAAATAGCAATATTTCTTTGTAGCTATAGTTTAATCCTTTGTTTTTGTTTCTTCTAAATTTTGAATTAGGTTCATTCAAAAAATCAGAAATTGCTTCGCTGTCTTCCTTAGCCATTTCTCTTATATCGACTCCTCTGAATTGGGCATTTTTATTTGCTTTAACTAGCACTTTATTGAAAAGTCCTTTACTATCTCATATTAACTTGTACTTAGTCGTTCTACTTTTTGAAATATTGCTTTTTACCATCTTCTTCAATATATTCTGTTGGAGGGCTTTTTAAGCTATTCTTTTATTGTGATGGTCTTCTTCTTAATTATTTTCATTGTCCCCAAAACAAATTCACACCATAAATTTCAAAATAAGTAGAGTCTAAAGTTTGACTCCATTTGTTTTCGTCTTTTGCATTCTTATACTTGAAATACAGGAACCTTAAGCTGTACAATAATATTCCATTTGCTCAAACTTGCCTAACTGAAATGATGGGTCAATATATAGCAAAAATATTTCTTCTGGAATCATCCTTTATTTCCTTTGGCCAAACAAATGGGAGTCCATTAGGTGGATGGCATACCTTGTCATTCAACATAATCTATAATAACACAGAAAAATAATCAACATAATTGCTTAAATATTTTGTACATATTTCACAGGTAAAATCTTCCTGCTTCCTGATTCCCTCTTTTTGTAATGTTTCTTTTTTTTTTTTTTTTTTTGTTTGTTTTGTTTTGTGGTGGAGTTTCACTCTGTCCCCAGGCTGGAGTGCGGTGGCACTATATTGGCTCATTGCAACCTCCGACTCCCAGGTTCAAGAGATTCTCCACCTCAGCCTCCCAAGTAGCTGGTATTTCAGGCACCCGCCATCATGCCAGACTAATTTTTTTTTTTTTGTATTTTTAGTAGAGACAAGATTTCACCATGTTGACTAGACTGGTCTTGAACTCCTGACCTCAGGTGATCCAACCCCTTTGGCCTCCCAAACTGCTGGGATTACAGGCATGAGCCACCACACCTGGCCTCTTTTTGTAATTTTTCTATCTTGCATGTATACAGAATTCTCATTTTTTCCTATGTTTTCTACAATTATGCCATTTTAATATTTTAGTTTGCAGTGATTTATGCTATTTAAGAGAATTAAACATAAAAATACAATAAAAATATCAGTAGACCTGTAATTCAACTGTTAACCATCATTTCAAAACAATAAAATTCCATATTTTAATTCTAATGTATTTATTATATTAATCCTTAGGTAAATTAAATTAATAACATTCCAGCTGCAGCTGGTTGTCAAGTATCTTTTCAATTTTAAATGAATCCATCCCAAATTAATACAAGATGACTGACTTCAAAAAGTATGTAATCTAGTAGACAGAATAGGGAAGTATGAAATGTATATTCTAAAAGCAAACGATTCAAAAACAGTACAATGTATTGAGAAATTAATGCTGATGTGACACTCTGGCCACATTATTTGATATATAATTATAAATTGAAAATATTTCTTATGTTACTATTCAAATGACTTCATTGACTATTCTGTTGCCCACATATTAGAAACTCTTAAATAGTTAAGCATAGAAACTCTAGGCTGATGCTGAATGAAAAATAATTGTTCAGATGATGGTACTGTAAAGGAAGATATTAAATGAATTTTTTGTAAGAATGATTTTTAAATAATATACTGCAAGATGATACCAAATTCATTTCACCATGATAAAGGTTTTGCCATGAAATTATTATGCAAACTTTTAAAAAGTCTTGCCTTAAATATGAACTTCCAAAATTACAAATGTATTACAGTGTCCCCTCAATCGAGAATGCACACATGCTAGCAATATACAAAGAAAATATGTACATTTCCTTAGTCCATTTCCATGTCCTCATTTGTTCTGTGATAATAGTGATTTGTAAAAGCCAGTGTATGTGGCCTATGTTTCTTTTTTCTCATCTAAACATACAGATATAATTATTTTTGTCAATAAATTTTATTTTTTATTTTAACAAAAATATACTGTAAAATATTCTACTACATACTTTCACATTTAAATTACACTAAAATATGATTCACAAAGGCAAATATCTCTTCCCTTTCTCTTTTTTTTATTTTATAGCTTTTTTTTATTATACTTTAAGTTTTAGGGTACATGTGCACAATGTGCAGGTTTGTTGCATATGTATCCATGTGCCATGTTGGTGTGCTGCACCCATTAACTCGTCATTTAGCATTAGGTATATCTCCTAATGCTGTCCCTCCCCCCTCCTCCCACCCCACAACAGTCCCCGGAGTGTGATGTTCACCTTCCTATGTCTGTGTGTTCTCATAGTTCAATTCCCACCTATGAGTGAGAACATTCGGTGTTTGGTTTTTTGTCCTTATGATAGTTTACTGAGAATGATGGTTTCCAGTTTCATCCGTGTCCCTACAAAGGACATGAACTCATCATTTTTTATGGCTGCATAGTATTCCATGGTGTATATGTGCCACATTTTCTTAATTCAGTCTATCGTTTTTGGACATTTGGGTTGGTTCCAACTCTTCGCTATTGTGAATAGTGCCGCAATATACATACGTGTGCATGTGTCTTTATATCAGCATGATTTATAGTCCTTTGGGTATATACCCAGTAATAGGATGGCTGGGTCAAATGGTATTTCTAGTTCTAGATCCCTGAGGAATCGCCACACTGACTTCCACAATGGTTGAACTAGTTTACAGTCCCACCAACAGTGTCAAAGTGTTCCTATTTCTCCACATCCTCTCCAGCACCTATTGTTTCCTGACTTTTTAATGATCACCATTCTAACTGGTGTGAGATGGTATCTCATTGTGGTTTTGATTTGCATTTCTCTGATGGCCAGTGATGATGAACATTTTTTCACGTGTTTTTTGGCTTGATATATCTCCATTGCTTGGAACTTTGCTGGGCACATAATAGACAGGTAGCAAAATGTGTGTATACTGAATAAATGAATCATTGTATCTTTCAAATCAATGGATATCAATTTTCCATGTTCTTTTAAAGGCTGCATACTACTTCATAATATAGATGTACCACAATTAATTTAATAAATTCTCAAATTATTTTTTCTCAGTGTTGTTTTTGTTTTTTGGACATCTCAAGACTACAATCTCATATAGGATTACAAGTAGTTTGATTTTGATTTCTATATAATGCATTGCCAAAGTGATATTACTAAGCCACTACTAAATTTAACAGCTATTGTCAGATTACCTTCCATAGGAATGATTAAAAGGCTCATTTCTACCAAGGATACATGAAAGTGTCATTTCCCCAATCCCGATTAAGATAGATTTTTGTTGATCTTTTAAGAGGGCCAAGTATGTTCAGTGCAATATGGGATCAGTTCTGTTTTTTGCCTAAATTAGCATTTCTCCAATTATGACTCAATTTGATTTGATGACCCCTCAAAGTTTTATATTTTATTTCCTTTTCTGGAAATTGCCTATTAATATTTTTTGTCTTTTTTTCGTTGAATGCTCTATTATTTTCTCATGAATTTCTAGGTTCTTTTTAATATTGTGGATGCAAACCCTTTTCTGTTAATTTTCATGTAAATATTTTATTATTTTAAATTATTTTCATAATGTCTTTTGAAATAATTTTTAAAATCCATGGAGAATTATTAGGTGTGGGGTATTCAGGTGGCGTGTTTCATTCTAGTAGACAGTAAATTTTGCTGACACGAATTATTAAATAGTTTAATGCCCTGCTTGTAGAAAGATTCTAGTCAATACTACTAGAGCCAATTCCACTGTGAGATTATTGGTCATCCATGGAAATAAGACTTGAATATCTTCCATATTTTCTATCAAACAATAATGGATATTTGTTGAATTAGGTTGAAAAATCATTTCTATGGTGAGTTATTCTTGTAACTATTTCTAATAATAAGCATATATTACTACAAATTTTATACTGCATTATTACACAAATATTTTTAGACCTACAGAATAAGATTCAATATCATGATTTTTTGACACCAATGTGACTTTCTGGGGACACTGTGATGCTAAACTCTGGGTGTTTTCTCTTATTCAATTGGTGAAATTGTATCAGTGGGAAAAAAAGCAAGGGATTGGGTAATATTTTTAAAATAGTATTGAAGAATGTTCCCAGAATCTGCCTAAAAAATTCAAATTATTATTGCTCAATGAAAATCTTGTATAATAACGTTGACACAAGTTTGTGGTTTATGGAAAAAACTAGTATTGTTTTTCACATGTAACTATCTCATGCATTTTTCTCATTGATAATTTTACAAAACTCTGGTAATATAGGAGTTACTTTGACTATTTTTTGCTCTTGCAGTCAATATTCAAAATATATTTACTTTCGAAAGGCTACGATTCACATTAGTCAAAACTATAGACTGGTTTTGTTGAGGCATAAGTCTACCTTAAATATTATTTCAGTTTTATCTCAGACTTTTTTTGGAATAAAATATTTCTTTGCCAGTAAACTGGAATATAAACTCTAAAATGTAACATTATTTTTAGTTAAGTTTTTTGTATCTCAATTTGATTTAACGAATTTGCCACCATATATGTGTGTGTATGTGTAAGATGTTACCAATACTACTTAACATCTTTTAAAAATTGTTAATTTTGAAAGAAAGGGGCAGATTGTAAGAAGTGACAAATTAAAATATTGTAATATAATTATCCTGGAAAATTGAATAAAATGAAACTAGAAAATAAGACCTTCCAAATTACTTGTTTATTATGGTGCTTGAGTCTTTCTGCAACGTTAATAGGGTGTCTCAAGTTATCTCAGTTTTATCTATGCAAATTGGGTTTACAAACTACATAGAAATAAATCCTGAATAGTCCTACCTACATTGTATGTATATTCATTTTTTACATTAATATTGTTCTTTTCTGGGAACATTATATGAGGAGAGAAATGGATACCATCATTTTAATTGAAGTCTATATGCATATGGACCCGCATTGTTCCATTTTTCAGAGGAACTCCTTTCATTCGTATCCAAGAGTAGTCAAACCTTTCCTTCAGAAAAATTGAAGCAGTTGTTTGCTTGAACTATATTCTAATGATTCTTTTTGAGGACTTACCCGAGGTATAAAGGAAAAACAAAAATAAGTGTGGTTTCTTTAATTGTTGAGTTGGACGGACTTGGCATTTTTATTTATGTCTGCCTCATTAGTTATAAATTTGTATTTTGCAGGGAGAGATATACCAGGATAGGCTATAGTTCTTGTTGCTGGCTATTGCGGTTGTTGTTCAAGTGAAAGCCCTGTAATTTGCATATTACTATAATTTGGAGTAATAGTTATAATAGAATTTATTGTCATATTTTTATCTTACCATTTTGGCTTTGTTTGTTTCCCTGATAAGATTGTGCCATAAGAATTACTTTTCCAATTAGAGAATGTTGGAAGTTATTGGAAGTAGTCCCGAGGCTGTGTGGGAGTACAGCCCCCGGCAAATCAGAGGTGCTTAGGCTTTCCCTGTCACTGGCAGTTAGCAGCCGTGTACTTTAAATCAATCTCAGCCTTCCCCTCCCCACCCAACAACACCCCCCCCAAAAAAAAGAAAGAAAAGAAAAGGAAAAATTATAGAAGCACCTAACAACCGGCCGGGCGCAGTGGCTCACGCCTGTAATTCCAACACTTTGGGAGGCCAAGGCGGGCGGATCACCTGAGGTACAGGAGTTGGAGACCAGCCTGGCCAACAGGGTGAAACTCCGTCTCTACTAAAAAAAAATAAAAACACAAAAATGAGTCGGGCTTGGTGGCGGGAGCCTGTAATCCCAGCTACTCGAGAGGCTGAGGCAGGATAATTGCTTGAACCCAGAAGGCATAAGTTGTAGTGAGCCGAGATCACGCCACTGCACTCCAGCCTGGGCGACACAGGAAGACTCCATCTCAAAAAAAAAAAAAAAAGTACCCAACAAGATGTAAGACTAACACACAAGTGTTACTTTATTTTAAAATATTTCAATGAGACTTCATTGGGAAATACAATACTGGAAGCCTGCTGACCTCTCTAGGATCGTCTTATGAGTGAGTTACAGCAACTGTTGAATGATCTGCTATATAATTTCTGCTGCTTGAACAGCCCACATTTACTTTGCCCATTGTTCTATATTTTATGAGAAAAAGCAATTTGTGTAAGTTTTTAGAAAGAAGAAATGTTAGTATTTAAGTCTTCATAAAGGTGAATTCCTGGGGCTTTGGGGGCTTCAGAAACTACTTTTTGAAAGATTGCAATAAGCCATCCTGATGAGATACCACTAGGGATATCTCATCCCTTAGCAGAAGGGACCAATGCGTTTCCTGTAATGTGCTGTTACTCTCACATGTTCTCCTTTGAGTATATTTATGTAATTATAATATATATATATACGCACACATGTATATGACGTATCTTTAATTTGATAGTTTTAACTTCTTTCCTCATGTCATTTTGTGGAAAAATATTTTGAAGAAGTCAGGTTTATTTTTTCATTTTGTAATTTTCAAATATTGTAAGATTTGAATCACATAACAAGCCACTGCACTAAACAGCATAGCAGATAGACAGTATCTGCCTTCAAGCACCATTCTTCATTGGGATGACGTAGACCAAGAATATCAAGAAAGCATATACCACATAAGTGCTGTCAGGATTCAAAGGACAAAGCATTCACACAATATTGAAAATCATTAAATACTAAGGGAGAATGTTGAATTTTGGAGTTCTTAATGATAATGAAGGTAATTAGTTATATAGAAAAATATTTTAAATAATTTGACATGACAGCTCATATATCAGAGTAGTTTTCTGCATAGTACATGATGAAATTTCACATTTTTTGCTATATTTCACACTTATTTTGAGATTATACATAAAAGGGTTTTTTCATAATTTTATCAAATGCATTTTTAATCTTAGTTTTGAAATAATAAACATTGATGCCAATAGAGACATTATCTGCATACTGTTTTATCACATAATCTCACAGCTGGAGACAGATGATTTTCCTAAAAACTATTTGTGTAATACAACATACTTTGTACCATCAGAGAGGAAGTTTAATCAATAACAAAAAGGTTAGAACCAGTGCATGTTCGTGTAGGAAGAAAAGAGAAGAGATAGAGAGAGTCTGGCAATTGAATAGCCACACAATAATAATTGATTTTTTCCCTTAACGCCTCTGAATCTTACACAAACTTCTGAGTTAAATCAACATTCCATATAGACTACTATAGATCTACCCAGGAAAAGGAAATATTATATCTGAATACTCTGAAATAGATAATTCTTTAATAATCTCTTCTTTTTTTTTTGAAACAGAGTTTCATTCTTGTTGCCCAGGCTGGAGTGCAGTGGCACAATCTTGGCTCACTGTAACCAACCTCCGCCTTCCAGGTGCAAGTGATTCTCCTGCCTCAGCCTCCTGAGTGGCTGGGATTACAGGCAAGCGCCACCACACCCGGCTAACTTTTGTATTTCTAGTAAAGACGGGGTTTCACCATGTTGGCCAGGCTGTTCTTGAACTCCTGACCTCAGGTGATCCACCCGCTTCGGCCTCCCAAAGTGCTGGGATTTCAGGCTGAGCCACCACACCCAACCAATAATTCCTTCTTATAATTTCACTCTTCTCAGTCCTTAGATTTAGTCCTCAATGTTACTTCTCTTGGAAAGTTTTATTTGATTTCCAAATACAGCTTGGTTGCCATTGTTTCATTTCCTCTTAGAATCCCACAGGCTCCCTTTCCTATCACTTAACACACTGAATGGCAATTGCTCTTTATTCTCTCTCCTTTCCTTGGGCTCTACTCTCTATGAGGAAACAGGTTGTCTTATCTTACTCACCATTGAATTTCTCCTGCCTAATACAGTGTTAGAAACTGCAGATGCATAATAAGAATGTATAAAGAGAATAGATGAAATCTAATTCCTTGAACTCAATTGGCTTATCTTTTAACACTTTGCAAATGACTCCTTCAGTTTTTTTTTATGACTTCTAATTTTGTTCCCTCTCTCCCTCCATCTACCTTCTCTCTGTCAGTCTCTCTCTCTCTGTCCCCTCTCATATTTGTATTGATGTTTATTTAATCACTTATCAAACACGTATGTATTAATGCCTGCAATATGATAAGCCATGTGGTACTGTAGGGGACAAAAAAAGACATGCTTCCTCTTCTGATTCAGAATATAACCCATCATGTTTCAAGACAAATTACTGTATGGTTTTTGTTTATTTTTTTGTTTAGTTGGGACAGAACATGGGCTTCCAGTACTAGGTATTTTTCTCTGATTCACATTATTTTTGAATCAATTAGTTATTGGGGAATTATGCAAGAAAATACAAATATAGCTCATTAAATTAGAACTGATTACCTTAGATCAACACACCTATTCAGCAAACCTGTTCTGTGTTTCCTTGAACAAGTGACGTGACCTCTCCAATCATCACTTATGCCATGTGGAAATCTGCATGGTATTTGGTAAAGATGTAATAACTTACATAAAAAATTTAGTTTTTCCTTACACATTATAAGTGATCAATAGTTACTGATTTTTCCTACTATAAAACAACTGATATTACACAGAGAATAATACCTAACTGAGATTATCTTTTTTTCATTGGACTGAAATTAATTAGTTGATTTTTTCTAAGGGCAGATGTTTGGAATGAAATCTTTAACGGCTTATTTCTTTGACTTTATTTAAATGATATAAATATATTTATCATATATAGTAGTATCTTTATGAACTGCACTTCAGTTTTTTTTCAATTTGTATAATCTGAATAAAGACACACATACATGAATTAATACACTGGTTATGTTTATGCTAAATAACTACATATTGAATCAAGCTTGCCTATATTGCATTCTACCTCTTTGAATATTTGAATTGCCCAGTCAGTGAATGGAAAAGCTTAAATGCGTAATTCCATGGAGCTTCATTCATATAGTCTCAAAATGTTTTCAAGATACTTCTTTTTGCTAACTAAAAGATGAATAATTCTGTACATTCCTATTATGAAGCCTAACA
Source organism: Symphalangus syndactylus (assembly GCF_028878055.3). Lineage (NCBI taxonomy): Eukaryota > Metazoa > Chordata > Mammalia > Primates > Hylobatidae > Symphalangus > Symphalangus syndactylus. The sequence continues at coordinate 108,437,625 of NC_072426.2, read as the reverse complement.
GTGACTCATATATTCCAAATTGCATCTATTGACATATTGTGTCTATTCATATTTTAACTTTAATCTCTCATTTCTTTCATTATCAGCTCATAAGAACCACTGGAAATAAGCAAAAATATAGGTGATATATCAGGAAATTGTCTGTAAAATTTAAATTCTAGCAAGGAATTTGATATCTGTTTGGGAGGCCTGTTATTTTCAATTACTGTAAATGATTCTGAAACAAAATGTGAAAACTAAATTTTTAAAACATATGGCCTTCGATGATATTTAGTTAGCCTTTACCAGTGAGATACTAGCCTAATGAGGCAGGAGCAAATGTTTGGCATGTGTGGAATGAGTCTGTTTTTCAAAAGTTGTTAGCCTCGCCTGTTTCAATGAATGCTTTGTTGTGAGCTTAAATAGTTTACTTCCACTCTAAGTAACAATCAGATAGATGAGTAATGCTTCTTCGATAGGGGCATTCAGTATGAATGAAAGTCATGTGTTTACCAAATCAAGACAAAGTTGGAGTTTATAGATAAAACGCTGGCATCCCCAAATCTCCACCTATCTTGTTCACAGGATCTGTTGTCTCCTTGTCCTCTTCAGAATGGACAGAGGAAGCCAGAGTATAGCCACCTCCATAAATATCAACTCACCACATTTTGACAACTGGTACAGATTGTGTATCTCCTATACATCTGGCATGTTAAAAAATACTATGCTTGCCCGTATTATAGGGTTATCAATTTTCTGCATAAGTATAGGAAAAAAACATAGGTCATAGTAAATCTACTATAATTATCAAATCTGTTAACTAGATTAGCAGGAACATAACAATACCAGTGTTCTTAAACTGGCCATGAATAACAATAACAATAATACAACAAAATATTCTACTTTTGCTTGTTCATATGAGTGCATTTTTTGACATTTTGTCTTCCTGTTTAATATATTAGTATTAGTAGTTTTTTATACTTTTTTTCAATTATAATGTTAGCTAATAATATGCCTGTGAATTTATGAAGATTCACAGTGAACTGCCACTATAGCTGCAAAACAGATATATCTGCTTTCACAAGAGTATACTTTTAGCATGTATTAAATTTATCAGAAAGTTTTCAAACCACTTTTTCCTGCATATAATAAATTTTAAAAAGCAATTTAGAAATTACTCATAATACAATGAATTGCCTAGCAATCCCATGAGTTCAAATTATGTCCTTGAGAAATGATTTAAAATAAAACAGACTTCATTAAGTGAGAAAAATAAATCTTTCTATTAAAGTGGCACCCAAACTCTAACAGTATAAATAATAAATCGCTAGAGGCCTCAAATGATAGGGTTATAACCAAGGTTAATTTTTTAAATATTTTGAACCGTAAGAAATTATAGTTAGAGGAAAGAAAACAAATCATGAAGTTATTGAACCATCATGGGAAAAGAACAGATTTAAGTTTTTACTATTCTTCGGATAAAGCTGCCTTGAGTTGGCAGTAAATGACAGTTGAAGAATACTTGTTAGATAACTTTGGAAATCTTTGGGTATATAATGATTAAATCCCAGCAGCCTTTTACTTGAAGACTAGTCATTCATTCAAAGCTGTTAGAAAAAAAAATACAAATATTTTTCTCATGGAGAAGTGATTCCTGTTATTGATCTTTGAAGAGTATATTGTATTATGAATACTAAATTATTTATTTCCAATTGGAAATGCAACTTTAGAAAAATTCATATTAATTTAACTAATTTACTTCAAGTCAAGAAATATTTATGGAACATTTGTAATATGCAAAACTCCACGCTACAGATTTCTAAGGGATATATAAAAATAAGCTAGATATATTCTTGCATAGGGGAGGAGCTATAGGAAGAAAAGCCTCATTACATTGGAGTGAGACACTTCCGAGCTGGGTCTTGAAGGGCTGGGATGAAGTAAACAAGAAAAAGATGAGTGGGAGCTATCTCAGGTAGAAAGCAGCACAAGAAACAGAAAAAGATTAGAGGACGTGAATATATAACAAACTAGAATAAAATGAAAACCTGTTAACTTTCTGTTGTTGTTGTTGTTGTTACAGAGTATCATTCCCTTGCCCAGGCTGGAGTGCAGTGATGGGATCTGGGCTCACTGCAGCCTCGACCTCCCAGGCCCAAGCAATTCTTCCACCTCAGCCTCCCGAGCAGCTAGGACCACAGGAACCTGCCACCATGCCTGGCTAACTTTTGTATTTTTTGTATAGATGGGGTTTCACCATGTTGCCCAGGTGGGTCTCAACTTCCCAGATTCATCCAATCCTCCAGCCTCAACTTCCCAGAGTGCTGGGATTACAGGCATGTGCCACCACCCCCGGCCACAGAAGCACCACGCCTCAAGTAATTTGTGTGACACTAATTATGCAATCAACAAACAACTAAAACATTGCTCCCAGTTAGGTTTCAGCTATGCAGAGTTATACTGAATAAACTTGTGGTAAAGAATAAGACAAAGAGAAGTCACCTTGCATGATCACGGAGAGAAAACATTCGACAATGTTGAAGAAGACATGTTGAATGAGTGTCTGGCTCAGTCATGGGGCCTAAGTGTCATAAGGGAGCTGTGATTCAGGCTTTTAAACAAATAATCTTTCGGCCGGGCGCAGTGGCTCACGCCTGTAATCCTAGCACTTTGGGAGGCCGAGGCGGGCGGATCACGAGGTCAGGAGATCGAGACCATCCTGGCTAACACGGTGAAACCCCGTCTCTACTAAAAATACAAAAAATTAGCCGGGCAAGGTGGCGGGCGCCTGTAGTCCCAGCTACTCGGGAGGCTGAGGCAGGAGAATGGCGTGAACCCTGGGGGGCGGAGCCTGCAGTGAGCCGAAATCGCACCACTGCGCTCCAGCCTGGGTGACAGCAAGACTCCATCTCAAAAAAAAAAAAAAAAAAAAAAATAACCTTTCAAGTAATTTCTGTATCATGGGGACAAGACCGTCAGTTAAAATAAATTAAAAGAAACTAATAAAATTGCATAAAATATCAATAACTTTTTTAAATAAATGGCTTTAGTAATTTGATTCGGCAAGTATTCTTACCCAAGAATATGTATTGATGATACATCGGAAACTGGAAATACAACAAACAGTTCAACAAAAGTAGGTCATAGCATTTGAAAATATTTATAACAAAAATTGAATTCTTTGTAAGTAAACTCTAAGTTATTTTTCATTATTAGTTCCTATTTCAAGATTTACTCCCCTTTTTATGCATATTTTCCTGCAAATATCCATATTATAAATAATTCCTTATAAATATTTCTTTTTTAAAGGTCCTACATTTATTTAGGTTTCTAGTAACTTTAAAATTCAGCAAATGATAAAATTTTAGCAATTTTTTCACATTATTAAATGAGAAATTAGGTTAAATAGAAAAAGCAATGCTTTAGATTGTTTATCCTTTTTTTTGGTCTATATGGGTGTGAGCTGGGATTCCTAATATCAGGTTCAGTGATTTGCTAGAAAAACTCACAGAACTCAGAAAAGCCATATTATTATCATTGTGGTTTGTTACAGTGACAGGATATAGAACAAAATAGCAAAGGAAAGAGATGCATAGGGCAGAGTCCGGGGGGCTTCGGGTGTTAGCTTCCAGGTGTCCTTTCCCAGTAATTGTGCACACAGTGCTTATTTCTCCCAGCAATGACAAGTGACAACACTCATGAAGTATTGTCAACCAGAGAAGCCCACCCAAGCCTTTATATGCAGAGTCTTTAGTTTTGTTTGGTTACATAGGAATGGCTTTGTTTTTCTCTTTCACTTCTGAAATGCAGGGTTACTATTGAAGGAGAGTTTGAATAAGGAGCTAGATTAAAGATTTGGGTGAGTAGGCCATGTGGACTTCGGCCCATTATTTCTGAACTGTTTCCTGTGAATATTCTCCCTGAGGATAGTCCCCTGCCCTGGCATAGGAAGAAAAAAGTAGAGGGATTGCTAACTGTATATGTACCTGTACCCTGCAGTGATTTATTGTAACATTTATTCCTGCCCATCTGGCCAAGACTCTCCTCAGTAGTAATTTCTGTGAAATTTTCTCCTCTAACTTAACCTGATTGAATACTCAACTATTTCTTACATAGAGGCAAATCTACATATTTTGTGTTAGCTTCCTCTCCCATCTTACATTGCCTTTTAAATTGCCTGAAACTAATTGTTTATATCAGTTGGAATTTACAAATAGACTGTAGGGATTGTCATTAGCTAGTTTATAACTCTAGATTAAAATTCATTTTCCAATATATCTTTTGTTTCCTATTCCTCAACCATTCCATGAATTCAAACACTATTCTGGGATGACCTCTAAGCTCTTTTATGCCTCTAGATCAGCAAATAGTTCGGTTTTCCCCATAAAGATGTATACTGCTCATTGAGTAAAGCCCATTTAGTAGTGATCACCTCTTAATTAACTTTTAGTAATTTCCAAATTTTATATGAATAAGAGTTAACTACTCTCCTACAAACTCACTACTACTAAAAAAACTCAGAACAAACGTTACCCCTGACATAGACAGCAAACAAACATTTATTAGTAAGTAAACAATCTCATAACATTTATCTTAGAAGTTTGATAAAATCCTAGTTCTCTGGGATTTTTTATGGTTCTATGATCACAACTTAATGTAAAAAGTCAATAAAAAGCAGAGGATAATCTAGAGGCAGGATTCTGTTACCCATAAGATTGTTATCATAGAAAGAGAAATTCTTCAAAACCAATTTCTGGATAGGAGTCTGCTTAGGGATCAAGCTTTTGGCTCGCCTAGGCTCTTGAGGAAATAGTGAGTACCCAAAAATATTTTAGCTGTTCACCTAAATATTATAGGTTAATACCTACAATTTAAAATTGATCACTACTTCTAATATTTATTACACTAGTTAACAAGTCAATATTTGTATTAATAAAAACAATTTTACTTTAAATATTTGAATTAGCAAATCCTCAACTATTGATTTAATTATGGAAAATAGGAAAAATTTAGTATTACCTTTGAATTATGGTCTTTGAGATATAATAGCAACTAACCAACACAGAAGAGTATCTGTTTCTGATTAAAGCAACAGATTGTCACCAGTGTTGAAGTGTAAACTAGTACTAACTTACTAACACACTGTCTATATCTGATTGCAATCTTTTCAATCACATTACAGACATGAAAAAAAAAGTTCAATTTACTTTTCGAGATACTAGCTAGGTTCCCAAGATCAGCTTTCCAGCACACAGAATACATATGTCATTGCTCTTGTAGTATTTTTTATTTTTCATACATTATATGTTTAGATGATCATTAACTGTTTTAAGAAAAAAAAGTTTGGGTGTTCGAATTCTTAATTTTAGCGTACTACTGAAAGGAGAGTTGAGCAGATTTCTCTTCACCCTCCATTTTCCTACCAAACAGCCATATATTCTTTCTCAGAAGCTTTCTTTCCCTTTATTTCTTTCTGTGATTTTTCTCCCCTGCCCAATTCTTTTTGTTTGTTTGTTTTCATTATTTTTTTCAGTTTGATATAATATCAGAGTTACAGAAAATGTGCAAGAATAATAGCCAACTCAAGATCATGTGGTCAGTTCCTCAAACTTTCTTTTTCTTTCATGACCCTGATATTTTTTAAATACCCATGGCTGTTAAATTGTAGAATGTTCCTCAATTTGAGTTTGTCTGGTTTTCCTCATGATTGAGTACAGGCTATAGAATTTGGCAAGGATACTACAGTACGTGTTTTGCAGCCTTCAATGTGCATCACATCAGGAGATACTTGATACTCCATTTGTTCCATTATAAATGATAGCTTTCATCATTTGCAATCCCAGAGACCTGAGATATTTACTAGAGACCTTTTCTGTACCCACCTACCCCGTGGCACACCAAATAATTGACTAAGAGATGTAATTAAAACTTCTCATATGAACCTCAAATTCTTCTCCTCTTTCTCACTATCTCTGCAATGGTCTCAGTGAAAACCCATACGTTTATAATATATTAAGGCAGTGACTATCTAACTGACTACTCTTTTACCTGCTCTCTCCTTCACTGTATACTTCATTAGCTCTCACTTTCAGTACTCAAGAACGTAAGGTCCCTGACAGCAAGAACCTTACCTCTTTTGTATACCACAGTGTTAAAATAGTGTTTAAAATGTAGTAAGTATTTCATAAATATTGGCTGAATAAAAGAATACACTGCAAATTTAAAGCTTTGAAACCTAAAGTTCTGCTATTGTTTCTCACAGATTTACAGCGATTCTTTCAACACTGTGGCCTAACAAACTAAATACAAGCTTACCATTCCAAATTTATCCTTCACCACCCTTTAATATACCCTATTGCTTCAGAGATAGAAAATCATTGTTTGCCACTTAACGCATCAATCTATTTTACAACACCACACTTTTGTACATGTTGTTACCTTGTCTGTCATTTTTGAACTACGTGTAAACACACTTATAATTCAAAAATGCAGGTCAATTCTTGTTTGATCACCATGAACCTCCTGCTTTAGTGGAGATATATTTTTTCCTATGCTCCAGGAGCAAACTTCTATCAGAGCACTTAGTTCACTGAACTGTATTGCTCTCCTCTTTCTCTTGTGCCTATAGGGTAAGGATAATTTATTATTTATGTTTTTATCTCCAGATCATAACTGAGTACCTGTTAGAGGTGGACAATCAATATGCACTTGTTGAAAAAGTGAATGCTGAACCCTATATGTTAAATAGCCTTTCACCCCGTCTACTTCCTTTGCAATTGTAGTTCTACTTATACTTCAAAACTCAGTTTACACTTCCATCAGATGAAGTGATCTATTTTCCTTCTTGGAACTCAACAATTCCTCTTTGTGTTCATCACTCTTAGTGTTTATCATTATTAAACATTTAAATCAATTTGATGTGTAGCATAAATGACTATTTGTTTTTATATCTCCCAAAGTGACATATAAATCAAATGACACATTCTGTGTCTTAGTTCTCATCAGATTTGCAATAATAATTATAAAACAATAATTCCTTCAGGAAAAAGCAGCATTATACTGAGCAATTGTTAGAGGTTTATTACACACACAAACCACTGGAGGCAGTAGAAGGAGTGAACCCTTTGAGGGGAAGATTTTTATGGAGAATAAAAAGAAAATAACGTTCTATTGTGTAACAAAGTATAGAATTGGCTGCTCCATGAAAAAAAAAATGCTATGTACATATAAACTGATTGACTGTAGCCTTTGTGGTCAGACCATAAAGACACATTACATGTTCATTTTATGCATACTTTTCATTTTGACAACAGTTAGCTAAGTACAAATTGTGAGAGATTGGTATTATTGCTTGTAAAATTTATTCTCACATTTTAATAGTGATTCACACTTTGTAAATTGTATTTACATACATTACATCTTGTTAATACTTAATGTTATTCTGTAAAGTAGGAATTGTCATTTGCGGGTTTAGGAGAGGAAATTGATATTCTGCAAATTCAAGTTCAAATTCAAATTCACATGTTGTATGTTCAATTACCAGAGAAATATGCAATTGAAAAATCATGGCAATATAGGCAGAGAGGAAAAGAAGTAATGATTTGGGATCTGATCTAATATTTTTCTATTTGTACGGCAGTTGTTAGTATAGTTTATTCTGGTGTAGAAGCTATCAGTGCTCTAACTCTGATAGCTGGCTCACAAGTACTCAATTCAAAAATAACATAGAATCAGTTACTTAATCCAAATTCAGCTTATGAGATGTCAGATGGCTAAAATGCAAAGGAATCTGAGATTTCTAATCACCTTATCTGATTTTGTGGTTTAGAATATTAACTAAAAAGCATCAGATGACGTGTACTGTTTGTGTGTGTCCAGGGTTGGCAAGTACTAGAGGTGAAAGTAAGTCTCCTGGTCCTAGACCCACATTAGATTTGACTTACAAAAATGTTCTTGGAGCAGAGGTGAAGACAGCAAGTTTAGTAACAATGTTAAGTTATTGCCTCAAAAAAAAAAAGTATCTCAAGCATAATGGAGAGGAAAGAGTAGTACTAGTAAACCTAACAATGAACAGATTTGTAAGTCTTGAAGAGATTAATGAGTCTTTGGTAATCCCAGGGCCAATGCCCATTCTCTTCCATCCAGTCCATTATTTTCTTTTTATTGTCCATAAAAATCCTCCCCGCAAAGGGTTCACTCTTTCGATTGGCTCCAATGGTTTGTGTGTGTAATAAATAGGTATTTTCAGGCATTCATTAAATTTTTGAGTAAATTATAACCTGAATAGTATCATGCTCTTTTCATAACTTTCTTGCAATTTTAGAAATATACTTTCTTATTCTCTCGGTTTTGAAACATTGACATCATCTATAAATTATTTTAGCTCATCTGTGATGATGTTATTCTACATATCCACACTCCCTCAAATTATTTATTCAACTACATATATTAAGTTATATATAATACTCCATATTTATTGTCATCATTATAGTTCAGGCCCTTCTCATTGCATGCCTAATTGATAGCAGTTATATTCTAAATAATCTTCCTATTTCTAAACTTATACATCTCCCAAGTGTCTTATTTTGATTATACTTTCTACAGCACTGTACTGATCATATAACTTCCCTGCTAGAACAATTTTGATAATTCCATATTGCACATGTAAAATGTATCAAAATCACTTTATAATAATTGTGTTGTCACTATTTTTCATGCCTTACTAGGGTAGTAATATTTGAGTATTTTTGTTGGCTTCTTAAAAATGTTAGGTTGAATACAAAGAAGGAAGAAAACAAAAACTATTAGTTTGGGAGCTCATCTTAATCCACATTCTTTTATCTCCATTTCAAGTCCTCATTCTGATACTTGTTGAGGTACAAACACTGCACCAAAGCAAGAACATAGATTCTTCTAACCATTCATTTTATTCACATCACATATATATGTGTAAAAACATACATACATAGTTCAAATAAACTTACAACTTCCACTCTTTCCCTGCCCCATGAGGCCAATTTATATTGAATAAGAAAATAGATTATCAATTAATTTACATAAATTATAAGGTAAATTTTGTGACAAGGCACACTGGAAGTGAAATGGTCTATCTTGAGACATTTTTAAAATGATGAGTATAAATACTCAAAATTACTGTTTTATACTATTTTGAAGAGATCAGAAATATCCCTATAAAACCTAACTGAAAGTTCGGTTCAGTTCTTGAAAAAGTAAAAACTCCCTTTAGAAAAAATGTGTACCCAAAACCACTTACTATATGGATACATTTTCTGAAACTGAATTATGAATATACAAAAATGGTTTTAGAATGTATTAAGTTGATGGTAAAGTAATTGCGGTTTTTACCATTACTATCAATGGCAAAACTGCAATTACTTTTGCGCCAACCTAATATAAATATCTTGGCATCAGACTCTAGCCATAGTAAAGATCTTAGTCATATCAACCAATTTCAACTTTTGCACTGTTAAGTTTTAAGCATTCCTGCAGGAGTACTAAACATGAATCACATTTCTAAAAATATATTTTCAGTTTTGTTGTCATTTTCTTCCAGTAATTGAAACAAAGCATGGACTATTTGGATAATTTAGAATACAATGAAACAATAATCTAATGACCAGCAAAGTTAAGTAAATGTTTCGATGCATCCCTTTACTTTCAGGAAATAATAAATAGTAAGCTAATTTTCCTTACAGCTAATTTTGAGTATAGATAAAATATTAATGTAATAGTAAGCTATAATGTAATATTGCATAAAAGATAAATATAATTGAATGTATTTTTTTCTTCATAATGTTTCTCAGCTGTCTCAAGGTTTAAACTTTTTTTATCACAGAGATTAGGCTAGAAGATTATTTTAAAAGTTTCAAATTGAACTAAAAATGTGAGGAGTAAAACATTACCTGGATAAAAATTAATAAGACAAAAAATGTTATAGTTCAAAATATCATATAAGATCCTAAATGTATAATTGTTTCAAAATATGTTTAATTAAATGGAGATATGATATTTTTTCTTAAAAATAAAATTTTGCATTCTTCATATTGTCGTTCTCATCATTTATACTTTTACCTGTTCAGGTCAATTCTTTGTAAAAATATACAGTACATTATATGAACTAAATTGACTTTATAATTATTTCATTATAGTGATAACTGCAAACATCTATTGGTCACTACAATTGTGTATATTATCTTTTGAGTCTTATGAAAGGAAGTGAAACCTGAAGAATTGAAATTTTCTTAGAGAATTCCTGACAAAAAGCTTAAATTTTGGTTGAGCCAGGTGGATCATGCCTGTAGTCCCAGCACTTTGGGAGGCCGAGGCTGGCAGATCACTTGAGGACAGGAGTTCGAGACCAGTTTGGACAACGTGGTGAAACCCTGCCTCCTCTAAAAATACAAAAATTAGCCTGTCTTACATAACAAAATTCTATCTCCTTATAAAGACACTTTATGCATGGACTTAACTAACTTTTCCAGCTGAATCTTCCAATCTAGGCTTCATTTGATGAGCTATTGACAAGGAAACAAGACAGAAACACATGAAACAATTGGTTAAAATGCATGAAAGTACAAACCGTATTTACTGAATACCTTGGGAAATACAAGCTCTGACCGCCAATAGATTAATAGTCTAGAATAATCAAAAGGTTTTTGGAAGACAAATAAATAATACCTTGAAAGGAGAGCAAGATACAAATTAGTTTATGGAAGAGGGATCACCATTTCTGTGAGAAAACATTAAAGAAGGGGCAATTATGATCTGGACCTTGAATAATATTAAGATCGGTCTGAATATGAGGTTGCATTAATATATGAATGTAAGTGGAATTAGAGTTGAAAAGGTAGTGGGAGACCAGACTGTAGAAGACTACAAAATTAAATTACATGAGCTTTGTTTGGTTATAGAAGTAGGACTATGAAAAGAAATCATGTGTGGTTCTTTCTCCAAGTCTAATTGCACAATGTATGACTTTGCTCATTCATCATTTATTCAAAATAATTTCTTGAACTTCTGAAATTCTTCATTTAATGTTGGACATCATTAAAACATTGGGCAATTTTGGAAAAATAAAATTCATGAGGCAGAAACACAAGTTGTCTCAAGGGAAAGAAGTAACAATCGTTTTTTCAACAAATATTTATTGAGCAACCTTCTTGTGGTGGGCACTGTTCTCAGGAGTGCCAGGTATAAAACAGTAAGGAATCTAAAAGACTATGGCAAATTGGAGGGTTCCTGCTTTGCTTAAATGCTCTCAGCTTATTTACTTATTTTAATCATGAGTCAAACAGGACAACTCTTGTAACTTTCCCTGTTGACTTAACCTGACTCCTACCTGAATACATACCTGAGCTGAATCTTCATTGCCCAGAGTGACCTGAATTTCCTAGAGATTCAGAGGAAATCTCAGTTCATAGAGATAAAAATGTTCATTGTTTGAGTCTTTTCTTTCAGAACACTCTGAGGATTTCAGGGCATCAACACTGGCTTCTGGAAACATAGCATGAAGAAAAGTTTGAGGAATAGTCAAACAGCTAATCACTTTGTTATTTTATCTTCTCAAAATACTACCATCTGTCAATTGCTAAATGAAAAGCAAAGCTAATTTACACCTCTCTGAAATTCCTTTAATGTCAACAAGTCCTCTTTTCAAACAACTGCTGGGATCTTTCCTTAGTTATGGACACACTGAGTCTTTGAAAAGTGATCAGAAGAATTTCAGTTACTTTTAATTTCTGTCAAAATAGGAGGATAGTAACATGAGAAGAGTATGAAGAAAAAAGTCATTATGTGTTTTTCCCTTTATGTATGTGCTTACTTGTAAAAATGTTGAAAATAATTTAACGTGTCACCATTTAAATGTAACCAATGATGAGGAAATAGCAATTGACAGTTACATTAGAAAACTAAAGAAGTTATTTCTTATAAAATGAAGCAAAAACACATTATTATATTTTATGTTTTATTTCATTATGGAGAGATGATACTAGTTCCCTGTGCAAGATCTGTGTGTATGTGATTTTATCAACAAAAAGAACGTCTAACAACTCTAATCACTGCTAAATAAGCTCTGTGGGAATTTACATGTGAAAAATATACATATATTGACTCAATGTTTTACGTATATATATATATATAATAGATATTCCAAACAAAGCTAAAGAAGTTTCAATATCACCAAAATAATAACAAGAAACAGTATATTTAATTAGAATAGATCAATATATTTTCTGACTAATAAAAATTATTAAAAGTTTACAAGGTCAAATAATTAAGAGTTAAAAAACATTTCAATAAATATATTTCCTACTTTGTTAACTCATTTAAAGAAACAGAATGACATATTGCTAGTTAGCAGATAAAGGAGTAAGACTATTGTTCTTATATTTCACTACCCGAGAGTATGTTACTTTCTGTCCCACTAACAAGGTTTATTATTCCTAAATGTGTTACCCTAGATAGTCAAATGACTTGCTCAGGGTGTGATTGGTTAATTGTCATAGCTGTGAACTGAAGCTAACCCACCTTTATGAACCTCAGCCTAATGCTCTTTGCACCATATATGACTGATAGCCATACTTACACTTCCTCCATGCCATAGATATAGTTCCTACAAAATTAACACATTTCCCTTCATACTGGTAATACGTTATTTCACCAGACCGGTGGAAAACTCAATAAAGAAATTAGCAAACCAATTAACAGTAGCTGCATGTGTAAATTGCCATTCACGATTGTGATGTCTGGTATTTAACTTATTGAAAAAAATTATTTCCTTTGAAAATACTTAATTTCATGTAAACAACACAATCACAAAACTTTCATCATAATAAATGAACTACAGTTATGAAAATATGTAGACAAATTATATGAACATACTGTATGTGTATGTATGTATAGGCAAAAATTGCATGCAGAGTTAAAGGCTCTACATATATAGGAAGACAGATGACATCAGTTTTTTAAAACTCTCTCAGATGTATTTGTGACAATGTATTGCTAATGAGCAGAAAGGAAAGTCACATATGATTTACACATAAAGTGGCTTTCTTTGCATGAAGACGTGTAGAGTCCTTTGCTGACAAAATACTAGCAGAGGTATATACTCAGATCAAATAATTTCTGATTTTGTTCCTTCTCAAATCTTAACAACTGGTGAATCCAGTTGGATTTATAAAGATAAATTATACCAACTAGAAGAATGAACTCCTTTTGCTTTCTACTGGTTTAGCTTTACAATAAAGTAAAAATGGCAAGTGGAAGGGTTTCTGTTTTTAGTTAACCAAATTCAAAACCTTTTTCTTTTTGAAGGTCTCCTTTCTCAGGTTTCCCATTATAAGAGACCCATCCATTATAAGAGGTCAGAGGTAAGAAGCAAACCCACTCATTATAAGAGATCAGAGATAAGAAGCAAAATTTTTCAAATCGTTTATTAGCTGTAATAGTGAAAGTGATGATCCCCACTTCTTACCTTTTATTCCCATGTATGTGAAGCAAGGCTACAGGGAGGGTGATATTATATATTGGCTATGGTTTAAGGCATATAACAAATCTTGCAGAAAACTATCCTAAGCTTGCAGGTGTGTCATCAAGCAGGTGCCATGACTCATCTTTTAGCTGGCCATTCTGTCATTTCATCAAGCCAGATACTTCTGGATGATGGGACTCATGATGAAAAATAGTAAATTATTTGTGTATGAACCAAATGATTTGTTACAATAAATTATTTTTGTAACAAATTCCTTTGTTATAAAAAGACTCTAGTGAAATGCCTAGAAGCCAAATCTTAGATGAAGATTCTTGTAAAATTATCTTATATAATAAATTACTCAAGAAGGGCAGTTAGAATAGGGGGAAAACAAGCTAAGCACAGGACAGCTGAAATCTAGCTTCAGTTTCATCACATGGGGAGGGTATGGAGCAAAAAAGGAACTACAGAGATTTTTCCTTGTCAAGAAAAAGAGTGGTCCATTTTAGCCCATACAAGTCTATCACTGGGTGATATCAATTCTCCAAATAGTGAGAAAGCTATTAGCTATTAGCAGCCAATCCTGATAATGCCCAGGGATGTATACCCTGTCCTAGTGAAGAGTATTGAGGATGGAACCAGCAGTGTCCACTGCAGAACTGATGTTGTCTGAGATGCCATGGAGCTGGATAAAGAATACAGAAGTCCAATTACGTCAACACCAGTGGGCATCAAAAGCAAATCAATACCTGAAATATGTTTTCCCTGTGAGGACAAAGTCTGACCCTCTATGATTAAAGGGGTTGAATACAATTACCCAGTTAGTACATTGTTACTAGCTGGGAATTGTTACTATCTTAGGAGTGCAGCATTGAGCTCTGATTTTCACAGCAATTGTTGTAGCCAGATCATGTTAAGGAAAACACCATGTTGCTTTGTCTGCCATGGAGAGTTTTTATACAACTAATTATTAAAGCTTTCTTCTGTGTAGATAAATTTTGGTTAGCATATATTTGGTATACAAATATATTCACATTATTCTAAGGAGACAGTTTATATACTTGTGTTCTAGATCTCCTTCCACCAATTTTTAAATATTCACTGTGAACTTTTCCAAATTTTGCTCACCTATTAACCACTTCCCATGAGTCCATGTAGATCCAAAACTTAACCATATTTCCATCCATGAGAAATGAACAACCAAGCTTATTACTGAAACTATAATAATTAGAAAGTGAACTTTATAGGGCAGCAGATGTCTACTTATGGCTGGTACCAGAATGATATACAGATTCATCCATAAATAGGACAGCAGTTGTTACTCTTCAAGGAATTGGTAAGGGGACACTTAACCATAAGTTTTGGGCTTATGAAGAGGTCTGAAATGAACAGGTGCCATGGGATTCTGAGTTACATGCTTGAGTAATTCACTTCTCCCTTCTATTTATGCTCATGACTAGTCTGTATAAATTTCTTATATTTTATAATGAATCAAGCTGAGCATGCCAAATTTTACTGGGAATCAAAGCTATCATATTTATTACTTTATTACCAAATGTATTGCACATGAGAGAGTGTTAATGAATGTATACTCAAGGAATTATTATTATACTATTTAAAATGAGAAACATCAAAGTTGTATAAAAATTAGCCTAGTATTATGATTTTATTTTATTTTTCTTCTCCTATGTTGATTTAGAAAAAGTAAACTTGGCCGGGCGCGGTGGCTCACGCTTGTAATCCCAGCACTTTAGGAGGCCGAGGCGGGCAGATCACGAGGTCAGGAGATCGAGACCACAGTGAAACCCCGTCTCTACTAAAAATACAAAAAATTAGCCGGGCGTGGTGGCAGGCGCCTGTAGTCCCAGCTACTCGGAGAGGCTGAGGCAGGAGAATGGCGTGAACCCGGGAGGCGGAGCTTGCAGTGAGCCGAGATTGTGCCACTGCACTCCAGCCTGGGGGACAGAGCGAGACTCCGTCTCAAAAAAAAAAGAAAAAGTAAACTTAGCTGCTGTAGTGAAAAAAAAAAAAACTTTCAAATATAAGTGGTTTAATAGCCCTTCTTTTCCTATTTATGTGATTTTGAAAGGCCTAGAAATAGTATTCATTGTTTTCCTTCACTTTCCCTTAGCTGGAAATTCATTCCATAACCACTACTAACCCATGTGATGCTTAAGAGTTGTGGTAACACTGAGGATTTGGAGGTTGATCAAAGAAGAGATAGGACCATGAGAAGCAGGAACATAAAATAAGCTTCCTTGGGCAGCACTGGGACAGGTTTGCATGAGAGAGGAAGCCCCTTTCAGCAAGAGACCTTCAATAATAGCAGCTCCAAAGGGAAAAGAACAAGTAAGCTCACTGGGGAGAGGTGGAAATCGGGGAGGAATATTACGTGCCTAATGATGTTGCTCAGCCACAAGGTGGGAAGTGTGTGGATCAGAGAGCTCTGAAAGAGCTTAACAGAGTTTGTCTTATCTACAGTTAGCAAATTTTGGGTGCAGTTTTGAAGCATATGAAAAGTAGTTAGTATCCACATGGCTTAAAGTGTCCATTTGGACCACATTTAAATCCATTAATTGTACAAGAGTTTGAATTTGCTGCGGTAGTCTCCAGACTAATAGTCCTAGCCTGCTGCAAAGAAGTAAACAGCACAGAGGCCATTTTAGGCCAATACACAAGGACAAATTTTGGCCCATGTGTATAAGAAAAATAATTTAGCCAAGTTGCCAGTGAGAAGAGAAATCGACTTTGGTAAAAATTTAGCAATTTTGGCCAGATTTCCAAATATTTAATTTCTTCCTTTGAGAGAGAGAAAAAACAAGCTGTTTTTTCTACTTCCGCACTCAATACAACACAGAGCACTTCCGTAATAAGATGTGTGGGGGTGTTTCTCTACACACCAAGAAACCAATCCTCCAGCACATATCACCTGACTGTCCTGTAATTCAACTTAATCCTGACACTACCTATCTGAAGATAGGATCAGATCCCAGAAGTTGAGGGCTCAGTCACATGAGAATGCCCACCAACTCCAGATGCCAATTGTAAGCAGTAAATCGTCACACATGCTTCTGATTCACTGGCTACATATTGGGAATTTGAAGGACCTCCCCTCTGCAAGTTTGATTAATTTGCTAGAGCAGCTCACAGAACTCATGGAAACACTTTACTTAAGTTGACCCATTTATTCCAAAGATACAGATAAACAGCCACATGGAAGAGATTCATAGAGCAAGGTGTGTGCGAAGAGGAAAGAATTTTCTTGCCCTCTCCTAGTGCATGATCCTACAGGCAATGCCAACAATCTAGAAGCTCTCTGAACTCTGTCTTTTTAGGTATTTATAGAGGCTTCATTGCACAGGTGTGATTGACTGAATCATTGGCCATTGGCTCATCTTCAAACACTCACCTCTCCCATGTGATCAATGGGTAAGAATGAAAATTTCAACCCTCAAATCTCTTATTTGGTTCCCCTGACAAAAATCCACCCTGCCAGGCTATCCAGGGACCACCCCCACTCCCCCGACACCCCTCACCTTGCTAACAATTGTTTCATTAGCATACGAAGGAACTCATCATTTGGGAGATCATTTTAGGAGCTGCGTGCTAGGAAACTGGGACAAAGACCAAATAAATCACAACATCACACTTCCTATTGCTTTTTTATTTCTTTATAAAAATAACTCAAATATAACTAACAGAAATATTATATTTTCCATGTGATTTAATATTTCCTAGTACCAAATATTATTACTTTTTTCTCTCTACCTTTTAATAATTTTCCATTTTTATTAGGTATAATTTAAGCATGGAATACTTTACCATTTTTGTTGTACAATTCTTAGCATTCTGCAAAAAAGAGAGCAGTGGTCAGTACATTCAATACATAGAAGAGCCCCAAAACTTCCCCTGTACTTTTTAATCAAACATTTTCCCTACCTCGGCACCTGAAAACAATAGATCTGTTTTCTGTCCCTATGATTTTTTCTATTCCCAAATGCAATGTCAGTGAGATCATAGAGTATGTCACCTTTTGTGCTTGGTTTCTTCTCTTAGCATAGTGCATTCAAGGTTATCCATGTTGTTATTTGTATTAGTAATTTGGTCCTCTATATTGCCTAATAGTGTTCCATTGTTTCAATCTACTACAGTTTATCTATTTCTTCATTAAAACCATTTGCATTCTTTCCAACTTCCAATTTGGCTGACTATAAATAAAGTCTCTATAAACATTTGAGTACAGGTTTTATGTGAACACAAGACAGTATTTCACTTGACTAAATACCTAGGAGTGGACTGACTGGACTACATGTATACATCTTGCCTTTAAAGAAGCTGATAAAATGTCTTCCACAGTGATTGTATTATTTCACATTTCGACCTGCAGCTTATGAGAGTTCCTGTTCCTCCAAATTCTCACAAACACTTGACGTGGTTGGAAATTTTAATTTTAGCCATTCTAAAGGATGAGATTTGAAAATATCTTCTCCTAGATTGTGGCTTTCCTTTTCACTCCTTTAACAGCTTCTTTTGGAGGATAGATGTTTCACATTTTTAAGTCAAATTTATTACTTTAAAAATATGTGTTGATTTTATTCTTTTATTTAAGAAATCTTTGTTTAGCCTAATATGATAAAAATCTTCTCTTACATTTTTTCTAGAAGTTTTAGAGTGCTAGACTTTACATTTAGGTCTATAATTCATTTTAGTTACTTTTTATATGTGTTGTGAGGTATTATTATAAATAGTTTAAAATTACTAGTAATTACTTGCTAAGAGTTGATAAAAGAGTGAATTTTAAATTTGTTTTGCCACATGCACAAACACTGGGTAACTGTGAGATCATAGATATGTTAATTTGTTTGAGTATATTAATCATTTCACTAATTATATGTACCTCAAAATATCATGCTGTACCCCTTAATATATAGAATAGAATGTGTAAAAATAATTACTAGTAGCGGTAAATACTGTCATTGCCTGATGGGTTGTTCATGCCCATGGCACAGATAGAACTGATTCACTGAGACATGGTATTGCAGTAGAGAAAGAATGTGATCAATGCAGCACTAGCCAAGAGAAAAGATGGGAATTTATTATTCAAATCAGTCTACCTGAGAGCTTGGAGTCTAGGGCTTTGTAAGGAAAGTTTAGTGGGCAAGGGGTTAGAAAATGTGGAATGTTCATTAGTTGGGTCGAGGATGAAATCTCAGTGCGTTGAAACTGTCTTCTTGCCCTGAGTTCATTCCTGGGTGGGGGTTACAAGACAAGATGAGCCAGGGTATTGGTATGGATTACTGGTCCAGGTTCATTAGAATGCAGGGGCTGGAAAATACCTCAAATACCAGTCTTGAGTTTTATAATAGAGATGTTATCTATGTTATCTATAGGAGCAACTGGGAGGTTACAAATCTTGTCACTCCTAAACTGTAATTCTGTAATTCTAAACTTGCGGCTAATTTTTTCATTTGATACACCGTTCCTGAGCATGCAGGGGGTTAGTTTTAGAAAGGGTAGCTATCATCTTTGTTTTAAAGTTAAACCGTAAACTAAATTCCTCCGATAGTTAGCTTGGCCTACACTCAGGAATGAACAACGCCAGCTTGTGCATTAGAAGCAAGATGAGTCAGATCAGATTCCTTTCACTGTCATAATTTTTCTGTGTCAGATTTTTTCCACTATCATAATTTTTTCAAAGGCCATTTCAATATAGTGTTATGTTTATAATAAAGAGTAAACTGGTCTTTTGTTTCTATTTATAAATTTTTATCTTTTCTTAAATACTTTGTATACACACACAACATAAGCATAAATATATATTCAGCTAAATATATTTCTCTGGAGGGGATGACATTAAATGCATTTAGATATGATTAAAGCTAAAAAATGTGTGTAATCATGAGAGGGAAAAGTAGCAGTTTCTGGACAGATTTAGAGTGAAATATTAGGGTTTGTGTGAATCAGGAAATCTTTGCTAACTTTGAGATTTCTTCTCTACTGAGAAGAAGTTTAAATGTCAAAGAGGTCTTAGCTCTGTAGTGTGTCTTTGTGTGTGTGTGTGTGTATACATTACAGGAAACTGTAGCAGAGCTATGATGAGTGAGCATCACAACGTAGACTTTTTATTATTCAGAGTGTTATGACTGATTTTTACTTTTTGGACTTTAACTTAAAGCAACATGACAAGACAGAAGAGTTTCAGGTAAAGGAGGTACAACATAACACTGTTAAGATTAAATTTTAAAATTATTACTCTGGATGAAATCTTCAACATATTGTGGCACGAGCACAGGGACATGTGGGAAAGTAGATTAGCAGGCTACTGAAGGCAGGAAATTACAAGCGTTTGGATATGAATGAGGTATAATTGGCAGTTTGAAAAGAGATGGGATGAGTTAAGGAATAAGGAAGTGCCAAAGAGGAGGTTTTTTTTTCTTTTGGCTTGCAAAATTGTCATTTATTTAAACAGTTAATGGTGTAAGTGGTTTAGAAAAAGTTTAGTTTTTAAAACAGTGGTTTCGTTATGTCTCTGTAATATGTTTAAGTTAGTAATATGTTTAATTTAAGAAGAGACGAAGAAAAATCTGTAACTAAAAATTTTTACAAAAGCACAAATTTCATTTAAACTATATGGAAAGGTATAATCTTTACATTCTATTTCCATGCTATATATATGTGTGTGGGGTGTGTATTTAATCACACATGTACACATACATATGTGTGTGTGTCTGGGTGTATCTCACATGTATAATTTTCTGATTGTATTCATGTTTATCTTACTTGTGGCTAACTAAAGAAAGCCAGGTGATTATTAATGAGGTATTTTCATAAAATGGAAGGAGCAACTTTCCATAAAGAAGGAATGAGCACTTGCTATTTCAGCTTAAGAAATTTAGAAAGTTAGGTTTATTTTAAGCATACCAATTTAATATCAAAAATATTAGAATAAGTATAATGAATTTTTGAATTTATTGTAATTCAAGAATGCAAATCACCATTATGTTAGTGGCATATAGTGCTCACCCATTTGAGAGAACAATTACCTGGTGAAATGATATACTATGAAAAGCCACTAAGATGACATCTCAAAGAAGTTGGATTATTTAGCATAGCATTTTATAGAGGGAAACTGGCAGCCTGTTAATACAGGTTTCTATAAGTTCTCCACAGAAAAAATAGCTCCCCAAATAATTAATCCTCACAAACGGAGTTTTTTCTTTACTGGATTCTGTTAGAAATACCTCTTTGAGGCATTTAACTTGAATTCAAAAATTAACACAAACTTTTTATTTAATTTCATTTGTATAAGACAATACAATGAAATGTCCAATTATAATTGATATTTTATTCCAAGAATATATTTTTGCTGGTTACAAATACAAAGCATCTTTATGAGATAAACTTGTAAATTTCAGAGAAAAAACAACCACACTTCTACCAATTTAGTGTCTTAGTTTGGACTCCTATACAAGGTATTAAAGACTGGCTTATAAACAGAAATGTATTTCTCACAGTTTAAGAGGCTGAAAGTCAGAGATCAAACAGGTTAGTTCTTTTGAGTACCCTCTTCCTGCTTGTAGATTCCTGACTTCCTACTGTATCCTCTCCTAGCCAAAAGATAATGAGAAAACCCTGTGGTCTCTGTTTTTTTTTATTTTATTATACTTTAAGTTCTAGGGTACATGTTCACAATGTGCAAGTTTGTTACATATATATACACGTGCTATGTTGGTGTACTGCACCCATTAACTCGTCATTTACATTAGATGTATCTCCTAATGCTATCCCTCCCCTCTTCCCCCACCCCACGACAGGCCCTGGTGTGTGATGTTCCTCTTTCTGTGTTCAAGTGTTCTCATTGTTCAATTCCCACATATGAGTGAGAACATGCAGTGTTTGGTTTTTTTTCCCTGCCAGTTTGCTGAGAATGATGGTTTCCAGCTTCATCCATGTCCCTACAAAGGACACGAACTCATCCTTTTTTATGGCTGCATAGTATTCCATGGTGTATATGTGCCACATTTTCTTAATCCAGTCTATCATTGATGGACATTTGGGTTGGTTTCAAGTCTTTGCTATTGTAAATAATGCCACAATAAACATATGTGTGCATGTGTCTTTATAGAAGCATGATTTATACTCCTTTAGGTATATTCCCAGTAATGGGATGGCTGGGTCAAATGGTATTTCTAGTTCTAGATCCCTGAGGAATCGCCACACTGTCTTCCACAATGATGGAACCAGTTTACAGTCCCATCAACAGTGTAAAAGTGTTCTTATTTCTCCATATCCTCTCCAGCACCTGTTGTTTCCTGACTTTTTAATGACTGCCATTCTAAGTGATGTGAGATGGTATCTCATTGTGGTTTTGATTTGCATTTCTCTGATGGCCAGTGATGATGAGCATTTTTTCATGTGTCTGTTGGCTGCATAAATGTCTCATTTTGAGAATTGTCTGTTCATATCCTTTGCCCACTTTTTGATGGGGTTGTTTTTTTCTTGTAAGTTTGTTTGAGTTCTTTGTAGATTCTGGATATTAGCCCTTTGTCAGATGAGTAGATTGCAAAAATTTTCTCCCATTCTGTAGGTTGCCTGTTCACTCTGATGGTAGTTTCTTTTGCTGTCCAGAAACTCTTTAGTTTAATGAGATCCCATTTGTCAATTTTGGCTTTTGCTGCCATTGCTTTTGGTGTTTTAGACATGAAGTCCTTGTCCTTGCCTATATCTTGAATGGTATTGCCTAGGTTTTCTTCTAGAGTTTTTATGGTTTAAGGTCTAACATTTAAGTCTTTAATCCATCCTGAATTAATTTTTGTATAAGGTGTAAGGAAGGGATCCAGTTTCAGCTTTCTACTTACGGCTAGCCAGTTTTCCCAGCACCATTTATTAAACAGGGAATCCTTTCCCCATTTCTTGTTTTTGTCAGGTTTGTCAAAGATCAGATGGTTGTAAATGTGTGGTATTATTTCTGAGGGTTCTGTTCTGTTCCATTGGTCTATATCTCTGTTTTGGTAACAGTACCATGCTGTTTCGGTTACTATAGCCTTGTAGCATAGTTTGAAGTCAGATAGCATGATGCCTCCAGGTTTGTTCTTTTGGCTTAGGATTGTCTTGACAATGCGGGCTCTTTTTCAGTTCCGTATGAACTTTAAAGTCTTTTTTTCCAATTCTGTGAAGAAAGTCATTGGTAGCTTGATGGGGATGGCATTAAATCTATAAATTACCTTGGGCAGTATGACCATTTTTATGATATTGATTCTTCCTGTCCATGAGCACAGAATGTCCTTTTTAAGGGTGCTAATCCTACTCACGAGGGCTCCAACTTCATGATATCACACTGGGAGAAAATATTTTGATTGCTGAATTTGTGGGTGGGAAAAAAGTAACACTTAACTGCTATTAGGGCCCATCTGCTCCCACCACTAAGCGCCATATAGTTTCAAAGACTGACAAATATAACTATTCAGAGTTGCTTTCAGCTTGGTTTATTATTAAATCACAGTAAGCAGTGCAAAGAAATTATTCAAGATTCAAGACATGAAAAGGTTGTTCTAGCTCTTATTATTTTCTATTTTTCATCTTCAGAAAATGGGACTAAAATTCAGTAGATTTGATAGTCCTTTCAGGGAGTCTAACAGACATAGAGGCCTAAATTCCCCAGCTTCCCAGAAACTTTAATTTTATTTTAGTTTCAATGAATAGCTGAGTCAGCACCATTTAAAGAATATCATAATGTGTTATAAATCGGTTTTTCTGTTTTTTTTCTCATGGTATTATCAGGTTCATTAGGAGTTTCGGTGTAATAGGCTTGATGGCAGCCTAACATACTAAGCAGTGCCCATTATTTGCTATCTGTACAACCATACATATACAATTACTTATGTACAAATTATATATACTTTACATATGTATCCAAGTATATATTATATCCATATTTTTATATATCTTTATTCACTATAATTATCAATATGTGTTTTCTCTTGGCATTTTTCGTCAATTGTACTTTGATTGCACATCTCTTATGAATCATCCACTATAGATTCGGAAAATAGAGGTTAAAGCTACTTGAACAAAAGTTACAATTCATTAGTATAAATATAAAGAAAAAGGGGCATGGACATAAAGATATTATTGTAAGGTAAAATACTTCAATTGTAGACCAAGAGGGAGATACAGAGAAAGAGAGAGAGAGATGGGGAGAAGGTGAAAGGGAGAGAGAAAGAAAATTATTCATGAGGCCAAAACAAAGCTATATCAAGAGTAAGAACCATCTGATCCACTGCCTGCAAACTAGGAGAAGTTCAATGTGAACCAGTTCTCTTACGTTGCTTGACCAAGGCCACCAATCTACAGTAGCTATTATATCTTGGTAAATCTTAAGCAGTGCACATCTTTACATAAGACTTCTTTTGATTTCCCTGTGACCTCCATCATGTTCTTAGTATAGTAGATCCTTGTATCCTTGAAACGATGTAATTAGAATCAGTAAAACTTTCCACATCTAACAACGATGGAACTAGAGAGCCAGCACAAAATTTCTTACAGCTTGAAAAGTACTGCAAACCCTCAATCCTGCATATATATTAGCATACTTACTTATATTTACATATATTTTAATTTGATTAAAACATTTCTATATCCAAATTTATTACTGTTTCTTTCCCCTATATAATTCTGTATCATGAATGTTTTCTATTCCATGATTATTTCCTGGAAGTCTTTAGCTGATGGCATAGGAGACAATTGTTAAGGAACACTGAATACAATGCCTGCACCCTTGTTCATGAGCCTTGCTTCCCCAGAAAGCCACAGATGTCACACCGTGCTGAGGAAGAAAACAGCCTTTGTGGCCCCAAGTGATCCTACCTGTATTTAATCTCCAGATGTAATTTTCATTAAATTTATTTCCAATTTTGTTGCTTTTCTAAATTAGGATATCATGTGATAAAGATAGTTTACTTTCACGTTCATGCAAACATCTCATTTATTTTGAGGGATAAAAATTTGAGTAAAAAAACATAAATACTTCTAGATAATTAATAAATACCCTTAAAATTATAAAACATTTTTTCTCTCATTCATCACTTTATCCCATACTCCATTATGACATTTATTATTTCTCCCTTTTTCTACAATAACCTATTTTTGAAAAAAATTGATATGCATTATGGTTATAATTTCATCTCTTCAGTAAGATTTAAATATATATGTATAAACTTATTTGACATTGTCTTCTGGAAACTTTTCCTTTGGTTGCACAGTTCTGTTTTTATGATTTGGCTTTTTAAGAGCACTTTATAAATTTAGAATATTAGCTACTTCTGTTAGGCATTTAGAGATTCTTCAGTTTGCCAGTTACTTTTAAATTTTATGTGCATTTTATTAAAATATTTATATAGTCAAACCCCTAGCTCCTTTTACAAGTTATTTAGAGTCCTTTCTCATGCCAACATAATTAAATTATATGTCTATCTTAATTTTTTAATTTAAATTTTATTTCCTCTTAAACTCATTAGTTCTTCTAAAACCAATTTTACTTTTTTAGTGTGATCAATAAGTTTCCCCAGTACTATTTATTTAATAAACTATTATTTAATCATGAATTTAAATTTTATTATACAATAAAAGTATGTATGTATATTTGTTTAAATTTTGGTCATACATTTACTCCATATTATCTGTTGTTTTGTCTATGTCACTATATATGCTAAATGTTGATTTTAAGTACCACAAATTACTCAATAACTCAAACCATTTATGTATTACACTGGTTTTAATTTTTAACACGCATGTGTATATGAATGTGTATGTATGTTATATATTTTTTTACTTTTTAATATTTATCTATTATATATCCATGAATTTTTATATGTATATTTAGAATCTCTACATCAAGATCTTTTCCAAAAGCATAGATTGCAATTTAAATGACATCAAAACCTCAAAATAATTTGGAAGTATTGGTATTTTTGTAAAATTAAATCTTATCCATAACAAAATACTTGTATTTCTTCATAAATATAATTTTTTGTTTTTATTTCTTAATAAAGCTTTGAATCCCACTTTTACCCCTACATATCATTATTTAAATTTATTATTTTTTCACCTTATTTACTTTACTGTATATTCACCTTACCTGGAGTGATTCTTAGAGAACCACTCCTTGAGAAGAATATGTATTAAGCTTTAAATTCTTAAGTATAAAACGAACAAAAAGACAAAAATCATGGATTTTGCTTCTCCCATTATAGAAACTTCTGAGACTAAAGGGCTATGGATTATTCTTTTTTGTACAAGATAAAATCTAGTACACTAGGAGCTTAAACCCACATAGGACATGGGATCAAGTAAAGTTAGAAGTTAATAATAGCCAGAAAACAAGTCTATATAGAATCTGAGGCTAGATTTTTAATTTTTCACTATCTTTAATATGGTTTAGGTCTTTAAATTCTTGTTGTGCCTACCTTTATATTTTATATTTGAATAAATTGCTACTTGAACCTATTTATACATATATGTATAAATAAAAGTGAGTAATACAAGGATTAGTTTAATTTTAAAAAGTATCTGAATAAATAAATAAACAAATAGTATTATTAAGCAAGCATGTGTTGGGAATTTCACTATATGTATGATATAAAAATGTATGCAAAATTTCACAAACAATATGATATTTTTTATTTCAATTGCAATTATGTTAAATTGCTTTGTATTCAGGATCTTCACGTGATCAAAGAATGTAGCACTTCTAGAAAATTTAAATCAAGTTTGATGGCTTAGCATATCAAGAGGATAGCTCTCTACTGTATCTCATGTCAGAAATTGCTTAAATAAACTTCTAAAAACTGTAGTAGCTTATACAGTATCTAAACCTATATGATTTTAATAGTTTTGTTATTAAATAGGATATCAGATTGTATTGTGATAATTTTATCTGGTTTGGTCTTTTACCAGAGTAGGGTGTGATTAATATGTTTGTAATTAAAAATATGTTTTATTGAAAAATCAAGTGAATGTTGCTCAGTTATTGTTATTAAATTGGTGGATGTCTATGCTAGCTAAGGTTTCCAAATGTTTGCATTATTATTACAAGACACAAAATAAATAACTGGAAATTTTTATGAAGTTGAGTAAGAAAAAGTAAAAATCAAGAAATCAGATAAGAGATAAATGGCAAAAGGTCATTTTGGGGGACACCTACCAATGCTTTTCGGAAAGTGAGTATAAGTGAGTTGCTACATTGTATTGATTAAGTTTTTACTATAGCTGACAGTTTTTCTTACGTTTTCTTTGTAAACTGTTCAGACAATTCTTTTATTTATTTATTTATTGTTTTTTTTTTGAGACGGAGTTTTTCTTTTGTTGCCCAGGCTGGAATGCAATGGCCCGATGTTGGCTCACCACAACCTCTACCTCCTGGATTCAAGTGATTCTCCTGCCTCAGCCTCCCAAGTAGCTGGGATTACAGGCATGCACCACCATGCCCATTTTTGTATTTTTAATAGAGATGGGGTTTCTCCATGTTGGTCAGGCTGGTCTTGAACTCTCAACCTCAGGTGATCTGCCTGCCTCGGCCTCCCAGAGTGCTGGGATTACAGGCATGAGCCCCTGTGCCTGGCGTGTTCAGACTATTCTATTCAAGAGAAAAGGAAATTTCTATTAAAAAGTGTGGTCTGTATCTTTTTAAAATTTTGTTTCCTTATTACTATTTAGTTTTTCCAATTTGTCAAAGATGAAAACATTTAAAACCATAGGCAGGTGTATTGTAAGAGAGATTTTATTTTTATATAAAATTAAATAGTCTATCCTAGCTTCCGATAAACTATGTTACTAAATGAAGAAGGATATAATAAGACCCAAAAGAACAAGACAAAAAAGAAAATCATGTTGGCAAAACAGGATTATATTTGTTTTCTTTCCTAAATTTATATCCTTGAGTAGTCATCATATTTATTTTACTGTTTCTGACTTCCATTTTTAACGATATCTGGGCAAAGAACACATCAATAAACAAAACAAAGAAAAACAGCCAATTTCCACTGTGATTTTACATTCACTGGATAATTACTCAGCTTGTCTGCCAACTTTGTTGTAAAATGGAGAAGCTATTTCTTCTTGGCTCTGTCACTCCTGGGCAGTCTGTCCTAGATATCTGTACTCATCTGTGCACACAACCAAGCCTTTATCCCAGATAAAGGTGCTGTTACATTAAGATTTAGAAGTGCATATTTATTTCTTGTTCTTACAGGTTGTTGGAAAGTATCACATCTATAGAAGGTAATAATAGTTTACTTTCATAGAACTTCCTTTCTCCTTAAAGCCCTTACCTTTTCTTCAGAAAGGGTAATTTTATCTGGTTATTCATGTGAAGGACAGCCCTTTTTGTTGATGGGAATATTGGTTGACTGTATTTTTTCAATGAATATTCATAATAGAAATGTAGATTTAAAACGTACACGTGACTACTTCCATCAGATACATTACTTAAGATAGATTGTGTTTAAACTTTACGGAAGTAGAGGTTCCATATATCTCCCTATAGTATTTTCTGGTTTCAATTATACCCTGCATTAACATTTATTTTTCTAAATAATTTATTTACCCATTGTCCCCAAAATCTTTTTTTACAATCTGTTTTACTTTAAGCCTTGGACCAGATGCTAGAGAATACACAACAAAGATGCCATTTTCTAGCTTCGAGGAATTTATCCTACTAGAAGAGTCAACCTAATTATTCATTAGAATTGATTAAACATTTTCCTTGTTTTGTTTTCCCTTGAGCTAATTATGAATCAACAAAAATTTATTAAACCCTACTGAATCCCAGAAACTCTGCTACTTGCAAGCATAAAAGACATATTTCCCCCTGTAAAAACAAAAAATCATTATTTGCTAATTTTTAAATTCATACATTTTTATTATTTACTAATAAGGTAGAAAACAGCTAATTTGAAAGATTTATTATACTTAAAAGTTTTATACTTTATCACCCTCTTTTTCAGGGAGAAAAATGAATATACATGAAGTAAAATAAGATCAGTATAAATGCAAAATAAATACAGAATACAATAAAATTAATTAGCGCATTTCTGTGGTTTTTTGTTATTTACTTTGTAAACTTTGTGACCTGATGAGTCCCATACTTGCCTTTTCTGAATGTGAAATCTGGATTTGAGACTATATTTAAAGTAGTCACATTTACATTATGCATATACACAGATATGTTTTTGTTAGCATCTGAAATGCCATTTTGTCTCAGGTAAATACTTTGTCCGAAAGATAATTGTGAAAAGAAGATACTATGATGTTCTATCAATAGCAAGGCTGTTCATTGGTTAAAAAAAATTCTGTCTATCAAGAGTTTTCTGTGAAGTCTGGCTGTTCACTCTAATCACTAACTGAAGTAGCAAATTGGTGTTATGTACATGCATTTAAGAGAGGTAACAAATGATTTAATGTGTTATCTCTTACCGGATGCAGACCCTTTCAATAATTTGCCACTCTACCGATTTATGAAATAATAGGGATAATAATAAGAGCTTGAGAAAAATCCTATTCACATACATTGAAAATAACTTGAACGTAAGTTTTAACTGCATGATTCCTGGCATTTTCTTTTTATAGCTTTAAAAACATTAACATGTATTCATTTTCTACATATAGAAATTAGGGAATGTTGTCATATTTTTTCGAGTTCTTACTGATATTATACATTTGAAAGAGATTTCACACCAGCAAACTAATCATAGAGCCCCCACATCATTTACTTCATTTCAATTTTGAAAATATCATGTTTGCTTTTTGTTATTGTTTGAAAAAAAAATTAATGGCAATTTATTATTGTGAATTATTTATATTTGGTTTTTCCATGATTTCTTCATTATTAGCATGTCATACTCTTCAACCTTACCTCATCTGAGGTGGCATTTAATCAAGATATTGGTAGAAGTCATACATGTACCTGAAACAGTTAAAAAACTAATGTGCATATTATCTGTATTTTGTCCTCTTACACAACTTGCTAAACAATTTTTTCTCTCTCATGATTTGGCATATAAACATTAATGTTTATTATTTGGAAGATAAAAATTAATGTCTAAAGAAATGTTCTAACAGTTCTGAAAAAGAAGAGACTTTTCACAGACGGTAGATCATTTACTGTTTTAAGTGAAGATTACAAATGTCAAACATGAAAAAGTCATATCAGAAGTCAAAACGCAACAAATAAAAAGAGAGTCTACAGATGAGAATTTGGGTTCTAAAAACAGACCATTGAGAGACAGAGTGAGAGCATCAGTGAGAGCGAGATAGAGAGACAGGGAGGGAGGTAAGTGATAGTAATTCCTAGAAAGGGTAAAAAGCTAAAGGAAAAATAATGTCAATTAAAATAATCTTGCAACTGAGTTAAAAAAGACAGAAAATTTCTTCAAAAATAAATGTGAATATTTGTTCAATTTGGACGTCTCATGAATCAATTAAAAGTACTTTAGAAATTTTATTTACATGATTTCTATAGTAATTTCAGAAATTAGAAAACTCCATAATTTCATTTTATAAAGTACCATTAAAAATATAATAATTGTGTAAATATACATAAGACCAAAATTTTCAGAAGTTTTTCTTAATCTAGGTTAATTAATGAATAATTTATATGTAATAAAATCCATGCTTTTTAGTGTACATTTCTATTTTTTAATAAGGTATAAATTTAATCATGATCTCAATTAAGATGTAGAACATTTCCATTGTCCCATAAAATTTCCCTACTATTCCATAGTCAATCCCCACATTTCTCCCGACTCTAGCTCCTAGAACATTCACACTGATATGTTTATGCTTTTTTGTTTTACACAGCTTTTTTTAAATTCTAATTTTGTTATCAAACTTTGAGATGTTTAATAATCTTCCCAATTAAATCAAAGTACAAAAATGCTCTTTAAAAATTTAAAAATAGTTCATTTCAGGTTCTTGTTTTTATAGAAAGAACAATCTAGAGAGAGGAAGTGCCTGTGTGTGAGTGTGTTTATGTGTGTGTGCATAAACGTGTGTTTGTGTGTTTACTTCCTTTGGCCAATTAACGTAGTAATTTGAGATGTACCTATAAATAATTCTTTGTCAATTTGTCCTATAATTTACTTCCACAAGTTTGAAAATTTTCTATTTCAAAGATTTGGTTTTCCTTTTTCATATCAACCACTTATTGTTCGTTCATAAATTTCCTTTATTATTCTAAAAGCTATGTTTTCTTATTTCATTGTAGTTATTACTGTGTCACTTGTCAGTTCTCCAAGAATTTTCCTGATTACCTTTGATTTTTTTATTGTAATTCAAACTATTTTTAGATGTGTTTGATAAGTTAATAATTTCCTTTTTTCTGAAAAAAAATGGTTTTAAAGTTCTAAGGTGCATCGATAATTTTTCTTAATATTAATAAAACTGAAATCTGAAATTAAACTGTTATTAGCATGGAAAATCCGATGCATTCTAAGTCTGATAATTATGAAGTCTCAATTCCTCAGTTTTAAACTGACAAAGATGAGACTCATAGAGAATGTCATGTTTGAAGAGCATAAATTTAATTAACAAAACATGTATGGTGTGTTTATACTTTACATTCCCTGAAGTCCTGTGACAGACTGGAGAGGGGCCTAGAGCTCATGTTAGGACAGCTATGAACTAACACTTGTTTTGCCACCAACCATGTGACTTTCTATGTCATTTAAACTTTCTAGGCCCTATTGTTTTTCCCACATACACTGCCCTCCTCCACCCTGCTGAATAATAAATGGGTATCCCAATGGTCTTTTCTATTTCAGAAATGTATCTAATGCAAGTTCCTTGAAATATATTATATTTAAAAATAGCTACACGTAAATAAATGTATTTGCAAAGAGGGGGCTTCACGAGGTGGCATGATCTTTACTAAAAACACCTTGTAAACCTATCACATTTCTGACATAGAAAATTTACAGTCAATTAACATGATAAACTAAATCTTAACTGGGGTTCTCTTAGTTTAATGACGATATGGTTAACTTATGCATTAAAAACCTCTCAGGAGTAGGAACAGTATAATAACAATTGAACAAATACACACGTCATTCTTTTGTATTTCTAGTGAGATTTCATTGAACACATTAATTATGAATTTAATCGCCAGATTACAATACTTTTTGTTAGCCATCACTGTAACAATGTACTTTAAGATAGATTTTTTCTTAATATTTTAATGTGTTACATTTCAATGATTTTTGTCATGTCTGAACATCCAGTGAGTAATCACTTTATATAATATTTTTAAATACCAATGACAGACATTATAAGTATATTCTAAATATGTATTAACTTATTTAATGAAATTGTGCAGTGACCTTCACAAAAGAAGCAAATGTGGCTTTCAAGGCATGGAAAGCACAGTGAAAATATTAATTACAATATTTAAAATTGATTTCAAATAATTGTTATTAATCTCATCATGGAAAATAGCAAAATATATTTAACTATTAAATTCAAAAACACAAAAATTTAATATGTGTAGTGAAGAATTAACAGGAAAACTTGTGAAAGAAAATTATGATAATTATTAATTAAACTGTAAGACTAAACTATATAAAATAATCTACTTGATTTATTCAGAAAATATATCCTGTTACTTAAAATTCATATATATGTATATACATACATATATGTAATCTATATTTTACTTAAAAAGTAAGTTGTAAATAGTCAATTTTATCAGCAGAATAAAATCAGTGTTTTAAAAGAAATATTTCCAGTCATTATAAAACTGTCTTGTCTTGAGTGCATGTATCTGTGTGTGAGAATAAAAGGGAAGATAAATTCAGAACCATTGGATCAACTTTCCATTTTGTAAGAAGCCTGTGGAATTCATCCAAGCATGTATCTGCTAGGATGTCAAAGAAAGATGAGAAATGACATTTTAGCTCTATTCCTGGATGAAACATGAAAATTCAAAGAAGTGGTAATATATATTTTGATGATGTTAAAGAAATTGAATTTCTCAAAAAGTTTTGTTTGATATCATTTTAGAAAAAAGTGATTTGTTCTGTCTATTGCATTGAGCTCCTAAAGAGTTTCCTCTTTGACATTTTTTTTCTTGGAAAAAAATCATAAAATTCTTCAATCAAATGTGGATAACAAATTACTATTCATAAACCTGTATTCCATACATTCATATTATAGGGAATTATATATAATTATTTTTCATAGGCAAGAGCAAGGTTTCATATGAATTATTAATGAGAGTTGAGTGTCTAAATTACTGATTGTTAAAAATCAAAATCTTATAGTCTTTATTACACTCTAACATTACATTTTGCTGAATATCTCTTTTGTGCAAAATTTTTGAGGAGAAAAAGGATGACATCTAACATAGTATATATGAAAAATGCACACCTAATAATAACATATATCATTAATTCTGAATGACATTTTTATTTAAAAATGATTTTTCAGTATGCACATATTTCTCCACAGGGAAATGGTGTATAGGCAATCCCCAAATTTTTAATGATTATTTTCAAATAATTTTAAAATCAATTACTGACAATGACAACATATTTAAGCCCTTTAGCTGTAATACAGCAACATGCCATGCAGTATCAAAGCTTTAAAATTTCAATACAAAGCAATTGAAAGCAACATTATTACATTTGGACCTATAATTAAAGTGCATTGTAAAATATCTAGTACAGGGTAAAGAAAATACCACCCCCTAGTCTTGAAAGACAAGTGCCTCCTAGAAATATCCTCCACTCCATTACAACAGATGTGTATGTTAGTCATCTTTCAACATGGGTCAAGGGTGAGCCTCACATACCATATGGCTCTAAAACATGCCGAGTCTCTTCCAAGAATAGGTTCATGTGACATCCTGATCTCATTATACTCTCTATCCCTACTTTTATCAAGGTCCAAAAGTCCCAGGTCACTCTTCATCTTGGAGCCTTAAATTGCCATAAGGTTCTGCATATTCTCTATTCTAATCCTACTTTCATGTCTCTCCAACTTCTGAAATCATCTCATTGGTCCTACAGTCCCTCATCATTAAAATCCCCTCCGTCTCTTCTCTCTTCTCTAACTTTGACCTATTGGAGGGCAATGTTTAACAAGAGAACACAGCTTCTTCTGTAGCTCTCTAAATTGGTAACTTTATTTTCTCCAAAAAGCTTTACATCAGTAGGCAAGGAAGTTAAGTATTTCTTTGTCTTGTTCCTCATTGTAGCTTCCAGAACTTTCTCTTTCCTTCCTTCCTAAAACTTTCAGCAATGTGTCTCATGGTATTAGTTTAAATATCTACAACACCCCTGCTGTTGTCATCTGATTCATGTGCAAGTCCCCCTTCATTTCAGTTATCCCACCAAGTATATTTTTAGTCTCTTCAAAACCTCCCTTGTCTTATTTTTGGGAATTTCAATCTATAGTTAGATGATACTTTGGAAATTCAAGTATCTCAGTGTCTTTAATTCTTCTCTTCTAACATTTTCTCTACGTACCGCAGCTTCTCTCTGCTATGGTCATTCGCTAGACGCCATCATTATCACAAACTACAGCCCCTCTTTAATTTAAATGCAATGGATCCTTTTGTCTAACCAGCATCTTCTTTCATTTCAGTTTATTTCAGTTCATTCTCTGTAGTATCCCAAGTACATTTATTCTTCATTTTCATGAATACCTCCAATCCATGGATTCTACTAGGTTTTCATTGTCCTTCATTCCATATTTATCCTACCTTCCTTCTTTACTTGGTTTAAATTTTATTGTCAGTCATCATAATTACTCCTTTGTGTACATCATCAATTTTCTTGCCCTTGTCATGTCTTTTTTATGTGTTAAAGTCAAATGTTTGTCCACTCCATGCTTCTACTTATGCCATCTAATGTATCTAGAAGAATACACTCCAAAATACTGGGTAACATTCCTTTAAATTTATGCTTACTAGTCTCATTAATGCTGCATTAAAATGACTCAATATTTCTCTTGTCCAAATCTCTTCACTTCTCCCACTAACAACCCCTTCTTCTTCATTCCCACTTCTAGCTGATGAACTTATTTCTTGCTTAGCTGGACAAAGTCAACAAAGAATTTCTACAGACTCCCATCATCACAATATCTAGCTGCTAATAACACTGCATTTAACCACTCCATAGGTCACAATTCTTGTTTCATTTTATGTGAATGGTACTCACCAGTGTAAAACTCTAAAGAATATACTCTTGCTGTTTCTAACTCCCTTCCTCCAATTCTTTCATAAATCCATGCCAGTGGGCTTTTTGCTCCCACTGCTCAACCCAAAGCTGTTCTTGTTAACCTTCATGTTGCTAAATCAAATGGTAACTTCTCAATCTTTATATTACCTTACCTATAGGTAGAATTTTACAAATATGAACTCTTACTTCTTTCTTGAAATACATTATTGACTTGGATTCCAAGTCATCATATCCTATTGATTCTCCTACTACCTTATTGATTACCTCTCTTCAGTCTCTGACTGGTTTTCCCCTTTGCTTTATTATTTCTTAATTTTGAAAGACCTTAGGGCTCAGCTCCTGATCCACTCCTGACTTCTGTTCTTATTCACTCATTTGGTTATCTTATTCAGATTCTTGCCTTTAAATGCCATCTGCATGTATGTAAATGACTACATTTGTGCCTACAACCCAGAGTCCTACACTATGTTCAAATTATATATATAACCTCATATTCAATTTTCTGTTTTAGAAATATGTTTAAAATTTTTGTATCTGAACAAGAGCAAGAAGTCTATATTTCTCATTTTATCATACATAAAATTATAAATTACCAATTTCTGATTAAAGAAACTCTTAAAAATGTCGAATATGCTCAATTTGGTAAAAATTATTTCAAATTGACAGTTATTAGCATAGATAACATATGCTATTTTCACTACCAGGCATTTCATATTTAATGTGTCATGAACTCATGCCCAAAATGTCCTATTCCTGCAGTTTTGGCCACCTCAGGGAACTCTGTCTTTGCAGATGTTTAAGGCAATAAATGTGAAAACATACTTGATTTATCTCCTTTTCTCACAGCATACCTAGAATCTGTCAATAAATCCTGTTAACTCTACCTTCAAAATATATTCAGAAACTAATTATTTTAATTATTTCTACTCAATTCTATTCACTTTCACCTGCTCAAAGATACGATCTGTCCCCAAAATTACTGCATTAGCATCCTAACTTGTCACCCTAACTCCACATTTTCTCCTCCTACATTTTATTCTCAAGCTTACAGCCACAGTCATTATGTCACTCCTCTGCCTTAAAACCCTTCATTTGCTTTCTACATTACATAGAATAAAATTCAAAATCCTTAAAATAACTAACAGATTTATACAGGAGTTGACTTTTAGCTAGAAAATTATACAAAGCCACTCAGTTAATTTTAAAATGTATACATAAATCTTAACGTAGAGCAAACAAGTAAAACAAAACATAAAATCTAGTTATAAAATTATAGGTATAAAATAATATAACAGCATTAAATTCAAGGTATGTATTATGGACACTTAAAAGCAGTAGTAACCTGGTTTAGCTGACAGTTGCAATGATCAAGTTTCAGGGTGTTCACGGAAGAACTTTATGATAAATTCTGTATTACCTCAGGTTGCCTTATAATTAGGCTGCATTACCTCAGGTTGCTTACAAATAGGAAGTTAGTATACGGATTACATTTCAATGACTAACACTTAGGGAAATCAATAACATTGATACCAGTATAACAAATTAAATGCCAACACATAAAATTCTTAATTATAAGACTACATACTATAACAAAATAGGATTTATCCCATAATACAAAACTACTTACATATGATGCCTCCTAACTAAATATCAAATAGACGTAGACGTAGCGAAGATGTTTGCATATATGAATTACTCATTCAACTAAAATATTTGAAAAGGCAATCAAAATCTTTTTTGACAAAGTTAAAGATTATTTTTAAAAGACAGCCAATATCATACTTAATGGGAAGTTGAAAATTAAAAGTTCAGTTAAATCACTCATATCATCTACAATAACAAGAAAGATCTGTATTTATAATGTAAAATATGATATGAATTCAAACCTTCACAGAATATGAATGTATCATGTTAAGAACTGAAACAACATGGTCGTTGTCATAGTCCTGATATAAAGGAATACTTGAGGTTGGGTAATTTATAGAGAAAAGAAATTTATTTGGCCCAGTTTTGCAGTCTCTACCAGAAGCATGGTGCCAGCTTCTGCTTAAGGTGAGAGTCTCAGGCTGCTTCCACTCATGGTCAAGGTGAAGGGGCACAAGAGAGAAAGGAAGAGAGATGGGAGAGGTGCCAGGCTCTTTTTACCAACCAGTTCTCATGGAAACTACCTGAGATTGAATTCTTCTCCCCTCCACCCCCAGGGAAAACATTAATCTATTTATGAGAGATCTGCTCATCACTCAAACACCTCCTATGAAGCCCCGGCTTCCAAAATTGGTATCAAATTTCAATATGAGTTATGGGGATACAACGTCCAAATTATAGTAGTCATCAAAAGAAATAAATGAATGATTGAATAAATACATACATATGTAGATAAAAGGATTGGAAAGGAGTATACTAGACTGTTATCTGTTGTTGACATTGGTTGATACAAAATTGGGTAGTTTTTAAAATATAATTTTCTGTTTCTTTCTGTTTATTAATTAAAATTATATATGCTTTATATTTACAATGATAAATACTCAAAAAAAATGGATACGTAGAAATACTGTTGATCTTTGTATGTTTATTTTGTCTTGTAGCTTTACCGAAGTCGTTCATAATTTTAAAGGTTTCTTTCTGAAGTCTTCAGAGTTTTCTGTATATTAGATGATGTTTACTGCAAAGAGGGACAATTAGTTTTTCTCTTTTCCAATCTGAATGCCCTTTATTTCTTTCTCTTGCCTGATTGCTCTTACTAGAACTCCCAAGACTATGTTAAATGAGAATAGTGAAAGTGGGCACCCTTGTGTTGTTTCACTTCTTAGAGAAAACGTTTTCAGCTTTTCCACATTCAGTATGATGTTAGCTAGCTGAAACATAAATTAAGAATGGAATCCCACTTACAATAGCTACAAGAATAAAATAAAATAAGATATCAATAAATAAATTTAACCTGGACAGTGAAAGACCTCTACTAGAAAAATTGCAAAACACTGACGAAATAAATTGAAGAAGGCACAAACAAATGAAAAGATGCCTCATGCTCATGGATTGGAAACATTAGTATTGTTAAAATTACCATACTACCCAAAGCAATCTACAGATTCAATGTAATCCTTATCCAAAGACCTTATTTACAGAAAGAAAAAAATTTCTAAAATTGTTGTGACTACAAAAGATCCCAAATAACCAAAGTAATACTAAGCAAAAAGAACAAAGCTAGAGGTGTTACATTACTTGACTTCAAAATATACTATAAAGCTATAGTAAACAGCGTGATATTGGTATAAAACAGACATATAGACTAAAGAAACAGAATAAAGAACCCAGAAATAAATCCATGCACTCACAACCAAGTCATTTTAAACAAACCTGCTAACAACATACACTGGGGAAAGGGCACCCTCATCAATAAATGGAACTGGGAAAACTGGGTACCTCTATGCAGAAGAATGAAACTAGACCCTTATCTCTCACCATATACAAATCTCAATTTAAAATGGATTAAAGACTTAAGTGTAAACCTGAAACTATAAAACTACTAGAAGGAAACAGGGAAATGACTAGGACATTGGTCTAGGCAGCAATTTTATGGTTAAGACCAAAAAATCACAGGTAACGAAAGCAAAAATAGACAAAAGGCACTATATTAAACTAAAAAGCTTCTTTGTTGTTGTTTGTTTTTTGTTTTCTTTTGTTTTATATGTATATATTTTTATTATACTTTAAGTTCTATGGTACATGTGCACAACATGCAGGTTTGTTGCATATGTATACATGTGCCATGTTGGTGTGCGGCACCCATTAACTCATCATTTACATTAGGTCTAATGCTATCCCTCCCCACTCCCTCCACCCCACAACAGGCCCCGGTGTGTGATTTTCCCCTTCCTGTGTCCAAGTGTTCTCATTGCTCAATTCCCACCTATGAGTGAGAACATGCGGTGTTCGATTTTGTGTCCTTGTGATAGTTTGCTGAGAATGATGGTTTCCAGCTTCATCCATGTCCCTACAAAGGACATGAACTCATCATTTTTTATGGCTGCATAGTATTCCATGGCGTATATGTGCCAGGGTCAGGGACCCACTTGAGGAGGCAGTCTGTCTGTTCTCAGATCTCAAACTCCATGCTGGGAGAACCACTACTCTCTTCAGTGCTGTCAGACAGGAACATTTAAGTCTGCAGAGGTTTCTGCTGCCCTTTGTTTGGCTATGCCCTGCCCCCAGGGGTGGAGTCTACAGAGGCAGGCAGGACTGCTTGAGCTGCAGTGGGCTCCACCTAGTTCCAGCCTCCCGGCTGCTGTTTACCTACTCAAGCCTCAGCAATGGCGGGCCCCCCTCCCCCAGGCTCGCTGCCACCTTGCAGTTCGATCTCAGACTGCTGTGCTAGCAATGAGTGAGGCTCTGTGGGCGTGGGACCCTTTGAGCCAGGCGCAGGATATAATCTGGTGTGCCATTTGCTAAGACCATTGGAAAAACACAGTATTAGGGTGGGAGTGACCCGATTTTCCAGGTGCTGTCTGTCACAGCTTTGCTTGGCTGTGAAAGGGAATTAATTCCCTGACCCCTTGCACTTCCTGGGTGAGGTGATGCCTCGCCCTGCTTCGGCTCACTCTCGGTTCTCTGCACCCACTGTCCTGCACCCACTGTCCGACAAGCCCCAGTGAGATGAACCCATTACCTCAGATGGAAATGCAGAAATCACCCATCTTCTGCATCGCTCACACTGGGAGCTGTAGACTGGAGCTGTTCCTATTTGGCCACCTTGGAACCGCCCCTCCAAACTAAAAAGCTTTATACAACAAAGAAGACAATTAAAGGAGTGAAGAAACAACCAATAAGATGGTAGAAAATATTTATAACTATTCATCCAAAAAGGAACTGATTTCCAGAATACACAAGAAACTCAAACAACTCAACAGCATACACACACACACACACACACACACATAAACACACATAAATGTGTTAAACAGTGGGTGAAATATCTGAATAGATATGTCTTCATAAGACATACAAATACCATTTTCACATCAACAGGTATATGAAAAAATGCTCAGCATCAAAATCATCAGAGGAATGCAAATTAAAACCACAGTGAGGTATTATCTTGCCCCAGTCAGAATGGCTATTATAAAAAGACAAAAAAATAACAAACGCTGGTAAGAATACAGAGAAAAGAGAACTCATATACATTGTTGACAGGAATGTAAATTGTTACATATATTGTAAAAGTATTATAGTATGGAGGTGTTCTCCAAAATCTAAAAATAGAACTACCATCCCATCCAGAAATCCCAGTACTTGGTATTTATCCAAAGGAAAGGAAATCAGTGTATCAAAGGGATATCTGTACCCCTATGTTTACTGCAGCACTTTTGCAAGAGGAAAGATATGGAATTACCTAAGTGTCCATCAACAGAAAAATGGATAAAGAAAATGAGGTACATCTACTCCATTAAATACTATTCTATCATTTAAAATAAAATGAAATTCTGTAATTCGCAGCAACATGGGTGAACCTGGGTGACATTATGTTAAGTAAAATAAACCAGGCACATGAATACATATATTGCATGTTCTCACTCACATATGGGAGTTAAAACATTGATCACATGGAGGTAGAGAGTGGAATAAAAGTTACTAGATGTGGAGAATGGTGGGGTGGGGAAAATGAAGAATGCAGTTAGCTAGAATAATTTCTACTGTTCAATACCATAGCAGGGTGATTATAATTAACAACAATTAATAGTATATTTCAAAATAGCTAGCAGTGAAGATTTGAAATGTTGGCAACATAAAAATAAAATTTTCAAATGATGAATATGAAAAATACCCTGATTTGATCATTATGATTTGTATATATGTATCAAAATATCACACATAATCCATAAATATGCAATTATTATATATCAGGTTTTTAAATTGATAATGAAACTAAAGATGTTTTCAAAGATATTTCCCTCTCAAAGTTTCTTTGATCTTTTTTTTTCACCTAAACTAGATTTTCTTTTTCTGGACATACAGAGTTAAGAATGTATAAACCTATTTAAATACATATTTTATTGTTTCAAGTCGTGACATCATTGCACATGTCAAAGTTTTTAAATAATATCCTTTTAACAGTATGTTAAAGAAATTTAATAGACTTGTCAAATTCTAAATTTGCTACTGATGCACAGTAGGAATACAATAGACATGACACAAACAAATTTAATCGTATCATCCATTGTACCTTGAGTTTTGCATGTTTCATACATTTTAAGATACATTATAGGAATAAATGGTGAAAACTTATCTAAAATGAAATCCTATTCAGTTACTGAATTATATTTTTTTTTCTTTTTAAAACGGAGTCTCACTCTGTCACCCAGGCTGGAGTGCGGTGTCACGATTTTTGCTCACTGCAACCTCTGCCTCCAGGGTTCAAGAGATTCTCCTGCCTCAGCCTCCTGAGTAGCTAGTACTACAGGTGCACGCCACGACACCCAGCTAATTTTTGTATTTTTAGTAGAGACAGGATTTCACCATGTTGGCCAGGCTGGTCTTGAACCCCTGACCTCATGTGATCCACCTACCTTGGCCTCCCAGAATTCTGGGATTACAGGTGTGAGTCACCACCCGCCCTGCCCTGAATTATATTCTGAAAACAAATAGACAAATTTTAATAACACATATTTATAAGGACTCAGAAGAATACCTTAAAAGGATATTTAGGTTCTTAAAAATAAGTTTCTATAAGCAAGACTTTGGATTATACATTTACTCATTACACATACAGAAAATGCTTTCATACATACAGAAAATATTTTTTTTAATTTTTATGCTACTGGCATTTTACAATAAAATATACTTATTGCACTTCTGTATCCATGATAGTATCAAACTGTTAATTCATCGTTACATGGATTTTTTTATTTTTTCTATTAATTTTAAATAATGAAAGCTATGGTAATTTCATGTCAAATAATAGGTACTTCAAGGATGATATCACTTGACAATAGCTTTTTGTTTGTTACTTTTTCCTTAAAAGGTTAAATATAATTTAAGAGGGACGCAATATTCCTGACAGGTTCATAGACCCATAACACCACAGCTATGTGTAGACTCAACTACTTTATTAGGCTTTAGAAAAATTCCCTGTCTCACTGTATATCGAATGTTCAAAGTCCTGGTGGCCTCCAGTAACCTGAATGCTGTGCCAC
Organism: Symphalangus syndactylus; assembly: GCF_028878055.3. Taxonomy (NCBI): domain Eukaryota; kingdom Metazoa; phylum Chordata; class Mammalia; order Primates; family Hylobatidae; genus Symphalangus; species Symphalangus syndactylus. Next base: position 108,395,734 of record NC_072426.2, on the reverse strand, counting down.
TCAGGGCTCACAAGTTGTAATGTGGAACATTAAACAGTGAAATAAGATAGTCTGATAAAAATTCACTAAGAAAGGTGAATTTTGATGGTTAATTCTTATTATTTGATTTAGAAATTTAAAAAATAACTAGAATAAATTATAGGAATAGGAAAAATATCCTTAGGAAGTCCAGATTTATTTTTATTGGTAAAATGATTTTAAATATAAAATATGCTATTTTTAAGTACTTTTGAAACATCTGCCTTTATCACTGTACAATACTATAAAATGTTAAAACCATTAGCAGAATAAAATGCTATGTATTTGTATTTTTTCTGTCACTCTGTTCATATTCCACTTTACCACTCTAATCTCTCATCTGTCTAATTAGTCTCCTTGTCTCAAAGCTTATATCCCTTTGAATCATCTTCTCATTTTAACATTTAAGCTGGATAATGCTATTTCATTCTTTCCAACACTTCAAAAACACCTTAATGCGGAAGGTCTAAATTTCTTAACATGTCATGGAGTAGTGTGCCGGAAAAGCTTTAACACCTGGCAGTAGGGGAAAAAGTCTAATTTATAGTGTTTGTCTATTTTCAGTGTGAAACTAATCTCATCATATCCCATTTCAAGTTACCAACGGTGACATAAATGAACTGAGCTAGTGAATAGATTCTGTATAGCAGCACTTGAAACCAAATCCAGCCCACCCCTTAATGCAATACTCTGTTTCCTATCTCTGTTCTTGTCTCATATCCTACCTCGTATTGCATTATCACTTAAAACTTACAGAAGCCATGAGACACAGAAGGCTTCAATGTGACAAATGTCATCATGCCTCTATGTTGCATCTTTTTAAATTCAACTCCTTATGCCTTCAATTGCTCCTCCCTATACCAACTTCATTTACCCATACATTCACACAACTATTCATTTACTTTCATTCATTCATTATGTAATAATTATTTATTGAAGCCATTCTAGGAAGCACTTACTGTTTTGTGTTGGATATAGATACACTTAACAAAACTCCATAACATGAAAACAAAAACTGCCATGAGAGTTAAGAAAGCTAAAATAAAAAAAAAAACAGTTGATAAGACAGAAGGATTTAACTAAATTGAAAAGTCAAATGAATCATGAGAAATAATTATATTAATAATCCAATAATTATTATTAATATAAATTCTAAACTAAATGCACACTGAGTAATATGGTATCTTGAAATTTTGGCAATTATATGTTATAATTTTAAGTTTGAAATATTTTTTCTTACTACTAAAGATACATTGACAATTTTACATAAATGACAATTTGTACAGATTTGGTTAATGTGCTTAGGCTAATAGGTAACAACTGAAGAAAACAGAATTGTGTCTACGACACAATTATAGATCACTATACAAAAAGTTGGAAGTTGTGGGTATTTCTGACACTTCCATTGACTGCTTGATGCTAAAAGCTCACGTCTTTTCATCTATAAATTAGGATTCTGTCTTGCTATAACAAAATACCTTAGACTGGGTAACTTATAAACAACAGAAATTTATTGTTAATGGTTCTGTAGGCTAGGAAGTTCGAGACTAAGATACGAGGAGATTCAGAGTCTAGTGAGGGCTGGCTTGCTTCTACAAAGATGGAGCTTTTGATGTGTTCTCACATGGCAAAAGGGACAAAAACTTCCTTGGGCTCTTTTATAAGGGAATTAATCCCATCCACAAGGGCTCCACCTTCATGACCTAGTCACCTCACAAAGGCCACTCCTTTTATACCAACACATTGGGGATTATATTTCAATAAAAGAACTTTGGAGGGACACAAACATTCAGACCATAGCAAATTAGAACATTTGTCTTTTGAAACCAATACAGGATCAGATAAAATAATAAATATAAACAAAAATACTACTGAATTTGGGGGAAAATGGCATCCAAATAGTATTAACACCTTTATACTTCAAATAAATGTGGATTTAAAAAATTTCTGATAATAAAGCATAGCACAATGCAGTGATATAATAAATAGTGTAGTCTTGGAATATGGATTGCTATTAGCTATAGCCAATAATAAATACTTAATAAAGCATAAGAGTTCTCTTATTATTTTTAGATGATGTAATATATTTGTTGAATTCCTTTCAGATAACATTTGCCAAAGTTAATTGTGTTCTTCAAGTCATTTAATGCTAGTTGATATTTTGCCTTGCAGTGCTGGAAAATTGAACGTACAATTAATTTTTTTTTCACAGACATGGAACTAGCAAGAAATAATTCAATGCTTTCTATAATACATTCAAAGTTTGGTATGGAATATAACTTCGCATTTTAGGATATGCTGCTGGAGGCTTTACCACTCAATTCACTGAACACAAATCAAGGCAATTCTAGCTTAGGCTAGAAAAAGATATGTATATTCCAATACAGGCCAGTGCTGTGTTTATGCAAAAGAAATTGAAAATAAAATCAGCAGAAATATGAATATTATGTCTATATGGTAGTTACGAGGGTATTTAGAAATTCATGTTGTATGAATTGTTACATTTCCAGTTAAAACCTTTAAATCATGTAGATATAATCTAAAATCTTTGTCATTTGTGCTTCTTTAAGGAGTAGTGCGAAATTGTCTGATATAGATTTTTAGAAGATAAACAGAAAATATTTGATTTTTCTCTACTTTGTTTTTATAATCATACAAAGTCAGGAGATAGAAAACATGGAATTGTGTTGGTTCGACAAACCCTATCTGTACAATTATTAATAGTAGTTATTATCTCCCTCATTATAACCATCATTTTCAAGGCACAGTCTAAGTTCTCTGGAAAATACAAACATAAATAAAAACATTCCTTGTGTTCATGTTTCAACATAAATGCAATAAAAAGTCAACAATAGATATTTAACAACATTTAAAAAGAAGCAAAGCCAAATGATTATGGAACATAGTTTCTTAGTTGTCAAATTTTATAAATATATATCTTTATTATGTGTCTGGATGTGTATCAGAAAACAATAATGTATGTGTATCAATCTTTCAATATATTGAAATTGTTTCATACCATACAAAGGTAGTAGAAATTATATATGTACACGTAGTAAACTATTTATCTTAAATAAACTTGTTTAAGTATAATAATTGTAAATATATATAGACATGTAACTGCAAGAATATTTAATGCAATGCTGTTCGAATAGTAAAATAGAATAAACCTCTTAAATGTTCAAGTTGGAAAATGAGATAATAAATTATTCATTGAGTAATTCATCAGATCTGCAGATACTAATTTTTTCCCCAAACACTGTGCTTTCTCCTTGGCATATAGGAATAATTAAGATAGACATCAGTCATTATTTTTTTCAAGCTATCTTTGAAGAAATACATTACACCAAAAATTGTGGTAAAGAAAGAGTCCACATCAAGGGAAGTACCAAAATCTGTAGATATAGAGCTAAGAAACATAAGTTATTCTATGAGTTGCCAAATGTTTCACTGAATCAATGTAGGTAAGAAAAGTCCTAAATATTAAGTGTGGTAATGGAGGCAAAATGTTGGGAGGAACCATAAAAGCCGGCGCTTGAAAGTCAGAGAGCCACATGGGTGGAAGGCAATTAAACTCAAGCATGGCTCAAATGCAAAATTTCAAAAGTTTTATTAACAAGCAATTTTGCTGAAAAGAAGTCAAGGAAATATATACATTTGAAAGAACCATTGTAAGGTATATGAAGAAATTTGAACTTTATATTTTAAAAATAAAAAAATTCATATAAGGACTGAATGAGAATGATGATTAGTCTAACTTCAAGAAAGATTGTTACTGAATAGAAATTTGGCAAAACTATAACTGAAATAAACAAAGATGGAAGGACCTGTAAGATATGGTTATAATTAGAATTGACAAAATATTAACTGATTGAAATAGAGAGTAGGGGATAAAGAGATGTTTTGTACAACTCAAACTCTAGGTATTTTAGTAAATGGTAGCATTATATGGGGACATAGAGACCTCTGAAAGAACAATAAGTTTTCATGCAGAAATGATGCATTCAGTTTTTACAAGTTGACTCTGAGATATGTAATAGATACAGAAAACCAAAACAAGAGGTATGTATGTCAAAATGTAAATAGCATTGTTCTCTTGGTACTAAGATTTTGAGCAAATCTTATTTTTGACTGAAATTTCTAAGTTGCTCAGAAGTAACCTCTCATGCCTTCAGTATTACACAAATAATACTTTTTTTTTTTGCTTTTTTTATTTCAATAGTTTTTGGGAACAGGTGGTGTTTGGTTACATGAACAATTTCTTTAGTGGTGATTTCTGAGACTTTGGTGCACCTATCACCTGAGCAGTGTACACTGCACCCAATTTACAGTCTTTTATCCCTCACCTCCCTCCCACCCTTTCCTCCGAGTCTCCAGTTCTCATTGTATCATTCTTATGCCTTTGCATCCTCATACTAAGGTTTTGCACAGCAAAAGAAAGTCAGCAGAGTAAACAGATGACTCATAGAGTGGTAGAAACCGTCACAATCAATACATCCAACAAAAGACTAATATCCAGAATCTGCAAGGAACACAAACAAAACACCAAGAACAAAACAAACAATCCCATCAAAAAGTGGGCTAAGGACATGAATAGACAATTCTTAAAAGATGATACACAAATGGCCAACAAACATATGAAAAAATGCTCAACATCACTAACGATCAGGGAAATGCAAATCAAAACCACAATGCAATATCACTTCACTCCTGCAAGAATGGCCATAATCAAAAAGTCAAAAAACAATAAATGTTGGCGTGGTAAAAAGGGAACACTTCTACACTATTGGTGGGAATGTAAACTAGTGCAATCACTGTGAATAACAATGTGGAGATTCCTTAAAGAACTAAAAGTAAATTTACCATTTGATTCAGCAGTCTCACTCCTTGTTATCTACCCAGAGGAAATGAGGTCATTATACGAAAAGATACCCGCACACACATTTATAGCAGCACAGTTCACAATTGCAAAAATATGGAACCAGCCCAAATGTCCATCAATCAACAAGTGGATAAAGAAAATGTGGTATACCATGGAGTACTACTCAGCCATAAAAAGGAACAAATTAATGGCATTTGCAGCAACCTGGATGGAATTGGAGACCATTATCCTAAGTGAAGTAACTCAGGAATGAAAAATCAAACATCACTTATTCTTACTCATAAGTGGAAGCTAAGGTATGAGGATGCAAAGGCATAAGAATGACACAATGGACTTTTGGGACTCAGGGAAAATGGTGGGAGAGGGGTGAGGGATAAAAGACTACATATTGGGTACAGTGTACACTGCTTGGGTGATGGGTACACTAAAATCTCAGAAATCACTAAAGAAGTTATTAATGAACCAAATACCACCTGTTCCCCCAAAACCTATTGAAATAAAAAATAATAATAAAATAAAATTATGTCAACACAGACTAAAATGTGTCCATGGGTTTATTCCTGCATATATGATATATTTATAACAATTTTTGATGTTTATTGCAATCTTGTAAATAAACACACCAATGATTTGGGTCAAATATTCAAAGCAATACAATAATTTTAAGCCTTTTTCATGAGTTTTAACTGTCAGATAAGTAATTGAAATCAGGCTATTTTATAATATATCCTTCATAAATTCTCCTATATGAAGCACATTCTGATATTTGTGAGAATTAAATGAATTATCAAATAAGAAAATTAAATGAGTTATCACATAAGAAATAGTTGGAATTGTATTTGGCACATAGTCAGCATTCTATATGGTTAACTTGTTAAAAATGCATAACTGCATGACAAATAGCACTAAGTTTGCTGTAACTAGATACATAGTGAATATTTGGAACTGAGTATTATGTTAGGATTGGAGATTTTTCTAAAGATAATCTTTTGAAAGATAATTTTTGCTCATATTCTGGGGTAGTTTTAAGGTAGCCCTACTTTATTTCACAGTGGTTGATTATGCAAAATTTGTAGATTTTTCTATATGAAAGAAAATATAAGCAAAATTACAAAAGGATCATCCTTATACCATGTTTATGAAAACATTGTCCAAATGTGAATCTAATTGTTTTGTTTTCCTCCGGTGAATTTTTGTGGAGTTGTGCTATTGTGATAGAAAGAAAGAGTGGAAATATTATATTACCTTAGTTTAACAGCTACAGCAAAATGATGCAAATAATGACTACAGAAAAGCGATGAAAATAAAGTAATTTGCAATTAGGGAAGCTGAAAAAAGAAAAGAAATGTTGAAGCCTTAAAGGAAACAAAATATGGTTTAATGTTTTTATCCAAAATTATTTAATGTGCTGTAAATATATATAACCACACAATCTAAGTCTTACAAATAAGTTTCATTCAAAACCTTGGAGGAGAAAAGTAGAAAGAAGACTATTTTATACTGAAAACATTTCTACTCAGCAGAACCTATATCTTAGTAACATTCTGTTGATAAAAAACTTAGACTTAACATTCAAATTCTCTTTGCACACCTTCATTTGAATAAGGACCATCCTTAAGGTAGTGAGTGACAGTAAAACTTTCTGACATAATGCCATTTATTTAAGCTGCGCAATACCAGATCTGTTATGTAAAACAACTCTTTCTGTCTTGGTCTCAAGAATTTCTTGACTTGTAGAACTCTGTAGAGATTCAAGTACAGATAACTCACAATTTTCTTTCCTAAGAACTTCATACAATAGTCATCAAAACTGTTAGGGGTTCAGTTGTGTTCCCTCCAGTAAAGATATGTTGAAATTCTAACCCCTAGTATCTCAATTAGAATGTGACATTGAAAATAGTGTCCTAGTAGTAGATTTAATTTGTAAACATGAGCTAATTAATAGGGTGTGTCCCTAACTCAATTTGACTGGTGTCTTTAAATGAAGACTTCCCTATGAAGATATGAAAACACACAGGGAGAATGCCATGTGGCAACAAAAGCAAAGATTGGAGTCATGTAGCTTCAAGTCAAGGAATGCTAAAGATTGCTTGCAGATCAGTGGAAGTTAGGAAGAGACAAGGAAGGATTTCCCCTATAGCTTTCAGAGGGTGTGTAGCCCTGAGAAAACTTTGATTTTGTTCTTCTAGCCTCCAGAACTGTAAGCTAATAAATTTCTGCTTCGTAAAGCCACCCTATTTGTATCTACTTTATTACAACAGCCCTAGGAAGATCATACAAAGACCTAAAGGATTTCTCAGCTAGAGTCTCTGTATGTGTAGACATATCTTTCTACATATGTGATGCAAGTTATTCGCTCTTTGCATCTCTCCTTCCTTAATTTATTGTTTAGGGAACTATTTCCTAGTCTGATATAAAGTTACTTAGTTTGAGTTTAGATTCCATTCCACTTTATTATAAATGTGACCTTAATTAACCTTCTTAAAATACACTGGCTTTCAAGGACAGCTTCCTTGAAAATAATGCTACAGTGCTAGTCAATTGCTAAAGTAATATCATTTCATAAAGCTATTCATAGAAATGGCCCTTGAATATTAAAAGCTTCCATCACTTGGAACTTATATAAACATTGTAATATAAATGTAACTTATCTTGGCTTCCAAAATGACAGTCTGAAACTTAGAATAGAAAAATGCCTTTTAAACACTGCTCATAGATAATGTGATAAAACTATAACATAACAAGCACATAATTAAGAATAGCATTCAAAGAAGCTTAAATTTAGAGAATTCTAAATATATTTACTTGAAATTAGCAGATTATCTTTACAATTGATTATAAAATAAATTGAGAATGTATGTAGAAATGTTTATTTTGTATTCATATAATGTTCTCAATATCAATTTCCTCTATGTTGAAAATTTGACACACTATAATTCAGAAAGTCTTAATTTTTTAACACAAATTTTATTAAAAAGTCATTTACAGCACTGCTAAGAAGAAAGGTTTAAAGTATTTGAGATTAAATTGTTTTGTTAGCTCACAGTCTACAAAGGTACAGTTTGTACCCCTAATAATAGGCTTTTATTAAACAAATATATGTCAACTTTCAGTTAGAAGGGCTCCATATAAAGCTATAATTACTACTCATAACTTGGATATCACTGATTGGTTTTACATGTTTACCTTTTACTGTGCTTTGTACTTGAAATATCTCTGTTTTTCTGAGCAATAGTCAGTGGTACATGGAAACTGCGTGGTACAAACAAATGCAATTTAAAATACAGGACTTATTATGAAATACTCATCTACTTTGGTGCAGCTACTTCAGCCAAATTTTATGCTTCACGATCCACTGAACATTTCTTGTGACTGCCTGCTTTGGGTTGGACCATTTGCAGCCTCAGAGCAAATTGTCTGTTTATCTAAGTCTTCCTTCTACTGAATAGGTCATGTCAAGTGTCACTGTTCACAAGGGCTTCCTTTATAAAAATTGTTTTCTTGCATCTGAGATTCTATAAGCTTTTGTACTACTCACCACTCACTATCATGTGATAATTTTCCAGTGTTAAATCAGGCCTACTAAATGTTAACTCTCATTTGTGCCCATTTTCTACCAACTTACTGTATTTATTTAATAACAAAATCATTTCAAATTAGCCATTAATGCTTCAAAATCTCTCCATACTGCTTAAATACTCACTTTCCACCTTATCTCCTACTTCACAGAAAAAATGAAAATGATCAAAATGTAACTCCCTGTAGATCTACAAATCTACCTGCATCCACGCTCATTCTCCATCCATCCTTCTAAAAGTTCCTCAAATGCTTTTAACACTCTAAAATTTTTTTTAAAATTTCATAGACATCATGTTACCTTTTTATGCTACTATACTCTCCTAAATTTTATTTGTTTGCAAGTGATATTTGATTATTTATTTGTACCTTTGTTATATTGCAGACAAAATTAGAATACATAAATGAAGCACAAATAAGAAAAGCAAAATGAACTACAGACAGCTAAAAATTCTGAACACGTGTTATCTTTCTAGCCCATTTTCTACAGAGATAAACAGACTTTTTTATATTCAACTATTAATATATCATGAAAACTTTCTACATATGTATATATGTTTTTATGGCACTAATTGTTGTATTTCACAATCTGTTTTTCACCGTCTAATTGTTCCTTCTCTTTTTTGAGAATCTTTCTTGGTTAATTATTTTATTTTATTTTGGGTTCTTGACCCCCTTTATTGGTTTCTCTCCCAATATCCCAAATGTTTTTCAACCTAAAACTAAGAAAATACATATTCGCCCCCATTTATCTTTCTCTTGTATCTCTGTCTGTGCTTTCATTATTAAATTTATTCTGAGAGCTCTCCATATGTCTTGAATTCTCTTCTTCAGATCTTGCTAGTTTCTTAGTAGACTTAAATATAGTTTCTATTACCAAAATTCCTTTGAAAGTGTTCTTTTAAATGTCAACAATGACTCTTCATGTGAAACTATAATTTATTTTTCATCCATTTACATGTTTTATCCTCATCTAGAATAGTCTATGCACTAGCCATTATTTTCTCCTTGAAACTACACTATTGACCACTGTTTTAGGGTATTCCACAGAAACACAATTAATAGTTATATAGATATAGATGATGGCATATAAATATAGTAGGAGGACAGGTCCTTAGGTAGCATTGGCTGACCCAGCTCTCTCATTATAGTTCTAAGAACAACTGTGAAATATACCAAGAATGTAATGTCCTGAGATATGGAGGAACTGTCCAAAAACAATCCACACTGAGCCATTATCCCTTATAGAACAGGATATTCTGCAAAGCTTGAGCTCAGCAATTCAAGTTGTGCTCAGGTTATAAAAACTCGGGGCAGAGTACACTCAGGGTTCATCCACTGTGGTATGATGAAGGATCTGCACAGACCCAATTCCAGGTACCCTGGGCAGCTTTCCTGATCCTTGAAGGACTGGCTCACCATGAACCCAAGTCTTCTGTTTATTCTTGCTGCCTATCTGTGAGTAATAAATCTGCTTTGCCTGGCTTTTACAAATGTTCTCTCTCACCAAACTCATACAAATGATAGAGGTACTGGGGCTCTTTTTGCCCCCTCACGGCTCTCCTTATAGTGTTGGGACTGTCGCAGTAGCTGGGTTTACTCTAAGCCCCTGCCAGATCTACAAGCCAAACTTTGCTGAGTGAGAGAGAGGGGTTAAGATAGATACATAATGGAGATCTCTCTCTCTCTATATATATATATCTCTAAACCTTCCCTCCCCGCCATAAAATTTTTGTGTAGGTGTATGCACACACACATAGAGAGGTTTATTTTAAGAAATTGGCTCAAGTGATTTTGGAGGTTTGCTTTGTAGGGCCAACCCACTGGCTGAAAAGTCAAGTGACAATTGATGTTGAGGTTTTGAGACTGAAATTCACAGACAAGTCAGGCAGGATAGAAACATTGGCACAGTTGGACATTTGCAGTGTTGTGACAGAATTTCTTCAGAAAACCTCAGTCTTTGCTCTTGAGGCTTTTAACTGATTGGATGAGGTCTGTACACACTGTTAAGAGTAATCTGCTATGCCTAAAGTCTACTGATTGTAAATGTTAGTCATATCTAAAAAAATATCTTTACAGTATTATCTAAACGGGTGCTTCACCAAACAACTGGGTATCATAGCCTAGCCAAGTTAACACATAAAATTAATCATTACAGCCAGTAGTAGATTTTCTCTTCTAACTCTATAGCTCTCTATAAAGCTCTCTTTTCGTTGGTTCTGTTTCCTAAGTTTTTCTCTTTAACACACATTTGATGCTATTTTTTCTGCTTTTAACTGCAATTATTATCTCTAGAAATCTCTTCTATTCACATGTGTCAAGTATAACCATGCCAAAAAGCTCACACATCTGTTTCTTCAACTATGATTAGTTCTTTATACTCTACATAAACATATGTTTAACTGAGTATTGGAAAGATCAATGTTTATGTCCCACAGATTATTATGAGTTAAATAGTTCTAAGTGAGGTACTATTTTATTATTATTCAGCAATATCCTACTGTTTTTTCCTGGTTCTACTAACTCAAAAGATAGGCTTAAAAATCCAATATTTTACGTAAAATATTTCAATGTTTTCTAGATTTCTATCCTATATGAACCCCTAGTTTAATAATCGAAGAGCAATTAGAGACTTTACTACTTGTCTTCAGTCTACCTTCAGTTACATCTCCAGCCTGTCCTGTAGGAAACCTCACTCGATGACTTGCTCTGTAAAGTTAGGTCTTGTTTCTTTATATGAGCTATTTGTATGTTTTTCATTCCAAAATAATTGTTGAGCAAATACCAAGTGCCAGTCACTTTTTGGTTCCCCCACCATCAGTGGACTTTGGTTCCTCCACCGTCAGTGGACTTAGTCACATAGTTTAGTAGTTCAAGGCCAGTTCTAAAAAGAAACAAAGACCACCTGGGAATCATTAAATACTGAAATGTATAATATTTAGATATCATTAGAGATTTTTAAAATAATATAATATTAGGAATAAGAAGTCAGCAATAGTGAAAAAAGTTGTGACTAAAGTCTGCTTTTTTTTCTTTTTCAGTTAAAATATTACTGTGAGAAATGTTAATTTGAAATATAGTAAGGTGGACAATAGCAAAATGTTTAGTTTATATGTCACACAAATTGATGGTTTTATGTCCCATTCTGAGCTTGAATAAAATTATATTTCAAGTTAATCTACATGGTATCCCACTCACTGAGTTAACTAGGATTTACCAATTCTCATAGATCAAGGGGCCACAAGTCAGAAGAGTAAAACAGGTTTTAAATATTAATAATGTGTCAGAAAATCTTCACTAAACCAGTTAAATTATGATTTTTAAATTAATTGGGTAAATAAGTATTGCAGAGTAGAAAACTGAAAACAAGAGGGCAAGCTAATATAAACAAAGTTTAAAGAAGATGTCCGTGAATATAAAGTTACAAAATGTAAGATACCCAGGCATTAACTGGATGAAGATAAAATGCCTTATGATACTTCTTGCCCAACTTCTAGTTAGAAAATTATGTCCCCAGATCCACCTCAACTGTTGGTGTTTAGTTCTGAATAGTGACATTTGTAATTCCTGTCAATTTTTTAAATGTTAAAATTGATTTAAATATTTTTAATTTAATAATAATTCACCGATAAGGATAAAAGGAGAGTGCTTTTTACAAATTCAGTTTAATTGGTATTTCAATAGATTTTTGTCTGATAGGAAGTTTTTGATATATTTTATGTTACTGACATATTTACTCTTTTTCTTCATTAGTAGCAACCTGTATTTGATAAGCAGAAAAAAAGATAGGGTGAAGACTACTCAAATTCTAGTTTAAATAAGGAATTAGAATTACATGATACAAAATTATAACTTCAATTATGAAAGTAAGCAGATAACCGGTGATTCTGGTAAACACTGGTGTAAACACTGGTATCACAAATGAGAAAATACAGAAAACCTTCACCAATAATAAATGTATCACATTGCTTTTAATAATTTCATGGGAAATCATTCTATTTAAGTGAATTCAATTGATATTGAAATAATAGTTATAGCATTGCTGAGACTTTTTTTTTTTTATTTTAGCCACACTAAAGTAATTTACCGCGGTAAGATAATTTGAAAACCTATTGCACTAACTTACTGGAGTTTGTGATTTATGGTTTTTTGTAACATGTTTGAATTTGTATGTCCAATTCTGTATTGCTTAAAGATCACCTTGCCATCATTACATATCAATTTTAGGCCCTGCAAAACCTAGATCCTTCCATGCTTTTAGGATATGTCAAGCTCTTCAGTTTTTTGTTATTGTTGTTGCTACACCCCTAACACCTTTATCCCACCTAAAAGAAACAGGTAGGATAATATGAATGTGTTTATGAAATCTTATTTATTATTGGTCATCACTGGGAGGAACATAGTCACTGGGTTGGGATTTTTTCCCACTTCTCCTCTTTGGCTCCATTAGGATTCTTCGTATGTAATCTCATCTTATCTCACAACTATATGTAAGTCAAGCCCAGGTCTTTCCCCTTGCATTAAGGAAGCCATATGTGCATAGGACACAGCAGAACGAAGTGATACACAGTTATCTACACCAGGCAAAAAAAAAAAAAAAAAAAAAAAAACCTTAAAACCATGTGGCAATGGTCAGTAGAACTAGAATTTGCATAAAGTTTAAAGCAAAATAATTTAGGAACATGTGTGTAATCATTCTTTCTTGTGTATGTAATTTATTGAATGGCCAAGTAAAATACACTTATTGAAATATAGTATCCCAATTAAGTAGGTTAATGAAATACTATAGATAATTAAGTAGGTTAATGAAATACTATACTTTTTTCAAAACATAGCAAAATTACTCGTTTTGCCATATGAAATTATATTCAATTTTAGTCACGAAGTTATTAATGTTATACTTGTAAATTTGTATGTCCTCATGGCAACTGAGTTTGTTTTGTTATTTACCTGCTTGATGTTGGAAAAAATTGTTCTAAAACATTCTAATTTCAAGTATTTAGCCAAATAATTTAAATTTGTGAATGGATAGCAATTGAGATTTGAACGTACTGGGCAGAGTTGCGTTATTGTTTATTTCCTTCTTGTTTAATATCTAATCCAAACTTGGATACAAAACTATTCAGTGACTAATTTAAACTGATGTAAACATTTATAGGATCCACATTATTAAGTGTGCATCACCCTCTTTATAAATACAATGAAATAACTCTCAAGGATATACCCAGTCTGTAATTGATTGGTGCAAAAAGGATATTCTGATTGTCTTGTTAAAAAAAAATAAGGATTTTTATAGTACCTACCAATAAATGATATATAATAACTGAGAATTACTTGCAGCATAAGAAATATTATTTCTTTTAAAACATGATTTTATGCCTTTTTTTGCCAAAAGGGTTTAAGATTTTTTTTTTAAAAAAAAAAAAAAAGAAGGAAGAGTTTAGATAGATTTAATTGGATTATGGTTGAGCTGACTCGGTGAATTAGCAATGATACTGGACAGTGAATAAGGAATTTAGATACTTTATTTCGAAGCATTCTGATTTTCTCCTGGGAATATTTGCAAATGAACACTCTGTGTGTGTGTGTGTGTGTGTGTGTGTGTTTGTGTGTGTGTGTATGTATACATCTATATATGTATACAAGGACTTGGTCTCCTCTTTAACAGAATCTACTCGACATGTAAATATATTTTTGTATGGAGGTAGTTAATAATCTAACTGTTGAATTTCTTTTATTAAAACATTAAAATTGTAGAAACTAGAGTCAATGCTGAGAATTCTTTTAAAATCTTCTTGTGTTTTCTCACCCTTTTACATAATGAATAACATGTTGGCATGTTCTACCAGACAGAAAAATGACTTTTTAAAAAAAGTTCCCTTTAGACTTTGTACAGAAAAGCCAAAGATACTTTCCTTTAGTAATTCTGTAACAAAATATTACGTTTTAACATCGTGTTATATCCTGAGAAACATCTCTTATCCTTGTCTGATCTTATAAGAACCTCTCAGGGCAAACACGATGTGTGACTCTTCTTTATATTCCACTCTGAGCCTAGAAACACCTTTTATGCTTCTTCAGTATCTGTTCGCCTGTTATTCCTTTCTGCCTCCTTCAAATAAATCATTTCATCAGTCATCCTGCCTACCACGCATCACCTCTCATTCCTTACTTTATATCTGTAGTGTCTAATTTTCTACCAACTTTACTTTTGCCCTAAAATATTTTGTTTTTATTCTTGACACTATTTTTTTGTCCATGTGCACCTCAAGTTATATTTTTATTCAAATGTATTGTTTTCTCTGATTGACAAAATTCTTTAAAGATGGTCACCCACATTATTTTTACCCATTTTCTCACATCCATTTTAATCATACCGCAATTCTTTGCCATTTGCTTTTCAATCCACTGTATTAATACAACTGTACTTTTTTAGGTCACACGCATCTCATACATTAATCATTTTCTTTTATTTTTCATTGTGTTTAATATTGCAAAAAAATCAATTACATCTCTAATTTATTTCGATGTTGACATCCATAAAAAATAGACATTCTAGGTAACCCTCAGTCATTACCTGTTTTCATTCGTCTCTCTCTCTCTTCCCTCATGTTTTCCTTTCATTCTTTCTCTTTTCATTTTAACGCTGTAGTCTCTTCTAAATTCCCATTCTTTTTATAGTTTATCACTTTATAAGGGTAACTCTCACATCTACATCTTTAGAAATTACTTGTTTTATCATCTCTATTCCCATTCTTCCTATTTACTTTCCTCTATTCTCAGTTATTTCCGTTTACCTGCTTATGGCATCATGATTATTTCTTATTGTCCAGATTCAAATTATTGGAGTTGTTATATTTTTCTTTTGTAAATCAATAGGCATTGAATATTAAAATTAACATTTAATTCCAATGAAGCAGATATTTGTCATTCCTCACTGTAGAACATAAAGAAATCAAAACTCTGAGAGTATTTGCTCATAATTTTTTTCAAAGTCATAATTTTTTTTCATGTAATGTCATGGCTGAAAAAAAATTCATTTCTTTCTCTGTGATTATAAAATGAAGTCCAGCCTTATTCTGCTATTGAATGCTTTTCATTATTAGGCGCATAGTAATTCTCTCTTTCAGTTTCCTTGGAAGTGTCATCACAAAAACTTAGCACCCGCCTATAACATCCAAAGGAACTTTCATTTTTGTCCAAGTCCTTGTCAACAAATTGAAAACAGCAATGTCATGATCAAGAACAATAAAACAACAAAGAAACGATCTTTCCACCTTTACTCAAATTGTTCCATTTTTTCTCTCTCTCTCTTTTCTTTTTGTTGTTGTTGTTGTTGTTGAGATAGGATCTTGCTTTGTTGCCCAGTCTTGAGTACAGTAGTGGGAACAGAATTCACTGCAGCCTCCACCTCCTAGGCTCAAGTGATCCTCCTGCTTCAGCCTCCTGAATAGCTAGGACTACAGGTACACAGCACCACATCTGACTATTTTTTTGTAGAGATGAGGTTTCTCCATGTTGCCCATGCTGGTCTCAAACTCCTAAGCTCAAACAATCCACCCACATTGGCCTCCCAACGTGCTGGAATTCCATGTGTGAGCCATCGTGCCAGGCGTGTTCTACCTTTCTATAATGAATTATCCTTTTTCCTTAATGAAGCCAGATGCTTTTGGTAAGACTCAGGCCATAGCCTCTCTTTATCCAGCAGGTCTGCCTCAACAACCAGTCAGTCACGCAGAAATATGTAGAAAACTGCCAGAGAAAGTGTTATTTTTATTTTGTATGTGTTAGAACTTGGAAGGATGTAATATTCTTTTGTAGATGAGTTGCAAGCTGTTAGTTATGCTGCTCTTGGATACTTATCAATATTTGGACCCACTAACTATCTTCTTTTTTTCCCCCTATCTCCACTATACTTCCTAGCCTCTAGTAAACATCATTCATTCTCTATCTGCATGAGTTAAATACATTTTTTATCTCCAACATATTAGGGATAACATGCAATATTTGTCAGTAAGTTAGAATGAATAAAATCTAGTGTTTGGTAGCATGATAGGGCTTGACTGCTCTTTTTTTTTGAGCTCTATAGAGTACTCCATTGTCGGGATGTGCCACAGTTTATCTATTCACATACTGAAGGATATTTTGGTTACTTCAGGTTTTGATAATTATAAGTGAAACTGCTATAAACCTTTATGTTCAAATTTTTGTCTAAACATAAGTTTTCAACTCATTTGAGAAAATACCAAGGAATACAATCCCT
The DNA here is from genome assembly GCF_028878055.3 of Symphalangus syndactylus. NCBI lineage: Eukaryota > Metazoa > Chordata > Mammalia > Primates > Hylobatidae > Symphalangus > Symphalangus syndactylus. The sequence goes on along the minus strand of NC_072426.2, from coordinate 108,378,995 downwards.
AGATTGTATGGTAAGGATACATTTAGTTTTGTAAGAAACTGCCATCTTACCTTCTAAAGTGGCTACACTATTTTGCATTCTCACCAGCAATGAGTGATATTTCCTTTCCTTTTCAGCTTTTGGTGTTTTAGTGTTTTTGATTTTAGCCATTCTAGTAGGGGGATAGTGGTGTCTCACTGTTTAAATTTGCAATTCCCTAATGACGTATGATGAGTATCTTTTCATATGCTTATTTGCCGTCTGTATCTTTTTGGTGAGGTATCTATTCAGACCTTTTCCCCATTTATAATTGTGCTGTTCATTTTCTTATGATTGAGTTTGAAGAGTTCCTTTTGTATTTTGAATAATAGTCCTTTATCACATATGTATCTTACAAATATTTTCTCCAAGCCTGGGGTTTGTCTTCTAATTTTCCTGACAGTGTTTCCTAGGTCAGAAGAGTTTAATTTTAATGAAATCCAGCTTATCAATAATTTCTTTCATAAATTGTGTCATTAGTGTTGTCTCTAAAATGCCATTGCTAAATCCAAGGTTGTATGGGTTTTCTCCTATGCTAACTTCTAGGAGTTTTATAGTTTGGCACTTTACGTTTAGGTCGTGATCTATTTTGAGTAAGTTTTGGGGAGCAGTGTAAGATTTCTTTCTGCATTTTCTTTTACAAGTGGATGTCAAGTTGTTTTAGCAGCATGTGTTGAAGACTTTTTCTGTGTTACTGCCTTTTCGCCTATGTCAAAGATCAGTTGCATGTACTTGTGTGGGTCTATTTCTGGGTTCTCTACTCTGTTTCACTGGCCTATTTGTCTGTTCTTTCACCAATACAACGCTGTCTTGATTACTATTGCTTTATTGTTAAATCTTGACATGGGGTAGTGTTGGTACTCTTTGTTTTTCCTCAATATTGTATTGATTATGCTGTACCCTTTACCTCTCCATGTGCACTTTAATATCATTTTATCAATTTCTACAAAATATTTTTTGATATTTTGATTGAAATTGCATTAAATCTACAGATCAAGTTGCGAAGAAGTGACATTTTGACAAAATTGAGTCTTCCTATCCATTGACATGAAATTAGTCCCAGAACTTATTTTTAAATTTCTTTCATTAGTTTTATAGTTTTCCCTATATAAATCTTATAGGTATTTTTGTTATAATTATACTTCAGTATTTTATTTCTGAGGTGTGGAATTCTGCATTTCTTATTTTTAGAATTTCCATATGACTTCTTTATTTTATAGTTAACAGTGGCATAAGAATTTTAAAGGTATCTGAAAACTTCTTTATCTAAAGCTCTTTCAATTTTTTTTTTTATTATTATACTTTAAGTTTTAGGGTACATGTGAACAACGTGCAGGTTTGTTACATATGTATACATGTGCCATATTGGTGTGCTGCACCTATTAACTCGTCATTTAATGTTAGGTGTATCTCCTAATGCTATCCCTCCCCCCTCCCCCAACCCCACAACAGGCCCGGGTGTGTGATGTTCCCCTTCCTGTGTCCATGTGTTCTCACTGTTCAATTCCCACCTATGAGTGAGAACATGCAGTGTTTGGTTTTTTGTCCTTGTGATAGTTTGCTGAGAATGATGGTTTCCAGCTTCATCCATGTCCCTACAAAGGACATGAACTCATCATTTTTTATGGCTGCATAGTATTCCATGGTGTACATGTGCCACATTTTCTTAATCCAGTCTATCATTGTTGGACATTTGGGTTGGTTCCAAGTCTTTGCTATTGTGAATAGTGCTGTAATAAACATACGTGTGCATGTGTCTTTATAGCAGCATGTTTTATAATCCTTTGGGTATATACCCAGTAATGGGATGGCTGGGTCAAATGGTATTTCCAGTTCTAGATCCCTGAGGAATCACCATACTGACATCCACAATGGTTGAACCAGTTTACAGTCCCATCAACAGTGTAAAAATGTTCCTATTTCTCCACATCCTCTCCAGCACCTGTTGTTTCCCAACTTTTTAATGATCGCCATTCTAACTGGTGTGAGATGGTATCTCATTGTGGTTTTGATTTGCATTTCTCTGATGGCAGTGATGAGCATTTTTTCATGTGTCTTTTGGCTGCATAAATACCTTCTTTTGAGAAGTGTTTGTTCGTATCCTTTCCCACTTGTTGATGAGGTTGTTTATTTTTTTCTTGTAAATTTGTTTGAGTTCATTGTAGATCCTGGATATTAGCCCTTTGTCAGATGAGTAGATTGCAAAAATTTTCTCCCATTCTGTAGGTTGCCTGTTTTTATAACATATTGAGTCCTGAGGTTTTTTAGTCAAATGATCTTGATTTCTCTCATCCTTGATTATTTTTTAGAGTTGTACATTTGTATTTTAAGAATTTGAAGTTTTGAGGCAAAGAATAATAGTAACTTTTTACAGATAGTTCAATTGTCTCTCACAGGTTATTAGAGGTGGTAGCAATCTAAGAACATCTCATATCTGTTTTGATAATGATGATAATTTTAAGATGTGCCTCAGTTTCTATTAAAGTTAGACTACCCTTGCTTTACCCTTATTTCAAAAGAGTCATCTGATCATGCCCAAATATAAACTATAATTTTGATTTAGTTGTCAATTTTTCTCCTTAGTTTGTCAGCCTCTCAGAAACTTCATGAAAAATCATGTGAAACTCCAAGAAGAAAATGTTCTTAAATGCTTTAGAATTCTTCCTGGATTTTTTTTTATCTCTTGAATTTGTTTATGTAGATTCATGTTTTAAAAGATTTTGTTTACTTTTATGGCTGCCTTTTATCAGAAGATGAGTATAAATTTCCTAAAATGCCATTACTGCCAGTAGGAATTTTAATTACTTCTTAATTTTTTAGTCCTTTAGCTTGTGATGTGTCAAGGCTATATCCATTATATGATAACCATCTTCTTTTTTGTTTGTTTTCTGACATGGTCCTGCTATGTCACCTTGGCTGGAGTGCAGTGCTAAAATCTTGGTTCACTGAAACCTCTGCCTCCTGAGTTCAAGTGATTCTCCTGCCTCAGCCTCCCAAGTAGCTGGGACTAGAGGGGTGCACCACCAAACCCAGCTAATTTTCATATTTTTTGGTAGAGACGGGGTTTCACCATGTTGGCCAGGTTGATCTTGAACTACTGACCTCAAGTGATCTGCCTACCTTGTCCTCCCAAAGTGCGGGGATTAAAGGCATGAGCGACCGTGCCTAGCCAATAATCATCTTAATATATCTTTATAGTGTAATCTTTATATCATTCTCTTAGTACTGTGACCTCAGATAATGAGTTTTTAGCAAATACTGATTGAAAGAATTAAAAGTTTCAAATACACACATATATAAATATATAATTTCAGCTGGGCATGGTGGCTCATGCCTGCAATCCTAGCATTTTGTGTGATGTTCCCCTCCCTGGGTCCATGTGTTCTCATTGTTCAACTCCCACTTATGAGTGAGAACATGTGGTGTTTGGTTTTCTGTCCTTGTGATGTTTTGCTGAGAATAATGGTTTCCAGCTTCATCCGTGTCTCTGCAAAGGACATGAACTCATCTTTTTTATGGCTGCATAGTATTCCATTGTGTATATGTGCCACATTTTCTTTATCCAGTCTATTATTGATGGATATTACTGTTGGTTCCAAGTCTTTGCTATTGTGAATAGTGCTGCAATAAACATACGTGTGCATGTGTCTTTATAATAGAATGATTTATAATCCTTTGGGTATGTACCCAGTAATGGGGTTGCTGGGTCAAATGGTATTTCTGCTTCTAGATCCTTGAGGAATCGCCACACTGTCTTCCACAATGGTTGAACTAATTTACACTCCCAACAGTGTAAAAGCGTTCCTATTTCTCCACATCCTCTCCAGCATCTGTTATTTTATGGCTTTTTAATGATTGCCATTCTAACTGGCATGAGATGGTATCTCATTTTGGTTTTCATTTGCATTTCTCTGATGACCAGTGATGATGAGCATTTTCTCATATATTTGTTGGCTTCATAAATGTCTTCTTTTGAGAAGTGTCTGTTCATATCCTTTGCTTACTTTTTGATGGGGTTGTCTGTTTTTTTCTTGCAAATTTGTTTAAGTTCTTTGTAGATTCTGGATATTATCCCTTTGTCAGATGGATAAATTGCAAAAATGTTCTCCCATTCTGTAGGTTGCCTATTCACTCTGATGATAGGTTATTTTGCTGGGCAGAAGCTCTTTAGTTTAATTGCATCCCATTTGTCTGTTTTGGCTTTTCTTTCCATTGCTTTTTGTGTTTTAGACATTAAGTCTTTGCCCATGCCTGTGTCCTAAATGGTGTTGCCTAGGTTTTCTTCTAGGGTTTTTATTGTTTTAGGTCTTACTTTTAGGTCTTTAAACCATCTTGAGTTAATTTTTGTGTAAGGTGTAAGGCAGGGATCCAGTTTCAGCTTTTTACATATGGCTAGTGAGTTTTGGAAGTACCACTTATTAAATATGGAATCATTTCCCCATTGATTGTTTTTATCAGGTTTGTCAGAGATCAGATGGTTGTAGATGTGTGGTGTTATTTCTGAGGCCTCTGTTCTGTTCCATTGGCCTATATATCTGTTTTGGTACCCATACCATGCTGTTTTGGTTACTGTAGCCTTGTAGTATACTTTGAAGTCAGGTAGCGAGATGCTTCCAGCTTTGTTCTTTTTGCTTAGGATTGTCTTGGTTATGTGGACTCTTTTTTGTCCCATATGAAATTTAAAGTAGTTTTTTCCAATTCTTTGAAGAAAGTTAGTGGTAGCTTGATGGGGATAGCATTGAATCTATAAATTACCTTGGGCAGTATGGCCATTTTCATGATATTGATTCTTCCTATCCATGAGCATAGAATGTTCTTCCATTTGTTTGTGTCCTCTCTTATTTCATTGAGCAATGCTTTGTAGTTCTCCTTGAAGAGGTCCTTCACATCCCTTGTAAGTTGGATTCCTAGGTATTTTATTCTCTTTGTAGTAATTGTGAATGGGAGTTTACTCATGATTTGACTCTTTGTTTGTCTATTCTTGATGTATAGGAATGCCTGTGCTTTTGCGCATTGATTTGTATCCTGAGACTTTGCTGAAGTGGCTTATCAGCTTAAGGAGATTTTGGGCTGAAAGGTTGGGGTTTTCTAAATATACAATCATCTCATCTGCAAACAGAGACAATTTGACTCCCTCTTTTCCTAAATGAATATATTTATTTATTTCTCTTTTCTGAATACCCTGGCCAGAACTTCCAATACTATGTTGAATAGGAGTGGTGAGAGAGGGCATCCTTGTCTTGTGCCAGTTCTCAGAGGGAAGGCTTCCCATTTTTTCCCATTCAGTATGATATTGGCTGTGGGTTTGTCATAAATAGCTCTTATTATTTTGAGATATGTTCCATCAATACCTAGTTTATTGAGAGTTTTTGCACAAAAGGCTGTTGAATTTTGTCCAAGGCCTTTTCTGCATTTATTGAGATAATCATGTCATTGGTTCTGTTTATGTGATTGATTATGTTTATTGATTTGCTTATACTGAATGAGCCTTACATCCCAGAGATGAAGCCGATTTGATCATGGTGGATAAGCTTTTTGATGTGCTGCTGGATTTGATTTGCCAGTATTTTATTGAGGATTTTTCACATAGATGTTCTTCAAGGATATTGAACAAAAATTCTCTTTTTTCTTGTGTTTCTGCCAGGCTTTGGTATCAGGTTAATGTTGGCCCCATAAAATGAGTTAGCGAGGAGTCCCTCGTTTTCTATTGATTGGAATAGTTTCAGAAGGAATGGTTCCAGCTCCTCTTTGTACCTCTGGTAGAATTCGGCTGTGAATCCATCTGGTCCTGGACTTTTTTTTACTTGGTGGGCTATTAATTACTGCCTCCATTTCAGAACCTGTTAATGGTCTATTCGGAGATTCAACTGCTCCTTGTTTAGTCTGGGGTGAATGTATGTGTACAGGAATTTATCCATTTCTTCTAGATTTTCTAGTTTATTTGCATAGAGGTATTTATAGTATTCTCTGGTGGTAGTTTGCATTTCTGTGGGATCAGTGGTGCTATCCCGTTTATCATTTTTTATTGTGTCCATTTGATTCTTCTCTCTTTTATTCTTTATTAATCTTGCTAACAGTCTATTTATTTTGTTGGTGTTTTCAAAAAACCAGCTCTTGGATTCATTGATGTTTTGAAAGGTTTTCTTTGTTTTTATCTCGTTCAATTCTGCTCTGATCTTAGTTGTTTCTTGTCTTCTGCTAGCTTTTGAATGTGTTTGCTCTTGCTTCTCTAGTTATTTTAATTGTGATGTTAAGGTGTTGATTTTAAATCTTCCCTGCTTTCTCTTGTGGGCATTTAGTGCTATAAATTTCCCTATACACACTGCTTTAAATGTGTCCCAGAATTCTGGTACATTGTGTCTTTGTTCTCATTGTTTTTAAAGAACATCTTTATTTCTGCCATATTTTTGTTATTTACCCAGTAGTCATTTAGGAGAAGGTTGTTCAATTTCCATGTAGTTGGGCAGTTTTTTTTTTTTCTTTTTTTCGATACGGAGTTTCGCTCTTGTTGTCCAGACTGGAAGACAATAGCACGATCTCAGCTCACTGCAACCTCTGCCTCTTGGGTACAAGTGGTTCTCTTGCCTCAGCCTCCCGAGTAGCTGGGATTACAGGCACTTGCCACCATGCCAAGATAATTTTTGTATTTTTAATAGAGATGGGGTTTCTCCATGTTAGTCAGGCTTGTCTTGAACTCCTGACCTCAGGTGATCTGTCCACCTCGGCCTCCCAAAGTGCTGGGATTACAGGAGTGAGCCACTGCACCCAGCCAGTTGTGCAGTTTTGAGAGAGTTTCTTAATTGTGAGTTCTAATTTGATTGCACTGTGGTCTGAGAGACTGTTGTGATTTCTTTTCTTTTACATTTGCTGAGGAGTGTTTTACTTTCAATTATGTGGTCAATTTTAGAATAAGTGAGATGCGGTGTTGTGAATAATGTATATTCCATTGATTTGGGGTGGAGAGCTCTGTAGATGTCTATTAGGTCCACTTGGTCCAGAGCTGAGTTCAAGTCCTGGATATCCTTGTTAATTTTATGTCTCCTTGATCTGTCTAATATTGACAGTGGGGTGTTAAAGTCTCCCATCATTATTGCGTGGGAGTCTAAGTCTCTTTGTAGGTATCTAAGAACTTGCTTTATGAATCTTGGTGCTCTTGTATTGGGTATTGGCATATATATTTAGGATAATTAGCTCTTCTTGTTGAATTGATCCCTTTACCATTATGTAATGGCCTTCTTTTTCTCTATTGATCTTTGTTGGTTTAAAGTCTGTTTTATCAGAGATCAGGATTACAATGACTGCTTTTTTTATTGTTGTTGTTTCCATTTGCTGAGTAGATCTTCCTCTATCCCTTTATTTTGAGCCTACGTGTGTCTTTGCACATGAGATGGGGTCTCCTGAATACAGCACACTGATGTGTCTTGACTCTTTATCCAATTTGCCAGTCTGTGTCTTTTAACTGGGGGCATTTAGCCCATTTACACTTAAGGTTAATATTGTTATGTTTGAATTTGATCCTGTCATAATGATGCTAGCTGGTTATTTCGCCCATTAATTGATGCAGTTTCTTCATAGCGTCGATGGTCTTTACACTTTGGCATGTTTGTGCAGTGGCTGGTATTGGTTGTTTCTTTCCATGTTTAGTGCTTCCTTCAGGAGCTCTTGTAAGGCACACCTGGTGGTGACAAAATCCCTCAGCATTTGCTTGTCTGTAAAGGATTTTATTTCTCCTTCACTTATGAAGCTTAGTTTGGCAGGATATTAAATTCTGGGTTGAAAATTCTTTTGTTAAAGAATGTTGAAGATTGGCTCCCACTCTCTTCTGGCTTATAGGGTTTCTGCAGAGAGATCCGCTGTTAGTCTGATGGGCCTCACTTTGTGGGTAACCCAACCTTTCTCTCTGGCCGCCCTTAACATTTTTTCCTTCATTTCAATCTTGGTGAGTCTGATGATTACGTGTCTTGGGGTTTCCCTTCTCAAGGAGTATCTTTGTGGTGTTCTCTGTATTTCCTGAATTTTAATCTTGGCCTGTCTTGCTAGCTTGGGGAAGTTCTCCTGGATAATATCCTGAAGAGTGTTTTCCAACTTGGTTCCATTCTCCCCATCACTTTCCGGCTCATCAATAAAACATATATTTGGTCTTTTCACGTAGTCCCATTTTTCTTGGAGGCTTCGTTCATTTCTTTTGACTCTTTTTTCTCTAATCTTCTCTTCTCTATTTATTTCATTAATTTGGTCTTCAGTCATTGATCTCTTTCTTCTGCTTGATTGAGTTGGCTATTGAAGCTTTTGTATGCATCTCCAAGTGCTCATACTGTGGTTTTCAGCTCCATCAGATCATTTAAGCTCTTCTCTACACTGGTTATTCTAGTTAGCCATTCATCTAATCCTTTTTCAAGGTTTTTTGCTTCCTCATGCTGGGTTAGAACATGTTCCTTTAGCTCAGAGAAGTTTGTTATTACCCACCTTCTGAAGCCTACTTCTTTCAACTCGCCAAATTCAATCTCAGTCCAGTTTTGTTCCCTTGCTGGCGAGGAGTTGTGCTCCTTTGGAGGAGAAGAAGCGTTCTGGTTTTTGGAATTTTCAGCCTTTCTGCTCTGGTTTCTCCCCATCTTTGTGGTTTTATCTACCTTTGGTCTTTGATGTTGGTGACCTGTGGATGGAGTTTCGGTGTGGATGTCCTTTCCGTTGATGTTGATGCTATTCCTTTCTGTTTGTTAATTTTCCTTCTATCACATAGGCCGTTCAGCTGCAGGTCTGTTGGAGTTTGCTGGAGGTCCACTCCAGACCCTGTTTGCCTGGGTATCACCAGTGGAGGCTGCAGAACAGCAAATATTGCTACCTGATCCTTCCTCTGGAAGCTTCGTCCCAGAGGGGCACCTGCCTGCATGAGGTTTCTTTTGGCCCCCTACTGGGAGGTGTCTCCCAGTCAGGCTACAAGTGGGTCAGGGACCTACTTGAAGAGGCAGTCTGTCCATTATCAGAGCTCGAAAGCCATGCTGGGAGAACCATTGCTCTCTTCAGAGCTGTCAGGCAGGGTCGTTTAAGTCTGCAGAAGCTGTCTCCTGCCTTTTGTTCAGATATGCCCTGCCCCCCAGTGGTGGAATTTAGAGAGGCAGTAGGCCTTGCTGAGCTGTGGTGGGCTTCACCCAGTTTGAGGTTCCCTGCTGTTTTGTTTGCACCGTGAGCATAGAACCACCTACTTAAGCCTCAGCAATGGCAGATGCCAATCTCCCCACCAAGCTCCAGCATCCCAGGTCAATCTCAAACTGCTGCACTAGCAGTGAGCAAGGCTCCATGGACATGGGACCCACTGAGCACGGCATGGGAGGGAATCTCCTGGTCTGCCATTTGCAAAGACCATGGAAAAAGCACACTATTTGGGCAGGAGTGTACTGTTCCTCCAGGTACAATCACTCATGACTTCCCTTGACTAGGAAAGGGAAATCCCCCAACCCCTTGTGCTTCCTGGGTGAGGCAACACCCCGCCCTGCTTCAGCTTACCCTCCCTGGGCTGCACCAACTGTCCAACCAGTCCCAGTGAGATGAACCAATTACCTCAGTTGGAAATGCAGAAATCGCCCATCTTCTGCATCAATCTCGCTGGGAGCTGTAGGTTGGAGTTGTTCCTATTTGTCCATCTTGGAAGTGACCTATACAGAAGTTTTAATCTAAATAAAATACAAAGGATATCAGATTAAGGTGGTATATTAGATTTCACATTTTTAATAACTTGTCTTTTTGAAAGAGATGCCGTGTTTGACCCAAATTTCAAAAAGATTACCCACAGCACACCCCCTTCTCCCATGACACGGCCATGGTCCTCAGAGTGTTGGCAATAAGAAGCCTGAAGGCCTCACCCCCACCAAGACCCTACCCCCGCACCAACACTGCTGCCAGAGTGAAACTAGGCATGGAAAACAACTTATCTGCACCATCCTTGAGCAGCCACTGCTGCCAGTGTGAATGTACACAGAGGGTGCACAGAGTCCTGCACCTACCAGATCCTGCCACATGCTAACACCACCATTGGTGGGAACAGGAGTAGTCCCAATGTGGTGGAGGGGCACCCCCAGCCATACTGCCCCCACTGCTGCTGTGAATGCTTGCATAGAGTCTGCTAGCACCCTGCCACAGCTAATAAGTGTGTTCCCCACTGCACTCTCACTGTAACTAATAACGGCATGTATGAATGAGGACAGAGCATGTCGTTACCCTATGAAGTGCTTTGGCTGGCAACATCTTTTTGAGTGTTGTGACAAGCAGTCTTGGAATACTTTGGCTCCTCCAGTGCAGCAAGGTCCTAACCTTGAGGCTCAAGAGAAAAAAGCCAAGCCAATAAAAGTCCTCCAGAATTAGAGCATGCAGTTCAGCAGTCCTGAACCAAGACTTGGCCCCCTAAAATCTTTCAGTAACAATGCCAGTCGACTGAACCCACCTTATACCACAATCAAATCCCCAAGGTCATCAAGGAAAATTTCTTACTTACTAGCAACTGGAGTTCCAGAGACAGAGGATAGGGATAATGAGGAAAAAATGATACTATGTGTGTTATTAGCTGAGAATTTCCCAAAATTGTAAGCCATCAATCGTCAGACTGAAGAAGCCATGTAAATCCCAAACAGGAAAATATACATAAGAAAGCACAAAAGCTTATTATAGTCAAAATGCTGCAAACTGAATATGAAATATGAAAATTTCTCTTCAGATATAAAGAGAAAATATTACAAGAAAACAGAGAGAAAAACTTGTTTTTTTCAGAAAGCAACCAAAAAACCTGACAGTCAATGTCACACAAATGGAAGCCAGAAGACAATTGACTGCCATAGTGCTGGAAGAAAATCACTGCTAACGTAAAATTACATTCCAGAGAAAATACGATATACAAAATTCATAAAATAAATATTCAGAGAATCTATTACGGCATGCTTGCACTGAACATTTTTATAGAAAAATCTAGGTGATGATATTCTTCAGACAAATAAAATGATAACACAAAGAAATATAGAAATCCTGGAAAGAACGAAAATCAATCAAAAGAGTAAATAAATAGCCCATTACATTGGCTGTGAAAAGTTAAGAGTAATTTCTTAAGGACATTAAATATATGAAGAATTAAAATGCGTAAGACCAATGATATGTCTTTTAAGATTCTAGTATTTTCAGGGATACAGCAAAGTAAATATTTGTATTACTATAGTGTGTCAACAATGCATATAATCTTTAGTGTAGCCACCAAAATAACAGTACAAATGTATAATTAGGATAGAATTAATTAAAGATGAAATAACCAAAATAAGTGTAATTACGTATCAGGAACTGTGAAAGAGAAAAGATCTGGCATAACTGAATTATAGGAAAATATATTCAATTATAAATGCCCTAAATAACTTTAACATCTATTGGAATAAAAATAAAACCCAATTAAGAGCACAAATCCTGTAAAGAATATAGTAAAAGAAAGAATTTTTGAAATGGAACATACATCCAAAAACACTTCACTTTGAAATAATTATTAAATAAGTAAAAGAGATGCTAAAAATTACTTGATTAAGCACATAGCAGCTGCAAAATACTAAAATAAAGGAATTGGAAAACACTAATACTTGATAATTAATATTTAACACTTGATAATATTTTCAATATTATTTGAATTATTCAAAAGTGAAAAAGTATATGACCTTAGATGTAATAATATATACCATGTGTGTGCTTATAGATATGTATATATGTGTGTATATAAATATATATGTTTATGAGTGTATGTGCATATACACACACCTATCATATGTGTGTATATATATCTGTGTGTGTACATAAAATGAAACTTCAGCATATGAATTATAAAGCAAAATAAAATGTAACATCTATTAGAAAAAAAAAGACAAATTACCTAAAATGAATGACATAAACTGAGAGGAATTTTCTTATAAGGATCAACAAAAACCAATAAAAATAAAATAATAAAGTATATTCAACATGATGCATAAACTTCATACAACATTATGAATATACCTCACAAAATAACATATTCATATTACTTATTACAATAAAATAAAACATCATGTTCCCACTTGCTATTTTAAGATGCCATTGAATCTAATTTTACAAATATTAAATGTAGAAGAGTATATTAGAATGAGTTCAATGCAGTATTCAAAGTTCATATACTCTGTGTATAGTTAACAATTCTACTTTTACACAAATAAAATAATTGTATAAGAGCATGCACAAGAATGGTGTCTGTCAGGCTGGAGGCTTGGTTACTTTTAATAGATGGAAAAAAGAAACTTGAAATGTGTCAGAGAGACACATCAGACAGAAGTATTCAACTCTGTCTTCGGTTTTTGTTGCTGTTTATGTTAGATGCAATTAAAAAAAATACTGTACTTGATGTTATGTTATTTTCTGGCCTTATCTGTATCCTAGAAACAGTTCATAATATAAAAAGTTAATACAAATATTTAATGAATATTTCCATAGAAGCTATATTTTTATTATTTATTGTAAAGTACATCATTTTTATAATACTAAATTGAACATTCTATATAAAATATGCACAATATATGTTGTGCTGCTATAATTTCAAAAAGACTAAAATATGAATATTTAATATAAAAAATAAATGCTTTAGAATCTAAGAAATGTAGTTTATTTACTTGACTGCATTTACACCAGTCTCAATGGATGAAGGTTTATTTGCTTAATAAGAATTAAGGAATAATCTGTCTCATTTCATATGAAGGTGATTTCAGTTGTCTTCACCCTGAAAACTATTTGTATCACTGTTATGGCAACTGTCTCTATTGAAAAATTTCTATCTTATCTCCCAATAATAGCTTGTATTTGCAAAGGGACATCAACATCCTACTTTCTCATTTTGCTGTATGAATCAAAAAGCTTAGCATTCTTAATTTAACTCCAGAATCTGTTTATCTTAGCAAAGAAAAAATATCAATTACTAAGCAATATCCTTGGAGTCACCTGTGGTTTTAGACATAAACATTATTAACTTAGAAGTGATTCCACAAATGAACCAACAGGCAGGGGGAGTCCTTGACCTATTAAACATAGCTATAGGATTCCTCAGATAATGTATTCCACCGGTAGCAGCCCCAGGTAAATTCAAGAGACTAATTTTGTTCCTCTTCAAATTGCATTCAATCAATGGCTCAGTCCATTTGGAAAATCAATATCCACAACTATCATCTTTGAAGAACCACATTATTCAGCAAAACCTAATTATCATAAATACTTGCTCTACTACAACAGCTCTCCACTATTGTGTTACAATTATGAAATAAGATTGTCCTGACATTTTTAGTGAGTGAATCTGTAACAGCAACAGGAAATTAGCTTTCTGCACTATAATAGGCTATTACATTTTTGTATTGTGATTCTTTTTCTAGTTTGGAGATTTGACTGTTCAAAATTAATCTGGAGCTGTACTAATCATCACCTCTTTCAACTTTCCGAATTCATAAAAATAATGATGCAAAGAAGGGCTGAAAATCTTATGCATCTCCAAAAATACTGAGAAACATCTACAAATTAAAAACTAATTTAAAGCAAAACTACATATACAGCTATTTAGAAGATAAATACTTGCAACTTCAAATGGAGTAAGTCTGCATCAAAGAACTGAATACACTAGAAAATAAAACATGCATAAAATAAAAATAATTAATTACTATAGTTATTCTAAATATCCTCTAAATATACTTTCCAGCTGTGAATACTTCAACAGACTCCATTAGCTATGATATTGCTGACTCCATTAACCATGCCCAGAGTGGATCAAAGAAGCTCTAGGTGCTATGAAGCACATAGGAGTTATATTCTAACAATGACTTGGCTTCAAAACAATCAGTGTGAGAGATTGATTCAGAATTGAGGAAACATTCTATCAGTATCCTAGAGATTGCTAATGATATAGTTCTCCCTGACTGGACACTTAATACAGAAATTACTTGGCTAAATAGTGAGATAAATTGAGGTGTTGAATTGAAAGCTTAATTTAAAATTGCTGAGGACAAGTTAAATCCATGTCAAACAATGAGTGTTAAAGTATTATAATGACCCTTACCAATAAATTCAGTAGTTACAATAAAGTAAAAAAAAAAAGCAGTGAAACTTTCGTAGGTTTAATTTACATTAAATCAATTTATGCCTAATTGTTTATTGTACTGTCTCCTTAGCCACCATTGCCAGAAAACTTCACTTAAATATTTAAATACAGAGTCCACAATAGTGCAACAGTTTTGTGATGGTGAGATTGGTGGAGAGCTCTATAAAGAAAATCAACCCAGAAAACAATTTCATCCATAACTGACAAAATACAGATTTGGTATCAGAGATGTGTAAGTAATAACTTACTGAGAAGCCTTTTGAATATTAAGAACAATGGGTTTCTCTTTAACATTTAGAAACTTAACATTTCTCTTTAACGTTTAGAAACTCATCTTAAAGAATAAGCAATCACTGTCAAACTTGAAGTTGTGAAAATCCAACAATAAAATTCTGAGCTGATATAAACAATAGTAAAATAAATATATTCTCAAAGTGCACACACACACACACACACACACCCCTTTTTTTGAAGAACCCAGACGAATATAGATTTAGGTACTGAGAATGGTTCTAGAGGAAGAAAAATTTAAGGATGAGTCTTAATTGTAAGATTTCTGGAATTCTCCCTCCACACTGATTGGATTTGAAGACACTAGTGACTCTATTTTCAGTGTTAAAGAGAGCACTGATAATCTATAGGGTGATCTGGCAATAAAGATTTGCAAATATTTTGAGTATTCCTAATTAGGCACTTATAAGAAGAAAGGAGCTGGGTTACTGTGCATATGATACTTGGCTGGTTACTTGTAATGCCACTGGAAAAAGTGATAAAAATGCATTAAACTCAGAGATTTAAATTCCTAGGTCAAGTGCCCCATAAAGGACTGATTGCTCCTACTTATGCCCTGATGGAAACCCTTATCTCCTGTAGCCACAAGGCTGGGACAACTGAAGAGCAAATGCAAAATCTAACTGAAACTGGTTGATTTACAAGTTGAACTTTCAGCTTAGAAGGGTACCTGTTCTTAAAGTGAGGCAATTGATTGGGAAAGAGTGGTATCTTGTAAGTTGAAATGAGGAATCTGGAGGCATTGATTATCTAAATTATGATGAGCCATCTTTGCCAGTAGAAGATGTCTCCCCACCCTAGTGGTGGTGGCCTCTCCACTTCCCTCTGAGATTAACTCTGCATTGCCTCTGGAGACTGTAATGACCCCCACTAAGTAAGTTGCTATGCAAGACAGTGCTGATTCTCTTTGGAAGCAATGCTACCACCCCTCTTTGCTTCTAAACCTATAAGTAGACTCAAGTCCCAGCAAGCCCCTAAAGGTACAGCACAAATTGTGACCCATGAGGATGTGCACTAAACTCTAAAAGAACTACTTCAGTTTTCTAACTTGAACTGATGGAAATCTGAAGAACATATGTGGAAATGATTATTATTAGTGTGTGGGATAACGGTGGAAGAAACGTTAAGTTGGATCAGGCTGAAGTTGTAGGTAAGTGGTCAATAAACAGAGATGCTGCTCATTAAATCTCAATAAACAGAGATTCTGCAATTAATGTTGTAGCACAGGGAGTTAGAAAGAGCCCCATTGTCATGGGATCTTTGGGGTGTCACTTTGCCAGCTGGAAACCTCTGTGGCCAGTGGTGCCTCCTGAATGCATATTGCTCATGCCTACTGGGCTTGTTCAGCCCACTCAGCCAGGGAGGCTGTGCTCTGCTCATGCTACTGACCTGGATCCCTCACCTGCCAAGAGTGAGCCAGGTGCAGAGTGGCAAGGGATGTGTGGACAAGTAAGCACAGGGTCCAGTCACTGTGCACAGCTGGGCATGCCAGTTGCTGCAGTGGGGGAGGCAGCTCCAGGCACTGGCACAGGTGCTGGCTAGATGTGAGGCTGCAGCTAGACCAGATGTACCACATGTGGCTTCTGCTGCAGACATTTGTGCCTGGATGACAGCAACGCTATGGTGCCCAGGAGCTTGGAGACACCAGGAACCACAGACCCCAAAGAAGGTGTCACAGCCATGGCTTGGGAAGCCCCTAGGTCTGAGCTCCCCAAAGGCCCACAGCTCTTCTCTCCTTCTCATTGCCCTCAATGTGGCAAGTGGGAGGGGCATGTTTCAGCCCTGTTTTTGTTACAGCTCTTTTAGTCCTGCCATTCCAATGGTCCTGAATTCTTGTCCCACATCTAGGAAGAATGAGGTACTCCAACAACTGGAGGTTGAGCAAGATGGAAAGGAGCTTCATTGAGTGACAGAACAGCCCTCAGGAGAACTGAACTGGGTAGCTCCTTTCTGCAGGCAGGTTATCCTGACAAGTGTGCAGCTCTAAGTGGAGAGGAGACCCACCATGAGTAGCTCCTTTCCACAGGGAGGTCATCCCGAGAGTGTTGGAGTCTGGTTGAGTCCGGGGTTTTTATGGGCTAAGAAGGGAAGAAATGTGTGCTGATTGTTCAATGTGTGGCCATGGTTGAGGCTGGAAAAATAACCATAAGTTCTCACTCCAGTCCACAGATTCCACCTGGAAGTGACAGCTCGGTCCTGATGCTCCAGGCCATTCTTGGTGTGAAGGTGGAGCTTAACCAGGGACCTGCCCATTTCTGCCTGTATTAGTCCATTTTTGGGCTGCTGATAAAGACATACCTGAGACCGGGTGACCTATAAAGAAAAATAAGTTTAATGGACTCACAGTTCCAGTAGCTTGGGAAGCCTCACAATCATGGCAGAAGACAAAGGAAGAGCAAAGGGACTTCTTACATGGCAGTGGGCAAAAGAGAGGACTTGTGCAGGGGAATTCCTTCTTATAAAATCATCAGATCTCCATGAGACTCATTCACTATCATGAGAACTACACAGGAAAGACCCACCCCCATGATCCAATTACCTCCCATCAGGTCCCTCCTGTGACACATGGGAATTGTGGGAGCTACAATTCAAGATGAGATTTCGGTGGGGACAGCCAAACCACATCACTGCCCTGGAGCCTGTCTGCCTCCTGCCACCATCAATCATGTCATCCACAGAGCCCAGGGTGTTCATGCAAAGTGGTGCCAACAGGACTGCGCCAAGCTACACTGAGCTCCACCTTGGACTCCCTCTCTGAGCTTGTCAGTGCCCAAACCCTGGGAGGACAGGGCAAGGCTGTATGGGGCTGGCAGTGCTATGCTGAGTGTGTGCACAACTGGCTGGATCATGACAGCACCTGTTTATGGCCACAATTTTCCTCCACCCCAGAGTGGGCACCAGGAGCAGGGAGAGTTCAGGCAGTGGGAGCAGCACCCCCCTGTAGGGAATGGTGGGCTTCCGAGCCCCCAAATTCTCAGGGATGCCTAGGTCCATAGCTATAGCTTGTTGACTGCAGGTGTACCCGGGAGTATAGGGCCCTGACAACTTGGAAGGGGGCAGGGCTCCCACCTGTGTCTGGCTCCTGCCAGCTCCATGGAGTGCACAGCACTGGCCATGCCTTCCCCTCCTGCAGCCAGCATCTTCACAGCAGCCAGTCCAGACAGGCCACAGTTGCTATCACCATCAGTTAATTTGGGTGGATGAAACATAGACCAAAAGGTAGCCCACCATTTGTATATTAGACATGCTAAACCTATCATATTTAATGTAGAGGAAGGGATTCAAAGGTTTAGAAAGATTGGAATGTTAGAGTGGTTTGTCATTTAAGACGTATTCACCCACATTGTAGTGGTGATAGGGTAAGCTATCCAAAAGACAAATCTCTCACCACTACTGCAAGAAATAAATTTTTGCAGGAAGAAAACCTAGCATCCTTCAGGAGCTTTGTGATTGCTCTTCTCTGTAACTCAGACCTTATAGTGGGAACTACAGTCACTGAATTGGGAAACCTAAATGCAATATGAGTAGTTGAATCATTAAGTGAGAGGGGCCCAGTGGCAGACCTCAACTGCCAAACACAAGGTGGGTATTGACAACACAATGGAAAGCAGAGTCACAGCAGCAATCAGAACAGCCTGACTCCTGCAAACGTATAGTGTTGGCTAGTTGATCATGGTGAAGTAGATAAGAAATGAAATAGAAAGTTTACTAAGCTTTTACTTGATCTGTTTATTAGTCTGTTTTCATACTACTGTAAAGACTACTTGAGACTGAGTAATTTATGAAGACATGAGGTTTAATTGACTCACAGTTCTGCAGACAGAGCAAAGGGGGAAGTGCCACACACTTTCAAACAACCAGAGCTCATGGAAAATCACTCACTATCAAGAGAATAGCAAGGGGGACGTCCCCTTGATTCAATCAACTCCCACCTGGCCCCTCACCCAACAAATGGGGATTACAATTCAAGACGAGATTTGGGTGGGTATACAGAGCCAAATTATGTCAATCTGTATAAACTGAAAATTTCTAGATCGAGTGAACAAAAGTCTAACCTGAATCAACCAGAGATTCATGGCCCCTCAATCAATTTTCAGACTTGAAACAGTTTACTTAACCAAAACCCATTGAATTAAAGCAAGGCCAGTTCTCCACACGGAAGGACCTAGTACATTATCAAAAATTTATACTGTTAATCTTTCTGAAAGCCTTCCTCCAAAGAAATCAATGGCTTTTTACCAGGTTAACTGTACATTGGGAAAAGGGAAATAATACAACTTTCAGAGACTACTAGACACTGGCTCTAAACTGATACTAATTCCAGGAGACCCAAACTGTTACTTTAGTCTACAAATCAAAGCAGGGACCTGTGAAGGTCATGTGATTTATGAAGTTTTGGCTCATGTCCATTTCACAGTGAGCCCAATGAGCCCCAGAACCTATTTTGTGGCTGTTTCCTAATTTCTAAAATGCGTAATTGAAATAGATATATGCAGCTACTGGTAGAATCTCTACAATGATTTTCTGACTTGTAGAGTGAGGGATAGTATGGTGAAAAAGGCAAAGTGTAAGCCAATAAAACTACCTGTACTTTGGAAAATAGTAAAGCAAAAACAATATAGCAATTATAGAGGAATTGAGGAGATTAGTGCTACCATCAAAACTCAGAAGACATAAGGTGGATTTCCCACTACATACTCATTCAAGTTGCCTACCTGTCATGTGTGGAAGACAGAGGGACCATGGAGAATGACAGTGTATTATCATAAGCTTAGCCAGGTGGTGACTCCAATTGCAGCTGCTGTATGTGGTTTTACTGCTTAAAATTAACACATCCCTTGGTCCCTGGTATGCAGCTATTAAGCTGGCAATTTTTTTTTCTTTATACCTTCTAGTAAAGACCACCATAAGCAGTTTTCTTTCAGCTGACAAGGCCAGCTATATACCTTCACTGTCCCACCTCAGGGATATATAAACTCTCTGGCCCTATATAATAATGTAGTTTACACAGATCTTGATTTAATTTCCCTTCAGCAAGATATTATACTGGTCCATCACATTGATGAAATTATGATGATTTGATATAGTGAACAAGAGGTAGCAACTACTGTAGACAGATTGATAAGATCTACACACGTCAGAGGGTGAGAAATAAATCTAACAAAAAACTATGGCCCTTCTACCTCAGTGAAATTTCTCGGGCTTCAGTGGTATGCAGCATGTCAAGATATCTCTTCTAAGGTGAAGGATAAGTTGTTGTGTCTGGCCCCACACAACCGAAAAAAAGGCATGATGTTTAGTGTGTCCCTGGATTTTGGAGCAAAAAATGTTTTTCATTTGGGTGTATTACTTTGGCTTATATACTGAGTGTCCCAAAAAGCTGCCAGTTTTAAGTGGATTCCAGAATAAGAGAAGGATTTCCAACTCACACAGGTTGCTGTGCAAGCTGCTCTTCTGCTTGGACCATATGATCCAGCAGATTCAGTGATGGATAAAGTATCAATGTCACATAGGGATGCTGTTTGGAGTGACTGGCAGTTCTTTATAGGAGAATCACAGTGCAATCCTTAGGATATTGGAGCACAGTGTCCTGTCACCCATCCAAAAAAAACTTCTCTTCTTTTTTGGAAGCAGCTTTTGGCCTGCTACTGGGCCTCAGTAAATACTGAACACTTAACTATGAACCATCACGTTACCGTGTGACCTGAGCTACACATTTTGAAATGAGTATTATCTGATTCACCAAGCCACAAAATTGGGCATGCACAGTAGTACTACTTCAAATAGGTATAGTATATATATGGCTGGGCTTAAGCAGACCTGAAGTCAGTTTCCTGAAGAAGTGGCCCAAATGTCCATGCTCTTGTCTCCTGCTACACTGTTGTCTCTCTCGCATCCTACCTATAGCGTCACAGAGAATTACTTATAATCAATTGACAGACGAACAGAAGACTGTGGCCTTGTTTCCAGATTGTTATGCATGATACGCAGAAACTATTCAAAAGCAGACAGCTATATCCCTTTTCATGGGCATTCTTAAAGGACGTTGGTGAAGGGAAATCCTCCTAGTGGGTTTCTGAGCAATGTACCTGGTTGTATACTTTGATTAGAAGGAAAAATGGCCAGATGTGGAATTATGTACTAATTCATGGGATTTGGCCTGTTGCTTGACTGAATAGTCAGACATTTGGAAGGAATATAATTGGAAAATTGATGACAAGGAAATTTGGGGAATAGATCTGTGGATAGACCTCTCTTAATGGACAATAGACATGAAGATTTTCGTGTCTCACATGAATACTCAAAAAGGATGACCTCAGCAGAATATTTTAATAATGAATTGGGCAGGATGAGTCAGTCTATGGATACCAATCAGCCTCTTTCTCTAGCCACCCATGTCATCACCTAATGGGTTCATGAACAAAGTGGTTATGATGGCAGTGATGGAAGTTATGCATGAGCTCAGCACCATGGACTTCCACTCACGGATGCTGGCCTGGTTATGATCACTGCTTAGGTTTCCTCAATCTGCCGGCAGTAGAGACTAACACTGAGTCCTCAATATGGCACCATTTCTTAGAGTGATTAGCCAGCTACCTGGCAGCACGTTGATTACATTGGACTGTTTTCAAACTACAAAGTAAAGCAATTTTTTTTCGTACTGAAATGGACACTTACTTTGAATATGAATTAGCCTTAGTTTCATACAATGCTTCTGCCAAAACTACTGTTTGTGTACTTGTGGGATGCTTTACCCAACATCATGGTATTTCACCCAGCACTATTTCTCATCAAGTAACATGCTTTAGAGCAAATTTAATAGGGCTACGGGTCAGTCAATGTTCATGAAATTCTCAGATATTACCATGTTCCCCACCATCCTGAAACAACTAGTTTGGTAAAACGGTGGTGTCCTTTTGAGGACTCAGTTACAGCACCAGATAGATGAAAATACGTTTCAGGGCTCGAATAACATTCTGCAGGAGGTTGTATACACTCTCAATTAGCATCTAATATATGATGTTATTTCTCCAACAGCCAAGATTCATGGGTACAGGGATCAAGGGGTGGAAATGAGACTAGCACCACTCACTATTACTCCTATTGACCCACTAGCTAATTTTTTTCTCCTGTTCCCACAACCTTATTCACTACTGGCCTAGAGGTATTTGTTCCAAAGAGAAACATGTTTCCACCATGAGATATAACAACGATCATACTACCCTGAAAATTAAGACTGCCACCTAGCCACTTTAAACTCCTCATGCCTCTGAATCAACAAGCAAAGTGGGAAGTTTTGGTGTCAGCTGGGGTAATTGATTCTTACTACCAAGAAGAAATTGGACTGCTACTCCCTAATGGAAGAAGAGCATGTCTGGAATAAGGAGATTCCTTAAGTTATATCTTAGTATTGCCAAGACCTGTGATTAATGTCAATAAAATATTACAACCACCCATTCCAGGCAGGACCATTAATGGCCCTTCAATTGTAAAGATTTGGGTCACTCCATCAGGTAAAGAACCATGAAAACCTGAGACGCTTTCAAAGTTAAAAGGTAATAGAGAATGGGTAGACGAAGAAGGTAGTTGTAGATTCCAGTTATGACCATGTATCCAGTTACAGAAACATAGACTATAATTGTCATAAATATTCCTCCTTATTTTGTTATGAATACGTTTGTGTGTATAGTCATACAGATAATCTATTTTTTTCTTACCTGTCTTATCCCTTTATCACTTAGTATAAGCTGTATTGATTCAATGATTTTATATCATTATACTTAAGTATTATTAATTTTATATCACAGCATTTAAGATAGAGAACAGTACACATCACTCAAACACTTTACTTGTCTTGAGAAAGAGATTAATGCTTTTCTAATTGTTCTCAGAATGGTTGTATCATGTTAGGACAAATTATGGCCTTGCTATTTTCTTTATTTGGAGGTTAAATATGGCTTGAGGAGATGAGTATGGGTGCCAGGTTCACAAAAGGTGGACTTGAGATGGCTAATTTTATATGTCAATTTGACTGGGCCATAAGGTGCACAGATTTTAGCTTATAGTAATTCTGGGTATGTTTTTGAGGATATTCCTGAATGAGATTAAAATTTGAATCAGTAGACTGTGTAAAGTAGATTGTCCTTTCCAATGTTGGTGGGCCTCATCCAATGCATTAAAAATCTAAATAGAATAAAAATCTGAGTGAGAAAGAATTATCTCCCTATATATAAAACTGTCTTTGAGCTAAAATGTCAGTCTTTTGCTTTAGGACCCAGCCTCAGACTGGAAATTTTACCATTCATTCTCCCGGATGTCAGGTCCTTGGACTCAGACTGGAGCTATAATTCTATCGGCTCCCCAGGTCTCGGCTTGACAAATGCAGATCTGAGATCTTCTCAGGTTCCATAATTTCTTCTGGTAAGTCTCTCTTATATTTATATTCATATTGTCTATGTCTATATCTATATCATATTGGTTCTCTTTCTCTGGAGAACTCATGCTAATACCATAGTCAAAAAACATTTTTCCTCATGAATTCTAAGTTTTTAATCTTCCTTGAAGAGACATTCTACACTTTAAGATTATAAATAATTTCCTCATATTTTAATATATTAGAGTATTTTGTTTTTTACTATTTAAAATCCTCACATATTATTCATTAAGGTGAGGTAAGATATGACTCTGAGAGTTCTACTTTTCTAAGGTATAACGAATTGTCCCAACAACATTTAATAGATGGTACATAACTCATTTCACTGTGTTAAAATACCAGATTTGTAATTTGACATATTCTCCTATGTATAATATACATGTTTTTGGGCTCTCTCATCTCATCCATTAATCTACTATTACTCAGTATTTTTCATTATATTTTTACACTTTATAATGCCCCATCACTTATCATTGTTGAAAGTGACCGTGGTTTAACTACAATGTCAACCACAAACCATTATTTTTCTCAATACAAATTCATTAAATAAATATTATGGAATTTAAATATCATAGGTGTTGGGGACTCAGGAAATAAATAAGATATAAAAGTCCCTGCCTTCAAAGATTTTCATGCTAGTAGAAGAAAATGATTATAATTCTATTAACAAATAATGACATAATTTAAATAATCTTAATTATAAGAAAAAATAGTTTACATCACTTATGTGCTCAGAGAGTCTTTGAGGAGATTATATTAAAGATTTGAATGATTAGAAGAAGGCAACATGAAAATGTGTTAACAGAAATACTTTCCAAGAACTCAAAAATATAAAAAAAACTGAGTCAAAAATAAGCTTAGTGTGCTCAAGGAAAAAACAGAAAACAAGTTTAACTAAAGTATAGCAAAAGAACCAATGAGTCATAAGAGATGGAATCAGAGAGTTAGACCTGTGATATCATATGAAGATATATCTTGCAGACCTTGTAGACCTTGGTAGAAAGTGTGGATGCTCTTTGATTTACAATGGGAAGCTAGTTCAAGAGTGTTTGCAGTGAAATGGTGTGATGATTTTTACCCCTTGGGAAGATTACTTACACTTTTTATCAGATTAATTCCATGTGACTAGAAAAGAGAATGCAGGGAGAACAATCAGATGGTTGATATAATTATCAATGGAGGCATGGATGGTGTCTTGGACCAATATTGTAGCAGTGGAGATGAGAAAGGTTGAGGATTGGAACATATTTTGGAAAAACAGCAAATAGGTAATAATGGTGCATGGGAAATAGAAAAAAAAAGTAAAGAGAAAATTCAAAAGACTCATACATCCAATAATTTATTGAGTAACTATTATGTGTCTGATAGTCCTCTAGACACAGAAAATAATGTGTGTTTTTCAGACAGGATTTGTATCTTACTCAAAGGAGCTAGAGAATAAGTAAGTAAGCAAATAAATAACTTAAAAATGACAATAAGTGCTATGATGAATGAGAATTGTTATGTAGTGACATTTTGGGTGTTTCTGTTTTATGTGGCACACACGTTTTTTTCACTAAAAAATAGCACTTGAACAGATAATTGAGGAAAATGTGAGAAAAGCCATGTGGAAACCTGAAGAATGTTTTAAATAGAATACAGCAAGTGCAAGTTACCAAGATGTGATCAAGAAAAGGAAGTAGGCCAGTGTGCTTTGACTGATATATATGACATAAGAATGCTGGATGAAGTCAGATGTAGCTAATAAGCTTCTATAGATTATATGTGAACCTGGGCTATTACTCAAGTGTGATGGGAGGTTATTGAAGGGACTTTTTAAGAAAAAGAGAAATATAAATTTGGCAGAATAACTCTGCTTATGTTTTGAGAATTTTCTAAAAGGAAAATAAAATTATCATAGAAACGGTGTCAGTTAAGAAGAAATTGCTATTATCCAGGTCATAGCAAATGATGCTTGAACAAAGACTAAAGAGATGAACATGGTATGAAGGGATCAAATTTTTAATATAGAATAAACTTCTTATATGTTTTCTAATAAACTGAATGTGGGATTTAAAAAAAAGTAAAAATGAAGTGAGTCTTAAAATTTTGTGGATGGAGCAATGTAGAAGATAAAATTTCCATTTACTATAATGAACAGAAGCAAATTTGGAGAAAAAGCAAAGCTCAATTTCAAATACGTGAGTGGACCAATTTGAATTTTGAGTCCGAAGCTAAGGGCCAACCTAGAAATATCAATTGGGAAGTAATCAATATATGAACTGTATTTTAACTCCGTAGCCTGGGTGTGTTACTCTTCTAATGACGATACGTAGAAAAGAGAAAATCTTTCAGACTGGGCCTTGGAATATTGCAATATTTAGAATGTAGAAAGTCAAGAAAGAGTCAGCCAGTAATTCTTAGAAGGTATTAACAATAAGTAAAGAATGTATCCAAGAAATAATGGCATTATAAGATTCTTATAACATTATCTTAAGGAAGACAGACTGAATAAGTTTGCAAACATTGAAGTGGGGAAAATAAATAAAGCAGAATTGTTGACCATTTTACTTATTAATGTGAAAGTTATTAGTGGCTGTGTCATAACATATAATATTAGAATGGTGAAAACTGGTATGATTGAAGTTGATTTAGGAGAGAATACAAAGAGAATAATTGGAAGCAAAAGGCAAGAAGAACTCATTGAAAAAAAAATACTCTGTAAGCAGGAGCAGTGGCATAGGTATTAGCAGTAGGAAGATGTAAAGGTGATGAGAAAGTTTGATTTTGTTTTGCTTTATTTTGTTTTAAAGATGGGAGTTAATCCAATATGTTTGTATGCAGATAGAAATAATCCAGTAGGGAGAAGGTATTCATGATGCAGGAGAGAATGAGAAAAACTACTTATAATTCTTGAATAGGTGACCATATATAATAGTTTGCAATATTCATCTGAAATATCTGAATACAATTTAGATAATAGGGACACAGTGCAGGCACACTGACAAATGTGGCAGTAGTTGTGATTGTGGGGGAGGTTTGTGGAAGTTCTCTTCTGATTGTTTTTATTCTCAGTCAATTGGGAAGTATGTTCATTAGCTTAGGTTGAGAAAGAAGAAAGAAGTCTTTGAGGTAAAATGAAATAATCAAAGGTACCAAAAGTATCTTTTAGAATAGTAGTGAAGTGGATAAAATAACATTGTAGAATTATAGAGCAGTATTAAGAACTGATTTCAAATGAGAAGCCATAAATTTAAAATGAGATTCATCAGAACAGTAATGTTATATAATTTTCTCTACCAGCTACATTCAACTGCTCAGATGAGGTTGTGAAGTGGACAAAGAATGGACTTAATTAGATTTTTACCGTTTAATTATGATGAAGGGAGATGTGAGCCAGGATGTTAAAGATAAAAAATTATTACAATGATAAGTAAGGAAACTGTAACATGAGCTAAAGTGTAAAGGTGTTAGGGTCAATGAGATTTATGGTTTGGGGAATTAATAAGACACGTGGAAAGAAGCGAGTTGGGCTCGATACTGAAAATGTAGAAATGCATCATGTTTTGTAATAATGAAATCTAGTATGTGCCTATGGGTGTAAATAGCAGAGCTTTTGTAAAAATATGACCATAGAGGAAAGGGGGAGTCATGATTATTTCAAAGACTCCTTATAGAAACATGGAAATTATTAAGACTTATTAGAGGTATAATCTTGAAGAGTTAGTGAGTGCCTAATATAAGAGGAAATAATCTGGGAATCTCTAAATAATTAAGAGGAGCATTTGCAGTGGGTGGCATCGTCTGATGATAGCTTCAGTGATAGGTGATGGTGGGTAATACTTAGGAAGACACAATGCTCTGGAAGTGAAGAAGGTAGGTAAAATAAAATACATAACTGAAAATAAATAGAGAACATGGAAGGCATTATTAATCTCAAGGAGAAAATTGCAATGTATAGCCAAGAGGCAAGACTCTTTGAAATGATGAATTATAGTTGATGAAAGTTTATTCATAATACAGTTTAAACAACATAATACTTATTATGCAAAAAATATAATTTATAAAAATATGAGAATTATGAAACTAAATTTTCTGTTGGATTTATGGTATGTGTTTTATTTTGTATTCATTCCAGTGTAAATCCTGTAAACAAGAATTCTGTTACAGTGAGTATATACAGTTCAAAAGTTTTCTGAATACTGTTGGATAATCCAAAGATTAGCTCAACGGTCAAAATACATGAGAATAACATTATTGAGGTAATCTCCTTTACTTAGAGCCAACTGATTGCAAATATTAACTGCATATATAAAATATAATCACAACAACACCTAGATTAGTAATTGGTTAAATAACTGGGTACTGCAGCCTAGCCAGGTTGACAGGTAAAATGAGCCGTTGTCACAAATTGCTAGTGAGATCAAGGGAAAATGCAGTTAGAAATTATTTTCAAATATAGAAATTACCAAGTAATGTTTACAACTTTAATATAATAAGAACAGAATTTGCCATTGCTTTTTACAATTTTGGTCAACAATATATTAGCTACGAGATCAGATCAGTTTTTTAACAATCACCCTAAAATATTAGTAACTGAAAGCAAGATAGAAGCATATTGCCCATTGTCGTGGTTAATTTAGTATGTCAGCTTGACTGGGTTAAGGGAAACCCAAATAGCTGGTGAGACATTATTTCTGGGTGTGTCTGTGAGGTGTTTCCAGAAGAGATTAGCATTGATTCAGTAGACTGTAAAGATCCACTCTCACCAATATAGGTGGGTATCATCCAATCCGTTGAAGGCCAAGAAAGAGCAAAAAGTGGGAGGAAGGGTGAATTCACTTTTGCTTCTTGAGATGGGACATCCATCTTTTCCATCCTGTTGACATTAGAGTTCTTGGATGCTGGACCTTCAGACTTACATCAATAGCTTCCTGCCTTCCCCACTGTTATCAGATCTTCTGCCTTGCACTGTGATTATGCCATTGACTGATCCTCAGAGTTTCAGACTCAGACTGAGTTATACCACCAGCTTTCAGATGACATACTGGGGAACTTCTTGGCCTCCACAATTGTGTGAGCCAATTCCTATACTAAATCTCTTCTTTTACATCTATCTATGTGTTTATCTTATTGGCTCTGTTTCTCTGAAGAATCCTCACTAACAGACCCTCTTATGTAAAAAAATCAGGGCTGATAATATAATCTCTGTGAAATGTGTTAACAAGGCTCTGTTTACCTTATTCTTCTGAAAAACCCAACACAAAGCTTCTAACTTCTGTTCTAAAATAGCTGTCTAGTTTCCTGTGTCAGATACACGTTCCAGCTAGTAAGAATTAGAGCAAGAATTGGAAAAAGTGTAAAACATGCTACTTTTATGGAAATTGTGTGGGAATTATACTCATCCAATTTTTAAATACCTAATTACCTAGAATAGTTACAAGACTACGTTTACTTGTGAGGATAAATAATATAATCTCCAACTGAACAGAGATAGGCATAGGTAAAATTTGAGTGCTCTGTTTGTATGGTAGAAGAAGAGAATAGATTTTGAGAGACAACTAGAATTACTGCTATAATTGGTTGGTTAAAATTAGAATGCAATTGAAATGGTTAGATAAGACAAGGAGAGAAGGGGGAATCGAGATAGAGAGTTTGGATATTTTCCACAAAGGGCATAGCAGAGAAATCAGATGATAGCTGAAGAAAGACACTGGGTCAAAAGGAAATGTTCATTGTTATTGTTTTTGTTGCTTTTTAATTTGATATTTGTATATATTATTTGACATATTAGTATGCTGATGGGAATGATTCCAAGGCATAGAAGAAATTAATGCTCCAGGAGACAAAGGCAGTATGCAATAAAGAATTAACCTTAAGTATAATAAAAAAAAAAAAAAAAAAAAAAGAAGAAGAATTAACCTTAACCAAAGAAAGTTTTGGTCCCTTCCTCCCAGTTTCTGGAAGGCAACCTTGTAGTCCTAGGGATGTCTTGCTTGAGAGGATTGTCTTTGATTATGTGAGAACCTTGGGCTATGCCAGATAGTTTATGTTAACAATGTGATTTATGGTGGGGGGATTAGGTTACGTGATATTAATGTGGCTTCTGGAGGCACTGGAGAGTAAGGTCAGCCTTCTGGGTAGTCGTCTATGCCTATGTGACCAACTCCCAATAAGAACTCTGAGTGCCAGACTTAGGTGTGATTTGCTGGTTGACAATACTCCACATGTTACTTCATGCATCAGAAGGAAATAAGCATTGTCCATACAAACCCACTGAGATACAGCTGGAAACATTACACCAGTCTCTCCTTATCCTGCCTCTTCCCTTAGCTGACTTGCATTTGTATCTTTTCACTGTAATAAACCATAACTATGGAGGTAATAGCTTTTTTGAGTTCTATGAATTCTTTTAGCAAATTATTGAGCTTGGAAGTGGTCTTGGGGACCTCCCAAGTGTGCAGTTCAGCTCCTGGCCAAATACTTTTCCATGATTTTTTTAGTTTGTACCAGGGGCAATACTAAGGCTTTATGTGGCAGACTTCATGGGAAAAAACTACCCTTTTTCACCAGACCTGATGTATAGCCAGTGCATTGCAGTCTCCGAGGGGAGTTGTCAAGGATTTAGGGGTCTTTGGGCAGCCATAGTCTTATTTATATCTGCACTCCTGGCCTTGCTGCCTGAACCCTGAAGACAATTCTCAGCACTCTGACTCATCACCTAGTGTTTTCACACTCTTAGCCCTCCCATTTTTTTCTTCTCCTAGACCCCAGGTTTATAAAACTGCAAGAGCCTTCTAAGCTAACCAATTCCAATCTCTTTATTCTTCAAAGAAAGGAAAACATCGTGTAAGAAAAACATATAGCCCTGTGACACAGAAGCATGGAAGACATAGTTTTTTATGTATTTGTTTGTTTCTTTTTAATTTTTTTGAGACAGAGTCTCACTATGTCACCCAGGCTAGAGTTCAGGGTCGCCATCTTG
This sequence comes from Symphalangus syndactylus, assembly GCF_028878055.3. NCBI lineage: Eukaryota > Metazoa > Chordata > Mammalia > Primates > Hylobatidae > Symphalangus > Symphalangus syndactylus. Next base: position 108,349,160 of record NC_072426.2, on the reverse strand, counting down.
GCTCACTGCAGCCTCTGCCTCCTAGGCTCAAGCGATCTGCCCACCTCAGCCATCACCAAGGGCTAATTTTTTGTATTTTTGGTAAAGCCAGGGTTTCGCTATGTTGCCCAAACTGATCTTGAGCTGCTGAACTCAAGCCATCCACCCTCCTTGGCCTTCCAAAGTGCTGGGATTACAAGTGAGCCACCATGCCAGCGTTTTTTCTTTTTTTTTTTTTTTTAAATCCTGTCTGCTTCTGTATAAACTGCGTGTCTTAGAATGAGTCATGCAATATTGCAATATTTCAGTGTCTAGCTTGCCTACTTTGGAAATTTAGACCACTAACACTTAATTCACAATGTAAGAAGGAACATGAACCCAGTTAGGCGACACCAACCTATTATTCATGTCATAAATGCTTTGAGTGCCTATTGTATGTTCTTTATCTTCGCAGTAACCGGTGCATATTCTCTGATACTACAGACCATACATTGTACTCGGAAGATGTATTAAATAAGTGATATTTTAGAAGGTATATAAAGCTGCAATAAGTGTTTTTAAAAGGCTCCATTAATGACTGGATTAAAAGTAATTTATTATTTTAATGACCACCCAATAGTCCTACAAACTGATATTCCTGAATTCATTTTAACGATTTTCCTATAATTAAAAACTACTTTCATTTTTAGTATCATAAGTGATTCTCTGATAAACTTTATATACATAAAGGTTTCAAAGTGTTCATTATTTCTTTAAGAAAAAGGCACAAGTGTGGACTTGCCAACACAGAAATGTGAATGTTTGCTTTTTCATAATGCAAGGTTGCTTTCCAATTTCTATTCGAACCAGCATTACATCACAGTGTCAGTTTCTTTACACATTCTTTATCGTTATAAAAGAGAAGATAATTTGCTTGTTCAAAAGTTAATTTGTTAATCATCTTGAAGCCTTTTGTATTTTGTGATGGAAAATTTAAATATACTAGTGTATTACTAATGTATATTCTTTGATATTTACTTGTTAGGTGTTTTCTTATTTGTAGAAGTTATTTAAATTAATAATATTTAATATGCTTGTCATATTTGTAATTTGTCTTTTATTTTTCCTTTAGTATTTTTAATTCATACAATTTTTTTAATAGCAATAGCCTAGATATTAAAATATTGAAACAAAGTCCATGGAAGGTACTGCTATTGACAATGTCAATTTGCTGACAGAAGCTAGCTGTAGACATGAACAGTGAAGGATGCAAGAAGCATTCCTTGAGTGATTTAAGCAGAAGAAAACTAATAGAACATTTAAACAGAGCCTTTAGAAATATATAGGTTCTGAACAAGTGGAAGAAATAAAGGAATAAAAGAATAAATGTCAGTCAGAATAACAACACATAAAAAGTTGTAGATTAATATAACATGCAAAGAAGATAAAAGTATGAATAGAGTCAACACCAGGGAATAAATTGAAGCAGGGAAAAGGCCGTATTATAGAGGCCTTACAAGAAAATTCAAAAGAGGTAATAATTATTAGGTTCTAATAAAATTTAAAAATTCATGGAAATTTTTGCAGATAAATTATTAGAAAAATAAGCTGCTATTGAGAAGAATTGAAGTCTTGAGAACTAGAGGCAGATAAAAAGATCAATAGTCAGACATAGCTGATATTTACACAGCTATAATTCGCTATTATGTACTCCAATGTTGAGTAACAGTTACATAGTTGTCCTTGCTGGACTATCTAAGATTTCCAAATATGCCTTTAAGTATGAAATAGTCATTTGTGGCATGTTCTTTTCATACATGTTTTTATTCATATTTTAAGACATGTGGAGAAGAAGATACTTTAACCAATTAGTAAACCTACCTCTTAGTTTTTACTCTTACATACAGATGAGAGGACAGGAACACAATGTTGCTCTGAAGTTGTTGGATGAGTTTATCTAAATACATAATTCAGAAAGGAAGACATTCTGCTAGACACAACTAACAGACCATTTTAATGTCAACCAAGAATGCACAGAATACAATTATGCTTTCACAATATGATTCAAGAGTTAGCAGGATGGGTTGCCTGCTTTTGGAAAAGTGCACAATTAATGCCTTGACGTAATAGCATTCACAAAAAGCCCACAGAAAGAATTTTCATGTTAAAGATATTTTCAATGCATTATTAATATCAAAAGAAACAGAAAATATTAATATCGTATTCTGCTCCCTTGTATCAGAAATTAAAGGCATTTAATTTTACAGCAAGTAGTTAAAGCTATAAGAAAACACATTTACCTTTTGGGGAAAAAAGGAAGGAGGTCTTTTCCTTTTCAATTATTATTTAATTTATATGAGTAACATGTTTGCTTGAAGTTTCTCAATGATATTCAGTTAATACAGTGTTACACATATAGTTTCTGCATGTATCTACAATTATAAAAATCTCTTTATACAACATTTATCCTTGAAATTTCTCATTATTAATATTCCACTATTATGTATGTGCAAACATAGTATCTATATATGCATGCAATTAAAAATATGATGAATTAAGAACAATGTAATGAAACCACCAAGAATCTAGAGAAATAGAGGTATTTTATGATCATGAACACTAAAAAAATCTTGTAGATTTTGATGACTTCTAAATTTGTTTGCTAATCCAGCAGTAAGATGGTTGCCCATTTAAGCCACTGAATGGACTGGCAATTACTTTTCCTATGTCTATTAGAAAATTTCAGTTAAGGCTTTCAAAATGTTTGGAATCAGGGAAGTCTTTATTATATAGTCTTCATTAAATAAGGTGGCTTCTCTCATTTCTAATCTCTTCCTTCCTCTCCTGCACACGGCCACTCGATTTTCTTCTAAATATTGTCTCTGACAAAATACACATCATTCGTACTTTCTTAATAAAACATGTCTTTATTTTACTGTTATTTTATATACAATATTGTTTTTATATGCAATTTTTGGAATTATTAAAAACTCCTTAATACATACCCGTAATTCCAAAAACATAAACATTTTGAAGTAGAATTTTATTGTCATTTTCTCCTAGAGTTAACAGTCGGCAATTAAGAAAAAACGATTTCTTCCACACTGACAGATTTAAACTTGCTGCTCAAGGGCAATGCTTCAAGAACAGTGGCCATTTTTTTCACATGCACATTATGGATTGTCTCTCTTTAAACTAGATGCCCGAAGTAATAAGTTACTTTCCATGTGTAGTGCTGCCATATTGTCAAATAGGATCTGACTTTGTAAAAACTAAATTGAAAAAAATTCTTTTCGACTTGTCACATAGAATCAAGATCAGAAAATGTTACTCAGGCTTCTGATGCTTTATGTTGAAGAGCATCCCCTTGAGTTTGCCACGTCACATTCAAGATACTGCTCCTTTAAGGCATTTTGACTTGAAGAAAATAAGCAGTGTGTTTTTTCACCTAAAAGCATAATACTTATATTAGCATGAAATGGTTTTTTTCTTCTTCAAGCATCAGAAACAATCTGTATTTCAGATTACTGCATGTGTCTTTTCCTTATATTTGTTTTTGAATTATTATTTGTTATTTTTGCTTTTAAAGTGTTTTGTTGGTGCTAACTTTTTATATTTTTTACATATCAACTAGACAGGGATAAGTTACCTTTAGTTATCCCTTGATTTGTAAAACAGTGCTTATGATGCTCACATACTACAGCCAAGAGGTGGTAAACCATTTGATATCTATATTTATATCTATATATGTATAAGAAATATCTGTATCTGTATTTGTATAAGGAATGTATGTGTGTGAATATATATACTTATATAATCTTTTATATATATGCTATAAAAATAATAATTTCCTTGTCAATAATGTATACAAATAGGGATCAGAAATATGTATGTGTGTGTGTATATATATGTATATTGTATTATATATATAAAATACACCTACATAAGAAATACATGTGTGTGTATATAGATGTATAAGGAACATATGTGTGTGTATATAGATGTATAAGGAATATATGTGTGTGTGTATATATGTGTGTGTGTATATATATGTGTATTGTATTACATATACTATTGTATTGTATATACTTATATATATACACACATATATATACACACACATATATATAAGTATATATATATATACACATATATTCCTTATATACATATATAAGGAGTGTGTGTATTACATATATACTTATATATACACACACACACACACATACATATTTCCGATCTCTATTTATAGACATTATTGACAAGGAAATTATTATTTTTATAGCAGTCAATTCACATCACATTTGGGGCCTTCTATAAAAAAATTGTTTGTTGACAGAGATTCAAATACAGGAACTAGAAATAACTGAACATAATATGACTATATTGCCATTATGCAGATTGTTCCAGAGCACAACATAATGCTTCATTTGTACCATGCTGTAATTGGCACTTGTGCATTCCTTTCTCTGAGAGCCCATTAGAAATACAATTATGCCAAAACATCATGATATATTTCAGCACCATGGAATTGAACCTCTGCCTTTTGCAATAGTCCCATGAGGTAAACGCAAGCTCTGTGAGCATAATATTTAACAAAGAAAATGTAAAAGCTCACTCTACTATTGTAGTGTACAGCATCTGCTTCTCACCTTTGGATCAGTTTCTTTTTTAAAAGGCCCAAGTGCCGATACTTCCCCCTAGAAAGTGATCAGTCTGTTACTGATAAGATCATATTAGCAGCAGGGGCAGGCTTGTAATATTAACTGGCTTGTGATCTTATCTGCTCCAGATAATTATTTTGCAATGGAAAGCTAGCAGTAAGCAATAACATCAGTTACTGCTTATGCTAGGAAGAGGCTGTGTATTTTGTTCTCATTATGATGAGCCATTCTCCTTGTGTTGTTTTAGTGTCAGAGATGATCCTGACGCCAGCCATTTTGAAACTCTCCATAATACTAGCTGATTCACTTGACTAATAAGGATTAAGCACAACCAAAATGATTACAAATATGAAAAATAGGTATCTAAGGAAAGATTTGGTGACTTTAGTTTCTATAATCAGATGCTGATACAAGTCAATCACATATTTGTGAGATTATTCTAGAATTGCTTATGCCTGCCTAATAGGATTCTTACTGTAATAATTCATTAAACTTAAAATATGCAGAAAAATATAAATTGGCTTACTTTACATATTTAGGGAAAAAAACACAGGTTGTATTCTTTAAATGTGAGAAGATTCTTAGCAGTGATACAAATGAAGACTTGTTTTATGGTAAATACAGAGCAGTTTTTCATCATTTCCTATTGAGAATAGAACCTGAAAATTTGGCAGTAACGATTTAAGTGAGATGTAGAGAAGGGCTTTCTGACTACAGCTTATATCTTCACGTAGTAGATATTCAGAGGAGGTAAGTAACACTTCAAAGAATCTCTTAATGCACTTATCTCTGGTTAGTGTGGATTACGTTATGTAAAGCACTGAATCAAAAATATAAACAGTATAAATAGATTTCAAATGTTCCTGTTGGCCATGTGGTAAACAGGTTAAAAGCAAACCCTATGTTGATAGAAAAATAAAATAAAATTTATAAATTTGGAGTGATCTTTTTATAGCTGATTTATAATGAATTAATATAAAAGAAAACTGATATTTTAAAACAGTGAATTCCTTTTCATTAAGACAATACATAATTTTAAGTGTAGTTTATAGAAAATTCTGTTACACTAAGTATAATTCTCCCTCAAGATTACCCCTCTTTTCTTTCTTAAATAGAAACAGGCGATTTGCATTAATTTTAATGGTTCAGCTGCTTGATTTATCCCTGCATGAAATTGCATGCTTCAGTACCTAATACCTGCTGAAATAATAATTCATATAATCTCAAGATGTGTCAAGAAGTGACTTAAAGTAGAAGTAAAAACATATGAACTGAAATTAATGATGATCTCCCACCACTTCCTGATGAATAGGAGAACAAGGTCATGTATTTCAACACAGAGGGTCTGACTTTTCTCTCAGTGGTCTCAGGTGCCACTAGCCACGGTGGTATTATTACGAGTTCCTTTGGCACTGCTGGGTAGCACTGAATAGAACAACACTAAAACTGTCCATTAAGAAATAACAAGGAAATACTATAGAATAAAATAACTTATTGCATTGCAGTAAACAATGGTGCCCAAATATGCTAAAGTAATTCATGTTGCATTTAGAAATGTAGTTTAAAGAAAAAAAACATTGATTTGAGCATATTAGAAAAATGACTATAAATATTCAAAAAGACATATTCATTCACATAGAGCTAAAATTTTAGCATATTTTAAATATTCAGGGATGTAACAAAGTTTATATTGTTTCAGTTTCCTCCTCACTGTACTCTTCACATCAAAATTACTAACCTAACAATGTGTATAGATGGGTAGAGTGAGCTTTTGTCATAATTTTAGAACCAACAGTATCTTTAACTGTCATAAGAAGGGTTCTGCCGGAGTGTTTTAGTTGCTTCTTATCCTCTATGGAGATATGTTGAAAGAATGCTAAGTAACATCTCCCAAATTGGTTGTTGCATTCAATTTCCCTAGGAGAAAGTGCATAGAAACAAGATCCATCATCACATTGACATTACTGCTCCGTTTTTGGGTCATCTCAACCAAAAGGAGACTGTAGACTAGCAACTATTAAATTCCATCCACTGGTAGTTTGTGATATTTAAAAATAAAAAGCATGTGCTATGTTTCTTGTACTTATTTTCAGAGTATTTTAATTTTTGACATGGTTAGTTGTCAAATTTGTGAGCATTAAAATCACTTTAAAAGTTAAAAAGCAAGAAAAGTCATTATTCAAGCCCCAGAGAAATACCTCAACTGACTAAGGATTGGGCATTTTGCCATCATGCCAGATGGGTAAGAGTGTCAGCCACCAAGAGACATGTACCTGTCAAGTGTGAATATTGATGTCAGCATCTAAGAAGACTACTTCACTAGTGCCCTGTTATGAGATGATACCCATACGGAACCCCCACATGCCAAAAACTATTATCAACCTATCAAATTGACTTCCTTCGAAAAATTAAGCAGACTTTGAGATGATGTAAATGAAAGGATAATCACATCACTTGGATTAGTTGACATACAAATAACATGAAATTGTATATTAAAAGTACCTCTCTTTTCATTTTAAATGAAACTCCGATTTTGACAGATTCTCCATCCTCAGTTATTTTTTAAGTTAAGCACTTATTAGATATGGCAAATGTCACACTGGTAAAATATTTAAACAAAAAAAAAGTCTACTTGTCAGCTTTCTCATTAAATGGACTCAGTGTGCGATTAAGGATATTATTTTTCACTTTTGATATGTGCACAATTCAATTGGTTATATCATTGCAATTCACATTATTCTTTCCCTTATCACATGTAAATGTATTCAGAATGTATTTGGTGGTGTGAAAAAGAAAAAAAAGATAAAATGACATATAATTGTCAGCATAATAAAATGGATCTCCTTCACCAATTAATATTTTCTTTTGTTTCACATTTCAAATATAATTTTAGTTGGCATCTTATGTCTAAGCATATATATCTCACTACTAAATCATGACTAGGTCCACAATTAAACTAACTCTAAAATCTATCATAAGTCCTTATCAAGTCAATTCCTATGTGTTCATTTTTCATGGTTGTAATTTCTTAGACTCTCATAGGCCTAGAAAATTTTCAAAGCCAGTAGACAGCAACTAAATTTTGTATCAAGCTCAAGTGTAGGGATAGTTTTAAATTACTAAGTCAGCATTTATTTTCACCCAGGGATCTATTCATATGAACTCCAAAATTCAACATGCTCATCAACCAAGTAAAGTTTGATTGCACCAGCTTTCCACACTTTTATGTCCTACCCAATGTCAGTGCAACTGTCTGATCACATCTGTTTATAGAAAACAGAAGCACCAACATTAATGTATTCATTAAGAAAACCAGGCAATTGTTAAACCTCTACAATCCAAGCATTTCTTTATTTCTATTTTTTTATTTTCTTTTGGTCTTTAATATCATCTTTCAAAACACCAAAATTTTTCTTAATATTTATTTTAATTTGGTAATTACTTTTCACAATAAAATTAACTAATATAAATTATATTAGTCTGATTAATTTCTCTCCTTATTTCCCTATATTTATGCATTCCTTAATTCAACATACAGTTATTTAATTCACAGAAGGTTAGGCACACTCATGGATACTAGAAATGCATCTGCAAGCAAAAGAAAGATCTTTGCCCTTATAAAGCTTATATTCTAACAGGAAGAGAAGGTAATAAAGTTATATGTTAAATTTTTAAATGTGGAATTAGATGGAGTGTGGCCATCAATGAGAAGAGCATTTTAGCAAATAATGATTTCTTCTTATTTTTTCATCCCTTTATGCCCCTCTGATACAGTTTTGGATCATTTAGCAACTAATTATTTGCCTACATAAATCATGCCATCTCTCTCTCTCTCTCTCTCTCTCTCTCTCCCTCATTACCATTAAATTTTCATTTTTTTCACAATGTCTTATTCCCATTGCATGCAAACTATATATGCAAATGCTTATTTCCTTCTATTTAACAGCCATGTGCACTTCATTTCTTATGAAATATGTTTTAATTAGTTGTTGGTCTTTTATTTGTTACTACCACTTTTTTTAATCATAATATTAGCCCCCTGTTGTATGCCTTGCAAACTTTTTCCAGTTTGTTTTTAAAATTTCTTTTCTTTCCAGTAGTGTCATTGCTATGCATATAATTTTACTTTTTATGTTGTCATGTATATCAATCTGTTTCAATTAATGTTTGTAAATGTATCTCTTGCTAAATATAGCCCTCCAAAGGCTGATAGATTGTTCTAATAATTTAGCGATTTCATTTTTATGTTTGTCTGATGCAGCTGAAATTTTTTTACCACACAGAGGAAGGTGAAGACCACGTTATTGACGTGGTGAATATACTCACCAGGTTGTCAAGCATTTTTTCAGCAACAATATTTTGCAATTTTCTCCTAAATATTTTGAAATTCTACCTTTGTTTAACAATACATTTCCATTATGTATGTAGTTACCATTCTAAACTCGTCACTCTTTTTTCCCCCCGCACTTTCTTGCCTGCAACCCATGTGCATAGTAACATACAGTTTTAATTACTGTTGTTCTACAATGTTTCTTAATAATGCATGCAGGAGAAAATCTCTGCTTGGGGATATTTTTAATGAAAATTTGCTGGAACTTCTTGTACATTAACATGATAATATGAACTTTCTTCAGGTGTAATTTTCACACAATAAAGTGCACATCTTTGGCATAGGGCTTGATGAGTTTTAGCTGATTTGTACAGCCCTGTAACAACCATCAAAATCAAGATATAGAACACTGAAGTTACCACCAGAATTTCTTTAAGTTTCTTCTCTGTCATCCTGCCAATGCCAGGAGCACCACTCATCACCATTGTCACTGTAAACTAAATTTGTTTCCTCTAGAATTTCATATGATTGAAATTATACAGTTTACACTGTTTTGTTTCTGGCTACTTATATTCCACATAATGTTATATATATATAATCACCAATCCACATGGTTGTGTGTATCTATAGTTTATTCCTTTTTTGATTAAGTAGTATTATATTACATGACTACATCAAAATTACATAAACTTTCAGTGTTGATGAAAAATTACTGGGATGTACTGTAATTATATGTTTAATTTGGTAATAAACTATCAACAATTCTCCAGCAGTGCAGTTTCACATTCACATCAACCATGGATGGGTGTTTCAGCTACTCTATATCATTGCCAGAGATTTTCAGTTTATTGATATCAGCCATTTCTGTGAATATGTAGTGGTAGTTTATTGTTTTAATTTGCATTTCCCTGGTAATTAAAAATGTTTCACAGATTTATGTCAATATTACCCATTTTGGAGATTTTCTTTTGTGAGATGTCTTTTCAAATTGTTTTCCTATCTTGATTTGGTAATCATAAGAATTCTTCTTTTATTTTTGATATTAATAAGAATATTAGTAACACCCTAAATTTAATATTGGGGCATGAGGTCTGTAGATCATAATCTTCTTCAACTGTCAGTATTTTGTCTATCTGAGCTTATTTTTTTGGTGTCTGTATTTTATGTATTTAAACTTCACTATCATTTTATCATTTTGTTTTATTAGTAAGTAAGCTTTTTATTGTATTTTTGGTGGTGGTGATGTTTATTTTTTAATTCTGAAAAGTACTTTTTATTACTATACAAATTTCATTGTAAAATTCACAAGTGTAAAAAATGGTTCTAAAGACAGTAAACTTTAATGACCACAGCGTGTACTAGTCATATAATTTCGAGCAAATTACGTCACTTGTTCTTAGTTTCTTAGCTTTTTCTTCATTTAAATAAGATGGAAAACACTGCTTACATCATGTGATTGTTGCCAAGATTGAATAAGTATTTTTGCAAAGGATTTGAAAGACTATAATAGTATCAAGTAGTCATTTATTGTTTTAGGATTTGTCATGGATTGTTTGGTAGGAATAGCTCAAACTACAATTGTTGAGTTTTATTTTGTTTGCACTGCTCTTGTATTGCTTTGCCCATTATCTTTTTAAAATTTTTTCTGATTCACTATTCTTTATATTTTTAATATAAGATGTTATTAGATTTTCCTTTGTGACAAAATCTTTTGTATCAATATATCAGTTTATTATTACATTTACATTTATTGCTTCATCAGGTATACTTTTCTCGATTCTTCCTTAACTTAGTTTACATCCTGCTTTTCTTTAAAATACTTAAAAAAAACTTATTTGATCTATGACCTTTATTTTTCTTGTTATAGGTTATCATGTTATTTCTGATCTACCAGATGTTTTATAGCCAGACTTTAATATATTTTCTTGTATATGCAATTTTAACTTTATACAATATACTGAATATACTGTAGACCATTTCCGTTTCCTCCTTTTTTTTGGTTATAATGACTTTGCATATATGTAACTTTTCATACCTCCAACATTTTTTTCTTCTTAACTAATCAAATTTGTCTTTTTATATTATGTTCTTGGATATTTTCATGGCTATTTTTACATTTTAAATGTTTTTATGCATCTATCTGTTGATTTATCAAATTTAAGTAATATCATTTTCTTCTCACTATAAAAGAAATAGAAATCAATATATTTAAAATACTTTCAATATTTTTCCACTTCTTAATTTTCTAAGTTTGCAGTATTGTTCCATTTCTATGTAGTCACAGTTTATAATACATTTAATTGAACTCAGTGTGCACTGTTGATTGTCTAGATATGGAATCATATTATTTGAGAAGAGAAATAGCTTGACTTTCTCCCTTCTTATTTGGAAACCTTTTATTTCTCTCTCTTACTTGATCATTCCAACTAAGACTTCCAGTACTGAACCAACCCAAATGTCCAACAATGATAGACTGGATTAAGAAAATGTGGCACATATACACCATGGAATACTATGCAGCCATAAAAATGATGAGTTCATGTCCTTTGTAGGGACATGGATGAAGCTGGAAACCATCATTCTCAGCAAACTATTGCAAGGACAAAAAACCAAACACTGCGTGTTCTCACTTATAGGTGGGAATTGAACAGTGAGAACACATGGACACAGGAAGGGGAACATCACACACCAGGGACTGTTGTGGGGTGGGGGGAGGGGGGAGGGATAGCATTAGGAGATATACCTAATGCTAAATGACAATGACGAGTTAATGGGTGCAGCACACCAACATGGCACATGTATTCATATGTAACAAACCTGCACGTTGTGCACATGTACCCTAAAACTTAAAAATAACAATAATAATAATAAATAAAATAAAATAAAAAAGAAAAGGAGTGGTGGGGGTGGGCATTCTTGTCTTGTTCCAATTCTCAAGGTAAATGCTTCCAGCTTTTGCCCATTCAGTATGATGTTGGCAGTGGGTTTTTCATAGATGGCTCTTGTTACTTTGGTGTATATTCCTTCAATGCCTAATTTGTTAAGTTTTTAATATAAAGGGTGTTGAATTTTACTGATGGCCTTTTCTGCAGCTATTGAGATGGTTGTGTAGTTTTTGTTGTTAATTTTGCTTATATGGTAAATCGCATTTATTTATTTACATATGTTGAACCAGCCTTGCATCCCAGGTATAATGCCTAATTGATTGTGGTGAATTAGCTTTTTGATGTGCTGCTGGATTCAGTTTGCTAATATTTTGTTGAGGATTTTTGTGTCTATGTTCATCAGAGATATTCTCCTGAAATTTTCTTTCTTTGTTTTGTCTCTGCCAGGCTTTGGTGTCAGAATGATTATGGCTTTGTAAAATGAGTTACAGAGGAGTCCCTCTTCCTCAATATTTTGAAATAATTTGAGTAGGATTAATACTAGTTCCTCTCTGTATGTCTGGTTGAATTCAGCTGTGAATCCATCTGGCTTAAGGCATTTTTTGGTTGGTAGGCTTTTTATTACTAATTCAATTTGGGGACTTGTTAGTGATCTGTTAAGTATTTTAATTTCTTCTTGTTTCAATGTTAGGAGGCGTGTGTTTCCAGGAATTTATCATTTTTTTCTAGGTTTTCCAGTTTATATAAGTAGAGGAGTTCATAACAGTCTCTGAGGTTTTTTTGTAATTCTGCGGGATTGGTTGTAATGTCAACTTAGTCATTTCTGATAGTGTTTATTTGGATCTTCTCTCATCTTTTCTTTTTCAATCTAGCGAGTAGTCCATTAATCTTGTTTAATTTTTTGAAGAACCAACTTTCAGTTTCACCAAGCTCTTGTATGGATTTTTATTTCTAAATATTCAGTTCAGCTCTGATTTTGGTTATTCATTTATTCCGCTACTTTTAGGGTTAGCTTGCTCTTGTTTTTCTAGTTCCTTAAGGTGCTACATTAGGTCGTTAACTGAGATCTCTCTAACCTGTTGATGTAGGCATTTATTGCTGTAAACCTTCCTATTAACACTGCTTTAGCTGTGCCCCAAAGATTCTGTTACTTGCCTTTCTGTTTTCATTAGTTTCAAATAATTTTTTGATTTCTGCCTCAATTTCATTCTTTACACAAAGTCATTTGGGAGAAGATTATTTAACTTTAATGTAATTGTATGATTTTATAGATCTCCTTGCTACTGATTCCTATTTTTATTGCACTGTGATCTGACAGTATGGTTGGTATGACACTAATTTTTTAAAAATTCACTTAGTGTTGATTCATGGCTGAGCATGTGTTGAACTTCAGAGTATGTGCCATGTGACAATGAGAAGAGTGTATACTCTGTTGTTGTTGGGTAAATTTTTCTGTGATTATCTATTAGGTCCAATTGGTCAAGTGTGGAGTTTAAGTCCAGAATACCTTTGTTAGTTTTCTGCCTCAGTATAGAGTGTTGAAGTCCCCGGGTATTATTGTGTGATTATCTAAGTCTCTTCATAGATCTATAAAACTTGATCGTTGTTGGTGTAAAGTGTTTCATCTGATATAATAATCATTGCTCATTTTTGTTTTCTGTTTTTTGATAGATCTTTTTCCATCTCTTTATTTTGAGCCTATGGGTGTCATTACTTGTGAGATGGATCTCTTGGAAATAGCAGACAGTGGGAGTTGGTTCTTTATCCAACTTGTCACTCTATGACTTTCTAGTGAGGCATTTAGACTATTTACATTTGTGGTCAATATTGATATGCAGGGGTCCGTCCCACAGACCGTAACCCAACAACGAATGGATAACATACACTGACACAGATATTCTGCCTGTCAGTCTGGCTAAGTGTCTGGGCCCCTCACAGACACCAAGGAAGGTGCTGTAAAGAGTAGCAGCCAATGCCCATTCAGCCATCAAAGCTCACATTTATTCAGTATAGATTAAATGACAAACGTCTTGAGTAAACACCACTACAGGGTAATTGACCTGGCTGCAGACCACCACCCCCGTCATCCCACCCCCACTTCCCCCACCCCCACTCACCACCCAGTAGAGAGCAATTATGCACCCACAGTTGATCAAAGGTTGATCTTAGCTTGAGTAAACAAGCTATTTAGGTAAACTACTCTACATTCCTTTGTACCTACTTTAAGCCATTTACTCAAGGTAAAGATTAGGCTGCTTTCAGCCATAACCCTATTCTGAGACTTTTGCAAAACCTTCTGGCCTTCCAAAAAGATTTGTGTCTATATCTTATAACTTCATCTTAAAATTTTTCCCACCAACCTGACTGAACTCCCACATTGATAAGTGAGAATTTGATCCTGTCATCATTCTGTTAGTTAGTTGTTGTGTAGACTTGATTGTATGTTGCTTTATAGTACTAGGGTAGGTGCTTAAGTGTTCTTTTGTGGCAGCAGATACCATACTTTCATTTCTATGTTAAAAACTCCCTTTAGTATCTCTGATAAGGCAGGTCACTTGGTTTTTGCTTGTCTGAAAAGGATTTTGTTTCTCCTTTGCTTAAGGAGCTTAGCTTTGTAGGATACGAAATTCTTGACTGGAATTTATTTCCTTGAAAGATGGTGAATATAGGCCCCCAATCACTTCTGGCTTGTAAGGTTTCTGTTGAATGGTCCACTGTTAGTCTGATGGGATTCACTTTGTCAGTGAGCTCTTCCTCTCTAGCTCCCTTAAATATTTATTCTTTCATGTTGACCTTGGAGAATCTGATGACTAAGTGTCTTGGGGATAGTAATCTTGCATAGTTTCTCACAAGAGTTCTCTGAATTTCTTGAATTTGTATGTCAAACTCTCTAGCAAAATTGGGAACATTTTCATGGATTATATCCTCAAATATATTTTCCAAGTTGGTTGTTTTGTCTCTTCTCTTTCTGAAATGCCAATAAGTCATAGATTTTTGTCTCTTTATATAATCCCATGTTTCTCAAAGGCTTTGTTCACTTTCTTTAAAAAAATATCTTTTTTTATTTCAATAGCTTTTGGGGGAACAGGTGGTGTTTGGTTACATGAATAAGTTATTTAGTAGTTATTTCTGAGATGTTGGTGCACCCATCACTGTACCCAATGTAGAGTCTTTTATCCCTCCCCCCGCCCGCCGCACTTTACCCTGAGTGTCCAAAGTCCATTGCATCATTCTTATGCATTTGCATCCTCATAGCTTAGCTCCCACTTACAAAGTGACAACATATTATGTTTGATGTTTAGTTTTCCATTCCTGAATTACTTCACTTAGAATAATAGTTTCCAATTCCATCCAGGTTGCTGCGAATGCTATTATTTTGTTCCTTTTTATGGCTCAGTAGTATTCCTTGGTGTATGTATATATATATATCACATTTTCTTTATCCACATGTTGATTGATGGGCATTTAGACTGGTTCCATATTTTTGCAATTGTGAAAGGTGTTGCTATAAATATGCATGTGCAAGTATGTTTTTTGTACAATGACTTATTTTCTTCTGGGTAAATACTCAGGAGTGGCATTTCTGGTCAAATGGTAGATGTAATTTTATTTCTTTAAGGAATCTCCACACTGTTTTCCATAGTGGTTGTACTAGTTTACATTCCCACCAGCAAGATTATAGTGTTCTCTTTTGATCACATCCATGCCAACATCTATTATTTTATTTTATTTTTTTATTATGGTCATTCTTGCAGGAGTGAGGTGGTATCACACTGTGGTTTTGTTTTGCATTTCCCTGATCATTAGTGATATTGAGTGTTTTTCATATGTTTGGTGGCCATTTGCATATTTTCTTTTTTTTAATAAAATTGTGGTTTATTTAAACAATGAAGCACATACAGCAGTGAAATGAATAATTTATTATTACATGGGCCAACATGGATGAATCTCAGAAACATAACGTTAACTGAAAAAGGAAGTCATAAAAGAAAACATAAAATGATCTTTTATATGAAATTCAAAAACAGGCAAAACTAGGTATTATTTAAGGATACAAACATAGCTAAAAAGTTAGCTAGAAGCAAGAAACTACAAAATTTGGGGCAGTGGTATTTTTGTATAGAGGAAGTGCTGTGTGTAATGGGAAAGGCTTCTAAGGTAATATGATGTTGAGTACCTGGATATCTATGTCATTATTTTTTTCTCTTTTTTCTTGACACTATCCATATGGAGATAAACGTCATTATTTTAATTGCTTTTATATGTATGGCACCTAAAGTTTTAAATTAAAACTTTTTATTGAGGTGAGATTCACATAACCACAAAACTAATCATTTTATTTTTTTCCCATAAGTTATTGGGGGTACAGGTTTTGTTTGGTTACATGAGTAAGTTCTTTAGTGGTGATTTGTGATATTTTGGTGCACCCTACCTTACTGCACCATATTTGTAGTCTTTTATCCCTCACCACCCTCTCACTCTTCCACGCAAGTCCCCAAAGTCCATTGTATTGTCCTTATTCCTTTGCATCCTCATAGCTTAGTTCCCACATATCAGTGAAAACATACGATGTTTGATTTTCCATTCCTTAGTTACTTTGCTTAGAATAATAGTCTCCAATCTCATCTAGGTCACTGCAAATGCTGTTAATTCATTCTTTGTTATGGCTGTATAGTATGCCATCGTATATATATTCCACAGTTTCTTTATCCACACATTGATTGATGGGCATACGGGTTGGTTCAATGATTTTCCTATTGTGAATTGTGCCACTATAAACATGGGTGTACAAGTATCTTTTTCAAATAATGACTTCTTTTCCTCTTGGTAAATATCCAGTAGTGGGATTGCTGGATTAAATGGTAGTTCTACTTTTAGTTTTTTTTAAGGACTATCCACACTGTTTTTTATAGTGGCTGTACTAATTTACCTTTCCACCAGCAGTGTAGAAGTGTTCCCTGATTACTGCATCCATGCCAACATCTACTGTTTTTTGATTTTTTGATTGTGGCCATTCTTTTTTTTTTTTTTTTTTTTTTTTTTTTTTTTTTTTTTTTTGAGACGGAGTCTCAACACGCTAATGATCAGGGAAATGCCAATCAAAACCACAATGTGGGGCCAGGAGCGGTGGCTCCAGCACTTTGGGAGACCAAGGCAGATGGATCACCTGAGGTTGGGAATTCAAGACCAGCCTGGCCAACATGATGAAATGCCATCTCTACTAAAAATACAAAATTAGCCTGGTGTGGTGGGACATGCCTGTAATCCCAGCTACTTGGGAGGCTGATGCAGGAGAATTGTTTGAACTGGGGAGGCAATTGCACTCCACCCTGAGCAACAATAGCAAAACTCTGCCTCAAAAAAAAACAAAACAAAAACAAAACCACAATGTGATACCACCTTACTCCTTTAAGAATGACCATAATCGGCCGGGCGCGGTGGCTCACTCTTGTAATCCCAGCACTTTGGGAGGCCGAGGTGGGTGGATCATGAGGTCAGGAGATCAAGACCATGGTGAAACCCTGTCTCTACTAAAAATACAAACAAAAAAAATTAGCCGGGCATGGTGGCAGGCACCTGTAGTCCCAGCTACTTGGAGAGGCTGAGGGAGGAGAATGGTGTGAACCCAGGAGGTGGAGCTTACAGTGAGCCGAGATTGCGCCACTGCACTCCAGCGTGGGTGACAGAGTGAGACTCTTCTTCATGTGGCTTGCCAGTTATCCCAGCAACATTTGTTGAATAGCGTGTCCCTTCCTCACTTTACATTTTTGTTTGCTTTGTTGAAGATCAGTTGTCTGTAAGCATTTGGCTTTCTTTCTGGGTTCTCTATTATGTTCCATTGGTCTATGTGCCTATTTTTCTACCAGTACCATGCTGTTTTGGTGACTATGGGCTTATAGTATAGTTTGAAGCTGTTTAATTGGGTACTGCAATGCCTCCAGATTTATTCTTTTTGCTTAGTCTTGCACTGGCTTTGCGGGCTCTGTTTTTGGTACCATATGAATTTTAGAAATGTCTTTTCTAATTTTGTGAAGAATTATGGCAGTATTTTTAAGGGGATTGCATTGAATTTATAGATTACTTTTGGCAGTATTGTCATTTCAAAATATTGATTCTACCCATCCATGAGTATGGGATGTGTTTCCATTTGTTGATGTCATCTATGATTACTTTCAGCAGTGTTTTGTAGTTTTCCTTGTAGAGGTCTTTCACCTCCTTGGTTAGGTATATTTCTAAGCATTTCATTTTTTTTGCGGCTATTGTGAAAATGGTTGAGCTCTTGATTTGATTCTCAGCTTGGTCATTGTTGATGTATAGCAGTGCTACTGATTTGTGTACATTAATTTTGTTTGAATTTGTTTATCAGTTCTAGGAGCTTTTTGGATGAATTTTTAGTGTTTTCTCGGTATACAGTCATATCATCAGCAAATAGCAACAGTTTCACTTCCTCTTTACCTCTCTTTACAGTTTTACTTCCTTTTTACCATCTGAATACCTATATGGATGCCCTTTGTTTCTTTCTCTTGTTCGATTGCTCTGGCAAGGACTTCCAGTACTATGTTAAATAGAAGGGTGAAAGTGGATATCCTTGTCTTGTTTTTATCTTTTCCCTGTTCAGTATAATGTTGGCTGTGGGTTTGTCATAGATGGTTTACTACATTAAGGTATGTTCCTTCTATGCTGATTTTGCTGAGGCTTTTTTTTTTTTTTCTTCTTGAGACAGAGTCTCATTCTGTCTCCAAGCTGGAGTGCAGTGGAGCCATCTCAGCTCGCTGCAAGCTCTGCCTCCTGGATTCACGCCATTCTTCTACCTCAGTCTCTTGAGTAGCTGGGACTACAGGTGCCCGCTAACACTCCTGGCTAATTTTTTGTATTTTTAGTAGAGACGGGGTTTCACCGTCAATTAATGTTAAATAATTGATAATCTGTCTTAGATAAGGAATATTGAGCCAGGATGGTCTCGATCTCCTGACCTTGTGATCTGCCTGCCTCGGCCTCCCAAAGAGGCTTTTACTCATTAAGGGATGCTGGATTTTTGTCAAATGCTTTTTCTCTTTCTGTTGAGATGATCATGTGATTTTTGTTTTTAATTCTGTTTATGTGGTATAACACATTTATTGACTTGCATATGTTAAACCATCCCTGCATCCCTGGTATGAAACACACTGGATCATGGTGGATTATCTTTTTGATATGCTGCTGGATTCAGTTAGCCAGTAGTTTGTTGAAGATTTTTGCATCTGTGTTCATAATGGATATTGTTCTGTAATTTTGCCTTTTTTCCTTGCATCTTTTCCTGGTTTGGGTATTAGGATGAAACTAGCTTCATGGAATGATTTAGGAAGGATTCCCTCTTTCTCTATAGTGTTGAATAGTGTCAAAAGGATTGGTACCAATTTTTTAAATGTCTGATAGAATTCAGCTGTGAATTCATCTGGTCCTGAACATTTTTGTTAGCAATTTTTTAATTACCATTTCAATCCTGCTGCTCATTATTTTCTGTTCAGAGTTTTTATTTCTTCCTGGTTTAATCTATCAGAAATGTATTTATCTCCTCTAGGCTTTTTAGTTTATGTGCATAAAGGTGTTCATAGTAGCCTAGAATGATCTTTTGTATTTCTGTGGTATCAGTTTTTTTATCTCCCATTTCATTTCTAATTGAGCTTATTTGGGTCTTTTCTTTTCTTGGCTGATCTTCCTAATGGTATATCAATTTTATTTATCTTTTCAAAGAACTAGCTTCTTGTTTCATTTATCTTTTCTATTGTTTTGTATGTCCCAGCATCTGGGTCACCTCTCTAACCTCTCTCAGTGTATTCTCTCAGATGGTCTGTTTGGATTATGCCAGTTACTAAAGAACTTCTACGGTTGTAGAAGTTCTTCCTGGTTGTGTGTAGTTGGCCATTTTGGAATGTATATAAAGTATTTTTAAATGTTGATGTGGATTTGTGCCTTTATTTTCAAGGGTCTAAATGCTTTAAGAAATAAAATTTCTGAATTTAAAGTGTCAGATTTTTCTTCTCCAAAAATCAATGATAAAATTATCAATAAACAGATGAGTTAGGAATAATTTTTGCTTGTTGATAATTTCATAATGTGTTAATCATTTCAATTCCATCTTACTAGAAAATTATCACAAATTGTGTCAGTCAATATATTTTGGTAAATCTCAGTTCGTGGTTCAAGGTTTATGTCTTAAAAGTCAAAATGTAATGCATTGGATGTAATCTCCAACTTCTATTTGGCACTCAGTAGTTTGATCTATATGGAAAAGAAAGGAATTATTTATACCTCTTTTTATCTAGAGTGGGACATTATTTATTATACATTTTCTTTAATCATTTTAGTAATAATTAATATAGACTATATATAGCACATAGAAAAATACCACCCAACTTTCTTGACATTGGTTCAACAATTACACAATGAAAGTGATTTAGAATAATAATCTGGATTTTATATATGACGTTGAGATATATATGTCCAAACTTAACAAAATATAACAATTTCAGTGTTTTATATATACATATGCTTTTTCAGTTTTAAGCTATGAGCATTTAAAATGCATATTTCAAAGCATATTTCTCATATTATTTTTCTCAGATGAATGAATTATTTTATCTACTAGTCTAACAATTTTTACATAAAGGGAAAAAAAATTCAAAAAAGTAACTGAACTCCTAACTCCTGGGCAAAATAATCATGTGATATGAATGCTAAATGTACATGTGATATGAATGTTAAAGCATGAGAAGTAGATAAAAGAAATACCAGAAACACATATTAGATTAGCTTGAATTAATGTTAAATAATTGATAGTCTGTCTTAGATAAAGAATATTGAGACATAAATGGTTAATATTAAAGGTAATTAAATTTCATTTATATGTTTCATAAATTTGAGAGTAATAATATCTGCATCAAAGATCAAGGATATTGTAATATTGCACATAAAGTGATTAAATTCTGACAAAATTAGTGAAAATGTGTGTTGGTTAAATATGAGTGTTATGAATAGGATCTAGAGGATAACTCTTCAATCAGGAAATTAAAACTTCCAGGTTTGATGAATAATGTTTGCAATTTAAAATTACATTAAATGCTAAGGCAGAAATTAGAAAAACTCATGAAAATCAAAGTATCAAATACTCTTCTTTGTATATTTCTATGTTAATGGGACATCCTTAATAAAATATCTTACAGTTCTCATATTGGCTAATAACTGGAGTAGGCAGGAGAAAGATAGACAGGATGACAAAGAGGAGATTAGAGCAAGTTGAGACTTTCATTTCATTTGGATTCAGTTGAGTTAAACTAGCACACACTGGTCCCAAGCTGAGTTATTTACTTTTTTAAGTATTCAAATAAAAATATTGACCCTCATGTTCAGGGCTGTTAGAGGTAAAATTCAGACAACATAAACTGAATAGAGAAAAAGAGCAATTACAAGTGGTCAAATTTCTTGGACTATTACAAGAATTGCTTCCAAATAATTACATACACTTTAACTCCATTTATATTTGAGATGATTGAAAATAATGACATGTAATTACAATCTATCCACCACAATCCCATTCTATCGTGACATTAAGAGCTTGTCTTTTCTTGATAATCTAATAGAAGTAATAAAAAGTAACATGCTAGAATAATTTTCCAGACAGAGAACAGAGACAAAAACTTCAGCATATTATTCTTTTGTTTACTATCCTATCAGGGCATATAAATTATATCTTGAAAGAGAGTGGACACCTTTGTAGAATCAGGATGTGGAAATAATAGATACAGGATAGTAATCCAGATTCTTTCTTATTTGGATGCCTTTTAATTATTTTTCTCACTTTTTTGTATTGACTAGAATCTCCGGTAAAATATAAATAGAAGTGATCACAGTAAAACACCCTTTCTTCCATATTGCAAGAGTAAAGCATTAAGTTTTTCCTGTGAGGTATACTGTTTTTTTATTTCATAGATGCCCTTTATCAGGTTGAGATCATCTTTATGTTTTTTTCATTTTTTTCTTGTATTTT
The DNA here is from genome assembly GCF_028878055.3 of Symphalangus syndactylus. Classification (NCBI taxonomy): domain Eukaryota; kingdom Metazoa; phylum Chordata; class Mammalia; order Primates; family Hylobatidae; genus Symphalangus; species Symphalangus syndactylus. The sequence goes on along the minus strand of NC_072426.2, from coordinate 108,327,299 downwards.
GAGGATTTCTATCAGAAATGGGTATAGGTTTTGTCAAATCTTTTGTATCTATTTATTGAGATGGTCTTATAGTCTTGTTTTTAAAATTTAATACAGCGAATTAATTGATTTTATAAGGGTTAACCCAGCTTGGAGAAACCACCTTTCAGTAACCATGTGTTACTATGTTTGGTATTGGCGGAGTCAATTTGCTAAATTTCTATGTGGAATTTTTATAGTTTTTTCATGAGCAATACTGTGTTGTAATTTTTATTTCCTTTAGTGTCATGCTTTTATACTATTGGTGTCAGGGTATTGCTGGCCTTATATAATAAGTGGAGACATAATTTATGTGTCTAATTTTCTGGAATAGTTTGTGTAAAATTGATATTACTTCTTTCTTAAATGTTTGGTTGAATTTACTAGTGAGGCCAACTGGGCCTAAAGTTTTCTTTGTGAAAAATTTTTCTATCTACTGAAGATACGTTGTTTCTTACTGGGCCCTTGGATCCACTATATTTTTAAGTCTTAAGAGGGTTTTTTTCAGTCCAATGATCTTCACAGGGCAATTCTCCATCTCAGAAAATGTTGAGACATGGGAATACATTATTAGGAACCATTTTACAGAAAATAAGAATCTTAGCAGCAATATGTCAGCACAGTGTCACTGTGAAACAGCTAAAAATGTGAGGGGTAGTATATAAAAAGGAAAGTACAGAAAGAGCAGGAGCCTGACCCTATGGAGAATACAAAGCAAAAACCTTTTCTTGTAGTGCCACCTTGTACCACTTCTGGAAACCTACTCAATTTTCTGGAGTGAACATGGAGTGAATGTGAATGTGGAGTCTATGCCATCACTAGAATTATATACAGTTTTCATTTGAGATAATGAGTGTGATGTACAGTTCAGAGAGAAAGAAGCTATGGCTCAAGAACATTGACGGGAAGACAGAAGCATTACATAAGATCCACTGAATAGTTGCTATTACCACAGCAAATTCTAACAATTGTTAGAATCATAAGATGTCTCTAATTCTGTTTCACATAAAAGCAATATTCAAAATAGATATGTCTATGATCCCAGAACTATATTCTATGAGTAACTTCATGATGGGAGACAGCTCTAAATTGTTTATAATTTTAGATTCTGGTTTCTGAAAAATTGGCACAACGTATGTGAAATACTGACAATGCTGAAACCAAAATTTTTTGTTTTCCTGTCATTTTTTTCCGCACACTTCCCTAGAAAACAGAAATTATCTACTATTTTCCTTGGTTAACAATGTCAATGTGTTTGTATAAACTATATTATGCACTGGGTGTTTGTAATATAATAGAGAAGAAAAATTTGCTTTTACTTTTTAAATGCTTAGATGTTGGTGTTGATGTCTCAGAAAGCTTACAGAATGAATAGGCCAGATGTGGTGGCTCACACCTGTAATCACAGCACTTTGGGAAGCTGAGGCTGGTGGGTCGCTTGAGCTCACAAGTTCCAGACTAGCCTGGCCAGCATGGTGAAAACCCATCTCTACAAAAAAAAAAAAAATTAGCTGGGCATGGTGGTGCCCAGTTGTAGTCCCAGTTACTCGGGAGGCTGAGGTGAGAGGATGGCTTGAGCCCAGGAGCCACTGCACTCCAGCCTGGGCAATAGAGCCAGAATGTGTCTTTAATAATAATAATAATAATATAATTTTACTGCATGAATGCAGAGCGGTGAAGAGGTGATCATACTGAGCATAGTTCTTCTGTGACAAGAAATTTGGAGACAGAGATATTTTTAAAGGGGGGGAAGAGAAGAGAAGCAGAAAGATATGAATGTGAACACTAGTCTATTGTTTAACACATGTTGTTCAGTAGAGAAACTAAGTCAAATAATGGTCATCGTCTTACAAGATTCCCTCCTTTCTAAAGAAGTGCACTTCAGTGGACAGGATAAAAACAATAAAAGCTGACACTTATTGAGTGTTTATTACCTGCCAGACTGTTTTCTCAGCATGAAATATCTACTGCCTCATTAAATAGATCTCAGACATGTATAATATTACAACAGTCATGTTATGAAATGAATGTTTATGTTTCCCCAAAATTCATATGCTGAAATCCTAACCTCCAATGTGATGGTGTTAAGAGGTGGGACCTTTTGAGACGGTATTTAAGTCATGAGAGAAGGGCCTTCATGAATGGGATTAATGCCCTTATAAGAAGAAATATAAGAGAGATAATTTCTCTCTCAGCCATGTGAGGATAAAACTCATCTGCAAACCAGGAAGAGGGCCCTCACCAAACGCCAGACACCTTCAGCTGCTGAAACCTTGTTCTTGGAATTCACAGGCTCTATAACTGTGAGAAATAAATGTTTGTTTTTTAAGGCACACATATTATGGTATTCTATTATAGCAGCACAGGCTGAGGTAAGCTTTTTCAGGGATGTGTTGTTACTATTCTGATTTTAACATGAGAAAATTGAGGTATTGTGAAGTTAAGGAACTTGTTAGGATCACAAGCTGTTCAGTTGTGGTTTCAATGGCTAAAGAACATTGAAGGAAAGACAAGCATTGGATTAGATGCACTTTGGATCAACTCCTGTGCCTGCACTATACTATACTCCAAATTTCTATTCTATTCAATTCTTTATTCCATAATTTGGCAAAATATTTGTATAAATTTTATCTGCTCTAACATAATATGAGGAATGCAGGATACATATACTTCTCCTAACAAATAACTATAAAATAAAGTTGAAGCTTTTTTAAATAGTTGTAAAGTACCTGTACGATGCATCATGATTTAGTGAACCATTTCTTACTCTCCCTTATTACACCTCAAATATGCTCAAACATTTCACTCAAGCCTTTCAAAATCAGATTAGCTATAGTAATTACCCAATTATTCGTTAAATACTTTTTTAATTTTATAAATATCAGAAAACAAGCGTAGTTTAAAATGAAAACAATTCAAGGTATCCAGAGGGTAACTCTGTAATGACGAAATGTATAATTCACCATGTAGCTATAATTGTCATAATTATTTTTCCAAAATATTTTACTGGAGACATTGTACAAGACCAATAGAAATCCAAGAAGCAATCTTTTTAAGAATCTAGAGAGATGAAGTGAATGTTTTCATTGGTACAACCTACTAAATTTCAAATAGCTCATTTAATGGGCATAAAATACATTTTTTAAATTCTAACTAATATGCAAACACTGTAATAGTTTAATTGATAATTTAATTTTACTTTTTGTAAAATGAGAAAAAATAAGTATGGTGGATTATTCTCATGCTGCTATGAAGAAATACCTGAGACTGGGTATTTTGTAAAGAAGAGAAGTTTAATTGACTCACAGTTCCACATGGCTGAAGAGGCCTCAGGACACACTCATGGCAGAAGGCACCTCTTCACAGGGCAGCAGGAGGCAGAATGAGAGCCAGCAGGGGAAATGCCAGACACTTATAAAACCATCAGATTTCATAAGAACTCACTTATTATCATAAGAACAGCATGGAAAAAACTTCGCCCATGATTCAATGACCTCCTACCAGGTTCCTTCCACAACATGTGGGGATTATGGGATTACACTTCAAGATGAGATTTGGGTGGGGACACAAAGTTCATACCATATTATTCTGCCCCGGCCTCTCCCCAATCTCATGTCCTCACATTTCTAAACACAATTATGCCCTTCCAACAGTCCGCAAAAGTCTCTACTCCTACTCATTCCATCATTAACCTAAAAGTCCAAGTCCAAAGTCTCATCTGAGACAAGGTAAGTTCCTTCTGCCTTTGAGCCTGTAATATCAAAAGCAAGTTAGTTACTTCCTACATACAACAGGAATAAAGGCATTGGGTAAATACACCCATTCCAAATGGGAGAAATTGGCCTAAACAAAAGGGCTTTAGGCCCTATGCAACTCTAAAATCCAATAGGAGACTCACTAAACATTAAACCTTAAAATTCCAAAATGATCTTTGACTCCATGTCTGACATCCAGATCATGCTAATGCAAGAGGTGGGCTTTCATGGCCTTGGGCAGCTCTACCCTGTGGTTTTGCAGTATACAGACCCCCTCCTGGCTGCTTTCACAGCTGGTATTGAGTGTCTGCGGCTTTTCCAGGTGCATGGTGCAAGCTGTCGGTGGATCTACCATTCTGGGATCTGAAGGTCAGTGGACTTCTTCTCACAGCTTCACTAGGCAGCGCCCCAGTGGGAACATTGTGGGGGGCTCCAACCCTACATTTCCTTTCTGTACTTCCCTAGCAGAGGTTCTCCATGAGGGCTTGACTTCTGCCTGGACATCCAGGCATTTCCATAGATCCTTTGAAATTTAGGCGGAGGTTCTCAAACCCCAATTCTTATCTTCTGCATATCCACAGGCCCAGCACCAAGTGGAAGCTGCCATGATTTGGGGCTTGCTTTCTCTGAAGCAATGGCCTGAGCTGTATGTTGGCTCCTTTTAGCCATGGCTGGAGCAGCTGGGACACAGGGCACCAAGTCCAAGGCTGCAACACAGCAGGGGGGCCCTGGACTCAGCCCATGAAACCATTTTTCCCCCTAGTCCTCTCAGCCTGTAATAGGAGCAGCTGCTGTGAAGACCTTTGACATGTCCTGGAGACATTTTCTCCATTGTCTTGGCGATTAGCATTTGGCTCCTTATTACTTATGCAGATTTCTGCAACCAGCTTGAATTTGTCTCCAGAAAATGGGCCTTTCTTTTCTACTGCATCATCAGGTTGCAAATTTTTCAAACTTTTATGCTCTGCTTCCTCTTGAATTCTTTGCCACTTAGAAATTTCTTCTGCCAGGTACCCTAAATCATCTCTCTCAAGTTCAAAGTTCCACAGATCTCTAGGGCAGGGGCAAAATGCCAACTGTCTCTTTGCATAGTAAGAGTAATCTTCACTCCAGTTCCCAACAAGTTCCTCATCTCCATCTGAGACTACCTCAGCCTGGACTTTATTGTTCATATCACTATTGGCATTTTGGTCAAAGCCATTCAACAAGTCTCTAGGAAGTTCCAAACTTGCCCACATCTGCCTGTCTTCTTCTGAGCTTTGCAAATGATTCCAACCTCTGTTACCAAGTTCCAAAGTCACTTCCACATTTTCGGGTACCTTTATAGCAGAACCCCACTTCTGTTCCCAATTTACTGTATTAGTCCATTCTCACTAACTTTTTCTGTTATGAAAAAATACCCAAGACTGGTTATTTTATAAAGAAAAGAGGTTTAATTGACTCCCATTTCTGCATCATTGGGGAGGCCTCAGGACACTTACCATCATGGGGAAGACACCTCTTCACAGGGCAGCAGGAGAGAGAATGAGAGTCAGCAGGACAACTGCTAGATGCTTATAAAACCATCAGATCTTGTGAGAGCTCACTCACTATCATGAGAACAGCATGGGGAAAACCACCCCTATGATTCAATTACCACCTACCAGGTCCCTCCCACAACATGGGGGGATTATGGAATTTCAATTCAGGATGAGATTTGGCCTGGAACACAAAGCCAAACCATATCAATAAGCATCTAATACAAAATGTCATCTTCAATTCAATGAATTAAAGCAACATTCTACTGTTTAGTAGAATAGCTACCCCAAAGCTATAAGACATGAAATTGGAAAGCAGTGAAAGTACAATTGATCCCTTCCACCATTATTCCCAACAATCCACATGCATAGTAATAAATTATTCATTCCATCCTGAAAATTTTGATTAAAGGTCCTAACTCATGAGGAGCAGGGAGGAGTTATTTCTGCCAGAAAACACAGTATCTTATTGAATGTGAAGCTGCCACTACCCACTAGTCACTCTGTGCTCTTCAGGCTGTGGACCAGTGAACAAAGGGAGGAATTAGTTTACTGGCAGTTGTAACAGCTCCAGATTATCATGAGAAACTGTAATTCTTCTTTACAGTTGGGACTGTAGGAAAAATGCCTAGAAATTAGGAGATTCATTAGGAACCACTAGATGCACATTTGTCCAAAGATAACAGTAAATAATTGTGACCAAAGCAGCTAAGGACTCAGATCCATCAAGCATAGATATGACAGTTCCTTTATAATGTAAGCAGTGCTGACTGACCAACGTTATGCCCAGTGGTAAGAGACATCCAGAATAAGTAGTGGAGAATGAAGATAATGAAAATGATTTTCAGCTACAAGAGCAGTTGCAGCAGCAAGGATTGTTTCTTAAAGCCAACACCCTGAAGAAAACATCGTGACTGATTGTACTTCCCCTCTCAGAGAAAAGTAAGAGCATTGAACTTGCACACATGTATCCCCTCTTATAATATTACAGATTGTAATAAAGAAGGTACAAAGATATATGAATAGTGCAGTGGACTATATCAGACTTTCCTGATTAACAATTTTATCCTCTCTTGTCCTTACCTTCCTTTTATTTTATCTTCTTCCTGAGCTCTGTTATTGCATTACCAGACCCTGATAATACTAGACCCTAAATGTAATCTTATCAGAAGAATTATCTAATTTTCCTAAAACCAATGTGTTCATTTCTGAATTTATATTAACATGCATTCCTTTCTATGTAGAAATTATATAGGGGTAAATATTAATTTGAGCCACTTATAACTATAAAAATACAATATATTTCAGTATTTGAATATAGCAATATTTAAGATTTGTTTGAATAATTTTTTAAGGTCACACGTTTAAGTAGCAAACTGATATCTGAACTTATAATACCTTGATTTCAATTTCTAAATTTTAACTGTCACTACATTCTACCTCCACATTTAAAAAAAAACACAGAATAGTACTGTAAAAGTTAAAGAAACAGTGGTAATTAGAGGGAGAAATCATTCTCATAACAGAAAGTAAAACAGAGTAACATATAATTCGTTTTAAATTAAAATAATGGAATCTCTGAAATCTGATTGTGTAATTTTTAATTTATTTTGAAGAAAAAGAAGTCAGGCATATGCATGACAATTTGTGAAATGTGTAATAATGTGGACCTTTGCCTACCAAATATTAAAACTCTAATAATATAGATTATGTACAATATTTCAAAAAATAAACAAATAAATTAATAGATTAGAGCAGCCATCCCCAACCTTCTTGGCACCAGGGACTGGTTTCATGGAAGACAATTTTTCCACCAATGGGGGAATAGGGAGGTTGGTTTTGGGATGAAACTGTTCCATCTCAGATCACCAGGCCTTTGATTCTCATAAGGAGTGCACAACCTATATCCCTCACATGTGCAGTTCACAATAGGGTTCACACTCCTATGAGAATGAAATGCTGCTGTTGATCTGACAGGAGGTGGAGCTCAGGTGGTAATGCTCACTCTCTTGCTGCCCACCTCCTACTACGCAACCCAATTCCTAACAGACAATGGACCAGTACTAGTCCATGGCCCAGGGGTTGTGAACCCTTGAAATAGCATACAGTCTAGAAATAGACCATAATATATGGGTTTAGGGAAGGATTATTCAGTAAGAGGAGATGGGATCTTCTATTCTTTTAGTTTTGGGGAAAAATTAAATTTTATTGTATCACCACATTACTTGTCAAAATTAATCTGAGATGTATTAAAAACAGTGGTTTTCATATTTTGTGACCCTGCAGCAGAATAGTTTTTATCAAAAGGAAACTTATTTGAAATTTAAGTACATTGTTCTATACCTAACAAATAAAAAGAGAGATCTTCTATGGTTTAAAACAGACAAAATATCAGAGAAAATACTTAAAAAGACCCAGAATTAATGAGTGAAATAAAAAGAAGGGTGGGGGAAATGTGGGATGTCAGCCTCTAAAAGTTGACTTTCACTACAGTATTGATTACAACAAATTATTTCACTAGTTTTAAGAACTATTCAAAAGCTTTATATATCTAGAATGCTTTTTTGAAATCTGGCACCCATTAACATACAAGCAGATTTACTTATTAATAGATAGGGTACTAAGGCATCCCCTTTAATTCTGTCTAGGTTAAGGCAATAATAAAGTTAAATTGAGCAAGAAAGGCCACAATATTTTAAGATGTTATATTTTCTTTATATGTGTTATACATGACTATTTTTCATCAAAAGCATATTAATAGATGATATGTTTTATTGTGAAGTTAATTTTATAAAACTTGATTATTATTATACATAAATAAAGCTTTTTGAGGAAATTAAAAATGTAGTTTATTTTTATCTTTTTTAAAGCTAATGTTTTAAGAGTATGTCATGTTATCTACTTAGGTGTATTTGTCCATTTTCACACTGCTGTAAAGAACTACCTGAGACTGGGTAAATTATAAAGAAAAGAGGTATAATTGACTCACAGTTCTGCATGACTGGAGAGGTTTCAGGAAACTTACAATAATGGTGGAAGGTGAAGGGGAAGCAAGGTATGTGTCACATGGCAGCAGGAAAGAGAGAGAGAGAGACAGAAGGAGAGAGAAAGAAGGGAGAAGTGCTACAATTTTAAACCATCAGTTCTCATGAGAACCCATTCACTGTCACAAGAACAACATGGGAAAAACTGTCCCCATGATCCAATCACCTCCCACCAGGTTCCTCCCTTGACACATGAAGATTATAATTGAGAAGAGATGGGGTGGGGACACAGAGCCAAATCATATCATTGGGTATTTATAAAATTGTGTTTAATGTTTATACCTGGTTCTGTAACTGTGAACATGTCATACTCATCTACTGCTTGTGTATAGATGCATAAAAAATGAAATACAAACAATTGGAATATTTTATTACAATATACAGTAATTGGTATGTAATAATTTTACTCTGTCTATAAAACATTGTATAAGATAAAATGTCTTTCTTTGTTTAGGTGATATGAGAGCAAGTTTGATTATTTTTAAATTAAGGGGTTAAAATATTTTGACCCAATAAAATACATGCTAGTGTGTCTTTCTTTATTGTCTTTTCTTCCCTTTGCTCCTTCCCTGTTTCCTAATTTTTACTCTTTTTACTTTCTTCTCTTCTTTTCTGTCTCTCTCTCACTTGCTCTTGTTCTCACTATGCTTTACTATTTACTATTGTTTACTTTTCTCCTTATAAAACCAATTAATAAGATCCATTTTCCAAAAGGGTAGTCACATCTTTTGTAGGAAGCAGACCTTTGTTTCATGCCCACGGCAAGATTGCATGCTTCACTAAGCAGACAGTACATTTAGGTTTCACATCTGTCTCTCTCTTTCTCTCTCTGTCTTTTTTTTTCCTCTTTTCTTCTTCTTTTTTTTTCTTTTTTTTTTTTTTTTTACCTCAAGCCATTAGGAAGAAGGAGGGTATTCTTTTCTCAAAGCACCTGCATTTAATTGTAGGTTATTGTTTGTCCCACTGGAAGACATGAACAGCTGGAATAAAATACACTGTACTGATACAAAACAAAAACAAAAAAAATCAAAACAGAACATTCTCATTTGGAGAATGATTTGCATCATTCAGAAGCAAAAATAAAACAACCAAATTAAATAGAAGCTCTCAATCTATAGAACTTTAGGTGTTTTGGTTTGCTGGGATTTTATTTTTACCTTCCTCTTCCTTTGACTCCATCATGTTAACACTTTGAACTAAAAGCATTATAATCAGGAAGTCAATATACTGAAAAGTATCTATTAAAACTTCACCTTAGAAAAATAATACTGTAGTTTACTGAGCTTTCAATCTTTTGTTTATTAGTGGAAAGATTTCCCACACAGCCTTGGCTGCTACTCAAAGTCTACATCTAAATCCATATAATTCAATAAGATCAAGGCATTGTCTTTTTAGGAGAGACTTACTTAGAATATAAATTTTAACTTAAGTTACAGCTGTAAATATATTTTTCATCCTCCTGTCTATATAAAGTTTTAATTGGTTATTTATGAAAGGTTATAAAATCCAGACACAAAAGAATAGGAAAAGTGTGCACATTTTAAATTTCGTAGTAACTCTTATCTATATTTACAGGAGTGTTTTATGGAATAGAAACTGTAGCCAGAAAGTTGCAAACACAACTGCAAAAATGCCTCTCTCCCACATTTTATATTTAATGTTCCCACTGACTATGCTATCATAGGGTGAGAAATGATAATAAAACTGGAAATGTTGTCTGTACTTAAACATGTGTACTGGGTATATCTTTTTTGGCAAATTTATTGCAGTTCAAAAGTAACACGATATGCATTTCCAAAATGGGACAGGAGAATCTGAAGTTATATTTGGCTCTTTTTATTATCTCATTTTATTCTTGCATCTATGCAAATTGAAAAACTAAAACACCTAATTTTATAACATATTTACAGTATAAACTAATATAAAATATCTAGAATACAAAATTTAGATATTATGAAATATCAACAGGATATAAAGAACAGTCAATGTGAGCCTGTCTATGATCATATAAGCACTGACAAGTCAGACAGAACATTGTCTTTATATTATGTGGCACTTTGAGGGCAGGCTTCTGTGTCATCACGCAAAAGGTTCTAGGAGCTGTCACTCTCTCGATTCAGTGTTACAATGTGACAGTCTCCACATTTTCAGGATAAAAAGAAATTAAAGCCCTTATAAATAATGAAGGTTTATGGATATTAAAAAAACAACTTGATGGAATGAATTGAGAATAGAAAGAATTTGAATGAATTCTTAAAATCGGTAGGACTGAAAGCAAATTAAAAATATTAATTTAAAATTTTTCAGCACTGGTTACTCTTCATTTACCATTTCCAAGATGCAGATATTCTGCCTGCTGCAGAATTAAATATTGTTTTATAAATTAGCTTTATAATTTATAGCCAGTAAATAATTTTAATTAATTCTTTTCTGTATACCATTTCCATAAAACCCATCTATAGCTGCTATATGAAACCTATAATTTTAGTTTCTCTATTTATTATTATCATTAGGATTATTCTTGATTTGCTTTGTTCCTGTCCAATTTTATTTTGTAGAATATATGTGTTCCCCATTAATGTGTATCGGTATATACATAATGTGTGAAACTTTAAAAATCCATTTACTTTAGTTGTTCTTCTTTATTTTGTTTTATTTTATTTATTTTTTTAGATGGAGTTTCCCTCTCATTGCTCAAGCTGGAATGCAATGGTGGGATCTCGGCTCACCGCAACCTCTGCCTCCTGGGTTCAAGCGAGTAGTTAGGACTACAGGCATGAGCCACCTAATTTTGTATTTTTTTTTAGTAGAGCTGGGGTTTCTTCATGTTGGTCAAGCTGGTCTTGAACTCCTGAACTCAGGTGATCCGCCCGCCTTGGCCTTCCAAATTGCTGGGATTACAGGCATGAGCCACCGCGCCCAGCCTTCGTTGTTCCTCTTAAGACATTGGTAATTTAACCCATTCATTTAGACTCAATTTATCATAAATGCATTTATTAATTAAATTCTTTATTTCCTGCAATTAATTCAACACTTAAGGAAATCTTGTTATTGGTAGGCTCTATGAATTCATGGAAAATAAATTCAGGAAAATATTTATTAAAAGTATAATTATTTGTACGCATATATATTCATCAATTATATTTCTTAAGAACTTGATATATGTCAAAAATCAGAAATTCAACAAAAATAGAAAGCATATGTAAAATTTTTAACAAATACAAAAAATTAAATCAGTTTTATAGAATTCAGACATTGCTTTAAGTTTTGTGAGATAAATAAGATCAAAGTTGAGTTGTTTCACAATGAAAGTTTGTTTTTCTTTTTTTGCCATTGATATTATTAGGTTGGTGCAAAATTGTGTTTTTTGCCATTGCTTTTAATACCTATGAATTGGAGATTTTAAAAAGGTTCTAATATATGATATGAGTGAAGTTTGGAGAAGACTGCTTGGATTGGAAGCATCTTTGTTATGGACTAACTGCAAGGCCTTAAAACAAGTAATAAGACCTACTAATAACAGTGATGAGTAAGCTATTTGAATATATATATATGGATGTGTATTTATCCACTGTGCTTAGAACAGTGATTGTAACATATGTCTTACAAAAATTATTGTCACCTTTATTATTGTTTTCATCTCTTGTCCAAGTGCCAAACTAATTGAGAAATTAGATGAAACTTTAAGACATAGCAGAAACAAAAGAGTACATTTGTTGGAGAACAAGCTGATGTTGTAGAAGGTGGCTTATATCAGAGCAAATTAGGTTTCCAAAAACTGCATCCCAGAAGGTGAGACAGATTTCTCACCTTCTCATAGCCAGTGTTACATTAGAACAGAACATTAGAACAGATATCTCTGCTACAGCAGCAGCGTATATGGCTGAAATTTTTAAGACATGAAGGGGTATCAAAAAAAAGGAGAATTGTGAGCTACCAAAAGAGAAGAAAGGAAGGCACTACACACTAAATTTTCTCTTTTTAAAAATCCCAAATCACAAAATCATTCCACCAAAGATACAGCATAGGCGAGTGAAGCAGATAAAAGAGGAAAGAAATTTTACACTAATGGTGCTCCCTTAAAAAGTATGTAAATTTTAAGAAAAGAAAATAAGCCACTAGCAAAACAATGGGTTATTAAATTTATCATGGCAAATCATAGAACAAAGATGAGTAGATCTTTGGGTTCTCTTAGATTATTTTCTGGAGGACTGAAAAAGTTTGGCTAGGAAGTACATTCTTTAATACAGATAAGGAATCAAGTAATGTCCTCTGGATTCATTCATTTATTTTTAATAGACATTTATTGCCATTGAGGATACAAAAATCATCAAAACAAATTGTGTCCTATTGAAGAGTCAGTAGTTATAGAAACAGGAACAGATACAGAAAATAAGTACGGATATTGGTGTAATATAAGTAGATATGTCTATACATGTTCATTTTATTTTGGAATAGAACAATGTAGTTAGCAGAAAAATTGTGTTTAGTACAGTTAGGGATGAGATTCATCCATTTATTATTGAACAGGGATTTATAGCTTATGAAAATACAGCAAAGATAAAAAGCAAATCCCTATCTTCAAAGAGCTTGCTTATCTAAACATAGACCTATGTCAAGATTTAATATTAATATAATATACCTAATTATTCTAAATACTAATTATAAATGTTAATTACTCATTGCAAATTTTGCTTAGAATTTCAAATGCATAAGGCCAACTAAATAAATGTAAATGTTTTGAAGTTTAGAATTAAAAAAAAATGTTAGTTGTTGGGAAAATAGTCTTTTAACCTTCCTAAGAAAGGTAAACCATGGAATACTATGCAGCCATAAAAAAGGATGAGTTCATGTCCTTTGTAGGGACATGGATGAAGCTGGAAACCATCATTCCCAGCAAACTATTGCAAGGACAGAAAACTAAACACCACATGTTCTCACTCATAGGTGGAAATTGAACAATGAGAACACTTGGACACAGGGTGGGGAACATCACACACCGGGGCCTGTCTTGGGGTGGAGGGAGTGGGGAGGAATAGTATTAAGAGAAATACCTAATGTAAATGAGGAGTTAATGGATGCAGCACACCAACACAGTACATGTATACATATGTAACAAACCTGCACATTGTGCACAGGTATCCTAGAACTTAAAGTATAATAATAAAAAAAAGAAAGGTAAGTATATTCTTAATATCATTTTGGTAACACAGAGAATATAAGTAAATCTTATGTAAATTAAGGTCTCTACAACCTTCAGTCTAAAGAATGTGAGCATGTAATTTTGAAATCTTTTTTGATTGGATTTTTGTTAGTTTGGTTTGCATATGATTTTTTAAATTGCTATTTTTAAAGAGTTCTGTGAACTATTCTTATTATTCTTTATAGGTATTAAAATAATTGTGTAAATTTGTGATAAAAGTCCTACCCTACTAGAACCATTCGAAAATATGGTGGAAAACTGGACATTCTGGCAAAGCTCAGAGATTTTTTTTGATAATGAGACCATTAGCATATGTAGGTCAATAATAAATTTTTTACTAAATTACCATTTACTTTTCTACAAAATTAAATATTACTCTAGGAGTCTGAAATTCATGGTGCTTTCTTATATGAGACAGGAAGTCACTGATAAAGTCTTACTTATTTTCTTAAAAATACTTACAATTTTTCATAGCTTAGTTCAAAGGTCAGGACTTTTTAAAAAATCACATAAGTAATTGAAGGTAAGGACAATAACCATGACTTTGCTTATGATCATTAGCCAATGTTTTTGAAGTTCTACCTGCCATTAGAAATAACAAGTAAAATATAGCACTCAAAAATATAAATCTTATTTTGGACATTATAAAAATATTCATTGCTGACACACTCAAAAATCTCATTAAATTGTAGTATATATATTACTTATAGGTGCACATGTATTTGAGAAAAATATATACACTTGTTATGAATGTGATTATATTCATGCCTTTTTTAGATGTTAGGTTTATAAGGATTGCTAAAATTAGAAGGAATTTTTCAAATTTTGGCTTTTATCAACTACTATTTTTTGGTTCAGTAGTTAATAAATATGTAACCTTGGGCTTTGTTATTACTCAGTTTCCAGATCTGTGATAGAGATAAAAATATTACTCATTTCCTGGAGATAATGTGAGCCTTAAATTACTGCCTACATGTAAATTCTTAGTGTCTGACACAGAATAAGTGCTCCAGAAATTATAACTATTATTATTGTTGTTATTATCACTGTTATTTTACAATAACTTTAAAACATAAGAAGGACATAATATGACCTCTACTCCAGGCCCTTTCATTTTACAAATGAACAACATAAAGCTTAAAGAGGATATGCAAGTTACCTACTCTCACAAAATGATTGAGATGCAAAGATTAACCAGAAAGTAAGACAAGGTTTCTGAACTAAAATTTATTCTGATCCATTGCATTTTCTTACCACAAAATACATTAAGGATTTTTAACTTTTATTAAGATTGATTTCAAAGAAAGTCTAAATTGTATGTTAGAGATTTACCTTTTTTTTTATATTTTCATTTTAACAAACCAGCTGCAAATAAATAAATCTACAGTCTTGAAAAAAAACTACATTTATTTTAGGTTCAGGGGTACATATGCAGGTTTGTTATATAGGTAAGTTTTGAGTCATGGGGCTTTGTTGTTCAGTTTATTTCATCATTCAGGTAATAAGTATAGCACCTGATAGGGAGTTTTTTGATTCTCACCCTCCTCCCACCGTCCACCCTTAAGTAGGCCCCGGTGTCTGTTGTTTCCTTTTTTGTGTCCATAGGTACTAAATGTTTAGCTTCCTCTTATAAGTGAGAACATGTGGTATTTGGTTTTTTGTTCCTATGTTAGTTTGCCTAGGACACTGGTCTCCAGCTTCACCTATGTTGCTGCAAAGGACATGATTTTGTTCTTTTTGTGGCTGCATCATATTCCATGGTGTATATGTGACACGTTTTCTTTATCCAGTCTACTGTTGATGGGCATTTAGGTTGATTCCATGTCTTTGCTATTGTGAACAGTGCTGTGATGAATACACATGTGCATATGTCTTTATGGTAGAATGATATATATTCCTTTGGGTATATACTCAATAATGGGATTGCTGGGTCAAATAGTAACTCTATTTTCAGTTCATTGATAAATTGCCAATCTGCTTTCTGCAATGGCTGAAATAATTTACATTCCCCCCAGCAGTGTATAAGCATTCCCTTTTCTCCACAACCTCACCAGCATCCGTTATTTTCTGACGTTTTATTAATAGTAATAACCATTCTGACTGATGTGAGATGGTATCTCATTGTGAGTTTGATTTGAATTTCTCTAATGATAAGTGACGTTGGGCATTTTTTTCATGTTTGTTGGCCATGTATATGTCTCCTTTTAAAAAATGCCTGTTCATATTCTTTCCCCACTTTTTAATGAGGTTGTTTTTTGCTTGCAAATATGTTTAAGCTCCTTATAGATTCTGGATATTAGACCTTTGTTGGATGCATAGTTTGTGAATGTTTTCTCCCAGTCTCTAGGTTGTCTTTTGATAGTTTCTTTTGCTGTGTAGAAACTCCTTAGTTTGATTAGAACCTATTTGTCAATTTTTGTTTTTGTTGCAATTGCTTTTGGCATCTCTATCACGAAATTTTTGTCAGGGCCATGTCCAGAATGGTATTTCCTAGGTTATCTTCCAGGGTTTTTTATAGTTTGGGGTTTTATGTTAAGTATTTAGTCCATCTTGAGTTGATTTTTGTATGTGATGTAAGGAAAGGGTTGTTTCAATCTTCTGTATATAGCTAGCAAGTTATCCCAGCAGTATTTATTGAAAAGGGGTTCTTTTCCCCTTTGCTTGTTTCTGTTGACTTTGTCAAAGATCAGGTGGTTTTAGGTGCACAGTATTATTTCTGGGCTCTCTAATCTCTTCCATTGGTCTATGTGTCTGTTCTGGTTATGGTAGCCTTGCAGTGTAGCTTCTACTTTTAGTAGTTATAAATATAACTGTAGTGTAATACATCAAATTAAATTTTAATAATCTAGGCATTAAAATGTATAAACTTATTTACATGTTTAAAATTATACTTGGTATATGTGTATGTATGTAATTTGTATAATGTATAACCTATTACAGAATGACACGTTATGACACAAAATCCCTGAAATACTGAAAATAATGTCAATTAGTCCCACAAATATTTATTAGGTGCTAATTCTTGAGGAGGTTTTAATTCTAGTTCTGCTTACTTCTCTTATAGATGTTTAATTTTTCAACATTAATTTAGTGATAGAGTAGTTTATTATTATTTTCCTACAATAGTACCTAGTAGCTTGCTATATAATTTTTAAAATACAGTTATGTGTCAGTTAATGGAGGGGATACATTTTGAGAAATGCATCATTAGATGATTTCATTGTTGTGCAATCATAGAGTGTACTGACACAAACCTAGGTGGTATAGCCTACTACAGACCTAGGCTATATGGTGTAGCTTATTGCTCATGTGCCAAAAACATGTACAACATGCTACTGCACTGAATACTGTGGGGAATTGTAACACAATGATAAGTATTTGATTATCTAAATATAGAAAATGTACAGTAAAAATATGATATAAAATGTACAAAAGGTATACCTGTATATAGCACTTATTAGGAATGGAGCTTGCAAGACTGGAAGTTGCATTAGGTGGGTGAGTGAGTGGGTGGTGAGTGAACACGAAGGCCTAGGACATTACTGTACACCACTGTAGACTTTACAAACACTCTACACTTAGGCTACACTAAATTTATAAGAATATATTTTGCTCAATAATAAGTTAACTTCAGCTTACTGTAACACTTTTTACTTTTTTAAACTTTTGGACTCATTTTTACAAACACTTATCTCAAAACACAAAAACATTATACCACTATACAAAAATGTTTTCTTTTTACATGCTTATTCTATCAGCTTTTTTTCTATTTTTAAAACTTTCTAGCTTATATTTTACTCTTTAAATTTTTTGTTAAAAACTAAGACACAACCACGTAGCCTAGACCTACACAGGATCCGAATTATCAATATCACTATCTTCCACCTCCACATCTTATCACACTGGCAGGTTTTCAGGGGTAATAATGCATAGAGCTGTCATTTCCTATGATAGAAATGCTCTTTTCCACCTTCTATTTTCCAATTAACTTCTTTTTAACATGTAGAAGTACACTCTAAAAGAATGATTAAAAAGTGTAATAAATACATAACCTTGTAATATACTCATTTATTATCATTATCTAGTATTATGTACTGTACATAATTACACGTGCTATACTTTTGTTTGACTGGCAGCGCAGTGATTTTGTTTATACTGACATCACCACAAACACTTGAGTTATGTGTTGTGCTACAATGCTATCATGGCTACCACATCACTAGGTGATAGGAATTTTTCAGTTCCTTTATAATCTTATGGGACCACTGTTGTATATGGCATTAGACATCGCAAAAACAACCTTATGTGGTGCATGACTGCAGTGTGATAAAGTCAACTCAAAAAAAAAATTAGCCTTTTCTTTTTTATTACATACTTAAAACTATGCACTTATGTTCTGTTAATTTGCTGATGTTTGTCATAGAATATATATACTAATTTTAAATTTGACGTTCTGACAAATACAAAAGGGATACATTAAATATTTTAAAAATCTCTTTCATCATGTTACTGAGCACTGTCGAGCTTAATTTTCCTTTAACTTTTCCACATCCTTCTATTTAGAGAAGGAGTTACGAAGTTTAGAGGAGGAGTACATATTTTGCAAAATGTGCCTGGGAAAAACAAGGGCATTAATGAAAGATTTCACAAGTGCACATTAGGTATTTTCATTCAGAAAGGGAAATGTTTTATCTCATATTGTTTTTGGAAATAGTAAGAATTACTAGGTCACATAGTAGAGGTGTATTTGAGATGCATTACATTCCCCGTGATGTGGATACCAGAAATGAGGGACTAAGATTATTAATTGTTAAACCATAGAGGCTTAGCTTTACTGGTATTACTATGAAAACTAATATAAGACAAAATCATATGATTAATGGTAAATATTACTTTCAGTCCTTTTCTAAAAAAAAAAAAAAATGTTTTCTGGCAAGTTTTGTTTTAGCAGTTTTAATTCAAGTTAATCTACATTACCATAACATTCTAAGTTAGCCTAATTCTATTCAGTCTAAAATGATGAAAACTTGTCGTGAACCTAAAGTATTATTCTATTAACGGGTTTATTTTCAACAGACATTTTCATGAAAGTGCAAGTTCAATTTTCCATTCAAAGGGAATTTTAATTGGTTTCTTGCCATTCTCCAAACATTTATGGAATTCCATTCCATTTTACTACAAAAGAAATTTCATTATAGATGAGTTTACAAATAATAAGTTTCAATCTTAATTTAGAAATAATTGAGTATAGCTTCTTTTCTGTGAAATTAGCATGCTAAACGCCTCACAATAAAGAGAAAAATGTCTAAACACAGAACCCACTGCCTGTTCATATAAATAATGCTTGCTCCTTAATGTCTTCCCATCAAAAATTGCTGCAACGAGGAACTCTGTAAAATATTATCCTGGATTTTAGTTTTGCACATATATAGATACTTAAAATGTTCAGAGTCTATTTCCTAAAGCATATAAGTAAAATGCTATGTTTAAAATGTAGATTTCTTTAATTTTTTTAATTGAGAAAATTAGACAAACAAACAATATAAGTAAAAAAGAAGGCAAAGTCTCTACATGCACCAGTCTTTTTTTTTCTCATGTTCTTTCCTCAGATGATCCTTTAAAGAGCTGATTTTTTCTTCTGAAAGCTGCTGCTTTTTTACTTGGCAAATAAATGATGTGGTTAGTGCAAAAGGAAAAAGTAGGAAGGTTAAAGCAGAAGAAAGTTAATCGCAAGTTACACCATCTGCTTCAACTTTTGTCATCCATACTCCCACTGAGCAATGTAAGCATGTATTGACATATTCCCTTAAATTGAAGGCTGCAAGGTGCAGAATAGTTTGCTTAATTTAAATCTCCTTTCCTAGAGAGTCAACGACATAAGGATTTGGAAAGCATTATAATGAGGTGGTTAGGAGCATATATTTGACATCAGACTGAAATATGTTCAAATTCAGGCTCTGGCACGTTATAGATGTAAGAATTTGGCAACTTGCTTAACCTTTCAAACCTGAATCTTCAACTCACATTTTTTTTTCCTCTCAAAATGTCTACCTCAAAAGTTTTTGTGATAACCAAATAAAATTATGTATAAACAACACCTAGCAGAGTAATTCTCATGTACTCAGCAAGTAAAAGTAGTTTTTGTGTGCTAAAATTATGGCTAAATATAATTTGGAATTATAACAAATACAACTACTGTGTTGCCATACAGGTGAAATAATCTTGAGAGAGGATATATACAAGATTTTCATGTTTCTTTCTGCAAGATTGTTTGTTTTACAAAAAAACCTTACGTATCTCCAATCGTTTGGCAGTGCATATTCCTAAAGGAGATATTTGAATATCAAGTTGTGGGTACTTGAGTGAATAGTGGGGGTAATGTATGAGCAGATATGCTTATTAATGATATAACAGAAACATTGAAACTTGGATTCTCTCTGTAACTGTAGCTTAGACTTTCTATGAACTCTGGGTTCACAGAGAGCCACATTAGGCCAGCTGGGGTGGATCACGCCTATAATCCTAGCACTTTGGGAGGCTGAGGAAGGCTGATCACTTGAGCCCAGGAGTTTGAGACCAGCTGGGCTAGTGAGAATTTGTCTCTACTAAAAATAGAAAAATTAGTTGAATATGCTTATAGTCCCAGCTACTCAAGAGGCTGAGGTGGGAGAATTACTTGAGCCTGGGAATTTGAAGTTACTGTGAGTTATGATCATGCCACTGCACTCCAGCCTGGGCAACACAGCAAGGCACTGTCTCAAAAAAAAAAAAAAAAAAAGCCACATTATTGTAAATTTTTCAACAACTTGCATTTCAGAATTGTTCTTTGGGGTACTTTTGACTAACTTTTTTTCTTATTATACTTTAAGTTCTGGGATACATGTGTAGAATGTGTAGGTTTGTTACATAGGTATATCCGTGCCATGGTGGTTTGCTGCACCCATCAACCCGTCATCTACCTTAGGTATTTCTCCTAATGCTATCCCTCCCCTAGTCCCCCACCCCCTGACAGGCCTCAGTGTGTGATGTTACCCTTCCTGTGCCCATGTATTCTCATTGTTCAACTTCCAATTATGAATGAGAACATGCAGTATTTGGTTTTCTGTTCCTGTGTTAGTTTGCTGAGAATGATGGTTTCCAGCTTCATCCTTGTCTCTGCAAAGGACATGAACTCTTCCATTTTTATGGCTGCATACTATTCCATGGTATATATGTGCCACATTTTCTTTATCCAGTCTATCATTGATGGGCGTTTGGGTTGGTTCCAAGTCTTTGCTATTGTGAATAGTGCTGCAATAAATACACGTGTGCATGTGTTTTATAGTAGAATGATTTATAATCCTTTGGGTATATACCCAGTAATGGGATGGCTGGGTCAAATGGTATTTCTGATTCTAAATCCTTGAGGAATTGACACACTGTCTTGCACAATGGTTGTACTAATTTACACTCCCACCAACAGAGTAAAAGCTTTCCTGTTTCTCCACATCCTCTTCAGCATCTGTTGTTTCCTGACTTTTTAAATAATCGCCATTTTTAACTGGCATGAGATGGCACTTTATTGTGGTTTTGATTTGCATTTCTCTAATGACCAGTGATGATGAGGTTTTTTTTCATGTTTCTTAAACTATGCAGGAGCTCTTTACTTTAATTAGATTCCATTTGTCAATTTTGGCTGTTGTTGTCATTGCTTTTGGTGTTTTCGTCATGAAGTCTTTGCTATGCCTATGTCCTGAATGGTATTACCTAGGTTTTATTTAGGGTTTCATTAGGTCTTATATTTAACTCTTTAATTCATCTTGAGTTAATTTTTGTATAAGATGTAAGGAAGGGGACCAGTTTCAGTTTTCTGCATATGGCTAGACAGTTTTTCCAACACAATTTGTTGAATAGGGAATCCTTTTCCCATTGTTTGTTTTTGTCAGGTTTGTCAAAAAACAGGTACTTGTAGATGTGTGGCATTATTTCTGAAGCCTCTGTTCTGTTCCATTGGTTTATATGTCTGTTTTGGTACCAGTACCATGCTGTTTTGGTTACTGTAGCCTTGTAGTATAGTTTGAAGTCAGGTAGCGTGATGCTTCCAGCTTCGTTCTTTTTGCTTAGGATTGTCTTGGCTATACAGGCTCATTTTTGGTTCCATATGTAATTTAAAGTAGTTTTTTTCCCAATTCTGTGAAGAAAGTCAGTGGTAACTTGATGGGGATAGCATTGAATCTATACATTACTTTAAGTAGTGTGGCTATTTTCACAATACTCATTCTTCCTATCCATAGCATGGAATATTTTTCCATTTATTTGTGTCCTCTCATTTCCTTGAGCAGTGGTTTGTAGTTCTCCTTGAAGAGATGCTTCACATACCTTTTAAGTTGTATTCCTAGTTATTTTCTTCTCTTTGTAGCAATTGTGAATGGGAGTTCACTCATGATTTGGCTCTCTGTCTATTATTGGTGTATAAGAATGCTTGTGACTTTGGCACGTTGATTTTGTATCCTGAGACTTTGCTGAAGTTGCTTATCAGTTGAAGGAGATTTTGGGCTGAGATGATACAATCATGTCATCTGTAAACAGAGACAATTTGACTTTCTCTCTTCCTATTTGAATACACTTTTTCCTTCTCTTGCCTGATTGCCCTAGCCAGAACTTCCAATACTATGTTGAATGGGAGTGGTGAGAGAGGGCATCCCTGTCTTTTGCCTGTTTTCAAAGGTAATGCTTCCAGTTTTTGCCCATTCAGTATGATATTGACTGTGGGTCTGTCATAAATAACTCTTATTATTTTGAGATACGTTCCATTGATACCTAGTTTATTGAGAGTTTTCAGCATGAAGGGGTGTTGAATTTTATCAATGGCCTTTTCTGCATCTATTGAGATAATCTTACGGTTTTTGTCATTGGTTCTGTTTATGTGATGGATTACGTTTATTGATTTGCATATATTGAACCAGCTTTGCATCCCAGGGATGGAGCCAACTTGATCGTGGTGGGTAAGTTTTTGATGTGCTTCTCGATTTGGTTTCCCAGTATTTTATTGAGGATTTTCACATCGATGTTCATTAGGGATATTGGCCTGAAGTTTTCTTTTTTTGTTGTTTCTCTGCCAGGCTTTGGTATCATGATGGTCCTGGCCTCATAAAATGAGTTAGGGAGGAGTCCCTCTTTTTCTATTGTTTGAAATCCTTTCAGAAAGATGGTACCAGCTCCTCTTTGTACTGCTGGTAAAATTCGGCTGTGAATCCGTCTGGTCTTGGACTTTTTTTGGTTGGTAAGCTATTAATTACTGCCTCAATTTCAGAACTTGTTATTGGTCTATTCAGGGATTCAACTTCTTCCTGGTTTAATCTTGGGAGAGTGTATGTGTCCAGGAATTTAATCCATTTCTTCTAAATTTTCTAGTTTATTTGTGTAGAGGTGTTTATAGTGTTCTCTGATGGTAGTTTGTATTTCTGTCAGAACAGTGGTGATATCCCCTTTATCATTTTTTATTGTGTCTATTTGATTCTTCTCTCTTTTCTTCTTTATTAGTCTTGCTAGTGTTCTATCTATTTCGTCAGTCTTTTCAAAAACCAGCTCCTGGATTTAATGGTTTTTTTAGAGTTTTTTGTGTCTCTATCTCCTTCAGTTCTGCTCTGATCTTAGTTATTTCTTGTCTTCTGGTAGCTTTTGAATTTGTTTGCTCGTGCTTCTCTTAGTTCTTTTAATTGTGATGTTAGGGTGTCGATTTTATATCTTTCCCCCTTTCTCCTGTGGCCATTTAGTGCTATATATTTCCCTGTAAGGCTGGGCGTGGTGGCTCACATCTGTAATCCCAGCACTTTGGGAGGCCGAGGCGGGTGGATAACGAGGTCAGGAGATCGAGACCATCCTGGCTAACACGGTGAAACCCCATCTCTATTAAAAATCAAAAAATTAGCCGGGCGGGGTAACAGGTGCCTGTAGTCCCAGCTACTTGGGAGGCTGAGGGGGTAGAATGGCGTGAACCCGGGAGGCGGGGCTTGCAGTGAGCCGAGACTGTGCCACTGCTGCCAGTCCAACCTGGGCGAAAGAGCGAGACTCCATCTCAAAAAAAAAAAAAAAAAAAAATTTCCTCTAAACATTGCTTTAGCTGTGTCCCAGAGATTCTGATACATTGTGTCTTTGTTCTCATTGGTTTCAAAGAACTTATTTATTTCTGCCTTAATTTCCTTATTTACCTAGTAGTCATTCGGGAGCAGGTTTTTCCGTTTCCATGTAGTTGTGTGGTTTTGAGCAAGTTTCTTAATCCTAAATTTAAATTTGATTGCACTGTGGTCTGAGAGTCTATTTGTTATGATTTTCATTATTTTGCATTTGCTGAGGAGTGTTTTACCTCCAGTTATGTGATTAATTTTAGAATAAGTATGATGTGGTGCTGAGAAGAATGTATATTCTGTTGATTTGGGGTGGAGAGTCCTGTAGATGTCTATTAGGTCCACTTGGTCCAGAGCTGAATTCAAGTCCTGAGTATCCGTGTTAACCTTCTGTCTCATTGATCTGTCTAATATTGACAGTGGAGTGTTAAAGTTTCCCACTATTATGGTGTGGGAGTCTAAGTCTCTTTGTAGGTCTCTAAGAACTTGCTTTATGAATCTGGTTGCTCCTGTATTGGGCGCATATATATTTGACTAACTTTTAACTAAGAACCCTGGGGCTTAAGAACAAATCTGAATAGAGACTGGGCAACAGCGACTGGAGGTTGTAAAGAGATTTCATCCTTACAAATGATTGTCCAAGTAGGGTTGGCACTTCTTTGGGCTCGGTCCAAAGCTGACATTGCTTCCTAGATTAATTTAGAGTAATTTTTGACATGGCTTTTCACTATTTAACCTGTCTATATTCCAATTGTGCCTGGCACATCCTTGAATACCATGTCATGGTTCTGTGTGGGAGGCCTGTCACAGCCTTTCAGACAAAGATGAGATATGTTTAGATGCTTAGACTATTGCAAGAAGTATTATTATATTTTTCCAGCTTAGTGTTATTGCAGCTTTTAGCATGTAAGCTCTTACTATGTGTTTTTTCTTGCAGAATACCTTCCTGACTCAGAAATTTCCACCAATAATACTGGTTTAGTCCACTACTTTCTTTCTTTTTTAAAATAAGTAGTAAATAAGTAAAAAAAAATAAGTACTTTTTAAAAAAAGTAGCACATCTTTTAAAATGTGCTATTGTTTGTAGCATAAATAATATATAATCTTGCTATTGTGATAACAAGAAATATATAATTTATCTTTCCTATTCAATATTTGACATCTAATTTGATTTAGCCCCAGATTGTGTGCCAAGTTTTTTCTATTGTTATTATTTGTTCAGCATTCTTTTTAAATTTATGTTCAAAGAATATATCATTTTTATAGATGTATTTCTGAAGCCTTCTGTAACCTTAAAAAATAATAATACAGAAGTCTGTGTCTTTTAATATACTAAGTTATTCTATTTAAATCTCTTAATACATTTGGCCTCCATCCTCCATTATATTTTTCTTTCTGGTATCTATCCCTGCTTCCCCTTTGTCGAATATTCAACTCATATTCTTTCTCTTTCTACCTTTTTAAAAAATGATGAATTATTTTAAACTAGTCATATAGAGCTAAATAAAACAGTGGCATTATTAATACAAGTTATAGGCATAAGATTTTCATCTAGTTCTGAATGTGTTTCCACATCTACCTTTTCACGCTGTGCCTGAGCTGGCTCCGACTGGATGAGTAAGTAGGCAAGGGATATTTAAGCAAAGATTCTGGTTAGAGTGTTTGCAAACAAAGTAGCTAGGAAGTCTGGACCCACATGGATAAAAAAGTGAGAAAGATTTAATCTGGGGGTGTGTACTATACAAATTTTTATTTTTAAACTTTCTCTCATCCATAGGTTTTCTTTATTTTCACTTTTTGGCTTAAACAATTTCTCATGATTATGGGGTCTAGAAGGCCAAGAGCAAGGTGTTGGCAGGTTTAGTTTCTCCTTAGGCCTCTCTCCTTGGCTTGTAGATGATCACCATTTTGCTGTGTTCTTTCATTACATAGAGTTTTCACATTTTTATCAATAAGGTTCAAAGCAGCATTTGTCTAATTCTCTCTCGTGATAACATACGGAGTAAGAAGGTGCAAAGGCACAATCCCACATTATTTACAGAGGTCTATGTGGGGTTTATACCTGAGAATACAGAGATACAGGATGAAGGCTTAAAATGAACCCCAGGTCCAAACTTTCCAAATTTGTTCAAGTAATTATTCTAAGTTTGACTCCTGCCTTCTTTTCCTAGTTATTTTCATCCACAATCATATTTTCTGCAGATCCTTTGAGAAGAGAAGCCCTCACTGCTACACTCATTCTCCCCTGTGGCATGAAGGTTTGCTGGCTTCATAGGATTAATTCTCCTAAAAACTAAAAAAACTCAGCCTTTTATGAAAGGTTGCCATCTTAAAGATAGGGTGTTGAAAATATACATTCCTACTTCCATTACTTTTATGTATGCGTTCCTCACTCCTTTTTGTTGTTATTGTTCTTTCAGTAAAATTGTATTTTAGGAGAGAGAAATATATTTAGTATAAAGTTTTAAAGGAGAAAGTAAAGATAGTCTATTGGAAAAGGTTTGAGTTTCCATTGAAGTTCTGTGTTGCCATTAAATGGCAAGGGTGTTTAGATTAATGTCCTGATGAAAAAGAAACTTTGTGTGGCTTAAATAACATGACTTGGCTAGAGATATGTAATAAAATATTCAAGCATTAGTGATTTCATTATTTTCATTATTCCAGGAAGCACTGTAATTTTTAAAGAATATTAAACACTTAAAATTCATTGGAATTAGATGATGCATTAGTCCTTTATGATAGACTTTATTTATCTCCATTTACTCAAATCATTTGTACTTATAAAATGAATGGCTAGACCTACCTGGAAGTCAATTAACTTTTAGGAGAGTATTAGCAAAGAGCTATTTACTTTAAAAGCAGACATTTTCAAAAATTTATTTTCTTTGCCATTTATTTTACTTGTTATGTTTTCTTTCTGAGAGCCCTTTAATTTGTTTACTTAAGTAGCAATACTTAAGCCAGTATCTATTAAAGGATCTTCTTATTATCTTTCAACTACTTGTCTTTCAATATTTGATTTCCCTTCTCTGTGTATTGTAGGAAAGGAGATATAAAGCTGACTCACTAGAAACCTCATTTCAGAGTTGCAGGCCCTTAGCTACTAATTAGGTCTGAGTTATTTTCATTTATTTTCCCATATGAAATACATTCTAATATACTCATATCTTCAGGATTCTTAAGGAATAAAAAGCAAATCACAGGGAATTTTGTTTAGAGAGGTAAATCTAATACTAACTTCTTAGCTCTCAGAATAAAATTCTCTCTACTGGGAGATGTATTCAGTTAGACAATGCAACAACCTTAAAGCATGTTATTCTGAAGTGTTACCATTGCTGGCCCTTCAACAAGATAACCCATGTGTTTTTGTTTGCTGCACCTGTAAATAATGTCAGTTTTATCATATAAAAAATTTGGGCCTTAAAATATCTCTAAATACAAGGTTTCATCTATAATTGTCCTTTTGTCCCTTACATTCTTGTATCCTATATTTGTTACAGAGAATTTATGCAAAACATTATGCCTTTCTACAAATATAAGAAACAAGGAAGAAAAGAAGGAGGGAAGAAAAAATGCAAGAAAGAAAACCTCATATTGTTTCTTTATTAGCTTCATGATATGTTTCCAAAATTGTTTTTACTTCTTTCTCAGTGTAAATTTACCTAAAATTATTGAAGAAATCCAAGCATATGTACCATGTAAATCCATGCCATACACAAAAACAATATACACATCATGGTATACAAATTGCAGCTCAAGAGGAATCCAATTAGTGGACCATTTTTGAACATCAAAACCATATTGGCTTCTTTGACATCAAATATGTTCTACTATTTTATCAAAGAATGCAAGCATCCATGTATTCACTCATCTGGAAGTGAGTCAAATAGACTTTAAATCTATTAATTTTATTAATTGGTTACATAAATATAACGGTAAAGACCAAATTTTTTTTGTTCTCACCTAGCTTTTTATTAGTAATTAAATGTAAATTTTCCAAACACTACTAGCTAGCACATTGATGGATGGTTACTTGCTTTATGGGCTGCATTTAAGATGATAGGGTACAATCTGTATCAAAACATAAATCAGCCAGTATGAGGACAGACATGAATATTGATTTTGTGGTGCAAACTCTCAGGAGATGGTTTTTAGAAAGCCACAGATAAGACTGTGATAGATATACTGAAGTATCATTGAGCATTTATTGATCCTTAGCTAAATAAGCATACAAATAATTGTACATACCTTTTGTGAGTATTGCCAATGGACCTAAATTATATGTTTCAGATCTAAAATCTTAAACTTTAATACTAATACAAATAGATGACTATATATTTTGTCTGAATAGGAGTCATTGTTGCTGCATATGAAATTACTAATGTCTTTGTAAATTCCCAGTGGTCTAAAGACATAAGAAAGTAATTGTGTTGTGAGGATACAGTTAATGGCAGAGAAAACAAGAGAGGAGTACGATTTTTGATGATTCACAATGGGTGAAATTAGAACTATGACTTGTTGAGAACTCCTTTTATCTAGCTCATCTGCTGAAGGAAATAAATCAATGAAAACATTGACAGGAAAATATAAAAAATTACATAGAAATATTGTTGTTACTTCTACCACTGTTTTGGCTACTTTTGCTGTAGCTACCACCAAAACTAGAAGTTTTATGACAGGTAAAAGTATAAACAAATAGAATCTGCTAAATTAACAAATAAAATTAACTTCACTTTTCATGTGATGACATTTTATATGGTGCCATTCAACTTTATTCACATTACATAAAATAAATGTGTGATGAATGTATAGTTTTCAAAAATAGCGATGGGGATACAATAATAAGAGCCAACACTTAAGGAGTATTCCTGCCCACTCTTACCTTCAACCTATTCTCAGTAGAGCTTTCAGAGGGATTCTTTTTAAATGTGTATCAAATCATATCTTTTCTCTATTCAAAAGCGCTGCCAGTGGCTGCCCATTGTACTCAGCATGAATCCATGTTCCTGAGAGTGGCCTACAAGGCTAGGCATACTCTGATCGCTTGATAGCTCTCTGACCTCATCTACTCTCTCCTTTTACTCTGCATATATGCTGGACACATGGCCCCACTGCTGATTATTGAATATGTGATTCACTCTCCTCATCTTGGGGTCTTGATGCCTTATCACAACAAAAAAATAGAATCAACTACCCACAAACACACGCAAATATTTTGAAGACAGTTGTGCCTATTGCCATTACCCTGCTTTATTTTTGTCCGCTGTGCTTTCTGTCTGTGGGTTTATTAAACATTTAATTACTTTTATCTCTCCCCTCACTCAATAAAATGAAAGCCCCATGAGAACAGGCACTTTGACTATTTTGTTTACTGCCAAATGTCCACTTCCTGGAACAAAGGGTCTCAATAAACATTGTTAATTGTCTGAAGACTATATAGAAAGCAACATTTTGTACACTTACTTAATTTAAACTTAATAGCAACTCTAAAATCAGGTGTTATGAAATACATTTTATAGAAAGAAAGTTGAAGTTTAGTTAAATTATATAAATTCCCAAAGGTTGCCCATCTTGTGATTGGTAAAGTAGGGCTTCTACACAGTTAAGATGGATATATTGCTCGATGCGATAAATTCTCTATTCTCTTCACTACTTTTTAGAGGTTGCCAGTTATTTAGTAATTTAAAGGATATTCTAGTGGCTAGACCAATAACTCAAAATAAAAAAATTCATCATCTATTTTCTAACTTTATTGAACAAGAAATTGTTCAACTGTTCAATCATCTATTGGACAGGAAAAGTGAAACAACTGCTGGGACCAAATTTGTTTATGGTTCAAGCCCCATACAACGCCATTTAGTTTTAGTTGTCTCTATTACGTGAAAAGAGAATGTCGTCCTACACTTACGGATTCAAGGAATGGCATGCAGGATGGCTATAGGGCAAAATCAATAAATGTGTATTTCACTACCATCATTCCCAAAGTTCTGTGCCTTCTACTGTTACTAAACCATGACGTAATAGTTCAAAAAGGTGAGGATCTCTCCAACACTTACCCAACACACAATTTGTCAATTCCTCATACATTTCCTTCACTAAGTACTACCATCAAAGGATGGCTTCCTTTTTCTATGCCTTCCCTCTTCTTTCCTAGCTATGCAGGTAAAATATTTTATTATCCCTTAAAAATACCCCATTTAAGTAATGGCCTAGTAATTCAGATTGCCCCGTCTTACATCAGGACCTACATTGTCTTTATATTATTAAATGTCATTGATATTGTTTAATACAGCTTCTAGTACACTTTCAGCAAATGCTACATTTAGCTATTTATTTTTATTATTTAAATGATTAAAATAGCAAGGCCTCTAATAAACACTCAGTCCAATATAAGCAGGAAGAGGGAAATGTTTAGAGGAACTTAGATATTTACAGCTTTCCATAAGTATGTTCAACTAAAATTTTCAACTTCACTTTAGTTGTCATCATCCCTGAGTAATATCATTACAAATCTGTTAGAATGAATTAATATTCAGACCCTGCATATATACCCAACTTGTTTCTCTTTCTTGCCAAAGTAATGTTTGAGAAATGATCCCACAAAATTCTACCATAAACATTTCTAGACTAAACAAGCATGGCACTACATGGTTTACATAGGAAGAGAAGTTAGAATTTTCGTTTGTGTGATAAAGCAACTAAGGTAAGTGGTTTCATTAAAACCTAAACAATAATTGCTCTTTATTACGTAAGTAAAGCTTAGCTAATCCTTTTTTCATGCTAATATGTTTTTTAAAGAACTTACAAGCCATCTTGTGTAAAATGACTGAAAAGCTGGGTCTACATTATGTTGCATCAACTGTTATGAAAATTGGAATAAAAAGAATAATACGTAATAGAATTTTGTTTCTATTTCCCCCCCTTTTTTTTTTGCAATTAGTGAATAAACTGGTTGCTTTACTCATTTTTCATTACTCACAAGGAAAATATGTAAATGTACTTGTAAGGAATTTTTATGTCAACTTGGCTGGGCGACAGAGCCCAGATATTTGGTCAACTATTATTGGAGATGTTTCTGTGAGCTTGTTTTGGGATGAAATTTACATTTAAATTGATGGACTTTGTGTAAAGAAAGTTGCCCTCCATAATATGCACGAGCCTCATCCAATCAGTTGTGGGCCTGAGTAGAAGAAAAGACCAACCTCTTTGAGCAATAAGGAATTGTGCGGCAGCCTGCCTGTGGACTTCAACTGGAATATTGGCCCTTCCTGGGTCTCCAGCCTGAGGACCAGCAGACTTGAACTGTAGCATCAGTTTCTTCCTGGGTCTCCAACCTGCTGGCCTACCCTGAAGATTTCAGACTTGCCAACCTCCGCACTTATGTGAGCCAATTTTAAAAAACAAATCTCTTTTTACATGTATACACATTCTATTGGTTCTTTTTCTCTGGCAAACACTGGCTAATATACTTGTCCAGGAAGGAGGTGAAGACAGTTGATCAAGGGTATAGGAAAATATTTAGGCTATTTACTTCATACAGAACATTACAAAATATTCCAGTTAATTTTCATAGTCCTAATATATTACAAAGAGTATCAGTTCAGGGCTTTAGTGAATTTTCAAGCTGTTTTCTATAACAAAACACAGAGGTAATAATTATTAATGGAATTTTGCCACATAGAATAGTTTAGCTCTCTCACATAAATATTGATATGGTGTATACAATACAATATCATACTGATTCAACCTTAGAGTGCATTTGTTTTTTCTTTGAGTTTATTATGTATTTTCCCAGATCATTAAATATGTTTTTTCTAGGAATCCAGCAACTTTTTAAAATAAACATTTTATAAGTGTCTTTATGGTACTGGTATATTCATAGCATAAAATAAGTGTTATTTGAGGCAATGATTAGCGTTGTGTGTGAAGCTACAAGGAATACACATGAAGACTCAAGCACAATATATATTAATTAGAAACAGATTTCTAAACTTTCTGATATTTCTACTTTAGTTAATACAATGATGCTCAGTCCCTTCTCATCCAAATGAAAAACGTCAATTAACATCTGAAAGGATTAATATTAATCCACATGGCTGATCTTTAAAAGCTGGGAATTTGAAAACATCTACATTTTATGACAAAATAGCCCTCATGAAATACTTTTTTCATTTTCTTCTTTTTAGCTAATCTATGAATCAGGCATTAAATATGCATTTTTTGTATTATACAAATTAATATTAACAAATAAAAATTATTTGTATGAAATACATATATCTAATGCAATATATTATTAACCTTATGTGCTATTATTCTTGTTAAGTATATTTTCTTATCTGGCCATCATGCACTAAATAGAAATCCTTGTAGTAAATAGAAATCCTTTTATAAAAGCTTTCTACTTTTCTGGAGTCAGACTGTCTGGTTCTTACTATCTAATTCATTTAGAGACATTCAACAACAAAAATGAGTATTAAGGGTGACAATTCACCACAAAATCTATCATGAAAAAATGATAACTAAGTGATATTATATTCAAAGATATATAATGAGAGGCAGAGATCTCCAGCCATACTGTACTATCTAACTAGTTCACCATATCTCCAGAAAGAATTTTTACAAATGTTACCTTAGAATGCTTGGCAAGAAACTGAATGCAGATGTCAACAGTACAGGGAGCTTATGCTGTTTGGAAGTAAAGGACACAATTCTCTTTTCAAACTTGCTGAAAAGGAAGCTCATAGGGAAAAGAATGAATGACAATAAATATAAACTTCAAGCTACATTTTGTATTACAAAGAGGAGGACCTTTTATTTACAAAGAGGAGGTCTTGAGTGGAAAGACTAAACTAGTCTCAATTTAATACTTCTTCATTCAAAACATTGTTTTCAAATAAGGAAGCCAAGCTATTCTTTTTAATGATTATTACTTTCAGTTCCAAGGAGCAAAGAGAACGGGTGGACAAATTGGAAATTCCAAATGTAGAGGAAAGATAAACCCAAAATGCCTGAAAATATGAAAGGATAAAATGTATACTTGCTACAATTGTTCTATTTAGAATAGTTGGGAACAGACAGTTCCTGGAAATTCTTATTAAGAAGAGTTGTGGCAGACATTGAGGATCACCACCTCCATTTCTGCATAAATCTTTGTAACGGGTGTTCTTAAAAAATATACTTCCAAGGTCTAATCATTAATCTTTCATGTAGCATGATTTCACTTCCAGAATGTTTTTAAGCACCTGTAATAAAATCTGTGCCTCCACCACAATGGATAGACTCTGTTTAACTAGCTCAAGAATAAAATTGATTTTTACGAATATATTTGAATTTATTTATTGATAATAAATAATGGACATATGAAAGGTAAAAGGCTAAAACATGCCTTGGTGTAAATTTTTCATAGAAGGAAAATAACATGTAATATTTCACATCGAAGCAACTTTTTGGTTATTTAATAAAACAGTGTAATATTTTTGGTTCTCGCTGCCAGGAAATATGTAAGTTTTCCCATGTCCCTTTTACCTAGTGTTGAAATTTCTTTCCAATTTGATCTTGAGGTCACTCTGGAGAGTGACTGTGAACTCTAGCCCTGCCTCTACAGGGCTTCAGTGGAGGTGGTCATGAATGTTTATAGTGTGTGTCTCAGAGGATACTTCTTTATGCTGGCAGATGGCCTAATGCCTAATTGCCTGACCTGTGGCCAGGTGTTCCTCTCACAGGAAGCTTGTTTATACTCGCACACACTCCAGTGGTTCTTGTCTGACAGAGTGCAGTTATTCCTACCAAGATAGCCACACTCTAAGAAAGCCCTGACTGGGAGGAGAGTTAGATTCCAGAGTGGTCTTATGTGGTCTAGTGAGTCACAGAGGAAGCAGGACAACAAAACACATGAAATAGTGGAAACAGCTTTATTACTTACAGAGAGAAGTGGGTGGCTTGCCTCACAGAGCCAATGAAAGTGGGGAGCCACCTGGAACACACAAATTCAACCACAGTGGGGAGCAAGAGAGAGCAAGGGCAAGTGACGTGAGTGTAAAAGCCTTTACTGGGGTCCACGGTGTTACCCAAGCAGGTTTTCTATATTAACTTCTTATTGGCAGGTTCACAGTAAGCAGGTCGGTGCTCCATGCAGGCATGCTGTGAGAGGGTGTCACTGTGGCATACCTGCACAGGCCATATGGTCGGGGGTGGGAATAGGGGGCAAGTCAACTAGGTTGTATCTGCTGTCCCATAGGGAAGTGGTTGCCAGGAAACAGTTGCATAAGGCAAATATTTGAATCAAATTATTGTGAAATTGGTAGGAGGTGGAGATCTGGAAGTGTTCCAAGGGTGCATAATCCCTGTTTCTGATATGAGAAAGTCAAACTTACATTTAAAATGGATGTCAAAGAAACATAAACTTAGAACGTACTACAACTCAACAATTGAATTTAGGCCTTTCCCAAGTTAAAGTTCAGAAATACATGACTGTATATTTGATAATACAAAAAGGTTTATAATAAAAATGAAAACATTTCCCACTATTGCACAACATCTCACTCACTCCCCAGAAGCTGCAAAACATTTGGAGCACATTTACAGAGTTATGGAACTGAGGCTTCTGTACAATCTGCTACCCCAAAATCTGGAGAGATAGGCAAATCAAAAGAGTGAGAACCAAGATTTTCTTAGAGCAAATGCTACTGGGTTCATAAACTAGTTAAAAAATATTAAAAATAAAACTTTACATGGTAGTTTTGACAAATTTTTGGAGTATGAGTGTAGAATAACTTGAGAACAGTGAGAAACCAGATACTTTTCCACGCAAATTGGGAGGATGTCATCTTTCTCACTACTTCTATTCAATATTTTATTGGAAGGCCTAGCAAGGCTTTACCACAAACACACAAAAGGAGATAAAAAGCGCACACACTGAAAAGAAAGAAAACCTGTCTTGTTCACAAATAACATAGTTGTCTATATAAAGAACCCCAAGAATTGGCAAGAAATCTCCTGTAACTAATAAGTAAGTAATGCAAAGTTGCAGCTGGACCTTGGTTTCAAATTCCATTCTTTAATTCAAAGAATTAGGGCTCCTTGGAGAAATGGCTAGATTTAAGATTGGGGCAGGAAATACAAAAGATGGTTTTGGAGTACCTAGTTGTTCCAGAAAGTAAGGAAGCACCAAATGCACAAACAAGTGCTAAAACAAAAACCCACCCACACAAAATGATGGAGTTATGCCAAAAAGTATATAGAAATTAAAAGAAAGAACTCCCAATAACCAAAGCAGGAACAATTGGATCAACTACAACAATAAAGTAGAATTGGATTATAACTCAATGTGTCAAATAAATATCCATGAGTCCAGAATGATACAGATAAATGATTAAATAAATGGGTGGAAGAGACAAATCACTCTTGAAACAGAGTCCTAAATAAATATGTACATACTCTGCTCTAACAAAGAGGAGGCATAACTCTCAGAGGAGGCATAACTCCCAGCTCCTTTAGTGTGGGTTGCACATATAGTCATCCCTCAGTATCCTGGGAGATTGACTTGAAGACAACTGCCCCACACCAAAATCAGTGGGTAGTCAAGTTTCTCGTATAAAATGTCATAGTATTTGCATATAGCCTACACACATCCACATTCTCTTATATACTTTAAATCACCTCTAGATGATTTACAATACAAATGCAATCTAAATACATAAATGCTATGTGAATATTTATACTGTATTTTTAATTGTATTCTTTTTAATTCTTGTATTGTTATTTTTATTGTGCATTGTTTTTAAAAATATGTTTGATCTATAGTGGTTGAATCTCTAAATACAGAACCCATGAATACTGAAAACCAACTGTAGTAACTTTCTTCAAAAGAGTACATTATGGAAAGGGAGAAAAAAATAAAGAATAACTTTACAGTGGTGAAATCTTACAAACAGTATTATAGCGAGGTGATCAAGGTCAATATAAGCAGTGATAATTTATGTTTATAGTGTCTACGCTTAATATGAGTTAATTAAAATGGCTCTTTTCCTCTATGACTTGCCTTCCTCAAAATTCATAACATCAGTGTAATCATTAAAAAAATTAGAAAAATCCCAGTAGTGGGACATTCTACAAAATGCATAAACAGTATTCCTCACAACTTTCAAAGTTATTAAAAGCTAGAATAAGGAAAGTCTAGAGAGGCCTGATGATTGAATGCCATGTTGTATCTTGGATGGGATGCTGGAAGAGAAAAGGACATTAGGAGAAACTAAGGAAATCTAAATGAAGCATGGACTTCAGTGAATACAAATGTATCAATATTGG
This sequence comes from Symphalangus syndactylus, assembly GCF_028878055.3. NCBI lineage: Eukaryota > Metazoa > Chordata > Mammalia > Primates > Hylobatidae > Symphalangus > Symphalangus syndactylus. Next base: position 108,291,350 of record NC_072426.2, on the reverse strand, counting down.
TTTATTAATTAGTATGATAAATGTATCATACTAAGATTTTAATAATGGGAAAATGTACTGATTGTACTGTCTTTGCAATTTTTCTGTAAATCTGGAAGTTAAAAATTTAATTTAAAACATTTATTAAAAGTTGATTTAAAATATGTGGTGGTACACTTTTAGTAATGTTCTTTATCTAATTATATAGATTCATAGTATTAATGGATAATATCATCTCTCAAATATGTTAATTTTTAAGGGTTTAATGTCCAATCGCTTTTAGAATTTCATGTGAAATATTTAATATTTGAGGAAAATGCATTAAAAGAGCAGTTAAAAATATATCCTCTAGATATTTATCTAAAATATATTTATTGAGGGCCTAGTACATAGTTAGCTTGACACTGCACCAGAAAGACTATTATGCTTGCCTTCACAGAATATCCAGCCCCCAAATCTAGTTAAATTACTAGTAATATAGATGAAGTTAATCACCTGAGCTGCATTTTAGATTTATATTAAAATATTTAAAAATAATCATTTACTCTTACAATGATGACAAACAACATTATTTACTGTTATCTATCATTTTCAACAATTTTATTTTTCATTCACCCAAAAATTCACTTTTTCAACACTTTTTAGAAAGACTTATTGCTTGTTAAATTGATGATAAAATTATATGAGGTAAATATTTGTATTATTTCATATGAGAAAGTGTACATCCTCCTTATAAGTTGGGGGAAACATCACATTTTTGCTAAATTCTGACTAAAATCTTTTTTTCTTCACACTGGCTGGGCCCGGTGGCTCACACCTGTAGTCCCAGCACTTTGGGAGGCCGAGGCAGGTGAATCGCCTGAGGTCGGGAGTTCGAGACCAGCCTGACCAACATGGAGAAACCTGTCTGTACTAAAAATACAAAATTAGCCAGATGTAGTGGCGGGTAGTCCCAGCTACTCAGGTGTCTGAGGCAGGAGAATCTCTTGAACTCGAGAGGCAGAGGTTGCAGTGAGCCGAGATTGCGCCACTGCTATCCAGCCTGGGCAACAAGAGCAAAACTCCGTCTCAAAAAAAAAAAAAAAGAATTCTCACCAAATTCATAATATCAAAAGCCAGTAAATCGTACATGTAAATATTAGCTAATTCATGTTCTAGTCATTTGGAATTGGCCTTTTGATAGTGTTAGTTGCCAATTTAGTCAAATGAAACTGTTTACCTTCTTGTGCTGTATGCCTCAGAAATAATCTAAGCCCCGAGCAAACACAGGGCTCAGTAAGAAGAGAGGACCCAGAGAGATCACAGAGTCTGGTACAACTAGGGGTTGGTGTCAGAAGAGGAGATCAAGTAATAGAAGACACTTAAAGGGTGACAGTTTGGAAATAATTATTTGGGTTTGGAATTATTGATGATATAAAAATTCAATGCCTAATCTGTATAAATTTAATTAAAGATCATTAAATGAGGCATTAATTTCCCTGGAAAACAAACACAAGTTAATAGGAGTTTAATATTCTGGGTAGAACTACAAAAGATCAATCAACAGAAGGTGCTGGGAGAAAGGAATGTTAGAAAAAATATGTTTCCTTCCGAAATCAGGAGAGCAATTTCCCTTACATGGGGACTTTATGGAAATGGAGCCTGTGTAGTCTATGACACAAGCATGTTTGCAGAAGATACTGGATTCCTTATTCATCCAGCATACTCCATGAAGTGAAGTGTTCAAAAATACTTTTCTCAACTTTGGATGTGCAACCAGGCCTAAATCAGAGAACATTCTGGTACTTGGGAATAGAGTTTAACAGGGAAATGCAACTTTAGTTTCTCCTGGGCTGTTGTCTTCTTGCCAGCCCAGGCAAGAAGAGCTGTGCTTCCTAATAGAAAATGAAATAGTTTGAGTCTTCAAAGAATGTGAACTTCAAAGAGCAATAAGAGTAAGACACTTGGAGCTAACTTTTGAAGCATGGAGTTAACTTTTTCAAGATAGATAAAAGAAAAAGAAATAAATTTATTTAGTGAAAGTGTTACTAAGTTACCTAAAACTTAATCAACAAATTTTAATGAAAGAGAAATAGAGATTCTAGACATCTCATTTCCTCATAAAATAGAGAATTTCAAAATGGATTTTTTTCTGGGACAATTAAAGTTCACTGGTTTTGTGCCTGACTACTACTTCACATACCAGGAACCTAGTCCTCTGATCTCAGCTACTGCCCTGCATGTGCAGTGCTAGCCTGTTGCACACCTCAATACCTGGAATCACTTCTGGACATGTGCAGTTCCAGCCCTCCCTATAATAAGCCGTAACTTGCAGCCCCATGACTATGCCAACCAATTGGTTTCTAACTTTGATCATCGTCTATGCAATCTGCTTAAACTAGCTTTACATCCGGTATCACCTAGATCAATCCATAATGGTCTTCCCATAATTTTACCATAACCACATGAATCTGCTAGTTTACTTATTGTGTCTCCTAACTTCTGACATTTTCACTTATTTTAATTACTTTGATTATTAAAGACTAACAGGTTAAACAAGCATAATACACATATGTATACATGAACATGAATAATAACATTGCACAATTTTTCAGCAGATTTTTTGAGTAGCCCTATTATATCATCAAGCAGTTAATATCAGTCCTACATGAGCAATTTGATTTCCAATGCATGGAAATTCATTTAATACATATTAAACTCACTTTTTTGAAGGCTATTGATAATTTTTTTCCATGATAATATCATGTGAATGTATGCCATAAAATTGAAGTAATCTGGCTATTTCTAAAAATTGACTGAAGAGTATATAATATCTCTTCTCATTTAAGTTATTACATAAAGAGGAAAAAAATGTATGATTAAGAAAAAGAATGTTGAAGTCAAATACAATTCTCTTATTTGCTCTGTGACCTTTGGTGTATTAGTTAACTTGCACAGGAGAAAACACACACCTCAAAGAGCCATTGTAAAAATTAAAAATATACATCATTTTACAAATATGTATTTATAAAATGCACAGCACACTGCTTGGGGTTTAATAAATGGTTGTTGTAACTAAAAGTATGCACATGTCTGAACATTCATTTTTGGTGACATGAAAACACATCTCCTAAATGAAATCAGTTTTTAAAGAAGAACGTCCAAAAGCTGCTGTGTTGTTAAAAGCAAATTACCACACTAATATAATTTAAAACACTGGATTCTCATGTCAAAAACACAAGACATAAAAAAATGGCATCAATTGTTCACAATGTAAGGATAAAATATAAATGAAATGTAAAAACAGGACTAGAGGGGGCCTTTTATTCTCCCTTATTTATTTCTTTAATTATACCAAACATATTAGCCAAAAGAGGAAAAAGGCAAGTTACAAGCTACATTCAATTTATTGGTAAAATACATGCGTGGAGTTTTCCAGATATTAAACCACATTAGCTAATCACATTTTTTCAAAAGAAGAGAACCGGTTAAATCATGTAAAATCTGTTTCCCATATGAGATTGGGTAAAATAGATATATTGTACCCATTTACAGATGTATATTTATGGCCTCAGTGCTCTGCTGTAGCCACCCTCTGCATAGTGTTAAGCTGTTCGATTTCACTCTCATTTGAAAGATAACAGCCGACAGATCTGTCAGACTTTAAGCTGCCAATCATTTAGAGAGCTTCATTTGTCTCGATTAAATAAGCACTAGTTATTAAAGCTGGGCCTTGACATCCAGAAAAGCCTGTGGTTGTGTTTAGACGACAAGAGAGGTCTGTCTGCAACAGATTGATGCATCACTCCTGGAGCCACTCTTAACAGTTAAGGGGCCAGTGAAAGAATTCTGTTCAATATTAACCTCCCTCTTCTCAGTCGAAGCATTCAAGAAGCTGTTTTCAACCAGTAAATTAAAAATAAGATTTAATGTATATATTAAAGTAATATATTGAATTACTGAATTAGTTTTATCCAAAAGATAAAATACTGTCAAATTTAGCTAGAAACAATATATTATGATCATTTTATTCCTACTTACCAAATAAAGTTGCTGTTACTATTTTTTTAGCTAAATAAATGTTTTTGACTGATCTACATTTGCACATTTTACTTGGAAAGAGTACTGTATGTGCCACAGGAGAAGATAAACATCACTACACATGTAAGCCATTTAAAAAGGCTTTTGGACTAGAATGCTGTGATTGTGCTGTAGCTAGAAATTGAATATATCCAATTCTCTGAGAAAGAATAATGATCTCAGTATAAAATATAACATATTCTTTGCAATCTTTGATTAAAACAATGTTTGCCACTACAATATAATAGATAAAATATGCCAATTGAAGAATTTCCATCTTCCTAAATTAATGTATATATTTATTATCTGGGTATTACATCTAATAGGATAGGTTTCTGAATGATGTACTGTTTCAAAAACATAATGTATTCTTAAGTTCTAGTTACTGCTCAGCAGTGCTGGTTTGAATAATAATATTCCACTGGAACTAAATCAGGTATAGCGGGGGAACTATGATTATTCATATGAAATTTCTAAAGGTCATTTTAAGAAGTATAGAGAACTATATATATGTCTTATCCAAGTACCATAGGGAAGACAATTTAGAAAGGGAAAACAAAGAATTTGTTTTTCTGTGATTCTCTTCTTATTTCTTAGTTAGAATTGAGGTAGGATAACGTACACACTTTTTTATTATTCAAAGTGGTCTCAACGGGAAATAAACAAGGAGGCAATGAAACATATCAACACAGCAGTTTTGGTGAACAACAATCAGTGAATTTAGCTGCTATCATCTTTATGCCATACACCTCACTGTATTTGAGAATTAAAAAACTAAATATTTTATAAGGTTAAATTATATCATTAAAATAAGCTAATTCTATGCAGCTTTCCATTTCCAACCTAACTAGCTTTATCCCGTTATGTAGATATTAGCCGTACATTATGTAAGCGTGTTGTCAATGTTTAAGTAAGAATATTTTTAACAATTTTATTTTTTCAAGCCAGTTGTACAAAAGCAATTCTTTTATATGGATAACTGAATTAGAAGAAAGCTTTTGCCTGAAATATTCAAATTATTCAAGTTTCAACATGTTTGTTTCCCAAACAAACTCAGTGATTGAGACTTAAAAAAAAAAAATTACAAGGAAATATGAATCTGAATCTAAATTAATCTATATTGATATATTGATAACCTTACTTCAGTCTCCCAACTTCATTATGTCTTTTAATCTAAACTATATCCAGTTTCTAAATACAATTTTACACAAACTTGCAGCATCTAAATTTTAAAACATTAAAGTTTTAGAACCTTCATTTGTGAAACTGCATTGTATTTGTTCATACTTTTCAAAAATTGTCTCAAAAGAGAGCCATTCAGTACATCATAAGGCCATATTTTTATAATTATGGGTTAGGCATTAAAGTTGAGAGTTGAATATTCAAATATTTTCACATAGTATTTATTTTAATTAATTAAATACACATTAAGTTTTAAATGCCTATATACTGTAAACAAACTGCTTTTAATATATACTTAGTAACACAACTGGATGATGTGGTGATTATAGTTTCATAGGATGGAATACTTCAAATTATAAAGGGAAAATTCATATGCAGTGTGTGAATATTTTACTTTTTTAATCATACAAACTTGATATGTTTGCATTAGAAATTAATTATCATCTAAATATATGCATGTTTTCAATATTATCATAAAGGAAAATAAATCAGCTGAGCAGAACTGTGCAGAATTTCTTGACAGATGAGAAATCTGTCTATATCTAGAAGTTGTGCAATAGTACATATTCTTGAGAGACGATGCAATCCATGTCATTAAATTTCAAGAAACACGTGTTAAAATATGATAATTAATTGAAACACATTATTTGTATATTATCTTCAGTACACAATTACCTTTGTGAAAAGGACCAAAATAGTTCAACTAGGTTAATGCCGAAGACTTTTTTTATTATACAATTTTTAGTTCATATATAAATTTCAAAAGTAAAAAAATACAATACAATGAGCATAATATTCCTTTATGTGTTTTGGCATATTTGTTTAATTAAGCCTTATAAGTAGACATTTTGGTTATTTCCAATTTTTTGCCATTACATATAATCCCATAGTGAAAATATACTTTTGGCATATGTATGTCCTTCTTGAATCAAAAAATAAGTCCATTTAAAATTGAGATAGATATTGCCAAGTTGCATTCCAGGAAGATAGTATTAATTTATAATTCTATCCATAGCATAAGATAGATAATCCTTAAAATACTACACTTGAAAACTGCAAGACAAATGATATTTCATTATTGTTTTAATTTATAGTTCTTTAAGTATAATTTCTATGTTTAATGTTAATTTTAATTAATTTTTTTCTGAAATTTACTTCATTTCTTTTGTATAATTTTAATTATTTCTGAAGTTTTTATGATTTCTTTAACCATAAGATTAACCATAAGATTTATGGACACAGTTTGTTGATGCTCTTCTTTTTGGTCTCTACCTTTGTGTCACGCTTGGAAGTCTTTTCTGAGCTTATAAAAATAGTGCCAATATTTTTGGTTCTGTGTTTTATAAGAACTCGATTCACAAGAAATTTATTTTGAATGCAGAAGATTCTTAAGGTAACAATAAGTCATAAGGAGGGAAAAAGTTCCTGAATCTTTACTTAAACTTATTTTTTCAGGTTGAAATGAAAAATTATTTTTAATCCAAAACAAGCCTTTTTTCTTCCCTTCCTCTTTTCCTCCCTTCTTCTCTGGATTCCTTCCTTTCTTCCTTCCTTCTTCCCTTCCTTCCTTCTTCCCTTCCTTCCTTCCTTATTTCCTTCCTTCCTTCTTCCTTATTTCCTTCCTTCCTTATTTCCTTCCTTCCTTCCTTATCTCCTTCCTTCCTTCTATCGGGGGAACCAGCCCCCAATATTTCAACGTGGGTTCTTTTCTATTTTCCCTAAGTGTTGGCCAGTCTGCGAAATAAAGGGAAAGAGAACAAAAGAGAGAAATTTTAAAGCTGGGTGTCCGGGGGAGACATCATATGTCAGCAAGTTCCATGATGCCCCCTGAGCAGTAAAACCAGCAAGTTTTTATTAGCAATTTTCAAAGAGGAGGGAGTGTACAAATAGGGTGTGGATCACAGAGATCACATGCTTCAAGGGCAATAAAAGATCACAAGGCAGAAGGTCAGGGCGAGATCACAAGGTCAGGGTGAAAGTAGAATTACTAATGAAGTTCCACGACCTGCTGTGCATGCATTGTCATTGATAAACATCTTAACAGGATTCAAGAGCAGATAACCGATCTGACTAGAATTCGCCAGGCTGGAATTTCCTAATCCTAGCAAGCCTGTGGGTGCTACAGGAGGCCAGGGCGTGTTACATCCCTTATCTGCAACTGCATAAGGCAGACATCCCCAGAGTGGCCATTTTAGAGGCCCCCTCTGGGAAAGCATTCTTTTCCCAGGGCTGTTAATTATTAATATTCCTCACTGGGGAAAGTATTCAGTGATATTTCTCTTACCCATTTTTGGCAATGAGAGAAATATGGCTCTGTCCTGCTCGGCTCCCAGGCAGTCAGACCTAATTGTTATCTCCCTTGTTCCTTGAACATTGCTGTTATCCTGTTCTTTTTTCAAGGTGCCTAGATTTCATATTGTTCAAACACACATGCTTTAGGAACAATTTGCGCAGTTAATGCAATCATCACAGGTTCCTGAGGCAACATACATCCTCAGCTTACAAAGATGATGGGATTAAGAGATTAAAGTAAAGACAAGCATAGGAAATTATAAGAGTATTGATTGGGGAAGTGATAAATGTCCATGAAATCTTCACAATTTATGTTCTTCTATCACGGCTTCAGCAGGTCCCTCCGTTCAGGGTCCCTGGCTTCCTGCAACACCTTCCATCCTTCATTTGCTTCCTTATTTCCTTCCTTCCTTCCTACCTTCCTTCTTCCAACAGATACATATTGATTATCATATGCCAGAGCATATGTTAGCATAGTTTTTGTGTCTACTGCTTGATCAATATTTCAACAATTATACTTTCCTCCTAAACCCCACCACAAGTTTTGCTTTCTAAATAACTAGAGAAAATGTCAGCAATTGTTAGGAATATTACTAAACAAGGGAGATTCCTGGAGGCATGTGATATATAGTGAGACCTGTCCCTACAATCTTGTCTTTCAATATCCCTCATTTCAAAAACTGACCTTGTAACTTTTTTTAATAAATAGAAATATTACAAAGACATGAACAATCTGTTTCTAAATTACAACATACAGTAAAAACTTTTTATTTCAGAATTAGTATTATAAAATTTGAAGGATAAAAGCATCAAACCCAAATTCAGTGTACTAATTAAGAAAATTTTCTCCTGACTTAGATTTGGTTCTGTTTTGTAAGTACATGTTCAGCTGGGAGGCAAAAAAAAAGAAAATTCCTTTATTTTCATTTTAAATTTTAATAGCAGCCTAAATCTTATCAAAATCAATTATTTAAGGTTGGTTTTAAAAGTCAAAAATTTCACGGTGTTTTTTCCTCCAATAGCTCGTACAGTAGATGGATTAATTTTATACCTGTTATTAAAAATGATACTCCTAAATACAGAGGGAGTTGAAAATCAATAATGTCATGTCTCTTTGTATTCATTTTGTATACTGGGTGCAGCCTAATTTTTGATGAAGGCATGTAAATGAGCATGATCTTTAAAAAAAATTTCTGTAAAGTTTTAGAAGTAACATTATAATAGAGCTCCTCTATGTCAAATAAGAAAGCAAGGCTTTTTCTACTATTCCTAAATTTTTGCAATCCTTATTTTTAACAGCTTTGGAAGTTTTCTAATTACAAATTCAGATGTAGGTCCAAATGTCATTCAGTTATTTCACTGAAATCGTAAATCTTTATATTCTGAAACTTTGTATCGGAAATTGTGGACAGTATGCTATTTGCCTGAGATTATTTGGTCTGCCTCTGTGCCTTATAACTGATCTTTGATTCCCAGTGACCTCGATATACTCAACAAGCTCATCACATGACTCTTAATGACTCAAATGTTTATCTGTTTTTAAGTCACTTAATCATTTTCACCTAGAGAAATACATAAGTAAGACATATCTAATTTGGGAACTATTTTTACTCAGTGGAAGAAAAGAAAGAACAGAGAAAAGAAACATGTTTAGTGAAATTCTTTATGTATCATTCTTCAAGTGCATGCATTCTTTATGTATTATTAGTTCTATTACACAAATAATGAGAATTTGGTGTCAGAAAGGTCAAATAATTTTCTCAAATTATAGTGACTTCAAAAATTAATCTTCATCAGAATTTTTGTATAGTATTTGTAATTAGTAGCATGATGTAACTCTTTTGAAAATGATTTGGAATTTGCTTATAGAGTCATAAACATGTACACATCTAATACACCAATTCCACTTTTTTGTACTTTCCCAAAAGAATTGAACACGTAGGTACACATACAATTGAATAACAATATTTTTAACAACTTTACTCATAACGTTAACAACTTCGAAATTATTCTAACCACCAACAGGAGAATGGCTTGAAAACAGAGAATGTTTATACAAATATAATTCTACTCAGCAATAGAAAGAAACAAACTAATGATATATGCAATCTCAAGAATATTATGCTGAGTATAAGAAGTCATACTGTATGAGTCCATTTGTACAAATTTCTAAATCATAGTTTATCTATATAGATAAAGTCTATAGAGTGAAATAAATTAAAACCGTGAGTGCCTCAGCAGCACAGGACAAGGGAGAAGCAATGGCCTGGGAAGGAGCATAAACTTCAGAGGTGAGACAAATGATCTATATCTTAAGCTAAGTAGCGGTTTTATGGTTGCATACATAGGCTAATATTCATCATGCTGTCACACTTAATTGATGTGCATTTCACTCCATGTATACTATACTGTGACTTTTAATATGCCTTGCTGTAAAGACGCTCTTTCAAAACACAGCATATCAAACATGATTTTGCAAGTAACACAGGCTAACATACTTTTGTTTGTGTACTTATTTGCACTTTACAAAATTTTTTATTTTACCTTTTCATTGTTTTTTGGAAAAGGTAAAGTATTCAAACCGTGTAAAAGCTATCAGAGTACCATCATGATTCTAGATTTGTCTCTGTCATCCAATCCACTTCCCAAAGACATCAATTGTTATTAACTTCTCTACAGTTCAGGAGATAATTTTTGCATTCAGAGATATATGCATATATATGTTCCCTCTTTAAATGTAAGGGGTATTCTCCTACATCTATTATTTGTACTTCACTCTTTTAATACAGGTAGGAGAGACTTTCATTTCATTACATATAGCACATAACAATTAAAAATATCCCTTAAGCCTCGGCTGAGTTTGGTAGCTCAGTTGTAATACTTTCTGAAGTTAGTTCAGAAAAGGTCATTTATCTTTCAGCTGACTTACTTTTGGGAAAGCCAGGTGTCATAATCAGATGTCCCACTATGCTGAGAATACCATGCTAGAGAAGCACTACTAGGACCTCCTGTCAACAGCCCAAATGAGCTCCACCTGATATCCAGCATCAATATGCCACTGTCCTTCTCAGGTGTCTAGCCCAGTGGAGCTTTCAGATGACTGCAGCCCTGCTGGCCACTAACTGCATTTGCATGAGGGACCTCAAGTGAGACTAGCCCCAACAAATCCCTTCCTGAATTCCTAAGCCTGAAAAACTGTGAGCAAAATAATTTGTTGTTTACAATATGCAGATTTGTGGTAGTCTATTAAACACCATATTGATGCTTGTTTAATATATTGATACACTGCATAGAGTCACCCCTCTGTACTCATAAGGGATTGGTTTCAGGACTCCTGTGGTTATCAAAATCAGCAGATGCTCAAGTCCCTTACAGTCACCCTTCATATCTATCTGCAGTTGCAGAACCTCTGGACATGGAGGATGTACTGTATATGTATAATGTATTGATAATATTTAAATATTTACACTGGCTTTTTGTGTGAAATAGAAAACACAAAAACACTGAGAAAGTATTTATCTATTCCTACTTTATTGAGGGTGTGCGTGTGTGTGTGCGTGTGTGAGTGAGAGAGCCAGAGAGAGCATGCATGCATTCGTGTTGACTTAGGAATCATCCCACCAGACCAAGAATTTTTTAAATTATATATTCCAAATGGTACCTTCATAGGCTCCCCATCTGTTCCAATCCTAAGGACCCTGTAATCAGTTAGCCTCCTCCACAAATCTCTGCTGGTCTAATCACTCTGATTACTGATCTGTCCCTGTGGACTGGCTATGTTGATTTCATCCACCATTTATTCTATTGGGCTCTCAGAAGGTTAAGTGCTAACTACCGGCTTCTACTGCTCAAAATGCTCATTATTTCCATTGAAAGCAGGGATTCAAATTCCACTGAAACATCTTCCATAATCATTTCTTATTAGAAAGAATGAAAACCCAGAGATTCTCAGAAGTGTTGGTGTCCTTTCCTTTTCCCCCTTACTCAACGCATTTCTTAGTTTCTTCAGCATTTCTTAATGCTGAAGGGTATGGATTCCAGACCCTTCTGTGGAGTATGGTTGAGTAAAGAATGCCTGACCATAAATTGGGCCCTCATTATTGAGTCAAACATCAATTATCCAGCATAGAGACTATTAATGTCACTCACAATTTTTTAGCCAATGCATTAAATCCCATATCATTAAGACAAGGCTTTACTTCCTCTTTGTTAGTCTAATATCCCTAACATCTACTATTCCACATGGAACCCCATCTCCTGCCAACAAAAATTGGTAAGAGTCTGCAACTCTTTCAATATATAGACACCTTCTTCTGGGCCAGGTTGGTAGTTCTCTATCCGGGCTTCGAGAAACATTAATTTGAATAGTGGCTGAGAGACAATGAGTAGGTACTACAGAGAACTGTCATCCCTTTGTGAGACAACTGCTCCAGTCAAAGTCATTAGAATGCATTTATGCAAGGAAAAACTCAGATGTGAGACAGGTACTGCTCTTCTCCACAAGGAGTATTCAGGGATAATTGGAGATTCTCAGTCTTATCTGGGTCCACTCAAGTGTCTCATTCTTATTTTTCAAATACCCATTACTTTTCAAATATATAAGTATTCCAGTTACTAAATGACATTTTTAGAATCTATGGCCAAAATTACATCTGGTATAAAATATAGAATCATTGGATATTGAATAGGAAAACAAAGATGGAATACTCAAATAGACATGGATGAAATATTTACAAGGGTATGGACAGGGTTTAGCAGAATTGACAAGAATAACTGAGGCAACCCAGGACTAGCAAGAGCACTTCTATGCCTGCAGAAAAAGGGGGCCTTGGAGGTGTGGACTTCGTGGCAGAAGCTGCAGCTTTAACATATTGAAATTGCCACACAATCTGTTAGGGAGCAGGGTGTGATAATAAATACTATAATGTCTTCCCATTCCTTCTATTAGATGCCCTACTATACCCTGTCATTGGCCAAAATTTATCATAGAAGGCCCAGGTGTCCTGTTGATGCAGACCCAAAGTATCAGCCTCCCAAGAAACAAAGTTGGTGAGAAAGAGGGGAGAGGCCAAATGGAGAATATGTAGCATCGCGATAGGCTGTCTCCTTTGCCTCTTTGATAATGGGTCCAGACAAGCCTTTGCCATTGATTGACACAACCACATTATTTTTTGGCTGCAAATAAGGAATTTATGATTTTTATATCATAGTGTGCCACTCATCCCTAATTAAAGTTATAATGGGTCTTCCATTATGAATTATTTTTTGGATAATTTTTCTGTCTTTGCTCTCCTCTTTTCTGTATGTTTCATGATCTATCTCTGCTGCTTTTGGCAGCCATAACTCTCTTTGGGGGCTGCAATTTAGCTGGTTCCTAAATTTGTTTCTCATCTTTCTTGTTGCTATGAAGTAAAGAGAAAAACGCTAACTTTTTACCACTATATTCAGGCTGGATGTGCTCCCATCAAATGCTTTTGTAAACTTGAAAAAAAATGTAATCACGTAGGCTTTTGATCTGCATTCTGTATATGAAGAAACTAAGAACCAGAGAGATTGACTGGGACTCAAGTTCATAAAATGGTCAGTTTAAGTCCAGTGTTTTTACTCCAGTAAAAGTGTTTTTACTACATGATCTCTTAACACATATTATTGTCACCTTCTTGCTGTGAATGCCCTACAGTACAAAACGGTTAGTTAATTTACCTAAGGTCACACCTAGTAAGTGACAGAGTAAAAATCAGAAAAAATAGCATTATGTTTCTATAAATTAACCTAGTGCTAGTATACTATTCATAGTACTCGCTTTCTAGATTTTTCTTTGTTGGAAACTCTTTGATCAAAATCATATACAGCAGTAATTTTCATTGTGATATAAATGAAGTTTTGATGATTAAAAGTTCTCATAATTTTCATTTTTGACTACAAGAAAATTATGTTCCATCTATGCAAATTTGTTTATAATCAATAATTTGAAAATATATACAAAATTAATTAAAAGGCCCACATAAAAGCAGTTCAAATATATGTTTAAATTGTCAAAATATTTAATAAAGCTACACAAACATGTAATGAAATTTATATGTTGCATATTGCTGTGTTTATACATATGTTACAATTATATCATAGACCCCTGTTGTCATGACAGTGGCAATTGTTTATGATATTTCATTTGGAACCACCAGACTTTGTCAAGATAAATTGTACCAGGTATACCAAAAGTAATCACTATATTAAGAGGAATAAATCTTGTATACTTCACATACAGACATACTCACGGTGTTTAGTTCTGTCCTAAATATAAAGGAATTCTAATTAATTCCATTTATTTCGATTCCTATATAAAAGCATCGCTGTATAGTGCACATATACATGCATACACATAACAATGTTGCATTATCAAATATATTTCCGGGGAACTTCACTGTTGACCATATGTGTCTTTGAGAACTTAATCCTGATGTTTAGAAGAATGTTTTTTTTTTTTTTTTTGAGACAGAGTCTCGCTCTGTCGCCCGGGCTGGAGTGCAGTGGCGCAATCTCGGCTCACTGCAAGCTCCGCCTCCCGGGTTCACGCCATTCTCCTGCCTCAGCCTCCGAGTAGCTGGGACTACAGGCGCCCGCCACCGCGCCCGGCTAATTTTTTGTATTTTTTAGTAGAGACGGGGTTTCACCGTGGTCTCGATCTCCTGACCTCGTGATCCGCCCGCCTCGGCCTCCCAAAGTGCTGGGATTACAAGCGTGAGCCACCGCGCCTGGCCGAGAAGAATGTTTTTAACACACTAGTTTCCAGGACTATACACTTCAATCAACCATTTCCATCTACTTCCAGTACCAAGTGACCACAGTTCTTCCTAATGACTTCTTTCTCCGCCCTACTCTGTCATGACTTTACATGAGTCAGTGCAGTGGGTTTGCAGGAAGATCTCTGGAAGGCATTTCTAAATCAGGACAGTGAGCAATGATTATATACTTAAGTGACTATAAGTTCTAGCTAAACATATCCACAACTCAACTTCTCCTTAGCTCAATCTAAAAATATATTTGCAGGCATTCCAATGCCACCCAACATGACAGGAAGCATGATAAAAAGGAAGTGGTAGTGGAAAGAGATTGTAGTTTAAATAGTATCTTACTACCCTAAAAATACATGTCCATTTGAAAGTCTTGCTAGGGCAGTTCCCAGACCTATGAAGGGGCCCATAAAATAAACATTTTAGAATCATAGACTTCATTAACTTCAAGGTAAACTATTTCTGGCACTTCGATCAATTAATACCTTTATAGAGTTATAGTCTAATGGAGGCTAGAGGTATTCATTCGAAACAGTTTTATATGACTTGGCTGCCAACCTTACCAGCAAAAATGATATTACCATACCTAAGTATATAATAAAGTAAATAATATAAAATGCATATCAATATGTATATACATATTTACCTGTTATTTTTCTTGAATTTTAGTTTATATTAAACATAATTTATTAACTGTGTTTAGTTTAAATCAAATATGGTGCATGTGAATATCCAGTCATGATATCACAATTATCTTTCTAGAAATTCATTTATTTTAATAGAAATACTGTATATAAAATTCATATTTGATTCTATCTTCTGAATGCTAGGGAAAAGTAGTGGTAAATTGTCTTCTAAGTAAATGTAAAGCCCGGCCATAAATACTATTTGTTCTTCATACAGAAAGTATCTTCCCTATTATTTTCCTCTCTAAATTACTTTCAGACTCCTATTTTACAATTTGTGGGCCAAATTACTCTGCTAACTAAAACTAAAAACATTTTGAGATATAGTCAAAATAAGAAGACAGTAATATATTGCATCAGATTTTTCAGTATTCTATTAACTACGTACCAAATTAAAATGTGAGTAAATAAAACAGCCCAATGCAAGAATTCATATAAACTGGCAACAAAAAATACTTTCAAATCTGATAAATTTGTATTTAATTATTTACTTATAAGCTAGTTTTCTACATCAAACTATACACTCTTCAACAACCCAAATACCCCCAATGCATCAGTTAGTAAGTACTGTGTCCACGCTTGTCAAACTTTTCATTCTTTGCCATCCTTTTTTTCCTTTTTCTTCTAGTGTGCCTTAATTCATTCAAGCTATATTTAGTGGATTACAACTATATGCTGAGCACACTTCTGGATTTCAATTGATACTATGTACTGTCTACCATAGAGTAGCCCTTTATTTGTCAAGTCAATAAAAATTAAGATGTATATTTTCTTTTTGCATAAGAACACACTGACCCAGTGTCCTCCTGATGGATAGTTTGCATGATGCTATCAGAATTATCCTCCTCTTTATTGAATTATTTTTGTTTTGATGGGGAACCTGTGAATAATACGAAACAATCCACAATCTGGCTTGTTTCATGATTAAAAGCAATGGTTAAAAAAGCTTGGAAAAATAAAAAGCAAGTATTTCTCCAGGTCAGAACACACAAAAATGTGGAAAATGCCTGGCTGAGGCATGAATGCAGTGCTTAATCAAATCTCACCTTCATTCCACCTCACTTTTGAGATGGCCTAGTTTACTGTCATGTACATAATCATCAGTGTACTATTTTTTTTATTCTACTATTAAGAAGATAGTAGGAAAAATAAAAATCACTAATATTTGGAAGAAAATATGTTCTCAGGACAAAAAAAAGATGCATTAATGAGTAAATAAGTAGAAGAAGAAAAAAGATTTAGGGCATTAAGAAGCCATTAAGACAGTACACATCCCAGAATTGGCAGAGGAAAATAATCCTAGATATGTTACTCATTTCAAGATAAAGACATTTGTATTTCTATCTGCAAGCTTTTTAAATAGATAATTTTGCTAGAATTTTCTAATTCTTGCCAGGGTCTAAGCAGCTAGAGTTATTCGTCTTTTCAATGACAGTGACAAAGAAAACCAATCTTTATTACTGAAATATTCATCATCATAAAACATGGCATACTTTCTTTAGTGTGATAACAAGTCACAAAGCATACCAATAGACAACTGATTTAATAGGAATGATTCATGTAGCATCCGGTTAAAGAATCTAACAGCATATTTTGCAAACACTAGAAAACAACCTTGAAAAATATGTGTATTCACTTAATTGGAATAAAGTTTACTCTAGGTATATGCCAGATTTCCCATTGTGAAACATGATTTAAAGTTAATTCAGGTTATATAATCTTGTGAAAGTAAACTAAAATGTCATTAGTAACCTGGGAATTAATGATCAGACATGATAAATAATCCACATGTCTCAGATTGAAGAAATGTTAACTAAAAAGAATAAACAAACTTTACATGTATGTAAGACATTTTTGTTGTATACAAATTCCTTTTCTACATAAGTCCTCATGTCAAATCAGACTTAAGTATAACAATATTCTAGGTGATGAAACAGTTTTATCAAGACATTTTGCCTGCCTAAATTCCCACTGAGTGACAGAACTAGAATTCAAGTTTTTTTGATTTTCTATTAGGGTGTCGTTTCTTTGTTATTATGAAGGATATCATCAACTAATAAAATGAATGCCAGTGTTCTAGGATTGAACACAAGAAAAACAAAGACAAAATGACTAATATAGTAATTTAAATGACTTTGGAAATTGTGATCCTGTAGTCACAAAATCTTAAACAACAATAATAATTAGTTTTCATCTTAGCATCTAATATGACAGAATATATTTATACATATTGAGTAAAAAATGTAAAAATATATTCAAGTTTTTTAATAACTTGATTAAGAAATTGTAAATATATTTGAGTATAATATAGAGACAAGGGTTATGCAACCATTTTTTTGTATGTTCTTTTTATTTATTTTTTGTTGTTGTTTTAAAAAGTCATTGACATAAAAACTACAAGATAGCCTTTCTGTGCCCATCCTGGTAACAGACAAGAAACCAATCACAGTTCTGAATAAAATGTAGGCTGGTCTTGAAAACCTGGCCAGTATAAATAGGAACTGTGATGATTTTGAAGCCCATTGCTCTCTTAGTGAATAATCCATATCGAATACAGGTATATAAAAAGTAAATTTAGAAAAGTTTACATAAATCATACTCATAATATTGAAATTTTTGCAGTTATTGATATGTATGTATGTATTTTAGATGGAGTCTCGCTATGTCACTGCGGCTGGAGTGCAGTAGCATGATGTCAGCTCACTGCAACTTCCACCTCCCAGGTTCAAGCAATTCTCATGCCTCAGTCTCCTGTGCAGTACTTGATATTTAAAATATTTGTAAAGTTTAAGAAAATTTAGAGATTCAAGATGGCTGACTAGATGCAGCCAGGAGGAACATCTGCCACCAAGAGACCAAGAAATCGAGAAGACTGGCACACTCTGGGCAGATCTTTGGAGGGAAGGCACTGAGAGTGGACAGAAGGAGGACACAGACCCAGGGCAAAGGGGGAGGAAGCTGGGGATCCTGCACTGGGCTATCACACACTGGTACTCTTTCCTGGCCTTCAGTATCTCCTGTGGAAGGGGTGAATTGAATTGCTAAGGAGCAGTCTGCTTTTGCCACAGACCTCTGAGATTATGGCAGCAGGAGACAACTTGATCTCCATGGACACTTGAGCTGGCAGGGAGAGCTGCTTAGAGAGGTAGTAGGAGCAGTATTTCAGCCTGTGCAAAGCCCAGAAGATCTGGTGCAAGAACATCTGCAGTGGATAATGGCCAGGGAGGCCGTTTCCCAAAGGGTCATGCCCCAAAGCTAACCATGCTCCTCTAGGAGACTGTAGCTTTAGGGAGACTGTTGGATGTAGACAGAGTAAGGCAGTCTTGGGAAGGGGCCAATCCAATCTGAGCACTCCTGCATCTGCTAGCTTCTCCTGGAACCCCAGCCCGGCCTTGCCCACTTGCAGTGCAAGCTCAGATACCCAACTAGGGTCTTCCTGGGGCCCTTATCACAGCTCCTTTGCCAGCAGACTGCACCTGACCACCAAAGAGCTCCAGCAGAGTAGCCTGTGCTGATACGCACCAGCCCACTTAAACCTGACACCACAGCCTCCCCAACGCTGCTTTGCTGGCACACACTTGCCCATGACCACTCCTCCACTGCTTTACCAGCATGTGTAAGCAGGTGAACCTCAGCCCCGTCCCCCCGCTAGCGGGTATGTATGTGCACGCACACAGCCACACCACTGTAGGCAGTGTGAGTGCACTCCACACCCCACCCTATGCTGTCCTTGCCAGTGCAAACATGTGCTTGGTAGCCAGCAGTCCTCTGTCTACCAGTGCCCTGCCCCTGCCACCACCACCACCACCAGTGTAAGCACATACGGGAGTGCCACACCACCACTCCCACTGTGACCCCACCTTAGCCAAGGAACATGCACTTTGCTATACCACCACTGCTTCTAGCACAAATAAACAAGCACAGATCCCACTGCCACCACCCCAAAGAAGTGCTTTGTCTGGCACCACTCATCAGAGTGCTGTGTCCAGCAGTCTAGAAAGATCTTCGCCCCTCCAGTGCATCAGGTTCCTAACCTCAAGGGTCCAGAGAACAAAGCTGGTGGCCTGATACCAACTCCCCACAACGGAATTATGAAGCCCAGTGATGTTGAGCTGAGACTTGGTCTCCTAAAATGTTTCAGAATGAAGCCAGTTGACTGAACCCATCTTATAAAACAATCAACCTCCTAAAAGTATCAAAGAAGATAAGAGCAAAAAAAAAAAAAAAAAAATCCAAACACAGCAACTTAAAAGATTGAAAGAACATATACCCACACAGATGAAGGCAACTCAAAAAGCCAGAGTATCTCCTTACTTCCAAATGGCCACCCTAGTTTCCCAGCGATGGTTCTCAACCAGGCTGAAATGACAGAAATAGAATCCAGAATATGAACAGAAACAAAGATCACTGAGATTCCAGAGAATGTCAAAACCCAATCCAAAGTCTCTAAGGAATACAATAAAATGATACAGGATAGGAAAGGTGAAATGGCCATTTTAAGAAAGAATTGAACGATCTTATAGAGTGGGAAAAAAAATCACTTCAAGAATTTCAGAATACAAGATCACACTGAGGAAAGAATCTTAGAGCTCTCAGACTGGTTCTCTGAAATAACTTATACAAGAATAAAGAAAAAAAAGACTGAAAAAGAATGAACAAAACCTCTGAGAAATATAGGATTATATAAAAAGACCAACTCTATTGCTCATTGACATCCCTGAAAGAGACGGAGAGAAAGCAAGCAACTTGGAAAACATATTTCAGGATAGTGTTCATAAAAATTTCCCCAACCTCACTAGAGAGGCCAACATTTAAATTCAGGAAATGCAGAGAACTCCTGCAAGATACTACACAAGATTATCATACTGAAGACTCATAGTCATCAGGTTCTCCAAGGTCAAAAGGAAAGAGAAAATGTTAAAGACAGCTAGAGAGAAGGAGCAGGTCATCTACAAAGGAAACTCCACCAGGTTAACAGTGGACCTTTCACCAGAAACCCTGTAAGTCAGAAGAAATTAGGGGTCTATATTCAGCATTCATAAATAAATTAAATTTCAACTAAGAATTTCATGTCCAGCCAAGCTAAGCTTCATAAATAAAGGAGAAATCAGATCTTTTTCAGACGAGAAAATGCTAAAGAAATTCTTTAGCACAAGACCTGCCTTATGAGAGATTTTCAGGGAATGTAAAATATGGAAGGGGAAAAACTGTTACCAGCCACCACAAAAAACACACTTATGTACATAGACCATTGACACTATAAAGCAACCACAGTCTGCATAATAACTACCTAACAAGCTGAAGACAGAATCAAATCCATACATATTAATATTACCTTGAATGTAAACAGGCTAAATGCCCCAGTTAAAAAGCACAGAGTGGCAGGTTGGATAAAGAAGCGAAACACGGCTTTATGCTGTGTTCAAGAGAACTATTCATGTGCAAGGACACACATAGGCACAAAGTAAAGCGATGGAGAAAAATCTACCAAGCAAATGGTAACAGAAAAAAGCAGGGTTGCCATTCTAATTTCAGACAAAACAAACTTTAAGCCAACAATTATCTAAAAGACAAAGAAATGCATTACATGATGGTAAAGTATTAAATTCAAGAAGAAGACATGATTATCCTAAATATATATACACCCAACACAGAACCACCCAGATTCCTAAAACAAGTTCATAGAAATCTACAAATAGACTTAGATGACTACACAATAATAGTGGGAGACCTTTAACAATCCTCTGACAGTATTAGATAGATCATCTAGGGAGAAAACTGACAAAGATATTCAGGGAGAAAACTAACAAAGATATTCAGGATCTGACCTCAACACTTGGCCATATAGACCTAATAGACCTATCTACAGAACTCTCCACCTGAAACAACAGAATATACACTCTTCTTATTGCCCGATGGCATGTGCTCTACAATTGACCACACAATCAGCTATAAAACAATCCTCAGCAAATTCAAAGAAACCAAAGTCATACCAACCACACTCTCAGATTACAGTGGAATAAAAATAGAAACCAATACTAAGAAAATTTCTCAAAACCATACAGTTACATGGAAATTAAGCTCCCTGCTCCTGAATGACTTTCGGGTAAACAAAGAAATTAAGGCAAAAATCAAGAGAAAGTAATGACAAGACAGATATGACAGACCAGAATCTCTAGGACACAGCTGAGGTGGTATGGAGAGGTACATGTACAACACTATGTGCCCAAATAGAAAGGGAAGAAAGATCTCAAATTAACAACCTAACATCACAATTAGAGGAACTAGAGAAGCAAGAACAAACCAACCCCAAAGCTAGTGGAAGACAAGAAATAACCAAAATCAGAGCTGAACTGAAGGATGTTGGGACACACAAAAACCATATAAAAGATCAAGTCCATGAGTTTGTTTTTTGAAAGAGTAAGTTAGATAAATAGGCTGCTAGCTCGACAAATATATAAAAGAAGACCCAAATAAACACAATCAGAAATGGCAATAAGAAGGTTACCACAGACAGCGCAGAATTACAAAAACCCTCAGAGACAACGACAAACACCTTTATGAGCACAAGTTAGAAAATCTAGAATAAATGGATAAATTCCTGGAAACATACAACCTGCCAGGATTGAACCAGGAAGAAACTGAATCCCTGAACAGACCAATAATGACTTCCAAAATTGAATCAGGAATAAAAAGCCTACCAACCAGAAAAAGCTCAGGACCAGATGGATTAACTGAAACATTCTACCAGATATATATAAAGAAGAGCTGGTACCATTCCTTCTGAATTTTTTCCAAAATATTGAGAAAAGACTCCTCCCTATCCTTCCTAACTCATTCTTTGAAGCCAGCATCATCGTCTTACCAAAACCTGGCAGAGGCCTACATAATAAAGAAAACTTCAGGCCAATATCCTTGATGAACATAGATGCAAAAATTCTCAAAAAATATTAGCAAACCAAATCCAGCAACACATCAAAAAGCTAATCTATCACAATCAAGTAGGCTTTATTTCTTGGCATCAAGTTTGGTTAACCTACACAAACCAATAACGTAATTCATCACATAAATACAACTAAAACAAAAGCCACATGATCATTTCAATAGATGTATAAAAGACTTTAGATAAAATTCAGTATTTCTTCAAGTTCAAAACCCTCAAAAACTGGCATTGAAGAAACATACTTCAAAATATTAAGAGCCGTTTATGACAAACTCACAGCCAACATAATACTGAATAGTTGAAAGCTGGAAGCATTCTCCTTGAGAACCAGAATATGACAAGAATGCTCACTGTCACCACTCCTATTCAACATAGTCCTGGAAGTCCTAGACAGAGCAATTAGGCAAGAGAAAGAAACAAAATGTATTTGAATAGGAGAGAAATTCAAACTATTTCTATTTTCAGATAATATGATTTTATACCTAGAAAACCCCATAGTATCAGCCCAAAAGTTCCTAGATCTGATAAACCACTCCAGCAAAGTTTTAAGATAAAATATTACTGTGCAAAAGTCAGTTGCATTTCTATATACCAACAACACCCAGGCTGAGAGCCAAATCAAGAACACAATGCTATTCCCAGTAGTCACAAAAAGAATAAAATACCTAGGAACACAGCAAATCATGAAGGGGAAAGATCTCTACAATGAGAATTACAAAACATAAAACATTCCATGCTCATGGATAGGAAAAATCAATATTGTTAAAATAGCCGTATGGCCCAAAGCAGTTTACCAATTCTATGCTATTCTACCAAACTACCAAAGACATTCTTCACAGAATTAGACAAGCCTATTTTAAAGTCCATATGGAACCAAAACAAACAAACAAAAAGCCTGAATATCCAAGGCAATTCTAAGCAAAAAGAACTAGGCTGAAGGCATTATATCACCCTACATCAAACTATACCACACAGTTACTGTAACCAAAACACCATGGTACTGATAGAAAAACAGACACACAGAACAACAGGACAGAATAGAGAGCCCAGAAATAATGTTGCACACCTACAACCATCTGATGTTCAAAAAGCTAACAAAAAAAGCAAAGGGGAAAGGACTCCCCATTTAATAACTGGTTCTGAGATAACTGGCTAGCAATATTGCAGAAAATTGAAACCAGACTGCTTCCTTATGAGATGCACAAAAATCAACTCAAGATGAACTAAAGATTTAAATGTAAAACCTGAAACTATAAAAACCCTGGAAGATAACCTAGGAAATACCATTCTGGACATAGGTGCTGGAAAAAATTTGACGATGAAGATGCCAAAAGCAATTGCAACAAAAACAAATATTGATAAATGGGATCTAATTAAATTAAACTAAAGACCTTCTGCACAGCAAAAGAAACTATCAACAGAATAAACAGATGACCCACAGACTGGGAGAAAATATTTACAAAGTGTGTATCCTGTAAAGGTTTCATATCAAGAACCTGTAAGGAACTTAAATTAACAAGCAAAATCAAGCAACCCAATTCAAAAGTGGGTAAAAGACATGAACAGTCACTTTTCAAAAGGAGACCATACATGTGCAGCCAACAAGCAAATAAAAAAGTGCTCAATACCACTAACCATTGAAGAAATGCAAATCAAAACCACAATGAGATACCACTGGAATAATCTATATTCCAAACCCCAGTGATGCACAATTACCTATATTACAAACCTGCATATATACTCCTGAAACTAAAATATAAGTTAAAAAAAAAAAGAGGAAGAGAATTTAGCCTATTGGAGAAAAATAAAATAAAATTAGTAATTCCAATTCAAAATAAGTAGTTACATTTCAATTCAAAATGAATCACTTGACTTAAACTTTCAGTTGTTTCTTACTAAATGTTTATACAATATTGAAATATTTCTAAAGATTACAGAGCCTATATGTACAATTTTTTAAATGAGTATTTAAATATTCAGGAAGATGTTAAGGTAGGCAATTGTAATACTTTAGGTGATAACCTGAAGGTATAAATTTACATATATAGTCTGAAAGGGTTTAATTAGCTAAGTGCATAATAAATTTAAAATTTAATTAAAGTCCCTAATGTTGAAATTGCTAAAATGTACTAGACATAAATAAAATAATGTCTCTAAGAAAATCCTGCTATTGGAATTAACTATTTTAAAAATAATTTAAATAGTAAATTATAAAACCATAGTGAACTTGGGTATGAAAGCCATTATCTGTAATCTTTAAATGAAACCTTATGCAGAATAATGTTTGGGAAGTTAGAAGTCTCAAGATACCATTTTTTGGGGAAAAAAAAAGCAAATAATTAAATTGAGCCACTTATTTTTCTTTGTAAAATTACCCTTTTGATCCTTCTAATTTCAGCCTATGACATTATATTCCAGTGATTTTTGTTTTCATGTTGAGACACACAAAATTTTTATATTTTACTTTAAAAATGTTAATTCTCTATAGAAGATACAATTTTTGATGTATTTCTTTGTTCTTACACCTGAATTTAGATTCAGTAGAAGTAAAATGAGAACTTCTACACTTTCCTGCCAAAATATTTGAAATTCTAAGCTACTGATGAATTATATTGCAAAAGTAAAAGAAAAATAAATAAAAGGAAATACTTCGTATTAAAAGGAAAAATAATCAGAAAATACCAGGTAAATATTCACAGGAGGCTCCTTATAATCACTAGGCACAATCAAAATCTGTAAATGTTACCTCATTTTTTTTTCTTTGAGATATATAGACAAAATGTGTTAATGTTAACTCTGTGAAAGGAAAATAAAATCTTGGGACACCAAACTCACTATGCCAAGGGGAACAGTTAATCTTTGAAACTGAGTAACTCAAAAAAGCTAAAAACTGCCTTTCATTTTGTTTCCAAACAGATAGCTGCAAGATAGAAGGCACACATCTCTCCAGGTGGCCTCCCTCACCTTGGCAATGTAAATTAACACCTTATCTTCACAGCAATGGTAGAAAGACAGATTAGAAATCATCTTTTCACCCACTCTAAGACAACAAAGCCATGTTTGACTTTTTTTCCTCTACTCTATGTTCATCTTATGTAAAATGCAGATTTGGTGAGCTCATGAGATGAATGCATAATTGACTGCCACCTCCTTTCTCATGTAACATGTGGATTCAGTAGGTGTGAATCAAAGGCTCACAAGAATGTCACTGCTTATATCATTACGCACCATCTCTCTTTTTTTTTATTTTCTACTTCTCTTCCTGCCTCCTTTTTCCCCTTTTAATACTGAAGTTCTCAAAAACCTCTTTGGAAAAGGAATAGATCACAGACATTACTGTAATTTGTGATTTTTTCTCCCATGGGCACGTCCTCAAGCTTTGCAAAATAAACCTCTAATTCATTGAGACTTGCTTTAGTCATTTACTTTAGTTTGCAACTCTTTTAATTGCATCATTACATCATTTTAAAAATCTTCATATTAACTTATTATTAGCACTCAAACTCTCTTGTTAAAGTAAACATTATTTTTAGGAGATTAATAAAGAATTTCTATATTAGTTATAGTGATTTCTCAAAATGTATGTAAGTGCTAATTTTAACTCTTCCTCAAGCTACACAATGATATATGTATAGGCCTAATGTAAATCACACTTATCTTAAAAAAATAATATTTTTGCTTTTATATTAAATTTTTCTAAATTATTAAAAATACATTAGTAATTTATAAAAATATACATTTCTCAAAAAATACATTTTATTAAGTAAAATTGTCTGCAACTAGCTATGATTAAAATGACTACTATTAAAATAATATAACAGCATTTACATAAGTTACAGATTATATTATTCACTACATCATTATTTTATTTAATATTTTACTTTGTATTAAAGTCTTTATAGTGCTCCTCTGATTAGCTAGATAACAAGAATAGTAGTCAAAGTAAACACTTTCAGTAATTATTTATTAATAGCTAATCCCATTATTTTCTAAGACAGAACATTTGTAGTTTGTATGATTATAATTTCATAAATTCATCAGACATTGCTGAGGGTTGCAGAATATGTCACTTACATGGCATAAGGATTATATTGAGCTGAAAGTAACTGAGAAGAAGCAGATACAAGAAAAACTCCTTCTATTTGACTTAATGAACAATACAAATTTGTAAAGGTGTCCTTCATCCCTTCTCTACAAGAAAAAACAGCTTTAATCACAGAGAAAACCCTAGACTCTTACCAGCCCAAAGAGAGGACTAGAAGAATTTACATAGTAAACTTCACTAGCTAGCCTTATCTTCCATAAGTTTCTCCCATATATTTAACTTCCTGCAATTTGCAACCTTAGAAACTCCACAGTCCTTTTCTCTAAGGATTTATTTTTCTTTCATTAAGATGCTGTATATGCCCAAGTTGTCATCAGCCCTTTGAGTTAGTCCTGAGTGCTACCATATGAGTGAGTAACGCAATGTTAATAAACTTGTTTGCTCCTCTCTTGTTACTCTGTCTTTCCGCACTGTAATTTGCGTGGCCCCAGCAGAACCCAGGAAGGATAGAGGAAAATAATTTTTTTCTCTCCTATATAGCGTAATAAATTTTTTAAATCAATTTACACATTTTCTTGTTTAAAAATATTAATTAGTTCAATTTTTCATTTTATTTATTATTTATCTTTCCATTTACTTAATAAGTTAATTTAGTGTTTTTCAAAGTAAAAAATACCAACAGTAATTATTATAAAGTATTATATATGGCCATTTCCAGTTTAGCAAATAAAGTTATGGGAGTCCTAAAAATTTGAATTTCAGATAAAAAAAGAACATTATTTTATTTAGTGTAAGTGTGCCTCATGTGATATTTGGGTATACTTAATACTAAAAAAAAATCTGAAACTCAGATTTAATTGGGCTTTTCTTGCTTATAAAACTTGTATTTTATATCTGGCCATTTTATTTTTGAGTGCATAGAAATATTCCTATACCTGAATAACGTGCTTTACAAATTCTCATATAAGACATTCTTACCTCATGACCTCCGTGTATTATACATAGATTTAAAGTATTAATCAAGACAAAGTGTTTTTTTAAGTACTCAAAGTATACTACCACTACTGACTGCAGTAATAATCCTATTCTTCAAATAGCCAAATTATTTCCTGACACAATCTTTTCACTCAGCTCTCTTTTTTGATATCCAGGGGCCTAAGAACATCTACAATAATTTGAACAGCACGTCTGTGAAGTGTGCATAACTTCAAGAGATTTAATTTATACTTCCTTTACTATTGAAGAAAGGGTTAACATTCCCTCGTTAAGCAAGCTGATGTTTTCAAACACTAAGTATCTAATCTAAGTCATAGAGCTATGCAGCTGATAGATTCTACAAGGATTAAGTGAAATAAAAATAAATACATGAATAAACTATAAAAAGTAAATATAAACATTATTTGATTATGAACATATATAAAATCTGTTTACCAATTATCTTTACATTGAAAATAGCATTTTATACCTTATAAATGTTATTTGACAATGATGAAACAAAGATATCATGCTACAAAGGAACATAGCCTTAATTTTCAGTATTGAAAATGAAGTTATCCAAAAATAGTTTGAATGTCTTAATTTCAAGTAACTATATTCACATTTTAAGATGTTATGTTTAAAGTTAACATTTATTTAACATGTAAATTATGTATTTTCCATTCAAACACATTTTTATTATGTATAATATAAAAATAATCCTAGAATCTTCTGGAGCAAGTACCTTGTAATTTATTATTGATTAAGTATTTATTATAGATCTATGCTATTCTAAGTTAAGATACTATTGCTTCTGGGTTCTTATAATAACATTGATTTCATAGGCATTCTTCTTTTGAACTTCAGACATTCAAATACAAATTCTCAGCACAAACAGAGCGATGTAACCATTAACAAATTTTAAACAAGATGGATTTTTTCCAGTTTAGAAAACCCATAAACATATGGCTTGTTCTGTTGTTATCACAAAGCACAAATTTTGGAGACATTTCACATTCTTGGGACAACTGTATGAGAGCAACTGCAAAAGCTTTTATTTTTTATATAGATAATAGAGAAAAAATATGAAATATTCTTAAAACGTTTACCTGTTCTAACAAAAAATACATATATTTTATATTTTTGATAAGATCTTTACCTTAAGGAGTTAAAATTATAAAAGCTCCAGGCCGGGCACAGTGGCTCACGCTTGTAATCCTAACACTTTGGGAAGCAGAGGCAGGTGGATCATGAGGTCAGGAGATGGAGAGCATCCTGACTTACATGGTGGAACCCCGTCTCTACTAAAAATACAAAAAATTAGCAGGGCGTGGCGTCACGAGCCCATGGTCCCAGCAACTTGGGAGAATCGCTTGAACCCAGGAGGCAGAGGTTGCAGTGAGCCGCGATCATACCACTGCACTCCAGCCTGGGCGACCGAGCAAGACTCCATCTCAAAAAAAAAAAAAGTATAAAAGCTCCATAAAAATATCTTTAGTTTTTTTTATGGATTGAAACTATACTATTTTAAAAATTATAATATTAATTGAAGAAGAAATATAGCTACAGAACCAATTTCGTGCAAAAATTCTATGCAAGATGTTATTGCTATATCACAATGTCTGCTCTGCTATCTTAAAAATGTCAATAAATAAGCCACTTTTTGAAAGTTATAACTCACTAGGAATACATCCATAATATATAAGAAGTGAATAATCTATTATCCCACTAAGGCTACATACAAACAATTTATGCCAGTCTAAACTGCGGAATATAGCATATAGATACTGAAATAGATTAAGCTAAACATCATTAAAAGAGACATACAACTTTCTTTTAAACTCACAGTAAATAAAAAACTAGAAAATGCCAGGAACATTTATGTCAGGAAAATTGTCAATATTAAAATGGGCAATTAGGATATCAACATTCTATTGCATAAAATTACATGTACTTGAAACTATTTTATAAATATCAAACAAGGTAGCATTTCTTTTAAGAAATATGCTTTTATCTGCAGGCTTATTTGAAACAGAAAATGTATGCTATCATCTGCTATATAAAGTGTTGATAACAGCCACAACTTATTACATGGTCACTTGATGCCAGGCAGTATGAAATGCTTACAAAATATGTAATTAGTCAGGGTATGCTAACTGCCATAACAACTGTTTTAAAATACCGCTGGCTTAACGTCACAAATTTTATCATTCACTCATGTTATAGTGTAATGAGGTTGACAGGGGAGACAGCAAGGAACAAGCTTCTACCTCATATGTTCATTCAGAGACCCATGTTCTTTCCACCTTATGATATGTAACCATTTTTTAACATGTTGTCTCTAAGGTTTACATTTGTGGGAAGAGAAGAAAATGGAGAAAGCCTATCCTCTCCTAAATACCTGAGCCCAAAATTGCTGTACCCCATTTTTGCATTTTCCATGGCAAGAACTAACCACATGACTCTACCTACATGTAAAGAATCAAATAATCATATTGTAAAAGTTTGTCTAAGAAGAGACTGTGTGTTTGGTGAGTACCTAGACAATCTCTGCCACATGGGTAATACCTTATAATATTCTTATGAACAATATTATAAACAGGAAGTATTTTCCCCCAAATCTGAAAGACATAACCAAAGACTGCAATGTTTGTAGATCTATGACAGAATTACATTTTGCAAGAACAATTTGGCCATAGAAAAAAATACCTAATAACAGAATAGCTGACTAGTCAGTTCAAAATGATTGAAAATATGAATGTTAACAAATGTTTGACTTGGTCTGAGGGTTTGTTTTAAAAAAAATGTTTATGAGGTTTCATAAGGAGTTATCACTTTAGGGTGCTTGACCTAGCAAATTGAAAAAGACTATCCGGATGAATATCAAAGTTTTTTCAGTCCATTATAACAATATCTCAATGGTTCCTCATTCTCACGGGCTCAATGCCTTTTATAATAAATATTTTGTACTGTGCCAAAAGTTAATTAACAAATAATCTATACTATATATATATATACATGTATGTGTATTTTTTAAAAGCCAATACAGTAACATAGTGAAAAAGAAAAATTAATGTATAATAATATGTAATTCAGCGTGTAAAATCTTGAACACAACTATAATAAAACAGCAGGTTGCTGGCACACACATATGGGAAAATGTTTGTATTTTTAAAATACATAAATCAACCTGCCAATACCTTCCCTTTCTATTTGGCATTTTCTGATAAATAAGAATTTTTTATAGTAACAAGAGCAGTGCTGCCATTTGTGATGGTTAATTTTACGTGTCACATGAATTGGTCACAGAGTGTTCAGATATTTCATCAAACATTATCTCTGTGTTTCTGTGAGGATGTTTTTGGATGAGATTGATATCTAAATTGATGGCCATTTTTTAGTAAAGCAAATTGCCCTCCTTAATGTGGGTGGGCCTCATCCAATCAGTTGAAGCTCTGAATAGAACAGAAAGCCAGCCACCTCTGAGCAAGAGACAACTCTTCAGCAGACTGGCTTCAGACTTCATTTGTAACATTGGTTCTTTCTGGATCTACAGCAGACAACCTTCAGATTCAAACGTGAAAATCGGCTCTTCTGGATCTCCAGTCTGCTGGACTACTCTTGCCAGCTTCCATGGTCATTAGAGTCAATTCCATGTAACAGATCTCTCTCTCTCGCTCTCTCTCTATACACACACACACACACACACACACATAATTAGTCTGTTCTTTGGAGAACACTAATACACTATTGGAGATCTAATTTTTCATAATGGTGAACTATTCTTTATGACACCTAAATCAAAAAAATTATTTACTCAATTTATGTAAGAGTATTTCTGGCAAATTTGGAGTACTTTGAAAGTATGAAACAATACTGTGTTTGTAAAATGGAAATATATGATTGTTTCAGATAATTATAACAAGTTTTTAACTATAGAAATATTGGCTGACGTAGAAATTAACATAGACCATGTGTTAATCATTTATTTTTGTTACACTGTCCTACACATTGAAATACCTCTGGCTTCCATGGCCCCATTATTTTGAATGCCAGTGGTGCTAACCAATCAACCAAAACCAGCTCCCTAAATTTTAAAAATTCCTCTTACAAGACAGTAACTCATTGTTGGGAATCACTGAAGAAGAAGAAAGGTGATCAACTTCTTTCAAGCAAATGAGAAGAGGCTATTTTCTGGTGATTATGTTTAATAGATAAGAAAACATATGAGAAGTAACTGAATTATTGCTTTAAATTATAGCAAAACTGGCTTGTAAATGGAAAATTGAGAGACCTTCTCTATTCCCACTGACTTCAGCCTGAATTTTTTCCTATTTTACTGAGCAGGGAGGCCTCTTATACATGTAGGAATTCATATAATTACTAGAACACTATCGTTGCTTCCTTAGGTTTTGCCCATGTCATTCTAGGTGCCTAGCTTAGCCTCTTCACAGGTTAACACACACACCCACACACACACACACATACACGTGTGCACACACACATCCTACACTGGGAAGGTGTCGTAAGATGGCTAAAATCTTTATACAACTGTCTGTCTTCAGCCTCCCCAAACTTTCCTTAATTCATGCCCTATTTTCCTACTGTCATCACTCTTTGATGAGACAGGGCAATTATTTTCTTATACAGACTATTATCCACATTCAGGCCCCCTTGAGAGA
Source organism: Symphalangus syndactylus (assembly GCF_028878055.3). Classification (NCBI taxonomy): domain Eukaryota; kingdom Metazoa; phylum Chordata; class Mammalia; order Primates; family Hylobatidae; genus Symphalangus; species Symphalangus syndactylus. The sequence goes on along the minus strand of NC_072426.2, from coordinate 108,259,716 downwards.
TATACCTGCTTCTCAAGTACTTTCCCTAATTGAATTTTGCTTTTGCAATAGCTACTTTTGAAATCCTAGCTCTGTGACTCAAAAACAATAATAATATTCAAATGTTTATGCTATAATAAAAACTGACCTTGCTACTGAGTTGATAACTTTAGGTAGGTAATCCAATCTCTCTGAAATTTAGATAAGAAACATCACTTCTGTGAACCTCTCTCTTACATTTCATATGGGAGTGTTATAATCAGTGAAAACTGGACCACAAAAGGGAACAGATAACATGATGATAAAGTGAAATTTACAGTCAGATTTTTCTGTTTATATATCCTTTTCATAGACATTGTTGCCCTTGTGGGGTTGTTTTGAGTAAAATCTCTATCTCAGCAGCTGAGAGGCTTAGACCTCAGGCAAAAGAGCACCAGCCAGCATGCCCTTGTATGAGTCTTCTCCGGGGTATCTCACTGCCAGGGGTGAGATTCCAGGAGGCCACACTGTGAGTGAGAGGTGGCCACTTTTAAGTTCATAGGCAAATGTCTGAATGGTCACTTTAAATACAGCTGCTGTGAGAAAGTGGGGAGTCCAGCTTGCTAGGTGGGAGAGACACCGTTAAGTTTTCTCTCTGGCCACCAGTTAAAGCCATTCTGGAGGGTATAGCATTGGAAACTGTGCCAAGGGTGGCTGAGTCCTGCGTCTGGTATGAGGAAGTGAAACATATTTAAAAACGGATGCCGAGGCAACATGAAATTATAAGCATTCACTACAGGTTGATACAGTATTACATCTCATATTTGAATAAATCCTATACTAACCATTTTGGAAACTATGAATCTACCAAGATATGATTTCCTATTGGGTACATCAGAAGCTCAGAAATGCCCTATGTATAAAGCTACTGAGCTAATGGAGGTAATATCCTCTAACACCCTTTTGATTACAGTTTATTATAAAAGCTTGGAAATATTTATACTCCATATACAGAAAACACTACTGAAGAAATGTAAAAAAGAAAACGTATTTATTAAAAGTATTGCCCAAAATCTGTGTGCAATTTTTAGTTAAATTTGACTTGTTACTTAAGAATATAATATTTACGGATCGTAATTTTCTAACCTCAATATTACACAATGACAGTTTTTAATGCATTTGGTTTTTGAAATTCTAACAGAATTTCTTAGTTATCACTTCAACTTTTGTTTTAGAAAGTATTAACAACTTTTGGAATGTTTAGGACAAGTAAAAATCAATTTTTTCATCATACCTAAGAGTAAAAGGTATTCACACTATGATGATATTCAGTACTTCCAATCATTCTTAAATGTGTACGGAAGAAAAGCACTTTCAACACATTGATCAAATGATGAAAAGAGCTAAAAGTGGGAGAAATGTTGCTGATTTCATATAAAATAAAACTCAAGAATAGGTTTTACTCCATTTTCCTTTCAGTTACATTTAACACATAGCAAAGTAATACATGTTTGTTAATATATATTGAAAATATTTTAAGGATATTTATAATACAATATTTTAGAGAGCGGTATGAATAAAGCAAATATTTCAAATAGCTTCAAATACTAAATATTAAATATTTTAAAGATAAACTCCGGATAAGAACCTGTTTCTCAGCAGCATGATGATTATACAGATTTTGTTTCTTGGCATCATTAATTTTTTTTACAATCCATACAGTAGAGTGGTCTAAGATGAAAATTTTAAAACGCAACACACATAATGGTTATTTCTTTTGCAATCTTAAAATGCTACTTACCACTCTCATACAATAAAGTAATAGTAAAACTACTATTTGACATGGTCAAATAATTTTGTCAGACAACTTTATCAATTCAGTGGTTGATATAAAGTCCAACACGTAATAATATACTTTGATTCCTGTTTTAAGCTAGTTAAGAAATGGTGATTTTGGTGTCAAAAAAAAAAATCATCCCCTAGGATTTTCCATTATTCCAAACATAATGTTACTATTTGTAAAACATAATGCTAGCTTCACAATGAAAATTTGTTATATGTTCTTGCTGATAGCTTGATCATAAAAAAGAGAAAAGAAGGAGAGGCATTTTTTTCTATATTTCCACATATCTGTGTTGTTAATATTTATGGCAGTAGCAGCCCATTTGGAGCAGTCACTGCTATGATGCCAGCTGCAGTTTGGGAGGCATGGTGAGGGCTGCATGCTCCAAGCAGCCTACAGGAGCCAGAAACAGTCACATTCGCTTCCAAGTTGGAATGATGGGAGCCCTGCCCTCCTAGGCACAGCTGTGGCTGCCCAGTTGCAGTGGCAGATTGGGCATCTCTGCACTCTTGGGGCCCTGGAAAACCCCTTGTACCAGCAGGCTCAGAAGTGCCTGCTCCCACTGCCTGGCATCTCCCGGCTCCCAGTGCTGCTCCAATTTCAGAGCAAAGTTGTGGTAGAACCCAGGCACTGGGTGTGCATACATTCGGGGCAGCACTGACACACCAGCCCCCTGCTGCCTTAGCCCCCTGCAGACTTTGGGAGCCAATGAGCATGGGTTGGAGGCTGAAGGGGGGACAAGTGCAGCTCGGTGCAGGGCTGCAGGCGCTCCTCAGCATGAACAGCCTGGGTGCCCAGGGCACCGTGAATGCAGGCGGATGGCAGGTCGATGGTGGCAGAAGGCAGACAGGCTCCTGAGCAGAAAGGAGTGTGACCCCAGTGAAGCTCCACCTTCAGGCCAGAGAGGGCCTGAGTTCTGAAGGCTGGGCTATTTCTTCTGACTGGAGTGAGAACTAAATGGTGCCTTTTCTTGGCACCCCCGTGGCCACCCATGGACCAATCAGCACACACTTCCTCCCCTCTGAAGACCATAAAAACCCCAGACTCAGACAGATGATGGGACAACCTGCCTGCAGAGAGGAGATACCCACTGTGGGTCTCCTCTCTGCTGAGAGCTGAACACTCATGGGGACAACCTGCCTTTGGAGAGGAGCTACACACTGTGGGTCTCCTCTGAGCTTTTCTGTCACTTAATAAAGCATCTCTTCACTGTGCTGACCCTCCACTTGTCTGCATACCTCATTCTTCCTGGATAGGGGACAAGAAATCGGAACCCACCAAATGGCAGGGCTGAAAGAACCATAACACAAACTAAGCTGAAACATACCCCTTGCTTGCCATGTTGCAGGCAACAAGAAAGAGAAAGGAGAGAAGAAGAGAAAAGCTGTGGCTCTCCTAGCCAGACCTAGAAGCATCCCAAGCCAGGGCTGTTACACCCTTTTGGGGGCTCTGCAGTTCCTGGCATCTCAAAGATTCTGGCTGCCACTGTGTTCCCTGGTGCCTGCCATGGAAGCTGCTTGTGGCACACCTGGTCCAGCTACAGTCTCACAGGGAGCTGACACCTGTGCTAGCACCTGGAGCTGCCCACCCTGCCATAATTGGCAGGCCTGGCTGTGCACAGTAGCCAAATCCCACATTTGGGACCCAAGCCAGTAGTGTGAGCCAAGTGCAGCCTGCCAAGCAGAGTGGGTGAAACGGGCTCAGCAGACCCAAGCAAAATGCAGGCAAAGGTGCCACTGGCCACAGATGTTTCCATCTGGAATAGCAACACCCCAAGGATCTTGTGACAACATTACTTATGAAAATACACAATTTAATTACATTTTTAGATTTCACGTAATCTTGATGTCATGTAGAAATGTCAAATGAGTGAAAGCCAGTGCCATTTATATAATAATATTGGATAAAAAGTAACATTATGGTGCCACCATTACCATAGTTGTGAGCTATTGTTTGCAAGGAAACTTACTCTTGTTAAATCATTAGATTGAAAAAAGATTAATAATGGTAAATCCATTTCTAGTTTGAATTTAAGGCAGAAAGTATCCATTTTTTTAAGCAAACAGGCCTATAATATTACTACTGAAGCCCATGAGAGTAAATATTCCAGAAAGTTTTTGAAATCAAGGCAAAATCAAGCTTTGATTTTGCCTTGATTTATTGTAGTTAAGGCTACGATATCATGGAGATGGAAGATTGTAGCATGAACCAAAATTCATGAAACTCAGCCATAATGTTATCAGCCAACATTGTGCAGACAGGAGGAAGAAAGTTAAATAGATACAAGTCCCTCAAGTAAAAAGGTAGCAATCTAATACAAGCAGTGCTGGACAAGATAGATTTGACATTTATAGAAGAGAATCTAGATCTGATTCAGTAAAGAGAAGCCCCTGAAACATCTCCTAATAAAGTTTATCAACATTCCTTAATGCAGAGGTACTACTCACTCATGACAGAATAGTCTGAGCTTTCTTTTAATTTTAATATTTAACATTTTAATATTCATTCATTTAGACATTTCAGTATTTATGTATGCTTTATGGCATGAGGTACAGTAATTTCCAAACTTTTCTTAAAAAATCCATTCCAAGAAAATGGCTTTTCAACTTTTGTTAGATATAGATTTTTGAAATCTAAGGACCACCCTGACAAGTATAATCAAGATGCCACACCCTTCTGGTGAAACTACAAATGCCTTGGAGAGTTTAATAACAGATTTATTTAAATATTTATCAAAGATGTAGAATTATTATATTACTCAATGTTTATTCCTTTCAGACAAAAATCATGTAGACTAATCCGCATATACTCCAATACATCAATAACTTTTTTCAAAATGCAGGCAGTTGTGCACACTAAAATTTCTCTACATTAGCTTTTAAAGGATTCAAGTACATTTTTAAAATAATCTTTAGAACAACAGTTTTCTTGAGGAAACATGATAACTATGTCCCCCAAGAGACAAAGGTAAAGTAATTTTCATTTCGCCATATATCTTAATTTTTGGTGGCATGAACCTGTAGTCTCAGTTACAGATGAGGCTGAGGTGGGAGGTTTGCTTGAGCCCAGACGATTGAGGCTGCTGTGAGCCATGGTCATGCCATCATGCCACTGCACTCCAACCTGGGTGACAAAGTGAGACCTTGACCCCAACAACAACGACAGCAACGATAACAAAAACAAAATCTTAATTTTTTCCAAAAATTGTTTTTCATTCTTCGTGATATTTCTTTTAATTACCAAAGTTAGTTAGTATCTGTTGTATGTTAGGCACTGTATTAAATTCTAAAAAAAATAGTAAAGCGGGCCGGGCGCGGTGGCTCACGCTTGTAATCCCAGCACTTTGGGAGGCCGAGGCAGGCGGATCACGAGGTCAGGAGATCGAGACCACGGTGAAACCCCGTCTCTACTAAAAATACAAAAAATTAGCCGGGCGTGGTGGCGGGCGCCTGTAGTCCCAGCTACTCGGAGAGGCTGAGGCAGGAGAATGGCATGAACCCGGGAGGCGGAGCTTGCAATGAGCCGAGATTGCGCCACTGCCCTCCAGCCTGGGCGACAGAGAGAGACTCCGTCTCAAAAAAAAAAAAAAAAAAAAGAAAAAATAGTAAAGCCATCACTTTATTTTTGTCACACAATATTAGACACCAAAAATATGCCATATTAGCAGGGAAAAGTAGCCTGGCAAGATGGTTGAAAGGAAGCACTCTGGTCTTTTTTGATAAAAAGCACACAGAAGTAGTGATTCCTAAATGAAATTCAACAGCTAGAGAACAAGTCTAAATGAGAATAAACTAACTTAATCCCGTATCTAGTGTATGCACAGGTTCCAGAGCTCCTCTTTGGTGCCATGTCCCAGGGATATAAATACTATGAGCAAAAACTTAGGCAGAAGGTGGAATGGGTATGTGATCTAGGTTTCTTATGAGGATATTCAAGGGGATTCCCCTAAGGATACCCCAGAAGTGTGTAAAGCTCTGTCTCAGCATTCTACTGCTTACAATAAAAAATATGTAATCTGTTCTTTCTGAAGAACTGCTCAGAATTCCGTTCTCTATAAGAACTAGTTAATTAATTTTCTACCTCTACAATTATATAACACCTTCGCTTGAATACAGAATCAAGAATATTGGAATAACCTCATCTAGAGTATAAATTAACAGTGCATGCACATAAGGAAGGTGGTATGATTACTCCCAAATCTGATCACACTCCCTAACATCCAGACTCCTAACCCAACCTTTCAATTTACAGTTTTTCTGAGATACAAAAAAAAAGGAAAAGGTAAGCAGATGGAAGAAACATAAAGTACTGAAAGAATATGGAGGTAAATAGTACAAGCTAAACCTCTTGCCTTATTGAAATTGAAGGGAAAAATTAGAGAAAAAAGTCCTAAAGCAATAAAAAATACTGTTATGTCTAGCTACATATCTTAATATTTAAACCTTTGACACAAAATACAATATTTACATTTAAAACATGTATATGAATAGTGTAAAACTGCAGTTTATAACTTGTAGCACTATGCAGCATCAGCAGCAGGGCAGTGGTTGAGATTAGGGTCTTTGAACAAGGCTGTTTGGAGTTAAGTTCTGGTTCTGAAGCAAGGTTTTAAATCTCTCTCTCTGTTGGTTTTCTTAATTCTAACTTGAGAATAGTAAGAGAACCTACATTATACAGTGGTTATGAAAATTTATACATGCAAATTTGTATAAATTGGTGAGTGGAAAGCATAAATAATAAGCATTGGGCCAGGCGCAGTGGATCACTCCTATAGTCCCAGCACTTTGAGAGGCCAAGATAGGCAGATCACAAGGTCAAGAGGTCTAGACCAAGCCGGGCGTGGTGGCTCACGCCTGTAATCCCAGCACTTTGGGAGGCCGATGCGGGCGGATCAAGAGGTCAGGAGATGGAGACCATCCTGGCTAACTCGGTGAAACCCCATCTCTATTAAAAATAGAAAAAAATTAGCTGGGCGTGGTGGCAGGTGCTTGTAGTCCCAGCTACTCGGGAGGCTGAGGTAGGAGAATGGCGTGAACCCGGGAGATGGAGCTTGCAGTGATCAGAGATTGTGCCACTGCACTCCAGTCTGGGTGACAGAGTGAGACTCCGTCTCAAAAAAAAAAAGAGGTCGAGACCACCCTGGCCAACATGGTGAAGCCCCGTCTCCACTAAAAATACAAAAATTAGCTGGGCGTGGTGGCGCATGCCTGTAGTCCCAGCTACTCTGGAAGCTGAGTCAGGATAATCACTTGAACCTGGGCGGGGGAGGTTGCAGTGAGCGGAGATCGCGCCATTGCACTCCAGTCTGGCAATAGAGCAAGACTCTGTCTCAATAATAATAATAATAATAAGCATCGAAGAAACACTACGTGTATTATATAGAAAACCTCATTAGGCATTATACTAGATAATACCTTTAATAAGTGGTGTGAAAATTTTAAAGATCATTCATGACATATGTTGGCTTACCATAAGAATAAAAAAAGAAAATAATTCATTGGAAAGTGATAGAATATTTCTCATATTTTAAAGAGCAAAATTCTAATTTTATTTAAAATATTTTAAAGTTGATATATATAGTAGTTTAAAAATGACAGTTGTTTATACACAAATCTCTTACATAGAATTTATGATTAATGTTCATTAATTCACTTACTTCTGAAGAAAATAAATAAAAAATAAGAGAGAAATTTTGAACCTCTTACTCTTGAGTAAGAGACTGTGCTCCTGAATGTTTCAATAAAATAGAAAAGTGAAAACAAAGTTGCAAGGAGAGATTTTTAAAATTTCAACTTTATAGCTAATGTGAGGTCAAAAAGTTTCCTATTATTGGGTTCTGAGAGTGAATATAAACAAGATTATTACTGAATTTTAAGAATCAAAAAAGGCAAATATATAAGAAGTCATTTGTTTTTTCCTTCTGAGTTTCCTTCTACCAGATATTTTTCTTAAATCCATTTCCAAACATTCTCCCCAGCATTTCTAAAATTTCCCAGGGGAAATAATATGAACTTAAATTAAAGGCATACAACAGTTATCATATCTAGTAAGTTTTTGGAGATCTCAGCAGAGAGGGTGATATGATATCACTGTAAAATGCCTTGGGAAAAGAAAATAGAAAAAATAAACCCAGGTTTCCTTTTTAACCATTAACATTCTAAGTAAAATCACACAATCTGTTGAAAGTTGCAATTGCGCACCAAGAATTTATCTACATTTATCCTTTCTTAACACCGTTACCCCTTAGGCCCCAACAAAACACATCAGCACGTTTGCTGTTGCTTTAGAAGAAAGAAATATGCCTTCACATATTTGCATTTGGACAAGTCTATGCTCTGTTTCAATAAAGAATTGCCCATCCACGTTAACAAACATTTGGGACCTTATGCAATTACTATGTTCTAAACAGTATTACCTCAGCAAATGTAAAAGAACAGAAATTATAACAAACTGTCTCTCAGACCACAGTGCAATCAAACTAGAACCCAGGATTAAGAAACTCACTCAAAACCGCTCAACTACATGGAAACTGAACAACCTGCTCCTGAATGACTATTGGGTACATAATGACATGAAGGCAGAAATAAAGATGTTCTTTGAAACCAACGAGAACAAAGACACAACATACCAGAATCTCTGGGACACATTCAGAGCAGTGTGTAGAGGGAAATTTATAGCACTAAATGCCCACAAGAAAAAGCAGGAAAGATCCAAAATTGACACCCTAACATCACAATTAAAAGAACTAGAAAAGCAAGAGCAAACACATTCAAAAGCTAGCAGAAGGCTAGAAATAACTAAAATCAGAGCAGAACTGAAGGAAATAGAGACACAAAAAACCCTTCAAAAAATTAATGAATCCAGGAGCTGGTTTTTTGAAAAGATCAACAAAATCGATAGACCACTAGCAAGACTAATAAAGAAGAAAAGAGAGAAGAATCAAATAGATGTAATAAAAAATGAAAAACGGGATATCACCACCGATCCCACAGAAATACAATCTACCATCAGAGAATACTACAAACACCTCTATGCAAATAAACTAGAAAATCTAGAAGAAATGGATAAATTCCTTGACAAATACACCCTCCCAAGACTAAACCAGGAAGAAGTTGAATCTTTGAATGGACCAATAACAGGCTCTGAAATTGTGGCAATAATCAATAGCTTACCAACCAAAAAGAGTCCAGGACCTGATGGATTCATAGCCGAATTCTACCAGAGGTTCAAGGAGGAACTGGTACCATTCCTTCTGAAACTATTCCAATTGATAGAAAAAGAGGGAATCCTCCCTAACACATTTTATGAAGCCAGCATCATCCTGATACCAAAGCCTGGCAGAGATATAACCAAAAAAGAGAATTTCAGACCAATATCCTTGATGAACATTGATGCAAAAATCCTCAATAAAATACTGGCAAACCGAATCCAGCAGCACATCAAAAAGCTTATACACCATGATCAAGTGGGCTTCATCCCTGGGATGTAAGGCTGGTTCAACATACGCAAATCAATAAATGTAATCCAGCATATAAACAGAACCAAAGACAAAAACCACATAATTATCTCAATAGATGCAGAAAAGGCCTTTGACAAAATTCAACAACCCTTCATGCTAAAATCTCTCAATAAATTAGGTATTGATGGGACGTATCTCAAACTAATAAGAGCTATCTATGACAAACCCACAGCCAATATCATACTGAATGGGCAAAAACTGGAAGCATTCCCTTTGAAAACTAGCACAAGACAGGGATGCCCTCTCTCACCACTCCTATTCAACATAGTGCTGGAAGTTCTGGCCAGGGCAATCAGGCAGGAGAAGGAAATAAAGGGTATTCAATTAGGAAAAGAGGAAGTCAAATTGTCCCTGTTTGCAGATGACATGATGGTATATCTAAAAAACCCCATCGTCTCAGCCCAAAATCTCCTTAAGCTGATTAGCAACTTCAGCAAAGTCTCAGGATACAACATCAATGTGCAAAAATCACAAGAATTCTTGTACACCAATCACAGACAAACAGAGAGCCAAATCATGAGTGAACTCCCATTCACAATTGCTTCAAAGAGAATAAAATAACTAGGAATCCAACTTACAAGGGATGTGAAGGACCTCTTCAAGGAGAACTACAAACCACTGCTCAATGAAATAAAAGAGGATACAAACAAATAGAAGAACATTCCATGCTCATGGGTTGGAAGAATCAATATCGTGAAAATGGCCATACTGCCCAAGGTAATTTATAGATTCAATGCCATCCCCATCAAGCTACCAATGACTTTCTTCACAGAATTGGAAAAAACTACTTTAAAGTTCATATGGAACCAAAAAAGAGCCCGCATTGCCAAGTCAATCCTAAGCCAAAAGAACAAAGCTGGAGGCATCACGCTACCTGACTTCAAACTACACTACAAGGCTACAGTAACCAAAACAGCATGGTACTGGTACCACAACAGAGACATAGATCAATGGAACAGAACAGAGTCCTCAGAAATGATGCCACATATCTACAACTATCTGATCTTTGACAAACCTGACAAAAACAAGAAATGGGGAAAGGATTCCCTATTTAATAAATGGTGCTGGGAAAACTGGCTAGCCATATGTAGAAAGCTGAAACTGGATCCCTTCCTTACACCTTATACAAAAATTAATTCAAGATGGATTAAAGACTTACATGTTAGACCTAAAACCATTAAAATCCTACAAGAAAACCTAGGCAATACCATTCAGGACATAGGCGTGGGCAAGGACTTCATGTCTAAAACACCAAAAGCAATGGCAACAAAAGCCAAAATTGACAAATGGGATCTAATTAAACTAAAGAGCTTCTGCACAGCAAAAGAAACTACCATCAGAGTGAACAGGCAACCTACAGAATGGGAGAAAATTTTTGCAACCTACTCATCTGACAAAGGGCTAATATCCAGAATCTACAATGAACTCAAACAAATTTACAAGAAAAAAACAAACAACCCCATCAAAAAGTGGGCAAAGGACATGAACAGACACTTCTCAAAAGAAGACATTTATGCAGCCAAAAAACACATGAAAAAATGCTCATCATCACTGGCCATCAGAGAAATGCAAATCAAAACCACAGTGAGATACCATCTCACACCAGTTAGAATGGCCATCATTAAAAAGTCAGGAAACAACAGGTGCTGGAGAGGATGTGGAGAAATAGGAACACTTTGACACTGTTGGTGGGACTGTAAACTAGTTCAACCATTGTGGAAGTTAGTGTGGTGATTCCTCAGGGATCTAGAACTAGAAATACCATTTGACCCAGCCATCCCATTACTGGGTATATACCCAAAGGACTATAAATCATGCTGCTATAAAGGCACATGCACACATATGTTTATTGCGGCACTATTCACAATAGCAAAGAGTTGGAACCAACCCAAATGTCCAACGACGATAGACTGAATTAAGAAAATGTGGCACATATACACCATGGAATACTATGCAGCCATAAAAAATGATGAGTTCATGTCCTTTGTAGGGACATGGATGAAACTGGAAAACATCATTCTCAGTAAACTATCACAAGGACAAAAAACCAAACACCACATGTTCTCACTCATAGGTGGGAATTGAACAATGAGAACTCATGGACACAGGATGGGGAACATCACACTCCAGGGACTGTTGTGGGGTGGGGGGAGGGGGGAGGGACAGTATTAGGAGATATACCTAATGCTAAATGACGAGTTACTGGGTGCAGCAAAACAACATGGCACATGGATACATATGTAACAAACCTGCACATTGTGCACATGTACCCTAAAACCTAAAGTATAATAATAAAAAAAAAGAAAAAAAAAACAGTATTCTGGAAAGACAAAAGAAGCACCATTTTAAAGTATCAATATACCTGCCCATCTTGTGTTTCTTTAGGAGATAGAGCTGACATGTACAGGAATATCTGAGCTCTACATCTGCAGATTTAAAATTCATTGGCCAAGAATCCAGAAGATGAAGAATCAATGTTATTATCTTTTTAATTCTCAAGTACATTCTAAACAATAATTCCCTGACCTTACAAATATTGTTGCAAACAAAGTTGTTCAATCAAGCTGCACAAGGAAATTTATTTGCTCTCCCCTTCATTTATCAATGCCGGCATTAATTTATTCCCTTCATTTATACTTCTTGGATCTCTAATTTGTCTAGACCTATTGCTACTCTTGTGCTAAAAAAGTGAATAGACAATTCTCAGTGGGTATTTACGCAAGTTTTTTAAAAAGCATATTTTGGTTTATAACTAAAGCCACAGAAAGCATCTTTTAAAATCAAAAGATAAAGCAGCCTTTTCAATACGTAGTCTATTTGAACGAATGGCTTTATTGAATTTGTGGCTAAAATTGTTTCTTATAATGCCTGATAAAAATGGACCAGAAACTGCTGCTGTCCCTAATTCACAAGTTTGTTGTGAGGATCCAAAATTGTAATATATGTAAAAAGCACTTTGAAAATCATAAAACATTCTGCCTAGGGATGGCATAGCCATTACTATAAATAAACCTATGATCTACTTCTCTGACTATCCAGTGAAAACAGGAGAAAAGAAAGTGCTAAAATTAAATACAGCAAATATACATCTACCCTCCAGAATGGGCAATAATGTACTCTGCACCCGGGCTCTATAATAGGAAGAAAACTTTCCTTTCTCTGCTGATGGCACTTTCCTCTGCATGTCATTGCCATCAGTTCAGTTAGCATCATTTATGCATGCAATCATTTCCTCCCCATTTGGCTTATTCTACAAGACATTATTTTAGATAAATTAATGAATATAAAGACATCTGAGATACAGCTGAGGCTATCAAGATGCTAAAATATATTAAGAGCCAATAAGCTATAAGCACAAATAACACATTATAGAAAATATATTATGTTAGTTTGTTTAGTTCATTTTCTTAGAGAAGATGGAGCATGAGCTAATCCTGAAAAGAGGGAAATACTTTTTAAGGAGGAGGTGAAAGTAAAGAGCACTTAGGTGAAAGAAATGGTATAGAGGTAGGAAGAAGCAGGACCTTTTTAAGAAGCAGTGAAATCTGTTCTTTCTGGAGCAAAGGTGTTATAAAGGGAATAATACTGGAAAAGCTTGCATGCACAGAGTAGTTTTAAGACATGAAGTTTGAAAATCAAGCTGTGGACTATGTCATATGTACATAGACAAATTCTAGGTAACATGTCCAATGTTAGCAATGTCACATCTCTAAAAACATTAAAAGGGTGTAGTGGCATGCTTCTGTACTCTCAGCTGCAAGGGAGGCTGAGGTGGGAGCATCCCTTGAGCTTAGGAGTTCAAGGCTGCAGTGAGTCATGATTGCGCCACTGCACTCCAGCCTGAGTGACAGAGCTAAACCTGGTCTCAAAACAAAACAAAAAAACCCAGAAGAACGAACCTAACTGTGTTGGTATACTCCTGAGGATGTTTCTCAGAGAATATTTATTCTTCCCTTACTAAAAGTAACAGCCTCATAAAATGAGTTAGGGAGAAGTCCCTCCTCCTCAATTTTTTGGAATAGTTTTAGCAGGAATGGTATCAGTTCTTCTTGGTACATCTGGTAGAATTTAGCTGTGAATCCATCTCGTCCTGGGCTTTTTTTTTTTTTTTTTTTTTTTTTTTTTTGATTGGTAGGCTGTTTATTACTAACTCAGGTTTAGAGTGTGTTATTGATCTGTTCAGAGATTGAATTACCTCCTGGTTCTGTCTTGGGAGGGTGCATTTATCGTATGTGTCCAGGAATTTAACCATTTGTCTTAGATTTTCTAGTTTATGTGTATAAGTGTTCCTAATATTCTCTGATGGTTGTTTCTATTTCCGTGGGGTCAGTGGTAATATCCCCGTTGTCGTTTTTGATTGTGTTTATTTGAATATTCTCTCTTTTCTTCTTTATTATTCTAACTAGTTGTCTATATATTTTATTAATTTTTACAAAAATAAACAGCTCATGGATGTGTTGATCTTTTGAATGGCTTTTTGTGCTCAGTCTCATTCAGTTCAGCTGGGCTTTTGGTTATTTCCTGTCTCCTACTAGCTCTGGGATTTGTTTGCTCTTGGTTCTCTTCTTTTTGCTGTGATGTTAGGTTGTTAACTATCATCCTGATACTAAAGCCTGGCAGAGACACAACAAAAAAAGAAAACTTCAGGCCAATATCCTTGATGAACATCAATGCAAAAAATCCTCAACAAAATACTGACAAACTGAATCCAGCAGCACATCTAAAAGATTATCCACCATGATCAAGTAGGCTTTATCCCTGGGATGCCATGTTCGTTCAACATACCCAAATCAATAAATATGATTCATCATATAAACAAAACCAAAGCCCCAAACTACATGATCATCTCAATAGATGCAAAAAAGGCTTTTGATAAAATTCAGCACTCCTTCATGTTAGAAACATTCAATAAACTAGGTATTTAAGGAATATACATCAAAACAATACAAGCAAACTATGACAAACACCCAGCCAAAATTATACTGAATAGGCAAAAGATGGAGGCATTCCCCTTGAAAATTAGGACAAGACAAGGATGCCCTCTCTCACTACTCCTATTCAACACGGTATTGGAAATTCTGGCCAGGGCAATTGGGCAAAATAAAGAAATAAAGGGCATCCAAACAGGATGAGAGAAAGTCAAACTATTCCTTTTTGCAGATGACAGAATTCTATATATAGAAAACCCCACAGTCTCAGCCCAAAAGCTCCTTTAGCAGATAAACAACTTGAGCAAAATTTCACGATACAAAAGTCAATGTTCAAAAATCACTAACATTCCTATACACAAACAACAGTCAAGCCAAGAGCAACAACATGCTCTAAAACTGACTTAATAATAAATAGCCTACCAACCAAATCAAGAACACTGTCTCATTCACAATTGCCACAAGCGTGAATACAATAATCAGGAATACAGCTAACGAGGGAGGTGAAGGATCTCTACAGGAGAATGACAAAACACTGCTCAAATAAGTCATAAATGTCACAAACAAATGGAAAAACATTCCATACTCATGGATAGGAAGAATCAATATTGTTAAAATCGCCATACTGCCAAAAGCAGTTTATAGATTTGATGGTATTCCTATTAAACTACCATTGACATTCTTCACAGAATGAGAAAAAAAATTAATTCATTTGTAACCAAAAAAGAGCATGAATAGCCAGGGCAATCCTAAGCAAAAAGAATGAAGCTGGAGGCAGCATGCTACCTGACTTCAAACTATGCTACAGGGCTACAGTAACCAAAACAGCATGGTACTGGTACAAAAACAGACACGTAGACCAATGGAATAGAGTAGAGAACCCAGAATAAGGTCACCAAACAAGCAATGGAAAAGAGATTTTCTACTCAATAAATGGTGCTGAGATAACTAGCTCACCACATGCAGAAGATTGAAGCTGGACCCCTTCATTACACCATATACAAAAATCAACTCAAGATGGATTAAAGACTTAAATGTAAAATCCAAAACTATAAACATCCTAGAAGAAAGCCTGGACAATACCATTCTGGATATAGGAATGGACAAAGATTTATGACAAACAAGCCAAAAGCAATTGCAACAAAAGCAGAAATTGACAAGTGGGATCTAATTAAACTAAAGAGCTTCTACACTGCAAAGGAAGCTATCAGCAGAATGAACAGACAACATATAACGGGAAAAAATTTTTCCAAATTATGCATTTGACAAAGGTCTAATATCCAGCATTTATAAGGAACTTAAACAAATTTATGAGAAAAAAAAAAAACACTTAAAAGCATTCAAAGGACATGAACAGACATTTCTCAAAAGAAGACATTCATGCAGCCAAGAAACATATGAAAAAAAGCTTCATATCACTGATTAGAGAAATTCAAATAAAACCACAATGAGATACCATCTCATGCCAGTCAGAATGGCGATTATTAAAAGTCAAGAAACAACAGATGCTGGTGAGGTTGTGAAGAGAAAGGAATACTTATACACTGTAGGTGAGAGTGTAAATTAGCTTCAACCATTGTGGAAGACAGTGTGGCAATTCCTCAAACACCTTAAAAATCGAAATACCATTTGACCCAGCGATCCCATGATTTGGTATTTGTATATACCCAAAGGAATATGAATAGTTATGTTATAAAGACATGTACACACATATGTTCATTGCAGTGCTATTCACAATAGCGAAGACATGGAATCAACCTAAGTGCCCATCAGTGGTAGACTGAACAAGGAAAATGTGGTACATATGCACCATGGAATACTATGCATCCATAAAATTTAATGGAATCATATCTTTTGCAGGGACATGGATGGGGCTGGAGGCCATTATCCTTAGCAAACTAACAGAACAGAAAATCACATCTTCTCACTTCTAAACTAAAGGAACAGGAAATCACATCTTCTCACTTCTAAGTGGGAGTTAAATGATGGGAACACATGGACACAGAGAGGAACAACACACACTGGGGCCTATTGGAGGGTTCAGGGTGGGAGGAAGAGAGGAGCAGTATAAATAACTAATAGGTACTCAGCTTAATACATGGGTGATGAAATAATATGTACAACAAGCCTCCATGACACGAGCTTAGCTATATAACTTGCATATGTACCCCTGAACTTAGAATAAAAGTCAAATTTTAAAACTTGCTGCTAAAATTTAATTTGTTATAAATTTTCCTGTTAACACCATATTCTCTGTCTGTCTCTCTAGATAGACAGGTGATAGTTGGATGGCTAGATAGATACATAAATATTATATATACATACTTATCTATATATATTATATCGTTAAAGTGATAACTCTTTTGAAAAGTAACTACCAACTTCTAAAAGCAGCTTACAAAATGTAGCATAACTGGTAATGTGCTTACTTTTCTAAATGTGTTTTCCCCAAAAGGAGAGAGATTCATAATAATATATGTCCTATCACTTGGAAGGTTTTAAGATAATGTGATTATCCCTGTTTATAACTAGGGATCCCCACCATTTTCATCTTGATGAAGGCTTAATTTCTAGAAAAGCAAAACATTGTAATTAGAATTATATCAATTGTCATTAGTAAATGAAAAAATTGACTGTAAAGAACACACTTATATTAATTCTAAGTAAAAGTTCCCAGATAATGTCTTTGTTTTTCACATTTTTCTATTTAATTTTGTGACTTATTGTTATTAGGATCAGTTGTTATCACTATAAATGTATCAACTATGGTATTCATCTAAATACAAGTTTTGTTAGTGATAAAAACTAATATTATTAGTGATAAGTAAAAATGATATTGAGGCTATTATTGATTCTTTTAAATTGATTCTATTAAATATATGCTTTCCTTGGCTAATTTTTGCATCTACTATTTTTAGAGAAACACTTTAGCAATATTTTTGCCAGTAACTATATATACTTATATGTTCCACCGGCTTCAGTTTTATTTTTACTATTTCAGTAAGTAATACTCACCATTCCTATAATACTTTAGAAACATAAAAAGAAGAGTCAAAATTTTAATGTTACAATGCTTTTGTTTGGGGAGCAGTAATCAGCTTTCTATTGTTAATGTTACATCACATTTTTGGTGGAAAAATAGCCATACATTTCTAGTATTATTTTACAAAGATTTCTGGAAATAACAAAATGAGGGAAAGGCAATAAAACTTCTATGAATATATAAAAATAATTTAACATCGCAAATCTCCAAAGATTTAAAACAGGGACTTAACCAACCTATAGCATCACTTGTGGATCATCAAAATGGAAGGACATAAAGGCTATGATTATGTGACAAATTCAATTTGGTTTTTTTTAAAAAAACAGTATTAATTTATATTTACATTTTGTAAAGTGTAATGCTATTACCTCATGTTTTTAAAATCAGGAAAGAAAGCAGGAAAAGCCTCTGTCACTATTATCTTTCAATTTTTTAATAAGAAGGCAAATGAATATTCTTATAAACTTTGAAATAAAATAGCAAAACTTATTTATACTGTATACTATATGATCGAATACCTAGACAAGGCATGGTATTAGATGTATATATATTTGTATTTGAAATATTTATGTATTTTTAAATATATGTTTATATTTATTTATATGTAACATATTTTACATAAACAATGCTATAATATACAATAGAATTTGGTATGACCACTGGAAACAAGAAAAAGTCCACAAAATCAGTAACTTATAGCTACCAAAATTATAAATGATACGGATAGCAGTGGAAATTAAAACATGTATCTCGTACTTTAGCAATAGTCCTATATAGAGTAGTTTGTAGAGTACTAGCACAGAAACACATACACACATAAATATAGACATCAGACATTTATGTAAGTCTATAAGGAGTTTGACAAATTACATATATATCAAATATATACAATAACTTAATCAAGGAAACATGGCACTTAAATTTGTTGATAAAATAATAGCTGGTAAAAAAATCACAAGTGTAGAACAATAAAACTATAAAACATAATTTAAGTTTTTTTAATATAGGATGAACGTTCAAGGCAAAATCAGAAACAAAGAATCTATGCAATAAAAGATAGTTATATTTCATGACGTAAGTCTTAATTGGATAAAAGATATATTGCATAATGTATGCTTTAATTTCTTTTTAAATTAAACATTGTTAAGACAATAAAAACCAGGGAAAATATTTGTAGCCTATATGACAGACAATAGATCATATGTCTAATACCAGTAATTCTTACAAGTGTCCAATAAAATATTAAAGATTAATAGCAAATTGAACGCAATTTATGAATGGTACACAGATAAACCAAGCAATAAATCATTACTGAAAGGAAAGAAAATGCAAATTAATTGATAAGTGATATACTCTTTTCATATTAGACTAAGTAAAATTAAAAAGAATGAAAATACTTCATCAGGATTCCCATAGAAATGAAGGGGGAATGCACCCTATGTTTCTGTAGGAATTATGAATTGCTACAGTCTTTTGAGAATGTAATCTGTTAATACCTGTATAAGTGTAAACAACTCCCGAATTGAACATTTCCTCTTTCAGGAATCAAGCCAATGAAATTCAAAGCACTGTTATCTAGGCTATATGCAAAACTATGTTTATTGTCATAATTTTGTATTTGGGCAATATTAGAAACCACTTGAATATTTAGGACTACTAGAATATTTAAATAGGTTTTAGAATGTTGTGCAAATATTGCATAAAATGGGTTACATTTGTAGTTACTATCTACTAAAACAAAGTAATGTTATTTGGAGATGTTGAAGCAAAATCCTGAACGTACATATATATTTAAATAAATATATTATGATATTTTCTTTTCTTTTTGGTAATGCACAAAGAAACCTATATGATTGGATGTGTTGTTTAACTGCATAAACATGGAAAAAGTTGTGAAGAAATACACAGTAACTGTTATTAATATAACTGGGGAATTATAGCAAGAGGAAATAGGTAGTTGACTAACACAAAACATATCTGAAGAAAAGGTATAAATTATTCTTTTGATTAATTGAAAAAAGAGAACCTAAAATCCCTATACAAAAAGTACATAATATATATGAAATTTAAATATGAACGTATATAAGAATTAACATATAGTATGGCTGACTGAAAATACAGATTCAATTACATTCAATTACATGATGAGAAATTGATTAAGGATTTTAGATTTTTGTCATTACTAAAAAAAACACACATAGGCAACTACCAATTAATAGTGTTTTATAACTTTTATTTTAAAGTAACACTGGATAGGACATTTCTACTCTCAATATCAATTTTCTTTTGTGATGGAAAGCATACAAATAACTATTTTTTACTTTATGTTTTGAAACCCTTTTTTTTTTTTTTTTGAGACAGAGTCTTGCTGTCACCTAGGCTAGAGTGCAGTGGTGTGATCTTGGCTCACTGCAACCTCCGCCTCCCAAATTCAAGCAATTCTCCTGCTTCAGCTTCCCAAGTAGCCGGGATTACAGGCACCCACCACCGCATCTGACTAATTTTTGTACTTGTAGTAGAGACGGGGTTTCACCATCTTGGCCAGGCTGGTCTTGAACTCCTGACTTCGTGATCCACCTGCCTCGGCCTCCCAAAGTGCTGGAATTACAGGCATAAGCCACCACGCCCAGCCTTTACAATCCTTTCTAAACCACGTATAGGAACTTGATATATTTTCCAAAAATAACTCTATATTCAAATATACAAAATACTTCAATAAGAAATATTTAAAACACTGTTTAAATGACACAAATATTGAATAATACATATTTTTTCAGAATACTTCTTTGAAGATTGTTTTCTCAGCATAGCTAAAATTTACATGTAACATTGGCATGCAGAAAGTTTGTTTAATGGCTAAAATAATTTAGTCATCACTTAGAATACATCTTAGCATGTATTTCTGGTAAGAATTACATATATTTTTGTGGATACTGTAGCTTTATGAGGGTATTCAAATTTCTTGGGAAGTTCCCATTTTGAATTGGTCAAGGCTGAATTTATACAGAACAAAGCAAGCATAATCTGTAACTATCTAGTTTATAGATGGAAACAAATTGATAATATACAAGTCAGAATACTGATTCACCTCTCTGATGACCAAACTTCCTATATCATCACTAATCATCATTAATTCTCCTTTTCATTTTGTGATAATTATTTATTAAGAGGAACACTTCCATTTTGAAACTTTCTTGAAGGAACTGATTCTCTTTAAAAAAAAAAAAAAAAAAAAGAAAGAAAAGAAAACCTTAGAACTAGTATTTCCCTAGAGTATCCCATATCACTTTTCCTCTCACAGAGGAAACTCAACTCACAGAGTTTCTGATTAGAAAAAAATTCTGTGAGATTTCCCTGTAGAGAAAGACCCTGCCTTGGGGAAAAGTCCCAAGTCAATGTGAGAAGCCACAAGGAAGAGAGCGTTCTCTCTAGAAATTTAAATCAGCCTTCAGGGGGAAAAAATGGAAAGGCTTACTCTATTTGACACAGAAATTTATAACAAAAGGGAAAGCTAATTCTTAAGAGACTTTGCATTTATATGTTCATTTCTAGCATTATTAAGGACTTTTTAGAAAGAAGAAAGAACAATTATGAAATTTTAATTGCTGTTTTAAGAGATGGTGGCTAAAGACATAAAGAAAATATGAGTTTATTCTTTCATCTTAAATAATTGAATTGAAAAACAAATTATATAATAAAATCAGGGAATTCAGTTTTGTTAAATGAAAACATTATGGAATATATATTTTAAACAGAATATTCACTTTTATTTTAATATTTACTGCTATAATCCATGAACATAATTAATAATTTTGTTACTCTTGGGGTCTAGTGCCTTGATCTGGGTAATGAATCATTTATAAAGAAGTAAACCCCAGGGAAGTATGTGTAAATCATTTCTCCACTCCATGCCTAAAACAGTTTAAACATTTTACATTAGAATATATTCCTGGTGGGTTACATAAATTCCTGCGGGTATATTAGCCTCCAACTAGACTTGACTGACCCTATGCCCTTTTTAATTGGAATGAGAAAATAAATTACAATAATTTTTAAGTTTTAAAAATCAGGTCAGGTGCAGTGGCTCACGCCTGTAATCCCAGCGCTTCGGGAGGCCGAGGCAGGTGGATCACCTGAGGTCAGAAGTTGGAAACCAGCTTGGCCCACATGGTAAAACGCCGTCTTTACTAAAAATACAAAAGTTAGCTGAGCATGGTGGCTGGCGCCTGTAATCCCAGCTATAGGGAGGCCGAGGCCGGAGAATCACTTGAACCCGGGAGGCAGAGGCTGCAGTGAGCTGAGACCATACCACTGCACTCCAGCCTGGGCAACGAGAGCAAAACTCCATCTCAAAATAAATGAATGAATGAAATTTTAAAAATCAAAAGACTAATAGATACTTCAAAAGCATCCAGAAATCACATAATACTTATTTGTATAAACCTTGATTGTCTCTTAATGTGACAAGAAAGTAGAAAAATGAATCAGACTTTCCTCCAGCTTTTTTTTTTTTTCCAGGAGGGTAAGAGGACAGTTCCATCATGGCTGGAATAGCCAAAATTTGCATAGGCATTCTATGTTTCTATTGTGCAAAGAGCCAAAGTGTGTGGGCAGTGGGATGATACCGTAAGTGACCATGTGAACCATGTAAATATCTCCCAAGTGCTCCATAACAGAAATTTATCAAACTTTGCTCAATTTATACCTCAAAATGTTGGTAACCAATACAAGGCCATAAACACTAGGGGGCGCTGTTGGGAAGGAAAGTTACGGTGGAAATAGATGAAAATCTTATGCATTTGGTATTGAAAATCATCTTACTTTTGTAACTCTTACTGATTACAAAAGTAGCCATATAAGCATATTGCAAGGAAAGAACATTGAACCTTAATTTTTGTTAGCTTCAAAGTAATCTAGCTTATTACTGTAGCTATATTGATTAGAACATTTTGGAAAAATTCCTAGACACAAGCTGTCCTATAAACTAAATGATAGTTACAGAAAACAACTATCCTGGAAAATCTGGGATTGCCTTGGTTGACAAATAATTCTCCATATACCTCTCCATGTATCTCTATATGCTTTACTATTTGTTATAACCTTAAAATTTGTTTTGAAAAGTTTTGATTTGAAAATAAGTTCAGTACATGATAATTTCTATAATAAGCTATCAAATAAACAAAAAGAGATGCTTTCAAATTTGGGTATCCTTTCAATTATTTCCCATATACAAGCTTATATAAAGATTAATGCATTATCAATATCAATAAATGTAAAGATACAGGAATTATTATAGATCCAAACTAGATACAGCCATATTGGTAGTAATAAAATAGGGAATAAGTAAATTACAGTCATAATGTTTTAAAATCTTTCCTTTGTACTAAGTATCCTTATTTTAGACAGCAGTTTCTTTTCTGCCATTTTGGTTTTGTTGATGTAATCTTTTAGGTCACATTCTAAACATACCAAGAATACTGCCAGGTAATAATGGCAATTACAGTGCCCAGAAATTTTACCTACCAGTAGGTAGTGTTAACAATCTTAATATATTTTTGAATAAGTGAATATATTTGATAGATTTAAGATCATTTTTAAGAGTCATCAAGTTGATTTTATTAAAATTTCAATTCTCAGCATGGCTGGAGGTAATGGATTACTCAGAAATTTATCCTGCAATTACCTCAAGTTCAAGATAATGATATCCTTGCCAGATGCAAGACTCTTCCAAATTTTTTACTTGATATGTTAACTTCCAATAATTTCCAATGATCTTTACCATATTATTTTAAAATTTAAGTGTCAACAGATTTCCCTAAATTGATTATACTACAAATATATCAAAACTATTTCAATAGTTCACAAATGCAATAAACTATAAAATAAAAAATACTCTTGTCATGACCGTTTTAACTATCCAGAAGTAAATATTGTTATTTGTGTCCTGTTTATTCTGCTAGTTATATTTCCCACACTTGGAAATTTAAAATAAATGAAACTATGTAAACTTTTTGACACTTTGATTTGTTTCACTTATATTAGAGATATTTTTATCTCAGTAATATTGGTGATTTTCATAAGAACATGTATCCCGGCCAGGCGCAGTGTCTCATGCCTGTAATCCCAGCACTTTGGGAGGCAGAGGCAGGCAGATCAACTGAGGTCAGGAGTTCGAGACCAGTCTGGCCAATATGATGAAACCCCATCTCTACTAAAAATACAAAAATTAGCCAGGCATGGTGGCATGAGCCTGTAATCCCAGCTACTCAGGAGGCTGAACCAGGAGAATCGCTTGTACCCAAGTGGTGGAGGTTGCAGTCAGTTAAGATTGCGCCACTGCACTCCAGCCTGGGCAATGAGAGTGAAACTTCATTTCAAATAATTAAAAAAGAAAATGTATCCCATTGTACAATGTAAAACAAAAATGTATCCCATTGTACAATGTAAAACAAGAAAAATGTATCCCATTGTACAATGTAACATAGGAAAAATAGTGTTTTCAATATTACACAGTATATTGCATCTTTCAAACCTACTCATTCATAAATAAGAATTTACTTTGCTGATTGCTATTTCATATCATATTTCATATCATATTTGAGTATAATATCTGAAAGCACATTTGCTCTCTGCTTTTTAGTTTTCCTTCACTTTCTGCCATCAAATTTCCCCAGTCCAGCAATCTAGTAGTTTTCATAGAAAAACACAATAGCATTTCTTTATTTATAGAGTTTCTTTAATTTATAAATGACCTTTTTAATTGAGGCACCTCTTTAGATTCCTTATATTTTGACATTGGAAGCTAGAGTCTCTCACAAAACTAGTAAAATGGCAATTTACGTTGTACTATTTAAAGGAAATAATTCACCGGTTCAGAAAAGTCAATATAAAAAGTTATTTTACATGGTATAAAATATTGATACCCTTGATACGGTGTTGCTGTGTGACCCCCAGCCAAATCTCATCTCAAATTGTAATCCCCATGTGTTGAGGGAGAGAATTGGTGGGAGGTAATTGGATGATGGCAGTTTTCTCCATGCTGTTCTCATGATTGTGAGTTCATTCTCAAGAGATCTGATGGATTAAAAGTCTGTGGCACTTTCCCCCTCATTTTCTCTCTCTCCCATCACCATGTAAGATGTTGCTTGCTTCTCCTTCACTTTGTGCCATGATCCTAAGTTTCCTGAGGCCTCCCCAGCCATACAGAAATGTGAGTCAATGAAACCTCTTTTGTTTATAAATTATCCAGTCTCAGATACTTATTTATAGCAGTGTGAAATGAACTAATACAATCCCATAATCAAAATGTGTCCAGGAATTTTCAGGTCGCACTTATACACATGAACATTACTTGAAAATTAAAAGTTTCATTATCTTTTTGAATATTTATCCCACATAAAACATGCAGTGATATGAGATTCAATTTCTCAAAGTCACAAATTTTGACTTAATTTGATCTAAGAACGAAGAAATAATTGATAACTACTTCAAATTCCATTCTTAAATGTAAACACTAATGTTTAAGTATTAGTACCAATATAGAATATATATAGAATATACCATACCAGACTTCATTATTATTTAGCTGCATGTTCTAGGTACATTTTCCATAAAGGAAGGAAACCTCCTATAGGATGGTATGATACAGTGGTTAACGATATGAATTTCATATCACACAAATTTATGTTTAAATTGTCAATTCAATACTTAAGTGTTTGCATCTATAAATAAGAAAATAACTTCAACTTATTATGGCTGCTAAGATTAAAAGAGGTAACATATTATATAAAAGAAAGCACTCAATCCATGACAAATATTTTTAAATGGCTCAGGTTTATCTATAGATTTATTAAAGACTTTGTCATATTGTATAATCATGTAAATATTTGCCAATACAAATATTTAATTTTATCCCGTTTGTATCCTTGCCTTGTTCTATACAGGTGTTAAAGGGCTTAATATTCAGAACACATGTACAGATATGTAAATTAATGATTTGCTATTCAGAGAAAATATCTCTAGAACATTACAGTTTTTTATTTATTTTAATGCATTACAAATGAAATAACATCTATTATTTGAGAATCAATTATATATCATAGTATACTCCTTGGCAGGCTACCATCAGATTATTATTTAGGCCATAGAAGGTTATCAATCAATTCAACTGGTCCTCCAAAACCAAAATGTCTTTCTGTAAATTTTATTTTTTTTTCTGGAAAAACAAATTTCCGACTGTGCATGTCTCAATGTCTCATTACACCTAGCAGGATGATGAGTCCAAGCTTTTCACAGATGCAGGAGAACATGCTGTGTTTTAGAAGAAATCCTACATTCTTTGTAACAATCTTGTATTATATTTTAATTCTGTAAACTAAAAAAAAAAAATGGTCTATAGTCAAAGCTCACTGTTAGGCATAAAACTCTAAATCGTAATCTTTGGTACAGTGTTGGTTTAGGATGTTTGATTCTTCAAGTCACAAAACTTCAGTTGTATACACTCCAATGTGTAACTTATTAATACGTGCACACATAATATGCTATTATTCATTCATAAACATATTATTGGTTCACTTTTCTTAGGACATCCACTTTGTTTTCCACTAGGAACAAGGCTGTCATACATTTTCCCCAAAACTATATCCAATAGCATATATCTGAAATATTACTTCAGATAAGCCATATGCTTAGGAGTTCATCATAAGCCCTTTTCATTTGCAAATTATTTTGACATATAAGGATATTACACGTTTAAATGTGGATTCCTACAGGGTATGTTCTAATAAACTTAAATTGTGATTTCAATTAGCTGAAATATTTCATTATAGCAGGCTCATTTTTCCCATGGTTGTATCATTGATATACTGTAGGGTCTCTTTCATTGAATATTCCTAGAAAAAAAAATGGTTAGTCTTGTTGAAATGACGGTTGGGATCATATAATAATAGAGTATTGTAGAAACATTCACATTTTGTGAAAGAAAAACAGTTAGGTTTTTAAGATTCAGCTACAGCTTGTAATAAGGATGCAGCAGTTGTAGTTGCATGTCCATTGCTCCTACTCCTCATGTTTAGCTGGTGTCATCAACAGCAGGGAGTACACCAGTAGCTTGAACAGAATAAGCACTAGAGTAAGGCATTAACTGTGGGCTCTTCAGAGGATAGGGACAGATACTGTCAATGGTCATAAGAAACCATTATAGATACCCTACAAATATTCAATGGTCTCTATACAGGACAAAAGATGGCACTTGTACATCAATAGCAGTAAAATGTTATAAATTTAGGTCTTTGACTTTGAATGCTTCCTAATCTATTGAAGAGAGAAACAGTGCAGAGATCATGGACTATCTTTAGAAAATCTCATGCCAATGAAATTGTTCATTATTCATCAATGACATATGCCAGAATCCGATTACTTTCCTCAGGAGCATAGCTTGAATGCAAAAGGATTTTCACCTTTTCATCTTTCTATATCTACATTTATCCATCATTTTCCAAGAAAACAAAATTACATCCAGCAAAATGCGCTTAGTTCAATTAAAAAGCACCTATTTGATGCCTAAAACATGACTTAAAGTGTTATAAATTTAGGTCTTTGACTTTGAATGCTTCCTAATCTATTGAAGAGAGAAACAGTACAGTGATCATTTCACTGTATTGTAGTAACAGCAGGAGAACAGGCCTGGAGAGTGCTTAGATCAGCTTACAGAATCATGGAAGAGATCCCAAAGGGGATCTGTGAGCTCTTTGAAGTGAGGCTTGAATGATGCATGAGAGTTAATAAGGCAAAGATGGGAATATGTGGCGTTTCTGATTTTAGTACAAATTTTATGTTTGATATGAATTTATTAGAACTATTCTTATAAGTCCATCTACCAAGCAAAATCTATTGTGTTCATCATCTATATATTTATATATGTATATATACATATATATACATTTATGTATATATACACACATATAAATATGTGTATATGTGCACATATATATTTATGTGTGTATATTTATATTTATATATGTGTATATATACATATGTGTATATGTGTATATACATATATTTATATATGCGTATATATGTGTATATACATATATTTATATATGAGTATATATGCGTATATACATATATTTTTATATGCGTATATATGTGCATATACATATTTATATATGCGTATATATGTGCATATACATATACTTATATATGAGTATATATGTGCATATACATGTTTATATATGTGTATATATATTTATACATGTGTATATATGTGTATATACATATATTTATATATGTGTGTGTATACATATATTTCAAAATTACATAACTTTAAAATATATAACTAAATTATCTAGTATTTAGAAATTAAAGAGCCAGATAAGTATTATTTGCTGCATACTTATATATTTTAATCAGATTTTTAGCTAATATTCATGGGTTATTTCTCAGAAAAGAAACATATTTGATATTGTTTTATTTCTAATTTTTAACCTTCATCAATGTTGCTTTTTATAATTAGATTATTGATATCTTTAAATTACTTATCTGTAAAATATTTTTAGACATACTGGTTTAATGTCATTGAGAATAATGAATTTCCAGATATATTTTGCAAGACAAAATGTGTAAATATTTGGCCAAGTTTTCATTGTGCTTAATTTTTTCCTTTGCAATTTTGTGTTCCATTTCAATATAGAATATATGTATTTATGCAGTTAAAATAGAAATTCCATTTGATGATTCATCCCATTTGACATTTCAAATTATAATTACATGATTTAAAATTAAAACTTCTAATCATATTTCAGTAGTCATCATCTAATTTTTCAGTGCCTGTCATGTGGTATATAAACCAAGCATGGAGGATGTCATGGATCAAAATGATGATTGCTGAGTTTAGGTTGTGGGAAACATGGAAGAGGTCTTTCTTTGGAAAATTTTATGTTAAAAACTTGAAATTAACTGAAGTCTTCAAAAGG
This sequence comes from Symphalangus syndactylus, assembly GCF_028878055.3. NCBI lineage: Eukaryota > Metazoa > Chordata > Mammalia > Primates > Hylobatidae > Symphalangus > Symphalangus syndactylus. Next base: position 108,231,452 of record NC_072426.2, on the reverse strand, counting down.
CTAAGTTTTTTAAAACTTGGCCGTTCTATTTATAAAATATTTTAATGAAAGATTTCCATTATTTTCTGAACAAATGCAAATACAATTTAATACACTCTTTATTTAAAATATGATTTAAAAAGTTTTTCAAGGACTCAAATGGAAACACATTTCATGTTCATGGATAGGTAGAATCAATATTGTGAAAATGCCAAATTCAATGCAATTCTCATTAAAATAACACCATTGTTTTTCACAGAACTAGAAAAAGCAATCCTAAAATTCATATGGAACCAAAAAAAGAGTCCACATAGCTAAAGCAAGTCCAATCAAAAAGAACAAATCTGGAGGCGTCACATTACCTGACTTCAAACTATGCTATAAGGAAATAGTCACCAAAACACCATGGTACTGGTATAAAAACAGGTACATAGACTAATGAAACAGAATAGAGAACCCAGAAATAAACCCAATACTTACAGCCAACTGATGTTCAACAAAGCAAACAAAAACATAAAGTGAGGAAAGGACATCTTATTCAACAAATGGTGCTGGGATAATTGGAAAGCCACATGTAGAAGAATGAAACTGTATCCTCATCTCTCACCTTATACAAAAATCAATTCAAGACGAATCAAGGGCTTAAATCTAAGACCTGAAACTATAAAAATTCCAGAAGATAACATCAGAAAAACCTTTCTAAACATTGGCATAGGCAAAGACTTCATGACCAAGAACTCAAACGCAAATGCAGCAATAACAAAGATAAATGGGTGGGGCTTAAACTAAAGAGCTTCTGCCCAGCAAGAGGAACAGTCAGCAGAATAAACAGACAACCAACAGAGAAAATCTTTGCAATCTACACATCCAATAAAAGACCAATATCCAGAATCTACAAACAACTCAAACAAATTAAGAAGAAAAAAACAAATATTTCCATTAAAAAGTGGACTAATGACATGAAAAGACAATTATGAAGAGAAGATATATAAATGGCCAACAAACATATTTAAAAAGGCTCAGCATCACTAATCATCAGGGAAATGAAAATCAAAACCATAATGCAATACCAACTTACTCCTGCAACAATGGCCATAATCAAAAAATCCGAATAACGGATATTGGCATGGATGTGGTAAAAAGGGAACACTTCTACACTACTGGTGGTAATGTAAACTAGTACAACCACTATGGAAAACAGTGTGGAGATTCCTTAAAGAACTAAAAGTAGAACTACCATTTGATCCAGCAATCTCACTACTAGGTATCTACCTGGAGGAAAAGAAGTCATTACACAAAAAAAGATACTTGCAAATGCATGTTAATAGCAGAACAATCTGCAATTGCAAAATATGGAACCAACCCTAATGCCCATCAATCAGTGAGTGGATAAAGCATTTGTGATATATATACGTATATGTATATATGTATATGTATGTGTGTGTGTGTGTGTGTATATATATATATACACACACACACACACACATAATGGAACACTACTCAGCACTAAAAAGGAACAAATTAATGGCATTCACAGCAACCTGGAAGGAACTGGAGACTATTATTCTAAGTGAAGTAACTCAGGAATGGAAAACCAAACATCGTATGTTATCACTCATAAGGGAGAGGTAAACTATGAGGATACAAAGGCATAAGAATGATAGAATAGACTTTGGGGACTCAGGAAAAAGAGTGGGAGGGGGTAAGGAATAAAAAACTACAAATTGGGTTTGGGTGCTTGAGTGATGGGTACACCAAAATCTCACATATCACCACTAAAAAACTTACTCATGTTACCAAATACTATTTGTTCCACAAAAACCTATGGAAATAATTTTTTTAAAGAAAAGCAGAAATTATGCAATCAACATTTTCAAATAAATAATTTTAAAAACTCTTAAAAAATATTTATAAGCATAAGCAAAGAGAAAAACCTTGTACTCCATACTGATGTATGAGGTTTAACGGTTTCACAAATTTTATCATTCCGTTACTATAATTATAATATGTACGTACATACAAACATATTTAGATATGTTTACACAATTTATATATATGCCAATTAGTAGCATAACACAGGCTTTGGGGAGAACAATTATAAGTTATATATGCACTACAAACAATGCCAATTATATTTCCACTCTCTGATGACTAAATTTATGTGTGAAATAATTTGGAGGGTGTACTGGGATTATATTAATGTTTAAATAGGTGAACTCTGGGTAAAGCAGATTGACCTCTATAATGTGATTCAGCCTCATCCAATTAGATGAAGGCTTGAATAGAAAAAAAAAAAAAAAAAAAGACTGGCCTCTCCCAACAAGAGGAAATTGTTCAGCAGATGGCCTTTCAATTTAATCTGTACCATTGACACTTTGTGAGGCTCAGCTTGCCAGTCTTCAGACTGCAACTGCACCATTGGCTTTCTTGGGTTTTGAGCCTGCTAGCCCACTCTATAGATTTGAACTTGCCAGACTCCATAATCATATAAGCCAATTCCTTGCAACAAATCTCTCTCTCTCTCTTTATATATATATATACACACACACACACACACACACACACACACGTATGTATATATATGCATACATACACATTACATATATATACATTTTATATTTGTGTATATGAGATTCATTCTGTTTCTCTATAAAATCTGAAATCCTTAGATTTCTAATTTAGTAGATCATTGTTTTATATCAAAAGCAATTCTTCAAAAACTTTGTATAAATTTCTATCTCAAAATTATTATTTTAATTTAATTTAAAATAGCATTCAAAATATTTCCTTTTGGCAGGCTGAACTCAAAATTTGGTTTTTGTGGTAAGGCTGATAACACACATGCCAAAAGGATATGAAAAGATTTATTGCACGTATAAGACCTTCTGGAGAGAATAGGAAACACTCAAGGCAGGTATAAAAATGGTCTCAGCAAAGAGAGGGGTAGAGTGGCTCTGATTTTTGCTGTGGTCAGGAGGTGGAGCTCAGACGTGTGAGGGGCAGTGCACTGACAGAGATCTGCATGCGTTGAACTTACTCCTACTGTCAAAGGATGGAGTGAATGGGCTTTTTATCCCTTTGCCTACATGTGGAGAAAGAGAGGAAATGGGAGGGCTGAAACTTAAAAGCCAGCAGTAATCAGACATCAAAAATGGATACAGACTCTTTATTACATAGGTTGAATGAAATAATATCAACTGATGATTGAAATTAACTTATTTTTTGTTTGCAAGATCTGATAGCATCAACATAAAGCTGGCATCATTTAACTGTTTATAAAAATGTTTCTTCTGTGAATGAAGCCAACACATTAGAGCTACCCCTTACCTCTTCTCCCCTGTATAAGAAAACTTGGAATTAAAACAGGCAAAATTAATTTTGAAGAACAGCATTTTAATTTAAATGTCAAGTTATATGCATAGACTGATGTGAAAATGCACATCCTTCTTCTAAGTGTGTTTTACCATCACTTTCAACAAGCACAGTCTCCTTAAAAAGGTAACCACTAACTGTGAAGCATCTTTGGCAGATTTGTTCCTTCTCAATATCACTGATGTGGTAGGTGATATCACGACTCCCACAATAGATGACAAATATCTGCAAACATGTTATGGAAATTATATGTTCACTATAAACTTCCTTAAGAGAGAAGCCCCATAATTTATGATGATCTTTCTTTTTTCTTTGTTTTTAGAGCTAATTCCTCTGAAATGATCTATTGAACAACTACCTCCCCCCCCCAAAAAAAGGCATCACTTATCAGGTAGTTAAAGGAAAAAAATATTAGATTTACACCATACAATGAATGACCAAATATTTGTGTTAAGAGTGTTCAAGCTATGCTTCCACTGATGGCAGACTGCTTAGCCTCTATATTCCACATATATCCTATAAATTTTCATCTTACAATGCCTCACATTTTCCTCTGACACCACAGTTTGGTGGTCTGGCACATGGCATATCACATACACTGAGAAAAGATACATAGTAACAACTGACTGGCACCCCAAGTGAATAGCAGGGGCAGCAGTATAGAATACTCAAGAAGAGATTCACTTCTAGTGTTTCCTGGATAAGCAGTTTGATGTTGGTCAACACCCAGCAAACTGTTCTTGAAAGACATGTGCAGTTGTCTGTATCCGGAAAGAGATATAGTTTATCACCTCACATTCTTCAGATAAAAATACTAGTTAACATGGTTCTCATATCCTAATAGACAAGACTATATTGGAAACTGGAAGAAGTGAACTTTGCCACATCCACCCTGGTTATTTTAATGCAACTACTAATGTAAAAATTCATAAAAATTGTGAAGTGTTGTGTTAATACTAAGCTGAATGTCATGCTAAGACAACAGTGTAAACAGGGACTGTACCAAGAAATCCAAATGAAGGTCACTGGACTTATGAACCAGTTGATATTAGGTTGGTGCAAAAGTAATTGTGCTTTTGTCATTACTTTTGCACCAAACTAATACTATTATCATAGTATCCAGCAATGACTCTTTCATACATAATTCAAACAGTAAATGCCAGAGCCTGTATTTTTACTCAGACATTTTGACCAAAGGTTGAGCTCCTTGCCACTACATTATGAGGCAGCTTGAAGACAGCTAGAGGAAAGCTAAACAAATGCACTGAGGTGATTTAGAGAGAACTGAATAACAGATGGGAAGAAGTACCAAAACAGGAGACTGATGATGTAGGTACCTAGTAATGGGTAACTTCTTTAAAGGAATGGTAAATACTGCAACATTTTTTGCCATTACTCATCAGATTTAGTGACCCAATATTAAGCAGTCTATGTCCACGTTCATTTATTCAAACATTTAATTAAGTAAGTAATTACTGGCTGCTTGTCAAATTTTTCTGGATTCTGTGGGTAAAGTTAATTAACGAAGCAGCCATGGTCTCATGAAATTTATGATACAGTGAAGTAGACAAGCGTTCAGTAAACACTACCATTGTCTCAAAAATTTTTGCATAAAATTTCCTTGTCAGTAAAAATGTTTAAGCATGCTTGAGAGAGGTTTTCACACATTTGGGGAAATGAAGAGAAATGAGAATCACCAGAGAGAATGAGGGCAACGTGCTAAGAGATGATGCTGGAGAGGTAGGTAACAGAGTTCATTTCAAAATTGTCTTCTGAAGCTGTCATTTCTGGATTCTAACCTTGAGGTAGTGAGCATTTAGTGAAAGACTGTAATCAGGAACATGACTTAATAATGGCTGATTTTTAAAAGGTCAATTTGAATACCTTATTAATTTGTAAAAGTGCAAGACTAGATGTAAGAAACCAAATGGGAGGTCAAAGTATTAGTGAAAAATACAAGAACTTCTTTTAGGGTAGTGGGAGAGCTAAGACAGAATAGTTTAAATGGCTAGACTGCCAAATAGTTCAAACTATTCAAAATTTATGTCAGAGCTAGGATGGGCATTACATCTATACTAGTTTGCTGGAGCTGCAGTAACAAAGTCACAAACTGTATGGCATAAACAAGAGAAATTTATTGGCACACAGTTCTGGAGACTATAATTTTAAAATCGAGGTGTCGGCAGGTTCAGTTCCTTTTTCTTCTTTTTTTCTTAATTTTATATTAAAATATTCCTTAGAAAAAAATTGGTTCCTTCCAAGGGCTGAGAGGAAGGAACCTGTTCCAGGCTATTCTCCTTGGCTGGTAGAAGGCCATCTTCTTCTGATGTTTGTGTCTCTTCACATTGTCACCTCTCTATGGCTGTCTCTTTATCTTTGTATTTCTTTTTATAAGGACACCAGTCATATTGGATTGGGGGCTCATCCTACCCCAGTATAACCTCATTCAAACTTAACTAATTATGTCTGCAATGACCTAATATTTTCAAGTAAGTTCAGATCCTAAGGTACTAGGGGTTAGGATTCCGACATAGGATTTTGGGGGAAAGCAATTCAACCCACAAGAATACCTATCCAGGGCCGGGCACGGTGGCTCATGCCTGTAATCCCAACACTTTGGGAGGCCAATGCAGGTGGGTCACGAGGTCAGGAGTTCGAGGCCAACCTGGCCAAGATGGTGAAATCCCATCTCTACTAAAAATACAAAAATTAGCCAGGCGTAGTGGCAGGCACCTGTAACCCCAGCTACTCAGGAAGCTGAGGCAGGAGAATCGTTTGAACCCAGGAATCGGAGGTTGCAGTGAGCCGCAATCGCGCTGCTGCACTCCAGCCTGGGTGACAGAGCAAAACTCCGTCTCAAAACAAAGACAAAAAACAAAAACAAAAACGAAAACGAAAACAAAAACAAAACAAACAGAACACCTATCCAGAAAAATATGACTATTGTGTAATTAATTGTAGACATTGAGTATTCTGAGCCACAAGGTTGTGAAAATCAGTTCAAAGGAAAGTGTGAGCTTGAAATTGTCCCCAGGAGACTTTGCGTTTCTGTAATAAACAACAGTGGATGTGAGTGCGAATATGTGTGTAAGAACCAATATCATCACCATCAGTTAGTTTTCTAATTAAAAAAGGAAAAAATACTGAAACCCGTATTATTGGATTTCCTGATTATCAGAAATATAAACTTCACTACAGAAAAGTGTGTCACTCAGTTTCTCCCAACCAAAGTGAGAAAAAAAGTAAACTAACTAAATAAATAAATAATAAATAAAAATGCCTTTTGGTGGCATCTATTTTCTCTTTGTGGTAGAAAGCAAATCATGGGCAGTAGGTAAATGGGAAGTTAGCAAAAAGGGAAGTTTGAAGAGAGTGGAGACAATTTTAAGTGGTTATTGGAAAAGGTGGTTGCTTCTATATGCTGCTATAAGATTCCTTCACTATCAGCAGCTGCCTCCCCCATCCATGAAAAGATTTCTTTGTTCTTTCAGAACTTGATACTTGGCAGAAAAGAACTGCCCCTCCCTCTGCCCCATAGTTTTGTCATTCAGAATGGTAGTTATAACAGCTATATTCCTGTCCACAAGGTTGCCCTGACTTGGACTTTTTTTCAGAGTTTGTACAAAATACAATTTATCTAGTTACAAAGGAAGGAAGCTTTGATATACGTTTATCATCACAACTTCAATTAAACATGCTCTTTTTTTTTTTTCTCCCCTGCACAAACAAAATTTGACATTTCTATGCGGAGAGAAAAAAATCCCAGCAGCAGTAGCTCCCACTGTAACCAAACTTCTTGTCCATAAAATATCAGCTGATAGGCTCAGTGCCTATTCAAGGGCTGCTGGTTAACCAGTAATTCATTGCAATTTGCTATTGCAAGGTAGTATCAATGAACGTTATCATTTAAATTGGTGGATCCATAAAGAGTAGAAAAGCAAGAGTTAAAATCAGCAGTAGAGAGTTATGTAATAAATCAATCATATTAGCATGAGCTTAAAATAACTACCTTTTATGCATTTTGTTCCATCAAACAAAAGCAGCTGTTTAGCTATCTAAAATGAGTTAGATCTATTTGCATTTATCTCCTTTATAATAAATTAAAATTTACTACGCTAAGAATAAGCCTTTTTAAAACTATGCAGATCACAGGTATTCAAGATATTGAGCTAGTTCCCCAAACTGTTTTGGTTCAAGTTTCTCTAGATTTAAAATACTGAAGATGATTCCAGCAGCTTTACCTGACTCTTAGACATAAACTAAATGCATCTAAATAATCTCAGGAGGTAAGAAATCCTTATGATTTTAATATCTACCATTTTGTTTTTATATTTGTTTCTTATCTAAAAAAATTCCATAATTAATGAAAAATCTCCAGCTGTTTAGGCAGTTTGGAAAACTGTATTTACTTCATTATTGCCTAAACAAATGAATTTGTGTGTATATTTGCTGGATGCTTCATTTTTTGAACCTAAATGCATTATATAGTTAACTGAGTACTTCCGTGAATAAAAACTTGTTCCAAAGTTGATTGCAAATTCTTCTAGGACAAAGTAAAAGTGCAAGTTTAGACATGCAGAAGATATGCAATAAACACTGCTTTTTGTAATGTTAGATATTATATTTTTAAAATAATTTTTATAGTTAAGTCCCACAATTTAGTAAAGCAAGGAATGGAATAAGCAATACTATAATGTTTTCTACATAATACTTTCAACCAATTTAGATTGAAGGAATATATCTACAGTTATCTGATTAAATTCTTGTCAAAGTGTCTGTGCATAAACATACAATCATTATTCATACATCCTATAAAAGCAAAATGCATTCACTAGCTAGACACAAAATGAAGTTTATAGGTATATACAAATTGATTTTAGCATAGTAAATTTATTTTCTTTTTATCTTATGTCACCAACGAAATGATCAACATAATTGAATTAAATTTGTGACCTGGTAACAAACAGAAGATGCATCTGTTTTATAATCAAATATAATCTCTGGAACCTTATATTTCTCTGCTATATCACCCTGACAATTAACATGCTATAAAATAAGATCTATACCCTGAACAACATATGGTGCACCTTTCTGTTAGACCACAGTGTTAATTTTTTGATAACAAAATATGGATTTTTTTGTAACAGAGTTTTCCTGCTTTGAAAAGATAAGAATGATACTAAATCAAAGAGTAAGTAAGTTGAAATATTCAGCTATATGCTTCCTGTTATGGATTGTTATTTCTAATATATGTGTATGCAATTATATATCACTAATAAAAATACATATTGAGTTGTTAGTACATGACAGACATTTTACAGAAAAAGTTTACATGTATAATCTCATTTATAATTACACTGACTCAGTGACGTTAATGCAATCATTATTCCTATTTTGCAAGTGAGGGAAGTAAAGCATAGAGAGATTAAGAAAGAAGAAAAATATTGGCAATCAGAAATTCAGAATCTGAGAGAAAGAGAGAATAATGACAAAACTTTTTCTCAAAGAAGATTCAGAAGTAAATATTTCTACCTCTTCTACTTTTAGGGGAGAAAAATAACAAAGCAATAGTGCAGTAGCATTTTCAAGAAGCTCAGGAAAGAATTCAGGAACCAAAGGCATTATATCCAGCTAAGATTTCTTTCAAGTCTCAAAGCCATAGATAAACAATGTTGAATGTTGAAGAATGTTGAGGCTGGGTACCGTGGCCAATGCCTGTAATGCCAGCACTTTGGGAGGCTGAGATGGGTGGATCAGTGGAGGTCAGGAGTTCAAGACCATCCTGGCCAAAATGGTGAGACCACTTCTCTACTAAAACTACAAAACTAGCTGGGTGTGGTGGCACATGCCTGTAATCCAGTTACTCAGGAGGCTGAGGCAGGAAAATCTCTTGCACCGGGGAGGTTGAGGTGGCAGTGAGCCAAGATTCCCGTCGGGCAATAGAGCGAGACTCTGTCTCAAAAAAGAAAAAAAAAAAAAAACAGAAAACTTTTTTTTTTTTTTTTTTTTTTTTGTCTGAGAAATATATTAGAGGATGAATTTTATCCAACCAAAAAATGACTAGGAAAATTTCGGCCAAAAATTGATATTGGCCATTTTATGTATTTAATTATTGAGCTAAGACTACCACAAGGGTGGGATTTTGAGGTTGAAGAATTATATGTAAACATATGCACTCTGACAAAATAGAAAGGATGCAACTAAAAACTGGGAGAGAAAGAGTAGAATGATTGTTGTCTGTTTGATACATAGTAGGTGCTAGACAAAAAATGCTGTATAAAATGAACACAAATGATAATAAAGTGTTAAATAAGAAAAATATTTTTTAAAATATTAAAACAAAGGTAGTTACTAAAATGAAAATACAGACTTTCCTAAGTACTAAAATAACCTTTTAAAATGGTGCAAAGACACAGAAAATGATTTTTTTAAAAACATAGTAAATATAACACTCAAAATAATTACAAGATAATATGACAGATTTGAGACCAAACAAAACAGTTATGTCAATAAATGTGATTAGGGCTTAACTCAGCTACAAACAAACAACATAAAGCAAACTCAACTTTATGCTCTAATCAAGACAACAATTTAAAACAGTCATTAAAAAAGGCAAAAATAAAGGAATGGGCAAGTACAATCCAACAAGAAACAGTGAGACAATAAGGGGTTGCAATCTTGATTCCAAAGTAGAATTTGAGGCATAAACTTTTTAACTGAGATTTTAAAAAAAAAGTGAATGATCAAAGCTACAAAAATGAAAATATCATTTAAATATATATGTACCAAATAACACAGAAACTATTATAAAAAGCAAAAAATACAGAGGATATCATAAGAAATTATAAAAACACAATATTAATAAGAGATTTTAAGATATTCTCAGTTTGAAAGTAGTAAGGCAGACAAAATTTAAATTAAATTACATAAGTCTATAAAATACAAAATTGATAAGGACAGTTTTTTAGATATTCATTGAACAATATACTCCAGTATTAGAACATAATTTATTTTCACTTGCATATGAAAAGACCAAAAATATTCACATTAAAACACAAAAAAAAAATCAGTAAATTTTATAATGTATAAATAAGACAAAACAATCTGAAAAATAAAATTAAACTTCTCTTGCACATGGATATTAAGACTTCTTACATAATTGCCTTTGAGGAAAAAAGGAAAATACACAGAAATTTTAGGATTTCTGAAAAAATATGATAAAGAAAAGCATTACCTATCAAAATCTATGGCATATATTTAAAGTAGTGATAAAAAGAAATTCTCCAGTCTAAGAGATGCTCATTAGTAAAAACGTAAGACTAATAATTTAAATGAATTTAATTCTTCCCTGCAAAATTTAAAGAAAAGTAACAACAAAAAAATCCAAAGAAAATATAACGAAAAAATAATAAATATAAAAGCAAATTCTGTTAGAGAGAAAACATAATAATAATAAATCAAATTCCTGTTATTTTGACAAAAATTTACAAAATAGGTTAAGCACTGGTTAATGGGAATAGAAGAAGAAAAATGCTACAAAGGACATTGTTAAATTAACTGACAAAATTATAATATAAATGGTAGATTAGATATAAATATTGTATATATCCTAAATAGTAACTGATATGCAGTTATAACTCAAAATGTCTATATTCTTAGAAAATATGCATTAAAGTTTTGGGGATAAAATTATGCTAGGTAAATGGCTCAAAATATTATTTTTCTCCCTCCCCTTCTCCTTCTCTCTCAAGAGAAAAAGACAGAAAGCAAATTAGAGAAAAGTTTAACTATTAGTGAATCTGGGAAAAGGGTATATAGATGCTCTGTACTTTTTATTTTTGGAATTTCCCTATTAGTTTTAATTTATTTCCAAGTGTAAAGTTAAACATTGTGAAAGCTTTCTATGCTCACGGTAATTTGTATCAGACAGTTTTTGAGCCTGACATCCCTTCTAATTGCTCCCTCAGACTACATGCAGCCTAAAGTCTCTACTTCAAGAGCATAGCTCTCATATTTCTTCCTTGTGGCTTTTACAGAAGTCAGAAGTTAAGGAATTACACCTGGGTCTAGCAATGGGGAATGAACCAATGGATACTTACCTCAGCCACATCTCTTTATATGGACAATTCTGGAAAATACTCCATGCTTCTCAGAGGGCCTGTAGGAGTCAAGTTTCCTTGTCTACAGAAAGGACCTTACTGGCCCGGCGCGGTGGCTCACGCTTGTAATCCCAGCACTTTGGGAGGCTGAGGCAAGCGGATCCCGAGGTGAGGAGATCGAGACCACGGTGAAACCCCGTCTCTACTAAAAATACAAAAAATTAGCCAGGTGTGGTGGCGGACGCCTGTAGTCCCAGCTACTCGGAGAGGCTGAGGCAGGAGAATGGCGTGAACCCAGGAGGCTTGCAGTGAGCGGAGATTGTGCCACTGCACTCCAGCCTGGGCCTGGGCAACAGAGCGAGACTCCGTCTCAAAAAAAAAAAAAAAAAAAAAAAAAAAAAAGAAAGTACCTTACTAATGCATGCTTTATTTTATTTCTTTGCCCCACCACCCCCGGTCTTACTTTCTTCACGCATTTATTTGTGCTACTTGGAAACACTCCCAAATAAATTACCTCCATACAAGCCCTTGCCACAGTCTTTGCTTTCAGTGAAGTTCTTACTAAAATATATTGCATGAACCAGTCCAACGGTGTTTGGGCTGGTTAAAGAAGAGAGTTAATCTGCCCTCTCGCCTTTTAGGAAAGGCACTGATAATAGCCTGATTTTCTCTGTCCTCAGAGATTCCTATACTACATATATAAACATATATACCATTTTCTTGGCCAAGCACTGTGGCTCACACCTGTAATCCCAGCATTTTGGGAGGCCAAGGTGGGAGAATCCTGCCCCCTTTTGAATAACTGGATTAAATTTGAAACAATTAAAAGGGAAAAGAAAAGAGGAGGTAGAAGAGGGAAAAGCGAAGGAGGAGAAGGAAAAAAAATCAAAAACTCCTCAATTACTCTTCAGTTCTTCATATTACATCCCTTAGGGCTTCTGCATTCACATATACCTGGCATTAAACTGGCATAAATACAACATCACCCATACCATCAGTACAACTGCCGAAAGTCTATTAAATAGCAGAGATCAGTTTTTCCAATTAAGTGATTGTGCACTACTTGTATTATCCAATATAGCTATTAAAAAATGAAAAAAAGGTCTTGGACGTCACTGTAAAGGAGTTGGGATGCAATATAAACTTTTAAAACTAAAGTATGATCTATTCATTATTATTTTTAAAGTCTAGTATTATACACCATGGAATACTATGCAGCCATAAAAAATGATGAGTTCATGTCCTTTGTAGGGACATGGATGAAACTGGAAACCATCATTCTCAGTAAACTATCGCAAGGACAAAAAACCAAACACTGCATGTTCTCACTCATAGGTGGGAATTGAATAATGAGAACACATGGACACAGGAAGGGGAATATCACGCTCCAGGGACTGTTGTGGGGTGGGGGGAGCGGGGAGGGACAGCATTAGGAGATATACCTAATGCTAAATGACGAATTAATGGGTGCAGCAAACCAACACGGCACATGGATACATATGTAACAAACCTGCACATTGTGCACATGTACCCTAAAACTTAAAGTATAAAAATAATTAAAAAAATAAATAAATAACATAAAAAAATAAAATAAAAAATAGACACAAATAAACATAGCAATATTTTAGATACGGGGGAAGTGAAATAAAGGATAAAACACCACTTATATTTCTGGTTTGAATAACTGGATTGAGATTTGATTTAATGAGAAGGGAAAATAAAAGAGGCAGAGGAAGAAAAATAAAAGGAGGAGAAGGAAAAAGATTACAACAGTTAGCATCGTCAGGCACTATGATACCTATATTGATTTTCATTTTGTCATTATAGCTCAAGAGGTAGGTATAATTATAACTTCCATTCTGGACATATAAAAACTGAATTCAAGCCAGGCACAGTGGCTCATTCTTGTAATCCCAGCACTTTCAGAGGCTGAGGCGGGAGGATCACTTGAGGGCAGGAGTTTGAGACCAGCCTGGCCAAGATGGTGAAACCCCATCTCTACTAAAAATACAAAAAAAAAAAAAAAAAGCCAGGCATGGTGGTGCATGCCTGTAATCTCAGCTACTCGGGAGGCTGAGGCAGGAGAATAACTTGAAGCTGGGAGGCAGAAGTTGCAGTGAGCTGAGATGGCGCCACTGCACTCCAGCCTGGATGACAGAGCAAGACTCCGTCTCCAAAAAAAATAAAAAAGAACTTGTACAAAGGCACATAGTTAGTAGATGATTTGTCAGTACTTCAGACAAGCTAGTAGAACCCATAACAACAAAACAATTTATAGAGGTGATGGTGCCACAGTCACCAACAAGTCAGATTTCCACTGGGTTATTAACACTGAGCTTTCCATTATCGATTTAAAACAAAATTTGTAAATAATGCAAAATTATTTCTCATTAAAAACATGAATGAGTCTGTAATCCCAGCACTTTGGGAGGCTGAGGCGGGCGGATCACGAGGTCAGGAGATTGAGACCATCCTGGCCAACATGGTGAAACCCCATCTCTACTAATAATACAAAAATTAGCTGTGTGTAGTTGCGTGCGCCTGTAGTCCCAGCTACTCAGGAGGTTGAGGCAGGAGAATTCCTTAAACCCGGGAGGCGGAGGTTGCAGTGAGCTGAGATCGCACCACTGCACTCCATCCTGGCGACAGAGAGAGACTGTCTCCAAAAAATAAAATAAATAAAAATAAAGCAAAACATGAATGAAGAATACATGGTATATGTCAAAAACAGGAAATTCTGGATCTACTCATTATATCTGTTTTTCATATTATTTTTGAACTGTGAAGCATTATCCCACAAACTATGTTTTAAAAATTAATTTAGCTGAAAAAATATATATATTTTTGAGAGAATAAAATCTATGATTATGTTTAGCAAAAAAGAAAAAAAAAATTTCAGGCAGCACTGGGCTTCCATTCCCATCCAGCAGAAAGAGGAAGGAGCTGGGTAGTCTCTGTCTCTCTCTAAAAGGAGCACGCACTCTGCTGTTTTTCCCTCTTCCCATTCCAGGTTTTTGTAATAGAACCAAGAAAAAAAAAAGAAACCATAAAACTTGAAGAAATTAATTTAATCCAAGAAACAAAAGTGTTTCAGGAATAAGAGAGTAAGTAGTTAATTGTGTGCCAAACGATACTTTAAAGACAAGGTTAAATAAACCATGAGCCAAATTTCTTGTAGAGACAATGGTCAAGTGAATAAGAGACATAGGAAAATAAACATTTATATAATTTGTGGCAAATAAAAAAATAAAGTTTTATAACATGCAGTGGAAATAACCCACAGTAACATGTACAATGCTTACAGGAGCCACCGTTCTTAGAATAGTGATGATTTCATTAATTGTTAAGATTTTTCTTTATTTTCTTAATTTCTATATTATTATATTCTTATTTCTATTATTGTATAATTATCAAATATGTTACTTCTAAAAAGTAAAGGAATCTATTGAATTTAAAGTATCTTGTAAATAGAATTTTCCAAGACTCTCAAATCTTTTGAAAAAAATTGTGTCCCTGGTATGCTGACTTTATTTGCAAAAAAAAGAAAGCTTCAAAGTCCCTAGACGTCCACCCAGCTGTTTCTAGCTTCTGTTATATTTACTCCAATTTATCTAGCATGGCATATAATTAGTTGTTTGGGTCATTGAATAAAGCCTGACTGTACTTGATTATGATTCACAACACATTATTTATATTGTCATTATAAAGGCAATTTTGGGCCAAGGTACATTTCAACTTCTTTTCATTGGGAAAAGCATGTCGAAAAGCTGGTACATAGCCTCCCTCCAAACACTATAAATTATTTTCTGTATGTGTTTAATGACAACATTATGTGTTTTTAATTAAAAATAAATGTGCCTAGAGAGTTCTCCAAAAATACCCATATCCTTGCCACAATATCTGTCTACAGAAATTTTTCACAGCAGTTGTCTAGCTCAAAGTCTATACTTATGAAAATTTTCCTCAATTTAGCTAACAGAAATTAAATTAATTGATGTTTACACTCTCCATGGAACATTTTTCATGGTTACAACTCATGAAATAGTGGACACAACAAATATTTGTGTAAGGGGAAAAGAAAGAATAATTCAATTGAGAATTGTATTCCTCCACTGAATATAAGCTTCCGAAGGCATAAAGTATAGCTGACACAGATTCGCTCCCCTTCCAGACTGGTATTTTTACATATGCCATCCCTTAAGACAGTGAGTAGTGTCACAAGAAATCTAAGATGATAGCTTGTTGATTGTTCTCTGCCTGTTTTCTAGACTCTTGTTAGAGGTCTGAAATGGCTGCGCTTTGTATTAATCTCTATTAACCCCACTCCATTCCAAAGTAAATAAAGTTGGTATTTTTTTCTTTTTAAACTAGCAGTGGTACATACGAAAACCTACCTGGCACATAAACATTTAAGAAATATTTTCATTTATAGTTACCTCAAAAACCCAGGTTCAGTTTAATAATTTATGAAAGTTATAAACATGAGATCAAATTTTGCTTATGCTTTTCCTTCCAGGGTTTCACTAAAAAGCCGTAATATTGTTTAGGAGTCATAAAAGTCTTTAATTTATATATCACAGCCTGCTTTTATTTGGTCTAGAGATCTACATAACACACATGTTATGCATTCCCTAATTGCTCATGCCAACATGATGACAAGAATGCTGAGATTAATTACTTTAATGCTAGCCTAACTCAGCTATTCTAAAGGTCAGATGAAGACTTGCTAAAAAGAAACCAAAACTCTATGAATTAGCTTAACTACTGCAAACTACTGTGATAAATTAGGATTTGTGCATAATTTATTCTTTTTTTTAAAAAAAAAGTCTACATTGTTAAAGAGTTTCAATTTATTAGACTAATTTGTGTATTCTGGAAGGAGACCAGCTCCCATCATCTTATTGGACATTTGATTTAGGATTTTTACCATCAGCACTATTCCTGCTATACGAAGAGGGTGTTACACAGTAGGTAGCTAGTCAGGCAAGAGCAGGGAAGGAGAGCACCTTCCCACCATACCGCCCACTGCTCTCCCACCAGGAATGTCAGGAAACCATCAGGTGATAGTTAGGCAGTTGTCACACTGCCTCTCTGAAATAATAATTGTGTTGCAGGACTTCTCCCTTACTTGAGCTAAAGACAGGGTTCTTTGTCTCACGGACACAAAACTTCAGGCAAGCAGACAATTTAAACGGTGAATAAGATAGGTTTTTTACTGGGTGAAAAATGAAGAAAAGGGGAAAACAGGGACTCTCGCTAGGCCAGAGTGCCCTGCTAGAGTCCTTCCTACCTGCGGTTCAAATTCCAGGTTCCACATAGGAAGAGGCCGGGCCAGGCTCCTCCCTGCTGCGAAGGGCAGGAACTTCCTGAGACTCCACCTCAGTGGGCAGGCTAGTTGAAGTTTCTCCAGGGACCCGCCTCCCTTCTGGCTGTCTCAATTGGTTACAGCTGTTGTCAAGGAAAGGCAGTTTCCCAATAGACAGAAACACCTGAAACTGGTAAGGGCAGGAACTTCCTGAGACTCCACCTCAGTGGGCAGGCTGGTTGAAGTTTCTCCAGGGGCCCGCCTCCCACCGGGCTGTCTCAATTGGTTACAGCTGTTGTCAAGGAAAGGCAGTTTCCCAATAGACAGAAACACCTGAAACTGGTAAGGGCAGGAACTTCCTGAGACTCCACCTCAGTGGGCAGGCTGGTTGAAGTTTCTCCAGGGACCCGCCTCCCACCGGGCTGTCTCAATTGGTTACAGCTGTTGTCAAGGAAAGGCAGTTTCCCAATAGACAGAAACACCTGAAACTGGTATAGCTTCCCAATAAGTAGCTTCCCAATAAGATCTCAGGAGTCGGGTAAGTAAGCTTAAGCATGTGCATTAAGAGGAAAAATGGTGGAATTTAACTGGTATGTGACCTTCCAGGGACATTCCACCACTAAGGGAAGAATGCCTCAAGTGAGCACGCATACAACATAAAAACCCCAAGTCGGCTGGGCGTGGTGGCTCATGCCTGTGATCCTAGAACTTTGGGAGGCCGAGGCGGGCGGATCACGAGGTCAGGAGATCGAGACCACCCTGGCTAACACGGTGAAACTCCGTCTCTACTAAAAATACAAAAAAATTAGCCTGGCGTGGTGGCTCACGCCAGTAGTCCCAGCTACTCGGAAGGCAGAGGCAGGAGAATGGCGTGAACCCGGGAGGCAGAGCTTGCAGTGAGCCGAAATCACGCCACTGCACTCCAGCCTGGGCAACAGAGGGAGACTCCGTTTCCAAAAAAAAAAAAAAAAAAAGTTCAAACCAGGCACTTGACTGCCTGAAGTTGCCTGCTTGGCCCTCTTCCAAGTGCACTTTCCTTCCTTTTATTCCTGCTCTAAAGGTTTTTAATAAACTTTCACTCCAACTCTAAAACCTGCCTCAGTCTCTCCTTCTGCCTTATGCCCTTCGGTGGAATTCTTTCTTCTGAGGAGGCAAGGATTGAGGTTGCTGCAGACCCATACGGATTCACCATTGTAAACAAGGGCAGATATGGGTTTTCACTTACAAGAGTCTGATGCTGAAATCTCTAATATAATACTCTTTAGAGATTTAGTTGAAATCATTTTGGTTTGACAAAAAGATTGGTCTATAAAGAAGGGCATTTTCTAAGTCCAAGATTAGCTATAAACTATTAAAAATAAACTGAAGTTTATAGGTAAAAAAGTAAGTTTATAGCGTAAGAACACAAAAATCACGAGTGACTAATTCTCCTGGTTACAGAATGGGGTCATCAGCCATGTGTTACCTTTCTCTACCGAAATAACATGAGGGTCCTCTCCTCTCTTAGGATTTCTAAATTTACTGTAACAATACCAGCATTTTTTGTTGAAAGCAAATGAATTCATAACTTAACATATAGTATAAGATAAACTTAATAGCTTGGGCATGATGCATATTAAGGTGGTATGCTTCACTTCTATATTCCTACATTTCTGCCTAGTATTCCTAGCTAATATCTATTGCCTCAAAAGGTATCCCTGTAGTGAACAACATAAGAGGTAAGCTCTGCGTTGGGTTTTGCTTTTCCACATACCTGAATCTGTCCCTAAATTGAGTGTTTTCTATAAGAGATGTGTCAAGGTTTTAGTTTGTAAACTGATACTTAAAGCATTTACTTCCATCAATTAGGATGCATCCAAAATTAATTATTATATTAAACTCTCATCTGTGATGCAAAATATCTGCTGCCACAGATGCAGTGTCCCTTTGCCTGCCTGGGATTAGGCAAAGATAAAAAAAAAAATCTGAAAATGGTTTTCAGACTCAGGAACACGGTTATGAATAGATTTCACCTCCATGATTAATTATTTAAAAATAAAATGACTGGAGATGGTAGAGCTGGGTAAGAAAGCAAGGAAAAAATGAGTGCATCTTTTATTCAGTAAGAATTATTAACAAACATCCAGAAAAGCTGAGATTCCAAGAAAAGTAAAATTATGCTCAGGAGAGTTCCTCAGATTCATTATTCTGTACTCAGAAAGCAGACTCCTCTGATTTAACTTTGTTACTTTATAAAAATTGATTTCCTTGGTAAACCAAAAATAAAATTCTCAGCTCTTCAGCCAACTGAATGGATCCCTCCCCTTCACCAATGGCATTCTAAAGTAAACCTGAAACACCAGTTCAGGCCATGATGGAAATGGGTGTTCAGACATGTCTCATCATATCTTCCTTCTTTTGGAATTCAGGCATGGCTAGCCAGCATTAACATTAAAACAGAGGCCGGGCGCGGTGGCTCACGCTTGTAATCCCAGCACTTTGGGAGGCCGAGGCGGATGGATCACGAGGTCAGGAGATCGAGACCACAGTGAAACCCCGTCTCTACTAAAAATACAAAAAAAATTAGCCGGGCGTGGTGGCGGGCGCCTGTAGTCCCAGCTACTCGGAGAGGCTGAGGCAGGAGAATGGCGTGAACCCGGGAGGCGGAGCTTGCAGTGAGCCGAGATCGGGCCACTGCACTCCAGCCTGGGTGATAGAGCAAGACTCCGTCTCAAAAAAAAAAAAAAAAAAACATTAAAACAGAGATGTTAAATCTTTAAGTCTTATTTATTTATTCTCCTCTGAAGCCTGCTACCTGTAGGCTTCATCTGCATAATAAAAGCCTTGGTCTCCACAACCCCTTATTATTTATTTATTTATTTATTTATTTATTTTTTGCGACAGAGTCTCGCTCTGTCGCCCAGGCTGGAGTGCAGTGGCGGGATCTCAGCTCACTGCAACCTCCGCCTCCTGCACAACCCCTTATTTTAACACAGACACTTCCTTCTATTGATTACAGGTTGTTAGATAAACATTTTCAACCAATTGTCAATCAGAAAATCTTTGAATCCACCTATGCCCTGAAATCCATCTCCAACATCCCCCCACTTTTAGTCGACCTTCCTTTCCAGACTGAACCAATATACATCTTACATGTGTTAATTCATGTCTTATGCCTCCCTAAAATGTAAAATATCAGGCGGTAGCCTGACCACTTTAGGCACATATCAGGACCTCCTGAGGCTGTGTCACAGGCATGTCCTTAACTTTTAGTCAAAATAAGCTTCCAACTTGATTGAGATTTAGATACTTTTTGGTTTACACTTTCAGCACACACACACACACACAAATTATATCTGTAGTGCAAATAAAGAAGTGATCCTCAAGACCTAAAGTTTCTTTTTCATTTTCCTTTTTTTCCCCCCAAAGCAAAGTTTCTATAGCCTCTTGCCCACAGGAAATAGCAAGACAAGGCATCTGCTGTCAAGACTGAGTGACAATTTGTAATAATTAGCATCAGGAACAATAGACCACTTTTTAAACTCCTACTCAGAGTGCTTAGCAAAGTATTCAAAGTCATTTAAATTGTTTGAGAGATAATAAGGACTAAAGAACTTGCAGGTGTTATGCACAGAGGCAATGAGCACTGCAGTCATTACACCACTGTAATTCCAACCAAAACAATCTCCCCAACAGTTGCAGAGGAATTTAATGGTAACTCACTTTGAGGAGGAAGGTTCTTAAGTGTAGCCTTGAGCAGTAAACCTTTGGAAGGAAGATTAGTAGGCAATTTTTGGCCTCATAGTCATAACCTTTATGGGTGATTCTACCTGAAATTTGGCTTCTGCTTAGCTCTATCTCAGATCCTTTGAAACACCTGTGTGCCTGAGATTTGCTGCAAGGGTGCTATTGCCATTTTCAGAAGACTTATGCCAGCTGCTTTGGAATTGGTAAGGGATCGATTTAAGACAGAAAGAAGTCTAGGAAATAACTGAGAGGGAGAAAGCATACAAACTAACTTAGGAGTCATGCTTTTCATGTCACATAGATGGGATTTTCTTTCCCTGGGTTGTCTTTTTGAATTCCTCCTTGAAATAGCAGCAATGCAGAATTCTGATGAAACAACACCTGTTCCGACCCCAGGGCAGGCTGTTGGGCAGTAATCCTTTTGGATACCAATTCATTCAAGTCTGCTAAATAATTAGTGAGTCAACTTTCCTAGTTGATTTCCATTCCTATGGGCAATACTGACTCTTTTCTAATTTGAATCATTTTATAAGATAATTCTAGAATATAGTTTCCAACAAATGAGATTCCACTTTACCTTAAACTGAAAAATGAAATTCTCTGTGTTAAAGTTTTAATAAATATTTTTAAAATTATTCTTTAATTAGAGAAAAATCCCCAAAATGTATGTATTTGCATTATGTGATGCAAATTATTATTTTAAACATAGAAAACAAAAAAATATAATTTAAGTCCCTTCTGAAATCTAGCAGCATATTCTTTTTAGGACAATGCGTACAATATTATTATTTATTTCACATGTTTTATTATTTTAATGTAAACATCTAGAAAGTAAAAATGACTCATAAATGACACGTATTTGTAGATTTCCTGTGAATTAGTTCATCTAAAACAACCTTGGCACAAATGGTACAGATAAACATGTTTCATGAGCTGTGTATAATTTAATTTTAGAATTAAGCAATTATGCAATTCACATGTATGAATATATAAAGACTAATATATACATATGTTATTTACAACTATGTGTGATGATTAAGTGTCATGTAAACTGAGTCCTTTTGAGAGGAGGTGCCAGCTGGGCTTCCTGGGTGGAGTAGGGGCTCAGAAACTCACTCATTTCCTGCATCAGGACTTCCTTCGGTCCTGGATGAATAATATTGAAGATACATGCTTAAAATATTCCTAACACCAGGATTTCTGCATGTGTTTTCTTCCCCAAGAAAGCTATAAACAGCAAAAATTTTGCTGTAAGTTTACCTGTTTCCTGTCTCCCTCTATCCCTTCCCCCTCCCCTGAAACTAAAGTAAAAGGAATGTTAACTGCCGGTTTTCTGTGACCAGCAGACCTTATCTATACCCCCAATTCCAATTCCTTGTAAACATACTTTGTAAAGTCCTGTAAGATCCTGTCTCCTTTGCCATGCCGCTGCAAGGTCATAAAGTAGATAAAACCTAAGTTGCAATTCCGGTTTTCCTCAAAATCTAAGACATGTCACAAAATAATTTACTGCCTTCGTTTCTTGCTCTGGTAACATCTTCCCGCCGAACGTATTTCCCGCCTTAAAGAGTTTAAAAGGCAATCACCCAAGTCCAGCAGTGGCTACCCCATTCAGGACCCCTTTCATGCTGTAGAAGCTTTGTACTTTCACTCTGCTCAATGAAGCCTACAGCTTTTTCTCGCTCTTTGTTTGTGTCTCTATCACAGCCACCACACCAATTCTTTGGCGTGGCTAGGCAAGAACCTTAGGCGTTACACTTTGGAAATATCTGACATATAAACATTACATTGTTCCATATATTAGACACATACAAATAATTTAAAACTTTATTTCTTCTGTATTATATCTAAAAAAAAAAATTATTAAATAAATCAGATCCCACAAAATAGGGCCTTGAGACAGGGCCTTGCTCTGTCACCCAAACTGGAATGCAGTAGTGCAATCACAGATCATTGCAGCCTTGACTTCCCATGCCCAAGAGATCCTCCCGCCTAAGCCCCACAGGTAGCTGGGACCACATGCACATATGACCATGCCTGGTTAATTTTTAGAAAAAAAATTTTGTAGAGATAGTGTCTCCCTATGTTGCTCAGGCTGGTCTCAAATGCTTGAGCTGAAGTGATCCTTCCACCTCAGCCTCCCAAAATGCTGGGATTACAAATGTGAGCCATATCTCCCTGTAGCAGGACGAGCCGCAGACAAAACCTCTCAGACACCGAGCTGTAGAAGGTAGAGCTTTATTCAGCTGGGAGCATCGGCAAGCTACTGCCTTAAAATCCGAGCTCCCCAAGTGCACAGTTTCTGTCCCATTTAAGGATTCACAACACTAAAGATTTCACATGAAAGGGTCGTCATTGATTTGAGCAAGCAGCGGGTACATGACAGGGGCTGCATGCACTGGTGGTCAGAGAGAAACAGAACAGGGCAGAGAGTTTCACAGTGTTTTTCTATACAATGTCTGGAATCTATGAATAATATCGGTTTCTAAGTTATGAGTTGATTTTTAACTACTGGATTTAGGCCAGGCAGGCCCAGCCCTGGTTTTGGGCCTGGCGCCGGGCTACCTGTCTTTGGTTTTACTTCCTTGTTGTTTTTTCTTAAAACAGGTACTGAGTTTCATGCTCGTCCATGTGAAGAGACCACCAAACAGGCTTTGTGTGAGCAACATGGCTGTTTATTTCACCTGGGTGCCGGTGGGCTGAGTCCGAAAAGAGAGTCAGCAAAGGGTGGTGGATTATCATTAGTTCTTATAGGTTTTGGGATAGGCCGTGGAGTTAGGGGCAATGTTTTGGGGGCAGGGGGTGGATCTCACAAAGTACATTCCCAGGGATAGGAAGAATTACAAGGAAGCTTCTTAAGGGTGGGGGAGATTACAAGGTACCTTCTTAAGGGTGGGGGAGATTACAAAGTACATTGATCAGTTAGGGTGGGGCAGAAACAAATCACAATGGTGGAATGTCATCAATTAAGGCTATTTTTACTTCTTTTGTGGATCTTCAGTTACTTCAGACCATCTGGATGTATACATGCAAGTCACAGGGGATGCGATGGCTTGGCTTGGGCTCAGAGGCCTGACACTGAGTATAAAACAATATAAAATAATATGAGAGGGTCTTTCTCTTCCTTCAGCCCAGCCTATATTTTATATTTTTACAGTGCTAAAATGCTGATATTTAATAATAATAATAAACGGCCGGGCGCGGTGGCTCACGCTTGTAATCCCAGCACTTTGGGAGGCCGAGGCGGGTGGATCACGAGGTCAGGAGATCGAGACCACGGTGAAACCCCGTCTCTACTAAAAACACAAAAAATTAGCCGGGCGTGGTGGCGGGCGCCTGTAGTCCCAGCTACTGGGAGAGGCTGAGGCAGGAGAATGGCGTGAAACCAGGAGGCGGAGCTTGCAGTGGGCCGAGATCGCGCCACTGCACTCCAGCCTGGGTGAAAAAGCAAGACTCCGTCTCAAAAAAAAAAAATAAAATAAAAAATAATAATAATAATAAATGGTATTGCTATGTAGAAAGAAAATTAGATTTGGATAAGAATTAAACATTTTAAACATTTCACCTGAAAGTATAATCTATTATTGGAGGTCTTTTTTAACATATATAGTTTCAAATATACCTAATACTATTACATTGCAAAAATTAAAGTTCATGGAAATTGTTTTAATGTACATTTTAGTATAACCTTCATTGTATTATTATTTTTAAAGTGAGCATTCCTTTTAAAAGAAAAACTATACATATACAAAATTAGCAATTAAACTTTTCATGCGCGTCTGTGTGAAGAGACCACCAAACAGGCTTTGTGTGAGCAATAAAGCTTTTAATCACCTGGGTGCAGGCGGGCTGAGTTCGAAAAGAGAGTCAGCAAAGGGAGATGGGGTGGGGCTGTTTTATAAGATTTGGGTAGGTAAAGGAAAATTACAGTCAAAGGGGTTGTTCTCTGGCGGGCAGGAGTGGGGGGTCACAAGGTACTCAGCGGGGGAGCTTTTGAGCCAGGATGAGCCAGGAGAAGGAATTTCACAAGACAATGTCATCAGTTAAGGCAGGAACAGGCCATTTTCACTTCTTTTGTGGTGGAATGTCATCAGTTAAGGCGGGGCAGGGCATTTTCACTTCTTTTGTGATTCTTCAGTTACTTCAGGCCATCTGGGCGTATACGTGCAAGTCACAGGGGATGCAATGGCTTGGCTTGGGCTCAGAGGCCTGACAAAACTTTTCTGACTGTTCAGATCATAACCAGTGAGTTTTCTCAGTCATGATCATATGTGAAAACAGCATTAACATAATAAACCAAAATACTATTCTGAAATGTATTTGCAAAAAAGCATAATATTTTTTACTGTAGTTAATGTTGAAGCTAGTTTGTTGTTCAATTTATTTTTAAACTAAATTGTTTCGAGAATGACCTGGAGAGTTATCTGGATAATTTAATAATTTCTTTTATTATACAAAATAGTCATATTATGTATAAGTTAACAATATGTCATCTAGTTGTAGAGATGATATTTCTGGAGTTCACACCTTGTATATTTTGTCTGACAATATACATAACTTGGCATTTGTTACAGTTTGAGTATGTCCCCTAAAAATTATGTGTTGAAAACACAATCCCAATTCAAGAGGGATGGAAGATAAGCCTAATGAGAGGCATTTAGGTCATGAGAAATCCACCCTCATGAATGGATTACTGCTGATTATAAAAGGGCTTGAGGTTGCAGTTTCAATCTCTTGTTCACTCTCTTCCTCTCTTGCCCTTTTGTCTTATGACAGGGGATGACACACCACAAAGGCCTTCCCTGATAGTACTTCATGAAGATGTGGACACCATGCTTTTGGACATCCCAGCCTCCAGAACAATGAGCCAAATAAATTTCTCTTCATTATAAATTACCCAGTCTATAGTGTTCTGTTATAGCTTCACAAAACAGACTAAAACAGCATTTTTTTTTTTTTTTTGAGTACTCTTAGCTAATTCTTACTAGGATAAAAGAAACAATGTTGTCCTAATTTCAATCATGGATATCATTGTTTGAGATAAAAAGCTTTTTTTATGAATTTAATTCCATCATAATCTTAGTAGTAGCTAAAAATCAGTAAAGTATGTATATTTTTTCTGCGTAATGCAACCTATATATTTAATATAACGTAAATGTTTAATATAATATAATGCAAAATAATATATTTTATTCTGATTCACTACATAATAAAAAATGGATAAATTTTCAAACTATAATTGCCATACAATTTGATTTACAATAATTTCTTTTATATCAAGACCTTATAATGGTAATGCCACTTATCTTTTGATCGACTCTCCATTATTATTTTTCATTCACTTAAGTGACTACATCCTTCAGTGATTTGGAGGCCTGCAGCCTCTTGAAGTGTATTCTCAGAGGGTTCAAAATATAACATTAGATTTCTGTTTCACTTTGATATTTTATTTCATGGCAGCTATAACAAATAACTTAAGGTGTTTCTTCTGTGATAAGGTAATATTAATTTCCAGCAACAGATGTGGATTCCTCAGTTTTTCTGCCAGGTACAATTTGGAAAATACAGTTGCTATATTTTTTCACAATTTTACTTTTGCTCTTTTGACTCAACCTGGCTATATAACTAGAGATAGTATACACCGTTGACTAAAATTATTTTTGAATTAGACTGTTTAGAAGGCACTTTTAAATATTTGTTTGTTTATTTGCTATTGTGTTTCACTTCCTAACATCCCTTTCCATCAACAATAAAAATAGATATGTTAGAAATATTTACATAAACACCCTTGAGAGTTGTGATCAATTGCAAAGTTTAGAATAAACAGTCAACAAAAGACTGCCATTATGTCAGATATCAATTGAAAGTTCACGGGACAAGGTATACAACAATACCCTTGTATTTGATTTCACTAGAAAGACTCACAGAACTTATTTAAAGCTGTTATACTTTTACTTGTGGTTACAGCTTATTACAGAAAAAGAATACAGGTTAAAATGTGCCAGGAGATGAAGTATTATACCTATGTCAGAATCCAGCAAAGCTACCAAACGTGAAGATCCTATTGCCCTCAACCTGGGGGAGTGGCAAATTTATTAGCTTCTGGGCATTGCTATGTAACCATATACATGAAGTATTCTTAACTAGAAAAGCTTTCAAGTCTTTGGCGTCCAGAATTTTCAGTAGCATTCAATCACTTACCACTGCTGTGGCTGACATTTAGTCTTCATCCCTTTCTGGAGGTTGGACTGACATTTTTATTCCCCAGGTACTTTTGGAGGCAGAACTGAAAACTTGTGGCCCAAAGATTCCATCATAGAACACTTTTAGACTGGATAGTGGCCAAAGCTCCCAGGCAAAGACATTCCCATCAGGAAGGATATTCCAGTGGCCTAGAGACCACTAACCAAGAAACCAAGGATGAAGGCCAGACCTATCTTTTGGTAAAGTTAATTCTTAACTATGCAAAAATTAAAATTACTAAACCTGAAACAGGCACATTGAGTTCAGCAAATGTATGAATCAATGAGTTTTTTTCATCTTTTTTTGAGACAGAATTTCACTCTTGTTGACTGTGGTGGAGTGCAATGGCACGATCTTGGCTCACTGCAACCTCTGCCTCCCAGGTTCAAGCAATTCTCCTACCTCAGCCTCCCAAGTAGCTGGGATTACAGGCCTGCACCACCACGTCCGGCTAATTTTTTGTATTTTTAGTAGAGCTGGGTTTTCTCCATGTTGGTCAGGCTGATCTCGAACTCCCAACCTCATGTGATCCACCCACCTTGGCCTCACAAAGTGCTGGGATTACAGGTGTGAGCCACTGCCCCCAGCCACCATTTTTTTTTTATTTGACATTTCTAAAAATTTCTGTGGCTTAGCACAGAACTATAGTAAAATCATGATATAATTCAGGGATGCTACCTTGCATATTATTCAAAACTTTCAGCATGAATTTAGAACATGCTGGTTTTGCATTTCAATTCAGTTATTAGGCATGCAACATAAGAAAATACAGAACAGAAAGTGTTTTCCATCCCTGTTTCCAAATCAGCCCCTTATATTAAAGTGAAATTCTCATGGGTGCATCACTTCAGTGTCACTTCTTGAGGATACATATCTATGTATGTTAGACATAGGTAAGTGATGTGTGTGTGTGTGTGTGTGTGTGTGTATGTTTCCCCCTCAACCAGATGCACAAGGAAGAGTAAAGCAAAAGCAAACTTTCTTCTCCAACTCTCTTCTCTCTATTTTCCCATTTGCCCTTTCTCTAAACAGAAACTCCTTCTTTTATATTTACTAGAGTAAATTGACTGGCAAATGAGAGCCTTATTCCCATTATCCACACAAAACTCATAATCAATAAATGAATAGCAAACAAATTTGAGTACATGATGATAAAAGAATATCATCTCAAACAAAAATAACTCCTAAAATATAAGAAAGAAATGTTCTATAAAACTTTGGTAGACCATTAATATAAAATTTACAAAAGAAGAAATACAAAATGATAAAACAACATTTTCAGCTACACTAATAGGTAGAGAAAAACAAATTGCTGTGACAAAAATTTTATATTTTTGCAAAATAGATTTCCAGGAACATTCTTTTTTTTTTTTTTTTTGAGACAGAGTCTCTCTCTGTCGCTGCAGTGGCAACCCCCACCTCCTGGGTTCAAGAGATTCTCCGTCTCAGCCTCCCGAGAGGCTGGGACTACAGATGCCCGCCACCACGCCCAGCTAATTTTTTTTGTATTTTACTAGAGATGGGGTGTCACCATGCTGGCCAGGCTGGTGTCGAACTCCTGACCTCGGGTGATCCGCCCGCCTCTGCCTTCCAAAGTTCTGGGATTACAGGCGTGAGCCACCGCGCACGGCCTCCAGGAACATTCTTAAACACATTTATTGGGATGAGATCGGGACCATATTTAAGTTCCTTTTTGGTGTATGCCCAAGGGCTACCATGTTAGCTTGCACGTAATAGACACTCAATGCATATTTATTCAATAGATTTTAGAGTACAATTCTAGATTGAATGTATTTTGTTTATAATTAAAACAAGTTCATAAGCTTTGATCATTGACTGAAAGGAATGTAGTATTGACAGTTTTTATTAAATTTGAAAAGCTCACTCTGGACCTATTTCTGAATGTAAGTCCAGCTTATTTCTATGTTGTAGATTGTAGCAAATTATCAAATAGGAATGTAATTTGGGCACCACAGCAGTAAAGTTGCTTTCAAAATCTTTCTATAGTAACTAATTCCTGACATATATAAAATCATGTATGAACGTGTGTGTGTATATAAGTATGTGTGTATGTATTTACTACCTATTTGTGATTCTCCTAATTACATGGCAAAATTCAGAGTTGATTATGATTATATTATGAAAAAATTAAGAAAGCCTACTTTAAAACATTGAGTAATATAGTCAAGACTAGAAACATTTATTAAATATGGAGATGAAAATAAAATTCAGTCTTCTGACTCTCAGCCCATTACTCTCCTTCTGCTGTAATGGACATCTTCTCTTTCTAACTGGACTCTTGGAAACCCTAAATTTATCTTCCTATGTACAAAGTAACATGGAGAAATATTATAATACTACAAATAATTAAAGCAGAAAAAAACTATTTTTGCATATATAAATTTCTAACTGTTTTAAATCTAGTACTTGTAAACACTAATTTCATACCTAATGTAGAAGATGAAAAAGGGAAAAAGCAACTCTTAAAAATGGTTTTCTTCTTTTCTGTCTAGGCTGTTGCTTCTGTAGTTTAGTTCCCTTTCGGCACTATCAGTCTCTTTTAAAGTAGCAGCACATCTGTGTCTAATACATCCCTTTCAAGGACTGTTATGCTCTTTTGGATAATTGTTTTTCTAACATCATTAGGGCTTTCTAAGCTTTAAGTTTCCACGATATATACTACAAGATAATTTGAACTAAAAAGAGAATAGCGTGTAGAAAATTGTTGTCTTCCCTCAGTTTTAAAACAGAATTAACCTTAAAACCGAAAGTTATTTATTTAAGCATTAATTAAATAGCTAAATCAACTTAGCTTATATAAGGTTCAAAAATTTCTGTTGTCTGGAGAATGTTTATCTTTTCCAAAGTTCCGCTCACTGTTCCACTAATGATTTAAATTTTAGATTCAAACGTATTAGAAACTATAGTTCTAATGAATATGAAGGTCATCTCTGTTTCTCCTAAAAATAAAGGCTTACTAAGATCAAATAGCCTAGATTTATAAGTAGGCAAATGTGGATATTTTTGTCTCTGTTTGTTACTTATCTATTAATAAGTTACCAATAATTTACCATTATAAATATTACAATCTTATAATTATCATAATCATCACCATTATTCTATTATTTTCCCCATTTATTAAATATATTAGATAGTGTATATGGTTTTATATTTTTAAAATTAGAATAATAAAATTCAATCTCCCCAAATCACATTTTAGAAGAACAAAAGTTTTGTATATTTTTTATTAATAACAGGTACACCTTTTCAAATTTTTGACACAGAATGACACATTTTGGCAAATACGTTCTGCTGCTTATTCCTAAGAAGAAAAAATATTTTTCTTGGTAAAATTTCACTGAGAATGCATGATCTCATAATATTCATTATTAAAAAGAACTATGAAGAATATTAAAAACCAATACTATTTTTCTGACCTATATGTTTAATTTTATTTGCAGGCATTATGAAATAAAATATATTAATTCAATATTTGAGTTGTATTATTTGATAACTTTAAGTCAACAAAATATTTTATAGTGAAATATTTTATAATTATACAATCACCAAAGTAAAATAATTATTTAAAAAATGTTAAGAAATTATCAAACCACCTTGTAAAACATGTATTCTAATTTCAGTTTACTTGAATTTATGTCCTACTATCTAAATTCCCTGTTGAACTCAGGCAACAGGGCTAGCAAAATGCAAAAATTTTACATCTTCATGGCAAAATATGCACTGATTCTCAGCTTTTTCCTCAAGGCTAAGCATTCATAGACAGTCATTGACAACATTTCTCTCTACAGTGTAGTTATGTTGACAGTGATATAGATCACCAAATTATTTTTTATAATTCAAGATGTTCAGGGTAAATTCAATCTCTGTTGATTTCATAGAACTTGAACAACTTCCTCTCTCTCTCTCTGTCTTTCTCCTCTCCCTAAGACTGCATCTGTGTACTCAGATATATGTGTGTTATCAACCCATGCTATTGATTTTCTCTTCTCTTCTTGATATAGTTACTGTATGCTGATGACCTAATAAAAATTCATTTAAGAAAACTATGTAAAATTAGTTCATTAAGACATTTTATGAGGTCATAATATACATTATCCAAAATAAAAAGAGAGAGGAAGTCTACGTTGTAATCAGCTAGCGAGGACGTGCACAGACACACAAACACACACA
Organism: Symphalangus syndactylus; assembly: GCF_028878055.3. Classification (NCBI taxonomy): domain Eukaryota; kingdom Metazoa; phylum Chordata; class Mammalia; order Primates; family Hylobatidae; genus Symphalangus; species Symphalangus syndactylus. Next base: position 108,200,537 of record NC_072426.2, on the reverse strand, counting down.
CATGCGTGCACGCGAGCCTAATAAGAATCTAGAATGCTATTGAAATAAACTATAATGACATTTAAATTTGAAGTAGGATACCAAATGATTTTTGTATTAAAGTAAAATATTGTTGTATCTCCCAATTTGACATTTATGTCTGAGCTATATCCCCTTAGACAAGTACAAAAGATCTAATAAATAAAGTAATAAAGAAAATAGCAAGTCTATATTCCTATCATCTTAAAGAGACATCACTCATTTTTTAAATTAATGGTAGCTAAAAAATGAAGTGATTATAAATCTCTTTCAAGACTTGTTACAAGAATAGCAGTAAATATACTGTTAAAATCTACATTATTCTCTTTTTAAAAATAATCTTTCAAAATTGTCATAATTTTTTTAATATCATAAACATTGTGTTATGAAAGCAATGAAACAATGAAATAATGGTTTTGTTTGATAGTGCACTTGAGGAGAGAGGCAGTTATCTATTGCAAACAAAATTAGTTTGTAAATTCATTCTGAGAATGAGTTTGTGTTAACAGTTTATTGGTGACAATTATTTGAAAGTAATGATTCAAAAACAATGCAGATAAATTTTTTATCTTATAAAATGTTAATAAGCAATACTTTTGTTGGAAGTTTAATAAAACTTTCATCAAAGATAAAAATATTCCCCTGAAAGCATTTCAGTCATTTTATACAAATTACAATTTGGTTAATCAAAATGAACAGCGAAAGAAATACTGTGTGTTATAATTTTTAGGATATAATGACTTTATTAGTATAAGCATGTCAAGTAATTCTATGACTATATTAAAACTTTGTTAAATTTCCTAAATGATCTTAATTAGGTTTATTATCATTCTAAAACATAAAAAAGATATAGTGATAACTAAAAGTGTCAATAAATAAGGAAAAACTTTGGAACAGTTATGGATTAATATTATGTTTATGTTTTATTTTCCAAAATTATAATTAGTGTGTAAACTAGGTTTACGGATGTTTTGAAATAGGTCAAAATGAGATGAGCAAAATTCTAAAAGAATTTAAAAACATTAGGGCAGTGTTTACATGTGTGATATTATTTGATGATTATGAGTAGAGAATTCTGTTAAGTTAAAGAAATAGAAGCTTCATTTAGATATTCCACCTTTAAGATAATAACTGTAAGTAGTATATTAATAAATTTATCAAAATACTCAAACTTATTGTCATTTAATAGTCAAATGTAAGGTAACTTCTAGTAGTTATAAAACTGTACACTTATTTATTTGTACTGTAGGATATTTTAAAATATTCATTTAAAAATGTTTATTCTTTAAAATAAAAATAGAAATTTAGCCATTCTAAATTTACATGTTTAAACCGGGCGCGGTGGCTCACGCTTGTAATCCCAGCACTTCGGGAGGCTGAGGCGGGCGGATCACGAGGTCAGGAGATCGAGACCACGGTGAAACCCCGTCTCTACTAAAAACACAAAAAATTAGCCGGGCGTGGTGGCGGGCGCCTGTAGTCCCAGCTACTCGGAGAGGCTGAGGCAGGAGAATGGCGTGAACCCGGGAGGCGGAACTTGTAGTGAGCCGAGATTGCGCCACTGCACTCCAGCCTGGGCGACAGAGCGAGACTCCGTCTCAAAAAAAAAAAAAAAAAAAAAAAGAATTTACATGTTTAAGAAATAAAATATTCTAAACATATCAAATGATTTAAGGATTAGAAATAAGCAAACATTATCTATACAAAAAAGGAACATTTACAGAGTTTATAATTCACTAGATCTATATTCAATAGATTATAAGATTCCAGTGTATGCAGTTTCTTACACAATTACAGATATAAAATAAAGCATTGAAATATTTTCCTTAAAAAAATTAATAAATTGTGCTGGTTTTAGTCTGCACAATTTATAAAACAACCTTTGTTAACCAATGGTCAAGTACGTTCCAAATATTATAGCTATTGACATTATTATCTATTGTTATTATCATTGTTAATTAGAAAACAGCAATCAATGTCATTAGATTAGAAAGTAGTTATTCTATTTACTTGATAAATAAGAATGTTAATATAGTTCATCAAATTAGTGCTTTTTCTTTATTTATCTTACATATAATTTTTAACTTATGTAAATCTCATTTATAGCCATGATATAATATATTGAAATGTTCTAAAATGAAGAGTAACACAATTTCAAAATATAAGTAAAAAGATAGTTTACAGTTACATAAAATTTCTAAGAATTACATTATATATTTATTAATAAATGTATATGTAAATAAGATTGCAAATAATCCATCTAAATGTGAATAAGAATTTCTCTACTGTAGAAATATAATTTTAAAAATCATAGATATATCTATTTTCAACAACTAACAGAATAAGTTACTTACTAACCTCTTCTAGATTTTTTTTTTTGTAAAAATAGAGAATAGATAGAATCAGGCATTCTGTGATTTTTTTCATCTCATGTGGCTCATCAATGTATAACCGCAATGGTCTTCTTTTGTTTGGTGCTTTATAAGCATCTGGATGGATTTGAGGAAAATACTACAACTTTCAAAGGCACATACTTAAGTTGAGCCAATAGTGCTACTGACCTTTTAAAGCTACAAGTAACTTCACAGCCAAAATAATAATCATAAAAGTATTAGACGCTTTCCATTAAGCATGGTCCTAATGAAGAATTGTGCTTTCAAAAATTAGTTTATAAATAATCTAACATAGTACTTAGTTCTCAAAAGCAAACATAAAAGCTAAAACATAAAATGTAAGCCTTTTTATCAATGTGAGGCTAATGCTAAGTAACCTCCTATTCATTCTTCTGATGGGATGTAGTGTACTCGAAGAAAAAACTGCTTTTTTATAAATTTATATTCTTTCAGTAGTACACCTTGGGTAATACATCAACAACTTTACTCTGCAAATAAAGTTCAGTGCATAACTGTTTTCATTTATGTATATTTCATATTTTAAAAATTAGTTTAGTTAATTCCTATGGGCTTTTTTTAAAAGAGTAAGAACATACAATATCTCTCTCTTTTTCTTTTCCTCTATCAACAGTTTGTCTCTATAGCAAGGACACAAAATATAAAAACTTTCATTATTGCTGGCTGAAATGTCAAACAGATCCATTTTCAAATCATATGTGATATATGCTTCTAAGGCTTTCTTAAGAAAGATAATGGTTCATCCATACATCAAAGGGAAAAAATTCACTAATTAGAAGAGTATCTGTTTGGCTTTTGCTTTTTTAAATATAACTTTTAACCATTTTAACAACTGTCTGTTTTTAGAGAGAGATTCTTATACTGGCATGTACTTAGAATGATTAAGTACGTGAATCCAGGTAGAGTAAGATAGCTTTATTTCTTCTATCTTCTCTTATTATGTTGGAATGAATAGTTTATATCCAAGTGAATTACCCTTGGTATTCATCTCTGTCACTTGGCCCTTTCCTTTGTGTCAGTCTTTATCTATTTCTATCACTCACTATGCAATGTGAGTCTTAGATTGGGTATTCACTACAACTGTTGATTACCAGTGACTGATCTGAAAATCAAATATGAGAGAGAATTCAAGAGGGGAGAAATTCTGAATATCCATTCAGAGAATCTCTTCTATGCTTAAGACTTTATTCTAACTGTATTGAACATTTAAATATTAAATCAGTCTGCAGGATTATAAATTTATTATGACCCATAACTGGCAGCCTGTGTATAACCTTTCTCATATTTCAATAAATGAGATATAATTCAAATAAAAATGTGAAATTTTCATATGATGTCTTTGAAAAGAACTGGTAAACAATTAATTTCCAGTATCTGGAAAAGATTTTCCATAATTAGACTGAAAAATAACTAAAATCCTCCATTCTAAGCCAATGAAAAGTAAGAAGAGCAGCCTGTTTTAGTCTGTTTGGACTACTAAAAACAATGCTACCATAAACAGTGGGTTAAACTATAAACAGTTATTTCTTACAGTTCTGGATGCAAGAAAGTTCACGATGAGGGCTAAAGAAGATTCAGTGTCTGGGGAGGGACTGCTTCCTTGTTTTTAGATGATCATCTTCTTTCTCTGTCCTCACTTGGCAGAAAGAGAGTAAGGAGCTCTCTGGGGTCTCCTGAGTAAGAGCACCAGTCTTATTTATGAAGGCTCTGTCCTTCTCACTTAGTCACCTCTCAAAGGCTCCAATTTCTAATGCCATCACACTGGGGAATAGAACTTCAACATGTACATTTTTTTCTTTTGTTTCAAGACAGGGTCTTGCTCTGTCGCCCAGGATAGAGTGCAGTGGCACCGTCCCAGCTCACTGAAGCCTCACACACTTCTGGGCTCAAGCCATCCTTCCACTCAGCCTCCAGAGTAGATGTGACCCCAGGCATAAGCCACCACACCCAGCTACATTTTTAACTTTTTGTGGTTACGAGGTCTCACTTTGGTAACAAGACAGGTCTGTAACCCCTGACCTCAAGCTATCCTCCCACCTGAGTCTCCCAAAGTGCAAGGATCACAGGTACGAGTCATTGCATCTGGCCACATCTAAATCTTGTAGGGACACAAACATTCATTTCTTCACACTGTGCCATAGAGATTAGGTAAAATGATCCTCTCTTCTTTTTTATTACCTCAAATGCCATACCTTTACTCTATCTGTCATCTGAGTAGAAGACTGTGAACTCTTAACTTTAAACTCTGAAAAAAAATTTGTCCCCAAAATTTTTAAGATGTAATAACTAAATTCCTAGGGTAAAACAAGTCAAATAAGGACACAGGAAAGGCTACATTACAAATTGGATTTATGGTAATTTTCAAAAATTTAAAGTAATTCAAGAAAACCAAAATGATTTTTATATACTTTTTATGTACATGATGTGTTTTTCATTGAGACAGAGGAGCTAGGATTAAACTTTGTCTCACAATGAAGAAGCTACATAAACAAGATGTTTGCTAGATGTTAAGAAAGAAAAGTTATACACATCAGCCTGCTTTTGCGTGAGCATCTCGAATGATTATTAATCTAGCACAAATGTGGATAAGAGATAAGACCTTGGCAACACAGACATCCTATATGATGATAAGCAATTTCTCAAGGTTGAAGTGTCCTTGTTTTATGATGACTAATGGTGAAAATAAACCACTCACAAATAATATTGAGAAAGTAAAACAACAAGAAAATGAAAAGATTTCCTTGAAGGGTCAGAGTAAAAAAATAGGTCTATGTACTACAGTAAATTCAATATGTTTTATAATAGTATAACATGCTTCTATAAAAAAAGTTTAAAAGTTATAAATAGAAAAATTGAGATTAAAAGCACAAATACAAACCAACAAGAGAATGACATTTAACAGAAATAGATCTACTATGTTACCTGACACATTCGAGCTGACCAAATAGTATTTATGTAATGGAGCAAAGATTGCATTAAAAGTGATTGTAGTGCTGTTGGGAGTTGCTTGGAGGTTGGCGGCGCGGGGCTGAAGGCTAGCAAATCGAGCGATCATGTCGCACAAACAAATTTACTATTCGGACAAATACGACGACGAGGAGTTTGAGTATCGACATGTCATGCTACCCAAGGACATAGCCAAGCTGGTCCCTAAAACCCATTTGATGTCTGAATCTGAATGGAGGAATCTTGGCGTTCAGCAGAGTCAGGGATGGGTCCATTATATGATCCATGAACCAGAACCTCACATCTTGCTGTTCCGGCGCCCACTACCCAAGAAGCCAAAGAAATGAAGCTGGCAAGCTACTTTTCAGCCTCAAGCTTTACACAGCTGCCCTTACTTCCTAACATCTTTCTGATAACATTATTATGTTGCCTTCCTGTTTCTCACTTTGATATTTAAAAGATGTTCAATACACTGTTTGAATGTGCTGGTAACTGCTTTGCTTCTTGAGTAGAGCCACCACCACCATAGCCCAGCCAGATGAGTGCTCTGTGGACCCACAGCCTCAGCTGAGTGTGACCCCAGAAGCCATGATGTGCTCTGTATCCGGAACACACTTGGCAGATAAAGGAAGCTTCTGAGTTTGAGACCATGGCCGTTACAGGGATCATGTAAACTTCCTGTTTTTGTTTTTTCCTCCCGGGTGTTGTATGTATGGTGACTTGTGGATTTATGTTTCATTGTACTGGAAACTTTCCATTTTATTCAAGAAATCTCTTCATGTTAAAAGCCTTGATTAAAGAGGAAGTTTTTATAATCAAAAAAAAAAAAAAAAGTGATTGTAAACACCTTCCAGCTCCCCCAATAGTAATACCAAAATTAAAAAAACACATTGGAGGTAATCGGTTGTCATTGCTATAATGGCACATTATTAATTGTTACTATACATCGGTATTCAGCAATTTTGTTAAAGTGATTTACAAATTATGTTGAAGTTTCTATATATTTGCATTACCTAGAAACAACCACAATTTTGAATCTCCTTTCAAATCTATACGACACTTAAGTCTGTCTGTTGCCTGACTTCAGTGACTAAGACATTCAGTATAATATTGAATAGCATAAATAGCAATGTACAAACTCATATTGTTTCTGATGTTAGTTGAGAGGCTTGTGAATTTCAGTATAAAGTATGTCTAGTAAAAGACATTTTGTAGGTTCCTAAGAATAAATATAACACAATTTGTGCAAGATCATTATATAAAACTTACAAAGTATTATTGAAGAACAAAAGAACATCTATCATTAGGGGAAATCAAAAATGTAAAGATGGCCATTTTCTTATAGTTAATATATGAATCCAGTGCCAATCTCATTAACAAATGAACAATAGTTTTTTTAGAAATTGAAAAAGGATTCAATTTTTCAATTTCTAAAAAGAGTTAGGCAATTTTTACAAAAGCAAAAATAGAACATATCTAACCAGGGAGAGAAACTTATAGAACTGAGAATATATTTTTGAGAAAAGGGATACACTACAAATCATTGAGAGAGAGAAGAGGCCAGATATAGATACATAAATACATAGAGTAATTTGCCATATGTCACATATTATATACATATATATGATAGAAGAGGAATTACAAATCATTAAATTGTGATGTATGGTGAATATCTATTCATCTATCACATATAAATACATACGTATACACACCCATAGATAGCATATATACATATATACACAATTAGATTCCTACATCATATCATATCATAAAAAATTTCAGATGTATTTACACATAAGAAAAATTTTAAATTTTTGGATGAAAATACAGGAAAAATATCTCAGTGATTCATCATGGGGAAAAATTCAGAAAATAACACATGAACAACAGAAAGTCTAAAGAAAACTATTCATTTATGAATTTATTCAACAATTATTGATGCAAGTTTCATATGCCAGGAATTTTTCCAGATTCTAAGACTATAACAGTTAATAATACAAAGTTCCCTGCATACATGAAATTTAAAATGTAGTTAATAATAATTTGGCTCCATTCAAAAGGAGGTAGCAATGCAGAATGAGAGGAGACATTTGAAATATATCATACAAGATGTTTCTATACTTTTTTTTTTTTGAGACAAGATATTACTCTGTCACCCAGGCTGAATGGCAGTGGCGTGATCTTGACTCACTGCAACCTCTGCCTACTGGGCTCAAGTGATCCTGTCACTTCAGCCCCTGGAGTAGCTGGGACTGCAGGCACGTGCCACCAGGCCAAGCTAATTTTTGTATTTTTTGTAGAGATGGGGTTTCTTCATGTGGCCCAGGCTGGTTTTTACCTCCTGGGCTCAAGCAATCCACCCACCTCAGCCTCCTAAAATGCTGGGATTACAGACATGAGCCACCCATGCCTGGCCAATTATTTTTTAATTAAAAAAAAAGAAAGACCAAACAAAAAAAAAGATAAAAAACAAGAGATGGCAGAATATTTTTCATTTGCCTTTTTGTGTCCATTTTCCATTCTTTTCTAGCATTCTCCATAACCTGGAAAACTGTTCTTTGTAGACTACATCAAGATACCCCCTTGCCTTCTACATTCATGTTTGGGCTTGGCCATTGAGAGCAAATCAGTAGGTGATCGGAAGATGTGAAAAGAAGGCAAGGCATTTATTTTCCTGGCTACCTATCTCTTTGCACACCCTGTATTAACTGCATTCTTATACAAAAGTTACAGTTTCTGTAAGGTAGATATCTATGATAGCTCTGTATTTCATGTCCTAGGTATTACTTTCTTCTTCAGGTCTGCTGGTATTAATAGCTCCTTGAGGATTTTAGTCCCAGGGTGCTTCAACACTTGGTTTGCCTTAACATGGCCCATATCTGTATAAAGTGTCCCTTTTGTAAGTTCTTAGTTACCTCATTTAAGTTTACTGTCTGTTTCCTGTTGGAACCCTGAGTAATATAATAGCCAATAAAAATAAAAATGGAATTACCTGAATTGTCAATATACTTCTACAATATCAAATTAAGATAGATAGGAATTAGAAATATAACACAAAATCATCAAGATTTGACATTTTCAACCCACTGAAAGAGGCAACAATTTGAAAGGTCTAACAATATCAAGTGCTGGCAAAGATACAGGGATGCTTACTGATAAAAGTGTAAATTATTTAATTGCTTTTAGAAGGCAATTTGGGTATATAAAACAAAGTGATGCACATATGTAAATATTTATATATAAGAAAAGAAGCAATTTTATATACGTATGTGTGTATACACACACAAGTATATGGCAAGAGTGAGAGAGAGAGCATATATATATATGTATATATACATCTAGAACTAGAAAAATGTTGCTTATATATAGAACATTTATCTCAACTTCATTTTTTACAGGAAACTTTGCTTAAAAAAAAATTGCTCAGGCTGGGCACAGTGGCTCATGCCTGTAATCCTAGCAATTTGGGAGGCTGAGGTGGCAAATTGCTTGAGCCCAGGATTTTGAGACCAAACTGGGCAACACAGTGAACTCCCTCTCTACAAGAAATATAAAAATTAGCCTGGCATGGTGGCACCTCCCTGTGGTCTTAGCTACTTGGGAGGCTGAGGTGAGAAGATCACCTAAGCCTGGGGAGGTCAAGGCTGCAGTGAGCCGAGATCATGCCACTGTGCTGCAGCCTGGGCAAGAGAGTGAGACCTTGTCTCAAAAAAAAAAAAATTGTTCATCAGATGGGAAATGAAAATATACATTTTATAATGCTTATGAAATAGAAAATGCAGTTCAAGTATTTCAGATTTCTAAGAAAAGATTAACACCCCATTAAAAAGAGACAAATAATAAAATTAGGATAATTAAAAATGTCATAAGTGATCTGTATTTTAAAATATTCTATATACATAACCAAGGATTTTGTAAACAATGAGTTTTTCATCTACTTCATGTGTACATATTTATTTTTCTTGCTGTACTTGTCTAAGATATTTAGAACCATGTTATAAATACAATAGCATGCATTCAAAATCACACATTAAGTGTGATGATGGCTGAGATGATTTAATGAAGCTGGCTTCTATTCTTGGAGTGCCTTTTTCTTATTCTTTGTTTTTCATTTTTTTTTAGTCTTTGAATTTTATTACTTTTTTTACAGTAGTTGACATAATCATATTATTGTTCTCATTATTCTGTTGGTCTCCTTGGTATTTAATATTGCTTGCTAATTCTTCATTTTGAATTATTTGAATCTATGTTTAAAAAATGAGGTTGGGGCCAGGTGCAGTGGCTCACGCCTGTAATCCCAGTACTTTGGGAGACCAAGGCGGGCGAATCAAGTGAGGTCGGGAGTTTGAGACCAGCATGGCCAACATAGTGAAACCCCATCTCTACTAAAAATACAAAAATTAGCTGTTTATAGTGGCACATACATGTAATCCCAGCTACTCAGGAGGCTGAGGCAGGGGAATTGCTTGAACTCAGGAGGCAGAGGTTGCAGTGAACCAAGACTGTGCCACTGTACTCCAGCCTGGGCGACAGAGTAAGACTCTGTCTAAAAAAAAAAAAAAAAAAAAGGGAGATTGGGTAAATTTAAAATTTCCCAACGTTCTCAATAGATTTTGTTTTCAAGGTAGTGCAGGTCTTAAACATAAAGCTGAAAAGTTTTCAATATTTTTCTGTTATATGGAAACATTTTGTAGAATATTGCTGTTGTTTTTTCCTTAAGTATTGATGAAATTCATAAATGGGCCCTCTAGGTTTCTATGAGTTTTTCTTGTGCAAAGTCTATTAATATGAAAGTCAATTTATTTACCGTAACAAAAATTATTCATCTTATAGTTTTTGTGCTAATGTTAAATATTTAGCTATTTTTGGAATAGGTCTATTTTATTTACATTTTTGTACTTGCTAGGAAAAACATGCAAACTATATTTAGTAGTTTTTAATAATATTTGGATTGTTTTAATATCATTTTGTATTTCTATTAAATCTCATAAGGGATTTAATTAATAGTTTTAATCTTTTCAAATAATCATTACTATGCTTTATGAGTATGTTTACTGTCTTTTTTACTTCTGTATTATTATTATTTTTTCTGCCCAATTACTCTTTCCTTTACTTTATTGGAGTGGTTTGTGTTTTTTTCATAACTTTTTGGAACAGATGCTTAAATGATGGAATTTCTACTATTCTCTAATACATGTAATTAATGTTATAAATACTTTCTAAGTACAGTGTTGTCATCATTTAAAATGTTTACTTTGTACTATTTTTATTAAGTTCAAATATTTTCTCATTTGCTTTATTTCTCTTTTGACTCAAAGGTTATTGAGAAATGCATTATGTCATTTCAAAGTATAGAGGAATATTTTTAGCCTTCTTGTTTTTAAATATTAGCCCATAAAATATGAAATAAATGATTTAAATTAATTTTAATGTTTAATACTTCATTTGTGTCCCAGAAATTGATTATTATAGAAAATACTGTGTGTGCCCTTGAAAATAAACATACAAGAATTTAATTTATTTTTCCTAATGTTTGTCAAATAATTATTAAACTTTACTGTATGCTTTTTATATTATTTACTGAAAGAGGTGATCATTTCTGGCACATTTCTGGATTTTTCTATTTCTCCTTTAAGTTCATTACATTTTGCCTTTTATAGTTAGAATCTATGTTATTAGTTGCATACAGATTTCAAATTATTTTCTCTCTTATTTAACTCACATTTTTATCAGACCATATCCCTATTAATCCAAAATAATTTGCATGGCTTCAACAGTATATTAACAATCTAAAATGCAAGTTTTCTTTTTATTAGTGTTTCTATTCCAATCTCTTCATTTTAAATTCTGCGTATCCACCTATTTAATTTGTTCATTGATATATATAGTTCTTTTAAATTAATCCTTGATTTTTATATTTCTATTACAGTATTTAGTCTACATAAATATATCTCTGTGTACCCCTATACCTATGCATATATAATGTATTTTGTGCATAGGTACACATCACATGTTTAATATATAGAGATATATCTCTATTTTTTCTTTTCTCCAGCTTTCTTGTATTATTTTTAAATGTTATTTTATATTCCTCACCATTAACTTGTTAATTAAATATTATTTTACTCTTATATGTGTTTACCTGAGAGATTTCAATAGGCTTTGCTGATTTATTAAAATATTATATAAAATGGTACTTCACTTTATGAACAATGCATAGATTAATTAACATATTGCCAATATATGCTGCTACTTTATGTATTAATTTCATGTATAATTTGGCCTCTCAATATGGCATCTTTTTATACAGTCTGTTATCAGTAAGATATTCTACCATTTTTTCCGTTCTCCTCATTTTACCTTTTCTTATAATTTCTTCCCAGATCATAAGCCTTCTAAATGGAATCATTTCTTTAGTTTGAAGAATTGCTTATAACTACTGTTGAATACATTCTCACTGTTTAATTTTTTTCTAGAAAGGTCTCCTTTTTTGAAATACATTGTAACTGGATATTGATTCTATATTAGCAGTTACTTCCTTAGAAGATTTTCATATGATATGGCATTTTTTGTTGGCTTCCATTTCTCCCATTGACAATTTAGCTATTTTAATTTTTATTTCTTTGCGCATAATGACTCCTTTTTGCTGTGGCTGCTTTAAAAATTCCTATCTTTATTTGAGTTTAAAAGGTATGATATAACTTTGTGTGTGTGTGTGTGTGTGTGTGTGTGTGTGTGTGTGTGTTTTAATGCTGCTAGATTTTATGGTGGTTCTTTAAATACTTGTCTAATATGTTTTATTCATTTTAAAATGTTCTTATTTGTTATCTTTTCAAATTTACTCCTGACTACATTCTGTCTTCTCCTTTTGGGAACTCTAATTGCATTAATATTAGACATTTTAAACATTTTATATTTCTTAGTTCTTTATCCAAATATTTCATCATTTCTTCTTTCCAAACTTCAGTGGAGATATTTTCTTTTGACTTCTCATACAGTTTACTAACTTTCTCCCTAGTTGGGTTTAATCTACTCTTAAAACCACTCATAAAGCTCTTAATTTCAGATTTTTCAGTTTTGTAATTTATATTGGAATTATTTTAAGTGGCCATTTATTTACCCCAATTTTCTTTAAGAGAAATATAATTTCTGAAATATTTAAATTGCATTGAAATTAGATTATTTTTACAGTTAAAGTTATATTTATTTCCTGTATCTTTCTTTGCATTGTCTATTTTGGTTATTGATTTTTGGATACATATTGTTTTTCCTTGTGCCTTGTTATTTTTTATTATGTTCAAGATATTGTGTTCTCTTTGTGAATATAGTTTTCTGAAGATTTATATATATTATTTTTTACATATTTGTTATTCTTTTCTGGCTGTTCTTAACAGGATGTTTGAATATATAAAGCAGGATATCTCTCAGATTTATAGGTTTTTAAATATTTAAATAACTATGTAATTATCATTGCTTTAAGATACTTTAGCGGCCGGGTGCGGTGGCTCACGCTTGTAATCCCAGCACTTTGGGAGGCCGAGGCGGGAGGATCACGAGGTCAGGAGATCGAGACCATGGTGAAACCCCGTCTCTACTAAAAATACAAAAAATTAGCCGGGCGTAGTGGCGGGCGCCTGTAGTCCCAGCTACTCGGAGAGGCTGAGACAGGAGAATGGCGTGAACCCGGGAGGCGGAGCTTGCAGTGAGCCGAGATTGCGCCACTGCACTTCAGCCTGGGCGACAGAGCGAGACTCCGTCTCAAAACAAAACAAAACAAAACAAAAAAAAAAAAAAAAAAGATACTTTAGCTTTCTTAGTATTTGGAGCAGTATAATATAAAATTCAGAATGCCATTATGCAAATAATGTTCTGTATTAAAGTATTAATTAGTGAGTTGCAGTGAAAGAGAAGGTTATAGAAGAGAACATTTGAAAATATTGGGGCAAGCAAACTGAAATGAACTTACTTTGTTATTTATTTTCTGTGAGCTATTAACATAGAAATGAGTTTTTGAATCTCCAAGAAAGGTATAAGTTATCAGACATTGTTAACTTATTTGCTAACAAAACTTTATACTAATAGAAAACATTACAAGATGAAATTCTATGCCATACACTTTGAGTATTAGACTTAGATGAACTTGAGATAACTTCCATCACTTCCATTACGTGAATTGAAATAATTAAATTTAAGATCAAATAAAGGGTCTTGTTAGCAACTGTCTTCTAGTGTATGAACAGTGTTTCAAAGGAAGATACTGACCATCTGTTCTCTTGTTCCACTGAGAATAAAACGAAAGCATGTGAAACTTATGTTTGAGAAAGGGAGATACAGGCTAGATGTAAGAAACAATTTATTGACATTAAGGGTTGTTCAAACACAAAAAATTCACTACCAAGGGAATGTATATGTATTTTTTCTCTGAAAATCAGTAAGAATAAGGCAGACAACCATCTGTCGTAGTGGCTCAGTTTGTAGTCCTACCTGAAAGCACAGTACTGAATTATAAAGCCTCTGGAGATAACTTCCATTTTATAAAGATGTACACAACTTGGAAATGACAAATTAAAAACTGTACTTTAAAAGGATATTCTCTAAGAAGAACCCTGGCACCAAAAAGAAATGTTTAATGAAGTTTTAATTAAGATTTATGTTAATAGATTTAAAATTAAAATGGTAAATTTCTCTTGTGTTCTATAGACTTACTGTGTTTTAATCCCTTTGTATTGTCTATTTTTAGCTTTTTTATATTCAGTCTCCTTTGTTTTACTTCTTTATTCATTTTATTCTAAATAAGCTTTATTAACATATAATTCTCATGCAGAAAAGGCATATATTTTAAGCCTATCATTCAAAGATTTTCAGAAACTAGAAACACATGTAACTAGTACCTAAAACATAGCAAGCATTTTATGAAGAAACCCTGGGAAGTTTTTTTTCTCACACAGTCTTATTAACCACTAACCTCCAGGCAGCTAACAATCTGATTCAGATCACTATATCTCTATTGATGGGAATGTGGGTTATTTTCTGTTCTTGTCTATCACAAGTTAATCAACTCTAAATATATTTATTGTAAAATAATTTTGCACATATTTTGTCTTGACTTAATCTGATGTCCAGGAGTGGAATTGCTGTTGAATTCAGTTTGCTAGTGTTTTTTGAGAATTTTTGCACCTGTGTTTATCAGGGATATTGGTTTGTAGTTTTTTGTGTTTTTTTTTAGTTATGTCCTCATCTGGTTTTGGCATCTGGGTAATTCTGGCCTCATATAGTAAGTTAGTAAGAATTCTCTCGCTTCCAATATTTTGGAATAGTTTGAGGTAATTGGTGTTAGCTCTTCTTTAAAGTCTGGTAGAATTCAGCACTAACACCATTCAGTCCTGGGCTTTTATGTTGTTGTTGTTTTTATTACTGATTAAATCTTGTTACTGGTTATTGGACTGTTTGGGTTTTTTTTCATTTTTTCTTGGTTCAATTTTGGTAGGTTGTATGTGTCCAGGAATTTGTCCATTTCTTTTGTTTTCCAATTTTGGGGCATATAGTTCTCTATAGCTACTCTCCTGTAGCAAGAATGGTAGGCTTCTGTGGTAGGAATATGAACTGCTGAAGATCTCCAACCAACCTGTTTCCCACAATGTGGAGTCCCTCTTAATTCAGAGCCGATCTTAGCCAGGTCCTTTGTTTCCCTGTCTATGCTGTAATTCAGAGTCTCTGTGCCTCAGAGGGTCTCCATCAATTCTTTGCTGAATTTGAGTGTTCTCCCCTAGATATTTTATTTGATGTGTGGCTATTTGTGGTTTTGGTCTTCCTTTGTGGTGGAGTCAATAGTTGGATAAGTTCACAGTACTTAACATTCTTGCTCTAACTGTAGCAATTTCCATGAGAGATTGAGGGTGAAGGTGAATAGGGGTGAAGGTGGATAATAGATTCAGTAGAAGAGGCCATACCAATGAAGGTTTGTAGAAGCCTGAAGGGACACACTCATTGCCAGGCATGGGTAAGGGTGTTGGTTGGGGCACCCTCAGACCCAAAACTAGAGCAATTTTTGTTTCCTCTTTATCCTGGTGTCAAGGATTGTGAGGATAATTCATTGTGAAGATAAAATAACCAAGTCTCTAGGGTATCTCCTGACTCTTGGGCAAAGCAATTTCAAAAGGTACCATATTCATCTCATTAAAGGCACAAGTCTCAGTGACTTTCTGTGTCACAGGCTACCCTTAGTATGGGGGACCTGCAAAAAGCCAACAGTAATCATTGGGGGCAGCTCAACTCACAAGGTCTTTAACAATTTTGGGTTTTGTTGCTGGAACCATAACCAGTAGGTACAATGTTGCTTCCCTAGCTTTCTTAGGACACAGTAGACAAGCTCGGCTGAGGAGTCAGGGGCTAAAGAGAAGGATCAATTGTCCTCATAAAAACTGAGCAGCTACGCAAACAGTCTCTTAACATTCTCCAAGAGTGCCTCATTATGTTCACTAGCACTTCTCTAGGCCCATTAGCAGGGTTAATGAAGTGCACTGTGGGGCCCTCAGACTCTTGAAAATGATTCTCTAACACCCCCCAGAGAATGCTCCTTGAATTCAGGTAGCACCTCTCAAAAGTGTCCTGTGGCATCTTCAGGTTTTTTGCTTCTCCAGAAAATTATTGTGCTGAATTTACCCACCCTGCTCACTGTGCAAATTTGTTAGAGTGCTGCCATGTGTGAAGGTCATTTATTAGGACAAGTCAACTGAAAGTAACTGTGAAGTCTTTATTCACTTCCTGTAATAGTGTAAACAAGGGACCAAAAAAAAAGTGGTGACGACTCTTCCAATGTTCCATTTTCCCCATGCAATTGCACAGATCAAGGGTAAGATAGGTCCAAGCAGCTGGTTCAGGGAGTAGGAATTTTCTCACTGTTGAGGGAGCCCAACAGTTTCTGCCATTTTATGGAGGGAGCTCAATAGTTTCTGCCATTTTATGGAGGCAGTGATAGGAAGATGTGGGGGAAGGGTGCAACTAAGAAGATAAAACTATTGAATCAGGTAAAGAAAGTGTCTTCAAGGCTCATGAAGAGAAGGCCTTGGAATAAGAGGTGCCTAGCTTAGAAATACAGGTGGGCACATAAGCATGGCTGGGTCAAAAAGGAGTGTTGGGGCTGAGTTTTTGTCTGCAAATCCTTCCAGAAACTGCATTGCACTGCCTGTTGGAATCATACAATGTAGATTTTTCACAAGATTTTTGGTTGATTCATTGGGAGTTTTTACATAGACAATCATGTAATCTATTAAATAAAATTTTATTTCTTCCTTTTCAATATGTATACCTTTTAAAAATGTGTATACCTTTTATTACACTGTCTCATTGCATTAGCTAAGACTTCCAGTATGATGTTAAATGGGAGTAGTGAGAAGAGACATCTTTGCCTTGAACTTACAAAGAAAGCATCAAATTTTTCACCATTAAGTTTGGCATCTGTAATTACTTTTGGGAAATTCTCATCCATTATTGCTTCAAATATTTCTTCTGCTCTTTTCACACTATTCTTTTTCTGATATTCTGATTGTACGTATGTTATGCTGTTTTTAATTGGCCTATATTTATTGGATATTAAGTGGTTTTTTAATTCTGTTTTACTTTACATTTCTGTGTGTAAAGTTTTTCTTGCTATACTTTCAATCTCACTGATTCCTTAGCTGTAAGGAAAGATGAGCTTACAGTAAACTGATGAGCTCATCAAAGGCATTCTTCAATTCTGATAACACTGTTTTAGATTTCCTTTTGATTCTTTCTCAGAATTTCTTTCTCTTTGCCTTCATTACCAATCTGTTCTTGTATGTTATCTATTTCTTCCTTAAGAATCTTTAACACATTATTCATAGTTATTTTACATTTTCTGTTTGATAATTTTAAAATCTATATCTTATCTGAGTATAGTTCTAATGGTTATCTTTAAAAAAGTCATTTTTCTTACTTGTTGGCATGCTTTGCAATATTTTAAAGAAACTTTTGATACATAATGGTTGTACATATTTATGAAGTATATGTAATATTTTGATACATGCATACAATGTGTAATGATCGATGGGATAATTGGTATATCTTTAACCTTAGACATTTATCAGATGTTTGTGATAGGAACATGAAAACTGGATATGTAATTTGGTAAAGGAATTGAAGTAAGTCAGTCTTTTCTTTGAATTCTTATTAATGTTTGTTGCAAAGTAGGCTGTGTTTCAGAGGCTTTATCTTCCTCTATGTATTCTTTTTAAATTTTTTAAATTTTTTTATTTTAATAGGTTTATGGGGAACAGGTGGTGTTTGGTTACATGAATAAGTTCTTGATTGGTGATGTCTGAGATTTTGGTGCAACCATTACCTAAGCAGCTTACACTGTACTCAAAGTGAACTCTTTTGTTACTCACCATCCCCACCCTTTCCCCGAGTCCCCAAAGTCCAATGTACCATTGTTATGCCTATGTGTCCTCATAGTTTACCTCCCACATATGAGTGAGAACAAACCATGTTTGCTTTCCATTCCTGAGTTACTTTATTGGGAATAATTTTCATCCAGGTCGCTGCAAATGCCATTATTTTTTTCCTTTTTATGCCTGAGTAGTATTCCATAGTATATATATATATATATATATATATCACATTTTCATTATCCACTTGTTGATTGATGGGCATTTGGGCTAGTTCCATATTTTCACAATTGCAAATTGTGTTACTATAAACATGCTTGTACAAGTATGTTTTTTATATAATGGCTTCTTTTCCTCTGGGTAGATGCCTAGTAGTGGGATTGCCGGATCAAATGGTAGATCTGCTTTCAGTTCTTTAAGGAATTTCCACACTATTTTTCATAGTGGTTGTACTAGATAACATTTCCACTAGCAGTGTAGAATTGTTCCCTTTTCACTGCATCCATGGCAACATCTATTATTTTTTGATCTTTCAATTACAGCCATTGCATTAGTCCATTTTCACACTGCTGATAAAGTCATACCTGAGACTGGGAAACTTACAAAAGAAAGAGGATAGAACTCACAGTTAATGGAGAACTCACAGTTCCACGTGGCTGGGGAAGCCTCATAATAATAGTGGAAGGCAAGGAGGAACAAGTCATATCCTAGGTGGATGGCAGCAGGCAAAAAGAGAGCTTGTGCAGAAAAACTCCCAATTTTAAAACCATCAAATTGGGTGAGAATTATTCACTGTCATGAGAGCAGCAAGGGCAAGACCACCAGGTCCCTACCACAGCTCATGGGAATTCAAGATGAGATTGGAGTGGGGACACAGCCAAACCATATTAGCCATTGTTGCAGGAATTAGGTGGTATCAAATTGTGGTTTTAATTTGTATTTCCTGAAAATTCATGATGTTCAGCATTTTTCCACATGCTTGTTGGCCATTTGTATATCTTCCATTGAGAATTGTTTATTCATGTCCTTAGTCCACTTTTTGATAGGATTGCTTGTTTTTTTCTTGTTGATTTGTCTGAGTTCTTTGTAGATTCTGGACATTAGTTCTTTGTCAGATTACAGATTACGAAGATTTTCTCTGTCTCTGTGGATGGTCTGTTAACACTACTGATTATTTATGTTGCTGGGCAGAAGCTTTCTAGTTTAACCAAGTCCCATCTATTTATCTTTGTTTTTGTTGCATTTGCTTTGAGTTCTTGATCATGAAGTCTTTGCTTAGCCAATGTCTAGAAGGATTTTTTTCTAATTTTATCTTCTAGAATCTTCATGGTTTCAGGTATTAGATTTAAGTCTTTGATCCATCTTGAGCTGATTTTTTATATAGGGTAAGAGATGAGGATCCCATTTCATTATTCTACATGTGGCTTGCCAATTATCCCAGCCCAATTTGCTGAATAGGGTATGTTTCCCCCACTTTATGTTTTTGTTTACTTTGTCAAAAATCAGTTGGCTGTTAAGTATTTGGCTTCATTTCTAGGTTCCCTCTTCTGTTCCATTGGTCTGTGTGCCTATTTTGATACCAGTACCATGCTGTTTTGGTGACTATGGACTTTTAGTATAGTTTGAAGTCAGGTAATTGGGTAATGTGATGCCTCCAGATTTGCTGAATTTGCTTATTCTTGCTTTGGCTATGTGGATTCTTTCTTGTTTCCATATGAATTTTATGATTTTTTTTTCTAGTTCTGTAAAGAATGATGTTGGTATTTTGATGGGAATTGCATTCAAAATATTGATTCTACCCATCCATGAGCATGGCATGTGTTTCCATTTATTTGTGTTGTCTATTATTTCTTTCAGCAGTGTATTGTAGTTTTTCTTACAGAGATCTTTCACATTCTTGGTTAGTTATAATTCTAAGTATTTAGTTTTTTGGCAGCTATTGTGCAAGAGGTTGAGTTCTTGATTTGATTCTTAGCTTGGTGACTGTTGTTGTATAGGAGAGCTACTAGTTTGTGTACATTAATTTTGTATCCTGGAACTTTGCTGAAGTCATTTAACAGTTTTAGAAGCTTTTTGGGTGAGTTTGTAGGGTTTTCTAGATATAAAATCATATCATCAGCAAACAGCAATGGTGTGGCTTCCTCTTTACTGATTTAGATACCTTTTATTTCTTCCTCTTGTCTGATTACTCTGGCTAGGACTTCCAGTACTATGTTGAATAAAAGTGGTAAAAGTGGGCATCCTTGTCTTGTTCCAGATCTCAGGGGGAATGTTTTCAACTTTTCCCTGTTCAGTATGATTTCATCTGTGGGTTTGTCGTAGATGGATCTTATTACTTTAAGGTGTGTTCCTTCTATGCCAATTTTGCTGAGGGTTTTAATCATAAAGGGATGATGGATTTTGTCAAATGCTTTTTCTGCATCTATTGAGATGATCTGTGATTTCTGTTTTTCATTTTGTTTATGCTTTTTATCACATTTATTGACTTACATATGTTAAACCGTCCCTGTATCCCTGGTATGCAACCCATTTGATCCTGGTTAATTTTGTTTTTGATATGCTATTGGATTTGGTTCACTATTATTTTATTGAGGATTTTTGCATTTTGTTCATAAGGGATATCAGTCTATAGTTTTCTTTTTTTGTTATTTCTTTTCCTGATTTTCGTATTAGGGTGACACTAGCTTCATAGAATGACTTAGGGAGGATTCCCTCTTTTTCTATAATGTGGAATAGTGTCAATAGGATTAGTACCAATTTCTATTTGAATGTTTAATAGAATTCAGTGCTTTCTGCTGGTTTACATTTCTATATAACTGGGCCTCACATAGAAAAGAAGCAGTAAACACTTCCATAAATAATGTGAACCTAAAATCACTTCTTCACAATATTCAATTCTATATTTGAATTTACAACTAGCTATTTACTTATATGTGAATTCTTGAAATCATTTAGCCAAATATCTAGATATTTTACTAAGCTTGCTGGATATTTTTATCAAGATAGATATAATTACTTGTTTAAGAAAAACATTACCCTATAAGGAAGGTAAGGAGAAGTATAATCTTCTTCTATAAATATAGATTATTATTGTCCCTAGGGTTAATGAGAGAATCAATTCTACTCATAAACATCTGTTCTTATAATGCATTCATAAAAAAATTGTAAAATCTAAGGATATTTAAATTACAAAATCTCATATGTAATTCAACAAATACAACATTACATATCTTTGGTTTAGCTATTTTTTTTCTTGTTCTGTATGTTTAAAAAGGGCCATGATTAAAAATATCCAGATATTTATTTTGTACTTCATAAGAATAAATTCTCTGTAAACTTTAAGAGTAAAAAGTGAATATAATAAAATATAGAACACATTTATATTTTACAGTATTCAAGGGGGGGAGATTTAGTAGCTCATACCATTTTCTCTCACAAATGCACATTTGCAGTATATCAAGTTTTTAATTGTTTAGGGAGACTAAATAAGGGATAAGCTAACAGTTTTAAATGGGTATAAAATGCTATGTAGATACCAACTTTAAAAATGAATCTTTGATGTGTGTCTTCTTTTCATTTTTGCAATTAATTTTAGCTTTTGAAGCTATTTGGAATTCAATTTAAGCCCACAGAGTATAAAATTATGCATTAACTTGAAGATAGACCCATATTTAGCAAAAACAAGGTTGGAAGATCAACAGGATTCGAGACAAATGTTAATTTCAAATGTATAAACTCAACTTTACCAGGGCTTTTAAACCAACTAGCACATTTGTCCCTAATCAAAGGCTTTAATTTAAACATCAGAGACTGTAAGATGCTTTTTAATTCTGCCTCTCATATAGGGCCGACTAGCATTTATTGTTATACCGTTTTAACAAATACCCACAGATGAATCTAAAATTGAAATCCAAAGACACTAAAGAGGTTTTATGTAAAATTTACCTCTTTGAAGTGAATTGCATTAGTAGTTGGGAAAAAGAAGTTAAAACAAAAGTTTTATACCTAGCATTTTTCTGCAATAAGAGGGAAGGGAGTTTCCAATGTGAAAATCCTCTACGTGCACCCAGTGTTAATATGATGTTCTAGATGCATATTCAAAGTGAGCAATACCTTGCACAGATTAGTGACAAAGTGAAGTAAAACTGGATCCCTTATCCTTAGGTTTGTTTCCAATAGTGATCTTCCCTGCTACATTCTAACACATAAATTCTCATAGACTGTGAAGTAGCAAAAATACATCTTTGCATTGTCGATCTATTTGGTTAGTTTCATTATTGAATTAGATTGTCATATCTTTTATCTATCTATCCAAATATTAGATAGTTATTTATTAGGCTATCTAATTATTAGACAATTAGTTAAATTTGCAGTTGTAATCTGTGGAACCAATTTTACTCATCATATTGATTAGGATAAAGTCTTCAGTTTTATCAAAACACTGGAGAGTAAAATGCTAGTCAAAATTGTTTTATAAACATTCTTATTAATCATCAAATCATTCATATGAATATGTATTATATTTCCTATTATAAGGAAGGATATTTGTTCAACATGAGGCAGCTTCAAATGGTTGGCAATCAATGTTCTTGATTGCTGATGCACTGAATTTCTGTAAGTGCAATCATTAGTGCTCCCATGAACTCTTACTAGTTTCCTCATCTTCTAACTCTACTGACATTTCACTTGCTTTCCTATAAATTTTAGAATTGTTGAAGGTACCTTCAGAAACACCTTGAATCCAGTAGTGTTTTCAAGTGGGACAATGCTTTTATTGTATAAATCTATTTTAGAATTCTCCTTAAGGAACAAAGATTATTACCACACACACAAAAATAATGTTTTGCATGAAGTATAATATCTAATGTATTTCAACAGGACTTGTATCTTGATTGATATAGAGATACTTTAGAATAGCATTACAAAAGGAAACCTCCAGGAACGTGCTTCACTTAGCAGCTACAGTTTCAATTTCCTTTTCAACTATTTACATTTATGAATCTTGTAGAAAACAATAACTCTGCTCACATTTGCAGTGAGCTCTTTTATGCATTAGTTACATTGCGTGAACAATGTTTTATGATTTCATCAGCCACTTGCATTTCCCAAATAAATGGAAAACAGTACAAATGAGCAAACAGATAAAGAAAATGTAAACAGCACCAGAGGAAGTCATATGTTAAAGAATAAGCATGGATAAATAACATGAAAAATTCTTTAGGCTGCTCAATGCATTTACCTGAGGATGTTAGTAAATAGTTAACATATAATTCAATCACTTTTATGTTCTTAATGATAAAAACACATTTTGAAAAGTAAGATTATGCTTTGATTTTTTTGCCTTTAGTTTTATATAATTATGCTTTGGGGGACTTTTATTATTTATGATATAAAAATATATATCTTTTTAATCTTAATGTTTAATTTTACCATTTTATTTACTTGATGCTTATAAAATTTTTCCACTTATTAATCATAAATTACTGTTTATTATATTGATTCTTTTTTAGGCAATATTCTTCAGAGAAATACTTGATTATTCTTAGATTTATTCTAAATTATAAATGACTAATTTTTTTACATTGGTTTAGAAGATAAATATGTTTTGTATTTAATATAAGCCACTGGAACTAATTATATATATTTATAGCAAAATATTAACTCTAGAATTCAATTTTTAAAGTCAAAAGCATTAATCGAGAACATATTGTCTCACTGAAATAAGCAGTAAGGCCTAGAACATGAATGACAAATATGAGAAATTCAATAAAATAATACTTAGGAGTATATTGCATGAACTGCAAGAATGAAGTATTAAGTAAAATTCCATTGTCATTTTATGTATTATTTGGTAACTTTGCTTCCCAATGTATCTGAATAAATATTACCTATAGTATTTCCATTCTCTGTTTAACTAAGGTGGAAGTATAAATGTGACTTATTGGGTTCTGGTTAGGGAGCACAGAAGCACTGCGCCCAGATTCTTAATAGATCTACTTTAGTTAAGACCCTTTTGGAAAACAGGACTGTAAATGCAATTTTCTATATAATACATTGTTTTTGAATTTCTGGTTTACAAGTTGAGTTGCCTAATTTTGTTTATCTAGTCATTTTCTTTTTTTTTTTTTTTTTTTGAGACAGAATCTCGCTCTTTTGCCCAGGCCACAGTGCAGTGGTGCTATCTCGGCTCACTGCAAGCTCCGCCTCCCAGGTTCACGACATTTTCCTGCCTCAGCCTCCCGAGTAGCTGGGACTACAGGCGCCCGCCACCGCACCTGGCTAATTTTTTGTATTTTTTTAGTAGAGACAGGGTTTCACCATGTTAGCCAGGATGGTCTCGATCTCCTGACCTCGTGATCCACCCGCCTCGGCCTCCCAAAGTGCTGGGATTACAGGTGTGAGCCACCGCGCCCAGCCTCTAGTCATTTTCTACGTTATCTTCAGCCACCTTTTCTATCTCTTTTATTTTATTAGAGATGTTTCTTATTTTCAAGCCACAGACTTCCTTTTAACACACACTGCAATAAAACTGACTAAAGAATTCGGAAGAGTTAATGTTGTTCAAAAAATATTCTGAAGGCTTTCTTGGTATATTTATATCCTCTGAGAATTAACATAAAATAGTCTCAAACTTGCAATATAAACTGCTAAAAATAAAAATGGAATGTACAATGTATAATGATATAAGTTCCAGCATGTATTATTAGTTTGATTTACTACTAAACTTCATCCTTTCTGCTCTTATTAATATTGTGTATAATATCCACTACATCTATTTAATACAAGAGGAAACTTTAAATTCATGAATTTCAAATTAGAACTCATTTAAATCTCATAGAATTACAAAGGAATGAGCTGTAAGCCCAAGTCTTTATAACTGGCCCACGAATAGCATTATCTTCGTTAATGGTCAGTCCACATAAGGTATGGAAATTTAATTATTCCCTTGAGTTCTTTATAGTTCAGGCATCCAGATGATAGGCTATAAAATAGACCATATTTGCTCTTTGCTGCAGATCTTTCTTCATTGTGATAGAGTTGGCCAAGAGTGCCTATAGATATATTATTTTTCAAATCCAGATATTGTACAGTAAGTTTGCATACAAAAATATATATAATGTGTCCTATCATAATTTTGAAAGACTTAAAATCCGCACACCCTGATAAAAATAGTAATAGGTGAAATGCAAAAGGTGCTTTAGGAAGATAATAATTTATTCTAGTTGAGAATTACCCAAAGAATTTGCATAGCAAGCACAGAATGTTGTGAAAATTAAGTCAGTTTTATAGGCTACATAATTATTATTAGCGTGCTATTATAGAGAACATTTCAGTACTTACTCAGATGATTCTGTTTATTGTCTATTCCCACTGATAGTGCAGCCATCTATGAAAGAGACTAAATCATTCAAGATGGCTCTGGTCCTGCCACAGAAAATACTTGCTGCCCAACAACACCCTTTCACAGAGGAGCTGGAAGAATTCTAAATGAGAAAGTTTTTTTTTTTTTTTTTTTGGCAGCATTTGCATTTGGCATAAAATAGGTGAATACCTTACAGTGGCTGATGCCTTGACAACCAGTCTTATAAATATCACACAGAACAATCTCTCTGGACAGAAAAAGGGCATGTAAATTAGCACCTCTGTGGAAAACTGTATGGAGATTTCTTGATTTCTCAAAGAACTAAAAATAGAACTACCATTTAATCTAGCAATTCAACTATTGGGTATCCACCCAAAGGAAAAGAAATCGATATGCAAAAAAGCCACCTGCACTTGTTTATCTCAACACTGTTCATAATAGCAAAGTCATGAAATCAACCTAAATATCTATCGATGGATAACTGGATACAGAAAATGGGATATGTATATACACACATATATATACACACACACATATACGTATATGTGTGTGTATATATATATTATTCTTAGATAGATATGTATATGTGTGTGTGTGTGTGTGTGTGTGTATATATATAGGGAGAGAATACTATGCAGCCATAGAAAATAATAAAATCATAGCTTTTGCAGCACCATGGATGGAGCTGGAGGCCACTATCCTAATGAAATAATTCAGAAACAAAAAGTCAAATGCTACGTGTTCTCTCTCATAAGTAGAACATAAACAATGAGTCCAGATGGACATACAGAGTGGAATAACATACATGAGAGGCTCCGAAACCTGTGAGGGTGGGAGGAGAAAAGATTGAAAAATTACCTATTGGGTACAATGTTTATTATTCCCATGATGATTACACTGGAAACCCAGACTTCACTACTAGGCAATATTGCCATGTAACAAAACTCCACTTACTTCCCTTAAATCTTTTTTTTTTTTTTTTTAAGTGTAGAGAAATGCTGTTAATACAAACTCACCCCAGGGGAGACCAGGCCCCAAACTTAAATTGTCATGTGGAAATATTGTTGTTCAGATAGCTGGGTATAACAATACACAAATATTGCTTCCACTTAAATTTTGTTTAACTGACAGAATATTTTGGTTGAAGTTAAATTAAATCACATTAAAGAAAACATTATATACAAACTAATCATCTTTACCATTATTACAACCAGAAAACTACCAATAATATTTGCTGCAATTCTGTTTTTTAATACCCAAATTTTCATTACCACAGAAGTGGATAAAATTTTGCCAAGTATAATTTCACAAACTGCTTCTTTTTGGGTCCTTTAGAGTATCTCTCTCTCTCTCTCTTTTACATTCCCTTGATCCTTAATCATCTTCTTCTTTTCCTTTTATGAAAATAAAACAAACAAAAAATATCCATTAAACCAAAAAAATCTTTTTTTACAAAATAATTTATACTTATTTTTGTGAAACCGGAAAGTTTGTGAGAGTAAAACAATGAAGAAAAACTAAAGAAAAAAGAATATATATATATATATATATATGCACACACACACATACGCGCACACACACACACATATATGTGATCCTTGAACAACACGAGTTTCGACTATGTGCGTTCACTTATGTTTTTTTTTTTCCCCAACAAATACAGGCCACTCTCTATATCTGGGGTTCCTCCTCTGCAAGCAAAGGCAGATAGAAAATACAGTACTCGTCAGCTTTTCATTCTGCAAATATAGAGGGTTGACTTTTCCATAAGTGGGTTCTGCAAGGCTGACTTCGGAGTGGGTTTGATTATGTACAGATTTTGGTAATCTGGTGGAGTCCTGGAACCAATGCCTCTCCAATACAGAGGCACCACTCTGTGTGTGTGTGTGTGTGTGTGTGCACATGTGTATATCGGTATGCAGAGATAGGGATTATCAAGTTGTGAATACCTTATAAACTTAAAATTATGCCTATTTGCAAATCTGTTATGTGACTCTCATTAGAGCACATATTTTGTTCCTTGCATTTGCAGAGATGCTTTGTTCTATACTTTTGCACAGATAGTATTTTGGAAATACTATGATGTTTAGTTGCTTTCATTATCTATTATAGATGGCAGTATAGTTATTGCCATCTATAACAGAAAATAATCAAACTTGGACAATCTATCTATTGGGTGCAATGTAAAATATTTGAGTGATGGGTACACCAAAAGCCCAGACTTCACCACTGCGTGATATATCCATGTTACAAAACTGCATTTGTACTCTTGAATCTATGAAAATGGCTTTAAAAAAGAAAGCACAAGAAAATGTTCTGGGTGATAACTTTATACTATCACTGTTTTATGTGGGTTACGGGGCCATAATATTTTCCAAAACATGTTCTCTTCTACATTTGATATTATTACATTTCTGTTGTTAAATAAAACCTCATTAAATTTCTTTTTAAAAACATAGAGCATAAGACAGCGAACTGTCTTTTAGTTACGCTTTAAAAAAATACTCACTGCCATTGCTTTTCTACCTCGATATTCTCCATCTGTGTAATCAGTCCTTTACACTGGTTCCTGTCTCTGTACTGAAATGGCACGGTTCAATGAGTTTATAGTCAACTTCACCTGTTGTCAGGAAAATAATAAATTTAGGCTGAGTGTAGCCTGAAAAAAAGCTCCCAGCCATGCTGAAGCCATTGATTTAGTGATACTTCGTATGTCACATTACACATAATCAAACATCCCTGCTGGCTACAGCAGCCCATGACTCTGCCACTCAAGAATTCCTTGTGTGCTGTGAAAAACATCATGAATTATTTGCAGTAATTTTGTCCTATCTATGCTTCTGCCATTGCTATCCCAAAATGATTAATGTTGCTTCAATTGATGGTATGGTCTGAAACTTCAGTCTAGGATTGCCATTTGAGTCTGAGGAAAAAAAAAGTGTTTTTCTTATGTTTTAAATATTATGTTATCCAATTGCTTAGGTAATGTTTAACTAAGTTAGTTAGATTTTGGAGAATAGTAGAATAAACTGGACATTGGTGGTTCATAGACAATAGACACCATGAATACAAAATCACCAGTGTTAAAAATGTAAATTATAGGAGAGGTGTATATTTTTCTACTTTTGAGTATCACGTAAGTTGCAAAGTTGACAATACTTGAATGATACTGTGTTTTTATGATGATATAAATTCCACCAGATACTTTTTACTATTAACATTAGAGCACAGCTGAAGTCTTCAGGTTGAAAAAGTAACTCACTGAGCCATAGGGCTCTGGGAACTGGTTTGTCGTAAGAAAGAGCATGGATAGTGTATGGATGAATTCAAAAGAGAGGAGTCATACATACTCTGTGCAACACTGTGGACCACTTTGTTTATTCACCAAAAAGGCTATTCAAGTCTGTGATTTCTGTCATAGGTAGCAACTATCTGGGGCCAGTGTCACAGGCAGGTATGGAATTTACCAAGACAGTTGTAGGTAAAGAAAGACATATTTATTAAAGAAGGTATGAAAATGCATTGCAAGACTGCAATGGGGAGCACAGCAGAGAAGGGGATGTCTACAAAGAGAGAAGGGCTGGAGGGAAGTTTACAGTGTTGTGTGGGTGGCAGCTACCTGCAGAATGAGGTCTTGCTGCTGGGGCCATGCATGGGAGGATGTCATTGTGCCCACGGGTTGTTTGTGATTAGTCATCTTTCAGAACAATTGTTCATTGTTCTTCTCACCTGGGGTCACCTCCAACCTGGGACCCTTCCTTGTTGTTGCTTTCTTATCTTAATTACCAGGACTCCAAAACTTCCTTTTCATTTCCGCCACTACTGTGCTGTGTACGCTGTTAGGCTCTCAGTTCTGGTCTTCTGGAATATGTTATTAAGGTATGTTCTTGCCCTCAAAGTCTCTATTGCTTACTTATTCTAACTAAAGCCATTCTATATACAATAACAAAAATTATTCTTCTAACGCAGACTTCAAGTTCAGAACAGTCCCCAGAAGTTTACAAGAGTTTGGATTCCTCATGAAAATGATGACATTTTGAAATCTGTTAATTTCCTATTTGTGAAGCATTATCTCAACTATTCCCTTCATCAAACCTCCCTCACACTGGGAAGTCTGTCTTTCCCTGCACAGTACATGCAGTTTCACGATACTTTTAGGAAACTCTGTTTTTTATTTTTTTTATTTCATTTTTCCCATTCATCAAGTGCTCAACAACAAGTGTGTCCTATTCTTTATAACTTTATTTTCTCAACCTGAAGTAATGTCATTCTCATTTTAATTTTCTCATAGCATTTCTCTTTGAACAAATCTGAATCTATTACATTAAATTTGTTGGATTTGCTTTTGTTTAGTTCAAGTATTTTGAAAACTCACTGAGAGCAAGCACCATGTATGTTCATCTTTGAATCTTCAAAGTCTATTGTTATACCCTGAACCTCTTTGCTCAATTAATTTTTGTTGACTTGGAAATGAATGTGTATTTTACCATAATAATAATTTGATTAATCCTAAAGATTTCCAGATATAAAGATACGTTTCATAAGATTCTGTATTAAAACTTATATATATTTTATTGCCATTTTGTAATGTAGTTTATTTGCAAGCTAAAAATAAGTATTTTGAAAGAAAAAAGATGGCCAATTCTGAGTGTATGATATAATATATGAAGTGATATAAAGCTTTTAAGTGTATAAAATTTAATACTTTAATAAAACATTATTATAGACTTCATTTTAAGTAATGCAATTTAAAATATATTTTCTAAGTTTTCTTCATTGTTTTAAAAATAGATGCCAAATATCTGTTAGCTTTTTTTATAGCTCACTGTTTTATTCTCTACTTTTTCTGGGTGTCAGGATGTCTATCAGCTTGCTTGTTAAAATTCACCACATGACTAACTTTCCTTATCTAATACACAGTCTGCATATGGTGATGATATTTGTGGGAAATGCCTGAAACATATTCCACCTCGCCCTCCCACCCTTATGTTACTGAGTCCTTCAAATAACATGATAGCCAGAGCTGAAGAACAATGCAACAGATGCTCCCCCTCAGAAACTAACCAAAAGGAAAAGATTCTAAAATACTGTCAGCGATACAATCTCAATTTATATTCAAACTAATCACAATTTATGTCCAAAATAATCATCATGCTAATTAATAATTACATCATATGAAAATGGTGCAAACAGAGAAACAACAAGCAATTTCTCATTTTAGATGGAGATCCATGCATTCTGCAGTCCCAGGACTTATGTCGGAATTGTGATAGCTGGCAGTTTAGTGCAAAATTCCAGGCAGAGAGAATAGGAGCAAAATTTAGAGAACTGCCTCAAAAGCTTGTGCTAAAAACTAATATACTTGGAATAAAGTTAAATGAAAATACAATGATCAAAAGCACACATTTTAAGCAGAAACATGGAATAAGTTATTTAAGGTAAGTAATATATATTAGAATATTATTTTATTCATTCCATCTTTAGTTTATTCACTTAACAAACAGTTACTGATTATTATATTCTAAGCACCATGCCAGTTGCCAGCATAACTAATGCGAAAGAGATGTGTCACTACCTCTTTGAATCTCATAGTTGAATGTAAAATATAAATGTAATAAAAATACAGGAAATTTTGGTGCAAAATGTTTAGAATGAAATATAAACACAGAGTGAAGAAGGGGAGAGAGAGAGACGGAGAGAGGAAGAAGAATGATGAAGAGGGGAGGGAAGGAAAGAGGAGGGCTGGAGAGTACAAGAGAGAAGAGGAGAGGAGAGAATAATTAGAATATTATCTTGAGGGTGGCCAAAGGTATAAAATCTACAGAACTTTAAAGAATTGAAATATTGAAAATATTTGCCTACAGATAAGGAAGAGAGGAATCAGTGGACGGATTCAAGAAATATGCAGCACTTACTTGTCTCTTGAATGATAGATATGAGCTTGCCAACCGGATAAGGGAAGATGAACATTTCAGACAGAACATACTGCACATTTTTGACATTATCGCAGAGTTCGAGTGTAGAAAAGTGCATATATAATTTGTTCATATGTGCAAAAATGTGCTACATTTGTATCACCATCTTATGCTTATTAAAATATTTAATTTCTATTGAACAATTTATTTATCTAGCATCTCTCAATTACCTGCTCTTGGTTCTGTGTA
Organism: Symphalangus syndactylus; assembly: GCF_028878055.3. Classification (NCBI taxonomy): domain Eukaryota; kingdom Metazoa; phylum Chordata; class Mammalia; order Primates; family Hylobatidae; genus Symphalangus; species Symphalangus syndactylus. The sequence goes on along the minus strand of NC_072426.2, from coordinate 108,169,228 downwards.
CTGATTTTACTATGCTAGGCAGGGCTAGCAAGTTGCAAATTGTATTTCTCAGGCTTCTTTGCCAAATGGCTTCTATTTAAAAGAAGTACACTATTGAAAACAAAGAAACTAATGATGCAAGCAAAAAGATATGTAATCTCAAAGCATTATCTTAAATGAAAAACATCAGACTCAAAGTTTACATACTACATGATTCTAGTCATGACATTCTGGAAAAGGCAAAAAGTGGTGGTGGGATGGAGATGAAATGAAGAGAAGATTAGTGATTGCCAGGGACTTGGTGTAAGGGTAGGCTTGAACTAAAACAAGGAGCAGCATAAAGAAATTTTGGATCCAAGAGAATTGTCCTCTAAGATGAATTTGTTGGTGGTAACACTATTTTAGGCATTTGTCAAAATTTACAATATTGGCCAACAAAAGAGTAAATTTTCTTTCATCTAAATTTTTTAAAAAGGTAAATAAAATTTAAATGATCAGTATATACTTGTTCATTGTAAAGGCTGGTTCAACTTGGAATATGTTTAAATTTGTGTAATCATGTAATGAAATGTTTAGAATGAAATATAAACACACCGAGTGTAGAAGGGGAGAGAGAGATGGAGAGAGGAAGGAGAATGAGGAGGAGGGGAGGGAAGGAAATAGGAGGGCTGGAAAGTACAAGAGAGAAGAGGAGAGGAGAGAATGATTAGAATATTATCTTGCGGGTGGCCAGAGGTATAAAATCTACAGAATTTTAAAGAATTGGTTGATGCTGTAATTGCAGAACAGCTTGCTTATTCTGTTGACATTTTTTTCTACATTTACTGCATTTGAGAAGTTATATCTGTGGCTCATGATGAGATATTCTACCCAGATTTCCCATTAAGTCCTCAGTGAAATTGATGTTACTTAACAGGAATTGCTTCTCCCGGGTGGCCCCTTCTCTTTACCAAGTTCAGCTCATCCAATGGCTTCTTAACATAATATGAATGTCTAGTCTCCTCATCCCAACTTGGGATAATTCTGAATGGCCATCTTAGTTTCAGAGGAAGAAGCTGAGGTCTTCGTTGAGATTACAGCATCATCCAGTTTCTTGCTCTGTCTAGTGCTGACTCCTTCCTTTTCTATTCCTTCTAAAGAAGGGAAGTATAGTAGCACTCCTTAATAAACTTCACACATACTAATCTAATCTCCATCTCAGATTCTACTTTCCTGCTAATCCAGTCTATGAAAATTCCCAATCAAGAAAAATAAAGCTACTTCCCTTATAGTGAACCGAATAATTAAAAATATAGAGCTACTCTAAAAACAGTAAGAAGCAGAAGTTGGAGAATATCCAAAACTATATTTAAACAGCCACGCTTTTTAATAAATATTGTAAAAAAAATTAGCTTAATTTCATCCTCAAAAATTATCTTAGTTAATTCTCAAAATTTATTTCAATTATAAAATTATTCTTTTATTTGTTTATTTGTTTACTTTTTGAGACAGAGTCTCGCTCTGTCACCCAGGCTAGAATACAGTGGCTCGATCTCAACTCATTTTAACCTCTGCCTCCCGAGTTTACGCAATTTTCCTTCCTCAGCCTCCCAAGTAGCTGGGATTACAGGCATGCGCTACCAAACCTGGCTAATTTTTGTATTTTTAGTAAAGGCAGGGTTTCACCGTGTTGGCCAGGCTGGCCTTGAACTCCTGACCTCAAGTCATGTGCCCCTCTTGGCCTCCTAAAATGCTGGGATTACAGGTGTGAGCCACTGTGCCTGGCTTGAAAAAAAAATTATTCTTAATTGCAATTATGACTTTATTATAATTTTTTCCATAAGACTTTTTTTAAACAACAAAATATTATAGAATCAATTTCAGTGGATTGCAGCCTTAAATTTATTTCCTAAGAATACTCACAAAACATTGAATTTTTACTCTAAGATACTACTACTGAAAACTTTTTTAAATTGCAATTTAAAATTTATTATTACTGCATAAAAATATTATGAAAAAATGTGAATAATATGTTACCTCAGCAAAATTTACAAGTATTATTTTTTTCTGTTAAGAAGAAAAAGTTAATGCCCTTAATATTTGGAGATTGGTTTATTGTAGTTGCAATATGAATGTTTATAAGTAAAGATTCTCAGTCTTAAAGAATATATTATTTGAAGAGTTAAGACAGAAGAAAATGTCTGATTGTTCTGAATATTTATGATAAATAATTGAAACGTTAAAAAATGTTTACATAAAAATATCAATATATTGGATTATGAGTGGGGTACGGCAGGGATAAGGAAAGAGACTAAAATAAATTACCTGGGCAAAGAAGAAACAAATTCATAAAGAGAGGTGGTAACACATTGTCAGGAGATAGCTTGAGGCAAAATAGGTGAAAATCTCAAAGCGGCAAGAAGCACAGAAAGGGAAACAAAATTGCAGCGGAATAACAAAAGCAAAGGCTTAATAGTTATTGTGCGTGGGACATGTGGACAGCATGCCAAAAGAATTAGGATCTCATCAGTCTGGAGGCCTAAAGACTGTGTAGAAGAGGAAGAAACAGATAAATGGAGTCTATAAAGAAAGTCAAGAGAACAAACTGATTTTGAAGCGAATATTATGTTCCTGCCAAAATCCCTTGACTCAAAAAAGAAAAGACAGATGATCCCTCCTGTTACATGACAGTTGGGTCATAATCTCTGTTTTATTCAGACTTAAGAATGAAACTATTTTTAAGTCAGTCCATAGAAGATCTAGGACACCATCTATCCATCAAGAGAAAGGTTGACCCTTTACTGAAAAAGAAGTCTTGAAACAGTAATCATGGACTATTTCTTTAGAATTAAAAAAAGTGAGAATAATGAAATAGTCCTCATAAATATTTATTTTATGTGTGATTTAAGCAGTGCATCTAAGCATTTGAATTATTGACTTGACCTCTTACATTATCAAATGCAATAAAAGCTCTCTTATCCGACTTTTATTTAACTGACTTACCTGATGAACTGACACTTTCCTTCAATACAGCTGACACCCATAACTCACCTATTCTCAAATAAATACATACATTTCTGCTCCCACCATTTTATGTTTACCAACTTTAGTTGTGTTTGTTCTCCAATTTATTTATCACACTAGTACCTAAAATTGTAATCACACAATATTGTATAATTGTGGTACTGTAAATATATACTAAGCTGAATAGAAAGAAAAGGATGTAAACAATTGTTTTATGATTAAATACATCAGTCCTAGACTGCAGTACCTTACAAGGATCATTTGCACTAAAGTCCATTAAAATGATGTGAAAACAGTATTATTATTATTACTCTCAAAATTTATAAGAAAAATAAACTTTCTAAAAAACTCACTTGTATCTAGTAAAAACATACTCAGTTCTCCTACTTGCTAAGCTTTGTTACTTGGGCAGGTTACTTTACCTCTCTGAGTCTCTGTTCTCACAATATTTAATGAGAATTGTTTTGCTCCAGTATGACTGCAACTTTCATCTCCCTTCCTACACGCTCTTCTTACATTATTACTTAATCTTGCCCCTATGAAACAGTGATTAAATATCCTGTTTCTTGGATCCTGAGTATGTCTTTGTGTTTGCCACAAATACATAGAATGGTGAATGTGACCACTTGTGACTTCTGGGCTAGATCATAAAAGCCTCCAGCTGGTTCTTTTGGGAATCTTTCCTCTTGAAATCCAAAACATGCTGTGTGGAAGCCAACACTAGCCCTGGCAAAAAAAAAAAGAAAAGAAAAAGAAGAAAAAAAACATAGGTTCATGCAAGGGGGAAATAAGCCCCTCGCTTTCAGCCGTGGCTGAGCACTTAGCCACCAGTGAGCACCGATTGAGACAGCCATGTGTATGAGGTATCTGGGAATTAAATTCTCCAGTCCCCAGGCAAACTGTCCCAGTTGATGTTATATGAAGCAGAAATTAGCCTTCCATACCTATTTCTATTCAAATTGCAATTTCATGGAGCTTATAAATTACTGTTTTTATAGGTCACTGTATTTCCAGATTTGTAATGCAAGAAAACTAAACTGAAGCCAAGAAAATAATCTTACATGCTCTTTAAGGTTGTTATTAATATCGATTATAATAATAAATGTTAAATTCACAGCACAGTGCCAATTACACTGTAAATACAGCACAGAGTGTTTCTTTACCCTTTTTATAGCTCTCGTTATGATAAACTCTAAACTTTATTCAATGGTGAGTATATTCATCTAGAATTTGGTTACTTTGTTAAATGGTTGTACAGATATTTGACTTACAGCTAACAGGATTTTAAAAAATTATCTCAAGGATCAGCATTATTCTGATAGCAAAATCTGAAAAAGATGATAAGAAAACTCATGGTCTCTTTATATGCAATGGTGGGTTATTTTGGCCAGAAAGGTTCACCTAGAGATAGACAATTTGCAATAATGACAATAGGGGGGAAAGTTATTGCTCACTTAGTTATCAAATTTGCTAGCAAATAACAAATTTAATTTTGGCTAATATGCAAAATTCCAAAAAATTAATCGTAAAGTTTTCTATTTAAAAATCTCATTAATAGTGTTATAAAAATCAAAAGAACACAAATATGTGAGACATTATTGTATCAATTTAAATTACAGATTTTGAACCTACCTGTAAAGCTATGTTTTGCTGTATTTGAAGTTAGCTTTTGGGGCACAAAACCTTTTCACTTTCTTTTTTTTTAAGATTAATATTTAATTCACTGAAATAAATTTTAAACAATGTTTTTTATTTTTAAATTAAATTTAAGTAACCTTATTATTCCCTACAAAACTCTTAAATCTTTATATAACTTTGAGGAGTTTGCACTTGGGTAAATAAGTTTCCTTAAAAAATTTAAATTTAATTAATATTATACATCGTATATTCAATTTTCTTCTTCAATCTAGCAAATGTGTAATTTAAATACTAATACGGAATGTTTCTAAGACCCAACACAAGAACAGTGATACTTTGTGTTTGAATCAAATTATTCATCATCATCATCATCATCTTCAATTCTTTTTTTTTTTTTTTGAGACAGAGTTTCACTCTTGTTCCCCAGGCTGGAGTACAATGGCGTGATCTCGGCTCACTGCAACGTCCGCCTCCCAGGTTCAAGCAATTCTCCTGCCTCAGCCTCCCAAGTAGCTGGGATTACAGGCATGCACCACGACTCCTTGCCAATTTTTTCTGTATTTTTAGTAGAGATGAGATTTCACCATGTTGACCAGGCTGGTTTCGAGCTCCTGACCTCCAGAGATCCACCCGCCTTGGCCTCCCAAAGTGCTGCGATTGCAGGTGTGAGCCACTGCGCCCAGCCTGAACTTCAATTCGAAGCACCCAAATTTAAAGATGCCCACTAAGAAAATGGAAGTCACCATCCCAAAATTTTGTGGGATGATTTCTCTGTGGGCTGAAGTTGTTGTTAGCCAAGATGGCAGATCTAGAGAGAAACATTCAGCACAATTTTTATCTTTTTGTTTAAGTAGTACGCTGAGAGACAAGAGTAGATAATTAAGATCTGCTAGCCTCCACATAGGTTATTTAATCATTTCAATAGATTCAATTAATCTTTTTAATAGAGGACTATTTTGAATTCTATGTATATCTTTCCTGTAATGTTAGGTCTTAACTTTTACAGACTTTAAAAATACACATAATTTAGGAATCTTTCACATTTTTTTCTGGTTTTACACTAAATATTTCTAATGCAACTTCATAGTACTCATTCAAACATCCTTGAAGCATTTAAAAAGGGGATACTTCAACTTACTTAAGAAAACTATTACAGCTATTAGGACTTAATAACTCTAATAGCTGTAAAAGCCTGTACACACAGAAACACACACACACTCATGCACACACACACAGAGGAATGATCATGGTAGAAATACTCTTGACTCTTTTTGTATCATTTATGTGTGTGAGGCTGCTAGAAATAATAAATTGTCTAGGTATCCTACTTAAAGTTGAATTGTTCAATATTTGAACTATGAATTGGGAAAAAAATCTCATAATTTATAAATTTTTAAATTAAATGAAATTCTCTTAGTATGCTATAATATTGCTTATTTAAATGTATTCCCACTTACCGTTTGGATTTCTGCAAAGTCCTGTCATTACAGTATTTCAGTAAAGCATAAACAAATATAATTTGGCAAATCATTTTTGTGCTATGGTAAGGCCTATCAGAGGAACTGCTAATTTATATTACCTACTGTAGAATGGATATATGTATCCCATAGACAGATAGATAAATAGATGAGATGGAATTTATTAATGGAACTGGCTCACACGATTATGGAGGCTGAGAAGTCTCACAATAGCCCATCTACGTGCTGGAGAACCAGGGAAGCCGATAGCCTGTTTCAAAGTCCCCAAACCTCAAACCAGATGGTATAGCTCTCAATCTAAGGCTAAGGGCCCAATAGCCCAGGGGGCCACTGGTGCAAATCCTACAGTCCAAAAGCCAGAGAATCTGGAGTTCCAACATCCAAAGGCAAGAAATAATGAGTGGCCTAACTCCAGAAGATAGCAAAAATTTGCCCTTCCCCTGCGTTTTTATGCTATTCAGGCCCCCAGTCAATTGCCTAGTGCCTACCCATATGGAGGGCAGATCTTCCCTACTCAGTCTACCAACTCAAATGCCAACATCCTCTGGAAGCACCCCTCACAGACTCACTCAGAAATAATGCTTTCCAGTTATTGAATTATCCCTTAATCCAGTCAAGTTGACATGTAAAAATTAATTAGCACAGCTACCTACCATCCAGGGACTACACAAAATCTCTTTCTTAATAAGTAAGAAAGTTATTCTCTGTTTTGCTTAAATCATTCTTCTCTATTAGTATACTTTAAAATAGAGACTAGCAGTTTTATCAAAAGATTAATTAAAAAGTGCTGATAAGCATATATTAGTAATTCCTCAACAAAATTTACATATGAAAGTTTATTGATAAACGAATAATTATTACTCTTTCCTTGGAAAATAAGATTATGCCAACGAAAATCTATTTTACAATGCATTTAGTTTTTACATTTAATTGTAAATTATTTAATTAAGTTCCTCATTATGAACACTTGAATATTTGGAGAATTTAATGTTTTCTTTTGAAAATTCAACAAAATGTATTTTGGGACTAAATAATCATATAAATATTTAAAATTTAAAGTATACAGCAGTATGATTATAATCATCATAGAAAACATAATTCTTTTATAATTTATTTTATGAGAAATGTATTGCCTTGAACATGATAGTCACTATCTGAGGCAAAAATCCTTTGTAACATGTGAAATACTTAGAGCAAATAACCTAAATTATCTTCAACAAATGTCTTAAAAAGTGTTATGTGTCCTTGGAGGTTAAATAAAACAGGCTAAAACTGAATAAATGAGAGTTCATGCTGTTTCTTTACAATGTTACACATACTTAAAAATGACATGTGATTTCTGAAAAATAAAAACGTTAATGAACGGTTTTTATTTTTACCTATATGTGTGTGTGTCATTTATATAAAATAACTGGTAGTATCATGTTACATGCAATATTCTATTTTTTCTCACTTAATGATACATAATGGTTCAAATTCTTAATTCACAACATCAAATATATTACCAAATAACTCACAATAGGAAAAATAAGACCTATGTTTAAATATATTCTTACTTCTTATTTAACATCTTCTGTTCATTTGTTTATTCATTCAATTAACAAAATCTTTTTCCTTGTTAAATATCAGGGATATAATGGTGACAATATATGAATTTTAATAATGACTTTTGGGAAGAATATATTTTTGAGCAAGTTTCCTTGCATTTCTATCCCAGCTCTACAATACTATGTTATTGAAAAAACTATAATCTTTGCTAAGCATATTATTTAACCTATATAATATGACATAAGTAATAGCATAGTCAGTTCTCCTATAAAGCAACCTATGCATTTGAAAGAATTATAACAAAATGCAAAATTATACAGTAATGACCATAAAAGTTTGGAGAAAATTGGAACTAAGGCATAACAGTTAAACGCTTTTTTAGTGACACACAGAAATAAAAATAGAGAAAGCTACTAATATATTAGTACAGTTTTCTTAAGTTATTAATAAATGTAGGACATTATCTTGTGGGAAAAAACAAGTTTGCTTGTGAAAGTGGAAGTTGGAATCATCACAGCTTAGGGTTGTGCTTATCAGCAACTGAGAATTGGTAGAAGGAGGATTATCTGAAGGAGAGTTATTGATGTATTTCAAATGTAGAGAAGAACATTGGAAAATCTGTAGACATCAACCATACCTAGATATTCAAGAAATTCAATACAATATTTCAAATTTGGAGTTGAACAAGAGAAAATGGAAAGCCACTAAACAGTGAAATCACAAGATTTCATTTGGACTTTAGAAAGACTACTAGATGTACAGTGAGAAAATTACATTGGTGTTGGAAATCATTATGATAGGAAATCGTATAAGAGAGATTATACAGGACTAAGCGAGATCATAAAACATTTAAATGAAGACAGCAACTGGGTGATAGATATCAGTGGAGGTATTTAAATCATGTTTTGAAAATATAAGAGTAGTTTTGATGGATGCTTTGATATAGCCTTGGGATAAAAAGATGGGATCAACAAAGAGACAGAGTTTTTTTTGGCAACTGGGCGTACAGTGGCCTGAAAACAGACACAATAACTGATTTATTGAGAGTAGGATGGCATCATTTTTAGGTTTCCTGTGGGTCATCCATATGGAGTCTTCAAGGATACAATTGAATTAAAAAGTATTAATCAGGAGAGTGGTGTGACAACAGTCAAGGTATGAAAAGCTGGGTAAGAATAACTAAGTTGCTTCTAATAGAGCAATTAGAAAAATGACTGAGGAGTTCACACTTAACTAGTAATACTGAAATCATTTCCAATTCTTGCAAAAATAATTTGAATTTGGGTGGCAGCACAAATCGTAGAATACATAGAGTTGTGTAGTAAGGTGAGGCAACAAGAAATGTAAAAACTTTTTGAGTAATTATGATTGTAAGTATGAAGAGATATAGTTGGAGATAATTAGTTTTGTTATCATTGCTGTTTTTGTTTATTTGTGTAATGGATTGAACTGTGTCTCTTTATGTGTTAAAGGGAAGATGCCCCTAAGGAGAAATAATTGATTATATATGAGAAAGTTTTGTCAGTGGTGTTCCAGAGTGGGGAAAAACAGTCCCAAAACACAAATAAAAAAATTACCTTTGACCTAAAAAGATGTGTCTTTTATTATAATTGGAGAAAGAGTGGAGAAAGGACACACATATTTCACTGTTACAGTAGTATGAGATTGAAAGTAGTCCTTTGTGATTGTCTCACTTAAGAAAGGAGAATATATTAGCTCTTTGTCAGATGGATAGACTGCAAAAATTTTCTCCCATTCTGTAAGTTGCCTAATAACTCTGATGATACTTTCTTTTGCTGTGAAGAAGTTCTTTAGTTTAATTAGATCCCATTTTTCAATTTTGGCTTTTGTTGCCATTGCTTTTGCTGTTTCAGTCATGAAGTCTTTGCCCATGCCTATGTCCTGAATGGTATTGCCTAGGTTTTCTTCTAGAGATTTTATGGTCTTACGTTTAAGTCTTTAATTGATCTTGAGTTAATTTTTGTAGAAGGTGTAAGTAAGGGATCCAGTTTCAGATTTCTGCATATGGCTAGCTAGCTTTCCCAACACCATTTATTAAATAGGGAATTCTTTCCCCATTGCTTGTTTTTGTTAGGTTTGTCAAAGATCAGATGGCTGTAGATGTGTGGTGTTATTTCTGAGGCCTCTGTTCTGTTTCATTGGTCTATATATCTGTTTTGGTACCGGTACCAGTACTATGCTGTTTTGTTACTGTAGCCTTGTAGTATAGTTTGAAGTCAGGTAGTGTGATGTCTCCAGCTTTGTGCTTTTTACTTAGCATTGTCTTGGCTATGCGGGCTGTTTTTTGGTTCCACTTGAAATTTAAAGTAGTTTTTTCCAATTCTGTGAAGAAAGTCAATGACAGCTTGATGGGGATAGCATTGAATCTATAAAATTACTTTGGGCAGTATGGCCATTTTCATGATATTGATTCTTTCTATCCATGAGCATGGAATGTTCTTCCATTTGTTTGTGTCCTCTCCTATTGCCTTGAGCAGTGGTTTGTAGTTCTCCTTGAAGAGGTCCTCCATATCCCTTGTAAGTTGGATTCCTAGGTATTTTATTCTTTTTGTAGCAATTGCGAATGGGAGTTCACTCATGATTTGGCTCTCTGTTTGTCTGTTTTTGATGTATAGGAATGCTTCTGATTTTGCACATTGATTTGTATCCCGAGACTTTGCTGAAGTTTCTTTTCAGCTTAAGGAGATTGTGGGTTGAGATGATGGGATTTTCTAAATACACAATCGTGTCATCTGGAAACAAAGACAATTTGACTTACCCTTTCCTAATCAAATACACTTTATTTCTTTCTCTTGTCTGTTTCCCCTGGCCAGAACTTCCAATACTATATTGAATAGGAGTGGTGAGAGAGAGCATCCTTGTCTTGTGCCGGTTTTCAAAGGGAATGCTTCCAGTTTTTGCCCATTCAGTATGATATTGCCTGTGCATTTGTCATAAATAGCTCTTCTTATTTTGAGATACGTTCCATTGATACCTAGTTTACTGAGAGTTTTCAGCATGAAGGGTGTTGAATTTTGTCAAAGGCCTTTTCTGCATCTGTTGAGATAATCATGTGGTTTTTGTCACTTGTTCTATTTATGTGATGGATTATGTTTATTGATTTCCATATGTTGAACAAGCCTTGCATCCCAGGGATGAAACTGACTTGATCCTGGTAGATAAACTTTTTGTTGTGCTGCTGGATTCGGTTTGCCAGTATTTTATTGAGGATTTTCACATTGATGTTCATCAGGGATATTGGCCTAAAATTTCCTTTTTGTTGTGCCTCTGCCAGGTTTTGGTATCAGGATATTCTGGCCTCATAAAATGAGTTAGGGCGGATACTCTCTTTTTCTATTGATTGGAATAGTTTCAGTTGGAATGGTACCAATTCCTCTTTGTACCTCTGGTAGAATTTGGCAATGAATTCCTCTGGTCCTGGGCTTTTTTTGGTTGGTAAGCTATTAATTACTGCCTCAATTTAAGAACTTGTTATTGTTCTATTCAAGGATTCGACTTCTTCATGGTTTAGTCTTGGGAAGGCGTATGTGTCCAGGAATTTATTCATTTCTTCTAGATTTTCTAGTTTATTTGCACAGTGGTGTTAATAGTATTCTCTGATGGTAGTTTGTATTGCTGTGGGATCGGTGGTGCTATCCACTTTATCATTTTTTATTATGTCTATTTGATTTTTCTCTCTTTTCTTCTTTATTAGTCTGGCTAGCTATCTATTTGCTGATCTTTTCAATAATCCAATTCCTGGATTCATTAATTTTTTGAAGGTTTTTCGTGTCTATCGCCTTCAGTTCTGCTCTGATCTTAGTTATTTCTTGTCTTCTGCTAGCTTTTGAATTTGTTTGCTCTTGCTTCTCTAGTTCTTTTAATTGTGATTTTAGAGTGTTGATTTTAGATCTTTCCTGCTTTCTCTTGTGGGCATTTAGTACTATAAATTTCCCTCTACATACTGCTTTAAATGTGTCCCAGAGATTCTGGTACATTGTGTGTTTGTTCTCATTTGTTTCAAAGAACATTATTTATTTCTACCTTCATTTCGTTATTTACCTAGTAGTCTTTCAGGAGCAGGTTGTTCAGTTTTCACGTAGTCGTGTAGTATTGAGTGAGTTTCTTAATCCTGAATTCTAATTTGATTGCACTGTGGTCTGAGAGACTGTTTGTTATGATTTGCATTCTTTTGCATTTGCTGAGGAGTGTTTTACTTCAAAGAACTTAAACAAATTTACAAGGAAAAAAAACAACTCCATCAAAAAATGGGCAAAGGATATGAACAGAAACTTTTTAAAAGAAGACATTTAGGCAGCCAACAAACATATGATAAAAGTGCTCATCATCACTGGTCATTAGAGAAATGGAAATCAAAACCACAATGAGATATCATCTCACAGCAGTTAGAATGGCGATCACTGAAAAGTCAGGAAACAACAGATGCTGGAGAGGATGTGGAGAAATAGAAATGCTTTTACACAGTTGGTGAGAATGTAAATCACTTCAACCATTGTGGAAGACAATGTGGTGATTCCTCAAGGATTTAGAACTAGAAATATCATTTGACCCAGCAATCCCATTACAGGGTAAATACCCAAAGGATTATAAATTATTCTACTATAAAGTCACATGCACACGTATGTTTATTGTGGCACCATTCACAACAGTAAAGACTTGGAACCAACCCAGATGCCCATCAATGATAGATTGGATAAAGAAAATGTGGCACATATACACCATGGAATAGTATGCAGCCATAAAAGGGCAAGTTCATGTCCTTTGCAGGGACATGGATGAAGCTGGAAACCATAATTCTCAACAAACTAACACAAGAACAGAAAACCAAACACCGCATGTTCTCACTCATAAGTGGAAGCTGAGCAATGAGAATATGTGGACATAGGAAGGGGAACATCACACACTGGGGCCTGTCAGCAGTTGGGGGGATAGGGGAGAGATAGCATTAGGAGAAATACCTAATGTAGATGATGGATTGATGGGTGCTGCAAACCACCATGGCACATGTATACCTACGTAACAAACATTCACAATCTGCACATGTACCCCAGAACTTAAAGTATAGTAAAAAAAATGTACTTCCATTTTCTCATCGATCAAATTACCAAAAATTTAAAGAGAGGAATCAGTCCAGGAAAACATGGGGAAACAAGCTGTCTCCTAGATTGGTCCTATGTATCTAATGATCTTTTTTGAAAAAGTATATGTACACACCCACACACACACACACACACACACCCCTTTTGACTCAGCATTTTACTATTTGGAATATATTACAAGAAAATAACTGAACAGCTATGTAAAGTATATGTAAAGGAATGTTTATCACTGCTTATTTGAAAACAAATAATAACCTAAATGTTCAGCAATAACAGATGGCTAACTAAATTATTTTATTTATATGATAGAATAATATTCATTAAAATGACCTATGTCTATTTTGACATGGAAGTACATTTATGAGATATTGTCAAATAAGTTATAATATGGTCCAAATTTATAAAAAAAACCACATTTATAAATTTTCATAAGAGAAATTTTACATATATCCATAAGAATATCCACAGTGTTCATTTCTACTTGTGAATATTATCCAACTTTTCTGAAAAGAACACTTATTAATTGTGGGAGCAAAATGGGAGAAATTTGCCCTCACTCCTGATAGCTGCCGTGCTTGCTTGCTTCTGTCCCTGCCCTCAGTAAACATTGAGCACTCTGAAGACCATTTGAAAAAAAAAGAGAGAATATATTGCTTGACAGTATATGGGGAACAGATTTTAAACAGTTTGAGACACTCATATACAATACTCACAATGTCTTATGCATTTTTTGGATTGCGCTCTAAATTACCTTATATGTTTTCTAAGAGTGTGCAGAATATTTTATTTCCACCTCTTTCTAATAGATAGAGTTTAGAACTGATGTAAATTCTTAAATAGTCCATCTTTTCTTTAGAGTGGTTAAGGAGCATTAAACATATTCTGAAAAAAAGCAGTACATTAACTTAAAACTCTATAATGATAAAGAGGCAAAAATCATAAATCAATAGTAAAATAATAAATATGTGTAAAACTATCAGTTGCTTAAGAAAATGTTGCTTTATCTTCTAATTAATGCAGAGTTTTTATTTCTGTAAATATTTTCATTCAATTTGAAACGTATCAAAAGGATATTATAATGTCTAAAAAATATTTAATAAGTGAATAGAACCCAGTTGATAGTAGTGCAACAAAAAAAAAGTAAAAAATGGAATATGAAGCTGCTGTCAGCAATTTGTAAACGTGTCAAAAATATGTGACAGAGAGGAGAAACAATTTCTTCTGCCTAAATTGTCATCCTTGGCCTATTATGCCAGGTACATGTATTTAGACACTTTCAATGAGTTATCAAGGGATCATATTCCAAAGTCATGTGTTGTTTGGGAATTCAAGCAGAGTGGCCTGATGTACTAAGTATTCTGGTATGGCTAATGAGTGAAATCTCAAGAAGAAAATCTAACCTGTCAGCTTCTTGATTTTGAGTAGCGTGACCTAAACTCACATATGCCAAAGTCTCTGCAATGCCAGGAGGCAGTTTTGGGGGATTTAATGCCATGGATACAGTTATAATTAATTTGATTTAATCTCTTAAATCTTTTCAGTGATCTGTGACACATTTACCTTCGTTAGAATAAACTAGTTTAGATATTTTGTCTCCATGTGGATGAATGTATACACACACAGAAATACACATACATATTTTCAAAAGCTTTTAGCTTTAATCTTTGCTAATGTTGTAAGCATAAATAAAAACCACGAAAATTCTACAGCAAAATAAATAACAGTATAATTGTTCTGTATAATTTGGCTCATTTTTGAGATTTGATATTCAATTTCGAGTGTGCCATAAGTCCTTAGATACTTTACAGATAGTACATAACTGATGCCTTAGTCAATCTTGATAGGTATTACCTGCAGGCTTTACATGTGTCCATATTTGTGTAGTAACAGTAATACTACTACAGATGTTCCTCAACTTACAATGCAGTTACACCCAGAAAAACCCACCTTGAGTATTAAATATTGTAAGTGGAGAATATGTTTAATACAACTAACCTACCCAGCATCATAGCTATGCCTAGCCTACCTTAAATGTGCCCAAGACACTTATGTTAGCTTAAAATTGGGCAAATTTTCTAACACAAAGCCTATCTTATAATAAAGTATCAGATATCATATGGTTGTTTATCTTTGTGATCACGTGCTGACTGGGAGATGTGGCCTGCTGCTACTGCCCATTATCCTGAGAAAGAATCATACCACATATTGCTAGCCTGGAAAAAGATCAAAATTCAAAATTTGAAGCAGAATTTCTACCAAATGCTGTTGCTTTTGCACCACCATAAGGCTGAAAAATTGTCAGGTAAACCATTGTAAGTTGGGACTGTCTGTATTCCCACTGCTCTTTCTGGATACTCTGCTATAAAGCTGTACTATATTACCTGATTTCCATTGTATAGAGAATTTAAAATACAGAATATAATTTAACATTTCAAAGTTTAGTCTTTACCACTAAGTAAATAATAGAAAATTAATCTTACAGTGACATCAACTGATACAATTCTATTGTTTTTCTATTATTAAATATATATAAACAGGCCAAGAGAGGTGGCTCACGCCTGTAACCCCAGCATTCTGGGAGGCTGAGGTGGGCCGATTGCCTGAGCTCAGGAGTTTGCTACCAGCCTGGCCAACATGGTGAAACCCTGTCTCTACTAAAAATACAAAAATGTAGCAAGGCGCGGCAGCATGCACCTGTAGTCCCAGCTACTTGGGAGACAGAAGCAGGAAAACTGCTTGAACCCCAGAGGTGGAGGTTTCAGTGAGCCAAAATTGTGCCACTGCACTCCAGTCTGGATGACAGAGCAAGACTCCGTCTCAAAAAATTTTATATATATACACGTATATATGTATATATATGTGTGTATATATATATATATAGTACTTGTTTTATAAAATTGAGCATTCAATGTCATTATTTGTTCTACTATCCTATTTTATTTATTTTGCTATAAAAACATCTCACCCTTTGCTTGTAAGTCTTGGTTATGCAACATGGCTTTTCAGCCAAACAGCATATTTCCCAGCCTGACTTGCAACTACATATGGCCATGTGGCTGAGTTCTTACGGGTGGAATGTGAGTAAAAGAAAAGCAAGCAACTCTGAGATAATTTTCCCTTGGCCCTCACTGTCTTTCTTCTTTCTTGGAGGCTGAAATATTTTTGTGATAGTGACAACAGCTTTGACTATGTAGATAAGGGCACCACTCTGAGGAATGTGGAGTGACAGGATTCAAAGTTGGAAACACTTAATGAGCTCATGAAGCTACAGCTTCACTTTTTCTAAACTATTATGTATTAATAATTAAAAAGATAAATTTTTTCTTATTTGAGCCATGTGTATTTTGAGATTCTTTGTCAAGACAAGTTAAGCTGTACTCTAAATAATATGTTTGGTTTCAATAAAAATATGGAAATACAGGTTACCTCAAATAATTTCCAGGGTTCTCCAAGAAATCTGAAAAGAGAAGTTATTCATAGTGTTGCATACTGATAGTTTAACTACTTTCCATGTGTTAACAATGTTTCTAATTTTCTTCATATATCAGAGAAGCATATCTGAAAAGCATGCAGGTATCATATTGCTTTTACTTGGATGTTTTTACAAGTGATGAGTCAGGGCAATTAAAGTTTATTCTTTGAAGGTGGAAAGAATGTCACTTTTTATATGATAAGTTTTATATAATATTTAATCTTTAAACAAATTATAATTTTTACTATATTACTAAAATATTTTTAATACCTAAAAATTACTTCTATTCAAAAAGAAGTATAGATAATAAGTCAATTGAAATGATAAAATGGAATCATACAAAAATGCTCAATTTATACAAAAGGCAGAAAAAGAGAAAAACAAGAATCTAGAGGTAAAGTCATACTTATTGATAAGAAACTTGATGCTATTCCAAGAAGATCAATAGCAAAGCAAAAATGTCCCCTCTCACCACTACTATTTAGCATCATTCTACAAATCCTAGCTAATGCAAAAGGATAAGAAAAGGAAATAAAAGGAATGCAGACAAGGGAGGAAGAAATAAAATTGTCTTTGTTCACACATGACAGCTATATTTGCTGACAGATGACAGATTTTCTAGATTTGTCTAACTAGAAAATCCCAAATAATACGCAAATTTGAAAAGTGTCTGGAACTAATAAAAGATTACAGCAAGATTGTGGGATAAAAGGTTAATGTATTTGGCAGTTAAAAACACACCAACACTTACATATGCACCAAAGTAAAGAAAATACTTAGTTATAAATCTAGCAAAATATGTACAAAGAAATACATACAAAATCAATGATCTAAATAGATATTCCATGTTCATAGATAGGAAGAGTCAATATTTTTATATTGTCAGTTTTTCCTACTTGATTTACAGACTTAATGCAGACCCAATAAAAACACCAAAAAGTTACTTTGTAAGTTTTAAAGTTTATATGAAATAGTAAACAGATTGGCAGCACAATACCAAATACATAAATGTCAGAGGACTGGCACTACTACCTGACTTAAGGACTTACTATAAAGTTACTTACTAACAAAAATATATAGTATTTGTGAAAGTATAGACAAATAGATGAATGGAATAAAATAGAGAGGCAAGAAATAGTTCCACAAATATATTGTCAACTAGTCTTTGACAATGAAGCAAAATTAATTCAACAGATAAAGGACAGCTCTTTCAACAAATGTTGCTGGAACAACTAGAAATCCATGTGCAAAAAAAAAAAAAATGAATCTAGGCTCAGAACTTATACCTTTTATACAAAATAACAAGGTAAATCATAGATGTAAATGTAAAATACAAAACTCTAACAGGTCTAGAAGATAATTTAAGAGTACATATGGATGACTTTGGATTTACCAATGACTGTTTGGATATAACACCAAAAACACAATACCTGAAAGAAAAAATGAAATGTTAGAGTTTACTAAAATTAAAAACTTCTGCTTTGTGAAGATGCTGTTAAGATAATGAAGAGACAAGCAACAGATTGGGACATCTTTGTGAAACATATCCGATAAAGAACTACTATCCAAAATATACAAATAACTCTTAAAACTCAACAATAAGACAATAAACAACTGAATTTTAAAATGAGTAAAAATCAGAACAGACACTTCATCAAAGAAAACATACAGATAACAAATAAATATATATAAAAGATATTCAATATAATTTATCATTCAGGAATTGCAAATTGAAACAATGAGTTACCACCACACATATGTTAGAATGGCTAAAATCCAAAACATTGACAATACCAAGTGCTGACAAGTATGTGAAGCAGTGAAGGGGAACTCTCATTCATTGCTGGTGGGAGTGGAAAATAAAACAGCCATTTTGAAAGACAGTTTTATGGTTTCTTATGAAGCTAACCATAGTCTTACCATATGATCCAGCAAGAGAAACCAGATATTTACTCAATTTGATTAAAATTTATGTTTATACAGAAAGCCTACACACAAATGTAGTTTTACTCATAATTGCCAAAAATCAAAAGTAGCCAAAGTGTTCTTTAACAGGTAAATAGAAAAACAAACTATGGTACATTCATTCAATAGAAAAATAATCATTGATATAAAGAAATGGCCTAATAAACTATTAAAAGACTCGGAGGAATCTTAAATGCATATTGCTAAGTGAAAGAAGACAGGCTGAAAATACTACATATTGCATAATTCCAATTATATGACAACTTGGAAAGAAAAATCTGTAGAGAGAGTAAAAAGATAAGTGATTTTCATCGCTTTGGGATTGGGGAAAGGGATAAATAGGAGAAGCATAGAAGATTTTAGGGTGGTAAAACTATTCTGTGTGATACTGTAATGTTGGATTCATAATGATGCTTTTGTAAAGCCCATGGAGGTATACAAGACAAAGAGTGAACCCAAATATTAACTATGTTCCATAGTTAATAATAATATATTAATATTGATTCATCATTTAATACAAATGTTCTATACAAATTCAAGATGTTAATAAAGAAGACTTTGTGTGGTTGGTGGTAAAGAAGGTAGCTGGAAACGCTTCATACTCTATGAAACTGTTTTGTAAAACTAAAAACTTTCTAATAAATAAAGTCCATTAAAATATGCTATCTGATTGGTTAAATACTAAAATGTTCAAAATATTTTAAAATTTATTCCCTCATTTGATAATTTTAGTGTTTATATGCATCCATAAAATAAGAAATTGTTAATATTTTTATTTCACTCTGCTTAGAAAATGTAATGATTCTTAATTCTCACTCTCATATGGTGTGCTAAAACATTTGTCTTCAATTATTTTTTGCTTCCCCCAATATTAAGGAAAAAAAAATACTAAGGGCATAAAACAGCCATTTCTGAGGTCTTTAAAAATGTGTAAAAGCATACTTTTAAAAAGTTAAATAACAGAAGATTCAACTACAAAATGAAATAACTCCTGGGTAAGAGTTTGAGGCAAAATACTTAAATAAAATGAAAAATAAAGTTCTAGGTATAATACCTTATTCTAGATCAAAGAGAATCTCCAGGAATGAACCCTTGATTTTTAAAATAGTTTTTAAAAGATTCAAGATTTTTCATTTTGAAAACTGGCACGCACATGTAAAACCTGAAATATAAGTATCTTCTCTAGCACTGCTAATGCCTCTCTATGTCTGTTCAGTTGTTCTCATCTGCTTTTGCTACCACTTTGCCTATGTCTTGCTATTATCCTATGATTTTTAAATTATTATTATTATTTTTTACCACTTCCAGAGTCACATTTCTTACTGGCTTTCTTTTTTTTAATTATTTTTGTAAAAGATTCTAAGGCATTTGTATATGTTAGGGCACTTTTTTTCTTTTCTTTCTTTTTATTTTATTTATTTATTTATTTATTTATTTATTTATTTATTTATTTATTTATTTATCGAGACAGAGTCTTGCTCTGTCGCCCAGGCTAGGGTGCAGTGGCATGATCTCAGCTCACTGCACCTCCGCCTCCCAAGTTCAAAGGATTCTCCTGCCTCAGCCTCCCAAGAAGCTGGCACCACAGTCATGTGCCACCATGCTCAGCTAATTTGTGTATTTTTAGTAGAGACAGGGTTTCACCATTTTGGCCAGGCTCCTCTCAAACTCCTGACCTCAGGTGATCTGCCCGCTGTGGCCTCCCAAAGTGCTAGGATTACAGGCATAAGTCACTGCCTTTCTTTTCTTTCTTTCTTTCTTTCTTTCTTTCTTTCTTTCTTTCTTTCTTTCTTTCTTTCTTTCTTTCTTTCTTTCTTCCTTCCTTCCTTCCTTCCTTCCTTCCTTCCTTCTTTCTTTCTTTCTCTTTCTTTCTTTCTTTCTCTCTTTTTTTTGATACCATAACATTTTATATGATGCTTTTTTAAATATCTTTTATTTGAATGGTTTGGGAAAGTGAAACAGGAGAAGAGAGTCTGCAACAATTAGGTCACACCACAAGTGCAAAGGGAATGCCAAGGACCTGTAGCTGAAAATATCTGTACACAAGAGACATCAAATATTATTTTCCATGGCTGGGCGTGGTGGCTCATGCCTATAATCCCAGCACTTTGGGAGATCGAGGCAGGCTGATCACTTGAAATCAGGAGTTCAAGACCAGCTTGGCCAACATGGTGAAACCCCGTCTCTTCTAAAAATACAAGAATTAGCCAGGCGTGGTGGTGAGCATTGTAATCCCAGCTACTCAGGAGACTAAAGCCCAAGAATCGCATAAGCCCATGAGGCAGAGGTTGCAGTGAGCTGAGATGGTGCCACTGCACTCCAGCCTGGGTGACAGAGCAAGAATCCCTCAAAAAAAAAAAAAAAAAAAATTTCCACTGGGCGCAGGCTTAAGCAATGAACATTTAGGCCAGGAATGTTTGTCGCTGAAGAGGGATCTTGTGCCTTGAGCTTAAATCCCTGTGTATAAGAACTATGTGCAGTTGCCTTTTAACCCTTCCTAACACTACATTTTACATCTAGATGAATATTTAGCTTTCCGTTTTCTAACTAGACATTTGTATATACAGAGAACACTGGCATATAAACATTAAATCTGTTCCATTCTCTATGAACCCTTTTTCTTGTTCCTCAAATCGTAATGTAAGTTCTTAGTCATCCTTGTTAGATAGCCAATATTGATGATCTTTAAAAACTGTCCTGCTTCTAAGTCTAAATCTCATAGCAGATCAGCAAGTTTACTAAATTCTCTATTCAGAATGTGCATTTAAAAATTACTTGGAAGTGGACTCAGGGGCAGTGACTGTTTCTCATTAAGAATTAGTATGTTGTTTTCTTTAATACCTGCGTGTAAGCTACATTTGGGCAGGAGCCATATAGTTTTTGTTTACAATTGAATGCCCAACACAATGCCTGATGTATTGTTCACATGTTAAATTTTCTTGAATGAATTTTCAAATGATATATTTTAACAATAATCTCCATCCCCAACCTGAACTCTTATGATTGATCTGGGTGGTAGATATAGAAATCCCTCCAAAGCGCATCACATTAAAAAATTAGCAATGTCTGTAAATGGCAAAGAAATTTCCTACTGATTGTAAAGATCTACAACAGATAGACTTTTAAAGTTAAGAACTTTAAAAAGCATTTAGCTATTGAAAGATCTATCTGAGGTCCAGTTTGGGAAGAGGAATAGGGAGGAGTGCTAAACTGCCATGCATAAAGTGATCAAGAAATGAGGGGCTGGAGGCTGACCAACAAGGAGAAAAAGATTAAGAATACCTCTTTTGAAAGAAGGCCAGAATTTAAGGGGGAATGTCCTATGAGAATGTCCCCATAATAAGTAATAACCAATTGGAAGACTGAGGGTTCTAAGGTATGTTCTATATAGTAATATCATTATATTCCCCAAATTCCATCATGTATGTCAGTCTTGTGTAAACTGTGTTCTAGGTAAATGAGGGAGATTTCTAGCATCCAAAACCCACATCCTGATTACCTTATAAATGTTCTATGTCCAATATAATTTAAATTAAACATTTGTCTGTCCTCTTAATTGATTTATAACACACGAATTTTACTTAAGTCAGGAAAAAGAAAAACTCTCTAGAAAATAAAAGTTTCATATTTATTAAACTTATATTTATAAAATTTCAGGCAAAAAACCTAATTTTATTTAAATCTGTTCTGTACAATTTATTCGTATTAAAAACAGATAATGCCCTATCAATTCATAGAGAAAGACCAACTGATATTATCAATTTAGTTTTCATATGAATCTTTTGACTATTGTAAAACAGCTCAGATAAGTTACAAAATTCTTCATCTGATACTATTTTATAAATTCTGTTTAATTCTGTGAAGTTTTGAATTTCATATATATATTTATTGAGAATTCAGGTGATAGCTAATGTTATGATAATTTTAAAGAAATCTCCAACAAATTCAGTTTTCATTTTAAATATTGCTATTTAAATTCAAGTGTTTTTTTTTTTAGAAAATCACACACATGAGCCTTACCTAATAAGTACTGTGTAAATTATGATCAAGTAATGTAAGTGTTCTTTTAGAAAATGATCACACATATGAGCCTTACCTAATAAATACTGTGTAAATTATGATCAAGAAAATTATTTTTTAAAATTTACTTGATAAATTAAATCTATTAATTCCCCAAGGTGTTGTAAAACCAGTTATGGCATTATCCGTCTCTCTCATTACCTAAACATAATGCTAGCTGCCTAAAGAGGTACTCCTAGAAACACAGAGTAAGTGTAAAGGTAGATCAAATAATATTGTAGAAAAAAACTGCAGAGAAACAGAGAAATCCTAAAACTGGAGGAACTTATTAAAAGTTATGAGAGAACAAAACGAACCAGAGAAAAAGAAAGTGACGGCTATATATAGCTTTACCATTGGCCACTTACCCGCCTCTGCAACATGTGTAATGATTAATTCTGATTGAAGAACAAAGACTACTGGTTTGATGTGCTTAACTAGCTGAATTCCTAAGAGGAAAATGAACTGACAAGTAAAAAGAGACTGATGATTTTCATTTTGAATAATCTGAAGTATAACTAAATTTTGATAGGGGCAAAACTATTAAAAAGTGTATTGAATTTAACTTGAGTCTAATAATCATGTCTCCTGGCCCCTCTAAAAGACCAACACATGTTCACAAGTCTAAACATAAAATTTCTTTTTTAAATTCACATTTTGGAGATTCTAATATTACAATGTGACTTGTAATTAATGTCAAAAGACATTCTGTAGCTACTAGGCGGGGGGGTACATTGTGATTACAGACTGTTGTCATTCTGTGTATGTGACCAAACTTAGCCATTCAAATGGGTCGACTCACCTAATTGTCAACATTGTTGAATTATTTTTATTTGAGGCACGACGAGCAGTCTGACTTCATCCCCGATCCCTCTTTTAACTTAAAATGTCTCCGATTCTGTTGCACTCTCCTAATTTGGTCTTGAGATCTCTCACAGAAGAGTGGCTATAAACTCAAGCCCTACGTAGGCTGGACTCTAGATTTTGTCAATGTGCCTCTTGTGGGATGCTTTTTTACCCTGGCAACTGCCTAATGCTTAAGTGTTGACCCATGACCAGGTGTCCCTCTCACAGGAAACTTGTTTATACTGGCAGAGACTTTTGTGGCTCCTGTATGACCTGTGTCCAGTTTATTCCTGCCAGGATAACCACTCTATAGGAGAGGCTTGACCAGGGATAAAGTTAGATCCAAGTGTGTCAGTCCAGTGAGACACGGAGGCATCAACGCAACAATAACGCCTAAAATAACAGAAGCAGTCTGTTACTCACAGATCTACAAGAGAAGAGGAGTGCCAGCAAAGGCCAATAGGAAGATGGCAGGAGCAATGCACTCAGCCAGCAGGTGGGGAGCCAGAGTGATGGATCTATGGACCTGGGCCTTTATTGGGGGCTGGGGCATTCTCCAAGCAGATTTCCCGCAGAGAATTCTAACTGGTGGGTTTGAAGCAGGCAGATGTTAAGTCATGTTGGGTCATGCTGTGACTGATCATGATTACTGTGGCTTACCTTCACAGACCATGTGGGATGCAGGGTCAGCGGAGTAAGTCAAATAGTTTGTATCTGCATGTCCTGGAGGAGATGGTTACAAGGAAATAGCTGTATGTCAGACAGATATATGGATTAAGCACATTGGGCAACTGGGAGGAGGCAGAGAACTGGAAACTGTGTGAAGGGTGACTAAGTCCTTCTTTTGGTATTAGAAAGTTAAACCAGTATTCAAAATGGATGGTAAGGCAAATTAAAATCATAGAAATCTGCTGTAGAACATAATTTTGTAAAATTCAGTATTGACACAAAAATTTTTGAGACATGCTAAACAATGTAAATTAAGGCAGTTGGAATTGCCAAAGCATTTGCACTACACCACAGGATTTTGAAGGTCAGAAGACACTATTGGGACTGAATAATGTATTTCATAAGGCCATCCATCATAGTTCAACATTAACCTGTGAAATCATTTAATTTCTAACAAGCATAACTCAGTGAAGAGAACAAAAACAGACTAAACCAACAGGACAAAAAACTCTAATTTAAAATAACTAGAACAGAATACCAAAATATTATGAAATTATTTACATTTATTTGGTTTGCAAGTGACAAAAATCCTGTTTAAACCATAATCATTAGATAGCTTGCAAACTTGAGATTAGGTAAACGAGGGATACAACTCAACCATATATTTGAGCACTTGAGAGCTTCTGCTTCTTTGTCTCATTTTCTGCTTCTCTGAGCAACTAATTAATTCTTTTCTCTGTTTTACGCTGTTGTTCTTTACCCCTCAATCTATGTTTAGAAAAAATATGAATATGTATATCTTCATATTCTTTACTGAGAGAGAGAGAAGGGAGAGTAGGGGGTTTCAACACTATTTTTGAAGTTTAAAATCCTCTTTGGCCCATCTTAAGATAAGTGCCCATCCCTAGACCAATCAACTATGAAGAAGAAAAGAGGACTGTGATTATTCTGACTGGAGTCAGGTACCATCCTAAGACTAATCAACCATGGTAGTAGTAGGTACAAGAGCTAGAAGAATGAGTAGCCAGTTCCTAAAGTTTAAATGTATTCTGTATTTGTCATGTGCCTTAAAATCAGGCATTTAACCTTAACGAAGCATGATAAAAAATGATTATTGTGATTAGTATTATAGATTAGAGAAAGGAACACATCACTAGAATAAGCCCTGGGAGTTTAAAATTATTTAGCAAAGTTTTCACATTCTGAGTATGATAAGAATTAAAAACAAAGTTATATTGAGATACTAAGGAAAAAATGGCATGGAATTTTATGGATAAATGAATGCTATTTATTGTCTTACAGAACAAGATACATAGAAAGCACATAATGCAACCTAACTCCAGAAATGATGCACAAGCTATAAAAACAAATTTGTGAATACAAAGTGGTGCTAAAAATATGTAAGAATATAGAATCTGCAAGAAGCAGGAATTCAGATTCATGCATAAAAGGAACATGCCATTGTGGAAGCACAGTGGTCATTTGGTTGGTTACCATGCTCCTACAAGACCAGGAAAGGAACATTCTTCCTGGATGCTAGAATAGAAGCAACACTGACTTAGGGCAAGAGCTGACATTGCTATTAAGTGCCCTACATAGAAAGTTCAACAGTGATCATGAACTGGGCCAGAAATGAGATAAAATAACTTCATTTTTAAAAGTTATGCCAAATAAAATAAAATACTACAAAATATATTTATGAAAAATAAACATCATATATGTCGTTTGTGATAAGTCCTCTTCATTCAGAATTTTAAAAATCTGTATAATTATTGATATAGTATATACCTTTTTATGTAACAGAGAAAATTCTAAATAATCTTATAAAATAAATTTGAAAACATAAAGAGTAACTTTTCAGTGAAATTATGACTATAAAAAATTAGTCCAAGACAAATTGGGAATTTTACTAGAGTAACTATAACTAAACCACTGAAATATGTATTAAATGGCCAACACCCTAAATGCCACAGATTTTTGGATTAATTATGACATACCTTGAAGAAACTAGTATTCTTAGAAAAAACAGCAGATAAGAATGAAGCTGAAAGTCAATGATATAATTTTGAAAGAAGAAAGATCTCCTAAATAAAATAGTATACTCAGTGGGACATTAATAATATTTTATAATCAAGTCAGTTAATTCCCAGGTAGCAAGTGTTTCTGCATGAAAACCAGTATTAGTGCAATTTACTATTAAGTTAATAGATTAATAGATTAAGATGGAAAATACATGTGATTATCTCTATAGATGGAAAAATCAATAAAATCCATTACCAATTCATTATTTTAAAGTCATAATTGTGAATTCAAAATAAAAGTGAACTTCCTTAACTCGACAAAGTAAACATCACACATAAAGAATGCCTTCTCTTTTCCCAGTTATTGAGTTGTGCTTGTGTTACTAGCTGATGCAATGAGAAAAGAAAATGAAATAGAGATACAAAGATTTAAAAGGAAAACTTAGGACCCATAGCTTAGCAGTATAGTGTAGTAATTAAAATTAATCACTTTAGTGTGGAGCCAGATTGTCTGGTTTCAAACCTTTCTATCATATACTTACTAGGTGACCTTGAGCCAATTACTTAACATCCTTTTGCATTTGATTTCTTATTTGTAAAACAGCAATAATTCTCCTAATACCTGCCTTGTAAGGCTGCTATGAGGATTGAAACAGGTCATTTACAGAAAGAGCCTAGAACAGCCCTTTATTGGTAAGTGTTATGTAAGCGCTTAATTTTATTTCTTAATATTTGCAGGCAATAAGAACAACAAACAAGGAAGAGCTAAGATTCAGTTGTCAAGTTTAACTAATCAGAGCTTTTGAAATATAATCAGATGTAAGTTCAAAAGATAATAGTCTCAAAAACCGACTTTGCTAAATTAAAAATAGAAAGAATCAAGATTCCTATTCACATATCCCAAAGTGCGTTTTCCCTCCACTGACCTATTCCCTCTGTGTTCTTCCCCTTTAGAGTATAGGCAATATCAATGGTCCAGTTGTTTGGGTCAACAAACTTGAAACTATTCTTGATTTCCTCCTTTCATATTCCACCATATTTAATTAACAAATACATAATCAAAGCACTTATTATTTTCATTGCTATCACTTGGATCCAGTATACTATACTAGATTAATATACTGAGTATAGCATAATTAATCACCAATATTATTCCATAGCCTCTTTATTAGTTTCTATCCTTGACTCTTTCTCTCTATTTTATTCTAACAAAACAGCAAGCTATTCTTTAAACAGAGAAATTATCTTAAGTGGCCTTTACCATCTCATCTCATTCAAAACAAAACCAAAAATCCCTAAAATTTCTAAGTTCTTACGTAATTTAGATGATGACTTCTGGTTTAACTTCATCTTTTATGTCTCTCCCATTCCTTCTGGCATACTAGAATATTGTAATTCTTCCAATGAGTCAAGCATTTTCCTTTCTCAAAGGCTTTACATTTGTCATTTCCTCTTTCTAGAAATGTTGTCCCTCAGATACATGCATAGATTACTTTCTCACTTCAGGTGAGAAATCAAATATCATTAGACTTCTTTCAACACTCTATAGAAAACCATAACCCCAAACTTCAACCAGGAAATTCTCTATGTACCCTACCCAGCTGTATTTTTCTTTATAACACTTAAAAGCATACGACATGTTAGGCATTGACTTGATTGTTTATTTTCTGTGTCTTCCCATTAGACTAAGTTCTGTGAGTTAAGAATTCTTTTATTTTGTTTCCTAGGGTTATAGCTTTAATATCTAAAATAATGTCTGACATATATTAGGCAGTCAACAAATATTTGTTTAATAACTGAATAAATGAATAGATAAGTGAAATAAAAATATAAAAAGCCTTGCAGTCAGACAAAACAAAAATATATAAGATTGTTTTGAATAAAACTGTATGACTTTACTGCAAATTTAAAAGAGCTGCAAATTTGGAGAGGTATATCATGTTATTATATTGTAAATACTTTAAATCTCTCTAAATTAATGTATAAATTTAGTGTAAACCCAATCAAAATTTCAAAGTGATTATTCATGGAAGCCAACATGTTGATTATAAAATTCATATATAAAATTTTAATGTGCAATTCTAGAAAGGAAAAAATAGAAATAAAGATGGGAAATTATCATACCAAATCTCAAGACATATTGATATATATATAGTAATTTAAACAGTGTGATTTGGCAGAGCAAAAGACATATAGATCAAAATCCAGAAGGAGGTTCATGGACATGTGAGTATTTGTCTTTTTGCAGATGTTGCAACTTAAAAGGGGGCACACCAAGGATAGACTTGCCCATAAACAGTGCTGTGAAAATAAAATAAAATTCTAATCTCAAAACATACAAGCAAAAATTTCCAGATGGCTCAAAAGCACATACTTAAAATAAGCTTAAAATTATTGCAGAAAATATTAAAGAGTATATATATATATATATATATATATATATATATATATAAACTTGTAGTGGGAAAATCAGTTTAAGGCAAGAGAATTCATCAAGAAAAGTGTTGAGTTTTATTGCATCAAAGTTAAAATTTTCTTCAAATGTTCTTTATTTCAAGATACACTGTAACAAAGTTAAAATGCAAATGACAGACTAAAAGAAAATATTTGCAACATTTCTAACAAAGTTCTATATAAAACCAAAAATATATTTAGCTACAAGTATCAATATAAACAAAGTATAATGATAGTTTTTATACTTAGCAGAAAAATGGTCCAAGAGTGTAGAGAGGCAGTCCACAGAATGGAAAATCAAAATGCTGATTAAACATATAAGTAAATGTGTGACAATCTGATTATCTTTGCCTGTACTCAGGAAAATGTCCTATCAGCAAGAAGAACAGAAATGGTAATAGCATGAGTTGGCAAGATTTGTGGAGAATTCATGTTTACAACAGGTGAATGGGTAAATTGGTGCATCCAGTTTTGTGGGCAATTAAAATTTCTTAAAACCAAAAGTGGAAGATGCCAGTGACTCTGTTCACAAAAGCACTTATAGTCATGTTACACAAGAAAACACAGCTATGGAAATGTTGCTTACAAAAACAAAAATCAGAAAAAGACATAAATAGTCTTTCAATGTGTAGTTAGGAAATAGATATGTAAGTTGTGGTGTAAATAAATAGCAAGGAAACAGAGTAAACTAGATCTGCACACAACTTGGAGATTTTAAAAATATATTAAGTTAAAAGCATATATATGAATCTATATGCATGCTATATCTGCTATATCTGCATGACTTAAATT
The DNA here is from genome assembly GCF_028878055.3 of Symphalangus syndactylus. Taxonomy (NCBI): domain Eukaryota; kingdom Metazoa; phylum Chordata; class Mammalia; order Primates; family Hylobatidae; genus Symphalangus; species Symphalangus syndactylus. The sequence goes on along the minus strand of NC_072426.2, from coordinate 108,140,184 downwards.
TTCCTTTAACATGTCATCATGCAAAACAAAGGCATTTTATGTAGATGTAACATTTTATATTTTTTAAAAGCTTGGGTTTGTAAATATTTATGAATCAAAATAATAGTAGTAATTACCAGTTGGACAAAGAACAGTAACATAGGTTTGTCCAAATTTAGTATTCTTTGTTATGACCTACATTTTTAAGCATTAAATTCATGAATTAAAAATTATACTTACATGCTTAAAATTAATTTTCAAATCAGTGATGTATGTGAGTTCATTAAAAAGACATATATCTCAATTTTTAATGTAGTGTTCCTCATTTTACCCCAAAAGTGTTATTAAATTAATGATGTGTTTTACTTAGAGTTAATGACTTTATAAATTTAATGAAATATGAGATTTTTTGCTTCTAAATAGTGCAAAATGGGAGGGATTATATCAGAGACCTCTAAAGAAAAACTGAAGCAACCAAGTATTTGTGGATCAAGATTTCTAAATATTCAGTCACCAGTGTATATGCTCATGTTACTGCCTTTGGAAAGTTTGGCTTTAAAGTCAGTATGCAAACATAACATATTGTTCACATTTACTCCTGAAAAAATCCTTCTAAGAGCAATATATTGGAAATACAATTCTCACCATAAGCCCATGCTGCATTATTTTTTCCCAGTGCTAAAAGAAAGAGCTCCTTCTTTTTTCTTTTTTTCTCTTTCTTTCCCTCCCTTCCTTCTTTTCTCACTTTCACTCTTTTTCTTTTCCTATTAGGCATAAAAGACTTGATAAAAAAGGAAAAAAAAACACTCCTTATTCATTTAAATACTGGAATTTTGCTCATTCCATTTAGATGTTTGTACTGAGAGGGTCAGGAAGAAGAAACAACAAATTCAAATCTTTGATCTCATGTTTACTCTGGAGAATGAATTTACTGAGTAAAATCAATTTATTTAAGTTACTATTTATTATTTTGTTTTATTTTTCTTTGTTATTGGGTTGATTTCTCAGATAAAGATGTATTTGCTGAAGCCAAATGCACTTAGGACAGGAAATTGTTGACCCCAGACATTAAGAAAAATAAAGAATGAGGCCCTAATCACTGTCTTCGAGAAGCTTATCACTTAATTGAGAAGGAAATACACCTACACAGCTTGGGAAAGCAATAATTGGCACAAAAATATTAGTTGTTGATTCTTTTACCACTTCTTTAGAGCTCAAACCTCTTGCATTCTGTTAGGAGATGAAAATAGCAGCAAAAAGAGCAGTGATGGCATAGTTTTCACAATCTTAAAGAGTACCTCAATTTTTTTTCAGGCCTGAGTTCCTTCCAGAAGCTATGTTACCTACACATGGGTAGGCAATGTGGAATCATTAACATTTAGTTTCTTTACCGTAAAGTAGGCGGCATGAGTAGGAGAGGCATTATATCTTCAGTATCCAAGAAATGATCAACAAATAGACTCAGTGTGATTCCTTTTATTTATATCTCAAGTTTGTCCTCCCATGATCCTTGTTTTGTTTCATGCAAAGCTCTCTATCAAATTTCTCCCTTGACTTTTCCTAAGGTGAACTATGCGTTCCATGTGTTATGTTCCTAAGTATAGTTTATTTCAATTATGTAGGACTTTTATCATGAACATGAAGAACCCCTCTCCAGGACAACTTGGACCACTCTATTCAATTAAATTTTAGCCCACCTTCTATTTTAATGGTTCTTGGTTCAACGTAGTCCTGTGGTCACAAGAAAGTAAACATTTTGCAGCATCTTTGTTTCATCAGTATCATCACATATATTATAACCAAGTCAGCATTCTTGAATCCAGTCCTTTTGCAAATTTTCTTTGTACTTCTCCCATAAAGGATATGCCCAAGTATACATAATTATGCAATTACAATTTTGCAAACTCTTCTACCAAGTATCTCTTAGGTATTTATTGTAAAACCTAATACATCTCCCTCAACTTACATGCATCCTCTTCTGATCAAAGAAACTCAGCACTCCCGACCTGACAGATAGTTTCCTAATTCTTGGCTACCTACAAGAAGAAGCTCATTAGGCATTTCCTCATACCTTTGCTTCATATAACTCCTACACTTAATACTTATCAGCAATCCCAATTATACGAGAACACATACAAGCATTTTATTCAACTTTAATCATGTACTTCTTAAGTGCTCACCATAACATGGGTCATAATGAGCAGTGTAGTGGATTTATCAATGTAGAGTATCTTTCATCAATAACAGAAGAAACACTGCACTAGCATAGGTGTAGGATATGTTTTGTTTCCGTGCCCTTTTCAATGACATTACTTAGATGTGTGTCATTCAAGCTGGTGAAATTCAGGAGTGAGGTGATATTACTGTATCAAATTGTTAGCTGTGAGATTTCAGCTAGCTAGAAGTGCAATGGATTTGGATATGTAGAGGGAGAGGAAATATATTCTAGACACAAAAGATAAGATGAGTAAAGAGAGCAAAGATATAGCTAAGAACCAGCATCAGTGCCCACACTCCACCGCTCTCCTATTAGCCAGGAGGAACATATTTGCTCCTAAATAAGGGAGTTTTCTATATTCCGCTAGATGACATGGTTCCAAAAACTGTCTTTTCTTTTCTGAATCACCAAAATTTTTATTCTTTTTAGTATAATTCACATTACATACAAACATTCTCTTATGTCTTTAACGTTAAACAACAACAAAAACAACTACAACCCACCCCAGCTGTTATTTCTACCATCAGTTATCACTCTAGCGTTCCCTCCTTTCTATGCCCTTTAAGACAAAGTTTCTTGAGCCAAGCACAGTAGTTCACATCTGTAATCTCAGTGATTTGGGAGGCTGAGGAGAGAGGATGGTGCAAACGATATAAAAGGCTTGCTAAAAAAAGAAAAAAAGGAAAAGAAATCACTCCTTATTCATTTAAGCACTGAAATCTTGTTCATTTCGTTTAGATGTTCATATTCTGAGAGGGATAGGAAAAAGAAACCACAAATTCAAATTTTTTATCTCACGTTTACTCTGGAGCATGGGTTTACTGAGTGAAATAAATTCACTTAAATTACTATTTTTCATTTTGTTTTATGTTCATTTGTTATATTGTTGATTTTTTTCAGGTCAAGTAAAGATGTACTTGAGAGATCAAAGACACAGCCAAGAACCAGCCTGAGTGCCCACACTCCACTGCTCTCCTATTAGCCAGGATGAATTCCTGTGCTCCTAAATAAGGGAGTGTTTTATATTGTTAGAGAGCATGGCTCCAAAACCTGTCTTCTATTTTCTGAATTACCAACTTTTTAATTATTATTAACCCTTGACACATGGCCAGGAGTCTGAAGACAGTTTGGGCATCACAGTGAGACCCTGTCTCTAAAAAAAATAAAAATAAAAATATTACCAACTAGCTGGGCCATGGTGGTATGTGAATGTAAACCCAGCTACTCAGTAGTCTGAGAAGGTTGAGGGTACAGTGTATCATAATTGTACCACTGCACTCTAGTCTAGATGACAGATTGAGACTCTAACTCAAAAAAAAAAAAAAAGACAAGGTTTCTTGAAAATTGCATGTATTGTCTGATACCAATCTCTCCCATTCTTTCTTGAACCCACATTTTCCCCATCATGACTCCAGTAAAGTAGTTCTTGTTAGGGTTGCCAGGGACCATTGCATTGTTTATTCCAATGACAACTCTCAGTCCACATCTCACTTGACCCTTCAGCAATAGCTGACATAATCAATTTACCTCCTTCAAACACTTACTTTATCTGCTCCAATGACTCTTGTGCTAATCCTGCGCTTAGTTTCCCCCATTATCATTCCTTGTTTTTTTTTGTTTTGTTTTGTTTTGTTTTGTTTTCTGTTATCTTCTGTGTTACACAAAATCCAAATCTCTGTAGGTTGTCTTTCCCGGGCACCTGACTTTCAGCTTAGTTCAGCCAATTGGAGATCCTGGTTTGAGACCAGAAGCTAGGAGCAAAGGAGAAGTCAGAATATTATTCCCTATCTCCCTTTCCTTCTGGTGTTAAACTTGGCATTGACTCTAACACTTATGTGACTCCAAGTAGGTAGGAAATAACAGGTACTTAGAGTTTTCAGTGTTCCTATGAAAAGTCTTAATTTCTGAGACATAGAAAAAAATGGCATATAAAGACTTATAATACTTGCTTTCATGTCTCTCTGAAACATTTTACTCTTGTTATACCATGAGAATTAGATTTATAACCATTAGTCTAGCTAAATCCTCTGATTTCAGAGGGCCAAAGGGGCCCAGATGAGGTCTGTAGGTTAAGCCCTAAGGTGCCAAGAATACTGAAGCATTTTCTCCCAAGGTATTTACATTTCAGATGGTATAAAGCCCAGAGGTTGAAGAAATCTCTAGGTCATAAATGCCAGAGACACCCAGAGTTTATCTGACTCTTGGAAAAATATTAATACATTTATATTCCAAAAGGTTAAGGTAAGAACTCAGAATGTTTTTCATAGTGTGTCAAAGGAGAAAAGTTGTTTCTTGCCCCTTTCATTTCAGAAGAGAATGAGGAAAGCTGTCTCTCTCCTATATAAAAATGGAAAAAACACATCGTTTTACATTTCTTATCTATGATACACAGTTTATATGGAGAAGACATTTGTCTTGGATTTATTACACTGCCCTAGGGGTAAGACTTGGGGTGTGAAGAAACAAGTGGTCATTATTTGATTTATTTGTGAATAATGATAATCTGCCTCAGCCCAGGAACACTCCATGTTTGCATCCAAGTTAAAATTAATGAAGAGAAACATTACAAACTCAACAGTCACCTAATAGATGGGACCTCCATGATTCCAAATTCCACCAGCTGACCCTAAGCTCTAACTACCTAGAATGTTGCCCTCTCCCTTTCTCATTCCAGGCTAGGGATGGTTTAGCATGTTTCTGATTCTAATCTCATCTCCTGGATGGTCATTTAACAAATTTTATCACCTGCATAGCCACTTGCTATGTTAAATTAATCTCTTTTAAATATTCTTTTCTATGCTTGACTCTTGAATGATACAGCATATCCCTTTCTGATATTAATTTTACTCCTATAATTCCTCCTGTCTTCTTTTATAGTTATTCTGAAGGTCACCAGATATGGTTGTGTCAGATATGATCTGCACAATTCTAGTGGGTGCCATTTACATCATAGTCTATTTGCCCAAGTTCTAAATGCCAGAGTACTCTAGCGATCAGGGCATGAGTATCATACATCCTTGATGACATGATCTACTGTAATGTTTTTCAAATTAATTTATATGCCTATGACACAAAAATTATATCTCCTAACAACTTCAGATTTATATGCTATTACTCTCCCCTTGCTAATGTCATCCCAGCCATACCACTCTTTTTATGATTAATTGAAAATATCTGATACACTCCTGAACTGGCTGTTCCCTCTGCATGGTTTGTTCTTCTCTATGATCTTGTATCATCAATCAGTATCTATGAAACTGTAGTGGGCTAATTTGTTAGCTAGCAAGTGGGACAAAATCTCAAACCCTTCATAGCTCTTGATAGTTTTGGTAATAAGAAGGAGATGCTGACAGAGACATGGCTTTCTGGGAGAGAAAGGATGAAGGTCCCAAAGAGCCAGGTTAGAGTGTATGAAAGGGTTCCCCAGGATCTGGTAGTAAATGCTCTAATTGAAATGTCAAAGAGAATTAGTTAACCCCACTATACTACCAGTTGTTTGTATGCTGAGCAACAAGAGGTAGGATTTTAAAAAATATGTTCAAATGATGTTTGAATGTTGCTTACTCTCCTCTATGTAAGACGAGGAAGGGATGTTATTGAGGCAATGGGTCAGTAAGTCTTGTGGTCTCAGCCAAAAGGCAATGTAGCTGCTGCTGCTGAGTCAATAGTTCCCCAACACTGGAAAAAAATATTGTCAGCAATAAGAAGACTGAGTTTTGGATGGACTGAAAACATTAGAATTGTGTTTGATTGAGCCATGCAGATAGCCACCCAAACCCCAAAGTAAATGCCTAACCTTGTGTATATACTGGCATGAAGCTATTGCTACTTTCCATGTCTTGTGATTCCTAATTTTTCCTCTCCCCAACCTCAGCTATTTTAAGAATAAAACATTTTGGCATAACACCAAAGTATTCCAATCCCCAAGGGGAACCCGTGCCCACAGACATACATCTGAATACCCTGGGGTATACTGGGGAGAAAGAGAATCTAAATTTGGGCATCTGCTGTATATAAATATCCAGGTCACCACCCTACCTGCTAACAGGAGTAAAAGAGTGCCTGAATTCAACAAGTGGGTTTAGGCAAGATGCACAGTGGGGAAGGGAAACTATCACAACCTGGTGTGTCTCCCTTGGGGTTGATTAAATGTAATATTGTTGTCATTTCCACTGATTAATGCATGTTTGGTGTTGATGTTGTACATGCCTATATTGTGAATGTTTATAAATACTAGACTGTACTACTGCACCTAGAAAGAGCAACATATAGAAGAGTGCTAATTCCAGCCAGGCACGGTGGCTCACGCCTGTAATCCCAGCACTTTGAGAGGCCGAGGAGGGCAGATCACAATGTCAGGAGTACAAGACCAGCCTGATGAATATGGTGAAACCCCGTCTCTACTAAAAATACAAAAATTAGCTGGTCGAGGTGGCACGTGCCTGTAGTCCCAGCTACTTGGAAGGCTGAGGCAGGAGAATCGCTTGAACCCCGGAGGCAGATGTTGCAGAGAGCCAAGATCACACCACTGCACTCCAGCCTGGGTGACAGAGTGAGACTCCATCTCCAAAAAATATAATAATAATAATAATAAAGAAAAGTGTTATTACCTTTGAGACTTCATACCCTAAAATATTTCTGGGCAAAAAAAATCTCGATGACTAATGAAGTTGCCAATTAGAGCCTTTGTTAAAAAGAGTCAGCTTTTATCCAGTGCTTTGGGTATTACATTGAAAAAATCATTGCAATGATTTATTAAGCTATGTTTTCTCCCAGGAGTTTTACCATTTCAGATATTACATTATGAATCTTTAGTCCATTTTTAGTTTATTTTAGTGCATGGTTTAAGTAAGGATCCAATATTATTCTTTTGCATGTGAGTATACACTTTTCCCACCACCATTTATTGAAAGAAGCGTTCTTTTTTTTTTTCCCCAAGTTTGCTTTGAATCTGTGAAGTCTCTCATAGTTCCATATGAACTTCAGAATGTTTTTCTTCTATACCTATTAAAAATGCTGCAAGGGACTGAACATTTGTGTCTCACCAAAATTTAAACGTTGAAGTCAAATTCCCAATGTGTAATGGTATGTAAAGTTGGGTCTTTTGGGAGATAATTAGGAATGAGGGATTAGTGCCCCTGTGAGAAGAGGCCAGATAGCTAGTTCTTTATTTCTACAATGTTAGGATAAAACAAGAAGTCAAGAGACTGGTATTCAGAAAAGTACCCCCAGCAGAACCGGGCCATATTGTTAACCCTGATCTTAGATTTCTAACCTCCAGAATTGTAAGATATAAATACTGTTGTTTAAGCCACCTAGACTGTGGCAATTTGTTACAGCAGCCCATGATAAGACAAATGTCAATGGAATTTTGATAGAGATTGCATTGAACTTGTAGATTGCTTTGGGGAGTAAGGGCATTTTAATAATATCAAGTCTTCCAACTCATGGGCACTGATGTTTTATTTGTCTATTTAATTTCTTTTATCAAGAATTCCTAGTTTTCAGTGTACACTTTTTTACTTCCTTGGTTAAGATTATTTCTAAGTATTTGATCCTTGATGTTACTGTAAAAGATATTTTTTTCTTTTTTTTTTTTTTTTTAGATGGAGTTGTACTCCTATTGCCCAGGCTGGAGTGCAATGGTGAGATCTTGGCTCACCACAACCTCTGCCTCCCGGTTTCAAACAATTCTCCTGCCTCAGCCTTCCTGAGTAGCTGCGATTACAGGCATGTGCCACTACGCCCAGCTAATTTTGTATTTTTAGTAGAGATGGGGTTTCTCCATGTCAGTCAGGCCGGTCTCAAACTCCTGACTTCAGGTGATCTTCCCACCTCAGCCTCCCAAAATGCTGGGATTACAGGCATGAGCCACTGCACCTGGCCAAGATTTTTTTCTTAATATCCTTTTCAGATAGTTCATTGTTATTGTATAGAAATACAACTGATTTTTGTGTGTTGATTTAGTTTCTTGCAACTTTATTGAATTTATTAGTTCTAGCAATTTTTTTAATGTGAATTCTTTAGGGTTAGCAGCATATATGATTTAGATGGCTTTTATTTCTTTTCTTGCCAGTTTAGCTGTGACTAAAACATACAGTATTATGTTTAATAGAAATGGACATGGCCAGAGTAGGTATTCTTGCATTGTTCCTGATCTTAAAGGAAAAAAAGGTTTTTGTTTTTTTTTTTAACCTTTGAGTATAATGTTACTGCAGGCTTTTTTCATATATGCCCTTCATTTTGGAAAGAAGGTAAATTCTCGGCCGGGCGCGGTGGCTCACGCTTGTAATCCCAGCACTTTGGGAGGCCGAGGCGGGCGGATCACGAGGTCAGGAGATCGAGACCATGGTGAAACCCTGTCTCTACTAAAAATACAAAAAATCAGCCGGGCGTGGTGGCGGGTGCCTATAGTCCCAGGTACTTGGAGAGGCTGAGGCAGGAGAATGGCGTGAACCCGGGAGGCGGAGCTTGCAGTGAGCCGAGATTGCGCCACTGCACTCCAGCCTGGGCAACAGAGCGAGACTCCGTCTCAAAAAAAAAAAAAAAAAAAAAAAGAAGGTAAATTCTCTTTATACTTAGTTTGTTAACAGTTTTTATCATAAGAGTGTCAGATTTTGCCAAATGCTTTTCCTGCATCTATGGAGATGATTATGTGATTTTTTTTCCTTCATTATACTGTGTTATATCAAATCAATTGATTTGTGTATGTCAAACCATCCTTGAATCCCAGGGATAAATTTCATTTGATTATGGTAAATAATCCTTTAATGTACTATCGAATTTTGTTTCTACTTCGTTTCTAAAGAATAGTTTTGCTGGGTATACTTTTCCAGTCTACAGCTTTTTTTTTTTTCTTTCAGCCCTTTGAATATGTCATTTCTCTCTCTATTGACCTGCAATGCTTCTGTTGATAAATTCACTGAAGACTTACGGAATTTCCCTTGTATGTGACAAGCTATTTTTATCTTGATGCTTTCATATTCTTTTTCTTTGACTTTTAACTATTTGATTATAATTTGTCTTTATGTAGACTTCATATAAATCTGTAGATTCATATTACTTGAGGCCTTCTGAGTGTTATAAATCTAGATGTCCATGTCTCTCTTTAGATTTGGAAAGTATTCATCCATTATTTTTTTAAACATATTTTCTTTCCCTTTCTCTTCCTCTTTTCCTTATGGGACTCCCATAATGTATATGTTTGTTCATTTGCTAGTGTTCTATAATCCACTCAGGGTTCCTGTGCACTTTCTTTGTTTTTTCCTTTTTTTGCTTCTCTGAAAAGAGAATTTCAAATGAGGTACCTTTGAGTTTGCCAATTCTTCCTTCTGCTTGATCAAGTCTGAAGTTGAGGCCCTCTAGTGAATTATTAATTTCAGTTCTTATATTCTTTAGCTCTAGAATTTCTATGCACTTTTTTATAGTTACTACTTTATTTCATGTATAACTTTTATCATTTGTAATTGTTGTTGTCTGTGTTTCTTGTGTCTTCCTGAGATTCTTTAAAATGATTATTTTAAATTCTTTGTCAGGCAATTTATAGATCTCCATTGTTTTAGTTCACTCTTTTGATTGTGTTATGTTTTTCTGATTCTTTTTTTTTTCTTTGTAGCTTGCATTGGTATCTGTGCAATAGCCACTTCCCAATTTTTCAAACTGACTTTGACTGAGATAAGTCTTAACCAATGAGCCTGGCTAGAGATTCTAGATTCTTGTTCCTAGCTGCATCATGTGTCCAGTCTTTCTTTTGTTTTGGATTTTTGTTTTTCCCAAAAGTCTAAAGTTTGGACCTCCCTTTGCTGTTGATTATTATCATCCCCTCAGTGTGCTATGTGAGGTGACACAGAAACCATCCCTTCAAATGGCACTCTGAACAGGCAGGGATGTTGAAGCCACATTCCACTTCTTTCTACTTTCTGGAGGAGAAGTCTCAATTATGTCTTCTCCATATTTCTCAGAGTCAGGCCAAGCCATGGAAGATGTCCATTCTTTTTAACTTTGTTTCTAGCTGTCTCAAGTATCCATACTACACTTTATTCTGGTCCAATTTTGAATTAAATTGAGTCTTAAGAAGCAAATTCTAATTTATATAGTGATAAGATGTAACTGAAAGTCAATAGCTAAAGAGAAAACTGTTAATTAAGATAAAAAATTAATTAGAGCCACTAATTTATAATTCTCCTAATTGACTAAAAACAAAAATTTCAGAGTCAAATTAGTATTACTTCTTTAAATTATTCTGTAGCTATTTATAGAAGATATTCAGAGTGATAGTGTTTCCCTTTCTTCTTCTTCTTCTTCTTCTTATTATTATTATTTTAAACATGGCCAAGCTACTTTTCAGCCAGTGTGGTGGTGACTGGTAGCCCAAATGATTGTTATTTTCTCTTAATTAGGTTGAAATCTATTGCTTACAGAATCTTTGAGTAAAACCATTTTTTTATAATGTGCAATTTCAGTGTTCTCTGCACTAGCATTTCTCAATCAAAATATAATGTGAAGCATATAGGTAATTTTAAATTTTCTAGTAGCCATGTTAAAATCACTAAGAGACATTTTCATATTGTTTTCCACAACGGCTGTGCTAATTTATAAGCACATTAACAATGTGCAAGATTTACCTTTTCTCTCCATCCTTGCCAACACTTCTTTTTTATCTTTTTGATAATAATCATCCTAACAATGTGAGCTAGTATCTCATTGTGGTTTTAATTTACATTTCCCTGATTATTACTGATGTTAAGCTAATGTTAAGTGATGATGCTAATTAGTTACTTATGTCCTTGTTGAACATTTTTATAACTTCATTTGAGAAATGTCTATTAAGCTATTTTGCTCATTTAAAAAATTGAGTTAGCAATCTCACTACTGGTTATACACATGAAAAAATGAAATAAATATTACAAAGAGATATCAACATCCCAGTGTTTATAGCAGCACTATTTACAATGGCCAAGATACAGAATTAACCTAAGTGTTCAATACTGGATAAATGGATAAAGAAAATGTGGTATACTCAATGGAATACTATTCAATCAAAAGCAAGAATAAAATCATGTCAATTGTGACAACCTGGAACAACCTGTAAAACATCATGTTGAGTGAAATAAGTCAAACGCAGAAAGATAAAAATACTGTAAGATCTCACTCACATGTGGAATTTTTTTTAAAAGTTGATATCATGGAAGAAGAAAAGAGTGGTTACCAGAAATGGGGGAGAGAAGATAGAGTGAGAAGATGGGGAGTCACCGTGATAGCAACAGAAAGCAGCCAAATGCCTAGGCAGATAGGGGCAGGTCCCTGGTGAAACCCTACCTCCAAGCCAAGACAGTTAAAAGCCTGAAAGTCAAGCTACAAGTTAAATTCTCAGACCTGTCTTCCCTTTTGGTGCACTTTCCTCTGATTGATCTCTATCCTTCACCTATTTTACATATACCTACTCTTTCCTACTTGGTTTTTTACAATGTTGTGCCCATCTCTGGGATGTCTTTGCTTTAACCTTTTTTGCATACTCACAAACCAATCAGCACACACTACCCATTTTGAGTCCATAAAAAGGCCGGTAACCAGCTGCAGAGAGAAAAACCACCCAACTGCAGGAATGGGTGGTTTCCCCCATGTCCCATGTCCCCTCTCCACTGAGAGCTGTTATGCCGCTCAATAAAATTATCTGCCATCATCACCCTTTAGTCATCAGCATGACCTCATTCTTCCTGGATGCTGGACAAGATTCAGGACCCACTGAGTGTGGGAAACCAGAAAGTCTGTTGCACTGGCCCTTTGACCTCGCTGGTGGAAAACAGCCTCCCCACGCCTCCGGGCTGGGGCCAACTGATCTGGTAACATGCCTGAGCTGCGGACAGTGGAACTGAAAGAGCCTATTAATACATAAACACCTACTCTGGGACTTCGGGGTCACGGGCAGCCCTGCCTGGGTGCTGCTGCGTTCCTCTTGATGTGACATGCCTGGTCTGGTCGCAGGCCCCACAGAGCTGGCTCGTGTGGGCGCCTGGAGCGTCTGGTGGGATCCCACATTCACCCTCTCATGTGCTCCCTACTGCAAGGGCCTGACCGCAGCGGGCCGAGTAGATGGGGAAACACTGCTTCAAGTTCAGCAAACGGGCCGAGAAAAATCCTGCTTCAGTTGGCCAACAGCTGCAACATTACAATTAGATAGGAGGACTAAATTCTGGTGTTCTGATGCACAATAGTTTGACTACAGTTAGTAGTAATGTATTGTATATTAAAGATAGCTAGAAGATAGACTTCTGAATGTTCTCAACACAAATAAAATGATAAATGTATGAGGAGTTATATATGCTAACTACATTGCTTTGATCATTATACAATCCATATGAATTAAAACATCACATTTTACTCCATAAATATGTGCAATTACAATGTGTCTTTTTTTTTTTTTTAAAAAAAGCATTTCAACTCGTTAGTGTTAGGGATTATTTTTTTACCAATAAAAATGAAAACATTATAAAGTAACAGGTGAAATTAATTTTAATAACATATTTTATTTACTGCAACATATCCAAAATATTTTTATTTCCACTTGTAATCAACATAAAAATTATTAGTGATATATATTACATCCGTTTTTCTTAAGTCTTCAAAATCAGCTGTGTATATTATAATACATCTCAAGTAAGATAGAACATTGTCAACAGTGGAAGTGAAATGTAATCCCACCAAAATAATAAACTTGTATTTAACAGAAAAGTATATAACACTTAAGTTTTTAAATTAAAATCAATCAGAATTAAAAATTTATTACCTTTGTTACACTAGCCCCATTTCAAGTATTCAATAGTCACATGTGGCTGGTGGCTAACTCTTGAGCATCTCAGCTCTATATAACAATGTGGGAATAGAAATTGGAAGGAAATAAATAAAACACCTAAAGAAAGAATATATGTCTGCTTAGGTTTACAATTTTTCCAGATGTACATAAGTTGAATTTTATTTAAGTACATCAGAAAAAGGTAATGTATAATCTGAGGAAAATCATTTAATAATCTGAATTACTTTGATTACCTTTGAATTTAAAAATCTGTCCTTAATTTGTTTTGTATATTTAAAAGAATTTTTATGGTATAAAGCTAACATTTTTATCCCTTATAAAACGAAAGTTATATCATAGTGTGATCATAGGCTTGATATATAATTATGAAGGCTCAACAATAACTTTTTTAAATGAATAACTCAGTCATAAATATAAGAAAATGCAGTTGTAATTTCTCATTAGATTGACTGTAAACATAACCATAAATTAATCATTTAGTCTTGTTTTAGATGTACGTAAAATACAACATATACTAATATATTTAAGCCAAAGAAAGGTTATATGAGTTTAGGAGGCAAGAATGTGATACAAGTGATGCATATCCATAAGAAACGTAATAGCAGTATTGTGTAACTAAATTAGAATTGCTTTTACAGAGAAACTGTATCTTTAAATACTTTGCAGATGATGCATTCTGCAATTTTTATTGCCATCAGTTGCTGCGAATGGTGAAAAAATAAAGTCCCACAGTCTTGTCTAGTTCTCAACTGCCACATTGTAACTCCACCATAAATTACATTCTCCTGGCTTCTTGAAACTGCTCCATTTTCTCTCTGAGCTATTGTCTTTCAGAGAATGGATTTCAGTTACTACATCTGGCTCCTTGTCCTGGATGCTGACCAGTTTGCTTCTGTGACATTAACCTGGTGCCTGAAAGTCTGAGTGTCAAGCAGATTGACTCATTTACAGTTTTCCATTATGTAGCTCTAACATTTTATGTTGTTTCCTAAATAATCGATGTAGTAAAGCTAACCTAGTCATGGTAAAAAATACTGTTAGTATCACTCAGTGGCTAGTATCACAAGGTGTTCTTCACCTTGAGTAACCTGATGTATGTTCATATGTTTTCTTTCTTTCAGTATTTTCTGTTAAATCATTCATATGCCTTAGAAGAAGACTAGATTTCCTACATTTGGACAGGTCACTCCTTTTTGTCTCATTCTATCATTATTTGAGCATGTGAACAGGAAGTTATTCTACTGCTGTATTATCATATTTGCAATTTATGTGAATTAATTCCAGTAAATAATATTATTATCATATTAAATAGAAAGCTATAAAAAGATCAGTTATTCTATGAACATAATTGATATTCTTTTCTTTCTATAGTACATTAGTAAATAAAGATTTTTAGACAGGAATTTTAACTAAGCATTATCTCAGAGATTACCACCTAGAAGCTTATGTGTTTAGGTGTGTTTTTGTCTGTGTCAGATGAATTTTAATTAGTCCAAAGCAAAATAAAAATCAACAGAACAACAACAACATTAAGAATACATTATGGAAGCAAATAGCCAATTTTTAATTTTTTAATTCATTTTAACGATGAAAATAATCACATTCAGACAACTGATTTGAAGATGCCTGCATGTGTATTCTCTAAGTTGAACTCCATTTTCTTTAATTACTTTTGAAAACAAGACATATAAGTGTAAAAAAAAAAAAAAACTTGATTTGGCAAGAGAATATATTTAATTGTTGTTCCTATGGTAGTCAGCAAGAAAAGGATTAAAAACTCAAAAAATACCTCATTTTAAATCTAACTTAAAAAATGTTAATACTTAATCTGTTGGCCAATCACTATATATGTACATACATATGTTTATATATGTATATTTATATATAATATATGAATGCATACACATATTTAAACATATATATGCAAGTAAACATGAGTGTATATGTACACACATACATATACTTAGGAGAAATATGCTACTATATTCCTTTAGCAAAAATGTAATAGTACCGTGTTGATTATGATATTTAAAACTCTTCAGAGAATGTGACACATGTGGACAAAATGTTACAGTAAGCCTTCTTTGGTAATTCAACTAGTAGTTGACATATCTCTAAGTATGCTCCCCTTTAGTTGCTCCTTCTTGTCATCATTCGAAAATTAGTCTGAATACAGAAAGCTATTTTTCAAGAAGACATTCATCAACACTTATTCTATTGTAATTCAAGTTCCTTTTTCTTTTAAGGAAATTACTATTGAGTTATAGTTCCAAGCCATCCTTAACAGCACAGTTACTAAAACTGATTTTTCATACATATTCATAGGCTAAAACCTTAAAGACCATTGCAGATTTCAAAATGATACATCAATCAATGTCATAGATTCCTGCTTAGCAACTAAAAAAAAAGTGTAGCCTAATATTTTCTTTACAAAACTATTACCATCCACTTTTATGCAAAACATTATCAAAACAACAATTTGTCATATATATAACAAACACACACAGGGTTGTGAGATAAGCAAAATACTAAAAGAAATAACTCTTTATGCAGCTTCCTGTTCTTCAAAGTCAATATACCTTGAGGCAAGTAATAGAGTTCTGAAAGCACAAAGTAATGTAACCCTAACTTAGGATATTGTTGAACTTGATTTGGCCCAAAATAGTAGGTAGCAATGTAATTTTGCAGTGTTTCATATCTTCTCATCATCCCTTGATAACACATTTTTCTTACCTATCAACACTAGGACCTGAACTTAACATAGGAAATTGTTGATTAAAGAGTTTTGTGTTGAAACACTATGGAAGAAATTGTTTTATACAAAATTGTTTACTATTCTTTTCTAGTTAGAGAAAAAAATGAACTGAAAATCCAACATAATAGCAACAATAAAGAGAGATACAGCAGTATGATAAGGAAAAGGATACAAGTGTTTAACGACTGAACTTAGATCTTATTAACAGCAATATAATGAAACATCTATTGAAATAACCTGATTGTCTTATTAAATAATGCATGGAAAAGTCTTAATTTTGATAGCAGCACTATGGAAGGCAGCTTTTTATTAGATTTTACTTCTACCTGGAGAATGCTCAAGGCTCAAGAATTCCTCGAGTCTCATTCTAAATATAACCTATCTCATACTTGCTTATATGTTTTTTTATAAAGAATGTTCAAACTAATTATAGAGCGTTACAAATGTATGTCTAGCTCATCTTTATATTCCCAGTGTCTCACATATATTCACAATGTCTTCTAATTAAATCAACAAGCATCAGAGTTGGCAAAAGTGTTAGAAATTATCTCACATTCATTTTATATGTATTTTAAAAGATCTGAAAATGAAGTGTATTTCCCAAAGTCATACAGTGAATTAGGTTGAATTGGAATTGAAACTCATGTTTTCATGGTGTCTAACAAGTGCCAGATCTTTTTTTCATAACGTAATTTTACTTTCTTCTGGATGTTGAATGACACATCCTAGATCATAGCACAAATTACAACATAATAAAAATTTGTCATAATATCCTATAAACTTGTTTGTTAGCCAAGTATCATATAGTAGAGGATGTTTGTGGAGGCAAAGATAGCCCTTCTAAGACCCTTTACCTTAAGCCCAATTTGGAAAACCTGTCAACAAAATGCTCAATCTTTTCTTTGCTATCATGACATATCTCTGAATTTTAAGCACAAATTAGATTTCCTTGATGTGTGAAACACTTTTAAAAGTGAAAAGAAACCTGATTAGCAAAGCTGTATCATCATTTTGTTGTATTTCCAATACTTTATTCAAAATTGTTTTGAAGATGTTTTCCATATAAAGATGGCATTTAATTCACTGCTAGAGAAGATAAATTTCTTATGGCATAACTTCAATAAAATTGGTTTCTGCAATATTCTAGTTATTATTCTGCCAAAGACATTTGGGAAACTGGAGGGAAGACCTAGACCCTATAGATATGAAGTTTCCTGATAATGTTAGGTAGTAATGTGTATTGATTAAAAAGAGTAATGACAATTTCTATCAGGTAAAGTCTATTTATTAACTAGTATATGTGTTTACAGATCAAATCCATTTAAAATGTAGCCACCTATCTGCTGTAATATCTAACCGCAGACATGTGTATAACTGTATAGGAAAGTACATATATACAATTCACATATACATAAATACCAAATCCTGACCAGTATTACTAGATGTTTTTCTGCTTTGTGTTTCTCCTGAGAAATTTCCACTAAACGGACTCTGAGATGAATATATTTTATATATCTTGCCCTTTCCTCATATACAACATTTAGTAGGTTTAGGTGAAATGAGTGTTGAAAGTAAAAACATCCCAGATGAATTAAACTCACCTTTGAAGGAATCCCTGTAGAGTTGGGTAAAGGCCAAAATTTGAAAGAAATGATTCATTTTGACTAGGAGACCATAGCGTCCAAATCTAAAGCATATTTATAAGAGTTCTCAGATTTGTGCCAGGCTCTTTAATTGAATACTGCAGTTCTGATACACAATGGCTAACAATTGTGAGGATCTTTATATTAATTTATAAGTGAACAAAATGTCATTTGGTTTTTGAATTTATTTTATAAGCCATTATACCCACAAAACATTTTAGTTTTATTGTGCTCCATTTACTTATTTCCATATTTGTAACTCATCCAAACTGCTTATTAAATTTAATATTTTCCATTATGATGACCATTTTAAACATTCCAAGTTTCTTTTGACAGAGGATTACAAATATGTCTTTCTCTTCCTCTAAGGACACATAATTGTATTTTCCTCCAATTGTCAGTAGTAAATACAAGTTGAGTACTAAGAGTACTAAGGACTTATTTTGTAGTATTGCACGAAGCTAGTCTGCAAGAAGCTAGTGTTGTTTCATGTCTCTATACCTCTTCAAAATTACTTGGATGTTTAAGTTAGAAAAAAAAGTTCCTCAAGAATTACAAAGACATGAGGCACTTATGTGCAATCAAATGCAGAAACAAATAGAAAGTAACCTAATTTCTGTTAAGAACTGAGCAGCGTCTGAGATTTTATTCTATTTACAAGATAATAAGCTAGTTTGCTATAGTTTCATGGATATTAGGAGACAATATGAGACGCCTGGATTAGAGATAAAGGACTTTAAAAATTACAGCAAAAACAGTAGCTGGAACTTCCTAATGATATGTGTTAGTTTCCTCATGTTTCCCAAGTACCAAAGAGGTGATCCAAAGGGTCCATCAAGGATGCATGCCCATGCAGTAGATTTTATTGCAGGAGAAACATGAGCTTGCTTTTACAGTAAGCAGAAGCAAGCCTGGTCTTTGTCTAGTCTGAGGGTGACAGATAATGTAAGCTTACCTCACCTCTCAAGTTTAGTTTTTGCAAAAACAACTATGGGTAAAGAGTGGTCAGGGTCTCAAATTCTTGGTATGTCAGCAAAAACATGAAGAAATGCTCAAGGTCCATGTCAGTTGCCTCTCTCAACCCTTCCTTAGTAATTTTTATTAGCTTTTAATAAAGTTTAAAGTCTTCAAATTCTTATCTTTCATAGTCCATGAAACTCAAGATACATATAGGTCTTTTAACTAGCATGAAAGAGGTTAAGAAAATTTAAGGAATTGAGAATGCAAACTATTTTAGAGATGATTCAACACTATGGGGGTTACTAAGGATTAGTCATAATTTTAAACATAAATTCAAATAGAAAAATACTAAGGAAGGTCTGGGAGGTCATTATCAGGAATAGCTTGGTTGGTACCATTATGAACACAAGAAGAGAAATATTCCCAATATGCCTAGAACCTGTCTGACACATGGTGCTGTAGAAGGTGGTCAGAAGATAATTAAAGCTGTAGCCTCTTAAATAATTTTAAAAATTGCTATAAAAATCCAAGATATAAATAAATATTTTATATGCTTTCCCTTTAGAAAGGTAAGGGAATAAAGACATGTTTATTTTAAATAATCTGTTATTGCACTCTTACTAAAAATATATAGGAGAGAGAATACATGTGTGTATACAAACCTGTATTTTTTTTCTTAAAGTAATACTATTTTTATTCCCTTACTGAAGAATTTAAACAGGTGAACATTACCTTAAGGCAGTGCTGTTTTCTTATGCCGTTTTCTACCAAGACACTAAAACAGAGAAAATTAACTTTATTCAACACTTGTGTCTTTTAAAAGGATAATGATTTCATCTAGTTAAAGCTGTCCTGGCCTACTTAGTTTATTTTGGAGAAGAAATTGCCTGCTCACTCATGATAAGATAATTTGTCACCTTGGAAATTAAATTATCCATCCTTGTTTACCTTGAGGAGTTGTGCTATATAATACCTACTCGCTCTGTTACTACCTTTATATCAGTATGTGCTCCATTTTACGAGAACATGTGTTGAATAATCAAACTCTGTTGGGAGGCTTAAATAGCACACAAGTCCTGTTCCCTAATCTAAGTTGAACTTGATAGATATACATAGGGAGTTTAATGAATCTAAAAATAATTATCCATTTGATATTAGGATCTCATATGGTAACACATGTGTCTTTAAGGAAAAAAAAAGTTTATTCCATAGCATACTGACTGAACTCTAGCTTAAAATAGTTTGCATTTTCTAAATATTTATTATCAGCTTTTTGTGACATTCAATTAAAAAGATACAGCTATAGCAATTGTTTTGTTGAATGAACGTATTGGAGATCTATCTGTAAATACCTTCAATTAGAAGTAATGCTTCTTATTTCTCTCTGTCCTTTTGTAAAATGTTGAAAACCTTAATCATTCCTCATTTCCTTAGAATTTAGACATTAAAACCCTTATAATTGCTTGTACTGTCTTTAATTTTATTTTAGAAGGCATGGTAATAGTCTATCATAGACGGAATAGCTCTCAAAATTTATTGCATGAATAGATTTACAGAGAGCTTTTTAACTGAAATGATTTTTCAGATAAAAAAACAGTTGAAGGTGTTTAATGGCCTAAGTAAGCAGTAATCAACAAATAA
Organism: Symphalangus syndactylus; assembly: GCF_028878055.3. NCBI lineage: Eukaryota > Metazoa > Chordata > Mammalia > Primates > Hylobatidae > Symphalangus > Symphalangus syndactylus. Next base: position 108,120,175 of record NC_072426.2, on the reverse strand, counting down.
GGAATTAAGAGAGTCCTTTTCTTCTTTTTTCTATGAATAAAAATATTCTAAAGAGTGTAGTTAGAAAAATCTCTCTGTGATTGCCAGTGAATAAGAGCCAAGAAGTATTTTACTGACTGAAGGACTAAGTGTGAGCTGTAAGACCATTTTTTATTTTTTTATTTTATTTATTTATTTTTTTTTTTTAGACAGAGTCTCTCTCTGTCTCCCTAAGATCACTTTTTTATAAGGTAGCATTCTGGGCTAGATTATTCCTCTCCAAAATTTATAGGTTGAATTACTAATCCCCAGTAATTTAGAATGTTCAGATTAGGTCATACTGGAGTAGGGTAGACTCCTAATCCAATATGACTGATTCCTTATAAAAAGGGGAAATTTGGACACAGACACCTACACAGGGAGAAAGCCATACGAACACCAAGGCAGAAATGTGCTTAACAAGCCAAGGAATGCCAAAGATTGTCAACAAACCACTAGAAACTTGGAGACAGGCATAGAACAGATTATCTATCCATTATAGTACTCAGAAAGAATTAACTCTGCCATGCTCTACTGGAACTTCTATTGTCCAGGACTGTGACATAATCAATTTCTGTCATTAAAGCTAACTCAGTCTGTGGTACACGATTTTGTTATAGCAGCCCTAGAAAACTAATTGCTTTCTCTTTTGAAAAAAAAAGTTATAATTCTATATTATTTTGGGGTTGTATAGGGCTTTCCATACATTGTTACAAGCAATCCTCAGAATAATCTTTTGAGATGCTCAGGCTGGTTATTCCTTTTTTTTTTTTTTGAGAGGAAGTTTTGCTCTTGTCACCCAGAATGGAATGCAATGGCGTGATCTCAGCTCACTGCAACCTCCACCACCCCAGTTCAAGCAATTCTCCTGCCTCAGCCTCCTGAGTAGCTGGGATGACCGGTGTGCACCAACACGCCTGGCTATTTTTTTGTATTTTTGGTAGAGATAGGGTTTCACTATGTTGGCCAGGCTGGTCTTCAACTCCTGGCCTCAGCCTCCCAAAGTGGAGGGATTACAGGTGTGAGCCACTGCACCCCGCCCAGGCTGGGTATTCTTATCCTTATTCTACACGTAATTAAATTGCTCCTCTGGCAATTTAAGATAACTGGCAAAATAACGGAGCTAATAAAAAGTTCAAGAAAGATTGACACTACGCTGTCAACACAAATTCTATGCTATTTGTTAAATCAAACGGTAACGTGTATTTTTTAGTATAACTGTTATTTATTTATTTATTTATTTATTTATTGCCTAGGTCAGAGAGAAACCTCATTATATATACAGTGTTCCAGAAGAGATTAGCTAATAGAACAGGAAAGAATAAGGTGATTGCTGGATGTAGATGCTTAATCGTCTTGGTGAATATCTTTCTCTATTTAGATTAAAACCCAGCATTCTAGTTAAAAGTAATTTCCAATAAATCTCATATTCTGAGAAAGGAAAAACTAAAGATTAAGGGGGTTTGAGTGAAGTTTTTCCTTAGCGGTTATATTTCTCTTCCTAATTGATGTAGTACAAACATGTAAACAGCAGACATGAGTTTTGTGTGAAGAAAAAACTGCTCTCGCAGGCTGGAAAATCAGACTTCAAAGATACAAGGGTGAATCAACGTATTGTTTGTGGCAAATTGAGAAGAAGAATTACTACAGTATCCTGCATGAATATTTCTAAACATTTTTTAAAAATATTTTACATGTAAGAATTCCAAGAATCCATCATGGTGATCTTCATGGTTATGTAATGGAAGGAGAAAGAAGTGGCTTTAAGAAATGGAGTGTTGAGATATGAAGTTGAGAATTGAGAAATGCCCGTTGGGTTTAGTAATGTGGTGATCACTGATAAACAAAACTAGTGGCCATGACCTGATCAGAAACAGAGGGAAGAACAAGAGAAAACAAAGAAATGACTTTTTTTTTTTTTTTTGAGATGGAATCTCACTCTGTTGTCCAACCTGGAGTGCAGTTGTATGATCATAGCTCACTGCAGCTTCGAACTCTCTGGCTCAAGCAATTCTCCTGCCTCAGCCTCTTGAGTAGCTAGGACTACATGCTCAGCTAATTTTTCATATTTTTTTTAGAGATGGAGGTCTCACTGTGTTGTCCAGGGTGGTGTCAAACTCCTGGCTTCAAGGGATTCTCTCATCTCAGCCTCCTGAGTAGCTGGGACTACAGGCCTGAGCAACCATGCTCAGTTCCATGAACTCCTTCTTTTTAAAGTTTGAATAGCTGGACTGGGACTTACAGTTACTGCTACTGACATCTTATTTTTGAGTGGTGGAGTCAAAGCAGTTTCCTTGTCAACTGAGCATAACTATTTGTAGACTCTTTGAAAGTAACGTGGTATATAGTATGTGAAATTAATTCATATTTTGCATCTGTGTGGAAAAACTATGGGAGAATTATGATCTAGAGGATAATTTATTTAACTATTTCTTTACCCTAATCCTGATTTCCACAATTCTTTTTAAAAACGAAGAAACAAAAAGTCTCAGAAAAGGTAAATATTGGCTTCAAGGTCACACAATTAACTCAGATCGTAGTCTGTAACAGAGTGCAACATTTTTTCGTGATTAAAAAGGCCAAACTTGCCTCAATGTTTTCATAGTTGCTGAGTTAGAATTAAATGGTACAGTAAATTTTCACTTACCATCATTTCTAAGATACTTTGTTAACAATAGCTGTCAAGGTCTTTTTTGTAAGGTTAGGTGATATATTCCTCACTGATGTTATGTTAAGAAAAAAATGATCTCTGCAAGTATTTGCAGGATATTATTTTTAAATTAATTTGAAGATCATATTTTCTTTTAGTTTTTGGAGAATCTTAAGCATGTTTCTAGCACAAGATTTTCTTTGTTTTGTGTTGTTATGCTTTTTATTGCATTCAATTGCCTTAAAAGCATATGTTCCGCTTCCTTCAGACAAATAATTTAATTGTTTGAGTTTACTTTTTAATTATTTAATTTTATATTTCCTAATTTTTTTTTCATCTCTGAGTCTTTTTAAAAAAGGTATAGACCAGGCTCACACCTGAAATCCATCATGGTGGTCTTCGTGGTTATGTAATAGAAGGAGAAAGAAGTGTCTTTAAGAAATAGAGTGTTGAGATGTTAAGCAAGATGGAAATTGAGAAATGCCTGTTGGGTTTAGTAATGAGGTGATCACTGATAAACAAAACTAGTGGCCATGACCTGATCAGACTTTGGGAGGCCAAGGCCAGAGGATAGCTTGAGCTCACGAGTTCAAGATCAGCCTGGGAAACATGGAGAAGCCTCCATCTCTACAAAAAATACAAAAATTAGCCAGGCATGGTGGTGCATGCCTCTAGTCCCAGCTACTCAGGAGGCTGAGGTGGGAGGATGGTTTGGGCTCTGTAGGTGGAGGTTTAAATGAGCCGCTCCACCTGGACAACTGAAGGAGACCCCTGTCTCAAAGAAAAAAAAAAAAAAAAGAAAAGAAAAAGGCATAGTAATCATCTTAAATAAATGTAACAGCTATGTATTTTTATTCTACACCTTCCCTCTTCTAGAAACGAATGGAAATTATTCTACAACATATGCCATTAACTGTAACTTATTTTTTTTTCCCTTCCTTGGAATGAAAAACCTGACTCTTGCTGTTTATTTGAACAGATTTTTTTTCTAATTTAATTAATCACTGAGAGCATTATATTCCAAACTTCTTCAATAATATCAATATCTTAAATGCTTGAAAATAAGCACACTATTAAATGAAAAAAAGGTGAAAGCATGGGAAAGTAAAAAAAGTGGAAATTATATGATGCTTGCATAATTTTGTTACATGGATTTATTGCATAGTGGTGAATAAAATTTATATAAATAAAATAACAAATACACATATAAATAACTATCTTGTATACTTTCAAAAACTTCGGGATACTTCTAAATCACCTCAATTTATGAATATAAATATTAATAAAAACTTTCATACATGGTTGCACTTCTGCATGCCTTTGTGTCTGATGATAATTACTATCACTGGGATACTCAATGATCAAAACTTTTATGACTTTGAAAAATTCTGTCATGTTTTTTGTCTAAGCATTAATCACTTTCAAGAAAATCTTTAGCAAATGGGTATATCCATCTCTGGAGAGCTTTTCAGTATCTAGTCACTATATTTTATTTAATTTTTAAGAAAAATAACCAAAAGATTTCTAAAATACTGTAAGCTTTGTGCTACTTTTTGAGAGTAAAAATAACCCCCTTTTTAGCTTATCCACTTTAAGATATGTTCTAAAACCACAATTTATTTGAGATGATTGAATATAGAAATTCAGTCCGTATATATGAAGCATGAAATCTAACATCATATCATCTTTCATTTTGTAAAATGAAATGTTTTTTATATTTTGACATGATTTATTATTTAGAAGCTGCTGAGCTATCCAGGTGTATGTGCTTAATCTAAGATTTCATTTGTTAATGAAGTTTTATTTTGTCCTGTTAAAAATTCCATTTTCAATATTATTTTAATAGAATTTTTAAAAAGTCCTTTCAAATCTCCTCAAAGAGCAACTTTTCCTGGAAAAAATAAAAATCGAAAGCTGTTGTTAAAGTATAAATGACATAAGGTTACAATTACGTTCTATTATTATAATCCACTCCTTATCTCTACAGGGTAAATGTGAGTACATTTTAGAAAAAAGTAGCAAGAAATAATTTAGCTATTATTTCCTAGATTTGTAAATAGTAAAACAAACAAAACAATTCATTATCTTATAGAATTTAATGTAAGAATGAAAGCCCCAATTTTTTAAGCATTTTCCAAACACTTCCATACTTTTCTGCACATCTTAATATCATTTCTTCTTCTATATATTAAGAATTGGTCAGAAAGACATTATATAGGTTCTGTGTGGATTTGTAGTTTTTTCTTTAGTAATGTTAAATCGTACTATAATCTGGCCTTAGGAAGACTTTGTACTCTCATGCTCGAGTTCTTACTTATGAACCACAACCTTACTTAGCAGGTTAACAAACAAACATTCTAACTTAGAAGTATGCTTTTGCGGCAATAGTTGAGCCTCAGCCAATTACAGCAGCCACACTTCAACCACTCAAAGGCAACCAGCTGTTCAAACCATGTTCAAATAAGGAAATGCTTAGCTGTAACATATCCAGCTGTCTCTGCACCTCACTTCCACTTTTTGTACATCACTTTCCTTTTTCAGTTCATAAATGTCTGTCCATGCAGCACCCCTAGAGTCTTTCTAAATCTGTTCTGAGTCTGAGGGCTGCCTGATTTGTTCATCTTTTTTTTTTTTTTCTCAATTAAACTCTGTTGAGTTTCATTTGTCTAAAGTTTTACTTTAACAGATCCGGTGTCTGAAGTAAGGATCAGAAGTACAACTCCAGTGATCCCCAGAACACCAGGCGGCCAGGCAAGATACCCATGGGGACAGTGTGCTTATGCCTCTCTTGCTTGTAACTGGAGGTCATGGGTGAATTTTCTCTCAGATTCAGAGCTTTACTCTTGTATTCTCAGCTCTCTGAGTTTATTTTAGCAATATTTATACTAGACTAGGCCCAGGATCACACTGGATGCTGTAATGAACTTCATTGAATTAAGTTAGAGGGCTCAGACCTTGGATAAATACTCTTTTTTGGAGATGGGATCTTGCTCTGTTGCCCAGACTGAAGCGCAATGACTAGTCATAAGTGTAATTATATTGTACTACTACCTCAAACTCCTGGGGTCCAGAAACTCTCTTGTCTCAAGCCTCCCAAGAAGCTGGGACTCCAGTCATGTACCACCCTGTCTGATATGGTACCATTTTGATAATGGGTTTGTCTCAATCCATTGAGAAGGTGGGATGCCAACTTCTGGGACTCTAGCTCATATTATATAAAACAGCCCAGGAGTGGTGGCTTACGCATGTAATCCCAGCACTTTGGGAGGCTGAGGTAGGTGGATCACCTGCAGTCAGGAGTTCGAGACCAGCCTGACCAATATGGTGAAACCCTGTCCCTACTAAAAGTGCAAAAGTTAGCTAGGCATAGTGGCACATGCCTGTAGTCCCAGCGACTTGGGAGGCTGAGACAGGATAATTGCTTGAACCCAGGAGGTGGAGGCTGAAGTGAGCTGAGATCGCCCCACTGCACTCCAGCCTGGGTGACAGAGCAAGACTCTATCTCAAAACAAACAAACAAACAAACAAAAAACATATACATGCCGAGAACATGTGCATGTTTAGAAAAATGGGTTAACTTTCCTCGAGACAATGTAGAATTAAGATGGCCACAAATCATGATGTGTTAATTCAGATGAAATTGTTTATTTGCGATAAATGTAAAAAAAATGGAGATAAAAACCCTAGCAAAAACAATAGAATGTATTCTTAAATTAATATGCAGAGGCATCTCAAAGACTGAATGAATAAAAAATTGCCTCCTTAGAAGATTCTTTGCAAAAAGCAAATGAAAAGCTTAAGCAACAGACTAAAGACATGATGGAGGACAGTACTCTGACTGAGCTCTGACTGTTCCTTCTCTTTTTCTGTCTCTATCTACATACTCTAAGTCTACTAATCATTTTGCTAAATTATCCTTCCATTCTGAAGATTATGAACAAAGAAAAATTAGACAAATGCCTTACAAAGTAAGACCTTCTGATCAGCCAGTTCTTCCTGACACAGCCTCGTTTACTCAATGATCTAAACTGAGCTTAGAACCATTGTAAAGTATTTCCCTGATCCAAGGGAAAGCCTAAAAACCTTATGGTAGGATTTAGAATCTTCACAAGAGCTTATGATCCTGGACTCCATTACCTTTACCAATTTACTCACATGATTTAGGGGCTTGGGGAAGCTTGAAACTGGATGGCAGCAGAGGTATGGGTCAAACCCAAGGAGGTTATTAAAGTTTCCTCCAAAACCTCATGAAAAGGGCCAAAATGAGCTAGAAAAATTGCTGAAAACCTTTTAGATTCAATTCCTAAAATTTTCCACAAAGAATTGATTGGTTCATTATACAGTCATGTAAACCAAAACCAAAACAAAACAAAAGATAAGCCAATTTTATATTATAAAACTTGCTTAGAATCACTTCGAAACATTCTAGGCTCCAAGAATAGCGAGGAGTATTTCCTGCAGGGACTGAAATGGCATTAACTGCTCTATTTATAAATGGACTCTGTTGTGAACTTAGCAGTTTAATTAAAAAACATAAACTTGGATGGGAAGTTCCAGATATGACTGAATTGCTGACCTTAGCTGAACATTTGAAAGGACTCTAGAGTGCAAAAAAAAAAAAAAAAAAAAAAAAACCCAAAAGGCTAACCAGCTTATGTCTCTCCAATTACAACAGTTACAGGGGCCAAGACCAAAGAGACCTTCTCATTCTTATTTTAAATCACAACCAAGAGGTCCTAGAATAAGAAATTTTTTACCCTGAGATGTCTTCCTTAATTGCAAACAACCAGAACACATTAAAAGAGATTGTCCATTTTTATATAAGTCCACCAATAAGCCTCCCTTTAGGCCAGATGGTTTCACCACTAGAGGAAGCCCAAGATATTTAAGCTCTCATGATAATTGTGAACACTGATGAGGACCGGAGGGTTTTGTCAGTAAATTGGTCCCCAGAGTATCCTTAACTAAACATAACAAAACAAAGATTAAAATAAATGAGGTATCGTGTACGATCATAGTGGATACCAAGCCACCTTGTTTACCATGAACCCCACTTTAATAAACAAACAAATCCCTTAGAGTAAAAAGGTTATTTCTGTGGTGGGAGTTTTGAATTAAATTCAAGAGTTTCCTATACCTCAGCCAGTCTAATTGACTTTGGGGCCATTTCCAAGAAAACACCTCTTTTTATTACGTGATACTGCTCTAGTAAACTTGCTAGGGTACGACTGACTTTCAAGCCTGAAAGGACCTATAAAATTCTCCTCAGAAGGAAAAAGAATCTTAAGAGTTTTCTGACTTTCCTGAACCAGAACTGTTATGCTCTCTACAGACAGAAGTGGGCATCATCAAAACTCAGCCTGTAATACCCCTGACTCTTCTAAAGTACCTGAATGTTTATGGGCTTCTTCCTCAACTGATACAGGAATAATTAAGTGGAACCTATACAATTCGTAATAGATTATTCTAAACCTTTGTCTAAGTTAACCTAATATTTACGAAAGTCTAAAGCAATTCAAAGGCTGTCACCAAATGTAGAAGATTTAATTAAATAAGGACTTAAAATTCCACGAAGCAGTCCTTGTAACACTCCAATCCTACCAGTTGAAAAACCAAATAGTCAAAGTTGGAGATTCCTTTAAGATGGACAGACAATTAATAAATTATAATAAATAAATACAATTAATAAAATTGTAATGCCAAAGTTTCCTGTAGTCCAAATCCTAATACATTATTACCTAATGGATCCACCGATTCAAAGTGGTTCATGGTAATAGACCTCTGCTAAGTCTTCTTAGCATTCCAGTTCATAAACAGAGTCAATGCTTGTTTGCTTTTACTTGGAAAAATCAGCAGTACACCTGGACTGTAGTGCCACAGGGGTGTACTGAAGCCACTTTGTATTTTTCTCAGGCATTGCATCAGTACTTAATAGCCCCACCGTTTTCTTGAAATTCTATTCTTATTCAGTATGTAGACCACCTGTTGTTATGCTCCCCCACTAAAGAAGACTCAGAAATTGACTCCATTTGCCTTTTACAGCAACTCACACATAAGGGTCACAAAGCTTCAATAGAAAAACTTCAGTTTTCAAGAAGAAGATCCACTAATTGAGACATGACTTGACTGCTGAAGGTATTTCACTTTCGCCTAAGAGAATAAAAACTGTTTAAAGCATTTCTCAACCTGCAACCAAAAAACAAGAGGTTTTCTTGGACTTACTGGATATTGTAGATCATAGGTTCCAAAATTGTCCTAAATGACCTCATCATTGTATGAATCCACTAGAAGTGCTGTACCAGAGCCATTATCTTAAGAAGACAGCCATGAGCAGGTTTTTAACAAAATGTAATTGGTCTTACAACAGCCCCCAGCTTTAGGACTAGCAAATTATACTAAACCTTTTACTTTATTCATTTATGAATGTAACAATCAGGCATTAGGAGTTCTTATGCAAGAATATGCGGAAAAACAGGGCCATTACATATTTTAGACTTCAGCTAGACCCTGTAGTTGAGGCATAATCCCAATAATTTAAAAGCAGTAGCAGCAGTAAAGTTGGTAGAATCTTCATCTGAGCAGGTTTTAGGAAATGAACTTGATTTGCAAGTCCCACATGCTGTGGAAAGTCTATTAAATTCCAATGAAACTCAGCATTTTTCAGCAAGATCTTACAAAATTTTTCCTGTCTTCTTCTAATCTCCATCTAAAATACTGCAATCTACTTAACCATACTATTTTATTACCTCTGCCTAATGATAGTGAAAACCACAATTGTGTAAATGTAATGTCAGAAATAGCGATCCCTCATGTTGACTTACAAGATATTCTATTGGGTAATCCTGAGTCACTACATTTTCTTGATGGGTCCTATGCTAAAATCTCAAAAGGAAAATATCAGGCAGGGTACAGTTTTACCACCTAAAATGAGTTAATAGAAAAGGGAACTCTTCCTCAATATAAGTCAGTTCAACCCATGGACCTTTTTGCTCTCACCTGAACTTGTTATGCAGCAAAGGACAAATAAAATATTTTATACTGATAGTAGATATGCTTTTGCAGGAGTACACAACTCTGGCATGCTATGGAAACAAAGAATTCTCATTTCCAGTGCGTCCCTCATCAAAAGTGGACTCCAAGCAGATGAACTTCTCTGTGTAATCCTGTTACCATCACAGATTGGCATTATTAAGATTGACTCTCATACTGTAGAACTAAACCTGGCTATTAAGGGAATGCTTTAGTAGATTTTTATACTAAATCAGCTACTGCAGAAATGGTTAGGGTATACAACCTAAATGAACTCCATAACATTTATTCAAGTCAACACCCTTATGATGACCTATTTAATAAACAGTACAATGCACCTAATTTAGAAAAACAACATTATCTAAAAGAGTGTAAATAAAGTGTGGACTCAAAGTTTCAAATGGTGTCTTGGTCCTCCTTGAGTTTTTTAAGCTTCCATTGTCAAAAGCTTTGTACTCCAAACTCATCATGAAACTCATCATGAAACAGAAACAAAACATTATGAAAAACTATTGAGGGGTGACTGTTCCAAAATTTCTAAGAGTTCATAATCAATGTATGGTTTATCACACTCATAATCCTAGGAAAGAATAAAAACTTTAAGTGGTGTATTTCTGCCACCTGATGGACCATTTGTCATTTGTGTGATACTACATTTACAGATGGACTTCATTCAGTTGCCACCCTCAATGGGATATCAGTGTGTTCTTGTAATAGTCTGTATGTTTTCTGGTTAGGTAGACACTTTCCCATGCAAGAAAGCCAATGCTGTGACAGTAGTTAAGAAATGATTAGAAAATATATTTCCATCATTTGGCGTCCCTGGAGAAATGTTCGGTGATAAGAAAACTCATTTTACTAGTAAAATTATAAAGCAGTTAAATAAGGTGTTATGGATGCAATGATGCTACCATTGTCCCTATAACCTTCAGTCTTCTGAAAGGGTTGAAAGGAAAAAAAATGGCATCTTAAAACTGAAACTGGCAAAGTTCACTGAATCAATTGGGTTGCCTTGGCCAAGGGTTCTGCTGCCGGTTTTAACTGCAGTCAGTTGGCACTTAAGACCTTACACACTCAAGAATTCAAGAAAGTCATGGGAAGAACTATTACCCTAATAAAAGAAACTCATGCATCCCCTGCTCTCCTAAACTGATATGACTAAATACTACAAGACACTAAATTGTTATGCCAAAGTATACTTTCACCAGATAAAGGAAGCTTTTTGTGATCCACCAAATGATGATAAGAAAACTCTTCATGATATAGAATCTGGAGATTGGATCTTCTGAAAATGACATGAGAGAAAGATTGCCCTTGGACTCTGTTGGAGGGGACCATAACAAGCTTTTCTCATCACTCACACCGCAGTAAAGCTTCAGGACTTCAAACCTTGAGCTCATATCTCATAGTTAAAAATAATCTTTTCAGAGTCTTGGAACTTTATACCTATTGGAGACTTTAAGGTAAAGCTGACCAGAGAAATTTCTCCCCAGAAGCATACAGTATCCTAGATGTGGTCAGCTTTCCCAAAAGTACAAATGAAGACTTCTCTGCCACCAAAAAAAAAAACGCTATGCCTTTTTTTTTCCCCTTTTGTCCTCATTTCCTGCTGTCCTAATTGTTTCTTTTACACTAAAGTACATTCCATTGGACCATGTTAAGTGGATGGCTTTTGCTCAAGTTTATTTCTTAGCATAAACCAGAGTAATTGTTGTGTGGGCTAATGCCCCAAAATTAGAAAACAATTTTATTGATATCAGTGCCTATTCACACTCCCAATGAGAGTCACTCTGAAACTCCAAAGGAAGAGTGGAATGTTATCCTTTATATTCCAAATATCACTGCTATTTGCTTCCTGTCACTCACTTGAATACTATAACTTTTCCAGTTAACAGCCTAATTGTCATCAAAATAGAAAAACCTTTCTGAATGAATCCTACAAAGGCATATGTGTTTTTGGGCATTATACACTCAAGACCTGGGGATGACCTATGGGAGCACAAATTTCTTGTACAATGTCACTGTATTAAACTTGTTCTTTTTTTTTTTTAAATAAATGTGGTTATATACTCTTACAGCTTGCTTTAAGGGGGACACAAAAAAGTAAATTTCCCAAGGACCTTCTTCAAGAACTATAGAAATTTATGGATGAACAAATTTAACTGACCCCTGCTCAAATGCAACTAGATGGACCTTTTTTTAACCCCTAAAGGCCTATATTAGGTTTACAGAGAATGTGCCTATTTTGTTCTGTCTCCTTGCTGGTGCAGATATTTCTATTTGGTCTTGCTTATTGCTGCTTTTAAATAGCTTTCCTTGAAATTTTTCGTAATAGCATCTACGATCAAAGGCCAAAACAGTTAATAACCAAAATTAACACCAAATTTGAAGTAGACATAGATAAGCTATTTCAACTGAGAAAAGTTTCTAGTGGAGTTTCTGGAGACCCACTCTTGGTGGTAATGGGATACTGATTGTATGGAGTTTAAAGTTAATCTGTAAATTGGGGAAAAATCTTGGATTTTGTAACCGATCAGAACTACCAGGTCTTCAGACAAGTAGAAACGTCTCTTCAAAAGGTGTATGATAACATACACATTCAACAAAAACTCTTGATGGACCATCATGCAACTTTAGATCTCATTTTTGCTTAAGTTGGGGGCTTGTGTTTTGTATTCAACAAAACTGGATACTGTACATCTATTTCCCACGATTTTCTTACTGCAAAAAGCTTAATTAAAAAGATGGCTGATAGTGCTATTTTGTTAGACACTGCCCCCAAAGACATTAAGGAAATCTCTCAAGAGAAAGGAACACATGATGTGTTTACAGGAAAACCCTACAACTTATTTTTCAGGTATCCTAAATGGTGAATGGCAATCTTGGGTTTTCCAAGGATTTCCTAATTTTTATATTTCTCCAGGTTTTTATAATTTGTGTTACCAGGCTAACAACAAAAATGAACACCTCTTTAAGTCAGGTAATTTTACAATAAACTATAGTCCTTAACTGCCATTACACCCTGAACAAGGATATGACCAATTAGGCTCAAATGCTGTTTAATTGTCTATATTGCCTGAACCTTGACTTGTTTGATTTCATTTGGTTTGTTTCACAAGAACTGTTGTTATGGAGTATATTTTGGTCATTTGGTATCTTCTTGATAGCCATCATAGTTAATCATAGTTTCCCTGGTATAAGTATCCTGTTGAGCTTTAAGTGTTAAGTGTTGAATTGCCTCATTTCAAATAGGTCAGTAAAAACATAAGGAATTCTTCAAGTGGTGTGAGGTCATGACTTTTGAATTCTGTACTAAGACCAAAGACTTCTGAACTCCATGCTGAGACCAAATAAGTCATTTAAGATGGTGAGAGAGTAGTGTAAATGTCTACAGTTTTGATGAATCTCTCAAAATTAAGAGGCTGACCAAAAGAGGGGAATTGTTAAGTTAAACTAAAATTGGGCCTGAGAAAGCCTCCATACTTGGATACTTAAGTTCTTGCTCATGAACTGCAACCTTACCTAGTAGGTAAGCGAATTGAAAACCTAACTTAGGAAAATGCTTCTATAAGAATAGGTGAGTCATAGCCAATCACAGAAGCCATACTTCAACCACTCATAGGTGACCAACTGTTCAAATTGTGTTCAAATAAGAAAAATGCTCAGCTCCAGCCAACCTGGCTGTCTGTGTACCTCACTTCAATTTTCTGTATATCACTTTCCTTTCTCTGTCTATAAATCTTCTTTGACCATGCAGCATCTCCAGAGTCTCTCTGAATCTGTTCCAGTTCTGAGAGCTGCGCAATTTGTGAATCTTTTTTTTTCTCTCAATTAAAATCTGTTAACTTTAATTTTCCCAAAGCTTTTGTTTTAACAGTACTAAGTCATTAATTATTTCAGACCCAAAGGGGAAATTTCAACTGTAAGTTACCACTTTTTGACTTTTTTCAATGTTTTCTCTATATCCAAATATTTTGATACTCTTGATGCTACCAAAAATTTAAAAAAAAAAAAAACCTTTAAGCTCAAACCTCATCTAATATAAAATTATTAGGAAATAATTAATATATGTTATTTGAGTATATTTCATTATTATGTTCAGCACCTACCTATGCAACTCTACATAATAAGATATTTCTCGAACTAGTTTGGGGAAAATTTTTTTGGATATATGCATATCTTATAAAAATGTTATTTTATTATTATTATTATTTTGTTTTTTTGAGACAGGATCTCAATTTGTCACCCAAGCTGGAGTTCAGTGGTGTGATCTCGGCTCACTGCAGCCTCAACTTTCCAGGTTCAAGTGATCCTCCCACCTCAGCCCCCAAGTAGCTGGGACTACAGGCATCACACACAGCTAATATACTTTTTTTTTTTTTTTGTATTTTTTGTAGAGACAGGGTTTTGCCATGTTGCCCAGGCTAGTCTAGAACTCCTGAGCTCATGCAATCCACCTTTCTCTGCCTCCCAAAGTGCTAGGACTATAGGCATGACTCTTGCACCTGGACTATTTTGTTTTAAAATATATATGGAAACTACAAAAAGTTATAGGAAAAACAAAGAAGTAGAATAATTTTTAATTAATTTCTCAGTTTTCTATAATAAAGCACATATTTCAATCTTTTAATGATACTAGAAAAATATTTATTTTCAAATTGTTTTAGACAGACGCCTGTATAGATATATATTCAGTATAAAACTATTTTCTTCTAAGAATTTATTTTTTATAGCAGTTTTAGGTTAACAGCAAAATAGCAAAATTGAGAGGAAGGTACAGAGACTTTCCTTACACTTCCTGTTCCCACAGTTGCACAACTTCTCCCACTATAGACATCCTTTGCCAGAGAGTACATTTGTTACAATTGATGAGCCTATAATGACAGATCATGAATCGAAGTTCATTGGTTACATTATGTTTTACTCTTGGTGTTATATAATCTCTGGATTTGCTTACAAATGTATAATGATATTTTGCCACCATTATATTATTTTATAAAATAGTTTACTGCCCTAACAAATCCTCTGTGCTCCACTTGTTTATCCCTCCTCAGCACATCATTCTCTGGAAAACTAATCTTTTTACTATCTCCATAGTTTTGCATTTTTTCCGAGTGTTGTATAATTGGAATCCATAGTATGTTGTCTTTCAGACTGATTTCTTTCATTTAGTAATATGCGTTTGAGTTTCTTTTATATCTTTTCAATGGCTTGATAGCTTATTTCTTTTTAGAGCTAAATAATGTCTCATTAAATGGATGTAGCCCAGTTTATTTTTCCATTCACCTACTGAATGACATCTTTGCTTCAAAGTTTTGGCAATTATAAATAAAGCTGCTATAAACACCTATGTGCAATTTTTTTGTGTGGATGTAAGTTTTCATCTCCTTTGGATAAATATCAAGAAAGATGACTGCTAGAGCATGTATTAAGAGTAAGTTTAGCTTTATAAGAAAATGCCTGTCTTTGAAAGTAGTTGTACCATTTTCCGTTCCCACTAGCAATGAATGAGACTTCTTGGTATGCCACATTCTCACCAGCATTTAATTTGCCAATGTTCTGAATTTTGGTCATTTTAGTATGTGTGTACTTATTATTATTTTAATTTACATTTCTCTGATGACTTATGGGATGACATTTGTTATTATTTAGCATCTGCGTATCTTTGGTGATGTATCTGTTAGGATCTTTGGCCCATTTTTTAATGAGGTTGCTTGTTTTCTTTTGTTGAGTTTTAAGAGCTTTTTATATATTTTGGTTAGCAATCTTTCATCAAATATGTTTTTTGCAAATACTTTCTCCTAATCTGTGGCTTGTCTTTTTATTTTATTGACATTGTGTTTCACAAGCCTCAGTTTTGAATTTTAAGAAACTCCAGTTTAAGTATTACTTTCATAAAACTTGCCTTTGGTTTTGTATCTAAAAAGTCATCACCATACCAAAAGTCACGTAAGTTTTCTCCTAGGCTATCTTTTAGGAGTTTTGTAGTTTTGCATTTTATATTTAGGTCTATGATCCTTTTTGAATTAATTTTTGTGAAGGGTTTAAGGTCTGTGTCTACATTCATTTCTTTTTTTCATGTGGAGGTCCAGTTTTTCCAGCACCATTTTCTCCATTGTGTTCATTGTATTGCCTTTGTTTTCTTTTTCTTCTTTTCTTTTTTTTTTTTTCTTTTTTAAGACAGAGTCTCTGTCACCCAGGCTGGAGTGCAATGGTGTGATCTTGGCTCACTGCAACCTCTGTCTCTCAGGTTTAAGTGATTCTCCTGCTTCAGACTCCTGAGTAGCTGGGATTACAGTCGCTCACCACCACCCCCAGCTAATTTTTGTGTTTTTGTAGAGACGGTGTTTCACCATGTTGGCCAGGTTGGTCTCGAGCTCCTGACCTCAGGTGATCTGTCTGCCTTAGCCTCCCAAAGTTCTGGGATTACAGGCATAAGCCACCATGCCCAGCACTTTGTTTCTTTTTTTAAAGATTGTTTAACTATATTTGTATGGTTGAGAATATTTTTAAAGTATAAATTTGATTTGAAAATTTACACTTTATCCACAGGAAAAATGTACCTTGAAGATTTCCCTCAATCAACATTATCACACATTTCTTACAGTGCTGCTGTAAATCATGGGGTTATGTTAATAAGCAGAATCTAAATGTAATTACATTTGAATATATTTCTTCACTTTCAACTATAGCATGTTCGTATTTTAAAACTTTGGGGTATTGATTTTTTTATTATTTCTATAGTAATTTTGAGATAACTTTTTAAAAAGTCACAGAATTATAAACTGTTAATTCTAAATGTATAAAAATTTGAACATATAATTCTATACATTCTTATGATTTTCAAAAATGTGCACTAATTATACTTCTTCAAAGTTATTAATTTGGCAAATTTCTTGTATCAATAAACTGTTTATTAGATTGTGATTAATATAAAAATTGTAGTTACTTTATATGACTTTATATGCTAGAAGATTAATAAAAAGAAACTAAAATGAGGTATTTAGTTAGTCCTTAAGAGCTAACAATTTAAATTATATAATTAAAATGTCTAATTTTTATTAAATATTTACCATTGCCAAGCACTATTTAAAAAGTTTTATATCAGTTATTTTATTTAATACTCATAACAACTCTGTGAATCATTTTACAGATGAGGAAATCATAGCAACTATAATAAAATTACTTATCAAAATTGGCCAGCACAGTGGTTCATGCCTATAATCCCAGCACTTTGGGAAGCTGAGGTGGGTGGATCACTTGAGGTCAGGAGTTCGAGACCAGCCTGGCCAACATGGCGAAACCCCGTCTCTACTAAAAATACAAAAATTAGCCAGGTGTAATAGTGGCGGATGCCTGTAATCCTAGCTACTTGGGAGGCTGAGGTAGGGAGAATTGCTTGAAGCAGGGAGGTGACAGCTGCAGTGGGCCAAGATTGGGCCAGTGCTCTCAAGCCTGGGTGATAGAGCAAGACTCTGTCTCAAAAAAAAAAAGAAAAAGAAAAATTACTTACCAAAATTTACACTATTAAACTAGAACCAGGATTTTAATATTTGTACACTGATTATATAGCCTTTCTTATAACCACAAACGTGAATGCAAATATAAGCCAAGCCTTAATTTGAACACAGCTGAAAAATATTTTAATCAAATAACCATTGAAAACAGTAGTTTTTTTCTTGCAGATTGTCACATACAAGCTGTTCCTTGAATATTTGAGAGGAAAATGAATACTAACAGAAAGTATAATTTAAAATAACAGGTTAATACATGAATGGCATGTTACCACTAATTGCTTTTTGTCACTAGAACATACAGTTTGAGAAGGGTAGAAGTAGAAATCAAGGCCATTAAATATTGGTTGTATTCTGCTAAAATAGATAGAAAAGAGAATGGAGCTTATTATAAATAAAATAAGAAACCATTAAAGATATTTTTTATAAACGAACGATTTTATATTTATTATATTGCATAAGCAAAAAAATTAAAAAGGCACAAATTTGAAATATAAAGACAATTGAGCATCTCAGTGATGGGATTTCTTTGGCAGCATAGACATGGTGTTATTTTATTTTACTGTAAGATCTGGGATACATGTGCAGAATGTGCAGGTTTGTTACATAGGCCCACATGTGCCATTGTGGTTTGCTGCAAGATATAGTATTATTTTAAACTGAAAATATGTGAACCAACATGAACTGGAGAGGTGGAGAGAAACCCTTATCTGAACTTCTTTTGTTCATTTAAACAAAGCTTCCAGAAAATACAGCCACCATAAATTCCCCCTCTGGGAGGTTCACAGCCAGAAGGGAAATAGACCACTCGGACCTGGATGAGAAATCATATAAACAAAATATTCCATAACGTCCACTTATTTTCTCCACTTGTTTCTTATTAATTTCCTGCTGCCTGTTGAATTCCTAACCTTTCTTTTTAAAACCATATATAAACTCCTAATTCTAATTATATCAGGAGCCACTTCTTTCTGCACCCTCCCATATATGAATAAACTTTATCTTTTCTTCTGTTTATCTTTTGTCAGTTATTTCATGAGCTTCCAATCGCTGAAACTAAGTTGGTAGAGTAAAAGTTTTGTTTTTTCTTTTTCTCCAAACATCCGATATATGGAAATAGAGTGGCAAATATTAAGTAAAACACATTGATTCTTATTTTTCCACAATAGCACATTTCTTAGATATAGCAAAAGGAAAAGTTTCTTCCTTCTGAAAAAAATACTCTCTCTGACAAATACACAAATACATACACATCCATAAATACATACAGGCTCCTTATCTTTGGAAACTGTGTTTCTAAAATGAAGTTATTTTTCTTCATGTTCGCAATCTATAAGAATAAATAGATCAAATTATAGAAGCCCAATATCTCATCTATTAGGAAATTTATATTGAGCTACCTGGATTCTCCCCTTCTTCACATCTAACACATCTTCTTGAGGGATCCCTCCACTAGTCAGTTCTCACTCCTCAACTGCCCATCACTCCTCCACCCACTGCAGTCTGAGCTTTGCTTCCAAATAACCATTAAACCTGAGATTGTCAAGATTAAGAAATGACAAAATACTCTGCCTTCCAAGTTCAATTAAAATTTCTAGTCCATTTGTTGACCTTTTCTACATTTTAATTTAAAAGGTGATAAATGCATTCTATAAATATTTTTAATACAGAATTAAACAAAATTAAAGGTGAACCATCCATATCCACTCTTCTTTTGATATTTTTACAATTTTAAATATTTTATTGTTCAATAATAATCTTTTGAAATAATTATTAAAAATAGAATATCAACATTTATCAACTTAGAAACAATTAACATGATTTATTTTAAATAAAATGTGTGGTATTTAATATGTCAGAGAGAAACATACCAAAATATCAGTATTATGAATAATATTAAACTGTAGCAAAAATTAAAAATGCTACTATTGCAATGGCATATTGGAAATTACCTTAAAATTCATAATTTAATACAATAATAAATTTTCAATTCTTACTAATTTAGAGCCTTTTTAGTAAAACTATGTGTCTGCTTATTAAAGCTTTTGATTTTTTTAACATAATTTTTTGTGTTGTTTTGAAGAAGCTGCTTTCTTGAACCAAAAAATGGGTGCTGCCAATTTTTTTAAGTGTTGTTTTCATAGCCCAATGGGTTCTTCCTGCCTGCTGTTCCCCACAAAACCAATGAGAACAGCAGGTGTGGTGGTAAAGAATGAGTTTAATAAACATAAGGCTGGCTGAGAAAAGAGAGCAGGAGAAATTTCTCAAATTTGTCTCTCCAAGAATTCAGAGGCTAGGAATTTTTAAGGGCACTTTGGTGGGCAGGGGGCTGGGGAACTGGAACAAGTGATTGGCTGGAGATGAAATCACAGGGGCGTCAAAAACTGTCTTCCTGCAGCTTAGTCAGTTTCCAGGAGGAAGGTGGTTCTTAGGACTAAGTGACATCTCTTCGTCTATTGAAATACTAAATCTGAAAAGTATCTCAAAGATCAATTCTTTAGGCTTCACAATAGTGATGTTATCTACAGGAGTAGTTGGGGAAGTTATATATCTTGCAACCTCAGGTTATGTAACTGTGTGGCAGCAACTGACTTATAGGAAAACACACTAAGCAATGGCAGCTCATGTTTAATTGTGCTTATTCTTTAGCAAAGTTCAAGCCCCTAGCATAATTCTAACCTTGTCTCATGAATGCAGCTTCAATCTCCAAACTAGGCCAGGTAGGGAGGGCAGCTTACCTTGCCTCGAAGTCTACCTATAAAGTAAATTTCCCTCATAGTTATCTTGGCTTCCAGACTAGAATGGGCAAAACAAAAACCAACCAACCAACCAAACAAACAAAAAACAATTTAACCTGTGAGGTTAGAAGCAAGATGGGATCAGTCATGTTAGATTTCTTTTTATTTATTTATTTATTTTTGAGAAGGAGTTTTGCTCTTGTTGCCCAGGCTGGAGTGCAGTGGCACGATCTTGGCTCACTGCAACACCTGCCTCCCAGGTTCAAGCAATTCTTCTGTCTTAGCCTCCCCAAGTAGCTGGGAATACAGGCACGTGCCACCACATCTGGCTGATTTTTGTATTTTTAGTAGAGGCGGGGTTTCACCATGCTGGCCAGGCTAGTCTCGAACTCCTGACCTCAGGTGATCCACCTGCCTTGGCCTCCCAAAGTGCTGGAATTACAGGTGTGAGCGACAGCCCCTGGCCTTTCTTATTATTTATAATTCTGCAGAGAAAGTTGAATTATTCTGTTTTATACATTTGCAGAAGGATACAGAACTTTGGAATGTTTGGAATTAAAGTTTTCTTTCCCTTTGTACCTATTTATTTTTCTATACAGACTCATTTTTGCCAACAGCTAGTCTATTCAGTTTCATTGTGGTGCTAGGCTTCATCTACTTAAATGCTGGCTCTATTTCTACATCAAAGCTACTGTGTGAGAATATTTTCATGTACACACAAATCTTTAATTATCAGTATTCAACAAGAATTAATATGAGTTGTGAGAATATGGGCAAGTCACTCACCTCTTAGTGAGCTTCCCCATCTATAAATTGATGATAACAGTATTATCAAACTCCTAAATTTGTCGTGAGGAGTGAATGTTAACTCAATGAGTTGGTGGTCTGGCACCTGATAGGCACTTCGTTGGTGACTGCAAACTATTAGAGTGTTTCTACTTTACGGAGTGTATATCCTTGTTCTCTGATAATTTGAACTAATAATAAAGATAATCCCAAACATATTTTGTTAACAGCCCTTATCATTTTACTTTGGAACAAAATATTCAAAGAACTTGAGAACCCATTATGTGTGATTCCTTCTTCCTGACCTTTACCATTCAGGATCTTAAAATACTGGAACAATGGAGATAAGTAGCTGTGTACTCCCTTAACAGAAGAAGTTTAATTTTCAGTTAGTGTTACTCCTTGTACATTAACCTGTGATTGCAAATACACAAAACAGAAATGCTCTTTTTTAATCCTTCTTCTGCCAACAGATTAGTTTGTTTCTGTTTTATGTGTATGGCCAACTCCTTCCTTATAGTAAATGAAAATTCTTTGAAAATTCTGATATATCGCCAATCCTAGTCTGGGTCATGTTAGTGTCTGTTTTGGTATACTTAGGGAAAAGCTTAATAAATATATATCACAGAAGGAGCTGCAAGCCAAATGCCATTTTATTTTATTTTATGTATTTATTTTTTTGAGACAGTCTTGCTTGGTCGCCCAGGCTGGAGTGCAGTGGCGGGATCTCAGCTTACTGCTACCTCTGCCTCCCAGGTTCAAGCAATTCTTGTGTCTCAGCTGCCCAAGTAGCTGGGACTACAGGCATGCACCACACACCTGACTTTTTTTAATTTTTTTTTTTATTTTTAGTAGAGACGGGGTTTCATCATGTTGGCCAGGCTGGTCTCGAACTCCTGACCTTAAGTGATCTGCCTGCCTCAGCCTCTCATAGTGCTGGGATTATAGGCATGAACCACCGAACCCAGCCCAAATGCCATTTTAAACTGGTAGTTTAATTGACTCTGTTTCTCCCGTGGTAAAATAATATTACCTGTGTTTTTAAGCTCCTAATGCTATAGTGAGTTGCAATGATGTCACTTAAACCACATCATGTAAATTTTCACAGGGATATGTTTATAACATTTTATTTTCAGTACAGTTAAACTGCATTTTGTTTCTCATGTTTTCACATCACTGGAAATTAAGCATCTATAAAGAGCATCCTCATGCAACAACCTTCTATTTCTGGAAAATAGGTTATTTCATTTCTTAAGATCCCAAGATGAGATTTCCCTCTCTCACGCCATCTGGCAAGATAATAAGATAACATCTAAAATCAATAATTTAATATGATCCTGGCTAAAACCTAGCCTCAATGAGAATTAATGGCATATGGCTGAAGCTTAAGAGGAAAAAAAAAAAGAAACAATGTTACTTTAAAAAAATGTACGTTCAAGAAGAATTTTGTTTTTACAAAAACGGAAATAAAGTATAAAAAGACTGTGACATTTTCAACTTGGAAAATTGCTGATTGTATGTCCTGAAAATACTTTTGTAGTAATCTCTTTAAAAATAAAATAGTTTGTGTTTAGTTGGCAAAGCTTCAATTTTTAAAATTGAATAATAAAGCAATGTTTTAATTAATTAAAATTTAAAGGTAAAATGAGACAAGTTTGTATAATAAATACATACTTTGAGTGAGCAAGGTAGTTTAAATGGAAAATATATTATAAAGACAAAGAAAATAAGAGCAAGTATGATAGAAATAAGTAACACAGATTCTGTATTTTTATTTCTATTTGACTTGTGCATATATTTTAAATTGAAATGAGAAAAGGGCATGTTTTAATGAATTTCTCAAGATGGATCCTAATCTCTAAACATTGTATGTATTCATTGTGGGTAGGGGTGTGAATGGGACTGATAATATACTTAATCATATTGTAGTTGGAAATAACATCTTTATGATTTCAATCCCTTGACATTGATTGAGGTTGCTTATTTTTCAAAATTTAATTTAACTTAATTTATTAAAATGGACAAATACTAATTGTATACATTCATGGGTTATGTAGCTGTGTTTTAAGACATATATAGTGATTAGATCAGAGTAATTAGCATACCCATCTTCTCAAATAATTATCTTTTTTATGTTGGGAATGAATATTCAATATCCTCCTTCTAAAGCTATTTGACACTATAAAATATGTTTTTAACTATAGTCATCCTACAGTGGCATACAACACTAGAACTTATTCTTCCTTTGTAGCTGTAATTTTGTCTCCTTTGATTCAGTATATTGTCAATATTTCAGAATGCTCTGTTTATGAAAACAGTGTCTTCTGCAGCTGTTCAATGTGCAAGTTACATGTGTAGGTTAGATCGAGCTTGTTATTTCTGTTACTTAAATTATGTATATCCCTACTGATTTTTTTAATCTGCCTAAACAATAACCTTAACAGTATACTTGAATTTTTCACAAGAATTGTGGTGTTGTCTAAATATGCCTGTATTTCTGTTAATTTTCCTTTATGTATGTCAATCTGTATTATTAGTTCATACAAGATTGGAATTGTCTTAGCTCTATGTTAGTAAAAGCTTTTGCCTTTTTCTTATGTACTAATTCTCACCTATAGGAATTATGTTGCCTTAACCTTTCTAGGGTTAATATTTGTATGGCATATTTTTTCTGTAATTTTCCTTTCACACTTTCAGAAACCTCAAATTCTACATTTGTTTCTTAATAGTATAAAGCTATTTCTGTTTGCTTGTTTTGATTTTATCCATTGAAAAATTCTGTTTTTAACTGTAACATCCCATTTATGTCTATCATAATGACACAAATTTGGATTTAACCGTAAAGTGCTATCCTGTATTTCCTATTTGCTCCACTTGTTATGTTTTCTATTACATTATTTTAAAATCTTATTTACCAATTTTTGGTCCTGAAAATATTAGTATTCATACTTGTCTTTTTATCACCATAAACTCATGGTGAATTTATGTGTTGTCTTTTAATACAAGGATCTAAGAATATTTTAACAAAAAACAAGATCTTTTAAAAATTAGATACTATTCTTTTCAAATATTTAAATTTTCTTTCTGCTATATTTAGGTATAATTGACAAATTAAAGTAATTTATGTACTGTACAATGTGATGGTTTGATATATGTACACATCATGAAATAATTACCATAAACTAGCTAGTTAACCTAACATCTGACTTTTACATTTCATGAAACATTTTTATTATTTTATAAAATGAGTGTTTGAGATATTTAGCTTTGTATTTGTAATCTTCTTTGGTCTTCATTTCTTTCTGTATCTCAGATTTTTCAACCAATATGAGATTCTGCCAGGGGCGAATAGTTTTTCCTTTTCTCAAACTGTATTTTGTCTGTTATAGATTCTACATTTTCCAACTCCTTGCCTCTCTCTGCTACATTCTATTATTTTTTAGTTCTGTCATCTAAGTTCCTCTCTTCTTTCTGATTGTGTCTAACTTGAAATTAAATAGTAATTATTTTATTTTTATATTTTTAATTTTTAGAAATGGTACTTATTTTTTGTAAATTTGCTTTTAAATGATATAGAATTATATTATTTTATTTCTTGATGTACAATGGAGTTTGATACTTTAATAATTAATATATTTTAGTTATTTTGAGTTATAATTCGGCTTCCTATGTTCCTGCTGATTCTTGCCTGTTGTACTTTGGTTCCTTACTTAGTGGTTTTTAAAAAATGTTTTTCTGCCGAGCGCGGTGGCTCACGCCTATAATCCCAGCACTTTGGGAGGCCGAGGCGGGTGGATTGCGAGGTCAGGAGATCGAGACCAGCCTGGCTAATACAGCGAAACCCCGTCTCTACTAAAATTACAGAAGAATTAGCCGGGCGTAGTGGCGGGTGCCTGTAGTCCCAGCTACTTGGGAGACTGAGGCAGGAGAATGGCGTGAACTCGGGCGGCGGAGCTTGCAGTAAGCGGAGATCTCGCCACTGCACTTCAGCCTGGGCAACAGAGCCAGACTCCGTCTCAAAAAAAAAAATGTTTTTCTATTCATTTTTCTTAATAATGTATCTATTTAAATTTTTGAGACCTGGGATAATAGTTTTTTAAGAAATTTGGAAGAACTGTTTTCTGTAACTACTTTACAGTAAACTCTTCACATGTGTAATGATAATATAAATTAAGGCTGCAAACTTGTGTAAGAGGTACAATAAGACTTCTCAGAAAGTGCTTTTTTCTCTTTTCCATGAAGTATCCTATGTGCTCTCTGCTACATGATCGGAGGTTTCTCCATTACACTTAGGTATACCCTGGACTTGGTCTTATTTTTACCCTAGGCACATAAGGCCACAAAACTTGATATTAAAGTCTATTCAGGGTCCAAGAGTAGAATGTTCTTGTTTTGAAAAAATTTAAAGTGTGTATGTGTTGTTATCATAAAAATATATTTGTATTCTAATACCAAATTTAAACCGTTATAATATGCAAACTCTTCTATTAAATATAAGGGTTTTCCAATTGACTACAAAAAAAGGATAATTTAACTTTTTATTTCCAAAACCTATTTCTGTTTCCATGCATTATTGCAATAATAGCAATGGAGTGTACCAGCTCTGATGACTATAGAGGGTTCTTTTTTTTTTTTTTTTTGAGACGGAGTCTCACTCTGTCACCCAGGCTGGAGTGCAGTGGCGCAATCTCGGCTCACTGCAAGCTCCGCCTCCCGGGTTCACGCCATTCTCCTGCCTCAGCCTCTCCGAGTAGCTGGGACTACAGGCGCCCGCCACCACGCCCGGCTAATTTTTTGTATTTTTAGTAGAGACGGGGTTTCACCGTGGTCTCGATCTCCTGACCTAGGGATCCACCCGTCTGGGCCTCCCAAAGTGCTGGGATTACAAGCGTGAGCCACCGCGCCCGGCCTATACAGGGTTCTTTATGCTAAGAGTCTTTAGGTTAGTGGTATGATTTGATAGTCATGTTGGAAAAATCGTGTCAGCTGCAGTGTAACGTTAATTGAAAATGATGCAGTAATAGAAGTATTAGTTAAATGCCTCTGGCTAAATAGTTGCGGTCCACAAGAGGCTCTTACACTATTGAGCGTGAAAGTGTCACCTGAAGACCTAGTAAATCTGCCATTGCTGGATTCTAATTGGGTAGGTCTAAGGAGGGATCCTCAAATTTGCATTTTAAATAAGTTTCTAAGTGCTACTGGTCGCTGTCTTAGAATACAGTAACTTGTAAGAAACTGATCTTAACCTACTCCTTCATAAATATTAAAGAATGCGACTACTCATATGTACTCTCAAGTGGATGCACTGTCAGGGGCAACCACAGGAGGTACTGATAAAGAATTATATAAAAACAAACAGCAAAGTAAGGTTAACACACCTACTGATGCAAATCGAATAGCTGTTGATGCTTTACTAAGAGTATATAATAATACTAGACTTAATTCTAGATAAAAATACTGAAAATCACCTATAGCTTCAGAGTCACATGTGAGCTACCTGCACACATGCTCTTGGATTTATTTTGTTAATAATAAGCTTAACTATTTATATATTTATGAATAGGCATGTTTTCTTGGTTTTTGATTCCTCTTTCCCCTGAAAACTCTGTAGAGTATTACATAAGCAAAGAGATTATCTCACCTCTCTTGCTTTGTTCTCCTTGCCTGTGTCTCCCCTGTCTGTTTCTGGTTCTTTTCTGTCTCCTGTGTTCTTTTTGGTCTCAACACAACAGATGCTCTTTCATTGGCTCTAACTACTTCATGGAGAGGTGAAGACAGTGACCCTAATGCTTCATACAAGCGAGTCAAGAAAAACCACAGTCTTGCACAGACCTGTCTCAAGGGAGGATAGAAAGCCATTCCTTAGTTCTCCAAAGACCAGGTTACATATTTATTACAAAACTTTATTTAACACTCAGTGCTAAAAGGCTGGAAAAGCACCACAAAGAGAAAACTTAACATTGGAACCTAGAAGGTAATTATACTAACCTTCAGAGCTCAGGGGCAAAATCTTCTGTAGCAATCTCTCGCTTCTATTTCCCAGCCCATTCCAGGGTACTGCGCTGCCTCAAGTTTTGCTTTTTATAATATTCCCAGCAGAATATCTCCAGTTTTCTGCCCAAAGGTACATTAATCTTTATTTTTCATTTTTTTTTATATGTACATGGATCCTCTTTAACAGAAGGGCTTGATGGGTGTAGGAAAGAAAAGCAAAATTTAAGATGACTGTTGGTCAGAGATATATTGACTCCAAAAGTAATAAAGTTTGGCCTCTGGGCCCATCCCTTAATATGCATGTTCCAAGGTTTTTGGAAGAATTCTAGCTCGTGTCTATAAGTTTATGTAAAAATTGAAAAAAATAAAATATTTTACCAGTAATTGGTTAAATCCACTGTTACTTTCCACTCTGTATTTTTTTTTTCCACCAGATCTTCTCTTATTTTTGGCAGTATTGAAATCACCAGAGTTGTGTGTGTATGTTTACAAGAAATCCAGCCTGCAGCCTGGGCAAAATTGAGTAGGAGATGCACTGTTACTTTCCACTCTGTATTTTTTTTTCCCCTCCATCAGATCTCCTCTTATTTTTGGCAGTGTTGAAATCATCACAGTTGTGTGTGTGTGTGTGTGTGTGTGTGTGTGTGTGTGTGTAGAAAGAATCCAGCCTGCAACCTGGGCAAAATTGAGTAGAAGATGTATTTAGTTTGGACATAGTCTAACGTTACTTAAATGCATATTTACCACTGGCTGTCCTCAGGTAGAAAATATTTCTAGGAATATTCCATCTGCCATTGGGCCATGAAGGTACTTAGAGACTTGAACTTGTAAGGGAGAAGCAGATTTTTAGATGAACAGTGTCAGAAGGCAGTCAGTGGAAAATTATTTCAATCATCAGAAAAATCTGAAGATACAAAATCAGAGGATACGGTTCTTAATGACGAATAGCCAAACCTGCCAGGAATAAACTTGGAATTGCAAAGACAGGATTTAAGATTCAGTGTACATTATTTTCCTTTTTCTTTAACTAGAATCACATGAAATTAAATTATTTAGAAATCCTAGTCTTACTTTTTGTTTTAGGGAAAAAACTGGTAGTGATACTATGGAAATAAAACCAGCACCCAGAATAAGCATGGGCTTTTATTGAGACCTTACTACAGCAAGGGAATAAGCCATTATCAATTGTGTTTGTCAGGCTCAAAGACAGACAGAAAAGAGGGAAGATTTTAAGCAAACGGAAGAGTGGGAAGTAAAGGAAAGGCCTTAGTGATGCCCGGACTGTGGTTTGTTTGCAAGGAGAAGCTGTAGGTAAATAGAAGCAGGACATTCATTCTACATGAACGGTTAGGGGTGCATGCTTGGGATTCCTTGGTTGGTTCTAAATTGGAAAAATGGGCAAAAATTATATCTCAGTTATTAATCAGATCCTAGCCATTTGGGGCTGACTGATACAGGGGTTCTTGTTTTGTTCCTGAACTGTTGCTAGAGATAGTGGGTCTGACTCCCTGGACTGGTTACAGTAGACAGTAGTTTGGCTTCCTGGTCAAGTTGCTACAAATTATAGATTAGAGTTCTATTTTATGTGTATAGTCTGGCTATTGTTCATTTGTAGTTTTAATCTCTCAGTACTATAAAGACTGTTTATGACTGAGTACAAAGTCATCTTTTCTGTAGAGCCAAAAATATTAGAATATGTCTTCTGTATCTTATACATCTTGCACTAATGGCATCTGGCATTTTGGAATGCTTGTGGTGTTTGTCAACTTCTTTAAATTTATAATTTGTTGTAATTACTTTCTCATTGCAAATACCATTTTAAACTAAAATGTGTATTCGTAATTTTATATTTCTTGAGGAGCCCAATCCCTAGACTTAAAAGCTTTGAATCCAAATTTTTAGATCTGCTTCTGAAAGATTTTGGCTTGTGCAACTGGTCCATTTGGTGCTATTTATCTTTATGCAAATGACTGGTAGAAAAGAAGTGGAAGATCTTAATTTTCAATTTTTACTTTGACATTTTCATATTTAGCCTTGTATTAGGCACTTAAATGAAGATGTCAGGTACTTTTTTAACTTAAGAGTCTGAATATTTATGAAAGCATGGTATTGAATTAGATCACATTAGGAGCTAGAACAGATAGAACGGTGAAAATAGCCTAGGACCGAGATTTGAAGCCTGTTAACATCTAGAAGTTTGCTAGAAGGAAAAAAATTCATTTTAAAAAGAGAGAAGTTGGTAGAAAAGCACTGAAATTTTTCTGTATTGCTTGGATTCACCTTTAGAGTTAAGAGATCCCTTGTTTGAATCAAATATTTCAATGGGTCTTCTCTGTTCAAAGTTGAAATCAAGATCCCATTTAGGTTATGTTCAGTAGGGTGCTAACTGCTGTGCATGATAATATAAAAAGATTTCTTTATTGTGTGCCTGATAATAGGTAACATCTTTCAACTGTGATTGCCTTCAGGAGCTTTTTCTCCTTTATATAGATTTGTACTTTGCTGCCTGTGTAAATTGTTATTGGAGGCAATTGTGTTGTCTCCAGGAGATTGGGAATAGATCCATAGGAAACAGGGCTTATCTGAAACTTGTATCATACAGGCACAGTGAAGTTGACCAGACTGATAATGTCAAACCATTCTGGACATTTTTACCATATTTCTTATATGATAGCAATCCAGATTGAATAACCCAAGCTTTGCAAATTGCACTATTGTCAGCATTCTCTTTTAGTGTTTTTTTCTTTTTTCCCTTTCTGAAAGAAATGATTATTTTACCTAGAAATTAAAAGGGATATTTACAATTCAGGGTTATGATGCCTTGATGGGAGAGTCATTTGGTAATGAAGCAGGACGAATGAGGGTAGAAGCATTTGGGAAGGAAGCGGCACATAGGAGAGGACTGCAAACAGGATGAGGGGTTTGAGGAAGCTTTCCCAAATAAATTGACTTCCAAACTGAGAGCTTAATTAGAAAAAAAAAGGAGGGGGAATCACAAGCACGTGGGTGATATTTCTAGCAGAGGAAATAAACATAGAAATTCTACAGAAAAGTGTGATTATAAGACTGTGTGAAAACGAGGAAAGGTAAGAAAAATAAAACTGGACCATAGAATTACAAAACACACTACCCAAAATAATGCAGCTGCCGAGGTGACAGGGTTAATATCAGGTAATCTCTGTAGGGATATAGCATACAAAGTGTAAGAATTTAAATTTTTCATTAAAATTTTCTTTATTCTATTTTTAGTAATAATGATTAAATTACCTTGAAACATGAAACAACACAAAAATTCTGTTTGTCAAAAAATGTAATAAAATTGTTAAATTGTATTACATAATAATAATAAATAATAATAGCAATAATAAAATTGTTAATTGAAAAACAAATCTCTACATAGATAAGGAAAGACTTTATTCAAAGAGATTATTTCACAAAGCGGGGAAGTATAGTTGTAATAGGAACAATGCAAGGGCCAAGAGATCTGAAAGGATGTCAAAGGTAAGGCAAAAAGGTTTTTTTGTTGTTGTTTTGTTTTGTTTTTTAAATAGGGAGGAGTGAACAAGGTTAGAGGAAGTGGGTTAGGGGAAGTGAAGTGGAAGGGTCGTATGATTAGACAGTTGATCAGGGAATGTGTTTTCTTGAGGTCAGTCCATTCTCTGGAGGGGCTATTAAGGAGGAATTGAATATGAGCTCAGGCTAAGGGCTGAGGGGTGTCAAAGTTCAGGAAGCTAAAGGAAGGAGAGAAGCTTAATTAAATTTGGTTGAGTCAAGGTAGCAGGTATTTTGTCCAGATCGGTCAGTGTGCCCAAATAGTACAATTAATCATCTATGAGTCAAAGAATGGTAATTTGCGGTGGGGGGTGGGGGAGTTCTGTGTTTGGCTCTCTCATAGGTGAACAATGGGATCATCCTTGAGTTTTACTTAAGTAACATGGAGAAGGGTAGTTCCTTGCTTTAAGCCATTTCTGGAATACAAATAGGTGGGGAGAGTTCTTTGAATGTCACTGATTTCCAGAATGACAGGGCTCAAGTAAAGTTCAATTTGTCATTCAGGAAGAAAAAAGACAGACAAATATAAAAACAGAGTTTTACAAAGGCCAAAATTCCTACACTTAGAAAGTCTTAAACGCCTATGTTTAGGTGACAGACCAAAGCTATGAATCTCAGAGAAAGGGATGTGTTAAAAGACTAAACATCTCATCACAATCAAAGGACAAATGTACTTTTAGCATGGGATTCTACAAAAATAAATAAAAAATGGTTAGCAAAAGGATAGATGAATTTTAAGATTTCAGAAGTAAAACAAATATGGTTTATAAAACGGAGCAGTGTAGAGTCATGAGAATGGTTTTCTGAATGAAGACCAGTTTGTTGAATGGGTTATCTAATTAGATGTCAAGTATGTCTGTCAGGATAGCCTAGGATAAGCCAAGGTCGCCAACAGCCCCTGCATCTCAGTAACATAAAATAACAAAGCTTATTTCTTGCCCATGGTTTGTGTCTATTATGGTTCAGCAGAGAAGCTCCATTCATATGTCCACTCAGGTACACAGGCTAACAAAGCAGGAGCCAACAACAAAATTGTTGGTTACTGGATAAGAGAGGATTGTTTCAGCCCAGAAGCGACACAAATCTCTTCAGTTTATAAATCACAGATTTTCAAATGGTCCCATCCCACATAAGAGATCCAACAGCACAATTCTTCAAAGAAAAAAGAAAGCTGGAAATATTTGGTGAACAGCTTTAATGGCTACTACAGTGCCCCACATATTCAGCTAACTTTGTTTCCTGTAGTTAGAAAATAAGGAGATACTTTCCAAGTGAGAGAAGCCGGTTCTTTCCGGTCAGGGCATCAAGCTCAAAGCCCAGGATTGTTTTATGATGTATGATTGTTTCTGTCTCAGGGGTTATGCTCAGCAGTCTCTAACTTCAGTCTGAATATAGCTTATTTTGCTCTGTACACCAAAATAACAAGTATTCTGACTGCATCCATCTGATATATGGGGAGAGAGCAGGGAGGGAATATCAGTAATACACACTGAGAGAGGAGAGTAATGGACGACACAGCAACCAACAAATGTTCTGTATTTATCTCTTTAGGCAGAAATTATGAGTGCCCACTCCTTGGGGATGAGGATTATCCCCTCTTGAGAGGAGCTCCATGGTCCATTGCTTTCATGGCTCTCAAGCTGCTCTCTGGAGAAGACTCTTTTATTTCCCCCCATTCTTTTACTTTGCCATATTTAAACAGGAAAAGTAGATAATATGGCTTCCTGGAGGTTGGGCATCTGGTTGTCTCAGCTTGTTTCAAGCCTGCACAAGTATCGGAGTGCGAGAATGATTTAAAGTCCCAAATTGTCACAACTGTTTTTCAGTCCAGTCAGTACAATCTGCTAAAACATAATGCAGACCACTTAAGCCATTTAAAAATATTCCATTAAAAAATTTAAAAAAATAAGCAGGTAAAATTCATTTTCCTAATCTATGTTATTTAACCCAAATGTGTAAAATGTTATATTTTACAGTCAATATTAAATGATCATGAATGAGATATTTTACTTTTTTTTTTTACTAAGTCTGAAAGTGCAGGGTATATTTTACATGTACAGATATCTCAATTATGATGCTACATTTTCAGTGGAAACAGGCTTTCCAAAAAATAAAATTGTGTTTAACAAAAAAATTTAACATGCTTCAGGATTTTAATTTAAATTAATCAAAATAAAATTTTAAAAATTCATTTCTTTCATCACATTAGCCACATGTCACACTCAATAGCTCCATGTGGCTGGTGGCTACCACCTTGGAGATCCCATATCCAGGACCATGATTTTTTCAGTAGTACAAATTTCTCAGAGCTATTCTTTGTGAGGTGCTGATAGTCATACTCACAGTCCATTGATAAACATGCCTTTCTTCTATGTCTCTTTCTCGACATAATCTGCCTCTGTTACCTAAGAAATTATACTTCTAATTTCTTTTCATTGGGCCATTTTGTCTAAGGGAGAAGTGTGCTGGATGGTACCTAAATTGTTTCACATGTCTTACCACCTGTTGTGGCAGCCATAACATTCATTTGAATCTTACAGCAAGGATGTATTCTAATCAGCCCTTACACTTAAAGGCCTTCTTAGTTTTGTATTTTATAAGTTGGTGATAAGAAACAGCTACATCTTTCAATCCTACCAGTCTCTGAAGTTCTGGATTATTTTTATTCTTCCTTCTGCTTTCAATCATGCAAATATTTTCTGAGCTCATCCCTTTTTTATAGTAATTTGTCAACTATAGCCAAAACACACTGCTAGAATTTTGTTCTTCGATCTCTTTTCTAGATCTGTTAAGTTCATAAAATATATTTTGTCTTATAGTGGTGAGAATTTAACTATTTTGCCACTGTATAATAAGGATTGTCATACTTCCACTTTACGATAACAGTTTCCAACCACAACCAGCCCACCCATTAGCCAATAACACATACGTTAATTCAATTTTATAACAACATATAAGTTACTCAGTGGCAGAGTAGGCTAATTCATGCTACACTATCAACACATCCATATCTCAGTGGGTTAAAACAAATGTGTATATTTCACTCATGCTGCTAGCCCCTCACTAGTCTGCTTAAGCATTCTATTTTTCATACCTATTTAGGGATCTTGGCTGAAGCAGTAAACACTACCAGCAAGTATTACTTCTTGTCATGCCAGAGGAAAAAAGCACTCTGGAGCATCTCAAACCAGCAATTAAACTATCTGGCTAGAAAGTAACATAGAACATTTCTGCTCACAATGCTTTTGTCAAAACAGATGAGTCTCACATGTGATCCTAACATGTCAAAAAGAAAGTGGTAAGTCAGATATACTTTGTGACTAATGTTAATGACAGTCATAACAATTATGATAACAGAATTCAAGAAAAAAAACCAGTAAGACAGATGTCTATGACCTCAATTATTATGGAAAATAATTCGAATAGACATTAGTAGAATAAACTAGTCTAGACGGAATGGGCTTCAAAAACATTGTGGCCTTGTACATAAGAAGATGGAGGTCAAAGGTCTGGAAGTGACTCAAAGTAACAAAAGTAATGCTGACTCTTTTCCTTCTCCTCAGTAAACTCCTGACCTGGGAATTCCAAATGACATGGTGAACAAGTATTCTCCACCAGAGGGCTTAGGAGATTTCTAGTACTCAATTAGGAAAGAACAGAGAGATATTTTCTGTTACAAGCTTTTATAAGGAAATTATTTGCAATAGAAAGGGAGTTTCAAAATGCATGCTGAGGTGATTTTGGGTGGAAAGCATAAGTGTAATCATATAAGATACAGAAAGAAGCACAGAACGGCCACTGAATTTTGTTTATTGTCTACAGTTAAGAAACATGGGTGATAATAATTGAATCCAGGATTCCACATAACAGTAAGAAATAAAGTAAACTTTAAAGTTATAATGTTCACAAAAAATTATAAAAAATTTCTTGTCTATAATTTCTGATGCCTTTGAGGAGATTAAGCTACAAGCTCCTAGTATTGATCTCTTTTAATATTTTTAGGGTGGAGATAACTCAAACTCTTACTCTTTGTAAACCCACTAAAGGCAAATGTCTCATTGACCTATCCACTAGTTAGGCACCAAAATTCAATCAATAGTACATGACAACTCCAGAGTAACCTCTGTCAGAAAGTTTTCCTGACTTACTCAGGCTGAGAATCATGACCTCTGAGCTCTTACAGCTGTATGGGCCTACATCACTTACCTCTACTTCTCCTTGAACTGCTCAGTTGTCTTTCAACGTAGCAGCCATTTAAAAACAGATATTAGTTTGCACCACATCTTTACTTAAAACTCTATGATGGGTTCCAGTTTAATCTCAGGAAATGCAATGCCAAAGGCCTTGCAATTGCCCACTAGTTTTTACATGATCTCATCTCCTTTTTTTCCCCCTTGTTCATTCTGCTCCTGTTACCCTGACCTCTACATTTTTTATTACATTCATTAGGTGCACACTTGCCTTAGGGATTTTGCACTGGCCTTTTCTTTGCCTGAAATACCCTCTCCTGAGATATCTATGTAGCTAACTACCTCATGCTTTTCAAGTCTTGCTAAAATCATCTCTTTTCAAATAAATCTTACCAACACAGTTTAAATTGCAGTGTTTATAAACTGGAACACCTTTATTCCATTCTGTTTTTTCCCTATTGTAATTTTCAATTTCTCACATGCAATTTAATAATCTTATATTATTGCGTTATTCTTTTTCTTTTTTTCTTTTTTTTTTTTTTTGAGACGAGTCTCGCTCTGTCACCCAGGCTGGAGTGCAGTGGCGCGATCTCGGCTCACTACAAGCTCCGCCTCCCGAGTTCACACCATTCTCCCGTCTCAGCCTCCCAAGTAGCTGGGACTACAGGCACCCACTACCACGCCCAGCTAACATTTTGTTTTTGTATTTTTAGTAGAAACGGGGTTTCACGGTGTTAGCCAGGATGGTCTCGATCTCCTCACCTTGTGATTCGCCCACCTCGGCCTCCCAAAGTGCTGGGATTACAGGTATGAGCCACTGTGCCTGGCCTGGCCTATTGTGTTATTCTTGTATGGTCTGTTTTCCTTATTATAAAACAACGTTTATAAGAACCGTTATTTTTGTATTTTTGCCTCGTTTCTTTTTTTTTTTTTCCAGGAATGGGTAAGAGGGCTAGTTACTTAATAATTATTTGTGGAATAAATGATCGTAGCTTAACATTGATTTACTCCTCTATCTTCCCAACCAGACTTCGTCCAGGAACAAAATCAAATCTTATTTACCTTGTTTTTCAACTGGGTTTGAACAAAGAGACAAAGGTCAGAAACAAATTATTCCAAAAAGACCTAAGATGGTGTATAAAGTATATGACATACTTATCTTTGGTGCTTTTAAAATGAGATTTTTATAAAGTGTAATATTTTTAAACTAATGCACTCATTACTAACTTTAAGTAAAATTGAAATTTAACACATTTTTGTAACACTAGAGGTGTGATTTACATTTTATTTAAAATACAGATGTTAAGTAAGAGACAATACAATTTGTCCAATTTACCTTTAGTTATCTATATGTGCAAGATATGAGGATAAAAGTGATCTACTGAGTATAAAATAATGTACACTAAACTTGTTTTTGGAAAAATCCTAGTGGAGATACATAATCACATATATTGTCTAAAAATGAACACTGATCTTTTCATTCTTTCTTTTCTTTTTCTTCCTTCCTCTATTTCACCCTTCCTTCCTTCCTTCTTTCTTCCTCTCTACTCCATTCCATCCATAAACATTGACAACTGATTTTTCACAAACAGACAAAACTAATTTGATAAAGAAAGTATAGTATTTTCAAGCAATTACCCTGGAATAGTTGGACTTTCATACGCAAAAAATTAAGCTTAACTGATATTTTAAACCTTGTATAAAATTAATTCAAATAAGATTATACACCTAATATTAGAATGGAAAGTTACGAAACTTTTAGTGGAAAATGTAGTAAAAATTATTTGTGGCATGCTGTGTCCGGAATTGGTGGGTTCTTGGTCTCACTGACTTCAAGAATGAAGCCGTGGACCCTCGCTGTGAGTGTTACAGTTCTTAAAGATGGTGTGTCCGGAGTTTGTTCCTTCTGATGTTTGGACGTGTTCAGAGTTTCTTCCTTCTGGTGGGTTCGTAGTCTCACTGGCTTCAAGGGTGAAGCTGCAGGCCTTCGCGGTGAATGTTACAGCTCTTAAGGTGGCGCGTCTGGAGTTGTTTGTTCCTCCCATCCGGAGTTGTTTATTCGTCTCGGTGGGTTCGTGGTCTTGCTGGTCTCAGGAGTGAAGCTACAGACCTTCGTGGTATTACAGTTCATAAAGGCAGTGCAGACCCAAAGAGTGAGCAGCAGCAAGAGCAAAAAAACAAATCTCCCACCATGTGGAAACCCACCCTAGCTGGTTGCCGCTGCTGGCTCTGGAAGCCTGCTTTTATTCCCTTGTCTGACCCCACCCACATTCTGCTTATTGGTCCATTTTACAGAGAGCTGATTGGTCAGTTTTGACAGGGTGCTGAATGGTGCATTTACAAACCTCGATCTAGACACAGACTGCTGATTGGTGCATTTGCAAGATTTGAGCTAGACACAAAAGTTCTCCAAGTCCCCACCTGACTCAAGGGCCCAGCTGGCTTTGCCTAGTGGATCCCGTGCCAGGGCCACGGGCAGAGCTGCCCGCCATTCCTGTGCAGGTGCCTGTACTCCTCAGCCCTTGGGCAGTCCCTGGGACTGGGCGCTGCAGAGCAGGGGCAGTGCCCGTCGGGGAGACGCGGGCCACATGGGAGCCCACTGGGGGAGGGGGAAGGGGGGAAAAGTGGGGGGAAAGGGGGGAAAGGAGGGGAAAGGCAGGGGGCAGGGGGAAGGCAGGGGAGAGGAAGGCAGACAGAGGAGGGGGGCAGGGAGAGGGGGCGGGGGAAAGGGGTGCAGGCGGGGAAGGGGGGCGGGGGTGGGGGGGAACCTGGGGCCAGGTGGGCTGCAGGTCACCAGCCTTGCCCCGCAGGGAGGTGGCTGAGGCCTGGCGAGAATTCCAGCGCGATGCGGGTGGGCTGGCAGTTCTGGAGCACCCAGCGCACCCTCTGCAGCTGCTGGCCCGGGTGCTAAGCTCCTCACTGCCCGGGCTGGTGGTGCCAGCCAGCCGCTCTGAGTGCGGGGCCATGGAGCCCGCGCCCACCTGTCACTCAGGCTGGCCCGTGCACAGCCTTGATTCCCGCCTGCACCTCTCCCTTGACACCTCCCTGCAAGCAGAGGGAGCTGGCTCCGAACTCAGCTAGCCCAGAGAGGGGCTCCCACAGTGCAGTGGCGGGCTGAAGGGCTCTTCAAGCATGGCCAGAGTAGGCACCCAGGCTGGAGAGGTGCCGAGCAACTGACAGCTGCCAGCACGCTGTCACCTCTCAATGCTATATATAAAATAAATAAGAATTAAGCATCATCAAAATTGGTTCTGTGAAACACTCCGTTAAGAGGATTAAAATATAAAAACATGAGATGAGAAGAAATATTTGAAAGTTACATAGCTGATAAATAACTTCTATCTGTAAATATAAAGAACTCTCAAAACTCTAAGAGAATGAAATAACCAAACAATAATTGTCAGAAGATTTGATCAGACAGTTCATCAGAGAAAATGGCTAATGAGCATATCAAGAGATGCTTAATATCATTAATCATTTGGGAAATCAAAATTGCAACCATACTAAAATGCCACTACACAGTCATTAGAATTAGTAGGAAAAAACTGACAGTACTTAGTGCTAAGTGTTGGAAAAGAATTCAGAACAGCTGGAACTATCATATATCACTGATCAACTTGGAAAAACAGTACAGCTGCTATGAAAAAGGCTATGGCAGTTTTTATACAGTTAAACATTCACTCACTGCATTACAGCAATCCACTCCTATGTACTTTCCAAGGGAAATGAAACCTATGTTCACACAGATAGCTGTAAGTACATAATATCTTTATTCATAATTATCTACAACTCGAAAATCCCAAGTGTCTCTCACTTGAGGAATGAATAAACAAATGATGGTGCATCTATAATGAAATTATATTCAGCAACAGAAAGGAATAAAATATTGATATACAAAATAAATTGCTCATAGTTATAGATTGTCGGTGTTTTTCTGAAAAGATAAAGATGTCTTTTGATTTTCTTTGTGGGATTAAGTGTACTTTGTAAGATCATGATCTCCTGAAAATAAAATTATGTAACTTCAATTAATAAACAAAAAGAGTCATAACATACTAAATTCTGTACAACTTTGGTGAGGTGGCAGTTTTTTAATCCTTGATTTAAAAAATAGAAATTCTGAAACTTTCGGAATTCTCCGAAACAGAGGATACTATGTGCTATATAATGAATGGCAGTTGCTTAGAGAGAGCTCACAAATTAACTGTAGCTTAATCAGCACATTCATGTTAATTTGGCAACCTATGTGAAGCTAAGAGTATTTCTCAGTTTTGAGGGGAAAATCAGCACTTACTTAAAAGCAGTCTCTTATTTATTTGGGTAATGTATGCGGATACCCCAAATTTAATCATATCTGCCTATAATATTAAATAATAGTGTAGTAAACGTGTAAACGAAGGACCTTAACCATGTCACACTTCAGAAGTGGTTGATGCCCATTATTAGGATTTTCAATTACCATCCAGATTATAATCAACAATCATGATAGGAATAGAATTCACTATTAAAAGCGCCTAAGCCTCTTTTTCTTAGATAATAGAGTCACTCACTTGTATTCTCATCCATCGAAGGGGAGAAGGAAACCTCCAGTGTATACTATGCAGTAGGTTCTATGTCAGAGGTATTGACGTTATCTAATGCAATATACATATATACATATAACATTTTATGCAGTAAATTGATTCTCTGTTTCTAAAATGTGGAAGTTGAGTCTCAGAGGGATCATCATCCAAAATCACATAGTTCGTGAGTGTTGCAGCTTAAAATGTGTACTTTTTTTTTTTTAATCTTGGAAATGCCCACCTCCATTTGAAGACTGAAAAATATCTGCACAGGGTCTCAGCAAGTCAATTTAGTCAAATTTATGTAGCCTAGAAGGCAATGGTAGTAGAGCGGGGTGGTAGAACTTTCTGACAGCCTAGGTATTAATATATAATGAGAAATGCTCTTTAGCACATTTTAGCTAAATTGTATTGATAAAATTTAGGCATAGCCTATCTAATCTACATATATATATACACACACATTCGTATACATACATATATGTTTTCAAAATCTAACTCTTTTAAACACAAATTTTAAGCCAGATAATATACTCATTGGATGAATTTTAAGGAAAAGTTTGAGTAATTATTTGTAATTAACACTAAGATTATTTTATTTAATTTTAGAGAGTATTGTATTTTTTGTCTGATTTTATCACGTATTGCTGATGTCTGTCCCTTTTTCATTGTGAGAGACTGAACTGTCTGCCAAGACAAAGAAGAGAAATTACAAAAAGAAAAAAAAAAGAGTCTTTATAGTCTTATAAATAGCATTTATAAGCCTGAGTTTTAACATTAGTATGAAGTAATTACCTAATGGAAAGGAGTAATAAAATATGTCAAGTGATAACTCTAAGCTATTACATCTCCTTTTAAGAGTTTATATAATCTAGCTAAGCTAGTTTAATTTTTTATGTAACTATTCAAAATTGAAGGCTAAATTAGCCTCTTCTTACAAACTCCAAGCTATTTAAGAAGGTTGTTTAAAATTGAGGCATGGTAAGACACCTAATATCTTTAGATCTACCACATAGTTGAGATATTTTTATTTACTATGCTTACATTTAGCCTTTTTCTTGATTAATAAAAGTGGTAGGGGAGATTCCAGCATGGATATGAATGATCCCATCTTCACAGGAGTCAAATACATACTAATAACATTTAATGAGAACTATGTACCAAAAGCTGTAAAAATTGTGCTAAATATATTACCTTATTTCATATTTGCACCAACTTTATAGGCACGTGCTATTTTTTGTTGTTGTTTTTGTTCTGTTTTTGAGACAGGGTCTTGCTCTGTCACCCAGGCTGGAGTGCACTGGTGCAATCACGGCTCATCACAGCCTCAATTTCCTGGGCT
This sequence comes from Symphalangus syndactylus, assembly GCF_028878055.3. Classification (NCBI taxonomy): domain Eukaryota; kingdom Metazoa; phylum Chordata; class Mammalia; order Primates; family Hylobatidae; genus Symphalangus; species Symphalangus syndactylus. The sequence goes on along the minus strand of NC_072426.2, from coordinate 108,079,800 downwards.
CCAGTAATCTTCCCACCTTAGCCTCCCCGGTAGCTGGGATCACAGGCACATGCCACCATGTCCAGCTATTTTTTTTTTCTTTTTTAGTAGAGACAGGGTTTCATATTGCCCAAACTGGTCTTGAACTCCTGAGCTCAATTGATCTGCCCTCCTCGGCTTCCCAAAGTTGTGGGATTACAGGTGTAAGCCACTGCACCTTGCTGGTATGTGCTATTTCAATCTAGTTTGTTTGTAAGGAAACTGAGTATTATTAGGTTAAACCATTTACATGTTCGAACTTAAATGTCAACTTGAGTTCTGCTTGACTCTATTAATTGCATTCTTTGACTTTTCTATCCTCAAATACAATCCATGTCATCTACAGACAATTTGTAACATAAGGATTTCAAAATTGTCTTCAAATGCCTACTTTCTATTTAGCCAAGTTTCTCAAATGTATAAGGCTCTGATTTCACAGATACCAGTTATTTTAAAGATTCATAAAAGCTCAACAAATAATTGTTACTTGGATGAATCTCTCTTCCTATCCTGCAATTTTAATCATGAAGCAATTTGTGGCTATAAAGAAATTAAAAGTGTATTCCACATTCACACAGTAAATTATGCAGCCAAGTTTTGAAATCATAATTTCTTGCTTCAACTGCCCTACTTCAGTTAACTTTATTAATGATCAAGAAAGACACCACAAATATACATGAATATAATAAAGCATATTGCTCAATTTAGTGGAAAAAAATGTTAAGATAAATAGAAATCAAGAGGTGAGTGGCACATCTCTGACTTAGAACAGTGCTTCATAGATTAAGACATCAAAAGAGACATAGAAAATGACATTTCTGTGGCCCAGTGAGGTGACTTGACCTAGGCTGTTTGTGGCTATAGGAGAATGGCCCCATCATCCTAGCCAAATGAGGCAACTGGTTACTCAGTCTCCACTTGACCAGCCCAAGCGCTGTAAGGCCAGTATCTCAGCACACCTGTAAATGGGCTGACATACATTCAGCCTGATTTTTTAAAGGCACTTAGTTTATTAAAATATTAAAATACTCCTGTTTCTTTTGGTCAGTAGCTAGTTCACCCAGTCCCCCAAATACCCTTACCCACAGGTCTTTCCATTGTCCTACAACAGAACGGGGAAATACCAGCACCAGGATGCCTCCAGGACTCCTCTTCCTTTTCGGCCCTCTACCTGTGACCCAGCAGTCTGTTCTGACACACTAGTTAGAAATTGCAGTCTTAGAAAATTTACTTTAATGGTTAAGTGTTGGATTATTTTCCTGGAAATTTATGATTAATTAGTTATTTAAAATCCTGTTTGGGCACTCTAAAACAATTAAATGTTATTTGAAGTCATTACCTAACCATTGAGCATCTCTTAATAACACCATACAGTTATAAAATATAATCCGTTTTTTTAAAAAAATCTACTGCTATAATAGAATTACTATATGTATCATCAATGGTGAGATTATTACCACATTGCTGGTAGAAATGTAAAATGGTATAGCCACTCTGAAAAACCATTTGACAGTATCATGTAAAACTAAACATACAAACCAGCAATTGCACTGTTGGTCATCAATGCCAGAGAAATGAAAATTTATTTCACTCAAAAACCTGTATAACAGTTCTCATAGTAGCTTTAGTTTTTATAGGCCAAAAACTGGAACCAATCCTTCAACAAGTAAATGCCTAAACAAACAGTGATACATCCATAGTATGGAATATGGAATACTACTTAGCAATTAAAAGATATAGACTATTGATACTCTCAAAACTGGAGATGACTATTCAGAGAATTATACCATGTGGAAGAGGTTACAAAATTTATGATTACATTTATATAACACTTTTGAAATGACAAAATTATAGAAATGGAGATCACATTAAAGATTGCCAGGGGTCAGGGATAGGGAGAGAGGGTTTGGGTAAGAGGGAGATAGGAGTGATTATAAAAGGACAATGTCAGGTATCCTTGCAATGGAACTGCTCAATATGTTAACTGTATTAATGTCAATATCTTGGCTGTGATACTGTATTGTAGTTTTTCAACATCTTATCATTGGTGGAAATTAGGTATCAAGTACATAGAAACTATTTGTATTGTTTCTTTTTTAATACATATGTTACATATTTATGGGGTACTTGTGAGTGTTTCATGTATAAAATATGTAATGACCAAGTTAGGATGTGTGAGGTATATATCACCTTGAATATTTATCATATCTTTAAGTTGGTATCATCTGAGGACCTCTCTTCTAGTTATGTTGAAATATAAAATATATGTATATATAGTTGCTTAGTCACCACAGTCTGCTATTAAACATCACAACTTATTACTTCTATATTATTGTATGTTTGTATCCATTAACCAATCTTTCTTCATCTCAGCTTCCCCGTCTCTGGTATCTATCATTCTATTCTCCATGTTTGTGTGATGAAGGTTTTTATCTGCCACATATGAGTGAGAACATGCCCTATATTTTTCTGTGCCTGGCTTATTTCACTTAGCATAATGGCCTTCAGTATAATCCATGTTGTTGCAAATGACGTGATTTTATTCTTTTTTATGTCTGAATAGTATTTCATGGGACATAGACCACATTGTTTTTTATTCATTTGTTCATTGACATACACTTAGGTTGATTCCATATCCTTGCTATTGTGTATTGTGAATAGTGCTGCAGTAAACATGCAAGTGCATGTTGCAGGTATCACTTTGATATATGGATTTCTTTACATTTGAGTAAATACCTAGTAGTGGGATTTTTGGATCATATGTTTGTTATATTTTAAGTTTTTTGAGTAATCTTCATTCTGTTTTCAAGTGGTTATGCTAATTTACATTTTCACCAATAGTGTATATGAGTTCTCTTTTCTCTACATCCTCTCCAACATCTGTTATGCTTTGCCTTTTTTTTTTTTTTTTTTTTGAGACAGAGTCTCACTCTGTCACCCAGGCTGGAGTGCAGTGGCACAATCTCGGCTTACTGCAAGCTCTGTCTCCCGGGTTCAAGCGATTCTCCTGTCTCAGCCTCCTGAGTAGCTGGGACTACAGTCACATGCCACCATGCCCAGCTAATTTTTGTATTTTTAGTACAGATGGGGTTTCACCATGTTGATCAGGCTGGTCTTGAACTCCTGACCTCAGATCCACCCGCCTCTGCCTCCCAAAGTGCTGAGATTACAGACGTGAGCCACCGCGCCTGGCCACTGCTTTGTCCTTTTAATAATAGCCATCCTAACTGGGATGAGATGATACCTCACTGTGGTTTTGACTAGCATTTTTCTGAGGATTAGTGATGACAAACATTTTTTCATATACCTGTTGGCCGTTTGTATGTCTTCTTTTGAGAAATGTTTATTCACGTCCTTTGTCTATTTTTAATGGGATTATTTATTTTTTAGTATTGAGTTGTTTGAGTTCCTCGTATATTCTGGACATTAGTTCCCTGTTGGATGAGAAGTTTGCAAACATTTTCTCCCATTCTATATGTTGTCTCTTCACTCTGGTGATTATTTTGTTGTGCAGAATATAAATTTTCATTTGTTTATTTTTTATTTTGATGCCTATGCTTGTGAGATCTTAGCCATAAAATATTGCCTGGCCCAGTGGTCTGAAGAGTATTATCTATGTTTTCTTCTATTAGTTTTGTAGTTTTGGAACTTCTTTTTTTTTTTGAGACAGAGTCTCGCTCTGTCGCCCAGGCTGGAGTGCAGTGGCGCAATCTCGGCTCACTGCAAGCTCCACCTCCTGGGTTCATGCCATTCTCCTGCCTTAGCCTCCCGAGTAGCTGGGACTACAGGCGCCCGCCACCACGCCCGGCTAATTTTTTTTTTTTTTTGTATTTTTAGTAGAGACAGGGTTTCACCGTGGTCTCGATCTCCTGACCTCGTGATCTGCCCCCATCGGCCTCCCAAAGTGCTGGGATTACAAGCGTGAGCCACCGTGCCCGGAACTTATATTTAAGTCTTTAATCCCTTTTGAGTTGACTTTTGAATATGGTGAGCAATCTGAGTCCAGTTTCATTCTTCTGTATGTGGTTATCCAGTTTTCCCAGCACCATCTATTGAAGAGGGCGTTCTTTTCCCAATGGATGTTCTTTTCTGCTTTTTCAAAGATCAGTTGGCTGTTGGCTGTGAATATGTGGCTTTATTTCTGGGTTGTCTACTCTGTTCCATTTGTCTGTTTGTTTTTATACCAATATCATGGAATTTGGTTACTTTACTGTAGCATTGTAGTATGTTTTGAAGTCAGGTGATGCTCAGGATTGTTTTCACTATTCCAGTCCTTGGTTCCATACAAATTTAAAGATTGTTTTTCTATTTCTGTCAAAAATGGCATCAATATTTTAATAGAGATTGCAATAAATGTGTAGATTTCTTTCTTTTAGACATATTTTAGACATATTTAGTAATATTAATTCTTCCAATCCATGAGGATGAAATGTGTATTTCATTTGCTTATATCATCTTCAGTTTTTTTCATCAATGCTGCAGTTTTTCTTGTAAAGATCGTTTACTTCCTTGGTTAAATTTAATTCTAGCTTTTTAAAAATTTTTATTTTTGTAGCTATTGTAAATGGGATTGCTGCCTTGATTTTTTTCCAGCAATTACACTATTGGCATTTAGAAATACTACTGATTCTGGTTTGTTGATTCTGTATCTTGCAACTTTGCTGAATTTATCAGTTCTAAGAGATTTTGGTGAAGTATTTTGTTTTTTCTAAATATAAGATAACATTGTTTACGAAAAGGTATGTTTTGACTTTCTCCTTTTTAATGTGGATGCTTTTTATTTCTTTCTCTTGGCTAATTACTCTGCATAGGACTTCCAGTACTATGTTGAACAGGAGTCGTGAAAGTGGGCGTTCCTCTCTTGCTTCAGGTCATAGAGGAAATGCTTTCAACTTTTCTTCATTCAGTATGATGCTGGCTGTGATTTGTCATACATGATCTTTATTATTTTGAGATATGTTCCTTCTATGCTTAGTTTGTTGACAATTTTTACTATGAGGGGGTGTAGAATTTTATGAAATGCTTTCTTGGTATCCATGGAGATGATGATATGGTTTTTGTCCCTCATTCTGTTGATTTAATGTTCTATATTTATGATTTGCATGTGTTAAACCATCCTTGCATCCTTGATATTAATCACAATTTATCATTGTGTATTATCTGTTTGATACACTGTTGGATTTCATTTGCTACTATTTTTGAACATTTTTGCATCTGTTTATCAGGGATATTGGCCTTCAACTTTCTTTTTTGGTTGTGTCTTTTTCTGGTTTGGTATCAGGGTAATGCTTTCTTTTTTTTTTTTCAGGGTTGGAATTCTTTGTTTTATTTTCTTTTTTTTTCATTTTTTTATACTTTAAATTTTAGGGTACATGTGCACAATGTGCAGGTTTGTTACATATGTATGCATGTGCTATGTTGGTGTGCTGCACCCGTTAGCTCGTCATTTAGAATTAGGTATATCTTCTAATGCTATCCCTCCCCCGTCCCCCCACCCCACAAAAGGCCCCGGTGTGATGTTCCCCTTCCTGTGTCCATGTGTTCTCATTGTTCAGTTCCCACCTACGAGTGAGAACATGTGACGTCTGGTTTTTTGTCCTTGAGATAGTTTGCTGAGAATGATGGTTTCTAGCTTCATCCATATCCCTGCAAAGGACATGAACTCATCATTTTTTATGGCTGCATTGTATTCCATGGTGTATATGTGCCACATTTTCTTAATCCAGTCTATCATTGTTGGACATTTGGGTTGGTTCCAAGTCTTTGCTATTGTAAATAGTGCCACAATAAACATGTGTGTACATGTGTCTTTATAGCAGCATGATTTATAATCCTTTGGGTATATACCCAGTAATGGGATGGCTGGGTCAAATGGTATTTCTAGTTCTACATCCCTGAGGAATCGCCACACTGACTTCCACAATGATTGAACTAGTTTACAGTCCCACCAACCGTGTAAAAGTGCTCCTATTTCTCTACATCCTCTCCAGCACCTGTTGTTTCCTGACTTTTTAATGATTGCCATTCTAACTGGCATGAGATGGTATCTCATGGTGGCTTTGATTTGCATTTCTCTGATGGCCAGTGATGATGAGCATTTTTTCATGTGTCTGTTGGCTGCATAAATGTCTTCTTTTGAGAAGTGTCTGTTCATATCCTTTGCCCACTTGTTGATGGGGTTGTTTGTTTTTTTCTTGTAAATTTGTTTGAGTTCTTTGTAGATTCTGGATATTAGCCCTTTTTCAGATGAGTAGGTTGCAAAAATTTTCTCCCATTCTGTAGGTTGCCTGTTCACTCTGATGGTAGTTTCTTTTGCTGTGCAGAAGCTCTTTAGTTTAATTAGATCCCATTTGTCAATTTTGGCTTTTGTTGCCATTGCTTTTGGTGTTTTAGACATTAAGTCCTTGCCCATGCCTATGTCTTGAATGGTATTGCCTAGGTTTTCTTCTAGGTTTTTTATGGTTTTTGGTCTAACATTTAAGTCTTTAATCCATCTTGAATTAATTTTTGTATACAGTGTAAGGAAGGGATCCAGTTTCAGCTTTCTACATATGGCTAGTTTCTTCACAGAATGAATTACAGAGAATTCTCTCCTCTGATTTTTTGAAATAGTTTGAGGAAGATTTGCGTTAGTTTTTTATATCTGTAGTAGAATTTCCTAGTGAATCCATCCAGTCCTGGGCTTTTCTTTGTAAGGAGTTTTTTTTATTACTAATTCAGTCTCACTACTTGTTATTGATCTGCTCGGATTTTTTGTTTCTTCCGATTCAATCTTGGTTGCACATTTCCAGGAATTTATCAGTTTCCTCTAGGTTTTCTTTTTTGTTAGCATATAATTGTTCATCATAGTCTCTGATGATCACTAATGATGTCTCTTCGTTCATTTCTTATTTTGCTTATTTAGGTCTTCTCTCTTCTTGGTTAGCCTACCTGGTAGTTTATCAATTTTATTCATATTTTCAAAAAAACAAATTTTCTTTTTATTAATCCTTTTTTTTAAGTTTCTATTTTGTTTAGTTCTTATTGCATCTTTATTGTATCTTTTTTATGCTGATTTTGGATATGGTTTGTTCTGGCTTTTCTAGTTCTTGAGGTGCATGATTAGATAGTTTATTTGATTTTTTTTTCCTGTTTCTTTGATGTAGGCGTTTATTGTTATAAACTTCCCTCTTAGCACTGCTTTTGCTGCATCTCATGGGTTTTAATAAATTGTGTTTCCATTGTTATTTGTTTGAAGTCTTTTTTTGTTTTCCATCTTAATTTCTTCATTGGGCCAATGGTTTTTCAGGACTATGTTGTTTGGATAGTTTCCAAAGTTTCTTTTATTTTTTGATTTCTAGTTTTTTCCATTGCTGTCTGAGAACATTCTTGACATAATTTTGCTGTTCACAATTTTGTTGAGACTTGTTATGTAGCCTAACATGCTGTCTACCCTGGAGAATGTTCCATGTGCTGATGGAAAGAATGTATATTCTGTAGTCATTGGATAGAATGTTCAGTAAATATCTGTTATGTTCATTTGGTCCTAAGGTCCAGTTTAAATCTCATGTTTTCTTGTTCATTTTCTGTCTAGATGATATGTCTAATGCTGAAAGTGGGGGTGTTGTGGTCCCCCACTATTATTGTATTAGAGTCTATCTCGCTCTTTAGATCTAGCAATATTTTCTTTATGAATCTGGGTGCACCAGTGCTGGGTACATATATATTTCTAATTGTTGTATCCTCTTGTTAGATTGATCCCCTTGTTTTCATATAATGACCTACTTTGTCTTGTTTTACTATTTTTGGCTTAAAGCCTGTTTAATCTAATATAAGTATAGTTACTCCAGCTTGCTTTTGGTTTCTGTTTCTATGGAGTATTTTTTCCCACCTCTTTAATTTCAGCCTATATTTGTCTTTATAGTGCATTTCATGTGCAAGCCTGGGCATAGAGTCTACACTGCCAGTGGGGGTGTGGTTACTACTCAGCCCCAGACAGGCAGCCCCTTAAATGCAGCAACAGCAGCTGCAGCTGTGGTGGTGTGCAGAGTGGGGTAAAGGGTCATACTCTCTATGTGTCAGCCTGAGCATAGAGGCCACTCTGCCAGTGGGGGCAGGGTCAATGCCTTCAGCCCCAGACAGTGAGCTCTGAGGCTTGCCCACCTGAGATCCTAATGGCAGCAACTGCTGTAGCAGTGTGCATGAGGGAGGAGGGGATTCTACATTTCAGCTGGAGCCACAGACTGTGCTATTCCTGGGGAGTAGGTCACTTCTCAGAGTCCCAGACAGGGAGCTCTCATGCTCTATTAAGCACACACTTTGGGTTTCTTTGTCCTGGGGGCTGCCGCCTTGGTATGCTGCACCATCTTTTCCATGGGAAATAGTACTCCATGAAAATTAGGGTACTGGGGACGTTGCAGTAACTTTGGGTCCAGCCCTTGCTGTGCCACTGTAGCCCTCTGGGTGGGCACTACGATATGTCAGTGGGGTATCCTGGGGTGTGGAGATATGGGGGCTGTGATTTCCAGGATGGAATGCAGTTCAGTGGTGGCTGTGTTCTCATGATGGCACTGTGCTGCAGCTGCTTTGGTCTCCAGGGCTATGTGTCTTAGCATGAGTTCCTGATTGGGTGCAATGCCCTTGCAGGGAATCCACATCACTACACAGGCTAGTGTCAGGATTCATGTGGGTAGCAGAGTTCTTCCGTGGTTAAGCTTACAGCAGTCATTGGTGAGGACATGAACTGCTTAGGGTCTCTCGCTTACTCTCCAGGCTCTCAGCCAATCTTGGCTGTGCTGGCCACTCACTTCCTTCCCTTTCTGTGTCTCAGGTGTTTCGTGTGACTTCTCTGGTGAACTCCAGTGCTCTCTCCTAAATGTTCTATTCACAGTGTAATTATCTATTCATAATTTCGGTTCTTCTTTCTGGAGAGGGCAAGTGTTGGATATCTCTAGTCAGCCATGTTGAACCTATCCTTTTCTGTATTATTTCTTAAAACTGCATATGAACCTATAATTATTTCATAATAAAAGTTTAATTAAAAATGAAACATTGATGCCCCGTACCAGACCACAGATCTTTAAACTATAATCACATTCCACTTCCTATTCTCAAAGGAAAAAGATATTTTCTTCTCTTGAAGCCTTAACAATTATCTTTCATTTACATTGGTTTTGAATAGTTTTTCTTTGTCAATCCCTGGACCAGTTATTGGTTCTGGGAGAATGGAATGTTCTGATTAGGTGAAGCCAGTCAGGGCCTACTATTCAAGAGGAAGTGGAGCTCATTACTTATAAATCATAATGGTAAGAAAGAAGGAGAGGTGGTTTCCAGGAGAACTAATTTTTAAAGTAAACAAACAAACAGTGAGTGCCCACTGCCATCCTAATCTATTTAAATAATGCTCTGTATTTGAACCTTTAGATGATTTCTAATATTGCTTTATTTTAATGTCATTATAAACACAACTATGTACACTTTTCTGATAGTAAGGATTATATATTTTGGAAAGTATCCTAGAATTGATAATACTATGCCAAATATTCCACATTTCGTGAATTTTCATTGATTTATTGATTGATTGATTCATCAAATGTAATTGTACTGCAGACACCAAAGTGAGCAAAATTTCAAGAATAAGAGGTAGGTGCCATCTGCCCATATGTGATGAAGGTTGCAGTAATAGGATAATAATAGGTTTCTAAGCCAATAGACTAGAAGATAACGGGTTGTGATGATGGAGGAAGTGATTGATATTAAAACTATGTTTTATATTTGAATGCTTAAAAGTTAATCGGGCTACAGGAAGCATGTTCTACAGCAAGAACAAATGGGCTCACATGAAGATGTAAGAAAGAGCCTGGGAAAATAGAAGGTAGAGCTGCATGGAACTTAGATTTGAGGGCCGTGGAATAGGAGATGGAGTTAAGGGAAAATTAACTTAATGAGTAATTGAACAGTAACGGAAAAGTAACTAAAGGATTTTGAAAACATTTCAAGCAGTTTGACCTTAAGTGAGAGCAAGGGGATATTATTACAATGGTTTTAAGCAAAGAAGTGACATGATAAAAATTACTTTGTGGCTTAATGAATGTAGCAAGTGGAATAAGAATGGAGGCTGAAGGACAAACATAAGGTAATTGTGGGAATTCAGATAGCTATGATGTTACACTAAGTTAAAGTGATGTGTGTGGACAATGGAGGAGAATGGAGATTGGAATAATACTTGATAAGGCAGAATGAATTACACTTAGCCACTGGAAGAGAAAGCCTAGGGAAAGAGAATAGAAAAAAAGTAATTCTTAAAATTTTAGATGCTTTCCAAAAGAATGTTGTCATCATTACCAACATGTGGGATTTTTGTTTTAAAAAGCATTTTAAATAACATTTCATTGTTGACTTAATTTGTATTTTCTTGTTCTGGCACTAAGACAGAACATTTCCAATATGTCTGTAAGCTGTTTTTTACTCCTTTATAATATTAAATCTATTGTAACTTTCTCAGGGAATGTCTGAGAGAGGAAGAAGGATTATATAATTTTTCATTTTTAAGATATCTAGTTTCTATTAAATTATCTATGAGTGTTTACTCAATACTACAATTTCCCATCTAAATTTATATTTTCTTTTGATCTAATTTCCCTTAGAAATCAAGTTAATCTTTTATTTCAGATATTTTCTAACATATGTAACTGGAGAAAGATTTCCAAGTTTTAATTTGTATTTACTTCATTCATACATTAAATCAGCAAATATTTGTTGAGTGCCCATTGTGTGCCTGAAACTGTTCCAGTCCTTTAGACTATTTACTGTCAATTAAGGAATCTCTACGCACAATCAAAGTACCTTACCTTTTGTCTATCATGAAACTTTAGCAATCTCTTAATCTTGACATGTTGTGTGTTCCATTAAAATAATCACTTTACTCTTTCAACTACTTCTTCAGGTAAATTGAGAGTTAGTAGTAAAATAGTTTTTACTAATTTAATGACTGTAATTCTAAAACTATGCATGCTTATTTCAATATTTTAAACTGTTTTTAATGCTGATCATCAGAAATTTTTCCAACACAATGACCCTTATCAGTCATATCAAATTTTTATTTATCTCTCCATGAAATAGAAAATAACTTTCAGTGAGACTTGTGTACCTGAGAATTATTTTGCCCTTATAAATGTTTGACAAACTACTTGGTAGAATTTTTTATTTAAAATTTCTAAACTGAAATTGCTGTGGATGTTGCTCTAATTTGGTATTACTTTAGGTTCTTTGGTTGCAAAAATAAAAACAATTTAAAAAGATTAAGATTCTGCTAACTTATACATTATTCAAACAAACAAAAGGACTTCTATAAAGGATAGGAAGTGGCTAAAGGTAAACACTGAAGTTTAGGAAAAGAGATAAAGGCAATGCCTGGCTGATATCAGCAGGAGTTCAGAAACATTTTACCAGGGTGCAGCCTCATAATAATGTATTTTAATGATTTCTTACTTCTCCATTATAGATTAATATTCACAGAGGAGATCAACTGAGTATCAGGGACTTGAGATATTTTGATCAAGCCAGTCTGTATCACATACTCTCTTTGTTGCCATAGAGATAGGAATCTGCTCCCAGAAGAAGGGGTAATAGGCAAGCAAAGAAAATTGAAATCACTGTGCATGCCCTACCTGACCAAAATCATAGGTAAGTACTAATCTCCCACTCAGTTTTCAATTCCTAAAATGCTCCTGTTTCACATAATGTGTTTACCTCACATATAATTGAAAATTATCTTATTACATTTAATTAGGAAAACCAAAAGCGATTTTTGGCTACTGCTGCTAAAGATGATTGACACCAGTATGCTCTGTGCCATGGTTTGAATGTGTTCCTCACAGTTGATGTTTAGGAAACTTAATCTCTAAAGTTATATGTTGATAGTATTTGGAGGTGGGTATATGATGTCTTTCCATGTGATGCCTTCCTCCTTGTTATGAAGCAAAGAAGGCCCTCACTAGATGTCGTTGCTTGATGTTGAACTTTTCAGCCTCTAGAACTGTGAGAAATATTTTTTTAAAATAAATTATCAGTGTTTGGTATTCTCTTATAGCAACACAAATTTAGCTAAGACATAAAACTTGTACAAAGAATGGGGCTGTTACTGCAAACCACAACGTATCTGAGACAGGTCACAATCAATTTAGAAGTTTATTTTTCTAAGGTTAAGGACATGCTGAGGAGGGAGGTCTGTGCCTTTCTCCAAATATGATTTTAAAGGCTTCCATATTTAAAGAGGAAGAGTGGGCTGGATGGGAAAGAGGAAAGGTATGGTAATCCATATGTTGCAAAAGAAAAGGAGCAGATAGGGGAATAGTCGATTAAGCATTCCTCTAGGATCAGAAAATTGGCACTTTACATAAGATAGGGTGAACATAGAATAGCTACCTGTGGAGATATTTAACCTTTTACCTATAGCTATCTGCTTAGGAACAAAAGGGAAGGCAGTTTCTGGCATGACTCAGCTTTCAGCTTAATTGTTTCCTTTTGGCATAGTGAATTATGATCCTAAGTTTTTATTTTCTTTTCACATTGCTATAACAATTGCCCAAAGATGTGAAAGTGGCTTTAGAACTGGGTAACGGGCAGAGACTCGGAAAAATTTCAAGGAACAGGCTAAAAAAAAAAAAAAAGACTATATTTCCCTTGTATTTCCCTGAGCAGAGCATTAAGGGCTATTCTGGTGAGGGCTCAGAAGAGCACTGTAGGCAAATTCTGGATGCCTTAAAGAGTACTTAAGTGTTTGTGACCAGAATGTTGGTAAAAATAGAGACAGTACAGGCAATTCTAATGGGGTTTCTAATGGAATCGAAGAGCAAGGTATTGGATACCTGAGTGAAGACCAGCCTGTTACACAGTTGCAAGGAACTTGGCTGCATTGTGTCCATTCCCTAGGGCTTTACATAAGGAAGAACTTAAAAATGATGAAGCAGGATATCTGACAGAAGAAATATCTAAGCAACGAGCATTCAGGCTGCTGCCTGGCTACTTTTAGAGATGCAAAAGCAAGGAGATATTTTAAAGGCTGAATTTAAAGGGAAGCAGGTTTGGGAGACAATCCTAAGTGGGTGGCCACCCAAAATTTTGTTACAGAGATTCATAGGGATATAATACAGCCAGGTGGTATTCATTAAGACAATGGGAGAATGACCCAAAGCCATTTCAGACATATTTGAGGATGCCCCTCCCATGACAGGCTCAGAGCTTTAGAATGGCAGGATGATTTCCAGTGACAGGCCCGAGAAACTTCCACAGGCTCACAGTCCACCTCAGCTTTCTGCTCCTAGCATTTCAGCACAGCACTGCCTGACTATTTCAGCTGTGGCTCACGTGTGCCCATGTGCAATGTTAACCTTCTCTTTGGAAGTACAAGCAGCAAGAGTTGTCCAGTTTAGGTATCAGATAAACTGGGGCTAAATTGTGCTCAGCTCCTTTTCAGTTATGACTGGAAGCAAGTTACTTATAATTCCTGTAACTCTTTCTCCTCAGTTGTAGAAATGAAAAATAGTAACTCTTTCATAAGGCTTATGTTGAGAATTAACTCAGCAAATTAACATATGTAACCACCATAAATATTAGTTGATGTTGTTGTTATTATTATTATTATAGCTTAAGACTCTATCAATAATACAGTGGAAGCATATGACATCCTATGGAACAGTGAATCATATAAATTCACTGAAAACTTTATATAGCACAGAACTAGAAGGGAGCTATATCCCAGAGGAAAAGATACATCACAAAGGCAGTTCCTGCCAGCAAGCTTCACTTTTACCCTGTGTTCAATGGAAATGTAATTGCTACATCGGTAAACGCATACCTATTGCCAAGGCACATATTCGCATGCACATCTGGATAGCAGACACAGTCATACTTATTAAGTGATAAGTTTACAGTAATTGATTATTACTTCTTTTCTAATAACCAAAGTAGTCAAACGAATAGGTATATACTATGAATCACAGGGCTAGGATTTTTCCAGTTTTTGAAGTTTACGCCAATTTTCATATTCCTCAGGGATGAAAAATAGCAACAATGTGTTGTTTTTATTATTCACTGGATGAATGTGTTTATCCTATCATAATTTGAGCAGGCTCCAAAAGTCAACTAATCAAAGTGAGAATGATGCTATATAACAAACACCCATTCCTCTTACATATTCAAGAACTGATGGGGAAAAAAAGTAACTTGGATTCAGGAACTCACTGCAATTAACATGAGGCAAATTTTGTTAGAATTTTAGTGATCACCTACTTCCCACAACACCCATTCTGTAAATTAGAATTTGTGGTGGACTTCATATAAACTCTAATTCCTCAGGAAGTAGTATTAGCTTGAAGCTTATGTCCAATTACCCTGTAAATATTTTCTTTTCCAATTAAATGGAGTAAAAGCCCCCAGTTTTTTGGAGAAGTTCAGAAGAAATGCTAAAGGAGAATGTGCATGCGTGTTGTCCTAAAATTTTTATTTTCAATTCCTATTTTTTTTTAAATTCGTCTTTCTCAAAGCTTTATGACTTCCATTTACTTGGCAAATTTTCACTGATTAATTGTTAGTGTCTAAAGATTTGGTTATAGTGACTATTATGAATACTCAAATTAGGCCTTTGTAATATTTGAGCAAAAATCTGAATAAGTGAGTAAGCTTCATGGCTAACTGCGGACAGAGCCATTGAATAGAGGAGATCGCTTCTGAAAAGGGCCTGAGGCATGTTCTAAGAATCAGTAATAAGACCAAGGTGGCTTTAGCAGATTAAAAAAACAAAAAAAAACCAGGATAACAAGAGATAAGGTCAGAGATATAACAAAGGTACATATTGCATAGAACGTGTAAGCCTTTATACAGTCTTTTACTTTTATGCTAAGTGATAGAAGAAACTAAACAGGATTCAGAAAATAGCTTTAATAGGATCAAATGTATTTTAATTGGATAAAACTAGCTATTGTGTATAGAATAAATTATGGAGTGAAATAAGAGGAATTAGTTAAAAGGATTTTGCCTGCAATTCATTCCTGAAGTAGGTAAGTCCCACTTGGTTTTAAGCAACATAGTTAAGCTTAATCAAATACAAATTTGGAGTAATTTAAATTAGTTTAAAATATAATACATTCAACAGATATATAAATAATTGTATAAGGTTTATGAGCAATATACTGGTGTAGCTCAAAAAACTATTTAAAGACATTATCTAAACAAACATTGCAAAAGACAGATATCAGTACAGCTTTGGAGACCTCTGCAACCGGGGTTTTAAAATCTTCGCTTTCTGGTGCACTGTGAAATAAAGAACATTTCAATCCTGAGTCTCCATTCATAAGTCAAATTGTAGAAAGTGAAAAGCAATGGTTCAGCTTGGGTCAGGAATGCTCCACAAGTCTATTACTGTGTATGAAAATGTGAGTAACATTCATTTGCCCAGCCTCAATTACATGTCACCACTTTGGCAAGGCAAATGGGGCTTGATTCCTAAGGAAGAGACAGAAATCATGGCAGGCAGGCAAAACAAAATATAGTATTAATATAACATACAGTTGTGTACTGCATAACATTTCTGTGAACCTTGAACACATATAAGATGGTGGTCCCATAAGATTATAATGAAGCTGAAAAATTCCTATTGCCTAGCTGTTGTAATGTATTAACCTTTTCTATGTTTAGATATAAAAAATTTACTACTGTGTTATAATTGCCTACAGTATTCAGTACAGTAACATGCTGTATAGGTTTGTAGCCTGGAAGCAATAGGCTATACCATCTAGGTTTATATACATGTACTCTATGGTGATCACACAATGATGAAATCACATAACAACACATTTCTTTTTTTTAATTATACTTTAAGTTCTAGGGTACATGTGCACAACGTGCAGGTTTGTTACACATGTATACATGTGCCATGCTGGTGTGCTGCACCCATTAACTCGTCATTTACATTAGGTATATCTCCTAATGCTTTCCCTCCCCCCTTCCCCCACCCCACAACAGGCCCCAGTGTGTGATGTTCCCCTTCCTGTGTCCAAGTGTTCTCATTGTTCAATTCCCACCTATGAGTGAGTACATGTGGTGTTTGTTTTTTTGTCCTTGTGATAGTTTGCTGAGAATGATGGTTTCCAGCTTCATCCATGGCCCTACAAAGGACACGAACTCATCCTTTTTTATGGCTGCATAGTACTCCATGGTATATATGTGCCACATTGTCTTAATCCAATCTATCATTGATGGACATTTGGGTTGGTTCCAAGTCTTTGCTATTGTGAATAGTGCCACAATAAAATAACAACACATTTCTTAGAACATATTCCCTTCATTAAGCAACACATCATTATAAGATAATATAAAATAATAGATTGTAATATATCTTATAGAGGAGGAAGTTAAGAACAAAGCTATGTTTATTTTTAAACTGATGCATACAAAATTGTATATGTAATTATCATATTTATACAGGAATCTTTTAAATTAATTTCTTATTTAAAAGAAGTAAATCAAAATATTGACCAAAAAACTTTCAAAATAATTTTTTGTTTGTTAATCTATAGTGTTTACTCTGTTTTAGTTTTGAGAACACCATTATTTTTTGGCTTGATGTGTATTAAACACCTTCCTTATATTTTAATATTGTTTTTAATCACTTCTTTTTTATAGTGTTGGTGTTTCTTAAGTTTTATGTTCCTACACACTGATGTAATATTGCAAAGGACTGCATCTCCTTACTATCTCTGAAAAATATAGATTCAACTATTGGCTGATATTTTTTCATCATAACTATATTCTATGACAGGGAAATAGGTAAATATTATTTTAGGTTATTTTTCTATCTTATAATAGATATATTTATATACCTGGAGGGAACAACAACAATAATATCAAACTTTAATACGTGATCCTCAAATAATATTTTTTGTTTATTCATACTTGTATAAAAATACATTTATCTGGTAATACAGAACAAATGTGATATCCAGATTGCTCTATGTTCACTAATAATCAGTATTGATGTCAAAAGAATCCAACAGATATTTGTAAATCACTACCTTGCTTTCTAGAAAACCCACCTCTGGAGACAATAGAGCGTATTTTTGCCACTAAAAGACTTTCTTCTTCTAGTACTGTTAATGTTAGCTTATTAGTATATTCTCTACATTCTTTTGAAGTTCAGTTTTTAAACTCTGGTCTCAGGAATAATAGAAATTTATTTTTTTCTATTTATGAGACTTTATGAGAATTATAAAGGTAAGTTTATAGAATAGGTTTTAAACACTGACCCATAAATTGTCTCTCTTTTAAAGCAGTTTTCTCTTATACTATGGAAAGAAAATTAGATTGTAAAATCTGTTCAATATGTTGGTTGAATGGTGTAGTAAATGTTCTACAGACCTATGAGGCAAAACCACTGGCTTATTCCCTAGAAACAGGTAATAGGTCATTTTACCTTCAAGGCACAAGTAGAAAAACACAAAAAAGTAAACTATGAGCATATGTTATAAAGCATAAAGAATTCAAGCAAGTCAGTCAGGACTTGAGGAGCCCCAAGAGTAAAGAAACGTATTGAGGTGAGGTTAAACTTCTGTGGCAATTTCCTTCTGGAGGCTTGTCAACTAAAAGTGGTAAGGAATTGAGTGGTGGAAAAATTAAGCAGGAAATAGAAGATAAGTGATTGAGAAACTTAAGTGAACCTTCAGCAACCTCACAGGAATGAGACAAAATTAAATCTTCATGGCTACTACAGCAGTTAAAACATGAAAGGCCATGATCAATAAATGTGATTCATCACATAAACAGAACTAAAGACAAAAACTATATGATTATATCAATAGATACAGAAAAGGCCTTTGATAAATTTCAACATCCCTTCATGTTAAAAACTCTCAATAAACTAGGTATTTAAGGAGCATACCTAAAAGTAACAAGAGGCATTTATGACAAACCCACAGCCAATATCATACTGAATGGACAAAGGCTGGAAGTTTTTCCCTTGAAAACTGGCACAAGAGAAGGATGCCCTCGCTCACCATCCTTATTCAACATAATATTGGGAGTTCTGGCCAGGGCAATCAGGCAAGAGAAAGAAATAAAGGATATTCAAATAGGAGAGGAGGTCAAATTGTCTTTGCAGATGTTATGATCCTATATCTAGGAAACCCCATTATCTCAGCCCAAAAACTTCTTAAGCTGATAAGCAACTTCCGCAAAGTCTCAAGATACAAAATCAATGTGCAAGAATTGCAAGCATTCTTATACACCAACAACAGGAAAGCAGAGAGCCAAATCACAAATGAACTTATATTCACAATTGCTACAAAGAGAATAAAATATCTAGGAATACAGCTAACAAGGGGAATGAAGGACCTCTTCAAGGAGAACTACAAACCTCTGCTCAAGGAAATCAGAGAGAACAAAAACAGAGAAAAAAAACATTCCACTCTCATGGATAGGTAGAATCAATGTTGTGAAAATGACCATACTTCCCAAAGTAATGTATAGATTCAATGCTATTCCCATTAAACTACCATTGACATTCTTCACAGAATTAGAAAAGAAAAAACTATTTTAAATTTCATATGGAACCAAAAAAGAGCCTGCATAGCCAAGACAATCCTAAGCAAAAAGAACAAAGCTGAAAGTATCATGCTACCCAACTTCAAGCTATACTACAAAGCTACAGTAACAAAAAGAGCATTGTACTGGTACAAAAAGAGCATTGTACTGGTACAAAAACAGACACATAGACCAAGGGAACAGAATAAATAACTCGGAAATAAGACTGTACATCTACAACCAACTGATCTTCAAAGAACCTGTTGAAAATAAGCAATGGGGAAAAGATTCTCTATTTAATAAATGGTGCTGGGATAACTGGCTAGCCACATGCAGAAAACTGAAACTGGACCCCTTCCTTACACTTTATACAAAAAATAACTCAGAACAAATTAAAGACTTAAATGTAAAACCCAAAACTAGAAAACCCCTGGAAGACAGTCTAGGGAATATCATTCAGGACACAGGTATAGGCAAAGATTTCAGGATGAAAACATCAAAAGCAATTGCGACAAAAGCAAAAATTGATAAACGGCATCTAATTAAACCAAAGAGCTTCTGCAG
Organism: Symphalangus syndactylus; assembly: GCF_028878055.3. Lineage (NCBI taxonomy): Eukaryota > Metazoa > Chordata > Mammalia > Primates > Hylobatidae > Symphalangus > Symphalangus syndactylus. The sequence continues at coordinate 108,060,663 of NC_072426.2, read as the reverse complement.
AAGCAAAAGAAACTATCATCCATGTGGACAGACAACCTACAGAATGGAGAAAATTTTTGCAATCTCTCCATCTGACAAAGGTCTAATATCCGGTATCTACAAGGAACTTAAACAAATTTACAAGAAAATAAAAACAAGCAACCTCATCAAAAAGTGGGCAAAGGACATGAACAGACAATTCTCAAAAGAAGACATTTATGTGGCCAACAAACATATGACAAAAAGCTCAAAATCACTGATATTAGAGAAATGCAAATCAAAACCACAATGAGATACTATCTCATGCCAGTCAGAATGGAAATTATTAAAAAGTCAGGGAACAACACACGCTGGAGAGACTGTGGAGAAATAGGAACACTTTTACATTGTTGGTGGGAATGTAGATTAGTTCAACCAATGTGGAAAATAGTGTGGCAATTCCTCAAAGACCTAGAACCAGAAATACCATTTGACCCAGCAATCCCATTACGGGGTATATTTTCAAAGGAATATAAATCTTTCTATAATAAAGATACATGCATATGTATGTTCGACACAGCACTATTCACAATACCAAAGACATGGAATCAACCCAAATGCCCATCAATGATAAACTGGATAAAGAAAATGTGATACACATACACCATAAAATACTACACAGCCATAAAATGTAACAACATGGAGGGAGCTGGAAGCCATTACGCTCAGCAAACGAACACAGTAACAGAAAACCAAACATTGCATGTTCTCACTTAAAAGTAGGACTTAAACAATGTGAACAATGTAAACACATAGTCACAGGAGTGGAACAACACACACAGGGAGAGGGCTGGGGAAGGGAAAGCATCAGGAAAAATACCTAATACATGCTGGGCTTAATACATAGGTGATGGTGTGGTAGTTGTAGCAAATCATTATGGCACACATTTACCTATGTAACAAAACTGCACATCCTGCATATGTACCCTGGAACTTAAAAAAAAAAAAGAAATTTCAATTTTGTGCACCAACTTCTTCCTCAAGTCATTATCCAATTCATAAGCATTCAGGAATTCAGAGGAGTTTCAAATTAGTTATATAACTTTTTAATATACAATGTCCAGACAAAAATATAACTTTGAGGAATTCTAGGAGATGGGACTAAATTTATGAAACACAAAAGAAAAAACTGTAGACTTTTGGGTACTTCAAATGTTGGAGTTACCAGGCACTTATTTTAAAATAACTGTGATTAATACAGAAAAATAAATGTCAAGATATAATATTTCATGACAGAAGTCTAAAAAAAGGAAACAATAGTTCAAAAACTAAAAAAGAAATAGTACCAGTAATTGAAAATTGAAGAAAAGACTTAATAACAGATGAGAAGTGCTAGAATAGAGGATTACAGCACTAGAAGATATATGGATGGAAAAATCTACAGATAGAGGCATGGATGGAAAATACGAAACAGGCCAAGTGCAGTGGCTCACATCTGTAATCTCAGCACTTTGGAAGGCTGAGGCAGGAGGATCTCTTGCGCTCAGTTGTTTGAGACCAGCCTGGGCAAAATAGTGAAACTTCATCTCTACTAAAAATAAAATTGTAAAAAATTAGCCCAGCATGTTGGTGCACGTCTGTAGTCCCAGCTACTCAGGAGGCCAAGTGGGAGGGTCACTTGAGCCCAGGAGTTCATGGCTGCAGTGATCTGAGATCATGTCACTGCACTCCAGCCTGGGGGACAGAGTAAGACGCTGTCTCAAAAAAAAAAAAAAAAAAAAAAGAGAGAGATAGAGAAGAAAATACAAAACAAAATGAAAGACATTGACTGTGAGACACACATAGTAATGACACTAATTATTTGGAAACCCATAAAGACAGGGGTAAATATATGGATATATATGGGTTACTGTCAGTATGGGATGAGAAACTGCTCTGAATATTCTGAGAGTGAAGAAAGACACTAAGCCACAGATTGAAAAACATAATAAATCTGAAGTTCAATAATACAAAGAAAGTATGCCTAGGTATATTAGAATATCACTGCAGAAATTCCAAGACACAGAAACTATCTTAAAGCAGCCACATTAAGAAAAGACACATTACCCTTAATAGAGCAATAATGAGACTAAAAAGTACTAATTCAGCAGAATGTTTGAAGAATATAAACAAAACAAAGTAGACTTATTTAAAGAAATAGACAACAATCACTCAAGTGATAATCTACTTTCTGAAGTGAAAATTTAAAAAAAATTTGAAATAATAACTGTAGGCAGATCTCCCCTTAAAAATTGCCAAAGTGTGTATTTCAGACAAAAGCATAATAAACTGAAGAGAAAGCAGAGACATTCAGAAGGTAATAAAAAGCAATTCTTTGAGAAAAGCACATATTTGTGAGTATGTTTTAAATAATACAAACTGTATTATAGAAAATTAACCATGCCTATGGTGTGTAAATTCTATGTAGAATTAAACTATATTTAAAAAGCTGAAGGAGTAAATTGAGTTAAGGATTCTCATGAACTTGCACTGTTTGGAAAGTAATAACTATACTAATTTATGTTAGATTTCTCTAATTTAAAATTTTTGTTAAAATTTCTAGGGTAACCACTCAAAGAAGAGTAAAATAACACTAACAAGCTAAAAGAAGAAAAATATCAAATGGTAAAATACTTTAATAACACAAAAGAAGGAATTAAAGGAAGGAAAATAAACATAGACTTGGTGGTACAAATACAAAAAAAAAATAATAAGGTGGTAAATTCAAACCCATACGTGAATATATCATTATTTCCATTAAATGTAAAACCAGTAAATACTCCAGTTGCAATATAGTGGTAATAAACATTAAAATTAAATTATTGTCAAAATGTACTTTACAAATGAAGTCCAACCATATGCTGCTTACAAAATAATATAAAAATAGAAATACAGAAAGATTAAAAGTAAAAGGATACAAAAAATCCAGCATGTAAATATTAACTAAAAGGAGCTTTAGCTATATAGCAATTATCAAATCAGAACAACATAAGGCAAGCAGGATTAGTAAAGATGAACAGAAATCACTTCTAATTGTGAAAGAATCAACCCAGGAGAAAGATTTAAGTCTAATTTTTCAAAAGACGTTTTTTTAGAGACAGGGTCTTTCTCTGTTGCCCAGGGTGCAGGTGGTATGGTGCAATCATCTCTCAAGGAAGCCTCAAACTCCCAGGCTCAAGGGATCCTCTTGCCTCGGGCTCCAAAAGTGCTGGGATTACAGGCATAAGCCACCACATTGGACCTGAAGGTTGTTTTTTTTTTTTTTTTTATCTAAATAAGATAGTCTTAAAATTTATGAAGCAAAATTTCACAAAATGAAAAATGTATATATCAAAAATCATAACATATTTAAATGAGTTTGTCCAGTACTTTAGAATAATCAGGCAGACAAAAACAGGAAAGGATATAGAGGTGGGTTTGCCAAACTATGGCCCATGGGTCAATCTGGACCACTCACCTGTTTTTGTATGACCCATAAATTAAAAAAGGTTTTTATATTTTCAGAGGTTAAAAAAATAAAAAGGACAACAATATTCTGTGAAACATGAAAATTATATGAAATTCAAATAGAACTCTCCGTAAATAAAGTTGGGAAATTTATACTACTGCAGAGCAAGTCTTTTTTTAAAGCCACAGTAATTAGGACAGTGTCTTGGTACAGGCTTGAAAAAATAAAGACATGGGAAAAAAAATAGAGTCCAGAGATAGCTCCTCTCAGATACAGACATTTGATTTAAGACCAACTTCAGAAAACTGGAAAAAGAATGATCTCAAAAAATGATTGAATGTATACATAGGGAAAGAAAAAAATCTAAGTACAACATAAAATTTGGTTTTGGGAGGCTGAGGTGGGCGGATCACGAGGTCAGGAGTTGGAGACCAGCTGGACCAACATGGTGAAACCCCCTCTCAACTAAAAATACAAAAATTAGCTGGGTGTGGTGGCATGCGCCTGTAATCCGAGCTACTCAGGAGCTTGAGGCAAGAGAATCGCTGGAACCTGGGAGATGGAGATTGCAGTGAGCCAAGATCGCGCCACTGCACTCCAGCCTGGGTGACAGAGCGAGATTCCGTCCCGAAAAAAACAAAAAGTAAAAAAAAAATCTTCATGTAAAAGGTGGAAATGCAAAAATTAGAATAGGATTGCTCAACAGCAATATTATTTACATTTTACATGGAATAATTCTTTAGAGTGAGAGTTGCCCTTTGCATTGTAAGCTATTCAGTATCATTCCTGAACTGTACTCATTAGATGTCTCTAACATGAATCCCCACTTGTGACAGTCAAACACATTTCCAGCACAGCTGAATAGGTGTATATTTAAGTGTGTGTGTGAAATCGTCCCTGGTTGAGAAGCACTGTTTTAGAAGTTATGAGAATACAATGACTTTTGAGTAGGTAAAATTTTCCTATACTATACAGGAAAAAAAAAAGTAAATGATAATCGAATATATTGTTAGAGTACATTAAATTAAAACCTGTTCTTCCAACAACCCCATTAAGTGACTATGCAAACTACAAAAATCAAAGATATTGACAACATATATAAAACAAAGTACGTATTCAAGATTACACAAAGAATTTGTACAAATAAATTGAGTAAAGAAAGATAACACAACCCTCTTATTTCTCACACATATACACATTCATATATACATACAAAAGCAAGTGCCCAATAAATTACAAATTATATGAAAGTGTTTCAAAGTCATTAGTAATCAAGGAAATGTAAATTAAAACCAAAGTAAGATATCACTAATATTATTATCACTACCTCCCTATGTATTAGTGATTATTATCACTAATATTATTATCACACACCAAGAATGGCCACAATTAAAGACTGACACCACCAATTGTTGCCAAGAGTTTGAATCAAATGTTGTCGTACAGTGCTGGTGGGGATGTAAATTAAAACTAAGACTTTGAAAATCTTTTTGAAATTATCTACTCAAGCTGACCTTGTAGCAGCAATTTTACTCCTAGTTATATACTCAACAGAAGGCTTACAAGTGAATGTGTAAATTCACGTACAAGAATCTTCATAGCAGCATTATTTATAATAGCTAGAAACTAGGAAGAGCAGAACTGCTCATCAACAATAGAATAGATGTGCATTATAAATGAAGTATGCATCAGCAGTTAAAAAAATTAAATTCTGATAAATTCAATAATATGATTAAACCTCAAAAACAATGCTACTCAAAAGACACAAATGTAGAAGAACACGTCTGTATAAAACCTGAAAACCAAGCTGCCAGTTCCCGATAGAGTCCCCGACTGGAGTGAGAACTTTTATCCCCATCTTATCTACTCTCACTTGATTGCTTCCTTTGGAATGATGCCTTTTAACCAACCCAATGGTGCTTTTTCCAAGACCACCCATAGATCAATCAGCACACACTCCTCCATTCTAAGCTCATAGAAAGCCCGGACTCAACCTCATAGACAGCTACCAGCTTTAGGGTCCCCTCTCACAGCTGACAGCTTTCTTTTTGTTGCTCAGTAAACTTCTACCCTGTCTTACTCACTCTCTGGTGTCCACGTACCTTATTTTTCTTGGTTGCAGGCCAAGAACCCAGAACTCGCCAAACTGCAGGAGCGAAAGAGCTATAACGCTCCTGCTAGCCAATCTGCAGGCAGCACGAATAAAAGAGCTGTCCTGCCTGTCTAACAATGGGAGAGAAGCCGCTGGGCACCGCTCCCCCGGCTTGCTGGACTACGGAGTGAAAAAGCTGCAACAATTCTAAACATTCAACATTATTTAAATTTTAACATAGTTATAAATAAGCATTTTTTTTCTCAGTTCAGAATCAGGTATTGTGCTAAAATTCCATATCTTAGGTTCAAAATTATAGAATTGTTGTCAAAGGAGAATATTCCTTACATAAAATATAAATGGCATTCTCATTTTATTATAATGCATCAACTGCTCAAAAGCCATGTCATATTTTATTTGCTTTATATTTGGACCATAACTAGATAGTAAGTATATAATATGTATTTCTTCAGTGGCATTCCACTTGACTTGCTTTTTCCCTGTTGGCAAATGAAACATAGGCCTTTTTCACCATAGCATGAAGATCTTCCAAGATCTGACTTTAGTCTATTCAATAAAATTTATTTTATTGTACTTTTTTTTTTAACGGAATTCTCAGTCTGTTTTAGTCTAGTTCTAATTTAGGCTAATTAGTTTAAGGATGATATCAGAATTTTCATCCTGGGATTTCTTTTTATTGTATTCTTTGCTCAGGTTCTCTATTTTTTGGAGCCCACATATTCTATTTTCTAGTATGGGTTTCTCCTGTTATGAACAGTCCTTTAGAAATTAATTACTTGAGTCCTTACATGTCTGGTGATATCTTCAGTTTTCACATGTCTAATTGATAGTTTTGCTGGGTATCGATGTTTAAGTTCAAAATAATTTTCTTTTAAACTTTAGCTCATTGTTTTTATGGCACTTACTATTCCTGGTAACAGATCTGATGCCACTCAGATTCTTTTTCCCTTTGAATATATTTTTTCCACATCTTTGAGGGACATGGGGATTTTCTTAGTCATTGATTTACTGAAATTAAACCAATATGTAAAAAAATCAGTCTGTTTTAATTTATCCTTCTTGATACAGCATGTCTTTTCCCCTAAAGATTCAAGTCTTTCTATATTCTTAGAAAATATTATTAGAAAAATTCTTAAAAAATATTCTTCTATTACTTGTTTTTTTTTTTTTTTTTAAACTACACTTATCATTTCTTTCTGGAACTCCTCTTAAGTGTATATTAGCTATCATAGTTTTATTCTATATATGTATTTTATATCTTTTCTGTTGTGCCACTTATTTTAGGCTATTCTCAACATTCTGAGCAAAACCTGAATCTTCTAAACATGCTGAGAAGATAATCTTTCCTCAACATTCTGAGCAAGAACCTAATCTTTCAGAGTTTTTGCTGCTACTTTTATTACTGTATGCATTTTTAAATTATAAGTTACTTATAAAACTTGTCATTTATTACTTAAAAGATAAATAACGTTTAAAATGCCCTCTTCAAATATTCCAACTGAAAATAATAATTAAAAAATTGACTTACAATTCTGTTTTCAAATTTTAAGTTATGTTTCACAGATGATAAATGACATATACTAATTTTAACATTGTTCAGAAATAACCTATATTTTAACATTTTTAGATTGTAATCCATAGAAAAACTATATGTGAGATCTTAAAAAGGTATTCCATGAAAAACGGTCTTGTGGGAAAAAGTTTTTCAGACATGTTACATCAGACATGTTTTTCAGACATGAATGTCTATATAGTCTTATTTTTTTGCAAAATATTTATTAACATTTTACAAACATATTTTATGCTAGGTCATTTTTCAATGCTTATTAATGTTTTCTGATATACTGGATAGAACTGTTCGAATAATCTTTCCCTAATACAGTAAGTGTAGAAAAGTGAGTAAAAATCCAAGTGAAATTGTTTTGCAAAAGTGTAGTTGTGATAATATGAAAAGAAAATAATAGGCCAGGCACAGTGGCTCACACCTATAACCCCAGCACTTTGGGAGGTTGAGGCGGGTGGATCATTTGAGGTCAGGAGTTCGAGACCAGCCTGGCCAACATGGTGAGACCCCATCTCTACTAAAAATACAAACATTAGCTGGGTGTGGTGGTGCATGCTTATAATTCCAGCTACTGGAGAGGCTGAGGCAGGAGAATCACTTGAACCTGGGAGGTGGAGGTGGCAGTGAGCCGTGATCATGCCACTGTACTCCATCCTGGGAAACAGAGTGAGACTCTGTCTAAAAATAAAGAAAATAATAAAAGAGATGTATTCTGATATTAAATAGTGTGTTCATTAAAGTGTTTATTGAGCTTTGTCATACTGTCTGGAAGCATTTAGGAAAGAAATCTTTTCTCGTATTTTAAGAGTTTTTTTGGCAATGGAATATATTTAACGTATTTAACAATAAGCAATAAAATAGAACCTTTTTGACAGAGATATTAAATGTTAAGTTTGAGTCACTTTGTGTCATTGAACACTTAATTAAGAAGAGAGCTCAAGCCAGCTATTCTCGGAAAGTTGTAGGTGTGACTCATGAAGCAGAGTTAAGGATGAAAGAAGCCATTTCTTTTAAAAGAGTTGATGTTTGTAACAGTTTAAAAAATTTCTTTCTTTTCTCTTTCTTTCTTTCTTTCTTTCTTTCTTTCTTTCTTTCTTTCTTTCTTTCTTTTCTTTCCCTTCCTTCCTTCTCTCTCTCTTTCTTTCTTCCCTCGTTCTTTCTTTCTCTCTCTCTTTCTTTCTTTCTTTCTTTCTTTCTTTCTTTCTTTTTTCTTTTTTTTCTCTTTTCCTTCCTTTTTTCCTTCCTTCCTTCCTTCCTTCCCTTTCTTTCCTTCCTTCCTTCGTTTTCTCTTTTCTTTCTTTCCTCTTTCTTCTCTCACCTTCCCTCTTTTTTAAAAAAACATTTTAACAGTTCTTAATTTTCTAAATTTGAGACAAGTACAATTGATAAAATATAGCAGTTACTGTTTTTCAAGTAGCCATTGTGAAAAACTTGAAATTGACTATGCGTATATGAAAATTAGTCCTAATATTTTCATACTGTTTTACTTTAATTAATTTATGTCCAGTTTTTATCACTTATTTTTGAATTTCATTGCTGTTCATAGTTTCATAGAAAATGATGCTATGACTTCTCAGTCAAATACATGATTATTGAATATATGTAGAGGCACAGAAATAAAGTAACAGAATGTAATTTGATATATCAGTAAAGAAAATACCTGCCAAGGAAGAAGAGCTACAATTCCATATTTACTTGCAAAACAGCAATGTGTTTCACAAGACTTACAAAGAAAGGTGCTGAGAAGTAGTTGAAGCTCTGGTATATTTTGATACTGAGATAACTCTAAGTGGATTGGCTAGGACAGTGAGGCAATGAAACTGGAGGCAGAAAGATAGAAAAACTCCCTGGAAACTTTAGAAAGAAATTTCAAAGCAACAATACACTGAAGTGAGAGATCTTGTGAAAGCATTACTAAGACATTGTGTCATTGCTTAGTTGGCAATATTAGAATTATTTTGTGCTGGTACCTATGAGAGTGAGTCATCTCTTAATTGGGGGCAGCTCAGATTTGATTAAGTATAGTAATTATTATACATTGCATTTTTAAAAGTCTCTATTTCTTGCGTCCATATTTTGAATATTTTTGGTATAATAAATTTGTAAATGTAACATTGATTCAATACTCTAATTAACTTTGTCTTTCCTTCAAATCACTAATTACCTAAACTGAAGTACCATATCTTTCTCTTTATATTTTTAAAGGGAACAATTTTAACCATATGCATAAAGATAACATTAATTAGGGTATATGTAATAGACATTAATATAATCTATTATCTATTTTATTTGGTATGTGCAGAAATATGAACTGAGGAAGAGCTTTATACTTAACTTTACTTTTTCCCTGTATCTAAATGGTAGCAGTCAGTTCAAACGACCAATGGACATGTCTGAGTTTTTTAGATGATATGGTAAATTATTATTTTAGTACATTTTATTTGAAAATCAGTTTTGTCGAAATTACATTTAATAAGCTATCAGCAATGATTAAGGGAAAGGAATATTAGCAGTAAAAGGAGAAAAAGTTCAGGCACGTTTTAGAGAAACAATATTATGTTAGATTTAATAGAGTATAGGGAATTGTGTGATTTTTGAGTCTATGAGATACTTATTATATTTTATTTAAAACCTAAAATAAGGTTCCACCATCTATAGCTTCCTGCTTTCGATGTTTAGCAAGCACAGGAAATGAACAACAATGAACACATTTTCTGTCGGTTAACTGAAACAATGGCTGGATTTAGAATCAGAGTGCTTGGGTGTTAGTTTTTCTTTGTCATGTTTGATTTTGCCTCTCTTACTACCCTGAGATCTCAACTCTGATGTGGATTTAATAAGGAAAACAGTACTGACCTCATAAGGCTATTGTCAAGATCAGAATAGGGCAACGTGTGCAAAGGGGCTTTGTGAACTTTATCAAACAATTACAAGAGAGATGTTGACCTGTGACAACCATGAAGTCGTTAATGTAGTTGTTGTTGCTGCCACCAAGTGGCTGGAGGGTAAGGAAGGGAAAAGGATAAGGGACAGACAAGATTCAGAAATGTTGAGCCTTATGTGCTATCCTAAATAATTTGGATTTTATCCATAGGACAAGGAAAAGCTACCAAAGAGTTTTAAGTGGAGGATTAATATAGTGTGATTTGCTTAAAAAAGAAACAAAAACTTTACATGACTTACTGATGTTATTGGGATATTTGCAACTACCCATCTGAACTGGATTTCTCTAATACAAAATAAAGGTAGAAAAAGTTTAGTGTCAGCAAAGAACAATTGAGAACAGCTATGCCAGTGGAATAAAGATTTGGATTTATCAAGGGATACTCAAACTAATTTTTTAAATGTGCCCAATTGTATACATGGAACACTACCTATTTGCATTATCCTAATTTTAAACTAGGAGATTTTTAGAAATCAATGAGTGTATCTAATAAACAAGATTTAGAAAAGCAGTTACATCTTTATTTTCATATCTATATACTTATTTATTTTTATTTATCACAGAAATAAGTTTAAATTTTATTGCCTTTTATTGGTAAATGACTAAGTTAAGTGGCCATGTTACAATATCCTAAAGATGCTTCAAACTATGCTTTATGGGGCAACTTATAAAAGGCCCAGGACTATCTCTAGCATTTGGAAATATCTTGAAATGTTTATTAATGGCCTCATAAACCATGTTCATCCCGTTTTTCTGCTGAATTCTTGGCAATTGGAAAAAAGACACTCATTTCATTGCTAGATGTGATCACAAAGGATTCTAAAAGCATATACCTTGCTAAATTCTGATACATACATATGAATTATGAATTTTTAAATCATCAACAAAGATCAGTATACAGAATTGACTATAAATCACTCTCTCTGGGATTGAGAATACATAATTTTCATGTCCACAGGTAAAGGGAATTTAAAAATGAAATCAGTGGCAATGTTTGAATATGTTGTCAGCATTTGTTTATTTAGAAATTGAAAATCAAATTTTTATAATAATCATCTTCTTCTAATGAGATGAAAAGCTGTTTTTACATTTTGCTGAAACTAAAAAACATAGACGTGTAGATAGAAAGAATATCGATACTTTATTCCTATTCTTGTTGGATGGATAGCTACATCACATATAGGCAATTAATTCAGCAATTAAATAATTATTCACTTTATTTTTAACAGCTATTTTTGGCTATGGAATGAGATACTATGGATGCAACATTGAGCAAAAGTAGACATGGTCCCTCCAGTATCACAACAAGGTCTACACTTAATGGCGCAGCAGATTTGGAGAACATTTTTGAAAATTTTTTCAGTAGTTTATGAATTACTACACAAACGACAGATGTTGTTAGAATCTCAGAAGACTAGAAACATCATAAGCATAGTGATGTGTTAATTAGAGTTCTCATATGTAAATAATAGTATTTCAGTTTCTAGGGAGAAAATATGTAATTTTTATGAAGACTGCATTCAGTCTATAGATCAATTTTGGGAAAATTGACATCTGAACAATATAGTCTCATGCAATGTATTGACATGATTTATTTATATATTTCTCCATTTATTTAGGTGTTTTTAATTTCTCTCAACTATGTTTGGTACTGTTAATTTTACAGGTGTTATACTTATTTTGTTAAAATTACCACAAATTATTCCATGTTTAATGATGATATTGCTTTTTAATTTTATTTACCCACTCTTTTTTTTGCTAATAGATAGAAATTCAATTGCTTTTGCATATCAATCTGGTATCCAATAATCTTTCCAAACTCACTGGCTATTTCTAGGATATTTTTGTAGTTTTAAGGATTTTTAAAAATAGATGATTAAGATATTTGTGCATGTAAATTTTACTCAATCATTTCTAGTTTGTATATTTTATTTATTTTTCTTGAATCACTTCTCTACCCTAGCAACTTCATTTTAATCCTTTCTTTTTCCCAATATTTTCCCAATATTCTTGCCTTCCCCAATAGAGAGGAAAATAATTCAGTCTTTCAACTATGTATTTTGTTTCCTCTTGGATTTTAGTAGATGTTTTATATACGATTTCATGTGGCAGAATTCCAAGATTTCCAGGATGATCTCCACACCTTAATGTTATAACCAATACAATCTTTTTTAGCATAGGCAGGACTTGCGGCTTGCCTCTAATTAATGGAATATGGCATAGATGATGGGATATCATACCCATGATTGGGTTATAATGTATTAGTCCCTCTTACTTATAAATGGTAGAAGCTTTCCAATGGACCTTGCAAAGGCAAGGTGCTATGACATTAACTGCCTACAGACAGAGCCACACGTCAGGCAAGCAAGAGTGACCTGCAGGATCTGATGGCCTCAGTCCTAGACTGTAAGAAACTGAAATCTGCCATAACAACATGAATTTGAAAGAGAACCCTGAGCTCCAGAATACACAACTGACACCTTGATTGAAGCTTTATGAGATACTGAGCAGAGGACTCAACTAAGTTGTGTACAGACATCTGACCCATAGACACTTTGATATAATAATTGGTGTTGTTTTAAGCTGCTAAGCTTGTCATAATTTCCCACACAGCAATAGAAATTAAATATAGAGACAAAATATTTTTTCTTGTATTCTCTTTTTAAAAATTAATTTTGGAGATGATTTTCTATTTTCTGAAATATTTTGTATGGGATTATATTATTTAATGTTTAAATATTTGAAATGAATAACCAGTAATGACTCTGGGTCTAGATTTTTCTTTGTTGGAAGGTTTTCTGCTACAAATACAATTAAAATCTAGAAAAATCAGCATTTTAATTAATGGTGTTGGTAATTTGTGTTCTTACTCTTTTTTCTTTTATTGCAATAGCTAGATAATGAACAATTTGGCTGACGTGTTCCAAGAATCTGCTTTTGGTTTTATCAAATTTTTCCCCATTATTGTCACTTTTCTGACATCAATGTCTGCTCTTTTTTTATTATTATCTTACTTTTACTCACTTTGGGCTTAATTACTACTTGTTTTTCTAGATTCTTAAAATGGAAGATTAGACCAAATAATTAAGACCTTTCTTCTCTTTACCATAAACATTGAAAGCTGTAAACTTCCAGCTCAGTGTTGGGTTAGCCACATAACAGTTTTTAAGATGTTTCATTATGTATTATTTCATATTTTTACATTTCCCTTTGATGTTTTCCTTGGACTTCAAGTTATTAACCAGTGTATTTTTAAATTTTAAATATTTAGGGGTAACCTAGTTATCTGTCTATTTTTGATCTAATTGCATCCCATTATAGTCAGATAATTGCTATTTTATGCTATTTGTTTTATGACCTAGCATATGGCATATATTTTAAAATATTCTACATAAACTTAAAAATTATGCATAGTCTACTGTTGCAGCATAGTGTATAATACAAATTAAGTCAACATAATTGGTGTTATCACTCAAATTTTCTATGTATTTATTGATTTTGGATCTACATAGTCTATCAATAATTGAGAAAAGATAGACAAAATTTCCAACTGTAATTCTAAAATGTGTCCTCTTTTCTTTCTAATTCTAACAATTTTTTTACTTTTAAAAGTATTGTTGTTAGTGCATACTCATTTAGGATATGTTTATGTCTCTTGATAAATTAACTTTCCTATAATTACATGTCCTTCTTTATCCATGTTATTATTTTTAAGTTTCTCATTACCTGATATTGGTATTCCCACTTACATTCTTGATTATTAGACTTTGCATGGTATATTGACTATACCCATCCTTTCTTTTTACCTCAATGTTTAAAATAATTTTCATATAGACAGTGTATAATTGGCTCTTACTTTCTTATATAGACCTACAACTGGAATGTGAATGTCATCTATATTTCATATAATTTTCAATATATTTGGGCTATGCATACAATTGTATTTGTATTCTATTTTTCTTCCTTTTTCTTTGTCCTTTTTTTCTTTTAAATATTTTTTCTACTCAATTATATATCTAGTATTGACTTAGACATATTCTTTTATTTTTAGTGTCACTGTTATAGAATTTTAAAATGCTTTATCTTATCATATTTGTCCAATATTTATAGTTCACTGCTTGATGTATAATACAATAATATGTATAACATATGTTTAATACGTATAACATGAATTTTACAACTTCCCTATCTGCCGTTGTTCTTTGTGTTATTTTTACCATACATTTAATACATGTCTTGAGAGGCCTACAATACAGTTACTATGTTTTGGTTTTAATAGTCATCTTTTAATGAACTAAAAGATGGGGAAAAAGTCTTTAATATTTATTTACCTGCACACTCAGAAATAGCATCTTCATGGTCTACTGTAGATCTGTGTTTCCACCTGGTATGTTTTCTTCAGCCAGGGAAGAACTTTCCTTAATATTCCTTCTAGTGTATGTCTGCTGGCTCTGAATTCCCTTAGGTCTTGTTTGCTTGAGAAATATTTCTCTTTTAGTTTTGAAAGATACTTTCCTATATATAAATTAAGGTTTGGTAATTTTTGTCAGCAACTTAGTTTGTTTCACTCCTTGTTTTCTTCATTTCTAATGAAATGTCTATAACCATTCTTATTTTTGTTCTCAAATGTTTAGTGTGGCTGCTTTAACATTTTTCTTTTTTAGCACTGTATATCAACAGTTTGATTTAGATTTTTCTTAGTATAACTCTATATATGTTTATTCTGCTAGGGACTTTCTGAGATTCTCAACACAGGGGATATAGCGTTCACTAAATTTGGTATAGTTTGGGCACCGTTTTTCAAATACTTTTTGACTTTTTACTTTGCTCTCTTCTTCTGGAATACGAATTACATATAAATTAGAATACTTGCTACAGGCCACTGTGGCTTGGTTAATTTATTTATCTATTTAAAAAAATATATCTTTGTGCTTCAGTTTAGATATTGCTAAGGACTGAATTTTATCTCCTCAAAATTCATTTGTTCAAGCCCTAACTTCCAATGTGACTGTATTTGGAGATAGGGTTGAAAAGGAGGTCATGAGGGTGGGGGCTGGATACAATAATGTCAGTGTCTTTCCGGGAAAAGACACCAGAGAGCTCCATGTCTCCACACATGCATGCAGGAAAGAAAGGCCGTAGGAGGCCACAATGAGCAGACAGCTGCTGCAAGCCAGGAAGAGGGTCCTCACCAGAAACTGGCCAGGCTGGCTCTCTAATCTTGAGCTTCCAACCTCTAAAACCGTGGGGAAATACATTTCTCTTATTCAAGCCACCCAGCCTGTGCTGTTTTGTTATGGCAGCCTGAGCTGGCTAATATAGGTATTCTCTATTGCTTTTTATTTGAATTTATTGGTGATTTGACCTACTGTGTCTAATCAGCTGCTAAAGTTATCCGGTGGATATTATAATTTTGATATTATAAATTTTATCTCTAGAAGTTCCATTTGGTTCTTATTTAAATATTTTTATGTATCTTTTGCATTATATTCTTCTATAATAGTTCGAATGTTGCAGTGGCTTAGTGATGTGTCTGTGCTGCTGAGCTAAGCTACATTTCTCAGAATTCCTTTCCTGTATTTTCCAGTTAGAATAGGCAACAAGAAAGTTTCCTGTGGGGAATTGAAAGGTAGAAGTGAAGTGGCAGTCTTTTTGCAGTTCGTACGCATCATTGTTTATCCACTGCCTCACCTCCTTTGTGGAGAGAAGTGGTCAGGTTTGCAACTGCCCCACCTTCTCTGTCATTCTCCTAAAGCTTCTTTGACTCCTGGGCCAGAATTGTGTATGTTTAGATCTGTGGTAAAGGGTCCCAGTTTTTTCAGGACATTTACCACTTAAGGTCAGAGTCACCAAGAATTGATGATGGTTTTAGTCCATCTCATTCATTTCTTGACTTCCTGCTCTGTGGACTACATACAGCATCAGACCTGAAGACAACAGTCAAGCAGAGACTGCTTAGATAGCTCCCACCATTGCATACGTCAATCCCTAAAATAAATAAGTATATAAGTAAACTTATACATACTTATGTGTGTGTACACACAGTTATATGAAACAAATATTTAAACATTTCTAATAGTTCTATTTAAGTTCTTGTATGGTAAATCTATCCCTTTTTTAATTTCCTTATTTTACTTTATTTTTAATGATTTTTCTCATGTGGCTCACAGGTCTGTTTTTTTGCCTGGCTAGTGATTATTTTACTAGATCCCAGATATTGTATATGCTTTTTTGTCGAGTGTTTAGATTTTGTTGACTTCTTTTAAAGACTATTGAGGTTTGCTTTGGGAGGTAGGTAAGTTATAAAAGGAGGCTTTTGTGTTTAATTTTATTTTTATTTTTTATTTTTTGGATCTGAAGTGTAATTTACTCAAGGGCCAATATAGCTCTGTTAGCCAGTTGTGAAACATCTGAGGCTTCTATTAATTCTCTCAAGTATTCAACAAGATTTTTTTACTCTCTCTGGACACTGAATGTCTTCCATCCTTGTGTATGGCCTGGGAATTAATATTCTTACAATTTGTTTGCAGTTGATATTGCTTGACTTTGTGGAGTTTCACCTGTGCACATGCAGATTAACACTCAGTCAAGAAAAACAGGAACCACTGTATGTATTTTTGAGTTCCCTCCTTTCTGTTACTTTACCCCGCAAATTGCAGCATTCTCAGTCTTCCCAAACTACAGTCTGTGTCTCTTCAAGACAAGACTGTATTGCATGCTTTGCTTCTCTTCTCACTCTGTAATCCAGAACTTATCTTCAGACAAGAAGACAGAGCAACTCAGTGTGGATCTGTCTCTCAGGAAGCATAATGCTGTAATTCATATCATTCCAATGAGTGAAAACATTGTTTCAGACCTTTAGTCTAGATTTCTAGTTGTTTACATTGGGAGAAAAGCTGTATATCAGTTACTCCTTTATAAAATTTGTAATAAGCATTGATTAGGGAAAAATAAAAACGCAAAGAACATTTATTTCTGTATTTTTTTTTGCTCTGATTCAGAAATAGTATTAATGTGGGATGAAATTGAGAAAACAGGCATGAACATGAGAGAAAAAAATTTTCTAAGAGGCAAGCGAGTTTTGCCCATCTAAGAGGTGGTCAGTTAAGTATTTTAAAATAACAAAATAGGGATTAAAAAACATGTGGCTTATGCACAGACATTAATCACTTTTTCTCTCAACATCCCACAAAAATTATGGTACAGAAATATAGAAAATACAAGAGTTTATAGGAAAGAACATGAAAGCAGATAAAAAATTTGGCGATTTTTTTTGAATTGTACAGTGCAGTAGAATCATTAACTAATTTAACTAATAACTATTTTACTGTAAATGTATTTTGAGAGAGATAAACAACCAAGCTTATTTGTCCTATTGTACTTCTGAAAACCTTAGCGCTTTAAGAAACATTTCAGTGGTGATAGTCTGGAGACAATGAGGTCAATTTTTTGTTGGTTTATTAGCTTTTGCTATAAGAAAGACATTTAAATGCATTTGGGCAAATTCTTTAAATATAAACAGAATATTTTATTTCTAAATCTACATGCAAAATTGTCATTTGTACAAAATTTTGACACTGACCGTTGCTAGAACTGGTCCACATATTTTCATTTTTCCTCAAACTGATTCTGTATATACAAACTAAGAGATAATTCATATAACTATTGCTATGTTTAAAGATGTGTGGGTGAGTACCAAAATGTCTTCTGACTACTTTCTTAACATTTCAAAATTAATATTTACTTGTTCTCTTTTTATAGCATGCATAATTTCTTTCAATAAGCAGTATTTATAAGCAATAGCAAGATTTTATGAATTAATTACTTTAGACTGATTCATGCTTTGTAATAGCCTGATTATAGGTTTTTAAAACTATTTGACTTCCAAGTTGAGCCACCGAAAAGGGAATATAAAGCAATTGTTGTCAACTTGAAAACCTAGGTCTTAATTTTCTTTTCAAATATAGTTAAGAACATTGATCAGAGGAAATATCCCATAGTTTGAGAAAATATATTCCTACATTTTCAGTTTATAGCTATAACCACCACAGTCAACTCTCCCTCCTTCCCCACTGGAATGGAACTGCAAAATATATTTCTGTAGCTGCTATAAAATTATTCACTTATAAGAACAAGAGAGCTTTAATATAATGCTGTTCTCAGAATCCTGATGGGTGGTACAGTGTAATGAAGGGAACTTCTGGTGTTTGTGGTAATCAAATCCCTTGGAGAACATCCAAAGTCCATTTGCCTAATGCTGAATTGTGTTCAAAATGCTTTTATACTGGAATTTTAGTCTATTCCACAGGAACAGATGCCTGCTGTTTTGTTTTTGCAGGTTTTCATAGGAGATTGGCTATATCTACTCATTAAATGGCAGGACAAGTCAGAAAATATCTTTGGCTATAAATTCTTCATTTAAATTGATTAAAAGTAAACTCAATATAGTAACATAATCAGAAATATGTATAATTCCAGTCTTTACAAATTGTTTTGGCAGATTGATGAAGACTCTGAATCTGAATTTGACTATAAGTCAAAACCAGAACAAATATTATAGTATTTTATGCAACCATACATGCCAACACAAATGAATTCATTATTTTTAGATTATATTGAGAAATAGATACTAAAATTTGCCATCTAGAATGCCACCTTTATATTTAAATCTATATTATGACTGTGTTTCAATATATCAATGTTAAAATAATATTTTTGTATAACTATGATAGTAATAATTTCTGATTCAAATACCAAAAAAAAGATAGTTCTTTTTTATTTAGTCATCAGTGATAGATTGATAGATAAGTATGATAGGTAGATAGAAAGTTTCTGCTAGTAACTTGAGATTTTCTTTCTGATCAAAAAGAGAGGCATAGATCTTTTGGAAACAACAATAGCCCATGTTGATGTTATATTTTTGCTGAAAGAAGTTGAAAAACAGTGCAAAAGTGATCATTACATATTCAATTCTGTTCAGTTGTGCTCTTGCTGATGTTTATCAGGCTATAATTAATTTGTTTTTGATTCCTTAGGTAATTCACCACATGGGATTTTCTCTCTTTCCTCTTCAATGGCCTAAATTGATAATCACTTTTCCTTCTATGCAGTTTAAACTAGTAGAAAGACCATTCAGTTTGGTTACAGAAAATCAGGATTTTAATTAAGACTTTTTCATTCATTAGCTGTGTTGTTTGTTTAAGTCACAGCCCTATGTCTCTCTGTTTTAATCTATAAATAATAATAGTGCTAACAGTATTAGTCTGTTTTCACACTGCTATGAATAAATGCCCAAGATTGGGTAATTTGAAAAGGAAATATATTTAATTGGCTCACAGTTCTGCAGGACTAGGGAGGCCTCAGGAAACTTACCATCATCGCAGAAGAAGAAGCAAACACCTCTTTCTTCACATGGTAGCAGGAAAGTGAAGAATGAAAGCCAAGTGAAGGGGGAAGCTCCTTATACAACCATCAGATCTCTTGAGAACATACTCAATATATCAAAAGTAGCATGAGGGAAACAGCCCACATGATTCAATTACCTCCCACTGGGTCCCTCCCGCCACACATGGGGATTATGGGAAATATAATTCAAGATGAGAATTGTGTGGGGACACTGCCAAACCATATCATTCTGCCCCTAACCCTTCCAAAATCTTATGTCCTCACATTGCAAAACACAATCATGTCTTTCCAACAGTCCCCCAAAGTCGAAGCCCATTCCCGCATTAACCCAAAGTCTAAGTCCAAAGTCTCATCTGAGGCAAGGCAATCCCTTCCACCTATGAGCCTCTAAAATTAAAAGCAAGTTAGTTACTTCCTAGATACAATGGAAGTACAGGCATTGGGTAAATACACCCATTCCAAATGAGAAAAATTGGCCAAAATGAAGGGGCTACAGGCCCAACCCAAGTCCGAAATCCAACATGCAGTAATTACGTCTTAAAGCTCCAAAATAATCTTCTTTGTCTCCATGTGACACATCCAAGTTATGCTGATGCAAGAGGTGGGCTCCCATAGCCTTGGGCAGTTCTGTCCCTGTGGCTTTGCAGGGGACAGCTCCACTCCTGGCTGCTTTCATGGGATGGTGTTGAGTGTCTGCATCTTTTCCAGGTGCACAGTGCAAGCTGTGGGTGGATTTACCATTGTGGGGTCTGGAGTATGGTGGCCTTCTTTTCACAGCTTCACTAGGCAGTTCCCCAGTGGGAACTCTGTATTGGGGCTTCAACCCCATATTTCCCTACCACACTGCCCTAGCAGACATTTTCCATGAGGGCTCTGCCCCTGCAGCAAACTTCTGCCTGGACATCCAGGCATTTCCATACATCCTCTGAAAACTAGGTGGAGATTCCCAAACCTCAATTCTTGATTTCTGTGCACCCACAGACCCAATACCACATGTAAGCCACCAAGGCTTAGGGATTGCATCGTTTAAAGCAACAGCCTGAGCTGTATGTTGGCCCCTTTTAGCCACAGCTGGAGCTGAAGCAGCTAGGATGCAGGTCACCATATCTTGAGGCTTCATAGAGCAGAGGGGCCTTAGCCCCGGCTCACAAAACCATTTTTCCCTTCTAGGCCTCCTGACTTATCATGGGAGGTGCTACTGTAAAGGGACATGACCTGGAGACATTTTCCCCATTCTCTTGGTGATTAATATTCAGTTCCTCATTACTTATGCATATTTCTACAGTGGGCTTGCATTTCTCCCTAGAAAATGGTTTTTCTTAGGCCTTTGACAAAATTCAACAACGCTTCATGCTAAAAACTCTCAATAAACTAGGTATTGATGGGACTTATCTCAAAATAATAAGAGCTATCTATGACAAACCCACAGCCAATATCATACTGAATGGACAAAAACCAGAAGCATTCCCTTTGAAAACTGGCACAAGACAGGGATGCCCTCTCTCACTACTCCTATTCAACATAGTGTTGGAAGTTCTGGCCAGGGCAATCAGGCAGGAGAAGGAAATAAAGGGCATTCAATTAGGAAAAGAGGAAGTCAAATTGTCCCTGTTTGCAGATGACATGATTGTATATCTAGAAAACCCCATCAACTCAGCCCCAAATCTCCTTAAGCTGATAAGCAACTTCAGCAACGTCTCAGGTTACAAAATCAATGTACAAAAATCACAAGCATTCTTGTACACCAATCACAGACAAACAGAGAGCCAAATCATGAGTGAACTCCCATTCACAATTGCTTCAAAGAGAATAAAATACCTAGGAATCCAAGTTACAAGGGATGTGAAAGACCTCTTCAAGGAGAACTACAAACCACTGCTCAGTGAAGTAAAAGAGGATACAAACAAATGGAAGAACATTCCATGCTCATGGGTAGAAAGAATCAATATCGTGAAAATGGCCATACTGCCCAAGGTAATTTATAGATTCAATGCCATCCCCATAAAGCCACCAGTGACTTTCTTCACAGAATTGGAAAAAACTACTTTAAAGTTCATATGGAACCAAAAAAGAGCCCACATCGCCAAGTCAATCCTAAGCCAAAAGAACAAAGCTGGAGGCATCACGCTACCTGACTTCAAAGTATACTAAAAGGCTACAGTAACCAAAACAGCATGGTACTGGCACCAAAACAGAGATATAGACCAATGGAACAGAACAGAGCCCTCAGAAATAATGCCATGTATCTACAACTATCTGATCTTTGACAAACCTGACAAAAACAAGCAATGGGGAAAGGATTTCCTATTTAATAAATGCTGCTGGGAAAACTGGCTAGCCATATGTAGAAAGCTGAAACTGGATATCTTCCTTACACTGTATACAAAAATTAATTCAAGATGGATTAAAGACTTACATCTTAGACCTAAAACCATAAAAACCCTAGAAGAAAACCTAGGCAATACCATTCAGGACATAGGCGTGGGCAAGGACTTCATGTCTAAAACACCAAAAGCAATGGCAACAAAAGCCAAAATTGACAAATGGGATCTAATTAAACTAAAGAGCTTCTGCACAGCAAAAGAAACTACCATCAGAGTGAACAGGCAACCTACAGAATGGGAGAAAATTTTTGCAACCTACTCATCTAACAAAGGGCTAATATCCAGAATCTACAATGAACTCAAACAAATTTACAAGAAAAAAACAAACAACCCCATCAAAAAGTGGGCAAAGGACATGAATAGACACTTCTCAAAAGAAGACATTTATGCAGCCAAAAAACACATGAAAAAATGCTCATCATCTCTGGCCATCAGAGAAATGCAAATCAAAACCACAGTGAGATACCATCTCACACCAGTTAGAATGGCAATCATTAAAAAGTCAGGAAACAACAGGTGCTGGAGAGGATGTGGAGAAATAGGAACACTTTTACACTGTTGGTGGGACTGTAAACTAGTTCAACCATTGTGGAAGTCAGTGTGGCGATTCCTCAGGGATGTAGAACTAGAAATACCATTTGACCCAGCCATCCCATTACTGGGTATATACCCAAAGGATTATAAATCATGCTGCTATAAAGACACATGCACACGTATGTTTATTGTGGCACTATTCACAATAGCAAAGACTTGGAACCAACCCAAATGTCCAACAACGATAGACTGGATTAAGAAAATGTGGCACATATACACCATGGAATACTATGCAGCCATAAAAAATGATGAGTTCATGTCCTTTGTAGGGACATGGATGAAGCTGGAAACCATCATTCTCAGCAAATTATCACAAGACAAAAAACCAAACACTGCATGTTATCACTCATATGTGGGAATTGAACAAAGAGAACACATGGACACAGGAAGGGGAACATCACACACCGGGGACTGTTGTGGGGTGGGGGGAGCGGGGAGGGATAGCATTAGGAGATATACCTAATGCTAAATGAAGAGTTAATTGGTGCAGCACACCAACATGGCACATGTATACATATGTAACAAACCTGCATGTTGTGCACATGTACCCTTAAACTTAAAGTATAATAATAATAATAATAAAAGGATTTTCACACTGGAGCACCTTAAAAAAATGGTTTTTCTTTTCTATTGTATCATCAGCCTGCCCATTTTCCAAATTTTCATGCTCTGCTTCCTCTCGAAATCTTTGCCACTTAGGAGTTTCTTCTGCCAGATACATTAAATTATCTCTCTAAAGATCAATGTTCTACAGATCTCTTGGGTAAGGGCAAAATGCTGCCAGTCTCTTTGTATACCAAGAGTGACCTTTACTCTGTTTCCCAAAAGTTCCTCATCTCCATCTGAGACCACCTCAGCCTGGACTTCATTGTCCATATCACTATCAACATTTTGGTCAAAGCCATTCAAGAAGCTCCAGAAAGTTCCAAACTTTCCCACACTTCCCAATGTTTTTCTGAGCCCTCCAAACTGTTTTAGCCTCTGCCTGTTACCCAGTTCCAAAGTCACTTCTGTATTTTGTTTTTTTTTTTAAAAAATATTATTATTATTTTTGAGATGAAGTCTTGCTCTTTCACCCAGGCTGGAGTGTAGTGGCACGATCTTGGCTCACTGCAACCTCCACCTCCTGGGTTCAAGCGATTCTTCTGCCTCAGCCTCCTGAGTATCTGGGACTACAGGCACACGCCACCACATGTGGCTAATTTTTGCATTTTTAGCAGAGACGGGGTTTCACCACATTGGTCAGGCTGGTCTAGAACTTCTGAACTCAGGTTATCCACCTACCTCAGCCTCACAAAGTGCTGGATTTACAGGCATGAGCCACCATGCCTGGCCCATTTTTGAGTATCTTTACAGCAGTACTCCACTGCCTCAGTACCAATTGATTGTATTAGGTCATTCTCATACTGCTATGAAGAAGTACCCAAAACCGGATAACTTATAAAGAAAAGAGGATTAATTGACTCACAGTTCACAGGGCTGGGGAGGCCTCAGTAAACTTACAATCATGGTGGAAGAGGAAGCAAATATGTCCTTCTTCACTTGGCCACAGAAAGGAGAAGAATGAAGACTGAGCAAAGGGGGAAGCCCCTTATATAACCATCAGATCTCATAAGAACTTACTCTCATGACAATAGCTTGGGGGAAACTGCCCCCATTATTCAATTGTGTTCCTCTGGGTCCCTCCCACCACAAGAGGGGGTTATGGGAACTACAATTCAAGGTGAGATTTGGGTGTGGACACAACCAAACTGTATCACTATCTCTCAGGAATAATGTGAAAAGAAAATGTGAGCATTTATGTTGAAGCCTGGGGTGAATAAATCATTGTGTGAAACAGTGGTTCTCATTAGATTCACTGGAAACTTGTTAGAAATGTGAAGCAGTCAAACACCATCCCAAACCTACTGAATCAGAATTTCTAGGTATGGGGCCTTGTAATCTGTGTTTGAACAAGCCCTGCAGATGATTTGTGTGCTTAGTAAAGTCTGAGAACTACTGGTGTAAGGAATGTCATCTGTTTGTGTTTCAACACAAGGCACTAGAATCTTGCCTCCTATAGTTCTTTGACAATTCCTCGTCCTTTATATTCAAGGATTTTTCAAGGGGTCATGGGTAAAGATACTAATTTTTCACACATGGTTTTATGACATGAATTAACTATTTGATAAGTAATGAAATCATCTCCACATATAATTTTAAAAATAATTACAAATAGCACTATAACTTAGGTAAAGGTCAAATTTGTTACTAGTTTTAATTTTCACCTCTCTATGGAATTGAAGACATTATATTGTGTTTGGATCTAGGAAATACTGCTGCTTTGATCTAATTCAGAATTCTCTTCTTATATTGCTCAAATTCTAGTTACTTTTTTCCTTCCTTCCTTCCTTCCTTCCTTCCTTCCTTCCTTCCTTCCTATTTTTCTTCTTTTCTTCCTTCAGTGTCTTATATCATCATGTTTGTTATCTAGCATGTCATGTTTGCTCACTTTAAATAATGTCATTGGTACTATTAGTACTGTTCAAAATTTATTCATGCATTTTTTTATTCACTTTAGATAAAAAATCTGTTAGAATAGCATAGAAGACAAAGGAAGGGAAGAGGAGGAGAGGAGAGGAGACCATCTAATGAAGGTATTGTGTTATAAAGTTTTTGTTGATTTTTGTGCATGCATATTTTTAGTTGCAATGTGGAATATTTTCTTACTGTCAGTTGAATGGAAAAGAAAACGCTTTGCATAATGCATACCTTTAGTTCCCTCATTCTCTCTCTCTCTCTCTTTCTCTTTCTTATATCTTATGCTTCCATGTTCCTGTCTTCTTCCAACACTGCTTTCATGTTAATGGTTTCATGTTTTATGCTTCATTTCTTTGGACAAAAAGAGTAAACCCAAATTGTTTACAAGCTAAAAAATGGAATCCTTGTTACAAAGAGATCATCTTTATTACAGATCTCTAGCTGAAGTTGTTCAGGGCTTTCCTATCAACTATTCCTATTTCACTGGTGGTTTGCAAAAATATTCTCACTGTATAAAATGGTATGTATTTTTTCACAATTCTGATTTCTTAATCTCCTATTTTAATGGTACTTTTGATAGGAATATAATAACTTATTGTAAGTATGTTATTTATAAAATTATGCACCAGGCAAAAGCTCCACGTGCTTTAATTCATTTAATATTAATTATAACTTTATAAAGTAAGAACTATCATTATCTCCACTTTATAGAAGAGTAAACTGAAGAAAAGAGAGTTTAAGTGACATGTTCAGGATCACAGATTAATAAGTGGAAAAGCAGAGATTTAAGTGACGGTAGTCTTGTTACAGAACCCTTTGTCTTGACCTGCTACAAGATAACACTGAACACATGACTTAAGGGTAGCGGTTATCCACAATTCCATTTCAAAAATCTCAACCTGTTTTTTCTATTTAGCAGTGCTAAGGGAAAGTGTAGATATTATCCTTCTCTAGAATTTTACCCAGTTTGGAATTTTAAATTTTGAATGTTTGAGGGAGATGGATACACGAGACTGAATTGTCAAGTTATTACTATTTCTGAAGAAGAAAAAGCTACTTTTCATGAAGAGCTTTAGGAAAAAATAAAGCAGGAGTTGGTTTACTTCTCTTTTACTCCCCAACCCCAACTTCCAGGCATTCAAGAATCTTCAGTGCTCAGAATTTCACAACAGAAAAGTACCTGAACTCAGAGGTATCTGCTAGGAATGCAAGAGAATTCCCTATTACATTTGTTTCAGTTGAGTATATATTTGACCTACTCTTTCCTTTTAAAACATTCATATCCTTGGAGGATTTTATTTTACATTATTTTACTAGATTAAAAAATAGTTCATGTTTAAATTCTTACCACATTTTATCTTCTTTCCCTTTTTTCCCCGCTTTTTGATTTTACTTATTTGGCTTTCTCTTGTTTCCCTATTCCTTTTTTTTTTTTCTTTTCCAAATCTGATGTTTTCCAGAGTAGGTGGGGAATAGGCTGAGGCCAGTAAGGCATTTTCTTTTGGAGGCAACATTTAACAGGGCACTGAAACACAGTCTATCTATCTATCTATCTATTATCTATCTATCTATCTATCTATCTATCTATCTATCTATCTATCTATGTATCTATCTATCATCTATCTATGTATCTATCTATCTATGTATCTATCTATCTATCTATCTATCTATCTATCTATCTATCTATCATCTATCGATATAATATTTTCATGCACTATTTTAAAAAAATCCTCGGCAAATCATGGCACATGGATTAACTTGTTGTAAATAAATTTTTATTGGAACAAACACCAGGATTAGAGTGAGGTAAGGGAGGAAGATTTGTACAAGTATAGGATCAAATCCTGCCTTTATTTTAAGATGTTCTATTTTGTATTTTACATTTTACATTAAAATATTGCAGTAAATATGTTTATATTGATTATGTAGTTTTTTTTATTATACTTTAGGTTTTAGGGTACGTGTGCACAATGTGCAGGTTTGGTACATATGTATCCATGTGCCATGTTGATTTCCTGCACCCATTAACTCGTCATTTAGTGTTAGGTATGTCTCCTAATGCTATCCCTCCCCCCTCCCCCAACCCCACAACAGTCCCCGGAGTGTGATGTTCCCCTTCCTGTGTCCATGAGTTCTCATTGTTCAATTCCCACCTATGAGTGAGAACATGCAGTGTTTGGTTTTTTGTCCTTGTGATAGTTTACTGAGAATGATGTTTTCCAGTTTCATCCATGTCCCTGCAAAGGACATGAACTCATCATTTTTTATGGCTGCATAGTATTCCATGGTGTATATGTGCCACATTTTCTTAATCCAGTCTATCGTTGTTGGACATTTGGGTTGGTTCCAAGTCTTTGCTATTGTGAATAGTGCCGCAATAAACATACATGTGCATGTGTCTTTATAGCAGCATGATTTATAGTCCTTTGGGTATCTACCCAGTAATGGGATGGCTGGGTCAAATGGAATATCTAGTTCTAGATCCCTGAGGAATCGCCACACTGACTTCCACAATGGTTGAACTAGTTTACAGTCCCACCAACAGTGTAAAAGTGTTCCTATTTCTCCACATCCTCTCCAGCACCTGTTGTTTCCTGACTTTTTAATGATTGCCATTCTAACTGGTGTGAGATGGTATCTCACTGTGGTTTTGATTTGCATTTCTCTGATGGCCAGTGATGATGAGCATTTCTTCATGTGTTTTTTGGCTGCATAAATGTCTTCTTTTGAGAAGTGTCTATTCATGTCCTTTGCCCACTTTTTGATGGGGTTGTTTGTTTTTTTCTTGTAAATTTGTTTGAGTTCATTGTAGATTCTGGATATTAGCCCTTTGTCAGATGAGTAGGTTGCAAAAATTTTCTCCCATTCTGTAGGTTGCCTGTTCACTCTGATGGTAGTTTCTTTTGCTGTGCAGAAGCTCTTTAGTTTAATTAGATCCCATTTGTCAATTTTGGCTTTTGTTGCCATTGCTTTATCAAAAAGCTTATCCACCATAATCAAGTGGGCTTCATCCCTGGGATGCAAGGCTGGTTCAACATACGAAAATCAATAAATGTAATCCAGCATATAAACAGAACCAAAGACAAAAACCACATGATTATCTCAATAGATGCAGAAAAGGCCTTTGACAAAATTCAACAACGCTTCATGCTAAAAACTCTCAATAAATTAGGTATTGATGGGACGTATCTCAAAATAATAAGAGCTATCTATGAAAAACCCACAGCCAATATCATACTGAATGGGCAAAAACTGGAAGCATTCCCTCTGAAAACTGGCACAAGACAGGGATGCCCTCTCTCACCACTCCTATTCAACATAGTGCTGGAAGTTCTGGCCAGAGCAATCAGGCAGGAGAAGGAAATAAAGGGTATTCAATTAGGAAAAGAAGAAGTCAAATTGTCCCTGTTTGCAGATGACATGATTGCATATCTAGAAAACCCCATTGTCTCAGCCCAAAATCTCCTTAAGCTGATTAGCAACTTCAGCAAAGTCTCAGGATACAAAATCAATGTACAAAAATCACAAGCATTCTTATACACCAATAACAGACAAACAGAGAGCCAAATCATGAGTGAACTCCATTCACAATTGCTTCAAAGAGAATAAAATACCTAGGAATCCAACTTACAAGGGATATGATTATGTAGTTGTTTTGTACCTCGTTGATTTTTCCAACCTGATGCAGCTATCTCACTCACCTTACTCTGGTTCCAAACTTGGAATTCATAAGATTAAAAAAAAATCCTAGAATCCACTCCCATACTACAATTATTGTTTATTTCATGAGATCCACAACTAAAAATTTTCCAAAAAGGAAATGCTTCTCTTCTTATAGATCATATATAAGGATTAATAGACTTTAGTAAGTATTCAACATATACCATACTACATAAAATATGACTGGATGCAAAAATTTCGAGCACAAATTCCACATATCTATTTTAGTTTTCAAGTAAAATAAAATAAATGTTTGACATTTCAAACTGGGATGAATCCCAGTATCTAACACTTGGTATGCTCTTCAGATTTCCTAAAACTATAGAAGCTTATGCAATCCATAATGGTGGTCTGAATGACTTTCACACTTAAACTATTAAGAGTTCATCTAAGAATCAATACCACTAAACTTCTCTTTTTTGCCTTTACTCTTTGGTGTTACACACTGGCTTTGTTGAACTCCAGTCCTCCACAGAACAAACACTGATGGTATATTTCATAATATTTTCTTGGAGTAAGACCTAGTACAAACTGCCATAATCCTACAAAGGAAAGGGATCTTAGTCCCTCTTAGGTCAAGCACAATTAACTTTCCTCAAGCTGGCCTCAGTTGTCAGTCTATATCTATTATGAAGTGAATGTTTATATCCTCCCAAATTCGCATATTGAAATAAGTTCTAACCTTCAATATGGTGATATTAGGAGATGGAGCCTTTGGGAGATAATTAGGTCATAAGAGTAGAGCCCACATCACTGTGATTAGCACCCTTATAGGAAGTGACAGGAAAACATCCTCTTTTCTTGCTCTCCAACATGTGAGATTAAGTCAGGGAGGCATCTGCACATCAAGAAGCTGACTCACCAGACATTGCTCTGCTGACACCTTGATCATGGACTTTTAGGTTCCAGAACTGTGAGAAATAAATGTTTATTGTTTAAGCCACCCAGTCTATGGTAATTTGTTATAGCATCATTAACTGACAAAGACATATACTTATGCTCAGACTTTATTTTGAGAGCTCTAGCAATCCACTAGGTCTTCTGAAAAAGCTTCTGACATCAGCCTCTTGCACGGCAGATAATAGTTGTCTTCCACAGAACCTGTACTCCTCTCCTTGATACTAGTTCAGTAGCCTAGATGCCACTGCCTTCAGGTAACATAGCACCAGTACTTTTGCTCTTGCACTATTATGCTCTGAGCCAATTTGCCCATTCATACATGTCTCCTAACTGTAACTACCAATGATCAGGTATAGACTTGTTTCTTTCCTTCCTGAAGGTACTCATATTCTTATGTATATTAGATCCCCTTCTTCTCTTATGATTTGTTTTATATTTCAGCAAAGCCAAGTGATGGGTACTTTTATAGTCATAATGCCACATTTATTCTAAAATAGTAGTTTTCAGTAAAGATTTACAAGACCAAGAAGGCAAATTTTTTTCAAAAAGAATAAGTGAATGAATAAATAAATGAATGAAAAATGGCTTTTCCCTGTGGTGGGGCAATACTATTTTTTTCTTCCTTCTATTGTTTACTTACCTTAATCCATAGAGAAGAAAACTTCCTACATTCTGTCTTCTTCAAGATATTATTTTTCCTGAGGTAGTCAGAGCATTCAAGTTGACACAGGGCCTGACATTGAGCCATATTATCTGGAGGAAGGCAGTCACAATGTAAAAATTTCTTCTACTACATACCTTGACTTCTGCTGTTATCCTTTCCTTGAGAAACAGTAGACTCCCACTACTGGCTCTTTCTTTTTATCATTTTTTTTTATATATATACTTTAAGTTCTGGGGTACATGTGCAGAATGTGCAGGTTTGTTACATAGGTACACACACGCCATGGTGGTTTGCTGCACCCATCAACCCATCTTCTACATTAGGTATTTCTCCTAATGCTATCCCTCCCCCATCCCCCACCCCACGACAGGCCACTGTATGTGATGTTCCCCTCCCTGTGTCCATGTGTTCTCATTGTTCAACTCCCACTTATGATTGAGAATGTGCAGTGTTTGCTTTTCTGTTCTTGTGTTCGTTTGCTGAGAATGATGGTTTCCAGCTTCATCCATGTCCCTGCAAAGGACATGAACTCATGCTTTTTTACAACTGCATAGTATTCCATGGGGTACACTTGCCACATTTTCTTTATCCAGTCTATCATTGATGGGCATTTGGGTTGGTTTCAAATCTTTGCTATTGTGAATAGTGCTGCAATAAACATACATGTGCATGTGTCTTTATAGTAGAATGATTTATAATCCTTTGGGTATATACCCAGTAATGGGATTGCTGGGTCAAATGGTATTTCTAGTTCTGGA
The DNA here is from genome assembly GCF_028878055.3 of Symphalangus syndactylus. NCBI lineage: Eukaryota > Metazoa > Chordata > Mammalia > Primates > Hylobatidae > Symphalangus > Symphalangus syndactylus. The sequence goes on along the minus strand of NC_072426.2, from coordinate 108,029,652 downwards.
TCCTTGAGGAATCACCACACTGTTTTCCACAATGGTTGAACTAACTTACAGTCCCACCAACAGTGTACATTTCCCTACACCCTCTCCAGCATCTGTTGTTTCCTGACTTTTAAATGATCACCATTCTAACTGGCATGAAATGGTATCTCATTGTGGTTTTGATTTGCATTTCTCTAATGACCAGTGATGATGAGCTTTTTAAAATATGTTTGTTGGTTGCATAAATGTCTTCTTTTGCGAAGTGTCTGTTCATATCCTTGGCCCACTTTTTGATGGGGTTGCTTTTTTTCTTGTAAATTTGTGTAAGTTCTTTGTAGATTCCTGATATTAGCCCTTTGTCAGATGGATAGACTGAAAAATTTTTCTCCCATTCTGTAGGTTGCCTGTTCACTCTAATGATAGTTTCTTTTGCTGTGCAGATTCTTAATGTGTTTGGCATTTTCTCCCAGTCTCCACCCTTTCACCTCATGCTAATCTCTCTTTTTCTTCCTTGATTGTAGAAGACCTTCAGTCCTGCATCCACAAAGTCAAAATTACATAAATCGATAGTTCCAGGATGTGCATACAGGTATAATATCTTGGGTCCAGCTACAGACCTCTTAATCTCCATGTAGCAATGGTGCACATCAGCTTCTCAGAGGTTCTGCAGGTTCTGTGACACTTTTGTATCCTGTTACATTACTTTACATAGCATTTTACCTCCAACATAAGATCTAAGTTTGGTCACATCAAAAGTGCATACATGTATACCTGTGTTTTAGAATTGAGGACTGAAGATCTTTTCCTTTTCTTTTCTTCTCATCTCACATACCAAAAAAAGCCAAACGAATAAAATGGTATGTGTTAAAAAGATCATATACAGTTATATATTTCTCCCATATGGTGGTAATATTTTACAAATCCAATGAGAAAGTGATCAACTTTTTACAACAGTTGATTTAAGAATTGTGTAAAAATATACCATTTTTACCCAATACAAAGGAAGAAACAGAATACCCCAAAAGAATCAGGAGATAGGCATTCACATTTAGGAAAAAGAGCTCCTTTAAGCAATAAATTTGCTTAAACTTTATTTAATTATTTTGTATGTCAAATTCTTAGGTCAGGTAGAAGCAGCCAAAAATAATACTCACTTGTTGAAAAGCTATGCCAGTACTCTGTTACAATAGCTGTCAAAGACAGAATCTTTTTCTTAAGGAATAATTAAAAATAGCACATTGTCTGGCACAATCAAGATGGAATTTAGCCAGTCTGTGCCACAATCTATAGGTTTCAGTATGACAATACCTGGGTGACAATAATTGAAAATTGCTTCAAAAAGTCATGAATTTAATTTGATTTCCCATCAAAGATGTGAGAACGTATAATTGGTCTAAACAAACAACAACAACAAAAAAGATGCAATTAAAAGGGCTAAATTCTGACTGTGGTCACTATCCTGCTTTGCAGATGATATTAACCCTGTTTCCCAGTAGAACAAAGAACATTCTTCCAGTTTGGGTTTTTCTTTTTACCTCTCCTACAAATAAAAGTTTTTAAGAAGGCAACAGCCATAAAACCATGTTGGAAAGTAAAGGATGTGATCCATTAATTTATAAATACCTTCTCAAGGTTTTCCTTCTTAATAAATTAAGCATGTCAAGGTAAGTACGCCACTGGCAAAAAAATACTGCCATGCATCTTCATACCCCTAGTCACTAATTTGTACTGAATTCGACTTCTATATTTGAAAAATTACATTACTCTGTTTCTCTTTGTTTCTGAAAACAATTTGCTAATCACTGTCATCAAGAAGTTTGTTTTTCTCTTCATGCATCTTGCAAAAACAGTAGTTTGTGCTGGTTTCCCAAGGTCTACAAATATTTTGGTACTGCTGCAGTTCTGGCATATATTAACACTGTTTCAATGTGTAATGATGTATGACTGCATACTGAAACAGACACCACAATTATCATCAGAATAAAGCTAAATATATGTACTGGGGGGCAATAAAATATTGTTTCCACATTTTATTAACTTTGTCATTCTGAAAAGAGCTCTAACCCTTTTGAAAAAGAATCACTGATGTTTTAAAATTTTAGCAAAAATACAAATTTTGCAAAAGACTTTTAGTCTTTTATCTACCAAGGAAGCAATGATAATATAACTCAAAAATATATATACCTGATATATGCATATATTTTTTAAAATACAGGCTGGGCATGGTGGCTCATGCCTGTAATCCTAGCACTTTGGGAGGCCCAGGCAGGTGGATCACTTGAGGCCAGGAGTTCATGACCAGCCTAGGCAACATAGCAAAACCTCATCTCTATTAAAAATACAAAAAAAATTACCTGAGCATGGTGGCACATGCCTGTAATTCCAGCTACTAGGGAGGCTGAGGCACAAGAATTGCTTGAACCTGGGAGGCGACGGTTGCAGTGAGCAGAGATCATCCCACTGCACTCCAGCCTGGGTGACACAGTGAGGTTCTGACTCAAACATTTTTTTTAAAAAGTAAATTAATTTGGGAAAAAAATAAGTTAAAAAATGCATTCCATGAAATTTGATGTTTTTTAATAGACAAAGAGCCACTCTTTTTAAAACTTAGGGCTTAGTTCCAACTAACCAAAAATGATCTATGCAGGGTCAGTAAACTAAAGTCTACAGGCAAAAACCAGCCTACCAGCTGTTTTGTATGGCCAATGATCTAAGAAGGCTTTTTGCATTTTTAAGGCCTTGAAAAAAAAGCATAAGAATATTTCATGACATATTAAAGTTATACAACATTCAATTTAGTGTCCATAAATAAAATTTTATTAGAACACAGCTATGCTCACTTGTTTACATGCTGTCTATTGTTGCTTTTGTGCTACAACACAACTGAGAATTGCTACAGAATCTGTATGACCTACAAAGGCTAAAATGTTCACTGTCTTAACCTTTACAGAAAATGTTTGCCTACCTTTGCTCTATATGAATGGAGGTAAGTGATGAACTTTTCTAGGGAGTCTGCTTCATACTTTACATGGAAACAAATCCCCTTATTTAATTGAAGTAGGTGGTCATTGTAAAATTGCTTCTTGTGGTTTGATGTGGGTTGTAGCATTCGTGAAACTAGAAGTGGCCATCCAATATTTACCTTATTTAATATCTCATTTTATACTAGAGAATTGAAGTTTATAATGATTACCTAAATTTACTAAGGTTGATAGTAGTTATGAAATATTGGAAACCATATTATAATACTAATAGTTGTCAGTTTCACATGCTTTCTGCCTGTTCGTCCTTATCCCAAACTTTTATATACATTTTATAATTATCTTCACAAATTTGCATGACAGATATTATTATTATTATTTTACAGGTTAATTAACTGAGTCAGGAGTTAAGTAATTGCCTCATTGATAAAAGTCTGTAAGAGTCAGAGACATAATTCTAACTTGGGTGTCTCTGACTGCTAGAATTTTATGTTTAATTACAAATGAATGCCTTCCTTCCTTAAGCAAAAGTCTTTATTCTCCTTTACTAAAGTTATAAGAAAATACATATTGTGTAAGTGAAATGAATATGGCCCACAAATGACAAATATTAGGAAATACTGACTAGTTTTTCCTAATATTCGTTTCCCTTCATACTGAAGAAAACAATTTATTAATGCATGAGAAGAAAATGTGTCAATTCTACATCCAGTGGCATTGTTGGTGTAATTGTTGGGTTAATAACCCTGAAACAGCACTGAACAGTAACAGATAAAGCAGCTGGAAATAAGCATGTTAAACCCAGTGTCAAAATACTTTTCGAGATCAACCTCTTTGTACCTTCATTAAAAAGCAAATTAAGATTATCTTATATGACTTTGATGTTTTTTAGTTTTTGATAAAGATTTTCATATATATATTTTGTCGTAGTTTTGAATCAGAGAGTTGGACATTTTTATTCTTTATTCACAAATAAGAAAATGAGAGAGAAAAGTTTATTAATTTCCAAAGATTAATGGGCAGAGGTAGGGCCAAATATTTGCTCAAGTACTATTTCTAGGCTTGTTACTATGTCACTGGCAGGAGGCTACTAGTAATACTGCCACCTCTCCCTTTAGTAGTCAGGAAAAAAAGATAACTGCTTGTGCTTGAGGGAAAATGAGGCAACAGGAATTTATTCTCCTTGTCCATATTAATAGATAAACTTCATTAATGTCCTTTAAGATGAAAAGAGTGGAGTACAACTCAACATTACTTAAGACAAATTTACTATCTTGTTTATGTTTTTATGTTTTGTGTTATTGTTGAAGTGCTTTTTTTCAATTTGGTATTTAGTGAATAATTCTACTGTTATCACTTTTTTTCACTTTCTGAAATATACACAAAGAAGAGATGAAATCACAATTGACAGAACTATTTTCCATCCATTAACTGAATAGTATGATTTATTCAAATATATAGGCAATGGACATTTTTATGAGTATTTACTTTTCATGCTAGTCATGAGCTATTCTTATTAAGGTATGAGCATTTCAATTGCAAAACAAATATCTTTGATTGGCTAAGTGAATTTTATAGAAAGTATTTGGTATAACAGGCCATGTCATTTTGTGTTGTTAGGAAGATCTAATGAACTCCATTGTTCCTTTTATCCAAGAATTGGCTGGCATTCCCAGTACAAAGAAGCTATGTGTTCAGCTATAATTTTTTTAAGATTACAGACTGTAACCATCCTATTATACTATCCAATATATTATATTCAAATAGTCCTGCTTGCATATTTTTTTCTACCAAGAATAAGAAAAAAATGCTTCTCTGAATGAATCCAAATTATACTGAAATCACACAAATGTGGAATTAGTTAACAATGTATAATATACAGCAACTAGGAGTTGTAGCCTATTTTAACTCTGTATTGAAACAAGAATCTTTGGGCTACTAGTCAGCATTTTAGAAGTTTTATACTTGAGAGCTCTTGTTAACATTTGTAATCTTGTTCCTTATATAGATGCTAAGGTATGTGCTAAGAAAACTAACATAAGGAAATTACAAAATGATTCTTCTTTTTTATGTTATGTCTTTTTCTACTTATTTTTTGGTTAAAAATTAGAATAAAACTGGTTTTAGTTAAACCAGTTAAGCCATTCCATAGTCATAAAATTCCTATGTTAGAGGTTTAAAAAGTACTGGATAAATGTTTAATTGAAGAAAAGAAATATTGTCCACAAGGGAATAGGATTTGAAAAAGAAAAATATATTCTAGTGGAGTGATCTTGGAGATGTCATAGTATTTTTCCTCAAAAGAATGCTCTGCTGAGTGAAATTCACATTCCACGTTTAAAATGAAAACAATGACAACAACAACAATAAAACTATGGTTATTAGGGTATAAGCATATTGAGGTCTCTGAAAGTCAGGAATATTTATCAAAATACACCATAAATGGCAGTTAAGATTTGTGCGAATGGCATGTCATAATATAATTTTTTTTGGTATATTTTCTCTCTGAAGTAAGAATCAAAGCAATCTCTTGAGAGTAAAGTGGGGAGAGCAGGATTAGCAGGTTTAGGAGAAGAGAAAAAGTTTAAAACAATTATTGCATTATACACATGCTCGGCACACAGTGAATGCTGTCAATTGACTTGAAATTATAGGTAGCATTTGCAGAGCCTAAGACTGTTTGTGGTCCTGCCATTTCAACTGAATTGTTGAATCAATTTTGTCAAGCATCATGTTAATAAGGTCAAAAAGCCAGTGAAACCGGTTGTCTGACTTGAATGATTGTGTGATGGAAGTGATTAGTAGAAACAGCCTTAAACTCACATTCATCCCCAAACCTGGTATCCAGACAAGCTATCCTGCTTTCCATGCTAGGCTCTTCCTGTTTTTTATTTTTTATTTTTTTTTCCCCCATGAAATCATTCTGTCTGTACTAATGCTCCTCAACATTTTAGAGCCCACATTTCCTACTGAAAGCATATTTCATAAGCCTGCTTTTAAGTTTCTTCAAATAAAAAAAATTAAATGTCAGAAACACGAGGGACTTTCAATTAGTTTAGAAATAAATACCTTTATGTTGATGGCATCAAATGTGTACTTTTTAGGGCATTTTCGGTTTAGCAGTGGCTTTGAAACCACACCTTGTTCCATTACCTCCATATGTTCTCTAAGGGAATCATGTGCTAGTAAATTTCTTTTAATAATAAAAATTTTCATATTTTCCAAAATCTAATTCTTGATAACTTTTCGTTGGTACTTATTTTTAAATATTGAACCTCAATGAGTATTAATTTTATGTTTTGCACAAAATATCTAAAACAACTATCATTGGTGTGGAAATTAAGTTACAGCTTTTATCAACCTTTACTTGACTAAGTGAAGTCTCATTTGTGGCTTCCCATTGTCTACATATTAAAAATAAATTTTTTATTAAGAAGATAGGATTAATTAAACCCAGATCTAAAATCTGACTCGTTTGTTGTTTTAGGAGTATCATAGCAAGGCACATAGGATCTGTTAGTACTTAAAATTCTAAGATTTATTTTAGTTCTAGATATTCTTTCTTCTAGGGGCCCTAGAAGGATTAAGTCCTAGTTTTCCACTGTGGCAACCCAGTAACTAATACACATTTTCTTGTTTTTTCTTCCATCTTCATTTCACATTGTCATTGTCTCACAGTTCTTCCTGTCCTTACCTCCCAAATACACTTGCAGTCATGTTTTTATGTCAGGTACTGCTTCTGGGGAGCCACACATAAGATAACTTTATTTTTTAAATTACTGGTTGACCTCACACAGAATTTGTTAAGATGTGGGAAAAAAATGCAGACAATCCAAGTCTACACTTTTACATTATTTCTTTTATTTTTTCTTAAAATAAAGAAAACTAGAATCATATAGTTATTTTCTCCAAACTTTTATCTTGCTACATCATTATACACGAAACCTCTATTAAAATAAATTGTAATATTTGTTATGATTTTATTTCATTTTTATTTTATTTTAATAATATTTTATTTCAAATATTTTATTTTTATTTTATTTTTAAGACTTGCTCTAAATTCAACTTCTATTTAACTGATAAACATAGATTGTCAAAGATAATGCAAACATCCAAGATATTTCAAATAGAAGAGGGTTTAATACTGGGGCAGGCTAAAGGAGCAGAAATAGGTGACAATGAAAGTAGTTTGGAATTGATGCCTCTGCCATGTTCTTGATAGCCTAAATGTTGCTATTTACATGCAAACTCAGAAATCTGTACAAAACCACTACCAACGTCACAATTCATCTACAGGCTTCATGTGATGGCAGGGAAATACGAAGGTCACTGCAAAGCCCCTTTTTGCAAAGTCATATTTTAGCTGCTGTTCTTAGACACATAAGATCATGGCTTCTGACTAATTTTCTACCTTCTAAGTTTTGAGTAACTGCATTTCACAGAAGGTAATCATATCCAGAACCCTTAAACAAGAGTCTAATATATTCAATTCCCAGGCTTCTCATGCCTAAAATTGAGTGCAGACAGTAGAAAGAAAAAAAATGATGATTGAACAGCAACAAAAGCAATAACAAAATATTGCTGAACAGTGAATGTTAACATAAGTCACAGAATTTTATTGGACTCGAACTTCACATTTACTTAGTAAATTTAAAATCTCTCTCTATTTCCATATACACACACACACATATATGTATATATATATATATATATATATATATATATATATATATACATGTGTGCCTGTGTGTGTGTATGTGTATGCACAAAGACAGAAATGTACTTTGTTTAGCACACTATTAAGTTACAGTTGGGCTCTGCATAGATACTTAGATACTATACTAATGATAAAAATCCTTTTAAATGAGTTTAAAACAAAGCATGTAGCAATTTCCTGCCATTATTACAAGTTAGTGACCTTCACTTATTGTATCATTTTTATCTTCTATGTGTCTTGCTCATGTTCATAATTTATAAGTAACATATTACAGTAAAAATTTGACAATTACATGCTCCTTTTTCTAACATATGTGCCATTTATCTACGGCTGCATTAGTTTCCCAAGACTGCTATAACAAATTACAACAAACTTGACTTAAAACAACAGGAATTTATCCTCTTTTAGTTCTGGAGGTCAGAACTGCAAAATCAAGGCGTCTGCACCTTCTGGAGGCTCTGAAGAAAATCTGTTTCATGCCTCTCTCCTAGTTTCTGGTTGCAGGCAATTCTTGGGTTTCCTTTGCTAGTAGACACATCACTGAAATCTCTGCCTCCATCTATATATCCTCTTCATCTTTGTATGTTTCTGTGTCTTCCTTTCTTATTATAAAGACCCCTGTTATTGGATTTACGCCCCAACATAATCTAAGATAATCTCATTTCAAGATTCTTACCTTAATTATACCGGCAAAGATCTTATTCCAAATGAAGTAACATTCTGAGATTCCTGGTGGACATACCCTTTAAGGGACTACTCTCCACCCTACTATACTGTGTAAAAAATTACTCCAGAATTTGTCGGTTTAAAAAGGCAAACATTATTATATCACAATTTCTGTGAGTTGAGGAACCTAGGCATGGCTTAACCAGGTACACAGGCTCAGGGCATTTCACAAACTACGATCCGTTTGTAGACTAGGACTACTACCTTCATCTAAGATTCTTCGGGGAGGATACATTTCCAATCTCTTCATATGACTATCGACAGATTTAGGTCCCTACTGGATGATGGTTGAAGACATCACACTATGCCACTGAGGATCTCCAAAAGGCAGTTTTCCACATGGTACCTGGCTTCCTACAACAAGCGAAAGAGAACAAGAGAAGGTGCCCACGACAAAAAATTGCCTGCAACCAGGATGCTTTTTGAAACCTAATGTCAAAGGTGAAATCCCACCAATTTTGTTATACTCTATTTGTCAAAAGCAAGTCATTAGATAAGCCCATGCTCAAGGAAATGGCATTACAAATGAGAATAAATATCTGGAGGAGAAAGTCACTGAGAGCCATCTTAGAAACTGCCTAATACAAATTATTTCTCTATCTTTTGTTCAGTTTCATCAAATCAATACTTTTCAGTGACTACATACATTCTCTAAAGTGCATTTCATTAAGGAAGAAGAAAGGAAAGAGCAAAAGAGAGGTGAGTATTATTAAAACATGAATAAAAGTGTCTGAGTGTAGTCAAAAAATAAAATAAAACAAAACATTTTGGAAAGAAATACTTCCAATAGTCAGACAAGAAATTATTATGCTTAATCATATTTTAGAACACTTATTTTCTACTAGAGAGACAAACATGAAGTGGTATCTAGTTAATATATATTTTTATTTATTTTTTATTTCATTATCCAGTTTTGTTAATATTTTAGTCTTTAAAATTTAATGCTTTTGGTTTTGTGTCATGTATTACATACTGTTTTTCCTATTACACTTTCCTTGAAAAAGATCCTTATTTCATTTTACTTAAGACAGTCTTTTCCTAATGGAAATAAAACGAATCTTACTTTTATAATTATGCCCCTTGGTCTTTAGGTAGACAAGTAAAATGATTTCTAGATTACTTTAATAAGCAAAATTAGATGTAATTGAAAAAATTAGATTTTTGTAAAAATCTGAGCTACTTGTGTATGCTTCATGAGTTTTAGCTGTCTAAATGGACAAATGGATTTTTAAATTATTTATATTTCTCAGTTTGGGAATTTTATAAGTTTCTTAACTTTTTTTAAGTGCTAAAAGCCTGTGCTTATAAGCATTTTGAATTAATTTTCAATCTAATAGTTTCAGGTATTTCAAGCTGAATATTTAAAATATAATTCAGTATACTAGATAGATTAATTAATGGCAAATAATTGGTAGAATTATTTGAAGCATTTATTTGGAAAGTTTTGAATGTATATTAATTACAGCATAGCTAAATTTAGAACATGTATTGGTTATGATGACTGGATGCATTTTATCTAGCCAAGAAAAAGCCAGATTTTTTACCTATTGCTTCTCCTACACATTTCTCCATTGCACTATGTATGAACAAAATCCATAAAGTAGAGAACAGTCATTGAAAGTAGAAATAACTTAGTGTATATTAAAATACAAATAGTTCAGAATAGTCAAAACAATTTTGAAAAAGGCAAATAAAAGTGTAGTATTTACACTGATCAATTTTAAGAAAAAAAACAGTAATAAGGAAAATGTGGTATTTGTGTAGGATGGACATGCATGTGATTAGAACAGAGTAGGAAACAAAGAAATATGCTACCTCATACATGCTCAACTGATTTTCAATAAAGGTGTGAAAATGTAGAATATAGAATAGACATTCTTTTGAAAGATGTCTCTAAAATAAATGAGTATCCATTTGGAAAAAAATGAATATATATCCTTACCTCACATCAAGGGTTGAAATTAACTTACAGTGGATCATAGAGCAAAACAGAAGATAAGAAATGTATTCAAGAAAATATAGAAGAAAATCTTTTGTTTTCAAGAATAGAAAAAGATTTCCTAGTATGCAAAAAGCACAAACCATGGAAAAAATCATAAGCTTCATCAAACTTGAAATATTTTGGTCTCTGAAAGATACTAGTCACTATCACATACTTGAAAAAGATAAATTACAAAGTGGAAGAAAATATAAGCAAGGGAGTGCTTCCAAGATGGTCTAGTAGGAAGAGCTCCAGTCTGCAGCTCCCAGCGAGATGGACACAGAAGACGGGTGATTTCTGCATTTCCAACAGAGGTACCTGGTTCATCTCACTGGGACTGGTTGGACAGTGAGTGCAGCCCATGGACAGCAAGCCAAAGCAGGGTGGGGCATCACCTCACCTGGGAAGTGCAAGGGGTCAGGGGGTTTCCCTTTCCTAGCCAAGGGAAACGGTGACAGACTGTACCTGGAAAAACAGTGCACTCCTGACAAAATACTGTGCTTTTTGATGGTCTTAGCAACTGCAGACCAAGAGATATCCTCCTGTGCTTGGCTCAGCAGGTCCTATGCCCACAGAGCCTTGCTCACTACTAGCACAGCAGTCTGAGATCCACCTGTGGGGCTGCAGCCTGGCAGGGGGAGGGGTATCTGCCATTGCTGAGGCTTGAGTAGGTAAACAAAGTGGCCGGGAAGCTCTAAATGGGTGGAGCCCACTGCAACTCAGCAAGGCCTACCGCCTCTATAGACTCTACCTCTGTGGGCAGGGCATAGCTGAACAAAAGGCAGCAGACAACTTCTGCAGACTTAAACGTCCCTGTCTGACAGCTCTGAAGAGAGCAGTGGTTCTCCCAGCACAGTGTTCAAGCTCTGAGAATGGATAGACTGCCTCCTCAAGTGTGTCTCTGACCCCCATGTAGCCTGAATAGGAAGCACCCCAAAATAGGGGCTGACAGACACCTCATACAGGTGGGTGCCCCTCTGGGAAGAGCCTTCCAGAGGAAGGATCAGGCAGCAATATTTGCTGTTCTGCAATATTTGCTGTTCTGCAGCCTCTGCTGGTGATACCCAGGCAAACAGGGTCTGGAGTGGACCTCCGGCAAACTCCAACAGACCTTCAGCTGAGGGGCCTGACTGTTAGAAGGAAAACTAACAAACAGAAAGGAATAGCATCAACATCAACAAAAAGGACATCCACACCAAAACCCCATCTGTAGGTCACCAACATCAAAGACCAAAGGTAGATAAAACCACAAATATGGGGAGAAACCAGAGCAGAAAAGCTGAAAATACCCAAAACTAGAGTGCCTCTTCTCCTCCAAAGGATTGCAACTCCTCGCCAGCAACAGAACAAAACTGAATGGAGAATGACTTTGATGAGTTGACAGAAGTAGGCTTCAGAAGGTCGGTAATAACAAACTTCTCCGAGCTAAAGGAGCATGTTCTAACCCATCGCAAGCAATCTAAAAACCTTGAAAAAGGTTAGACAAATGGCTAACTAGAATAAACAGTGTAGAGAAGACCTTAAATGACTTGATGCAGCTGAAAAACACAGCACAAGAACTTCGTGATGTATGCACAAGCTTCAATAGCCGATTCAATCAAGCGGAAGAAAGGAGATCAGTGATTGAAGATCAAATTAATGAAATAAAATGAGAAGACAACGTTAGAGAAAATAGAGTAAAAAGAAATGAACAAAGCCTCCAAGGAATATGGGACTATGTGAAAAGACCAAATCTAAGTTTGATTGGTGTTCCTGAAAGTGATGGGGAGAATGGAACCAAGTTAAAAAACACTCTTCAGGATATTATCCAGGAGAACTTCCCCAATGTAGCATGGCAGGCCAACATTCAAATTCAAGAAATACAGAGAACACCACAAAGATACTCCTCGAGAAGAGTAACACCAAGACATATAATTGTCACATAATTGTCAACCAAGGTTGAAATGAAGGAAAAAATGTTAAGGGGAGCCAAGGAGCAAGGTCGGGTTACCCACAAAGGGAAGCCGATCAGATTAACAGAGGATCTCTTGGCAGAAACCCTACAAGCCCGAAGAGAGTTGGAGCCAATATTCAATATTCTTAAAGAAAAGAATTTTCAACTCAGAATTTCATATCCAGCCAAACTAAGCTTCATAAATGAAAGAGAAATAAAATTCTTTACAGACAAGCAAATGCTGAGAGATTTTGTCACCACCAGGCCTGCCATACAAGAGTTCCTGAAAAAAGCACTAAACATGGAAAGGAACAACCAGTACAAGCCACTGCAAAAACATGCCAATGTGTAAAGACCATTGATATGATGAAATGACATCAATTAATGGACAAAATAATCAGCTAACATCGTAACGACAAGATCAAATTCACACATAACAATATCAACTTCAAATGTAAATGGGCTAAATGCCCCAATTAAAAGACACAGACTGGCAAATTAGATAAAGAGTCAAGATCCATCAGTGTGTTGTATTCAGAAGACTTATCTCATGTGCAGAGACACACATAGGCTCAACATAAAAGGATGGAGGAAGATCTACCAAGCAAATGGAAAACAAAAAAAAAGCAGGGGTTGCAATCCTAGTCTCTGATAAAACAGACTCTAAACCAACAAAGATCAAAAGAGACAAAGAAGGCCATTACATAATGGTATACAGATCAATTCAACAAGAAAAGCTAACTATCCTAAATATATATGCACTCAATAAAGGAGCACCCAGATTCATAAAGCAAGTCCTTAGAGACCTACAAAGAGACTTAGACTCCCACACAATAATAATGGGGGATTTTAACACCCCACTGTCAATATTAGAAAGATCAATGAGACAGAAGGTTAACAAGGATATCCAGGATTTGAGCTCGGCTCTGCACCAAGCGGACCTAATAGAATTCTACAAAACTCTCCACCCCAAATCAACAGAATATACATTCTTCTCAGCATCACATTGCACTTATTCTATAATTGACCACATAATTGGAAGTAAAACACTCCTCAGCAAATGTAAACGAACAGAAATCACAACAATCTGTTTCTCAGACCACAGTGCAATCAAATTAGAACTTAGGATTAAGAAACTTACTCAAAATTGCACAACTACATGGAAACTGAACAACCTGCTCCTGAATGACGACTGGTTAAATAACGAAATGAAGGCAGAAATAAAGATGTTCTTTGAAACCAATGAGAACAAAGACACAATGTACCAGAATATCTGGGACACATTTAAAGCAGTGTGTAGAGGGAAATTTATAGCACTAAATGCCCACAAGAGAAAGCAAGAAAGATCTAAAATCAACACCCTAACATCACAATTAAAAGAGCCAGAGAAGCAAGAGCAAACACATTCAAAAGCTAGCAGAAGGCAAGAAATAACTAAGATCAGAGCAGAACTGAAGGAGATAGAGATATAAAAAATCCTTCAAAAAATCAATGAATCCAGGAGCTGGTTTTTTGAAAAGATGAACAAAATAGACTGCTAGCAAGATTAATAAAGAAGAAAAGAGAGAAGAATTAAATAGATGCAATAAAAAATGATAAAGGGGATATCGCCACCAATCCCACAGAAATACAAACTATCATCAGAGAATACTATAAATATCTCTAGGCAAATAAACTAGAAAATCTAGAAGAAATGGATAAATTCCTGGAAACATACACCCTCCCAAGAGTAAACCAGGAAGAAGTTGAATCTCTGAATAGACCAATAACAGGTTCTGAAATTGAGGCAATAATTAATAGCCTACCAACCAAAAAGTCCAGGACCAGACGAACTAATAGCCGACTTCTGCCAGGGGTACAAAGAAGACCTCATACCATTCCTTCTGAAACTATTCCAATCAATAGAAAAAGAGGGAATCCTCCCTAACTCATTTTATGAGACCAGCATCATTCTGATACCAAAGCCTGGCAGAGACACAACAAAAAAAGAGAATTTTAGACCACTATCCCTGATGAACATCAATGCGAAAATCCTCAATAAAATACTGGCAAACTGAATCCAGTAGCACATCAAAAAGCTTATCCACCAGGATCAAGTCGGCTTCATCCCTGAGATGCAGGGCTAGTTCAACATATTGAAATCAATAAACGTAATCCATCACATAAACAGAACCAGTGACAAAAACCACATGATTTTCTCGATAGATGCAGAAAATACCTTTGATAACATTCAACAGCCCTTCATGCTAAAAACTCTCAATAAACTAGGTATTGATGGAATGTATTTCAAAATAATAAGAGCTATTTATGACAAACCCACAACCAATATCATACTGCATGGGCAAAAGCTGGAAGCATTCCATTTGAAAACCAGCACAACACAAGGATGCCCTCTGTCACCACTCCTACTCAACATAGTGTTGGAAGTTCTGGCCAGGGCAATCAGGCAAGAGAAAGAAATAAACTGTATTCAATTAGGAAAACAGGAAGTCAAATTGTCCCTATTTGCAGATGACATGATTGTATATTTAGAAAACCCCATCGTCTCAGCCCAAAATGGCCTTCAGCTGATAAGCAACTTCAGCAAAGTCTCAGGATACAAAACCAATGTGCAAAAATCGCAAGCATTCCTATACACCAATAACAGACAAACAGAGGGCCAAATCATGAGTGAAGTCCCATTCACAACTGCTACAAAGAGAATAAAATACCTAGGAATCCAACTTACAAGGGAGGTGAAGGACCTCTTCGAGGAGAAATACAAACCACTGCTGAAAGAAATAAAAGAGAACACAAATAAATGGAAGAATATTCCATGCTCATGGATAAAAAGAATCAATATCATGAAAATGGCCATACTGTCCAAGGTAATTTATAGATTCAATGCCCTCTCCATCAAGCTCCCAATGACTTTTTTCACAGAATTGGAAAAAACTACTCTCAAGTTCATATGGAACCAAAAAAGAGCCCTCATAGCCAAGACAATCTTAAGCAAAAAGAACAAAGCTGGAGGCATCACACTACCTGACTTCAAACTATACTACAATGTTACAGTAACCAAAACAGCATGGTACTGATACCAAAACAGATATATAGACCAATGGAATACAACAGAGGCCTCAGAAATAACACAACACATCTACAACCACCTGTTCTTTGACAAACCTGACAAAAACAAGCAATGGGGTAAGGATTCCCTATTTAATAAATGGTACTGGGAAAACTGGCTAGCCATATGTAGAAAGCTGAAACTGGATCCCTTTCTTACACCTTATACAAAAATTAGCTCAAGATGGATTAAAGTCTTAAATGTAAGACCTAAAACGATAAAAAACCCTAGAAAAAAACCTAGGCAATACCATTCAGGACATAGGCATGGGCAAAGACTTCATGACTAAAACACCAAAAGCAATGGCAACAAAAGCCAAAATAGACAAATGGAATCTAATTAAACTAAAGAGCTTCTGCACAGCAAAAGAAACTATCATCAGAGTGAACAGGCAACCAACAGAATGGGAGAAAATTTTTGCAATCTACCCATCTGACAAAGGGCTAATAACCAGAATCTACAAAGAACATAAACAAATTTTCAAGAAAAAAACAACCCCATCGAAAAGTGGGCAAAGTATTTGAACAGACACTTCTCAAAAGAAGACATTTATGAAGCCTACAGACACATGAAAAAGTGCTCATCATCACTGGTCACCAGAGAAATGCAAATCAAAACCACCATGAGATACTATCTCATGCCAGTTAGAATGGTGATCATTAAAAAGTCAGTGAACAACAGATGCTGGAGAGGATGTGCAGAAATAGGAACTGTTTTACACTGTTGGTGGGACTGTAAATTAGTTCAATCATTGTGGAAGACAGTGTGGCAATTCCTCAAGGATCTAGAACTAGAAATACCATTTGACCCAGCGATCACATTCCTGGGTATATACCCAAAGGATTATAAATCATGCTACTATAAAGACACATGCACACATATGTTTATTGTGGCACTATTAACAATAGCAAAGACTTGGAACTAACCCAAATGTCCATTAATGATAGACTGGATGAAGAAAATGTGGCACATATACACCGTAGAATACTATGCAGTTGTAAAAAAGGATGAGTTCATGTCCTTTGCAGGGACATGGATGAAGCTGGAAACCATCATTCTCAGCAAACTATCACAAGATAAAACCAAAGAAAACCAAACACCACATGCTCTCACTCATAGGTGGGAATTGAACAGTAAGAACACATGGTCACAGGGTGGGGAAAGTCACACACTGGGGCCTATCAGGGGGTGGGGGGATGGTTGGAGGAGGGATAGCATTTGGAGAAATCCCTAATGTAAATGATGAGTTGATTGGGTACAGCAAGCCAACATAGCACATGTATACCTATGTAACAAACCTGCACGTTGTGTGCATGTACCCTAGAACTTAAAGTATAATTTTAAAAATTTAAAAAGAAAATATTAGCAACATATACTTATATCCAAAGTATATACAGAAACTAACTCCATTAAGAAAATGGACAAATGATTTCAGCAGACACTTCACAAACCAAGATATCAAATGATCAAGCAGCACCTGCCAAAGTGATCAGCATCTTTAATCATTATGGATTAGCACTGTAAACCCATTAGAATGGCTTAAAATTTTAATGACTGACCCATACCAAGAAATACCAAGGATGTGGAGCAACTAGAGTTTTTATTCGCTGTTCTTAGTTATGGTACAACCAATTTGGAAAACAGATTGTCAATTTCTTATAACTTTAAACATGTCCTTACTTTTATATCCCAGCCATATCACTCCTAGGTATTTACTCAGGGAAAATGAAAATGTGAATCCACAAAAAGACTTTTGCAAAAATGCTCATAACAGATTTATTAAAAGAGTCTAAATTGGATAAAACACAGATGTTCAACAGCAGGTGAACAGATAAACAAATTGTGATATATTCGTATAATGAAATACTGTTCAACCTTAGAGGAGAACAAACTATTGTTACACACAGCATAAAGGAATCTTAAAAAAAGGTATGCTGAGCAAAAGAAGACAGAACAAAATACGTAGTGGGTATATAATTCCATATATAGTCTATAATAATTCTATATATAATTCTATATTAGGCAGCATTAATTCTGAATGACAGGAAACCTATTAGTGGTTGCCTGGAACTTGAAGAGGTGGGTGACTGCAGAGATATCCAACAGAACATTCTGGAGTAATGGAAATTTTCTGTATTTGAAGCATACTTTGGTCATCTCATAGAACTATACTCTTAGCATAATGCATTTTAGTATATATAAATTATATCAGAATAAGGTTAAATTTCAGTATGTACATATCAATTTTTGGAAATATTTCTGAAGCTACTATTTGTTTTTAATTTATCAAAAAATTAATGTGATTGAAGAACAGTTTAATTTTTAAGCATGTAAATAGAATGGATAGCTGCATAAAGCAGAGATTTGCTGCCCAATAACCACTAGTCACAAGTGGCTATCAAGCCCTTGAAATGTGGCTATGCTGGATTGAGATGTGCTGTAAATGTGAAAATAAACACTACATTTTGAAAACATAGTATGAAAAATGATTTTAAATATCTGAATACTTTATATTGATTGCACATTGAAATATTTTTGATATATTAGGTAAAATAAAATATATTATGCTCAGAATAGTAATACATAGTCAATATGTCATATTCAACTTATTACATGTTTTAAGTATATTATGTCATCTATTTCCTTTAAGATTGCAATTTTATTTTTATTTTTATACATTTAGGGGATACAAGTGCATTTTTTTACATAGATCTATTGTGTAATGAAGTCTGGGCTTTTAATGTAACTGTAACCTAAATATTGTACATTATACCCAATACGATAATAGATAAATATAATGATAATATATTTAAAATATACCCAATAGTATATTATACCCAATATAATGATACATATCCAATAATATACCCAAAAATAATATAACCAATAATAATATACTCAATATAATAATAAATATTCCCAATAAAGGAATGAGTTAATTTCTCTTCCCTTACCCCTCTCCCATTGTTTCGCTTTTTGGAGTCTTCAATGTCTATTATTACACTCTGTAGGTCCATGTGTATCTATTGTTTAGCTTCCACTTATAAGTGAGAACATACAGTATTTCACTTTCTGAGTTACTTCACTTAAGATTATAGCCTTCAGTTCCATCCATGTTGTAGCAAAAGACATGATTTTCTTCTTTTTTATGACTGAGTAGTATTCCATTGTGTGTATATGCCACTTTTTAAAATCTGATCATTTCTTGGTGGACTATTAGGTTGATATCACAACTTTGCTATTGTGAATAATGCTGTGATAAACATACGAGTGCAGGTGACTTTTTTATATAATAAATTTTTCTTTTGGGTAGATACCCAGTAGTGGGATTGATAAATCAAATGGTTAAGTCTATCTTTAGTTGTTTGAGAGATCTCCATACTGTAGTCCATAGAGGTTGTGCTAATTTACATTCCAATCAACATTACGTAAGTGTTTCCTTTTCTCCACATCTTGGCCAATATCTGTTGTTTTTTTGGCTTTTTAATGATAGTCCCTGAGACTGATGTAAGATGGTATCTCATTGTGGTTTTAACTTGCATTTCTCTGATAAAAAGTGATATTGAACATTTTCTCACATGTTTGCTGGCCACTTTTATATCTTCTTTTGAAAAATGTCTGTTCTCGTCCTTTGCTTACTTTATAATGGAATTATTTGTTGTTGTTGAGTTCCTTGTAGATTCTGGATATTAGCCCTTTGTGAGATGCATAGTATGCAAATATTTTTTCCCATTTGGTAGATTGTCTGTTTACTGTATTCATTATTTCTTTTGTGGTGCAAAAGCTTTTAAGTTTAATTAAGCTTCATTTGTCTATTTTTTGTTTTTGTTTTTGTTTTTGATGCCCTTGTTTTGAGATCTTCAATTCTTTGCCTAGTCCAATAACCAGAAGAGTTTTTCTTAGGTTTTCCTCTAGGATTTTTACAGTTTCAGGTCTTACATTTGAGTCTTCTATCCATTTTGAGTTAGTTTTTGTATATGATGAGAGATAGGTGTCCAGTTATATTATTCTGCCTAAGGCTATCCAATTTTTCCCAGCACCATTTATTGAAAATGGTTTCCTTTTCCCGAGGTATATTTGTGTCAACTTTGTTGAAGATTGGTTGGTTGTGGGAGGTGGCTTTATTTCTGGGTTCTCTATTCTGTTCCATTGATCTAGATGTCTATTTTTATATAGGTACCATGCTATTTTGATTACCATAGCCTTGTCATAAAATTTGAAGTCAGGTAATGTGATGGCTCTAGCTTTCTACTTTGTGCTTAGGATTGCTTTGGCTGTTTCTTGGTTCCATATGAATTTTAGAATTATTTTCTCTAATTCTGGGAAAAATTACATTGCTAGTTTGATAGGGACTGCATCAAGCCTGCAGATTGCTTTGGGCAGGATGGTCATTTTAATGATATTGATTCTTTTGTTCCATAACATGAGATGTTTTTCCATTCATTTGTGTTATCTACAAATACACGCATGGGTATTTTGTAATTCTCCCTATAGAGATTTTTCACCTTGATTAAATGTATTATTAGGTATTTAATTTTTTTGAAGCTATTGTAAATAGGGTTGAATTCTTGATTTGCTTCTCATTGTTGGTGTATAGAAATGCTACTGATTTTTGTACATTGATTGAGTCCTGAAACTTTACTGAAGTCATTTAGCAAATCTAGAAGTCTTTTGGAGGAGTCTTTAGGGCTTTCTAGGTGTAAGGTCATATCACCAGTGAACAGAGATAACTTGACTTTTTCTTTTTCAATATAGGTGTCTTTTATTATTTTCTCTTGCCTGATTGTTCTGGATAGGACTTGCAGTATCATTTTGAACAGGAATGGTAAAAGTGGGCATCTTTGTCTTACTCCAGTTATTGGGGGAAGGCTTTTAACTTTTCTCATTCATTATGATGTTGACTGTTGATTTGTCTGTCATATGTGGTTTTTATTATTTTGAGGTATGCTCCTTCAATGCTTAATTAGTTGAGGGTTTTTTATATTGAATGCTTTTTATGCATCTATTGAGATGATCATACAGTTTTTCTTTTGAATTCTCTTTATGTGATGTATCACATTTACTTACTTGCATATGTTGAACTATCCTTGTATCCCTGGAATAAAGCCCACTTGATCATGGCGTATTATCTTTTTGATGTGCTGTTTAATTTAGCTTGTTAGTTAGTATTTTTGTTGAGGATTTTTGCATCTATGTTCCTCAGGGATATCAGCCTGTAGTTTTCTTTTTATGTTGTGTCCTTACTCAACTTTGGTATTGAGGCAATATTGTCCTTGTAGAATGAGTTAAGAAGGATTCTCTCCTCTTCAACTTTTTGAAACCATTTCATTAGGATTGATACCAGTTCTTCTTTGTACACATGGTAGGATTTGGCTGTAAATTTGGTCCTGAGCTTTTTTCTTTTGGGAGACTTTTTTTATTATTATTACTGATTCAATTTAAGTTACTGATCTCTTTAGGAGTTCTGCTTACTCCTTGTTCAATCTTGAGAGTGTCTATGTTTCCAGTTTATCCATTTCCTGTAGATTTTCTAGTTTGTACATTTAGAGAAGCTCATAGTAGTCTCCGATAATCTTTTTTATTTCTATGCTATCAGTTGTAATGTTACCTCTATTGTTTCTGATTGTGCTTATTTGAATCTTCTTTGTTTCTTGGTTAATCTAGCTAGTGGCCTATCAATTTTATATATCTTTTTCTTGATCCTTTGTATTTCTTTTTTATCTGAATGTTACTTACTTTTGATTTGATCTTTGTTATTTCCATTCTTCTAGCTTTGGGTTCTGTTTGTTCTTACTATTCCAGTTCCTTCAGGTGCAATGTTTCATTGTTAGCTTGAGATCTTTTTCTACTTTTTTGATGTACTCATTTAACCTTATAAACTTTCCTCATACTGCTTTTCCATATACCAAAGGCTGTATCTCTATTTTCATCTGGGTTTATCCAAAGATTATTTAGGGACAAGTTTTACAGTTGCATGTAGTTTTGAGAGTTCCTCCTGATATTCATTTCTAGTTTTATTCCACTGTTGTGAAAGAAGATGTTTGATATGATTTTGACTTTTAAAAATTTATTGAAACTTGCCTTGTAGCCTTGCATAGGGTCCATTTTTAAGAATATCTTATCTGCTGATGAGAAAAAGACATATTCTGTGGTGTAGGTTAGAATGTTATGTAAATGCTGTTAGGTCTACTTAGTCTAGAGTCCAATTTAAGTCCAGAGTTTCTTTGTTGCTTTTCTGCCTTGATGATCTGTCTGACGCTGTCAGTTGAGTGCTGAAGTCTCCTGCTCTTATTACATTGCCAGGATTGTTATGCTGGTTTATTCTCATCTAGAGAAGCTGTCACTTATTTTTGAATTTACTTTCATTTGGATGAGACTTTTTCCTGAGGTTGTGACTATAATATATGATAAATGGGGTCATTGGAGTTTGCTTTTGAGTGCTTTCTGGGGCCATGACTTTGTTAAATTCCTTGGTTATAGACAGCCTTAATTTGGTGCTTTTCTCGAATGTTAGTTACAGTAGCAGTGCACTGGGCTTGTGAGGAGGCTCTCAGCTTACTGCAGGGATGGGGAGGTGGAGGTCTCAAAAAGCTTATCTTGCTCCCAAGCATTATACACTGGCCTCAGCAATTTTGTTTTGTTTTGTTTTGTTTTTTTGACAGAATCTCGCTCTGTTGCCAGGATGGAGTGCAGTGGCGTGATCTCGGCTCACTGCAACCTCTGCCTCCTGGGTACAAGTGATTCTCCTGCCTCAGCCTCCTGAGTAGCTGGGACTACAGGCACGTGCCACCACGCCCAGCTAATTTTTGTATTTTTTAGTAGAGATGGGGTTTCACCATGTTGGCCAGGATGGTCTCAATCTCTTGACCTCGTGATCTGCCCACCTGGGCCTCCCAAAGTGCTGGGTTTACAGGTGTGAGCCACCACGCCTGGCTGCAAATTTTGTATTGGGTAATGCAGTTCTACTGCAGGCCGGTAGGTGGTGATTGCAGGTGACAGACAGCTGTGGAAGAGGCTCATGGGTATAAGCCTGATCTTTGTTTACTTGGGGGAGCTCTCTGTTGCCTCATGCCATAGGCTTGTCTGTGGAATGCCCTGTGTCCTGAGTTCCCTGCTCACCCTCAGGATGGGAGACGAAGCTCGGTTATACATCAGTGAGGAGCATAAGCACCATCCCTGTGGAGGGTGGCAGGGGGAGTTCCTGGTGAAATGAGCTGAGGTCTCTGTTTGTGGGGACATGGCTATACCAACTCCACATCATGGGAAGGCAGGAACGCCATTGGCTTCCCTATCACACCCCTGTCCTGGGGCTCGCATCTTTCAGTTCAGACAGACACTGCAGTATATCTCTAGGACACAATGTACCTGAGAGCCACAGAATGCGCCTGTCCCCAAGCTGTGTCAAAATGGCTTCAAGATGGAGTCTCTTCCTTCAGCCCCAAAGACAGCTCTGTGGCTCACTTGTTCTATGCTGCAGAGACGCTGCTGCTCCATGTAGAGAGGAGAAAGGCCCCTACTTTTCTGCAAAAATAGGCCTAGTAGGCCCATTGCCAAAAGGGGTGCTGCCACCCGCCTAATAGCCCTGGAATGGCCCTCTTCAGAGACACAACTCCACCCATCCTGTGTAAGCAGCCACAGCTGTGTTATCCTCAGTGTGCATGGAGGAGGGAGGAGTCTCCTTCTCCACTACTGTGCCTGAGCACTGGTGCCACCTGGCCCCTTGGGTGAAACCACACTTCTTCACTCATATCTCTGCTGGAAGGAGTACAATCACATCCAGTCCACAGTGGGGAACTCTCAGCACAAGAGAGCAGGCGCCATGATTTCCTTTGAATCAAGGGGCGCTTCCTTTGCACCCTGCACTCTATCTTCCAATAGGAGCATCACACCACAAGGACCAGACCACCAGTAATTTCACAGCTCCCCTGGGTCCAGCTGACCCCGTGTGGTTGCTGGAATACAAATGGGCACTAGAGAGTGTTTCAGGGATTTGGTAATGTGGACACACAAAGGCTGAGATTCCCTGGGCAAGACAACTTTCCACAATGTGTGTGCACCCAGTATGATGCCTACTGCTTCAGCTCGGATGTAGGGGAAGGGTGGATGATCCTGTGAGAGCTGGCTGTGTAGTGCATTGCCCTCCAAATATTTCCCAGATTACCTCCTACACCAGTGCCTGGGCTCACAAGGGTAAAGGAGCCTTCTGACAGTTTGGAGACCAGCAGTCTGCCACAGGGGTGAGGGGGAGCCAAGGACACTGCTATCTAGCCTTTCCACAGGACTCTAGGTGCCTCGGGATGCAATCTCTGTCACACCCTTGCTTCCTTCTTTTTTTGTGTCCTGTTTTCTTCCTGTGAGCACTCTCCCCTTAATCTATTTGAGTTGTGATTATTCACCTGTAACTTTGGTTCTTTCTGAAGAGAACTGGCCTCTGATGTCTCTAGTCAGTCATCTTGAAAAAAAGGGGGTGCATTTTTATATTTTATTTAGATTGCATTTTTAACCCAGGAACTATTTATACATTTAGAAAAAGGCAAATAATCTCACCAAGAATACAGCTGCGTCATTTCTAAACACACTTTCTTTGAGTAGCTTCTGAAATATTTGTGGAAATTATTTTCTAAAGTAGTGCTTCCTAAAGAGTTTGGAAATGATCAAGGCCTTGAGAGATTTTGCATAGAATGTAAAATTGTTAGAAAATGTGTTTAGGAAATGTTGGATTAAACAGCACTTAACAGATTTCCAAACAACATGTATTTCAGTAATTTTATCAAGCTAATGTGCGTTGTAAATCTTCAGAGAAGGGTTCTTAAAATATTCTTGTTTCCCCTTGACATAATCAAAAGAGTCATACTCAAGATTTTGTGCAATAAAATATGATGTCTCTACAAAAAAAAGCCATCTTTGAGCTATTTCGGAATAGATGCCTCATACATATATACTGAAATGCAAACTCAGAAGGTCTAGCACTACTTTTATAATGACTTGGATGAATATTATCCATTGACTTGATTACATTCTTATGCTTTTTTTCCTGCTTAGATTTTTCTCCAAATGTCAAAACAGCTTTGTAAGAAATAAGAGGAATGGAGAATGACTTCAAGTTTATTGTGTGCCTTCTGATTTCAGATGTTTGCTTCTACCCAGATGCAGTTTTTAATTTCTGAAAGAGATTAGATATTATCTCTGAATAAGAATTTTAAATATCATTTTTACATTTACTCAATTTATACAAGAAAATTAACTATTTCTAAATAATGATATTTCCATTTATATCAGATATTTCTATGAACTGTTGATGAGAAATTAATTTCTAAATAACCTTACAATTAAGGTATATCCTTAGAAGAGAGTTTGAAAAACATGTTTCCATGATACTAATGTATTACTAGTAAAATTGCATTACTATGTAAATAGAATTATAACTAATAAAAACATAAGTAATATACATAAATTATGATTTGAAAATAGGTTGGGCGTGCGGCTCATGCCTGTAATCCCAGCACTTTGGGAGGCCGAGGCAGGCAGATCACGAGGTCAGGAGATCGAGACCATCCTGGCTAACACGGTGAAACCTTGTCTCTACTAAAAATACAAAAATTTAGCCAGGCGTGGTGGTGGGCGCCTGTAGTCCCAGCTACTCGGGAGGCTGAGGCAGGAGAATTGCATGAACCTGGGAGGGGGAGCTTGCAGTGAGCCGAGATCAGGCCACTGCACTCCCACCTGGGTGACAGAGGGAGACACTGTCTCACAAAAAAAAAAATCATGCTCAATACATATGCAACTAGAGTTATTTACATATAATAATTCAAACATAAGAATTGTCATAGATTTTATCAGAATTAGGCAATCTGTAGAGCTCAGAAAAAGAATACAATTGCTAACCTTATTATGAATTAATTTAATTCCAAACTACCATTCAACTGATTAGATCATAAAGTAGCATAGGCCTCCTGCTGTGTAGGTGTTTGCAAAAACACAGCAACCCCAAATATCTAGTAATGGGAATGGTGCTGAGAGTAAATTGTTGATAATTTTGTTATGACACTAACTAGTTGAGAGCTATTGATGTCTTAGAAATCTCTTTATATTGGCAAAATTTTATTCTATCTTGAAAGATACATAAGACAACATTCATCTATGATTTGTCTCTAGAATGGCTATGTGTGATAAGCTAGTTTCATCATATAGAGTGTAAGTAATTTACAATTCCAGAAAGTATACTTGATAAACTCCAAGAGGAAGTATTTGACTTAATAATTCTAGGTTTCCAGTCAAATGAATCCTTTTAAACTAATGCTTTGTTCTTTTATTTCATATTTGCCCTACTTCCTTTTCAAAACATGCCTCTTAATAATAAATTTGCTTAAGAAATAACTTCAAACTTTTAATAACATATGATATAAGGGACTACCTAGCTTCTCTATGAGATTTTTTTTCCTGATTTCAACATTAAGAAGTTATGTTTTTACCTATTTTTCTGAGTGCACTTATTAATGTGTGAAAGTCCTTTAAATTCTGTTTCTGATTATTTCACTTTAGAAGGAAAGGAGTGCAAATAACAATCTAGGTATAAAATATTTTTTATTATCATTTCAGTTTGGAAATGAGACACATACTAAATATTGAGATATCAATATGTCTTGGTAATGTGTTATATTGTTAGAATTAATTTAATACTGGGTAGAATTTCCTGTTTACAATAATGTTTTGCTATTTAAGAATTCCTAAATTTATCTTTAAGTCTTCTAAGAAATTTAACTAATAATTTAGTTTGCACAGACATACAGATACACACAATTTGCTCCTCTGAGTGTGCTTTCAGAGTAAAGAAGCCAAAGGGAAGTCTGTCTCTACCCCTGCTGTCTTAACAGCATTGAAGACATGAATCAATGGGGCAGTTCCTTACCATGACAGGAGAGGCACAGCACTCCAAAAGAGCTAGCTCTGGTTTGGGGGATGGAGCGGCTATCGTATGCAAGATGTAAATGTTTATGGTGAAAAGCAATCCAACTTAATCACTGCAAAGCCAGATTTGAAAATGAGGTTCCATAAGGGGAGAAGTCATACTCCAAGACATGCCATCAACATAACATTGCTAATATATTGTTTTCCACAGGTCACAGTTCTAAGGAACATTACAATCAATTTTGATTACCTGTTGTCTGGAGGTCAAGTGAGCAAGAATAAAACAAACAGAAGTGTGCTCATACTTTTATCATTTCCTTCTGTACCCAACTGTGCACTAATGTTTGTTAGGAGTTTAGCACTGAGAGCTCAATTTGATTGGCCTACAAAACGGGTTGAAGAAGAGGGCAATAAACTGCTTCACCTGGTCCCATTCCTGTAGTCAATGCATGAGCCTTCTAGAGTAATTTATTTATTCAGTTAAAGAATCTGTCATCTCCTGCCAAATAAGTTCACATATTTGTTTACCTGTCAGTACTTCCTCAGTGTTTGATTGTTTGCTTGATATTTATGTTGGTATGTGCCTTTGTTTGAGTAAAAATTTCATAAAATTTTTCTGGTTAGCTCTCTGGGTCTGGTATTTCAATAGAGTGTATTATATTCTATTCTCCTGGGAGCTGATATTTATAAGATCTGAGGCCTATGTAGAAATAAGTTTTTGTAGAAGAACCCTGAAATATGGGGTCCCCCTTAAACACCTGTTGAAGAACTTAAATTTATACATTCGTTTTATTTTTAAAGAAACAGTAGCTGCATGTTTTTCCAAGCAATAAAGTACACCTTGTACATTTTTGTACAGCAGGTTTAAGTATGCAGAATGAAATATTATCAATAACATACATAAAATATATATAATTTGTATATCTACATTAGTGCAGCAAAATTATGTAATCACACAATACTTCCAAAATTGCTAATTTTATTTCAATGTTATATGATATTATCATATAACAATCAAAGCAGCTATTAGGTTGGTGCAAAACTTATTGTAGTTTTTGCCATTAAAAGTAATTTTCCTTTATTCTCTTTTATGCTTACATTACTGTCTTTTCTTAGACTTCAATACTTTAAACAGATATATAACTTTTATTCAAATACAATTTCTTTGTTATAACTTTAACAAAAGTTATAAGTAGGCAAATTAACAATTGGCTTGGCCTCCAACTATTACTAATTCAAGTTTCCCTCTTGCTGGTTAGTATTGCTTAAGATAAATCATGACACTTAAAGGATTCTGAAAAGTTTTCCTTATTGAGAGTTGAATTAGTCATAATTACACATATAGAGAAAATTCTATGGAAAATCTATTGTATAATGAGGGGCTGAGATTAATGGCTAAAACTACAGTTAATGACATTTACCATAGGATTTTTAGCGTAACTAAAAGCAATCTAAGAGAATGTGTTGCTATTTTAAAATGTGAACCGGCATATGGAGAGATTCAATCTGGGTTAAAAGGAAAATAAATAGATTGAAAGAGAAAAACTGAGGTAGAGGAGAGTTATTGCACATTCAGTATTTGATTTAATCCCATATTGAGTTCCATATGTTCACTTGAGAGGCACAGAGAGCCAAGAATATAAAATACCTTTTTTTCCCACTAATTACTTAGGCATGGTTTTCAAAGCAGAAGCTCTTTTGCCCACCAATTTTAATCAGAATATTGACATTTATTTTTTTTGGAAATTTCCATCATCTTCTAATAACTGAATATTTAGAGTATAACATTTTGTTCTAACCAGTGAAGCTATTAGAAAAATTTTATGAAACCCTTCAACCTCAAAGAACTTGCAATTTCAATAAATAATTGACTCATTTTATATATTTAAAGCAAGGTGAGTATTGCCGTTTATTAGAAAACTGTAAAAGTGATTCAAGTCAACATTTTAGTGCTCGATGGGTATAAAATAATTGTTATACAGATGCTAATAAAAGTGAGTAGGAATAAATTCCCTTTTTTTTCTTTTCTTTCTTTCTTTCTTTCTTTCTTTCTTTCTTTCTTTCTTTCTTTCTTTCTTTCTTTTCCTTCCTTCCCTCCTTCCCTTCCTTCCCTCCTTCCCTTCCTTCCCTCCTTCCCTTCCTTCCTTCCTTCCTTCCTTCCTTCCTTCCTTCCTTCCTTCCTTTCTTTCTTTCTTTCTTTCTTTCTTTCTTTCTTTCTTTCTTTCTTTCTTTCTTTCCTTCCTCCCTCCCTCCCTCCCTCCCTCCCTCCCTCCCTCCCTTCCTTCCTTCCTTCCTTCTTTCTTTCTTTCTTTCTTTCTTTCTTTCTTTCTTTCTTTCTTTCTTTGAGTCTCGCTCTGTCGCCCAGGCTGGAGTGCAGTGGCGCAATCTCCACTCACCGCAAGCTCTGCCTCCCGGGTTCAAACCATTCTCCTGCCTCAGCCTCCTGAGCAACTTGGACTACAGGCTCCTGCCACCACGCTGGGCTAATTTTTTGTACTTTTAGTAGAGATGGGATTTCACTGTGTTAGCCAGGATGGTTTTAATCTCCTGACCTCATGATCTGCCAGCCTTGGCCTCCCAAAGTGTTGGGATTACAGGCATGAGCCACAGCGCCCGGCCCCTTTTACTTAATTATGCTGATTTCAATTAAATATTTTCTATTATAAGAAGGTTTTTTGAAAAGCAACAGGGCAGCCCACATATTGAGGACTTAAAAGAAACAGCAGAAGCTTATATATGAGGATCAAGCAGGGGAGCTAATAAAAACTTCAATATATTTGCCTTAGTTCATTTGTTTACTGTTTTAGAAAAGAATAATATAGAAATAATTCTGGACTTGTTATTTACAGAGACATGTGTTTTTACTGGAGAAAAAAAAAATCTATATTTCCCCAAAATGCATATAGTATGTATTTTTACTGGAGAAAAATAAAAAAATCTATATTTCCCAAAAATGCATATAATATCACAATGCTAGGCAGAATTCCTATATTTTTTTCTTTCTGGCATGATTGCCTTCTTCTCACCCACTCCTGATACCCCTGTTTTTGAAGATAGTTCCATTGTTCTATTTCCTCAATAATCCAAAGGCACAATCTTAGCATTATTTTATGTACCATTAGCTTAATACTTACTAGAAAATATTAAATGGGCACATGTATTGCAAGCTATGCAGGACACTATAGAGGTTCCAGACATAGAATAAGTTCCCGGTGTCATGAGATTGATAAATCAAGAAAAAGAGACAAGGCTAAAAGCTGATTAAAGCACACAGGCCAATAATTAGAAAAATAACAATTTTTCTAACTCAGGGTTTTCCTAATTATTTACTTAGATTTCATGGCTTTACCTTTTTTTCATTTTTAAAGAGAGTTGGTCATACAGTTTTAATGTGTCTTCTGACTCCAGAATAAAGTGATGGCATATATTTTAAAATAAGTAAAGCATAAAAAACCAGTATTTCCTGAATGTTTGTGCAAAGAAGTGAATATCTCAGTTCATCATGAGATACATAAACTAGTATTTGAGTGCCTTCTATGTGTCAAGCATCAGCTAGATATTTTCACTTACATTATCTTATGAGGTACCCATAGGAATCCTAGGAGAAAGTGTTTTAATAACCTTGTAAAAAGTAATGGATAACGCCTTTTTTGGAGTGAAGTCTAAATGGGTTATTTTTAAAAGAATGATATAAAAGTTTTTGTTCCTGAAGAGATCTTTCAAGAGGTTATTTTGGAATTCCATTTTTTTTCTACCTGAGATAATATGTAAAAACATTCAAATATTATCTTCAGCCTTCTACTGAAGATACTTTTCTTTTTTATTCCAAATGTTCAGATCCCATGAGTGCTTTTTATAGCCAAACTTCATGAGGACTACTTCGGGTTTCTTAAAAGCAAGGAGGTGATATTATCTTTTTCATTACCTTGTCTTGGGGAGAAAGACTGAGTCAGGGTGATAAACAGTAGGTAATTCTTCATCTCATTGAGACATCTAGGATTATTCTTGTTTCCCCTATTGTTTAATAAAAATAATAAAATTGTAAGCAAGTACAATTATTGCACAAAGCTGTCACAGGCATTCGAAATGATGACATGTTGAAAAGGAACAGAAAGAATCTTATTGTATACTGCTTGGGAAACAATAGTTAAAAGTTACTAGTTCCACAATTTTCAAGGAACAGAATTGATTGTAAGGTGGGAAATATTTTTTAAGCCCTAATTTGTAAAGGGGTATTTTATTTTTTATACAGGTAGTTATTAATATTCCTACACACCACCCAACTTAATTAAGGCTTAGTCACATCATGAGGTATGACTGAGGTGACAAGATGGAATCAAATTAAGACATATAACAATTTCATTTTTCTTTTTTACTGTAAGACTGACACCCATGAGTAAGAATTAATTACATGAAAAAGAAAGGAGAAGGAAATACAAAAGGAAAAACATATATGTAAGCATCTATAAAGTCTGTAAACAATATAAAATACTTATGTGTAGAAATCTGGATTAAGCTACTTAAGAATTCTCTTTTCCTTGTTTTAAAGAGAAGGAGGCCAAAAAAAATACAAGAGCAAATTTTATAAAATTTTAAAAATTTAAAAAGTCTTTCTTTTTTATTACATAGATTTAAAAAGTGGTTAATAAGTATTCAAAGTCTTACTTAAGTTGAATATGTATAACCATTTCTGCTGATTTAATTCCAGTGCTCATTTTGCCCAACTCCACAGGCCTCAGCAATGTTACAAGACAAAGCACTTCCCCTCTTTATGGCAGCTCCCTGGCTGCCTCCTCTCTTCTTTAGAATGATAGCATCATTCAAATGAGAGGACTTTGCCAATATTCGATGATAATTGGAATGAATATTTCATACACTTAAAATTGAACTTTCGAAGTCTAATTGCTAGAAAGCACATACACTTAAATTTGATACTGTAATTAGATTACTTCAGCTGCAATTATAGGATGAAATGTGCGTCTGTGTTTGTGTGTGTGATTTTAATAGTCAAACTGTAAGTTATTTATGTAGAGGTAATATTAAAAACTAATAGGAGAGAGATTAAAAGATATTTATCACTGGTTTTCTGTGTATTTACCATAAATTTAAAAGTAAAGGCTCCAAGTCTTTGCTATTGTGAATAGTGCCGCAATAAACATACATGTGCATATGTCTTTATAGCAGCATGATTTATAGTCCTTTGGGTATATACCCAGTAATGGGATGGCTGGGTCAAATGGTGCTTCTAGTTCTAGATCCCGGTTGTGGGGTGGGGGGAGGGGGGAGGGGGAAGGGACAGTATTAGGAGATATACCTAATGCTAAATGACGAGTTAATGGGTGCAGCACACCAACATGGCACATGGATACATATGTAATAAACCTGCACATTGTGCACATGTACCCTAAAACTTGAAGTATAATAATAATAAAAAAATAAAATAAAATGGAAAACAGAAAAAAAATAAAAATAAAATAAAAGTAAAGGCTGTATATATTATTAAAAAATAAACTAGAATTAGCTTTAAAAATTCTTTAAAATTATCTCCTCAATAAATTAAAGTTTGAAGGCAGAGAAATGTTTAAAAAGCATCATATTGTCAACAATAGAAAAAGTTACTTCACTGTAAATTGGGATGGGAGATACTCACGCTAAATGTTTATTCTGAATGTTTTGTCTCATTACATAATCTATACATATAAATGTTAGATAATGGCTTCACCTTGGCACTGAATTAAAATTTTGATATGAAACAATAATATTTTTGTTAAATATATACACTTTGGCAAGGAAAATATTTTAGGTAAAGGGATAAAATATATTTGGCGACATGTGGTTATAGAAATACCAGAGTAATTTATAGAAATTGTGTATCACAATAAAAAATGCTTTAATAATGATGTAAACTCCTGCACTTGAGACTAACAACTTTAAAACCATATCAGTTTCAAAGACTAGTTGGAAGTCTTTAAATTCTACTACTACAAAGAATGAAAAGTATAAGAAACAAATATTCCACAGAAGACGAGAGACTTACGAAATGCTCCCTTATGTTAAATCTGTTCTCCCTAAGGATAGGTTCTTTGCTTGCTTCAAAGTAAGACTTAGTGGTTACACTAAGCCAGCTGGAAATAGATTAATATATTGTTCTGCCCTTTCATCTTTGAAATTTTACTTTAATTTTCTAGTCTCTTTCCATTTATAACGATCAGAGAGGAGAAGGTACACATGGCTCTTTTGCAGACAGCCACTTGGATAAATGTTGTTGTAATTATTACCTGTGGCACAGCAATATGGCCTGGACATTCCACAAACATGTAGTCACTATTTGGAAAGAGGTCTGCACTTCATCAACTGAAAGCCAGTGTCATATTAAGGACTTAATGAATAATGAATAAAGACCAGCATTCACACGAGTTAAATTAAAAGTTGTTTTTTTTTCCTTTTTACCATACAGAGCCTCTGCTTTGACTCAATATTTAATTAAAGACTAGAATGATTGCTATAATAAAACACATTGTTAAAGCACATTGTAAAATATGAAAAAAATTTAACGTTTCATACATTTCTATTTTCATAATTTATATACCCATGAAAGTTACTCAGATTTATCTCTTTATAGACTTTTTTGTCAGTGACTAACATTGTGTAGTCTGCTGCATACTAAATTGCTGTTGACTGCATGTAATAAATTGTTAGTTGTATCAATTTTTTAACCATGAAGTTTGGTTATACTTTTAATTTTACACAACATTTTTATTATTATTTTATTGAGCTTTCAATGTATTTGTTT
Source organism: Symphalangus syndactylus (assembly GCF_028878055.3). Classification (NCBI taxonomy): domain Eukaryota; kingdom Metazoa; phylum Chordata; class Mammalia; order Primates; family Hylobatidae; genus Symphalangus; species Symphalangus syndactylus. The sequence continues at coordinate 107,996,525 of NC_072426.2, read as the reverse complement.
TATTGTGCCAATTATTGAGAAGTCGAATCATTGCATGTCATAATACATTTTCTTTAAACATATCAGTAAATAATGGTGGATGACTTTGGTAGAAACCAATTAAATATAATCATCAGAAACACTTCTATTGAGCTGTTATGTTTTGTAGCAATTGTAAAACCCCATGATAGAAGAAATACAAACATTGTGTAAGGGAAAGTCAAAAGAAACTTTCATAAAAATTACTTCGTGTATGTTTGTGTGTGGGCTCTGTGTGTACACGTGAGTGTGTGCACGTGTGTATTTATTTTTAATGCCTGTCTTTAAAAAGCCTGGAAAATTATCTAGAGTTGTGGAGGGTTACTTAAATTAATACTGGTTTCAGTTATGGTATTCTTTCTACATTCTAAGTAAAATACTAAAATAGCAATAGAAGTAATTTTTGTTAAACCATTTACAGCTACAATTTTTCAAATTTGTGGAAGCTTAAGAGAATTAATTGACTAATACTATAAGAGAAACAGTAAAGTGGCTATATTCTCAAAGGAAAATGCAATAACAGTAGAAAAAATAGGTAAAATTTAACTTTAAATTTTGCAAAAGTAGGGAGTAATGGATGGCTTTAAAGGTAAATAATAACAGCTAGAAATGAGTATCAGGGGAAAATCCAAATGCAGATAACAATAAACTAATTCAGGTAGAATCAGATCTTCCCCAAAGAGGTTGAGAATAGTATTTTGGGAAGAAGATTTTTCTTTGAATCAATTTGAATGATCGAATCCAAAGGATAATAAAGAAGTGTGTGTGTGTGTGTGTATACACACACATATATAAACATATATGTTTATAAAAGATTGTGATGAATGCTACGAAGTAAATCTACACAAAGAAGATGGGACAGGACATGCTAATGAAGGTTGGGGGAGAGTTACTTAGTCTGTTCAAGAATAATCTCATTTATGTAACAAAACTGGAGCAGATAACTAAAGAAGATGTTCCTTGTATCATATCTGGGAGAAAGTTCTAGTTCAAGGAAACTACAAGTAAAACAAACCTGAGGTAAGCACAAGCTTCCGTGACTGAGAATTGGCAACCAGAGCAGAGTGTCTGGAATGGAATAAAGAGACAGGAAATAGTAAGAGATGAGGTCAGAAAATTAAGAGATGGATGTTGTTGTGAAACACAGAAAAAAGTATTCTAGGCCATTGTATTGCTGTGTAGGGAAGGAAAGCCATAAGACAATTTCAAGCAGAAAATTCCCCTGATTTGACTGAATTTTCAAAGGTTCTATTTGGCTGCTAAGTTGAGGATTTCCTTGAAAGGGACAGGGGTGAAAGCAAAAGAGCCACCCAGAAAAGTGTCATAATAATCCGAATAAGATATAATGGTGACATGGATCTTGATGCTATCAGTAAAGGTATTCAGAAGTGACTAGACATTGGATATATTTCGAAGGTAGAATCAACAGGATTTAGTGATAATAATAGTTTGACATTGCATTTGGGAGAAAGAGCCTGAAAGAAGAGCAAAGAGAAAAGCATAGGATAACTCCAAGTTTGCGGTTCTGAGACACTTAGAAAATAACATTACTCTTTACAAATGGAGGAGCAGGAGGAAGTAAATTTAGTTTTTGAATGTGTTATGTGTGAGATGTATGGTAAATACAAGGGGGAACACACAAAATAAACTTTTGGATAATATGTCTAGAGGTGAAAAGTGAAATGTAAAAGAGATTTTCAAACTTCTGAAATGTTGCTATATAGGGAATATCAAAGGTATAATTTTACTTGAGATTGCATGCATACACACATGCAAGCAAAATAATAGAAGCTTTCCAGAGAGCTCCAGGTCAGTTTATATTAAGAAGGCAGTCAGTGAAAAATGGACTGAAAAAGAGCAACCAATGAGTTTAGAAGAGAAACTAAGTGAAGACAGTGTTTAAAGGAGGAAAATCTTATCAACTATGTCCAATGCACCTAATAAATCCAAGAAGATATAGACTAATAAGTGAATATTGAAGAAAACAGGTATCACCGGTGCCCTAGACACGAAGAGAAATGGTGGGAATGAAAGGTAAGAACAAAGCCTGATGTACAGAATTCAAGCCACAATAGCAAGAAAGGAATTAAAGACACCTTTAGGCAATTCTTTCTAGTTGTGTTCTAGAAGAGAGCAAAGAAATAGAGTGATAGCTCGAGGGCAAGTATGATGAGGGGTGGACTTGTTAAAGATGGGAAATGCTACAGCAAGTTTAATGCTGAAGGAAATAATCTGGTGGAGAAAAGAAAAATGATACATGAAGTACAATAATCAGATGAGACAATTGTTCAAGTGTCACCCTGAATAAGTAGAAGAGAATAAATGGGCTCATGAGCAGGAGTGGAGGAGCTGGTGTCAGATTAGAACACAAATGATTCATTCAAAATGAATCCATTCATTTTTTCAACATGCTTACTAGATACTATTATTTTTTGCCATTATTGTGCTAGAAAGTAAAAATACAAAAATGAATAAAATAGGGCCTGTATTATGAGCATTAAAATCTGGAGGAGAAGGGATTGACATTAATCTATTTTAATACATTTTTATTTAAAAGGAGTGCTCCACTAGAGGTTCAAAATACGTTGCTCTCATTAAAGGCAAAATATGTAAGTTCCAAGAGAATGGGTAAACATTCATGAATGAAGTTTTCAAAAAGGCCTCACAGAGAGTGATGATAAACATACAGCCCAAGTTTAAATGATGGCGAGACCACTGTAATCATAAAACATAGTAAACTCAAAGGCAGAGAGGTGTCACAGGTTTAATGGGTCTGTAAATAATGTGGATGGCTTAGGGTGCATTTACGGTAGTTTAGCAGGAGAGGCCAATGGTGGTCACATTCAGGGTTTTCTGTGTCTTGCTGAAAATGAAATTCCTCCTGTGTTTTTTGGGCTGAAATATAGGAGGGATTAAGGAGGCCTGTCACATTTCTTAGTTGGGTGACTAACTGGGTGAAAATTAAATTACCAGAATAGAAGTTTGGAGTATAGATATAAATTCAAATTTTATACTCTGAGTTTGGGATGCCTGTGTGAATCCTGCCTGTTGGAAAGTATATCTAGGTGGTAATATGTAAAGGCACTCACAGGTGTACATTTAAGACTCAGATATGGTCAGGTGCATAGCATCATGAGCAGGGGCTGATCCAAGTTTTACAGCACCAGAAGGAAGCCTGTACAATTTGGAGGCCCTAATCTATACATTCTAAAATACAATATTAAGTATAATTCCTAAAAATAAGCCCTATATAAATGAGGTTTTCTGAAGCTTATACTTTATTAGTACCCTAGTAAATCTTTTCATGAGCAGGAGCTGTTGTAGGGAAACATAAAGCTATGGACCTAGAAGGGAATACCTAGGTTAAAGAGAGGAGGGAGAAGAAAAGAACACGAACATCTTGAGAATAGATTTTAAGTGTCCTCACCACATAAACACATAATGGCAACTAATGGTAGAGATGATGTATTAATTAATTTGTGGTAATAATTCCACAATGACTTTTTATGAAGAATCATCACATTGGGCACCACAAATATACACAATTTCTATTTGTCAGTCATACCTAAAGAAAACTGAATAAAAAGAGCAATCAGTGTAAAAGGAACTGAGGTAAAATACTGAGAAAGAGCAGTCAAAGAGGAAATAATATAAAGAATTCAAGGAAGGAGAGGATTCCCATAGGAATATAGGTTCATAATGTATTAAATATTATGGAGTCTTAAGGGTACATAAGTAATTATTTTGTTATTAAGTGATTTATTAAATGAATTATTTTATTTAATTTGTAAGTAGATGCGATGAAAAATAATTATTAAAAATGCTGTCTGACAGATAACTCTTATTTTGGGACAAGACTTAACACATTTTCTAGGCAAAGAAACACAAAAGGTAACACATTTGAAACATACTGTCACTGCATCCTAAATTCATATCTAAATAATGAGTGATTTTTATAGACCTGGACACCAAAACTTCAGCAAATATATTATTTTAAATAAACCTTGAGTCACATGTACATAAGTAGGCTTCCAATGATAATTGGTTGTTTTACCTTCAGTGCAGTAAAAATATTAGTGCAACGTAGATAAAACTTTTAAAATACTACATTCATAGCATCTCATTATACTTAAAATAAAACTATCGACTCTCTTGAATATTTCAAAATGGATGTCAAATATAATCATTATAAAATAACTTTTTATTCAAAAGTTTCATTTTCATTCTGTCAATGTATCTGTCATCAATTGATAGACCAAAGTGTGCTTGAACAGAATGTAAAACAGGATAAAAATTGTTCTCACCTTTTAAAGTTTGTGTGTGTGTGTGTGTGCGTGCACGTGCATGCACGTGAATCTGTGTGATTATGCAAAAGATAAAAGGTTTTCTTGAAAGTATTGAGGCAGCTGCACACTTTTCAGACTGATTCCTTTTTCATGAATACAAAAGTAGCATTTAACTTATCATTGTACTCAAGGGCTTATTTTATAAGCAATATAAAAGCAGCTGGGAAAATGATTTTGTTACTTTTAGCATGGCTAGGTAATTAAAATTTTCTGGATTAAAGATATTTGAGTGCTGTCTATGTTGCTGATGATAGCTCTTACTAATGATATTAGTGCAGTAATTTTCCAATTTCAAATGCTAAGTATTTTTGTGTGGTTAAATGATTTTGTTGAATCATATGGATAGATTAAGTATGAAATTGAAGCCATGTACATTTTCAGGAAATTTTGCTCTTGTACTTCAAGCTGCACAACACTTCCATAGCATCTCTCCCACACATTTTTTCTGTTGCTTTTTTTTTTTTTCGGCAAAGGAAATGCAGGGGAAGGAGAAAGGATCACTAAGTGGTACCTTCTTCTTGTCACCATAGTAACAGGAAAATGTAATTATGCAAAAAAGAAGAAATATTGCAAGGTAATAGAAGAGAAACACAACTGGATCAAGAAACTGATGTTGAGGCCGGGCACGGTGGCTCACGCTTGCAATCCCAGCACTTTGGGAGGCCGAGGAGGGCGGATCACGAGGTCAGGAGATCGAGACTACGGTGAAACCCCGTTTCTACTAAAAATATAAAAAAATTAGCCGGGCGTGGTGGCGGGCGCCTGTAGTCCCAGCTACTCGGAGAGGCTGAGGCAGGAGAATGGCGTGAACCCGGGAGGCGGAGCTTGCAGTGAGCCGAGATTGCACCACTGCACTCCAGCCTGGGCGACAGAGCGAGACTCCGTCTCAAAAAAAAAAAAAAAAAAAAAAAAGAAACTGATGTTAAGGCTGAAAGACACACTGAGAGGTCAAATATCTAATTCCTTCATGGTCAAGAAATAGTTCATTCAAGTCTTTCATAGAACACAGAAGTTAAAAAATACTACTTTAACTTCTGATGATTTCCAGAAATGAAAATTCAACTTTTCTCTCTGTAATCATTTATTCAAATGTGCAGTTACATTATTAATGCAGATTATTAACATTTATTAGTAGTCAAGGTTACCTTGAGTCTTTGTAACATTTTCAAATGTACCCTAAAGATAGCAGTTGTCCTGATAATCTCCATTTTTCTGAACAAAATACGGAGTTGTTTCTTTGCATTCATACGTAGAAGTTAATTTTTCCTTTTGTTTTGTTACTTTTTCTTTGAATCCATTGTATTTGTAGACTAAAATTAGAATAGCGATCCCAAGTTTTATTTATTTCAAATTAAAATTAATAACTTAAATCACAGTGATGTTCAGCCAAGGTTAATTCGACACAATTTTTGTGTATATATTGTACCAATCTCACTTGGAGGAAGAAATAACAGTAAAACATTAAGAGGGAGTTTCAACGTTCTTTGGAACTATGAAAGTTGACAATTAACTTCCTCCACACTTTCTCAAAAAAAAAATCAAACTAAAATAATCACATATGGATCAAAAGAGAAAACAAGTAAAATCAATCTGCCTATAGTCTATGCCCTAACATTTAAACAAGGCAGATAATTCAAGTTTCAAAGCGTAAGTTTTAAACTGCAAGTTTTAATTTCCATGTATGTTGGGAAATACAAATCTCTGACCATCAGAGTTACCAGGGAAGTCCGAATCAGAGTAAAGAGTTAAGCAGGGAAGAGGCAGAATAGAGGAAAGAGCACAGAGTCCTGATGGTGAAGAGAAACAGAAAATATTAATCAGGATTATTCTAAGAAAGAGAGGTTTTCACATGAGTGTGAAATTATTAAAGACAGGTCTGAGATCTGGTGGATCAAAGAACAGAGCACGGGAATTGTCTGACAGATACTGTAGGAAGTTAAGTTGGAGAACACGGTGTTCCTTAGAGGCATGATATTAATAGTAAAATAAGAGTGCCACCAAACTACAATAATATCAAAGACTGAGAATAAATCTGATAAACCAAGAAGCATATATTAATGGAACACACATAGAGGTGAAAAGAGAATTGTACATACGAAAAGTAAGAATCACATTGGTTACCGAAAGCCTTCTACACCTCCCCTCCCCACTCAATTTCTTAATTTCTTATTGTTTTAAGAAAATCCAATGCAAATAACTATGAATTGAAAAAACATAGCTCTCATTTTAAAAACAGTGCACGAAGAAAAAATGATCAAAACTTTTCAGTAGATAAATATATTCCCGCTGTAACACATGCACATAAACTGAAACATGATGGAAAGAAAAACTGGATCTTCATACCCATTTGAATACAAGTAATTTAACCAACATCGAGGAAAAGAGAGAACATTAAAATAAGAAATTCACAAGGTCAAAACACCCATTACAAGACAGAAAGGAAATGATAGCTGATAAAACTCAGAAAAGAGATGAAAGAAAAAGACAAAGTTCTCTCCAAAACGAGATCTGAATTACATTGTGTCCAATGAAGAAGAGAGATGAGTGAACTTACAGTAAGGAATACACAAAATATAACCAAAGTACAAATTCCCTTTATCTCATTCTTTAATAAATCTTCTCCAGTAAGGCTGTGCCCCTGTGCTTTCCCACTGAACAATTTTTTTCAAGAGCATCAATCACCCACACACTGGTAATTCCACTGGATAGTCTCTTTCCTTGTGGGAAATCAGCAGCAGACCACTGTCTTCTCATTAATATTCTTATATTTGCACTTTGGCTTTAAGAGTGCCACACTTTGTTGGTTTTACCCCTACCTCTCTATTTATTCTCAGTCTTATTTCTTGTTCCTTCTCTTCTTGACCTGCAAACCTTGGGTAACCCCAGAGCTCAGTCCCTAGGTGTCATAATTTATTTGCACATAATTCATTTGTTTATCTCAATAGTCTTGTGATTTTCATTAATATTTTTTCACTAACAAGTATTACATGCGTATGTCCAACCTTGTAGTTTTCCCTGAACTGCAGTCATTAAAGGTGTCTCTAAGCAAGGTGTAAACATTTTATATTACACATGGAAGATAAAAATTTAATATCCTCCACTATTGTGTAAGTTTATGTCGACTATCATGGTTTTATTTTTCTCTGTTAAACTTCATCATCATTTTACATTTTATGTGTTTAATTATTTATTTCTTCACTGTCTGTCTCTCCATATGCCTAGTGCCTAGAGTTGTGTTTCATACATACTATGATTTCAAAAAACAGTTTTTGAATAGCAAAGGAATGAGTGATTAGTAAATCACTATCACTCAACTGTGAGTTAAAATCCTATATTTCTTCAATAGGTATATTATTAATGCACATAATTTACCACCATATAAAGATTAATTGAATATTTACAATATTATTTGTGAAGGTGATAGTTTAATTATTTTCTGTGAGATACTTTGGAAAACGATTAATATTAAAATATTCTGAGTTTAGATTCATGTTTCTAGTAAGGTGTACATGATTACATGTTCGGCTAATCTACCCTGGATGTTTTAATTTTAGATTGATTAGGCTGTGTTTAGTTTTATTAAGGAAAAAAAATCACTTTTTACTTCGGGTGACTAATTTTGAAAAGAACCATGTGTTTTGCTTCCAGATTCACCTATTGCTTTCCTACACTGCCTATATGATCCACTGATTTTTAGCAAGTCACATGTCACATTCCACTAACTGTATACTCAGAATTTTGCATTACATTTTAAAAGGTAATATTATTTTCTATGTAACAGTTATTATGATTGGTATAAACACAGGTAGAAATACTTTATAACTTAAAAAAATTTCCCATTTATTATAAGGCTAAAAGGCATAAAGTTAACATTTGCAATTTTTTTTAATTTTATTATTATTATACTTTAAGTTTTAGGGTACATGTGCACAATGTGCAGGTTTGTTACATATGTATCCATGTGCCATGTTGGTGTGCTGCACCCATTAACTCGTCATTTAGCATTAGGTATATCTCCTAATGCTATCCCTCTCCGCTCCCCCCACCCCACAACAGCAATTATTTTTGTGTGTTTTGTTTCACTGATTGGTGAGGGCTTTAATTATTCTGTCCTTGGTCATGAGGGAATCTTTCATACATGCTGTTATATTTCAAAGACGTGTGTGTGTGTGTGTGTGTGTGTGTGTGTGTATGCGAAAGGAACACAGAAATGTATAAGTCGTTCCTAAACTCATCCAGTTCATTGATTCACAATAAATAAACAGATTGGAAGCATTTGCCAATGCTATCAGTACCCTGCCTATATCCTCTTAATTATGACTCAATGCACAGCAGCTAGACTTCCAAATGCCAACAAGTGCAGTTCTTTGCCCATAGGCTTTCTCTAGCCACTAGCCCTGCTTTGCTTCACCACGTGTCAATCCAGAAGTGCCAGGAAACTAACAATGTAAGAATCAACCTTAAATAGATGACTGATGAGAGTTGAGATTCTACATACCTTAAGGGGAAGCAGAGTAGAAAATCCAGAGGTGTATATTTTGCACTGCTCTTAGATGTATCTGAAGGAAGCAAGCTCCAGATACACAGTGATACTTTAACTGATAGAGACATTGATTTTTTCCCTTTTCCTACCTTGCTTCCCCCACCTACTTAATGTGCTATCTGGGATTGGTTCCTTGATTCATTTCTTCTTGCTGCTGTGATACATTACCACAAATACAGTGCTTAAAACAATGCAAATGTATTATCTTAGAGTTCAGGAGGTCAGAAACCCCAAATCAATTCTACTGGATCAAATTCAAGATGATGGCATGATTGGTTGTTTCTGAAAGCACTAGCAGAGTATCTATTACCTTGATATCCCCCTGCCAACCGCTTATAAGGACCATTGTGATTACATTTAGCCCACTTAGGTAGTTCAGGATAATCTCCCCATTCCATAATATTTAATTAAATCAGAACTGGGAAGTCTCATTTCCCGAGACAGTGGCACCTTCACAGGTTCCAGGGATTAAGTTATGGGTATTTTTGAGGAAACATCGTTCAGCCTGACACACATCTCAAATAAATTAAAGGCACTTGAGACCTTGCTTCAGGTCCTTCTTGATACCGATACCTCATCTAGAATGATGTAACATATTGAACAGAAATTTACTAAATTAAAAAACTTAGGAACAGAAAGTTCCTCATTTTTCAGTACAGTTTATGCCAAGAATCTTTGATTTTGTGTGACAGTTTTCTAATAATTCTGGTAATTTTTTTATAAACAGTGAAAATGCAAAAACAAGAATTTCCTTGTACAAGAGTTCCTTCCTAGCATTTTGGGAATAGTGTAAGGGGGAAGAATTGCTATGTTAACATTTGTTCTATCAAGATTTCTCTCATTAAATTTAATTAGCTTTCAGATTCCAAAGCTACAATTCAAACTCTGGCAAAATTTTAGAAAGAAAACAATATAATATTAATAGAAAAAAATACAAATAGTAAAAGTAAATATATATGGAATAGTTACTATATGCAACACAAACTATTAGTGCTTTGCATGCATTATATTATTTGATAAGCAACAATAACTTAAGCTGGAAATTATATTATCTATATTTTCCAAATGAGGAAATAGGTGTTAAAGAACTTTCCTAATTCACATGACTTGGAAAAAAAATGTGTTGTATCCATAAAAATGTATGTGAAGAGTACTAGTGAAGTTCACATGTTGAGAAAAATACGTTCCATAAGAGATGGGATTCTGTGCTAAGGACCAGAAATGACAGCGAGAAAACCTGTTATGTTCAAATAACTGCATATAGTTCAGTGTGAGGAACACTGTGGAGAGGCATATAGGTAATAAAGAACAATGAGGCTAGAAAGTAAAGCAGAGAGCAGATTCTAATCTAAATGGTCCTATTATACCTAATAAGGAATATTAATTCATTAAAATAATTCAATGAGAGGATAAAATAATGACGTTTGGATGCTGAGGATAACACATTTTGCAGAATGGTATATGACTTGTAATGACACAAACCTAAAAATTAATCAGTCAAGAGATAATAGACACAGAAAAAGAAAGTAGTATTAGGGAATAAAAAAAGAATAGTGTCACAAGGTAATTAAAAATGTAGAATTGACTGTTCTCCTTGATTAAAAGTTAGCATAGATCAGTCATAATATGGAACATCATGAAAGGAAATGTGGAGAAAAGAGCAGAGGTTGTGAATGAAGATGAAGGATGATATATTTTTAGATGCCCTTGATAAATCCACATGGAAGGTGTGGTTCCAGATCTAATGAGAGAAGTCTAGACCAGAAGGGTAAATTCAGAAGATGTTGGCATTTAGTAATAATAGATGATGTAGGAATAGATGAGATGCCCAAGGAGCGAGTGACTATTATATTGCATGAATATAAGACAGAGTCTAAGACAGATCTAAGAAAGACTCCAATGCTAATACTTTAGTACAGGAAGCTTCCCCAACATAGGTGGAGAGTGAGGTAGAAAAAATTCAAGAGAATTGATGTGTTGGTGAATAATGGGGACAGGGGTTTAAGTGGGATGAGGCAATGGAGTCAACGATTACTGCTATTTCTCTAAAAAATTTTGACTTCAAAGTACAGGAGAAAGCTAATGCTGAAGGTGAAGTTAGCTAAGGGCTAAGGGAGAGGTTTTTTCAACATAAAAAGATCATGGAATTTTGAGTTGTAAATAGTAAAAGAGATGAGGACAAAGAGAGAAGCAGAAAATACAGTATGTGGCAGGTATAAAACTTAGTACAAGCTTTAATGCAATATCGGTAGAAGATATGGATAGAATTGTGAATAAAATTAGAGGTATTACTCTTACCACTTCATTTAGTGTGTCATCAAATGTTTGAATGCCATTACGTCTCAGGTTTGTGTTAGATATTTCAGATATAAAAGTTTAAAAAGAAGAAAGAGTTTTATTATATTGATGGAAATGTTAAATAAACAAACTCATTAGTAAGATAATAACTAAATAAAGGAACGGTGCATTATCAAAGGTTAATTCTGTGAAACATAGAAGTTGTTATGGATATCAGGAGACAGTAATGGGTTTGTAATTTAAATTTGGGTATTCTTCAATAAACAGAAGACATAGACAAGAGACTGAGCCACTTACATATCTGAGGAAAGAATATCTCAAGCACAGGTATGGGTATAGCAGAGGCCCTTAATGAGGAGCCCATGTACCTGGAGCAGAGAAAACAAAATGGAAAGCAGAAGATGAGGTGGGGAAAATGAAGAGGGGCCAAGATCATGTAGGGCCCTTGGAACATTAAAAGACTTTGGCTACTACTCGGATTGAAATGGAAAATCACTAGATGATTTTAGAGGAACATATAATCCTATTTGTATTTTAATAGAATCACACTCACTGCTGTGTTGAGAATAAACATTTGGGAGAAAGGCTGGATAGAAGAAGACCAGACTTGTGGTTACAATGGTAAGCCAGATGAGAGATACTGGTGTTCCGGACTAGGGAAATAAAGGTGGTGATAATAAGAAGTGGTATTCTGGATAGATTTAGAAAGAAGGTTTGAGAAAAGGGGAAAAGAAAGAAATGCTTATCTGGGAACAAATAGTTATCAAGCATGGGTGAGAGAACAAACTAAGTAAATTTAGTGTGGTTGGAATGTAGTAATAAAGGCTCGTTTGTGATTTGTACTAGAAATTTAAAGCGAGTGCAGTCAGCATAACTTTATATTTTCCTCCAGACACCTTCAGTGCATGCAACAAGCCCAGAGTAAAGTGAGAGTTGCATTTAACTAGGTTTGTGGTTTCACCAATTAAGTACTCTATAACAGGTGGGTAGAGTCAATGTATATGTGAGGATGTAATTTTAATAATTGGCCATGTATTTAAGCTGCATATAGAGGGAAGAGAGCACACCAAGACTTCAGAGACAACAAGCATCAATTGGATTGACGTATTGGAGGCCCCAGGGTGGTCAAATGGTCAAAGGATTGTTGGCATGAGACAGTAGAGGGAGTTATGCAAAGACATGATGCTATAAATAGAGTGTGGATAAATGGCATGGTGATATTATCTAAGGAGGATATCAGGCAGAAAATGGAGACAGATGTAAAGAGAAACACTGCACGCATAAGAGGAGGTAAAGAGCAAAGAAGGGTAAAACATGTTGACATGTTTTAAGATTTGGTCTTTACCAGGCTGATAGTGAGGTAATTGATTTTGAGAAGAGTGACGCATGTATGAAATACTTGGTAAAGAGGTGTAAAAACAGAACATATAAGGTTTTGCTAACTAGTGCCAGATGTTTAGTCTAGATCAGTTACCATGACTAATGTAATATCAGTCTGACTGAATATACAATTTATCTTCCCTATCATTTTCTGAGTACTAATGAAGATAAGGCAAATATTTACCTTAATCCATCACTTTGAGATTGCTAAGTGTAGGAGATGAAAGGAGAGCTCATGCAGATGTGCTGGATGGCCTGATTATGCAAGCAGACAGAGGTGTTTCCACAGGGTGAAGACATAATGATCTAGACACAGATCTGGTGGTGGCAGTAGGATGCTGATAAGATATCCTGCACATATGTGAAATGTGAGAGAATGAGCTCGATGCCAGAGAGGGCCTCTTAAGAGAGGCTAGAATTCACTTAAGACAGAGAAATGAATGGAGAACAAATTACCCTGTGAAAGAAGCTGAGGATTTAATGTAGTCTAATGATTATGAGAGCAGGATTCCGTAGAGGATGGATTTTCTGGAATGAATGTTTGTGTCCCTTCAAAATTCATGTTTAATTCTAACATCCAGTGTGATGGTGTTTAAAGCTGAGGCCTTTTGGATGTAATTAGGTCATAAGGATGAAGTCCTCATAAATGGAAATAATATCCTTATAAATGTAGAGACCAGGCCGGGCGCAGTGGCTCATGCCTGTAATCCCAGCACTTTGGGAGGCCGAGGCGGGTGGATCACGAGGTCAGGAGATCGAGACCATCCTGGCTAACATGGTGAAACCTCTTCTCTACTAAAAATACAAAAAAAAAAATTAGCTGGGCGTGGTGGTGGGTGCCTGTAGTCCCAGCTACTTGGGAGGCTAAGGCAGGAGAATGGCATGAACCCGGGAGGCAGAGCTTGCAGTGAGCTGAGATCGCGCCACTGCACTCTAGCCTGGGTGACACAGCAAGACTCCATCTCAAAATAAATAAATAAATAAATGTAGAGACCAGAGAGCCACTAGCTGCTTCTTTTCCTGCCATGTGAGGATACAAGTAGAAGTTGGCATTCTTCACCCTGAAAGAGAGCCCACATTGGAACACAATCATATTGGCACCTTGAACTCAGATTTCCAGGCTCCAGAACGGTGAGAAATCAATGTTAGTTGTTTAAGTCACACAGCCTATGCTATTTGTTACTGCAACCTGAACTACGGCAGTGAATAACATAATTTGATGTTGACTCAGGTAGAATCACACTTTAGTCACATAGCCCTAACCAGGAAGAAGACCCTGATAATTAATAAGTAAAGGTATGTGTGTATCCATTTCTCCTCTGTTCACAAGTGTGGTTGAACAAGATGCAAGGTTTATGGCCCAGTTTGTAGGGATGGAGGGTATACCAGAAATAACCTATACAATATATCTGTATGAATTCCTGGTTTGTGTGTTGGGGGGGTGGGGGGGGAGGGAATTAGGAGAGAGGGTGGACTCTTCTTTTATATATTACCTGAAAAATAAGGAAGAGTTTTGTTTTTTATTTTTCTTCTGTGAATAAAAACACGGAATAAAATGGTAAATCTATTCAGATAGTTTCAATAATTCTTACAACATAAGTTACCATTCATCTTTTCATTAATTCAGCCAACATATATTAGGCACCTATCATGTTCCTTAAATAAAGCTAAGCATTAAGGAGAGGGGTATATTAAATTGAATCATAAGGCATTTTCGTTTTTACTAAGCAAAAGATGGCTGAAAAGTGGCAAAATCATATAATTCAATAAAATAAGAGGTATAATATTGTATTAGTCTATTTTCATGCTGCTGATAAAGACATATCCGAGACTGGGAAGAAAAAGAGGTTTAATGGATTTACAGTTCCACATGGCTGGGAAGGCCTCACAATCATGAGAAGGCAAGGAAGAGCAAGTCATGTCTTATGTGGATGGTGGCAAGCGAAGAGAGATAACTTGTGCAAGGAAACTCACTTTTAAAACCATCAGCTCTTGTGAGATTCATTTACTATCATGAGAACAGTGCAGGAAAGACCTGCCTCCATAATTCAATCACCTCCCACCAGGTTCCTCCCATGACAGGTGGGGATTGTGGGAGTTGCAATTCAAGATGAGATTTGAGTGGGGACACAGCCACGCCATATCAAATGTCTTCCACCAAGAATCTCAGAATCCAGTGTAAAATTTTTTAAAAAATGAAAGAGTATTATGAAATATAGAGTGATAAATGTTATGCTGGTCAAAGATTTAGGAGGATTTCCTTCTCAGATTATTGTAATATGAAACACGTCATTGTAATATGTACAATGCATTGATTCAATGGGACTAAGACCACAGATATAAAACATGGACATTTTAAATTCACATCTCAAATAATGCCTGAGTTTTCATAGTGATGTGCTGATAAAAAACTAACAACAAAAAACTTGGGAATCTTTACAAAAACCGTAGTAAACTGCTACTTAGAAGTTTAGCATCCTTTGATGACCATGCTTTAACAGAGACAAAATTAAGCAGTATCTGTAAATCCATAAAATTTCATTTAAAGAAATATGTCAGAGAGCATATTTCAGAGAGAAGGGCTCCGTGTTTGGCCAATAGGTATTTAGGAGTGAAACAGATATAAGTATATGGGCATGCTTTGCCCATACTGTATAGAAATTCTGCTTCTCCTTCTGCTTATGTGTTTATCTATCTTGTCTCTGTTCCTATTTCTATCTCTTCTTCTCCATAATTAACACTATTTCTTCTCTTTAACATATCAACTAGTATGGACTTGCATCTCAGAAAGGAAAAAAAATAATTGATTTCCAATAAAACAAATACATAACAATTGTTCTTCTACTTTATATGTAACAATATTTATCCTAGAAGTATAAAGTAGGGTGAAAGGAAAAGCCTAATGAATGAAAGTTGGAAGCTAGGAAGTAAAAAACAAAACCAAACAAAAAAACTGGAATTATGGAATATATGTTAGTTTGTATCATTTGGTACCCTCAAATATATTTCTATATGGCTTTTTGTTATTACAGGTATAAATAACTTTTATCTCTTTTTTATTTTTAATATGTATTCTATACATAGTCTTCACTCTACAAAAGAGATGTCCGTTTTTACCTCTTCTTTCTTCTGAAGCAATTCTACAGGTGAGTAAAGAAACTTTTTATCTTATTACATTTTGATTTTGAACATATTCCCTCTTCAAATTAATTAATTTATTCCACCAGAGGGAAAACACCATAAATAGTAGAAGGGAGGGAGGAATAGCTGATGTAGCAAACTCAAGAAAAAATTGTATATAAATGAGTGCTTTATTAAGGGACCATTACTTTCTTGAAAACAAAATAATTTTCAGATATTGGAAGTAAAATGATAAGGATAACTTCTTTCTCTTTCAAAACAGTCTAAAATGTATTTCTTTTAAAAATGTACTAATGATGTTTGCAGTGAGAAACTGAATATTGTCATTTATAAATATTGATTTCTAACCTCTTCTCCCAATTAAGCATGTATGCTCTGACTTAATTTAAATATACAGATATCCAGATATTTTCATTGAATATGAGTAATAGTCAAAGATGAATACATTATAGTTACAAAAACTAAATTCTATTATTAGTGAGATTTAAATACTGAGCATCTTTCTACACTTGACTTTATAGTGTCCTGATATTTGAGAATATCATAACATACAATTCAATTAACACATAACAAAGTTACACATGGTTCAAATTAACAGAATCAATTCAAAGGTTTTTTTCTGCATTGCAAGTTGTTTACTTGCAACAGAATAAATGATCATAAGTAGGATGTGCCCTGAGATCAAAGCCCCTTGCAATTTTGTGTAACACAAAGATGTAATTAATTATTTGTGCAACAAGTACTTGAGATTCTTTTATGCATAAAGAAAATATTCATCAATAAAAGCACTGATACTTCAGAAATTATGGTTTGGTAGGGGATAAAATAAATAGGTCCCAATAATTTAAGCCTAGGGTAGAGAGAGAAGGAAGTGTTACAGAAGTTATTTAGAGCAAAGAAAATCATGAAAAATTTTGTAGAGGAGGTTTTTTTTTTTAACAGTCTTTGAAGAAGTAACATATAACATGCTATTCATGGAGAAAAGGCAATCTAGTGAGAGGAAAATATTCAGCAAAGATACAAAAAAGTGTCATAGAAAATTGGAAGATATTTATTTTTGTAGGGCATATAAAGGAGAAAGTTCTAGAAAAATATTTGGGAACTAGACTTTCAGGAGCTTAAGAGTGTTTAAAGCTAAGGTAAGTTGGGAGACTATATATTTACATTAAATACAAAGAAAATTATATTTTATTGGAAAAGGGATTTTTTTGTACATTAGACCCAGTAATTTTACATGTACTACTTTATTCTGCATAAATAATGTGAGATTTCAACGCTACTAAATAAAGTATTTTTATCAAAATATTATCTGTAATAGTAAAATTGGGAAATAACTTATTTATTTCCTGTATGTAAATGACAAAATGCCACACATCCACATAGAATAAGTTATCTTCGAAGATGACATTTTTCAGGAGTATTAACCAGTGTGGGGAAAAGCTGATTATATAAGAAAGCCAAAATGCAGGATATAGTTTTATACAGGTGCATTTACATAGGTTGCATTTGTATATGCTACTTTTATATCCATAGATTTTTCTATATATTATATCCACATATTTCTTTATATATTTTATCTCCGCATCAAGAAACTCCATGACATTGTATTAAAGTTTTTATAGTTATCTTTAGACAATGAGTTAATTATTTCATAACATTTTATAAATGGTTCCAATGAATATGTATTACTTTTGGAATCAAAACACTACAAGATGACCACTTTTTAATTCAATATTTTCCCAATAATCACTTTTTAAAATTTAAGGTTGTATTCAGAAATAGCCAATAATGAACACTAAAATAATAGATTTCATAGTTATTATTCAGGGATGTATATAAAAATATAGCTGGGAATGAACAATCCAAAAATAAAGAAAACAACTCAACTTGCAATAACACTGAAAATAATGAAATAGGAGTAAATTTAACAAAAGTGTAAAGCTTATACTTTGAAAATTATAAAACACTATTGAAAGAAATTAAAGTTGATCTAAATAAATAAAAAAATCTGATGCTCATGTATTGAAAAACTTAACATTGTTAAGACGGCAATAATTTCTAAAATGACCTACAAATTCAATGTAATTTCTATACGAATCCCAGCTGAGTTATTTGTAGAAACTGACAAGATGATTTAAAATTCACATGAAATTGCAAAGGACCTAGGATAGCCAAAACAATCCTGAAGAAGAATAAAGTAGAACCCACATTCTTTCATTTCAAAACTTACTACAAAGCAATGGTAATCAAGACAATATGTCACTGGCACATATAGATCAATGGATGCACATGTAGATCAATGGTAGACTGATTTTCAGCAAGAATGCCAAGATAATCTAACGCAGAAAGAATAGCATTTTCAATAAACAGTGCTCAGACACTGGATAGTCAAATGCAAAAGAATAAAGTTGAACCCTTAATTCACATCATATATAAAAGCGAAATTAAATTAATCAAAGGCCTAAATGTAAGACCCAAAACTTAAGACTTCTAGAAAGAAATATAGGGGTAAATCTTCATGACCTTGGATTTGGCAAAAGGTTCTTAGATATGACACACAAAGCATAAGTGACAAATGAAAAATTAAATTTAGAAGTCATCAAAATGTAAAATTTTCGTTCCTCAAGGGACATTATCAGGAAAGTAAAAAGACAACCCACAAAATGACTGACAATGTTTGCAAATTATGTATCTGACAAGCGACTTAATTCTGGAAAACAGTTTGGCAGTTCCTCAAATGATTAGACATAGAGTTAACCATATGATTAGACAATTACACTTCTATGTATATACCCAGAAAAAATAAAAACATATTTCCACAGATGAATTTGTGCATAAATATTTATGGCAATATTTGAGATAGGCAAGAAGTGGAAACAATCCAGTTGGCTGTTGATAGACAAAGGGAGGGACCAAGTGTGTGTCCACACAGTGTTCTACTATTTGGCCATAAAAAATGAAGTACTGCTACCTGTGACAACATGGATGAAACTTGAAAACACTACGCCTAGTGAAAGAAGACAGTCACAAAAGACCACATCTATAATTCAATCCATATGAGAGTCCAGTACAGGGAAATCTATATATAAAGAGAGTGGAGACAAAATGTCTGTGGTATAAAACTTAAAACTTTTAAGTTAATCGATCTCAGTTAGTGAAGGGGTAGATGTCTCTCATCTTCATTACTTGTGTAAATTTCTGGGCTTGGAAGGAAAAGCTTTTGTTGTTTGTTTGTATGTTTTTTTTATTAATGCTTACTCTAAGGTGGATATTTATATGCCTTCTTCCTTATTATTCTGACAAGCTTTACTTAAACATTAATTTGTTAACACTTTCAATCATATAACCTTCCAATGCAAATACAGAAAACCGATAACCCTACTGGAATTGTGTTAACTGTTCCTCTTGTAGGAATATATAATTCAAAATATTTTTCTTTGTTTAAAAGGTGAAATATCTTAAAAATTTGCTTATGCAATCTAACTTCACCCCTAAAGGAACTAAAAAAAAATGACCAAACCAGCCCCAAAGCTAGAAGAAAATAAATAATTAAAATTATAGAAGAACTTAATGAAATTGAGATGCAAAAATCCATACAAAATATCAATGAAACCAATAGCTGTTTCTTCAAAAAAAAATTAAGATTGATAGATTCCTAGATAGAGTAACAAAGAAAAAGAAAGTTCAAATAAGCACAATCAGAAATTACAAAGGTGATATTACAACTGATCCCACAGAAATACAAAAGATCCTCAAAGACTACTATGAACAACACTGTGCACCCAAATTAGAAAATTGGTAAATTCCTGGAAGCACACAATCTCCCAAGATTGAATTAGGAAAAGATTGAAACCCTAAATAGACAAATATAAATTTCTGGAATTGAATCAATCATAAAGAACCTTCCAACCAGGAAAAGCCCCAGACCAGATAGATTCACAGCCAAATTCTACCAGATATAGAAAGAAGAAATGAAATCAATTATACTAAAACCATTGCAAAAAATTGAGGAGGAGGGGCTACCAAAATCTGGCAGAGTCACGATGAAAAAACAAAACTTCAGAACAATATCACTCATGAATACAGAAACAAAAATCCTCAATTAAATAATAGAAAACCAAATCCAACAGCATGCCAAAAAGTTAATATGCTACAATCAAGTAGGATTTATTCCTGGGATGCAAGGCTGGTTCAACATGTGCAAATCAATAAATATGATTCACCACATAAAGAGAATCCAAAGCAAAAACCCTATGATCATCTTCACAGACATAGAGAAAGCTTTTAATAGGATCCAACATATTTTCATGAAACACCCTAAACAGACTAGACATTGGAGAAACATACTTCAAGATAATAAGAGCCATCTATGAAAACTTACAGCCAACATCATACCGAATCTGCAAAAGCTAGAACCATTCCCCTTGACAACAGGAACAAGACAAAGAGGCCCACTCTCACCACTGCTATTCAGCATAGTAATGGGAGACATGACATTTCCTAGCAATCAGGCAAGAGAAAGAAATAAAAGGCATCCAAATAGAAGCCAAACTATCTCTCTTTACCAATTGTATGATTCTATACCTGCCTGAATAATCCTGAAGACTCAGCCAAAAGGTCTCTAGAATTGATAAACAATGTTAGTAGAGTTTTAGCATACAAAATCAATGTATAAAAATTAGTAGCATTTCTATATACAAATAAATCCAGGCTGAGAGTGAAATCAAGAACACAATTCCACTGTAATAGCCACAAAGAAAATGAAATACCTAGGAATAAAGTTAACCAAAGAGGTGAAAGATCTATACAAGGAAAACTACAAAACAATGCTAAAGAAACCAGAAATGACAAATAAGTGGAAAAATATTTCATACTAAAGGATTGGAAGAATCAATATTGTAAAAAGGGCAATACTGCCCAAAGCAATTTACAAATTCACTGCTATTCCTATCAAACTCCCAATGTCATTCTTCACAGATTTAGAAAAAAAAATTAATATTCATACAGAACCAAAAAAGGGCCCAAACAGTCAAAGCAAGCCTAAACAAGAACAACAAAGCCCAAAGCATCATACTACCTAACTTCAAACTATACAATAAAGCCATAGTAATCAAAGCACCATGGTGCTGGCACAAAAGCAGACACATAGACCAACGGAACAGATTAGAAAACTCAGAAACAAAGCTACACACCTACAACCATCGGTTCTTTAACAAGGCTGACAAAAACAAGTAATGAGGAAAGGACTCCATATTCAATAAATGGTGTTAACTGGCTATCTATATGCAGAAGATTGAAGCTGGGACCCTAACTTTCACCATATGAAAAAATTAACTCAAAATGGATTAACAATTTAAATGTAAGACCTAAAACTATAAAAACCCTGAAAGGCAAGTAGGAAATAATTTTCTCAACATTGGCCATGGCAAATTTTTTTGGCTAAGTCCCACAAATCAATTGTAATAAAAACAAAAATAGACAAGTGAGACCTAACTGAAGAGCTTTTGCACAGCAAAAGAAACTATGGACAGAGTGAACAACCTACAGAATGACAGATGTTCACAAACTATGCATCCAACAAAGACTCAATATCCATAATTCATATGAAACTTAAATCAACAAGCAAAAAACAACCCCACCAAAAATGGGCAAAAGACATGTACAGACACTTATCAAAAGAACACATATAAATGGCCAACACACATGAGAAAATGCTCAGGATCACTAAACATCAGAGAAATGCAAATCAAAACCACAATGAGATACCATTTCACACCATAATGGCTCTTATTAAAAATTCAAAAAATAAGATGCTGGCAAGGCTGCAGAGGAAAGGGAATGCTTATACATCGTTGGTGGGAATGTAAAATAGTCCATCCACTGTGGAAAGCAGTCTGGAGATATCTTAAAGAACTTTAAACAGAGGTTTCATTTGACATAGCAATCTCATTACTGGGTGTATATACAAAAAAAAAAAAAGAATTCATTCTATCAAAAAGATACAAGCACTTGTATGTTCATTGAAGCACACTATTCACAATTGCAGAGACATGAAATCACCCCAGGTCCCCATCAATGGTAGATCTGATAAAGAAAATGTGGTACATGTACACCACGGAATACTACACAGCCATAAAAAGAATAAAATCATGCCATTCCAGAAATATGGATGAAGCTGAAGCCCATTATCCACGGCAAATTAACACAGGAACAGCATACTAAATACTGTATGTTTTCATTCATAAGTGGGAGCTAAGCATTGAACACACATGGACATAAATATGAGAACGATAGACACCATGGACTACTAGAGAGTGGAGGGGGTGTGTCGGTAAAATTACTACCTATTTGGTACTATGCTCACTACCAAGGTGGCAGGGTCCATACTCCAAACCCCGGCATCATGCAGTATTCCTATGTAACAAACCTGCACATGTACTCTCTATATTGAAAAGTTGAAATTTTTTAAAAATGTAGTTGTACTGTAAAAATATTGCAAATATATTTTAAAATATGTATTTTAAGATAAAAGGAACGAAAAATACTTGATCCCTTTACTTTAAAGCTTCCTGTTTCTTTAAGAGAGTATTCCACAAATACTGTAGAAAGTTATATATTAAAATTTGCCTCCATGATGTCATTACAGTTTTATTCAATTTCTTGGCTAGATGTATTGCCTTATTTAGTAGGTTACTTCATCAGCATCTTTGGTAGAGTAGTGAGGAAGTGAAAAAGAGCAAGAGAAGGGGTAATGGAACTTGCTGAAAACATAGCTTCTAGATAGCCACTATATTGATGTATCAAAAATGTAATTATATACATGATAGCACACCACTTGGCCTATGATAGTCTATAATCTTGAAAGAAGGTATATATTGCCTAAAGTATATAATAAAATATATCTTCCATGAATATATTTTTTTAATTTTTAAAAGGTAAATATTGTATGCATAAATATTTTTTCTTTGCAATTTGGCAACATGGACTAACATAATAATTTGTTCTTGGTTAATAGTACAATATGTTAAATGAATTATCTTCCTTCTATAATATACATAAGTTGTTGACAGAATGCATTTGAAACCCATGTGACTTTACCCTGTTTGCAGGACTGGGTTACTCAGTTATATTGTTATAGTTTTGACCCACCCTGTTGAATTCTCTGTTTCCCAGGCAGCTCTATTCCTTCTTCTGCTTGTAACTTAAATATCTGTGTTTTCCATTCTTTCCTCATTTTACTCATTTTTCACTTTGCGTTATCTCCTTTATACAGCCTAATGACTTCAGAATTTACAGATATACTTTATTTTATTATGCTTCACATTATTGTGCTTCACAGACATTGCAGTTTTAAGAAATTAAAGTTTTGTGGCAAATCTGTCTCAACCCAAACTACTGGTGCCAAATTTCCATCAGTATGTGCTCACTTTATGTTTCAGTGTCACATTTTTAAAAATTCTCATGATATTCCAAATGTTTTTTTATTCTTACATTTTCATTATTGTTATGGTTACCTGTGATCAGTGATCTTTGATGTTAGTATTGTAGTTGTTATGGGGCACCATGAGCCACACCCAAATAATATGATGAATTTAATCCTAAATGTTCTGTGTGTTCCAGCTGCTCCACTTACTTCCCATTCTGCTGTTCTCTCTCCCTATCATTGAGCCTCTCTTTTCTCTAAGACACAGAAATATTGAAATTAGGCCAATTAATAACCCTAGAATAGTCTCTGAATGTTCAAGTGAGAGGAAGAGTTGCATGTCCCTTACTTTAAATTAAAAGATAAAAATAATTAAGTTTAGTGAGGAAGTCATATTGAAGGCCAAGATTTTCTGGCTCCTTTTTATGAATCTTAAAATAGCGTTTTCTAGTTCTGTGAAAAATATCACTGACTTTGAACTATACTACAAGGCTACAGTAACTAAAACAGCATTGAACTGATACAAAAACAGACACATAAACCAATGGGGCAGAATCAGAGCCCAGAAATAATGCTTCACACCTACAACCATCTGATCTTCGACAAAACTGACAAAAACAAGCAATGGGGAAAAGACTCCCTATTCCATAAATAGTGCTGGGATAACTGGCTAGCCATCTGCAGAAGATTGAAACTGGATCCTTTCCTTTCCTTATCCTATATACAAAAATCGACTCAAGATGTATTAAAGACTTAAATGTAAAGCCCCACTCTATGAAAATCCTGGAAGATAACCTAGGAAATACCATTCTGGACATAGAAACTGGCAAAGATTTCATGACGAAGACATCAAAAACAATTGCAACAAAAGCAAAAAATTACAAATGGGATCTAATTAAATTAAACTAAAGAACTTCTGCACAGCAAAAGAAACTATCAACAGAGTAAACAAGTAACCTACAGAATGGGAGAAAATATTTGCTCACCATGCGTCTGCCAAAGGTCTAATATCCAGCATCCATAAGGAACTTAAATCTACAAACAAAAAACAAACAAATCCATTAAAGAGTGGACAAAGTACATAAACAGACCATTTTCAAAAGAAGACATACATGTGGCCAACAAGCACATGAAAAAATGCTCAGTATCACTAATCATAAGAGAAATGCAAGTCAAAACTATAGTGAAATACCATCTCACATCAGTCAGATGGCTATTAATAAAAAGTCAAAAAAAAAAAAAAACCAAAACCAATAGGTGTTGATGAGGTTGTAGAGAAAAAAGGAATATTTATACACTGCTGGTGGGAGTGTAAATTAGTTCAGCCATTGCAAAAAGTAGTGTGGTGATTTCTTAAAGTACTAAAAACAGAACTACCATTCAATGCAGTAATCCCATTACTGGCAAAGGGATATAACTCATTCTGTTATAAAGAAACATGCACACGTGTGTTCATTACAGCACTATTCACAATAGCAAAGACATGGAATCAACTTAAATGCCCACCAATGGTAGACTGCATAAAGAAATGTGGTACATGTACACCATGGAATATTATGCAGCCCTAAAAATAAACAAAATTATGTCCTTTGCAGGAACATGAATGGAACTGGGGTCATTATCCTTAGCAAACTAATGCAGGAACAGAAAAACAAATACCACATATTCTCACTTACAAAAAAGAGCTAAATAATGAGAACACATGGACACAAAAGGGAGGAACAACAGACACTAGGGCTTACTTGAGGGTAGAGGGTGGGAGAAGGAATATCATCAGAAAAAATAACTATTGGGTACTAGGCTTAGTACCTGGGTGACAGAATAATCTGTACACCAAACCCCTGTGACAGGAGTTTACCTATATAAGAAACCTACACATGTACCCCTGAACCTAAAATAAGAGAAAAAAAAGAAAAAAGCAACAATAGGCCAAAAGCTAGGCCTCTTGCACAGTTAGCTAAGTAGTGAATGCAAAAAATAAGTTCTTGATGGAAATTAAAGTGATATTGTGTGAACAGACGAATGGTAAGAAAGCAAAACAGCTTTATTGCTGATATGGAGAAAGTTTTAGTGGTCTGAATAGAACACCAAACCAACTACAACATTCTTTTAAGCCAAAGCCTAATCCATAGCAAAGCCCTAACTCTCCTATTATATGAAGGCTGAGAAGGATGAGGAAGCTGCCCAAGAAATGTAGGAAGCTAGAAAAGGTTGGATCATGATGTTTAAGGAAGGAAGCCATTTCCATTACATAAAAGTGCAAGGTGAAGCAGCAATTGCTGATGAAGAAGGTGGAACAAGTTATTCAGAAGATCTAACTAACATAATTGAGGAAAGTAGCTACACTAAACAACAATTTTTTTTTTTTTTGGTAGGTGAAACAACCTTACTTTTTAGAAGAAGATGCCATTGAATTTTAAGGCTCAAGAATAATCTTTGACTTGATGTCCTGCTTCCAGGAAACACTAGGCCCCCAAGGATTTGGGTTGTCTCTGCCCCTGTGGCACGTCCAGGTTCAACCAAAACTGTATCTCTCATTGGTTATAGAGAGATGCCTGTGGCACTCACAGCCTGGAATCACATACCAGTTGATCTTGTGGTCTGAGGTGGAGGCAGCACCACTCTTACAGTTCCACTAGGTATTTTCCTAGTAGAAACTCTCTTCAGTGGCCCAGCTCTCATGGAGGCCTTCTGCCTGGGTCTCATCCCAAGGTTTCTGAAAGATCTATCCTTCAAAATCTAGGTGCGAGTACCCACATCCCTCCAGCTCATGTATCCTTTGTGCCAGTGGAGAAGTCATTACACAAACATTGCCAATGATTTTTGCTTGTGCCCTCTGAAGACACAGCAACCATAGCCCACACCTCACCTGATCCCACTGGAGTCATAACCAGAGCAGCCAAGAAATGCTTAGCTGAAATGCAAGGAGCAAAGTATTGAAATTTTTCTTCCACCACAAGTTCTTGTTCTTTAGATTTGTAATAGAAGGAGCAACCCTAGTGATCTCCAAAATGATTTGGATTTTTTTCTTTTATTTTCTTGATGAATAATAATCTCATAAGATTACAGATCCTCACTAATCTCCTTGTCAAACCATCACTTGGCCATACCCTTGTTGTCTACCAAACATATGTTCTTATTCCTTTCAATATGGATAAGCTGAGAATTTTCCACATTTTTGTTCTGTGGTGCTTAAAGATTTATTCAGCCAAATACCCTACTCCATTGCTGATTAGTTCTACCTTACACAGCACATTAGGACACAAACACAATTTAGACAAGTTCTTTGCTACTTTGTAACATAGATTACGTTTTCTTCAGTTTCCCATAACTTATTAGTTTTATTTCTATCTGAGATCTTATCAGAATAGATAAGAATATAAAAAATACTCTTCGTATTTCTACCAAAATTCCATTCATGGCGATTTAAGTATTCTCTAAGAAGATTGACACTTTCTCCACTCTTTTGTTTCTGTGCTCTCATCAGAATCATCCTTAAAAGTCCATTCATGGCAATGTAGGCTTTTTTTTTTTTTCTAGCATATATCTCAAAACTCATTCAGCCTCCTCCAATTACCCAGTTTCCATGCTGCTTTCACATGTTTAGATATTAGTTACTGCAGAACATCCACTTTTTGGTAACATTTCTGCCCAGTGTGTTTTTGAACTGCCATAACAACATACAATATAGTGAGTAGCTTATAGATGACAAAAATTTATTTCATAGTTTTGGAGGCTGTGAAGTCTAACATCAAGGCATTCTCAGATTTGGTGATGGATGATGGCTTATTTCCTTCAATGATAGCACTTTACCACTGTGTTCTTACATTGTAGAAAGGAGGAAATCCGCCTTCTGGGACCCCCTTTATAAGGGCACTAATCTCATTCATAAGAGATCTCCCCTTATGACCTAATTACTCTTCAAAGGACCCACCGTTTTATATCATTACATTAGCGATAGTTTCAATATATAAATTTTGAGGGACACAAACATTCAAATTATAGTAACCATTACAGTGTTACATTAATCTCTATATGTCTATATATTTACTTTTACCAGTGAGATGTATGCTTTCATATCTCAGTGTAGTGTATCTTGATGGGCTCCCTATGCATTTATTCTAATGCAGCTCTTCTAGTTGGTGTCAAACTCTCAGTTTTTGCTTGTCAGAAAAATACTTTATATCTGCTTTCTTGTAAAAGATAATTTTGCTGGGTATAATATTTCTGCATGTTAAAATGGTTTCTTTTTTTCCTTCAGTATATTGAATATGTCATCCCACTCTCTCCTGGCTTCAAGGTTTCTGTTGAGAAATTCATGAACAGTCTTGTGAGGATTTGCTCATATGTGATGATTTGCATTTATCTTGCTCCTTTCAAATTTATTTGTTTTTGAATTTAGGTAATTTGATTATAATATGTCCCAGTGAAGATTTCTTGATATTCAGCTTATTTGGGATTTTTTGAGCATCACTAATGTGGATTTTCATTCAGATTTCTCCAGATTTGGGAATACGTCATTTCTTTAAATTTGCTTTCTGTCCCTTTCTCTTCCCATTATAGGACTCCATAGTTTGCATATTTGTTTGCTTAATGCTGTATTTCTTTTTTTTTTTTTTTTTTTTTTTTTGAGACAGAGTCTCGCTCTGTCACCCAGGCTGGAATCTTGGCTCACTGCAAGCTCCACCTCCTGGGTTCACGCCATTCTCTTGCCTCAGCCTCTCCGAGTAGCTGGAACTACAGGTGCCCGCCACCACACCTGGCTAATTTTTTGTATTTTTAGTAGAGACAGGGTTTCACCATGGTCTCGATCTCCTGACCTCGTGAGTCGCCCGCCTCGGCCTCCCAAAGTGCTGGGATGACAAGTGTGAGCCACCGTGCCCGGCCAATGCTGTATTTCATGATAGGCTTCCTTCATGCTTTTAATTATTTATTTATTTATTTATTTATTTATTTATTTATTTATTTTGAGATGGAGTCTCAGTCTGTTGCCCAGGCTGTAGTGCAGTTGCATGATCTTGGCTCACTGCAGCCTCTGGCTCCTGGGTTCAAGCAATTCTCCTGCCTCAGCCTCCTGAGTAGCTGGAATTACAGGCACATGCCACCATGCCTGGCTAATTTTTGTATTTTTTAGTAAAGACAGGGTTTCACTATGTTGGTCAGGCTGGTCTCAAACTCCCGACCTCGTGATCCACTGGCCTTGGCCTTCCAAAGTGCTGGGATTACAGGCATGAGCACCAGGGCCCAGATGCTTTTTATTTATTTTTAAATTTTTGTTCCTCTAAATGAATAATTTTAAATGATTTCTCTTCATTTTTCCTGATTCTTTCATCTGCTTGATTGAGTCTGTTATTATCTCTCTACTAAATTTTTTATTTCCGTCATTATATGTTTTATTTCCAGAATTTGTTTAATTCTTTTTTATCGTTTTTAACTCTTTGCTGAATTATTCATTTTTTTCATGTATTGTTTTCCTGATGATTAGATGTCTATGTTCTGTAGCTGACTGACCTTTTTAAAAATGATTGTTCTTAATTCTTCACTGGGCAATTTATAGATTTCTATTTCTTTGGGGTGGTTATTAGAAAATTATTGTGTTCTTTTGGCAATGTAATTTTTCCCGCATTTTTGTGTTTCTTCCAGATTTTTATTGATATTTTCACACGTGAGGGAGCAATAATCTCATCCAGCCTTAAAGGATAGATTTCAGTGGGGAAAGACCTTCCCCTAAAGGTGAATGCAAAGGTACTAGATGGGTTGGGTGCAGAAGTTTCAGCTATGGGGAGAGTACAGTGGCATAGTCCCCATGCAACAACATTTACTGAGGTCAGTATTGAGAAGACTGTGGGAGTTCTTGACAGTCAAGGTTGCAATTGTCTACAATGACAGCAAGAACAATTTGGTCGTTGGTGGTGGAGGCTGCTGAAATCCTTCTGTTCTATTTTTCTCCTTGGGAAGAAGTTATTTTCAACAGCATTACTCTTGGCGCTGGCTCCAACATTGGAATAAACTTGCAGTGGCAGTAGTGCCCTTGTCTGATGTGAAAGCATACATGGAGTAGATGCAAAGCTGAGTCCTGAAGCATAGGCATGTATTAAATGATTGCAACCCTGGGTTTCCAGGTATAGACTCACCTGCTGTGGTAGTATGCCAGTGTGTGGAACACAGCTGTGCCTGCTGTGGTGGTGGTGCCAGTGTCTAGGGAATGAGTGTATGGACAGTAGCTGCGGAGCCAGAATCCAGGTCATGGTATGCATAGCGCAAATATGGGTCTGTGGTCTAAACATGAAAACAATTGGGGGCGGGAAAGAAATGGCATTTTAGCTGGGTGTACAATGGTATCTCTTTGTTTCTAGAGGGTCTGTGGCAGCTGCAATGGTATTGACATCCTCAGCACTAAAGGCTGCTGGTGTCCTCTGCCTGGCAGGCCACTGGAGACCTGGTGGCTCTTGCCACATGGCTGATATTGATAGTCCCTGCCCTTTTTTGTTTCTAGTCATCTCCAGATAACTCAGCTATGCTTATCTCCCCAGCAATATGAGTGGAGTGAAACCAAAGTGGGTCCTTCAGGCAGTGCCCCAAAAAGCTGAAGAGGCTTGTTACTTGTTCTGCTCTCTTTCTCCTTTTGCCTATTAAGGGAACTCACAGACCAAGGAGACTCCTCTCAGTGGTGAACTGTGCTGGCTTGTGCTGAGATAGAGTGATGCAGGCAAAATGAAGCTGTTCTTTCTACCCTTTCTGTGCAGTTATTCTCACTTTTTTTTTTTTTTTTTAGTTCTGTGTTGCTGTAGTTTTTTAACTGGAGTCCTTAAGTCCTGAATTCTTCCAGAGAGATTTTTATTCATGGATAGCTGTTTTTTTTTTTTTTTTTTTTTTTTTTTTTTTTTTTTTTTTTTTTTTTTTGTGGGAAGATGAAGGCTGGAACCTCCCATTCTGCCCTCTTGCTGATATCACTCCCCTTTTATCAGTTATTTATACAGCTTATTTGCCTGATATTTTACCAAACCTGAAAAACTAAAGGTTTAAACAGCAAATATCCAAGATGTTTTATTATACTGGGCAAAGAGATGTGGATACTTAACCAAATTAAAATCACATTTAATTAAAATCTCATGTGTTTAACTCACATTAGCCTATGAAATATTTGAGGGAACATAGTATATTTTATTTATTTTTGTACTTGCAGTATGTAGTTCAGTACCTGTCCCATGATAATGTCTATATATGTGTTTTATGAACACGTAAAAGAGGGAAAGAAGCAAGAATAGAAGGAAGATTTAAAAAAATAGAGATATGTATTAAAAATGTGAAAAAAATGTGTTCCTTTTTAA
The DNA here is from genome assembly GCF_028878055.3 of Symphalangus syndactylus. Classification (NCBI taxonomy): domain Eukaryota; kingdom Metazoa; phylum Chordata; class Mammalia; order Primates; family Hylobatidae; genus Symphalangus; species Symphalangus syndactylus. The sequence continues at coordinate 107,966,045 of NC_072426.2, read as the reverse complement.
ATGAAAGCAAATGCACTTTTATTTATGCCACTAAATTTGGCATTATTTAGCAATAATGGGGATAATGTGTTATGGGGGATCAAACCAACTACTTTGTCTTTGATAATCCCTAATTTGAAGTTGTACACATACTTCCATATCAAGTCAACTTTCATAAAACCAGTTATAGAATCACTTCCTTTGTGTATAAATAATACTCCCTCTACCAATAGCAGCTAGCCATGGCATTAACTCACATTCAAAAAGAGGACATAATCTAAAAGGCATTTCTTCCAGACAAATAAAGATAAAAAATAAATATTTCCACTTATTTACTAAGGGGTCTGGGAAGGAGAAAGACAAGCGGGGAATCCTGGAATGCCGATATCATGATCTCTCTTTTAGCTGAATTCTCAAAGGAATGGAGTAGAATTGAACATATAAACCAAAGGCAAAGGAAGGGTTTGTGCCCACTCTCCGTATCTTGAAGTCTGACTGGATTATATTTGCAAAGTGGTCTGATGTAAGCATAGGATAGCTGGAGTATAGTAAAAAGTGGCAGTGGACTACGGTGGGTCACAGAGGGACTGGCCTGCATTTGCTGTTTTGAGCCTCCCTAGCTCCCTTTTGGCATGAAAGTTGCCAGAAATTTCTACATACTCCACTGCAGAGGCAAAATGACGTTGAATTAAGAGCCTAAAAACTTGTCTAGCATAGCCATAGTGACAGATGTGGTAAATTCCATAGAGCATGATGAAGCAAACTAGCCAGAAGCTCGGTAGAAAATGTGACTAGTTTCAGAGAGGTCTATAACATCAGCAAGGGCAAAGATAATGACAAATCACCAGAAAGACTACTGTCTTGAATTCGTCCTAAAGGAAAGACCACAATTTCACCAGCTGCAATCTTCTCCAGCAATCTTCACCAGCGGACACACTTGCAGGCCAGACCAACCAGGCCACAGCAAGTACTGGAAATCACCCAGGTAGCACACTGATTTGAAACCTTTCTCTCTCCCACTGTCTGCCACATATATTAGAACCTTATCTTGTATCTCTCAGATCTTGAGAGATCCATAATGATGGGAAGAAAACCTCAGATAGAGTGAATGCTCCTGAAAAATTGAATTACCCAAATGAGCCTACCTTAAATCAAAGATCCTGCTAATTCACAGCTTTATAAACCCTCAGTTAAGCTCTCCTCCACCACCCAGCTATACTCTGGATTGGAGGCTCACAAGTCAAAACTAGCTCAGTTATAGAAAATAGAGGAGCTGCCTTGTAATAAATATGTGACTTTGCTATGTATGCTACACATGGACAATATTTTGACACATGAAAACTCTACCTAAACCAAAATTATATTTATTATATTCTTTCTTTTTAATATCTTTTCAAGTCTCCAAAAAGTATTTATTTTCTCTTCGCTGTCACATACCCTTTAACAACTCAATTCACACTTATTAAGTTGAGCAGTGTTACAGAATGAATTGTGATTCCCCCAAAAATGTTAAGGTTCTAACCCCCCAGTACTTGTCAATGTGACCTAATTTGGAAATAGGGTATTTTGCAGATGATAAAATTAAAATAAAATCATTAGTGTGGATTCTAACCCAATATCTCAGTGTCTTTATTAAAAGGCAATATTCTAATGCAGAGAGAATGCGATGTGAAGATTGGAGTTAATACTGTCACAAGCCAAAGAACGATGAGATGCTAGGTGAGAGACAGGGAACAGATCCTTTCCTAACATCTTCAGATTGAGCATGACTCTGAGAGTACCTGGATCTTAGACTTTTAGATTCCAGAACTGTGAAATAATAAATTTCTCTTGCTTAAGCCATCAATTTGTGGTATATTGTTACTTCAGCCCCAGGAAATTAATACAGGTGCTGTGCTGAGCAGTATCAGCCTATTTAGAGAAACAAGACATAAAATAGACACGAGAGGAATTTTTTAATCTTTTATTTCTCTCCATGGATGTTACTTTTATATTATTTATTTTTCATTAATATTATTTTCATAATTTTTTATGATATATATAGTTGACAATATGCATAAGCACATATATTGCCTACAATGTAGGCAACCAGTAGCAACCAATGTAGTGATTAGTGTTAAAGATATCTTGGACGTCCCTTATCTTAACACTGGTTTAGTTATATTTTAGTGATCTATTTAATGCCTACCTTATCTTGCGTGTTATGAAGCTACTGCATATAATCTCTACTAGAGTTATCCAATGTTGTATTAGTGTCTTATAACAAATTACCACTAACTTGTTGGCTTAAAAAAATTGGAAACTATTCCCTCAGTTCTGGAAGCCAGATGTCTGAAATCGAAGTGTCACCAGGGCCATCCTCCTTCCAAAGGCTCTGGGGGAGAATTGTTTCTTGCTTTTTCTGGCTTCTGGTGGCTCCAGACATTCTTTGGTTTATAATAGTATAACTTCAATTACTGCCTCATTCTATATTTGACCTCCTCTTCTATGTCTTTTCCTTTTCTGTTTCTTCACTTCTTCTTATAAGTCAGTAATTATTGGGTTTGGAGCTCACCTGGATAATCCAGAATAATTTCACGGGTAAAATTTTTAGGACATCCTAAAACTCATTTTTGTCCTGAGATCAAGTGATACCTGGAATGTCAAATGATGACATATACAATTCTATATAGGACTGTGGGGGATAATAAGATAATCTGAGGTGAGAGGGAGTGATCCTAATTAGACCAGGGTTGAAAAGAGTTGGATATCTTAACCAAATCATTTGTTATACATTGTTTTGATCTATGACATACTACGTTTTTTGCTATGAGAAACATTTTCAAGCTACTGTATAAACCTAGCCTTTTGCTCCTCTACCCCATAACCCCCAGTCTGTCATTTGAATTTGCGTCTGGCTTGGTTTGCTGTCAGGAGAGAAAATCAGGCAGCAGTGTGTGGCCCTATTGGGACTGTCAAAAAGAGAGAGAATGATGAAAGTGTCAGAAACATTTTTTTCTTCTTTAGAATAATGTAATGGAGGACTTTTTTTTTTTTTTTTTACCAACAAGATACATGATACAATCATAAGGAAAAATACTACATAGAATAGTCTCAAAATTTGTCTAGTAAGAAGTGATACAGTATTATACTTCAGAGTTGTTAAAAAATATCTTTTTTAAGACAACAATCATGAAGTAGGTAAATAGTTTTGGAGACCAATAATTTATGAGCATTACCTTGACGTTCTTGTGTCTTAAGAAATAACCAAAAGTGTAAATGCAGTTATCTTAGTATATCAGTAAACATTGTACTTTTACAAATTTAATCCTCTTTATCTGTGACTTGATTTGTCTCCTCTAAAATTTTCTCTTTAATCGTCTATTTGGTCTTGCAAGCATACATTTTTGATCATGTGTGCTGGTTTCTTTTGTTACATAAGTTGAATTGAACTATAGTAATAAAGGAAGCTTTCAAAATTGTTTTATATGGTAGTCATGTTGATCTTGAAAATGAAGACATTTATATTACTCTGCTATGAAAGGTAAGGGACTGAAACATTGTGTATCATTTTTCATTAGAAATGTTTAATGTGGCATTCTGAAAAATAAAGTGAAAAACTAGGCAGGCCATGAATAATTACTAAATAGAAAGAGTCATAGAATAAGCTGTTGATTAATGTTATTTCCACAGGTATGTCATTTAGATGATTATATGGAGTTGTCAAAGCTAAAGTAAAAATATGCCCAAAGCAACTGTTTTCTGGAAATGATGTTTCAGTGTCAACTAAAGCTGATGTCTGATGTTGTGACATCACTTCAGGCAATCTTTCATGAAGGACTGTAATAACATGGCAGCTTTGTGCAATCATGAATCCCCTTAGGAAAATCAGGTGTCAGGATGATATGCATACAACCAAGAAGTCAGATTATTATCATGTCCTCGCTTACCAGTACTACAAAATGTTAGGCTAAATATTCAGGACAAAACTGTAAAATGAATAAGGGATATCTTAGGAAAATGTAGTTTGAGAGCCACTTTTCTTAGAGACTGATTCCAAATCTTTTTGTGTTTAGCTCTGTTACATTGTGAGCGCCAAACAATGTGGAAAAGACTATCTAATTCTATCAAGTAGTCATGAAATAACCTAAAGAAAAAGAAAAGTTTCATCATCTCTTCCAATATGCTCTACGGAAAAATGTCATGTGTGCCCCACTGGATATATGAATGTAAATCTCTGTCAAATGCACTTAAAAGGATTCACTCAAATAAAAGAAGCAAACAAAAACCACACTCAAAAGTAGAATATAAATACCATGTACTAACCAAAATCCCAAAGGAAGAAAACAAACAAAAAGAAAAAGCCTGAATCTATTTTTTTCCTTTAAGAACTCAGCAAGACATTTAAATTTGCTTAGCCAAGCCACTTGAGACTTAATTCTTTCTGTCATTTCATTTTTCTCATTTATTCTGCCTGCCCTTGGGCTTTTTTCTCTTGTGTGTTCTACAGAAAGCAAAAAAGAAATATAAGATTTGTTTTCCCATATATAAAGAAAAATCTACATGTATGCATTTATTCATTTCTAACTGCTATTATCTAATCTGCTGCCATCCCTCAATTATGCCCATAATTGCATACTTGATGTTTGATCATTTTGCATTTTTTAAGTGTTATTTTTCCTCTGGCATCTCTACCCCCAATCTCTATTTATGACTACCTTTGGCTCATGATATGTACAAGATGCAGCAGTGTTGTTCACCATTATGCAGGCTATTGCTATAATATCCCCTTTCCACACTTCACTACATGTGGCCAAAGAGAGCTTTACAGCTCTCAGGTTCTAGCTCATGATGTCTGTAATGGTTATTCATAAAATTGATCTGTAAGATCACTACCAATCCTGATGATGCCTGTAATTCTCTACATGTTTTTGAGGATGTCAAACTAAAACCACATCTTCCTTTGCCCTCCAGTCTGCTTCTCCTTTGTGTTATAGCATTATTTGTCTTAGAACTTGTTTCCTTTTACAGGTCATCTTCATGATAATAGGTAGTATCTACTTTGCCAATGTTGGTAATTAGAGTTAGTTGCTTTTGAAAGCATTCCAAAACAGCAATTTTTTATATACATTTAAATATCTCATCCTGCTTAAAGTTATTTTAGAATGCTACTCAATTAAAGAGCCTCGTGAATACAATTGTGAAAAGCTAAGACACAGTGGTATTTTGTATTACAGTATATAGTCATTTAGTCCCTGCAGGTAAAAATCTCCCCAAATTTCCCTTTAATAAAAGCACCTAAAAAAGTTAAAATTGCTCAAAGAGCAATTTTCTGCATGCTGGCAAGGAATTTGGAAGTTTCTAAAAGCTAAGAAAGCCTAAAATCCTTTCTAAAAAATTTATATCTTCTCTCTCAGAGAAATGATTCTCTAAGCTCTCAGTGATTTTTATTTTATAGTTCTATTTTTACTTTCTTTGAAGGTAAAAGTTGGAGTATTGTATGTGATAGGACAATAATACTGCCATCTTAATGAGACTCCACCACCTTGAAGTATCAAGTTTCCATTTCTCAAAACTGTCTGTTGCCATTTGACCAAAATGCAAAAGTCAGCCCCACCTGTATCTTCAGCAGAGCATAACAATCCCAACCAAGCTTATCAAAGTCTCCAGCAGTCCCAACCAGCCAGCACTCCCCTAACCTCTCCCCAGTAGGAACTTCTCTCAGAACACACTTCCCCCACCAGGCCCTTTTTAAAAGCCTCAGGCTGTAAGAGAGGTTTGCTCCTGACCCTGCCAGCCAGAAGCCCTTCTCAGGTTTACTCTCAATAAACCTGTCTCAACTATTGAGCCGCTCTCTCATTTGGTCTTCCTTCTCATCTCTCCCTCTACTCTAACAGTATGTATCTATATTAATGAACTCCAAGAACAGAAATCTGTAAAACTGTTGCATTATATAGGGAATAGCTAATTGTTCATTCTCACTAGGTAATTGTTCATATGCATTCTTTAACAGCAGTTTTTCTCACCATAACAGAACTTAATATTCACGTTATTAATTTTTAACCTATCAAATGGCCTATAGGTGAATGGAGAGAAAAAATAACATAAATGATAAACTTTTGTACTGTAACCAGGATGCCTTGGTGTGTATGTATTCTCTGTCTATTCTGGTATATATATATTCTCTCTCTATTCTGTCAGTCTTTTTCTCTCTCTCTATTCATCTGTTACAGTGTATAGTATCCCTGAAATGTCCATGTCCTCATCCCTATAACTTGTGAGTATGTTACTTTACATGGCCAAAACAATTGCAGATGTAAATAATTTAAAGATCTTGATTATCCTGGCTTTTGTGGATTATCTGGACCCACGGCAATCACAAGAGTCCTTATATAAGGGAGAGGTAATCAGAGAAGGTATGATAAGGAATGCAGAGTTGAACAGAGTTTTAAAGATGTTATGTTGCTGGCTTTGAAGATGGAAGAGAGGCCATACACCAAGAGATGCAGGTGGCGTCTAGAAGCTAATAAATGAAACAAAATGGATTTTCTTCTATAGCCTTCAGGGAAAGCATATCCTTGAAGACTCATTTTAGATTTCTGACCTGAAGAAATGTACGATAATAAATTTGTATCATTTTAATCCACTGAGTTTGTCATAATTTGTTACAGAAGCAGTAGAATACTACATATATCTATGTGTGTGTGTATATATGTGTGTGTATATATATATATATATAATAAATTGTATATATTTCTTCTCCCATTTCGCAAATATCTATGTGTGTATATATACAATTTATTTTATATATATAAATTTATATAAATATATATTTATATATAAAAATTTATATAAATATATATTTATATATATAAAAATTTATATAAATATAAATTTATATATATATAAATTTATATATATATATTTTTTATAAATATATATATTATATAAATAAATATATATATAAATATATATATATTTATATATAAATTTATATAAATATATATTTATATATATAGTATCATTATATAACCATATTCACAATAACTATTTATAAAAGCATAATTTCAATGTTTTATTTCCCATAATTTTTTCTTTTCTTTTTATATAAATATATATATATAAAATAAATTGTATATATACACACATAGATATTTGTGAAATGGGAGAATTCCCTGGGCCCACATTACAGGATGTGTGACAGGGGTGTGGCTCTCTGTTTGGTTAATATAAGCTCAAACCCCTTACAAGATGGGGAGCATGCAGACAGGAAGCTGCAGGTGACGGGGCAAGTGCTTTGGGCTCTGGCCCCATGGTAGTTTCTAGGAGTGGGTGTCTGTGAATCCCAAAGCCCAAGTAGATGTTACAGTGTGCTTGTTTAGCTTTGCCACCTGTAGATGGCTTAAGTATTAACCAGCTCAGTGCCCTCTTGGCACCCACGTTTTTGTCCAGACTCCAGGAAGAATCAGGTCACACATGGACTTGAACAGTGAATGCAGGGGTTTTATTAAGTGGTGGAGGTGGCTCTCAGTGGGATGGATGGGGAGCTGGAAAAGGGATGGAGTGGGAAGATGATCTTCCGCTGGAATTTGGCCATACAGTGGCCAATCTCCTCCTTGATCATCCCCAGCCAAACTCTCCTCAGCATTCAGTTGCTCCTTCTCTTCTCTCCTTCTCTGCCACACTGTTCTCCCATTTGTCTGCTCATCTCTTTCTGGAGCCTGGGGTTTGGTGTTTATATGCGTTCAGGACAGGGGGACATGGTGGGACAAAAGGCAACTTTTTGGGCATGAAAACAATAATGACTGTTCTCACTTAGGGCCATGGGTTTCTAAGCTTGAGGGTGGGACCTTTGCTGGGGAATTGCCCTCTTCTATGCAGTATTTTCCTGTCTCCTGTCTGTATCATATGTAGTAATCTTTGAAGTAAGAATTGGAGTATTGTATACATACACACATATATACATATATCTACATGTGTGTATATATGTGTGTGTATATATACACACATATAATATGTATATACATAATATGTATATATTTATATATCATGTGTATACATATATACACACACTATATATGGATTGTGTGTATATATTATCTATGTACATGCATATATACATATATCTATGTATGTATATCTATGTATGTATATATAGTTGTGTATATATAAAGTGTGTATATGTGTGTATATATAAACATGCAATATATCTATGTATGTAAATATACTCATATTATGTATATATACACAATATATATGTATGTATATATGTATGATGTATGTATATATTATGTGCATATATACATATATATACATGTATATACAGATATCTATGTATCATTATACTCCAATATATATATTGGTAACCAATCATGAGTTATTGGTCTCATATATATATACATTTTATATATATATATAACACACACACTATATACAGTTTATATATATTTGTATGCACTATATAATATATATATACACACACTATATACATACATAAAGTACATGTATATGTATACATATATATATATACACACAGATATACATATATATGTGTATATATAGTGTGTTTATATGTGTGTGTGTCTTCATGGAATATGAGTGCAAAGACAAATCAAGTAGCCCTTGCAAGGATTTGCATCCTGCCTTCTTGTCATTAAATTATGTGAGTGGCCCAGGAACTCTCAAACATTATATTTGGTTTAAGGGAGCAAAGAATGGTAACAACATATTGCACCAAACGAAACTATCTGAAGGAAGAGATTATTAAAACAATCATTTAATTATTCCCAAAAGTATTTTATTCTAAGCATAAAGTCTAACAGACAGTGATAATCAAAAACATAAGGAAACATTACCCTTGAATAAGTGTCAACATAAAACCAAGAGAAATGATAAATGAATTCTTGCTTTTGAAAATCATTTTGATCTTGTATCATTATATAACTATATTCACAATAACTATTTATTTATAAAAGCATAATTTCAATGTTTTATTTCCCATAATTTTTTCTTTTCTTCTTAATGCATTTTCTATTCTTTAGCTCTCTCATAAGAATCAATTTTCAATCTATTTTCTTCAGTATATATTTGGTATTTTTAAAAAATATATTTAAATATAATTTCTGAATTCAAGCATGAGCAAAAATGACTTTCAGGTATTGTCAAACATGAGTGTCCCACTTGGCTCAGTTAGAATTTTGCACTCAAACGTCTCTAGGCTCGGTCAGTATTGTTCTGTCACTTTCTGTTGTTTGGATTTGAGAAGGGAACATCTGATATTTTGAATTACTCTTTGTTATGTACTCAGTTTTTCTGCCTGGATTTATCTAAGATTTTTGTATCTTTCCTTAACTTTAAATTCCCTCACTAAAATATGATTACATATTTTTAAATGGAACCCAAATTATGTTTACCTATTGAATGCTTTTCTTTATATATTATAGGGCCTCTCCATCACAACATTCTACCTTAGCCTCAATATTGCATTCTTAAGGATATCATTCTTGACCATTTTAGTTAAAAGTATAAACTAACCTTCTCCCCTTTCAGAACATTTTTAAACTTGTTTTATTTTTCTAGTTAGCATTTATTACCTTCTAATGTATAGTTTACCAATATATCATGTTTACTTTCACTAGAATTTAAGCCCCAGAAGTGTAGGGAATTTAATCTATTTGTTAATTGACATATTTTCAGCATCTAAGATACTTGTTGAATGAATCAGTACATGGATGGATAATTTTATAAATATCTTAATTATATTTTTCTTGCATTGTGTGAACACTATTGACCTGAAGGCATAGTCTTTATGTTGGTCATAGCAGCTTTCTTCTGTTATTTTACCTTTTAAAAATATATTCAGAGAATTCTCAATGGCCTTTTCATCTGAAGTATTATATACATATATATTTTAGATAGAGTTAGTAAATAGTCTCCACCCATCTATAAATAGTTCAGTATGCAGATCTGGAATACATGCAGAGATTTCTGGATCCTTATTCCAATACTTCATTTCAGTCAAAGAGACTAAAAATAATTGTATTTACTAGGTTATACATTGTTAATTCAGATATCCATTAACCTGTAGATGATCAGGGAAAAAGTCAGAGCTGAAATCCGTCAGTGCCTCATGTTTTACATCTTTTTGTTCAATAGTGAAGCAGGATATTTCCCTGACTACTTCGTGGACTCGTGACAGGGATGCCTTGTTTACTCAGCCCGCTGCTCTCAATTCCACATGGAAGAGAGAGCACAAGTGAATGAGGCGGGAACTGGAGTGCATGGGGGCTTGAACCAGCCAGCCATTTTGGTGCTGGCAGAATCAAACCCCACTCATTTGGACCAGCTTCATTCCATCACTCCAGAGAGGGAGTGGGCAGGGGAGCAGGTGCAGGAGCTGCAGCAAGTGCTTTTGGGCATAGGCAGGAGTGAACTCCATGCGGTCCCTGCGGCAGTGTCAAGGTGGGGTGCCGGTGACTTCTGAAGCCCCAAAGAGCATGTTACAGTGTTGTTTTAGCTCTGCCTTCTACAGAAGGCTTAAGTGTTAATAGCTCTGTGGGTCCGTGGCTGCCATCTGCCAGTGAGGGCAAAGGGCCGGTGTGACAGCCTTTTTATTTTTTGAGATGGAGTATTGCTCTGTCTCCCAGACTGGAGTGCAATGGCACAATCTTGGTTCACTGCAACCTCTGTCACCAGGGTTCAAGTGATTCTCTCACCTCAGCCTCCCGAGTAGCTGGGATCACAGTCATGTGCCACCATGTCCAGCTAATTGTTTCGTACTTTTAGTAGAGACAGGGTTTCACCATGTTGGCCAGGCCAGTCTTGAACTCCTGACCTCAGGTGATCCGCCTGCCTCGGCCTCCCAAAGTGCTGGGATTACAGGTGTGAGCCACTGCACCCAGCTGTGACAGCCTTTTGTATCCTCACTCCTAGCTCCCGATCTCCTGTCCAACATCCAGGAAAAATGAATTTGCATGAACAAATTGAAGGATGGTAAGTGTGAGGGATTTTATTGCTGATTAAAGTGGCTCTCAGAGGGAAAGAGAGCTGAAAAGGGGATATGGAGGTAAGTAATCTTCCCCTGAAGTTCGACTGTTTCCGGCTGGATTCTTCTCCAAAGTTATGCCATTAAACTGTCCCTCTGAAGTCAAGCTGCTTCTCTCCATCATCCAGCTGTAGTCGTCCTGTTGTCCAGCTGCTTCTTCTCTCTGCTGGCTGAGTCTGGGGTCTTTATAGGCACAGGATGGGGTGGAGTGGGCAGAGGTGGTTTAGAAAAAGGCAACATTCAAGCAGGAAAACCGGAATAGAAGTTCTCACTTTGGGCCACGGTTTCAGGCTTTTAGGTTTGGGGGTGGGGTTTCGCTGGAGATCTACCCTTTTCTGCCTAGAATTTCTCAGCCTCATGCCTCTATCATTGTGTCAATAGCATCTACCAATTATAATGGTGAAACAATGATAGTCATTTGCCTTTCTCAGTTGTCCTAATTCAAAATGACATACAGCTGTGCTCCAATTCATTCTTGTGTAGCTACTCAAGTGAACACTAAGCTTGGGGCAAATTTCTCCTGGCTTCACCACTTTGAGTAGCCTTTGAGCTCTGATGAGATTCTTAAATATCATATTGAAATACATGTATGTTCTAAAAACACTTTATGACCTGCTTAATTGGACTTCTCAAGAGGGGTCTAGATCTTACATTTTAGACTTTTATTTCAAACACAGGTTTTTGCATGGAGCTTACAATGTGATTTTTTTTAAATCATAAACATCTCAAAGTTTGTGGCATGTGGTTTCCCAGCATTTTCTAGCTAGTATGGTAATTTTTCTTGTTTGTTTTTTAAGCTCTAATCATAATTACAATAGACATCCTGTAACTGCATGTGCTCATGTCAGAGGTAATGAGAAGCAAATGGGAATTTCATTTTATCAAGAACATAAGTGTATGAAATTGTCTAGTTCAGCTTAAGTGCTTTAAAGATACAATCCCAGTCTGGAAAATTATGTCAAACCTTGTCTACATAGGATGGCACCCAGGTTTTATGGAATCAATTCTGTAATAGATCTTCAAAATTGTTTTCAATTGACTTTCCAAAGCATGTTATTTTTCTTCTTTTTCCAATCTGGTAACACCCAACCACATCCTCCATTTTATAAAATATTTTTAGCCTTCTATGACAACCTGGTGGTAAAACATACTTGCTTTTATCTTATTTGCAGACAAGCAATCTTTCTATTTATATATGTTTTCTTAAGTTTGTAAAATATGATTTTCTAAATTCTGACTATCTCTAATATTTCCTTCTAATCCTGATAGAGATATAAACATAACATTGTTTTGGTCAGAAATAACATTAACTGTTGAATCAAAATAGCTGAGCATAAAAATCCACAGGCTACCTATATGATTTTATGCCAGGCACTTAACCTCTCTAAACTTTTGTCTTCTTATGTGTAAAATCTACAGATTCAACTAATGTCAAAGCTTCATTCAAACACTAACAAATCTTATAGCTTCCCTGTTTCTCATCAATTATTTTTGTATTGGAAGGAATTAAGCTAAAAGCGAAAGTTTTTTTCTATGACTAAAGGGGTATGAAAGATTTTTAAAAAAATAATCTTGACAACATAGGCAGATGAGAAACAAAAGAAAGAGGGGTTTTCAGATGAGGATGGATTTTTAAAAGAGACTTACAAAAGAAAATATTCATAAACATGGACAAATGAAAAGACATACAGATATTTACACGAACTTCAAAGAATAATGATAAGAAGGACAAAGCAAACAATGAACTGGAATTTGCAAAAAATACTAACAAAAATAGCTATGTATGTGTTAAGAAATTGGCGTTCCTAGATGTTGTTTTGTTAACAGATGACTGAGAAAGTAGACCTAGGAAAAGTAATGTTCAAGTTACAGGTTTAAATCTTAATAACAAAACAAAAAGGACCTTAAGGCCGGGCGCAGTGGCTCCCACCTATAATCCCAGCACTTTGGGAGGCCAAGGTGGGTGGATCACCTGAGGTCAGGAGTTTGAGACCAGCCTGGCCAAACCCCATCTATACTAAAAATACAAAAATTAGCTGGTCTTGGCAGTGGGCGCCTGTAATCTCAGCTACTTGAAGGGGTGAGCAGGAGAATTGTTTGAACTCAGGTGGTGGCAGTTGCAGTGAGCTGAGATCGCGCCATTGCACTCCAGCCTGGGAGACAGAGTGAGATTACGCCTCAAAAAAAAAAAAAAAAAAGAAAAAGAAAAAAGAAAACCTTAACACAACTACACATATGCACATGCATGTGTGTGCATGTGTACATGCATGGAAATCCAATGATAAAACAGTTGTAAAAACAAATGGGTAACAAAATAACCTGGCTGGCTCCATACCCCAACAAACTTTCAATCTTGAAGCTGAGATAAAAACAAAACAAAACATAATGAAACAAAAAACTCCCACTTGCTAACTTGATGTCTGGGCTAGGCCCTGTAATCAATCCATTTTCCACGATTTCATTTGCCCTAGGACATCATTTTGGTGGTTCAATAGAAAGGCATCCTTGTGATTAATTCCATTCTCATCTTTAATCCTTATTCATAAAATCATGTGTTGTGAATACACTGCTGTTATAATTATCTGTCAAGTCAGCAAGCACCTATTCGATGTGAATAAAAACCATAAAACTAAAAATTATATATACTTGCCTTAAAAGAAAAATTTAATTATATTATTTCTAGAAACTTCTGCTCTTTCCTCATTGTGAATTTATATGAAATGAGGAAATAAGAATATCACAATATTTAGGGTTCCATAAGTTTCATTCTTGAAGTAGCTTTTGTGAGTGGGGAATTACTGTTGTATAGTGACACTGCAACTTTAAACATTGTGTTTTGCCCAGGTTAAAATCTGAATTCACAGTAGTAGTCACATGTTCTGTCTTTAACGCTTATTTATTATATTATGTCTTTTGTGACATATTTAAATGAACATTGGAATTTCCCAGTTAGATTTGTATTTCATTCACACAAAATATTCTAAATCATTAATAGTAAAGTAGAAACTCATGCCTTTTCCATCATACTTAGTTAATATTATTAGTACCCATCCACCTGTGGAGACTTAGAAAAAATACAGGTTTTTCTCTGATTTTTTAGATGAGGCAAAGAGGAAGTTTGTCACTCCAATTAGTGGCATTTATTGGGTGAAGCCTAGGGTAGCTAAACATTTTATGAAATGTGCAGAAAGTCATTCATTAAAGAAGAACTGTTTCCCCAATTTCTTTAAAAGTTTTGAAATTTTGAAATTTAACGAATAGGTAAGGGAACATAGAATGTAGGCATGACTCATATTTTGAAATAGAAATTGTGAAGAGCAACCATGTTCTTTTAAACCCACCTGTTCGGAGATCTAATACTGTGTTACATAGCTCTTGAATCTGACTGGGTTGGGCAAATCTTTTGTTCTTAAGCACTTATTCTTTAATGAGCTTACAAGCAGGAAAAAGGTTCAGTTATGCCTTATAAATTGAGGAGGTTGGACCTGCAAGATCTAATATCTCTGTCAATTCTGTGATCCTATGGTGTTAATTTTACATAGCAGTGGTCGGGAGTGAAATTTTATTTTTAACAGAAGCGAGGATAATATTAATAAATGTCTCCTAAAGAGGAAAAGGAAAGACTAGAGAAATTTAAAGATCATAAAGTAAATATTTAATCTTCTTTTTGCTATGAAGTCACTAATGGGTTTGTCTTCCTCTATAACCACTATATTATACTTAAATTGTAAGTTCATTGAGAGTAATGTCTATAAATGTTGATTTTTCTCTTCTTCACTACAATCAGTTAGGGTGTTTAGTAAATGTTTGTTAAAATAACTGAACTCTAATTATAAAATAGTTAATTCTGTATGTTTTTACTTTGAGAGAAAGATCTTTCAAAATATTTCATACAATATCCTTAACAACTTGGAATTAGCGCTTCACAAAGAGTATTTTAATAACCTTAGCAAGTTTTGGTTTTTTAGTTGGAATGGCATAGCTTTTTTCAGAAATAACTTTTTAAAAGCTGAAGCCATAGCAGAGACATTATATATATATTCCTTGCCAATAGTTACTTTTACTCTCACGTACTCTGTAGTATTATAGTTGTTTTGGACGTAAACTGCAATGCTCATTCAAAAAAAATTATATTAGCAATGTATGAGTTAAAGAAAAAAAAACGATTACCTGGTGCAGTAGGCAGAATGGTCTCTCAAAAATGCCCAAGCTTTAACCCATGAATTAAAACTATGAATATATTACATTACATGGCAAAAGGGACTTTGCAGAGGTAATTTTGGTTATAGACCTTAAAATAGGGAGATTTTCCTGAATTACCTTGGTGGCTCCAATCTAATTATGTAAGCCTTTAAAATTAGAGCACTTTTTCTGAAAGGAGACAGAAGAGATGGAGCAGAGAAAGTACAGATTCTAAGAATGAGAACAATTTAATCTTCCATTATTGGATCTCAGATGTGGGGTCCTATTTTCAAGGATGAGAGACAAGCCTGTAGGGGTTAACGGTGGTTCCAAATGACAGCCAACAAGAAGATGGTGACCCCTAGATCTCTATCCTACATACGCTAGATTTGGCCAACAACTTGAGTTAGCTGGTAAAGCCATTCATCCCCATACCTCCAGAAAGGAACAGGCCAGCTGACACCTTGAGTTTTGCCTTGTGAGACTCTAAGCATGGGACTCAGCTGAGGCACACTGTACCTGGACATCTGACCTAAATAAATTATAAGATAATGCATTCATATTGTTTTTAAGCTGTTTATGATAGTTTGTTATGGCAGAACAGGAAACTGATATTCTTGGTGAAGCAATCCCAGACACCTTTTTCTTTTTCTTGGATCAAGGTATAATCTATTGAAGATGTGGTTTAACATCACTTATATGTCCAATATTGTGTTACTTTGAAATTAAAGGAAAAACAATAATTTACCTACATTTTTCATTAGGAGCTCACTGTGTGACTACAGAATATAACTACTACACTTTAGTAGGCTTTTTTCCTTAAGTATTAAATATTGTGGTGCTGATTATAAAGTTTTTTTTTTCCTTTTAAGACAGTTGTAAATTTTAAATGAGTTAAGAAATGTAAAATACTTAGTACAATATCTGGTCCATGATAAGTACTTTGGAAGTTTTAGTTATTGTGATTATGAAGCAAATATTTGATGATAAAATAATTATAATTGTAAACTTTATTATTTGTGATAAAGTCTAGCTTAACTCAAGTAGGACTTGAAATGAACATTTAGAAAAATACTTAGGGTTCTGCTAAGCAAGTGGGAAGAAAAAAAGGTGCTATGGGTTTTAAAAATGCATGTGATAATGTGTGGAGAAATACGTACCACCATGATGAGTAATCGAAAGCATGCCCAACTGAATAATGTAACTCCCATGGAACTGGAAATTGACAGTCTCTTACATGGTGGAAACCATGATGGCTTTCACTTCGGTACACCTACTGTGCAAATTTCAACACTGGAAAAGTGTGTATCCACTGTTCTTATCCTACGTCTTATGAGGTTTAACATTTAGCTGCTCTGAGATCTAGTATGTAGTAGCTCAGACAAGCTGCAGATCTTGGTTGTTTTTGTCTTCTTTATATTAATCACAAGCAGTATTATTGTCAGCTAGGTCTAGATTATTCTGTGGGTCACAAATGACCTAACTTTCTGTACCTGTCCCACTTCCATTCAACTTTTTGCCAAGATATCTTCTTTTGCAAAGGACAGAAATCCAATTAAATGTAACTAACATAACATCAATTACAAAATTATTGGCTTTTCTTGATTAAAAAGTTCAGGGGTTCAGGCACAGGTACATCTAGGTTTTGAAACAATGAACTGATGAATTTGTCTTTCCTTGTTCATCAGTTCTGCTGTCCTCTACATTGGAACACTTCTGTGCGATTTTTATATTAAAGTTGGAAAGATAGCCTCTAGCATCAGAAATTTTACATAATGTTCAAGCTTATGATCTCAGAAAGAAAGATAATTTTTGATTCACTCCATATTAATCCATGTAAAAAGATTTCGGTTGGTTTTCCTAGGGTCACGTGTCTGACATGTGGTCCCACTTTTTTGCCCCCTCCCTCACCATTAGCCCATTATGTCTCATGCTTGGGTCAGTCTAAGTTGTTTATTGAACACAAATTTGGATTTATTTTCCTTGAAATTATTTTCTCTTCCTCCTCTATTATTGTAATACTATTGTATGATTCTCATAATTAGAAGTTTTTAAAAGGGCTCTTCTATTAAGAAGGCAGAATTTCAGAAAGATGTGTATGATACAGTTTAGGAGGTAATGATCAGTTTGGAATGTGAATCATAATGCAAGTGAAGAGGAAATATAAAAGAGCAAAATATTGCAAGAAAATATACAATGGGAATTAACTTAACAAATGGATTCAATGCTTTCTCTGTGTTCTTGGTGCAAAGTTCATAATAATGAATGCCTCTGCCTTCAAATTCTGTAGGAAGATAAAATCATTGTGCAAGTAAGCCAGTGAGTATATAAAAAAGATATATAAAGCTAGAAGGGTGAGGTAGTGAGTGTCCTCAATTACAAATGTATATTTGCATCAAATTTTTCTTAATCATAAAGGCAAATAATTGGAATTATGTTTTCTATATTTATTTACCTAGGCTGAAATTATGATTGCAAAAATTCAGTTACCTTAACCTGTATTAATTCTTATTCTCAATTATTTGCCTTTTTTTGGCCTTTTAATTTTAAAGTGAAAAGGTGAATATTAAAAGAGAAAACTTTCTCTTGCCATAATAAAAGGAGTAGGAGGGGCTACATTCAGACCATACCCATTTTCATTTTCTTCAATTACACTCATAGGCATTTTACTGATTTCCTCCAAAATGCCTGGATATAGTGGGTATTGAACTACATTTGCAGAATAGAACCAAATGATTATATCTTCTGTTGGTCTAATTTTAATAATAATTTCTGGCATTTGATATATCCCAAAAATGTTATATTTGCATCCTGCTTCCATGTAAATATCCCAATTGCAATTAATGCCACTTATTGGCATACTGCTGCTGTATTGTGTGAATGTAGTTCCAGAAACTCTTTGCTTAGTTTGCCCTTTAATGTCAGGTAAATCACAGTATTACAGAGAAAATAGCTTAGATCAAAGAAATCCAAAACATTCAAGTCAATTAATTCATGAACTTCAATAGCCAGTGGATGGTGAGTGTCTTAATTATTTTAAAATGTGACAGTTGAAGCAAAAGGAAGCTAATTTGGAAAGTAGTATGTGTGAAGCATTAGCTGAAAGAAGCACAGGCTTTGATTGAAGCACCAATTTTGGAATACTTTTTAAAACTCCATTCAGCAGTATTAGAAAGATAAATGAACAAAGAAATATAAATGAAGGGGAAGTATAAATTAAGAAAAAAAATCTGATAAAATAGCAGAATTAAACTTCACTGTTGTAATATTTTTAGATTCTGTTTTATGTGTATCAGAGTAGACAAGAAGTTGTATTATTCATCAAAAAGTTAAAGGGACTGAATTAAAATTAATAAGCCATAATGTTTCTTATTGGGTTCATGCTTTAGAAGTTTAATGCAATAGCAATTGAATGAACACATTCTATAAATAAAGGAAAAGAGTTATTATTGAAACCCAGTATGTTAAGTGCCATTTCAATGCTGTAAATTCTCTACTCTGTATTATATAAGGACTTTTAAGACAAAGCTCACATTGCCTTACTGATTCCTCATGTAATCTTAAGTGTCTACTCTCACATGAAATACAATTGCAATTTTTGCATGGTTACATTTAGAAGTTGCATCTTTAAAATAAAGACAAATATTATCATTTGATTGTTTTCAAATGATTACTAATTGTATGTAATATCAAAATACCTTCAGTATTTATACTGATAGATATCCTTTGTGTTACATTGTAGGTAAATTTTCAAAACTAGAAACATTGAATCCACAGGGTGAGATGGGAAAAGAAAAGGGTTGATGTGACTTAGGATACTGACCCATGTTAGTGGAACTGGAGACTTTCAGGACATGATGTTTGTATGTGACTGATAATGAGAGAAAGGGAAGCCAGGTAACATGGTCAAACACAACCATCGGGTCAGTATAAAGTGATCTCGGTGATGTTCCAGATTGAGAATATTGTGATCAAACAATGGTCAAACTTGCTACATAAAAGTATTAAAACTGGTTAATATAGATAGGCAGAAGAACATAATAGTTAGGCTCACGGGCTCTTGAACAAGACTACATAATTTCATATTCTATTAATAAGTTCACCACTTACTAGCATAGTGACTATAAGCAAAATAATCAACTCCCCTGATTCTTAGTTTCCTTTTCTACAATGATAATGATAGCATTATCTTCCACGAAGCTTCTGAAAAGATCTAGTGACATAATATACATAAAGTCCTGGCTCATATTAAGCACTCAAAAAACATTGGCTTTATTTTTGTTATTATCATTATTGTCACTATTATTATCCTCAAAGTTTCTTGCTAAGAAATTTGGATTTGACAAGATTTTATTCTGGAATAAAGAGTTTATTCTGGAATCATCTCAAATATAGTAGAAATCTGCAACATAAAAGCACATCACCACATCAACATTTAACATAACAAACAGGATGTAGAGTTTCATACTCAACCTAACTATTCATATTTCTCATCCTTCTCCCCTTTTTCTATAAATTTTTGCAAAGATATTTTGGCTATGAGTGCCTAGACATCAGAAGAAAGAAAAAAATAACATGAGGATATTTAACAGGATATTTATGAAGATGATACACGTTGGCATTAGTTTTATTTTTCCTTTTCTCTACCCAGTCATGCTTCCATATTTCCTCAAAGGTAGAATAGAATGCTTTTCATGTCATTACAGTTTATGGCTGAATCGAGTTGAATATCTGCTGCTAGAGAAAACAAAGCCATCTGACTAGATAATAATCTAAATCTGGTATTCTTTCAGGTTCAAGTGTTAAAATTAAAAATTTCCAATGTTTTTGTCTCTTTGGTTTCAAAAACCTGACAGGTACCCACAATGGGTCCTGACTAAAGGCCATGGTGGTATTTCAGGAAAGCTTAACATTTCACATGCTTTTTAAATTTTTGAGAGCTTTAAAAAAAATTGTTTAAACAGTCTGCATACAATTTACTGAGACAGGCATTAAGTTGCAGTTTGAACATCCTTAATTTAAAACTTGAATACTAACACCCAGTTCCATATTCTTTTAATTTTGCTTAAAAAAAAACTGACTGTAAGAATAAACTGAAACAGAGATTAATCCCACATGTGATTATGTTTTACGGGTAAATCTCCTCTTTGATGGACCTTTTAATAGAAAAAACTCCTTTATAAACCTAATTGTTTGAACACAAAATGTAAGACCATTTACCTCTTTTCAGGTAGTTTATATTAATATAACTTAGAGTTATTTAGTAATAGCCTCAAGGTTCTTAGCATTTTCTTTCTTCTATTTTTATTGGCAGTGTCAATGTAGTGACTTTTAAAAAAACATTATTTACTTTTTCTTTTCTGCCACACAAAGAAGTTTTACATTAACTATACAAGGGATTCTTCACTTTTTAAGAAATCTCTTCATTAAGGTTATTTTAGTGCTTCCCCCATCGATTTTGTCTAACTTTTGACTTGTATGTAATTTCAATACCTGTGAAGATATTGGAATGAATCTTTCTTCCTGAAAAATGTAATAAAATGGACCACACTAACACACAATTTTTTTTAAAAAAAAATAGTAAATGTCAAAATCAAAATAAAATTAAGAATTACTCTGAAGTCTATAGTTACAAAAAACAAAGAAGCCCAACTTTATATTATAAACTGAAGAGTTTAAATCGTTAATCCATTTTAAGTTAATTGTCGTATATGGTGAAAGGTAGGCGTTCACCTTCAATATTCTGCATAAGAGTAGCCAGTTATCTCAGCATCATTTATTAAATATGGAGTCCTTTCCCAATTGCTTGTTTTTGTCAGCCTTCAGGAAGATCAGGTGGTTGTAAGTGTGCAGCTTTGTTTCTGAGTTTTCTATGCTATTCC
This sequence comes from Symphalangus syndactylus, assembly GCF_028878055.3. NCBI lineage: Eukaryota > Metazoa > Chordata > Mammalia > Primates > Hylobatidae > Symphalangus > Symphalangus syndactylus. The sequence continues at coordinate 107,944,979 of NC_072426.2, read as the reverse complement.
ATTGGTCTATGTGGCTGTTTTTGTACCAACACCAAGCTGTTTTGGTTACTGTGACTTTATAGTATCGTTTGAAGTCAGGTAGTGTGATGCCTCAGGCTTTGTTCTTTTTGCTTAGGATCATTTTGGCTATTCGGGCTCATTTTTGGTGCCATATAAATTTTAGAAAAGTTTTTTTTTTTCTAATTCTGTGAAGAATGACGTTGGGAGTTTGATAGAAATAGCTTTGAATCTGTAAATTGCTTTGGGCAGTACGGCCATTTTAATGATACTGACTCTTTCAATCCATGAGCATGGAATGTTTTTCTATTAATTTGTGTCATCTCTGAGTTCCTTCAGCAGTGTTTTGTAATTCTCCTTACAGAGATCTTTCACCTCCTTGGTTAGCTGTTTCCTAGGTATATCATTTTCTTTGTGGCTACTGTAAGTGGAATTGTGTCCTTGATTTCACTCCCAGACTGGATGTTATTGGTGTATAGAAATGCTACTAATTTTTGTACATTGATTTGGTATCCTGAAACTTTACTAAAGTTGTTTATCAATTCTAGGAGCATTTTGGCAGAGCCTTTAGTATAGAATTATGTTATCAGTGAAGAGAGATAATTTGACTTATTTTCCTACTCAGATGACTTTTATTTATTTATCTTGCCTGATTGCTCTGGCCAGGACTTCCAGTACTATGTTCAATAGGAATGGTGAGAGTGAGCATCCTTGTCTTGTTCCTTTTCTCGAGGAGAATGGTTCAAACTTTTGCCCATACAGTATGATATTGGTTGTCAGTTTGTCATAGATGGCTTATTGTTTTGAAGTGTGTTCCTCAATGCTTAGTCTGTTGAGGGTTTTATCATGAAGGGATGTTGAATTTTATTGAAAACTGTCTCTACATCTATTGAGATGGTCATATAGTTTTTGCTTTTGATTTTGTTTATGTGGTGAATCACATCTATTGATTTCCATATGTTGAACCCACCTTGCCTCCCAGGACTAAAGTCTACTTGATGAGGCTCTATTAACTTTTTAATGTGCTGCTGGGCTCTATTTGCTAGTATTTTGTCTTGACATCAACCTTGACAAAGAATTTTTGACTAAGTCCCCAAAAGCAATTGCAACACAAACAAAAATAAACAAATGAGATGTAATTATACTAAAATTCTTTTACAAAACAAAACAATCAACAGCCCAAATAGAAAACCTATAGAATGAGAGAAGATGACTGTAAATTATGCATCCAACAAAGGTCTAACCATGGAATCAACCCAGGTGCCCATCAACAGTGGACTGGATGAAAAAGTGTGGAACATATAAACTATGGGATACTACACAGCAATAAAAAACAATGGAATCATATCCTCTGCAGAAACATGCATGGAGCTGGAGGTCATAATCCTAAGCAAATTAACACAGAAACAGAAAATCAAATTCTGCATGTTCTCACTTATAAGTGGGAGCTAAACACTGGGCACATATTAGCATAAATGTAGGAACAATAGACACAGTGGACTACTAAAGGGTGGAGCAAGGAGGATGCATTAAAAAACTACCTACTGGGGCCGGGCACAGTGGCTCACGCCAGTAATCCCAGCACTTTGGGAGGCCGAGGAGGGTGGATCAAGAGGTCAGGAGATCGAGACCATCCTGGCTAACACGGTGAAACCCTGTCTCCACTAAAAATACAAAAAATTAGCCAGGTAGTCCCAGCTACTTGGGAGCTGAGACAGGAGAATGGCATGAGTCCGAGAGGCGGAGTTTTCAGTGAGCCGAGATCGTGCCACTGCACTCCAGCCTGGGAGACAGAGCGAGACTCCATCTCAAAGAAAAAAATAAATAAATAACAACAACAACAACAACAAAAAAAACTACCTATTGGATGCTATGCTCACTACCAGGATGATGGGATCTATACTCCAAACCCCAGTATCATGCAATGTTCTCATGTTACAAATTTGCACATGTACCCCCTGTATCTAAAAATTAAAATTAAAAATAAATTAACAAATAAACTGAAAGGTTATAACAATGAAGGACCTAGGGATACCTCCTGCACACGCATATGCTCACACATCTATAGGCTTGCATGACACAGATGGATACCACAAATCTTGAGTGTCTTTCTATGTAATAGCAAGACAAATGTTGGTAACTGCAGCATGCATCTGCGTAATTCCCATTTCATAAGAAAGACAGAACTTTCTTCCCTATCACTCCTGGCGAGTTCTAAGGATAGTTTAACTATATTGATTTGTTTCACTTACAACCCTAACCTAGTCTTAAAATCACCTTGGATTCAAGTGATAAAGAAATTCCACTCATATTACATGGACCAGAAGTGTACATTGAGAGGTTTTCAGGGACACTACATATATCATAGAACTTTGTGACATGAACACCCAGAGTACTTCTATTCACCTTAACTCAAATGTGTATGACACACCCTAAAATTGAGCAGTGCTCTAGCTTTTGTGATTTCCCAAGAGCGCTCTGTTCAGAACAAAAATTATTGTCCAGTCATGGACTTTTCACCACAGTGTCTTATAATAACAATATTAGTGATTTTATTTAGCAACATCTGATGGCATTGACAATTTCTTTATCATGAAAAGGTGATAGAAAAAAATTGTGTATAATTAAACACAACATAATGGTGAGAAACATTTCTTGGCACATTTCACCATCAGCTTAGCTGCTGAAGAATATTTCACAGAAGGGAGTAGTGACTGATATCTCAGAGCTCATCTATTACGTCTTCTACAATTTTTAGATGGAGAAACAGAATCCTGAAAGGATAAATCTGGGCCCAACTTCCAGTTAATTTTATTTACATTACAAATATTGGTTAAAAGAGAAGAATGGGAAAAAAAAACGTTATTAAGTGTTCATATCTCAGAGAAAGGGAAAGATCTTAGGCAAACAACTTCCTCAAGTATATTAATAATGTTATAATAAGCATAGGCAAAATGGGTGTTGTACTAATTACTTCTGTTCTTAAATTGTTAGAATCAGACACAGAGAACCAATAGCAGTACCTCCACTAGCTGTTAAAGCTCCACAAAATGGCAGTTCTTTTATGCAGATATTAAATAGAAAATTGAGCTAACAATAATTGTTTTGCACTGTGTTTAGGGAAGATAATTTAACAAATGAAAAGTGTTCATTAGAATATATAATACAGTGTGATACTTGGTAATTGTTAATTCTGCTCTGTGGTAGAGGATATTTGTTTTTTATCTCCATTTTGATGTGATATCCTAGAGATAGAAAAGCTATATGAATTCCATATTTCGGAAAAGAAATATGTATTTATTGTATCCAATTTAATACCCAATGAAATATTTAGTTAAAATAGTTTCCTTGATATGTCCTTTCAGTGAAGGCTTTTTTGCATGGTACATTAAATAGATTTTTTATATTTATTATTCAAACATACCTATATGATTGTGTGTGGTTTACAAATTGAGCATTTCTAGTGTGGTAGGTAATTGCAATGGAGTAAAACTAAGATTCAGATATGTCTAGTTTGTTTGGTGAGTTATTCCAATTAGCAGCCCTAGATATCTATTCACATCTAGTGCTTCAAAACAAGTGGTCACTTAGAGGATGTTTATATTCTGGCACCAGAGAAAATTCAGGCAACTAGAGTGGCATTGTGATATTTCTTCCCAAATCATATTTAATCACCTAACTGTATCCCTTTACATAGTCTTCAGACTAAAGCAGAAGGTCCTAGTTCCACTATTTCCCCATGGAGAGGATAGAAATCTGTAGCTATCTAGAGGCCCTGCCTTCAGATGATCTCATGGATAACAGACAGCAGTAAGGTGGACAGAACTGAAAGAATGTATAGGGACTGTTTATGCATAGTAGCAACTTGAGACCCTCAGAAATGAAAAAACTTAAGAGAAAAAAATCTAAAATATTTTTCATGTAGTTGTGCACAAAGTTCTAGGGATATTTGGGTTATTTCTTTCTAATGTGATTTTATTTTTATGCAGAGGTTGATGAGACTTGGAAATTGTAAAATTATGCACCCTTTAAAACAACAATTAATATATGCTAATGACTCTTTAGACATTTATTTGGAGAAGTTTAACAATACTTTGTACTAAAAAAATCTCCACATTGTTCTGTGGCATTGCTTTAGTATGAGTTCACTGGGTGACTCTTTCTGATTACTGAGTCTCTGATACCTGTGTTTTGTTTTGTTTCTGTCTCAATTTGCACTGTTTGTGATCTTTGATAGCCCAAGGTAAATAGTACTGTTCAATTACCCACAGTTAATGAATTTGTAAAATAGGAAATTGGTGAAACGCTTATTATTTACCAGACACTATGCTAGAAAGTGGAAATTTAATAATAAGGAAGGGATGACATTTTTCCTCTCCTTTACAGTTTGGCTGGGAAGAAAAACACTGAAGTAGTAACTTCAAATATGATGAATTTGACAAAAAGGATGTGCTTGATGCTATAGAGGAACATAAAAGTGGGAGGTAATCTAGATGAGAGTTTCAAGAAAGTCATTTCTCTCTAAGTGAAAACACAGAAGACCTGTAAATTGGAAGAGTGAGCTGGATTACAAGTGGTATTTCAGGCATAGGGAACAGCATATGTCAGGACCTGATGCAAGAACAAGGCATATTATTCAAGATGGAGTTAGAAATCAGTACAGTTAGACCACACAATGCAAATGGAAGATATAGGAAAGTGAAGCTTATGAAAAAAGGCATAGAATAAATTATGGGCTGTCTACAACAAAAAATTGCTTAGATTCTATTATAGCCTTAATAGAAGCAATGTAAGCAAGAGAATTAATTTATAGATTTTCTTTTACAATGATTTAACAGATGCAAATTAAACAATCTTGATTTAGGGATTTAATAATGTATAAAAATTGCCACAATATTTAAACCAGATTAATATTAATGTTAACATTTGAAACCTTATTGATTGTGTAGCTGGTAAAAGGGAACATAAATAGGCCAAATAATAGGACCTTAGTATTTGCAAAAAAAAAATTATATATGTATGTGTATACATATATACATATATACACACATATATATGCATATACATATATATATACACATTACATACATTTATTCACATATTTTCATATTTTAAGATACTAATTTTGGTAGATATTTGGTAAATTTTAATTATTTTTAATATTTGAATATTATCTCTTCCCTCTGTCATGGTAAACACTCCAAGAGCCAGGTTCTTACTGGCTTTGGTAAGTCACCAGCAGGGCAGAAGCGGGAGCTTGGTGACCCAGTTACTTTCTTGCTTCTCATTCCCATTTGTTCTTTGTATGGATGTCCTGTCTGCTGCAGAAACAGGGAACAGGAGAGGAATAAGAGAAAAATGTCAAAGATAGATAAGAAAAACACATTGGTTGCAAGTTTTCAGATCTCTCCTTTGTTGATTTGTTTCATCTACCTCTGCCTTGCCATTGGCTTTCAGAGTGCTGTTGGCATCCAAAATGCTGTCTTTCTCTCTGGATATGTTTGATGATTTTCAGGCTGTCCCACAACACTGCTCCCTGTACTGTTCTCTGATTTGAGTGAGCTTAGCAAAGTGAAATGCTGTTTGTACCACATTTTTACAACTTTTCTTCTATCCCATACCCTCTTGTTGCAGATACTTTGTGCAAGCTCACCTCTTCTGCTCCTCTGAGAAACACATCCACCCTTGCTACACCACGAGGTGGAAATCACAATTGCTGCACACTCAGTGTCACGGTCTCTTCTTTATTTTACATACCCATATTGCAACATCCATCAGTGGTATGGAGACTTATCAGAATTCAACGGGGCTTTCTGAGGTTAGGAGTAAAGTGGTGAGGAAGTGGGAACACTTGACTTCACCTACCCATTACTGAAAGGGAGGAGGAAAAGTATTGACGCTGCATAAAATGCTCTTCTCAATGTAACAGTTCTTGCTATTTTGTTATCCTGCTCTGTCTTACTGAAAAAGCCAACAAACTAATACATTTTAGTAGGAAAGTTGATATGGAACATCTGGCTCTAACATCAGAAATAAGACCATATGAAGCATGGTGTTTTACTTTGCAATGTTGGATTATTTTCACAATATAGCTACACATTCTAGATGTTTTTCTGATAGGAATAGTAGAAAGGGTGTCTTAGTCACATTCTAGCACATATTCCTCTCATTACAGTGAGAAGGTGGAAATAGAAAATGCAGTGAGACCTGTGGGGAGGCTATGGAAATAATTCAGGGGGAAAAAGGTGGCTTCAAATAGAATCATAGCATTAAAAACAGAAAGAAGTGGAAAGATTCAGTAAAAGAGAGAAAATTAACAGTGCTGGTGATTTATTTTACGTAAAGAGTGAGAGAGAGGAAGAATTAAACTCTCAGATGTTATTTGATAAACAAGGTGAGTGAATGAGTAGATGCTGATTTGATCGCAAAATATTTAAAAATGTGAAGTCATCAGGACTTGGAGTCTGATTATAAACGGAAATTAAGGGAAAGAAATAGGGAAGTGGTGATTATGAACTACCCTTTAAGAAACGTACATGAGGAAGGAATATGAAAATGAGTTGAAAGTTTATGATGAATAAAGGCTTGTTTTAGGTTTGGAGAGAACTAAGAGGAGAGTGGAGCCAGTAGCAAGGAACTAGTCGACGTTACAAAAGAGCTAGACAGTAATGGATGGGCAAAGATCAGTTCATGGTGATAGGTGATGTGATTGTCCTTGAACAGGTTTTGGTCTTAGAAAAAGAGTTGACAATTAGGTATGTTTTCAGATAAATCAGTGGACATGGAAATAGGAAAGAGGAAAGCAAGAATATGAAAGGCACTAACCTTGACTTAATTATCTCCATGCAATAGGAAACAAGATCTCACTGAGCAGCAGTTAGTTACTTGTCTGTTAGTCCAGTAGTGAATACATATGTGTTCAATTATTTACTAATTTATTGGGCAGTATCTATGGCAATACAGTATGTTAGGAACTATTTTAGGAAGAGTGGATAAAATTTTCAACAGGATACGACAGACCTCTGATCTCAAGCAATCAACAGTTTTTTTTTTTTGCAGTATTTGCAAAGTCATGCTCCATAAGCAGGTACAGTCTAGTGTTTAGGAACACAGGATTTGGAATGGAATACCTGGTTGTATTAGGCCGTTTTCATGTGGCTGATAAAGACCTACCCAAGACTGGGCAATTTATAAAGAAGAAAGTTTAATTGGACTTACAGTTCCATGGGGCTGGGAAAGCCTCACGATCGTGGCAGAAGGCAATGAGGAACAAGTCCCGTCTTACATGCATGGCAGCAGGCAAAGAGAGAATGAGGAAGATGCAAAAGTGGAAACCCCTGATAAAAACCATCAGATATTGTGAGACTTATTCACTACCACCGGAACAGTATGGGGGAAACTGCCCCGGTAATTCAATCATCTCCCACTGGGTCTCTCCCACAACACTTAGGAATTATGGGAGTACAGTTCAAGATGAGATTTGGTTGGGGACACAGAGCCAAACCATTACCACTGGTTTTGAACTTTAGCTCTAGTGCTTATGAAATGTGTGACCTTGGGAATTTACAAACTTTCTCTGTTTCAGAGTGTTTTTTAAAATCTAAGAAATGGTGTCTTTTTAAATGTATAAAACTGAGTTTTGGTAACTGAGATTACTTATATTAAGAGCCCTCTTTATTATTAATTATTACTATTATAGCATAAACTTCATGAGGACAGGATTCATATTTCTTATAGATCTCTCTGTTTCTTCTCCCTAAAATATAGTTTGACACACAGTAATTGTTAAAAATATTTGTTAAATAAATATTAACAATAAATTAATAAAGCAATTTATCTTTCAGTAAGGTTATACACCTCGAACTAAACAAGATTAGTGTCATGCCTACCACACTTCACAGAGTATCTAAAATCCCTATGTATGTTATGCAACCTGTGTCATATAATGTAGCTCTTGACACTAATGTTCTGATAAAGGATAACTTTGGAAATCACTGGTAAAGTATGTGATAAATAACATGTTTACTGATAAAATAGTTACCATTTCTTTTGTCTTGGACTATAAAAGAAATCTAAAAAGAAAACATTCAAAAATATATTTTAAAATAATTATACTTAAAATCTATGTAAGTACTTATGGAAGCTTTCCTTATACAATTTAGTGAAGAATACGTTTGCTATTAAGTATATATAATAGTTAACTATAGGAGTATACTTTTATCGAAGACAACCTATTTAATAAAGTAAAATTAGAGATATTTGTCAAAAACAGCAGAGTAGAGGTTGATATGGTTTGGGTCTGTGTCCCTGCCCAAATCTCATGTTGAACTGTGATTCCCAGTGTTGGAGGAGGGGCCTAGTGGGAGGTGACTGGATCATGGAGGTGGACTTACTCCTTGCTGTTCTCTTTCCCCTTGCTGTTCTCTTTCCCCTTGCTGTTCCCTTGTGACAGTGAGTGAGTTCTTATGAAATCTGGTTGTTTAAAAGTTTACTCCCCATTCTCTCTCTCTTCCTCCCACTCCAGCCATGTCAGACATGCTGGGTTCCCCTTTGCATTCTGCCATGATTGTAAGTTTGCTGAGGTCTCCTCAGCCATGCTTCCTGTACAGCCTGTGGAACTGTGAGCCAATTAAACCTATTTTCTTTACAAATTGCTCAGTTTCAGGTAGTTCTTTATAGCAATGTGAGAATAAACTAATACAGAAATCAAGATGGAAGTCAAAATACTGTAAAACATATATGTTAATATAATGAAAAGTAGCACTTTTAATATTCTACTTTAATCAAAAACATCTAAGTAAGTTATTCAGTGATTCATTTTAAAATGCAAAGCAAATGTGCATTTAATGAGTTTAATACTTTGAAGAGCTAAATTCTTGAGCTCTAGGATACTGAAAAGAATAAAAGTCTGAGAAATGTCCTAAGAGCTAAATACATTTTAAACAAAGAATGGAGAAGAAGGTTAGGTTAGAGTAAGAGACAGACAGAGAAAGAAAGAGATGATTTTAATGTTGACAGGCTTTATATACCCTAAGTATAGAAACAATATTAGGTTTTCAGAGCTATTAGAAAAATTGGACTGGGCACAGGCTTTGGAAAATTATATCTTAGCATGTATAAGTGCAGCAGTTTTTCCCTTATAATTCTAAAAGAAGAAAAATAGTTGGGAGGTAGCAGGGATTATAGTTTAATTTAAAAAGCATTTGTGGGAGGAATTTTTGGGAGACTTAAAACAGTTATCTTATTTTCTGAGACAGAAACTCAAATATTAGACATTAAGTATTCTGGATTGGTGAGGAAAGCTTTAGAGGTTCAGCAATTAGCTTTTTATTCTGAAACAGTATTGTATTCGTTAACTTGGTAATTTTCTTAATAATGAATGACTACCGAAGGTTGTCAGACTCATTCTTTTGGGATGACAAAAATATTTTCCTATGTACAAATAAATAAGTTTCTGAATGTGAAACATTTCATGCATCACTGAATGGCATTTTATCATCCATCCAATTAGTACATTGAATGGAGAACAAACTCATTTAAACCACATACTTATTAAATATCCAGTAAAGGACCAAAACAAGGACATTCTCATTCTTCTGTTTTCCCTACAAGCACTGGTACCGTCTGGGCAGGTTTATTGCAGGAGCCATAGTATCTTTCCTCTTCCCATCAATTTTCTCTCTCCTGTTGCAGGAAGAAGATTCCACAAAAGAAAGAAAGGAAATATCTTTTCCTTTCGTCTATTTAAAAGAAATGAGAAATAACATATCATGGGAGAATCCAGAATGGTTGGATTTGCACAATTTTTGCCAATTGAAACAAATTAACTGAGTGTAGCTAGAAATCATATGTTAACCTGTTTCAATTAATAAATTGATAAACCCCATAGCCGTGTAGATAAATTAACTGCTACTACTAATAATAGTAGTAATAAAGCAATAGCTAAGAATTTCCTAGGCACTAACTGGATTATTTGCTTCTCTTAAATTACTTCATTTAATTCTCACAATAATCATGAAAGGGATGTTTTATTAGTGTTCATTGGACAAATGAGAAAACTGAGATGCAGAAAGGTGAAATAATATATTAAAAGTCATACATGTGAGGCACACCTGGGGAGAAATGAGACTAATCCTGAAGTTTATGTTCTTAAACTTTATACTGTAAAAAGCATTCTAATTCCACTTTTGTAAACAAAAAAAAATGCAGTACAGCTCATATATTTAAGAAGTTTTGATTTTTTTGTTGTTTTATTATTTGATCCTGAGAAATCACAACTATGATATATACATTTCTAAATAGAACTGATGTTTTAACTCTAAGGCTGTTTACTTGCTCAAGATCTAGCATTTACTTCTTAGTTTTAAATCCTGAGGTCTGTCCTTTAGCATTTCCAATCTTTTTCCCCCTGAGATGTTTCCTACACTGTATTAGCTCAAGTGTCTGTGATATCTCTGAGAAGTTTTGTGTATGGTGACCAGCTGTCTTCTGTCTTCTAAAATGCCCCCCACCAGTATAGCCAAGAGAAGGTGAGTTCATATAGTCGAAGTATAAAAGTTAAGGGGAAAAGGCCCTTTTAAATATACATGGCCTCTTTTCCTCAGTCTTTAAACAAGCTCTCCTTTCCGAAATCCTACCCATGTTTCACAGAACAACAGAAGAAATTTCAATTCACTTAGTTTTTAAAAATGTACAGACAGTTCCTGACTTACAAGGCTTCAACTTATAATTTTTCGATTTTACAATGGTGTGAAAGCTATAGGCACCAATAAAAACCGTGCTTTGTTCTGTTTTTCACTTTCAGTACAGTATTCAATAAATTACATGAGATACTCAACATTTTATTATAAGATAGGCTCTGTGTTAGATGATTTTGCCCAACTGTAGGGTAATGCAAGTGTTTTTGAGCACATTTAAGGTAGGCTAGGCTAAGCTACGATGTTCTGTAGGTATATTAGGTACATTTTCGGCTTTATATCTATATACACATATACATATATATCCACATACATATATACATATATACACATATACACATATATATACACACACATATATATATTTTTTTAATTTATTTATTTTTTTTTGTGGAGATGGAGTCTCACTCTGTCTCCCAGGCTGGAGTACCCTGGCGCGATCTCAGCTCACTGCAAACTCTGCCTCCCTGGTTCACGCCATTCTCCTGCCTCAGCCTGTTGAGTAGCTGGGACTACAGGTGCCCGCCACCACACCTGGCTAACTTTTTTTGTATTTTTAGTAGAGAGAGGTTTCACCATGTTAGCCAGGATGGTCTGGATCTCCTGACCTCGTGATCCACCCACCTCGGCCTCCCAAAGTGCTGAGATTATAGGCATGAGCCACCGCACCCGGCCGGTGTTTTCAACTCATGATGAATTTGTCGAAGGTAACCCCTCCATAAGTCAAGTTGCATCACACTTTCATAAAGATAGACTTTTTACTTGAACACCCACCCCACTTCTCCACAGGAAAATCACACTTTCTATAATTTTTTTTTTATTGTTGTTTTGTTACATATGATTGAAAATGTCTCCAAAATAATCTTTCTTAAATAAAAGTATACACATTTCTTCAAATTTAGTGCAGCTGGAATATATATTTTTCAGTTTTAGAATAATGGTTTTGTCTCTGCTTTATCTGTATACAGGTTTTACAAATTCAGAATTATTTTGCTCTACTAAAACATCAACATTTTTTAATGATTAGAAATGGATACATCTCATTAGATTTGTTCTAAAATGTTTAATTTTTATTAGGTTGAAATGTAAAGCAAATACCCAGTTCAACATTAGAATCTTGGCAACCCTAGACAAATACAGTTCCAAAGCAAAATCTGTACATATTCCTACCAAAAAGCAAGGAAAAAACAAACAAAACCAAACCTGCATGTCTGCACATGGAGGAGAGATTTTCTATTTCTCTGATCTTCATCATGAAACGTCTCACCCTCTGTCCCATAAGAACAATGTCAGCACAAGATGCCAGTTACCTTCTTACACTGAAGACTGCACACTATTTTTCTTTCCAGTCTACTCATTTCTGTGATAGAAATGCTGTTAACATTTTAAACCTTTGATATTTTTCACACATGAAGAGTCTGTGACCAGGCAGGTTGAAGACAGTATCTTTTATGAAATTAATAATATGGAAGACAACTGAGAAAACTGTGGCATAGTTTAGTTTAGTAAAATAGTCTATGCCATGATAAACAATGTTTCCTTTCATTTCTCAATAAATAATCTCATGATGCCTATTCTGAACTATAAATTGATTGGGGCAGAAAGTCAAAAATACATCCTTTTATTCAGAAATGTCTGTGTTAAACCAATATTTGCCATTCCATATCCACAATCTATATTTACTTAACATTGTGTGTCTCTCAAATTCAATGCTCAGAGAGCTTAGGTAAATTTCCCACTTAACCAAAAAACAAAAACAAAAACAAAAACAAAAAACAGTAGAGTACAAGCTATAGACAAGACAGCATTAAACTACTCCAATATCCACATTTGTACCATCCCATCAGCTACCTTGATAATAGGCATTGCTTTTTGATTACTTAATATCAACTAGGAAGAGAGTCTGAGTACTTTACACACACCTCTTTATATTCATGATGCAAAGCCAGTATTATTTTTTATTAATGAGGAGATTAAAGCACAACATGCTTATTTTTTTATTTTTCAGTAGTATGTCATATTCTATTCTTTCTTTTTCTAATTTCTATTTTAGGTTCATGGTTGCGTGTTTGTTAACTGGGTATATTGCGAGATGCTGAGATTTGGGATACAGTTGATCCTGTTACCCAGGTAGTGAGCATAGTCCCCAACAGTTGGTTTCTCAATCCTACCCCTTTCTCTCTCCATCCTCTAGTATTTCCCATCTTTATGTCCATGTGTTCCCAATGTTTAGCTCCCACATGTAAGTGAGAACATGCCATATGGTGTTCAGTTCCTGTGTTAATTCACTTAGGATAATGGCTTCTAGCTGCATCCATGTTGCTGCAAAGGACAGGATTTTATTGTTTATTACAGCTGCATAGTATTCCATAATATATATGTACCACATTTTCTTTATCCAGTGAACCATCCATGACCACGTAGGTTGATTACATGTCTTTGCTATTGTGAATAGCGCTGTGATGAACATACGAATGCATTTGTCTTTTTAGTAGAACACTTTATTTTCTTTTTGATATATATCCAGTAATGGGATTGCTGGGTCGAATTGTAGCTCTGTTTTAAGTACAGTGAGAAATCTCCAAACTGCTTTCCACAGGGTCTGAACTAATTTCCATTCCCACCAATAGTGTGTAAGTGTTCTGCTTTCTCCACAGCCTTGCCAGCATCTGTTGTTTTTTGACTTTTTAATAATAGTATTGTGATTGGTGTGAGATGGTATCTTATTGTGGTTTTGCTTTGCATTTCTCTGATGATGACTGATGTGGAGGATTTTTTTGTTTCTTGGACACTTGTATATCTTCTTTTGAGAAGCATCTGTTCATGTATTTTTTTCCACTTCTTAATGAGGTTATTTGTTTTTTGCTTGTTCCGATTTTTAAGTTCTTTATAGATTCTGGATATTTGAGCTTTGTTGTACGCACAGCTTGTGAATCTCTTCTCCCATTCTGTAGGTTGTCTGTTTACTATGTTGATAGTTTCCTTTGCTGTGCAGAAGCTCCTTTATTAAGTATTACTTGTCAGTTTTTGTTTTGGTTGCAATTGCTTTTGAGAACTTAGTCATACTTTCCCAAGGTTGATGTCCAGAATAGCGTTTCCTAGATTTTTTTCTAGTATTCTTAGAGAGTGAGGTCTTACATTAATCCATCTTCAGTTAATGCTTGTATATGGTGAAAATTAGGGGTCTAGTTTTATTCTTCTGCATATGGCTAGCCAGCTGTCCCGGCACCATTTATTGAATAGACAGTCCTTTCCCCATTGCTTATTTTTCTCAATTTTATGAAAGATTAAACAGATATATATGCAGCTTTATTTCTGTTTCCTATTATTTTCCATTGATCTATCAACTTATTTAAATAATATATCCCAATCTATCAACTCATTTAAATAATATATATCCTAGTAGAAAGTAAGCCCCACAAAGAGTTTGTCTGTATACTTGTTCTGTCAATGTGGTATCCCCAGAGTCTAGAACCATGTATGGCACATAAAAGATATTCAGTAAACAATTGTTGAATGAATGAAGAAATAAACTCGTCTATCCATTTGAAAATTTATCTTTGAATCTAAATTTTTTGTTTTTATCATTTACCATAAAAAGTTTCTTTCTTTTGCTATGTGTATATTTTAAATTATTTTTATTTATATGAGATTGCTGAGTGTCTTGGAGAAAAATTTGAGTAGGTCTGAAAGCTTCAGAAGGCACTGTCCCCAGTAAGGGGAAATATCTATAGACAGTTAGTTCCTTATACCTGGGTCCTCAGGATATGTAGCCTATGGCCTCATTTTCCTGGCCAAATCAGAAGACTTCTGAAACAAAGGTAACAATTTATAGGTTGGCCCCAGGTTTGATCTGAGATTCTTGGTCATTACAGTTGCGTCCATCAGAGCCCATTTTCATGGTTGGTAGTCATGAGGCAGGAACAATGGAGAAGGTCAGAAATCCCCGCTTTGGGAATTGCTCTCAGCAGCAGATGTTTTACCTTAAGTCATGCCCCTTCCTGGGATAGCCAGCATCACTAGTCATTGTGAGTCTACAAAGGCCAGCATCTTACCTCAGTTTGGGGTAGTTCTGAAAGGGCATACTAGCTACAGAACATTCTACTAGCATCTCCCTTTGCTCATCATGCTTCCCTCCCTCCTTTATAGCTCTTGTTCCCAAGAGCATTCCCACATTTTCTTGTTGCATGTAAGCTCCATCACAATGTCTGTTTTCAATAGAATCCAACCTGCTAAATAATAATATTTTGAGACTGGGACCTGACAATATTTTTTTAAATAAATTTCCAATAGAGATTATAATGTAACCGATTGGAAGTAGCCATTTCTCTAAGCAATCTTACATTTGATATGAAGATTACAAGATAGAATAGAGGGATATATGGAAAGGGACATGGATGGAATTTTAAGATGAACATGCTAAAAATAAAACTGTGCTACAAGGTGTAGAAGAAAATCAGAAATTGCCATAAACTTCATTTTCCAATTTTACATGAAGCCAGCTTTAAACGAGAAGCTATATTTGTAAGTGATGACTGCCATCAGATAGAAAAAGATCAAAGACAGATTTTAAATCATGTCCCAATTTTGATCAGTTGGTAGAAGCCAGGTGAAAAAGGATTATGGGAATAATTCTGCAGGTATTGAGAAAATGTCCATCGGTGATTAGTGATTTCTCTCATGGATGGAAAAAAGGAGCTTGTATTGGATAACAGAGGCAGAAATCCTTATCTATAAATAATAATAAAACTGTTAATATCTATCCTCCTCTTACTTTTTATTAATAAATTCATACTTTATGGTATATTAGAAATATTTTACTTCAGAGGAATATATTCATTGTGTAGATTACTGGTCATTTATCATTGCAGAATAAGCAATCCTCTACCCATTGTTCTACCTTTTATTTGTAACAAATGGTAGTATCTTTGCGTCATCTACACATCCATGTTCAGACCAATATATCAGTGAGGCTATCATTAAAAAGGAGGATAGGTAAGTTTCACATTATATAGCACTAAGACAAACTGAAGAACATTAAACTCATTTAGTATCAACAGACTCAGTGACATCATTGTACAGAAATCCCCTTGTTTAGTAAGAATAACTTCTAAAAGTAGTTGTCTAGACCCAGAAGCTTTATATTTAAAAAGAGGTCCAAAAGTTCAAGCAACATATCAAACTAACATTGCAAACTTAATAGTGATATGCATCTCATTTGTTTTTCACTGTTGAAATTCAATGTTAGTATGCATTTGAAACCTGGTATAAATCGTGAGGTAAGAGAAGTTTAAATCACAAAGCAGAAAATATGTTTCTTTTTATTGAGGTTTTATTTTTGAATGCATAATATGTAGCTACACCTGCTGGCATTTGTTCCCTTAGTTGGCTTTGGAAGCCAGATGTATTAAAGAAGATTCAGATAATACACACAGAAGATAACTGTTTACGGTTTCTGATCTCAGTAGTTGTGTTTGGTTTATGTATTTTTCCTTTTTGATCACACATTATGTCCTTTAATAGATGAGAAAGGTTATAGTTGTGATCTCTAGCAACTTTTGTAAACTGCTCAGCATTTGTAGAATTAGGATTCATTAATTTTATAAATTAGAAATCTTTATCACATGCTTAAGTGTGAGTATGATCTTCATCTTGTAAAAGTTCAGATAAGCAGAGAAAAAAATGGTGACAGAAACATTTTAAAAAGAGATCAAAAGGTAATATATTTTATAAATGTCCTCTCTTCTATGCTTTGGTAACAAGAAAGCCTTTCCAGAACTTCCACGTGGCTGCAGGACGGCAGATGACATGTTCTGAAGATCAGTGGTTACATAAATATAGCTGAACCTTGGATAGAAACGTACTTTAGCTTATATCTTTTTCTGGAAAATGACCTATAACTCCACACCAACCAACACTATAACCTATATTCCCATGGAACACATTCTTTAGATCAGGGACCTTTATTTTCTAGTTTAGTTCAGTAGTTTCATTCACACATTTAAAATGAGATGCTAACAAGGCTACTTAATTTCGTTGAAGGATTTTACAAGGGTCAGATTGCCATTAAGTACATAGTTATTTTTTTATATGGAACCCTATCTTTCTGTCTATTTAACTCAAATGTCCTTAAAATACTAGGCTTAATGTAAATAATTGTTTCTTCCTGTTTTTCACTTAGGAATTTTTCTCTTATACCTCTTAAGAAAGTTGATTAATGCTAAGTGTTTGTTTTGTCCTTTGTAGCCTTCCATGCTGTGTTTTATGGTTTACATATTATTAGAATTCCATGTTTAGTCTTAGGCTTCTAAACTGAAGAAGGGAAAAACCATTTTAGAACTTACGACCAAGAATAACATAAAAGGCAAACGAGATGGAAAAGATGTGAATGCTTGCTTTAGAGAAGATATTGTTGCTAAGGAACTCAATAACCATCTTCAACTAATTGAAGAGCAGATTAGTAGAGGGGAGTAAGTTGGGCAGAGTGTCCCACTCAAGTCTCCCTTCAAGAAAAGTCTTAGCTCTCCAGCTTTTAGGAATATTGTCAGTAGATGGCCATCAACTCTCAGCTCCTCCATAGATTACCTCAGCTGCAAAAAGCACTCTCATCTAAAAGTCACACTGTATCTGGGAGAGCATGAACTCAATTCATTCAGGTAGAGGTCTGAAATCTTGCCCTTTTTTGACCAACATAACACAACTACTGCTGACCATTTAAGCCCTGGAGCTTCCTGTGGAGTCAGCTGAGTCAAGTATTGGACTTATATCACCACTCAACTTCCCCTGCCCAAATATTTGTCCTCCTCTATCCTTCTCTTCTCTTCCCTTTCCTTCCACTGGTATTGATCTATGGCAGTACTTTATAGTGTGCACCTCTTTTCATTAGTTCTATGAGTTGTCTCAGGAAAAAACAAATGTATGG
This sequence comes from Symphalangus syndactylus, assembly GCF_028878055.3. Taxonomy (NCBI): domain Eukaryota; kingdom Metazoa; phylum Chordata; class Mammalia; order Primates; family Hylobatidae; genus Symphalangus; species Symphalangus syndactylus. The sequence goes on along the minus strand of NC_072426.2, from coordinate 107,927,363 downwards.
TCACATGTCTTTTTGAGATACAGCATTCCTCTTTTTTTCTCTTGGAGATTCTTTATTTGGGTAGGTTTCCTACACTTCTCCTTCTCTACATTTCTTCTTCCCAATATCATGATAAACTTCTTTCTCAAGCAAAATACTTGTGTTTCCCACTGCTTACTTTTGTCTGTCTTTTACAGGTCACATCTTCATTATGTATAATAACAATGGTAGGCTTAATAGCCTTTTGCCATGTGAAAGTAACTAAGTGAAACAAAAAGACACCCAGTAAGTGAGAGGGGAGAAAAAGGGAGAAAGAGAGAGAGAGAAACAGATTGAGAGCAGGAGAGAGAGTGCGTATTTGTTAGGGGATAGTTTGGTTTTGGGTGTTAAGTCCTGATATTATAGGGTTGAGGTTCATCACATGTATTAGATTCCCAAATCTCTTTTATCTCAATTACAGCTATTACAATTCCATATAATTTATTAACTTATTGTTTAGACAAGAAGTTTTGTGTGTGAGGGGTGCAGGAGGTAGATACATGAGCTAAACTCCAAACACTTAAGCATATAACACAGTGACAATGATCATCTGATTTCTATATTTTAAGGCTGATATATTTTCAACTACCTTTCAGCCATCTGCATCCTGCTTCACATATCTGTGATTGTACACAGCTTCTTCCTTATTAGCACTATCTTTGGCCCATTTGGGGCATTCCTATTCATGCTTTAACTTTCAGGATAAATGCCATTTCCTCAAGGAAGTCTACTTTTGTCCCGCAGGAAAACAGACAATGACTCCACTGTTCTCCAATAGCACGTTTTATAAATATTTTATGTGTTTGCCTCAATGCTTATTACATTTAGTTATATGTTTTTATTTTGGTTGCATAACTCCCTTAACTCTAAGGTTCTTCAGATAGTTTTTTGTTTTATCATTATGACAGCCTAGAGGTGCCCACCATTTATAAAATAATAATAATAATATAATATTAACTGGTAGGTTGAAAGGTCATAAATTCACTCATTTAAGAAGCTTGGACTTAATGCAACTAACAATAAGTGGTTCTCATTTTGTTAATATTACATGAAACAGGTTTGCCAAATAAAGTCAATGTACTCAAGTAATGTATTTTTGTGAATGAAGAAGAAAAGTACAGCACAATTTTATACAACACAAACAACCACAACATAAAGCAAAGAAAAAGAACACTACTGAATGCAATAATATATTTTTATCAATCTAATGTTCATTATTGAACTTTCAATCTGGATAAAGCTTATACTGCTCAGACATGTCTTGATACATGTAAAAGCCAAAACTATAAGAGCAAAATGCCTAATGATTGCAGGATTATCAGAGAAAACACAAAAAAGAGATTAGACTTGATATTTGATAAGTATACATGTGATGAGGTATGATTCCCCACTAAGTAAATAATTATTCTTTAGCCTTGAATATTTGCTATTATTAATTTTACAAATATTCCAATAATTAGAATAACTAATTTATAATAACTAATTATGTTATTTGTGATTATTATTGAATGAATGTTGATGTGGATTTCAGCAGATGATGCTTCTAATAAACATGGACCTCCCAAAATAGGATTGTATTAATATAATCTTATTTATTAAAATTCCCTGCACTCAAATACAGGGGATTCGTTTCCATGCATATGAAGGCCAAATCTGAGTTACAACCAAGGATTCAAAATAAGCCTTCATATTTGATTAAATATTTATATTTTTATATGCTCTTCCACATATATTACCTAATTTATAAATGTATTTTAGAAACATGCTAATATTAAATCATAGTTTACATAAAAATAAGATCTAGATTCCTACTAATTTTACCTTCAACATTATTCTTTGTTTTCCTTTGTGATTCATTAATTTGTAAATTTAAATTGCTTTAAAAGTTATATAAAATGATGATTGACATTTGGTTTCCTCTATCATTACTTGTGTTTTAATTTAGAGACATTTTTTACATCAATGCACAAAATTTAACTGTGATTATATCAAGATCATAGATTAATCTTTGTTTGGCTCATCACGGCCAAGCTTTGTTTTACTTCTCGTTAGTTTAAATCTAAAAAACAGGCACTTTGAAGTCAGTCTTGCTAAAATTGCTGCAGGCATAGATAATTCAGCACTGTAACAAAATAGAGAGACACAAAAAGCCGTGTAATTTTTTTTTTCTAATGCTGTTTTTTGAGTAAAGTAAGTACAAAACATATATGTTGACTGAATATTCTGGATAGGTTCCCTGCTCAATAAGGGGTCTAGACGTCTCTTGTGTCAGTCTGACATGGCATATATTATTTGGATACTTTTGAACACCAAATTTTCTTTACAGAACAATTGATGAAACCCTGAGTATTTCATTTTCTGGATGAAGAGAAACAGAGAGAAATGAAAGACGGTAAGAAAGATGATATAATTATTAACATTTTCCCAGAAAATGTGGACTTAAGAGATCTATTATTACTTTGACATTCATCTGTGAAGTATCACAACATATTTTTTGTAACTGTTTAAAGTATCTAGTTTCATTTGGAAGCATGTGTCTTCAATTTATAATGTCTTACCCCATTACTGAAATTTATCTTTTCATCCAGAGACAAGCTGATAACTTGTGGATGACAAGCATCCACTATTATTTGCCCCTAGACAACTACTCCACACTTCTTTCTGATGTTATACACAATAAACATTTTAGAGAAAAAAAAAAAGCAGACATGCAACAATCAAATGCTTATCCATTCGGGAATGTCCCAACAGATGTCAGTTATAGATCAGTGAGGAAGTTTCAGGGTGAAAATGTATTGAGGACATTGAAAAGACAGATGAAAATAGTGATAAAGCAAACATATTTAGTTCAACTGGAAATGGAATCTAAAAAGAGCTAAGGGAACCTGAGCCAAGCTGATATCAATTTGGTGATGTTGCCCTCAGGGCTCTTGTCTGCCTTCCTAAACTGCTCTCTACTCTGTTTCTTTAAGAATTCAGTCAATCTTATGAAATCAGACAGTCTTAGATTTTTATGTTTCTTTTCTTTCTCAGCTTCTGCTATTAATCAGCCTTTAATTACAATTTAGAAACGTGTGGGAGATGATATAACATGTGCAATGTAACATATCAGGATTGGAAAATAAATTAACTCTGGGATTCTCTTTCTTTTGGTTATATGCTACACGATATTTCAATTTTTCTCTACTATCTACAAATGTATTTGCCTCCGTATAGTCGTATTTACCTAACTTTCTCCTGACTCAATTAGATAAGTACACCTTATTTTTCCCAAGATATTTTTTTGGCCAGGCATGGTGGCTCACACCTGTAATCTCAGCTACTAGGAAAGCTGAGTTGGGAGGATTGCTTGAGGTCAAGAGGTTTGATGCCAGCCTGGGCAACATACTGAGACCCCCATCTCTAGGGGAAAAATGACTTTTCCTTCTAACTTCTGTGTTATCAGAACTTCTTGCTTTGGTACTTATTCTATATTTTTCAACTTTTGCTTTCTAATTGTTCCTTTTTTCACTTATATTCACTTATTTCATTGTTCATGACCCATTGTGAACTCTAATGACTGTCTTATCTATTCTCTTTTCTTCAGAACCAAGCTTTTTCAACAAGGAATATACATTACTGTTTCCGCCTTATAAGATTACGTCCTCTCTACATCCCATGCAACCTGTTTTCTCTCCTCATCACTCTGCTCTAACTGCTCTTACTAAGGTTTCCAAAGACTTGGAATATTGCCAATGCCTTTGGGCATGTTTTTTATTTTATTTTATATACCTCTCTGTAGCATTTGACACTTCATTATTCCACCTCTTAAATTTTCTCCTTCCTAGGTTTTCATAATATTTCAAAATTCAAGTCAACTTCCTCTGTCTCTGATTGTTCAATCTTTGTTTCTTTCATAGTAGAATCTTTCTCTGTCTACTGTTTAAATGAATTTCTGTGAATTAGTACTTCTTTATACATTTTATTCTTATTCATGAAAATTCCAAATGCATATGGCTTTAAATATGTCTTCATTTTGATAGTAAATATCTATATTTAGAAATATATTTTATAACTAAAAGTAAAACTCCACTTTTTTTATATTTATGTGTGTTTATGCATTAATCATTTCCTTTCATACCTTAAAGTCTACCATTATTCTTTATCCTGTTAGTAATACCAACATTTTCTAAGTCAGAAGCATTGGGATTATCCTTGCTTCCTACACCTTTTCTTCTTCCAAAATTCGGTTGGTCACTAATTCTGTAGTGTAAGTGTTTTTCATCTTCTCTGTATTCTGTTTTCTTTGTTTGTTTGTTTGTTTGCTTGTTTGTTTTGTTTGCTTTTTAAGATGTAGGTAGTCTTTTCTGTTTTCTGAGTATTGAAGTGCCAGGTAAATGTTCTCTTCTTCATCCTTTCTGCATTTATTTGAGTTCAGACCTGCATAATCTAACACACCAATTTATCATAACAGTCCTCTAAATTGTCTCACTGTCTCCAAATTTTATTATTCCCACTTGTTTCTCATCTTAAACTTGACAATAATTTTCTTTGCTCTCAAAGTCATAAGCCTATAACAAGTGTGAGTTATACTACCCTTACAGTAAATTGCCATCAACAGCTTCCCTTAGGAATCTTTTTGTCAATTTTGGACCTGTTTACTATGACTTCCCCTTGCCAAATTATACATAGATCAAACAAATAATTATCTTTTGCCTTATATTTGATAATATTTCTGCCTTTACATTTCTGAACATTATTTTTTCCTTTGCCTACTGGGTATTTCCCTCCTTTGATTAGTATGAAGACACAGCTCATGTGTCTCCTTCATAAAGGATTCATAAGCCTCTTCAGTCAAGAGAGATGACTTCATCTAGGTGACTCCTCTGTGGCTTGTACTTCCCTATTTTGAGAATTTTCCTACAATATTTTAGAAGACTACTAAGAAAAACAACAGATGATTGACAGGCTACACATTGTGCAAATATGTGTTTTTTCTCTTTGTATATTTTCCAAATTTTCTTTAGCGATTATGTATATCTTTATAATATATACAATGGTACATAAGACTTTAGAGTATTTATAAATATGTGCGTTTTTTAAATGGAAACACACAAATATTATTCACTACAGAGTAAATTTCTTGTAGAGAGACTTTTTCATTTTTTCTTTCCTTTATAAAAATTATTTTAAAATTCATCTCAATTTCAACTGGGGGACTACTGATTAAACAAAAGAGTACAAATTAATAACATAGCATGTCAAAATAAAGAAACAGTACTTAAAATTTGGCAAATGAGATTTTTAAAGTAAATGAAGCATAAGCATGGTAGTTTAATATGAAGAGCTATAGCACAAATAAAATTGTAAGATTTCTCTTTTCATTTTATAAATTATCTTGACCTTTGTTGTAGCAACTAATATTTTTGTGTGACTGAACATGCTCTATATTTAGTCCAATTTCTAAATTGAGCTTTAATACAAAGTTTGTTTGCTTGTTTATGTGTTATTTTATATTTATATTTCTTTTTTTAACATGCCCCAGTCCTCTATGTTTTGTCATAGTTGGCTTTTCTAAGCTCCTTTTGTAGATACATCTCACATACTTGTCATGATTCAGGTCCCTCATTGCCCTACACAAAGAATTAATTTTATTTTATTCTCCTCCTACATCTCTGTAGTCATTCTGATATTAGAATTTTGTACTCCAGATTTTTCTTTTGGTAATTCAATGCTCAATGTTACATCGAAGATATCATAATCTTCCACTACCTCTGTTCAATGTTAGGTTACAGCTATTAGAAAATGATCTTGAAATATTCCATATTATCTTGAGTATTTTAAGAGTAGTTTTGTGGATAATTTCAACATATTATGTTATCATAAAATTATCCTATATAACAGTATGAGAAGTAACATCTCATTCCAAATAAGAAGAATTTGCTGTAACTTCAATTAGTGTTGACTGTATCACAAATGAATCTTTTGATTGTCCTTCAAATTATACTCAATAAACAACAAATCTTTCTTCTCCTGTACTCTGCTAAAACAAGGCAGAGGAGGAATGTACTAATGAAAGACAGGATAAAGGATAGGTATGATCATGATACCTTATGTGCCAAAAATTTACAATTATTTGTTTCAAGGAATGATGAGATTGTCAACTGCAAAAAAGAATTATTAGGAACCTAAGTATCACAAAACAGCAAAAACAGATTCTAATAAATTAATGCAGTGCCTAATGGCTCATTGATAAGTGAAAAATGACCAGAACTGTTTGTAATACATTTGAATTTCAGCTGAGTTATTTTATTATGATTGAGAAAAAAATGTATACATATTGTCCACTTTGATTTTCAAATATTTAATCTATAGTTCTGAGTTTTCTATTTTTATTAGATTAAGATTAAGAGAAACTAAAGAAAACTAATTTATGTATACATTTTTTAAAAAAGGTGTGCATATATTTTAAAGTGTCTCATTATGAAATATTTGTCTCTTACACTGAGTTGATTATATATTACCAGTAAATTAAATATAATCCATGAGCATTTAAGTTCCACAAAGTATTTTTATAAGTAACAGAGCTATTTTGCATTTATAATTATTGAGAAAATAAAGAAATTTAAAAAATTGTTAGTAAAAAAATTAAATTGTTTTTTCTGCTAGGTTTCCAGGATAAATAAATTAAATTTTACAGAAATAGGTATTTAAAAAAAATTTCAGCATAGCAATACATAAATACAGTAAAACTATGAAGGATAAAATTGGGAATACAAGATACACATTTGTAAAAATATTCTAAAGATTGAGAGAAGAAATTCATTAGAAAAGTATGAAATAGATCTGATAATATTTAAAAAGTAAATGTAAATAATAAATAACCAAAAAGGTGTTTCATCTTTCTGATAATTAACTATAATTTTCCACTTAAAAATTAACCAATATTAAAAATGCTGATAATGTTTATTCTATAAGGCAGCACACTTTTGATCATTTGGCAATATTCAAAATTAAAAATGCTATGTCCTTTGATGAACTTAAATTGTTTGGGACATCAACAACTTAGAAATAAAAAATTCCTTAATGTTTATTAACAATGCTTATATAGTTTGTTAATTACATCAGGCTCTATTCAATATGATTTGAAATATTAATTTGTTTAACCTACATAATAACCTTGTGAGCTATTACTATTATTGTCACCGTTCTGCACCACGATCATAGAGCTAGTAAGGGCAATGGTGACGTGAGTGCGGTGCTAAGGTCCAAAACCCAGAACTTGAATTCTAGAGTCTGTGTCTTAAAACACAACACTATGCTGCTACTCTGAATATTTTGTATGAATTATGATTCCTCCATGTAGTTGTTATGAAATGAGGTAGATCTGGATAAGTTGATAGAAAATAATTCCAAAATTTAATTCCATTTGAAAAAACAAGATGCAGGTGTATATAGTATGTACAAGTCGTTTAAAATTAAGTTGGACAGAAAGAAAGGACAAATCACGGGAGAGAGAAAGAGAAAGAAAGGAAAGAGAGAGCATACTCAAATCCTACTCTAGAACTTTATTGTTGTCTGGCCTTGGGCAAGCCACTTTTCTCACCTGGGCCTGAGTTTTCTCGTATATAAATTGGAGGTGAGAATAGAAGCAATTGAATGGGATTGTTGTAAGGATTAAATGACATAATGCAGGTAAAATACTGAGAACAACACAGATAATGTAATTTACCTCTGGAATTGTTAATGTTTTTTGTTTGTTTTCAGTGTCAAGGAGATTATGCAATTGTGAATTTTGTTTTCACGTTCTCTTGTATTAAAAGAAACCTACATTTTATTGTTTGTAATTAAATATCAAATATTGACTTTCTTGTTTATTCAGGAAAATTCAGAATATATCAGAACTTCATGTAAGCTTGAATATTTATGTAGTATGATTTTATTTCAGCTGACATTCCTAAAGAATTTTCAAAGTTAAAATCTGCTATTTATAGAATACACGCCTTTCCTGCTTCGACATTGGGGAGTTACTTGGCTTACCCTAAATTGGACTATTTTAAAGTGTGGGGTTAGTACCAATACTGTATTTAAAACTGTGTTGAGACATCTAACACAGCATCTTACTAAAAAAAGAAGTATTGATCAACTTTGTCCACAATGGATGTCCTGAACCTGCATTCTGTCTGTTCAATAATCGGCAAGCACTGTGTATGATAACCACCTTCAGATGGGGCAGAGCTTTATTTTTTTCCATGGTTTCCATTGTTCCATTTTATTGCTGTCATTGATGATAATAATCAGCTCTCATTTGTCACCATAAACCAAGCCTCTTCATTCATTGACTAATATCAGACATGTTGTAAAAAATTAAATAAGTATCTAATAATTAGAGGATCCCTATACCCCTTTTTAGTATTTTTGTGGTTCTAAATAAATGATAAGAATGTCAGATACGATAATTCCAAGAGGAAAGAAAAGAAGTATTCCATATGATTTGAGGGAAAGAAAAGTACTAAAAGAGTTAAATGAGTTATATTAGAAGAAAAGGTTAAAGGAGATCACACAAGACTTTAGTGAGATAATGGAGTATGCTACCACTTTGGATTTTGGAGAGACTGTAATCATCTTGATCTAGCTGGGCAGATTGTTTTGTCTGATGCATAGACCTTTGATTGAGTTAGAATCTGTACCCTCAGATTTCATTTCTGAAATGTATCTCTGAAATATCTCCAAGGATAATTCTTCCTGTTGCTTTTAAAATAGGCACTCAAACCATGTATAATTTGAAGTTTAGTAAAATCTAGAATAAATGGTTATTCTGTCATGGTTATAATATTTGTATTTTATCATTTGTTAGTTGATTGTTAACAAATATGCAGATCAGTGTTGGTGGCATTTACTTGTTTCTCTTAAACTCCCCACAAACAAAACATTATTAAAAATGCTTCGATAGAGGCCAGGAGCCTGGCTCACGACTATAATCCCAGCACTTTGGGAGGCCGAGACGGGCTGATCACCTGAGGTCAGGATTTCGAGACCAGCCTGACCAACATGGAGAAACCCTGTCTCTACTAAAAATACAAAAAAAAAATAAAAATAAAAATAAGCCTGGGGTGGTGGCGCATGCTTGTAATACCAGCTACTCCGGAGACTGAGGCAGGAGAACCACCTGAACCTGGGAGGCGTTGGTTGCGGTGAGCCAAAATTGTGCCTTTGCACTCCAGCCTGGGAGACAAGAGCAAAACTCCATCTCAAAAAAAAAAAAAAAAAAAGCTTCAATAACTATTTTAAGAATTTTGTTATTATTAAATGATGATGAAAACAAAGTCATAATTGTATTATACATTTGACCAAGGTAATTTTATGTATCAAGATAAATTTTCAACGAATCTACTTGAAAATATTCTGTGGAAATTATCAGAAAATATACTCAAGAATACAGCTCTGAAAATCTGGGAAATTAATTCTGTGATAAATTGGAATTTCTGAACTTAACTTCAAGAATAGCTGTGGCACAAACTGTTTAGCCTGTACCACAAAGCTCTGATAAATGTTGATGGAAATGATCGTCCTCTTTATTTCAAGTTAATCAGAAAGCAACACAATTCACTTAGTCAGCACTGAGAGCTGACATGCCAATGATGGAATATAGTGCTGTACGCAAATACTCATCTATTACTCAATCATAGTTTGTAGAAGGTGACAGTAAAGATCAATGTGCATCCAGTGTGCACCTTTTTAGTTTAATAGCAAGCTTAGTTCTGAAGGACAGCTTCTGCTATTTATTTAAGTTCATTTTGGAGATTTCTTCTCTCTCTCTCTCTCTCCTAATTCTCTTTATTCTTCTCCACTCCCACCGATAAGGAAACTCATCAATATGATAAAAAATATCCAGCAGAATATTTGTGCTAATTATTTTTGACTAAAAAAGCTATACATCCTTTCTTCATAGTACCTTTAGAAATGTAAGGAAAAATTGGATGCATTTAATAATTACTGATCTCCTGCTAGATACTCAGCACATGGCTAGCTTTTCATATCCATTTAATTCTTTTGCAAATATTATGAAGTTAGAGAGGAGGTTGCAAGTCTGAGTTTAGGAAACAAATATCCAAGTACAATTTCTTCTAGGCCACGCATTTGCTCTGTGACTCTCAGGAAGGAATTTAAGATGCTCTGTGTCCCAGATTTTTCATCTGTTACAAATAGGTATATAATACCTGGATCTTCATGTTGTTTGAAAGTTTAATGATAAAAGTTTCTGAAATGATTAGCATAACTTAAGAAACAGAAAGAGTGCACTACATAGTAACTATTACTATTACTGTTCACATTCTACAGTTAAGGAAACTGAAAGCTAGATATGTTAGGCAACTTAAAGTGACAATGCAAATAATTTAGACTGGAATTCAACAAAGTCTGTATCTTTTCTCTCCAGTATACTCTGGATAATTTTGTCGGACGACTATGATAAAGGAAAACCAGTACATTTTTAGGTAAAATTATATACAACTTGCAGAAAAAAAAACAGCCTATATTTCTTGTTTCTCCATACTTTTTTCACAGAATGCCTGAGCATTTTATACAATATTTGTTGTAAATAAAGTACAATGAAATGCTTTAAATGGAGTAACGAATTGCCATAGGTATACTTTACCCCCAAGGGCTTCCATCATCAAACATCCTTTTGGAGAGATTTATATATCTGTATTACATATTTGCTCCCAGCTAAAAATTGGCCTACAAGTTTTCAAGTCAATTATTATTTGATTTTTTCTTTCTAACATTTTTCCTTGAATGAAAACATTTTTAGAGTGAATATGTAGGAAATTCTATAGTGTAGTCTTTCCGGTACATTTTAATTACTAACTCCTTCAGGCACTGCTGGTTTTGCAGGATATTTTTCTGGAATTTATTCCTTTCAGAGATGCCTTCAAGGCTACATTACCATAAAATAATAATGTACCTGTATGATCATTTACTTGGAACCCTACCTTTCTAACAGTGACATTTTATTTCCTCTTTTATTATCTATATTGTGCTTCCCTTGGGTTTATCATTTGTAGTGTAGCATGAGAAAGAGACATTAAATGATAAATCTGTAGAAAAACAGTCCATAATGTAAGTGAGCTTCCTTGACAATAGTTAATATGGAAAAATATATATATTTCCCCCGACAAGGGAAAGGAGTGAGCAATTTCTTTTTTTTTTTTTTTTTTTAGATGGAGTCTTGCTCTGTTGCCCAGGCTAGAGTGCAGTGGCGCGATCTCGGCTCACTGCAAGCTCTGCCTCCTGGGTTCATCCTATTCTCTTGCTTCAGCCTTCTGAGTAGCTGGGTCTACAGGCGCCTGCCACAACGCCCGGTTAATTTTTTGTATTTTTAGTAGAGACAGAGTTTCACCATGTTAGTGAGGATGGTCTCGATCTCCTGACCTTGTGATCCACCCCCCTCAGCCTCCCAAAGTGCTGGGAAGGCATGAGCCACTGCACCTGGCCAGGAGTGAGCAATTTCTTTAAAGATTCTTTAGCAGTGATAACTATCCACTCCTTCTATATAATTTGGTCCAGACTCATCCCTGTTTCTCAACTTTTCCCCCTTCTTTTTAGCCTATCAGGTGAGAATGAGCACTAATAAACTGAAAGCAAACCAACATTAATTACTGTTTAAGAGTGTTACAGTAATTAACTTAGACACAACGCAAAGTTTTCCAAAAGAATGCAAGCAATAACACCATTGGAAAGAATTCAAGAATTCCTGTGGCCAAGAAGAGGAATAAATAATTTGGGGAGTGTGGGATTTTGGTATTCTTTATCATCTTCTGCATAGGTTTACAAGTCATATTAAATTCCTCCCACTTAACTAGAACATGTTAAAGTAATTATATAAATTTTGCTTAGTTAATAAAATTCAATATTTGAGATAAATGTGTTGGATTAAATATTCAAATGATTTTTCTGAATGTATTTTGAAATGTCAAGTATGACATTAAAATTTTTGAGTAGCACGATAAATCTGCAAATGGATATATGTATATTTATATCCTTTAAACATTTATCTTTTAACTTTGAATAAAAGGACGGTGATATTGTTTAGCTATATCCTCACTCAACTCTCATCTTGAAATTTAGTTTCCATAATCCCCACGTCATGGGAGGGACCTGGTGATAGGTAATTGAATCATGGTGGCGTTACCCCATGCTTCTGTTCTCATAACAGTGACAGAGTTCGCATGAGAACTGATGGTTTTATAAGGGGCTTTTCCCTCTTTGGTCAGCACTTCTCCTTCCTGCCATCATGTGAAGGATGTGTTTGCTTCCACTTACACCAAGATTGTAAGTTTCTTGAGGCCTCTCTAGCCCTGCTGAACTGTAAGAAAATTGAACCTCTTTCCTTTATAAGTTACCCAGTCTCTGGCAGTTCTTTATATTAATAGCAGTGTGAGAATGGACTAATACAGATGGAAAAATATAATTTGGGAAACAAACACATAATATTAAGTTTATCTATAAATTTTGTATATTGTGAATAACATAACTGATACAATGTATCACTCTTTCTTAAGAAAGACTAGATATGGCCAGGCCCGGTGTCTCACACCTGTAATCCCAGCACTTTGGGAGGCCAATGTGAGTGGATCACGAGGTCAGCAGATCGAGACCAGCCTGGCCAACATGGTGAAACCCTATCTCTACTAAAAATACAAAAATTAGCTGGGCATGGTAGTGGGTGCCTGTAATCCCAGCTACTCGGGAGGCTGAGGCAGGAGAATGGCTTGAACCAGGGAGTCGGAGGTTGCAGTGTGCTGAGATTGTGCCACTGCACTCCAGCCTGGCAACAGAGATGGAGTAAAAAAAGAAAAACAAAAATAAAACAGATACAACTTCCCAAAACATAGGACAAATATATATTTTCTCATTAGCTCACATTGAATAAAGATGTAATCATGCATTTTTTTGTATCTAAACAACATATAGTTTCATTCATTTAATAAATATTTATCAAGAACACGCCATGTGTTACAGGTTATACTAGGCTCTAGAGTTGCAGGCATAAAAAACACCAACTCCCTATCTGTAAGCATTTATGTTCTACTGAATACCTATTTCAATTCTACCACTTTATAAGTGACGAGTATTAAGTCTCAGAGAGTAAAGGGTTAGCCTCCCATCTCTACTATGCTTGGAGACTGTTTAAATTTCCCTTCAGTTATTTTTCTTTAAAAAATATAATACTGAATAATTTTCACCTTGCTTGATTGTCATATTTCAAAGATGTTAATCATCTTCGGGATTCTCATTTAATTTTTCTAAACTTTGTCAGAACCTTAGAGCTAGTGATTATAATCACAAAGTCTGAGAATAATAATTATTCGTATTAACTATTTATTATATCCTCTAGACTTTGCCAATGACACAAATTTTGTATCACTTTTCACAAGAACCTTCATTAGAAACCAAGCAGAAAAAAAAACTGACTAAACAAATAAAAACAAAACACAAACAAAAACGTTCATGCCTGTTCGTATCAAAGAGGATTCATTAATATCTAGAAAAGTGTAAAATATGTTTGCTACATGCACAACCCAGATAATGCAGTTATGGTTTCTAAATGAACATCCCCCAATGTAGCTGACTATCAGAATTCCCTGCAACTCTAGAACCATCTAAAATCTAATGAATCAGAGTATCTGTAACCAGAAAACATTATTTTTTGAAATATCAGCCAGTGGAGGAACCACTAATCTGGAATTTAACTGTTGACTCACAGATTAAAAAGGATGACATCACCCACAGACTTTCTAAATTCAAAATGAATTATTCTCATCATTTCTCATTTCTCAACCAAGCTATTAAAATCAAATGCGGGTAGTTTGTTTTTGAGATCTCATTATCTGTGTATTAATTCTGATTTTCATAATCTACTATGAATAATACTAAATGTTTAAAAATGCCTTTATTTTTCTTTTGGTCTTCTTAACTTAAATATCTGTCCCTTAATGTGTTCTTTCTAGGCAAGAAACAGAGTTACTAGAAAAAATTAAAATAGATGCTAAGACTTTGCTCTTATGGGAAAATTTAAGAAAAAAATGTTAGTTTTAGATTTTGGTCAATTAATAACAAGAAGTGAAGGAATAATTCACTTTGGAAAAAATGTAAAATGGTGATTTTTAGATTTCAGTTACATTGTTTGTTCATATTGTCCATTTTATTGTATGTGAGTAGGGATACAGTTTGAGAATGTATACTGTCATTCCATTTTTCATATGCATTGCAGTGGATGCTTCAGATTGATAATCATTGATACAAACAGTAGTTACATGTGATTTGTTTGATTTTATTTGAAAGTACGACTTACATATCTGTACCCTTTCTTTGATTGCTGCTGTTCATTTATTTAAGAAAACATAACTATAATACTTAGTTGTCCTTCACGTCTCTATTTCTTTTCTTATACTAAATTCCCTCATTCCTTTCTCATCATGAGCTATTTTGGACTAAAATTCTAGATTATGTTATAGAAGACTGTATCCAAGGTTTAGTTAGGAAGTTGCTGTATGTTTTTAAATACATAGTAATATAATTTGTTATAGATAGAATGCTTCTCATAGTAAATGGACTAAATGGTTGTTATTTTTAAAAATATAGTCATGTTACTAAAATATATTTAGTAGCAGAATCTGAGAAGAGTATTTAAAACCAAGGCAAAGATACTTTCCCAAAGGTTTTACTTTTTATGCTTGAAAAATAAACTGATATGTGGGCTACCATTTGTTTTTGAGCAAGATAATAGAGAGGCCACATTGCTTGAGGCTGCCCATCAAGGAAACTACAAACTTAGTTTTCAGTTTTAGATTCAACTGTTGTCCCTTCTCATCCACGACCAGCCCAGCAAGCATGGATGGTCATTAGTTATATTTCATATGCAAAAAAGTGATGAAAATCCAGAAATTGGCGAGTCTTGTTTTGCCACTTATGATTCAATAGAATTGCTCTTAACCTGGACTAATAAATGATACCCTAAAACAGGCATTAGTTTAGATTTCACAGACTGATATGGCACTGGACAGGGTGACATTGGATATTAGGGAGCTCTTGGGCTTTAAAGCAACAATGACACAATCATTATATGTTTGCCAAAAAATAGCTTATGAATCTTGTGTATTAGATGTATGTCTCATTACTTGAAGTGCATATCACTAAACAACACACAAACAAAAATATCTAAGCTAAATTTTCAGGCCGGAAGTTCTGATAAATATTGAAATCCATGTCAAGATTTCCAAATGCAGTCTGTCATATAATGTCAGTTTTTGTTTTCCTAATGTTTATTTTTCTTTTGTAAGCATAGAATTATATCTCTGTGCATTAATCATAAGCCTGTTAGTAAATGGTTTCAATGGTATGGCAGCTACCACGTACTGGATGAAAGCACATATTGATCTCTATATGTACACATACTTATGTACACATACATAAGTATGGTTAATGAAATAGGGACTTTCATGTATAAGTACTTCATGTTGTTATTTTCAAACTGTATCGACACAAATGCACAGAGATAGTCAATTTATTTGTCAGTATTTCAAATGTATTAGCTGATTTTAAGAAGCTATAGGTGAAGAAACTAAGCTATGGATACATTAAGTAACATTGAAAATAACACAGGGGTGAGGGTCAGAGTTGGGATAAGAAGTGGAAAAGCATATTCTTTCCTGTGATGCAGATCACATTTAATACATGCTCAGCACTATCTCAAACTTATATATAGATAATAAATTAATTCTTCATATCTTTCTACCCTTGACTTATTTTTTATTTAATTATTATTATATATATATATTTTTAAGACAGAGTTTTGTTCTTGTTGCCCAGGCTGGAGTGCAATGGCACGATCTCCACTCACTGCAACCTCTGCCTCCCAGGTTCAAGTGATTCTTCTGGCTCAGCCTCCCGAGTAGCTGGGATTACAAGTGCCCACCACCAAGCCCAGATAATTTTTTGTATGTTTAGTAGAGGCGGGGTTTCACTATGTTGGACAGGCTGGTCTCGAACTCCTAAGCTCAGGCGATCCATCCTCCTCAGCCTCCCCAAGTGCTGGGAATACAGGAGTGAGCGACTGTGCCTGGCCGACTTATTTTTTTTAATGTAGCTGTCTCCTGAATAAAGCATAAAGTATGAAAGTATACATTTCAAAAACTAAGCTAATAGAATATGTAATTTGAAATATGAACCTTGAACAGATGTTCTGTTTGTACTTACATCTGATATGAAGATTTTGTATGCATTGGATTTTCTTTTTAATTTAAGATACAGTTGTTTTATAAATGTGACCTTTAGTTCTAATTTTTAAAAATCAATGTTTCAATGTTAAATGACTAACACTGAAAACCCTTAAGGAAAAAAATATCTTTTGAAGTAACCTTCAAACAGTTGGTTTGATGAAGGGGTCTTTCTGAATGAGCAATTACTCAGTTATAAAGATTTTGGCCATATTTTTATATGTGACCTTTGATGGTTCAGATTTATGATACTTATATATAGTAAAAACAAACCACTCTTTATTAGAAACAGTCAAAGAAAATTGGGCTTCTTTCAATAATATGAAAAGCAGAATGAAATTAGAAGGATGTTGCAAAGATTCATGTGTTCTAATAAGTATTTTTGCTATTGTTCCTCATATAAATGAGCAAAAATTGCTCACATCAAATAAACTACAGCAAAGATAACTTGTCATAACCACTTCCAAACGAATATTTAAAAAGAAACTTCCTGAAAACAGCTGGCAGCTGAGTCACACACAAAATCAGGTACACATTAAAGCGTCAGCCGGAGAGCTGGAAACAGACTCTTCACTGAAATGATGTCCTAAACACTTTAATAAGACGAGTGCACAGGCTTCAAAGAGTTTGAGAGCAGATGTAAACACTATGGAGCTTTAAAGATCACGCTTGGGTATGTATATGTCTGTCTGCATGTAAACTGTGTGTATGTTTCTTTTTTTTTTTTTTTTTTTGAGACGGAGTCTCGCTCTGTTGCCCAGGCTGGAGTGCAGTGGCGCAATCTCGGCTCACTGCAAGCTCCGCCTCCCAGGTTCACGCCATTCTCCTGCCTCAGCCTCTCCGAGTAGCTGGGACTACAGGCGCCCACCACCACGCCCGGCTAATTTTTTTTTTGTATTTTTAGTAGAGACGGGGTTTCACCGTGGTCTCGATCTCCTGACCTCATGATCCGCCCGCCTCGGCCTCCCAAAGTGCTGGGATTACAAGCGTGAGCCACCGCGCCCGGCCAACTGTGTGTATGTTTCTGATAAATGTTGGATGGTTAGTAGAATTACTGAGTAAGTAGATGACAGGATATAGACTGCTTGACACAATCATGCTTAGGTATGTGTATGTGTGTCTGCATGTAAACTGATGTGTATGTTTCTGAAAAATACTGGATGATTAGAATTACTGAATAAGTAGATGATAGGATATAGATTGCTTGACACAAAGACTGTATTTAGCACTTGCCATGTTGAGCCAAAGACAACATACCTGAAAGGTTCTCTGAAAGATTTTCTCGCTGTTATTCACGTTCTGTTTCTTGCTGACTTTGGGCAAGTTATGAAAGCATAGCACAAATGGTTGCATGATTCGGTTTTCAACTGGAAGTGTTAACTAAAGGTACTTCAAACTTTATTTCCCTTGGTAAGCCATCCAGAAATACCAACTTTAGCATATTCTCTATTCTGAATGAAAGCCAGAATCTGATATATATTTTTAAATATTTTAGGAAATTCTAACACCAGTGTTCTTACATAAGTTTTTTTCTTTCTATTATATTTAGATCACACATGAAGACAGATATCGACATCACCTTAGTTCAATGCACTTCTGCAAGAATTAAGAATTGAACTGTACTAGGCCGGGCGCCGTGGCTCAAGCCTGTAATCCCAGCACTTTGGGAGGCCAAGGTGGGCGGATCATGAGGTCAGGAGATCGAGACCATCTGGCCAACATTGTGAAACCCCGGCTCTACTAAAAATACAAAAATTGGTTGGACATGGTGGTGTATGCCTGTAATCCTAGATACTGGGGAGGCTGAGGCAGGAGAATCACTTGAACTGGGGAGTCAGAAGTTGCAGTGAGCCGAGATTGTGCCACTGCACTCCAGAGAGAGACTCTATCTTAAAAAAAAAAAAAAGAATTGAACTGTACTAAAACATTGTGTATGAATAACACAAACCAAAATAACCTAACCTAACATGACTAGCAAAATCATCACCATGGATAAGTGAATATAATTTAATTTATATTACTTGAGCAAATCTCAGCTATAAGAATGAAGTGCAAATCAAAACCACAAAGAGATACCATCTAATGCCAGTTAGAATAGTGATCATTAAAAAGTCAGGGAACAACAGATGCTGGAGAGGATGTGGAGAAATAGGAACACTTTTACACTGTTGAGAGTGTAAATTAGTTCAACCATTGTGGAAGACAGTGTGGTAATTCCTCAAGGATCTAGAACTAGAAATACCATTTGACCCAGCAATCCCATCACTGGGTATATACACAAAGGATTATAAACCATGCTACTATAAAGACACATGCACATGTATGCTTATTGTGGCACTATTCACAATAGCAAAGACTTGGAACCAACCCAAATGGCCATCAATGATAGACTGGATTAAGAAAATGTGGCACATATACACCATGGAATACTATGCAGCCATGAAAAAGGATGAGTTCACGTCCTTTGCAGGGACATGGACACAGCTGGAAACCATCATTTTAAGCAAACTATCACAAGAACAGAAAACCAAACACTGCATTTTCTCACTCGTAGCTGGGAGTTGAACAATGAGAACACATGGACACAGGGCGGGGAACATCACATACTGGGGCCTGTCAGGGGGTAGGGGGCTGAGGGAGTGATAGCATTAGGAGAAATACCTAATGTAAAAGATGAGATGGATGCAGCAAACCAACATGGTACATGTATACCTATGTAACAAACCTGCACATTGTGCACATGTACCCTAGAACTTAAAGTATAATAAATTTTTTTTAAAAAAAGAATGATATGAGTGCTTTTTTTAAGAAGTAGGTTAAAAACTCATATTAAATTAAAATACTATAGCTGAAAATAGACCTATATTATGGTAGAAAAGAAAATTTTTAATATTTTTCACCCTAATAATATAGTACAAATCTAGCTAATACACAGTTAGAGAAAGCTTAGCACAGAGAAATTAAAAAGTATTAAACAAGAGCAAATACCTCTCCATGCTTTCAGAATTATTTATTTTGAATGTGGTAATGTATTAGTTCATTCTCACACTTCTATAAAGATACTACCTGAGAATGGGTAATTTATAAACAAAAACGGTTTAATTTACTCACAGTTCTGCATGGCTTGAGAGGCCTTAAGAAACTTCCAATCATGGTACAATGCAAAGGGGAAGCAAGGCACATCTTACATGGCATCGGGAGATAAAGAGAAGGCGGAAGCACCAGACACTTATCAAACAACCAGATCTCCTGAGAACTCACTCACTAACAACATGGGGGGTACCGCCCCCATGATCCAATCACCTGCACCAGGCCCCTGCCTGGATATGCGGGGATTACAATTCAGATTACAATTTCAGATGAGATGCGGGTGAGGAACAGTCACACCATATCAAGTACCAATTATTACTGTTCATATGCTGGGAAATAAAATTAACTATTACAAAACGATACTCTGTGTCAAGAGCCAAGGTGAGCTGGAGAGGGTTGAGCTGCCAAGTGTTAGAGTAGCTGATTAAAGCACCAAGCCAGCATGGACGGGACAGTGAAGCCTTTAATCACTGCCATACTATGAGCAAGAGGCTACACAGAAAAAGCTCCTCCATCACCATTCAATTTCTCTACATGGACTGGAGGTGAGGATGAGAAGGATCTGCACAGACCTAGAGAACGTCTCACTAATAAAGGAGCCCAGAAAAGCATTCTCCTCCTGCCATTTGATAGGCCTTGATGGGACAGAGGAAGGGATGGTGAGCTACAAGGAGAAACATACTGAGACTGAGTGGAGAAAAATGTCTCCATATCCCCTCTCCTCCTGTAAGGGTGTCTCAGGGAAGGAACCTGAGCAAGACCTTGGTCTAAGCCTTCTGTAAAGAAGCCTCTGAATGGAGGCAGCTGGAGAGGCAGCTGGGCTAGGAATACAGATATACATAAAAGTATGGCATAGGAGTACAGGAGTGCCTGTGTCCTTGACTGCAACTTTCTTCAGAGACTACACTAAACGTCTGTGTACCAAGTCTGGTGGGCAGGTAACAGCTTTCCCCAGGGAAGGCCTGCCAGGTAAAGCTTTTGCAACTGTCTATAGAGGTGCTTGAAAACACATACACACACACATACACACATGCACATACACATGCACACACATACACACACACAGTTTTTGTTCTGGAGCTAGACTACTTGCTATCCACAAACAACTAAATAATTTTTAAAAGAAAAAAATTAATTATTTATACTTATTTCACTTAACTTTTAAACAATATTTGATAAATAATACTTTATCAAAATAAATTGGCATAGATAAATCTACAGTTGAGATGAAATTAAAGCAAAATAACTGTAGACTTCTATAACCTTTCAATATTTGGTAAATATTTATAATTTCAGCTTAAATGAATGGACAAAATTACACATGAATATCAATGTAATGATGAAGTCAAAACACTGACTGCCTTTTAAAATTATTCAACCAAAAAAAACTCTTTGAATGAAATTTCAGAGCCAAAAATAAAATAAGGTGACAATATACACTAAATTCTACTTGACATACAATAGTTTCAGATCATTGCTACTTGAGTCATTTAATAAATAAAAATAAAAATAAAAGTGCCTGCTGCTTTGATAATTAAGAGATTATCATAAAAGCTAGTATGGCTCAGTCGGGAAGATGTTGGGAAATAGCATGTGATGCTTGTAGAAAAATGAAGAGACCATATTGGACAGTAGAAAAATTTACATTTGGGGATTGCATTGGTTTTAAGGGGAGGGGCATTAAATGACAGAATGAAAAATTTGAATTTTATCTAAAAGACAGGTAGAAGACCTGATATTTTGTTTAAAGAAACAAAATAATAAAGTGGATATGTGTATCTGTAGAAATAAGATTCAATATACAATATGTATTTATATATCACTTAATAACATATTTTTCAATATATGTTATTGAAATAAAATTCACATACCATAAAATTCACTCTTAAAATGTACAATTTAGTGATTTTTAATGCAATCATAGAGTTATGCGACCATCACAACTGCCTAATTTCAGAAAATTGTTATCACTATGAAGGAGATATTTTAGAAAAATTAATCTGGTAGAAGAATACTTGAGTGGAAGAAATTATAGCAGATGTATTAAAAATAATAGAAATGCAATTGAATGGCCCTTGACATAATTGCTCATGAACTGCAAGGAAAGGTTGCACATTCATTGAAAGGACAGGAATATACTTGGTTTCAGCAACAACTGGTCTTTATGACTCATACTGTACCAAGACTTTCAGTTCCACACCTACTTCTCTGTTTGCTTAGTCAAGTCCCTCCCTCCTCACTGCTTTTCTGTGTCTTCCTTCATTTGTCAAGAATATGGCTGAAGAGAGGGCACACATTGTATACCTTAAATTCCAGTAGAAAGAGAGACCTGTCATTTTCTTTACTCAGTGAGAAGATGCACTTTGGGTGATGTCCTAATGATGAACGAACCTGTCCACTATAGGCGAGGGTAGAGAATGGATAGAAAGGAGTATGAAAGTGGCAGAATTCACAAAACTCAGATTGTAGTGAGAAAAGGCACACTCTCTGTAAGAAGGATGTTGCTAATTAAAGAAAGGTGCGTGTTTCTGGGGGTGGGAGGGTGAGGAACAGCTTTGACATAAAACAATGGCTAGACAATAGTTCAAATGAATTAATAAACTGTATTTATGTCATGAAATCATGACATTGTGAAATGTGTATGCAAATACACAAAATATTAATACAAGGTTTATTATTACCTGTTACAACTTTTCGTTTGATTGATAGTTTTTGTATTTTCATGTGAAGAAAACTGGTTGGGAAGTGAATTTCTAGAGTATTAAAAGAAGGTTTGGCCACTGAGTTTGGTACTTTGACTAATTCCTAGGATTTTGGAGCACATGAAGTGGCAAAGTTCAAAAAGAATGGTGCTGAGTTAGGACCAAGTGAGCACTAAATCTAATAATAGTACAGAAAACAGAAACAAAATTACAGTCATAAAGTTGCATGCTAATAAGTATATTCCATTCAGCAGCGTTATGTAGTTGTACCAAATAATATCAAAACGAACAAGTAAAATAATGAGTTGTTGAACTGGGGCACTTGGTTAGATATCTAGAAATGATTATGATCAATTAGTAGCATATTAGTTTGTTAATCATCGAAAAGGTAAGAAACTGTTTGAAATCCTCCCATGTGGAATTTGGAAAAAATAGTATCTTGGGATATTCAATGCAATTTTTAAAACCTAATTTTACTTTTAATAGATAAAATGTGATCATGGCAAAATTTTATATTTGTTTTGAAAAAATCTGGGTTATTTTATAATCTAAGGAAGCTGCAGGGAGAATGAGATTTGTTGCAATTTGCACATAAAAGTGGACTGCCAAGTATGCTTAACATTAATTGCAATTGCTACCTAATTTTGTAACAGAAACAAGTAAATGAGAAGACCTATTTTGGTAGTTAATTTTCTGAACATTATGACTTGCACAAAGTAACAACTCAGAAAATATTTATAAATGGAGCTTAATACAGTGAATTGATGTGAAACTACATATCAATGTCAATACATAGATGGAGTCAAAAAATGTGACCACCTTTACAAAATACAAAAACATATTTTCTCTCTGAATGAAATTTCTTAGCCAGGAATAACATGTGACATTTAACATACACTAAATTCCAGTTAGTGTGCAATAGTTTCATATCATTGCTCTTTGATTAATTTAATAAATAAAAATGAAAATAGAAATACGTTCTGCTTTGATCATTCTCTGCATAATATTTAGCTTATTTTCTTAAGTCCTCAATTTACTTTGAGCACTAAAAAATAATTTGTGTGTTCCCTTGCTTTGGAAAATATGCTATTACAATTTAGTCTTGTTAAATACGTGTTTACAAGTGTTGCTATTCATGTCAAATTTACTTGTTTCCTTAGCACTTCTCCATTTAAGTAAAAAACAAACAGCTTCTTTTATCCACTTATTTAAATTTTTATCTATGTATTGCCAAAACATGAAAACTTGACACTTTTGAATTGATGCAGGCTGCTTCTAAGTGAAAAATATGTACATAAAGGGCAATGCAATTTATTCTTACTTTAGAGAGTCTAAGTAGAGGAGAGGTAGAATATACTGCTGTTTTGCTCAGATCTGAATAAGCGATCTGACCATATAACAACAAGCATCCATCACTGTTAAACACGGTGATCTGGGCGAGCTCTTGTTTAGAATGTACACTTTGGCCATCTTTAAAATAGGGATTTCTTGTTAAAGAGGTGTTAAAAAAAAAAAGTTTCCATTTAAAAATCTGTTCTTACTTTAGAGAGAATCATGGATTGGGAAAAACACAAATTTCAGAATATTTCTGGGAAAGGTTTAATTTGTTAGTTCTTCACTGGTTTATAATTGCTATATGTGAAGATAATTAGAGAATAAAAGCTAACTCCATGCTAAAAAAATCTATCCTTACTTTAGGAACACATCAGAATTATGCACATTTGACTTTTTTCTATTGCTGATTTGATTTCCAGCTAAAGCATTGCTAAAGGGAGTAGGACAGATACACCAGGAAGCAAACCTCTTGTCCTACAACATTAGGGCATATATATTTTTTTTTTTTTTTGCACGTTAAGGGGCTTGACCTGTAAGTTTCTGTGAAGTAAATAATTTGGGATATGGAGTAGAAAAATACCCTCCCTAATAGGTAAAATATGGTATAAAGCATACTTAAATTATGCATATAAAATGACATTATTTTCTCTAATGTATAATAAAAAGATAATTAAATGTCATGAGTTAGGAACGAGGATAAGAGTCATGATAACATAATGTGATTACACTAGATAATCTCCAGGTTTTATTTACTTATTTTTAAAATTTGTTACCTCTTTGATGTGATTGCTTTCAACCATTACTAGGCAATCCTATAGTCAATACAGGATTATTCAGTTACTGTATATATACTCTTAAAGTTAATTTAGAGTTAATAATAAACCAGAATTACATGTTTTATATGCACTAAAATCCAGAATTCCCAACTTAAAAATACTTTAATCAGCTTAGTTGACTTCAATGTTTTTTTAAAAGGCAAAAGGCCAGGAGAGTTTTATGAAACTGTTATGTATCCATCTACAAATATTTCAGAAGTGCACTGCTCTTACATATAAAGTCATTTTGATTGCACTTTGGAATCCAGGCATTAAAATGTACAGCTTGTATGACTTCAGTTTAATAGGCTGTCAACTGTCCAGTCAACTGCATTTCAAAGCTAGGCATGTCTTTAATCTTCAATGAAAAAAAAGTAAAGAGAATAAATTCAGCTATTAGCTTGAAGGTAAAAACAAATGAAAGGATAAGGTGAAAGCAAGCAGTATTAGAGTCCATAGATTTCTTATTAGAAATTTGAAATTATATTATCAGTGTATGGTAATTATATATATACATATACACATGCACTCACATACAAGTACACTCGTGGGTAACTTAATGACAGAGATAATTTCAGAGGAATGAATCCTTGGATGACATCCTTGCTTATATAAACATCATGGAGTGTACTTACACAAACCTAGATGATATAGCCTACTATACAACTAGGCTGTGTGGTATGGCCTGTTGCTCCCAGCTACAAACCTGTATGGCATGGTATTTGTGAATCTAAACATATCTAAGCATAGAAGAGGTACAGTAAAAATACAATATAAAAGATAAAAAATGGTACACGTGTATAGGGCACTTAAAATGGATGGGAATTGTAGTACTAGAAGTTGTCTGGGTGAGTCAGTGAGTGAGTGGTGAGTGCATGTGAAGACCTAGGACATTACTTTACACTACCATAAAATTTATAAACACTGTCCAGAAGCTACACTAAATTTATTCAAAAAACATTTTCTTTGTTTAATAATAAATTAAACTTAGCTTCTGTAACTTCTTTATAAAGTATTTAATTTTTTTCTTTTGCCTTTTTTACAATAAACCTTAGCTTAAAACACAAATATGTTGTACAGCTATACAATTATTTTTCATGTATTTCCTTATTTTATAAACATTTTCCTATTTTTTGATTTTTTTTGTTTACCTCTTAAACTTTCCTGTTAAAAATTAACACACATACACATTAGTCTAGGCCCACATAGGGCCAGGGTTATCAATGTCACTGTCTTCCCTCTCTTCATCTTGTCTCAGTGGAAGTTCTTCAGGGGCAACAAAATACATGGAGCTATCATTTTCTATGATAACAATGCCTTCTTCTGAAAGACCTCCTGAAAAACTTGTCTGAGGCTATTCTATAGTTAATTTTTTTAAATAAATAGGAGTATGCTCTAAAATAACAATAAAAATCATAGTATAGTAAGTCCATAAGCCAGTAACATAGTCATTTATGTTCATTATCAAGTATTACGTACTGTGCCTTATTGTATGTGTTATACTTTTATATGACAGGCAGGGCAGTAGGTTTGTTTACACCAGTATCACCACAAGTACATGAGTTTCTGCTACAGAAACCTGACAATTATATTGTCACTAGGCAAGAGGAATTTTTCAGCTCCATTATAATCTTATAGGACCACTGTCACCTATGCAGTCAATCACTGACCAAAACATCATATGGACAGCATGACTCACCATTTTCCAATGATAAATTACATAATTAAGTAAATTATTAGCAACAGAACTAATTGTATAGTTCTGAACAACTAATTAAAATATTTGTTTTGAGAATATTTAGGTTAGTCCAGGTTTGATTATTTTATTTGTACCTATGAAAATATTTGTTTTACTTTTATAACTTGCATAGCTTTTGCATAGTTTTGATATAGCCATAAAATTAATAATTATGTCAAACTTATATCTTTGTAATATTCATAATGTCTTATTTTTTAGAATCATTTGGTCTTTACAACACTGTCAATTCAAAGACAATCTTATTTTTTTAATGTATTTATTTTTATCTAATTTATTCTTTAGATTCTAAATGCACGTTTGGGATTACCTTAGTAGTTTATGCATTTCAAAAACGATTTTTTGGTGGGTATATGTGCCAAGACAAGCTAGTTTTTTACTAAATATTTCCTAATTTTTAATCTTTTAAATATACTTCATCACCATACCTAATATTTTTGTATTTTTATTACAAACTACAAATCTGCATTGCTTGTATTTTAATTTAAAATTTAAATTTGTTAAACAAATGTATATACATACATTTTAGTCCAAAAATTTCACATGGCTACTCCATTCGCCATGCAAATTTGTATGTCCAGACAATTTCTTCCAACATATTTAAATAATATATTTAATAACTTTTTTGAGTTCACTGCAGAGTTTGACAGATAGAAAATCAACTATTTGGGGGCTAAGGTAAAATTTAGTTATCTTACTATTGCACCCAATGGACTCACATACACACACACAATATTTTTTCCTATTCATCTAATATAGATTTTTTTTATCTTAATCTCCATCATGGTTATATAAGTCCTTAGATTTTTTAAACTTTTATTGTACTCTATTCTTTAAAAATGTACAATATGCTACAGGTTTGTTATACTTCAATAACAGGGAAATGAATTAATTAAATTAATTGAGTGAATAAATTAAATGACTTACTTTTAGTGAATCTATTTCTTTTCTTCACAATTGGCTGCAAAAGTCCAGTCGTTTAATAACAATTGCTACTCACACCGTTAACCCATCACAGCCTGAGAATCATGGGACACACTGTGTGGGAGGGAGCCGTGGAAAGCCAGGATGAAGGGGGACAGCATGTGAGGGCCTGGTCAGGTCCCTGCACCTCGTGTCACTGGCTTCTGGGAGCACAGAATCAGGCTGGGCACAGAGGCCTCTTTTCTACCCAGGCACCAGCAGGGGAGCTCCATCCAAAGGAAGCCAGAGCTCCCCACCAGGCTAGCCAAGGAGCATGAGGGGCCAGGACTGGCTGGAGGAAGGAAGAGGAGAAGAGAAGCGACTCTGATCTGTCACCACACTTAGGAGATCTGGCCTGCCTCTGCCACATCCAGCTGCTGGGGAGCTGGCCTCGGCCCTCTGAGGGGCCACTGGCACTCGAATCGGCCTTGACTTTTCGGCCTTCTCAGATCTCACTGCCTCATCATGGGCTTTCTGCTACTCTGGTAGCTTTTTGGCCTCTTGGCTTTTTCGCCTTCTGTCAAACATGAACTTCTGGTACAGGTACTACTTCTCCGGCTCCTTCATCACCATAATGGCCAGGCGCCTGGCCTCGCTCTCCTCCTCCTGGGCCAGCTGCTGCTTCTTCTCCAGCTTCTCGTGTCCTGTTATCACCCTGGGCTTCTTCCCCTCCGTTCTCTGCTCCTCCAGTGCTGCCAGCCAGGCCTTTTCCTCCGTTTCCGAACCACTCTCCTCTTCATTTTCTCCCCATTCATCACCATCACCTTGGTTGTCTTCCTCCTCCTCCTCTTCTGACTCATTCAAGTTTCCTGGGTCCTCTCCCCGCTGCAGAGCCAGAAGCTTCAGCTTCTCAGATGGGATGTAATCTCCTTCCTCCTCAGTCACAAAGGGTGAAGAAGGTAGGGGTAGCTGCATTGCAGAGAAGTACTCTGCTCCGGGAAGTGCAGTCTAGCGTTCATGGAGTCAGACACTCACTGGGGCTCCACGTAATGTCTGCCAATAACTGAGGTCTGCTGCCCAGGCCAGTCGACAATCTGGTGGGTGCTGCATAGGTGGGACCCATGTACAAAGGCTTTTCCCAGGATATGTCCCCCGCAATACTCCTGATGACGAAGGCTAGGGCTTCAGGGAACACCTGTCAGTTAACGAAGAACTTCAAGCCCTCAAAAAGCTTCTTGTGCTTTTCCTGCGCCTCTAGCTCCTTCCTGTGGTCTTCCGCCTGCACCGCCAACTCCCCGTTGGCGGGAAACTCATCCACCTCGGCCTCTTCTTCTGTGGCAGGCACCACCGCGCCGGCCAGGCTGGCACTGAGGGCCTCCAGTTTCTCCACTGGGCTCTCTGAGTCCAGCGCATAGGTGCCCTCACTGACTTTCACCTCTGCTTGGGCCTGACCCTCAGCTTGAGGGAATAGTGAACGCTGAGCGACTGGTAGAGGCTGAAGTTCATCGATGAAGCCCAGTAGGGTGCTGTAGAACTAGGTGAAGGTGGCCATGACTCTGTAGTCCACGTCTGTCCGGTGGTCGTGGGAGAAAGCATAGGGGGTGAGCCACACGATGGGCTGCGCCAGCACCTCAGCCCGGTAGTAAATGCCTTTGATGGACAGGAAGACCTTGCTCGGGGCACAGGCAGCGATGACGTAATGCATGAACTCCACTGCGATCCCGCAGCACAGCGGAATGGTCTGCACATGGCACTTGTCAGCCTGGGGGAAGGTGGAAAAGAGGAAGCACATGGAGAAGGCGGCGCCGCCCAGGTCCCCCCGGGCGTCGATGAATGTGGGGTACCGTCCCTTGATGATGTGGTCATATTTGTAGTCGGCCTTATGGTCCTTTAGATGTTCCACGGTGTTCCGCTCGCTCTTCTCATAGGCCTTCCGGGGCTTCCTGACAGATACCTTGTATTCCCGGACCTTGTTGACGATGAATTCTTGGAGGAGAAACCTGATATCTTCGATGAGGTAACAAGTTTGGGCGGCAGTAGCACCTTTATTAACCTTCTTCTTGTGTTTGGATTCATGGGGATAAATGCCCATCAGGGTGCACGGCCGCCTCGAGTCAGCCACGGTCAGGGGGAGCTTCTTTCGGGCTTTGCTTCCGGTGTTGTGGTTGGCGGGCGAGCCTCGTTCCTGCTGCTGCTTCTCAAGGCCTCCTGTAGCTCCATGTTGAGGAGCCCACGAGTGCCGCGGACTGACAGTGCCACTTCCTCCCCGAGTCTGTATTTGTCCTCTGGTAAAAATCTTTTACTCTCTAAATATAAACCAAACTTTATATTAATTAATTTCGTAACATTTAGTCTTCAGTTTTAACATTTAATTATATATTTCAACTTCGGGGATAAAAATGTATTACAAAAAAAATTTACATTGCCTTTTAATGACCTGTAAGCTACTCTATTATGGTTCAACTAACTATTACTTTATTGAAAAAAAATTATTTAATGGTCTCATTCCTATAAAGTTCAAACAATGTGGTATTCAATATCATATATATACATGATATATATAATATGTATACATGATATCTCAAATTAAGTAGGTTTTCATATCCATGAGAGGAGTTTGAAAACTCTGGCTTCACGAAATAGCAAAAATTGAAATATACAACAATAATTAATGGAGAAGGATTAGCAGTATGAACAAAATTATTCATACAATTGTGAAACTATGGCTCCTTCTAAAACTTTCCACAGATAAGTAATTATCAAAAAGTCTATATAAAAACAATTAGAGAATGTTAAAGTGCTATTTTAGCATGTCTGAATTTTTGCAAGGAAAATTAAAATATAAAGTTTTGGTGTTTATTTTTATTTGCTGTGTTTTTAAAATAAGCTTTAGCCCACCTTATGGAGTTCCTTGTTTGGTATTTTGCATTTCATAAATATGACTTTAGGACAACAAAAATAACCTTCAATTCATGGTACGTTGATGGAAAGGAAGAAAGGTGAGGGGATAATATTACATAACTTGATTTAGAAATGCATGGATGATTTCATTTTTATTTTAACTTTTATTTGAAAACTGAACCCAGATAAGGCCATATTTACTCTACTCCATATAGAGTAGTTCAAAGATAGGATTTCTCAAAGCAGAGCTTTGATGCTTACTCTGAATCAGTGGAAAGACATTTTATTAAAAAGTCGAAAGTGTGCTTTCACTTCTGTTATTTATGACTGCTGTCTCACAGTGTCATCACCCTACATGAAGCATTATATCCTTCTGACTTGTTGCAGGGTAATAATGCAAAAATATATGTAATAAAACCTGCCACATAGTTCCCCTAAAAGTACAAAAAAAACTAGCTTTTTACATTGTATAATTTTCCACACATACAGTTTCCATTCAAATTGCTAGTCAAGTTTCAATAATTTGTTCAAATTTAAGCTTAATGCTCCCTGGGATGTCTACTAATCTTTAATAAAAGAACAAGGTAATTGGTTCATTTACGGCTTTATTCATTTAGATTTCTTTAAGAATATTTTAGTAAGAACTGTATTTTATTTGAAGAAAAAGTATTTTTCTTCTTAATTGGTGATTTCACCTTAAATTTTAAATAGGAAATACAATTGACCCTTCTTCAAAGGAATGGAATTTGTATTTAAAAATCTGAGTCTCCTTTTGAAAAGAAAGCATTATGTTTTTTCCTAAAGTGTTAAGCACACACACACACATTTTATATATTTATGTATATACACACATATTTTATATATTTACATATACACACATTTTATATATTTATGTATATACACACTACTATTTTATATATTTATATATGAGATTTTTTTACATTTATATATATTTATATGTGTGTGTGTGCATGTGCGTGTGTGTATTACATGAGGTTAGAGAGAGAACAGACTTCAGCTAACATCCATAATGCTCTGATATACAAGTTGAAGATTTGATCAAAGTATCAGTTATTTGAAT
This sequence comes from Symphalangus syndactylus, assembly GCF_028878055.3. Lineage (NCBI taxonomy): Eukaryota > Metazoa > Chordata > Mammalia > Primates > Hylobatidae > Symphalangus > Symphalangus syndactylus. The sequence continues at coordinate 107,896,503 of NC_072426.2, read as the reverse complement.
TTTTAAAATACACATTGGAGATTTGTAACTGAAATTCTAATGCTGAATATGTTAAGGATAATGGGCAATAAAATAAAAGGAACAATGCATTCTTGGAATAAAGAAAGGATAAAGAGTCAATCATTTTTGTTTTAAGCCCTCTGATTGTCTAAAATTGACACAGAGAATTCACTCTTCTTGAAGAGGACTCTGAATGTGAATGATTAGCATTACAGGAAAACCTAAAAGCAAGAGCAGGCCCCAACCTCAGCATTACTGATTTGCATTCTACCTAAAATTATACTCTGATAGCTGTTCAGATTCCCGTCCTGTGCTGCAAAGTTTCCTCAAGTATTTGTCCTGCTCCTCTTAATGCCTATAAAATACATCTCAATAGATATTTTAAGCTGACCTCTGTTATATTTATGACAAAATATACAGAACAGCAAATAATTTGAAGAACTCAAGGAGAAAAGAACCCCTAATACTTCAGCAGTATAGAAAATAACCAGAATCTATCTCATCATATATTCATCCAGTCACTAATTTAACACCTGTTACATGTCAGGCTATATCCTTGGGATATATTGGTGAGCTAAATACATTGATGAGCTAAACAACAGTTTGTACATATGTGGAACTTAAATGCTAGCATGGCATAGAAAATATTTCATGCTCTGATATTTTCTGGTTGTATTAAAATATATAGGCAATAGCAAATATTATAATAACCACCATAGTGACCAAGATACTTTGTCTTCAATTGGCCACATTTAAGAGCATCTTTCTGTATTTGGGCATCATTCAGAGTTCATCAATATCAAGTGACTGTCACAACTAAAGAAAAAGTATGCACATTTGAAGACATATGTAGTGAATATCTGTATATTGCTTTAAAATCCATGCACCAGACTCCCATATTATCCAATAATGGCAATTTGGGACTCTTTTTGCAATGACTTTGTAAATCCTTGCTTTAGGTATGTTTTGTTTTTGGGGGGTGGGGATTATTTCTTTCGTTTTAGGCTGTCAACTCTGTTCACAGTCTAACACAGTGTTTTGTAGGATAACATTGAAGACATATTGTATGGTCCAAGGCGTGGAAGGAATAAATATTTGACTGTATATATTCTTACGTTATTCCTGAAACTTGTGGAAAGCAACAGGAAAGAGGAAATCATGAAGCCAGAAATCTTTAAAAATCACTATTTACAATGTCAGTAAAATACAGCATGATTCCCTGTGCTTTTGTTATGTTGTAGGAAAAGATGTTTAAGAAGACATAAATTTATGTGAACTGCTGAGATTTTCTGACAATTTTTATCTCTTTTACCTTCCAAGTGTAAACAAAAGAAATATTGTGCTTGCATTACTGTAGAATTGGCAGGGATAGGTTTTATGAATGTTATTGCAACTAAAGTTTTTGGTCACTGCAAGCAAATTGCTCAAGTTCAACATTTCAAACTGTGCAAACCAAAGAAGCAAGAGTTACTTTCTCATCCTGCCATCTTTCTACTTAATTATAGAGGCAATAAAGTAACTTCATTTATCTGATGATGATAAGCTAATTTATATAGTAGACACCCAATGCCTATTATGTGGCAATAATGATGATTACCTGCAAATGTTTCTTATAAACAGTTTCGTAGAGCTTAGAAGGCTTCTATTCTTAAATTATATTTTTCTCATATGAACAGTATTTCTCATATGAACCGTATTCATTGGAACAAAAAAACTAAACTCTTTTAGAAGAGCTCTGACATTTGGTGTGATTCAACATACTGTTTGCGAGGACCCGACAGAATTAATGAGATTGATATAATTTCAGACCCCAGATTTGATTGAGTGAACGATAATAGAATTTAGGAATGGAAAACAATGGGGACAATGTTGAAAATAGGTTATCTGAAAACAGATGCACAAATTTTGGAGTCAATGCTTTTGCATTATCTCTTTTATTATTATACTTTAAGTTCTGGGGTACATGTGCAGAATGTGCAGTTTTGTTACATAGGTATACACGTGCCATGGTGGTTTGCTGCACCCATCAACCCATCACCTACATTAGGTATTTCTCCTAATGTTATCCCTCCCCTAGCCCCCCAACCGCCCGACAGGCCCCAATGTGTGATAGTCCCCTCCCTATGTCCATGTGTTCTCATTGTTCAACTCCCTCTTATGAGTGACAACATGCGGTGTTTGGTTTTCTGTTCTTGTGATAGCTGAGAATGATGATTTCCAGCTTCATCCATGTCCCTGCAAAGGACATAAACTCATCCTTTTTTATGGCTGCATAGTATTCCACAGTGTACATGTGCCACATTTTCTTAATCCAGTCTATTATTGATGAACATTTGGGTTGGTTTCAAGTCTTTGCTATTGGGAATAGTGCTGCAATAAACATACATGTGCATGCATCTTTATAGTAGAATGATTTATAATCTTTTGGGTATAAATCTTCTCAGAGGAATAATGCAACTCACTCATTTAGTCTCTAAGAATATTTTTTCCTAATTTTTCACTTTAACTTGTTTTTCTCTCCAGTTTTAAGGGCTTCTCAATATTTTAATTATACTTGATAGAGCCTGATAAAGGAGTGGAGCATCTTCTATTGGACAACTCTCTCTATAGGAGTAACTGCCAAAAAAATTTCGTGGCTAAAAAAATGACTTTATGATTCTGTAGGTAGATAATTTGGGCTGGGTTTACTAGGCAGTTCTGATTTGAACCAGACATGGATTATCTGATTCTCATGCATCTGCAGTTAAATGGTGGGCCAGCTGTGACTGGTTGGTTATGATGGGTGGGACATCTGGGACCAACTTGCTCTTCTCTCTGTCTGTTCTTTTATCCTACATTAGCCTTACCTAAACTCATTCCCATGGTAGCCCTAGAGTTCCAAAGCCTCATTGTGCCAGCACTTTAAATATCCACTTGCATCAGGTTTTCTACTGTTCCACTGGCCAAGCAAGTCATAAGCTTTGCCAACTTTCAAGAGATTTTAACACAAACTTGACCTCTTGATAAGTAGAGCTGCAGAGCATTTATCTGTTTTGTCTCCAATCTACCATATTCCCTTTGAATAAAGCCACTAGGAATTTAATATTTAAGTCTCAGCAGTTCCTGTATTGAAGTGGTCACTTGAGGGTAGGAGGGGCACTGAAATCTTCAATGTATATGTCAACATATTGACGTAAGACACAGGTTTCATCATGGGCAGAGTGCTAAGGAATAAGGCAACATAACATTTTTAGGGAAATTCAAATATTTTTATACTCTACTAGTAAAGGAAGTAAGATTAGGGTTTGTTCATAGAAAATGCTGCTGGGTCCATGAATAAGTAATGAGTATCTAGAAAGGCCAGCCCATGGGTGACTCAACAGATATCCTAAGAGGACTCTCAAAGGTTTCTAATCAAATAGCTGCTGAGGTTTGCACTTTGGAAAGATCATTCTGGATGCATCATTCGGTAGTAATCAAGACTGAAATCCAGTAGACATTTAGTTGACTGTTATTTGAGTAAGATTCTGTAGTAGGTGCTGTTTGTTCTCCACTGGATCTCCTGTTAGCAGGCTGACGTGCCTATCCCCCAGCTATTGTAAGTGCTGCCTGCTAATGGCTCACAGTTACCCCAGTTCCTAGATAATTGCTTCAGCTAGCAGAAGCCAACTTTGTTGGTACGCTATGTACACACCTACTCATATTGAGGCAGTGTCCGTTCATGAACGATTCATATAGGGGCAACTTTCCCTCAAAGGGGCAAAACACTACAGTAAGATTTCTATTTCAGAGGCCTCATCCTCCAATGTGGATTCAGCCCAGGGTATACTTTACCAGAATTAATAGTCTTGCTTGACCTTTCCCTTTTCCTTTCACTCACTTCAGACTACATACTTTTTTTATTAAAAGCTATCCTTCAATATATAACTACTACCCAAATCTCTGTCTCAACCTCTGCTTTTAGATATCCTAATCTAAGATACATGTTATTACTTCCTGAAGTAAGCAACATGCATATTTTTTATCATCAAACAGAATATACAGCATATGGGCACAGAGCCCTTTCTCAGACCTTCTCTTGTCTTCTCTCTTGGTTTGATGCTGTGAAGAGTCCTCATGAAACACTACTTATCTGACTCACTGAGCACGTGTTCTGTGATGGGTTCATCAATTTTTTTTTCTGTACAGGTCAAATACTATATGTTTTTGGCTTTATAGACCATAAAATCTTAGTCACAGCTACACAACTCTGCTATTTTTGTGTGAAGAGAGCCTTAGATAATACATATAGAAAATGACAAATGAATGGTATAATAGTGGCTAGAGAAGTATTCCTTACACTATTGTTTCTTTTTCTTACTTGAATTTCTATGACACCACCCTCATAAACAGGTAGCATCTATCCCATTCATATTGCTGATACTGCATTAAAATTTATGAATAGTTTAATTTATATGTGATATTACAACTGCACAAAGAATGCTTATTTTTCTCTGCTCCACTTGATTGTAGGGAATGCAGACATATCTCATTTTATTGCCCTATGAAGATATTGTATTTTTCACAAATTGAAGATTTGTGACAAACTTGTGTCAAGCAAGTCTATTGGCATCATTTTTTTCAACTGTATATGTTCATTGTGTATCTCTGTATAACATTTTAGTAATTCTTGGAATGTTTCAAAAGTTTTTATTATATCTGCTATGATGATCTTCGATCAGTGATCTTTGATGTTACTATTGTAATTGTTTTGGAAAGCCACAAACTATGCCCATATAAGACAGGAAAAATAATCGATAATTGTTACGTGTGTTCTGACTGCTCCACTGATAAGATGTTCTCCCCATCTCTCTCACTCTTCTCAGATGTCCCTATTCCCAGAGTCACAACAGCATTGAAATTAATCCAGTTAATAACCCTACAATGGCCTCTAAGCGTTAAAGTGAAAGGCAGAGTCTCATGTCTCTCACCTTAATTCAAAAGCTAGAAATGATTAAGCTTAGTGAGGAAGGCATGTTGAAAGCCAAGACAGACCAAAAGGTAGGCCTCCTGCACCAAACAGTTATCCATGTTGTAAATGAAAAGGGAAAGCTCATGAGGGAAATTAAAAGTGCTACTCCAGTGAACACACAGATGATAACAAAGTGAAATAACCTTATTGCTGATATGAAGAAAGTTTTAGTGTTAAATTCTTAAGCCAAGTCATAAACGAGAGCAAGACCCTAACTCTCTTCACATCTATGAAAATTAAGAGAGGTGTGGAAGCTGCAGAAGAAAAGTTGGAAGCTAGGAGAGGTTGGTTCATGAGTTTAAGGAAATCATCTCTATAACAAAAAAGTGCAGGTGAAGCAGCAAATGCTGATGTAGAAGCTGTATCAAGTTATTCAGAAAACACACCTAAGATAATCAATGAAGGTGGATACACTTATCCACAAATTTTCAGTGTGAATGTAACAGCCTTATACTGGAAGAGGATGTCATTGAGGACTTTCATAGCTAGAGAGGAAAAGTCAGTGTATGTCTTCAAAGTTTCCAGGGACAGGTTGACTCTTTTCTTACAGGTTAATAGGTTAATACAGCTGTTGACTTTAAGTTGAAACCAATACTCATTTACCATTCTGAAAATCTTAGGGCCCTTAAGAATCATGTTAAATCTACCCTGTGCTCTAGAAATGGAATAACAAAACCTGAAAGACAGCACATGTATTAAATCCAATGTCAAGACCTACTGCTCAGAAAAAAGATTCCTTCCAAAATATTACTGCTAACCAACACTGCATCTGGTCATCCAAGAGCTCTGGTGGGGATGTATAAGAAGATAAATATATGATTTCATAATTTCTAACACAACACCAATCCTTCAGTCCATGTATTAAGCCATAATTTTGACTTTCAACTCCTATTATTCAAGAAATGCCCTTTATTCAGGTTATCCCTGCCATAGAGAGTGATTCTTCTGATGGATCTGGGAAGAGTAAATTGAAAACCTACAGAAGAAGATTCAACATTGTAGAAGCTGTTAGGAACATTCATGATTCATGGGAGAAGGACAAAATATTAACATTAACAAGAATTTGGAAGAAGTTGATTCCAACCCTCAGAGTTGACTTTGGTGTTCAAAACTTCAATAGAGGATATGTTAATAACTATAGATGTGGTGGGAAGAGCAAAAGAACTAGAAGATGTGACTGAATTCCTAAAATCTCGTGATAAAACTTTAATGGATAAAGAGTTGCTTTTTACAGATGACCAAATAAAATGATCTCATGAGTGCAATTTACTACTGGTTAAGACACTATGAACCTTGTTAAAATGACAGCAAATGATTTAGAATAGTGCATAAACTTTGTTAATAAAACAGTGCAGAGTTTGAGAGAATTTACTACAACTTTGACGTAAGTTCTGTGGGTAAATGCTATCAAACAGCATGATACGCTACAGAAAAATCTTTCATGAAAGAAAAAGTCAATTGATGTGGCAACCTCACTGTCTTATTTTAAGAAATTGTCACAGCCACTCCAACCTTCAGCAACCAACACGGTGATTAGTCAGCAGCCATCAACATCGAGGCAAGATCCTCCACCAGCAGAAATATTATGCTTGGCCTAAGGGTCAGAGGATTATTAGTGTTTTCAGTAATAAAATACACTTTAATTAAGGTATGTACGTTTTTTTTTTAAGACATACTGCTATTGCACAGTTATTATAAAGTATAATGTAAACATAATTTTTTTTTTTTTAGCTGGAGTCTCACTCTGTCGCCCAGGCTGGAGTGCAGTGGCTCAATCTCGGCTCACTGCAAGCTTGCAAGCTCTACCTCCCGGGTTCATGCCATTCTCCTGCCTCAGCCTCCCAAGTAGCTGAGACTACAGGCGCTCACCACCACGCCTAGCTAATTTTTTGTATTTTTAGTAGAGATGGGGTTTCACCATGTTAACCAGGACGGTCTCGATCACCTGACCTTGTGATCTGCCCGCCTCGGCCCCCCAAAGTGCCAGGATTACAGACCTGAGCCACCGTGCCCAGCCAACATAACTTTTATATGTAATGGGAAATCAAAAAAATTCTGTGACTCAATTGTGATATTTGTTTTATTGTAGTGGTCTGAATCTGAAATCACAATATCTCAGTTAGTCTTTTTCATAATATCAGACTTAATAAAAAAGTTGGTCTTTCCTCTCTTCCTCCTTGTCTTCCTTCTCCTTCCCTTTGTGAGATTAAAGTTTTGAGTGATTTCCAAGATGATAAATAAAACTGAGGGAAATATTCAGTGACAAATTCACGATATTCTAATATAACTTAAAATATATGTTTGCAGACCTCACTTAAAAACATTTAGCACTGTTGTACCATTTAATATCTTTTTCTGACAAATCTTATGAAGCTTCTTGATTGACTTTCACTTGAATTATTAAATAAAAATTTTACATTTTATGTTTTCCTAATAGCTTAATAATCCCCTCCTACATTAAGGCCAAGCTAAATACATTACAGTGGTAATATTTTTCTCTCAACTCACTTTTTTTTTTTTTTTTGAGACGGAGTCTCGCTCTGTCACCCAGGCTGGAGTGCAGTGGCGCAATCTCGGCTCACTGCAAGCTCCCCCTCCCGGGTTCACGCCATTCTCCTGCCTCAGCCTCTCCGAGTAGCTGGGACTACAGGCGCCCGCCACCACGCCCGGCTAATTTTTTCTATTTTTTAGTAGAGACGGGGTTTCACCATGGTCTCGATCTCCTGACCTCATGATCTGCCCGCCTCGGCCTCCCAAAGTGCTGGGATTACAAGCGTGAGCCACTGCGCCCGGCCAACTCTCAACTCACTTTTTTAATGAATATGGAATGTTGCTAGGCTGACATTAGGACAAAAGAAGTCTAAAATAATATGTTATGGAACCTTGTGAGATGCAGTTTGATAACTGTTGTTTTATGATATGATATTTCATAATGTGAGCTATTTTTATTTTGTCCATTCATTATTTCTACAACCAAGTATGTATTGACAACTGTTTAGATGTTACTTGTTATAGATGCTAAAATGTGAAAAAAAATATAAGAAATACAAAGATAGGTAAAACATAATTTATTTCCTGGAGGAACTTAAAATCAAAGGCAGGGAAAAGAATAAAAAAGAACAACTCCAAACTAAGGCAAAGGTAAGTGACTGGACATATTTGAAATAAAAGGCTCATGGATTAAGATATTAAGAACACACCAAGTTGAGAAATTAAGAACCTTCCTTAAAGAAAACAATGCTTAAACTTCATCTAGAAAATAAATAATATTTTATCAAGTAATGGTATTAAAGAAAGAGCACAAGGTAAAAGGGTGACCCTAAATTAGAACATAGAATAAATTCAGTTTGAAACATGTTAAGAAATAACACTCATTACATTTTGGTATACAATATTGATAGAGAAAGACAGTATTTTTGGAATGGTGGTAGCAGGAGCTCTGCGGACTCTCCCTAGAGTAACAACCATAATTGGTAGAAATTATGAAAACAAAACAAGGAACTTTTAGTTTTCTAAAATTATTCTATTTACATTATTAAATAGATACTTGATTATATATATCTAAATGAGAGTTATAAATGTCACAGCACCATGTCCCTATGGGCTTTAAAAACATGGCTGTTTTCCAGATTTTTTTCCATAATCCAAAATATTATGTGTGGTCACACCTTATAAATTTATAAAAATCATATTAAAAAATCCTGGATTCTAGCTGCCAAGAATGAAATTTAAATGTGCTATCTAGCCAGATGCAGGTGTTCCCTGGCCCATGTTCCATATATGATGGTTTGTCTGATTTGAATCAATAACTTCTGCTGAAGATAAAATCAGATTAGGTGGTCATACAAGGCTGAGGACCCTAAAAGGAAACTGCTTGGCAAAATGAGTTGTTTCACCTGCATAGCCTGGGAGGCCTTAAATCCTCTTCAAGCAGCTGTGAAGTGTCATTTGAACAATCGATCTACTTTTTACTCTGTGTCTCCATGACATTTATTAGCATAGTTTTTATGTGTTTCTGTGATACCTAATAATACAGTGTGGAGAGCAGAGGCAAGAAGCTTTCAGAATGGTAGAGAAGTCAGTCTCCCTTTTTCTATCTATTGGCAGTATTGTAGATGGAAAAAAAAATGTGTTGATCAAAGTTTGATATATGCTGTTTGATTTGATTGCTCTTGAAAAAAGTAAAAACGTATTTTAGTAGGCCTAATAATTTGCTGGTAAAATTAAGTTGGATTTTCTAAGAGTTTTATACACTTGACTAAACAATTCCATAGTGACACATACCATGTCTTATAATAACTTTAAGGTCAGAGGATTGCAATATTCTATATTTAGAGCACATAGCCATCTTGAATGAGAATAAAGTTGATAGGTCTTTCAAATAACTTGCAGCAATCACTTTCTGTTTATCCAATACATCTTGCTTATTTATTGTATGAGTGTTTTAAAAGTTCTGTACTCTTCAGATATTTAGAATTGTTTCAAGTGTAGTTTTTTTTTTTTGTTTTTTTTTTTTTGAGACAGAGTCTCACTCTGATGCCCAGGCTGGAGTGCAGTGGTGCGATCTCGGCTCACTGCAAGCTCCGCCTCCCAGATTCACATCATTCTCCTGCCTCAGCCTCCCAAGTAGCTGGGACTACAGGTGCCTGCCACCACACCCGGTTAATTTTTTTGTATTCTTTTGTAGAGACAGGGTTTCACCATGTTAGCCAGCATAGTCTCGATCTCCTGACCTTGTGATCTGCCCACCTCGGCCTCCCAAAGTGCTGGGATTACAGGCGTGAGCCACCACACCCAGCCTCAAGTGTAATCTTAATATTCATCACTATTACTTAGAACATCAGACAAAGAAAAAAAGTGTTATTCTGACTCTGATGCTAAGCATTTTGTTTACATTAAACAAGTCTATTTTCTGGATCATAGTTTATTCTGTATAATAGAAGAGTTTGGATTGAATAATTCCTACCATCTTCCCATTCTAAAAATTTATTTTTCTGTAAGCTTTTCTAAACATTAAGTAAAAGTTAAAATATCTTAGGTAAATTTTGGTCTAAGATGAAGGGATAAGTACTTTTCTTGGCTAGACAATTATCTCCCCTAAGCTTGTGGGTTATTTTTAAAACTATCAGTGGACAGTGACTAATGTCTTAAGAGGAAGGCATCAGTTAGAATGGCTCTGTAGCAAAACACCATTATAATCGTGACCTGCTATATAAGATATAGTTCCTATTGTATTTTCTTTGCTCTGTTCATAAATTCACTCTTCTTTAATGGAATCAAAGATATTTGATACCTTTCCCAACTTCAATAAACAAAAAGGGGATCTGATCCCAGACAAGCTCTCTGGACCAATATTTTTTTCCTCAGTTTTCTCTTTCCTAGGATATCATGCTTCTTCAAACATAAAACGCTGAACAGTGATGCCACCCAGTTTTAACTTTTTAATTGGTTTTCTTATTTGGGCCACTGAGTGTCAGGGTTTTTTTAATATATATATATTATATATTTCTTGAAAAAAGTATTACAAAGTAAACAAAAAAGGTAAAAATTCTGTTAACATTTTTATGTCATTATATAAAAAAATCACATAATTGATCTCCTTCTTTGTTATAAATTACCTCTTGTGAATCAATAGCCTAAACCATGGTACTTTTACCAATCCAGATGTTCACCAATGAGGGAAACATTGTCATATGGCAAATGGACAAGGAAGTGCCTTCAGCCTAACTGGGCCGGATTGTGCAAAGGCTTTCTGGCATAGGCACGTAGCAGGAAAAAAAGAAAAAATAAAAAGCATAGCTATTACTCTCAAGGAATTCACCACACAATCTGGGGAGATAACACTAACATACACTAAAAAATATTGAACAGAATAATGTAAGATGAGGTGAATTGTAAGATACAAACTTTAAGTATTTCTCATCTTAGAAAATAACTCCAAGGTCAGGTATGGTGACTTATGCCTGTAGTCCTAGCACTTTGGGAGGCTGAAGCAGGAGGATTACTTGAGCCCAGGAGTTCAAGACCAGCCTAGGCAATATAGTGAGAGCCCAATTCTACAAAACAAGTAATAATAGTAAAAAAAGCCAGGTTCTGTAATGTGCACCTGTGGTCCCAGCTACTTGGGAGGCTGAGAAAGGAGGATCACTTCAGCCTGGGAGATCAAGACTGCAGTGAGCTATGATCATGCCACTGCACTCCAGCCTGGGCAACAGAGTGAAATCCTGTCAGCTCCAAGTTAAATTTAATTTTTATTTATAAACTTAGTGTTATATCTATATAGATTATGTTCATTTTGTCCAATATGTATCAGCCACATGAAGCTATTTAAAGTTAGTTTCAAATTAAATAAAATTAGATTTAAAAACACATTTTTGGTTGTACTAGTCATATTTTATGTTCCACATTTAACTAGTAGCTACCATATCAGAAGACAAAAAAAAAGACACCAAACTTCTATTACTGAAGAAAGTTCTATTGAACTTGCTTATTTTTTAAAATTTGAGAAACTAATAAAGATAATAATGATTAAATTATTGAGTAGTAAACTAGATGATGCATTTAAAGTACTTAGTGCAGTGTTGGTTAGAAAGCAAAAGCTGTATATATGTATATATATATATGTATATATAATATATATGGTTATTGCCAATTATGTGTCAAATAATATTTTGGGTGAGTGATATATATTTCCCCATCGACCATCATTGCGTTTTTGTATAACAGAAAACTAGAAATACATTTTGCAGATATGGAAATTAGACATGAAAAGATTATTGTATTAGTCAATGTTCTCTAAAGGGACAGAACTAATGGAATATATATATGTATACATATACGTGTGTGTGTGTATATATGTGTGTGTGTGTGTGTGTGTGTGTATATATATATACATACACACATATGAGAGTTTATTAAATACTAACTCACATGATCACAAAGTCCCACAATAGGCTATCTGGATGCTGAGGAGCAAGGAGAGCCAGTCTGAGTTCCAAAACTGAAGAACATGGAGTCTGATATTCAAGGGCAGGAAGCACGATAGAAAGATGTAGGCTGGGAGGCTATGCCAGTCTCCCTTTCACATTTTTCTGCCTGTTTATATTCTAGCTTAGCTGGCAGTTGATTAGATTGTGCCCACCCAGATTAACCCAGATAAAAGCTGGATCTGCCTTTCCCAGCCCACTCACTCAAATGTTAATCTCCCTTGGCAACACCCTCACAGACACACCCAGGATCAATACTGTGTATCCTTCAATCCAATCAAGTTGACACTCAGTTTTAACGATCTAAATCATTCACATTAAATCCTAAGCACAGACTGAGATTTCGATTTATATTTCCCAAACATAGAAACACTTGTTCCTTTCCTCTGGATTTTATTCTCTTCCTAGATTAAAAAGAATGAGCAAAGCCTTGCATCAATTTTGAAAAATTGCTGAGGAAAGAAGCCACTACTTATTGAGCATCTCCTATCTGCCAGAACTTTCTTATGAATTTAATCACAGAAGCATGTGAGACAATTATATATTCTCGAATCAAAAGATTATTTAGACTCAAGAGTTTAAATCACTTTTTAATCTAACACAATGGACAAATTTAACAACTGCCTTGAACACCACAGTTTGTTCTCTTTCTCAATTTTATTATTTTTTCCAGGCTAATTTTAACATTTTTGTATAAGGTCAAATCTTTTCTCGTTTCATCCTAAATCTTCCAAATATTTCGCATTACTATTATAGTATTGCTATATCAAATCATATTATACCAAATAGTATATATTTAATGCAAATTGTGAAAACATAACACAAATACATTAAAATGTATATATGTGTGTTTATATATATATATATATATATACACACACAAATATATATGTATATACAGTCATGTGCTGCATAATAACTTTTCAATAACACTGGAACACATATGTGCTCGTGATCCCATAGCATTATAATACTGCATTCTTACTCTTTTTTTATGTTTAGATACACAAATACTTAATATTGTGTTACAATTGTCTACAGTATTCAGTACAGTAACATGCTGTACAGGTTTGTAGCCTAGGAGCAATAGGCTATACCATGTAGCCTAGGTGTGTAGTAATATAATTTTGGGGTTTGTATAAACACACCTTATCATATTCGCACAAAAACATCACCTAACAACGTATTTCTTGGAACATATCTCTGTTGTGAAATGACACATGACTCAATATGCATACACACACATATAAATTGTACGTGTTCAAATAGGATATCAACTGCAGACATATGCACAGCAATCCTTTATTAAATGGAATGGAGCACCCAATAGTTTACTCTAACATTGTTTAGAATTCCATAAATAAAAACAGGCTATTTGAATTGATGAATATGAAATGTGCTAAGAGGAACAAACACAAAACATAATTATTAAATGGAAATGACAGGAAATAGATTTTTTAAAACCCTCCAGAATTTATTTGGACACAAGTTAAAAAGAAAACAGACATATTCAGCTAAACGAAATGCAGATGAATCTCTGTTACATTTTTAATTTTAGTAAGTTTATGTCAACATATTTTAATACTAGATGTCAATATTTTAAATTCACAGACCAATGTTTGCTAAAATATATTTTCATGATATTTTTATAGCACTCACATTCACTGCTAGACAATGTAATAAAACATGTAATGTTAGTAAAAGACAGGTATAATCGCGTAACTTGTTTTATTTTTTATTAAGTAATTATATGCTTAGATGCTTCCAAAGATGGGCATTTGTCCACTGAGACTGATTGTAATGACCAACGCTAGAAAACCTGTGTTTGAGAGGAAGTAGTATTACCCATATTATTATGTAGCCCTCTATTTTTCTCCTGTATCAACCACAGGGGTGAGTCTTAGAAAATAGTCTCCTTATAGGCAAGTCTCTCTCATTTCCCACTTTGCTTTTAGTGAGTAGTTTTGAAAAAGAAGTCTGTGCTTTTAGCTGCTTCATTTATCTCAACCTTTCTACCAACTGTGTGGGAAGGGCCTACCTAGGCTTCCCTCCTGTTCTGCTTTTATCCTGCTTAACAATTCCTGCCTTACTAATAAAATCTGTGGACACACATTTTCCTGCTTTCCATTCTTGTCCTACTTCTGCTATAGTTTCTAACCATGTGATTTAGACATAGGAATATTTGCAAGAAAATAAGTTTATTTACTGTGTTCGTGGTTCTGTGTCTAGCAGATAAATGTCACATTAATTTTCTAGTAAAAAAAGATATCTCTGGAGACACATTTCAAATAGACCTTTCTGAAAGCCTTCAACATAATGAACAGAAATACAAAGCTAATGAAATTAATTGACAAACTAACAACTTAAATCCTCCATTGAAGGAGAGTAATGACTTATCTATTTTTCATTGTGATTCCTAGTTGAAAACGAAATTTCTATTTTATCTAAGCAATTTTGACACGTAAAAGATTCTTTAAATGTGCTCATATAATATCCGTTATTATCATGGTTTTCCAGAGTAAAAACACTGTATGAGCTTACAGGTAGTGCGTTCATTGACAAAAGTTTTATCCAGGGCTAGAGATGGTGTCATGTCCAGATCTCTATTTCTCTTTCTCATATAGTTTGACAAGGAATAAGAAAGCCATCCCTGGGTTCTAGCAAGTCCTCTACTGCCTTTTAAAAAAGGGAAATAAAAGCATTGGTGTTTATTGAGCATTTTCAAGAAGTGGCTTTATGCAGAGTCAACTTACTGCTTTGAAATAGTCCATTTGGATTGTTTCAACAAGTTCACAGCTATAACCAAGGTGGGGATAGGAAATAAGAGACAGATGGAAATGTTAGAGGGAGAGGAAGGCTCCACATCTTTCAAATACACTAATTCAGGCTGTGGATTTTGATAAATAATTTTCCCTTAAAGATTTCATCCTGGAATTTTGCCCTCAGGAAAATTTCACTCTATGCAATATTTGCCTTTCTTGAATTTCCCAAAATTTTTAGATTTGTGAAAATTTATCAGTATAAGAATAAATACTTACAAACAAATGCCACATGCAGATAGACATATTTAATGAACCAATATGAATTATTTCATTTAAAGAATATACAAATAGGCCACGCATGGTGGCTTATGCCTGTAATCCCTGCACTTTGGGAGGCCTAGGCAGGCGGATCAGGAGGTCAGGAGTTGCAGACCAGTCTGACCAACATGGTGGAACCCCAGCTTTACTAAAAATACAAAAATTAGCTAGGCGTGGTGGTGCCATGCCACTGAGTAGCTGTAATCCCAGCTACTCAGCAGGCTGAGGCAGGAGAATCACTTGAACCCGGGAGGCGGATGTTGCAGTGAGCCGAGATCACATCACACCACTGCACTCCAGCCTGGGTGATGGAGCCAGACTCCATCTCAACAACAACAACAACAACAACAAAGATAAAAAAAGAAATTACAAATAAAATAAATAGAATCAAATGTCTTGTTTATCACCACATAGGGCAATAAACTATTATAAACAAACTTCTGGGCACCTTTTATCTCATTGTTTCATTTTATTATGAATTTTTTTCCATAAAATATTCTAGCTATATTGTTACATCTTTTTAAGTGTCCCTATTCTCAAATTCAACTTTCCTCAGCCATGTGAATATATTGGAAAATCATGTTGCTTCCCCTTTCAGTACTTTTAAAATTTTGAGTTACGTTTGGCAATCTTTCATTGAACTCTTGCTTTGCCAGACATACTCTAAATACCAATGACTCAAGGATGATTAATAACTGATCATGTTCTGGTTTCTTATTATTTTGCAAGGAAGCAATCTCAAATCATTATATAAATATATCATTGTATTATATAAATTATATTATTTGAATCATATAAGAATGTGATAAGTAAAATGATAAGGGATTAAAAGGTGCAAAACGGGAACTCTTGGCTTAGCTTCAGTTGACTATGGGTATGCTAGGGGTGCTTCTGGAAAAGGACTTGGCTTAGTCTAGCTGTTGTCAACTGATCAGAAGGAGGCCATCATCAAATGCTCCCATTCCAATAAGTATATGCCACTCATTCCAGCCAGAGAGGGAGTTGGTTTCCCATCCCTTGGATCCAGTATAGTTCTGAGTCTTGCTTTGACCAATAGAAAGTGGCAGAGGTCATACTGTATGACTTTTAGGCTTAGAAGTGAAGAAGCCTAACAGCTATTCTTTTCTCTTGGAAGGCAGTCATCATAAAGAAGTCTGAATATCTTGGTTGAGAGCTAGACTTTGGAAACAGAGAGGCCCTGTATAGTAACAGACTAAGAAGTAAGGAAGACAAGCCCAGCCAGTCCCACAACTATTTCATTAATACCAGATAAAGCAACAGACCTGCCAATGAAGCATCTTGGATCCTTCAGCTTTAGGTGAGTTGTCTGAGATTTCACCATGTGAAGCAGACATGCATGAACTGTGCTTATCTGCCTAAGCTGCAAAATCATGAGCAAATATGTTTTTGCCATTTGAAGGAATTGATTGTGATGATTTGTTATGTAACAATAAACCAGTGAAAATGTGAGTATTCCATGTAGGAATAGGGGGAGTAGACAGTTAAGATACAATGATAAAGGGCATTCCAGAGGGAAGAGTGGAAATAAAGGCATAGAAGCATGAAACTACTCTGTATGCCTGAATACACTCCAGTAGCCTATTAGTCAAAGTGGCTAGTGATAAGATGATTAACTTGAAAAGGGTTTTTTTTTAAAAAGTAAATTTTCTAGGAGTAAAGAGATGACATCTCATCTCTGAAAATTTAATTGCTAAGATTGTTGCTGATACCACAACAATTGATAGAAATACTGTATCTTGCCAGTAACACGTTTTTGCATGTGTGTGCAAATAATGTAAAACATCCAATTCAGCAGGGATTATAAAGTGTAAAATGTGGCCTAAAGACTGAACTTCTGGTCCAATTTGTTGTGCGACTATAAGCAAGTTACTTAAATTTGCTGGTCTGCAGTATGTTTTAATCCATAAAGTAAGGGAACTAAAATAAATTGTCCATAAAACCTTAAAGGATCTTTGAGCTCTAAGATTTGAAATCCATGTGGGTAACACATGACTCTATACCTAATATAACCAGTTATTTTTTTTCTAAACTATGATCTTTGACTTAACTGGGTAACTTGAACTTGTTTGTCCAGCACTGGAAGACAGGCAAAACTATCTGGCTGTTTTTCTCCATACATCCTTTTTTGCTTCACATTATAAATGAATTCACTCTAAGACACATCTGTCCTGAGAAATTCCAGGTGTTCAGGTGAGGTGGGCTACAGAAAAATGAAGTAACATGGATTTGCATTCTAAAATGTTATCTTGAAAACTAATAAATCTAACCTTTCTAGGTGGATGTATGGAGTTAAAAGTACTAATTGATCATGTTGGCACTAAGGTGTTGTTCATTCTGCAAAGGCCACGTTAATTCAAATTGATGTGATTCAAATTAACCTTAATCAGCTTCTACACAGACGGTGATTCCATTACAGGATATATTGCAATTAGACTTCTCCTGTCTTTATCTGCCCCATGGCCTTATGAAAGGGTTTGAAATTTTTATTTTGCCTCTTTTGGTATTAAAAAAAAAGTTATAATAACCATTCATTTACACATATCCTGTTATCATTCCTGGCTTAAATATTGACTTTTTGCCTGTTTACTTTTTGGTTCTGTTTACTCCAAAAATATCAAAATACTTGGGTTAGTGTGACCTACATTAATCTTAGACATGTTTTCTTTGCCTGAATGACAGGTTGCTATATGAGAAGACAAGAAAGCAGTAAAGTGTACCAGCTCTCATTTTATATTAATAAACTAAATGCACTATGTTTAGGGAGTCCACATAATTAAGAAATGTATAAACTTGAACATAAATAGTAATACGGGATAAATGCACCTTTGAAAACATGAGTTTGAGTGGGTTAAGATATATATGGCTTTAAAGAAGCATAGTTATTTCAATTTATATTAAAGTAGACAATATTTTATGTTATTCTTTCTATTTTGTTCTTACAGTAATGTTCTTGTAGTAATTTTGGAAGTCAGTACTTTCCTTAAGAATACTAAAGTTTTCTTTTGGAAAAAGAGAAAAACCGAGGAGAGGAAACAAACTGCTGTTATATCTTCTTCCATGATCTTTGCATGAAGGTTAAGTTAAGGGCCACAAAAGTGGGCTAGCCTCATTTGGATAATACTCCATCCTAAACAGTATAGTTTTGAATATGTTGCTGAGACTTTCTGTGCCTCCATTTGTAAATGGTATAATAATACCTAGTTCATGCAATTGTTGTGAGAATGACATAAGTGAAAGCATGTATATTTCCATTTTCTATATAAACTGGTTTTCTACAAATTACAAAGCAACAACTAACCAAGTTAATTGAAATCGAGTACTTTATTCAAATAATAAATATCTGGTATTTACAAATCAAAATTGAAAATCATAGTACATAACAAAAATTCATATATATAGATCAACAAATATAGTAATTTAAGACACCTTTTCCTTTGGTCTATGTGTCTGTTTCTGTACCAGTACCATGCTGTTTTTGTTACTGTAGCCCTGTAGTATAGTTTGAAGTTGGGTAATGTGATGCCTCCAACTTTGTTCTTTTTGCATAGAATTGCCTTAGATATTTGGGCTCTTTTTTGGTTCCATATGCATTGTAAAATAGTTGTTTCTCCTAGTTTTGTGAAGAATGTAATTGATAGTTTGATAGGAATGGCATTAAATGTATAAATTGCTTTGGGTAATATAGCCATTTTAATGATATTGATTTTACTTATCCATAAGCACGGGATGCATTTCCATTTGTGTTATCTCTGTTTTCTTTCAGCAGTGTTTTGTAATTCACATTGTAGAGATCTTTTGCATTATTTCTGGGTATTTAATTCTTTTTGTGGCTACTATGAATGGCAGTGCATTCCTGATTTGTCTCTTGGCTATTGTTGGTGTATAGGAATACTAGTGATTTTTGCACATTAATTTTGTATCCTGAAACTTGCTGGGGATGTTTATCAGCTTAAGAAGCTGTTGGGCCAAGACTATGGGATTTCCCCGATATAGGAACTTGTTATCTACAAAGAGGGATAGATTGACTTCTTCTCTTCCTATTTGGATGCACTTTATTTCTTTCTCTTGCCTGGCTGTTCTGGCAAGAACTTTCATAGTTATGTTGAATAGCAGTGGTAAGAATAGAGTGCCCAGAAATAAAGCTGCACACCTACAACCTCTGGGTCTTCAACGAAGCTGACCAAAACAAACAATAGGGAAATGATTCCCTATTCAATAAATGGTGCTGAGATAACTGGCTAACCATATGCAAAATACTGAAGCTGAACCCCTTTCTTATACCATATACAAAAATAAATTCAAGATGGATTAAAGACTTAAATATAAAACCCAAAAGGGTAAAAACTCTGAAAGACAACCTAGGAAATACTGTATTGGACATAGGAACAGGCAAATATTTCATGACAAAGATGCCAAAAGCAATCATAACAAAAACAAAAATTGACAAATGGGATCTAATTAAACTTAAGAGTTTCTGCATAGCAAAATAAACTATTAACAAAATAAACAGAACTACAGAATGGGAGCAAATTTTTTGCAAACTTTGCATCTGTCAAAGGTGTAGTATCTAGAATCTGTAAGGAACTTAAACAAACGTACAAGAAAAAAATGAACAACCCTATTAAAAAGTGGGCAAAAGACATGAACAGAGACTTTTCTAAAAAAGACATACATGTGGCTAACAAGTATATGAAAAAAAGCTCAATATCACTCACATTAGGGAAATGCAAATCAAAACCACAATGAGATATCATCTCACACCAGTCAGAATAGCTATTACTAGCAAGTAAAAAAATAACAGATGCTGGCAAGATTGTGGAGAAAAGGGAACACTTATACACTGTCAGTGAGAGTGTAAATTAGTTCAACCATTGTGGAAAGCACTATGGTGATTCCTCAAAGAGCTAAAAACAGAACCACCATTCAGCTCGGCAATCCCATTACTAGGTATATACCCAGAGCAATATAACTTATTCTATTATAAAGACATATGCAAGCGAAAGTTCACTGCAGCACTATTCACAATAGCAAAGACATGGAACCAGTCTAAATCTCCATCAATGACAGATTCAATAAAGAAAATGTGGTACATATACACCATGGAATACTATCCAGCCATATAAAAGAACAAGATCATGTCTTTAGCAGGAACATGGATGGAGCTAGAGGCCATTATCCTTAGCAAACTAACAAGAGAACAAAAGCCCAAATACTGCATGTTTTCACTTGTAAGTGGGAGCTAAATGATGAGAACTCATGAACACAAAGAATGGAACAACAGACACTGGGGCCTTTTGGATGGTGGAGGTTGGGAGGAGGGAGAGGAGCAGAAGAAAACAACTACTGCATATTAGGCTTGGTACCTGGTTAACAAAATAATCTGTACACCAAACCTGTGTGATATGAGGTTACTTATATAACAAAGTTTGACATGTAGCCCCAAACCTAAAATAAAATTTAAAAAAGAGACACATTTAGGTGTTGTGTAACACATCCCTTTCATTGTATAGAATACATTTTCATTAGCGAAGGCCACTGAAAGTTATTGAACTTCTGTAAGCAGTGTGGGGAAACAATCAAATATATGAGATTTAGCGAGACCAACCTCCTGCTATGTAGAGAAAGAATGGGAGTCAGCTGGGGAACAAAATAGGGAGCAGGGAGGCATTTGTGGCTCTTACAGTCATCCATCTGCCAAGGGTGGTAGCAAAAAACATGAACAGCAGAAAGGGGTATATTTTGCAAATGGACTGGCACATAAACAAGTAACCTAATTCTGCACTGCCTTGGAAGAACAAGGCTCACCAACTATTGCAAGATTCTATTTTAAAGAGTGGTGTAAAGGACACTGGAGACTCAAAAGCATGGAGGATTGGAGGGGGTGTGAGGGTTGAAAAACTATCTATTAGGTACAGTGTACATGCTTCAGGTGATGGGTACACTAAAATCCCATATTTTATCCATGTAACAAAAAATCACTTATACCCTTAAAGCCACTGAGATAAAAAAGTATGGCTGAGCATGGTGGCTCATGCCTGTAATCCCAGCACTTTGGGAGGCTGAGGCAGGAGGATTGCTTGAGGCCAGGAATTTCAGACCAGCCTGGCCAACATGGCAAAACCCCGTCTCTACTAAAAATACAAAAATTAGCTGGGTGTGATGGCATGTGCCTGTAATGCCAACTACTTGGGAGGCTGAAGCAAGAGAATCACTTGAACATGAATCATGCCACTGCACTTGAGCCTGGGCAACAGAGTGAGTGAAACTCCATCTCAAAAAATAAATAAATAAGTTTCAAAAATTAATAGCCTCATGTAAATTTTATAATATCTAGAGTTTTAGTTTTGCTCATTCTTAATATGCTTATCTCCCCTTGATGTGAAACACTAGAAAGGTGAATAGTCAATGTTTCATAAATTTCTTGTTTGTAAAGTACTACATTTTATTTAGTATAGCATAGTTTAGTATTTTATAGTGCAGTTTACTTTTGTGAGATACAAATATGTCCTTTAATGTTTTTGAGACCCTGGAATAAAGGCTAACCTTGATATTTCACTCTTAATTTGTTGAGTGAATACCTACTGAGAAAGATATAGGGGGAATACGAACATAATTTGTAACTTTAAGGACAGAGTAATTTTGGTGATGAAAGTCCATGGGAGTTTGTAGCTGTAGTAGATGAGGTCTTTGGAGTTGCAGAGTTCAATGAATAAGAAATACATCATTGGATATCTTGCCCACGTGGGCAGCATAGTTAGCAAGAATGAGATGAGACTTATATTGAAAGGGAACATTGCCAGTTACACGCCACTTCACTAGTGAAATGAAGAGTGCCTAAGGTGGGAGAGAGGCTTTAGTCAGATGGCCCAAACACCCTCCACTTTGAGGGATACAGGAAAAACACTCTGTTCCAGGGAGAATCAGATTTAAGTTAAAGTCTGAAAGTAAAAGTACCACAAAGTAAGAGTAATAAGGACGTAGGGCCAAGGTAACCGTGGAACAGGGGCTTGGTGGTAAGATTAGGAAGAATGTTGTAAGATAATATATATGTATATTGTCTGGCAGTGTGCTATGGGCTAAATTGTGTGCCCTGAAATGTATATGTTAAAATCTTAACACTGAGTACCTCAGAATGTGACTGTTATTTGAAAATAATGTATTTAGAGAGGTAAGGTTAAATTAGGTCACTGGTGTGAGCCCTAATCCAATAGGACTAGTGTCCTTATAAGAAGAAGAGATTAGGATACACACACACAGAGGAAAGATCATGTGAAGATACATGGAAAATATAACTATTTACAAGGAGACAGGTCATCAGAAGAAACTAACCCTACTGATGTCTTGATCTTGGACTTCTAGCCTCAAGAACTGTGAGGAAATAGCTCCTCAGTGGTGCAGTACTTTTTATGGCAGCCCTAGAAAATGAATACACAACATAACAAATGCTTTTTGTTCATTAGATGTTTATACACATACCGTTTTACAGCAGTGACCTCTCTGCAAATCTCATTCAGCTGCATTCAAGCCTGTACATGAGAACAAGACTCACTGTGTAGCAGGAATCAACAACTGGAGAACAGTCACTGAGCATACATTTAAAAATTTGCCTCTTTTTAGTTATACTTTATTAAGCAAAACATATCTACTTGAAAATGGTCTGGAAAGAGTTCTCTTCTAATAACTTTGCACTTTCTTCTGGCACCACGATTTTCTAGTTTTGCATTCATCTAACATGGTACCTCATTCATAGTAGGTACTAAATAAGTGATTAATGAATGGGTACTTGAATGAATATATGCCATGGCAATTTTCATAAACTAGAGCACAAGATAAAAGATATTAACATTTTCTCACATATTTCCAAACTGTGCATATGTTTCATTGAAGCCTGTTACTTTTCACTCTTCTCTAGATTACTTGCCTTTCCCATTGTACCAGTCTTCATCATAGCAATGAGTTGGAGTTTTAATTAAATGAAAAAGAGCATACCAAGTCAAATCTTCTGCAATTAATTGCATGTGGCACACTGTTCAAAAGTGTACATAATACGTTCTGCAAATAAACATGAAAATTAATTATACAAACAACTGCAGTCAAATTCAATTATAGCCTACTTAAGTGATGGAATCAAAACTATAATACATATTTACAAATTAACAAAAATAAATTTATATAATAATAGCATAAAAATATTTTAGATAACATAAAGACAAGGACAATGACTACATTTGACATAAATTAAGAGAGATAACCATCCACCAAATATTTTTGTTCATTTTTCTAAAAGTAAATAATTTGCAGTTTATAGTAACAATTTTCAATGGTAGTTTGGGTTAAAAAGAAGTGTTCAAACACAAACAAGGAAACAAACATACAAAAGCAACATACTGGCAAATGAGATAAATTCTATAATAATTTTTTAAATAAAATTTGCCTCCAAGAGAGCTATAGCTTTTTTTTGGTAGAGCTTCCAGTAATTTCTTGTGACCTATTCAATTTGGTCAATAAATAGAAGAATCTGCTAGAAAACTTATGTTTATGTAGTGTGCATGTATATGTATGGATTATATTTAAATTTAAACAGCATATATATAAGCTTGTGTGTGTGTCTGTATATATAGTGTGTGTGTGTGTATGTGTGTGTACGTATATATTAAGTGCAGTTCAATAGGACTTTCTATGATGAGGACTATTGAGCACTTAAAATGTGCCTAATGTAGCTGAGTAACTGAAATTTTAATTTAATTTAAATCAATCCGCCACGGATCACGAGGTCAGGAGATCGAGACCATCCTGGCTAATACGGTGAAACCCCGTCTCTACTAAAAATACAAAAAAAATTAGCTGGGCGTGGTGGCCTGACGCCTGTAGTCCCAGCTACTCGGGAGGCTGAGGCAGGAGAATGGTGTGAACCCGGGAGCTGGAGCTTGCAGTGAGCCGAGATCACGCCACTGCACTCCAGCCTGGGCGACAGAGCGAGACTCCATCTCAAAAAAATAAAAAATCCATCAAAATTTGAATTTAAATAACAGATGGAGTTAGTGAATATCATATTGGAGAGCAAAACTGATCTATAAATTGTTATTATATATGTAACTATGTATAAAATATACATATATAATCTAAATTTATGTTGCTATTTTATATATAATATATGGGTATATGCTTATACGTATATGTGCATATATATATGTATATTTAATGATACTAAACAATATAATCACAGGTTCATGTTGCGACAGAATAAGGCAAGTCCAGGTTCAGCCGCTCACCACTCAAAAGTCAAACACAAAAGAGAATTAGTGAGAAAATAAAAGCAGTTTTATTCAGAAAGCCAGCAAACCAAGAAGATGGTGGACTAGTTTAATAATAATACCATCTTAAGTCAGAACAAATTTTAGGCTTTTTTAACGTTAAGGTCAGGGGGAAGAAGAGGGGGGTTGGGATCAAGAGGTGATTGACAACCACAGACATCTGGGCACCAGGGAGGGTCTGAGGAGGCTGGGAACATTTTTACCCTTGGTCAGGTTACAATACTCCTGTAAGTCTTTCCCAAAACATAGTTGTTTATATACTTCTCCTTTAATCTCAGAGTTAATTTTAAAAATTACATGATGTCTGTTTTTACATATTATCTTAGTGCTCTAAAATTATACTAGCCTACCTGCAGGAATGAGTAAAGGCCCCTTAAACAAAAATGGAATTAGTCATTTTGCTGTTTCACTGTTACAAAATCTTACAAAACTTACAATTGAAAAACTGAAATATTTAAATCTTCTATTATCAAATTTTTTTTCTTTTTTTTTTCTTTTTTTATTTTTTATTATTATACTTTAGGTTTTAGGGTACATGTGCACAATGTGCAGGTTTGTTACATATGTATCCATGTGCCATGTTGTTTTGCTGCACCCATTAACTCGTCATTTAGCATTAGGTATATCTCCTAATGCTGTCCTTCCCCCCTCCCCCCACCCCACAACAGTCCCTGGAGTGTGATGTTTCCCTTCCTGTGTCCATGAGTTCTCATTGTTCAATTCCCACCTATGAGTGAGAACATGCAGTGTTTGGTTTTTTGTCCTTGCGATAGTTTACTGAGAATGATGTTTTCCAGTTTCATCCATGTTCCTACAAAGGACATGAACTCATCATTTTTTATGGCTTCATAGTATTCCATGGTGTATATGTGCCACATTTTCTTAATCCAGTCTATCGTTGTTGGACATTTGGGTTGGTTCCAACTTTTTGCTATTGTGAATAGTGCCACAATAAACATACGTGTGCATGTGTCTTTATAGCAGCATGATTTATAGTCCTTTGGGTATATACCCAGTAATGGGATGGCTGGGTCAAATGGTATTTCTAGTTCTAGATCCCTGAGGAATCACCACACTGACTTCCACAATGGTTGAACTAGTTTACAGTCCCACCAACAGTGTAAAAGTGTTCCTATTTCTCCACATCCTCTCCAGCACCTGTTGTTTCCTGACTTTTTAATGATGGCCATTCTAACTGGTGTGAGATGGTATCTCATTGTGGTTGTGATTTGCATTTCTCTGATGGCCAGTGATGATGAGCATTTTTTCATGTGTTTTTTGGCTGCATAAATGTCTTCTTTTGAGAAGTGTCTGTACATGTCCTTCACCCACTTTTTGATGGGGTTGTTTGTTTTTTTCTTGTAAATTTGTTTGAGTTCATTGTAGATTCTGGATATTAGCCCTTTGTCAGATGAGTAGGTTGCAAAAATTTTCTTCCATTCTGTAGGTTGCCTGTTGACTCTGATGGTAGTTTCTTTTGCTGTGCAGAAGCTCTTTAGTTTAATGAGATCCCAGTTGTCAATTCTGGCTTTTGTTGCCATTGCTTTTGGTGTTTTAGACATGAAGTCCTTGCCCATGCCTATGTCCTGAATGGTATTGCCTAGGTTTTCTTGTAGGGTTTTAATGGTTTTAGGTCTAACATTTAAGTCTTTAATCCATCTTGAATTAATTTTTGTATAAGGTGTAAAGAAGGGATCCAGTTTCAGCTTTCTACATATGGCCAGCCAGTTTTCCCAGCACCATTTATTAAATAGGGAATCCTTTCCCCATTTCTTGTTTTTGTCAGGTTTGTCAAAGATCAGATAGTTGTAGATATGTGGCATTATTTCTGAGGGATCTGTTCTGTTCCATTGATCTATGTCTCTGTTTTGGTACCAGTACCATGCTGTTTGGAAATCTATATCACTAAATGCCCACAAGAGAAAGCAGGAAAGATCCAAAATTGACACCCTAACATCACAATTAAAAGAACTAGAAAAGCAAGAGCAAACACATTCAAAAGCTAGCAGAAAGCTAGAAATAACTAAAATCAGAGCAGAACTGAAGGAAATAGAGACACAAAAAACCCTTCAAAAAATTAATGAATCCAGGAACTGGTTTTTTGAAAAGATCAACAAAATTGATAGACTGCTAGCAAGACTAATAAAGAAGAAAAGAGAAGAATCAAATAGACGCAATAAAAAATGAAAAAGGGGATATCACCACCAATCCCACAGAAACACAATCTACCATCAGAGAATACTACAAACACCTCTATGCAAATAAACTAGAAAATCTAGAAGAAATGGATAAATTCCTCGACACATACAGCCTCCCAAGACTAAACCAGGAAGAAGTTGAATCTCTGAATAGACCAATAACAGGCTCTGAAATTGTGGCAATAATCAATAGCTTACCGACCAAAAAGAGTCCAGGACCTGATGGATTCACAGCCGAATTCTACCAGAGGTACAAGGAGGAACTGGTACCATTCCTTCTGAAACTATTCCAATCGATAGAAAAAGAGGGAATCCTCCCTAACACATTTTATGAGGCCAGCATCGTCCTGATACCAAAGCCTGGCAGAGACATAACCAAAAAAGAGAATTTCAGACCAATATCCTTGATGAACATTGATGCAAAAATCCTCAATAAAATACTGGCAAACCAAATCCAGCAGCACATCAAAAAGCTTATCCACCATGATCAAGTGGGCTTCATCCCTGGGATGCAAGGCTGGTTCAACATACTCAAATCAATAAATGTAATCCAGCATATAAACAGAACCAAAGACAAAAACCACATGATTATCTCAATAGATGCAGAAAAGGCCTTTGACAAAATTCAACAACCCTTCATGCTAAAAACTCTCAATAAATTAGGTATTGATGGGATGTATCTCAAAATAATAAGAGCTATCTATGACAAACCCACAGCCAATATCATACCGAATGGGCAAAAACTGGAAGCATTCCCTTTGAAAACTGGCACAAGACAGGGATGCCCTCTCTCACCACTCCTATTCAACATAGTGCTGGAAGTTCTGGCCAGGGCAATCAGGGAGGAGAAGGAAATAAAGGGTATTCAATTAGGAAAAGAGGAAGTCAAATTGTCCCTGTTTGCCGATGACATGATTGTATATCCAGAAAACCCCATTGTCTCAGCCCAAAATCTCCTTAAGCTGATTAGCAACTTCAGCAAAGTCTCAGGATACAAAATCAATGTACAAAAATCACAAGCATTCTTGTACACCAATCACAGACAAACAGAGAGCCAAATCATGAGTGAACTCCCATTCACAATTGCTTCAAAGAGAATTAAATACCTAGGAATCCAACTTACAAGGGATGTGAAGGACCTCTTCAAGGAGAACTACAAACCACTGCTCAATGAAATAAAAGAGGATACAAACAAATGGAAGAACATTCCATGCTCATGGGTTGGAAGAATCAATATCGTGAAAATGGCCATACTGCCCAAGGTAATTTATAGATTCAATGCCATCCCCATCAAGCTACCAATGACTTTCTTCACACAATTGGAAAAAACTACTTTAAAGTTCATATGGAACCAAAAAAGAGCCCGCATCACCAAGTCAATCCTAAGCCAAAAGAACAAAGCTGGAGGCATCACACTACCTGACTTCAAACTATACAAGGCCACAGTAACCGAAACAGCATGGTACTGGTATCTATTATCAAATTTGATAAGCTTAATCTCCCTAGGATTAAGTTAGTTAAACAAGTAAATAATTAGACAAAAAGCAGGTGAGTCCAAGCAAATTCTAGGTCTGCTGCTTTCTGTAGATTCTAATAAAATGAAACATCTAACAAGCCTCAATTTTGAAATCCTATATTTCTGTTTAAGATAAACACAGACACATAGAAATAAAAATTTCTACAACAAAATTAATCTTAACTTTTTAATTTCATTACTAAATATTTAGATAAAAAATATTTAACAAAATTGGTAGAATTACCAAATTTGTGTACTTCTACTTCTAGAAATAACAAGTAAAAGAAATTTTTAAAGTATTTGCCTAGATGAAACCTTAAATGTGAAAGAATCTCTACCACCTGGATAACATTAAATAATTAATTTACAACTCTTGCCTCAATTTACAAGAGGCAGACAAATTTAACTTTAAAGATGATAATCAAGGTAATCAAACAGATGAATAGTTCTGCTTTGTAAAAGAAATGTGTAATACCTATGCAGTGCCTTTGCTAGTATGATGATATAGCTTGATTAAAATTAGCCAACAACATTTCAAATGTAAAATAAACAATGCCTCTCATACAGCATTATTGTTTGCCTTGCATTTTTGTACAGTTTCCAAAGCCATATACCCAAATACAAATTTAAGAATAAGACACATATATATAAAGCATTTTTTTTCTGCAAAAAGATGATATTTAAGAAGCACAACACAACAGGATGTGAATGATGATGTAATAATTCACATCCTTTGCATGGTTAGACATAAGATCATACTGAGCTCCATTTAATGCACAAGATGTGAATTATTACCCCATAATTCACACACAGAATAGTTTATTGTGCTTATAAACAAGTCCCTATACAAATTTTTATTAAAAAGAGCTAAATGTTCAATTGTAGTATGTTTTTAAAAGGACATGTGAAGAAACAATGAGAATATGAATTAGAATAACATTAGACGTCTTGAATTTTAAACACAGTACTGCAACCAAAAAAATCAAAATGCATTTTTTTTTTTGCCTTTCTTGACTGATATTCAGACACAGCAGGTATTTTAGCAGCCAAGTCAGTTTATGCGATAGTTACCAGAGATCCCCTTAGAATCATCTCTTTTTTTCACCATTCACCTCCCCTGCTAGGTTTTTTACCATTACTTTAGAGCTATATAACCCTCTGAAGTTTCACTTATACTTTTTAAAGCCTGCTAGTTTAGTTCTTGTGCACAGGAAAACCATAAAAGCCTCCTAGCTCTCTTCTATCAAGTTCTAGATAGCATGAAGCTGAAGTAGGTGTTTACCTTTGAACTTGGGATTCCTGGAAATTCTCTTGATTGTGAGCAATTAACCCCACTGAAAAACAAGCTTTCTGCAACTGATTCTCACAGCTAGCTGTTAAGAAATTTGGCTTATAGTGGGATTTAATGGACTCCTTTTGATATGGGTCTGTATTAAAAAGTGGAGCTGCATTTGGATAGTAAGCACAGGTTAAACAGAAATCGTATTGAGCAATGGCTTGGAGTAATTGCTCAGATAATTCTAGAAAACTTCCCTGAAATTTTCTTTCTTTAACTTTTATTTAAGTTCAGGGGTACATGTGCAGGATTGTTACATAGGTAAACTTGTGTCATAGGGGATTGTTATACAGATTATTTTTGTCACTCAAGTATTAAGCCAAGGACCCCGTGTTTTTCTGGATCCTCTCTCTCCTCTCACCCTCCACCCTCTGACAGGCCCCAGTGCATGTTGTTCCCTGTATGTGTCCATGTATTATCATCTCATCATTTAGCTCCCACTAATAAGTGACAGCATGTGGTATTTGGTTTTCTGTTCCTTCATTAGTTTGCTAAGGATAATGGCACCCAGCACCATCAGTGTCCCTGCAAAAGACAGGATCTTGTTATATTTTTGTGGCTGCATAGTATTCCATGGTATATATGTACCACATTTCCTTCATTCAGTCTATTATTGATGGGCATTTAGGTTGATTCTGTCTTTGCTATTGTGAATAGTGCTGCAAGGAACATACAGGTGCATGTGTCTTTGTAATTAAATGATTTATATTCTTTGGGGTATATACCCAATAATGAGATTGCTGGATCGATGGTATTTCTGTCTTTAAGTCTCTGAGGAATCACCACACTGTCTTTCACAATGGTTAAACTAATTGACACTCTTACCAAAAGTGTATAAGCATTCCTATTCCTTCACAACCTTGCCAGCAGCTGTTATTTTTTGACTTTTTATTAATAGCCATTCTGACTGGTATGAGATGATATCTAATTGTGGTTTTCATCTGCATTTCTCTAATTATAAGTGATTTTGAGCTTTTTTCCCTGTTTGTTGGCTGTATGTATGTCTTCTTTGGAGAAGTTTCTGTTCATATTCTTTGCCCACTCTTTAACTGGGTTGTTTTCTTCTTGTATATTTGTTTAAGTTCCTGTAGGTGTTGGCTATTAGACCTTTGTTGGAAGCATAGTTTGCAAAAATTTGCTCCCATTTTGTAGGTTTGTCTATTCACTCTGTTGGTAGTTTCTTTTGCTGTGCAGAAGTTCTTTAGTTTAATTAGACCCCATTTGTCAATTTTTGCTTTTGATGCAATTGCTTTCAGTGTCTTCATCATGAAATCTTTGCCTGTGCCTATGTCTTGAATGATATTGCCTAGGTTGTCTACCAGTGTTTTTATAGTTTTGGGTTTTACATTTAAGCCTTTCATCCATTTTGAGTTTATTTTTGTATATGGTGTAAAGAAGGAGTTCAGTTTGAATCTTTTGCATAAGGCTAGCCAGTTATCTCAGCATCATTTATTGAATAAAGAATCCTTTCCCCATGGCTTGTTTTTGTCAGGTCTGTTGAGGATCAGATAGGCATTAGATTGTAGGTGTGTGAACTTATTTCTGGGCTATTTTGTTCCATTGGTTTATGTGCCTGTTTTTGTATCAGTACCATACTGTTTTTGTTACTGTAGCCCTGAAGTATAGTTTGAAGTCAGGTAGCATGATGCCTCCGGCTTTGTTCTTTTTATTTAAGATTGTCTTGGCTATCCAGGCTCTTTTTTGGTTTCATATGAATTTTAATATAGTTTTGTCTAGCTCCATGAAAAATGTCAATGGTAGTTTAATAGGAATAGTATTGAATCTATAAATCGCTTTGGGAAGTATGGCCATTTTTTTGATATTTATTCTTCTTATACATGAATGTGGGATATGTTTCCATTTGTTTATGTTATCTCTGATTTCTTTCAACAATGCTTTGTAGTACTCCTTGTAGAGCTCTTTCACCCTCCCTAGTTAGCTATATTCCCAGATATTTTATTCTTTTTGTGGCAATTGTGAATGGGATTGTGCTCCTGACTTGTCTCTCAGCTTCACTGTGGTTGCTGTATAATAATGCCAGACATTTTTACACAATGATTTTATATCCTGATATTTTGCTGAAGTTGTTTATCAGCTTATGAAGCTTTTGGGCTGAGGCAATAGGATTTTCTAGATATAGGATCATGTCATCTGCAAACAGAGATAGTTTAACTTCCTCCATTCCTATTTGGATATGCTTTATTATTATTTATTTTTTTCTTGCCTGATTGCTCTGGACCAGCCTTCCAATACTGTGGTTGAATAGGAGTGGTGAGAGAGGGCATCCTTGTCTTTTGCCAAGAATGTTTCCAGTTTTTGCCCATGCAGTATGATTTTGGCTGGGGGTTTGTCATAGATGGCTCTTATTATTTTGAGGTATGTTCCTTCAATAGCTAGTTTATTGAGAGTTTTTAACATGAAGATGTATTGAATTTTATCAGAAGCCTTTGTGGCATCTATTGAGAGAATCATGTGGTTTTTGTCTTTAGTTCTGCTTATGTGGTGAATCACATTTATTGATTTGTGTATGTTGAACCAACACAGCATCGTAGGGATAAAGCATATTTGATAGTGGTGAATAAACTTTTTGATGTGCTGCTGGATTTGGTTTCCCTGTATTTTGTTGAGGATTTTTGTACTGATGTTCATCAAGGATATTGGCCTGAAGTTCTCTTTTTTTTGTTGGATCTTTGTCAGATTTTGGTATCAGGATGATGCTCGCCTTGTAGAATGAGTTAGGGAGGAATTCCTCCTACTGAATTTTTTAGAATATTTTCAGCAGGAGTGGTATCAGCTCTACTTTGTACATCAGGTAGAATCCCTCTGGTCCTGGGATTTTTTTCGTTGGTTGGCTATTTATTACTTACTCAACTTCAGAGCTTGTTTTGGTCTGTTCAGTAATTTAATTTCTTCCTGGCTCAATCTTGGGAGGGTGTCTGTGTCCAGGAATTTATGTATTTATTCTCAATTTTCTAGTTTATGTGCAGAGAGGTGTTAATAATATTCTCTGATGGCTGTTCATATTTTATTGGGTCAATGGTAATATCCCTTGTCATTTTTGGTTGTGTTTATTTGAATCTTCTCTCTTTTCTTCTTTATTAGTCTAGCTAGTTGTCTGTTTTATTAATTTTTTTCTAAAAATCACCTTCTGAATTTGTTGATCTTTTGAAGGGTTTTTGTGTCTCTATCTTCTTCAGTTCAGCTCGGATTTTGGTTATTTGTTGTCTTCTGCTAGCTTAGGGGTTTGCTTCTGGTTGTCAAGTTCCTTTAGTTGTGATTTTAGGTTGTTAAGTTGAGATCTTTCTTTTTAATGTGGCCGTTTAGTGCTATAAACTTCCTTCCTATAACTGCGTTGGCTGTGTTCCAGAGATTCTGGTATGTTGTATCTTTTTTTCTGATTAATTTCAAAGAACTTCTTGATTTCCGCCTTAATTTCATTATTTACCCAAAAGTCATTCAAGAGCAGGTTATTCAATTTTCATGCTTTATTAGCATGTGTAATATTTTGGAACAACTCCAAAAATGCTCCTTTTGTGTGGGGTGTTTTATTTTTTGCATTTTTATTATGACAAAATATACATGACATAAAATATAGCATTTAAAAATTACTAAATATATATTTAAATGGCATTAAGTACATTCACAATGTTGTGCAACCATCACCATTATATATTTCCAGAACTTTTACATCATCCCAAACAGAAACTCTGTACCCTTTAAACAATAACTGCCCATTCCTCCTTCCCCAAGTCCTTGGTAACCGCTATTTCACTTTCTGTCCCTATTAATCCTTTTGTTTTTTTAATGGTTTGTGACACTATACAATTCAGTGTGAGCATTGGAGAAAAAAAATATTCATTAGTCTTCCTGACTATCGATAGCTAAGGCCTAAACTACTCTTTACAGAATATTGATTGAAATTGTTAATATTGATATGTATTTGTAAAATATAAACTTAATGAGATATTAATAGCTCCAAGTAATTGCTACTTTGTTAGTTTTACTAGGAATATTTTTCTACTATTGGTGGGCAATATTATAACAAAAATTGGATGAAGTATACGCTATAGATTTCAACTATTTGAGGGATTGCTATGAAAATTTTTCACACTAGGGAACTAGACTAATATTGAGGGGACTATGATTTGAATAGGAATACTTAATACAAAGTTTAACTCTCCTTTGTTACCTGAAATCAATGTGATTCTTTTGAGAGTTATTTTGCTACGGTCTTACAGATTTTTTAAAATGACAGACCCATTTGGGTATATTCATTTTTTTTTTTTTTTTTTTTAAGAGAGAGAGGGACTTGCTCTGTTACCCAGGCTAGAGTGTAGTGGCATGATCATAGCTCACTGTAACCAGCTCCTGAATTTGTGATCTTTTGAAGGGTCTTTGTGTCTCTATCTTCTTCAGTTCAGCTCTGATTTTGGTTATTTGTTGTCTTCTGCTAGCTTAGGGATTTGTTTGCTCTTGGTTCTCAAGTTCTTTTAGTTGTGATTTAGGCTCAAGCACCCTCCCACCTTTGCTTCCCAAAGCACTGAGATTGCAAGTGTGAGCCAATGTGCTCAGCTTCCATTTGGACATATTTTCTAGTAGCCATATCATTTATATAAGTTTATATATCAGATGGACTCTTCCTATTTTCATATGGGTACCACTCAACTAACATTTTTAAATGATGTTTGCAGTCATTAAATGTTATCCAGAATTTTCTCAAAATGTGAGAAAATGAGTTTCCAATTTTTGTTAGGTTTTTATATGTTACTATTACTTCAGTCAATGAAAGTCCACTTTGTATTGTTTCTGAGTTTTCTAATATTCTATGGTATTGAAAACAATCACAGTATTACAAATTTAAAGAATTTCTTCTGCATGAATACATCTGCCAGTAAAGCTATCTATAAAATTATCACTTCTGCTATTGCATTCTTTAGCTTCAGGATTTCTATTGGGTTCTTTTTATGGTTTCCATTTTTTTTATTAAACTTATTTTGCCCATGCATTGTTTTCCTAATTTTATTTAGTTGTTTATCTGTTTTGAGCATCTTATTCAGCTTCTTTAAGATGATTATTTTATTTTTTGACAATTCATAGATCTGTAGTTCTATAGAGATCTAGTGGAAGTGGGCTGCTAGGATTTTATTGCTTTCCTTTGGTTGTATGACAGTTGCCTGATTTTTTATGATCTGCATAGGCTTGTATTTGTGTCTGTGCATTTGAAGAAGCAAACACCTCTTCCAGTCTTTACAGACTGGTTTTGGTAGGTAAAGATCTTTTAGGTCCATAGGCTGATGGGATAACCTCCAGAATAGGGGTCTTATGGGATTGGAGCCAGGTCACATGGCTACTGCTGAGTCTGCAGTGAGGTCCACAGGCCTGTTACCAGGGGTTTGAGGTGGGGTGGATCCTGCCTGGTGCCTGGTTGTACTAGATTAGGCTTCTTGGTACATCACTTCAAATATAGATTAGGTTTCATAAATACTAGCTAAAAGCACAAAATTATTGTGTTATGTGATCAGATAAGAAAATTCATATTTTTTAAAGTCCTTTTAAGATAACATTTGTATATCTTGATAAAATATATTAATAGGGTTGCAATTCTGACTCCAGTTAAAACATTTTTCAGCCTCAATGTCTGCTTAGTAAAACAGGAATTCATAAGCATACTCTGAGGATATATGAACTAATTTATGTCAAGTCCTTGGAACATTATATAGATGTTCCAGCACATAGGAGGTATATATATTTTCTAACAGCCTTATAACTTTTCTAACTTGATTTTTAAGGTGTATAACTTTATTTTTATCTTTATATTAATATCATCCTACTAAAATATTTTAAAACTAAATATGCAGTCACTATTAAATATCAAGTATTATCTCAAAATATGAAAAAATGGTTTCAAGTTTTTATTAGGATTTCATGGATATTTTTATTTTAATCAATTTTAATCAATTAAAACATTTATATTTGTTTTGTTCTCTATATAAATATTATCTATCACCATCATCATCATTGTAGACTCTTCTAATTTGGTTATCTATTATATATTATTACAATTAAGTTATTGAATTTTCCCTTTAGTTTTCTTTTCAAGTTTAAGACAATAGCCTTTTAAGCCAAAATATATTTGAATATTTGCCTTGGGAAAACTGTACTTTACCCTGATATTTGGCTGTTTATAGGTTTGGATGAGGCTGATGTTAGGTTACACACAATTAGATTTAATACAAAAATATTCATTTACTGAGCAATACTTATTGATATAAAAAAAGTCACTAACTTCCCTGTTGCCTTTTTAAAAATGTGCTGGCATTAATCTGTGTAGCTGTTCTCTTCTGTACCTAGATCTTCCTGAACATTAAATCTTAGATGTTCCACAAGCAACTTAACCTCAAAAACTACAAAAATTACATACTGTATATCATCCCTTCTCCTCCAGACCTAAAAACCTGCCATTCTGTTTTATTCTTAACTAAACTAGAAGTAGATCTAAGTCTGTTACATATCCCACATTCTGTGGAAATCATCACTATCTCCTATCCATTTAGGCATGATGTTCCCGTTTCCACCTCTGAAATACCCCTAGTCATTCTCCATAATGCCATTCTGGATATGCTTTGGTTATATTTTCAATAATTCCTATTAGACAACATTTTCTTAATTATTTTCCCATTTTCCAGAGTATATATTCCTACTTTTTCAGAAAACTGAGTTTATTATGCCTTATTCACCTTTACCCATATTTTATAAAACAAAGTCAGCTAGGAATTGTGCTAAGTGCCAACTAAATGATTATTAACATTGAATATGATATTCTCATGATATTTACTTTTTGAAATAGGAATGAATAATTTCCAATGAATATATGTTTTAATTAAAACTAGTCAAATTTAGATTGGAATCTTTTAAAAGCAAGGCAAGTCTAATTCAACATGCAGTCCATTTTCCCACAGTAATATCCATCCTTAAAAATAAGTGAGTCATGGTTATTGCTTCTATTAAGTATATATTTAGTAAAACATTATAGTGTCTAGTAAAGTTTTATAGCATCCTTCCATGTGCAAAATTTTTACTCACAAATCTCTAGGCCTTAAAAATTAAGACAAAATCTCTGAAATGACTAATTATTAGTTCTCAAGCAACTGGACAAAAGTAAATAATTCATGAAGTTAGAAACCTGAAAAGATGTTCATTTGAGCCTAGTTATTTTAGAAGTGTTTGTGTAAATTCCATTACTTATTTTTAACTATATGTTTCAGGAGAAATAGATGTTTTTTCTTTTAATTATTTGAAAGCTGTGGTCAAACTGAAACTTTTGCAAGGTCTTTATCTTTGATCTATGTTAAAAAAATGTTGAGGATAGGGATACGTACTTCTTTGAAAGCTCCCAGAGAACCTATTTTATGGTGAAAATTATTAAAAACGAAACATTATTGGTCAAAATCACGATACTATGCTTCATATAGAAACATTTAAATACAACCTAGTGAGTTCCCAGCTATAAATTAAATACAAAACACATGGTAGGTTATTTTGTAAGAATATCTAACATGTCATAGGATTCTATTATTTTACACTAATTATACGTACTTTGAAAATTGATATCAAAAGTCCATTTAAAACCAGAATATTTCTGTCTCTCAAATTGTTTAATAAAGCATTGAAAATGAGTTCTTCTAATTTTTTAAAAAAGATTAATTAAAATATAATAAGGAAATTAAATGGAGCTTATTTTCCCAATTAAAACAATGCAATTGAAAACAATGATTTTCTCATTTATAATCTTATGCAATATAGGCAAGAACAATGTTTTGTAGTAGAAGTTATTAGAAAATTTGTCCTGGTTAAATGGAGATGTCTTCCTATAATATATTAAAACCATTTTAAAACACTATATTGCCAGACTGATTCTAAATTACATATAGCAAAATCAATATATTGAATAATTCATGAAAGACTTAACTAATATTTTATTTTACACAATTATGGTATATTAACATTGGAATATTAGCACCAACAAAGCTAAAATTTTACTATGAATCAATGCTTTATTTTATATTGCATTTTTCTAAATTAACATATATTTCTCATTCACTGCTTTGTCTGTTGCATAAGAAGTTCATATGAGACATTCAGCTTAAAAAATCGTAGTGTGAATGTGCTAGCTTGAAGTTTTCTTTTCCTTGTTTTCTCTGAACATGTATACCATATTTTAGATAGGAAAATTCTTAAATTTTATTATTGGATAAGTCTCTTTTAACACATTTAAAGTAATATGTCAGTAAGTTACTATAAAAATAAATGTAAAGAAGAATAAATAGTCTCTAGCAAAGTGTTTATGCGCTTATCTATTTTTAATTCACATCCATTAATACTACATTTTGAAGTCTGAAATAAATCACTTTCCCTATAGCACAACCCTTTGGTTGAGGGCAGGAAAAGGAATTACTGAGAAAGTCTGACAAGGATTATTGAGGAAACACAAATACTAATTGCTTATGTTTTCATGACTTTGTTTGTTCATGTTCAGCTAGAAATAGCTCAAAAGAAATTTTAGTTTTGTTAAAGAAGGACTTTGAAATTCTACTGAAACTGCTATTTCTAAATTCTGATAATTTTAATGCAAGGTAGTCTGGAGCAACGTGTTTGTATAATGTTGTCTCATTCCCTTCTTTCAAGTGTAATATGCATATGCTCTAACACAGGCTGAACTTGTAGTCATAAGTTATCTAAGATTTAGAATAACATTTATTTGCTATGATTTTAGTTATGTTTCCTGAAATCCTAATAATAGTCACTCACAATATTTTATATTAAAAACATATAGAAATTTTTCTGAGAGTAGTGCAAAGAATTGTCAATGGATTTGTCACTTAATTAATTTTCCCTTATTTTTCTCCAATTAGAGCACTTGGTTATTCTTTATATGAAGAGAGACCATTTCTACCTTCAGGTCTTTGCTCTTGTAGTCTCTCCAAAGATAAAGTGCCTTCCTTTCTTTTATCAGCTAGTATTTCCTTTAACATCTAGCTATGTGGAATCTTTGTGGATTTAGCCCTGATTACTCCAACTGGCAATTGTCTCTGAAATCATCCATTAAAATTACAATCTCTAGAGCATAGCAATTAGCAGCACACACTTTTAATTCACATACCCCTAATTTTATTTTGTTTTGTTTTTTATGTCAGAGTTTGGGGGGGGTACATATTAATTTTTAAATTTTTAAATTGACAAATAATAATGGTACCTACTTATGGAGTACAATTTGGGATTTTGATACATATACGTATAATGATAAAGTCAGGGTGGTTAGCATACCCATCACCTCAAGCATTTATTATTTCTTTATAGTGAGAACATTCAAAGGCCTCTTTTCTAGCTATTTTGTAATATACAATACCTTATCCTTAACCATAGTAATAGAAAGCAATAAATTATTCATCTTATCTAATTGTAATGTCATACTCATTGACCAACCTATCCCCATTCTTCCTTGTCCCTTTACCCTAGTCTCTGGTAACTAATCTACCTCTATGATATGAACTTTTTTTTAAAGGTTCCAAATATAAATAAGATCGTGTGGTATTTGTCTATGTATCTGGCTTATTTCACTTAGAATGATGTCTTCCAGGTAATTGTGTATGACAAAATTTCATTATTTTTTATGGCTGAATAGTATTCCTTTATGTATATATACCACATTTTCTTCATTCATCTGTTGTTGGACACTTAGGTTGATTCATGTCTTGGCTGTTGTAAATAGTACCACAACAAACATGAGAGTGTAGATATCTCATCGGCATACTGATTTCATTTCCTTTGGATATATACCCAGTAGTGGGACTTTTGGATCACATGGAAGTTCCATTTTTAGTGTTTTAAGGAACCTCCATAGTGTTTTCCATAATGGCTGTACTGATTTGCAGTTCCTCCAAAACTGTGTACATGTTTATTTTTCTCCACATCCTTGCCAATTGTTTTCTTTGGTCTTTTTTATAATGGCCATTCTAATAAAGTGAGATGGTATCTCTTATTGTGGCTTTAATTTGCATTTCCCTGATGGTTAGTAATGCTGAGCATTTTTTCATATACCTGTGGGTTATGTGTATGCTCTCTTTTGAGAAATTTTTATTAGAGTATTTTTGTGCATTTTTAATTACATAATTTGAAGTTTTTTGTTTTGTTTTGTTTGTTGCTTTTGAGTTGTTTAAGTCCTTTATAAGTTTTGGATATTAACCCCTTGTCTAATGTGTAGTTTGAAAATATCTTCTCTGTAGATCATCTTCTCACTCTGTTAGTTTTTCTTTCTTTGTCCCTAACATTGAGACATAGCAATGTTGCTTTTAGGAGGATATTATAATATTTTCATCAAGACAAAGGATAGTTTTAAGCAAAGCAGTGGCAAAGAAGATAGAAGCAGGAGCTGATTTGCCAATGACTTATGGTGAGTGAAGGAGAGAGTGAGAGGTAATAACGATGACTGACACTTATGGCTCTTAAGCAGATGGTCAGATGGTATGATGTATACAGAGAGAGGAAAGGCTGAAAGTACCTAACTTAAGTGGTAAATGAAA
Source organism: Symphalangus syndactylus (assembly GCF_028878055.3). Classification (NCBI taxonomy): domain Eukaryota; kingdom Metazoa; phylum Chordata; class Mammalia; order Primates; family Hylobatidae; genus Symphalangus; species Symphalangus syndactylus. The sequence continues at coordinate 107,856,482 of NC_072426.2, read as the reverse complement.
ATTTTAATAATAAATATGTTAAGATTAAGATAACCATAATATTTTAAATGGAATAAATAGAATAGGTTATTATGTATATGTTTTAGAACTCAAAGAAGAGGTCAGAGCTGGAGAGATAACTTTGAAAGAAATAAATTTGAGATTCATCAATGTATAGCTAAAGGTCTGTAAAATATTAACAGTATTTCCCTCATTTTAGAGATAAGGAAAGTGAGACACACAGTTAAATCATATAGGTAGTCATTCTAGGTTTTCATTTCTTAACCACTATAGCATATTATAATAAAAATTTTCTAATAATCATAAGAATATCATATTTGATATAGTCAAAGAGTTAAGTCTACTGATATTTGCCTCATACGTGTTACAGGGGATATTACCTCCAGAACCTGTAATGTGTTTATTTTAACTTATAGTAAATTATCTCACATTAACCACTGATTTTTTTCTTTCCCTCAGTTTGGGGTGAGTAATATAGATCTGCACCATAGTTTACATAATACACCTGTATATAACAAAAGCAAAAATAGCCTTAAACTACACAGCCTCAAACTTCATTCTTAAAAAACTTGTTTTACAATCTTTCAAAAAAGAAAGAATAGCAATGTCAATTAGAGAAGTACTTCGCCCTCTGTAATCAGAAACTTCTAAACTTCTTCTTGGACGTGGTAGAAAAATTATGTTATTTATCTGACTTTTCCCACCTAGAAAATCATAAGATCATTATTTTTTACCTTGATTATATATCTCCTTTTTGCATTTTGTTGTTGTTGGCTTATCACATCGGTAGTTCACTCAGGAACATCTCAGTTGAACGTATGTGTAATCAATTTTTTTTTCCCTGTGACCTGTATCCTGTCATCTTCTGTTTGTACTGTATATATTGTTTTTCTACATCTTTGACACTTACACTTTTTAGAATTTCATTAGTTATTTCAGGCTCATCATGTAAAACTTTGAAAATGCATGAAAAATTCAGTGTGATATAGTGAATGAGGGTAGAGTCTCAGAGTCACGCTAATTGAATACAAATCTGACCCCAAAACTTACCATCTTAATGTTTTAGGCAAATTATTTAACCTCTCTTAAGAGTCACTTTCCTCATTCATTAAATGGGGATATTGAATAGTGTATAGATTAGGATCACATAAGGTAATTTGTTTGGAACACTTAACAGAATGCCTGGCACGGAGTGAGCACTTAATATGTGTTCAAATGTTGTATACTTCATTTAAATTACTATTAATCACGCTTGTAATCCCAGCACTTTGGGAGGCCGAGGCAGGCGGATCATGAGGTCAGGAGATCGAGACCACGGTGAAACCCCGTCTCTACTAAAAATACAAAAAAAAAATTAGCCGGGCACGGTGGCGGGCGCCTGTAGTCCCAGTTACTGGGAGAGGCTGAGGCAGGAGAATGGCGTGAACCCGGGAGGTGGAGCTTGCAGTGAGCCGAGATTGCACCACTGCACTCCAGCCTGGGCGACAGAGTGAGACTCCGTCTCAAAAAAAATAAAAATAAAAAATAAATAAATAAATAAATAAATCACTATTAAGATAATTCTTTGTACTGTATATTGGTTATTGATTAATAGTTTTCTAAATTTAATGCATTATGGCTGCTGATTTCAGTTGAAATTGAAAGTTAGATTTTTTTTCTTCACATAATTGAATACTTAAGTAATCAATGACATTATTTTAAGTTAAAATATTATGGCAAAAGTGTGATCCTTGTTTATTTCCTGACTTAATTAGGGTTTATAGTTTTAAATATGCATTTTTTCATTTGGAACACTTACAAACACTATATACTGCACACTTAATTTTAGGACAAAGTTTTATCAGTTGTCAATATTGCTTTTACCAATTACAATGGTTTGGATATTTGACCCTTCCAAATTTCAAGGTGAAATTTGATCATTTAGGAGGTGGAAACTAATTGGAGATGTTTTGTTCGTGGGGGCAGATCCCTCATGAATAGCTTGGTGCTGTCCTTCAGTAATGAGTGAGTTCTCACTCTATTAGTTCTCAAAAAAGTTAGCTGTTAAAAAAAGCCTGACACCTCCCTCCCCTCTCTCTCTCACTTTCTTTCTTGCCATGTGATCTCTGCACACTCTTGCTCCCGTTTGCTTTCTGCCATGAGTGGAAGTAGTCTGAGCCTCCCACCAGAAGCAATTGGTGCCATGCTTCTCATAAAACCTGCAGATCCATGAGTCAAAGTTTTTCTTTACATATTACACATGCTCAGGTATTGTATTCCTTTTTAAGCAACACAAAAATGGGTGAAGACACCAGTTCTTGCATATTCATGCCAATTTTTGATAACTTTTTGAATTTGTAATGCAATCATTGTCAAAGAGATGATTCACCACTTCTTGCAAACCTAACATCAATTCCTGCCTTCTATGGAGTTTGTAAATACATATTCAAGATGACATCAAACAGCCATGGTCACAATATATTATTCTGCTTTGTTCCTCTGTTGATAATTATTTCCATAAGATGAAGTATCATAAAATCCAGACTAAAATTATAGCATATGACTAATAAATGTCCCATAGTGTTAAATTAATTCTGATTTCCCTAAGAATATTTACTATAGCAGAATTTTCAAGTGCATCAGACTCTCTCTTGCCTTCAAAGAATGTGAAATTGATTGAGTATAATGTTCTCAGAACTTAGCTGTTATCCAAATTTTTTTTAAAGTGATGTGACATGGAGTTGAGTAATCTAAGTAAAATCTGATTTGTAGGGAAAAATAAAGACAAAATAATTTTATTTTCCAATGCTTACTACGTGCCAAATTCTGTGTAGATGCTTTTTATATATAGCCTATTATAAGCACAATACGGTTACCTCACATATTAACAAGTGCTATTGTTCCTAGTTCACAGAGGATACTATAATATAGAAAAGACAATTAACTTGCCTAATGTAAATGAGCTAGAAAACAATGGAATTTAAATTCAAATATAGGTGTGTTGGTTGCAATCTTCATTCTTTCCACTGGTGTATACTGCCAAAGTTTTAAATATTTGGAAAAATATTTGATGAATACATAATATATTTCCGAAATTATTAGTCCTCTGGATCCACTTTCTACCCTTCTCCTTTGCTTTAGGTCTAAAGAGGTTGTCTTGTATAGACTGTATCACTTCAGTCTTGCAAAAGGATTTGGCCAACAGAGTCATTAGAAGAATGTAAAAGAATAGATGAACAGTGAGGTCAAGATACATATTTCCTCTGTTCAATTTCTGTCAGGTCACTATTAGTTGACTGGATCTAGGTTCACAGTGCATCTTGAACATCCCTCTCCTTATAGCTCCCATTTTTCGTTTCTAGTAATCACTTTCCCACTTCCCCTTCAAACTTAGGGTTAGTTACAGCTCTCCTCACTCTCCTTATTAGCCCATGAGTACTAAAGCACCACCATTGGTGGTTTTTCTAAAAGCTACCCATAAATTAGATTCATCAATTTATCAATTGTCCTCAATTCTACATTGTTTGTTTAATTATTACCTTGTAGGACATTTAATAACATAATTAATTATATTATACTATCTGATATTTTAACACATGAGATGCATTTATCATTGTTGTTTACATTGTCATAGGATTTCATTTGTGCATGGATGGTATTGTGCTACAAATTTCATATAGAACATTTTCTTTCCTTCCAGGTAAATAGCAAAAGAGGGTTGAACTTCATTGCCAAATAAAGTTAATACAGTGTTTATAGTTAAATCATCCCAGAAATCTGTACAGGTGTATACATACTATGGTTTTGGAATAACTTATACAACAAATAGCATTTCTCTTTGATAAATAAAAAAAAAATCGAATCCCAAGAAGTTAGGCAAACTTAAGATCAGAGAGTTAAAGTGGATGTAAATCTACATACCACTCTCTTCTCATTTATGCTTTTTATATTTTCTTTGAATTCCTTTATAGGTTTTGATAGTTCAGAATCTCCTGAAATATTGTGCAATAATCTTCCTAATTTAGTTTTAAAAAGTTCTTGCAAGTCTATTTCTATGATTTCTGAAAATATCTTCTATCAGAAGCATGAATAGAGTGAATGCTTAATTTTGCATTGCTGACTTGACGTAGCAAAGTGCTCAACATTTTGTCTCTGTTTCTTTGTTAAAAATATACTTCAGACTTAATGCGATCAAGTCTATGTACACAATTCTTCCTTGAATTGACAGTTTCATTTTTTCTGAGTTCCTTTTCTTCTATATTTTGTGGTAAAATAATGCTTATAGTGAATTTCAATATTCAATAATCTGATCTCATGAAGATGGTGACTTGTTACATCTGGTGATCTGTGACTTGTTACTAAGATGTAACTGATATTGATTTTTAAGAAATGTTTATAATATAAAATCAGTCAATTCAGAAAGTATTGCTTGAGCTTAGGAACTGTTTTTCAAGATTAAAATTTTAAAGTAGGGTGCAAAAATTAAAATGTTATATAAATTTACTTATCTTAAATAATTAAATTTAGTATATCAGAAATTACAATTTTTCCATCTTACATAATAGAGAAAGAAATTCACTTGTAACTTTCCTTTCAAATAAATCTATGGCCTGTGTATCTGACTTATGAATGAAAGATTTAGATAGATAGATTGCTTGATAGATAGATAGATAGATAGATAGATAGATAGATAGATAATGAGAAATATATACATATATATAATGAGATGAATGGGTAAAATTTTTTTTTTTTTTTTTTTGAGACGAAGTCTCGCTCTGTGGCCCAGGCTGGAGTGCAGTGGCGCAATCTCGGCTCACTGCAAGCTCCGCCTCCCGGGTTCACGCCATTCTCCTGCCTCAGCCTCTCCCAGTAGCTGGGACTACAGGCGCCCGCCCCCACGCCCAGCTAATTTTTTGTATTTTTAGTAGAGACGGGGTTTCACCGTGGTCTCCATCTCCTGACCTTGTGATCAGCCCGCCTCGGCCCCTCAAAGTGCTGGGATTACAAGCGTGAGCCACCGCGCCCGGCCATGAATGGGTAAAATTTTTAAAATGGAAATGTATTTTAACATTATAGGCATTCATAATAAACAGTACTGACATATTCTTGTTAATAATAGTACAGAAATTTCAAATTTGGATTCAAAGTTACAATAATAATAATAGGTAAATGCCACTGATTTATTTTCATCTTTTTAAAATTTTACTTTTTGGCTACTATTTTATCTAACAAGACTTAATAGTCAGTCTGAAAGATCTGTGATCTTCCTCAAAGAGCATTTTATCTATGTTCAGTTCTTAACTTTTTATGGCTTTACATCTGATACCTTCCTGATGATTTTAATTTGCTGAATTGATTCAGAATAGATGTCATGAATTAAGCTAAATAAATAAATTCAGATGGCTTTTGTTTCTTCTTTCAACAAAGAACACTTTTGAGACAAGATTGTTCTATTAATATAAAACATATTTTATGGGAATATTTTATATATTTTGAGATAGCATTAATTGATTATGATTTCTTTCTTCTGTTTTTAAATTGAGATTAAAATAAAATTTAAAAACCTAAAAAAATTTTTTCATTTTACTGTTTTAGTGTTTAGCCATATTCAATGATAATTCAACTTCCATTAAAAAGTAAGGCTATTTATTATAGTGCATTTATATACTCTTATTTTTAAATACTACTGTCAACATCTGTGTTAAGAATGTGTGATACCACTGTAAGGTACAAATACATAATTTATTAACTTATCAGCTGAAAAGGAGTCCATAATATACCCAAATTTTAATGGGTGAATGCTTAATGTTTATAATAACCAAAAAAACTTCACTGTTCTTTGATCTCTCATTTGACTCTGTTTTATCTGCACTTAAACCCTAACTCTGAATTGAAGCAAAACAATATATAGTGAAAAACTCAAATTCTCATTTCTTTTTACATAGGAAAACTATTTCTTGTCATTAAATATTTTTTGTTAAGGTTTTATTGCCGGCTAGACTCAGGTAGAAATTACAGTCAAGACAAAAAATAAAATTCATTGGATCTTTACTATGTTATTATTTCTTTCTTAACTTTTTTGTTTCAAGTCTCTACTCTCCAAAGCCTTTTTTTTCCTTACAGAAGGGTTTATTTGAGCATCATTTTTATTTCATGTACTGTGCTAGATGCTATGGAAATAAAGAAAAAAACGTACTCCCTGTTTTCATGTTGCTTTCGTCCAGTAGCAAAAAAAAAAAAAAAAAAAAAAAAAAGTATATGCTATCGATTAGAATATTTTGTGACATGCTTAATAATAAAAATATGTCAAGAAGAAGTAGTACATAGAGTTAATTATTAACTACACTGAGGTCCTAGAGATACAGGTCAAAGAGATTATGAGTGGTATAATGGAGGTGCAGCATTTTGCAGGATAAAGACGGATAAGAAAAAAAGCTTTCTAAAGACAGATGAATGGTGATAGGAAATTGGGTGTTACTTTTCAGGAAACTCAAAGTGGCTCACCAAGGTTGGAAAGCAAACTTTAAGAGAAAGTGATGGGAGCAGGAGCAGGAAAGAAACATAGAGTTCAGGAAAACCAAGAAATCCCATGGTTTTTGTGCAAAGCTAAGGGGTGTGGGTTTTTTTTTTATCACTCTTTGAAGGATTTGAAACACAGAAATGATATCATCAGATTACTACTTTGAAAAAAGTACTCATATGACAGCATAACGAGTAAAATTGCTAGAAAGTCATAGTAGATATAAATAACCTAGAAGGTATAGCAAACATTGAAGCTGGTGATGATGAGGCACAAGAAATAGACTTGAATTGAAAGCAGAAATAAATATTGGCTTTTGGGCTGTGAATAAAAAAAAAATACTTAAGACGATGGCCTGATTTGTTTTCTGAGCAACTGGATGCTAATCAAAGAGAATGAGCAAGAGAAGAATCTTATCTGGTATCCTGGAAAATGAATCTCATTTTGGACACATTGAGGCACCAGTAAGCAACTGAATGTCAAGTGAATATCATGAGCAACCTTCCTCAAGAATAATAGACTTTTCAGAGTAAGGAAAAGAATTTGATCACTAATCTTAAATTTATAACGTCTGACGTAAGGAGGTGTATGAAATAGGCATTAAAAATCTGTAAATGTATCTAATCTATTTCCAGAGACCCTGGGGGAGAATAAAGTTCAGTGAGAGGCTCTTATCACTTGACTTTAACCTCAACATTGTTGTAAGATACATTTTTGTTATGCAAACTCAGATTATGTTGTACCTTGGCTGTTTTTTTTTTTTTAATGACAGATGAAATACAAACTCTTTGGCACTCCAGGCTACATCATGGCTTTCAAACCTTATCTGCCTCCAGTTTTTCCCACATACGATATGCTACAGTGCAAATGAAAAACCAGATATTCCCCGAATAGCCAGTTAATCGTTTCTCCTTGATTTAGAATGCAGTATCTGTAAATCCACCAGTGAAATTCCCTTCGAATATGAACCTTCTTTAACCTTACTTAATTTTTCTCAGTTGTAAGCATTAAAACTATGTGAATTTTGTTTAAATCTTGTTTATTGTTTCCTCCTCATTATTTATGTGTAATATAATACATGTATGGTTATATTGTGCATTTATTTTATTTCCTTGCTACTAGATCAAAATTTCTTTTAGGGCAGTATGTATATTTTACTCCTTCAGGCTTTCTTTCCAATACTTTACTCATAGTATATACTTAATAAGTATTTAAAATAGTGAATTAAATATAACACAGGTTACATGGAAAATATACTGCAGTTAAGTATATATGTAATTAATATTGTATAATTTAAATAAACATTGTGATATCTTGAAATGAAAATGCTTATTTTATAAGTAAAGATGTGAGAACTATTACTTACACAACTATTTTGCCAGCCACTACATCATATCTGTTTAACTAAGTTTTTTTGTTATAAAAGTTATTATCATCTGGAAATTTAGAATAAAATTGCTCTTATGGTTCTAAATGCGCAGGTATAAATAATGCGGTGTCTTCATAAAATTTAAGTATTAAAACAACACACCAATTTAAGGCACATAATGTATACATAGAATACCTTTTAGTAAGTAGTATAGTTAAAATAAAGTGTAATCTATTTGTTGTGGAGGATAGATTACAAACTTGATGCAGTAGAAAATGCACCAATATCATAATGAAATAGAGAAGAATCAGAGGCCGTGAGATAAGAAAAAGAGTGTAAGTTATTTGACTTTTTTGAGCAAGAGCATCCTCATGGGTAAATGCATTTGTATTTTGCAGGGCTACTATTAGGTCTAAAAAAAACCCTGTAATGTGACTAGAACATATTTGCACTCAACACATGATTGTTATTGTTACTAATGTTTGTTATTATCAATATTATCGGTTCCAGTACAATTGCACTAGCTATGTATATACACATCTCTTTATATGTTCATGTATAAAGAAATAGGAAAAATGCTTATCCATGGAAAGATTATAAATACAAAGTGACTAGCATATCAATATTTTATATCAAATGTATGTTGACAGTATAGTCAGTAGCTTATTTATTTCTTAATATTTCAAGGAATTTTCATATTTATATTAATATGCAACATCAAAAATTAATAAAATTATTACATATATACACTTATTTTATTTTAAATCATGTTACTCTATGTTAGGAAAGTGAACAGTTGTTAAAATGAAATACACAATGCTTTATCACCACAAATCTAAAGGAAATTAAATGCCTGTTGGAGAGCACAAGTCTATGTAATGAAATCATCCTTTTAAAATTTAAACATTATTCATTTAAGACAGTTTCTATTAGCTAGTTTTGTCTTTCGTTTAAAATTTACAAGTAGATAGCTTGAGTAAAATGGCATCCTTATTAGGAAGTCCAAAAGTGCTATCTGTGTCTCTGTATATTATAAATTGTCTATCCGACTCCATGGAACTACTGCTGCTGTATCTCAAAAGACTAAACCCACAACGACTTCTAATTTATGAAGCCCCAAATCAAAGTTTTCAACTTAGAGATGTTATCAGTTTAAATCCAAACATTTTAATATGATTTTTAAAGAATGACTCATTTAGAGTGTGTCACTTATTCTGACCTTTAAGAATTATAATAATGACCAAATCATTTTACTTAAAACACACTATGGAGTTTTACTTTCTCTTGACTTTTTACTTTTTTTTCCTTTCTAATTCAGATAGCAAAATTTGTTCATTGTTAACAATTAGATAATTTACAAAAGTGTACACTAAAAAAAAAAAACTCTACCATTAGTTTTTTTATTTACCATTGAGAAAGTCATGAGTGTTATTATTCTATTTGAAGAAATAAGATAGGTAAACTTTCTAAAATACTTAACCAAAATAGTTCACTCGAACTACCCAGGTTTGAACTGTGTGGGTCCACTCACACAAAGGTTTTTTTTTCAATGAATATATCAACTTTTTGAAGATTTGCAACAACTTGAAAAAATTCACAGATGAATCCACATAGCCTGGAAATATTTAAAAAATTAAGAAAAGGTAAGATATGTCATGAATACATAAAACATTTGTAAATATTAGCATATTTTATCATTTAGTACCATAAAATACACACAAATCTATTACAAAAAGTAAAAATCAAAACTTGTGTACACGTTTACAAATAGTAATGGTGCCACTGGCTGTTGAGAGAAATGTAAAAAAAGTAAAAATACTGTATTAAATTATAACTGTATAAAATTAACTATAATAGTATTATACTAGTGTAATAATTTTGTAGCCACCTCCTGTTATTGCAGTGAGCTCTTGTTGTATCCACTTAAAACACCATGTGATGCTAATCATCTCCCTGTGAGCAGCTTGTCTCGCCAATAAATTGCATACTGCAGTAAAAAGTGATCTCTCATAGTTCTCATGTATTTTCCGTGGTGTTTAGTGCAATACAGTAAACCTTAAATAACACCATGAGATCCACATGCAGTGCCACTAGTGATGCTAGAAGTGCCTCCAAGAAGCAAAGTCATGACTTTATAAGAAAAAGTTAAATTGCTTCTTATGTACCATAGAATAATGTCTGCAGTTCCAGCAGTTGCCCACCATTTCAAGATAAACAAATTCAGCATTAGGACCATTGTAAAAAAGAATAGAGAATTTGTAAAACCGTTGCTGCAATTACTCCAGCAGGCACAAAACTTTGCACTTCTTGTGAAACATATGCCTTTTTATCTTGTATTAAAAATGCAGCTTTTATGTGGATGCACACTGCTATAAGAAAGGCATACCTGTAGACTCACAAAATTTGAGAAAAAGGGAAGTCATTATATGACAAAGCAAAAGGAAAGTGAAGGATCCAAAGCTGGAAAATTTAATGCTAGCAAAGGATGGCTTGATAATTTTAGAAAGAGATTTGACTCTAAAAAGTGTCCAGATAACAAGAGAAGCAGCTTCTGCTAACCAAGAGGCAGCAGAAAAGTTCCCAGACACTACTAAAGGAATCCTTGAGGGGAAAAGATATTTGCCTCAACAGATTTTTAATGCAGATTAAAGTAGCCTATCCTGGAAAATAAAAATGCCAAGAAGGATGCTTATTAGTAAGGAAGAGAAGCGATCTCCAGGATTTAAGGCAGAAAGGGATAGGCTCACTCTACTGTTTTATGCAAATGTTGTTGATGTTTTGATCAGCTCGGCCCTTATCTATAAAGCTACTAATTTCCAAGAATTAAGAGGAAAAGATAAACACCAGCTGCTAATCTTTTGTCTATCTGACAAGAGGTCTTGGACAATGAAAACGCTTTTACTGGATTGGTTTGATTAATTATTTGTCCTTGAAGTCAGAAAATACCTTACCAGTAAGAGACTGCATTTTAAAGTTCTTTTAACAGTGGATATTGCCCCTGGCTACCCAGAACCCCAAGAGTTCAACACTAAGGGCATCACAGTGGTCTACTTACCCCCATACACAAAGTCTATGATTCAACCTCTAGTCCAAGAAGTCATAAGAACCTTTAAAGCTCATTACATATATTACTCTGTGGCAAGGCTTATCAAGGCTGTGGAAGAGAACCCCAGTAGGGAGAACACCGTGAAAGTCTGGAAGGATTACAGCATTGAAGATTCCATCACTGTTATAGAAAAAGCCATAAAAGTCTTCAAGCCTGAAACAATAAATTTCTGCTGGATAAAACAGTGTCCAGATGTTTTGCATGACTTCACATGATTTACAACAGAACGAATTAAGGAAATTAAGAAAGAGATTATAGCTATGGCAAAAAAGTAGAAGTTGAAGTGTTTCAAGATAGACTCCTTAGAGAAATGCAAAAACTAATAGACACCACACCAGAGTAATTAGAAGAAAACAACTTGATGAAAGTGAGTGCTTCCAAACCAGTGTCAGAAGATGAGGAAGAATATGTAGAAGCAGTGACATAAAACATACTGGCATTAGAGAATCTGACAGAGGGTTTGATTTTTCAGGATATATTTTTACTTATTTTATGGCATGGACCCTTCTATTAGATGGATACTAAAATTAAAGCAAATGGTAGAAGAAGGATCGGTACTATATAGAAACGTTTGTAAATAAATGAAAAAACAAAAAAATCAGACTGAAATTACAATGCATTTCCATAAAGTGACAGTGGCTGTGCTTGCCTCTCCTAACTCCTCTTTTTCACCTCTTCCACCCCTGAGACAACAAAGCCAAACGATCCTTTCACCCTCTGCCTTGCCAGCCCATTCAGTTTGAAGACAATGAGGATGAAGACCTTTATGATGTTCTACTTTTACTTAATGAATAGCAAATATTTTCTCTTCTTTATGATTTTCTTAATAATATTTTATTTTCTCTAACTTATTTTGTTATAAGAATACAGTATGTAGTACATATAACATTAAAAGTATATGTTAATTGGCTGTTTATGTTACTGGTAAAGCTTCTGGTTTACAATAGCAGTTAGCAGTTACATTTTTGAGAAGTCTAAAATTTTATGCAGAATTTTGACTCTTAAGAGAGTGAACTAGGACTCCCACCCCTAACCCGTTTGTTACTCAAAGGTCAGTTGTACTTAAACATTGTTGAGGTATTAAATATAGACAAAGGTTCAAGCAGTGTTTATGGATTAAACTACTTGGAAAACTACATGTGAAGCCCAAAATCCAGGTCAGCATATTCTTATTGTTTATCCTTCAAAATTAAATCAAGGTTAAATGTATATTATAAGCAATTATCACCATATATTATTATACAAATTCTAGCAAAAAATTAAATTTTTTAAAGGGAAAATTACATTTTAAAAATTAATGGTGTCTTCCACGTCTTTAAATTTTCTTTGGAATTTGTTTTAGTAGAATAATGAGGTTTTGTTTATTTTTTAGAATCTAAATTTAATGAAGTTTTGGATTTAGTTATAATTAAAAATTACACAATTGTTATATATGCAACTACTGTAATACCTATGTAACACCTTAGAGCATACAAATGTGTATTATTATAGTTTTATAGGAGTTTATAATTATTTTCAGATTCTTAACTTTGTGGTCTGTTGCTTTGTGTGAACATCACAAAAGTTTTGTCAAATAAGCAAGAGAAAATTTGTTCCTGTGTTCTAAATGAAGAAACTGGAACATACCAAGTTAAATAAAGAGAAGGCAAATTCGAGAGAAGAACTAACGTATATGCCAAAGTAAGAAGTCGGAACCGAACCATTAGAAAATTTTAGGATGCCTCCAAATTTTCAGAACTAATTTCTCCTAGTGACTCAATATACTATTTGGGCTATATCTTTCCTGTACTTTTTTTTTCTGTCATAGTGTATTATATATAGTTTTGAAAACTGCCAAAAAAGAATGAAGATATAGATTAGAAACCAGGTATCTCAATAAATTCAACTTGGACTGTATTATTACACTTATGAAAATTTCTAAATTTAAATGTATTTCTTTGTAAAGGCATTTTAAAACATTGAAATTATATGTGAGAAATGACAGGTATTCTTTGGATTTGAATGTTATTGACATAAACATTGTATTCATGTTAATAGATAATTTAACAGACAATATTGTCAGAGCTGCTACTGTATAATTTTAGTATAACCAAGTATCACATTGATCTTCCTACTCTTCCATTCTTCGGCACCTCTGAAAAGGTAGCCATCCAGGTGCTATCTTAAACTTCTTTCCACAAGTATGAATTTGGCATATTTTAAGTGTTGGAAGGTACAGATGTATATATTCCTTCTTAGGACTCATTTTAATTTCTTACCCATGCTAATTTCTTGTTTTTAAAAAACTGATAAAAGTCATAAGTGTGTCACTTAGCATATGTATTCTTTCTATTCCCAGTGTTTGTTCAAGTCATATGGTAGAGCTGGACCTCTCAACTTTATCACATCATGCATACATGGAAAATGATGCCAGCACCATGTGCAGGGGGAAATGGAGAAGGCCTTTGGGGGCTGGAGCAAATAGGCCTGGGGCATAGGCGACAGCTCTAGGGACTGACTGAAGAGAAAAATATCTCAGCATACTTCTAACGTACCAAAGTCATCAGTTCTGAGTTGCATTTTGTATTTAAGGGTGTGAGGTTTAAAATTTTTTGAGTAGATGCTCACATCCAGGCACAGACACCTACTAACTTTATTATATGGGGTAAGTAACTTCATTTCTTTGACACTCAGTTTTTATATCTGTAAAATGGAGCTGATGAGGATAACTACTTCAGACAGTGTGTATGGTTAAATTAGAGTGTTGATTCCTTAGCAAATTCCTTGACAAGTACTCAACATTCAATAAGTTTCATTTTTTACCCACCCCTCATTCCCATTCTACCAAGTTCAGATCTACTTGGAACAGAGTTGGAAAGGGCCATTATAGGTGTATGGAGCACTCTTAGTCAGAAATGAATTAAGTCATGGAAACAGCATAAAAACATCTGTGAGAAGCAAGCATGTGTCATCAAGGTCCAAATGAAATCTGTTTATTGAACGGAAAGAAATTATTCATCTGCTCTTTGTCCAGGCTCCTCTGTCAGCTCTCACAGTACTTTGGCAACTGAAAATCAAATCTCTTTCCTCTGGCAATAAAACTTTCCCATTGATCTATCTTTGATAGTTTGACAATGTTACCCTTCTGCTTCTCATACATCTCAATAAAGGAAAGTGTCATTTTCTACCATTTATTTAGTTTTGTCATCTCTGTTTATAATGTTGGTTTATAACCAACATTAGCCTTTTAATGTTGAAGAGGATTTGCTACGTGAACTCTATGTTTGTGAAGAGAAAGGCAATGCACAGGAAACAGAGGAGACAATATTGGCGATAAATGGAATGATGTAAATTAACTCATTCACTTCCAAACAAGATATTATGTTCCAGACAGAATAAATAATTTGGCAGGGACTGTATAATTATCGAGTGGCAGAACAAGGTCTGAAGCCAGAAATTTCATCTCATCAGTCAGTGTCTTTTCTAAACCATAATTGCCTTCCTATTAGTGAGTATCTTTTCTCCCAAGGGCAATTGAGGAAAAAGTGTTGCCTTTACAAAGTCTGTCATGAAAGGGCCATGCCCCTGGATATAAAGAGCAGTCACTGAGTTATAGGGAGTATCTTCTGCAACATATAGGCATACCTCAAAGATATCGCAAGTTCAGTTCCAAGCCACCACAATAAAGTGAGTATCACAATAAAGCAAGTCACACAAATTTCTTGGTTTCCAAGTGCATTTAAGAGTTATGTTTACACTATAATGTACTCTAAATGTACAATAGCATTATGTATAAAAATACATAATTTAAAAATAATTTATTACTAAAAAATGCTAACAATAATCTGAGCCTTCAGCAAGTTATAATCTTCTTGCTAGTGGAGGGTCTTGCCTCAATGTTGATGACTGCTGACTGCTCTGGGTGATGATTGTAGTAGGCTGGGGTTGGCTGTCGCAATTTTTTTAAAAAAAACAACAGTAAGGTTTTCCATATCAAGCATGCAAGGCTGTTTGATAGCATTCCACGCACAATAGAACTTATATCAAAATTGGAGTTAATCCTTCAAACCCTGCCACTTCTATGGCGTCTAAGTTTATGCAAGATTCTAAATCCTTTGTTGTCATTTCAGCAATGTGGACAGCATCTTCACCAGAAGTAGATTCCATCTCATGAAACCTCTTTCTTTGCTCTTCTCTAAGAAGCAACTCCTCATCCATTTAAATTTCTTCATGAGATTGTAGCAATTCAGTTACACCTTCAGGCTCCACTTCAAGTTCTAGTTCTCTTGCTATTTCCACTACATCTGTAGTTACTTCTTGGACTAAAATATGGAATCCCTCAAAGTCATCCATGAAGGTTGGAATCAGCTTCTTCCAAACGTTGTTGATATTTGATGACCTTCCATAAATAACAAATGTTCTTAATGGTATCTAGAATAGCTAATCCTTTCCAGAAGGTTTTCGATTTACTTTGTCCAAATCCATCAAAGGGATCACTATCTATGGTAGTTATTGCCTTGCAAAAGGTATTTCTCAAATAATAAAACTTGAAAGTTGAAATTACTCCTTGATCTATGGGCTGCAGAATGGATGTGCTATCAGGTGTGAAAACAACATTCAACATTTGTACATCTTCATTAGAACTCTTGGCTGACCAGGGGTATTGTCAATGACCAGTAATATTTTAAAAGGAATCTATTTTTTGAGCAGTAGTTCTCAATAATGAACTTAAAATATTTAGTAAACCATGCTTTAACCAGATGTGCTGTCATCTGGGCTTTGTTTTTCCATTTCTAGAACAAACAAATATTGACTTTAACCTGCAGTCACCTGCTGCATTAGCTCCAAACAAGAGATTAAGCCTGTCCTTTGAAACTAAGCACTGACTTCTCCTCTCTAGCTATGAAAGCCCCTGATTGCATTATCCTCCAATAAAAGGCTGTTTTATCTTCATTTAAAATCTGTTGTTTAGTATAGTCGCCTTCAGCATTTATCTTAGCTAGATTGTTCTGCATTACTTGCTCAAGCTTTTTCATCAGCACCTGCTGCTTTACTTTGCACTTTACATTATGGAGACAGCTTATTTCCTTAAACCTCATGAACCAACTTCTGCTAGCTTTTAACTTTTCTTCAGCTTCATTACCTCTCCAAGCTTCCCTAGAATTGAAAAGAGTTAGGGCCCTGCTCTAAATCAGGATTTGGCTTAAAGGAATTTTGTGACTGGTTTGATCTTCTATCCAGGCTATTCAAATTTAGTTCATATCAGAAATAAGGCTGTTGTCACTTTCTTATCATTTCTGTCTTCTCTTGAGTAACACTTCTAATTTCCTATGAGAATTTTTCCTTTGCATTCACAACTAAGCTGTTTAAGTCATGAACCCCAGCTTTTAGCCCATTTCAATCTGGACATGCCTTCCTCACTAAGCTTAATTATTTCCAACTTTTGATTTAAAGTGGCTCTTCCTTTCACTTGATGACCTAAATGCCGTTATAGGGTTATTAATTGGCCTAACTTAAATATTTCAGTATATTTCAATATTGTCGTGTCTCAGAGAACAGGGAAGCCCAAGGGGAGGGAGAAAGACTGAGGAATGGCTGGTTAGTGGAGTAGTGAGAACATATGTCAATTAAGAACATTTATCAACTAAGTTTGTCACTTTATATGGTCACAGTTCATGGAGCCCCAAAACAATTACAATAGAAATATCAAAGATCACTGATTTCAGATGACCATAACAGATACAATAATAATAAAAACACTTTAATATTGTAAGAATTACCAAAATGTGACACAGAGATGGGAAGTGAACACCTGCTATTGAAAAAATGGTACCCGGCTGGGCGCGGTGGCTCACGCCTGTAATCCCAGCACTTTGGGAGGCTGAGGCTGGTGGATCACAAGGTCGGAGTTCAAGACCAGCCTGGCCAATATGGTGAAACCTCATCTCTACTAAAAACACAAGAATTAGCTGGGCGTGGTGGCACATGCCTGTAATCCTAGCTACTCAGGAGGCTGAGGCAGAAGAATCGCTTGAACCGAGGATGTGGAGGTTGCAGTGAGCCAAGATCATGCCATTGCACTCCAGCCTGGGCAACAAGAATGAAACTCTGTCTCAAAAAAAAAAAAAAAAGGTACCCATAGATTTGCTCGACACAGGGTTGCCACAAAGGTTCAATTAGTTAAAAATGCAACATTTGGCCATGCATGGCGGTTCACGCCTGTAATCCTAGCACTTTGGGAGACCAAGGCAGGCCAATCACCTGAGGTCAGGAGTTTGAGACCAGCCTGACCAATATGGTGAAACCCCGTCTCTACTAAAGATACAAAAACATCAGCCAAGCATGGTGGTGGGCACCTGTACTCCCAGCTACTTAGGAGTCTGAGTCAGGTGGATCACCTGAGGTCAGGAGTTTGAGATCAGCCTGATCAATATAGTGAAACCCTGTCTCTATTAAAACTGCAAAAATTAGCCCAGCATGGTGGCATGCACCTGTAGTCCCAGCTACTCAGGAGGCTGAGGCAGGAGAATTGCTTGAACCTGGGGGGCGGGGCTTGCACTGAGTTGAGATCGCACCACTGCACTCCAGCCTGGGCTACAGAGCAAGACTCCCTCTCAAAAAAAAAAAGTAAGAAAGAAAGCATCATTTGTGAAGTTCAATAAAACATGACATGCCTGTATTCTTTAAAAATCACAAAATAGAGCAGATGAAAATGCACATTCTTTACACATTTGAAATATCATGTATAATTTAAATAAGTTGTACATTTTAATGTAACAGCAAATGAATGTAATATATAATATCTGTTTATTTGGGTAATATAGCAATTCAAGTAGAAAAAAAATCAGTGAGGTAAGAAATATCTCTATAGCTGTCATTTACTTGTACCATTAATTAATCATTTACCATATGTTACTCACTGTATTAAGCTGTTTATACAAATTTCATCCAATAATCACAAAAATCCAATGAAGAAATCTTATAATTAATATCATCTTAACAATGAGTAAACTGAGCCAAGTTAGAGAAGTTAAATGACATGCTCCAATTCATACAAATATAAGAAGTAAATTCAAAATTTGGACACAAGCTTGTCTGACTACAAGTACATTCCTATCACAATGCACATCATATCACTAATATTAAAATATTTAAAAGAAGCCTCAGCTAAGGGTCAACTTGTCTACCTTTGACTCTTTTCAAGAGATGCATTTTGTGTCTTTCTACAATCTTGCATGTGTGTTTAGATATCTTTCTTTTGTTCTTTAAATGATTGCTACCACTCTTAATTCTCAATGAATTAACTTTTACAGATTTGTCAGAGGACTGTTATTGTCCAGCCAACTCAGTCTAGGCAGAGTCATCATGGCCATCTCTAGCCCCTTTATTGCTGTCTCAAATGGGTCATCTTTGTCCCCTCAATGTCTAAAATAATCTGTATAAGCATGCCACTTTTAAAGGTAAATGCCAAGAGTCAAAAATTTTATGTCAATAATCAAGACTGACAAGTTTTACAATGCAAATTTACCAGAAATGTATGAGAATAACAATGCTCTTCAACACTAGGTGAAACAGTATTTGGAAGTAGTTTGTATTATTATTTAAATTGTGATTGGCTTTCAATGAAAAGAGGCAAGTAAAAAAAATCAGCTGAATCTCATTATGCATCAAATACTGGAGAATATACAAGAATATGTTAACAACGTTTACTTCTTGTGAGAAGAATTACCATTGGCATTACCTTCTTCTATTTGTTTTTTTGTATTTTCTAATTTTCTGAAATAATATTATATGATTATGAATTATATATTATTGTATTTATAACCAGTGAAAACAGTTTCATATAACATCAAATTTCATTAAAGTTATCTTCTTCCTCTTCCTCCTCTTTCATTTCTTCTCCTTCTTCTTCTATATTTTTTCCTAAAATAGCTTTATTTTTCTCCTGGCTAGTGGTTAGTTGGAAGGACACGTAACAAAACACATGATACACTCATATAACCATAAAAATATGAAAAAAAATATAGCCCTAAAATCAAAGTGATAATTTCTCCTTGCTACCATATTAGTACAATGTGAATTATGCTTTTTCTAATGTTTCTAGTAATGATAACATGGTACATATATTACCAGATGTAAACTATTTTTTATTTTTTCCTACAAGAATCACCTCAGGAGAACTATGGCATAGTTTAGCCTTATTTAATATCTTTCTGAGCTCCTGTGCAGATATGTTTTTTTGGAAATGTAGTCTAGAAGAAATACATGAAGTAGTTTCACCAGATTACATAATTATATTGTAAAATATCAAAGGCAAAGAGCTACTTGTGAGGTGGCATAAAACCAATAAAATTCAATGCACATTAAGATTGTAAGTGACCAAGTGGCAACAGTTTTACAGTCCTAAGAATGGGTGACAAATTGATTTCCTTTGCCAGGACACTTCTATTCATGAGGAAAAAGAAAAAAAAAAAGACTCCACAAAGTCCAACCAAATAGTAGTAATGACTAAAATGTAATATACAGAGAAGACTCCACTAAGGCAGAAGACAATAAAATTGAGAAGAAATCTATAAAACAAAGTCAACTGTGAGATTTCAGATATATACAGTGAATTAGTTTTGTATAGTCACGTCATTTTGTATTAATATATTGAAAAGTTAGTACATATTTTGCCTGAATTACAAGATTTGATAAATTATATAGGGTAAATTTACCAGGTAATTGTGAGTAACAAATTTTAATGTCTCTATGAAATAAAATGATTTTTGAAGGAAGGTTTTAGGAACATTTTGTTATCTTTCTTTTCTTTTAATAATGCAGTCATCTTTGACTTCCAGAGTAAAAAAAGAAAAAGAAAAAAAAAATGCGTACCCTATAGGATCACTATATCTCTGCAGGTTAAGTCAAATCTGAAAAAAGTAATAATTTCTAAAGTTTTTCCTCTTTAGGTAACTCTAAACTCAAGGAGAGACTTTTTAAATTATAGGATTTTCATATCTCTAATAGGCACTTCTAATTTGAAATTTCCCAAACCAACATGTTCCCCCACAATCTCTTCCTCATTGGTAAATGATGCAAACACCCATTGAGCTGTTACAAGCAAAAAGCTGTAAGTTATTCCTGCCACCTCTATCTCTCTTACCTCGTATACTTCCTATACTGAATTCATCCCCAAGTTTCCTAAGTCCATATCACAAAACCCACCTTCCTTATGCAAGGTAATAATAAAGTCATACCTGGAGAACTTTGGTAATAGCCTCTTAAGGTGTCTCACTTCATATGTTCTTGCCTTACTCCTATTTTTCACATGATAAAATTTAAGCCCTAGGATAGTCCTACTTAAAAACTTGTCACAGTGTTTTCTTTGTACATAGGATAAAATGAAAATACACTGCAGTGGCCTACATGGTCTTGTCTTATCTGGCACCTTACCAGGTCTGCACCTTGTCTTTAACCCAATTCCTTTCCTGTCTTCATGGCCAACCACATGCTGTCATCCTTTAAGCCTTCAGCATCTTCAGAACTAGCCAATGTGGCCTCAGGGCCTCTGCATCACGATGTCACCCCTGTTTCAAATTTTCTCTTCCCTCCAATGCCCTTCACCCCCTTATCACTATCTAACATACTCTTCAATTGACCTTCTCATTGTACACTTTAGGTTTTCCTTAAAAATAGTAGTGGTGGATTATAGCATGTCAATTTCTCAAAAAAAATTAAACATAGAATATGATCCAGTAGTCCATTTCTGAGTATCCAAAAAGATTGGAATCAGAAATATGAACAGATATTTGTACACTGATGTTGATAGCAGTTTTATTATAACCAGAAGGTAGAAGCAACCCAAATGCCCATCAACATATGAATGGATAAACTAAGAATATCATATACATAAAATAGAATATTATTCAGCCTTAAAAATGTATGATTTCCTAATATGTGCTACAACATGGATGAATCTTGAAAACATTGATAATTAAATAAGCCAGACACGAAAGAACAAATACTACGCATTTCCACTTATATAAGGTAAATAGAGAAAGTAGAATAACAGTGACCAGGAACTGTGTGGAGGAAGAAATAGGGAGTTATTGTTTAAGGAGTAGAGAATTTCAACTTGCAATGTTAAAAAAGTTTTGGAGAATGATAGGGATGATGGTTCCACAACAATGTGAATATACTTATGCTACTGAATTGTACACTTAAAAATTGTTAAATTTATGTTGTGTGTATTTTACCACAATTTTTAAAAATCTCTTAAAAATTACAGTGGCACTTCTTTTTTAATTTTCTCTTTCAACAACAAGCATTTCCCATATTAAAATTATCATTAAAATTTAACGCTAAAATAATTAGAATTTATCATTGTAGATCTGTATTTGTTCATATGATTAGCAAATCTTCGCTATATGAGCCTATAGGTTTCATGAGGGCAGTAACCTTGGTTTCTATATTTTCTTTTCCTTCTTAATCTTTTTTTGTTTGTTACCCAGCCCAAACTCCTGGCCTCAAGCAATCCTACCACCTCAACCTCCCTAGTAGCTGGGGCTACAGGTGTGCAGCACTGTGCCAAGTTAATTAAAAAAAAATAGAGATGGGGCCTCACTCTGTTCCCCAGGCTGGTCTCAAACTCCTGGCCTCAGGCAGTCCTCCTGCCTGAACCTCTCAAAGTGCTGGAAATGTAAGCATGAGCCACTGCATCCAGCTTGGTTTCTGTGTTTTCTGAGTTACATAGTTTGGTTTTAATTATCTCACTGCCCACTTTGTGCCAAGTGGAGGGACCACCACCAGTAACATTGAATCAATCTCTGC
This sequence comes from Symphalangus syndactylus, assembly GCF_028878055.3. NCBI lineage: Eukaryota > Metazoa > Chordata > Mammalia > Primates > Hylobatidae > Symphalangus > Symphalangus syndactylus. The sequence continues at coordinate 107,834,717 of NC_072426.2, read as the reverse complement.
TAAATGAATGGCTAAAGGCTACATCTCTAATACAACAACATATGATATATGTTTAAATAAACATTTGATTTTGGCATATTTTTAGATTTACAACAGTTTTCCATATAGTCGTTACTATTTTCCCTGATGTTGACATCTGATATTACCATGATATATTTTCAAACTAAGAAAAGCAATATTGATATATCGCAATTCAATAAGCTTGAGATATCATTTCAGTTCCACTTTTCTACTTATCCCCAAGATCTATTCCAGAAGAATGGTATTTTTGATGTAGCAATGCGGAGTAATAGTTTTCTGAATTACCCTAATAGTTTCCAGAATAAGACTGTAATACCTATAGGGAAAATAAATATATATACTTCTTGTCTACACTATTTTATATACATATATAAACTTAAAATGTAAATATATCAATTTGCAGCACTCTATTATGACTTCTTTTGGTTAATTACCCAGTATTATATATATTTTTTATTTCCTAACTTGGTGTTTCTTCATTTGTTTACAGAAAGAAAAGAAATTTATGTGGTTTCCAAAAGAAAAAAAAATGAGTCTCCTCTGGAAATATAGTTTTGTATTCAATTCTTGCTTTTTTTCTCTCTTTTTTCTTCATTTAAAAAAAATTTTTTTTGTGCTCACACATTTTAAATATCCTTTAAACTCTAATCACAGAATGTAGAAAGCAACTATTGTAGTATATTTCAAAGCACTTTTATCCCTATTTTAAATTATTTATCATTTAAGTATTTGTTTCTATTAATATATATCCATGCATTACATATACTGATGCTCTCAGATTGGCAGACACTTAAAAGAACAAATAGTTGTGGACAGAATCATGCAGAAGCATCTGTGAGCAAATGTCACACAAAACAAAGAACATTTTCCAACAGCTGAGCATCAGTTTGGAGACATCAAAGTAATCACATGAAATTCATATATTTTAGAGACAGATGTTAATTCCAAGTTTCTTTTAAGAAACACAAACAATTCTATCATAATCATCTTCCTTAAGCAAACAAACAAAAAAACCAAAACCAATTGAGTGTTTTAATATAAAAATAAATAAAAAAGATTTCAATGTTCTTAAGAATACTGGATAAAAATCAAGAACAACACTATATAACTTATGTTAGAATTCATGTTTACTTTTATATTTATTGACACACAAAAATTTTAATTACATGAAGGAATATCTTATGTGTATAGTGTTCAAAGCTGACTAATGTTAATTCTACACACTTATGTTTTTATTTCATTAAGACATACTAACTTACGTGTTTAAATATTTCTTAAATGTTATACTTGCAACAAAATCAACATCCTTCTAGCTGTATAAAATATTATTTTCAAAATGATTTTTTAAAATGTTTCCTCCTAAATGTGTCATTACGATGCATTTATATTATGTCTTTGATAGTACTAATCCTTTGGCAATGGTTCCAAAATTTTAGCTTGTCATCATTTTGCAACTAAGTAAAAATAATCTGTATTTTACTACTACCAGCAAACTAATTTATCATTGTAAATCTAATTTTTCATTAACTAGAGCTCACAGTATGCATTGAGTTATTCAACAACACATACATTATTTATTCTAAGAATGTGGGAATAAAACAAGTTAATATGAAAAACATATTAAAGAGAGAAATGGGACTGCTTTATCCTGGAATCATTACAGATATTACTCAATATCCTTCGGTGTTTATAGGTAAGCAATTAAAAGAAATGATACTTATATCAACAATGCAAGTCAGTGACACCTGAAATTATCCAATAAAAATAAATTTTGAATCAGCATGTTTTATTTCCTGAGTGAAAAATATATTTTGCACACACTTTTAAAAATAGTTTAAATTTTAAAAAGGTATTTGCTAATTCCAATTTAAAGAAATTATCCCTGCATTCAAGCATACTCATTAACTTCACTACTTATTAGCTATTAGCCTATTGCTTTGCTCTCAGAAGTAATGGATTATTTTATCATTTTATTCTGTTGATTAAATCTTTTTATGTGAGTGATTCTAATTTTAGTTCAATGCATGCCTTCAAAATTTCATGTGTGTATTTATGAACAGAGTGTCATGTAATACCAGAAACTATAATAGATGTGAGACTCTTACTCTTTTGTGGAAAGTGTTATACTGGAGTAGAATATACTCCAGTGTACTCTACTGAAGTAATAACTTCCAGTAATGATTACATTTTATTGTATTTACAGCAAATGAGCAGAAAATGTATACTACTTGGTATTTAGAAAATAAAATATAAATATTACAGAATGGAGACTTCTATTTAATTTTGTATTTTAAAGATTTTATTGTCAACTAATTTAGCTCTTAGATTCTGGAAATGTCTTGCAATTTTTCTTTGAGCTTTTCTAGCTTTCCTATGATATAACAAATGCAATGTTAAAATATTAGAAATTAAATTAGTGTCATTTTCCACATTTTGTAACTCTCTCTACAAACTAAAGAATTATTAATCCCAATCCCATTACTCTTTTCTTTTGTTATTGAATGGTTAGTTATAGCTATACTTTAAAAATATCTAGGTACTGGGTCTTGAAATTCTGGACTGAGACATTGCTTTGCTTAATATTTTGATCATGCCTAACTATACAAGGGCAATAGTAAAGTTACCTTAATAATAGCCAGAAGAAATGCCTCTAATCCAATTGGTAACAGGGCAGCTATCACCAAAACCAATTTCTTTATAATTAAATGGTGCTCCCAGGCACTATAAAAACTTGGAAGTTGCCCATGGATTTGGAGGAAGTAGGGGGATTTTTTTTTTCATAGACAGCAACCCACATTGAAGCAATTTCTGAAACACACTGATAAGCTTTGCTTTTGAATTTACATTAAAGAGCTCAATAGTTGCTACCTGTGAGAACAGCTCACGCTTCTAAACTGACTTATGTCCTGTAGTGATTAAGGACAGAGGCCTCTAGAAGATTAGCATGTCACTTGGTTTAAGTGACACCCAATCCATTTTATTGACATGGATTCCATCCTGCAAAACAAGCACTTTTTAACTAAAACATAATGAAAATTTGGAGTGCCTCTATAGACCAGCATACAGTACGTTTTTACACATTAGTGCCAGCTAATGTAGCCAGTGTCTGTAAATGAAACCAACAGTCCTCATTATGTATGGTGTGTAGACACGTGCCTCAGAATACTAACTTAGTAGAGCATACCAAAGAGCTTTACATTACTTTTTAATTTTACCCAAGTCTTGCTATTGTCCAAAGGTATTAAGCCGTATTCATTGAATTCGGCAGGCTATTACTTTGCATTGTTACAATTCCTATTGCACCTCAGCATTCAATTGTTAAGCCAAACAGGCTTTGATTTGATTTCTAATTGTTTGTTTTCAGCAACTTGAACCTGAGTTTGTTGCTTCTGTGTACAGCAGAAAGAACATCAGTGGGCAGGTGAAGAGTTCTCTCATTTTACTTTCAAGGCCATTCTAACACAGATTGTGTTCTGGATTCTACCCCTGTTAGGATAGAGCTGCATAACACAGATGTGAAATATGACTGAATTTAAACTGTGCAGCTACATTTGAAAGTTGACATTTTATACTGTTTCTGCCAGCTACTTGGACTCCATTATTATGGGAAAATAAGCCTGTGCTAACACCTTGGAAAATAATGATACCATGCTTTCTCTTTTGTTTTTGATCTGCAGCATAAAAACACTGCATGATCATGGCATTATGTGAAGATTTCACTAAAGAAAGCACATTACACAGCACATGAACAATTATTTTCAAAATTTTCCACAATTTAAAGAGATTTGTAAATTCATTTATAGACATAGAAAGGAAAAATAAAATATTCAGTACCAGACTTTGTTAATCACTTCAAATCACTTTAACATAAGTTAAAACTTAATTACAATAAAATATTATTAAAAATAAGTTTTAATAATTGAAGTTTGATAGAAAAGCCCTTTCATAAAATACATATTATTCTTACAGTATAATAATTGTTTACTTTGGTTATTTTTCATAATGAAACATATGTTTTGTTTCCTGTTTCACTTTATTTTTTTGCATCAACATACAGAAATTTATTCTTAAAGCTACTGATGGCCTCAATACTAGCAAGCATCTACTTGTTGCTACTTTTGTTTTAGTTTTATCTCTGAGAACTAAAGTTGATTAGCAGAAAAACTAAATCTGGACAAGTGAGAACAAACTGGTTGAAACAAGTGCTTCATATTTAATTGTCCTTTCAGTTTAATCCTTCAAATATAAACACCAAAGATGAGATGGCTGTATCTCTCACTCTTCTTGCGATCTTTCCAGATTTAGGTTTACCTTAAACTATTGTTTGATGCAATTCACTGTTTCTGTAGGATATATCCCATGAAATACATAATTATTTGTAGATGTTTTGGTTCACCAGCATGGTTTTGCTCAGAGGAAATATAAGACCACAGAGGAATCTCAGTTTCACCATAAAATATGTCTGTTATTAGACAGACACCCCATAACATCTCTGATACTCATTTTCCTGTCTATAAAAACAGAAGATTTCATTATGTGACATTTTCAGATAACAAAACTCCATCATCAACCCTTAAGTCTTGTCACAAACCAAATGGAGTATTGTTGAGTACATCAATGAGGGTCAATGTCTTGGCTGCCTCATGATAAGCACCATTTAAAGTTATCTATGCAGTTTACTCCAACAATCTCATCAACCATAAGGTAGATACTCAATTAGTATAAGGGATAATATGGTTTGGCTCTGTCCCCACCCAAATTTCATCTTGAATCATAGCTCTCATAATCACCACATGTCATGGGAGGGAGCTGGTGGGAGGTAATTGAAACATGGGGGCAGGTTTTTCCCATGCTGTTCTCATGATAGTGAATAAAACTTATGACATCTCATGGTTTTATAAAGGAAGTACCCCTGCAAAGGTTCTCTTGTCTGCCACCATGTAAGAAGTGCCTTTGTTGTTCTACTTTCTGCCATGATTGTGAGGCCTCCCCAGCCATGTGGAATAATAAGTCTATTAAACCTCTTTCTTTTTAATAAATTACCCAGTCTTGAGTGTGTCTTCATAGCAGTATAGAAATGGACTAATACAGTAAATTGGTATTGGTAGAGTGAGGTATTGCTATGAAGATACCCAAAAATATGGAAGCGACTTTGAAACTGGGTAACAAGTAGGTGATGGAACAGTCTGGAGGGCTCAGAAGAAGACAGGAAGATGTGGGAAAGTTTGGAGCTTCCTGGAGACTGGTTGAATTGTTTTGATCAAAAAGTCCAGGCTGAGGTGGTCTCAAATGGAGATAAGGAACTTACTAGGAACTGGAGCAAAGGTGATTCTTGCTATGTTTTAGCATAAAGACTGGTGGCAATTTGCCCATGCCCTAGAGATCTGTGGAACTTTGAACTTGACGGAGATGATTTAGAGTACTGGTGGGAGAAAGTTCTAAGCAGCAAAGTGTTCAAGACATAACTCAAAAGCATTAAGTTTTATTCATTCACAAAGATATGCTTTGGAATTGGAACTTACGTTTAAAAGGGAAGCAGAGCTTAAAAGTTCAGAAAATTTGTAGCCTGATGATGCAGTAGAAAAGAAAAAAACATCCTCTGAGGAGAAATTCGAGCTGGCTGCAAAAATTTGCATAAGTAACTAGGAATCAAATGTTAATCACCAAGACAATGGAGAAAATGTCTCCAGGGCATGTCAGAGATCTTCATGGCAGCACCTCCCATCACAAGCTGGGAGGCCTAGGAGGAAAAAGTGCTTTCATGGGCCAGGCCCCAAAGACTTGCTGCTTTGTGCAGTCTCAGGACTTGGTGCCCTGTGTCCCAATCACAGCTAAAAGGAGCCAATGTACAGATCAGGCCATTGCCTTAGAGGTGCAAGCCCCAAGCCTCGGTAGCTTACATGTGGTTTTGGGCTGGCAGGTGCACAGAAGTCAAGAATTGAGGTTTAGGAACCTCTGCCTAGATTTCATAGGATGTATGGAAACACCTAGATGTCCAGACAGAGTTGTGCTGCAGATTATCCCTCATGGAGGACCTCTGCTAGGTCAGTGTAGAAGGAAAATGAGGGGTTGGAGCACTGACCGAGTCCCCACTGGGGCACTACCTAGTGAAGCTGTGAGAAGAAGGCCACCATTCTTCAGATCTCAGAAAGGTAGACCCACCAACAGCTTGCACCGTACACCTAGAAAAGCTATACACACTCAACACCAGCCCATGAAAGCAATCATGAGGAGGGATGTACCCTTCAAAGCCACAGGGTAGGAGGTGCCAAACGCCATGGGAGCCCACCCCTTGCATCAGCCTAACCTGGATGTGAGATATGGAGTCAAAGGAGATCATTTTGGAGCTTTAAGATTTGACTGCCCTGCTGGATTTTGGACTTGCATGGGACCTGTAGCCTCTTTGTTTTGGCTAATTTCTCCCATTTTGAATGGCTGTATTTTCCAATGCCTGTACCCTTTTTGTATCTAGGAAGTAACTAACTTGCTTTGGATTTTACAGGCTCATAGGTGGAAGGAACTTGTCTCAAATGAGGTTTTGTACCATGGACTTTTGTGTTAATGGAGAAATGAGTTAAGACTGGGTAATTTTTGAACAGCATGATTGGTTTTGAAATGTGAGGACCTGAGATTTGGAAGGGGTCAGGGGCAGAATGATATGGTTTGGCTGTGTCCCTAACCAAATCTCATCTTGAATTGTAGCTCCTATAACCTCCGTATGTCATGGGAGGGACCCAGTAGGAGGTAATTGAATCATAAGGGCAGGTCTTTCCTGTGCTGTTCTCATGATAGTGATTAAGTCTCACAAGATCTGATGGTTCTATAAAGAGCAGTTCCCCTACACAGACTCTCTTATGTGCCACCATTTAAGACATGCCTTTGCTCCTCATTTGCCTTCAGCCATGATTGTGAGACCTCCCCAGTCATGTGGAACTGTGAGTTCATTAAACCTTCTTTTCTTTATAAATTACCCAGTCTCGGGTTTTTCTTTGTAGCCATATGAAAATGGACTAATACAAGGGAAGACCATACAGTGCAACAACTTCAGGCATTTTTAGGTATATCTTTTAGGAGATGTTTTTCTTTCTTTGACAAGAAAATGATATAATGTAACAGAAATAGCACATGCAGAGACATTGAGAAAATTGCTTAAACTCTCTAAGCCTAGTTTCTCACCTGCACTAGATTTGATTTAAAAATAGCTGTATCATAGGATGTTGTAAGTATTGAATGATATCGGGCATTCAAGATTTTGTGCAGAGTTGAAGTTTACTCGTTTATTCCATCAGCTATTTCCTTACTCTTTCCATCCAAATATTTTATTTTGAATTAGTGGGAATTTGGCAGAAATGGTCTAGGAGCCAAAAGCTGGAATTCTGTCCTTGAGAAGTTGAGAACTGGATGTTCTGAGGGAACTTGAAACTTTCAGAGAAGTGATCCAGAATTGCAATATTTATCTTCCTATGGTAAGCAATTAAATTAATGGATAATGCTTGTTGTGTTTGGAAAAAAGCATTTTGTTCTGGGGATATCCTCCTATGCCATAAGCTCTTGATAGACCTTTTTCTCCCTGATACACACACACATATACACACACCTATGCACAGACACACAAGGAAATTCTTCAAGTATTCACTTGATTTTGCCAAATAATGAGACAATAAAATAGAGGGAGCAGGACAGGGAATAGGATAATGGTAAATATTTGTCATTGTTTCATTAAATGATTTAGCACTCTGCCACTGTTAAACACTAAAATTTTAGATGCAGATACAAATGTATATCCAAGATACATATTTGAAGAAAAAACCTTGCAGAATGTTTTCATATGCACTGAAAATGTATGCAACAATACAATAAATTGTTAAGCACTGGATAATCATAATGTGGTGGAAAGAAAGTGGCTGAGGAGGAAAATATTCACTTCTGATTCTGTATCCCTTTAGATATATGTTAAAATTCAAATAATGCAAATATCACTTTTACAAAATTACAACAAACGAGAGGATATTCTATCTACAAGAACCAGAATTTCTCTTACCTTTTAAATATTTGTTTAGGAAAAGGGTTGCTTTGTGATGGTAAAGGTAGACTGTGAACTTGAGCTCTAATAACTCCTCCACCAAGAACTGTTTGTCAGCAATGGAGGAGTTGCTGTATGGGGCAAGAGGAGTAAATTTTGCTTTTAACATGGAGCATAAATAGAAGGAAAAAGAAAGAGTAGCAGAATCTGTGAGGACCTAGTTAGATAGAAAATAGAGCTTGGGAATTTAGAGCAACGATGAAACCTGACAAACTAAAATATGTATACACACACACACATGCACACACACACACATATATATATATATATATATATAGAGAGAGAGAGAGAAGTATATTTGAGTTGCTATAATACAAATTGTTCATTATATCTGTAAGCTTTTATTTAAATCTGAGCTACTCTGGCCTGAAAATTGTCTATCATGTATCTATTTATCTAGTTAGCTACCTATGTATTGATTGATACTGGTGAAAAAAATGAGTTTTTTTTCTCTGCAATGATATGCCACAAAATAAAAATGACATATATGATCGTGGAGACTTGAGGCTAGAGTGTATTTCAAGAATATGATTTTTTGTTAATCCAAAGAAATCCAGGGAAGTCATTAACTTTTTCAAAAGAGGCAATTTTAGGCAAATCTATCCATGTTTCACAGGATACAGAGTATGTATCTCTATATTAGTTACATTTTTAAAAATCATTAAAATTAAAATTCCATTTAAAATAGAAGAAACTTTGCATGTGATTACTATGACAATTTGAAAAACAAATTGAACAATAATAAAATATATATATATATATATATAATAAGCAGGATATTATCTACTCTGGGATCAGAAAGTGGACAAAGAAGTTATTTCTTCAGCCATTTCTCTTGAGTAAGGGGAAAAAAGTAAAAGGGAACATGGTAAAAAGAATGAAGTAAGAGTACAAACTACCATTTATGGATTTCTGGGAGCTTTTTAGTGCCAAAGTTTTGGTGAATAACTTCATTTCCTTTTGAGGATCAAACTGCTTTGCTTGAGAGGCAGTTTTGGGATGTGAGAATGAGAAGAAGTTGTGAGCTATATAAGTTTGAATATAAAATAATGGAGAAGAGGAAAAGAATGCTTTATGTGTTCATAAATATATCCTTTTAGTTATATGTTAGATATATGTTACCTCACAAGGTGCTTTCTTTAGGAATTAAATGAGTAAACCTAGTTTGATAAAATCTAAGATTTCTTCAGTGCTTATGGACCTATGAGAGGTTGTTTCTACCCAATTTAAATACACAAATTAATGATTATAACCTAATTATCAGGGAGTTCACTTTATCTTGGTAGAGAAGAAAAGAGATGCTTAAAAAACCAAAGGGTTATCCTAGAATATTGATCTTTAAAAATAAAAATGAGTAATTTTTAGTACTCATTTTGAGTGATTTTGGATAAATGAAATAATTTTAAGTGTTTTATAGGCATGGAATTTTAACAAAATGTTTTTCTTCCTTATTCTAAACTTACATACATATTCTATTTTAAAACTCCTTGAGAGCTCTGCTTTGAAAACATGCCTTCTTCATTCTACGAAACAAAAATATTACGTTTGCATCCAAAATTTTACTATAAAATATTGTCCAGGGTCTAAAAGTGTGCCAAAAAAGGATTACTGTTATATGCTTATAAGTATTGAAGGCATAAGAGATATGAAGAGAGTTATACATGAATGAATATCTTCAAGATGTATATCTGAAATGGAAATTATGATCCATAGAGTCTGTATGTCTTCTACTCCACAAAACCAATTTTAATATTTTTTCAAAGTGCCTTTAGCATCCTACCCTTTAAGTAATAGTGTATAAAATTTCTGATGCAGTTTCATCAGTGATATCAGCAAGATGGTGAAACAGAAAATCTCTGGACAGCACTTCCCCAACAAAAATACAATTAGAAACTATTTAAAGACAAAAATATCACTCTGAATAAACCAGAACTCAGGGGAGAAGCCAAGAAAGCTTTTAAGTTCATAGAACCGACAGAAGCCATGAATAGTAAAATAAATGGTCATTTTAAAGGGTGCTACTCTCTCACCAAAACTGGCATAACATCTCTCACAGAGAATTTCTCTAGACCAGTTGGGCGCAATGGCTCATGCCTGTAATCCTCTCACTTTGGGAGGACAAGGTGGGTGGATCACTTGAGGTCAGGTGTTCAAGACCAGCCTGGCCAACATGGTGAAACCCCATCTTTACTAAAAATACAAAAAAAAGATTAGCTTGGCATGGTGGCTGGTGCCTATAATTCAAGCTATTCAAAAGACTGAGGACCACTTGAACCCAGGAAGCAGAGGTTGCAGTGAGCCAAGATCATGTGACTGCACTCCAGCCTGGGTGACAAAGTAAGACTCCATCTGAAAAATAAAAATTAAAAATGTAATAATAATTTCTCTAGAACTGTGGTCTCTGAGGTGACAGGAGGGAATTAAGAGTGCAAGTACAATCTTCAGATTGCTCTGCAAATCTTTACAGGAAACCTACTCCAGTCCTGTCCTGTGGAAACTAATGGGAGTGCCAGGAGGCCTAACCATCTGAGATGAATTGAAAAGAAAAAGCAGCGTGCTGATTGCAGTGACTGGTGAATGGATCTTGATGGCTACTCTGTACTGTAGGCAGTGATAACACCCGGTTGAGGAGATTGGTAGGAGCCATAGCAACACAGGAGGCACAATTTTAGGGAAGGTTTACATTCCTAACCAGAGTTTCCACAAACCCAGATGCTTTCATAGAGCCTTACCCTTGCCTATAAACAACTACATGGTTTAGTGTCCCCTTAAAATTTCCCTAGAATGGGAAATAATGTCAGGGCAGCAATATAGTTTGGGGCAGTATTTAAGACCTAGTGCTCAGCTTAACATAAGTCATCCTCAGACTGAGAAAAAAATGACAGGCAATAATTTAGTTTCAGTACAGTATTTTAGTTCCGATATTCACTATAAGTCCTTCCTAGGAATTGAAACAACATTCAAGTGTTTAAATTTAATACTAAGACATAACCCCTAACATCACCAAAGAACATCTGCAAAAACTGGAAGAGGTGGGTGTCTCCTCTAATGTGCAGGCATCAACATAAGCACATCAGAATGGTGAAAACTCAGGTAGATATGAAATCACCAAAAGGCATCAAGGAGGCTCCATCAATGGATCCAGAATAATTAAAGATTTGTGAGATGTCTGACAGAGCATTCAGAAAAATCTTTTCCTCTCTTTATATAAGTAAATAATGGCTGGGAATTCAGCCATTCCAAATCTGGAGAACCCCTAAAGAAGTTTAGAAAATCATAAAGAAATATGGATAGAAACTGAATAAAAAATAAAAAACAATCAATTAACAAAATGAGAAACGAAAAAAATAGAAACAATATTAAAAGTTCAAGGAATAAAAATTAAAATAACTGAAGCGAAAAACTCATTAGAGAGCTTTCACAACAGAATTGATCAAAAAGAGAAAAGAATTAGTGAACTTAAAGATGGAATATATAGAATTACCCAATCAGAGAAGCAAAAAGAAATAAATATTTAAAAAGAGTGAAGAAGGTCTATAAGAATTATGGGAAACCATCAAGTAAACTAATCTCCACATAATTGGAATTTTGGGGGAAGATGAGAGAGAAATAGGCCTATAAGCACATTTAAGAAAATAATTGCTGAAAAGTTTTTAAATCAGGAAAAATATGACAGTATCCATGTTCAGGAAGCTCAGAAGCCGCTAATCAAATTCAACAAAAAGTGGGATTTCCCAAAGCACATTATAATCAATTTAGCAAAACTCAAATACATAGAAAAAAATACTCAAACTAGCAAGAGAAAATAAACATTTTACTTTCAACAGATACTCAATATGGTGTTGAGCAAATTTCTCAGCAGAAATTCTGTAGGCCAAGAGAGACTGAGATGCTATATTCAAAGTGCTGAAGGGAGAAAACAAAACTACAAAACAAACAAACAAACAAACAAACGCTCTTTGCCAACCAACAAAACTGGATCTGGCAAAGCTATCTTTCAACCATGAAAGGGATATAAAGACTTTCCTAGATAAGCAAAAACTGAGGTAATTCATCAACACCAGATCTGCCTCAGAAAATGTGGTATATATTCACTATGGAATACTATGAAGCCATAAAAAATAATAAAATTATGTCCTTTGCAGCAACATGGATGCAGCTTGAGGCTATAATCTCACCCAAATTAATGTGGGAACAGCAAACTAAATACTACATGTTCTCATTTATAAGTGGAAGCTAAAGATTTAGTACACATGGACATAAATATGGGAACACTAGATGCTGTAGACTTCTAGATGGGGGAAAGAGAGAGGAAGGCATGGGTTAAAAAACTACCTACTGGGTACTATGATTACCATCTGGGTGATGAGATCTGTATCCCAAACTTTAGCATCATACAATATTCTCATATAACAAACCTGTACAAGTACCCTTTGGTATATAAAATAAAAGGTGAAATTTTTAAAATAAATAAATAATAATTTTTAAAAAAGGAATGCCAAAGGGAGTTCTTCCATCTGAAAGAAGTGTACACTAATGTGTAACAATAAAACATCTGAAGGTATAAAATTCACTGATAAAAGTAAAGAAACAAAGTTAGAATACTATGGATACTGTAATCATAAGTAAACCAGAGTCTTTCTACTTATATATTAAGTAGGAAGACTGAAAGGCAAAACTTTTGAAACAATAATAACTAAAACAATAGGTTAAGAGATAGGCAATATAAAAACTTGTAAATTGAAACATTGCTAAATCCAAACGGAGAGGGGAATTGTGTTATAGAGTTTTATTTTCTTTGAGATCAAAGTTATGTCATTGTAAGTTTAAAATAACTTGTTACAACTATAGGATGCTTTTGCAAGCCTTATGGTAACCACAAAGCAAAAATCTATAATAATTACACTAAAAATAAATAGCACAGAAATCAAACATAATATTAGAGAAAATCACTTAACCATACAAGAAGACAGAAAAGGAAGAAAGGATCTTCAAAACAATTTTAAAAAAAAGTAACAAAAGGGTAGCAGTAAACCTTTACCTATATATAATAACCTTAAATGGAAATGGATTAAATTATCCAATTAGAAAACAGAGGGACTGAACAGATATGTAAGAACCAAACGCAACTATATGCTACCTAAAAGAAACACACTTCACCTGTAAGGAAACACACAACCTGAAAATGAAAGGGTTAAAAAAAAAAGTAGTTCCATACAAGGAAACCAAAAAAGAGCAAGAGTAGCTATACCCGTATCAGATAAAAGAGACTTTAAGTAAAGAAAGATAAAAGTAAAATAAAATAAAAAAGACAAAGAAAGCCATTACATAATGATAAAGGGGTCAGTATAGCAAGAACTTATAACAATTATGATTATATTGCACTCAACCCCAAATCACCCAAAAAATGTAAAACAAATACTGATAGACATAAAGAGAGAATTTGACTGCAATACAGTAATACTAAGGGAGGGACCCCACTTTCATTAATGCGCAAATCATCTAGATAGCAAATCAACAAAGAAAAGTCAAACTGTATCATGGGCCAAATGACCTAACAGACATTTGCAGAACATTTCACCCAACAGCTGCAGAATACACATTTTCTTATCAGCACACGGAATGTTTAGACCATCTATGAGGTAACAGAACAAGTCTTAAAAATGTTTAAAAATCAAAATCTTATCAATTATCTTTTCTGACAATAACTGAATAAAACTGTAAATCAATAGCTGAAGGAATATTGGAAACTGTACAAATTTATTGAAATTAAACCTGCTTCTGGGCAACAAATGGGCCATTAAATAAATTTAGAAAAGAAATTTAAAAAATTATGTAAGACAAATGAAAATGGAAACAGTATATCAAAACAAGCAAAAACAGTTCTTGGAAGGTTTTAGCCATAAACATCTACATCAAAAAAGTAGAAAGACTTCAAATAACCTAACAATTCACCTTTTAGAAGTAGAAAAGCAAGAATAAATCAAACACAAAATTAATTGGAGGGAATTAATAATAAAGATCACAGAAGAAATAAATAAAATTGAGACTAAAAGAACAACATGGAAGATCAACCAAACAGAAACTTGATTATTTGAAAAGATAAACAAAATTGACATACCTTTAGATAGTTACCATTAATTAGAAAACAGAAAATGCCCAAATAAAATCAGAGACAAGAAAAGGGAAACATTACAACTGGTATCACAAAAACACAAATAATTATTAGCTAATATTATGAACAATTATGTGCCAACAAATTGGAAAACCTGAAGAAACTGACAAATCCCTGGACAAGTACAACTTACCAGGATTGAACCACGAAGAAACAGAAAACCTGAAGAGACCAATAAAAACTAATGAGACTGAAGTAATAGTAAAAAAGTCCTTCATCAGAGAAGAGCCCAGGACCTTATGGCTTCACTGCTAGATTCTACCAAACTATTGAATAAAAATGAAAAATAATTCTACTCAACTGTTCCAAATAATTAAGTAGGAAGGAATACTTTCAAACTTATTTTTTAAGGCCAGAATTACCCTGACACTAAACCCAGAAAAGAAGATAACAAAGAGAAAACTACAGGCCAATGTCCCTATTGAACACAGATGCAAAAATTCCCACCAAAATACTAGCAAACTGAATTCAACAACACAATAAAAATATCATTGACCATTAGTATGCATATCAATGTATGCAAACTATGAATGATATGCAAACTAACGGTCAATGATATATATAAGTCATTATATATAAGACAATGATATATAAGTCAAATTGTCCCTGTTTGCATATGACATGATCTTATACACAGAAAAAACTAGAGTCTAACATATAACTGTTAACAACACATAAACCAATTCCATAACGTTTCATAGTATAAAATCAACATACAAAAATTAGTTAATAGTGACCTTTCTAAAAAGATATCAAAGGCACCAGGAATATACATTGTGGAAAGCAGAGTCTAGTGAGGATGCAGAGAAAGGGAGATGCTGGTGTACTGTTGGTAGGAATGTAAGTTAGTGCAGCTACAGTGGAAAATCATATGGAGGTTCCACAAAAAACTAAAAATAGATCTTTCCAGCAATCCCAACTGCTAGATATATATTAAAAAAAATTGCTATAGTAAAGGGATATCTGCACTCCCGTGTTTATTGCAGCTATATTCACAATAGCCAAGATATGAAATTAACCTAAGTATCCAACAATGATGAATAAAGAAAATGTGATATACATACATAATGGCATAGTATTCAGCCATAAAAAATAATATAATCATGTCATTTGCAACAACATAATTGGAACTTCAGGTCATTATGTTACATTTAGTGAGCTAGGCAGAGAAAGACAAATGGTACATATTGTCATTCATATGTGGAAGCTACAAAAGTTTATCTCCTAGAAGTAGAAGGTAGAATGATCATAACCAGAGGCTGGAAAGTGTTGGGAAGAGAGGGATAAGGTTGGTTAATGGGCACAAAGATACAGTTAAATAGAAGGAATAAGCTCTAGTGTTTGAGAGCACAGTAGGGCGACTATAGTTATCAATAATTTATTGAATATTTCAAAAGATTTAGATGGTTCTCAACATAAAGAAATGATAAGTGTTTGAGGTGATGGATATTCTAATTACTTTGATTTCATCGTAACAGATTGTATGCATACATCAAAATGTCATATGCATTTTATAAATATATGCAATTACGTACCAATTTAAAAATGGAAAAAAGGAGCTTCTGTTGTTCAACATCCTTTTCAACCAATGTGATAGGCATGCAATGCTATTTCATTGTATTTCATTTTTATGATAACATTGCTCATTTTCCTACTGTTTATGGGCCACTTATATTTTGATTTTTGATGAAATGCTTTGTCAGTTTTCCTTGTCCACTTTTCCATTGTAATATTTACCTTTTTATTATTTATCTTAGGTGTTCTTCATATTTTCTAAATTTGAATTCATGACTGCTAAGTGTGTTTCAAGTATCTTTTCAGATTCATAGGGTTTGGTTGCTTTGTTTTTATGAGTCTTTTGATGAATGTAAGTACTTAAATTTAATGCATTTCAATGTATCATTTTTTATCCATTAAGCCGTGTTAAATTCGTTTTGCTTAAGGTATAAAGGTTATTTTAATTTGATAAATCTATATAATGAAGTGATCAATAAATACTTCAATAGTCTATCCGGTTCCACTGATTTGCACAAACACTTCTGTTATATCCATCTTCCATAAATATATAGGTCTGTAGCTTTCTATTCTGTTCTCCTTTTTTATTTACCTTTTTTTGTACTATTTCCACACTGTCCTAAATATTTATAGCTTTAGAAT
Source organism: Symphalangus syndactylus (assembly GCF_028878055.3). Taxonomy (NCBI): domain Eukaryota; kingdom Metazoa; phylum Chordata; class Mammalia; order Primates; family Hylobatidae; genus Symphalangus; species Symphalangus syndactylus. The sequence continues at coordinate 107,818,281 of NC_072426.2, read as the reverse complement.
AAGTCGTTATATTTAAAACTAGAATTGCTTTTTCCTTGTCTGTTTTCAGGAATTCTGTTTTTCTTGGCCCTTTACTTTTCCAAATAATTCGGAATAAAGTTGTCAAGTAGAAAAAATATATTGTTATGATTATAAATAGAATCACATTAAATCTATATCTCAATTTAGAGACATTTGTCATCTTTGTAATATCTTTTCCTATGAATATGATATAACTTCTTATATCCTGTTTCATTTCTCTCAATATATAATATGGTATAATTTCATTTAAAAAGCTTTTGTAGAACCTTAGTTAGATTTATTCATAATTTATTTTTGATACTATTCTTAAAGTTCAGGCATCATTTGATTTTTGTATATTGACCTTGTGTATGTCAAACTTGCCTAACTTTATTAATTTTAATTACTTGCTTGTTTAAACTTTTTGTAAACTTGAGTTTTATTTCTGTCTAGAATCATAACATCTGAGAACACTGATATTTTTGTTTTCTAATGAATTTTATTTCTTTATATTTTCTTATGTTTATGGCTAAACAACCAATTTTGTGTTGAATGTAAAGGCTGACAAGAAATATCCTTTTATCATTTATGATATTAAAATGCATTATTTTAAAATAATATAATATTTTTACATATACATTTGTACATTTTGGCTTTGCTTTTTAAAATTAATTATGTTTATTTTGAAATAACTGTAGACTCATGCAGTTTTAAGAACTAATATAGAGACATTCAATGTATCCTACTCAGTTTTTTCCTATGGTAACACCTTTTAACACCAGTACAGTAGCATAACCAGGATATTGACATTAGTAAAATGAACTGATCTTATTCAGCTTTCTCCAGTTTTACAAGTACTGATTTATTTGCACAAGTTTCTATTAAGTTCTATGAAATTTTAAAACATGTGCAGGCTTGTGTAGCCACCACCGCAGTCAAGGTGCAGAACAGTTCCAGCACCACAATGATTCCTCTGTCACTTTTTTATAATAAATTCTCATACCATTTCTTTCCTCATCTCTCAGCCCTGTAAATAACTAATATGTTCTTCATTTCTACAATTTGTCATTCAAATAATGTTTTATAAATTGGATTCTACTGTATGTAAAATTCTGATACTAATCTTTTCACACAGCATAATTCTCTAGAGATTCTTCCAAGTTTTTGCATCATTCATCAATTTTTTTTATTGTTGAAGGGCATTTCATGGTAAAAATGTACTACCGCATATGTGGTGTATACCAGTGTTTGACTATTATGAATAAAGCTTCGATGAATGTTTTTGTGTGAACATAAATTTTTATTTTTATTGGTTTTTGAGTGAACATAAATTTTCATTTTTTTCTGGGTTAAATACTCAAGAGTGAATGTGTTGAATTGCATGAAAATTGATTGTTTAGTTTCGTAATAGCAACTGTAAAACTAATTTTTAGAGTGTCTATACCATTTTATATTCTCACCAACAACATACGAGTGATTCAATTTCTGTCCAGGTGACTTGTAATGGTTGTTATTGAAATGTTAGCTCTAAGGAAAGTAAGCCAATATGAATAACTGACCTGAAATTGCCATGCTGTGAAAAGTCTAAGTCCATGACAGTCTTGGAAGAGAAGCATCATGTTGAAAAATATAGAGGCCAAGGTGCATGGGAGTGTCAGACTGTGAGTGAAGAAGCCAACTTTGAAGTAGGTCCACAAGCCCCAGGTACCATGCTAATTTCATGTGTACTAGAGTTGAATATATAGCTAAGTCCTCCTTGAATTCTTGAGTCATGGAATTATGAACAAATTTAAATGATGATTTTAAGTCACTAATTTGTAGTGTTCGTTTGATATAGAAGTTAGAACAGCAAAACACGTAACAAGTTTGGTAAATATTAGTTAAGATCATTTTTAAGAGTTAATCTTTGATATAATACCTTTTATATTACTAAATTACAATGGATAAGAAAGTGTTTAAAAATCAAATATAAAAGTGGACACATGGTAGATACACATGCTTAAGAAACAGAGGACCAATAAGCTCATGCTTATTGCTTTTGTCCTAAAATATGGACAAATTTTTCTTTGTGAGGATATGAAAAAATATGGTATATCTATATAGGTGTGTATAGTATATATGCATATTCATAGATACAAACAGTGAAATTAATATGCGATAGGCTTTAAGATTTTATAGTGAATGACTGATCTTTCTCTTGTTTATATTTTTAATTTTTAAAAAATATCTTAAAATGAGCAAAGTATATATTCAGAAAAATATGTAACATTTTGGGGGTTCTTGATAGAGTCCACATTTATGTTTATTTAATATTTATGTATTAAGTTTTCACATTTAAACTCAATTTTACTTATTAAAATTTCTCAGTGCTAATTTTAAGCCGATAGCAATAAATGTTTTCAGATGAGAGATTGATAAATGTTGGGGATTTCTTGGTAATGTGAAGGAGCTGAATAATGTGTAAAGGGAAAAATATTAAGGCTGTGAGAGTTTATTAAGAGTTTTTAAAACTTGTAAAAATTTCTCTCATTATGAGGGGATAAAAAATGTGTTTTCTGGAGGAACAAGTTATAAACCTTTTGCCAGGTAATTACATTAGCAATTAATTACCTGGAAATTATAGTTTTCCATTTCCTTACTCTGATAAGTCTGAAAAAATTCATGTATCTCCCACCCTTGCTGATAGAGAACTATGTATATTATTTTCCTTAGATTATTTAATATAATACTTCATAGTCACTTTTTGTAGATAGGAACAAATGAAATACAGTATAGTGAACATTTACAAAAATGTTATTGGTACATTTACATATTTTATCTAAAGTTAATATGTTTTTCAATTTAATAAGGTTTTTGGATATTCATCATTTATCATTACCTCAATTTATGCCTCTGTGACCAATATAGCTAGTAATAACTTAAAAGAATTAAAACAGAAGAAAGAAAATTTGCCACCTCTTTAAATTTTAAGTCTTCCTTCCTTTAGTATAAATATTTGTTACTAATTCTTTTCTTTTCATTTCCACTTTCTTCCCTTCTTTTATTCTTGTGGTATTGTGTATATATCTTAAATGCAAAACTGTTTACAATACATAAAAAGTGTAAAAATTTTACTTCTCTCTATTTGCCTTTATTGTATTTATTAATTATTGCATATTTTATTCTATTTTAAAACAAATTACAAACAAAACAACCCCTTCACCAGAAAAGAAAGAAAATAAATTTAGTTCTATCTGGTGCCATTGTTTGAACAATACTGTTTTTTTCCTTTACTCAGCCATTCATTTTTTCTTTCATTTTGGAAATATTTATAGAGTTCCTATCATGGATGAGGCACTAAACTAAACATTTGTTGTATGGTGCTGAAGAGTAGAAAAATAAATTCGTGCTCCAATGGGAGCTTACATTTCCACAGAGTACCAACTTTAAATAAATGTTTTCATAATTATGTCATTAGAATTTTGATAAGCAATACATGTGTTTGTTATGTGTATTTTATGTTTACCATTTATTTATTCAACAAATATTTATTGGTCACTGCTCTGTTCCACTGTGCCCACCGTTGAAGAGAATGGAGTTTTTAGAGGGATTGTTTTGAATACGGGGATGAGGTCTCTCCTTCTTCTCACGTGAGGTTAATTTGCTAAAATTAAATTGCTGATGCTGCCTGTGTGAAATTTGTTCCTGATCTTCAAAGGTCATATGATAACCAAAATGAGGACTACAGCAACCAAAGTTGTGGAATAATCCTATTTACCCACTGAAAACACCCTAAACATGTTATCCATAGCACTCATTATTCTCAAACTCACTCCATTCTTCCAACCTTGAATATCTTTTTCTTTCTTACCTCAGCATGATAATACAAATTACACCTACTCTAAAAGTTTCAAAAGAACTATAGTTTCAGAAGAACCTCAATAAATATTTCTTGGCTACAGAAGTCTATAGTATTTTTCTTATGAACATGGGTAGAATTCTAGCCTATATGGTTGTTTGGCTCTTATTTATTTACTTCCTTATATTAGTAGTTTTAATTTTCAGTTAGTATGTCTTTCCTACCCTAGACGTCATAATCAGAGTACAAAGTTCATCATAAAATCAACTCGCCATTATTCTTCACCTTCAACTCCAAATGAGTCTAAACATAATGTGTTAATGAATGCAGTGAACCAACTTTGAGTGAAGCACACTGTTTTATTATGGTAAAATATCTTTGAGGTAGACATTTAATTCAAGTAAAATCAACTGTGCTTTTACTATATATAAACATGATGCAAAGCACCCTAGGCCGCAGACTTCACCTGGAACTGTCAGCCCAGCCCCGAGGCTTCAGCCCATCCCTGGCTTGAAGGTGGGGCTTCACCCAGGACGGCCCCTTCCCACCCAGGAGCCTGTCTGCCTCCTGCTGCCATCCATCATGTGGTCCACTGGGTCAAGGCCGTTCACGCCGAGGGCCACCTGCAGGCTGGCACCACGCTGCCGCCCTCAGTCCCCCTCAGCCTCCCTCCTGTGCTTGTTGGTGCCCAAAGTCCAGAGGGGGCTGAGGCATGGGGGGGCGGGAGGCTGGCGTGTCACCACCACCCCCAAGCACACAGACACCCAGCCAGGTTGCAAGAACACCCAAGCTTGGCTTCAACTTTGTTCCAAAATTGGACTGGGCGCCAAGAGCAGGGAGAGGCCAAGCAGTGGAAACAGACACTTCCGAGCCTGCAGGGGCAGGTGGGCTTCCCGGGCCTCTAACAGCACAGGATGCTGGGTCCGCAGCTGCAGCTGAGTGGCAACTGACTGCCAACTCAGAAGGGGGCGGGACTCTCGCCTGTTCCTGGCTCCCACTTGCTTCACAGAGAATGTAGCCCCAGCTGCGCCTCCCATGCTGGAGCTGGCATCCCGCAGTGGATGCACCAGAAGGGCCGCCGCTACCTTCACTACCTTCTGCATGCCTTGGGCATGAAAAAGGTCTTTAAGGTGAGTGTCAACAATTGGCAAACTATGCCCAACTCTGGTCTGCTGCCTACTTTTTGTAAATAAAGTTTTATTGGAACTTGGTCATGGGCATTTATTTATGTATTGTCTATGTCTTTTTTTGTACTAAAGTGGCAGTTGAGTAGCTGTGATTGAGACCATGTAACTTAGTAAGGCTTACATATTTAACATCTGAACCTATACAGAAAAATTTGCTAATGCCTAACTTTAGTTGCTGATTTAAGACTTTTCTTATTTTCTAATAAAGATTTAATGCTATTATTTTACTCCAATTACTGCTAAACTGCATCCCTCAAATTTTGGTATGGGCATTTATATTTTTATTCAGTTCAATTTTTTTGTTTTTTTTAGTATTTCAAGTCATTTTATTTGAAGTTTTTAAAATTTTAAAATATGTGTGGGTTTTTCAAGATCTGTCTATTACCATTTTCAAGTTTAATTTCATCATTGTCAGAAAACAATTTGTCTGACAAATCTTTTAAAATGTATTGAAGTTTGTCTTGTGTCTCAGTGATTTATCTTGGCAAATATTCTGTCTTTTGCATTTAAAGGAATTCACGTCTGCTGTTGTTTTGTATAGTGTTCTACAAATATTTAAAAATGTCAATAACCTCAAGTTTGTTGATAGTGTTATCTAAGTCTACTATATTTTTGCTGATTTTCTAACAGCATAGTCTGTCAATTTTTGAGAAGTATTTGTTAACTGTGAATTTGTCTAAATCTTCTGCAGTTCTATTAAGTTTTTATGTATTTTTAAGTAATGTTATTAAAGGTGTAGCTGTTTAGAATTGTTATGTCCTTTTGATTAGTTGAAACCTTTATTGTTATAAAATGACTTTTATACCTGGTCATATTATTTTTACTCTGAAATATACTTTGATATTAAAATGTAACTTATTTTATACTTGTACTTTAACATCTCTATATCATTATATTTAAGGTATATGTATTGCTTTTATTTTTAAATCTAATCTAATAATATATTTTATTTGAAGTTTTAGACCATTTGTATTTAACATAACATTGAAATATTGGATTTAGGTTTGTTTTCTGTTTGTATCCTCGGTATTTTGCTCTCTTTTCTGCTTTCTTTTTGATTATTTGGATATTTTTCATAAACAATTTTAACTTATCTACTGACTTTTACAATATCTCTTTGTATTATTTTTTAATGAATGTACTAGAGATTGAAATACACATAAGTAATCTTCCACAGAGTTAACGTTTTACTACTTTGCATAAAATATAGAAGAGTTACAATGATATTATTCATTTTACTACCTCCTCCTTATGTTATAGTTGTCATAAGTATTGTATCTACATACATTTTAAACCTCTCCCGTTTGATGATATAATTTATGCTTTAAATTGTTCTTTTAATAAACACTTCTGGAAAGAAATAATCCATCACATCTGTTCAATATTTATCATTTCTTTCATTCTTGATGTTTCTTTCTGGTAGTATTTCCATTTTGGTTGAAGAACCTTCATTAGCACTTCATTAAAGCATGTCTCCCAAAAATTTTTCATCCTTAAAAAATACCTTTGTTCTACTTTTTTAAGTAAAGGATCTTTCCTCTGTATATAGAATTCTGGGTTGGCATTCTTATATGTCAGCCATTTGAACATATTATTTCACTGTCCTCTGGCTTTGTGGTTTCCGGTGAGAAGTTGCATATTTTCACGTCATTGTTGTCTTATATTTAATGTCTTGTTTCTCTCAGGGTATTTTCAAAGTTTATTTGATTTTTTTGCAACTTAATTACACTCTGTATGAGCATAGTTTTTCTGAATTTTTCTTCTTTGGCATTCACCAAGAAGTAAATCTGTAAATTGTGTCTTTCACCAGGTTTTGGAAATATTAGGCCAGGTTTTGCTCAGGTTTTGCTTTTTGTTTTTCTGCCTTATTCTCTTTCTCCTCTTCATCTAGGTTTTCAAAGTCACAAATACATTTTATGCTGTCCCATTGGCTCCTGAAGCTTCATTTATGCTTCTTTTTCATGCATTTTCTTTCTAATCTTCAGATTTGATAATTCCTATTAATCTTTCTTTGAGTTCACTGACATTTCACTGCGATCGTCATTCTGATATGGTCCTCATTCAATAATTCTTTACAAATATTAGATTTCTTTTTAGTTCTAAAGTTACCATTTGTGTTTTATAGTTTCTAACTCTCTGCTGAGAACTTCTATCTGTCCATTTATTTTAAGATTATTACTTTTTTCTCAAGGAATATGGTTATTGTACCTGCTTTAAGACTTCATTGATAATTTCAACATCTTATTTATCTTGGGGTTGGGGTTTGTACTAGTTGTAGCCTTTCCTCTTGCAAATAACTTTGAAATAAATAACGTTTTTCTTGTTCTTTAGACCTTGAGTAAATTTTAAAACTATGTTGTGAGATTATTGGTCCTGCTAAATTCTCTGGAGAACTGCTGTGGGGTTTCCTGGTTTTGTTTAACAGGAAATCAACATTGTTCAACTCAGACTGCATACACTGTTTTGATATTTTGCTATTTGTGTTTCCAATAACTTTTCAGTTTTTAAAGTTTTTCCTGTGCTGCTTTCTGTGTGTGCCATACTTGTTCCACTCAGGATTAATTTGAGATATTGCCAGTAGTCTATGTCATAGTTTAGTTCAGTTCTCCAAGCCTTTGCTATGCTGCTTTGGCCTTGTGTGTTGTTTTACTTAATCTTCAAATCTGTTCCATGGAGTAGGTATTAATAGTCTCACTTTAGAGGTAATAAAAGTGAGGCTGAGAAATGTTAAATTACTTGCCCAAAATTTTTCATCAAGTAAGTGATTGATATAAGGTAGAACTCAAATCTGACTCTGTAAATACTCATCACTTCTACACTATTACCCCAAAATTTCTTTCTGTCTTTGTGCTTCATTAAAAAAATTGATTAAGATTTGCATACTAATACATTCTTCCCTTATTTTCAAGATTTTCTGGTTTATAATTCTATTCTCTACTTCAGTATTGGAAGTATTTTGAGAGACTATGTCAAGTCCTAGAAAGTATAATAATGTTTATGTGTAGTCAACTCTGAAATTAAATTGCATAGGTTCAAATCTGTTTTATATCACTCCTTGCTGTGCAATCCTGGACAAATGACTTACCTAAATCTCAGTCTTCATGTGTGTGAAGAAACAGGCTTCTCTAATAGAGTGTCTGATGTAGAATAGAAAGGAATAGGTAAAAGCTAATCACCACTAGTACAGAGTTTGGTGTGTATAGGAATGTAATTTATGATTTGTGAGTGACTAAATGAATAAACTATAAAATGTCAGAGTGATTTGTTCAAACATATACTGGCTTATAAGGTATATTCTATTTAGCACTTCAATTCCATGTGGTGATTTGCAATAAAATGCATTTATTCCCCCATAAAATTACAATAAAATAAATTAGGACATTTTTTCTTACAGTCTCAATTCATAAATTAAACAAGAAATTCCGTCCTAATACTGTATGTTTACACAGCATGTTTTATTATCTCAAATTATGTTATATACTTTTATTCTTTATTTTTATTCATTCAGATTGTAGTTATTAAATTCAGCCTTTAGTGCATTCAAATTATTTACACATATCAAATACTCAAATGTTACAAAAGGTAAAATGCTTTAGCTTTGAAAACACTCCTAAAATAGTTTCTAAAATACTTCAAAACACATCAAGGAAAAGCAAAAAGCTTCTCAGGTCGTGTATATTGACATACGAAATATTCATGTAGTGTATAATTCTTAGATGTTTCTGAAAAAGCCAATAAAACTTTATTTACTTACACTATGCCTATGTATGTGTGGTTCCATGGAATACTAACTTTTTTGTTGTTATTTGTTTGTTTGTTTGTTTGTTTTTGAGATGGAGTCTCACTCTGGCACCCAGGCTGGAGTGCAGTGGGGCGATCTTGGCTCACTGCAACCTCTGCCTCCCAGGTTCAAGCAATTCTCCTGTCTCAGCCTCTCCAGTAGCTGGGACTACATGTAATACTAACTTTAATCTAGAAATGGATCTTTATAAAAGCTTATGTGAGAATTTATTTGTTACATATTTTCTGGCTTTTTAAGACATAATTTCCTGTCCTTTTATTGGTTTCCTTTTTGCATTCAGCAGAACAAATGATAACTACTTTCCAATAAATACCAAGTTTCACTTGTGTCTTAATTCTATCATACCAATATTACCTCATTCAACCCAGTCAGACTTATTTAAACAGATATGGGCTCTAAAAATGACAAGCCTCTTGTTAATCTCCTCTACATATTTACCTTTACTAAATATGCACTTTCAATAACCCTTGATTAAAATTAAAAAGTGATCATTTTACATTTTAAAATACTACGTTTTCACAATATTGATTCTACCCAACCATGAGCATGGGATGTGTTTCCATTTCTTTGTGTCATTAATGATGACTTTCAGAAGTGTTCTGTAGTTTTCTTGTAGAAGTCTATCACCTTTTTGGTTAAGTATATTTCTAAGTATTTTATTTATTTTGCAGCTGTTGTAAAAGAAGTTGAGTTCTTGATTTGATTCTCAGCTTGGTGGCTGTTGGTGTATAGCAGGCCTACTGATTTGTGTACACTAATTTTGTATCCTGAAACTTTGCTGAATCCATTTACCAGTTCAGGGAGCTTTTTGGATGAGGATTTAGGGTTTTCTAGGTATTACAGTCATGTCATAATCAAAGAGGGGCAGTTTTTCTTCCTCATTACCAATTTGGATGCCCTTTATTTCTTTCTCTTGTCTGATTGCTCTGGGGAAGAACAGCAGTTGTGAAAGTGGGTATCCTTTTCTTGTTCTAGTGCTTGGAGTGGGGAATGCTTTCAAATTTTTCCCCTTCAGTATAATATTGGCTGTGGGTTTGGCATAGATGGCTTTTATTACCTTGAAGTATGTCTCTTCTATACCGATTTTGCTGAGGGCTTTAATCATAAATAGATGATGGTTGACCATACTGCCAAAAGCAATCTACAAATTCAGTGCAATTCCCATCAAAATATCACCATCATTCTTCACAGAACTAGAAAAAAAAATCCTAAAATTCATATGGAATAAAAAAAGAGCCCACATAGCCAAAGCAAGACTAAGTAAAAAGAACAAATCTGGAACCATTACATTACTGGAGTTCTAACTATACTATAAAGCCATAGGCACCAAAACAGCATGGTACTGATGTGTAAATAGACATATAGACCAATTGAACAGAATAGAGAATCCCAAAACAAAGCCAAATACAAACAGTCAACTGATCTGCAAAAAAGCAAACAAAAACATAAAGTGGGTAAGTGACATCCTATTCAACAAACGGTGCTGGGATGATTGGCAAGCCACATACAGAAGGATGAAACTGGATCCTCATCTCTCACACTATACAAAAATCAACTCGAGATAGATCAAAAACTTAAATCTAAGACTGGAAATCATAAAAATTATAGAAGATAACATTGGAAAAACCCTTCTAGACATTGGCTTAGGGAAAGACTTCATGACTGTGAACCAAAAGCAAATGCAACAAAAGCATAGATAAATAGATGGGACTTAATTAAACTGAAAAGCTCTGCACAGGAAAAGAAATAATCAGCAGAGTAAACAGGCAACCCACCGAGTGGGAGAAAATCTTTGTAATCTATATATCTGACAAAAGACTGATATCCAGAATCTACAAACAACTCAAACAAATCAGCAAGAAAAAAAAAACAATCCCATCAAAAAGTGGGCTAAGGACATGAATAGACAATTCTCAAAAGAAGATATACAAATGGCCAACAAACATTAAAAAAATGCTTAACATCACTAATGATCAGGGAAATGCAAATCAAAACCATAATGCGATACTACCTCACTCCTGCAAGAATGGCCATAAGTAAAAAAATAAAAAAAAATACATGCTGGTGTGGATGTGGTGAAAAGGGAACACTTTACACTGTTGGTGGGAATGTAAACTAGTATAACCACTATGGAAAACAGTGTGGAGATTCCTTAAGTAATTAAAAGTAGATCTACCATTTGATCCAGCAGTCTCACTCCTGGGTATCTACCCAGTGGAAAATTTGTATATGAAAAAGATAACCACACACTCATGTTTATACCAGCAGAATTCACAACTGCAAAAACATGATACCAGCCTACATGCCCATCAAGCAATGAGTGGATAAAGACAATGTCATATATATATATATACGTATATACATATATATATACACATATATATATACATATATATATACACATATATATACATATATATATACACATATATATACATATATATATACACATATATATATATATACACACACACACACACACACACACACACACACCATGGAATACTATTCAGTCATAAAAAGAAACAAAATAATGTCATTTACAGCAACCTGGATGGAATTGGAGACCATTATTCTAAGTGAAGTAACTCAGAAACGGAAAATCAAACATCACATGTTTTCACTCATAGTGGGAACTAAGCTACGAGGATGCAAAGGCTTAAGAATGATACAATGGACTTTCGGGACTCAAGGGAAAGGGTTGGCTACACATTGGGTACAGTGTACACTGCTCGGGTGATGGGTGCACCAGAATCTCAGAAATCGCCACAAAACAACTTATTTATGTAAGCAAACTACCTGCTCCCAAAAAAACTATTGAAATAAAAAAAAAATGTTTTACAAATTTTATTTGTTAAGCACATACCTCAAAGAAGAAATGAGTGTAAAAAGTCATGGGCATATTATCTTCAGTTACTTCTTATAAGTCACCTTAATTTGAAGGAAACCTACAGAAATTCATTTTTGGAATATCATCATTTTGTCCAGTGATTTGAACCTGTCCTGGCAGCCCTTTTACAGTTTCCCACAGTTAATTTTAATATGCTAATAATGTGTTTAGGTTACTGCCATGTGACCTGTGAAATGATATCAGTCAAAAGGTTTGTGTTAGTTCAGAGAGCCTGAGAGTAAAGTTCTGTACAAAGCAACCATTAATACACAACCTTAGAGTTCTTCATTTAGAAAATGTGAAGAACAGATGTTTCTTTTTGTATTCCTTCAAAGAATAGCACACTACTCATACACCACTGTTAAGTCCTCACTATGTGCTAAGTATTGTGCTAAATGCGTAAAGTTTCATATTATTAAATTGTTTTGCTTACTTAAAAGAATTATATGGCTGGGCCTGGTGGCTCATGCCTGTAATCCCAGCACTTTGGGAGACCAAGGAGGGCAGATCACAAGGTCAGGAGATAGAAACAATCCTGGCTAACACGGTGAAACCCCATCTCTACTAAAAATACAAAAAGTTAGCCGGGCATGGTGGTGCATGCTTGTAGTCCCAGCTACTTGGGAGGCTGAGGCAGGAGAATTGCTTGAACCTGGGAGACAGAGGTTACAGCGAGCTGAGATTGTGTCACTGCACTCCAGACTGGGCGACAGAGCAAGACTCCGTCTCAAAAAAAGAAAAAAAAAGAATTATACAATGCATGTATTAAGAAAAAAATGAGATAATTTCTCTGTTACCATCTTCAACACAGTCTCAAATCTGAGAGGACACCATTATTTTATTTTTGTAGTTTTTTATTTTATTTTCAAACTTACAAAGAAGATTCAAAAATAGTACAAGGAAATTCCAGGTATCCTTCACTCAGATTCATCAATTCTAACTCTTCGCAACATCGATATTTTATTATTCTCTGTGTATATATTTATACAAAGATAATATTCTTTTTTAACTATTTGATAGTAATTTCAGGATATTGTATCCTTTTACATCTTAATATACTACTTTACATGTATTTCTTATCAGCAACATATTCTCATATATAGGTACAATACAATTACCAAAATCTAGAAATTTAACATCAGTGCAGTATTATCAAATTCACAGTGCACATTCTCAAAGTATCTACCTACAGATTTCTTATTACTTACAATAGGGAGTGATTTCACAGTTGAAAACCTTAATTTGTACCACCCTAAATAAGTGATTAAAGTTACAATCAATAATATTGCAACAAATTGTGCACAAATTTGACATTACTTACTTCCTAAAATGATGACATAGTATTTCTGGGGAAATTCTGCTAAAAATGGTACCTGAATCTAAATATGAGGACACATCAAATAAACCAAAATTAGGAGTCATTCTGCTTAATATCTTGCTGTATTCCTCAAACATAAAGGGGTTAAGAAGACAAAAGGGGCCGGGCGCGGTGGCTCACGCTTGTAATCCCAGCACTTTGGGAGGCTGAGGCGGGCGGATCACGAGGTCAGGAGATCGAGACCACGGTGAAACCCCGTCTCTACTAAAAATACAAAAAATTAGCCGGGCGTGGTGGCGGGCGCCTGTAGTCCCAGCTACTCGGAGAGGCTGAGGCAGGAGAATGGCGTGAACCCGGGAGGCGGAGCTTGCAGTGAGCCGAGATTGCGCCACTGCACTCCAGCCTGGGCGACAGAGCAAGACTCCGTCTCAAAAAAAAAAAAAAAAAAAAAAAAAAAAAAAAAAAAAAAAAAAGAAGACAAAAGGTAGTGACAAATTGTTCCACATAAAATACTTCTTTTTAATATTTTAAGTAGTAAATTTTGTAAGTACAAATATGATATTTAGTTTTCTTTTCATTTATCAGTATATTACTGATGTCTTCATCCCTTATTTTGTTTTGACGAACTTTGCTTCTTTTATTTACTATCTTTATTAGTGTATAAATAATACTTTACATGCTTGTCCTGATTTATGTAAATGTTAAAGATTACATTGATTCTCAAATATAAAAGAGAGATATTTAAAATATCACTTCTTTCTGTTTTTGCTATATTATTATTACTATTATTTTACTTTTTAAATACAGGTTACAACATTTACATTCTGTGCTTTACCTATAATTAAGTTCATCAGGATTTTTCTATATGTTACGTTTGAAAATTAAAAATTGATAAGTAGCATTTACTTTATTAGATTATAAAAATATTATTAATTTTAAAGGCTAATTAGATTAATTGGATCAACTACCATCTGCCTTTTTTCTGGGAATTTCTCCAAACTTTTGTATTTTCTTATTTTTTGTGCTTCATAATTTTTTACATTTACTTACTTAGTTCTTTTTATGTATTTTCTATTACTTCAATGTGACCTTTTACAAATGGAAGTTACTTATAAGTCTGCCAGTTTAAACCAGAATCCCTCTCTATATATTATGCTATTTAATTTTTAGAATTTTTTCAAAATCTCAGTAATTCATCTGCAAAGAAGCAAAAACTTAGGCTATGATATTGTTTATAACATGGTTTCTATTTTGCCTTTATAACTCTAATACTTTTATTAATGTACCCTGCCTGATAATGTAATACAAAAAGGAAAATGAGAATGTAATTTAAAATTTATTCATTTGATATATTTTTTACAAAAAATAATGATTCAAGTAAAATCCCTATAAGGTATCTAAAATGCTAAGGAGTATGTTGCTGTCATTGGGTCTAATGTTCTTCATTAAGTCTACAAATTTGGTCGACGTCTTATTTTTTAGCTGTTGCAGACACTAACTCTATCTCTGTTTCCCCCTCAACTTGTCCTCATCAATTCCTAAAGTGTTTAAGATTTTCTACTAGAAGGAGAACCAGCAAGTGAGAAAGTTAGAAAAAGAAATGAGAGAGCAATGTAGGGAGGGAGTGAGGGAAGGCAGGGTAAACAGATAGATAATTAGGAAAATAGTAAATAGGCACAGATCTGTATGTCCAGTGGTTCACCACCACTCCATTAAGCTGTTAAGCTTTAATATGGATTTAATGTGATGGATGACGGCACCCACCCAAAACTCTAAAAGACTTAATGATGATTTAAATTTTTTTATATATTATAGACATTCTTTCAAAAATTAATGATAGTAACAATACTTCCTTGGCAATATTGTTCTAAATTTTTTTATCTCTAATAGAGATTCATTGGGATAATGATTAAACTAGAAGAAGAATTAACATCATGCAGAGATAGATATTTTTATACATTTTGATGGTAACAGTTCATTTGTCAGAGAATCATCATGTCTTGTTAAATAGAAACATGAAGTAAACATTGGATGGATGTTTTATTATGCTTGTAGGAATATCCATGAATACTGAATAACAGGGAGATGTCCTAGACCAGTTATTTACCATCGCCTCTATCTGCTCGGTAATGCTGGAGCACTGACTTTCTGTTAGGTTTTGCCAGTAAATGGCTCTCAAAAAATGAAAGCTGAGAAGGAGAGAAGGGACTTTCTCCTTTCCACTTAATTTTCCTCTTAGTGTTGCCTTGGCATTAGCAATTAGAGTCTAGCTTATTTTGGTACTCCTAGAAGAACCCTATCCTGTCTTTTCAGAGATACCAACAGTTGGATAGCATCCTATCCTCAGAAGTCTAAGCCTGAAGCCCATAGGGATTGTTTAAATAGTTTTTTCTCCATTTCTATAAAGTTATTCAAAGAGCAATAATTAGTTTTAATGTTTCGTATTACATATATTTTTCAGTAATAACCCAGCACCTACATTCCCTTAGCAATATCATGTCTATATTCCTTGAGTAATTTGACTCCAAATTAGTTATTTAACTCAATATAAAGATTTAAAGCCAGTTCAAGAGTTCAAGACCAGCCTGGTCAATATGGTGAAACTCCCTCTCTACTAAAAAAAAAAAGAAAAATTAGCCAGGGATGGTGGCAGGTATCTGTAATCCCAGCTACGGGGGAGGCTGAGGCACGAGAATTGCTTGAACCTGGGAGGTGGAGGTTGCAGTGAGCTGATATAGCGCCATTGCACTCCAGCCTGGGCAACAAGACTGAAACTCCGTCTCAAAAAAAAAAAATGAAAAAGATTTAAAGCCAATTCTTCAAAGGTAGAACATTGTATGGAGACAAACAGCTCAGTTATGAAAACCAAGGTCAAACCTCCAAATTCAATTGCATCTTAAATCTGCAGCAAGCATGGTTTGAACATTGATCTCTCTCATTCTGGGTCATCTTGAAAATTCACGTATTATTGAAATATTTCTATGGAAGATAAATGAACAAATAAGTTCAGAGAATTATGTTTCTGAAATTCTGAATTGAAACTTCCTGGAACAAAGGAAAACTTATTATAAAACAACATTTCTGGCCTATTTTATCTAATATAATTCCCTATCAACTATACTACAACCAGAATATTTATTTATATATATTTTGGGTAGATTGCTCTGTAAGGTACTCATTTTACAAAGATGTAGGCATTGTTTGGCAATATTTTAGTTCATCTATTTGTGATATATTGTATGCTGTTTTTCTTTCTGTGAAGACATTGTTAAATAAAATCTTAAGTGAAAAAAATCACTACAACCACTTTAAAAATTGAAAATATATGCTATTACTTGAATCAATAAACTGGCTCTATTTACAGAATAAAATAAATATTTTCTATGCTTCCTAAAAATTCTACTCATACTACTTAGTAAATCATATATAAGGACCTATAACATAATCGATTCTACAAAAAAATGTGTAAACAAGTGCTTAAAGCAGTTTTACAAAGTAAAGTTGATTGAATTTTGAAGCACTAGTTTGGTTGTGTAAAGCATAAAAATCTCCTCTAAAAGCAATCTAAACTCCTTAAAATTGGAAACAGATTTAATCAACTATACTTTATACCATTCCACAAAAAATATGATGTGGTTTACAAAAAATGTACACAATAGAAAAATATGAAGTTTCTCATGAGTCAAAATAAATAAATCCAGTAAACCAAAAGGTAAAGTTAGCACCTAAGGATTCATGGCTTAAGGTCCCATATGGTTTGCTAGAGATAAGCTCTTATTTTATTGAATTTTCTGATTCTTGAACCTTGTTTTCCTTTTAGTGTTATCTGAGCATATCACCTCCGTATTCCAATTAATCTGAAAATTATGTTTTATGTTGTCTGAAACAGCCACCCTACTTTTACAGAAATTGCTTGCTAGTTGTAAAACACCATTGGCTCCTATGTACTACTAGTTTATTAGAATATAAAAAACTAAATCAGCAATTGTTTGGTGTTTTAGAAGTTTCTACACTTTAAGTTAGCATGGAGTGATGTTAGACTATGTAAATAGTTGATATTAAAATTGTAAGGATATTTTATTTTCTGGCTTGCCTTTTTTCTCTTTGATCACAAATCAACCTAAGAAAAATGTGGGTAAAATTTTGAAAATAAATATATTTGAATATTATCCAAAATATATTGAATAATACCTTCTTCCCATCCGCTCCCTCAGTCCAACAAATCAAAATGTAAGCTTCATAACACATTTTTAAAGTTTTAAGAATGAATAATAAAAAGATCATTCTCCCAATGTTATATTGCTCCCTCACTTAATAAAACACTAAATTCTGAAATTTGATTTTTATTTTATATTCAGGATAGAGGAAAAGAAAAGGAGGGCGAATATTTAGATACATTACATAGAGGCAGAATTATGTGAGTATTCAAGAATCAATTCCTCTCTCCTTTAAAGTTTTTACAAACTAAAACTGAATACTAGGGAGGAACATTGAATAATATACAGTGTTAATGACATTAATACACAATGTAAGAGCTCAATAACACTAAAAGTACAAGGGCTTTCCTTTATAGCTAAAGTGGACAATGCAGTTTGGATTCCACTCAAAAGAACAACTTCCTTCAATGTATATGTTCTCCTACCAAATCGTCAAACCCAAGTGAATGAAATTATGGAATTATCTTCTTGGAAAATGTTGGGCCTGAACAGCAGACACTTACCTAGACAACTATATGAAGGATTTCAGCAGCTAGCAAAAGTAACACAGCAGAAAGCACAGAAAAGGAAAGCAGAAGCCTGGTGGGTGCCTGTCAGAGTCCTAGCAGGCTCCAAAGACTTGATGCATACAATTTCTGGTGGTACTGTAGAGCAAGAAACAGAGTCACAGCTGTTTCTGCTGTTCAAACAAATTGTAAATTAGTGTCCATAGGTATGCACACTACTCATGTAGTGATATGCACACTACATAGCATGGGTATGACTCAGTGGATATCAGTGTCTTGACAATTCCACAATCAGATAAATAATTTCTCTTTTCATAAGAGGAAATTAGGGAGAGTGTGGAAAAGGAATAGAGAATACCAAGCCTGACATGGCACCCCCCGAAGAACGGCATCTACTCCCCCTACTCCAAACGATAAAGGTGATAATTGTTCCCCACCCCTACCCACACTTACAACAGCATGATGCTCTAATCAATTAAGTGTTGTTATAGAGAAAATGCTACTTTAAATTCTTTTCAATATTAATATGATATCTTAACCAAAAAAACAAGAGAAAATCCAAATAAGCTCAACTAAAAATGAAACAGGAGGTATTACAACTGACACCACAGAAATACAAAAGATTATTCAAGGCTACTATGAAAACATTTACACACATAAACTAGAAAACCTAGAAGAGATGGATAAATTCCTGGAAAGATGCCAGCCTCCTAGCTTAAATCAGGAAGAATTAGATACCCTGAACAGATGAATAACAAACAGCAAGATTGAAATGCTAATAAAAAAAATTACCACCAACAACAAAAAGCCTAGGAATCGATAAATTCACACCTGAATTCTGCCAGACATTCAAAGAAGAACTGGTACCAATTCTACTGATACTCTTCCACAAGATAGAGAAACAGGGAATCCTCCCTTAATCATTCTATGAAGACAGTATCACCCTAATACCAAAACCAGGAAAGAACATAACCAAAAAAGAAAACTACAGACCAATATCCCTGATGAACATAGATGCAAAAATCCCCAATAAAATACTAGCTAACGAAATCCAACAACCTAACAAGAAGATAATGTACCATGATCAACTGGGTTTCAGACCAGGAATGCAGGGATTGTTTAACATAAGCAAGTCAGTAAATGTGATACACCATGTAAACAGAATTAAAAACCAAAATCACATGATCATCTCAATAGATGCAAAAAAGGATTTGACAGAATCTTTGTGATTAAAACTCTCAGCAAAATCGGCATACAAGGGACATACCTCAATGTAACAAAAGCCATCTATAACAAACCTATAGCTAACATTATGCTCAATAAGGAAAAGTTGAAAGCATTCCCTCTGAGAACCAGAACAAGACAAGGGTGCCCACTTGCACCACTTCTATTCAATGTAGTACTAGAAGTCCTAGCCAGAGCAATCAGACAAGAGAAAGAAACAAGGGCCATCCAAATTGGTAAAGAGGAAGTCCAACTCTTGCTGTTTGCAGATGATATGGTTGTATACCTAGAAAACCCTAAAGACTCCTCCGAAAAGCTCCTAGAACTGATTAAAGAAATCAGCAAAGTTTCTAGATACAAAATTAATGTACGCAAATCAATAGCTCGTCTATACACCAACAGTGACCAAGCTGAGAACCAAATCAATAACGCAACTCTTTTTACAATAGCTGAAAAAAAAATACTTAGGAATATACCTAACCAAGGAGGTGAAAGACCACTACAAGGAAAACTACAAAACACTGCTGAAAGTAACCATAGATGACACAAGCAAGTGGAAACACATTCCATGCTCAAGGATGAGTAGAATCAATGTTCTGAAAATGACCATACTGCCAAAAGCAGTCTACAAATTTAATGCAATTCCCATCAAAATGCCACGGTCATTCTTCACAGAACCAGAAAAAACAATTCTAAAACTTACATGGAACCAAAAAAGAGTCCACATAGCCAAATCAAGACTAAGCAAAAAGAACAGGCCAGGTGCGGTGGCTCACGCCTGTAATCCCAGCACTTTGGGAGGCCAAGGGGGGCAGGTCACAAAGTCAGGAGATTGAGACCGTCCTGGCTAACATGGTGAAACCTCATCTTTACTAAACAACAACAACAACATTAACAAAAAAGTTAGCCAGGCATGGTGGTGGGTGCCTGTAGTCCCAGCTACTCGGGATGCTGAGGCAGGAGAATGGTGTGAACTAGAGAGGCAGAACAAATCTGGAGGCATCACATTACCTGATTTCAAACTATACTATAAGGCTACAATCACCAAAACAGCATGGTACTGGTATACAAAAAGGCACATAGACCAATGGAACAGAATAGAGAACCCAGAAATAAACCCAAATTCTTACAGCCAACTGATCTTCAACAAAGCTAACAAAAACATTAAGTGAGGAAAGGACACCCTATTCAACAAATATTGCTGGGGTAACTGGCTAGCCACATGTAGAAGGATGAAACTGGATCCTCATCTCTCACCTTATAAAAAAATCAAGTCAAGATGGCTCAAGGACTTAAATCTAAGACCTGAAACTATAAAAATTCTAGAAGATAACATCAGAAAAACATTTTAGACATTGACTTAGGCATGGATTTCATGACCAAGAACCCAAAAGCAAATGCAATAAAAACAAAGATAAATAGCTAGGCAATTTAAAAGAAAACACTTTAAAAAAAACCTTAATCTTTACTTATTTAAAATAAAACCCGACATTTTAAAAAATGTCATAATATCATTCAATTTTAAAATTGTATTCAAATACTAAATAGAAACTCTAAAGTATTATATTTTAATAAACATGCTTATTTTAGCAAGCATATTCCAAATCAGAATGTTAACTTTTTAAACTGATGTTGACAAAAGCATCCTATCTTGAACTTCATTTTGTAATTAGCTGTGTAGTTAGAAAACGTATATGCAGACTGCTATCACACCACAATAAAAGCATAAGCATCACAGGACCTGGCTTCTTTGTTCTGTAAAAGCCTAGCTAAGCAATGTAAAGTAAGGCATAAAAAATTTGGGCTTAAGTTTTATTATTATTTTCACATAGTTTTGTTTTAATTAAAAAAAAAAACAAGATGCAGATATTCTTTGACTTTGTTCCAGTTCTGACACTTGGATTGGCATGTGATCATTATTATACAGTGTTTCATGGCTTAATTTTTTCAAGTATATAAAAAAGTATAAAATAAAAATAAAACTGTCCTCTTTCTAGACTTATATATAGACTTATTTATAACAACACTTTTATTCCTAGTATTACAACAGAGGTATGAATCTGAAATACGTTTTTTTTACTTACTAATAAAATGTGTATTTTTCCTTATCTATCATATGAATGGATCATGTTTCATTCAAACATCCTTTTATTTGCAGATATCTTATTTATAATTGTTTAATAGTATAAATTACGCAGAAATGAATATTCTTATCAAATAGTTTTCACAAGATTTTCAAAAAGCGTTTTTCATGAAAATGTATAATCTAGCTATTGATATACAGAATTGCTCAGTTGGCCATATTCTTCCCATAACTAGACAAAGTGAGATTTTCAAAGCTGTGCAAGTCTTATTAGAAGAAGTGACATCTCATTGTAGTTTGTTCTCTACTTTTTACTGTTGAAAAGTTTAATCATACCTAAAAGTAATCAAATAATAAAATGAAGTTTTATAGATCTAGCACCTGAATTCAAGTTATTTTGACATATTATTTTTATTTTTAAAGCACTTGAAAGCGCAAATCTATAGAACTTCATCTACAAATATTTCAATATCATGTTATAATAATCAGGATTTGATCTTAGTTCAATTACAAGAGAAAATGAACAATAACACCATTTTTTAATAATTTCAACTTATTTTAAATTCGTCGGGTACATGTGCTGGTTTGTTAAATGGGTATATTGTGTAATGCTGAGCTTTGCAGTATGATTGACACCATTACTCTGGTAGTGAGCACAGTACCCAACAGTTAATTTTTCATCACTTGCCTCCCTCCTTTCCTCCTTTTTTAGCACTCTCCAGTGTCTAGTGTGGTCATCTTAATGTCCATTTTTACCAATATTTAGCCCTAACTTATAAATTAGAACATGCAGTATTTGGTTTCTGTTCCTGCATTAATTTGCATACAATAATGTCCTCCAGATGCATCCATGTTACTGCGAAGGACATGCTTTGGTTCTTTTTTATTGCTGCATAGCAATCCATGGTGTATATGGACCACATTTTCTTCATTCAGTCCACTCTTGATGGGCACCTAGGTTGATTCTATGTCTTTGCTATTGCAAATAGGGCAGCAATGAACATATGCACACATGTGTCTTTGTGGTAGAATGATCTATATTCTTCTGGGTATATACCTAGTAATGGGAGTGCTAGTTCAAGTGGTAGTTCTGCTTTTAGCTCTTTGAGGAATCACCATACTGCTTTCCACAGTGGCTGAACTAATTACATTCCCATCAACAGTGTATGTGTTCCCATTTCTCTGCAGCCTCACCAGCATCTGTTGTTTTCTGAATTTTTAATAGTAGTCATTCTAACTGGTATCAGATAGTATTTCACTGTAGTATTGATTTGCATTTCTCTGATGATTAGTGATGTGAAGCATTTTTTCCATGTATATTGGTCATTTCTATGTCTTCTTTTGAGAAGTGTTTGTTCGTGTCTTTTGCCTACTTGTCTTTACAGAATTGCTCAGGGTTACTTGTTTTTTGCTTGTTGAATTGTTTAAGTTACTTATACATTCTGGATATTAGACCTTTGTTGTATGCATAGTTTGTGAATATTTCCTCTCATTTTGTAGGTTGTCTGTTTACCCTGTTGATAATTTCTTTTTCTATGCAGAAGCTCTTATTTGAATTAGGTTTCACTTGTCAAATTTGGTTTTGTTGCAATTGCTTTTGAGGGCTTGGTCATAAATTCTTTTCCAAGATTGATGGCCAGAATGGTATTTCCTAGGTTTTCTTTTAGGATTCTTGTAGTTTGTGGTCTTACATTTAATTTTTTAGTTCATCTTATGTTAATTTTTATGTATGATAAAAGAGGGGTTCAGTTTCATTCTTCTGCATATGGCTAGCCAGCTATCCCAGCACCATTTATTGAATAGGGGGAGTCTTTCCCCATTGCTTATTTTTGTAGACTTTGTCAAGGGTCAGAGGTCTGTAAGTGTGTGGTTTTATTTTGAGGTCCCTGTTCTATTCCATTGGTCTATGTGTTTATTTTTTACTGGTACCATGCTCTTTTGGTTACTGTAACCTTATAGTATAGTTTGAAGTCGAATAATGGTATTCCTTTGGTTTTGTTCTTATTGCTTAGGATTGCTTTTGCTATTTGGGATCTTTTTTGGTTCCACATGAATTTCAGAATAGCTTTTTCTAATTCTATGAGAAATGACAATTGTTTGGTAGGAATATTGTTGAATTTCTAGATTGCTTTGGGCAGTATGGCAAGTTTAATGATACTGATTTTTCCAATCCATGAGCATGAAATATTTTTTCCATTTGTTTGCGTCAAATCTGATTTCTTTCAGCAGCGATTGTATTTCTTCTTGTAGAGATCTTTACCTCTTTTGTTATATGTATTCCTATATTTTTTTAATGGCTGTTGTAAATGGCATTGTGTTCTTGAGTTGCCACTCATTTTGAACATTGCTAGTCTATAGAAATGCTGCTGATTTTTGTACATTGATTTTTAGATCCTTAAACTTTACTGAAGTCATTTTTAATATCAAATCTATATTGAAAATATCTATTTTTTCCAAAATAATATTTTATAGCTGTATAATTTTAATGAGGGTCCAATGAAAGTTCATGTAACATATTCACCTGTGTGTCTTCTTTGTCTTTTTTGATGGAGAAAAGTCCTCTTAGCTTTTACATTTTTAAAATAACATTAACTCTTTGAAAAGTCCTAGCCAGTTTTTCTATAAAATGCTTCACACAGTGAGTTTTAGTAAGTGTTCCCTTGTGATGTCATTCCGTGTTCCTTTAAAACTTTATTCTTGTAAAGTAAAAGTTAAGCCTCAAGGCTTTATTGGATTCAAGTTAAACATTTTTTGCATAAATATTTCATGTGCAGTGATCCCTCTTCATTTTGCAACACAATAGGAGAGGGACGTAATATTGAGTGTCCTTTTATTAGTGCTGTTAGGATTATTCATACTAACCTCCAAACCTCTCTAATTTACAGATACAGTGTTTCACTTTGAATTTACTAAGAGAAGTGTGAGGTCTTACTTTGGAACTGAACATATATTGTTTCCCAACAGCATAAGCTACTCCTTTTAATATTTATTTGTAATCCTTGCCTGAATCTGTCATTGAAATGCAAATATTCCTTCTGCTTTTATTAGCAGGCATTTTTCTGTAATGGAGTGTTTCTCCAGCAATGAAGATAATTTACAGTTGGTCCTAAAAGGCAGAGAAATTATTGATTTTTTAAAATTACCAAGTTTCAGGGGGAAAATATTGTAATAATTATCTCTACTGGACGTTTTGTTTGTTTCTTTCTTTTTTTTTGTTCATATATGTTAGTTGATTGTATTACTGCTCACCAAAACTGATATCTCTCCCTGCTGGAGGATTATATATGTTCTCCCTGTGGAACTCATACAGAGCTATATTATCAGTTTTAGCCAATGAAATATGAGCTAGTGCCATATTTTTTCTTAGCTGAAGGAATCATTACAGAATGATCTAGGTCGATGCCACTCTGTCAGATTCACCCAAGAATGAAGACAACGTAAGACAACTGATTTACAGTGGATATTTTGGGTAATCTGGCCTATTGTGAGTAATACAATATGGACTCATAGATTTTAATTGTTTAGCTTCACTTAATTTCATTCAATATATATTTATTGATCATATTTAATAAATTAGGAACAAATATGTTTAAAAATACATTTTACTAGAGGTAGGACAATGGAAAAGAAACCAGAAACAGAAACTTAGGCAGGAGGAATGGAAAATAATGTATGAAATGCTACTGAGAGACTGAGACAAAGTAAAATTGAAAACTGACCATAGAATTTGTGTGATGGAAGTATGAAAGCCTTTAAAAGGCAAAAGGCCAACTGCTGCTACCAACTACTACTTTGTCATAGTGAAGTATTCAGTGCATAGATGTAGGAGAATGGAAGTGAAGACAGTTTTTACAAACCATCCTGGCTTGAGCATTTTTTTTATGAAGTTGAGAATATTTACAATGGCTAGAGTAAGCCTTGTGAAAGGATAGTTGTTTTTGTTGTTGTTGTTGTTGTTTGTTTGTTTGTTTTTTAATTTAGAAACTTAGCCAATGTTGCTGGCAGTATTAGTGAGCCCATTTGCCAAGTATATACAATTTTCTTTAAGTTTTGATTTTGTTTTCTTACCCTGATAGATGAAAAAAGAACACGTTTCAAGTTTATTTATAAAGTACAATTACTGTGATTTTTCCATCCCCCTGGTCTCCCGACTATGTCCCAATTGTTGTACAGCTTCAATGAAATCCCCATAAATCATCTGGTCCATCAAAGTCATTTCCGCTTCACTCTATCATTGTTTTCCTCACTTCTCCTTCTCCTCTTTGTTCTTAAATTTACTTTCTTACCATTTCTTTCCCTCGTAAAGACAGATATGCACCTTTCATTTTATGTTATTTGTTCTATAAGAAAATAAAAATGGTAGAATTCTGAATAGATTCTTATTCTGTTTGTCAGTGAAATCCAAGTCCTAACTCACTGGTTTGAAGTGTAGCCAGATAATTAGGCTGACATTGATAAAATTACCTCACTGTTTGCTTTCAGTAAAGACTCCTAGTTCCTCTACTATATGTACCAAGCAGTCAACATGTTGTTAGTCACTATACTTAACTGTTGTGTGGCTAGATTTTCAGTGAGAGTATGGGGTATGAGGCACATTTCAAGTAAAAAGGATTAAATGTAACATATTGATGTGTGTGTGTATGTGTATGTGCTTGGGTAATGCTATATATATAGTATATATACTTGTGAGCTATGTAACCATTGGCAAGTCACTTTACTTTTGTTAGCCTCACATTGTTAATTTGTAAAATTATGATAGATTCAGCCCTTCCTATCTCACGCACTATGTTTGGTATATACATATGGATGTGTGTGTGTGTGTGTGTGTATGTGTGTGTGTGTGTTCCTATATAGCATTACACAGACACACGCATCTATATATCTATATATATCTATATCTATAGATATATAGATATATATGCCAAACATAGTGCATGAGATAGGAAGGGCTGACACTAACCTAATTTTACAAATTATGAATGTGAGGCTTACAAAAGTAAAGTGACTTCCCAATGGTTACATAGCTCACAAGTGTTGAGCTGAGTTTCAGACTAAGAACTTTTAAGAACTTTTAGGGTTTCAAGGCCTTTAACTTCTGAAATGAACCTCCAAAACACCATGTCTTCTTTTTTTTCTCCCGCCATAAAAAGCTAACTATTGGCAACAAAGCATATTCAAAATCTTGAATATACTTCTTTGTTTCTGATAAGAGCTGAAGAGTTAAATTAGTTAATGTACAAGAGTCAGCAATTGAGAGAAAATAAATTAATACACCAATCCCTGCTATTCTGTGGACATTTTGAAGCCTGCTTTTTTGACCTAACAGTTTATCATTCAGGGAAAACAAAACACATTTTTAATTAAATTGCTTGGGAAGTCACAAATTTTTGTTGCCACAATTTCATTACCCCTCATATAAGTTATTTTTAACTTTTTATGTTTCTGTCAATGTTTGGAATCTTCAATCTTTTTATAAAATAAATATCGGAGGGCTATGAAGAGACAATTTCAACAAGACAATTTCAACAGAGTGGATTGGGGAAAGGTGCTGGAGGATAATAGATTTCCTTGGCAATAGAAAGAATAATATTTGGAATTTGTTTCTCAGCCAGAGTTAGCTACTGTAAGTTAAATCCATTCATGTTTCTTTGCTACAGATAAGCTTTCATTTTCTTATTCTATGTAAGATAAACTGCTCACAATTCTTTTCAATTAATACTGTACTACATTGTAGCTTATGGGACTAATTTAGTATTGCACAACAAAAATTTTTATAGGCAAATTTAAGTGTCTTCCTTAAGAAACCTGTTTTTACCAATACTTTGCAACACATTAACTGATCAAACTACATTATTTATTTATTTTTATTCACTAATACTCTTTATCAGCTTTGCTGAATATAGAAAAAGGTACAACTTGAATAACTTAGCTGTTCATTTAATCAATAATTTTACTTAGACATCTGCTTTGCCAGGGTTACTCAATTAAGCACTGATGATTGCAATAGACAAATACAAATGGAAGCATATTAAACCATCTGTGAATGGGTGATAAGTACTACTAATTAAGAAATATTAATTAATATTTTATTATAACTTATTTATTTAGGTATTTATGTCTGTTTCCCTCCTTTCACTAGGCTGTATGTACCTGTGCATAAGAATTGTGTCTAGCATCATGATTTTCCAGTATTTAATACAATTCTTGACAAGTACCAAACATTGTTAGAAGCATGCCTGAGTTGATTAAAACTACTTTATATATGTGCTAAAAATCACTTTAAATAGCATATCCTCAAATAACAGGGGATTTGACATTCAGGTACAGTTGTATATTTCCTATTTTTTACCCTGTTCAATGTAAAACTATACACACAAACATATAGCTATATAACACATAAATATCCATGAATGCAAAAAGTGCATATACATTTTGGAAGACTTTTGCTCTTCTAAATCCAGAATCTATACTTGAGAGAAGAAATATACTAATTGTCCTTGCAAAAATCAAGAATATTTACTCAAGTAATCTGAAGATGTTTAAATGCAGGTTCTGAGAATTATAGATGTTCATATTCCTTCCTGGTATATCTGAAAATGAAGAAAAAGTAGAAATAAAATTTTGCTACCATATTTTAATTTTAATGATAGTTATTAATGCTATTGTTTTTATAGATATTTTAAGGAAAATTATGAATATGCATCTATAGCTAATCTTTACTGAAAAGACATAAACAGATAAATAGGTATAATTAACAACAAAAAACAATATGTACTGATTACATACCGAACATTCTTAAAAATATCTTTCTACTGTAACTATTCAAAACATCACTTAGAAATGAATCATCCCTGTACACAGTTTAAACTTCCACAGATTTTGGTCGATTCTAATTATTTCATATCATGCCTCTACAACATTGTAAAATATGTCATGAATAATAAAGTAGGAATCAATCTCAAAGATTATCTATTTAGCCTCCCACAGAGGAATTCCCTTTGTCATACTTGTGCTATATGTTTATACGGCTCAAATATTTAAACTTGTTACTACAAAAAATCAGCTAATTTTCATTTTTAAACTCTTCTAATTTTTAGTGGTTTCTCAAATTATGCTATAATGTTCCTCATATAACAGTTACTAGTTCTGTCCTTTAACACAAAGATATTAAGTCAAAACTTATTTCTCAAGACAATTGTAAGATTACCCATTAACCTCCTGTTTTTCAAGCTAAAATCTCTTGTTCCTCTAAATTTGTTTCTTATGATAAGCCCCATTTTTATCTTGTTCTACTCTCAATTAATAAGTCATAACGATTAAATAATATTTCTAAGAAGAAAAGAAATCTCATCACTAATGCTAAAAAAGGGCAAATATCAATTTCAATAATTAGACTATGATTTCCAAAATTGTGCTTTTTTGTAGAATTTTTGAGCTTCATAACAGCTAAATGAATTGTTATTGCAAAAAGCACTTAAATAAGATACAAAACATAGTTCAAAAACAGAGAAAAGATAGGTAATTTTATGATTGTTAGCAAAATAAAAATGTGATAGGAACCATTAAAGAATTTCTCTTTGAACTGAGTTACTAGAAGGGTTTTACATCTTCACAAATGAGACTGTGGCATACAAGATGAGTGAGGTAAGTCAATGATCAGGTAATGCATATTTTTGTTTGTTTGTTTAAGTGAGTAGAAATAAAGAACAATTTAAAATAAATACTCTAATGGTCATAAAAGGATTAAAGTATCAATAAAACAAAAAGTACCTACTAATAATCAATAAAGGAAGATACAATAAAGTGCAGTTTTCAAGAGGAAAAGTAAGAGGTTGAAATGCTTTTAAAGACAAAATACATCAGTGAAAGATGAGATGGAGGGTTGTTGATGACATTTTAAAATGCACACGACATAAAAAAGCAATACTCTCGTTTAATTAAAAAAAAGTTGTCACTGCTTAGAATGTCTGCCAACTGAAATTGTGTCTATAAATCTTCTAACTACCCATTTCTCCTGTGCTGTAAGAGGACCTGAATGTCTGGCCTGGCATTGTTTATCGTTTGCATTATTTTTTGCATTATTGTTTGCATGTTTATAGTTTGCATTGTTTATTGGGGTGGGCAAGGGGGATGAGGATAATGTAGATAAAATTGAAACTCAGGAAGTAGAGAGCAATGAATGTTGAGCTGAAGAGAGTTAGATGGGCAAAGGGCAGAGAGGATGGCCCTTAGAGAAGGAAAACTGGTGTCCTTAAGAGCAGGGCAAAAATTCAGTGGCTCTCCAGTGTAAGAAAGAAGACCCCAGTCAAATAATGGGTGTCAGAATATTAAAGAGAGTTTAAAAACCAGAGAGAGGGTAGAGGGCAAATAGGTAAGTAAACTAGGTAGGTTCTGTGTCAGAGCCTGTTAGCTAATACTGGTTAAAGTGTAAAAGAACCAGGGGCACAATGGACATTATCACTGCCCTACCTCTCCAGAAATAGCCATTAACAATGGCCAATCAGGCCAGGTGCAATGGCTTACGCCTTCGATCCCAACACTTTGGGAGGACAAGATGGGAGGGTCGGTTAAAGCCAGGAATTCCAGACCAACCTGCACAACATAGAGAGACCTCATCTCTACAAAAATAAAAAGAAACAAACAGGTGTGGTGGCATGTGCTTGTAATCCCAGCTACTCAGGAGGCTGAGGTGGGAGAATCATTTGAGCCTAGGTGAGGCAGCAGTGAGCCATGATTGTGCCACTGCACTGGCTCTAGCCTGGGTGATAGAGTGGGACCCTGGAGTCCACTCTTTAGCCTCCCACAAAGGAATTCCCTTGAGATAAATTCCCTTGTGAGAAAAAATAAAATAATAAAATAAAATAAAATAAAATAAAATAAAATAAAATAAAAATGAATGGCTGATCAGTAGTGTCTGAAGTGAAAGGTTAACTGCTATGACATTTCTCACCAAAGATGCTGAGAAGAGAACTGACCCTGGAGTAAGACTGTCGAGGTTATCCATATAACCTAAGGCAGGTTATTCAAACTCTCTGAACCTCACTACCTGCATCTGGAAATGGAGCTAGTAATAGTATTTACCATATACTATTTTATAAAACATTAGATGAGATAATTTATATAATGTGCTTATAAGACAGTATGGTTCCTAGTAAGTATTCAGTAATTGTTGGCTTTCATAATTATATCAGGTAATTCTACATTAATATAGATGTCATAATTTCCTTTTCACAAATGCAAAAAAAAATCCCAGAGAAGTTCATAAACATGATTAGCCTTACATCACTAGAGAAACAACCTTTTTCCTCAAGTTCTTCTAAAATATTTCATGTCCATTTATCATATTTCTGGAACATGCCTATTTGTTCTAAATTCTCCTTCCCTCACACTCTTTCTCCTTCTGGATCATCTCCTCTGAAATTTTCCTGAGTAGAGGGCTTTATGTGGGTCATCTAAAGTTAGCCCATATCTCTTCTGGGAACAGAACAGCTGGAGAGGATTTCAGCTGTATCCATATGTGCATTCCAAAGGGTCAGGGAGCTCTCTAAGGACTTTATTAGCTCAAAATGCCTGTCTATCAAAGTGGCAGGTCTTCCCAGCATTTCCCTACACCTCATCCATGGCCTCTAATGTCTCCTTGACACACTGTCTATTGGGAAATCATATTATTTAGTCTTGCAAATTTTTAATTAGCTATCTGAGGAGAGGGAGAGATGTGTTGTCAAGATATAAGAGGAAGATAAATTAGAGAAATGCTGAGAATAAAGGTATAAAGAATAAATACAGGACATTGTAAATGACAACTGGATTGAGTCAACAAGTGGGAGTACAAATCAGAATTGTGGCAGAAACTATGAAAATTACTTGAAACTTTGTTTATATTGGCTTTGTTGTGAAAATGTCTGCTTAAGCAGCTTAGATATTGTTAAAAAATAGAAAGACATGTTTACTGAGCCATCAAAGGTATTCTTAAAGTGAATGCAGTATAAACAAAAGCATGAGTATAAAAGCATGATTTTGGAAATTAGAGAGATATAGACTAAAATACTCACCTTTTTAAAATATTCTGATTACTTGGACAAGTTAAAGTTTCTGAGTCTGATGTCCAAATCAATAACAGTTAGACTAAAATCTCCTCTTGAAGACTGTTGCCAGAAATGAGTAGGCATCACTATGTAAAACTGATATAACAATATAATACTGTTTTAATAGTGCTGTATGAGTACTTACTCTGTGTTTAATACTTTATATTACAGTGTTTGGGACATAGATGATGTTCATTAGGTTGTTGCTCTTGTTAGTTAAATACTACAACTTTAGCAGGGTAATCTTAGGAAACAAAATGTAACTTCAGATTATATACCAGTTTGAATTATTGCATATGCAATCCGATTATTTTATTTCCCATTGCTACTGCCTTAATTCAGGCCTTTATCAATCATTATCCAAATGACTGTGTGGTTGGCCCAGGTTCTATATCTCTTTAGGATTTTGTTCTTCCCATCCTCACCCCTGGTAGAGTGGAGTCTTAAACAATGAAGAAACATTGTGTTAGTCTAAAAAATATTATAATATTAAGAGTAAATCAACATTAGCATGAAAAAATTTGTTTTGTTTTACATGTGTTCCTCCTGGAGGAATATCAGGATCCAGGCACAACAGGTTTTTCTGGCCCTGACAAACAGTTGTACAGGATAAACCAGGGATTCTAAAGAAATAGAGATAGATAAGAGAGAGAAATCAGCGAGAAAGTCAACTTCTGGCTTTCCTTCTGAGACCGACTCATGTTTCCTGAAAGGCGATTATCATTGGTTATAGACAAGACTGCATTTTTTCTGGTAATATACTGGATTTGCACATAGTTGCAGACTTTGTATGACATAAAAGCAGGCTGGTATTTGTCGAGTCTCTCTTTTGAGATTGTTAAACTCTGATGCAGTAAGTGATTGCCCTGAATCTTATTACAGTTGTTAGAAACTATTACAATAATGATGCATAGGATGAGGTGTAGATTTAGCCTTAGAAAGTATGATCCCTGACTCTTTAGGAAAGAGGAATCTAAAAAAGCAGATACCTTAGCACTAGGACAGTTGTAGTTATGTAGATTTTAAAAAAGGATTTTCTAACTAGGTTTTAACTAGAAACCCAGCTAAGACTGTACCTTTTAGTTTGAGTTTATTAGGATGAGCCATCAAGCAAAGTTTCTGCATGACATATTAGGAGAGGGAGCCCAGGATGAGTAATGCTAAGACTACAGACATTAAAGACATTCCAATGTCTCATTCCTGGGAAAAGAAACAAGTGACATGTAGGCAATGATAGAGCTAACGGAAGGATTCCAGTCAATCCTGGATTGTACCCCATTCCCCAAGGGATCATTTGCTATCAGTGTTAGGAAGGAGATAGGATAAACTAGCCAGACATTCTTTTATGTCATCAGATTGCAAAAGTCCAGAATTTTTATAGGGCATATTAGCAGATACTTGGCTTTAGAGACTGAAATGAAGTGTTCCAGATACCATAAAACAAGAATGTTATGGAGACTTTCAAGTCTTTCTCTTAGATTGTTGTAGACACCTAAACATCTTATTTGACTGCTCTGATGTAAGTTTTTGATGAAGTAGAAAACGCCAAGAGTGTTCTCTAAATCCAATTTGTTTTTAATTTTGCTGTCAGACTAAAGATAATTTTACTAAGAGCAATAGCAACAAAGGAAGCTAAAGAAACCTAGTGAAACTTGTGACATCGGGAACTTACAAAAGAAAGAGGGATAAGAGGCTGCACACCAGGCAGCTTCCTGTGTTACTGATAAAATCTTAAGTCCATTACTATTTCCATAATTGAGGATATAGGAGTACTGCCAAGTGTAGTATGAAGATGTGGAGATATACCAGTAATGCAGAAGAAAGAGAAAATAATACCAGTAAAATAAACGTGATCTTCTTTCAAAGTCATGAGATTTCTGCTCTAAACATGAGAGATTATCCCTAATTCATTCATTTATTTGTTCAATGTCAAGAACTGTGAAGACTTTGATATTTTTACCTTACTTACAAACTACCAAGTTAGCATGGATACTGCCAGGAGACATGAGACTTCTGAGTCAGAGACAAAGGACTTCATCACTCACAACAACAATGGGAGCCAGAATATAAGCATTTTCTTGTGTCAGTTCCTCAAGCACAATTTTCAAAAGGCCATGTGAAGACAGCCAGATGACACCTATCTATTTAGTAGGTTGCATTGAGAGGGAAACCTAAGTTTAGGGAACACAGATCTTTTATAAGGAATAGTAAAAATATTTGCTCTTCTTTAGATGGAGACACCATCAATCTTTCCAGACTGTTTACCATGAAACCATCTTAGAAAAGACAATCTGAAAAAAAAAAAAAAAATGAAAGTCAGTGATTCTGCTCATAAATCATACACAGACACAAAAGAACCATGGAGAATTGTTCCCTATTAATATCCACCTCTTATTTCTACATTATCTTGCATTTTGGCAAATTTTCTTATGAGTACACCACTCTGTTGGCCATTCTAAGCAACAGAAGCAGGAAGAAAATTGAGGCTGCTCAATTTGTCCCATATTTATTGTTGGTAGAAAGGCTACTATCAACAGGACTTCAAGTAACAGGATGAAGTAAACCTGTGGTATCACTTTCAACCTTGTATACCAGGGTTCTAGACCCAACCAACTCAACAACTCCTTTAAAGCATCAGGGTCTACCTGAGATGAAGAATGAATTTATTTTTATTTTTATTTTTTCCTGTATTAACCTTTCCACCTGGCTTGAGGCACTAATCCAAGTGCAATAGAATATATGTGAGATTGCACAGAAAGTGTCTTGGTTTTCAGGCACAAAGTGTAGAGTAATTATTTCTTCCATAACAACTTTGGACAGTGAAGTGAGGCCTGAATATCTTTCAGGGCCAAAATAGTGTTACTAGTTACTTCAGACAAAATCAGGAGCAAATTTCATATTAACATTTCAAATTGTATGACTTCCATTATAGGGATAATTGTATATAGGTTTCACATAAATAAGTCACTTACCTCTGGAAAAATCACCAAAGGGTTGCCTCATTTCAGGGAACTCTCCATAGTTATTTGAAAGCTACATATTATACTGATGTAATTCTGTTAAATACTTGAAGATATTTTATGGTCATTCATAAAGGGCAAGTTACCATGTCTTCAGAGGGTAGTCAAGTTAATGCCTGGCTTGTAAGCAGAAGTGCAATTTCATAGATCTACATAGTATCCATAGAGAAAAGTATAATTACAAATTTTGTGCCCCACATGGGACTTATATTATGAGGGTCACAGGTTGATAGTGCCTATGACGTGTTCTCACAGCTAGCTGGCACATTTTAGAATTCCCAATTCAGTTCAAATAGAATGTTTCTTGAGGGATTGCCTGACATGTCAGTACAACTTACAGTATTTTGTCTTGTCTCAGCAAGGTGGCATTCATCTACTATATGGAATAACTGAATAATATCTGTGGAAAGTGGAGTGCGAGAAACATCCCAAGGTGCTGACAGTTATTTTGCATGGGATATGCAGGAACTTAGGGCATCCTCTGCTGTTTTCCAGTTGACTTCACAGTGAATTTTAGGAAAGCAGCATTCAAATCATGGTCATATTTCCATGTGGTAAAGGATGAAAGACTCTGCCATCACTTAAACTGAAAGCACTTTCCAAAGTTTGGGAGAGGCACACCAAGGAGTTTTTTTCATCATGAGCAACTCTTCAGGGTGATTCTGAAAGACAATTATCATTGATCTTCCTTTCTTCACCATAATTTCTGAATTCTGAGATATTTCCCAGGTACTGAGTTTGTTTTTCTCTTTCCTTTGCTACAGAATTGCTATGTATCAATTCTGGAGCTAAAAATTCACCTTTCCCCAGTCATACTCTACTTGAACCCACAACTTTAATCCATAAAGGCCAGGGACATAAGAGACAAAAACTACATCCATATGTCTGCTATTTTGGTTGGCGTGGACAACAATACAGGGACTTCGGGAGTAATATATTGAACAAACGGTCTTTATTGTTATGACACAGGAATATGCCAATCTAAGAAGAGTATCCAGGTGGTTGAATTACAATAGAATTTAAATCCTTTGAGTCTGTATTGGCCAGTCTATTCCTTGGAGAGCACACCAGCCAGTCCAGCATGGTGATGACATTAGGGAAAAGAAAAGGTATCATGATCAAGAATGAACAGGGTAGAATGCCAACTGTTCATAATAGATCTATGTAATGCACTCTTTTTGTCCTGATGATTACCCAGGAAGTAGCCACTTTCTGGGGATAGCCACTGAACTCTCTTGCTAAAAGCTGGGGACTGAGAGCTCAAAATCCTTTTGAATTGATTTTTTTTAAGAAGGACATTCCAATTCTCAGCACAACCTGATTTCTACAGCTAGTTTGGCATAAGGAAAGTCTATTGAAGTCTATCTTGATTATCAAGGTGTTGTAGAGTGGGTTTCATGATAGAAGATATTCCATTGTCAGACTGTAAATATTTCTGGTTCTAAAAACGAAAAATGTAAGACTTTCATTCCAAAGGCCACAATAGTGTAGCTGCAGTGGGCTGATAGAATTTAAACCGTAACACTGCAACCTAAAAGTGGATCAATGATGGTGGGACAGCCCTGATAGCCTCAACAAGTGTTATCCCACTAGAGCTTTCCAGGAGTCATCAGAACTCAATGTCATGTAGCCTTCCTTGCTTCAAAAGCAATTCAGAAAATGTGTGATATATTGATGGACACAGTTAGCAATGGTAGCAATCTGAGTGGTGTAAGGTCAATCTCCAGCTCAATTACTATCTTATGAGTGAATGACCCTTAACATGATATCTACGTGAAGGACCAAGATGTTTCTATAAGGGATAGCAATTTATTTCCAAAGTTCAGTGCCCTAGAATCTGCCAATTTGTAGAAACGTATGAGCATCTAACATATAAATTCCTATTATAAATTTTGTTGTGAAATTGGTTATAAATCAGTTGTAAAATAAGTAAAAATGGTACATTAAATTGGTCCAATGTAGCAGCCCACAAGATCCATTTAGCTTCTTTCCCTACTGTGAACAATGTCTAAACCCCATCAGCTGGATTTGGGCACTCTCACCTGCCAGGGAACCAGGCAGTATTATAACTTGGGCATCAGTATCTAATAAAACCACTGAAATTTGACGCTATTTCCTGAAATATAATACCTCAGTATGCTTACATAGGTCTGAATAATGTTATTTCTCTTTCTCTTAAATAGGTCTGAATGATGTTATTTCTCTTAGGAGCCTTGGCCCTATCTCTAATTATCTTTCTCATTGAAATGACTGAGGTTGTGGTGGGTGACACAGGAGGATCAGGGGATGTACATAAACAAAGCAACCTTTTATCATAAAGTAAGTTTTCACATCAGTTTCTACTGGTGTGATGATAGCTTGGGATTCAAGTAAATGAATTTCCAATGTTTTTATTCTTCTCAAAGCTGTATATCGGGTGATATGTGATGATTGACACCATCTATTTCAGCCTTGGGGGACATTTACCTTTCATCAAGATCTACCAGCAATCAAGCATTACTTATTGAAAAATTTCCATATGTGCCATATAGAGAAAGGTAACTCTGAAATGTAAATCATATTCCTCATTCTCAAGAAATTAACACTATATTTGGGTAAGAAAAACAAAACAAAAAACACAAGCAACAACAACAATAACAAATAACAACTGGAAAGAGATTATTGTCAAAAAAAATTGAACCAAATAATCTGAAAGATACAATATTATGCTTTGTAGTAAATTGAACATGGTAGTTTCATAATACAACAAAAGCAAGTTTTATTTAATTACTATGTATTAAGGCAACAAAGACCATTTTGAACACAAATAAGAAAAATTTTATTAATAGTTGACTACATCAGAACAATGATTCAAGACTTCAGAAACTAATTTTACCTAATTAGTATGACAGATTTTTATTTTAAAATGCATTTCCATACCCAAAATAGCTACCTATTAATATCTTCATGATAAATACCAAAGTAAGCAATAACCTCCATCGCTGTCAATATCAGTGAGTAGAAATACTGACGGTTTTCCTGCCATTTAAGCAAAACAGCAATCTCATCCTCTCCTAATTCTGTGAGCCACCCACACAACAAACTTGTACATTGGAGGGCAATTGAACGAAATAACATAAGGTAGGCAAAATTACAATTTTTTTTCAAGATTAGGCAATCTACTCTCTATTTTCACAAGATTCAATATTTTAGCTCTCACATATGAGTTAGAACATGCAATATTTATCTCTCTGTCCCTGGCCTATTTCAATTAACATAATCACTTCCAG
The DNA here is from genome assembly GCF_028878055.3 of Symphalangus syndactylus. Classification (NCBI taxonomy): domain Eukaryota; kingdom Metazoa; phylum Chordata; class Mammalia; order Primates; family Hylobatidae; genus Symphalangus; species Symphalangus syndactylus. Next base: position 107,780,842 of record NC_072426.2, on the reverse strand, counting down.
TTCCAACCATGTTGCTGCAAATGACAGGATTTCAATCTTTTTTATGGTTGAATAATATTCCATTGTGTATATATACGTACACATGCATATATATATATATATATACACATACACACACACACACATTTTATTTATTCATTCATCCACTGGTGGACAATTCAGTTGATTCCATAAATCTTGGCTGTTGTGAATAGTACTGTAATAAACAAGAGAATACAGATAATCTCTTCAAATATATTGCATTCCTTTCTATTTTTAAAAGAATTAACTGCATGTACATATAAAACAAGTGAGGGAGTAGCTTGACAAGAGAAAATATATGTAGTTACAATGGTATCGATCTTGCAAAGTCTTTGGTGTAATTTGCTATTTTTTACTAAAATGTTATGAAAGAGAGATTAGTAAAATTATTCCAGTAACAAAATGCAACATGGACTGATATACAGACAGCCCGAATCAAAGAAGGTGAATGAATAAGACTCATGCAGTAATATACAAGGAAATGAAGCAAAGGCAGTAGCAAAGGGAAGGGAAAGAAAGGGCAAATGTAAAGGACACCCCAAGTGAAGAAATTATTCACTGAACACAACTAACAAAAAGAGGAGATTTAGTGAATTAAAGAGAAGGAAGAATCATAGTTACTTAAAAAATGCTGTATTTGTTAAAATATAAAAATAAAAACACCATAATTAGAACAAATAGGAAGGTGTATAATAATTAGTCATTTAACCAACTGACGTTTGTACCAGTTGCATGTAAGTTGATTAGAGAATGTAGGACTAAATTCTAAATTTGGAAATTCTTCTCATTTTTCACAAAATGTCGAGTGAAGATCACACTAAGGTAAAATGAAAAACCCACAAGTTCTTGAAATATTTTGGTATCTTGTTATAGCTGAAGTACTGCTGTATTCAAACAACACAAAGAACTGATGAGATCTAAACTATATCTTTTAGAAATTAAAAATCTTAAGACTAAATTCTTAGGGACTACACACTTAGGAGCTTTCTTAAAAAACGAAAACAAAAACAAAAAACTCCTAATAATATTGAAAGTAGTAATCACTGTTTTATTTATGTTAAACAACACCAAATAGCATCTAAATTCTTAAAGTATGTACTGGAGTACTGCCCAAATCCATTAATGGTATCTACAGCTATGTTGGTGATCTCTTTTCCTTTTTAAAATTGCAGTCTACAAGATAGGCTGAAAGAAAAGATTACTGTATTTATTTATTTGAACAAATGATGCTATAGGAACAACACATATTGAAATAAATTTTACAAACAGTCAGGCACAGTGACTTATGCCTCTAATCCTAGCATTCTGAGAGGCTAAGGCAGGAGGATCACTTGAGCCCAGGACCTGGAGATAGTCCTGGTCAACAGGCAAGACCCTGTCTCTACAATAAAACATAAATAAGTAAATAAATAAATAGCCTGGCATGGTGGCATGCGTCTGTTGTTCCAACTATTAGAGAGGCTGAGGTGGAGGGATTGCTTGAGCCCATGAAGTCCAAGGTGCGGAGAGCTCTGTTTGCACCACTGCACTCCAGCTTGGCTAACAGAGTGACACCCTGCCTAAAAAAATTACAAACAAAAACAAAACAAAACAAAAAAACAAAAACAAGGGAAAAACAAACAAGTTCATGTATAATTTAACATGTATATTTTATACTCTTATGTATATGTAAAATATTCACGTATATATAAAATATTTTATATATACATGAGAGTATATATACATAAGTATGTATATATAAAATCTTTTATATATACATGAGTATGTATATTTTATATATATTCTCATGTATATACAAAATATATAATGAGTAGTTCTCAAAGAGGTGACTCACCTCTTTGGTGAATTTCAGATTATATAGCACCTTCTTCTAAGTAAATTCTTAGAGAAGTGGTAAAACAAACATAAAAGGACTTTAAGTTGTTATGGGCAGCAACTTGGGGGAAGGTGAATCAATGATAGATAAATGCTAGTTATCTTGTTAAAATTTGTTAATATAGATTCCTCTCGTACCTTCTCCAGGCTGATAGGGTCCAAAGCTGTCTTCAATGGCTAACATTTGCGAGTGGGTTTGGGGAGGGCAAGGTAACATTTTTCATTATAACTCTATCGTGCTTTTAGGCAAGCAGATGGAGGGCAGTGAGCTTTCCTGCATCTGCTTCTTCTTATCTTCAGCTCAGTAATCTCTCGTATTTTGGAGTGGCATCTTCTCATCTCCCACATAGGAAATTTTAGATAGATTACAATCAATTTGGATTTTATAGTGAACATGCTCCAGTTTTACTTAATGCATTTCTAAGAATGAATTTTGCTGGAGTGTTATTATCTTCTGCAAGTTAAACACATATTTTTAGTTTTCCAGTTCTTACATTAGAAAAGATCCCTCTAAATGAGGATTCATTTAGTCTTGCTACTCAGTGTGGTTCAGAGACCAGCAGAATTTGCATCACTCAGGAACTTGTTTGAAAAGTTGAATCTCAGGTCCACCTCAAGCTACTGAATCAGAATCTGCTTTTTCAACAAGATCACTAGTTTTTTCCTATGTCCAGTAAAGTTGAAAAAGTATTAAATTTGCCTTACATTAACTGATCCACCCAATTCAGATTTTCAGGTAATGTTCTGCCCTGAAGAGGGGTTGTTTTACCCCAATGGGTCCTTTACCTGCCTGTTGCCACTGAGCCAGTAGAAAGACAGGAGGTTCTGTTAAGCAGAGCTGAAACTTTATTTGTTGTTCAAAGAGTAGAGAAGGTGAGCTTCCCATTCACCTTCTCCCCAGGTGTGTGGAGAAGGGGGATTTTTAAGGTCTCTTAGAGCATGGAGGTGGAGACTAAGGATGTGAATTCCTGGAAAGAGGTGGGACTTTCCAGAGAAAACTAGAATATGTGCAGTCTTGTTCTTTCTTTTGCACTGGGCACTTACTATATAAGCCTAGCAAAGGGCATCTCTCCCCACTGGGAAGAGAGTTTAATATGATAAGGAAGTGAGGATTCAGGTCTGTCTGAGTAGCACTGCCAAGCTGAGTTTTTATCTCTTGGCTTGTCTGTGGCTACTGGCATCCGGCCTGGCTTTTGTTTCTGTAAATAAGTACAACTGAGACCACAGGTTAATTTCATAGGTTCTGGCACTCTTGGAGAATCAAGGTCATGCTACCGTGACAGTAACTTATTGACTCCCTAAGATGCATTATGATTCAAATTTTAAAGATTCATTAGAATGATACTAAGGAATTTTATTTAATGCTAAAGAAAATGAAATCAATGTTACTGGAAACCACTTATGTATCTGATACTGTGTTATCCATTTCCAAATCTATTAACTCATTTCACACATAAAATACTCTCTAAGGTAAGAGCCACTGCCTCCATTTAACTAGATGTGAAAACTAACCTGAGGCTAAGATTTGTTCAATAAATACTGCACATCCCTTGTCTGCAAGTCTCTGAGAATAAAGTGCACATGGCTTCTATTGTTACGAAATATGCAATATTTTGTAATTTCACAAAAGCCAGGCAAGTACAGGGTAGTGTTAGAGTTTCTAAGAGGGAAACCTAAATTGCCAGAGGGGTTTAGAAAAAACATCTATTTGGAAAGAGCATTTTAACTCATTTCCGAAGAACACATTTTTATAAAGTTGGCTCTGAAAAAGGCTAGTGTGTCTTGGAGTTTTCTAAGGGGAACTAAGCAGCAGTTGAGGCTGGAACATTTCAGGAATCCTGCAGAACTTTATAGAACAAGGTGCGGATGTTGGACCTTATCCAAAAGTCAAAGGAAGCCACTGGAGGGTTTGAAGCCAGGAAGTGACAGGCCCTGATCCACATTTGGAAAGGCTCCTTCACTCAGAGCCATGCAAAGCTCTGCGGGCGGGTGGTTTATTGGGGCCACTCCCCTCGGCTGCCTTTCTCCACCCCAGTCACCGCCTCCTGCTTCTCAGCTTAGCTATCTGAGGAGGGTGGGAAACGTGTAATAGGGGCGGGGGGAAGAAAAACGTTCTTAAAAAAAATATTAAAAAGAAAACATCCCACTTGGCAGCGAGTGCGCGGGAAGTTCAGCGCGCGAGTTCTGGGCTTCCCGCCCGCCCGCAGACGACCGCCGGTGAGCCCCCAGCCCCCGCCTGGCCGCCCGCTTCGCCGCGTCCGTCAGTCCGTCGGTCTGTCAGCCTCCCCTTCCCCCACGCCTCCTTTCTCCCGGCGCAGCGCGGGTCGGGAGGTCGGAGGGGCCCCCCAGGTCTTCAGGACGCCCTTGGCCCGCGTCGCTCCTGGCAGCGCCTCGGCGGCGGCGCCTGCAGAACCCGGTACCTGGCAGGTTCGGGTCTCTGCCGGGCAGAACCTCGCAGCCCATACTCCACGGCTGGGGCCTCTGACGCCTCCCCTTGTGGAGTTCTTCCCTGAGCGGCTGTAACTTTAAACCACTCCTGAGCGAGGCCTATTTTTATTCAGAAACCAGCGACCAGGGCCTCTGTGGAGAATGCTCAGATGGAGGGCCAGCCCGCCACTTGAAGTTTTCTCACAAATCTGAGGGGAAGGAACGTCTTGCCTTAATAATCTCTCTTTGCGATTTCACAGTTCTATTGCCGCGTCCTAGGAGGGCCAGATTGGTGGCTGTGGGGACTTTTGGATGAGGGTGTTGCCTGAGCCGGGGAAGCCGTGTCTGAACTCCATTGCTTGGCCTTTGTGTGGTGATCCCGAGCCCTCCACACTTGAGCCGGGCCAAAGCTGTGGCCTAGTATTCCCCCACAGGGATTGCTCAAAGAGCTCCAGGGGACAGACTCACAGTGGCAAGGACAAGGAGATGAATGTAGCAGCCAAGTACCGCATGGCCTCCCTGTATGTGGGTGACTTACATGCAGATGTCACCGAAGACCTGCTGTTCAGGAAGTTTAGCACTGTGGGCCCTGTGCTGTCCATCCGCATTTGCAGGGACCAGGTCACCCGCCGCTCTCTGGGCTATGCCTACGTGAACTTCTTGCAGCTGGCTGATGCCCAGAAGGCGCTGGACACAATGAACTTTGACATGATAAAAGGCAAATCCATCCGTCTCATGTGGTCTCAGCGCGATGCCTACTTGAGGAGATCTGGAATTGGGAACGTGTTCATCAAGAATCTGGACAAATCTATCGATAACAAAACCCTTTATGAACATTTTTCAGCTTTTGGAAAGATCCTTTCCTCCAAGGTGATGAGTGATGATCAAGGCTCCAAGGGCTATGCATTTGTGCACTTTCAGAATCAGAGTGCTGCAGACAGGGCCATTGAGGAGATGAATGGAAAACTACTCAAGGGCTGCAAGGTGTTTGTTGGCAGATTCAAAAACCGAAAAGATCGTGAAGCTGAACTCAGAAGCAAAGCCAGTGAATTCACCAATATTTACATCAAAAACTTTGGAGGTGACATGGATGATGAGAGACTGAAGGACGTTTTCAGCAAATATGGGAAAACTCTAAGTGTTAAGGTGATGACAGATTCCAGTGGGAAATCCAAAGGCTTTGGCTTTGTGAGTTTTGATAGCCATGAGGCCGCCAAGAAAGCTGTTGAAGAAATGAATGGAAGGGACATAAATGGGCAGCTGATTTTTGTAGGCCGGGCGCAAAAGAAAGTAGAGCGACAGGCTGAGTTAAAGCAAATGTTTGAGCAGCTGAAAAGGGAACGAATTCGTGGGTGCCAGGGGGTAAAGCTCTATATTAAGAACCTTGATGACACCATTGATGATGAAAAACTACGAAACGAATTTTCTTCATTTGGATCAATTAGCAGAGTTAAGGTAATGCAGGAAGAGGGGCAGAGCAAAGGGTTTGGCTTGATCTGCTTCTCCTCTCCTGAGGATGCTACTAAAGCAATGACTGAGATGAATGGCCGCATCTTGGGCTCCAAACCTCTTAGCATTGCTTTGGCCCAGAGACACTAGGAAAGAAAAACGTACCTTCCCAGCTAGTATCTGCAGCAGGTGGGGGAATGATAGTGATCTCTGCCTGAACTGACCTCAGTAAATTTCATATTCCACATGATGGGTGCTTAGTTTAGTAAACTTTATGATAAAAGGTTTTTTATACGAAGCAATTTTTTTTTCCTTTGTGGAAAAATAAATGGAGCTTAGTTCATTTTACAGAGGCACATTTTCTAATTTTAATATTGCACATTTTTCTTATTTTGATGTGTTCATAGCAATAAGTATAAATAGATATATTTTTATTACATTTGAACCAAATGAAATGAGGAAATTATTTGAATTTATTGCATATTTTATTTTAGTAATATTGCTAGCTTTAATTTCTTCTATGAAAATATGCTCAAAATAGTTCTTACACCTAAAGATTCCAAAGTATTTTTACCAACAGAAATTTTCTAATTTTTCATCCAAGTTTTGAGAAATCAAACTTTTAGAAATTTATAGTGCGAATTTAAAGATCTAATTTCATTTTGAATTAATGCTTAAAGTACTCAGATATAGTTGAATTTCTTTTAAATTTATATCTTGACATGCTTGTTTTTTGGATGGTTTAAATTAAGATGATGGAGGTTTTTAATGTTGCCTAAAAACTGGCTTTATGTGTTTTGTTCTTTCCACTAGTTGACTATAATTCAGGTACTTACTAGTTAATCTAAATTGTAACTTGCACTGTAAAACCTTAACTTCTACATTCCTTAAGTTATAAATCTGTTATCAACTCAGGTGATCCAAAGTTGGCCTGGTCTTAAATCTCTTCATACTTATATGGCTTAATATTTTACCTTAAATTTTTACCAGATGCTAATATTATGAAAATCACATATACAGATTATAGAAATTCTGTTTAAAAACTTTTAAAATCTCTTTTATATTGTTTTGTGTAGTGATATTCTCTTAGGGTTCAGAAAAGTAAGTTCCTCTATTTTTATGTACTCACATCTCCTTTTATTAGACTGTGGCAGCTATGGAACCCATTAAGTTTCACTTTTAGCCTTCATTGATCAGAAACTCACTGACTGATTTTCTGATAATTGAAGTTACATCACTTGTTCTGTTTTCTAGCATAATTTTTAGTTTAGAGAACCATTCCCCTATTTTCCTTTCTCTCCTGCCTTTCATCTATATTCCTCAGATTTTTAAAATACTTTCTAAAGGATTTTTTTATGTTGACTTTTAATGTATGCTGCTTCAAATCCATTTGGAAATCGAGGCAAGAGTTATTTAATTACATTTAAATAATTGCTTTACAAATTCTGATTCATACCAAAGGTATCTAGCAAGCAGGTGATTTTGTTTTTACTGTTTTCATATTTTTACTTGGCTTAGTTGTTTCTTGTAACTATTATTCACATCCTTTATTTCATATATTACTAATATAAAAGAAATACTAAAATATTTTTTGGCAATACATCAGCTTATGAATGAGAAAAATTTGTTACCTTTTATTTTTATAGGAATTATGTGCATATTCTTTGCACATTTTCTAAAATAAAAATCTTTTAGTCCATAAAAAATTATGGACAATGAAAAAATTAAAAGAATTTGCATATAATTGTATTATGCAAACCAATTCCCTATTATAATTTGTTACATGTTTTTCTATTTTTTTCTCTCTCTACATATATACACCTAGGTAATTTAACAAAAATAGGATAATATTACAAATGTTGTTTGAAATTGCTTTCTTAATTAAACGATATGCTATGGTCAACTTTTATGCTCACAATAATTATTTGTCTTATAATCTGAGTGACTTTTATGTTTTGTTCAATGACTGTACCAAAATATAACTAATTTCTTATTGATAAGCTTAAAGGTTGCTAGATAATTTCTTCCTTTTTTCTTTCTTCCTCTGTCATAAATAACTTGGAGATTAACATCCTTGCAAACTTATATATGCAAATATATCTATTTTCTTAAGAAAATGTTTAGAAGTGTAATTAATGGTTAAAAAAGAATCAATTTTAAAAAGTAATTTTGATAAATATTGCTTAAGTGCTGTCCAGAATACTTGTGGCACTTACATTTCCATTGTCATTGTAGGAGAATGCCTATTTCCATATGCTCCAAGAAACAAGGGTTTTTTTTAAGCTGTTGGTCAATTCAGCATTATATGTAAAACAAACCATTTCATCATTGCTTTATTTCACTTTTGTAAATTACAAAAGTTAAACAGCATTTGTGTACTCACTAACCATTTGTATTTTCATACTTACTCGTTAATGTCTCATGAACATAATTTATTTTCTTGTTTGGGTGTTTTCTATTTACATGGATTTTTAGATTTCTTTGCATATTATGACAACATTTTAGATTTTTCCCCCTGATATTTCACTTTCTTTATAGTTTTGAAGGTTATTCCAAAATTGAATGTTAAGCTGCAAAGTTTCAGTGTTTTACTTAATTGGCTTTGATGTCATGCTTCAAAATATTTTGAACACTTTAAATACATATATTCACACAAATATATATACACCCACACAATTTATCTGTATTGTATTTATGACTTTCAGAATTTTGTATTCTCAACGCTTCTAACTAAAAGTTTGGTTCATAAAAAGTGTCTTATATAAAATCTATAGTAAATCTTTTAAAAATGTGCTTTTCCATTTTTAATAACATATGTTTTGGTAAATACTTGATTCAGACAGCCAATGAATTAGAGTTGGCATGAGTTTCACATAGATTCTTATACTAGGTAAGTATTTACCAAACATATGTCAGAAGCAGAAAGTTGTTAAAAAGGTTTACCAGACAACAAGACTGGAAAGTGTATTAAGTGTGCCTGGCCTTGACATCTTATTCTGGATAATCTAGTCTACATCTTAATTTAGGAAAGCTAATCTGTAAAACTGTTCAAATATTTGAACAATATTTGATAATGCTTACATATATTTTCAAGATAATATCAGGAAACAGAGTTCTTTCATGTCTGTAAGGAGTTAATAGGACATAACATCAGATGTCTAGATGAATTATAGCTATGGCTTAATTACACAATAATCTGCCTTCTTAGTAAAAATTGCTTATTTCCAGCATTTGCTGTAAAAAACAAACATGACTAAGTCAGTTTACAAAAATATAAAATCCTATGGATTTAATTTATTTAAATTTTGTTCATTCTAATTTTTTTTGGTGCGTGATAATAGCAAGTTATCTTAGTTGAAAACAGAGATTCATTCATTAAAGAGTATTAAATCTTTTGTGCCCAAGTGCCTTAATAAATAAGTAGAATCTTAACTTTTCTGATAAGCATTCCAGTAAAAGCTAATGTACATAGATATGCCTTGAGCCACTGTTTCTACTTTCACCCTTCTCTCCACACACATTGCCACGTCTGCTGTGTAGTTGCCTGCTTACATGTACAGCCATTTCAATAAATGTATTCTTTTAACATTTTATCTTTTAAATTTCAAATAGGAATTTATAGTTGGTAAAAATAAAAATTTTAAAGTGACTTAATATTGTCATTTTCATGTTCTCAATATTGTTATAGATCCACTGAGAAAATGTCAAATAAAATCTAATATTTCAAAGGTGAAAGTATGTTTGAAAATGATTTTTATTTATTATAAAGTATTTCTGATTTTCCAAAGATCAGTTATCTTAAGAATGAACTGAAAATTACCTGTGTTTTTAGTGAAATACTTGTATTTCAGGTTTTCAAGGACAATTTCTTTATGAACTAGTATTTCTTTTTTAAGTTACTCATAATTATGAGCTCACAATTGAAAACAAAACACTAACAAGTTTTAATGAGGAATAATTAACTATTTTAAAGACATTTCTGAATTTATTGTTAAATGCAACTAACCTGTCAAGTGCTTAGAATTGGCTTACTCACAGTACATTTGGAAATATGTCCCATAATATAATTTAAAAGATAGATATAATAAAACAATAGAGGAAAAACATAATTTTTAAAAATCTACACTTTCAAAAGTAGAACAAATTAAATACCCTTATGATACTTTTACATATATATATATATATCTCCCAAGTGCATGTGTACTCAAATCTGAGTTACACATACACTTGGATCTGAATTTGTTAAAGTCAGATTATTTTTCAGATTTGCCCAGAGGAAATATTTATAATTCAGTATTGGTTTTGTCTCGTGGTCTTGTCATATTTTAGAGTTCACAGAATGCTCTGAACTAAATTGTAGTTGCCGTGAATGAAACAACTGAATCCAAATGAGAAGGAAATTTATCTTCTTAGTGGCGTTCTTAACTGTAGTAGAGAAAACACCTTAACTTCTGAGAGAGATTCATAATTTGTACAATGATATTCCATCAGATTTTGTTAACCCATTTATATTTACATCACCTTAGATATTTTAAAAATCCTTATTTTGAAGTTTTGCCAAACAGCACATTTGAGTTGTGAAGGCAATATCACTGAAGTGGCAGATACAATTATTGTTTTTTTTGCATTCAGTGAATATCAGTCATAATTCATTTTTTGTTTGTTTTTACAATCAGTATCTCCAGTGGAATTTTCTTATTTCAGGAAGCGATGTCTAATGGTATTGTAGGGCATCACAATATTGATTTACATTTAATTTCATCTTTGTACATGTGCTAGTAGCAGCCAATATTAATTCCTTGAAGTTAAAGTAAGCCTTTATAATAGTGGTTCCAGTAAATCTTTGTTAATCTAAGACATGCCTCAATTTGAATGCAAGGCAAATCTTAGAATCATAACTAAATTGTTTTGACGCATTATTATTTTACTGAATTACCATAGGAAGCATTAGAAGCCTAGTAGTATTCACCACTCTAGTCACTAACATTTCATATATAGTTTGTATACAAATGACATTTATATTGTATAGATTGCAATTGGCAAAAGGCCATCAGTTATATGATAATCCAATTTTTAATATTTGTTTTGATTTTAACTAAAAAGATATTGGTAAATGCCAATTTGATTATATCATTCTTCTCCTTAAAAACCTTTCATGGCCTTCCATTACTCTTAAAATCAGGTATGAATCTTTACTGTGTCCTAGGAGGCCTTGCATTATGGTCCTTGTGTATTCTTTAAATCTTTTCTTGTGCTACTATTTCCCTTTGTCAATATACTGGAAATTAATTGGTCTTGTTTCAACTCTTTTAAAACTATCAGGATAGTTCCTGCCTCACTAAAAGCTTTAACCTTTTAACAGGTAGAAGGCTGTGTATTGTACAGGTGGAACAAATTTTCCAACTGGTTTATGAAAAAATATATGGTGAAAGCATTTAATTGCCTCCTAGAAAAAAGATATTATAGGTATAGATAGCCAGCAACAGGTTTTTGTTTCAGAATTCTCAGTGTAAGTTTTATTGGTTCTGTTTATGTGACATTCTTTTTCTTAACCAATCACTGTAACCAAGGTAATGAGATTTGCTGATTAGCTGGGGTTAGGTAACATATTCAAACGTTAAGCAAAAATATCCTTGACCGAGAAAGGTAGAGGTTGTTTTTCAAAGAAAAATCAAGATACAAGTGCCAGAAAAAGTCTGAATTGCTGTATAATGAACCTTCCCACTCCAGCATCTGCAATAGATGAGCTATTATAGATAAACTATTCTCAGTGCCTGGAATACTGTCCCTTAATTTTAATCTGACTGATTCTTGCTTATCTATTTTTAAGCACAGTCTTTTAAACTCTCAGTACTCCCATTTCCCTCTCTACTTTACTAGCATAGCACTTATTAGAGGAGCAAAATAAAACTCCTCCACTCCCAAGGCAGGCAACATAACTCTTTTTTTTTTGTTAGTAGCTGGCTTATTAATTAATCCTTATTTATCGGTTGACAAACTTACTACACATATTTACCTACTCTTTTCTCTTTCTTAATACATGTGACTGGACTGCTAAGCCAATATATCGCCTGAAAAGTTCTGTCTCTTTCAGGTGTCTTTCACTATACAGGTGATTATAAAAGCATGAAATTCCAAGTTAAGTTCAGGAAGTGATAGAAGAACATTCTTAGGTTTCAAGATCTAAGCCACAGTTTTTATCCATGTTTTTTAATTCTCTAAAATTTATTTTATTAAATATTTATATGGATATAACTAACTACTTTTTTTCTATCAGTCTAATGTTCTAATGTTTCTTTTATACCTCTCTCTAGGGACCCTTGTGGAGAGACAAGGTGCTTGGGCAAGATCTAGATATTCTTATGCTTCTGGACTTGCTAGTATCAGAAGCCATCCAAACCAGACTAGATTAAATATTGATGCCCAACATGGACTTGGGCTCATATACACAGTATAGAATTTGGGAGCCAAATCAAAATATGTAAATGATCTTCTTTTCAAAATGGAAATACTTTTCTTTCTCTTTTCTTTCTTTCAAGAGACAGGAAAGTCTCCCTATAGGATGTTAACCTACAAAAACTGATACCTTTTTTCAAAATTAGATCACATATGAAAGTGTTACAGGGAGAAAAAGAGTAAGTCTCTTGGAAAAGCTGGGGAGGATCACCTTCAAATATTTATATTTTTAAAAAATATATTATTTTAAGTAATAGCTCATTCTTCACATTTCTGCTTTTTCATATTTTAGGATATAGGATGGGTATATTTATTTGTGGGATATCTGATCTTATTCTAGAAGGACCATTTGAAAGAAGATCTGTTGCATAATAAAAAAAAAGTAAAGTAAGTTTCAACTCTTTAAGAAGATGAAGTAGGGGATAGGAAGGAATATTCAGTAGAAAATCACTGCTTCTTACTGAATCTTTTATCGGGTATTGGCTTACGAAGTGCATACACTACGGCAGCACAAAACTAGAACACTATAGGCAAAAAGAAAGTTGGGCAAATCAACATATGATGAGGGACATTCATTTAGGTAATTTTTATTATTTAGAACTTATGTTAAAGAGGTAGTATCCACAATAGAAAATTGCAGAAATTTTAAGCATGTAACTTAATGAATGATTAAAGTATGTATTTTTTGTAACTACCACTCAAGTCAAGAAATAGAACATTACCTGTACCCCTCCAATTCTCTCCCAATCACTTGTCTATCTCACTTATTCAAATATAAACTCTTGACTTCAAATTCTAAAGATTAATCTTGATTACCTTAAACTTTATTCAAATTGACTCATAAAGCATGAATCCTCTTGTGTCACATACTTTTACTCAGCGTATTTTAGGGAGATTCATTTCATACCACTGAGTTTAGTAGTAGTGTACTTATTGTCATCAACATATTCTTCTGTTGTATGACTGTATGACAAATAATTTATTCTTTCACCATGAATAAACATTTGGGTTGCTTTTGTGTTAGAACAATAACAAGTAATGCCGCTATAAAAATTATCATAGATGTCTTTCTTTTTGATTGAGATGTAATTCAGATAGTATAAATTTATTTTCAAGTATAAATTTACTGGTTTTTAATGTACTCACAAGATTGTGCAAAATCACCACTATCTAATTTTGGGACATTTCCATCACCTCACAACAAAACTTCAGGCCAAGGTGCAGTCACTTCCCAGTCTCGTCTCTCCACAGCCTCTGGCAACCATAATATAGTCTGTCTCTAGGGATCTATATATTCTGGACCTTTCATATGTACATATATATAGTATAAATAGTATTACATAATATATGATCTTCTGTTTCTGCCTTCTTTCACTTAATGTTTTAAAGTTTCATCCATGTTGGAGCATGTACAGTACTTCATTTCTCTTTATGACTGTATAATATTCATTTGTGTGAATATACCACATTTTGTTTATTCATATATCACTTGATGGACATTTGGAATGTTTCTACTCTGGCTGTAATGAATAATACTGCTATGAACATTCAAGTACAGGATTTTATATGAATAAATGTTTTCAGTTCTCTTGGTTATATTAATAAGCAAAGACAGTTTCTCATTGTCATTATTAATTTTTTTGGCTTCATTCACTTTTTCTATTGTTTTTCTATTCTTAATTTTGTTTATTTCTGATGTAATCATTACTATTCCCTTTTTTTTTGTTGTTTGCTTTGGGTTAGTGTACTTTTTTATTTGTATTTTCTTAAGATGAGAAGTTAGGATATTGATTTGAAATTTTTCCTCTTTTTTAATATAGATATTCACAGCTATATATGCCCTTCAGCACGGCTTTAGGGGCAACCAATATGTTGGTGTGTTGTGTTTTTGTTTTCATTGATCTTAAACTGCTTTGGTATGTGTTTTGTTTTCATTGAAACCAAATGAAATTTTCTAATTTCCCTTTTGATTTCCTCTTTGACTCATTAGTGATTTAGGAGTTTGTTTTTAACTTCTATATATTTGTATATTTCCCAAATTATTTCCTGATATTAATTTATAATATCATTCCATTGTGGTTGGTGAGCATACTTTGTATTATTTCAATCCTTTTTAAAATTTATTCAGACTTACTTTATAGCTAACATGTGGCATATTCTGAGGAATGTTTCATGTGTACTTGAGAAGAACTGTGCATTCTGCTGTTATTGGCTGGAGTACTGTATAGATATGTGTTAGGTGTAGTTGGTATATACTGTTGTTCCAGTCATGTATTTCCTTTTTAATTTTCTGTCTGGTTGAAACACATAGAATAAGCAAGCAAAATATCAGTTAAGATATAGAGTAGGACAAATGGATCCAATTGGCATATATAGAATCAAGAGAAAACAACTGCAGAACACATGTTAGTTTTATGTATAAGTGGAGTATTTTCAACTATATACCCAATAATAAGCCATAAACATAGCCACAATACATTTCAAGAGATGAATATCATACTGAATATTTCTACTGACAATTATGCAATTCAACTAGGGATCAAGAAGAATATATAACTAGAAAATCCTTACAGATTCAGAAATTAAGAGATACACTATGAAAGCACAGTGGACATTTTAAATATTTTGAATTGAGGCTGGGCGCAGAGCCTCACGCCTGTAATGCTAGCACATTGGGAGGCCGAGGTGGGCAGATCACCTGAGGTCAGGAGTTAGAGACCAGCCTGGCCAATGTGGAGAAGCCAGTCTCTACTAAAAATATAAAAATCATCTAGGCATGGTGAGATGTGCCTGTAATTGCAGCTACTGGGAAGGCTGAGGCAAGATAATGGCTTGAACCTGGAAGGCAGAGGTTGCAGTGAGCCGAGATCGCACCACACCACTCCAGCCTGGGTGAGAGAGCGAGAATCTGTCTCCAGATATTCATATATATATATGTGTGTATATATATATATGTGTGTGTGTGTGTATATATATGTGTGTATATATGTATATATATGTATAGATATGTGTATATATATTTATGTGTATATGTGTATATATATGTATATGTACGTATATATATACGTGTATATATATGTATATGTACATATATATATACGTGTATATATATGTGTATATATGTATATATATACGTGTATATATGTATATATATATACGTGTATATATATGTGTATATATATACGTGTATATATATATGAATTGAGTATTGTACAATGATTATATAAACTATCCAAACTTATGAGAAGTATTATAGTCATACTTTGTGATTTATTTGTAGTCTTAAAATGTATATATTAGAAAAGAAAATGTTGAAGAAATGAGCTAAGTGTTCCTCTCCAGAAATTGGGGAAAGGATAGCAATTAGAATAAAGTAGAAGAAAATTAAGAATAAAAATTAAAGAAATAGAAAAAAGAAAGCCCCAAACCACACAAGAACTGAAGGGTACCTATGCAAGTCTGTTAAAAACATGAGGGATTCTACTTCAATCTGTAAGTTGCTTCAGAGTTACTACATTATTCTAACAACAACTAAAAAACTTAACACACTGAAAAATCAACAACTCTTAGATATATCAGAGACGTATGTGTCAGGACAAACCACTATCTCCAAAATTAGAGAGGCAGATAGACAGATAAAGAGAATCACAATTTAGCAGAACAGAGGCTCACAAGCACAAACCTTAGGGTAACCAGTACTCAAGTAGGAAAATATAAACTGTAACTGTACTGCTGATGGCTTAATGTAGATAAGGCTGAGAGATCAAAACTGCAGGCAAAGTTCTTGGGGATTCCCACACTTTTGTGAGTTTTACTTTCAGGAGCTTTCCCAGGAGCTGTCCCAGTTTCTCACAGTGAAAAACAGAGTAAAATTATTTTATGGTTCTTATCAGGTAAGAGGAAGACAGTATTTTGTTATACTTAATAAGGCCTACCCTCAAGAGAAACTATTTTCCCAGAGCCTAACCTAGGGGGTTTTGTTAGACCTTGACCAAATCAGGGGAAGGTAAATACACAATTCCAGTCAACTCTAGTTATTCCATACGAAGGAAGGGTTTGAAAAAATGAAAACAAAACCAACAAAAAGAAAAATGAAAGCATCTATGAAGTTAATAGTGCAAGAGCACAGACTCACTAAAAGACTGAAATCTAATCATAAGACTACAGGATGCTTCCCTTCCACCCACATCTTACCACTTACATTACTAAAGGCCTAGGTACCACAGTTATTTTTACTGTGTGTGTGTAAAAGGAATACACACACACACACACACACATTATATATACATGGTAAAAGAAACTGTATATATATACACACATATATACCATTTATACCATGTATATATGTATGTACATGTATGTATACCGTGTATATATGTATGTATACATATATACCATATATACCATGTATATGTGTGTATGTGTGTGTGCACACATCTGCCTGTCAACAAAAAAGATATATACCTGCCTGTCAACAAAGCTGTAAAATATACTAAATGGCAAAATACAATTTGAAGAGCTAGAGCAAGCATCACAACCAGACTCAAATATGACAGCAATGTTGTTATTATCAAATAATGAATTTAAACAACTTTAGTGAATATGTTAAGGGCTCTAATGGAAAAAGTAGACAATATGCAAGAATAGATGGACAATGTATGCAGAGGGATGAGAATTTTAAGAAATCATCAAAAAGAAATTCAAGAGATGGAAAACACTGTAACAGAAATGAAGAATGCCTTTGATGGGCTCATTATTAGTAGATTGGATAAGGCTGAGGAGAAAATCCCTAAGCTTGAGAATATGTTAACAGAAACTTACAAAATGAAAAACACAGTGAAGAAAAAACAAAAAAAATTATCCAAGAACTATGGGACTACAGAAGGTGTAACATACGAATAATGAAAATATTAAGTGAAGAAGAAAGAATGAAACAAAAGAAATACCTGAAACAATAATGACTAAGAATTTTTCAAAATTAACATCAGACAACAGATTCTGGAACCTCAGAAAGCACTGAGCAGGATAATTAAAAACAATACAAAACTATGCCTGGAAGTATCATATTCAAACTGCAGAAAAATAAAGACAAAGTTTTGAAAAAAGTCAGAGGAAAATGACACATTATCTATAGATGAGTAACTGAGTTCTTAGTAACCATGCAAGCAAGAAGTAGAGTGAAGATTTAAAGTGTTGAGAGAAAACAAAACAAAACTAACAAACACAACTTCTCCATCTTAGAATTTGTATTCTGCAAGATTATTCTTCAAAAGTGAATGAGAAATGAAAACTTCTTCAAACCAAAAAAATTGAGAGAATTTGTTGCCAGTACACCTTCCTTACAAGAGACGTTAGAAGTTCTGCAGAGAGAAGGAAAATGTTGTAAGTCAGTAATTAACATCTATATAAAGAATGGGAGAGCATGGTGAAGAAATAATTGAAGGCAAAATAAAAATATAATTTATCTTCCCTTTAATTGATCTACCAAATAAAAGTTCATACAAAGTAATTATAGCAACAATGCATCTGATTATGTATGATCATGAACTGGGCATTGTAGATATTACCCACTTCATGGGCATACACTTGCCCTTGTATTACACCAGAAGTGGTAGTGTTGTTGTTGCTTTTTAAATTAGTGGACATGGATTAGTTGGAAAGTATGTGGTAATCTCTAGAGCAACTACACACACACACACACGCACACACACACGAAAAATTAAAGAAGTATAATGGATATGCTAAGAAAGAGAGAAAATAGAACTATGTAAAATGCTTGGTTAAAATTATAAAAGTTAGAAAAAGTGTGGAAGACATAAAAAGGAGGGAAAACATAAGCACTAAATAAAAAATAAAAACATACCATCTATATTAATGCAACTAAATAAAAATTACTTTGAACATCAGTGGTCTACAGATACCAATTAAATGACAGAAATCAGATTATATCAAAAAACAATATATCTTGTATGCAAGCCACTCAGTTTGAATATAAAGTCACAGGTAAATTAAAAGTAAAGGAATGAAGAAAGTAAAGAGATGAAATCTGCTAACACTAATAAAAAGAAAGCGGGAGTATCTATATTAACATCAGACAAAGCAGACTTCAAAGTAATTTATCAGGGGAAAAAGAAGGGCATTACATAATAATAAAGGAGTCAATTCTCCAATAATACATACTGATTCTTAATGTATATGTGCCTGAAAACAGAGTGTCATTTACATTAAGTATATCTCCTAATGCTATCCCTCCTCCCTCCCCCCACCCCACAACAGGCCCCGGTGTGTGATGTTCCCCACCCTGTGTCCCAGTGTTCTCATTCCTCAATTCCCACCTATGAGTGAGAATATGCGGTGTTTGGTTTTCTGTCCTTGCGATAGTTTGCTTAGAATGATGGTTTCCAGCTTCATCCATGTCCCTACAAAGGACATGAACTCATCCTTTTTATGGCTGAATAGTATTCCAAGGTGTATATGTGCCACATTTTCTTAATCCAGTCTATCATTGATGGACATTTAGGTTGGTTCCAAGTCTTTGCTATTGTGAATAGTGCCACAATAAACACACAAGTGTCTGTGTCTTGATAGCAGTATGATTTATAAACCTTTGGTTATATGTCCTATAATGGGATGGCTGGGTCAAATGGTATTTCTAGTTCTAGATCCTCAAGGAATTGCCACACTGTCTTCCACAATGGTTGAACTAGTTTACAGTCCCACCAACAGTGTAAAAGTGCTCCTATTTCTCCACATCCTCTCCAGCACCTGTTGTTTCCTGACTTTTTAATGATTGCCATTCTAACTGGTGTGAGATGGTATCTCATTGTGGTTTTGATTTGCATTTCTCTGATGGCTGGTGATAATGAACATTTTTTCCTGTGTCTGTTGGCTGCATAAATGTCTTCTTTTGAGAAGTTTCTGTTCATATCCTTTGCCCACTTTTTGATGG
This sequence comes from Symphalangus syndactylus, assembly GCF_028878055.3. Taxonomy (NCBI): domain Eukaryota; kingdom Metazoa; phylum Chordata; class Mammalia; order Primates; family Hylobatidae; genus Symphalangus; species Symphalangus syndactylus. The sequence goes on along the minus strand of NC_072426.2, from coordinate 107,761,665 downwards.
AGTTGTTTGATTTTTTTCATGTAAATTTGTTTAAGTTCTTTGTAGATTCTGGATATTAGCCCTTTGTCAGATGCGTAGATTGCAAAAATTTTCTCCCATTCTGTAGGTTGCCTGTTCACTCTGATGATAGTTTCTTTTGCTGTGCAGAAGCTCTTTAGTTTAATTAGATCCCATTTGTCAATTTTGGCTTTTGTTGCCATGGCTTTTGGTGTTTTAGTCATGAAGTCCTTGCCCATGCCTATGTCCTGAATGGTATGTCATAGGTTTTCTTCTAGGGTTTTTATGGTTTTAGGTCTAACATTTAAGTCTTTAATCCATTTTGAATTAATTTTTTTATAAGATGTAAGGAAGGGATCCAGTTTCAGCTTTCTACATATGGCTAGCCAGTTTTCCCAGCATCAGTTATTAAATCGGGAATCCTTTCCCCATTTCTTGTTTTTGTCAGGTTTGTCAAAGATCAGATGGTTGTGGATGTGTGTGGTATTATTTCCAGGGATTCTATTCTGTTCTATTGGTCTATATATCTGTTTTGGTACCAGTACCATGCTGTTTTGGTTACTGTAGCCTTGTAGTATAGTTTGAAGTCAGGTAGCGTGATGCCTCCAGCTTTGTTCTTTTGGCTTAGGATTGTCTTGGCAATATGGGCTCTTTTTTGGTTCCATATGAACTTTACGGTAGTTTTTTCCATTTCTGTGAATAAAGTCATTGGTAGCTTGATGGGGATGGCATTGAATCTATAAATTACCTTGGACAGTATGGCCATTTTCATGATATTGATTCTTTTTATCCATGAGCATGGAATGTTCTTCCATTTGTTTGTGTCCTCTTTTATTTCTTTGAGCAGTGGTTTGTATTTCTCCTTGAAGAGGTCCTTCACCTCCCTTGTAAGTTGGATTCCTAGGTATTTTATTGTCTTTGTAGCAATTCTGAATGGGAGTTCACTCATGATTTGGCCCTCTGTTTGTTTGTTATTGGTGTATAGGAATGCTTGTGATTTTTGCACATTGGTTTTGTATTCTGAGACTTTGCTGAAGTTGCTTATCAGCTTAAGGAGATTTTGGGTTGAGATGATGGGGTTTTCTAAAAATACAGTCATGTCATCTGCAAACAGGGACAATTTGACTTCCTCTTTTCCTAACTGAATACGCTTTATTTCTTTCTCTTACCTGATTGCCCTGGCCAGAACTTCCAATGCTATGTTGAATAGGAGTGGTGAGAGAGGGCATCTCTGTCTTGTGCCTGTTTTCAAAGGGATTGCTTCCAGTTTTTGCCCATTCAGTATGATATTGGCTGTGTGTTTGTCATAAATAGCTCTTATTATTTTGAGATATGTCCCATCAATACCTAGTTTATTGAGAGGTTTTAGCATGAAGGCTGTTGAATTTTGTCAAAGGCCTTTTCTGCATCTATTGAGATAATCATGTGGGTTTTGTCTTTGGTTCTGTTTATATGATGGATTATGTTTATTGATTTCCCTATGTTGAACCAGCCTTGCATGCCAGGGATGAAGCCAACTGGATTGTGGTGGATAAGCTTTTTGTTGTGCTGCTGGATCCGGTTGGCCAGTATTTTATTGAAGATTTTTGCATCGATGTTCATCAGGGATATTGGTCTAAAATTCTCTTTTTTTTGTCATGGAGAGTGACATGACTATTTAGATATAACACCAAAGACACAATTCATGTAAAGTAATAGATAAGCTGGAATACATTGAAAAATTCTGCTTTACAAAATATATTGTCAAGAGAATGAGAAGACAAGTTACACAATGAGAAAGACACCTGCTAAAGGATTATTGTCCAGAATATAGAAAGAACTATTAAAACTCAACAATAAGCAAATGAATTACCTGATTTAAAAAATAGGCAGAAGACATCTCAATAAAGGAGATATACAGATGGTGAATAAGCATATGAACAGCTGTCAGTAGAGACTCACAAATAAAAAAAACAATGCAGTATCATTGCAAACTTAGAATAGCCAAAATCCAAAACACTGAGAACATCAAATTCTGAAAGGGATGTATAACAACAGGAACTCTCATTCCTTACTTGTGAGAATGCAAAATGGTACAGCCATTTTGTAAGAGAGTTTTGTAGTTTATTCCATAACTAAACATATTTCTACCATATTATTCAGAAATCACACTCCTTGGTATCTACACAAAGGAGTGAAGAGTTATGTCCACACCAAGGTGTCCTTCAGTAGGTGAATGGAGAAATACACTGTGGTGATACATGCACGCAATGAAATATTCAGCACTAAAACAAAATGAGCTGTCAAGCCATGAAAAGATATGGAGGAATCTTAAATGAATATTATGAAGTGAAAGAAGCCAATTTGAAATGGCTATGTACAGTATAATTCCAACTATATGACATTCTGGAAAAGGTAAAAGTGTGGAGATAATAAAATCAGTGGTTGCCAGTGGTGGTGGGGAGGAAGCCCAGTCTGTTGCTTGTCTTTCTGTGATCTCTAAAATCATATTTTACATTTAGATATACAATCCACTTGGAATTTATTTTTTGTTATGATGAAATGTCAGAGTGGTGTGTCTTACTTTTTCTATTTAGACATTCAGCAGATTCAGTATTGTTTATTGAAAAGTTTAGCCTTTTCCTGCAGTATCCTGAAATGATATATTGCCATAAATCAGATCCCCCTATTTGTTCTATGTTTGGGTCAATCTCTGGTTTCTGTTTCATTAGTCTGGTTAACCATTCTATCCTCTGCCAGTGTCATACGATTTTTATTACTTGATAAGATGTCTTCATTTCAGGTAGTGGGAATCTTCTTCCTTAAGATTCTTCTTACTTAAGATTGTCTTGATTATTCTTGGCTCTATGAATATCCATAGATATGATGAAATCAACTTGTTAAGTTCTACAATCACACACAATCAACTTGTTAAGTTCTACAATCACACACAATCAACTTGTTAAGTTCTACACACACACAAACACACACACACACACAATCTTGTAGGGATTTTATTGCAATCATGGCTTTTTTTGATACATTTAAGGAGAATTGAAATCCTTAAAATATAGCCTTCTAATCAATGAAAATAAATATCAACTTATTGGTCTTCTTCGTTTTCAACAATATTTTATAGATTTTGTGTATAATTCTTGCATATCTTTATTAGTTTTATTCTTAGATGTATGATATTTTTAAGTTTCTATAAAACACTTAATACTAATTCCTGTTTTTAACAAATACATGGAAACACGTTTACTTCTAACTTTTATTTTAAGTTTTGGTGTACATTTGCAGGTAACTTCCAGGTGTGCATGTGTGGGTACATATATAGGTAAATTTTGTGTCTCAGGGGTTTGGTGTTCAGATTATTTTGTCACCCAGGTAATAAGCATGGTACCTTATTGGTAGCGTTTTTTTAACGCTCTCCCTCCTCCCACCCTCCACCTTCAAGTAGGCCTCTGTGTCTGTTGTTCCCTTCTTTGTGTCCATAAGTACTCAAAGTTTATCTCCCACTTATAAGTGAGAACATACCGTATCTGGTTTTCTGTTTATGCTTTACTTCACTTAGGATAATGGCCTCCAGCTCCGTCTATGTTGCAACAGAGGACATGATCTCATTCTTTTTTATGGCTGCATAGTATTCCATTGTGTATATGTACCATATTTTCTTTTACCCACTCTACCATTGATGAGCATTTAGGTGGATTCCATGTCTTTGCTCTCATGAATAGTGCTGCAGTGAACATTTGCATGCTATTGTCTTTGTGTTAGAATAATTTATATTCATTTGGGTATATACCCAATAATGGGATTGCTGGGTTGAATGGTAATTCTGTTTTAGGTTCTTTGAGAAATTCCCTCACTGCTTTCCTCATAGCTGAACTAATTTACATTCCCACAAGCAGTGTATAAGTGTTCCCTTTTCTCCACAGCCTCGTAAACATCTGTTATTTTGTGACTTTTTAATAATACTCATTTTCACTGGTATAAGATGCTTTCTCATTGTGGTTTTGATTTGAATTTCCCTAAAGATTACTGATGTTGAGCATTTTTCTATATGCTTGTTGGCCATGTGCATGTCTTTTTGAACAGTGTCTCTTTATGTCCTTTGCCCATCTTTTAATGGAGTTGTTTACTTTTTGCTTGTAAATTTGTTTACATTATTTATAGATTCTGGATATTAGACCTCTGTTGGATTAGTAGTTTGCAAATATTTTCTCCTATTCTGTAGGTTGTCTTGTCTGTTATTCTGTTGATAGTTTCTTTTCCTGTGCAAAAACTCTTTAGTTTAATTACATCCCATTTGTCAATTTTTGTTTTTGTTGCAATTGTTTTTGGTGTGTTGGTAATGAAATTTTTGCTGGGTCCTATGTCCAGAATGGTACTTCCTAGGTTATTTTCCAGGGTTTTTATAGTTTTGGGCTTTACATATAAGTCCTTAATCCATCTTGAGTTGATTTTTGTATATGATGTAAGGAAAGGGTCCAGTTTCAATCCTCTTCATAAGACTAGCCAGTTATCCCAGCACCATTTATATAATTGGTTAATTTTGTTGATTTTGTTGAAGATCAGATAGTTGTAGGTGTGTGGTATTATTTCTGGGCTTTCTATTATGTTCCACTGGTCTATGTGTCTGTTTTTGTACCAGTATCATGCTGTTTTGGTTACTATAGCCTTGGAGTATAGTTTGAAGTTGGGCAATGTGATGCTTTCAGCTTTTTTCTTTTTACTTAGGCTTTTTATTAAGGCTTTTTTATAGTTTAATATGAATTTTTAGATAGTTTTTTTTGTTTTTGTTTTTTTAGTTCTATGAAGAATGTCTTTGGTAGTTTGATATGTATAGCACTGAATATGCAAATTGCTTTGGGAGTTTTTTAATTTATTTTATTTTTTTTAGTTCTGTGAAGAATGCCTTTAGTAGTTTGATGTGTATAGCATTGAATATGTAAATTGCTTTGGGCATTTTAACAATATTGATACTTCCTATCTATGAGCATGGAATGTTTTTCCATTTGTTTGTATTATCTCTGTTTTATTTGAGTAGTATCTTGTAATTCTCATTGTAGAGATATTTTACCTTGCTGGTTAGCTGTATTCCTAGGTATTTTATTCTTTCTGTGGCAGTTGTGAATGGAATTTTGTTCCTGATTTGGCTCTCACCTTGGATGTTTCTGTTGTATATGAATGCTGCAGATTTTTATATATTGATTTTGTATCCTGAAACTTTGCTGAAGTAGTTTATCCTATCTAGGAGCTGGGCAGAGACTATGGTGTTTTCTAGGTATAGAAACATGTTGTATGAATTACAGGGATAGTCTGTCTTTTTCTCTTCCTATTTGGATGCCTTTTGTTTCTTAGTCTTGCCTGATTACTTTGGTTAAGATGTCCAGCACTATGTTGAGTAGGAGTGGTGAGAAAGGGAAACCTTGTTTTGTTCCAGTTTTCAAGGGGAATTCATCCAGCTTTTGCCATTCAGTATGATGTTAGCAATGGGTTTATCACAGATGGCTCTTACTATTTTGAGGTATATCCCTTTAATGCCTAGTCTGTTGGGAGTATTTAACATAAAGAGATATTAAATTTTATTGAAAGCCTTTTGTACATCTGTTGAGATGGTTATGTGGTTTTTGCTTTTAGTTCTGTTTATGTGATGATGTACATTTATTGATTTGCATATGTTGAACCAACTTTGCATCACTGGGATAAAGCCTAACTGATCCTTGTGGATTAACTTTTTGAATTGCTACTAAATTTGGTTTGCTTGTGTTTTATTGAGGATTTTTGACTTATGTTCATCAAGAATATTGAACTTGTTATTTTGTTATGTCTCTGCCAAGTTTTATTTCAGAATGATGCTGAACTCATAGAGTTAGGGAGGATTCTCACCTCCTCAGTTTTTTGGAATAGTTTCAGTAGGAATGTTACCACCTCTCCTTTATTTATCTGGTATAATTGGGCTATGGATTATTCTGGCCCTGAACTTTTTCTGGTTGGTAGGCATTTTATTACTGATCCTATTCTGGAACTTATTATTGATCTGTTCAAGGATTCAATATCTTACTGGTTCAAGCTTGGGAGGTTGTATGTTTCCAGGAATTTATCCATTTTCTCTAAATTTTCTAGCTTGTGTACGTAGAGGTTTTTATAATAATCTCTGAGGGTTTTTGTATTTCTGTGAGGTCAACTGTACATCCTCTTTGTCTTTTCTGCTTGTATTTATTTGGATCATCTCTGTTTTTTCTCCTTTATTAGTCTAGCTAGTGGTCTATCTATCATTAATATTTTCAAAGAATCAGCTCCTAGATTCACTGATCTCTTGTATGATTTTTTGCATCTCAGTTTCCTCTGGTCAGCTCTGACTTTGGTTATTTCTTGTCTTCTGCTAGTCTTGGAGTTGGTTTGCGCTTGTTTCTCTAATTGTGATATTAGGTTGTCAATTTGAGATCTTTCTAACTTTTTAATGTTGGTGTTTAGTGCTATAAACTTCCCTCTTAAAACTACTTTGGCTTTGTACTAGAGATTCTGGTGTGTCATATATTTTTTTTCTGATTAGTTTCAAATAATTCTTTGAATTCTGCCTTCATTTCATTATTTACCCCAAAGTCATTCAAAAGCAAGTTTTTAAGTTTCCATATTATTGTATTGAGTGATTTTCTTAGCATTGATTTCTATTTTATTGCACTGTGGTATGAAATCCTGGTTGGTATGATTTTGTTTTTTATGAATTTGCTGAGGATTGTTTTATGCCCAATTCGGTGGACAATTTTAGAGTATGTGCCATGTAGCAATGAGAAGAGTGTATATTCTGTTTTTGGATGAAGAGTCCTGTTGATGTCTATTAGAACCATTTTGTCTGGTGTGGAGTTCAGGTCACAAATACCTTTGTTAGTTTTCTGCCTTGATGATCTGTCTAATACTGTCTAATATTGTCTAATACTGTCAATGATGTGTTAAAGTATCCCACAGTTATTGTGTGGTTATCTAAGTATCTTAGTAGGTCTTCGTAACTTGTGTTATGAATCTGGGTGCTCCTGTGTTAGGTGTGTATATGTGCAGGATAGTTAGGTCCTCTTGTTGAATCAAGGCCTTTACCATTAGGTAATGCATTTTTTTTGTCTTTTTTGATTTTTGTTGATTTAAAGTATGTTTAAACCAATTAGAATAGCAGCCCTTGCCTCTTTATGTTTTGCATTCACTTGCTAGATTTTTTTCTATCCCTTTACTTTGAGCCTATAGGTGTCATTGCATGTGAGATGGTGCTACTGAAGGCAGCATGCTGTTTGGTTTTCCATTTTTATCCAACTTGCCACTCTTTGCCTTTCAATTGTGGCATTTAGCTCATTTACATTCAAGGTTACCATTGATATGTGTGAATTTGATTCTGTCATCATGTTGTTAGCTGGTTATTATGCAGACTTGTTTGTGTAGCCGTTTTATAGTGTCACTGGTCTATGTACTTAAGTGTGTTTTTGTAGTGGGCAGTAATGGTCTTTCTTTTCCATATTTAGCACTCCCTTCAGGACCTCTTGTAAGGCAGATTTGCTGGCAATGAATTCGCTTAGCATTTACTTATCTAAAAAGGATCTTATTTCTCTTTTACTTGGCTGGATATGAAATTCTTGGTTGAATTTTTTTTTTCTTTTAAGAATGCTGAATATTGACCCCCAGTTTTATCTGGCTCATGGAGTTTCTGTTGACAGGTCTGCTGTTTGCCTGATGAGATTTCCTTTGTAGGTGACTTACCCCTTCTTTCTAGTGGTCTTTAACATTTTTTCTTTCATTTTGACCTCTGAAAATCTAATGACTATGTGACTTGAGGATTGTCTTCTTATTTAGTATTTTGCAGGGATTCTTTGTATTTCCTCAGCATTTGAATGTTGGCCTCTCTAGTGAGGTTGGGAAAATTTTCATGGACAGTATCCTGAAATATGTGTTTTAAGTTGCTTAGTTCTCTTCCTCTCTCTCAGGGATGCCAGTGAGTCATAAATTTGGTGTTTTTACATAATCCCATTTTTTTCTCAGATGTTTTATTCAGTCTTTATTGTTTTTTCTTCATTTTTGTCTTCCTGAGTTATTTCAAAGGATCAGTTTTCAAGCTCTGAAATTCTTTTCTCAACTCAGTTGATACTGCTGTTAATACTTGCGACTGCTTTATAAAATTTTTCTAGCGTATTTTTCAGCTCTTTTAGAACTGTTTAGTGCCTTCTTATGATGGCCATTTGATTTTTCAACTCCTGTATTGTTTCATTGTAATCCTTAGATTTCTTGGTTTGGGTTTCAACTATCTCCTCTATGTTGATGATTTTCATTCCTGTTCTTATTCTGAATTCTATTTCTGACATTTTAGCCATTTCAGCTCGGTTAAGAACCATTGCTGGTGAACGAGTGCAATCATTTGGAGGTAACAAAACACTCTGGCTTTTTGAGTTGCCAGAGTTGTTGTGCTGGTTTTTTTCTCATTTGTGTGGGCTGATGTTTGTTCAGTCTTGAAGTTACTGTCTTTGTGGGGATTTTTTTTTTTTTCTTCTTTAATACCCTTGAGGGGTTAATTATGGTATATGGTGTGTTTGGTTTACTCGCTTCAATTCTAGTTCATTCCTGGTCTTGGAGGAACCTCCTCCAATAACTCTCCATGCCCACATTTCTTATGTGGGGTATTCTGCTTTGTGAGTTCTCACAGGCAGGGGCCTGAGTTAGCAAACAAGCTATATCCTTGTGAGGTCAGCCCTGATCTACTATATGTATGCCTCCTGGGGAAATACAAGGTTGTGCCTGCCCTCAGACAGAAGTAGGCAGAAGTAGGACCACTGGGCTGGAAGCTCTAGCAGGCATGGCTTTCCTGGCTACCAGAAATAGGGATGGGTGGGGATGCCTGCCTTGCTGTCTAGGCCTTTCCTGAGACACAGGAAACTGTGCCTTCTAGCCGAGTTTACACAGAATCAGGGTTGCTAGGCTGGAAACTCTAGCAAGTGTTACCTGCTTGGCTATTAATAGTGGGGGAGGGTGGGATCATGAGCCCTGCAGTCAGGGTGTTTCCTGGGACAACAGGAGGCTTCATTCATCAGCTGAGTTCCTGCAGAACCAGGAGCACCATGCTAGAGGCTGTGGCAGGCCTTGCCTACGTGGTTACCACTGGTAGGGCCAGGTGGTGTCATGTGCTCTGACATCTGGATGTTTCCTAGGGGATAATATAAAGATGTGCTTACCAGATGAGTTCACATAGAAGTGGAACTGCTTGGCTAGAAGCTCTAGCAAGCATTGCCTGCCTGGTTACCAGTAGTGAGGGCCGGTATGGTCACCAACTCTGTTGTCTGGGTGTTTTCTGAAACAACAGGAAGATGTGCCCTCCAACTGAGTTCACACAGAAGTGGGACTGCTGGGTTGGGCATGGTGGCTCATGCCTGTAATCCCAGCACTTTGGGAGGCTGAGGTGGGCGGATCACAGGCTCAAGAGATGAAGACCATCCTGGCCAACATGGTGAAACCCTGTCTGTACTAAAAATACAAAAATTAGCTGGGCATGGTGGCATGCACCTGTAGTCCCAGCTAGTTGGGAGGCTGAAGCAGGAGAATTGCTTGAACCCAGGAGGTGGAGGCTGCAGTGAGCCGAGATCCTGCCACTGTACTCCAGCCTGGTGACAGCGAGACTATGTCTAAAAAAAAAAAAAAAAGGGGGATGGCTGGGATAGAAGCTCTAGCAGGGATTGTCCATGTGGTTACCAGTGTTGGGGGTGTGGCAGGAGTGGGCAGGCAAGTTTGGGCCTAAGCAGGACCACTGGGCTGGAAGCTGCCACCAAGCCCTATCCGGAAAGGGGGATGCAACAATCTCACTGCTCCAAGTCACCACAACTGGTGCCTGTATTGGGGTTGTGGCACCAGTATAGGCCTGCTGCAGGGCTCAAGGCTTGTAAAGTTTCCTTGGACTTGTGAGTTGCCCCTGCAAAACATCCAGGTGGCTCTTTGCCTCAGTTTAGAAGTTCAGTGGGGGTATGGGGGCGCCAGGGGTATTCTCTTATTCCCAGTCTTACACAGGTCCCTGTGGAGAGCATGAATCACCCTGGGCACCCTCACTCACTTACCCTTTCCCATGTCAGAGAGGTTCTCCTGGCTTCGTGTTGAGCCCAAACATGCTAGCACCCAGCTTTTCTCCTCTCTGTTCTGTGTTCCCCTGCTGCCTTGATGGATCCTGACGTGGTTTTTCAGATGATTGACCTGTTGGGTTAGTGTTCACTAGCCTTTTGTTTCCTCTCCGTGAGAGAAGCACACATGTGCTGCTTCTAGTCTGCCATCTTGGCCTCACCCTAAATCTGATTATTTTTAAGTGTTTCTACATTTGCTTATTATTATTGTTATTATCATTATTATTATTTGAAGAGGCAGGGTCTCACTATTTTGCCGAGGTTGGTCTCCAACTCCTGTGATCAAGCAATCCTCTCAGAAGGCTGGGATTACACGGATGAGCCACCACACCTGGCCGTACATGTACTTTAACACAATAACCAATTATCCAACATCTTTATCTTTTGAGCAGATAGACGTAATTTATTTCTATAAATGATATAAATCATAATATAGCTTGTAATCATTTATCTGTTAATATAACTTGAGTTTTCTATTAATTATATCATGAATAAAAATTTAATACATTCACAGTTTCTAATATGCTGACATTTAACATGTAACGTATTTAAGAGAATAATTAACTTTAAAGTTAAAGAAATAGTTTATGCAAGATGTTATTTTCTTTCTGATTTACCTCTTCAAACTGTGACCATGAGATTAGCTGAAGATTCTAGGTCACCATTCATTATGTATAGTTTCTTTCCCAAATAGTAGTAGAAATTTATCCTTAGCTTAAACATCTTTGTAAAAGCTTTATATTCTTTTCAGGAATCTGAATTTACTCGGAAAGAGTCTACAGTTAAGACAAGACTATTTTACATTTGCAGTTTTCCATCTGATTCTTTTTCTTCTATTTGTTATATGCTCTTGCAGATATTTTCAATGGCCTATTACTCTGCAGCCTAGGATTGGTCTCCTCTTTTTCAAAATGGTTTAAGGAAATCCATTTTATTAATTACTTCTTTTAAAACTGTCAGATCAAACCAGGCACAGTGGCTCATGCCTGTAATCCCAGCACTTTGGGAAGCCAAGGCGGGTGAATCACATGAGGCCAGGAATTCAAGAGAAGCCTGGGCAACATGGCAAAACCCTATCTCTACTAAAAATACAAAAATTAGCCAGACGTGGTGGCACATGCCTGTAATCCCAGCTACTCGGAAGGCTGAGGCAGGAGAATCGCTTGAACTCAGGAGGCAGAGGTTGCAGTGAGCCGAGACTGTACCGCTGCCATTCAGCCTGGGCGACAGAGCAAGACCCTGTCTCAAATAAATAAATAAATAAATAATAAATTAAATTAAATTATTAAAAAAAAAGTCAGATCATTTGGGTGGCATCATAGTAAAACAAACCAAAACAATAACAGCTTAAATCTACGGAGGCTGACATAGCACACATGTAATTCACATTTTAATTATTTATTCTTATTTCTGTAGACATCTCACAACTCTTCAAACAAATTTGATTTCATGCTTTTTAGATTTCATACTTTTTAGATCTGTTAAGATACTCAAAGCTACTTTTTACGAGTACTTATATTTTGTCCTTAAAAGGACATGGGTATGTGTGGAATTATAAAAACTATCACTGTCATGTTTACTATGTTCTGAAGATCTGATCTTACCTCTTGCTCCCTCAATTCTGTTCTGAATGAAGGTATAGGTAGTTCCCTACGTATGTGATGTGGCCAAGCATTAAACACATGGCCATAAAATAATAAATAGGATTGCATTCTTACAATGAAACCATACTTAAAGGACAGACATAGGAAACATGAAAAATTTACCCTACTATTTCAAAACCAGCTAAATATTTAGAGAAAATGAGAGAAATTATAAAAACAACATCAATCAAATTTAGAAAAATCTGGAAATAAAATTAGACAAGGTGATATAAAAAATTTCTGGTCATCTTAGAAATAAATGAACTCTAAAAGGAAAAAATATATAGAAATGAAGTTTAAACAAAAAGGAAAACAATAATGAATACTTATGTAGATAATGCCAAAAGGGAAAAACCGCAGACATATATAAACATATATACACACATGCATGCACACAAATACAAACATAAATACATATACAGTCATGTGCCACATAATTATGTTTTGATCAGTGTTATATCACATGTACAATGGTGGTCCCATAAGATTCTAACAAAGCTGAAAAATTACTATCACCTAGTGTCATCGTAGCAGTCATAACATGGTTATAGCCGTCATAGCACAAGGCTTACTCATCTATTTTTGGTGATGCTGATGTAAACACACCTACTGTCCTGCCAGTGGTGTAAAAGTATAGCACATACAATTATGTACAGTATCTAATACTTGATAATAAATATGTTACTGGTTTATGAACTTACTATACTATTTATGATTCATTTGGGATATGCTTCTACTTACTATTTTTTTTAAAAAAAAGGTGACTGTAAAAACAGCCTAGCGCAATTCCTTCAGGAGTTATTTCAGAAGTAGACATTGTGATAGGAGATGATAGCTCCATACATTTGATGAGATATGAGATGAGATATGGAAGTGGAACATGTTGATGTTAATGATACTGACCATGTGTAAGCCTAGGAAAATGTGTGTTGATGTCATAGATTTTAATGAAAAAAAATTAAATAGTAAAAGAAAAATAAAATGTTTTTAAAAAGAAGGAAGGTTATTGAATAAGGATATAAAGAAAGGAAATATTTTTGTACAGCTGTACTAAATATTCTGTACAATGTGTTTGTGTTTTAAGCTGTTATTACAAAAGAGCACAAAAGTTTAACAAATTTAAAAGTTTTAAAGTAAAAAAGTTACAGTACCATCAGGTTAAATTTTATAAAAACATTTTATTTTTAATTACTATGGATATACAATCATTATAAATATTTATGGGGTACCTGTGATATTTTGATACAAGCATAAAATGTGTAATGTTCAAATCAGGGTAATCGGCTTATGCATCAGTCACCTCAAGCACTTATCATTTCTTTGTGTTACAAACATTCCAATTTCACTCTTTTAGTTTTTTTTGAAATGTACAATAAATTGTTAACTATAGTTGTCTTATTTTGCTACAAAACACTGGATCATATTTCTTCTATCTAACTGTATTTTTGTACCATTTACCACCCACTCTTCATCCTCCCTGCCAACTACCATTCCCAGCCTCTGGTAACCATCATTCTACTTTCTATCTCCATGAGTTCAGTATTTTTTATTTCCCACATATGAATGAGAACATGTGATATTTGTCTCTTTGTGCCTGTCTTATTTAACTTAATGTCCTCCAGTTCTATTCATGTTATTGAAAATGACAGGATTTCATTTTTGTGATTATATTGTGTATATGTGCCACTTTTTAAACCCATTTATTAACTGATGGATACTTAGGTTGATTCTGTATTTTGGCTATTGTGAATAGTACTGTTACAAACATGGCAGTGCAAATATCTCTTTGATATAAAGATTTCCTTTCTTTTGGATATATGCCCACCAGTGGGTTTGCTGGATCATATGGTAGTTCTATTTTCAGTTTATTTATTTTTTTTTTTTTTGAGGAATCTCCACAGTGTTCTCCATAGTAGCTCTTCTAATTTAAATTTTCATCACCAGTGTACAAGGGTTTCTCTTTCTCCACATCCTCATCAGCATTTGTTATTGCCTGTCTTTTTGATTAAAGCTATTTTAACTGGGATGGGATGACATCTCCTTGTAGTTTTTATATTCATCCATCTAATGATTAATGATGTTGAACATTTTTTCATAAAACTGTTGGCCATTTGTTTGTCTTCTTTTAAGAAATGTCTGTTCATACCTTTTATCCATTTTTGTACTACAATTTGAAGTCAGGTAATGTGATGCCTGAAGCTTTGTTCTTTATTGCTCTGTAATTCCATATATATTTTAATATTTTTTATATTTCTGTGAAGAATATTATTGGTATTTTCATGGAGATTGCATTGGATCTGCAGATTTCATTGAGTAGTACTGACTTTTAAATGATATAGATGGTTTTTTTACTGTGCAGATGCTTTTTAGTTTAATTAGGTCCCATTTGCCAGTTTTTTTTTGTTGTTGCAATTGTTTTTGGCATCTTCGTCATGAAATCTTTGCCAGGACTTATGTCCAGAATGGTATTTTCTAGATTATCTCCCAGAATTTATATAGTTTTAGGTTTTACATTTAAGCCTTTTATCTATTTTGAGTTGATTTTTGCATATGGTGTAAGGAAGCAGTCAAGGTTCAATCTTCTGCATATGACTAGGCAGTTATCCTAGCATCATTTATTGAACAGTCCTTTCCCCATTGCTAGTTGGTCAACTTTGTCAAAGATCACATGCTTATAGGGGTTTGGCTTTATTTCTGGGCTCTCTATGCTGTTTTAGTAGTCTATATGTCTGTTTTTGTACCAGTACCATGCTGTTTTGGTTACTGTAGGCTTGTAGTATAGTTTGAAATTGGGTGACGTGCTGTCTCCAACTTTGTACTTTTTGCTTAGAATTGCTTTGGCTATGTGAGTTTTTTTTTTGGTTCCATGTGAATTTTAGAATACTTTTTTCTAATTCTGTGAATAATATAATTGGTAGTTTTATAGGAATAGCATTGATATGTAAATTACTTTGGATAGTATGGCCATTATAGCAATATTGATTTTTCTTATCCATGAGCATGGAATGTTTTTTTCCTTCTGTTCATGTCATTTTTTATTTTTTTGAGCACTGGTTTGTAATTCTCATTGTAGAGATATTTCAGGCCCCTGTTAGGTGTATTCCTAGGTATTTTATTCTTTTTGTGGCTATTGTGAATGGGATTGTCTTTCTGATTTGTCTGTCAGCTTGGATGTTGTTGGTATATAGACATGCTACTGATTTTTGTACATTGACTTTGTATCTTGAAACTTTACTGAAGTCGTTTATTAGATCTTGGAGCTTTTCAGCAGAGACTATGGGTTTTTCTAGGTATAGCATCACATAATCTGCGAACAAAGACGGTTTGACTTCCTCTCCTCCTATTTAGATGCTTTTCATTTCTTTGCCTGATTGCTCTGGCTAGGACTTATAGTACTATATTGAATAGGAATCATGACAGTGGGCAACCTTGTCTTGTTTTGCTTCTAAGGGGAATGCTTCCAGCTTTTGCCCATTTAGTATGATGTTGGCTGTTGGTTTGCAAACTATGCACCTGACAAACAGCTAGGATCCAGAATCTCTAAGGAACTTAAACACAGTACCTAGCAAAAAGCAACCCCATTTAAAAGTGGGCAAAGTACATGAACAGTCACTTTTCAAAAGAATGCATATGGCCAGGCGTGGTGGCTCATGCTTGTAATCCCAGTACTTTGGGAGCCCGAGGCAAGTGGATCACAAGGTCAGGAGTTCGAGACCAATCTGGCCAACATGGTGAAACCCCATATCTACTGAAAATACAAAAATTCGTCAAGTGTGGTGGCATGCACCTACAATCTCAGCTACTTGGGAGGCTGAGACAGGATAATTGCTTGAACCGGGGAGGTGGAGGTTGCAGTGAGCCAAGATTGTGCCAACTGTACTGCAGCCTTGCTGACAGAGCCAAAAAAGAGTGCATACAAGTGGCCAAAAGCATATGAAAAAATGCTTACCATTATTAATCATTAGTAGAAATGCAAATGGAATTCCAAACCACAATGAGATACCATCTCACACCAATCAGAACAAATATTATTAAGAAGTCAAAAAATAACAAATGCTGGCAAGGTTGCAGATGAAAGGGAACACTTATACACTGCTGGGGGAAATGCAAATTATTTCAGCAATTAGGGAAAGCAGTGTAGTGATATTTCAAAGCACTTAAAAGAGAAGTACCATTTGATCCAGCAATCCCCTTATTGGGTATATACCCAAAGGAATAGAAATCATTCTATGATATTGTCTGAATCTGTGTTCCCACTAAGTATCATGTTGAATTGTAGTCCCTAGTGTTGGAGGTGGGACCTGGTGGGAGGTTCTTGGATCAAGGTAATGGATTTCTCATGATTGGTCTATTGTCATCCTCTTGGTGCTGTTCTTGTGATAGTGAGTTCTCACAAGATCTAGTTGCTTAAATGTGTGCAGCACCTCCTCCCTCATTGTCTCTGGCTCCTGTTTCCACCATGTGAGGCACCTTTCTCCCCCTTCACCTTCTGCTATGATTTTAAATTTCCTGAGATCACACCAGAACCTGAGCAGATGCCAGCATCATGCTTCCTGTACAGCCTATGGTACCTTGAGGCAATTAAACCTATTTTCTTTATAAATTATGCAGTCTCGGGTATTTCTTTATAGGAGTGCAAGAAAGGACTGATACATTCTATCATAAAGACACATGTACACCTATGTTAATTCCATACTATTCATAAAAAGTAAATACATGGAATCAACAAAAATGTCCATGAATGGTAGGCTGGATAAAGGAAATGTACGTATACATTATGGAATACTACACAGCTGTAAAAAATAATGAGATCATGTCCTTTGCAGCAATATAGAGGGAGCTGCAAGTATTATACAATGGTGTACAATTATACCAAGCCAAGTAATGCAGGAACAGAAAACCAAATACCACATGTTCTCACTTATAAGTGGGAGCTAAATGTTGAGTTCACATGGACGCAGGTCTACTTGGGAAAAACAGACACAGGTCTACTTGAGTGTGGAGTGTGGAAGGAGAGAGAAAATAGAAAAACTACCTATCAGTTACTACAGTTACTATGCTTATTACCTTAGTAACAAGATTATTTGTATACCAAACACGGGTGACATGCGATTTCCTTATGTAACACACTTGCATATTTAGTCCTGAACCTAAATTAAAAGTTAAAAAAAATTAAAAAGTAAAATGCAAAAGATAGTAACAAAAACAATTTTTATTTTTCCTATCCATGACCTTAGAATATCTTTACTTTTTTTGTCCTCTTCAATTTCTTTCATCAATGACTCATAGCTTTAAATGTAGAGAGCTTTCACTTATTTGGCCAAGTATATTCCCAGGTATTTTATTTTATCTTTTGCTATTATAAATGGAATTTTTTTTCTTTTTCAGATTGTTTGCTGTTGACATATTGCAATGCTACTGGTTTTCGTTGGTTGATTTTGTATCCTGCAATTTTGCTGGATTTGTTTATTAGTTCTAAGTCTTTTTTGATGGAGTCTTGAGGTTTCTCTAAATATAAGATTATATCAGCAGCAAACTAGGATAATTTGACTTCTTTCTAATTTGGATGCCTTTTATTTCTTTCTGTCATCTGATTGCTCTAGCTAGGAATTATAGTACTCTTTTGAATAACAGTGATGAAAGTGAGTATCGTTGTTGGGTTCCAGGACTTAGAGGAAAGGCTTTCTGTTTTTCAGTATGATAATATTCATGGGTTTGTCTTATATGCATTTTTAGAATTTTGAGATTTGTTTCTTCTATACCAGTTTGTTGAGAGTGTTTATCATAAAGAAATGTGGAATTTATCAAAAGTTTTATCAGCATCAGTAGAAATGACCATATGTATTTTACTCTTTATTCTTTTAATGTGATCTCTCACAGTTATCAATTTGCATATGTTGACCCATCCTTGCATTTATGGGAAGAATCCCACCTTATTATGGTTAATAGTCTTTTGAATAGCTGTTGAATTCAGTTTGCTAGTATTTTGTTGAAGGTTTCTGCATCTATGTTGATTGGTGATATTGGTCACTAAACGAACAACAGTTTGTTGTTGCTGTTTTATCTTTGTTGGATTTTGACATCAGGGCAATACTGGTCTTGTATGATGAAATGAGTTTGAATTTATGAAATGAGTTTGAGAATATTCCCTCATTTTCAACTTTTTGGAATAGTTTTGGGTAGGATTGATTTTATTTCATCTTTTAGTGTTTGTTAAAATTCAGCTGAGAAATCATCAGATCCTGGGATTTTCTTTGATAGAATATTTTTTATTATTGGTTCTATCTTGTTTGTTATTAGTCTATTCAGGTTTCTGATTTTTTTAATGGTTCAATCTTGGTAGGTTTTATGTGTCTAGGAATTTACACATTTCTTCTAAGTTTTTCAATTTATTGGCATATAGTTGCTCATAATAGTCTTTAATGATCCTTTTAAATTTCTGTGGTATCATTTGTAATGTCTTCTTTTTCTCTTTGAGTTTATTTATTTGGGTATTCTCTCTTTTTTTCTTAGTTACTCAGACTAAAATGTTTGTTAATTTTATCTTTTCAAGAAACCAACTTTTTCTTTCATTTGCAATTCTTTTGTATTTTTTGTCTCAATTTCATTTATTTCTGTTCTCATTGTTACTATTTCTCTTCTACTGATTTGAGGTTTGGTTTGCTCTTGCTGTTCTACTTCTTTAAGATGCATCATTAGTTATTTAAAGTTTTTCTACTATTTTGATGTAGGCATTTATTGCTATAAACATTCCTCTTATTACTGTTTTTCTGTATCCCATAGATTTGGGCATGCTGTGTTTTTATTTGTTTCAGTATTTTAAAAAGTTTTCTTCTTAATTTCTGTATTGTCCCAATGCTCAGTCTAGAGAATGTTGTTTAATTTACATGTGTCTACATAGTTTTCAAATTTCCTCGTTATTGATTTCTAGTTTTATTCCACTTCTGTCAGAAAAGGTACTTTTTTGAAATTTACAGGACTTGTTTTGTGGCCTAACACATATACTATCTTTGAGAATGTTTCATGTGCTGAGGAAGATAATGTGAAGTTGGCTGCTGTTGTATGAAATGTTCTGTAAGTGTCTATTAAATCAATTTGTTCTATAGTACAGAATAAGTCTCATGTTTTGTTGTTTATTTTCTGTCTAGATGATATATCCAATGCTGAAAGTAGAGTGTTGAAGTTCTCAACTATTACTGTATTGGGCCCTAGCTCTCTCTTTAGCTCAAATAATATTTGTTTTATATATCTGGGTGCTCCAGCATTGAGTGCATATATATTTACAATTGTTATATACTCTTAGTGAGTTGACCCCTTTATTATTATATAATTGTTTTTCTTTGTCCTTTTTACTGATTTTTGTCTTGAAGTCTATTTCTTGTGATATAAGTATAGCTATTCCTGCTCTTTTTAGATTTTCCTTTGCATGGAATATAGTTTTCTATTTGTTTATTGTAACTCTAGATGTGTCCTCATAAGTGAATTGAGTTTCTTATACACAGCATATACTTGAGTCCTGTTTTTCTTGTTTTTTTTTTTTTGTTTTTTTTTTTTTGAGATGGAGTCTCGCTCTGTCACCCGGGCTGGAATGTAGTGGCGTGATCTCGGCTCACTGCAAGCTCCGCCTCCCGGGTTCACGCCATTCTCCTGCCTCAGCCTCTCCGAGTAGCTGGGACTACAGGCGCCCGCCACCACACCTGGCTAATTTTTTGTATTTTTAGTAGAGACAGGGTTTCACTGTGGTCTCGATCTCCTGACCTCGAGATCCGCCCACTTTGGCCTCCCAAAGTGCTGGGATTACAAGCGTGAGCCACCACGCCCAGCCTGAGTCCTGTTTTTCTTTTAACCATTCAGCCACTCTATGTATTTTTATTGGAGAATTTTGATCACTTACATCACATATTATTATTTATTTATTTTTATTATTATTATTGCTTTGGTTTTTTATTTTATTATAATAGACTTTATTTTTCAGAACAGTATTAGGATCACAGCAAAACTGAGATGAAGGTACAGAGATTTCCCAAATACTCCCTGCTACCACACATGCACACAGGCTCCCCCACTATCAATATCCTCCCTAGAGTGGCATATTTGTTGCAATGAATGAACCTGTTATAATACATCATTAACACACACAGTCCATAGTTAGCATTGGGGTTCACTCTTGGTGTTGTACATTTTGTGGCTTGGGACAAATGTATAATGCCATGTATATAGCACTACAGTGTCACACAGAGTAGTTTCAGTGTCCTAAGCATCCTCTGTGTTCTCTCATTCAATTGGATTACTTTTTAGGATAGGAATGGTCAAAAGGGACATCTTTGAAAAACAAACACTTAAGCCAAGAACAGAAAGCCAAATAGAGTTTAGCCAGGTGAAAGAAGTTAGACAGGACCCAGGATTGAAGGGTGCTTGAAGCAAAGAGAAGAGTGCTATGGGTTAGGTAAGAATCCAATATCTATAAGGAAAAGAAGAAAGGCCAGCATGGCATGTCAGTGAATGGGGGCAGAGGGTGGGCATGAGGCATATAGAACACTAAAGGGTTTTAAGTTGGGCACCTCTGGATGTAAGTGGCTTTTTCTCAGAGTCCTCTGGAATGAATAGGAAGGGACAAAAATCAAAGCAGATATACTGGCTTAATTTGTGATCTGTTTCTTTACTTTTCTTTCCACATGCCTCTGATCCTCCAGAAAATCAGCTCTGTTACATCTGCCACCTGCTATGAGCACAAGGCACAGAACGTAGACCCTGTAACCCTCAGAGAGCCTGAAGGAAAGCGATGCTGGTGTGACCTGCCCAAGAGGGTGGTGCCCGAGACAGAGCATTCTAGACCCTCATAGGCAACAGAGCCAGGTCAGTAAGACCAAGTTTCTTCTGGGACCTCTGCAGGCTTAGGGGCATTTTCTCTTTTGAGAACTGGTCAAGATGGGGGAACCTAAGCTTTCAGGAAGCAGATTAACTGCTTTATTTTTATTTCTATGGTATTGATTTATTTTCTGTATTTACACCTATTTATCTATCATCTATCTACATATATATTCATTTATTTATTTATGTCAACAGCTTTGGGGGTACAAGTGGGTTTTCCTTACATAGATGAACTATATACTTGGGAAGTCTGAAGTTTTAGTGCAGCCATCACCTGAGTAGTGTACATTGTATCCAATATGTAGGTTTTTATCCCTCACCTCACTCCAACCCTCCTGGCTTCTGCCTCTACGGTGTCCATTGTACCACTCTGTATGCCTTTGCATACCCATAGCTTAGCTCCCATTTATAAGTGAGAATATATGGCATTTAGTTTTCCATTTCTGAATTATTTCACTTAGAATAATTACCTTCACCTCCATCCAAGTTGCTACAAAATACCTTATTTCACTCTTTTTAGAGGCTGAATAGTATTCCATGATGTATACCACATTTTTTTTTATCCACTCATCAGTTGATGGGCACTTAGGTTGGTCACTAGCACAGTTGTGAATTGCGCTATGATAAGCATACATATGCAAGTATTTTTTGGTACAATGACTTCTTTTCTTTTAGGTAGATACCCAGTAGAAGGATTGCTGGATTGAATAACAGATCTACCCTGAGTTATTTGGGAGACCTCCAAACTGCTTTCCATAGGAATTGTACTAATTTACATTCTTACCAGCAGTGTGTAAGAGTTCTCTTTTCACCACATCCATGCCAACATTTATTGTTTTTTGACTTCTCAATAATGGTCATTCTGGCTGGGATAAGGAGGTATCTCAATATGGTTTTAATTTGCATTTCTGTAATGATTAGTAATGTTGAGCATTTTTTCATGTTTGTTGATCATTTGTGTATCTTCTTTTGAAAAATGTCTACTCATGTCATCTGCTCACCTTTTGAGGGGTTTATTATTTTTATAATTTTTGCTTGCTGATTTAAGCTCCTTATAAACCCTGGATACTAGACGTTTGTTGGATGCATAGTTTGCAAATATTTTCTCCCATTCTGTGGGTTTTCTCTTTACTATGATGATTACTTTTCTGCTGTGCAGAAGCTTTTCAATTTAATGAGGTCTCATTTATTCATTTTTGGTTTTGTTGCATTTGCTTTTGAGATATTAGTCATAATTTCTTTGCCTAGGCCAATGTCCAAAAGAGTTTATCCTAGGTTTTCTTTTAGAATTTTTATGGTTTTAGGTTTTAGATTTAAAGCTTTAATCCATCTTAAGTTGATTTTTGTATACGGTGAGAGATGGGGATCCAGTTTCATTCTTCTGCATGTGGCTGCTACCCAGTTTTCCTGGCACCATTTATTGAACAGGGAGTCCTTGCCCCAGTTTATCTTTTTGTGTACATTGTCAAAGATCAGTTGGTTATAAGTATTTGGCTTTATTTCCGAGTTATTTATTCTGTTCCATTGTTCTATGTATGTACTTTTTTAAATTTTAACCAATACCATGCTATTTTGGTAACTATGCCCACGTAGTATAATTTGAAATCAGGTAATGTGATGCTTCCAGATTTATTACTTTTGCTTAAGATTGCTTTGGCTATTGGGGATCTTTCCAGATCCATATGAATTTTAGCTTTTTTTTTTCTAATTCTGTGAAAAGTGGTGGTGATGTTTTGATAGAAATTGCACTGAATCTGTAGATTCTTTTGGGCAGTATGGTCGTTTTTACAATACTTATCCTTGCAATCCATGAGCATAGGATGTATTTATATTTGTTTGTATAGAAGATGATTTATGTTACCACCCTTTTCTATTTCTCCTTGTAAAGATCTTTCACATTTTTTAAAGAATATTTCTAGGTATCTCAATTTTTTTGCAGCTATTGTAAAAGGAATTGCATTCTTGTTTGATTCTCAGCTTGGTTTCTGTTGGTGTATAGCAGTGCTACAGATTTGTATACATGGATTTTATAGCTTGAGTCTTTGCTGAATTCATTTATAAAATATAGGAGTCTTTTGGAGTTGTCTTTAGGATTTTCTATGTAGCCAATCACATCATTGGCAAACAGATGTCCTTTATTTATTTCTCTTGCTTGATTGCTCTATCCAGGACTTCTATTTTTAACAGAAGTGGTAAAAGTGGGCATCTCTGTCTTGTTCCAGTTCTTTGTGGGGGTGCTCTCAACTTTTCCATGTTAACTATGATGTTGGCTGTGGGTGTGTACTACATGATATATTATGTTTATGTATGTTTGTTCTATACCTAAGTTGTTGAGGGTTTTTATAATAAAGAGCTACTGGAATTTATTGAATATGTTTTCTGTATCTATTGAGATGATCATATGATTTTCGTTTTAAATTCTATTTATGTGATGAATCAAATTTATAGACTTGCATATCTTGAACCATCCCTTCTGGGCTGAAACCCACTTGATTATGGTGAATTATCTTTTTTATGTGCTGTTGGATTCAGTTTGCTGTATATTGTTGAGGATTTTTGCATCTGTGTTCATCAGGGATATTGGTCTGTAGTTTTCTTTTTTTATGTTCTTTCCTGGCTTTGATGTCAGGGTGATGCTGACTTCATAGAATGAATAAGAGATGATTTCCTTCTTTTCAGTCTTTTGGAATATTTTTCAGTAGGATTCGTACCAATTATTTGAATGTCTGGTAGAATTTGGCTGCAAATTCATCTAGCTTTGGGCTTTTTTGTTGTCATTTTTTCATTACTGATTCAGTCTCACTGCTTATCATTGGTGTATTCAGGATTTCTGTTTCTTCCAGATTAAAGCAAGGAGGGTTATATTTCTCCAGGAATTTACTCATTTAGTATAGATGGTCTAGTTTGTATGTATAGAGGGGTATTCATAGCAGTCTCAAATGATCTTTTGTATTTCTTTATTGTCAATTGGAATGCCTCCATTTGCATTTCTGATTGAGCTTATTTGAATCTTCTCTCTTCCTGGTTCTTCTAGCTAATGGTCTATCAATTTTATTTATTATTTATAAGAACCACCTTTTTCATTGATCTTTTGTAATTTTTTTGTTTCAATTTCATGTGGTTCTGTTCTGATCTTTGTTTCTTTTCTTCTGCTGGCTTTGAATATGGTTTGTCATTGTTTCTCTAGTTCATTTAAATGAGATATTGGGTTGCCAATTTGTCATCTTTCAGACTTTTTGATGTAGGCATTTAGCACTATAAACTTTCCTCTTAGCATTGCTTTTGCTGTGTCCCAGAGGTTTTTATACCTTGTCTCACAGTTAATATTCATTTTGAAAAATTTTTAAATTTTTATCTCGATTTCACTGTTAACCCCCAAATCATTCAAGAACTGATTTGATTAATTTCCATGTATTTCTGTAGTCTTGAGGTTTCCTTTTGGAGTTGACTTCTAGTTTTATTTCACTGTGGCCTTGAGGAGATACTTGATAGGATTTTGATATTTAAAAATTTATTCAGACTTTTGTGGCATATCATATTGTCTATCTTGAAGAATGTTCCATGTGTTGATGAGAAGAATGTACATCCTGCCGTTCTAGAGTAGAGTGTTCTGTGCATATCTGTTAGTTCTGTTTGTTCTAGAGTACAGTTTAAGTCCAGTGTTTCTTTGTTGATGTTCCACCTTGATGATCTGTCTACTGCTGTCAGTGGAGTGTTGATGTCCCCTATTATTATCGTGTTGGTGTCTATCTCTTTTCTTAGGTCTTGTATTAATTGTTTTATGGATCTTGGAGCTGCAGAGTTAGGTGCATATATATTTAGGATTGTAATATATTTTTGTTGAACTGATCTTCTTATCATTACATAATAACCTTCTTTGTTTGGTTTTACCATTGTGGCTTCAATGTTATTATTGCTAGGGAAGGACTTATTACTGTCATTTTGTTATTCCTTTTCTGGTTGTTTTGTTGTTCTTCTCTTTTTTTTCTTCTTCCTCCTTATTGTCTTCCTTTGTTTAAAAGTTATTTTCTCTGGTAGTATTTTTTAATTCCTTGCATTTTATTTTTGTGTCTTTGTTACAAGGTTTTTGCTTCGGGATTACAATGAAGCTTATGACCAATTATTTTAAACTGATGAAAACTTAACTTTGATCACTGAAAACAAAAGAAAAAAGAAAGAAAAGAAAAAAAACACACAAACAAGAGAAAGCTAAAAAGCTCTATAACTCCATCCCCCCACTTTTTAATTATTTGTTGACTCTATTTATATATTTGTACAGTCTCAACAAATTGTTGTAGTATTATTTTTGATGGTTTTGTCTTTTGTTTTTTTCTATGAAATATATGAGTTTTTTTACTTACTGCAGCTACAGTGCTAGAGTATTCTGTATTGTCTGTGTACTTACTTTCACCAGTAAGTTTTATATGTTCAGTTAATTTATTTTTGCTCATTAATGTCCTATTCTTTGAGACTGAAGAATTCTCTTTAGCATCTCTTATAAGACAAGTCCGCTGTTGATGAAATCCCTCAGCTTTTGTTTGTCTGGTAGATCTTTATTTCTACTTCATGTTTGAAGGATAATTTTGCTGGAAATAACATTCTAAGTTGGGATTTCTTTTTTCTTTCACCATTTCAAATATCTGTCCTGATCTCTAAGGTTTTTACTGAGAAGTCTGCTTCCAGATGTATTTTAACTCCTTTATATTCTATTTGCTTTCTTCTCCTTCTGCTATTAGGATTCTTTGTTTATCCTTGTGTTTGTAAAGTTCTGTGTTATTACTTCCTTGAATAAGATTTCTATCTCATTCTCTCTCTCTACATCCTCTTTATAACCAATAACGCTTAGATTTTTCTTCTTTAGGCTATTTTCTAGATCCTATAGACATGCTTCATTCTTTTTATTTCTTCTCTGACTGTGTATTTCCATGTAGCCTGCATTTAAGCTTACTAATTGTTTCTTCTGCTTGATTAAGTCTGCTGTTGAGAAACTCTGATTCATTTTTCAGGTTGTTAGTTGAATTTTTCAGCTTTAGAATTTCTGCTTAATTATTTTAAATATTTCAATCTCTTTGTTTTC
Source organism: Symphalangus syndactylus (assembly GCF_028878055.3). Lineage (NCBI taxonomy): Eukaryota > Metazoa > Chordata > Mammalia > Primates > Hylobatidae > Symphalangus > Symphalangus syndactylus. Next base: position 107,735,953 of record NC_072426.2, on the reverse strand, counting down.
TCTAAAAGAATTTGGAATTCCTTCTTTGTGTTAACTTCAAGCTCATTGAGTTTCCTCAACACAGCTATTTTGAATTAATTGTCTGAGAGGTCACGTATCTGTCACTCCAGAATCGGTCACTGGTTCCTCACTTAGTCCATTTGGTGATGCTATATTTTCCTGGAATTTCTTTCTTTTTTCTTTAAATTTTACTTTATATTTTTTTAAATTTTACTTTTTCCTTTTAAATTTTACTTTATTTTTACAGATGGGGTCTCACTCTGTCCAGCCTCAAACTCCTAGGCTTGAGCAATCCTCACACCTCAGACTCCTGAGTAGCTGAGAATACAGGCACATACCACCTGGCTAATATTTTGAGAGAGATGGAGTCTTACTATGTTGCCCGGGCTGGACTCTAACTTCGGACCTCAACAATCCTTTCACATCAACCTCCCAAATAGCTGGGATTGTAGACATGAGCCACCACATCTAGATTTGGATGTTTTTGATGCTTGTGGACATTTATCAATGTCTTGGCATTAAAGAGTCAGGTATTTATTACAATATTGACAGTCTGGGCTTGTTTATACCTATCCTTCTTTCCATGAATTCAAAGGGGCTTGAGTGTTCTGATTTAATCCTATGGTCACTGCAGCTCTTTCAGCACTGGTGAGTGTCCTAAGCATAGGAACACTGTGGCTCTTATAGACTCCTAATTATATAGCCTTGGGTTACCTGGAGGAGGGTGTATTATCTGGGATACCAGGCAAAGTCTCTTGCTCTCTTCTCTCTCTTTTCTCCAATCAGAAGGGATCTCTCTCTGCACTGGACTGCCTAAAGTTTGGTAGTGGGTAATATGAGCATCTTCATGGCCACCACAGCTGACATGGCCCAGGGTCACATCTGTAGCCCATTGTTTTCCAGATCAGTGTAGTACTAAACCTTGCCCAAGGCTTGTGGCCACTAATGCCTAGCTGCCACTGATTTTTATTCAAGGCCTAGGATCACTTTAAGCAGCAGGTAGTGAATCCTTCTTGGATTGGGTTCATTCCATTAGGGGAGTGAATTCCCAGGGTGGGTCTATAAACACCATGCGGGAGTAAAAACCTGGAATTGGTGCTTTATAAGTCTGCTTGGTGATTTATTTTACTGTGTCAGAGTTTATACCCACGTTTCAAGACAAAATCGTCTCTACTCTTTCTTTTTCCCCTGAAAAGGAGGCTGCCTGTGAGCTGCTCATCCTGGAATTGGGGGAGGGGTGATGCAGGCACTCTCATGGCTGCTGGCTTCTGCAGCTGGTGACACTGTGGGTCGCACTCCATATCCACTGTCTCCAAAATCAGTGCAACACCAGGGCTTGCCCATGGACTGCAGTCTCTGTGGCCTTACTGACACTCAAATTTATTTGGGGCCCCTGGCCACGTTAGTCAGCCCATGGTGAAACTGGCTGAGACTCAAGTTTCCTCAAGTTAGGGTGGAGGATTCCTCTCTGGCCCAATGTTGGTCTAAATGCTCCCTTTAAGTGCGCCAGCAGAATTCTGCCCTATGATAGGGTAGCACTGAGCTTTAATGCAAAGTCCCATGCTTACTCTCCCTCCCCAAAGCACACAGATTCTCTTTGTGCTGTGCTATCTGGGCTTGAGGGAGGGGTCCTGTAGGCAATGTAAGACTGTCCTGCCTGTCCCCATCAATGCCTCTTTCCTTGTTATTCTGTTACAACCGGGTACTATGATTACTCATCTGATTGTCTGGTTCCTATGAAGGTGATTCCTTGCACGGATAGTTGTTTAATTGGGTGTTCTTACAGGGGGGTGGTCACTGGCCATTGTGTTCTGCTTCTCCGTTAGAATTACCTAAGTTTAATTTATTATTGAAGAAAAATTAATAGATTTAGTGTAGTCTAAGTGAACAGTGTTGTAAAGTCTACAGTAGTGCACATTAATACTGTAGGCCTTTACATTCACTCACCACTCTCTCACTGAGTTGCCCACAGTAACTTTCTTTTCTGTAAGCTTCATTTATGATAAGCGCCCTATACAGGTGTTCCATTTTTTTTATCTTTTATGCTCTATTTTTACCGTGCTTTTTCTATGTTTCAATATGTTTAGATACACAAATACTGATCATTGTGTTACAATTGCCTACAAGCATTCAATATAGTAACATGCTATGCAGATTTTAGGCTAAAAGCAATAGGATATATCATACAGCCTGGGTGTGTTATAGGCTGTACCATCTAAGTTTGTGTAAATACACTCAATAATATTCCCAGGGTGACAAAGTTGCCTAATGATACCATTTTTCAGAACATATCCCTGTCATTAAGAGGCACATGACCATATTTATGTTCTGGTACTTAGTAAAATCAACCTACAGTGGATGACATCTAGCACCTAGATATATTCTAGCAAAGCTATTATACTTTAAAACAAAGGAAAAGATATTCTTTGAGTATCCAGGCAAGAAGTTCAAGTCACTTATAAAGCAAATAAAATAAGACTGATATTCAGCCTTTTCAACTGTAATGTTTTGTGCCAAAGAAAACTATTAATATGCTTAAGGTTCTAAGGAAGAAAAAGCATAACAAAAAGATTTTATGTCTGTCTAAATTGACCTTCTGGTGTAAAAGTAGACTTTAAGAATATGTCAGAACTCAACATTGAATATATGTTTATCTATAGAGAAATGACTAACAGATACAAAGAAGACAATAAAGTATCTGTAGGTTAAATATTCTGACATTTTAGATAAAGTAACATAATCAATAGTAGTTTACAAGATTAAGAAAGTGTATGGAAAGGATAATCAATTCACTAATTACTGATAATAACTGGGCATGAAAGATATTACTTCAAATCAGATTTGTAGGGAGATAGAGAGGGGGAGGAAAAAAAGTTTCCCAGTAAAATTTAATTTCACTTACAGAGGGAAACAATAGAACTTGAAAAAGAGGACTAAGGATATTCTTCAAAAGCATTAGTATAAATGTTCTAAATATAGCCATTAGTATAGAATTGCAAAACTTTCTAAATACCAAAATATATGAGGAGAGAGAGAACAAACAAGTGACCACATAATGACATACCTTGTGTTCATAAAACATTAAAAATATAAGAGAATGGAGGCCAAATGTATTAATTCTAGTGTAATGAAATGAGCTTAAATCACCAGTAGAAAGAAAATGGTTTTATTGAATAAAAATATAAAATCCAAAATTCCACTTTATATAAGTGACAGACCTGAAAAAACAACATTCAAAAGTGATAAAAATAGAAGGATGCACTGATATGTACTACTCAAATGCAATTGAAGTAAAGTAGGAGTTAAAATCTTGATATCCAAAAGTACAAAATTGATGCCAAGTAGATTATATAATGATGAAATATTTTATAAATTTAAAAACAATATTCCTCAGTGAAGCTGTTACAGCCATTAATTTTTATGCCAATAGTAATATAGCAGTGACTTTCTTTAAACACCAACTGCAGCTGCAAAAAGAACTGTACAAGGAAATTAATAAAAATAAAAATCAACACATTCTTCTTTAATCAAGGTGAATCAAGTGGACAAAAATTTCATAAAGATATTGAAGTACTGAACATCTGTCATCAATAATTTAGATATTATATTAATATATTGAAACGTTAACCCAGATGATACTATACTTGTCTTAAGTAGAGCAGTCATTCATAAAAATTAATCATTTTATACCACAAGCGAAATCTTAATACTAAAAAAAATAATACTAAGAGCATTCTGTGAATTTTGAATAAAACAATAATTTGTAACAAATTTGAAAACAAAAAATTCTTCCACATGGTATTAAAATGGACAGTGTTAAACAACCCCGGGATCAAACTGGAAACAAATAAAACTACACTATTTCTCAAAATTAAAATGGGGCTTATCAGGATTTATGGGATACAGCTAAAGTAAGCATCAGAGAACATTTGGCAGCATTAAATATATGCACCAATAAAAATTAGAAAAAAAATTGAATTAATATCATTTTTAAAGTTATTTTAAAACCAACAACATATTAAACCTAAAGAAAACAGAGAGAAGAACTTGAGGGAATTGTTGCCTAAATTAGAGTGTACCTCAGCACTGTTTTACATTAGTGGACTAGAGCTGTTTAAATAAACAGTATTGCTGCCTTCATAGAGCTTTCAGATGATTTGAATTTTAAAAAGGACTGGTTTGGAAAGGCAGGTTGATTTCTTTTCTCTCCAGAGTTGTGTTATGGGATAACAATTTGTAACACAATATGGTCACAGTTAGACTATACAAATGCAGACTTTATTACTGAAATATTTAAGATTTATATATAGACCTAGTATTTATTAACAGGTACCCAATAAATACCCCATTCTAATATAATTTCCTTATATTTATAATTTACACTATATTTCAGTAATTTACAGTATGTTTCAGAAAACTAATTGTTTCTCTTTCTAGAATCTATTGAAATATTATTTTTTTCCGTGCATCCACATTTGTAAGAACACTGATGGATATGATGGTTTCTGTTTCATCAATATTAATTTAAAACTGCTGAATATCCTTGGAGAGCTAATCAAGAAGGTAGAAAATTTTCCACATTAATGTTGTCAAGTGACAGTAGATTTAAGAGGTAACGAGCACTATTTACTTAAAAAGAAAATGTTTTCCCTTATGCAATTACTGTTAGAAGAATCATTAGCCACAACAAAAGCTCTATGAGTCAGTTAAACGTATGTCTCATTCTATAATTTATACTTCTTCGTAACAGTCTGTGATCCCTTGGGTCGAGATTACTTTAGAAATACAAAGAGGACCTTAAAACTAAATAATTTCTATTACAAAATGAACATGTAAATTATCTGCTGAATTACTTGTACTTAATTAGTAATTTTGCATAATGACATACATTCTCTTTGGGTCTCTTCAGGCTCCAACAGATAACACTTTACAAATGTTACTTAAGTTCCAATTACAGCACAAACCTTGTAGAAATGTACTATTAATCTAAATATGCAAACGTGAGCAATACTACTATTCCTTAGACAAACTGTAATTCAACATGTCTGCTAAAGGGTACCTTGGCTCATTTTGAATTCAATGCTTTTTATGTTATTGTTTCTTACTTAGAAACTAAGAGCTATCCATTTTTAAAAGTTTGTAGGTGAATAACACAGTGTACAATTATTAGAGTTAGCTCATTTGACTTTTAGTGTAGAAATTCAGACTACAAAAATATTTATCTTCTGATTTAAATGCTGTGGTTTTTTGGTAGTTAACGATAAAATAACCATGGAAGACAGCTACTAGTACTAACACTGCACTGTTCTGGCTGAATTGTTCTAATCTTGTCATAATAAATTTGGGTTTTAAATGACTATATGTAATCCACTTAGAGGAACAGTACATTTATTTCAAATAAAATGATGAAAATAAAAATTATTTCTTTAACAAATATTTATTGAATAATTACAATGTATAGAGGATAGGGCAATGAGGAAGATAGACATAGATCTCTCTCAGAAGTTTACATTCGGACTGTGTGTATATGAGAGCATATTTTGTACGTGACTGTGTGTGTGTGTGTGAGAATTGGGAGAGAAATAATGATTAGAAGTAGATAATGATTAGAAATAGATACTGTGTGTTGGGGGAGAGAAAGAAGGAATAGGAAAATAGACAACCTATTATCAGAGTTTGTAAGAAAAATAAAGTTATGTAATAGACAAATGAATAAGAAGTCTACTTTAAATATAGCCTTCCATTTTACACAGAAATATAAAATAAATTTTACATAACTCTCATGCCCGTCAAATTAAAGTACTGGATAAATTATATGGAGATTGTATTTTGCTTTCTTTGAAATGTAACCTAGAGTGGTTCAACATTCTGGAAAATCATGTCACCTCTGGCAATACCATTTGTGCCATACGAATTGTCATTTCAGCTTCTACACTGACATCACTAGCATGATTCTGTGATCACATTTGTATAATAATCGTGATTTCGACTCTATTTAAGAATGTTAAATATAAAGAAAAAACATCTACAATATTCAGTTAAAGTTTTGCTGTAGTGTTTTATCACTTTACCTGAAAATTAATATCATGAATGTAATCTACCAACTTCTTTTTCAAATTAAGCAACAAAAATGTTAAGATTAAATGTGAAGTTTAAAAAGTACAGTAGCTCACATAATCCTGAAACTTAATAAATTTAAAAAAAATTTAAAAATTAAAAAAATTCTACTGTCATTAGAATGTTTAAAAACACTTAAATTCAGAATGAGCAAGGTTTCTTTTATATATAAAGTATAAATAATGCAAAATATTAATATGATGAACCACACAACACTGGAGAAAAAAATAATCTTACCAGCCAAACGTGAAGTTTTAAAAGGGAGTAATTTATTCTTCTGATTGTCCAAAGACAATGTTTACAGATGAATCAATGAGAAGGTAAAATATTAGGTATATAATAAGCTGCAAATCATATGTAAAATTCAAAAGGATAGGGGAGATGTTATTTATTTCTTTATTTATTTATTTATTTATTTTTTAAACAGAGTCTTGGTCTGTTGCCCAGGCTGGAGGTCAGTGGCAGGATCTCAGCTCACTGCAAACTCTGCCTCCAGGGTTCAAACAATTCTCGTGCCTCAGCCTCCCGAGTAGCTGGGACTACAGGCATGCGCCACCACGCCCAGCCAATTTTTGTATTTTTAGTAGAGATGAGGCTTTTGCCTGTTGCCCAGGCTGATCTCAAACTCCTGAGCTCAGGCAGTCTGCCTAAATGTGGATATAGGTAAGATTGAAGTAGAGTTTCTTATAAAGAATATTTCATGAGTTTATTTAAAGATATTAATTTTCTATGGAGTCAATGTTTCCTATAAGAATACATTTAAACTTTCACATAGATAATAAAATAGATTATCTCTACTGTGTGATTTTTCCTGGTTCCTTGATCCCAATTTAGCTCCTTTAGGGACCTGTTTCATTTATAAAGACAAGACAGGATTCACCACCTTCCTTTTTCCTGTTTGGAATTGTTTGAAATTTTAAAATCCTCTTCTAATTTATTGTGTAATAATTTTAGCTGTGTAGCCTTTAAAACATGCAGAAAGTAGAGCAAAAGCTCATTAAGAATAAAGATATTTGTAAAGTGAGACCCTGTCTCTACAAAAAAAAAAAAAAAAAAACTAGGCTTAGGGGCACATGCCAGTAGTCCCAGCTACTCTGGAGGCTGAGGCATGAGTATTGCTTGAGCCAGGAGTTCAAGGCTGCTTTGAGCTAGCATCACACCACTGCAACCAGCATGTACTAGAGATCAAGACTATCTTAAGAAAATTAAAAAAAAAAAGAAAGAAAGAATAAATATGCTTGTATTTAAACAAAACAGAATAATGAATGTGGGGAGGAAAAGTGTCCGAAAATATATGGCCTTTAGCTAAGGTGACCCTTATTCACATTAAATAAATAATATCACATGAACAATTAAATAAATTTTGAAAATAAAATCTTTCATTGTCAAACTCAAAATTGTGATTTGTTTTTGACTTACTAGAGTAAATATTATTTCTTGTAACCTTTATGGACATTTGCATGGATAATATTCTTTGTCTATTGGTATATTAAAAAAATATGCATATACACACACATACTTGAAAAACCAGCATCTGAACATTATATCCAAGCATAAAAGTGATGACTCAGCAACCTAAAACACTATGAAGACAGAAAGACAGAAGAGAGATGAATTTTATATTGCGATTAATACCTTATTTATACTTAATATTAAAGACACAGTACTAAAAAAAATAGAGACAAGCTATAATGAAAATGAGTTGAAAGGAATTTCATTATGTTTGGATGTTTGTCCCCAGTGTGATCACTCTGAAATGTGACCCCCAATGTTAGAAGTGGAGCCTCATGGGAAGTGTTTGTGTCATGGGAGCAGATCTCACATGAATAGATTAACCTTTCTAGTGTGAGAGGTGAGTTCTTGGTCTGTTAGTTTCTTCCAGAGCTTGTTGTTAAAAATAAGCTAGCACCACCCCTCTCCTACTCTCTTGCTTCCTCTTTTACTATGTGATCTCTGCACACACTGGCTCCCCTTTTCCTTCTACCATGAGTGGAGGCAATCTGAGACCCTCACCAGGAGCAATTCTGATGCCATGCTTCTTGTACATACTGGAGAAGTGTGAGCCAAATAAAACCTTTTTGCTTTATAAATTACCCAGCCTCAGATATTTCTTTACAGCAACATAAAACAGACTAATGCAGTAAATCTGTACCAAAGGAGGGATGGTGTAAAGATACCTGAAAATGTGGAAGCAGCTTTGAAACTGGGCAATGGGGAGAAGTTGGAAGCGTTTGGAGGGCATAAGCTGTAAGCCCCTCTGTCTTCCACATGGTATTGAGTCTGCAGATGCCCAGAATGCAGGAGTGCTGGAGGCTTGGTAACATTCACTTAGGTTTCGGAGGATATATCCTCAGGCAGAAGCCTGCCACAGAGGCAGAAACACTGTAGACAGTATTCACCAGAGCTTTGCTTAGTGGAGCTGTAGAAATGGGGCCACTGCCTTAAATTTTATTAATTTTAAACAGTCAATTTTTCCATATATTTAAGAAGGAAATCTCCAGGATCTTACATGAACTTATTCAAAAAACCTAGAGTTACAATATACTTTCCTAACATACTTTATAATGTAACATTCTTAACACTAAAACCTGAAAATAATATTGAAATATATTAATAGTCAATATCTGTCATAGCTATAGAAACTAAAAGCTTAAACAAAAATATTATTACAACAGGAAATTCATTTTTATCAAAAGAAACATTAAGAAAAAAGCGTGTAAACCACAGGAGAAAAATAGTTACAATAAATTAACAAAAGACTTGATTTCAGATTATATAAGGCACTTCTATAAATCAATAAATAAAAGAATGACAATCCAACAAACAGGTCAAGAACAAGGGATTGCCTGCCTGTCAAAAATTTATTTTATTTCCCTTCCAATTCTAGCCTCCCTTTCCCCAAAATAAGCACTATCTTGAATTCTAACACAATAATATACTTCTGGCTACTTAATACTTTATATAAACTGAATTATATAGTATGTATTCATTTGGGTCTGACTTCAGTCACTTGACATTTTTGTGTAATCCATTCTAATTTTGCATGAAGTTTTACTTTGGTTCATGAATTTTCATGGCTGTATCATGTTTCATTTATTAATATACCGAAATGTGTATGTCTTTTTAACTGCTGATAGACATTTGAGGTATTTTGAGTTTATACTAGCATAAAAAATGTTACTAAAAACATTCTGGATAGTGAACTTGTTATGTATCTGCATATGCTTCAATTGTGTGAGGATTTAATTAATTAATCAAACTCCATTGCTAACTTTAACACAAATCCCATGAGTTGAAGAATACCAAGGGTGGGGGAGGTTTCATATTTTGGGTTGGAACATGGAAAATATTTGTACCAGGAATCCAGGTGAACCTAAATAGCATGGCCATTATAGCATGATCTTTCTTGAAATTGGCTTAATCAAATTAATTGATCTTTTCATGCACCCACAAAGTAGGAATCTAATTTTTTTAAAGTGAAATTTGGCATTCTCTATCAAAATTACCTGCAAAGTTATCATCACATGTATATTTGACTCAAGAACTGAAGTAGAAATTAATACTACAGATATATCTGAATAAGTCAACAAAGACATACCCCATATTTATTAATTACAGCATTGCTAAAAATGCCATATAATATGCAGGACACTGTGGCTCATGCCTGTAATCCCAACACTTTGGGAGGCCAAGGCGGGTGGATCAATTGAGGTCAGGAGTTCAAGACTAGCCTGACCAACATGGTGAAACCTTGTCTCTACTAAAAATACAAAAATTAGCCAAGCGTGGTGGTGGGCGCCTGTAATCCCAGCTACTTGAGAGGCTGAGGCAGGGAGAATCACTTGAACCCGGGAGGTGGAGGTTGCAGTGAGTCGAGATCGCGCCATTGCACTCCAGCCTGGGTGACAGAGTGAGACCCTGTCTCAAAAAAAAAAAAAAAAAAGACATATAATAAAACCAAGAAGCAAAAATGATAAAAGAATAAAAGAACAGAAAACAGCAAAAATGGTCTGTCCTTAGTTACTGTAGAACCAAGCAAGACTTTTTTCTAATGAAAGGAATAGCCTTAGCAGAACTGGTAAATATTCCTGGGCCCAATATGGACTCCCTCTTCCTGTAATAGATATTGCCATGCCTGAATGGTAACCAATTCGCAGTAGAGAATAAACTTTAGCCCCAAGTATTGCTACCATCCTTTGAAAAGCTCACCTAGCCACTGTGTGATATATTGATTACACTGGATCCTTTTCACCCTTAAGTAGTAAATAATTTACCTATACTGGATTCATATATTCACATATTCTTTAAAGTTATCCTTAGCTTGACTAAACTTTAGATGGATTTCTTTCTGACTATGAACACCTGACTTGCCTAGTCTTTTAGCATTTGCTACGGAAACCTTTCCATTGTGTATTCTTTTCCTGTCACTTTGAAATGTATGTAAATCTCCTGACCTTTACCAGTTGTATAACCCAAGAAATGTCTTTTTCAAGGACCTGGGAACAATTTCTTTGAAATGTAAACATCAAAGGAGCTGGAACTCCTATCTGCTAATCTCCATGGGAGGGTAGGAGCCTGTCTTCAATGGGCGACAATTAGTAAACCGATAGGATAATCACAGAGAAAAATATTTAGAAACCCAGGAATAAATCAGTGTGCTGGACACATACCATTGATCAACCTCAGCCTCAAAGTCCTCCAATATTTTTTCACTAGTTCATTCCAGTGTTTAAAAGTTCTCCCATCTTTTTTACAGTGGAGTTCAGCTTCCTTTCTTATTGCAATATTCTTGAATTAAAAAGTCTTCTTTGCCTGTTTAACTTTATCTGGCTCAATTTTTGCTTTGACTTGGGAATGGGTATGTGTTTTCCTTCTCTTTCTGCAGTGCCTTAACCAGCAATTCTACTCAAAGGCTAACACATTGACTGATTAATTATCTTGAACAGTGCTTTGGAACAAGCAGTACTCAATATAGCAAAGGTAGTGCAACAATGAATAAAATGTCCCTGGAATCCTTTGGACTGAATATATTTCTGATACATAGAATGCCTATGCCTCAGTGTTTTCTCACCATTGTTCCCAGTGATGCAATTGAGAATATTTTTGCTTTTTTGAGCAATTTTTGGCCTTCTGGACCTCTTACAGGTCTTTGTTATGAGGGGAGGGACATTTTTACCCAAGAACTTATTAAAGATACTACCAAAAAAAAAATTATTCATTCAACTAAGTTATTTTGAGCTCCCTATGTCATTAAAACAGCACACAAAAAAGGAGTTAGTATACTGGCAGGGATAACAGACCATAATTTTTATGAGAAGGTGGGGTTGTTGCTGTTCAATGAGGGTAGAGGGAAATATGTCTGTAGTTAAAACAATTCCTTGGGTTACCTCAGTGCTTCCATTAATCAAAATCATAAATGGCAATTGCATAAGACATAATCTGACAAGGCAATTGGTAACCAAAGGTTTAGAACCTTCAGGCATGAAAGTATAATTGTCACACTGGGAAAGTACTCTGGACTAGCTGATCTGCTGACACAAGTTGAGGGAAATCTAATAGGAGCAGTAAAAGATGGATATAAAGAATATCAGCTGTGGCCAGACTCAGGACCCACTAAAAAAGCAGAGCTAAAGCTTGATCTACTCTCCATCATCCTGTAATTTGTTGGTTTTTTTGTGTTTTAAAAAATTTTTGACCATCCCTTAAAAAGGGATATTCCATAAATAACATTAAGGGATATACCATAAATAACATTAAATAAACTAGGAATTTAATTTAGAGCCTGAGGGGGTTCTGAGCAATGTAAGGTAAAGATAGGAGTATTCATAGCAAAGCCTTGCCCAAATACTTGGAATGGTCCAGTAAATTATGGCTAATTTCCAAGTACCAATCTCTGTGTTTCTGTGTCTGAGGACTTGTTCTGACAGCACAGAAGGCTGCTCTCTGTGCATTGTAAGTGCTGGGAATGAATGGGTTATGGAATTCACACCACTCTAGGAGAAGTCTTCAAATAATCATCTTGGAAAATAATACATAAATATACCAGCTCCTGTGCCTCTCAAGTGAGATTATGAAGTGTGACTTTGTGCCATTTTCCAGAGTTTCTCAATGGGATTAAGTTCTAGGTATCCAATGTGATAGCCGATTGTAATGCATCCTTTATGACTGCCTTTTCTTCCCTATCATTTTTCCACATCTCCAACAATGACATTTAAAATTCAGACCAATTATTTGCATTCAAACACTTATTTTAATATCTTCTTCTAGGAAAAAAAACCAAAAAACAAATAACACACACACACACTGTAATCTCTGACCGTTGAGTACCAAAAGAGGGAGTAATTTCTAAATCCTCATGTTATGGACAGTTGTAGTCATCTGTATAATTTGTTTTAAGATAGAATAGCATTTCGAGAATAAATTGAATTTACTTGTCTTTCTTTTAGTTCATGAATATATGTAATGAATATGTGGTTTATAAGTAAATTTATGCAAATGTTAAATAAACCCCTTGATTACACATTTGACTTCAGTTACCCAGATAAATTTCACACGTCTCCTCAAAAATAAATATTAGCAAAATAGTTAATTTTTTTGATAGCTTTTGTAAGATCATCTTTAAGTTAAATTAAAGGAAGTTTAAACATCATGCAGCATTTGTGGATAAACATTGCCTTTACTTTAAATCCAAACTGAATCTAAGACTAAAGGGAGAATATTTTCTACTTATTATTTCTATAACATTTAAAAAATTAAAATTGACAAACAGTTGAGTTCAAATTTTTAAATTTGGCCAGCATGTGATTAAAAATACAAAAAAAATTACAAAACTACGACTTGTTCAAATATGAATGAAATAAACAGCCCAAATCAGTTATCTGAGAAATGCTGATGTATGGAATGAAAGTGTATTATTTTGTTATGATAATGCTTTCCTTGTATTTCTATCAAGATAAAAATAAAGTACACTTCACTGATTGGATTAACATGTCTCTGGCTTTTGATAGTGACAGGAGACAGACAAATTCCTAAGTAGACAAGAATGGGTCCCCAGTGAAACTCGACCTTCAAGCCAAGGGTATTAAGCCTGAAAACTGAGGTGCCAGTTCCAGATACAGTCCATGACTTGAGTGAGAACTTCCATTGCCATCTTACTCATTCTCTCTAGATTGGTTCCTTCTGAATGATGCCCTTGTAACCAATCAAATGGTGCTTTTTCCAACACCACCTATGGAACAATCAGCACACACTCCCTTATTCTAAGCCCTTAAAAACCCTGGACTCAGCCTCACAAACAACTTTTGGGTACCCTCTTGATTCTGAGAGCTGAGATCTTTCTTTCTGTTACCTAATAAAATTCTACTCTGCCTTACTCACTCTTCAGTGTCCATGTACCTTATTCCTCTTAGTCACAGGACAAGAACCCAAAACTCACCAAACTGCAGGAGCAAAAGATCTGTAATACTCCTGCTTGCTGAGCTGCTGGCGGTGGTAGCAAAAGAGCTGAAATATTTCCTATTGCTTGTCAAACAACAAGAGAGAAGAAGCTGCTGGGCGCCATTTTTTCTCTTTCTCCAAACTAAGGGAGTGAAAAAGCCACATCATTTGTATTTGATAATTATTATTTCATAATAATTTCTTACATAGAAAAAAATCATTAAAAATCACTGTATTGAATTTTTTATTCAAATTGCATCTTTTATTCACTTTATATTTTTATTATATGGACATTAGACATGAGAATGTATAAACTTGAAATATAGATATTCTCATTATACTATTTTGCTAATAAATTTAGTATGTTAATAAATGATACACAAAGCCAAAATAAACCCAAAACGAAAAGTATCAGAATTTTGTTCAACATGAGTAAATAAAATATACATGTATATTTTACTAATTTTATTATCCAAATATAAAAGCATTTGTTTAATACAAAACAAATCCACAACTATATATTAATATCTTATAAAAAGATAGATACTGACTTGTCCGTAACTGGATGTATAAATATCAAATTACCACTGCCATATTCAACACATAGTGAGGTGAGCGTTTAGAACCATTTTTAAAATATTTTTTTCACTATTCAGTTTAAGCTTTCAAGATTAAATGTTATCAAATGTCTAATAGCAGGGATATGCTTGTTTGATATAGTAGGTGTAATGAATATTTATTATAGGCCTCAAGAATTATATTGTCTGTGAAATTCTAGAAAAACATGTTATTTATTTTATATAAACATTTTAGAGAGTACTAGGAATCTTCTTTTCATCAGTATTAGTGTAATTTTCTAGCACGTCTCAGAGACCAAATGAAAAACTTTATTGTGGCCCTTATGTACTTTTCTCCCATGACCTTTAGAGACCTCTCTGATTATTAGCATAACGTTTTCTCACCTCTTAGGTCCCATTTACCCTTGAATAGCCTCATTTACATTTGACTTACTCACTCAGCGATACTGAAGAGCTTCATAGAAAGAAAATAGACTGTATAGGGACAGAAAAACTAAGCAATAGTTCTAGATTTGTCTGTGTGTGGGAAAAGGGGTTTAATATCGCTATTTTCATTCATATCAACATCCTTCTGAGGCTTACCACTTTTCTTTTATTCACCGTTCATGTTAGCCTAGATTTCTTGTAGTTTTTATTTCCCAATCTTTTTCTTTTCCAAATAGGAGTGAAGTCTGTAATTAGTTTTATTCGGTTTCCTTTCTTTCTAAATCTTTTGTTACATTCAAACGGTATTTATTTATTGTTATAAATAACAGAATATCATTGGAATCATTTTGCTAACATCTTAAACTGACTGTCAGATAGGCTCATCAAGTCACCAGAGTGTAGTATCATTTTCAATAACAAAAACTGCAATTACTTTTGCACCAACCTATAATTAAATACTAATTACACTCAAGAAAGACCAAGCAATTTACTTATTTGGGTCTGCAAACACTTGAAGGTACTATAGAAAGTTACATCATTGATGTTGGAATCATTGCAGATAACTTCAGACTGCCTCTTTGCAGTTATTTCATGTTTTGTCCTTCACAAAAGTTTTAATTAGGTGTATGAAAGTTGGTTCACAAATCATAAACAAGGAAAAAGAAGTCAGCATGAATTTTTACACAAATTAGGGCAGAATGATTCAGATTGGAAAAGGAAATAAATAACTAAAAGATGCATTTTAGATTAAAGATAATTTTAATGTAACTGAATTGAGATGTGCAAATATACTTTGAAAACTATCTGATGAAAACAGATCTAAAGGCAAATCCTGAATAACAGCAGGGTCCCAAGTATAATAGAAAAGTCAATGAGAAAAATAATTATAACCGTAAATCCACTAGTTTATAGTAGGTTTAAAGAAACATTTCTTTCACATAAAAAGACTGAACTGTTTTTTTTCTTTTTTTAACCTGGTAGGCAATGGCTTAGAGAAAGCTCATTAAGCTGTTTTATTTTTTTCTGTGTCCGTGCCTCAGTTGGATGACAATTTAATTATGAATATGATGATTTATGACATCAATAGATACATATTAAAAGTAAATTTGTGTCTTTTAAAGTGTAATTTGTAAAATTGATTGGTTTGATGGTGGGTGATAAATACACAGAGATTATTTAATAGATGTGTTTACCTATTGAAAATCCAAGTAAAGATTGTATTTCATGTGCTAGAAAATAGATAAGTATAGGGAATAATGATAAGGAAGTTAGTATTTTGCCTACCACAATTGTTCAGTTGAACTTCTTTCTTTCTTTTGCAAAGGTATTGCTAGCTTGTGTCAACTGATTCTGATGGTCAAATATTTTTTATAAATACCTTCAGGAGAATTTCATAGTGATCTTAAAAACTACAAAGAAAAAGGTACTATAACAAGTTTTTAAAATAAGTAAGTCTTGAATTCTGATATGACATGGCATCCAAATCTTACACTATTTCAGCCTTTGACTGAGTGGTTACCTTAGGGATTAAGGCATATGATCTTTTCAAAATAAAATCAATTGTCATCAGAATATCTGTTCTGCATATTTCTTTTAGAACATTTCAGTTGTCATGAGTAAAATACACCGGTGAAATGTATAAATAATAAAAGTAGAGACATTAAAATCCAAGCCTTTCTATTTTCATAGTGGTAAAAAGCAGAAATCACTATAAAATAGAAATTTAGCCATGTCTGTAAAATTCCAGGAAAGCAACTAAAGTTACTTTAAAAAGTTTCATTTATTTATCATAATTATTAAAAATTTTTGAAGTTTTTCCTATAATTTAGGTGATGAATACATATTTGTTCTTATAAACTCTAACGGGCTTAGAACTGACTTATGGGGATTGCTTTTTTTCCTTACAGTTGATTTTATTTAGTTTATTTTTTTTATCTCATTTAAAACACTAGAGGATGGAAAGACATGAGGAAATTATGCCTGGGAATGTGTTTGTTTAGAAATAAAAATATAATCAATAACTTTAGATGTGGTGATCTTAACACATTGTGACATAATAAGTAATATATATTTGGTCCTTTCCCCCATTTCTTTACACAGACCTCCTAAAACTTTCATAATTTTCTGAGTAATGGGGATAATAAGTGCATCTTACACAAAGGTCCTAAATCCCTTGGAGCTTCCTGTGTGATAGGAATGTCTTTTGTTCTAATGAGGTAACTCCTGGTGGGCTCTTAGATAACTCAAGATGGGGGTTAGACACTAGAAGGACCAAGCCTTTCATAGCAGCAGGAGGCAGACAAATCTTAGGCAGACAGAGGAAGGTCCCCAGTGAAACCACACCTTCAAGCCGAAAACAGCCTGAAGCCTGAAAGCCCAGGCTGCTGGTTCCAGATGAAACCCACGACCAAGAGTGAAAATTTATATTTCTGTTTGCCCACTCTTTCCTGACTGGTTATTTCTGAATAATACTTTTCAACCAATTGAATGTTACATTTTCCAGTGCTTCCTATGGCCGGCACCTCCCCCATTCTCTGGCTATAAAAACCTCAGACTTAGCCATATTTTGGGGAAGCTACCCGACTTTTGGTAGGGGATGCCCAACTCAGGTCCACCTCTCACTGAGATCTGATTCATCACTCAATAAAACTCTTCATCTTGCTCACCTGCCAGATGTCAGTTTAACCTAATTCCTCTTGAATGTGGGACAAGAACTCAGGCTCCTCCAAACAGCAAGTGTGAACAGAACTATATCCCTGTACCACTCCCCTCTCGCTGGCTGAGCAATGGGAGATTGAGCCACTGGGCACCACGTACCCTCATTTATAATGCTGCAGATGGCAGGACTGAAAGAGCTGTTAACATTCTGTAACACCTGCATTGGGGCTTCAGAGTGGCTGGCATCCTGGAGGTTTTCAGACTTAGAACTTTTAGCCCCAGCACCATTCTCCAGGGAGGAGTGATAGCCTGAAGATTGAATTGATAATCCATCATACTTATGTGATAAAGCCATCATAAAAATCCCAAAGCATGGGATTTGGAAAGCTTCTGTACTGGTGAATGCATCTCCATGATGCATGGTGGCATATCCCAACTACACAAGAACAGAAGCTCCTGTGTTTGGGAATTTTGGACCTCCTGTTATGTACCTTTTCATCTGGATGTCATTTATATCTTTTTATAATGTCCTTTATGACAAACTGGCAAACATAAGTAAAGTGTTTCCCTGAGTTTTATGAGCTATTATAGTAAATTATCAAAAATGAGGAGGGGATTGTTGAAAACCCCAACTTATAGCCAAGTCTGAAAAAAGTGTCAGTATCCTAGTCAACCATTTCTAGTGACTAGAATCTGAAGTGGGAGAAGTAATGTGGCACTATGGAATCTGCACTGACTCTGGGTGGTTAGTGGCAGAATTGAACTAAATTGTAGGACACCAGTTGGTATCCACAGAAAGAAAATTGGAGAATTGCTTGGTGCGGAAAACTCACACATTAAAAGTATTGAAAATAGATAAACAGTTTTAATGTACACATTCTTCAAGTTTGAAAGTTAAGGTTATCTGTTTTCAAGTGGTCTTACTCGTGACTGTGTTTTCAATAGTTCTTTAAAAATAAGTGAAGACCTGGCAGGAGGGTGCATCATTAAAAACAATAATGGATGATATTTTTAAGAACTGTTAAAAATGTAAAAACATCCCAGGAAAATATACACGCAAAATAATACGTATACATGTTTTTTTCTCCTTTATAGACAAGAAATCTGGTAGCATTATTTAAAATTCAGATGAAATAAAGTAATTTTCTTTTAAAATGCAATAAATGGAAAGATTATAGCCTTGGTTACATCTTATGTAAACAATAAAATAAAGAGGAATAGAAGAATTAAAGGATGAAAAGAGCACACTGAGTATTCTCCAGGATAAACCAAAGTTAGGTACAAAGAAACTTTTAATATATTTTTACATTTTTAAATTAAAAATGATTAAAAATTTTAAAATATTAAAATTATACAAATTATCTTTTCTGATCACAATGAAATGAAACTAGTAGTTAATATTAGAAGAGGAATTAAAACATTCATAAATATGTGGAAATTAAACAACACTCTCTTAAATATCCAATGGGCCAAAAAGAAAGCACAATAAAAATTAGAAAATTTTTATTGAGACAAATGAAAATTTAAAATTACATATGAAAATTTATGAAATGCAATTAAGAAGGAAGGTAGTGCCTATAAATACTTACATTGAAAAAGAAGAAGGATCTCATCAAAAATCAAACTTTTACCTGAAGAAACTAGATAAAGAACAAACTAAATATAAAGATAGTAGAAGAAAAAAATAATAAAGTTTAGAACAGAGAGAAATAATCTAGAGAAGAGAAAAACAATAAAGAAAAATCAATAGCATCAAGAATTGGTTCTTTGAAAAGACATGGAGAAACTTTTAGTTAGATTGTCTAAGAATAAAAGAGAGAAGACAAAAGTAATTAAAATCAGAAATGAAAGTGGTAATACTACCACTAATCATACAGATATAAAAAGGATTATATGATATTACTACAAACAATCAAGCAGCAACAAACCATATAGCCTACATGAAATGATGAAATTCCTAGAAACACACAAACTAACAATATAAAATCATGAAGAAATAGAAAACCTGAATAGACCTATAACTAGTAAAGGAGAATCGATCAGTAATCAAAAATTTCTCAACAAAGAAAACTCAGGACAAGATTGCTTCACTGGTGCATTCTACCAAACATTTGAAGAAAAAATAATGTCAGTCCTCAAACTCTGAAAATATTGAAGAACAGGAATACTTTTTAATGCCTTCTGTGTAGTCACCATTACCCTGATATCAAAGCTAGACAAAACACTACAAGAGAAGAAAACTATTGACCAATAGCCTGGATGAATATCAATGCAAAAATTCTTAAATAATACTAGCAAAGGGAATTCAATAGCACATTAAAAGAATTATACACCATGACCAGGTGGGATTTTTTCCTAGTATGCAAGGATGGTTCAAAATATGAAAATTGATCAATGTAATACATAACATTAACAGAATGAAGGGAAAAACATATAATCATCCAAACGCATAGAAAGCATTTGGCAAAATTCAACACTCTTTTATGACAAACACATTCAACAAACTAAGAATAGAAGGAAACTATCTCAATATAATATAGAATGTTCAAAAAATCCACACTTAACATACTCAATGGCGAAAAACTGAAAGCTTTTCTTCTGAGACTAGGAACAAGAGAATAATACATGCTTTTGCAGCTTTTATTCAACACAGTACTGGAAAACTTAGCCAGAGCAATTAGGAAAGAAAAAGAAATGAAAGGCATCCAAATTGGAAAGCAAGAAGGAAATATACCTTTGTTCATAAATGATAGCACCTTCTATGTAGAAAACTCTAAATATTCCACAAGAAAGCTAAAAACTAATAAAGTTCAACAAAGTTTCAGGATACAATCAACAATGTATAAAATCAATTGTGTTTGTATACACTGAAGAATTAGAAAAAATAGCTAAGAAAAGAGCTTCATTTACAATAACATTAAAAAGAAAATGATACTTACATACTTAGCCAAGGAGGTAAAACAATTGCCCCCTGAAAACTACAAAATGTTGCTGAAAGTTATTAAAGCAGACACAAATAAATAGAAAGACATTTCATGTTTATGGATGGCAAGAATTCTTTGTTAAGATCTCAACATTGTTCAGTGATGTACAGATTAAATGTTATCCCTACCAAAATCCCAATGGTGTTATTTTTGTAGAAAATTAATAATTCATTGTAAAATTCACATGGAATTTCAAAAACACTGCAAATACCCAATACAGTTCTGAAAGCTGTTTAATATCATTGAAGCTTTGAAAAATATAAATAAGAACCACAATGACATTCCACTTCACACCTATTACAATGAATATTATCAACAACAGAAAAAAGGATGTGAAGAAATTTGAACCCGTGTACATTTCTGGTGAGAATGTAAAATAGTGCAACTGCTGTGGAACACAATGGCAGTTCCTCAAAAAATTAAAAATGAAATTGTCATGTGATTTTGCAATTCTACTTTTGGACATACAGCCAAAAGAATTGAAAGCAGAAACTTGAACAGATACTTGTACATTGATGATTATAGCAGCATTAGTCACAATAGCTCAATGTGAAAGGAACTAAATGTCCATTGATGAATAAACAAAATGTAATATATACATGTACAATGGAATATTATTCAGCTTTAAAAAGAGATGATATTCTTATTCATGCCACAACATGGAAGAATCTTAAAAATATTCTAAGTAAAATAAACCAGATAAAAAAGGACAAATACTGTATGATTCCACTTATATTAGGTACATAAAGCAGTCAAACTCAAAGACAAAAAGTAAAAATGGTGGTTGTCAGGAGCTGTGGAAAGGGGAGAATGGAGAGTTACATTGTTTAATGTGTACTGAGTTTCAGTTTTGCAAGACAAAAAGAGTTATGAAGATGGATGGTGGTAATGGTTACAGAACAATGTGAATGAACTTAATGTCAGTGAAATGTATAATTTAAAATGGTTAAAGAAGTACATGTTATGCAGATTTTACCACACTAAAATTATTTTTAAAAAGAAAGGAAAGGGATACAATGAAGATAAAGTAAAATTATAATTTGTGAAGAGGAAGAGAGAGACCAGTGAATGGAGCTACAAAATGAAAAAGCAAAATGAAATTGAAAAGGGGACAAACGATAGGAGAAAGCATGAGTTAGAATTCATATAGAAACAAATTACAGAGAAAAAAAAGAACAGTGGTTTAAATAAACATTTTCCCCCAGTTGTTAAAGTCCAGAGGTTATTACTGATTTCTAAGACTAATAAATTATGTCATAGCACACTCAGGCACCCAAGCTCCTTCCAGCTTTCAGCTTTAGCATCTCTATGTTTGGCTCTACGACTCAGCGTCCGAGATGAGTTCCAGAAATTACACATTCAAAGCAGCAGTACCAATAAATGGAAGAAGAAAGGGACAACGTGCCCCAAATATCACTTCAGGATATTTCTCAGAAGGGCCACGCAACTTCCACTTACACCGATTTGGTTGAAACTTAAACACACGAATATATCTATCTACAAAAGATACTGGGGAAGGTACTTTTTTATTCTAGTTGATCATGTGCTTACCTAAAATTTTTATTACTTTGGAAAAAAGGAAAAGCTTTATAAATTACCCAGGCTGTGGTATTCTGTTATAGAAACATAAAAGGTACAAAAGCAAGTATATGCTATGCAATACATGGGTAATTCTTATAAAAAATTTATAAAACACACTAAAATTTTAAAAAACTAAACCTATTTATTATTAATCTGAAATTCAAAATTTACTGAGTGTTCTTTATTTTATCTGGCAACCCAATCTATACTTTTTCAATTCATAATTGTTTGTTTATATTATTATTTATAGATTGTCTGTCTTTCCTACTAAACTGTAAATTTCCTGAGGACTAGATCAATATAATATTTCTTGGGTAAGCTAAACTTAGTAAATATTTATTGAATAAATAAAATAAAGCTGCACCTCTGTTTGCCACTTTATTTATTTATTTATTTTTTTGAGACGGAGTCTCGCTCTGTCGCCCAGGCTGGAGAGCGGTGGCATGATCTCTGCTCACTGCAAGCTCTGCCGCCCGGGCTCATGCCATTCTCCTGCCTCAGCCTCCCGAGTAGCTGGGACTACAGGCACCTGCCACCAAGTCCGGCTAATTTTTTGTATTTTTAGCAGAGACAGGTTTTCACCATGTTAGCCAGGATGGTCTCGATCTCCTGACCTCATGATCCTCCCACCTCAGCCTCCCAAAGTGCTGGGATTACAGGCGTGAGCCACCCCGCCCAGCCTGTTTGCCACTTTTTGACATTGCTCAGATTTTAGACAATCTAAGACAATATAACAAAATAAAATAAAAAATACTGGAGTTGATATTCATAATCTATAAGAGAAAAATACAACTGAAAATGACCTTATTTATGTAGCAAACCAAGGCATTCAAAAATATTCAAAATTTAATATATCACTTGCATTGATCACTGAGAAAATCACAGTTAAAAAATATTGGATGTTTAGTCATCTTTTAATTTACTTCAACTTACTCACTTCCCCAGTTCCTTGATTTTCAAATAAAATGCACTCAAATACTTCTATTAAGGATTTCAAATGTAAAATGGTCACACTTTTCCCTCAAAGGCTTTCCTCTATTTCCTGTTTCTACTAGGTGTCTTCTGTAGTAAGATATTGAAAAGTGTTTCTACAAAATTTTGGTGAGGAGCATTTTAGTAAAGTTTGATTAGTTTTATTTTACTAAGCAAAGGTTATTTAAAAATAATAACTCAATATACTAAATGGAATAATAGCAATGTACATGAACTGAATTTTTCTTTTCAGGCTATAAATTGAACCACCTCATTAAATTCTACTTCATATTATATAAATGTCAATGAAAATTACACAGGGCTATCAACTTTTTATCTTTGCCAATTTTTATGTTTTCTATTAATTTTATTTCAATTTACTTTATGCCAATAAAATAAAATTCAACCTTAGTAGAAATCTACAGTATGCTCATGTATTAGAAGAAAATTATTACAAAGATATGCCTTTATCTTAATTTTGTGTATTAACATAAGTTCTCTAAAACTCCAAATGAGTATTTATTAATATTGAAAAATATCTTAAAAATCTATGTGAAACAACAAATAAGAAACAATGACAAAGCAATTTAAACAAGAGAATAATTAACATACTGGCACAATATGACTTACCAAATAATTGTAAAGGTGTAATAATAATAAACTTTTATAGGTACAGAATAGATAGATTAATGGAATCAAATAGAAATCTCAGAAAGCAATGTTGGTACTTATATGAAACAAAGAAAACATGTTATCATCTATGACATTTTTTAGAAAAATAGTTATAAGAGCAATAACGATTTATATTTTCTAGTAGGCCCTGCGTGCTTCCCTTGACTAACACAGAAGTAATATTGAGTGTCTAGAAAATGTCATTAGGCTGATGAGTGACGTTCTATAAAGAATCATAAAGTTCTGTGTTGGGGATCAAGAGCACAGGAGGATGGGGAATATGAGAGAGATAGCTCAGTGTCTTCTTTGAGTGGAAACACTTAAGAGTGAGGGGCTGAATAACTAGGATGCTTAATGAAGTTCCGTGATTAAAAGGATAAATCTTAAGGAGATTTAGGGTAAAGCTAGTCATTGTTCATCAAGCTTTCTGGTTTTGATGACTGTATCTTTGAAAACAATATAAAAATTGGGTCATGAGGACACCAAAGTTCAAGTTATAGTATGTTATTTAAAATATAATTATTTAAACAGGCATTTTTTCAAATAGTTGCAGAAAATTAAGTGTTTCTCAGGTTGTTCAAGACACTGGGTAATTTTGAGGAAAAAATAGGTATTCAAAATTTGGTGTAACACCATCAACAAACACAAATCCCAGAAAAGTTGGAAAGTTAAATAAGGAATATAAAGATACAAAGCCAGAAGTAAACATAAGTGAATACTTAAGAGTTGTAATATAAGAATTTTTTTCCTGAGCATCAGCAAAACATATAAGGTGGATATAGAAGTGACTGATATATTCAACTAACTAAAAATTTTAAATGGTAGTTGTATTAGTTCGTTTGTGTTGCCATATAAAACCTCTTCAGCCTGGGTAATTTACAAAGAAAAGAGATTTATTTGAATCACACTTCTGCAGACTGTACAAGCTGCATGGTGTTAGCATCTGCTTCTGGTGAGGGCCTCAGGAAGCTTACAATCATGGTGGAAGGTCAAGGGGAAGGAGACATATCATATGAAAGAGATATAGCAAGAAAGAGAGGGAGGAGGTGCAAGACTCTTAAATAACCAGATCTCATGTAAACTCATAGAGTGAGAACTCACTCATTACTGTGTAATAAACACCAAGCCACTCATGAAGGATCCTCCCACATAATCCAAACACCTTCCACTAGGCCTACTACCAACACTGGAAGTCACATTTCAATATGAGATTTGAAGGGGACAAAACATCCAAGTGATTATCAGTGGTATTAAAAATACATGAATTCCAAAACTGAAGACAAATAGCACACTGGAGACCATAGTTTAGAACATATAAATCTAACATTAAATAAGTAACAAATAATCTCAATATATTGAACAACAAACAAGACTATATACCCTAATACTAAATTTGGCCTGAGAAAAAATACACATAGCCATTATACATACAACCTTTTGGTAAACAAAAATAAGTCAGTTTAAGAAAGAAAGAAATGATCAAAAGATAAAAGTTAGAAAAGATGGAATGTTTACAACTCTGAGCATTCTGTGTTAACACGTGTTAACATCGAATGTTATCTGACCGTTCTCTTTATGACTGAATAAGATAAGTTTGAGAAACTAGTATTATATTTTGTACATTCTTGTTGTCAAACTGCAGTTACAATTGCCAATTATGTTATATCCAGGAGCACAAAGTGTTTCTCACACGTTGTTTCTTCTAGTGAATAAGTGTCTATATATGTGCCCTGAGAAAAGATGAATACACACACACACACACACATACCTTTATCAGTGTGTTGTTTATTATAGTGAAATCTTGGAAGCATCCTAAATTTTCTAGAACAGGTAAATTGTAATTTGTTATATGCATGAGACGAGCGGTTACACTAGCCTGGAATCTTTGTTAACATCTGGTCATGACTTCTTTAACCAAACTAGAAAAATTGAAATTAACAGGTTACATTTGGAGTGCATATTATGCCTTCTCTTCCACCAATGTTTCTTACTTCTAACCATACCATGTTTTTCTAATACAATTTAGTTTTCCCTATGCCTCAGTTTACCTCAAAGCAATATTTTCCCAGCTTCTTGAAACTTCTGTGTCTCTAAATCTCACAGTTTCAGTTAAATCTTATGTGTTGACCTTTGGGTAACTGAAAGGCCCATTACAGAGTTTTATCTGAAAGAAATTGCCTATTCTTAACAATAAATTAATCGCCATGCTTTATAAGAAAATGCTGAAAACTTTAATATTGCCACATCTTCATCTCATTTCTACAGTGTTTATTGATATTTCAGAACCCTAAGAACTGTATTTTTTTTACCCAAAATCCTATCTATACATACTATGTGCTTTCTGCTACCAAATAATCTTGGAGATGATAGTGGTTTATTGTCCTCACAAAATCTGGATATAAGCATACCCTTAATGATATATACTGAGTTAATATTTTCCCAACTGAAAATATCTTCATTTCTAATATTCAGCATCACTCTTAGATCTGAGATAGATATCTTGCCCTTAACCTTGTATTTAAAATTTTCTTCTCTCTTTCTCTCTCCCCTCTCTCTCTCTGTCTCTCTCTCTCTCTCACACACACACACACACACACACACACAATTTAAAAAGCACAGGACTTCAGGACTTCTGCTTTTCTACAACATGTAAAGAGGATGGATGTTACCACTCCCAACCTTACAACAAGAGAGAAGCTAAAAAAAAAAAAAAAAATCAATGACATTTCTTAGAACTACCAGACAATTCAAGTCACAGGAAACACCAGTACCCTGGAAACAGGAGATACAAACAGTTCTAGAGAGACAGAGCTGAGGTCAGCTTACATGGAGCAGAAACCAGTGGAACCATGAAGTGACAGAAAAGCTTGAATAGTAATTTTGATGAATTGTTGGAGATCAGTGTAGACTAGAATAAAATATATACCTGGGAACCAGAGTCTTGTTTGTGTGTGGTGTTGGGGGCTGGATAGGGAAAGGAACTTTTGTGGAGTTTTTGCTTCAGGAACCATACCAGGTCCTCAGAGTAAAAAGCCAAGCAATATACCCCAATACTTTTGGCAGGGTCAGGGGAACATAACCACTTTGAAATATGGCAAGTTTTCTCCATAACAAAGACCTACTCTGCAGGAAGAAAATCTCTATCAGAGCCTTATGGATCTGAGAGAACAGCACTTAGCCAATATCATCCCTATAGCCTTCCTGTTTCATCTGGCAGTTAAAAAACACTTGTAAGGGTAACAGGTCTTCTAAAAGACTGTGAGTTAAACAAATGATTATAAAACACTTGCCCTCCCCATACCACCACGTCAACAGGGCTCCAGTGTTGTAACAATGGATTTGCAAGGTGCAGACTGCACTCAAGGAGTTCTAAAGAAAACTCAAAGAAAACAGGGGAGAAAAAATATCTAAGACATAAGAGAAAACTAAACTTCTGCCACCTACAGCCACAGTAAACACTAAACACAGCCCAACCTCTAGTCAGGTTAACATAAAATTTCACCCTAAAGACCTACTTTACTTGGTTCCTATTCCCTCATAAACCGCATACAGCTTTCAACAAAAAAATTAAAAGGCAAGCTAAAAAGCAAGCAGAAACATAGTCTGAATAGAAGAATTGGAAATACCCTGTAGTAAGTTACTGGACTATATGTAAAATGATATAGTTTTATTTAAAAGTAGACTTAGAATGCTTGTACATGTATGTTTCACATTCTAGGGGCAACAAGAAAAAATGATTTAAAAAGAGGTATAATTAATATGCTAAGAAGAAGAGAAAATGGAATAAGAAAATGGTTAGTTAAAACTGAAAAAGCAGTTTGCAGTGAAAATAAAAGAGAAGCAGGAAATGAGAATAAGATAATAAAAGAAAGCAGGAACAAGTACAGCGAATACAAATCAATTATAAACATGGTTGATATTAATCCAACTATACAAATGATCATTCCAAATGTGCATACTCTGAATACATGAACTAAAATGGATGGAGTGGGTAAAATAAAGCAATACATGACCCAACTACATATTGAAGATTTATAAGTTGTTATTTATTAAATATTAAAGAAATAAATCATTGGTGTTTTCTGGTGTCATGTAGCTATGGAAGGTCAGCCAATATTATTATTTTAAAGTAATTCATATTCACTTGTAACTCCTTTAGCTCCATTAGAAATAAATGTATTTTCAGTTCATGTAAGAGTATTGCAGGCCCAATGTCTCATTCATTTATATATATGAATATTATACATGTGAATATATATACACAATTATATGTGCATAAAATATTACCTAATATATATTTGTGGTATAAACATGGTTAATATAGTAAATATTACATATGTACACACATATATTATTATATTTATTATATTTAGGATGTTTGTTATTAAGATATTATTAAGATATATATCTTCTCAATATCTACAATGTATCAATACAATATAATTTTTACATAATAGTAAAATAGTAAAATAGAGCTTGTCATACAAACTCTGAGGTTTTATAATATATATTTTGAGGGAAATAGTCTTCAAGCATTTCATTCATTCGTGTGTATAGTTTCTAAAATACCAGGAGGTCTGTAGTATTTTATGGTGAAAGATTCCCTGACTGCCATGTAAAGAGTTCAGTGAACTGTGCCAAAAATGTATGTCAAATTGATAAAGAGAGAACCACTGACTAGACTAGACAAGGACCCATATCCACGGCTCCACAAGGACTGAGATAATAGAAGTAGAACCAACTGGGAAGAAATATGTTAAGCGCTATTGCAAAAGCTTTATGCTAGCTTGTCATTTCTTTTATATGTGTCTTTTCATTATTAAATTTTTCCTGTCTGCACCAAAACTTCCCGCTGAAGGAATTCTTACTGATTCAGTAAGAGGTATGTTTGAGTGTTCGTATTAGAGACACTAAATTCCTTCTTCTTTTCTTTTTTTTTTTTTTTAATTATACTTTAGGTTTTAGGGTACATGTGCACAATGTGCAGGTTTATTACATATGTATCCATGTGCCACGTTAATTTCCTGCACCCATTAACTCATCATTTAGCATTAGGTATATCTCCTAATGCTGTCCCTCCCCCCTCCCCCAACCCCACAACAGTCCCCGGAGTGTGATGTTCCCCTTCCTGTGTCCATGAGTTCTCATTGTTCAATTCCCACCTATGAGTGAGAACATGCGGTGTTTGGTTTTTTGTCCTTGCGATAGTTTACTGAGAATGATGTTTTCCAGTTTCATCCATGTCCCTACAAAGGATATGAACTCATCCTTTTTTATGGCTGCATAGTATTCCATGGTGTATATGTGCCACATTTTCTTAATCCAGTCTATCGTTGTTGGACATTTGGGTTGGTTCCAACTCTTTGCTATTGTGAATAGTGCCACAATAAACATACGTGTGCATGTGTCTTTATAGCAGCATGATTTATAGTCCTTTGGGTATATACCCAGTAATGGGATGGCTGGGTCAAATGGAATTTCTAGTTCTAGATCCCTGAGGAATCGCCACACTGACTTCCACAATGGTTGGACTAGTTTACAGTCCCACCAACAGTGTAAAAGTGTTCCTATTTCTCCACATCCTCTCCAGCACCTGTTGTTTCCTGATTTTTTAATGATGGCCATTCTAACTGGTGTGAGATGGTATCTCACTGTGGTTTTGATTTGCATTTCTCTGATGGCCAGTGATGATGAGCATTTCTTCATGTGATTTTTGGCTGCATAAATGTCTTCTTTTGAGAAGTGTCTGTTCATGTCCTTTGCCCACTTTTTGATGGGGTTGTTTGTTTTTTTCTTGTAAATATGTTTGAGTTCATGGTAGATTCTGGATATTAGCCCTTTGTCAGATGAGTAGGTTGCAAAAATTTTCTCCCATTCTGTAGATTGCCTGTTCACTCTGATGGTAGTTTCTTTTGCTGTGAAGAAGCTCCTTAGTTTAATTAGATCCCATTTGTCAATTTTGGCTTTTGTTGCCATTGCTTTTGGTGTTTTAGACATGAAGTCCTTGCCCACGCCTATGTCCTGAATGGTATTGCCTAGGTTTTCTTGTAGGATTTTAATGGTTTTAGGTCTAACATTTAAGTCTTTAATCCATCTTGAATTAATTTTTGTATAAGGTGTAAGGAAGTGATCCAGTTCCAGCTTTCTACATATGGCTAGCCAGTTTTCCCAGCACCATTGATTAAATAGGGAATCCTTTCCTCATTTCTTGTTTTTGTCAGGTTTGTCAAAGATCAGATAGTTGTAGATATGTGGCATCATTTCTGAGGGCTCTGTTCTGTTCCATCGATCTATGTCTCTGTTGTGGTACCAGTACCATGCTGTTTTGGTTACTGTAGCCTTGTAGTATAGTTTGAAGTCAGGTAGGGTGATGCCTCCAGCTTTGTTCTTTTGGCTTAGGATTGACTTGGCGATGCGGGCTCTTTTTTGGTTCCATATGAACTTTAAAGTAGTTTTTTCCAATTCTGTGAAGAAAGTCATTGGTAGCTTGATGGGGATGGCATTGAATCTATAAATTACCTTGGGCAGTATGGCCATTTTCACGATATTGATTCTTCCTACCCATGAGCATGGAATATTCTTCCATTTGTTTGTATCCTCTTTTATTTCATTGAGCAGTGGTTTGTACTTCTCCTTGAAGAGGTCCTTTACATCCCTTGTAACTTGGATTCCTAGGTATTTTATTCCCTTTGAAGCAATTGTGAATGGGAGTTCACTCATGATTTGGCTCTCTGTTTGTCTGTTATTGGTGTATAGGAATGCTTGTGATTTTTGTACATTGATTTTGTATCCTGAGACTTTGCTGAAGTTGCTAATCAGCTTAAGGAGATTTTGGGCTGAGAGGATGGGGTTTTCTAGATATACAATCATGTCATCTGCAAACAGGGACAATTTGACTTCCTCTTTTCCTAATTGAATGCCCTTTATTTCCTTCTCCTGCCTGATTGCTCTGGCCAGAACTTCCAGCACTATGTTGAATAGGAGTGGTGAGAGAGGGCATCCCTGTCTTGTGCCAGTTTTCAGAGGGAATGCTTCCAGTTTTTGCCCTTTCAGTATGATATTGGCTGTGGGTTTGTAGTTGATAGCTCTTATTATTTTGAGATACGTCCCATCAATACCTAATTTATTGAGAGTTTTTAGCATGAAGGGTTGTTGAATTTTGTCAAAGGCCTTTTCTGCATCTATTGAGATAATCATGTGGTTTTTGTCTTTGGTTCTGTTTATATGCCGGATTACATTTATTGATTTGCGTATGTTGAACCAGCCTTGCATCCCAGGGATGAAGCCCACTTGATCATGGTGGATAAGCTTTTTGATATGCTGCTGGATTCGGTTTGCCAGTATTTTATTGAGGATTTTTGCATCAATGTTCATCAAGGATATTGGTCTGAAATTCTCTTTTTTGGTTATGTCTCTGCCAGGCTTTGGTATCAGGACGATGCTGGCTTCATAAAATGTGTTAGGGAGGATTCCCTCTTTTTCTATCGATTGGAATAGTTTCAGAAGGAATGGTACCAGTTCCTCCTTGTACCTCTGGTAGAATTCGGCTGTGAATCCATCAGGTCCTGGACTCTTTTTGGTTGGTAAGCTATTGATTATTGCCACAATTTCAGAACCTGTTATTGGTCTATTCAGAGATTCAACTTCTTCCTGATTTAGTCCTGGGAGGGTGTATTTGTCGAGGCATTTATCCATTTCTTCTAGATTTTCTAGTTTATTTGCATAGAGGTGTTTGTAGTATTCTCTGATGGTAGATTATATTTCTGTGGGATCGGTGGTGATATCCCCTTTTTCATTTTTTATTGCGTCTATTTGATTCTTCTCTCTTTTCTTCTTTATTAGTCTTGCTAGCGGTCTATCAATTTTGTTGATCTTTTCAAAAAACCAGCTCCTGGATTCATTAATTTTTTGAAGGGTTTTTTGTGTCTTTATTTCCTTCAGTTCTGCTCTGATTTTAGTTATTTCTAGCCCTCTGCTAGCTTTTGAATGTGTTTGCTCTTACTTTTCTAGTTCTTTTAATTGTGATGTTAGGTTGTCAATTTTGGATCTTTCCTGCTTTCTCTTGTGGGCATTTAGTGCTATAAATTTCCCTCTACACACTGCTTTGAACGTGTCCCAGAGATTCTGGTATGTTGTGTCTTTGTTCTCGTTGGTTTCAAAGAACATCTTTATTTCTGCCTTCATTTCATTATGTACCCAATAGTCATTCAGGATCAGGTTGTTCAGTTTCCATGTAGTTGAGCAGTTTTGAGTGAGTTTCTTAATCCTGAGTTCTAGTTTGATTGCACTGTGGTCTGAGAGACAGTTTGTTATAATTTCTGTTCTTTTACATTTGCTGAGAGGAGCTTTACTTCCAACTATGTGGTCAATTTTGGAATAGGTGTGGTGTGGTGCTGAAAAAAATGTATATTCTGTTGATTTGGGGTGGAGAGTTCTGTAGATGTCTATTAGGTCCACTTTGTGTAGAGCTGAGTTCAATTCCTGGATATCCTTGTTAACTTTCTGTCTCATTGATCTGTCTAGTGTTGACAGTGGGGTGTTAAAATCTCCCATTATTATTGTGTGGGAGTTTAAGTCCCTTTGTAGGTGACTCAGGACTTGCTTTATGAATCTGGGTGCTCCTGTGTTGGGTGCATATATATTTAGGATAGTTAGCTCTTCTTGTTGAATTGATCCCTTTACCATTATGTAATGGCCTTCTTTGTCTCTTTTGATCTTTGTTGGTTTAAAGTCTATTTTATCAGAGACTAGGATTGCAACCCCTGCCTTTTTTTGTTTTCCATTTGCTTGATAGATCTTCCTCCATCCCTTTATTTTGAGTCTATGTGTGTCTCTGCACGTGAGATGGGTTTCCTGAATACAGCACACTGATGGGTCCTGACTCCTTATACAGTTTGCCAGTCTGTGTCTTTTAATTGGAGCATTTAGCCCATTTACATTTAACGTTAATATTGTTATGTGTGAATCTGATCCTGTCATTATGATGTTAGTTGGTTGTTTTGCTAGTTAGTTGATGCAGTTTCTTCCTAGCCTCGATGGTCTTTACAATTTGGCATGTTTTTGCATTGGCTGGTAGCAGTTGTTCCTTTCCATGTTTAGTGCTTCCTTCAGGAGCTCTTTTAGGGCAGGCCTGGTGGTGACAAAATCACTCAGCATTTGCTTGTCTGTAAAGTATTTTTTTCTCCTTCACTTATGAAGCTTAGTTTGGCTGGATATGAAATTCTGGGTTGAAAATTCTTTTCTTGAAGAATGTTGAATATTGGCCCCCACTCTCTTCTGGCTTGTAGAGTTTCTGCCGAGAGATCAGCTGTTAGTCTGATGGGCTTCCCTTCGTGGGTAACCTGACCTTTCTCTCTGGCTGCCCTTAACATTTTTTCCTTCATTTCAACTTTGGTGAATCTGACAATTATGTGTCTTGGAGTTGCTCTTCTCGAGGAGTATCTTTGCGGCGTTCTCTGTATTTCCTGAATCTGAATGTTGGCCTGCCTTGCTAGATTGGGGAAGTTCTCCTGGATAATATCTTGCAGAGTGTCTTCCAACTTGGTTCCATTCTCCCCGTCATTTTCAGGTACACCAATCAGACGTAGGTTTGGTCTTTTCACATAGTCCCAAATTTCTTGGAGGCTTTGTTCATTTCTTTTTATTCTTTTTTCTCTAAACTTCCCTTCTCGCTTCATTTCATTCATTTCATCTTCCATCAGCGATACCCTTTCTTCCAGTTGATCGCATCTGCTACTGAGGCTTCTGCAATCTTCACGTAGTTCTCGAAACTTGGCTTTCAGCTCCATCAGCTCCTTTAAGCCCTTCTCTCCATTGGTTATTCTAGTTATCCAGTCTTCTAATTTTTTTTCAAAGTTTTTAACTTCTTTGCTATTGTTTTGAATTTCCTCCCGTAGCTCAGAGTAGTTTGATCATCTGAAGCCTTCTTCTCTCAACTCATCAAAGTCATCCTCCATCCAGCTTTGTTCCGTTGCTGGTGAGGAACTGCGTTCCTTTGGAGGAGGAGAGGTGCTCTGCTTTTTAGAGTTTCCAGCTTTTCTGCTCTGTTTTTTCCCCATCTTTGTGGTTTTATCTACTTTTGGTCTTTGATGATGGTGATGTACAGATGGGTTTTTGGTGTGGATGTCCTTTCTGTTTGTTAGTTTTCCTTCTACCAGACAGGACCCTCAGCTGCAGGTCTGTTGGAGTTTACTAGAGGTCCACTCCAGACCCTGTTTGGCTGGGTGTCAGCAGCGGTGGCTGCAGAACAGCGGATTTTCGTGAGACCACAAATTCAGCTGTCTGATAGTTCCTCTGGAAGTTTTGTCTCAGAAGAGTACCCAGCCGAGTGAGGTGTCAGTCTGTCCCTACTGC
Organism: Symphalangus syndactylus; assembly: GCF_028878055.3. Taxonomy (NCBI): domain Eukaryota; kingdom Metazoa; phylum Chordata; class Mammalia; order Primates; family Hylobatidae; genus Symphalangus; species Symphalangus syndactylus. The sequence goes on along the minus strand of NC_072426.2, from coordinate 107,702,175 downwards.
GGGGGTGCCTCCCAGTTAGGCTGCTCAGGGGTGAGGGACCCACTTTAGGAGGCAGTCTGTTCGTTCTCAGATCTCCAGCTGCGTGCTGGGAGAACCACTACTCTCTTCAAACTGTCAGTCAGACAGGGACATTTAATTCTGAGGAGGTTCCTGGTGACTTTTTGTTTGTCTGTGCCCTGCCCCCAGAGGTGGAGCCTACAGAGGCAGGCAGGCCTCCTTGAGCTGTGGTGGGCTCCACCCAGTTCGAGCTTCCTGGCTGCTTTGTTTACCTAAGCAAGTCTGGGCAATGGCGGGCGCCCCTCCCCCAGCCTCGCTGCCGCCTTGCAGCTTGATCTCAGACTGCTGTGCTAGCAAGCAGCGAGACTCCGTGGGCATAGGACCCTCCGAGCCAGGTGCAGGATACAGTCTCCTAGTGTGCCGTTTTCCAGGCCCGTTGGAAAAGCCCAGTATTGGGGTGGGACTGACCCGATATTCCAGGTGCCGTCTGTTACCCATTTCTTTGACTAGGAAAGGGAACTCCCTGACCCCTTGCGCTTCCCGAGTGAGGCAATGCCTCGCCCTGCTTCGGCTCGCGCACAGTGCGCTTCACCGACTGTCCTGCACCCACTGTTAGGCACTCCCTAGTGAGATGAAACCGGTACCTCAAGCAGAAATGCAGAAATCACCCGTCTTCTGTGTCGCTGAGGCTGGGAGCTGGAGACCGGAGCTGTTCCTATTCGGCCATCTTGGCTCCACCCCCCCCCCCAATTCCTTCTTCTTCTAAGTACTCCTGCAGTTCATATATCCCTTAATTATACCAATAATCATTTGGCAGGCAGTATTTTTAATTGTGGATGTGTCCTATATGTCTCATTAGATTGTATTTCTTGACAACAGGGAATATGTGATATTATATTACACATTTAAAAACAATTTATATGAGGCATAGAATATTTCCTTATAAATACTATAAGACCAATAGATGTTTCTTTAGTTGTGCTATTTTTACATACAAATCCTAAAGACATCGGATAAATTTGTCACTTTTGATAACTGCCAACTAATTAATATTTTTATGAATATTCTTCACAGAGTTCCCACGGATTTATAAGAAATTTCCACTATGTTTTTCCCGGATAAAATGTGTCTCTTTCCCTTTCATTGCCATCAGCTGGATGACAATCCTTTCTTCTGATACAGTCATCTTTAAAATGACTAACCAAAGGAGATCTGTTTTGAAAGGTCAGCAGAAATAAGTATTGCGATTATAGTTTAAAAAAATTACAGTGTTTTTAAAATCAATGATCTGTTGTTGCTACTGCCCAAGAACTACTAATCTTTGAAAAACTTGGGACTACTTAGTTCAACTGATATTTCTGAGAGCTTCCTGTGCCATATAGGTATTTTTTTCTCATTTACATCTCACCATTTATTAGAAATTCACTTTTTTTCCTCTGCAGAAACATGAAATACACCTTTCAATCCATATTGTGTATCTTTTGCTTTTACGAAGGCAATTGTCAGTGTGAGGAAAGACAGATAAGCCAGACAGTTATTTTTCAAAGAAAGAAGTGACAATCTTTTGTTCTGGAATGCTATTTGCATTTATGAGATTTTTTTATGTGTCCATCAGACCTAGTTAGCAGTACAGTGCTCAATGTTTTCAGAATGTGCCTGCATTTTCCATCCTTGATCACCTTCTGACACGGCCTCTATGTGATTTACAGGAAAGGCTCCCAACCTCTCCATCACCCTAGTGGCTGACATTTTTAAATATATGAAAATATAGAAAAAATAAAAGTGAAAATTAAGGATTTCTGCAGTGAATTTTGGAAAAGGAAGATAATATGAATGAATAAGGCCTAATAGCTTTAAGATCTAAACATTGATTAGGAAGCCTGTAAAACTTTAACAATAACACGACATTAATTGACTCAAACATACATATTACTCACCTCTAAATTCACCAGACATTAAAATATTATAATTACATATAATAATTATAATATATAGTTATATATGTTTTATGTATATATATGTATATAGAGCGATCTATTTACTTTCTTTTTCTCATCTTTGAAAACTATAGCTCATCAAGGTGATGAAAGGAAGCATCCTTTTTTTTTAACTTTTTATCGAAGTTTGTACTTTCAATGTTTGGTAGCTTTATTACTGGGAATAAATTTTGCTTACCAGTTCTCTCTTTTCTACCAGACACATTTCAGAAAAGTCACAGGGAGTAGTTTGCAACCTCTGTCCACAGAGGTGGTGGTACTGGTTCTTTTGGAGCTGCATGACTTGGACTATCTACAGTTGTAGTAGTTTCATAATTGCCTATTTTCAGGAAAAGCATATCATTCTAAGGGTTACTTTGCACTGATTGTACAATGTGGTTTTCCATTAGCTCATTCTCTGATTGTATGAAAAATGAAGTAAATAATTTTATTCTAGTTTTCTTCTTCATGAATAAAATTTGCGCATCCTAATTTCAAATGTATACATATTTGTTTTACTACAAAATTCCAAATACTTGTGATAGACTCAAGTATTACACACTGAAGCAGAATGAGCCCTAAGAAGATTTAGGAAATCTGGGTTATGTTCTAGTTTAATCTACATTTTTTTTCCTAAGGACTTACTTTATTTCCAACAATCAATGGTCACATATCCACTACTACCATCCAGTCACCTTGCAAGTGCATTACGTTGTCCAAAACTATGCTCAACATAATCAAACTAGTCAAAACTCCTACATATCATTACAAATAAGAGCATATACATATTGTATCTCCTATAAATTATATATAAACGTAGATCCGGGTTTGAAAATATTCAGTTTGATTAAAAATCCCTAAATTTATCTACTCTTATGTGAGACAACTAATTAAGCAACATTTTACTAACATTAACTCCACCCTACCTTATTATACATTACAGTAATAAAAGCAGTAAAGCCAGTATGGCTGACAGCCATCATCGTGTGCTACACACCATCCTATTTTAAATGTATAAATGGTTATAAAGGCATATCATATAAAGTTGTATAAATATTTGATGAGGAATTCATTAAAAAAATTCTTTATTATATAAATATTAGAATGTCACCTTGGACTTCAGTCTCCCAAGTTATTTTTTAATTTACTTTTATTGCATATATGTAAGGTATACATCATGATGTTTTGATATATGTATATATAATGAAATAATTACTAAAGTCAAGCAAATTACCGTATCCATCATCTTATATAATTACTTTGTGTGTGTGTGGAAAAAGTACTTAAAATCTATTCTCATAGTAAAATTCTAGAATACCATCCAATACTGTTAGCTATAGTCCTCATGCTTTAGGTTAGATATTTCAGCTTATTTATTCTACATAACTAAAGCTTTATATTCTTTGACCACAGGAGGCTGAATAGCACTTCAGAAAAAGTAGCAAAATAGCCTACAGTAGCTTTTGCTACTAAAATTATCTATTTCATTTTAAATTCCCTCATGAACCAAATAATAAAATTAGTACAATGAAAAATGTATTATTTTGTACGTTTCCTGTTTAAATGCATCACCATAAACAATTCCTGGTTGTCCTGCTACTATGATTAAAAATGCACAGTTTTATGGGAAACATCCTTCATTCTCAAGAGATCAAATATTCCATGTTGCAAAAATGCTAGATAAAATTATTTGAAACTTTTCACACCATAGCAATTTTGTTTGGGCCTAGGTGGAAAGATCACTTGAGGCCAGGAGTTTGAGACCAGCCTGGGCATAGCAAGGTGGTGTCTCTCACGAAAAAAAAAAAAAGTAAAAAAATAAAAGAATGACTATTAATCCAATAGAACATTTCTTGTAAAACATACTTTTGCACCTTAATTATGTATGACTGTACATGTATCTATTTTGTTTTACTTAGATGACACTTGAAAACTAAAATAGACCTTATTTGGAAGCATCATTACAGAGTATAGTTATGAAATCTGCCCTTTGATTAATGAATAGATCCAGTGTTTTAGGTCTTGTAGCTATTTGTGTCTACCTTTTCACTTATAAGCTGGTTGACACATTTGTTTAATTACAGCTACCTTGTTTCTAATTGCTACATGTCACTTTGATTGATTGTTGTCAATTTCTAGCAGTCCACAACAATGCTTCATTGCTTCATGTCAGGAATCAGTACATATTTACTTGATTTCTCCTGCCTACTGGAAAGTGGCTGTTTGGAAATTCTATTATCATGAGCCAATCATTATCTAACTCAGTTGATCTGAGATTGAATAAATATCACTTCAAGGTTAGGGATCTAAAGTAAGTAGGTTTAAAATTCATATTTTCAAAGCTAACTAAATATTGGACAGTTAGCAAATTTTAGTTGAATTGATAAAACATTCTGAGAAGAGTGTATTTGTGAGCCTTTGTGTTGAGTCACTTGCTTTCTTTGTATGAAGTATTTCTCTACAGGACTTTTTTAGAACTTAATGATATTGTAAATGAAATAGGCTTGACATATAGTTTGCCATACATTGGGTGCTTAGTGAAACCTATTTTCTTATTTTCTTTCACTAGCTGATATTAGTCAGTTTGAATATTTAGACAATAGAGATTTGATATTGAAAATCCAATATCTGCAGCAAAGTTCGTTGTAGTATGAGCACAAAGCTGATTCAGAAATTTATCATAATATCTTCCTTGAAAAAGAGTTACAGCTCTTCAAAGGGCAAGAGGACTTTATTATTTATTTTAAAGGACACACGTTATTGAATATACATAATAGGTTATAGAACACATTACTTACACACACATGGGTTGAAATGTAGCTTTATAATTTCAAAAAAATTTAAAATTAGAATGCATAATAAAATTGAATATCATTTGGCCACTGGAAAATACATACAACTCTAAAGCAGTGAATTCTAGATCCCCTACCACTGAAAAACCATTTATATCAAGAGAAAATATTAGGTGAAAAAGTCCCGAAATGCTTCACCTATACTAAAATGAACAGTAATTAAAAATAGTCCTCCTTTTTTGTGCATAAAATTATTAAGTAATCACTAGAGTTACTGATAGAGAGAAAAAAGACAGAGAGTTTTTTTTTCTTTTTTGCAATATGACACTTAGATATCCCAATAATTTGACTTCCAATGAGAATAACTGAGTTGTAAGAAAAGGGATAATTTCCTTTCATTTTATTTTTCTTCCCAATTGATCAGGGTTCTTAACATTAATAAATGTGTAATGAGTAAGTGTAGTTATTCTCATTAATATTCTAGTACAAAATATTTTTACTAGGTTTTGGTAATAAGTCAGAAAGTGGATAGGGCAACATTATTTTTTAATTAAGGTATCTAATTTTAAAAGCTGATTTTTTTAGAGATATAGTCTTTAATGCTGTTTTAGATGTAGATTTTCATAAAGCATTTTTAATCTTAACTCTTTGAAAATGGAAGCATCCACTATGCATGTACTGGCTTAGATATCATATAAATAAATGGAAAAATACTTAGAGTAGTGGAATGGGTACAGTAACGGAATTTCTAACATATGGGCTCAAATCCCAGTTCTGTCCCTGATTAAGTGAGTAATTTGGGAAATGTTCTTAATAACACAAGAGTCATATATTTTATAATATTTTATGATTAGAAAGAATATAAATTTTGTATAATGAGTATCAATAAAGGCTTATTTCTTCATTATTTTAGAAGGACACGGTTGAAATTCTAGTTAAGAGGTTTGCATAATAGTCCATTATAGAAAGAATGTAGGATGGAATTACGAACATGCAGTTGAGAGACAAAAAATACCAAGAGCCTTCAAGGTTTTCTCAGATTCAAATTGATGTACTTTGATGGCTGATGGGATTTTTAGAGGAGCAAGAACAAGGAATAAAAAAGAACTCCAGGGTTTTGAATTTTTGTGACTAGAAAAATAGTGGTATCTTCAGATCAGCATAAATAGAAAGCTGATTGGAAATTCAGGTTAAGAATGCTGTTTGAAAGTAGTCTCGGTATTTGAACTTCCTGAAATCCAGTGAAATAAGCTAAACATGATAAGATCAAATGAAATAAAGCAACTCAAGTGATCATTTTAAAAAGGAGAATATTCTAATCTCTTGTACATGTAAACATTGGATTTCATTGTAGAAGATCCTTGAGTAAAGAAGAAGTATACTTCTCTACTCCTTGGTAATATAGAATTGAGTTTACAGTATCCTAAAGGTTCTTATTAATATTATCTCTAAATCTGGAAAGAAACATATCATTTTCTTTTTCATTTTTTGTTAAGAATTAGTGGAAAGAACTTCTGCAAATATGTCTGCATACTGGGGAAAACAAATGAAGGAAATTGTTGTTTTTTCCTGAACAAGGTAAATCCTTCAGGGCTATTCTTAAACTGGGTAAATAATTGAGATCACATAAAAGTTGGTCTTCCTCCCTTGCTCTTGACATTTATGAGAATGAACTCCATTACAGATATTTTTACAACTATCAGAAGAAAAAGCATAGCCCATTTGTTGTAAAATAGACCACAGCGTTATCAACGCAACTAAGAATTTTCACCTCCTCTCATCATCCATTGTAAGGCATACTTAGCCTCAAACTATAGCTCAGAGGAGAAAATAAACTGTCCTCAGTGGGAAGGATGACAAGAATTCTTACATAGTCAGAGCAAATTTCAGTGTCAGGCAATTTGAACTTTAAAATTAGAAAGAAAAATAAAGAGAAGATAAGCCACTAAAAATCTAATCACTGTCAGAGTGGAAATGCTTGAGATGATCATAGTCGCTGCAAATACATTTAAAAACAAAACATTTAAACAAATAAAGGAATATTGTAATATATTTCTAGAATGCAGATGTCCAAAATGAACAATAAAAAGGATTTTCTTAAAATGAAGCAAAAACAGCACGTAAATATCTAAAAAGAATCCTAAAGAATGTAATAAAACTAGAAATTTAACAAATGTAAAGGAAGTTAAATTGTTGAAAACTTTAACAAAATTGAGATTGTAGAAAGAAAAAAAACTATTTGGCAATCCAGGAAGGAAAACAAATTGCTCCACGGGTAAAAATTTTCATAGTTCTTTCAAATCTCTTTAAAAACAAAACAAAACAAAGCAGACTAACAGAAGGAATGTCAGAAGACAATGTGACAAAGTCTACAATGTCTGAAGGAGAAACACCTTGAGAAGTTTATAACCAGCATATGGGCCTTGTAGGAATAAAATAGACTGAATGACTGGCTCAACATGAACAAGCTCCATAAATACAGCACCTCTGTGCTCTTCTGGGTGGGATGGGAGATTGTCTACTTAACCACTACATCTATTCAGATAAAAGACGAATTAAATATTCAATTTGGTAAAGGTGTGGTTGTGTTAAAGAACTAGTGGTAAAGTTTGAATCTATACTATTTCTCTGCAATGATACTCAGTGTTCCTGATTTGGGTCATGGGATTCGATCTGATATTTCCCTTTTATCCTCATACTTTTTGAAATGCTTGAAATATTTATAATGGAAACATGTTATTTTTATAAAAAATAATTAAGGAGTTATGCTTAAAAATAAAAAAGTGGTAAAAACTATACCACAATACTTGTTGAGATTCAATCGAGTGATAGTGAAATGGGTGTTGTACTTTTCTGCTGTGTTTTATTTTATTGATTTATTTATTTTTGAGACAGAGTTTTGCTCTTGTTGCCCAGGCTGGAGTGCAATGGTGCTATCTCGGCTCACTGCAACCTCTGCCTCCCTGGTTCAAGCAATTCTCCTATCTCAGCCTCCCAAGTATCTGGGATTATAGGCATGGGCCACCATGCCCAGCTAATTTTTTGTATTTTTAGTAGAGAACGGAGTTTTTCCATGTTGGTCAGGCTGGTCTCAAACTCCCTACCTCAGGTGATCTGCCCGCCGAGGCCTCCCAAGTGCTGGGATTACAGTCGTGAGCCACCACACCGGCTGTGTTTTATTTTTAAGAACATCCAAATTTTTTTCAAAAATTAGTGGAGGATATGTAAGATTCAGTTGTCTTTAATATACTTTAATGGAGATGCTTATCAGGCATTTGGGAACATGAAGTTCAAGATATGAGATGCAGATTTGATAAACATTTGACAGCAAATGAAAATGGAAGAAAGGGGGTACAGACTGTTTCAGAAAGTACCAGCAAAGGACAATTTGAGTATTTGAGAACAGAGACCTAGGTCATTGCTGCATTTAAGAAGCAGATGGTAGAGCAAAATCAGAAAATACCAGAAAACTTGCTCACTTACCCCTTAAAATCATGAACACACAAAAAATCATAAAAGGTAGCAGAGCAGCTTGTTTTTCTAATGGAATGTATTTTCTACATCAAGGGAATGTATTTCTTCTTTATTAATTAGCAGTGTCTTATCAATGATTAACCTAATCTATTGAGGTTCAGTAGGGCAAATTCCCTTTCTGCAAACATTTTATTGTTTAGTATATATATTAATTCGCTAGTTCTCATTGCTTTCTGGATGGTGTTCTTTGCTTCAATAACTGTTTAGAGTATTAAATTTAACACACAGATCTTTCTTCTATTGATTTCTGGTTCCCACACTTGAAATTCGAAGTTCTGCCCTTGAATTTACTCCCACTCTGTTATACTGGGTTCTCAGTAAATTTATTCAGCTCACTCTCAATCCAGTTTCTAGCAGGAAATTGACAGACACAAGAAAGAACCACTTTCTGTTTGTTTTCATATATATAGCTAAAAATATATCATATTATATTATATATATTATATATTTTTTGATATGTTTAAATACATATTAAGTAAGTTTTACATCTAAAATATATATTATATATTACAATTATTTATTTATATATAAAATTGCTATTTTGGCTGACTGGATTATAATAATGAAGATGAAATAGATTGTATTATATAAATTTATAGCTCACTTAAACTTACATTCTCTATTTTAGTTATCTAAATATGATATGCCACAAATTGACTTAAGATTTTATTTAAGAGTGTATTTCCTTTAAAAAAATTACTTTGGTTTGTTTAGTAAAAAGTCCTTATTAGATCTGAACACATCTAAAATTATCTGATGTTTGTTATATTGGTTTTTAAATAAAGCCATTTTATTATTGAAATCATCCTCTTTTTTATCTAAGTTCTTACATAAGAGATAAATATATGCAACTAGTCATTATATTAGGATACATTTGTTTTACTGTTTGGAAATCAGACTAAAATTTAAAGTAGCTTTTATTGGAAAGCTATCACTAAACTGTAGGCTCCAACAGCCAAGAATGAATTTTAAACTCGTATTGTTACCTGGATAGTTAGAATTTAAAATCAGATGATTCAAAGGAAGGAATATTAAGTAACTCTCTTTTATTTTAATCTATGAAAAAACTATTAAATTATCATCTAAATTCTATAAGTTTCCAATACTTTTATATTGTTGAAATTTATTTATCAATTAGTACGTATAATGGCTTAAATAGGCAAAATAGTTTTTTCTTTTGATGTAATATTTAAATTAAAAATTGAGAATAGCATCTCTTTTACATGGTTAAGCAAACACTATTTTTTAAAAATCAGTTTGACAACCTTAATAAAAAGCACAACTAAAATTTACATTCAGATACTCATATTATCAATGACCTAGTCCTAGTCAAAGAAATTCTAATTTAAAAAAAAATTATTTCAATAGGTTTTGGGGAAAAATGTGGTGTTTCATTACATGAGTAAGTTCCTTAGTGGTCATTTCTGAGATTTTGGTGCACCCATCCCTGTATCCAGTGTATAGTCTTTTATCCCTTACACCCCTTCCATCCTTTCCCCAGTCCCCAAAGTCCTTTGTATCATTCTTATGCCATTGCGTCCTCGTAGCTTAGCTCCTACTTAGGAGTGAGAACATACGATGTTGATGACTGGGTTTCCATTCATTTATTTCCATTTATGTATGTTTCATTTATTTTCATTCTTGAGGTACTTTGCTTAAAATAACAGTCTGCAATTCCATTCGAGTTGCTGCAAATGCCATTATTTCATTCATTTTTATGGCTGAGTAGTATTCCACAGTGTATATATAAAATATATATAAAATATATTATTTTATATATTTAATATATACATATAATATACTATATAATAATATAGTATATATTTAATATAATTTAATATATACATATAATATACTATATAATAATATAGTATATATATTTTACAATTATATATTATGTATAATTATATAACAATTATATATAAGATATGGTTATATATTAATTATATAAAATTAGATATATAATTATGTATTTGTATATTAATTATATATAATAAATAATTTATTATATTATTTATATAATATTAATTATGTAATATTAAATGTCTAATATACAATGTTAGACATTGTATACTTATATATATTATACAATATATTAGATAATATATAATATAATATATACTACATGTAAATTATATATAATTATATATTATACATATTATATAATATATGTAATATAAAATGACATATTATATATTACATAATTATATGTAATATATCATTAATTATATGTAATATATAATATATAATAAATTATATATACTAAATAATATATAATGTATGAAATATATATAATATGCGATATATAATATATATTTTAATACATTTATATAAAATATAATATATATATCTCATATATACCATTTTCTTTAACCACTTATTGATTGATGGGCATTTGGGCTGGTTCTATACTTTTGCAATTGCAAATAGTACTGCTATAAATATGTGTGTGCAAGTATCTTTTTGGTATAATGACTTGTGTTCCTCTGGGTAAATAAACAGTAGTGGGATTGCTGGATCAAATGGCAGATCTACTTTTAATTCTTTAAAGAATTTACACACTGTTTTCCATAGTGGTTGTACTAGTTTACATTCCCACCAGTAGGGTTAAACTGTTCTCTTTTTACCACATCTAGTCCAACATCGATTTTTTTTTATTCTTTTATTATTGCCATTCTTGCCAGTGTGAGGTGGTATTGCATTATGGTTTTGGGTGCATTTCTCTGCTCATTGGTGATGTTGAGCATTTTTTCATGTTTGTTTGCCATTTGTTCATCTTCTTTTGAAAATTTTCTATTCATGCCCTTAGCTCACTTTTTGATGAGATTGTTTGTTTTGTTCTTGCTCATTTGTTTGAGTTTCTTGTAGATTCTGGATATTAATCTTTTGTTGGATGTCCAGACCACAAAGATTTTCTCCCACTGTCAGTTGTCTGTTTACGCTGTTGATTGCTTTTGTTGTGTAGAAGCTTTTGAGGTTAATTTATTCCTATCTATTTATTTTTGTTTCTGTTTAATTTGCTTTTGGGTTCTTGGTCATAAAGTCATTGCCTATGCCAACGTCTAGAAGGGTTTTTTCTGATATTATCTTCTAGAATTTTTATGGGTTCGGTTCTTGTATTTAAGTCCTTAATCCATCTTGAGCTTATTTTTGTACAAGGTGAGAGATTAGGACACAATTTCTTTTTTCTACATGTGGCTTGCCAATTATCCCAGCAACATTTGATGAATAGAATGTCTCCAAGTTTTTTCGTTTGCTTTGTTGAAGATGAGTTAGCTGTAAGTGTTTGAGTTTATTTCTGGGTTCCTTAATCTGTTCCATTGTTATATGTGCCTATTTGTACAACAGTATCGTGCTGTTTTGGTGACTATAACCTTACAGTAAAGTTTGAAGTTGAGTAATATAATGCCTTCAGAATTGTTCTTTTTTCTTAGTCTTGCTTTGGCTAAGGAGGCTCTTTTTTTTTGGCTTCACAGGAATTTTAGGATAGTTTTTTCTAGCACTGTGAAGAATGATGGTGGTATTTTGATGCAAATTGCATCAAATTTATAGATTGCTTTTGGCAGTGTTGTCATTTTCACAATATTGATTCTACCCATCCATGAGCATGGAATGTGTTTCATTTATTTGTGTTGTCTATTTCTCTCAGCAGTGTTTTGTAGTTGTGCCTGTAGAGGTCTTTCACCTCCTTGGTTAAGTATATTCCTAAGTATTTTATTTGAATTTTTTTGCAGCTATTGTAAAAGGGATTGAGTTCTTCATTTGATTCTCAGCTTGGTTGCTGTTGGTTTATAGTAGGGCTACTAATTTGGGTACATTAATTTTGTTTCCTGAAGCTCTGCTGAACTCACCTACTATTTCTAGGAGATTTTTGGATGAGTCTTCAGGATTTCCTAGGTTTATGATCATGTCATCAGCAAACAGCAACAGGTTGACTTCCTCTTTATTGATTTGGATGCCCTTTACTTTTATTTTTCCTGTCTGATTGCCCTGGTTAAGACTTCCAGTACTGTTCTGAATACAAGTGGTGGAAGTTTGCATCCTTGTCTTTTTCCATTTCTCAGGGGGGATGCTTTCAACTTTTCCCTATTCTACATAATGTTGGTTGTGGGTTTGTCATAGATAGCTTTTATTACCTTAAGGTATGTCCCTTCTATGCTGATTTTGCTGTGAGTTTTAATCACAAAGGGATGATGTATTTTGTGAAATTCTTTTTCTGTATCTATTGAGATGCTTGTGTGATTTTTGTTTTTAATTCTATTTATGTGGTGTGTCACATTTATTTACTTTTGTATGTTAAACCGTCCCTGCATTTCTGATATGAAACCCACTGGATCATGGTGGATTATCTTTTTGATATGCTGTTGGATATTCTTTTTGATATGCTGTTGGATTCAGTTAGCTAGTATTTGGTTGAGAATTTTTGCATCTATATTCATAACGGATATTGGCCTATAGTTTTATTGTTATGTCCTTTTCTGGTTTTGGTATTAGGGTGATACTTCATAGAATGATTTAGGAAGGATTCCCTATTTCTCTATGTTTTGTAATAGTGTCAATAGGATTGGGACCAATTATTTGAATATCTGGTAGAATTCAGCTGTTAATCTGTCTGGTCCTGGCCTTTTTTTTTTAACTTGGCAAATTTTTAATTACCATTTCAATCTTGCGCTTGTTATTTGTCTGCTCAGAGTTTCTATTTCTTCCTGGTTTAATCTAGGAGGGTGATATAGTTCCAGGAATTTGTCCCTCTTCTCTATGTTTGCTAGTTTATCTGCATAAAGGCATTCACAGTAGCCTTGAATGATCTTTTGCGTTTCTGTGGAATCAGTTGTAGTGTCTCCCATTTTATTTTAATTGAGCTTATTTGGATCTTCGTTCTTCTTTTTTTGGTTAATCTCATGAATGGTCTATCAATTTTAATTAACTTTTCAAAGAACCAGTTTTGGTTTCATTTATCTTTTATTTGTTTTAATTTCATTTAATTCTGCTCTGATCTTGGTTATTTCTTTTCTTCTGCTAGGTTTTGGTTTTGTTTGTTTTTGTTTCTCTAGTTTCTTGATGTGTGACCTTAGATTAACTATTTGTCCTCTTTCAAAGTTTTTTTTTTTTTTTTTTTGAAACAGAGTCTTGCTCTGTCACCCAGGCTGGAGTGCAGTGGTGTGATCTCACCTCACTGCAACCTCCATCTTCTGGGTTCAAGCGATTCTCCTGCCTCAGCCTCCTGACTAACTAGGATTACAGGTGCACACCACCACGCCTGGCTTATTGTTGTATTTGTAGTAGAGACGAAGTTTCACCATGAGGTCAGGCTGGTCTCGAACTCCTGACCTCATGATTCCCCCCACCTTGGCCTCCCAAAGTGCTGAGATTACAGGTGTGAGCCATCGCACCCAGCCTCAAACTTTTTGATGTAGGCATTTAATGCCATGAACTTTCCTCTTAGCACCACTTTTGCTGTATCCCAGAGGTTTTGATAGGTTGTATCACTATTATCATTCAATTCAATTATAATTATCATTCAGTTTAAATTTAAAAATTTAAATTTAATTATCTAAACTTAAATTTAAATTTAAATTTTTAAATTTCCATCTTGATTTCATTGTTGACCCAATGATCATTCAGAAGCAAATTTCCATGTATTTGAATGGTTTGGGGGTGTCCTTTTTTAGTTGATGTCCAATTTTATTCCACTTTGGTCTGAGAGAGTACTTGATATAATTTTGACTTTCATAAATTTGTTGAGACTTGTTTTGTGGCCTATTATATGGTCTATCTTGGAGAACGTTCTGTGTGCTGATGAATAGAATGTATACTCTGCAGCTGTTGGGTAGAACGTTCTGTAAGTATCTGTGAAAGCCATTTGTTCTAGGGCATGGTCTAAGTCTATTCTTTCTCTGTTGACTTTCTGTCTTGATGACCTGTCCAGAGCTGTCAGTGGAGTATTAAAGTCCCCCACTATTATTATGTTGCTGTTTATCTCATTTCTTAGGTATAGTAGTAATTGTTTTATACAGTTGGGAGCTCCAGTGTTAGGTGCATATATATTTAGGATTGTGATATTTTCCTGTTGGACTAGTCCTTTTATCATTATATAATGTCCGTTTTGTCCTTTTTAACTTCTGTTGCATTAAAGTTTGTTTTGTCTGATATAAGAATAGCTAATCATGCTTGTTTTGCTGCCCCTTTGCATGGAATATTTTTTCCCACCCCTTTACCTTAAGTTTATATGAGTCCTTATGTGCCAGGTGAGTCACTTGAAGACAGCAGATGCTTGGTTTGGTGAGTTCTTATCCATTCTGTCATTCTACATCTTTTAAGTGAAGCATTTAGACCATTTACATTCAACAATAATATTGAGATGTGAGATACCATTCTATTCCTTATGTTATTTGTTGCCTGAACACCTTGTATCGTTTTTCATTGTGTTTTTTTTTTTATTTTTACTTTTTGTAGATCCTATGGGATTTATGCTTTAAGAAGATTCTAGTTTGGTGTATTTTGAGGATTTGTTTCAAGATTTAGAGCTTCTTTTAGCAGTTCTGGTAGTGCTGGCTTGATAGTGCTGAATTCCCTCAGCATGTTTTGGTCTGAAAAAAGACTGTTATCTTTCCTTCATCTATGAAGCTTAGTTTTGCTGGATACAAAATTTTTGGCTGATAATTGTTTTGTTTAAAGAGGCTAAAGATAGGACCCACTCTCTTCTAGTTTGTAGGGTTTCTGCTGAGAAATCCGCAGTTGATTTTCCTTTATAGGTTACCTGATACTTTTGCCTCACAGCTCTTAATATTCTTTCCTTTGTCTTGACTTTAGATAACCTGATGCCTATGTGCCTAGGCAATGATCTTTTTACCATGAATTTCCAATGTGTTATTTGAGCTTCTTTTTAATTTGAATATCTAGATCTCTAGCAAGGCCAGGGAAGGCTTCCACAATTATTCCCTCAAATATGTTTTCCAAACTTTTAGATACCTTTTCTTCCTTGGGAACACCAATTATTCTTAGGCTTGGTCGTTTAACATAATCCCAAATTTCTTGTAGGCTTTGTTCATTTTTTAAAATTCTTTTTTCTTTGTCTTCGTCAAATTGGGTTCATTCAAAAGCCTTACCTTTGAGCTCTGAAGTTATTTCTTCTACTTGTTTGATTCTATTGTTGAAACTTTCCAGTGTATTTTGCATTTCTCTAAGTGTGTCCTTGATTTCCAGAAGTTGTGATTGTTTTTTATTCATGCTATGTATTTCACTGGAGATTTTTCCATTCATATCCTGTATCAATTCTTCTTTTTTTATTTCTTTAAGTTGGACTTTACCTTTCTCTGGTGCCTCCTTGATTAGCTTAATAATAGACCTTCTGAATTCTTTTTCTGGCAATTCAGAGATTTCATCTTGGTTTGGATCAATTGCTGATGAGCTAGTGTGATCTTTTGGGGGTGTTAAAGAATCTTGTTTTATCATATTACCAGAATCGTTTTTCTGGTTCTTTCTCATTTGGGTAGACTATGTCAGAGGGAAGATCTGGGACACAAGGACTGCTGTTCAGAATCTTTTGTCCCACGAGTGCTCTTTAAATGCAGTTCTCTACCTTTTTCCCTGGGGATGGGGCTTCCTGAGAGCCATACTGATGTGATTGCTACTTCTCTTCTGGATCTGGCCACCCAGCAGAGCCACTGGGTTCTGAACTGGTAATGGGGAGTGTCTGCAAAGAGTCCTGTGATGTGAGCCATCTTCAGGTCTCTCACTCATGACACTAGCACCTAGTCTGGTGGAGGTAGCAGTGGAGTGAAGTGGACTCTGCGAGGGTCCTCATTTTTTTGTTTAGTGCACTGGTTTTTGTTGGTTGTCCTCTAGCCAGGAGTTGGAGCTTTGAAGAGGGCATCAGCTGCAGTTGTATAGGGAAGATACAAGCTTGCCCTAGGGTCAGGTGGGGGGCGGGGCCATTGAGCTTCCAAGAGATTATGTCCTTTGTCTTTGGCTACCAAGGCAGGTAGAGAAAGACCCTCAGGTTGGGGTAGGGTTAGGACTGTCTGAGCTGACTCTCCTTGAGTGGGGCTTGCTGCTGCTGCTGTGTGGGATAGGGGTGTGGTTCCCAGGCCAATGAAGTTATGTTCCCAGGGGGATTATGGCTGTCTCTTCTGTGTCAGACAGGTCACCAGGGAAGTCAGGGAAAGCCGGCAGCCACAGACCTCACCCTGCTCCCATACAGTTCTCAGCCAGAAAGGCCAGTCTCACACCCACCATGCCCCCAACAACAGCATTGATTTTATTTTCATGCAGCCAGTGAGCAGGGCTGAGAACTTGCCCCAGGCTACAAGTCTCCCAGCTTAGAAAGCAATCCCACTCACAGTTCCTTAGCTGTCCCACAGAGCCTGCAGTGGAAATCTACCTTCTTCAAAGGGTCTGTTTCTCTGGGCTTTCCTCATATGTTTCTGTGGTAGTTCCTGGAAAAAAAGTTCACAATGTGGGCCTCTTCACACTGCTCTGTCCATCCAAGTGGGAGCTACCTCTACATTTTTTAAGGAAAACAAATATATTGCAATTTGGAAATTTTATAGGATGGAGGAAAAAACAAAAAACAAAAAACAAAAAAAAAGACTAAAGGGAAATGTGACTGATGTGACCAGAAATTCAGTAAAATACATCTAAATGCCTCTGATAACAAAGTATCCCACAGAGTCTCTTTAATAAGCATAGGAAGTAACACCAACCTTTGAAGAAGTCAACAATTTAGTGCCAGATAAAGACCCAGATACATAATCTGGAGACTCAAGGCATATTCAAAAGGACTCTGATAAGTGAGGATGTTGATTCTACCAGCTAAGACTAAGAAATAGTCTCTACAGTCTTTGCAGGTCTGGAAGTTGAGACTTAGCCACTGAAGCCCAGTAGTTTGACAGTGGGGATAGATATGTTAGTTCAAGTTGAATTCTCACATGTCCCCAGGGGCACATCTAATTCAGCTGTGATGTTTGTAAGTAGGCAAATGATATGAGCCAGGAAATACAGGACTGTCATATTATGCATTCTCTCTCTCTCTCCCACACTCTCTTGTATTTGAGTGCATAGGAAATAAAACGATAATGTTATCAATTTACTTATTAAAGAATATAAGTCCTACAAATATCAAATATTTTCAATATTCAGAAGTCTACTCCAATGTCATCAAATCCTACTGACCTGAAAGTTGCCTACTATTCCCCAAGGCACCACACCCTGCAGCTCTAGAGTATGTGTGTTTAGCCCAATGTGCACTTCTAAGAGTTAATAGCTCTGTGTGTGAACGTATATGTGTGTGTGTGTGAATAAACATCACAATTCAACAATTTTTAAAGCATCAAATGAATGTCTTTATCAATTTAGCTTTTAATTTTAATCTCTGTGATTTTCTTACTTTTTGGAGATCATTATCCAAGACTGTTTTTTACTAATGTACATTTTAAAGACACATTTTTGGATATGACTATTACAATGACAGATACATATTCACATTTTAAAATAACATTAATATTTGAATTTTAATAGACATATTTTGGCCACTGATATATGTCAGCATGATTCTTTGTTTATCATTTCATATAATAATGATCTTTTTAATTATTTAATTTTCACCATAAACTGCAGTATCCATACGTAGCTTCTTAAACCAGGCAACAGTTTATGGAAAAATGTACATCCAAGAATTTTGAATATAAACTTCTATACAGAAGAATTCACACTGCCCTTTTAAGAGGAGGATGTTGATATTTGAAGGAAACATGTACAGAAGTAATAGCAGGCAAGTGACTAAATACAAGGAGAAGGAGTACCCAGGTTCAATATAGAGCTCTTGGTTTTTTCCATCAGGGTATGTTTTTTCTTTTCAAAAAGTATTCTCAATTTAATGTAGAAAACAGACTCTGTAAATAGTTTATGATTTTGCAATATTTTTCTCAAAACTCTATTACTTGCTCAGGGATATATTTTAAAACTTTAAGGTTAATATAGGTTGTGTCCTTTAGTCTTTCTACTACCATCCCCTATATGCACAGATCAGATTACCTTTGTGGTCTTCAATAATATATTATAGTATTATACTAGAGATGACACAGTACCAGTTATTGGGAATGCCTTTAATGCTTTGTACCCTTGAGAAGAAGAAAAAACAGCCCTTCACTATCAGCACCTGCCTGGCATTATTACCCAGGAGGCATGGTGTTGCTAAGAGATGGCTTGGTGCTCACAGCTAGGTCTTTGTACTCTCCTATTGAATATATGAATTTTGTAAAAATGCCATAATTGCAACAGGCCACCCTGTGAATTTGATAGATCAAGACAAAAGTAAGACTACTTTATCATTATGACTGAACTTAGATAAGGGAAAGAAAATTGTTCAAACCATAAATATAACCAAACATCTCCTTTTCCTGGAAGAATGCTTGCTGCTTGTGTACCACTGAAGTCAAAATATAGAAAGAAATGTAAATTTAACACATTGTATTTGAAAAACAAGAATTGCAATTTGGAGTATGCACACAGACAAGGTGATGGTCCATGTACCTGAAGAACAAAGAGAAGGTTAGAGGTTTTATTAAAAAGAGAAATGTTATATATTGTTTATAAGAAATGTAATTGGTACTAGTAAACTTTTGGGGACCTGGCAAGCTCCAACTGGTAAGCGAGGGTAGTGGGTAAAACTAGTTTTAGAGTAGCAGCACGTTGTTTTAGTAGTTATTAGATAAAACTGACTTCTAAGTACAGCAGGCAGTTTTAGCAGCCAGGCTTGCAGAGAATTGCATTCAAGGAGGTCTTATGTACACTGAGTGCTTTTTTCCCTTGGCCTCTTGACTCTGTTTTAGTTGGGTATGACAAAAAAACCAATTTGCATGATTAGCTTTCACAGTACTTATTACAGGTATAACCTCACAATACTTTTCCCATGATTTAGTTAATATTTACTAAGATGGTCAACCATACAATTACCCCTGATTTCTGATTGCGTTCAATGCAGAAGAAAGCATCACTTTGAATTCTCTCCAAAAATCACCTAACATAAGGTCAAACCTTGTAAGTACTTTTGAACACCTCTTTCTGAGACATCATAAAACTCCCATTAGTGTGTGTTCTCTCTCAATGCAATAACCAATATACCCAACTTTTTTTTCAATTGCAGCTCTGCGTCTGGTAGTCTTTGGCTGGAGATCATTTACACCTGTTTTGACAGTTTCTGTTTTTTAAGAACTACCAAATACTAAATACGCTCACATCTGATATTTCTTCTGTGCCTTTCCTTTAGGCATTTTTTAAAAATTAAAATTATCATAATGATTTAAAATGTTGGTCAGGCTTTCTTCACAAGTCACAAGATATTAAGATTTCTCTCTCTCACTCTGTATTTGCCTTGTGGCTTTTTGTATTTAAACACATAACAGGAATTCCTGTACAGTCTACAGTCTATTCTTATTATTCATGGATTCAATATTTGTAAATTTGCATACTAGGTAAAATTTCTTTGTAACCACTAAATCGATGCTCATGGCACTTTCACAGTTGTTTGCAGACGTGTGCACTGCACCAAACACTTGAGTCACCTGACAGGCACCTTTCTGGCTGAGGTTAGATAAGGTGATGCCCTGAGTTATGTTTCACCTCTCAGGCTATAATCTACTTGGTAATCTACTTAGTGCCACATTTTTTCTCATCTGTGTGCTTTTTATTGGTAATTTTTCTGTTTAAAATGGTCTCTAAACATAGTTCTGAGATGCTGTCTAGTGCTTCTAAACACAAGAAAGCTAATAGGTACATTATGGAGAAAACATGTGTGTTGAATAACCTTCATTCAGGCATGAGTGATAGTGCTGTGGGCCATGAACTTTAATGTTAATAAATCAGCAATATATATTAAATAAGGTGCCTTTAAAAGACACACACATAAAACAAGTCTATATTGATACAAATGTCGTGACTAGAGGCTCATAGGTACCTAACCCTGTATTTCCTCTAGGAGCAGTGCTTTGTATAGTTTAATTTAGTGTATGTGACAGCTTTATAGAATGTAACTACTGTAAATGATGAGAATTGTCTGTATTCCTAATTGCAAAAGCACTGAGAAGTTTTAGTCACTATCTGAGTAAATATTTGGAAAATTATGACAAATAGTTAATATATGTATATATAAATATGTGATGTAAACAAAACACCTTAAACTATAATAAGACAATGAAATCATCAATACATAAGTAGAAGAAGCATACAAACAATAAAAAGGAAATGTAAAAATTGTAAGCAAATATGTAGAAATACCTTTATTTGTATTAATAATCAAAGAGAAGCAAATTATAGAGACTTTAGATAATATTTTAAATTGAGTTCCCTTTTAATGATAGCAACTAATGCTATCAAGTTTGTTTTAAAATTATGAAATATTTGCTGATGATGGAACTAGAAATTGCTTTTCAACATTTTTGAATGCATTTGGTATTATGTAGAAAATGTTTAAAATGCTTACTTCTTTTGATCTAATTTTCATATTTCTAAGACTGTAATGTACAAAACTATAAAAGTGAGGTAGAGAAGTCTCTAAGATACTCATTGTTATTGTTAAACACAATACAATTTAATATTTTAAAATTGCTTTAAACAATGTTTAATAAGCATATTGCACAAGTTTTAAGTCTGTAAAATAATTTTTAAGTTACTTAAAAAATGCTTATGAGAAAATATTAAGTGATAAAATCATGGTACATGATGGCAGATATTCTGTGAGGCAATACAGTCATATGTGCAAAAGAAAATCATTATTTTAGTATAATGGAATAAGAAAACTGAAATTGAACTCTGATTTGATAGTGTAATTACATTTGCTCTTGCTCAATTAATCTTAACCACACCAAGAAATAATAAAAAATGACAGTTGACTTTGTTGACCAAACACAAGTGAATTTGATTTTTACTTCTGGATATGGTAGTGTAGTTGTGTCAGTCCAAACATATTGCTTGAGAATTACTATGAAATTTGATTAAAATATAAAAAAATAAAAATTATAAGTTTGAAGTTACTATCGGGTAACTAAGACAGGGTATGGAAGCCAAGATTCAACAATTAAAGAAAACAAATCATGGCGAACTTGTTTTTCATTTTTCTTCGTGGGATATTTGTTGATTTGCTACACAGTGCTTTGATCCTAAACAGAAATAAATAAATAAATAAATAAATAAGCTTTTGAAACAAATATTGGAGTACAAAGATGCAATAATAGTAAAGGCTCACAATCCTATAGAAAAGGTAACCACAAAGAACACTGATATTCAGCATGGCGTTAGTCCTCAGGAAATTGTTGAATTCTAACTTGTGCAGGAGCTAGAAGTTGAGGAGGGGGGAAAAAGCAGTTTAAAGGGTTAAGCAAAGATTTCAACAGGATCAATGAATTGTGGGAAACAAACAAAAAGGAGAATAAGTCTTACCTTGGGGAGTGGATAGTGAAAACATCTCAAGTATTTGAGACCTATGGGAAGCTATATTCTGGGGAAATTGATAACTTCTAATAGAGTAATATTTATAAACTTTAAATTTAGCTCTGAACCATCTCAATCTGTTTGGATCAATATGATCTGCCCCTACTCTAACTTAAGACAAAATTTCTATTAAAAATTGTATCTCTTCTGGAGAAAGGTAACATCATTCAGAATCACTATAACTTATCATAAAAATGTTTAACATTCAATAAAATGTAACAAAACTCGAAGGAAGACATAAACTGAAAATTAAAAAGTAAATAATAAAAAAAGATAATATAAACAGATCCACAGGTAATCCTGATATTAGTTATCAGAGAGTTACAAAATAATTGTAATTGATATGTTTTTTTAAAACAGATTACAAAGTCCAGACTTTTATGAAATAATTAATATTTATAAAGATAATAAAGAATTGAGAATTCTAAAAATCATTGAATTATAGTTGAAATTAAGAACTTACCATATGGGTTAACAGCATATTATGTTAGTGGGATAGAGAGTTAATAAATAGAAAGTAGAATTGTAGAAAATTTACAGAATTAAAAACACATAGACAAAAATGAATGAAAATAAAGCACTGAAAAGAATATGAGACACATTTAGAAATGTGAAAAAGCTCAGAATAAATATAAGTAGCTCTACAGAGGAGAGAGGAGAAAAACAATTTAAAAAATATATATTTAAAAAGATTTAAAAATGCATCAAGCCCCTACTGATGCCAAAAAGAATAAATACACAACACACACTTGCCCACACACAAACCCTAAACATATATAGTAAAACAACAAAAAGCAAACATAAGGAGAAATATTCAGTGTCCTAAATGAAATTAAAAGACACATGACTTTCAAAGAAGTAAATATTAGACTGATAGCTGACTTTATAATAAGAATACAAAAGATTATGTAATGGCATGCTTAAAATCTTGAAGGAACATAGAAGTATATACCCGATAAAATCATTCTTCAAAAATGATGTTATAATAAAGATGTTTCGAACAAAAACTAAAAAAATTTTCTCCAGCGGCCCTTCATGAAACAATTTTTTTAGGCATAAATAAGGGGATCTTGGAAGGACATACAAGAAGAAGGAATGAAGAACACTGTAATATATAAATAAATTATTAAATATAAATTAATATTAAAAGTTTATATTTGCAATAATATTTTTGGAAGTATTAAATACACACAATATTAAATTAATTATCAATAATAGCCTATATGTGGAAGATAATTTTAAATTAAAACCATGGTAAAAAATCACTCTAGTTCATTAGAATGGCTAAAATGAAAAAATAAAAACCAAAGAACAAAAATGCAATACCAAGCGTGGTTAGGGCTTGGAGCTAGGGGACCCTTCACATAATGCTGATTAGAGTACAAATTACTATACTAGTTTCTAAAACTGTTTGTCAGTATTAACTGATAGTGAGTTTATGTATATCCTGTGACCCAGAAATTCCACTCCAAGATCAATGTCAACAGAAGTGCATAAATGTATATATGTACCAGAAAATATGTGAAAGAATGTCCAGAGCAGTATAGAAAACACTCCAAATTCAAATGATTACTATCAAAGTTAGAATGAATTAAATGTCCTTCAAGGTAAAAACGGATTAAAGATGTGATCTATTCACTCAGAGTGCAGGAATGAACATTTACAAAATACTGCTACAAGAACTAGATGGGCATATCTGCCAAACATAATGTTAAAAGAAAGAAACAAAACATAAAAGTGGACACTTCATATGACATCATTTAAGTAATATTTCTTAAAAATATAAAGAGCATAACTGATCTCTGGAGACGGAAGTCAGAATAGAGAATATATTTTGGGGAACATAATGAGAGGGCATATAGGTTCTTTCTGGGTACTTGGTGATGTTTGAACATTGATT
This sequence comes from Symphalangus syndactylus, assembly GCF_028878055.3. NCBI lineage: Eukaryota > Metazoa > Chordata > Mammalia > Primates > Hylobatidae > Symphalangus > Symphalangus syndactylus. Next base: position 107,678,488 of record NC_072426.2, on the reverse strand, counting down.
TGGGTGACACCTACTAGGTGTGTTTGCAGGGTAAAATGTATTGACTTGTAAATGTAAGATTTGTGTACTTTTCTTCTTTACATTTTAATATAAATAAGTTACATAAAAATACACTGGCATAATATTGTGGTTAATAACTTACTTTATATGCTCCAGTTAAATATTTTATAAAAAATAAAACATTATTCTCTCTTCCTTCTGACATTATTTCCCCCCACATCCTCAAGGCAACTGTTATTTTGAAAAAAATGAAATAATCAGAAATAATTATATGAGGCCAATGTATAAGGTATGTGCAAGAACAAGAAGAACATATCCACTTCTCTTTAAAAATCATTTAAAATTATATCAGTTTGTAGTCAGAAAACATGTTTTAAATGTAGATCTTCCTTTAACTTGCTGTGTGATACTGGGAGAGACCAATCACTGTCACTTGTTTTTAATTTGTAAAATAGAGGTTGGTACTATAAAATTTCATGGTTCTCCTCTTGCTTTAAGACTTTTACATTAACATCTTGCATGTGGTTATGTGATAATACTTGTTTAAGAAACATATGATATATCAAATTTCATAAGCATATACTTGAGAATTCAAGCATAAAACATAGTGTCACAGTGATCAATAATATTAAGACTCATCATTGATAACAAATATTGCATTTATACGTAGTACCTTAATTGTGAGGAATTTAAACTATTTTAGAAAAAAAATCATGCTATAAAACAAGAAACTGTTTATACTGTTTTGAGATGCCAATAATTTGCTTTATAAAATTTCTTTTAACCATTTTGCCTCAGTCTGTGTTTAAGTTGATGAATCATATTACAACACACAAGAGACAGCCACATTCCTTTAAAAGCAGATGGTAATTGTCAATTACTAATTGAGAACATGCTATTCTACTGAAACAAACTAGTGAATATACTTTTGAAATGGAAGGCAGAACTTAAGCAAGTAAAGAAAAAAAGAGACATCTCTCTGAAATCTAATGCCAACAAATAAAATCCAGCTGTATTAATTAAAATATAAAATATCAGCAATAAGGGAAAATTGATTTTTTTTACCTATTTGTTTGAAATTCTTGGTCAAACAGGATAAAAATTAATCTTTAAATATTTGTCAATCAAACAGGATAAAAATTAATCTTTAAATATTTGTCAATCTAAGTGTTGTCTTAGACTGTCGATCACTCCAATCATAATCTTCCATTATCATAAATTATCATTTATAAAATTACGTTTTAAATTAGTTTGCTTTAATTTCTCATTAATCAAAAGGCAGACTATGTAACCATGAAAATTGAGTGTGCTATTCCACATAGACCTGAAAAGCTGTAACATTCAACTGTGAATTGAACCATGACTTTCAACTGAACCATCACTTGCTGAATTGTAGCATGACTTTCCAAGGAAAGTTGAGACATCCTTTACAAGAACTCTGCAAGGTCTGGCATTTTAACCTACTTATGAATAGCAGTCCAGACTGTCACTGTCTCATGGGTACTGGCAAAAGTAGGACACTACTGGGTCGGGGCAAAGGAGTTTATTACCCATGATGGAGAAAGCAGCATGGCCCTCATGTTGTTGACATCATTATCCTTAGGTCCCCTAAGTCCCAGTAGGGGAACACAGATTGGGCTAGATGATTGCCTGCACCTCTAATGGGCTGTATTACAGGAGAAAAATACTGAGCTTGGAATGTTTTATAGGAAGTAAAAGCAAACCTGCTTTTATTTTGAGAGGAGTTATTACTTCATCCCTGATCATTGTTGGCTATAAACCCAACCCCAGAAAATGTATTCCTGGCATATGCAGCAAGAATGTGTGGGGATCCTCAGGGCCCATTGCCTCTCCCTACAATTATTTGGAATCCCACAGCATGATGGGCTAACTTTGTTGTTGTACTTTTTGCAGTATATTGCCATTTTTTAATATATATTGATTTTTTTCTTCCAACTAGGCTGTAAAAACACTGAGAGAAACCATTCATGCTTGTGACCTTAGTATCTATGAACACTGACATCAACTCAGTGTTTTCTCTGCTTCTTTATTGCTGCATAATGAATCATCCCAATTTTAATAGTTTAAACCAACAATAATTTTATTAACTGTTATGGTTTCTATGGTCAGGAAATAAAAAAGAGCTTGTCTGAGCAGCTCTGGCTCAGGTCTCTCACGTGGTTGCAGATATTTGGCTGCTATAGCTGGAACTCTAGAAAATTGGAGAAGATGGTGGCTGCCTGGGTATTTTTATCATTCCATGTAGTTATCAGGGTCTTCTCATGTGGTCTCTCCTCATGAGTAACTGTGCAGTTTTGACATCCTTGAGGTACTTAGATTCAGAGCTCTAAGGGTGAATATTCCAGAAAGACAGAGAATTACTTTTTCTCTGTTAGCTTGCTTTAGGAATTACTTCCTCCATGGTCAGCAGCCTGCTCAGACACAACAGGGAGAACATAGGACCCCTCTCACCATGGTAGGAGTGTTGAGATTACACTTTAAGATGAAAATATGGAATGGGAGATACTGTCATGGCTATAGTTTGAAAATGCAAATGGCTACATTGTTTTAGACATTATTGCTGAACGAAAAGAATATAGAAGAAAGGAAGGATAGAAAAAAGAAAAAAGAGACAGAAAAATAGAAGAAGAAAGAAGGAACAACTTAAAGTAACATAGAAATATAACCTAAATATCATAGAATATAATTATAGTAACAAGGCAAAACTGTAAAACATACAAAGATCTTATTATGGATGCATACATTTAATTATTTTATTCTTATGTTAGGATTTTGATTGCCAAATAAGTTCATATCAAATGAAGGAACTATTGGATGAATAAAGAATTGGAAAAATATTGAAATTTTATTGAGATCTGGTTGGGTGCTTTCAACATAAATGTAAGATATATATTTCTTGATTTGAACATAAATTTATACATCTTAATATTGTTATTATATTTAATTTTCATTGTTAATAATGTAATATTATTTTGTTCTTGCCTAACATTGATTCACACCAAATAGTAGTTTGAGTAAAACAAAAATAGCCATATTAGGAGCATAGATAGAAATAAGTAAGTAACTAAAATAGATAGGTCCACACAAACTTAAATTTCAGTTGGTCACTAGGTTAAGTATTTTCTGCTACACTAGAAAGGATTTTAGTGATTCCGATGGCTTTAGTTCTGAACAAAGGGGTTTGTGGATTTTCTAATAAGTTTTTGAGTATTTGAAAAACATCAAAGAGCTATAACTTAAAATAGTTACTATGTCTTATAGCATTGTTGGTCAGTGGGCTTTTAGTCACTTTTCCTTTGCCCTTTGCATCATTTCTTGAAGAGTTTCTGCCATTGTAAGCTGATGGGCAATTTACTTACAAGTAATGTGACTCTTTCACTTGGCCTTATAATTGTAAACTTCTTTGAACACTATCAGTTAACTTCCTGAGTGGCTGTGAATAACAGGTCTGCAGATAATGGAGGTCGTGCCATGTGGAAGTGATGTGCTTCTACTTTGCAGTCCTTGATGCAGCTTCTGCCTATTAATTATTCTTTCTGTCTTTATTTCTGAAGGTGGGACCCTCTCTATATGAGCAGATAATCCACTTATGCTGCAATTACACATTTATTTTTCAAGTACAGTATAGACTATAAGCTTAGTGAGGACAGAGGCCAAGTTTGCCTCGTGACACTATTTGATCACTAGGACCATAGACAGTGCCTTGCCTATTGTAAGTGTGAAGTAAACAATGAATAAATACATTTTGATTTCTGAGGAATTGTATTAATCCCTATTCATAGGCTGTGTTATCTCTTTGAAAACATGTCCTTTGGGAAAGAAAGGAAAGAGGAGCTGAGTAAATACAAAAGGAAAATGGAGAAAGAAAGGAGATGTAAGCAAGATGGCAGAAATGAGAAATGTTGAAGCAGAGTACACAGTGGTGCATTCCCAATATAATGGAAAGGAGCTCTAATTGGAGTGATCAGAAAGAATGTTCAATTTGTGATATACAGGCAACTGTCTTCTATCTAAAATGTTTGAAATAAATTGACTACAATTCTTTGATAACAAAAGGATGGATATTATTTGTACTATAAAAGGCAGAGATGATAATTCATTTTAATGACTAACTTTAACTGGTGTAACTTTGATAAGATCAATACCAAAGATATTTATAGTTTTAAATTTTTTAGTGTGCTCTGACACATATTAACTAGTTTGCCTTCACATAAAATTTTGAGTAGGTTTTGTGAGAAAGACACATTCACCCGTCCAAACCCAACGAATAGACTCGGAGATACGAAGAACAAGAGAAGTGAGACTTTTAATGGTGGTCTTGCAAGATCGAGTGTCTGGTACGCAGGCACACCCGGGGCAGTTACAGCAGGTAATTTATCTCCTAACATGGAAGTCCTTCCCCCAGTTCCTCTTTGGTTGAGTATTATGGATGTACAATCTCGCCAGATGTCACCTAAGTTTCATCATCTCCCTTGTAAGGTTATACCCCATCTCCTTCCCCGCTTAAGTTTTGATTTCCCAAAAACAAAACTTTCTTCCCTTTTGTGGGCTGACCCCTCCTCTACATTCTGTTTGTTTATTGTAACCTTCTAGGGGCATGAGCCGTGTGGTTTGTTACATCCGCAGGCTGACTGCCAGTATTTATATTTATCGTGCCTTGAAAATGGACCATTAAGATGTTTCACATTTCACATTTTTTACCTGTGTGACAGATGTGAAGAGAGTCTCTGAAAGTGACTCCAACTTGTGCTTGTGGAGGTCCACTCCTGGTGAACTCCAAAATCCACCCTCTTGTTCCTATTACCTTTTCCCCCTGCTTATCTGAACTATTCACCCCGTTTCAAGCAGAATATTCAAATAGCTTCCACTTATCTTTCCACTTGCTTCTTGCCCACTCTCTGTCCTCCAAAGTATTTCCAAAGTGTTCTGCTAAATTTAAAATTTATCATAACACCCAGATTTAAATCTTACTGTGACTCCCTATTACACATAGCAAAAGGTTGAGTATAATTTGTTGCCTTATTTACATTCCTTTTTCCATTATGCCACCCTCCTCTCTCTACATTTTTGATTATTTATAGATGCTTGAATATGACCTTCTCTCTCATTCCTCTGGGCCTTTATACAGGTTTCTGCTGTCTAGTGTGTCTTTCTCCTACATTTTGCACTTGATTAAACGCTACTTACGTTCAACCACACAGTTCAAGCATCAGCTCAGTAGTCTTTTTTAAACCCTGTAACTGAATTAGTTACTTCTATTTCTCTAATTTTCAAAAATGTTTACTATATCTGGTATTGCAGTACAATCATGTGTTTCTTAACAGTGGGGATAGGTTGTGAGAAATGCAACGTTAGGCAATTTCATCCTTGCGAAAACATCATAGAGTGTAATTACACAAACAAGATGATATAGCCTACTACACATCTAGGCTATAATACAGCTATTGTTTCTAGGTTAAAAACCTGTACAGAATGTTATTGTACTAAATAGTGTAGGCAGTTATAACACAATGGTGTTTGTGTTACATGGAAAAGGTGGAGTAAAAATACGATATAAAAGAAAAAATAATGGTATACCTGTATAGGTCACTTACCACAAACGGAGCTTGCAGGATGGGAAGTTTCTCTGGTGAGTCAGTAGTGAGTGATGAGTGAATGTGAGGGTCTAGGACATTATTGTACCCTATTGTAGACCTTATAAACATTGCACATTTAATCTACATTTAACGTTAGCTGACTGTAACTTTTTTACTTTCTAAGCTCTTAAACATTTTGAACTTTTTGACTCTTTTGTAATAACACTTAGCTTAAAACACAAACTGTACAGATGTACGAAAATTCTTTATATCCTGATTCTATAAATTTTTTTCCATTTTTAAATTTTTCAATTTGTTTTTGTTTTTAAACTTTTTTGTTAAAAACTAAAACACACGCACATTAGTCTAGACCTAGACAGAGTGAGGTTCATCAATATCACTGTCTTCCACCTCCATGGCTTGTCCCACTGGAAGGTCTTCAGAAGCAGTAACATGCATTGAGCTGTCATCTCCTATGACAATGCCTTCTTCTGGAACATCTCCTAAAGAACCTCCCTGAGGTTGTTTGTGTGATTTATACTATAGCAAAATAGTAGACTATTCTAATACTATTCTAGAAAGCATAGAATAGTAAAATCACCTACACATATATATACACACACACATATATATACATGCACATACATATACATATATGTTAACCATTATATACACATTAGTGTGTATATATATACAGATGTAGATAGATGATAGATAGATAGATAGATAGATAGATAGATAGATAGATAGATAGTTACCTGGAGCATAGTAATTACCTGAACGGATCCAGTTGTTTTTTGCCGTAACAACTCTCTTAAAGAGAAAGGATTATTATAAGTTGAGTAGAAAACTTCAAATTGGTCAATAGATTTTTGTGTATAATCTAAAATCAGAGAGAACTTACTAGAGTATATTGACATATGGAGTACAGAAGTGAAAAAAGAGACAATGGTAAAATCATCTTTAAAATATGTTACTCTTACAAAGAAGGTGAAGCTATTATGAGATGAAATGCAAACCAATTTTTAACTAGTATTTTCCAGAAATCAGAGTTTGACTGTATGCATACTTTGCATATTTACTTCATTCACTTCATTTATTTTAGCTTTTATCTTTATAATATTTTTAGCCTAATTTCACTTGGTTACTTTGTAGTTTTCTAAATATTGTAACCTGTTATTAAACTATTTTATTCTTTCTTCTTTACTAATGACTATATTGCAATGTGTATTTTTTCTTCTGAGTACAGATTTTACCATGTCATTATTTTATACAGAATAACAATTTTGCTACTTCTTGTATAGTTTGATATTTCATATTTGATTTTTAATCTTCCTTGTTTCATAATTCTCAAACCGTCAAGATTTTCTGGTTACTTTTTCCCAATTATCAAAATTCTATAAAAATTTTGGTAATAAAATCTTTGTGCATTAGTCTGTTTTCACACTGCTGATAAAGACACACCAGAGACTGGGCAATTTACAAAAGAGGGAGGTTTATTGGACTTACAGTTCCACATGGCTGGGGAGGCCTCACAATCATGGTGGAAGGTGAAAAGCATGACTCACATGGTGGCAGACAAGAGAAGAGAAAGAACCAAAAGTAGAAACACCTGATAAACCCATCAGATCTCATGAGACTTATTAATGATCATGAGAATAGCACGAGAAAGACCGGCCACCATGATTCAGTTACCTCCCCCTGGATCCCTTCCACACTTTGATTTAAAATTTATATCATATCAAGATTTTCTTTGTGGTCAATGCAATAGTCCTGGTTCTCTAGAGACACAGAACAAATAGATGTCTATATGTGTGTATGTGCTTGTGTGTGTGTTTCTCTGGATAACCCTTAATATGTCACAGTTATGTATGCATGTGTGTGTGTATCTATCTATATCATCTATCCCTCTATTTGCTTCTATGTCTATATATTGTTATCGTTTGAATGTTTTTTTCCTCCCCAAAATTCATTTGAAAAATGTTGAAATAAAATCCCCAATGCAATAATTTGGGAACTGTAGCTTTGGGAAGTGATCAAGTCATTAGAGCAGAGCTCTAATGAATTAAATTAGATGCCCTTATAAGAAGACTTAGTGAAGAGAGTTTGCCCCTTTTGCCTTTCCCCTTTCTGCCTTGTGAAGACACAGCATTTCTCCCCTGTGGAGGATGCAGTATTCAAGGCACCTTTTGGGAAGCAGAGGATGGACCCTTACCAGATAACAGAACCTACTGGCACCTTGATCTTTGACTTTCAAAACTATGAGAAATAAATTTTTGTTCTTTAAGAATAACCCAATCTCAGATATTTTGTTGTAGCAGCACAAATGGACTAAGACAAGTGTGTGTGTGTGCACGTGTGTGTATACATATATACACATATGTATTTGTATACATATATAGCCTTGAGTTCCTCATTTGTGGGTTCAACCAACTGTGGATCAGAAATATTTAAGAAATAAAATTGTGTTCTAACTGAATATGTACAGACTGTTTTTCTTGTCATGATTCCCTAAACAATGCAGTATAACAACTATTTACATAACATTTACATTATATTCTGCATTATAAGTAATCTAGAGATGATTTAACATATACAGGAGGTTGAGCATAGGTTATATTCAAATATTATGCAATTTTATATCAGGGACTTGGGCATCCATGAATTTTGGTATCCAAAGAAGTTCCTACAACCAATCTTTCAATCCCCCAATGAATACACACACACACACGAGACAGAGAAAGATAGAGACATTTTTTATTCTGTTATTAGTTGGGGGGATTTTATTGTACTTTTCTATATTATTAATGGCTACTTTCTCTTATTTTTCCCTGCATATATTTATCCTATTTTCTAAGAAAAAATATTTTTCATGCTCTGCTTCCAACTTCTTTTTACATCTAAAATTCTGAAAATCTTTTAGAATAATCTTACTTCTTTTTAATAAACCCTACACTATCAAAGTATCCTAAATTTTTCTTAGTTACAATGGCAGTTTTAACTGACAGTAATTACTACCATTTTCTGTATAGCAAACATTTTCTTTTCCAAGAGTTATTCAGTAATTATAGTATACTTTCTTTATTAATTTAACTTAATTATGTATATGCTTACTTTATTGCCCACCATTGATTTTTTCTTCTGCATGCTCCCTTTCTTGAGGCTCTTTTCTGGTTATTTTGTTGCATTTTTTATAATCCTTCGTCAAGTATTTTCCTCAGGTAGAAAAGCAAGTGATATGTTTCTTTGCATATGCATTAACTTATTTCACCTTGTCAAATGAATGACATAATTGCATTGTTAGGTACAGGGCTCTGCAGAGCAGTTTTTTGTTCAGTAGCTATAAATATTGTTTGCAGAATTTGTTCTATAATTTCCAAACCATCAAGAGTTTCTGGGTGGCACGTGACTGCAGTCCCAGCTACTTGGGAGGCTGAGACAGGAGAATTGCTTGAACCCAGAAGGCAGAGGTTGCAGTGAGCTGAGACCATGCCATTGCCAGCCTGAGTGACAGAGCAAGACGTCTCAAAAAAAAATTATCTAGAAATTTGGATAATAAAATGTTTGATTTAAAATTTATATCAAGATTCTCCTTGTGATCAATGTATTATTTCTTCCAGTATTGGTGAAGAGAAACCTAATTTTTTTATTAATTTTTTTTATCAGTGGGAGTCTTTAGAATTTTCCTTTATTTTTTGAATTTTTCAAAGTTTGCATTGTTCTCTTATAAATACTACCCAGAATAATATCCATAGGGACATTATTTTTCTTTCACCAGAATAATTAATATCTCCCTTCTATTTATTTATATCACCTTTTCTTATTTCATATTGTATCACCTGGATTCATCTGTCATTTCTCCCATTTTTTTCTTCCACAATTAGCCTATCTTTAATTTTTCTTTCATTTATACTTCTAAATATTGCTTTTACTTGATATTCAAAGCCTCCAATTTAGGCTCAACTGTAATTATTCTCTAAAAGCCACCAAATGTTTTAATAGAAAAAAAAGTAAATATTTTTAAAATTTAATACATTTTAAAAATATGTATATATTTATGTATACATAAAGATGTACATTCTGCATATACACAAGTATACATATATGAATATTGTAATTTGTGTTTAAAGAAAATCTTATGATACATACTTTTTTGCATCTTGCTTTTCTGCCTTGATATTTCCATGTGAAAAACATTACAAACCTTACAAATCAACTAATATAGATCTTTTAAAAATAATTGTTTAGGGTTACATAAAGTTTTTTGATTTTGATACACCTCAATATGTTGAACTGTTCGCCTGGCATGAATGTTTATTTATCAACCTTGATACTTTTTAAATAAGAAAATGTCCATGGGGTAAAGTTCAGAAATGGATTGGAAGTCAGTCAAGGATTTCTTCTGAACACATTATTAGGCAATTAAAATGTTGTATATAAATACCTATATAAAAATGTCCTCCTTACTGTCTTTATATTTGTACAAAACTGGTCATGTCAAAATGGTCTGCTTTTATAGATACAGAGTGAGAACACTATCTCCAAATCAAGAAAAAAATCAAGGTCTAGGTTATATATTTTGCACTAGAGAACTGAGGAGACCCAGAAACCTCTGAAACCAAGGAAGAGTCAATGAACATCAAAATTCATACATGGAAATCATAATTAAGATCATAACCTGTAAAAATCAAGATTCAAGAAACAAAGCACAAATTGGTCTGATGCCTGAGTTTATATGCTCTTGAAGGGAATTATTAAATATACTCATAAATATCAGTTGTGGATTCTTCAGTTCTTCATTTTTATTCTTAAATTGGTCAGATGCCAGCTATGCTGGAGATAAGTGTAAGTAATGTCAGACCTAAGGGTTCAATTTTCTGTTTAATTTTATTAGGTTATCATTTTCATTACATTTGAGAAGAGGCTTTTGCCAGTGTCAAACATAAATAAAAGAGCAAAAGCTTTTCAATTTTCTTAAAACATGACTCAGTACAACACAAAATTAGAAGTAACACTAGTCTTATTTTGACTTTGTCACATAATTTTAGTTAACTGAAGTATGGAACATTTTTATCAGAGCCATAATATGATATCACAATTATGAGACTAGGGCTGTGTATGTCAGTCTACATGTGTACATGTGTATATGTACCTTTTTCTGTATTTTATAAATAAGGGATATCAGAAAACATAAATAGTAACATTGCTAGACCATCTTTCTGAATATAATTAAATTATTATTTACTTTTTAATGGACTTCAAATTTCTATAAGTATATAGTAAATGGTATTTTTTATTTAAAACATCTAAATTTGTCTCTTAAGCTTTAATATAATCAATTTCCATGTCATATCTCTTCTACTATAAAAGTGTGAGTTCAAAAATGAATAGAATAAAATATATGTCTTGGGTCGACATAGAATTTAAAAAGCATTAGGGGTTATATCCAGAAGAAAATAATTTAATATTTAATGTTAAGAATATTTATTTATTTATTTATTTATTTATTTATTTATTTATTTATTTTGAGACGGAGTCTCTCTCTGTCGCCCAGGCTGGAGTGCAGTGGCGCAATCTCGGCTCACTGCAAGCTCCGCCTCCCGGGTTCACGCCATTCTCCTGCCTCAGCCTCTCCAAGTAGCTGGGACTACAGGCGCCCACCACCACGCCCTGCTAATTTTTTGTATTTTTAGTAGAGACGGGGTTTCACCGTGTTAGCCAGGATGATCTTGATCTCCTGACCTCATGATCCGCCCGCCTCAGCCTCCAAAGTGCTGGGATTACAGGCTTGAGCCACCGCGCCCGGCCAATATTTAATGTTAAGAATATTTAAAACAAGCTGAAGTAACAAATCTTACTAATTGAACACACGGAATTGAGAAGTCATAATAGTGTCTCAAATTATGAGCTTGTAATAAAGAGGTATTTGAATTCAAACTATGCTGTTTATAAACCAATCTATCTTGGGTAAATTATTGATTAATTAGATATTCTGTTTCTACCTACCAGAAGTTAGACAGGTTCTAGCTACCAAAAAAGGCTGTTGCAACAAAACAATGCATAAAAATACTTGGCAAACAGAAGATGCTCACTGAATTTAATGATCTTAAGTTTGCATCCTGTTCTAAATAGGAGCAATACTCACACTTTAATGTATACGGTACATTGGTTTTTACCTGGAATTTAATAGACAAGTTTTCATTACTTCCTTTAATTAAACCAGCTTTAACTAAATTCAACCGTGATATTTCATTCACTATGAATAAAAGTGTTTGTTAAGCAAATTAATAAGGTAAATGTAATATTAGAATTCTTATATAAGTGAAGAAAATATTAAAATATTAATCATAGTATTCTAGGCTTGAAAGTATCCTTAGAGAGGAATTATCTATCTACTCTATTTTATAGATGAAGAATAATGGTAAAATGATTTTTCTAAATTATTTCTCTAAAACATTCTTACGTATTTATGAATTTTGTGTAACTGTAGGTAAATCTTTTTAGCTCTGTGAGATAAAAAGGAAAAAAATAATTTAGAAGACTGCAATGAAGCTCAAAAATGGTACAGTATTTTAATGTGCCCCAAAAATTTTAAGTCACAAAATCAATATATTATTATTATTTAAATGATAGATTCCTTGCTAGGTAAATTCTCTACTTAGTTTAGTATACTAACTGCTTACTTAAACTTGAAGGAAGCATTGTTAAATCTTTGCCAATGCTCTGTATGCTCATGATGTAAATAGGTTAAAGATGGCCCCTGATTAGCGCCCCACCATAGGAAAAGTCCAATGATGATAGTTTAAGAGAAAGGACGCAACCTCCTACACAAATCAATAAATCAAGCGTGCATTTTTTTGAGTATCAGAAAGAATCAGACTGGAAAATACATGATATAAATTTCTTTTCAGTGCATGCGGCTCATCACATCACCTCCCTTAGAAATCTTCCATAATGTACTTTCTCATCCCTTCGTCTTCGCTAAGGTCCTTTCCTATTTTTTCTATTGATTACTGCTATTAATTACCCATGGCTATTAGTTTCCATTGATATAGTGACTAAATTTAAAAGTAACCTATTTTCATACTTTTCTCTCTCACTAATTGTTAAATTCCATGAAGTAAATGATTATATCGTTATCTTTTTGTTCCTCTGATCTGTTACATTTCTTTTTATTGCTTCTGATACTTCTATTTTTCTTTCTTTCTCTTTCTTTCTTTCTTAGCATATGAATGAATGAGATGGTTTTCTTCACTTTTTCCTTTTCAAAATTGATTTGAGTTTCATTAATTAGACTAATTCTATACAAATATTTTTCTAAATTATTTCCCTAAATCATTCTTACGTATTTATGAATTTTGTGTAACTGTAGGTAAATCTTTTTACTGAAATATTCAATTATCAGGCAATTGGGAAAGCACCAGGTGCGTGATAGTCAGGGTAAGTGAGTAAGAATTATATCAAAGCACAATAATTCTTAAAGAAAATTAAACTTAATCTGAAATTACAAGGTTGACAAATCATGGCTTTCAGCAGAGAGCTTGGTACCAGGCTATGAATTAATATTGACCATGATAAAACAGAGGCAATGAGTTAGCTAAGGAGTTCATCTAAAGAAGCAACAGGATAGGTGTAACATGACTTTAAAGAGTAATTGAATCACTATCTAGAAAAAATTATAAGCAGAAACTATAAAGAAAAGTAAATTGTTTTCTTCTGGATTATTACAGCTGTCTTTTAACAAGTCTCCTTGAGGGAATTATTTAAAAGCTTTCTCATCTCCTCCTCCAAAGTTAACTTTTCAAAACATGAGTCACATAATTTTTCTTCTCAGTAAGCTTTTATGACTCACGATTGATTAGAGAATAAAGCCCACTAAAAACTTTCTACAGCCACCTTTCTAGTTTTGATTCATTGCATATTTTTATCCATAAGATGTGTTGAACATTTTCCTTTCTCTGTACTTCACTAGTGATGAAATCCAAGCATATTCTAAAACCAAACAACACACTTTTCCTATTTTGTTTTTAAGATTTGTATGTCTGTATGTAAAGAAAACTTAGATGTTTAAATAATTTAAAATGTAAATTCTATTTTTAATACCCAAAGCTTTTCCATTTATAAAAAGTCAACATTCTACAAAATGGAGGCATCCTTAGAATCAGCAATATTTCAGTTTTATTGGCCACTTAGAAGTAAATCAGCCACATATATAGAAAATACATAACTAGAAATTTTAATATTAATACATCTACTATTTTTAAATTTTAGGATAGTTTTCACTTGTTTTGTGATATAACCATGCATGTTTCAAGTGTTTAAACAAAATCAGTTTCAGAATTCCAAATATTGGGCTATTTTTATTTAAAAGCTTTATATTCCACAGAGATATATTTTTAAATTGAAGTGTGTACCTCACTGTAAGTTGGAGGTATCTTTTTTAATATGTAAAGAGAAATGTTCCAGAATCTGATGATATTTGCATTTGATTTTCACTAATGACCTCATTTTTCACTCCTGCAGGCAAACTCTGGAATACTCCTGTCACTGTGATTCATTGATAGAGACACACTTAATCACATAGTTGTATTAATAATTTTTGTTGCACTTTATACCTTAGTGGTTTTAAGAGGTCAACATTTATCATTCTGCATCTTGTTGGGCAGCACTTCTTGGAAAAAAGCTAAAAATCAAATTGATATCTCAACTTTATTAAGACGTGAGAGCACATTGGTAATGTGTAATTGGTCATGCCTGTCTCCCATTTACACTTACCTCTCAGTATTTGCTTCTGTATAATAAATATTTTTGAGTAGATAATTGTGCAGTAGGTATTTTGCAGTTTGCCATAGATGTTGACTTATTTGAAATCATGTTGAGGAAAATGGCTGAAGTTTGAAGATAGCTGAAAACCATTATATGAGAGATGGTTGAAGGAACTAAAGAAGTTGATCTGAGAAAAGGATAACTAAAGGGACACGAAAATATTTACAAATATTTGAAAACTGGAAATTTGGAAGAGGCATCGTATTCTGGCCTGTGAACACAGATGTAACTAGGCAGATACCTAGGGTGTTTAACCAAACAAGTTGGGAGAGATGCCTCAAACAGGTGCTGAGCTTCAGAGAAACATATTTTCTCAAAGATCAGAGCTTTCCAAGCTTATATGTGCATATGGGTCACCTTAGTGTCCTTTTAAAATGAGGATTCTGCTGTATGTAGTAGGTGGTGGGTGGGACCTGAGATTCCAAATATCTAACAAGCGATTAGATTACACCAACTTTGCTGCTCGAGAAAGAACACCTAGATGACTGCCAAGGAGTCACTGCCTTTGTTCAACTGATAATGGTCAGGTAGAAAGGAAAGGAACAAGTGGAGGTACTTCTTGAAGATCAGCACTCTCTGATGATGCTTTCTCAGAAAGAAAGTTCTGTTGAGAAGGCCAGCTTGAGAACTTCCAGGGAAATTTGAGCCTGCCTAGAGAAATTCACATTCAGGAGACCAGTGGTTTGTTTGATTCTGATTGGTGATATTGGAAGGGTAACTAGAATCAGAATTCATAAAGTTATTTTAAATACTAGCAGAAACTTTAGTGTATTTTTGAACGGCACTAGTTTAAAGAAGCTACAATATCTAGGCAAATGTGGAAAACACTAGTACCTAAAGCATTTAATCAAAGCAAATGAATACTATAGGTAATCCTAGAAAAACTCAGCTGGCATCAGTATTATCTGGAAAAAATTGATTAAAAAGCAGCTCATAGACAAATTGCACCTGACGACAAACAAATGGCGAGGTTTACATTTTGGAGAATCTAACAAAATTAATTGATTTCTCCCTCCCTGCACATGCACACACTGCTTTTCGGTTATCGATGAACTATATCACTGCTTGTCTTGATATCGGAATATATTTCTTAAAGCTAGTCATGGAAACAGAATAGTTAAAACAATAGTTGATTATTTATTTTCCTTTATCTACTTGTTACAGGCTGAGTTGTCTCCCAAAATTCACAAGTTGAAATCCTAATACCCAGTACATCAGAATGTGACAGTATTTGAAGATGTGATCTTTAAAGAGGTAGTACATTTTAAGTGAGGTCATATGGATATGCCCTAATCAATATGATTGGCATCTTTTTAAGGAATGGAAGTGAAGATACAGCGAATACACAAAGGGGAACCATGTGAGGACAGTGAGAAGGTGGCCATCTACAAGACGGGACGAGAGACCTCAGAAGACAGAAACCAGATCTAGAAACACCTTGATCTTCAACTTCTGGCCTCCAAAACTGTAAGAAAATTTCTATTTTTTAAGCCACTCTGTCTGTGATATTTTGGCAACCTTAGAAAACAAGTACACTACCCATCACTGCAAAAAATGTTTTGAGAAAAACCTAATTTTCATAAGTCTGTGGCTTTCTCTGCTACACTAGTGCAGTGACATCTAATAAACATACCAAGAGATTTTGAGGGATATATATATATGGAATAAAATATATTTTATTTAATTATAAATCATGATTTATATTTTAATCTTGCTGAGGAACGTTAAGAAATTAAGTATTGGCCCACACCTGGCCAAATGTCCCACATTAGAGGAATTTCAAACATGGAGAGCAGTTTCCAAAGGTTATTCTGAACCTTCCACATGTACTTGTAGAAATAAACAATGTAAAAATACAAATATTTTAATGTTTCCAAAAATATTTTATATGTTCTTTGTGCACTATCATATAGCTATATAGAAATAGATGGATTATACATCCATATAGGTAGAAAAATAGAGACCATTATACATGTGCTTATAAACATATTTAGACTTAAATATATAGAGAAATTATATAAAATAAAATTTATTAAGTTCAAATTCTGCCTTTTGCCTTTTTATGGATATCATTATTTGGTTTACATTTTGATATCATTAAATTATTTGGATATTCTATAATATGAGAAATAGATCACTTAAAACTTCAGCAAACGTTTAGCTGATTGACTTCTTCCGTGATTGGCTGTGATTTAACTTATTGAGTTGTTCCATGATTGGCTGTTGAAGCAAACCTCTTACATAGGTGATGCCCAGAGTGGAAAATCAAAATTATTATTCTTCCTTTGAGGCGGAGTTTTCCAAACTTGACTGGACATTAGAATTACCTGGGAAACTTTTTAAACATTATAGTTCTCATGCTATACATCCAGAGATTCTGACTAAGTTGTGCTGGGGTATCAGGAACATCAGCATTTTTTTTTAATGTCCTAGGTGATTCTTATAGTCAGACAAGGTAAAAATTTCTGCTCCATAAGTCAATTTTTAGTTTCACAGCACTTTTATGAGCTCAGTTAAGGTAGCAACTTATAACATTATTATATCATTTTATTTATCTTGAAGGTCATTTTGCTCCCTATGTAAAATCACATATTTTTCAGGAAATCTTGCAGTATTCTTGAAGACTATTGACTGGCATAGAAATTATTTTGTTTAACTACTTAGTTAACATAATGTTTGTCAATTTATGTATAGAGGTCTGGAGAGTTTAGGATTATTTTTAAATGAGAGGAATGGCATTACTTAGTATTTGCAGGAATAATAAAACTTTTTGTTATATAAAAAATAAAACTTATTAACAATAAAATCTAAGTGAAATTAGATTTGTATGGACTGAATCATATTGGACAAGAATTCAAACAGCTCTGGAGAAGTGGAATATTTTTAATTCTATAAAATGAGACAAAGCTAGTCTGGATAGTAATATGGTGACATAGTCTAAGTTAAAGCATGGGTTGAATGAAACATATGCTATTTTGTATATAACTTAAAATCAGATAGGAATTGAAGGGATACACTATTTTTAGCTATGATAGATGCCTTACCATATATTTATTTAGGACAGGATGTATGGCCTTGTTTCATACTTTATCCATACACACACTGAATACATAACACTATTGTAGTTCCACCAATCAATCTAAATACTCAAATAACTGAAAAGTGTCACAAAAGAGGCTACTATTGTTTTTCCATTTCCTGACTTGGTTGGTTGTTAATTCCCACAGCTGTATAAAAAGAAAAATATTGCCTATGAACAGAAATAAACAATTTATGGCTTCATGAGAGGTTTCTTTGGAGAAAGAAGATTCTTTTCTTTTTCTGTATATTTTTTAACTTTTCCTATCCAGGAAAAATACCCATGACAACTTCAAATTAATCCAAGGAAAAAACTTCTTACAAATAAAACATCTTTCATGCATCAGAATTTATGTTGGAAAGCAGAATTTTGGGCAAGTTTATCACATGCAAAAGAAAACATTCTGACCTTCACTGTGTTAATTGCTTAAATTAAAATTATTAGTAAGATCAAATCTGAGTATTCTTTGATATTATTAAAGTTTACTTTAATGGAAAACTTCAAAATGCAAATACTGATAACCAGTCAACAGAGGCAGGTATTCCTCATTTAAGTTAAATGCTCCTCCATCTTTATATCTGGATAACTTACGCTTTTAATACAAAAATGTATTAAAAAAACAAACAGGAAAATTCAACTACAGCTAGCAACTTTACCAATCATACTATAAAGCCTGTTACATAATTATTATTTAAGCCTTTAGAGTTGCAAAATATAGATTGCCAAGCTGATCCAATATGTCAGATGCTATTAATTTTCTAATGTTTTCTTCTAATACATTTGTTTTTGATGGGAAATACGTATTTTCCTTAGAAGATAAGAGGCAAATGAAAGAAAATGCATCACTAAAATTATCATTTTATATCTTCATTTTGGTTATAAATAAATTCTCCATTAAAGCTCTATTACAAGGTTATATCTTCCTTAAATAATACTTAATATGATTTAGATCTCTCGCACATTATCTTTTCCTAAAATTGCAAAAGGATATCTTTCAGAGAAAAATTTGAACTGTAATTTACATGTAAGTGGTGTCACATTTGGCTTTATTTTGCAGTAATGGTTCACCTTTAATTGATCAACCAAGTGAGATGATATGTTTCAGCAAGTTTCCTAGTACTATATAACCCAGAATACAATTTGGTGTATGTTTGAGGGTACATAGAGAAGTAGCAAAAAATGTTTTTCTTTCCTTAGACTTTTATAAAAACAGAATACGTGCATGTGCATCCAGGTTGCATTATTGTATTCATGCACTCAGCACACACATTGAATCATCTTCCAAATATGACACTTCTAGGTACGGTTACCAAAGGACTGAAACGAATGTATCTTTTTAATACAAGGGATTCAAGGAAAATGCAAGAGTTTTAGTTCATTGAATCTTAAATTTGTATAAAGCAAGTAATGTGCTATTTAGTTTCTGAATTTCAATGGGTGTATACTAGACACTTAAAAGTTTTTATATTCATAAAAATTAAATTTACAAAAAAGGTGCAACTTCAATCTTAATTCAATCAGAATGAATTTGTATTTAAAAGGCAGAGATGGACTGCAATTATAAAGTTGTTTGATGCTCTTAAATCGATTCATGTGCTGATGCTTGGAGTTCAAGCCACATTATTAAAATGTAGTGTCTGACTCTTGAATTTTCCAAAGCAATAAAGGGAGATCTCTGAAGGACAACAAAAGAATGGGAAAGGAGCGAGTTTGCCGCTGCTGAAATGAATGCAAATGGCATCTCCATTCATTTCATTCACAGCAATCTGTCACATTTTAGTTTCTCTTTCCAGATAGAAATGGGGGATAATACTGGAAATAGTAATGCATAAGTGGACAGGGTCTGACCATTAAAATGTTTACCATTTCCAGAATGATGCCTGCAGATGTTACAAAATTGAAACTGGATAGGTGTTAGAATTGCTGCCGGTTTCTATTCATTTGAATGGCAGCAACCCAGAACACTGTTCAATGGTTTTGTGTGGAGGGGCAATCCATTATCTTCTTTTCCCCTCCCTGATATCAAATAGTATTTTTGTGAGGATTGCATCCCTGTAGTAAGCAGCAATGGAACTAATACTATGAGGTTTGAATGTCAAGCTTATTTCCAAATCCCACTCCTTTACAATTGCAGAGTTGACTTAGAAATTGAAATCCCAGTTTTGTAATTGATTTTTAAAAGCTTTTAATAGAAAACTCTTATTTCAAAATAAGCATTACAGAATTCATAGGAAATAAAAAGTAGCAGAAGAAAAAATATGTTTTTTTATCATCTGGAATTCTAGCAAGATTTTATGGAGGCCAAATAACTGATATTTACAAACTAGTTTTGTGCAAGTAATTTTGTCAGCAGTTTTTTTGTAAATGAGGAAAATGAAGCATATAAAGGTTAAGTATATTTTTTCCAAGATGTACACGCTTAGCCTGCAGTTATAAAACTTAGTGATTTTTGGAGACAATAGTCTATCTGGCTTTGAATGATGCACTTAACATAAAACTTATATAAAAGAGTCATACTTGTTTTAGAAAAAGATAATTTTAATCTATAATAAAAGATGAGTGAATTCCACAGCAAAAACATTGGTGAGTATTATCACCAGGTATATTTTAAAATATTATGGAATATTATTTCCAGGAAACTACTCTTATTAACTCCCATTTGCAGAGTAAAATCAGATTGTGAATAAATGGATTCCTGTTTCTCACAAACACTCTCTACTGAAACCTTCTAGAAAGAGTTGTCTATGCTTGCTGGCTTCAACATTCCCTTTCTTCTTTCTAAACTCCACTTGAATCAGGCTTTTATTCCTAGACATAAGTCAATATCTTTGGCAAGGTTATCAAAAAGCTCCATATACTGAACTCCAACAGTCAGTTCTCGGTTCTCTTCTTACCTCTATTAGTATTTGACTTACTATTCCTTCTCGAAACAAAATCTTCACTTGGCTTTAAGGATATCACAACCTCCTAGTAGATGATACTCTTATCCCAGTAACCATTTTTTATTATCATTCTCCATTTGCTAGTCTCTCTTTAGTTTCCCATCATCTAAATCATTGGGTAGTCTGACTAGCATTTCTATCTGCATTTTCTCCTTTGTGATCCTCTTTCATAAGCTTACATACCATCTATATGTTCATAAGACCCCATTAACTTTAGGTTATCTAAAACCTGGTCATCTCTTATTAGATTTGGATATGTAACTAAATGCTTGACAATTCCATTTGGAATTCTAAATCAGTAACTCAAACATAACAAGTTGAAAATTTAACCAAAATCTTAATTTCTCCCTCTTTACCACCAATATTGATGCTGTCTTCCCCATCACAGATCATTGGTAAAGTAAAAATAAATAAATAAATAAATAAATAAATAGGAACAGATTACTCCCAGGTATATATTATAGAGTATGATGTCTAGCAAACAACTCTTACCCCCATTTACAGAGGAAAATCGTATTTTGTGTAAATCTGCAAATCATACTAATTTTATGCCTGCCTATAAATTTCTGTAATAAATATTACACTATATTCATATAAAGGAGTGCTAGCACTATGTCCATGCATACTGACTTGACAGTAGACAAATACAGTTCAAGTCAAAGGCAAATCCCTTAGCCTCCTATTCTAACCAATCGCTTTTCTTCAATTGCCCTTATAAATAGTATGAAATATGTATGACTGCTATAAGTATTAACAGCCTCAGAATTTGATGAATACATATATTTTTTTCAGGTCTTAAAGAGGAATCAGAAATGAATAACATCATTTAATATAATTAAATGCATTTCTGAACCTTTTCCTATCAGGATAAACAAGAAGTAGGTCTAGCTACTGCCTGTTATCAAGATTTCTAATGACAAAACCACAGGAGTAAGTACAAACAAGTTTCTCAATTAGGAACAATGGCATAGAAAGTAAAAACAGCATCAAGTGAAAATAAGAGAAATCATGAGGTTGCAGAAGTTGGCATACAAATAAAACAGAAATATTCACTGGTTGGTGGTTTGAGTAAAGTGGAGCACAAAAAACTTCTAGAATGTAAGTTGTGTTATAGTCGAGTCATGATTCGTTTTGTCCTCTGCTGTATCCACAGGTCTGAGAAGGATGCCAGACACTTGACAGGCACTCAAGCATTTGATGAATGAACAAAATGTTGTTGTGACCTATCCCAACCCTGAGCATGCGTTTGCACAGTCATTCTAGATTCATTTAGGGGTACTGGTTCCAGAACTAGAATCCAAAGTAAATTATGAGTATACGATCAGGTTTTTGTTTTTGTCTCTCTCTCTTTCTCTCTTTCTTTTTCTTTCTCTATTCTGATGTAGTTGATTGGTCTGCAAAGGGTGAAATATGGCAAAAATGATTTCCATTTGGTGGTTGTAAGTTATTTCAAAGACATGGCAGCTTGAGAATAAAAATTCTTTTTTTCTTTCTCAAGTCTGATGTTCAGCTGTTTAGTGGATGTAACATGAATTTCTTTTGAGTCTTTCATATAATCTTTGAATCTTAAAAAGTATGTCAAGAGTCTCTAAGATTCTAATTTTAAATTGTCTTCAAACATCACACACATTAAATTTTTAATTGTCTTCAAACATCACACACAACTGAATTTAAGCACTTCTTTAATAGGCAAAATTTGTCAATGTGTATATTTTTTCCTTGATAACTGCCTGTATAGGCTAGGGCTGGTAATCAAATTCTGATGAGCATTTTCTCCTCAACCAAAAGTAATAAAACAATTACAACACACACTACTTGCCTCCAGATTGTTCCCATTGAACAAGATGAGGTGATTTTCCCACCATCTGATGTTTTAAGCATCCATGGATAATTGCTCCATAGGCTTATATTTAAATGGTCTTTAGAAGATAACACTTTTTAAGTCTTCTTCCCAGAATGTTATGCAAGTAGCATTTTTACATAATCTGCATAAGAATATAGAGCTTCACTAAAAGTTACTGGATAACAAATGTGATTTGAAATGTTATTAAAAATGTAAGCACAAATTTGACAATAACATATTTTCACGATCTTTTCTATTGACTGGACATTTATTTCTTTAGTTTCTAACAAACTCTGTTTTCCTGAGGCTAGGCAGAATGTTTGAAATGTTTACCAAAAGGCACACTAATATTTCACGGGAAACATGCAAATATCTTTATAGAGTTGATAAAAATATTATTTTAGAAGATAGTAGACATTGTCTTTGTTCCCTTAATTTCCTGACTTAAGCCATTGTAAATATGCAATACCCAGAATGAAGTTTATTATCTGAAAATTACATGAGGTATACAATATGTACAAAAAACTTGTAGGCTTCCAATATTTTTATGAATATTTCGCCCACTATAGTTTGACCCTTTTGTTTCCTTATCTTTAACTGAAAGTTTAAAATTTAAGCCTACGTTGATCTTAAGGCACAATTAGTAATTTATCAAAGCAAAAGTTCTACTAAGTAAAAGTATTTTCATACTTCCATATAAAACCTGTATTGTGCCCTCACAATCATCCTTGTGATGTATCTACTGTGTGTTTACCCTTCAGTCCCATCACTTTCATCTTCTTACTTTGAAAAAAACCAACATTTCTTCAAACTATTTCATTATATTTGCAATCCTGAATGGCAATAAAATAAATAAAAAGTGAATACCACGCCTATTAATTTAAAATGCATTGAACACTGATAGTGTGCCAAGTAAAGCTTTAAGACCTGGTGATACAGTCATAAACAAAACTAACAAAATTCCTGGCCTCATGAAGCAATGAAGCTTACATTCTCATGGGGCTAATAATAAACATTGAGAAATAATGTCAATTGGGGATCAATGATATTGAAATAAAGTAAGCAGAATAAAAGAGTAGGGAGTGACTAGGAGTGTGGTGCAAATTTTGAGCAAAGTCCTGCATGAAGTTTGAGAGCTGGCCAAGGATGTATCTGGGGGGAAAAAGTTCCCCTAAAGAGCAAATGGAAAACCTTGAAATAAGAATGTGTATAGGTACTAAAGTGCAAGGAAGCCAAGGTAGCTGAAGGAGAAGTGATAAGGATTTACTGAACATATCATATAACAAGATAAAGCAACTAAGATAAAATTAACATTGAAGGGGTAGCTTATGAAAAGTGAAAATTTGCCAAGATGTTGTAAAACTACTGCCTGACTTAGAAGTTGCAGATTTGAATATTAAAAATATTAGGCCAAGGATGCAATATGTGATCACTACTAGTAAGTATAAAGAATATCTGGATTGGAGTTTGTCTATTTAATATTCCATCTATTTTCTGAATATCACTAATTTATTTTCATGCTATTTGTGCAAAAAAAGTTTAACATGACCATAGAAATAAATACATACATACATACAAATATAAACATGCATTTGTTTAAATGTTATTTGTGAGTATTTTAACATCTTTTCCATATATAGCTATTGTATCACACTAGAGTGAATATTTCATTTTATAATACTGCTCTATGGCAAATATTTTTGAAAGATAACAGTGAATTGTTAAGTCTTTTGTACATCAGAACAATACTATCAGATGGAAGACATCTGGGGTATATTTTCAAGCTCTATATTACAGAGCTCTTAAAATCAGAAAGTAA
Organism: Symphalangus syndactylus; assembly: GCF_028878055.3. Classification (NCBI taxonomy): domain Eukaryota; kingdom Metazoa; phylum Chordata; class Mammalia; order Primates; family Hylobatidae; genus Symphalangus; species Symphalangus syndactylus. The sequence goes on along the minus strand of NC_072426.2, from coordinate 107,654,382 downwards.
TTAGGCAAAGGAGATAAAGAAGTGAAAGCATGTTTATTGAAAAAAACTTACCAAGAATATGGGAAAATTATAAGAACAATCTGTTCTGTGAAAGAAGTACTACCTTGAAATAATAAACTATAAGAGATTGTGAATTTTAATGAACTTTTCTTAAATAATGTTGATGATTCTAATGCAAACACTAACTTCGTTTTTCATATAAAATTTTCTAAATTGTTTTACCTAGCAATTTTAAAAAACAGGTTAGCAAGTTTTATGTTCGGGAAATAAAAGAACATACAGAAGAAAAATTACAGTGTATTATTTTTCTCATAAACAATTTATATTCCACATTTTTCTAATGAAATTAACAGAATCATTTACCTTCTTGAATACTATTTCAGAATCAGTCAGTTTAATTTACAGGTAACATTATTTTAAAAGAAAAATGCTACCTTTAATTTTATTTTGTTAATTATAATTTATTTGTTAAATGTCTGTTATGAATTTTTTTAGTGATTTAAACATATTTTTCAGTAACTTGGCAAATGATGGAAAAATCTGTTATTACAAGCATAAATTAGACTTATTTAATCCTTATGTTAAGAAAACTATATGAAATGTTTCTATAGCTGAAAAAAAGTTAACGTTATTAAACTAATTTTAAACCATAACTTCATCAGAAGTGCTCTATACTTTCAATTGCTATGCCATATTACTTTGAATTTTAAGTGAATTTACTACACAAAAAATGATAAAGAGTAGATAGCTACAGCTAAAGTGTCTTTATAGACCTAGGTAGACATAGAGTTTTAGTATCATAACTGGTTTTATACTTTAGGAGTTAGGGTGTGTATGTTTTATAATAACAAATCCTCTATTGCTGCATGGGGTGGGGCAGCTGTAAGTGAATGGCTAACTTGGTTGAGGATACCTTTCAATAAAAATATGGAAAAAATTAAGGACTACAAATATGAAAAAATAGAGAAAATATTTGTAACATTTCATCAAGCTTCATAACAAATTAAGGTTTGTTATTTTATAATTTATGTTACCCAAAATAATTACCAGTAAAATCATTGAAATTAAAACTACTAGTGAACTTCTCTCTGGAGAGAAAAAGCAGCTTTTCTTTAGAGAGGACTTCTCATACATGGCATGCATCATGGCTGATTGAAAGTTGAAAGGAAAGAGTTTAAATCCCTGGGCTATGGCAGCAAGAAATTTTAAAAAATATAAATATATATTACAAATATATAAATACACATTATATTGTAAAATGTAAATACATAAATATACAAATATAAATATAGGCTGGGAACTGCTTCTGAGGCTTTCAAAATAGCAGGTATTAATACATCTTTTAAATAGAAGAACAATAGAAACAGAAAAAAGAAATTATACCCAATGACTAGCTGATATAAAAAAGACTCCCTTCCAAAGCAAGCCATGAATTTAATCATTGTAATAAATCAAAATTACTTTATGGGAAAAAGCTATTTGAATTTCCTCTGACCCTGATGGTGGTCTCATACATGATTAGAAATGAAGTGCCACTGCACTCCAGCTTGGGCAACACAGTGAGACTTGGTCTCAAAAAGAAAAAAAAAAAAAAAGAAAGAAAAGAAAAGAAATAAAGGGTCCTGGTCTTTGATAACTTTAATGTATCACTACAAAGACTATAAACTATAAAATACAGATAAACAATAAAGGAATAACAATTAGAACAAACCATGTCAAGTATAGAAATGGATTATGTTAAACAACTCTTGGATGAAAAGGAAAAAGCACATAACAGAATAAAAAAAATACAATGTATGAGATTTAAAACTGATCAAAGGAGAGGATAATGTATTGCTCTAAGTAGTTTTGTCACTAAAAATGAAAGAATGAAAATGAATGAGACAAATTTTCAGCTCAAAAACCAGAAATAAAGCAAAACTATAAATTAAAAGAAAGCACAAAAAGGAAATAATAATAAATGAAAAATTAATGTTAGAGAATAGAAAAAGCAAAAAAAAAAAGATACATAAAAATCCTGCTTTTTAACAAACCACTGGTTAATTTTATCAAGAAAAGAGGGAGTATGAGAGAGAGGACATGGCAAAGAGAAAATAGCGATTTTAACAGAAAACGCAAAAAAATATTATTGAGGCTACTTTTCTCTATTCAAATAGATTCAAAAACCTATAAAAATGAGTAATTTGCTAGAAAAATAAAGTTTATCAAAATTAACCTCACAGAATTCTTATACAGTCAAATTTCCGTAGAAAAAAATAAGAGAGTTGTGAGGAAATTACCTCAGAAAAGGACCAGGGCAAAATATTTTCACTGGGGAATTTTTTAAAACTTCCAAATGAGGTGGGAGTGTTCCCTGATCCTCTTGTGGGACTTGCAATGGTGGGAGGGATGGCTTGTTTTGCTCACCACTGAGTTCAAACCCCTTGTGGGAGGGGGAGGATACAGGTTAGTGGATGCAGGAGCTGGGGTGAGTGCCCTTAGACACATTTATGAACCATCCTTGTACTGGCCCACGACAGTGTCTAGTGGTTGATTGTGACCTCTAGAGCCCCAGAGGGTGTGTGTTTCAAACAATGCCCTTTTAGCAGTGGCAGTCCATAGATGGCTAAGTGTTAACCAGCTCAGTGGAGAATAAGGGTGATATATACCCTACCCTCTTGGTACCTGGGTTCTTGTCCGGTATGCAGGAAGTATCAGGTCATGGGAACGTGAAGGATGGTGAATGAAGAAGTTTTACTGAGTGATGGTGGTGGCTCTCAGTGGGATGGGGAGCTCGAAAGGGGATGGAGTGGGAAGATAACCTTCCTGAACTCCTCTCCGAATGTCCAGCTGCCTCTTCGACATTCAGACACTTACTCTCTTCTCTTCTTCTCTGCCACACCACTCTGCTCCTCTGCCAGGGGAGTTTGGGGTTTTTATAGGTACAGGATGAGGGTGTGGCAGGCCTGGGTGGTTTTGGAAAAAGCAACATTGGGTGAGAAAAATAAGGATGTGGAGTTCTCATTTAGGGCTCTGGGCCCAGAGTTGTGAGTTGGGCCTTTTCCAGGGAACCACCCCTCTCTACCCAGTATTTCCCTGCCTCCTGTCTATATCACAAACACCAAACAGTCTCAATGCTCCATAAATTGTTCCAGAGCATTGAAAATGAAGAAAATCTATTAATAACTCTTATGAAGCAAATATATTATTAAAGCCTAAAGCTCATAAAAACAGTACCCACAAAATAAAGCCAGATCATTATTACTTTGATGTAAAAGTGTTAAATGGAATATTTGCAAACTGAATCCAATGCTACATTAAGAAAGTAATATATGAAAACCAACCAGCATTTATTCCATGAATTCAAGGCTGGTTCAATATTAGGAAAATCATCAGTATAATTCACTAGATTATTAGATGTAATCATGTTACTATTTCTATACATGATGGAAAAGGCTTCAGCAGAATTTAATATCCAATTCTGATTTTAAAAAAACACTCAAAAATTTATTTCTTCTTGACAATGTATGTATCTATATTTATATATAATTATCTATTATCTATCTATCTATCTAAGTTAGTTTTCGAGGCAGCATCTTACTTAGAGGAAAATATCAGAGGAATTTGCATTAAATTCAAGAACAGGGCAAAATGCCCACTGCCTTTTCTACTATTTCACATTGTACTATTATACTGGAAATAGATCTATTTCAGTTTGCAGATGTGATAATAGTAGAGATGAAGGTTCCTAAAGAATAAATTAAAAATTACTTTTAAAGAAAAATTCAATAAGTTATAAAGTTGAAAGAAGAAAGGAAAGCACTAAATCTCTAGGCTATGGCAGGGATTTATAGAACAAACATACTGAAATCAAATTGTCTTCGTTTACAAAAACAACTGCCCATTAGAATATAAAGAAGTCAATTACAGTGGCAATAAAGGTTAAGTACTGGAGAATATACTTAATACTAAATGTAGAAAGCATAAATGAGGAAACACTTTTTAAAAACCTTGAAAGACACAAAACTAAGTTTGAATCAATGAAAAGGATCCATACTCTTGATTAGGACAACTCACATGCATAATGACCTCAGTCTTCCCTATGTTAACATAGAAAGTTAAAATAATACCCCAAAATACCAACACACATTTTTTTCTTATATCACTTCACAGGTTAATACTAGAACTAATATGGAAAAATGACAAAATAAGCATATAAAAATTACCAGAGAAATTTAGGGGTCAGACTTATCAGATATTAGAAGACTCTATACTAAACTGTTTATGGAAATGCAATAGAAAATCCAGAAACAGATCCAAATATACAAGTAAATACGCCATATGATAAAGGTGACATATCTAATCACTATTCACTATGGCATCATTGCATAGGCAGCAACCCCTCCCACCTTTTTATTTTTTTTGAGACAGGATATTGCTCTGTCGCCTAGGCTGGAGTGCAATGGTATAATCATAGCTCACTCTAATCCCAAATTCCTGGGCTCAGGCAATCCTTTTGTCTCAGCCTCCCAAGTAGCTAGGACTACAGGTATGCCACCAGACTTGGTTAATTTTTTAAATTTTCTTAGAGATGGGGTCTCGCTATGTTGGAGACCTCGGCTGGTCTCCAACTCCTTGCCTCAAGTCATCCTATCACAGCTTTCTGAGTTGCTGCAGTTACAGGCATAAGCCACTGCACCTGGTCTCAAAGACAGCCCTTTTTAATGAATGGTGCTGAGACTTTGGTTAGCCATTTGAAAAAATATAAAAGCAAATCCTTATGTCAACTATGTGAAGGAATGTATTTCAAATGGATCAGGAATCTAAATGTTTAAAAATAAATGAAACTATTAAAGTATTAGAATATAACATGTTTGAATTATTCTATAACCTGAGTATGAAATCACAAGACACCAAACAATTAGGGAGATTATTTATTCAGGCAATTGTAACAGAAAAAACATTAAATAATGAGGAACATCTCAAATAACTGGATTTTATAGAAGCAAGCAATCAAGAGAGTCATTCAGGAGACTTAAGGGAGTCATGCAGAAGGGTGGAGATGAGTATGTCTTATCTCAGTCATTAAGAAAACGTGGAGTTGGGCTTTATCACTGAATACCTGAGAACAGAGTAATCCTTTGTGGTTATCAGGTTCTGGGAAAGCAAAACAGTGTGGAAACTTCTCACCCTGCTCTCTGTTCTTGCTGCAGAGGGCTCAATTGATTTCAATATTGTCATGAGTCTAAGAATACAATAGTCTACCCCCTTATCTATGAAGGGTATGTTCCAAGATCCGTAGTGGATGCCTACAACCATTCAGCACAAACTCTCTGCAATTATCCCAGGGTATGCACAGGGGCATGGTTCCAGAATCCCCATGTATACCAAAATCCTGGCATAATACAGTCTGCGGTCAGCCCTATGGAACCCACATATATAGAAACGTCAACCCTCCTGATATGAAGGATTTTCCATCTGAGGAATACTGTATTTTCAATCCAAGTTTGCTTGGAGAAAAAGAAAAAAACATGCATAAGTGCATTTGTGTATTGTTCAAAGGATAACTGTAGATATTATGTTTTTTCCTATACATACAAACCTGTGATAGTGTTTGATTTATAAATAGGCACAGTAAGACATTAATAATAACTAATAATAAAATAGAACAATTATAAATGTATACTGTAAAAACTACTCTATATGATATTATAATGGTAGCTAAGTGTCATTCATTATTTGTCTAAACCCCATAATGTAAAACACCAATAGTAAATCCTAATGTAAACTGTGGTCTTTGGGTGATAATGATGTGTGGATGTAGTTCATCATTTGCAATGTATATAGCACTCTGGTGGAGGATCTCAATAATGAGGGAGCTGTGTGCATGAGCGTAGGAAGTCTATGGGAAATTGTAACTTCTGCTCAATATTGCTTTAAAAATAAATACTATTAAAAAAGAACTCAAAAATTGAAAGAATAGTCTAAAATCTCATAGAAAATAAATAATAAAAATTTACAAAACGTTTATAAAAATTGCTTAGTAAAACAAACTTTAGTTACTATTAGCAATAAAATATTCTTTCAATCAGCAGTTGCTGAAACTTACTTTTTCGTTGTTGCTACAACATTTAGTTTATATACACCTGCTGACTTTAGTTCCTTTCCTCATCTTTTAAAGCAAGATGATAGACAAAAAATTGCTAAAATCACTTATATACATTATTACACCTCTCTCCAAATAACTGAAATTATTTTTAAAATACATTTCTTCACTAGTCTGTAAGCCATTCAAGGTCAGGTGCTAGTTCTATTTTTTATTGTTTATCAAGCATATGTAATAAAGATTTGTGGACATAATGAATATAATGATCATAATAATGATCATCTCAATCTGTGCTCCTATAACAAAATACCTGAAGTGAGGTAATTTATAAAGTCCAGAAATTTACTTTTTCACAGTTCTGGAGCCTGGGAAGCCCCATATCAAGGTGCAAGCAGGTTTTGTATCTGGTGAGAACTTGGTCTTTACTTCCAAGTTAGTACTTTGACCTCACATGAAGGAAGAGCAGAAAACAAACCCACTCCCTCATGCCCTTTTATAAAGGCCCTAATCCCATCCACTAGAGCTCACCCTTATACTTAATCATGTTCTAAAGGGACCACCTTTTAATGCTTTCACATTGGTAATTAAGTTTCAAAACATGAATTTTGGAGGCCACATTCAGACCATAGCAATGATATTAAGAGAACAAATGGATAATGAGGGAATGTATATCATGGAGTAGCTTCGTTATTTACCTAACTACAAACTTGACTAGAAAGTATCAATGGAAGAAAAACTTTTCCTGTACCAACTTAGGTCCCAGTAGTAGAGGTGCTTTTGAGCCATTCCCATGGAGATACCTGGAGTTTGAGGAAAAATTGAAACTGGAGATATAAATTTCTATAAATTTAGTTGGAGGCCACATGATTTTAAAACTATGAATCTTGAGTATAACTGGAGAGGAGGGCTCTAAGAAGCAAACCCCAGAATATTCTAATTTTTAGGATACAGGGAGGTGAGGAGGATATAACAATGGGAGACAGAAGGCGGGATCGGTGAGGTGAGAGGAGCAACAGAAATCTGTCAGAGAAAAAGAGGCCTGAGCTCTTAGGTGGTCAGGTGGTCAATTAAGACAAGAAGCCAAACTGAAAAGAACAGTCAGGCTTTATTCACTTCCTTAGGTAGTATAATCAACACCCAAAGCAGGAAAAGCTGCCAGTTTTTCCAGCATTTTCTATTTTTCCCTGTGGAATGGTACTAGATGTATTAACATAGAATGTATGTCCCATTGTCATAGAAGCCTTGCTCTAAAGATTTATGATGTTTTATAGACCCAGAGGCCAGAGGGAAAAGGCCAGGAGGAAGGAAGAAGGGAGATAAATAGGAATGAAAAAGTGCTGAGAGTATAGAATAGTGCCTTCAAAGTCCCTTGATGAGGAAGTCTCTGTAGAGGTAACCAAGAAAGGACTTGGCTAAGGACTTCACATATAGAGGGCCTCTGGATGGAAGCACCTGAGCTTGGAATGCAGCTATATACAGGAACATGGCCAGTGCAGGTGGGCCTGAGTCCTTGTCTGTGACTCCCTCCAGAGACTGCATTGCACTGGCCTGCAGCACAACTGGTGTTAGGCGGGCAGCTTTACCCTGTGAGATCTGCCATGTAAAACCTTTGTAATTGCCCTATGGCTGGGTGTGCAAGTTTATGTATAAGATTTTGACCTGCAATAGGACCCTTCAAAAGTGATGTCCCAGAAGCCAAATAGTGAGTGACCAAAGGAGTCAAATACTTTTGAGAACTCAGTAAAAGAAGAACTGAGAACAAATACAAGACTTTCAAGCTTTGCTCTGCAGAATCGTAGGATTCTTGGAGGTGCCACATAGGTCCCTGTGACGGCGGAGCGGGAGGGTGGCATGGCCAAAAATGTTCTGGAACTATCTCCCTGCTACAATAAGATCTGCTCTACTTCTATCTTTTGGGTTCCATATGAGATTTCTTTTGAAAAAGAGGGTTCCACCTCGTTTGATAAAAAGAAAAATTGTGAAGTGTTGTGTATATTCTACTATTAAGAAAGGAAAGGAGCAGAGAGACAGGCCATCCCTGTGGTCCAGACTCTCAAGGACAGCTTAAATCTGAGAGTAAATAGAGAGTAGATGAAGCATCCATTTAACCAAAGTGCTGCCTTTAGGGGAGTAACAATGCAAGCCACTGAGTAAGAAAGAATAGCTGCAAAATAGAACATTGACAACTCAGAACTGGATTACATAGAAAATACTTGCAAATAAATAAGGAGTAGATAGACAATCCAAATAAGAAGGAGAGTAAATATTTGCTTTTCAAAATCACCAATAAGTTCAAAAATTGGAAGAAAAAAAACTCCAACTTCTTACATTACCAGGAAAATGCCAAAGAAAAAAGAACCCCGCAGTAAAATGCTACTGTTTATTCAAGGATTCATAACACTGTAAAAAAGACCAACAATATTTTAGACAGTTTGTACAGATTCAGGAAAATCATTATTGTTAGAAGTGATTACAATTATTACTATTATTACAATCAGTTGGAAGAAATTTTTCACAATGAGTTTTATAGCTGAACATATTTATACCCTATGACACAGAAATTCCATACTTACATGTCTACCAGAAAAGCAAATATCTGTGCACCAAATGTACATGAATGCCCAAAGCACAATTATTCACAATAGTCCCAAACTGAAAACAACCCATATGCATATCAAAAGTAGAACAAATAGTTGCATATACATACAACGGAGTGGTATACAGCAATGAAAATGAACATATGAAACAACATTGTAGACTCCCACAAACATAACTTTGAATGGAAAGATTCAAATGCAAAACAAAGCATGCCACATGGTTTCATCAACATAGAATTAAACAAAAGCAAAAACAACATATGGTGTTAGAAGTATGAATAGTGGTTTCCTCTTGGAGGGGAGAAGGATAGTGATTAAGATAGGACACAGATTTCTACAGTAGTTCTTGATTTTGTTATTTTGTATATAGTGTGTTTCCTTTGTGATAATTAAGCAAGATGTGCACTTAGGATTTGTGACTTTGCGTTAGTGCGTGTGTGTTTGTGTATTATGTGTGTATATTTTATAAATTTGTAATACAGAATGTATATGTCACATGTTTACATACATGTGTATATGTACATGTGTATTTTATGTACATACACATGTGATATGTAAATATATACTCCAACTTTTTAAAGTGTATAAAATTTATAAAAGTTTATAAAAACAGTGATAGAGACAGGAGGCAGCCAAGGGCCCCTGGGAAACCCCGCTTTCAAGCCTAAAATAGACTGAAGGTTAAAAGAATGGACTGCTGGTCCCAGATGAAGCCCAACCTTTCTCAACTGATTCTTCGTGAATAATGTCCACCTGCTCACTAGGAGGAGGGGGTGGAGCCTCAGGAAATTTGCACCATTTGCAGCAGGGAGGAGCCTGGCCTCTGCTGTTCTTGTGTGGAGACTTGGTATTCAGTCTATGAGGTAGGAAGTCCTTGGCAAGACCCCCTTTCCCTTTGCTGAGAGTTTTCCTTTCTTTTTCCTTTTCATCAAATAAATTCAATTTTCCTCACCCTTCCATGTGTTTGTGAGCCTAATTTTTCCCTGTCTTGTGACGAGAGCCTGATTTTAGCTGAATTATGGAGAAAGTTTGGCAGCAACAGTACACGTGGCTAGAAGAATGAAGGGCTCAGAGACATTGAACAAAAAAAATGTGTTGAAAAGACAGGATATTAAAGTGTATTACTTCAGTCTTCTTCCCTTTCTCTGATCTTTTCTTCTGAGACTTCTCTTTTCTTTCCTTTTATTCCATTGCATTTGCATTTCTTTTTCTTTCTTCCTTTTCTTTTTTTTTCTGTAAGATGTAACTGGCAACCTGAACATATTTTAGTAGATCCATCTCCTCTGAAGATAAATTGCATATAATTTCACTTCTAAGATAATTTGGTATTTTCTAAATAATCTTTTTTTAAAAAAATCCATCAATTTGCTACATAACTTAAAACATCAAAATTCCAATGCTTGAAATAATTTAAACAAAAATATCAGAACAAATAAAGTAGGAAACTCATAGAGAACACTCCTTGCTGTATGTATCAAGTGATTATATTAAGATGACAGAAGTAGCCAGGTGAGGTGGCACACAGCTATAATCCCAGCACCCTGGGAGGCTTAGGAGGGAGGATTGCTTGAGGCCAGGAGTTTGATACCAGCCTGGGAAACATTGGGAGACCTCTTCTCTACAATCATTTTAAATTAGCTAAGCATGGTGCTGTGAGCCTGTAGTCCTAGCCACTTGGGAAACTGAGGCAGGATAATCCCTTGGGCCCAGGAGTTTGAGGCTACAGTGAGCTCTGATAATGTTACTGCACTGTAGCCTGGACAGCAGAGCAAGACCCTGTCTCAAAAAAATAAAAACTACACAAGCAACATTAGACACATAATTAATTCTAGTGTTCTTATGATTTCACAAAATAAAAGCCATTTAGATAAAAATAATTTAAGAAATGACAAGAACATTTTTCCCTAAGAATCACACTTTAATAAGTGTACATGTATAAATTTAGAATGGGAAATATTACATATAATATCTTAATTTTATAATGTATCACATATACCTGTGTTTTTGATATAAGCTTTTCGATTTGGAAACATACATTTGCCTGTCAACATAAAGTGGTCTAGAATGTCTGTATTATTCTGATGATATGCTTTTAGACCTGTTGTCAGAAAGTGTTTTACATAGGTTTATTGATAAATTTAGAACAGTGATCTGAATGCTTTTTAGCACAATTAGGAATGTTCTGAATGAATTAATACTAGCCAAAGTACAACTTCACTTGGGCCACTTTAATCTTCCATAGCTTTCACCTGATACAATCAGAATGAATGCAGATTGTTGCATATCAGGTATGTGGCTAGAGACAGCTGCGGAAACCTGCCTTCAGGAATGTCCCTGCCTGGTTTCTGTCACACTTCGTTCAGTACATTTATAGGACAGTATATCACATTTAAAAATGTATCTGAGAGGAATGTGAGAATCAATCAGGATATATCCCTCTTGGTATTTTTTTTTTTGGCAAGTTGCTTTGACCATTGTTTTGGAAACAATGCCCTGATATGTTTAAAATATAATCCAATCCTCGATCAGTAAACCTGGCAGTGAAGAAATGTTATTTATAAGGAGACATATAGGTTAAAGCTTATTACAAAATGTCAAAGGGAAGTGGAGGATAAACAGAGGAACCAATTTCATCTTCCAATTCAGAGACTCAATGTAAACCATCCGGAATGTATATTACAGAAAGGCAGGCATGTTAATTTAGGAGGCTTTATTTTTTCTTCAAATGGTAGGTTCTTAACAATTATCTGCTGAATGAATGAATGAAAATTGAAATTAGAAAGAGTTGGAAATTGAGTCAAGTCAATTCTACTGCTGTGTCCCATTATCACACTGTGATGTGAAAGAGTAGTAATATAATCTATGGTGATGGTCATGCTAACCCCAGTGCTCATGCAGTACAGAGAAGGGCTTCCAAAGTTATTTCCGAAGTTAGATCACACTCACAGTCTCAGCCAGCTTCTAACTAGGCTCTGGAAAATATCAGTCATGTTGCCCTAGCAAAGATAAATTTTTGGATAGACTATTTTACACTTTGAGGGATAATTTTTTTTTTCAGTAGGATCTTATCAAATAATGTATGGGACTTTTTGAAAATATTAACAGGAAAAATATGCTAATGATGTAAGGTTGAGGAGAGAATGAAATAGAGAGATGGGCCCAACATAAATCAGAAGACACTGAGAAGTACCTCAGTTCTCAGCAAGGAGACTCTCCATATGAGATCATCGATTATGCTTATTTTGTTCTTCTTAGTTCTTATGTTTAAACAATTTTCTATAATAAACATTTTTCAATTATAAAAATTTTAAAAACCTTAAAAAATTAACTTTTTAATAGACATAATAAGAACATGATAGCTTTCACCCTAGTAACAGAATCTCAAGACAATACTTCAACTGTTAGAACAGAGAATACAAACAAATTATCCCTATGGAATAGCTGACCTTTACTAACCTTTTGATTTCTCTGGGCCTGAGACTAACACTTGCCTACATGTCTGACTCCCATCTTTATACCCCAAATCCTGTAAAAACCAAGTAATCTTTTTTTTTTTTTCAAAAAAGAAAGCAACCACAGATATGTACACACAGATACAGAAATATAAACAAAGCTAACAAGTTTTAAAAGAGACTAGAAGATGAATGAGATTTTAGGACTATTAAAAGCTGTTCTTAGTAACCTCCTTAAAATGAAAAACAATTTAATAAGACATTCTTTTTATTCTTTTTGAATCATGTCAGAAAGGCTTTGTCTTATGCTTATTTGCTGAAGTGAATGATGCCGCTGAACCTCGTTAGATCACTTTGTCTTTATTTCCTCTTCCAGAACATGTCATTTCACTTTTCTTGGAGCTGATCAACATCCATCACACATTTTCTTTCAAGCTGACAATATACACAGGGAGTTTTGAATTTTGTGGACTCTTCTATTATTATTAAGTTTTGTCAATTGTCAGCATCCATATTCTATTCCGATGATGAATAGAAGCATTATATTTCAGCATCAAAATGCAGTTAGGGTCGTAATGAGCATCATTAGGGACCTTAATAGGAGTCAGAACTGTATGTCATTTTATTCAGGTTTTTCTAAGTTTATTTGTTTTTTTTTTGTTTGTTGTTTTTTCTTTTTTCTTTTTTTTTACATTTTTCTACCAAGCAGGTGAGAGTAGAACAGCATTGTGATTTTAAAAGTACACCATTTGTAGAGTCTTCCAGTACTGTTGGCGATGCAGGATTTTCACAGCAGGCTTGAACTCAGTTTGGTGCCTTGAACATCCCCAGGCACTGATAAAAGTATCTAGGCTGTTGCCAAAAAAGGCCTCAGTCCTGAGCCAGATTCCTTAAACTCTCAAATAAACTCCATACTCTGACTTCATTGCTGTGGACATACTTAGGAAGCACATCCCTTTTCTCTTACTGCCTCTGGTGAGAATTCCTGCAGCGTACTCTTTATGCAACTTCCTCTAATAAGTGATTTGGACTGACCACTCTGATGTTTAGTTCTTCTTTCTTTGGAACCTCAACTAGCCCCATCTTGGCTAATTTGGGGCACTCTTGTGGAAATTCCTCTGCAGCTGCTTTCGGGGCAACTCCAGCCACAGGTTTGGCTGGACTAAACCCCATTCCACCACATCTATTCACAAAACATCTGTTTCTATTTCTATCTAGTTGATTGAGTTTTAATGAAGACTTCAACAGCCATTAAATGTATAGTAACAGTCCTTCCTAATACCTACTTTTACTTTCAAATCTTCCTTGTAAATTCAGTTTGAAGCTTTACTGAATATACATTTTAAAATATATATTGGATAACTATATGCTTAAATTTGAATATATTAGATGTCTATAATAGAAGTAAAAAAATTGCTTTGAAGTCTGACTCATAAAATAAGTGATCCTTGATTTTGCCTTAGAACTTAGCATACATGTCTGTTTGCAGAAGTTGTGGAGTCACATCGTCAATATGATACATTGTGTGTTAGTGACAACGGACATCCCTATGGAACCTTCTTAGTGTGTGTTAATAATCCATAGTTCTATATAGATTAAACATAGACTAATTTTCATAACCTAAAGTCACCTTTTTTGACTTCTACAAATTGAGACAATTCTTAAAGGGAAACATAACTTTTCAGAATTTAATTTTTATTATTTTGTTGTGTCACTTCCTATAATTTTTATGTAAATATCATTTTAAAGCTTTCTGTGGATATATAAAAATGATGTTTTATTAACCAAAGAGATTAGGTGACTCCTTCTTATTTCATAAGGCAAGTTAACTACCACTGTACCTTTCACTCTGAAGTTAGAGAATTAAAGATCTCAGACATAATTTGAAGAATCAACTCTAGTACTCTGGAAAATGGATTTTTTTTCTTGGCAATAAAAGAATATAAGAATTCCCAAATGAAATATCAGTCACAACTCAGACATTCCAACTCCTACTGCTGTATTGGGAACAGAAGTAAAAATCAATGCCTGATAAAGTGCCAAATGCAAATTACCATTGAAAGAGAAACATTGCTCTGGGTATAATAGCAAAGCTGTATAAGGTGATATCTGAGAGGTGACAAGCTCATAAAGAACACTTTACTTAGACTGTGTTTTGAACTATGGCACTGGTCAAAGTAGTTAAGGTAGAAATAAGAGATCAAATCTTGATTTATAATTCACTCGTGGCATATTTCAAAATAGATGCAAATTTAAGGACAAAGATATTTTTCCAAATGTTCTGAAATACTAGATTAAACCACATATATTTATCTTCTTAGTTGAAGCTATTATTATTTCTAGCAATATTCAGTAGGAAATAATCTCATTCCAATATTTAAAGCATAGTATGTCTGTAGGCTAAAAGCAACTTACAATAAAAAAAATAGAAATAAAATGGAAAAAAAATTAATACCAGGTTTTTTTTTTTTTTTTAGTAGAGGCGGGGTTTCACCGTGTTAGCCAGGATCGTCTCGATCTCTTGACCTCGTGATCCACCCGCCTCGGCCTCCCAGGTTTTATACTCATCAGTTGTATCTTTCTGGTCATTTTCAAAAAAATTTTTTTTAAACTATATAGTTTTCTGAAGACCTGTCACTGTCATAGCTAACACAAATAGAAAGCATTTTATAAAAACTGCAATTTAAATTTTAGAATTACCATTATTTTCCAAGGACCTTGGCTATTATCACATTCAGCAGTTCAGTAAAATGATATTTCATCTCTATTTCTATTAATTGGGTGGAAATCTCTCTCTCTCTCTCCCTTTCTCTCTCTCTCACACACACACACACAGACATACACACACAGACACACATCCTTGTATTCTTACTAGCAGTTTTAAAAGATGCACAATTTTTTTTTTTTTTGAGATGGAGTCTTGCTCTGTTGTCCAGGGTGGAGTGCAGTGGCACAATCTCGGCCCACTGCAAGCTCTGCCTCCCGGGTTCATGCCATTCTCCTGCCTCAGCCTCCGGAGTAGCTGGGACTACAGGCATCCGCCACCACGCCTGGCTAATTTTTTTTTTTTTTTTTTTGTATTTTTAGTAAAGATGCGGTTTCACCGTGTTAGCCAGGATGGTCTTGATCTCTGACCTTGTGATCCACCTGTCTCAGCCTCCCAAAGTGCTGGGATTACAGGCGTGAGCCACTGCACCCGGCTGCACATTTTTTTTTAAATGTTACAAAACGGGTTGGTTGCGGTGGCTCAAGCCTGTAATCCCAGAACTTTGGGAGGCAGAGGCGGGCAGGACACAAGGTCAGGAGTTCGAGACCAGCCTGGCCAATATGGTGAAACCCCGTCTCTACTAAAAATACAAAAATTAGTCAGGCGTGGTGGCGCACGCCTGTGGTCCCAGCTACTTTGGAGGCTGAGGCAGAAGAATCGCTTGAACACAGGAGGCGAAGGTTGCAGTGAACCAAGATCACATCACTACACCCCAGCCTGGCCGACAGAGTGAGACTCCATCTCAAAAAAAAAAAAAAAAACCCCGGGCACGGTGGCTCACGCCTGTAATCCCAGTACTTTGAGAGGCTGAAGCAGGCAGATCACCTGAGGTCAGAAGTTTGAGATCAGCCTGACCAACATGGAGAAACCCCGTCTCTACTAAAAAAATTAAAAAAAAAAAGAAAAAGAAAAAAAAAAGAAAAAAAATTAGCCAGGCATGGTAGTGCATGCCTGTAATCCCAGCTACTCTGGAGGCTGAGGCAGGAGAATCACTTGAACACGGGGAGGTGGAGGTTGTGGTGAGTCAAGATCGCAGCACTGCAGTCCTGTCTGGGTAACAAGAGTGAAACTCCATCTGAAAAAAAAAAAAGCTACAAAACTTATCTCTATGCTGAAAATTCAGCCTAATTCTAGGACTATAATGAGTATTTTCCTGTCACTGGAGTCTTTATCAGTTTAACAGCTATACATAATTCCATTTTCCAGGACTCTGAGCAACATTAACCCATCATGCCTCTCTTTCTAATATTTTGTTCTTTCTTTTGTTTTTTGTTTAGTGCTAAGCAATATGGCAAGCTCATGTTTTAGTAACAGTAGTTTCATTTTCTTTTTGAATAACCACTTTCCTTTTAGATTCCTTTAAGTACACAGTGTCTGACATATACACAGGTGATATTAACCAGAAAAGAAAGCAGCCTACGTCTGTTATTTTTATACACGTGCTTTTGGTGCTCATTATTCCATTTATGGAAAAGTTCAGGGAATATGTTATGCCTTGATTAGGAAAGTAGAACGCATGAACATGGGTGAACTAATTCTAATAATTTCTGTGCTTGGTATAGTATAGAGATACTTATGTAAGCTTTTACTTTAGTATTACTTATGTAAAGTCCAAGGGGTCATTTTAGGTTAGTTATCACTTACCTTAAATCACTGCATTTCCAAAAGTTTGTTTTAGATAAGTATTTTTATATACATAGTTTGATTTTTTAAATATCTTTTTTGTCCTGCAAGTATGAATCTGTTTTTTGTTTTGTTTTGTTTTTTGTGGGGTGGTTGGTTTTCAACCATGGGCATTTGCCTAGATGCTGATGTTCTATGTAATTTAGTTAAAGATAAATATTTATTTGATTGCTGAAGCATGATCAGATTCCGTGTGTCACATAATTGCAAACATGATGAAATCAACTTAAAAATTATGTGAAAATAGATTTTATATTAAAAACAACCTTCCAAGGGAATAAACAGACATGAGAATACTGGAAACAGAGAAAATTAATTGAATAATGAAGAGGAGGTTAGAACACAAAGGCCAGAGGTAGACAAAAAAGCGTAAAGGATATGGGACTTATGATTGGTCCTTAGGAGAGACTTTCTAGGTGGGAGGTGAAAATGTGCACACAACTGGAGACACTACTATGATTTCTGTTTTATTGCTAACCTACTTACTCCAAAAGGATATCTTGTTGAGCTCACCCACCCAATGATGTTAACCCACATAACAAGGTCAGTCATTCTATCTAAGCTTCTTTAATTTGCATAATGTAATTACACTTTTTTTCCCCTCTTCTGCAACACTAATGCACTGAATGAATCAGTGGTTATTTTTATAGCAGCAAAGATCACAGATGCTTTTTTTAGGCTTTCATAAAACAATCTTACTACTGGGGAGAAAAAAGTAAAAGTAAGAGTGTGTGCCCAGATTGCCTATATTTATGGCTGCACTGAATATATTAATATAAAGAAAGCAATGTTCAACAAATGGAGCAGAAAAAGAATGCATAGCTGTACAGAAGTTTTCAAGATGGAACATTTCAAGAAACTTAATTCAATCCATGTGTATTATAGAAAACACAGACACATGCGTGCACATATATACCCATAAACATACAATTTAAGCACGATAGAAGATGTAGAAAAGAATAATATGTCAAACCTTCCCAAGGAAGTTTGCTTCCATGTGATATTGCAAACATGTATGCAGTAAGCTATAATATAAGCTATTCATGCTATAAAAATGTTCTATAGAGCAATAGTAGCACAGAAATATAATTATTTTATGAGATATATTGCTATGACAGGCAATCTCTTTAATTATCATGGACATAAATGCCACCTGGATGATGACATCATGCTTGCAAAATGTATACACATATACACACATTCACACATACACATATATGTATATAAAATTAGGTATATATGAAAGTCTATCTATATATATGGATATGTCTATATATCCATAACAGTTGTCCCCTCAAAGCTCCAGACCCACATGCTCATTTGCTTACCTGACAAATCTTGGATATCTCATGAGCATTTCAAATGTATCACTTCCAAAGCTAAGCCTTTGGTTTATCACTTGCCTGCAAGGATTCCCTCCATCAGCCTTATCTTCTTACAAAATGGTACCATTAGTTACTTATTTGCTCATGTCAAAACCTACATAACTTTGATTCCTTCCTTTTCCTGACTCCCTACATATAAGTCAGTGGCAAGCATTGTTGATTCTCTCACATGTATGCCCCTTCCTTCTGCGCTGAAGATGTTCCCATCTTCACTGTTACTGCTGGCCCTACTTCTGCTTCACCTATCAATCTATTCTGCACTCTCCAAGGAATGTGATCAGAAAGAATAAATCAAATGCTGTCACTTTGAAGGCACCTCCCACACTTCCTACTTTAGTTTTAATAAAAATCCAAACTTTCTTATTTTAACCCAGCCTCTCTTCTAAACTCATCTGTTGCAACTCCAGTCATCAGAGACTTTCAGACCCTTTTTCCTTTTTAAGGCTTTTTGAAGTGTCATAATTCTGATTTCCACTTTTTAAATGGCTTTAAATTCCTATTTCAACTAAGTTATCTTTGACAAGAAGTCGTTCTGAAAATTTTCCTGAAATTAGGTATCCAGGTAACTGCATTCAAAAAAAAAAAAAAAAAAGGTAGTATGTGTTATAGCTATAGCTCCTCACTCCTCACTTCTCTTTTGTCTTTCCAGTTCCTGTTATAAGAAATGATTACCCTGTTCATTTGTTTATTTTCTTTACTTATTTCCTGGAAAATGTGTGCCTTGCTAACCAACTTATCTTTATTGTTGACCAATTTAATGATGTAGACAATCAATATATATTTTGGAATCAATGGTTACATGCTTGCAGAGACATGGTCCAGGAGTTCCCACGAGGACAACATGCTCCAGCAGATGCTATAGAACACGTAAAATTTTACATGGTCAAGTAAGAATAAGAAACAAGTAATTGATGTTTAATAGATAAATAAGAAAGAAAAAATATAATAATAAAAATTATGGAAAAGGAAAAGTAAACTGGAATCTGGCTACAGATTTTTAGAGTTTTATTTTTTGAAAGTAGGAAGTCATCTTATATGAAATCACATTAGAAAAATAACCAATGTTCACTTGAGGGAATATGTTGGATAAAGCTAGAAGTCTTAACACAGTCTACTTTGGGTGCTATTAGAATAGTTCAGATAATTAATGATACTCATTACTCAATAATTAAGAACAGTAGATTGATTCAGCAGATATCACTCCAGTTGAAGCTTCTGAATGCATTATTAATTAATTTATTTATTTATTTACTCAATGAAGATATTGACTAACACTTTTTTATCTTAAGAACTGCTAGAAATCTAGGTAGGTTCAAGAGATGGATGAAACATTCAAACATTGGCCTCTCAGCTCTTTGATCTCCTTAATCACAATACGTTTTCCTTTTCTAAACATTTACCATCAACCCTCACATTCACAACCTCTAAATTAAAATCACCTTAAAGTGCTCCTACATTGACATCAGACACTCTCAAATCCTTTGGACTATCTACTCAAAACCCTGAACTTCTCCTGTCTTTGAAATCTTGGAAATATCCAGTCATTAGACACTTTTTGTCTTTAATTCAATTATAGGAAACGCTTAAACAAATTCCCACATTAGGTTTAATATAACTTAAACACAATCATTTTTCTCCCTCCTCAAGGAGATTAACTGACCATGATTATTTTCAATTGTCTTAAAATACAGCTGGTATAGTTTGGTTGTGTCCCCACCCAAATCTCATCTTGAATTGTAGTTCCCATAATCCCCATGTAGTGTGGGAGGGACCCAGTGGGAGGTAATTGAATCATGGGGCCAGTTACCCTCACAATGTTCTCATGATAGTGAGTTCTCACAAGATCTGGTGGTTTTATAAGGGACTTTTCCACTTTTTGCTTGGCATCTCTCTCTCCTGCCACCATGTGAAGAAGGGCTTGTTTCCTTCCCTTTCTACCATGATTGTAAGTTTTCTGGGGCCTCACAAGCCCTGCAGAACTGTGAATCTCTTTCCTTTATAAATTATCCAGTGTTGGGTATTTCTCCATAGCAGCATGAGAATAAACTAATACAGTAAATTGGTACTAGGAGTAGTGGAGCTGTAAAGATACCAGAAAATATGGAAGCAACTTTGGAACTGGGTAACAGGCAGAGGTTAGGACAGTTTTGGGGGCTCAAAATAAGATAGGAAAATGTGGGAAAGTTTGAAACTTCTTAGAGACTTGGAAGGCTCAGAAGACAGCAAGATGTGGGAATGTTTGGAAGCTCCTAGAGATGTGTTGAATGGCTTTTACCAAAATGCCAATAGTGATATGGACAATGAAGTCCAGGCTGAGGTGGTCTCAGATAGAGATGAGGAACTTGTTAGGAACTAGAGTAAAGATCACTCTTGCTATGCAAAAAGACTGTTGGCATATTGCCCCTGCCCTAGAGATCTGTGGAACTTTGAAATTGAGAGAGACGATTTAGGGTATCCAGCAGAAGAAATTTCTAAGTGGCAAGCATTCAAGAGAAAGCAGAGCATAAAAGTTCAAAATATGTGCAGCCTGACAATGCAATAGAAAACAAAACCCTATTTTCTGGGAAAAAATTCAAGCTGGCTGCAGAAATTTGCGTAAGTAATGAGGAGTCAATTGTTAATCACCAAAACAACAGAGAAAATGTCTCCAGGGCATGTCAGAGACCTTCTCAGCAGCCCCTCCATCACAGGCCTAGAGGCCTGGGAGGGATAAATGCTTTTGTGGACTACGCCCAGGGCTCCCCTGCTCTGTGCAGCCTTGGGACATGGTGCCCTGCATTCCAGCTATTAATACCTCAGCTTCAGCCATGGCTAAAAGGGCCCAATGTACATCTCAGGTCATTGCTTCAGAGGGTGCAAGCTCCATGTGTTGGTAGCTTACATGTTGTGTTAGGCCTGTGGGCTCACAGAAGTGAAGAATTTAGATTTGGGAACCTCTGCCTAGATTTCAGAGATATATGGAAATGCCTGGATGTGCAGGCAGAAGTCTGCTGCAGGGGCAGAGCCCTCGTGGAGAACCTTTGCTAAGGCAGTGTAGAAGGGAAATGTGGGTTGGAGCCCGCACACAGAGTCCCCACTGGGGCACTGCCTAGTGGAGCTGTGAGAAAACAGCCACTGTCCTCCAGCCCCCAGAATTTTAAATCCACTGACAGCTTGCACTGTGCACGTGGAAAAGCCTCAGACACAACGCCAGCCCATGAAAGCAACCAGCAGGGGGCCTATACCCTGCAGAGCCACAGAGGCAGAGCTGCCCAAGGCCATGGAGCCTACTTCCATCAGCATGACCTGGATGTGAGACATGGAGTCAAAGGAGATAATTTTGGAACTTTAAGATTTAATAGGTGACCTATTAGATTTTCAACTTGCATGGGGCCTATAGCCCCCTTATTTTGGCCAAGTTTTCCCATTTGGAACAGGTGTATTTACCCAATGCCTGTACTCCCATGTACCTAGGAAGTAACTAACTTGCTTTTGATTTTACAATCTCATAGGTGGAAGGAACTTGCCTTGTCTCATATGGGACTTTGGACTTGGACTTTTAAGTTAATGCTAAAATGAGTTAAGACTTTGGGGGAATGTTGGAAGTACCAGACTGTGTTTTAAAATGTGAGGACATGAGATTTGGGAGGGGCCAGGGTGGAATGATATGGCTTGGCTGTGTCCCCACCAAAATCTCATCTTGAATTGTAGCTCTCATTATCCTCATGTGTCATGGGAGGGACCCATTGGGAGGTAATTGAATCATGGGGGCAGTTACCCTCATGCTGTTCTTGTGATAGCAAGTGAGTTCTCATGAAATCTGATGGTTTATAAGAGCCCATTTCCCCCTTGTGCTCGTCAGCTACCTCTTCTGCTACCATGTGAAAAATGATGTGTTTGCTTCCCCTTTCACCATGATAGTAAGTCTCCTGAGGCCTCCCCAGCCATGTGGAACTATGAGTTAATTAAGCCTCTTTCCTTTATAAATTACCCAGTCTTAGGTATTTTTTCATAGCAGTGTAAGAATGGACTAATACAAAGGCTAACCAAGATACATGGGTGTCTTTGCTGAGAAAATCTATGAGAACCATATACATTCTTTAAACCTCTGTTCCTAAACTCTTGCTTTTAGAAATGTCACTTCCCTACTTTTCAGGTTGTTATAAAACATAGAGAAAACACACCTACAATTCTAAAGAAGTAAAACAAAATTAAAATTGACAAGGTATCCCTATGGAGTCACATTTTATGCCCTAAAGGAACTTATAAAATGGTGTGAACACTTAGTCTGCTGCTAGTTCTAGGTTTAACAGCTTGCACAGGAGTAACTGAAAGGCTCAGAAAGAGGGCTATCATGTGACTCATTGTTGACAGATTCACATCAACTCTGGGGCCAGGAAACATTCATTCATAAATTGAGAGAATCACATTTTTATGGAGAGAACTGGAACTAAAAGGGATAACACTGTGGTATTATGGGACAAAGCATTTGATAGGGAGAAAAAGGAAGCTGAAGGCATTTCATGATTTATGTCATTGGTTGTTTTATACTCATTTCAGGCAAAAAGAAATCACATTTTTTTTTCCAGAGAGAAATGACATCCTAATTTTGCAGGCCCTAGAACAATGCTCTATTGAATTATACTTATATTAATTTGTCCATGATGTCATGTATTTTGTCAGTATGCTAAATTCTTACACCCATTTGTCCATTCAACATTCCTATCTATACAACTAAAACCTAAAGTCTAAAGGAACCCCTCTTTCCACTTTTCTATACTAGTGTCTGGATTGCCGAGGACTACTAAAGACAAACAGGCAACTATAAAGTTATCTTCATTATTCTTAACAGGGATCATTAAAATGCTTAGAATTTCTACAAGATTTTTCTAAATTGTTTCACTTCCTGGTTCTCTAAACTGAGTATTTTAAATTATTTACTGTATTAAAATATCTAACCCAATCACCTTGCCCATATTTTTTTGTGCATTACTGAGTTTCTTAATTTACAGAGAAAATAACAGTCTCCTTTTTCAAACTACTTCAGCCTCATGCCTAAAGTCACTCCCCACTATGTCATATAAATTATCTTCAATATTGTTATAACAGTTTGCGTCAAAACGCATAGGGTGGTGTGAGAGGTACAATGGTCTCTCATAGAAATCTATTAGTAGAGGAATGAAAACACCAAAGAATTTTAATAACTGTTGTGTTTGGATATTGATCAAAGTTCTCAATCTGTACTAGGGCCAATTAGCCTAACTTGTCAAAACAAGTGTTTCAGTGATTCAAGATGGCTGATAAGATGTAGCTAGGCCGGGCGCGGTGGCTCACGCTTGTAATCCCAGCACTTTGGGAGGCCGAGGAGGGCGGATCACGAGGTCAGGAGATCGAGACCACGGTGAAACCCCGTCTCTACTAAAAATACAAAAAAATTAGCCGGGCGTGGTGGCGGGCGCCTGTAGTCCCAGCTACTCCGAGAGGCTGAGGCAGGAGAATGGCGTGAACCCGGGAGGCGGAGCTTGCAGTGAGCCGAGATTGTGCCACTGCACTCCAGCCTGGGCGACAGAGCAAGACTCCGTCTCAAAAAAAAAAAAAAAAAAAAAAAAAAAAAAAAAAAAAAAAGATGTAGCTAGAAGAAACATCTACCACCAAGAGACTGGTAAATAGGAAGACTGGCACACTCAAAGAGTGTATCTTCAGAGGAAGGCACTGAGAGTGGACAGAGGGAGGACACAGATGATGGGCGGAATGAGGAGGAAGCTGGGAACCCTGCATGGCACTACTGCACACAGGGACTTTCCTGGCTCCCACTGACTCCTCAGGAAGCCATGAGTTGAACAGGAGTTGAGCAACATGCTCTCGCCATGGACCTCCAGAATCCTGGCAGCAGGAGACCTCATGACCTCCACAAACACTTCAGCTATCAGGCAGAACTGCTTAGAGAGGTGGCAGGAACAGTACTCCAGCCTGTTTGAAGCCCTCAGGGTTTGGTATGGGAACATCTGCAGTGGAGCATGTCCAGTAATGCCCATTTCCCAAGGCTCACTGTGCTCCTCTAGGAGACTTTAGCCATATGGAGAATGTCGGACCTTGAGAGAGCAGAGTAGTCTTGCCCATGAGACAGGCCAGTCTGATCTGTGTTCTCTCTTTTCTGCTGGCCTCCCCTGGGGCACAAGTCTGGCCACTTGGTTGCAGTGAAGCTGCAGCTGCCCAACTGGGGTGCTACCCTGGGGCCCTCATGGTAGCTCTTTTGCCAGCAGACTGCACCTGACCATGGGAGAGCTCTAAGTGACCTCCACCAACATGTACCAGTTCACCTGCACCTTTTGCTGGTCCACAGTGACCCACAGCCACACTCCCACTGCTTTGCCAGTTTCTAGGTGGGCAGACCACACCTCCCCCCCTCCAGCAGCATGTGAGTGCATGCACACCCACTGGGACACTGCAGCTGGCATGAGTGCACCCCACCCTCCACCCCACTATGCCACCATTGCTGTTAACTGACAACCCCATGCCCTGCTGTGCCATCACCACAACTGCCTTAATCTGACACAAGGAGGCCAGCAGCCTTGCACAGGCCAGTTCACTACTCCTGCTGCTGGCACGAAGGCCTGCAGAAATGTGTCAGCCCAGGCCCCACTGCTACCTCACCACAGCCGATGCACATGCACCCCACCACACTGCCGCTGCTGCTGGCACATGTGAACAATCTTGAATCCTGCTGCCACTGTCTTAAAGAACCACTCTGGCTGGCACCACTCATCAGAGTGCTGTGGTCAGTGGTATGGGAGCATGTTGGCCCCACCAATGCAGCACGTTCCTAAGCTCACAAGGGTCCAGAAAACAAAGCTGGGGACCAGAATGAAACCACAAAGCACACATACCTGGAGGGCTGAGCTGAGCCTTGGCCCCCTAAAAATGTCTGGAAATGTAGCATAAATCCATCTTATGCAAAAATGAAACCCCCAAGGGCATCAAAGAAGATAAAAGCAAGAAAAAACAAACAAAAACAAAAACAAAAACAAAAACCCTTCAAAAACCAAAGGAACATCAACCCACACAGATGAGAAAAAACTAATGCTAGAACTCTGGCCACTCAAAAACCAGAATGTCTTATTCCCTCCATATAACTGAACTATTTCCCCAGCAATAGCTCATATCCAGGCAGAAATGGCTGAAATGACAGAAATACAATTCAGAATATGGACAGAAATGAAGATTATTGATATTCAGGAGAAAGTTAAATCCCAATGCAAGGATTTTAAGGAATATAATAAAATAATGCATGATACAAACAATGAAATGGTCATTTTAAGAAAGAACCAAACTGATTTGATAGAGTTGAAAAACTCACTTCAAAAATTTCAGAATACAATCACAAGTATTAACAGCAGAATTGACCAAGCTGAGGAAAGAATCTCAGAACTTAAAGGCCAGTTCTTCAAAATAACTCAGTCAGAAAAAATAAAGAAAAATGATTAAATAAGAATAAATAAGGACGCTCCAAAAATATGGGATTATGTAAAGAGACAAAATATATGTGTCATTGATGTCCCTGAAAGAGAGGGAGAGAAAGCAAGGAACTTAAAAAATATTTCAGGATATTGTCCATGAAAATTTCCCCAGCCTTGCCAAAGAGATCAACATTCAAGTTCGAAAAATGCAGAGAACACCTCTGAGATACTATACAAGATGATCATACCTAAAGCACATAGTCATCATATTCTCCAACACCAAAATGAAAGAAAAAATGTTAAAATAAGCTAGAAAGAAGGCGCGTGTGACCTATAAAGGGAAACTTAACAGGCTAACAGCAGACCTTTCAGCAGAAACCCTACAAGCCAGAAGAGATTGGGGACATACATTCTTAAAGAAAAGAAATTCCAACCAAGAATTTAATATACAGCCAAACTAAGCTTCATAAGTGAAGGAGAAATAGGATCCTAGTCCAGATAAGCAAATGCTAAGGGAACTTGTTACCCTAAGACCTGTCATGGCTGGGTGCAGTGACTCACACCTGTAATCCCAGCACTTTGGGAGTCCCAGGTGGTTGGGTCACCTGAGGTCAGGAGTTCAAGACCAGCCTGGCCAACATGGTGAAACCTCATTTCTATTAAAAATACAAAAAGGTAGCCAGGAGTGGTGGTGCATCCCTGTAGTCCCAGCTACTCAGGAGGCTGAGGCAGGAGAATCACTTGAACCCGGGAGGTGGAGGTTGCAGTGAGACAAGATTGCACCACTGCACTCCAGCCTGGGCAACAGAGTGAGACCCTGTCAAAAAAAAAAAAGATGTATCTTAAAAGAGGTCCTAAAGGGAGTGCTAAATATAGAAATATGGAAAGGAAAAACACATAATAGCCACCACAAAAACACACTGAGGTACATAGATCACCGACACTATAAAACAGCCTCACAGTCTGCATAATAACCAGCTAACAACATGATGACATGATCAATTCCATACATACCAATATTAACCTTGAATGTAAACAGGCTAAATACACCAATGAAAAGGCATAGAGTGGCAAGTTGAATAAAGAAGCAACACTCCAATAGCATACTGTCTTCAAGAGACCCGTTTCCCATGCAACAACATCAATAGGCTCAAAGTAAAGGGATGGAGAAAAGTCTCCCAATCAAATGGAGAAAAGAAAAAGCGAGGGTTGCTATTTTAATTTCAGACAAAACATAATTTTATCCAAAAAAGATTAAAAGAGACAAAGAAGGGTATTACATAATGGTAAAGGTCTAATTCAACAAAAAGACCTAACTATGTTAATATATATACACCCAGCATATAGGAGCACTGAGATTTGTAAAGCAAGTTCTTAGAGACCTACAAAGAGACTTAGATTCCCACGCAATAATAGTGAGAGACTTCAGCACTCCACTAACGTTATTAGAAAGATCATCAAAACAGAAAACTAACAAACATATTCACGACCTGATCTCAACACTTGACCAAATGGACCTAACAAATATCTAAAGAGCACTCCACTCCAAACCAACAAAATATACATTTTTTATTATCTGCACATGACACTTTCTCTAAAAGCAACCATACAGCCGGCCATAAAACAATTCTCAGCAAATCCAAACAACCCAAACTCATAAAAACTACACTCTCAGACCACAATGCAATAAAAAATTAAAATCAATAATAAGAAAATCACCCAAAACCAAACAATTACATGGAAATTAAACAAATTGCTCTTGAATGACTTTTGGATAAACAATAAAATTAAGGCAGAAATAAAATATTCTTTGAAACTAATGAGAGCTAAGATATGACATATCAGAATCTCTGGGATATTACTAAGGTGGTTAAGAGGGAAATTTATAGCACTTAATGCACACATCAAAAAGTCAGAAAGACCTCGAATTAACCACCTGACATCACACCTGAAGAAACTAGAGAAACAAGAGCAAAACAACCCCAAAGCTAGCAGAAGACAAGAAATAACCAAAATCAGAGCTGAGCTGAAGAAAGTTAAGTTGTGGAAAACCATATAAAAAGTAATGAGTCCAGGAGTTGGTTTATTGAAAGAATACATAAGATAGGTAAACCATTAGCTAGTCTAATAAAGAAAAAAGAAAGAAGATCCAAATAAACACAATCAAAAATGAATAAAATGATGTTACCACTGACCCAACAGAAATACAAAAAACCCTCAGAGACAGTTATGAACATCTCTATGTACATAAGCTAGAAAACCTAGAAGAAATGGATAAACTATTGGAAACTTACCACCTCCAACAATTACACAAGGGATACATTGAATTCCTGAACAGACTAATTACAGTTCTAAAATTGAATAAGTAGTAAAAAACCTACCAACTGGCAAAAGCTCAGGACCAAATTCACAACTACTTTTTACCAGATGCATAAAGAAGGGCTTGTAACATTCCTACTCAAACTATTCCAAAAAAATTAAGGAGGAGAGATTTCTCTATAATTCATAATATGAGGCCAGCATTGTCCTGATACCAAAACCTGGCAGAGACAACAAACAGAAGAATTCAAGGCAATATTATTGGTAAAAATAGATGCAAATATCCTCAACAAAATACTAGCAAACCAAATCCAGCAGCACATAAAAAAGCTAATCCACCATGATATTCAACAAGATAGACAAAAACATTTAATAGATAAAGGACTCCCTGTTCAATAATTTGTGCTGGGACAACTGGCTTGCCAGGTGCAAAAGATTAAAACTGGATCCCTTCTTTACACCATATACAAAAATCTACTAAAGATGGATTGAAGACTTAAGTGAAAAACCTAAAAATATAAAAACCCTGGAAGATAACCTAGGAAATACTATTCTGGTCATAGAATGTGGCAAAGATTTTATGATGAAAATGACAAAAACAACTGCAAAAGAAATAAAAAAGTGATAAATGGGAATCATTAAACTAAAGAGCTTCTGCACAGCAAAAGGAACTCTAAACAGAGTAAACAGATGACCTCCAGAACTAACTGTTCTTGTTAGTTCTCTTAGGATACTGGCCTCCAGTTGGCATCCATGTTGCTGAAAAATGATATGATTTTGTTTTTTTATGGCTGTGTAGTATCCCATGGTCTATATGCACCACAATTTCTTTATTCAGTCTACTGTTGATGGGCATTTAGATTGAATCCATGTTTTTGCTATTGTGAATAGTGCAGTGATGAACATGAGTGTTCATGTGTCTTTATGACAGAACAATTTATATTCCTTTGGGTATATACCCAATGTGGGATTGCTGGCTTAAATGGTAATTCTGTTTTAAGTTCTTGAGAAATTGCCACGCTGCTTTCCACAATGACTGAACTTATTTACATTCCCACCAGCAGTGTATAAGCTTTCCCTTTTCTCTACAATCTCCCCAACATTTGCAAACATTGCAAATATTTGGGAGAAACATTTGCAAACAATGTAAGTATTTGCAAGTATTTGCAAACAATGTAAATATAAATTTGTTTAAGTTACTTATTGATTTTGGATACTAGACAAAGGTCTATAAGTAACTTAAGCAAATTTATAAGAAAAAACAACCTCATGAAAAGCAGGCAAAGGACGTGAACAGAAACTTTTCAAAAGAAGACATAAGTGCAGCCAATAAGCATATAACAATGCTCAACATCAATAATCATTAGATAAATGCAAATCAAAATCACAATGAGATATCATCTCACACCCATCAAAATGGTTATTACTAAAAAGTCACAAATAATAGATGTTGGGGAGGTTGTAGAGAAAAGGGAAAGCTTATACACTGCTGGTGGGAATGTAAATAAGTTCAGTCATTGTGGAAAGCAGCGTGGCAATTTCTCAAAGAACTTAAAAGAGAATTACCATTTAAGCCAGCAATCCCACATTAGGTATATACCCAAAGGAATATAAATTGTTCTGTCATAAAGACACATGAACACTCATGTTCATCACTGCACTATTCACAATAGCAAAAACATGGATTCAATCTAAATGCCCATCAACCATAGACTGAATAAAGAAATTGTGGTGCATATAGACCATGGGATACTACACAGCCATAAAAAAACAAAATCATATCATTTTCCAGCAACATGGATGCCAACTGGAGGCCAGTATCCTAAGAGAACTAACAAGAACAGTTAATCAAATACCTCATGTTCACACTTACAAATGGGAGCTAAACATTGAGTACATATGGACACAAAGAAGGAAGCAA
This sequence comes from Symphalangus syndactylus, assembly GCF_028878055.3. Taxonomy (NCBI): domain Eukaryota; kingdom Metazoa; phylum Chordata; class Mammalia; order Primates; family Hylobatidae; genus Symphalangus; species Symphalangus syndactylus. The sequence continues at coordinate 107,624,737 of NC_072426.2, read as the reverse complement.
CAGACACTGGACCTACTAGAGGGTGGAGGGTATGAGAAGTGTGAGAAATGAAAAGCTACCTATTGCATTTTATGCTTCTTACCTGGGTGACAAAATAATCTGTACACCAAACTCCTGTGATATGCACTTTACCTATATAACAAACCTCTACGTGTATGCTGAACCTAAATAAAAGTTAGAATAGTAAACAAAACCAAAAAAGAGCAAGTGTTTCTATATGGTCATGAATGATATCTCATTCCGAGACAGGTGAGGGAGGCAGACTTTATATAAAGAGATCACATTTAAATTATTTGTATTATTCTCCCAAAAGCACATCTAACCCATTACACCAGTTACTCTACTATTTATCAATTAATATCAACCAAGTGGTCCCCATCTAAGTTTCTTGCTTTGCCTCTTTATTATAATATGTGAATATGTCTAATTACATTTTAAAAATCAAGATTTTAATAATAAGGTGTCCTGAGACTCTTTGTAAACCCAAATCTCAAATTTCATAAATCCGACTTGGGAATTTGATTAACTTAATTTCTTTTTGGCATTCATCTGGTTTCCCCTTAAGTTTTTAGCTGGAAACAAGGGCAACTTCTAATTTGGACAAGCCAATACTCATCAGATTTAAATATTATCCCTCCCCAAATTTGTATTACACATTATAAATATTTATAAAATACCTATTTATCATGGAGAATAAGTTCTACATGTTCATTATTTTCTTTATGCATGTGTTTGGTTTTAGAATAAGAAAAAAAGCTAGAAAATTGGTGATTCAAATCAATAATTGCCATCATAAATGTTTTTAGGAATAATTTTCAGGAGTGTTCTTGGATATACAATTATAATATCTATTAATTTTCTCAGCATTGAGACCATATTACAAGTTTGTTCATAAGCAAAGTGAAGTATAAGGAAAAGATTGTCAGAGAAACTTTCATTTCATATCTAACAGAAGAACAATAAATAACTTATTTATTAGGAGGAAAGATAAGCACCCATTTACTTTTTTATTGTTCTGGTTATAATATTTATATTTACTGCCTAGAATGACAAGATTTCATATTCATTTTACATATTAAACAAAATTATGCTTTAATACAAGTATTTAAAATTAACATACAGTTTCCTTTTTAAAAATAGTATGAAGAACACTTTTACTATGATTTGTAACTTTGACATTGTTGAAATCTCCTCTGTGACACAGTATACAGTCAACATTGGCAAGTGTTTATATTATTGTTGGTATATATTTCAAATCTTGTTACTTTGTCTTTATACTATGTTTTATCAAATACATATTAATTTAGGTTACCCATGTATTTACCTTTCCCATTGCCCTTCAGCATATGGTGCCCTGGCTTGCCCTATCTTGCAGCTGCCTTTTATGTTGACAGCACTATATTATGAAATTATAAAGAGAATTGAGAGTTCAAGAAGATGTGAGATTCAAGAGAAAGTTATTAGTAATGAATATTTTCCTTGCTAGGCTCTGGAATCTAAATTTTGTCCCCTCAAACCAACACATCTATTAGAAGCTCAGCTTAGCTTCTTGGCATTTCTCACACAGCTTTTCTTTCAACATGGGGACAGATAAATGCCTCTAGTTGAACAGTCACCCTAAAAGGTAAGCTTACCTTCTGAGACTTTTTTTCTTTCCTGGACCTTGGTCTGACAATTCTTCACAGCCTCAGTTGCTCACTAAAGCCTTCAAACAATCTTCAAGAAGATACATTAAAATATTTTGTCTGGCTTGTCTAGTTGTTCAATGAGAGAAAACTGGTTGAAACTGCATACTCCACTACAGCCAGAACTAGAAACCTGCCAAATAATTTTTAAACATGAAGCATTAACCTTGTGGTGAAATGCATTTCCCCTCCCTTTTTCTCCACATAGGTTACATATAGTTCATGAATAAATATTAGTTTTGGTAGAATGATCCAGGCTTTTCCATGAATTTTTATTCCTACATTTTGTTTTTATTAATGAAAGTTTTAAGAACTAGTTTTCACAGGTAAAGATAGGTAGTACTGGTCAAATTTTTTGTACAGTGATATCACTCAATTATTTTTATAACACAGAGCTTTATAGTCAAAATAGCATAGTAAAATATCATATAATTGATTTCATCATCTACCATTTGTAAGCCTAAGTTTCAATTAATTTTGTGGAAATCTATAAATTGGAGCCTCTTGAATTGTAATGGGATTTGTTTCTCTGTCCTTAACTTTCTTACCAGTAGCATCAATTTGTTTAATCACCGTTTTATTTGATGACTTGAAGATTTTTTTTTACATGCTAGCACAATGCTCCATATTAACACTTTGAGATGAATAAGGGACTTGCCTTTCTTTTGTAAAGGCAAAAGAAGGATTGTGCAGAGGAGATGGGAAAGTAAAACTAATTTTGCAACCTTTTGGCAGGTCAATTTAGAAAAGAGTAAATGCAATAACAGGATCAGGAAATGAATACCTGCAAAAAAATATACTGACCTGCGAGTCTCATGAAAAATCATCATATACTCCCTTGAGTAATGACTACCTGAATTTGAAGAAAGCTGATATACCTCCAAACCTCAGAAATTCTCAGCTCCAATACAGGTTAGTAATTTTTTGCCTCAATATATAAAATAAATAGTGCTGGGTAAGCTTAAAACCCTTTGACACAGGCAGAGTTCCTATGTTTTCTTTTCTTTTTCATCCGTTTCCTATCTTAACCACCCAACTAATAAAGATAATCATATGATATTCCATTAGATTTAAGATTAGTATCATATTATTTTCTGGCTTGCATTTACAAATTGTATGTTTATTGTATTTCCCTTGATGCATAACTGTCATCCTATGAGGGTTGGTATTCAATATAATTAAAAATTGCTTAAAAATCTTTAATAATATTTTCTGTCATTTTCTTGATATCTTTTTCCTTCTTTTTTTCGTTCCTTCTTTCTTTCTTCTTTTTCTTTTCTTTTTTTTCTCTTATGTGTCTTAAAGCTTCTGTAATTAGGAATAACTAATAAGACATGAGCATTTATGCTTCACTTCTTGTTTTAGATTCTATTAAATAAATTCAATTCTTGTCTTTTTCTTGAATCCCCTCCTCTTTTGAAGTATACAGAGGGGAGTAATGTTTCATATCTCCAACCTCTCTCTCTCTCTCTCTCTCTCTCTCTTTGTCTGTGTATGTTTGTGTTTGTGTGTATGTGTATTATATTAAAGGCTGGTGTCATTCCACTTCTTGATTGTTCTTATAGGACATTTCCCCTCTTTCTTCTTCTCAGACTTTCCTTCTTTACATCTCTGTCTTTCAAGATTTAAAACTTTCTTCTCTTCTGCAAGCTTTTAGGATCTTCTCTTTATTCCAGGACTTTAATTTCAGAGTGGTATATGAGATATCTTGGAGTGATCCTGTTGGCATTCATTGATCTTTAATTTGGTGGGTCATTTCATATGAGTGTATCTTTGAGCCCTGGGAAATATTCTTGAATTATTTATTTGATTATGTATTTTTCTGTTTTTATGGTTTTTTTTAAACACTCATTCTCTAACTGGAATTCTTTTAATTTTTAATTTTGTGGGTACCTAGCAGGGTATATATTGATGTGTTACATGAGCTATTTTGATATGGGCATATAATGCATAATAATCACATCAGGGTAAATGAGGTATTCATCACCTCAAGCATCTATCCTTTGTGTTACAGACAATCCAATTATACTCTTTTAGTTATTTTTAAATGCACAATTGAATTTTTTTTACTATAGTCACCCTCTTTTGCTAGAAAATACTAGGTCTTATTCATTCTTTCAAGGTATTTTTTGTACCCATTAACCATCTGACATCCTCCCTCACTCCCATACTATCCTTCCCAGCTTCTGGTAACCATCCTTCTCACTCTCTGTCTTCATGAGTTCAATTGTTTTAATATTTAGCTCTCACAAATAAGTGAAAACATGCAGTTTGTCTTTCTATGCTTGGCTTATTTCCGTTAACATAATGACCTCCAGTTCCATCCATGTTGTTGCAAATGACACGATATCATTCTTTTTATGTCTGAACAATACTCCATTGTGTATATGTACCACATACCTAGGTATTGCTGATGGTTATTTAGGGTTCACGGCTCTTTAGTCACCAGGTTATGGGTCCTGCCAGGACTGAGTCCTTCCCTTCAAGACAACAAGTTCCCTTCTGGTGCAGGGTATGCCTAGAAATGTTATCTTGGATCTAGGGAGTGGAATGGGTGACCTCACAACTCTGACTGGTGTCCTATCATACTGTGACTGAGCTGGTATTCAAGATTCAAGACAAAGGTCCTCTTTACTCTTCCTTTTCCTCTCCTCAAGCAGAAGGATGGGTTCTGATTTGGAGCTGTAAGCTGTGCTGCCTAGGTTTCAGGGAGTATTGGCACAAGTGCTCCCTCAGTTGCCCTGGCTGGTGTCTCATTAGGTCATGTGTCCCCAAGTCCACTGACTATAAGCCCAGCTCAGCACTAGGACTTGCCTACAAGTTTCAGTCCTTATTGCCTAGACAGCCTTTCTAGTTTATGCAGTGCCCCAGAGCACTTTAGCCAATGGTGGCAAGGCTTACCAGAACTCAAATTCTGACTGCTGGAAAGAGCCATTCCCCTCTGGTGAGAGCTGGTCTAATGCTATCTCCATGGGTGGGATTCAGCTGAGTTCAGTGATGTTTTGCTTTCCATTGAGACAAGGGAGCATGGGTTTAATGCAATGTTTCACAATCACTGTGCTGTCCCTCCTCCAAGCATACAGATTCTCTCTCTGCTCCAGGCTACTGGAGTATGTGGGAGGGAGTGGCATCAGCAATGCAAGACTGTTTTCCCCGTGCTTTTCAGTGCTTCTTTTAGAGATACGAAGTTAAAATCAGGTACTGTGAATGCTCACTTAATTTTTGGTTCTTATGAAAGTGCTTTTTCTGTTTAGTTGTTAAATTTGGTATTCTTGTGGGGGAGATGATTCGTTGGAGGCTTCTATTTGGCCATCTTGCTTTGCCTCTCTTTTTAGTTTTTTTGAAGATTTTATTTTCCTATCTTTTCTCTCCTGTTTTTCATCAACATTTCAGGGGACTTCCTGAATATTGCTATCTAACTGTTCTATTGAACTTCGTTAAAATTTTTCTATAATATTATTTCTATAGTTCCATTTCTGGTTATTATTAATTTTATGATATCTTGTTCATATTTCATCAGTGCCCCAATAGTTTGTATATAGGTGAACATAAACTTATGTAAGTATTTTCTTTCTGAGAATATAAAATAATTATATGTATTTGCAAATAATGTGTGTGTGTATGTGTACATGTGCATGTATATATACATATATACACATTATGTATACACACACTATATATATATACACACATATATAGTTTCTGTTTCCTAAATTGTTTCTGCTTTTCTCTAATTAATTTTTCTTTTTGTTTTTCTTTCATCCTTGTCTTTATGATAAAAGACTTTACTCAACTTTCTGATGAATCTTTAAGTATAATTTGGAGATGTATGCACACGGATGAGGATAGATGAAAAGAGTTTCATTGTAAGCAATCTGGTGGGAATCAGATAATTTTTGGAGTAGGTCATGAAATATCATTTTCCTAGATTGGGGAGTACTAGTTAGCTGGATTTGGGCTGATAAAATCGGAAATCTGGAATTTCTGCTGTTCTGATATAGACTTTTAAATAACTATCCTGCTTTGCAGCCTTACCATTTATCCCCGTCTTTTGAGATATTTGTTCACTCAATAAATAAAACTTTCTAGAGTATCATATTGCAGTTCAATTTGATTTTTTGAGGTGTGGCTTTTCTTTTAACACTTAGATTTCAGTGTTCACTGCTCATCTAAATCAGTTAACACTCTAAACTAATTTACTCTTCTATAATTTCACTGACATCTCCCATCTGTTGTTGTGCTCTCTGCTATTCTCTTTGTCTTCATTGGTTTATAAAATTATATGCTTTTACTGGTGCTGAACTGGAATTTTGTGAAGCAGAAATCGTAAAGATATTTCTCAATATATTTATCTGAAGAATTAAAGTTGATTTCAAGGCCAATGGTATTTTCTGATATTGATATGAGAGGAGTAAATATTTCAGTTTTTAAAATCAAAGAAGTAAACATCTAGAGGAAAGAATCTACCTTGCCTTCACACTCAGGATATCATATTACCAAACTGCTTAAATGATGTGCTATAATAGAATGAGACTGAGAAATAGGATATACACTTATTTCCATCTTGTTGCAATAACTCGTGTGTGTGTGTGTGCATGTGAGTCTGATTCCTCTTTCCAACATCTTTAAAGCCTAAGGCACCTTTTTTTAATATACTGAAAAATGACAAATATTGTTCTTCGAAGCACAGACCCTAGTTTATCATAAGAAGTGCTTATCAGTTTTTTAGTATATATTTTCAAAACTACGTTTAAAGAATAATATAAGACCAAAAGAATGGGCTTGCCTATTTTTAGATAAATTTTGGAAAAATGACAAATCTATTTTTCTTACTCTTCTTCTCAATTTATTTTATTATGTTTTATCTTCAAAATTCTATATTTTTTTTTCCTTTTTTCCAAATACCTTTTAAGTAGTCTCAATCATTTCACAATTGGCTAATTAGTGATATGCACATAGTTTTCAAATTGACATTTCCAGCCCTGTTTTATTCTTGAGCAGCATAACTACATTTTCATTTCTTATTAGACACTTAGATCCTAATATTTTTCATCACCTCAACTCATATTTAAAAATGCTGTTTTTGTCACAAGTCGATTGTGATTATAAAGAATGAAATACTATTTTTTCTGTCTCATAAGAGTTATTTTAATTTACTTCCCCAAAAAGAAGATATAGCTACTTTGCTTCCAGAAAGACGGAGTAGATATCTATATATAACTAGAATCCCTGAACATTATACATAAAACAAGCACTAGAAGACTGAAAGGTAGAAAGAAAACAGATCGCCTAGACACATAGGATACAAGAAACGACATGGTGTTGAATTCCGTAGGTTTTCTTTTTGCCTCATATATTGACAGCTTGGAGCTAAAGAAGCCAGCAATTCCAAAGCATGAATAGATACGCACCACCAAAAACAGACTTCCACTGTTGACAAGTTACAACAGCTCACCTTAATGCTCCCTTCAGGGTGGTGTCAGAAAAGGCTGAGTCAGGAGGCAGAACTTTCATCTTCAATGAGCAGTAATAGGGTCACACCTGTTGTGCCAATGGAGATCATGTGGAAATCCTGGGCTTCCATCCTCAACTGGCCATGACAAATCATTCCTCCCTCTCACCACTGGGATGATGTCAGAGTGCTAGATGAGGCCTAGTGAACAGACTTTCATCACAGCAAAATGGTAGAGGCCATCACCACCCTCCCTCATTATGTCAATGGAAACCATGTATGAAGCAGTAACTCCCCACATTGTTTCCACTCCCACCACTCTTACACTCCCAGTCACAGAACTGTTAGTGGAGGCTTAGTGGGGAGCCACAACTCCCACCTCTACACAGCAGTGACACAGAGCCCACTTCTTAAGATGTCAAATGTGACAAATGGAAAAAGTGAACTTCTATAGCACATGGCTGTGAAGAAGTGGCACTACCCATGACACTGCTTGGGCATATCAGCAAAAACATAATATTTAGGTAAGATAGTGTCTTATTATATAATATGCAAAATATGTATATTTTAAGGAAAAAAATATTTGTTATACCAAGAACCAGGGAAATCTCAAACTAAATTCAAATAGATAATAAATGTCAACACTAATATGACAGACATAGTAATTATCTGACAAAGCTTTCTAAACAGTCATCAACGACGAACCATTTGAAACAAACACATTAAAATATAGTTTCAGCAAAGAAATAGAAATTATTAACAATGAAATAAAGATGTGAAGAAGAAACAAATGGAAAATTTAGAACTAAAAAAATACAATAACTGAAATAAGAAACTCAATGGGCAGGATCAACAGAAAAGAAAAGACAGAGAAAAAGATAATATGTTAGAAGGTAGAATAGTAAAAATTACCAATTTGAATATCAGAGACAAAGCAGACTATAAACAAAAAGGCTCAGAGGCTTCTCTGACTATAACAGAAGATATAACGTTAGTGTCACTGGAGTCACAGAGAGAGAGGAGAAAGCTGTCAGCATGAGAAATCACATGGCCATATCATTCAATATACACACACAAAATAACACTTGATAACCACTTCATATTTATTCATAATAAAAACTCCCAGAAAAATAGGAATGGAGATAACTAACTCATCTTGATAAAGCATACAAAAAACCTCTAGGCAATGTTATACTTAAGGATGAAAGACTTGGTGTTGTTCTCCTACAATTGAGAACAAGACAAGAATATCTATGGTGCTCAGGTTTATTCAGCGTAAAACTGGAAGTTTTTGCAAGTGCAATAATGGAAGAAAGAAATAATAAAGATACACAGCCAGAAAAGGAAGAAACGAAACTGTCCTTATTATAAATGATATAATTATCCCAATAGGAAACATCAAGGAATCTACCAAAAAACATCTAGAACTTACAAGTATGTTTAGCAAGTTTGGAGAGTATTAAATACATAGTAAAAAATCAACTGTATTTCTAAATACTAGTAATAAATATGTGGATACTAAAATTAGAAAATACAATAAGATTTTCAATCATTAGATATTAATAATTTGTTAACATTAAAGCTTAAATAATATTATGTATTAATTCATACCTAAATTAAATATTTAGGTATAATTCTAACCAGAAATGTATAGAACTTATATGCTTAAAAATAGAACCCACTGCTAATAGAAATGAAAAATGTAAAAACATGCAAAGAAATACTATGCTCATGGACTGTAAGACTCAACATGGCAAAATTGTCAACTGTCTTCAAATTGATATATAGATTTAATGCTTTTCCCATCAAAATCACAGTAATATTTATGTAGATATAAACTATTTTAATATTTATGTAGAAAGGCAAAAGATCTAAAATTACTAAAACAATTTTGAAAAAGAGTATAAAATAGGGTGAAACACTAACCAATTTCAAGATCATGATATAGAGTACTCAAAACTGTGCATTATTGATATTTCAATTAATATGGAGAGGATACACACTCAGATCAATATCAGATCAATAAAACAGTATAGCGCATCCAGAAAAGGCCGACATAAATATGCCCAACTGATTTTTTTTTTACAAAGGTGCAAAAGCACTTCAATGAAGGAAAGATAGCCTTTCAACAAATGGTGCTATAGCAATTTGGACATCAATAGTTACAAAATAAAACTCAATCTATGTCTCATACGTTATATAAAATATTAGCTCAAAATACATCACAGACTTATGTATGAAATCCAGAACTTTGACACTTTAAAACAACATACAAAAGTCTTCATAATCTAGGCGTAGGCAGAGTACTTAGTCTTGACACTGAAAGCATGGTCCATACAGAAAATTTGATGAATTAGACTTCATCAAAATTAAACATTTTTTTCTGCAAAACACTCTATTAAGATGAAAAGACAAGACACAAATTGAGAAAGAATATTTATAAACAATGTTTATGACAAAGCATTAGAATCTGGTATATGTAAAAGACTCTTAAAACTCAACATTAAAAAAAAATTATCAATCCAATTAGAAAATTGTCCAAAAAAACCATGGGGAACATTTCAGTGAAGAGATACACAGATGGCATATGTATGAGTCTTCTAGTACTGTCATAATAAAATACCACAGACTAGGTGGCTTAAACAATAGAAAAAAAATTTTTCATTGCTCTGGAGGCTAGATGTCCAAGATTTAGGTGCCCTTAAGAGTTGTTTGCTAGAGAGGCCTTTCTTTCTGGCTTGCGAATGACCATCTTCTCATTGTGTCCTTACATGACCTTTTGTCTGTGCAGTTCAGGACAGAGAGAGCTCTCTCATATGTCTTCCTCTTCTTATGAGGACACCAGTCCTACCAGACCAAGGCCTCACCCTTAAGACCTCACTTAACCTTTATTTCCACTACATAGGCCCTCCTATGTAGTGTACTTTATTCTTGTTTTGTTGTGTATTAATATGAAAACCATGACAAAGTCATATTTATCTCCAAATAAAGTCATATTGAGGGTTAGAACTTCAATATATGATTTTTGTGGAGAAGACCATTCAATCTATATCAGCATATAAATCCATAAAAGACGTTTCAAGTCATTAGTAACCAGGAAAATGCAAATTAAAGCCACAATGAGATATCATTACTAACATCAAACCCTAGCATGTATTCAGAAAAACTAGATCATTAAAACATCACTGCCAACAATGTAAAATGGTCTAGCCAGTATACAAGATGATCTGGTGTTTTCTTAAAATATTAACAGTAAAACTATCATACAATCCAGAAATTGAATTCTTGGACATTTTCCCCAAAGAAATGAAATTGTATGTTTACACAAAAACCTGTACATGAATGTTTATCATACCTTTATTTGTACAGTCTAGATTCTCTACGTGAGTTGGAAGGTTAAACAAAGTGAATATAGATACCAGGGAATATTACTGAGCAATAAAAAGGAAATAAACTACCAATGCATAAACAGCTCAGATGGATATCAAAGGCTTATACATAGTGAAAAAAATGCAATCTCAAGGGGTCACATACTTTATGTGACATGTTAGTTACAGTTATATAACATTTTTGAAGTTGACAAAATTTAGAGAAATGAAGAAGAGATTAGTGCTTGTCAGGAACTAATGAGGTGATAGGGGCCAAAGGAAAAATAGATGTGGCTATAAAACAGTAATGGGGGATCCTTCCAGTGATGGAACTCTTCTGTCAATATCCTTGTTGTGGTATTATACTATAGTTATTAAGATGTTACCATTGATGGAAATTATGTAAAGGATACAAGGGATCTCTCTCTATTATACTGAAATTTTCATCTGAATTTATGCTTAAAATATAAAAATATTTAATTTAAAACTCCAGAATTGCAATCAAAACCACTAGCATAATTATATATATATATATATTTATATATATATATATACAACTAAAGTAGTCTCTTTAAAAAAAATTCAAAATATATTAGAAACACAGGCAATATTGTTAAAAAAAGTTCATAGACTTGAAGATGACTAAATTAGGCTTGTTAATTTATATGGAGAAAGAGCTCTCTTATTCTCATTAAAGTTTATTATTTGTCTAGTATTAAGTCTCATTAATTTATAGTCACTTCTTTGTCACTGTAGAAAGGTACTGCAGATGACCAGAAGGAATTAGTGTATTTTTTTCATAAAATTTATGGTTTCACTTACAATTGGGATTTTGTGTTTAAGGTTCTTTGTGTGGATATCATCATTCCACTAAAAAGGCAAGGTAGGTGAGGAAGAAGCATCAGGACCTGTTATATAGATGCTTAGATTCAGAATTACTTTTTGTCATGGTTTTTGTATTAATACACAACAAAACAAGAATAAGCACAATATTCTGAATTTTGAGTCCTTTATTCCAGTGGTTAATACTGAATATTCTTTTTAAAAATATCTAGTCTTTTTTATTTAAAGTATTTACCAGTGTCCTCATGAGACCTGGGCTCTGATGTATACACAAATTACAACTTGAAACAGTGCTCATATCCTTAGGAAAAGGATGGTGGCATGTGGGATGCAATTTAAGTAGATGTGGGGACAAATGTTGGAAACTGGTTGGATTTGTTGTTTGTTTTTGGTGTTTTTAATCCAAGATTTTCCTAAATATTTTAGGTGGTAGACTGAATTTTCTAGATAATTAGCTCTATTCTCTACAGGGTTATTACAATGGATTTGGCCCTTAGTTTGTTGATTTTACCTGCCTTGATTTGCATGCATGTAAAGAAGTCATTGCATCCACTTAAGCATTTATGGCCACAGGTTATGTTGCCTATTGAGGAGACCTTGCTCTATCTCAGTAAACAAGGGTGCCCATCCACATTCAGCAGAGCTTAGCAACGTGAATAATCAAAGCAATAGCTTGCAGTTGTGCATATAAAATCAATTTTAAAATATACCAAGTTCATTTCTGGAAACTGTTACAGATCAAGGCTTATTACATTCTATTTTTTTCCTAGTGTCTTTAGGAAAGAAATTTGTTGATGTTGAACTAAGTGAGCAACAGAATTGCTCTTATTTAGTGTGGTCAAGCTCTAATTTGCAACTAGGATTTCAAGGCAACTAAGTGCTAATTTGCAGGTCTATAATACATGTTATTTAGCTACTTCAAAGCATGGTTATAAACAGTCGAGACAACAGAATTTTTTAAAGAGAAGAAAATTATCACAGTCATGCTTCCAAAGCAAATAAATAATTTAAAAATACCTAATTACTATGTATCTGCTTAGGTTTTATGTAACACCAAAAATAATTTGTGAGCAAAACTTACAAAAATATAAAACTAAAACTTAAACACACACACACATTTTTATTTCTTCTTGTAAAATACCAAAAACTCTTGCATCAGGATTATATAATGCAAATCTTATTAAATTTATTCACATGATGACTGTATCCTTTCCCACTCAAGCATAATAAATATAGGTGCTTCTTGTCATTTTTTTTTAAATTGGAGATGACAATTATATGGACTTTCCTATTATGATCAATTTCACATAGGATTAGTGGTCACATTTTACTATATTTTGACTTTGCTCTGTTTCATATTCCAGGGAGAAATGAACTGACAAGAGATTACTTATATAGGAAAAGTTGACACACATCATGGAACACATAATGATCTCCTCTTATTCATAATAGTCCATATTTTGACAAAGAAAATTCAAAAGTGAAAGATTAACTTATTAAAATAATTAATAATGACTGGAAGTACTTGATGAAACCAGATCAATTTTGAGAGTAAAATAAACACTGTTTTCTAAATATGAGAGAGGAAATAAAAATACAACTTCACTGTGTATACACTTAAACCTTGTACACATTTGACTGGGCTAAAAAAATTAAATGGTTTAATGGAAATTAAGCTTTAAATTTAGAATATATTGAGAATATTCATGTCATTGCAACTTGTACATTTTTTAATATAAATATTTGTGGCAATGAACAACCTACTCTGAAATTAACCTAGGGGGGTGATGTATCCCATAAGCTTCAAAATCTCTGGATCCAATGCCTCTAGGGGACATTCCCAGGCTGTTTTTGTAATCAGCTGGTACCTTATATCCATGGTGCCACAGCCAAGTAGCCTGTGTATAGTCTATCAAAGAATAATAACGATTATATTATTTTTTCTTTTTCTAAAAGAAATGTTTTCTATTTTTATCTAAAATAATGTACATAAAATAAAAAGAGAAGAAAAGCAAGTACCATTTAATTTATGTCTAATCATGTAACCCATTTTTATTGGCTCAGTTTATGACTATATATAACATCTGAAGACATGTATAAACATTAAGCATTGTTCTAGGTTCATTAAAATCAGAAAAATAGTTTACAATAGCTAACAAAATTAAATTGTAACTTCACATTAAAAGGTTATATTTCCTTTGTTCCAGAGAGGCTATAAAACTCTAAAGCATAGTGGCAATCAATCTAAACTTCAGACATGAGTTTTGCTGCTTCAGTTCTTTTCAGGCCGTGTCGTTAGTTGAAATAACTCCCTCAGGCTTATTTACACTTTAAATATTTTTTCAATGCCTAAAAGGAACATTTTCAAATAAAATTTCTTAACCTGAAAGCTAAAGTAATCAGTGTATCTAAATTTGTTTTGACTACATCCATTCTTTAAAACACTATTACCCAGAATGCTCAATTGGCAGTGGAGTTCTCCACATTGCAAACTCTGTCTTGAATCTGAAACCTATGGCATCTCTGACTTGGAGTTAAAACCTAAGCATTACTGCCATTTTAGTTAAACTGTCAGCTAAAAGATTTTGAAAACTTAGCAATATAATTTGCTAGACTCTTTCCCTATCTGTGATCAAAGCAGTTATGGCCTAAGTTTAAGCGAACGAGATTAATTTCGATGGGCAAGAAAACAATTAGGGCTTAAATTGTTTTAGTTTCACCAACATTTTGAAGTCATTTTTGACCTACTTTTCACCTTGTCACTGAATCTTGTTTTCCATCCACACATGAAAGATACTCTGTTATGGAAATTGAACAGAACATTTTCAGATTTTGGTTTGATAGCATGTTGTTATCAACTTTTCATTACATTTTGTGACATTTGGTTGATAACCTTTAATAATTAGAAACTTAATTTTGTTACCTAGAAGAGCAAAATGGATTTAAATATGCAATAGAACAATATGTAAAAATATGTCCCAAAATATAATGTGTAACATTAGGTGAAGAGCAATGTTAACCCTTTTGAAAACTCTTTTTCAAATGTGGATACACAGAATACAGAAAAAAAAAAAAAGGTCAATATAGATGTTCTGAAGGAATTGTCAGGCCACATCTATGATTTTTCTACTCATAGCTTATAATTTTTGAAGACTCTCACATCTGAACCTTTGTTATTATGTACTTATGTTTCACTTAAGTATATCCTTACGTGTTGTCTTTCACTTTTTTTTTTTTTTTTTTTTTGGGAGATGGAGTCTTGTTCTGTTGCTCAGGCTGGAGTGCAATGGCACCATCTCAGCTCACTGCAACTTCTGCCTCCCAGATTCAAGTGATTCTCCTGCCTCAGCCTCCCGAGTAGCTGGGTTTACAGGCGCCTGCTACCATACCTGGCAAATCTTTGTATTTTTAGTAGAGAATGAGTTTCTCCATGTTGGCCAGGCTGATCTTGAACTCCTCACCTCAGGTGTTCCACCCACCTCGGCCTCCCAAAGTGCTAGGATTACAGGCGTGAGCCAGCGCATCAGCCCTCTTTCACTTCTTTTGTAGATTTTGCAGTGTCCATTCATGCTTTAAATATGGCAGCAATTACTTGATGTGTCAAGATATTATTTCATTGTCATCCATAAGAAAGAGTAAGGCATAATTTCAGATGGAGCTTGTGGTATGTCAAGTTGTTCAATACATATATTAAAAATATCTTAGAGCATTCATGAGATGTCTTCATCAAATGACCTTCCAATCTGTCCCTAACTTTCCCTATTTAAAGAACAAACCTATGATGTTGAAAAATTTTTTTTAACATAATGTTATTTAATTCCTAACCTTTTTCTTAATCTTCCCTGCTTATTAAATAATTTCAGCAATATACTTCATCTAGTCTTAAGAGTGAAAATCAGTTAATCACAACATATCAAACTGCTTAATTACATTTATCTATAAGACACATGAGTCTGATCCCACCAGTGAATGGAGTTTAAAATACTGACATCTTATGAACTGCACTAATTTTCAGAATACTAGGGTGACTTCTCTGCAGTCATGCGATAAGATTCTTGTATTTTACAGATTTGTTAAACTGTCATAAGTGAGAAAAATTGAGTTAGTCTCATTTACCATTTTTAGTTCAGATAACTGAATATCAGTTAATCCTGATATTGGGATAACGTGTTGATTAAGCAATTTGCATATTCACTTAAACAACATCTTTTAAAAAACACTTTCAATTATCCTAAACAGAATATGCAGTCCTGATCTGGCCATAGGAGAAAAAGTAAGATGTTTCCATAACTGGTAACAAATAGCACTGCAGAGTAGTCAGCTACATTATAGCTATTTTCAACAGTTACATGATGAATTGCCTGTTACTCTGCAGGCTAGTTTTTCCATGTTAAAATTGACAAAGTTGTTCATGTAACCTGCACTGTAATTCTTATTGTGTTAGTAAGTTTTGTCACAACAAAGTGATAATTTACATACATAATACAATAGGAGATACCCAGTTATAATGTTGGCCTATAGCCATACATTTTCCTCAATTGTATGCTTTATAAGAATAAAATATACCTTTATTTTCTTGTTGACATTGTAGTATCTATTTAACTGATCTAAATAAAAGAGGAAAGGCATCTTGGATTTGTTAATAATTTGGTTATTCACTAAGTTACTGCTATTGCTGTGAGTTTTTTGAATACTTTATAGTCTCTTTCAAATTCTTCAAAATAATGGCTTTAGTTCAGTATAAATTTGATGACAAAAATATTTGTGTTATTTGAAAGCATTGGTATTCAACTCTTAAAGCATTAATAAGTATCTTGTCAAAATGAGTAATTGGAGAGTTTGGGATCAGGTACCGGTGGCTACTTAATTATTATAATTTCTTCATGTAGACCTGGATTCTTACTTCAATCTTTTCTATTTCAATTGAAACATTTGATGATGGGACTATGACCCAGAAGCCCCAAATTTTGTATTTTATACTTAAATCTAGAATTTTTCCTTATTTTTACACAATTACTAACATAACAGGTAAAATATAGAATTAGGACAAACTTTAAAATTAAGGTATTTGAGAAATAGGAAGTGTACCCAATTCCTCAAAATAAAGACTGTCTTGCCCTGTGCACTAGTTATTATTCCTTTCTCAGCATTAATTAATTCAGCTGGAACATCACATAAAGAGTTGATGATAACTTTGATACATATAATTGGTTTTTGTTTAACGTTGAAAATTATTCAAGATCAAAAGGAAATAAAAACAGGAAAATGTGATTTGAATGATCATTACTACTATATCTACAAGTAAGAGAGAAGACAAATTAGGAAATTAATAAACAACCCCAAATATAATAATTGTATTTTCAACACTGTTGTATAATTGACATACAAAGCTATTAAGTAAATATGATATACTACAGAGTTTCTTCTACCCTCACCTGTGAAGAATGACTGCAAAGGCATAAGCTTAGTAATTGCTTTAATTATCGGAGATTCTCCAGTTTAGGTAGGAAAAATGAAATATGTAAGTTCATTCCTCATGAAAGCACATTTTGGTTAAATACCTCCAAACGTCTGAGTAGATTACTGCATTACATGGTGAATGAAAATTTCAATTGAGATATATTTTTAAAATGGTTACAATTCTATTGAACCAAAGAAATATCTGGGCTATTCTTAAACTTTGATTTCAGATATTTGTGGTTACAAATAAGTCTCTCAAGCATATTTATTAGTTTATTTTTCATTAAAGACACACAAATATTAAATTTACATTCTATACATGTATATATTCCAGTTTCTAAAATCTTATGAAATTACTATTTTTAAAATAGTTCCTTGAAGGGCAACATTTTTTTCCTTTGTCATCAGGAAGACTTCTAAATAAGGTTGTAATTCCTGATTTCTTCAATTGAATAAAATCTTTTGGGAAAAAAGCATGTTTTAAAATGATTTCTAAAATATTATTACAGTGTTTAACCATCTTTGCTGTCAGAAAATTTCAAAATTAATGTAACAATTTTGCAGCATAGCAACATTTACAAATCTACTCTCCTTCTCCAACTCTCTTTAAAATACTAAAGGAAATATTTTAAATGTTCTGACACATCATAAGCATGACCACATCAGAAAAAAAAACCCTGGTGCAACTGTAGAGAAAAAAACACAAGTTTAGACTCACTGCAGCCTGCCTACCTCAGGCACCATGACTGGCTACGCTTCCCTCACAACCCTCGGGAGGGCAGACTCCACTGTGGAGTCCTTCGTAGACCTTCCCTTCCTACCCAGGGCTATGTTTGAGATCTTTTCAATTTCCTGAAGTAAAAGCAACATTTTTTTTTCCATTTATCTGCAGAGCCCTGAGAGCATCAACTTCTTAATTTGATAAAGTAAACTATGACAGTGTGTTAATGAGGGCTGAGCCATTTGTATATTTTAATAGTAATTTTCTAGAGATAATTATTTCACCTCAATTCAAAGACGTGCCTCTAGCTATGGGAATTTTATTTCAGATGTAAACAGAGCAGGACCCCATGGTATTCTGGAACACTCACCGTTTCCATCATCTCTTTTTGTATTATTTGCACTCTCTGTTCTTTGTTCAGGGCTGGAGATGAGTAGGCTTGGGGATTGGGAAGGGATCTGTTATATTTCAAAGCTCTTTCAACCCTGTGGGGATGATGCTTACATTGAACCAGGGACTCTAGTAGTGACCAATTCTTTCTTTTCTGAACCACCACTGCAATATGAAAGAGACTCAAATTTAAAGCATAAACTAACTGTTCAATCACTTACCAGTCCTTTCTGTCTCCCTCAAGCGGGTGCATGGCCATGCTTTCAGCTGAGTTTAATTCTAAACAGCAAGTCATAGTGGCAGAAAGGAAGGCATGCTTGTAGACTTAGACTCTGCCTTTAACTGTGTCACAGATTGTCATGTAATTATAAACCAGTCAGTGTTTGTTTTTTGTAGGGAAAAGAAAGAGAGATCAGACTGTTACTGTGTCTATGTAGAAAAGGAAGACATAAGAAATTCCATTTTGATCTGTAATAAGAAAATTGTTTTGCCTTGAGATGCTGTTAATCTGTAACTTTAGCCCCAACCCTGTGCTCACAGAAACATGTGTTGTATGGAATCAAGGTTTAAGGGATCTAGGGCTGTGCAGGATGTGCCTTGTTAACAATATGTTTACAGGCAGTATGCGGGTAAAAGTCATCGCCATTCTCCATTCTCGATTAACCAGGGGCACAATGCACTGCGCAAAGCTGCAGGGACCTCTGCCCAAGAAATCCTGGGTATTGTCCAAGGTTCCCCCTACTGAGACAGCCTGAGACATGGCCTCGTGGGAAGGGAAAGACTGGACCATCCCCCAGCCAGACACCCGTAAATTGTTTGTGCTGAGGAGGATTAGTAAAAGAGGAAGGCCTCTTTGCTGTTGAGATAAGAGGAAGGTCTCCATCTCTTGCGTGTCCCTGGGAAGGGAATGTCTCGGTGTAAAACCGGATGGTACATTCATTCTATTCTGAGATAGGAGAAAACTGCCCTGTGGCTGGAGGCGAGATATGCTGGCGGCAATGCTGCTCTGTTACTCTTTGCTACACTGAGATGCTTGGGTGGAGACAAGCATAAATCTGGCCTACGTGCACATCCAGGCATAGTACCTTCCCTTGAACTTATTTGTGACAGATTCCTTTGCTCACATGTTTTCCTGCTAACCTTCTCCCAGCTATCACCCTGTCCTCCTGCCGCATTCCCCTTGCCAAGATAGTGAAAATAGTAATCAATAAATTCTGAGGGAACTCAGATACTGGTGCCAGTGCCAGTCCCCTGGGCCCACTGTTCTTTCTCTATACTTTGTCTCTGTGTCTTATTTATTTTCTCAGTCTCTCGTCCCATCTGATGAGAAATACTCACAGGTGTGGAGGGGCTGGGCCCCTTCAGTTTTTTATTTGTAAGAGTTGAAAATAACAAAGATTTATGAAATTTGATGAAAATGGTAATGGAGTAACCTGGATACTACATTAATGTTTCTGATTCACATTATTTTATAATGACGGTATTAGAGAACATAGTAAGGAAATTATGTGTCAGTGTGCTCTCTTAGCAAAGTTTAATAATAATCTACATAATAGTGCCAGACATTCAGCATGCTTAGATTGAAGGGGAAAATTATTGGCGAAGGGGGTGGGGCTAAGTTCAAAAGGACAGAGGATAATAGTAAGTAGGATGGCAGAGGCAAAATTGCAGGATCATGGGCTCTCACAAAAGCACATAGTTTCTGGAAACCTCCCTAACAGGATTGACTTGGAATTTGGATCCACACTGCTGGTTAGAAGACAAACTAACCTTATGTAAGCCTCTTCCAAGGACAAAGTATTCTGTTTCATACTGTGTCTGCCCTGAAGCTCTACGCACTTCTCCTCATGATTTCAAATATAATAACTATGTGTATACTTCCAGTTCTCATACTTTTATGACACTAAGTGCAAAAGAAAAGAGAGCATTGGTATTCTAGTTTCCTCAGTAAAATATCTAAAGATAGAATTACTTCCTATGCACTTCCAAACCGATATGCAGGAACAGGAGATATTGCTATCTGCACTTTGCAGAGGAGAAAAATAATAAGAAAAAGGTAATGAATAATGTGATCATGTTTTGTAAACTAAGAGAATTGTTTTTTCATGGGTATAATAGATTTTCATTAATATTTTAAAATTTAACTTATGATTTCTAATTTTGTGCAACCTATCAATTTTAGAGCTGATACTTCAGAGGATAATTATATCAGAAGAAATGCATAATGTTGTTAACAGTATAAATTTTATATGCATTATTACTTTATTTTAAAATTTATTTAATTTCCTCTTGTGATCAAAGAATAAAATAAAACTTTTTCCTTGGAAGAAAGATAAAGTTATAAATATGAACCTTAACCCAGCCATTAACATACTGAATATTAGGCAAATATTTGATTTGAAAGATGTAGATAATCATTTTACTGGAAATTGTTTTTGTGAGGAATTATCTCATTGCTTTAGTTCTTTAGGTTAAAACAAAATGAGATTATATTATATTACATTAGAAACATAACACTGCCAAATAATAAGGTATGTAGAGAATGTAGGTGATGTTATTAAATATAAATTTCATAATTCTAATGCTGGGGCATAAACTTACATATTAACATATGTTGAAAATATTTGATAACATTCAGTTTTCACATTAATAAGCATTAGACATTTCCATGTTCAGGCACTCTGAATTTTCAGAATTCCATTGCCTTTCATATCTAGCCCATGACATGTATAATCAGAGAAAGAACATGGAGCATGTCTAAAATTAGTGGTGGTGAAGCTCATTATAACATAAGTAAAATGGCTGGGCCCTGTGGCTCACGCCTGTAATCCCAGCACTTTGGGAGGCTGAGGCAGGTGGATCATGAGGTCAGGAGATTGAGACCATCCTGGCTAACACAGTGAAACACCATCTCTACTAAAAAATACAAAAAATTAGCCAGGTGTGGTGGTGGACGCCTGTAGTCCCAGCTACTTGGGAGGCTGAGGCAGGAGAATGGCGTGAACCTGGGAGGCAGAGCTTGTAGTGAGATCGTGCCACTGCACTCCAGCCTGGAAGACAGAGTGAGACTCTCTAAAAATAATAATAATAATAATAATAATAATAATAAGTAAAATATATTAAATTCTCATTATAGGCCAGGTGCAGTGGCTGGCACATGTAATTCCAGCACTTTAGGAGGCCCAAGGCAGGTGGATCACTTGAGCCCAGGAGTTCGAGACCAGCCTGGACAACATGGGGAAACCCCTATCTCTACAAAAAAATTAGCACAGCTGCAGTCCCAGATAAGCTGGAGGCTGAGGTGGAAGGATCACTGGAGTCACCATAGTGCCTCTGCACTCCAGCATAGGTGACAGAATGAGACCCTGTCTCAAAACACACACACACACAGACATCCGTCAACACACACACACACACACACACACACATATATATACAGCATACATGGGTAGAACTATCAATAAACCTTAATCCTAACATTGTTGTTTGGAATTTATTTACACTCAGATTTGTATTTCATTTCATTTGTTCTCAGTCAGAAATTAGGGTCAGTTGTGCTATTTTCAATTTTCCACACACAGCAATAGTGCACTGTATTACACATGGTTATTAATATTGTGTCATTTACTGATGTGTCTGATGTATTTCATTTTTTCTTTTAAAAAAGTACATTTTTGGCAAGTTTTAGAGCTCCAATATTTTCTGGCTGTAATACTTTTTACTGCTGAAAGTAACTTTGGTACCTGCTTCTCACCTATATTCTAATTAGCATCATTATTTTATATTAGATTGGTGCAATAATTGTTTTTTTCCATTACTTTCAATGGCAAAAACCATAATTACTTTTGCACCAAACTAATAGTATTTTCTAAAACCACCTGACATGGCAAATTTCACAAAACTGTTTCATTTTCAGAGCAAGTATCTTATTCTTTCTGTAGATACTAATGATGCATCTATTATTCCAGTTATTATTCTACTCTTTAGGGACGTAGCAGTGACAGATAAAACTACAGTCCTCATATAGTTTACTTTTCAGATAAACAGTCAATAAACAAACACCTAAATAAATTAATAGTATCAATTCTTCTTGTGGTTAGTATCATGGAGAAAATACAACATAACTTAATAAAATAACAGAAATTGTGCTGTTATATGGTGTGTGGGTGTAGGAAGCAATTTTCTTGGATAGGACAGCTGGAAGGAGGTCACTTTATTCCTTGGTGGCGAAGAAAACAAAGGCATTTTTATTAATTCCAAGAAATTCGAACATTTTACAGAAATTCTAGGATCCCAGAGATTTCGAAGTAATCTATGCAAAATGCAAGAAAAGACCTTCATTTACTGGTGAACATTCTGGGACTGATGATTGAAAGAGATCAATAAGTCATGGAATTCTAAGCTTTTTATTTTAATGACAGGAAAAATAGGAACTAGGCCACCCTATCTAGAGTCCTTAAAAAAAGAGGTGACTATATTCATTCTCAGGGCTCTAGAGTAAACTTTGTCTCTCCTTCTCACTTGGCTTACTTCACAATGAATAGCCATATAAATTTGTCTTCACTATTACGTTTAATGTATGTTTTGTTGGAAGAAAGTCTGGTATGTCAGAATCAAACAAAACTTATTAAAATTTCTATTCTGCTGCAGAAAACCTCCAATTAGAGGCACTACAAGTCTAGGCCAGCTCAACCCAAGTTTGTTGTTATGGCAAAATTATTAATAGTGTTCCCTTCCCCCTCGAACTGTACTGATTTGGAAAATAACTTGTATGGTCATTCCAGCTATAGAGGTCTTCATATAAAAGTAATTTTCTCTTTCAATTAGTTGTTTTGAGAAAGAAACGAAATTATAAATTGTCAATACATGTTATTACTTTTTTTAAAAAAATAATATCTTTAAAATTACAGGTGGTTTTTCAGTTACAGGGATGAATTGTATAGTGGTAAAGTATAGGATTTTAGTGCACTCATCACCCGAGTAGTGACCATTGTATCCAATAGGTAGGTTTTCATCCTTCACTCCCTGCCCACCCCCAACCTTCTAGTCTCCAATGTCCATTGTACTACTCTGCATGCCTTTGCATACCCATAGCTTAGCTCCCACCTATAAGGGAGAGCATGCAATATCTATGCAGTAGCTGGTTTCGATTCCTGAGTTACTACACTTAGATCAAAAACCTACAGTATCATCCAAGTTCCTGCAAAAGGCATTAGCTCATTCTTTCTTATGACTCAGTAATATTTCATTATATATATATGTGTATAGATTTATATTTATACACCACATTGTCTTTATCCACTCATTGGTTGATGAGCAGTTAGGTTGATTCCATATCTTTGCAATTGTCAGCTGTGCTGCAATAAATATACACATGCAGATGTCTTTTTGATTTCTTTTCCTTTGGGTAGATACTTATTAGTGGGATTGCTGGATCAAATGGCAGATCTACTTTTAGTTGTTTGGGGAATCCCCATACTGTTTTCCATAGAGATTGTATTCATTTACATTATCACCAGCAGTGTATAAGCATTCTCTTTTCACCACATTGACACCAATATCTATTGTTTTTTGACTTTTCAGTAATGACCATTCTGACTGGGTAAAGTGGTATCTTTTTTTCATTACACTATAAATTCTGGAGTACATGTGCAGAATATGCAGGTTTGTTACATAGGTATACACGTGTCATGGTGGTTTGCTACACTCATCACCTGGGTATTTCTCCTAATGCTATCCCTTCCCTAGCCTCCCATCCCCTGAAAGGCCCCGGTGTGTGATGCCCCCACCCCCATGTCCATGTGTTCTCATTGTTCAACTCCCACTTATGAGTGAGAGCATGTGGTGTTTGGTTTTCTGTTCTTGTGTTAGTTTGCTGAGAATTATGGTTTCCAGCTTCATCCATGTCCCTGCAAAGGACATGCACTCATCCTTTTTTATGGCTGCATAGTATTCCATGGCATATATGTGCCATATTTTCTTTATCCAGTCTACCATTGATGGGCATTTGAGTTGGCTCCAAGTCTTTGCTATTGTGAACAGTGCCACAATAAACATATGTGTGCATGTGTCTTTATGGTAGAATAATTTATAATCCTTTGGGTATATATCCAGTAATGGGATTGCTGAGTCAAATGGTATTTCTGATTCCAGATCCTTGAGGAGTCACCACACTGTCTTCCACAATGATTGACCTAATTTACACTGCCACCAACAGTGTAAAAGTGTTCCTATTTCTCCACATCCTCTCCAGCATCTATTGTTTTCTGACTTTTTAATGATCACCATTCTAACTGACATGAGATGGTATCTAATTGTGATTTTGATTTACATTTCTTTAATGACCAGTGATGATGAGCTTTTTTTCACATTTGTTGGCTACATAAATGTCTTCTTTTGAGAAGTGTCTGTTCATATCCTTTGCTCACTTCTTGATGGGGTTCTTTGTTTCTTTGTTGTTGTTGTAAATTTAAGTCCTTTATAGCTTCTAGATAATTGCCCTTTGTCAGATGGATAGATTGTAAAAATTTTCTCCCATTCTGTAGGTTGCCTGTTCACTCTGATGATAGTTTCTTTTGCTGTGCAGAAGATCTTTAGTTTAATTAGACCCCATTTGTCAATTTTGGCTTTTGTTGCCATTGCTTTTGGTGTTTTAGTCATGAAGTCTTTGCCCATGCCTATGTCCTGAATGGTATTACCTAGGTTTTCTTCTAGGGTTTTTATGGTTTTAGATCTTATGTTTAAGTTTTAATCCATCTTAATTTTTGTATAAGGTGTAAGGAAGGGATCCAGTTTCAGCTTTCTTCTTATGGCTAGCCAGTTTTCTCAACAGCATTTATTAAATAGGGAGACCTTTCCTCATTGCTTGTTTTTGTCAGGTTTGTCAAAGGTCAGGTGATTGTAGATGTGTGGTGTCATTTCTGAGGCCTCTGTTCTGTTCTATTGTTCTATATCTCTGTTTTGGTACTGGTACCATGCTGTTTTGGTTACTGTAGCCTTGTAGTATAGTTTGAAGTCAGGTAGTGTGAGACCTCCAGCTTTGTTCTTTTGCTTAGGAATGTCTTGGCTATGTGGGCTCTTTTCTGGTTCCATATGAACTTTAAAGTAGTTTTTTTTTCCAATTCTGTGAAGAAAATCAATGGTAGTTTGATGAGGATAGCATTGAATCTATAAATTACTTTGAGCAGTATGGGCATTTTCACAGTATGGATTCTTCCTATTCATGAGCATGAAATGTTTTTCTATTTGTTTTTGTCTTCTCTCATTTCTTTGAGCAGTGGTTTGTAGTTCTCCTTGAAGAGGTCCTTCACATCCCTTGTAAGTTGTATTCCTAGGTATTTTATTTTCTTTGTAGCAATTGTGAATGGGAGTTCACTCATGATTTAGCTCTCTGTTTGTCTGTTACTGGTGTATAGGAATGCTTGTAATTTTTGGACATTGATATTGTATCCTGAGACTTTGCTGAAGTTGCTTATCAGCTTAAGGAGATTATTAACCTTAAATGTAAATGGGCTAAATACCCCAATTAAAAAACAAAGACTGTCAAATTGGATAAAGAGTCAAGACCCGTCGGTATGCTGCATTCAGGAGACCCATCTCACATGCAAAGACACACATAGGCTCAACATAAAGGAATGGAAGAATATTTACCAAGCAAATGGAAAGCAAAAAAAGCAGGGCTTGCAATCCTAGTCTCTGATAAAACAGACTTTAAACCAACAAAGATCAAAAGAGACAAAGAAGGGCATTCCATAATGATAAAGGAATCAATGCAACAAGGAGAACTGTCCTAAATATATATGCACCCAATACAGCAGCACCCAGATTCATAAAGCAAGTTCTTACAGACCTACAAAGAGACTTAGACTTCCACACAATAATACTGAGAGTTAAATACCCCACTGTCAATATTAGACAGATCAATGAAACAGAAAATTAACAATGATATCCAGGACTTTAACTCAGCTCTGGACCATCAGACCTAATAGACATCTACAGAACTCTGCACCCTAAATCAACAGAATATACATTCTTCTCAGCACCACATAGCACTTAGTCTAAAATTGACCACATAATTGGAAGGAAAACACTCCTCAACAAATGCAAAAGAATGGAAATCATAATGAACAGTCTCTCACACCACAGTGCAATGACATTAGAGCTCAGAATTAAGAAAATCAATCAAAACCACACAACTACATGGAAACTGAACAACCTGCTCCTGACTGACTATTAGGTAAATAACAAAATGAAGGCAGAAAGAAAGATGTTCTTTGAAACCAATGAGAACAAAGACACAACATACCAGAATCTCTGAGACACATTTAAAGCAATATGTAGAGGGAAATTTATAGCACTAAATGCCCACAAGAGAAAGCAGGAAAGATCTAAAATCAACACTCTAGAATCACAATTAAAACAACTAGAGAAGCAAGAGCAAACAAATTCAAAAGCTAGCAGAAGACAAGAAATAACTAAGATCAGAGCAGAACTGAAGGAGTTAGAGACATGGAACACCCTTCACAAAAATCAATGAATCCAGGAGCTGGTTTTTTGAAAAGATCAACAAAATAGATAGACCCCTAGCCAGACTAATAAAGAAGAAAAGAGAGAAGAATCAAACAGATGCAATAAAAAATGATAAAGGAGATATCACCACTGATCCCACAAAAATACAAACTACCATCAGAGAATACTATCAACACCTCTACACAAATAAATGAGAAAATCTAGAAGAAATGGATAAATTCCCGGACACATGCACGCTCCCAAGACTAAACCAGAAAGAAATTGAATCCCTGAATAGACCAATAACAAGTTCTGAAATTGAGGCAATAATCAATAGCCTACCAACAAAAAAAGTCCTGGACCAGATGGATTCACAGCCAAATACTACCAGAGGTACAAAGAGGAGCTGGTACCATTCCTCCTGAAATTATTCAAAACAATAGAAAACGAGGGAATCCTCCCTAACTAATTTTACGAGGCCAGCATCATCCTGATACCAAAACTTGGCAGAGACACAACAAAAAAAGGAAATTTTAGGCCAATATCCCTGATGAACATCGATGCAAAAATCTTCGATAAAATACTGGCACACCGAATCCAGCAGCACATCAAAAAGCTTATCCACCACGATCATGTCGGCTTCATCCCTGAGATGCAAGGCTGGTTCAACATACTCAAATCAATAAACATAATTCATCACATAAACAGGACCCATGACAAAAATCACATAATTATCTCAATAGATGCAGAAAAGATCTTCAAAAACATTCAACATTCCTTCATACTAAAAACTCTCAATAAACTAGATATTGATGAAATGTATCTCAAAATAGTAAGAGCTATTTATGATAAACCCACAGCCAATATCATACTGAATGGGCAAAAACTGGAAGCATTCCCTTTAACAACCAGCATAAGGCAAGGATGCCCTCTTTCACCATACCTATTCAACATGGTATTGGAATTTCTGGCCATGGCAATCAGGCAAGAAAAAGAAATGAAAGGTATTTAATTAGGAAAAGAGAAAGTCAAATTGTTTCTTTTTGCAGATGACATGATTGTATATTTAGAAAACCCCATCATCTCACCCTAAAGTGTTATCTTGATGTGCTTTTAATTTGCATTTCCATGATGATTAATGATGTTGCACATTTTTCATATGCTTATTAACCATTTGTATATCTTCTTTTGATAAATTCCTATTCTTTTCTTTTGCTCACTTTTCAGTGGAATTATTTGCTTTTGTCTTGCTCATTTGTTTGTGTTCCTTGCAGATCAAGAGAGTATCATCTATTTCAGAGATTTGTTTGAAGTATTAACATGATAGTATAAAGTCCTTTGTACACCATCAAGCACATAATAAAACTTCCAAAGACAGTAATTACAAGAATAAATCCCTTTTACAATAGAAATACAAAATAAAATAAAATACATAGGAACAAACTTAAACAAAGACCTGGAAGATCTCTACAAGGAGAACTATAAAACACTGCTGAAAGGAATCTAGATGACCACAACCAAATGAAAATACATCCATGCTCATGGATTTAAAGGGTCCATATCATGAAAATGACCATACTTCCCAAAGCAATCTACAGATTCAACACAATTACTGACAGAATACCAATATTATTTTTTACAGAATTAGAAGACAATCCTAAAATTTGTGGAGCTAAATAGGGGCCCAAATAGCTAAAGCAATCCTATATTAAAATAATAAATATGGAGGTATTATATTACTCATTTTTTTTTTTTGAGATGGAGTTTTGCTCTTGTCCCCCAGGGTGGAGTGCAATGACATGATCTCAGCTCACTAAAACCTCCACCTCCTGGGTTCAAATGATTCACCTGCCTCAGCCTCCTGAGTAGCTGGGATTATAGGCACACACCACACCACCTGGCTAATTTCTGTATTTTTAGTAGAAACAGTGTTTCACCATGTCTGCCAGGCTGGTCTCGAACTTCTGACATCAAGTGAACTGCCTGCCTCAGCCTCCCAAAATGCTAGGATTACAGGCATGAGCCACTGCATTGGCCTATATTACCCAACTTTAAATTATACTACAAGGCTATAGTAATCAAAATAGCATGTTATTGGTAGAAAATAAGATGCATAAAACAATGTAACAGAATATAGTTGCCATAGAGAATGTTCAGCAAAAGGTTTAAGAAATAAATTCTGGATCACAAAGTTGTTTGTTGGTAAAATGGAGATTAAAACCTAGATATGGCTGAATCCAGTGGCTGAAATTATACTCCTGAAATTACCATTAAGCTATACCACATAGAGAAAATAGATTCTTTGAAATAAATTGTTTTCCAAACAGTAATTAGTCTACTATGATTTACTGAAATTTCTTGCCTGGTACTGTACTTATGATTACTTTTTAAAATCCAGTGCTATGAATATGTTTGAAGCTTGGTATACAGCAAAGTTGATCCTCGTTCTATAAGAATTATTGACAGATCATGAATATGCTTTATCTATTCAGTTAAAATAACTATATTTGTTTAAAAATAAGGCATAGTAAGTCAGAAAGGTAAAGGTTTATTCAGTGTCAGATTCCTTAAGAATACAGTGATATAAAATTGTATACTATTTACAGAATTCTCTTGTTTACTGTTGGAAAGCACCTTGAGAAACTTTTATTATCTATTTACAGCTTATTCATAGCATTCAAAGAAACTAACATAATGTCCACTGATATGGTAGGTTTCGTGTCCCCACCCAAACCTCATCTTGAATTAAAATCCTCATAATCCCTAAGTGTCAAGGAAAGGCCAGGTAAAGGTAATTGGATCATAGGGGAAGTTTTCCTCATGTTGTTCTTGTTATAGTGAGTGAGTTCTAATGAGATCTGATGGTTTTATAAGGGACTCTTTATAAGGCTGTATAATTTAAAGTATACTTAAAAATAAGAAAAACAAGCAAATGAAAATATATTAGAGGAGGAGATATAAAATTAGGCAGATGATGTCATAAAAACATGATATCTATTATGCAGAAGTCACTGATCATTTCAACCATCATATAGGAATATAATAATGACCTTCACATGAAGAGCTGAGCCTTCATCCCTAAAGTATTATATCCAGAAAATAATTGAGGACTGATGACTATACATCAATATAGTTATACTTTTTATGACTAATAGAAACACATTAAGATGTTGGAAATCTTCTTAGTTTATTGATACAAATGACTAAGAACAAATTCAATTAAAAATAAACATTATGCCTTTATTTTCCTCTCTGCTATATCACATAAATAGATTATCATAGAACTTCAAACATGAAGCACACAAATTTGTAATGGAAACTTAAACAAATAGTAGATTTAATAATTTTTGTAATTTAATAAAATGAATTACTTGACTTATTTTAGCTTAATAACCAAGCATCAGTCCAAAGTTAATGTTCTAAATGTTGAGGATTACTACATGTCTATTTTAAAATATAATATGGAGGCATATCTCAGAGACATTACAGGTTTCATACCACCACAATAAATTTAATAGAGCAGTAAAGCAAGTCACCCAAATGTTTTGGTTTTCCAGTGTATATAAAAGTTGCATTTACATTATACTATAGTCTATTAAGTGATCAATAGCATTATGCCTAAAAAAGACAAGTTACATACATTAATTAAAAACTGCTAAAAATGCTAAAGATCATCTGAACCTTTAGAGAGTCATAATCTTTTTGCTGTTGGCAGATTTTGTCTCCACGTTGATGACTGCTGACTGATGAGAGTGGTGGTTGCAGAAGATTGAGTGACTGTGGCAATTTCTACAAATAAGACAAAAATAAAGTTTTCCACATCAATTGACTTCCTTTCATGAAATATTTCTCTGTAGTATGTGATACTGTTTTACAGCATTTTATGCACAGTAAAAGTTATTTCAAAATTGGAGTCAATTATTTCAAACTTTGCTGCTACTTTATTAACTAAGTTTATATAATATTTAAATACTTTGTTGTCATTTCAACAGTTTTCACATCATGATCACCAGTAGAGACCATCTCAAGAAACCACATTATTTGCTCATTCATAAGAAGCTCCCCCTGTCAAGTTTTATCCTGATATTGTAGGAATTCAGTCACATCTTCAGGCTCCACCTTTAATTCTAGTTCTCTTACTGTTTCTACCACATCTGCAGTTACTTCCTCCACTGGTCTTGAATTCCTCAAAATCATCCATGAGAGCTGGAATCAACTTCTTCCAAATTGCTGTGAATGTTGATCGTTTTACCTCCCCCAAGAATCATTTATGTTCTTAATAGCCTTTAGAATTATAAATCTTTTCCAGAATGTTTTCAATTTACTCTGCTCAGAGCCATCAGAGGAATCACTCTCTACAGCAGCTGTAGCCTTAGAAAATATATTTCTTAAATAAGACTTGAAATTTCTCCTGGCTTAATGGCTGTATAATGGATGTTGCATAGGCATGAAAACAACATTTATTTCCTTGTACATCTCGGTCAGAGCTCACGGGTGACTAGATGCATTGTCAATGAGCAGTGATAATCGAAAGGGTAATATTTCTCATGAGCAATAGTTTCAAAAGTGGGCTTAAACTATTAATCAAACCCTGCTATAAACAGGTATGTTGCCATCCATGCTTTGTTATTCCATTTCCAGAGCACAGGCAGGGTAGACTTTGCATAATTTTTAAGGATGTTAGGATTTTCAAATGGTAAATAAACACTGACTTCAGCTTAAAGTCGCTAGATGGATTACCTCTCGTAACAAGAGAGTTAATTTGTCCCTTGAAACTTTGAGGCAAGTAATTGACTTCTCCTCTCCAGCTATGGAAGTTCTAGATGGCATCTTCTTTCAATATAAGAGTGTTATATATGTATTGAAAATCTATTTTTTTAGTGCAGCCACCTTTATCAATTAGCTAGATCTTCTGGATAACTTGCTGCAGCTTATCCATTAGCATGTGGTGCTTCACCTTACACTTTTATTTATTTTATGTTATGGAGATGGTTTCATTCCTTAAATCTCATGAACCAACCTCAGCTAGCTTCAAACTTTTCTTCTGCAGCTTCATCACTTCTTTTGCCCCTTATAGAATGGAAGAGGGTTAGGGTTTTGCTCTAGATTGTGATTTGGCTTAAGTGAGTATTGTGTCTGGTTTGATCTTCTATTTAGACCATTAAAACTGTTTCACTTCCTTATCATTTGTATGTTCACTAAAGTAGCACTTTTAATTTCCTTCAAAAACTTTTTCTTTGCATTTACAAATTACTAATTGGTACAAGAGGCCTAATTTTTGGTCTGCCTTGGCTTTTTACATGCCTTTCTCACAAAACTTAATTTTTTACATGCCTTTCTCACAAAACTTGATTATTTATAGCTTTTGGTTTAAAGTGAAATATACGCAACTCTTCTTTCACTGGAACACTTAAATGTCATTATAGGGTTATTAATTGGCACAATTTCAATATTGTTGTTTCTCAGGGAATAGGGAGGCCAGAGGAAAGGGAAAGAGACAACAGAATGACTGGTTAGTGGAGCAGTCAGAACACATAACACTTATCAATTAAGTTTACAGTCTTATATGGGTGTGGTTTGTGGTCCTCCAGAACAGTTACAATTGTAATACCAAGGATCACTCTAACAGATATAATAGCAATGAAAAAATTTGAAATACTGTGAGAATTACCAAAAGGTGACACAGAGACATGAAGTGAGTACCTTTTTTTGTACAAATGTTGCCTATAGACTTGCTGGATGCAGGGTTACCATAAACCTTCAGTTTGTTAAAAAAAAAAAAAAATACTTGTCTCATGCAATAAAGCAAACTGCAATAATACAAGGTATACTTCTA
This sequence comes from Symphalangus syndactylus, assembly GCF_028878055.3. NCBI lineage: Eukaryota > Metazoa > Chordata > Mammalia > Primates > Hylobatidae > Symphalangus > Symphalangus syndactylus. The sequence continues at coordinate 107,592,474 of NC_072426.2, read as the reverse complement.
TACAATTAGAAATCAATGAAGTAACTTTAATCCTAACCAATCAGTATTTGTTCATTTGTTTATTCAGAAAAATTGTACACGACAGTAATGGTCACAGCATAAAAACTCAGTTTAACATCTTATAATAAAATAAATATTATCTTTGATCTAGATGTTAGAACTAATCACTTTTTCTAGAGTAATTAAAGAATTTAAATCTTGTAACTTATTTTTTCTTGTCATTTGGATGTTAGATAGTTGTTTATTCATTCTGTACCCATGTTTATTAAGTAGAAATCACCTCTTATTATAAAACCTATATATCAAGCATTCCAGGACTTATCTTCTTTTTCTAAACTATTTTTTTGCTTACTTCTTTTAATTTCATTTTACTTTGTTATAGTGTGTGCATATTTTCACATTACCATATTTTAGAACAAGGCACAAAGCAAATTTTTGCAAACAAGTCTAACAGGCAATGAATAAATGATTGCAGACAACAAGAAAAGTAATTGGTGGAATGTGTTTCTAAATCAGATTCTTCTTCCTGTGTTTTTTCACACCACTAGAATCTGAAGAAATAAGGCTTGTTTCTTCCATCACAATTCTCTCCCTGCTTTTCCTCACTGTGCTTTTGTTAGAATGTATAAAACTCAGTTGACTTGATAAATATAGAAAAGAAATGTATACTATAACTAAATTAAACCTATTTATGTTTTTTAAAGGAGAAGAATGGAACATACGTATGTTTATTTTTTAACAATCAAAACAAATGACCCTCCTGTAGGAATTGTGCCTTTGCTATGGTATCAATAAGGGTTGTTCCGTGTCAAAGCATTATCAACATGTGGCCTTTCCTTCCCTTTCTCCTTTATTTCTGTATGTATGATTATAAAGAAGATATTGTCATCTTATATTTCTCCACACTCTCAGTAGAGATCCAATGGAATAAGTAAATTAAAAATATAAGATATCATGAATAAGTATTTGGTTAGAGAGAAATTGATAAATATTTTATACTTCTCTTCAAAAATTGATTAATATAAACTAAAATTTAATTTTTATTAGGTATAGATTTATTACAGGAACAATTTCTCCTCATTCTGTCTGCAATTCTAGTACATTTCTTAGAAGCATTCATTCATTCATTCAACAAATATTTATTAAGGACCTTCTCTATTGCAAAATGATTTTAGAGGGAGGAGGCAGAGATTATTGTTAAATATCCCCATATCATCTCTCTTATTTTTTCTGGTAGATGCTACCAGCTTTAGAGTCTAGACTCTCCAGCCTCCAATGGAGCTATGAGTTGCAAAGTGACTAAGTTTTCGCCTTATTACATACAGTTAGAAGTGAGGTGGTACATGCATTTCTTCATCATCTTCTCTGTCTCGTTGTTGAGAAATAACTGCAAAATTTAGTGGTGGGAATGATAGAGAAGAACACCATAGAAAATCAAAGACTGAGGATGTCAGAGCCACAAGAGTCTCAAAGAAAAATCTGTCTATTTCACAAAAAATTCAATTTACTGTGAATAATACATGATGTGATAAAGCAGTCAAGGTAGTAGATGAAAATTTTGCTCTCATGAAGTTTATATTCCCATGGAAGAAACAGATCTTAAAAGAGATGAATACACAAATAAATAGTATTTTAGTTGGCAACGATATTACTATAAAACCAAAAACAAATAGGAAAAAAATTGTATAAAAACAAATTAGAGGACAGATAAAATTTTTGAAAGAAGTTTATGGCAGACTCCTTCCTATAGGAGGTACTATAAACTATAACAGATATAAACAGGGATTTAAGATATAAGCACATGGATATTGAGGAGAACTTGGAAAAAAACCTCTTGTTATGAAATTAGGCATTTGGAATGTCCAGTTTTCAAAAAACATTGCACATGAATGTTAAGCAACCATTTTAGAGCTGGATAGCACTCTCTTAAGTAGTACATTTACATATGTCTGCATGTGCATGAAATATTAATAATTCTTTAACCTTTCAGAGATACTCAAAGCTATTGTCATAAATGGGTATAATGTTTAGGTCACTAAACAGACTATGTTGGCTGCTTCAAACAAATAAAATTTGTGATGAATCTTTAGATTTTACCCACATTTGGATTCATAACTATTCAGATTACAGAAGGAGTATAATGGTATATTTATGTTATTAATCTCTTCTATTTTAATTTGCTATCTTCAGCTTTTTATTCTTAGGGCTTATGCAAAATATTATTTTATATACATTTATTTTTCTCCACTGAGAATATGCAGGAAGAAAGATATTTCAATGTTCATTCATTACCACAGATTTGTCCAGCAAAATGTCAAGAATTATTAGAAAACTGTAGAATTAAAACAGTGATGTATTGTTTAAAGAATAAATACACAGAGTAGAACAACAGGAGATACTGATCTATGCATATGTCAAAAACATAAATATTAGACCTAGTTTTTATAGATCATTGCAGAAGAGGTGGATTGATATGTGATTTCTTCTGTAAGACAGTGTATCTATGTAGAGAAAAATTAAAATGGGTCACAAACTGACAAAATAAACCCAAATCAATTCAAGATGAATTAAGGAATTAAGTGTCAAAATTAAAACTTTGAAGCTTTTAGAAAAAAAAATAAGTATTTTTGTCAAAGCCATTCAACAAATCTCTAGGAAGTTCCAAACTTTCCCACATTTTTCTGTCTTTTTCTGAGCCCTCCTAACTGTTCCAACCTCTGCCTGTTACCCAGTTCCAAAGTCGCTTCCACATTTTCAGGTATCTTTACATCAGCACCCCACCCAGTACGAATTTACTGTATTAATCCTTTCTCATGCCTTAAGGCCATACCCAAGACTGGGGAATTTATAAGGAAAGGAAGTTTAATCCACTCTCAGTTTCACAGGGCTGGGGAGGCCTCAGAAAACTTAAAATCATGGCAGAAGGGGAAGCTAACACATCTTTCTTCACATGGTGGCAGCAAGGGAAAGAGTTGAGCCAAAGGGCAAAAATCTTCTTAAAAAACCATCAGATCTCATGAGAACTCACTCACTAACATGAGAACAGCAGCATGGGGTCAACTGTCCCCATGATTCAATTACCTTTCACTGGGTCTCTCTCACAATATGTGGGGATTATTGGAACTACAATTCAAGATGAAATTTGAGTGGGAACACAGCCAAATCATATCACCTCCTCTTTATTTGTATTTCAAAATTTAAACAAATACATTTCATATATGTGTTTTACATATATATAAAACAAATGCCCAGAATTAAAATATAAATCATAAGTAACAACTGAAATTCTAAATTAAGCTAAAGAAAATAATTTAATAATCAAACTAATTTAAACTAAGATGAAATAATTGAAAATAATGAATTTTATATTATTAAATATTTTTAAAAGTTTACCCTATTCTGTACATCTAGCTAAGAAACAGCAATGTTTACTAATCAAACCTATTATTACTTTTTGCCACTTTTAAAAATTATTTTTTTCTGTTTGTATAATTTTCATATATCCTGCTAGAATACAACATTTTTTCATGGCAGGAAATATGTCCTATTTAGCTCACTCTAAATTTCACAAAACCCAGGCTTAGGGGTTGCCAGTAGTTGGTGTGAACAGATAATGCCATTGTTTGATGCTCACCCCTCCCAAGCAAAAAGGTCACCTTGTCCCCTCCTTTGCTTGGAACCATAATGTGAGAAGAAAGAATTCAGACCTAGTACAGTAAAGGTCATCCTCCCGGATCCTGCTGGAACATGGTAGCAGATGGCCACTTTGATTGCTCATTATCTATAGCATGCTGGTTGTTAAATATATTGAAAACAATCCCTTAAAAGACATGTTGCTCATACATTTGCTATTTAATTATTATATCTGAATATACTTATAAAAATATGTTATACAAAGAACATAAGCCAACAAAGCTATTACTACATAAAAAGCCTTCTCAGATGTTTCCAAAGTATCCTTCTTTTAAAAATACTGTTACTTGGTAATAGAAAAAATTTCAACTTTAAAATTCAAAATACACACTATGTTTCAACAGGCTTCACCGGTTTTGGAAAAAGTGTGATATGCTTGAAATAGTGACAAAAATAATTTTTTCTTTAAACTAGAACTTGAGGATCTGACCTTATCACTGTAATTTACAAGCTGTTTTAAATGAGGTAATTCACCAAATGTACATGGTCTGCACAGGAGTGCTAACGAGAGTTTGCATAAATATTATTATTATTATTACTTCCTTAGTGAGAAATCAGTTTGCTAATTTTTTATCTTGCTCATTCTCATGCTAACATTGTTCTGCTTTGGTGAGTTTATGGTTTATCATGGGAGGAAGCACACTTCTAAATGATTGCGCAAATGTGTGCACATTCAACTGTGACAAGTAATCTGAAGAAAAGGTACATAGTACACTGAAGGCCTATTAACAGTAAAGTTGACCTAGTCAAGGAGTCAGCTAGGATTCCCATGAAAAAGTGAAGCTTAACAAGATATATAGGTTACTGGGAAAAGCTGACAAAAATATCAAAAAAAAAAAAAAGGAAAATAAATTCAGGAAGCCCATGGACTTTTGTAGAGAGCAGTGCACATAGAAAATGAAGAGCTGAGGAGGCTTAGCATGAGGGGAGGATGAAACGCTGGCACTGCACAGATGTTACAGCACTTCTTAAGCTATGATAAGGTCGATCTTTTTGCCTGTATTTGGTCTCCATCAAGCAAAAGTGCAAAGATTTCATTAAGAAATAATTTAAAGTTGTTCTAAAACTAGAACGTGAGTCAGAATCACCTGGAAGGCTTGTTAAACCACAAACAGTGGAGTCCTATCTCTAGACTAGTTTCTGATTCAGAGTTTCTGGGCTGGAGTCCAAGAATTTGCATTTCGAACAAGTTCCCAATGATGCTGATGCTGCTGATCTGGTGACAGCACTTTGAGAAACATTCGTCTACACCAACCTAACTACAGAAATTAGTGTCCCAGCTATCTAATGCTGCCTAACAAATCTCTCAAAAACTTAGTAATTTAGAACAATTTAATATGAGATCTCATGTCTCTGTGGGTTGGCTTAGCTTGTCTAAATTGTTCTCACTTTAGGTGTCTCAGACAGCAGCCATCATTTGGCAAATGGACCTAGAGTTACCTGAAGATTCAACTGAAGAGGACATTCAATGTGGCTTTCTAAAGATTGTAAATTGACAATTTGTAATTGTATAAATTTATGGAGTACAATGTGATGTTGTAATTTATGATCCAACGTGAAATAATTAAACTATTAACATAACCATCATCTCAAATATTTGAGTATAGTCACTGTAGAAAACAATACACAGATTCCTCAAAAAATAAAAAATACAATTACTATATGATCCAGCAATATTACTTCTGGGTATTTACCCAAAAGATTGGAAATCAGTTTGTTGAAGAGATTTCTGCTCTCTCATATTTATTGTAGCACTATTAACAATAGCCAAGATATGAAATTAGCCTAATGTCCAACAAAAAATGAATAGATAAAGCAAATGTAGTATATATACACAATGGAATACTGATCGTCCTTAAAAACAACGTGGCTTCTTTACTTATATGTCTGACACCTGGTTTGGAAAAGCTGGGTTGGCTGGAATTTCAAGACTTTCTCTCTGTCTCTCTCCCTGTGACCACTCCCAGTGACTGGTTTGGCCTATCCTGCCATCCTGCCATAACAGGATTGCAATCTCAGGTTAATTAGACTTCTTACATGTCAGCTGGCTTTTCCACAGAAAAAAGGGCATTCCAAAGATCCAGGCAGAAGCTGCATGGGTGCTTATAATCTCCTCAGAGAAGTAATGCAGTATTGTTTCTGCAATATTCTATTTGCCAAAGGCTAATCATCAAATAAATAAGTACATAAATAATGTAAAACAAACAAAAGCACAAGAAACAGGGTATATTAGTTTTCTAGTGCTATTGTAACAAAGTACCACAAACTTAGTGGCTTAGAAAACATACATTTTTTTTTTCCCCTCTGCAGGCTGGGAATTCTAGATCAAGGTATGAAGAAGGCCAGTTCCTAGATTCAGAGCTGTGAGGAAGAATCCATTCTGTGACTTTTCCCTAGCTTCTGATGTTTGTCTGGCAATCTTTGGCATTCTTTGGCTCGTAGACCTCTGTTTTCATCTTCTCAAGAAAATTTCCCTGTATGTTTGTCTAGGTCTAAATTTTCCTTTTTATAGAACACCAATAAGATTGGACTGGAGTTCACACTAATGACCTCACTTTAACTTCATTATCTCTTTATAAAGACCCTATCTCCAAATAAAGATACATTCTGAGATGTTTGGAGTTATGACGTCAATATATGAATTTTGGGGGATGACACAATTCAACCCATAACATAGGGCTACCCCTAATTCAGAGAGGGACTACACAAGGATATGGCAGGTTTAGTTCATTTGTTGAATCAGACTTGCATATTAACTACTACATTTTAATATTTTGAAATAATTCTAGGTGACAGGGATGTATAAGCAGAAATTGCAAAAATTCCTGGCCAATATGGTGAAACCCTATCTCTACTAAAAAAAAAAAAAATACAAAAATTAGCTGGATATGGTGGTGCGCACCTGTAGTCCCAGCTACTTGGGAGGTTCAGGCAGGAGAATCACTTGAACCCAGGAGGCAGAGGTTGCAGTGAGCCAAGATTGTGCCACCGCACTCCAGCCTGGTGATAAAGCCAGACTTTGTCTAAAAAAAAAAAAAAAATTGCAAAAGGTATTTGACTATATATATTAAATATTTCAGATATTCTTGTATTAACTTCATTCACTCACCCTTTTTTAAATAAGAGACTAGTATTTGCTGATCATTTACAAGTGCCAATTATAAACTCAAACACCAGGGTGACAGACGATCACAACAAAAGATCTGTTCTTTCTACATTAAAAGGGGAAAAATAAAAGCTTTAATCTTTTAAAATATTGCCATTGGCATTATAAGCTATTAAACATGGAAATAAAATAGTGGGAAAATGTATTACTTTTAATTGTATACAACTGTGGTTTAAAATAATCTCCCTTCGTTGGTTCTGAAATACCATGCCCTACCTTAATTTTGCTTCAAACGCTGGTAAAAAAAATTGTTAGAATGAAAAATAAATTACTAAAAATATTTTATCTTATCATTGACAAAACTTCAGTCTTATAGTTATCATAATGTAGTAATATTTAGAAATAGATTACTACATTAAATTTGTATTCCTAATCAGTTAAAATTATTTAAAAAGAGATTTCCCACTGAAAATTCAGAAAATTTACCTATATATAAAATGTTTTAAAACATTTATTTAGTTGTGGGGTGCATGATAAAATGAGAATTTAATACTTTCCTTAAGAAAATAAATATGTGAAATATAATCCTTGTATGCATATTACTGAAAATAATTTTGCTCATGCTGTTATTTACAGTCACAGATTCAATTCAGTTCAATGTATTAGATAAACTATTCACTGGCATTTATCTTACACAGCTCCTGGTTTAAGAGCTGGTGCTCTAGCAATGAGCAAAAATAGGTATATTCCACCCTTCTTGGAGTAAATTTTCCAATAGAAGAAGAGATATTAAAAAGCTAGCCTAGGCCTGTCATAGTGGCTCACACTTGTAAGCCCAGCACTTTTTTTTTTTTTTTTGAGATGAATTCTCGCTCTGTTGCCCAGGCTGGAGTGCAGTGGCCTCCCAGGTTCAAGTGATTCTCCTGTCTCAGCCTCCCAAGTAGCTGGGATTACAGGCATGCACCACCATGCACAGCTAATTTTTGTATTTGTTTAGTAGAGATGGGGTTTCCCTGTGTAGGCCAGGCAGGTCTCAAACTACTGACCTCAAATGATCTACCCACCTTGGCCTCCCAAAGTGCTGGGATTACAGGTATGAGCCACCATGCCTGGCCCTGTAATCCAGCACTTTGGCAGGCCAAAGTGGAAAGATCACTTGAGACCAGAAGTCTGAGACCAACCTGTAAGACCTGTAAGAGTAGGACCCCTTTCTTAAAAAAAAAAAAAAAAATTACGTAATTAGCTGGGCATGGCCTTATGGTTCTAGCTACACAGCAGGTTAAGGTGACAAAATCATTTGAGCCTAGGAGTTCAAGTCTGCAATGACAAGATTCTGTCTCCAAAAAAAAAAAAAGCTAGTTTATTACAAAGACAATACATGTTTAAAAAGTTCATGTTCAATAAGAACTTATTAAAAAAAATCTTTTAAAAAATATATTTAATCTGAGAACTAAAGGATGTAAATGGTCTTATCAAGTGAATTGTTTCCCCCAGAATTCATTTCTTTGAAGCCCATAACCCCCAATATCACTAGAGAGTTGGAGAAAGGGCTTTAAAAAGGAAATTAAAGTTAAATGACGTTATGATAGGGTCCTAATCCAATAGGACTGTTGTTCTTGTAAGAAAAGAAACAGATACCAGACAGCTCTCCCTCTTCACCCATGAACACGGGCAGAAGAGAGGCCATGTGAGAACAAAGCAAGAAGTTGGCCATCTGCAGGTGAGGAAGAGTAGCCACACCAAAAATCAACACGGATGAGACCTTGATTCTGATCTTCCAGCTTCCGGATCTGTGAGAAATTAAATATCTGTTGTTTAAGACACTGAGTTTGTTATATTTTTGTTATGGCAGCTCAAGTAGACCAAGAAAAGTGGGGAAAATGAAGTTCTATATACAGCATAGTTTTGGAGAGGGCTTTCCAGAGAGTTGATGAACTATGTAAATATTCAGAGCTAACAGAATCTTTAAGTAGAACTGAAAGAATTCAAACCTAAGAGAGAGTTTGAGAAATGTACCTGGAGAAACAAAGACCAGATCAAGAAAGGATGTTCAGATTATTCACTATTGGTTAGTAAACTTACTTTATCATGCCTGTACGTACTATGCATGAACTTGCTTTTATATGAATCAGATTCCTTTTCATTATACAAACTACTTAATGTATTTTTGTTATAGATCATAATTAATAGTGTTGAAATCAATTTATTTTAAAGTGTATGTGATTTTTAGATTTATAAGTTCTTTTTTTTCTCCAAAATCTGCAGCAAAATTTCTTCCATTACTTATTCCAAATAAAATATAAATTTGGAAAAATCACATTCATGTATTCACGCAGTTACAAGCTTTATAAGGAGATCTGTGACTTCTTTCTCTTGTTCCTAAGAATAATAATGTTCTTTATTCAGTGTAAGGATGATAAAAATCAATACATTATTCAGTATTTTCAAAAGGAAAACAAAATAAAATAGATTATCTAATCAAAACACCCTCTTTTGTTTCTTAATTTACATGTTTTTTAAAAAAACGTAATTCATAATACTGGCTTTTTTAAAAGCCTAAATAAGTAAGGAGAAATGCAATTGAAATTGGGAATACATTTAAAAAGTGAAAAATAATAAATAATTTTAATTTATAAAGATATGTAGAATAGGGCACATACATTTTCACAACCACTTAATCTAGAGAAGAATCAAAGAAGACCACTTTTATAATACTTTTCCAGATCATGAACTGCTGTAAAAGTAAGTTATTCTGAGAGAACTCTGGGAAGATGACGGAGTAGGAAGCGCCAGGAAACTGTCTCCCCACATACACAACAATCGCACTGAAAGTCTGTCTGATGTAACTATTCTGGAATTTTGAATTCTATTACAGGCTTATAACTTCCAATAAAAGTTTAGACTTAGTAAAATGCATTTATTTATTTTTTATTTTATTATTATACTTTAGGTTTTAGGGTACATGTGCACAATGTGCAGGTTTGTTACATATGTATCCATGTGCCGTGTTGGTTTGCTTTGGATCTTAGCATAGAGCAGCCATTCCTCATGTCTCAGCACTGTGTCAGATGACTGTGCACATGTTCCTAGAACAGCTTGCCTAAATCTTGCGGAATCAGAGTGGGCAATAAGGGCTCTGTCTTCCAAATACCTAGGTCTGTGTTCTACTTGCTTATTGCTGCTTCTGATTACAGGTGCAGACATAGTGGTGGGCATTGTTGCAAGTCCCTTTCTTTCTGGCTAAATCAACTTCCAGGAGATCTAAGGAGCTGAAACTCTTTTCCCCCTTAATTTTTCTTTCCCCAACCCTTTTGGAATCCTGATATTAATTAATTAATATCAAATCTTTAAAGACTAAAATATAGTATTCAAATCTTTAAAGAGTAAAATATTAAAAAATAAAGAACATAATAAGCAAACAAAACATTCCCCCAAAACTCCTGCACATATGGGGAAAAATAGAAAGTCACTGTGCATGCCCCAGGAAAAGCATAGAAGACATGAGAATATCTTAAGTCTATACCTCAAGCTGATGTGGAGCTTAAAGACAAGTCTATAATCATCAAAAACAAAACTAAACTAAACAAATCCCAAAAGTAATAAACCCTAAGGAGGGGGTGATAGTCGAGTTACTATATTATTATATTCAAAAATCCAGTTTGCAATAAAGAAATCACAAAGAATATAACAAAATAAGGAAGTATAGTCCACTCAAAGTAAAAAATAAATCAACAGGAACTGTCCCTGAGAAAGGCCAGATGCCAGACCTAGTAGATAAAGATTTTAAATCAACTGCCTTAAAGAAACTGGAAGAACTAAAACAAGATATGAAGTAGGTCAGGAAAATAATGTATGAGTAAAATAGAAATATCAAAAAAGTTATCAAAAACTTAAAAGAAAGCAAAAATAAATCCCAGAATTGAAAAGTACAATAATTGAAAATAAAAATTTACAAGATGATTTTAAAGGAAGATTCAATCAGTCAGAAAAAAAGAATCAGCAAAGTAGAAGGTAAGGCAATTGAAAGTCTAATAAACAGAAAAAAAAAAACAATTGAAGATAAGTGAACAGAGCCTAAGGGAACTGTAGGCACCATCAAGTACACCAACATACATATTGTGGGAATCCCATAAGAACAGAGAAAGAGGGAGGCAGAGAAAGAATATTTGAACAAATAATGGCCCAAAACCCCCCAAATATGATGAAAACTATGAATACAAACAGCCAGAAAATTTAGTAAACTTTATGCAGAATAAACTCAGAGACAACTACCAAGACACATTAAATAAAATCTTGAAAGACAAAGATAAAATCTTTAAAGCAGCAATAAAGAAGTGACTCATCACATATAAAGGATCTTTAGTAATGTTATCAGCAGATTTCTCATCAGAAATTTTGGAAGTCAGTAAGCAGGGGTTGATATATTCAAAATGGTAAAAGAAAATAATACCTGTCGACAAAATATCTTATGTTTAGCAAAATTTTCCTTCAAAAGAAAGCGAGAAATTAAGACATTGCCAGATAAACAAAAGCTGAGGGAATTCATTACCACCAGCCCTATCATACAATACATTCTAAATGGAGTCTTTCAGGTTGACATGAAGGGGCACTAGATAGTAACCTGAAGCCATATCAAGAAACAGAGAACTCAGAAATGTAAATACATGAAAAATTATGAAAGCTAATATTATTGTAACAATAATTTGTAACTTCCCTTCTTGTTTTCAGTGTGATCTAAGAAAATAATTCTTTTAAAGTATTAGTTTAAAGTATTAGTCTAAAATCTACTATTAGTGGAACTTTAGTTGGTAACTCAATATTTTATTTTCTACATAAAAGAGTGATGCATTAAAAACAACTATTAGTTTATTTTTTTGGACACATAATGTACAAAGATCAAGTTTCGTGACATCAGTAACTGAATAGGTTTGTGTTGCAGTTGTAAATAAGCACATTTTTATCTGCTATTTAAGTTAAACTTGTATAAATTAAAATTAGAGTGCTATATAAGGTTAAATGTGATGCCTACGGTAAACAAAAAGAAAATAGTTTTAGGATATACAGAAAAGGAGATAAGAAAAATAAAATGTGTCACTACTAAAAGTTAACTAAATATAAAAGAGCCAGTGATGCAGAAAATGAGGATTAACAAAAGCTATAAAGTATATAGAAAACAAATAGCAAAATGACAAATCTATCCTTATCAGTAATTACTTTAAATGTAAGTAATTGTTAAATTACTGTTAAATTTCACAACCACTGTTAAATCAAAAGACAGAGATGTTAAAATAAATGTATAAACTGTTAAATCAAAAGACAGAGATGTTAAAATAAATGTATAAAACCACAATCCAACTATATACTGTTTTCTAGAGACTTGCTTTAAGTCCCAGACTACTTATACGTTGGAAATAAAAAGACTAGAAAAAATATTCCATGCAAATAGTAACCAAAGGAGAGTAGAAGTAGCTGTAATATTGTCAGACAAAAAAGGCAGGGGCTCTGGAGACACACTGCTTGGACTTATATTCTAGCTTGACAGTTTGAAAGGAGTAGTGAAATTACTTAGCTGAATTGTGTTAATTACTTAGTCAAATCACTTACCTGAAATGTGTCTTAAGTTTTATCATTTTTAAAATGAGAAAACTGGTATTTTCTACCTCAAAAAGTTATTATGAGGATGAAAAGAAGTAAATAAGTAATAGAATCATAAAAATTTATTTCATATAGTGGTTACTCAGTGCATATTAGATAGCATTTTTACCTATCAAATTCATTTAGAATGTAAGCAATAGTTCAGTTTCATTCTGCTTTTCTAGTTCAACTTCTTCATCATCTCACTCTGTTGTTTCATCATCTCTTTTTTGAGGTTATGTATAATGGAATTATTGTTAGTAGTAAATTCTTCAAAACAATCATAGGAATGAATTTCAGTCCATTGGAAAATGTTCTCTTCCAATCTGAGTTTTCTTCAGCCTTTCAAATGGTAATTGTCCTCTTCTGTTTTTCTAATAAGTTTAATATTTTTTCAGTCAGCTTTGTCTAGATATTATATATAATGTGAATGTGTAGAAAAATTCATTCTGGTACTTTTCCCACCTGCCTGGGATCAGTTTGTATTGGCTCAGGCAGCTTGATTGGGACTAGAGAAATCAAGATGGCTTCACTGGCATACAGGGTGACTAAGCTGGGGTGGGAAGATGACTTGGGGATAGTTGGACTTCTTATCACTCCTTCTAGCCTCTTATTTTCCTCTTAATAAAGGGCCTCTCTGTATCCACCTGGTTTCTCTCTCCAACATGGTGGCAAGACTTCTTAAATGATAGCTGGTTTCCAAAGGCACGAAGTCATAAACTGCCTCAACCTGAAAGCAGATAGTGTCATTTTGACTTTATCCTATTGTCACAACAAGTCACAGCAAGTCACAAAGCCAGCCCAGTCATCGTTTGTGTAGACAGAAGCCTCCTTGGTAATGGGAGAAAAAGCGTATTTATACAGAGATGAAAATAATTATTTTTCAGTGTTATATATTCTCCAGGGTGTACAAAAGTGCCAGCACATTGTACCTGGCATGTATTTGTTGAATGCATGAAAGAATATCATTTTCATCATTCCATATAATTTCTGTATATATTTTAGAAGAGAAATGGTCACTTATTGGAATATATTACAATGATTATTATCTTACCATGGGTCACTTATTATTATTATAAAGAATCTTAAAATTTCATGTATTCAGTGTAGAAGAAAACTACCTTCTATTATTGTCATTTGAAAATATTGGCTTTTAAATAATGATATGTAACATAGCATTAAAACTGAGGTTAGTGTAATAGTAGAAACTAAGCAAATGTTCTGATTTGTGTGTTCTTATTTGTTTAAAAATTGATAAATATTTTATAGTTACGAGGCTCGTGGATTCAGAAGATGGTTAATCGGGAAAATCAAAGAGATCAATTTTCTTTTTCTTTGGGCACCTCTTAAAGCTAGAGAGTTATTTCCTAATTTTTTTTTTTATGAATTCCTTCTTGTAGTTTTTTCTTTTGAAATGTGTTTTTGGGATTTGTTATTTTCTTCAAATGAGACTGGATGCTTAACAGAGCCTATTTGTGACTTATTTTGAGGAGATATTGGCCCACTCACCTTTTCTTTCTTTCTTACTCTTTCATTTTCTGTCTCTGAACTGACTGTCTTTTTACCATGACATGGAGAAGTAAGAAAGAGAGCTTGGATGCTGTCTCTCTCTTCCTTTTAGTATTTCTCACATTTTTTCTTTTATATTTTTCTTACTGACAGGTGAAACAGTCCTGTGATGCTGCCATTAGGAGATCACTGAGAAAGTGGTGGCATCTCATCTCATCTAGTTCTGCCCTTGCGTTCTCTATTCAGACTGTCTTCTATCTCATCATTGTTAAAGCTACATACAGGCAGGCTTGGTGCTGCTCCCTTCAGGTAATGCCCCCACCCCACCCCATCTGAGAAATCTGTACTTGAAAGATCTTGCCTTGGCATAATTTAAGTATTATCGAAAATAATTTTCTTTGCACAATTTATTCTTGCTTACTACCAAAATAATAAAATATAAGGACTTAAATTTCAGGTGTTTTTTTTTTTTGACATTTCTGAGAGGGATCCATATTTCACAAGAAGGTTGAGGAGATGTGGGGGAATGTATTGGTCCCCAAATTCAGTGTGAAAGTATATTAATTTAGGATTAATTATATGAAAAATTCTAGGTAAGAGATATTATAATTTGTAATTTTCCACTGAGACATCTCTGAAATTGAGCTGTATATATAAACAATGTTTAATAGGTGAACTTTTCTTAGTATTTCTTATATTTTTAGTATATATACACACACAAGTACATAAAATATATCATATATAATATATAGTATTACATATGATATATTGTCTATGTTAAATAAAATATAATGAGAGAGAGTATATGCTCAAGGTAAACCTTGAGGAATTGGCTCATGCAATTGTGGGACTTCACAAGTTCAAAATTTATAAGACCAACTGGCAGGCTAGAGATTCAGGAAAGAATTGCAGTTTTGAGACTGAAACCACTAATTCAGTTTCAGTTTTTTTCAGTTCAATTTTGAGATTGAAACTACTAATTCTGGCAGCATTTCTATGTTGCAATGTAGAAGCTGAATTTTTCTTCAGAAAACTTTATTCTTTCCTCTTATGGTCTTCAACTGATTGGATAAGGCCTGTCTACTTTATGGAAGATAATTGGTTTTATTTAAAGTCAACTCACTATAAATGTTAATTATATCTAAATAAATACCTTTACAGGAACATCAAGACGAGTATTTGACTATGGCCATAATCTAGACAACTTGATACATAAAATTAACCATCACAACTCCCTTTCATTTGACTTCATGGTGTATTCTCACTTCACCAATAATAGTCATATTCTCTGATTTTCGGCTTTCTGACAAAGAAAATTACCAAAATAAAAGCAATACTTTGTAGAAAACTAGCTCCATGTTAAAATAAGCTACTTATTAAATAAAGGAAATGAGTCTGGTAGAAAAATATTAGTTACACTAAATGAGATTTTATAAAAACAAAAATAATTATTAAAAACTAAAAACAATTATCTATCATTTGCAAACCCATTGGTTTGGAAGTATATTATTTTTTAATGTGTATCCTACATTTTCCAAAAAAAATAGTAGAATAAGACTTAAAATTGGAAGATTTGCATTAATTATTACCATTATATAGCCCATTTAAAAAAGTGTCATGTATGGGTACAGAACAGTGTGTTGAAGATGGTGTTTAAGTCCTTTATCTAATTTATTAAATATTTTATTCTTTACATATTATTGTGTAACATTAGCTATTATGTCAAAATCACCTAAAGGATTTTTTCACATATGTAAAAGTGATTAGGACTTTTGAAATTGTAGAGTAACATTCTCAGTAAATCCTCTTCCCCTAAAAATCAGTGATGAGATTGAACAGCAATGTCGAAAACAACCTTAGTAGAATTCCGGAAATCAACCAAAGGTGTGCAACAAATTCAGAAGCGACTGTTGCAGCAAAACTACTAAACCTGTTAAGAATAGTGACACCTGTGGTGTTTTATTCCAGGCAAGCTCTCATGCCTCCCAGCTCTATCAGTATGGTAGTTTCACTAGGGCAGGAAAAGCCATAAAAAATAGAAGTTTAGCTCTGGAGCTGACTTAATCTGGAGCAGTGCACACAAAATGTCCATCTGAAGGTGATGTTGAAAGAACTGTCAATTTAGTGGTAAATAATTGCCAAAGACCAATATCACAGATAATCTGTGGCTGTGATACCTGTTGGAATAAGTAACAAACAAGCAGACTAGTCAGATATTTAACAGAGAGATCTGGAGGATGAGATCACTAAAGTGTGCCTTGATAAGCCCTCATTTACCTGGAGGTCTGGGAAGCTGTGTATGTGCTCAAGACTGTGATCACAACAGCAGAGGCTGAACATGAAGCCTTTTTCATGTACAGAGGCCTTAGTCTGTTTGAACTGCCATAACAAAATATGATAAACTGGACTGCTTATAAACAACAGAAATTTATTTCTCACAGTTCTGGAGGCTGGGAAATCAAAGTCTAAGGCACCAGTGGATTTGATAGCTGGTGAGGGCCCACATCCTGGTTCATAAAAATGTCTCACATGGCAGAGGGGGCAAGGAAGCTCTTTGGATCCATCTTTATGTGGATACTAATCCCATTCATGAGGGCTCCACCCACAAGATCTAATCACCTTCTAAAGGCCCTACCTCTTAATACCATCACATTTGAGATTAGGTTTTCAGCATATGAATATTGGGGGAACACAAACATTCAGACCACAGCAACAGAGGAGAAGTGAAGAAGGCCTAGTAGAAAGAAATATCTAGGACAGACTTATAAACTGCCTAAGAACTGAATGTATTACCTAATCTTCACACAGATCATTAGTAATAGGTAGAAAGAAGCCTTTTTAAAGAACAATCTCATACCAATTATTGACTGACACCTGTGACACAAAGGTGTTATCTAGAAAGCCAGGATTAAAATTAAAAACAAGCATTCATGTGGAAAGGCAATATTATAGAGGCAGAAAGCAAATTGGTATCCTGGGGCTGGTGATGGAAATAGGGAATAACTGTAAAGTTCTAAAACTGAATTGTCATGATTGCACAGCTCTGTATATTTACTTACAAGCATTGAATTTTACACTTAAAATTGGTGAATTTTATGGTATGTAGAGTTTAAAGAAACTCAATATAGTTTCTTTAAAAAAGATTATAAATGATCTGCATCTTTAGTCATTATTTGAACTTCATTGCCTCTCTAACACACACACAGGCACACGCACACACATACAAGATTGTCATGAGTGTTGACTAAGAGTAACTACTTTTCTGGAGTTAAAACTAAAATTTAATGATTTTAATACTTTGAGTTAATAAAGGCCAACAATAATAGTGGCTCATATTAGGCCACTTTAAAAGTCACAGAAAGAAATCATTTCACATTAGCAAACATTGTTCTCAATTGTATAAATTCTAATGTCTAGTAATGACCATGTAACTTCACACAGACCTTAACCAAATAAGTGATGTTGATTATCCAGGCGAATAGGGAAAAGTAAACATTTCAGAATCAATTGTTATGAGAAATAGAAAAGGGAAATACAGGAAATAATAGCAAAGACATCAGTGATTGCAATTTTATACAAATTTTGAGAATCACAAATTACATTGTTTTCCTACTCTCATCCAAGGGTAATTATCTAATATCCAATTAGAT
This sequence comes from Symphalangus syndactylus, assembly GCF_028878055.3. Classification (NCBI taxonomy): domain Eukaryota; kingdom Metazoa; phylum Chordata; class Mammalia; order Primates; family Hylobatidae; genus Symphalangus; species Symphalangus syndactylus. Next base: position 107,574,882 of record NC_072426.2, on the reverse strand, counting down.
AATCCATAGGAAAGAGTGGCCTTTTTAATTTGGCAACACTACAATTACATATTTCACATGCTACATAGTGAAAAATAATAGATATGCTCAAATAATTTAGAAAATAAAAGGACACTTGGAAATCATGTAATTAAAATCCTGTGCCCTGTATTGATTGCAAGAGAAGTCTGATAAGGTTCCTAATCCAGGGATTTTTTTTAACAAACGGAAAGGATAATCTTAAAAATTCCACAATTTAAGAAGAATCAGAAGGCGTCACAAATAAACCGATTCTTCAAGAGACCTTCCTTGATTGCTGATATGGACTAAAAACTTAATGTCACTGGAATAAAAGATATGGTACAAAACACTTATTATTTAACTTGTTATGAGAGAATGATTTGGTCAGTGATTTCTGTAAAATCTTGTTCTACCAAATTCTAATTTTTAAAGGTACTCTGTTTAAAATTATTATGTGCCCAAATTCATCTCACACAAATTACAGTAATATCTTAATTAAATAGAATTTGTATTTGAATACTAAACTTTCATAGCTATTTAATATGAAATACCGATATTTATGGTAACAACAATGTTTATTATTTAATAATATTTTTGCAGTCTCTCATCGGTGTTGAACAAGGGAGAAGAAGGAGACAACCTCTGTGCTAATGGAACTTAAAATATAGGAGTAGGAAACAAACAATATGCAAGTTGAGTCACTTAATAATAATAGAAACAGTACACTAGATAATAGTAAGTGATAAAGTATATTAGATATTAGATAATAAGTATGTTAGATACTTATAAATGATGAAGAAAATAAGACAGTAGTAATATTGGGAAAAGACAGTCAATACTTATCCATGTTTCTTGTTTGTTTGTTGTTTGCTTTTTTGTCTAGGGAAGGCTTCTTAGACAGGAAGCCTAGTGCTTCTTTTATGAAAAATCAATCACGCAAATATCTGGTGCAAAAACTTTGCAGGTAGTAAGGGAAGCCCTTTCAAACACTCAGAGGTGACCCAAGCCAGAGTTTAAGGCTCAGAGAAAGGTCATTAGACTGGGAGAGTGCTGAGTTAGAGGAGCCTGGTACAAGATGATGGTGGGAATGTGAACATAAGCCACAATAGACAGGGCATTTTAGCACACAAAAATGGAGTTTGTATGAATTCTAGGTGAAATAATATATAGAATAATTATTAAAATATTTAACAGAAAAATATGATGTAACTAGAATAATTATTTACCCTCATAAACAGATCAGGATAAGAATCCTCAGCAAAGAATTTGTTGAAATGCTTCCTGGAAGTAATATTGAGTCTTTGGCCAGATCTTTGTGTAGATGAATAGAGGTTATTATTTTTTACCTACAACAATAGGCCTTTTATCTTTTGGAACAGGCCAACAGGAACATAACTGGAAAACAGGGAATAAAGGAAATTAAAAAAAAAACTAAACTAATAATTAAGGAAAGGACTCTATTGATAAAAGAGGGGCCTTGTAAATTATGAGCCAGTTAAGAAAATATTTATCTTCTATGAATTTACATTACACAGTCCTAGTAGCAGTCCAATGCTTCTGTGTGCGTGCGTGCATGCATGCATGCATGTGTGTGTGTGTGTTTTATCGTAACATCTTTGCCTTCTAAATATATTTGGTGTGTCAGATTCCATCACTGAAGATTTTGGGGATGTTATCAAAATGGAATGCGGCTAATTTAGGGAAATATGCTAATTAAATGTATTTGAGTACTGAGTATATGAAGATTTTATTTATTAAGAACTTGGATACTGGGGCAAACAGTATTAAAACTGGTAGTGAAAAATTAAAGTGACTGAACAGAATAAATAGAGTTTGGGAAAGAGCAGAAATTCAGGATAAGGAAGCCGGGTTAGCAGCATTCATAATCTGGGAATTGTAACCTATCAAAAGTAACTGATGGGTTTTTTTCTAGACTTGGAAAATGTTGTACTTAGCACACAGCTGTAAAATTTCTGCTCCTATGCAGTAAAAAATTGTCTCCAATACCTCAGTTAAGTTTGATATAGCTGTCTGTTAGTATTGTGGAGAATAAAGACAAAGAAGGCAAGGAAAGTCTAGCTTATTTTACATGAAGCTCATTAACTTGCAGTAAAGGAACAGTAACTAATGAGGAAATGGTGTCTAGAAGTTTCAAGAAGAGCATTAATGAAGGCAAAGGCAGAAAAAAATGTCTAGAAAAGGGAAATATAAAATTGAGAAGCAACATCTAAATGGACCATTCAAAATAAATATGATACGGTGCCTCATTTTTAAGTATGTACTAGAAGAAACTCACATTAGAAAATTTAAAGTAGGTGTGAAGGAGCAGACTATTTGGCTTACAATAGCTGATACTATAATAGCTAATTATGGTCCTTAACTAGACACCTCTGTGTCCTGCCTCAGATCATTGAGAACACCTTTTACATCAATCATTTTTCAGGATAACAGCTTGGGACAGATGTAAACTGACTGGAGCTCCTCTCAAAATTACTTTATGTTTACTTTCTGTCCCAGGACCTTTCTGATGGAGACACTATGGGAACTAGTGCAAAGAACCATGCATGATCAAACCTGAAAGTACAAGCTATTAATACATCACAGGGCAACTTTTGACCTAGAAAGGATGGGATTTTGTGGATTTCTTTCTATTCACCCCTCGGGAAACAATCTGTGCCACCTTCTACACAGGTCCTTGTGGGTTCTAGTGGAACTGAGCCCCCAGTTGCTCTTTTGATGGTCAGCTTAATAATTGTTTATTTCATTTACCCAGTTTCCTATTCTTCTTTCTTAAGATTACTTCCTTAAATAGACTACCTGTATATGTGATTGTGATGTGTGATGTTGATCATGTGTCAAACTGATTTATTTTGCTTTTTCCCTGGGAAAGAATATTGAAACTTAAATAAGAGGTATAATTTATGAAGCCATTACTATATCCTGAGATATACAAGCCTTGGGCTGCCATAATTGCTATATTCCTAGTTCAACTTAGAAGAAAAAGCCTTTCACTTTATTTTGTAAATTCTTTTGTGCCCAAATGAAGTAGTTAGTTAGGACTTGTGAGGAAATATGAAATTACAACAGCACAATATATTGAACACTCTGACAGAAAAAGCAATAGAATAGCAATATCCTAAGTAGTTGTCAATTATATATAACTGTATTATGAGATTATATACCCATACCTATACCTATATTTATAATCTCTTTTTAAAATCTATCTTTAAATTCCACAAGGAGGTTTTCACTAGTGTCTCCCTGGGATGATCTATTTGGCCTAATGTATAGTTCCAGAATTCAACATCCACCAACTTGTATGAACATACCATTATAATACAGGAACAGGTTGGTGTTGTAGGCTAGTACTTATTCAAGGAATAATGGTGTCAGAGGCATTCAAACCAGAGCGACTCCATCTTGAGTGAGGGCCAGGAAAATGAGGCTGGGACTTGCTGGGCTCCCTCCCCAGAAAGTTGGCATTCCTAGCTTCTAGATGTTTAAGGTTAAGGGAACAAATGGATAATGTTTACTAAACAGACTCAGACCTGGGTGTGTCCAGATACCCTAATATCTGGAGAACAAAGGCATTCCTAATTTTGCTTTAAAGATAATAACATTGATTATTTCAAAATACAGTAATTAAGAAAATTAATCCTTCATCACAAACCCTCATAGCAGAGCACATCTTTCCATGATCTTTTTATCCTATATAAATGAGCATTGTATCTAGGGTGGACGCATTCCCCCTCTTGCTTTCAGGAACATCCCACTCTATCTACGGAATAGCTGTACTTTCACTACTTTACTTTCTTAATAAACTTCCCTTTACTTTGCACTGCGGACTCACCCTGAATTCTTTTTTGCATGAGATCCAAGAACCCTCTCTTGGGGTCTGGGTAGGGACTCCTTTCCTGTAACAGTAGTTGTTGTAATACCTAGTTGTGGTAGTAGCTAGTATTATTCAAGGAATATTTCAGCTCTTAACTTGAGAAATAATACAGTTGATTTATCCATTCTGGCCACTTGATAGGTAAGTGGGTGTGAGAAACACGTGATGTTAGTTCTGGTTGTCTGTCATCTCTAAGTCAAACATTTATTTTCTAGAATGACATCTTTAAGTTCTCTGTTTTACCCTGGTACATAACTGCCAACCCCAGTGTCTCTTTCATCAATCTTGGGTTGTAAATGACTAATGACTATGATAAGCAGGAACCTCCTAATGATCTGAAAACTGTGATAGATATGTAGATTCAACATGTATTGTTTAAAACTACTGAGATTCTAGGGTTATCTATTAGCATAATACAAATCAGACTGATACACCTATGCAGTTGTTCCTTAGTGATAAACTATTTGCATTTTTCACATCGTCTTTAATTATTAATATGTTTTTGTAATGAAAACTATGAGAATAATCAGATATTTATTTTCTGTTAAAACTTATAGCTACCGATTGTCATTTAAGGTGTTTTTCTTCTCTGGTAGTGCTCTACTATGTTGTTGCTAATTCAATTCTCCAAATTAAGTATTTCATTGCAGCCAACTTATTTGATGGAAATCAGTTCCCTGCTTTATTCAAATGAACAAACAGAAAGTTATAAAGAGGCATTTTTATATTTTCTAATAGATGAACCCCAAAGGAAGCATCAAAATATTTTCTGGAATTCAGCAATTTCAGTTATTCATGTGTTTATGTATGTTGTCAATTAATTGATACTGCTTACCAAAATGTAAATGTTTTCAATTCATCCCTTGTCATTTAGTAACACAAATCCAATGAATGATAATGCCCAATATTGAAATTATGAGTTAGGCTGACAGATTCCTTCTCTCATTCTTTATTCAACTTCATTCCTATGGCAATAATTATCCCCCAAGCCATATTTCTCTAATTTTTATTTAAATGTTGTTTCAATGGAAGGATACTTGCATTTGAAACATTTATGCATACTATTCAAATTAAGTCATTTTCAACCCAAGTGATTACATTCCTTTATAGCACCAGTGACAAATCACACTTGGAAGGGAAATAACACAAAAAATGTCAGGAATGAGTCAAGCATTTTATAAAATATTGAAAGGGGAATACCACTGATCTATTTATTTACTCTGAATTCAATAAAGAAATCAAATTGGAGTTACTTTGAGAAATAAATTTGAAGCCATCTGTAGTTTCATTCACAGTTTCCTACTTTTTACTCATAATAATCAATTAATTATGTTTTAATTTATATGGAGAAAATTTTTTCTTAAAATAGAAAATTGTTGTATATGATCACCAATAAAAAGGCATTTAAAATGAAATTTCAATGAACGTAAACAATGTGCTTTGAATAAATCAATAGAATAACCTGGCAAAAGAGAAAGAAAATCTTTGTATCCATAGATATCCAAATAAAGTATATACAAATATTTGAAAGAAAGGTGAAAGTACATATGAAAACAAATAAGGGAACAAAAGATATGGGAGACTCCTTGAAGGTGGGTGGAGGTAAGAGGGTGAGCATTGAAAAAGTACCTGTTGGGTACTATGCTTATTACCTGGGTGGCAAAATAATTTGGACACCAAATCCCTGTGATATGTAATTTACCTATATAACAAACCTGCACATATACCGTTTTTCATGCGCGTCCGTGTGAAGAGACCACCAAACAGGCTTTGTGTGAGCAATAAAGCTTTTAATCACCTGGGTGCAGGGGGGCTGAGTCCGAAAAGAGAGTCAGCGAAAGGAGATGGGGTGGGGCCATTTTATAAGATTTGGGTAGGTAAAGGAAAATTACAGTCAAAGGGGGGTTGTTCTCTGGCGGGCAGGAGTGGGGGTCACAAGGTGCTCAGTGGGGGAGCTTTTGAGCCAGGATGAGCCAGGAGAAGGAATTTCACAAGACAATGTCATCAGTTAAGGCAGGAACCGGCCATCTGGATGTGTACGTGCAGGTCACAGGGGATACGATGGCTTAGCTTGGGCTCAGAGGCCTGACATTCCTGTCTTCTTATATTAATAAGAAAAATAAAATGAAATAGTGGTAAAGTGTTGGGGCGGCAAAAATTTTTTGGAGTGGTATGGAGAGATAATGGGTGATGTTTCTCAGGGCTGCTTCAAGCGGGATTAGGGGCGGTGTGGGAACCTAGAGTGGGAGAGATTAAGCTGAAGGAAGATTTTGTGGTAAGGGGTGATATTGTGGGATTGTTAGAAAAAACATTTATTGTGTAGAATTGTTGGTGATGGCCTGGATACGGTTTTGTATGAATTAAAAAACTAAACGGAATAAGAGAAGAAGAAAAACACGTATTAAAGGTCTAAGAATTGGGAGGACCCAGGACATCTAATTAGAGTGTGCTTAAGGAGATTCAGCATAGTCCTGCCAGCAAAGATTATTTATTTACTTTAACAGTTAAGAGGGGCAGTTTGGGGATAGCACTAGGAGGTATCAGCTGTGATGACTTGGAGAAACAGTGTAAACAAGAGCAGGGCATGTGTGAGTAGTTGAGAACGGTGAATAGGAGTATGACTAGACAGAAGATAGTAGGGATGACAAGTTTTTTGGGGCACAGTCCAAGTTGGTCTGGTGTCTGGAATGAGACTGGGGCCTAATAAAAAGGAGCGTCTAAATAGGAACTCAAATGGACTGTACCCTGTAGCATTCCGAGGACAGGCCTGAATTCTGAGAAAGGAAAGTGGTGAAAGTATTGTCTAGTCCTTTCTAAGTTGGTGGCTGAGCTTGGTGAGGTGTGTTTTTAAAAGACCATTAGTCCATTCTACCTTTCCTGAAGACCGAGGACAGTAAGGGATACAGAGGTTTCACTGAATACCAAGAGCCTGAAAAAATGCTTGGCTGATTTGACTAATAAAGGCTGGTCTGTTATCAGACTGTATAGAGGTGGGAAGGCCAAACTGAGGAATTATGTCTGACAGAAGGGAAGAAATGACCGCGGTGGCCTTCTCAGACCCTGTAGGAAAGGCCTGTACCTATCCAGTGAAAGTGTCTACCTAGACTAAGAGGTATTTTAGTTTTTTGACTTGGGGCATGTGAGTAGTCAATTTGCCAGTCCTGGGCAGGGACAAATCCCCGAGCTTGATGTGTAGGAAAGGGAGGGGGCCTGGACAATCAGAGGGGTAGTAGAATAGCAGATAGAACACTGAGAAGTGATCTCCTTGAGGATAGATTTCCATGATGGAAAGGAAATGAGAGGTTCTAAGAGACGGGCTAGCGGCTTGTAACCTACATGGAAGAGGTTATGAAATGACTACGGAATAGAATGGGCCTGTGAGGCTGGAAGCAGATATTTTCCTTGGTCTAAGAACCATTTGCCTTGTGTGGGAAGAGATTGATAGTGGAAGTTTCAGCAGGAGAGTAGGTGGGAGTGACCGATGAGAAGGAGAAAAACTGAAAATGAGGGATATAAGTTGGAACGCTAGCTGCTTTTTTAGCTATCTTATCAGCATACGCATTGTCCTGAGTGATGGGATCTGACGCCCTTTGATGGCCTTTGCAGTGAATGACTCTAGCTTCCTTTGAAAGTAAAGCAGCTTTGAGAAGCATTTTATGAAAGAGGCATTAATGATAGAGGACCCTTGTGTAGTGAGGAAACCTCTTGCATGGTGGTGCAGGATATGGAAGGCATATTTAGAGTCAGTATAAATATTGACATTTAGTCCTTTTGCAAGAGTGAGGGCTTGACTTAAGGCAATGAGTTCAGCTTGCTGAGAGGTAGAGGAGGGGGGCAGAGCAGTAGCCTCAATGATAGATGTGGAAGATGCTATAGCATGGCCTGCCTTTGCTGGTGAGTGGCAATTAGGCCTGGTGGAACTGCCATCAATAAACCAAGTGTGTTCAGAGTGAGGAACATGAAAGAAAGAAATGTGGGGAAATGGGGTGAACATCAGATGGATCAGAGAGAGGCAGTCATGAGGGTCAGGTGTGGTATCCGGAGTAATGTGGGAGACTCAACAAAGAGTGAGTACAGCTGAAGGAGCCGGGAAGCAGAAAGTATATGTGTCAGGTGTGAGGAAGAAAATAGATTTTGTAAGTTATGAGATCTGTGGTGAGTTGAGCATAGTTTGTGATTTTAAGGGCCTCTAAAAGTATTAGGGCAGTGGCAGCCACCACATGCAGACTTGAGGGCTAGGCCAAATGGTAAGGTCAAGTTGTTTGGATAAAAAGGCTACAGGGTGTGGTCCTGGTCCTAGTGTAAGAATTCTGACCACACTAACCATGCCTAGGAAGGAAAGGAGTTGTTGTTTTGTAAGGGATTGAGGTTTGGGAGATTAGTCGGACATGATAAGCAGGGAGAGCACATGTGTTTTTATGAGAATTATGCCAAGATAGGTAACAGATGAGGATGAAATTTGGGCTTGACTGAAGTAATGGGGGCTATCTGTGAAGCCTTGCGGCAGTACAGCCCAGGTAACTTGCTGAGCCTAATGAGTGTCAGGGTCAGTCCAAGTGAAAGTGAAGAGAGGCTGGGATGAAGGGTGCAAAGGAATAGTAAAGAAAGCATGTTTGAGATCCAGAACAGAATAAAAGGTTGTGGAGGGAGGTATTGAGGATAGGAGAGTATATGGGTTTGGCACCATGGGGTGAATAGGCAAAACAATTTGGTTGATAAGGCTCAGATTCTGAACTAACCTGTAAGGCTTGTTTGGTTCTAGGACAGGTAAAATGGGGGAATTGTAAGGAGAGTTTATAGGCTTTAAAAGGCCATGCCATAGCAGGCCAGTGATAACAGGCTTTAATCTTTTTAAAACACGCTGTGGGATGGGATATTGGCATTGAGTGGGGTAAGAGTGATTAGGTTTTAATGAGATGGTAAGGGGTGCATGATCGGTCACCAAGGAAGGAGTAGAGGTATCCTATACTTGTGGGTTAAGGTGGGGGGATACAAGAGGAGGACGCAAAGGAGGCTTTGAATTGGGAAGAAGGGCGGCAATGAGATGTAGCTGTAATCCAGGAATAGTCAGGGAAGCAGATAATTTAGTTAAAGTGTCTCGGCCTAATAAGGGAACTGTGCAGGTGGGGATAACTAAAAAGGAGTGCTTAAAAGAGTATTGTCTAAGTTGGCACCAGAGTTGGGGAGTTGTAAGAGGTTTGGAAGCCTGGCTGTCCATATCCACAACAGTTATGGAGGCAAGGGAAACAGGCCCTTGAAAAGAAGGTAATGTGGAGTGGGTAGCCTCCGTATTGATTAAGAAGGGGATGGACTTACACTTCATTGTGAGAGTTACCTAAAGCTCGGCATCTGTGATGGTCTATCGGGCTTCCAAGGTGATCGGGCAGCATCAGTCTTCAGCTGCTAAGCTGAGAAGATCTGGGAAGGAGTCAGTCATAGAGCCTTGGGCCAGAGTTCCAGGTGCTCTGGGAGTGGCTGCCAGGTGAGTTGAACAGTCTTATTTCCAGTGGGGGTCCCGCACAGATGGGACATGGCTTAGGAGGAATCCTGGGCTGCGGGCATTCCTTGGCCTGGTGGCCAGATTTCTGGCACTTGTAGCAAGCTCCTGGGGGAGGCGGTTCTGGAGGAACACCTGGCCACTGCAGTTTAGGTGTTTGGAAGTTCTTGTGTGCTGGAGATGTGGCTGGGGTTTGCCTCACAGTGGAGGCAAGGAATTGCAACTCAGAAATATGTTGCTACTTGGCTGCCTCTACTCTAGTATTGTACACCTTGAAGGTGAGGTTAATTAAGTCTTGTTGTGGGGTTTGAGGGCTAGAATTCAATTTTTGGAGTTTTATTTAATGTCGGGAGCAGATTGGATAATAAAATGTATATTGAGAATAAGATGGCCTTTTGACATTTTAGGGTCTAGGGCTGTAAAGCGTCTCAGGGTTCCTGTCAAATGAGCCATGAACTGGGCTGGATTTTTATATTTGATGAAAAAGAGCCTAAATGCTATCTGATTTGGGATAAAGAAAAAGGAGCATTAACCTCAACTATGCCTTTAGGTCCAGCCACCTTTTTAAGAGAAAATTGCTGGGCAGGTGGGGGAGGGCTAATCAGAGAAGGAAACTGTAAGCCAGACCAGGTGTGAGGAGGGGAGGTGATAAAAGGATTATAGGGTGGAGGAGCGGAGGCTGAGGAAGGACTGGGACCTAGCTCGGCGAGGTGAGGAGGGGAGAGGTCAGATGGGTCTGTAGAAAAGGAAGATTAGAAAGACTCAGGACGCTTGGGGTTGGGACTGACGGGACAGGTGGGAGGGAAAGAAGGAAGATTTGGGAACAGAGACTAGAGAGGGACCGATGTGTAAAAGAATGCCTGGACGTCAGGCACCTCAGACCGTTTGCCTATTTTACGACAAGAATTATTTAGATCTTGTAGGATGGAAAAATTGAAAGTGCCATTTTCCAGCTATTTGGAGCTACTGTCGAGTTTGTATTGGGGTCAAGCAGCATTGCAGAAGAAAATAAGATGCTTAGATTTTAGGTCAGGTGAGAGTTGAAGAGGTTTTAAGTTCTTAAGAACACAGGCTAAGGGAGAAGAAGGAGGAATAGAAGGTGGAAGCTTGCCCATAGTGAAGGATGCAAGCCCAGAGAAAGAAGAGTAGAGACACGGAGAAGGGGTGGGGGGTTCTTGCCCTCCAGAAAATCAGAGAAGGGGTCGGGGTGCAGAAATAAGGGGTTGTGGTGCAGAGATAAGAGGTCGGGGTGTGGAAATAAGGGATTGGGGGGCAGAGATAAGAGGTTGGGGTTCCTGCCTCTCCCCCAGAAAAGCGGGACTTGCCGCTAAGAATGAAGGAGAAGGGGTTGAGGGTTTCTTACCCCTCCCCAAGAAAAGCGGGACTTGCCGCTAAGGATGAAGGACCAAGGCTGGTGTCCCTGTGTGGTCTGACACCCCTGAAACATGGGTGAATAATCAGAGAGGTGTCCCTGCAATGATTAAACACCAAGGGAAGGCTGCCTTCCCAGTCTGTGACTGGTGCCGGAGTTTTGGGTCCACAGATAAAACGTGTCTCCTTTGTCTCTACCAGAAAATGAAAGGAATTGAAATTAAGAGAAGGGAGAGATTGAAGTGTGGTGCCAAGATTGAAAGGAGAAAGAGGTTGAGGGATAGTGAGGGAGGTTGGAGAAGAGAGTAAAAAGAGGCTGCTTACCGGATTTGAAATTGGTGAGACGTTTCTTGGGCTGGTGGGTCTGAGAACCTGAGGTCGTGGGTGGATCTTTCTCATGAAGCAAAGAGCAGGAGGACAGGGGATTGATCTCCCAAGGGAGGTCCCCCGATCTAAGTCACAGCACCAAATTTCATGCACGTCCATGTGAAGAGACCACCAACAGGGTTTGTGTGAGCAATAAAGCTTTTTATCACCTGGGTGCAGGTGGGCTGAGTCCGAAAAGAGTCAGTGAAGGGAGATAGGGGTGGGGCTGTTTTATAAGATTTGGGAAGGTAAAGGAAAATTACAGTCAAAGGGGGGTTGTTCTCTGGCAGGTAGGAGTGGAGGTCACAAGGTGCTCAGTAGGGGAGCTTTTGAGCCAGGATGAGCCAGGAGAAGGAATTTCACAAGACAATGTCATCAGTTAAGGCAGGAACAGGCAATTTTCACTTCTTTTGTGGTGGAATGTCATCAGTTAAGGCAGGAAATGGCCATCTGGATGTGTAAGTGCAGGTCACAGGGGATATGATGGCTTAGCTTGGGCTCAGAAGCCTGACACCATTGAATGCAAAAGTTTAAAAAATTATATAGCTAGGTACTATTATACCAGTTTTACAGATGAAGAAATTAAACTTGTTTGGGGCAACAGAGCTAGCATTGAAACCAGGCATTTCAAACCAGATAGACAGACTCTAAAGCCCAAAAGAGAAAGAAAATCTTCAACAATAAATATATTAATAGAGATTTCAATACAGTATATACAAAGATTAACAAGAAGAGTGAGCGTACATATGGGCACAAATAAGGTAAAAAGAGACAAGGGAGACTACATAAAGTTAGAGGGAGGCTGCTCCCAATATTTTATTATTACAATCAATGCTGTAATGAACATCTAAGTGTAAATAGCTCTCTATCCTGCTGAAGTATTTGCTTAAGCAATTCCTAAATACAGAATGATTGAGTCAAGAAATATGCAAGATTTTATGGCTTTTTCTACATATTGTTGAATTATTCTTCTGGGTTATTGCACCAGAAGGCCATCAGCAAACAATGAGAGCATATCTATTTTATTTTGTCTTCAAAAAGTTTGGTGTTATTTAAATAAAAATTTGTTTAGTTTGTAGGGCAAAAAAAGAGGGAATAAAATGATTGTATTCATAATTATAGAAAATATGTCAATATACCTATATTAAGAAACTATCTACTACACATTCTGATAAAGTTTCTTGCATAGTAAATAAATATGGAGCTTAGAAAAAGAAAATGTTAAGATTATTTTTCTCTAAAAATAATTTGTTACCTTTTCTGCATTAAGTTTCAAAGCAATTGATATTTACAAAATGTTTCAAGAATATATTCTTGCAATTTTTTTCAGCATTCTATAACAATATGACACCAGCATCCTCGTTCTTTTGCTTTCTATGATTTTCAAAATGAAACTTGTAATGTTAACTAATTCCCTGATGGTAGCCATCAATAAAAATTGGCATTAGTTCTCTGGGAAGCTGATGCTACTTATTTTGGAAATCAGTGTAAAGGTATTTGGGGAATTTCTAATATAAATTGAAGGTGTCTTTTCTTTTTTTTTTTTTTTTGAGACGGAGTCTCGCTCTGTCGCCCAGGCTGGAGTGCAGTGGCGCAATCTCGGCTCACTGCAAGCCCCGCCTCCCGGATTCACGCCATTCTCCTGCCTCAGCCTCTCCGAGTAGCTGGGACTACAGGCACCCGCCACCGCGCGCGGCTAATTTTTTGTATTTTTAGTAGAGACGGGGTTTCACCGTGGTCTCGATCTCCTGACCTCTTGATCCACCCTCCTCGGCCTCCCAAAGTGCTGGGATTACAGGCGTGAGCCACAGTGCCCGGCCTTTTCTATACATCTTATTTGAGCCACAAAGTGAGTCAAAATTTAAATCAAGGGTAAATAATACAGTAGAGCAAAGTATACAACACTCATTAAAATTTAAAGCTTAAAAATTATTCAGAGGAATGTATTATTTGGTATCTGAAAGAATAGCTTTATTTTCACAATTTTTAGTGCCAAAAAGTAAGAAAATAGAAGTCTACATTTTATTTTATTGTAAAATAATATTCTATTCTTCAAATTTGCTATATATGTTTTATAATTCCCTTATGTCAACTATTAAAGGGCTGTCTAAACAGATAATATGTGTGACAGAGATTGGGTGATTTCTCACAAACCCCACTTTTTCATCATGGGTATCTGGAAACAGTACTTCAAAAAATTGCAGTCCTCTTGTGGTTTGTTACTTGTTATGTGATTTGGCCAAAAGACTGTGGGTAGAAGAGATTTACATACATCGACTTGGCTGTAATATATTCTTTACTCTCTGTCCTAGGCTATCATTGCCAACTGTATTCAGCAGATCCAATGAAGAATTCTGCATCAGCCCAAGGGATGTTGGAGACACAAGCTTCAGGTAGCTTGGATCCCTAGATCCTTCTTGTAGGAGAGCATCACTTTAAACCTACTTTATTCCTACTGTTATGAAAGGGAGAAATAAGCTTTTATCATTTTAATCCACTAAGATATTTTGGCTGTTCTTCACAGCAGCCAGAAATTAATTATTTTGACTAATAAAATATAAAGCCATATTAGAAAGCTTTTACGGTTACATCAGAATGTTCAAAATAAAAATGCCAGACATTTAATAATGTTATTGGGCTTAATCTATTCTATTTTGATCACTGATAGGAAAATCTGTATTATTTTACATGAGTTTTGTTTCTTAGATTTCACATGCTTAAAGCAGTACCTAAAAGCATTAAAATATACATTTTAGACAGTTGTAAAGCAGGTTGCTAATTATACATAATATAAATAAAAGTAGAAAATATAATTATTATACCCTTAATATTTTGACTTAAGTATACTACATTCTTGGCATGCACTTGCCTGTATAAAATGAAGCTTAATAACACAAGAATGTAACCATCATTAATACAATTCAGAAACCCATACAGAGTGATTAAAGTAACTCAAATTACCCTTGATCATATTTCTGACCACTTATCAGAACTGTCTTTATACTGTCATTAGCTGAGCTTCTTTCATAGTTTTCTATGTCCTTGTCAAGTACTTGCTTCAGAACCAGATCAATGAGAATCTATTAAAAAGAATTAAGATCAAACTCAGCCTAAATACCCTTTTAAATGTAGCACTGTCCTCTTTGACATTAGTATAGAACAATTAATATACATTTATGTTCACCACTGTCCCTAAATTTCCTCTATTGGGCAAAAGAATTGCAAAGATTCAGGATTTTTTGCACAATTCAACATAGCCTTCAGAGGAAGATATATGCTATTATGACATCTGAAACTCTACCAGTTCAATGAGTTTCTCAGAAAGATGGTAAGTTTTTTGTGGTTGATGTGCCTGAAGAAAATGTTCTCCACAATGGGAAAGAAATAATTAAACCTGGCAGTGTTTCCTTTTGCAAGCTATCAAAGTGAAAGGCTAGAAATTGCAGAACAATGATTATGTGCTGCTCAAACATCTATTGAAATGGTATTCAGAAATAGTACTGTAGCCAATATATTTAATGCTAAATTTCAATGTAACAATTATTGGCTGAGAACATAATGAGAGCAGATAGACCATAGAGGTTGTGCTATCACTGTGCTAAACATGTTTATAGTCCATTAAGTATAGTCCATTATAGTCCACAAATAAAGGAAATATAAGTAAAATATGTAAATATTATGAAAGATGTTCAAATCTGTATTGTGCCAACCAAAGAATGTCAATAACTCACAGAAAATTTTCTTTTGGGTGTTTTAAAATTTAGTTGCTCCTGAATTTCTCTAGTTAAAAATAATTGTGTATATGTGTGTATATTTTTAATTTTTAATTTTTCTTTTATTATTATATAAGAGTGACTTGTTCTTACTTTGAAAAGTTTTGAATACACAGAAAATGTAAGGATAAAATTACAGGTACATATAATCTCATTACCCAGAAGCAATTACTACTAATATTTTCATGTTTTTATAGCCAATAATTTCTGATAACATTTTTAAAAAGTTGGTACATATAAAATTTTGTATCTCTATGTTTACCATTTCACATTATAGCAGCACAACTTCTAAGTATTTACAAGTGTTACTCAAATGCTCACCTTTTATTTTATGTTCTTTTTTATTGTTGAACCTCAATAGGTTATTTACAATATTTCACTTTATATATAACATTGGTAAGAGCACCTTTGTCAAGATACTGAGATATTTCCTTAACCATCCTACATATCATGTCTTCAGGAATTGAAATTACTGGTTCAAAAAAAAAAAAAAGAAAACACATTTTAGAAATTCTTGCTACATACTTCCAAGTAATTTTCCTAAGTACCAATTCCCACTGTCAAAATATATTCATCTCGCTATATCTCTGCATTTATGTATGCTAAATTTGATCTATTTCTATATTATTGTTATTTTGAATTGTATTCCTCTGTTCAAGGTTTGGATAAATATTTTCACCCCTTTCTATAATTTTATTTTTACGAGTTGATGAAAACAAGCTGTTATTTTCATGTTTTCCCTTCAGAGTTATTTAGTTTTTTTAAGATACTTTCTTATAGGCTCACTTTGGACACATTGTGTGCGTTAGGTAAATCTACTAGTAAAACAACAATCAAATTTTCCACATTAGAGGACAAAGTTGTGGCAAGACATCTATAATCCATTCACACTGGCTAAGGCAAAGCATGGAATGGTTCAGGAAGCTGCCAAATATATTGTGCTTTGAAAAAGTCAAATAATTGATTGGCCCACAAATTTTCAAAATTTTTCTCGGAAACATGGTTTATGCCACTGTATATGCAGTTTAAAAGATGTTAAAAGTTTTTCTAAAGTACCAAGATTTTATTTGAAACAAAATAACCGTTTAATACTCCTTCATCAAGTTCATGAAAGCTGTATTTAACTTAAGAGTGGAGAGCAACATAGCAAACTAGATGATCTCCTAGAAATCTATAACTTTTCACCATCACTTGAAGATGTTTATCAGGATTATAATTGAATAACATTTCATTATAGTTTACACATCTTAGATTATGATTATTGCTGTCGAAGTTTCTGAGATTTACTATGTCTCTTTTAAAATATGACATAGTAAAAGTTTCAGTAAAACAGTTTATCTCCTTTAATAATTGTAGAATGTAAAAACATTTTTGACAATAAAATGTTTGTGTTATTCTACTTTTAAGAGTATTTTAGTCAATTTATTAACTTGGAAACTCAAGACATTATTTCCATCCATTTTCTTTTTGGTCATATAGATATTTTAAAAAGTGCTAAAAAGTTGATATTAGTATTATTTATACAAAAAGATCTATAGTTTTGGGTGTAGTAGAAAGGATGATAATTAGGCTCATGGACTCAGATTATTTTACTTATGTTGAAATTGAGGTATAATCTCATATGGAATCTGATATTGAGAAGGCTATTTAACCTTATTACGTATAAGCCTTCTCATTTATAAAATGAAGACTAAGATAATAACAACTTGAATTGTGTGGGATAGATGAGATAATATATGTAAAGCATTAAGCCCAATACCTGGCAATAAGGTGATTGGCAATTATTAAACATTGCTGAAGAAGAAGTAGTACTAGGAATAATATGGTTGGTATTTTATGGAAGATAATTTATTTTAAGGTATATAAGTGTCATATTTTTCTTGAAAAAGTAATTTTATGACAAACCAAAATGCCATCTTTAATCCACATATTAAAAGAATTAGATAAAAACTTTCAATTAACATCATTACAAGAATGAATGTCTAAATATAGTAAATAAATATAAAACCCTATTATATAAAATTGGGAATAGATGACTCATATCTTATGCTTAGTCTTTCCTCGATTCCATATAATGTTCTTAGAAAAGCTTCTTTTTCTGTCATAATTTTGTTTTGTTTTCATATTTGGTAGTGGTTGTGGGCCTTAAAAATCTTATCTATTCCAAAACATTATCCTTTATGCTGCTTGTATATTTTGGAGCATTTAGTTAATCCAAACACAACTTTATCCATTTATAACTGATGTAGTAACAGTTACCATTAATTACATACCGTAAACTTGACAGTATTCACAACTTGCAGTATCAATACAATTTTTTTTTTTTTTTTTTGCATCACTGCTTTGCCTTTCATATATTAGCAGAAGATCACACTTTGAGATTGGGAATCATAAGTAAAACTACGTAAAATTTCTCCACACCAGTTTTGAACCAAATAAAAGATTTAGAGAGATGATGAGTAAAATATCAGCAATATTACTAAGAAAGAAATTCAGAGAATGTGATGTAGAAGTGGCAAAATAGACTTGTAAATATAAGCAACCTCCCAAATACCTTGAACACACTTTTTCCAGAGAAGCCTGCCTACCCTTTAGAATTAAATACTACCCCACTAAGCCTACCCATAATGAGAAGCATGTTATTGGATGCATCCTTGCTGTAGGCACAAGGACACCAAAGCAAGAAATTCCTGTAGGCAGAAAGAGACAAAAGTAGCTGGGCCACCCACTCACTTTCTAGAAACTGAGAAAGGCTGAAAAAGCCCAGGTAGCATATGCTTGGGACATGCTTCTTAAGAGGAGGAGAAGGACTAGGTATTTTCCCTACTTTCTTATAGCTACCATATCAGGTCATTAACCTTGTTACCAAGATTATAGTACTAGAAGCATTATTTTTGTTCCCTTTTTAGTGGGTTTGTACAAGATGTGATCTAACTACATATATACATACAATATTAGCTTAAAAAACAAAAAACAACAATCACAGAGAAATATTATAAATTGAACTAGATGAAAATTAGTAAATTCTTATAATTAGCCCAATGCATGAGCAGCATGGAAAAAACAAAACTGTGTCCACTCTTTCTCAACTGTAAAACATTTTCATGTGAGTAATCCCCATGACCTAAAAATAAATAGGATGATTTTAGTTATATTTCTATGTATTTTACTTATATATTAAGTATATATTTCACATATATATTACACAACTTAAATTGTGAATGGCTTCTAATCATGTCTGCATTGAAATTTATGCTTCCTAACCTGACATTGGAGCCGTAAGATTGGACTGTTTCAACTCACTATGTTTTTAACCAAATATATTCTCTGCACCTTTTCACTTTACCTGGCAATCTCTGTTCCCTGTTGTTTGCTTGGATTGAGTCATCTTGATTTTCAGATGGCGAGTAAAATGTCACTTTCTCTGAGAAGCCAACTTTTGCAGCCCAATCTAAAGTAGATCCCTAGTGCCATAATCTCTTAATTAACCAGTGTTTTAAAATATTTAATTTTCCTAGTAAACTTAAGTCCATGAGGGTTTTGTTTAGCTCTGATTGCCTAGTGTCTATAGTACATGAAAAGAAGTAACCACTCTAAAACCAACTTTGTGAATAAATGAATGAGTGAATGAATGAATTAATGTGCTCAATCTTCTTCCAGCTGCAAGCAACATAACTATGCCATTATCATTTATTTACTTGGATTACTAAAATAACCTTACAAAAAATCTCTGCATCTAATTTTGCCTTATACTAATCCATTATTCATATCCTCTTCACTACAAAGAATGATCTTGTAAAGTATAAATCTGATCACAATCACATCTCTTCCTTAAAGCCCTCCCATTATTTTCTGTTGTACTAATAAAAGATAAAAATACTCGTGATTATATGCAAAGGTCTACATGACAGGTTCCAGGTCAAACCATATTTCCTTATATGTTTTCCTCTGTCACTAGGTTAGAGTCACACAAAAAATATTTTATTATTTTTCCTTAATTGAAAAATACAAAATCAAGCATATTTATGGTGTACATGAAGTTTTGATACATGTATACATTGTGAAATGATCAAATCCAGCTAATTAACATATCCATCACCTCACATGCTTATTTTTTATGATGAGATTATTTAAAATCTACTCAGCAATTTTTACATTTACATTATTATTATTACAGTCACCATGCTGTACAGTAGATTTCCAGAATGTATTTCTCTTGTCTAATTGAAACTTTGTGCCCTTTAGCCAACATCTCTCCAGTTACCAACCCCGTCTCACTGCCCGCTTGAGTACAACCACCAACATACTCTCTGGTTCTACGATTTCCATTATCTTTAGATTCCACATATAAGAGATCATGCAGTATTTGTATTCCTATGCCTAGCTTATCTCCTTAACATAATATCCTCTAGACTCATCCATGTTGTTGGAAATAAGATTTCCTTCTTTTTAAAATCTCAATAGTATTCTATTGTGTATATATAGCACATTATTTTTTGTTTATTCATTTGTTGATGAGCATTTAGGTTGTTCCATATCTTGTTTATTGTGAATAATGCTGAAATGAACATGAGAGTGCAGATATCTCCTCAACATACTGATTTCATTTACTTTGAATGTATACACAGTAGTGGGATTGCAGCATTATATGGTAATTTTCTGAGGAACCTCCATGCTGATTTCTATAGTGGCTGTACTACTTTACACTCCCACTGACAGTGTACATAGGATCTCTCCACATCTGTGCCAACACTTATCTTCTGTCAGCTATTATTATGAGTGTGAAATTATATCACCTTGTGATTTTAATATGCATTTCCCTGATGACTGATGATATTGAGCACCTCTTCATATACCTGTAGGCCTTTTGTATGTTTTCTTTTGGGAAATGTCTATTCAGGTCCTTTGCCCTTGTTTTCCTGAGATTATGTATTTTTTTTCCTGTTGAATTGTTTGATTTTCTTATATATTTTGGATACTAACTCCTCATTAGACATATGGTTTACAAATATTTTCTGCCATTCCTCAGGTTGTCTCTTTATTCTGTTGATTTTCTCCTCTGCTGTAGAGAAGCTTGTTAGTTTGTTAGAATCATATTTGTCTATTTTTGCTTTTGTTGCCTGTGCCTTTGAGGTATTAACCAAAAAATCATTGCCTAAACCAGTGTCAAGTAGGTTTCTTCTTAGGTTTTTGGCTAGTAGTTTTGCAGTTTCATGTCTTATGTTTAAGTCTTTAATCCATTTTGAGTTGACTTTTGTGTATGAGATGAGGTACACTTTCAGTGTTTTGTCTGTGGATATTCAGTTAAAATTACTTTATTCTTAATCACACCTAGCTTATTTCTGCTTCAACACCTTCACACGTTATATCCTATTCCCGAACCCAAACCTCCTATTTTTCAACCGTTTAACAATAATCCTTGAGGTCTCTAAATGAGTTTTGCTTCCCATCTAAAGACTTCTTGATGCTCCCGTGAGAAATAAAGTGTGTCATCTGTTCTATTGTCATTGATGGTTACAAGTATAATTGATTCAACATACCTTTTTCCTACAAGACTATAAACTCCCTGAATACGGGCATGGCTCATCACATACAGTACTGTGCCAGAAACACAGGAAATCATTATTTTTTAATGAAGTTATAAATTTTTTAAAAATGTGCTATTGAATGAGACTTTTAAAATGGATGAATGATTTATTTATTCCATAAATATTTACAAAATACCACGTGAAAGCACTGTTTTATAGTCAGGGAATGCAACAAGGAAAAAATAGACAAAAACCCTGCCTTTGGAGAGCTTATATTCAGATAAGGATAATAGATCATAAATAGAATAAATGATGAAATATGCAATATGCTCGAAGATGATGATAAGTTCTAAGAGGAATAAATATGTAAAGAAGGTGATGGATGTTGAGTAGGGTTCTCCAAGAGTTGGAAAACATATGTGTTTCTAATGGACATATGACTATACATAACTGGAAGGTGTTAGGCATATTCTCCTTTCCCTGAACTAAATATTTCTTCCTCTTAATTTGTTGAGGACACTGTGAGACTTTGCTGAGCCTCATTAGAGACTATATCAGATGATCTTCTGACATTAATGAATCTTGATAATTTTATTTTAGCCTGTAGGACTTTACAATAAGAAGTGAGACACCCCTGAAATGAACTTAAGCCTTCATGCAATATATACCTCTGAAGCAGGTGCAATAGTGATTTAGGGTAACTTTACTGAACTTTTATAGTCTTTTTTCCTAGTTTTTCAGTTTTTAGAGGTGCATGAAAAACAATAGACTCCTCATGTTCCACAGATGATTTGATTTGCCAAGCTATACCCGGAAGAAGATACAATGTGAGAATAAAAAGAATTAGTTTAAGAATCAGAAAACCCATGTACTCATTTTAGTTACTCCACATTTTGCAAGGTATCATTTTCTCTGAGCCATGATTTCTCTTGTTGTGTAATTGCACTAATAATGCTTTGCCTGCCTCATATCCGGGCTATTGTAAGACTCCAAAGAAATCATTTGTATTAAACTCATTATAAAGTAGTAAACATATATAAGGTGATACTTATCATTAAGTTTAAGGGCACATAACTAAATTCTATTCAAGGAAAATAGATAATATAAACTTTTGAGTTATTAATTCATGACTAAATACATAAAAAACAAAACAACAATAAAAAAGTTTCTCTGATTTTTTTAGCCTATTTTCAGTTAAGTTAGGATTATTGACTTAAATTGTATTTATGTATATCCCTTTTAATCTTGTATTAGCATTCATTTTAAATTGCAAATATATGTCTATCGCTTTCATTAAATTCAGACATGCTTGAAGATAAAAATGATTTCATAATTTTATTCCTGCATGTAAATTTTTACATAACTTTTAAATAAGGATGTAATGAATATCTTAATATAATATTTTGTATTAAATTTTGTGAATGCCAAATATCTTCAAATTTCCCCTAGGAAACAATAAAACAAGCATGAGTTTTTCATTTTTATGGATATTTCAGTATTTACCAGATTTAAGTTATTCTTTGAAGCTGTCCAATTATTATGCAATATATCTTATTTTAAAAATTATTTTTATGATCTGAAGAAGCTACATTTTGGAGAACAGAGAACATCTGAAGATTTATTGAAACACTAATATTTTATTATCTCAAATTTGGAAATTCAGTTTTCAGGCAGATTCATATTGTTTAATCAATATCTCATTGCCATTGTTTTTTTCAAGAATCTGTGACTTTTCAGGCTTATTCACTTGATTCTGAAATCATTAGCTCTACTCTGAAACCATGAAAACTACTGAGTTTCTATAATCCTGTCTTCTTGATCTGTTTTTATAAAAATCTGTTAAGCATAGAGTGTGAACACACATTAGTTACTATAGATATGATTTATAATTGTTTTGATGTCTTTT
Source organism: Symphalangus syndactylus (assembly GCF_028878055.3). Lineage (NCBI taxonomy): Eukaryota > Metazoa > Chordata > Mammalia > Primates > Hylobatidae > Symphalangus > Symphalangus syndactylus. The sequence continues at coordinate 107,552,549 of NC_072426.2, read as the reverse complement.
TACTATATAAGGAAAAAGCAGCACCATATTAGTTTGAAAGAGAATTATTTTATATAGTATGTATGTGTATTTTAATTGTAAGTTTTCTTCACTTATAAAAATTATGCCATGGATTCCATCTTGTCCCTGGAGATTCTATTTCCCTATATTAATAGAAAGTTCACATTAACTATTCTAAACTTATCACTATAGTATCAATCCCAACTTCTTTCATTCTCACAAATGGGAAAGGCTAAATAAACACTTTTCCAGACTGGGTTATTTCTATTCATATAGAAAGTAATACTTAGTAAAGTCCTGCTCATGACTATGATGATAAAACATTGCTCAAGGCAACTGGTTGAGGTTGGGATGAATACTATCTGACTAATTACGGCAAAATAAAGGGGTCACATCAACATAATTAGCTCATTCTGTCTGTGAGCATTGTAGGAAAATGTATAATATGACTTCCTAGCTACCACGGGTCCAGTTCACTAGCCTCACTAGAATATCTGTGCTCTAATTGTCTGGTGCTCTTGCTCATGCTGTCATGCTGTTTCTTCTGGGTGGAATGCTTACTCCCATTTTTCTTTTTTTTGTGTGTGTGTGTGTGTGCAAGTTTAGTTTTCTTTCTTTTATTTTAAATTTTTATTATACTTTAGGTTTTAGGGTACATGTGCACAATGTGCAGGTTTGTTACATATGTATCCATGTGCCATGTTGTTTTGCTGCACCCATAAACTCATCATTTAGCATTAGGTATATCTCCTAATGCTGTCCCTCCCCCTCCCCCGACCCCACAACAGTCCCCGGAGTGTGATGTTCCCCTTCCTGTGTCCATGAGTTCTCATTGTTCAATTCCCACCTATGAGCGAGAACATGCAGTGTTTGGTTTTTTGTCCTTGCGATAGTTTACTGAGAATGATGTTTTCCAGTTTCATCCACGTCCCTACAAAGGACATGAACTCATCATTTTTTGTGGCTGCATAGTATTCCATGGTGTATATGTGCCACATTTTCTTAATCCAGTCTATCGTTGTTGGACATTTGGGTTGGTTCCAAGTCTTTGCTATTGTGAATAGTGCCACAATAAACATACGTGTGCATGTGTCGTTATAGCAGCATGATTTATAGTCCTTTGGGTACATACCCAATAATGGGATGGCTGGGTCAAATGGTATTTCTAGTTCTAGATCCCTGAGGAATTGCCACACTGAATTCCACAATGGTTGAACTAGTTTACAGTCCCACCAACAGTGTAAAAGTGTTCCTATTTCTCCACATCCTCTCCAGCACCTGTTGTTTCCTGACTTTTTAATGATGGCCATTCTAACCGGTGTGAGATGGTATCTCATTGTGGTTTTGATTTGCATTTCTCTGATGGCCAGTGATGATGAGCATTTTTTCATGTGTCTTTTGGCTGCATAAATGTCTTCTTTTGAGAAGTGTCTGTTCATGTCCTTTGCCCACTTTTTGATGGGGTTGTTTGTTTTTTTCTTGTAAATTTGTTTGAGTTCATTGTAGATTCTGGATATTAGCCCTTTGTCAGATGAGTACGTTGCAAAAATTTTCGCCTATTGTGTAGGTTGCCTGTTCACTCTGATGGTAGTTTCTTTTGCTGTGCAGAAGCTCTTTAGTTTAATTAGATCCCATTTGTCAATTTTGGCTTTTGTTGCCATTGCTTTTGGTGCTTTAGATATGAAGTCCTTGCCCGTCCCTATGTCCTGAATGGTATTGCCTAGGTTTTCTTGTAGGATTTTAATGGTTTTAGGTCTAACATTTAAGTCTTTAATCCATCTTGAATTAATTTTTGTATAAGGTGTAAGGAAGGGATCCAGTTTCAGCTTTCTACATATGGCTAGCCAGTTTTCCCAGCACCATTGATTAAATAGGGAATCCTTTCCCCATTTCTTGTTTTTGTCAGGTTTGTCAAAGATCAGAAAATTGTAGATATGTGACATTATTTCTGAGAGCTCTGTTTTGTTCCATTGATCTATATCTCTGTTGTGGTACCAGTACCATACTGTTTTGGTTACTGTAGCCATGTAGTATAGTTTGAAGTCAGGTAGTGTGCTGCCTCCAGCTTTGTTCTTTTGGCTTAGGATTGACTTGGCGATGCGGGCTCTTTTTTGGTTCCATATGAACTTTTTTATTTTTTTGAGACAGAGTCTTGCTCTGTCGCCCAGGCTGGAGTGCAGTGGCGTGATCTTGGCTCACTGCAAGCTCCGCCTCCTGGGTTCACACCATTCTCCTGCCTCAGCCTCTCCAAGTAGCTGGGACTACAGGAGCCCACCACCACACCCGGGTAATTTTTTGTATTTTTAGTAGAGGGGGGTTTCACCATGGTCTCGATCTCCTGACCTCGTGATCCACTCTCCTCGGCCTTCCAAAGTCCTGGGATTACAAGTCTGAGCCACCGCGCCCGGCCCATATGAACTTTAAAGTAGTTTTTTCCAATTCTGTGAAGAAAGTCATTGGTAGCTTGATGGGGATGGCATTGAATCTATAAATTACCTTGGGCAGTATGGCCATTTTCACGATATTGATTCTTCCAACCCATGAGCATGGAATGTTCTTCCATTTGTTTGTATCCTCTTTTATTTCATTGAGCAGTGGTTTGTAGTTCTCCTTGAAGAGGTCTTTCACATCCCTTGTAAGTTGGATTCCTAGGTATTTTATTCTCTTTGAAGCAATTGTGAATGGGAGTTCACTCATGATTTGGCTTTCTGTTTGTCTGTGATTGGTGTACAAGAATGCTTGTGATTTTTGTACATTGATTTTGTATCCTGAGACTTTGCTGAAGTTGCTAATCAGCTTAAGGAGATTTTGGGCTGAGACGATAGGCTTTTCTAGATATACCATCATGTCATCTGCAAACAGGGACAATTTGACTTCCTCTTTTCCTAATTGAATGCCCTTTATTTCCTTCTCCTCCCTGATTGCCCTGGCCAGAACTTCCAGCACTATGTTGAATAGGAGTGGTGAGAGAGGGCATCCCTGTCTTGTGCCAGTTTTCAAAGGGAATGCTTCCAGTTTTTGCCCATTCAGTATGATATTGGCTGTGGGTTTGTCATAGATAGCTCTTATTATTTTGAGGTTCGTCCCATCAATACCTAATTTATTGAGAGTTTTTAGCATGAAGGGTTGTTGAATTTTGTCAAAGGCCTTTTCTGCATCTATTGAGATAATCATGTGGTTTTTGTCTTTGGTTCTGTTTATATGCTGGATTACATTTATTGATTTGCGTATGTTGAACCAGCCTTGCATCCCAGGGATGAAGACCACTTGATCATGGTGCATAAGCTTTTTGATGTGCTGCTGGATTCGGTTTGCCAGTATTTTACTGAGGATTTTTGCATCAATGTTCATCAAGGATATTGGTCTGAAATTCTCTATTTTGGTTATGTCTCTGCCAGGCTTTGGTATCAGGACGATGCTGGCCTCATAAAATGTGTTAGGGAGGATTCCCTCTTTTTCTATTGATTGGAATAGTTTCAGAAGGAATGGTATCAGTTCCTCCTTGTACCTCTGGTAGAATTCGGCTGTGAATCCATCAGGTCCTGGACTCTTTTTGGTTGGTAAGCTATTGATTATTGCCACAATTTCAGAGCCTGTTGTTGGTCTATTCAGAGATTCAACTTCTTCCTGGTTTAGTTTTGGGAGGGTGTATATGTGGACGAATTTATCCATTTCTTCTAGATTTTCTAGTTTATTTGCATAGAGGTGTTTGTAGTATTCTCTGATGGTAGATTGTATTTCTGTGGGATCAGTGATGATATCCCCTTTTTCATTTTTTATTGCATCTATTTGATTCTCCTCTCTTTTCTTCTTTGTTAGTCTTGCTAGCAGTCTATCAATTTTGTTGATCTTTTCAAAAAACCAGCTCCTGGATTCTTTAATTTTTTGAAGGGTTTTTTGTGTCTCTATTTCCTTCAGTTCTGCTCTGATTTTAGTTATTTCTAGCCATCTGCTAGCTTTTGAATGTGTTTGCTCTTGCTTTTCTAGTTCTTTCAATTGTGATGTTAGGGTGTCAATTTTGGATCTTTCCTGCTTTCTCTTGTGGGCATTTAATGCTATAAATTTCCCTCTACACACTGCTTTGAATGTGTCCCAGAGATTCTGGTATGTTGTGTCTTTGTTCTCGTTGGTTTCAAAGAACATCTTTATTTCTGCCTTCATTTCATTATGTACTCAGTAGTCATTCAGGAGCAGGTTGTTCAGTTTCCATGTAGTTGAGCGGTTTTGAATGAGTTTCTTAATCCTGAGTTCTAGTTTGATTGCACTGTGGTCTGAGAGACAGTTTGTTATAATATCTGTTCTTTTACATTTGCTGAGGAGAGCTTTACTTCCAACTATGTGGTCAATTTTGGAATAGGTGTGGTGTGGTGCTGAAAAAAATGTATATTCTGTTGATTTGGGATGGAGAGTTCTGTAGATGTCTATTAGGTCCACTTTGTGCAGAGCTGAGTTCAATTCCTGGATATCCTTGTTAACTTTCTGTCTCATTGATCTGTCTAATGTTGACAGTGGGGTGTTAAAAATCTCCCATTATTATTGTGTGGGAGTTTAAGTCCCTTTGTAGGTCACTCAGGACTTGCTTTATGAATCTGGGTGCTCCTGTGTTGGGTGTATATATATTTAGGATAGTTAGCTCTTCTTGTTGAATTGATCCCTTTACCATTATGTAATGGCCTTCTTTGTCTCTTTTGATCTTTGTTGGTTTAAAGTCTATTTTATCAGAGACTAGGATTGCAACCTCTGCCTTTTTTTGTTTTCCATTTGCTTGATAGATCTTTCTCCCATTTTTCAACTTGTAAAAATATTTGTCATGCTTAAACCTGTTAGCATAACATAGAGGTCAATTACTCAGATGGTAGACAGAGATTGCTTGAGTTTGAATACAAACTCTGCTAATAATTTCATATGTGCTGTTGAAAAAGTTACATAACCTCTCTATGGCTTAGTTTCTTCAGACGTTTTATCAGTCAGGGTTCACCAAAGTAATAGAACCAATTGGAGATTTTATACATGTATATAAAACTGATTTATTATAAAGTGTTGGCTCCTGAGATTATGGAAGCCAAGAAGTCTCAAAATCTGCCATCAGAAAGCTGGAGACCCAGGAAAGCCAGTGGTGTAGGGTGAAGGACTGGAAGCCAGATTGCTGATGGTGTATGTTCCAGTCCATATCTGAAGGCCTGAAAACCAAGAGCATTGAGGGCCAGGGAAATTCAATTTCTCAGCTTACCAGTTAGGCAGAGAGGGGTGGAGTCCTTCCTTTCTCCACTTTCTGGTTCTAGTCATGTCCTCAATGGGTTGACTGCTGCCACTCACATTGAGGAAGGCAATCCACTGTACTCAGTCTCCAATTCAAATGCTAATCTTTTCTGAAAACACCCTTACAGACATAGGAAGAAAAAAAGTTAATGAGTTATCTGAGTATTCTGAGATCCAGTTAATTTGACAGGTAACTATCACAGATGTTTAAAGGGTTAAGATTAAAGCCAATTTTTTAGGTTAAGACTAAGTCTAACTTTTTATGTTGCCAGAATAAAGCCACTCAGGGAATATGAGGCACTTAAAATGTTATTTGATAAAGAATAAGTACCAGTAACTGTTTCCTATTACTTTAAATTGTTGGCTGTTATAGTCTTCCTTTCCTTTAATTTTTCATTTAAGTCTTAGTTCAAATGTTATATTTTCTGTTAAGCATTTTACATTTTCCAGACGAATCATTGCTTTTGTCTTCTAATTTTCATAGCATTAATGCTGTGCCCTTATGACATGTACTGTGATGGGTCAGAGTAAGTTGTATATACTTTTCTGATTTCCACTAACTTGTGAGTTCATTAAGAAAATGAAGTTATTCATTTCCATTTTCTTGTGGTTGCTATTTAAAACTCTTCAGATTGCCTGAAAATATTTCCATGTAAACACATGTGAATCTTCACAAAGATGAGCAAAATTTCAGGTGCATCATTGATCTGTGTGCTTTTAAAATATAACTTACAAGCCAATTTCAAAAAAAAATTTTTATTTTGCTCTTAAACTTAAAAGTACATACATATTACCTTGTATAAAGTGATATTACTTTGTAATATCAAGTTTAATATTTTAATAAAATCCATCTAAAATCTTTGCTTTTTAAAATTTAAGTATTTTCCCTTCATCCCTGAGCAGATTTGCAATTGGAAAATATAACTAATTTTCCTCAACAAAGGAACTGAAAATTGAACTCTGTCCTCAAACGACCAAATATCTTTATTGTTTTGATTAAACGTAGTAAGAACTAAGCCTTTATTTTCCTGTACTCCCATGGAAACTTTTTCCCCTCATATTCTTGCACTAAAAATAAGTTAATAGGAGATAGGGATGTCACTAAATTAGATATATCTTATAAAAAGCATATTTGGGCTAATTAAAAAATACCTTCTCTTGTCTAGTACAATAACATAAATAATTTGTGAAATCTACTGATGAAATTTACCTAGATACGTGATACATTATAAAATATATATTTTGTGTCATTGATATGTTTGCAAAAATTATAAAACCAACAAGACCAAAATAAGCAAACAAACAACACAATAATAACAACAACAGAAAAAGGAAGCATTAAATCAAAGCCAGGGCTGCATTGGAATCATATCGATGCCAGTGTTAGGTTTGATGGCAGTAGACTTTTGCTTCTGTAGGGGTTGAAAATAAATATCTTTCTTTCCCATCTCTGAGTTCATGGCTGAGTTCCCTAAAACAAAAGACAAATTTACAAAAGAAAAGTATAAAAATTTGGGTTTTACATGGCATAGGAGCTTTCAGAAGTCAAGACCCAAAGAAACAGGGAAACCTGTTGATATTTATGCTATGTTTGATGATGTAATATGTGTGGAACAGCATGATTGGACAAAGGGGCATGATCTAATAAACTGGGAAGAGCTCAGCAAGATCTATATGTTCAGATTATTTTTTGTGCCTTAAGAGATAAGAACATTCCTTTCATCTGGGTATAGTGTGGACACCTCTAAAATGAGGGTCTATTGATCAGCAGAGAAGTAGAAATTATAAAAATAAAAAAATTGGTGGCATCAGAGGGAAATGTTTACCCAAGCAACTTAGTGGAAAGCAGAACTGGAAACACCTAACTAAAATTAAAACATTCAAATGAATTGCACTCTCAATTATACTAGGGAGAAAGATCCTACTTATGGAAATAGTGATTGCAAAAGAAAAATATCCAACTCCATGCCAACATTAGAAAAAGAAAACCATAATTATCATCTTTGAACAATTGAACTATAGACCTAAGAACGTTTCAGTATGGTATTTGAATTTACAGATTTGAATGTGTGGTTAAAAACTGTAATTACTAAAAAAAGGGTTCACAGATTTGTATCACCTTATTCTCTGAAAACAAACACAGATCTTTTCTAGGGTAATGGGTTTATAATATTCAAGATGATTTTGAAAGACAGGAACATCTCATCAAATATCAAAGCTTATTATAAAGGTATATTTTGTGAGAGATTTTTATTTTTGCAATAGTATATAAAACTATGAATAGAATCAAGTAGATATAAAAGAAAATGATACATACATTTACTTGGATTCATGATGTATTATAGAGATAACATTGCAAATCAATGGGTAATTGACTAATTAATAAATATTATGTGATGGTAGAATATTCATGGGAAAATGTGAACTTCAGCTCATGCCAATTTATTTACCAAATAAATCAGGTCCTAATACAAAACTAAATATATCATATTCTGAAGAAAATATAGAACATTATTATAGCCTTAGAAATAGTATAATTAATATATTAATGAAAATAGAGAATATAATTATAACCATAGGATAGAAAAAGGTTTGAAACAAGATATATTATAAAAATTATAGATTAATTTGTCTTTTAACCACATCAAAAGTACATAAGTAACAAATTCTATGATCATACAAATGGTACAAATGTATACTTGTACATTTGATTATATACAAGTGCTACTTGAAGTTTAAAAATTATACAAATGGTACTGAAAATTAAAAAGGAAATGAGAAGATATTGCTGATATATATAAACAATAAAATATTACATAAAAATATAAATTTAAACATGCATATTAAAAATTAAAAGATAAGACAAGATAACTTCAGCTTAATTACATAGCTCAAGTGATATAAACATGCATTACACGGAAGTGAAGATATGACATTTGTCATAAAACTTTATATGACATTATTATTATCTTCAGTTCTCTTGGTATTTCCACCACATCTGTATTTACTTCCTCCACTGAAGTCTTAACTCCTCAAAGTCATTCCATGAGAGTTGAAATCAACTTCTTCCAAACTCCTGTGAATGTTTTTATGTTGATCTCCTCCCATGAGTCACACATCTTCTTAATGGCTTCTAGAGTGGGAATTCTTTCCAGAGATTTTCAATTTACTTTGCCAAGATTCATCAGAGGAATCACCCTTTATGGCAACTATACAAAAGGTTTTGTTTTTTTTTAATAAGACACAAAAATCAGAATTACTCCTTGATCCATGATTTGCAGAATGGATGTCATGTTAGCAGGCATGAAAATATTAATCTTATTGTACATCTTCATGAGAGCTGTTAGGTGACCAGGTGCAATGTCAATGAGAGGTAATATTTTGAAAAAAAGACTTTCCCTTTGTATTTACAACTTGGCTATTTGTCACAAGGGGCCTAGCTTCTGCAGTCTTGGCTTTTGACATGTGTTCTTCACAAAACATAATCATTTCTGGCTTTTGATTTAAAGCAAGAGATGTATGATTCCTGACCCTTCCTTTTACTTGAGCACTTAGAGGTTGTTTTAGGATTATTAATTAGCCTAATTTCAGTATGGTGTCCCAGGGAATAGAGAGGCCTTAATTGTAGGACATTGGTCAGGGTGGTGGGAAAAATTATAGGAAAGATGCTTGGAAAGCCGAGAGGCTTTGCAAAAGCTTTGGGAGAGGATTAAGCTGAAGGCAGCTGATTCTCTTATCTGGAGGCTGAGAGCAAAGGGTAGATAACAAGAGAATGTAAAGAAACTTATCTACATTTGTTTACTTTTGTCTCTAGAAACCAACCTTTATCATTCACTGCAGGACTGCTCTCCACTAGGGGGTCCACAATGTCAATTACCTACAAATTGTGTTTGCTCCAAGCCTTTGTCATTAAATCTGTACTAAATAATTGTGAGCATCTCCAGCTTATGGGGGCAGCTGCTGCTGCTGCACTCTCATTGGCAGTGCTAAACAGTGTGGTCCCCTAGCTGGGCTGTCAGGCAAAATACCTGTGTCAGCATACTTCTTTCAACCACCCCTCAGCCAGTGTCTGCAGGACAGACTCAGAGGCAGGTGGTGCCCTGTGTGAGGAATGCTGCAATGGATCACAATGAAACTCTCGAAAATGAAGGTGAAGAGACTGCACAGTCAGTAAGTCATTGGTGCCTGCAGGGGATTTCCAAGTTTGAGCGACTTGTTCAGGCTAGGGTTACATCATGGGACAACAGTTTTCAGCTCAACAGCAACAGTATATAAAAGTACTGAAGCAGCTGCTTAAAGCTAGTGGAGCCTTAGTCTTGCAGGCTCAATTAAGGTACTTAATGCAAACTATTGTTTCCCATAACTCATGGTTCTCAGAAGAAGGCATGCTAGATGTGGAGCTCTGGGAACAAGTGGGGAGAAATCTTAAAGAACATCATGCACAAGGGCAACAGGTCCCAGTAACATCTCTAACATTATGGGCCTTAGTTAGGGCTGCTTTGGTCCCACTCTACACAGAAGAGCCTAAAAAGTGAAGGGAGGAGGAACTGTCACCTTCTTTACCTCAGTCCCACCATTCTTGGGCAAAAATACCAAAGAGGAAACAGAGGTTTTGCCTGAGCCTCCTCCTGCAATAAATTGGAAAAAAGAGAAGAGATATGCTACAGTTATGGGACCCTGTCTTAGGCAAGTGGCATTAGAAGGGGAGCTCTTGGCCTGCCCGGTAATGCAAGATCAACAAGTCAATCAGGTGTATGAACCTATTTCTTTTGATGCTTATAAAGAGATATGAAAAAGCATTAGAGAAAACAGAGCCACTAGCCCATTTACAAAAGGATTAATTGAAGCCATAGCAAACAACTTCCATATACCCACATGGGACTGGCCAGTGCTAACTAAAACAACCTTAGAGCCCAGCCAATATCTCCTCTGGAAGGCAGAATATGATGAGTTGTGTGAACAAGCCAACCAGAATCAAGTGGCCGGGCAAGACATAACAGCTGCTATGCTCCAGGGGAGGGGTCCCTATGCCAGTGTACAACAACAACAATTAAGTTTGGCTCCCCAAGCCTATGCAAAAGTGTCTTCGTGCACTCTCAGGGCTTGGGACCAAATTCTCAAAAGTGAAGTTCAACAGGGATCTTTTATAAGTGTTCAACAAGGGCCTCAGGAGCCATTTGTTGAATTTATCAATCGGTTAGCCCAGGCAATTAAGAGACAAATTTGTCATGCCCATGCTGCTGATATCTTATTGTTGCAATTGGCTTATGAAAACACTAGCATCGACTGCCAGCAAGCAATGCAGGTAATCAGAGGAAAGGCAGCCACAGTCCAGGGACTTATACTACCATGTCGACTGGTGGGGACTGAAACACACAAAGCTAAAATATTGGTGAAAAGGGAGAGAAACCGAAATTGTTTCCTATGCAGAGAGTCAGGTCATATGAAGAGGGAGTGCCTCAATAGTAGAGACCAAGGTAACACAGGAAAAGAACCCTGTTCTATATGCCCCCGCTGTAAAAAGGGGAAACATTAGGCAAATCAATCAAGGTCCAAATTTGATAAAAAAGGCAACCCCCTAAGTAATCAGGTGGGAAACTTCATGAAGGGCTGGCCCCAGACCCCACTCCAAACCAGGGCAATGCCAGTGGGTTTCCTCAGTCAGATGGAAAGTTCACAGTTCTCTCTCTCAGAGCGGCCACCTCTGGGAGTGCAGGACTGGACTTACTCTGCTCCAACAAATTAGTGCTAAAAGAAGAAGACCCTAAAAAGGTTGCATCCTGCTTGGCTAGGATGGATTGACTTACTCTCAATGGGGTCCCTCATTAATGACACGCATTGGACTAAGGTGCCAGGTAAAACTGCATATCACTGCACAATCCTCCCACAGTGTGTAAGTTATAAAAGTTCTAACCCTTACTGTGTACCTGCCAAACACAATTATGGCTACTTAAGGGCAAAGGAAATATCTTAACATTCTTTGTTGAAGGTAGCCTCAAACTAGGCAATGCAAACTAATGCCACTTTCCCCAACCTTCCTTCCTGTGCAAAAGTATGTAGCCAGAAAAGTAATGAATTCCACTTTGGCTGAGAGGCCCAAATCATAAGGGAATGGGATGTGGCTATGAAATTGTGATTGAAGCCACGATGGATGCAGACATCTGTTGACTTATGTCTCCAGAAACCAACCTTTGATCATTCACTGCAGGACTGCTCTCTACTCAGGGGGGTCGACAATGTTAATTACCCACACATTGTGTTTGCACCAAGCCTTTGTCATCAAATTTGTACTAAATAAATGCAATCATCTTTGGCTTATGGGGGCTGCTGCTGTTGCTGCTGCTGCACTCTCATTGGTGGTGCTAAGCAGTGCAGTCCCCTAGCCAGGCTGTCAGGTAAAATACCTGTGTCAGCGTACTTCTTTCATCTGTTACTCATCCAGAGTCTGCCAGACAGATTTGGCAGCACTTAGGAAAGGGGATGGGGAGAAAAGTGGTCAGTGGAGCAGTCAGAACACACACAATATTTGTCAATTAAGTTGGCCGTCTTAATGAGCATAATTTATTGTACCTCAAAACAATTACAATAGAAACTTCAAAGATTACTGATCACAGATAATCATAACAGGTATAATAATGAAAATTTTTGAAATATGAAAATTACTAAAATGTGATACAGAGACATGAAGTCAGCACATGCTTTTGGAAAAATGGAGTCAATAGACTTGCTTGATGCAGATTGCCACAAAACTTTATTTTATAAAAAGTCAATGTTTGTGATGTGCAATAAGGTGCAGAAAAATGAAGTATGATATGATTTGGCTGTGTTCTCACCCAAATATCATCTTGAATGTAGTTCCTATGATCCCCATGTGTTGTGAGAGGGACCTGGTGGGATGTAATTGAATCATGGGGGCGGTTATCTCTATGATATTCTCATAATAGTGAGTGGGTTATGAAATCTGATGTATAAGGGGCTTCCACCACACTCTTCACTTTGTGCTCTGCCTTGCTACTGCCATGTGAAGAAGGAAGTGTTTTCTTCTCCTGGCATGATTGTAAGCTTCCTAAGGCCTTCCAAGCCCTGCAGAATTGTGAGTCAATTAAGGCTCTTTTCTTTATAAATTACCCAGTCTCAGGTATTTCTTCATAGTAGCATGAGAACAGACTAATACAGAAAATAGGTACCATGAGTGGAGTGCTGCATTAAAGGTAGCTCCAAATGTGGAAGCTACTTTGGAACTGGGTAACAAGCAGAGGTTGGAACAGTTTGGTGGGCTCAGAAGAAGACAGAACAATGTGGGAAAGTTTGAAACTTCCTAGAGACTTGGAAGGCTCAGAAGACAGAGAGATGTGAGAAAGTTTGGAACTTCCTTGAAACTTGTTAAATGGCTTTGACCAAAATGTGGAAAGTCATATGGACAATGAAGTACAGGCTGATATGGTCTCAGATGGAGATGAGAAACTTGTTGTGAAATCAAGTGAAAGTCACTCTTGTTATGCAAAGAGACTGGCAGCATTTTGCCTGTGCCTTAGAGATCTGTGGAACTTTGAACTTGAGAGAGATTATTTAGAGTATGTGGTGGAAGAAATTTCTAACTTGCAAAGCCTTCAAGAGGAAACAGAGCATAAACGTTTGGAAAATTTACAGTCTGATGATGTGATAGAAAAGAAAAATTCATTTTCTGAGGAGAAATTTAATAAATTTGCATAAGCAACGAAGAGTCAAATGTTACTCACCCAGACAATGGAAAAAAATGTCTTCAGGACATGTCAGAGACCTTCATGGCAGCCCCTCCCATCACAGCCCTAGAGGCCTAGGAGGAAAAAAAAATGCTCTCATGGACTGGGCCCAGAAACTCTTGCTCTGTGCGTCTTCAGGACATGGTGCCATGTGTCTCAGTTGCTTCAGGTCCATCCATGGCTAAAAGGGGCCAAAGTCAACTCATACCATTGCTTCAGAGGGTGCAAGCTCCATGCCTTGGCAGCTTCCACATGGTGTTGGTCCTGCAGTTGCACAGAAGACAAGAATTTAGGTTTGGGAACCTCCACCTAGATTTCAGAAGATGTATGGAAATGCCTGGATGTTCAAGCAGAAGTTTGTTGCAGGGGCAGAGCCCTCATGGAGAACTTCTGCCAGGGCAGTACAGAAGGGAAATGTGGGGTTGGTGTACCCACACAGGATCCCGACTGGAGCACTGCATAGTGAAGCTGTGAGAAGGGGGCCACCATCCTCCAGACCCCAGAATGGTAGATCCACCAACAACTTGCACCGTGTTCCTGGAAAAGCTGCAGACACTCAATGTGAGCCTGTGAAAGCAGCCAGAAGGTTTGGCTGTATCCTGCAGAGCCACAGGGCAGAGCTTCTGAAAGCTGTGGAAGCCTATCTCTTGCATCAGTGTGCCCTGGATGTGAGACATGGGGTTAAAGGAGGTCATTTTGGAACTTTAAGATTTAATGACTGCCCTACTAGATTTTGAACTTGTATGGGGCCTGTAGCCCCCTTGTTTTGGTGAATTTCTCCAATTTGGAATGGATGTATTTACCCAATACCTGTACCCTCAACTTATCCAGGAAGTCACTAATTTGCTTTCAGTTTTACTGGCTCATGGGCAGAAGACACTCACCTTGTCTCAGATGAGAACTTGGACTTGATATTTTCAATTAATGCTGAAATGAGTTCAGACTTTGAGAGACTGTTAGAAAGGCATGATTGTGTTTTGAAATGTGAGAACATGATATTTGGGAGGGGTTAGAGGGAGAATCATATGATTTGGCTGTGTCCCCACCCAAATATCATCTTGAATTGTAGTTACCATAATCCTCACATGTCATGGGAGGGACCCTGTGGGAGGTAATTGAATCATGGAGGCAGTTATCTGCATGCTGTTTTCATGATAGTGAGTGACTTCTGACAAGATCTGATGGTTTTATAAGGGGCTTTCCCCCACTTCACTCTGCACTTCTTGCTGCCACCATGTGAAGAAGGGTGTGTTTGTTTCCCCTTCCTCCATGATTGTAAGTTTCTTAAGGCCTCCCTAGCCCTGCAGTACTGTGAGTCAATTAAACCTCTTTCTTCTATAAATTACCCAGACTCAGGTATTTCTTCATAGCAGTGTGAGAACAAACTAATACAAAGTATGCTTGTATATCAGAAGAAAAATAAGTGTCATTTTTCTTATTAGCAATATTATGCAACACTTTACAATTTGAAATTCATTTTGATTATTTTGATAATTTTAAAGAAATATTCACTTTGCACCTAATTTTTTATTCCTATGTTTGTATTCTTTTTAAGATCAAAGGTCTTTCAAATTTTATAAATTTAGATCCCACAAAATCTGTATAGACCTCTGCTTGTTGGTGATTATGGGTAGCATGTTTGTAGATATGCTTATATTATTTTTTATTTATATTTTATTCATTTCAGAGAAGTGAAAATATATTTTTGAGAATAGTTAATTGGAAATAGACATGTAGCATTAACCCATTTCCTTGGGATGTGGAATTTCTTGTAGGAGAAGAGATGGACTTTCTTTATATAGGAGAATAGTTGTTCCCAGACATTACAAATGAGAAAATAGATATTTTTCTTCTGGACCTGAATTTACAGCATTCATTTAATACATCTTTGAATAAAGTTAGCTTTTCTTGATAAGCCTTGCAGCTTATCACCTGCTTCAGCATTTATACAACATACCTTAGAAATATATTTACCCTGATCCATCCATAATAAGTAACAGGACAATGTGATATGAGCAGTACTGACATTTTTCTTTGTTAAAATCAAATCCCTAACAAAGCAAAAACAACAACAAAACTAATCTTTGAAATTGTTAGGTGAGTTACATTTGTAGCTCAAACCAGTTTTGATTGTGGAACATTATCAACAATTGAAAGTCTCAGCCAGGTGCGGTGGTTCACGCCTGCAATCCCAGCAATTTGGAAGGTCGAGTCGGGTAGATCACCTGAGGTCAGGAGTTAGAGACTAGCCTGGCCAACATAGCAAAATCCCATCTCTACTAAAAATACAAAAATTAGCAGGGCATGGTGGCAAGCTCCTGTAGTCCCAGCTACTCGGGAGGCTGAGGCAGGAGAATTGCTTGAACCCATGAGTTAGAGGTTGCAGTGAGCTGAGATCATGCTACTGCACTCCAGCCTAGGTGACAGAGTAAGACTCCGTCTCAAAAAAAAAAAAAGTCTTCTCACCAAAGTACCACATGATCACAAACAGAATTATGAATCTAATAGGCAGTCCCGAGATGTTTATTATTTTTTCATTTTCTCCTTTTCTCAAGTTTTTAATTTATGACCATATTGGTCTATTAGTATGTTGAGGTTTTGCAAATCAATTTCAGTACATTACAGTGATATTTGTAGGTGTTTAGATCATTGATAGTGTAGACAATTAAAGCATTTTATTTCTCTTATTTTCTTCTCATTGTCATTATTTGTCCTGAATAGGGAAAAAAATGCAAACAAATAATTTTTATGTTCTAAATGCCAAAATAGTGTTTTTTTCTAACTTGTAAAGTCATCAATGTGCTTCATTTTACTTAATTTATATATCTTGTATTTTATTCTGCTTCTGGTTTGTTTTGCTATCTTAGTAAGAAAACAATAGTTTTAAAGTATTCAAAGGGATAATTTTGAAAGGAAAGATATAAAAAGTTGTTTGTTATAAATAGAAAAATTAAATGGCAATAAGTTTTCACTACCAGACAAGCATTTAATACCTGCTACCTTGAGCTAGAAGGATATTGACATCCAAAGTTTTAATTATAAAACTTAAAAGTGTTGTGTTTGGGAAATAGTTCTCTACGGTAATACAATTAATGAAATCTTAAGCTGTGACTAATAAACATTTAATAATGATTATATTAGAGTTTAGTCTCCCTTGAGTATTCTCTTGATGTGTACAATATAAAACAAGTGCTGTAATATTCTGCAGACACTAGAACTTAATAATTTTTACTGAGCTTGACATTATTCATCTAGAATCAAGTCACTTGCATTGCTATAGCTTTGGAAACTTTAATCAGAAGTTAGAGAATTTATAGTACAAGTAATATTATATGGTATATTCATGATAAGAAATTATTTGGTTTCATTATGTTGAAATATGAATATTATGCTTTCAATGTTTTAGGATTCAAGAATAATTTATTGGAACAGGGGGAAATAGAGATGACAAAACAAAAACAAACCCCAAATACTTCTGCCTCAAGCAGTTTTACTACCTGACAACTCAATTTTTTGTTTTATCTATTAAAATCATTATAATTGCAACTATACCTGTTAGATTAACAATAAAAGTCTCTCTAAAAGCAGAACTTGACACCTTGTTGAATATTCTTCTTTTTTCTTTCAGTTTTAAATAAATTAGTCTTTAAAAAATTATGAATATGAGAAATATCTATATTTTAATCTTCAAGTTTTTCTAAGCAAAGATATATTTGGATTTGTAATTGGAGAAACTTCTTTTACTAGTATCATGCTTTTTCCTGCTTATAGTCCAATCTCCATATCACTCCCAAAGTGCATATCTGATTGAATATGAAGCAAGGAGTTGTTTGCTAATTAAATAGGTACTTCTGAATAAAGCCTGTCTTTTCCTTTACCCTGTGACTCAGGTGTTTTATATTTCAAAACTGGTGTTTTACTACCTTTGTGGAACTTATAGTTGTGATAACCATCTATGCTCTCTGAAAAATATTTTTCTTAGGCATTTCCAGGTTTATCTCAGACATACATGCAAAATTGCATCTTCCAAGACTTAATGGTCCAAATTGACACCAGTGTCAGTTTATGTAAAGTTTTGTTGGTTTATTCATTTGTTTTTGGTTTTTAAATTCTTAGCTCGATAACAACAAGCATTTCTTCCTATGAAAGTAGTGGTAGACATTTTATTCCGCCAAAGATGGCCATAATTCTATTTTCTTCCTTTAGTTCTTATACTAGTCAGAGAAGCATATTCTGTCCTATTAAATTCCCTGTTCGTGGGTTAGTCCTACTACTAATTCTTTTCTACCATTTGATTCCCTGAAATCTATTTTTTTTCTCTATGAGTGCTCACAACTCCTTTTGCAAGAAAGAGAAACTTACAACAAGTGTCTCTAATCTCGCTGTCATTTTAACACACTTTTAAATCTCTATGGGGTTTAAAAAGGAATCAGGGCTAAATATGTAATATTCCAAAGCTCTATGAAAGAATGGGTCATTTACATGATCTATTCTACCCAGAGAAATGAAAAGAAATTTCATGTCACACCTACTGGCCCAGGTAATCTGTGAAGCTGCCCTGAAAACACTACTTTAATGGTTCTTTATTATCCTGACTTTCATAGATTTCAGAGATAGCGTAAATATATTTGTGCTCTAGTTACTGTCTAGTCTACCTACATGAGTAATGATATACAATTATATTTAGATCATAAATAATGCCTGTCTAGTGATCAGCATTAATTTGTTCACAAAGTGAAAAAATGCCATTTTTGAATTTACATTTCGGATCTAACTCAACACCTTTAACCATATTTTATTTAGTAAAGAGTAGACAATTAAAAATGAGGCCACAATTTAAAAAATTATGCACCTCATCCCAGTTTCAATATTGTCTCTCTTCCAATACTGTAAAAGAGAATATTTTCACTGTCTCTTACCTACTTACCCCTTCACAGGATTTGGTGTTTTAATTTAACACATCTTTAGAAATTGTTTTTAAAGTCAATAATTATCTTTCATAAGTTGCTTACACATACAAATATTCTTTGACATGTCTGGAGAGATGACGTGTTTGTTGGTGCAATTGAAAACATGCCATGTTTAAACATATTTTTAATACAATGTGATTTGACTTCTTTACCTAAAATTTTACTTTCAGTGGATCAGAGCTTTCAGCACTAGATTACATATATAATTTACCTATATAGATTTCTTTGTACTCTTTCTATGTGAAAGACTATACAAAATATTAAAATGGGGATTATTCATGATTAGGCAATATTTCAAGAATATTTGTATTCCAAAAACACCCTTAAGTTATTCAGATAATTGTAAATATGTTGTTTTTAGGGGAATTCAGAAAATGCATTACTATTAATAAAATAAATTATCAGTATTTCAGGAATTACACTTTCTGAGTGAGATAATGTTCTAATATACCTATAAGACGCAATAAAGCTGAATTGGTTTTGTCCTAAAATGTAATACAAAATATTCCAAGTTTATAGAATTATATCCACTTAGTAATCTGAAAGAATAAAATTTTATAAAAATCTGGTTCTAATTAATTTCTTTTTTTCTGATAAGGCTGTGGCATACTTGCTGTTTATTAAATGCTACTACTTATTGCCAGAATATGATTTCCCCCTCTTAGATTCTCATTTAATTATCAAATATTAATTGTGTGATTATTTCTTTCTCGTTTTTTTAAACTTTTGCTGGGCTTATGTCAGTTCAGGACTCCAGTTTATTCTGTCAATCTGTGTTTTTTACCCTTCTGAGAGCTGGATGACTATCTAGAGTAATTTTCTTATTGTACTTGTGTTACCAGAAAGGGGCCAATTGAGCATGTAGTAGATATGCGACATTTTGCATATGACAATATACATAGATGTTATTACCTTCCTGTTGAGGAAGTTTATGAGGTTGACTCTCAAAGAGGCTAAGTTACTTACTGAAGGTAACTTTTGCAATTAGTACACCAAGTAGGTTTCTTTAGAAAATTAGATTTGAGATTTGACACTCTAAGAACTAAACCTCCTCATTTACTTCAGCAACACAACTAATTTCTTTGAGTACAGTGGAGCTTATTTTCTTTGAAAGGTCTGGACAAATACACTTGTGACTTGAAACAGGAAAGCATTTCTGGAATATGTAAAACTTGAGACAAGTTGATGAGTCTATTTGTTTATGAAGCATCACAAAACTATGTTAGAGATCAACTTGTATGTGTTACAGTTTAAAATGTTCATATTTATAACTCTAGGAATAGAGCATGTTTAAATATGTATACATATTTTATAGCATGACAAAATAGTTTCATGTGAATTACATGTTTGACAAGTATTGTGCTCCTGAGCAGTTCAGAAAGCTAAAAATTACTTCTGAGTAATTATTTTTATATGTACTTAGAATTATGTAAGAACTAATTTTACTGCATAAAGCCACAATTACAAATTAGCATTGAATGCAACCATCACTATTTTGCTTGCTTGTGGATTGATGAGGGAAATAAAGAAGAGAGGATGGGAGATTATAAGTTACTTTTTCTGCTCCAAAACGTTCATAACCAGCAAAGTAAATATTTGAAACATCTTACTATTTATTAATAAACACTTTCTTTAAAATGCACACACATTTTTTATATAAGGAATTTGATAATTATGCATATTCAAACACTGTAAAACAAGTTCACCATAAATGCACTAGAGGCTTAATTCGATTTCAAGTAAGCAACTATTTCTTAAGTTTCCCTTGGTGCATAAAATCTGTCCTGGACTACTGAATAATTGTTGAAAGAGTTAAACATGAATTAAGATGGCATTAGTCACCTGTTTAACTAAAGGTTAAGGTCATGAGGAGTAGATGTTTTTTGTCTTTAACACTATGGCATACACTATATAAACAGGATGCTCAAAATAATACGAATAAATGTGTGTAACACTATTAAGAAAATAAGCTACTTCACCTCTGCTTACCTGCTCCATTTGCTTCAAAAATACCTTACTTAACATCTTAAAGATTTATTTTTGACTTTCTGTTACATTTTTATAGGAAGTAGTTCAGGAATAAAGAAGTTTATATTTTACAAGGTTTTTGACGGCAAGGCAAAATTAATTTCCTCAATATTATTAGTATCTCTGATGCTAAAAAGGGCATTAAATAATATTCAAGAAATTTTCCTTTTTTATGTCCGTATACAGTAACTATATTAAATATACAAAAATGTTCACCCAATACAACATATTTTGATTTGAATTGTAATTATTTTTCCAAGTCAGTTAAAGTTAATAATTGCATAATAAAATACCATATTCTGTACTTGCTTTCTTTGTAATATCTAAAAAGCTGATGGTGTTAGTATTTCAGCAAAATGAAACTAATTAAGAGTCACAGGACATTGATGAAAAGTATCAATTTAAAAGATATACATTAGAATTTCATCTTCTCAATGACATTAGTGTTCATTTTTGAGTTTTAAATATCAAGCAACACATTATTTCTCTTTGCCTCTATAATTATTTTTCAGCTTCAAATTATCCTAGAAATAATTGATTGAGTGTCGTTGTAATCTAAAAGAAACTATAAGTCAAATGTTCAACAGACCGAAGTATTATAATTAAAAGACCATTTTTCCTCCTGTCAAGATGAAGTGCTGATTCTGCTAAATAACCACTTAGAATTAGTATCTGATGGTGAATAACATTAGTAATGCAATTTTAATTGAGCAAGTCTATTTTTTTGAATAGAATTGTTTTCAATGTATTATTATATAGGTTAGAGAAGACTGAATGACATATTGTCAATCGATACAAGGTATAAATGGTATAAATGTATATTTTATTCTTTGAGCATATTTCCTTCTTTACTGATCCAAAGGTATTAATGCAGTTCAGTACTAAGTCACATAAAACCTAATCGAGGGTTGCCTAAAAGTATTTCGCCAATAAACCAATGACATAAAAGTTAACTTTACACAACATAGTGGATCTTGAAAATATTTGTTACTATTTTTGGTGTGTTTTTTTTTTTTTTTTTTTTTTTTGGTGGAGTCTTCCTCTGTCACAGAGGCTGGAGTGCAATGGCACGATCTCCACTCACTGCAACCTCCACCTCCCACGCTCAAGCAATTCTCCTGCCTCAACCTCCCTAGTAGCCAAAATTACAGGCATGTGCCACCACACCTGGCTAATTTTTGTATTTTTATTAGAGACGGGGTTTCACCATATTGGCCAGGTTGGTCTCGATCTCCTGACCTCAAGTGATCTGCCCACTTTGGCCTCCCAAGGTTTTGGGATTACAGGCGTGAGCCACTGTGCCTGGCCTTTTGGTGGTTTTTAATGAGGTGAGAAGAGCAGAAAGGCTATGTACATATTAAATAAGTATATCAAGGGATATTTCGAGGCTAGCTACATTTCTAAGATGATCATGTTTTTTTAAAGTTAATAGACACTTCATAAGAGTGGAAAATTTCATAACAAGTTCCCCAAATTTCCTATTAACTCATTGGGATTTGATTAACCTCAAGGAAGAAATATCTTATTTCCATGATTCTCTTGGGGCATTTCTATGTCTCATAAAATGGGGTGACCAACATGTTTGGTAAGTATAGCTATTGGACAAGCCAGTTACTGGAAGTTTCTCTTTCCCTCTCTCGTGTGTGTGTGGGCATATATAGCCTATGCCTCTTCAAATCTGGTGTATTGACATCTTACTGTGTTTTCTAGACTCAAGCTTATACTAAACAAACAAACAAACAAACAAAAAAGTAATAAACACACTTTGATATTTCTCCAGCTTACAAATTTCAACTTGTGGGTTGATTCTAAGACCACATCTTTCTAAGGGTAGTTTTGTTATTCAGGTTGAAGCCAATTTACCCTATATGTAAAAGCTGCTATTAAAAAATAAGAGAAATAAAAACGAAACAAATATTTGTTAATTTGTCTCAGGGTTTGAGATTAAGCTTGACATATAAGAAGCCTAGATTTTGGTTCCTGTAGAATAATGATTAATTATTATACAAAAATATTGTTTGTCTACTGAGTATAAGACACTTTGATAGGTAGTGATTAAGAATGGAAAGACAAATGATAAAATATATGTATTTGCAGATATTTCACAAGTCTCAAGGAGATGGGGTGGAGAAGGCAACAAGCAGTAAAACATGTACCTAGTATGACATCATAAGCACTATAAACAGGAAATAATCAAAAGAAAACAAAAGATATTCTATTTTTGAACCAAATTAAAGCTCGAAAATAGAAATACATATAACACTTGAATAATGGGAATTATGGTAGTCTATAATGGAAAAACAAGATCAATCATTCGGAACATCTGATTTTTTTGGAACACAGGAAGCCTATGGTGTTGCAAGCTTAAGTGAACTATAAAAATTCATGCCAACATAAATATTTAATAAGGTAAAAATATTTTTAAAACTTCATTTTTATAAAGAAAATCCATAGATTTTAGACAGTCACATGAGGCCTGATATTCTCTAAAAAACTGATTGATTTCTTTGCAAAAGTAATATTCTCAGTAGCATTCTTTTTATCTGGTAAATGTGAGAGGATCTGTTGTATGCTTAACGTGATAATTTCAGGCCATATCAAGGGGCTAGGATGACGTGTTTATGGAACTAATACGGAAAGCCCAGGCAAGCGATGCACAGTCCTATAGCGAAGAAGCTTTGATGTCTGTATTGCATCTGTTGGAAACATCCCTGTGCCAGGACTAGAATGTTTATGTTATGAAAGCACTATAATGATACTTTCTATACAACGTGTTCTTATTCTTCCTTCCACTCATTGTTCTCAGGGTTCCTCCTACTCCTTTATTTAAAAATTATATTGACTATATTTGTTCTTTGACTCTTCCATTTGAACTTTAGGATTAGCTTACAAGATTTTTCAGAAAACAGTTCTGCTATAAATTGCATAAAAATTGTATTAGATTTATCAAATAACATGGAGAGAATTAGACTTAGATATTTTTGTTCTGTTTTGCTCACTGAGATTCCCTAATTCCTCAGAAAAGGGCCTGACACTTAGTCGACTTTAATAATTGTTGGATCAATGTTAGATCTTTCTGATATCAATTTTTCCCACCCATGAACATGGCAAACCTTTTCATTTAGGAAGATTTTATGTTTTTAATTATAATTATACAAAAGATCTTGAAAGCATCAATCTCTAGGTAACTTACAATTTTTGTTGCTACTATAATTGCATCTTTTCAAATTACATTATATGAATGTTTGCTGCTGGTTTATAAGGTCATAACTGACAAACTGTCTTCTTAATTGTATTTGTAGATGTCCAGTAATTTCCTGGATAGAAATTTTATTATCTGCAAAGAATGATATCACATCACAAGGTAATTATATTATAAAATCTCTGCAATTTGCTAAAGTTAGTGAAACTTAGGGAATATAACAAAAGAGAATGTTGGGAATTGAGAAGAAGCGAAAAATAGAAACAAGATCATAAGAAAGTAATAACATAAATTTATATTCAATTCTTCCTAACAGAGAGACCAGTTTTCCCAACTGTAAAACATGTGACCTTGTGAACAAGGCTGAAGAATAATGTCTGCCGTCTGCCTTTTTAACCTAGAATATTTTATACTGGAGATACACACACACACACACACACACAGCCTCCACCTCCCGGGCTCAAGCTATCCTTCCACCTCTAACTCCTGGGTAGTAGGGACCACAGGTGCATGCAATTACATCCAGCTATTTTGTTATTATTATTATTATTTGTAGAGATGAAGTATTGCCATGCTGCCTAGGCTGGTCTTGAACTCCTGGGCTCAAGTGATCCTCTTGCCTTGGCCTCCCAAATTGGTGGGATGACAGGCATAAGCCACCATGCCCATCCTGCAACTGATTTTTACTCTCTTTTTTACTACCCATTCTGAACTCTTTTTGCTGTTATCTAGCACCTCTGCTTGTCCAGATGGGGTGGAGCAACAGAGCCCTCAGCTTGAGATGTTTGAGTTACCTGGAACATATACATCTTACTATGGCCTGTAACATACTTGTTGCTTTCAGCACATCTGGTGCAATTAAAATAATGTCATTCGTACAGTAGATCAATGATGTCATTCATACATATTGTGATTAAAAAAATGTTATTTATACATATGTCCTGCAGGATGTCCAGGTAATCCAGTTCCCTGTGCACTATATTACTACACATGCCAAAAGAGTTAACACTACCCTTGAGCAAGAAGGTAAGTGTTTATGCCTTTCTACCCAAAAATAATGCAAACTGTTTCTGACCTTTTATTCTAATAGAAACGGAAAAAAGAAGTCATATTAGTGATTGCCAGATAGTACCATACCATGTACCTGGGAATATGTTAATGTGTTCTAGAAAATACATAGCATGTGGCATGGCAATATTTATTGAGATTACAATTTATTGGGTTGATTTTGTAGTAGTCTATTGGCATTCATGAGCCTTTCAAATTTTTAAGAGTGACACCAGTTTCTACAAAATCCATCAAGATTATGTAAATATATGTGTATCAAAGAGAATAAAATACCTAGGAATACAGCTAACAAGGGAAGTGAAGGACCTCTCTAAGGAGAGCTACAAACCATTGCTAAAGGAAATCAGATAGGACACAAACAGATGGAAAAACATTCCATGCTCATGGGTGGAAGAAATATCAAAAAAATGGCCATACTGACCAAATCAATTTGTAGATTCAGTGCTATTCCCATTAAACTACCATTGACATTCTTCACAGAATTAGAAAATAACTATTTAAAAAATCATACAGAACCACAAAAAAACTCATATAGCCAAGACAATCCTAAGCAAAAAGAACAAAGCTGAAGGCATTATATTACCTGACTTCAAACTATACTACAAGGCTACAGCAAGCAAATCAGCATGCCACTAGTACAAAAACAGGCACATAGACCAATGGAAAGAATAGAGAACTCAAAAATAAAACCACACATCTCCAACAATCTGATCTTCAACAAACATGACAAAAACAAGCAATAGGGACAGGAGTCCCTATTTAATAAATGGCACTGGGAGAACTGGCTAGCCATATGCAGAAAATTAAACCTGGACCACTTTCTTATACCTTATACAAAAATTAACTCAAGATGGATTAAATACTTAAATGTAAAACCTAAAACTATAAAAATTCTAGAAGAAAGTCTAGGTAACACCATTCAGGACATAGACATGGGCAAAGATTTTATGATAAAATCACCTACAGCAATTCTAATGAAAGCAAAAATTGACAAATGGGATCTAATTAAAATAGAGCTCTGGGAGAAAATTTTTGCAATCTATCCATCTGACAAAGGTCTAATATCCAGAATCTACAAGGAACTTATGCAAATTTACAAGGAATAAACAAACAACCCCATTAAAAAGTGGGCAAAGGACATGAACAGATATTTCTCAAAAGACATTTATGCAGCCAACAAACATATAAAAAAAAAGATCAATATCACTGATCATTAGAGAAATGCAAACCAAAACCACAATGAGATACCATCTCATGCCAGTCAGAATGGTGATTATTAAAAAGTCAAGAAACAACAGATGCTGGTGAGGTTGCAGAGAAATAGGAATGCTTTTACACTGTTGGTGGGAATGTAAATTAATTAAAACATTGTGGAAGACAGTGTGGCTATTCCTCAAAGATTTAGAATCAGAAATACTATTTGACCCAGCAATCCCCTTACTGGGTATAAACCCAAAGGAATATAAATATAGTCATTCTATTATAAAGATATGTGCATGCACAGGAAGGGGAACATCACACTCCGGGGACTGTTGTGGGGTGGGGGGAAGGGGGAGGGACAGCATTAGGAGATATACCTAATGCTAAATGACGAGTTAATGGGTACAGCAAAACAACATGGCACATGGATACATATGTAACAAACCTGCACACTGTGCACATGTACCGTAAAACCTAAAGTATAATAATAAAAAAAAAGTAAAAAAAAAAAAAAAAGATATGTGCATGCATATGTTCATTGCAGCACTAGTCACAATAGCAAGGACATGGAATCAACCCAAATGCCCATCAATGATAGACTGAATAAATAAAATGTGATACATATACGCTATGGAATACTATGCAGCCATAAAAAGGAATGAGAACATTTCCTTTCCAGGGACGTGAATGGAGCTGAAAGCCATTATCCTCAGCAAACTAACACAGAAACAGAAAACTGAACACCACATATTCTCACTTATAAGTGGAAGCTGAACAATGAGAACATATGGACCCAGGGAGAGGAACAACACAAACTGGGCTCTGTTGGGGGAAGGTGGCAGGGGAGAGCATCAGGAAACATAGCTTATGCTTGCTGGGCTTAATACCTAAGTTAATAGATGCAGCAAACCACTATGGCACACATTTACCTATGTAGCAAACCTGCACATCCTGACATGTACCCCGGAACTTAAAATAAAATAAAAATAAATATATGTGTTTGTGTGAGAGAGAGACAGAAAGAGAGGGAGAGTATTTGTATGAGAAATTTTCTCTTGGGCTTTCTCATTACAAATGCTCTTATATTTTCATATCAGGATTCAAGAAAGTGATGTGAAAATTCTACCACCAAGTATGTTCACTCCAATTATGCAGTTAGGTATGATGAAAAGTGACCACTTGCTCATTTCCTGGATACAGTGGATTCACTATGTCCTGAACTGAGCTAAGATTCCATTTATTGCCTTATCATCATGCCTCTGTTATAATGGGGGTTAGGAGGGAAAATGACTCTTTAGCCTCTGAGAATCAATCTTAAGATAGACCATACAGTCCTCAAAGTATTTGGATGTTTCAATTTCCCCAGTGTAACTTTACCAAAGAATGTGTTTTTCTGACTAAAAATTGGAGAGTTATTTAGAAATTTTATTATAGCAAATTTATTGAGATATAATTCATGTAATATAAGAATCACCCTTTTTAAATGCACAATTTAGTGAGTTTTAGTATATTCAGAAGGTGGTGCTAACATTATATCTTATTCTAGAAAATTTTCATCACCCAAAAAGAAACCCAATACTCAGTGATCCCTCCACATTTCCCCTTCTCCCAGTCAGCAGCAAACACTAATCTACTTTTCTTCTCCATGGATTTGCCTATTATGGAGATTTATGTAAATGAATCCCACAATATGCATCTTTTCATGTCTGGCTTCTTTAGTATATTTTCAAGGTTTATTCATGTTGATATATATTTGTACCTTATTCCTTTCAATTGCTGAATAGTATTCCTTTAGATAACCAATCCCATTTTGTTGATCCAATTTCCAGTTAATACAAATTTGTGTTGTTTCCACTATCTGGCAATTGTGAATAATGATGCTATGAATATTTATGTACAAGATATTGAGTGAACATGAGTTCTAATTCTCCTGGGTATACACCTGGAGTGAAATTGCTAGATCATATGATAAGTCTATGTTAACTTTATCAGAGTCTACCAAACTTTTTTTCCAAAGAGGCTGTATAATCTTAAATTCTGGACAACAAAATTTGAGAGTTCCAGTTGCTCCACATTTTTGCTAATACTTATAATTTTCAACATTTTTATTTACAGCAATATTAGTAGGTGTCAAGTGGTATCTCATGGTTCTTTTCATTTTCTTAAGCATATTGGCATGTGTTATTGGCCTTTGTACACATCCTTTGGAGAAACGTATGTTAAAATTACTTGACCCTTTTTAATTGGCTTATGTGATTTTTTATTGTCCAGATGAAGAATTTATTTATATTCTGTATTCAAGTTCCTTATCAGACATATAATCTGCAAATATTTTTCTATTATGTTGGGTATCTTTTTACTTAATTGATGGTATCACTTGAAGCACAAAGGTTTTTAGTTTTCGTAAGGCCCAGTATATCTATTGTTTTTTTTCTTTTTTTTTCACTGTGCTTTTGATATTTCATTTAAAAAACATTTGGTTAACCCAAGTCAAGAATATTTAACTCTATGTTTTCTTCTAAGAATTTCATAATTTAAAATTCTTATAGTCTTATATTTACATCTCTGATCTATTTTAAGTTAATTTTTGTGTACAGTGTGAGGTAGGAGTTTAACATTCTTCTGTGGCATGTGGATATCTAGATGTTCCAGCACCAAGTGTTGAAAAGACTATTCTCCATTAAATTGTCTTGTTACCACTGTTGAAAATCAGTGGATCATAAATGTGAGAGATTTTTTTGGACATTCAATTATTTCCCAATTAGCTATATTTTTATCCTTATGCCAGTAGCATACTCTCTTGATTACTGAAATTTGTAGCAACTTTTGAAATCAGAAAGTGTGAGTTATCTAACACTGTTTTTACTTTTCAAGGATAATTTGGTCTTTCTGGTTTCTTTACATTATTAGATTTAGATTTAGATTATCTCAAGCCTCCTGAGTGTTTCCACAATCCTGGGTATATGAACATCTCTGTGCATTTGCATACATAACATTCTATATTTCCAGGAGCTTGTCAGAGTTTTCAAAGGACCTATAGACATATAATTCCCTAATTTTTCATTTTAAGTGGTTTGGCTAGCCTTCTTACTAGTCTCAACAGGTGGTGCTGACTGAAGAACATTTAATATTAAACAATGGCAGCTGACTGTTTTTGACAAACGTGTTGTATATGCATTGTTAACATTGAGTGAAGTCTAAGTTAGGTCAAATAACGACAAACTGAGTGGTGTTTTCCAGAAAGTTTCCTGGTGGTCAAATAGTGATAATTCCTTGTGATGTGGAGTTTTGGGATCTCCAAACCCATTCAGTTCCTTTCAGTGGCTGATAAGGTACTGGTTTTGATCAGTCATGACAATCATGAGGCCATTGGTTTTCAAGGATACTGCAAAGCCATGGAGAGGGGAATGGGATTAGATCACATTAAAATAGTGACAAAGTTCAATATTTTACCTAGATTCAGCTATTTTTATTGGATAAGTCTTCCTTCAATTGTTGCAAACATTTAGCTATTTTCCAGAGTCCTGAAAAAGTTTATGTCGGCTTTTATTTTTTCCTATGCTCTTGTTGCTGTTATGGGACATCAGATTTTTGTAAGTCCTTTCTTTGCCATTCAGGAAGTGTTCCCATTATGATATACACTTGACATGGTGTTTTCCTGTTTTCTTTGTTTGTTTGTTTTTAGAAGATCTTCTTTAGCCAATAAATTGTGGGTCTGAATCCCTGCTCCATTTCATAAACTAGGCAATAAATCAAGACATTTAATTGGGATATATGGCATCAACCTCTATCATCTATCCTTGCTTTATTTTGGTCGTGTATATTTAGCAGTAAACTTGTTGACTACCTAGATATCTTACACATAAGGAAATTATATTCTACCTATTAACAATTTCTGTGGCTCTCTGCGTGTCAGGACAGCCTGACCTTATGAGTAATTATGCTAATGGCACCCAGCATGTTTCTGACAGCTAATTTCTGCCATCTCACTTCTGTGTTTGAGGTCCTGTTATAGCCATTACTACCAAACAAAATAGTGCTGTATAGTATCTCTTACTGTCAGCACTGTACTATATGAGAAATAAAACAATATCTTCTTAATGATGCTAGGGCCCTTTAACCCAGTGTATATTCATTATGTTGGTAAGCAGTCTCCTCCAGGCTCTCTCATGGGACATAGGCAGCAGATGGATTTTTCAGCCTTACATAGTATGCTCACTCTGGCATGCTCAACTATATGAGTCTTTTGATTTTTTTCACTATGATTTGCCATGGCAGTCCTATCAATTGTTGTTTACATCAAATTACTAATTGAGGTTCACCATTTTTTCAAGTTTTATGAAACATTATGTCTACATCATCACCACGATACATGAAAATAATCTTGAGTAAAGTCGCTTTCTTGACCCAAAGCAACTCCCAGAGATGAACTCATCTGAGAGTCTTGAGTGACAATACTATCTGCCCCTAGACAAATGGATGCTTCAGTCTTGGAGTGTGAAAACAGGGGGATATGTGTGACACATTACAGTATTTGCTATATCTGTCCAAGGAAATAATTTCATTGTCAGAACAGTAGAGATTAATTCAAAATAAGTATACTATTTTGATAAGCAGTATATAGTTTGGGTTCTGGACTAGCAACCAGAGTATGTTTGCTTTAACCACCCCTAACCAAAATGAAATTATTATGCCACCAATGATATTGGGTTCATTAAAATACATACTACAACATTCAGGAATATGTTACTGGGTTATAAGGAGCTCCACGTGGATCTAAGCAATGAGAACAATCCTAACTCCTGGATCTTAGCGTTCAATTAGGTACAGTAATTGGTAGAGTCTTGGACAAGTCTCCTTTTCAGAAAGTTAAGCATGGTTTATTTTGTATGCTGGGTTATGGTAGTGAAGAAATTATTTGAATGTTGGTAATTTATTTATCCAAGAAACATTAAATTCAAAATTACAAATGTAAAGAGTATTGTGAATGAGAGGGACACAAATTTTTGAGAGGGCATATTAAGAATATTTTACCCAGTTTAAAAGTCAGACAATACATTCCTGAGGAATTGAAAATTGAATTGAAATCTGTGGAATCTAAGGTTGCAACATGAAAATGGGGAGAAAAAGCATGCCGTTCATAATGAAAAGTATGAAGTATGTGCAAAGATCCTATTTTGTGAGGGAAGGGTACATGCTAAAAACAGAAAGAAGCCCTGTGACTCTGGAACAGAAAGACCAAGTGACAGAGGTGGCAAAACATTAAATCATGGATATAGATAGGACCAGACAATGTGGGACATTTTAAGCACTCTCTGAGATTTTGGTTGCTGAGTGTTATTATTTGATCTTCAGAAAAATTACTTTGGCTGCATTGAAAAAGACAAACTGAAGGACAGAGTAGAAGATGCTAGACAGGAAACTGGCTCCTGGGCCAATGTGGCGGTCCAGGTGTGAGGGTGAGGCTGGTTTGTATAGTAACAATAAAAGTGAAATAATATTAAAGAATTTAAGGCCAGGCGCGGTGGCTCACGCCTATAATCCCAGCACTTTGGGAGGATGAGGTGGGCGCATCACGAAGTCAGGAGATGGAGACCAGCCTGGCTGACATGGTGAAACCCCGTCTCTACTAAAAATACAAAAAATTAGCTGGGCGTGTTGGCGGGCGCCTGTAGTCTTAGCTACTCCAGAGGCTGAGGCAGGAGAATGGTGTGAACCCGGGAGGCAGAGCTTGCAGGGAGCCGAGATTGTTCCACTGCACTCCAGCCTGGATGACAGAGTGAGACTCCATCTCAAAAAAAAAAAAAAAAAAAAAAAAAAAAGAATTTAAGATTTACCTAGGTAGTGAATTCTACAGGACCCTAGATATACACTGAACATGATGAGTAAAAGAGAGGAGATAGTGGTCACTGGGTCATGATGGATGGGGATTGTCTTAGTCTGTTTGGGCTACTATAACAAAATACCATAGGTTAGGAGACATATAAACAACAGAAATTTATGTCTTATGATTATGGAAACTGGGAAGTTCCAGGACAAGGTATTGGGCAGATTTTGTGTCTGGTCAGGGCTTGCTTTCTGATTCACAGATGACAGTCTTTTTACTGCATCCTCACATGGCAGAAGGGGTGAGAGAGTTCTCTTGGTCCTTTTTCATAAGGACGCTAATCTCATCAGAAGAGCTGTGCTCTCATGACCTAATCACCTACCCAAATCCCTACCTCCTAATACTACCACCTTGGGGGTTAGAATTTCAACGTATGAATTTTGAGGGGACACATATATCCAGAACATGGCAGTGATGTTACATCCTGAGACTGGTTCAACTGAAAGAGAACTGTGTAAATGCACGCAGATATGCTTGATGAAAGAAAGAGGGAAAAATAACGTTTTTAACTAGGAACATATTTAATTAAAAGTGCCTCTAAGATATCCAAAAGCAGTTTTCAACACGGCAGTTTGATGCAATCATAGCTCAGAGGGGATACTTTAGCTGTGGGTCCAGATTTTCAGCTATCTCTGTATATTTTAAGATATAATTGTGGATGAGATTGCTTAGGGATAGAATGTAAAATGAGGAAAGAGGAGAAGTAGACCAAGCACCAAAATTCCTGATGCTCCAATATCTAATAGTTGGAATAAAAAAGATGAAAATGCAAAAAGCACTAAAAAGAAATTGGCCAGAGATGGCAGAAAAATCAAGACAATGTGGAGTCACTTTTGTCAAAGGGGGACTTCTTCAAGAAAGAAAGGAGAGGCGTGATCTTTGAAGTCAAATTCTGCTAAGATGTCAAGTTAGATACAAACTAGAAATATATATATTTATATATATATTTCTAGTTTGTATCTATATCTTATATTGTATCTATATTTTATATCTTATATCTTATATCTAGTATATTTATATATATATTTCTTTGATTTAACAAGAAAGTTGTGTGTAACCTTAGCAAGCACTGTTTTGGTAGAATGATTTGAGAAAGATCAGACTGAGCTGAAGAAGAAGTGAAAGAAAAAGAGGAGACAGCAATTTTAGGAACTGTTTAATTCAGAAATCTGCATTCAAAAGAGATAAGAGGAAAAGGGTAGCTGGATAACTGAAGTATGATAGTCAAGATAAGCGTTTTTGTATGTTTGATAGTGTGGGTATATGTGTGAGAGGGGTGAGAATAGGAAGGCAGGGAACATTTGTTGCTTTGTTTTACTCAGCAGCCCTTTTTCCTTCATATGGGAACAACACCTTTCCCTTTTGGCAGAATGCCCACCCCACTTGCCATGTGCTTCTGCAAGTGCTAGCTAATCAAAGCATCCTAATCTATGACCACATTGATGCAGTCAGTGAGTCTTTGTTGGGGTTATACATATGTGCATTTTGAGAGGGAGTTTTCTGTTTCTTTCAGTTGTTTTCATGGAATACTGTAAGCCTGGCACCAAGGACTCCTGCTGGCTGCACAAAGGCAGATAAAAGTTA
Source organism: Symphalangus syndactylus (assembly GCF_028878055.3). NCBI lineage: Eukaryota > Metazoa > Chordata > Mammalia > Primates > Hylobatidae > Symphalangus > Symphalangus syndactylus. The sequence goes on along the minus strand of NC_072426.2, from coordinate 107,519,609 downwards.
GTGACTGGGAGATGAAATTCAGCCTAAATGTCACTTGTCAAGCCATGTGCCCTGACACAGGCCTGCTTCCACCAGAGGAAGAGGCACACTTTTCTCTGATGAGTGCAGCTCATATGGCTGAGTCTCTTTTAAATGGGGTATGATTTTATAATTTCTTTAACTAGACAGTTTCATTTTCAGTTTCACACAAAAGTTTCATAAAAGCCACTCGGTGGTGGTATTGATTAAAGCGGTCTCTGGCCATTTCCCTGGAATTAGTTCATAGAGAAACATGCACAAAGCTTTGTATCAAGTGTAAATAGAGTGAGAAGGAAATATGTATGAGAACAGAGATGTGAGAAAACATCAAACTCTCTGTCTCTCACACAAACACACACACAGAGAGAGAGAGAGAGAGAGATTTGAATTTATAATCTGTGACCGTCTCAGCCCCCAGACCCAAACCACACCTGTACTTCCCAGTTAATAACAATCAGTTTCCTTTTAAAAGTTTCTCCTATTAGACCCCAGGTTGGGTGTCTAGTCTGAGTTAAGATTTTGCCATTTTAAACTAAAACATTCTGATTACTACACTGCATACTTTATAAATGAAAAATTAAATATTGCCATTTCTCTTTGACCTATCTATGAAAATCACTCTTGTATGGCTTGAGATAAATTTATGTGGAATCAAAGTCAAATCACATATGTCTTTACCTGCATGTAACCTAGAAACAGATTTCTTCATTTCTCTAGCATTATAAGTTTTTCTTTATGTCATATAGAGTACTATTTTTTTCTTTTTTTCTTATGTAAGAGGGATAACTTTCGGCTAGTTATCCGTTTACTATAGTGTCTTCTTATCCATGGCAATGGTCTATTTACATGGCCCATTTTTTGTTTTTTGTATGCACAACTGGAGCCACTTTAAGCCCTTTCAAAGATCAAATCTTTCTCCAGTTCCAGGTTCAATCCTGTCACTATTGATGGTGAAGTTTAAGAACTTATGCTCAGTAATGTTTGTGTTATTCAGCCCCAAGATGTCCTAGACAATGGATTCTCTGTTCTATACTCCAATTTTATTAGCTCCACTCTTTATTTCCTGACCAAGAACTTGACATTTATCACATTGTCAACAAGCATGTCTGTTGGGATGTGAGGAGGATGTTTTTTCCCAGTCTGTCTCCTCTGGTTTCCACAAAATGAGATTATTCTAAGCCCTCCTAATCTCTAGCCTATTCCCACATGCACTACTTTCCAAGGGAACTTGGAGTAATTTCTGAGGGGGTGAATTTGGAATCCTAAACCTCAAAGAAAGCAAATTTCTCTGGTCTAGTTCCCTATGCCATTAGTCTTGTATGGGTTGATCTCCTATATGGAAAGCCTATAATATTCCTGTGACTAAATGGCGAAGACTCTCTAATTTTGTGTTTCACTAGTAGGATGTCGCTTATTCTCGTACCATTCAATCTAGGTCTTATCAGTGATAAAGTAATCTGTCACACTCTTTTCTGTCTATTGTCTCACTTTATATTAAACACAGCCAGAAAAAAGGGGTATTCTATTGGGACATCCATAATTGTAAGCAAATCTTCATATTCATAAGACTAAACCTTTAACTTTTAAGCTTATATTCTTGCCTTGCCTTTAATGTTGCTTGGCATCATATTCCTACACTTTGCCTGAGTCCTGGTGCCATATTCAGGGGCTCTGTGATATTTTGACATAGCCTACATTCTTATAGTTCTACCCATATCCTGATTCTAGCCTTTGTTCAATAGTAAGAATATTTGGTGGTTAACTATTATCTCTTTCTTAGAGATGCTGCTGCCTTATTGTGTTCAATCCCCTTGGCATATTGACTAAACATTTTCCTGATCCTCTAGCAATTCTTGTTCACTGTCCTTGTCTAGGTCATCTTCTTCTATTTAAAGTCCAAATATTAGAAGTCCTCATTGTTCTGAGATCTCTCTTCTCTCTCTGCATTCTCTTCTTAGGAGGACATCTTTAAGACACTTTGCACTAAATGTATATCTCCAGAGTAGACCACTTCAATGTATATCTCCAAAGTAGACCACTTTTTTGAGTTCCATACTCATATGTTTATCTGTGGTTCACCTAGAGTGGAATGTCTTTCAAGACTTTTATTTATTCTTTTTTTTGAGACAGGGTCTTGCTATGTAGCTGAGACTGGTCTTGAGCGCCTGGCCTCAAGCAATCCTCTTGTCTGGGCCTCCAAACTGAGTAGATTATAGGCATGGGCCACCATGCCTGGCCCTTACAACACTTTTTAATTTAATACACTTAAAACTGAACTCTTGATTTTCTTTCATACTAATCGTTTTTCTATCTGTTTTTCTCATCTCCTCAAATATCATTACCATTTACCTTTAGAGCAAATTTGGAGTCATTCTTGGTACTTCTTTCTCCTTAATATCTTACATCCACCTCCAAATTCCATTACTTTTTTATCTAGTTTCTCAGTTACTTGTTTCCACTGCTACTGTCACCACCTTAAAGATCAAGGTACGTTTCTTTCACCAGAACACCAAAACAACCTTCAAACTGGTCTGCATTGCTAACATGTTTTTTTTTTTTTTTTTTTTTTTTTATTATTATACTTTAGGTTTTAGGGTACATGTGCACAATGTGCAGGTTTGTTACATATGTATCCATGTGCCATGTTGGTGTGCTGCACCCATTAACTCATCATTTAGCATTAGTTATATCTCCTAATGCTGTCTTTCCCCGCTCCCCCTACCGCACAACAGTCCCCGGAGTGTGATGTTCCCCTTCCTGTGTCCATGTGTTCTCATTGTTCAATTCCCACCTATGAGTGAGAACATGGGGTGTTTGGTTTTTTGTCCTTGCAATAGTTTACTGAGAATGATGATTTCCAGTTTCATCCATGTCCCTACAAAGGACATGAACTCATCATTTTTTATGGCTGCATAGTATTCCATGGTGTATAAGTGCCACATTTTCTTAATCCAGTCTATCGTTGTTGGACTTTTGGGTTGGTTCCAACTCTTTGCTATTGTGAATAGTGCCACAATAAACATACGTGTGCATGTGTCTTTATAGCAGCATGATTTATAGTTCTTTGGGTATATACGCAGTGATGGGATGGCTGGGTCAAATGGTATTTCTAGTTCTAGATCCCTGAGGAATCGCCACACTGACTTCCACAATGGTTGAACTAGTTTACAGTCCCACCAACAGTGTAAAAGTGTTCCTATTTCTCCACATCCTCTCCAGCACCTGTTGTTTCCTGACTTTTTAATGATGGCCATTCTAACTGGTGTGAGACGGTATCTCACTGTGGTTTTGATTTGCATTTCTCTGATGGCCAGTGATGATGAGCATTTTTTCCTGTGTTTTTTGGCTGCATAAATGTCTTCTTTTGAGAAGTGTCTGTTTATGTCCTTCACCCACTTGTTGATGGGGTTGTTTGTTTTTTTCTTGTAAATTTGTTTGAGTTCATTGTAGATTCTGGATATTAGCCCTTTGTCAGATGAGTAGGTTGCAAAAATTTTCTCCCATTCTGTAGGTTCTCTCTTCATTCTGATGGTAGTTTCTTTTGCTGTGCAGAAGCTCTTTAGTTTAATTAGGTCCCATTTGTCAATTTTGGCTTTTGTTGCCATTGCTTTTGGTGTTTTAGACATGAAGTCCTTGCCCACGCCTATGTCCTGAATGGTATTGCCTAGGTTTTCTTGCAGGATATTAATGGTTTTAGGTCTAACATTTAAGTCTTTAATCCATCTTGAATTAATTTTTGTACAAGGTGTAAGGAAGTGATCCAGTTTTAGCTTTCTACATATGGCTAGCCAGTTTTCCCAGCACCATTTATTAAGTAGGGAATCCTTTCCCCAATTCTTGTTTTTGTCAGGTTTGTCAAAGATCAGATAGTTGTAGATATGCAGCATTATTTCTGAGGGATCTGTTCTGTTCCGTTGATCTATGTTTCTGTTGTGGTACCAGTACCATGCTGTTTTGGTTACTGTAGCCTTGTAGTATAGTTTGAAGTCAGGTAGCGTGATGCCTCCAGCTTTGTTCTTTTGGCTTAGGATTGACTTGGTGATGCAGGCTCTTTTTTGGTTCAATATGAACTTTAAAGTAGTTTTTTCCAATTCTGTGAAGAAAGTCATTGGTAGCTTGATGGGGATGGCATTGAATCTATAAATTACCTTGGGCAGTATGGCCATTTTCACGATATTGATTCTTCGAACCCGTGAGCATGGAATGTTCTTCCATTTGTTTGTATCCTCTTTTATTTCATTGAGCAGTGGTTTGTAGTTCTCTTGAAGAGGTCCTTCACATCCCTTATAAGTTGGATTCCTAGGTATTTTATTCTCTTTGAAGCAATTGTGAATGGGAGTTCACTCATGATTTGGCTCTCTGTTTGTCTGTGATTGGTGTACAAGAATGCTTGTGATTTTTGTACATTGATTTTGTATCCTGAGACATTGCTGAAGTTGCTAATCAGCTTAAGGAGATTTTGGGCTGAGACAGTGGGGTTTTCTAGATATACAATCATGTCATCTGCCAACAGGGACAATTTGACTTCCTCTTTTCCTAATTGAATACCCTTTATTTCCTTCTCCTGCCTGATTGCCCTGGCCAGAACTTCCAGCACTATGTTGAATAGGAGTGGTGAGAGAGGGCATCCCTGTCTTGTGCCAGTTTTCAAAGGGAATGCTTCCAGTTTTTGCCCATTCAGTATGATATTGGCTGTGGGTTTGTCATAGATAGCTCTTATTATTTTGAGATACATCCTATCAATACCTAATTTATTGAGAGTTTTTAGCATGAAGGGTTGTTGAATTTGGTCAAAGGTCTTTTCTGCATCTATTGAGATAATCATGTGGTTTTTGTCTTTGGTTCTGTTCATATGCTGGATTACATTTATTGATTTGAGTATGTTGAACCAGATTTGCATCCCAGGGATGAAGCCCACTTGATCATGGTGTATAAGCTTTTTGATGTGCTGCTGGATTCGGTTTGCCAGTATTTCATTGAGGATTTTTGCGTCAATGTTCATCAAGGATATTGGTCTGAAATTCTCTTTTTTGGTTATGTCTCTGCCAGGCTTTGGTATCAGGACGATGCTGGCCTCATAAAATGTGTTAGGGAGGATTCCCTCTTTTTCTATCAATTAGAATAGTTTCAGAAGGAATAGTACCAGTTCCTCCTTGTACCTCTGGTAGAATTCAGCTGTGAATCCATCAGGTCCTGGACTCTTTTTGGTTGGTAAGCTATTGATTATTGCCACAATTTCAGAACCTGTTATTGGTCTATTCAGAGATTCAACTTCTTCCTGCTTTAGTCTTGGGAGGGTGTATTTGTCAAGGAATTTATCTATTTCTTCTAGATTTTCTAGTTTATTTGCATAGAGGTGTTTGTAGTATTCTCTGATGGTAGATTGTATTTCTGTGGGATTGGTGGTGATATCCCCTTTTTCATTTTTTATTGCATCTATTTGATTCTTCTCTCTTTTCCTCTTTATTAGTCTTGCTAGCGGTCTATCAATTTTGTTGATCTTTTAAAAAACCAAGCTCCTGGATGCATTAATTTTTTGAAGGGTTTTTTGTGTCTCTATTTCCTTCAGTTCTGCTCTGATTTTAGTTATTTCTAGCCTTCTGCTAGCTTTTGAATGTGTTTGCTCTTGCTTTTCTAGTTCTTTCAATTGTGATGTTAGGGTGTCAATTTTGGATCTTTCCTGCTTTCTCTTGTGGGCATTTAGTGCTATAAATTTCCCTCTACACACTGCTTTGAATGTGTCCCAGAGATTCTGGTATGTTGTGTCTTTGTTCTCGTTGGTTTCAAAGAACATCTTTATTTCTGCCTTCATTTCATTATGTACCCAATAGTCATTCAGGAGCAGGTTGTTCAGTTTCCATGTAGTTGAGCGGTTTTGAGTGAGTTTCTTAATCCTGGGTTCTAGTTTGATTGCACTGTAGTCTGAGAGACAGTTTGTTATAATATCTGTTCTTTTACATTTGCTGAGGAGAGCTTTACTTCCAACTATGTGGTCAATTTTGGAATAGGTGTGGTGTGGTGCTGAAAAAACTGTATATTCTGTTGATTTGGGGTGGAGAGTTCTGTAGATGTCTATTAGGCCCACTTTGTGTAGAGCTGAGTTCAATTCCTGGATATCCTTGTTAACTTTCTGTCTCGTTGATCTGTCTAATGTTGACAGTGGGGTGTTAAAATCTCCCATTATTATTGTGTGGGCGTTTAAGTCCCTTTGTAGCTCACTCAGGACTTGCTTTATGAATCTGGGTGCTCCTGTGTTGGGTGTATATATATTTAGGATAGTTAGCTTTTCTTGGTGGGTTGATCCCTTTACCGTTATGTAATGGCCTTCTTTGTCTCTTTTGATCTTTGTTGGTTTAAAGCCTATTTTATCAGAGACTAGGATTGCAACCCCTGCTTTTTTTTCTTTTCCATTTGCTTGATAGATCTTCCTCCATCCCTTTATTTTGAGTCTATGTGTGTCTCTGCACATGAGATGGGTTTCCTGAATACAGCACACTGATGGGTCTTGACTCCTTATCCAGTTTGCCAGTCTGTGTCTTTTAATTGGAGCGTTTAGCCCATTTACATTTAAAGTTAATATTGTTATGTGTGAATTTGACCCTGTCATTATGATGTTTGTTGGTTATTTTGCTCGTTAGTTGATGCAGTTTCTTCCTAGCCTCGATGGTCTTTACAATTTGGCATGTTTTTGCAGGGGCTGGTGCTGGTTGTTCCTTTTCATGTTTAGTGCTTCCTTCAGGAGCTCTTTTAGGGCAGACCTGGTGGTGACAAAATCACTAAGCATTTGCTTGTCTGTAAAGTATTTTATTTCTCCTTCACTTATGAAGCTTAGTTTGGCTGGATATGAAATTCTGGGTTGAAAATTCTTTTCTTTAAGAATGTTGAATATCGGCCCTCACTCTCTTCTGGCTTGTAGAGTTTCTGCCAAGAGATCAGCTGTTAGTCTGATGGGCTTCCCTTTATGGATAACCCGACCTTTCTCTCTGGCTGCCCTTAACATTTTTTGCTTCATTTCAACTTTGGTGAATGTGACAATTATGGGCCTTGGAGTTGCTCTTCTCGAGGTGTATCTTTGTGGTGTTCTCTGTATTTCCTGAATCTGAATATTGGCCTGCCTTGCTAGATTGGGGAAGTTCTCCTGGATAATATCTTGCAGAGTGTTTTCCAACTTGGTTCCATTCTCCCCGTCATTTTCAAGTACACCAATCAGACGTAGGTTTGGTCTTTTCACACAGTCCCAAATTTCTTGGAGGCTTTGTTCATTCCTTTTTATTCTTTTTTCTCTAAACTTCCTTTCTCACTTCATTTCATTCATTTCATCTTCCATCACTGATACCCTTTCTTCCAGTTGATCGCATCGGCTACCGAGGCTTCTGCAATCTTCATGTAGTTCTCGATACTTGGCTTTCAGCTCCATCAGCTCCTTTAAGCCCTTCTCTCTATTGGTTATTCTGGTTATCCATTCGTCTAATTTTTTTTCAAAGTTTTTAACTTCTTTCCTATTGTTTTGAGTTTCCTCCCATAGCTCGGAGTAGTTTGATCGTCTGAAGCCTTCTTCTCTCAACTCGTCAAAGTCATTCTCCATCCAGCTTTGTTCCATTCCATTGCTGGTGAGGAACTGCATTCCTTTGGAGGAGGAGAGGTGCTCTGCTTTTTAGAGTTTCCAGTTTTTCTGCTCTGTTTTTTTCCCCATGTTTGTGGTTTTATCTACTTTTGGTCTTTGATGATGGTGATGTACAGATGGGTTTTTAGTGTGGATGTCCTTTCTGTTTGTTAGTTTTCCTTCTACCAGACAGGACCCTTAGCTGCAGGTCTGTTGGAGTTTACTAGAGTTCCACTCCAGACCCTGTTTGGCTGGGTGTCAGCAGCGGTGGCTGCAGAACAGCAGATTTTCGTGAGACCACAAATTCAGCTGTCTGATAGTTCCTCTGGAAGTTTTGTCTCAGAGGAGTACCCGGCCAAGTGAGGTTTCAGTCTGTCCCTACTGGGGGGTGCCTCCCAGTTAGGCTGCTCGGGGGTCAGGGACCCACTTTAGGAGGCAGTCTGTCCGTTCTCAGATCTCCAGCTGCGTGCTGGGAGAACCACTACTCTCTTCAAAGCTGTCAGACAGGGACATTTAAGTCTGCAGAGGTTCCTGCTGACTTTTTGTTTGTCTGTGCCCTGCCCCCAGAGGTGGAGCCTACAGAGGCAGGCAGGCCTCCTTGAGCTGTGGTGGGCTCCACCCAGTTTGAGCTTCCTGGCTGCTTTGTTTACCTAAGCAAGCCTGGGGAATGGCGGACACCCCTCCCCCAGCCTCCCTGCCGCCTTGCAGTTTGATCTCAGACTGCTATGCTAGCAATCAGTGAGACTCCCTAGGCATAAGACCCTCTGAGCCAGGTGCAGGACACAATCGCCTGGTGTGCCATTTTCCAGGCCCCTTGGAAAAGCACAGTATTAGGGTGGGACTGACCCGATTTTCCAGGTGCCGTCTGTTACCCCTTTCTTTGACTAGGAAAGGGAACTCCCTGACCCCTTGCACTTTCCGAGTGAGGCAATGCCTCGCCCTGCTTCGGCTCATGCATAGTGCGCTGCACCAGCTGTCCTGCACCCACTGTTTGGCACTCCCTAGTGAGATGAACCCGGTACCTTAAATGGAGATGCAGAAATCACCCGTCTTCTGTGTCAGGCTGGGAGCTGCAGACCGGAGCTGTTCCTATTCCGCTAACATGTTTTTGAAACCATTTTAATAACTTCTCATTGCACTTCATTTTTTCTTCCTTGCCCCACTCCCACCCTATCCCCAAGTCCCCAAAGTCCATTGTATCATTCTTATGTCTCTGTGTCCTCATAGCTTAGCTCCCATGTATCAGTGAGAACATATGATGTTTGGTTTTTCATTCCTGAGTTACTTCACTTAGAATAATAGTCTCCAGTCTCATCCAGGAGACGTGAATGCCAATTCATGCTTTTTTTATGGCTGAGTAGTATTCCACTGTATATAAATATACCACAGTTTCTTTATCCACTTGTTTATTGATGGACATTTGGGTTGCTACCGCGATTTTGCAATTGCAAATTGTGCTGCTATAAACATATGTGTGCAAGTATCTTTTACGTATAATGCCTTCTTTTGCTCTGGGCAGATAGATACCCAGTAGTGGGATTGCTGGTTCAAATGGTAGTTTCACTTTTAGTTCTTTAAGGAATCTCCACACTGTTTTGCATAATGGTTTTACTAGTTTACATCCCCACCAACAGTGTAGAAGTGTTCCCTGATCACCGCATCCAGGCCAACATCTACTGTTTTTTGATTTTTTGATTATGGCCATTGTTACAGAAGTAATGTGGTATCACATTGTGGTTTTGACTTGCATTTCCCTGATCATTAGTGGTGTTGATCATTTTTTCATTATGTTTGTTGGCCATTTGTATATCTTCTTTTGAGAATATCTATTCATGTCCCTAGCCCACTTTTTGATGGAACTGTTTTTTTCTTGTTGATTTGTTTTTTTCTTGTTGATTTGAGTTCCTTGTAGATTCTGAATATTAGACCTTTGTTAGATATGTAGATTGTGAAATTGTCTCCCACTCTGTGGTTTTTCTGTTTACTCTGCTGACTGTTCCTTTTGTTGTGCAAAAGCTCTTTATTTTAATTAAGTTCCAGTTATTTATCTCTGTTTTTATTGCATTTGCCTTTGGGTTCTTGGTCATGAAATCCTTGTCTAAGCCAATGTCTAGAAGGGTTTTTCTGATGTTATCTTGTAGAATTTTTATGGTTTCAAGTCTTAGTTAAGTCATTAATCCATCTTGAGTTGATTTTTGTATAAGGTGAGAGATGAAGGTCCAGTTTCATTCTCCTGCATGTGGCTAGCCAATTATCCCAGCATCATTTGTTGAAAAAGGTGTTCTTTCCTCACTTTATGTTTTTGTTTGCTCTGTCGAAGATCAGTTGGCTGCAAGTATTTGGGTTCATTTCTGGATTCTCTATTCTGTTCCATTAGTCTATGTGCCTATTTGTATACCAGTGCCATGCTGTTTTGGTGACTATGGCCTTAGAGTGTACTTTGAAATAAGGTAGTACGATGCCTCCAGATTTTTTATTTTTGCTTAGTCTTGCTTTGGCTATGTGGGCTCTTTTTTGGTTCCATATGAATTTTAGAATTTTATTTTTCTTTCTGTGAAGAATGATGGTGGTATATTGATGGGGCTTGCACTAAATTTGTAGATTGCTTTTGGCAGTATGTTCATTATCACACTATTGATTTTACCCGTTCATGAACATGGGATGTGTTTTTATTTGTTTGTGTCATCTATGATTTCTTTCAGCAGTGTTCAGTAGTTTTCTTTGTAGAGGTCTTTCACCTCCTTGGTTAGGTATATTCCTAAATATTTCAGACTTTTTGCAGCTATTGTAAAAGGGCTTGAGTTCTTGATTTAATTTGCTGCTCGGTGACTATTGATGTGTCGGAGATTTACTAAATTTGTGTACATTAATCTTGTATCTGAAAAATTTGCTGAATTCTTTTATCAGTTCTAGGAGCTTTCTGGAGAAGTCTTTAAAGTTTTTGAGGTAAACAATCATATTGTCGATAAACAGTGACAGTTTGACTTCCTCTTTACCAATTTAGATGTCCTTTATTTCTTTCTGTTCTCTGATTGCTCTGGCTAGGACTTCCAGTAGTATGTTGAATAGAAGTGGTGAAAATGAGTATCCTTGTCTTGTTACAGTTCTCAGAGGGGATGCTTTCAACTTTTCCCCATTCAGTATAATGTTAGCTGTGGGTTTGTCATAGACGGCTTTTATTACGTTGAGGTATGTCTCTTGTATGCTGATTTTTCTGAGAGTTTTAATCATAAAGCAACGCTGGATTTTGTTAAATACTTTTTCTGTATCTATTGAGATGATCATGTGATTTTTGTTTTTAATTCTGTTTATATGGTATATAACATTTGTTGACTTGCATATGTGAACCATCCCTGCATCCCTGGTATGAAACCCAGTTGATCACGGTGGACTATCTTTTTGATATGTGGTTGGATTCAGTTAGCTAGTATTGTATCATGGATTTTAGCATTGATGTTTATCAGGGATATGGGTTTGTAATTTTCTTTTTTGGTTTTGTTCTTTCCTAATTTGGGTATCAGGGTGATGCTGACTTCATAGAACGAATTAGGAAGGGTTTCCTTTTTCACTATCTTGTGGAATAGTGTCAATAGGATTGGTACCGATTCTCCGAATGTCTGGTAGAATTCTGCTATTAATCCATCTGGTCCTGGACTATTTTTTTTTTTTTTTGGTAATTTTTAAATTACCATTTTCAATCTTGCTGCTTGTTATTGGTCTGTTTAGAGTATCTAATTCTTTCTGATTTAAGCTAGGAGGGTTGTATTTTTCCAGAAATTTATCTGTCTCTTCTAGGTTTCAAGTTTATGTGCAGAAAGGTGTCATAGTAGCCTTGAATGGTCCTTTATATTTCTGTGGTGTCAGTTGTAATATCTCCTGTTTGTTTCTTATTGAGGTTATTTGGATTTTCTCTCTTCTTTGTTGGTTAATCTTGCTAATGGTCTACCAATTTTATCTATCTTTTCAAAGACAAAGGTTTTTGTTTTATTTATATTTTGTATATTTTTTGTTTCAATTTCATTTAGTTCTGCCCTGATCTTGGTTATTTCCTTTCTTCTGGTGGGTTTGGGTTTGTTTTTTTTGTTTCTCTAGTTCCTTGAGGTGTGACCTTAGAATGTCAGTTTGTGGTTTTTCAGTCTTTTGATGTAGGTGTTTAGGGCTATGAAGTTTCCTCTTAGCACTGCCTTTGCTGTAACCCAGAGGTTTTGATAAGTTATGTCACTATTGTCATTCAGTTTGAAGAATTTTTAAATTTTCATCTTGATTTCATTTTTGAGGAACAAGTTATTTAATTTCCATGTATTTTCATGGTTTGGTAGGTGCCTTTGAAGTTGGTTTTCAGTTTTATTCCTCTGTGGTCAGAGAGAATGCTTGAAATAATTTCAATTTTCTTAAATTCAGTGAGGTTTTTTTTGTGGCCTATCATATGGCCTATCTTGGAGAAAGTTCCATGAGCTGTTGAATAGCATGTTTATTCTCTGGTTATTGGATGGAATGTTCTGTATATATCTGTTAAGTCCATTCATTCCAAGGTATATTTTAAATCCATTGTTTCTTTATTGGCTTTCTGTCTTGATGACTTGTCTACTGCTGTCAGTGGAGTACTGAAGTTGCCCACTATTATTGTGTTGCTGTCTATCTAATTTCTTAGGTCTATTAGTAATTGTTTTATAAATTTGGGAGGTCTAGTGTTAGGTGCATATATGTTTAGGATTGTAATATTTTCCTGTTGGACAAGACCTTTTACCATTATATAATGTCAGTCTTTGTTTTTTTTACTGCTGTTGCTTTAAAGTTTGTTTTGTCTGATATAAAAATAGCTACCCCTGCTCACTTTTGGTGTCCATTTTCATGAAATGCCTTTTTCCATTCCTTTATTTTAAGTTTATGTGAGTCCTTATGTGTTAGATGAGTCCCTTGAGGTAGCAGATAGTCAGTTGGCGAATTCTTATCCATTCTGCAGTTCTGTATCTTTTAAGTGGAGCATTTAGGCCATTTACATTTAATGTTATTATTGAGATATGTGGTACCATTCTGTTCATGGTGATATTTGTTGCCTGCATATCTTGGTTTTTTGATTTATAGATCCTGTGTATTTATACTTTAGAAAGGTTCTGTTTTGACATGTTTCCAGGATTTGTTTCAAGATTTAGAGCTCCTTTTAGCAGTTCTTGTAGTGTTGGCTTGGTGGTGGTGAATTCTCTCAGCATTTGTTTGTGTGAAAAAGACTGTATCTTTTCTTCATATATGATGCTTAGTTTCACTGGCTACAAAATTCTTGGCTGAATTGTTTTGTTTGAGGAGGCTAAAGATAGGACCCCAATCCCTTCTAGCCCCAATCCCTTCAAGCTAGAAACTCTAGCTTTAGAATTTCTACTGAGAAATCTACTGTTAATCTCATAGGTTTTCCTTTATAGGTTACCTGGTGCTTCTGTCTCACAGCTCTTATTTTCTTTGTCTTAACTTTAGATAACCTGATGACAATGTGCCTAGGAGACTATCTTTTTGTGAAGAATTTCCCAGAGGCTGTTTGTGCTTCTTGTATTTGGATGTCTAGGTCTCTAAAAAGGCTGGGGAACTTTTCCTCAATTATTTCTCAAATATGTTTTTTAAACTTTCAGATTTCTCTTCTTAGTCAGGAACACCAATTATTCTTAGATTTGGTCATTTAACATGATCCCAGACTTACTGGAGGCTTTCTTCATATTTTCTTATTCTTTTCTTTTTGACTTTGTTGGATTGGGTTAATTTGAATAACTTGTCTTCAAGCTCTGAATTTCTTTTTTCTACTTGTTGAATTCTATTGCTGAGACTTTGCAGAGCATTTTGCATTTTTAGAAATGTGTCTGACATGTCCTGAAGTTTTTATTGTTTTTTCTTTATGCTATCTATTCCCTTGGATATTTCTCCCTTCACTTCTTGTATTGTTTTTTGGATTTCCTTGCATTGGGCTTCGCCTTTCTCTGGTGTGTCCCTGATTAGCTTAATAACTAAGCTCCTGAATTCTTTTTCAGGCAAACCAGGGATTTCTTCTTGGTTTGAATTCATTTCTGGTGAGCTAGTGTGATTTTTTGGTTGTGTTAAAGATCCTTGTTTTGTTATATTACCAGAGTTGGTTTTCTGGTTCCTTCTCATTTGAGTTAACTCTGTCAAAGGGAAGGTCTAGGGCTAAAGGCTGTTGTTCAGATTCTTTTGTCCCACAGGAAGTTCCCTTGATGTAGAACTCTCTCCCTTTTCCTATGGGTGTGGATTCCTGATGTTACTGGAGGGTCCTTGTTCTTATTGCTCCCAAGATGGTAGCGGGCCGCTTCCAAGATGGCGGCAAGCCCCTTGTCCTCTGAACTGGGGTTCTTGGCCTCATGGATGCCAAGGAATGGAATCTTGGGCCATGCAGTGAGTGTTATACCTCTATTCAGCACAATTAGGACAAACCCTGGGCACTTAGCCCAGGCAGGAACAATGGCGAGCCTCTAGCCCGATTGGGAGCAGCAATGGACATGCCCCACTGGATCAGAAGTGCAGTGGACACCCTGCCATATCTGAAGGGGTGAAAGTCAATAGTGGGTCTGGGACAGCAGCAAACAGCAGTGGTGGACGGCAAGTGAAAGCTCAGCTCGAGCAGTAACAAACACGGACCAGAAGAGTGTGCAGTTGCAAGATTTAATAGAGTGAAAACAGAGCTCCCATGCAATGGGAGGGGACCAAAGGGGGTTGCCGTTGCCAGCTCAAATGCCTGGGTTTATATCCCAATCATTGTCCCTCCCCCTGTGCTCTCAGGTGATAGATGATTGGCTATTTCTTTACCTCCTGTTTTTGTCTAATTAGCATTTTAGTGAGTTCTCTTTACTTCCTGATTGGTCTGGTGTGAGCTAAGTTGCAAGCCCCGTGTTTAAAGGGTGGATGCAGTCACCTTCCCAGCTAGGCTTAGGGATTCTTAGTCTGCCTAGGAAATCCAGCTAGTCCTGTCTCTCACTGACAGCTGAGCTGTAGAGATTGTTATCTCTCTTCTGGGTCTAGCCACTTAGCAAGTCTACCAGGCTCTGGGCTGGTACTGGGAGTTGTCTGCATAGAGTCTTGTGATATGAACTGTCTATGGGTCTCTCAGCTGTGGATACCAGCACCTGTTCTGGTGGCGGTGGCAGGAGGGTGAAATGGACTCTGTGAGGGTTCTTAGCTTTTGTGGTTTAATGTTCTATTTTTGGTCTGGTTGGAATCCTGCTGGCAGGTGGTGCTTTCCAGAGAGCATCAGCTGTGGTAGTAAGGAGAGGAACCAGTGGTGGGTGGGGCCCTAGAACTCCCAAGAGTACACACCCTTTTTTCAGTTACCAAGATGGATAGGGAAGGACCATCAGGTCAAGGCAGGGCTAGGTGTGTCTGAGCTCAGACTCTCCTTGGGCGGGTCTTACTGTGGCTGCTGTGGGGCATGTGGGTGAGGTTACCAGGTCAATGGAGTTGTGTACCTAGGAGGATTATGGCTGCCTCTGCTGAGTCATGCAGGTTGTCAGGGAAGTGGGAGAAAACCGCAGTCACAGGCCTCACCCAACTCTCATGCAATCTGAAGAGCCAGTCTCACTCCCACCATGTTCCCCCTAACAGCACCAAGTCTGTTTCCAGGCAGTGGGCAATCAGGGTTGAGGACTTGCCCCATGATACCTGCCTCCCAGCTGTAAAAGAAAAGAGCTTTAGTTTTTCCCCTGCCTGTGGAGTCTGCACACCACATTCATGCCCTCCCCCAAGTTCTGACCAGGAGGCTTCTCAACTGGTCCAAATTATTACAAAGTTCAACTGAAGACTTCCTTCTTCCTGTGGCATTTTCCTGGGGCCACTGGCCACACGCCCAAAAGATCCTTGTGATGCCAGGCAAGAATGGCCTGCTTGAGGACCCAGCAAGTTCCCAGGGTCTTTCCCGTTGCTCCTCTACTTCTATATTTTGCTTGGCTCTCTAAATTGTCTCAGCTCCAGGTGAGGTCAAAATCTTGTGCTTCACGCCAGACATTGTTTCCTCAGTGGGGGGGGGGTGTGTTTGGCAACAAAGGAACTTCCTTTCCCACTTCTGCAGTTTGGGCACTCACAGTATTTAGGGTGTCTCCTGGGTCCTTCAGGAGCAATCTGCTTCCTTCAGAGGGTCCGTGGGTCCTTTTGGGATTCCCCATTTATTCCTGCAGTCATTCTGGAGTTAAAATTCACAATGCGAATCTCTGCATGCTGCTCTATCCATCTGAGTCAGAGCTGCAATGTAGTTCTGCCTCCCGTCCTCAGTGATGATCGTTCTGTCCAAAACAGAATGTCCTTGACATCCGGATATAGTAATACATAGGTAGATTGATAAACACATATAAACAGAATTATGTTGTTCTTTGTAAATATTTATGTATATAAGAAGTATTCATTAAGAGACATTTTAAATATGTCAGCCAATTTTGAGGACAAAGATGAAAACGAACTTCTCACCCATATGTCTCTATACCATAA
This sequence comes from Symphalangus syndactylus, assembly GCF_028878055.3. Classification (NCBI taxonomy): domain Eukaryota; kingdom Metazoa; phylum Chordata; class Mammalia; order Primates; family Hylobatidae; genus Symphalangus; species Symphalangus syndactylus. Next base: position 107,503,516 of record NC_072426.2, on the reverse strand, counting down.
AAGACTTGAACATAGCCAAGCAATTTCATGTATAAACATCAACAAACCTTCACATTTACAGGCATGGCCTGGGAAATAAGCTTTTAGTACTGTCATTTAAGACTTTATGTTCAGCTTAGAATTTCAGGGTCCTGCATTTCTTCTCCCAGTGTGTGTGTGTTTTTCACATCTTCCATTCTGGGTCTCTTCATTGCACTTATAACAATACCTAGTCTTTTAAACATGGCCTAGGAGGTACTGCATAATCTACCTATCAAATCCATCTTGTATTTTGTTTTGAACTAGTCTCAGCCCACAGCATGTTCTAAACACATTGTTCTTGTTTTAGTTTCCAAAAATGGTAAGCTCTCTCTTGGGTCAATTCATTTTGTTTATAGTTCACTCTTTCTGGAAATACTTCCCTTGCATACTCACATTTCTGGCTGCTTCTTATCCTTAGGTCTCATCTAAAATGTCAGCTCTGCAGAGGCGCCTTCTCATAGTATTTAACTGAAAAAGACACCTCATAGTGTTCTGTCATTGGGGCCTTTGATTTTCCTCCATTGCTATTATCACAATTTCTAATGATGTATTTTTTCACCTGTTAGGTTGTATACTCTGCAAACTTCAGATTGTGTCCTCTTGCTGATTACTATCTACTCTGACACAGCACATTTTCTGGCATAAAGTGATACTTAAAGAAATTTTGCTGAATGAATGAACAAATGTATTTTGGAATGAAGCCTCTTTAACTATCCTGGCATACTCTATTTAATCTAAATTGTGTGTAATATGGGAGCCTTCAGAAATGAATACCCATAGAAACTGGAAAACCTATATATTTTTACAAAAAAATTGATGAAGAAGTGAATAGTTGTGAATAAGTATGATTGGATAAAGGGATCATGATCTAATGGTAACAAACTGGGAGAACTTAGCAAGGTCTGTTTGTTTAGTTTCTTCTCTGCATTGCTATCTGATATGGTTTGGCTGTGTCTCCACCCAAATCTCATCTTGAACTGTAGTTCCCATAATCTTCCGTGGGAGGTAACTGAATCTTGGGGGCAGTTACTCCCATGCTGTTCTTGTGATAGTAAGTGAATTCTCAAAAGATCTGATAGTTTTCTAAGGGGCTTTTTCCCATTTGCTCAGCTCTTCTCTTTCCTGTTGCCCTGTGAAGAGGTATTTTCACCTTCCACCATGATTGTCAGTGTCCTGAGGCCTTTCCAGCCAAGTGGAACTGTGAATCAATTAAGCCTTTTTTCTTTACAAATTACCCAGTCTTGAGTATTTCTTCACAGCAGCATGAAAATGGATTAATATGGTAAATTGATACCAGGAGTGGTGGGGCACTGCTATAAAGATACCCCAAAATGTGGAAGTAACTTTGAAACTAGGTAACAAGCAAAGGATGAAATAGTTTGGAGGGGTCAGAAAAAGACAGGAAATTGTGGGAATGTTTGGAACTTCCTAGAGACTTGTTGGGTGGCTTTGACCAAAATGCTGATAGTGATATGGACAATGATGTCCAGGTTGAGGTAGTCTCAGATGTAGATGAGGAACTTCTTGGAAACTGGAGCAAAGGTCTCTCTTGTTAAATGCTTTAGCATTGGGTTTGGTGGCATTTTGCCCCTCCCCTAGAGATCTGTAAAACTTTGAACTTGAAAGAGATGGTTTGGAATTGGAACTCATGTTTAAAAGGGGAGCAGAGCATTAAAATTTGGAAAATCTGCAGCCTGATGACGCAATAGAAAAGAAAATCTTATTTTCTGAGCAGAAATTCAAGCAGGCTGCATAAATTTGCATAAGTAATGAGCCAAATATTAATTGCCAAAACAATGGGGAAAATGTCTGCAGGGTGTCAGAGGTCTTCATGGCAGCCCCTCTCATCACTAGCTCAGAGACCTAGAAGGAAAAAATGGTTTCCTAGGCTGGGCCCAGGGCCCCCTGCTCTGCGTAGCCTCAGGACATGGCACCCAGCATCCCAGCTGCTTCAGCTCCAGCCATGGCTAAAAGGGACCAGGGTGCAGCTCGGGACACTAATTCAGAAGATGCAAACCCCAAGCCTTGGCAGTTTCCAAGTGGTGTTGAGCCTGTGGGTTCACAAAAGTAAAGAATTGAGATTTGGGAACCTCCACCTATACTTCAGAGAATATATGAAAATGACTGGAGTTCAAGCAAAAGTTTACTGCAGGGGTGCATCCCTCATGGAGAACCTCTGTTGGGGCAGTGCAGAAGGAAAATGTGGGGTTGGAGCCCCCACGCAGAGTCTATACTGGGGCACTGCCTAGTGGGGCTGTAAGAAGAGGGCCACTGTCCTCTAGACCCCAGAATGGTAGATCCACTGACAACTTGCACCATGTTCCTGGAAAAGCTGCAGACATTCAAAGCCAACCTGTGAAAGCAGCCAAGAGGCAGGGGCTATACCCTGAAAAGCCACAGGGGTGGACAGCCGAAGGCCATAGAAGCCCATCTCTTGCATCAGCATGACCTGGATGTGAGACATGGTGTCAAAGGAGATTATGTACCAACTTTAAGGTTTGATGACTGCCCCACTAGATTTCAGACTAGCATGGTGCCTGTAGACCCTTTGTTTGGGCCCATTTCTCCCATTTGGAATGGGTGTATTTACTCATTGCCTCTACTGCCATTGTATCTAGGAAGTAATTACCTCGCTTTTGATTGTACGGATTCATAGGCAGAAGGGACTTGCCTTGTCTCAGATGAGATTTTGGACTTCGACTTTTGGTTTAATGCTGGAATGAGATAAGCGTTTGGGGGACTGTTGTAAAGGCATTATTGTGTTTTGAAATGTGAGAACATGATATATGGGAGCTGCTGGGGGTGGAATGATATGGTTTGATTGTGTCTCCACCCAAATCACATCTAAAATTGTAGTTCCTATAATCCCCATGTGTCATTGGAGGGACCCAGTGGGAAGTAATTGAATCATAGGGGTGGTTACCCCACATGCTCTTCTTATGATAATGAGTTTTCACAAGATCTCATGGTTTTAAAATGGGCTTTCCCCTGCTTTGCTCACCACTTCTTCCTGCTGCCCCGTGAAGAAGTGCCTTTCTTCCCTTTCATCTTCTGCCATGGTTGTAAGTTTCCTGAGGCCTTCCAAGCCATGTGGAAGTGTGAGTCAGTTAAACCTTTTTCTTTTGTAAATTACTCAGTCTTGGATATTTCTTCATAGCAGCATGAGAATGGACTAATATACTATCTTCAGAGATATGGCTGTTCCTTTCCTCCTAGTGCATAGTAGGCATCCCTCACATGAGGGTTTTATGACCTGCTTCAAGAAAGAAAGGTATAAGAAGGTCAGAGAGTGACCATCATGTTTCTGTTGTTTTCTCAAATGCCAAGGTACCATATTTTGGGGTAACTTGTCCCGAATCCTATCAGGAGATAAATTAAATAGAAAAAAATAGCATCAAATTAAGAGCAGAAACACAGGTGAGTTTTAATCTCCATTGCTACCCTCTCCTTTTGCTATCTTTTCATGGTGTTCAATGTATCTCCTTCCCTATTATTACTTTAACACTTGTTTCTTCAAAATATAACTCTTTTAAGAGAAAATAAAATGACTCACAAGAACCATAATAATTATAATTACATTCCTAGTGTCCCTCACTTATAAAAATTTGATTCCAAAAAGTATCCTTAAAAGTGTTTTTATTTCTAATAATAGAATCAAAGAAAGAGTTCTTTGCAAAATTAATTTAAATTTGTTTTTCAAGCATTCTGTTAAGTTAATGAGAAAAACCCTTGTGATTTGAATGTTGAAATCACTCTTTTTTTTAATAAGGCCATTTGATTCAACAGGACTTCAAAGATGAGTAGATAAAGATGCAAATTAATTTAATAGATAAGCCACCAAAGGGCTGATTAAGAGCATTTATTGACTCTTCTTTAGCTGATTTCAAGACACATCCAATAACCAGGGGTTAAATGAAAACAGAGACAACAGGTTTATTTTGTAAGACTCTTCAGAATAAAAAGAGAGCATAAATGGTCACATATATTTTAATATAGACATTGTGAATGGTACATTAATAAGTAAGTCTTTGTGTCCTAAAAATACAGGCATAATCCCCAGTACTAAGGCACTGTTAATCAAATATGCATTCCAGAAACTGGCAGAAATTCTTTTGATGAGCCACTGCTGGTACTTTACAAGTTAAAAGGCATCCTCTTAATATTGTTAAATTTAATTCTCTTTTACAAAATGTAATTTTTCTCTGTCATGTTACGTGAAACTGGGACTTAATTTCAAAATTTAAATTTTTAAACCTATGGATTATATGTATAAAATAGAAATACATGTAAAATATATTCATATATTCAAATAATATTCAAATTCATAAAAGAAGTATCTGTTAATAATTGTAATTAAAATTCAGAGCTTAAGTGTTTAATTTGAAATACCTATAATCTAAACCAATCAATTAACTATTTAATAGTTGAAAATTTTAAGATCAGTGTACTTTTGAATTATAAGTTATCAGCATAATGTTAGCATATTGACTTTAGTGCATATAATTCTTTCTATTGATTATGAAGCAGGTTTAAAAAAAAATTTTTTTTTTCAAAGCCAGTCTCCTGAATATTTCTTTCCAAAGTATTAAACTATCCCCCAGTTTTATGTATTATGCCATGACTAAACTGAAACAAATTGGTGAGTTCTAGATTTAATTTTTCACAATGTTCCATAAGCCTGTTTATCTTTCCCTTTTACCTTTATTGACTTGAGTGATCAATTTTTCTCATGTTTCTGTGTTAATATCTCTTAATTATAGTGATACTTATATTTTAATATTTATGTTTGTGATAGGAACAAAAATTACCCCAGCGTGCATTGTTGGGCATAGGAAAAAATCTGGTGAGCATGGGAAACTTGAATTTGATGCAGTTTGGCTATACTGTTGGCCTTATCCACCATTCTGTCTTCCCCTGTTCAAATTCTCCATCTTTCTCTCCTGTGGAGGAACAATATAATTAACCAGCTCGTTCACTGTGTACTTCTTTGATTACTATCCCCAGAGTTAAAACCTATCCTAAAGTTGGTAAAGAATTCCTAATATTCTTTTCATACAGCATCTATTTATATGTTTTAAAGCATGCCTTGTTCAATTTTGCATATTTTTAATTTTATATAAATGTAAATGTACACGGGGAAAAGCTCAAACACAGAGACTAACCAAAAATGGGAAAAAAGAATTCTAGGCCTAGGGAACAAAGGAAAGAGGGAACTAAAGGGACCCCTTTGGTAGTCACCTGTATAGTCTGTTAGGGAGAATTCTGAAGGTTTGGAGGGACAGCCCTTAAACCACGGACAAAGTAAAGCAAGAGATGATAAAGTTTTGCTGTTTTAGCTGGCCCAAAGATCCCATTCATAAGTCTTCGGTCTTTTGGTCTATGTTTGGCTCAGGAGGATTGAATGTGCCAAGTTTTAATTCTCTATGTAAATGATAAAACTCCATCCTCACAAGAAAAGATGGGTTATGTTCTTTGTTGAATCAGGTAATTCGTCCCCATGTTCCCCCTTAAAGAAGGAGAAAAAGAGCATAGTAAAGAGCGCTCACCCAGTGAAAATCCCTGAGATACCCTAACATGCTTTCCCCCCACATACATCTCCCAAAATAAGGAACAGGAAGATCAGGGGGCAACAGGAAGGCCAAAGGAAGAGAAATCTGGGCCTTAAGGGAATTAAACCCAGTGTTCCCTCAAATCATTATCTGAACTTGAGGAGAGAATTAGAACAATGTAAGAAGGACATTAAGAATTTATCTGCTCCCTCCAAACAGCAGATGTCTAACAGGTTCCCTCTTAGAGAAGTCCCTATGGGACAGGTAGGAGTTGCATTTGTGAGTGTGACTTTAACAAGTACTGAGGTTAGAAATTTTAAAAAGGAAATGAGGCCACTTTTAAAAGATCTACTTGGTTTAGCAGAACAGCTAGATCAATTTTTAGGACATAATCTTTATACTTGGGCTGAAATAATGTCAATCATGAATATTCTGTTTACTGGGGAAGAGAGGGGAATGATTAGAAGGGCAGCCATGATCATTTGGGAGAGAGAGCATCCTCCCAGGCAATGAGTCCTGCCATCTGGGCAGAAATTCCCAACTGTAGATCCCAAATGTAATAATAATGACCCCAGGAATTGGGCCTAAATGCAAGATTTTAGGAAAGTAATAATTAGGAGGATTAAAGAGTCCACTTCTAGGACATGAAATGTCTTGAAAGCATTTGAGATTCAGCAAGAAAAAGAAGAGACTCCCTCTGCCTTTCTGCAGAGGCTCAGGGATCAAATGAGAAAATGTTCAAGATCAGGTATAAAGGACCCAGTAGGGCAAGATCTTTTAAAGGTTAATTTTGTAACTAAAAGCTGGCCTGATATTACTAAGAAACTACAAAAGATTGATAGATGGAATGAGAAACCGATTGAGGAATTACTGAGGGAATCTCAGAAGGTTTTTGTTAAGAGAGGAAGATAGAAACAAAAGGCAAAGATCATGGTTTCCACTGTAGAGGAAGTAGTTAGAAATAGTTTAAATCAAGACCCATCTTGGAGAAGATAAGAGAATACTAGGTCTCAGCAAAGAGACAGGAGGGAAATACAGGGAAAAACTCCAAAGACAGCAAGTGGATGTTACAAATTTGGAAAACCAGGACATTTTAAGAGAGAATGTCTGGAATGGAAAAAGGAAGAGAATGTGATCCCCTTTATGAATTTTGATGGAGAATAGGGGGGTCAGGGGTTCTTTCTGAGCAGGTCCCACCAGGAACCCTTGATAAACTTGAGGGTGGAAACAGAAGGGGAAAAAATAAAATTTTTGATTGACACTGGAGTGGCTTGCTCCTCCCTAATGTACCAACCAAGGGGCACAGAACATTTTAGGGAAAAGTTAACAGTATCGGGGTGAAGGGGGAGGGATTTGAGGTTCCAATATGTAAGAAAGTGTTAATTAGGCTGGGATCAGAACAAATTAAGTGATCACTCTTATATGTTCCTGAAGCAGAAACTAGCTTCCTTGGTTGAGACCTGATTATTAGATTAGGTTTAGGATTAGGAGTAGAGGAGGGACAAATAAAAGTAATGATAAGGCCTCCTAACAGGAGGGAAAAAGTAAAATTAATCCCCTTGTGTGGGTTAAGGAAGTCAACAGGGGAGGATTAAAAATCACACCCTTACAAACTGAACTAAAACAACCAGGAAAAATAGTTTTCAGGAAACAATATCCCATATCCATTAAAGGGAGGAAAGGTCTCCAACCAGTAATAGTGAAATTAATTAAAGATGGACTATTGGAACCCTGCATGTCACCATACAACACTCCAATTCTCCCAGTCAACAAACCAGATGGGTCATATAGATTAGTGCAAAATCTAAGGGATATAAATCAAATTGTCCAAACTCACCATCCTGTGGTACCCCAACACCCTCCTTAGTAAAATATCCTATGAACATAAGTGGTTCAGTGTAGTGGATCTGAAAGATGCATTCTAGGCGTATCCCCTAGACTCTAAGAGTAAGAACCTCTTTGCCTTTGAATAGGAAAATCTCATAACTGGGAGAAAGCCACAGTACCAATGGACTGTGCTGCCACAAGGTTTCATGGAAGCCCCAAACTTATTTGGTCAAGTCTTAGAAAATGTCCTAGAGGAATTCCAACCTTCAGGAGAAACCCAGTTGTTACAATATGTGGATAATCTTCTAATTTCTGGGGAAAGAAGGGCTGTGGTATCAGAAGCTACCATGAGCTTGCTTAGTTTCCTAAGGGAAAGGGGATTGTGAGCCTCCAAAAACAAATTGCAGTTTGCAGAAAAAGAAGTTAAATATTTAGGACATCTAATTAGTGACAAAGTGGAGAATAAACTCAGAAAGAATATTGGAATAGTGGGTCTGCCCTTGCATAAGACAGAGAACTCTGAAAAAATTTCAGGTTTAACTCATTACTGTAGGTTATGGATTAACTCATAGGCTCTAAAGAAAAATATTCTGTATCTTAAGGTACTAGAAAGGGAACCTGACCCCTTGCAATTGTCCCCATAGGGGACCCCATTAAGGCAATGGAGGATTTAAAGCAAGCCCTCATCACAACCCCAGTCCTGGCTCTCCCATCTTTAGAAAAAATGTTTCATATGTTTGTAACAGTAGAGCAGGGTGTGGCCCTTGGGGTGTTCACTCAAACCTGGGGTCAGAAGAGGCAACCTGTTGCTTTTATCTCCAAGTTTCTTGATCCTGTCTCTAAAGGGTGGCCCAAATGCATGCAAGCAGTAGCTGCCAAGGCCCTGCTGGTAGAAAAGACTCGAAATCTGACCTTTGATGGGGCCCTGTTAGTGAGCACCGCACATCAGGTTAGGAGTATATTAAATCAAAAAAGCTGGGAGATAGTTTACTGATTCCCAGATTCTAAAATATGAAGCCATATTACTAGAAAGGGTGATTTGGTCTTAACAACAGATACTTGCTTGAACCCAGCCAGTTTCTTATGGAAAGGAGAGAAGAATAAAGAGGCATCAAACCATAACTGTTTAGATATCATAGAATATCAAACCAAAGTTAGACCAGACCTTAAAGAAACTCCATTACATGATGAGATAAGGCTGTTTGTGGATGAGTCATCCTGAGTGATAAATGGCAAGAGACAATGGCTATGTTGTCATTAATGGAAAAAACAAAACAAAAACAATAACAAAAAAAAATCCTTATGTAAGAAAGGTAGCTTATCTAATGGCTGGTGAGCCCAAACCTGTAAATTATATGCTCTTAACCAGTCCCTAAAGCTCCTACAAGGCCAAGACAGCATTATGTATACTAATCTCAAATATGCCTATGGAGTGATACAAACCTTTGGAAAGATCTCGACAGAGCAGGGCCTAACAAACAGTAGGGGAAAATAATTGTTACAAGGGAACGGGTCAAACAGGTTTTCAATAGCCTCTTGCTTCCAGCAGAGGTAACACAGTTCATATAAATGGCCATCAAAAAGGGGACACTATGGAGGCTGTAGTCAATAGGCTTACGGATGTAGCTGCTAAGCAAGCTTCCCTGGAGGAAAACGTTAGACTATTTAGCCTAATTCCAGATATCTCTAAGGTAATATTAAGCCCCAGTTTTCCAAGAAGGAGAAAGGGACTGGGCAAGATATGGGCCACTCAAACTGAAGATGGAAGATGGGTGCTCCCTGATGGGAGAAAAATGATAAGTAAACCCATAATGAGAGAACTAATGTCCATGCTGCACAAAGGAAGTCACTGGGGTCCCAGCATATGTGTCATGCAATATTGAAGAATTATGGGTATATAAGGATTTATATCGTTGCTAAACAAGTGTGTGGAGTTTGTGTGACCTGCCAAAGAATAAACAAAACAGTAGTTAGAGCACAGACAACTGAAGGAAAACCTCTCGGGTTAAGACCATTTCAAAACATACAAGTAGATTTTACAGAAATGCCAATAAAAGGGAGACTAAAGTATCCACTAGTAATAGTAGACCACCTCTCTGGTTGGGTGAACACCTTCCCTCTCCCAACTGCCACCTCCAAGAATGTCATCAAAATCATTTTAAGACAAATTATACTCAGATTTGGCTTGGTGAAAAATACCGATTCAAACAATGGAGGCCAGTTTACCTCGAGGATGCTAAGGGGAATTATGGAAGTTTTACACATTAGATAAGATTACCACACCCCTTGGCATCCCCCCTCCTCTGGAAAGCTAGAAAGAATGAATAAAACTCTTAAAGGGCATATTAGCAAACTCATCTTAAAACTAAAATGCCTTGGACCAAATGTCTCCAAATAGCACTCTTTAGGATTAGGACAACCTCAAGGAAATACTTGGGATTGTCCTTCTATGAGTTATTATATGGACTCCTGTATTTAGGCAGGGCTACTGACCTTCCTACTATGGAAACCAAAGACCAATTATTAAGAAACATATACTGGCCATATCCTCTACCCTGTTATCCCTTAAGTTAAAAGGACTTCTGACTCAAACTCTGCGAGTTCACACTCCACTACTTCCAGCCTGGCAACTTGGTGCTAATTAAGACTTGGAAGGAAAACGAGCTCCACCCAAACTGGGAAGGTCCCTAACAAGCGCTCCTGACCAAGAAGACAGCAGTGCGAAGAGCTGAATGAAGGTATACTCATTATACTCGGGTCAAGGAACTGGTAAAATAAATCCTAGAAAAAAGTAAAAGGGGCTAATAGGAAGTATATAAATCACTTAAGGAACCCTTAAAGTTAACTCTGAGAAAAACCTAGAAGGGAACTATGGGAGAGACCCTTCATTGGGGGTGGATATGATTAGGATTAATCCTAACACAAGGGGTGAAAGAAGGCCTGAGTATTGGATGGGGCCTAGGGGTGGAAAGTAGGGAATACCCAATCAAGCTGATAATCAACATAACTAGGGCCTCCACCCCTGAGACCCTAAAGTTTGATGCCTGCCAAGTCTTACCTTGTGGAAATTTAAAAAAACCAAAGGCAGTTGTCATAAGCAGATGAATATTTGTGTCCTGAAATGGGCTGCTATTGGGGAAAGCCCTGTGCTAGCTGGAATGAGGTCTGGTGGACCACTCAATTTCAAGGCTGGGTGAGTCACTCTTACAAAAACAGAACTTTAAAGGATAAAATACATATATGTAAGGACCCCCATGCCACCCAACTGTGAAAATTTAGAATGCAATCCTATATTAATCACAATAAACAACCCAGCTACTTTAGACCAGGAACCTTGGAGGTATGGATTAGGAATAGATATCTCAGGAAGGGATCTCATGGAATGGTTAGCTCTCAGGCTAATCACCAACTCAACCTTGAGCTCACCCAGGGTTACTATAACTCCTAGTCCCACCACTTCCTTCAACTCACCAGGCAATAACCCTAAGAGAGTAAAAATAATTAAGATAACTGACCTGAGACAAACTTTAAAAATTGAGACCAGATATGGGGATGTAAATGTTGGGTTCAACGGGTCAAATTTTTGGTACTAGCCCTCAACAAAAGTAACTGTTATGCATGCTCTGCTGGGTGGCCTCAGGCACAGGTGGTTCCATTTCCCCTAGAATGGAATACCAATTCAAAAAGAATGTGTTGTATGTTGGCTCTATACCAGGACAGGAATGCATGGGGAAATAAGACTTGCAAAAGTCTATCATTGCTCTTTCCCACCTTGCAAAGATTAGACACTAAAGTAATCTTCTCATTCTCCATAGGGAATATGAATCACTCCTCTTGCCTCTCTAGGCAGGGGGCATAGTTCAACAAACCCATGGGAGAACTCTCAACTTGTACCCACATCCTAAACATGACTGGTGAGTAAAACAAAGGCAACTATTCGGCTCTTCATATACCCCAGGCTGAAGTCTGGTAGTATTGTGGGAAGAGGAACCTCCGTGACCTGTTACCATCCAATTGGACCAGGATTTGTGCCTTAGTTTAGTTGGCCATTCCATTCACCCTGGCATTCCATAAGATCTCTAAGAATCCACATGGCCACCGAAGTTGGAGAGATTTAATAAATTCTTTTAATCCCAACATTTATATTAACTCAATAGGAGACCCTAGAGGAGTACCTAATAAATTTAAGGGCCAAAACCAAATAGCTGCAGGGTTTAAGTCAGCACTTTCTGGTGCTCCACTATTAATAAAAATGTGGATTGGATTAATTACATCTATTATAATCAAGAAAGATTCATCAACTATACTCAAGACACTCTCAAAGTAGTGGCTAGCCATTTAAACACCACCAGCTGAATGGCCTGGGAGAACAGACTTGTGCTAGTCATAATCCTAGTAGAGAAAGGGAGCATATGCATTGTGCTGGGTGGAAAATGTTGCACTTTAATTCCTAATAATACTGCCCCAGATGGAACAATCACAAAAGCATTACAAGGGTTAACAACTCTAGCCAATAAATTGGCAGAAAATGCTGAAATCAATAACCCATTTACTAACTGGCTAGAGGATTGGTTCGGGAAATGGAAAGGAATGGTAACTTCCATTCTAACATCTCTTATAATAATGGCTGGAGTTCTAACAGCTGTAGGGTGTTGCATTAGCCCCTGTGTTAAAGGGTTAACAGTAATGAATAAAAACAGCTATGAGCAAACAAATGTCCATAACGTTTCAACTGTTCCATTGGAGTAAAAAGAAAAAGAGAAGGGAATTAAAGGAAATAATGTGTATGATGGTCCATTCCCAAGACAAAGTGCCTTGAATTGGCTTGAGTCTGCTAACTACAAAATGACAGGATATACTAGGCCCCTGCTTTGATAGCTGGCACCTGCTTGTTGGGGCCTCCCTTAGTTGCCCTCACCCGAACCAAAAAATTTAGCCTAAAATAAAACTTTACTAGCCTGAAAATAGCTCACTTTATTCTTACCAGCTTGCCTGACTACCTAGGTCATAAGTCAAAAATACTTGAAACGCCCCTAAGCTGATTATAATTGCAATGCATTGTGGGTTTCAACAAAATGCAGTGAGACAACCCTAAAGATGATACGTAAAAGCCCCTACCTAACAACCAATAGGCGACGTATGGGAAGATTGTGACCCCATAGTACTCAGCCTATGACGAACTAGAGGAAGGACCTGTACACTATGGGATAAATTGCTTATTGTAGTTGTACTGGGTGTGACTTCCCATTAGACACCCTATCTTGCAAGACCGTCATTAAAAGTCTTGCTTCCACTTTCCTCCATGTCTGTGAATCCATTCTTTGGGTTTGGATGGGTGAGTTTGTTTCCCAAAGCCTTTTACAAAATAGTGGACATTTTGGGCTGTTTCCAGTCTGGGCATTATCAGGGTATTAAACCTGTGCTTCAAACCTATAATTCTATTCCTTGCTTGGCTTTGTGATTCTGGGACTGAATGTTCCTTCGTGCGTGCCTGCCTGCCTGCCTGCCTGCCTGCCTGCCTGCCTGCCTGCCTGCCTGCCTGCCTTCCTTCCTTCCTTCCTTCCTTCCTTCCTTCCTTCCTCTTTCTTTCTTTCTTTCTTTCTTTTCTTTCTTTCTCTCTCTCTCTCTTTCTTTCTTTCTTTCTTTTTTTGATCGTGTTTCACTCCTGTTGCCCACGCTGGAATGCAATGTCGTGATCTCGGCTCACCACAACCTCTGACTCCCAGGTGCAAGTGATTCTCCTGCCTCAGCCTCCATGGTAGCTGGGATTACAGGCATGAACCACCACACCTGGCTAATTTTTTGTCTTTGGTAGAGACGAGGTTTCTCCATGTTAGTCAGGCTGGTATTGAACTCCCAACCTCAGGTGATCCGCCTGCCTCAGCTGAACTGCCCATTTTTCTTTGCCAGCTGACTTCAGTTAGATTCCATTAATATGAGTTGTTATAAGGCAACTACAAATTAGAGGAGGGAGAATGGACTTGCTTTTTCCTATTAGTTTTCTGTTGCTTAAAGGAGCTTCCTTTGAAGATCATCTTACCAAATATCTTGTACTCAGCAAAGGAAATTCCTTTCCACCGCAACAGTTAGATCTGCTTTTACCCAAACTCAAAAAAACTAGTCTTATTCTGTCCCTTCAAAGACACCACCACCAGATAACTGAAGCCTCTTGCTGAGAAGTTTAGAAACAAGCCAAGCCCTCCTTCTACAGAGGGTTCAGCTACATGTTAGGTATGCAGGGCCTCCACCATAATATGTTGAATATTAATACGTTCCATCTCTTCCATTTTGTACTCTTTAGTCTTAAAGATGTTAGCTGCTTCCTGCAGTTTCTTCCTTTGTGAAAACTTTATGTTCTCTTTCTGCCTTGAAATTAGCTATCAATCTAGTTTACAAAATATATATAGTTAATAATTTTTATGTTTAATTCTCTCCATTAAAGTAACTGGAGTGATTTGCATATCCTGATTGAAACCTCATGATTTTTTTAAAAACATTGCTAAAAAAATCTTTGAGCATTACCGTTACTATAAATGCACACTTTCTTTTTTTTTTTTTTTTTTTTTTTCAGACGGAGTCTTGCTCTGTCGCCCAGGCTGGGGTGCAGTGGCGCGATCTCACCTCACTGCAAGCTCCACCTCCTGGGTTCACGCCATTCTCTTGTCTCAGTCTCCCAAGTAGCTGGGACTACAGGTGCCCGCCACCATACCTGGCTAATTTTTTTGTATTTTTTAGTAGAGACGGGGTTTCATCATGTTAGCCAGGATGGCCAAGATCTCCTGAACTCGTGATCCACCCGCCTCGGCCTCCCAGAGTGCTGAGATAACAGGCGTGAGTCACCGCACCCAGCCTAAATGCACATTTTTAATAATTCCTCTAGTGCATATTCTAAGAGTGCGGTTGGATCCTAGGTTGTTCACAGGTTTAACTACAAGATAATTACCACTCTTTCTACAATGTGGTTTTGCCAATTACACTTCCAAAAGAAAGTAGTAAAGCAGATTTCACTGCACTCAACCTTCTCCTCAACATTCATAGTCCACCAGTTTTTTTTTTAGCTAAGTCTTATTCTGTCACACAGACTGAAGTGCAGTGGTGCGATCACAGCTCGTGGCTGCCTTGACCTCCCAGGTTCCAGCAGTCCTCTTACCTCAGCCTCCTAAATAGCTGAGACCACAGGTGCATACCATTATGTCTGGCTAATTTTTTGAATTTTTTTTTTTTTTTTTTTTTTTGAGAGACAGAATCTCCCTTTGTGGCCCAGACTGACATCAAACCCCTGGGCTCAAAGTATCCTCCCATCTCAGCCTCCCCAGAGTGCTGGGTTTACAAGGGTAAGCCACTGTGCCCCTTTTTTCTTCTAGTGGCTGTGAAATTATATAACATTGTCTCTTTAATATATGTTATTTACATTATAATGAGTGTGTATGTATTTATACGTACAAAAACATTTTATGTTTTAGTGGTGGTACTTGAAATTAAATGATGGCACATACACAGGAATCACATCTGTGTTCAAATAATCCCATCCCTGAGTTCAGCACTGCTGTGGAAGCATCATTATTATAGAGGATAAGTGATATTTGTAGACTTTCACACAATGCAGCCAATGTAGGTTCAAAGCTATTTTGGTAAAAAGAGTTGGTAAGATGAAAGAGAAACAATTTTAGGTTCTTAAATCTTCTAAATCTTCTAAATCTTTAAGAAGATTCTTAAATCTTCTAAAATCTTGCCATGGGTCAAGTAAGAATTTCAAAGAGAAATGACTCCATCCATTTTCCTCAATTGTAATAGTACAGGAGGGCTTTTGAAACGTAGAGAATAAGCCTGACTAGTGACATTTATAATGCACTCCGTATTTTAAATCCATTGACGGCATTTCCAGAACCAATGTCTTATGGAAAATTGAGGCCATTATGTTGCTTTTGTCTGCATTCACTAAACATTGGCTTCTCTATCCAGTATTTTTTTGAGAAAACAAGTATGTCTCAGATTCACATGTGACCACTACTAAAGGAAAATCTTAAATGGGTTAGCAGTGAAATTAAGTTCTGTAAATATGAAGATAATAGAGCTAAGATGACGATATTGACACCTTGCCATTTAGTTTACGCAATTAGATTTTGTCCTAATCCTAGAAATGTTAAAACATTTCATCATTATTCAAATCAGTGAAGGATGTGCATTAATTATACATAGATATCATCAACACTGGGAATATAGACATTGCATCAAAAATAAGATCTCCAAATCTCTTTTACTCATAAAATTCTCTTTGAAATCAAAGTTCAAAGCATGAGAATATGATCCATGTGTGTGTGCCAAGACCAAGGTTTTCATGTGCAGAAAGTCAGTTATTACTTCTAACATAATTTTTATAAGTGTACTAGAAACAAAATGCAGAGCCTTGGAGATTTACTACATATTATTCCAATATTTTGGTACACTATTCACAAGTCATTTTTGAGATGAAAGACATATTTTAGGAACTAAGAAACATTTATTTTTGAACAGGTGATTAAGCTACCTAGCAGAGATGTTAGCTTTCTTCATGGTGACAATGAAAAAGAAAAATATTTCTAGCTATGAAGCTTGAATGTCAAAAAGTAATATCAAATCAGACACTTGTTATTTTGATACAAGAGTTTACTTATGACATAGCTTCTTACTTTCCAAGGCTTATACTCTGTAACTGATGTGACTGTTGAGGAAGTAGGCCTAGATTTCAAGATTCATTTGATCTTCACAAGACAGTGATATCACTCCATGCATTGCTTTGGTTTCATGCCTTGGTGTCCAGGTATTCTCCATACAGTGTGTGCTCATATGTTCTCCTTCTCCATCTGATGCACAGCTTCAGGAAGCTTATTTTGTATCATGGCCACCCTGTGGTTTACCATGCCTTCCTCTCTTTCCTAACTGACAAACAGATGTGACAATAACTCCTTTATTTTTCTGGGAGAAATCTGTGACAGAAGTGTGCATTGGACAGTATAAATTAAAAATAAAATTCTAAGATTCCCCAACTGACTGAATAAACCCCTCCTCTTGGCCAAGGGCATTCCAAAGTTAACCTGAAAAACTAGTTTAGGCCATGACTGGAATAGGGGTTCTAACATGCCACACTCTACTCCCTTTGGAATTTAACCACAACTACCAGCATTGACATTAAAACAGAGATCTTAAGACTGACAAAACAGACTCTGTGTAGCAATAAAATGACAAATTCCAACCTTACTCTAGTATAGCATCACATGACAGATAATAGACCCTGAAATAACTAGCTTTACTGTTACATAATTACAAAAGCACAAATGTCATAATTTTTAAAGAAAGACTAATAGAACCAAGGGATTCTGAATTAATTTGAATGTTCAAAACTATTTCAACTATATTTCCATTAGACAAAAGAAAGAGAGAGAGAGAGAGAGAGGGACAGAGGGAGGGAGGGAGGGGGGAACGAAGGAAGGGGAGAGAAAGAGAAATGGAGAAAGAAGAGGAATTGAATACAATTTGTGTATGTAATTTTCCATATTTGAATTTTTCTGGAAAATAATTGCATTTTGAATTGAGAAACTCAATAAAATTTTACTTCAGCAAGGTGACATCCATTGCATATATCCCTTATGTAAACTTTACCAGATCTGCATTTTCACTAACAGTTGCTGAAAGCAGTACATGCACAAGGAGCAGTGCTACCCACTTAGCAAGCTCTCTCTTTCATTGGCCTTAGTTTTCTAATTTCAACTGCTGCATATTCAGAATCATTTACTTACTTTATAATTACTTTATTTGTTATAAAAATAATAATCATAAGATTTTGCTTGTATTGATGACAGGGAAAATAAGCAATAATTATTTTATTGCTGCTACCACTTAATAGAGTCACTATGTGCCAATGTTGTGTTAAGTAATTTTTAACAATTTAAGTATTTTTCTAAATATCTACAGTTTAAGTTTTTACAAATATTAATTAGGATTTTTTTTTTCTGTGGCAAATGTAGTAATCAAGTCTGACGTAGAAAGAAGAAAAATACAGAACTCTTGAGAGTTACCTGGAACAAAAACTATGAATTATTAGGGTTCTATTACTAGTATTAAAAAATCTAATGTTTTCTTCTACCCTTGATTCATTATGTCTAAAATTCAAAACTTCTGGAAAGAGATCTTAATTGGCTAAATCTAGGCTACATGGCTTCACCTTGACTTTCCTGGGGAGCCAAATCTGCAAGATCTCCAAAAGTTTCCAGATACTAGGCTGGATACCTTTCACACTGTTTCACCAAGATTAGCTATTTGGTTATAGAAATCTATTATTTTTAAATTCTTATCATAGTTCATTATGAATCTAGATCATATAAAATAGATATACTATATATCTTCAGCCATACTTAAACACTTTACTAATATATAACTTCAAAGATATATTGACATAAGAGTGAGAAGCAGAAAATTTTGGGGAAGTAAGAATGGAAGACATATAGTAACATATTTAGCTTTTCAATTAATTTCTTCCGTTTTATTCAGCATTAAAAGTTTAGCTATTTTTTTTTTTTTTTTTTTTGAGACAGAGTCTCACTCTGTTGCCCAGGCTAGAGTGCAGTGGCACGATCTTGACTCACTGGTCACCTCATGGGTTGAAGTGATTCTCCTGCCTCAGCATCCTGAGTATCAGGGACTACAGGCATGTGCCACCATGCCACCATGCCCGGATAATTTTTTGTATTTTTAGTAGAGACGAGGTTTCACTGTGTTAGCTAGAATGGTCTCAATCTCCTGACCTTGCAATCCACCTGCCTCGGCCTCCCAAAAATTTAAGCATTTTTAATGAAATATTCTTTGGGATCATGGTTTTAACTATTACATACTGGTACATTGCAAATATATATGTTGCTCTACATTGCTGGGTTTTGTTTACTTGTTGATTTTAGGAGTACCCTACATGAGTGTGAGGAATTGAAAACTTGAAAAGAAATATCACATATTTCTTTACCTTTATACTGAATTAGACCATCCTCTCAATTATGTTATTACTGCAATTGCAATATATCATTAAGTTGATATATAACTCACTCCCACTTAACTGTAGTTACAATTATCTTACAATCTATGACATATTAGAACTGATAAAATATAGTATAGTCTAGAACCATTGGCCATTAGGTATTTAGGTCATCTCTGAACTGAAAATAAAGAGCTGGAGGGGCTAACTCAACATGAGTTAATTTAATATTGTGAGGGCTAGAAATTAGGCTCATTCAAAAAACCAAAGAAGCAAGGATCTACTTTCTTATTGTAATGAATATCTAAGGAGATGTAATACCATTCAAAAAAACCTCCTGCCCTAATAGATATTTATATAAAAACATTAGGAGAGTATTTCCCCTTCTAGGATCATGAGATGTACACCCTCCAAATAAATGACTCTAGACATTATATATAAACCAAACATAAGATTCTGAATGGGAAGAAGAAAACAGATCAGCTAGAGACCCAAGGAACAACACGGTCAATAGGTTGTCTCACCTATCTCTTTGCCAATTTCTTCAGCTCCAAGTCTGGAATCTGTCAACACCAATTGGAGCTGACAAAAACCTCCTTCAAATCTTGCTCTTTACACTCAAAGGACCATGAAAACGGGAGTCTAGCAATATAAAAAATCTTTTAGAGAATAACCTCTCTATTCCAGACAGATACCAAAGAAAAGTTTGTGGGTCAAAACCCACTCATGTCAGCAAAGGCTGAATGGGGACTCAGACTTCAGTGCTTGCTAAGCAGTAACAAAGTACTGCAACTCTCCCCTTGGAGTGGCATTAGAGATGGCAGAGTAGGGAGCCTGGACTTTCATTCCACCAGATATTAATGAGGCAACCTCTTGGCATTTAAGTGGAGACCAGATAAACAGCCTGGACTTCCACTCTTAATCTTCATTAGTGAGACACTCTGCCACCTTCACTAGGGTGATATAATGTCTATCCTAGTGAATAGTAAGGAATTATACATAGGCAAGTGGTTGACAGGTGACTAAACCCCTCTCTTGTTCTGTCACTGGAGGACACATGGGGAACAGTAACAAGGCATTCCTTTCCTTCCAGTCAGGTATCATTGGAGGCCTATGAAGGAGCCAAAACTGCCATTACCCAGGAGTAATGATGGTTCTCCCTCATTGGATGTCAAAAGAAGCAGAATAAAAAATCAACTTCTACTACAAGAGTTCAAAGGAAGCCAGTTAAAAAAGGTTTAAATAAGATCTAGGGTCTTATAATATGTATTGTAAATATCTAAATCTCAGTAAGCAATTAATTGTCATGCAAGAATCAGAAAAATCTCATACGGAATAAAGAAAGATAATAAATAGATGCAACACTAAGAGTAGAGGGATAATATAATTAGCTTTAAAGGTTTTGAAGTAGCCACTATAAAAGTGCTAACATGAGCAATTTATAAATGTTTGAAATAAATAGAAAACAAAGTTTCAGCAGAAGAAAAGATATTCTTAGTAATGATATGGAAGAACCAAACACAAATTTTAGAACTAAAAAATATAATACCTAAATTTTAAAAAACTCAATTAATAGGCTCAGAGCAAAATTGGAAGGATAAAAGAGAAAATCAATGAACTGGTAGATAAAACAACAGAAATTCATTCAATCTGAATAACAAAGAGGAAACAGATTAAAAAAAAACCATGTTTTCAGAGATCTGTAAGACTATAACAAAAGAATGATATTTGTGTCATCATGGTTCCAGAAAGAAAAGAAAATAAGGACGAGACTGAAAAAAAGCTCAAAGAAATAATGACTGAAAATTTGGCAAAAGATATCAATCTAAAGATTAAATAAGCTAAGTGAAACACAAGATAAACACAAAGAAATCCAATTCAAGTCACATCATAATGACACTTCTGACAACTAAAGGCACAGAAAAACTTGAAAGGAGAAAGACATGACATCCTACTTCTATGGGAAAAAAACAATTAAAATGATAGTGGATTTCTCTTCTAAAGTCTAGAGACCAAAATGAAATGAAGTAGCATTTTAAAGAAAATAATTGTTGGCTAAAATCCTATAGCCAGTGAAAATAAACTTCAAGAATGAAAGTAAAATCAAGACCCTCTAAGATGAAGGAAAATTAAAATAATTTGTTGCCAACAGACATAACCTAAAAGAATAGCTAAATGAAATTCTCTAAGCAGAAAGGAAATGAGAAAAGAAGGAATCCTGGAACATCAGTAAAGTACACAATAAGCAAAAACGAAGAGTAAAGACAGTAGATTCTCTCCTCTTAAGTTTTCTGAATTATATCTGGTGATGGAAACAAATTTTAACAGTGACACGATTCTAAATGTATTTGACAGTTATAAATAAAGGAAGGCAAAGGAATGTAAAGGAACTAAGGTTTCTAAACTTTGCACAAAATAATAAAATAACAAAAAATTAAAAAGCAAAGAGCCAAACTGAAATCCAAAATTCAAATGGAACTATTAAACCCTCATATACCAATGATTTTATTAAACAAATATGTAAATGGAGCAAATAAAAGATGAAGATTCACAAAATGGATTAAAAAATATGCTTCAACTATCTTCTGTCAACAAGAAACTGAAACTCACTTTGAATATAACAGTATAGACAAGTTGAAAGTAAAAAAAATGAAAAAATTTACTATGCATTACTAAACAAATGAAATTAGTATTGGCTACTAAGTAGACTTTAGAGCAAAGAAAACTGCCAGAAACAAAGAGGGCATTATACAATTATAAATGAATGACTCTACCAAGAAGACCAAGCAATCCTAAACCTATATATACCAAATACATAGCTACAAATATATGAAGCAAAAACTAAAATAAATGAAAGAAGGAATAGAAAATTCATAATTATATTTGGAGACTTTAATACCCCTCTTTCAACAATGTATAGACAGAAAACCTGCAAGAATATACATCTTAAGACCATCAACTAACAGGATCTACTCAACATTCATAAAACATTCCACTCAACAGCATAATAAACATTCCTCTTAAGTGCCTCTAGAGTAAATACCAAGACAGAGCCAATTTGGGGTCATAAAACAAACCTCAGCAAATTACAATAGCTGAAATCATATATAGTATGTTCTCTGACCACAAAGGAATAAAACTGAAAATCAGTAACAGAAACACAACAGGAAAATCTCCAAACACTTGGAAACTAAGCAACACTCTAACAATTCATAAAGAGGAAATTTTGAGCAAAATGAAAAATACCTTTAATTATATAGAAGCAAAAATATATCAAAAATATTAGGATGCAGGTAAATCAATGGTGATAAGAAAATTAATAGTCTGCATTATAAAACAAACTGTCTAAAATCAAAAATTTTAGTTTTCACATCAATAACCTAGAAAAAGTAGAGTAAATAAACTCAAAGCAAGGTAAACAAAGAAAATAATGAAAAGAGAAGAAATTAATGAAATTAAAAAACAGATATAAGAGAGAAAATCAATGAACAAAAGAGCTGGTTCTTTGGAAACATTAATAAATCTCATAAGACTCTAACAAATTAAATGAGAGAGAGAAAATGAGAAATTACCAAATCAGAAATGAAACAAGATAATATTACAGACCTGTGAGATAGAAAATGCATAATGAAAAACTACTATGAACAACTCTATACATGTATATTGATCCCTAACTAAACACAAACTACTATGTGTCACCCAATATTTTAATTTTAAATATACTATAACTGTTAAGAAAATTCAATTTGTGACTTAAAAAATCTAACTTCCATCCCCCTATCCTTCCAGCATCTCCAGAGCTACTTGGTTTCATTGGATGAATCCCTAAACAAGAACTAAGACTCCATGATCTCTTCCAGAAAATAAAAAAAATAAACTCTTCTCACTTTATTTTATGAAGTTAATATTACTCTCATACCAAGCCAAATACAGCACAAAATAAAAATCTATAGACCAATAGTTATTTTATGTATACAGATGAAAAAATTCTTAGCAAAACATCAGTAAATAAAATTTTAAAATATGTAAAAAGAAGAATACATCATGACCAACTGGGTTTATTTCAGAGTTGCAAGACTTCCAGTATTCAAAAATTAATCAACATAATTTATCGTATTAATGGTATAAAGAAGAAAAATTTCATTATTAGATCAACTTGTGCAGAAAAAGGTAAACACCTACTATCAAAAAACTCTTAGAAAAATACAAATAGAGGAGAAATTCCTCAATTTGATAGGGGAAATCTTTAAAAACCTACAGCTAACATATTTACAATGATGAAAGTTTGAGAGGTTACTCCTATTATATGTAAGAAAGAACAAATTCTTTCTTCCGTTCTTATTCAATATAGTGCTGGAAGTCTATCCTGGGAGTCAGGCAAATAAAGAAATGAAAGACATAAAGATAGGAAAGGTAGAATTAAAATCGCCCCTATTTGCTGATGACAAGATAGTGAAAATGATTCTACAAAAAAAAAACTCCTTGGAGTAGTAAGAGAGTTCAACAAGTTCACAAGAGACAAGATGAACATACAAAAATCTATTATTTATATATATATTAGCAATGAACCCGTGGGCATCAAGTTTAACATATATCATTTATAGTAACTCAAAAATAAAATACTTGTGTGACGAAACACATACAGTAGTTAAATGTCAACTACACAACACTGAAGAATGAAATTAAAAATTAAACAAATTATGTGTATGTATATATAATCTATATAATCTATATAATATATATATAATCTATATAATATATAATCTATATAATCTATAATTATATAATCTATATAATCTACATATAATCTATATAATCTATATAATATATAGATTATATATATTATCTGGCTGTAATATTGTATTGTAATTATGTTATATAATATATTCATTACATAATATATATAATATATAATATATATTATATATTATATTACATATATAATATATTATATAATGTATATAATATATAATGTATATAATATATTATATAATGTATATAATATATAATGTATATAATATATTATATAATGTATATAATATATAATGTATATAATATATTATATAATGTATATAATATATTATATATAATATATTATATAATGTATATAATATATTATATATAATATATTATATAATGTATATAATATATTATATATAATATATTATATAATGTATATAATATATTATATATAATATATTATATAATGTATATATTATATATAATATATTATATAATGTATATATTATATATAATATATTATATAATGTATATATTATATATAATATATTATATAATGTATATATTATATATAATATATTATATAATGTATATATTATATATAATATATTATATAATGTATATATTATATATAATATATTATATAATGTATATATTATATATAATATATTATATAATGTATATATTATATATAATATATTATATAATGTATATATTATATATAATATATTATATAATGTATATATTATATATAATATATTATATAATGTATATATTATATATAATATATTATATAATGTATATATTATATATAATATATTATATAATGTATATATTATATATAATATATTATATAATGTATATATTATATATAATATATTATATAATGTATATATTATATATAATATATTATATAATGTATATATTATATATAATATATTATATAATGTATATATTATATATAATATATTATATAATGTATATATTATATATAATATATTATATAATGTATATATTATATATAATATATTATATAATGTATATATTATATATAATATATTATATAATGTATATATTATATATAATATATTATATGATGTATATATTATATATAATATATTATATGATGTATATTATATAATGTATATAATATATTATATGATGTATATTATATAATGTATATAATATATTATATGATGTATATTATATATATTATATACACTATATAATATATTATATATAATATATAATGTATATAATATATTATATATAATATATAATGTATATAATATATTATATATAATATATTATATAATGTATATAATATATTATATATAATATATTTAATTATATATAATATATATAATTTTAATTATATTTATTTAATATATTTATATTTAATATATTTAATATATAAATATATATATATATATTTTTTTTTTTTTTTTTTTTTTTTTTTGAGACGGAGTCTCGCTCTGTTGCCCAGGCTGGAGTGCAGTGGCGCGATCTCGGCTCACTGCAAGCTCCGGCTCCCGGGTTCACGCCATTCTCCTGCCTCAGCCTCCCGAGTAGCTGGGACTACAGGCGCCCGCCAACACGCCCGGCTAATTTTTTGTATTTTTGGTAGAGACGGGGTTTCACCGTGTTAGCCAGGATGGTCTCGATCTCCTGACCTCGTGATCCGCCCAATATGTTATTATTAATATAATATTAATATATTATTTAATATATATTATATGTAATATATAATATATTTAATATATTATATTATATAATGTATATAATATTTAATATATGTAATATAGTATATAATATATATATTATATAATATATAATATGTTATATAAAATATATATATTATATAATGTATATTATATTATAAATATTATGTTATATATTATATTATATAATATATTGTAAATATTATGTTATATATTGTATAATATATTATAAATATTATATTATAAATATTATGTTATATATTGTATAATATATTATAAATATTATATTATAAATATAATATATTATATTTATAACATATACGTATTATATATATTATGTAATATAACATACGTATTATATATTATGTAATATAACATATACGTATTATATATTATGTAATATAACATATACGTATTATATATTATGTAATATAACATATTATATATATATTATATATGTTATATATATATAATGTTATTGGCTTAGAAGGCTCAATATAGCAAAGATGTCAATTTTCCAAAAATGATGTAGAGATTTAACACCATTTTTATCACAATCTCAATAATTTTTTAAAATAAATATTCAAGTTTATTTTAAAATTTATATGGAAAATCTAAATAACTAAAATGACTAAACACTTTTGAAAAAATAAGAATGTCTAAAATAAAAAATATAAACAACCTCAAACAATGATGCAGATAAATTTGGTCACTCACACTTTGCTACTTGGAATGTAAAATGGTGCAGCCACTTTGTAAGAGTGATTTGCATTTTCTTTAAGAAACTAATCATACAACTACCACATATTCCAAGAATTTCATTCATGGGCATTTATCCTACCAAAACAAAAACTTATGTTCACTCAAAATACCGGTACACAGATGTTTATACAGCTTTCTTTGTAATAGCTAAAAACTGGAAAGATGTCCTTCAAGGAGTGAAAAGTTAATAAACAAATAGTGATACATGGGTATTATTAGTTACAACTCAGCAGTACAAAGAAATGTATTATTGGCACACAAAAACGTCTTACTCAATCCCCAGAGAATTATGCTGAGTGAAAAAAGCCAATCCCAAAAGATAACATTTTTTGCTAGATTTATTATTTTTTTGCTAAAGATAGAATTTTGATAAAGAGAGCATTCTTGAAATTACAATATTATAGAAATAGAGTACAGATTAGTGGTTGACCAGGGCTAAGGAGGTGGTAAGGGCAGGGAGGGAAGTGGGCATGGCTATAACAGGGTACCATTAGGCATCCCTGTAGTGTGGAATTATTCTCATCTTGACTATATCAATGTCATTATGCTGGCTGTAATATTGTACTACAGTTTTCCAAGATGTATTGAAGAAAATTGGATAAAGGATATACACAGCCTAATTTCTTAGAACTGCATGTGAGCCTACAGTTATGAAAAGAGAACTATTGAGTGCTGGGCTTAATTCCTGAACAATGAAATAATCTGTACAACAAACCACTGTGACACAGGTTTACCTATGAAACAAAACTTCACATATAGGCCTGAATCTAAAATAAAAGTTAAAAAAAGAAAACATGGTAAGAATATTATTTTTTACCAAAAGAAAGTATCATGCTTAATTACGACCCCAAGGATATTCATCAGACAGAAGAAATGCCCCTGAGGAGGTATAGGCATAGACATGTAAGGGGCCTGAGGAGGGCGTTGCAAAAAATAGTCAAAGTGTGTTACTTTTCCAGGGACTCAGGTGGACAACCTGGCCTGCTACAACTAAAGAACTGTAAAAGTAGCTATACAAAGTTAGGACAGCTTTGGAACATAAAATGATACAGAATTTCAGCCAGACATGGTGGTGTTCACCTATTGTCCTAGCTAATTGCGAGACCGAGAGGTAGGTTCAAGGTTGCAGTGAGCTATGATCACACCACTGAACTTCAGCCTGGGTGACAGAGTGAGACTCCATCTCTAAAATTAAAAAAGAAGAAGAAAATTGATGCTAGAATTTCATCAAGTCTGTCCTTAAGTAGACATTTTTTTATTTTTTAATTATTTTTCTATTAACAACTTTGGCTGTGCTTTTTGTTTTGTTTTGTTTTTGCTTAAACACATACACATTTATTTTGTGGTTACCTAATATTTGTAAGGGTTTCTGGGTAGATAGGATGGTGAAGAGGGATAAAAGATTCAGGCTGACAGAGACTTTGCAATTTTCAATATATTACTTCCAAGTTCGCCGAGGTCATTTCCATTCAGTTCGTGGAAGGAAAAAGAGTATGGAGCAGAATTTTTTGTGAGATTTTTATGGTCTAGACATGATAGTGTGACCCTCTCTCCCACCTTCATTCCATTGGCCAAAACCCAATCACGTTTGGAAAAGGTGGGAAGGAAAGCTGAGAAGGTTATGTGGTCCAGCTGTGAGTCCAGAGGAAAGAGAAGAATGTGGAGTTCAGGAAGCTGTTGTCTTTGCTACACTTCTCCCTCCATGCCTTGCTCCTCCTCTGAGTCTTTTCCCCCCTGTTTCTTCTTCTAATGGGGGGTTGTGCACTTTGTTCTGTTTTTAACATTTAAACCAGACAGGGTTAAAACAAAGATATAGAAATAGAGATTTGGTGTTCCATAAATTGAATAGGCAAGCTACATTTGTTTAAATGTGATTGAAATAAGACTGGAATTATTCTATTTATTTTCTTTACACCCCTACTCCACCCTGTGAGGTTTTGTTGTTTTATTTTGTGTTGTTTTGTTTCTTTTCTCTTCATTTCTCATAAAATTTTTAGTGTAGATCATGTGCAGAAAAAGAAAATCCTATGGAGAATGTCGTCTGAGTTAGCCATCTACTCAGCGAAGTTTCAAACTGAGATTTCTTTACCTATATTAAGCATTATGCCCTCTGCTTGGCATAGAAGACTGTCAACAAATTATAGTCACTCATTTTATTTCTCCTTTCTTTCTCTCTTTTCTCTGCTTAATAACTCTATTCCATTCCTTTCTTTCCCTCTTCTCTGACTCAGAGTCTTCAAGCTTCTTTCCTGGATTTCTTTTTCCAGATGAGTTCATTGTTTTTGAATCATATGCTCTAGACATTTCTTAGGGCTGGTTCTATGTTTTAGTGAAACAAATGATATTAACTTTTAGGTTTGTACCTCTAATGGTCATGCATAATAAAAACATTGTGCTGTTGTTTATCAGATTTATCTCCCTAGAGGTTGGGGATAGGGATTGTTAGAGCAGAAATTCAAATAGAAAATAAATAACTGTTAAAATAATTTTGGAAGCATAACCTTATTTAAGTCCTAAATTCTAAATCCTTTATGCTCCTGCTCCCACCATATTATACCAAGAGTCAGTCCTCAGTCCTGGTGAACAGATCAAATATTGCTCCCCTCCACTAGCATTACATTTTTCTCTCAACATCTCCACTGAGCTCTTTGTTTTCCTCCCAAGGTGGTTCCCTATTGAGTTGAAATGACAAAATTTATTATTTCAGTGATTCTCTTATCAATACCCTCAAACATTTCTCTTCCCCCACTATATTATGTGCATTTTTAAAATTAATATACTATAAAATAAATATTTATGTAATAGAGAACAAAATTGTTGATAAAATATATTTACTTTTGATGATTTGAAGCTTTCCAAAAGGGTAAGTCAAAATACACCCTTAGATTCTGGCCCAGCAATGAAAATCACAGAATTGAATTCATGTTTAAAATAATCTTGATAATTCACTTTTTGGCTGAAATCATGTAAGAGTTGATTATCCTTTCCAATCATTTCTAGATTGTACTTTTAATCTTAGTAGTAATTTAAGGTTTTATGGCAAAAATATTTTACGTCATTTATCCATTTGTGACTCTTAGCTAAATCTAGATAAGATAATAATATCACTTAATGTAACCACAGATATTTCTAAATGATGTTATTCACCAAGAGAGAAGAAAAAAGCAAATATGACACTTTCCAACTTACTATTCTATAGAATTTCCTCTCCTAAGATGTTTTACTTAATACACACTATCCTTAACCACAATAGGTTAGAAACAATTTACAATACACGAGAGTTCTCCTTTTCTTTCATCCCTTAAATGTAGACAATACTTAGAATACATTTTGAATTACATGAATATGATGGATATGAACTGTTGTCTCAATTGTAAGTTATTTTGTATTTACTTGATAACTAATTTAATCAAGTTACTTTTCATGTACATCGACAAGGTCTTCAGCTCATTCTAGTTCTTCACAGAGTATAAGATCAAGGTGACATAGCTTTTAAACAAGAATGTATTAAAAACTCAATCTCAATTCTTTTTTTTTTTTAAGGTGTGCACTTTTATTCAACTGGTCTCAAGTCAATGTACAGGTAAGTCCTGGCTGCCTCTACCCACTCCAAGGGAGACCAAAAGCCTTCATACATCTCAAGTTCTTAAAGCCTATATCTTGGGCCAGCATGCTGTCAGCTCCAAATTGCTAAGTCTTGGAGTTTCTTCTTTGTTTCTGGTAGCTCCTTAAAGAAGCCTTTTTTTGTTTTTCCTTCTGATTTAGCCAGCTTATGTTTTGTCCTTCACCTTTTTTTTCCCCTCAAAACCACACTGAATGCATATTGTGTGCCAGGAAATATGTCTTTTCTGCTTCCTCACAGCATACTGAGAAAACCAGATTCAAAAATGTGATCACATAGCACTGCTTATCATCTTATTGATTTTCCTGTTGATATCTCTGCGTCTTTCATTAGACTCTAAGCTACTTCAAGTTATAGTCAGTCATTGTCTTTTAGGTGTTTATAATTTTAGTGATCTAATGAATATTAGAAAGGTTTATAATTTTAGTATCTAGCAAGTATTTTTTTAGCTATAAAAATATTGCAGTGTATATTCATTTGGTGCAGATAATAACGCTTCTGTTTCTGAGTATGCAAATATTTTTTCATGTGGCACTCAACAAAACATCAAATTGTCATAAACTCCTTTGTTTCATCCTACTGTTATGGGAGGAATTCCTGCCCTAGGGTTATGGGAATGGCCTAGCTCAGGACATACAACATTGGACAGGTAAGAGTGACAGCAGATTATTAGCCACATATATGCACAGCCTGAGGGAATAGGACACCACATGCCATGCAGTAGCCACATGGGGCTGTCCTTGGGAACAGGGTAAACCAGGGGCTGTGGGAGGGGACAGGCTTTCTAGTGTGATGAGGATGGTGTGCCCTTGTATTTAATGGAGAGATGTGATTAGCTTATTTGAGTCATTCTGTAGGCCACCAGAGAATTGAGATCCACTACTCAAGGGAAAGCAGGAATTGCATTTGGTCCCCTGGATAAGGAGGGTTGTTTGACTAGGAAACCTTACCCATGGGGGCAGAAGGAGAGGGGAGTACTGGGGTTAGGCCATTTGAAGCCCTTTCAATTTTACCAGATGTCAAGGCAGTACATAATATTGAGCCTTAACTTTAGTCTTTACACCACACAAATCCAGATATACAAACTGAATTTATTCTAGCTGGTATTATCTTCACACTGAGAGGAGCAGATTGAGGTCTTACCTTTGGTTACGCTTTTCGGTAACCACAAACAAGGCATATTAAATAGAATTATATTGAAATTTTTCTCCTGTAGAATTAATTTACTCCTACATATTAAAATAATTTATAAGTAATGTTTTCTTGCTCTTCATTAATTTTTACAAATGTGAATGAAATATTCCCGAGTGTACAGAAAACTGCTGACAGCTGTTGAAAGCTATCAAGGTGAAGGCGAAAAGGAAAATACATAAGCCAAAAAAAAATTCTCAGATGTACATTAGTTATCAAAATGAATTCTATGCAAGCACTGAAGGAAAAGTTCCCAATATTCACAACTGCTCTCTGAACACCATTCAATGAATAAAAGTACCTGTGAAATTGCTGAATCTCTAGAGGAACTGAATACAAATAAAAGATTTATGCCATTTTCAGCGCACTACAGAAACATAGTAGAAGGTAAAGTTTGCATAATTCAAATTTGGAGGATACAGTGAATAGTTGAGGGGAAAATAGTAGGAAGTCTACATACTTTGTAAATTGATAAAACAATGTCATAACAATAAAATGAGTATTGAAAATACGTCAGTAAAATCCATTGGGAATAGTAATGAAATATTTAGTTCACTTTTATTTTTGTCCTACTCAAAAGGCAAATGTCAATCAGACTAAATTGATTGCTATTTTGATGGATTAAATCTTAAAAAGTTAAAATGAACAACAAAAATATAACATGTATAATGGGGAAATTAATTTTAAGAGATAGAGTAATATCACAAATCTCAAATGGTAGAAACATAAAGCATATGGAATTATCATCTCTGTATTAAAAATAAAAATTGTAACAGGGTCATATACTGAATCAGACATTGAATAATTATATATAGAATTGATATATATGTAATTAGCTTCAAATGATTTATCTTGACATTTCATTCACTCAGACAGACATTCCTTCTGTCACCATTTCATGACTGATCTACCACACATAATCATTCTGCTAAGAAAATAACCCAAAACAGTTGCAAACATAATAGACATGGTTTCTCCTTTCATAAAATGTACAATATAATGGGGAATTTCTGGCTGTAGTTCTGGAAGTCAGACACTCCGTAGTTGAAATTTGAGGTTATATATTGTTTCTGTCTCAAAGAGTGCTATGTGGTACACCTTTCAGTGACGATGGGGATACTCTATCTGTTCTGTCTGCCAATATTAAGTAATAGAAATGTGGCTAGTGAGACTAATTTTTATTTAATTTGAATTAATTTCATTTAAACTTAAATAGCCACATATGGCTAGTGGCTACCACACTGGCCTGAGCGGCAGAACTATTGTAAATATCAAATGTACATAAAGCAGTTAATACAGTGCTTAGCACATAGTAAGTGCTTAATATCAAGTAGTTATTAGCATCAAGGATAATGATGACAGCATAGGTTTCCTGGGAAAGAGATCTGTCATGTTTGGGGCTACTTTTTCCCTTTGATCTCATATCAAACATAATTCTTAGACATGTTCTGTTGTTCAAGCAGTTTATTATGGCAGAAGTCTTACAAGATGGATAGCAGGAGTGGGCTGATGTCACAAGCCAGATGTAGTCAGGTGCCAGATGATGGGAGGGTCTCCATCTGGAGACAATCTCAGAGTTTGTTCTGAGTATACACATTATTATACCACTATTCAGTCTGTGTCAGGTAGCAGGTGCTTAAGCATCTCTTCCATATTATGAATATGTTCAATAACTATTAGAACTGTTAGACATGGGTCACGTTTGGGCACAATTTTGTATGTGCTAGATTTGGAATTCTTGTAAGAGGGAGTTTTGATTCTGTGGTTTATAAGAGCTGCATCTGGGCTGAAGTGATCTTTTCCCCTGTAAATCCCTGGGTCAGGATTGGAAATTCCCAGGCTAGGTTGCATCATACCGCTAAGTGACACTAGGGTAGGTTCTGCAAGATGTTAGAGTGGGCCTTATGACTACCACTAATCTTATAGCCACAATATGCCTCTTATAGTACACTACAAGATCAAATAGTTTAAAAATGAGAAAAACTTTTTGCATAGTTTGATATTAAAGTTCACTGATGAACTTATTTCTGAGTAATCATAAGATAAATATTACTTTGATGCTTATAGTCACGTATTAAAATTTAACATACATTAAATGAGAATAAAGAAAAAAACTCACAACTAAACACAATACTTGAGTAGCATCAATTTCTCAGAAAGGTGAGTTCAGATACAAATAACATTCAACATAAGAGGCAGATCATGTATTGTCCAGATGGGACACCTGAAGATTTGTTTCCAGTTCAAAACAAGGGAATCTACAAAACATCCCAGAATAGCAACAGAGTCCTTTATTTTTTTTCAGGCCACAGCACTGCAGATTACACGGTATAGTGATGTCATGCTATGACACCTCTGCCATATTATAAATATGCTCAATAACTATTAGAAATGGGTCACATTTTGGCATGATTTTGTATGTGCTAGATTTGGAATGTTTGGAAATTGTTTATATCTTGGTAATAATACTATGTTTTAGAGTAAAAACATTGCAGAGAGTGAACACAAATTCAAAATAGCATGCTATCTAGACTGACTCATATTCTAACTAGAGATTATTCTTTGCAAGAAGGTACACATTGGGAAAGGAATTATAGTAGTCCTAAAGCCAGAGTTGTTTTGGATATAAGACAAGTTACTTCATATAAAGCTGTGATAAATATTAGTTATTTTTATTTTGTTGGTACCATCATAAAGTGCTGACTATCCTGACTCACATGATATACTAATCTTATTCAGCTCTGAGCTGTATTAATAATTAACCAAGTACATTAAAAGGGAACCACAACAATGCTACATCAATAATGGTGGGCCTTGAGCTTGTCATAGCCAGCTTCCTAAGGTTACTTTTCTCCACAGGACATGTTTTGGGTTCACAGTACCAACTGTGTATGGTATAAGTTATCATGGAGAGTCAATTAGTCTGGAATTTCTCCTTGTTCATATATTGCTACTAGTTCATGCTAGCAGTATGTAGCATTGTTGTAGTTCCGTTTTAGTGTACTTGGTTAATTATTAGTATAGCTCAGAGCTGAATAAGATTAGTATATCATGTGAGTCTGGATATTCAGCACTTTATGATGCTACCAAACCATAAAAATAACTAATATTTGTCACAGTTTTATGTGAAGTAACTCGTTTGTCCAATCATAGCTGGACAAATTGCATGATTAACTTTTCATCAAAGCTATGAATTATAAGACCACAAACTGTGGGTTTATTTACAATAAACAGCCCTGACAGACCAGTATGCCCTGATAAAAATATTATTTAGATAGTAATTAGTTCACAGCAATACTTGGAAGTTTCCCTACCCCATTTCATTACTGGACCTATATCTAACAGAAATTTTTGCACATTTTCACTGTGGGATGTTCACATTTATGAAAAACAGTATTATTCATAATAGCCCCAAACTGACAACAAATAAAACATTGACCAGTAATTGAATAGGTAAATGAGATATGGTATATTCCTTTAACAGAATGCTATGCA
The DNA here is from genome assembly GCF_028878055.3 of Symphalangus syndactylus. Classification (NCBI taxonomy): domain Eukaryota; kingdom Metazoa; phylum Chordata; class Mammalia; order Primates; family Hylobatidae; genus Symphalangus; species Symphalangus syndactylus. The sequence goes on along the minus strand of NC_072426.2, from coordinate 107,469,586 downwards.
GCATGAAAAATGAATAAAATATGGCAACATATGTTTTCAGTAGGTGAATCTCTAACTATGTGAGTTAAGAAATCAGACAAGAGTACACTTACTGTACAATTCTATTTATTAAAAAATTGAAAGCAGGCAAAATGAAACCCTAACATACAGAGATGGATATTCCAGTGTAATCCTACAAAGACGGGTGTGAATACTGTAAGCCTTCATAGTGGTTTTCTTTAAGGAGAGTAATGGAATTACATTACCAAACATAATTCAAGAAGTTGAATGTTTCTGGAGCTATCAAAATGTTTTGTTTCTTATCTTAGATAACGATGATATAGAAGTATTTTGTTTTCTTTTGGGAGATTGGGAGGAGTTTTTTTTTAAAACAATGTGTGTCGCTGAACTCATATTTTATTTAATTTTTTTTTTTTTTTTTTTTTTTTTTTTTTTTTTTTTTTTGAGACAGAGTCTCTCTCTGTTGCCCAGGCTGGAGTGCAGTGGCAATCTCGGCTCACTGCAACCTCCGCCTCCCAGATTCAAGCAATTCTCCTGCCTCAGTCTCCCAAGTAGCTGGGATTACAGGCATGTGCCACCATGCCCGGCTAATTTTCGTATTTTTAGTAGAGACAGGGTTTCACCATATTGGTCAGGCTGGTCTCAAACTGCTGACCTCAGATGATCAACCTGCCTCAGCCTCCCAAAGTGCTGGGATTACAGGCATGACCCACCATGTCTGGCCTATTCAATTTTTCTCTATGTGGGTTTTACTTCTCAATAAAAGAGTCAGAGAAGTCATAGACTACATTTATAAAAAGGAACAAGACAAGGTACTTTTCTTTGTTCTTCAGAAAAATGAGTATTATGCACTCAACTCAATAAAATGTTTAGTCAAATTGATCGATATGGAGGTTGTTTTTAAATTGATGATTGACTATCATCACTCATCAAGGATGAAGGTTTGCATAGAAGGAAATATGCAGATTATCTGCATGTGTATGTGGTTTGTTTTATTGCAATAACTATTGCTTTTGTAGTTTGAAAATTATAGTAAAATATGTATAGGATTTTTAATTGGCAATTACTATAGAATTTTACAATGACTTATTTTTAAAGATAACATTGTTATAGGAATACAGTGAGCATTGTTGACTGCCTCCTTATCATCTATTCCTGTGTCATTGTTTCCCAGACTGTAGGATGAGTGGGTTTGATTCGATCTTCCATGTCCAAGAATGGGTCATGATTGGCACCTCCTCTTGCAAAAGTTGTTGCTTCAAAAGCTGAACCTAAATTGTTCTAAACAAAATCAAGCCCAGATAGTAGTAATTGTTGGAAGACGTAAAATTTTCCCTTTCAGACAGTGTGGAAAATGAATGTAAAATCTTAAATAGTGGCATCGATTTCACTACTACAGGAAAAGCCAACCTGTAGATGAAGTGGCAGAGCTGAGAGTGTTTCAGTGATATTGAGTGGTCACTTGATCTAAATTAATCCAGGCTCTTTAGCTATTTGTGAGATGGAAAAGCCCATCTTGGTGAACCCCATTCTTTGTGTGGAAGTGAGGCAAGTACTTACATCTGCTTTTGTCATTTTGAGTTGGGTTTTCTGTAGTTTACAATTGACCACACTTCACCCGATATAATTAAGATCTGGGTGGTGAACAGAGCATTGTCTGTTATGCTTTGTTATGTTTTATATTGTAGATTTGTGAATCTTTAAATTGTTCAGGGAATAATAGAATTTTCAATAAACATTAGCTTTTATTCACATCTGAACAAAACCACAATGATGCAGGATGCTTAATAACTAAGCTGAAAGCTGATGAAAGGGAAATGCAATTCTATAACCTGCAGATTTTGACTTATTATGTTGTTAAACTATTTGCAATTTTGCAAGAAAAAAAATCTCTAAAAGGTAAATGTAAAATCCCTGCTAATTCCAAATGGTCCCAAAGGTTTTCTATGCAACTAAATGATTTCTGCCCTGTGTAGTTGTTTATCAAAATTTCATAAAATAGTATTTGTATTATGTGAAGCAAAGTACAGTTATTTATTCCTCCCAGCCTTGACATCTCAGATACTCTCATTTTAAAAATGTAACCATATTTTCCAGCCCCAATTTATTTCCCACTTTCCTTCAGACTTCCACTCATATGACTTAAAGGGAGACTGTCTCATTTGAGCTCACAACCATATTCTGGAAAAAATCTGATTGTTCAGCACATATCAGAGATTGCCTTAAGATACAGAGTTTAACAAGAATGTATTCCAATTGTTGTCATTAAAATCAAATTCCTAACATTGGACACTGAAGGAACACATAGAAGTAACTCTGGAAGTCAGGAAACAACAAAATAACTATAGGCATAACCTTCTTCCAAAATGTGGGGAATTATTGAAAACTGAGCTATCAAAAAAGTCTCTAATATATTTCAGCAAAAATATGTGGCTCAATCTAAATTGAAAAATTAATTCTAGGATTTGTTAGATATGTTAATTGGTTCAAATCAAAATTAACATATGAAAAGGAAAGAAAGACACTGAAAATAGACTGTGAATTAAAGCAGCAAAAGAGGTAATAGAAATAAACCTTACATGTGACAACCTGTCACCTCAGTAAAATAAGGTAGTGTGGCAAAAAGGCAGCCATTGCAAAAAATTATGACACTGATATCCAAGAGCAGCCTCAATGTTGGTCACATAGACACTTTCTTTACAAATATTCATGTCATTAATCTTCTTTCAAAAATCGCTGAGGTATAAACATCAGCTAGATTTGCATTAGCAAAGAATGCAAAAATGAATGTGCCACACTCTTTCTTGCTATTTCTATTTATACACATTATAATAAGTAACGCCATATGAGAGAGGCCAGATGTTCTGAATGCTGGCTTTTGCCTGTCATATACGTAGAGCTTACAATGTATCTTAAGACACTTAGAAACTCATTTTTCTATACCTATTTTGTCTTGTGTTTGTTTTGTAGTCTTTCCTAGAATGGGACCAAAATGAGATTTACATTAGAGTAATCTTGTTTATTTCTATATTATCATACAAGCCATTTATTACTCATGTAAACACATATTTATACCTATAGACCAAGATAGCTAATTTTTTATATACAATTAGAAAAATCATAGTATGTAATAGAAAATACAATAAATACATGTTGATATAGTAAAGTTAGAGAAACATCTGTATATTCAAAGCAGTATGCAAAAGGCTAAAGAAGAGTATAAATCCCTGCAATGATGCACATTATCTAGGAGTCCAAACAGAAGTAATAAAATGAAATCTTAGTGCTCTTCTTGGGGTGTAAGGGAAACATTATGGAGACAGGTACGAGGAACTCTGACTTAATAAATGGCAAAACACGAGGTGGAGCCAAGATGGCCGAATAGGAAGAGCTCCGGTCTACAGCTCCCAGCCTGAGTGACACAAGACGGGTGATTTCTGCATTTCAGTTTGAGGTACTGGGTTCATCTCACTAGGTAGTGCCAAACAGTGGGTGCAGGACAGTTGGTGCAGCGCACTGTGCGTGAGCCGAAGCAGGGCGAGGCATTGCCTCACTCGGGAAGTGCAAGGGGTCAGGGAGTTCCCTTTCCTAGTCAAAGAAAGGGGTAACAGACGGCACCTGGAAAATTGGGTCAGTCCCACCCTAATACTGTGCTTTTCCAATGGGCCTGGAAAACGGCACACCAGGAGATTGTGTCCCGCACCTGGCTCAGAGGGCCCTATGCCCACGGAGTCTCGCTGATTGCTAGCACAGCAGTCTGAGAACAAACTGCAAGGCAGCAGCGAGGCTGGCGGGGGAGTGCCTGCCATTGCCCAGGCTTGCTTAGGTAAACAAAGCAGCCAGAAATCTCGAACTGGGTGGAGCCCACCACAGCTCAAGGAGGCCTGCCTGCCTCTGTAGGCTCCACCTCTGGGGGCAGGGCACAGACAAACAAAAATTCAGCAGGAACCTCTGCAGATTTAAATGTCCCTGTCTGACAGCTTTGAAGAGAGTAGTGGTTCTCCCAGCACGCAGCTGGAGATCTGAGAACGGACAGACTGCCTCCTAAAGTGGGTCCCTGACCCCTGAGCAGCCTAACTGGGAGGCACCCCCCAGTAGGGACAGACTGACACCTCACTCGACCAGGTACTCCTCTGAGACAACACTTCCAGAGGAACTATCAGACAGCTGAATTTGTGGTCTCACGAAAATCTGCTGTTCTGCAGCCACCGCTGCTGACACCCAGCCAAACAGGGTCTGGAGTGGACCTCTAGTAAACTCCAACAGACCTGCAGCTGAGGGTCCTGTCTGGTAGAAGGAAAACTAACAAACAGAAAGGACATCCACACCAAAAACCCATCTGTACATCACCATCGTCAAAGACCAAAAGTAGATAAAACCACAAACATGGGGAAAAAACAGAGCAGAAAAACTGGAAACTCTAAAAAGCAGAGCACCTCTCCTCCTCCAAAGGAACGCAGTTCCTCACCAGCAACGGAACAAAGCTGGATGGAGAATGACATTGATGAGTTGAGAGAAGAAGGCTAAATGACGAGTTAATGGGTGCAGCAAAACAACATGGCACATGGATACATATGTAACAAACCTGCACATTGTGCACATGTACCCTAAAACCTAAAGTATAATAATAATAAAAAATAAAATAAATGGCAAACACTTTGTAGAATTTGTTAGGAGAGAAGAGGCAAGTGCAATCCATGTAGAGGAAATAGTATATGGAATGGATCACTAGATGTGCAGGGCACTCAAGTAGTTTATGCTGGCAATGATAGAGTTTGCTTAGGTAAGAATAGTAAGGTGATTCTGGACAGGTTTGCTGGACTCGATCACAAAGAGTTGTGAGTCTCCTGGAAAGTCTGAAAGATCAAAATAAGGTAAGACAAAGGTGAAAAGTGCACATCAAACTCTTAATAGCAGTAGTAAAGATCAAATGATGTAATGCAGGAAGGTATCAGAGAAACCATAGGGTATTAGTGTTACTGTAAACAACACTAACGTCAAACAACATTTGAAGGGGGTTGTCAATAAGTCACTAGTAAGGGGATGAGTCAAATAGATATGTGTGAAGAAGGTATTTAGAATTTAATACCCACAGTATTGCAATAAGTTACATTTTGGAATCAAGAGACAGAAAGGTACGCTTAGACTACCAAGGTCCTGACTTGGGTGCCTAAAGGATGATTGGATGATAGTAAGAAACACTGAATATGAAATACTTTTAAAGGAATTAAAATGAATTAGGCTTTGGACACATTAATATTGAAATTGTTATGGGACGTTTGTGGTTGTGTCAGGTATTCCGTGAGTAATTTCTGAAATTTGAGGAAGAGATTTGGCTATCATGTAGAGATACTGAAGTTGTTGCTATGTAAAAAGAGGAAAGACCTTGTCAAAGAAAACTGAAGATGTAGAACTATAACTTATGGAAAACTTTAGTGATTATAAAGCTAAATTTAGAGACTATGTAAAGATAGAGCATATAATGTCTGTTATATAGACATCTCATGTAGTGAAATGACATTTAATCAAGGAGAGAGAAAAGAAAGATATAGGAAGTTATAAGTTAAATAACTACTGAAATATTTTAGATTTGGTCCACCTTTAGATAACATAGTTGATGACTAAATTAACATTTTATTTCTATTGTGTGGCCTTATCTTAAAATACTTCTATCTAAATCTGGTATTTTTTTTCTCCCTCTCAATTTTTAAGGAACTTTTACATGGCAGCAGACTCACAAAATCATTGATCAACTGTGGGAAGGATTGTAAGGTGAAAGCCCTAGAAGTCATGAATAGAAATAAATGCTTAGTGGGACACTTGGCTAAATCATTGAGAATGTTCAGAATGTAAGTCTCTTAAGTCAAAAAGTTTGTTATCCTCTTTTATAAATTTTTGCTGTTGTTTATTTTCTCTGGCTTTTATTTGTTATCCAAAATTCCGCCCCTGGGACATAGTATGCACTCAATAACTCAACAACCCTGAGTTGGATTCTGCAAACTACCAATATTACATTCACTTTACTTTGTACATCATATTGTAACATATGCAGAGATTATATATAGTACTACATGATTGTTATATCAATTGAAATTGAATACACGTTATTACCTCTAATTTATTAAGCCAAACCATGTACAGTTAGAGAGATTGGCCATGGTTACTTGACCATTGTTATCCTGATATTGATATTTATACATCCTGACAGTATTACTTAATATAATGGCCGTCATGGACAGTACACTGTACTGTTTTTCTTCCTTTACAGTAACAAATGCTTATTAGAATATACGAAAGAAGCAAAGATACTACTTGTAATATAATAAAGTTGTATAAAATATCAAATGATATTTTACAGGACATACAAAAAATGAGATTTTAAAAAGTTTTGTGAGGTTTTAAAAATCTCACAGATAACTTATGAGATTTTTAAAAGTTGTATTAAAATATATGGAAAAAGACTATGCATAAATTGATAAATTTGTCATATTTGTGAATGAAAGAAGTCCATATAATGATCAATACTTTATAATTTGGTTTATTAATTCAAAGGGATTCTAATGAAAATTCCAATAGGGAGGTGTGTATGTGTCTACCTGAGTCTGTGACGTATGAAAATCATTTTAAAATTCATATGAACGGGTAAATAAAAAACTGTCAACACAAATTAAAAGAAGAATTCTATTGAAAAAATTTCTGTAAGAAATAGATAGAAAGCAATTTATACATTATAATATTGTGAGTGATTAAAAAATAACAAAGAAACAGGTAAGAAAGTCAAGAACTGGTCCTACATATATGGAAATAGACATGTTGATAAAAGTGGCATTATATTGAAGAAATTCATTACCTATAAAAGAAGTAAAATAGAGATACATTCCTTACACTGTGTATAAATGTACATTCTGTATGGATTATTGATATAAATGTAAAAGCTAAAACTCTAAAATGTAAACAAAGTACCACATTTTGTATGTGTGTTCTATTCCTCATGAACAAGTATTCATGCTGGCATGGGTGATGGTTGTGGGTAGACTCAGAAACATGGACTTCTACTGACCAAGACCAATCTGGCTACATTCTTTTCTGAGTGGCCCATCTGCCAACATTAGATAGCAACTTTGAACTTTCTGGTATAGCACCTTTCCCCAAAGGGATCAGCCACAGAGTTGGTGACAGTTGAGTATTTTTTTACAATTTCTATCATAGAAAGTGCAATATCTTCCTTAAATTGACACTTATTCTGCATATGAATTTGCCTTAATTGCCTATAAGGCATCTGCCTAACTACCATCCGTGGACTTAAGATCTTATTCATTGTTATGGTATTCCACATAGCACACTTTTTCTGAAGATCTCATTTCACAACAAATGAAGTGTGGCAATGGGCTCATGTTCATGAAGTCACTGTTTTTTTTTTGTTGTTGTTGTTGTTGTTCCCCATTATATTAGTCCATTCTTACACTGCTATGAAGAAATACCCGAGACTGGGTAATATATAGAGAAGAGGTTTAATTCACTCACAGTTCTGCATTGTTGGCGAGGCCTCAGAAAACCTACAATCATGGAAGAAGGCAAAGAAGAAGATACCTTCTTCCCAGGGTTGCCGGACAAAGTGAGTGCAAGCAGGAGAAATGCCAGACGCTTATAAACCCATCTGATCTCATGACACTCACTCACGACCACAAGAACAGCATGGGGGAAACTACCCCCATGATCCAGTTACATTTGCCTGGTGCCGCCTTTGACATGTGGAGATTATGGGAATTTGGGAGATTACAAGTGAAGATGAGATTTTGTGTGAGGATACAGCCAAACCGTATCACCCATCATGCTGAAGCAGCTGGCTTGAATAGTAGAATGGCTTAGTTATACCAGCTAGGTGGCACTCTGGTTGCAGAATGTACTCTAAATCATAGCTGAATAAGTAGTGCTATTTCCCCCATAACCAAGATTCATAGATGTAGTAAACCAGGAGTGAAAATGAGAGTAGCTACTTTTACTATTTACCATAGTGATCCACTAGCATTTTTTTTTTTTTTTTTGCTTCCTATTCCAAAGTTTTGGGCTTTTATGGTCTAGGACACTTTATTTTAAAGAGAAAAATGTTTCCCTCTGGGGTTAAAGCAATTATTCCATTGAACTGGAACTTAAGATTGCCACCTGACACACTATGTTCCACATGTGATGAATCAATGAGCAAAGATGGAGGTTATGGTACTGCTACAGTGTTTGATTCTGATTACCAAGGGGAAATTGGGTCACTGCTATACAGTGAATGTAAAAAAAAAACGTGTCTGGAATGCCACAGATCCTCTACAATGCCTCTTGTTACTCTTATGTTCAGTGAGTAAAAACAAAGGTAAGCTACAAAAATCCAATCGAATAGGACTGGTAACAGTTTACATCCGCAGAAATGAAAGTTTAGGTCACCCCAGCAGATAAGCAACCACATCTATCAGTGGTGTTTGCTAAATGAAAAGGACTCAAGTTCCAGCATTGGACAGGGAGACAACACCTTTACAGAGACTACAATGAATCAACTCACACAATGACTTCAGAACATTTCCTTAATATTTATCTCTTAGTGGTTCTCTTTCTCTGTTCTAATTCTGGGTAATAAAAGAAATAGAAAGAGGTCAAGTTAAAAAAAGTAATGATTTTTGGATATTAAATTCTAATATTGGAAGCCAAAAGACAAATAATATTCTGTAGGAAATTAATTTCCAGTTTGAAATTTTTTACCTAACCAAATTATATGCATATCTTTTTTTAAGTTTGATTTTTTTAAGCTCTGAGGTACATGGGCAAGTTGTGCAGTTTTGTAACATAGTTAAACGTGTGCCATGATGGTTTGCTGCACCTATTGACCCATCACCTAGGTATTAAGCCTAGCATGCATTAACTCTTTTTCCTATTGCTCTCCCCCCGCCCGGCTCCCCAACAGACCCCAGTGAGTGTTGTTCCCCTGCCTGTCCATGTGTTCTCATTGTTCAGCTCCCACTTATAAGTGAGAACATGTAGTGTCTGGTTTTCTGTTCCTGAGCTAGTTTAACAATAATGGCTTCTAGATTCATCCATGTCTCTGCAATGAACATGATCTCATTCCTTTTAATGGCTCCACAGTATTTTATGGTGGATATGTACCACATTTTCTTTATCCAGTCTGCCGTTGATGGTCATTTGAGTTGATTCCATGTATTTGCTATTGTGAATAGTGCTGCAATGAACATATACATGCATGTATCCTTATAATAGAATAATTTATATTTCTTTGGGTATATACTCAGTAATGGGAATCCTGGGTCAAATAATATTTCTGGTTCTAAATCTTTGAGTAATCACCATACTGTCTTCCACAATGGTTGGACTAATTTACATTCTCACCAACAGTGTAAAAGCTTTCCTTTTTTTCTGCAACTTCGCCAGGATCTGTTGATTCTTGACTTTTTAATAATGGCCATTCTGACTGGCGTGAGATGGTATCTCATTGTGGTTTTGATTTTCATTTCCCTAATGATCAGTGATGCTGAGGTTTTTCATATGTTTGTTGGCCACATGTATGTCTTTTTTGAAAATTGTCTGTTCATGAACTTTGTCCACTTTTTAATGGAGCTGTTTGCTTTATTTTGGTAAATTTGCTTAAGTTCCTTTGTCAGATGGATAGATTGCAAAATTTTTCTCCTATTACATAGGTTGTCTGTTTGATAACCTTCTGTGTATTCTTTCTGAGGAAGCTACTTGAGGATGTGATTTACCCTAGGCCCCCAATCAAAAAAGACTAAACCAAACAAAAGGAATGCATAGAATATGTTGAAAACCTATAGACTCAACGAATTCAGTGGCAAGCCAAATAACCGGCTGGAAGATGGTGAATGGTGCTCCCAGAATAACTGCTGTGGAAAAGACTTAAGCCATCTAGATTGCAGCAGGCTCAAGCATCATGACCATTAATCAGGTAGGGGCCCTTATCCATGGTCTTTTAAAGAAAACAGAAAGTCAATAGAAGCATCACTTTGTTAAGACCTACATCAATGATGATATTTGGCTGAGGCTGAATGTTGAAATAATAAAGACAAATATTTCTAACATAAATGGTTATACAGAAATCTATTTTTAAACAGCAACTGGCAAGAGCTTTCACACTTCAATTCTTGTAATGCAACAGAAAGTACAAATTTGTCAAGTAAGAGGAATTCCTTTATATACCCAAACTTACATGTCTATGTAGTTTATAAGCGTGGCTGCCACAGTTAGAAATTCACACACGCACAGTAAATTAAAGAAACAAAAAAGCTTGAAGTCAAGGGAAGATAATGAGAAATTACAGTAATCCCAGGCATTGAGACCATCAGATATAAATTTGTACATTGGTACAACCTCTACAGGGAGATTTTTCCCAAGATCTACATGAATTCTGAATGTACTTATTCTTTGACCTAGAAAAATATTGTTAATTTATATTTAACTGATAAACTTGTACACATATAAAATAATTTTTATCTGAGATTATTTGCAAGATTATCTGAAATATCATAGATAGGAATTAATCTAATTTACCCATCTAGAGAGACATTATTAAATAAATATGGTAAAATCAAACAATGGTATATTATGTATCTTTATAGAACTCAGTCTTTTATGTTATGAAGTGGAAATTTCTTTAAGATAAATTCTAAAGTGAAAAAAAAAGTACCGTGTGAACAAAATGGTTAATGTATATTTGGGTAAAAATGTAAATAACCCATATTCACTTACCTGTACAACAAATCATTTTAATAGAATTTTCAAGGGGCTAATTGTATTGACTTCCCTCTCAAAAAAGAAAATGGGAGGCTAAAAGTAAATAGCCATAATGGAGACTTAAACTTTTAGAATATTTTAAATATTGCCCTCTATCAATATATTATCTAATAAAATAGTAAGTTAACTAAAAATTGTTCATGGAGGTAGAGAAGAGATGGGAGGCAATAAAGACAGTCCTCAAAAATAAGATGGAAAGTATATGCTATATGACCCAGCAATCCCTTAATAACCGTGAGAATACTGGCCACAGAGGAAGACAAGTTGTAAAGAATGCATATTATGGAATGGTCTTGTGCATTTAGAGAAAAAAAATAATAGATCTACATTCAGCAAATTGATCTTCAAAATATGCTATGAAGAAAAGAAAGAAAATTGCATCTAAAGCACAATGGCATTTTCATGAATTCAAAATTTATGCATAAAAAGAAACATTATATTTCCCACAAGGATATATACTAATATATATTAATATATATCCCACAAGGATATATGATATATATTAATATATATCCCACAAGGATATATGATACATATTAATATATATCCCACAAGGATATATGATATATATAAATATATAACCAACAAGGATATATATTTATTAATATATATCCCACAAGGATATATATTATATATAAATATATATCCCACAAGGATATATATTATATATATTAGTATATATCCCACAAGGATATATACTATATATTTATATATCCCACAGGGATACATATTATATAATAATATATATCCCTCATGGATATATATTATATATACTATATATCCCACAAGGATATATAATATATATATTAATATATATCCCACAAGGATATATACTATATATTTATATATCCCACAGGGATACATATTATATAATAATATATATCCCTCATGGATATATATTATATATTAATATATAACCAACAAGGATATATATTTATTAATATATATCCCACAAGGATATATATTATATATACAATATATATAATATATATATCCCACAAGGATATATATTATATATATTAATATATATCCCACAAGGATATATATTATATATAAATATATATCCCACAAGGATATATATTATATATATTAGTATATATCCCACAAGGATATATACTATATATTTATATATCCCACAGGGATACATATTATATAATATATATCCCCCAAGGATATATATTATATATACTATATATCCCACAAGGATATATATTATATATATTAATATATATCCCACAAGGATATATACTATATATTTATATATCCCACAGGGATACATATTATATAATAATATATATCCCTCATGGATATATATTATATATATTATATATATTAATATATAACCCACAAGGATATAAATTCTATATATTAATATGTATCATATATTATATATATTAATATATGTCCCACAAGGATATATATTAATATATATAATATATATATCCCACAAGGACATATATTAATATATATAATATATATAATATATCTATCCCACAAGGATATATATTAATATATATCATATATATTATATATATTAGTATATATTCCACAAGGATATATATTATATACTTTAATATATATCATATACAATATATATAAATATATATCCCACAAGGATATATATTAATATATATAATATATATCCCACAAGGATATATAGAAATATATATTAATATATATCCCACAAGGATATATATTATATATAAATATATATCCCAAGGACATATATTATATATATTAATATATATCCCACCAGGACATATGTTATATATATTAATATATATCCCACCAGGACATATGTTATATATATTAATATATATCCCACCAGGATATATGTTATATATATTAATATATATCCCACCAGGATATATATTATATATATTAATATATATCCCACCAGGATATATATTATATATATTAATATATATCCCACCAGGATATATATTAATATATATTAATATATATCCCACCAGGATATATATTATATATATTAATATATATCCCACAAGGATATATATTGATATATATTAATATATATCCCACAAGGATATATATTGATATATATTAATATATATCCCACAAGGATATATATTGATATATATTAATATATATCCCACAAGGATATATATTGATATATATTAATATATATCCCACAAGGATATGTATTATATATATTAATATATATCCCACAAGGATATATATTATATATTTTAATATATATCCCACAAGGACATATATTAATATATATAATATGTATATCCCACAAGGATATATATTAATATATATTAATATATGTCCCACAAGGATATATCTTATATATATTAATATATATCCTACAAGGGTATATGTTATATATATTAATATATATGCAACAAAGTTATATGTTATATATATTAATATATATCCCACAAAGATATATGTTATATATATTAATATATATCCCACAAGGATATATTTTATATATATAATATATATATCCCACAAGGATATATATTATATATATTAATATATATCACCCAAGGATATATTATATATATTAATATATATCCCACAAGTATATATTTTATATATATAATATATATAATATATATATCCCACAAGGATATATATTATATACATTAATATATATCCCACAAGGATATATATTATATACATTAATATATATCCCACAAGGATATATATTATATATATTAATATATATCCCACAAGGATATATATTAATATATATTAATATATATCCCACAACGATATGTATTATATATATTCATATCTATCCCACAAGGATATGTATTATATATATTAATGTATATCTCACAAGGATATATATATTTTAATATATATCCCTCATGGATATATATTATATATATTAATATATAACCAACAAGGGTATAAATTATATATCTTAATATATATCACATGTTATATATATTAATATATATCCCACAAGGATATACATTAATACATATAATATATATATCCCACAATGATATTTATTATATATATAATATATATCATATATTATATATATTAATATATATCCCACAAGGATATATATTATATATATTAATATATATCATATCTATTTTATATAATATATATCTCAGAAGGATGTATGTTATATATATTAATATATATCCTACAAGGATATATGTTATATATATTAATATATATCCCACAAGGATATATATTTATATTAATATATATCCCACAGGGATATGTATTATATATATTAATATATATTCCACAAGGATATGTATTATATATTTTAATATATATCCCACAAGGATATGTATTATATATTTTAATATATATCCCACAAGGTTATATATTGTATATATTAATATATATCCCACAAGGATATATATTATATATATTAATATATATCATATATTTTATATATATTAATATATATCTCACAAGGATATATATTTATATATAATATATATATCACACAAGGATATATACTAATATATATAATATATATATCCCAGAAGGATATATGTTAATATATATTAATATATATCCCACAAGGATGTATATTATATATTAATATATATCCCACAGGGATATGTATTATATATATTAATATATATCCCACAGGGATATGTATTATATATATTAATATATATCCCACAGGGGTATGTATTATATATTTTAATATATATCCCACAGGGATATATCTTATATATATTAATATATAACCCTCCAAGGATATAAATTATATATAAATATATATCATATATATTATATATATTAATATATATCCCACAAGGATATATATTATATATAAATATATATCCCACAAGGATATGTATTATATATATTAATATATATCCCACAAGGATATATATTTATATATTATATATATTAATATATGTCCTTGTGGGTTATATATATTATATATAATATATATGATACATATTAATATATATAATATATATCCCCAAGGATATATATTAATATATACTATATATAATATAGATATCTCACAAGGATATATATTAATATTTATTATATATATAATATAGATATCCCACAAGGATATATATTAATACGTATAATATATATTATATATATATCCCACAAGGATATATATTAATATGTATAATATATATTATATATATATATCCCACAAGGATATATATTAATATATATAATATATATATCCCACAAGGGTATATATTAATATATATAATATATATATCCCACTAGGATATATATTAGTATGTATAATGTATGTATCCTAGAAGGATATATATTAATATATATATCCCACAATGATATATATTAATATATATAATATATATATCACACAAGGATATATAATATATATAATATATATATCCCACAATGATATGTATTTATATATAATGTATATATCCCACAATTTTTTATATTAATATATATAATAATATATATCCCACAAGTATATTTATTTGTATATAATATATATCCCACAAGGATATATAGTAATATATATAATATGTATCCTACAAGGATAGATATTAATATATAAATATATATCCTACAAGGATATATATTATATCTATAATATGTATCCTGCAAGGATATATATTAATAGTTACCAAAGAATAGATATCAAATACTTTAGCTACCTAAGAAGAAAGGGTAGTATTAGTGGTGTTTTGACACGTAAAAAATTACCCCAACATGTGCCAGGTGCGGTGTCTCATGCCTGTAATCCCAGCACTTTTGGAGGCCGAGGCGGGCAGATCACTAGTCAAGAGATTGAGACCATCCTGGCTAACATGGTGAAACCCTGTCTCTACTAAGCATACAAAAAAATTAGCTGGGCGTGGTGGCAGGCACCTGTAGTCCCAGCTACTCTGGAGGCTGAGGCAGGTGAATGTCGTGAACCTGGGAGGCAGAGCTTGCAGTGAGCTGAGATCCCACCACTGCACTCCAGCCTGGGCGACAGAGTGAGATTGTCTTCAATCAATCAATCACCCCAACACCATATCTATTACTTCAAATAGTTTCTGAGGGTAAGACATCTAAAAATGGCTTTGCTGAGTGGTGCTGATTTGGGCTTTTTCTGGAGGCTGTAGTCAAAATGTAGGCTGGTGCTATAGGCATCTATAAACTTAACTGGGATTGGTAACTTCCCAGAACAGTTTGGATAACACAAGCCTGTTGGCTGGTGACCTCAGTTCCTTGCCCTATGGGCTTGCCCACTGAGCTGCCTGAATGTCTTCACAGATTGGCATCTGGATGCCTCCAGTGTAAGTAAACCCAGAAAGTGAAAATTTAACACACAGTTACATAAAATAATAATTTATTTACTCTGATGATAGTTTCTTTTGCTGTGCAGAAGCTCTTTAGTTTAATTAGATCGCGTTTGTCAATTTTGGCTTTTGTTGCAATTGCTTTTGATGTTTCAGTCATGAAGTATTTGCCCATGCCTATGTACTGAATGGTATTGCCTAGGTTTTCTTCTAGGGTTTTTATGGTTTTAGGTTTTACATTTAAGTCTTTAATACATCTTGAGTTAAGTTTTGTACAAGGTGTAAGGAAGGCGTCCAGTTTCTGTTTGCTGCATACAGCTAGCCAGTTTTCCCAGAAACATATATTAAATAGCGAATCCTTTCCCCATTGCTTAAACAGGCAGCCTACAGAAGGGGAGAAAATTTTTGCTTTCTATCCATCTGACAAAGGTGTAATATCCAGAATCTACAACGAACTTAAACAAATTTACAAGAAAGGAACAAACAATGCCATTAAAAAGTAGGCGAAGGATATGAACAGACACTTCTCAAAAGAAGGCATTTATATGGCCAACAAACATATGAAAAAAAGCTCATCATCATTGGTCATTAGAGAAATGCAAATGAAAACCTCAATGAAATGCCATCATCTCACACCACTTAGAATGGCAATCATTAAAATGTCAGGAAACAACAGATGCTGGAGAGGGTGTGGAGAAATAGGAGCACTTTTACACTGTTGGTGGGAGTGTAAATTAGTTCAACCATTGTGGAAGACAGTGTAGTGATTTCTCAAGGATCTAGAACCAGAAATACCATTTGACCCCGCAGTCCCATTGCTGTGTATATACCCAAAGGATTATAACTCATTCTAATATAAAGACACATACAAACATACGTTTATTGCAGCACTATTTACAATAGCAAAGACTTGGAACCAACCCAAATGCACATCAATGACAGACTGGATAAAGAAAATGTGGCACATATACACCATGGAATACTATGCAGCCATGAAAAAGAATGAGCTCATGTCCTATTCAGGGACACGGATGAAGCTGGAAACCATCATTCGCAGCAAACTAACACAGGAACAGAAAACCAAACACCACATGTTCTCACTCATAAGTAGGAGATGAAGAATGAGAACATGTGGACAGAGGAAGGGGAACATCACACACTGGGGCCTGTCAGGGGGTGGGGCATAAGGGGAAGGAGGCCATTAGGACACATACCTAATGCAGGTGGGGCTTAAAACCTAGAGGATGGGTTGATGGGTGCAGCAAACCACCATGGCACATGTATACCTATGTAACAATTCTGCACATTCTGCACATGTATCCTAGAACTTAATAAAGTAATAAAATAATAAATAATAAAAAAATTAATCTTATATTGACTGATACGATAGTGGCACAAAAATGATATGATTAGCTTGATTTTATGTACCTAAATACAAAGAAAAGCACAAATACACGTGTCATTCATACATAGTCACACAGCTATTTATGTATTCTCTTGATAAGCATATTTCCAATATGTTTGCATTACACATGATAATGCAATGAAAATCTTTGCATAGATCTCAGTGTGTACTTGTGATTGATATATACTTATAAGTGGAAATGTGACCTTTTGTAGGCACATCTCCCTTTACACTTGGTGATAAATTTTTCCCCGAAGTGGACATAGTAATGCACAGTCCCACCAGCAGTAAGGAGAGTTCCCATATACATTATCCTTACTGAACTTGAATTTTTTGGCAAATCTAATAGATAGGAAATGATATAATATTTTAAATTAGATTTTTCCCAATTACTAATGTTTTTGAGCACCTTGTTATAATCAATTTTAAGTTAATATTTCCACTTCTGTGAATCATCTTTTCAAGGTCTTCTTCATTTGTTTACTTGGGCTATTTATTCTTTGGGAATTATTTTAATAATCTGATTAGAAATCTTTGACCTTGTACTGCCTTGCAAATATTATCTCCAAATTTGTGGCATGTCTTTTTTTAGGTACCTGTTGATGAACCAAAATAATACTTCGATTTATACTGCTTTTTCTTAATGGATTATGCTTTTTGAATTTTGCTTAAGAAATCCTTCCCAACCTGAGACTATAAATATTCTTCTCTATACTTTCAATGCAATTTTCAAGAATGTATTTTCAGTTCAAGTCTTTAATATGTCTGAAACTTAAGTATATTGTTATAATAGGATAGAGTTGTATTTTACTTTTTACAGTGATAACAAATTGTCCTACAATTATTTTTGTATTGTTGAACGTATTTACTTTTTCTACTGATTTGTAAATGTATTCTCTTACATATTAAGTTTAAATATACACATGCCCCATTCCGGGTCCTCTACATTCTTTTGGTATATTTGTTTGTAAAACTGCACCAGGAGCAAACTATCCAAATTACTGACTTTACAATAATTCTTTATATCTTGTTTAACTTGCCACTTTAATATCTTTATATATTTCTGACTAGTTTAGCTATTTATTTTCATACCAACTTGGTAAATTTCACTTAATATATTTGCTTTTAATTGAAATTTTTCTGAGTTATAGATCAACTATCAGAGGATTAAAAACTACAAACTAGAAAGGATTCTCATCTAGGGAACAGATATACTTCTGTTTATTTAGGTATTTTATAGCTTTCAGTAATTTTCTCTATAAATGTCTTAAATATCTTTTATTAAGTTTATCACCAGGTAACTCACAATTCTTGCTGTTATTGCAGAACAGAATTTTTTATTATTACATTTTAAAAGTTGTTGTGGCTGGTATATAGAAATGATATTGATTTCTGGATCTTGATCTTATATCTGGCAATCTTGCTGAAATTTCTAATTAACTTTTACTGTTTCTAGACTTCATTAGATTATATATGTTGTCAACTGTATCATCCTTAAATGACTAACTTTAAAATTGTTATATTTAATTTATTTTATTGGTTTCTTATCTAAGGCCAATAATGTTTTCAATAATGTAGGTGACACTGGACCTATGTTTCTTGTTCCTAACTTTAATATATTTCTCAAGTTTTCGTTAAGAATGATGTATGTTCTGAACTCCAGATAAGACAGTTCTCTTCTAGTTTACTAAGCTTGTCTTTCTTGGTTACATGGGTTTTAAACATGAATGAGTGTTGATACATATAATTTTTCTGAACCCATTTAAGTGATTATATTGATTTTTAGTAATCTAATGTTATATAGACAATTTTTCTGATGATAAACTACCTTTATATTTCTTAGAAACATTCTGTATTTTGTTTTATATAATTTACTTAGGTGGTATTTATGTATACCTTTGTAAATAAGATTGATATATGTTTGTCTTAGCTCTATAAAGCACATTGCATTGGTACTCACTTTGGTGTCAGTGCTGTGCTAGTCTCAAAAAAATGAACTAGGTGTGGGCTCCTCCTCTGGTTTCTAAAAATCTGAAATAGGATAATAGTTTTATGTTTCATTAAGTTTTGGTAAAACATGTTTTTAAAAGTACCTTGATTTGGTATCAGGTGGAGATTTTTAAATGGAGATTTTTTTTACTATCACTTCCACGGTTTTGGTTTAGAAATGTTTTTAATTTTATTGACTAAATTTTGACAATTTATTTGAAATTACCATTCCATATATAATTCAAAATTTACTGAAATATAGTTTTTGTTCACAAGGTGTTTTAAATCTTTTATAACAATGGTTTTCTTTATCTATTCTTGATATCCATGTTGGATTAATTTTAATTTTTACTATATAAATTTCCTCTCGTCTTAACTCTTTTATCGCTTACTTTCATTTTTACTCTATTTTATTATTTTCTTGCATGCAATACTTATCTCATTGATTTTCTTGTATCTTTATTAAAAACATTTATAACATAAAAGCTACCTACGAGTACAATGTAATCTCTTTTTTGTAAGATTTGGTGTTTGATATTTTCAATATTGTTCAGATTTAAATTTTAAAAATCTACAGGAACTTTCTCAGTAATCTGATATTTTTCCTCTCAATAATCTAATAGATAAGCATTAGAAAATATTTATGTATTTTTAAATTCTTTGAACACTTTTCTCTTTCTGTAGTTGGCCAGATTTTTCTTTCGTTTTCTTTTTGCTAAGTATTTAAGAGTCGTACTTGATGTATGGAATCTCTATTTCACTTTCCCAATTTGAGTAGTTTCAAGGCCTTTTCTCCTTGAGGATTTTCAGAATTCTCTCTTTTTTTTCACTTCCTGTTTTAGATTATTTTTTATTTTATGGGATCTCAGTTATTCTGATTGGTATTTGATTTAAATGTTCATACAGCACTTTTAAGTGTTTTTAGAAAAAATGATTTTCAGGCTATCACTTAGGTTATCTTCATAGACACAGTCAAACAAAATTTACGTAAACTCTTATATGACAGTTTATTTATGAAGTTTATTCTGAATCTTATGCATTCCTTAAACATATAGAATGCAGTACTTCATTCTGTTCTCTCCTTGTTTTTACCATAAAATAAAGGCTTCTGTGATCTATTATCTTTTTTTTTTTTTTTTTTTTTTTTTTTTTTTTTTTTTTTTTTTGAGATGGAGTCTCGCTCTGTCACCCAGGCTGGAGTGCAGTGGCGCAATCTCGGCTCACTGCAAGCTCCGCCTCCCGGGTTCACGCCATTCTCCTGCCTCAGCCTCCGAGTAGCTGGGACTACAGGCGCCCGCCACCGCGCCCGGCTAATTTTTTGTATTTTTTAGTAGAGACGGGGTTTCACCGTGGTCTCGATCTCCTGACCTCGTGATCCGCCCGCCTCGGCCTCCCAAAGTGCTGGGATTACAAGCGTGAGCCACCGCGCCCGGCCTATTATCTTAATTTTGTAGAAAATCTGTTTTTATTTTTCCCTCTGGTAACTTTTAATAATTTTCTTTCTGCTTCTTGTGTTTTACAGTGTCAAGGACAAATATCTAGTTATTAATTCATTTTATTTTTCTTCTTCAGAACTTAGACTAAACCTTTAAACTGATAATTTACTTATTCTATTCTGAAATGTTTTAGCCATTATCCCCTTGTACATAGCAACTCTGGTTTTAACCATTGAGCCTGGTATTAGTTTATTGGTTTCCATGAAATATATTTATTCTCCTTATATTACTTTGAAGCATCTGTCAATCACACATCATGTCCTGCGCCCAGTGGCTTGTACTTTCTGGACCACTTGTATAATTACTATTTTCTTTCAAAACAATTTTTATTTTATGTTTTGCAGATTGAACATGCTTTTTAAATTTGTCAATTTGTCTCTTTAGCTTTAATTTTTATTGCTATTAATATTTATTTGAGACAGACAGGGAACTCAATGAATGAATTTATCAAATTATTTCAACTTTTATTTTAAGTTCGGGGATACATGTGCAGGATGTGCAGGTTTGTTACATAGGTAAATGTAAGCCATGTTGGGTTGCTGCACAGATCATCCATTACCTAGGTATTAAGTCCAGCATCCATTAGTTATTCTGTGTGATGCTCTCCCTTCCCCTGTCCCCCACATCACGCCCTCTTGTGTGTTCTTCCCCTCTATGTCTATGTGTCCATGTGTTCTCATCATTCGGTTCCCAATGATAAGTGACAACATGTGGTGTTTGGTTTTCTGTTGCTGCATTACTTTGCTGAGAATAATGGCTTCCAATTCCATCCATGTCCCTGCAAAGGACATGATCTCATTCCTTTATAAGGCTGCAGAGTATTCCATGGTTTATATGTACATTTACTTTATCCAGTCTATCAATCATTTCATGGGCATTTAGGTTTATTCTATGTCTTTGCTATTGTGAATGGTGCTGCAATGGCTGCAATGAACATACACAGGCATGCATCTTTATAATAGAATAATTTATATTTCTTTGGTAAATACCCAGTAATGGGATTGCTGGGTCAAATGGTATTTCTGCTTCTAGGTCTTTGAGGAGCTACAACACCGTCTCCCTCAATGATTAAATTAATTTACACTCCCACTAATAGTGTAAAAGTGTTCTTTTTTACCTACAACCTCACCAGCATCTGTTGTTTCTGGATTTTTTAATAATAACCATTCCGACTGGTATGAGATGGTATCTCATTGTGGTTTCAATTATTGGCATTTCTCTAATAATTAGTGATGTTGACCTTCTTTTGTTTGTTGAATGCATGTATGTCTTCTTTTGAGAAGTGTCTGTTCATATCCTTTGCCCACTTTTTTAATGGGTTTGTTTCTTCTTGTAAATTTGCTTAAGTTGCTTGTAGACTCTGGATGTTAGACCTTTGTCAGATGAATATATTGCAAACATTTTCTGTAGATTGTCTGTTCAATTTGATGTTTTTTTCTTTCTTTTTTTTTTTTTTTTTTTTGCAGTGCAGAAGCTCTTTAGTTTAATTATATCCCATTTGTCAATTTTTCCTTTTCTTGCAATTGCTTTTGGTGTTTTTGCCATAAAATCTTTGTCTGTGCCTATGTCCTGAATGGTGTTGCCTAGGTTTCTTCTAGGGCTTTTATATTTTGGATTTTACATTTAAGTCTTTAAACATCTTGAGTTAATTTTTGTATATGGTGTGAGGAATGGGCCTAGTTTCAATTTTTGGCATATGGCTAGCCAGTTCTCCCAGCACCATTATTAAACAGGGAATCCTAGACAATAGGTGAAAATGGCAGATAGGCTGGACTAACTTGCAACTTCCACTCAGCTGAACAGAGCAACATATGGAGGCTCACATCATGCACTTTGCTCCAAGAAATACTGCATGAACATACCAGGAAGGCCAAGAGAATCTGTAGGCCCTTTGAAGGAAGCAACTTACTTCTGCAGGCTTTGTGAGATAGCTGAAAACTGTGAGAGCCCAAAGGGTGAGGGGGGACATCTGTCCCCAAAAACACATCCTTACTGGGGAACCTGAAGGCCCAGATCACAGGAGAAGGATTAGATCTCACCTTGAGCTGAGACGAATTTAGAGAGTCAAGTGAAATATAGGACTAGAGGAAGCAGTGGGACAAGCCCTGTGGGCACTCTTGGTCCCAAGGGATGCCATTTCTGACTTTGTCTCACAGGGGTCCTTGGGGCGGGCTGCCGGTAGAATTGGGGAAAGACGACAGGAAGAAGGAAACTTCCAGTTGAACTATGTAACAATTTTAAAAGAACCCAAAGTTTCCTGGACAGAATCTGGGACAGGGGAAAACCTGGAGTGTGGATAGCAGCACAGAAACTGCAGTAGGTAGGGAGAGGTAAAACCTGAGAGTCCTGCTTGCTTTCTCAGCAGGGAGGCATGTAGCCTAGAGCAAGTTCTCAGCCCTGCTCACTGGCTGCCTGGAAATAAACTCTATGCTGTTGATGGGAGTTGGGGGGGGCGGGGGAGCATATTGGGAGAGAGACCGGTCTTTCGGGCTGGGTGAGGCCTGTCACTGCTGGCTTTCCCTCACTCCCCTGGTGACCTGTGTCATATAGCAGAGGCAGTCATAATTCCCCTGGAAACATAACTCCATTGGCCTGAGAACCACACCCTCATCCTCCACAGTGGCCACAGCAAGCTCAAGAAGAGTCTGAGCTCAGAGAGTCCTAATCCTGCCCCACCTGATGTTCTTTTTCTATGTGCCCTGGTAGTGGAAGACAAAGGACACAATCCCTTGGGATCTCTCTGGTCCCACCCACTGCCTGAGAAACCTGAATATTTATTCAGGTGACCTTAGAGCAAGCTCCTATCCTCCCTATACTACCGTAGCTGATGCTCTAGAGGCCAGCAAACACAAAGCCAGTGCATTAAACAAAACCACAAACAAGGACACTCACAGAGCCAACTTTATTCCTCTGCTACCTCCACCAGAGCAGGTGCTGGTATCTATGGCTGAGAGACCTGAAGATGGATCACATCACAGGACTTTTGGCAGACACTCCTTAGTACCAGCCTGAAGCCTGGTAGTCCTGCTGGGTGGCTAGACCCAGAAGAGGAATATCAATCACTGCAGTCTGGCTCTCAGGAAACCTCATCCTTAGGGGAAAGGGGACAGCAGCACATCAAGGGAGCACCTTGCGAGATAAAAGAATCTGATTAGCAGCTCTTGAGCCCCAGATATTCCCACTGACATAGTCTACCCAAATGAGAGGGAACAAGAAAAATAATTCTGGTGATATGACAAAACAAAGGTATTTAACACCCTCAAATGATCACACTAACTCACCAGTAATGGATCCAAACCAAAGCAAAATATCTGAATTGCCAGAAAAAGAATTCAGAAAGTCAATTATTAAGGTACTCAAGGAGGCACCAGAGAAAGGTGAAGTCTAACTTAAATAAATAAATACAAATACAGGACATGAATGAAAAAATATCCAGTGAAATAGATAGCATAAATAAAAACAATCACAACTCTGGAAATCAATGACACACTTAGAGAAAGGTTAAAATGCACTGGAGATTCTAGCCTATAGAATCGAATAAGTAGAAGAAAGAATTTCAGAGCTTGAAAACTAGACTTTCAAGTTAACCCAATCAACAAAAAGAAATAAAAAAAAAATCCAAAAGAATGAACGAAGCCTCCTAGAAGTTTGAGATTATGTTAAATGAGCAAACCCAAGAATAATTGGTATTCTTGAGGAAGAAGAAAAATCAAAGTTTGGAAAACATATTTGAGGGAATAATTGAGGAAAACTTCCCAGGCCTTGCTAGAGATCTAGGTGTTCAAATACAAGAAGCTTAAAGAACACCCAGGAAATTCATTGCAAAAAGATCATCACCTATGCACATAGTCATCAGGTTATCTAAAGTCAAGACAAAGAAAAGAATATTAACTATGAGGAAAAATATCAGGTAACCTATAATGGAAAACCGAGATTAATAGCAGATTTCTCAGCAGAAACCCTGCAAGTTAGAAGGGATTGAGTCCTATCTTTGGTCTCCTTAAAAAATAATTAATTACCAGCCAAAAATTTTGTATCCAGCAAAACTAAATACCATAAAGGAAGGAAAGATGCAGTCTTTTTCAGACAAACAATTGCTGAGAGAACTCACCACTACCAAGCCAACACTACAATAATTGCTAAAAGGAGCTCTAAATCTTTAAGCAAATTTTTGACATACACCAAAATAGAACCTTCTTAAAGCATAAATCTCACAGGACCTATAAAAACAAAAACACAATGGAAAAAAAGGGTATAGCACAATGAACAGAATAGTACCTCACATCTCAATATTAATGTTGAATGTAAATGGCCTAAATGCTTCACTTAAAAGATACAGAATGGCAGATTGGATAAGAATTCACCAACCAAGTATCTTCTGTCTTCAAGAGACTCACCTAACAAAGACTCCAGTAAACTTAAGGTACAGGGGTGGAAAAAGATATTCCATGCAAATGGACACCAAAAGCAAGCAAGACTAGCCATTCTTATATCAGACAAAACAGACTTTAAAGCAACAACAGTTAAAAAGACAGAGGGACATTGTATAATGATAAAGGACAAGTACAACAAGAAACTATCACAATCCTAAATACATATGCACCTAACACTGGAGCTCCCAAATGTATAAAACAATGACTACTAGACCTAAATGAGGAGGGCAGCAACACAATACTAGTAGGGGACTTCAGTACTCTACTGACAGCACCAGACAGGTCATCAAGACAGAAAGTCAACAAAGAAACCATGGACTTATACTATACCCTATAACAAATGGACTCAACATATTTACAGAAAATTCTACCCAGCAACTGCAGAATATACATTCTATTCATCAGCAGACAGAAGATTCTCCAAGACAGATCATATGATAGGCCACAAAACAAGTCTCAATAAAGGTAAGAAAATCAAAATTATGGACTCTTTCAGA
The DNA here is from genome assembly GCF_028878055.3 of Symphalangus syndactylus. Classification (NCBI taxonomy): domain Eukaryota; kingdom Metazoa; phylum Chordata; class Mammalia; order Primates; family Hylobatidae; genus Symphalangus; species Symphalangus syndactylus. The sequence goes on along the minus strand of NC_072426.2, from coordinate 107,443,717 downwards.
CCGCATTGGAATAAAATTAGAAATAAACTCCAAAAAGAACTCTCAAAACCATGAAAATACATGGAAATTAAACAACCTGCTCCTGAATAATCACTGGGCCACTAATAAAATCAAGATGGAAATTAAGAATTCTTTGAACTGAATGATAATCATGACACAACCCATCAAATCATCTAGAATACAGCAAAAGTGATGATAAGAGGCAATTTCATAGCATTAAATGCCTACATCAAAAAGTCCAAAAGAGCACAAATAGACAATCTAAACTCACACTTGAAGAAACTAGAAAAACAAGAACAAACCAAACCCAGCAGAAGAAAATAAATAACAAAGAGAAGAGCAGAACTAAAAGAAATTGAAATAAACAAACAAACAAAATACAAATGGGAAATGAAACAATAAGCTGGTTTTTAAAAGATAAACAAAATTGTCAGAATGTTAGTGAGATTAACCAAGAAAAGAGAAAAAATCCAAATAAGCTCACTTAGAAATGAAACTGGAAATATTACAACTGATACCGCAGAAATACAAATGATCACTCAAGGCTACTAAGAATACCTTTATGCACATAAACTAGAAAACCTAAAGGAGATGGATAAATTCATGAACATATACAACCCTCCTAGGTTTAACCAGGAAGAAATAGAAACTCTGAACAGACCGATAACAAGCAGCAAGATTGAAATGGTAATTAAAAAATTGCCAATAAAAAAAGTCCAGGACCAGGCAAATTCACAGCTGAATTCTATCAGACATTCGAACACAAATTGGTACCAATCCTACTGAAAATATTCCAAAAGATAGAGAAAGAGGGAATCCTCCCTAAATCATTCTATGAGGCCAGTATCACCTTAATACCAAACCCAAAAAAGAACATAACTAAAATAGAAAAGTACAGACCAGTATCCCTAATGAACATAAATGCAAAAATCTTCAACCAAATGCTAGCTACATGAATCCGACAGCATTATCAAGAAGATAATCCACCATAATCAAGTGAGTTTCATACCAGCGATGCAGGGATAGTTTAACATGCACAAGTGAATAAATGTGACATACCACATAAACAGAATTAAAAACAAAAATCACATGATCATCTCAATAGATGAAGAAAACACAAAATACAGCATCGCTTTGTGATTAAAATCCTCACCAAAAATGGCAAAGAAAGGATATAGCTTAAGGTAATAAAAGCTGTCTATGATAAATGCACAACCAACATTATACTGAATGGGGAAAAGTTGAGAGCATTCTCCATGAGAACTAGAACAAGACAAGGATGTCCACTTTCACTACATTTATTCAACATAAAACTGAAAGTCCTAGAGAGGAATTAGACAAGATAAAGAAATAAAGGGCATTCAAATCAGTAAAGAGGATGTCAAATTGTCATTGTTTGCAGACGATATGATGATATACGTAGAAAACCCTAAAGACTCATTTGAAAAGCTCCTAAAACTGATAAATTCAGTAAAGTTCCAGAGTACCAAATATACAGAAATCAATAGCACTGCTATACACCAAGAGTGAACAAGCCACAAATCATATCAAGAACTCAACCCCTTTTATAATAGCCACAAATAAAATAAAATACTTAGGAATATACCTAAAAAAAGAGGTAAAATACCTCAAGGAAAACTAAAAAAACACTGTTCAAAGAAATCACAGATGACACAAACACACAAACAAATGAAAACACATCCCATGCTCAAGGATGGGTAGAGTCTGGACTGTGAAAATGAACATGCTGCCAAAAGCAATCTACAAATTCAAAGCAATTCCTATCAAAATACCACCATCATTCTTAAGAAAACTAGAAAACAAATTCTAAAATCATATAGAACCAAAAAAGAGCCTACATAGCCAAAAAAAGACTAAGCAAAAAGAGCAAATCTGGAGGCATTACATTACCTGACTTCAAACTATACTATATGGCTATAGTGGCCCAAACAGCATGGTACTGGTATAAAAATAGGCATATAGACAAATGCAACAGCATAGAGAACCTATAAATAAAGCCAAATACTTACAGTCAACAGATCTTTGACAAAGCAAACAAAAACATAAAGTCAAGGAAAGGACCCCTATTCAACAAATGGTGCTGGAATAACTGGCAAGCCACATGTGGAAGAATGAAACTGGATTCTCGTATCTCACCCTATACAAATGTCAACTATCTAAGACATGAAAAAATAAAAATTCTAGAAGTTAACATTGAGAAAACCCTTCTAGACATTGGCTTAGGCAAAGACTTCATGACCAAAAGCAAATGCAACATAAACAAGGATGAACAGAAGGGAGTTAATTAGACTAAAACGTTTCTGTACAGCAAAATAAAATAATCAGCAGAGTAAACAGACAACTCAGTTTTGGGGAAAATATTCATCAAATATGCATGTGACAAAAGACTAATATTCAGAAACTGTGGGAACTCAAACAAGTCAGCAAGAAAAAAAAAAGATCCCATCAAAAAGTGGGCTAAGGACATGAAAAAACTATTCTTAATTGTTTTTACAAGTGGCCAACAAACATGAAAAATGCTCAACATCACTAATTATCAGGAAAATACAAATCAAAACTACAATGCAATAACCACTTTATTCCTTCAAAAATGTCCTTAATCAAAATCTCAAAACATAATAGATGTTGGCATGGATGTGGTGAAAGGGGAGCAATTTTATACTTCTGCTGGGAATATAAACTAATACAACCACTATGGAAAACTGTGTGGAGATTCCTTACAGAACTGAAAGTAGATCTACCATTTGATCCAGCAATCCTGCTACTGGGTATCTGCCCAGAGAAAAGTCGTTATATGAAAAAGACACTTGCACATGCCCAGAAAGCTGAGACTGCCGTGAGCCACCATCATGCCACTGCACTCCAACCTGGGTGACAGAGCAAGACCCTGTCTCCAAAAGAGAAAAAGAAAATAATTGCCTGAATTTCAGGTTTTATATTTTTTCTTATATATTTAATGACTCACATGATATCTTCTTCCACAATGAATATGACTGTTTGAAAAATGTAAAAATATAACAGTGAAAACTATTATTTGATATAAAAGTAAAACAATATGATAAAATAAGATGAAGCAAATCAGAGTTTTATAACCAAGGCTAAAACTTTGTTTACATTATGGATGTAGCCACACATCTGTGCTCAGTTTACTAAGAGAACAAAATATAAACAAACTTCTCAATTTTATTTAAAAATGTCAGTTACTAATAAGTAATGACTCAATTCCCATACATTGAGATTGAGGAATTATGGGAATATATACTCAATTATGAGTAATGAATTCTTTTGTTAGTGAAGAAATGCAAAACAAAGTTCAGAGTTATGTAATATTAATACTCTCTATGAAAATCTCTCTCACTTTTTACATTAATATGGTACTAAGTTCCATAAACTTAACTATTGCTTTGGATACTGGTATTATTATCAGCTAATCTGAAAATTTTGTGTGTTTGTGTGTGTACATTTTGAGTGTACTTATGATGAGTTTTCTAATATTACTTGACAAAATTTTGCAATGTTTTTTTTTTTTTAATTATACTTTAGGGTTTTAGGGTACATGTGCACAATGTGCAGGTTTGTTACATATGTATCCATGTGCCATGTTGATTTCCTGCACCCATTAACTCGTCATTTAGCATTAGGTGTATCTCCTAATGCTGTCCCTCCCCCCTCCCCCCTGCAATGTTTTAAATACATTCATAAAAATTGAATTCCTAGTAACAATAAACTTAAGGCAGAGTTATTTTCTACCTAATAATTATAGTCATTTATTTCATATTTGTTTGAAATATGAAATATTCAAATGAAATAAATGACTTCTTCTAAAGGGTAAATACAAGAAAGACAGGGCACCATTTTCTGTGAATGGCATATCTATGTAGTTAAATATAATTCTATTCGATAAACACATCTTAAGGAAGTAGGTTAAAAGCTTTAAGATGATAAAAATATGGTTTCCACCTTTAAGGATACTATAAATATGAACTAGCAGACAGGTCAGGAAAAGTAACATTGGACATGAAACTTGGAAAATGCATGAGAATTTAGCAAAGACAGACAAAAGGGAATAATATAAGCTCCTCCATGTAGACAGACATATTCACCTGTCTTATTTACTCCTGTGTGTGTGGAACAGTGCTGAGAAACCAGTTGATTCTCCATTAATAACTATTTGCTAAATGTGAAACATTCCAGAAAGCAGGCTTTCTAAGCAGGGGACACATAAAAGATTTATGTATAATTTTTATGTATTGTCAAAAAATATCCAATTGCTTCCACATTGTAATTTTTTACAACTATGCTGAAGAGGTCAAGTAACTTACCTTTTATTTAATAACCTTTATGTTTCCTTAACATGCTAATTGGCTTGAAGAGTGCATGAAAAATAACTTATAATTGTACACAGGTTAAAGAAAAAAACTAATAGAGATCACAATGGAAATTTAGCAAACTACATATCCTATTTATTTAGCTTTAACTGTCTAGCTTTTGCTATGAGGTCTATGTGTAACACATCTATTTTGTAGTAGACCAAATTATTGCTTATACAGAATTCAGATATATTGGAAACTATAAAAACCTATACTTTCATTTCCAGTTTAAAATGTCATCTGTCTAAGCAGCCTTGAAACAACCTCCTCCACCTTTTTCACTAAAGTAGTTAGGTAGAGACTTAAAAGATGAAATTGCACAACACTATGAACTGGGACTCACTGTCAACTTATTGTCAGAATATGAGAGGAATTTCCATTAAATACAAGGCCAATGGGAGTGGATTAAATATATAATCAGTATGATGCTGCTGGTGTGCTTGCCTGCCAGAAAGTAGATAGACCTTTATTTCTTCCCTTTTCCTCTAATCTTTGGACCAGAAAGAAAATCTGAACCAAGAAGAGCATTGGATAGCCATCCTTCTACTGACTGCATGCTAAATTTTAGGCAGTTATATGGTTTCTTATAACCCCCTCCCTGATCTTGACCCCTAATAAAATATCTCATTCTTTATCCATTCAGATATTATGATTTAAACAACAACAACAAAATTGGATTATGGGAAGGAAGGGTTTATTTGATATCAATCATTTGAATTCTGATAATACGATTCCCATAACTAGAGTACTAACTGAGGAGGGGGAAATCAAGGAAAACTCTAATAGAGTTATTTTCTGCATTAAGTAATTTGTTTAATATTCTCCATCTCCTAAGAGCATTAGACATGTTTAATGTCTAATGAATGCCACATGAACAGGTGAAAACATAGTAGATAAATGGCAGGCAAATACTAGAAATCAGTCTGGGAATTATGTATACTAAGATCTGTAACTTTATATATTTATACATTCAAGTTGTTTGGATGTGACATCTCCCCTTACAACAATGGATAAATATGAATAACAATATTAATGATAACTTTGATCTAAAATGCCTCTCCCTTTCCCCTACCCCATCTCATGTCAAGTCACTCAATTACCTATTATCCTGCATTATTTTCTTCATTGTGCCTATTACCTATGAACTGTGATTTATTTATTTTTCTCTTTGTTAGTAGTGGTCTTGATAAACAGATTATATGCTCAGTGAGTACTGGGTCCTTAATCTGTTTTGTTCCTTGTTCTGTGTCCACATTTAGAAAAGTGTCTGAGACCTAATAGGGTCTTGGCAAGCATCTACCAAATGAAATAGTGGAAGACAGAATGAATAAATTCTGAGAATTCAGCAGAAGGAGCTTCGTTGAAATGATCTATTCTAAGACTACAAGATAAAATTTTTGAAAGTTTAGCATCCTTAATAGGATACAAAACCATGACACCTACGAAAGTGGAATAGGAAGCCTCGAACAACTGGTTAAAAAACAACAACAACAACAAAGAATATAAGTTGAAGAGTTATTGAGAGGAAAAGATTGAAGGAAAGACACCAAAAAATGAGTATGTTTGCAATTATCTCCTGCAAGCATTAGATCACAAGGTTAACTTATACCTACCAGCATTACTGGGATTTCTAGTGTTTTTCTAACAAATATTAAGATTGTAGTGTATATAAATGCTGGAAGAAAAGTGATCAATGCTTCAAAATTTTTGAATGGAGGCGGTCATATTTCCTAAATTTTACATCAGAAAATTTTATTTTTATCTACAGCCCCATACATACAATGCAGAAATTATTCTACTCAAATTCTCTTATTCCTCAAAACAAGAATATTTATAAATATTGCCAGGGGTTCTTAGAATAAACAAAATCTACAAGTCAAATCTGGAAAGTTTCAACAATTGATATATTAAATGATATTAAATTGGTTATAGAAGTGCTCAGATGTTTAGAGAAAACAATGCTTTACACAATCTGCTACTGCTGCTAGCACAGAGACTTCTCCACCCCTCGCCGTGAACCAGGTTTGTGACCACTGAAAACCTGGGGCCATTACAGCTACCTCTACCACCACTGAATACTGATAATCTGCTCCCTATTATGCCAGAAAAAATGAGCATTTCAGAAGAACCTGTTGCATCTTATTGCTCACTTCTGAATTAAATACTTATGTGGGTGTTCTTATTGGGAAACTAAGTAACACATACACAATTTAATTGTAAAAGAGAATGGGTAATAGGCTCTGACTTCTTTGTGAGCAGCAGCACGTGTGATTCAATACAGAGGTCTGGCCTCAAATATTAAAAAGGCTATTCAAAAGATGAAGAGTGGTCATGAATAAGGAAAACACCCATGACAGCAACAAAAACAACAAAATACATGGGGAAACCCAATCTCTACTGAAAAAATACAAAAATCAGCCAGACATGGTGGTGAGTGTCTGTAATCTCAGCTACTCAGGAGGCTGAAGCAGCAGAATCGCTTGAACCCAGGAGGTGGAGGTTGCAGTTAGCCGAGATAATAATAAAATAACAAAGGAAAGCAAACTGACCAACCTACCAAAGAACCACTGAGAACTAAACACAAGACTTGTTCCTGTTGATAGAGAATGGGCGAGTCAGCGTACACTATAATCTCATCTTTTGGGTTGAACTATAAATTTGGGAATACTGAAGGATTATGTATTTTTATTATGGACTGCACAACCAGGGAATAAACGTTAGACCTGCACTGCTTTTTAAAGCCTTTTTTTCTTTCCGGCCTGAAATATCCTGGAAATTAGAAAATACAAGTCTTGCATCACTTCTTTCAATCAATAATTTAGAATGAATTTATTCTTATGATTAGTAACATCTGAAAACTATAACGAATCCCTCCATAACTTGCTAAAAGTGATTAAACAATTGACTTGTTTGGGAAAACAGTGCTAGGAGAATTACTGAACAAAAGGTTCAGGTGCTAGGAGAATTATTGTACAAAAGTTTTTTCATCTCCAGAAATGCAGTAGTGCGTAGAGCAACATAATTGCCTTTTGCATTTCCAAGGAAATTGAGTAATTATTTTCCCCCCTTTAAAGCTCTTATTTGAGTATTCAATTATTTGGTTTAAAAATATGTGAAATGGCAACTATACAGTGGCAGTTATTATCTGCTATCAAATGTTTTGTTACAGCAAAACTTACCACTCTACCTTTTCGAAGGAATAATGTTAATTTACAGTGGTCATTTTGTAAATAAACAACATTTTAAAAAGTTTCTAAAATTCTATTCTCAACTCTTTAAAAAGCAACATAATTACAGAAATTATATTCAAATATCCAATTTCCCAACATATTATACATTATATTTTAAAAATCCAAATAACACTTAGTAGTTGGAAATGGTTATTTCTGTTTTAGTTATTATTAAAAACATAACATTAATGTAATTTAAACTGCATAAATAAAAAGCACATAGAAAACAAGATTAAAAAATGTTTATAGTAGTTATTCAATATGGAAAGGCTCTGTTTCTTTTCATATAATGTATGAATATGTGGAGATATATATATACATACAAAATCATTATTTTAATTTCAATATACCATTAGAACAGAAAAACCTATCAAAGCAACAATCTTAAATAACCAAGATTATTATTTTATTATTTCTAGGAAATCAATGAATTTTGACCCTTTTAGAATACAAAATCTATTGACCAAAAATGTTATTTTCTACTTGGTGCTCTGTGGTGAGCCATTACATTTTGAGAGTAGTAATTAGGAAACAAGAACAAAATATGAAAAAGAATGATAGGTAAGATTTTCATCTTCCAACTATTATTTTTTGTGTTTTTATATAATATATTGTTAGGTTTTTTATAAAATGTGTGTAATACATTGGGAATTTGAATGCAAATATTATTTTTCAGATTACTTACATTCTCTTTGAAAACGTGAGATTAAAATTTTGGAAATAATGCTGTTTATTTTCAAAATGACCACTGCAAATAATATTATTTTCTCAGAGGAGTGGTAGAAAATAGGAGATAATAATACATCTATCATATTTTATTTGCAGGACTAAAGAAGTCAATGTCATAAAGCACTTAGCAGAAATCCTGGCACTTAGTAAATAATCAATATATTGATTTATTATTAATGTTATTAGTAATAGTATCAATATTAGTGTACATGTCTAACTTTTAAATTCATTTGTAAATATGAATATATGAGTAAATGATAAGAGGAACCAAGAACAATTTAGAATACTTATTGTCTTAAACTGAAATACAGAGCAGAGAAAAAAATGTGAGTGTTTAACCCCTGAATTTTTTAATTGTAAATATTTATTTTATATTCCAGGAGACAGATTTGTAAAAAAAAAAAGTTTGTTACTATTAGCAACTTGTAAATAATAATATATATTAAGAATTCTGAATATTAATTTTTATGCACTCAGTGGTTTTTTTTTTTTATTTGATTTGGTTTCAACTGCCTGAAGAATATGACACTTGATTTATATAAACATATTTGTTTTTCTATTTAAACTTCATCTGCTTTTGAAATCTTATTGTAATATACAGCAATACTTTATTATTTTACATTTCTTGTAATCCTGGTAAAATATTTCATATATGCTATTAAGTGTGCCCATTTTACCTGTTCTCTTCATTTTTTTTTTTTTTTTTTTTTTTTTTGCAGGAGAATGGCGTGAACCCGGGAGGCGGAGCTTGCAGTGAGCCGAGGTTGTGCCACTGCACTCCAGCCTGGGCGACAGAGCGAGTCTCTTCAATTTATGCTTATTAAATACAAATATTTTGTCAGCTCAATCCTTTTTCTACTTAGTACCTACTGGGCATCTGAAGTAAAAATCTATTTTTACAAATGAATTTTAGAAGTTAGTATTTTGACAAGTTTGTCCTCAAATATCAAATATCTCACAATCTTGACAAACAAAAGAAGAAATAGACAAATTAGATTTTAAAAAAATTAAAATTTTTGTGTATCAAAGGAGACTATCAACAGAGTAAAAAGGCAATCCACAGAATGGGAGGGAAAATTACAAATCACGTTATCTAATAAGAGATTAATATCCAGAATATATGAAGAACTCCTAAAACTCAACAACAACAAAAAAACTCATTCAAATATGGGCAGAAGATCTGAATAGACATTTCTCCAAAAGAGATATGCAAATGTCAATAAGCACATGAAAAGACTCTCAATCACTAGTCATTAGGGAAATGCCAATACAAAATAGAGTGAGATGCTATTTTATGCCCATGAGGATGATTATTATCACACAAACATGAAATAAGAAGTGTTAATGTGAATGTGGAGAAACTGGACCCTAGTGCACTGACGGTGGGAATCTAAAATGCCATAGCTATTATGGAAGCTAGAAGGGCAGTCCCTCAAAACATTAAAAATAGGATTACCATGTGATCCAACATTTCTACTTCAGGATATTTACCCGAAATAACTGAAATCAGGAACATGGAAACATTTGTACATCCATGTTCATAGCAATGTTTTTTCACAGTAGCTAAAAGGTGAAATCAACCCAAGGTGTCCATATATGGATGATAGTAAATAAAATGTAGTGTATGTACACACACACACACGTGTGTACACACGCACACACACAATGAAATATTTAGTCTTAAAAGGGAAAGAAATTCTAACACATGCTACAACATCACTGAACCTTGAAGACCTTATGCTAAGTGAAATAAGCCAATCACAAAATGACAAATACTGTATGATTCTACTCATTTGAGGTACTTAGATTAGTCAGATTCATAGAGAAAGACCATACAATTGTGGCTGCTAGAGGCAGTGAGGGAGGATGAGGAGTTATTATTTGATGAGTATAGAGTTTCAGTTTTGCAAGAGGACAAAAGTTCTGAAGATAGATAGTGGTAAGGGTTGTACAATAATGACAATGTACTTAATATCACTGAACTGTACACATAAAACATAATAACCAAAAGGATAAATTTTGTTACATGTGTTTTACCACAATTTAAACGAATAAGTATTTTTTCAAAAGCATAGCTTAAAGAATCTGTGATTAAATTTTTGTTCCAAAATTAATCAAAAGAATTTTTGGATGTCTAATTTGAATATGTGACTATTTGGTTGACATTACAAATGATTAAAATTTAATAATCTGTTTTTCTTAAAGGGAGGTTGTATATATCCATACAACAGAATTTCAGCAAATTTGCTGCCAGCTCTGTAAACTGAACAAATTTAAAAATGGTTTAAATTAAAATTTAATTCAATTCAATTAAAATATTTAAATTAAAATAGTTTAAAGTGTTTACGTTCAAAAATCAAGGAAGAAAACCGTTTATGGTTAGTAGCAAACCTATAAAATGTAAGGGCCAAATATGACCTTGCCTGGAAACTTACTTATTGTACATTTTTATTTTATATATTCCCAGTTACTTTCTTAGGCAATCTGAAGAGTATTTGAAGAAAAAAATAATCTAATGGGCCAAAGTAAATAATACTGAATAATTAAACAGAAAACACTAATATCTTTTTCTTTTCTTTTTCTTTTTCCTTTCGCCTTTCTTTTCACTTCACTTCTTCTTTCCCCTCCTCTCCTCTCCTTTCCTTTTCTTTTTTTTTCTCTTCTCTTCTTTCTTTTCTTTCCCCTCCTCTCCTCTCCTCTCCTTTTCTTTTTTTTCTCTTCTCTTCTTTCTTTTCTTTCCCCTCCTCTCCTCTCCTCTCCTTTTCTTTTTTTTCTCTTCTCTTCTTTTCTTTTCTTTCCTTTTTTCCTTTCTATTTCTTATTTTGTTTTCCTTGAGACACTCTCGCTCTGTGGCCCAAGCTGGAGTGCAGTGGCTCTATCAAAGCTCATCACAACCTGGAGCTCCGGGGCTCAAGAGATACTCCTGCATCAGCCTCCAGAGTAGCTGTCACTACAGACGCGTGTCACTACGCCCAGCCAATTACTTTTTTCTTTTAAACGTGATTGTTAGAATGCAAGTTCCCAAAGTACAGGGATTTTTGTTTTCTTTATTGTTGTAAATCAAGCACCTAAAATGCTGCCTGACACCAAATAATCACTCAATAATTACTTTTTAAATAGATGAATTTTTTTACCTTTAAAGATAAAATTTTATTACTTTTTTTCTCTATTTTGGTTGAAGGTTATAGTTTCTTTGGAACTTTCATTAATGTTGAATCATCAACTCTTTAGCATATGAATATATGGCATTAATTTTTGACTTAGACCTACCTTCATCTTCCTTTAAAATGTTATTTAGAACCATGTCTTACAAATGGGCTATTCAGAAATTGAGAAACCTTTTTGTAGACATTACAGACTATTTCCTTGTGTTTTCACTTTCCTGTCTTCAAAATATAAGACTGTGGTTCACTTATCTCTTCATCCTAGCTCAAAAAAAGTTTTATAATCAGGTATAAAATATTACTTTTGTTTAAATAATGTGTGTGAAATATTATAGAACATGAAGCAATATGAGTCAAAGGCACCCACACTTGAGTAAGTAGAATATAAGATTAAAATTATGATGTGGAATAAATTGTACACAATTTTTAGGTAAACCCAACATCATTATGTCCTTTACAGATAGAGAAAGCCAAATAGTATGAGAAAAAAAATTTAACATTCTGGTTATATAATTATGCATAAAATTAATTATAGGTATTGATGACTACTGGCATGTAGATGCTGGCTTTTGGCAGAATATTTAATCTCTGTAATTCTTAACTTTCTCATCTTCAAAAATTCAATCACAGTATTTGGCTCACAGGATTTTGTAAAAGTTCATTTTAGTTCTCAATATATAGTAACTACTAAATAGTATATCATTATTAATAAGCCCAACATCACTATATATCAAAATAATGATAGTGAACACTTTGTATGTAAGAATTAAAGTCTGTCATATCCTCAGTATTCAATAAGTGATTATTGGATAAATCAAATATTTCTGACCAAGCAATGTGAGCATGTAAAATGAGTAATTTTGTTGACACTTATTTCTTTTTAAAACTTAAAATGTGGAATTTTAAGATTTTTATGTGTCAGACCACTGTAAAATAAAACGTGTGTGTGTGTGTGTATTATTCCATGTAGTTAATATTTGAAGTAGTGTAGTTGTCAGGTAAGAGTGGTTCCTGTTGACTCACTAGAGTTTGATATATCTAAACATTATGGCTAATGAGTGTGGGCTTTACTTATGTGATGCTGAAAATTTAAAGAAAACTTCGCCTTCAAGCAGGAACAGTATTCCATTAAGTGAAAAGTGTAACAATGAATGGAAGTTTCATAGTTCAATAAAATACGATTTGTAATGCTAACACATTGGGGTTTTCAGCCCCATGAGTTGTATTTTCCGTTTATATAGTTGCAACAGATAATAAATTACTTTACCATTGAACCACAATTTTTACTATAAATAAAAACAGCTACCATGTTTGTGGAAAGGCTAATCACTAGGCACTTTGCCTACAGCTCAGTCCTCATAATAAGAGCTATAAGGCGGTATTAACCCCCTCATGTCATATAAACGAGGTAACTGATGCCTACTGGAGATGACTTAACCAATATTACACAGAGAGTAAGTATAGAGAAATGAGACATTAAAATCCATCTGTCTCCACATGCTGTCTTAGCTTCTATGTCATCCTGTATGAATTTAACAGTATCATCAATATCCACTCTTCAGTTATTTTGAAATGCCAATTAGTCAACTAAAATACTATGCCTTGATTGATGAAGCAACATTTTACTATACAGTTTCTAAACTCCAAGTTCTGTCAACAAATTCACAGATAAATCCATGTACATGACCCAGGTTTCAAGTTGTCATCTTATGAACACTGACTCTGTCCCCCCATCTCTGAACACTTGGCCGAGTTTATCTGTATTCCCACACTTCTCTCATATTTAAAATAGAAATTAATAGTCACCTGGAGTCCAGTATGGAGGCTCTTGCCTATAATCCCAGCACTTTGGGAGGCTGAGGCAGGAAGATTCCATGAACCCAGGAGTTCAAGACCAGCTTGGGCAACATGGTGAGACACTGTCTCAACATAAAATTAAAAATTAAAGACAAAAAAACCAGCCAGGTGTGGTGAGCACCTTCAGTCCCAGCTACTCGGGAGACCAAGGTGAGAGGATCACGAGCCCAGAAGTTCGAGGCAGCAACAAGCCATGTTTGCATCACTGCACTCCAGCCTGGGTGATAGAACTAGACACCGTGTCAAAAAAAAAAAAAAAAAAAGAAAAAAAATCACCTAGCACATATGTTGTTGAAAAGGTTAAATATTTTAACACTAACAAAGAGCTAATAAACTGCCTGATACATGAGAAATGGTCAATATAGGTTAATGATTAATTTTACCATTATTATTATAAGAGTAATTCTTTATTGTCTATATTACATTTTTCTATATTTATAGTCTTTATATTATATAAAATCAACCAATAATATAGAACTGCACCAGAGACCATAATTTATTATATAGCTTCCAAAAGGAAAATTTTATATCAGTGCAATCTTTCTGCTTTGTAGTAATAGCCATAATTATTAGTATAAAGTTTCTGACTTTTCACTGCAATAATATGCATTTATAAGAAAATCATATAAAATGCTCATATGTATAGTGTCTATAAAACCAAAGAGATCCGGGCATGTAAGTCTTTTGCAATTATCACAGATTATATCATGCAGAATATTTCTTCCGTATTTTATAGCACCTAAAGTAAATGACACTGAGCTAACTACCCTGTAGGTGATTAATATATGTTTCTTTCAAAATGTTTCCTGCCACCATTTAAATCTAAATGGCAATAGATTGTTAAAATGCACATTTTAAGTTCATGGGTCATACCACACACATAGCGTGAGTGTTGAGGTTCCACACTTCCGGCAAACTTTCCCAGATGCTCTGTGTACCTGTAATCTACACAGTAAAGATGCATTTGAAGCTACAACTTCTGCTCTCAAAATAATTTGCTAGAATTGGGAGCAGAGATTATTATCATTAATCTGTGTCCTTTCTAGGAGTGGACCTTTTCTTGGAATGTTTTCCTTTATATTATTCACTGTGACTGTGCTAAAATAATATAAAAATTCAATAATGAGATGGTTGAGGCTCCCTGCATCTGGTTACATAATTTTCATGACCACAACAAAGACCCTAAAAATCAACAATAGTTCGGACAGTTTTCCCTGTGGAAGTGCCAAAAAGTGTACATTAGGGGAAAGTAAGACAAACAAAATATTTCTTAATATGTTTGTAGATATTGGCTGTTAGCAACACTTTATCACTAATTTTTGTGACTTGTGTGCTTTCCTGTCACTCTATGTTTCTCTCATTACGTTATTAAAAAGAACCGGCCTTTATTGGGGGAGTTTGGGAGTGGTATTTGAATCAAATATTTCTACAGACTATATTCATTGCTTACCCAATTGAAAAGTTTAGTTTCTCCATGATTTTCTTTCAAATAAATAAATAAGTTCTAAGTCAAAAAGTTTTTCCTGTATTGCATAGATGAGAACATCTATATATCATAAAATTGAAGAATATAGGGAACTGTTTTTTATAGTTCTATTTTATATATTCTTTATTCTACATAAAAAGAGTAATACAAATTTGAAAGAAAGTTGGTGTTCATAAAAATATAGAGCTAAATAATTTTTTGACAGAAATATATCATTATATTAAGATAATTTTTGAGAAAAAAAGAAAAATTATTTTCTAATTATCCATACAGTTTAACTGAACACTTCAATAACCATTTGATAGTTAATTTAAAAGCTACATTTTGTCTTTGGTTTTCAAGCAAAAATATTTAATAAATAATTACAATAGGCATTTAGTTAATAAAAAATTGAAAGATCCATTAGCTCTGGGCTTGTGTAATAAAAATAATCTGTTAACTCTGGGCTTGTGTAATAAAAATAAACTTCTTACAATATATTGTAAGCCTTTATCAAAATACGGAGGTATACTAATTTCAATTACATTATACTATTAGTGTTTATAGGATTTGCTATTATTAGGAATTTAGAGAATAGTTTCATTAACACAATTTTAAAACTATAGTTTTTTTGGTATTCATGCAAAAATAATCTGGAAAATGTATATATGTTGTTTTTAGCTGGAATAGAGCAACGTACTTTTTTCTTTATCCTCTTTTTTTCTTTGATAAATGACTCAGAGTCAGCCTCAGCAAAAAGATACCAGATTTTAAAATTTATTATTGTCAATAGTATGTGTGACTTTTACTTTAACTGCAACTTGGCTGTCAGTAATAATCCAAGGCTGTACTTCCAATGATAAAATGAAAAACTTTGCATATTGAATCTCCCAGTCTCCTTGAAAGTGTTCAGCTGTCACAGTCATTTATTCCCATTGTCAGAGCAAGGTCCATTATGAAAGCCCATTCATCTTTACTTGAAGATGAAGAGTGGAGCAACTCCACTTCTGCCTTGAATCAAGTACTAACGACTTCAGGGCCCTTAGATATATTAATTCATTGAATTGCTGTAGGTCTAAGATTATCTCACTCTTTTTGCTTGGGGCATTGGTTCTTTAAGAGTTCACTTCACTTTTATAATGCACAATCTCTGTGCCAGGTAAAATAACACTTTGTCATACACTTGGGAGTCTCTTTTTAACTGGGCTTTTTGTTCATCATTTTTTCACCTTAAACTGACATGCTAGACTACTAGTAGAACTTTGTAAAAAGCTTGCTTTGCCTATATAGAGTAGTAATACCTAAAGGAATACTAATAAAAATTCATTAAAAATATCCTAATACATTTTATTTTTGATGTAATCAATTTTTGCTTTATTAATAATTCTTATAAAATATATTTTTATATTCTTATTAATTGGCCAAAAATATAACAATATCTGAAAACTGCATTGGACAACTAATAAGATAATGTAGTAAATACGGAATAAAAATAATGAATATTATGATGCACATATGATTAGTTGATATTTTTTCTCCAACCTCCAATTCAGAAAAATATCATAACTGAATAGTCTGACATGCAAAATTCTGCTTCCTAAATACCTTCAGGCAAAGAACTTTATTTTGCTTTTTTACCCCTTACTCCACAGAAAAACTTGAAGTTTAGATTTTTGTCTCAGGCTTCTTCGAGATAGGAAAAAAAAAGAAAAGAAAGAAAGTACTTTAACATGTCAACCTTCATGAACTTTATCAAGCCAGACACTTGATACTCAGAAAAGTATGCAAGAGAAGAAAAGAGATGCTCAAGCCTTTGCTAAGGAAAAAGGCCTTAGGTTGTGTATATTTCTTTATGCTGCAGTAACAAATTACCAAAACCTTGTTATCTTAAGACACAGAATTTATTATCTCACCGTTCTTGAGGCCAGAATTCCAAAATCAAGGTGTCAGAAGGACTGTGCTCTCCTGGGAGGCTCTGAGGGAGAATCTGTTTCTCACATCTCTAGCTCCTGGTGGCTGCCAGCATTCCTTGGTATCCCTTGGCTCATGGCCTCTTTACTCCAATCTGTGCCTCTGTTTTCACATCATTTTGTCCTGTACGTGAATGTAATCTCCCTCTAGTTCTCTTACAACGACACTTGTGATAGAATTTATCCACCTGGAAGATCTAGGATGATCTCTTCCTCTCAAGATCCTTAACTTAATTGCATTTGCACATTTTTAATCCCCAAATAAGGTCACATTTATAGGTTCCAGGAATTAGAGAACGTGAATGTATCTTGAAGTGTGTATGGCATTTTTCAAATTACAATAGGCTATTTCCTGCTATTGGCATGAAAGTTAAAAGAAAAAGTCACCTCTAAATGATGGCCTTTTTCGATGGTAGCTATTATGATAAAATATTAATCCTCAAATGTGACCAATTAAGAAGAAGTCTTGGAGAGCCCTGTCAAACAAATACATTTATGCTACAGCAAAATTAATAATGAGCTATATCCAGAATGCCAAAATAATTTAAAATAATATGGATTTTTTTCAATAATTTCCAAGTACTCCCTCTGAAATATATACATTTTAGTTGATTCTGGTTGATGCAAAATAAGAACCGAGGAACTGCTATTTTTCCTTTACCTAATATTTTGTATAGGAACATTAAAAAATAAACAAAAGTGAGGCAGGATATATTAACATCTGATACAATTTACTGACTAGTATATGTCAATGTCAAAAGTAGATGAGAGAGAGAGATTCTTTTGAGTTACTTTAATGATGATTGAATTGATTTCTGACAAAGAAAGCACTTATATTCATTTTCCATATGTAATGACAAAGCTCTAAAAATGTAGGTTAATTTAATTAGCTGGCAGTCCTTGGTTGTACCTTTGAAAAACGTGTTTTCTGTAATGCTTTTGTGTTCTTTAAAGAACTGAACTAACTTACTTTGATGCAAAAATCAGCAAGGAGAGCTCATCTGCTAAAATGCAAACTAGAGATGCTTTTCTATAGCTATTCTCGGGCACGCTCAAATCAGGCTTTTTGAGTCCTAGATTGGCTGCCTCAAACACCCCCTTATTTACATAAACTCTGGGCTTTTGCAGTCATTTCCATTGTGCAATGGAGTTTTTCTGCATGCATTCTGATTAGGCTTGTATAAAAATGCATAAATTTCTCATCCAATCAAAGGCTGACCTGGGGGAAACTGGCAGGCAGTGGGTAGAGTAGGGGATTAGTAAGTTGGCAATTCCTTTCTAACTTTAGTAGTCATTTGGATGAAATGAACCAGATCTTAAAGAGGGCAGCAGTACTGGTCTAAATAGAAATCGGATAAAATGCCTTTGACTTGCAAAAAGAGATTGTAAAAAGAAACATGGAAAAAGAATAATTGTGAGTTCATAGGAGATCAACCTGGGTGTTTTTCCAGATAAAAAAACAAATTAAAAAGCCCAAAGAATATATAAATTCTTGATTGTCTATGCCAACATAATTGTTATAAAGTAACTTACATGAATAAGTAACAATCACTGTAATTTATTTGCTTATTTAATTTCTATTAAACTTAGAGAAGGACAAATTTGACAATGAGGGTAAGTACTGTAGATCACTTACAATTTTAGCTATTATGTGAGATATTTGGCTAACACTTGGTAATAAAACACATTCAACAGGAAGGCAAACACACCAATGCATTTCTCTGAATTATATTTCAAATAAATATGAATATTTAAGGCATTTCAAACTGTGAAATGTAAAGAAGAATGATTATATTATTTAAAATGTACAGAGGAGAATGTCACTATAATTATCATGGCAATTTAAGAAGTATTCTGAAAGTACTTTATATATAAATTCCTTTATTAGAAAATGCAAATAGTATAAAACAGAGTTTTCCTTTAATCTGATAATAAATGATGGCTCCTAAGGACTATAATTTTATTAAATGTAAGCAAGACCTTTTAACAAAATCTTTTGAAAGGAAGAAATACTGAAGGTCAAATTGAGCATATATATAATAGTGATCACTGCAAATAAAAAGAGCAGGGAGAGAGATGATTAATTTTCAAGTAAATCTATAGAATACATGAATGGAAAACTATTGAATAATGTAATTATTATTAAGTGAAAGCTGGCAAAAGTTCAATTATATTCAAAATTATTTTGTTGGCAATATAATAAACATATATGAGCATTTATATAGATGCATGAATAAGCCTCACTTTAAAATGTTGTTAGAACTGAAGGCAGTGTTAAAAAAAAAAACAGAGCAGGGCAGTACTTGAAGTGGTAAAAACAGATTTAATTTAGGAACTATTGTGTGGAGCAGAACATGGTGCTCTGGCTACCAACATCAGAGGAAGATAACAAAGGTCATCACTGTGCCAACCAAAAGGAAGAGAGTCCAAATGCCTTTGCCCTTTATAACTTGGCATCGGAGTCACCAAGAAAAACACAACACAGTCAAGAACTGGATGGAATGATACTCTTATTTAACGTCGAAGAGACAGAGCAAGATCAGTGCAATAATGTGCATTTACATCCTCTGCACCCCAAGGGCTAGTGAGTCACTAAGTCTTTATCCCCACCTCACTCTCAGCCTACACAAGGAAATTGGGCTGTAAACAGCAGCCCTCTCTTGCTGCAATAGGACCCAATCCCATGACTCTGAAATACTGAAAGCTGGGGCATGCCTGAGGACCAATGATGTGCACACTTAAGCAGAACAAAGACACTGAGTGTCAAACAGGAAAAGATATTCTTACATAGGTGATAAGCCCACACAGGTGGGCGCGGTACCTCTTGGTAAGGAAGTGTGCCAAGCCCAAGGCCCATTCTTACGTGGCCTAGTAGGAGTCAAAAGACAGTACATGTGATACTGCCTTTCTCAACATATTAAAATGGGGGAAAGGAGAGCTCAGAATAGAACTGAGACCAGTTCCAAATACAAGGTAAAGTAGGGGTGTATAGCCAAAGAACAGTGTTGGGAACATCAGTGGAAGGGAAATTACTAAGAGGAAACATCAAGGGTAGAGAGGATTCCTATAGGCTGATCAAACAGGATTCTTTCTGAAGGCAGGCCAGGGTGACCAGATACCATCTGGGTGGATGGTGGGGGATGGTGGTTGGTTATCAAGCGTTGGGGATAAGTCTGGCCAAACTGACTAAACAGCAGTCTTGCTAGGCTATGCATGTCTAGCAAGGACAGTGTTTCGTTGAGAAGAGGGCCTAGAGGAACTTGACTAAAGTTTAGTCAATGAGCTTTTGTCAGACGTCATCTATACTGAAGTTATTTTAGCTATCCTGTGTGTGAGTATGAAGATATATACAAATGACATTCTAAAGTTCCTCAATTTTCAGGTGGAGTCATTAAAGTACAAAGTGAGTTCTCTAAATAGTGAGGCCACATTAAAATTGGAAATACTGCTGAAGAAACAATGAAACAATAGAACTAGCTTCTCTGAAGGACTAATTGGGGCATCAGATGGTCATACATAACCTGAGGCACTAATTACCTATGGTTTACATAGAAAATTCTGCCTGTGAAGTCATCAGTGGATTCTTTAGCTAAAGGTATTATTACAAAATATTTGGCTTGTATGAAGAAAAGTACTTCTCCTTTCCAGAAAAAAAAAAAAACAAAAACAGGTAGCAGTGCAGAATACATTATGGCTTTTGTCTATACTCCTCTGTAAGGATCTTTTTAAAAGTGTCTTCTTCTTTTCTCTTATATCATTCCCTTTTTTTTTTTCCTTTGGAAATATTTTAAGTTGAAGGATACCAAAAAGGGATAACAAGATAGCTTGATAATTAAAATATTTCATTATAAAGTGTTAATTCTAGAATTTTTCTTCCAAAATTTCCTCTCACACATGACTTCAACCCCTAGATCTTCAATCCCCATCTGATTAGCCTATTATCACATTAATGTTGTTCGAAATAAATATTCAAAGAAGTAAAAATACAACAAATCCTTTTTCTTCCTATCCACCATTCTGCTTTCCTTTCTTTCCCAGTAAAAGAACAATATTGAAGTATAACAAGAAATTATTTTCCATACATATTGTCCTTGATTAATCATTTTCTGCTATCCTTTTAACCCAATAATTATTTGCTTCTATTCAAGCTTTCACTGAATTAACAGTCATTAGGGACCTTCCCTGCATTAGTTTCTGTTACCAACTGCTGTGTTATTCCACTGCAGAAGCATTTAACACAGTTGTCTAATCTCTCCCCCTGAAACTCTGAGTTTTGTATTTTGTTGAAAACAACTCTTTTCCTGCTTTACTGACTATTTCTATTAATTCTGCTTTGTGGGCTACTAGGTTTTCTCTGTGTGTAAGTGTTACTAATTCTCCTAACAGTCTGGAATCTTTCCTCTGCCCAATCTAGATTTACTACTTGGATAATCAAAGCTGTTGCTATAGCTTAAGCAAACACCCATGCCAGCTGCAGCTCCAGCTCCATCTGATGAGTAGAAAACTTGAATCACTATTTGATGTCCCAAACTCACACAGGAAACTGTGTAGGTGGAACCTCCTATGGAGGTTTCTCACCTCATTTACTCATGTAGATGACATTTATCATTTTGTTTATTATTTTATTTTTTAGCCAACTAACACCTAAAAACACTTGTGGTTTGAATGGAACACCCTTGACATTTTCCTGCATGGCAGGCAGGACTTTGTCGTCTAGAAAAAAAAACAAGAACCCTCTCCCTGATGCCAGGCAGCCAAGAGGAAACATATGATTTCAGTCTGGCAAGTTACTTAGTTTCCCTCTGAGATTTGAATCCATAGGAAATAACAAGGAAATTCTGGTAAAAAATTAAAAAAAATAATGGTGCAAGAGGTTGTGACAGTGTCAAGAGGCCAGCAGCAGTCATGCCACAGTGGTACCCTACTGATGCTGTTCCTGGATGGCATGACCTTGTGTGAATTCTCTACCTAAACTTCCACTGCTTTGGACAGTTTTCTTTATCTAGTTCTGTAGATCTCATTTGTTTTCTAAGCTACTCTATAACTTTCCAATAATCTCATTTGTTCTCTGCTTAAAAATGACAGTGGATATTGTTTGGGAAAGAAAAAAGCAAACACACCGGATTGATGGTGTCCCAGAATGGGCCTCCTGGGCTGGCCAAACACAGAGCATTCTACTTCCTCAGTGTTTATTACTGTAGCAACTTGCACTTTCACCGGGTCACTCACACCAGAAATAGGAGTGATACCTCTGGTCTTTCCTCTCTACATTTAATTTATTCCTGTGTCTTACTAATTCCATAAATCTTATTTATATTTTATGTCTAACCCTTCCTTTTCAGCCTAATTGCCCATATCTTATTTAAGGCCTCAATAACATTTCAAATAGAATGTTCCAGAACTTGTAACTACGTTACTTGTTTCCCTCACCCCAAATACTTACCATACGAATGTGAGAGAAATATTAATATGAATAACAAAAGTATTTTAAAAATACAAATCTCATTATGCCAGTCACCATCTCTGTATAGATCGTCAATGGCAACTCATTGCTTTTTGAATAAAAAATTAACATTTCAGCATATTATAAAAGCCCTTTTATAATGTAGTGGCATTTCCTTACTTCTATTATCTTGTTTCTCACTACAGTTGTAAATTCTAGTAATTTAAATTATTTACCATTTTCATATCATGTTTGTGTGTTTTCTCTCTTGTCACATAATGTGATTCTATTTATTTTTAATGCTTACTTTCAATATCACCTGTAAAACCTATTCTCATCAGCTCTAGTTGGCACATTTCCTCTTACATGACCTACTTCCTGTAAATATTGTGTTCCATTATACCTTCCCCTTAACTCAATTATGATTATCATAATATTCCTGTTTTTTTGAGAAATGCTGGTCTTGTTCATCCTGTGTGAACCATTAAGTAAAATAATTCTACTTAAATTCAAATTTACAAATTACAGAATAGCAAAGGACATAAAGCAGTTGCTCAACAAACATTCCTTCAATGAGTGAATAAATATATAATATCTTGAAATAAACATGATACTGAAGATGAGCCAGAGGAAGAGCCTAATCAATAACTTAAGCAGAGAAGCAAAAACCAACAAAAGATATTGAGAAAAAATGGCGCACAGAGTAGTAAGAAATTCATGAATTTGATATCACAAAAGCCAAGAAAAATAACAAGTTACAAAAACATAAATTCACTTTTAGTTGTTGGAAGATGGTATCTGGCCAACCTTGTTAAAAAGTCATGCTATTTTGAAATATACAATAAATTATTGTTAACTATAGTTGTCCTATTTGCTCCTGAACACTGGATCTTATTCCTCTTATCTAACTGTATTTTGTACCCATAAACCAACACCTCTTTATCCCTGCAATCCCTATGACCCTTCCCAGCCTCCGGTAACTGCCATTCCAGTAACTACCCCCATTATATTTTATATAACTTTTAGCACCCACAGACAAGTGAGTAAGAACATTAGATGTTTGTCATTCTGTGCCTGGCTTATTTCACTTAAAATAATAACTTCCAGTTCCATCCATGTTGCTGCAAATGACAAGATCTTATTTTTTTTATGGCAGAATAATAAAGTAGACTTGGAATGTTCCCAACACAAAGAAATGGCAAATGTGTGAGGTGATGGATATCCCAATTACTCAGATTTGATCATTATATATTGTATGTTTGTATTAAAGCATTACATGTATTTTGATATATACTATTATGTATCAATAAAAATTAAAAATGACCATGTTTGTGAAGTGCTGAGGATGAAAGCACTTTCAGAGTGAATAGAATAGGAAACAGGGAGGTAAAGAATTAGAGAAAACAAGTAGAAACTGAATTGGGAAATTCTACTGGAAAGATCAGGGAAGTAGGGTACTAGCTAGGGAAAAACAGGCACAAAGGTAAGGATTATTGAACTGTGTATGCTTGGTATTGGAGTGGTATATAATTAATTTTCATATTGTTTTATTTCTGTTAAGCTTTGTCAATATTAAGTGAATATCCACTGAGCTTTCCTGAAATTATTATTATTAATGGAAAAATTGATGCTTTGAATTCAAATGCTTGTTAAACTTTCATCTTGTTATTTTCTTTATATTTATTCCATTATATTAAATTCAGTTTGAAACTGGGTTCTGTCTTCCTTCTTAAAAATATCCATCTAAACAAGGACTCATGATTATTAATTAAGTTTTCCTGTACAACATTGTAAAGCTGGTGCCAAGGATAAATTTCTGGAAAAGATTTTTCTGAATTGACTTGATACTAGTAATCAATTAGTTAAGAATTTTTCTACTAGATATACACTTTGATATAGTGACATCTTACCCATATTTTCTACCCTATCACATTGTTTTCTAGAAATTCTCTTCACAAATAAAGCAACTGTTAAAAAGGAGAAAGTTATAACATTATTTTAAAAAAGCAAATCTCTCTGCATGATATAGTGGGGTACTTTGTTTTCATTTTCTAAATGTTTACCGTGTGTTTTTTATACTGAGATTTCCAGCTATCATTTTGTGTTTTCTGGATATATTGTATTCAGATTTGTCTTAACTAATTTAATGTATTTACTCCTTTCAAATCATAAAAACTATGCTCTTCAACCAAAATGGAATTAGAAATCAATAATAGAAACAAATTTGTTTGTATATTCATAAATTCGGAAATTTTGGAAATTTATAAACATATAAACAACTTTGTTTCTATTACTGATTTCTAAATAAATAAATTTGGAAATTTATAAATATATGGAAATGAATACATTCATGAAGAATCTGTGCTTCAAAGAAGAAACCTCAAGATAAATAATAGAATAGTTTGAAATGAATGAAAATGAATACCAAAACATGAAATTCAGGTAAAATGATGCTCAGCAGGAAATTTATTGCTACAAATGCCTGTGTAAAATAAATAATATCTCACATCAATAACTTAACTTTCCACATTAAGAAATAAGTACTAGAAGAGCAAACTAAACCCAAAGCAAGCAGAAGGAAGGAAATAATAAAGATTAGAGGAGCAGAATAAAGAAAAATGCAACATAGACAACTTATGGAGATAATCAATAAAACAAAAGTGGTTTTTTGAAAGACCAACAATACTGACAAATAATTAGGTATATTGACAAAGAAAAAAGAGAGAAGACTCAAATTACTAAAGACAGAAATAAAAGAGGTAATATCTATATCAAATTTTCAGAAATAAGGATTGAAAGAAAATTGTATAAACAACTGCTTGCTAACAAATTAGGCAACCTATATGAAATTTAAAAATTTCTGGAAATGCACAAATTATTAAAAGTGAGTAAAACATAAATTGACAATTTGAATAAACCTATAATATAGAAAGAGCTTAAGGTAGTAATTAAAAAAAAAAACTTTACAGAAAGGAAAGCTCAGGTTCAGATTCCATCACTAGTGATATCAAACGTTCAAAGAATTACTACAAATTCTTCACAAACCCTTCTATAATCCTCAAGTCATTCTATGAAGTCAGTGTTATTCTGGTAATAAAACCAGACAAAACTACCACATGAAAGAAAAGTATAGATCAGTATCTGCAATGAACATGGATATAAAAATTCTCAAAACAAAGACAAAACTAATAAGCCAATCCCAGCAATATAAAGAGAATTATACCCTGTGACCAAGTAAAATTTATCCCAGAAATATAAGTTGATTTAACATATAAAAATCAATTGATATAATACGCCACTTTAACAGAATAAATGGTAAAAACTCTATGATTATTTCATTAGATGCAGGAAAAAATTTGACAGAATTCATCACCTTTCATTATAGAAATGTTTAACCATCAGGCAATGGGAGTGAACTTTTTCAACCTGAAAAAGAGC
Organism: Symphalangus syndactylus; assembly: GCF_028878055.3. Classification (NCBI taxonomy): domain Eukaryota; kingdom Metazoa; phylum Chordata; class Mammalia; order Primates; family Hylobatidae; genus Symphalangus; species Symphalangus syndactylus. The sequence continues at coordinate 107,418,030 of NC_072426.2, read as the reverse complement.
ATCTGCAAAACCTACAGATAATATTGTAAATAATGGTGAAAGACTTTAAGCTAAGATAGGGGGGAAATAAGGTGAACTCTGGCCTCTTCTATTCACCATCGTACTGAATGTCCTAACTTGGGAAATTAGTCAAGAAGAAGACATAAACATCATTCCTATTGGGAAGGAAGAAGTAAAACTGTATCTTTTTACAGATGATACAATATTATTTTGATAAAATTGTAAGAGACCCACTAAAAACTACTAAAACTAATGAATAAGCGCTCTAAGTTTGCAGGATAGAAAAATCACCAAAAAAGAAATTAAGAAAACACTCTATTTAGAGGAATATAGAAAAATAATAAATACACAGAGATGCAAGAGCTGCATAGAGAAAAGTATAAAACACTACTGATAGGAGTTAAGGTTTTAAATGAATAGAAACATCTCAAATCCATTGATCAGGAGTCTTGCTGCTGTTAAAATTGCAATGTTGCCCCATTTAACTTACATATTCAACATCATCTTTTTCAAAATCTCAGCTGCCTTTTTTTTAAAAAAAATGATTATGTGATTCTAAAATTCATATAGAACTACAAGGCACAAGAGTAGCCAAAACAATATGGAGGACTGATACTTTCTGATTACAAAACTCACACAATCCTGAAGAACTCAAGACAGTGTGGTACGTGCACTATGAATAGATACATAGATCAAAAGAAAAGAATCCAGAGTCCAGAAATAAAGCTACACACTTAAAATCCATTGGTATTTAGCATGGTACTAAAACAATTTAATGGGGGCAAGAATAATATTTTCAATAAATATTGCTCTGGACAATATTTATTGTCTGTAGATCCACATGGCAAAGAATAATGGTGGACCTCTACCACACAGATACAAAAAATTAACTCTAAATGGATCATAGACCTAAAGGTAACAGCTAACATTGTAAAACTTTCAGAAGAAAACAGAGTAGATCATCATGATCTTGTGTAAAGCAATGGTTTCTTAGATATAATAGCAAAAGCAAACAGTGGCAAAAATAAAATAGATCCATTGGCTTACATCCTAATAAAAAATGTTGTGTCATAAATGATATTATCAAAAAAGCAAGAAAGATAACCAACAGAATAAGAGAAATATTTGTAAATCATGTATCTGGTAGGGACCCAGTACACAGAACACATAAATAACCTAAACTACTCAATAATAAGTAGATAGGTAGCTCAGCTATTTTTAAATGGGCAAAGAATTTGAATAGATATTTTTCAAAAAAAATCTACAAATGGACAAAAAGTATGTAAAAAGATGTTCAACAGTATTTGTCATGAGGGAAATGCAAATCAAAACCACAATAAGGTACTACTTTACATCCACTATGTTTGCCATAATCATAAACCAAATAATAAAGTTGGTTAGAATGTGGAGAAATGGAAGCCCACATGCATTGTTTCTGGGAATGTGAAATCACAAGCCACTTTGGAAAACAATTTGGCATTTCCTCACAATTTTAACATATGTACATATGACCCAGCAATTTCATGTCTACCTATATATCTAAGAGAAAGGAAAACATAGGTCCACATAAAATCTTGTACACGAGTGTTCATAGTATTATTATCTATAATTGCAAAAAAAGTAGAAATAACTCAAATGTTAATCAACTGATGAATAGATAAACAAAATGTGGCATACCTATATGATGAAATATCATTTGGGTGTGGAAAGACATGAAGTCCTGATATATGCCAACACATGGATGAACCTTGAAAGCTTTCTGCACAGTAAGAGGAGTCAAACATAAATAACCACATATTGTATGGCTCCATTTGCATGAAATGCCCATGATAGGCAAATGTATTGAGGCAGAAAATAGCTTAGTGGTGGCCTAGGGCATGGTGGACGTGTGGTGATTACTACTATTGGGTTTGAGGCTTCCTTTGGTGGCTAGTATAAAAATATTCTAAAATTCAATTGTGTTGATGGTTGATCAACTCTGTGAACATACAATAAAAATATTAAACTTTACCTCATAAGTGTAGAAATTTTGAAATTTAAATATAAATAGTGCTATTAAAAATAAAAAGCTGCAGTTTAAGAAAATATCAGATCTTCTTTTCTTTTCCATGTTTTTCATCAGAGATTTTTAATGTTACCATTTTCAAATTTATAATTGGCATAAAATCAGAAGACAGATTATTCCCCATGATAGGCTCCTATCCTTTGAATAATTTTGCATGCTAAGGATGAATTTCATTTTTCCACTTCTTCATAAATTCAGAACCTTATAAATAACTTTTTTTGTGAAAATTGTAAGCTCATTTCTTTCCAGTGCATTTTTGAGCCCTATGGTTACCTTGTGCACATATCTTCTGCCTTTTATTATTACTATTATTTTAAAATACTGGTGGCCAAACCTATGATAACATTTTTCTCACTCTTCTCTAACACATTTAGCTTTGTAGTTTTATTTATATATTTTCCCATGTGTATGCAGCTTATAGTTGAAAATTTAGATCAAATTATTGTCTTCGTAATATATTTCTTCATTTTCCTTTTTAATCTTCCTACTAAAGAATTTATTTTCTCATCATTGTTATAGTAGCTAAAACCACAAACATACACAAAATTCAGATGAAATCTATGAACAAAGGAAAGTGAACCCCAAAAGCAAATATAAGATCTCAAGGAGATCTATTTTATGTATTTTCTCTCCTGAATTAGCTTAAAAGGGCTTAAGACTGCCAACAGTTGGAAATAATAATTAAATATATAAATAACATAAAAAGGAAGCAAGACAAATAGCAAATAAAAAATTGAATTGGAGACAATTAAGTGATATTTAATAAGAAAAATCCTATGCACTTACTAAAGTTGAAAACTATATATCCAATTTTATGGCCTATAAAATTAGGATATTTTGTGCACATGTACCCTAAAACTTAAAGTATAATAAAAAAATTAGGATATTTCTAGACAAACATACTAATCTTACAAAGTTATTTTTTATGTTTACATGGTTCCTAAGTTAAAAGCAAATCATTTATGAGAAGTACCATTATTCCTAATCTGTAAAAGAAAATAAATTGAAACACACACTTGATGTATTAATTCAATAAATCTTTATCGATTATCTTTATGTATCAAGAATATGTCTAGATACCTGGGATACATCAGTGAACAAAGGAAGAAAAAGATTCCTACTTTTGTGGAACTTACACATTACCATGTAATGTAGACAATAAAAGTGAACTTAATAAGTTATATAATATGCTAAAGGAGGTAAATGCTATGAGAAGCAGTAAAAGTAAAGCAAGGTAAATGGGACGGGAGTAGCAGGGTGTATTTAAATAGGGTGTTTAGGAAAGCTTCATTGAGAAGGTATCATTTGAACAAAGACTGAAAGCAAGGCAGGGATAATCAACTGCAGGAATAGTCTGTAGTAGTTCTACCTGATCCATGATTTTGCTTTCCACAGTATCAGTTATCTGTGGTCAACCAGGGTCTGAAAATATTAAATGGAAAATCTCAGAGATAAATAATTCATAAATTTTAAATTGCATGCTGTTCTGAGTAGCATGATAAAATGTTATGCTGTTTCACTTTGTCCCACCTGGGATTTGAATCAACCCTGTGTTTAGCATGCCTTGCTGTAGGTGCCACCCACCTGTTAGTAGTTATCTTGGATTGACTGTCTTTACTGTCACAGTATTACAGTGCTTGTGCTCAAGTAATCCTTATTTTACCTAGTAATACTTTACTAATAGTAACTTAATTATTAGATATTATCATTAATTTCTTATTGTGTCCAGTTTATAAATTAAACATTACCATAGGTATGTATGTTCAGGAAAAACAGTATATAGAGAATCTGGTACTATCTGTGGTTTCTGGTATCCACTGGGGGCCGTGGAACATGTCTCCTGCAGATAAGGGGGACTTCCGTACAAAGAAAAGGAATCAGCCAGTGAAAAGGGGGATAAGGCTGGTGAGTAACTGTAATGTTTGAGGAACTACCAGGAAGCTACTATTTCTGGAACCATCTAAGAAAGAGGAAAAGTAGTAGGAGATGTGATTAGAAAAAGAAAGAATAAAAATGGGGAAAGAGGACTTTTTACCTTTTAAAATAAATTAGACTTACTCTAAGTGAAATGGGCAAGATTGAACAGAGGAGTGACACAATATAACTAAACTTTTAAGTCTTTTTCTGGCTATTCTGTTGAGAGTAAAACAAACTCATCAGGGAGGCTGCTGGAATGATCCAGGCGAGTAATGGTTGTGGCTTGTGTTGTGGGTAGTGGAGAAGGTCCTACCACAAGGAGGTGGATTTATTACATATTGGGTGTGTGTACGCATTTCAATACATAAATGTAGCATATAGATGTATATCTTAAATGAATAAATGGATATAAGGACACCGAATATAGTTTAACAAGAAAATGACAAGATAGCCTAAGAACATCTCTGGTATAAATAGACTTTTTTTATAAATTGACTTTCGATCATTAAAAAATGTAAAATCGTAAATATAATAGTCTTATATGACTTATAAGAGATCAAACCCTTGGACATCCAGTAGTAATAAGAACTCTTAGCCACCTTTGGGACAAGATGGCTAACTAGAAGCAGCTGGTGTGTGCCACTCTCATAGAGAGAAATACAAGGGGCAAGTAACCAGAGCACCTTTAACTGAAATACCCAGGTACATGCACTGGGATTCATCAAGAAAACAATTTTACCCATGCAGAATGGAGAAAAGGAAGGCAGGACAACTGCCCAGCTGAGAGTGAGATGGAGCCTGGGAAGCCTCCCCTGCCCAGGGAAGCAATGGGTGAGTGAGTGAGAGACCTCAGATACCCACACGTTTCCCATGGATCTTCGCAACCCTTGAGTCAGGAGATAACCTCATGAATCTACCACACATGGGCCTTCAATCTGAGATGCAGAGCTGCAGGGAGTCCCAGCAGAGCAGCTGCTCAGGCACACATGGAGCCCTGAGAGCTTTAGATACCAGCTTCCTGGCAAAAGTGGCTAAACTCTGGCAAAGTGGGAGGTCAGACCCCTTTCCATACCCTTAGGAAAGGGGCTGAACAGCAATGGTCTGCAGGCACCACTTCCAAGGCACCTGGCAGGATAAGACCCACTGGCTTGGAACTCCAGCCAGACACAGGTAAGCACTGTTACACCTCCCTGAGACAGAGCTCTCACAGGGAAAGGTGGGCTGCCATCTTTGCTGTTTCACAGCCTTAGCCATTAATGTCTTTGGGCTCTGGGAAATCCAAGGTGACTAGAGACTGGGGCAGTCACTTGGCACAGCGCAGCAGCTCTGTGAAGAGATGGCCAGACTGCTTTGTCACGTGGGTCCCAAATCCTGTTTCTCTTCACTTGGTGGGATCTCACAGACCGGAGTCTACAACCATCCCCACCAGTGTTTTCCAGCTAGCAGTATTTCCAAATCTTTCTGAGACACAGCTTCCAAAGAAAGACACGGGCCGCCATCTTTGTTGTTTCACAGGCTCAGCCATAGTTGCCCTTGGACTTTGAAGAGTCCAAGGTGACTAGGAGTTAGAGTGGATCCCCCAACACAGCACAGCTGCTCTATATAAAAGCGCCAGACTGCTTTTTTATGCAGGTCCCCAATCCCATTTTTACTCACTGGGCAGGACCTCTCGACTCCCCCCCGAGTCACCCTCCATTGTGTTTGGGCTGGCAACAGGTTCATACCTCCCTGAAATGAATCTCCTAGAGGGAGGTACAGGCCTCCATTTTTGCTGTTTTGCAGCCTTCACTGTTGACACTTTCCGGTACTGAAAAACCCAAGGTCAATAGGCACCGGAGTGGACCCCAGTATAACGCAGGAGTCCTGTGAAAAAGTGGCCAGACGGTTACATGGATCACCAATCCCATATCTTCTCACTGAGCAGGTCTTCCCAGCCTGGGTCACCAGCCACCCACCACTAGGACTATTGTGCCAGTAGCAGCTCTGCAACTCCCTGTGACAGAGCTCCCAGTGGAAGGGGTGGGTTGGTATCATTGCTGTCTTGCAACCCTCTTTCTTGCTGTCTCCAGGCCCTGATAAGTCCACAGGACAAGAGGATTTTCTGGACCCCCAGCACGGGGCACCCACCTCATGGAAAACTCTCAATAAACTAGATATTGAAAGAATATACTTCAAAATAATAAGAGCCATCTATGAAAAACCCACTGCCAACATCACACTGAATGGGCAAAAGATGGAAGCCTTTTCCTGGAAAACTGGCAAGAGGAAAGATACCAAATCTCACCACTCCTATTTAATATAATATTGGAAGTCCTGGCCAGAGCAATCAGGCAAGAGAAAAAAATAAAGGGCATACAAATATGAAGAGAGAAGGTCAAATTATCCCTCTTTGTTGACAACATGATTCTATATCTAGAAAACCTCATAGTCTCAGCCCAAAAGCTCCTTGATCTGATAAACAACTTTGGGAAAGTCTCAGGATACAAAATCAATGTACAAAATTCACTAGAATTCATATGTACCAACAACAGCCAAGCCAAGAACCAAATCAGGAATGCAATCCCATTCACAGTTACCCTAAAATATAAAATACCTAGTAATACAGCTAACCAGGGAGGTGAAAGAGCTCTACGATGAGAATTACAAAACACTACTCAAAGAACTCAGAGATGACACAAGCGGAAAAATGTCTCTGCTCGTGAATATGAAGAATCAATATCATTAAAATGACCATACAGTCCAAAGCAATTTATAGATTCACTGCTATTCCTATTAAACTACCAATGACATTCTTCACAGAACTAGAAAAAAACAATATTAAAATTCATATGGAACCACAAAAGAGCCTGAATAGCCAAAGCAATCCAAAGCAAAAAGAACAAAGAGGCATCATGCTACCTGACTTCAAACTATACCACAAGACTACAGTAACCAAAGCAGAATGGTTCTGGTACAAAAACAGGCACATAGGTCAATGGAATGGAATAGAACCCCCAGAAATAAGGTCATAGATACAACCATCTGATCTTAGACAAAGCTGACAAAAACAAGTGATGGGGAAAAGGGTCCCTATTCAATAAATGGTGGTGGGATAACTCACTAGTCATATGCAGAAGAGTGAAACTGGACCTCTTCCTTACACCATACACAAAAATCATTTCAAGATGGATAAAATACTTACATGTAAAACCCAAAACTATAAAGACTCTGGAAGACAACCTATACAATACTATTCTGGACATAGGAATTGGCAATGATTTCATGACAAGGACCCCAAAAGCAATTACAACAAAAGCAAAAATTGACAAATGGGATCTAATTATTCTTAAGAGCTTCTGCACAGCAAAAGAAACTATCATCAGAGTGAACAGACAACCTACAGAATGGGAGAAGATATTTGCAAACTATGCCTCTGACAAAGGTCTAATATCCAGCATCTATAAGGAACTTAAACAAATTTGCAAAAAAAAAAAAAAGTTACAAAGTTGGCAAAGAACATAAGCAGACACTTCAAAAGAATATATATATATATATATATATATATATATGCAGCAAACACAGAAAAAAAGTTCAATATCACGGATTATTAGAAAAATGCAAATGAAAACCACAATGAGAGATCATCTCCCACCCGTCAGAATGACTATTATTAAAAAGTCAAAAAGCAACACATGCTGGCTAGATTGTGGAGAAAAATGAATACTTATACACTGACAGTGGGATGTAAATTAGTTCAGTAATTGTGGAAAGCAGTGTGGCGATTCCTCAAAGAACTAAAAAGAGAACTACCATTCAACCCAATAATCCCATTACTGGGTGTGTATCTAAAGGAATATAAGTCATCCTACCATAATGACAATGATACATGCGTGTGTATGTTCATTGCAGCACTGTTCACAATAGCAAAGATATGGAATCAACCTAAATGCCCATCAATGGTGAAGTGGTTAAAGAAAATGTGACACATATACACTATGGAATACTATGCAGCCATAAAAAAGAATAATATCATATCCTTTGCACAATGTGGGTAGAGCCAAAGGTCATCATGCTTAGCAAACTAATGCAAGGACAGAGAACCAAATACTGCATGTTCTCACTTATTAGTGGGAGCTAAATGATGAGAACACACAGACACAAAGAGAAGAACAACACACACTGGGGGTTACTTGAGGTGGAGACTGGGATGAGGTAGAGAAACCGAAAAAAAAAATTACTCTTGGGTACTAGGCTTAGTACTTGGGTGATGAAATAATCTGTAAAAACAAAGCTCTGTGACATAGTTTACCTACAAATAACACACCTGTATATGTACCCCTAAAATTAAAGGTTAAAAAGCCACCCTTAGCCATCCTGTAGTAATATGTTTCAGTAGTAACTGTAGCAATTATTTTGCTATGTATAGGACATAGACATGGACACAGACATAGTCATATACATATACATACACTTAGACATAGGCATAGACATATAAGTTACACTTAGACATAGATATAAACATATACTTGCTCTCTCACTAACACACAATGTATATTACTTACAGCCTTATCATTAATTACCATCATCTTGTATTGAACAAAGCCTCAAAGCCTCAAGCAAAACCTTCATAATTGATGACTTAAAAGATATAGATTGCCTATACCATCCTTTCATTGGAAGTGTACCACTGCATTCTCTCATTAAGTTATTATTCTAGGAGATCATATGACCCAGATTTTTTCAGTATATCTTATTGACTCAGGGGTGGGCACATTAGCCAGCCTAAACCTACTGATCCTCTTTGTAATTTGAATTAAAGGCATATGGTTAGATAGACAGTGACAGTTCCTGGATCTAAGTTCATTTTGAGTCAAGGTCAGACCTGAACTAGAGATAACAAAACCCACTTTGCTATTATGAAAGAGTAAGAACTAAAAGCTTTAAAGGATGAAAGATTTTGTGTGTGTGTGTGTGTGTGTGTGTGTGTGTGTGTGAGAGAGAGAGAGAGAGAGAAAGTTTAATGGAGGAAATAGACTCAAATAGTTATTAAGTGATCCTATGATGGATCATCCTCCTTTATTGAAATCATTTAAGTGCAGTTTTGTACGTTGCAATTTAGTTATCCCTAGTTTAGATGCTATACTAAAGCAATGTTTTCTAAATTTAGGGAATGTTCTTTTTCTTCTTCTCTTTACCCTGTCAAAACAATTCAAATACTACAACATTTTATGTTCTTTTTCTTCAATGCTTATGACCATTCAAGGTTCATTTCAATATCAACTTTGAGTTTAAATATATATTTTCTTATGATATGTTTATATTATTTAAGCACTTTGAGTGTATTTATAGTGATCATTTTATATTAAAAGAATTCTCTTTTACTAGTATTCTTTCAGCATGCAGCTTTAGTAAGACTTTTCTCAACTTGCTGCTCTCATAATATATATTTCTTTGCTTCTGTCTTGACCCTTTTGAAATAACATAGTCATGTTTACCGCTTTCAAATCCTCTAGAATCTCTCCCAAGTCTAGTGAACTTTAAAAAATGTCAGTTAAAGGTTCACTGGTTCTCTTGTTCACTTCCTTTAAAATTCATGGATAGCCGCCATTGAGATCACTGCTCTGTCTGTTTGAAGCATAGTTCCTTTAGCAGTTTTACTTTTTATCTGTATCTGTCTTTTCCTTACAATCTTATGAAATCGGTTTTGGATGAAAAATATTTTATCATTTTATTCTGAATGCAAATTTAAATAAATATTTTTATTATATATAACTAAAATGATAATGACAATTCTGTTGTGGAAAATGATTTTTGATATCTGAAATTAAAATCAGAGGAAACAGGTGTAGTTAAAACTAATGGTTATATAAGTGTTTTCTTAAAGCTGTTTTAAATACCTTATTAAAAGTTATGCTTATATAGAAAGATTCAATGACATTAAAAACCTTTTATCTTATTTCTTAGAAATTATGTGCAAAACATTACTACATACGTCGTAATTTTTTCTGTGATAACAGAGTTCAGTGAAGCAATATGTATACATATGTATGTAATATATATATATGCACATTGCTCTAAAAAAGAGAGACTATTTTTAAATGATATTTCTATTATTCAAACTTTGTACATCTAGTCATGGTAGGTTTAACTAACCGAAAATTCATAAGTATACAGAAACCTATGTTGAGCTGATAGTTTAATAAAGAAACTATAGGTATATATAGCAAAATAAGATGAGTAACTTTCTAAATAAAATTTTAACACTATTTTGAATTCAAGTTTATACGTTTAATAGTTTTATACGGTTTAATTTTAGATTAATACATTTTCAGAAAGTTACCCTTTATGTAAGTAATTATTTGCTTGAAATTGACACATCATTTGTTTGGAATTTGGGAAATTAAATTTCAGGCAGCCTTCACAGTTTATTTCCACAGATTATTGGAAATGATGTTACATTTTACAGCATATTTTATCATAGTATATTCATAGAGTAATATTGTCAAATAAGTAAGTTATTTCATAATGTATATATGGCAAGAAATTAATGTCCATTAAACCATGTTTACATGACATGCTAAACAGTTAACCTTTTCAGGATCTAAAGCTATACTCCATCTAAAATAAGACATGCCTGAAATTTGTCAAGAAGGGGAAAAAACATGACTATTGATGATTGATATGCATCATTGAAGAAGTTCTAACTTTTAGCATGCTGCACAGAAACTGGTATAACATGCCTTCAGTATACTAACATTCATATGCTCAGTTTTGTTTTGTTTTGTTTTGGCAGTTGACAAGAAGTTAATTTGCTCTAGTGAAAATCCCTCATTCCAACCTTTCTGTATAAATATCTCTTCCTTGCTGTTTTAATGTGGTGCACACTATAGCCTCACAAACCTATTATTCTGATATAATCTGCGGTGTTGTAACTAAAGTTACTGGCTTAGTCTTATTTGCACAGGGTAATGGAAGAAAAGGACAGGGAGAGATTTGTTAAAGAATATACAATTAAAGCTAGATAGGAGGAATAAGTTCTAGTGTTCTATACCACTGTTGGGATGACTGTAGTTAACACTAGTAGACTTTCAAGTAGCTAGAAGAAGGATATTGAATGTTCCCAATACAAAAAAATGATAAATGTTTGAGATGATAAGTATGCTAATTACCCTGAACTGATCACTACACATTATATGCATGGGAAATTCAATGTACTCAATAAATATGTACAAATATTATGTATCAGTTTAATAAAAGAGAATATTTTGGAATAAGTGTAGCATTAGGAGCCTGGTGAAGCCAAACAAGGGTGAAGGCCTGGCCAGAATGTGACCAAAGGCTCTATTCCTGGCTTCGGTAACACATGAAAATGGACATTGAGTTCTTCCTTCACTGCAGTCCTGCCTCAAGTGAGCTGTGCCTGTACCCTAGAACTAGGAACATTAGCTCTTCCTTTCCTCAACATCTACTTCTTCAGCATTCTGCAAAGGCTTCAGCTGGAGTGAAGTCTTCCAAGACGCAAGATTTTTCCACATCACTTCCTGATTGAAAACGTTGCTTACGTTGTCCCAGGATACCCATTCTTGACCATGACGTATTATATTTGAATATACACTGATGGATTTAGTTTGCTAATATTTTTATCACAGATTTTACATTCTTGTTTGTAAGAGAGACTGGACTATAATTTTTTCTTTCTTTATATTAATATCTTTTTCTTATTTTGCAATTAAGTTTATACTACCTTGTAAGTGTTATGGAAACACACTTTTATTTTTAATTCTCTTGAGAAATTTTTAACAAAAACTAATCTATTTCTTGAGAAGTTATAAAAAAATGTTCTCAATCTTTCCTTTTACACCTGGGAAAATTTTAACTACTGTTTGTTTTTAACGATCATAGAATAATAAAAGCTTTTTTTTTTCTTCAAATTTCTCTTTAGTAGATATTCACAAGTTACTCATTCTAGAATTTTTTCATTTCCCAACTAATATTGTTTATTTGTGTCTTTTCTTATTTTTTGATTGATTTTACAAGCTGTTTATGACTTTTATCAGCCTATTTAAAAAAGATACTGCTTTTGGTGGTTTCTCTAGAATATTTCTATATTCAAATTAATTTCTATTATCATATTTATTAGTTTCCTTTTGAAAAATTTTAGATACTTTTTAAAACATCTTAAGTGATACATTTAAGTATTAGCTCCACCTCTTTTTAAGGCTAAAATTTTCTAATTACTACTTTGGTTTCAGCCATCTCAATGAAATATGTAATGTTTTATAATTGTTCAATTTTTTTAAAAACTTTCAAATTTTAATGATATTTCTGATGTGTCACTTACTTAGCTTTTTTAATTTCCATATTAATATGACTTTTAAAAACCATTATTTTATTAATTTAACATACATGCTAGTGTTTCCAAGCTTCCTGTTCATTTTTCACAAATCTTTGCCTTTCTTTTGGTTTATTTTTTAGTTTTTCACTAAATTCACTTGCATTATCTGCTCACTTAGAAATTATTCACCCTATTACTGGGTGAATAATAATTCTGCTTACTCCCCTATTGACTTATGTAATAGTTTATTATGTTTGTTTTCTCTCTTTTTAACCCAATGATTTATTTATTATTTTTACCATTGTATATGGTAAGTGCTTGCTTATATTTACCTGTGAAATTACTATTATATTTTGATGACCACATTTTCTTATACTGCAGGCTTTTTCTGGTATTATTTTTATTATTATTTTTTATTATATTTTTGAGACAGAGTCTCACTCTGTCGCCCAGGCTGGAGTGCAATGGTATGATCTCGGCTCACTGCAACCTCTGCCTCCCAGATTCAAGAGATTCTCCTGCCTCAGACTCCTGAGTAGCTGGGATTTCAGGTGCCCACCACCACGCCCGGCTACTGTTTGTATTTTTAGTAGAAACAGGGTTTCACCATGTTTGATAGGCTGGTCTTGAACTCCTGACCACAGGTGATCTGCCCACCTCAGCCTCCCAAAGTGCTGAGATTACAGGCATGAGCCACCGCACCTGGTTAACATTAATTTAAAAAGTAAGGTAAAATTGGAGATTGTTCAGTAATGGAAGAGTGACTGGCAATGACTTTGGCCTCATCACAAAGCTCGTCTTCCTCGTAGAGATTGTGACTGCCTGATTTGTGTTTCTGAGCAATACCAGTGGTTAAAAATCTTTTCCAACACATTCTCTATTACCTTGCACTTTGTTTCAGAGGTCAAAGGCTGCATAGTTTCAAATGTTTATGTTGTTGCTGTTCAGCAACCCCACATTAGTTATTGTTGGGAAAAAATATTCCAGCTTATAGAACAAAGTTTATTTTTTAAACATAAATTGCAAAATTTAATTTTTTTTATCTTTCCTTGAATTACTTATATGGGTACTTTCTGAATCACATCCTCACACATACACATACACTGTTAAAACACATTCACACACACACACACACACACACACACAGCATTTGTTCCTCAAGGTTTAGTCTTACTTTTATTTATCCTTATTCTACACTTTCTCAAAATTTTTTTGTCTTTGTTTTTGTTTTGTTTTTTGAGACATAGTCTCCCTTTGTCACCCAGGTTGGAGTGTAGTAGCATGATATGGGCTCACTGCAACTTCTGCCTCCCGGGTTCAACAGATTCTTATGCCTCAACTTCCTAAGTAGCTGGGACTACAGGCATGCACTGCCACACTCAGCTAATGTTTTGGGGGGAATATTTTTAGTAGAGACAGGGTTTAGCCATGTTGCCCAGGCTGATCACGAACCACTGGCCTCAAATGATCCACCCACCTTGGCCTCCCAAAGAGCTAGGATTACGTGTCCATAGCCAACTTTTATCTTGCACCTGCTTTAATTACCATCAATACCACAGAAGACTTAAATGTTTACATCTGCAGGCTGGATGGAGATCTCTTCTCTGAGACTGAGACTTGAATTCCTATTTAACCTCCCTCCCCTCCACATCCACACATTAATTCTGCCTCTTCTCCAATCTGTTTTCTATAAGATAACCAACACAGAACTTTCAACATACAAAATCAAACCCCACAATTCTGGTGCAAAGTATGTTAATGATTTCACACTGTTCTAAGTAGGAAAACCAAAATCCACAACATGAACTAAACACACCTGTGTAATGGAGCCCTACTTCATTCCAGCAGCCTTTTATTCTTCTCATACTCACTTTAATATTCCTGGCTTGTCTAATTATTCAAATGACTAATGTTACCTTCTGCTGCCAGTCATTTCCTGAGACTTACCCTTCTTTGTAGACTTTTATTTTTACTGAGAACACATTTGTACTCCGTTTAGATCTCTGGTTTCCCAACATTTCCTCACTGACATATCCTTGTGCTCCTTATTTTTGTAGACATCTTCTATTTTATGCTCACAACACCATGCGAAGCCCTTAGCAGCTGTAGCATATATTTTTTCTGATTACATAATTAGTTTCATATGATAAGCTCAATGGAGCAGGAATGTAATAGATCTGTTCACTATTTTATCCATAATATCTATCAAGGAGAATAGTGTCTACTTGTCCTCACTTGATATTATGAATACATTAAATAGTAACCAACCACATTAGGCTCTCATCTTGTTGTCTCTAATGATCCCTTACAGCATCTGTATTAGTCTGTTCTCACGCTGCTATGAAGAAATACCCGAGACTGGGTAATTTATAAAGAAAAGAGGTTTCATTGACTCACAGTCGTGCATAGTTGGAGAGGCCTCAGGAAACTTACAATCATGGCAGAAGTCACCACTTTACAGGGTGGCAGGAGACAGAATGTAAGCCAAGTAAAGGAGGAGACCCTTTATAAAACTGTCAGCTCTAATGAGAACTCACTCACTATCATTAGACAAGCCTGGGGAAAACAGCGCCCATAATTCAATTATCTCCACCTGGTCCCTTCCTTTACACATGTGGATTCAAGGTGCAATTTGGGTTGGGACACAGAGCCAAACCATGTCAATGTCTTTCAAATTTTATTTAATTATTGATTTGGAACTACTTATCATAATGTTTATTTTAGAAGTTAATATGTATGCCAGGAGAAACTGAGTTGGCAATAAAATTTGAAACATTATAGGCACTCAAAAATATTTGTTGATTCAATGAAGAATTGGACACTGTGTGCACATATCGTGGATAGTTACGTTGAAGTACTATCAACCCTAAAGAATCCTGCCTTCAAATTTGAAATTTAATTGTCATTATTTGTCTTCAGAGTTCATAGCACTAATGATCTTAAATATAAACTATTTCTTTACAGTTACGAAGTGAAAAATGTAAGGGTAAACATTAGTAGGGGTGTGTATAGAAATTACATCAATGCCAATGACATACTCAGCAGTGGGGGGCTATAACAGTAGTTTTGTAGGGCCCGGAAGGACTCATCCACAGTTACACTTGGGCAAAGGTCCCAAGGTTGGTAGCTTCAACCCCCAAACCAGAGAACATTAACTTTCCTTCATTTTGGTGCATTAGAGTCACCTGTGCACAATTATCTAAAAGGCCTAAGAGATGTAATTTTCTTTTATTTCCACAGTTAACTCTAATCTTGCCATAAGGTCTCTAGTCCTTCCTGGGAACAGGGAGATACGGTTTAACCCCTGGTTGAGTTCATTTCAGAAAGTTGAGAGGTCTGGACAAAGAATAACAGAGATCTTTGACTCATCTCCAGGCCCACAGGGAGAACTAGGGGAGTGAAATCTGTCAGGATTTGTCCACAAGTTTTCTAGGGTAGTGAAGAGAAGGTGGGGAGCTGGGGTGAGTAACTGCTGCTATCACTGTTGCCGTTTGTGTTTTGGGTTGTTGACAGGGGCTTCTCAGGGCACTTTGAGGAGGGGGTTTATAGTAATGTGCCCTATATCATGCCACTCTCTCTTATTAGCTTAGGTAAGATTACTTCTGGAGAAGTACTAACCAAATCTCTAAAGTTTCTTGGGGCCACTAGGCAAAGTAATCTTGAAGGCTCTAGACTCTTATGTTTTTCTTCTTAGGTTTCAACAACTTACTGTGTGGCAGAGTTTTTATCAGTATTGGGGAACTGCTTAGAGCACCTCAACTCCCACGAGTCCCAACTCCATTTCTGATCCTATTGCTGGAAGCCTACAAACAGTGGTTATAGCCGCTAGGAGCAGCTAGGGAGCAGTTAGGAAGCTGATTCTCTAGTTTTGTTTTTTCAGATCTCTCCACTGGATCTCTAACCTGACTCACTAAGGGAGTTTAGCCAGGATTCAAGAGCAAAAGACAACCAAAGACCCCCCACTTGGAACCAAAAACCATATATAAACAACCTGTTGGCATCCTCCAAGCATGCTGCACTCCTGCTAGCCCTTCCCAAGAGCAATTGGCATGGCCGGCCAACTGCCCCACTGGCTCTACTAGCACTTCCCGACACTTACTGTTGAAGTACTCAGCAGGGCCCTCAGACTCTTGTAAATAATCCACTGGCACACTCCTTTAGAATGTCAGAGAGGCTCCAATAGCACCTCTCAAACGTGCCCTGCAGCATCTTTCAGCTTTTGGCTCTTCATAATGGCATTCTGCTTAATTGATTACCCTTTTGCTGAGCCAGGTTTTCAGAAGCTCAGGTGAGCTAGAGAGGGCTAAACTTCCAGGTGTTGAAGTAGCCAATTAAAGTCACAAGCCAAAATGGAAATAACAGTCAAGCCTCTAACCACTCTCTGTGATCATATAACCAAGAGGCTACACTAGAGAAAGCATGAACTTCCGCTTGTTTCATTTCCCACCATGGATGAGAAATAGTTTGTTTTACTATATCCTCTTTTAAGTTTTTCCTCAGGAAGAGAGACCCCTTGGATCCCTAAAAAGGATATTCTCTGAGTATTAATGGAGAAGTGGATCCATGATGTAAAAACATAGATTATAGCAGCCATGGAAGCAAGCCACTCAAATCTCAGGAATCCTCAATAGAGAAATTGCTGTTCAAATGAGAGAAGTGCAGTTAGTTAACAGTCTCCAGCTGTTAGCATCCTCAGGCTCTGACTCAGCTTTCTAAAGTCACGCACTTCCTAATCAGGCCACAGCCAATGACTCACTTGATAAAGGTATTAGAGTGTGGTCACTACTACCCAACCTAGAAATTCTCCATAGGTAGCTTATGATACAAATGTTGACACCAGACCACAGGGTCTGTGGAAATGATTTTGGACTTGTGTTTGTAAAATTTGTATTCAAATTTTAATGAAAGAAACATTAAGACTACTTTGTTTTTATGCTTCTTGGAAAACCATTGAACTCTATTTCTTATTGATACACACTATATGTGTGGGTATGTTCACAGATTATTTTATAAACTGAGAAAGAAAAAAATACACTAAAAGGTTTATAGGTTTTAATTCTCCTAAAATATTCCTGGGAATTACATGAGCATAAAATAATGCTTCTACAATGGCCTGTAATTCAGTTTTGAATTGAAGCATATTGTAGTTGCCAGTGAAAAAGTACAAAATCACATCAAATGTATTATGTTTAGTTTTGAATCAAAAGTGAGACTTGGCAATTCTATACTTACATTTAATAAACGACCAATCTATTTTTTAAAAATTATAATCATTTAATTATTGAGTAAATTACAGTGAACTATTTTAATTTAATTAATAAATTCAGCAATCATCAATATTTTCTCATCATACTGTCAAAAGTTATTATTTAGGGAAGAATTGAAAACTTTAAATTTTCACCCAACTATTAATTCAACATCATATAAATACAATGTATTCTAACCTGCCTAAGTACCTTAGAATTTCCATCATTTATAACAGTTTTAGAAATGGTAGTTTATATATGGCTGACTCAGAGCACTAATATAAAATAATCTGCATTCTCTATGGAGACATTGTCATATTTGTGAATCTACATATTTTACTGTTTAACATGCTACTAGATCTATTTGAAGTTTTTTTTCAATAACATGTAGTCTAATCTTTTAAAAAGGCAAGACAATCACCAATGTTACATACCTTTATTATGCAACTGTAACACATATATTTACTCAAATCACTAATTAATCAGACAAATTCTACATGCAAATTCAGTCTATATGATGTCAAATAAAACACTTGTAAATTCGTACACATAAATTAATACACATATTTATTAGGGAGAAAAGAAATTTAAAAACAGTGAAAGGATTTGAAAATTACATATGGTAAAAAAGAGTTTTAAGTAATGATATATACATTTGAATTTATTTAATATCATATACATATGGATTTGAGTCATAATATTTCAAATATCCAGATACACTTTTCTAATTACTTATACAATTTAGAACTGAGAAGCAGTCCATAAATGAGCAGGGCAAGCTAGTATTTTTATCCACAATATAAGCCATTCCAATGAAGGCAGTTTTTCTGGTAAGTCACCATCAGTTTCTCCTTGGACTCAGAGTTTGAAGCGACCCCTCTCTCATATGCCTGCTTAGAAAAGTATGACCTTCACAGATTAAAAACGTCATGAAAATTGTTAAAGATTAGAAGTCACTATACTTGTTGTTACAAATTCTAAGCAATAAAGAAATATTTAGAATATATAAACACTGGTGATATTGTTCTCTACTACTTAGCAAATATGTCTACCTCCTAAGTTTAGAAATCAAAGAGTTTCCAGAATATAATTATCAAGTAGCATGTTAATAAATGTATTATTCACACTTAAATAGATTTATCCTATATATTTGTAATCCAAAATAATTTTATTATTCTAACAATAATCAGTATATAACTAATAATATTATTTTGGGTTACTAAAATCTGAGAAATAAAAATCTATTAAAATGTAAATAAAACATTTATTACATTGCATCTTCCCATCATATTTTTCTTACAGAGTATGCCTCTTTAGAACTTAAATGGATTCAGACAAAATAGTTTGTCAATGGATTTTATGGTCAATGTGTGTCACATGTCAATGTAGGTAAGTATATATCAATAGTAGGCAATATAGTTTATAATATAGTAACAAAACAATTTTTTAATTATAGAAAACATAGGTTGTCCAAATGGAATTTATATTCATTTGCACTAAAGTATACAATACGTATTCAGCTTCACATATTCAATTTCACTGATTGAAATTCCTTTCCCTTGTCTTCAGGAGTCCTGTTCTATTAAAAGAATAATTTGTAAGCTGAAAACAAAAAAAAAAAATGAGTGGCAGAGCACTGACTTTTCAAAGAATTTTCAGATGCTATGCCTATATTAGCCAAATAAAATGTTTAAAAAATAGATAAAAATGGGAAAATTGACTCATTCATTGGTTGAATTGCCATGAAATGATCTAATTCTACTGATTTTCCTATTCTCCTGAACAGACTACCTATTGGGATTTCCTATTGGCTGTAGGCTGGACCTGATGAACATAAGCTTTCAGAGAGATTGCGGCTGACAAGACATTAGAGAGGACTCTTTAGGGGTTCAGACTGAACTTGTATCTCTCTTTTATACCTGGCATAATAGCCTAAGGAAGTCTTTTGATGCCGTTGCAGCAGCAATTGCAGCAACAGCATTATCGGTATTGCCCCAGTGGGTAGTAATGCATCAGCCAACCATTAGTAGAGAAACAGGAATGCAGAAGGAGTCTCAGAATGTAGGTGCAATGGTAGTAGTTAACTCTATGTCACTTTCAGGAGCAAAACACTGTAGCCATCCTTTGCTTTAGAACTTTCTGTTTTGTCAAGCATGTCAATGTTAATTCATTGGCACTATTATCTAAACAATTGTTTCTAAAATAAGTAATATAAAACTTTGTGACAGAAATTTAAGACATGTAAACCCATTTGCATGTACACTTTCAGAAAGTGCTTATTTTATGGAATCAGAAAGCTCCATTTTTTTCAAATACAAAGTTATGTTTTGTTTTGCTTTTTGCTTTGCAAAGCGTGTTAAAAATGTATATTCACGTTTTTCCTTTACAATTAAATTGTGTGTAGATATGTTTGCTAGTCTTAACTTCCTGACAAATACTTTTAAAGTGCTGTATCCCGACAAAAATTATCCATATTCCTGAATCATTTCTGATCTTTGCTTTTCATATGACTCACTAACAATTCACAGCTTCTGTAATTGAAACTCCTTCATGCTGTTTGGAAAGCCTTGCCTTAACACTTAACATTTGAGACAAAGACAATATGCAGTTTAGAAGAAACGTAAACATTTAAATACTATGCATTAAGAGCATTTGTGTCTTTAAATAAAAGCCAAATAATCTAATTACTCTAAATGAAGTGAGGAAACAGCCTAAACCCTTCCTCATCATGCTGTAATGTTTTATGAAGAATTTTATATCCCATGTGTTGTGTTGTCATATCCTTCTGATATCAATATGGATGTGAAACAGTTCATGAATTTAGAGTGTACCACAATATACTACCTAGGTGACATCTCATAAAACTACCTTTTATGTCAGAAGGGTAAGTCAGTTCCATTTTATTACACATTTACTGGTGATATCAAAATATATTGAATAATGCATATTCTTTGCCCAGTAGTTTTTAGAACTTCATTGCAATATATCATATAATATTGCAATATATCATTGCAGTTTAGCAATATATCATATAATATTCATGAATTGCTTCCTGATTGCTTTAATAAATGGACAATTAGTAACTAGGAACTTAGAACATATTTTTCTGTATAAGTAACTGTATCAAACATTGCAGAACTGCTGGTATACTTAAATATTTGTGCTTTGTTGAAATGAATGAAAGAATAATTCCTGGCTTAAAATGGCAGCCCAGATAATTCACTAAATAAAGTGAAGAACATACGGTCACAAATTTTATTTTTTGTGTGTTTGTATGTGTTTTATTTAATCTAATTATATTACAATGGAAAAATCCACCAAACAGAACTATTTTGGCAATAGTATGTAAGAAGTCTGAAACTGTAGTAAGTCCTCAAATTATTAAATTAAACATATAAAGTATAGAGAACATGTCGCAAATAGATGTTTCAGAATTTCACACCTTGTATATTAGAAAATATCACCACTTGAATCAGGGCAGCTTCATATTATTATTTATCAGTAAAACATATGAATGTCCATTCCAACAAAGAGTCATGTAGCCTATGTAAATTGTGTTATATTTTGCTGCCAGGTGGGTTACAAATAAACTTCTTATTTTAAACACTTTTGTGTTTTTAGATTTGCAAATAATAGATTTAACACTGTCAGACTAAATTGAACTGTACAGAAAAAGTATTAAAATAACTTACAAAGCAGAATTCAGCGTAAGAAATGGTAGAGAATTATGGAAGTGAAAACTATGCTTCAAAGTGCATCAAAAGGGCATCTTACTTATGTGTACTTTGAGTGCCTTTATATTGCAATACTGAAGAACAACATTCCCCTGTATCTTTTAATTAAAAATCTTGGGAGGGGATTCAAATTTGTCATATGAAAATAGAGTGCCCTCCAAAAAGACGTGCTGGGCTCTTGATAACCTACCATACATTTCATTTACAGCTATTATACTTTGAGATTAATATATATATATTTCTAAAAGGAAGCATCAGGCATTGTTCATTTCACTTAGCACTCCGATGTAATACTATTTGTAAATTGAACAATGCACAACTTGACAAAGAAATCTTTCTGTTGTTGTGGACATTAAGAGGTTCAACAACTACTCTTATGAAGATGTGTAGAAGTACACTGTCCTTTAAGGAGAGACTTATGCTCTTAATCATTTCCAGTTTATGCAGTGCTGGAATCAACTGCTGAATAAGTATGCTTATATGAATACAACATTTAATACAAATTCGAGTTGAGTCAACCCCAGATAATGTTGTAGCATTTCTACTGTTGCTGTGTATATTATATGACATCTCCGACCTAGGGCGTCTAACTCACTACAACTTAGCAATAGATATTAAGCATCTCCAAATAACTACATTTTTATACATCTATGGAACTGTGTATGGAGGTATTTTTTGAAGAATTTTTATCACTAATTCATCTGCTCCTAAAATTACTGTATTTTAATACAGTAATCAATTTACTGTATTACTACTTGTCTTATTGAATTGGAAGATTTCTCTATGAATGGCATTTTGTAGATAATATATTAGTAAACAGAAGCATATTTAGAACAAAAACTGTGGTTTAAACAAAAAAGTTGTGATAGTACCTACTGTCATGTGGCAATTCACAGTAATTTTTCTCTTAATAACTAATTTTGAAGAAGCTAAATTTTATATAAATTGTAGACTGAAATAAGTCCTGTGCAAAAATAAACTACTACTTGTCAGAGACACTAAATAATATCAATTAGTGTAAATTATTCATATAAAATAATGCTAGTGCATATACTAGTATGATATAAAGGCAAAGACTCTTCAAATATGATTAGGGTAATAGATTATTTATACTTGAAAAATATCTGTATATTACTTCAGAATGACTAATGGTAAAATATGTTTTAGAGAGAAACAATGCTATTTTGTATGTAAGGATGAAAAGGTATATCAGGGGTGTCCAATCTTTTGACTTCCCTGGGCCACAGTGGAAGAAGAATTGTCTTGCCCACACATAAAATATACTAACACTGACAATGGCTGATGAGTTTTTAAAAAAATCACAAAGGTTGGGCATGGTGGCTCACGCCTCTAATCCCAGCACTTTGGGAGGCTGAGGTGGGCAGATCACGAGGTCAGGAGTTGAGACCATCCTGGCCAACATGGTGAAACCTCGTCTCTAGTAAAAATCTGAAAATTAGCTGGGTGTGGTGGTGCACACCTGTAATCCCAGCTACTTGAGAGGCTGACGCAAGAGAATGACTTGAACCTGGGAAGTGGAGATTGCAGTGAGCTGAGATCGTGTTACTGCACTCCAGCGTGGCGAAAGAGCAAGACTCCATCAAAACAAAGAAGAAAAAGTCACACACAAAAAAACTCATGTTTTAAGAAAGTTTACAAAATTTGTGTTGGCCGCATTCAAAGCCATCCTGGGTCCCGTGCAGGGGACTGAACAAGCTTGAGGTACATGTTTCGTAAGAACAATTCACTTTAATCAGTGAGACGTTTTAAAGAATTCATTAGAATGAAGACTGAAACTAATCAAAATAGTTCAAATTACCTGTTATCAGTTGCTCTTGATGATTTTTACGATGAAAACGTCAGATTTAGTGCAAGAAGAATTTTTGTTCAAAATGCTAACTCCGAGTGTATTTATTTACATACATTTTATATTATTCCCCAGAATTTCCTATGAAGAGTCTAAAAGAGTAATAAATGATGTGTCCATTGTCACATAACTAAAAATATAGAGTACTTCTAAATCCATGCCTTTCAGCTACAAGTCATTACTCTTCTATAAAGCAACATGAGCTAGTATAAAACACAAATGCCTATGTTTTCTTTGGAAAGGAGGCAAATGAACATTTCTTACAATAGAACGGAGATCGAATATTTTTAAAAATCATAATAGTAAAGTAGGAACTGATATTGACAGACTCCATCTTCACTACCAAGTCCAAAACTACAAAAAAATTGTTCTTTATTTTGAATCATGAAAGAAAGAAGCTATACTTATTAAAGAGGTTTTTGGCAAAGATATTTTTGTGTCAACATTTTCTACTATTAATATCTACTAAACACTTTATGTAAAATAACAGTTAATGTTAATTATGATCTTATAACTATTTTTTCTATTTTCTAGATAAAAAATGTGTCACATGGAGCCAATTGCACATAAGAAATAGAAAAATTGTGATTCAAAACCAAGCTTGTTTCACTGCAATATCAAAGTTTTTGCTACTATTCTACATTATTAATAACTACTAATTTTATTGTATAACTTAGTAAACATAACATCAACTTTGATGGTATGAAATAGTTATTTTTAAAAAGAATGTTTAGATCTTATCTTCCCCTTTAGAATGTGGGTACTCCTAAATTTTTCAAGTGCTTTTATGTAGACATTAATATATAAATGTAAATTGGCTATAATACATTAGCAGTGTTTTAATCATGCAATTAGCAGAAAAGGCATATAAGTATCCTTCCATCCATATTCAGGTACAAATGAAAAGAAAATGTTCAATCTCAGTTCCATTGGCCTTGTTGCTTGCCCTAGTCTGTACTAGATAAGTTACATACAATTTATTATTCCCTACTCTAAATTCACAGATAGGATTTAAAGTGTTCTTTAGAATACTAAATGGCTGTCATATTTCTCCTTACTCACAATAACCATTTCTAAGTCATTTCTCAGATGATTTCAAGAAAGTATTACATTGCACTTAGATTTTCAGTTTTAAGGACTATTTTGTCAGAGTCAAGTGGCTCTTTATTTAAGATCAACAAAGAGTTGTCTACTGATTAGAGTGTAAACCAGCCCTTCTTGATGAATATATTATTGTTTCTCGTAAAGTTTTTAAGGTAACCCTTAAACTTATGATGTTGGATCTGTGTTTTAACAATGCCAAGAAGCACAAATATATCAATCACTTAGCACTCCAATGTAATACTGTTTGTAAATTGAACAATGCACAACTTGACAAAGAAATCTTTCTGTTATTGTGGATGCTAAGAGGTTCAACAACTACTCTCATGGCTGGATGTGTAGAAGTACATTGTTCTTCAAGGACAGACTTATGCTCTTAATCATTTCCAGTTTATGCAGTGCTGGAATCTATTGCTGAATAAGTATGCTTGTATGAATACAACATTTAATACGAATTTGGGTTGAGTCAACCCCAGATAATGTTGTAGCATTTCTACTGTTGCTGTGTATATTATATGACATCTCTGACCTAGGGCGTCTAACTCACTGTAATTTAGCAATAGATATTAAGCATCTCCAAATAACTACATTTTTATACATCTATGGAACTATGTATGGAGGTACTTTTTGAAGAGTTTTTATCATTAACACATCTGCCCCTAAAATATACCTACAATTAGCTTAGTGGAATCGATAAATTAAAAAAAAATACATGGTTTAATAAGTGAATAAAACAATGAGCTATAAGGCACCACTGATTTATATTGAATATTCTTCATGAAGCCTTTTTTTTTGAGATGGAGTCTCGCTCTGTCCCAGGCTGGAGTGCAGTGGTGCGATCTTGGCTCACTGCAAGCTCCACCTCCCGGGTTCACGCCATTCTCCTGCCTCAGCCTCCTGAGTAGCTGGGACTACAGGCACCCGCCACCACGCCCGGCTAATTTTTTGAATTTTTAGTGGAGACGGGGTTTCACCATGTTAGACAGGATGGTCTCGATCTCCTGACCTCGTGATCCGCCCGCCTCAGCCTCCCAAAGGCTGGCATTACAGGCGTGAGCCACCGCGCCCGGCCATGAAGTCTATTTCTATACAGCTCTCATAATCTACCAATAAATGTTGAGTGGTGATCTTACCTTAACATGATTAATAAATTGCATCTGTATATATACCAAGTTTAGTATATTAAAAGAATCTAGTAATTGTTCAGTAATTGTTCTATAATCTTTCATTAATAATCTGAAATGGTTTTAAGGACCATTTTAATATATTATGTTCTTTTCCTTTCTAAAATAAATACAATATTCAGGTTTTAATTATACAAGTCTTAGATTACATTATCAGTTATATATCAAGTATTTTCAACACATTTATCAAATTCATTTTTCTTCAAGGAAGCACATTTGCATTTAACTCAGATGAGTTTAAGAAATAAATAGGAAAGCTGACTATCACCATAAGAATCTCATTATCTTCAAGGAAATTATTGGATGTGGCAATATTCTGATAATAAAAAAATTTTAAGAGTAAAATTTAGCTAAAGCAGAGAGATCTAAAAGAATAATATAAATCTTTTATTGATCAACACATAATGGATTCTAGTGGGGTTATTAACTCTACACGGGCTTAAAGTTTCCAGTCAGGGGAACAAAATTAAAATATTGTTCATTCTAACTGCATAGACATAGTCACCCCTAATTTTTACCAGATGCATGACCTTAGACAGCTTGCTTCACTTTTCTAACCTCCAATTCCTTTTTTTTTCATGTGTAATTGGGCATAATACTCATCTTAGACTATAAGGATTAAATTTAATAATGTGTGTAAAGTACCTAGCATAAAGCCTGGAACATTGTAGGCTCTCATTAAGTGTTAGTAACTATGAAAATAGACTAAAATGGCTTATTGACTAATTGGGGTCATAGGCCATTTATCATCAAAAATACATTTGAGCTGATTTTCCACAGCATGCCAATAGATTCACTGTGACCAATATAAATAAAATGTTCACAGGGTGATTCATGTAGAATAAAATCATTAAAATTATCTTTTTGGAAACCACATTGTGTTGAGTTTTGTGTATAAAAGCTACAGATGAGTCCAAATGAAATAAAAATTGTAATTTAGCCACAAATGCTGAACTAAGTCAGATACCTCTAGTCCTATAATGGAATAACCTCTATGATATGCGTTAGTATTGCATATGGTATGATCGTAAGGCTTATTGGAAAGCAGTTTAATGTGCCAGTCTTGCATGTGAGTAGATGAGTTTTCTCCTTGAGCTGGACATCTCTTTGAAAACTATCAGTCTCCTAGAAAACATATTTGTCCTCATATGGGAAACTAGGTCTAGGAAAGCAGGGTGTAGGGAGAGGTCTTAGATTCTTGGGCCAACAATTTAACAAAGGAGATTTGGCCATCACAGTCATCTAGTGAAAGTAGAATAGGACAGAAAAGAGCTTGTAACTTGGGAAATAAATGTTATTTTCTTAGTTTATTTAGACTTTGATATTCCTCTTTTATTGCGGTAAAGATTTTCCAGAACTTCAAATTTCTACCAGCTATAGTTAAAGGCAATTAGGGAAGAGACATCCAGGTTTGTGGAATATATTTTAGAAGAGAGTGTGCCTCAGACCAGCATGAGAGTGGCAGCAAGAAGTTACTCAAAAATATTTCATACTTCAAGAGACAGGTTTAATTTATGTGAGATATAACTAAATCATTCAACATGGAATTCTTAATTGTACACTTTAGGAACTTAATGTTTATTTTTATACAATTGAATAAGCCATTCATAGACTAAAACAAATAAAAAGGACACTACATATGTTATGCTGACTAAATACAAAAGTACTGCATACTCCAGAAAGAGTATAAAAGTGTAACAATGTTAGACATTCTGTTAAATCTCTTGGTTTCTCCTGGATAAGATGGAATTTTAACTTTATCGTATAGAAGTAATAGTGTCTTCTCATTATGTTCAAAGCAAGTTTAACAAAACAAAGTGGTTCACAAGTCACAAGTAGAACTATAGATCTCTTGCTTTTAAGTTTCTAAATTTATGATCAGGGTTACACATCAGAATAAAACAGCATTACACCTAACGAAGTTACTTTTCTTTAAAAAATATTTATTTAGACATATTTTTAAGTAGTTCAATTTCTGACAAAATTGTAATGGTATTTAAAAGTGATTCCATCATGAAAACAAATGAATTAGTAAAGCATAGATGAGAAAATTAAAAATCATGAGGAAATCTTCAATAAAACCAGGTAATAAATTACCTCTACTGCACCCTGAATATGGTTGGTAGGACAAATTACAAACAAGTTTCTTGCAAGACTAGCACATTAATAAAAAACAAATTGTTTTACTTGGTAAAAAACATGACAGTGAAAAATATTTTTGCTTAATATCTAAATTTTAAAAATTTGTTTAATATATAACTACATAAATTGTGCTTTGTCAGTTATTCAAATGAACACATTTAATGTAAAAATAATAATTTATGTTCCATAAAATAATGAGAAAATACATAGAGGAAACCACACACAGCTATGCCGTGTCACTCAGCCACAGGTCTGAGACTTCTAGCATTGTACTCTGTTCTAAGTGGATGAAGTACTAACTTGAGGAAAACTGCCCAGAATGTTTTTGAAATTAAGCAGGCTGGAAACACTGAGAATAGAGAAAATGAGTTTTAGCATCTGGAAATAAGAGGTCTAAAGAAGTCTGATTTCAGCTCTGTGGAAACAGTTATATTTAGAGCCCTAATATTCCTAACATTTTGTAGTAAATATTGACCGCCCTCAAGAAGTAAAGATACGAAAGCTACACTGACACAAGAATCTTTCTCTAAAATATAATATAGTCATGTATCATAAAGACAGGGATATGCTCTGAAAAATGCGTTTTTAAGCAATTTAACTGTAGCAAAAACATCATATATAACACACCTGGGCTTAAGAGATAGGCTATTGCTCTTAGGATACAAACCTGCACAGGATATTACTGCACTAAATACTGTAGGCAATTATAACATGATGGTAAGTATTTGTGTATCTAACATACCAAAACATAAAAAAGGCACAGTAAAAATACAGTGTAAAAGATAAAAAATAGTACATCTCAATAAAGCACTTTCCATGAATGGAGCTCGTAGGACTAGAAGTTGTGCTGGGTAAGTCATTAGTGAGTGAATGTGAAGGCCAAGGACATTACTGTGCACTGCTGTGGACTTAATAAATACTGTACACATAGGCTACACCAAATTAGTTTTTAAAAATTATTTCTTCAGAAATACAATAAACTTGGATTACTGTGTCTTTTTTTACTTTTTAAAGTTTTAATTTTTAATAGATTTTTTACTCTTGTAATGACACTAATCTCAAAGCACAAACACATTGTACAACTGTACAAAATAATTTCCCTTCTTTATATTGTTATCCTATAAGATTTTTTCTATTTTTTTTCCTTTTTGTACTTTTTTTGTTAAAAACTGAGAAACAAACACAAACACATTAGCCTAGGCCTACACAGGTTCAGGATCATCAATATCATTATCTTCCACCTCCACATTTTACCCCTCTGGAAGGTCTTCAGAGGCAAAAAAATATACCTGCAGTTGTCATCTCCTAGGAATACAATGCCTACTTCTGAAATACCTCCAGAAGGACCTGCCTGAGGCTGTTTGATACTTATTAATTTTTTCAATAAGTAGAAGGAGTCCACTTTAAAATAACAATACGAAGTACAGTATAGTGAATCCATATACCATATATCATTTTCAAGTAATATGTACTATACATAATTGTATGTCCTATGCTTTTACATGACTGGCAGTGCAGTAGACTTCTTTACACCAACATCACCACAAACGTGAGTAGCGTATAATGTGTTACCTAGGATGTTAGGAAGGCTACAGCATCACTAAGCAATATATATTTTTGAACTCTATTATCATCTTGAGGGACCACTATCATATATGCAGTCCAGCACTGACTGAAACATCAGTATGTGGTACATGAATGTATATGAAAACATTATTACACAGGAGATGTATAAAGTTTAGATTGAACTCCATATAGAATATTTAATAAAAGATACAAAACTAGCACATGTACTGAAAAATAAAAAAAAAGAAAAATTATAACACAATAGATGAGATTACATGCTAACATTATAAAATGAGCTAAAAGGCATTATAAAAAACTGTTAAAAATCATGACAAAACAGCAACTGAAAATATCAAAGTTAAAAATATTGTGACCAAACAATGAGAGTATGAATAGATAACTGAGAGAACCCAAGAAAAAGAAAATCTCAGAAACAAAGTCTGAACTACATACTGCTACAGTAAACATCACAAAAATTATGATAACCAAACTAGAGAACAGAAAGTTGAATAATATATTAATTAAACAGAAATTAAAATAAGAAACACATTTGATGGAAAAAGGAAATATAGAAAACAGATACAGGAGATTCAGCATACCTATTATTGGAGATGCCAAAAAAGTAAACCAAAGCAATAAAAAAAAAAGATAAATTGATGATAGATTGATAAATGAACAGATAAACAGAAAAACAAATACATGTGAAGGAATGTTTTTGAAATAAAAAAGACTACACGTAAAATGAACTATTTAACTAGAATCATATTGGAGAGTAAAGAATTATTCACAAAATTAAAACGGGCATTTTCTAATAAGCAACAAAAATAATATTGAGTAATAAATTTTTAAAAATAATGAGAAATTTAAACAGTCACAAAAATAATAATAGGGGCATTTTCTAATAAATAAGAAAAATAATATTAAATAACAAATTTGAAAAAAGTAAATCTACTTGGACATCCAAAATAGAACATAACTAATCATTAATTAGGAGAAAATCAGGTTTGGTATTAAAATTATTAAAGGCAATACTTCATAACAGAAGACAAGATAGGGACATGTTTAAGTAATGCAAGAAAAGAAAAATAGAGAACCAAGGTAATACATCAAATCATATCATACCCAGCTCAGTTTACCTTCAAGTGTAAAGCACACAGATAGTAATGCATATTAGGGCAAACAAGCAGAAAAACAAAACCCTGGAATACAATTCTTGAATGCTTTTTGAGGAACCTACTAAAGTATAAACCTTGTATAACCAAAAAATAATTGGAGAAACTATGATGAGATATCTGTTGCTTAGTATTGCATGCATTTAATTATATATATACTAAGACATCCTATGAAAATAAAGGTTAGTTATCCTGACTAGTATAGTCATTCCTTTCTTTACCTATTCGTCAACAGCACAAGAAGCTCAAAGTGATCAGATAATCATCTTAGTTTCAGGTTTAGTGGACACAATTCTGAGCTCACTAGCAGAAGTGTCATTACTCCTGAAAATCAAGATTCCTAATCCAGCAGAATTTGAACTTGCGGCGACAGGAAGCCTACATTTTGAAACTGGGTTATGAGGAATGATGGTGAGGGGGGTCACTCCTATCACCACTGTATCAGTCCATTCTCACACGACTATAAACATATAAACATACTACCTGAGACTGGGTAGTTTATAAAGGAAAGAGGTTTAATTAACTCACAGATAAGCATGGCTCTGGAGGCCTCAGGATACTTACAATCATGGCAGAAGGTGAACGGGAAGCAAGATACCTTCTTCACAGGGCGGCAGGAAGGAGAATGAATGCAGAAGGAACTACCACACATTTATAAAACCATCAGATCTTGTGAGAATTCACTCACTGTTGTGAGAACAGTATGATGAGGGAACCACCTCATGATTCAATTACCTCCACCCAGTCTCTGCCTTGACACGTGGGAATTATGGGTATATGGGGAATTATATATAATTCAAGATGAGATTTTGATTTTTGTGGGGACACGATCAAACCATATCAACCACCCACTATTTCCTAAACCCTTGTATTCTAACCATTGAGGACAGAGCACTAAAGTATAGAACCAAGCTGACTGCAAATCTCTGTCCAGAAAGAAAATTTTCTCTAACTGACATCTATCAGATTATCCCTGATTAGAGCTATACTGTAGTGGCTTTTGATTTCTGGCTATCATAATTAAACAAACCAAGAAGTAAATCTAGATGTTTAATTTTGTTTTTTGTTATTTTCCTTTCATTTTGTTTTTTTTTTTCCTTCACGGGGAATCACACATGAGAAAATGTGTGCAAATGAAGCATCGATACAACAGAGATAAGCACGTGAGTTAATCTACTTGTTTAATTATGTAGCTTACTTGTTCCTACTGGACACACTTTGGCCTGATCATAAGCATATAATAGTGTCGTGGAGAAACAATATTTTTACCTTATCCATCTTAGAGTCTTCAGCTGGTACTTTGTAAATCAGATTAACAAAAGGCAAATTAAGAAGAGAAAAACAGTTTATTAATGTGTGCAGTACACATTACACAGGAGGAACCTCCACGGTGAGTTACTCAAAGGGTTGATGAGAGCTTGTGTTTATATAGTATCTTAACAAAAGAACAATACATTTTTAAAGAAGCTACAAGACAAAGGAAAAGTGTTTTATGCTTTCAAAGATGGCAAATGGTGGGAAGGCAAATGTTACATATGTGGGGAAAGTAATGGAAGATAATTGTTGTTTATTCAGGTTGCTTTCGTGCTCACTTTCTATTTCCTTCACGGCCATAAAGCTTTCTTTGGAGTGGAAATTTTGATAGTTCTAATTTTTCAGAGGTTTCTGCTTTTAGTCAAATAGAAGAAGCTCCAGCAAGGCTTCCTTCTGCATCTGTTATTTCTGATTTATCTTTAGTTCAAAATTATTTTTATGCCAAGGCAGCATATTTTGAGGTGGCATATTTTGACCCCCTGCACATGCATATTATAAGATGAGTTTCTACTTTGCCTGTCTAATGTTTTAACAATACACAGCTCTTCTATTTGTTCAGAATCTCATGGCCTGGGGCTCAATCTCTATTACAGCCAGATAGCTGATCAAGAACTTTTTCTCAAAAAGCAAGGAGCTCCCTCCTTGCTCTAGGATTCCAGTAATCTACAGCTCTCCAATTGGTGGTCCCAGAGACCCACACAGCATCTCTTACCAACCATGAATAGTCTGTTACCAATGCATCTGCTGAATCATACAGCCAAAGCTTCATGGTAGGTTACAACACACTTTACAGCCTTAATTTGCTAAAGACCTTTCTCTCTCTGGGTCTAAATAGAAATTAGTAGCCTCATGAATAATGGCATGAATTAGTATTACTCAAAGCTGTATATGAATACCTCAAGTCAAAATAACTCAGCAAGCACTAGACCTCTCATTTTATTAAAGGTGCAAGTTTCAGCAACTTATTTTTTTTAAACCATACACAGGACGTCCCAGCATGGGCCAGATTATGAAATTCCTAAGGTTTTGCTGAGGTAACAGATTTCCGAATGCTCAAAGTTTATGTCCTGCCCTTCTTCCAAAACAGCTAGAGTAGCTTTGAGATTTCCGACCACCAAGTCAATTAGCATAATAGTGCCACCATAGCAGACTAGCATGATGTTCTGCAGAATACACATGCATAAAAAAAAATCTAAGGGCCGGGCGCGGTGGCTCACGCTTGTAATCCCAGCACTTTGGGAGGCCGAGGCGGGTGGATCACGAGGTCAGGAGATCGAGACCACGGTGAAACCCCGTCTCTACTAAAAAATACAAAAAATTAGCCGGGCGTGGTGGCGGGCGCCTGTAGTCCCAGCTACTCAGAGAGGCTGAGGCAGGAGAATGACGTGAAGCTGGGAGGCGGAGCTTGCAGTGAGCCGAGATTGCGCCACTGCACTCCAGCCTGGGCGACAGAGCGAGACTCCGTCTCAAAAAAAAAAAAAAAAAAACTAAGTCCAGGCTCAGCGGCTCATGTCATTAGTCCCAGCACTTTGGGCGGCCAAGACAGGCAGATCGCTTGAGCCACGGAGTTTGAGACCAGCCTGTGCAACATGGTGAAACCCTGTCTCTACAAAAAAATACAAAAATTAGCCGGGCATGGTGGTGAACACCTGTAGTTTCAGGTACTCGGGAGGCTGAGATGGGAGGATCACCTGAGCCCAGGGAGGTTGAGGCTGCAGTGACAGTGAGCCATGATTGTGCCACTGCACTTCAATCTGGGTAACAGAGTGAGACTCTGTCTCAAAAAAAAAAAAGTAAAAAATAAAAAAAGAAAGAAAAAGAAAAAAATGGAGATCCCTGTAGGCTATCATGTAACAGAGAACAGGAAAGTTAACATAACTTTAAGCAAGAAAGTACGTATGTACTTCTGTTTTATAATTATATTTCTTGCTTTGTCTAAACATTTTTTACTCCTAAATCATTTTAAATAATAAATACATATCATATTTTAATATCAACTAACACTAGTCACCTCTTTTTTCACAGTTTTCTCCTCTGACTCTGGAATTTTATGGTCCATATTTTTAAATTCTTCCTTTGCCTACTGTTTTTCAGAATTTATCAGCAGACTCCTCTAACACACACATACTGAAGAATGAAAATGTCAAAATTCCTATTATAATTTTTACTTTCTCTGCCCTTCCTTTTAGATTCTAACTTGATCATGTTTTACTTAACACAATTTGACAATAACAATAGACTAGAAGGCCTCTTCCAGTTACTATGAAAGTCACATGTTACACAATATTATATATTATACATATATAATGGATAAAAAGCTACAGTTTAGTAAAAAAAAAAAAAGTCATTTATTCCAGACTAGAAGTTATAGAAGATCTCCTGCATGATCTGTTTCCAGAGCTCAGTCTTCATCAAAGTATCATCTAAAGTGTATTTTAAATTTTAATTTGTAACTTTAAAAAGCAAAGCAATTACACATACAATTCTGCAAACCAAATAGGCAAAGTAATTAAAACACTGTGTTAAATTTTGAGTTACAATGATTTTTAACATATAATCCCAGGTCCTATTTAAATTTTGGTTAAAATGAAATGATCTTCTGCTATAATAAAATATGAAGGGTATGAAATTAAAGGAAGATAAGTTAATAGGACTTCTGTAAGAACAACCAATTAACTTTTATATATTGAATGTGAGAGAAAGATTATC
Source organism: Symphalangus syndactylus (assembly GCF_028878055.3). Taxonomy (NCBI): domain Eukaryota; kingdom Metazoa; phylum Chordata; class Mammalia; order Primates; family Hylobatidae; genus Symphalangus; species Symphalangus syndactylus. Next base: position 107,383,699 of record NC_072426.2, on the reverse strand, counting down.
TAGGGAAAACATAGAATTTCCAAATACATAGGCTTATAAATATTGATAAACACATGTAATATTTAAAGTATGACTCTAATGTAAAGATATAGAATAACTGTAAAGCAAAATAACATGAAACATTGACTCTGGAATTAGTTCTAAAAAACATACTCAAAGGTAGACATTGCTAATGTGAAATTTGTAAGAAATATTTTAAATTTTGGTATATGCTTCTCAAACTTCTTAAATAAATGATAATGATATAACTCATTTTTTTGCTTGATTAAACTTATTATATCACTTATGAAAAAACAGAGATATTTTTCCAGATTTTCTCTACCTCCTGATGATAATATTAATCTGTTAAGTTTCCTTAAATTATTAGACAAAGAAAAATTATTGAAACAAAAGTACCTATCCATATCATGAAAATCTAATTCACATCTTTAGCATAATTAATTCTTAGTAGAAAAGAGAACTTAAAGGTACTTAAAATTGGTGGGAATTATTTAAAACGTACTTATTGAACTTTATTCTTAAAATAACTATTCAATGCTCATCTCCCCACTCAGTAAATATTTTTAAAAGGTAACATATATTGAGTTAATATTCCCTGATATCGTGCTTTCCTTGCAACTACTGACCATAAAATTAGCACAATTTTGCTAATTGATTCTAGTTTTATCTCCCTAATTAGTCAAAGCAGAGTTAAAAGTTAGAGAGCAGATTTGGAAATACTGAGAATTCACTATTTGGAAATACTGAGAATTCAATGTCTGGGTAATTTATAAACAAAGCAGGTGGGAACAAGTTGCAATGATATGTCTTCATTGCCAATTCTCATAAATCAGAATTTTAGAACTAGGGCACGCTAGATATTATTTAGTCCACTGCATTGTTATAAAGATTATAATATGAAATGCTAAAAGGTTAAATAAGTGCCCGCGGGTCTTCTGTTATTAGATGCAATGCTTCATTTTAATTTTTTAGACTTTTCTTGCAGTGTCCTTTTCTAAGATATTGTATTACCTCTATATCTAATCAATCGTTTTAAAATTATGTTTAATCAGATTATTGCGACTGCTATTTCTGTAAATTTAGGTTAAAATACAGAGAGGTGAAAAATACACCTAAAATTATACATTCAAATATTAATTTAAGACTTAATAAATATTTTCCATTATCATAGGAAAAGCTAAAAAAAATTAAAAATACGAAAATGAATGTTAGTAGTAAGCAACGTTTGCAAATGTGTGAAAATACATGTTCCAATGTTCACTCTTAACAGCATAGCAGAGAGGCAAGTTTTGGTTAGAGCTAGTTTAAGAGATACACAATGTTCGAGTTCAGAATATGATAACCCCAAAATATTGCATCTCGGTATACCAACTATTTTAAGCTGAAGGAAATTGAGATTACCACAGAAGCAGAAATGTCAATCTCCGAGCTTCACCCTCCCTTCTCCCCTGAAGACCTTTCTGTGACAGGTGTCCTGCCTAATACCTAGAAGGAATAAATGTCAAACAGGGAATCCAAAAAGTATCTGATCAAACAGGCTTTGCTAAGTTCCCCCCCAGTTCACTATCATTAGATCATACTCTTTTAACCTCCAATCATACTTCTGCAGAATGGTCCAAAAAATACACAGCGTTCCCTGGGTCTTGGGGCCTTTATTTCTGAAAGCCCTCATCAAACTCTGGTTACATAAATTTGCTATGTTTTCATTTTGTTAATCTGTCTTTTGTTATAGGGGTCTCAGACATGAACTTTGTGAAGGGTGAGAAAAAGAAATTACTCTTTATCCCTTATAACAACACTAATACATAAATTTTAAGAACTGGAAAAAATAAAGATGTGTTTTTTCTTCCCAACATATGGTGGGCTGATACCTTCTTGCTTCTTTTAAGTATGGTCACGTTACTTCTTGGACAAAAAAATTAGAGTGACTCTCAAGTATGCCAATTCTAAACAGAAGTTTTGTAAACTGGTGCGTGATTCACCAGTAATATCCAGATATTTGATTCTGTCACTCTGTGAGTCCAAGTAAAAACTAAATGCACATGAAACCTCAGACAAGCAGCAATATATGTGAACAAAAACTATCTTAACTATTTCAAGATACTGACAGTTGAGTAAATTAGTCTGTCTTGACTGAATAGTGTCTGTCTATATACAAAGATGAAATAAAGTAACATAAATGTCTATGACCAAATTAAATTAACAAACCCATATCAAAATAGTCACTTTTAATATAATAATCATTTATTTTTAATTTGGTTCTAAAAACATTTATCTGTCTCAAATAAGTTAATTTCTAACATTCAAGAGGTAAATAAAGATGTAATTAATAAACACTCTCAAAATATATACTATTCAGTAAAAAAACAATAAACGTATTAAAATTAATAAATAATAAAATTAATGAGTTAATAATTAGAGTGACATACAGCTTTCTATAAATAAAAAAATATAAACACACATTCATTAAGATAAAAAATATAGGCACACAGAAAGCTATTACTTCCAGGTTCTGGCCTAGCATATGGGAAATTCAGAAGTCAAACTGAGTCTTAAAACAAGTAAAAGATGAACAAATTAAAGATAACAACTGTGTTTGATCTTTCAAATAACTGTGGCCATAGGGCAAATTGCTGCCCAAAATTGGAGAGACAGACTGATGGATGCAGATCATCACAACTAACCAGAACAGACACCCGCAAGCAGAAAACTCTGAAGAAACCAGTATTACTAGGTTCCTCTTATCCAGTACATTATGTTTGGCTTTCCCCAAAAAAAAATTTACAAGGCACACCAAAGAGCAAAAATACCCCACAGTTTGAAGAGACAGAGCAAGTATCAGAATCAGAGTCAGGTGGCAGAAGTGTTGGAGTTATCAGACCAGCAATTTTAAAAAACTACGGTTTACATGCTGAGAGCTCTAGTGGAAGAAGTGAACAACAAGTAAGAACAGATAAGTAATGTAAGAAAAGAGATGCAATTTTAAGAAAGAACAGAAAATAAATGTTAATGATCAAAACACTGTAACAAATGAAGAATGTCTTTCACGGGCTAATCAGAGATCGGACATGGAAAGAATCTCTGAGCTTGAAGACATGACAATGGAAACTTCCAAAACCAAAAAGCAACAACAAAAAAAATGCACATAATATTCAAGAATTTTGGAACAACTATAAAAATCGTATTATATGTATAACGAGACTAGAAAAAGGAAAAGAAAGAGAGAAAGGAACAGAAGAGATATTTGAAGCAATAACGGCTGAGAATTTCTCCAAATTAATGTCAGACATAAAAGCCAGATTCAGAAAGCTCGGTGATAAGCAATCAGGAAAAGTACCAAAAAAGAGAAGAAGAAAAACAATAAAATCCATAAAACAAACAACAACAAAATAACAAATTACATCTAGGCATATCATTTCGAAATTACAGAAAATCAAAGATACTGAAAAGATAGACATTTAACAAATAGATACCTCTCCACAAAGGCATCTTACTTTATACAATAAATATATACACTTGCTATTATACACTAAATATACTAAGTAAGATGTGTTTGTGGAGAGATACCTATTTAAAGAATTACATATATATTATATTTCAAAAGTTAGTGTGAAAGATGAGCCAAACATTCAAGGTAGTGAGCAAAGGCAGATCTGTGTTCTGATGACAGAATGGAGAACACAGTGAGTATGTGCACTTATTTGTCTGTTCATTGAGTAGTGAGAGTGAAGATGGAAGGAAAAGGTGAGGGAGAGGGGGAAAAATACTGGCGTTTCAAATACTTTAACGACCTAATGTTACAAAATGCAAGCTTGGAATAATCAAAGGTGAGGACAGGGTAAAGTGCCACTGAGAGTGTTATAAAAAGGAAGAACATATTTAAATTTACATTTTGAAGAACACTCTGCACTTTGGGAGGCCGAGGCGGGTGGATCACGAGGTCAGGAGATCGAGACCATCCTGACTAACACGGTAAAACCCCGTCTCTACTAAAAATACAAAAAATTAGCCGGGCGTGGTGGCAGGCACCTGTGGTTCCAGCTACTAGGGAGGCTGAGGCAGGAAAATGGCGTGAACCGGGAGGTGGAGCCGAGATCACGCCACTGCACTCCAGCCTGGGCGTCAGAGGGAGACTGTCTCAAAATAATAAAAATAAAAATACATAAAGAAGAACAGTATGATGATACCGAAGAGGATAATGTGAATTGGGATGACATTGAAAGCAGGCAGAACTCTTATGGGCTATCTCTTGGTGGATTTTGTCAAATTGAGATGGGTATGCAAGGATATGGCATAGAAAGTCACAGGAATATTAGACCAATGAAGAATGGAAGGAGAGGAAATACCTTGCAGTAGTTAAAAAAAAAAAAACATGGGTTTTGAAAACAAATAGCTCTTCTGTGTATCTGTCGATAAAGGTATATATAGAGAGAGATACAGACAGAGATACAGAGAGACACAGATTCAGACACAGATCACACACATACACACACACACACACACAGTTTTCCACTGTATATTAAGTACAAATAAATTCATTGAACTGTGAAGCTTCAAAGAGTTATTCATTCAAGAATGGTTTATTGACCTTTAAAACATGCTAGTAGTTTAATAATTTTTAGCTATGTATATTTAAATGTACTTAAGCATTTTCTATATGTTATCAGCTATATTTGATATTTCCAGATGTATCATCTTAGTAGAGTAAACTTATTCTTCATGTCATAGTTTTGTTTACTTATTTTGGTTATTTTTTGTTTCAAATACCTGAATTTTTTAAAAGTCGAATGAAATTAGTGTGAGATTCCAAAGCTTTCATCCATTGCTAGTTAAAAATTCATTTATGACTTTTTTATAGAAGACTCTGAACCAAAGGAAATAATGAACAAAATTTTCCATTATTGTACAATGTTTAAGTTGTATTTCAGTTTTGCAAATTTTAAAATCTATAGCAGTCTTTCTAAAATTACAAAAGAATTACATAAAGTGATTTTAAAATAGAGGATTTTGAATGTTATGTTGTTTCATAAAATAATTAGCAATAAAATGAGAACATTTTGCAGATTGCATTGCTTATAAATTATGTATATATCATAAAAAACTTTTCACTTCAAATAATTTTCCATAAATCTTTTAAATTATCTGTGAAAAGTTACAAACCAAGGTTCGTTTTTGCTTCATAGTCTACATCTCTTCTTTTCTGGATACTTTCTCTTATTTTAGCAAATATTTTGCAAATTTGTATTTGTATTTGTAAAATATTTGCTAAAATATAGTATTTGTATTAGTATAAATTTGGTATTATTTAATAATCACTCATGAGTAAATAATGTATAACTGTTATTTAGTAAAGGAAAGAATATTAAAACATTAAATATTCTCTATAACATTTTAAATATTCAAAATATTTTGATATTTATTATTGTGCCTTTAAATATAAAAAAGATAAACATTTCAAAAATATGTGTATGTCTGTGTATATTCTTTTATTAGTTATTAGTTTTAGCATAAGTAATTAGAATTTAAATTTCAGGATTCTAAATTTGTATAAAACAATATTTTCATATTTTTTTAAAATCTAGGAGGTTTTGTTTACTCATTTCTATCTTATGCTTTTAATAGTTATTGAGATTTTGATATTTGATAAAATATATGACACATGAAATATCTCTATTGCAATTAAGAAAGAATACATTTAGTGTATTTTTAAGGTACTTTCCTAACAGATTTAAAGGAGAGTGGCCTTTATTTAAAAAAAAAAAGTCTAAGGGACAGCATTAGGAGATATACCTAATGCTAAATGATGAGTTAATGGGTGCAGCACACCAACATGGCACATGGATACATATGTAACAAACCTGCACATTGTGCACATGTACCCTAAAACTTAAAGTAGAATAATAATAATAAAAAAGTCTAAAGTGCAGCAGTGAATGCAATAATTACATAACTAATATGTTTGATTGAAGATAGGAAACCTGTATCTTTAGATGTTAAGAGAGATTAAGAGTACCACATAAGATGAATATTTCTTTTTTCTTTTGTATGAATGTGGTTTGATTCTTCATTGTTATATATTATATGTCAGAGTAAATGTAAAGAGGGATTTATTATAATCTTTGTCAGAGTGCTTTGTACAGCACATTTAAAATGTAAAATTCTCATCTAAAATTCAGGACATTATTTTATGAAGAAGGTATATTATATCCAGAAGTCAAACCATATTTCTGTGATGAGTTAGTACCTTGGCTCTGATAAAATAAGCAAATGCTATTACACTTCAATATGTAAATCATCATTAGACATACTGCAAACCCATATATTAATTATGAAATTGTTTTTTTCTTTTGCTTTTCAATAAAATCTTCATTTAGTTCTTCAGTGTAGCTGCTATCTCCTCCCTAAAAATAGAGTTTTGAAAGTATCTGTGAAATATTTTAACCACATCCATGTATCACATAAAAATGTTCAGAACTTCTTGTTTTCTGTTATTTACAGGTTTTAAGTGCTTTTATTAAACTTGAAAAGGGGATCATAAAAGCATGTGTACTGATTTCCAAACAAAGACATTTATCCTTATAAATGCTCTTGCATTGGTTGACAGCATAGAAGTTTTTCTAACATTTAAAGCCTTTTTAAAGAAAAAAAGCAATGAAACAGAATCCTCAATATTATGACAAGTGTTAAGTGCTGGTAGTGTTTAGAAAAATACTAAGTAATCAAAGAATGTGGTGACAACTTAGGAAGTGTAGTAAACAAAACTGTCTTATATACCAAACTTTTCATTGAAATATAAAGTTTAAGAATGAAAACATAAATATGTTTGATGATAGAGTAAATTAGATACATAAATGATCAAAGCTTTCAGTAATGCAGACATGTTTTTGCTTTGTTTTAAAATGCACATCTTAAAATAAATTACAGAATATGAGTGTACCATATTCTAATATAATAAAGTTGCACAGATCTTTTCTATATCTAAACAACTTAAACCAGGGTGAAATGGAAGACACGGTTCAATTTTACTTTTTTCCATTTCTTTTCAACTCTTTCTGAATATATTAAGTATATTCAGAAAAGTAGCCCAAATGAAATCTTAAAAGTGTTAGCAGACCCTTCTTATTTTGATAAATTCTAGAATACCATGGTGGGGTCAAGAGAGATCTTTAAAAAGTACTTGATATATTTTCTTCTTTTGTTCCTCTTCTGAGTTAATGTGTAGTAAAATGGGAGGACAATGATATATGTGCTAAGCCAGTTGGTATTGAGACATCACAACTTAAGAGTGTGATTTGATGCACACAGCAAGTTTGCCAACCTTGGTCCCATAGGAAATCTTGAAATAGCCCTGAAGCTCAGCTCCAGCCCCTCTCAGCTGCAGTTTGTGAATATTCTTGACCACATAGAGTTTCAGTAGGAGACATGCCTGCCAGTGACCCCAGAAGCAGGCCCACTGACATAGATCCCACTATGGATCTTCAAACAGCATTGTAAATTGGCTCCTGCCCCTCTTGGCTGCACTCTGAGAGCAGTCCTGCCTGCCAAGAGACATGCCATGTGTGACCCCAGAGGGAGCCAGACCTCAGTTTTGGTGGTAGATACTGAAGCAGCCTTGTGATGTGGTTTCAGCTTTTATGCATAATCCAGAGCCAGTGCTGGTGGCCCAGAGATCTACTTCATTACTCACTGGGAGCTGTTCCAGGAACCCTGAGGAAGCCACTCCTATCTGCACACCTGGTAATGGCCAAGATTCTGAAGACTCTTCATTGGAACCTTATCCTAGCATCAACTGCACTGGCCAAGGTTCCAGAGGTTGTCCAACCCACTTAGGGATCAGAGAAGATCCACACCCAGTAGTGACCCGGTAACAGTCCCACCAATCACAAACCCACTGAGAACGTGGCAGCAACCACATGAATTGGCACCAATCTCACTCAAGCACAGTCCCAGAGGGGTTCCCATCAGCCCAGAGACCTGAGAGGAAAAAGATACTTCATGCAAATGGTAAGTAAAAGAGGGCAGGAGTGGCTATACTATATTTACATCAAATTAAACAGATTTTCAGTCAAAATCTGTCACAAGAGACAAGCAATGATAATAAAGGAGTCAATTCATCAAAAGGACATAATATAGTAAATATATATGCACCCAGCATTGGAGCACCTAAATATAGAAGGTAAATATTAACAGAACTAAATGAAGAAATGACGATACAGTAACAGTAGGGGACTTTCTTACCCTACGTTCAGCAATGGATAGATCAATCAGACAGAAAATCAAAAAGTAAACAGCAGACTTGAATAACACTATAGACCAAAGGGACCCAACAGACGTGTACAGAACATTCTATTCAACAATAGTGAGAGACACAGGGAATATTCTCCAGGATTGATTATGTGTTAGGTCATAAAGAAAGTCTTAACACATTTAAGAAGATTACAGTCGTTTAAATGTTCTTTCTGACCACATGAAAACAAAAATCAGAAGAAATTCTGGACAATTCACAAAAATGTGTAAATTAAACAATGCAATTCAGAACAACCAATGGGTGAAAAAAAGAGAAAAGGGAAATTTTTAAAGTATCTTGAGATGAACAAAAATAGAAATACAACATATTAAAACATGGGATGCAATAAAAGCAGTGTTAAGAGGGAAGTTTACAATGATAAATGCCTATATTAAGAAAACAGAAAAGTATTCAAACAACTTGAACCCACACCTCAAGGAATTAGAGAAAGAAGAGCAAACTAAGGTCAAAAACAGCAGAAAAAAAGAAGTAAGAAAGATCAGGGCAGAAAAAAATGAAACAGACTAGAAAGACAAGAGGAAAACAAAAAAAAAAACCTAAGAGTTTATCTTTTATTTGAAAAGATAAGTGAAAATGACAAACCTTTAGTTAGACTGATGAGAGAGAGGGAGAGAGAGAGTGAGTGAGAAAAAGAGGACTCAAGTAAGTATAATTACAAATGAAAAAGGAGACATTACCACTGATACTACTGAAATACAAAACATCAAAAGTGACTACTATAAATAATTACATACCAACAAATTGAATAACTTATAATAGATGAATAAATTTGCAGAAACCTACAATCCAGCAAAATTGAATTATATGAAGAAATAGGAAGTCTGAGCTGACCAATAACAAGTAAAAAGATTGAATCAGTCATCATAAATTCCTCAACATGAAAACCTCCTGACAAAATGGCCTCATGATTCTATTTTACCAAACTTTTAAAAAGAATTGATACTAATGCTTCTCGAATCACCCCCCACAAAAATATAAATGAAATTTAAGAGGAGAAAAATGTTCAAATTCATTTTACAATGCCAGCATTATCTTCATACCAAAGCCACATAAGGACACTATAAGAAAATTACAGATCTATACCCTTGATAAGCGTAACAGTGAAAATCCTCAAGAAAACATGAGCAAACAGAAATCAACACTATAATCAAATATAATTTACCTATGGAATCCAAGGATGGTTCAATCTACATAAGTCATTAAAAGTGATATCACCACAATAGCAGAATAAAAAATAAAAATCATATGATCATCTCAATAGATGAAAAAATGGTATTTGACAAATTTCAATATTCCTTTATAAAAAAAGCTTTTAACAAATTAAGTATAGAAAAATATACCTTACTATAATAAAGTTGGTATGCTTCAAGTTCACATCTAACATCATATTCAAAGGTGAAAAGCTAAAAGTTTCTCCTCTAAGATCAGAAACAAGACAATGGTGATCACTCACCACTTGATGGAGCAATTAGGCAAGAAAAAAAAAATCACCCAAATTGGTAGAAAGGAGAAAGTAAAATTGTATCTGATTACAGATGACATAACTTTACATAGAAAAAATCATGCAGACTCCACAAAAACACTTGTAGAATAAATAAACAAACTTATTAAAACTGCAGGATACAAAATCAACATACCTAAATTAGTTGTCTTTGTATACACTAGTAATGAATTATCTGAAAATAAAATTAAGGAAATGATCCCATTTAAAATAGTATCAAAATGAATAAAATACTTAGGAATATATTTAATGAAGGAAGTAAAAGATCTGCACACTTAAAACTATAATTAAAACTCTCAGCAAGTTAGGAATAGAGGGAAATTATCTCAACTTGATAACACTTAACAAAAACCTATAGCCAGCATACAAAGCTATAGTAATTATAACAGATGGTACTGGAATAAAAGCAGGTACATACATCAATGGAATAAAAAAGATAGCTCAGAAATAAACCCACATATGTATGACATTCATTCACTGACAAGGTGCCAAGAATACATAATAAGAAAAGGAGAATCCCCTCAAATGTTGTTGGGAAAACTGTATACCCACATGCAAAAGAACAAAATTGGGCTCTTATTTACACCATATATGCAAAAATTAACTCAAAATGGATTAAAAACTTAAATGTAAGGTTTGAAACCATAAAACCACTAGAAGAAAACCTATGGAAAAACTCCATGACATAAGTCTTTGCAACTTTTTTTTTTTTTTTTTGCTATGACACCAAGAGCACAGGCAACAAAAGCAAAAATAAACCAATGGGACTATGTCAAATTTTAAAGCTTCTGTACAAAAAAAGAAATAAACAACAAAATCAAAAGGCAACCAACAAAAAGGGAGAAAATATTTGCCAACCATATATTTAATAAGACATTAATAGCCAAACTACATAAATAACTCACACAATTCTATAGCAAAAAAAAAAAAAAAAAAAGATAGAACCCAATTTAAAAATGGGTAGAAAGGACCCAAATAAACTTTTTTTTCAAAGAAGACATACAATGGCCAACAAATATATATAAAGGTGCTCAATGTCACTAATCTTCAGGGAAATGCAAATCAAAATTACAATGAGATGTCATCTAACACCTGCTAGGATGGCTATTATCAAAAAGGCAAAAGATAAGTGTTGGTGGGAATGTGGAGAAAAGGATACCCTTGCACACTGTTGGTAGGATTATGAATTAGCACACCCATTGTGGGAAGCAGTATACCAATTTCTGAAAAAAAAATTAAAAATAGAACTACCATGCTATTCAGCTATCTCACTTCTGGGTATACACCCAAAGGAAATGAAATCAGTGTTTCAAAGAGATGTCTGCACTCCCATGTTCATTCCAGGACTCTTCACACCGGACAAGATATGGAAAACCATAAATGTCCTTAGATTGATGAGTGGATAAAGAAAATGTATGCATACAATGAAGTATTATTTAGCCATAAAAAGTAAGGAAATCCTGATGTTTAGAAAAACATGGATAATCCTGAAGACATTATGTTAAATAAAATAAGCCAGACACAGAAAAAATACTGTGTTATCTCCCTTACAAGTGGGATTTAAAAAAATCGGACTCATAAAAACAGAGAAAGGTAATTTCCAGGGACTGTGAGGTTGGAGAAATGAGAAAATGTTAATCAAGGATGGGGACAGACTTTTAGTCATAAGAATAAAAAGTTCTGGGTAGCTAACATATTTCATGGGTGGTGATGGATGTGCTAATTAATTTGAATGTGATAATCATTGCATTATGTATATAAATATCAATAAAAGAACATTGTAAGAGTCGATGAAAATAAACTTTATTTTATACTTGGGGATAATTTAGAGATAAAGATGAATGTTTAGAAAAATACATATATTCAAAATAAACCAGTGGGAAATAAAACTGGAGCTTAGGAAGCCTTTTAATCAAATTCGTTTAAACATCACATTTTTCAAAGTTAATGCATGGTAAAGTAGCCGTTAGAACAAAGAAAATTACAAGAATAAAGAAGAATGTTACATGATGATAATAGTTTGAATTCGCCAGGAAGGTTTAACAAATTATAGAGTTCCAAAATGCATTGAGAACTGACAATGCTAAAAAGAAATATAGACAAGTCAATGACTATAGCTGCGGGCTTTGGTACTCCCTTCTTAGTAACGTATAACTACGAAACAAAAATTCAGTAAATTATTATATCCACCGAGTCAGAAAACGCACTTGACATTTCAACACTTCATTCATTAGAAAGACTCTCAGCAAGTTAGGAATAGAGGGAAATTATCTCAACTTGATAACACTTAACAAAAACCTATAGCCAGCATACTTAATTGTAAAGAACAAGGGCTTTCTGCTTAGAAATGGGAACAATGCAAGGACACTGTCACTATTCATTCAATATGGTACTAGAAGTTCCTGTTCCTGAGATAAGAAAAGCAAATAAAATATATAGATTGAAAAAAAAAGAAATAAAACTATTCTGATTTGTGGATGACAGAATTGTCCAGGCAGAAGTTTCCAAAGAATCGTTAATAAAACTTCTAAAACTAATATTTGAGTTCAGCAAGGCCACAAAATGCAAGATTCACACATAGACACACACACACACACACACACACACACACACACACACACACACACATCAATTGCATTACTTTCTGCTAACAATGAACACATGGACATTGAATTTTAAAATATAATACCTTTTGTAATCACTTGAAAAACAAGGAAATAGGTATATATTTAATAAAATATTATAAATTTTATTATTTTAATGAAAGAAATTAAAGAAGATTTAAATAAATGGGGACACATCATATTCATTGATTGGAAGACTCAAAATTGTGTAGATACTATTTTTCTGCAATTTGACCTACATTTTTAATGTAATTCCCATCCAAATTCAAGCAAGACATTCTGCAGACATAAACAAATATTTCTAAACTTTAGAATAGCTAAAACGATTTCGATAAAGGAGAATCAGTTGGATGAATTACTCTACTCTAAAATATCCTATTTAACTATAGTATTCAAAGCAATGTGGTAGTAGAGTTTGGTAGACACACAGTAGAATAGAAAAGAGGATCCAGAAATCAGCCCACATAAATATGTCCAACTGATAGTTTACAAATGTGCAGAACCGTTTCAATGAAAGGAACTTAGTTTTTTCAACAGATTGTACTGGAGCAATTATATCTCCTTAGACAAAAAGTGAACCTTAAGCTAAACTTCCCACGTTGTAAAAAATTAAATTAAAATAAAATATGAACTAAAAAGATACATATAAAACTCTTAACACTTATAGAAAAAAATAGCAGAAAATCTTGATATTTAGGGCTAGGTAAAATATTCTAATACTTGACATAAAAAGCAGATCCATACACAGAAAAATTGATAAACTGGATCTAATTAAATCTGCACAACGCAGGAAACAGACAACAAAGTGGAGAGACCACCCATAGAATGGAAGAAAATATTTGGAAACTATTCCTCTGACAAGATAGTAATAATTAGCCTATATAAGTAGCTCAAGGAACTTGACAGGAAAAGATCAAATAATCCAATTAAAAATGGGCAAAAGACCTTAGTAGGTATCTCTCAAAAGAAGACATGCAAATGGCCCACAGGTATTTGAAAAAATGCTCCACATTGCTACTCTTCAGATAAATGCAAATAAAAATTGCAGTGATCTATCATCTCACCCCAGTTAAAATGGCTTTTATCAAGATGACAGGCAATAATGGATTCTGACAAGGATGTGGAGAAAGCAGAACTTTCCTACACTGTTGGTGGGAATATAAATTAGTAAAGCCAGGATGGACAATAATGTAGATTCCTCAAAAAAGTAGACATAGAACTCCAATATAATCCAGAAATTCTAATACTGGGTTCATATCCAAAAAAAGGATATCAATATATCACAAAGATATCTGCACTTTTGTTTATTGCAGCACTATTCACAGTAGCCAAAATATTTAATTAACTTAGTGCCCATCAACAGATGAATGAATAAGGAAAATGTGGTATATACACATAATGGAATATTGTTCAGCCATAAAAACAAATGAAATCCTGTCAATTGCAGCAACATGCATGGAACTGGAGGTCATTATGTTAAGTGAAGCAAGACAGATACAGAAAGGCAGATATCTCATGTTCACACTTACATTTGGGAGCTAAAGAAGTGGCTCTCATGGGAGTAGATTAGTGGTTACTCATCTACCACTGGAGGGTAGTGAGGGGAAGAAGGAATCAAGAAAAGTTGATTAATGGGTACAAATATACAGTATGATAGAATAAATAAGACATAGTGTTAAATAGGTCAGTAGGGTGACTATAGTTCACAATAAGCTATTGTAAATTCAAAAGCCTAAAGGATAATAATTGGAAAGTTTCTAGCATAAAGAAAAGACAAGACTATAGGTGATGAATATCCCAGTACACTGTCTTGATCTTTACAAACATATGACTGTATTAAATCATCCCATGTATGCCAAAACTATGTACATTTATTAGCATCAATAAAAAAATTTTAATAAAAGAAACTAAAACATTTGTTCTCTGTAAGCTCATGTGAAGGAAAAAGACAAGCAATTGACTGAGTGAAAATACGGTATTTGCAAACTGGATATTTAACAATTGATTAGTATCTATAATATATATAAAGAACTCCTAAAATTCAACAGTGAAAACACAATCTAATCAGAAAATTGGCAAAATAAGTGTGTAGACATTTCAACAAAAAGAATGTACAAATAGCAAAGAAACACATGAAAATATGTTTTGCATTATTAGCTATTAGGGAAATGTAAATTAAAACCACTATATCACAAAACACCTATCAAAATGGCTAAAGTTTAAAGATGATAATAATAAAAGAAAGAACACCAAGTAGTAGAAAGTTTGCAAATTAACTATGTTACTTATGAATCATGGGTGGGAATATAAATGATACAATCACTCTGGAAAACAATTTGGCAATTATTGTAAAAACTAAACATACAACCACCATATGACCCAGTTGTACTTCTGATCATTGGCTAAAAGATAAATAAGAAAACTTATGTCTAAACAAAACTTGTACATGAATGTTTATAGTGGTTTTATTTTGAATAAAGACTGGAGTCAGCCCCGAAGTCCTTCAATAGGTGAATAAACACACTAGGATAAAATCATACCATAGAATACTAATCAGCAATAAAAAGGAACAAATTAGATACATGTAACGATTTGAATGAATCTGCAGGAAATTATGTGGAACACAAAAAAAGTCATGAACCCCAAAAGCTTACACACTGTGTGATTCCATTGATGTAGCATTTTTTGAAAGGAGAAGAGTTTGGAAGTAGAGGGAAGAGTAGTGGTTAGCTGGTGACAGGGCCAAGGGGCCAAGGAACAGTGAGGGCAACAAAAACGTTTCCAATGGTGTTGGAACTGTTCAGTATGTTGACTATGGTGGTGGATATAGGAAACTACATAGATGATACAATTATATAGAACATCATGCACACATACTGGGTAAATATGAATAAGATTGGTGAATTATATCAATGCCAATATCCTGGTTATGATATTATGCTATAATTTTGCAAAATGTTACCTGGGGGAAAACTGAGCAAAATGTATAAGGAAGCTGTCTCTGTGCTATTTCTTCCAACTGCATATTTTTAAAAAGTTAATTCAATTGTATGGTTTAATCTACAGTGATAGGAAAAAGAGCACTGTTTTGTAACAGGATTTCTCTTACATGATTACTAAATAGGAGCTTCTAACATAATAGGAGCATCAACATTTAACTTCAGTAAAATGTGAAAGTCAAATTGGTTGATTCATAATCTTCCCTAAGCAAGAAAAGCTGAGGTAATAGTAGTAGAGTTAAAACCTCCAACATGAAAAGGCAAGTGAACTTTACCTCACCCAGACCTCTTTGAGCTGTATTTCAACAAAAGTGAAAATGAACACTTGCCCCCAGGGAGGCACACCTTCAATCCTGAGCTGCTCTTGACTGCTCACAGGTTTCATGGCCTACTCTGCCGCTTAATGGCAGCTTCAGGGGTGCAGGGCTTCATTTTATGTTCATTCTCACATCAGTTGAGTAGCCTTAGCTCTAAGCAAACTGTTGTCAGGACATCTATATTGTTGCGACATGCCTATTTGATATTGTAGTAGTTGCCTGTGGCCATCTAAACTGCCTGATTGGTCCAAGTTATCTCCCCCAAGATCCAATTACTATTTAATTTAATTCTTTGATACAAACTTGAAGGTGTCCTGAGGAGTCTTTCCTCCACCTCATTTTCTCCTAATTAGGATCGTAAGTCCTGGGAAGTGAAGGAGTTCAGAAAAGGGCAGCCCAAAATATGCTGTTTTGGCACATTTACTATTCTGAGTTAAAGGCACTTGAAAACCAGCAGGCGCAAGAAAATCACTCTGACCTTTGCTCTGTTACTTAAAAAGCAGGAGATAAAATTCTCTTGTAAAAGATGCCCTACTTATATCAGAAGGAAACGAAAGAATTATTATTATTTTCAAGGATGGACAGTTAAACTTGAAGAAAATTGATACAAGCAAATCTTGACAGCCTAACCCTTACCATCCTAGTGACTTCTCCATCCAATTAACTGGCCTAACCTAAGCCTCTGTGTCTTGCCACATTTTTACAATGTATTGCTCTTTTTCTAATTCAGTGTCTGAGTGTTCAACTCCAACTTTGTCTTTGGTCTTTGTTTCTTTATTTTCCTGGGCCACATCAAGTATGTGTTAATTAAATTTATATGTTTTCTCCTGTTGATCTGTTTTATGTCAACTCAATCCTCAGGCCCAATCAAAAAACCCTAGAAAGATAGAGGCAATGTTTTCATTCTCCCCAGAATGTCCTTGATTGACCTGGTTTAAGGATTTTTTATTGTATTCTTGGCATAACTATAATTCTCTTTCATTATTTTTAAGTGAAATTCATTAATTTATTCATGAAATAAACATGGATTGAGTTCCTATTATGTGTCAGACACTGTGCTGGGTATTGAGGATCCAAGATAGTCATAAGGAGGTTACAGTCCAGAAAGCATAATGCCCTGGGAAGAAAATGCAAGTATTATTTTGTATTTATATTATTTATTTTCTTTGGGTCAGAGAGCCCAGCCTGTTACTCAGGAACTTGGAGAGCTAAAATGATTGCAAGGAGACTCTGAAATCTTACATTTACTCATTATTTTCTAAAGACTTAATGGGTGATAGATGTAAATTTACATATGTTTCATTATTTCAAGTAAATAATTAGTAACACATCCAAATATCTACTCAAATTTTCAAACATTTATAAAAGTTGTTCTCTCTGTAAAATACAATAAAATTAATAAAATATAAACTGAATTGTAACTTTACTAATTTCTCTTGGTTGATATTAATAGTAATATTATAATCCAGTAAAAATATTTTGTATGAATAGAACCTATTTCAATATTTAAAAAGTGAATCTCATGTTCTAACAGTAGAAACCACCTGAGAATGACTGGCCATTTAAACTGCTAAGGTAAATGAGCCTAAGACACAGATTTTAATACAAATGAATAATTCATTAATATAATTTTTTCAAGTTTAAATAATTTTAGACTTTATTTTTAGTGACTTCTTTTTTTTTCCTTTCAATTTTTAATTTAGGTTAAGAGAGTGCACACACAGTTTTACTACATGGGTAAATTGTGTGTTGCAGGAGATTGATGCAAAATTATTTTGTCACCCAGGTAATAAGCATAGTACTCAGTAGGTAGATTTTTGATCCTTACTCCACTCCCACTCTCCACCCTGGAGTAGGCACCAGCTGTCTATTGTTCCTGTCTATGTCTTCATGAGTACCCAGAATTTAGCTCCCACTTATAAGTGAGAACATGCAGTATTTGGTTTTCTGTTTCTTCATTTATTTACTTAGGATACTGGCCTCCGGCTACATCCATGTTGCTGCAAAAGACACAATTTCATTCTTTTTGTGGCTGCACAGTATTCCACAGTGTACATGTACCACATTTCCTTTATCCAGTCTACCATTGATAGGCTTCTACGTTGATTGCATGTATTTGCTACTGTGGTGTGCTGTGATGAACATGTGTGTGTATGTGACTTTATAGTGGAATGATTTATGTTCCTTTGGGTATATACTCAGTAATGGAATTGCTGAGTTGAATAGTAGTTCTGTTTGAAGTTATTTGAGAAACTTCCAAACTGCTTGCCACAGTGGCATTCCCACCAGGAATGTATAAGCATTTCCTTTTCTCCACAACCTTGTCAGCATCTATTATTTTTTGACTTTTTAATAATAGGCATTCTGACTGGTGTGAGATGGTATCTCATGTGGTCTTATGGTTGTAGGTGTGATCAGATATAGATCCCTTGGTTGTAGGTGTGCAACTTTATTTATGGGTTCTCTAGCCCACTGGATTATGTTCCATTTTTGAAAGTACCATGGTTTGACTGACAAATCATATGTTTACCATATTCATAATCATATGTTTTAGTGTAATTTTACAGAATGTGCAATCTTCAAGAAGATATATATTAATATGTAGCAGAAAAGCTCATAATTGCAGTGAGGAAGTGTACTCAATGTATGTGTGTAGGATGGTAAATCTCCACCTAGATGTTTTATTTATTTATTATTGGATTTGTTAATGAGCAATATTAAGTATAAAAACAGATTTTTTTGTCATCCTAAGTCCAAGTGATATTAAAAAATGGTTCAAAAAGAAACAAACACTTTTGATATTCATTATTCAAGTGATTGTATAGAAACTACCAAAACTTTGATGAAGCAAACTAAAAAACCCTAATAATTATTTCTATGTTTTATAAATACTTAATTTGCAACTCTTTATGTACAAGGCACACATGAAACTTATAATCTTACTTAAGAGTAAGTAAACTGTGACCTACTAGCTGGCTGCCTTGTTTTGTTTTGTTTTGTTTTGTTTTGTTTTGTTTTGTTTTGAAACGGAGTCTCATTCTGTCACCTAGGTACTGGAGTGCAGTGGCAGGCATGATCTTGGCTCACTGCAACCTCTCCCTCCCAGGTTCAAGTGATTCTAGTGGCTCAGCTTCCCGAGGAGCTGGGATTACAGGAATGCACCACCACACCCGGCTAATTTTTGTATTTTTAGTAGAGACGGGATTTCACCATGTTGGCCAGAATGATCTCGAACTCCTGACCTCAGGTGATCCACCTGTCTCGGCCTCCCAAATTGCTGGGATTGCAGGTGTGAGCCACCATGCCTGGCCTGGCTGCCTATTTTATAGATAGTTTTTTTGGAACGTGACCACATCTGTATTTAAAGTATTATCAATGGCTTCATTCTCACTTTGGCAAAGTAGTTGCAACCGAGGCCATGTACAGCCTCCCAAATCTAAAATATGTATGTGGCGATTGAGAGAACTGACTCCTAGTTTAAATTATGCTAAAATTCTATATAGAAGTGAAATTTTCGTGATCCATCACTTTATGTTCTCCAGGCTGCAGATAAGAGATGTTAGAAGCATCTGTTTCTTGATGTACATTCACAAGAAGTTGCATGACGTGATCGTTGTACATGACCTAGCTTTTGTTTTAGAGGCAGATGTATGTTTGAAAAGAATGCCCAAATCAGTGTTAGGAAAGATATTCATTAAGGAACCCTCAAACCACATGATAGAAATGAGGTGATGCTTTCTTTTTTTGGAGAGGGAAGTTGCTTGGTAATTTCTTAGCTTTAGGAAAAATCAATCTGTCAGTATGTTCAAATACATAATCTTGCCAATGTGTTCTCTGCAAAATAAAAACAGACTGAGTTTATTTGAAAATTTTGTGTTTGGAAATTAAGAAAAATAATTTAGTGCTACAAATTAATTTGTGATAAGTTGTATATTTACATGTTATTAACAGTCATTGTATATCATTGAATATAAAATTGTATATATATTATATTTTAGACATATGCAGTGTGTGTACAAATATAATCTATAGATACTTCAAAACAACTTTTGAAATGTTCCTTTTTCTTTAATCATTTGTAATAATTTTTTGTGATTAAAGAACTAAGTGCAAGTTATTCACCATACTCATGTTAAGTAAAAAGTTAATTTTTAAATTTTCTAGTTATATGAGTAATACGTAAGTTGTTTAAAGTTGTTAAATGAAAGAAAATATATAGTGTCTTCATTTATTTCCAATATTTTTATGCTTTTTAAAAGTTGTGAAATGTTTATCTTTTGCCTCCTTCTCCTTTTGTGCTTTACAACAAAGCCAGCTGTGTTTAATTTTGAAAATTAACTCCTCATAAAATAATTCAGTAAAAATATAATTCGAAATCATGTACTGATAAAGAACATAATGTGTTTTCTATTATTAGATATATATTTATTACCAGCTTTTCATTATTCCTGTTAATACTGCTCACTGCATTCTTGAAGAAGGCATTCAAAAGTTTAGGAACAAATAATTCCTAATTATAATAAAGAAAGATGAACAGTATTTTTCCCTCCACAAATATGTCATTAAAATAACAATAAAGATAAAAACTTTCCTCAAAAACACAATGCAATAAAGATTTTTATTCTATAATTGCATAGGTTTTGAAAAGAACTAAAATAAGCCCATTAAACACTGGGACATGACTAAAATATATTGGAGGCAATGATTGTGTTGATCTTTGAATCAGAGGAAGCTTGAACAAAGAAAACAAAAAAGAGAGAGTTTTTATCCTATTAGCTACATGACTGAAAATCTCTACCTGATATCAGCCATAGCAAATACATTGGATACTTCAATAGTCTTCTCCAACCTCACCCCCATCCTATCACTAGATTGTCTTGCCTTTCACCTTCCTTTACCCTTCCCTTATCAGTATATTATATGGCTAGTTTTAAAGGGGAAAGAGCAGTGAAGACAATGTATATATATATATATATATATATACACATATATATTCATTCTATAAAATATGTATATAAATATATATATTCTATATATAGATATTTCCTTTCATGTAATATCTTAGAAAAAAAAGAAGACTAATAACCTACTTCTATGAACAAAACAGGAGAAATAGGTGGAAATCCCACATAAGTAGAATTATACTATTTTAAAGAGAAAAGAATTTTAGTCAAGCCACATATATCTTTCCAGATTAATACCAAGCAGACAAACCATCAGCACTAAACAGAGATAGAAGTATGACAAAAAATTTGACCTAGATGAATGTCTTCTTACTCTGGAAAAATTCTGGCTTTAAAGGTATTAACCAACAAAATTAGATAAGAGAAAGAAATAAGAGGAATTATAATTGAAATAGAAGTGGGAAAATCATTAACAAAAATGATATATTTCTCAACAGAGAAGCTCAGGAGAACCTACTGGAAAACCATTATCAGTGATAATAAATTTTAGTAAGATAACTGGTTGCAAAATTAATATATAAAATTAATACATTCATACATATAAGAAGAAATTCCTAGGTAATATAATAAATGAAACTGATAGCAGTAAACAATATTAACTAATTAGGATAAAGAGGTCACAGTTAAAACATTTACATGAAAAAACATATAATATGTATGTACAGTTAGAAAGACTTAATACCATAAAAATGTGAGTTATCTTTACACTAATCCATATGTAATAATTATATTAAAGAAGTACATGTTAATAGGTTCATAGCAGATGATATCTTTACTCTTTCACCTTCTTCTTATTCAAATAAATCTAAAGACTCATTTCTGGCACTTAGAAAAATACCTCTGGCCAGTACCATGAATTTTTTCTTTAATCTTCCGATAAATAAACAGTTCTCTGTTTAGTTTTACTTCCATAAATAGCCATAGGTTTGCAATAAATTACTCATCTCACTGACATAATTACATTACTTGTGTTGTCTCTGATTTAGACTGGGAACTTCTACCTAGTCATTTAACAATTACATAAGAAAACATATAGGCCAGGCACGGTGGCTCATGCCTGTAATCCCAGCACTTTGGGAAGCCAAGGCTGGTGGATCACGAGGTCAGGAGATCGAGACCATCCTGGCCAACATGGTGAAATCCAGTCTCTACTAAAATACAAAAAATTAGCCAGGCGTGGTGGCATGTACCTGTAATCCCAGCTACTCAGGAGGCTGAGGGAGGAGAATCGCTTGAATCCAGCAGGCAGAGGTTGCAGTGAGCCGACGTCATGCTGCTGGATGCCAGCCGGGTGACAGAGCAAGACTGCTTCTAAAATAAATAAATAAATAAATATATAATATGTAATAATAAGTTTAATATATTATGTTTTGTAAGAGATCATGTATTTAAACCGACAGAATGATTTTTTTTTCTGAAGCTATTATATTAGTCAGGGTTCTCTAGAGGGACAGAACTAATAGGATAGATGTATATATAAAAGGGAGTTTATTAATGAGTATTGACTCACAAGCTGAAGTCCTACAATGGGCTGTCTGCAAGCTGAGGAGCATGGAAACCAGTCTGGGTACCAAAACCTCAAAAGTAGGGAAGCGAACAATATGGCCTTCAGTCTGTGGTCAAAGGTCTAAGAGCCTCAAAGCTGAAGAACTTGGATTTTGATGTTCAAGGGCAGGAAGCTTCCAGCATGGGATCCTGAGACCAGAAGAATGGGGTACTTTAGTCTTTCCACATTCTCCTGCCTGCTTTATATTCTGGCCACACTGGCAGTTAATTAGATTGTGCCCACCCAGATTGAGATTGGGTCTGCCTTTTCCAGCCCACTGACTCAAATGTTCACCTCCTTTGGCAACACCCTCACAGACATACCCAGGAACAATATTTTGCATCCTTCAATCCAATCAAGTTGACACTCAATATTGACCATCACAAATCCACCCCTTGTCAACTTGAATCCATACACATCTCCTGAAATCATATATAATTTTTAAATAAAGACAATAAGAAGGTAATAATTATGCCTAATGTAATATAGCTATCCTTCCTACAACTGGAAATGCACCAATTGCCAGTCCAAATGCTATGACATAAAGTTAACAACACTTAAATGCTGATATGAACTCAATCTTATGTCACATGATAAAGAAAAAAGAAAATAAAATAAATATTTTTAGTACAAGTGTATAATGCACCAACATGTTCTTAACAAAATAAAGTGGAAATACTTATGACAATTACAGTCCTCATTTCTGCAACTGGTCACGTGGTTGTAACTGTTATTGATAACTACCTTCTCCTACTTACCAGTCTGTATTCCCTTTGCCTTCAGCAAAGACCTCAGCAGCTCATGGTTTTTTACCTGGTAGAGTAACCCAAACATTCATTCCCGAAGAGTCTTGATGTAGTCCTGCCTGGATTGGGCTATTGTAGTTTCCCATTGACCTTAATCACAGGGCATGGTAAAATTAACAGACACCCTAAGGGATCTCCTGTATTCCATGCATACTCTTCCTTACCTCCACTGTGGAATAGAAGGTGAATTTCATCTTGATAGTCCGGATCAATCACCCTAGCCAACACTAACTCCCTTCTTAGACTGCTGACTTATGGATAAGAGGAGCCCAAAGTGTCCAGGTACCAATCTAACATACAGTTTAATGGAATCATTGTGTGCCCTGGTGGCAGCATTCCTCCCTCTGGAACTAAGACCTCTAGGCCAGCAGAATGTAATGTCACAGGAACAGGAAGCAAAAATTTTGCTAGTGGGTCATGAGGGGTGAGGGTGAGGGTGCCACTTCCACTTCCACTCCTTGCTTCTTGGCCCCTTGAATCCTAGCTAGGAGAGAAACAGTACCATATACTGTATGCTGATTCAGAGCATACACAGCCTTCTAGGGAACTCTCTCCCCACCCTACAAAGTTTTGACACCTAGTTGGCATTGTAATTGTGACTTTAAAAGGCCATTCCATCGGTCTATCAATTCACCTGCTTCAGGATGATGGGGAACATGGTAAGACCAGTGAATTCCATGAGCATGAGCCCACTGCCACACTTCTTTAGCTATAAAGTGAGTGCCTTGGTTAGAGGCAATGCTGTGTGGAATACTATGGTGGTGGATAAGACATTCTGTGAATCCACGGTTTTTCCTTTTCACTGCATCATCAGTGTGCAAAATTTCTAAACTCTTATGCTGTGTTTCTCTTTTAAACCTGAATGCTTTTAACAAAACCCAAGTCACCTCTTAAATGCTTTGCTGCTTAGAAATTTCTTCTGCCAGACACCTTAAATCATCTTCAAGTTCAAAGTTCCACAAATCTCTAGGGCAAGAGCAAAATGCTACCTGTCTCTTTGCTAAAACACAGCAAGAGTCACCTTTATTCCATTTCCCAAGAAGTTCCTCATCTCCATCTGTGACCACCTTATTTTGGGTTTCATTGTTCCATATCATTAGCAGCATTTTGGTCAAATCCATTCAACAAGTCTCTAGGAAGTTCCAAACTTTCCGACATTTTTTCTTTATTCTTCTGAGCCCTCCAAACTGTTTCAACCTCTGCCTGTTACCCAGTTCCAAAGTCACTTCCATATTTCCAGGTATCTTTACAGCAGATCCCCACTCTATCATTACCAGTTTACTGTATGAAACCATTTTTACGCTGCTGATAAAGACATAACTGAGACTGGGTTATTTATCAAAAAAAAAAAAAAAGAGGTTTAATAGACTCACAGTTTCATGTGACTGGGGAGGACTCACAATCATGGTGGAAGGTGAAAGGCATGTCTTACATGGTAGCAGACAGGAGAGAATCAGAACCAAGTGAAAGGGGTTTCCCCTTATTAAACCATCATATCTTGTGAGACTTATTCACTACCATGAGAACAGTATGGAGGAAACCGCCCCATGATTCAGTTCTTTCCCACCAGGTCCCTCCCACAACACATGGGAATTATGGGAGCTATGATTCAAGATGAGATTTGAGTGTGGAGACAACCAAACCTTATCAGCTATGAAAGTATCAAACAACTTCTTCCAAAAGAATGAAGCACTACCTCATTTGTTTCAAGAGGTCTGGAGTTTCCTTAATCATATCTTCCATAACACTGTCTTGGGCATTCTTTGTGAAGACAGACTTCCCTCTAAGCAGTAGCCAGGCTCTATACAGATATGCAACTTCTTGTAGAGTGAGATTGATGTTTATTTTTCTACTTGTACGTTTTCTTCTTCATCTCCTTTCATAAATTGCTTCTGGCTCCCTCAGATTTGGGTAATTGGAGGAGGCAGAAATTCATGTTTTCTCGCAGTATCCTTTATTTGTTTTATTCATAGTGATATGGTTTTTAGTTGGAACCATATCTATAGCTGTTCGATATTTTCTTATCTTGCCCATTACCTTGTCAATCAGAAGTGGGATGGAGTCAATCTCCTGGTTATGTTCATAAAAGGAAGAGCATATGCCTCATAGCCTTCTTCCTTTACTCTGCTTTGGGTGTTGTGGATGTGGTAGAATCATCTTGTATTATTATATCAAAGGAAACATCATGAAATAATGAAGTAATGAGACCTAAAGAGACTGAGTTCCTGAGGAAATGGAGTCATAATATAAGCTCTCCGGATGGCTTATATATTGTTCATTGAGAGAAATATGTTTCTATCTTATTTAACATTCTGTATTTCATCAGACAAAAGTAAATTTTAACTAATAAAGTGCAGGAGGGTGTGATGAGGCAGGGGCACAGAACTGACCAGACAGTACAGTTATAATCTCCTTTCACAGCCCCAGTAACGGGCTTATAGATAAAACTCCTATCTCTCTGGGACAGAGCACCTGGGGAAAGGGGTGGCTGCAGAGAAAGTTTCAGCAGACTTAAATAGTCCTGCCCATCACTCTGAAGAGAGCAATGGATCTCCAAGCACAGTACTCAAGCTCTGCTAAGGGACATACTGCCTCCTCAAGTGGGTCCCTGACCCTCTTGCATCCTGACTGAGAGACACCTCCCAGCAGTGGTTGACAGATACCTCATACAGGAGAGCTCCAGCTGGCATCTGGCAGGTGCCTTTCTGGGACAAAGCTTCCAGAGGAAGGAACAGGCAGCAATCTTTGCTATTCTGCAGCCTCTGCTGGTGATATCCAGGCAAACAGGGTCTGGAGTGGACCTCCAGCAAACTCCAGCAGACCTGCAGCAGAGGGGCCTGACTGTTAAAAGGAAAACTAACAACAGAAAAGAATAGCATTAACATCAACAAAAAGGACTTCCACTCAAAAACCCCACCCAAAGGTCACCAACATCAAAGAAGGGAGATAAATCCATGAAGATGAGGAAAAACCAGTACAAAAAGGCCGAAAATTCTAAAAACCAGAATGCTTCTTCTCCTCCTCCCAAGGACCACAACTCCTCACCAGCAAGGGAACAAAACCGGATGGAGAATGAGTTTGATGAACTGACAGAAGTAGGCTTCAGAAGGTGGGTGATAACAAACTCCTCCGAGCTAAAGGAGCATGTTCTAATCCAATGCAAGGGAGTTAAGAGCCTTGAAAAAAGGTTAGAGGAATTGCTAACTAGAATAACCAGTTTAGAGAAGAACATAAATGACCTGATGGAGCTGAAAAACACCACACAAGAACTTTGTGAAGCATACACAAGTATCAATAGTTGAATTAATCAAGTGGAAGAAAGAATATCAGAGATTGAAGATTTACTTAATGTAATAAAGCATGAAGACAAGATTGGAGAAAAAAATAAAAGGGAATGAACAAAGCCTCCAAGAAATAAGGGATTATGTGAAAAAAATAAAACTATGTTTGATTGGTGTACCTGAAAGTGACATGGAGAATGAAACCAAGTTTGAAAACACTCTTCAGGATATTATCCAGAAGAACTTCCCCAACCTAGCAAGGCAGGCCAACATTCAATTCAGGAAATACAGAGAATACTACAAAGATATTCCTTGGGAAGACCAACCCCAAGACGCATAATCATCAGATTCACCAAGGTTGAAATGGAGAAAAATATGTTAAGGGCAGCCAGAGAGAAAGGTGGGGCTACCCACGAAGAGAAGCTCATCAGACTAACAGTGGATCTCTCTGCAAAAACTCTACAAGCCAGAAGAGAGTGGGGGCCAATATTTAACATTCTTAAAGAATTTTCAATCCAGAATTTCGTATCCAGCCAAACTCAGCTTCATAAGCGAAAGAGAAATAAAACCTTTTATAGACAAGAAAATGCTGAGAGATTTTGTCACCACCAGAACTGCCTTACAAGAGCTTTTGAAGGATGCACTAAATATGGAAAGGAAAAACTGGTACTAGCCACTGCAAAAACATACCAAATTGTAAAGACCATTGACACTATGAAGAGATGGCATCAACTAACAGGCAAAATAACCAGCTAGCATCATAATGACAGACCAAATTTACACATAACAATATTAACCTTAACTGTAAACAGAATAAATGCCCCAATTAAAAGACACAGACTGGCAAATTGGATAAAGAGTCAAGACCCATAGGTGTGATGTATTCAGGAGACCCATTCACGTGCAAAGACACACATAGGCACAAAATTAAGGGATAGAAGAATACTTACCAACCAAACAGAAAGCAAAGAAAAAGCAGGGGTTGCAATCCTAGTCTCTGATAAAACAGACTTTAAACCAACAAAGATCAAAAAAGCAAAGAAGGGCGTTACATAATGGTAAAGGATCAATGCAGCAAGAAGAGCTAACTATCCTAAATATATATGCACCCAATACAGGAGAACCCAGATTCATAAAGCAAGTTCTTAGAGACCTACAAAGAGGCTTAGTCTCCCACACAATAACAGTGGGAGACTTTGACACCCCACTGTCAATATTAGACAAATCAACGAGACGGAAAATTAACAAGGATATTCAGGACTTGAACTCAGCTCTGGACCAAGTGGACCTAATAGATATCTACAGTACTCTCCACCCCAAATCAACAGAATATACATACTTCTCAGCACCACATTGCATTTATTCTAAAATTGACCACATAATTGGAAGTATAATCTGCTGTCAATACCCTTAAGATATGGAAGATCCCCAATATTGATTCTTTCTCTTATAGGATGTCTTCATAGGCCTGAGGAAATTCTCTCACTAAGGAGTTCCAATTTCTACTCTCTTGAGGCAGTCAAATACCAATCTTTTTGGCTGAGTACTTTTGAAGTCCTCATTATCAACTGTATATAACTGAACACCTGTAGAATCTTCCTGCTGAGGTCATTTTGTCCTGGCAAAATCCTCTGGAATGGATTTTTGTCCACCACAAAAAGGAACCTATTTCCTGTTGTTGGTGAAAGTCATACTTTCTTCTGATAGAGTCAGCTGTCTTTGTTATTTAAGCATGTAAGTGGTTCCCACTATAGTCCTTTATCCTAGTATACTCAGAAATGAGCCAAGTATCTGTCATTTTACCACCCCAATTAAAGGAATACTTGACAATATCAATGGATAGGTCTCTTACCGTCGCTCACATTGACTTGAAGTGACAAGTAAATGCCCTCTTTCTACATTTATTAAAAGAACAGAATGTAAATATATATTTCTTTTGAAAGAAATTTTTCTTCCTAATAAATTTTTCTCCTATATGCTTTAACTTTTTTTTTTTTTTTTTGATGGAGTCTCACACTGTCACCTGGGCTGGAGTTCAGTGGTGCAACCTCCACTTCTCATATTCTAGTGATTCTCCTGCCCCAGCCTTCTGAGTAACTGCGATTACAGGTGTCTGCCACCACTCCCGGCTACTTTTTTTTTTTTTTTTTTTTGTATTTTTAATAGAGACAGGGTTTCACTATGTTGGCCAGGCTGATCTCAAACTCCCGACTTTGTGATCTGCCAGCCTCAGCCTCTCAAAGGTCTGAGATTACAGGTATGAGCCACTATGCCTGGCCTAACATAACATTTTATAAACCATTATGGCAGGAAATAGGCTAAGAGTCACTCTAGGTTCTAAGTCCATGCGTTGACTTATGACCACAAACTGCAAGAAAAGGTGGTAATTGATCAAGGAAACCATTTTCAATACCTTGATTTTCCATTTTCTATTTGCTTCATTGATAAAATGAGCATCATATTTGTTGGTTCTCCACTTACCTTCATCTTAGGAATACTGTGTTGCCTTAACTATCTCTACAGCACTCTCCAATTTAGGTACTCAAACTTTAGTCTCATTAAAAGAACTTCACTTATCTTGCTTGTGATAGTTCAGTACTGTCCCCTGGCTCTTATTATTTTTAGATTTCAAGTCCCTATATGGTCTGGGAGCTTGGGTGTTTAACTGCCTATCTTATTTTTAACTTTGACCTACAGAAGATTACCACCACTGAACTACCCAACGATTATAGTTCTCTTTTTATCTTGATTTTCTTGTGGAATTTTATGTTCTAATGTATTGATCAGCATTCTCAACCCAGACTCATGGGAAAATCCAAAAACAAAAATTCAACTAAATGAAAATGAATACACAACATATTGAAATCTGTGGGATGTAGAAACAGTAAGACTAACATGATAAAATATAGCATTAAAGGCATATATTGGAAAAGAAAAAGGATATAAAGATAATAATCTATATTTCCATCTTTGGAAATCAGAGAAAAAACAGCATACAAGCTAAACCAAGTAAAAGAGAAGAAATTTTAAGAATTTGAAGAAAAATCCATAAAATCGTAAATAGTAAAACAACAGAGAATATCAGCAAAACCAATATCTGATTATTAGCAAATATAATTGATAAAATTCTAGCTAGGATAGCCAGGAAATAAAGAGATAAGCTATAAATTATAAACATCAATGGTGGAAGAGGGGACATCCATACTGTTCCCATGGACATTGAAAGAATAATAAACATAATATGAATAAATCCATGTCCACAAATTTGACAAACAAAAAAGGAATGATTGTTTTAAAGACACGAATTACTAAAACTGAAAAACAGAGAAATAGATCATCTGAATATAAGCCTATTCCTATGGTTTATTCAAAAACTGACAAAAATAACCAAAAATTTTAAAATAGAAAACTTTCAAAATGGAACGTATCAGGCCAAGATTATTTCAGTGGCAAATTCTACAAAACATTTATCAAAGAAATGATACCTGTTCTCCGAGGTAATCTTCAGAAAATAGATGCAGAGGAATTACTTCCTAACATTCTTTGAGTTCCACATTACCCTAATATTAAAACAAGACAGAGGCATTATGAGAAAAGAAATATACAGACCAATATTTCTCATGAACACAGATTCAAAAATCTTTATTAAAACATTAGCAAATCAAAAAAATTATAAAACAAAAAATTATGCAACATAACCAAGCAAGTGAGATTTATTCCAAGCATGAAATGCTGGCTCAACACCACCATATCATAGGCAAAATGTTTTAAAAAACATATATACTCTTATTAATTGATACTGAAGAAAACATTTGACAAAAACAAACACCAATTTATAATAAAAAGTTTTGGCAAGCTAAGTATCAAAGTGTATTTCCTCACCATGATAAAGAACATCTACTAAAAACCTACAGTTATAATCATACACAATGTTATAAAACTGGTTGCTTCTTTTTTTAAATTTTTTTTAAATTTTTAGTACTGGGACACATGTACTGGATATGCACATTTGTTATATAGGTAAATGTGCCATAGTGGTTTACTGCACCTATCAACCCATCACCTAAATATTAAGCCCAGCATGAATTAGCCATCCTTTCTAATACTTTCTCTCCCCGCACCCCATTCCCTGATAGGCCCCAGTGTGTGTTGTTTCCCTTTTCATGTCTATATGATCCCATCATTCAGCTCCCACTTGTAAGTGAGAGCATGCGGTGTTTGATTTTCTGTTCTTGTGTTAGTTTGCTGAGGATAATGCCTTCCATCTTGAAGCATGTTCCTGAAAAGAATATGATCTTATTCCTCTTTATGGCTGCATAATATTCCATGGTGTATGTGTACCATATTTTCTTTAGCTTATCACTGATTAGCATGTGGGTTGGTTCCAAGACTTTGCTATTGTGAACAATGCTGCAATAAACATACGTGCGCATGTGTCTTTATAGCTGCATGATTCACATACCTTTGAATATATACCCAGTAATGAGACTCCTGGTCAAATGGTACTTCTGCTTCTAGCTCTTTGAAGAATCATGACACCATCTTCTACAATGATTGAATGACTTTACATTCCCACCAACAGCATAAAAGCGTTCCTATTTCTCTGCACCCTTGCCAGATACTGTTGTTTCTTCATCTTTTAATAATGGCCATTCTGACTGGCATGAGATGGTATCTCATTGTGGTTATGATTTGCATTTCTCTAATGATCAGTTATGTTGAGCTTTTTTAAATATGTTTGTTGGCCTCGTCAATGTTTTCTTTTGAGAAGTGTCTGTTCATGTCCTTTGCACACTTTTTATTGGAATTGTTTGTTATTTTCTTGTAAATTTGTTTGAGTTCCTTGTAGATTCTGGATATTAAACCTTTGTTGGATAGATAAATTGAAAAGATTTTTCTCCCAGTCTGTAGATTGCCTGTTCACTCTGATGATCATTTCCCTGTGCAGAAGCTCTTTAGTTTGATTAGATTCCATTTGCCAATTTTTGCTTTTATTGCAATTGCTTTTGGCGATTGTGTCAGAAAGTCTTTGCCTGTGCCCTAGTGGTATTGCCTAGAATTTATTCTAGTGTTTTTATAGTTTTGGGTCTTACATTTAAGTCTTTAAACTATCTTAGATTAAAGACGTGCTAATCTAAAATACATTAAAGACTTGTGTTAAAGACTCATATTAATTTTTGTATAAGGTATAAGTGTCCAGTTTCAATTTTCTGCAAATGAATGGCCAGTTATCCTAGCAGAATTGGTTGCGTAGGGAATCCTTTCCCCATTGCCTGTTTTTGACAGGTTTGTTAAAGATACGATGGTTGTGGATGTGTGATCTTATTTCTGAGTTCTGTATTCTGTTTCATTGGTCTATATACCTGTTTTTGTACCACTACCATGCTGTTTTGTTTATTGTAACCTCATAATATAGTTTGAAATCTGGTAAGATGATGCCTCCAACTTTGTTTTTTCTGCTTAGGATTGTCTTGGTTATATGGGCTCTTTTTTGGTTCGATATGAATTTTAAGATAGTGTTTTTCTAATTCTTGAATAATGTCAGTGGTAGTTTAATGGGAATAGCATTGAATCTCTAATTTACTTTGGGCAGTATGACCATTTTCACAACACTGATTCTTCCTACTCATCAGCATGGAATATTTTTCAATTTGTTTGTGTACTCTCTGGTTTCCTTGAGGAAAAGTTTGTAGTTCTCCTTGAAGAAGTACTTCACTTCCCTTGTTAATTGTATTCCTAGACATTTTATTCTTTCTGTAGCAATTATGAATGGGAGATCATTCATGATTTGGTTTTCTCCTTGCCTATTATTGGTGTAAAGGAATGCTTTTGATTTTTGCACATTGATTTTGTATCCTGAGACTTTGCTAAATTTGATTGTCAATTTAAGAGGTTTTGGGGCTAAGAAGATGGAGTTTTCTAAATATAAAATTATGTCATCTGCAAACAGAGACAACTTGACTTCTTCTCTTCTTGAGTACTTTTTATTTCTTTCTCTTGCCTGATTGCCCTGGCCAGAACTTCCAATACAAAGTTGAATAGGAGTGGTGAGAGAGGGCATCACTATCTTGTGCTGATTTTCAAGGGGAATGCTTCCAGTTTTGCCCATTCAGTATAATATTGGCTGTGAGTTTGTCATAAATGGCTTTATTATTCTGAGTTATGTTCCTTCAATATGGAGTTTATTGAGGGCTTTTAACATGAAGAGTTGTTGAATTGTATCAAAGGCCTTTTCTGCATCTACTGAGATAATCATGTGGCTTTTGTCTTTCAATCTGTTTATGTGATGAATTAAATTTATTAATTTGCATATGTTGACCATCATTGCATCCCAGGGATAAAGCCAACTTGATTGTGATGGATAAGCTTGTTGATGTACTGCTGGATTCTGTTTGCCAGTACTTTATTGAGACTTTTTGCATCAATGTTCATCAGGAATATTGGCCTGAAGCTTTCTTTTTTTGTTGTATCTCTGCCAGGTTTTGGTACCAGGATGATGCTGGCCACAGAGAATGAGTTAGGGAGAAGTCCCTCCTTTTCAGTTGTTTGGAATACTTTCAGAAAATAATGGTATTAGCTCTTGTTTTTATTTCTGGTAGAATTCAGCTGGAAATCTATCTGATCCTAGACGTTTTTTCTTTGGTAGTCTATTTATTACTGCCTCAATTTCAGAACTTGTTTTTGATCTATTTGGGGATTCAACTTCTTCCTCTTTCAGTCTTGGGAGGGTGTATGTGTCCAGGAATTTATTCATTTTTTCTAGATTATCTAGTTTATTTGCATACAGTTGTTTAAAGTTTTCTCCAATTGTAGTTTGTATTTCTGTGGGGTCAGTGGTAATATTCCCTCTATCACTTTTTATTGTGTGTATTTCATTCTTTTCTCTTTGTTCTATATTAGTCTAGCTAGTGGTCTATCTATTTTATTAATTATTTCAAAAAAAAGCTCCTGGATTCATTGATTTTTTTTTTTGAAGGGTTGTTCATGTCTCTGTCTCCTTCAGTTCTGCTCTAATCTTGGTTATTTATTGTCTTCTGCTAGCTTTGGTGTTTGTTTGCTCTTGGTTCTCTAGTTCTTTTAGTTGTGATGCTAGGTTGTTGATTTGAGATCTTTCTAGATTTTTGCTGTGGGCATTTAGTGCTATAAATTTCTCTCCTAACACTGCTTTAGCTGCATACCACAGATTCTGGTATGTTGTCTCTTTGTTCTCATTGGGTTTCAAAAAACGTCTTGATTTCATAGAAAAACCAATAATAATTTAATTGAACAACCAATAATGAATTTCACTGTTACTCAGGAGTCATTCTGGAGCAGGTTGTTCAATTTCCATGAGTTGTGTGATTCTGAGTGAGTTTCTTACTCTTGAGTTTTAATTTGATTGCGCTGTGGTCTGAGAGACTGTTATGATTTCATTTCTTTTGCATTTGCTGAGGAGTGATTTACTTCCAATTATGTGATCAATTTTAGAATAAATGCCATGTGGCACCAAGAAGAATGTATATTTTGTTGTTTTCAGGTGCAAAGATCTTTAGAATTTATTCTAGAATAATTCTAGGATATATTAGAATAATTCTATAATAGATCTAGAATTTGTTCTAGTGTTTTTATAGTTTTGGGTTTTACATTTAAAGATCTGTAGACATCCATCAGGTCAACTTGGTCCAGATCTGAGTACAAGTCACGAATATCTCTGTTAATTTTCTGTCTCTATGGTATGTCTAATATTGTCACTGGAGTTTAAAGTCTCCTAGTATTATTGCATGGGAGTCTAAGTCTCTTTGTAGGTCTCAAAGAACTTGTTTTATGAATCTGGCTGCTCCTGTCTTGGGTGTATATTTAGGATAGTTAGCTCTCTTGCTCAATTGATCCCCTTACCATTATGTAATGCCCTTCTTTGTCTTTTTTGAACTTTGTTGGCTTAAAGTCTATTTTGTAAGAAACTAGGAGTGCAAACCCTCCTTTTTTTCAGTTTTCCATCCTTTTTTTCGATTCTATGTGTGTCCTTGCATGTGAAATGGATCTCTTGAATACAGCAAACCAATGGATTTTTACTCTTTATCCAGCTTGCCACTCTGTGTCTTTTCATTGGGGCAAAGCCCATTTACATGTAAGGTTATTATTGTTATGTGTGACTTTGATCCTGATGTCATGATGCTTGGTTATTTTGCTGACTTGTTTATGCATTTGCTTCATAATATCACTGATCTGGGTATTTCAGTGTGTTTTTGTAGTGGCTGGTATTGGTTTTTCCTTTCCATATTTAGTGCCTTTTTCAGGAGCTCTTGCAAGTCAGGCAAGGTGACACATTCCCTCAGCATTTGCTTGTCTGAAAAAGATTTTATTTATCCTTCACTTTGGAAACTTAGTTTGGCTGGGTATGGAATTCTAGTTTGGAAATTCTTTTCTTTAAGGATGTTATGTATTGGTCCCCAATGTCTTCTGGCTTGTAAAAGTTCTGCAGAGAAGCCTGCTGATAGTCTGATGGGCTTCTCTTTATAGGTTACCTGGCCCTTTTTACTGGCTGCACTTAACTATTTTTCCCTCATTTCAACCTTGGAAAATCTGATAATTACGGGTTGATCTTCTCATGGAGTATTTTACTGGGGTTCTCTGGATTTCTTGAATTGGAATATTGGCCTGTCTTGCTAGGTTGGGGAAGTTACCTGGATGATATCTTTAAGTGGTTTTCCAACTTGATTCCGTTCTCCCTGTCTCTTTCACGTACCCCTACCATTCGTAGGTTTGGTCTTTTAACATAGCCCCATAGTTCTCAGAGGTTTTCTTCATTCATTTTCATTCTTTTTTCTCTAATCTTGTCTGCCTGCCTTATTTCAGCAAGATTGTCTTCATGCTCTGATATCCTTTTTTCTATTTGGTCTATTCAGCTATTGATACTCATGTTTGCATTACAAGTTGTTCTCGTGTTGTGTTTTTCAGCTCCATCAGATCATTTATGTTCCTCTCTAACTGGTTACTCTGGTTAACAGCTCCTGTAACATTTTTATCATGGTTCTTAGCTTCTTTGCAGTGAGTTAGAACATAATCCTTTAGCTCAGTGAAGTTCATTATTACCCATCTTCTGAAGCTTACTTCTGTTAATTTCATCCATCTCAGCCTCAGCCCATTTCTGTGCCCTTGCTGGAGGCCTGTGGCAGCCTTCTGAAGGAGAAGAGGCACTCTGGCTTTTTGAGTTTTCAGCATTTTTGCATTGATTCTTTCTCATAATCCTGGGTTCATCTATCTTTGATTTTTGAGGCTGCTGACTTTTGGATGGGTTTTATTTTATGCCTTTTTTGTTGATGTGGCTGTGTTCCGTTTGTTTTTCTTTTAGCAGTCTGACCACACTTCTGTGGGGCTGCTGCAGTTTGCTTGCAGTCCACTCCAGCCCCTATTCGCTTTGATCCCTCCCCTCCCTGGAGTTAATACCAGGAGAGGCTGCAGAAAGCAAAGATGTCAGGCTGCTTTTTTCTCAGGGGGCTTTGTCCCATAGGGGCACTGAAACACTCTGTATGAAGTGTCTTGAGACTCCTGTTGAGAGGTCTCACTCAGTCAGGAAAAGTGGGGTTAGAGACCTGTTTAAAAAAGCAGTGTGCCTGCCCCTTTACAGGGTGGGTGTGCTTCACTGGGGGGAATCACCCTCATCTGGGCTACCCCAATTCTCCAGAGCCAGAAGGCAGAAAAAACTTAAGATCCTTGATGCAGGATACCACAGCTGCCCCTCCTCCAGGGAGCTCCTCTCAGGGTTATCAGTGTTCTGTCCACAAATTCTTGCCTGGGGATGCTGAGATTCCCACAGGGAGGCTCCACCCACTGAGGAGGAGTTGATCCAGTCCCACTCTCTCACTGTTGTCACTGGCAAGGGAAAAGGGCCAACAGTGATGGCAGCCACCCCTCTCCCTGGGGAGTCTTCTTAAGCAGCTTCTCCCTGGCTGCACTGGCTGGGGGAAGTGGGGTATGGCTCTAAGCCAGGCGGTTTGTGCTCATGGAGGTCTGCGGGAACAGGCCACTTGGCTCCCTGGCTTCAGCCTCCTCCTTACAAGAGTAGATGGGTTTCCTGCCTGAAGGGATTTCAAAGAGCAGATTATGCTAACACTCCTATGTCGCAGTGTCTGCTCAAAGCAGCTGCCCACTCGAGCAGCCCCTGTGATTCTCCTGGCTTTCTTCTTGGGCCCCAAGTCTCCGGTAGCCTGGGCTCAGGAGGGGACCTCCTGATGAACAGGTTACAAGGATCCCTGGGAAAAGTCTGGTTTACAGGGAAGGGAAGTACAATCATTCATTGTCTCCCTTGGCTGGGGGAAGCAGCTCCCTTTGCCACGTGTAGCTCCTGGGTGGGGTGTCGCTCCACCCTGCTTTTGCTTGCTTTCCCTGAGTCATGCCCCCCACCTAGTCAGTCCCAATAACAGAACTTCGGTACCTCAGTTGAAGATGCAGAGTGCACTCACAGTTTTTGTCCTCCGTGGGAGCTGCTGAGCAGAGCTGCCTCTATTCAGGCATCTTGGCTCCATCCCTGCTTTTTTCTTAATATCAAGAAAAAGACATGGACTATTCAAAATCCTACTGTAAATATCTAGCTGTTGCAATAAAACAAATAAATAAAATTTATAGACATTTAAAAGGAAGAAAGAAAAATTTCTTTGTCTCTAGATGACATGGTTTTATCTGGAGTCACCCCTGCCTCCACCACAATGGATCCAAAAAAAATTCTGGAACTTATAAGCAAGTATGACAAGGTTATAGAATACAAGGTTAATATACAGCATTATTTACTTTTCTGTATGCCAGTACTAAACAGTTGATATTTAAGATTTAAATAAAAATACCATTTGCCATACTATAAGAAAAAGAAAGTCTTAGATATAAATTTAATAAAATATATACAAGATATACATGAGGAAAACTACCAAACTCTGATTAAAGAAGTAAAAGAAGAACTAAATTAATAGGGAGATACTCTGTGTTGATACATTGGAAAGCTCAATATTGTTCAGATATCAGTTCTTTTCAATTTGATTTATAGATTCAACACAGTCCCTATCAAGACCACATAATGGTATTTTGTAGCTATGAACAAGCTGATTTAAAACTGACATAAAAAGGCAAAGATCTAGAAGAATGAACGCAATATTGAATAAGAGCAAAGTTGGAGGACTCACACCACCTTGTTTTTAAAACTTATTATAAAGCTAATTGTGACAGCATATGCTAACTTTCTACCCTTTAAATATAGTCTGTGCTCAATGACTTTCTTCTAAAGAATGCAGTATGAAAAGGATGAAAAAAGAGTAACTTTACCTTGGAAAAATCTGAAAAATACTGTCTCAGCCATGTGATCAAAGTCAACATCAACAGTGATAAGTCATATTCATAGGACATACATTTGATAGAACATGATGAAAATGGCACCTTTTGTGGTCTTCCTATCAAGAAACTATAACCCTAGTTTAATCATGAAGAGGAGAACATCACAGAAATACCACTGAAGGCCATTTTGCAAAAAGTGACCTGTACTCTTCAAAACTGTCAAGATCATCAAAAACAAGGGATGTCTTAGACATTGTTAAGTCAAGAGGAGCCTTAGGAGACATGAATGCTAAATGTATTGTGGTATCCTGAAGCAGAAAAATATAATTAAGTAAAGATCAAAATATGAATAATGAATTTAAGTGAATAATAATCAATATTAGTTCATTAATTGTAAAAAATGAGCATAGTTATGTAAGATGTTAATAGGAGAAATTGGGTATGCAGTATTTAAAAACCTGTTCTATTTTTACTATTTTTCTGTAAATTTAAACTGTTCTAAAAAAAGTTTATGTTTAAAGTAACAGAAAACAGAGCTCTACATGGAACGTTATAAAAATATCTTCAAACTAGTCTTAAGTGAAAAAAAGCAAATATTAATGCCATATAAAGTATGCTGTATTTGTGTGGTAAATATAATATATATATTTTACATTCATAGACTATATCTGGAGACACCCACAGAAACTTAGAAAATTGATCATCACTGTAACAGGAGAGAGAGGGACTTACTTATTACCATGCAAGCTTTTATGCTGCTAGGATTCTGAATCTTGCATATATAGTACTTAAACCAAAAATAAATTAAATAATAAAGAGTAAACATTACCTATGTAAAAATATACAGTATAATATGAATGTGCATATCTCTGAAAATTCGGAAGAAAATCCTTGTCTTGAGACTGGCTTCCCAGAAGGAAAGCCTGAGATTTACCAGGAAGTTTGCCAGGAGACTAAATAGGTATTTAGGAATATATTAAAAGTAATGGCAAAAACCACAGTTACTTTTGCACCAGCCTAATAGAAGAAAAGGGAAGAAGCTAAGCAAAGGGTGAATTGCAGGCAATACCCCATCCTTCACCTTTTCTTGCAGTGGAGCTCTGGCTTGAAAATTATGGCTCACAGTGTATTTAAACTCCAGGAAAAGAAAGTAGGTTTTCATTCATCTCAACCAGTTAGTGGTTAAGTCTTTGCTCTCTTCCTTCACCCAAGTGATGTAAATTCCTAGAGACTTCCCTCTGAAAATCATGTTGAATAATCTGAGACAGTCACCTGAAAATAATCCTATATGAGGCTCATGTGAAGCAAACACTCAGCAGCTAGAGGAATGCACAAAAATATAAAAGGGATTAGTGAGAATGTGGGAATAGGACTAGTATTATCTGTTACAATGCTGTATAAAAAATAGTTTCACATAGATAGAGGCATAACTTCTGCTCTTGCTTTCTTCAAGGATGGGCTATATAAGAAGAGAGTAGACTGGGATGGCAGCTGAGATAAAAGATTCTACAAAATTTTCACAAGATTTAGAAAGAGTCAAAACAGTTGCTATTCTATAATTTAATCAGTAAAGTATAGGGAAAACTCAAAGATACATTCTTTAATTTAAAAATAAAGCAAAGAGAATTATTATGGAGAAGATGATAGTCACGTTGTAATATAATCTTTGACTAGAGTGAGTGTTTCTTAGCTCAAAAGACACAAACAGCATTTTATCAAGAAAAATAAAACCTGTATCTGTCTACGCAAATGCATGTAACTAAAAAACAGATAAAATTAAACGCATGTAATAAATCAGAAGATTACAGTGCTTTTATTTTTCTTGCTTTTTTTGGCTCATGTTTACAGAACTTTGCAGCTTTTTATGGAAGGAAATTTTAAATAAAACCTGAACATATATAGACTTTTATTAATAAGTCAAAAACAACTTCTATAGAAGAATGAGCAACTGTTATAAACAGTTCCCTCTCTCTCATCACATGCATATCAAATAAAAAATTCAGATAGAAATAAAAAATAACCTACTTAATATTACCAGTATTCAAACAAACACAGATTCATTCAATGATAGCTGCTAGTTTTGTCTGTCAAATTGGTAATTAAATCTTAATAATACCTGAATCCATGTGGCTCTAATATTGTACATCCAACTGACAATGTCAACAGTGTAACTGTTAACAATGTTTATGACGGAAATTTGTTAATATTTACCAAAAGCTTTTTTAGTAATCAAAATGTGGAGATAAAATAAAAGTCTTAAAATAATGACTGTTAAACCATCTCTCTATATGAAGAAATCCTAAATTTAGAGTTCCCTTCCTTCATACCTCAAATTACTTTTCAAATAGAACTAGTGATTATACATTATTAAAAGGAACAAAATCTGGAAGTTACAATCAAATCTCCAGATAGGGAATATATTACCATCTTTTTTTTTTTTTTTTTTTTTTTTTTTTTTTTTTTTTTTGTTGAGACGGAGTCTCGCTCTGTCGCCCAGGCTGGAGTGCAGTGGCACGATCTCGGCTCACTGCAAGCTCCACCTTCCGGGTTCACGCCATTCTCCTGCCTCAGCCTCTCCGAGTAGCTGGGACTACAGGCGCCCGCCACCACGCCCGGCTAATTTTTTGTATTTTTAGTAGAAACGGGGTTTCACCGTGGTCTCGAGCTCCTGACCTCGTGATCCGCCCGCCTCGGCCTCCCGAAGTGCTGGGATTACAAGCGTGAGCCACGGCGCCCGGCCTTACCATCTTAAAAACAAATTCAAGAAATATAAAGTATAGAAAGGTCTATTTAGTCACATTTTTAGATATCTGCAAATAAATATAATATCATACATTCAATACCAGTGTTACAAGTCTAAGGTTTCATAATGTTAAATTAACAAATGAACATTTTATAGAAGGGTGGGAGAAATAATAGGCCAAATATCTGAGTTTGTGTCAGCACCTGTCACTATCCATGTGACTTTGGGCAAGTTGTTTAACCACAAAAGCCACTGCTCACATTATTTCTTGACACAATTGCATACACTCTGGCCACGTTTAACATACAGTGTTTCTAAGTAACGAATACCACAGGCCCTCATTAACAAAGTGATCTATTTTGGTCACAAAATATTTTCCTTTTATTCTCTGATAGTTTCATTCTGTTTATTTTTTTATT
This sequence comes from Symphalangus syndactylus, assembly GCF_028878055.3. Lineage (NCBI taxonomy): Eukaryota > Metazoa > Chordata > Mammalia > Primates > Hylobatidae > Symphalangus > Symphalangus syndactylus. The sequence continues at coordinate 107,342,890 of NC_072426.2, read as the reverse complement.
TGACTCATTGAATCACAAAATGCACAAGCTAAGGATGCCTTTTCCATGCAAGCGTTTGGCAATATTGATGATATATCTTTCTATTTCTGTCTATTATCCATATTCACATACTTTTCCTCAATATTTCCAATCTCCTTTTTATTTCCAAAGGCTTGTTATCACTGAAGACAATCTTGATGTCAGTTACTCGGTGTAGCCTTCTCTGCCTGTGCCTGCTTACATGACAAATTAAGCCACTAAACATCAATCATTATTTGTGTTATTAATTGCATTTTCACATATTAGTGAGTTTTCTCCTTTACTTCAGGTTAAACTGCATGAAGTTAGCTATTTGGGGCATCTTTCCATCCTTCTTCATCTTTTCAAAGTGTTTTGCATAGTAAATGTTCAATAAAATTACAATTTGTTAATTTTGAATGAGACAATGTACAGTCTGAAAGGCATGAGGACTGGCAGTCATGACAAGAACCAGAGAGAAGATAGTCATGACATTTTTTAAATGTATTATATCTTCCAAAATGTTTTGAAATTTATCTTTCTAAATCACAGATCTGTTCAAGTTATTATTTAAATTCATCATGCCCTGACCACCAAAATGACGAACTTTGCAACAAAGGATGTCTTCAAAAGGGTTCTTTCAAACATGAATGACGAAGATTGATATTATTAATTTAAAAAAATCTTGTGTATTAAATATAACAATCCATGTATACTTCTTTATACAGAGTCCATCACATAGTAATTTTTCAGTAAGTATTGTCACTTATGTGTCATTATTAAATATTTCTATATATTTGAAATATCTCAGAAGTAGAACAAAGTAAAAACTTTTAAATTTAACAGAAAATTATTTTTTCTCAGCATTAGCTAAGTATGAGTGTTTTTCTACCTGAATGCCTCCAGACAAATTTTTAAATAAAATCATATAAATATTTGAACACATAGGATCTATCTGCTTGTTAAATAGCATATATTTCAGTATTTTGGCATCACAGTTAATAATAGAATGTATTAATATGTTTTAAAATAGTCTTTGATTTAAGTGATCATCATGTGAAATACCACATAATATGGAAAGTCAAACATAGATTTAAAATCCTGATGTAACTTCATCACTTTAAATATAAGATAGTGAGGCATCTTTGTATTTTTCCATTGCCAAACTTTGATATCTGCAGAATGTATTGCCAGCATCCTGTTTTAACAGGCAAGAAATCTTAGAATTATCTTTTGATCTCTCACCCTACTTTTCTGTCTATTCCAACCATAAATCTGCTGCTTTTTCATTTAGATTGCCTCAAAAATTCATTTGTCCTTTTAATTTTTTTCCAGCCAAAAATGACCTGGAACTTTGAATAAACATAAATTTTCAGAATCAACATATTTTTAACATCTATATTTCAGATTACATAGATCAAGGTGGAGAATTTATCTGTGGATTTCTTCATAAAATTTCACAAGCAATCATTTCTGTTAGACTTTCATATTTCTCAATTAGATTAGTCTACGTCATCCTATATTTTTAAATACTTCCTTTCATTATATAAACTAGTCATACATTGCATATATTATTTCAAACTGCCCATGTTCCTCAAATAGATTCTCATCACCACGTGTGACATATTTTCAAATCACACAGGATGAATGCCTAGTTAGATAAACAGAATGAGGTGCACAGTTATGAAAATATTCTTTGCAAATTCTTTGGACTAGAATTAAAAGTTGGCTGTCTATGGTAGACAACTTAATGTGTAAAATATTAGAGGAAAGAGATTAGGCTATATATATATATACACACAAGAATACACTGAACAAAATAAATATTCAGTCAGAGATGCAAAATGAAGTATTGTCTACCTGGTAAGAAGGCAGAATACTTTATGATTGTTTTAAAAAGAATACTTTATCATTGTTTTAAATCCAAAAATATTTAAATGGCTAACTCCAATACAGATCTAAGCCCTGAGATTTAATGTTCTATGAGGGTTTAAAAGATTTATGCACACATTTGTAGATACATTAATATTTTAGTATTTAAACATTTTGTGTTAAATATGATTTGGAAAACATGCATCCTTTAATTAGTAAAATGTTTCTCTGAGGAAAATCTTTTAATAATACTAAGTGTTATGATACAATAAGATGAAGAATTCATTAATACTGAGTTGGCATTTGCTATACTACAATACTCCCTACAGACTTCTACTTTGGGCCAGGCGCAGTGGCTCACGCCTGTAATCCCAGCACTTTGCGAGGACGAGGCGGGCGGATCACGAGGTTGGGAGACCGAGATCATCCTGGCTAACATGGTGAAACACCGTCTCTACTAAAAATACAAAAAAAATTAGCCGGGCGAGGTGGCGGGCATCTGCAGTCCCAGCTACTCCGGGAGGCTGAGGCAGGAGAATGGCGTGAACCCAGGAGGCGGAGCTTGCAGTGAGCCGAGATCGCGCCACTACACTCCAGCCTGGTAGACAGAGCGAGACTCCATCTCAAAAAAAAAAAAAAAAAAGACTTCTACTTTGAATTTTTTTCTTATTTGATTAAATAATAAAAAAGTTATAATCATAGTCACATGAATTAACATGTTGTGTCTCCAGAAAATATAAAAATATATTGCTATGATATAGGATTTTTCAAATATTCAAGCCCTTTCCTTAAAAATGAGTGTATAGTGGATAATTTTTGACAAGAGTGTACACTTACATAACTACCACCCCAATCAAGACCTAGAAAACTTCCACCTACCAGAAAATTTCCTTATGTTTCTTTTTACATTTCAACTACCATAATTACATAATGTATAATCCAGGAAACAACTGATCTGATTTGATTCAGTATAGATTTTTTCCTCTTCTAGAATTTCTTTTAAAAATGTTTCATACAGTATGCTTTGTATGGTTCTTATATTCCGCATAATTTTTATTTAATTCTTCTGTTGCCCAGGCTGATCACGAACTCTTGGCCTCAAGCAATCCTCCTGCCTCTGCCTTCCAAAGTGCTGGGATTATAGGTGTGAGCCACTGTGCCTAGTCTTAAACTGTTTTTATGACTTTATGTCTGGTCTTAAACTGTTTTTATGACTTTATGTCATTAACATAAGTGTAATTTTTGTTTTGAGTTTAAAAAATTAAAATAACTTTCATTGTATGGTTATCACAATATGATAACAACTTCGAATGTCCACTGGCAATAGCTGTGACTGATGGGCATTCAGTCATGTGTGTATCTGAGAGATTCTCTATTTGCAAATATTTTTCTACTTGCTATTAGAAAACAAGATTCTAATTGTTTTATTATTTGAAAATGCTTACACATTTATTTTTTGGAAAGTTAATATGATGAAGTGCTATTATATTAATACTTTTTAATTGAAATTGATTGTGTATCATTATCTATGTTCCTAGTTAACATATACTTAAAATGACACATTTTGCTGTTTTAAATTGGTTATTATGTTATATGTTGATACTTTTTATAATTTTATTGTTACAGAGAATATTCTAAAATGTTTAGATATTTGGCATTTTTATTTATGTTATGAGGAAGAAGGAGAAATCAAACTGCAACTGAATTTGAAAATTTTATCACAGTTATTTAAAGGTGACGCTTTAGCTAAGGATAACTTTATTATGTCATCTGACATAAATTACTGCTAGCCCCATAAATTTTTCCTTTGCTTTAATTGAATGTGGATCTTCCTCAATTACACTTTAATAAGTGTAATAAAAATACACTTATACTTTAGGCAAACCAAAAATTGAACGTAGATACAATGAATTTATTACTCAAATAAAATAATCATTATGTAAAGAAAGAGTTAAACAAGCATGCTTTTCAAAATTTGAAACATATTTAAATGTCAAGTTGTATAAAATTATTATATTTGTTATAAATTTTCAGCTATTTCAATTTAACATAGGTATAATGTATCATATATAATATTACAGGATGTAAAACTTTTAAAACAAAAAGAGGTCTTGAGATCAATATGTCTAATAATTTTACTTGAGAAGGGAAAAGACAGAAACATTATCTTTGTTGATTTGCCGAAGATCACCCAACAACTTACCTCCACAGTTGAGCCTGATTCCCATGACAGGTACAGAAATATGCAAATGCTAAAACACTTAGTAAATATATTATTTAACCCCAAATTATTTTATCATGCAAATATTTTATATTATCTTTTTCGATTTTTTAGTGGGTAACAGTTTCAGATACGTGTGAGTTTAAAAAATGTGTACCACAAAACTATTCTCGTGACTTCATAGATAGAAAAAAAGTCACATCTATTTTATAAGGTAAAAGTGGACATAAAGTTTTTTGTTTGATTTTTGTTTTAGAAAATTAATTCAGAAAGAAAGTGGAATATTTATTTATTTCACTGGGCTAAGTATTTTCCTTCATCTTTATTTAATGACTTTATTTTTAAAAGATTAATTTAAAAATACCTTAATTGCATATTGATCTTCATAGTGACTATAACAGTGGTCACACCACAGAATTGCAATATGGAGTTATACCTATGATTTAGAAACTTTTTAAAAGTCAAAACATTTCTGTACATTTAGCCATATGATATTTACATTTGATTTATTTGGTTTTAAGATGGTTGAATACGGCAGATGGATAATTTGTTGAACCGATATTTTTCATCATATAGACATGGCTTGTGAAGTTGAAAATAAATTTGATTTTCACCATCTGCACATAGATTTTTTTTCTTGCATATTTAGCACAATGTGACATCTAATTTGGTTACTAAAGTTGCTCTTCATATTTCTAAAGGCATAGAATTATGATTTATTTAAATATTCTATACCATATAGCACTATTCACTTTTGCAAAGTGGCCTTGAGTATGAAAAATTGAAAATGTCTTCCACATTAAAAGGTAATTATCTGTGTTTTATACTTGTTCAAAAACATTAAGACAAGATAAAAATGAGACTAGCCCTCACCAAACAAAAAGTCAATACTAAAGTGTTTACCTGGATCTTAACATATAATAATGTCAGACAAAAAGGAATTATCGTTTCTGTTACACTTTCTCTATCTTATATTGCAAAATAATATATTTTAAAAAATAACTTTCAAGTTCATCTTTTTATTTCCTACAGAACTAAAAGAAAAAACACAAGTCTATGGTTCAAAAAGTCAAATTACATTTTTTGTGGTATGATTCACACTATCAGTTTAAATAAGTTACGTGACAAAAATGGAGCCAGCATTTAAATGATTCATATCAAAAAAATTTCCCAATTTTGTAAATACTTGCTTTTTTGTCCATATGGAAGAGAATTATATAAAATGTGTATGTGCGTGAGAAGTTTTATCTTTACTTAGGCTATGTATTTGTATTAGTCACACAGATTCCAGGAGAGCAAAATATCACAGTGGTTTTGGTAGGATATGACTTAATGAATTGATCTTTGCTATCACGCTGTACAATTAATGGTGAAAGCAAAAATTTCCAGGATAGAGCAAAATAATTTTTTTTATTTTATGAGAGTACTTGAAAATATTTCAGTAAACCAGATGTATAAAATATGTTATATGTTAAACTTTATTTCCCAATACTCCAATTCAAAACAACCAAGATATGGTATAATGAGTTACTAAAAGGCCTTATGCTGCAGTAAATAAACACTGGGACTTGCAGTCAGACAGAACAGCTGATATACAGCTTGGCTGCTTTCGTTATTATTTACATTACTTTGTGAAAGTTACAAAAATCTGTAGCATTTCCATATCAAAAAATTCTGAATAATAACAAAACTGATCCTAAAATTGTTTTAAGCATGTATAAAATGGCAAAATGCCTAGGACATAAAGGTGGAACATAAAAGTTATGGTTGTCATTATGTAGAGCCTATTGTGACCATGGTTATATGTATATAAAGATTTAAAAACATATAATAATCTGTAGATTTAAATTTTGTTATGTTACACAAGTTTTAATTTTAAAGAAGAGCTTATCTTCTGTTATGAGCTGAATTGTGGTCCCCCAAAATTCAAATGTTGAAATCTAAACCCCAGAACCTCAGAACGTGGCTTTATTTAGAGATAGGGCTTTTAAAGAGGCAATTAAAGTTAAATGAGATCATTGATATGTGCCCTAATTGAAATGACTGGTGTCCTTATAAGAAAAGAACATAAGGACACAGACACACACAGAGGAGAGACCTTGTGAAGACTGAGAGAAAAGGCCATTTGCAAGACAAGGAGAATTCAGAAGAAACTATCCCTGCTTACATCTTAATCATGGACTTCAAGTCTTCAGGATTGTGAGAAAATAAATTTTTGCTTTTTAAGTCATCCAGTTGTTGATACTATGTTATGCCAGCCATGGCAAATGAATAACATTTTCTTTTATTATTTTATGGTTTTATGCTTTTTTTTTTTCTTGCTAGTTATTTTTCTATTCTAATGGTAATAGTATTCTGCTACTTAATGGACATTTTATTCTTCTACTTCCTTTTAAAAAGTATTTTATTTACTACTCAGAGGGGGTATAAGATGAAATAACAAGTAAATGCTTTTGAAAGAGAAACATATGGCTTAATTAAGTTTAATTAGTTAAATTTTAACTAATTTGTTAGATAACTAATTTAACAAATTATTTAAATTTTAACTAATTTAAAATTAGTTACTGATATTCAATAGCTATGTAAATGTGAGAAAGTCTTTTAGTCTCTATAGTTCTCAGATAAATGTACCTCCTCACTTTCAGGGTAGAGATCGTGTTTTATTTCTATCGCTATGGACTAACAATGTGTCTGGTGCATAATAAAGACTGAATAAATCTTGTGGCCACAGAAAATGAAAGAAATAATAATATAATAATTCATCTAGAATAGGTTTTGATGTGAAGCATATTTTTGTACTTTGATTTTTTAAATTTAAAATTATTGCAATTTATTATTTAGAATCCTGAAGGTGATATTTAAAATTTAAATTGCCTATATTAAAATATCAAATGCTTATTATAATAACATTAATTTTTTATTTTTTTAAACAGAATTTCACTCTTGTTGCCCAGGCTGAATTACAATGGCGTGATCTCGGCTCACTGCAACAACCACCTCCCAGGTTCAAATGATTCTCCTGCCTCAGCCCCCCGAGTAGCTGGGATTACAGGCACCCACCATCATTTTATCACATAGAATTTCAGTTTTTCTAATACTTAATTTACAAATCTAGATTAAACTTTTTGTTTCACATAACTGTATTTGTTTGCTTTCTTCATAATGATAAAATGTGGAATATATTTGGATCTCATGTGTAACCTTACCCATAGTAGTAAGAAGACATCGTATGTGTCAACATACCCCCAAAATATTTAATTAAAATATTTTAAAATTATACTTGTGTGATTTTCAATTTGGTGGAGAATTGTTTAATAGTTTTTTTCGCTTAATGATTCATCTATGTGGTTAACATTAGTCTTTCTCACTTGACTAAAGCTTCATGAGAGATGTAATCATGTGAATTTTGTTCATCATTTTTTGTCTTCAGTGTTTTAAACAGCATCTAGCATATAATAGACATTATTTATGAAATAACAAATTTATACATGAAAAAATGTATACATTTCAGCCAAATTTTTACCTTATATTAATGGAATTTTATATTTTTTAGATTGCATTTGGTACTAGCCATTTTGTAATTTAGAATGGCTAACCACATATATTTTAAAATAATATATATTTGCATTAAGTTAAAAAAATTTCCGTTTGAATTTTGATTTTTCTGATTGTCTACTATGAGTCTATAAAAAAAGAAAAACCAGAATAGGAGATGAATCCAAATAATTCAAATCACTAAAATTTTGATAAAATTCATCATTAGTTTATTAGTATAATATATTAATAAGTATAATAAGGATGATTTACTTTGTTTCTTATGTTGAATTTATACACATTTTTAAGAAACTTTTCGGTATTTAAGAACATAATTCAAGTCATAACTAGGCAATAACACATGGATAAGAAAACCAATATTTATGTTTTTCAGTTAAACTAGATGGCTGGAGGAAACCATGCTACCTCCAACTTTTAGTGATGTATTCATGGCAAAAGTCCAAATAACCCGGAACGCATCTCTGAGGATTATTATCATTGGTAGCCAAGTTTTGTCTATTTGAGTCTTTCCTCTTTTGTCCCTGGAGAGTCTAGCTCAAGAGTTCGTAGGATGAGGAAGCAGTATTAATTTTTGTTTTAAACTAATCTTTCATGGGTCTGCCACTCCTTCCTTTGCTATGAATGGAGTAGCACTGGAGAAAACCAGCTGCAGCACTTGTGAAGTAGAATTGCTTCTTTGGTTTGGACCTGAGCTGAATTCTAAATATTGAACATAAAAGGAGAAAGTGGCAATGTGGATAGGCCATCCTTTCAAGGCAGATACACATTCAGGAGTCTCTAAGAGAATGTTCTTGGGAAATGAAATTGGCCTGTTAGGGCAAGTGAAGAAGATCCTTATTAGAAGATCTGGTAAAACTGTCAGCCAAGATAATGATTTTTATACCAAAGCATTCTTGGAATACCAGACTGTAAAGCCACTTTCTGTGTTAAAATTATGCACTGGGTAGTATTTTATGTATACTATATAATCATATAAATATATATGCATAATCATGTATTCTCTATAATATATACATGAAGATTTTCCATCTCTGTGTTTTATATAAAATTTAAATAACCCTGGTATAAAAATACCCCATTTTTTTCATGCCAGATAAATTAATGTTAATTAAGCACATTAATTTCTCTGTTGATGCTAGCATTTTATGGAGGTGGTACCATCTGTTAGACTGAAAAGTATTGTAAAGGTAAAACATATAAAATCTATTCACATTTGTAAATCTATAGTAATGTTATATTTTACTGTCCATATCTCCTGGCTTTATTTACCGTTAGAAAAAGGGTTAGGATATAAAGGAATACAATTCTGCAAATTTACTAAGCTGGGTTTATATTCTGGTCCCATTTATTTTGCTTTGGAAAAGTTACTTAGCTAAAAGTAGAGGAGAATTCTAATCTTAGTTACATGACTTAATATCAAATATATTTGGAAGAATTTCATTTCTTCATATGAAAACAATGATTTCAATTATTGATTGATCTATGATTAATCTATATGGCTAATATTAGTCTTTCTCATTTGACTAAAGCTTCATGAGAGATTGAATCATGTTAACTTTGTTCATCATTTTTGTGCTCAGTGTTTTAAACAGTATTTAGCATATAATGAAAATTATTTATGAAATAAAAAAATTATTCATTGAGGAAAAGGTATGCATACATTTATCAGTATTTTGTATCACTTCCCCTTTGTGTGATACCTGGGTGAAAGAGTTCTAAGTAATACAATATTCCGTACTGCCTCATTCTATACCCTTCCTACATTTGTATCTATTATTCAACCTCTCTTAACTTTTTTTTACTATCCTTTGAAAGTCAATATGTAGATCTCTTTATCAGAGTACTTTAAATAATCAATAAGTGTAATGGATTGGATTTGAAAACAAGATGTATTCCAAATCTCATTCATTTATACACTTTGTTAAACAGACTTATTGATGATTCTCAATGACTATATTTTAATAAGTAAATTAAGAATACATAGCATAATTCTGGAATGTGGTTAGAAACCCATTTGTCCAAAATATAAAACTAGGCATTAGTTTTAAAATATATGAGACAGAGTGGACCAAATATAACTGCAACTATATTATTATCACACAATACACATATTCTAACTAATGATCTTGGTCAAAATGCACAGCAGTAAGTCTGTACTAGACCAAAAGACTTGGGTATTGAGGAATGAATCAATGGAAGGAATAAAAGATTGTTATAGTTTAAATATAGCACTTAAAAAACTTAATTTGTTCTAATTTACCTGAATTAAGTAATAAATATTGAGTTATCATCTCAATAATGGAATCAGTTAAAATATGTTTAGTAGCAAATATTAGAAAACTTACCTTCAGAGGACACTTATGCTTTATATATTAAGGAATTCTCAGGATTGATTTAGCAATTTAGTATCTTCAAGATTTCAGTTCCTTCACTTCTCATCTTTCAACTTCAGCCTGGTGGCAATATCACCTTTTAAGGCTAGGAAATGGCTGCTACAGTTTCAAACATTACATTATCATTCTTCAGCATTCTCAAAACAAAGAAACAAACGTTGAAGAGAAGAATGGGGAAGGGAGCTAGACAAAAAAGGCTTTCTCCTGGCCTCAACTTTGCATTTCATCAGAAAAGAAATAGTTTCCCTTTAAGTTGAGGTATTGGCTATGCAACCTCTAGCCTAAAAGAAGTTATATTGGCTTAAGCATTAAACAATTAAAATAATTGTAACTCTTTAAAAACACTGATACAGGCTGCCTTTCCAAACCAGTTACTTCAAAATCTCCAGGGTATCCGGATGTCACAAAACTTCCTTAGGTGACTATAATGTGCACCTCAGTTTGACATTCACCAGTTAAACCTGATTGTAATTCATTTCCTTCATCAAGGCACTTTTTATCTGAATGAAATGGAGATTCTATAGGCAAGGAATAAAAAAGAATAATAAAGCCAAATAAGAATACCATACAGAAACCTCATATAAAGTGGATCCACAATATCTCACCTGATTTAATTGCTCCTGCAGGAAGCAGAACACTAAAAAGGACTTTTCTCCAATGATAACATATCCAAGCCATTCCCAAAACATCCTAAGAAATAAAGCTTGAAATAGACTAAACTTCATGAATTTATGATTATGATTACTATGAATTACAAAGATTGTGTAGTTGTTTCTAAGTGTGGGCATGTGTTTTATGATTACAAGGGGGAAAAGGGCATAGCTAAATGAGGATAATTTTTTTTTCATTTAAATTTCCCACAACTGACAGCAAAAGCAAAATGCCTGTCTGTTTTTAACAGTGTTAAATAAAATATTGTGCTGAAAATCCTAATTTCTAATTTAAGATCTAGCTTTCTGTCACAGCCAGATTTACTTTATTCTCATAAATGAATGGTGACTTAAGTGTAAACAGAAATGATGATATAATTACAGTAATTCCAAATCTATACAATACATGACATAAAATTATATTTGATGTTTCCATATTCATTACTTTGCAAAAATATTTGTTTCTATCCATAAATTTGTACGTGATTTGATGATGATTGCAGCAAATACTTGCTTTAGCTTTGAAGAATGTATTTTGGCTTATTCACATGCAGACAATTGGTACCACATACAAAATGATGGATATGATCTGTTACTGGAGTTAAATGTAGGTTAATGGAGAAATGATGAGAAAATGAAGCAGAGGGCTAATAAAGCTAAAAAAAGAAGAGAGAAAAGAAAAAGAAGGGAATTAAAATGTTGCTGGCCAAGCCAGCACTTGTACAAATGAATGCAGTGAACTATATGGTGTGCAAACATATTCCAAGTGGGTTGTAACAATTCTTGATGCTAGTCATAGAAAGGATAAAATTGGAATAAATAACAAATCAAATAAGTTAAAATGAAAGTCTTTCATTAACAATGTGCTAGTTTTAGAATATTATATAAATATAAATTAAAAGTTCAAAAAGTTTTAAATAAAATCCCATTATGGAAAAAGAAAACTCAGAAATGTCAGAAATAATTACAGATGAATTTTTAATGTATGCAAATACATATTTTTCTGTATTAGTGACAGGTGCACTGTTATTTTTTAATGGAGTAAAACATTTCTTATTAGAACTTGTGAGGCGCTCCCAGCTGACAAACATGCTTAAGGAACATGTTTCAGCACAGCATATTCAGTAAGGTTCTCTGCTCACATTTTCATTTTAATCCATTCTTAAGTCAAGCAAATCTGAAAATATTCACCTGAAAAATTAATAAAGTCTCATGCAGAAGGCAATAGCTTTCAAGTAGTCCTTCATCTGCTTTTTAAAAAACAAGTGAGAAAGCATTACACTGTTAAAAATACAAAATGTCTATGGTGTTATATACACATTATGGCTCCTATTAATGTGGTTCGTCTGTTTCAAAGTCTGTACATCAAATTGCTTAGTATCACTTGACCTGTGAATAAATGTTTACATGACAGAATCAGTTTCGTTACTTAAAATATTTAACCCTACTATTTCAAACAAATACTACATAGAAAAGGTAGAACTGTCTCTTAGAAATTAAAAAGAAAACATTGTTTAAACATATGATATCAAATATATAAACTATGTGAATAAGAGAATGAAAATTATCTCATAAAAAGAACAAAAAATAAATTTACAATAATGACCGATTAAAAATGGAAATGTCCGTAATAGCATACTTTAAATTGCATTCCAAGGTATCAAAAATCAGAGTGACAATACAAATGATAAAGAGTTTGCTAATGCCTTTTCTTATAAGAATATAGGTAAACACAATTGAGAAATAGTAACTCAATGTATTCATCATGAACCTAGCCATCTGTTCTGCAAGTGTTTATAATTACACATTAATTTATCTCAAAGTTGAAATAAATGTTGATAAATAGCAAAGGAATAAAAGTTTATCTGTACCTGAAAAGACTTTAAAAAATTCATTGTCACAAAAATGATACAAGGCACAATAACACTGTAGTCGAAATGGAGTATTCTATTTTTTCAAAGTTGATTTAAACAATTTGGGTAGAAATTACTTCATTTTATATTAATTCAGAGTTGTTTTCTGCTGGATTTGAGTTCAGACAATAGTTGAACTTTCTTAGTGATATTTTTGTATTTTTTTGTATGTCTGTATTGTCTTATGTGATTAATTGAAAAATTAGAAAAAACAACCTTATATGCACTTAGGCTGGTACCATTTTAAACTAGAAGTTCTATTAAAGGAGGAATAGCAAGGGGGAAATAAAATTTGAATGACGTCTCATGAGGAACACTCTGCCATGCAGCAAAATTAATAAAAATTTTTATAGATTAAGTTAAAAATAAAACAAAAAGAAGAAAAAGATCTAAAACTAGAAAGAGTCAAAACAAACAAAAGGCTGTTGAGACAGCTCCTGGTTTATTTCATGGAGTATGAATGTAATAAAATAAAAACAACTTTATATAACAAAACATCAGAAAGAAAATTAAGACGCGCTTTGAGAAATATTTACTATAAATATAATTAACATGGTTAATGTTAAATAATTCTTCATAAAGAAGAGGAAACAGTTATAACCAAAAAATGACAAAATATTTTCATACAAAATTTTCAAATGTTTGAGAATAGGCTTAGTTATGAATATTAAAACATAATTTATAACTGTATCATTTTGTTGTTGTTTTGCTTATCACTTTGACTTTCTAGCTTGTTCCATTGATCTGTATGTCTTCTCTCATTTCAATGTCACACTGGCTTGATTGGTGCAAATCTATATTCACCTTGAGATGTAAGTCCTCAATTTTGTTTTTGTTTTTTTCTCACCAAGATTGAGTTATCTAGATCCTTTACATTTCCATGGAAATTTTGGAAATAGCTTGTTGATTACTACCAAAAAAGAATGAAAGCCCCTGGAATTGTGACTGGGATTTTATTGAATCTATGGTTCATTAGTGAGAATTGATTTCTCAACAATATTAGATCTTAACCATTTATATGGAATGACTCATCATTGTTTTAGATTTTCTTTGATTTCTCATATCTATGGGAATTTTTTTAATTATACAGATTTTGCTCACCTTGTGCTTAATTTATGGCTAACAGAATTACGAGTTTTGGCAAAATTGTAAATAAAATGTTTTTAAACTTAATTTTATTTTTTCTGTTTGATGTTAATATTTGAAAAGAAAATTATTATATATTAAGCTTGTTTTCCACAATTATGCTGAATTGTTATTTCTAGTTGCTGTTGGTATATTTCTTAGATTTAGTATGTAAACAGTGTCATGCTTTTAGCAAACAGAGACATCTTTACTTTTTTCTTCCTGATCTAGGACCAGAAGAAAATGATAAAATGAAATGGGAGTATGTATCCTTAAGAGCAAATGTTCAATATTTCACCATCAATTATGATGTTAGCTGTAGATTTTTTTATAAGTTACTTATTAGATTGAGGAAGTTCCTTGATATTTTCAGTTTACTGAAAGTTTTTAACAGAGATTGGTGTTGATTTTTTAAAAATTATTTTTCTGTGTTAAAAACAACCTTGTGTTACTAAGACTTCCTTAGTCATGGTGCAATATTTTTAAAACATATTTTTGGGTTCAGTTACCAATATTTTAAAGTATTTTATATCTACATCCATAGCAGTAGTAGACCATAATTTTCTTCATTTTATTGTCTCTGCGAAGTCAGAGGATTATGATTTTGCTATCCTCATAAAGCAAGCCAAAAGGTATACTTCTTTCTTTGTTTTCTGAATAAGTGTGTGTAAGATAGGTATTATTTTTTATTAAATATTTGTTAAAATTCACCAGTGAAATCTGAATCTGAAATGGTCTCTGTGGCAAAGTTTTTGGTCATGAATTCAACTACTTCAGTAAATACAGGTCTATTAAAATTTTCTGTTTTATCTTATATAAATTTTACTCCATTGCAATTTTTAAGGGATTTGTTTATTTTATCAGAGTTTTCTAAGATTCCCTGACATTCTGGCTTCCAGAAGTTCTAACATTGTAACGCTCCATTATGTTTCCTCCTTCTAAGACAATGTATCTTGCCTCCCTTTCTCTGGAGATCTGTTTCCCAACAATCCTTGCTAAGCTTCACATGTTCCACCTTGGGCACACACACATGCGACAGCTTTGACCCCTGATCTTAGTCACGGTCGGTTTAGTCTCTGCTCTAAACTGCTTTTGATTCAGCTCTCCCTTATTATTTAGTTGTCTTTTTGGGGTTCTGTGAGAATTATTCTGTCTCCTGTAGTATGTATTATCTGGAGTCTATTAGCTGCAGAGCAAGAAGTACAATTAAGATCTCCTAGTTACTTATGGTGCTGGAGTTTATCCTAACAACATGCACTCCTAGTCAAGACTAAATGCTGGTTTAATGAGTAAATGATTAGAATAAGGTTTATATTAAGTGTATGATCTATAAATCTCAAACTTTTGAAAACAGTCACATAAAAATCGTTGTATATAAAATAACATAGAACTAGAAGTGGTAGAGCAAAGATGGGGAAGCTAGGCCTTTTTTTTTTCTGAAACATACAGGCAAAGATGAATGTCAAATTAATTAGAACTAACTCTAAAACTGTTATTTCTTGCATAGGAAATCTTGAGCTCATCATTACTCTTTGAAATTTCATATCTTTATTAAAATGTGAGCTTAAAAATAATACCTATTTATAGATTTATGAAAATTAATTTAAAAAATCTATAGAAGTCTTATGAACTTCTATATAAAATTAATAAAAACAGTAATTATTTGTTGAGGGTTGGGGATTGTGTGATGCTTCATAAAAACATAGAATTTGAATTTAATCTTGAAGAAGTGATACAATTTTTAGCAGATGACATTATAATTGCACATTCAAAGGTAATATAAAAAGAGGGGCTCCAGTTTAGGATTTGAGGACATAATAATCTCATTATATCTAAAGATGAAAAGTAGGGACTTATATCTGGATAGCTATGTTTAGAACTGGGCATTTATCTAGCTTATTAATAGCCTTTCTCATCGATTTATTGTAAATTCTATGAAAAATTTATATTTTTGTGTTTTTAATACCTATGACAGAGGTACTACATTTTGAAAACAATAATTCAGTAATTACATAGAACTAATAAGTAACTGCAAATCTTAAAAGTCAAGCTAAGGTATTGAATTTGATAGTTAATGGGTTGATAGTTGAAAGGAATTTTTTTTTTTTTTTTTTTGAGACGGAGTTTCGCTTTTGTCGCCCAGGCTGGAGTGCAATGGCACAGTCTCGGCTCACCGCAACCTCCGCCTCCCGGGTTCAAGCAATTCTCCTGCCTTAGCCTCCCCAGTAGCTGGGATTACAGGCATGTGCCACCACGCGTGGCTAATTTTGTATTTTTTTTCTTTTTTTTTTTTTTTTTTTTTTTTTAGTAGAGACAGGGTTTCACCATGTTGGTCAGGCTGGTCTCAAACTCCGGACCCCAGGTGATCCGCCCGCCTCAGCCTCCCAAAGTGCTGAGATTACAGGCGTGAGCCATCGCGCTGGCCCAGTTTTTTTTTTTTTTTTTCTTAGTAGGAGTGAGTATTTAACTATGACAAAGCTGTGTAACTTCAATTTATGTGTGTGTGTGTGTTTTTTTTTTTTCACAAGAAACTGTGTCCTTCCAGTTTTAAGAGCAAGGTAAAATTTAAGAATGCAGTTACTGTCAGGAAATTGCTTTATTCATATGGTCAAATGCATTATTATAACTAAAACATTTTATAGAGATTGTTATTTTGACAAAAATTATGACAGTATGACAAATAAGAGATTCTAATTATTAAATTACCAAATTACAAAACTAATATCATTGTAGAATCTTTAGAAATTGATGTATCTAATTAAATAATAATTTAACCCCTAATTGCTACGGCCACTGTAAAGGGATCTTACATCCAATGTAGCCTAGATTAAAATGTAAAATATTTTTATAACATATAAATAACACTGGTAATCCACAGTTTGTAAAGTGTTTGTCCTTGATTATGTGAACAGGAAGTTTCCCTATATCTATACCACAATAATATATTCATATTTATTACTGAATTATCACATAATTATTAACATATATCTTCACTTTCTTAGGTCCTAATTTATGGCAACAGAAGACCAGCAAACTTAAAAATCACTGAACATTTAAATAGTTGCTAACCTGCTGGTACTTTGGTACAATGGAATCAACAAATATGAATATACATATCCATAACCTGTCAATTATCTCATTCATGAAGTGTTGTTTTGATATAAATGTAAAAATTTTAAAAATGTTTTGACTTTAAACAAATATTCGAAGTATACCTTTTGACATTTATATAATGTCAAAATATTCCAAACTGAAAAAAAAACGAAAAAGAGAAGAGAAAAGGGGCCACAAAGCCCTATTTAGTCTATTTACTGTGCTTTCAAGTAAGACATTATTTTAATAAATCAAAAGTTTATATTTTTCTGGAGTAATAGAACACACATTTTCCTTACCTAATATAGATATCCCACAAATTGCTTCCCTTTAATGCTTTTCGTTGCTGCTGACAAAAGATGAGTCTATTTATATTCCATTTAATTCATTTTTCAAAAGAATACTCTATCATCTTAATTCACAGAAAATAAAACCATACACGTTCCCAGCATATGGTTTAAACCACACACACACACACACACACACACACACGCACACACGGAGAGTACTTTGAACAAAATGAAAGAACACTTGAATAAGCCATGAATAGGGAATTTCTGAAGAAGGCATAATGCTCAATCTATCAACAAAAGTACATTCTGCCTCTAGCAAAGCTGAGGGCAGACATATTTCGTACAGACCTAACAGTTTTGAATACAGGTTAGATGAAAATTTTATTACATTAAATGTCAGCAGAATAAACAAAAAAATCATATTTCAGATTGTGTTCATTACTAGTATAGCATATCTACTAAGAATATAAACAGCTCTGAATTTAGTCATTAAAATGTGGTCAGATCATTCAATTTAATAAGTAGTATTTGTATTCTAAAATATTAATATTTTAAATAATTTTTACATATGATTCTCATATAAAGCGTGGCTTAAAATCACTTCTTTTATTTTTCTTAATATACATAGCAGATTGCTTATTTGGCTCATAGTTCGTAGAAAATATTGAAGCTCCTGGCTCATAGCACACATAGAAAACTGCAATTCCCTCCTGTTTGGCATCACTGCCTCTCCCAGATGCCTTCCCATCAATTAGTCACACCGAAATAAAAATGATCTTTCAACATGCAAACATAATCATATACTTTCTATACCCCTCACAACTTTCTAAGTTGTTAGTGTGCCATTGGCCTTGGAATATTACACATATCTTAGGAAAGGATCTCTACATGAACTAGCATTTGCCTTCTCCAGCTTCAAACCTGATCACTCAACTACCACCCACCTTCACCATCTTCATGATTTTTACTCTAGGTAGACTAAGTTATTTACTCCAGGTAGACTAACTTATTTTGCATTCTGCAATTTCGTGATCTTTCTCCCTTATTTGGGGTCCATTTATATGTACTGTATTTTCTTCTGCAATACTCCTTTTTGTATATATCACTTTCACCTGAAAATTTTTTACTTTTATTTCTTGTTTTATATGTCATTTCATCTAATAAGCCTTTTCTATTTAAAAATTACTATTTCTTTTCTCATTACAGCATTTATTATACCATATCTCTGTCTGTGTACTTGTTTGTACTCCTTTCTGAATTTAGGTGTTTTTTCAAGAAATACTTAAGACACTTAATGATTATATATCTACTACCTAAAAGAGTAGCTTGCCGAAAGTTACTGAATTATACAAGTTGAATTCAGTAGCGCTCATAAGGTGTCACCTTGCATTCTAAATGTAATTTCTACATGGATTTAATATATACTGTGCATACAAACACAAAGTCTTTGCTATTCATTTACTCAAAATATCTGACTTTAAATAAGATTGTTATTTTCTATGTTAAACGTACATACCGCTGAAGTAGGATCTTCTGATATGCTCGTCGGTATTAATTTTTAAATATTCGCTTTTACTTTACCTAAGTTCTCCTACAGAAATATCTACCTAGGCATGAGAAGACAGACAAACATGTTTTAAATAAATTTTCTAAATAAGATTTTTATCATTTTTTAATCAATTTATCTTAAAGACAATTTTTTAAACTTTGAATTTTATTCATATGTAGTACCAGCAATAGGTACGATCTATAGATCTGAACGTGCTATTCCATTTCTAATGAGAAGGATTCCTATGGCACAACAAACACATCATCAGTAGGACAAAACTGTCCTGTATCACCGTTGCCTAATCACAGCTCACGTTCTTATTAACGGGTGAACAATCCCACTCTTAGTGAAGTCTGCTTCACAATGAAGAACCAATATTTTACAACGAAGTGCTAATATCTAAGGACCAGACAAACAGTGGCATTGCCATGAATACTTAGCTACCACATTGCAATGATCTCTGTGATAAATTTTCTGACACCTCCTGCTCAAGATCCCGGTGGTCAGAAGGATCATGAAGATCATTGAGCCTCACTTTCACTGTCCGTATCCATAAAGAAAAGTCAAAATCCATCAAAAGTTCTGCCTTTCTGCCATGAGATGTTTCTGTCTCCCTGTGCTTACCTTAAAATTCCTGCATTACCATTTGGAAGATACCATCCCAGTTTCCTAGGCTGAGGTGACTAATCCGGCTATATTTAGCCCAATAATTAGTGTGGCCAGAACATGACATCTATGGCCTGCCATGGGTAATAAAAAAAAAAAAAAAAAAAAAAAAAAAATAGGGCCACCTGGAATTGTTCCCTTGGGAATTTTATCTAAGAAATTCTAATGAACTGATTGTCAGGATTGATAAATTGATGCATCTAAATGAGTCTTACGTACAAAAATTCCAGAGAAACCATGATAGCCAACCCTATGAGTAAGAAAATTTAAATTTGGTTGACAGAAAAATAGATGAGATTGCAGAGTGGGCTATGAAGTTCACATAAAAATGAAAATAATTCATATACACGGAAAGGGAAAATAATTCTTTACCTATGGGCATGTTATTGGATAAATTCAGTATTTTCAAGCTACAGAAACAAACTATGCCTAACAAAATTAGGAAATAATTTATTGAAGTAGAGTACCAAATTGAGGAAGAGGCTGAAAGAAATAATTGAAATATGGAAATCAACATTTTATTTGTTAAGATTTAACATCTAGTTCTTGGAAGAAATCACAAACTAAATTGATATATAATAAATATTATGGTAAAAATAAGAATAAAACAACCTGTAAAAAAGTAGAATTGAGCATAGGAAGAACAAATTATGTATATTTTTACTTTTCCTACAATGCTTCTGTGCACTGGACTGGAAAATATGCAGGTGCATTTGATTATCAAGCAAAAGAAACATACAGATAATCTTTGCTGATGTAAGAAATACATCAACACCTAACCTATCACAGGAAATGAGCTACCTAGCACCAGTGGTCATGATTTTCAGAAAACTGAAACCTGAGTTTCCTAGAAAGCTAGAAAATTACTTTCACATTGTTCATAACAACAGCCCTATGTGTGCCATTGCCCCTTGAATAACACCGGTTTGCAGAGCACTGTTTCACTTATATTGGGCTTTTCTTCCTCCTTTGTCACCCCTGAGACAGCAAGACCAACCCCTCCACTGAGCAACTCCTCTGCCTATTCAATGAGAAGAAAATGAGGATAAAGACCTTTATGATGACCCACTTTCACTTAATGAATGGTAAATACACTTTCTCTGCTTTATGGTTTTCTTAACAACAATTTCTTTTCTCTAGCTTACTTTATTATAAGAATACAGTATATAACACATGCCACATACAAAATGTGTGGTAATTGACTGCTTGTGTTATTGCTAAGGTTTCGGACCAACAGCAGGCTATTACCAGTAAGTTCTGGGGGAGTCACAGATTATGAATGGATTCTCATCTGTGTAAGGTCAGCACCCATAACCTCTGTGCTCTGTGTTGTTCAATGATCAACTATAGATTCTTTCTTTCTTTCTTTTTCTTTCTTTCTCTTTCTTTCTTTTCTTTCTTTCTTCTTTCTTTCTTTCTCTTTCTTCCTTCTTTTTCTTTCTTCCTTTTGTTCTTTTTCTTTCTCCTTTCTTCCTTCCTTCCTTTTTTTCTTTCTTTCTTCTTTCTTTCTTTTCTTTCTTTTTTCCTTCTTTCCTTCCCTCCCTCCCTTCTTTCCTCCCTTCCTTCCTTCCTCCCTCTATCTCTTCCTTCCTGTAGCTCTTTCTCTTTCTTTCTTTCTTTCTTTCTTTCTTTCTTTCTTTCTTTCTTTCTCTTTCTTTCTTTATTTCTCTTTCTTTCTTTTTCTCTTTCTTTCTTTCTTTTGAGCTAACACAAAGTCCCCAAAAGTAGTTTTTATATTCAGTTTGATTTCCCTATCGAATACCTTTATTGGCAAAATATATGCCAGTATATTCAGCTCTGGATTACTAAATAACATCTGTAAAAATAAATGTATACCTAGATACAATGAAGTAAAACCATAGCTCAAGAAGCAGATTATTTTTAAAATGAGAGAGAAAAGGCTGATTATTGCCTATAAAGATATGATTTCTAGGTACAATTCTTCATTAGCAAATATATACATACCAGAAAAGCATGTAGTAATAGTTTCCAATTGTTGGGGTTTGGGTGGGGGGAATAACACTCAGTTTAGATTTTTACATCTAAATTAGCCATCATTTAAGAATGAAGTCAAAATATACTTTTTTTTTTTTTTTTTTTTTGAGACAGAGTCTAACACCCAGGCTGGAGTGAAGTGGCGAGATCTCGGCTCACTGCAGCCTCCACCTCCTAGGTGCAAGCAGTTCTCCTACCTCAACCTCCCGTATAGCTGGGATTACAGGCACGTGCCACCATGCCTGGCTAATTTTTATTATTTTTAATAGATAACGAGGTTTTGCCACGTTGGTCAGGCTGGTCTTGAACTCCTGGCCTCAGGTGATCCACCTGCCTCAGCCTCCCAAAGTGTTGGGATTACAGGCATGAACCACCACACCAGGCCAGAATATACTTAATTATTAATGTAAAAAAAAAATTAGAGAATTTACCACTTACGGAACCTCACTAAGAAAACTATCCTAGAAAATCCTTTACAGAAAAGAAAAATAACCCAAAGGAAAAATGGGTGGCTTCTAGCTAGTGTACTGGAATTCCTCATTAAATCTGCTACAAATGAGAAACAGAGGTGATTTTACAAAAAAAAAAAAAAAAAAAAAAAAAAAAAAAGAAAATCCACTTGTTTTAACAGATGGCAAAAATTTGAGAATTCATAGATTCCTCCTTTGCCTAACAAGTACAGCAGACATGATTTAATGACAAGCCTACACAGCTTCTCAGAATTTCAGAATTTTGAAACAAAGTAAAAGTTTATATATCCAGAAACAAACAAGAATTTCTGATTATAGATCTTAATACTTTCTCTTGTACTATGCTACTATTTATTAAGAAAAGATTGTATCTTACCACCGACTAGAGGTTGTCCTAGGATGAATAAATTATCTGAAAATATTTAAGATGAGTTTGATTCTGCTGTATTATTTCAAAAGCATGTGTGATAACTAAATGACGAATTATGTTAACAAAAAACTTTGCCAAAATTAAAGCAAATAAGTTATTTCTCATGAGCAAACAAAATCACAGTTGCTTTACTGATATCAAGCTGTTATTTTTAAACTGAAATGATTCAAAATTGTTTGTCTAAATGGGCACAGCCCTATGGCGATGTAGCACACAGAATTGGGGAAAAAAAAAAAACTGAATTAAAAAAAGTATTTCTTCACCACCAAAAAAAAAAAATATATATATATATACATATTAATTTGAAATCAAAATGGTGTCAGTACAAACTACATGTCTGTTAAACGACTCTATCTGTAGAAATTGAAATATATTATTTGGAAGTATTGTCTCAATGGGTAAGACTTGTAGTTTAATTTCTTTAAGCTCTTAGCAATAAAGTGAAGTAGAATACATGCCTGTGAAGGTCATAATGGGAAACCAGAAGTGACAATACAAAGCCACTCATTTCACTGTGTTTCATTAACATGTAATAAAATTCAGCAAAGGGCACGTGGCTACTACAGACACATGTGCACTGATAGCTATTTTAACGCAAGCTGAAGAATTGCACTTGTATTAAAAATGAATTAGTTATAAAAGTCAATCTTCAGTTATATTTAAAGGAGTTAATTTAGAGCAGATTAATCATAAGTGTCAGAATCAGTATCATTAATTAAAGACAAAACAAGTTGCTAAATGTGTTATAGAACATTAGAGACTATTGCAAATGGAAATAGAAAAAATAGGGAATCTATGGGTATTTATCAAAATATATATTATCTAGTTAACAAAATTAATATTGTTGAACTACATAGACATATAGTCAGAAATAGTAAAATACAGTAATATAATAACCTCTCAATTCTGTTGCTAACCCAAGTCACAATGTGTGATTTTGTAATATATTTTAAAGATTGTTTTAGTTTTGCACAATTGAAAAGGAAGCATAAAAATGTAATTTACTGAAGTGCCTTCAAAAACTGTCTTTCAATTTTCAGTCATGAAATTTGAGATTGGTCCATTTCACCTTGGAGCATTCAGAGAGTTAACTCATTTTTATTTTCTGAAGATTACTGTTTTAAACTAGAAAGTCTTACCTGCTTGTCTGGTTGAAATGTACTTTAATATTTGAATTAAATGTCCAAGAATTTTTCCTAAACGTTCCTGTTACCACATTTATTAAAAAATAAATAGGCTGGGCACAGTGGCTCATGCCTGTAATCCCAACAGTTTAGGAGGCCAAGGCAGGCACATCACGAGGTCAGGAGTTCAAGACCAGCCTGACCAACATGGCGAAACCCTGTCTTTAATAAAAATACAAAAATTAGCCAGCCATGGTGGCACATGCCTGTAATCATAGCTAATCAGGAGGCTGAGGCAGGAGAATCACTTGAACCTGGGAGACGAAGGTTGCAGTGAGCCGAGATCATGCCACTGCACTCCAGCCTGGGCAACAGAGCAAGACTCCGTCTCAAAAACATAAAAAATAAGTAAATGAACTATTAGATTTTATATATATCTATTTCATAGATATATATATATATCTACACTGTTGTTTCATTTACAAAGGAATCCATATGATAATTTTGAACTGTTTGTCATCTGATAAATCTTTAAATCTTTAGATTGTTTTATGTTGTGTTTATTTTTTCCATCATTGCCTGTAGATGTTTCAACAGTGTTTTCATTCAGGCTTTTTTTTTTCTCTCTTCCCTTTACTTTTACTCCATTTTCAATCTCTCATATGAGCTAACTTGGTTTCTGTGCAATCTGTCTGGTATAACCTATACTATGCAGTGCCCTTAGCAAATTTCCTTCCTGAGTCCTTTGAAAAAGCAGCAAGATTGGTAACAAGAACTTCATTGTTTACTCTTTTTTTCCCTGCTACTTAAAATTTGGAGAAAACATCACGCATAAAACGTTTTGTGTGACCACCCTCACTATGCCCCTTGGTATATTTTAGCGACTTACTCTCAAAGCCTCCATATGGCCTGAAGTTTTGCTAACATATCGAATAAAGGCTTGAAAGTTCTTTGCTGTGTGCCCCCAGTTTCTAAGACAAAATTTGTGGATTGCTTTTAAAAGTCAATTTTAAAACTTTAGCCATTGGTAAAGACTAAATTAAACACAGCTTGAAAAGAGTTGAACATGACAAAATAATAGTTCAAGGAGATTTAGAGACACTGTCAGAAGTTATGCTGAAGTTAGAAGAAACAATTTAAAGGTTATTGCAAGGAACTTGCAGTTCTTATTTTAATGCTAATGAACCAAGAAATATTAGGCTAAGGGAGTTAATCTTTATTCAGAGCATTCTAATAAATTAAATGAAAAAGGTGCAGATTTGATGCAACTTGCAAATGCTGGTTTCAATAATTGTCACAACAGCTGAGTACTGTTTTTATCTCACCAGCACTACTAAATTTACCTTTCTCACTAATATTGATTTTCTTTTTATCACATCATTTTAACAGCATTTTAGTCAAAATGTGGATTTCCCCCTGAAGCACTTGAGTAAATAGTATAATGTCTTTATTTGTAGAGCAATATACTAAGTGATAGAAACTATTGAGGAGTCATTTTAAAATGCACTGAAGTTCAGCTTCTATAATCAAGAATTATCCCTTTGAAATATTTATGAATGTTAGTCTTCTTAATTTTCTTCATTCTAGAATGTTGGTTTTCCAAACAGTGTTTGCAAAATTATTACTAGTCAACAACAATATATATTCTATTGCATTGTACCTAAGTAAAATAATTTCTATAGTACCTTCTTTTCTGTATTTCACTCTGAATTCCCTACCAATTTCCCATGAATCCTCTTCTTCCCATCCAAGGTCATTAATTTTTTTTTCTTGAATTTGCATAATGATAGAATGATACATCCAGATATTAGAATATGGAAAAATTCCTCTCAACATTTTTCAAATGTTTTACTCAAAAAAATCTGTATAATACTTGAGTATAAATATGAGATTTCTTCTGATGTGATGCAACCAGCCCATGCCTCTAGTAAACCCAGGCCCTCAGAACAAAGTTATCCATATGTTGGCACAGATGTAATTCACTTTAGGCATACCAGAAATCAAATGTAATAAACAAGTATTTATAGTCTTTTCTGGGGTAGCTTAAATTTTTACTTCAACTTGAGCTTCTTAAGCCTTCTCTGAATATTGTCTCACTTTCTTTCATAAGAGGGAAAAGAAATACTTCAGTTTGTTATTGGTTGATTTATTTATAGTACTCACAGTGTATTTGTAAAAGACATCACATTAATTTTATAATCCCCTACATGACACGTTTCAATGAAACCTTCTTGGAAAGGTTCTTAATGCAAAAGAAAATTCACAGAGAATACTGGAGATAATAAATATGAAAAAGGAAGCCACTTTAGGTTTAGGGATAAGTGTGAAAGTGGGACAGGGCCTGCTTATATTACTGGAAAATAATTTTCAATTTTGAGGTTATAATGAACGATCATTTTTTATAAAAGTGACCTTTGTAAAAAATGAAGAGGCGTGCCTTCTCCTTTAGCAAGAATATTGCATTAATAATTGTCATCCTGCAATTAGAAGAAGAGTAGGCTTTCAATTCTTATAACTTTTCTCTAAAACGTTGGCACATGAAAAGAAGTGCCCTGGACAGATGGGAAATTAGCATGTCATAAAAATCTATAATAGATGGGCTGTTGCTGTCAATCTTATGAAACTAATTACATCACAATGAATTTTCCTGTAAATTACCATGGACTTACAAGGGAAAATATTATGCATATAAGGCAAACAATAGAAATATTTTCTTTCAATATAATTTTTAATATTTTTAATTATTTGCTAGAATAGAGATGTTTATTACTACTGTATGATAATGCGATACAATTTTTTTTCAAGACGAAGATGTGTGTATGAAGGCAAGAATATTTAACCACTACCCTGCTTAAACGTCACTCTTTAGTTGATACTTAGCTACCACTTGGGCCAAATGGAAAGGCTTTCCATCCACACTACCACTTCCCTGAAATGGGTTCAGTGTCCTGGGTCACTGAAACATGGATAGCCTATAGAAGGTGCATGTGGTAAGACAACAAATTATGGATCAAAAGGAGGCATCAGAACTCCTTGGACAATTAGTGGTCAACATGCTTGTTGCCACCAAAGAGAAATCCTTATTAGTTTGCAAAAAGCAGGCAACTAATGTATATTGTTAGCGTAGGTCATGTTTGATACTCACAGGAATGGCAAACAGACTCAGTTCCTGAAGGCATCCCTGATCCTGGGAGTGCATTCTTAGATGAGACTTGTTGATCTCATGCTATTGCCTCTTATGTCATATTAATGATGTTCCTCTCTCTCCCCTTTCTCTAGTCTAGAATTTGCCAATCTCAACACTATTGTTATTTTGGATCAGATCATTCTATGTTGTGGAACCGTCCTTTGCATTGTAGATGTTTAACAGCAGATCTGACCTCCACTAGCCAGATGCCAATATAACCCCCCACTCTCAGTTGTGACAAACAAAAATGACTCCAGACATTGCCAAATGTTCCCTAGCAGGGGGTGGGGGGAGGTTTCTGCAGTTGATATTCACTATCTATCTCATGGAATTTTTTTCTGTCTGCATGCAATATAAAGATTTTCATCTTATATCTATATTGCATTTGGTTCCAGAGTGACAATAGTCCCCTTGAGGAAATGGTAATTTGGCCTAGCTACCTGAATTTGGGTGAAGAATAGAGCTATGGGAATTCAAGTGGAAAAATGCAATTAAAACAATGAGTTAATGCTTAAAGCTTCCTGCCCACAATCCATGCATGCTTCCACATGAAAATACTGTGTTCACTACAATTTAAATGTAGAATCCATCGATTGAACTACAAAACTAGATTTGATATACAAAGTCTGTTTTGATACATACTGTTTTTTGAGCACTGTGACCTTTTTAGTAACTAAAACCTTTTTTATAGCTCAAAGGTAAATGATAAGTTACTTAGTCAACTGCAGCCTGAAAGTATTAAGTAAAACATTCCAAAAATAAACGATGTATAAGTTTCAAATTGCATTATCTTTTGAGTAGCGTAATGAAACTCATGCCATCTCTGTTTGTCCCATCTGGGATGTGAATCATCCTTTTGTCCAGCACATCCACACTGTCTACACTACCTGCTCATTAGTCTCTTAGCTTTCTTGGTTATCAGATTGGTTGTCACAGTATGGCAGTGCCTGTCTTCAAGGAAGCTTTAGTTTACTTAATAATGGCCCGAAAGTGAAAGAGTAATCATGCTGGCAATTCAGATATTCCAAAGAGAAGCCATAAAGTGATTCCTTCAAGTGAAAAATTGAAAGTTCTCTGCTTAATAAGGAAAGAAAAAAAATCTCATGCTGAGATTGTTAAGATCTACAGTAAGAATGAATCTTCTATACATGAAATCATGGAAAAGGAAGAAGAAATTTGGGTATAGTGTACATATAATTTAGTACTATCCATGGTTTCAGCTGTCCAATAGGGGCCTTGGCCACAGAGAATGGATGACTACTGTATGCTCAGTGTAATACATACTAGTTAATTAGCAATCTCTTCAATATATTTTTGAAAAAATATAAATACAACTATATGTGTTCTTTATGTATTTATGCACAGCTGTATACATGTATTTATGTATGCATATATATACATGTCTATATTACATATATAATTTTCAAACATTCAACTCTACATTTTAATGACAATAGTATTAATAAAATCACTAAGATTGAGATGTTCTGTTTTATTCTGTGTAGAACTACTTCAAATATCATCTGAAATCATATCCACAGTACATCTAACAAAATAGATGTCACAAGATGATGTTATCCGTGCTTATACATCATATACTTATCCAGTATTATTAACTTTATAGCATCTACCTATACCAAAGAGAATCTCACTCCTAGATCCTTTGTTAATATATGTGTCAAATATGTGCTTTGAAGTTCATTAAAAGTAGTTAGAATCTTATTCACTAATCATTGAAATTACATCTGCAACAGTGTCTGTCACGTAAGATCTTCCTCATACTGATAGCATCTTCAAGCATATATATGTATAGAAAATGGACTCAACAGATTTTTAACGAAGAATTAACTGGCACTTTGGGAGGCCAAGGCAGGCGGATCACGAGGTCAGGAGATCAAGACCATGATGAAACCCCGTCTCTACTAAAAATACAAAAAATTAGCCGGGCATGGTGGCGAGCGCCTGTAGTCCCAGCTACACGGAGAGGCTGAGACAGGAGAATGGCGTGAACCCAGGAGGTGGAGCTTGCAGTGAGCCGAGATTGCGCCATTGCACTCCAGCCTGGGCGACAGAGCGAGACTCTGTCTCAAAAAAAAAAAAAAAGAGTTAATTATTTATTAAATAAATTTCTTGCAAAATTAAACAAGATAGCTGATACATATTTATTCTGCAATAATTATAATGAAAAGTACGCATTCACATTCATGTATATTCTATGGGCATAATATTCTGTTTAAAAGAAAACATTTTAAACAGCTTATAACAAATATGACATTTTTTGATATCTTTAACCACGTTGTCTCCACAGAAGTAAAAGGAATTTTTTAAAATCATTATGATCACTGCAAGGAAATTCCCACTTCTTATTTAAGCTTAAGCTTCCATATGTCCCTTTTACAGCATCTCAGAGAGTGTTGATGGAGTGAAGCACCATGTTCCTCACTCATTTTCACGTTTCACATTTTCATATTATCTCCCTGCCATTTGAATCACTCTATCTTGGGCTCCCAGGACCTCCTCTTCTCCTCATGTTTTCAAAGGCATATTTAAGGGCTTTTTTTTTTTTTTTTTACTACTGAACATATGGGAAAGTTTTTAGTTTGAATTTTTTTGTTCATGCAATATTAACTTCTGAAACTTTAGCTTATTGATTTTTTATGAATAACTTAATTTTTATTTAATAAGTTAAAAAGAAATAAAGCTTTTTCAGAAAACAATTCCTATCTACTAGAGTTAAGAGTAAATATATATATACATGCATATATATATCTCTGTGTGTCTATACATACATATGGAGAGAGAGATACACATATGCACATATATATAAAATGAATATTAGATAAATGAAAAAATACATATACATACGTATGTGTATATATATTTCATGTGTATATATATACTCATATATTTGTCAAACATTTATTAAAAATATGCTATATGCAAGATACAAATTAGGCTTATAGGCAAAATCTTCCCTGAAATTATAGTCATGCACCACATAATGACGTCAGTCAACAACAAACCACATATATGATGATTTTTCATAAGATTACAGTGGAGCTAAAAAATTCCTATTGCTTAGTGACATCACAGGCATCATTAAGTCACAGGACAATTCAATATTCATGTGTTTATGGTAAAGCTGGTGTAAACAAACCTACTGCACTGCCAGTCCTATAAAAGTATAACACATACAATTATGTAAAGCACATAATACTTGACAATAAATGACTATTGTTGCTTATGTATTTACTATGCTGTCATTTTAATCATTATTTTATGGTATACTCCTACTTATCAAAGATAAAAGTTAACTGTAAAACAGCCTTAAGTAAGTCCTTCAGAAGGCATTTTATAAGAAGGCATTGTTATCGTAGGAGATGACAGCCTCATGTATGTTATTGTCCCTGAAGACCTTCTATATTGGTCAGTTTTCACGCTGCTGATATAAACATACCCAAGACTGGGCAATTTAAAAAAGAAAGAGGTTCAATTGGACTTACAGTTTCTTATGGCTGGGGAAGCCTCACAATCATGTCAGAAGGCAAGGAGGAGCACGTCATATCTTACATGGATGGCAGAAGGCAAATTGAGAGAACTTGTGCAGGGAAACTCCTCTTTTTAAATCCATCAGATCTTGTGATACTTATTCATTATCACAAGAACAGTAAGGGAAAGGCCTGCCGCCCGTTGATTCAATTACCTCCCACCAGGTTCCTCCCACAACACATGGGAATTCAAGATGAGATTTGGGTGGGGACACAGCCAAACCCTATCACCTTCCCATTGGACAAGATAGGGAGGTAGAAGAGAGCGATATTGATGATCCTGACACTGTCTAGGTCTGGGATAATGTGTTTGTTTATGTCTTCGTTTTTAACAAAAAGTTTAAAACTTTTTTAAAAATTTAAAATTTACAAAATAGAAAATAGCTTGTTGAATAAATATAGAAAGAAAAACTTTTGTACAGTTGTACAATGTATTTGTGTTTTAAGCTGTGTTATCACAAAAGACTCAGAAAGTTTAAATACTTAAAAAGTTTGTAAAGTAAAAAATTATACTCATTTAAGATTAATTATTGAAAAATTATAAATTTAGTGTAGCCTGAATATACAGTGTTTATAAAGTCTATCATAGTGTACAGTAATGCCCTAGGCCTTCACATTCACTCACCACTCACTCACTGATTCATGCAGAGCGATTTCCAGTCCTGCAAGCTCTATTCATAATAAGTGCTCTGTGCAGGTGTACCATTTTTATCTTTTGTAACTGTATTTTTACTGCACCCTTTCTATGTTTAGATACTCAAATACTTACCATTGTGTTACAATTACCTACAATACCCAGAACAGTAACGTGCTATATGGGATTGTGGCCTAGGGGCAATAGTCCTTACCACATAGCCTAGCCCTTACCATATAGTCTAGGTTATAAAATTTAGGTTTGTGTAAGTATACCCTGTGATGTTCCTACAATGAAATTGCTTAATGACACACTTCTCAGAATGTATTTCAATATTTAATAAACAATGTATGACTATATTTGGGAAAGATTTTAAAGTATCTTAATGGGCCAAAGTTTTTTAAATGCCTTAAATGCTGACCTAGGTACTTTTTCTAGGTCTCCTGAAAATATGTTTTTTACATTGCATCAAAGTAAGTCTGCCGCTGGCTTGTGGTTAGTTGTTCAAAATATCATTTCTAACATTCTGATAGGGAGGATGCAGTTAACTCTAAAAAGACATTTATTTAAAAATTAGAATAATCACAGTTAACTCTTTCTGAAGAGTATTAAGCTGAGTATAAAGAAAAAATCTATAAATTATGTAAATTAAATTAATTATATACATATTATGTATGTGTTTAAACACTCTGCATATTATATAGATATGCACAGGCATGCAGATATTATTTCGGATTCATTAAAGCAAAACATAAAATTTGCTTTATGTTTCATTGCTTCATTGCATTACTATCTAGATATGTTTTTAGTTAAATCCCAATTTTATACAAAAGCCTACTTTTTATATTCTGTTTGATTTCCAGACACTTAAATTGATAGAATGGGCCAAGTTAAGGGCATATTTGCAATTTTCTTTGAAGAAAATGATGTTAAACTATGAATACATTAAAGGAATTTAGTAAAGCGGTGTAACTGCTTTCATTTAGTAAGGCTCAGCTAATTAGGGATATTGTGAAGGTCACCAAAACAGATTTTCAGTTGATATGAAAATGCATATATTCAGTGCTGATAATGTTCACCGTTTCTTTAAAAAGACGAAATGTAAACCTATAACACCTCCACAGTCGGTAAAGAATAATCGGCACTTTGGAAAAACCAGCTTTTCCAAAAACACTTTCCCATTGTTTTCTTGACTAGATAAGGTTAATTTGCTAAACCCCCTCCATAAAGAGAACATAATCACATGTGATAAAGTCATATTTTAGCACATGATATACCCAGATTTCAAAATATTTAAACTGCTAAAGATAATAACCGCCACTGGTTTAATCGTTAATGTAATAGTGTAGTCATGAGAGATATATTAGTTTTGTATAATTTTCTTCCTAAATTAGAAATTTAGTCTTTATGATTTTTAGATTCAACAAAGGGAAATTTTTTTTTGTTACTACACACTAACCTGTAAGTAGTTATCAGTTCCCCTTGTCAATTTTACTTAGACAATCAGAAATTTCATCTTGTGTTGGTTTGACACATACCTTCCAGGTGACTCCAGGAAAGCTGAAGCCATTCCTTGATGCAATGCTGGGCTCTGAGTCAGTCCTGGTGATCTTAACCCTTTCAGGGGTTTTGCATTTGGATCAGGAAATACATACTCTAGTTAATACATGGCATTAAATTAATGGCATTATGGGCTAGATGTAATAGACAACCTGAGATTGTCTAAAAAATTCAAGGAAAAATATTTTATTGTTAGAGTTGTTTTCTCTTTCTATGTAGATGTGAACATATACCTATCTAACTTCAGTAGCATCTGCTGCCCCATGAAACCTTGAGGGAAATCATCCTGGGGCTGAAACTCATATAGAGGGAGGCAGAACTGAAATAATCCCACAAAAATGGTTCAGAATTGATTTTTTTCCTGAAATTCCACCTTTTGCAGCTGAAAAAAATTCTGACAGTGATAGATTATCGTATTGTTTTTATTACCCCCAGGGGAGTGATTAGGGAGAATGTAGCTAATAAGGTGGTTTATTTTGTTTTATCAGAATGGGTAAGAAAGTAGTATCCACATTCTTCAGGGGACATTCCCAGTGTTGGAAGCTCTGAAATAACTTTGGACTGGATAGGATGTGTGTTTGTCATAAATGAATAGTTGTTATTAAGAGAAGAATATACATTTTTTAGAATTCCGCAACTTGGGAGGAAAACTACAGAACATAAAAGTCTTGCATTTCTCCAACTATGAAAGTGAACATGTCTTCTTTTGATTAAAAATAAAAAATGAGACAGGTTTATTAGGTAAATTTAGAATATTTATTTTCTCCTGGCGAATTGAAACCTTTGTCATTATATATAACGGCCCTTCCTAAACCTGGTAATACTATTTTTACTTTCAAGTCTATTTTGAAGACTAAAATTTAACCACTGAGGATTTCTTTTCAATTATCTTTTCCCAGTATAACTTTTTACAGTTCTTATATTGTACTGTTCACATTATCAAATATGATATCATATTTTAAATTGTCAAAGTTGAATTCTGCTGTTAATAGCTTTTAATGTCTTTAATGATGTATTCCACATTTTTTCTACTTTTTTGTTCGTTGATATTTAACTGATTTAAATGTTTAACAATCATGAGGGCTATATTTTCAGGCTGAGTTTCTCCAGATATACATTGTATTTACATCTTCTGAAGGACCTTGGACACTATCATTTTATTTTAGCTTAATCTCTAAATTTTAGCTTTCCTGTATTTTATATGTATGTATATTTGGATCCCAAGCCTTTGTGATAGCAACACTACAGAGAGACACATGGATGAAAATCTCTTCCTTTCTTCCTTCCCTCCCTTTCCTTCTTTCCCTCCTTCCTTCCTGCCTGCCTTCCTTCCCTTTTCTCCCTTCTTCTTTTTTTTCTCTTTTTAAAAATATTTTCTTCTTGAGTGGATGCCTACTTACTATAGACCCCTTATAATCACCCTGTGCTTCTATTTAACTTTATTTTCTCTTGCCTGTTATTATACTGGGAAAGCTAAGTTTTTGAGAAACCTGGGTTTGTATAGTGATATGGTTTGGCTCTCTGTCGCAACGAAAATTTCATTTTGTGGCTCTCATTATTCTCATGTGTTGCAAGAGGGACCCAGAGGGAGATAATTGAATCATGAAGGTGGCTCTTTCCTGTGCTCTTCTCATGATAGTGAATAAGTCTCATGAGATCTGATGGTTTTGAAAATGGGATTTCTCCTGCACAAGTACTCTCTCTGTGCCTGACACCATCCATGTAAGATGTGACTTGCTCCTCATTGCCTTCCACCATGATTGTGAGGCCTCCCCATCCTTGTGTAACTGTAAATCCATTAAACCTCTTTTTCTTCCCAGTCTCTGGTATGCCTTTAGCAGCAGCATGAAAATGGACTAATACAATAAATTGGTACCAGGAGTAGGTGCTGCTGAAAAGACACCCGAAAATGTAGATGCAACTTTGGAACTAGCTAACTAGGTAACAGGCAGAGGTTGGAACTGCTTGGAGGGCTCAGAAGAAGACAGGAAAATGTGGGAAAGTTTAGAACTTCATAGAGTCTTGTTGAATGGCTTTGCCAAAAATGTTGATAGTGATATGGACAATAAAGTCTTGGCTAAGATGGTCTCAGATGGAAATGAAAAACTGGAGCAAAGGTGACTCTTGTTATGTTTTAGCAAAGGGATTGGAGGCATTTGCCCCTGTCTTACAGATTTGTGGAACTTTGAAGTTGAGAGAGATGATTTAGGGTATCTGGTAGAAGAAATTTCTAAGTAGCAAAGCATTCAAGAGGTGACTTGTGTGCTATTAAAGGCTTTCAGTTTTAAAAGGGAAACAGAGCATAAAATTTCAAAAAATTCACAGCCTGATGATGCAATAGATAATAAAATCCCATTTTCTGAGGAGAAATTCAAGCCAGCTGCAGAAATTTCCCTAAGTAATGGGAAGCTGAAAGTTAATCACTAAGACAATGGGGAAAATGCCTTCAAGGCATGTAAGAGACCTTTGCAACAGCCTCTCCCATAACAGACCCAGGGGCCTAGAAGGAAAAAATGGTTTCATGGTCTGGGCCCAGGGTCCCCATACTGTGTGCAGCCTAGGAACTTGGTGCCCTGAATTCCGGCCTCTCCAGCCATGGCTGAAAAGGACCAACAGAGAGCTTACGCCATTACTTCAGTGGGTGAAAGCCCCAATCCTTGGCAGCTTTCACATGGTGTTGAGCTTGCAAGTACACAAAAGTCAAGAATTGGTGTCTGAGAACCTCCACCTAGATTTCAGAGGATGTATGGAAACACACGGATGCCCAGGTAGACATTTGCTGCAGGGGTGGGGTCCTCATGGAGAACCTCTGCTAGGGCAGTGAGGAAGAGAAATGTGGGGTTGTGCCCACAGAGTCCCTACTGGGACATCATGTAGTGAAGCTACGAGAAGAGGGCCACCATCCCCCAGACCCCAAAATGATAGATCCACCAAGAGCTTGCACTGTTCACCTGGAAAAGCTGCAGACATTCAACCCCAGCCCATGAAAGCAGTCAGGAGAGAAACTGTACCCTGTAAAGACACAGGGGTGGAGCTGTCCAAGACCATGGGAGCTCACCTCTTGCATCAGCATGACCTGGATATGAGACCTGGAGTCAAAGATCATTTTGGAGCTTTAAGAGTTGACTTCCTTGCTGGATTTTGGACTTGCATGGGGCTTGTAGCTCCTTTATTTTGGCCAATTTCTCCCTTGGGATGACTGTATTTTCCCAATACCTGTACCCCCATTGTATCTAGGAAGTAACTAACTTGCTTTTGATTTTCCAGGCTCATAGGTGGAAAGGACTTGCCTTGTCTCAGATGAGACATTAGACTGTAGACTTCTGAGTTAATGCTGAAATGAGTTAAGACTTGGGGGACTGTTGGAAAAGCATGATTGGTTTTGAAATGTGAAAACATGGTATTTGAGAGGGGCCAGGGGTGGAATAATGTGGTTTGGCTGTGGGTCCCTACCCATACCTCATCTTGAATTGTAGCTCCCATAATTCTCACATGTTGTGGGAGGGACCTGGTAGGAAATAATTGAATCATAGGGGAGGGATTTTCCTGTGCTATTCTTGTGATAGTGAAAAAGTCTCATGAGATCTGATGGTTTTAAAAATGAGAATTTCCCTGCACAAGCTCTCACTCTTTGCCTGCTGCCATCCATGTAAGATGTGACTTACTCCTTCTTGCCTTCCACCATGACTGTGAGGCCTCGCCAGCCTTGTGCAACTAGAAGTCAATTAAACTTCTCTTTCTTCCCAGTCTCAAGTATGCCTTTATCAGCAGCATGAAAATGAATGAATACATATAGTTATTTCATCTCCAACATCTCATTTGAGTGAGTACAAGACCTCAACTTCTTAACTCTATATGACCATTAAAACTAAGTGTGCTTTTTCACCAATGGTGATGAAGAGGTATCTCACCTTGCAGATCACATACTCTTTTTTATTTCCCTTGAGGGTAATAACAAAAATATTGGAATCCATCCTTGTCAACATATTTAATGCAGTCCCAGACTTATTTCTTACTTTTTCCTCTGGATGTCTTATTTTCTGTGTCTATTAATCTAAAACTTTAACATCAAATTTAATTAAATTATTTCCCATCTTCTCAGTTTACACTTAATCTCATAAGTTATGTAGCCATAGTGTGGAAGCAGAGCACAGTATTTTTATTGTCTCTTTCTTCATCTTTCCCACCCATTCTTTTCTTTCTGCATCTATTTTCCCTTTCTGGTATAAGCCTAGGAGGAAGGATTAGGGTAGAGCTAGTGTGCTGCTTGTAACGTATAGCTCAACAAATTTATTTAATTTTGCAGTCTAGTATAAAGAATTGGGAAAATACATTAATCAAGCCTTAATAAAATGCATATTTCAGGGTTATAGCATACATTGTAGTACTCAAAGGAAAGATGATATGCAAATAACATCCATAGAATACTGTACATAAAATCAATTTATTGGCTGCAGCAAGTTAAAAAAATACAAAAATGAAAATAAAATTTTGAATTTTTGAATGTGTCTAGATGGTTAAAAACCATAGGGAAGTAAACTTTATTCCTAATGTTATTTCCTATTAAAAAGAAAATTTAGATTAGTTGATCTCTAACATTCGATAAACATATAATCATAATTTTGTTGTCATAAATTACATTTATTCTTACAGTGCAAATATTTCCATTATATTCTATAATAGTATAAAAATGAGATCTGCATCTCTTAATAACCAACCAGTAATGTGAATAGCTAGCCGACAAACCATATAAGTATGCAGTAGATAATGATTTGAGATTATTTTTTCCTTTCCTCTCTAGTTTAGATAATTGAAACTGCTACAGATGGCCCGAGACTTATAATGGTTCGACTTATCATTTTTTATTTTACGATAGTGCAAAAGTGATATGCATTTAGTAGAAACTATACAACCATTCTGTTTTTCACTTTCATGCAAGATTCAATAAATTACATGAGATATCCAATACTTTATTATAAAATAGCCTCTATGTTAGATGATTTTTCCCAACTGCAGGCTTATGTATGTGTTCCGAGCATGTTTAAGGTAGGACAGGCTAAGCTATGATGTTCAGTAGATTAGATATATTAAATGTATTTTTGAATTATAATATTTTCAATTTACAATGGTTTTACCAGGATGTAATATCATTGTTAGTTGAAGCACATCTGTATATGCTTATCCATCAAGAGAAAAGCAAATTGGATCCTCCCTTCCAAAAGAAATAATCTGAGAGTCTTGTCATTCTTTTGAAATTAGCAGGATTGCTTCTTCTTTCAATACTAAAATACTCAGTAAATGCTGAATCAATTTAAGCACTTATTAAAATTAAATGAAAGACTCAGACTAAAATTATTCAACTAAATAAATTATTTCAAAAGTTTTAACTCTCTGAATCCAGGTGAAAAATCTTGTTAAGTTCATAGGAAATATTCTTTATGGTTCTAATACAATTGTCAATTATCGGGGTAAAGCAAATTGGATGCCAACAATCTTGTTCTATCTTTTGTTAAAAAAAACTTCAGAGGCCGAAGTTGGAAATAATTAAGAAAAAAATGAATTCAACTAGGCATATGTGTGTGTGTGTGTGTATATATATATATATGCTTGCTTTATTTTCCATTTAGATATTTACCTCAGCTTCATCATCAAAGAATATTTTCAAATATTTTTTAAAATATTCTTAATACATAAATACTCTCACGTACTTTGTTTTTTATGAGTTTCAAAATAGCTCAAATTCCATGTTATTGTGACTAAGGTTGGGAACATGTTAAAAGTTTGTAGTTATTCTATGAGGCCAGCACCATTCTTATACCAAAACCTTGCAGAGACACAATAAAAAAGAAAACTTCAAGCAAACATCCTTGAAAAACATCAATGCAAAAATCCTTAATAAAATACTTGCAAACTAAAACTAGCAGCACGTCAAAAAAACTACTTCACCACAATCAAGTATAGGCTTCATCTCTGAAATGCAAGGCTGGTTCATCACATGCAAATCAATAAATGTGATTCATCACATAAACAGAATTAAAGGCAAACACCACATAATTATCTCAACAGATGCAGAAAAGGCTTTTGATAAAATTTAGCACCCATTCATGCTAAAAATTCTTAATTAACTAGGTATTGAATAAACTTAGCTCAAAATAATAAGAGCCATCTAGGACAAACCGACAGTTAATATCATGCTGAATGGGCAAAAGCTGGAAGCATTCCCCTTGAAAACCAGCACAAGACAAGGATACCAAATCTCACCATTCCTATTCAACATATTATAGGAAATCCAAGCCAAAGCAATTAGGCAAGAGACAGAAATAAAGGACATTCAAATAAGAAGAGAGGAAGTCACACTATCCCTATTTACAGACAACATGATTCTATATTTAGGAAACCCCACAGTCTCAGCAAAAAAAACTCCTTCAACTGATAAACAACTTCAGTGAGGTTTCTGGATACAAAATCAATGTACAAAAATCAGTCTCATTCCTATACAGAAAACAGCCAAACCAAGAGCCAAATCAGAAAGGCAATCCAATTCACAATTGCTACAAAAACAATAAAATACTTAGTATACAGTGAACCAATGAGGTGAAAGATCTCTACAATGAGAATTACAAAACACTTCTCAATGAAATCAGAGATGACACAAATAAATGAAAAAACAATCACATGCTCACGGATAGGAAGAATTAATATCATTAAAATGACCATACTGACAAAAGCAATTTACAGATTCAATGCTATTCCTATTAAACTAAAAATGACATTCTTCACAGAACTAGAAAAAAACCTATTTTAAAATTCAAATAGAAACAAAAAAGACTAAATAGACAAGGCAATCCTAAGCAAAAAGAACAAAGCTGGAGGCATCACATTACTGAACTTCAAACTATACTATAGGGCTACAGTAACCAAAAAAGCATGGTACTGGTACAAAAACAGGCACATAGACCAATGGAACAGAACAGAGAGCCCAGAAATAAGGCCGCACACCTATCACCATCTGATCTTCAATGAAGCTGACAAAAAAAAGCAATGGGGAAAAGACTGCCTATTTGATAAATAGTGCTCAGATAACTGGTTAGTCATAACCAGAATATTGAAGCTGGACGCCTTCCTTACACTTTATACAAAAATGAACTCAAGATGGATTAAAGATTTAAGTGTAAACCCCAAAACTATAAAAACCCAGAGACAACCTAGGCAATAACATCTGGGACAGAGGAATGGGCAAAAATTTCATGGCAAAGACACTGAAAGCAATCACAACAAAAGCAAAAATTGACAAATGGGATCTAATTAAAGAGTTCTGCACAGCAAAAGAAACTATCAACAGAGTAAACAGACAACCTACAAAATAGAAGAAAATATTTGCAAACTGTTTCTGAGAAAGGTCTAATATCAAGCATCTATAAGGAGCTTAAACAAAATTACAAGAAATAAACAAACAGCCCCTTTGGAAAAGTGAGCAAAAAAACATGAACAGACGCTTTTCAAAAAAAGACATAATCCAAGATAATTACCTCATCTCAAGATCCTTAATTTAGTCACATCCATATAGTGCCTTTGCACATATAAGGTAGGCACATTCACAGAATCTGGGGATTAGGACAAGGGTATCTTGGGGTAGAACATTATCTGCCTATCACATCACTGCCTTTCTTTTTCTCTTTTACTTCTTTCTTTCTTTCCTTCCTTTCTTTCCTTCCTTCCTTCCCTTCCTTCCTTTCTTCTTTTTCTTTCTTTCTTTTTCTTTCTCTTTCTCTTTCTTTCTTTCCTTCCTTCCTTCCTCGCTCCCTCCCTCCCACTCTCCCTCTCTCTCAATCTCTCTTCCTCTCTTTCTTTCTTTCTTAAATCTTATAAATACCCCCCATGAAATTTAGGATATGGGAAGTAAATACAAAGACTCATCAGCTACATGTGATTTTTGTTCTATCTCATATTTTCATCTTTACTATGAAAATGAGCAATGACCGAAAAACTAGGGAAAATAACAGAGAAAAAAATATGGATTGGTACTCAAAATATCATAGAGTAACATATGTTAATATTCAGAAAAGCTAAGAATAATTGCTATAAGAAACTAAAATTATGTAACACTGAAACATTTAAAAAATCAAAATCTATAACACAGATAATTGTAACATCTTAATTATGTTAAAATGATGCTTCCATTAGTTAAAGCAGAATTGAAAGAGCACTTCATAAATACAGATAATGAATATGGGTAATCAAATCCCTTAAATAAATTTATCTTATTACACAAATTATTCACTTAATTATCAGTTTGGCCTGTTGTCTTTAGATGATTACTCATTTCTCATATGTGCAATTTTCCTCAGTTAGAACATGTAACTAATATGATAGAGATGGAGTTTTCTAAATGTTGGTGTATTGGAATTTGTGCCAGTGATAATTCTTTTTGGCACATCATGTTGCTTCATAATTTTTTTAAGGATAAATTGTTTCCTCTACGTGAAATCACCTATTGTTGTTATGGGAACTCATTCCTAGAACCTAGCCCAGTGCTAACACAAACTAAATCTCCAAAGTTTTTTAACAAAATAATTTGAAGAAACCCAGTAAATAATGTATATAAATGGTCAAAACTATGAAATAACTATACAATTATATTAGAACAACTGATACTTTAAGAGAGCCAATCAGCCGGGCGCGGTGGCTCACGCTTGTAATCCCAGCACTTTGGGAGGCCGAGGTGGGCGGATCCCGAGGTCAGGAGATCAAGACCACAGTGAAACCCCGTCTCTACTAAAAATACAAAAAATTAGCCGGGCGTGGTGGCAGGCGCCTATAGTCCCAGCTACTCAGAGAGGCTGAGGCAGGAGAATGGCGTGAACCCAGGAGGCGGAGCTTGCAGTGAGCTGAGATTGTGCCACTGCACTCCAGCCTGGGCGACAGAGCAAGACTCCGTCTCAAAAAAAAAAAAAAAAAAAAAAAAGAGAGCCAATCAAATACTCTTTCTTCATTTTATTCAAAACTGTGAAATATTTTGCATTTAGCTTTAGGGTCATATTACTCAAGAAGAGCTATGGGAGTTTTCAAATTTTTATGAATGACATTTACTACTTTGCAGTTAATCCTAGAATATCTCCCTCAAAATACATCTCTTTCCTGTAGAAATGCATTGTACACAAGAAGCCACCAAAAAGTGAGTTTATCCCATTGGAGAATGCAGAGCATTGGAAATTTGCAAAATCTGCATAATAAAAGATGTGGGAATGTTCTATTTCTTAGTAAAAACATTTTGTATGCCTACATAGAGCATTCTCAGTTAAAAACAAAGTCTTTAAATCATTTCAAAATATCTCTACATTAAAGTTATTTTGTCAAATGCATATTAAAATATATGTTTATGTACTACACTAGACAATGAAGAACAGTAATAAAAATGTAAACCCTGGCACAATCCATAATAAAATGATATTTTGTCATTTAAATTTATTTATATCCTAAACTACTCATGTAAGATATTTGAAACAAAGCTACAGCTATGAAAAGAGTAGTTGAAGGCAAAGACTAAGGAAGCATTTTGCTTTTCTGAGGCTATTTTCCATTTTTTTTACATACGTCCTTATGTAATATGTAGACTCTTTTCTCACTTCAGACCCTTTGCCCCTTTGTCAAACTTGAAACTGTTAAAAGAATGTAAGTGATTTAGTATGATAATCCTTCTGAAATGAACTTTAAATATTAGTTTCACAGAAACATAATTTTAAAAATATAATGTGAAATTTTTTACTGTCACTTAATGTGAAATCTGAAGTGGAAAAATGTAACAGAGATTTATTTTATCTATCACCCTACCTGTGACTTTAAAAAATATAGATAGATAGTTGTAGGCTGGAGTGGTGTCCTCTGAAGAGCAATTTTTTTGAGACTTAAGCAACAGGTCTCTAGTAAGATAAATGTGGATTGAAACTGGGATTGTTGCACAACACAAACTGTTTTAAATGGAATTCTTAGGGAAATCCAAAGACAGCAGAGGAAACAAAATAAAGGACCCTACAGGAATTTGAAGCCTCTGACACATAAAACTACAGAAAATATTAAACAAAAGCCTAATTATAGCCAGAAACACATAAAACCTTTCACTAAAGCCTGACTTACCTAGGTTCCTATTACCAAATACATAATGTCTAGCTTTCTACAAAAAAATCACAAGGTATGACAAAAGACAGGAAAAGATAGTGTGATGAGACAAAGTTATCACCAGTATCTGATTCAGGCATGACACCGATTTTGAAATTAGCAGACATTAAATTTTTAAAATAACAATGATTAATATATTAAGGACTCGAATGGAAAAAGTAGACATGTAAAATCATATGGGCAATGTAAGCACAGCAATTACAACTCTAAAAAATAATCAATAAAAAATGCGAATAATCAAAAATATAAAATAAGTAAAGAATACCTTTAATGTCCTCTTCGGTAGAGTGGATGTTATGGTTTGAATGTTTGTATCAAGACTCACGTTCAAATTCTATTGTCATTGTAACAGTATTAAGAGGTGGGGTGCCAAGATGGCCAACTAGAAACAGCTGTGGTCAGAAACTGTCACCAAGAAGAATGAAAATGGCAAGTGATGCTGCATCGGCCAGTGAGGTATCCAGGTTCTCTCATTAGGGTTGACTAGGCATTTGGCGTGACCTGTGGAGAACAAAGAAAAGTAAGGTGATACGATGGCCCACCTGGGAGCCCCACAGAGCAAGGGGAGCTCCCACCCACAGCAAAGAGAGGTGGTGAGTGATGATGCTACCAGGCCCAGGAAACCACATTGTTTCCACAGTTCTGTGCAACCTGTGGATCAGGAGATCCCCCTCATGAGCTCATGCCACCAAGGCCTTGGGTCCAAAGCACAAAGCTTTGCAGATTCTCAGTGACCACTCATCTGGAGATTGCCTAAGACTACCAAGTTCCTAGGAGGAGGGGCAGCAGCCATCACTGCAGCTCCAATGTGCTGTCTTTCCCCTGCTGGTGCTAGGGAGGTTAGTTGGTTTGCACCCAGGAGGAATTCCCAACAGTGCATCACAGTGGCTGTGGTAGATCATGGCCAGACTGCCTTTTTTTTTTGGGGGGGGGGGCGGGGATGGAGTCTTGCGCCCAGGCTGGAGTGCAGTGGTGATATCTCGGCTCACTGCAAGTTCTGCCTCCCGGGTTCACACCACTCTCCTGCCTCAACCTCCTGAGAAGCTGGGACTACAGGTGCCCACCTCCATGCCTGGCTAATATTTTTTATTTTTAGTAGATACGGGGTTTTGCCTTGTTAGCCAGGATGGTCTTGATCTCCTGATCTCATGATCCACCCACCTGGGCCTCCCAAAGCGTTGGGATTACAGACATGAGCCACCACGCCCAGCCTGCCAGACTGCCTCTTTAGACAGGATGCTGACCCATTCCTCCTCACTGGGTGAGGCCTCCCTGCAGGAATTTTAGCAACTCTAGCCATGGATTAGGAAGGAATTCTGATCTCCCTGGGACTGAGCCCTTGCCAGGAGGAGTGGCTGTGGTCTCTGCAAACCAGCAGACCTAGTCTTTTGTCCTGCTGACTCTGAGGAATCTGGGCAGTCCAGACAAGTGGGATTCCCCCCAGTGCAGCACACTCCCTCCACCAAGGTGTAGGCAGAGTGCTTTATTAAGTGGGTCCCAGATCCCATGCCTCCTGACTGGGTGAGACACCTCAACAGGGGTCACCAGACACCTTGTATGGAAGCATTTCCACTGGCATCAGGTCAGAGTCCCTGTGGGACAGAGATCCCAGAAGAAGAGGCAGTCATCTTTTCTCTTCTGCAGCCTCCACTGGTGACATCTCCAGGTGCGGGAGAGACCCAGGAAATTCGGGTCTGGAGTGCACCCCAGCAAACTGCAGCAACCCTACTGAAGAAGGGCCTAACTGTTAAAAGAAAAACAAACAAACAGAAAGCAACAACAACACAGCCTCAACAAAAAAGTTCCCACGAAAACCCCATCCAAAGGTCAGTAGCCTCAAAGATTGAAGCTAAATAAACTCACAAATATAAGAATCAATGAAAAAAATGCTAAAATTCAAAATGTCAGAGTGTCTTTTCTCCTCCAAAGGATCAAACACCTTTCCAGCAAGGACACAGAACTGGGCAGAGGCTGAGATGGATGGCTAGACAGAAGTAGGCTTCAGAAGGTAAGTAATAACAGACTTTGCTGAACTAAAGGAGTATGTTCTAACTCAATGCAAAGAAGCTAAGAACCATGATAAAACATTGCAGAAGTTATTAATCATAATAACCAGTTTAGAGTGGAACATTAATGACTGGAAGGAGATGAAAAACACAAAAAGAGCACTTCACAATGCAACCACAAATATCAATAACCAAATAGACCAAACAGAGGAAAGAATTTCAGAGCTTAAACACTATCTTGCTAAAGTAAGACTAGCAGACAAGATTAAAGAAAAAAGAATGAAAAGGAATAAACAA
Source organism: Symphalangus syndactylus (assembly GCF_028878055.3). Lineage (NCBI taxonomy): Eukaryota > Metazoa > Chordata > Mammalia > Primates > Hylobatidae > Symphalangus > Symphalangus syndactylus. The sequence continues at coordinate 107,298,136 of NC_072426.2, read as the reverse complement.
AACCTCCGAGAACTATGGGATTATGTAAAAAAGACTAAATCTATGAGTGGGATACCTGAAAGAGACAGGGAGAGCAGAACCAAGTTAAAAAACATACTTTAGGATATTATCCAGGAGAACTTCCCCAACCTAACAAGACGGGCCAACATTCAAATTCAGGAAATTCAGAGAACCTCAGTAAGATACTCCATGAGAAGATTAACACCAACACACATAATCATCAGATTCTCCATAGTCAAAAAGAAGGAAAAAATTGTAAGGGTAGCCAGAAAGAAAGATAGGGTCACCTACAAAAAGAAGCCCATCAGACTAACAGCAGACCTCTCGGAGGAAACCCTACAAGTCAGGAGAGATTGGGAGCCAATATCAACATTCTTAAAAAAAACAATTTCCAACCAGAATTTCATATCCAGCCAAACTAAACTTCATAAGCAAAGGAGAAATAAAATCCTTTCCAGACAAGCAGATGCTGAGGGAATTTGTGACCCTATGTTTGCCTTGTAAGAGCTCCTGAAGAAAACACTAAATGTGGAAAGGAAAAACCATTACCAGTCACTGCAAAACCACACTGAAGTACACAGAACAACAACACTACGAAACAGCTACATCAACAAGTCTGCAAAATAATAAGCTAACTTCATGATGACATGATCAAATTCACACATAACAATATTAACCTTAAATGTAAATGAAATAAATATCCCAATTAAAAGACACAAATGGCAAACTGGATAAAGAGTCAAGATACCTTTCTGTGCTGTATTCAAGAGACCCACCTCTCATGCAAAGACATACATAGGCTCAAAATAAAGGGATGGAGAAAAATTTACTAAGCAATGGAAAGCAGAAATTGACAGGGGTTGCAATACTAGTTTCTGACAAAACAGACTTCAAACAAACAAAGATCAAAAAAGACAAAAATGGCATTACATAATGGTAAAGAGATCAATAAGAAGAACTAACTACGCTAAATAGATATTCACCCAAAACAGAAGCACCCAGATTCATAAAACAAGTTCTTACAGACCTACAAAATACCAAAACAGCATGGTTCTGGTACAAAAACAGACACATACACCAATGGAACAGAATAGAGATGTCAGAAATAAGACTGCACATCTACAATCATCTGATCTTCAACCAACCTGACAAAAACAAGCAATGGAGAAAGGATTCCCTATTTAATAAATGGTGGTGGGGAAACTGGCTAATCATATGCAGAAAATTGAAACTACACCCCTTCCTTACACCTTGTACAAAAATTAGCTCAAGTTGAATTAAAGACTTAAACGTAAAACCAAAACTATAAAAACCCTAGAAGAAAATCTAGGCACTACCATTCAGGACATAGGCATGGGCAAAGATTTCATGATAAAAACACCAAAAGCAATTACAATAAAAGCAAAAATTGACAAATGGGATCTAATTAAACTAAAGAGCTTCTGCACAGTAAAAGAAACTATCATTAGACTGAATAGACAACCTACAGAATGGGAGAAAATTTTTTCAATCTATCGATCTGTCAATGGTTTAATATCTAGAATCTACAAAGAACTTAAACAAATTTACGAGCCAAAAAAAAGAAAAAAATCCCATTAAAAAGTGGGCAAGGCCAGGCTCACACCTGTAATCCCAGCACTTTGGGAGGGTGAGGTGGGTAATCGCAAGGTCAGGAGTTCAAGACCAACCTGAACAATATGGTGAAACTCTGTCTCTACTAAAATGTACAAAAATTAGCTGGGCATAATGACATGCACCTGCTACCATGTCCCAGCTACTCGGGAGGTTGAGGCAGGAGAATCACTTGAACCCAGGAGGTGAAGGTTGCAGTGAGCCAAGATTGCGCCACTACACTCCAGCCTGGGCAACAGAGTGAGACTCTGTCTCAAAAAAAAAAAAAAAAGTGGGCCAACTGCATGAACAGACACTTCTCAAAAAGACATTTATGCAGCCAAGAAATATATTTAAAAAGCTCAACATCACTTATCATTAGAGAAATGCAAATCAAAACCACAATGAGATATCATCTCACACCAGTCAGAATGGCAATTACTACAAAGTCTAGAAACAACAGATGCTGGCAAGGCTATGAAGAAATAGGAACGGTTTTACACTGTTGGTTGGAGTGTAAATTAGTTCAACCATCATGGAAAACAATGTGGTGATTCCTCAAAGACCTTGAGGCAGAAATACCACTTGACCCAGCTATCCCATTACTGGGTATATACCCAAAGGAACATAAATAATTCTATTAAAAAGATACATGCACATGTATGTTCATTGCAGCACTATTAACAATAGCAAAGACATGGAATCAACTCAGATACCCACCAATGATAGACTCGATAGATAAAATGTGGTTCATATACACCACGGAATACTATGAAGCCATTAAAAGAAATGGCATAATGTCCTTTGCAGGGATATGAATAGAGCTGGCACTCATTATCCTCAGCAAATTAACACAGAAACAGAAAACCTAATGCTACATATTTTCACTTATAAGTGGGAGCTAAACAATGAGAAGACATGGACAGAAGGAGGGGGAACAATGCACCCTGGAAGCTGTTGGGAGGTGTGGGAAAAGGGATCAAGATAAATAGCAATTCATGTGGCGCCTAATACCTGGGTGATTGGCTGACAGGTGCAGCAAACCACCATGGCACATGTTTACCTATGTAACAAACCTACATGTCCTCCACATGTATCCCAGATCTTAAAATAAATAAAATTTAGAGTATGATCTTTTACCAAAAAAAAAAAAAAAAAAAAGGCATGGCCTTTACAAAGTGTTTAAGTCATGAGGGCTCTGCTCTTTTGAACAGATTAATGTCATTATTGTGGGAATTGTTTATTTATACTAACCGCAAATTGTTCTAAAATAAAGTTCACTCCTTTCTCTCTCTCTGTGTATATTTGCCTTTCACCATGCTATAATGTAGCAAAAAGACTCTCTCCAGATGTCCACATCATGCTTTTAGAATTCCCAGCCTCCAGGAGTACGTGACATAAATTTTTTCTTTATAAATTACCCAGTTCATGGTATTCTGTTGTAGCTGCATGAAGTGAACTAAAACACTGCACAAAGCTGAGAGAATAATTAGGGAGAATGATGACATGTAAATAGAAACTTTCTAAACTGAAATGCAAAAAACAAAAAAAAAATAGTATCCAAGAACTGTAGAACAATTTCAAAAGGCAGAGTATGCATGTAATTGGAACATTAGAGAGAAAAAAAATTAAGAACCTTGATGAAAAATATTTGAAGTATTAATAATAATGGCCAAAAATTTTTAAAAACTAATTACAGACACAAAATCACAGATCCAAGAAGTTCAGATAATACCAAATATAATAATTACAAAGCATCTCTACCTAGGTGTAACATATTCAGAATGCAGCAAACTAAAGACAAAGACAAACCTGGTTAAAAAGAACCAGGGTAAACGGGATACCTTTCCAATAGAAGAACAAGAATAATAATTACATTGGGCTCAATTTCAGAAACTATAATGCAAGAAGAGCACAATTTGAGATATCTAAAGTGTTCTAAAAAATACCTGGAATCCTAGAGTAAAATAAATTGTTCTTCAAAAATGAAATAAGCCTAAAGACTCTCACATAAACAAAAACTGAAAGACATTTTTGCCAGGAGGTTTGCCCCACAATAAATGTTAAAGAGGTTCTTTAGAAGACAGGAAAATTTTGTAGATCTGTAACCTGGGTCTACATAAAGAAAGAGAAAGTGTCAAAGAAGGAATAAGTTAAAGTAAAATACTTTATTTTTGTATTTTTTAAAATTATTATTATTATACTTCAAGTTTTAGGGTACATGTGCACAATGTGCAGGTTTATTACATATGTATCCATGTGCCATGTTGGTGTGCTGCACCCATTAACTCGTCATTTACATTAGGTATATCTCCTAATGCTATCCCTCCGTCCTCCCCCCATCCCACAACAGTCCCGGAGTATGATGTTCCCCTTCCTGTGTCCATGTGTTCTCATTTTTCAATTCCCACCTATGAGTGAGAATATGCGGTGTTTGGTTTTTTGTCCTTGCGATAGTTTACTGAGAATGATGGTTTCCAGTTTCATCCATGTCCCTACAAAGGACATGAACTCATCATTTTTTATGACTGTATAGTATTGCATGGTGTATATGTGCCACATTTTCTTAATCCAGTCTATCGTTGTTGGACATTTGGGTTGGTTCCAACTCTTTGCTATTGTGAATAGTGCCGCAATAAACATATGTGTGGATGTGTCTTTATAGCAGCATGATTTATAGTCCTTTGGGTATATACCCAGTAATAGGATGGCTGGGTCAAATGGTATTTCTAGTTCTAGATCCCTGAGGAATTGCCACACTGACTTCCACAATGGTTGAACTAGTTTACAGTCCCACCAACAGTGTAAAAGTGTTCCTATTTCTCCACATCCTTTCCAGCACCTGTTGTTTCCTGACTTTTTAATGATGGCCATTCTAGCTGGTGTGAGATGGTATCTCATTGTGGTTTTGATTTGCATTTTTTGATGGTCAGTGATGATGAGCATTTTTTCATGTGTTTTTTGGCTGCATAAATGTCTTCTTTTGAGAAGTGTCTGTTCATGTCCTTTGCCCAATTTTTGATGGGGTTGTTTGTTTTTTTTCTTGTAAATTTGTTTGAGTCCATTGTAGATTCTGGATATTACTCCTTTGTCAGATGAGTAGGTTGTGAAAATTTTCTCCCATTCTGTAGGTTGCCTGTTCACTATGACGGTAGTTTCTTTTGCTGTGCAGAAGCTCTTTAGTTTAATTAGATCCTATTTGTCAATTTTGGCTTTTGTTGCCATTGCTTTGGGTGTTTTAGACATGAAGTCCTTGCCCACGCCTATGTCCTGAATGGTATTGCCTAGGTTTTCTTCTAGGGTTTTTATGGTCTTAGGTCTAACATGTAAGTCTTTAATCCATCTTGAATTACTTTTTGTATAAGGTGTAAGGAAGGGATCCAGTTTCAGCTTTCTACATATGGCTAGCCAGTTTTCCCAGCACCATTTATTAAATAGGGAATTCTTTCCCCATTGCTTGTTTTTGTCAGGTTTGTCAAAGATCAGATAGTTGTAGATATGTGGCATTATTTCTGAGGGCTCTGTTCTGTTCCATTGATCTATGTCTCTGTTGTGGTACCAGTACCATGCTGTTTTGGTTACTGTAGCCTTGTAGTATAGTTTGAAGTCAGGTAGCATGATGCCTCCAGCTTTGTTCTTTTGGCTTAGGATTGACTTGGTGATGCAGGCTCTCTTTTGGTTCCACATGAACTTTAAAGTAGTTTTTTCCAATTCTGTGAAGAAAGTCATTGGTAGCTTGATGGGGATGGCATTGAATCTACAAATTACCTTGGGCAGTATGGCTATTTTCATGATATTGATTCTTCCAACCCATGAGCATGGAATGGTCTTCCATTTGTTTGTATCCTCTTTTATTTCATTGAGCAGTGGTTTGTAGTTCTCCTTGAAGAGGTCCTTCACATCCCTTGTAAGTTGGATTCCTAGGTATTTTATTCTATTTGAAGCAACTGTGAATGGGAATTCACTCATGATTTGGTTCTCTGTTTGTCTGTGATTGGTGTACAAGAATGCTTGTGATTTTTGTACATTGATTTTGTATCCTGAGACTTTGCTGAAGTTGCTTATCAGCTTGAGGAGATTTTGGGCTGAGACAATGGGGTTTTCTAGCTATACAATCATGTCATCTGCAAACAGGGACAGTTTGACTTCCTCTTTTCCTAACTGAATACACTTTATTTCCTTCTCCTGCCTGATTGCCTTGGCCAGAACTTCCAACACTATGTTGAATAGGAGTGGTGAGAGAGGGCATCCCTGTCTTGTGCCAGTTTTCAAAGGGAATGCTTCCAGTTTTTGCCATTCAGTATGATATTGGCTGTGGGTTTGTCATAGATAGCTCTTATTATTTTGAGATACGACCCATCAATACCTAATTTATTGAGAGTTTTTAGCATGAAGGGTTGCTGAATTTTGTCAAAGGCCTTTTGTTAAACTGATATAAAAAAAAACTCTTGTTCTAAATAATTACTGTAACAATGAAGTGGTTGATTATAGCATATGGTTAAGTGAAAATGAATGACAGTAATATTTTTAGAAGTGAGAAACTGAAACTATGATGCTGAGGTTGCCCAGAGCCTTAGGGGCCCATCCCCAACCTCCAGTGTGTCCAGAAGGCAGGACATAGAGTCAAAGATTATTTTTATGCCTCAAGATTTAATGTTTGCTTTGGGTTTTAGACTTACTTGGGAGATGTTACCCCTTTATTCTTTCCTAGTTTTTCCTTTTGGAATGGGAATGCCCACACTATGCCTAGCCCACCATTGTATTTTGGAAACATGTAACTTGTTTGGTTTCACAGTTCACAGCTGGAGAGCAATTTGCCTCAGAAATAATCATACTTTGAATCTTAGCCATATATACTTTAGATGATGCTCGGATGACATTTTTGAACTTAGACTTTAAAATGAATGCAGGAATGAATTAAAACTTTGGGGCTATTGAGATTGAATTAATGTACTCTGCATGTGATGTAAGAAGAACATTAATTTGGGGAGGCAGGGTAGAATGCTATGTTCTGAACATGTTCCCTAAAACTCTTAAGTTAAAAGTTAATCACTAATGTTATAGTATTAAGAGGCAGGTCCTTGAAGACATCATTAAGTCATGAGGGCAGAATCCTCATGAATGGGATTAATGATCTTATAATTCCTTTTAATTCCTTCCAACATGTGAGGCCACAGTAAGAAGTGCCAACCTAAAGCAGATAGCAGCCTTCACCAGATAGTGAATCAATCTGCTAGTGTCTCAGACTTGATCTTAGACTTCCCAGCCTCCAGAACCATAAGAAACACATGTATGTCCTTTATAAATTACTCAGTTTCAGGTATTCTATTATAGCAGCACAGATGAACCTAAGACAACAAATTTGAATGTTGGCATTGATTGGAGGTGTATATGATAAACTCTAGTAAAACCACTAATATAAGATTTTTTAAAATTAAATAATTTAAATAATTAGCCAATAAATTAGATAAAGTGGAATTATAATAAATCTTCCATTTACACATGAGAAGGTAGAATTATAAAAAAAAAAGTACGACAGAAAACTTAAAGATAGCTAACAAGAGGGTGCATTGTAATTCAGTCATAACAATAATCATTTTAAATGTAAGTGGTCTAAACAGAACAGTTAAAAACATAGATTTAAAAAATTACATAAGAAAAGAAGTTTCAAGTGTATATGTCTAGGGGAAACCTACTTTAATATAATAACATAGAGTGGCTAGAAGTAAAAAGATGAGAGAATATTTCTCGCAAACACTAACCAAAAGAAAGTTAGCATATTTATACTACTATCAAAAAATTAGACTTAAAACCAGGAAGTATTATTATGAATAAAGAGAACATTGCATAATGAAAAAAGAGTCAATTTTTCAAGAAGTCATTAATGTCCTAAATATGTATGTACCTAATAACAGAGCCTGAAAGTACATGAGGCAAAAACTCATGAAATTGAAAACAGAAATAGATAAATACAGAATGTTTAGTTGGAGCCCCAAACATTCCTCTAAGTAATTTTTAGCACAAATAAATATAAAAACAGTAAGGATATGAAAGACCTGAAAAACATTGGAATTCAGTAATAGATAACTGGAAAATTCCCAAATATTTAAAAATTAAGCAACAAACTTCTAAAAACCTCATGAATCAAAGACAAAGTCCCAAGGGAAATTTTTAAAAATATACTGAATAGAAATGAAAACACAACATAGATATTTTTAAAAATACAAAATGTCCAAATTTAGGATATGCAGCGAAAGCAGTTCTAAGAAGAAAATTTATGATATTAAATGCTATAATAGAAACAATAAAAGTTCTCAAATGATAATCTAACATTCCATTTTAAAACACTAGGAGAATAAAAGTAAATCCAAAGCAAGTAGAATAATGAATATAATAAAAGTTGAAATCAATAAAATTTAAAACACAAAAATGATAAAGAACATTAATGCAACCAAAAGCCCATTCTTTAAAAGTATTATTCAAATCGAGAAAGGTCTAGCCAGAGTGGCAAAAAAATAAAAAATTGAAGACACAAATTACCAATATCAGATACAAAAGAAGGGATATCACCACAGACTCCACAGAATTAAAATAATAGTAAGGGAATACCATGAATAACTATATTACTATAAGTTCAAAATGAGGATGAAAAGACCAGCAGTCCCCAACCTTTTTGGCACTAGGGACGGGTTTCATGGAAGACAATTTTTCCACAGAGGGGGGTGGAGAGATGTGGGGAGACGGTTTAAGGATGAAACTGTTTCTCCCCAGATCATCAGGCATTAGCTTTTCATAAGAAGCATGCAAACTAGATCCTTCACATGTGCAGTTTACAACAGGTTCCATGCTCCTATGAGAATCTAATGCCACCACTGATCTGACAGGAGTTGGAGCTCAGGCTGTAATGCTTGCTCACCTCCTGCTCTGCAGCCTGGTTCCTAAGAGACCACAGACCAGAACCAGTCCATGGCCCAGGGGTTGGGGACCCCTGAAATAGACCAATTACTTAAAAGATACAAATTAATAAAACTGGCTCAAAATAATGTATATATATATAAATTTTAATAACTATATTTATTAAATAAATTGACTTTCTAGTTTCTAACTTTTCTGTAACAGAAAAACTCAAGGGTTATATAGTTTCACTGTCAATTTCCACCAAACATTTAATGAAGCTGACTTAGGTCAGCTCTTTTCTTTCCTATCTCCTTCAGTTTGTTTATGCAATGCATTGATAGTATAGTTAAATTTGCCTGTCATAGCCTGAAATCAGTCTGTACCCCCATGTCCTGGTTGATTTGTTGAAAAAATATTATATACAATAAAATGTAGATATTTTGGTGGATAATTATATGGGTTTTGACTAAGTTATAAAGATGTATGGCTACAGCTATAGTTTCATACAGAACACTCTCAATGTTTACTACGTGTATGTGTGTGATAATTTTATATTTATACACTACTTGCAAAAATGGCACAGAATTTTCATGTACCATTTACTTAGCTTTTTCTTCTGCTAAAATGTTACATAACCATAGGAGATTTATCAAAACTAAGAAATTAACTTTGTCACGGTACTTTTAACGATAATATAGACCTTGTTTGGATTCAGCCAGTTCTTTCCACTATGACTTTTGCTGTTTGAGGATCCAGTCTGGTATGCTACATCACATTTATTGCATCCTTGGTTTCCTTCATTCTGTGATCATAACTCAGTCTTCTCTTGTCTTTTATGATCTTTGCACTTCTGAAGAATACTTGTCATTAATTTTATATAAAATGTCTCTAAATTTAGGGTTGTATATTTTTTCTTTCATGATTAGAATGGAAGTGTTCACTATTGGGAAAAGTAAAACAAAAGTACTGTGCCCTCCTTATTCAGGAGGTATTTGATATTTACAGGTATTGCTAGAGGTCTTGACCTTGATCATCTGACTAAAGTTGATTCACTATGGTGAAATTATTATTTTTCCGTTTGTAATTAGTAAATACTTGGGAGAAGATACTTTGAGATAATTCAAATGTTCTAGTTCTGCTTAAACTTTTCTCAATTACATTACCATCCATGATTAGTAGTTACTCAGTCTGTAGTAACTTTCTTCTATCTCATCAAGAGACCTAGCTCAAATGACCTACAACATATGTACTTATTTGTTCAACCATAGTATACAAAAACAATTGTTTCCGAACTTCTAAACTACATCTCTGTGAGAAACTATTTACTTACTGTAATAATAGATTACAGTATTATTGTTCAGTTCTTTTTATCTTTAGCCATTTGATATCCATTCAGTATCCTCACTGATACAAGATAATGAATTGATATTATTTTCTGATGATAATCTGTAGCAAGGCTATGCATTTATATCAAGCTCTATTGTTACCTGAAATGTATTATATGGCTTAAAGAAATTATTTTTATTTTTTTAACACATGGGGTCTCACTTTGTCACCCAGGCTAGAGTGCAGGGGTGCAATCATGGCTCATCGAAGCCACAGCCTCTTGGTTCAAGAAATCCTCTCACCTCAGCCTCTTGAGTAGGTGTGACTATAGGCATGCGCCACCATGCCTGGTTATTTTATTACTATTATTTGTACAAACAGAGTCTCACTACATTGCTCAGTCTGGCCTCAAACTCCTGGACTTGATCAATGCTATGGCCCAAAGTTCTGGGATTACAGGCATAAACCACCACATGTGTCCAGCATTCTTAATTATTATATTGTCACATCATGTTCTTACTCATAAGGCACCTATGTTCAAATTATTAGAAAGAATACATTTTTATATAAAAATAAGTCACCAAACTTCACATGAAAGAAAGAAAAGTAGAAAAATTAAGCAGCAATTTTACATGGGTGATTTTTTAGTGGAAAAAAAAGTCATTTAAAAAGACATATAAGTCTGCCCATATACCACAGGATCTATGTTGAACACAATTACCAAATCTTCTAAATTTTAAGTAAAGAAAATGAAATTAGGTTCAGATTCATCTCAGATTGTCTTTATATAATGATATATATATGTGTGTTTGTCTGTGTGTGTATGTATATATATAGTACACATTTATATAGGCTCTTAAAATCTTCATTGCTCCCTGAAATTTATTAAAGAATACTCATAGATATCTAAGATTTGTAGATAAATGGCTTTTCAGAAATTGGACCAAGTACCAAAAAAAATCAGATAAACAACATCAAGGCAATAAAGTGAGAGAACAAAATCATTGTCACAGCAAGTAAAGAGAGATCAATGTTTTCCATGTAACATAAGATAAAAGCATACAATCAGGCTTAATTTTTTTTCTTGGAAATATTGCATTAACTTTAACTTTACCAAAATATGTGCATAGACAAATACATAATGATATAAATAAGTTTGAACATTAGACACTCTTTTAAATAGCACTGGTTTTGACTCACTTGCTATCTCTTTTCTTTGTAAACTATACTGAACATGAATGAGAAACACTATTGTATTTATAAAAACTAAAGATGTTTTAAAAAGCCTTGAAAAAGCTAAGGCACTAAAAATACTTGCTGGTGAATAGATGCGGGTGACACAACTACAAAGGATCAGAAATGTTAAAAATATACTGCATTTAGTATATTTTTACAAGAGTCTCTAAATTCTCACTTCACTTTTAAAAAACTGAAGATGAAAATTGCGAAAAGTATGACATAGCTATGTTTTATAAAGAAAAAGTGATCAATATTTGCACTCAAAATAGGGAGAAGAATCTTGGCCCTATAACAAAATATAGCAGAATAAACATATTTTTATATATATGACTTTTTAGAAAGTTAAGATGATTTACTTTTTCATTTAACCCGAACTCCTAGTTCCAATGAATAAGAGAGCTTCTGCCCTTCATTCATTCCCAGACATGAGGGACAAGGATTTTCATTTCATGCCGTTTGTTTTCATACTCATCTTTTTTATTACTTTCAAGTATTTTGCTTTTGATTTTCAATATATATTTAATATTTTAGTGTTCTTTCTTGTACCTTATTTCACTAAATTGTTTTATATATATGCATTTTTTTCTTATTTATTATATTTACTTTTTATCATATTTAGTAGAAGACTTTTTTCTCCTCCTGTTTTGATTTGTTTATTTAATTTTATTCTCTTATCATCTTTGACTATTTCTTCTCCATGGGTGATTTTTCTGTATATTTTTCTTAGTCTTTGTATCCCATTTTTGTACAGAAATTTCGGAATTTGTGCTTTGTCATTTATATGTAAGAACAGAATATAATTCTAAAAATATAATGGGGAGCTCTGTGTACATGTGCAGAATTTATGAAATATCCAACTTCACTTTAGGACAAATGAAAAAGCAATCTGTCATTGTGCTGGTGATGTTTCAACACCACAAAGAGAAAGGGCCAACGCTAACAGAATTCTCAGTTGACTGCCATTTTTTTCAATATTATAAAATAATTTTTTATGTTGTTTTGTTTTTAATTTTGCCAAATGGTTATTTCTTTGCCTGTTTGGGGTCCAGGGTTACATAGTTAACTGCTAGTGTTCTGCGCCATAGGTAAAATTAGAGTTGGTTTAGATATATCAGGTTTACTTGTTCCTGTTCAGCCCACATCTCAACAACGTTATACTCAATTCTCCAAAGCTCTCTGGAACAGATTCGCTCCCTATTTTGATGCTATGCTCTTAAGTAATAAGTTAGGCTGTGATCTCAGCTGCTCTGCCCTCTTTCTTTACCATAAAGAAATTGCATAAACTACATGAATACTTTTGTTCTTTTTGCCTTCTTGAACAAAAAAAACTTTCAAGTTTACTTTTAAGTCTCTGCTGTTAAACATCTACTAATTTTATTTATATATTTTTTAAAACAAAATAAAAGTTTATTTTTTAAATTTTAGATTAATTATTTCTTCTATAAAATGGGATACATGTGCAGAAATGCAGGTTTGTTACATAGGTATACGTGTGCCTAGGTGGTTTGCTGCACCCATTGACCTGTCCTCTAAGTACCCTCCCCTCACCCCCTGCCCCCCAGCAAGCCCTGGTGTGTGTTGTTCCCCTCTCTGTGTCCATGTGTTCTCATTGTTCAACTCCCACTTATGAGTGAGAACATGTGGTATTTGGTTTTCTGTTCCTGTGTTATATTGTTGAAGATGATGGCTTCCCTGGAAACCATCATTCTGAGCAAACTATCGCAAGGACAGAAAACCAAACACCACATGTTCTCACTCATAGATGGGAATTGAACAATGAGAACACATGGACACAGAGAGGGGAACAACACACACCAGGGCTTGTTGGATTGAATAAATGGCAGTCAACTGAGACTGCCATTGAAAAAAATAGCATATGAAAAAAATGGCAGTCAACTGAGAATTCTAATGTTAGCATTGGCCCTTTCTCTTTGTGGTGTTGAAACATCACCAGCACAATGGCAGATTCCTTTTTCATTTGTCCCAAAGTGAGGTTGGATATTTCATAAATTCTGCACATGTACACAGAGCTCCCCATTATATTTTTAGAATTATATTCTGTTCTTACATATGAATGACAAAGCACAAATTCCAAAATTTCTATACAAAAATGAGATACAAAGACTAAGAAAAATATACAGAAAAATCACCCATGGAGAAGAAATAGTCAAAGATGATAAGAGAATAAAATAAACAAATCAAAACAGGAGGAGAAAAAAGTCTTCTACTAAATATGATAAAAAGTAAATATAATAAATAAGAAAAAAATGCATATATATAAAACAATTTAGTGAAATAAGGTACAAGAAAGAACACTAAAATATTAAATATATATTGAAAATCAAAAGCAAAATACTTGAAAGTAATAAAAAAGATGAGTATGAAAACAAACGGCATGAAATGAAAATCCTTGTCCCTCACGTCTGGGAATGAATGAAGGGCAGAAGTTCTCTTATTCATTGGAACTAGGAGTTCGGGTTAAATGAAAAAGTAAATCATCTTAACTTTCTAAAAAGTCACATATATAAAAATATGTTTATTCTGCTATATTTTGTTATAGGGCCAAGATTCTTCTCCCTATTTTGAGTGCAAATATTGATCACTTTTTCTTTATAAGACATAGCTATGTCATACTTTTCGCAATTTTCATCTTCAGTTTTTTAAAAGTGAAGTGAGAATTTAGAGACTCTTGTAAAAATATACTAAATGCAGTATATTTTTAACATTTCTGATCCTTTGTAGTTGTGTCACCCGCATCTATTCACCAGCAAGTATTTTTAGTGCCTTAGCTTTTTCAAGGCTTTTTAAAACATCTTTAGTTTTTATAAATACAATAGTGTTTCTCATTCATGTTCAGTATAGTTTACAAAGAAAAGAGACAGCAAGTGAGTCAAAACAAGTGCTATTTAAAAGAGTGTCTAATGTTCAAACTTATTTATATCATTATGTATTTGTCTGTGCACATATTTTAGTAAAGTTAATGCAATATTTCCAAGAAAAATAAATTAAGCCTGATTATATGCTTTTATCTTATGTTACATGGAAAACATTGATCTCTCTTTACTTGCTGTGACAATGATTTTGTTCTCTCACTTTATTGCCTTGATGTTGTTTATCTGATTTTTTTGGTACTTGGTCCAATTTCTGAAGAGCCGTTTATCTACAAATCTTAGATATCTATGAGTATTCTTTAATAAATTTCAGGGAGCAATGAAGATTTTAAAGAGCCTATATAAATGTGTACTATATACATACACACACACACACACACACACACACACATATCATTATATAAAGACAATCTGAGATGAATCTGAACCTAATTTCATTTTCTTTCATCACAGATGGGGGCCTGCCAGGGGGTGCAGGGAAGGGGGAGGGATAGCATTAGGAGATATACCTAATGTAAATGACGAGTTGACGTGTGAAGCACACCAACATGGCACATGTATACATATGTAACAAACCTGCACATTTTGCACATGTACCCCAGAACACAAAGTAAAATAAATAAAAAGACTCAAAAAAAAAAACATTATGGCTTCCAGTTTCATCCATTTCCCTGCAGAAGACGTAATCTTAATCCTTTTTAGGGCTGCATAGTATTCCATGGTGTATATGTATCACATTTTCTTTATCCAGTCTATCATTGATGGTCATTTGGATTGGTTCCATGTCTTTGCTATTGTGACTAGTGCTGCAATAAACATACGTGTGCATGTGTCTTTATAGTAGAATGATTTATATTCCTTTGGGTATATACCCAGCAATGGGATTGCGGGGTCAAATGGTATTTCTGGTTATAGATCCTTGAGGAATTGCTATACTGTCTTCCACAATGGTTGAACTAATTTACATTTCCACCAACAGTCTCAAAGTGTTCCTCTTTTTCCACAGCCTTACCAGTGTCTATTGTTTCCTGACTTTTTAATAATTGCAATTCTAACTAGTGTGAGACGGTATCTAATTGTGGTTTTGATTTGCATTTCTCTGATGATCAGTGATGTTGAGCTTTTTTCATATGTTAGTTGGCCACATAAATATCTTCTTTTCAGAAGTCTGTCCATATACTTTGCCCACTTTTTGATGAGGTTGTTTGTTTTTTTCTTGTAAATTTGTTTAACTTCCTTGTAAATCCTGGATACTAGACCTTTGTAGACTGTAAACATTTTCTCCCATTCTGTAGGCTTCTGGTTCACTCTGATGATAGCTCCTTTTCCTGTGCAGAACTCTTTTGTTTAATTAGATCCCATTTGTCAATTTTGGCTTTTGTTGCAATTGCTTTTGGCGTTTTCTTCATGAAGTCTTTGCCCATGCCTATGTCCTGAATGGTGTTGCCTAGGTTTTATTTTAGGGTTTTCATGGTTTTGGGTTTTACATTGAAGTCTTTAATCCATTCTGAGTTAATTACGGTACAAGGTGCAAAGAAGGGATCCAGTTTCAGTTTTCTGCATATGGCTAGCCAGTTTTCCTAGCACCATTTACTGAATAGGAGATCTTTTTCCCATTGATTGTTTTTGTCAGGTTTTTCGAAGATCAGATGGTTGCAGTCTGTTCCACTGGTCTATATGCCTGTTTTGATATCAGTACCATGCTGTTTTTGTTACCGAAGCCTTGCAGTGACGTTTGAAGACAGGTAGCATGATGCCTCCAGCTTTGTTCTTTGTGCTTAGGAATGTCTTGGCTGTACAGGGTCTTCTTTGATTCCATATGAAATTTAGAATAGTCTTTTTTCTCATTCTTTGAAGAATGTCAATGGTAGTTTGATGGGAATAGCGTTGACTCTGTAAATTACTTTGGACAGTATGGCCATTTTCGTGATATTAATTCTTCCTATCCATGAGGATGAAATGTTTTTCCATTTGTTGGTGTCCTCTTATTTCCTTGAGCAGAGGATTTGGTTCTCCTTGAAGAGGTCCTTCACATCCCCTGTTAGCTGTGTTCCTAGGCATTTTATTCTCTTTGTAGTGATTGTGAATGAGGGTTCATTCGTGATTTGGCTCTCTGCTTGTCTATTGTTGGTGTCAAGGAATGCTTGTGATTTTTGCACATTGATTTTGTATCCTGAGACTTTGCTGAAGTTGCTCACCATTTAAGGAATTTTGTCCTGAGACAATGAGGTTTTCTAAATATAAAATCATGTTGTCTGCAGAGACTATTTGACTTCCTCTCTTTCTATTTGAATACCATTTATTTCTTTCTCTTGCCTGTTGCCCTGGCCAGAACTTCCAATATATGTTGAATAGTAGTGATGAGAGAGGGCACACTTGTCTTGTCCAAGTTTTCAAAGGGAATGCTTCCAGTTTTTGTCCATTCAATATGATATTGGCCGTGGGTTTGTCAGAAATAGCTATTATTATTTTGAGATATGTTCCATCAATACCTAGTTTATTGAGAGTTTTTAACATTAAGGGATTTTGAATTTTATCAAAGGCCTTTCCTGCATCTATTGAGATAATCATGTGGTTTTTGTCTTTGCTTCTGTTTATGTGATGGATTACACCTCCCAAGACTAAACCAAAAAGAAGTCGAATCCCTGAATAGATAAATAACAAGTCCTGAAATTAAGGTAGTAATTAATAGCCTACCAACCAAAAATAGCCCAGCACCAGACAAATTCAGAGCTGAATTCTACCAGAAATACAAAGAGGAGCTGATACCATTTCTTCTGAAACTATTCCAAATAATAGACAAGGAGGGACTCCTCCCTAACTCATTTTATGAACAAAGCATCATCCTGATACCAAAACTGGGAAGAGAAACAACAAAAAAAGACAACTTCAGGCCAATATCACTGATGAACATTGATGAGAAAATCCTCAACCAAATACTGGCAAACCAAATCCAGCAGCACATCAAAAAACTTACTTGCCACGATCAAGTCGGCTTCATCCCTAGGATGCAAGGCTGGTTCAACATAATACATTTCTTAATAGTATTAAATCACATAATTTCAATCTCCCCTTAGTCTTCTACATAAATAAACTTGTTCAACTACAGAGGGAAAGTTATGTGAATGATGTTTGCTAAGATTTGAAAATAATGCCTTCTGTCAGTGAATAGAAAACTGCCTCAGGACATCCAAAAGCTATTCTGTTTTGCCTACTTGATTGTAAAACCATTCTAACTACACTCGAAACTTGATGCACTTGTAAGTTTCCTTGTCAAAGATAAATAAAGCCAGATATTACTTAAAGTGGTGAAATCACTTTATTCAATAACTACACACAGAAGGGGAAATAGCTGAGCTCCAAACTAATTTGTGCAGAGGTGACTGCATGAGTGTTTTAAAGGAAGAATGAGAGAGTAAAGAGGAAGAGTGACTGGGGACTCACACAGAATAAAATAAGTGAAAAATAACAAAGCGCTGATCAGTGTGAGTGTGAATAGGCCAGTTGCATCTGGTAGATGGGAATTGTGGAGGTTAAGATTCTATCCTCTCAGGGAGATTGGGAGACAGAGGCCATGTCCTTACTGATGACTGCATTTCCAAGGTATGGCTTTCAGGTACTTGAGAAAGACATTCCCGAGTTGTAACAGATAAACATAAATCTCAAAGAGACAGAAGAAGAATTCACAAATGTAAGAAGTCATTGGTAAGTGCTCTAGAAAATGGAAGTCATGATCTGTCCTCAAATGTTGGCCTAGAGCAATCAGTAAATCCTTTTGGCAGTGCTGAGCTATCTCAGAAAGGAACTTGATTTGAGATGTTTCAGATATTCCACATTAGGCTACTAGATGCCATAGTGGGGTTAGTCAAGTCTCTTAGTTCAGGGATTTGGTGGGAGTACTTATGTGCCAAGGGTTCTTTGCAAATCTCAATCAAATAGCTAAAAATTTCATATTTACACTAAGGAAAAAATGGCAGGTGAAATGGATAAAATAACATTCTAGAAATCTGAGAAATGTCTCTTCTAACCTTAATTATATGAGCATTAAGATAAAGCAGCAAAGGAAAAAATATTGTTGGCTTTTTCAATTTAGGAAAAATATTGAGTATCATCAAATTTTATAAAATCATGTGTTTTCCATTTAAATGTGAAGAAATACAGCACATTTCATTCTTAACCTTCTTTGTTTTTGTTTAATATTTGTCATTGCTGATTTGGTACATTATTAAAGCCCACTCATTTACTGAACATCATTCAAGCATTATGGCATTACTTCTCGCTCATCTGTTTTTATTTATTTATTTATTTATTTTGCATCTCACTCTGTTGCTCAGGCTGGAGTTCAGTGGCACAATCTCGGCTCACTGCAAACTCCACCTCCTGGGTTCCAGCAATTCTCCTGCCTCAGCCTCCTAAGAAACTGGTATTACAGGTATGGACCATGGCGCCTGGCTAATTTTTGTATTTTTAGTAGTGAAGGGGTTTCGCCATGTTGCTCAGGCTGGTCTTGAACTCCTGACCTCAAGCAATTCACCTGCCTTGGCCTCCCAAAGTGCTGGGATTACAGATTCAAGTCACTGATCCCAGCCTACATCTTGCTCATCAGTTCTAAAATTATATGTATTCTACTGAATGGGCAAAAGCTGTAAGCATTCCCCTTGAAAACTGGTTGATATGGTTTGGCTGTGTGTCCACACCCAAATCTTATGCTGAATTATAATCCCCAATGTTGGAGGTGGGGCCTGGGGAGAGGTGATTTGATCATGGGGGTGGTTTCTAATGGTTTAGCACCATCTCCCTAGTGCTGTCTTGAGATAGAGTTCTCACAAAATCTGTTTGTTTAAAAGTCTGTAGCACCTCCCTCTGTGATCTCTTTCTCCTGCTCCTCCATGTGAAGATGTGCCTACTTCCCCTACACCTTCTATCATTATTGTAAGTTTCCTGATCCCTCCCTAGCTATGCTTCCTATCCAGCCTGTGGAACTGTGAGTCAATTACCCCTTTTTTCTTAATAAATTACTGAGTCTCAGGTAGTTCCTTGTAGCAATGTGAGAAAGAAGTAATACATTGGTACAAGATAAGGATGCTTTCTCTCACCACTTCTATTTAGCATAGTACTGGAAGTCCTGGCCAGAGCAATCAGGCAATAGAAAGAAATAAAAGGCATCTAAATAAGAAGAGATGTAGTCAAACTATTCCTGTTTGTGAACAGTATGATTCTATACCTAGATAACCCCTTAGTCTCTGCCCAAAATCTCCTTGATCTGATAAACAAGTTCAGCCAAGTTTCAGGATACACAATCCATATACAAAAATCAGTAGTATTCCTATACACCAACAGCATCCAAACTGAAAGCCAAATAAAGAACGCAATACCCTTCACAGTAGCCACAAAAATAATAAAATATCTAGAAAATATGGCTAACCAGGGAGGTGAAAGATCTGTGCAATGAGAATTACAAAACACTGCTCATAGAAATCAGAGATGACACAAATAGAAAAACATCCTATGCTGATGGATAGGGAGAATCAATATTTTTAAAATGGCCATACTGTCCAAAGCAATTTACAAATTCCATGGTATTCCTATCAAACTACCAATGACATTCTTCACAGAACTAGAAAAAAATATTTTAAAATTCAGGTTAAACCAAAAAAGAGCTCAAATAACTAAGACAATCCTAAGCAAAAAGAACAAAGCTGGAGGCATCACATTACCCAACTTCAAACTATACTAAAAGGCTACAATAATCAAAACAGCATGGCATGGACAAAAACAGACATGTAGACCAATATAACAGAATAGAGAGTCCAGAAATAATGCCACACACCTACAACTATCTGATCTTCAACAAAGATGACAAAAATAATCAATGTAGAAATGACTCCCTATTCAATAAATCGTGCTGGGATAACTGGCTAACTATGAAGAAGATTGGAACGGGATGCCTTCCTTAAGCCATAGACAAAAATGAACTTGAAATGGATTAAAGACTTAAATGTACAACTTCAAACTATAAAAATCCTGAAAGATAACCTAGAAAATACCATTTGGGACATAGAACTGACAATTATTTCATGATGAAGAACCCAAAAGTAATTGTAACAAAAACAAAAATTGAGAAATAGAATCTTATTTAACTAAAGAGCTTCTGCACAGCCAAAGAAACTATCAACAAAGTAAACAGACAATCTACAGAATGGGAGAAAATATTTACAAACTATTCATCTGATGAAGTTCTAATATCGAGAATCTGTAAGAGACTTAGATCAACACACATAAATAAACAACCACATTAAAAAGAGGGCAAAGGACATGAACAGAAACTTTTCAAAAGAAGACATACATGTGGCCAAGAAACAAATAAAAATACGCTCATCATCACTAATCATCAGAGAAATGCAAATGAAAACCACAATGAGATACAATCTCACACAAGTCAGAATGGCTATTTTAAAAAATCAAAAAATAACAGATGCTGGTGAATTTGTAGAGAAAAATGAACACTTAATACTTCTGGGGGGATTGTAAATTATTTCAGCTGTTGTGGAAAGCATTTTGGTGATTTCTCAAAGAACTCAAAGCAGAATTACCATCGACCAAGCAATCCTGCTCTCTGATATATACCCAAAGGAATATAAGTCATTCTACAATAAAGACACGTGCATAAAGACACATGCACACATATGTTCTCTGCAGCACTATTCACAATAGCAGAGACATGAAAACAGCCTAAATGCCCATCAAAAGACTGGCCAGATTTTTTAAAATGTGGTACATATACATCATGGAATAATATGCAGACATAAAAAAAGAATAAGATCATGTTCTTTGCAGCAACATGGATGGAGCTAGAGGACAGTAATCTAAGCAAACTAACAGAGGAACAGAAAACCAAGTATCACACGATCTCATGTATAAGTGGGAGGTATACATTGGGTACATATGGACACAAAATAGAGAACAATAGGGGCCTACTTCAGGGTGAAGTTTAGGAGGAGGGTGAAGATTAAAAGAAACTCCCTATTGGGTACTATGCCTATTACCTGGGTAGCAAAATAATCTGTACACCAAACCCCTGTGGCATGCAATTTGCCTATATAACAATCCTGTATATGTACCCCAAACCTAAACTAAAAGTTGAAAAAATATATGTTTACAAAAATCATTGTAATTACTAATAGCTGTAATGTTCTTAACACAAAGAGTGGCACCAAAATAAGCAATCAATAAATGTTAATTGTTTTGGTTGTTGCTCTTATTATCAAACTGACTCATTCCCAGGTCCCTTCAGTGACTATTCTTCATAGTTTTAATTTCTTCTTGTCTTTTCTTTCTACCTATAATCTCCTGTCAATAAGTTCACCCCCATGGCATCAACAACCCATGCTGATTTTTCAGTCAGACATCTGCTCTTTTCCATTCCCATAAATCCAAACACCTAAGAGCAACTCACATTTCACATAACTAGTATTTATAATTTAACTCAAAATTCCTCCTTACAAGTCCCATCATCCTTCTGGAAGACTAACTAATAACCCTTTCCTCTCCCTTCCATTTGAATTGCATTGAGTTTTTCAGAAATATCAAACAATTTGCAGTTTATTTTTGATTCCAAACTTTTAAATTAGCTACACCTCATGGTTGGGAAAAAAATAATGTCTTCATTTGTTTCACCAGGAGCATTTCTACATTTTTCCTTATATTCTTCTATGTGCCTACAGATGTGTGGACACATTCCCATCCTAATACATTTAAAAATTTATATTTTAAGTGGTTACCCAAGAACTGTCTAGTAACCAGATATTAACCTGCTTGTATCTGAAACTTGGGCACCAAGATCCAGATTATGCTTCCAAAAATACTTCTTAAGAAGTGGATGAAAAATATGGAGCTGATTATCAGCACTGATAAAACATTATACTTCTTAGACAACATCAAAGAAGAAAGGATTTGCACATCTGCCTTATGACATTATAATTAGTAGCTATGCGTAAAATTATGCACAATTGTGGTATGACATTAGACATTAAAGATGGGGACATGAATATGTCTTTATTGGAGGTTATTATGCCTCATTATGCATGGCTCATGCAATCCCAAATCCATCTTTCACTTTTCCACACCAACTAAAGCTCCTTTTTCTCCCCCAAGCTGGCTGTATGCCCAGGTTATCAGATATATTTCTCAAACTTTCTTGGATAACTAGGGTTATCCAAGTGAAACAGTTCTGGCCCACTAAGCAAAAGTTTAAAGTTTCTGAGAATATTTTGCTTTTCACCACTTCTGGCTTGTTGCTTCTTTTTTTCTTTTTCCTAAGTGGCATATAGAAAAAAAGGATGAAATAGTTGAACTGTCTTTATGTACATTTCACAGTTATGATGCACCTATTAAAACTATAGTAGCTGAAAGACAGAAGATGAACGGGATATTAAGACATGTCCCAGCCTTGGGTCACCTACCTTCAAACATGGTAAGTGAAAAAAAAATCCACTTTTGATTAAGCCACTCTAGTCAGTGGTTTGTTATATATGTAGCTGAATAGACCCTTTACAAATTCAAAATATTATAAACTGAATTAACTCGCTTTAGCAATTTTTCAAAATATTTGGAGATATTAAATATGGGGACTGTATTTTCTACATTTATTAGAAATCAAGAAAATTCTAATATAATTAATAAAAACTAAAGTTTGTATTATATATTATATTTAGCATGCCTGAAAACAAACTAAATTCACAATCCCTTAAGTAAATGATCAAATTTAAATCTTGCAAAATTAAATTAGAAACAGTCTTTATTTTTGAAGTAGTTATAAAATTCCCTAACAAACAGGAAGCTATATCTGACTAGGTACAACTATTGTCTTTTCCAAATGCTTTCTTAAGTCTCCATAGTTTCAAACATTTCTTGTATACAAAATATATTTCTCTGTTTTGGTAATTTCAAAAAAATATAAACTAGTTATCAAAAATCCAAATAATTCCATCATGAAACTATATAGATTTTTGTACATTTTTAATTAAAAATATAAGTACAGAAATTTATAATATATATACAAATTTCTGTTGATACTCATAATTATATGCATCTTGTTTAAGAGTTACGTTTCAAAATTATTTCTCCCTTTAAAGATTTGATAACTTTCTAGCCACCAAGATTTAGTATTTTATATCTAATTCCTTGTTCTTATCATGTTCAAATGCCTGACACCTTTCTCAGAATCCTTTCATCCCCTCATCAACTTATTACAGCAATTCTGAGATTTTTTCTCTTTTGAGCCCAACAGATTTAGTATAACAAAATTTACATTTGCATTCATACCTTACATTAATCTATACTTGAATTTTTTTTGCATGTTCTTTTACTATACTTTCTTGTTGCCTAGATACTCCTTTAAGGCAGGTCTCATATACCTTTCTTTATTTTCCATCGTCTAGGTAAAAATATACTGTAAACTTAAAACATATATAAAAGTGAATTTTCGATTCTAGAGAAAACGAATATCCATATGAAGGAAACATAGATGTTGAGCTTGAGAATCACCTTTTTTCTGATAATAGCATTATTCCCAAAAGGGTGCAGAACAAAGGCTTTTCCTCAGGCTTTAAATAGAATTTGTAGTTTTCTCTTGCTGGATAAAAAAATTACTACAAATTTAGCAGCTGGATGCAGCACTCATTTATTATCTCATAATTGTATATGTAAAACATCCATGTAGAGCATGGCACAACTGTGTACTCTGCTTAGAGTATCATTTAGCTGGAATCAAAATGTCAACAAAGCTGTGTCCCTTTTAGGAGGTTCTGGATCCACAGCCAAGGTCATTTAGGTTGCTGGCTGAATTCAGCTTCTCCTCGTGCTCATAGGACCCCATTTTAATGCTAGTGGTTAGGTAGAGTCCAACCTTTGCTCCTACCAGCTGCCACATTTCTCCTCATGCTTCGTCTGTGGCCCATGTCCAGCAGGTTACATCTCTTTCATACTTGTAATCACTGTGACTTCTTTTGCTACACCTCATTTGACTCCAGCCAGAGAAAATGCTCAGTTTTTAAAGGCTCATGTGATTAGACTGGGGTCACATAGATAATCCAGGATATTCTCCTTATATGAAAGTCCATAACCTTAGTTATATTCTTTTAAATCCCTTTTAAAGTGTAAGGTAACATAATCACAATTTCCAAGGATTAAAATTCGGCACGGGCATGGTGATGGGGGGGCAGTGGGGGACATTATTGAGCCTATCATTCTCACCCATGAGAAATATCTAACCACCAGAAACACACCAGTAGTTAAATAAGTTGGGTTTATCATGCCTTGCAGTGACAGAGAACACATACTGTGATGAACCAAGGGATGTCTAATAAGAAAGTGTTAGAAAGAAGCTATTATAGAATTTACGGGCTGTTGTGTAAATTTGGGGAGAGTCTAGAAAAGCAAGGGTTTACTCGAGATTGGATGCTATCAGAAAGAGGGGACAATTCTGTGATAGGTCATCACAATAATTCTTATGCACAGAAATGGGAGACTAGAACAAGAATTAAGCTGTAATTAGCTAAGAAATAGCAGCTGGGGCCGGGCACAGTGGTTCACACCTGTAATCCCAGCATTTTGGGAGGCCGAGGCGGGGGTGGATCACCTGAGGTCGGGAGTTCGAGACCAGCCTGATCGACATGGAGAAAACCTGTCTGTACTAAAACCATAAAAATTAGCTGGGTGCATGCCTGTAATCCCAGCTACTCGGGAGGCTGAGGCAGGAGAATTGCTTGAACCCAAGAGGCATAGGTTGCGGTGAGCCAAGATCACGTCATTGCACTCCAGCCTGGGCAACAAGGGTGAAACCCTGTCTCAAAAAAAGAAAAAAAAAAAAAAAAGAAATAGCAGTCATTCATTTTGCAAAGGAGGGGGTGGTATTTTTAATTTTGGAGGGTTTATGATAATCTTGTTTCCATGGTTACATTAAAATATGCAATGGCCCCTATTTGTCTCATTTTATCCTTGTGTCAGAGCAAAGTTGCCTGAGGCTGATGCTGTGTGAGATAGTTTATATGAAATAGAAAAATATAAGTGCCAGTCCATCTACCGAATATCAGGGGCTATTGCTTTTTATTTATTTTTTGTACCTTTCTTAATTCTGCTGTGGTCAATATCCACTCCTTATGTACCCAGCGATTTCTTGAGAGATGGTATTGAACAGTGATCCAATTAGCTTTGTACATGGTCCAAGCCAAACGATTGCCTAGACCTGTTCCCTGTTAAGACAGTATCTGAATGGACAGCCTAATTTCATTTAGAAACTCCTTAAACATAATGCTAGTGTTGGCCAACCAATCAAATGTCTGCTGAGGAAAATACTTTGCATGGATAGTTCCTAAAAATAATTCAAGAATATTTTATCCAGTCTCAATTGCAAAAGTACTGGACCATTTAATCTATATTGTTGCACTGACTTTCACAAAAATTGTTACACTATTGATAAAGGATGTATTCATATCCGTCATCTTGTAATCAATTACCTTAAAATATCCATAGATAGAGGTAGGCTAAATGTTAACGCTGGAAACATTCACTCATAATAGGATAAAGAACTTAAAGGCTTTTCTTCCTATTGTAAGGAATATTATATTACACATAAATTGAAAATTGTGTGTATGCCAGATCTCATTTAAATGGCAATTGGCAGAGTATATGATCTCTTGCCATCACAAAATAATCATTGTTATTATCATTTCAATTACTGAAAGAAAAGTGTAATGAGATTTAAAGTATGCTTATTGAATGTTAGAGAGGATGCTAAAGCAAATACCACAATTTTAAAATTATACGAAGCCTGACTTCAAAGAGTTCACAAATCTTCACTGAGATTCTAAATGATCACATAAGGAATTAAATGCAAAATAATACTCTAAACATTCTTCAGGGGATGATATTTTGTTTTAATGTGGCCCATTGGGTAAGGAATTACTTTTAATGTAACAACAGGAGTAAAAAAGAGTTGTAGTGTAAGTCACTTAAAATTCTGTGTATTTCTTCCTTGGTGGAGTAATCAAGGATTTAAGGTAACTGCTGAGGAGGAGGGGAGGGAAAGTGTTTTTCTGGCTCTTGTAAACAATGAATTTTACTATAACTTGGGCCTGTAAATAAGAAAATAAATCTTAAGAGCTTGAGGTTAAAACAGGTAATATTTAAATATTAAGTCCACAATTAAGATTAATTACAGGTTTTTCCGCTTCTATTAACATGTCTCTGGCTGGTCAAAAGTCATAGCCAAAAGGAAATGGGCTATAAAATCTATCTAAAGTGATATAAATGCGGCATCAATGACTGAGAGCCAAAATTAAGAACAAGGTTGATAACAACCTGCTAATGTGAGCATGTCAGGGAGTGAAACAGACATCTAATCAAGAGAATGGACCCTCTGAATGTGATCATATTCTTCCTGATATTTTTCATATATTTCCCCACATATCCAGAATATGGATGCCATCATTTACACATGCAATGTCAATAATAAAAAGCAAATTTGAATAATTGTTAATCTTATTCTCTGCTCTTTCCATTTGTATTAAATTATGATTCCTGGATTTTATATATTAAGTGCATATATATATATATATATATATATATGCCTTATATATAAATCCTATTTATATATAAAGTTTCATATATACATAACTTTTTTATATATATTTTTTATTAAAGTTCTGGGGTACATGTGCACAACGTGCAGGTTTGTTGCATATGTATACATGTGCCATGTTGGTGTGCTGCACCAATTAACTCATCATTTACATTAAGTATGTCTCCTAATGCTATCCCTCCCCCCTCCCCCCACGCCACAACAGGCCCCAGTGTGTGATGTTCGCCTTCCTCTGTCCAAGTGTTCTCATTGTTCAATTCACACCTATGAGTGAGAACATGCAGTCTTTGTTTTTTTGTCCTTGCGATAGTTTGCTGAGAATGATGGTTTCCAGCTTCATCCATGTCCCTACAAAGGACATGAACTCATCATATTTATGGCTGCATAGTATTCCATGGTGTATATGTGCCACATTTTCTTAATCCAGTCTATCATTGTTGGACATTTGGGTTGGTTCCATGTCTTTGCTATTGTGAATAGTGTCGCAATAAACATATGTGTGCACGTGTCTTTATAGAAGCATGAGTTATAATCCTTTGGGTATATACCCAGTAATGGGATGGCTGGGTCAAATGGTATTTCTAGTTCTAGATCCCTGAGGAATCGCCACACTGTCTTCCACAATGGTTGAACTAGTTTACAGTCCCACCAACAGTGTAAAAGTGTTCCAATTTCTCCACATCCTTTCCAGCACCTGTTGTTTCCTGACTTTTTAATGATCACCATTCTAACTGGTGTGAGATGGTATCTCACTGTGGTTTTGATTTGCATTTCTCTGATGGCCAGTGATGATGAGCATTTTTTCATGTGTCTGTTGGCTGCATAAATGTCTTCTTTTGAGAAATGTCTGTTCATATCCTTCACCCACTTGTTGATGGGGTTGTTTGTTCTTTTCTTGTAAGTTTGTTGGAGTTCTTCATAGATTCTGGATATTAGCCCTTTGTCAGATGAGTAGATTGCAAAAATTTTCTCCCATTCTGTAGGTTGCCCGTTCACTCTGAGGGTAGTTTCTTTTGCTGTGCAGAAGTTCTTTAGTTTAATTAGATCCCATTTGTCAATTTTGGCTTTTGTTGCCATTGCTTTTGGTGTTTTAGACATGAAGTCCTTGCCCACGCCTATGTCCTGAATGGTATTGCCTAGGTTTTCTTCTAGGGTTTTTACAGTTTTAGGTCTAACATTTAAGTCTTAATCCATCATGAATTAATTTTTGTATAAGGTGTAAGGAAGGGATGCAGTTTCAGTTTTGTACATATGGCTAGCCAGTTTCCCAGCACCATTTTTTTTTTTTTTTTTTTTTGTTTGAGACGGAGTCTCACTCTGTCACCCAGGCACCCAGGCTGGAGTGCAGTGGCGCTATCTCGGCTCACTGCAAGCTCCGCCTCCCGGGGTCATGCCATCCTCCTGCCTCAGCCTCTCCGAGTAGCTGGGACTACAGGCACCCGCCACCACGCCCGGCTAATTTTTTGCATTTTTAGTAGAGACGGGGTTTCACCGTGGTCTCAATCTCCTGACCTCGTGATCCACCCGCCTCGGCCTCCCAAAGTGCTGGGATTACAAGCGTGAGCCACCGCGCCCGGCCCCCAGAACCATTTGTTAAACAGGGAATCCTTTCCCCATTTCTTGTTTTTGTCAGGTTTGTCAAAGATCAGATAGTTGTAGATGTTGGTATTATTTCTGAGGGCTCTGTTCTGTTCCATTGGTCTATCTCTCTGTTTTGGTACCAGTACCATGCTGTTTTATTTACTGTAGCCTTGTAGTTATATCCATAACTTTTAACTTTTTAAAACGAATGTGAAAGTAAATTTTATCTAAATTTTGTTGAAAATAGTTTTTTGTCTTTGTCTACTAGAATCTGAAGGATCTAGGATTAATGTAACATACATTTCCAACAGAGCTCAAATAATCTTGCTCTAGCTCCTAAAACAGCTATTAGTAAGCATTGAAGGGAATCCCTTCTACAGATATCTCTTCCTCCAATGTCACCAATTAGAAGTCATTATATTTAATATGCATTAAAATATGAATGACCAATCAGAGACATCTTTTAGAGAATTTTTAAGTTTAACTTTCAACTGAGATCAGTGATCATCAAAAACTAGAAGTTTTGTTATGAATAGCAGTGAACAGAGATCTTAGGGAAAAAAAGTGTAACTTTGGTGATATTTGTATTTCCTAGAACGGTTTAAGAGTACTCTGTCCAATGGATTTTAGAATAATGTTAGAAAGGAACAAGGCTTGTTTTGAGATATAAGAGGCTAAAATCTTTAAGCTACTTACTTTGGCAGTAGCCAATATACTATTAATAATTGACTTTATTTATCGATGTTGATGTTTAGACATCAGGACTCTGAAAGACTGAAATCTCTGATTGCAAACAAATTAGTCTCCTTGAGCAAGGTTAACTCCATATACTTCAGCAGTTAAATTAGGTGTTTATTTGTCAAAGCCACTTCCTCCTTTGACGTAAATTACTCTCAACTTTGAAATGAAAAGCAAAGTAAAAGAAAAAAGTGAGCAGTAAAATTTATTTATATTCCAAGGAGCTATTTTAAGCTTTACCTCAGAGTCACTCTGATATAGATCATTTTATTTTAAAAAATTATCAATTTTATTTGCTTTGTCTTATTGACCGCTGGGCATTTTAATATTCTTCTCTTTTAGAAATTATACAATAAATATTTTTAAACATGGATAATCATTCCTTTACACAAGAGTTTCTTTATGATTTATATTCAAAAGTGAGATCCTGTGGTTTAGGTTATGGGTGTATTTTTGAATATTGAGGAAAAAACTATCCAATCTGTTATTTTTTCATACATGTGCCTTCATTAAAAAAAGTATTGTATATATTTCAAGTATAGCACATGATGTTTAGTATACATAGGTATTGTAAGATAATTACTACAGGAAAGCAAATTAACATATCCATAGTCTTTTGTAGCTACTGCTTTTTTGTTTGTCAGTGGTAAGAGCACCTAAAATCTATTTACTAGGCAATATTTTCATAAGCAACTAAGGACCATTAACTATAGTCTCCCGCAGTACACTGGCTCTCTAGACTTACTCATCCTATATAACTGCAAGTTTGTTCTTTTTTACCTACATTTCTCCCTTTCCTGCTTCTCCCTGCCCCTAGAAACTACCATTGTATTGTTTCTATGTATTTGAAATTGTTTTAGATGTCACATACAAGTGAGATCATGCAGTATTTTTCCTTCTGTGTCTGACGTACTTCACTTAGAATAATGTCTAAAGGTTCTTTCGTGTTTTGTAAATGGTAGTATTTCTTTTTTATAAGGCTAATATTGCATTGTATATCAATTTCACAATTTCTTTATCCGTGCATCCATTAATGACCAATTAGGTTTCCATAAAGTATTGATTATTTTGCTATTATCACTGGCTATTGTGAATAATATTGCAGTGAACATGCCAGTGCAAATATCTCTATGAAGTGCTGATTGCATTTCCTTTGGCTATGTACCCAGCAGAGGCATTGTTGGGTTATATGGCAGCTCCATTTATAACTTGTTGAGGAATCTCCATACTGTTTTTTGTAATGACTGAATTTCAACAATGTGCAAGGGTTCCCTTTCCTCCACACCCTCACCAACACTTATTATCTTTTGTTTCTTTCACAGTAGCCATTTTAATAGTTGTGAGGTGATATCTCATTGTGGTTTTAATTTGCATTTCTCTGATGATTAGTGCTATTGAGCACATTTTCATATATCTGTTGGTCATTTGTACGTCTTCTTTGGAAAAATGTCTTTTCAGTTTCTTTGCCCATTTTTTAGTTTGGGTTATTATTTTTGTGCTGTTGAGTTCTGTGAGTTATGTGTATAATTTGGATATTAACCCCTTATCAGAGATACAGTTTGCAAATATTTTCTTCCAATCGATAGGCTGCCTTTTCATTTTGTTGAGTTTTCTCTGCTGTGTATAAGCTTTTTTTACTTACATTCTCACGGAGTACAAGTTTTAAGTATCAAAAATATTTCTCACACTCAAAGAAAATTTGAGGAAAATATCAATTATGCCTACATGTAAAAACCCTAGATTAATATTTCTAAACTGAATCCCTTTAATCTTGCATACTCTCTTTGTATTGAAGCAAAAATTAGGCTGAGCTAAAATTCATAAAACAGTATTATTTATTTCCTTCATAACATTATAGATATTGCTTCTCTGAATGCTTATATTTAGTGTTCCTATGGAGAAATATGGGATCAAGCTAATAACACTTTTGTTCGCACCCTCTATCATTGATATAAACGTGGGTTGAAGATAGGCTTTTTGTATTGTAATGTTTGTATGTTTTTTACAAAACTTCCTTTCTCTGATTGTTTTCTTTTCCATTGTATTTTTTTTTCTCTCTCTCTCTCTTAGAACTATTAATTTTGTGCATTCTGGAACTCCTTTGTTTGCATTCTAGTTCTACAATTTTATTTTTATTTTTATTCATATCTTCTGGTCTTTCTCCAATATTTAGCATGGTTTTCAATCGATATTTTAAACATTAAGTTGGTTTCTTTTGGCTTTCAATGTTATGTTAACATGTATACTAATACTCTTTTTATTATTCTCTTTTATTTCTTTACTAAGCTCTGTCAATTGTATATTTTTTCTTTAAAAACAAGCCTCATCATTGAGCCATTGCTATTTTCTGTACTGTTTTGCTTAGTAATACTATGCTATTCATAGTATATTTGAGTTATTGGAATTACTAGCTTATTTAAAACTCTTTCCATTATATAAGTTCTTTAACTTTTGTACAGTATATATGAATGTACCTTGGAGAATATTACTTTTATGTAAATACAGTCAGCAATTTCCTGAAAAGATTTTTTAAAGAGTGTTAAAGAGGAAAAGAGCTGAGAAGTGCCCACGAAAGATTTCTGTTTGCTGTTTGAAATGCGTTCCCATTACATGTGTTATTGCCTTAGCTTAGCAAGAGGACATTTCGAAAGTTGGTGCTGCTCACAGGAAAGCACTAGATCGCTTTGTTTTTCCTGGATGTCTCTGCATGGCCTTTTTTTTTTTTTTAATTTAGATTTTTGGCAGGCATACTAGGATGACAGAAACTACATTTAAGAATGGCGTATGCTTTTGCTTTGTCTTCTTTTCTCTATCATGTTATATTTTATAATCTGACCAGAATCATAAGACACATCATTCTAATCAGTGGAATTGAAGATGAACTTTCTATGAATAATGATGATTTCTAAAATTATGTGCATCTTGTTGTTTTTACATTATTTTCATATTTGTGTACTTTGTTTTGTTTTGACCCATCTTTTTATATTTTATTGTAACTATCTCAGGATTAGGCAAATATCTCTATAGCTTAGAGTCTCTTTAGCTGTTTATATGTTTTAGGGATGTTTTTCTTTCAGACTTTTTGTGTCTTTTTTATGAGTTTCGAGAGAGATAGATAAAGTAAACATTATTTTAGACAACTATGTTTCATAGAAGTTTCAAATACCAACTTTGAAAATATGTCTTTCCTAAATCCTTGCATTAAGATAGTAGCCTGTAATAAAGCAATGAAGGGAAAATTACTTATATATGCACATGTGCGCATGCACACACACACAGGAAACAAGTGCTATCATACAGTGGCTGTATGCAATAACACTATTACCATGTCTTCCTCAAGATGGAAAGTTCTAATCAAGTTTAATGCCACTGTATATCTTATTAACAAAATAAATTACGATGTGTGGTTGATGCCTAAAAGCTGTAACTAAAGTCATTAAATGAAGTAAGTATTAAACATAAAACATTCAATAGGAAAATATATGCAGCCATGAATTCTGAAGCTATGTGCTTACACATTTACTTTCCATTTTCAATAGCACAAGCTATATGTGACTGTTACTTGCTCTTACTTCCATGCATCCACAAAGGTAGACAAGTATAAATTACTCTTACTCCAAGGGGAGTAGGCAAATTTACTTCGGGTATTTCAAACTTGGCATATTAGTTTTACGTAGTTGAACCATATAAATCAGGAGATATACTTACTGTAGCATTCTGGATTCAAGTGTATATAGATATCCTCATACCAAAAAAATAATTAACCTCTCTAACTACTTTGGCATATCTACTTTATTTTCTAAGTCTCTCTGTTCTCTCTATATTTTTAATAATCAATATCTAGCTCATAGACTATCATTTTAAATGTGATGAACTCAATTACCTTATCACATTGTCCATACAACATACCTATCTAGGTCAAGGGCAGTGGCTCATACCTGTAATCCCATTGCTTTAGAAGGCAAAGTGGGAGGATCACTTGAGGCCAGTAATTCAAGACGAGCCTGGGTAACATAGCAAGACTCCAAGACTACATCTCTACAAAAGAAAAAGAAAAAAATAAAGAACATTAGCTGGACTTGGTGGTGTGCACCTGCAGTCTCAGTTACTAGGGAGGCTGAGGCTGGGGGTCTTGAATCCAGGAATTCAAGGTTACAGGGAGCTACCGCACTTCAGCCTGGAAGACAAGAGTGAGATCCTGTCTTACACACCCACAAAACAAAAAATAAACAAACAAAAAACCACAATCTTAAATAAAAATACTTATAGAATGCAAGTCTACCTTGTTAGAGGATATTTGATTATGCAGATTGGTTCCTTTTTAAATTCATGACCACTAAATTGAACAGACCGAGTGATGTTCCACATCCATCTATGCTGCTCTTATTTTCCCTTCCTTCCTTTTCTTTCTTTCCTTTTCCTTCCCTCCTTCTCTCCCCACTTCCTTCCTTCCTCCCTCCCTTCTCTCCTTCCTTGCTTCCTTCCTTTCTTTTCTTTACTATGATTATTTCAAAACATCTCCCATATTCACCTAAAACTCCCCTTTGAGAAAACAACTCATTTTCTACTCCAAAAGAAATTATGAGCAATAACATAGTAACCCCCTCAAATTCTACCTCTGAGCAAGATATTTACTTGCACATGCACATTTGTTATTTTTATTTATTACAATATATAATATCATTCTCTTGTCAGATGAATTTTTTATCCCTAGTTTGTAATTTTCATCTTTGCTTTCTCCTCAGGAATCTCACTTTGACAATGATTCCTCTCTTCTCTGTGTCTTAGTCTCATGCTTTCTAATGACTCATTCTCATAGGCTTTACACATGCTCCGATCTATTTAAAAAAAAAAAAAAAAAACCTAAAAAACAAAAAACAACCCTATGGAAAGTCCTGAGCTATGGAGATACTTAGACATGTATAAATTTTCTCAGAACTATCCATTGTGTCACAGGCAGGTCAAGATCTACATTTGTAAAACAGAAATAGTTGATACTTTTTTTTATATCTAATCTTACCCCATTCCTTCTTTTCTATTTCCTGTCTTAGTGAAAGTCATGATCATCCAGGCAAAGGGGTAAGAGATAGATGTCATTTGGTATGATATATACATATATTATAAAGTTACATGTAAGTATGAGGTGATAATTTTTGGAGTTGAAGGGATGATTTTTTAGGTTAAAAAGAAATATATCAAATGAGAAAAAAACAAAAAAATTACCAGGCTATTTATAAAAAAGGACATTTTCACCTGTACAAGTTATTTTACAATTAAACATATTATAAATGCAAAGGCTGAAGACATTTTTCTCTGTGAAGGATTATTTGCGTATGTAATTTAAAAATATTATTATATTTAAATTTGAATAATATATATGCTATTTTATACATAATTTTAAAATTGTAGAGTTTTTTAAAATTATTTTTCTATATTGTACAATGTGGAAAAATGGCAAGGAAAAAGGTAGCCAAAAGTAAAATAAGCCAAAATGTTAGTTTACAGCAATTATAAACACATCAATTTATAAAAAATTCCAAGTTCAAATACGGACATCACATGAAAAAGGTAAGCTTATACATCTACCTTGTAACATAGAAATTTATATATGTCAGTCTTAAAAATATGCTTATAGAGGAGAAGCATAACTTTCCTTTGGGGCTGATTATCTTTAAACAGTATACTCTAGATGAATATTCCTCATCCTTATGATTTTCCTATTGTTTAAAGAGTGGTGTTGTAATTACCCATAGAAAATGTGCTGAGTTAACAAATTGATCAGTATGCCAAAGAAAAAGTATTACAAGGATTTGACAGAGTATGGGGAGCAATATGCCTTTTTTTAAGCACTAAGTAACTTTAATAAATCTGAGTAAAAATTTAAGACCTTAGGCTAGCTTGCAACTGGGTAAGTGATCAATTTAAAAATCAACTCAAATTTGATATAGTCAATACTGACAGCATCAACCTAAAACAGCTGCCTCACTGCTGATGAAATAAACAAATTAATGTGGTTTCCAGTGCAAAGCAATTCATTATTTCCAGAAGACTTTGAAATAAATGTTTGAAGCTGCATATATTTTCAAAGTAAGGGAGTTTAAAAAGGAACTCATAAATAACACCAAGCCAACAAAAGTAATTTTACCCTTAGTGTACAGACATTCAGAGGCTTGTGTTTTTTGTTTATTGGTTTGCCTGAGTGTTTGGGATAATACATTGATTACCATCATATGTATGCCTTGCACTTCTAAACACAATCAAAATGTTAAAAACTTCTAGAAAAGCAGGCAATGAAAATTTAGTTAGTCCATAAGTTAGAGTCAACCAGACATTATTGACTGTTTTAATATGTATTGGAATATAAAAATAATTAAACCCATTTATTGCCTTGAATAATGTAATGACTGAAGACATATGTTACCAATAATTACAATAATAAGTAACAATTTCACATAGCAATTGGCTTGAAGGACAGAAAACAGTTTCTTAGGGGAAAAATTACAAAAATGCATTTCAGAAAAATGAGAATTTAAAAACATGCAAAGTTGTACAGACATGGCATATGTATAAATATGGCATATTTAGGAAATATTAAATAGTTATGGGTGGCCAAAGGGTGAGATGTGGCCATTCTGACAGAAGACTCTAAAGTAGTTGAGAAAACTCATGAAGACACTTGTACAACTTCACTCCATAGAGAATCATGAGATAGAGAGTAAAAACATGTGACAGTTTTTATTTTAGAGAAATAACAACAGTGAAGATTATTTGGAGAGTCAGGCTATATATACAAGGAGATTATTATGAATAGACAAGACAAAAAATCCTAAGGATTTTCACTAAATCTTGGTGTTTTGAGTTAGAAAGAAAAAGGGATTTTTAACAAATATTAAAGACACTTCTCCTGTCGTTGATATACTTATTTTGTGTTTTCAGCATGCTGCATTTAAACCAGTAAAAAATGTAGACTGAAACAAACTTAAATGAAATATATTCTTTAAGTCATATATCATAAAGGTTCTTTCAAACAAACTGCCCTTTAAGTGTATCAATCATTGAGGCAGATGTGTTATTGGTGTAAATTATTTTTGTAAACTATTTTTATTTGGCCTAATTCCTTGTAAATCTTTATATAAAGGTGAGTATTTAACAGACAGCAGTGCTTTTTATCAAGTTTGCTTTTTCTGGGCATCAGAATCTTATATGAAGTTGTAGCAAAATAAAAGAGGTTACAGCTGGTCTGAAGATCCATCTATCTGCCATGGCCGAGGAAGGCTTGTTAACTTTCTTAATTAACTGAGACCTGTCTCAAATGTTCGAGGTTCACACATGAAGAAAAATAAATATTTATCTTTGAAATAATGCACTTTTAAAAATCAGCGTAGCATGATATTACAAACTACTGCATAGGTGTTAAAAATAAAATGTTTTGGCCGGGCACGGTGGCTCACACCTGTAACCCCAGCACTTTGGGAGGCCGAGGCTGGTGGATCACGAGGTCAGGAGGTCAAGACCATCCTGGATAGAACAGTGAAACCCCCTCTCTACTAAAAATACAAAAAATTAGCCAGGCGTGGTGGTGGGTGCCTGTAGTCCCAGTTACTGGGGAGGCTGAGGCAGGAGAATGGTGTGAACCCGGGAAGCGGAGCTTGCAGTGAACCGAGATTGTGCCACTGCACTCCACCCTGGGCCACAGAGCAAGACTCCATCTCAATAAATAAATAAATAAATAGTTTTTAATCTTATAGAATTTAGAATTTCAAGTTAAATATTATTAAATTTTATATTATAATAAGAATATAAATATCAAGTAGAACATTATTTCTCTTAACATCTCTTAAATATGTAGGCCTATATAAAGAACTACAGAATATATATAATGTTTAACATATTTAAAGAGTGAAAAGTTTTGAATTTTCTAAGACTAACATTCTGGCCCATTTTAGAATGTATCTTTCAATTATACTTAATCACACATCAAAATTCCAAGTAACTTAAAAATAAGACTCTGGAGTCCAGTTGAACTAATGTATATTATTCTGATAGTGTTTTTTTACTGGTATAAATAAATATTACAATAACTTGCAGATCATAAGCAAAACACATACGTAAAAAGATGTCCTTAATCTTTCTGATGAAGATTGCTTCGATAGCAAATCACATAGTGTCTAGATGGAGCCCATTAAATATTTGTAGAGTATTTTAAAACTATTTTGTGCATGATGATGATGAGAGAGTTATTATTTGTGACTGAAGTTTCACTATGACCTTGGGAAAGAGAAGGGCTGTATTTATTTTTAAATATTATGATGATATTATCTAATGAAATGTTTGTCAAATTGCAGATCTAGACTCTTAGTGGATCATGGATTTAATGCACTAGTTTGTGACTAACATTTCAATATGAAATAGACTGGAATAAAATAGGAGACAGTGGACCAAAAAACAGTGTACACTTTTAATGCATAGAAGAAATATACTTCATAAAATTTTTACTTGTTTTAGATATTCTTTTTTGACTATTTAGCCAGTAAAAGCCAGTATGACCATATCAGTTATGTTTGACATTTATACAAATTGTTTAATCCATGTATTGTGATGCTGGATTCCATTCCATAAGTAATGTTAAATGCCTTCAATACAAAACCTGGATATTATTTACATAAATTTAATGTTTATAGGTCACATATTCTTCTTACTGTTATTCATAATCAAAAATGTTAGAGCTTGTGACTACAGTGAAATTTTCTATAATAATGGGAGGTGATAATGAAATTTGTTAAACATACTGCATTAACAAATGGCACCAGATAACAAAGTTAGTTTCTAGCAAAAAATAAAAGCAAAACTATCGTAATATTTTTAAAAGTAGATTTTTCACTCTGAACATCTAGATGGTATACATTCTGGAGGATATTTAAGAATTAGAGTATTATTCTTTTTTATTAACTGGCATACTTTCTTTTTATTCTTATTCCAGTTTGAGGTCAATCCAAAAACTTCATGGAGCTGAATGTTTCCATTTTCCAGTAATGCATAAGAACATAAACTGTATGAATTATGAATAGATAAAAGAGAGTGACCAAGAGTATTACCATCTTGAAGGCTCCTGCATTTAAAGAGATGGTGAAATAGTTATAATTCAGGTCAGCATCCTAATGCAAATTATATCCATTCTAGAGAGGAATTGGATATTTCCAGCTACTGCATGTTTTTGTGTACAAGTAGAAAACTGAGAAATAACGTTCTTGTCGTCAGAAAAAGCAGCCCTATCAACTTGTTCTATTCTATTCACAGTGTTGTATAATAATCCCATTCCCTCTCACCCAGAAAAAGACAGATTATTGACTATATTCCACATTTATTATTTCATTTTCCCTTTAGAAATAGTTACCCCCAGAAGTTTTTTAATATCAAGCTATAAACTTATGTGAGAAAGTTAAGTTTATAAGGCAATATATGTGTGTATATGTGTAAGGTTATGAATCTTTATTCTGAATAAAATTTGAATATATTTTAGAGAAGAGTTCTAATCAATTCTTAAAGTGACAACTTTAAATTACCAGCCAATGTTGTTGCTTATTGCAATGGTTTCTCAAATATACAGAAAAACTTTGAAAAAGAAAGTGACTTGTTCCACATTATATCTTGAATATGAAACACAGTGGGCTCTTGTAGATCTAATAGTCACGAAGGAAATATTATTCACTATGTATTTACATTTATTGGATTAAAACTCTGTATGTGTCCTGTTCAATTAATAATAATATAGAATAGAGTGAACTATGAAATACAGTGTGCCTTTTTAAAAGCCCTAATATGGAAAAAGACAAGCGGTTTGTCCTAATGAATGCATCTAATTGGTGCACTTTATTATAAAACACTGGAGCAGCATTTTTCAAGAGGCAGTTCTATTTGTAACTGGCTGTCTTCAGCATGTCATGGTGTAATAAATGTGCTGCCGACTAGAACTGCTGATTAGCATTTCTGGAATCCCAAAAAGTTAGTAAAAGCTGTTTGCCATTAAAGAAAGACCTTTTTAGCAGTCTTCAGAAAGAGAGCTATAGGCCAACGACCTATGGTTGTTAGTGTAAGTAACTTCTGGAAGATTTCCTATAATCTATTTGGTGATCTATGCATGTGACCAAAAAGAAAGAAAATGCTAATGAGAAAATTATGTTATATTGTTGTAATGTTACAAAATTTCAATATTTCTACCTAAGTATGTTTGAAACGTCTATTGCAAGGAGTAGCCTTCACTATAATTATCTAAAACACATTATTATTATTTTTGCATTTTGTTTTATGCTTCTCAATAACTCAGAGTCAACAATAAATGTAAATAAAACACCATTGAAAAGTAAAATGAATAAGAACTAGATATTAATAGAGTGGAGAATGACAAGTGAGGCCAAACCAAAATTCTCTTAATAGAACTTGAATGGCACACTGAAAGAAAAATGTTATTCATTTTTTAATAGAAAATATAATACAGTGCAAAATTGTTGAGACATCAGGTAGCTATTAAATCCTGAAAATATTAAAACTATGCATTTAATAATCATTTTTAGGATTCAAAATGGGAGCAAAGACACAAATCATATGCTGCTAAATGGTAATTTTCAGTGCTTTCAGCCTATTAGTATATTGTTACTCTTAATTTTTTAATTATTTCTAAAAGTTAAGTCTCATAATTCACCTATTTTTAACTTCAGTTTAAACAAATAGTTTTACATAGCTGGATCCCCTCAAGTTTTTGAGATTAAAGTAAATATGTAAATATTTTTATATTACGAAAGGAAGTTATTTTTAACAACAGTCCTCTGAATTGAAAACCATGATAACTTAAAATACAATGTATATACTCGGTGGACAAAAAAGATACATTGAATTCTTGATGAATAGATACTGTAACAGACAAAAGATATTTTTACATAGTTTAAAAAGGGAGAGGGAGAAGGGGAGAATATATTGGCTCAGAGACTAAAAGGAGGAGAAAAGACAAAGCATTGGAATAGGATTAACTACAAACTGACTTTCGGGCTTCCAAAACTCTTGCTCTAACTATTGTCTTTTATTCTTTTTGCTTTACTCCCTCCCACTGTAGTCCAATTTGCTATAAAGGTGCCTCCTTCTCCTAAGAATCATGTGTTATCTATGTAACTGTTGGCTCCCCATTTTAAAATCAAGATAAAGAAATAACGGGCCATATTTAGTAAGGTGCTTACAGATAGAATAACCAACTTGGATAAACTAAGATCAGGTGGTGAAGTATTTTATTAACATGGGTCAGTTCCATAAAAAGAAGTGCATGTGAGTTATATCAGAGAAAACGACAAAATAGGAAGTGCCAGGAAATTGTCTCTCCACCTAGACATTAATTATACTGGCAGAAACCATCTGACGTGATTGTTGTGGAATTCTGAAGTCTACTTGAATGCTTGCAACTTCCAAGTGAAAGCTCGACTGTAAAATTACCGCTACTATCAGTAAATATCAGCGTGGTAGTAACTATCCATCCCCTATTCCTTAGTGTTGAGTCAGGCAGCTATGGGGCCACAACACACAGGGACAGCTACAGGAGTTAGGGCAGGCAATGAGGACCTTATCCTCCATACTGGGATTCTGTATTCTAGTTCTACTAGTGATTAAAGAAGAAGCAAAAGCACAGAAGATGGCTGACATTGTTTCAACACCCACTGGCTGAGCAGCTTCTAGGGAAATTAAAGGGACTACACTTTTCTTTTTGAAACTTCAAAAACAATTGCACGTATAGTAGAAATTGAAAAGTGATGAACTTTTCCCTGCATAGATGCACAGAAAAAGACACAGGTTCAGAAATAAATCTGAGAATGTTTTCTTTGCTATGAGGAAGATTTTAGTTTTAACATACTTCCACTTGTCTATTTTTGCTTTTGTTGCCTGTGCTTTTGGGTCATATCCAAAACATTATTGCCACAATCAATATAAAGGAACTTTTCCTTATGTTTTATTCTAGGAATATAGCAGTTTCAGGTATTATGTTTAAATCTTTAATTTGTTTTGAGTAGATTTTTGTGTGTAGTATAAGATAAGGGGCCAATTTTATTCATTTGCCTATGAATATTCAGTTTTTCCAACACAGCTTATTGACAAAACTGCCTTTTCATTATTGTGCATTCTTGACATACTTGTTGAAAATCAATTGACCATACATGCATGCGTTTATCTGGGGGCTCTCTATTCTGTTTCGTTGGTCTATATATTTGTTTTTATTCTAGTACATTTTGATTACTGTAGCTTTGTAATATATTCTGAAATCAGGCAGTGTGAATGAAGCCTTCAGTTTCGCAATGGTAACAACCAACAAAATAAAAACAATCTACAGAATGGGAGAAAATGCTTGCAAACCATCTGATAAAGTGTTAACTCTAAGATATATACGGAACTATTTCAACTCAATAGCAAAAAATTCCCCAAATAACTCAGTTGATGACAACAACAATTTTAAAAATTGGCAAAGAAACTGAATTGAATACATGTTTCTCCAAAGAACATATACAAATGGCCCACAGGTATATGAAAAAAGTGCTGAATGTCACCTACTATCAGTGAAATGCAAATCAAAACCACAATGGAATATCATCTCACATATCTTAAGATGGCTAATATTTAAAAAAATAAGAATAAGCACTAGCAAGAATATGGAGAAAGAGAGCCCTTGTATGCTGTTGGTGGGGATATAAATTAGCACAGTCACTAAGGAAAACAATATGGGGGTTTCTCAAAAAATTATAAATAGAAATAGCATATCATTTAGCAATTCTACTTCTGGGTATATGCACAAAATAATTGAAATGAGGTTCTCAAAAAGATTTCTGCACTCCTTGGTTTCTGCAATGTTTATTGCAAAATTATTAACAATTGCCAAAACATGGAAGCACCTTAATGCCCATTGCCCGATGAATCAATAAAGAAAATATGGAACATATATATAGTGAAATATTATTCCATGTTAACAAAGAAGGAAATTTTGCCATTTGTGACTATATGGATAAACTTGGATGATACTTATTCTAAATGAAATAAGCTAGACACAAAAGAACAAATATTACCAGATACCACTTATAGGGGAATCTAAAATAGTCAAAATCATAGAAACAAGTAAAATGATTGTTGCTAAAGGCAGAGGAAGGAAGAAACGGGAGTTATTAGTCAAGGGGTATAAAGTTTCAGTTATGCAAGATAATTAAGTCCTAGATCTACCATACAGTATAGTGCCTATAGTTAATAATATTGTGTTGTATACCCTGAAATTATTTAATGTGGCCATGAATTTTTTAATTTTTTTATTTCTATAAGTTATTGGGGAACAAGTGGTGTTTGATTACATGTGAGATTTTGGTGCACCCATCACCTGAGCAGGATACAATGAACCCAGTTTGTGGTCTTTCATTCCTCACCACCTTCCCTCCCTTTCCCCCCAAGTCCCGAAAGTCCATTGTGTCATTGTTATGCCTTTGCATCCTCATAGCTTAGCTTCCACTTATGAGAACACACAATGTTTGATTTTCTATTCCTGAGTTACTTCACTTAGAATGAGTCCCCAATCTCATCCAGGTCACTGCAAATGCTGTTAATTTATTCCTTTTTATGGCTGAGTAGTATTTCATTATATACACACACACACACACACACACACATATACATATGTATATATATAACAAAATTTCTTTATCCATTTGTTGATTGATGGGCATTTGGGTTCGTTCCACGATTTTGCAATTGCAAATTATGCTGCTATAAACATGTGTGTACAAGTATCTTTTTTCAAATAATGAATTCTTTTCCTCTGGGCAGATACCCAGTAATGGGATTGTTGGATCAAATTG
This sequence comes from Symphalangus syndactylus, assembly GCF_028878055.3. Lineage (NCBI taxonomy): Eukaryota > Metazoa > Chordata > Mammalia > Primates > Hylobatidae > Symphalangus > Symphalangus syndactylus. The sequence continues at coordinate 107,255,342 of NC_072426.2, read as the reverse complement.
TAGTTTTACTTTTACTTCATTAAAGAATCTCCACACTGTTTTCCATAGTGGTTGTACTAGTTTACATTCCCACCAGCAGTGTAGAAGTGTTCCCTGTTCACTGCATCCACACCAACGTCTTCTATTTTTTTATTGTTTTATTATGGCCATTGTTGGAGGAGTATGGTGGTATTGCATTGTGGTTTTAATTTGCATTTCCCTGATTAGTGATGTTGAACATTTTTTCATGTTTGTTGGCCATTCTTATATCTTTTTTCGAGAATTGTCTTTTCATGTTCTTAGCCCACTTTTTGATGGGATTGTTTCTTTTTTTCTTGCTAATTTGTTTGAGTTCATTGTAGATTCTGGATATTAGTCCTTTGTCATATGTATAGATTGTGAAGATTCTCTCCCAATCTGTGGGATGTCTGTTTACTCTGCAAACTGTTCCTTTTGCTGTGCAAAAACTCTTTAGTTTAATTAAGTCCTAGCTATTTATCTTTGTTTTTATTGCATTTGCGTTTAGGTTCTTTGTCATGAAATCCTTGCCTAAGCTAATGTTTAGAAGGGTTTTTCCAATGCTATCTTACAGAATTTTTAAGTTTCTGGTCTTATATTGAAGTCCATGATTCATCTTGAGATTGATTTTTGTATAAAGTGAGAGACGAGGATCCAGTTTCATTACCCTACATGTGGCTTGTCAATTACCCTAACATCATTTGTTGAATAAGATGTCCTTTCCCCACTTTATGTTTTTGTTTGCTTTGTTGAAGATCAGTTGGCTGTAAGTATTTGGATTTACTTTTGGGTTGTCTATTCTGTTCCATTAGTCTATGTGCCTATTTTTATACCAGTACCATGCTGTTTTGGTGACTATGGCCTTATAATGTGGTTTGAAGTATGGTAATGTGATGCCTGGAAAACCTAGCCAGAATAAACAGACAAGAGATAGAAATAAAGGGCATCCAAATATGCAAAGAGGAAGTCAAACTGTCACTGTTTGCTGATGATGTAATTGTTTACCTAGAAAACCCTAAAGACTCCTCCAGAAAGCTCCTAGAACTGATAAAAGAATTAAGCAAAGTTTCTGGATACAAAATTAATGTACACAAATCTACAACTCTTTTATTTACCAACAGTGGCCAAGCCGAGAATCAAATCAAGAACTCAATCCCTTTTACAATATTTGAAAAAAAAATACTTTGGAATTTACCTAATCGAGGAGGTGATGACCTCCACAAGGAAAACTACGAAACACCTCTGAAAGAAATAATAGATGACACAAACAAATGGAAACACATCCCATGCTCATGGATGGGTAGAATCAATATTGTGAAATTGCCCACACTGCCAAAAGCAATCTACAAATTCAAGGTAATTCCCATTAACACATCACCATTATTCCTCAGAGAATCAGTAAAAACAATCCTAAATTTTATATGGAATGAAAAAAGAGCCCGCATAGCCAAAGCAAGACTAAGCAAAAAGAAAAATCTGTATATCTAAGGATTTAGTAAGAGAGTAGTTCTTATGTTAAGACCTCTTGACACATATACTCACTCATTTAATAATAAATAAATAAGGGAAGAGGGAATTTTTGGAAGTGATATATAAGTTTGTGGCATAAATAGTGGTGATGGTTTGATAGCTGTGTACTTATCTCTAAATTCATTCTAAATTCATCAATGTGAAATTATATGCATTAAGTATGTACAGTTTTTCATATGTCTATCATACATCAAAAAGCCATTTTAGAATCACCTGAAAAATAATCCTCAATAAGATTATCAGTATTTTTTTATTAGAAACATTGGAAGCCAGAAGGCAGTGGGCTGATATATTCTAAGTATTGAAATAAAAAAAAAATTAAAAAGTCAACTAAGAATTTAATATCCAGCAAAAATGTCCTTAAAATATTATGGAAATGTTACAATGCTCCCAAACAAAGGCTGAGGGTGTTAGTTACCTAAACATTAACTCAAAGCTTAGTTATGAATAAATAAGAACTCTGGTAAAGGAAAATACATGAGAAGTTACAAAACCTGGTATTGTGGGTTTGGTTTGGAACTCCATGAATTTCCCTACATAATTTAAAAGAGAAATGCATACAAACAATTATTATTCTATGCTGTTGGGTACACAATGTAAAAAGACAGACTCTGTGAAATCAGAACAGGGAAGGAGTGCAGAGCTTCATAAAAACATAGTATTCGTATAGCACTTATGATGTAGAAATGTGAAATAGAGAACTTATGAAATAGAGAACTCTAAAACTACTGGTTGGAGACTTTCAAACCCTTCCTATATTCAATAATGGATAGATGAACAAAGCAGAAAAGTAAGTAAATGAAGGATGTATCCAAAACAATAAATAACAGAACAGGGGAGGGGTGCAGGACTTCATAAGAACAGTTTTTGTATAGCATTTATGATGGTTACTTTTATGTGTCAACTTGACTGAGCTAAGAGATGTCCAGATAGCTAGTAAAATATTATTTTGGGGAATATCTTTGAAGGTATTTTCAAGAGAGTTCAACATTTAATTTGTAGGCTGAATACAATCTATTCAGAAATAAGGAAGGGAAACTGTTATATCTTCTTGAGCTAGAACATTCATGTTTTTCTGCCCTTGGACATTGGCAACCTTCATTCTCAAGTCACAGAAGAAGTTTTATCGTTAGCCCTGCAATTCTTGAATATTTGGGTTTGGACTGGGACTTACCTCATTGGCTCCTCTGACCCTCAGGCCTGTGAATTTGGACTCAGTTACCCCTCTGGCTTTCCTGGTTCTAGCTTACAGACTGCAGATTGTGGGACTTCTCTGTCTCTATAATAATGTGAGTCAATTTCTATAAAAAATTTCCTCTGTCTCCCTCTCTCTCTCTCTCTTTGTGTGTCTGTTTGTGTGTGTGTGTGTGTGTGTGTGTGATAAGAGCAATAGAAACAAAATAGAGTCGAGTATACTAATATAAGAAAACAAATTGACTTTATATTTAAAAAGACGATAAGAAACAAAGGACATTATATATTAATAAAAGATTCAATACCTTCAGAAGATATAATGATTATAAACAGTTATGCACCCAACCACAAATTATCAAAATATATTATACAAATGGTGACAGAAAAAAAGGGAGAAATAGAGAACTCTATAATAATGGTTGGAGACTTTCAAACCCTTCCTATCCTACTATTCAATATTGGATAGATGACCAAAGCAGAAAAGTAAGTAAATGAAGGATGTATAAAAAACAATAAATAATCCACCAAATATCATTAGAATATACATTCTTCTCAAGTGTACATGAGGCATTCCTCAGGATATGCCATACCTTAGGCCACAACACATCTCAGTAGGCTTTAAAAGTTTTTAAAAGATACACAACATATTTTTTCCAACAACAACACAAATAAAAATGAATAACAAAACATTCAAAAATTCACAAATATGTGGAAATTAAACAACAGACTGTCGAACAACTAATGGATCAAAGAATAAATTACATAGGAAATTAGAAAATACTCTGATATGGCTCAAAATGAAAAGAAAATCTACCCAAACTCACATTAAGTACAAAAAAAACAATGTTGAGAGAGAAATTTATAGCACTAAATGCCTACATTAAAAAAAAATCTAAAAGTAATAACCTAACTTAACAATTTAAATAACTAGAAGAATAACACCAAAACAAAGCCAAAACTAGCTGTAGAAAGTAAATAATAAAGATTAAAGTGGAAATAAACAAAATAAAGAATAAAAACAATAGATCAATAAAACTGAAAGTTGATTCTTGGAAAACATCTAAAAATTGACAATATTTTCGTTACTGTAACAAATGAAAAGAGAGAGAAGACTCACATAAGTAAAACCAAAAGTGAAAATGCAGAATTTGTTACAGAGATAAAATGATTATAAGAGCATAGTACAAATGACTGTATACCAACAAATTAGACAACCTAGAAGACATAAACAATTTTCTTGAAATACACAAATTACTGAAACTGAAAAAGTAACAGAAAATCTCACCTAAACTATAATAATCAAAGAAATTAAATCAGTAATAAAAAAACCTGAAGGAATTTCCTGGATGATATGCATTCACCAATAAAATCTACCTAATATTTAAAGAATTAACATCAGTCCTTCTCAATGTTTTGCAAAAGAATAAAAAGAAGTTGGTATTCACCTGAGATAGGCAGACAGGAAAGAAGGAAGGAAGGAAGGAAGGAAGGAAGGAAGGAAGGAAGGAAGGAAGGAAGGAAGGAAGGAAAGAAAGAAAGAAATAAAGAAAGGAAGGAAGGAAGGGAAAGAAGGAAGGAAGGAAGGAAAGAAAGAAAGAAGAAAGAAAGAAAGAAAGAAAGAAAGAAAGAAAGAAAGAAAGAAAGAAAGAAAGAAAGGAAATAGGGAAAGAAAGGAAATAGGGAAAGAAAGAGGGAAAGAGGGAAAGAGAGAAAGAGGGAAAGACGGAAATAGGGAAAGAGAGAAAGAAGGAAAGAAAGAAGGGGAAGGGGAAGGGAAGGGAGGGAGAGAGGAAGGAAGGAAGGAAGGAAGGAAGGAAGGAAGGAAGGAAGGAAGGAAGGAAGGTTGGTTCCCAATTTATTCTATGAGGACAGCATCATCTCATGCCAAAGCCAGATAAAGAGATGAGACAGAAAGAAAAAGAGAGAGGGAAAGAAGGAAAGAAGGAAGGAAGAAAGAAAAGAAGGAAGGAAGGAAAAGAGAAGGGAAGAAAGAAAGGGAAGGAAAGAGGAAAGGAAGGAAGGAAGATAAAAAAAGAAGGGATAAAAAAAGAGAAAATTATAAGCTTCAACAAAATATTAGAAAAGCGAATCCAAAAGCATACTAAACAATTATTCTCCATGAACAACAGGGATTTATCTCACAAATGAAAGGATAGTTGAACGTAAGAGACTCAATCAATGCTACATAACATATTAGCAGAACTAATGGGAAAAAAAAGCATAATAATCTCAGTTGACACATAATGTTTTTGAAAATTCTAATGCTCTGTCATAAGTTTTTAAAAAAACTATTCACAAAACTCAGAGTAGAAGGAAACTTTCTCAAGTTAATAACTTAATAAAGAGTTTTTATTAAAAAAAAACTCAGCTAATAATATACTTGGCAGAAAACTAAAAGATTTCCCCCAAAGATCAGTAATAAGGCAAAAAGGGTGACTTTCACTGCTCCTATTCATCCTATTCATCATTGTACTGGAAGTTTTACCTAGAGCTATTTAATAAGAAAAATAAAATAAAACACATCCAAATTAGAAAGTAAGAGGTAAAACTATGTCTATTTATAGATGGAATGAATCCAAAGAATCCATAAAAAGCTGCTATTATTTATAAACAAATTCAGTAAGGTTGCAGGGTACAAAATTGACACAGAAAAATGAGTTTTTTGTACTATAGCAATAAACAGTCTGAAAAGGGAATTATGAAATCAATTCCATGCACAATAGCACCTAAAATAATTAAATAGTTAGGAATAAACCTATCTAACGAGGTGAAAGTCACACTGAAAACTATTACTAACTAGACCATTACTTTTAATGGCAAAAACCACAATTACTTTTGCACTAACCTATACAAAATATTGCAAAAAGAAATAAGACTTAAGTTAAAAAAAAAGACATCCCATATTCGTATGTAAGAAGACTTAATATTGTTAAAGTGTCAATACTATAGAAATAGATCACCAGATTCAACTCAATTCCTATAAAGCCAGCATTTTTCCAAAAAAATGGGAAAATCAATTCTTAAATTTATATGGAAAGTTAATAAGCCCCAAATCATCAAAACTATCTTGAAAAAGAATAATAAATTTGGAGGACTCACACTTCCCAACTTTGAAACTTACCACAAAGCTACAGTGATTAAAACAGTATGGTACTAGCATAAGAAAAAACAATGGAATAAAATAGAAGCTCAAAACTAAAACCTCAACTATATTGTTAATTGATTTTTGACAAGGGTGCCAAGATCATTTAACGAGGAGAGGACTGTCTTTTCAACAAATGGTGCTGGAAAAACTGGATATCTACCTGCAAATGAAGAAAAAGCTGAACCCTTACCTTAAGCCTTATACAAATACCAGCTTACAATGAATAAAAGAGCTACATTTTAGAGCTAAAACTATGAGGACCTTGGAATAAAACATTAGGGAATATCTTTACGACCTTGGATTTGGCAACAATCTCATAGCCATGGCACCAAAAGCCCAGGCAACAACAACAACAACAACAACAACAACAACAACAGGATAAACTGTAGTTCATTCAAATTAAAAACTTTTGCGCATCAAAACATATGATCAAGAAAGTGAAGAGACAGCTTACAAAACGGGACAAAATAATTTCAAGTCATGTAATTGATAATAGATTAACATCCAGAATATATAAAGAACTCCAACAATTTAACAGTAGCAATGATAAATAAATAAATAGGCAAAAGATTTGAATATACATTTCTACAATTAAGATCTACAAATGGCCACTAAACATTTATATGTATATAAATGCTATAAAATTATATATGTATACGTATACATATATACGTATACATATATAGATATGTAAATATGCTCAATGTTGTTAGTCATTGAAGAAAATGTAAATCAAAACCACAATGAGCTACCACTTTATACCTACCAGGATGAGTATAATAAAAAAAGGGGGGGGAGAAATAACAAGTCTTGTTGAAGATGTTGAGAAATTAGAGCCTTTGTGCATTGCTGGTAGAAATGTAAAATGCTGCTGCTGCTGCTGTGGAAAACAGTTTGGTAGTTTCTCAAAAGGCTAAACAAAACTCCCATATGACCCAGGAATTCAACTCGTATATATCCCAAATAACTAAAAGCAGGGACTACAACAGATATTCGTAAATAAGTATTCATGGGAAAATCATTCACAATAGTGAAAAGTTGGAAACAACTCAAGTGTCTGTTAATAGATAAATAGATAATAAAATGTGACATACACATGCAATAGAATAAAACTCAGCCATGAAAATGAAATGAAATTTTGACATAAGCTACAATAGGAATAGGCATTGAAAACATTATGCTCGGTATAATAAGCTAGATAAATACAGAAGGACAAATATTACACGATTTTACTTATATGAGGTACCAAAAATAGGCAAAACCACAGAGATAAGATATCTTATATCTTAATATAAGAAGGATAGCAAGAGTTGTAAGGAGAGGGGAACGGGGAACCATTTTTTAACAGATACAGAGTTTCTGTTGGGGATGATGAAAATGTTTTAGGGGTAGATAAGAGTCATGTTACACAACACTGTGAATATATTTGATGCTGTTAAACTGTACATTTACAATGGTTAAAATAAATATTATAGCATGTGTAGTTTAACACAAGAAAAAATAAATAAAAGATTTTTTTTAAGTGTAGCAATTTTTTAGGACTCTGAGCAAGTGATTTATATAATTGCCTTGGTTTCTATTTTAAATTGTACACATTCAGTAATAAATATGGCTATTACACCAAAATAACACACATACAAACAAATGTCTACCTACATTTTAATCACTAAAAATTAATGAAGCACCTATTTTAGAATAGTCTCTCTCAGATAACAGAAATTATAGGCAAAGGCACTTGTTCAATATTTTTAAATTTTTGTTTCTGCTTGTGTAGATCATATCATAAATTCACTCAGATTGATGACATCTGGGCCTTTTGTTCAGGAAAATAAACTCCCCTATACACATCACAAATACACACACACTACAGATACACACTGTAATCAGGAGCTATTTGAGTTCAAATACTCTTTGTGTTCCATTAATGGGTCTCAGTTTCAGAGTTTCAGAAACTTTTTTTTTTTTTTTTTTTTTTTGAGACGGAGTCTCACTCTGTCACCCAGGCTGGAGTCCAGTGGCATGATCTCGTCTCACTGCAAGCTCCACCTCCCGGGTTCATGCCATTCTCCTGCCTCAGCCTCCCAAGTAGCTGGGACTACAGTCCCACGCCACAATGCCCGGCTAATTTTTTGTATTTTTAGTAGAGACGTGGTTTCACCATGTTAGCCAGGATGGTCTCGATCTCCTGACCTCGTGATCCGCCCGCCTCAGCCCTCCCAAAGTACTGGGATTACAGAAGTGAGTCACCGCACCTGTCCTCAGTTTCAGAAACTTTATGTAATTCTCTCACAAAAGAATAAGGAGGTTCTGATAAGAAAATGTGATAACTAAAAGCACTCCATTGACCGGAGTATGAAAGTGGCCATGTCATCCTTTCTTCTCTCCTGAAAGTATGATATACAATACATATTCTAATTATACATTGTAGCTTTGAGAGTAAAACTCAATTTGATTCTACTATATATTAACTTATGGTTATGAAAACAAAAATGTAGAAGGGAAAGGTTTTATTTTTTTGCAGTTCTTAACTAATGTTTTAAATTTTCTGGAAGAAGTAGTAGTGATGATATATCATGTATTTGGAAATAATAAATTTGTCATTTCAAGAATTTGTTTAGGTTGATTTTTAATTGCCACATATGTGCATATTTGCATAGCTTTGAAATTTAAATATTTTTTTTTTTTTTTTTTGAGACGGAGTCTCGCTCTGTCGCCCAGGCTGGAGTGCAGTGGCACAATCTCGGCTCACTGCAAGCCCCGCCTCCCGGGTTCACGCCATTCTCCTGCCTCAGCCTCTCCGAGTAGCTGGGACTACAGGCGCCCGCCACCACGCCCGGCTAATTTTTTGTATTTTTAGTAGAGACGGGGTTTCACTGTGGTCTCGATCTCCTGACCTCGTGATCCGCCCGCCTCGGCCTCCCAAAGTGCTGGGATTACAAGCGTGAGCCACCGCGCCCGGCCGAAATTTAAATATTTTTAAACATCTCGTTCAACGTTACAAAAAAAGCTAATATTTGTCATTTGCATACTGAAAGTATCATTTACAATTCAATCCACAAATTTGTTCTTCGTAGAACTTCATATAAAGAACTATCTTTCATTACCTTACAATTACTCTTTCACTGTACTCTTCTCAGACACCAGTCAGATTTATCAAGTGTAGCCTTAATAGCATCTAAACTTTATTGCCATAACTGGAAATACCCAGGGATGTCTCAAAGTACAAAGCCATTAACACTAACTGCTCATGAAATTCAGTGCCTTACAGAACCTAATGGACTTGCAATCATCTCTAAGGAGCTAAAAAGCAGCAACCACCAGTGTGTTTCATGTTCAATTACTTACTTCTCATACATAATCACTTTTATCTCCGAGGTTACAAACTTAGTACTACTCAGCTATTTACTCTTCATAAACAATCTAACCACACTTATGAATGTCAAGTCACAATACAGATTATAATACATGAGTGCTTATAATAGGTTTATTAATACAGCCCATTACATTCTTATTATTGTTCAATATTGACATCACCAAAGTGAATAACAATAATTATGTTTCAGAATATTTAATAAAAATGCACACAATAACATAATAAAATGTTGCTATGTACCAAAAGGAAAAGAATAGTTTTTGGTATGAAACAGTTGAATCATTAAAAATGTTATGAAAATGATTTCAGTTTTTTTGTGACAAAAATATAATACCAGATAAAACCATGACAAAAAAGTTATATATATATATATGCGCACACACACACACACACACACAAAGGGTGTGTGTATATATATATACACATAAACACACATTGAGTGGGAAAGTATATATATATACTTTATATATATATATATGTATACTGAGAATAATATATGTATATACACACACACTAAGGATTTTACTAACAACTTTGAAGCTTTAAAAAATGTTTTAATGTGAACTTATCAAATTAGTTGTAATATCTAGAAATGAGTGTCTGCCAGGAACTAATTAGACAATAAATATATATATGTATTTAGGATCTAATATATATCTATAATATATTATACATTATATATTAATATATGACATATATTAATATATACTATATAATGTATATTCTATATTAGCCTCTTTCCCTTCCTTTTTTGGCATAAATTATAGTTAATATATTTTGTCATTTACAATAATTCACTTATATTTTATAATATATTTTGTGTATCTACTTTTCAAGAGTATCAAAAATAAAAACATTATTCTGTAGTAACTTTTTAAAATGTTAATATATCTTCTATCTAATCAATTTCATTGCTCAACATTTATTATCCTTTTCATAACAGTGGCTCTCACTATTTACTAATGTCTGTAACACTTTATTTTCTAAAAATATGCCATTTTACCCTTACCACAGGTCACTGAAGTTAGTTCTTTACATTCTCTGTATCCCATAATAAATAAAGAAGATAAAATAATGTCATTTAAATCACAAGCAAATTATAGAAATTATGCCAACATTTCCGATACCTTCCATTTACATTTAATGTAATGTAGCTGCTTCTACAACTTGATACCAACATTTAAGAAATAATTAATTATGAAAATTGAACTTAAATGAAAAAATAAAGTCTAACATCTTTAAAACATTCAAACAAATGTTTATTTACTATTGGGTGTTTTCTTATTTTATTTGCATTTAAACTTATTAAATTATTTATCTGACAAATACACTTGTATATTTGGTTTCCTCTTCACCAGATATACGATATCAATTTAGCACACTAGATGTTCTTAAGTTTCACTGACCAAAATTGTATCTATTTTCATAAAATTACTAGCAATGCATTTAGGTCATACTGCACTAATTTTTAGAACGTATATAAGCTACCAAGTTTTTAAGATATATAAAGGCCTACTTTGTTTTATTGTGCTTCACTTTATTATGTTTCACAGGTATTGCTTTCTTTTTTTCATTGAAGATTTATGGCAACTCTGAGTCAAGTAAGTCTATTGTTGGCTCCATTTTCCCAACAGCATGTATTTTTATTTCATGTCTCTATGTCACATTTTAGTAATTCTTACACTGTTTCAAATTTTTATTACTATAACATTTGTTACAGTGATCTATCATCAATGATTATTAATATTACTATTGCAATTGTTTTGGGTGACATAAACCACATCCATGTAAGACAGCAAAACTTAATGGATAAATGTTGTGTGTGCTCTGAATGTTCCGTGATCCAGCCATTCCTTCATCTCTCTCTCACTTCTCAAGCCTGCCTAATTCCTGAGACACAAAAGTATTAAAATTAGGTCAATAAGGCTACAATGGACTATAACTGTTCAAACGAAAGAAAAAGTTACACATCTCTAACTTTAAATAAACAACTAGAAATAATTAAATGAGGAAGCTATGTTGAAAGCCAACATAGATTTAAATCTAGGCCTCTTGTTCCATACAGTTAACCAAGTTCTGAATGCAAAGTTCTTGAAGAAAATTAAAAGTGTTACTCCAGTGAACAAGTGAATGATAAGAATGTGAAATAGCCTCATTGCTGATATGGAGACAGCTTTAGGAGTCTGGATAGAAGACCAAACCAGCCACAACATTCCCTTAAGCCAAAACCTAAGACGGAGAAGGGCCCTAACTCTCTTCAACTCTATGAGGACTGACGGAGTTGAGCAAGTTGCAAAAGAAAAGTTGAAAGGTAACAAAGGTTGGTTCGTGAAGTTTAAGATCCATCTTCATAACATAGAAATACAAAGTGAAGCATCAAGTGTGGGTGTGGAGGCTGCAGCAAGTTATTCAGATCTGAGATAATTGATGAAGAGGGCTACCCTAAACAATCGATTTCCTATTATAGATGGAATACCATTCTGATGGAAGAAGATACCATATAGAATTTTCAAAGTAGAGTGAAGAAGTCAATATCTGGCTTTAAAGCTTCAAAGTACACGTGACCCTTTTGTTACGGGCTAATGCAGCTGGTGACTTTAAGTTGAAGTCAGTTCTCATTTACCATGCCAATAATTCCACGGCCCTTAAGAACTGTGCTAAATTGACTCAGCTTGTACTATATAAATAGAACAACAAAGCCTGAATGACAACACATCAGTTTTATCATGGTTTACTGAATATTTTAAGTCCACTGTTGAGACTTACTGCTCAGGAAACAAACAAAAAAGCAGAAAGATTCCTTTCAAAATACTGCTCATTGACAATGAGCTTAGTCAATCAAGAGCTCTTATGGAGATGTACAAGGAGATTAATGTTTTCATTCCTGATAACACAACATTCATTCTGTAGCCCATGAATCAAAGAGTGATTTTGGCTGTCAAGTCTTATTATTTAGGAAATACATTTGTAAGGCTATAGCTGCCACAAAGAGTAATTTCTCTGATGGATCTGCACAAAGTAAATTGAAAACCTTATGGAAAGAATTCATCATTCTAGATGTCATTAAGAATATTTATGACTCATAGAAGATCCAAATATCAACATTCATAAGAGTTTGGAAGAAATTGATTTCAAGTCTCATGAATAACTTTGAGGAGTTAAAGAGTTCAGTGGAGGAAGTAACTGCAGATGTGGTAGCAACAGCAGGAGAACTAAAATTAGAAATGGTACTGGAATCTGTGACTGAATTGGTGCAACCTGAGAATAAAACTTTAAAGGATAAGAAATTACTTATTTTGGATAAGCAAAGAAAGTGGTTTCTTCAGATGAAACCTCTTCCTGGTGAAGATGCTATGAGCATTGTTGAAATGACAACAAATGATTTAAAATATTACATAAAATTTGTTGATAAAGCAGTGGCAGGGTTTGTGAGGACGACTCCAATTTTGAAAGAAGTTCTACTATAGGTAGAATGCTATCAAACAGCATTGCATGCTACCAAAATTTTATTGTGAAAAAAAAAGAGAGAGTCAGTTGATACAGGAAACTTCATTGTCATCTTATTTTTAAAAATTTGCCAGGCTACCCCAACTCTGAGGAATCACCACCCTGATTAGTCAGCACCCTTCAACATCAAGGCAAGACCCTCTAGCAGCAAAATGCATACAATCGCTGAAGGCTATATTGATTACTAGCATGGTTTAGCACAAAAGTATTTTAAATTAAGGTATATACATTTTTAAGACATAATGCTATTGCATGCCAATTAGATTACAGTATAGTCTAAACATTACTCCCTGAGAAGCCAAAAAGTACACATGACTTGCTTTATTGTGATATTGGCTTTATTCTGGTGATCTGGAACCAACCCTGCAGTGTTTCTAAGATATGTCTGTATGCTGCTGGATGATACTCTTTGTAATGCACTGACCTCTCTTTAAATAGAGGGAAGGGGTATAGACCAATCCATTAATTTGGATACCTTGGTTAAACAATCTGATTAATAAGTTCATTTATCTGATAAATAATCTCAAAAAATGTCCTTACATCCTCATAGAGTTATCATATTTGAAATAACTTATTTAAACCGATTATATACTTACCACATACATATAGCACATAGTATGATTTAAATAAATGTTAGCTATGAGTATTCCAAAGTGAATAAAAGTAAAATTAGTTTTTAAACATTTTTAAAGTGTTGAAAAATGATTCTTACTTTTGTTAGCACCCAAGGAAAAGATAATGCTACTCAGTACAGATTTGCTTAACATTAATTTTGAAAGCAGTCTTGTCTTACTAAAAAGGGAAACAGAAAAATTCACGCCCTAATCATTTCTGTATGTTGTTTGAAAAAGTTAAAGATAAAAGAAGTATTAATCAAATAAATATCAGAAATAGAAAGTTATAACAATATAATAGGAAATCAAGACAGTAAATATATGAATTTACATACCTACAACATGTATTGCTAGGATATTCATTATAATAGTTTTATTCTAGAAATTTTTTGAATATAAGTTATCTTTTTTCAGCTTATTGAATGCTGCTATTCATTTTTAAAAGCAAGAAGAAATGAATAATACAGTAAAGCAATTTAATTTATTTAGATATTCTTCAGAAAGAAGCAAATTATTTTTTAACCTCCCTGGCACTATTGAAACGTATATATCAAGGAATATGTATTAATATTGTAAAAAAAAAAGCCTTATATAGTAACATGTATATCTTATTGCAAAAATACCTAAAATCATAAGCTTTGATTTAAACTCAATCTTTCATTTACTAGCTTTATGGTACTATCCATATCTCTTTAAATAATGATGTCAGTTTTCTTACCAATAAAATATGAAAAAGTAATACCTACTCTGTTATACTTGGATCAAGAATTCATAATGCATGTCCATTTTTATACAAAAAGGGCAATAAAAATAGGACAGTATGTGAATGTCTTTTTCTCTGCGACTCTTCCTTATTTTAGATAATTTATTGCTAACATCATTTTGCTAATTTTCACAGAATGTATATATGCAAAGAATAATAATCCTGTGAGAAACAAAGTAAATAGGACTTATACATATTTTTTAAAAAATAGCAGTGTACACACAACATAGAGAACCCTATAGTGAATAAGTAAAAATGATTCCAGAGTTTGTAGTTTGTAAGACCATTCATTTTATCAGGTAAATTCTATCACATAACATATCCAGAAAAAAAAATTTTCATGTCAATAGTTTTGTTTTTCAATGCTTTTCAAAGTCAATCGCTCTACAGGCCAAGTGAATTATCTTTAAATGGATGCACTGTTTTCAGAAAAAAAAGGGGGAAAACTCCATTACTATACCAACATTCACAGACATATAATACCTCATATAAGCATGACAACAAAAACGTAATAAAAGGATTGTGGATTTTTTTAAGTGATAGTCTCAAGTTTGATCAAACTACTATAAAAATTAATCAATCAATAACTAAATGAGCTTCACTTAAGGTCAATATTTTAATACTACTTTAGGAAATACATCACTGTTACCTGGAACTACAGAGATAGGAACATTTATGGTTAGACATGGTGGCTCTAGAATCAAAGGTTTAAATAGGGGTATGGCTAAGCTTATGATAGTACATTTATATAGAAATTATAAATAGTTCTTAGGATTTCACTGTTACTTTACCAAGAGGTATAACATTAAACAATTAAAAAAACACCAAAATCTGTTGTGCTTAACCAACTACCCTTCATCCAGGATTGTGCTGGATATTTGTTTTAAGTATCTATAATTTCTTCTTTAGGATGTCACAATAGAGTACCACATAAAATGTGCAGATTGAATATTTTCAGATATGTATTATTTTTAATTTTTTTCATAAATTAACATAATTATTAGAAATAATATAACAAAGATACAATTAAGAAAAATGAGATATTGCCTCATTGACTTTTTATGCACCATTCTGTAAACTTATATACAACCAATAACCAATTCTAGTCACTATTTTAAGCAAATACACAGGCAATGAATTATTCAAAATGAATGTATTAGACATACCATCCACCTGAGAGTCTAACAATTTACTGATTTTCATTGCTTTAATATGATCTATTCAAAGGAAAGTGCTCAGAATTCTGTGAATATTTCATTTATCTTCACATCACCTAGAGACTCATTTTTGCCTTTTGTCTCTACTCAAGTAATTTATTCCATCCTTTTTTATTTTTATTTTTATACTTTTTATGTACAGAGATGTTTATTGTATTATCATAGCAGAATACTAGAAAGTATAATTAATACTATAAAAGTTTTAAATCATGGTACAGATACAGAATGGCATTTCAGGTATCCATTAAAGATTTTTACAAAGATTTTCAACCCCATATGGAAATATATATCACATCATTTTAAATTTAATTTTACATTTTTTCTTACAAGTTTCAGATTCAGGGGGTAAATGTGCAGGTTTCTTACATGTGTAAATGCTGTGTCATGGAGGATTAGTGTACAGATTTCATCATGCAGGTCATAAGCATAATATCCAATAGAGAGATTTTTAATCTTACCTTCCTCCCACACCCCACCTCAAGTAGGGCCCAGTGTCTGTTGTTCTCTGCAGAAGCCCATCTGCAGAAGCTCTCTGACAGGAGGGGTTACTTGTGGAGGAGCTATGGCAGTGGCCTCTGGGAAGCACTTCGTTGGGCATCTGAAACTGCCACAAGTGAATGCAAACAGGCAGGGGCCTGGGAGAGGCCAGCAGACAGAAGGACACTCAGATCAGACTGGCCCCATCCCAAAAGTAAGAGGGCCCTGTTCTGTCCAGGTCTGACAGTCAACAAAGGGCAAAGCCACCTAGAGGAATGTGGCAAGACTTGGGGGGATGGGTGTCCCTGGCTGTGCTCCACTTCAGCCATTCCTGCATCACATCCTCTGGGTTCTCCACTGGCTGGATTCCTGTTCCTTCCAACTCTCCAAGCAGCTTTTTCTGTCTGCTCAAATGTCTGTGGGTCATGGGTTCTCCTGCAGCTAGGATTCTGGAAGTCCATGGTGAGGGCGAGCCACTCCACACCTTTCAAACTCACCCCTTTTTCAGGAGTCACTTGAGGCCAAGAAGGAGTTCTGGTGGTTGACAACCCGATACAATGATCCTAGCTTTCTCCCATTTCAGTGCAGGGTCTGTGTTGTCCCTGTAACCACTCTCAATGCCTTCCTTCCATAGATCTGTCCAGAGTGTGCTGGTCTTCTTGGTAACCTGGTCTCTCACTGGAAGAAGATATTCCTGGCTGCATCTAGTCAGCCATCTTTGCTTCCATCAATTTTTCAACATCCTTTTTCAAACTACATTTTGCTATCTAACACACTAGAAAATCTTCTCCAACTCTTTTATGCCTATCCCCACCCCAAACAAGATTAGTCTTTTTCACTGTGATCTCCTGTTTGTATCTGTGATTACCCGATATCCCGTATTCCAGATAAGGATTGTTGCAAACTGATGTTCAACCAAATGTAATTCAATGATGAAAGTTCTTAAGTCCTCCTTATCTTCTTGCCTTGAATTTAGGCATTCCTTAAATTTCTAAATGTGATTCTCTTTTTTTCATTTTGTAATCTTCTTTGGAAAAATTTTGCATTTCTGTGATTTCAATTTTTAAAATTTACCATCAGGCTTCAAGTGAGCTGACTAGAGTCATTTCACACTCGCCACTCCAGTAGAAAGAAGTAAAATAGTGAGTAGACTATCATGCTTTGAATAGCTCATCCAAGGTAAACACAGTAATTCAATAGAAAAGTGACAGGAAATGCCTAAAGCAATGTAGGAGAGGAAAGGAGGCAGCATGCTCATCCAAGATTGGCTGCAGCTGAGACTGACTCCCCGGTGTGGACAAAGGCTAAATGAGAGAACCTCAGTGGTCCACATTCCAACTGTGCACTCCTGCAATCTTAGCCAGAGGAGAGCCCCTCAATCCTTGCGGGCTGTGAATTTAACATCGGAACATGCTAAGAGATTGTGCAATGGCACTGTGCCAGGAAGAGATCTCATGCTGGGTTCTATACACTTGCTAAAACCTAAGCAGCTAACATAAGGTGCCATTTTACAGCCGTGTCCCCAACAGAGTCCACACAATCCTGGGGCCCAGTGGCACTGGGGCTGAGGCTCAAGAGAAGCAAGGGCTGCTGCCCCTGGAGCTGAGGCATGAGCAAGGCACAGGCTGCTGCAGCTGGGGCTGAAGTGCGACTTAAGACATGGGCTACTGCCATAGGAGCTGAGGTGCAAGCATTACAGCACTGAGGCCTAAGCTGTGTGTTAATTCTACATGTTCCAGGCTAGAGTGCCACTAGTGAATGTAGCTCCACTCTCCTCAGTGGCAGGGCAGCAAAACAGCTGTTACTATCCCCTCACCTGAACATTCTTCTGGTGGCTGGGGAATAGTCTTGACCTTCCCAACACAGCTAGCACTTGCATATGCCTTTGGGATGCCTGAGAACAACCCCACCTGGATTGGCTTCATACCCCACACATTCCAGGACATACAGTCTAGGGGCCGGAGGATTGCTCAGCCCAGTCAACCACCATTGGCACATAAACATTCTTCCTGGGGGAAGAAGGATGGGACTACCCACCGTGCTGCCACCACCACAATTTATACCTATCTGAACGTGCCACCTGCTGGCCTGGAAACTGGCTTGCTCAGCCCATTACAGCCACTGGGAACATAAAAACACATCACTTGGGAGCCAAAGGGCCACTGGCCACTACCACTGACATTGCCCTGCTAAACTTGGCAGTCCAGAGGCCCAAGAACACATCTACCTGCCCAGCACACCACTGCCACCATTGACTTCTGAGTAAGGATCTGGAAGCCAAAGAATAGGCTTGCCTGGACCCACTAAGAAGGGTGTCAACATACACCACTCAGAGGCCCAAAGACACGTACACTTAGCCAACCACCACTACCCACCATGTCCCAAAAACTGGCCTATGTGGTATCCCTATCTCCAGCAAAACATCATTGCAGCATCCACTAATAACCACACCTATGCTACCAAAGAAATTACAAGACAACCCTGAATCTGTTTACTGCAAAAGATATTACATATATAGTACACCACTTTGTGCACCCAGAATCAAAATCACACTGTCCTACCCGACCAATACCACAGACACATCTTTAGGAAGTTGTTTGCCCTTGTGAAAAAAAAAACTTTGAAAAATTGGAAGAAGCAACCATTTCACCAGATGCACAGATATCAACATAAAGACATAAGACACATGAAAAAGCAAGGAAATATGACACCTCCAAAGGAATACAATAATTCTCCAGCAAAAGATCTCAATCAAAAACAAATTTAAAAAATCCCAGAAAAAGAAATCAAAATATTTACACTAAAGAATTTCAATGAGATGTAAGAAAATTCTGATAAACAATAAAAATAAAATCGAAAAACAGTTCAGGATACAAAGAGAAATTCACCTAAGAGACAAATATCATTTAAAAAGCCAAACAGACATTCTGAAACTGAAGATTTTATTGAACGAAATATAAAGTACATTCTAAAACATTAACCATAGACTAGTTTAAGCAGCAGAAGAAGCAATATCCAAATTTAAAGACAAGTCTTCTGAAATAATCCAGTCAGACAAAAACAAAGAATATAGAATAAAAAAGAATGAGTAAATTTTTACGACATATGGGGCACCATAAAAGGACCAAATATTCAAATTATTGAGAAGCTAGAAAGAAAGAAAAAAAGGTTTAGAAAACCTATTTAACAGAATAATAGATTAAAAAAAAAAAAAACTTCCCCAGCCTTAGCAATAGATTTAGACATTCAGATACAGGAGGCTCTGAGATTCCCAGATACATCCAAGAAGGTGTTCACCACAGCATATTATAGGCAAAAATGTCTACATTCAGAGAGAGAATTCTAAAAACAGCAAAAGAAAGGACATATAAACGAACCCCATCAGAGTGATGGTAGATTTCTAAGCAGCACACTTACAGGCCAGGATAGAATGAATGACATATTTGAAGTGCCAAAAAAGAAAACTTTTTAAAAAGCCAAACCTCAAGGATGCTATATCCAGCAATGTATTCTTTATAAATGAAGAAAAAATAAAGTATTTTCTAGACAAGCAAAACCTGAGAGAATTCATTATCTCTAAATGGCTTCTACAAGAAATTCTCAAGGAAGTCCTAAACCTGAATCAGCCGCCTGAGCTGGCCCACACTTCCTGTGCAAAGACTGTGGTGAAATGGGAGAGGGGGGTTTTTCCACTGCAGGAAGTTGAAGTGCTCCTTTGTCTTGATTAGTAGCCTAAGCTGCACCATGCCCTCTGTGCAGATATTGTGGTACAAAAAATCTTCTATACTCCAGGCTGATTTCTAGTCATCTCAAGCACCCAGTCTCCTGTATTAGGATAGGTCACCTCCCTCCCTGTGCAATGAACTTGGGGCCAAGGATATTTCCCAGTTCTATGCCTAGTCACCCTGGGTGCTTGGTGTCTGCACATTACATTCTCCTTGGCACTGGTGCTTGTGCCTGCCATCAGGGGACCTGTACATAGGCATGC
The DNA here is from genome assembly GCF_028878055.3 of Symphalangus syndactylus. Taxonomy (NCBI): domain Eukaryota; kingdom Metazoa; phylum Chordata; class Mammalia; order Primates; family Hylobatidae; genus Symphalangus; species Symphalangus syndactylus. Next base: position 107,235,537 of record NC_072426.2, on the reverse strand, counting down.
TTGGTCTGGTCAACCCATCTTGCCCACTGCCCACCTGGGACAGAGCAGGGAGCTCAGACCACTGTACACTCCACAGATAAATCCATTGCCTGCGAGCCAAATCAGGAATGCAATCTTATTTACAACAGCCACAAAAATATTAAAAGGCCCAGAAATACATTTAACCTGGGAGGTAAAAGATCTTTATAAAGAGAACTGTAAAACACTGCTGAAAGATGTATAGATGTTACAAACAAATGGAAAAACATTCCATGCTCATGGATTGAAAAAAAATCAGTATTTTTAAAACGGTCATACTACTCAAGGCAAATTACAGTTTCAACACTATTCCTTTCAAACTTTCAAGATCATTTTCCACAGAATTAGAAAATCTATTTTATATTAGATATGAAACCATAAAAGAACCCGAAAAGCCAAAGCAATCCCAAGAAAAAGACCAAAGCTAGAGGCATCATATTATTCAACTTCAAACTGTACCCTAAGGCTACGGTAGCCAAAATGGCATGGTACTAGCACAAAAACAGACATATAGACCAGTAGAATACAATAGAGAACCCAGAAATAAAACATCACCTACAACCATTGGATCTTTGACAAAGTTGACAAATTAAGCAATGAAGAAAAAACCCTCTATTCAAAAAATGGTGCTAGGATAACTGGCTAGTCATATGCAAAAGAATGAAATTGGACTCTTACCTTTCTCCACACACAAAAACAAACTCAAGATAGATTAATAATTTAAATATGAGACCTCAAACTGTAAGAATCTTAGAAGAAAACACCATTTTGTACATCACCCTTGGGAAAGAATTTATGTTTGTCTTCAAAAGCAATTGCAACAAAAACAAAAATTGACAAGTGGGAGCTAATTAAACTAAAGAGCCTTTGCACAGCAAAATAAACTACCAACAGAGTGAACAGACAACCTACAGAATGAGAAAAAAAAAATGTACTCACACTATGCTTCCGACACAGGTCTGATATTCAGCATCTATAAGAAACTTAAACAATCAAACAAGCAAAAAACAACCCTATTAAAAAGAGGGCAAAAGACCTGAAGAAACACTTCTTGAAAGAAGACATGCAATTGACCAACAAATATATGAAAAAATGCTCAACATCACTAATCATCAGAGAAATGCAAATTGAAACCAAAATGAGATACCATCCCACACCAGTGAGAAAGGCTATTAACAAAAAGTCAAAGGCAAGGCTGTGGAGAAAAGGGGACAATTATAAACTGTTGTTGAAATGCAAATCATTTCAGCCACTGTGGAAATCATTTTGAAAATTTCTTAAAGAATTAGAACAGAACTACCATTCGACCCAACAATCCCATTACTGACTATATATACAAAAGAAAATCAATTATTCTACAAAAAAACACATGTATGTATATGTTTATCACAGCACTATTCAAGTAGCAAAGACATAGAACCAACCTAGGTGCCCATCGATGACGGATTGGATAAGAAAAATATGGTAAATATACACAGTGGAATACTATATATCCTTAAATAAGAATGAAATTAGGGTCTTTGAAGCAACATGTACACAGCTGGAGGCCATACATGTTGTGAATTAAGTGAATTAATGTAGGAACAGAAAACCAAATACTACATGTTCTTATAAGTCAGAGCTAAACATTGGGTACTCATAGACATAAAGATGGTAATAATAGACACTGAAGACTACTTAAGTGAGAAACAGAAGGAGTGGGACAGGTGTTGAAAAACTAACTATTGGGTACTACGCTCATTACCCAAGTGACAGAATAAATTGTATTCCAAACTTCAGCATCACACAATATACTCATGTAAAAAACCTGCACATATGTCCTTGAAACTAAATTAAAGGTTGAAATTATTAGAAAAGAAAATTGATATATATAGATATATCTTATGTATATATATACACACACACATATATATATATATACACACTCAGCAATAAAAAGGAATAAAATCCTGTTATTTACAACAACATGGATGAAACTAAATGTCATTATGTTGAAATAAGCCAGGCGCAGAAAGACAATATCACATATTCTCACTTATATACGTGATCTGAGAAATTTGATCTCATGGAGACAGAACATAGAATGATTGATATCAGAGGCTTGGAAGGGTGTAAGCCTGGGAGGGGGAAATGTAGAGAAGCTGGTGAATGGGCACAAACATCGAGTTAGATAAAAGACATAAGCTATATTGCTTAGTAGCATATGAGAGTGACTATAATTAGCAACAATATATTGGATTTTTGTATAATGCAGCTAGAAGAGAGAACATGAATTGTTACCAACCTATAGAAATGAAAAATACTCAAGGCGATCAATATCCCAAATACTGTGACTTTATTATACATTTTATGCATGTAGCAAATACTCACATGTATACCATAAATATGTAAAATATCATGTATCAAAAAGAGAAAAAAATTAAATTAAAATTAGAAAGTACTATAGTATCAAAGAATAAACTTATAACTATGTAAAGGAATAATTTATTTTGAACCTCTGATTTTTTTAAATCATGATGCTTAGGTTGCTTTTAAAATTCTATGTCCTTCATTTTGTATCATTCCGGGTATAATTTTAAATGATATAATTTTTTTAATTAGAAAATATAATAACAGAGACACATCTTAGTTACTACACGTTTATGTTTTCTTTATACTCTTAGAGATTATCAGTTTAGAAGACTTTATCTGCACCCATAATGTAAGGTGAATATGTAAGACAACTTTTTAAATGGTGCTGCTTTTTTCTTTACTAAATGATATTATGTCCTAAAATATACAAATAATTAAATTCCTATCATATGTTTCAGCTTTAAAATGTATCATAATAGAATTTTGACATCTCCCTGGAATTCTAATTATGAATTCCAACTGAATGCTGGATGTTTTTATCTAGAAACTCAATCAAACAGATGGAGAGACATTTAGAAAAAATACCATACTTTTATTATTTCTTATTCTTAGAATATTATTTAGGTCCCCAATCTATTTGTTAGCCTCAAGAGTAAATAACCAAGTTTGTTATCTTCCAAACTTGCTCCTACTCTTGACTTCTTAATTACTACCATATCCCCAGAAATTATTCCAGGTAGCTCATAATGATTATCTATTGCAGGCTCACCCTCATAGATAAATCCTGTAATTCCTACTTCCCCAAAACTTTTTTACTGTGTTTTTTCATTCCTTTCTCTTATTTTATGTTCATGTCATCACATTAAGTACAAACTTTCCTACATTCAACCTAGAAATCTCTAACAGCTTCTTTCACGTTTATTTTTAATGTTCACTACATATATTTCCTGATTGGTTACATAAGATCCAAAATGATAAATGTCCTACAAAATTTTCATTAATCATATTATTTTATTCCCTAAAAATGTGATTTTTTTTCATGACTTACAGTATTATCTGAAGACCAAAAAATAAAACTTTAAAAACACAGTGGATCTCAAGTAAAATTGTCTTCAAAAATATTTCAAATAATATTTAGTAAAGATTTAGAGTCCTATTAATAAAAGCATGGAATAGATTCACCTGGAATAAAGAGGAAAAAAATAACAGAAGGACAATTGTAGTAAATGTAGTAAGAAAATACAATCTCAACCTGATCACATTAGGAAAGATGTTATTTCAGACCAACATAAAATCATAAATTTTGAGTCAATTGCACTGAAGTCAAATTGTCTTTTCACTATATCTAAATTTTCAGATTTAAATCTTCTTAAAGATTTTATGTGCTTATAAGTATACTTGGCAATTGTTAAATTTGTCCTACTCAATAAGATACAAGTCAGTGGGGTACTGTAGCCCAAACTAGCAGGTTTTGTAAGCCTAAGAGGAATTTTGGTTGTTACACAGATGGGCTGAGCTGTTGAAGTTTATAGGTTAGGGCTAGAGTTACTAGCCACCATATCCTGTATAGAGCAGTCCCATCTCCGAATATTTTCAGATGTTTTAGGAAATGGTTTTATAAGTTAAAGGACTATTTTTAACATTTTAAGACTTAGCTAAACTTGAATATTAATATATACTATTTTTGCATGTTTATTTCCAAATATACTTTGAAGTTTCTAGTAAGGAAATTATAGCAGGCCCTTAAAAAATTTCATCTAGTTCAATGTTGTTTTATTATGACATTGATGAGAAAAGAATAATAATGATACTTCACTAGGGCCTCTGTCTGTGTCGAGTTTGCCCATTCTCCCCATGTCTTCCTGGGTTTTCTCCAGGTACACTGGCTTCATCCCACATTCCAAAGATGGGCATAGTAGGTGAATTGGCGTTTAAATTTTCCTGGTCTGAGTGAGTGTGGGTCTGTGTGTGAATGTGCCCTGTGATGGAATTGGTTTCCTGTTCAAGGTGAGTTCCCTCCTTGCATCCTAAGCTGCCCAGATAAGCTTTGGCTACCCAGTATCCTGAACTGGAATAGTTGGGTAAATAATTACCTGACTTGTTTTTTAATAAAAACAGCCTTTCTTAAATGTACGTATAGCTCACATTTCTTTAAATGTTTAATATCAGAAATATTTTGGTCTTTCTTTAGAAGTTTGGTGATGTTTTTGTGACCAGAAATATGCCATAAAAGCATACTCTTGTTTAGATCAATTAGCTTATGGGAAAATTGGTTTTAGTATACACTATTTTACTTAAAGTTGCCATTTCCAAGACCTTAGGTGAGCACTTGCCATACTTCGTAAATTGAAAGGAGACTTTTCTTTCAAATGAAATTTTACCAAGGTTATTTCAGATTTCAGAAAAATCATCGTTTTGGTGCCACCAGTATTTGTGATATTTGCATCACTCATGAAATCTCCTGATATCACTCTGTGTTCATAACTCTTACATTCTTAGCAATAGTAGTTTAAGTACAGCATTTGATTTCTGCATGATGATATCAGGCTTAGTCAAGCTCAAGCACTTATACGTTGCAATACAAATTATTGCTTAATAAGTTACTTATGTTTTTCCTTTATGTGATAGAACATGTACTTTCTTTGTTTTAGGTTATACACATTTCATCCATGATTTTCTTAGGATATTAATGAAAATTTTTGTAAAATATTTGTTATACAAGGGAAATAATGTGACACCAAATGCTGGTGAGGATATATGTCAACAGGAACTCTCATTAATTTCTGGTGGGAATGCAAAGTCTTACAACCACTTTGGAAAATAGTTTGGCAATTTCTTATAAAATAACCTATCATCTCCAAATTATCCAGTGATCGTACTCATTGATATTTACCAAAATAAATCCATACAAAAACATTCAAGAGATGATTATGGCAGCTTTACTCATATTGTCAAAAATTGGAGACAACCAAGATGTCCTTCAATAGGTGAAAGAACAAACCATGGAATAGCCATACAGTGTAGCATCATTGAGTGATTTTTTTAATAATTTACCAATCCACAAAAACCCATGGATGAGCCTTAAATGCACATTAGTAAAAGAAACTAGTCTGAAAAGGCCATATACTACATGATTCCAACTACGGAACATTCTGCAAAAGGTAAAAATACCCAACAAAGAGATCAATGGTTGCCAAGGTTTCAGGGAAGAAGGAAAGAAGAGATGAATAGATGTAACACAGAAGATTTTTTTTAGGGCAGTGAGACTATCTATATGATCCTGTAATGGTGAATCCATGACATTATGCATTTTTCAAAACCTATAGAACAGTACAGCACAAAGAGTGAACCCTAATGTAAACTATAGACATTAGTTAATAATAATGTATCCATATTGGTTCATCAATTACAACAAATGTACCACACTAAAGTAAGATAATAATAGGAGAAACCTTATGGAGGCAGGAGGTTATGTACAATATATACTTTCTGCACAATTTTTTTCTGTAAGCCTAAAACTGCCATAAAAATATAATTTATTACTTTTTTGAGAAAAAGGCTTAATGGCCTGATATAGTTGAGATACCATTCTTTTTAGTCAGGAGGAAACTAAGTAATATATGGAGTTTTTTAAACTCATTTTTGTTATCCTATATTTTTCAGGCAATATAATGGGGGAAGCATAAGATTTTACAACCAATGCTATTGTTTGAATGCTTATATGCCACCAAAATTTGTATGCTGCAATAAAATATCCAATATGTTGGTATTAAGAGGCAGTTCCTTTGGAAAGTGACTAGGTGGTGAGGAGGAGCCATCATGAATGGGATTGGTGTCTTTATAAAAGAGGGCTGAGGGAGCTGGTTTACCCTTTTGCCCTTCAGCTATGTGAGGACACATAGCAGGCACCATCTATGAGGTATGAGAACCCACCAGACATCAAATTTGCTGATGCCTTGATCTTGGACTTTCCAGCATCCAGAGCTGTGAACAATAAATTTCTGTTTTTTATAAATAACTCAGTTTAAGGCATTTTGTTACAGCAGCCCAAACAACCTAAGACAACTGGTTTAAATAATGTTTTCAAGTTGAGTTTCTAGATTAACTACAAATGGTTAATTAATGTCTAATAGGGCCATTGATTTTCAGGGTTATCTGTTCCACTGAACAGAAATTATCTGAAGGGCTACTGTGTAAAACCTATGAGTCATCACGTAAATTTAATAGATCTGGGAATTTTCCTTAATATGAAACAGTGAGGTTAACTAAGTATATATTTACACAGATGATAGTTGAACAGATGTTAATTCATGTGACATTGAAATGATGTGCCGCCCATCTTCTTGCGTTACTCCCAAATTTCACATACTTTTTTTGACCTCTTTTAAATCTGAATTTATTAAAGAGGTTTATAGGTAAACACTCTTGTTCCTTAAAATGGTTTTCCCTTTTTTAGAAGACCTAAATTTTAAGTTTTAGTTGATTTAACATTTTGATTTATATAACAACACTTTGATGAGTAGCTGGAAATTTGTTACTGGTTACCTATATAAACATTCCTTCACTTGGATCTCACATCTTTTACTCTATCAAGTAAATAAATTGAAAAGGTGATATCTATAAGAGTATGAAATGAAGGTTGACCACATACAGCTCTGAAATGGTAAATGTCATAAAATAGCACTATAGTGACATTAGATGGAATAAATGCTTTATGTGTTAATATTTGAAATAATATCAAAAATTATGGAAAAATTTAATTTAAAAATGATTATTAATATTCACAATATATTCTTACAACAGATCACATTTTAACATTACATTATATCTTGGTTAACTGTATTTCTACTTCGCTGTTCTCTTGGATCACTCAAATGGGATCTTTATTATTATTGTTATTAGCAAAAGTAGTAGTAGTAGTATCGTTATTATTTGGTTCATGGTTAACTACCAAAGTTTGATCAAGGTACTATAAAATGGAATTCAATTTTTATCTCACATAACCCATAAAGGAAATACAAACACGAGATGCCATCACTATTTGTTTCATAAAAAGAACACAACTAGTTAGCAGTAAATTTAAAATAAACCTCTAATGACTATGTCTTTACTATTGAAATTCAAATAATTTGTGTCTATCCTAAAAGAAAGCTGCTCAAAATGACCTCCCATCTTAGAGAATATGCCCATGTTGGACTTTCCCCCAATACTCTCATAGTCATGTAACTTGTTTGATTTAAAATTGAAATCAATCTTTAGGAGAATTATTCCTTGAGAACTGATCTAAAGTAACATTCCATTCACCTCACTGCCAACTCTCAGATTCTACTACTTGAATTATCTCAAGACCTAATGTAAATTTATGTTTTTATATATCTCCATATGGAGAATAGTTAATTTTTTTAAATGAGGAGATTCTGTGAACTGGCTGGAACTTTTGTGGGCTAAGCCTTCTCTAGAGAAAAAATAACTTTTAGATAAATTTTGGCAAATACAGAGATATTCTATTTAAATCCAACATTTTCAAAATTCCTAAAACACCATATTAAAATCAAAAAGTAAATCTAAATTTATGGGTAGCAAACATATTTAAAATGCAAGATTTTCTATTGAACTGGCAAGAAAGAAAAGACATCCACCTTCAATTTGTTGGAAGGAGATCTTTTCAATGTTTCAGTTTCATCCCCAGGTTCATTTTGTTGAACACTTCCCTTCTTTACAAACTGTGAGTATAGTAAACATTACTATATATGTTTCTTAGAGTATGAAGTTAGCTGTTATGAGCAGGCTTAGGCTAAAAAACAGGAAAGAATAATTTAGTGTTTTAAGGAAAGAGTTTGAGGTTAGAAAGATTTGGCTTCTAATTGCAAATATACTACTTGTCAGTTACATGATCTTGAGAAATATATATTGTCCAACTTTCACTACGATAATCTTTAAAGTACATTTAATGATACACATTAGGGCATAACAGTACTTCAAGGCATTATTTTTTAATTTATTAAAGTTATTAATTTAGTAAATGAAACATGGTATCTGCTCAGTTGTTCAAGTAATGGTTGTTACTATGTCTATTGTAGCATAGAACAACTGTAACTGAGTAAGCACATCCTCTTTAATTCTAAGAAAAGATGTTCTAGAAGCCAACTTGAGTTTCAAAAGTTTTTTTTCTGCTTCATAATTTCTTTAACAATGTCCCAGAGACGGTGTCTAGTTATAAGATAATGAAAGGCAGTGATACAGTTTGAATGTTTGTCCCCTTCAAATCTCATGTTAAAATGTGATCCCCAGGCTGGGTGCGGTGGCTCACGCCTGTAATCCCAGCACTTTGGGAGGCCCAGGTGGGCAGATCATGAGGTCAGGAAATCGAGATCATCCTGGCTAACATGGTGAAACCCTGTCTCTATTAGAAATACAAAAAATTAGCCGGGCGTGGTGGCAGGCACCCGTAGTCCCAGCTACCCGGGAGGCTGAGGCAGGAGAATGGCGTGAACCCAGGAGCTGGAGTTTGCAGTGAGCTGAGATCGTGCCACTGCACTCCAGCCTGGGCAACAGAGCGAGACTCCATCTCAACAAAAAATAAATACATAAAATAAAATAAAATAAAAATAAAAAATAACTATAAAAATAAAATGTGATCCCCAGTGTTGGAGGTGGAGCCTAATGGGAGGTGTTTGGATCATGGCAATAGATCCCTCATGAATGGCTTGGTTCCATCCTCAGGGTAATGAGTGAATTCTCTCTCTATTAGTTCCCATGAGATCTGATAGTTAAAAAGACCTCTTGCTCTCTTGCCTCCTTTTTTGCCATTCCATGTAACACGTCTGTTCCCCCTTCATCTTTTGCCATGAGTAAAAGCTTCCTGAGACATCACCAGAAGTCAGGCAGATGTTTGTGCCATGCTTATACAGCCTGAAGAACTAAGAGCCCAATAAACCTCTTTTCTTTATAAATACCCAGTCGCAGGTGTCTGTTTATAGCAATACAAAATAGACTGACACAGGCAGGAATTGGAAAATAGAGAGGAAAGGCTATAGTAAGCTGTCATCTCCCTCTTTTACACCTCCAGCTTGCTTTCCACCAAAGCAAATTTAGAGAGAATAACTAAGGCTCTAACCTATTATCAACTTGCCTTTTGTTGACTCAGATGCTGCAGGGGAGTAGGCCAATAAAAGGAATGCAAATTCATTGAGATTTTCAACTGGGGAAGAGAGGCTGCAGCCTTGAAACAAAAATAGAACATCCTTTTCAGAGTTTTTTGGGACAATAAAGCAATTGGATGCCTAAAGGCTAAGAAATGAAGGAACAAAACATAGCATTTATACCATAAACAATATATTGGGGAAAAAAGGGATAAAGAGGTGGAAATTTGCCTAGCTTCAGTGTGAAATTCAGTCACTGAGACTTGGGATGAGATGACTAGGACATATGATAAAGGAAATATGACCAGAAGAGACCATGTGAAAGGAAGAAAGTCAGCACAACATGGTTGCCTAGCACCCTTGGCAAGCTCCTAAATCACCATCATCAGAAAAAGATGTGGGAGCCAACTTAAAGAATGGTATTAAAATGTTTTCTTGTCATCAGCTGTGGACTTCCCAATGACAATTAACAACTCAAACTCCAAGACATTTCTCAGCAATAAAAAACGCTCTGTGGACAACCATTTTCAGTAACTAGGACACTTACAAACCCAGTCCCTACATTACAAATAAATACAGTGAGTGGTCCATGATTCTCAGGATTGCAGTAGAGTGGAGAAGGGAATGTCATGAGCATCAGTCATTGAATGGGACTGAATTAAATACCAGCTTGAATTTTCCTTGAAGCCAGAAAAGCAAGAAAATTCTACAATAATATGTGCATAATCATTAACTCCCCAGACGCACTATAAATACTTTCAAAAATTAAGGAAGTGGTCGGGACACAGTGGCTCACACCTGTAATCCTAGCACTTTAGGAGGCCAAGGTGGGCAGATCTCCTGAGGCCAGAAGTTCAAGACCAGCTTTGCCAACATGGTGAAACCCCATCTCTACTAAAAATACAAAAATCAGTCAGGCATCGTGGTGGTTGGCTGTAGTCCCAGCTACTTGGGAGGCTAAGGCATGAGAATCTCTTGAGCCCAGGAGGTGGAGGCTGCAGTGAGCCAAGATCATACCACTGCACTCCAGCCTGGGTAACAGAGCAAGACTCTACCTCAAAAAAAAAAAAAAAAAAAAAAAGGCAAATGTTACTTGATAAGTGCTGGGACATAAGAAGGTAAAGGCCGGCCAGGTGTGGTGGCTCACACCTATAATCCCAGCACTTTGGGAGGCTGAGGTGGGCAGATCATGAGGTCAGGAGATCCAGACCATCCTGGCTAACACAGTGAAACCCTGTCTCTACTAAAAATATAAAAAAATAGCCAGGTGTGGTGGCCGGAGCCTGTAGTCCCAGCTACTTGGGAGGCTGAGGCAGGAGAATGGAGTGAACCTGGGAGCCAGAGCTTGCAGTGAGCGGAGATCATACCACTGCACTTCAGCCTGGGTGACAGAGTGAGACTCTGTTTCAAAAAAAAAATTAAATAAATAAAAATAAGGTAAAGGCCATCAATTTGATTTCTTTATTTTCCTAATGTGAGTATTCTAGGAACATAGTCATTAGTCATGTGATTGTTTTCAAGTTTGTGGTCAAGTTAATTTTAAAAAAAAATCATTCTTGGCATTTTTCTATGAAAAGGTTATGGCCCTGTGTAACCCAGATATACTATTTTGGCATAAGGATCATTCTGAGCTAAAGGCACTTAAAAACAACAACAGGCCAGGCACGGTGGCTCACGCTTGTAATCCCAGCACTTTGGGAGGCTGAGGTGGGCGAATCACGAGGTCAGGAGATCGAGACCACGGTGAAACCCCGTCTCTACTAAAAATACAAAAAAAAATTAGCCAGGCGTGGTGGCGGGCGCCTGTAGTCCCAGCTACTTGGAGAGGCTGAGGCAGGAGAATGGCGTGAACCCGGGAGGCGGAGCATGCAGTGAGCCGAGATGGTGCCACTGCACTCCAGCCTGGGCGACAGAGCGAGACTCCATCTCAAAAAAACAAACAAACAAACAAAACAACAACAACAACAACAACAACTATGCAAGATGGAGACTCTGACCCTCCCCTCTTTTTCCCTGAAAGCAGAGGATAAAACCCTTGTGTAGATTAACTCCCTGTACCAGAAGGAGAGTAACATTCTTATCAAGAATGGGAAGTGGGGACTAAGATAATTCTGTAAAAAACAGATCTTATTAGAATAATTTTTTATCATTTCTTAGCCTTCTCACCTGGTTTAGCTACTTTCCCTCAATTGCCTCTGTCTAACCTACAATCAAAGCATTTAAGTTTTGCCACCTCTTTGAGTCATCATTTCTTTATGAGAGCTCCCATGTTCTATAAAACTTAAATAAATGTATATACTTTTGTTAATCTGTCTTACATCAATTCAATTATCAGGCCCAGCCAAAAACCCTAAGAGGTCAGAGATAAAATATTGCCTCTACTACAGGACAATAATACATAAAGCAAAAATTTGAAGAAAAATTTTAAAAATCTAAACTTTCAAAAGTGTGTGCTATAAAGCCTAACACTGACAGATGCTCCGTTAGAAGTTGATGCTGTTAAGTTCTTTGTATTCAACCATATTTAAAATTAAAAAAGCTCCCTCATTAAATAATAACATATAATAAACCACAAAGAAAAACACACCAAAGCCAATCATTCATTTTAAGGGATTTCAAATTTGTCCTCTTTTTGTTCTATTTACGACATAATTTATTTGCAAATATTCTCTATCATGAGGAATAGTTTCAAAAAAGTGTACATTATGGTAAATTTTTTGTCAGAAGTAAAATGATCATTAAAATGAGAACATATTTGCTTTCATGGTATTGTATTATTTGCTTAACAATTTACCTTAATAATATTTTGTATACTAAAACTCAGAAGAACACAATATTGCCAGGCATTAGTTACTAAGTTAGATTGGTTTTCAATCTTGAACTTGGCATATTATATCTCAGCATCCAGTTCTTCCTCACACAAACAGTGATAATAAAACAAAGCCTGTCCCGCCTATCTCAGATGCAAGGTGAAGGTAGAATATAGACGATGTATATGAGAATGACTTGCATACCACGCTACTGGGAATTATTTTAACCAATTTATCTGATGAATGAGAAGGGTAATGGTAGGATGGTAGAAATAGATTATTTTTAAACTGTTTGGATTTGAAGGAAGAAAATTACCAATTGCTTTGTTTATTGCAATTCCTTCTTTATCTACATATGCTTTTATGTTTTAAACTTAAGCTTCTTCAATTTAATCAATTCAGGTTAAAATAAATTATAAGCAATACATTTAAAAGATTCAGATAATTATGATTTTAAATAAAAACTTGTTATACTATTTTGCCTAACTAAAAGCTGAAAGTTCATCACTTGAAGCATTGAACTATTATGTTTTTTATTAGCAAAATAAATTTAAAATATTTGTAATCTTTTAGCACCCTTGTATTTTAAAATGTAATAAAAGTAAAATTAAATTTCAAGAGAAATGTGATGTCATTTGGCATTATTAAATTTAATAAATTAATAATTATTTAGAGAACATATATTTTAAAATGGAAATTATTAATTTTAATTTTACCAAATTCAATATTTTCTAAGTTCATGCATAATTCATCTATGCAAACAAGATGCACAACATTAGAAAAAAATATATAAATATATAATTAGTGAATGATAATATTCGGGTTCTCATGATTTTAATACATTAGTTTCTAAACATATTTAAATAATTTACTTCAAATTATAATTCAAAAAATCTGCTTCAGGTTATATTTTTGCTTTATAATACTATCTAAAGTTTGAAGATTTCTATGGAAAACACTACTTCTTCTTTTAGAAAATAAATGAGTCTTTAGCTTAATAAAAATCATAATTCTAGGCCAGGCACGGTGGCTCACACCTGTAATCCCAATATTTTGGGAGGTTGATGCAGGTGAATCGCTTGAGGTTAGGAGTTCAAGACCAGTCTGGCCAACATAGTGAAACCCCATCTCTACTAAAAATACAAAAAATTAGCTGGCCTTGGTGGCGGGTGCCTGTAGTCCCAGCTACTCGGGAGGCTGAGGCAGGAGAATCGCTCGAACCCAGGAGGCAGAGGTTGCAGTGAATCGAGATCATGCCATTGCACTCCAGCCTGGGCAATAAGAGCAAAGCTCCATCTCAAAAGAAAAATCATAATTCTAATAACCTAATTTTTGTAATATTTACTCATAGATGAAATACTTAATCAGTTAGAATGTGTTTTAATTTTTACCTGTCTCTGACCTGTCTCTAAGGTCTTCTAAGACAAATTTGACTTAAGCAGTTACTCTGCTGAATGTAATATCAAAGGAAGCTTACCGATTTAAGAGTTCAATAAGAAACCCATGAAGGTCCATTCTTTGAATGAAGTCTCAGGGAGAGCATGTTACAGCAGAGACAATTCAGCATTTGATGAAATTGTAAGTAAAGTTTGCTTTCGCATATCCAACAGTGTTCAAGTTGTCTTTCTGTAAACATTAAAGAAAGTATTTGAAACTATAAAATACCTAGAATAATTATTCAACAATTCCTTGCACATTTTATTCAGATATGAGTAAATTAATAACCAGTGAGGTAGAATTATGTTTAGAAATTGATTTATAAGCAATATTTTCATACCTTCTTGCCTAATATTATGTATTTACCTCTTTCCTGGATGAATAAACTCAGACCCCTCATCTTCCATTGTTACCTCCCATAAGGAAATTGAGTAGTAATTTTAGAAATCTTCTCAACAAAGTATTGAATTGCTTTTATAAGTATTTAGCACATAGTAGTAATCAATATTTCAAGAAAGAAAGATGGTATAAAAATACCAAAACCTTGATATAAAGGTTTGACACCCAGTAGTGATTATAGTGAAATTTAAAGAAACATAGAGATACATTTTCCTCCATTTTCTTCATTAACTTAGAGGCAAAAATTAAGGGAAAATATGTTATGTAACATTTAATTATTTGCAGTAACATAGGAGCCTGAGATAAAGCAATTAATTATGCAGGAGGAAAAAACTCTTTAAATAAAGTGAAGAAATTTTTCAAGGGAGAAGAAGAAATATAGTTTTATCAAATATTGTTAATAGGTCAAATAAGTCTGACATTGGATTTAGTGACCTCCTTCGTAATGGAGATTTCCGTGGATTAATGGCAAAAGCCTAACTGAAATATTTTCAAAAGAAAATAGGAGGAGGGGAATTTAAAACTGTGAGTGGAAAATACACACACACACACACACACACACACACACCCATACCGTTCAGTTTAGTTGTAAAGGAAAGGATAGGAATGCAACGATAGGTAAAAAGGAAAGAGGGTCTAGAGTAATGTTATTATTATTTTTAAGATTGGAAAATAAAATGCCACATTTGCATACTAATGGAAAAGTCTGAGAAAAGAAGGAATATTTGGAACCTGGCATATTTGTCAATTTCCTTTGTAAGGTTCATTGCAGGGATTCCTTGGTGATCTCGTGTCCTCCCACTGGGCCAGGACTCCAGATGACCCAGAGGGTCTAAGGTTGCAAAGTCACTGCAACCAGCACTATAAAGTTGGCAAGGAGAAGTTGTGCTGCCAGAGCCCTGAACTAGGACTGGTGACTGGAGTGAACTGGAACTGTGGACAGCACCTGGCTTTTCACTGTGATCTTGGTCAGAACCTGGAGAAGGTCTCTCTACCAGAGATCTAGGTTTCATTTCATCTGCAGCTACCGTAGACAGTTCTTCAAACAAGCTGAAAATGCTCTACTCAGGCACTCACCACAACCCTATGCTTAGCTGCTCCAGACTTCCTAAGCCTCTTCAGCTGGTTCCACCTGTGTTGAGAGCAACTAGGAAGTGAGAGAGGCAGAGGCAAACCTCCACAAAGGGAACAAAACAGATAAATCCTCCCCTGTCTTTAGGAGAAATAATTCTGCAGTACATTCCAAAGTTCCTGGACAGGCCCAAGGAGGATTGAGCCCCAGAGGCCAACAGCACTTAGCTATAAACCCCTCCCCCATTTGCTCTTTCCCTTCCTGAACCGCCTCTACCTGCTCCCTCTGACCTGCTTCCTGAGTTCGCCTCCTTTGTGAACACCTGCACCAGATCTTTGTCCTGGCTCTGTTTTATGAGGCATCCAAATTAGACAATATCCGAGGATTTTAATTATAACATTACTTGCAATGACAAAAATAAAGCCAACATTTAAAACAGTGCAGGAATAGGTAAATATTGTGATATAGCATTATTAAATATTCTGTAGTCATCAAAAATTTTTTGGAGAAAGTATAAGACATTTACAAAAGCCAAATCTAGGGGTGTATATATGGTTAGGTTTTATTCTATTAATTCTTTTCTCTTATTACAGTTTCTTAAGTCATTTATGCCATCTTTTTAAACATGAAAATACAATATATGTTAATTATGGAGATAAATACCATCAGCAAAGCATAGAATACAAAGAGAAAATCTGCATATCCTTTAAGTGCAGGCAAATTGAATAAATAATTAGGTTTTAATTGGTTAAAAAGCTACAGTAAAAAGATAAAATATATATTCAACAAACTGGAATTATAGCAAATATGCAAAGAAAAGAAATGTAAAGTTAATAGCATCTTTTAAAATTTTTGACTCATTTTAATCTGTATAATTGCATTTGTATTGTGTAGTGACCAAAATGATATATTATTGAAGGTAAACACCATACATGTGTAAAAGTACATAAAAAGATTGTCCTCTTGCAGTCTTGTTATCTGCTTTTGTTTATTGAACAAATATCCATATTTATTTGATGATACTGATATCTTCATCATTTTTATTTCTTTAGTTGATGACTAATTTAGAAGCCACCCATAGATCTAAATCATTACACTGTTTCTTTTTATGTTTACTGTTTAGTCCTGGACTATGCCATACATCCAAATTAATGTTTTTATGAGAGGGTAAGTGCATTATTAGAATCAAGGCATGCTAATAAAAAATGCAGCATGTTCTTTTATTATATAAATGGGTAATCTATCTGCATGTTGCCAGAGAAATCTTTACAATCTATTATTTTAATAAGTCAAGTGTATAAAGTCTTCAACTGAAAATAATGAATTACAATCCAGAGTAAACAGTAGATGACAGAAAGATATTTAACCATCTTATTTCAGTAAGAAATAAGGTGTTTTAAAGAATGGTAAGAACATTCTGATACTGTTTCTCCTTATAGGATCTTTGCATTTGACTGTATAATAGAGATTGAGAAGATAACATGATGCCACGAACAGTGGCGCAAGCCTGTAATCCCAGCATTTGAGGAGTCCAAGGTGGGTGGATTGCTTGAGCCCAGGAGTTTGACACCAGCCTGGGCAACATGACAAAACCTTGTCACTACAAAAAATATAAAAATTAGATGAGCATGGTGGCGTGTGCCTGTTGTCTCAGCTACTTGGGAGCCCTTGAGCTTGGTGAGATGGAGGCTGCAGTGAACCGTGATGGTGCCACTGCACTCCAGCCGGGGCTACAGATCAAGACTCTGTCTCCAAGAAGACAAATACATCATATATTAGACCATAATGACCCATTTGTCAAATTCATAATGATTCCATGGATATTTGGAATTTCTATGACATAATATGAATTTTATTTCTGCTTATATGCAAAATATAAAACATAAATATAATCTCCCAACTAGATAAAACAATGAATAACATTTAAAAAGGGAACAAAAATATTATAGAATTTCATTAAATAATAAATTCATTAACTTTTTATTGTTTACCTTTTATTCTGCAAATATTTACTCAGCATCCTGTAAGTTGCAGACACTGTTCGGGGCACTAGATTACAGTGGAAAATAAAACAGGACAAAGTTATTGTCTTCAATTTAGTGAAAGAAGACCATGTGCAAGCTAAAATTAGAGAACAATTGAGAACAATTAGAGAACAATTCTGTGAGCAGGAGAATAGCTGTGAAGAAAAGTAGGGTAAGGAAGGGGGTAGGATGGGTAGAGGGCCAGAGCAGTACTATAATTTTTAAATAGAGTGGTAAAGGATGCCTTTACCGACTGAAATTAGTGAAAAGGCCTGACAGAGGGGAGCGAGACAGCAATGGAGAAGAATCCTCCGAACAAGACAGCGGAAAGGCCCTGAGGTAGGAGCTGATTTGGTGTGTTTGAGGACTAGCAATGAGGCCTCCTGATTTTAAAGCAGAGTCAACGAGGGAAAAAGAGGCAGATGTCTTTGAAGAGACAATGATGGATTGTGTTGGATTTTGTAGACCACTGCAGGAAGTAGCCTGTACTAGTCACTCAATTACTTCTTATCAGAGCACTTACACTTACAAAATCATCCTTTGCTTTTCCAAAATTGGGACTTGGAGTCTTTATCAGTTAAACAGAATAATCTTCATAAAGATTCAAGCCTCTTCATTAAATGAGATAAACCAAGCAACCATGATCATGCAGTATCATGTTTGTACTGAGAAGTGTCAGTATCTATAATAACCTTAAGTTTCCTGATCAGAACCATTGTCAGCATGTGGAAATTAGGTTTGTCTCTATCCAGAAATTTTAAGCATTATTAAATTCCATGCATTTATAAAATTCCAACTAATTTCAATTTACTATCATCAAGGCAAAAACTTTTACTTAAACTATCACCTTTGACAATCACAATCTAAACACTAGTACAAATTATAAATTTGCTAAACTATGTTCATTCATTGGAGATCCCAGCAAGAGATACACATTTAGCATGCTAAATTCCTATTAAAAATAGGAAGAAGGAAGTTCACATTAAAATGTGAATTTATTTTATTACTTGTTAATTATCATTCAAAATTTATGTAAATATTTATAAAGATATAAAATATAAATAAGCAATTGCTACTATACAGCATCTGTTATGTGTAATGCATTGTACAAATCACTTTACATTTATTATCTCATTCCTTAATCACAATAGGAAATATATTTTTAAATAAACTTTTAGAACAGCTTTAGATATTCAGAAAAATCTTCTGAAGACAGTATAGCAAATTCCTGTATAACCCAGTAACTAATAAATTTCTATTATT
This sequence comes from Symphalangus syndactylus, assembly GCF_028878055.3. Taxonomy (NCBI): domain Eukaryota; kingdom Metazoa; phylum Chordata; class Mammalia; order Primates; family Hylobatidae; genus Symphalangus; species Symphalangus syndactylus. The sequence continues at coordinate 107,217,020 of NC_072426.2, read as the reverse complement.
AACACCTTATTATAATTATATTTGTTGTAATTAATTACATTACATTAAATAAAGTTTATATTTTATTTAAGTTTTCTTAGTTTTTACCCACCATCTTTGTCTATTTCAGAACCCCATCTAGAATACCACATTACATTGTATTGTCAAATCTCCTTAGATTCCATTTAACTATGACAGTTTCTCAGACTTTTTTTTTTGCTTTGCATGACCTTTACATCTTGAAGAGTATTGGTCAAATAAATTTCTGTAGCTTGTTTCTAAATTGAGATTTTTCTGATGGTTTTTATTATTAGAATGGGATTTTGGGTTTGGGGGAAGAAAATCGAAAGGGTAAAGTGTCACTTTCATTATATTCCATCAAGGGTACTCTTATGGGTTGAATTGTGTTCCCTCAAAAAAGACTTACTGAAATCCTAACCCTGGTTACCTCAGAATATGATTTTATTTGGAAATAGTGTTGCTGCAGATGTAATTAGTTAAATTAAAATGAAGTCACACTGGATTAAAGGGTGGGTTTATAATCCAATATGGCTGGTGCTCTTTTAAGAAGACAGCCAAGTAAAACCAGAACAGAGACAATGTCATGTGATGACTCAGGGAGAGATTGGTGTGATGCAGCTGTAAGCCGAGGACTGCTGACGATTGCCTTCAACACCAGAAAGTAAGAGAAAGGCAGAGAACACGTTTTGCCTTAGAGCCTTCTAGAGAGCATGGTCCTGCCACCTTCATTTTGGGCTTCTGATCTGTAGAACTGTGAAAAAATATATATCTTTTATTTAAATCACCTAGTATGTGGTACTTTGTTACAACAGCCCTAAGAAACTAATACAGTTAGTTAATAAGTATGCATATGACTTATTGATGTTGATGTTAACCTTAATCCCTAGTCTCTTGTAGTGTTTGTCAAACATAATGATGCAGTATTAAATCCTAGCTACATAAAATTAACTGTAGTAATAAGGTATCACTGCAATAATTTTGTAGCCACCTTCTATTACTATTGTGGTGAGCTCACTGTTGCAAGTACCTGCCTAAAGCATCATGTGATACTAATCATCTCCACATGAGCAGTTCTCCACAGTAAATTGCATATCTCAGTAAAAACTGTTCTCTCATGGTTCTCAAGTATTTTTTGTTGTGCTTAGTGCAATACTGTAAACCGTGAATAACCATGAAACCAAAAGGAAGTGCCAGTATTGATGCCGAAAGTACTTCCAAGAAGCAGGCAAAAGTAATGACATTACAAGAAAAAGTTGAATTGCTTGATATGTACTATAGATTGAAGCTTGCAGCCGTGGTTGCCCATTATTTCAAGATAAATAAATCTAGGGTAAGGACCGCTATCAAAATAAAATAAAATAAAATAAAATAAAATAAAATAAAATAAAATAAAATTTGTGAAGGTATCACTACAGCTATGCAAGCAGGTGCAAATACCTTACACTTTTCATGAAATATCTTTTCATCTTAGAAGCTTTTATGTGGGTGCAGCATTGTTATAAGAAAGGAATATCCATAGATTCTAATATGGTTCAAGAAAAAGCGAAGACATCATAGACAACTAAAAGCTAAAGGCTTTTCATTGTAATAATACAGCATATAATACATATAAAAATATATGTGAATCAACTGTTTAGTCATAAGAAGGCTTCTGGTTAACAGTAGACTATTAGTGGTTAAGTTTTTGGCAATCAAAAGTCATACATGGGTTGTTTAATATGTGGAGGGTTGGTGCTCTTAACCCCTGCATTGTTTAGGGTTAGCTGTGCATACATACACACACACACACACACACACACACACACACACATATCTATGCAAAGCTTTTAAGCATTTTCATAATTTTAAATCATTTGTAATTTGTTTTGACTTCTTTTTTATTTGCCAAGTTCTGTCATTCTTCATTTAGTTTATCTGACATCTGTACTCTTATTCCATGATTATTATCAGTAGTTACTTAAGTTTCTACTTTAGAAGAATTTATTAACTTCTGTCTGGACCTTGAAAATAATTTCCTAACTAACTTCTTGTTCATAGCTTCCATATCCACTGATGTTACACACATATTCATAAAATACAATGAACATATCAGGCGTTCATGAGAAACGATATTTACTGCTTTTCCATTATCAACCAAATAAACCTTTTCCACTTTGACCCAAGGTTTGCACGACCCAGTTGCATACAAAATTTCTCTTGTCACCACCCTATATACTTTTACCCAATTATCAAACTTTAGCAAATAAAATTTGCACGGGCCTACATAGGTACGCAATATTTTCCCAAATACACATTCTTATTCACATTGTTTTCACTATCCAGAATAATCTATTGCCCACAGCCAAATGCCTGAATCATACTTGACCTTGCCAGACAAGAACAAATGTAGTTCGCTTGATAAAACCTTTCCTCATCTTTCCAGTTAAAAGTATTCTTTTTGTTCTCTGAACCTCCTGACATTTAAGTGTTTCCTCTTTTACACACCACTCTTGATCTTATATTAGAGAAATTCATGAATATAAGATTATTGTAAGCAGGATACATATCTTAGCACTTTTAAAAATCCTCCACAGCACCTAACACTGAATCTTCCATATTTAGTTTTATGTTTATCATGAATTCATGCGGCGTAAGTTAAGAAGAATAGAGTTATTTTTAACCTTCTGCCAAATTGACAAAATTTACAAGTCTTTTTTCAGTTGAATCAAATTACACAATAATTTATTCAATATCTCCTTCATATCTAGCTCTCTATTTTCCACCAGCTATTTAATGGAGCTTTTCTAACTCGGGCTAATTTATAAAATCGGATATTGTTTTAGCTCTGCCTCTTTCTTGTCATCATTCTTATATTTTAGTATGTATCTGCAGTACTTATTTTTCTCTGAGAATATAATTATATCATTGATTTGAATGTGAACATTGCACTTATTACTCTTAGAATCATTTCATCTCAAAGTGAAAGAAGAATCTCCCTAAGAATCTAGAGTTAAAAAAGAAGTCTAGAGAAATACTTGCAAATGAAAGTGGTAACTGTCTACATAACTCCATTCTCTAACTTAGCCAGTTTTAAGTATTAGGAAAAAGTTTAGTTTTCTGCTAAGAAATTATATAAAAACTGATAAATAATTTAGAGCATAGATTGGATAAAGATGTAACTTGAAAGCTGGAACTAAAATGGAAAAGAACTAAATGTAAAAACGCCTTATCAGAAATAGTCAAGACAAGAGCAGAGATTAACGTTATCATTAATAGAGTTCATGTGGCTATTGCTTATTCTTTCCCAGACTGGTCAGCACTTCTCCATATTTTTTGTTTGTTTGTTTATTATTTATTTATTTATGGAGACGAGTCTTGCTGTGTCACCCAGGCTGGAGTACAGTGATGTGATCTCGCCTCACTGCAACCTCCACCTCCCTGGTTCAAGAGATTCTCCTGCCTCAGCCTCCTGAGTAGCTGAGACTACAGGCTTGTGCTACCATGCCCAGATAATTTTTGTATTTTTAGTAGAGATGGCTAACACCAAGTTAGCCAGGCTAGTCTTGAACTCCTGACCTCAGGCAATCGCCCACCTCAGCCTCCCAAAGTGCTGGGATTATAGGTGTGAGCCACTGCACCTAGCCCACTTCTCCATATTTTTTATCCAAATACCTAAGTATTTTCCTAGAAGCATATTCTTTTGCAATGATTCTGCCTTCAAGGACAATGATCACTAGTTTTCTACAAGGTCATTTTTGACAAGCTACCCAGATAAATCACATATGCAACAGTATTTGCATTGAGCACTTGATGTGTGTCTGGTGTGTTCTACACACTTTTGATACTACTATCCTAATAAGGCATTGTTATACCCTCATTATTTGAACCTCCCAATTGAATGGAAAGAATATAAGCAAGTAAATACATAGCTTTTTAGATATTTTGAAATTGTAATAATTCTAAATAAAGTAAGATAATATATGACAGTGTAGCCGAAGGCTGGAAGGGCAGTGTGTTTGTGTGTATATGTATGTGTTTGTGTGTATGTGTATGTGTGTGTAATTAGAAAGGTCAAGAAAGTTGTCTTTCGTATGTACCATTTGAGCAGGAAGCTTGAATGCAATGAAGGGGTGGGCTGCATAAACATCTAGCATTGGTACAATCCTTCTTTACTCATCACTTTCCAGACACAAAACACTGTATTGTTTAAATAAGGTAAAGGAATTTGAGCATGAAGAGTATCTGAGATAATACTTTGACTCTATTTTGCACACCCTGTGAGGTTTATAGCTTAATCCAGAGCTATTTGTATCTTTGCATCAACATGCACATTGATTGCTTAAGAGATATAGAATCTTGCAAGTTTTTAATGTTAGACACTCTTTCTTAGATTAGCTTTTGTTGATATAAATGAAAATAAAATCCATTTCAACCCAAAGAGACAGGTAGTTGCTCCTTATTATTTAAGACAGGTTTGACCATAATATCTTCATTCTAAGATGGCATCATTTTTCTTTTTTTGAAATAGCATCACTTTAAAAACAGCTTAATAGAAGAAATGTTAGCATTGTGTAGAATATAGATATAAATATATATTAATGTGTAATAACATATATGTAATATTAGCAATGTTAACATTGTGTAGAATATATATATATATATATATGTACACATGCATACATAAACTGTATAACTGGGGAAAATCTTGTACTTTTTCTGGTTACTTTGAGTGAATATCATAATAAATGTTTGCATCTAAGCTGTTGTGTTTTTTTTTTTTTTTTTTGCATACATACAAGAATAATAGTGTTCAACAGTTAAAGAAACAATAGCAACAACCCCTCCCATGAAGGGGGAAAAAACTTCAACATTTCCAAGATATTTGTTAATTTATTTGCCTTTCATTGTGTTGTCTGATATATAACTTTACGTGTAGTTAGAAGAAAGTTTCACTTTAAGATCATCAAAATATTTTTAGAAGGCATTTTAATGTTCTTATTATCAAGAATTAGGGTTAAATCTTTAAATTAAACTTCAATTTGGTTCTGTTACCAATGCGAATAAGTCAAGCACGGTAAAAATCAGTGGATGATATACTTTCGTGTATTACAACCTTCACTCTGGTACATAATTTATTCCTGTTACGTATGCAAACTACTCATTAAATTCAGAGTGGACATATAGTAATAACTCTATTTTTTATTATTGCTGATTATATTTAATACTTTTAAGAAGTACAATATACCCTGCTTGAATTGCTGTGTATATTTTCCAACAGCCCCGGACTCCCATGCCATTCATAAAGGTTCATTTCAGCTTTCATGCACTGAATTAATACTGGTGTCAGATTAGTTCACTTTTGCGACTACTTCTTAATGCCACATTGTGTTGTGCTGAAAATCAACTAAAAATTGGTCATCTGGTTTCCCTGATTTAAAGATCTCTTGCTGGTCTCATCCTAGTCAGGCCTCATTGTTCTTCAAGAGCACAACCATTCTCTCAGTGCTGAGGTCTAACTTAGATCTTCGATATGGCAGCCATTAAATTACAATTTCAGACTCAGTTATCTTTCTTCTTTCTGCCTGCTAGGATTAGTTCCTGTAACTTCTACTTGAGAGACTCTTAAAATACTCCCCCACATTTTTTCTCATGTATAAACAGAAGTAGTCAAACTGCTTGTCTGTCTTAATTTTACTCCCTTTCTCCAAATCCTCATCCTGTGCAGGGGGAAACGTTTAGTGATTTCTGTGAACCCGAACTTTCCTCACCGTGATAGCTTTCACTCAATAACTTGAGTAGATCTGCTGCCACTTTCTCTTCTAATGGAGGCCAATCTTGGTGTGATGGTTAATTTTAGATGTCAATTTGACTGGTAAAAAAGATGCCCATACAGCTAGTTAAGCAATGTTCTTGAATATCACTAAGAAAGTAGCTTTGAAGTGTTCTTGCCACAAAAAATAAGTATGTGAGACAATACATATGTTAATTAGCTCAATGTATTCATTCCAAAATGTATACATATTTTAAGACATTATATTGTACACAATACAGATGTATAATTTTGTTAAGTAAAAATGAATTTAAAAATAAAATAAGTCCACATTATTGTGGGTGTACCTATGATAATATTTCCCAAAGAGATTAGTTTGAATCGGTAGACTGAGTAAAGCAGATGGCTCTCCCCAATGGCGATGGGCCTCATCTAACCCACTGAGGTCCTAAATAGAAAAAAAAAAAGGCAGAAGAAGTGCAAATTTGCTTTCTATTTCAGTTGGGACATCCATCTTTTCCTGCCTTTGGACATCATCAGCACTCCGGATTCTCAGCCTTAAAACTCAGACTGGGACTTACACCAACACCCGCCAAATCCCTACTCTTCCACCTCTGTTCTCAATTTAATCTCCTGCACTTGGGTTGAATTACACCACCAGCTTTCCTAGTTCTGCAGCTTGCTAACATCAATAAGATCATGGGACTTTGTTTTCAGCTTCATAAGCATTGGATGAGCCAATTCTTGTAATAATCTCTCTCTCTCTCTCTCCCACCCCCCCCATCCGTGTGTGTGTGTGTACAGAGATGCTGGTGGCATCAACTAAGATATATATATTTGTTCGTTGTTTCTGAAGAAGTCTGCCTTAATGAACTTGGTGTTTCCAAGACAGCATTCCATGCATGTATGCATTCTTATTAACTACTCTCATTAAAGAAAAGGAAGTGCAAACACATAGGTGTAATCTCTGCCAGAATATCCCCTCTAGTAGTTTCCCTACAGTGCTTCTCTGCCAAGAGCCTGGCAAATTTATTTTGGCATTCATTACAAGATATCCTGATTTCAGAAAAAATGTGAGAAATGTGTTACTTAGACTTTGGCAATGTATTAGGAAGAGTCACCACTTTCATATTATGTCCTCCAGCTGAATTTAGAACCGCTGAATTATGTCCTAAAAGAAATTGAATGGGAAAAATAAGAGATACATTTTTTGATTAGCATGTTCAACTCGTCTCACTCCTTAAGGGAAAGTGGCACTGTTATCTACTATTTTATTCAAGCCAGGAAACTGTATCATCAGACTTCTGCCTTTTCGTTTTTCCTGTCTCCTACACCTAATCCATCACCACATCGTGTCAAGGCTGTCTCCTAAATATGATTCACACTGGTCCATTTCTTTTCCATTTCTGCTGATATACTTTAGTCCATGCCACCAGCATCTCTGGCTTGAATTGCACTAATGGCCTCCAACTAGTGTTTCTGCCTCCAGTCGTGTTTGCAAATCAAATCCATTTTCTACACTGTAGCCAAAATGTTCTTTTTAGAGTACAAATCTGATCAAGTCACATCTCTAGTGAATTATATTAGTGGCTCCCCAGTGTTCCCAGAATAAATCTCTGTACAGCTTACTAGTCTCCTCATGTTATGGGCCCTATTTGCCTTCCCAGCTTCAACCCCTAGCACTCAATACCCAATAATACAGTAAACTGAACTTCTGTCCCGGGAGTTTCATACACTGTTGATCTCTCTGAATGGAATGTCCTTCTGCCTTCTCTCCCTATCAAGCCCTGACTGGTCCTTTTCATCCTTAACTAAGATGCCATTGCTTTAGGAAAACCGTCCCCAACTCTCCTGAGTTTGTCCCAATGTATGTCCTTAATAAAATATTTATCATTTTGTGTTAGATTGCTGGTTTTACTAACTTCTTTTTATCTATAAGCATGCTGGTATTGGGTAGAATGCAATAAAAGGACCTTTGATTCTTAGTCCATAAAAAAGGAAGTAGTAGCAAAAGTGAACTAATCTGACACCAGTATTCACTCATGCATGAAAGCTGAAATGAACCTTTATTCATATGTATTTATTGATATTTATTTTAAGTAGTCTGCATGTCAGTGCCATTAAATGGATTGTATAATCTCCCATTTTCCTCAGTCTTCACCACTGCCTTTCTTCTGTACCTGCTCTCCACTTTAATCACTTACATTTCTTCTAGAGACATTTAATATTGTGACCCGTACATGAATGTGTTAATTCTTTGGTGCCGTTTCCTCTTTAGAGTTATATCCCGTTTGGCTCAATAAATATTTATTGAGTAAATGAATTATCATCAGTGTGAGTTACACATAAATAACTTTTCATATTACCTATAGCTTATTAACAGAAAAAATATGCTTATCTGAAATGGCAAGACTTACACCTGTTTGCTTAATTTTCATTGTGGACATAAAGTGAATTTTTTTTACCACCAATTATAAGTTGCATTATTCTCTAGAGCATTCACTTCACAACAGTCTTTATGTTATTAGGGGTAAAAACCAAAAGTGTGGGGAGGGGGTTTAAAATTGGTAAATATGCTTATGAGAATTTTGAGAATGTAATACAACAGACTCCCCCCGCCCCAAAATTTGCTTACCAAATATCTACATTCTTTATATCAGATATGAAACAAAAATATACCTTAAAATTAAATTACATTTTGTGGGTGTGTTTCTGGTTATACTAACCAGCTTAGAATAACTTGGAATCAAAACAGCTTAAATTTAAAAATGATGTTTACTTTTCAATATTTTTAAACATTGGAATTTCAATTATTTATATGAATTAAACTAGAGTAGCATGAGCAACATTTCTTTATAATGCTTTGAGAAAATTTTTACAAAATGTCATGTAATAAATATAACCTTTAAAATCTAATATCTATCATTTTGCCCACTGAATTGGGTTGAATAGTGTTCTGAAAAACTTAATATCTATTTGGTACCTCAGAATGTGACCTTATTTGGAAATAGCATTTTTGAAGATTTAATTATTTTTAAGGACCTCAAGATGAAACCCTTCTTGATTTAGGGTTCTAGGGCTGGTGTTCTTATAAAAGAGAAGAGGACACACAGAGACAAACAGGAAAGAGGTCATGGGAAGGTGGAGGCAGAAATTTATAAAGCCAAGCAATTCCAGGAGCCACCAGGACCTCAAAGAGGCAAGGAAGGATTCTTCGTTAGATCCTTTGGAGGGAGTGTGGTCCTGCCGACACCGATGATTTTGTACTTCTGGCTTCTGGAATTATGAAAGGATACACTTCTGTTGCTTTAAACCAGCGGTTTCCAACCCTTGGGCCATGGACCAGTACCTGTCCATGGCCTTTTAGGAACTGAGTGGCAAAGCAGGAGGTGAGTGGCTGACCAGTGTGCATTACCACCTGAGCTCTTCCTCCTGTCAAATCAGCAACAGCATTAGATTCTCATAGAAGCACAAACTCTGTTGCGAACGGCGCACACAAGGGATTTAGGTTGCGGGCTCCTTATGACAAGTAAATGCCTAACGATCTGTCACTGTTTCCTATCACCCTGAGATGGGACCGTCTAATTACAAGAAAACAAGCTCAGGGCTGCCACTGATTCTACATTATGGTGAGTTGTGTAATTATTTCATTATAAATTACAATGTAATAATAATAGAAATAAAGGGCACAATAAATGTAATGTGCTTGAATCATCCCCAAACCATCTCCCCATGCCACATCTGTGGAAAAACTGTCTTCTACAAAACCAGCCCCTGGTGCCAAAAAGGTTGAGGACCACTGCTTTAAACCACCCAGACGGTGAGAATGTGTTATCACAGCCCTAGGAAACCAATATAGCTGTCAAGCACACACTCCTCTGAGGATATGTTTTATCTTCATTCATTTTCCTATAATTTTGAAATTTTCTGTTGAAAATCATTCTATGCTTTTGAAAGCATTATAGTTCAGTTTGGCAGTTTTCCAGTACAATGACCAACTACATTTCTAAAATAATACACAATGTTCTATTTTTATCTACATTGATAAATAGTACCATGAGAACAATATATACAGATTTTAAACAACTGTATTTAATTTCTAGCCCAGCAAATTAGAAAAATTGCAGATACACTTAAAACTTTGTTCATTCAGGTGGGATGCAAATCATATTTATTTATTGAATCACTTTTTTAAATTATACTGAACTAAAATGTGTTATCTGCATGATACTTTCTAGGCTCACTATTTTCTTTTTGCTATTCCATTAGAGGAAGATATACTGAAACATGCAGGAATTATATATTTAAACCTTATATTTGAGTATCACCATATTTTTTAATTCCATTATAATATTAGGCCCAATGAAAAGGTCATGTGAAGGAACAGCAACAAAGAAGCCATCTGTAAGCCATGAAGTGGACCCTCATCAAGAAACAAATCTGGCACCTTGATGTTGAACTTTCCAGCCTCTGGAACTGTGAGAAATAAGTGTCTGTTTTTAAGTCACCCAGTTTGTGGTGTTTTGCTACCTCAGCCCAAACTAATACAGTAATCTTATGTTTTCAATTACCAGAAGCAGTGACATTCAGCAGAAATATGAGTTGTAGGAAATAACAAATTTCCAATATAGTATAGGTTTGTGCTTAAGATAGCGAGTTGTGGCAACTATACTCAAACACTAGCATGCACTGGAATCACCAGGGGGTCTTTCTAAGACACAAATTGCTGGGCTCTGCCCCAGAGTTTCTGATTTGGCAGGTTCTGGTTGGGGCTCAAGATTTTTCACGTGTAACACATTCTCAGGTGATGCTGATGCTGTTGGTTTGGGTGCCATACATTGGGAAACTGTAGAGTACAACATGAAGAGGCCTAGATCTGAATTCTAAATTATGACTGTTTTGTTGTTAATAACTCTATGATCTGAGTAAATTTTATTAATTTCCTTATCTATAAAAATAAGGACATTAGAAAATGTCATCTATCATATAGTGTTATGTTAAATAAAATCACATATTCAAAGCACATAGATCAAGGCCTACCACATAATAAATGTTCAGTAGAATATTTATCTTACTCCAATCATTTACTTACTTCTCCCAAAGTTGGTCAACACTGAAACTCTAGAGTGTTAACTCATACCACATAGTTTGTTCTAAGGTTGTGTGTGTGTGTGTGTGTGTGTGTGTGTGTGTGTATGTGGTAAGGGAAAGAAAGATTTCTATGCAAATTTATCCAGAAACATTTATCACATTTGTTAATATTTTTAAAAATATGATTAGCATTATGTACATTTTCCCTTTTATTCTGGGGCTAAGTAATGCAGCCTGGAGCCACCGTAAATTTTAATACTATAAGCCATCGTTCAGAATTCAGATTATCAGAATGATCAGTTTACATTAATCAAATGTTACTACAGATTTAATATAAAAAATAGGTATCTTCTTATTTTATTTATTTATATCTCCTCCTCAGCATCTAGCACAGTAATCTGGAAACAATAACTGTTTATTAAATGTCTGTTACAATTTTCAATTCTATTAATCTTTTTTTTTATTTGTAACACTCAGGAAAAGGGGGAAACTGTGAAGAAACACAGATACCTTATCTGAAGAATAAAATTTTGTGATTTTATTGATTTCATCCCATTTTGGTTATAATTACATTATTCTCTCAAATGCAAATCTGGCTGAAGATGTTTTGATCGGCCTCTTTCATATGCCTAACATATCTAAGAACCATGAAGTTCAACAGCTATCTTCCCAGTCCAAAAATTTAAAAAATCTTTAGCTATCATAATTATTCAAAAAGGCAATCCATTAGTTCACACAACAAATTGGTTTACAGCAGCAGTATATAGTCAGAGAATAAAGTTCTATCTTGGAGTAAAGGTAGAATATTTATTAAACTTGGGAGTGATAGGAACCATACTGCCAAAGGGATGGACTGCCTCATATAAATAAAAACTTTCAAACCCTGAAAAGAAAATAGTAACCAAGTTTTATGTGTTTATGTCTCAATGGCGAAAGTTCCCACTGAGATTAATATTAACATTGTAAATCATAGTAAAACATAACATTAACATTTTTAATTGAAAAAATAAAGAAAAGAAGAATATCTTTTTTTAGCCTGGGACTATAAACCCGAAGACCTTGACTACATTCCATTTAATGTGGCCCAGTAAATATCCATTTCATCATCTTGTTCCATGCTTTCCTACTTCTATCTTCACTTGCAAATCTATTTGTTTTAATTTTTCTATGGTAATAAATTTATATATTTTCTTTCTTTCTAAATTGTAATTTATTTATTCACTTATTCAACAATTATTTATTTTTAATAACATGATGCAGTACTGTATAAACTTATGTATCAAATGAGGTGATCAAAATATTTGAATGATACATGCTCACTTATAATGCATCCCTTTAGTAATAAAATAATTATTTCCAAAATATATTTTGTAAATTACTCTGTAAAAAAAATACATATTAATAATTAAGTTTCCATGACTTTTTTCTTTGAATAATTAAGCTAGAATGGATTACAAGACATTATTTTTGCTCACAATTAATTTTATTTAATCCTATGGACTTTTAATATGAAACATAGGTAAAATTGGTTATTAGAACTTAAAAATGAATATGAATATGTGGCTGTGAAGAAATACACCGTTTTCAATCAGGTTTGTTGATTGATTTGGAAAATTAATTGTTGCAGTTATAATTATTAAGAAAATAAAATTGGATTGATGCAGTTAAACTGACTCTAAAACAATATTTACACTAAGGTCGTCCACATATTTCAAGAAACATACCAGGTCACTATAAATTAATAAGCTTGTAATTCAATAAGGGATTATATATTATGAGATGATATAAAATAAATATAAAACCAAATTGTCGCTACTAACACCATTTAAGGGGCTTTCCCATATAAATTTGATGTTATAAATGTTTATTGTTAAATACAATAGCCAGTAACCATATGTGACTAAATTTAAATACAAATTAACTAAAATTACATAAAATCAAAAATGTAGTGCTTCGGATGCTTAAGCCACATTTCAAGTGCTCAATAGTCACATATGACTAACAGCTACCAAACTGGATGGAGCATATATAGAACATTTCCATCATTGCAGAAATTTCTGTTGGGCAATATTATAATATTTTTCCTTATATCTTTATAGTTATTTTTAAAACAATGTTTCACATTTGAAATTTTATTTCATAATACTGTATGAGCCATGGGTGAGTTTACATGCTAGGTAATTATTTATTCCTGGAATATAAAATGCATTTTAATACTTTGTTTAAATAGGTTACTCTTTTATATAAATTATTTTAGGAAAGATTTTTATATATTCAATAAAAATGTATATAAAGATGCAATATTTGATTAAATTATTATAGCTTAAATAGCTTGGTGACAGATTTGGAAAGTTTGGTGGAACCAACCCAGTAACAGGCAAAATAAATGTAAGCCAAGTGAGAGTACTAGATAATTTATGTCCAGCAGTGGACCAGAGAATATAAGCATCAGAACTGCATGTTTCTTCCTTATAGAAATTGTACTTATGATACCACTGTGATTCATGATCACCTTCTAACTTTTCTGTTTATTGAAAGGATAGTCCTTTAATCATCAAATTAATTAGGGGTTATCAATGTGGCTGATTTCTCACTCTCTATTCTGTCTAGCCTTTCATACAATAATTGCTAACATCATTTGAAAGTTCTCTATGGTACCAGGAAATGATTCACAACTAAGGGAGAATTCATTAACTCACAATCTTCATAATAACTGCATAAGATAGTAACATTATCTTTGCTCTATACTTGAATAAATTGATGATCAATGTAATATAATCATTTTCAAAGCTGTGCAACTACCATAAGCCAGAATATTACACTGACTATTCTGCTTGTAACTGCTACAGGTACTTCCCTTTGTTGGGCTAAACTGAGTTTATTTACACCTCTGAACTAACCTTCCAAAGGGAAGATAACTTACTAATGAAGTGTATGTTTTAAAACATTTGTGATATTCAAAAAGAAAAAAAAAACACCCAAAAGAAAGAGAAAGGAAAGAGATTGTAAAGTAGCACAGAGAGAATCAAAACACAGAAAAGAAAAAGAGAAGGAAGGAGAAAGAAAGGAAGAATGAGTAAGAGAGAAAATAGAATAATGAAAAGTTAAGAAAATATGAGAGACTGTAACTAATGACAAGAAAACAAAAGCAAAACATGGATTTCTGCCCATCAGTGTGCAGTTCTCAGTGTGAACATTATTGATACATACATTCTAGACAGTACATTCTAGACAGTATTGTGTAACAAAGCCCACTCCTTCAACAAATACTGTGGACACTTGCTAGTTTCTAGACGCTCTCTAGGTGATTAAGATACAAGAGTGAACGAAATAGACTAATGTAATTTCATTTTCATTCTAATGGAGGGAAAAAGCTACTAAACATAATAATGTGTATGATTTTAGATATGGAAGTCCACTCCGATAAGGTGAAATTTGGAAAAAAAGTCAGGAAATCTGAGGGAGCAGGCAATAAAAAATACAGAAAAAAGCATTCTGTGCATCCTGTTAGATTTGGCTCTGATGATGCAATCTCCCAGGGATTTGCTCATTTAAGTTCCAATAAAGCTTGTCCAGATTTACCAGGCTCTAATCTTTATTCTACTATCTCTTTACTTAGAATCTGAAAAAAAGAAATCACGCAATCTGCTTGCTAAGTGAGCAGTCACCTTTATATCTGAAGTTTTTAAAAATAATTATATTAGGTTTTAAAGATATTCTCTAGTTTTAATTTTCTATCAAAATGGAAAACTTATTATTTCCAACTTCTGTTAGCTTTTATTATCACACTGATGATAGCCTTTCTTGACTTTCATTTTTCCACTTCAATTCCTCTTTTGAAATCATGACCTGCATTTTGTCATTGCCTAATTAAAACCTACCACATAATCTTTGCTCTGTCTTATTATACTCAAACATTTCAATCCGGTGTAAAACAATGAGTGGTTGTAAAAGGAAAAAAAAAATAAGAGGGCTACATTATAGATTAAATTGTGTGTCTCCCCCTACCCACAATTCATATGTTGAAATGCTAATTTTTAGTACTTCACAATCTGATCTTATTTGGAAATAGGGTCATTGCAGATGTAATTAACTAAAGTGAGATAACTAGGGTGGGCCCTAACCTGACATGACTGGTATCCTTATAAAAAAGAAAAAAAGAGAGATTTGAACACAGAGACACACAAAACAGGGGAAAATACCATGTGAAGATAAAAACAAAAATTGATGTTTATAAAAGCCAAGGATCCCCAAAGATTGCCAGAAAATCACCAAAAGATGGCTGCAATGGTTTGAATGTGTCCCCCTAAATTCATATGCTGAAATTTAATTGCCAATGTGATAGTTTTTGAGGGCAGGAAATTTAATAGGTGGTTATGAGGGCTCCTCAACCTTATAAAAGGACTGGAGGAAACCAGCTAGACCCTTTTGCCCCTCTGTCCCTTCTGTCATGTGATGATACACCACGTATTTTCCCTAGAAGTTGCTAGGGGCCTTTTGTTGGAGTTTTTAGGGTGTTCTAGAAAGAGAATCATATTGTCAGTGAAGAGGGATAATTTTATTTCTTCTGTCTCTATCTGGATGACTTTTATTTCTTTCTGTTGCTTGATTATTCTAGCTAGCACTTTCTCACAGAATTAGAAAATCTATTCTAGATTTCATATGAAACCAAAAAAGAGCCCAAATAGCCAAAACAATCATAAAAAAAAAGAACAAAGTTGGTGGCCTCACATCATCTGACTTCAAAGTATATTATAAGACTACAGTAACCAAAACAGTGTGGTACCAGTACAAAAACAGACATTTAGACCAACAGGATGGAATAGAGAGCCCAGAAATAATGCCACACACCTGTAGCCATCTGACCTTCAACAAAGTTGACAAAAACAAGCAATGGAGAAAGAATTCCCTATTCAATAAATGGTGCTGAAATAGCTGGCTAGCCATTACAGAATGAAACTGGACCCGTACCTTTCACTATACACAGAAATTAACACAAGATGGATCAATAATGTAAATGTAAGACCTTAAACCACAAGAATCCTAAAATAAAACCTAGGAAACACTATTCTGGACATTGAGTTTGGGAAAGAATTTATGAATAAGTCCTCAAAAGCAATTGCAACAAAAACGACAATTGACAAGTGGGACCAAATTAAATTAAAGGACTTTTACACAGTAAAATAAACTACTAACAGAGTAAACAGACAATCTGCAGAATGAGAGAAAGTATTTGCAACTATGCATTTGACAAACATTTAATATCCAGAATCTATAGAGAACTTAAATAATTTAACAAGCAAAAAATAAGCAACCCCATTAAAAAGCAGGTAAAGACACGAAAAGACACTTCTCAAAACAAGATGTACAAATGGTCAACAAACATAGGAAGGAATGCTTCACATCACTAATCATTAAATACGTGCAAATGAAAACTACAATGAGATACCATTTCACACCACTAAGAACAACCATTATCGAAAGGTCAAAAAACCACATATGCTGGCAAGGCTGTGGAGAAAAGATCATTTAAATACTATTGGCTAGAATATATATTAGTTTAGCCACTGTGGAAAGAGTTGCTCAAACAACTAAAAGTAGAAGTATCTTTCTATCCAGCAATCCCATTACTGGGTGTATACCCAAAGGAAAATAAATCATTCTACCAAAAAGACACATACATTTGTATGTTCATTGCATCACTACTCACAATAGCAAAGACATGAAATGACCCTGGGTGCCCATCAATAGTGTGTTGGTAAAAGAAAATGTGGTACATATATACTATGGAATAGTACATAGCCATAAAACGAATAAAATTATGTCCTTAGCTGCAACGTGGATGAAGCTGGAGGCTGTTCTCCTAAGTGAATTAACACAGAAACAGAAAACCAAATATTGCATCTTCTTGTAAGTGGGAACTAAATGTTATGTACACATGGACATAAAGATGGGAACAATACAAATTGGGGACTACTAGAGTAGAGAGAGAGGGAGCAAGGGCTGAAAAACGAACTATTGGGTACTAGGCTCACTACTTGGGTAATAAGATTAATCGTACCCCGAAACACAGCATCATGCAATATCCCCTTTAATAAACCTGTACACATACTCCCTGTTTCTACAAATAAAAGTTGAAATAAAAAAAATTCTAAGGGTGCCAACTTGGAAGCAGAGACCAGACCCTCACCAGACACCGAATATTCTGGAGACTTGATCTGGAACTTCCCAGTTCTGTGAGAACTGGGAAAGAAATAAATTTCTTTACTTAAGAAATTTATTTAATAACTGTGATAAATAAATTTCTATTGTTTATGTCTCACAGATTTTAGCAGAAACAATGGACTAAGACACCAGGGAAAAAGCATGTATCAGAGTCTCTCTCATAGTTTTCAGAAGAAACCATCCCTAACAAGACCTTTATATGGACTTCTCGGCCTTGAAAACTGTGAGATAATAAATTTCTGTTGTTTAAACCACCCGATTTGTAGTACTTTGTAACAGCAGGCCTAGCAAACTAAAAGAGGCTAAAACAAATTTAAACAACCTGAATTACTTCAGTTAGGCTATTTTTTTTCTTACTTCAAATGAAGAAAGTAGAATATTATTGAATGAGAAAAAACAAATTCATATTAGTAATTACTTTCTTCCATAAGGTAATATTCCATATTGTCTTTTTGATTCTGACATTTTGTTTTGTTTCATGATATTTTGCATATTCCAAATAAACAGATTAGTTGATATTTTAAAACCTTAGTGAATGAAAAGTTTGACAAGGGAAAATTAAGCAAGTGCAAGTTAATTATTTCCACAGAGTCACAGGACTTTCAACAGCAGTCACAAGATTGGTACTCTTAGCAGTGTGACTTTAGAGCCCTGCTTCTACATATGAGGCTTTAATTATTCTCTAACAAAGCGAAAGAAGATTGAGGTCAGTGTCAGAAAGTAAGTGTGCTCTTGTAGAAGAGTTGATGAATTGAGGTCCACTGAAGTGCCTGAAATTTAAAAAGTAGTAGAAAATGTAACATATAATAAAAACAGATTTTTTTAAAACTTCCTATGAACCAAGAATTCTGCAAAATGTGCATGTATACAACATTTGATCTCCACAATCAACAGTAACCATTATTATTTACATTTCATATAGTAAAATAAAGTCCATAGAGATTATAAGTTTCTTGAAGCAGGTCACAAAATTAGTTAGAGGCAATTCTAGCATTCCAATTCAGGTAGCCTAAGGCTAGAATCCAAGAGTTGAATAAATCTAGCCAGAGCTAGAAAAGTCAAGGATTATTATCCTCCCTTAACAAAAGTAGAAACCAAACAAACTTACCAACCAGACAAACAAGTGAAAAATACAGCAAGCATAATGACGTTTCCTGTTACCGCTCTTCATCAGATTCTGCATTCTCATCTGTGGCACAAGAACAAAATAATCATAACACATAGTAGCCAGGATCTATTTAACTGCCTTTTAATTTTTTAGCAACTTTTGATATTTACATGGTAAATGATTTTAAAAACTATTATGAAGCATAATTCATAAAGTAAAAGAGCAGACAGCATGAATATATAGCTGGCTGAATTGTGACAAAATGAACCAAAATGGACCACCACCATGTCAAGGATAAAACTTTGCACGTCAGATCCCTCCCTGTGCCTCTCCTAAATATGTTTCTCTACCTCTGCACCACATGTCGATACCATTATGCTTCTAGTATCTTGTTATATTCTGTATTTTAAAAGTTTATTTAAATAGAATCAAATAAAATACTAGATATCCTTATGTCAACCTTGTTGTAGAACATTATTTAAAGAATTGCCCTATGTAATTTACTTTTCAATTTTATCACTGCATAGTATGTACAACTTATTGATCTGTTTGACAATTCTGAAATTTAGGCATTTCTAGAGTTTTGCTATTATGTAAAATGTGACTATGAACATGCCTGTGTGTGACCCTTGGTACATATGTGTACGTTTGTTTGTTGGGTATGTGACTAAGAGTAGAATGATTTGATTATAGGTTACACATATCAAAGTTAATACACAATTCTAGTTTTTAGCAGTATTTGCAATAGTATGGACAGTGACAGTATTGCATTGATAATTCTCCTTGCTTCACATGCTCACCAACATCAGGTTGTTATCAGTCTTTTCACTTTATTCATTTTGCTGGTCATGGAAATAGTGTCTGTATTTTAATTTTTATTTCCCATGTTAGTAGTAAGCTTGAGATCATTTTGTATGTTTATTGGTCCTTTAGTCACCATGTTTCATGAAGTGCCCAATGAATCTAATTTTCTATTGGTTTATCTGACTGTTTTTTCAATTTGCAAAAATTTATTGTTTATTATTTACTTATTTCAGACAGAATCTCACTGTGTTGCTCAGGCTAGAGTGCAGTGGCACAATCAGGGCTTACTGCAGCCTTGACTTCCCAAGTTCAAGCGATCCCTGGACCTCAGCCTCCCGAGTAGCTAGTACTACAGGTCTGAGCCTCCACACCTGGCTAATTATTGAATTTGTTGTAGAGATGGGGTTTCACTATGTTACCCAGGCTGGTCTTGAACTCTTGAGTTCAAGTCATCCTCCTGCGTCAGCCTCCCAAAGTATTAGGATTACAGGCGTGAGCCACTGCACCCAGTCTATTATTTATTTTGAATATATTTAAACCTAAAAGAAAATCATCCCTTGTTGTTCATTGACGTTGCAAATATATTTCACTTTGTGGCTGGCCTTTCACTACTCTTAACCCATAATTTGATGCTCAGAATTTCTTAATTTTAACGTTGCAATTTAAATGTCAGTTTATTTTTATCCTATTTAAGAACACTTTAAGGACATGAAGATTTTCTCTTATAATATCATCTTTATTATTTTGCCTTTAACATCTGACAGTTTATCTTTGCCATTTGCCATTGATATCTACAATCCACACGGGATTGATTTTTGTTTAGGGTATGAGGTATAGGTCAAGTTTCATATTTTTAACGGTAGATATTGAATAGAACAGTCAACTCAGCACAGTTGACCAAAAACACTGTCCTTTACCCACTCTTGTAGTGCCACTTGTCATACATTAACTATATAAATTCCCAGTAGATGCGTGGTTTTCTGCCTCTTTAGTCTATCCTGCCCTGCTATTTGACTACCTTTGCATTAAAACCACCATGTCTTGATTACTATAGCATTATAGTAAGTTTTGATAACTGGAACAATTTCCTCAACCTTGTTATTCTTCAAGAGTGTCTTGGTTAATTTTGCTCATTTCAGTGTCCATATAATTTTTTTTTTTTTTTTTTTAAGACGGAGTCTCGCTCTGTCGCCCAGGCTGCAGTGCAGTGGCACGATCTTGGCTCACTGCAAGCTCCGCCTCCTGGGTTCACGCCATTCTCCTGCCTCAGCCTCCCGAGTAGCTGGGACTACACGTCCATATACATTTTTAAATCAGCTGCATCAAATTAAAATTATAGATCAATTTAGAGAGATTTGGCATCTTAGCAATATTAAATTTTTCAGTTCATGAAAATGCATTTTTTTAAAAAAATTAATAGAGTTATAAGATCTATTTTTGTGGCTTCCTGTATATTTTGTATTTTGATACTGCTCATATTACATATAAAATACAACATTTGATTACTGTCTTATATGCAATGCCTGCTAAATTGACTTGGTAAATAAATGATTTATTTGAAAATTGTTTTGTATTTTTGTATATAATTATATAACTGCAAATAACAATAGTTTCTTTCTTTACAATTCTAAAACAACCTTAAATCTTTTTTTGTTATATTGTCTAGGAACTCCAGTACAGTTCAGGAAAATAAGCTGTGATAGGAGACCTTTTATTGCTGATATTGTGATTCTTGTAACTTTTTATCATTAAGTATAATATTTTCTATAGTTCATATGTAGTTACACTTATCAGATTTTACACAGTCTTCATTATTTTTGGTTTGTTCAAGCTATTTATCAAAAATTTTTGTTTAAAATTTCATTAAAATATTTGCTCCTTTTTAATTAATCAAATATTTTGTATCTGTATTACATTCATCTGTTTAATTACATTGATTTAATTTAAATGTTAAATCAACTTCATATTCCTGGAGTAACTTGAATTAGTTGCAATATATTTTTCTCTTTATTATTCTTTCTATATACAGTTGTATTTGTTCTGCTAATATTCTGTTAAAGGATTTTTTAAATATGTATATGAATAAGATCAATTTGCATTTTGTTTAACAGCTTAGTATCAAGGCTATTCTAGCTTGATAAAATAAATGAAAAAATGTTTCCTCCTTTTTAATTACCTGACAAGGTTTGTGAAAATTGATATGATTTCTTTAAGTTGAATGGTGAATAAACCTCATTGTGAAGTATTTATTTGTTTTTGTTCGATTTCACTGAGACATTTTTTAAAGATTCTGTTTTTGAAAATGGTGTTTTATTTCTGGATCAATTTCAGTAAGTTGTATTTTCAAGGAGATTATTCATTTCATCTGAAATTTTAAATTCATTGACATCATTATTTATGATATCATTTTTGATAGTTGAAAATAACATTTTATTGATAAATGTAACACAAATAGAGAAATATAAAGACAAATGTAGTTTATATATTACCATTAAGCAAATACTCTTATGACCATCACAGTTTGTAACTTTTTTAATACCTTGGGTCATAGGGTGGGGATATTAATATCAACTTTTCAAAATATCTACAAAGGAGTACAGGGTTAATCTGAAAAAAACATTGCAGAAAGGTACCATGTTGGGGTGAGCATGACGTGTCTGTTTACATGGTGCAAATTGTGAAGACCTCATTGGCTAGTGTGAAACGTGGTTTTTGACAGTGCTTGAAAGAAAATTCAGGTAAATAAATTGAGGAGAGTTTAGAAAACAATGAAAGTCTAGGATTTTTTTGGAGGCACTGTTTGATTTTGAATTATATAAGATATTTAATGTTTTCAATCTTTTATGGAACAACGAAGATAGCTCTCACAAAGATAGCTTTTTCTATCATTTACTTGTGATTCCTTTTATGTAACATACTCTCAGGTTGGAAAAGCAATGGAAAATGAATGAAATTAATATATTATTCATAGGTACTAGTACTTTTATTCTACATAGACTTCCTTAATTGGAATGTTTTTAAACAAAGAATTTATTTTGGCTAATTAAATTCACACTATGTGAATTATATGCATCATTACTAAACAATGACATAAACTCAACTAAACAGATGTTTACCTGAAGCAGGCATATTTTGGCCACTTATCCCTCTGGCTTGGAAGAACCATCTGGTCAAATGTTTTTACAGTATTTTATAGTAGTTATGATGTTAAGTCTGTGAGAACAGACAGGCACAGATGCAGATCTTGTTTCTGTCATTTACTACAAGTGGAACCTCAGATATATCATATGCTTCAGTTTCTCCCTATGTAAAATTCAGATAATATTATTTCATGGGTTTGAGGTGATATGAATAACATCTATCACTTATTGATCTTTTACTATATGTGCAAAGCTCTAAGTTATTTACACACACTAGTTCTCATGAAGTATGTTATGATTTAGGCTTTTGCTCTAGAAAGAAATGAATAGATTAGACTTATGTGGCTGTTTTTAATTTGAGTACTCTATTTCTCTTTGGTCTACTTAGTGGGCAGAAAAAAATTACAAACAAGAGACGTTTTAGTCTTCCGAAGATGGTGAGCAAATGCAAAGAATGTAAATGGGGCAAATTACTTTTAACTCATCTGAGAGAGGAAAAGGAGTTGAAATTAGAGGTGCTAATAAATAAATGCAAAGCTGTAGAAACTCCTAGGGAAAGGGTTTTTCATACCAAAACATTATCCTTAATTTTTTAAATTCCACAGTTTACATGGTATTTTATTTTATTTAGGATATCTTATCAAGCACATTTGCCATTCTACCCATCAAATTGATGCCTAATCTATCATTTACAAGGACAGACAGAAGAGGAAATAAACTAAATTCAATCTTTGCAAAGTTTAAATAAGGTACATAATATATATAGTGTGCTTAATTTCGCTTCATACAGTGTTATAGATTACCAGTCTCACACATAGATTATTAAAGAACAGTAGGAAATTGTCATAAAATGTAGATTTTATAATGTTTACTTATATTTTTTTTTTTTACCAGAAAGCAGGTGTTTTGCTTTTAGCAAACTTTTGTTTCTTCACATTACCAACAATCAATAAGTCACAGTCATTAATAAGGAATGCTTTATTGTTCAGAAGCAAGTAATACCCTTAATGAGTTATTATGGATTTAAACATTGTGAATGTGCCACATTTAGTGAATATTTAGGACTATACACATGCAACATCCATGAGATCACAAGTGAGCCTGCAACCAACCAGTTATTGAACTGCACTGGAGCATTTTCAAAGCCTCATTTGCTTTCCTGCCCTCTTCAAAAATGATATAAAAGCTCCTGTTATCCAGGAGTCAAGGACAGAATAACTAGGAAAGTACTTCTTGAAAGCCTTAAGAAAATAAAACAGAGCTTTTCAAAGCTGAGTGTTTATAATATTTAAATTACAGAGGACAAATGAGCGTGATGGTAAAAAAAAAAAAAATCAAATATTAGCTCATTCAGAAAAAGTACTTGGCAATGTTTAATTTTATCCCTGTGATCCCATAAAGGAGTGATAGTTAAAGAAACTGTCTCATCCTTTTATGTTCCAGGAAGCTACCTATTGCAAAGAAACAGCTTTCCCCCTGTGACTTAGATAAGGATTCAAGAATGCTCCCTTGTTTACTTATGAGAAGACCAGGCACAGACCCTTTAAATTCCTAATAAGTGATTAACTCAACTGTTTTTTTCCTGACTAATCAATAGGAACAGAATGCTTCTTAACCAAACTTTAATTAAATTTCTCTGCTTCCCACAGGCCCCTGAACTTTGACCACAAGCTTGAGACTGTATACAAACCCCTCCTTAACAGACCCTCCAAGAATGAGCGAGCCTTCTTCTCTGATATACTACTCTATCACTGCCGCCTTCAACCTGTGATCCTTTTCATCTCACTTTCCCACAACATGTTTTTTCTAGACTTTTTTATTCCCTTTATAAAAGAAAAGCACTTTTCTACCTACCTTGATACACTTGCTAATATCATGGGTAATTGGTATATTCTTCCTATTGTGAGAGTGTGTTACAATAATCTATTCACCTAAAGTCTCTTTTTATCTAAATCCTGATTTGTTTTTTATTTGACATACTTCAGAGTAAATATAACCTATAAAACTTAAGTTTTTCCTGATTTTAAAAGAAATGAATGGATAAGTAAATGATAAATTAAAAAACTAATCTATCAATCAATCCAATGGGAAATTTTGTCATCTTCACTGTAACATTTATTGTTCAAACCAAAATTAAAAGCAAGAATGATCTAGTCATGAATTACTCTACTCACTGCTACTCCTCATCACTTTGGCCTCGTATCTTCTCTCACACACCTTTAATCAGCATTAACATTCTTGACTGTAATGTGCAAGACGTTCATAAAAATGGAAGAATTAACTATTTTAAATGTTTATTTCATTTTGATTCTATTGTGGGCATTTTTATTTCTCATTTCTGCAGGCAAGTAACTTTTTACATAAGTAAACATTTAGAAGTCTGGGTAAGTATTTAATAAATATAATAGTTATTGATAAGAATTAACTATTTTCCTCCAATATAATACCCTCTCTTAGCAGTCACACTAATTATAATATCTGAATAGAATTTGGTTGCTTATAGAAGAATTTCCAAATTCCCCTTTTCAACTTCCAAAAACAAATTAGAGGAGTTGAATTATTACCTGCCATTTATCAAGGAGGAAAATTTTAGTGAAGCTAAAAAAAGTTTCGATTTCACATAAAGTGTGGAATTCTTCTGATTAGTAATATGCTTTCTGTATTAGAAAGTAAAAGCATTGTTTACAATAGAAACTAGTAGTTAGATGTTTGTGAAATGGATTTTTGTTTTCTTGTTTTATAGAGACAGGGTCTAACTATGTTGCCCTGGCCCATCTGGGGCTCTTGGGCTCAAGTGGATCTTTTGCCTCAGCCTCCTGAGAAGCTGGGATTATAGGCATGTGCCAACATAGCCATCATGAAATCGATTTTTTTCCTGGTTGCTAGAAGAATTAAGCTATCACTCTACTGGATGGAACCAATTATCCTTAATCTAAATGTTTGCTGCTATTTCTGCCCTGGCTTATTGCTTTTTGTGAGTCCTTAAAATTTCTCTCTCTCTCTTTTTAAGTAGGTGAGAATAGAATAAGAAATACACAAAATGATATTTACTTATAATTACTGCTAAGAATCTTTCTTTAGTGTCTTGAGAACAAAATTTTTCAGTTTTTTTAAGGCAGTCTTCACTTACTAGGAATTATTCGTCTTTCAACTTTTAATCATTCATTGATCATAAGTCAAAAAGACAAGTACATCTTTTTAAAAGACTCATTTAAAATGTTTCTGTGACAATTGGTGAGATATTGATGCGAAGACAAGAGGAAAATTCTTTGTAGTTACAACGTTTTATCTGGAATTTTGGTTCAACCACTTATTTGCAAAGTAGCATTTAATGAACCATTTAACCTTTCCCTTAAAATCACTTCTCACATCTGTTAAATGGGGTTGATAATCACTACCTCAGAGAGTTTTTGTAAATATAAAATGAAAGCACAAGCAAAGTACTTTATCAAATGCTACATGCCATACAAATGTTACTCACTATTGTACTATAAGGAGCTTAAGGGAATGAGGAGTTCCCCCAGTGACTTAATATTTAATAATTTAATATTTCAGTGAAAATATCTTTTAACCACATTTTGTGTTCGTAAGGGAATTTGTATATTGTGAAAACAGGAAACTTATTAATCAAATATCAATAAGAATGTATCCCACTAGTAATTTTTCACTTTTTCCAGTGAGGATAAGTGTGTGTGTGTGTTTGTGTGTGTGTGTCTGTGTCTGTGTCTGTGTGTGTGTAGGAGTGGGCCAACACAAAACACTTCTCAAAGCCCACACTCGTTTATTAACCCTCATGTTGCACTCTGCCACTTTGGTTCTGGTACTTGGACTTCTACAATTTCAGTGGAATTCCAGCAGGATTATTTAAATAATGGTTAAACTGCTAAGGTTCTGATGAGATTTCTTTCTTGAGCAATTTGGCTCCTATTACAGGTTACTGTGTTTTATATTGAGCATCTGAAAATCCGCAATTGAGCTTTGTACTCTACTTTACACCTATTGCACGTACTATATGGTTTTAACTGCCTTACTTTAGAAGATTCCCAGGAGTTGCTAGGAAACTTTTCTGTGTTCTTTCACTTTTCATATAGCATTAGTATTTCAAATGATAAGGCTATACCTGTGGGTACAGGAGAATGTAAGCAGAATCAAACAATGACAGCAAGGCTATGGCACAGATAACCACCCTCCCAAAGTTTCTTGTTTTTCATGTAGATAATAGGAGATTATACAAGTACATAAAAGAATATTACATGTTTTCTTTAATACAAAATATTTAGCAAAGAGGTTTCGGGAATATATACGTATTCTTGAATATACATATTATTGAATATATATACATATATATAGTTTTTCTGTTCTTGTTCTTTAGATTCTGGTTTTCTCTTAGATCTCTTCAGTACTGCAAGGCAAATTATTTCCAAGGCAAAGATGACTGAGAATTTATAAAGTTTTAAACAAATATTTTTGTCAAAAATACCTGTCTTTCCTATACCTTGTATATAAACTCTTTTTATTTTTTTGGTACAAAATTATCTTCTGTTATTTTGTAAGTTCTTGTTTCTTAAAAAATTAGATAATTTCAAAATAGCAGGAAAAACAGTTCTAATTCATCAAAACCAGTTAAAATAGTAGGTCAATCTGATGTTGTTACCTTTTAGCATTCTTGATTATGTAAACTTTTGGCACCTCATATAAGCAAATATAGCACTCAGGAAAAATTATGAAATAAAATTCATATAGAGAAACAGTAATACAAGAGGTGACTGTTGCTGTATCATATTTATTTTTCATTAAAATAAACGAGAAACTTTTTTGTAC
Source organism: Symphalangus syndactylus (assembly GCF_028878055.3). Classification (NCBI taxonomy): domain Eukaryota; kingdom Metazoa; phylum Chordata; class Mammalia; order Primates; family Hylobatidae; genus Symphalangus; species Symphalangus syndactylus. The sequence continues at coordinate 107,190,082 of NC_072426.2, read as the reverse complement.
ATTTCACTTTCAGAAAAGTAATACTCTTCAATCTTCTGCAAGACATGAATGTGTACGTATTCTAAATAGAAAAACTAGTTCAATCATGACTATTTTTTAGAATAACGTTTCATAATGACACATTTTTCTTAAACTACTGTACTGGTTCTTTTCAATAGCATCAAATGTCATTTTTAAAGGTTAACTGCAAAAAGCCTGTTGAATCTATTCCAGTTTCAAGTCTTTTATTATTTTTCCATGGATGTTTCAAAGTCTTTGTAATACTGCCGAAGCTGTTCATCTGTGATTATACTGCACAGAACTGTGTATGTGTCAACTAATTATCCCAAACAATAGTTAATATGGCAATTCTGAAAGACATTGTAGGACATGATTCTGGGTTTAAAGAAAATATTTATCTGCTTTTAAATATGCTGGTACAGATGCTATAACTGTCTTCTTATTTAGGGAAACATTTCCCCGAAAAGGTAGATTTGATTTTATAATGGTTTGGCCAACATTCTGAGTTTTTTATGCCTAAGACCTATATTCCAATCATTTTATTGTATGTTGAACAACAAAGTACAGATAATTAGGGAATAGTTTAAAAATTGGGTTAAGTGGGAAGCAAAAATTCTATTTTTATTCACCCAAAGATGAAAAATAAAAAAGCTTAATAGTTTCCCTCTCTTCCTTCCTTCCTTCCTTCCTTCCTTCCTTCCTTCCTTCCTCTTTCTCTTGCTCTCTCTCTTTTGTTCTTTAGTAACTAAAATCTCTCTTGGCAAATTACCAGTATACAATACAGTCTTATTAATTCTAGTCCTCATGTTGCAAATCAGGCCTCTAAATTTATTTAGCCTATGTAACTGCATCTTTAAACCCTTTGACCTATGTCTTTCCATTCCCCTTCCCCTCCCTGCAACTACCATTTTACTGTGTTTCTATATGTTCAATTTTACTATTTTTTTTCAGATTCCACATGTAAGTAAAATCATGCAGTATTTTTCTTAATGTGTCTGGCATCTCCCCTTTAGCATAATGCCCTTTAGTTTCATTCATGTTGTTGTGAATGCCATGGTCTTTTTTTAAGGTTCAGTAGTATTCTAGTGCATGTGTCTGTGTATGTGTGTGTGTGTATATATATATAACCATATTTTATCCATTCATCTGTTAATGAACAGCTCTGTAGTTTCCCTATCTGGACTATCATTAAAAATGCTGCAATGAATATGGGAGTGCAGACATCTTTGCAAGGTGGTGATTTCATTTCCTTTAAGTATATATCCAGAAGGAAGATTGCTGGATCATCTGATAGTTCTACTTTTAATTTCTTTGGGAATGCCCAGACTCTTTTCCACAGTGACTGCACAAATGTAAATTCCCACGATCAGTATACAAGGGGTCCTTTTTCTTCATACTCTCACCGAAAATGATTACTTCCTTTTTTTTTTCAATAAAAGCCATCCCAGAAGGTGTGAGATGATATCTCATATGGTTTTAATTTGTATTTACCTGATAATTGATATTGAACACACCTCTTTATATACCTGTTGGGCATTTTTATGTCATTTTTGCGAAATGTCTGTTCAGGTTATAACCTAGTTATATGGGTTTTTGTTTTTGCCACTGAGTTGTGTAAGTTTTTCATAAATTTTGGATGTTATCCCCTTCTCAGTCTTATGGCTCACTGACATTTTCTCTCAATCTGTAGGCTGCCTTTCCATTTTGTTGATTGTTTCCTTTGCCGTGCAGAAGCTTTGGTTTGATATAGTCTCACTTGTTTATTTTTGCTTTTTTTGCCTGTGCTTTTAGTGTTCTACCCAAGAAATCATCGCCAAATCAGTGTCAATGAATTTTCCCTTATATTTTCTTCCAGGAGTTTTATATTTTCAGGTCTTATGTTTAGGTCTGTAATCCATTTTGAGTATATTTTTGTGTATGGTGTAAAACAAAAATCCAATTTTATCCTTTTGCATGTGGATATCAAGTTTTTCCAGTGTCATTTATTGAATAGAGTATCCTTTCCCAAAATAGTGTCTTCTTGGTGGCTTTGTTGAAAATTAGTTGACTTTGTATGATTGAGATTATTTCTGGGCTCTCTATTCTATTCCATTGATCTATATGTCTGTTTTGTACCAGTGTCATATTGTTTTGACAACTGTAGCTTTGTAATAGACTTTTAGGTATGGTAATATGATTCTGATTCTTCTAGCTTTGTTTGTTTTTCTTAAGATTTCTTTGGCTATTCAGCATTTTTGGGGTTTAATGTAAATTTTAATATATTTTTTCTACTTTTGTGAAAAATGTCATTGGAATTTTGACAGACGTGCATTAAATCTGTAGATCACATTGGTAACACAGACATTCTAACAATATTGATTTTTTCAATCAGGAACACAAGATACCATTTTATTTGTTTAAGATACTTCCAATTTCTTTCATCAGTATTATATAATTTTCAGTGTACAAATCTTTCATATCTCTGGTTATACTCATTCCTAAGTATTTTTCTGCTCTTGTAAATGAGATTTTCAGTTTTTTTTTCAGATATTTTTCTGTTAATATATAGAAAAGCTACTGATTTTCATATTTGATTTTGTATCCTACACTTTTACCAAATTAGTTTATTAGTTCTACCAGTGTTTTGGTGGAGATTTTTAGGGTATGCTATATCATGTGTCAACAAGCGATTTAACTTTTTTCTTTCCTATTGGATGCCTTTTATTTCTTTTTCTTGCCTAATTCCTCCAGCTAGGATATCCAGTACTATGTCGAATAGAAGAGGCAAGAGTGGGCATTTTTATCTTGTCCCCAACCTTAGATTAAAAATATTCACTTTTTTGCCATTGAGTACAATGTTAGCTCTAGACTTGTCACATATGACCTTTGAGGTATCTTTGATGCCAAGGAAAGGTGTCCCATGAGCAGTTAAGTGCACAGCAGTAGAGCTTGGAAAAGGTCTAGGCTTAAGTCCTAATTTATGCTCCATCTTTTTGTAAGATGATCATCACAGCATGGAAGAGATCCTCTTAGAAAAAGTAAGAAAAGAAAATAGGGCCGAGAATCAACCACAGGAAAACTGCAACATATAATGTCTGCTTAGAACAGGATAATCATTCAAAGAAAAGAGGAGATTTCCAGAAAAATAGAAGGAAAACTGGGAGACTGTTAAGATTAAGAAGCCAAACGAAGATAGTGTTTTGAGAAGAACCTCAACAGTATCTAATTATATGACAAAGTCAAACATAACAAACTAAAAGTGTTCATTAAATTTAATGATATGAAGATAGTTGGCAACACAATTGAGCCTTTCCTCTTCTTGAGTAGCAGAGGTGGAAGGCAGGATTAAATTTGATGTTGGAGTGAATAAGAAGAGAAGAAACGGAGACATAAAACAATTGTTTGAAGAATTGGGCTACTGATTCAAATCTTGTAGTTTATGTGAGTTTTTAAGGGTAAAAATATAGATTAATCAATACACAGAATCTAATTTTTAAGATTTCCACATACATTATCTTTAATTAGTGCACTTTATAAATCAGAAAATAAATAAATACATTGCCTACTTTCTTGAAAATAAATTAGTGAATTAAAGTTTAATTAGCCATACACAAGATGATTTCTTTTCTCTCCATAATATTTATTCACAATCTTTATCCGTCTTATATAAACAACATTAAATCATTGCTTAAGATATCAACATCAGTAATACCTGATTTTGCTCCTAGCATTTTATTACCATGGCTCATAGATTCTATGATAATTACATTAAGTTTAATGAAAAGATAATAAGAATAAATAGCATTCATAATTTGGAAAAGTGGCATTCAGTAATTTATGTATCTTACCTTAAAGCTTGCAAAGGTATTATTAAATAAAAATACTTCTGCCAAAACAAAGTGGCGAATAACTTTCTCAAAATAATTGGAAGTTTAGATAAAGACTACATGGAAAAATGAGCCTTTAATCCCATGATAATACTGGGAGTCCTGTGAACTGCAATCATAATGAATGGATATGAGAAATCTCTTATTAAATAATACATCCTAAATAACTAAATAACATTTTTTTGTCACATGGTTGCACCACTGAAGTAATAACAGCAGGGTTACAGATAATTTTATCAGGCATTCTAGTATTATTTACAGTAAACATTTTTACTTCCCTGGAATTTCATAATTTTACATGAAATCTATTACTTTGTAAAAATTCCTCACTTCTCTGTTCTTCGCAACTGTCTGATGCCATGCCTCTCCCTCTTATCAAAGCAGATTGCTTGGGATACAAGTTATCAAGCAATGAAATCTACTCATCAAGATACTTCTCAATTACCTAGACATTTCTTAATATAGGAAATACATTTGCTCTATTACTTCAATGCTGTTAGAGAAAATTATATGTCTTTTCTCGCTATATGGAAAACAAATTAGAAAGTTCGCACAGGTCCATCGTACTTGTTTTTCTCATCATGGAGGTCAATAAGAGAAGTAAAGTATAAGGCCTATGCCTGTTTGGGGATCAGGGCATAAGGGTCACATATATCCCAAACTTGGTTTTTCTTCTAAGTGACTATTTCTTGAAACACTTCATGAGAAGACAGTTGGTAACATGATGATTTTACCATTTATTTGTAGGTGTTATCTAATTTATTATTTAAATTAACATGATAATTGTGCCATTTATTAGGTGTGATACTTAATTATTATTCAATATCCTGAGAGTTATTTAATATCCTGAAGCCTCAGGATATTAAATATCCCCACCATGATAGGGATAGTATTATATTAGTACTAACCTAACACTATTAATATTTCATAAGAGATTGAATGAATTATGACATGTAATTAGATAAATGTTTGTAATTGAAAGTTTGTAGTACATCTTAAGGTTTAATATTTTTCTTATTATTTCTTTTTTGTTGCTAAAAAATTATTCAGTCCTCATTGTTCAGCACAGAAAGAGGATTCCGGCAAACCAGTTGTGAAGTAATTGCTCTATTCCAATCAAAGAAAGGGTCTTAATTATCACTACTCTGAAAACGACAGGATCATGCACAAGTATTACTATTAGTTGTAAGAATGAGTATAATCATCGTCATCGTTGCTATAACTTTTAAATAGCAAAATATTAATATCTATAAATGACCAAGCCAGGATTCTAATTCTAGAGATTTTTATACCAAAGTTACATATTATTACTTGTTCAAATATATTGCAATGGGAATGAGATAGGAAACTAAGAAAATGACTCAAAATATTTCTGATGGTACAATTCAATTGGAGTTGGGGATCTATAATCTAAGAAAGGGTGAAGTAAACGATGCTGAGGATTCTGGCCTTGAAAAGACCAATTATTTTTTCCATCTCCCTTGTTTCATCGCTGAAGGCTTTTCCCCATTTCTTGTGGGCTTTTCTGTCCTGTACTTTTAATCCAGGCAATATGCCCCGCCAGAATTTCTTAACTAGCTTCCATTCCCTCTATTCTTTAGTATAATTCCCTTCCAGTCCCTGACTGTTGGCTCCAAGTTTTGTTTGTGTTCCACACTGGAATTTAGAATGTATTTACTTTTTTTTTTGGCTTCCTGACAGTAGCTTTATCTTGAACAGTGCTATTAGCTCTTTCCATTTAAATCTAACTCCAATAGTATAGCAAATTTTACTAATAACCTTCTTTCTATTTCTCTGAAAAACAGAACCAATCAGATCATACTTGAGATGAAGCTTCCCACCACAAACCTACTATGCTGTAACTTTCCCCATCAAACTTATACTTGATGAATGGTCCTCATTCAATACATGCCACTCTCTTCCTCCTGCATTCTTTATCTCATCTCCTTTCATCTATTTGTGGATTTTGTTCCTGCAAATATCTATCTCTTACCTGAGTCATCATTTTCCCTTCCCCACTAGATAATTCCAATAAGTATACAAAACTGACTAAAGATCATGCATTAAAAATATGTATTAAAATACACCGAAACAGAAAATAGATGGCCCCTGCTTCTTTAAAATGTACAACAAAACATTCCTTTGATCCGTTAACTTTGCTCTTGTTTCTCTTTATAGAATAGTCCCTAATCTGTAGTCTATTTTTACTTCACTACAGCTTTCCACCCTCTGTGGAAAACACATTAATGGCCTTCTGAAAATGTTCGTGTCCTAATCTCTGGAATGTGTGGCTATGTTACTTTACCTGGCAAAGAGGAATTTCACAGATGTAATTAAGGATTTTAAGATAGGAATTTTTTCTTGATTATCTGAATAGACAGAATGTAATCAGAAAGGTCTTTAAAACATGTAAGATAGAGGAAGAAGGGTCAGAGAAGGAGATGTAACTATGGAAACAGACATCAAAGTGATGTAACTGTTGGCTCTGAAGATGAGTAAAGAGTTACAAGAAGAATGTGGGAAGCTTCTAGAAACTGGAAGAGACAAGGAAGCAGATTTACTTTTAGAGCCTCTAGAAGGAATGCAGCCCTGTTAACACCTTGATTTTAGTCCAGTGGAATCCATTTTCGACTTCTGACCTTCAAGCCTGTTACGTAATAAATTTGTGTTGTTTGAAGCCTCGAAGTTTGTGGTAATTTGTTACAGCAGTAATAAGAAACTAATACAGTCTTTGTTCTATCTTGACCCTAACATCTTTCCTGTGTTTCCTGTCTATATCTGGAAAGAAACCACCCATTTCAAGGTCATCAACATCACTCTGGCTAAATTCTCAGCAGTCTTTGATGTCAGGGCTTGTTTCCAGATACATTTAGCAATTTTTGATTGTTGTCTCATGTTCCCTGAAATTTTATTTATTCTGTATCATATCACTTAGGTCTCTTTTATAAATGTGAGTGTGATTATGTATTTATTTATTTTTAGAAAGGATGTATGTGTTATTTCATCCAGGCATTTGTGTAGAGCCTGACAGTATAAGTAATTCCAAAAAAATTTAATGTACATTTTCAACTTGAGATTTCTTAGGTTACAAAAGTAAGAATTCAAACACTAGCCAAGTGAATGCTGGTGTGTTGTTGGGATTTCTCAAAGGAAGCTTTTAGTTTCCTTGTTTTTACCAAGAACAAAATGAAGACAGAAAGTCCTTCTTTTGACAGACGTTTTTCCCCTAAGTTCAACCATTTGGGTCCTCACTATGTAGAAGTCTCAGATCCTTTCACACCAGAACCAATCTACATCTTTGCCTTCTCTACATTGTATGTAGATGGCTTTTCAAGACCAGCTTCCAGGCCAACGGAGAATGGAGAGTATTTTTAAGTAAATACTAGCCCCAGTGTTACCTTGTATTTGTGCAATACAGCTTTCTTGTCACTTCTAGCATCTGGTTGTTTTTGTAACATTACTAGTTGCTCTGTTTTGCCCTGAAAACAACTTTGTTTAAAATACTATATCTATTGTTTATAAGAATCTGTACTGGGAGGATTTTATCTGTACATCAAGTGTGCCATCTCCAGGAAAGAGAAGACCCCTACTATTTTAAAGACAAATGCACTTGGCCATGGAAACACTACATGTTTTTAATTTCTCTGTATCCTATTTGTTGTTCCTTCTCAATTTCTTCTACTACTTTCTCTTTTTTCCTTAATTATTTGAAGTTGGAATTATTTAGAACTCATTACTAGGGCATCTATTCTTCTACGTATATACTCACCTTTTTTCTCTTATGTAGTTTATCAAGTCATTATTATATTGATGACTTTGAAGTCTTCAGCCCAGATATTGTCATATTGTCACAATACTTTTTTTTTTTTTTTTTTTTTTTTTGTGAGACAGAGTCTTGCTCTGTCACCCAGCCTGGAGTGCAATGATGCAATATCGACTCACTGCAACCTCCACCTCCCGGGTTCAAGTGATTCTCCTGCCTCAGCCTCCCAAGTAGCTGGGATTACAGATGCCTGCCACCACGCTGGGCTAATCTAATTTTTCTATTTTTGGTAGAGATGGGGTTTCACCGTGTTGGTCAGGCTGGTCTTGAACTCCTGATCTAAGGTGATCTGCCCGCCTCAGCCTCCTAAAGTGCTGGGATTACAGGCGTGAGCTACCGTGTCTAGCCTGTCACTATATTCTTAATTATAATATGCAACGGCCTATTTAACAAATATACTTGGTTAACTGATAAGTATCTCAATATTAATACATTCAAAACAAACATACAAAAAACATGATTGTTCTCCGCAAACTATCTTAACCAACACCCAATGTTTACCTTCTTAGTAATATTGCCACCAACAACTCTGTCACTCAGGGGAACACACATTATTGACTCTTCTTTCTCCCTCACACTCTACATAAAATTCATTGGCAATTTCTCAGTCAGGCTACTTTTTACCATCTCACACTTTCCCCATCTCCCCAAATCAAAACATTGTTTTCTCTTACCTAGTTGAGTGTAACATCTCAATATGTTACACAATTGCCTGTGCCAACACAGCTTTCCAGAGCCTGACGGTACACCATTCTATAAAAATGTTAACATAAATATTCCATGTACAGGTTTCTCTAAATTTCGAACATAAATATTATGTCACCCCTACTTGCCCCAGTTTTTTTAATAATTTTCACCATGCTTAGACTAAAACCTAAATATACACAAAGCTCAAAAGGATGCCTAAATAAACCTTTCTTTACTAAACTTCCGCCACTCACCCCTCATTCACCCAGCTCTAGTCACACATATGTTTTTGTTAGTCCTCGAATATGCCAAACCCTTCCCCCACTGAGTAATTTTTGTACTTCCTGTTCTCTTTTCTTGGAATACTCCTCTTCTGCTGTCAACCATGTCCAATTTACTCACGTTCTCAAGAGTCCCCTCTCCAGAAAATGTTCATCCTTGTTTAAAATTGTATTCCTCTCCCTGATTCTCTATTTAATAAATGGTGCTGGGAAAACTGGCTAGCCATATGTAGAAAGCTGAAACTGGATCCTGTCCTTACACCTTATACAAAAATTAATTCAGGATGGATTAAAGACTTAAATGGTAAACCTAAAACCATAAAAACCCTAGAAGAAAACCTAGGCAATACCATTCAGGACATAGACATGGGCAAGGACTTCATGACTAAAACACCAAAAGCAATGGCAACAAAAACCAAAATTGACAAATGGGATCTAGTTAAACTAAACAGCTTCTGCTGGCTGGGTGCGGTGGCTCATGCCTGTAATCCCAGCACTTTGGGAGGCCGAGGTGGGCGGATCATGAGGTCAGGAGATAGAGACCATCCTAGCTAACACAGAGAAATCCTGTCTCTACCAAAAATACAAAAAAGTTAGCCAGGCATGGTGGCAGGCACCTGTAGTCCCAGCTACTGGGGAGGCTGAGGCAGGAGAACAGCGTGAACTCGGGAGGGGGCGGAGCTTGCAGTGAGCCAAGATCGTGCCATTGCACTCCAGCCTGGGTGACAGAGCGAGACTCTGTCTCAAAAAAAAAAAAAAAAAGAGCTTCTGCACAGCAAAAGAAATTACCATCAGAATGAACAGGCAACCTACAGGATGGGAGAAAATTTTTGCAATTTACTCATCTGACAAAGGGCTAATATCCAGAATCTACAAAGAACTTAAACAAATTTACAAGAAAAAATCAAACAACCCCATCAAAAAGTGGGTGAAGGGTATGAACAGACACTTCTCAAAAGAAGACATTTATGCAGCCAACAGACACATGAAAAAATGCTCATCATCACTGGCCATCAGAGAAATGCAAATCAAAACCACAATGAGATACCATCTCACACCAGTTAGAATGGTGATCATTAAAAAGTCAGGAAACAACAGGTGCTGGAGAGGATGTGGAGAAATAGGAACACTTTGACACTGTTGGTGGGACTGTAAACTAGTTCAACCATTGTGGAAGACTGTGTGGCAATTCCTCAAGGATCTAGAACTAGAAATACCATTTGACCCAGCCGTCACATTACTGGGTATATACCCAAAGGATTGTAAATCATGCTGCTAAAAAGACACATGCACACGTATGTTTACTGTGGCACTATTCACAATAGCAAAGACTTGGAACCAACCCAAATGTCCAACAATGATAGACTGGATTAAGAAAATGTGGCACATATACACCATGGAATACTATGCAGCCATATAAAATGAGTTCATATCCTTTGTAGGGACATGGAAAAGCTGGAAACCATCATTCTCAGCAAACTATCGCAAGGACAGAAAACCAAACACCACATATTTTCACTCATAGATGGGAATTGAACAATGAGAACACTTGGACACAGGATGGGGAACATCACACACCGGGGCCTGTCGTGAGGTCAGGGGAGGGGGTAGGGACAGCATTAGGAGATATACCTAATGTTAAATGAAGAGTTAATGGGGCAACACACCAACATGGCACATGGATACACATATGTAACAAACCTGCATGTTGTGCGCATGTACCCTAGAACTTAAAGTATAATTTAAAAAATAAATAAAATAAAAAATAAAATTGAATCCCTCTCCCTCTGTTTCTAACCCCATATCCTGGTTTATTTTAGAGATAGTTTGTCTCTATAATACATTTTTTTGTAAAAAATGTTTTCTATAAAATTTTTTTGCTAGAATTTTAGTTCTATTAGGACAGAGATTTTTGCCTTGTCACTATATCCCTATAACCTAGAACCTAGAATAATGCCTTGCACTGAGAAATTGCTCATAAATGTTTTTGAAAGGATAAATAAATAAGTCAATAAATAAACTAATGGTTGGATAATGCTGTTTTGTGAAAGGAGTCTAGTTCATTAATTGGAATCAGAGAGTTTAGTATACTTCACACAACAGGCATCAAAAGATTTAACAAAAATAATTTAGATCTGCCTCAAGTAGGATCCCAACTTGTAAGGCAATCTGTAGGAAAAATACATAAAATTATGGCATTTATAGGCCCTCAAGGAAAGTGGTTTGACCTCTTTAAATCCTGTTGGACAGTGTAAAATTTTGGTGGGAATAATTCCCATAAAAACTCTTAAAAGAAGTCAGGGATAATTATTGAGCCTATTAAAATTGAACCTTTTTGTGAAGCTGTTCTTTCAGGGAGGAATAATGAGAGTAAAGCCTTTGGGAATAACACCTCGCAGTGGAGATGTGCCCAGTGAGGGCATATTGCTGAGCTGAAATTGATTATGCTGCATTTAAAAGATTCCCTTCCTACTTAACAGCATTAACCACCCTCAGTATGTCTCTTCCCTTCCTCTTTGTGAGTGTATGTCTGTGTGTGTTTTCACTCATCAGTAAAGTCTTGGCCAATTTTTCTTTGAATTAATTTATCTTTCTCCTTCTTTCCCTCTCTCCGTCCATCTTTCTTTCCTCCTCTCCCTTTTCTGTAGTTATTTAGTTGGTGTTATAACACCTGTTCAGCTCTATTTTCTGTTGTACCCCTTGCTAAACTTTGTGTGGTGACTTTAAGAAGAATCAGTCATGAAGAACAAGTGAGAAGTTCCCTCATATGGATTTCGTATTCAGGGACCAGGGCACCTGTTTTGCCACAGCAATGTTAGAAATGCTACCATAAAGAAGGGCCAGAACATTTTCCTCTTTTATTTAAAAAAAAAAATGTCAATGTAAGAGCTTTAGCCTAGGTAAGGAAAGGAGACTTTTATAATAAACCAAAAAGTAAGATGATGATATATAAGTAGAAGAATATTGAAAATGAATTTCTAATGTAATTGGGGGTGAGACTGAGGAGATGTTGAACATTGTTCCTGGTTCAAGAATAAAAACTTGCTTAAAAGTAAAACTTGAAAATTTGTGACAGGTTATAGGAACATTTTGTTACATTAAAGCATATGCTGGTACTATAAGAATGGAATCCATAAGAGATCAAAAAGGAAGATTATAAGTATTTCTGCAGCAGCAGATATTGATAGATCTTTAGGTTAAAAATAACTTTATACCATATTAACACTTCTGTGAGATAGGAAAATATATCCTAATGGTCCAGCAAACAATAATGCCAGCAATATAAATAATAAAGTGAAATAACTCAAAGATAGTGTTGGTGCTCGCGGGTTTTTCTGTCCCATGGTGCTGACGTGCCACCCACCTCCTTCCAACCACACTCAATCACAGCCTGCTGAGAGTCCTGATACAACGGGAGAATCACTCTGCTTCTTTGTGAAAGCTACACTTTGTGAGTGGCACTGAATGTCATCATGATCCCCCAACTTCCAGGGATTTGGGCTGCAAGAACCTTGAGACTATAAGGCAGTCTTCAAGGGCACCTGAACTCTGTGTGAATCTCCTGAGAGAAGCCCATGATTAACCCAATGCCACTTTCTCCTCCATCTACTACAAGGGAGATAGCATGTGTAATAAAAGCTGCCCCAAGAATCAGATGTGTGCTGTGGCCCCAGCTGTATAATGCTTGCTAGCATTAAGGCATTAGGCTGATCTCTACGCTGAAATAGTCAACACATTTTTACATACCCAGCCTTTATACAGGAGTTTCCATTGTGATGCCATATAAATGAAATCACTGTGATAGCTGTAAAACCTCATTCAGTGTAAGCTGTTCTACTTAAATACAAGCATCACAACACTCCTAAACAACTGCCTTGAATGAGGAGTTTTAAGCATTCTTCAAACTCTTTGTATCCAAGAAAATGTTAGAAGTTTATTGGTCATAAGTGTTTCTGTTCTTAAATAATCAAAAATATGTTAACAGAAGTTACTGATAAAATAGTTTGTTCCCTTTAAAATTCCCTCAGGCAATATTTATTTATTTACTTATTTATTTTTCAGAGATGGGGGTCTTGCTATGTTGCTTAGGCTGGACTCAAACTCCTGGGCTCAAGCAATCCTCCTGTCTCAGCTTCCTGAGTAGCTGAGACTACAAGTGTGTACTACTGTGCCTGGTTAGCAACATTTTGGCAGCTGTTTATAAGCAGATTTTAGATATGCTTTTAGTTGCTTGTAATATTAACAAAAAAACTTCTGAATAAACTTTTGCCAGACACACTATCTGCCTCAGTATAGAAAAATAACACTCTTGGTTTAAGCATGAGGAATACACCCTTGCTTCTTAACTACAATGAAAACATAAGGTAGAACTGTTCATCTGGAAACCCGTGGGTCAAGTGGAGACAGCCACCTGCTGTGTGACCAATCACAAAGTCTTTTCCATGCTCAGCAAGCCCTGGCCTCCCTCTCTGCCAGCAGTGTAGGGATCAGCAGTCTACTATCTCATAGAGAAATCCAGACACAAAGAAAGATGACCGAGGTCACAGAACCCCCCCCAAACCCCCCTTTGCTGGGTGCACACTGAGGCTTTCTGTAAGATATAAAGTAATATTTCCTTTCAGTAACTTCCCACTTTTTGTCATTTACTTACTGGCACTTTAAAAAATCTACATTGGAAAAAAAGTTTTAACTGTATAGGAGGAAGTAAGAAAAACTGGCTGAAAGCAGAAGATGGCAGATTTAGAGAGTTATATACCATGAAGGAAAAAAAATAGATGAGAATAATCTAAACGATCTGATGTTCATAATTTCAGTAGATATTTACATACAAATGAGAATCATAAAAATGAGCACCCAAGTTAAATGAAAACAAGAGTTATGGAATGAGGAAATAGATGAGAAACTGACAAAAGTTATAAATAATAAAATATCCTGGTGAAGAAGATGTGTTTAGTCACAAGAATACAACCCAGAAATAATCTTAGTAGGCCTTAGACAATTATAAGTGTGCTTAAGACTTTTAATGATTTATTTTGCTTTTGTGGGAAAAAATGGCTATGGAATACTTTGGGAAAAACAAACCAACCAATACAAACACAAAATAGGACTTTGGCTTCAGGGTAAACCTATCTTCAGATCCTGATTGCTTTATTGTCTATTTGCTTGATAATAGGTACCAAATTTACTGTTTAAATTTCCTGAGCCTCAGCTTATGACTTGAGAGTTGTTTTAAGTGTTAATTCATCAATTTACTCAAGGCATTCAGGATATATCTATGCCTAACAAATGTTAAAGCTATACTGCATCTTGCTTGTTGTAAAATGCATTGCTTACTTAGCTTTATTTATTTTCTACTTCCTCATTTCTACTCACTGCCTGGAGCACAGTAACTATTTATTAATGAATTATGATATTAATGAAAAAACTTATGAACATATAAAAATTGGTCCAAATTTGGCTCAAAATGTTAATAACATTTAAATAATTAACTTTTTAAAAATGTTACAATGGTAGAAAAGGTAGTCATATTCAGTATTTTAAAAAATAGCTTTAGAATTGTTTAATTATCTTTATTTCCTTTGATTCAAAAAATAGCAATAGCAAATTGAAAACAAACAGGCATTTGAAACAGAAGATTAACAAGTGTGCTTTGTTTGAAGGTGGTAACTTTTCATTAATTGACAAATTTTCAGTAATTTTAAATACATTAATAAGTAGCATATAATCTAGCTAATTTCAGGGAATGGTATCAAATACATATATAATTCCACAGTATCTTACAATAATTGTGCTATCTTTTGTTACCTGTGGAACTCATGAAATTTTTTTTTCTTTAACAATGTTTTTTCTCACTCACTAAAATATCAACGACTGATCATTCTTTACCTTTCAGGAAGCTATAGGAAACACACAAACACAGAGATTCAAAAAGAATTAAAAATTCAAAGTTTATTTTGTTGCTTTTATGTTGTCGTAAAATTGGCACGTTAAAAGAGATGACTGGTAGTCTCACACCAAGATACACATCTCTGAAGTGCTGCCAGATCTATTTCAAACAGCTGCTTTTGGCACTGAGTTCACTTTAATGCTATTTGTCTCAAGACTACCCACTGTCCCATTTTAAGTGACAGTATACACCTGGCATACCATCCAACTTGCATTAAACTCTCTCCTTCAAAATGTGTTAAGTATAGCCAGAAATGCTAATAATTTAAAGTGCACTTGCATGTCAGCAGTTATGTCTAATAATTGCTTTTCTCATATCATGAAATACAACATTTTAATAGAATTTTTTCTTTAAAAATAGTCATTGCAAAACCCCAGTAATTTAAATTATAAAATTGTGCCATTTTATTAAAAATATAAACATTTATTTTCTCCAGTAGGAATCTGCTAATTATGTCTCATGATTCAAATCTGGCCAGTGGATTCTAATTCCTTTTGTATCATTGATAGATTAAGAATGGTTTTTATATATTTAGGAGTTATGAAATAAAACCAAAGAAGATTCTGTACCAGAGCCCATGTGCAGCCTTCAAAGCCTAAAATATTTAGTATGTGTCTCTGTAGAGACAGAAAAAATGCAGGCTTCTGTTCTAGAGTAATTCTCTAACCCATACTTCTGCTTAGAGTATGTTTTAACAAAATATTTCAAAAGAACAGGAAGGATATTTTCTCCCTTCCTGAAATATTTTGGTGATTCTACATAACCATAATAGATGCAATTCTTTCCCATTAACACATTGATCTGTCAAATTACTAAGGTTTATAAAATTAAAGGCCATTAACTTAATATTCTTTCTGTAGCTATTACTCTTAGTTTGGGCCTAATTTTCTTGGTACATTTTATAAGTTTGCAAAATAAATGTTGGTGCTATGTCTGCATAGCACTAATGTATACATTTTAAAAGCCTGAATTTAAGGCATAATTTTGCCATGGGGACTGTAAATAGATATATCAGCCTTCCAATAAATCTGGGGAAATGCTGAATTTTTATTTATGTCTTCAGGTGACAAGCTGTGATGGATGGCCTGACAAGGACCCCTAGTCTAGTTTTGCACTGCTAGGGAAATGATGGTGGCATCGGCCTGCCAGTTTAGTTATCAACAGCTAACAGCCTTAGGGCAGCAGTTTAAAAGGCATTTGTTTGCACTTTCTAACAAGTACATTCTATTGTATAGTTGATTCAAGTAAGCATAATTTTATAACTTTGTTAAAGCCCTTTATCATCAGTAAAATTTTCTTTTCCTGGTATGAACAGTCCTAATAATAAATACATATCTTGAAAATTGTACCACTCTATTTAAAATCAAAGCAAACATTTAACTAAATATTGCTAAATAATTAGCGTGGCACTATTTTTCGTTATTCTGCCATCAAATCCATGTTAAGTAACATTTTTTTCCTTCATCACAGAAATTGCTCATTTACTGATGAATTATTACTCTCCCTCTTATCATCAGGTGAAGGCTGTCATCCTTTGCTGCTGCTGCCTGGGAATGTATATTTCTAGGAGGAAGGTATCTAATTTTAGCAGTCATAGCTAAAAATGATGTTACTGCTAGTTGTCAGAGAAGTGATCATTAAAGAGTCTATTTTCCCTTTGAAGCAAGCAATTCAGATCAACTTTTCAAGGCACTTAGAATTGCCATGAATATGCCTCCAATTTTCACCTCATTTTTGTTACTCTCTTATCAATGTCATTTGTTATGAATGTAATACAAATAATAAAAACATTTTTGTTCACTTCTCTGGATATGTCATTATTTAAGTCAATTATGTTTTAAAATCCTTTGTAACAATTTATTTTTAAAATTAATTTTAAAAGAAAATCCTATTTCCATTTTTTATGAAAATTCTGTGTGCTATACGAAAGCTTTTATAAATACATAAATTTCTAGCTTTTAATGTCCATAAGTTTTACCAAAAGTAAGCTTTTGCTTCATTTCCAACAGGGATATGATGGAAAAATATTTGAATTATTCTGGTGCTTCCTAAAATGATACTTTCATATCCTAAATACGGGCTCAATATTGTCATAAAATGATTGTAACTTTCTTTTTATTTTGTCTTCAGAATTCTCAATCATTGGGTGAAACTATAAATCACATCTGTCTTGTTCATAAAAATATTATACATAACAAATTTGTTATGAACAACGCAGATATGATTTATAATCATACTGTATACACTATAGTATGTATATACACTCTATAAAGCAAGAAGAAAACCCAATTGAAAGATTTCATAGAGATATCAAAAGTATTTGAAACATTTTGACATACGCCACGGAGTATAGCAAATAAAAATATTGAACTTGGGACGGAGAAGACCAGCTGTTTTCTCTTTTGCACTTTAATGGAGACCACTAGTAATATATTTCTAAGCCTAATATGAAGAATGAACTTTGTTCTCACTGGGCTTCAAATGACATTTAGCTGTATGAGAGGTTCTCTGCACTATTTGCCAACTACCTACACTCAGCAGCTTCTGTTTCCCTGGGTGATGGGTTCCATCGGAGATGCTTTTGATCTGAAGATTATATTAGTCTTTTGTAAAGACCTGCTTGGTAGCTGTGGAGCTGCAGAGTTGAGAAGACAGAATAGATTCAGTTTAGTATTTGGCTATTGTGTTCTCAGTGACCTCCTGACATACTCTAGGTAACATCCTGTAGCGGCAGTACACATTCTTTGAAATACACAGGCAAAGAGTCTCTCTGTTATGTTTCCGTGTACAGGCTCACGTGAAGACTGATTCTGTTATTCCTAACATTTTCTGCTTCTTCCTTACTGTCTACCCATGTATGTCACAGTATATTTGCAATATTATAAAGAGTCTCTACTTATTGTAGCAGAGATTTCTGTATTAGCTCAAGATTATTTCAAAGTCAGTTCCAGTTTCTGGCTCATCTGCAACTATTGAAAATAACAAAGATATCAAACAAAACTTATTTTTAGTAATGAAAAAGCATAGGATTAGTTTCGAGATAAAGTGTTCTGTATTTTGAATAAACTACTGTAGAGCATTAAAAGTTGAAGAAAGCCTTTTTTGACAGCAATTTTAAGACGGGTAGCACACAGATGGGAGGACAATTTTACAAGAGAATAGCAAAAAGATAACAGAAGTGAAACAAATTATGTGTAAAGGCAAATATGCTTCCGCTTGCAGATGATCTATAAAGACAACAGTAAGAAAGGCTCATGGGACATTAGGGAGATGACTTGAGGATAAACAAACACATGTGGGGTTCTATAACAGGTAATAGCCCTATTTTATCCTGAGGCATAACCCTATTTTCTTAGTTTTAAGAGATCTGTTTACTTATTAAGGCAAAGGGCAACTGTGTTTGCAATAGAAAGCATGCAGATGAGAAAGTTCCTTTGCCAAAACACTGTAAGTGAAGTTTATGAAACGTAACATGCTTATAACACTCAGTGTGTCATAGAAAGGGTAGGAGTCAGAGGAATAATAGATAAGAGAGACTCCAAAAAGGACTGGAAATAATTCTCGGATAAGCAAAGTACAATAAAGAAAATGAGAGAGAAAAATTCGCTATCCCCGTAAGTGAAAGAAAAATGCTTCTCTTTCCATGAGAATTGTCTAACGTTCAACATCAGGGATTTATTAAGGAATAGGAATATCCAACTGAGACAAATAGCTCAGAAGATTTAACAGGAGGTTAGAACTATACCTATTTTAGTGTTTGCAGCATAAGCATCAGAGAGGAGTAAGAAGGAAGCCCAAGTCAAAGACTCCTCACATGTAATTCCTCTCAAACTAGATAATTACAAAACCTGGAATGTGGCCGTATGTGGGAGGAAATTTGTTTATTTCATATTTTCAGTTAAGCAAATATTTGAAATTGTTATTCACTTATTCCAAAGCCATTTCACCTTATCTATTGCTGAATACCAAAATATCCCAAAACAAAATGTCTTAAAATAATGACAATATTTTTATCTATCTCACTGCTTCTGAGGGTCACGAATCCAGGCACAACTCAGCTGTCTGGCTCAGAGTCTCATATGCAGTTATACCAGAAGGTGGCTGGATTTTGACATGCAGGAGACTGGAGCAACCTGCCAACCATCTCTTCCTCTTCATGTAGTCTCAAGTCTCTTCATATAGACATCCTCATGTGGTCTCTCCATGTAAGATAATTTGGGCTTCCTCATAGCTTGGTGACCTCAGAAGAGTTGGACTGCTTCCATGGTGGCTGAAGCTTTCAAGAATGAGAATCTGATTGGATAAAGCAGAAGCAACATTGCCTCTTCTGGTCTAGCCTCAGAAATACCACAGTATTGCCTCCACCTCATTCTATTGGTTACTGCCAAGCCAGGAGTCTTCTTCAATGAAGGTCTAAGTCACTTTCCAGAAAAGCATGTGGAATGGATATACTGTTGTAGTTATATCTAGAAAATCTGTCTCCTAAGCAAATGAAAAACTTACATACTGTAAAGTATTTTGTACATATTATTGATATATATTATATCCAATAATAATATACAAAATTTTTATATATATTTCATAATATATATTACTGTCATTACTGCCACTGAGCTCCTGTCAATTGGATGTTGCTGCATGGTTGCCACAGACATCAGTTCTCAACGATCACTTGGACATTACACCACTATCTCCCAATTCAAAGGTTGGGTCAAGTTCACCTGCTTTCTTTCAGATGCCCATGGGCTAGTGTAAGAAAGGCCAAGTTTATGAGTATCTGGTATTTAACCTTCAATATTGAAGGGTGATTTATAACTCCTACCAATTCCCAAGACTCACAGCATAAGGTGGGTAAGGTACCAAGTACTCTAGGGTAAAGGATAATTCTTAGGCAGGACAGCCAAAGAAATTTTTCTACTACATAAACTAGCTTTGCTTATTAATTTAGTCCTATAGTAAATGGGCATGAAAAAGGAAGAGTGTATAAATCTTGCAATGGCCTATGAAAATTCAACTACAACCTTTTGAGGTAGACATGAACAAAATATACATACCTGTGACTCATTTAATATAATCTTTTAAAAATACTGATTATTATGAATTTTTGAATTTTCCAAATTATCTGACAAAGTCAGAATGTAGAGAAAAGGTATACCTGAACATAACCATACTCAGTAAATGTGTCAAAAATTTTAATATAAAATAATGTTTAGATTTTTTAAAACTTCTAATTTTTATTTTTTTCTTGATAATTTATATAGTATATACCCATAAACTTATAGCAAATATATATGTGGCTATATAAATTAAGAATTTTTTGGTTCTGGAACTGGACACAAGATGGCCGAATAGGAACAGCTCCAGTCTCCAGCTCCCAGCCCGAGAGACACAGAAGACGGGTGATTTCTGCATTTCTGCTTGAGGTACCGGTTTTATCTCACTAGGGAGTGCCAAACAGTGGGTGCAGGACAGTCGGTGAAGCGCACTGTGCACGAGCCGAAGCAGGGTGAGGCATTGCCTCACTCGGGAAGCGCAAGGGGTCAGGGAGTTCCCTTTCCTAGTCAAAGAAAGGGGTAACAGACAGCACCTGGAATATTGGGTCAGTCCCATCCTAATACTGCGCTTTTCCAATGGGCCTGGAAAACGGCACACTAGGAGATTGTGTCCTGCACCTGGCTCGGAAGGTCCTATGCCCACAGAGTCTTGCTGATTGCTAGCACAGCAGTCTGAGATCAAGCTGCAAGGCGGCAGCGAGGCTGGGGGAGGGGCGCCCGCCATTGCCCAGGCTTCTTAGGTAAAGAAAGCAACCAGGAACCTCGAACTGGGTGGAGCCCACCACAGCTCAAGGAGGCCTGCCTGCCTCTGTAGGCTCCACCTCTGGGGGCAGGGCACAGACAAACAAAAACTCAGTAGGAACCTCCACAGACTTTAATGTCCCTGTATGACTGACAGCTTTGAAGAGAGTAGTGGTTCTCCCAGCACGCAGCTGGAGATCTGAGAACAGACAGACTGCCTCCTAAAGTGGGTCCCTCACCCCTGAGCAGCCTAACTGGGAGGCACCCCCCCAGTAGGGACAGACTGACACCTCATTCAGCCGGGTACTCCTCTGAGACAAAACTTCCAGAGGAACTATCAGACAGCTGAATTTGCGGTCACACGAAAACCCGCTGTTCTGCAGCCACCGCTGCTGACACCCAGCCAAACAGGGTCTGGAGTGGACCTCTAGTAAACTCCAACAGACCTGCAGCTGAGGGTCCTGTCTGGTAGAAGGAAAACTAACAAACAGAAAGGACATCCACAGCAAAAACCCATCTGTACATCACCATCATCAAAGACAAAAAGTAGATAAAACCACAAACATGGGGAAAAAACAGAGCAGAAAAACTGGAAACTCTAAAAAGCAGAGCACCTCTCCTCCTCCAAAGGAGCGCAGTTCCTCACCAGCAACGGAACAAAGCTGGATGGAGGATGACTTTGACGAGTTGAGAGAAGAAGGCTTCAGACGATCAAACTACTCTGAGCTACGAGAGGAAATTCAAAACAATAGCAAAGAAGTTAAAAACTTTGAAAAAAAATTAGAAGACTGGATAACTAGAATAACCAATGGAGAGAAGGGCTTAAAGGAGCTGATGGAGCTGAAAGCCAAGTTTCGAGAACTACGCGAAGATTGCAGAACCCTCAGTAGCAGATGCGATCAACTGGAAGAAAGGGTATCAGTGATGGAAGATGAAATGAAATGAAGAGAGAAGGGAAGTTTAGAGAACAAAGAATAAAAAGAAATGAACAAAGCCTCCAAGAAATTTGGGACTATGTGAAAAGACCAAACCTACGTCTGATTGGTGTACCAGAAAATGATGGGGAGAATGGAACCAAGTTGGAAAACACTCTGCAAGATATTATCCAGGAGAACTTCCCCAATCTAGCAAGGCAGGCCAACATTCAGATTCAGGAAATACAGAGAATGCCACAAAGATACTCCTCGAGAAGAGCAACTCCAAGACACATAATTGTCAGATTCACCAAAGTTGAAATGAAGGAAAAAATGTTAAGGGCAGCCAGAGAGAAAGGTCGGGTTACCCACAAAGGGAAGCCCATCAGACTAACAGCTGATCTCTTGGCAGAAACTCTACAAGCCAGAAGAGAGTGGGGGCCGATATTCAACATTCTTAAAGAAAAGAATTTTCAACCCAGAATTTCATATCCAGCCAAACTAAGCTTCATAAGTGAAGGAGAAATAAAATACTTTACAGACAAGCAAACGCTGAGTGATTTTGTCACCACCAGGCCTGCCCTAAAAGAGCTCCTGAAGGAAGCACTAAACATGGAAAGGAACAACCGGTACCAGCCACTGCAAAAACATGCCAAATTGTAAAGACGATCGAGGCTAGGAAGAAACTGCAGCAACTAACAAGCAAAATAACCAACTAACATCATAATGACAGGATCAGATTCACACATAACAATATTAACTTTAAATGTAAATGGGCTAAATGTTCCAATTAAAAGACACAGACTGGCAAACTGGATAAGGAGTCAGGACCCATCAGTGTGCTGTATTCAGGAAACCCATCTCACATGCAGAGACACACATAGACTCAAAATAAAGGGATGGAGGAAGATCTATCAAGCAAATGGAAAACAAAAAAAGGCAGGGGTTGCAATCCTAGTCTCTGATAAAATAGACTTTAAACCAACAAAGATCAGAAGAGACAAAGAAGGCCATTACATAATGGTAAAGGGATCAATTCAACAAGAAGAGCTAACTATTCTAAATATATATGCACCCAACACAGGAGCACCCAGATTCATAAAGCAAGTCCTCAGTGACCTACAATGGGACTTAAACTCCCACACAATAATAATGGGAGATTTTAACACCCCACTGTCAACATTAGACAGATCAACGAGACAGAAAGTTAACAAGGATATCCAGGAATTGAACTCAGCTCTGCACAAAGTGGGCCTAATAGACATCTACAGAACTCTCCACCCCAAATCAACAGAATATACATTTTTTTCAGCACCACACCACACCTATTCCAAAATTGACCACATAGTTGGAAGTAAAGCTCTCCTCAGCAAATGTAAAAGAACAGATATTATAACAAACTGTCTCTCAGACCACAGTGCAATCAAACTAGAACTCAGGATTAAGAAACTCACTCAAAACCGCTCAACTACATGGAAACTGAACAACCTGCTCCTGAATGACTATTGGGTACATAATGAAATGAAGGCAGAAATAAAGATGTTCTTTGAAACCAACGAGAACAAAGACACAACATACCAGAATCTTTGGGACACATTTAAAGCAGTGTGTAGAGGGAAATTTATAGCACTAAATGCCCACAAGATAAAGCAGGAAAGATCCAAAATTGACACCCTAACATCACAATTAAAAGAACTAGAAAAGCAAGAGCAAACACATTCAAAACTAGCAGAAGGCTAGAAATAACTAAAATCAGAGCAGAACTGAAGGAAATAGAGACACAAAAAACCCTTCAAAAAATTAATGAATCCAGGAGCTGGTGTTTTGAAAAGATCAACAAAATTGATAGACCGCTAGCAAGACTAATAAAGAAGAAAAGAGAGAAGAATCAAATAGATGCAATACAAAATGAAAAAGGGGATATCACCACCGATCACACAGAAATACAATCTACCATCAGAGAATACTACAAACACCTCTATGCAAATAAACTAGAAAATCTAGAAGAAATGGATAAATTCCTCGACAAATACACCCTCCCAAGACTAAATCAGGAAGAAGTTGAATCTCTGAATAGACCAATAACAGGTTCTGAAATTGTGGCAATAATCAACAGCTTACCAACCAAAAAGAGTCCAGGACCTGATGGATTCACAGCTGAATTCTACCAGAGGTACAAGGAGGAACTGGTACCATTCCTTCTGAAACTATTCCAATCAATAGAAAAAGAGGGAATCCTCCCTAACACATTTTATGAAGCCAGCATCGTCCTGATACCAAAGCCCGGCAGAGACATAACCAAAAAAGAGAATTTCAGGCCAATATCCTTGATGAACATTCATGCAAAAATCCTCAATAAAATACTGGCAAACCGAATCCAGCAGCACATAAAAAAGCTTATCCACCATAATCAAGTGGGCTTCATCCCTGGGATGCAAGGCTGGTTCAACATATGCAAATCAATAAATGTAATCCAGCATATAAACAGAACCAAAGACAAAAACCACGTGATTATCTCAATAGATGCAGAAAAAGCCTTTGACAAAATTCAACAACCCTTCATGCTAAAAACTCCCAATAAATTAGGTATTGATGGGACGTATCTCATAATAATAAGAGCTATCTATGACAAACCCACAGCCAATATCATACTGAATGGGCAAAAACTGGAAGCATTCCCTCCGAAAATTGGCACAAGACAGGGATGCCCTCTCTCACCACTCCTATTCAACATAGTGCTGGAAGTTCTGGCCAGAGCAATCAGGCAGGAGAAGGAAATAAAGGATATTCAGTTAGGAAAAGAGGAAGTCAAATTGTCCCTGTTTGCAGATGACATGATTGTATATCTAGAAAACCCCATTGTCTCAGCCCAAAATCTCCTTAAGGTGATTAGCAACTTCAGCAAAGTCTCAGGATACAAAATCAATGTACAAAAATCACAAGCATTCGTGTACACCAATAACAGACAAACAGAGAGCCAAATCATGAGTGAACTCCCATTCACAATTGCTTCAAAGAGAATAAAATACCTAGGAATCCAACTTACAAGGGATGTGAAGGACCTCTTCAAGGAGAACTACAAACCACTGCTGAATGAAATCAAAGAGGATATAAACAAATGGAAGAACATTCCATGCTCATGGGTTGGAAGAATCAATATCGTGAAAATGGCCATACTGCCCAAGGTAATTTATAGATTCAATGCCATCCCCATCAAGCTACCAATGACTTTCTTCACAGAATTGGAAAAAACTACTTTAAAGTTCATATGGAACCAAAAAAGAGCCCGCATCGCCAAGTCAATCCTAAGCCAAAAGAACAAAGCTGGAGGCATCACGCTACCTGACTTCAAACTATACTACAAGGCTACAGTAACCAAAACAGCATGGTACTGGTACCACAACAGAGACACAGATCAATGGAACAGAACAGAGCCCTCAGAAATCATGCCACATATCTACAACTATCTGATCTTTGACAAACCTGACAAAAACAAGAAATGGGGAAAGGATTCCCTATTTAATAAATGGTGCTGGGAAAACTGGCTAGCCATATGTAGAAAGCTGAAACTGGATCCCTTCCTTACACCTTATACAAAAATTAATTCAAGATGGATTAAAGACTTAAATGTTAGACCTAAAACCATTAAAATCCTACAAGAAAACCTAGGCAATACCATTCAGGACATAGGCGTGGGCAAGGACTTCATGTCTAAAACACCAAAAGCAATGGCAACAAAAGCCAAAATTGACAAATGGGATCTCATTAAACTAAAGAGCTTCTGCAGAGCAAAAGAAACTACCATCAGAGTGAACAGGCATCCTATAGAATGGGAGAAAATTTTTGCAACCTACTCATCTGACAAAGGGCTAATATCCAGAATCTACAATGAACTCAAACAAATTTACAAGAAAAAAACAAACAACCCCATCAAAAAGTGGGCAAAGGACATGAACAGACAGTTCTCAAAAGAAGACATTTATGCAGCCAAAAAACACATGAAGAAATGCTCATCATCACTGGCCATCAGAGAAATGCAAATCAAAACCACAGTGAGATACCATCTCACACCAGTTAGAATGGCCATCATTAAAAAATCAGGAAACAACAGGTGCCGGAGAGGTTGTGGAGAAATAGGAACACTTTGACACTGTTGGTAGGTCTGTAAACTAGTTCAACCATTGTGGAAGTCAGTGTGGCGATTCCTCAGGGATCTAGAACTAGAAATACCATTTGACCCAGCCATCCCATTACTGGTTATATACCCAAAGGACTATAAGTCATGCTGCTATAAAGACACATGCACACGTATGTTTATTGCAGCACTATTCACAATAGCAGACTTGGAACCAACCCAAATGTCCAACAACAATAGACTGGATTAAGAAAATGTGGCACATATACACCATGGAATAGTATGCAGCCATAAAAAATGATGAGTTCGTGTCCTTTGTAGGGACATGGATGAAATTGGAAAACATTATTCTCAGTAAACTATCGCAAGGACAAAAAACCAAACGCCGTATGTTCTCACTCATATTTGGGAATTGAACAATGAGAACTCATGGACAGAGGAAGGGGAACATCACACTCTGGGGACTGTTGTGGGGTGGGGGGAGGGGGGAGGTACAGCATTAGGAGATATACCTAATGCTAAATGACGAGTTAATGGGTGCAGGAAATCAACATGGCACACGGATACATATGTAACAAACCTGCACATTGTGCACATGTACCCTAAAACCTAAAGTATAATAAAAAAAAAAAGAATTTTTTAGTACTATTATTGATGGTAACTACCTTCAAAATAGAAATTTTTATTAATATATCTGAATGAAAAATATGCAAATAAAATATGTGCAATAGTATATATATAAATACCAATAGATCATTTCATATATTTCTAGATTGTTTTGTTATGAATGTTGTTTCAATTACTTGTGTCATTATTTTAAAAACTTTTTTTAGCAAATATGTTTCTAACCCCATGAACTTATAACTTATGAGAAAAAAAAACAAAATAGCACTGCTTCCTGAATTGAGGTTTTTTTGTCTTTATATTGCAAAAAATACTTAAAAAAAATTACTGCTATCTTGTGAATATCCTTTATGTTGTTAGCTCATCTTTAAGTGGTCCTAAGTTACTATTTGGTGGTTGAAACTTTGAAGTGTTTTCATAAATCTTGAGATTAACTACTGATACTGTAATGTAAGCTTGTAAATGTAATATATTCCTCACTTTCTATGAAAAATCATTTTTCCCTACATTCTAAAATCTATTTTTGACTCCCCATTGTACATGTCCACATAGCTAATCACTTATAATAGTGACTGTTGCTGAATATTTAACATGCTGGCATATTGATGCATCTTATTACAATAAGATGGCAAAATTTCTGATCTAGAACCATTTTAATGGTACACACACACACACACACATTTCCCCAATGGGTTGTATAAATTCTAGTAAGTTTAGGGGCCATACTAGCTTTGTGTATCAGTATTTGTAAATCCGTTTCATACTGTCCAGGACAAAGGAGGCACTCCAACATTTTTTCTTGAGTAAATGACCAGATGAATTAAAGATCAATTAAGTGATGAGACTAAAGTACTAGGGGCATGATTGTTTTCTTGAGGTTTTCAAATTATTAAGTTCTGCTTTTCTTTTTATGAAGCTTTATCAAAACCTTAGAGCTAAAAGTTCATCTCTGTGGTTCAAATAATAAAAAAAAAAACTGACCATCACTTCTGAAGTCTATACAACTTGTGAAGGAAAAGTATGCAAAGCATGTTCTCTCCTAGGGAAAGAGTCTCTTTATTTCCCATCCTCATCCTAATCATCACCTATACCACGCATCCATCCTGTTCGTCCTTCATGTTTCCCCAATTCAATGAATGGCACACCTATGCTGAAAGATATCCTTCCTAACTCTTTAGCCTCTCAGGAAACCTACCTGATATATCTCTAAAGTACATATTTATAATTGTCCCACTTACTTATGATGTTTATTCTGCTACCACCCTGACTCTAGCCAACAATATCTCTCACTAGATTGCTGCCATTGTGCATCCACCATGTCTCCCTATTGTACCCTTAACCCAATCTATTCTCCACAAAGTGACTCAGATGATCTTTTCACAACATGAATAGGAATACATCTATCCTCTCATTATCTCACTAATTCTCCACATTATATTAAGTGTGAAGCCAAAATCCTCTGAAAGCCCATTAGACCCTCTGTGATCCGACATCTCCCATGCCCCACTTTCCTCCCCAACTTCTTCCAGTGTCTTCTTTCAGTGAAGACTTTCCCATCTACGTTGTTGAACATGGCATGTTCTGCTTGACATATATTTCCTCTTCTTTTATTCATTTCCACCATCTTGGCACACATCATATTTTACTTATTTACTTTATTACGAGTCCACTAGAATCTAAGCTCTCCAAAGGCAGGGATTTCTGGTCTATTTCCCAGACTGAATTCTAATGCCTAAAAACAGGGCACAAAATGATAAATGGCAAATAAAGAATTGCCATTTGTAATTGTTATAAATGTATTCTTCCTATCTATTCTAGAATGTACGCCATACTGTGGATTTTACTTCCACTGCTTATTTGAAAAGAAACCATTTCTTTTCAAATGAACCATTATATAAAAACCATAATAAAATGAAATGAAATGGAGATGTGTTAGAATTTATTCATTATTTTTAATTACTGAAATATAACTATAGAAAAAAGCTTTGGAATCATTTTCCCTGAAATAGATTATTTGATTAGAAATATACATGATAATTTCCTTACATACTGTTTTTACAAAAATACCATACTTCTCTCAAATCTCAAAGCAGTTTTTGCAGAAGTTACACATAGATAAATTATTTAAGTCATGATTAAAATGGCAGCATAGGATGGTGCATCTTTCCTCGGATCTCAAAATACCTGTTATTTTATAACTCACCATGATTAATTTTAAAAAATTCTTATTCTCAAAATGATGTATTTCTGCTCTCTTGCTTTTCTTCTCCCAATTTAGACACATTACTGTTTTATAAATTCATAGGCAATTACTCTTGATCTCCCCAGCACAAAAAAAAATGTTACAAATATCTTGAGAAATATTACCCTCATTTTTAAATAGCTTCGGAATCTCCTGACCTGCTATTTGCAAACCGAAGAAAGAGAAAACTGGGAGGTATAGGTCCAGTGCAAGCCTGAGGGCCTGCAGACCTTGGGAGTCCCAGTTTGTAAGTCCCAGGTTGAGTCCGAAGGACTGAGAAACACGAGCACTGAAAGGGCAGAAATTTGATGGGTGTCTTAACTCCAGCAAAGAGATCAAATTTGCCCTTCCTCTGCCTTTTTGTTCTATTGAGGCCCTCAACAAATTGGATGAATCCCACCCTATTGGTCTGGGTGATTTTCTTTACTCAGTCTGCCAATTAAAGTGCTAGTATATTCTGGAAAAACCCTCAGAGATAAACACAGAAATAATATCTATCAGCTATTTGGACATTTCTTAGTCCAGTCAAGTTGATGGATCAAATTTACCATCACACTACGCATTCCTACCATGATATTTTATCGATTCAGAAACTAGGATACATATTCATTCAACAGACAGAAATAAAATAAAGGATACTGTGAAGCTGACATTTTGCATATTATGCCTTGAAAGATCAAGAATGAAACATATATATATGGTAGTGATAGTAACATCAGTCCTAGTGGTTACAATAATACAAATAAATAGCACTTACATAGACTAATATATGCCAATTACTCTTGTGTTTCACATTGAATAACTCATTTAAGCTTCAAAGAAACTTATAAGTCTTAATACTATCTGCCCTATATCGATGAAGTAACTGAGTTATAGAAAATATGAATAACTTCTCAAGGTCACATAGCTAGTAAAAGAAGCGACCCAGTTTTAAAATCAGACACTTAGCTCCAGTGTGTGTGGTCTTTACCATTACACAACATTGTTTTTGCAGTAAAAATACTTATCTAGAACAAAGTATATAAGATTGATGAAGATTTAGTAATTAAAATAGACATCTAGATACAATAGTAGGTGAAGATACCGAAAATTCTCCTCACATTATTTTTTAAAATGCAATACAAGAAACTAACCTTTCCAATCCAGATTGTGTAGTTCACAGAATGGCAGAGCAACCAGAGTCACATAAATGAAGAAGATGATAAGAAAGGGGCAGCTGAGAAAATCCATCTTTTATAGTTATATACATTGTAATTTATTTGTAATGAATAATTAAAATATCAGAATATTTACTTCACAGTAATCTAACCTGTAATGTATATTTTCATTGTTTTTCAAGAAATTGTATCTAACAGCACTTTAGTGTGGCCTTGTTCATTATTATTTAATTTTTTATTAAACCCAGTATTAATATAATTCATACATCAAACATCAGTGAATAAATCCACAAAAAGTGCTTGAATGCATTTTTTAAATGTGGAAATAACACAAGAAGACAGCTAAACAAAATGCACAGTGATTTCATACTAGTCATTAGCAATAAAATGATGAACAAATAAATATATTTGTATAACAGAAAATACGTTTTAACTGTAGTTAATCAATTTGTAGCAAGTTAAGTAGGTAAACAAGATCAACAATGCCCCTTACAGAATTACATCTAAACAGATAATCTATCCAAATACATAGCATAATACATTGGCATCCTATCCAGCCTTCTTGCTATGCCTTCACTCCATAATGTTTTGCTTCTTATTTGTAGGTAATATTCATACACCCTAATAATTTCTATGAAACATTTATTATCAGCTGATCTACTTATCTGATTATCTATCTATATCTATGATCTGTCTCTGTATTATCTTTCTCAGATGTAATAAATTTCTAAATTTCTCAGCCTTATTGCCTTAGTCTTGATTCTCTACAGCTTCTTATTGCCATTGTGAGATTCAGTGATGCTTCGTCTTCTCTGGTATGTCTAGATTCTCTGTGGAAGAAGATAAACTCATAGGTCCTGTGTAGTTCCTCACTGTCAAACATTTTTCCACCTCTCAGCTTTGTATTTCATTTTTTTCATGTCAATTCAGTTTTAGATTTCTACTAGTTTATTATAATCATTTCATCTTTTATTTTTCTTCCAATATATTTAGTGACTCTTTATCTGCTCTGCAGAAAAATTACAGCAGAATTTTTCCACAAGAGCTTTCATGCTTTTTTCAAGCATAGAAAAGAATGCTATACCTAGTACATGCACAATTTTTTTGTGTAAAGGTGGTCACAATAGTACAGTGCTATCAAGCCGTGGGAATAGATCCACTAAGACTCGTTATATTTTGATCAGGGCTCAAGTGCTAAATGGACAGACTATTTCTTACGCTCCACTCAGTAACTTCCTAAGTTAATGAAATCAAACATTTCCAGGTATGGCCTAGCTCATGAAGAGAGAGGATTTAATAAGCACTCCCTTTTTAGTAATTTAAGAAGTTTTCTACTTTTTATTTCCCAGAAAGTAATAACTGATTTAAAAAAAAAAAAAAAAAAAAACAGTCCACTAAGCAATATATGAACCATATATCCCAGATAGGCTATCCAGATATTTGTAAAAGTTACTATAACTCTGCCGGGCATGGTGGCTCACGCTTGTAATCCCAGCACTTTGGGAGGCCAAGGCAGGCGGATCATGAGGTCAGGAGTTCGATACCAGCCTGGCCAACATGGTGAAACCCCGTCTCTACTAAAAATACAAAAATTAGCCTGATGTGGTGGCACACTCCTATAATCCCAGCTACTTGGGAGGCTGAGGCAGGAGAATTGTTGAACCCAGAGGCAGAGGTTGTGGTGAGCTGAGATTGTGTCATTGAACTCCAGCCTGGGCAACAGAGCAAGACTCCGTCTCAAAAAAAAAAAGTTACTATAAATCATTAAAAAAATGAGGACACACTCAATTTTAAATTGAGATACAGATGGATACCAATAGACATATAGATTCATAGATGAATAATTCAATGGAAAAATTAATAAGAAATTCAAATGGCCAAGAAACAATTTAAAAAAATCTTTTGTAACTAACATGTAAAATAAAACAAATGTGATACCACTTTTACCTATAAAATTGGTGCATAATTAATTAATAACAAACAATGATATAGAATATATGGTGAAATTAGTGTTTTCAAACATTATTGTGATATAAACTTTCTGGAGGCAAACTGTTACTAATTACCAAAACATCTAAAACTCTCATATATCAACTCATAAAAGAACCTCTAGAAATTTACCCTCAGGAAATTGTCACAAACCTTTATTCATCACAGGGTTAAAGGTTTTCTAAAATCTAACATTACTTATTTTTATGTATTTTTGGTAGTCTCCTACCAGAGAACACTACATAAATAAATGTAGATAGAATACATTCTTACTAGATGATAATAAGCTCTTATTAAAAATCATGTTGTGAAACATATTTAACAATGTAGGACAAGATCATGATTTAATCAATAAAGCTGGTTACAAACCTCCATCCAAATTTGTAAAGAAATAAAATAGAATCAAGAAAGAAACAGGAATATTAAAAATGTTCACTCGAGTAATATTTTTGATGTTTTTAAATTCATTCTTTCAAGATGGCTGCAATTTACAAGTTTTAACAATAGATGTGTGTTAATTCTATAATCAGGAACAATTCCATATGTAAATAATACAACTCTCACTGGTGGGCACAGCGGCTCATGCCTGTAATCCCAAGCTTTGGAAGGCCAAGGCAGGAAGATCATTTGAGGCCAGAAATTTGAGATCAGTCTGGAGGAGACTCTGTGTCCGCAAAAATAAAAATATAGTTTGACATGTTGGCATGCCCCTGTAGTTCCAGCTACCTAGGAAGCTGAGGTGGGAGCATCACTTGAACACAGGAGTTCAAGGCTGCAGTGAGCCATGATTATACGACTGCACCCCAGGCTGGGCAACAACAGCAAGAACCAAACTAAAAAATAAGTAAGTAAATAAATGACTTTGTATTTTAAAAAGTCAAATTAATACCAATTATGGTGATGAAAAAAAATCTTTAGGCTTAGAGATTTAAATAGAATTGTTTTAAAAAACACATTACCTTTTTTCCTAATATTTACTAATATTCTTAAATTAAATTATGACATATAAATCAGTTCACAAGCACTGTACACTAATATTTAAAACACTTTCTGTACAGAATTATTAAATCCCATGAAACAAACGCATCCACTTGAACTTCTTTCATTTATATCTAAAATTTTTAAAAAATTTGTAGATAAGGCCGGGCGTGGTGGCTCACATCTGTAATCCCAACACTTTGGGAAACCCAGGCGGGCAGATCATGAGGTCAGGAGATCAAGACCATCCTGGCTAACACGGTGAAACCCTGTCTCTACTAAAAATACAAAAAATTAGCCAGGCGTGGTGGCGGCTGCCTGTAGTCCCAGCTACTCGGGAGGCTGAGGCAGGAGAATGGCGTGAACCCGGGAGGTGGAGCTTGCAGTGAGCTGAGATCACTGCCACTGCACTCCAGCCTGGGCGACTGAGTGAGACTCCATCTCAAAAAAACAAACAAACAAAGAAAAAAAATTGTAGATAAGTTAATACAAAAATTCTTTCCAGGCCGGGCGGGGTGGCTCACGCCTGTAATCCCAGCACTTTGGGAGGCTGAGGCAAGTGGATCACGAGGTCAGGAGATGGAGACCATCTTGGCTATCACAGTGAAACCCCGTCTCTACTAAAAATACAAAAAATTAGCCGGGTATGGTGGCATCTGTAGTCCCAGCTACTCGGGAGGCTGAGGCAGGAGAATGGCGTGAACCCAGGAGGCAGAGCTTGCAGTGAGCCAAGATTGCACCACTGCACTCCAGCCTGGGCAACAGAGGGAGACTCCGTCTCAAAAAAAAAAAAAAAAAAAAATTATTTCCAAAATAAATTAATTAGTTAGGGATTCAATATTTGAAAATATTAAAGCATTGCCATATATTTTTAATCAATCAAATCAACAATTGAGTGTAAAACTGAGTGCATTATGAGCAATTTATGCAGTTTCTAACTGTAACCACAATCAACATATAGAACATTTCAATGATCTTCCAAAATTTCTTCATGCCCTTTTGTACTTGATGCCTCCCCGCACAGCCAAACCTCAGTAACCACTGATTTATGTACTACACTTTCACCATTCCTAAAATTACACACAAGTAAAATTAGACCATATGTAGTCTTTTGTGGGTAGTTTATTTAACTTAATAGTTTGGATATTTATTCTTATGTTTTCTGTTTTGATAGTTCCATTTTATTGTAGAATATAATTCTATTATATGAATATATCACTATTTGTTTATACATTTATCTGCTGATGAACATTTGATTTGTTTGGTTTTAGCTATTGCAAATAAAACTGCTTTGAACATTCACTTTCAAGGCTTTGAGTATACATATATATATATATCTTCTTTAATTTCTCTCAGATAAAAGCTTACACATGGAATGTGGGCTTTCTAGGTTGTACGGTAAGTAAATGTTTATCCTTTATTTTAAAAATGCTAATTTCCAAAATGTCTACCATTTTGTATTACTAACTTCAGTATATAAAATTTTAAGTTGCTTTATATTCTCATTTGTCATTGTCAGTCTTTCATTTTAGCCATTCTAATAGGTGTGTAGGGATACTGTGGTTTTAATCTGCATTTCCTTAATAGCTAATGATTTTCAGCACCTTTTAAAATGGCTGTTTGTTTGGTATATCTTTTGTTGAATATATTATTCTAAAAATATATTTACTTAAAGATGTATTGATTTAAGAGATTTATTTAAAATTGGATGTTTGTCTTTTCTACATTAAATTGTAGGATTTTAAAAACTACGTACGGATATAAGGCTTTTATGAGATTTATGTATCACAGATACTTTTTTCTCAGTTTGTATCTTGCTTTGTTATTTTCTTTACATGGCATTTTGAAAGGCAAAATTTCAGTTTTATTTAATCCCTCCTTTCCTCAACTTAATTTGTATAGACAAGTATACATTAGACATCAAGAAAGATGTTAAACAAGAAAATTAGTGTTAAGACCTAAAAGACATTAACAAGAAATTTAGAAACTTTTTTTTTATCAGATTGTCTAAATTTTCTAATAGGTGAGAGAGCAAAGAGTAGAACAGAAGTAAGATCTTTCTCTCCTTTAAGTCACATTTGTTAATTGTAGATCATTCTTCAGAGGTCAGGTCAGGTTTGCTTTCTTCAGAGAAATATTCTTTGTCTTGCACAGGTCCTCTTGCCTTCAAACTTAAGTCATGCACTTTTGTTTAAAACTTTACAGTTGTTTGCTCCCCTCCTTTTATAAAGAAATGTTGTTATCTGCTTTTAATTTTGCATTCATTATCGTGAGTGTCTTATTAATATCTGTCCTCCCACGTTAAGATGCAATATTCATAAGGGCAGAAATAATAGTGATTTTTATTGTTAGTTCTCAGTGACAAGAACAGTACCTGGCAAGTTATATCTGTTTAAAAATATCTATGTATCAAATGTATGTGGTTACATCTGCTGTGAAACTGTAGCATCTTGTGTGAACAAATATATATGTGGGAAGACATAACTTGTATGTGTGCTATAAATTATATGTGCGATTGAACCTAAGTGTCTTATTATCTGTTACTGATCTTTCTTGTTCTTGGGTGACCATATTCATTTACTATGAGATAAGCCTGAGGTTTAAAGGTAGCTTAGTATCCCTGATTTTAGAAGAGCCTCAATTTCAAATATTCAATCAATTCAAAGTTCTGACTCCCCCTCCTGGCTCCTTCTGCCATGTCAAATTTTCCCCTTCTTCTCTACTTTCCCAGGTTCTTTACAAGGGACATTTTAGCTATCTTCTTGGCATCTAGAAGATGAGCATTTCAATCTCATGCTGTATTTTGGGTACCTACTGACCATCATTGAGAGATCTGCCAATCACCAGGCAAGATTTGTTCTGTATCCACATGGTGTTGCTAGCAGTATTATATCTTTTGGTAAGAGTGGTTCTTCCCTTATTATAGTGAAAAGATTGTGTCCAGTTTTTTACTAGATGCTGTGTGTGTACTGTAACAAAATTTAAGATTATTGTTTGTGATGGTAAATACTGAGTGTCAACTTGACTGGATAGAAGGATGCAAGGTATTGATCCTGGGAATGTCTGTGAGGGTGTTGCCAAGGGAGATTAACATTTGAGTCAGTGGGCTGCAAAAGGCAGAAGCACCCTTAATCTGAGTAGGCACCATCAAATCAGCTGCCAATATGGCAAGAATTAAAGCAGACAGAAAAACATGAAAAGATTGGCCTAGCCTCCCAGCCTACATCTTTCTCCCATGCTGGATGCTTGTTGCCCTCAAATATTGGACTCCAAGTTCTTCAGTTTTGGGACTTGGACTGGCTCTCCCTCCTCCTCAGCTTGCTGATGGCCTATTGTGGGACCTTGTGATTGTGTGAGTTAATACTTAAGAAACTCACAGATGATATAGATATAGATATAGATATAGATATAGATATAGATATAGATATAGATATAGATATAGATATAGATATAGATATATAGATATATCTCCCCTATTAGTTCTGTCCCTGTAGAGAACCCTGACTAATACAGATATTGGTAACAGAAGTGGTTCTGGAGGAAGCAAATATTAAGGATTGAGTTCTTTTATTGGTTTTGGGATTTCTGGAGTTGGCTGCTTAATATGATTAGACCCAAAAATGCTAAGGACTCTACTTCTAATAGTAGGGAGAACACTGATAGTCTTTGGCATGAACTCTTTAGATAATTATGCAAAATAAATGCATTTGACACTCCTCATTCACCACTCTTGAAAGGTAAGGAGTTTAGTGACCTTATACGTAATACCTTTGACCGTATATCGAGAACCAAGGAACATAATAAAGCTGGTTGGTTGCTCCTAAATTCAGTGGACAAAGTGATGAAAGAAAATGATGAACTCAGAGATTCTGTCTTCTGTCTTCTGGCTTCAGAAGCAAATACTGAGCCTCAAATCTGTTAAGATTGCCCTGACTGAGAGTCATCTCCTCTCGAGAAAGAGCTGAAATTATGGATAAACAGACACAAGCTCTTATCATATGAGTGTCTGACCTGCAAAAAAGGTGCATGCAGAGCCTCACCAGGTGTCTACTGTTAAAGTGAGGGCATTGATTGGAAAAGAATAGGTCCCTGCAACTTGAAATGGAGATGTGTGGGAGGACCCTGATGAAGCTGGGGACGCTGAGTTTGTAAACTCTTTTTTTTGCCAGAAGAAACAGCTTCCTCATCCCCAGTAGTGGCAACATCCCCTCTCCGACCCATGCTGTCATCAGCCTTCCCACATTTGTCTGAGGAAATAAACCCTGGGCTGCCTGAGGCAACTGTGATGGCCTCCCCTGAGGCAGTTGCCAGGCACAATAACATTGATTCTCTTAAGGAGCCACCCCCAACTCTCCTGTTTGCTTCTAGACCTATAATTAGACTAAAGTCCCGGCGGGCCCCTAGAAGTCAGGTTGAGAGCATAACCCATGAGAAGGCACACTACACTCATAAAGAACTGCTTGAGTTTTCTAACTTATGTAAACAGAAATCTGAAGAACAGGCACGGAAATAGATATTAAGGGTATGGGATAATGGTGGAAGGAACATAGAGTTGAATCAGGCTGAATTTATTGATTTAGGCCCACTAAGTAGGAACTCTGTTTAATGTTGCAGCTCAAGGAGTAAAAAATGGTTCTAATAGTTTATTTGTTTAGTTAGCTAAAATTTAGATTAAAAGATGGCCCAGTGTGAGTGAGCTGGGAATGCCTGATTTCTCTTGGTTTAAGGTAGAGGAAGTGATCCAAAGGCTTAGGGAGATTGAGATGGTGGAGTAGATTAGTCACTTTAAATATACTCATCCCAGCTGGGAGGGTCCAGAAAATATACCCTTGACCAATGCCTTGCAAAACAGATTTGTGAGAACAGCACCTGCATCTTTGAAGAACCCTGTAATTGCTCCTCTCTGTATGTCAGATCTAATAGTGGAAACCACAGTCACACGTCTACAAAATTTAGATACAATGGGAATAATTGGATCCCAAGGTGGTAGAGGTCAAGTGGCGACACTCAACCGACAAAGGCAAGGTAGGCATAGCTACCGTAATGGACAGCAGAGGCAAAGCAGCAATCAGAATAGTCTGACTTGTGTAGACCTCTGGCATTGGCTAATTAATCATGGTGTTCCTAGAAGTGAAATTGATAGGAAGCCTACTGCATTACTACTTAATTTATATAAGCAGAAAACTTCTAGATCAAATGCACAAAAGACTAGTTTGAATTATAAAAACAGAATCACAGCCCCTCAATCAGTTTCCAGACTTGAGCCAGTTTATAGACCCAGCATCCCTTGAATGGAGGGAAGGCAGGGTCCCCTTAAGGATCTCATTGCATTACTGACAATTTATGCTGTTAATCTTTCTCCCATCCTTCCACAAGGAGATCTCTGGCCTTTTAGCAAGGTAAGTATGCACGGAGGACAGGGAAATGATCAGACACTTCGGGGAATACTGTACACTGGCTCTGAGCTAACACTGATTCCAGGAGACCCAGAATGTCATTGTGGTCCTCCAGTTAAAGTAGGGGCTGATGGAGGTCAGTTAATTAATTGAGTTTTAGCTCAGGTCTGACTTACAGTGAGTCCAGTGTGTCCCCAGACTCATCCTGTAGTCATTTCCCCAGTGCCAGAATGCATAATTGGCACAGACATACTTAGCGGTTGGCAGAACCCACACAATGGCTCCCTGATTGGTAGAATGAGGGCTACTATAGTTGGAAAGGACAAATAAAAGCCATTAGAGGTGCCTCTACCTAGAAAAACAGTAAATCAAAAACAATACTGCATCCCTGGAGGGATTGCAGAGATTAGTGCCATCATCAAGGACTTTAAAGATGCATGGGTGCTGATTCCCAGCACATCCCCATTAAACTCTTCCATTTGGCCTGTGCAGAAGAAAAATGGATTTGGAGAATGACAGTGGATTATTGTAAGCTTAAACAAGTGGTGATTCCAACTGCAGCTGCTGTACCAGATGTGGTTTCATTGCCTGGGCAAATTAAACATCTCCTGGTACCTGGTATGCAGCCATTAACTTGGCAAATGCCTTTTTCTCCATCCCTATCCATAAGGACCACCAGAAGCAATTTATCTTCAGCTAGCAAGACCAGCAATGTACATTTACCAACCTCCCTTGCAGGTATATCAACTCTCCAGCTTTGAGTCACAATCTTAATCAAAGAGACCTTGATCACTTTTTCCTTCCACAAGATATCACACTGGTCCATTACATTGATGACATTATGCTTATTGGCTCCAATGAGCAAGAAATAGCAAACACACTGGACTTATTGGTGAGACATTTGCATGCCAGAGGATAGAAAATCACCTAAAATTCAGGGAACTTTCACCTCAGTAAAATTTCTAGGTATCCAGTGGTATGGAGTCTGTTGAGATATTCCTTCTAATGTGAAGGATAAGTTGCTGCATTTGGCCCCTCCTACAACCAAGAAAGAGGCACAATGCCTAGAGATCCTATTTGGATTTTTGAGGCAACACATTCCTCATTTGGGTGTATTACTCTGGCCCATTTATCAAGTGACCTGAAAGGCCACCAGTTTTGAGTGGGGTCCAGAACAGGAGAAGGTTCTGCAACAGGTCCAGGCTGCTGTGCAAGCTGCTCTGCCACTTGGGCTGTATGATTCAGAAGATCCAATGGTGCTTGAGGTGTAAGTGGCAGATAGGGATATTGTTTGGAGCCTTTGGTGGCCCCCATAGGTGAATCACAGTGGAGGCCTCCAGGATTTTGGAGCAAGGCCATGTAATCTTCTGTAGATAACTACTCTCTTTTTGAGGGACAGCTCTTGGCCTGTTACTGGGCTTTGGTGGAAACTGAATGTTTGACTATGGGTCATCATGTCACCATGAGACCTGAATAGTCTATCAAGAGCTGGGTGCTTTCTGACCCATCTAGCCATAAAGTGAGTCATGCACAACAGCATTCCATCATCAAATGTAAGTGGTATATATGAGACAGGAATTGAGCAGGTCGTGAAGGCACAAGTAAGTTACGTGAGGAAGTGACTCAAATCCCTATGGTCTCCACTTCTGCCATCCTGCCTTCTCTCCCCCAGCCTGTACCAATGGCCTCATGGAGATCTTGCTATGATCAGTTGACAGAGGAAGAGAAGACTACAGCCTGCTTCCCAGATGGTTGTGCATGATAT
This sequence comes from Symphalangus syndactylus, assembly GCF_028878055.3. Taxonomy (NCBI): domain Eukaryota; kingdom Metazoa; phylum Chordata; class Mammalia; order Primates; family Hylobatidae; genus Symphalangus; species Symphalangus syndactylus. The sequence goes on along the minus strand of NC_072426.2, from coordinate 107,150,483 downwards.
GCAGGCACCACCCGAAATTGGACATCTGCAGCACTATAGCCCATTTCTAGGACATCCCTGAAGGATAGTAGGAAGAAATATTCCCAGTGGTCAGGACATCAAGCACTGCACCTGGTTGTGCACTCTGCATGGAAGGAGAAATGGCCAAATGTGCGATTATATACTGATTCATGACCAATGGTTTGGCTGGATAGTCAAGGACTTGGATGAAACACGATTACAAAATTGGTGACAAGGAAAATTGGGGAAGAGGTATGTGGATGTACCTCTCTAAGTGGTCAAAAACTGTAAAGATATTTGTATCTCATGTGAGTGCTCACTAATGGGTGACACCAGCAGAGGAGGATTTTAATAATCAAGTAGATAGAATGACCCATTCTGAGGACACCACTAAGCCTCTTTCCCTAGCCACCTCTATCATCACCCAATGGGCCCGTGAACAAAGTGGCCATCATGGCAGGGATGGAGGTTATGCATGGGATCAGCAACATGGACTTCCACTCACCAGGGTTGACCTGGTTATGGCCACTGCTGAGTGCTCAATTTGCCAGCAGCAGAGATCCACCCTAAGCTCTCAATATGGCACCATTCCTCGGGGTGATCAGCCACCTACCTGGTGGCAGGTTGATTATACTGGACCTCTTTCATCATGGAAAGGACAGATGTTTGTCCTCACTGGAATAGACACTTGCTCTGAGTATGGATTTGCCTATCTGGATATGGCTTCTGCCAAGACTGCCATCCATGGACTCATGAAATGGCTTATCCACTGTCACGGTATTCCACACAGCATTGCCTCTGACCAAGGCACTCACTTTACAGCTAAAGAAGTGTGGCAGTGGTCTCATGCTTATGGAATTCACTGGTCTTACCATGTTCTTCATCATCCTGAAGTAGCTGGATTGATAGAATGGTGGAATGGCCCTTTGAAGTCACAATTACCATGCTAATTAGGTGACAATAATTTGTAGGTCTAAGGCAAAGTTCTCGAGAAGGCTGTGTATGCTCTGAATCAGCATCCAATATATGGTACTGTTTCTCCCATAGCCAGGATTCACGGGTCCAGGAATCAAGGGGTGGAAGTGGAAGTGGCACCACTCACCATCACCTCTAGTGATCCAATAGCAAAATTTTTGCTTCCTGTTGCCATGACATTACGTTCTGGTGGCCTAGAGGTCTTAGTTCCGGAGGGAGGAATGCTGCCACCAGGAGACACAACAACAATTGCATTAAACTGGAAGTTAAGATTGCTACCTGGACCCTTTGGGCTCCTTCTAATTTTAAGTCAACAGGCTAAGAAGGGAGTTACAGTGTTGGCTGAAGTGATTGACCTAGCGTATCAAAACAAAATCAGTCTACTATTCCACAATGGAGGTAAGGAAGAGTATGAATGGAATACAGGAGATCCATTAGGACGTCACTTAGTATTATCATGCCCTTTGATTAAGGTCAATGAGAAACTACAACAGCCCAATCCAGGCAGGACTACAAATGACCCAGACCCTTCAGAAATGAAGGTTTGAGTCACTCCAACAGAAAACAAACCACAACCTGCTGAGGTGCTTGCTGAAGGGAAATGGACTACAGAATGGGCAGTAGAAGAAGGTAGTCATCAATACCAGCTATGACCACACGACCAGCTGCAGAAACAAGGCCTGAATTGTCATGAGTATTTACTCCTTCTTTTGTTAAAAATATGTTTGTACATGTATACACTTGTATTAAGAAAATGTCTTCATTTTCTTTTCTTTATCATGTGATGTGACATATCTGGTCTCCATTACCCCTTATCTTAACCCAGACTTCTCCCTTCTCCCTTGATTCCAGGTATTTAAACAAATTCATTCAACTGTTTGCCAGTAGAAAAATCTTTAACTCTACCTATGACCAGGCAGCCGATTTACCCCCTTTGAGTTATCTCACCTTTCTGGAATAAATGGTTATACTTCTTACATATGTTGAGTGATGTCTTACATCTCTCTAAAATGTAAAAAATCAAGCTGTAGCCCAACCACCATGGACACATGTCCTCAGAATCTCCTGGGGTTGGGTGTACCAGCCATTTGTCACGCCTACTTGGCTCAACATAAACCTTTTCAAATATTTTACAGAATTTGACTATTTTCATTGGCATGTACAACTTCGGAGAGCATTATTTTCATTGCCTTCTAAATGTGAATGCATTCCCAGAGCACAATCCCAGAATAGAAGTGAATGGTACCCTTAGGACTAGTGCCATCCAGCAGTCCAGGAGGAAATAGGCTCAATAAATCTGTCTTGATACTGATATGCCAGTGAAACTAATTCTTAAGGAAAAAGTTGTTTTCCAAATAATTTATCTCACTTGGGTGGCCCTCTTCAAGAATTAAGGAAAGAATCAACATGTTCTAAGATTAGTACAAAAGGAAAACAGCAAGGAAGCGTCAAGTATAATGTTTTACAAAGGAGCTTAAGATTACAGTCCAGAAAACAATCTCCTAAATTAAAAAAAAAAAAAAAAGAAGCACAGAGGGCTACAAATTAATATAGGTCAATAGCTAATAAAAAAAAATGTCAGAGTAAAACCATTTACTGTCATGAGTAGTAAAATTCAGAAAAATGTAATCAAATATTTGGAAAAATGGCCTTAAAGTATTTTTCCTCTTTTGAAACTCCAGCTAAATAAATGTTCTTGTAATTTTATCAGAAAGAGCAATATTAAAACAAATGCAATTATAAAGACACTGAAATTTTTCTCTATAATTAATTAGATTTATATATTTTAATTACATTATACTTGCAGTAGCAATCAGGAAAAATGTGTATTTTTTCAACTCATCTTGTTTAATAGAAATAGAAATAGAGTAATCATCACTGATTCTACAGTCTTTGTCCAAAGCAACCCTTGGGCCGTAAAGTCTATATTACCATGGAAACAACCATCTTTTTAGTTTTTATTAAACCTAAAGAATATGGTTTCTTTTTTTTTTTTACTATAAGCAAATTTTCTTGCTTTTCTTTTTTTTTTTTTTTTTTTGGCAGTATTCTAATAGTTCTAAGTGAACCCAGGCTAAGCCTAAATTACATCAGAAAAGCACTTGATTGCCTTTAATGAAGGACAAATACAACTACAATCAAATAATTTAGATATCATTTGAATAATACAATTGTTTAATTTTCAGAATATTTAACTCTAATTGTTGGAAGGTGACCATGAACTTTTATAATTATACAACTCTAATATCAGTATTTACAAGGAATTCTATTGTCCGTATTGATGATGGACAGCTCCAGTGTTTCATGCTATTATTTAGAAGACTGTTAATTGTGATTGCTGATAATCAAATATGGATGATAATGCTAATAAGCATCTTTCAGGGAGACACGCTGCACTTTGAGTAGATAAATGCAGAATCACACACTGATGATAACCCCCCTTCTGCTCCAAGATTTTTGTAAACAAGTCCATAAATTAAAAAGTTGGGTTTAGATAATTTCCATCTTCACTCTGCTCTATTTTTATTAAATTATTTTTCTTTAAATAGGATCATCATAATAGCATTAATTGAGAATCTTTATATGATAAATGTTAGCTAATAATTCTTGAATATTTAAAGCAATTAGAGTTATTAACTATTTTAAACTTCACAAGAAGACTTTTAGAATAATTATTATTTTTATTACCATTTTATAGAGGAAGAAACATACAGAGTTGTTAAAAAACTTACTATTAACCTCTATCTGCCTCTTAAACTGGAAAAACATCTTTAATATTACAAATAAGTTAATAATAATTAGAAATTACTAATGATTTTAGAAATTAGAGAAAAATTTAAATAATGATAGTTTCCTCTAAGCTTTTATAGTCTAATACATTATGCTTATCTGGCCAGCCGAAAGATAAGATCCCTACATACACAAAAATACTAAAGTAATTTTTAAAGTGGCTTTAAGCCAGGGGGGCAAATTATATTTTAAATTTTGAACTATTGTAGAACTGTTTGATAATAACATCAGGAACAAAGGGTTAAAATGAGGTGCTGAAAGTTTTCCAATCCAGTTGTTTGGTAATTAATTCAATAATATCCCCTTACTCTTACAGATAAATATTAATTACAATTAAGCAAAGTGGAGGGGACAGGACTTCAGCATGGGTAGTGCCAAGCTAATACAGTCACAACCGTTTTCAACTCTACATCAGGGATTCGCCAATGTTTTATGTTATAAAATATTTTTAGGATATAATTATATGTTTCAAAAAATATGCATGCATATGTAAAAGCACATATTTATAAAATATTCCAGAGACCTCACATATTTTATGAAGACCATATGCTTTTGAACCTCATGAGTTCCTTCCCTTAAGCTTTTGAACAAAATATCTTATTTTTATTTATTTGTCTCTTTAATTGTTGAAGGCATTTATGTTTTGCTGTTATTCTTTTCAATTCAATGTATTAATAAAATAGAATATATTTGTCACTGTTAATTAATGGCATACTAAATTAAAATGAAATAAGAGGACAAAGACCTGTATTGAGTTGATCAGAGACTTGTAGGAAAGAGAAGTAAAAAGTTCCCATAGCTGACTCTCTTCATGTCTAACCCAGCTCCCCTAGAATCCATTCGCCAGTTATGGAAATTCAACCCCCAATGGGTTTGGGTGTTGCTAATAAGAGCATACACCTTTTTGGAAAAATCGCTGTTAAATGAATCAAGCCACATGCCATGAGCCACCTGTAACTTATCTTTTTCTGTCTTCTTTCTGCTGGGTAATCAATAACCAATAGGTAACAAGCTTAGGAAATGAAAACTCAGCTCTCTTGGAAGAAATAATGAATCAGAATAAACTCTACAGTTCAGTCTATGATCCAGAGCTTTTATGGGTTAAGGCTGGGTCTAGACCTTACCTGAACTCACATTCTTGCTTAATTTCTTACCCTTTCCTATTATGTTGTCCCCGCTCCCATAGAGGTTTCTCTCTGGCTGCATTTTCTTAATAAATCCTTGATACAATCCAAGAAACCTCACTTACTATGGTTCCAATGCTATGAAATAAATACGACGACGACGACGTCTACTACTACTACTACTGGGTAACTAAATTGAAGTGACTACTTCCTATGTGTCTGGCATTCTTCTAAGCATTTTGGATAATTAAAGTTCTTCAAGTTCAAAATATTTATTCTGATAATAATTGTAATAATTATTAATTACTGAGCTTCTCAAGTTATTCAATAGATAGGATTCAATAAACTAATGAATCAACTATCTCTGGCTCAAAAGTTTAACTACTCAGTGGTTCACCTTGCCCACTGCTTAGACAGACCTGCAATAGAGAAGGTAATTCATGCAGAGGAGGCTGTGCAGGAGACCAGAATTTTATTACCACTCAAATCAGCCTCCCAGAGCATTCAGAATTTTTAAGGACAACTTAATGGGTGAGGAAAAGCCAGTGAGCCAAGAGTGCTGATTGGTCAGCTAGGAGATGACATCACAGTAAATTGAATCTGTCATCTTGTGCTGAGTCAGTTCTTGAGTGGAGGCCACAAAATCAGATGGGCCAGTGTATCAATTTGGATGGTGCCAGCTGATCCATCAAGTGCAGGGTCTGCAAAATATCTCAAGCACTGATCTTAGAAGCAGTTTAGGGAGGGTCAGAATCTTCTAGCCTCTGGCTGCATGACTACTAAACTATAATTTCTAACCATGTGGTCAATTTGTTAGTCCTACAAAGTCAGTCTAGTTTCCAGGAAAGAAAGAGGTTTCTTTTGGGAAAGGGCTGTTATCATCTTTGTTTTAAACTATAAACTCAGTTCCTCCCAAAGTTAGTTCGGCCTACGCCTGGGAATGAACAAGAATAGCTTGGAGGTTAGCAGCAAGATGGAGTCAGTTAGGTTAGATCTCTTTCACTGTCTCAGTCATAATTTTGCAAAGGCAGTTTCAAAAGTTCTTCAGGAAAATCAAGGCCAAGTAAAAAGTTATGCATTTTTTTTCTGTTTCCTTTCTATAACTTACAAATGGAAAGATCATAGTAAAGGGACATTTTTGGAAACTCTATGAAGTTAAATTATACACTAAGATTGTCTTATGAATTATTTCATTTTGATTAAATTTATTTTTTAAAGTTGGGTTTCTAGAAATGTTACCAAAACAAACAAAATAAATTTTTATTTAATAATCTTACTTAAACAAATATGTTGTTTAAGGAAAAATCTATTATATATTATTAAGTAAAGTAAATATGTCACAGTATCCAGTCAAATGACTAGCATGGAATGGGCTCTGCAGAAACACTGGTCAAGCAAATTTGACTTTTGGGCACAGAGCCTAGAAAGAAGAAAATCAACCTAATGCAGGCTTCATGAAAAGAATTGTGTTTTCACTAGAAACAATCTATAGGTGCAAGAATTTAGTTTGAGTATATATAAATTTATTGGGACAATTTATAAAAAGAAAACAGAAAAATAATACAAAATAGTAAATTCATTTAAGTGCACTTAAGACAAATAATTCCTCATATTCAAACCAAAAAAAAAAATAGCGATAATATAGACTCAACTAAAAATTATAATGGAACTATTTTATTTAAGTGATTAAAATTCTGCTTAATGACAGAGCAGGAGCATCGCCATCTTGGACAAGCCCCTCATTCTAAAGTTCACCTTAATAAAAAACTGCCTAAAGCCAAAGGGCGTCAGCCTAATGGCTAGGGTCAGCATAATCATAAATCACAAATAACATCTCCAACCGGAAATATTCCAAATTCCTCCCTGAACAGGGACATACTAGCGTTGAGATAACCCCCTCCACCAGGAAGATGCCAGTCTCCAGATAACCCCCCTCTGGCCAGAAAGATGCCTGCCCCAAGATGAACTCTATTCCTCCCAGAGAGATTCCAACTCCACCATAAAGCTTCTCCCTCAAACAGGAACATTCCAAGCTTCTGATAAGCCCCCTCACCCTAAAAACCACTATACACTCTTAGTCTGTAAGAGAAAGCACTCCTGACTGAAATTGGCCAGGAGCACCTCTCAGGTTTTAACAAAAGAAAACCTGTCTCTAACTGCAAGCCAAGTTTCGTGTTTCTTTCCTCTTTCTTTAACTCTAACACTTAAAATATTAACTATTGAAAAGCATATATATATATATAATTAGAATACTTCTGTTATATATTTAAAATTAGTTCTCAATTCCATCTATGTATAAACATATAAAGTGCAGGAATATCTACTTAAATATATTTCATCACAAAGGTTTAGGTGTATATGGGTTTTTAATTGGTGGTGGTTTTGTATAGTTTCACTCCAGGGCTATAGTGAATACTCAACGTGGTATTATTTTCAATGTCACACGCAACAATTCCACTTAATGATATGTTTATACTTGGCCTAAAATTTAGGTAATGGGAGTCAATGAAGTAAGCAGAGAAAAATAAAGAATTTAGAGTGATTTGAAAGTATAGAAAATTTTTAATCTCCCTTGAGAAAAATAAGCAGAACAAGGGGGAACTATGAAATTCAATAAAATTATATGACAGTCACATTCTTAAGCCAAAAGTATCGATTGGTACCCTTTTAAATGTAGCACAGGCAACCAATTTTTTTAGCACAATGAAAAGACCAATTTCTGCCATTGGATAAGAAGGGCTCTGCAGACACAGAATATACAAAAGTTCTCTCACTACCACCTTCAATCACAAAGGAAGCTGAAAAAAATCTTGTTAAGGAACCTATCATAAGTATACCTAAAAAGATCCAGAAATAAGGGAGGCAGGAGCTCCTGAAGGGTAGTAATAGTTTTGTATTTAAAATGAGAGTACGATCTTTTCACTCCATTTCTATGGTAGATGAAGGAAGTTTAAAATGAAAGGAGCAACTCAGCTCTGTAGGGGACAAAAGGGCATATCTTTAGAGCACTGACTTAATATTCTCTGGGAAGGTGCAAAGCAGTGAAAATATGTCAGTAGAGGAAGCAAAATAGGTGCTGATAGAATATGATTGAAATAAAAGTAACATGAGTTTAAGATGTATAATCAGCTAATTCAAATGAAAGAGAATAAAGTTAAGGGATGAAATGTTTACATATTAGTATTAAGTCAAATGCTGAAAAAGGAAACATACTAGGCAAGAAGTTCTTATGTTCTTAAAACCATATGTTGCAAGTAGATAAAATATGAAGTACATTTTTCTGCTCGAAATTACCTTAACCATTTTGATTTCCATCATTTTATGAGTCATTTCAATACTGAAGCTCTGAAATTGCATGTTCACTGACTCAGCATTTTATATTGATTTGGTGTAATTTGAAGGTGCATTTTGACTATCAAACAGACTTTTCCAAATTGTAGCAAAGTATCTGTATTCAGAAACAATATTACTCATAGTTCTTTTATCATCTTTTTCAATAAATGATCAATATTTAAATTTTTTCCTACTACACATTTCTGTAAACTAATTAATATATGCCCTGTGCAACAAAAAAGGAAATTCTACATTTCCTCACTACAATTACTACTTTGTAACATGCTTTCTTTAGTTACATTTTTTCATCTCATGTGCTAAACAAAATAACAAATCTATTATGCATGATAGAATGTACACTTTTCCAACTTATCCTGTATGAAATGTATCTCACTTAAAAAACTACTGTATAAGTTTTTCAGGACTTGGCATTTTAATATTTGAACAATTTTTTGAGAAAGTAGACATATCAAATTATTCTTATGCAGGTATTTAATCATGTTATTATTGTAAAAAGTCAAATACTGTGTCTTTTTGTGTTTAGGGTCATCTATTAATTAGAACTAGAGAAAACCGTCACCTGGTAGTGTATTTCTGGTAGTACGTATGTAGAAGTATCATCTTTATATCCTCAGTAGGATGTTTTAAGACATCAGCCATTCTCTACAGTAAAGGAATCTTTGCTGTAACACTGGCCCTCTGCCCTCGTGATATGGCAGAGGGTCTAACTGAACTGATTAACACAAGCCATCTGCAGATAGTAAAGCTGAAAAAGCACACTATAACACATGCCCATTTGGGCTTTGGGAGTCACAGACACCCACCCCTAGATGCTGCTGAGGGGCCAGAGCCCAAAAGTGCTCCCCATGGTCTCTGTACCTGCCTGTCTGCATGCTCCCCCTAAGGGTTTGAGCAGCTGGGCAGCTGAAGGAGTGAGCCACAGCCCTGTGGTTTCGTCCTGAGAGGGGGATAAGGAAACTCTCCTGTTTCAGTAGCATGCTCCCTTAGATCAATAGCTGTAGGAAAAAATATTTGCTAATGTCTATAATAATAAAAAAAATCCTTTGAAAAGAAAAAGTTTAGAAATTATGATTCTGTTTATTTCTCTGAAATAATTTAAAAGTTATTTTAATTCACTAAATAATTCATGTTTATAATACTAAGTGTCACATAAGGAATAGCCTATTTTGTACATAGTAGAATTTATGTTTTATTAGCATTGCAATTATTTAGTTTTATAAATATATTTATAAATTTTAAGACATCAAATTTTAGACAACACTAAGATAATACTATAGTCTTTAACACCTACATACATAGTCCAATATTTGTAACTGTACTTTCTACAAAACACAATAACTGATAACAGTGTAGACAGTATTCTTTTAGAAATGATTAATACAGTATATATTTGTTTAAAAAAATTCTATAAATTTAAATAAAATCAAAATCTATTTGACTTTATGTTAACCCTTCATTTTTCTAAAATCGAGTCATCGAAAAGGACACATGTAGGTACGCATTGTCAAGTTTTCATTGATTTACCGTGGTATCCATAGGGATAGCTGTCTATCTTACATATTTGTGCCTAAGTCAGGTTTTGAAATATTTTATGCCAAGGAAATTAGGCAGTAATATCTCCTAAAACCTTTTTAAGGGTATGCTTTGTGCAGTTATTTTTAATCTGTTTTACTAAGTTTTTAAACTACAAACTGTAAAATACTTAGAGTCTCTATATAGATTGGGCCTAATCTGTTTCTTATTTGAAGGAAATAGAAATGTCTTGTTTAGTCTGATAAATGGCAGCCTTTAATAAATTAATTGCTTCAAAAGTCCTAGCTAAATTATTTTGCAAGAAAATTCAGCTCTGTAAATAGCTGTCTTAAATGCACCAGGACCTCTAGTTTTTATCTGATAAATTAAGTCCCATCCAAACCCAGTGTCAGCAGTTATTTATTGTCCTAGTTACAAATTGGCTGTTATGCAACTGAATTAATTTTGATCAGAGACATTTTCCATTTGTACAACCATACAACTGAGTGCTTTATAAAATTTGTATTTTCTTTTAAAGAAGCATGTTATGCAGAAGTTATGAGATGGTATCTGAACCAAATTGAGTTGTGCCAGCAACAAAAATTATATAATAGAAATAATAAAAACTTAAAGTATTAAACATCTTGATTATTAAAATATTTTCTTTTAAACAATGATGTAGGAGAACATGTGCCCTAGATTAATTCAGAACTGTGAAGATTTACCCATCCAGATTTAGTATAACCAAGAACTTACACGTATGTTTCACTTAGTAGAGTCAGCTATTGCCTTCATAAGAGCCATGCATAGTCCAGGTGTTTGAACAAGAATAAAATCTTTCAACAAATTTATTAAGTTGACACAATTTATGTGAAGGGAGAATCTATGAATGTAATAAGAAAAATATGCACTTTATCAAGTAATTGGCCTAATGCCAGGCTATATATGTTCAGAGAATTCTTGAGATTAACAGGAAAATAAATAATTATCGTGGAACTCAAAGTAAAGAGCCTGGTGGAAGGTCCTGCTACCGAATAGGGTGTCAGACAGCTTGGATTTGAGTTGTTGTTGCTGTTTTCTAATGTAATGACCTTAAATAAGTTGTCTCACTTGAAGAAACCTCTGTTTATTCTGAAGATAATGACTCAATTACAGGTTTGTTAGAAGCATGAAATGTGGTATGATGCAAGCATTGTTGAAAGTATAATCCATTTCTTAAAAGCATTCCTATTTCCTTCTTGAAAAATGAAGTATGCCAATCAGTGACCCACAGATAGTCAAAAATTATGGTATGTGTAAATAAAAATGAGTGTTTTTTTTTTCCCGAGAGTATTTTGAGAGGAATCTTTCATAAAAAAAGACCCAATTATAAATGTTTTGGATCTAAGTGCTGACTCAACCGCTTGTCATTCTGTGGTCCTAAATCAGTCATTTAATCAGTCTAAGCTTGTTTTATTAACTGCATAATTAGGGAAAAATACCTCACATGCTTGTAATTATAATTAAATCAGGTAATACCCCAAAATATTTCACAAGTCTTGTAGCAATAATGAACAGTAATCTCCATTATCATCACTATTATAAAAACAAGCATGATTTCCAGATGGTCAATGATGTTATAAAAGTTTAGGTTTATTAACAGAGTTCTTCAATGACTTCTGCCATTGAATTTTATTTCCTGGATTTTGGAAAAACTGACTAATTAGGAGACTATAATTATGCAGAGAAGATACTAGAAAGAGAGCAATACCCTGTTTTCCTACCCTAGGGGAATAAAAAAATTATTTTTCCTACTACCCTCCCAGATTCTAGGACTGGAACCACATAAATTGGACTAACAAAAGACAGATTAACAAAAGAAAAACAAACTGATTTGCATAAAGTTTACAAATTAAGTACCCAGAGATGAGTTATTCAAGGATTGATTAGAATTGGGCTTATCAAGGATCTTAACAAAGAAACAATACCTTTTTAGAGAGGTGACAAAATGAAGGAAAAGAACTTTAAGCTTCCAGGGGCAGTAAATTGTGGAAAGGCAAATATATAAGGAAACTAACAGAAAATAAGGGCTACTAGTAAAGTTTGTAATGTAGATTTCTCTGGTACTGTCTCTGCATTAATAAAGGTGTAGAGCTGTCTCCAGTGATTTACATTTGTCCTTCCAGAGAAAAAGGGAAGGGAGACACCTTTGTAAATTCATTTTCTGCTTTTAGGCAAATAGATACAGAGCAGGTTTTTCTCGTATCTGCTTGTCAGGCCTCTGAGCCCAAGCTAAGCCATCATATCCCCTGTGACCTGCACGTACACATCCAGATGGCTGGTTCCTGCCTCAACTGATGACATTCCACCACAAAAGAAGTGAAAATGTCCTGTTCCTGCCTTAACTGATGACACTGTCTTGTGAAATTCCTTCTCCTGGCTCATCCTGGCTCAAAAGCTCCCCAACTGAGTACCTTGTGACCCCCACTCCTGCCTGCCAGAGAACAATCCCCCTTTTTCCTTTACCTACCCAAATCCTATAAAATGGCCCCACCCCTATCTCCCTTCGCTGACTCTTTTCGGACTCAGCTCACCTGCACCCAGGTAAAATAAACAGCTTTATTGCTCACAGAAAGCCTGTTTGGTGGTCACTTCATACACCGCACATGAAATTTGGTGCCATGACTCAGATCAGGGGACCTCCCTTGGGAGATCAATCCCCTGTCCTCCTGCGCTTTGCTCTGTGAAAAGATCCACCTAGGACCTCAGGTCCTCAGACCCACCAGCCCAAGGAACATCTCACCAATTTTAAATCAGGTAAGCAGCCTCTTCTTATTCTCTTCTCCATCCTCTCTCACTATCCCTCAATCACTTTCTCCTTTCCACTCTTCAATCTCTCCCTTCTCTTAGTTTCAATTCCTTTCATTTTCTGGTAGAGACAAAGGAGACATGTTTTATCCGTGGACCCAAAACTCTGGTGCCCATCATGGACTGGGAAGGCAGCCTTCCCCTTGTGTTTAATCATTGCAGGGATGCCTCTCTGATTATTCACCCAGGTTTCAGAGGTGTCAGACCACACAGGGACGCCTGCCTTGGTCCTTCACCCTTAGCGGCAAGTCCCACTTTTCTAGGGGAGGGGCAAGTACCCCAAACCCTTCTCTCTGTGTCTCTATCCCTTCTCTGCCTTTCTAGGGGGCAAGAAACCCCAACCCCTTCTCCTTCACTCTTAGCAGCAAGTCCCACTTTTCTAGGGGAGGGAAAATACTCCAACCCCTTCTCTCCATGTCTCTACCCCTTCTCCACCTTTCTAAGGGGCAAGAAACCCCCAACCCCTTCTCCTTCACCCTTAGTGGCAAGTCCTGCTTTTCTGGGGGAGGGGCAAGTACCCCAACCTCGTATCTCTGTGCCCCAATCCCTTATTTCCACACCCCAACCTCTTATCTCTCTGAACCCTGATCCCTTATTTCTACACCCCAACCTCTTATATCTCTGTGCTGCATCCCTTATTTCCACACCCCGACCTCATATCTCTGTGCTCTGATCCCTTATTTCCACACCCCAACCTCTTATCTCTGCACCCCAACCCCTTATTTCCACACCCCAACCCCTTTCCCACTTTTCTGGAAGGTAAGAACCCCCAAACCCCTTCCCTCCGTGTCTCTACTCTCTCTTCTCTCAGCTTGCCTCCTTCACTACGGGCAACCTTCCACCCTCCATTCCTCCGTCTCCCTTAGCCTGTGCTCTCAAGAACTTAAAACCTCTTCAACTCACACCAGACCTAAAATCTAAATGCCTTATTTTCTTCTGCAATGTCGCTTGACCCCACTACAAACTCAACAGTAGTTCCAAATAGCCAGAAAATGGCACTTTCAATTTTTCCATCCTGCAAGATCTAAATAATTCTTGTCGTAAAATAGGCAAACGGTCTGAGGTGCCTGACGTCCAGACATTCTTTTACACATCAGTCCCTCTCTAGTCTCTGCCCAATGCAACTTGTCCCAAATCTTCTTTTCCTCCCACCTGTCCCTTCAGTCCCAACCCGAAGTGTCACTGAGTCTTTCTAATCCTTCTTTTCTACAGACCCATCTGACCTCTCCCCTCCTCCCCAGGCTGCTCCTCACCAGGCTGAGCTAGGTCCCAATTCTTCCTCAGCCTCCGCTCCTCCACCCTATAATCCTTTTATCACCTCCCTTCCTCACACCTGGTCTGGTTTACAGTTTCATTCCGTGACTAGCCCTCCCCCACCTGCCCAGCAATTTACTCTTAAAACGGTGGCTGAAGCTAAAGGCATAGTCAAGGTTAATGTTCCTTTTTCTTTATCCCAGATCAGATAGCATTTAGGCTCTTTTTCATCAAATATAAAAATCCAGCCCAGTTCATGGCTCATTTGGCAGCAATGCTGAGACACTTTACAGCCCTAGACCCTAAAATGTCAAAAGGCCGTCTTACTCTCAATATATATTTTATTACCCAATCTGCTCCCAACATTAAATAAAAGTACAAAAATTAAATTCCGGCCCTCAAACCCCACAACAGGACTTAATTAACCTTGCCTTCAATGTGTTCAATAATAAAGGCAGCCAAGTAGCAACATATTTCTGAGTTGCAATTCCTTGCCTCCACTGTGAGGCAAACCCCAGCCACATCTCCAGCACACAAGAACTTACAAACGCCTAAACCACAGTGGTCAGGCATTCCTCCAGAACCACCTTCCCTAGAAGCTTGCTACAAGGGCCAGAAATCTGGCCACCAGGCCAAAGAATGCCCACAGCCAGAGATTCCTCCTAAGCCATGTCCCACCTATGCAGGACCCCACTGGAAATTGGACTGTTCAACTCACCTGGCAGCCACTCCAGGGCCCCTGGAACTCTGGCCCAAGGCTCTATGACTGACTCCTTCCCAGATCTTCTTGGCTTAGCAGCTGAAGACTGATGCTGCCCGATCACCTCAGAAGCCCTGTAGACCATCACAGACACCGAGCTTTAAGTAACTCTCACAGTAGAGGGTAAGTCCGTCCCCTTCTTAATCAATACGGAGGCTACCCACTCCACATTGCCTTCTTTTCAAAGGCCTGTTTCCCTTGCCTCCATAACTGTTGTGGGTATTGACAGCCAGGCTTCTAAACCTCTTAAAACTCCCCAACTCTGGTGCCAACTTAGACAATACTTTTTTAAGCACTCCTTTTAGTTATCCCCACCTGCCCAGTTCCCTTATTAGGCTGAGACACTTTAACTAAATTGTCTGCTTCCCTGACTATTCCTGGATTACAGCTATGTCTCATTGCTGCCCTTCTTCCCAATCCAAAGCCTCCTTTGCATCCTCCTCTTGTATTCCCCCACCTTAACCCACAAGTATAAGATACCTCTACTCCCTCCTTGGTGACCGATCATGCACCCCTTACCATCTCATTAAAACCTTATCACCCTTACCCCATTCAATGCCAATATCCCATCCCACAGCATGCTTTGAAAGGATTAAAGCCTGTTATCACTGGCCTGCTACAGCATGGCCTTTTAAAGCCTATAAACTCTCCTTACAATTCCCCCATTTTACCTGTCCTAAAACCAGACAAGCCTTACAAGTTAGTTCAGGATCTATGCCTTATCACCTATCCACCCCGTGGTACCAAACCCATATACTCTCCTATCCTCAGTACCTACCTCTACAACCCATTATTCTGTTCCAGATCTCAAACATGCTTTATTATTCCTTTGCACCCTTCATCCCAGCCTCTCTTCTTCGCTTTCACTTAGACTGACCCTGACACCCATTAGGCTAAGCAAATTACCTGGGCTGTACTGCCGCAAGGCTTCACAGATAGCCCCCATTACTTCAGTCAAGCCCAAATTTCATCCTCATCTGTTACCTATCTCGGCATAATTCTCATAAAAACACACGTGCTCTCTCTGCTGATCATGTCCGATTAATCTCCCAAACCTCAATCCCTTACAAAACAACAACTCTTTTCCTTCCTAGGCATGGTTAGTGTGATCAGAGTTCTTACACAAGAGCCAGGACCGTACCCTGTAGCCTTTCTGTCCAAATAACTTGACCTTACTGTTTTAGCCTAGCCCTCATGTCTGCGTGCAGTGGCTGCTGCTGCTTTAATACTTTTAGAGGCCCTAAAAATCACAAACTATGCTCAACTCACTCTCTACATTTCTCATAACTTCCAAATTCTATTTTCTTCCCCATACCTGACGCATATACTTTCTGCTCCCCGGCTCCTTCAGCTGTACTTACTCTTTGTTAAGTCTCACAATTACCATTGTTCCTGGCCCGGACTTCAATCCAGCCTCCCACATTATTCTGGATACCACACCTGACCATCATGACTGTATCTCTCCAATCCACCTGACATTCACCCCATTTCGCCATATTTCCTTCTTTCCTGTTCCTCACCCTGATCATGCTTGATTTATTGATGGCAGTTCCACCAGGCCTAATGGCCACACACCAGAAAAGGCAGGCTATGCTATAGTACAATCCACTAGCCCGCCTCTTAAAACCTCTCATTTCCTTTCCATCATAGAAATCTATCCTCAAGGAAATAACTTCTCAGTGTTCCATCTGCTATTCTACTACTCTTCAAGGATTATTCAGGCCCCCTCCCTTCCCTACACATCAAGCGCAAGGATTTGTCCCTGCCCAGGACTGGCAATTAGCTTTCCTCAACATGCATTAAGTCACAAAAACTAAAATATCTCTTAGTCTAGGTAGACACTTTCACTAGATAGGTAAAGGCCTTTCCTACAGGGTCTGAGAAGGCCGCTGCAGTCATTTCTTCCCTTCTGTCAGACATAATTCCTCAGTTTAGCCTTCCCACCTCTATACAGTCTGATAACAGACCAGCCTTTATTAGTCAAATCAGCCAAGCAGTTTTTCAGGCTCTTAGTATTCAGTGAAACCTTTATATCCCTTACAGTCCTCAGTCTTCAGGAAAAGTAGAACAGACTAAAGGTCTTTTAAAAACACACCTGAAAAGCTCAGCCACCAACTTAAAAAAGAACAGACAATACTTTTACCACTTTCCCTTCTCAGAATTCAGGCCTGTCCTCAGAATGCTACAAAGTACAGCCCACTTAAGCTTCCATACAGATGCTCTTTTTATTAGGCCCCAGTCTCATTCCAGACACCAGACCAACTTGGACTGTGCCCCCAAAACTTGTCATCCCTACTATCTTCTGTCTAGTCATACTCCTATTCACCGTTCTCAACTACTCATACATGCCCTGCTCTTGTTTACACTGCTGGTTTACACTGTTTCTCCAAGTCATCACAGCTGATACCTCCTGGTGCTATCCCCAAACTGCCAGTCTTAACTCTTGAAGTAAATAAATAATCTTTGCTGGCAGGACTATGCTGAATCTCCTTAGGCACTCTCTAATCAGATGTCCTGAGTCGTCCCAATTCTTAGACCTTTTATCCCTGTTTTTCTCCTTCTCTTATTCCATTTAGTTTTTCAGTTCATACAAAACCGTATCCAGGCCATCACCAATAATTCTAAATGACAAATATTCCTTCTAACAACCCCACAATATCACCCCTTAACACAAAATCTTCCCTCAGCTTAATCTCTCCCACTCTAGGTTCCCACTCCGCCCCTAATCCCGCTTGAAGCAGCCCTGAGGAACATCGCCCATTATCTCTCCATACCATCCCCCAAAATTTTTGCCTCCCCAACACTTTACCACTATTTCATTTTATTTTTCTTATTAATATAAGAAGACAGGAATGTCAGGCCTCTGAGCCCAAGCTAAGCCATCATATCCCCTGTGACCTGCACGTACACATCCAGATGGCCGGTTTCTGCCTTAACTGATGTCATTGTCTTGTGAAATTCCTTCTCCTGGCTCATCCTGGATCAAAAGCTCCCCCAGTGAGCACCTTGTGACCCCCACTCCTGCCCACCAGAGAACAACCCCCCTTGTTCCTTTACCTACCTAAATCCTATAAAACGGCCCCACCCCATCTCCCGTCGCTGACTCTCTTTTCAGACTCAGCCCACCTGCACCCAGGTGAAATAAACAGCTTTATTGCTCACACAAAGCCTGTTTGGTGGTCTCTTCACAAGGACGCGCATGAGACTTCTTAATTATCTTCAGCTGAGAATAATCCTCAACTCAAAGTGGGATATTTTAAGGTGGCATGTTCTGCTATTATACACTACACTTGTCCTGTTATTGAATAAAAATATAGCCTTATTTGAAGAATGAAGTTTAGAGTGAAACAGAATCAAAATATCTAATATCAAAAGAAAATAGAAACATAGTTTAAGATATACTGAACACCTCGTTAATGAAATAACTATAAAAGATATCAAGGCCTTTTTTGTAATACATTTTGCATTACAACAAGGTAAAATGACTTCTCTTTCCAATATAAGTATGAAGATAAATGTAAAGAACAAAATTGTATACTAAATTTTGTTTCATTATACTATTTTATGTTTGAAAATACTTCTGTAAATAATTGAGATTAAAAGTGAATAAATTAAATATTCCAGTTTTAAGTATAGCTTTTTATATTTATAGAATATGATCCAAATATTTTAACATCTGTCTCACCAGTAGAGAATGTCATTTGCTTAAGGATGATCACATCTTTAACTTTAATGCTCACTGGAGTCACCATTATTGGAAATTCATTACCATTTGTTTAATGAATTGTAAAAGAAACAACTAATTTTTGATGAATATAATTTATATTTAATTACCAATAAAATCAGGCTGACACCTTTGACACTATAATGGAATAGAAATTTAAGAAACTAGTCAGGAAAGTGGAGCAGGAAACTTTTCTGACCATTTCGCAGGTGGGAAGTGGAGTGCCGATGCTGGAACTAGCTGGCCACTTCAGCACCTGCAGGGGTAAACTCCACTAAGTTGAACTCCTTGCACTTAACCCCTCACAGGAGGGAGCATGCAAGTAAGCGAGCACAGGAGCCAGTGTGGATGCTGGCAGGAGCAAAACTTTGTGTGGGACCCACAGCAGCATCTTGAGGTAGTGCCTGCTACCCTCGAAACCCCAGAGGTTGCGTGTTACAATGCTCTTTTAGCGTCGCTGTCTGCACACGGCTTAAGTGTTAAACAGTTCAGTGGGGCCTCTGCCTTTTCCTGTGAGGTGGTTCCTCTCCACCAGCAAATGTAGAGGGTCAGTGTGACAGACTTTAGCGTCCGCATCTGTGGCACCAGAGTTCTTGTTTGGCGTCCAGGAAAAATCAGGTGCACAAATTGAAGGGTGGTGAATGCTGAGGATTTTATTGCTGATAAAAGTGGCTCTTAGAGGGAAGAGGAGCTGGGAAGGGGATGGAGTGGGAAGATAATCTTCACCCAGAATCTGGGTATCCCCAGCTGGCCTCCTCTCCAAAGCAGTGCTGTTAAGCTGTTCCTCTGAAGTTAAGCTGCTCCTCTGAAGTTAAGCTGCTCCTCTGAAGTTAAGCTGCTCCTCTGAAGTTAAGCTGCTCCTCTGAAGTTAAGCTGCTTTTCTCCAATGTCAAACTATAGTCTCCAAGGTCCAGCTGCTTCTCCTCTTCTCTGCTCTCTGCTAGTGGAGTCTGGGGTTTTCATGGGCACAGAATGGGGGCAGGGTGGGCCAGGGTGGTTTGGGAAAAGGCAGCATTCAAGCCGGAAAACAGAAATGCACGTTCTCACTTCAGGCCATGGTGCCAGGCTTGAGAGTTGGGCCCTTTCAGAGGACCCACATTTTCTTTTTTTTTTTTTTTTTTTTTTTGAGACGGAGTCTTGCTCTTTCGCCCAGGCTGGAGTGCAGTGGCGCAATCTCGGCTCACTGCAAGCTCCGCGTCCCGGGTTCACGCCATTCTCCTGCCTCAGCCTCTCCGAGTAGCTGGGACTACAGGCGCCCGCCACCACGCCTGGTTAATTTTTTGTATTTTTTTAGTAGAGACGGGGTTTCACCGTGGTCTCGATCTCCTGACCTTGTGATCCGCCCGCCTCGGCCTCCCAAAGTGCTGGGATTACAAGCGTGAGCCACCGCGCCCGGCCAGGACCCACATTTTCTGCCTAGGATTTCCCTAACTCCTGTCCCTACCATTTCCACCCTCTGAAGAGGCACATCTAACTGCCATTAGAATATGGACAATGACTGGTTTTAGCTAATTCCTGCTCACAGGGGCCATTGTTTGGGGAAGAACAGTAGTTAGATTCCTCCCAGCGGTTTATCTAACAGTCCTTGGTAAAAGGGAGCCATTGTTCAAGAGTCTGATTGCCTGACTGGAGTTCGATGGCTTCTAGGAAAGAAGAAACAAATTTCACAAAATTAAGTACGCATGGATTAAATATGTGTATTACACAAAGGGAAGCTAAAATGAGAGAATTTAGTGCCAAAGATTACAGATATAAGAAATGAAATATACTAATTATTCTAAAAACAACATTGTACCCCATAGTATAGAATAGAACGAAGGTGAAAACTGCAAGCATAGGCGAGATTATAAAGAAGGCCTTTATAGTCTTGGAAGGTTAATTATTAACACTTATTTTTTGCAACTGTTAGCTTGAGGTCCCCTATCTCTTTAGATTGGTGCTTTGGGTGCTTTTTTGGGTTAATGGAGGTAACTCTGTTGGCTTCCCAGGCCTTTACTTGGATATCATGAATTTAAGAATCTATTCCAGTGACCTTCACTGCCATAGGAGTAGAGAGAGGTACATTTAAGGTTCCTTCCAATTTGGGATTATAGAGAAAGAATGGGAAGGAACTAGCTTTACCAGTACTAGGTCCCCTGGGTTGAATAGAGGTGGCCCTAATTCACAGGATTCAGCCTTCAACGGTTGTTTTAGTTTCTGTTGGAAAGGGGCCAAAGAAGTTATATGTTTAATTAAATCAGAGGTTTCTTGGTCTAGCAAGAAATTATTGGTGAGAAAAGGCCATTCATACATCATTTTAAACAGACTCAAACCTAGCTTTGAAGAAGTATTTCTAATATATAGTAGGGCTCTGGGGAGAAGGGTGCTTAAGGAAAGGTGAATTTCCTGAGACAGTTTTTTGAGGTGCCTTTTGATAATATTATTTGTTTTTTCAACCTTTCCTGAGGATTGTGATTTCCAAACACAAAGAAGGTAGTACTGTATGGCTAGTGCCTTTAAGACCCCCTGGGAGACAGCTGCCTTGAATAAGAAACCATTATTACTGTGGAGGTACTTAGGGAGTCCAAAGCAAGGAATTTTCTTATTAATTAGTAGTTTTTTTTACCTCAGAGGCTTTCTTTGTCCAACACGGAAATGCTTCTACCCAGTTAGTGACGGTATCTATCTGTGCTAGGACGTACTGGATGCAACTTGCCTTTGGCATATGGATGAAATCCATTTGCTAGTCTTCCCCTGTGTAGCCTCCTATCCTTTGGGTTCCTGGACAAATAAGCCATTGATTAAGGGGATTACTTTTAAAGCAGGTTTTGCAAGGGTTAATGACCTATTTAACCATTTGTGTCAGGTTTTTACCTGAGAACAATCTCCAAGCCAATTGATAGGTTTTATCCTTACTTAGGTGGAAGGCCAGGTGAAGGCTTTTAAGAACTTTCCATTGATTGGCAGCTGGTAGATAAAGCTTGTCATCCTTCTATTGTAGCCATCCTGAGGACTGAAAGATGTATCTCTCAGAGATGGCCCATTTTATTTCTGTGGAGAATGTTGAGGTTTTATTTCTCTTGTAGGGCCCTCCCAGATCAGTGTGGCTTCAAGTAGATCAGAAATCTGGGGACCTCTCACTGCTGATTTAGCTGCTTGGTCTGCCAAACTATTTCCCTTGGCTAGTTCATCCATACCTTTATGGTGTCCTTTACAATGTATTACTGCCACTTCCTGTAGGAGAAAAACCAAGGAAAATAGTCTATCAATTTTCTCATGATATTTAATGGGAGACCACTAGCTGTGAGGAAGTTTCTCTCTTTCCAAATAGTGACATGGGCATGGAGGACTAATAAAGTGTACTTAGAATCAATATAAATGTTAACTGATTTTCCTTTGCTTAATTCAAGCATCCTCATGAGGGCAATTAGTTCAGCTAGTTGAGCACTTGGGCCTGAAGACAGAGACACACTCTTAACAATATTATTCAGAGTAACTAGTGCATACCCTGCTTTACAGAGCCTTTTGTTCTACAAAAGGACTTTCATCTGTAAAGAGAATTCAGTTTGGGTGCCCTAAGGGGGTTTCAAAGAGGTCCTCTCTAGCCACATAGGTTTGTACTACTATCCGCTATCAGTTATATTCAAACTCCCCAGCTTCCCCTGGGAGGAAAATGGCTGGATTTATAGATGGTCACATTCTTAGTTGAACTGCAGATCCTTCTAATAGCAGAGCTTGATAACTGAGGAGGTAATTGTCTGTTATCCAGAGACTCCCTTTGGAAGACAGCAGTCCTGCCACATTATGTGAAGTGTAGACAGTTAAGTTATTCCCCATGCTTAACTTAGCAGCCTCTGGTACCAGCAAGGCTATCACTGCAACTGCATGGAGGCAGACCAGCCATCCTTTGGCTATCAAATCAAGATCTTAAGCTGCCAGGGTGGACCTCAGGCCTGTGTTAGAACTCCCAATGCCATTCCCTTTCTTTCTGATACGTAAAGGTTGAACATCTTCCCTATAGGGAGACTAAGGGATGGTACCTTAAGCAAGGCTTGTTTTCATTAGTTAAAAGCCTTTCTAGCCTCCAGTTGCCAAATTAGACGGTGAGTTTTAGTTTCCTGAGTCTTTCATTAGGTGATATAAGAGACAAGCTATTTCACTATACCAAGGTATCGATAGTCTGCAGAATCCTGTAATGCCTAAGAATCCCCTCAGTTGCTTGAGGATTTTGGGGAGGGCAAGAGAGGTGATGGGCTTAATCCTTTCTTTGCCCAATGCCCTGGTACCCTCTGACAAGTCCAGGCCTATGTACATCACTGAAGTTTGACAGAGCTGAGCTTTAAATTTTGAAACCTTATATTCTCTGTTAGCCAGAAAATTAAGAAGAGCTATACTGCGCTCCTGAGAGATTTTTCTCAGTTGGAGAACAGAGGAGAATGTTATCTATGTATTGTAAAGCTTTAACCTGATGATATGGTTTGGCTTTGTGTCCCCACCCAAATCTCATCTTGAATTGTACTCCCATAATTCCCACATGTTGTGGGAGGGACCCAGTGGGAGATAATTGAATCATGGAGGTGGTTTCTCCCGTACTGTTCTCATGGCACTGAATAAGTCTCACAAGATCTGAGAGTTTTATAAGGAGAAATCCCTTTCGTTTGGCTATTTTTGTCTGCTGCCATCCATGTAATATAGGACTTGCTCCTCCTTGCCTTCCACCATGATTATGAAGCTTCCCCAGCCATGTGGAACTGTAATTCAATTAAATCTCTTTCTTTTGTAAATTACACAGTCTCAGGTGTGTCTTGATCAGCAATGTGGAAACAGGCTAATACACTTGAGGATAAAGGAACTTGAAAGGATCTTTTGACACTTCCTGCCCAAACAAGTGGGGGCTGTCTCAAAATCCATGAGGTAACACCATCAAGGTTCACTGGGTAGTTTTTGGTTAGAGGGGTCCTCAAATGAAAACAATACTGGGAGTTGAGGTGTAATGGTATGTGGAAGAAGGCATTCTAGGCTTTCTTTATGTCCAAGACTGTGAATCATTTAGTTACCTCAGGTATTTGAACTAATAGAGTACAAAGTTTGGGAACCACTGGGTATAGTGGACCATAACCTCATTAATGAGGCAGATGTCCTGAACTAGTCTCCATTCCCCACTGGCTTTTTGTACCCCCAATATCGGGGTACAACAAGGGCTGTTGCAGGGTTTGAGGAGGTGCTGCAACCTTAAGTTATTAATGATGACTTCTAGTCCTTTCCTAACTTCTGGTTTCAGGGGACATTGTTTCTGGTTAGGAAAGGAGGTGGGATCCTTAAGGTGGACCTGGAATGGTGTGGCAGTTATGGCTTGGCCAATTTTCCCTTGAATTGCCCAAACTTTGGAGTTAATATTAGTCTCCACTAGGAGGAGACAAAAAAGTTTGTCCTAGTGCCATCGGAATGGTGGTTCCCATATGGGCCAAAATATTCCTGCCCAACAGAGAAATTGGACTTTTAGACATTATTAGAAAGGCATGGGTGAACAAGAAGTCTCCTCAACTAAAACTAAGGGGTTGGGGAAAGTATCAGTTAAGGGCCTTCCTGAGATGCCCCTCACGGTCATTCTAAGAGAGGAAAAAGAGCTCAGATTGGAGAAGAGAACCAAGAGACCAGCCATAGTGTCAAAAAGGAGGTCTGCTTTTCTCCTTATGATTTCCAGGATTACCCAGGGCTCCTGGATGGTAGTGGTGCTCTGGACCACTGGAGTTGGGGAGAGGAGCCCCAGGACCCATTAGTCCTGCTGGTCCATTTGGGAGACTGGCTCCGGACCCAGTGACCAGCGTTCACAGGAACAGTTCACCTTCCAGTGGTCTCCATTACAGATTGAACAGGGTTGAGGTGGCTTCCTTATGCTGCCTGGGCAATCCTTCCTAAAATGTCCTGGCTTACCACATCTGTAGCAGTTAACAGGCACACCTCAAGGATTGTTAGGTTTGTGGGCTTGCATGGTGGCCATCACAGCCTCTGCCTCTTTCCTGTTTTCCCCCACTTTCTCCTGGGCCTCCCTATGTCTATTATAAGAGACCGAGGTGGCCACTTTTAGGAGGTTCTCTAAAATAATATTTGGTTCTAGAGCCTATTCCTGCGGCTTCCTCCTGATGTTAGGGGCTGCCTGAGTAATACATTTATCCTTTAGGGTTAGCTATCTCTCGACTGAATCAGGAGATAGAGAGGTGTGCTTTACCAATGCCTCTCTTAACCTTTCCAGGAAGGCACAGGTTTGACCCCTTTTTTTAACACTATATGTAATACAAAGCTCATCTTCGAATCCCTCTGCCACTTGCAGAGCAACCTGCTTCTCAGTGTTAGTTAGGGTTTGGTTCAAAAGTGAAATAACATCTTGCCAGGAAAGTTCAAATACTTGGGTGAAATTCTGGAAAGCCTCTGTATATCTGTCAGGGCTATCTGAAAACTGGCCAAGATCCCCCTAAATTTGCCTTAGGTTCTGTAGAGAGAAGGGACCTGGGCTTTACTGGAGCCAGATTCACTGGGCGTCTCTTGGAGGGGCAAGAGTGAGACTGGGGCTTGTCTAGGGTGAGGGTTTCTAGGAGGAGGCAACTGAGAGAGAGTAACTGGATAGGGAGGATGGGGTAGACCCAGAGAAGCAGGGCTGGAGGGAGCTGGCTCCCCTGCTGGAGGTGCCTCTGGGGTTCATTTCTTTAGTTCCCTGGGATAGCCCCTGGCAGCCTCTTTTGAGATGGCAAATAGTAGTGCTGGATCAATCCTGCACCATCAGCAAAGGTCTGGATTACCCTGAAAGATAAAGAAAGCCTGCACATATGGGGCTTTAGACCATTCGCCCTCACATTTACAGAAAAGGTTCAACTGCATGATGGTATTGAAATGAATGCTTCTTTCCTGAGGTGAAGCCAGTTCTCCTGCAGATTGTAATCTAGACAAGCCTTTTTGCAGAGGGCTATGAGGTGTTTTTTCTCCAGAGTCAGAGGGTCAAAGTAGTTCCAGTGACAGGATATACTCCAGAGTAGCACAGATTGGACGTAGTGAAGATAGATTGTTGCCCATTCTGAAAAAAAAGAGAAATAGGCATTTCTCATTTCACTTCCTCCTTTCAGCAAAATCTTGGCGTGTGAGAGAGAGAGAAAATGGGTATACCTCTTTTCTCTTCTGTCTTTTTATCCCCAAGACCCAGTGACCTTAGACGGATGTCACACATGTGTGCCATTACAGCCTGCACTCTTGAAGCAGGGAGGGCCTAGAGAATAGGGATTCTCCACACTCACCTACGCCTCCATCTCCCCTACCGTCAGCAACCTTTTGCTTCCCTGGGCCTTATCTATTCCATGAAGCATGACCTCCTTCCACGAAGCAGAAGCTTAATCAGCAGAAATTGGAAATTGGTTCTGCCTGTCTATTTATACTGTGCCTATTGCCTCACTTTGGGTCCCTTATATCTGATTTCCCTTTCTAGGGCTTTAACCTGAAGTTTAAAATTGAGTTTAGGACAAAAAGGTGTTTCAGGGGGTGCATGGGTTTATTTAGATTAAGTCCCGGAAAGGCCTTTCCAATTTTGCAGTTATAAGCTAGTGGGGATCACTCCTCTGTTGACTCCCTATCATAAGCAGAATGCTGGGGTAGGAAAAGAACTCTCACATAGAAAAGGAAAAAAGAAAGAAAAGCAGCTTAAAGGGGTAGGGGAGCCTCTTGCTCTTTGCAAATGGGTTTCTTTAATCAATGTATTCCTCCTCTGTTCCAAACCAAGCTGGTGTCCTTGGCCAGGGGAGGAAAGACTTTATGGGCACATGGTGGGAGGGGCCAGAAAGCAGGAAATGCTGGCCAGCCACCCACATGGCGTCCTTGTCCCCCAAGATTGCACTGGGGCTCTGGCGGCAGCCACAGTTCTCTCCCACGCTCCAGTGGCCATTGGGTGCAGCATGTGCATCTTGCAGACATGCCCAAGTGTTCCAGCTGGGAGGGGAAGGGGTGAAGAAGGGAGCCACTGTGTGCTGCAGGTGTCTGCAGATGTCAGGGTGGGGGTGGGGATGGCACTTTTAGGAACAAATGAAAATTACATTGTTCTGAAATGGATATCTGATTGCTGGGCCAAATGCTCATTTTACTTAGTAACAGTTCTGCAGTTTGCTGCAAAACTCTTAATATTATAAAAGAAGAGATGGGAGCCATTTTAAATGATGAAAGGAGACAAAAAATGTCATAGAAAAGTCTGGGGTTCTTGGCCAACACCTTGACAGGTGGTCAGAGACTGGATTCAGTCTTGAGGCCTCCCAGTAACACCTCCCAGCTTGAGGCCAGCAACACCCAGCAGTGACCTCGGCCAGATGCCTTCATTTGCCTCAGGACTCTATTCCGGTCCCCTGCAACATCAAGACCTCTTGATGGGAAAGAGACCAAACATTCCTTTCACTCAAAAGAAAGAGAGATGGCAAGGTTGCATCCTGTTTCCTGCAAGTGGCATAGCTCAGAGGAAAGTCTGAGGACAAGAAGACACAGATCCGACAGATTTGCGTTTACCCCCGCCCTTCTGATAGATCCCAAATAAGCCTCCAGATGAAGCAGGAAATTTCCCTGACCTCTTTGCAGGCGGGAACTGGAGTACCAGTGCTGGAGCTAGTCAGCTGCTTTGGTGTGAGCAGGGGCAAACTCCACTCACTGGACCCTGTTGCACTTAATTCCTTGCAGGAGGGAGCATGCAGGTGAGTGGGTGCGGGGGCCTAAGTGAGTGCTTCTGGGTGCCAGCTGAAGCAAAACTCCATGCAGGCCCTGTAGCAGCATCTAGCGGGAGTACCCACAATCCCTGAAGCCAAGGAGGTTGTGTTACAGTGCTCTTTTAGCTTTGCTGTCTGTGGATGGCTTAAGTGTTACACAGCTCAGTGGGTCCTATGCCTTTTAACATGAGATGTTGCTCTCGGCCAGAGAGGGGATAGGGTTGGTGTGACAACCTTTAGCATCCACACTCATGGCACCTGAGCTCTTGTTTAGCATCCAGAAAAAAATAGATTGCACAAATGAATTGAAGGGTAGTAAATGAAGAAGATTTTATTGCCAATGAAAGTGGCTCTCAGTGGGAAGGGGGACTGGAAAGTGAATGGAGTGGGAAGGTGATCTTCCCCCAGAGCAATGCCATGAAGCCATCTCCCTGAAATAAAGCTGCTTTTCTTTGATGTCAAACAATAGTCTCTGACATGCCATTGCTACTCTTCTCTGCTGTCTGCCAGCAGAGCCTGGGGTTTTTACGGGCACAGGATAAGGGACAGCGAGGGCCAGGGTGGTTTTGGCAAAGGCAACATTTGAGCGGGGAAACAGCAATGCACATATTCACTTTGGGCTGTGGTCCCATGCTTGAGGGTGGGGCCCTTGTTGGTGACCCATCCTCTTTTGCCCAGAATTTCCCTGCCTCCTGTCCCAATAAAAAGTACAAAATCTGCTAGTTGAAAAATATACAAGAGTGAGAATGAGGATATCTGATATACACTGGGAGTAATTGAAAAAAAATTGCATTTCCCTTTGTACAATTTACAGGTCAATATGGGTTGTAATTTTTCAGTTTACTTCAAAAATGAGGGGGAGGGTATTTCATACTTGTGAAATTTGCCAATTTTATTGGCAAAATATCACATAATTGTTTTAATAGTTTATTTACTTTTTTATTGCTAAATAGAAATTTTTTAAAATTTGTAGTTCTCTAATTCAACACATCCAAATTTTCTAATAATTTAAAAGGATGTTCTTATTTGTGTTGACTTCATAAATATGAGCACAGAAACAATCTAAAATTATGTTTAATTTTTGTATGTCAGAAATTTTGAAAGTAGCCAGGTACAGTGGTTTACGGCCTTAATTGCAGCACTTTGGGAGGCTGAGGTGAGAGGATTGCTTGAGTCCAGGAGTTTGAGACCAGTCTGAGAAATGTGGCAAGACACAGTCTCTACAAAATATAAAAAATTAGCCAGGGGTGGTGGTGTACACCTGTAGTCCCAGCTACTCAGGAGGCTTAGGTGGGAAGATTTCTTAAGCCTGGTTGGTCAAGGGTGCAGTGATCCATGATCATGCCACTGCACTCCAGCTTGGGCAACAGAGAGACTCTGTCTCAAAAAAAAAATTTTTTTGAAAACATTTTGTCAGTTTTTATTTTTTTATTTAATACGTTTTTAAATAAATATTATTGTTAAAATTTTAAAAATAAACTAAATTAACTCAAAATTATGTAAATTGTGCCATTTATATAAAACAAGTATTACTTTTTTAGACATAACATTTAGATATTCTGCTACATGTATGTTACGGTATCAATTATTTTTGTGTATCTTTTATACAAATTAAATTTTTGAATTATAATATACACATATACAAAGCTCCCCAAAATGTATAGAAATATGATTGATTTGGGTTACATACTACATGGTTATTATTATAAAAGTAATTCACATCTTCATAAAATCAAATAGTCTAATTACCACTTGTTTCTTTATTCAAAGTCTTTATTAATGTGTTTTAACCGTTTTTATGTGTCTTTGCATAGACTCTGCATTTTATACTTCTGGAAAATTATATACATAGATATAGAGAAAGAAAGCGGAAGAGACAAATGCATTGTTGTAATTGGCTCAATTTTAAAAATTATTTGGAAATGTTTTGTATTTATATGAAAATTATTGATTTTTGTCTATCTATAATATGACCTAAAAACTTACCAATTACTAATCAATTTTCATAGTTTTCCTCTAGTTAAATATATTATTTTAAGGTTGACAAAATAACTCTTATTTCCCTTTCCAATGTATTATGCGCAATATTATGTTTTCTTAACTGTATTTCTATGTTCATATCTGTTTTAAAATTACTGGTGAAGCTGGGCCTCCTTTTTATTTTTCTAATTTTAATTCTAATGCCTTTAGGTTTTCACCAGTAAGTAGATTGCCGCTTTTAAATTTATACATATATGCTTATGATAAATGTACATATATGGTGAAAATTTAATAAGTATTATTTTTATATTACAAAAATGTATTAAGTTGGTGCAAAAGTAATTGCGGTTTTTGCCATTACTTTCAATAACCGCAATTACTTTTGCACCAACCTAGTAATATGTAGTAAGATATTTAATTTGTATACATTAGTACTGAATGTATACTTTTTAAAGTTTTTCACTTTAAAAACTTAGGAGTCTCTGTCAAGGCCAAGTTGAAGTGGCCAGCAGAGGAGGATGTGAAGAGTGATAATTATGCTTACTTTGATGTTGTACTTCTATGGTTTAAAGGAGTTTGGTTTTTATCTCTGTTTGTCTGGCAGTTTTCCCAGGCACTAAATTCACTTCAGTGGTTTGCTAAAGGACAACAGCAACTTTTCAATATAAAAATCTCAGTGAACTATGATTAGAATTGAATTGTGTCCTATACTGAAACACTGGCCTGCTTCCATTGGATATGAGTATCAAATCAGCTATTTTATAAATGAGTACATTGAAAAGCATATGTAGCGCAATTTGTTGTACATCAGAAATATGAAAATCTCAAACTTGCTCCACAGCTAAATTTTAGAGTGTAGACACTCATAGTAAAATCTTACCAAATTAGTTAACATTATCTTTTCTGCAAGAAGGTTTCTTTTTGTATAAAAGTATGACACTCAGGCAATTTGGCTGGGCCTGGTGGCTCATGCCTGTAATCCCAGCACTTTGGGAGGCCGAGGCAGGTGGTTCACGAGGTTGGGAAGTAGACACCATCCTGGCCAACATGGTGAAACCCCATCTCTCCTAAAATACAAAAAAAAAAAAAAAAAAAAAAAAGAGAGAGAGAAAGAGAGAAAGAAAGAAAAAGAAAGAGAGAAAGAAAGAAAAGAAAGTAGAAAGAAAGAAAGAAAGAAAGAAAGAAAGAAAGAAAGAAAGAAAGAAAGAAAGAAAGAAACTCAGGCAATTAAAGGGTTAATGAAATTTTCTAAAATATTTCCAGGTAACTATTGCATATATATATATAACTATATATACCCTATGTATACACACACATATGTACATGCACACATATATAGGATGTTTTGAAATTAGAAGTTTAACAACAGAAGATTATTTAATAAATTGTATGTTAATTTTTAGTTACACATACTTGAGAGGAGTTCTTGTCAGTCAGCTAAGTCCTAACTTTTCATGAGAATAATGTCATTAAGCTTACAAAGTATATTGTGGTCTATTATATAAAATATATTTTCTTGTCCTTCATATTATGTATAAAATAATTGTATATAATGTATTATTTACATTTTCTTGTCACTTTTCTTTAAATATTGTCATTTTTCAGTCATTTATAATATAACATAACCTAAAGCAATTTCCTAAATATTGTTATGAATCACAAATGAAATTGTGGACCAAAATGCTCTCCTTAAACTAAGTATTTTCTAAGATATAAATGTAAGTGGTGTGTCCCCTTTTTCCCTCAGTAATTCGTAATGCAAATTATTGTTCTGTCCCTGAACCCAGACATAGCTTCCAGGGCTGCTGAGTGGATTTCACCAGGCAGTTACTATTCATTTCTTGAGTGCACATGTGAAATAAGATTTATTTGTCATCCCTATAGTGAATGGTAATGAAAAGATAAAAATATTAGGTTAGTAATTTGCTCTAGGACATCATAGTTATATAAAGGTAAACTGGGAAGGTGAGAAGGGAAAAATTCAGTACTGCTGGCTATTTATGTTTTATGTCCTACCTTTTTAAAGAATGTGTGTTTGAATAAGCATTTTTCAAACTTTTAGTTTTATTTTATAAGGAGCCTTTAAATATTTTTGCAATTTCTATTTCACCTCCCCTCTCAAAACATCCTCTATCTTCCCTTTTCCTGTTTCCAGCTATTATAATCTTAAACCTCAGACAGCTAATAATATATTTTATCCTAGCAAAACGTAAAAAATGACTTCATGTATTCAACTGCAAACAGAATCCCTTTGACTTGAAGAAACCTACTGCTTCCTTTCCTCATGCAGTCAATTGAAAATTTTAAGTTGTTTTGCTTTCTCACAGGATTCCTGGTAGCACTGCTAGCTATGTGGTCCTTTGCCACTACAATAAAAGGGTTTCAAAGGGAAAATTAATAGACTTTCCTAATGTGTGAAATAAAAGCAAGAAAATGAGAAGACTTGAAATGAAAAATTTCAAAGTCTGATTGTGTCTCAAAATAAAATGAGGAGACAAATTGGAAATAAGCAAAACAAGAGAAAATAATGAGAGGAGAAAAGATGAAAAGTAACTTAAAGGGAAAAATAAATTTAAAAAACAGTCAACAGATAAAAAAACAACAAAGATCAGCATGAATTAGTCATATATATTAGTCATATATATTAAACATAAAATATTTAATAACTGGAATCAACTCATCTCCGTCAGGAGACTATGAACCCCTAGGAAACACAGCAAAAAAGACAGTGACGTTTTGTGATGCTGACATTTGAGATTGATGGTAGGTAAAGATAGACTCAAAGAGGCTTAGAGAAAGAGTTTGATGCTAGTTCAGTTAGATAGACCTGTGGAGGCTTAGAGAAAGAGTTTAAGTGTGAGTTTGAGTATTGGTAGGGAAAAGTAAAGTGATTTCCAAACTTAGCCTCCTCTTATCCTAGAAATACAGCAAATATTCATAAAAATAAGTATTTCCAAAGAAAATTAACTTTGAGTATAAGCTGATGGCTACTGTTTATTGTATCACCAAAATGCAGGCAGGAATAACCACCCATAATTGAATACAGATACATTTCCACCTTCTGCGTGAAGGAAGTCACAGGTAAAGCCTTTAGCACAGTGCAACAACATGGCCAATCATGTAGCACAAAAAATATTATAAATAGAATTTGTGCGGCCTTAACTTTATGATTAGTTGTATCTATTATTGACATGAAATGTATTAATTCTGTATCAATCCTGTAGATGCACCCATAAATTATGGGAGTTTTTTATTCTCTATTAAGATGGAAATAGTTGATTAAAAAGTTGTGAAAATTCTGGATCTTGTGGAGTCTGCCTTTAACAATTTTGTAAAAAAAAAAGTAGATAGACAAAAATAAGTTGAGGCAAGAATGGTGTATTAATCTGTTTTTACGCTGCTGATAAAGACAGCCGACACTGGACAATTTACATAAGAAAGAGTTTTAATTGGATTTACAGTCCATGTGGCTGGGGAAGCCTCACAATCATGGCAGAAGGCAAGGAGGAGCAAGTCACATCTTACATGGATGGTGGCAGGCAAAGAAAGAGAGTTTAACAATTAGTTAAATTAGAAGTTTAACAACAGAAGATTATTTAATAAATTGTATGTCAATTTTTAGTTACACATACTTGAGAGGAGTTCTTGTCTGTCAGCTAAGTCCTAACTTTTCGTGAGAATAATGTCATTAAACTTACAAAGTATATGTTGGTCTATTTTATAAAATACATTTTCTTGTCCTTCATATTATGTATAAAATAATTGTATATAATGTATTATTTACATTTTCTTGTCACTTTTCTTTAAACATTGTCATTTTTCAGTCATTTATAATATAAAATAACCTAAAGCAATTTCCTAAATATTGTTATGAATCACAAATGAAGTTGTGGACCACAATGCTCTCCTTAAACTAAGTATTTTCTAAGGTATAAATATAAGTGGTGTGTCCCCTTTTTCCCTCAGTAATTCGTAATACAAATTATTGTTCTGTCCCTGAACAGATAATAGGGGGAATTCCCTATTTGAAACCATCAGAGCTCATGAGACTCATTCACTATCATGAGAACAGCATAGGAAAATCCCACCCCCATAGTACAATCACCCCCCAACTGGGTCCCTCCCACAGTGCATGGGAATTCAAGATGGAGATTTGGGTGGGGACACAGCCAAACCACATCATTCCACCCCTGGCCCCTCTCTTGTCCTCACATTTCAAAGCCAATCATGCCATCCCAACAGTCTCCCAAAGTCTTAACTCATTTCAGCATTAATGAGAAAGTCCAGGTCCAAAGTCCCATCTGAGACAAGGCAAGTCCCTTCTGCCTATGAACCTGTAAAGTCAAAATGAGTTAGTTACTTCCTAGACACAATGGGAGTAAAGACATTGGGTAGATACAGCCATTCCAAATTGGAGAAACTGGCCAAAACAAAGGGGCTACAGTACCCATGAAAGTCCGAAATCCAACAGGGCAGTCAAATCTTAAAAGTTACAAAATGATCTCCTTGACTCCATGTCTCACATCCGGGTCATGCTGATGCGAAAGTGGGTTCCCATGGTCTTGGGCAGCTCTTCCCCTATGCCTTTGCTGGGTACAGCCTCTCACCCAGTTGCTTTCATGGGGTGGCATTGAGTGTCTGAGGCTCTTCCAGGAGCATAGCACAAGAAGTTGGTAGATCTACCATTCTGGGGTCTGGAGGATAGCTGTGTCCCTCCTCTCACAGCTCCACTAGGTGGTGCCCCAGTAGGGACTCTGTGGGGGTTCCAACCCCACATTTCCCTTCTGCACTTCCCTAGCAGGGGTTCTCCATGAGGGCCTTGCTCCTGCAGCAAACTTCTGCTTGGGCATCCAGGCATTTCTATACATCTTCTGAAATCTAGGCAGAAGTTCCCAAACCTCAATTCTTGAATTCTGTGCACCCACAGGCTCAACACCACATGGAAGCTGCCAGAGCTTGGATCTTCCACTCTCTGAAGCAATAGTCTGAGCTGTACTTTGGTCTTTTTTAGTCATGACTGGAGCGGCTGGGATGCAGTGCACCAAGTCCATAGTCTGCACACAGCACGGGGACCCTGGGCCCAGCCCAGGAAGCCACATTTTCCTTTTAGGACTCCAGGCCTGTGATGGGAGGGGCTGCCATGAAGATCTCTGACATGCCCTGGATGACATGCTGAATGATTAACATTCAGCTCCTTGTTACTTATGCAAATTTCTGCAGCCAGCTCAAACTTCTCTCAGAAAATGGGATTTTTTTTTTATCACATTGTCGGGCTGCAGACTTTCTGAACTTTTATGCTCTGCCTCCCTTATTAAACTGAATGCCTTTAACAGCACCCAAGTCACTTCTTGAATGCTTTACTGCTAGAAATTTCTTCTGTCAGATACCCTAAATCATCTCTCTCACAAATCTCTAGGGTGGGGCAAAATGCCACCAGTCTCTTTACTAAAATATAACAACAGTCACCTTTGCTCTAGTTCCAAACAAGTTTCTCATCTCCATCTGAGACCACCTCAGCCTGGACTTTATTGTCCATATTGCTATCAGGCTTTTGGTCAAAGCCATTCAACAAGTCTCTATGGAGTTCCAAACTTTTCCAGTTTCCTGTCTTCTTCTGAGTCCTGCAAACTGTTCCAATCTCTGCCTGTTAGCCAGTTTCAAAGTTGCTTCCACATTTTTTTGGTATCTTTTCAGCAGTGCCCCACTCTACTCGTACCAATTTACTGTATTAGTCTTTTTCCACACTGCTGATAAAGATATACCTGAGACTGGGCAATTTACAAAAGAGAGAGGTTTAATTGGACTTACAATTCCACATTCCTGGGGAAGACTCACAATCATGGCAGAAGGCAAGGAAGAACAAATCACATCTTATGTGGATGGCAGCAGGCAAAGAGAGAGAGATTGTGCAGGGGAATGCCCCTTTTTAAAACCATCAGATCTTGTGAGACTCATTCACTATCACGAGAGCAGCACGGGAAAGATTTGCACCCATGAGTCAATCACCTCCCACTGTGTCCCTCCCACAACGCGTGAGAATTCAAGATGGGGATTTGGGTGGAGACACAGCCAAACCATGTCAGATGGTGATAAATATAAATAGGCAGGATTGTACCGATGGAACACATTATTATATTATGTTCTCCTTTGTTTCTCTGGTGCTGGAGATGCTCCTGTTGTTCACTGGTTCTCAAGAGTTCTATTTTTCCTTCAAAGATGCCTTCTGATAGAAAGATGTGCGACATAGTTCATCCTGACAAACATAATAGAAGTGGCAAATGATGCCATCAGCTCTCCTTGTATAAGTGATGAATAGATTGCTATGGGGGAAAAACACTATGAAATACAAATATAATCAGATCTTAGTGAAATAACTTTTATCTAGGGCAGCTTTAAAGATGCAGAAACCTGGGTGAAAGAGCGAGACTCCTTCCCAAAAAAAAAGATGCAGAAACCACCAACTCTGTATTAGTAAGGCAAGAAGTAAGCAATAGAGGGCAACTAAAATCAATTATTCTGCACAAATACAAATGCCCCTAATCCAAAGCTCATAGCTGTTTTTCACTTCTTACATCAGATCCTGGAAGCACTCTTTTTGTCAAAGTTATAGGGGTCTTTGTCACATGAAAGTTATAATACTAATAAAGGTATTTCTTCCTCTGTTTCTTCTGAGTTGCTAAAGTTTATTCATGTAGTTCAGGGTAGTTCAGGAGTCACTGATTTCCCTGCATGATTAATGGAGTGACCAGTAAGATATGATATGATATAAAAGTTTTTTCAATTGCTACCCTCATTATTAAAATGCATATAAACTATTAAGCACCCAGCACCTCTGTTAAATACTTTGAACATGTGTGTGTGTGTGGGTGTGTGTGTTTCTGGAATTTTGGATGTGTCCCTGACACTACGTCTACTGTGTTTTCTATATACTTAGACTACATATTCAGATTCAATTAGGAAAGAGGAAATAAAGGATGAATCCTACGATGGTCAATTTTATGTGTCAACTTGACTAGGCCATGGTACTCAGATATTTGGTCTAATATAATTCGAGATGTTTCTGTGAAATTTTTTTCTTTCCTCTTTTAATTTAATCAATGCCTATCAAATACCTAGGAGTGTTAAGAAAGTGTTCATTAAGTATTTGCTCCATGCCAGGCCCTATACTTATTGAGTCTTATTCTGTGTTGAGGATGGATAGGAGCCTTGCCCTGGAGTGCAGTCACAATACAGTACCCATGTGCTATCATGGCATGCAGGAGAGACACCTGAGCCTGAGTAGGTTGGTGGGTGGGACAGGGCAGGTCTCCCAAAGGAAGCAGAATCTAGCTAAATTCCAAGCTATTCTTAGGAGCTAGCCACTTAAGAAAAGCATGGGGAAGTGACTTGTACTTTTATTTTTGTGTGTGTGAAATTGTCATAACACTTTAAATATATTTCTCAAGAAAATGCTCAGTGGTGCCAGGAAGAACAGTTAAGCAGAAAGAGGCAGGAAGCATACTGGTTCCCTCATTAACACTTTTTCTTCTCAACATTTTCCAGGGCCTCACCATCACAGCCCTGAATTCTGAGTACTCTGCTGAGGTTTACCAGCCTTTTAAAGCTGGTAGAATAAGGGGTAGAAGAGGGCATGGATATGAATGTTATAGGTGATGAACAGGAAAATGCAGTGGCCATACATGTCATAGCCCTGGGAAGAAGGAAAATCACTCAGGATGGGCTGGCCTCTGGCCCCTCATGGGGAACCTGGGAAATAGATGGTCCATTGGCCTGCTCCTCTCATTCCAGGTTCTGGGGCCCCAGGATAGATGCACACCAAGGCCTGGCTCCTCTTTTAAAGACAACCCCACCACCACGCCTGGCTCTTTATCAGCAGTGCTGACATTTGGAGCGTGATGATCTCGGTTTTACACAAGTAGGCGAGAAAGCAAATGAAGGATGAGACATCCAGCCAGTAGCTGAAGCAGGTGCCAGTGGAATTTGACCTGGAATGGGTCAAATAGGTAAATGATCAGGCCCTTTCCCAAGGCCCAATTGGGCTCTAAGTCTTCTGTGTAGCTGCTACTTCAGTTAGCTGTTTCAGAGGGTTGTCCTTCCTGCAGGTATTTTAGGGGCAAGGAAATCATTTCCCCATTCCCTATGTCTTCACTACCCTTCCTCCCCCTGTCAGCCAGCATACATGGTGGGAGGCCTCATTCCCTGAAGTTAGAGTGATGAGCAGGAGTCAGGCCTTGCTCTCCAGAACCTCAAAGCCCGGTGCTGCCTTGCTCTTATCTCTCCTTTCCTCTCCCAGGCTGCTGCAGTCCATGATCCCAACAAGATAGTCAACTTCCTCTAGGTTATCAAGGAATGTCATGTCTGGCAGAAGGGACCACCAGGCAAAGCCTGAGAAGATACAGGTAGAAGACCTATTTTATCCTCCAGCATGAATGAATTGGTATTTTGGCAGAAAATTCATGTGAACTCAACGGACTTCTCATGCTGATCTTCATCCTGGTTGCTATCCTCCTGCATAGGATAAAGACATTTGGCACCATTATTGTAAGTACAACAGAGGATTTTGATGGATGGTTGAACTAGGTTGAAATTTGCCCAAGGAGACAATGATGGAATGATGTAGGAGCAGCCCCTGATGCTGGCTAAGGGTAATAGCAGGGTCCCCCCAGTACTAAGTAGAACTTTTACTCCTCAGTGGGAGGGCACTCTGATTCCCCTGGCACCTGCTTCAGCTACTGGCTGGATGTCTCATCCTTCATTTGCTTTCTCGCCTACTTGTGTAAAGCCCAGATCATCACGCTCCAAATGTCAGCATTGCTGATAAAGAGCCAGGTGTGGTGGTGGGGTTGTCTTTAAAAGAGGAGCCAGGCCTTGGTGTGCATCTATCCTGGGGCTTCAGAACCTGGAATGAGAGGAGCAGGCCAATGAACCATCTATTTCCCAGGTTCCCCATGAGGGGCCAGAGGCCAGCCCATCCTGAGTGATTTTCCTTCTTCCCAGGGCTATGACATGTATGGCCACTGCATTTTCCT
This sequence comes from Symphalangus syndactylus, assembly GCF_028878055.3. Classification (NCBI taxonomy): domain Eukaryota; kingdom Metazoa; phylum Chordata; class Mammalia; order Primates; family Hylobatidae; genus Symphalangus; species Symphalangus syndactylus. The sequence continues at coordinate 107,112,426 of NC_072426.2, read as the reverse complement.
GTTCATCACCTATAACATTCATATCCATGCCCTCTTCTACCCCTTATGGCTGCTGGTGGGTGGGCTGCCCCTCCTGTCTGTGGCAAAATAGGTAATACATTCTGTAAAATATTTTTGAATGGAATCAACATTTAGATCAGTAGACTGAGTAAAGTAGATTGCCATTCATAATGCAGGTGGGCCTCATCCAATCAGTTGACGGCCTTAAGGAAAAGACTGGCCTCCCCAGATGAAGAGGGAATGTTGCCAGCACTTCTCCTTCAGACTTGAGTTGTGTCAATTCTTTCTTCCTTATGTCTCCAGTCTGTTGACTTTCTCTGCAGAGTTTAGACTTGTCAGCCCTGCAATTGCCTCAATCAACTGAATCAATTCCTTAAAATATCCTGCTCCACACACTCCACACACATACACATTCTACTCGTTCTGTTTCCCTGAAGAACCCTGAATAATAGAGAGCTCAAGTGTTTTCAAATGAATTCACATTTTAACAGAGAACATTATTATATGAGAAGGTAGCTACTTTTAAGCTTCAGAGGAATTCTTATAAAAACTAGAGGATTAATATCTAGATAACCTAATAATAGAAGCATAAAGTAAAACTTCTAACACAACCCACAGCAGTTACTATTTCCTCATTAGTCTTTGTGCTAAAATGTAATCAAGTGCCAATAGCTGCATGCTGACATCAAGATAATTCCTTATAAAGATCCACTATGTTTTATACAAACAGAAACTTTGGCCAAATTCTTCAATAGAAAGTGCCTTTCTTGTCTTCAAATTAAATATCACCTATGTTTGTGTTAAATATAAAGAAACTGTATGATTGGAGAAGCAGAAAAAAGCAATTGAATACAAATACAAGACTTTGTGTAGTGAGACTCAACTGTCTACACTAGTAATTCTTAAACTTCATCACTTTTAAAATCAATGGAAGAAAAAAGGAACAACTTTTTGCCAAGTTTCCAATTTAGCAATGATGAAATAGGTCCAAGATTTAGATGAAAGTTTGGTGATAGCTTGCAATTTTCATCTTTTTCTTAAGTGAAAATAAAAATAATCTATTGCACTCTAAAATACAAAGAATCAGGAGAAATTTTCTACATGCTGAAGCAGTAGAGATATAGATGAGCAGAAATGCTTTCCAGAAATATTGACAAATAAATAAACGAGTGCATTTTAGTTTCAAATCAAAAGATTGTTAATATTCAATGAATGAATAGTAATATATTTGTTAACATTTTTATTTTACCTCAACTATAAGTTAGTGATGCAAATTCTTAAAAGTTTATTATGAGGGAAACACATTTTTATAGCATGCTTTCTTTAGATATGTATTCAACAAATGTAAGTTATTTTCCTACTTTGGAAAGTGTTGCAACTGGAAGAAAAGAAAAAATATCTAAACATATTATTTCTATGAAGTGTTACATTTAAATAAAATGAGACATATCCTAAATTTTAATTTACATTCAAAATTTAAGAATAGATTTTAATTGTGCTTTGACTTCCTTTTGTCGCAGAGAGTAGCAATGACATTTAACTTCTTTAGTTTACAGCAACCACAGCCCCATCATTAAAAGTATTCATATGTTTTGTAAGTTAACATCAATTTTCTAAGTATTTAAATCTCCCTTGGGAAAAAAAAATTTGTTTTTTTTTTATTTTTTGCTATGTGCTTTTTAAAAAACGTGGGCAAAATAGACAAGACAGTTTGAGCAACAGCCTACTTTCTTATGTCTCAGCATCAAAGGCCAGAGTGTTTCCTACTTCTAAGAATACTACTGGAGATTCACTAAGTTTGTTTTAAAGGCTATCTGAACATTCATAATCTCTAGGGCATCACTTTCCAAAACCTTCACTTCAATATGCGCTCTTTCTTAAAACTGGCCTGAAGAAAAACATGAATGTCATGGAAATATTATGGCTGTTTCCTTTTACACTTGCCTTTTCCCTTTTTATTTCCACTTAAAACCAATAAGATGTAATTCATCTTGGTGGCTTATCTTACACGGGGGTCAGAGATATAATATTAGTCAGGGAACACCCCTTATTCAAGGTATAAATTACCCATTGGAAGAATATTTGTCTTCCCCATATGATACAAATTTTTGTTTAGTTAGGTGAAAGAAGCACATTATCTGACCCATGCTGGGATATTCTGCATTCATCTTGTTGAATGGAGCAGAAATTCTGAAGATTATCTTTTAATGATCTTGCCATGGCCATCTCCTTACTGTTGTCAAAATGAAACAGGACCAATGGTCCCACAGGGAGTTGTTTTTTGGATCAACGTAGACATTAACCCTTCTGCTGTTAAAGATTGAAACTTATGTATGTTTTATGTGAGTTCCTTCCTCAGGAAAGCACCTTCAGGCCTCTCAATAAAAGTATCAAAGAGCTGAACCTCACCAGATCACCACATCCTGACAGTGAGATGCCTGACCTCTCATTCATCATGATTGCTTCTGTGCCCCTCCTTAGTTCCTGTTTTCTTACACGTCGTTACATTTCTTCCCTGCTATATAAACCCCTGGTTGCAGTCAGTCAGGGAGATGGATTTGAGACTGAGCTCGCATATCCTTGGCTGCAGCACCGGATTAAAACCTTCTTCCTTGGCAATACTTGTCATCTCAGTGATTGGCTTTCTGTGCTGTGAGTTGCAGGACCCAGACCAAACCCCTGGTGTTTCAGTAACAAAAAAATGCATTTTTAAGAGAGTGAGTCCTACAGAAGCCATTAAAAAACCTATATAAAATCATAAAGAGAATGATATCTTGTTTGATCCATGTGACTTAATCATGGCAAAGATCTGTGCCTTTTCTAGCTATTCCATAAGTTAAAATTAAGAAGAAAAATGTGTAACCTAGGGAGTTGACATCAAACCTTTATTCAAATTTTTTTTAAGTCAGACTTTTTCTTACAGAGGGTTGATCTGATTTAACAATCTCAGTAGACAATGAGTTTGGCTTTCTCAATTTGATTGTGTGTTGGATATTTCTGTTTATTGAATGAACAAATTATGCTACTACAGAGTTTTGATAAAAATGTATTTATGAATATAAGATCAAATCATTTTATTTTAAAAAGTTACTGAAAATATATTTGAAATTAATGATATCTAAGTATTTCAATCCTTTTAGATGTCTCTCTATAAAGAGTAAAAGATAAAGTGATATATTATGAGAAGACTCTCTATAAAAAGTTAAAGGCAGGCCAGGCAGTGGCTCATAACTGTAAACCCAAAATTGGGAGGCCAAGGCAGGCGGATTGCTGGAACCCAGGAGATGGAGACCAGCCTGGACAACATGGCAAAACCTCATCTCTACAAAAAAAAAATACAAAAATTATCTGGGTGTAGCAGTGCATGCCTGTGTCCCAGCTACTCAATGGTTTGAGGTGGGATGATCACTTGAGCCCAAGAAGTCAAGGGTGCAATGAGCTGTGACTGCATTGCTGCACCCCAGCCTGGGTGATATAGTGAAACCCTGTCTCAAAAAAGAAAAAAAGAAAAAAAACACACAGAGGGATATTAAAGGCAATTATAAAACTTTAATTAAAATTTCGCTAAAACTTTCTACTGAGAAAGAATAACTTTCAAAAATCAGTTGGCTTTCATCACTCTACCTTCAAAATCGTGAAAAAAAACTATTGAGTTTTCTGGTGACTGGTTATTATTATTTTCACTTAGGTATTATTTACTGTGCCAATACTCACAAAGAACCCAAAGAGAGAATATTTGAACAATACTGCCACAGTATTACTTTATATATTTAGTAACTATAAAAATGTATTTTTTAATCAATTGTGTCATACTAAAGAATATAATGAATCAATTAAAAATTAAAGAGTTCAATGTTCAAACACACAAAAAATTAGTATTTTGCAACTTGGCAGGATAGCCGAATAGGAACAGCTCCGGTCTGCAGGTCACAGTGAGACTAACACAGAAGGTGGGCGATTTTTGCATTTCCAACTGAGGTACTTAGTTCATCTCACTGGGACTGGTTAGACAGTGGGTGCAGCCCATGGAGGGCAAGCAGAAGCAGGGTGGGGTGTTGCCTCACCCAGGAAGCACAAGCAGCCTAGCCAAGGGAAGCCGTGAGGGACTTTGCTGTGAGGGACAGTGCTATCTGGCCCAGATACTATGCTTTTCCCACAGTTTTTGCAACCAGTAGACCAGGAGAGTCCCTTGTGTGCATACACCATCAGGGCCCTGGGTTTTAAGCACAAAGCTGAGACACCATTTGGGCAGACACCAAGCTAGCTGCAGGAGTATTTTTTTGTACCCTGGTAGTGACTGGAATCCCCATGAAAAAGAACCATTCACTCCCCTGGAAAGGGGGCTAAAGCCAGGGAGCCAAGTGGTCTTGCTCAGTGAGTACCACCCCCATGGAGACCAGCAAGCTAAGATCCACTGGCTTGAAATTGTCACTGCCAACACAGCAGTCTGAAGTCTACCAGGGATGCTCAAATTTGGTGGGAGGAGGAGCGTCTTCCATTACTGAGGCTTGAGTAGGTGGTTTCCCCCACCTCACAGTTTAAACAAAGCTGCAGGGAAGTTTGGACCACAAAGCCACTGTAGTCAGACTGCCTTTCTAGATTCCTCCTCTCTGAGAAGGGCATCTCTGAAAGAAAGGCAGCAGCCCCAGTCAGGGGCTTATACATAAAACTCTCATGTCCCTGAGACAGAGCACCTGGGGGAAGGGGTGGCTGTGGGCACAGCTTCAGCAGACTTAAACTTTCCTGCCTGCTGGCTCTGAAGAGAGCAGCGGATCTCCCAGCATAGGGCTCGAGCTCTGCTAATGGACAGAATGCCTCCTCAAGTGGTTTCCTGACCCTTGTGCCTCATGACTGAGAGACACCTCCCAGCAGGAACCAACAGACACTTCATACAGGAGAGCTTTGGCTGGCATCCGTCAGTCAGGTGCCTTTCTTGGATGAAGCTTCCAGTGGAAGAAGCAGGCAGCAATCTTTGCTGTTCCGCAGCCTCCGCTGGTGATACCTAGGCAAAGAGGATCTGGAGTGGACCTCCAGTAAACTCCAACAGGCCTGCAGAAGAGGAGTCTGACTGTTAGAAGGAAAACTAACAAACAGAAAGCAATAACATCAACATCAACAAAAAGGACACCCACACAAAAACCCCATTCAAAGGTCATCAGCATCAAAGACCAAAGGAAGATAAATCCAAGAAGATGAAAAAAAAAAGCAGCACAAAAATGCTGAAAATTCCCAAAACCAGAATGCCTCTTCTCCTCCAAAGGAGCACAGCTCCTCGCCAGCAAGGGAATAAAACTGGATGGAGAACGAGTCTGATGAATTGACACAAGTAGGCTTCAGAAGGCGGGTAATAACAAACTCCTCCAAGCTAAAGGAGCATGTTCTAACCCAATGCAAGGAAGCTAAGAACCTTGAAAAAAGGTCAGACAAATTGCTAACTAGAATAACCAGTTTAGAAAAGAGCATAAATGACCTGATGGAGCTGAAAAACACAGCACAAGAACTTCGTGAAGCATACACAAGTAAAAATAGCCAAATCAATCAAGCAGAAGGGATGTCAAAGATTGAAGATCAACTTAATGAAATAAATCATGAAGACAAGATTAGAGAAAAAAGAATGAAAAGGAGTGAATAAAGCCTCCAAGAAATCTGGGACTATGTGGAAAGACCAAACCCAGGATTGATTGGTGTACCTGAAAGTGACAGATGGGGGACAAGGGGAGGGATAGCATTATGAGAAATACCTGATGTAGATGATGGGTTGATGGGTGCAGCAAACCACCATGGCACATGTATACCTATGTAACAAACTTGCACATTTTGCACATGTATCCCAGAACTTACAGTATAATAAAAAAATTAGTATTTTAATTATATATATATATATATATATATGTTAACAGTTAAATATGTTTGGGCATAATACAAATGCTGACAATTAAATGTATATTTTATTACTATTTAAAATTGTATTGATGTTCAGTAATAAAATACAAGTTAAAAGGTAAATTAAAATTTCTGAAGTGAAAGAAAAGATTCTTCAGTTGTTAAGTGTATAATAGTCGATATTATATCACAAGGTGTTGCATTGGGTACCTTCTAAAGAGTTGTTTTAAACTGCCAATATTAACCACATACTCCATGTCAAATAATTTGCACTATTTTTAATGTATCTGAGAAGGAAAAAACAAAACGGTGGCATGTTATCACACAACTCCTTGGTCCAATATAGTAGCCACTAGCCACATATGACTGTTTAAATTAAATCTAAATTTAATTAAGTTGAAATTAAGTCCTCAGTCACACTAACCACATTTCAAGCAATTGATACGTCACATGTGGCAAATGGCTACCACATTGGACCAAGCAGATACACAAAATTTCTATCATTACACAAAGTTATATTAAACAGATCTGTCATAGAAAATTGTATTCATTTCAGCATTAAAGTCTCTAGATATTATATGAAACTAGTTTTTCCACTGGATTTTTCTAGAAAAAAAAGCACATATCCTTTCTTTCCTTTCCTGTCACCCATGAGGAGGCCAAAATATGCATAGAATTTTTGGAATTCAAATATTTAAGGAAAATTTCTTTTTGCACCTCAAAACTAAAATTCTTTACAGCATTTTAATTAAAACTTAAAAGTAGTTTTTGTAATTTTTGATATGCCTACCACTGCTTACATCACAACTAACTTATGGTTTATCTTAGTTTCAAGAGATGACTCAAACTGATATCCACAGAATGACCTGCCAGAAGGGATTACTTCTATTTCTCTTTTTTACTGACCTACAGTGCTTACTAGGTAGATAATATGGAAAAATAGAAGCAGAATTTGTTTTAAGCTACCCCTTGCTGTTAGATTCTCTAGCAAAGAAATTACAAAGGCAGAACAATTCCTTGTCTCTCAGGACAAAAGCTAATCACTAATGCGATTATGAAAAGATATTACCCCCTTATATAGAAGTATACAATTAGGAACATTGAGAGTTTAGTAATATATTGGTGACATTTGTGATATGAAAGGGAAATATGATTTTTTTTAAAAATCTGCTACTATATTAGAACTGCTATAAAATTGTCAGAGTATATTTATAGTTAATAATTCAAGTCACATAAAAATATAATCAGATTTTTATAGTATAGCTATAGAGGCATTAGCTTCATGTTTTCTCATTTCACCAAGCCCCAGTAAAAATGAGTTCCTTTAAAGTATAAGAAGAAATCTAAGTTGATTTTAATGAAAATATCTGAAAAATTTTATGCTTTTTTATGATGTTTATGTGTCTTTGTTTACTGTCATTGTGCTTTACAGTCCATAAAAGGAATCAATCTTTATTCTGTCACTCAGTTAATGTTTCTTAAATTAACATTTATATCAGAACAGTTTTAGATTCACAAAAATATTACAAAGATGCTACAAGACAGTTCCCATATATCACACACCCAGTTCACCCTATTAACATCTTACATTAATATTGATATTTATTAGAATTAATGAACCAATATTAATTCATTATTATTAATCCAAGTCTTAATTTATTTAGATTTTCCCAGTTTTTAACAAAAGTTGTTTTTCTATCTCAGCATCCCATTCAGATCACTACATTATATTCAATTGTCATGTCTCCTTAAGATATTCTTTGCAGTGATGTTTCTAAGTCTGGCCTTGTTTCTGATGGCCTTGACAGTTTTGCAGAGTATTTGTCATTTGTTTTGTAGAATTTCCCTTAATTGTTTTTTGTCCAATGTTCCTCACAAGATTAGACTCGGGTTATGTGGTTTTAGGAGAAAGACTACAGAGGTAAAGTGTCATTTTTATCACGATATCAAGGGTATATACTATAAATCTGATTTATCACCATTGATGTTGACCTTCATCACCTAGCTGATGCAGTGTTGACTCCCGTTACTTTTTTAAACATAAAGAAAAGTAGGTGCCAATTGCATAAACTTACCTTAAGTATGCAAATAAAAACTAAATGTCAAGATAATTTGAAGGTACAATGATTTTTTCAAATGGTATATTACTTAGACTTAATTAATTGGTAAAAAAGCAAATAAAGAAATACTTAAGCAGCACACTAGTAATATATATTTTTAGCGAATCTAGATTACAGAGAGCTAATTTGATAATTTCCACATACAAAGAGGTAGATGATTTCTATTCATTAGAAATTTAAAATAAAAAAATACAAATAAAGAAATCTCAAGTCAGACCAGTCCCTTTTTGGCTATACAGCCTTTGCAACCCCATAGCTGCGCTATCGGGTTTGTGTTACTGGAGAAGAGGAGACCCCTGCCCAGCTGTTGTTGTGTGTCTAATCAGTTTATTTTTAAATATGTTAATCAAAATTTTTCATCAAAAAAAGAAATTACTAAGTCATATAAATGACTAACATAGATATCATACATTTCATATATAATGTTAATATACCTTGAGACCATTATCAGTCGGTTTTTAAATCACCTTTCAGAAAAACATGTTGGACATGTACAAACAAAATTTATTTCTAGTTGTGGATCTATCTGTGACTTGGCACAGGTAAATACAAGACATAATGTGCTCCAACACTAATTTATAATCAATTGATGCTAAAATATTAAATCATAAATATGGCTTACCAATATTTACTTCAAGTGATATTTTCACTGATATAATGATAGTATGTTTATATTTTCACTAATGAAATGCCTCCCTGTGCCATCCCCCCAACCACAATCATTCATACATGATTCCAGCTCTACGTTTGCTTAAATTTATGGCAATCGCGATCCTAGACAAATTAAATCTTCATAAAAATTTTGTGGGTTCATATCCTGTGGCACATTGTATATATGTTAAATAATTTCCTGTTAGAAAAAAACTACAAAGTTGTCACACTTAAATTTACTGCAGCAACAATTATAGCCCTTCAGGGTTATGATAGAGTGAAAGTAAATACTGAGGCTGCTTCAGGCAATCTAGCAGTTCTGGTGTCAGAAATCTTTTGTTAGTAGGCAAACCTTGGATGCCTTCCAGGTAACTAGGCTAAACATTTCTAAACAATACTGCACCATTGATCCCAAACCTTTTTTTACTTCCATTTTGCTGTAATTATGGCCAGAGCCAGAGTGAAATATGACTGTCTTGAGAATGTGTCATTGGCAGGCATGGAGATTTTGCCCAGAGATGTTGGTTGGACACAGTCAGTGCAGTAATTTGAAATTACTGTTTCACATATCATATATCAAAATAAATGAGTTAGCATGGTTAAAATAACAGTGCCCATATTTAAGTGTTCTGATTCATTTTTTTCTTATTTTTCAAGGAGGCATATTTCTTGTTATGTCACACAGCAAGTTTTAAAATATTCTGTATCTTAGAAACTGACTAGTTCAGTTAGTTTTCATTAGTCCTACTCAAGAAAGTCATTAATTGTACTGAAAATACTCTTTGCCTTGTCAGAATATAACTTATTGATAACTATAAGATTATACATAATGGATAAACATCTGCTCAATAAAACATAATGATGTATACACAAAAAATATGCAATTAAAATTATATGGTGTAAAGTTTAGATTCTGAACTGTCAGCAACATGCAACAAGTAGCCCCAAAAGAAGACATTCATTCAATTTATCTTTGAATCTCTAAAGACTAGTAACGAATAGTAGCAACTCTAAAAATAATGGTTGTTAAATAATTGGAAGAACCATATTATTTAGTTTTTTTAATAAAATGCTAGGTGTAAGTAGGATACCTATATGTTTATCTATCCATATAAATTTAATCAGCCTATCAGCAAATATTTTTAAGGTATTAACTATATGTTAACATGAATGTTAGACCTCCTGTAATGGATAAGGCCAATGTTTCATATGTCAATTTTTTAAGTGAACAAACGGTGTGTAAAATCAGAAGAGATGTAAAAAATAGAATTATAGGACACAACCAAGTTTAAGGAGAAAAACATAATGTTATGGCATTAGGAAGAGTATAAAGTGGGATAATTTCTCAAGGTACTCGAAGTGAAAATGTGGCAATAGGAAAAACAATTAGTCTATGTATGCTGGTTTTAGAATATATCATCAGTTAAGGCAAAGAAAAAAACACTGCAATGAATTGCTTCCTTAAGTAGAAATGTGCAGGTTGCTTGTTAATTTCAAAAGTGTTTTTGTTTGAAAATATTTTTGTAAAATGGGCATTGAATGAGTTTATTTAGGAACCCAAAATATGTAAATTTAAATTTGAAAATTATCTGGAAATATTTATATTTTCACTTGGCAAGTAACTCGCAAAATCTTATATATATATTAAAAATTTTGACAACTTTTTGAGATATAGTAAATTGATATACAATGCAGTACTTTTATTATTCATAATTTGACAACTTTGAAATATGAACACATCCCTGAAACAATAACTACAATCAAGAGGGTCAACCTATCTTTCATCCCCAAAAAACTTACTCATGTCTCTATAAAATCTATTTTGTCTTGCAACTCTCTTCATCTCCTTCCCCAGGCAATCACGGCTGTACCTTATTTGATTATATATTAAGTATTCTTTTCTGAAGTTTTAAATCAGTGGAATCATAGAGGATGATACATTTGTGTAAATTTTTCAAACAGAATAATTATCTGAGTATCGTCTATGTTGTATGCATCAATAGTTCACTCATTTTTTATTGCTTAGTAGTATTCTACCGTATCAATATATCACGATTTGTTTATCTATTTCCCTAGTGGGGAAGTCTGAGTTGTTTTTGGTTTGGGGCTATTTCACTTATAGCCCCTAACACTCATGTATAAGCCTCTGTATGGACATTTTCTTTCTTTTTTTCTGGGTAAATACCTAGGAGTGAAATTAATATTATTATGTAATAGGTGTATGTTTAATATTTTAGAAAAATGTCCAATGTTTTCCAAAGTTAAAATTTTAAATTTATATTTGAATCAGCAAGCTGCGAGACTACCAGTTTCCCACATTCTCATCAACACTTAGTATGGGTAAGCTTTGTTTTTGTTTTATTTAGTTTATTTTTAATCTTATTTATTCTAATGGGTATATAATGCTATTTCATTACATATTTAATTGACATTTTTCTAATGACTGCTAATATTGGACTCTTCATATACTTATTTGCTATCCATATATCTTCTCTGATGAAGTTTTTGTTCAAATCTTGTACCTATTTTTTATTGGTTTATTTGTTTTCATGTTATTGAGTTTTGAGAGTTGTTTATATTTTTCTAAATACAAGTATTTTATCAGACATGTTTTGTAATTGTCCGTGTATGGGCATTTTACATAATGTGTTAAATTTATCCATAAATAGATAGAATTTTAAAGTTGTCTTAGGCCAGGTGTGGTGACTGGCACCTCTAATCCCAGGACTTTGGAAGACTGAGGCGGGTTGATTGCTTGAGCCCAAGAGTTCAAGACCAGTCTGGGCAACATAGAGAGACCTCACCTCTACTAAAAATAAAAAATAAAAAAAATGAACAAGGTGTGGTGACGCACCTGTAGTCCCAGCTACTTGGGAGACCAAAACAGGGAGTTTGAGGTTGCATTGAGCTATGAATGTGCCAATGCATTCTAGCTTGAATGTCAGAGCAAGACTCGGTCTCAAAAAATAATAATAATAATAGATAAAATAAAAAGTTTTTAAGAAGTTATTCTAATTTCTAGTTGTTCATTGCTAGTATACAGAAATACAAAAGATTTTTTTTTAACTGATTTCGTGTTCTACAGCCTCACTGAATTTATTTGTTGTCCTAGTAGCTTACTTTTAAGATTCTGCTGGATTATATGCATATATAATGATGTTATCTGGAAATAAAAACAATATCACTGCCTTTTTTCTTATCTGGATGTGCTTTATTTATTTTTCTTGCCTGATTGCACTGCCCTACATTTTAGTAGAATGTTGAATAGAAGTTGTGTGAGCAGATATCTTTCTTGTGTTCCTGTCTCTGCCATAATTTTTATAAATGCACTTTATCAATTGAGGCTGTTTCCTTTTATTTTTAGTTCCTGATAATTTTAATCAGGAGTGAATGTTGCATTTTTTCAAATGCTTTTTGTGATTTGATTGAGATAATTGCTAAATGGGAATAACACTTAAAAGTCATCAATTACAATTCCCAAAGAATAGGAGCAATGAGGAGGAGGAGAACACAGAAAAGATATTAGGATGGCTAAACTTTCCAATTTTGATTTTAAAAATTTTAAAATGGGCCAGGCACGGTGGCTCATGCCTCTAATCCTAGCACTTCGGAGGCCGAGGTGGGTGGATCACCCGAGGTCAAGAGTTCAAGACCAGCCCAACCAACTTGGCAAAACCCCATCTCTAGTAAAAATACAAAATTAGCCAGGCATGGTGGCACATGCCTGTAATCCCAGCTACTTGGGATGCTGAGGCGGGAGAATCACTGGAACCCAGAAGGCAAAGGTTGCAATAAGCCAAGGTCACGCCATTGCATTCCAGCTGGGGAAACAAGAGCAACGCTCCATCTCAAAAAAAAAACAATTTCTAAAATGAAAGATCTATGAGTCTAAACAGACTTCAAGCACAATAAACACAGAAAAATATGCTAGATACATTATAATCAAATTGATTAAAACCATCGATAAAAAATGTTAAAAGCAGTCAAAAAGAGCTCATTACACAGAAAAGAACAAAGATGTGGGTGAAAGCAGATAATCTCATTGAAAATAATGTAAACAAGGTGACTATGGCACAACATATTTAAATCACTGAAGAGAAAAAAATGTCAACCTTATATTCTACGCTCACTGAAAATCTTTCTTAAAAGTGAGTGAAATAGAAAACCATCAACATACAAAAACTGAAAAGATCTGTCACCAGGAGATCTACACTATGAGAAACATTTAAGGAAATCTTTCAGGCAGAAGAAAATGACACTGGATTGAAATCTGGAGACACAAATGGAATAAATGGTAATGTAATGGGTAAATTTTTTTTTAGATCTTTAAAAATAATAATTGACAATTTAAACAAATAATAACAATGAGTTGTGGACTTTATAACATATATGTGAGTATAATGTTTAACATTAATATTATAAAGACTAGGAGAGGAGAAATGAAAATATGCCACTGAGAGGTTCTTATACTATATGTGGAGTAATATTACTTGAAAATAGATTTTGATAAGAAACATTCATTATTTTATGATCTGAGGGCATAGAGAATGTCTGATTTACAGTGATGAAATCGTGTATAGGTGATCATTAAACACGTAGCTACAGTGACCATTCTGAATGACATAAAGAAAAATATGCTAGATACATATTGAAGAGTTGGAGGTGTATGCTACAAGATGCTGTTTATAAGTTGAAACATGAGATGATATAACGTGTCATTTAACAATGTCCAGCAGGAAAGTACATAATTCATATACTGTAGAGGATAATCTATTCTGATTATCGTGTGTAGGTAGCAGGCCCTCCACATACACATAGCAGACCTATATGTGTGTGTCAGGGACTTGAGGGATTCTCTGTGGTTCTTCTTGTTGCTTCCACGTCTGGTAAAACACAAGAATGGCCAGACCAGAGGGTAAAAATACTAGGGCCTCTGGTCCCTCAGGATTTGAAATCTGGATGACTCCACCATGCAAGCTACCTAGGGAAGCTGAAAAGGTGTCTGAGACTGATGCCAAAATAGTATTGATGGCAGTGGTGACTCATCTGGAGTGGACACTGCCATGATGCCAGCTGCAGTGGGGGAGGCGTGGCTGGGGCTGCACCCTCTACATAGCTGGTGTGAGCCAGGACCAGGCAGAAACCCCATCCACTTCTAAGTTGGCATGGTGGGAGCTTCACATTCCCCAGGCACAACTCCAGTCACCTAGCTGTGGCTGCAGATGGGGCATCTCTGCACTCTCAGAGGCCCGGGAAGCATCCCCCTGCCCCTGCTGGCTTGGAAGTGCTTGCTCCTGCTGCTTGACCTCTCCCTGCTCCTGGCTCCCTCTCCCTGTTCCTGGCTACCTCTCCAATGTTAGAGCAAAGTTGAGGCCAAGCCTGGTGCTGTTGCAACCCAGCTCAGTGTGTGCATGCTTGGGGCAGTGCTGACATGACAGCCCCCTGTCACACAAAAACACAAACAGGCCTTAAACATGCCCCTTGCTTTCCACGTGGTGAACCACAAGAATGAGAAAAGAGAAGGGAGAAGAGCTACAGCCCTTCGGGGAGCCTAGACTTAGGAGCTCCCCGAGCCAGGGCTGTGACACCCTTTCTGGGGCTCTGTGGTTCCTGGTGTCTCCAAGCTTCTAGGCACCACTGTGTTCCCTAGTCCCAGCTGTGGAAGCTGCTTGGGGCATGCCTGGTCCAGCTGCAGCCTTGCAGGGAGCTGGTGCCGATACTGGCACCTGGAGCGGCTCGCCCCACTGCACCTAGAGTGCTTGGCTGTGCACAGTGGCTGGACTCCGTGCTTGCTCACTCACACACCTCTCTCTGTCCCACACACCTCTCTGGCTCGTCCTCAGCAGGCATGAGATTCAGGCTGGTAACGCTAGCTGAGTGCAGCCTGCCATGCTGAGTTGGCGAAATGAGCTCAGCAGGCAAAAGTGCCATTGGCCAGAGTTTTTCAGCTGGTCGAGCAACATCCCAAGGATCCAGTGACAGTATTCGTAGAGGAGGTTGTAAAACCATTAGTTAGGGTCTCAAGACTAGCTACAGGGTGTGGATGATATTTATTCCACTAACTTTCCTATCTTACATTTTTTTTTAGTGTGACAAGCCACTGCATTGAGTGCACTTGATTTGGGGCATACCCTAATTTGAGTGTAACAAGTAGTTATTTGTGTCAGATGCTTATAGTGCACTGATCCACATATTTTCAGCCCATTACTGATTCTAGTTGCAGCTGTAGTTAACAGTTCCTATGTAAACTCTCAGCATTTGAATTCAAACCCCAACACTGCTTTTAGATTTTCTGTCCTTAATTTTTGTTTTGTTTTCAAAACTACAGGAATATGTGATAGCTCAGAATGTGAGGGTTGAAAGGCTGAGGAAATTTTCATCTATTAGGGTTCAAAAGTTAAAGGCACCAACCTTCTGTCTTTTGCAAGATGAAAATGATACAAATATTGGTATGATTTTTCAGACGGATCACAGCAAGATCTAAAAGCAGTAACCAGATCATTAATTCACCTTATTAATGTTATCTCTTATTTTAACTCACTCATAATTCCCTCTTTCATGATTCTTAGGATCAACTTCCAAATAAACTAGCTGCATGTGTCATAGGTTTACTTTTCTAGGAACCCAAACCAAGATTTCCTACACCTGAGGTGACCCCAGTTTTTCCTAGTGTAAGCAATTCTATTAAACATTTTAGTTCAACATCTTCTTCTCATTCATACCCTGTATTTCATTATTTCCTAAGAATATTCATTGGAGCCATGGGATCCAAAATATAATTATTTGCAAGTTTCTGATCATGGACTAACAAATTGCTGTTCAAAACATGTACCAATTTACATAGCCACCAGTGGTGTATGCAGCTAGCTCCTAATTGAAAATATTTCCTTTGCTTGATAAAGTAAAAGCATTTTAAAACCAAAATATTTTCATTGAGAAAAGTACTCAACCTTGATAAAAATTTGCATGATTTTGGCCAAACCAAGAAAAAAGTTTACATGTCACATATAATAATTTGTTCTATTTTGTATTTCGAACATATGTCTTGTTTATACCCAATACTCTTGACAAATATATATTCATCTCTCATTTAATTAAGCACAAATCTAGAAAACACTGAGCAAGGTAGTTACTATAACTAGGGGATAATCAGTTCTGACTATTGGATGTAGCCAACATTACTGCTTTATACTTGGGATTACATAATTTATTTTAAAATTTATATTTTTTCTGTTTAATTAATGAAGAGGTTTTTCTTTTAGTGGGAATTTTTTCTAGATTATTTCAAATATGTAAATCTGAAAAAATGAAGAATCTAGATTGTCATTTAAAATGATTAAAAATTATTGTAGTGATATATGTATTAGACAATGATACACATGGTTAATAAAGCAATCCATTGAAATGACATTTTATTGGTTTATAGAAATGTGAACTGTCATATACCAGTTCTTGTATGCCAGTAATGGGCACCCTCCCATGATAAAAGAATATGTATGTTTGATCTGTACTTTGAAGTTGTCTTGTTATAACTGATACAGATATGCTTTTCAAAATTAATAAATTTATATTCACTCTGTGTTCTTATTACATTTATTTGTAGTTGTATTTTTCCATTATTTTAGATGTGTACAGTTTTTCTTTTTCAGCGATGGTAAGTACTTTGAGGGGGTTGTGTATTGGGAACATTCTAATCCAGTATATAATAAAAATAATGTGCATTGAAATTAAAAAACCATATTAGTCAAATTTTCTCAAACAAAATAGTTTATCTTTAAAATGATTTTACCACTTCAAGTCAAGTAACACAAAATGCTTGTAAAAAATAGCAAACTTTTTCTATTAAGAGGTTCAAAAGTCGAAATTTCTATCCAACATATTCTTAAAAGTCTGTATATAATTAAATGTTCTATTGACTCCTGAGTTATTATCTTCTCATAATAAACTTTTAAATTGTGTAAAAACTGAAACCATTTCTTCTACCAAATTACATTTTCTGATCTAGAAATCCCAAAGTTAACTCACCTAAAAACTAATTAGTTGAGATAATATATAGTTTTAGTGTACATCTGTGATGAGACGACTCAAAGGCTACTGGTTCTTACTTTAAATCAGTAAAATAAAAACTTTTCCTTTTTTTCTAGAAAATAAATTTGCATTTTAATATCTAATTGAATGTGATGATAACCAATGGTGAGTTTTTAGTAATTAATGACTATGTATTATTAAATTTTTATATTATTGAATTAACAAATTTTGTTATTAATAATTAATTATCATATTATTAACAAAGTTAATGAGGGTGTTAATTACTGTTTAAAACTAGTTCAATGTTCTTTTCTTGAATTCATAACAATATGTCTAAAAACACTTATTTGGGTGGTTACAAACATTAATACCAAGGATGTTATAAGTTGCTACAATTGGACCACTAATTTAATATAAAATTAAATAATTAAAATTAAAATTAAATTAAATTAACAGAATAAAATTAGAACTCCTCTTTATATGGTATTTACATATAAGTATGTGTGTTGGACTTTTTTATTTGTTGTGATGTGATTTTTATATTAACTCCATGCTGCAATTGAACACTTTTTTTTTTTTTTTTTTTTGAGACGGAGTCTCGCTCTGTCGCCCAGGCTGGAGTGCAGTGGCACAATCTCGGCTCACTGCAAGCTCCGCCTCCCGGGTTCACGCCATTCTCCTGCCTCAGCCTCTCCGAGTAGCTGGGACTACAGGCACCCACCACCACGCCCGGCTAATTTTTTTGTATTTTTAGTAGAGACGGGGTTTCACCGTGGTCTCGATCTCTTGACCTCGTGATCCGCCCGCCTCGGCCTCCCAAAGTGCTGGGATTACAAGCGTGAGCCACCGCGCCCGGCCTGAACACTTTTTAAGATATAACAAAAATAAGAGAAAATATTATAATCTAGTGATATTTCTATCTCTAATTTCAAGCAACATGACAATGCATAAACACTGAATTTCAAAGTGAACCCATTTAAAGCAACTTGAAATAAACCTTATCTTAAAAGAACCTCAAATTAGTAAATTAACTTTTGAAGAGAAGTTTTAACAGACTCTTTAACCAGGAACATTGTGGTTAATTTCAATGAATCGAATTACCATAGAAATCTGAGTAAATAGAAACTGGAAAGAGCAAAATGTTAGTTTGGTCTGAGATATTTCACCCTTAACTCTTCAGTATCTGATTGAAAAAAAAAGTAGAAATGTATTCGAAAATTAGATAACACATATGTGATAAATTATTTATTATTAATTTGCAGCAGATGAAACCACATAAGCATCTGTTCAGAAAACAGATAACTAATTTGGACACGTGCCTTGGAAATGCTTGAGTTGGTTTGAGCCTTAAAGCAAGGGAAGAAAATTGAAGCCATTTCTGCTACCAAATTACATTATCTGATCTAGAAATACCAAAGTTATCTTTCAGTATTTTGAAGTGAATATTTTGAAGAAAATGGCAGCTATCCCATTTCCAATCAGTATGCAATTAGAATGAAATTCTGCCTTCCCTCAAGGCTATAAGATTCTGCTTTTCCTGTTATGTGCGTATTAATGCCATTAAATAGGAGAATTACTAATTTTTGAGTAGCTTCCTGATGATTAAAAATATATTTGGTGCCTTTAATCATTTGGAAAACCCCTTTACCAATTAGCTCTGTCTGAAAAAGAAAGCTTAGAGTTACAATATAAGTGAAATGTACAATGCCTGGCCATACATCTTATTTGCTATTCTGGTCAGGAGCTTCACAAAAATTGTGACTCTCTAATGTCCACATTGGCAAGTGCTGCACTATTTTTTTATATATATTATTGCAGCAGTCTTGTCTCACATGAAGAAAGTCTTTGTCATCATCAGAACTACAGCCTTGACTCATCCTCCTTTTAAGTATTTTTTAATTTATGTGATGAGAATAAAACATGAAGTACTTCTCTACCACTCAGATAATTTACTGGATTTGCAGAGAATTCGTCTTGAAGCATTTGATAGAATGTTTATTGGGAAAAAAATACTTCCTTCTCATATAAAAATTAAATCTCAAAAAAACAATTTGACAGAAAAGAATCTGACAGAAAGGAAAGAGGCTTTTCCTCCAGAGTGAATATGTTGGGACCATTCAAATGATATTCTTTTTATTGGAAGCCATGTAATCACAAACATGCGTGTTGCTAAGCATGAAATCTACCAATATGCCCATCAGAAAACAGCAACTGAAGGCCACCAAACTTGGCAGAATATACTTCTGAAAACTTCTCAACTTTATTGCAGGAGAAAATCTATTGACATCTAGAATCAATACATTATTTTTGACAGGAACATTTGTTCTACTACAACTTAGTGGGATATGAATTAATTGTTACATTCTTACTGAGGAGGGAGCACTAACAAAACTTATTAAACTCCTTTTCACTGACTTGTGAGTAAAAGAAATTATAGAATACATCATGAATGCAAATAGATTGTTATAATTTTGTGCCTCTTGATTGAAGGCTTTCTTCTCCAGTAGGGACTGCTTAATTTTCTACTCAATATAAATTCTCCTTATTTCTTAAATTATCTATACTGTTGGAGGTAGAAATATGACCCCCTACCCCCTCATAGAAAGACTTCACTTCTCAGGCTTCATCCCAGACAAAAATAGACAATGAGGTATAAGCAGCAGTAATTAAACTTTTACTTTTTCCTCTTCATTTATCTTTCTTGTGCAATGATACTATCACTATGAGTCACATGTTAAGGAAGGTGAAGATGAAAGACAGAAGTGTGTGATATTGATGATATAAATGAGAAAAAAGTAAGCCTCTGTTTTGTTTAAACCACGTTTGTTTGTCTTAGGTTTCTGTAACTAGCTTTATATAAGTTAGTAATTCTGGTCATGGGAACACTGATACCATTTGATAAAACATAATTTGTGAATCAGTGTTTCAGCATGGTTGTGACCAAACTGAGTGGTAAAGACAGAATAGACTGCAAAGATTACATATCAATGCCCATTATAAATATATTACATACTTTCATCTTCTTATTTGTTATAAAATAGCTTCACTATTGAAATTCACTTTGCATTAAAATTGAAGTCTACTTTGTCGGGGGGGTGGTTTAAACAATAATTTCCCAATTTTTCCCCCAAATTGATTCTTTATTATATACTGAAACATAAAAATAAGAGAAATATATTTCTTTGTTACTGACATCAAGTTTCTTCAGAAGCAAATATTTTGGTGTGGAGGAGGCTTATTGGACAGTATTCTTAAGATCACCACCTGTGGAGGAAAAGGGAAGGAAATAGGACTGGTCACAGAAAGAAGTTGAGTTGTGATGCAGTCCTAATTTTAGCTTCAGTTGACTCCAGATGGAGCTCTGATGTTGAGATGGAAGTCTAGAGTGGCCTGCAATCAAGGCAAATGAGGCAGGTCCTTATTACTCTGACAATGATCAGTCTTTGGATGGGCCACCCAAGGTAAGGGGTGTGGCTTTGTGTGAGGTAGTTCTTGTCAGCTCAGGTAATTCCTGTGGATGTTGAGAGCCGGAGGCCTTGTGATAATCACATGTCCAGCTGGGGCTACAAGTCCTCTATTTCTGAATGGGAATCTGGGTGGCACAACACAGAATCTGAGAATATATAGTGATTTTGTTAAGAAACTTAATTTCCAATGCCAAAAAGTGATATATATATATATATATATGCATTCTTCTAAAGACAAAGTAAGTTGGAATCAGATTATCAATTTTTAAAAACTTCTGCCTTAGAGAAAATGGTAAAAGTGCTTAAATTTTTGAAAATGGATACGAATACTATTGATCTAGAATTCAACTGTATAAAACTTTAAACATTTAAAGCATTTAAACTAGATTGAACTTCAGGCAATCTTGTCTTAGGTGAATTCATCTTTATCTTGAGGCTTGCTGATAAAATTATGGGCAATATTTTTGCTAATATTGCAAATTTCCAGTTATGTTCAACAAATTATTATTTTATCCCCAAAAAGTGAGCAAGTAGAACAAATTATTGCTTTTATTGAATCTCTGTACAAAGTGTGCTATAGTAAATCACAATAAACATAAAAGGAATGACAGAAGAATTACAAAGTCATGCTGTACTGTGTCCTTGAGCAAATTATTTATAGTTTTATTTTCTCCATTTCTTACTTTTCAAAAATTGTTTCTTCATCAAAGTGACTTAATTAATGTTCTAAAAGCACTCTAGAGTCCATAGATGAAGAACACTGAACAAAACACCATTTCGCTTTTTATCCTTGTCATTAACTATGCATTTTTCTCAATTATTTAATCAAAAAAGGAAAGATAAGTAGCATCCCATATCCCTCCTACAAAGTTAGAAAAAAATAAGCATAACAATTCTTATTCACTGGAATGTTATATTGCCAAATGCATTATTTACTGGCTAATAGATCAATGATGCATCTCATTATTCTGGCTAATAAAATTACTATAATCTTGAGCCTTAAGAAGGTACAGATTGAAAGTGGTGACTACTTAATTTTTATGTACTACTGAAAGAGAAAAATAATTAAGAAGAAAAAAATAGTAAAATATTTTTTCCTTTTCAGTTTATAATGCTTATGACAAATGTCACTGTGCATTCTGATCTTAAAGATGTTAAAAGGCCATATGTTTTGTTTAGACATCTGATTGTCACAAGCACCTACATATTGTTTTTGGACAGTCATGTTTGGCAATTTTTCGTTTTTTAAGAATGGTCCTGTTAGATGATTTAACATTAAATTTCTGTGGCAAATTGAAAACTATTTATTTTCCCTACCCATTTCTTTCTATTTCTGATTTAGTTGGGGCAATAGGAAAAAAAACACTAATCTCTAAAGTGGAGAAAGGAAGACCTGAATTATATTTCACTAGTCAATCATACTCAGCAAAATTTCTTTAGCAATGCCTTACATTTTTATACATGGAATATTCCTTAAGTATATTCAAAATTCAATAGAAAAAAAATTAGATAAATCTATGTTCCACTTATGACTTCATTAATTAGAACTAATTGTCCAGGCTAAATGAGTAACCAAAGTTTCTGTTTTATGTAATAACTTTAACTATATGGGAGGAGAGTAACAGCTTCAGCTAGTTTTTGTACTTTTTCTAAAGTATTCACCCTGTGCTTAAATCTGTATCCTGTGGAAGTTTGGCCACTTTAATCCTTTAATTGTCTTGAAACACAATGAGAAGACATTTCAAAAATATTTATTATTTAAATTTTTGTGATGGAAACTTTCAAAAACTGGCAAAAATTAAGAGAATTGTATTATGAAATATTATATACTCATCACCTAGCTTTTACAATAATCATTTCAAGATATATTTTGCTTGACCCAGATCCCAGACACTATTGATAGGGACAGGAGGCAGAGAAATTCTAGGCAGAAAAGGCAGGGTCCCTGGGCGCCCCACTTTCAAGCCAAAAAGCCTGAGACCACTGCCCAAAGTGAGAACTTATATCCCTGCTTTCCCACTCAAATGTTGCCTTTTCCTAACCACTCATGACCCCATCCTGCCCCATCGTGTGCCTATAAAGACCCCAAACTCAGCCAGCAGAGAACAGAAGCAGCTGGATGTTGGAGACTACAGTTTGACATTGGAGAGAAGCAGCTTGACTTAAGAGGGACAGCTTGATGGCATAACTTTAGAGAATAATCCAGCTGGAGATGGGTGAACTTCAGGGGAAGATTACTTACCAGCCACATCTCCTTTGCAGCTCCCCCTCCCACTGAAAGCCACTTTCATTGGTGATAAAACCGCACTCATTTACCATTCTTCCATTCATTCATTCAACCTTATTTTTCCTGGATGCCAGACAAGAGCTTGGGAGCCACGAGTGCGCATAGAAAAGGCTGTCACACTGGCCCTCTGACCTTGCTGGTAGAAGGCAACCATCTCATGCAAAAAGGCAGAGGGCCCACTGAGTTGTTAATACTTAAGCCATCTACTGTGGCAAAGCTAAAAGAGCCCTGTAACATGCCCTCTGGGGCTTCAAGGGTCGCAGGCACCCCATGCCCCCAGGTGCTGCCATGGGGCCCACATGGAATTTTTTCCTGCTGGCACCCAAAAGCACTTTCCCTGGCTCCTGTACCCCCTCACCTGAGTGCTCACTTCTGCAAGGGGAGGAACGCAGCAGATCTGAGTGAGTGGAGTTCTCTCCTGCTGGCGCTGAAGCAACTGGCTGGTTCCAGCGTTCATGCACTGCAGTTCTTGCCTTGTTCACTTGTGCATTACCTTCCACGAGGAATTGAAAGCAACAGGCTGAGTAAACCAAGCACCCCTGTCATGAGTCCCACAAAGGAGTCAGGGAAATATCCTGCTTCACTATCTCATTAAATTCATTTCAATATGTATCTAAAAACAAGAACTCTGAAAAGATAATAATCATATTAATGCTATTGTATCTTTAAATTTTAACAATTATACTTTAATATCACCAATAATCTAGTCAATATTCATGTTTCCAAAACATTATTTTTAAGAAACTACCTTTTGTGTTTGAATTAATATATAAATAAATTATCTATATTGTGATTGGCTGTTATGTTTTCTTTTGATCATTCTCTACTCCCTTGTAACTCTGTCATAGAAGAAACTGCATTCCTTATTTTCTACAGTTCTAAATTTTGATGATTATAGTCCAGGTCCTTTGTCTCTGAATTTCTGATTAAATGGTAGGTAGGTCTGAAAGCTTGATCAGATGTAATTACTTCATTGGTTGTGCTTGTAACTCCATAAGGTGACAAGCAGGTCTTGTTCTTTAGATAATAGTAGCTTTAATTTCTCTAATGATCTTTACAAAGAACCATAAATCATTAGGAGTTGTAAAAGTATGGCATTGTAATTCTATCATTGCTTGGCCATTTGTCCAAAATACTTCTTTAAAGAGAAACTTCCCTTCATAAACTTGCCATTAACTGAAGCTTAGTTATTCCACAGGTGGAGCTAGAGATTTTCCAACTATTTACCAATGTTAAAATTAAGATTTGATTTGGTAGCATCCTCCAAATGTGATCAATGACATTTTCTTTGTTGTATAATTATGGATTCACAAATTTAAACATTTATCATATTACAATTCATTTCAATCGTGCTTATCAGTGCTTAAAGTCTTTATTCTTTACCAGTGATAGTCTATTAGTCATCAATAATTTTTCTTTCTTTCTTATATGACAAGATGTTCTATGCTTATAATTTTCTGTTCCACTCTGGAATCTGCTGTTTATCCTTATGGTGAGAAGTGATCATTATAAATAAAATCTTAGGTACTCATTTCTGTTCAACATTATCTACAACAAATATAAAGACACAAAATTATTTATCAGATATCCAGTGAAGGAAAGCTGGGAAGGTAAACTTCAGATAGAGAATTATCTCAGGAACTGAAATGATGGCCCAAGACCAACAATATGAAGTTTTATTATAGATGAAAAAAAAACTGAATTCATGTCTAGGGAAATAGTCTCCACCTGGAAAAGTTATATATCATTTCATGTCAAAAAGTCTCAGGAGGTCTATTTGACTGTTAGCTCAGAGTCATCAGTGTTATGGCTGCCAGCAAAGCCAATGGGATTGGATGCAGTGAACTCACAGCCAATGTTCAGATCAAGGGAGGTGATATTTGCACCTCACATCTGTGCTGCTTATATTGCACTTGTTAAATTTAACTTAGATTCGGATCCTAGATTAAACTATTAGTAGTTGGTTGACTGGAGAGGAGTAAACAGAATGGAGAAATTGTTTACAACCATATACTTATAAAGAAAATGGCAGGAAGTAGTTCTGTTAGCCGAGGAAATACATGACCTGCAGAAGACCCACAAACACTTCAACTATTCAGAGGCTGAATCATTTAGGGGGATATTTCATAATTTGTGTATTCTAGAGGATAAAGCTAGCATTCAAGGGTAATTGAAGGCAGATGAGGTTTTGTTTTACGTAAGCCTCACATATCCACTAGAACTCTCAAAAATATAAATGAACTAACTTGGAAGTTAATTTGCTGTCACTGAAGTAATACAGAAAAATCTGACGACCAGGGATTAGAATTATCATATAAGAGATTCCAGTAAGACACTAACTAGAAGAATCTGTTTCGATTATTAAAAAAAAAAAAAAATCTTCACCAACTTTGCAATCTCTAAAGCACTGCTCTAAGTAACTCTTTAATTATTTTAGATAAATTTAAATATAGCATATTCAGAGAAAAGTGTACAAATTGTAAAGCACAGCTTGATGAATTTTTACAAAGTGAATATAAACACATTACCACTGCCCAAATAAAAAATAAAACATTGCCAGTAATGCAGGCACCACATTCGAAATATTAATAGATGACTTACATTAATATATGTCTAAAAACTAACCATTATGTTGATTTAAATCTTTATAGGTTAGTTTTACCAATTTAAGGATTTGTACAAGTGGGATCATACAGGATATATTCTCTGAGTGTGTCTAGTTTCTTTGCAATGCATTTAGCAAAGCTTATTTATTTTAATTGCTCAATTGTATTCCACTATTGCTTTATACTTTCTGTATTTATGCTCAGTCTGGTTGTTTTCAGTTTGAGGCAATAATGAACAATGATAGACCAATCAATCTTGTACCTATCTTTTGGTGCACATGTGTGTATATTTCTATGGGTGTATGCCTAACGGTGGGACTATTGATAGAGTGTAAGATCTGCATTAACAAATATTGCTAAACGGTTGTTCTCAGTGGGATCATTCGTCTCAAACCATTCAATATACTAGAAAGGAAAGTTGACAGCTCTCTTTATATTTATTTTTAATGTGTGTACACTTATGCATTACTATCCTAGATCTGAGCAATCGAGGCTCCTTCATTGGGCCTCACCTGGACCCAGGTCCAGTCACATTTGTCTCTACTGAATTAAGACTTGTCCATTGGAAACCAGAATCTCACAACTTCTGAATTTAAAGAATCTGGGAACCTGGAATTGTCTATCCAAACTGCCTTGAACCCACTTCCAGGCTTCTCTTCTCTTCTCCTAGGCTTTCCAAATAAAGACCAACACACCATAATGTATACACCCCAGGACCACGGAGTGACCTTACAGGTGGCATGAGGACTTCTATCAAATGGCTATGGGTGCTCGGAATGCAGTGCCATCTGGGATATCCATAGCATGCACAAAGGTGTTTTGGGATTGAATAGATTCAGGTATGGAGAAAATAGGGGCAGGGGAAGGTACGCAGGCTAAGGAATCCATGAAATATAAATTCAGATCTTGAAAGTCAAGAACCTTATAAAGGTCTATTTTTGAAGGTAGAACATATAATACTATATTTAACATTTATAACTTCATATATATATATATATATATATATATATCATAAAGACTTTGATACGAGGTATATTGGTTTCCATGTATTCTCTAGTCCTGAACCAACCAAATGTTAAGTGTAGGCTGGTTATACGTTTATATCACAATATATAAAAAAGAATTTAAAGAAGACTATTACATAGTAACTATTAAATATCTATTCTGAAATTGATATGACTATCAGGATGCACTTGTAGAGCTTAAAAAATGGAAACATGTGAGACAGATTTGAATAGATGAACTGTGTTGTGTCATTACAGTTTGGTTTTCTTTTAATTAATCCTTTTGAATAATTTTGTATGAATGAAACAGTATGGACTTAAAGGTAAAAACAGTGATGATAAAATCAATATTAGAAATTTAAAACTTCACGTCAGTTGATGATAGCACTGAGGGCGGGGTGGGGGTGGGAATCACCTTTTAGATGTCAAGATAAACACATATTATTTAGCCATGAACCCACTAACTATAAACTAATTCTTACTGTTCTAAACAGCAGGCTATAACTATGCTTCATATGTAGGCATACACATATTTAAAAATTACATGAGCTAAACATTTAAGATCTGTGCACTTTATAGTAGGTTATGCCTCAACAAACCTTTTGAAACTAATAATTGCTTGATTATTAAGATTATTCAGGGTTGGGTACTTTTGTGTTGTTTTCTCTTCACTGAAGGGTGTACATTTTAAACATAGCTAACCACATAAAGGAAGACAGAATTCTCCAAAGTTTCAAGGTCTATATACTGCCCAGAGAATATAAAACATTATAAGTCTTTAAATGGTTTAATTTTGTTTTGACATATTATTATATGTCCATTGACCAAAGATAGTAATTAGAGTTAATTTTAGAGCAAATTTTAAACATTTGGTGTTTTCTCATTTAAAGATATGCATGTTAATGCTCAAAACTTGAGCTATACATTCTCATGGTTTTCTGTTTTTCAAAACATGGTTAAAATAATACAAAGTATAATATTTTGAAGAGAATGAAATATATAGAAAAAGGGTGAATATTTAATGACAAGACTGACTTAAAGCAAATTTTAAAAAAACCCATTGGAATCATTGAGTCAGCCATCTGGTTATTATAAATAAGAATTCAGAAAACGTTCCAGTCTTAAATGTCTCTCTTATAACATTGAATTTCTAAACTATATTCTTTTCACCTTCCGTATATGTCACCTACATAATTCAGCAGGTAAGAAGTAAATTCTCACTTTGCTGTAGCCAGTACAGTGAGGTTTGAAATTTTAACTTGAAACAGCAAGCACATAATCAGGCAAAAGCAAGACTATAAAACATGGAAAAATAAGAGTCCAGAGTTTGGAAGGTTGTTATGACCATACTGGAAAATAATATATAAGGAGCTCCTATCTCATTTGAAATAGGAGACTATAGCATTGCCTTTTATATGAGTCCACTGATCCATTTGTCAAGAGAAAGGAGGTATGATACTTTTTCTAATGTAGACATATTGTGATGAGATTGACATTTAGTGACGTTCAGCATCATTCATTTTACAGAGTTAGTGGTCACGTCATTTACCTGTAGTCAAACGTAGCTCTTGGCTTCTCCTCCTTTTCTTCTGTTAGTTTTTATTGCCACATGTAATTTAGAGTTTGCATCATTATGAAAGGCTGAAATAATACTATTTTTAGTTGTTCTGAATATAGATTTTAATGCAAGCTTGTTCAAGCCACGGTCCATGGGTTGCATGTGGCTCAAGATGGTTTTGAATGTGGCCCAACATAAATTTGCAAACTTTCTTAAAACATTATAAGATTTTTTTTCCAGTTCATCAGATATTGTTAGTGTTAGTGTATTTTACATGTGGCCCAAGACAATTCTTCTTCTTCCAGTGTGGCCCAGAGAAGCAAAAATATTGAACATTCTGTTTTGATGTATATAAAAATTAAGCCAGCCAAAAATTGAAAAATTTTGGTTGGCTTATGCTGGTTGCCTTTTTAGAATTCACAATTTTGAAGAGTGAAACCTACAAAAATGCAACAAAATGAACAATAAAATGATAATCAGCTGAACTACGGATTTTATTTTAGTTACTATCAAAAAGCTATTATTTTGCTTATTTTTTTAGCTTTATTTTAGCTTCAGGGATACATGTGCAAGTTTATTATATAGGTAAATTATGTGGCATGGGAGTTTGATGTACAGATTATTTCATCACCCAGGTAATAAGCATAGTACCCAGTAGGTAGTTTTTTGATCCATCAGCTTTCAAGTAGGCCCCAGTGCCTGTTGCTCCCTTCTTGTATCCATGTGTACTCAATGAAAAAACAGTAATTTTTAAATCTAATTTACCAATGGCAGATATGCTGGTGGGTATTCAGCAGGTTGGTTTTTAAAAGATAATCATTTTAGTTTACTCTTACATTTCAACAAGTGTAAATATTTTATTGAAGGCAACATATCTGACATAATGTCTTTCCTATGTATCTATTATAATTCAAATTAAGTTTTGATTATCTGATTATAGGTATAGTTTGCTTGGCTTTTCTAAGTTACTTTTCCTTGAAAATGGATAGTCAAATCTACCAGTTCAGGAAGAAGCATAAATGTAAATGAATCTCTTTCTTTGATAACGATGTGAATGAGATCACATCACACACACACACACACACACACTACTCGAAAGAGATTTAATAGAAAATAACTATTAAATAGTACATTTTATTTTTTGATTAAAAATATTACATCATCATTTGAACAAAGTTCTTATGCCTTTATAAGCTTTATATTTATTCTATGTCTTATGCAGCCTGCAAAAGTCTTTTCCTAGGTGAGCAATGAAAAGCTATACAATATTAAGCTGGCTTTAAAATATAGCCATATAACACTTGTATACATAAGTAAAAAACCTGCACGTTGTGCACACATACCCTAGAGCTTAAAGTATAATAAATAATAAAATAAAATAAAAAAGAGAAAAAATATAGCCATATAATAGGTCAGAGATAATTAGATCAAAATCCATTTTTAAAACAACATTTATTAACATTTTAAGGTTGAGCATTATGCCCTGAATAATAAGGTAGTTGTTATTACATTTTAAAGTTATTTTAAAGTTATCTTGCTATGTTTTAAGTGACATGATTTAACCTCCAATGATGAAGGTAATAATGTGTAGCTATTTTCTTGTGAAATTCCTCTGTATGTTTTTTTTTTTTTTTTTTTGAGATGGAGTCTCACTCTGTTGCCCAGGCTGGAGTGCAGTGGCACAATCTCGGCTCACTGCAAGCTCCGCCTCCCGGGTTCACGCCATTCTCCTGCCTCAGCCTCTCCGAGTAGCTGGGACTACAGGCGCCCGCCACCACGCCCGGCTAATTTTTTGTATTTTTAGTAGAGACGGGATTTCAGCGTGGTCTCGATCTCCTGACCTCGTGATCCGCCAGCCTCGGCCTCCCAAAGTGCTGGGATTACAAGCGTGAGCCACTGCACCCGGCCCTAAATTCCTCTGTATGTTTTCTTTAAAAAATCAAACAATAAATGAAATGTACAGCCATATTTAAGATTAAATTCACTTGGCTGGGCGTGGTGGCTCACGCTTGTATCCCAGCACTTTGGGAGGCCGAGGTGGGCGGATCACGAGGTCAGGAGATCGAGACCACAGTGAAGCCCCGTCTCTACTAAAAATACAAAAAATTAGCTGGGCGTGGTGGCGGGCGCCTGTAGTCCCAGCTACTAGGAGAGGCTGAGGCAGGAGAATGGCGTGAACCCGGGAGGTGGAGCTTGCAGTGAGCCGAGATTGCGCCACTACACTCCAGCCTGGGCGACACAGCGAGACTGCGTCTCAAAAAAAAAAAAAAAAAAAAGATTAAATGCACTTGCTCTCAAGCACACTCTATTTCTTCCTTCCATCATGCTAAAACCCAATTTTAGTTTCTCTTTTCTTGTTAGATTGTTTCAGCAAAATCATTCGTACTATTTTCTTCAATTATATGCAAACCGCTCACAGCCTAAAGTCTTACTTTGGCTTCAACACCTACATATTCACCTACCTCATCACAAACATCTGAAACTCAGCATATCTAAGACTGTAATGGCCTGAAAGTGTATATTCTCCCAAAATTCTTATGTTGAAACTTTAACCCCCATGCTGATAATATTAGAAGATGGAACCTTTTTGAGGTGATTAGGTCATCGGGGCAAGGCTCACTTGAATGAGATCAGTGCCCTTATAAAAGATATATGAGAGAGAGTTCAAGCCCCTTCTGCCATCTGAAGTTACAGTGAGAAGACTGCTGTCTATGAGAAAATGGGCCCTCAGCAGACATCAGATGTGCTGATGCCTTGATTTTGGAATTCCCAGTTTCCATAACTGTAAGAATTACATTTCTGTTGTTTATAAAACACCCATTTTATTGTATTTTCTCATAGCAGTCCAAACAGCAGAATGCAAAGACTAAGCCATAGATCTCTCCCTCCACCTCTCACTGCACAAGTTGCCACCCACCCCCTGACAACTCATATGTATGACAACAAAGTCCTTTCACGTGTCTCTAATCTCGTTCAAAGACACAATCCTCCACTCAGTTGATCAAGCAAGAAACCAAGAAGTCACACTACATAGCTCTCTTTCAGCTCCATATAACAAAACCATCACCAAATTCTAGTAATCGTAGCTCTAACTTTCTCTTGAAACTATTCATTTCTCTCTTTTCCTGTTTTCATCAATACAGTCTCAGGAAATACCATCTTTCACCTAGACTTGCAAAATAATGAATGTCCTCCTTCTATTCACTGAATTTCCTCTAATTATTTCTTCACACTGCTTCTGGAGACATTTTCCAAAATCAAACCTGGTCATGTCACATCATGGTTCAAATTCTTCAGCAGCTTTCCACAGCTAATATAATTATGACCAAAATTAATAAGACCTATGACCTATAAGTCCTTTTACAATGTAATCTTTGCCTACTACAACATCTTTGTCAATCTCTGTTCCTTCCCTATCTGCACACTGACCTTTTAGTCCTTCTTCCTTGCCGTGCACATTTTAATCTTTATACACATCCTCTCTCTGCTTGGCATGGTCTTTCGTTTCCAGCCACCCATTAGATACGAGATTCAGTGTAATTTTTGCACAGAAACCTTTCTTGATCTGTATACCTAAATCTAGTCCTACATTATTGAATCTCATAGCGCCATATATCTAAAACTTAATAGCATCTGTTATAATTCCTTTCTTATATTTTTTGAATAATTAATCTTTTTTCTCCATCATATTACAAATACAGTGAGGATTGGACTATTTTTATTTTTCCTCCACAGTA
Organism: Symphalangus syndactylus; assembly: GCF_028878055.3. Lineage (NCBI taxonomy): Eukaryota > Metazoa > Chordata > Mammalia > Primates > Hylobatidae > Symphalangus > Symphalangus syndactylus. The sequence goes on along the minus strand of NC_072426.2, from coordinate 107,081,085 downwards.
CGTCCCCACTTAAGGCAGCTTAAGGCTACCAAAAGTAGAAGAGACTGATAAGACTTTAACTGGGACTCAGAATCATTGAAATGGCTGGGGAACTAGTAACTGGAAAAGCAAAGAGGTTGGGCAACAGAATTCACGCCCAAAGCCATTGCACAGGAATAGTCAGGTTAGGACTACACTGCTGGCTTATCTGTCCTTGACAGTCCTGATCACGCTCCAGTGTTAAGACACTTGATTACAATGTGGTGCAGGACTTGCAGCCAATGTCACTATTGGACTCTAGATATAAAGTCTCGTATGTACTTGCAACTTTTCCTCAAGATTCAGAATCCCAGGCTGGAATATCTGATTTGCTGATTGACCATATGCTTGTTAATGAGAGACAACAAATGGAAAAATATGTCAGCTTGGCTTCCCTTGTTTAAAGCAGAGCCTTGTCCTCTAACAAACTGATACCCTCAAGTAGAAAAATTATTCAAATGCTTAGTAGCTAATAAATGCCAAATAGTCATAAGACCACCATCACTAAGACTTGAGTTTGATTCTGTGGTCTTATAGAAGCTTTAGGTCAGGTTGTGGTGGATAACATCATAAATAAACTTGAAGGAGAGGAGTCTCTAGGCTTCCTCTTTTATGTTTGCCACTGAAATATATGCAGTCAAGCTCATACTTTGCAGTTAAAAACATTTACCCTACTTCCAAGCCAAACTCTTGTAAGACTCCAAAATAAGTTACCTCATGTCAGTTCTTCTCCATGGAGAAATACACTTTCCAAGTATTGTCTAGGGACAACATATAGATTTTCCCGACTTTTGGAAAATTTGTAATGCTTTGTGAATCCAGTCTCAGCAATTCCAATCATCTTGCCTCATGTTGGGCTACCTGTACATCCACCAATCTTTCAAACCTTTGCTTTCTTCTTCATTTTAGAAGGAGGCTGTCTCTTCTAAAATGTCCTGGGTGCCAATCTTCATGAAGTCCTTTACGGAAATACTAAAACGTAGATAGTATTAGCCAAGGTTCTCCAAGGTTCCCCAGAGAAACAGAACCAGTAGGATATATAGGAAAACATATATAAGAAGAGATTTATTATAGGAACTAGCTCATACAGTTATAAAGGCCAACTTTATGATCTGCTGTCTGCAAGTTGAAGAACCAGGAAATCCAGTGGTATAATTCAGTCTGAGTGTGAAGGCCTGAGAACCAGGAGTGCTGATGTATGATGGAAGAAGATAGATATCTCAGCTCAAGAAGAGTTGATTCACTCTTCCTCCTCTTTTTTGTTCTATTATGTTCCTCAGTGGGTTGGATAATACCCACCAGTGTTGGTGTGGGAAATCCTTACTCAATCTACTCATTTAAATGCTAATTTCATCCATTGACACCCTTATATACACACACAGAATTATTGTTTTACCAGTTATCAGGGCAGCCCTTAGCTCAGTTAAGTTGACATATAAAATTAACCATCACATTGATATTTTATTGTTCAGGTTTTTAGCAAAAAAGTACCCATGACTCAGAGCCGAGGTATATTTGGATTAGGAAAGGGAAGTTATTAGCTTTCATTCTTGGTGAAAACAGGATGCAAATTAATTTATCAATAGGTGATATCACCCTCTTTTTCTCCCTTGTTATTATTATTTTTTTTTTTTTTCTATTCTACAAACTGAAGAGCCCCTTTCTGTTCCCTGGTTAGGCAGCAGCATTGCAAGTGGCTAATGCACTATCTGGGCCCACCCTCTTCCTTGATTCTGGCCCTACTCTCTGTAGTTTAATACCCCATTCTTATACCACACAACCTAAGTTCTAGTTATAAGGAATAAAAGATAAAATATTTTAAAGCTGAAACTAATATTTATAGTTTCATTTTAGCTTTTTCATCTTTCCATGCATTGTACTATTCACTTAGTTGCATTCTAGGATAGGATTAATTTTCCTATAGCACTTTGAAGGTATCACTCTGGTATCTTTTCTTCTGAAGTTGATGGTAGTTTTGTAATTGCTCCTTTGAAAGTAATGCCTCTTTTCTCCAGCTGTGTTAAAGTTTGACATTTGTTTTCAGCAGTGAGGTTATTCTACAGGTAGATTTCTTCAGAATTATCATTTTGGGGCCTTTTTGAGTTTCTTCAATCTTTCTAACCAAAATATGGCATATTTACCAAGCACTTTCTTTATAATTGCCCCTAAAGCCTATATCTTTCCACCCCCAGTCTAATTAATTTATTGAAAGATCTTGCCCATCAGTTTATTAGTAGACTTATTGGGGGAGCTGTCCTGGGTCTTGTCCCTAAAATGCTGCTTTGGTATCAGTATTAGGATGCTATCCCAATTATTCAATTGATTATAGGTAGTGGCTTAATCCACAGCTTCCTACTCTATCATTCCTGCAACTACACATCCCTTTTCATGTAGTTAAGGTAGAACTGAGAGTATTCACATAACTTGGATGTGATATTTAAGTGATAAAGTCACAAAATGTATATTAGTTTTTTATTTTTGTTTTTTCAGAAGCAACTAAGCGAATAGAGGTATTATTTTACTGATGTGATGAGGACCAGGGAGGAGGACATACATGGGGGAGAAATGTTGTGGAACATTGCACAAGCCATGTGCTCTTCTAAGTGGTGTCGATCACATGGATTATAATATGACCAGTATCTTCATCTCACAATATCCATGAAATGCATAATGTAGATGTCTACAGTCCAGCCTCAGATATGTTAGATTTATACATTTGTAGATATGCTCAATTATGTTTTCATGTCAGTAATTCAGACTAAATATAAAGGCAGGTCATATAAATTAAAGTCAAAAGACTATAATTAATTTTTTTAAATCTCTGAAAATCGGCTGGGTGCAGTGGCTCACGCCTGTAGTCCCAGAACTAAAAATGTGATTATTTATTTTATTTAGTTTGTTTGTTCACTGAAAATTTACTGTAGCATTCACATTCTAATCTGATGAGGATTTAGGTGATGGAATCTAGCTTTCCTTATTTGGGATATATCCTCTTTAAGTGAATCTTGCTTTTCCAAAATTAATACATGTATGCATATATAAATAGAAACAAACTGCCATTATAAGCAATTCTTTAACAAGCCAAAACAGATTAAAAAAAATTCAGTTCTATTCTTTGGCTTATTCAATATGACAGCAATTGTATTCCCCTGCATGCCTGAGAGAACTAACTGTGATTAGCCAGGGTACAATTTAGCTACCTGAAGAGAGGGCTTCATATGAAATCAAGGGCACAGGCTAAAAAGGTTCCTGGAAAATTGTGGAAAATATCTCTTTAAAAGGATTTGAAGACAATCAGTGACAAGCAAAGAGGGGAAGGTGACATTCTGTTAAAACTCTAAATGAGCATCTGAATTGTACTATCAAATACATTTCCTTTTTCTAATGAAATCAACATGGATATGTCTATATATTATCCTTTACTGTCTCTGCCTCTGACAGTATTTTTCTGAAACATTTTTGTGTATGTATTTGTATTTTTCTTAATTAGCTATATTCTAAATACATATATGTATATATGTATATTCATATATGTTTATGTTTGTTTTTCTACACACATATATACATAGACCTTTAGACTACATATACTAACATAATATATATACATATATCTAATCCTAAACACACACACACACACACACACACACGTCCATATGCCATCTTGTGTCTAAATCATGATTCTGGCCTGTATCAGTGTTTCTTCTATGGAGAAGTTATATATCTTTTTAAATTTCAAATCTCACATTTTAGTACCTTAAGATAATAACAGTGATAAGACTATTTACTATATACGGTTGTTGGTAGATTTAAAGAACACAATAAAATTAATGTGTGTAGAAACACAGCCAACAATAATAACTTACTATATCACTATAAAAATATTATTTTCCATAGTGATAGACTGAAATGATATACAACAGGAATGCAATATGTCTAGCATTTAAGGACTAGTCCGAAGGCATAGAATGAAGTAATGACAACACTGAAAAGCTTTGAATTTCCAGTCCCTTTTTATATCACTGACCCAGGATGACATTACTCAGATATGTTTCTTGATGATTGCCTTTTAAAAAGATAGGCTGTCCTTACCGGATGAATTATCCCTCTTTGAAGCAATAATATGCACTTGAATGTGCAGTTAGTTAATATCAGTATGTGTTAGATCGCTAAGGTCTAGAAAAACACCCCACTGAAATCGAATAAAATCCACCTGATTTATGTGCCAGACAGTTAAATAAGACTCACAATGATTTTAGCAGCTTTACTCCTGCTCAGATTTACAGACAATTGAATTTCCACAGCAGAATCTCCTGACAATAAAATTTAGTGATAAAGTAGGAAACAATGTTAGCACTAAGGAGGATATTGTTAAGAAGAAAAGAAATAGAAATTTGCTATGGCAGCAACAAAAAGATGTGAAATTCAGTGTGTGTGAAGTTAAGTTAGCTAACTGGGGAGATAGAAAAGGAGAGGTAATGTAAATGTTTAGGATGATATTAATCTTGCAGAAACAGAGAGTAGAAAATGACCTGGGGATATCATAGTAATTAATAGTCTGAAATTAAAAGTTCAGGGTCTAGCAGGTATAATGAAGAAAAGTAAAATCCCAGAACATGTATATATTTTTAAAAAGGTAATTAAACATCAGGTAGATAATAGGCCTTGTTCACATAGCTTGTCAGTACTAATCACTATTTCAATATTAAACTAAATTATTGTTCTTTTTTCCCCTCCTCCATAAAACTAAAACCTTAAAAGATAGTGTTAAATAATCATCAGAAATGTGTAGGATAAAAATGCAATAGTGTGTTGATTGAGAGTCATTAAGAGTTATGTCTGGGATATTCTGTCATTACAAGCACTGGTTAGCTCTTAAATCCAGAGGTCGTTTTTTTGACATGCATTACAACCCTTAAATAAAATGTGCTGTTATTCTAAGAGTTCACTCTATTTGAAAATTCACAAATATTTGTTATAATTTATTCTATCTGAATACCAAAAGTTGATTTTTCTTGAGCATTTAGTTATGAAATTACCTTTACTAAGTAATATGGTCTTTGCTTTCTGTAGATCTGATTGATATTTTACTGATGAAAACTAAGCATATTCTAATTACTATGTGAATCTAAATACTTTCAGAGATCCAAATTATAGGCTCCCTAAAACTATTACATACTGGTGATGTGTGTATTTAACATTTAACTAAAAACTCATATTCACTTCAACAGATATTTGTTAAATACATATATCACAAACACCAGGTAAATCTGTGACAGTGCACAGATTGAAAAGATGACGGTCTAGCTCTCCAAAGGATTACTTCACAGGGTGGGGCAGAGCCATAAACTTAGTGCTTCCATTGGGACTCAAAACTGATGGTAAAGCAGGGAAGGTAATAGACTGTGATACTGAACTGACCTAATTTTTAAATTCCAGCTGAGCTCTTTATTGCTGGTGAGTGTGGTCAATTGATTGAAAGCTCTGAACTTCAATTTTCTCTCTTGTAATCTAGTGGTAATACTCAGGTTAGGATATTAATGTCTATAAAATTTGACATATAATTAGGAGAAAATTGAGGCTTTTGGTTGTTTTGTTGTTGTTGTTCTGATTTTTTTAAAAGTAGCCTGTATAGCTTACTTGCTTTTTTTTTTTTTTTTTTTTGGTTATTTTATCTGAATCTCTGCATTCTAAAATCAAAGCCACACAATATATTCTTCATTTAGTTTTATTCCCATTTATATACTATAAAATAATCTAGTCAACATACTATCTTGTATAAAATAATTGTTGTTAATATAAAGGACATTTATTAAATGCCAGTTACTTGGCAAAGTACCCCCAGGACTGCCATGCTGCTTACAATCTGTGGAATCAAACAGAACGCATATAAGAATAAAGACAAGTACATGATTATAACATATATAGTTTCAATATATGTGTTAAGAAGAATACATATTATAAGAAAACAACAGAAAGACATCTTTAACTTCATTTTAGAGGCAAACATTTTAAAGAAGTAAACTGCAAACTAAACTGTGAATATTAAACAAGAAGTATTTTCAGATAAAGTAATATATATAGATGAATATTATTACAAATTTTTCTGTGTTAAAACATAAAACATATTTATCATCCATTGGTTCTATGCCCTTTTTTTTAAATGATTGCTTTGTGGTAGGAGGTTTTATTTCCTGCCATTCTGTATTTGGATGTATGTATTAACTACCTCCATAATGCATCTAAAGACAACTAATTTTTTTCTTTTTTTTTGAGACAAGGTCTCACTCTGTCACCCAGGCTGGAATGCAGTGGCACTATCATTGCTCACTGCAGCCTGCAGCCTCGACCTTCTGGGCTGAAGCAATCCTCCCACCTCAGCTTCCCAAGTAGCTGGAATTACAGGCTGACACCACCATGCCTGGCTAATTTTTATATTTTTTGTGGAGACAGGGTTCACTGTGTTGACCAGGCTGGTCTCAAATTCCTGGGCTCCAGCAATCTTCCTGCCTCGGCCTCCCAAAGTTCTGAGATTACAGGCGTAAGCCACTGTGTCCCACTGAGTTATTAATTTTAAAATTACCCTGTGATTATGAATAAACTCAAATTTAGTTTTAAAAAGCAGAACTTACAGTACAAACTGAAAAAATTCTAAAAATTATGAAGAATGTGCCTATTGATTTAGAAATATTTTGTCTGTATTTTTGCAAATCAGTTTTTAATGTACAAATAGAAACAATAAACCTACTATCAGGCCTCTGAGCCCAAGCTAAGCCATCATATCCCATGTGACCTGCACGCATACATCCAGATGGCATGAAGCAAGTGAAGAATCACAAAAGAAGTGAAAATGGCCAGTTCCTGCCTTAACTGATGACATTACACCAGTGTGATTTGTTCCTGCCCCACCTTAACTGAGCGATTAACCTCGTGAAATTCCTTCTTCTGGCTCAGAAGCTCCACAACTGAGCACCTTGTGACCCCCGCCCCTGCCTGCAAAAGAACAACCCCCTTTGACTGTAATTTTCCACTACCCAACCAAATCCTATAAAACGGCCCCACCCCTATCTCCCTTCACTGACTCTCTTTTTGGACTCAGCCCACCTGTGCCCAGGTGATTAAAAAGCTTTATGGCTCACACAAAGCCTGTTTGCTGGTCTCCTCACATGGATGCACATGAAATTTGATACCGTGACTCAAATCGGGGGACCTCCCTTGAGAGATCAATCCCCAGTGTTTCTGCTCTTTGCTCCATGAGAAAGATCCACCTACCATCTCGGGTCCTCAGACCAACCAGCCCAAGGAATATCTCACCAATTTTAAATTGGGTAAGCAGTCCCTTTTTACTCTCTTCTCCAACCTCTCTCACTATCCCTCAACCTCTTTCTCCTTTTAATCTTGGTGCTATGCTTCAATCTCTCCCTTCTCTTAATTTCAGTTCCTTTCCTTTTCTGGTAGAGAGAGAGGAGACATGTTTTATCTGTGAACCCAAAACTCCGGTGCCGGTCATGGACTCAGGAAGACAGTCTTCCCTTGGTGTTTAATCACTGCAGGGACACCTGCTTGATTATTCACCCATGTTTCAGAGGTGTCTGATCACTGCATGGATGCCTGCCTTGATCCTTCACCCTTAGCGGCAAGCACCACTTTCCTGGGGGGCAAGCACCCCCCCACCCCTTCTCTCCATGTCTCTACCCTCTCTTTTCTCTGGACTTGCCTCCTTCACTATAGGCAACCTTCCACCATCCGTTCCTCCTTCTTCTCCCTTAGCCTGTGTTCTCAAGAACTTAAAACCTCTTCAACTCACACCTGGCCTAAAACCTAAATGCCTTATTTTCTTCTGCAATGCTGCTAAACCCCAATACAAACTCGACAATGGTTCCAAATAGCCAGAAAACAGCACTTTCAATTTTTCCATCCTACAAGATCTAGATAATTCTTGTCGTAAAATGGGCAAATGGTCTGAGGTGCCTGACGTCCAGACATTCTTTCACACATCAGTCCCTCCCTAGTCTCTGTTCCCAATGCAACTTGTCCCAAATTTTCCTTCTTTCCCTCCCACCTGTCCCCTCAGTCCCAACCCCAAGCATTGCTGAGCCTTTCCAATCTTCATTTTCTACAGACCCATCTGACCTCTCCCCTCCTCCCCAGGCTGCTCCTTGCCAGGCTGAGCCAGGTCCAATTCTTCCTCAGCCTCCACTCCTCCACCCTATAATCTTTCTAACACCTCCCCTCCTCACACCCAGTCTGGCTTACAGTTTCTTTCTGTGACTAGCCCTCCCCCAGTTGCCCAACAATTTCCTCTTAAAGAGGTGGCTGGAGCTAAAGGCATAGTCAAGGTTAATGCTCCTTTTTCTTTACCCAACCTCTCCCAAATCAGTTAGTGTTTAGGCTTTTTTTTATCAAATATGAAAAACCCAGCCCAGTTCATGGCCTATTTGGCAGCAACCCTGAGACACCTTACCACCCTAGACCCAGAAGGGCCAGAAGGCCGTCTTATTCTCAATATGCATTTTATCATCCAGTCAGCTCCTGACATTAAAAAAAAGCTCCAAAAATTAGATTCCAGCCCTCAAACCCCACAACAAGACTTAATTAACCTCACCTTCAAGGTGTACAATAATAGAGTAGAGGCAGCCAAGTAGCAACATATTTCTGAGTTGCAATTCCTTGCCTCCACTGTGAGAGAAACCCCAGCCACATCTCTAGCACTCAAGAACTTCAAAATGCCTAAGCCTCAGCAGTCAAGCATTCCTACAGGACCTTCTCCATCAGGATCTTTCTTCAAGTGCCAGAAATCTGGCCACTGGGCCAAGGAATGCCTGCAGCCCAGGATTCCTCCTAAGCTGTGTCCCATCTGTGTGGGACCCCACTGGAAATTGGACTGTCCAACTGGCCCAACGCTCTGACTGACTCCTTCCCAGATCTTCTCGGCTTAGCAGCTGAAGACTGATGCTGCCTGATCACCTCAGAAGCCTCTTGGACCATCACAGATGCTTTGGGTAACTCTTACAGTGGAGGGTAAGTCCGTCCCTTCTTAATCAATACGGAGGCTACCCACTCCACATTACCTTCTTTTCAAGGGCCTGTTTCCCTTGTTTCCATAACCATTGTGGGTATTGATGGCCAGGCTTCTAAACCTCTTAAAACTCTCCAACTCTGGTGCCAACTTGGACAATATTCTTTTATGCACTCCTTTTTATTTATCCCCACCTGCCCAGTTTCCTTATTAGGCCGAGACATTTTAGCTAAATTATCTGCTTCCCTGACTATTCCTAGGCTACAGCCACACCTCATTGCCACCCTTTTCCCCAGTTCAAAGGCTCCTTCACATCCTCCCTTTGCATCTCCCCATCTTAATCCACAAGTATAGGACACCTCTATTCCCTTCTTGGTGACTGATCATGTTCCCCTTACCATCCCATTAAAACCTAATCACCCTTACCCCGCTCAATGCCAATATCCCATCCCACAGCACACTTTAGAAGGATTAAAGCCTGTTATCACTCGCCTGTTACAGCATGGCCTTTTAAAGCCTATAAACTCTCCTTACAATTCCCCCATTTTACCTGTCCTAAAACTGGACAAGCCTTACAGGTTAGTTCAGGATCTGCTTCTTATCAACCAAATTGCTTTGCTTATCCACCCCATGGTGCCAAACCCATACACTCTCCTGTCCTCGATACCTCCCTCCACAACCCATACTGTTTATCTAGAATACTGTTCTAGATAAATCTTGCTGACTCCATAGATCCTAAATCCTTTCCTCACTCCTCTTTCCACTCCTTGAAGACAGCTTTAGAGACTGCTTCCACACTAGCTGTCTCTGACTCATCCCAACCCTTTTCATTACACACAGCCAAAGTGCAAGGCTGTGCAGTCGGAATTCTTACACAAGGACCAGGACCGCGCCCTGTAGCCATTTTGTCCCACTACCCATCCAAATCCTATAAAACGGCCCCACCCCATCTCACTTTGCTGACTCTCTTTTCTGACTCAGCTTGCCTGCAGCCAGGTGATGAAAAAGCTTTATTGCTCACACAAAGCCTGTTTGGTGGTCTCTTCACATGGATGCGCATGAAATCTACCCTTGGCTCCATTCAACAAATAGAGTTTAGAGGCACATCATATTATTTGGGTGCTTTATGCTAAATGTTAGAAATAAAAAATTTGACCATTTTTATCTTTAGTTTGTCAACATAAATAATAAAATAGGAGACTTTCTAAAATAAAATGATATTTATTTGAAAAAGGGATTGCAATGGGCATATGTATGCCATAGAAAACTATATGCTTATTTAGGTAGGTAAAGGAAGACACACATTTTTAAAGGAAAAATGAGGAGGATTATATAATTATTTTGAGATAATTATGCTTGGCTATAAGGATCAGTCAAAGACTGGACAGACACTTACTAGGCAGATGTCCTGGCAGAAGTATTTTTTTGTGTAGAGTTGCAAAATGGCCTTTGTGCAAAGTTGTGGTTTCAACAGAGTCTTGTGTGATAGTTCTTGTTATCATGCATTTGTGTCTGAGAGCTCCCTTGTCATCGCCTTCCTGGGCTTCGTAAAGGATTTTTAGCACTAGTGGCCCCATTTTGATTCTAACAACTGTCACAAATTTTCTACCCATAATACTTATTTGTATCACTGAAAGGTGGAGCAATAGCCAAGGGGAAAAAAATGCAAACCACTCTGAATCCAATAATAAAATTGCTTGCATTTCTTGCTATACCTTTTTAAAACATAATTGTCCAGATATTTTAATTTTTCCAATGGTTTATCTTATTAGTAAAAATACCAGCAGTTTACCTGGTGAGAGTATTGCTAGATTAAAATTTACTGAGGAGATATCTGTCTAGTCATATTAAATTGACTGTGCACAGCTATTTGAAACAAAAATATCTATTGGAATGCAGATGATTAAACTGCCAGGAAAATACCTGCACGATTTGAGTGTTTGTGTATTTTTCAACTTTGATAAATATTAATACTATCTATTCCTAACTAAATAGTTAAGGAATCGCATCCTTAGAACATATAAATTAAAACCAATAAATTGTTTTTAATTATCATAGAAATATTAAAAATATTTCTGTTTTGTTTAAAAATAGAACTCAACATTTATTCACCAATTTATTTGATAAGATTGATTAACCATAATATGACCCCATTTAGATATAAATGTATGATACAGATATGTGACTCTGTGTGTGTAAGGAGCAACAACTAGAAATATAAATGGAGCGCTTTTTCATAACAATTTATGAAACAAAAACTACTTTAAATATATATTAATAAAATTGTGTTTCACTGTAATAAAAATGTACTAAAAAATGGATGTAGCGCAGTTCAGAAAGTAAGAACCATAGCCCCTTCCTCTTTTCTTTTCAGTTCTGGTACAGCTAGTTTGAGCCTAGTCAGGATCAGCATATTCAAAGATAATAATACAGCAATAGAGCATGAGATTTGCATCTCCACTTTAGATTTCTCACTCTCAAAACTCTTTTTGCCTTATCGGTGCAGCTACCAAAAGGCTTAGCAAATACAGCTGGAGTGGAATCTTTCACTTATTTCAAACTGAAAATTTAATTGTTCATGTCCATTTCCAGCAGCAAGCCATGTCTGCAAAAATGTGATAAATCCAACCAAAGAACAGGACAGACTTGGGGATGTATGCAAATAAAATATTAACCCACATCTGTAAGTGTTAATGTAGCAAATTCTATTATAGATATTATGTATATAACTTAATTTCATTTATGCTTGACATTGAATGGCCTCTTCAAACTGAAAAATATTGAATCTGCATTTCAAGTAATATAGGTTCGTTTAAACATGCCTAATATTATTATGCCATTGGCAAATTTACTTCTGTCATTCAGATCAAAGACATATATTTTCTGCATTTCTATGCCTGCTTCTCAGAAATACCGCTGTTCTTTCTTCCCACTAATGACTTAATGCCTTGTAATTCTTCGGAATATAGAAAATTGCATAACTAAATTGCGTAAGTGATCTTATTTTTCCAAAAAACAATCTTTGTCTCCTTGTGCAATTACATTGTTATTTGTTTATCCATGCTGTGCTTTAATTCATTTAAATAATTTATTTTAAGAAAGCAGTGTATTACAGTGGGAAAGAATAATAACCATAAAGGGAGTAAAAAAAAGATCCAAGCTTGCCAGATGAAAATATATTTTTCTAATATAAAGAGAGAATTTTGATATCTGAATAAAGAAACTAAACACTATAATAAAACATGTATTAGGATAAATGTATAGAAAATAAATATGTCATGACTGAATCTAGCAAATAATTCTATTATGAGCATATGCTAAATTTAAAAAAGGATCAAGACTTGATTCTGTTTGACTATATATCAAAAATCAAATAAAAAAGAAAAAGAATAAAAGGGGAGGAAAGTGGTGAGGCAAATTGAACTCCTTCTAGAAAGGCATAGAGTCTAGCATCAAAACAAAATAAAATACAAAGTCCCATTTTAAATATCTTCATATTGAGGAACATCTTCAAGTGTAAAAGTCTCTATTGCTTCTTCTGCAATAGAAAACATATAGAATATTTTTTCTTTAAAAAGTTAGTATTTCTTTTTTGATAATGAGATTAATATAGTAGTTCTCTATTTGCAGAAGATTGATGTTTTATATTTTGGAAAAAATGTATTTGAACTATGAGTAGAATTATTGGTTAAGTTATAACTGTTTATTTAGCTGGCGATAACTGGACATCTTTTCCAGTCACTATTCTCATCCAGATCAGTTGCAATTTTTTAGTTTACTAAGGCTTTGCTGTGAGTCTATGTTCAATGATGCTATCACCACATATGTTGTATTACAATTACTCTTTATACATACTGTGAAAATTAGAAAGCATATACAAGGAAACATTTCCTTTTATTAATTCCTTATAGATATTATTGCTGAAGCTGTCAATTGATCTGGCAGTTTTATTAGTTAGAAAATTATAAGATTACATCCCTATAAAGAGTAGCTCTTTGGAATCATAAATTGGAAATAAAGCAATCGCTCCCTTGCCACTTTTTCATTTTGATGAATTATATTGATGAAAAGTATGATAAAACAAAGTTTTCATAGTGGAAGGTTCTGCTTGTATATTTAATACACAAATAAATTACCTTGGTTTACTAGTGTGCTGCTACTTTTTGAGAAGTCTAGATTGATCATAGGAGGCAGAATGGTGCAATGGTTTGGAATTTTAAAAATTGAATTCGCTCTTTGTCTTCAAAATTTACTTTATGACATTGAGCAAGGTAATCGGCCTTTGTGAGTGTCAATTTTCTGGTTTGTAAGACTAATAGAATGTTTGCTGCCTTGAGGGTTTTGATAGGTTTTGGAGTGATGTAATGACACATGATCCATTCCAAGTAGCATAACTCAACTAGCATAAAATTCATATATTAGATTAGATGGCTGGGATGAAGCCTACATTACCACACAAAACAAATTTGGCTTTTTCTTCATTGAAGTTCACTCAATTCTTTAAGTGGCTATATTGTTCCACATTCCCTAAAATACTGCAAGTTGAAATAAATACTGCCATTGCAGTAGACAGATAGAAAAGTTATAGATTATGTTACTATATCCAAAGTAGTCTTAATAAGAGTAAGATTAATAATTATTAATGTTTTCCAATAATAATTGTTATTAGGCATTTTGGTGTTGGGAACTCTTAAAGTTGCCAAAAAGAAGAAAATAGATAATACCTGAAAATATGTTTCCTAAATTTTACGCATTTTTTGTATTACCGAATTCAATTTAGGAGTAGAACATATGATAGGAGAAAATAACCCACATTTTTGGTGATATATAATTTAGCCCAGACATCTATAGTGAAATATTGAAGATGAGTACAAAACAATCAGGTAAAGATGAAGATGTCAATAATCTAAGCTGAAAGAACAGCGTCGTTACAGGATTGGAGACCAGAAGAAGAGCAGTATTTTTTGGATATAGAAAGTAGGATATGGGAGCCATGGTAAGAGAGAGGATTATAGAAGTGAGGCTATTAGATAGATGATTTATATGTCATCCATACAGAGGGTAGTGGCCCACCAAAATTTTAGTTCAGAAATATCATTGTTGTGGTAGCTTGGAAATTGGAATAAAATCAGAAGTGTAGAGACTACCTTAGAGGCAGTTTTAGGAATCCATCTAAGAGATAATGGAAAACCCAAAATATTGGATTAATGGAATAACTGAGGAAGTGAAATTAACTAGAACTTTATGACTGATGAAAGAAGAGGAAAGCCACTAGCCTCTGGATTGCTGTCTTTTTAGTTATGCCAGTCTGAGACTCAGAAGAGACATCTTTGGTTGGGACATCATTTTAGAAATTATTGGTGGTCTTAATGTTAAAATAATAACAGTTGTGTTTACTTAGTACAGTTTTGAACACTGTAATACATAGAGAAAAGGCTACTCTGTTCATCTGCAGTGATTTTTAAGTTTTAACTAAATTTTAAAATATTTTGAAATGTATCAATGTAAGATTCTTTCCTTCTGTAATATTTACTTTTATATTGTCACCGTATCTTTATATTAGTATTGAGTTAACATAGATTTCTTTAATCATATTATTCCTGTCCCCTCATCTACAGCATGTAATCTTTAAAGTTAATATGTTCTCATTCAAAAGATAACATATTCTAGGAAGAAGAATAATTATGGTTATTCTGACCATGGAGTACATTAAATGTGTGTACACTTTACATTTTATGGATTAATTTTCCAATATTTTAAATTAATTTTGTGGGCCAAAGAATAGCTATGAAAGTTTCATTTATGGTGTTTCGGATTAGAGGAAGAAGCTGGGAGATTGTGTGTGTAGGGAAAGGTGGGGTTTGTTTTGTGTTTGTTTTAGTCAGTGTACAGATTATGTAATAACTTGCTTGACCAAATTTTCTGAAAAGGACTATATTATTAACAATGTGAAATCTGACTCTTATCTTTATAACACATTTGGAAAACACCTACTTTCTGAACTAACTTCGTATGCTTTTAAATTCCATTAAGGAATACAATTGCAGGTTTCTCTCTCCAGGGTATAACTGAATTGTATTTATTATTATGATCAGAATATATAGCAATTAAAAATCTAACCATCCGTGATAAACCTTTTGAGAAATCCAAGACTCTAAAAAAGATAAATACATTTTGACATATTAAACTTTTGACACATGTATAGGAACTACATACCAACTATACAAAAAATTTTAATTATTTTGTGCAGTTTTAGGATAAACAGGATAAATTTATCTTACTAAATTAAGATAAAACATAGTACTATTAAACACTGTCCTTAAAAAAAAGGACATGAGATCTGTGTCCATTTATTTATTTAACATTTTTATTTTATAACTATTTAAAAATTAATTTTTGGCTAGGTATGGTGGCACATGGCTGTAATCCCAACACTTTGTGAGGCTGAGGCTGGAGGATCTTTTAATCTCAGGAGTTCGAGATCAGCCTGGGCAACATGGTAAGATCTTATCTCTATGAAAAAAACTAAAATATTAGCTGAGCATGGTGATATGCCTCTGTACCCCCAGTTACTCAGGAGGCTGAGGCAGGAGGATTGCTTGAGCTCAGGAGTTTGAGGCTGCAGTGAGCCATGTTCTCACCACTGCCTACCAGCCTGGGTGACAGAGGTCACAGCTATCTGCAAGAGGTCTCTGTTTTGAGACAGCAAGACCCTGTCTCAAAAAAAAATTTAAATAAAATCTATAATTACAGATGTAGAAGCCCTAGCTATGTCATAATCTACATTTCAAGATTTCTTGAGCTCAGTTGCTTCTGATCCTTAGCATAGCATCTGTGAACTCAATAAATCATCTTAATGATGCCATCTCTGTAGCAAATGACCACACATTTCAAATAATACATAAGCCTAGAATAAAAGTAATTTATCCATTCATCTGGAACAGGTGATTCCTGAATGACTTTCAATAAGTCACGCTTCAGTTTGATTCCCACAGCTGTGAGAGTCTGTCCCAAGCAGGTGACAGATTGCTTATCCACTGAATTAACATTTGTCACTTTAAATAATGCAAACATTTTTTCAGTACCTCCATATCATTACATTTATGTCATTTTGAATGTTCATTATACAAATACGTCATCCTAGTTTTATCCTGAAAACTACATCAGCCACTCTTTGTAACACGGAAGCTACTAAAGTAATCCAAGTAACAGTTTGGGTAATTCTAAAAGTCTGTTTCCATTCAAGCAATGTACATCAGGTGAGAAGAACATTGTCTGATTGTTGGCTTAGCAGTTTTATGCACTTATAAGGTCAGAAGTACTTGATCCTGACTTTTTGTTGGGATCTAGAAACAACAGTAATAATGGTTTTTTTTTTTTTCATTTTATTTTGAGCATCACAATCACTCTCTGCCTTACTCCTCAGCAGGTAGTGATATTCCTTGACTTCCCTAGCATAGAGACAAAGCCATAGTGGTCTAATATTTAGAAAGGTAACATTTAAGGAAAGATGTAGGGCACATCAAGCACATATGATGTAACATTGTATACAGCAGATTAACATGACCTTTTTATTTTGAACTATCCCTAAGTGTCTCTGAGTGCCATCTTTCTCCTCTGCAGAAGACCCAAGCACCAGTATTCTTTTACGTACTCAGCCTTCATTTTTCTCGTATGGATGGACAGCTTATTACTTCAAGCAATTACAACTCTGCCTGATAAATTCCTATGCTGGCAAGAATGTGAGAGGAGGCTAGAAGTGTGGGGAATTAAGTACTCCTCATCTCCTACCCCTACTCACCTTCCTCAACCACAGTCATCAAAGAGTGATTAATGGAGCTTTGGTAAATAAAGTAATCGATCTGTGAAGTGTGTTCTCACAGTGTTCCACACCTCCCCAAGCGGCTCACCTGCCCACAGCAGTGCTCTTTGCTCTTCAGTCCACCTAGATACTCTCTTTTCTTTGCTCTTGAAGCCTCCTTATCCTGACCCATCATTCTTGGAACCACTAACTTATAAAGTAATTGCAAATCAGACTCCTGTTTCAGGATCTGTTTCTGAGGATCCCCAACTTCAGACACTCTGTAAATTTTTTTCATGGTAATGGTAAGGAAAACACATTATTTTATCTGAAATATTCATTTTGTAATCTCCTTTTCATTAATCATCAAATTGTTGAACAGAAAAAAAATTGCTTATTGCTTTAAAAATACACACACATATTAATATCTGTTTAGAATCATAGATTTCTGGCAAGTCAGCACATCCATAATGTAAACAAATTTTTCTAACAAAATCCTTATATTTCATACATTTTAATACAACTTTTTTGTTATCCGGCTCCCAAGCCCACTGCAATTAGGAGCTTCAAATTAGAATTCAAGAGAAAGTGTGCTAGTGCTAAAAAGACAAAAAAAAAATCAAATACAAAAAAATTTAGGAAACAAATCATTTTACAACCCATCATCCAAAACAAAGCTGATACATCTAGTTCTGCCTATACATAAATAAATTAATATTCATGATTTTGATTCTAGAATATTAAGAAAATCTTCAGTGATGTTTAGAATTATCTTTTAAGAAATTTAAAATGTTTAATATTTTTTAATGGCAAATAAAAATGTATTGCTCCAACAACCCATGCTCACCCCCCAAAAATCACATGGCAGAACTCATTTTAAAAATGCACAATATCTAAGAGAAGCATAATCTAAACTGAAATTTTGACAGTTGGACTTTACAAAATGAATGTTTTCTTTATTCATGTATAAAAATGGATGTGTAAAGGAATCCACATAGGAAAGTAAATAGTTACATATCTTTAGAAAGTAAGTCATTTCAAATTGTTAAAACATCGAAATGAGAAAATATATTTTGTCTAAAATAATAGGTTTTTTTCTGATTTATAGAAAAAATTGTTGCCTTTACTAAAAGCTCAAAAGATCACAATAAGTAGAGATTTTAAAATTTCTCACTAAAAATTATATAAAATATACAAATTAAGAAGAAAGAGCTTATCTAGAAAAAGGTTTATAAACAGAGCAAACAATAAGGAGATAATTTGCAAATTAACCATATTTTTATTTCTTACATCATATTATATACATGCTGGATCAACCTGTCAGTGGCATTCAAAACAAAATTGTGGAAACATGTTATTAAAATAAGTATTAAATATACTGAGTTCTAATCTACAACTATGCCCAGAAACAATAAAATGAGTCTAATATAGAAAATTGTTCCTTTTTATGCTCAATATTTGCATATTTAATAATAAACATATATTATTTTTCTCATGTTTGGTGTCTTTTAATATAATTCAGTAACTAAATTCTCTTTCAAATCCTGTAGGCTTTTGCAGATACATCTGGGAAATCATCTACCATATTTTCTGAATCCTTACAGTGACTTTGGAGCAATACTGTTTTGATTATCCATAAAATTTTTTATTATTTTGCCTAAAATAGAAACACCACAAGAGGATGTGATCCTTTAGCTGTTTGTTATGAACATATTTTGTAATAAGAAGAGAATGATTATATGTTTACACATATAGATGTCAGTTTATATATTTCAGATGTAGTTGAAATTAAGTGCATATGTGAACAGATTTTAAATTTGTTTGCACAGTTTCTCTTCTGATACATTCATGTGAAAATATGATAGCTTTCATTGCCATATATATTTTTAATATAGTGAAATTTTTCAAACTGTTTGATTATCATTCCATTACCCTTCAAAACCAGAATCTTACTTTGTTTCCTGTAAAATAAAGGAATTTTTTCTAGGGCCTCTGTGATTTCTTTTAATGCGGTGATTCTGAGTGTCCAGATCACAATAAGCTCCTTGAATCTCAGCACCAACTATCTATTGGTGATGCCCTTACCTGTCACTTGGACTCTTCTTCTTCATTCCTATCCTTTGCAGTTAGTGAACTGTTTCACATATGGAGTCCTTCTTAATACATAAAAGAGACCCAACTTTTTTATTTCTTGATTTATATATGTTTCATGTTCATATCTAAGTATAAACTCCCAGAAGCAGAAACTAATTTAGTATTCTCCCTTTTTTGGAGGATTAGTATTCCCTCTTGTTCTTAGCACAATACTTTGCAGAGAGCAGACAATTAGCACATATGATGAATATGTATGTATTAATTGATTTAATTGTTTGGTTGGTAATTATGCGTTGTAGCTAATAAGTTGCTTCCTTTCAAACTCTTCAATAACAATCCAAATATATGAACTGTGCAAATCTGAAATTTATTTGTTTTAAAGGCAATCATTATGGCATAATTTTTATTTTTTTCATTGAACCTTGCTAAAAAATCGACCTAGTATAGTCCTCTAATGTTAACTGTTTCCTCAGAGATTTCTTATACAAATTATGTATAAATGCATAGCAATACTGCTTGCTTTAAATAACTGAATTTTGTTTTGTTTTTGGGGTTTGTGTTTTTTTACAGCTGTGAATTTTTTTAATCAGTACAAACAAAATAAGATAATATTTATAATTAGAAATGCTTTGACAAAGATCCTAGTCCTTCAAGTACAGAAAGTGAAGAATAAAATTGTCCCTGTATCCTGCAGGAAAATTCTCTCTGTTGGTAGCCTGCAAGTAATTTAGGAAATATATGCTCCACCAGTTGTATGGTAGAGCTGGTTGCCTGGGATAAGGTACAATATTTAAAATTTGTTTATGCTTCAATCATTTTTAAAAAAATATTCATAATTCAGAGAGCTGACAGCAGAGAAGGCACTGTTTATCTGCAATTATGCAATATTTGAATTAAATGATAAAAAACAAGAAAAAGTAAAGACTATTTATTTTTCTGCTCAGTGATTCTCAAATTTCAGTATAGACAACGACCCCATGGGGTTCATATTACCAATTCCTTGGAACTATTCTAAGCCTACACATTAGAAATCTCTGTGTGTGGATTCCAGGAATATGCATTTTTAAAAGACTTCTGCTCAGTCTAAGCCAGTGAGGATTCAAAACAATTTTGAAACCTACTCTTGAAGTTCCCTTAGGATAAGACTGGTCATGGTTCAAGGCGTAAAATAGACATGCAATAGACACTTGAAAGGTTGAAGTCTAAATACTATTAACCTGTAAAATGTGTTGAAATTCTAAAACTATAACTTCTTCCACATAAGTTAAACAAATAGTCTCATTTTCTTTAACTATTAAAATAAGTTATGACAGTTGTTCTTACATAAATATTGTTTAATGAATTTTAGTTTCACAATATGGATGGTGCATACAGATTTCTACTGAAAATTATGTTAATTAACATAATTTTCAGTAGAAAAGAATGGCAAAGCTTTTTTCTTACTCTTTTCATTCACTATCAATTATTCCTCGATTAGAGTCATAAATAATTTATACAAAATTCAATCTCTCCTTTCAGTTATCATTATCATTAGCTCTTGAATTAAAACTGCTTCTTCTATATATTAACATAATATATGACCCAAGAATTGTGAGTCATAGCAACATTTATCAAAGTGAATTTGCTAGCCAAATAATAAATATTTAGACAAAATTTAATGAACTAGCTAATTGCTAATTCACACCTATTTTGAATACCTCCTGTAGGTCCACATTTTCTTAATCATGAGTCATTACACAAAATTATATGTCTATAGAGAAAAAACTTAATCTTTATTTTTATGCTTCCTTGAAATGTGTATACAGTCTCAAAATCATTATATTGCTGATTTTTAAATTTCTATGTTCCATTATACAAAATAAATGACCAAAATATCCATATGTATATAATTCCTTTCTTTCTCTTCAAATAATTATTACCTTGGATACATCACTTTTGCTCTGAAACTAAAAGCATAATTGTTTTGAACTAGTTGTCTCTAAACCCATCTCCAATACCATTTTGTAAATTAATGTCAGCCTGCTGCAATTGTGAAACATCTACCAACTTAGTTATTTGTTCCTTTATTCACTTAGTCAGCAGCTACTAGGTCCCAAGTACTAGATTTAAAAAGTGGATGACACAAGAGCTAAACTAAATAGCAAAGTATATGTAAAGACATTAATTATTTTACTGCATACACCAATAATCAAGCCAAAAAATAAAAACCATTATCTGCTCCAAGACTAAACAAGCCAAAAAATGAAAAATTTCTTCATAATTTTTTTTTAGAAACGCAAAATCCACTCATTTATTCAACATACATATAGAAAGTTTTTATCTTATACCAGGTTCTGTGGTAGGCCATCAAGATACACAAATAAGGTAGTGGCTGTCTATAGGGAGTTCAAACCTAATGACAGGAACACATGTACATGAGAAATTAATACATATTTTAATGTAAAAAATAAATATATCTCTAATACTCCACTAAGGTAATATTATACATATGATGTTGATTAAACTATTTATGATTTATGTGTTATAGATACAAAGTGATGCAACATCCCATCTAGCTGGGGACACAAACACACATACACAACACACACATGCTCATTTGTAATACTTAAACATAAATAATAAAGTGAGAGGAGAGGAAACTAAATTTTTTGGTTTTGTAATTTGTACAAGGCATTAATTAGGTGGTTTATGTAAATCACATTTAATCAAAATCAATCAGTAAATATGAGCAATATTAGTAATTATTTTAAGATGAGGAAAGTTAGATTAAGAGAGACCAAGTACCTTCTGCAAAAACTAATATAATCATAGTTCAAACATAAGTCTGACTTGTTGTCACAGATGTGCTTTCCATAATTTTGCACTGTTAACAGTGTGAATTAGATTAAAAATAAAAGAAAGAAAGCAGGTGATACCGTAAAACTTTCTGCAGGATTTAAATGATGTGCTTTACATGGGATTTAAAGAAGTTGTAGTAGACATGAGACAGAATGTGAGTGAAATTTGGTGGATGAATATGATTCGATATACGAGCTACTGTTGCATATATACAATTAGTGCAGTTGTGGTATTCTTTGAAGATTGAGCATAATTACTAAAACAGCCATTTATCTATAGAAAGGACACTTATTGGCTGAGAAAGAATGAATATTTGGAAAGGAATGAACATGTGGAAAATAATGACTAAATCAATTTTTCATAACATTGGATTATAAACATCTCTGTGTGTAAGATACATAGAGCAAGTGTTAAAAATGCAAATTACCCAGACTTTCTGGAGCCCAACTCATCAGTATCTCTCAGAGTAAGACCCTGGAATTTTTGTTTTAATAAACACCATAAAAGCTTCTGATACAGGTGGTTTCAAAACTATTGCTTGAGAAGCATTAGCTCGAAAGAGAGTGATAATCGTAGTGAAAGACAGTATATGAATGGATGATAGATAGATGAAATCAATGATTTTGGACACAAATTTGAGGGGATAGCCATAAAATATTGTGTTTTATTAAAATAATGGGATTTGCAAGGTAATGTGTTTTAAATGCTAATGGAAGATGACTACACAATCCTCTATATGATGTTAATAAAAACTAACTAAAATAAAATAGAGGTTTCTATTGCTTTTCCAAGACATATGAATTCTATAATAATAATAATAGCAGCTAATATTTAATTAGCCCGAAATATGTGATAGATACTATTCAGCATGTTCCATAGGTAAATTACTTAAGATAACAGCAATCCAATGAGTTATATCTCATAAGTATCTCACTGTTACAGGTTACACAATTGAGAAGAGGTGGCTAGGTGATTTGCCCCCAAATGATCCGAAAGTGGCATGATTACAGAGTCCACGAACTTAATTGATACAATGTATTAATTTGATGGTTTCAACTTATTTTTATTTTAAGTATTCAAGTTAATCTGTAGTGAAAATTGTTTCAGTTAATTTATTTTTCATTTCGTACTTTCCAGATATCTACAGTATTTCTTCCAAATTCCTACAGAAGTTTTAAATGTTATTTATAGTATAAAATGTCACTATAGAAATAATTTCAGACTTATTGGACATATATCTTAGCCATTTACTTTATTTCCATCCATCTTTGTCTTAGATGTACAGAAATATGTCCACAAATAATGGGAAAATAAATGTAAATTCACTTAAATGAGTGGAAAAACCCATAACCAGTGTCAACTGTCAAGTGAATTAGAAAAACGGAATGAATAATGACTGAGTATATATAATTCTGCTGATGGTGTAGATTTACTGATACATATGTGACATTTGCCCCACAAATAAATACAGAGATGAGTGAACTGTATAAAACACATTAAATATATCTTTGGGGAATTTATGACAAACTTTTCTTAAAATAGCTTACTTGGATTGTCCTATTTACACCCTTACATAGCACCCATCCTAGCAGTACCAGTTTAGCATAGTAATGACAAGACTCGCAGTAAAGCTACTCTTTTGAAAAAACAAAGGCAAAAGCAAAACACAATGCCTACTGCATTGCCATAAGTAAACATTTAAATAAAACACCAAATTTATTTATTTATTCAGAATAAATAAAAAGCTTAAGAAAGAAACCACTTAACATATGAGTCGAAAATGTTAAAATATATGTCAACTGGGGTGCCCAAGGCTGTTAACCATCATAAGTTGAAAGTGTGCTGTTTAAGTAAATTAATGGAATTTTTAAATATGGTCAGGAATAATTATGTTTCTGAGAGATAATATGTTCAATAAAATGAAGTATGCAGATGAAATTGTGCTGTTTGGAAAGGTCTCAAATATATAACTTACTAAATAAGTAACTCTAAGCATAAACTAGCTCTGTTTCAGTTTGTCTTTACATAAAAAGGAATATTACAACATGCCTGATATAGTTATTCTTGAAACAAAATGTGCTAATGCAGGTCGGAGAGTTCTGAATCAATGTAAGCTCTCCACACCTATTTAGCTATTTTCATCATCATTATCTCTGAAAACATAAATGAAATAATAGGGGCAAAACTTTTTTAAATGATAGTTCTTCTTCATCTTGTTATTTATATAGTAAACTATTTACAATGTAAACTATTAAAAGTATAAAACTTCAATGTATAAAACTCCTAGAAGAAAACATAAACAAAATTCTTCATGACCTTGGGGTGGACAAAAGCTTCTTAAATGGATAATCTAAGGCAAGAAACATAAAAGAAAATTTTGATAAATTGAATTTCATCAAAAGTAAATACTTTTGCTCTTCATGGGTCATCATTAAGAAAATGAATAACAGAGTCATAGAATGGGAGAAAATGTTCACTTCATGCATAACTGACAAAGAACTTGTATTGAGAACTCAGAAGTGAACATAAAGGCAATCAACAATATAAAAATAGTCAAACTCTTTATGAGACAATTCATGAAAGATCATTATGAATAGCCAAATGCACATCAAAAATCTTAACATCATCACTCATCACAGAAATGCAAATTAAAGCCATGATACTCTTACACACCCATTAGATTGGCTAAAGTTAAAAAGACTGATAATTGTTATACTACTGATGGGAATGTAAAATGATACTACTACTTTGAAAAATTGTTTGACAGCTTTCTTTAAAAAGTGAAAGTTATACCTATCATATAATCTAGCCAGGAACAGCTACATTATTGGTAGGACCCATTGCACAATGAATGTATGAAATATGAAAAATTAAATATAATATACACATATATAATAAATTTATTTATGTCTCTCAAATTATACCACGTATTATCTCTTGTACTCTCAGTTTTGTTCTAAGAACACAACATTTCATTTCAATTGAAGAAATAGTTGTTTTTTGTTAGGAATCTAGAAATTAAATAATGTCTGTAATTTTATTACAAACTCTCATACTTTGTTTGGGTGTGATTTTGCAGGTCCATGGCACAGGAACATGGAAATCTTTTTGTATTTGTCATAAGTTACTTCTATCTTTATAGCAACACCTAAAAGAGCTCCTTAGCTTAGGGTTGAATAATTAAGAATTACTAAATCTGAACCTTGGAATAGGATGAATGACATGACACTTAACTTCATGGATATTTGAGATGCATATTTAATTTCTAAATAAAAAAGAATATGTAAATTTCCTTAACAAGTGAATTTATCTCTGCTGGGATCATATTCTCTGCTTTATTCATCATCTTGTTTATTTATTATCCCATGATTATTTTTTATGCTCACTGCCACATACATTATGGGAAAAATAAAACAAATGAACACCATACAAAAACACACATTCACCGTCTCTTCATTGGATTAAGGTTGAGTTTCAGTTACTATCACTGACTATATTTCTAGGGGTTCAATTCCTGTTCCTACTTGATGCTGCATAAGTTATCAAAATTCCTAAACAAGAAATGAGCTCTACTTTTATGATGGCTCTGAAAAATATCAACTATAGCTCTCCCTATCTCTGTTTTTTCTTGCTAGAAATGCTTAGTTTTTCTGAGACCTAGGATGTGCTGCTGCCTAGGTTTATGGCTCACTCTGTCAACCAAAAAAAAAAAAACAAAATTCCAAGTTGAACATTACATCAGCGAAATCCATTCTGCTGAGCAGTTTTCCAACTATGGATACTACAAGCTATATAGCAGTTAGAAAATAAAAACATAAAATAATAATTGAAGGAAAAATTATAGTTTTTAATGACTTCAGTTGTATTTAGTATGTGTTCTATTTTAAATTTTAAAATGACTGTGAAACAAGAAAGTGAAAGTGTCAAGAAGACAGTCAGACATATTTATTATGAAGTCAGTGGAGAGCTTGGGTCTAAGATAAGAACCAGTCATTTCAAAAATCACAAATAAATTATAAAAATAGATCATATCACTTATGAAGAGAAAATAAGGAGATGTTCTATTAAGAAAACTAAGATTTACCAGAATAATTAATGAGAAGATGAGACTTATAAAGAACAGCCAAATCTTCAGAGGAAAACTAGAAATGTGTGGAGTACATGAACCGAGGAAGGAAGTATTTCCAAAGGAGGATATTGTTAATTTAGGATGCTGGTGACTGGGCAAATAAGAGAATAACAGCAAAAGGAGACAGTGTTGTAAAACATGGAAATAATTAGGGCCCTTTCAGACGAGGGGGCTGTTGGAGAAGAAGACAGTCTGGACTGGGCTGAGGAATGAGAAAACACAACAAACAGTGTAAAAAATAAACACTGTAAAATCATAAATAAATTCTGTCATTAAAAGAACAGAGAACCAAGACAAAAATCAAAGAGTCAATGAAATCTGCGATGGTTTTGGTTTTGTTTTCCTTTCTGTTTTATCATGGGAAATAATACAGCATGGTAGATTTGATACACAGACAGAAAGACATTGGTTTTTCTTTGTTTTTTATTTTTTTTGAGACGGAGTTTCTCTCTCATTGCCCAGGCTAGAGTGCAATAGCACGATCTCGGCTCACTGCAACCTCCGCCTCCCAGGTTCAAGTTCTTCTCCTGCCTCAGCCTCCTGAGTAGCTGGGATTTCAGGCGCCTGCCACCACGCCCAGCTAATTTTTTATTGTTAGTAGAGACGGGGTTTCACCGTGTTGGTCAGGCTGGTCTCGAACTCCTGACCTCAGGTAATCTGCTCACCTTGGCCCCCCAAAGTGCTGGGATACAGGTGTGAGCCACTGCACCCGACCTGATTTTTTGTTTTTGAGAAGAGTCTTGCTCTGTTGCCCAGGCTGGAGGGCAGTACCATGATCTTGGGTGGCTGCAACCTTGACCTCCCAGGCTCATGTGATTCTCCCACCTCAGCCTCCCAAGGAGCTGGGACTACAGCTGCACACCACCACACCAGACTAGAAAGACATTTTTGTTGCAGGAGAGAGTGCAGACTAAAGAAAGATGCTCTAAAATTGCTGAAGGGATTCACAAGATCTCAAATGGTGTGTCTTTGATTCAGAGACCCACTGTCAAAGGAAAGATTCTAAAGAAGATAGGGACAAATATTACATTGCATTGTTTTTATGGTTTTTTGGAGAAGAGAATGGTTCCTCTGATGGTTTCTCCTCTTCCATTCCTCATCCCCATGAGAATATGATGAATTCATCTTTAAGAGCATTATGAATGTGGGGCATATTTGTGGACATTATTAATCTGAAAACTATTGTTGCAACATATGCCCAACTTAATTAATTTGTAATCTTACATAAGAAGCCTGAAAGTAGTTGATTCCAGAATTGGTGGATGCAGTGGTATTCTGGGGGCCTCAAAGGTCTCCTAATCTTGATCTCTTTCGGTTGCCATTGCCAGAATATGATTTCTACACACATGGTCACAAAATACATGCAGTCATTGCAGGCATAGCTTTCTCAAATTCTTTTTGCCTGGTGAGCAGTTTCTCCTTACCAAGTGTCTTATTTAATAGAAGGAAAATATTTCCCTTAATTTTTTTTTCATTAGATATCACCGTACCTTTTGTCTGTAAGAATTTAACATTCCTCTGCTTAAACCAATTATGAACAAAGGGGAATGGAATTACTATACTTGAATTAGAACAGTTATTATTTATTCGGAGAATTTGGGGATAGTTTCCACTCTCCAGAGCACTGTGAGATCCCAATCTCAAAATGAAGATACTGTGAGTAAACTAGAAGAGAGTAACTGGCTCTTAACTAGACAGCTAGTAAATAGTTCTACAAAAAGCAAAATGAAGACAAAATTAAAAGCATAAAAGCACATTTTATTAAGAATGTTTAGTTTTATTTCCAAGCAATTTTGTGCACATACTACAGTTGCTATGAACACAAATTTAAAGGCAAACTAGTTTAGATTTACATGGGTTTTTTTTTTCATTTTTATTTTTATAGATTTTGGTGGTACAAGTGCAATTTTGTTACATGAATGTATTGCATAGTGGTGACGTCTGGGCTTTTGGTGCACCCATCAACCAAATAGTGTACTTTGTACCCATTATGTAATTTCTCATCCCTCACACCCCTCCCACCCTCTCACCTTTTGGAGTCTCCAGTGACTGTTACCATCATTATTTCCATCATTTGTACCTATTGTTTAGCTCACACTTGTAAGTGAAAACATATGGTATTTGGTTTCCTGTTTCTGAGTTATTTGACTAAACATCATGGCCTCAAGTTCTATCCATGTTGCTGCAAAAGACAGAATTTCATTTTGTATGGCTGCATAGTATTTCCTGGTGTATGTATATCAAATTTTCTTTATCCAATCGTCCATTGACGGACATTAGGTTGGTTTCATGACTTTCCTGTTGTGAATAGTGCTGCCATAAACATACCAGTGCAGGTGTCTTTTTTAAAGGTAATTATTACTTCTCTTTTGGGTAGATAACCAGTAATGGGATTGCTGGATAGTATGGTAATTCAATTTTTGGTTTTTCGAGAAATCTTCATACTGTTTTTCATAGAGGTTGTAATAATTTACATTTCCACCAACAATGTATGTGTGTTCCTATTTACCCATATCATTGCCAAAATCTGTTGGTCCTTAACTTTTTAGTAATTGCTGTTCTGATTGGTGTAAGATGGTATCTCATTGTGGTTTTAATTTCTTTGAAGATTAGTGATGTTGAGCATTTTTTCATATGTTTGCTAGCTGCTTGTATATCTTCTTAGAAACACACCTGTGTGTGTCTTCTGGCTTCTTTTTGTTGGGGTTATTTGTTTTAGAAATCTCTAGCTAAGATTTCTAAAACTGTTGAATAGGAGCAGTGAAAGTGGGCATTTTTGTCTGTTTCCAGGTCTTAGGGGAAATGCTTTCAGCTTTTTTTCACTCCGTATGATGTTGGCTCATATTTACTTTTCTAATTAGCCAAACTTGTAATCATAAGGGCTTTACTAAGTATTTGCGCGTATGAGCCTATACATTAGAGTGCATTTTTCTGTTGAGGAGTTGTCTAATATTGCAACAATCTATTTAGCTACAGAATTCACAAAATATAATCCTCCTCAGCCAGTTGGCATTGATGTAGTTTACATGGTCAATCTGATCCACTCTGGAACCCTACATATTATCCAAATATTGCTTTTTCTTTGTTGTGCTGATCAACAAAAGGTATATTAGTGAAAATGGCTACAGAAATTTTTAGCCTAGTGTCAGTACAAAAAATTACTAATGTGTAACAAATTGCAAGAAGTAAAAATGAAAATTATGCATCTTATACACATCTCTTTAATAATAATATTAATATATTAGGCACAAATTTTGTATATTCTGAATATTAATTCCCCAATAAACATAAAACATTAAACTTTGTTTATCAAGATTTTTGGTTACTTTTGAAAAATGGATGGGTTATTTTAAAAAGATTTCATAAGGAAAGTTAAATACAATCCTGTAATTCATACAGTTATAAATGATAACATGATTTTCAATTAAACTCATTTTTATGTGTTAAAAAGAAATAAATATGAAAAGTCAAAAGGAAGTGTTATAAGCATTCTTTGTTTTCTTTTTCATATTATTTTAAGTCCCGGGATACACGTGCAGAAGGTGCAGATTTGTTATATAGGTATATGTGTGCCATGGTGGTTTGCTGCATCTATTGACCTAAGTTCCTCTAAGTTCCCTCCCCTCACCCCACGCCCCCCAACAGGCCCTGGTGTATGTTGTTCCCCTCCCTGTGTCCATGTGTTCTCATTGTTCAACTCCCACTTATGAGTGAGAACAGGCGGTGTTTGGTTTTCTGTTCCTGTGTTACTTTGCTGAGGATGATGGGGTCCAGCTTCATCCGTGTCCCTGCAAAGGACATGATCTCATTCCATTTTATGGCTGCATAGTATTTCGTGGTGCATATGTGCCAGATTTTCTTTATCCAGACTGTAATTGATGGGCATTTGGGTTGGTTCCATTACTTTGCTATCGTAAGTAGTGCTGCAATAAACACACATGTTCATGTGTCTTTATAGTAGAATGATTTATATTCCTTGGGTATATATCCAACAATGAGATTCCTGGGTCAAATGATATTTCTAGTTCTAGATCCTTGAGGAATCTCCATACAGTCTTCCACAATGGTTGAATTAATTTACATTCCCAAAAGCAGTGTAAAATGGTAAAAGGCTGGCCGGGTACAGTGGCTCACACCTGTAATCCCAGCACTTTGGGAGGCCGAGGTGGGTGGATCATGAGGTCAGGAGATCGAGACCATCCTGGCTAACAAGCTGAAATCTCATCTCTACTAAAAATACAAAAAATTAGCCAGGCCTGGTGGTGGGCGCCTGTAGTCCCAGCTACTCGGGAGGCTGAGGCAGGAGAATGGCGTGAACCCAGGAGGCGGAGCTTGCAGTGAGCCGAGATTGCGCCCCTGCACTCCAGCCTGGGTGACAGAGCAAGACTCCATCTCAAAAAAAAAAAAAAAAAAAGTGTAAAAGGCTATTTTTCCACAGCCTCACCAGCATCTATTGTTTCTTGACTTTTTAATAATTGTCATTCTCGCTGGCATGAGATGGTGTCTCATCGTGGTTTCGATTTGCATTTCTCTGATAATCAGTGATGTTGAGCTTTTTTTATAGGTTTATTGGCCATGTAAATATCTTATTTTGAGAAGTGTCTGTTAACATCTTTTGCCCACTTTTTGATGGAGTTTTTTTTCTTGTAAATTTGTTTAATTTCCTTGTAAAGTCTCGATATTAGACTTTTGTTAGATGGGTAGATTGCAAAAATTTTCTCCCATTCTGTAGGTTGCCTGTTCATCCTAAGGCTAGTTTATTTTGCTGTGCAAAGCTCTTTAGTTTAATTAGATCTCATTTGTCAATTTTGGCTTTTGCTGAAATTGCATTTGCCATTTTTGTCATGAAGTCTGCCCATCCCTTTGTCCTGAATGGCAATACCATTGTGGTTTGGGGTTTTACATTTAAGTCTTTAATCCATCTTGAGTTAATTTTTGAATAAGGTGTAAGGAAGGGGTCCAGTTTCAGTCTTCTGCATAGGGCTAGCCAGTTTTCCCAGCACCATTTACCAAATAGGAGATCCTTTCCCCATTGCTTATTTTTGTCAGGTTCATCGAAGATCAGATGGCTGTAGACGTGTGGTGTTATTTCTGAGGTCTCTGTTCTGCTCCATTGGTCTATATATCTGTACTACATATATGTACTACTACCATGCTGTTTTGGGTACTGTAGCCTTGTACTATAGTTTGAAGTCAGGTATCATAATGCCTTCAGCTTTGTTCTTTTTGCTTAGGATTTTGTTGTCTATTTGGGGGTTTCTTTGATTCCATAAGAAATTTATAGTGGTTTCTTCTAATTCTGTAAGAATGTCATTGGTAGTTTGATGGGAATAGCATTGAATCTATAAATTACTTTGGGCAGTATGGCCATTTTCACGATATTGATTCTTCCTATCCATGATGGTGGGATGTTTTTCCATTTGTTTCTGTCCTCTCTTATTTCCTTGAGCAGTGGTTTGTAGTTTTCCTAGAAGAGGTCCTTCACATCCCTTGTTAGCTGTATTCTTACATATTTTATTCTCTTTGTAGCAATTGTGAATGGGAGTTCATTCATGATTTGGCTCTCTGCTTGTCTATTGTTGGTGTAAAGGAATGCTTGTGATTTTTGCACATTAATTTTGTATCCTAAGACTTTCCCGAAGTTGCTTATCAGTTTAAGTCATTTGGAGGCTGAGATGACATGGTTTTCTAAACATAAAATCCTGTCATCTGCAAACAGAGACAATTTGACTTCCTCTCTTCCTATTTGAATATCCTTTATTTCTTTCTCTTGCCTGATTGCCCTGGCCAGAACTTTCAATATATGTTGAATAGGAGTGGTGAGAGAGGGCATCTTTGTCTTGTTCCGGTTTTCATAGGGAATGCTTCCAGCTTTTGCCCATTCAATATGATATTGGCTGTGGGTTTGTTATAAATAGCTCTTATTATTTTGAGACATGTTGCATCAATACCTAGTTTAATGAGAGGTTTTAACATCAAGGGATGTTGAATTTTATCAAAGGCCTCTTTTGCATCTATTGAGATAATCATGTGGTTTTTGTTATTAGTTCTGTTTATGTGATGGATTATGTTTATTCATTTTCATAGGTTGAACCAGCCTTGCATCCCAGGAATGAAGCTGATGTGATCATGGTGGATAAGTCTTTTGATATGCTGCTGGATTTGGTTTGCCAGTATTTTACTGAGGATTTTCACATGAATGTTCATCAGGAATATTGGCCTGAAGTTTTCTTTTTTTGTTGTGTCTCTGCCCAGTTTTGGTGTCAGGATGATACTGACCTCAAAAAACGAGTTAGGGAGTAGTCTCTTCTTTTCAATTATTTGGGATAGTTTCAGAAGAAATGGTACCAACTCCTCTTTTTACCTCTGGTAGAATTTGACTGTGAATCTCTCTGGTCCTGGGCTTTTCTTGGTTGGTAGGCTTTTAATTGCTTCCTCAATTTCAGAACTTGTTATTTGTCTATTCACAGATTTGGCTTCTTCCTGGTTTAGTCTTGGGAGGATGTATGTGTCCAGGAATTTATCCATTTCTTTTAGATTTTCCAGTTTATTTGTGTAGACATGTTTATTCTCTGATGGTAGTTTGTATTTCTGTGGGGTCAGTAGTGATATCCCCTTTGTTATTTTTTTGCTGTGTCTATGTGATTCTTCTCTCTTTTCTTCTTTATTAGTCTAGCTAGTCATCTATCTATTATGTTATTTATTTATTTATTTATTTTATTTCAAAAAAAGACAGCTACTAGATTCATTGATTTTTTTGGAGGGTTTTTCATTTGTCTATCTCTTTCAATTTTGATCTGATTTTAGTTATTTCTTTTCTTCTGCTAGCTTTTGGATTAGTTTGCTCTTGCCCTTCTAGCTCTTTTAATTGTAATGTTATGGTTTCAATTGGAGATCTTTGTAGCTTTCTGATATGGGGATTTAGTGCTACAAATTTCCCTCTTAATACTACTTTAGCTGTGTCCCAGAGATTCTGGTATGTTGTTTCTTTGTTCTCATTAGTTTCAAAGAACTTGAATTCTGCCTTAATTTCATTATTTACCCAGGAGCCATTCAGTAGCAGGTTGTTCAATTTCCATGTAGTTGTGTGGTTTTGAGTAAGTTTCTTAATCCTGAGTTCTAATTTGATTGCACTGTGGTCTGAGAGACTGTTTGTTATAATTTCACTTCTTTTGCATTTGCTGTGGGGGTTTTACTTCCAATTATGTGGTCAATTTTAGAATAAGTGCCATGTGGCACTGAGAACAATGTGTATTCTTTTGATTTGGGGTGGAGCGTTCTGTAGATTCTTTATGTTCACTTGATCCAGGGCTGAGTTCAAGTCAAATATCCTTGTTAATTTTCTGTCTCATTGATCTGTCTAATATTGACAATGGGTGTTAAAGTCTCCCACTATTATTTTGGGGGAGTGTAAGACTCTTTGTAGGTCTCTAAGAACTTGTTTTATGAATTTGGGTATATCTGTATTGGATGCATATTTAGAATAGTTAGCTCTTCTTGTTGAATTGTTCCCTTTACAATTATATAATGCCCTTCTTTGTTTATTTTTTTAAATCTTTGTTGGTTTAATGTCTGTTTGTCAGAGACTAGGATTACAACCCCTACGTTTTTCCTTTCCATTTGCTTGGTAAATTTTCCTCTATGTATTTATTTTGAACCTATGTGTGTCTTTGCACATGAGATGGGTCTCCTGAATACAGCACACTGATGGGTCTTGACTCTATCCAATTTGCCAGTCTAAGTCTTTTAATTGAGACATTTAGCCCATTTACATTTAAGGTTGGTATTGTTATTTGTGAATTTGATCCTGTCATCATGATGCTATCTGGTTATTTTGCACACTAGTTGATGGAGTTTCTTCATAGTGTCATTGGTCTTTATATTTTGGTGTGTTTTTGCAGTGGCTGGTACCATTTTTTTTCTTTCCATATTTGCTGCTTCTTTCAGGAGCTCTTGCAAAGAAGGACTGGTAGTAACAAAATCCCTCAGCATTTGCTTATCTGTAAAGGATTTTATTTTTCCTTCATTTATGAAGCTTAGTTTGGCTGGAGATGAAACTCTAGATTGAAAAATTATTTTCTTTAAGAATTTTGATTATTCGTCCCCAATCTCTTCTGGCTTGTAGAATTTCTGCTGAGAGGCCTTCTGTTAGTCTGATGGGCTTTCCTTTGTAGGTGACCTGGCCTTTCTCTCTGGCCACCCTTAACATTTTTTTCTTCATTTCAACCTTGGAGAATCTGATGATTATGTGTCTTGTGGTTGATTTTCTCGTTGAATACCTTAGTTGTGTTCTCTGTATTTCCTGAATTTACATGTTGGCATGTCTTGCTCAGTTGGGGAAGTTCTCATGGATAACATCCTGAAGTGTGTTTTCCAGGTTGTTTCCATTCTCCCCGCCTCCTTCAGGTACTTCCATCAATCGTAAGTTTGGTCTTTTTACAAAGTCCCATATTTCTTGAAGGCTTTGTTTGTTCCTTTTCATTCTTTTTTCTCTAATCTTTTCTGCATGCCTT
This sequence comes from Symphalangus syndactylus, assembly GCF_028878055.3. Lineage (NCBI taxonomy): Eukaryota > Metazoa > Chordata > Mammalia > Primates > Hylobatidae > Symphalangus > Symphalangus syndactylus. The sequence continues at coordinate 107,046,676 of NC_072426.2, read as the reverse complement.
ATTTCAGCAAGGTGGTCTTCAAACTCTGATATCCTTTCTTCTGCTTGGTCAATTCGGCTATTGATACTTGTGTATGCTTCATGAAGTTCTTGTGCTGTGTTTTTCAGCTCCATCAGGTAATCTATTTTCCTCTCTAAACTGGTTATTCTAGTTTGCAGCTCCTCTAACCCTTTTATGAAGGTTCTTAGCTTCTTTGCATTGGGTTAGAACATACCCTTTTAGCTCAGCAGAGTTTTTTATTACCCATCTTCTGAAGCCTACTTCTGTCAATTTATCCATCGAAATCTCCATTCCATTCTGAGCCCTTTCTGGAGACATGTTGTGATAATTGGAGGAGAAGCAACACTCTGGCTTTTTGGGTTTTCAGTGTTTTTTTTGTTGATTCTTTCTCATCTTCATGAGTTTGTCTGGTTTCGATCTTTGAGGCTGCTGACCCTTGGATGGAGTTTTTGTGGGTACTTTTTGTTGTTGTTGTTGATGCTGTTGTTATTGCTTTCTGTTTGTTTTACTTTCAATGGTCAGGTCTTTCTTCTGTAGGGCTGCTGCAGTTTGCTGGCGGTTCACTTCAGGCCTTATTCATCTGGTTCCCTCCTGCACATGGAGATATAACTCAAGGAGGTTGGAGAACAGCAAAAATGGGTGATTGCTCATTCTTCTGGGATCTCTGATCTCGAGAGTCACCAACCTTATGCCAGTAGGATTGCTCCCGTATGGGGTGTCTGACAATCCCTGTTGGAGGCTTGGGTGGCACAGGGAAAAGGACCTGTTTAATGAAGTGCTTTGACTGTCCCTTTGTGGAGAGGGTGTGCTTTGATGGAGGAAACCCACTCATTTAGGCTGCTCAGATTCCTCAGAACTTCCAGGAGAAAAGGCTAAGTGTGCTGGTCTGCAGAGACAGCGGCCACCCCTTCCCCTAGAGCCTCAAGCCCAGAGAGCTCCGGTTTCTGTCCCTGAGCCTCTGGTTGGAGTTGTTGGAATTCCTATGGGGAATCCCCACCCTGTGAATAAGGCTGTATCAGAGTCAGGCCTGAAGAGGTGCTCTGGCTGCAGTCTGCCACAGATGGTGTATTGGGGTGTGGGCAGCACCTCTTGGGACTAAACCATCCAGCCTCCCTGGCTCTAGCAGGGGAAAAGCATGGCTGGGAGCTATAGAGATGGATGCTTCCCTTCCCCTGCTCAGGCAGCTTAGTGTGGTAGGTAGATATGAGTTCCAGTGCTGGCTGCTGATCCTCCCCTAAGGAGCTCAAGTAGCTTAGATAGCAGGCATTGGCAGCTGTGGTGCTAGTTGCCTTTTCCCCGAGAGATTGGCAGGCTTAGCCAGACTCCAGCTGAGAGGCTGTTGAGAATCTGTTTGGCTCCGGTGTTGTTTTCCCCGAGAGCTTGGCAGGCTTAGCCAGACTCCAGCTGAGAGGCTGTTGAGAATCTGTTTGGCTCCGGTGTTGGGACCATCAGCTGCAGTGGTTTGGGTTTGCAAGTGGGATCTTCCAATCTGTGGGTTGCACAGTTCCATGGAAAAAGCACGGTTTCCTCAGCTGCATAGCATGCTCATTCACCACCTCCCTTGGGTGGCAGATTGGGGGTCGCCTGCCCTGTGTGGCTTTCAGGTGGGCCATTGCACTACCCTGCTCTTCCTTCCTCTCGATGGATTGTGTCAGCTGCCTAGTCAGTTCTGATGAGAGAACCTGGATACCTTGGTTACTTGTGAAGGATTCATACTTGAATTATGGTTCTTTATGATGGGAGTCTCTGATATCTATCTGCTGTTTCTAGTTGGCTATCTTGGCCTCACCCCCAAACATTATTATTTACTACAAATTTGGGCAAAGATCAGCCAAAATAAAAATCAATGAAAACTCTTTTTTTCCATAATATTCTACTCATTGTTAATGTACAATTTGTTATCTTGCTCACTTGGTAGCATCACAGTTTTTGGACTTTTAAATATCTCAGCAGCCTGGGATTTCACTTCCCATCCCCACTCTCAAATCAGGCAGGCAAAATGTTGCTTGCCAATGAAGCAATAGTTGGCATTATCTCCTAGAAATTACTGTTCTCTATACCTCCCCTTTCACACTCAACATCACCTATTATGATATGGAAATACACTTAATCCTTTATTATTGAAAATGTTGAAAGCTCTCATAGATTAAAAAATTCAGAAGTTCTGATGATATATCATGATAAAAAGATTAAAGTATATTCTGAGTTTCCTATACTTCATTTTCTTCCCATATGCAGACAGGTCTCTGACTTACAATGATACAACTTAAGATTTTTTGACCTTATCATGGCTTAATTTGGGTAATAAATGCACTTTTGACTAATAATATTTGATATTTTTGACTTCTGATAAGTTTTTTGGGATGTAACCCCACAGTACATCAAGAAAACTCTGTACTTACAATGTAAAAAATTCAGTTTTATATGGATGACATAGTCTCCTCTTTGCTATTTTACACTTTCCTAGTAACAGTTTATAAAGTTTATTTTGTTCATACAAAGCAATTATTATTAAATGGGGAACAGTTAACAGACTCCTAAAACTACCTTTGCAAAAATTATAAGAATGAGAAAATTATAACAGTGAAAAGGATCTGATCTAAGCAACTCCATCTTTCCTTTAACCTCCAAACTGCTGTTGGTCATTTCTGGGAATGGGCCAAGCTAACTTTGGGAGAAATTTAGTTTATAGTTTAAATGATAATAGCCCATCCAAAAAAGTAAACCACCATTATGAAACTAATGAAATGTCACCAGATTAGAAATTAGAAGGATGAGAGGGGCCTGAATTCCTTTAAGATGTAGACTTCAATGATTACAAGCCATTATTCTGGAGGTCACAAGATTTTCAACTTCTCCAATTACTTCTGTAAATAAAATCACTATTGTAGAACCTAAAACTGGCTGTTTAAGATGTCTTGTCAGGCTTTTGCACTTCTGAGGACCACATGTCCCAACCTGGACCCAAGACTTTTGACTCAACTGGTCTTTTAGCCCCCACCCAGAAACATACTCAGCCCATGAGGTCTGTTTTCTACAACCCTAGGATTGCATCACCAGCCAATCAGCAGCACCCATTCCCTAGCCCCCTGCCCACCAAACTACCTTTGAAAACCCCTAGCCTCCACGTTTTCAGGGAGGCTGACTTGAGTAATAATAAAACTCTGGTCTCTCATTTAGCTGTCTCTGTGTGCATTAAAGTCTCTCTCTATTGCAATTCTCCAGTCTTGAAAAATTGGTTCTATCTGAGGATTGGCCAAGAACTCAATGAGTGGTTACACTCTTTTGGCTTGCCAAAGCGGGAATGTTAAGGATCACCTGCCATCATTAGTAAAGACTTTTAAAGAAAGAATATGAGAAAAAAAACCCACAAATTTATTTTTGAGATGCTAATATTTTATAAAGCCATGATTTCATAGTAACCAAAAACATAATCAACATATACATCTTGGAATATTAGTGACATAAAGACATTCTTACTTTAAAGATATGATATTTTAGAATTCTGATATTCACATTTCTTTATGATAACATTAACCAAGCAGTGAGATTCCCTGTCTGACTAGAAACTAGAGGCCCTGAGAGGAAACTCAGTGGAAACTAAATTTAGGTTCTGAGAAAGTTTACAATCTTCCTTACCTTGAGGAGCAAGGGACATAAATTTAAGGACAGGCAACATAAGGTGGTCACAATGACCACTTTTATAATGGAGATCACTGAATATTTCCTGGCACTCTAAGAGACAATGTACTTTAATGTAGATTATATTGATTTACCCTAAGATAACTGTTTCCTCTTACCTTGCAATAACTTGGAGCAAATCAATGCAATCTGCATTTCAATACGTTGTTTTACTGACTTCTTAATAAAGATGGCTTGAAAAATTTGATTAGAGGACAATATGCCCACACATACTAATAACTGAGGTGCACACTGGTAGGAAATTGGAAAGCAAAATAAATCACTTTATTTTTAAATCCACCAAATCAATTAATGCTTCTGTATTCTAGAAACTTTATTGATGATGATGTGACCTTGCTAACTTTGTTAGGCCCAGCTTAAAAGCATTCATATTATGCTATGAAGGCTATATATTACATGATTACATTAAAATACAAGCAATAAAAGTGCTATCGATAAATGTAAAACAAATTCAGTGTCACTCTCCCTCATTTTTTCTTCTTCTTTTTTTTTTTTTTTTAGTAATCACACATTTCCATAACTACAGAATAGTATTACTTAAATGTTAATGGTAAAAATATTTCTTAATCTGACTTTTTTGAAAGTTTGGATCACCCCCTTCCCATAATTGTCTTATGTTCTTATCAGTACAGATACATATTTTGAAGGCAATGGTCAGGCATGTTGATGTTTCTGTTCCCATTGTTGTCATATTGGCCAAGACTTAAGCATTATAAATCTGAAAAATGTAAAAGAGAGGGCCATGAAAGCAATACAAGTTCACCAGAATATATAATCACTATAAAGGCTTTATATTACTCTAGGTCAATGCAAGGGTAATTGTTAATAGCATTATTTTTATGTTCCTATTACACTGAGTATTAAAAAAAATCACATGAAGAAGACTATGAAGCCAATAGTTCATTAAATATTTGATGCAATCAATTTAGAAATAATATAAATGTATGCTTTTATGTGCATTTGCGCATATGGTATAGACAGAAATAAAAAGAGAGTTTATCTGTCCTCCAATATCAGTAACTATCAAAAACATTGTTACTACAATAATAATAATTAAAGATACATATCTTTTAAAGACATTGTATTAACGCAGTAGGAAGGCATAAAAATTATGTACATTTACTCCAAACACTCATTTACTTTGCTAAGTTTTTACATTCTTGAATATTCAGTTATACCCCTACATCTTTTTCTCAAACTCATATACATATTTCTCTTCTTCAGAGTCATCTTACATTTATTGTACACTATTATATCATCTTGAATTTTATTTATTATGCAATCATTTTTTCTTCCCAGGGAGGTTCTAAATACTCCACACACAAATATGTAAATTCTTCATATCATATATTACTGGGCTTGTTTCACAGCAGGAATTATAACTATTTAAGATTTGGTAAAACCTAATGAAGTGCAATTCAAACATTTTCATTCTCCTGATCACTAAGTTCTATCATAGTGATATTTGCAAGAATATTTCAAAATCTATTTTTATGAACCTTAGAAATTGACATTTACAAGAACATTTGCAGTTGACATTCATAAAAAGGCTAGTTAGGCCATTTAAAAGTACATTTATAAGAGCATTTACAGTTAAAAATAAATGTTAAAACCTAAGATGTGTTCTTTATCAAGTAATTTTATTAAATTTTTATATATGTATCTAGTCATAGGTATGTGAATAATAACAAAGGGTGACAAATAATCAAAAAGTAGTTTTAATGCACATTCATATTTGCTTTTAACTTTATCTAAAGAATACAATTTTATCTTTACCTTTAGAATAATTTTTTATGGTTTCAGCTAGAACGAAAAGTACAACTGTATATTCTGAGGCAGTTTGGATTTACCTGTTGTAGGTAGGGAGATTAAAAATACATCTGCTGATTTTCATATTGAACCTTGTCTCTTAGTTTGATTACTATGATTAAAAATATTGTTAAACATTCATATTTTAGAAATTTGATTTATGGGTGTTTGAACTTTAGGGATGTGATGCCAAGAACATGTCTTATAAGAGAGGAATTTATGGTCAAAATGTTAAGTTATTAATTTGCAGAGGAATTTCATAACATTCAACATCATCTGTTGGAAAGAAAAACTTAGAAAATTTGGAAGACAAAAGAATATTCTTAGTTTAAGAATGGCTACATGCCAAAAACATTCAGCAAACATCATACTAAAAGGAAAAATTTAGATATATTCACTTTGAGGTCAGAAAAATACAGAGATGTTTGATCTCACTGCTGTTTTTAAAAATAATACTTGCTGGTGCTACAGAATAATAGAAAAAAAAGGAAGCGATATATGAAACTTCCATTATTTGAAGATAACATGATCTTCATTGTGAAAAACCTAACAAAATTAACAAGCCACTCAAGAGTTTGGGAGAATACAATAATATTCTGCCAAATGCAAGATGAACCTTTCTGCACCAGCAAAATGCAATTAGAAAATATAGTAAGGCCTGTCATAGTAAGGTAAATAGTGTAAACAATTAAATCACATATAATTCAATATTGCAATATAGTTAGTTAATAAAATGACCTGATGAATTTGAGCAGACAGGCTACCAGGTGCTCATAATTCTGCTGCTGGGTTTAAATGGATTGACCCCACCAGTGGGCAATTGTCTGCTCTGGCTCCAACTTTGATATGGATGATTTTTTGAGCTGTGGCATGCAGAGCCTTCCAAAAAGAACAACAGAAATAATTTGAGAAATATTCACCTGTATATTACCTATAGCTTTCTCCAAATCCAAGAAAATTGTGCAGGGATAATAGTAATGATTCAAGGACAGACTGTCTCCCTCTCTGGAGCTGCCTATATCCAGGGACATTCCCATTTTTTTCATGTTCCCTTTCGCCCTGTAAAAAACAATAACTATGATTATTTTTATCGCACCACTGTTTGTGAATGGGAATTGACAGGAATATCAAAAAAAAAAAAAAAAAAAACAATCAACTCATGTCTTAAATCTGTATTTGGTGCATTGCCATATGGTTTTACTGTATTATAGAATATAATGCTAATGCACAACTCTAAATAGTATTTAAAGCTCTAAGATCTTAGGAAATAATTGACATCAGGAAAATTTTGTAACTATTAACTATATAAACAAACATCATAATACCCAATTAAAATTATATGACTAAATAAAATATTTTACATATTCATGATTTAAATGACTGATATTTGCTTGTTGAGTTAAACTAGCAACAAAATGCAGCTTCAGTCATATTTTATTTAAAAATAAAAATAAAATATATCAAATAGATTATTAATATTTGAAAAAACCATGGTGGCTACCACTAAATATTACTACACAGTAACAAACCATAGAATACAAAACAATGGTGTAGAATAGGAAAAAACAAAGCCATAGAATAAAAACAATGGTGTAGAATAGAAAAAAAAAAAGACCTGTCTCATGTTTACATGGTAACTTGATACATGATAAAGAGGTTATTCAAATCAATAGAGAGAGGATATACATTTCCTATTTAATTCTGGAAAAACTATATCACCTTTGGAGACTAAATGAACCTAGATCCTTACCTTTTACTAAATAAAAATATGGACTCCAGATGGATGTCAAAATGCTAGGAATATTTTAGTTAAGGCAGCATGAGAAACTACACTTTAAATGGGACCCATTTAGCTCCAATGGTAAGAAAAATGTGAATTTGTTTACATTAAAATTAAGAAGGCCTTTGATTGGGAGAAGATATATGGATATACCAAATTAGAATGTAATATTTAACATATGCAAATCAATCCTGCAAATGAAAAAGCAATAACAGAAAAATAGAAATAGACACAAAGGATATGAATAGCCTAAGCCTGTCTTGGATATATATCCCCAAGTCATATTAATTAGGGTCATGAAAGGAAATGTAAAAATATTTATCCTGACACTTTTTGTAGTGGTAGAAAATTGGTGGCAACTGGTATCCTCCAACAGGGATACAGATAAGTAAAATGTGTTGGATTTAATCACACACTACAAAATACTGTGCATCAGTCAGAAGTAAAAACCACCTCAATGTTGATACACCAATGTGTATGTTTGTATCATTAAAGAATTTTTTTGAGTCAAAAAAGTAAAAAAAAAAAAAAAAAGCTGTGTTTTGACCAACTGTAGTAAATAAGATGACTCCTCACCCAACATCTGGTTGCCCTGTCAAGACTGATAATTTCACACTAATAAAGCATTCTGGGGGCGGCGGAGAGGTGACTCCCAAGCTGGTCAAAAACTGGCTAAGAGACTTGAGGAAGGAGATTAACTTATAGTTTTTGTGGCAGTTAGGGGATGGAGCAAGAGTGGGTGTTACTATGCATGGAAAGTAGCTTGAATGATTTGAACCTCCCATCAACACCAGAGGAGACAGCACTCCTGCTTTCCATTGACAGATTAAAAGCTGTCAACAAATATCAAAAAATGGAGTCAATTTCTTTATTTTAACATCTGTAGCAGAATATCATTTATATGTCTCTCATCAAACACACACACACACACACACACGAATATGCATTTCCTAGGAATAAGCTCACATTTAATACATTGAAGTGCACTACAGTTGAAGCCTATGCAGGTTTACCTAGGAAGAGAAAGTGAGAGTTAAGAGTTTCTCTTAAATAAGAGAAGATTCATTTGGACCTAAGAAGATATTGTTCTAGGAGTGAAAGAATATGAATAACTCAACCCTCTCTATCTATAGTTTCTCATATTTTTGGGAGAAACTTTTGAGTTTTACGTGATAAGGACATGTATGTTTCTTACATGGACACCTTAAGCATCACAATGTATAGGGGAAAAAAGTAGAAATCTCAAAAATGTCTATTAAGTGTGAAATATAATAATAGATATCACAAAAGTAGCAGCCATTGCTTGAGCATACACCGTATCCTAAAAGTTTTATATGCATACCCTTATTGAACTGACCGTATGAATAATTCAAAGGAAATTGAGTCATATGAGGAGCTACATGGAAGACATTATACTAGAACTTGGATAATTGTCTTTACCCACTGTGGGATCTCTGTTTCTAGTGACTCAATTATGACAGACATACTATGTCTTTCCCTGAAAGAATGTTTTATAAGCTCTGACACATTTTTATTCCTAGCACTTTATTTTAACATTTATAAACTGTCACTGAAAAATGGTACAATTTGTAGCAAGCCTGAAGATGTGCCTAAGAAGTGCTAGTGGTGTAGATTAAAATATAGAAAGAAATCTTGTTTCATAAAAATTTATATCCAGATGTATCCATTATTTTTCCTTTGCTGCAGTATCCTTGGGGAACAGAGTTAGAATGTAGCTGAGAGTTTCAATAAGTAGTGAAATTTTTATATGTTATTTCATGCTTCTATAACTAGGTCTTGAATATAAAAAATTTAAGAATAAGTAAAAATAACATTTGCAAAGTGAACAATTCTACCATTGTGGCACTCTTTTTTCTATCTAATCTAGAAAATGTTACTTAACTTTTTTTTCTTTCCTTCTTTTTTTTTTTTTCCATTCTCTCTACCTGACTTGTAAAATGTGCTGATATCTGTATGACTCCTTCCTTCACTTCTTACAGGTAAGGGATCCTGAATCAATCACCATATGTATTAAATAAAATAATAACACCCAGATCTAATCAAGTAATCCCTCTTCCTTGTTTTTTTTTTCCTTCCCACCCTTCTTGTACCTATCACCATTCAATTCATAATATATTTACTTGAATATTTATTTACTGTCTCTTCTAAAATGTGAGCTTCATGAAAGATATTTTATCTACCTTTAAATATATTTTCAGTGGTAAGAAGAAACAGAATTAACTTCATTGAATGACCCATTTTGTTACCAGTGGCCAGACATTGATAACTTACAATGTTGGTGTTCTAATTTTCCTAATTTTTAAAAATACATATGTTCTATAGTAATCGGTTTGTATAGAAGATACATGTTTAAGCCCTATCCATATTTTAAGCATTACAACACATAATCTCTATGAATTTATATATTTTCATAAAATATTTTGGTGATCATGTGACTGTAATTTTTAAAAAATTAATATTTTATAAATTAAATGTTTGTGTCAGGACAGTCTATGGATTCTATCTTCAAGTGTGTTTAGTTCTCTTTGTATATTTAATACAACGCCAAAATGTTTTTCTGTTTGAATCCTTTTTCTTCTTCATTTAGGATATCTTTATAAGGGGAAGTTATTTTCCATTTTATTCTTGTAAAAAATATAACAAAAACTATTGTTTGCCTGGATAACATTCATCTCTGCAATCCTGAAATCTTTTCATAACAGAGTTTCTCATTAGTCCAATTTCCACTCTCTTCCTCATGGCCATGTACCTCTTGAAAGGCCAGAGGAGCTAGTTTCTCTTGGGTAAAAAAAAGCCTTATATTTGTATAGAATAAACTAATTCTTTGCCAGTGAGAGTTTTACGCATTAGGCTATTTTTGCCAATGTTTATTGAGAGATTGTTGGGAGCAGGAGGCTGATTTTGGGATTTTTTTTTTTTTTTTTTTTTACTCTTAACAAGTACATAGGGGACAAATTGCCTTTTTAATGCCTCTGGACACTATTGTGTCTGGATGTGAGAGTTAAAATTGCTGTTGTCATTAAATGACCAGGAGGAGATCTAGCCTGAGGACAAAGCAAACATATGGATCAAGGCAGAACATAGGGAAATGCAGACAAGTGGAGTTGGACCATTGCTTATATTGTGCTTGGAGCCACTATGGCTTTGAAACTTTTCATTATATGATACATTTCCTATTGTTAGATTAAGTAAAGTTAGTGTTTACAACTTGCAACCAACAACATTCTAACTGATATAAGCAGAAAATATACCAGTGAGGTAACATTTTTAACAATAAAATCGATTTTTTAAGTTTGCTAATGTGTGTTGGTGAAGGTGGACTTTGCTCGATGTACTATAGATTAGTACAGTTACTTTGTCTACAGGCAAAGAAGTGGGGAAAAAAAAGGACGTCATATCCTGCAATCCTATTATTTGTCTACATTACAGAAACTATCATATATATATACACACACAGAGAACTATACAAGGATATTTATTGTTTTAATAAAAAAAGTAGGAATATTTAAGATTTTTCATTATGAAGAGAATGGGTAGATAAAAGTGAATGCAACTTTGAAAAGCTGTGTTTTCCTCTTTTTAAAAATTCTGACCACTTTACTTCAGTTCACCCAAAGTTTCCATCTCTTTGAAGAGAAGTAGAAAATCATAGAAATTGCAAACATGAGGGTAATAATAGCTTCTGATATGTAAAAACAAGATTATCTACCAGGAGCAGAGTTTGTGATAATGAAACGGAGATAAATGTTTGAGATCCTGTTCAGAATTCCTCTATAGTGTAGAGAAAAAACTCCTTTCACAGATGACACCTAGGTCACTCTAAAGTACTATCAATGTTATGACTTGGGGCAAGTAAAGTTATAGCTGTTCCTTTTGCAGAAAATGACAATCTGGGAAAAAAAAAAAAAAAAGACAAAATGAGAGAGGCAGAAAAGTAAAATGGTGAGAGGGATATTGAGAGAACACATCTCAGGGCTTTGGCCTAAAGAGGAAGAGAAAAATGAGGTAAATGAGAGATGAGGTGTTGCTGTGAATTCTTCATTGGTACACCCGCTTCTCCAGTGACAACATTCACTTGGCTATGCAGTATAGTCTGTCAGAGACAGGCTCTTAGGTTTTTCTCTCTCACCTCACCTTCAGTCAATTTGCACTATGGACATTAAACTGAGAACAACTGGACACATTATGGTGCCTGCTATTGCTGAAAGCGATGAAGCCGCATGAGAGAGAATCACTGGATCCTGGACCAATGGGCTGAATAAATGAAATGGCAGACACACAGAGTTTGATTGAGGAAAATATATAGAAGACAGAGGGCTAATGAACTTTGAGGAAGATAATAGAAACAGATGAAAAGTTAATCCCTTTCTTATATTTAATTCTGAGCATTTGCAAGGCTAACAGCACCAGGTTAACATGCAACATGAGTCTAGAAACTAGAGGAAGCACAGAAAGTTATGGCCAGAGATGCCAAATCTCTCCTAAAATGTGAGTTCAAAAGAACCATACTCTTAATCCATATCTTTCTCCCTCAAGAGCTATTCAAGGTATGGGTAGGATATCTGAGAGACTGATTTTATAAAGTCAAAATGAGCATTATTTAACAGGCATTTTAAATTTGTGTCTATGACTAACTTTTAAACTAGACTGGGCAATTAGAGGATCAAAAAGATATACAGCACATTTTGTCTACACACCAAAGGTATATTGTGGCTTAAGAATTTTGGAACAATTTCAAAGGAGGCAGATCTATATGTACAAACAAAGAAATAGTTTTGAGACATGTTAGTAAGAAAAAAATGAAGCAGAATGGTTCAAGCAACAAATCTTTTATGTGAAGCAACATACAACCACATATGTAAAATGTAAATGTATAGCAAAAATACTGGAAAGTCCATCTGGTTAATGGTGAATACCCTCTAAGAGAAGGAAAAAAGGACAACGTCAAGTGAGACTTAGCCCTGATTAGTATGTTTTATTAGAAGGAAAAATATAGTTAACTCTACCATAATTTAAAACTTTTAAAAATAAAAGAAACCCCAATTATACAAAAAATTTTAAGCATCAACCCATTGACTTGGAAGTATGTGGTGACGATACTTCTGTATAGAATTAATTAGGTACACATTCACTCCAAATTTTAAGACCAAAGCAATAAAATATTTGCAATTATATGCACTTAATTTTAACAAATAAACCCACATACCTTCTGTTTGTTCAGTCTTAGCTTGGTCAATTGGGAGCAGACAGAGGAGGATCTTTAGGCAGCTGTGTCAATACCTGATATACTTAGTGTAATATTGAGTTTGTAAATATTCTCAAAGTTATCTTAATAATGATAGTATTCGTTGTAATTAATTGTCCAAACAACTGTGTTAAGCACTTAATATACATCACCTCATTTAGTCTGCACATATTAAAAACTTATAACATAGACATATTATCCTTATTTTATAGATGTGGAAACTGAGGCATAGGAAGTTTAAAACTAGCTCAACCAAGAGAGTACACAGCTAGATAGAAATGAAGGGCAGAGTAAATTCAGGTCTGTGTTTTGTTTTTTTTTTTTTATTTTGTATTTTTTATTTTTTTTTTTTATTATACTTTAGGGTTTTAGGGTACATGTGCACAATGTGCAGGTTTGTTACATATGTATCCATGTGCCATGTTGATTTCCTGCACCCATTAACTCGTCATTTAGCATTAGGTGTATCTCCTAATGCTGTCCCTCCCCCCTCCCCCCACCCCACAACAGTCCCCGGAGAGTGATGTTCCCCTTCCTGTGTCCATGAGTTCTCATTGTTCAATTCCCACCTATGAGTGAGAACATGCGGTGTTTGGTTTTTTGTCCTTGCGATAGTTTACTGAGAATGATGTTTTCCAGTTTCATCCATGTCCCTACAAAGGACATGAACTCATCATTTTTTATGGCTGCATAGTATTCCATGGTGTATATGTGCCACATTTTCTTAATCCAGTCTATCGTTGTTGGACATTTGGGTTGGTTCCAACTCTTTGCTATTGTGAATAGTGCCGCAATAAACATACGTGTGCATGTGTCTTTATAGCAGCATGATTGATAGTCCTTTGGGTATATACCCAGTAATGGGATGGCTGGGTCAAATGGTATTTCTAGTTCGAGATCCCTGAGGAATCGCCACACTGACTTCCACAATGGTTGAACTAGTTTACAGTCCCACCAACAGTGTAAAAGTGTTCCTGTTTCTCCACATCCTCTCCAGCACCTGTTGTTTCCAGATTTTTTAATGATGGCCATTCTAACTGGGGTGAGATGGTATCTCACTGTGGTTTTGATTTGCATTTCTCTGATGGCCAGTGATGATGAGCATTTCTTCATGTGTTTTTTGGCTGCATAAATGTCTTCTTTTGAGAAGTGTCTGTTCATGTCCTCTGCCCACTTTTTGATGGGGTTGTTTGTTTTTTTCTTGTAAATTTGTTTGAGTTCATTGTAGATTCTGGATATTAGCCCTTTGTCAGATGAGTAGGTTGCAAAAATTTTCTCCCATTCTGTAGGTTGTCTGTTCACTCTGATGATAGTTTCTTTTGCTGTGCAGAAGCTCTTTAGTTTAATGAGATCCCATTTGTCAATTTTGGCTTTTGTTGCCATTGCTTTTGGTGTTTTAGACATGAAGTCCTTGCCCACGCCTATGTCCTGAATGATATTGCCTAGGTTTTCTTGTAGGATTTTAATGGTTTTAGGTCTAACATATAAGTCTTTAATCCATCTTGAATTAATTTTTGTATAAGGTGTAAGGAAGGGATCCAGTTTCAGCTTTCTACATATGGCTAGCCAGTTTTCCCAGCATCATTTATTAAATAGGGAATCCTTTCCCCATTTCTTGTTTTTGTCAGGTTTGTCAAAGATCAGATAGTTGTAGCTATGCGGCATCATTTCTGAGGGCTCTGTTCTGTTCCATTGATCTATGTCTCTGTTGTGGTACCAGTACCATGCTGTTTTGGCTACTGTAGCCTTGTAGTATAGTTTAAAGTCAGGTAGCGTGATGCCTCCAGCTTTGTTCTTTTGGCTTAGGATTGACTTGGTGATGCGGGCTCTTTTTTGGTTCCATATGAACTTTAAAGTAGTTTTTTCCAATTCTGTGAAGAAAGTCACTGGTAGCTTGATGGGGATGGCATTGAATCTATAAATTACCTTGGGCAGTATGGCCATTTTCACGATATTGATTCTTCCAACCCATGAGCATGGAATGTTCTTCCATTTGTTTGTATCCTCTTTTATTTCATTGAGCAGTGGTTTGTAGTTCTCCTTGAAGAGGTCCTTCACATCCCTTGTAAGTTGGATTCCTAGGTATTTTATTCTCTTTGAAGCAATTGTGAATGGGAGTTCACTCATGATTTGGCTCTCTGTTTGTCTGTTATTGGTGTACAAGAATGCTTGTGATTTTTGTACATTAATTTTGTATCCTGAGACTTTGCTGAAGTTGCTAATCAGCTTAAGGAGATTTTGGGCTGAGACAATGGGGTTTTCTAGATATACAATCATATCATCTGCAAACAGGGACAATTTGACTTTCTCTTTTCCTAATTGAATCCCCTTTATTTCCTTCTCCTGCCTGATTGCTCTGGCCAGAACTTCCAGCACTATGTTGAATAGGAGAGGTGAGAGAGGGCATCCCTGCCTTGTGCCAGTTTTCAGAGGGAGTGCTTCCACTTTTTGCCCATTCAGTATGATATTGGCTGCGGGTTTGTCGTAGATAGCTCTTATTATTTTGAGATACGTCCCATCAATACCTAATTTATTGAGAGTTTTTAGCATGAAGGGTTGTTGAATTTTGTCAAAGGCCTTTTCTGCATCTATTGAGATAATCATGTGGTTTTTGTCTTTGGTTCTGTTTATATGCTGGATTACATTTATTGATTTGCGTATGTTGAACCAGCCTTGCATCCCAGGGATGAAGCCCACTTGATCATGGTGGATAAGCTTTTTGATGTGTTGCTGGATTCAGTTTGCCAGTATTTTATTGAGGATTTTTGCATCAATGTTCATCAAGGATATTGGTCTGAAATTCTCTTTTTTGGTTATGTCTCTGCCAGGTTTTGGTATCAGGACGATGCTGGCTTCGTAAAATGTGTTAGGGAGGATTCCCTCTTTTTCTATCGATTGGAATAGTTTCAGAAGGAATGGTACCAGTTCCTCCTTGTACCTCTGGTAGAATTCAGCTGTGAATCCATCAGGTCCTGGACTCTTTTTGGTTGGTAAGCTATTGATTATTGCCACAATTTCAGAACCTGTTATTGGTCTATTCAGAGATTCAACTTCTTCCTGGTTTAGTCTTGGGAGGGTGTATTGGTCGAGGAATTTATCCATTTCTTCTAGATTTTCTAGCTTATTTGCATAGAGGTGTTTGTAGTATTCTCTGATGGTAGATTGTATTTCCGTGGGATCGGTGGTGATATCCCCTTTTTCGTTTTTTATTGCATCTATTTGATTCTTCTCTCTTTTCTTCTTTATTAGTCTTGCTAGTGGTCCATCAATTTTGTTGATCTTTTCAAAAAACCAGCTCCTGGATTCATTAATTTTTTGAAGGGTTTTTTGTGTCTCTATTTCCTTCAGTTCTGCTCTGATTTTAGTTATTTCTAGCCTTCTGCTAGCTTCTGAATGTGTTTGCTCTTGCTTTTCTAGTTCTTTTAATTGTGATGTTAGGGTGTCAATTTTGGATCTTTCCTGCTTTCTCTTGTGGGCATTTAGTGCTATAAATTTCCCTCTACACACTGCTTTGAATGTGTCCCAGAGATTCTGGTATGTTGTGTCTTTGTTCTCATTGGTTTCAAAGAACATCTTTATTTCTGCCTTCATTTCATTATGAACCCAATAGTCATTCAGGAGCAGGTTGTTCAGTTTCCATGTAGTTGAGTGGTTTTGAGTGAGTTTCTTGATCCTGAGTTCTAGTTTGATTGCACTGTGGTCTGAGAGACAGTTTGTTATAATATGTGTTCTTTTACCTTTGCTGAGGAGAGCTTTACTTCCAACTATGTGGTCAATTTTGGAATAGGTGTGGTGTGGTGCTGAAAATAATGTATATTCTGTTGACTTGGAGTGGAGAGTTCTGTAGATGTCTATTAGGTCCACTTTATGTAGAGCTGAGTTCAATTCCTGGATATCCTTGTTAACTTTCTGTCTCGTTGATCTGTCTAATGTTGACAGTGGGGTGTTAAAATCTCCCATTATTGTTGTATGGGAGTTTAAGTCCCTTTGTAGGTCACTGAGGACTTGCTTTATGAATCTGGGTGCTCCTGTGTTGGGTGCATATATATTTAGGATAGTTAGCTCTTCTTGTTGAATTGATCCCTTTACCATTATGTAATGGCCTTCTTTGTCTCTTTTGATCTTTGTTGGTTTAAAGTCTATTTTATCAGAGACTAGGATTGCAACCCCTGCCTTTTTTTGTTTTCCAGTTGCTTGATAGATCTTCCTCCATCCCTTTATTTTGAGTCTATGTGTGTCTCTGCACGTGAGATGGGTTTCCTGAATACAGCACACTGATGGGTCCTGACTCCTTATCCAGTTTGCCAGTCTGTGTCTTTTGATTGGAGCATTTAGCCCATTTATATTTAACGTTAATATTGTTATGTGTGAATCTGATCCTGTCATTATGATGTTAGTTGGTTATTTTGCTCATTAGATGCTATAGTTTCTTCCTAGCCTTGATGGTCTTTACAGTTTGGCATGTTTTTGCAGTGGCTGGTACTGGTTGTTCCTTTCCATGTTTAGTGCTTCCTTCAGGAGCTCTTTTAGGGCAGGCCTGGTGGTGACAAAATCACTCAGCGTTTGCTTGTCTGTAAAGTATTTTATTTCTCCTTCACTTATGAAGCTTAGTTTGGCGGGATAGGAAATTCTGGGTTGAAAATTCTTTTCTTTAAGAATGTTGAATATCGGCCCCCACTCTCTTCTGGCTTGTAGAGTTTCTGCTGAGAGATCAGCTGTTAGTCTGATGGGCTTCCCTTTGTGGGTAACCCGACCTTTCTCTCTGGCTGCCCTTAACATTTTTTCCTTCATTTCAACTTTGGTGAATCTGACAATTATGTGTCTTGGAGTTGCTCTTCTCGAGGAGTATCTTTGTGGCGTTCTCTGTATTTCCTGAATCTGAATGCTGGCCTGCCTTGCTAGATTGGGGAAGTTCTCCTGGATAATATCTTGCAGAGTGTTTTCCAACTTGGTTCCATTCTCCCCATCATTTTCAGGTACACCAATCAGACGTAGGTTTGGTCTTTTCACATAGTCCCAAATTTCTTGGAGGCTTTGTTCATTTCTTTTTATTCTTTTTTCTCTAAACTTTCCTTCTCTCTTCATTTCATTCATTTCATCTTCCATCAGCGATACCCTTTTTTCCAGTTGATCGCATCTGCTACTGAGGCTTCTGCAATCTTCGCGTAGTTCTTGAAACTTGGCTTTCAGCTCCATCAGCTCCTTGAAGCCCTTCTCTCCATTGGTTATTCTAGTTATCCATTCTTCTAATTTTTTTTCAAAGTTTTTAACTTCTTTGCTATTGTTTTGAATTTCCTCTCGTAGCTCAGAGTAGTTTGATCGTCTGAAGCCTTCTTCTCTCAACTCATCAAAGTCATCCTCCATCCAGCTTTGTTCCGTTGCTGGTGAGGAACTGCGTTCCTTTGGAGGAGGAGAGGTGCTCTGTTTTTTAGAGTTTCCAGTTTTTTTGGTCTGTTTTTTCCCTATCTTTGTGGTTTTATTTACTTTTTGTCTTTGATGATGGTGATGTACAGATGGATTTTTGGTGTGGATATCCTTTCTGTTTGTTAGTTTTCCTTCTACCAGACAGGACCCTCAGCTGCAGGTCTGTTGGAGTTTACTAGAGGTCCACTCCAGACCCTGTTTGGCTGGGTGTCAGCAGCGGTGGCTGCAGAACAGCGGGTTTTCGTGTGACCGCAAATTCAGCTGTCTGATAGTTCCTCTGGAAGTTTTGTCTCAGAGGAGTACCCGGCTGAATGAGGTGTCAGTCTGCCCCTACTGGGGGGGTGCCTCCCAGTTAGGCTGCTCAAGGGTGAGGGACCCACTTTAGGAGGCAGTCTGTCCGTTCTCAGATCTCCAGCTGCATGCTGGGAGAACCACTACTCTCTTCAAAGCTGTCAGTCAGACAGGGACATTTAAGTCTGTGGAGGTTCTCGCTGGGTTTTTGTTTGTCTGTGCCCTGCCCCCAGAGGTGGAGCCTACAGAGGCAGGCAGGCCTCCTTGAGCTGTGGTGGGCTCCGCCCAGTTCGAGCTTCCTGGCTGCTTTGTTTACCTAAGCAAGCCTGGGCAATGGCGGGCGCCCCTCCCCCAGCCTCGCTGCCGCCTTGCAGCTTGATCTCAGACTGCTGTGCTAGCAATCAGCGAGACTCCGTGGGCATAGGACCCTCCGAGCCAGGTGCCGGACACAATCTCCTAGTGTGCCGTTTTCCAGGCCCGTTGGAAAAGCGCAGTATTAGGATAGGACTGACCCGATATTCCAGGTGCCGTCTGTTTCCCCTTTCTTTGACTAGGAAAGGGAACTCCCTGACCCCTTGCGCTTCCCGAGTAAGGCAATGCCTCGCCCTGCTTCGGCTCGCGCACAGTGTGCTTCACGGACTGTCCTGCACCCACTGTTAGGCACTCCCTAGTGAGATGAAACCAGTACCTCAAGCAGAAATGCAGAAATCACCAGTCTTCTGTGTCGCTGGGGCTGGGAGCTGGAGACTGGAGCTGTTCCTATTCCGCCATCTTGCAGGTTTGTGTTTTACAATCTATGTTCTTTATTTATAAGATAAAGAGCTGCCTTGAGTTTCAGTGATTAAATTCCTGATTAGTCCCTGTGACTCAGTTCATTTTCTTATGTCTCATTTTCTCATTAACCCTGTGCCAATATTATATCACAAGCTTCCAAGAAGAGGAGGTTCTTCCTAATGGCCCAGAAGCTATGTTTGCTACCTTACATTTTAGTGTCTTCCTTGTATCTGTCCAGCTGTGGGGTAATTTTGGACAACCCCTGAAGCTTCAGTACTCTGAATGTAGAGTTCTGTTTATAATACAACCTACTACCTAGATATTTGACCTAAAACCTCTGAGCTTGTTTCTCTCTGTGAATGTTAAAATAAAACACTATAGAGTTCTTCTTATGCAGTAGTTTTATACAATGTATTTACTCTTCCTGTCTGTCCCCATCATGATCTGTTTGCAATTTCTGTCAGAAGTCTTTCTATTACAAACAAATCCCCTTTCAAAGGAGCATTTTAAACTAATTTGAATATATCATTTAAACACAAATTTTACAGAATATAATTTCCCTGTTGTCAAAGAGCATGCTGTCCTCTCTACTGACTTGCAAATTTTCTTTTAAACAATATAAACTGCACAAATACAATAAATTCAATAAATGAAAAAGTCAAGAAATCGCACAAAAAATAGGAAAACCATTAACATATAGATTAACCCCATCAAAGGGTGATATTTGATGGGATATTCAATGTGATTCATATATCATCAACTGAAAGAGCAGAAGCTTTACTTCTGAAAAGCCTCTAATTCAGCAGTCAGCCTTACTTTCGACATGAAAAGTGTAATGTGAATGCAATGTGCATGAATGCCAATTACTAGGATAAAAGAGAAGCTCACAGTGATTAAGAGATTATAGTCCTTTGAAAGATGTAATTAAATGGCAGAAAGTTTCATTTCAGTAATTCCAAATGTATGGATTTATTTTTATTATTATTATTTTAATAAATTAAATACATGAGATAGTGAATCAAGCTTCATAGCTCAATAATTGCATTAGATAAAAAAATTTTATATTTTATATCATATATTTTATCAATGTAACTATTCATTGTAAGTTTTTCCTTTGATCAACAGAAATAATAAAAAATAATGTATTTTATTCTTAATACCCTTTACTGTTCCTTATAAAGGCTAGAATATGAATAAACTATAAAATACATGAAAAAATAAACATTAAAATATATTTTCTTAACAAATTTTATTCACATACTTGATACTTAGCTAGTGTCTTAAAAAAAGTGTTTACATCATTTACTTTAAAATTAATTTCCTTTGAAATCACTGAATTATTTCTATTGGAATCCAAAATTTCATGTACATGCAGTCTCATCCATTGTCTCTTACTTAAAATTCTGTCAGATATAAGTAAGGCAAGATAAATGAAATGACTGAGTTCTTAATAACAGTAATTCAATTCAGAGCCAGAACTAGCCACCTGATTCTATAACTCCAATATGGTGGTTTTCCCATTAGAATTTGATTTTTAAAATAAGAAAAAGAAATTATAAGAATACTATTAAGAAAATGACAATATGTGAGTTTAAAAACGCGTGAGTAAAAGAACAGTACTTAAACCCAGCCATGTCACATGGCAAATGGTTTCTAACAAGAGACCAATTTCTCTCATCCTTAAAAGTGAGCATAGGAGGACAATGGATTAAACTAAAGAGATTTTATTTAATCTACTGTCCTCAGGGTTTTGTATGACCAATTTCCCTCCCATGACCCTTTTCTATCCCACTGACTACATAATTTCTCATCTTTTCCTTTTTCTTTTCTACTTTGAGACGAATAAGAATAAATCACACTTTTCTCGAAGTATATTACTTAAATTTCTATTAATTGTAGTAGAAATGTTGGCTTTTCATGTAGAGAATGATAACTATAGAGATACAGTAGGGAAGTAAGCATAAATAAAAACAGAAAGATAATGAGAGACAAAGGGTAAACTTATACATAAAACTAGGAATATTATGTTCTGATATCATTTCAGTGTTTGTAATCTCACTTCTTATTTTATGAATTTGAATTACACAAAATTATATGAAATCATATGAAAATCAAGGAAAAAATTTATAAATGATTTAACTTAAATTACAAATAATTTCCTTTTATGACATTACAGCATACTGAGTTATTATATATGTAAAGCAGACCGTGGGGTAATTCTTCTGTTTCATGTGTCTATTTTGTTAGTTTACCTTTTATATTTGTAATTCCTTTTTAGTTAAAAAATGTCTTTAATCCTAACCTCTTTTGGAACATCATAACCTAGTGTGGGACATGTGTTATGTTTCATATTTTGATTGTGAAACATACTGATGTTCAATATTATGTTTACTCTTGGTTGTTAGCTGGATTTGCCAGTTAAATCAGTCATCTGAGGCAAGTTTAATTTACTGAGATAATCTGTAGCAACCCAAATGCAGAAAGATTGATGCATTTTGAAAATGTTTCAGCCAAAGTGCTTCTCAATAGTCTTGATTCCGTGAATTTTTCACTGACATGTTAAAAGAAAAACTTCTTTTTCCTGGAAATTTTCTGGGGAACACAGATCAAACAAGCAATGCCTCTGCTATGTTAGAGTTGCCTTCCATTGAGTTGAATCTAACCTGGGGTGTTTGAAAATGTTTGTATGATTCACCCTAATTTTTTAAAATTTCAAAGTAATGGAAATGTTGAAAGTGTGAAATATAATCAATCTCGTGCTCTTTACTCTAAAATTATCATCTATTACCATCATCCTACTTCATCTCTCTAGCTCTCCACATATGTATGTATATATGTACAATATGTTTGTACATTAATATTAATAATGTTAATAAAAATTACAAGTTTTTTTGTATCTTTCGAGATAATCATGATTTTTCTCCTTAGATCTACTATAACGGGTAAATATATAAATGTATTTTCTAATACTGAACCATGCAAAAATTTCTGGAATAAACACCACTTGGTCATTATATATTATTTTTAATATTCTGCTAGATTCTATTTATTTAGAAGTTTTGCATCCATATTTATCAGCGAGATCAGTCTGTAATTTTCTTTTATTGCACTGTCTTTAACAGGTTTAGATGTAAACATTTTACCTTCTTAATGAAAAGAATTAAGCTTTCCTTTTTTTATTTCTTTTATAGAAATTTACCTGTTTAAACCACTTCTACTGTAATCAATTTTTGTTAATGTTATTTTCTCAAGACATTGTTTATCTAGATTTGAAGTTCATTTTCATAGTTATGCAAAGTGGTCATAAAATTACTAATATACTCTCTTTATATTTATTTTATTTCTTCCTTAGCACGTATTGTTCTGTAAATTTCTAGTTTCTTCTTTTTTGCTTTTAAAGATTTGGCAACAATTTGCATATTATATAGATCTACTATAAATACACACACACACACACACACACACACACACACACACACGTATTCCTTAGCTACTGCCTTTATTTTTTCCTGGCAGTCTTAATTTCTGCTTTTACCTATATTATTTTCCTACTTATGTTTTATTTAGGTTGACTGTTTCTTATTTTATTTGAGAATATTTTTCATTCATTTTTCTTATTTTACTTTCATTAGTATGTGTTTATATGGATAATAAAATGCTATGATTTTTCTTCAACTCATGGCTTAAACTTTAACTTGTATATTTTGATTCACGTTTTAATTGTCAGTTTTAATATAAATACTGTAAGTGTTTGGTTTCTAATTCTCTTTTTGTTTGTTTGTTTCTAATTCTCTTTCAGCTATGAACGGTTTAAGAATTTTTAAATTTCTATGTAAAATGGCTTTGTCCTTTTTAATTTGATACTAATTTCTAGTTTTTTGAACTGTAATCAGAAAGTGCTACCAGTGTTACATCTGCATTTTGAAACTCATTGAAATTTTGTTTTTTAATTTTATATTTGATCATTGGATGTTCCATGTAAGCTTGAGAGAGTATATTCTTTATTATCACCTTGGAAAGTGTGATATATATTCACATAAATTAAATTATAATACTCTTATTTTTTGCCCACTTGACTCAGTGATGTGTTAACGTCCTGTGATAATAGTGTATTTCAATCTATTGCTGCTTCTATTTTTTGTAGTTTCCACTTTAGGTGGTTTCTGCCTTATTGGATGCAGAGATATTCAAAATTGCTTTGCTTACATTGAGAGTTGAGAGTGTTATAAAGTGTCGTTATTTGCTACATGTTAAGTTTTATCCCAGAATCTACCTTGAATAATATCAGGATCACAACCCCTGCTTTCTCATAATTTGCATTTTCTAACATACATTTGTCCATGCCTTCCTTTTTAAGCTTTCTTAATTTTATCATTCTTTGTGTGTTTTTTATATATAGTTTGAAGCTGGATTTTACTTTGTGTGACAATCTACACATTTTGTTTTTCTAATAGTTAAGTTAAATTTACACATTGATATTGCCGATTTGTTTGGACTCAGCTTGATAATATTTCATTTGCATTTATTGTTTCTATTTTTCTTTTCTTATGTGTATATTTTCTTTGCTCCTTTTTGTGTTACTTTTGGTTTTTAGGAAGCTACAATTTCTGCTCTAATTATATTTTTATACCTTATATATCTTTTATAATGTCTTTTTTTTCTTTTTTTTTTTTTTTTTTTTTTGAGAGACGGAGTCTCGCTCTGTCGCCCAGGCTGGAGTGCAGTGGTGCGATCTCGGCTCACTGCAAGCTCCGCCTCCTGGGTTCACGCCATTCTCCCGCCTCAGCCTCCCGAGTAGCTGGGACTATAAGCACCCGCCACCACGCCCGGCTAATTTTTTGTATTTTTAGTAGAGACGGGGTTTCACCGTGTTAGCCAGGATGGTCTCCATCTCCTGACCTCGTGATCCGCCCGCCTCAGCCTCCCAAAGTGCTGGCCTATAATGTCTTTTGATCACACTTTTCTTGCTAAGGCCTGCACTATTTGGTGTGGGAGCTTTAAAACATAATCTTTATTTTCAACCAGAAGACAGTCAATGATATTATTTTATTTCCCCTCTTTTATTTGCTCATTCTCTTCTTTAATCTTTCCCAGTTGCGTACTCTGGTAGAACATAAAACATTTCATTTAACTCCCTTGTTGGCCGTCTTCTTGCTTTTTGAGTCTTAGATACGTTCGCAGTTCACCAGTAGTTATCTTACATTTTCCCAGTAATTTCCTGGTTGTTAACTGCCCTCTTTTTCTAGATTCATCAGAAAGACTTAATGAGCACAGAATTACCTAAATTCTTGCACATTTAAAAGTCTTATTTTGCCTTAATATCTGAAGTGGCCTGTTTGGATATTAAATGTCTGCCTTGTACTTTCTTTCACTGAGTTTCTTGAAAATGTTGTTCAACCTGCCCTTCTTTCTATATTGCTATGAACAAATTTGATGCCAGACCAATTCTCTCTCAGGTAAGTGACTCGTCTGACAACACAATCAGATGACTTTTTTTTATATTAAAGTGTATTAATTTTATTTGGGTGTGCCAAGAAATTAACTGTTGTGAAAAAGTTTGCCAGGTGTGTACAATTACTCTCAATATATAAATTCAATTTCTCTTTTATTTGGGGAAAGTTTCTTGAATTATTAACAATTAGTTCTGTTTCTTTTTTGTTTTAACTCTTCAGAAACTTTAATAATTATATGAATGTTGTATCTTTTTGTTCTTTCATCCCTATCAGTTTCTCTATGAACATCATTTTACTTCTTCTTTATTAAATTTTTAAAATTTATTTTATTTTTATTTTTGTTCATTAAGGCATGTTCATCAATATGTAATTTATTGCACTTTATTATGTTTTAAATATTGGCTTTAATAAACTGTATAATGCTTTAATCAAAATTATTATCACTTGAGCACATTTGTAATCATTTCTCAATTTATTTTTTTCTTTACTTTCATTTTTACCTGATGATACATCATTTGTGATATATTTCTCATTTCTGTCATTTTTTATTTCCTGTGCCTAATTCTGGATGCAATGCAATTTAACTTATTTCTACAAATACTTCTTTAAGGATTGTTTGAGGCATTCTGTTGGGCTTTTCCTTTGCTTCATATTGCTTTGTATGTGTGTAAGGGTGTCAGGATGATTTTTCTCACAGAAATGTTTATTGTCATTTTCTCTTCTCTTCTTGTGCTTTACAGAGGTTTTGTCAGAAATTTTCTGTTTATTTGAAGACACTGAACAATAAGAAGTGATTCTAAGCAGTAAGCAGACAGGGTTAATAGTTTTGGGTGTCTAAGTTGGCTTCATACTTTGAGAGTAACTTTGTTTCTTAATATTGGGTGCTGTACTTTCATTAATCATTTCACCTTTTTAGTGAAGAGAATTTTTAAAAATAATTATTGTGATTCTTTATTGATTTCAGAGAGTGATTAGTTTCTGTCCCCTTATCCCTAGACGTATCTTACATATTTTTTTTCTACCTTGCAACCTAGCCACAAAGGTTGTATTTCCCCTCCAAATCACTTTCCTCTCTCTTGGAAGTGGTCCCCCTAAGTTTGCCTCCTCAGGTCCTGCATCCTCTTAAGTTCCTCTCATTTGGTTTTCCAGCATCCCATTTTAAAATTCACCTCATGTCAGCCCCGTTCTCAGTATTTTCTCATGTAGAGTGAGATGCTCTGACTTTGAAGGTAATTTTATCCTTATTTCAAAATGTTTAGGGTCTTGATAAAAGTTTTCTTTCCCGTATAGTCTCCACCATATTTTTCATGGGTTTCAGAGATGGATCTTATGGTGTAAAATTTTTCCCCACTTACATAGAAAGAATTTGTAGTACTCATTTATTTTTGTTTGAATTTTGCTGTAGAACTGGATTGAGTTTTAGCTCATATGGTTTTATATTTTTCTCTTTTATGATCTGGTTTTTAGATTATCATTAGTCAGCAATTATTATCCCAGAAGATCCTATAAGATTGTGTTTAATTTTTCTTGAAGTCATCGTCTACATAAAAACAGAATCTCTCTCTGTGAACATAGAAAATATATGACACATGAAATGTAACTATAGATTTAAACACGTTTATACCAAGAGGCAATAGAATTATAGAAAATAGAAAGCTTTTCAGAGAGAGACTCATAAATGTAAATTTTTTAAAAAGGAATTTGGAAAATCATATTACTAAAGACCAATTCCACAATCTTCTTCAAATTATTAAGTAAACATTATTACATCTATATATTAATGTGGTATACCAATTTACTACATTCATATTATTTCCTACCCCAAATATTTTGCCTGAAATTTAGAGGCCTTTAGCTAAATAATATCGATGATTATTCTGTTTGCATTTCACTTCTCTTTGTGAGTATAGTTAAATTTTCTATAATTTCTTAAGTTTCTGTAGTTCTACATCAAAAGAAAATAGGAAGCACATGTAATGATTCCTGATTTAATATAGAATATTTTACAAGTGAGAATACTATGTAACCAAATGTAATATTCACGGACTATAAAATATTCTGAAATCAACAGTGGCGTAAAGAGTAAAAATGAATAAGTACATTAACAAATAAAAATGTTCAAGGGCAGTTCAACAGTGATTCAGGCAATAAAGTTCTGCACTCAGTCAATAAATGTGTTTTGTTTAAAGTCTGCCTGGAACATTCAGCTAACCTCAGAAAGACTCGAAGCTAATGGACTATATCACACATTAATGCCGATTGCATGGCCACCTGGCATCTCTACAGACAATACAGCCAAAGGCCAGTACTCTAGTGGTTAGTAAGGCTAATGTGAGATTTCTAACAACAGAGTAATATCAGCAGGGAGTACATCAACTGGGCAGCTCAGAGTAAAAAACTACACACAGCCAGCTCCAGTGAAGTGCATCAGCATGGGACAAGCAAACGGAAAATGCTAGAAATGCAAAATCCAAGAAAAGTAAAAACAAAAGCTGCCTCAGATTACAACCTAAGGTCACTGATATGCAAAACATCAAATACTAGTATTTTGCAACTAACGATATTATGCAAAACATCAAATAATGTCCTGCACTCAAACACACACACATCCATAATTATAATAGAGGACATATACACATGCAACTTTTCTCAAGCAAGTGACCAAGACATTTTCTGTGTTCCAAAATTATACCATTATTCAAAATACTTAATGCTGATAATGAAATAATGGATGTGTTAGTCCGTTTTCATACTGCTATAAAGAAATACATGAGACTGGGTAATTTATAAAGGAAAGAGGTTTAATTGACCCACAATTCCACGTAGCTGAGGAAGCCTCAGGAACATACAATTACCGAAGAAGGTGAAGGAGAAGCAAGGAACTTCTCCACGTGGTGGCAGAAGAGAGAAGCAAGCAAGAGCAGGGAAAACTGGCTCATACATCCATCAGATCTTGTGAGAACTCACTTTCATGGGAACAGCATGAGGCAAACCGCTCCCATGATACAATCAATTCCCACCTGGCTCCTCCCCCATATGTGGGGTTTGTGGGGATTATTCAAGATGAGATTTGGGTGGTGACACAGAGCCAAACCATATCAATGGATATTCGTGATCAGAAAAGCAAAATTAACCTCAGAAAAATATAACACTAAAATGGATAACTGCGGTTCAAGAGATGTATAAAACAAACCATAAACACACAATGACCAAATCCTAGGGAAACTCCAGGCTGTTAGGAACTAGTTTGTGCAATTTTTTTGGAGAAGTGGTCTCAGCAGTGGGAAAATGGGTTGAGGAAGTGATTTTTAACTCTATCTTTATCTTATCCTCTCATTGACTGAAGAGTCACTGTCTGTTCCCATGCTAACTAAGGGATTTAAAATAGTATCAACCCTGCAGATCACTAGGTTCCCGTGGGGTGATACCATGACAATTCTAAACACTGCTGTGGTAAGATGATGAATGGAAACATAGGTTGACCAGTTGTCTTAGCCATCCTTTTCTCTAAATTCTCTCTTTAAGCTCTCAGGGCTGGTAGGTGGTATTCTAAAAGTCATTTTCTCCTTATACACTCCTCCTGTTGGAAATTTTGAAAATCAGTTTTGAAGAGAGAACTAGTTGGTGGAGGGGTAGCATACAAGGATACACAGTGATGGTTCTGGGATGCCTGTGTTTTTCCATGCCAGAGCCCATCGTGTCCTTCTCTCACTCACCAGTAGGGATATGGGCAGGGCTTCGACTTTGCTCCTCTCTATACACACGTTACCAGATACAATAAATCCAAACTCCAGAGAAGAGAAGGTCAAGGTCAATAACTAATTATCTGCATAGAATACAACCACTATAAAAGGTAGACAGGATGTTGACGACATATACCAGATGCAGCAGAACTATAGGAAAAGGAGACCAGGCATATAAAATAATACGTAATACCAAAAAGTCAAAAGATGATATTGATTATACAAACACAATTGCCAATGTGATCTGAAAGCACATATTTTTAAAACATACGTATAATTATATTTTAATATTTATGTATGAATTATTTCATAAACTAGTATTTTAATGAGAAAGAGGGCCCATGTTTTGTTACTTTTCTTTTTTGTTTGGCGTTTCTTTCTCCAAATGTATATTTGTATACTCCCACATACCCACACCTACACTCACCCACAGACATAGTTATGTAGTGCTGGGGAGAAAGGTTTAGTCACTCTTTATAAAAATGATATATTATTCAGAAATCTTTGCATATTTGTTAATCCAATCTACACTATTTGGTAGATATGCCACCAAGACAACTAACAACTGATACTGCCCTAATTAAAACTTTATATGAAATCTATTTTTGGATATGATGTAAAATATTGATCCAATTTTATTTTCTTCCTAATGAATTTTGATCTATCTACATATATTAAATCTGTTTCACACTGAATTAAAATAAATTTGTTATGTTTTAAGTAATAAAAACAGTAATGATCTATTTTGTTTCTCTATTCTATTATCTGATATCTATAAAGTACCACCTTGCTGTTCATATTTTTCATATGGTTCTGTTAGAATTTTTATATGTATATTTCTACTTTTAGGTACTTTTTCAGATCCAACAAATTGAATTGTATTAAATTTATATATTTATTTTGGTACAACTAAGATTTTTCTTATTTTGGATTTTTATTCAGGAAGGAAAAAGAATATTTTGTCTTCCCATTGGCTAAGATCATGTTTTAAGGTTTTCAACAAATACTATATTTTTCTTCATATTAATGCTAGCCCTTTTAAAAAAGTCATTTGCATCTAATATACATACTTTTTTTGGTCTCTTTTTTTAGTGGAACTTTTTTTCTATTTATATTTCTATGTGCTTAATGGTTATGGAGAAGAGGTATTGGATCCAAATGCTCACACAGAATTCTATTATTAATTAGAATTTTTAAAGTAGTATAGTTGGGCTTTCAAAGCATAAAATCCTCTCAGCAACAGAGAAAGATAGTTTATTCTAACTTTTCTGATAATTTAGCCAATCATTTGTTTGATTTATTTATAGCATGTATTAGAACCTCCAAAGAATACTAATATCAATGATGATAAAGGACATTATTGTTTTAACCTAATTATTTTAGTGTTTCTCTATTTAAAATGGCATTTGCTGCTCAATTTTGTTAGACTTTATTAGATTTAAATAGCCTTTGTTCTTATTTTGTTTAGTTCTTTTGTTAAAAATGACATTTCAGTTTTATTAAATGCCTTTTTCTCCTTAACTGATGTAAACATGTAACGCTGCCTTCATGAAACAAACTAAAAAACTTTCCATCTTCTTATATGTTTCTTGTGATTTAGAGAATTGAAACAATATTCTAGAAATAGTAGATTAGATTCAACTGTGAACTTTTTAAAAAATAATATTTCACTTTAAACCTTATTTATTTTTTGATATGATAATTGGAATGTCATGCTTTTTCATTTCTTCTTAACGAAATTTTGGCAATTCATATTTGGGCTTAAAAAGTCTTCATTTCTTTAGGTTTTAAATTATTTTTTATTGAGGTTGCAGGTAGTTTTCTCTTACAGTTTCTGGATTTTCTTTTCGTTTAGTTTGCCTCTACTTCCTGTTTTCTAATTTTATCTATTCTCCTTTTTTCTCCTGTCATTAGGTTCATGAGTGTTTTATCTATTTTAGTTATTGATTTAAAGAACATGCATTTGCATTTTTCTTATACTCTTTTAAAATTTTCTATTTCAAGCTGTAGCACCTTCCACAAAATATTAAATGGGTGAGTCCTTCTCTCTTCATTCTTTTATGGAAAAATAATGTTGAAATAAACAAGTAATAAAACTGGAAATTATCTCTACATCTTAAATTGGAAATAAAAACTCAATGTTTGTGGTTTGCCCCTTCTTTTTTTCATAAATTAAAGCATATAATATAATTTTCGGAATACAGTGGACCCTTGAACAACTTGGGGTTAAGAGAGCAAACTCTCCGCATAGTCAAAAATCTGCATACAAAGAATCAACTTTTTATTTTGTCAATTCACATGATTGCTTTCAAAATACCAATGTCATTTTTCATACAATTAGAAAAAAGAATTTTATGTTCATGTAACACCAAAAAAAGAGCCAAAACATGGCTAAGAAGAAAGAACAAAGCCAAAGGCAGCACATTACCTGGCTTCAAATTATAATTCAGGTGGATAGGAACCAAAACAACATGGTACTGGTATAAAAATGGACATAAAGATCAATAAAGCCAAGGAGAGAACACAGAAATAAAGATACATACCTACAACCACCATTTATTTACAAAGTCAATAAAAGTAAATAATTGAGAAAGGATACCCTATTCAATAAATAGTCATAGGAAAACTAGCCACATGCAGAAGAACAAAACTGGACAAATTTCTCTCACCATATCAAAAAATTAACTCAAGTGAATTAAAGACTTACATATAAGACCTGAAACTTAGAAGTTCTAGAAGAAAACATAGAAAAAAACTCTTCTGGACACTGACCTAAGCAAAGAATTTATGACAAAGATGTCAAAAGCAAATGGAACACTAACAAAAATAGATAGGACTTACTTAAACTAAAAAGCTTCTGCACAGCCAAAGAAATAATCAGCAGAGTAGACAACTTACAGAATGAGAAAAAAAATCATTACAAATTATACCTCCAAGAAAGGACTAATATCCAGAATCTACAATGAACTCAACTCCAGAAGAAATAAACAGTCCCATTAAATAGTGAGTAAAAGGCATGAACAGACATTTTTTAAAAGAAGACATACAGGTGTCCAACAAATGTATGAAAAAATGCTCTCAACATTAGTTATCATCAATTAAGTGCAAATTAAAACCACAATCAGATATTGTTCTATACCAGTCAGAATGGCTATTACTAAAAAGTCTAAAAACAATAGGTGTTGGTGCATGGATGCAGAGAACAAGGAGCTCTTATACACTGTGGGTGGGAATGTAAATTAGTAAAACCTCTAGGGAAAACAGTATGGACATTTCTCTAAGGACCAAAAGTAGAACTACTATTTGACCCAGCAATCCCACTACTGGGCATCTACCCAAAGGAAAGTCAATCACTACATAAAAAGGACACCTACACTGTTATGTTTATCACAGCGCTATTCACAATAGCAAAGTCGTGAAGTCAACTTAAAAGTCCAGGAATAGTTGAATGGATAAAGATAATATGATATATAAACAAAATAGAATACTATGCAGCCACAAAAATATGAAATCATGTTATTTGCAGCAACATGGTTGGAGCTGCAGCCCGTTTTCTTAAGTGAAATAACTCAGAAACAGAACATCAAATACTGTATGTTCCCATTTACAAATGAGAGCTAAACTTTGCTTACACATAGTCACAAAGATGGAGATGATAGACAATAGGGATGCCAAAAGATGGTGGGAGGTTGGAAAATGAGGGTTAAAAAATTGCCTATTGAGTACAATGTTCATTATTTAGGTGATGGGTATACTAGAAGCCCAATCCTTGCCATTAGGCAATGTATCTATGTAACAAACCTGCCCAAGTACCTCCCTGAATCCTTTTTTTTTTTTTTCCTTTAGAGACAGGGTCTTGCTTTGTCACCCAGGCTGGAGTATAGTGGCTCAATCACAGCTCACTACAGCCTCAACCTCCAAGGCTCAAACAATCCTCCCAACTCAGCTTCCCAAGTAGCTGGGACTACAGGCGCATGTCACCACACCAAACCCTACTAATTTTTGCTTTTTTTTTTTTTTTTTTTTTTTTTGTAGTGGTGAGGTTTTACCATGTTGCCTGGGCAGGTCTCAACTCCGGGGATTAAGCAATCCGCCAGCCTTGGCCTCCCAAAGTGATAGTATTAAAGGTGTGAGCCACTGTGCCTGGCCTCTGAATCTAAAATTTAAAAATAATTTTAAAATCCATGTACAACTTTTTGCCTCCCCAAAACTTAACTACTAATAGCCTACTTTTGTCTGGAAGCCTTACCAATAACATAAAGTGTTAATTAATGCATGTTTTGTATATGCCTCATATCCTGTATTCATAGAGTATAGTAAGCAAGAGAACAGAAAATGTTAGTAAGAAAAGTATAAGGTAAAGAAAATATATTTACTATTCATTAAGTGGAAATGGATCATCATAAAGGTCTTCATCTTCACTGTCCTCACATAGAATATGCTGAGGAGGAGAAGGAAGTGGAGGGATTGGTTTTGCTGTCTCAGGAGTGTCAAAAGTGGAAGAAAATCTACATATAACTGAACTTGCACAGGGCAAGCCTGTGTTGTTCAAGGATCACTGTATATTGTTATACAAAATTACCTATATTTGTAAATTGGATGAGAAGAAAGAATCTGTAGATTCACAAACCATTTAAACAATGGGATAACTATCACTCTGTCTGGTTTCTCATTCGTCATTTGTCTATCACTTTTGCTTTATTATTTAAGTTCTGAAACGGAGCATAGAGAATTTCATTTCCTTCAAGTGGCCTACCTGATTATAAGCATCTTTTACCTACTTTTATTTTCTAACCACTCATTTATACACTAACTTCTGCTTTCTACTGCTGTGAAATTTTACCTTGTTTATGGATATTTTAAGTATATGTTTCATTAATATTATGTATATTTCATGTTTCCACTCAAATTGTAAACATATATTTCATATGTTTCCACTCAAATTGTAAAAGTCCACTGTCAGTAATCACACCTATAGCACTACCGTAGTACAATTCTTTTAAATAGACATGTGTTAAGTGTAAATACTCTCTGTTTTGACAAGCAGATTTAGTCTACTCTTTTGCCTTGTTCTGTGGTAAGAGGTTGAACTACTAGCTCTTTCATGACTGGCAGTCATTTACCATCATTCATATAAGATATTTCA
Source organism: Symphalangus syndactylus (assembly GCF_028878055.3). Lineage (NCBI taxonomy): Eukaryota > Metazoa > Chordata > Mammalia > Primates > Hylobatidae > Symphalangus > Symphalangus syndactylus. The sequence continues at coordinate 107,013,288 of NC_072426.2, read as the reverse complement.
AAGGGAAAATAGGTTATATATTTTTTTACCCTTTCAAATATCATTTGTTCCTTCTCTGATGGTCTTTATTTATTTAGGTAAGTCCAAGTCTCACCTATGTCATTTTCCTTCTCACTGAATAATTTTTTTTTCCACATTTATCATAGGGCAGGTCTGATGGCAATATATTTCCTTACTTTTTGTTTGTCTAAGAAAGTATTTATTTATCTTTCAGTTTTGAAGGGTAATTTCACTAAATATAAAATTCTAGATTGGTGTTTCTTTTCTATTAAAATACTTAAAATATACTGCACTATCTTCTTGCTTTCATGGTTTCCAGAGAAGGCCACTCGTTCTTGTTTCTCTATAGGTCAGGCTTCTTCATCCTGCATCAGCCTTCTTTAAAGAGTTTCTTTTACTTTTGGTTTTCTACAGTTTAAATATAGGTATACTTTTGTTGGTATTATCCTAGTTGATATTATCTGAGCTTCCTGGATTTCTGGTTTGGTATGTATCACCAATTTGGGGATGTTCTTAGCCATGAATATATCAATATTTCTACTTTCCTGTCTTTCTTTCTTCTACTATGGTATTCCAATTGCACATGTGATATGCCTTTTGAAATTGTGTCATAGTTCTTGGATGTTTGGTTTGAGATTTCTCTCTCTCTCTCTCTCTCTCTCTATATATATATATATATATATACACACACACACACACACACACACACACACACACACTTAGATTTTAGTTTGGGAAGTTTCTGTTCAACTATCATTAAGCTCACTGCCTTTTTTTTTAAATCTGTTTCCAGTCTACTGGTGGGAATGCCCATCAAAGACATTCTTCATTTCTATCACCGATTCTTTCATTTCTAGCATTTCGTTTTGATTCTTTCTTAAAATTTTCATCTCTCTGTTTACATTATCCATCTTTCCTTATGTGCTGTCTACTGTTTCCAGGAGAGCCCTTAACATAATCATAAGGTTTAAATCATTTTAAATGCTGCCCAATAACCAAAATCTCTGCCATATCTGAGTCAGCTTTTGACACATGCTCTTTCTATTCAGACTGTTTATTTTCTTGCCTTTTAGCATGGCTTGTGATTGTTGTTGTTGCTGTTGTTGTTGTTGTTGTTGGAAGTTATACAAGATGAGCTAGGTAATAAGAAATTGAGTATACAGGCCTTTAGCTTTTAAATGAAGTTTTAAGTTAATCTGGCAAAGAATTGAACATGTTTTATATTGCTGTAGATGTAGTTATTGGAGCCTTCAAATTCCTCTAGTGTCCTGTTGCCTCATCCATTGATTTTGAGTTTGTATATCTCTTTAGAGAGAATATGTGTCTTGCTGCTCTTTCAGCTATAATTCACTGTTATTACAATGAAAGCTTGTTGGTGTGGTGTTAAGAATTGGGGAAGCAGAAGCATTCTAAAATTGTATAATTAAATCTTAGTTTTTTTGGTGGATCTATGTCCCTGTACTGCAAACTCACAAGTGTTTCTTAGCTTCCTTTCCTCAGATGATATAAGAAAGAAAGGTAGAGGAGGTTGAAGAGACAAACAGCAAGTCTTTGTTAGGGTGAATGCATGGGCATACTTCACAATGACTGCTCTTCCCCTTCCACGTACAGAAGCAGGAGGGGATCTTTCTTCTATTTTCACCATGATGACATGGTAGTGTTCCTGTAGGCAAAACTCATGAAATTGAGGTCCTGCCATAAAACTGTGGTTCCAGGAGTTTATAACTCTTACACTGTCTACATACAGTTTCCAGCTATTCTTCGAAATTACAATTTAAGTGCTCCTACCAGTTTATGTTCCCAGTAGCCTCTTTAAGTAAGCCATTCTTAACTGTGACTCTGAATTCTTTTTTTCTCTCTGGATTTCAGAGGGATGGTTTGCCCTGTAACTTCTGTTTTCAAGACAAGATGCTGATCTTTAGTGTGTTCAGTATTTTTTTTTCTTGTTGTAAGATCGGGAGTGATAATTTCCAAGCTTTTGCAGGGCTAAGTTGAAACTAAAGCCCCTTACACAATTTGTAGAACCAGAGTTTCTACATAAAATAAATGTTTAGAAATTTAAATGTATAAACATATTACTATCTTTTCTTCTTTATATAAATAATAGTACTACTATTCTTGAATAATTCTTTGAGTTTATATTTGTAGCTGACAGAATTTTTACTAGTTACATAGAAACCATTTAGAAGAAATGTGCAATGATTCTGTCCTTTCTATGAAACTTTTCAGAGAATTAGCACTTTTGGCATTGAAGTAGTATGCATATATCTATGGAAAAGTTATGTGTTGAATACAGTGTTTACAAGCTAAAGTTGTAGGCAATTATGAAATAGTTGAAAATCGATACTCACTTATTCCTTTAGTCAACATTTATGTATGTGACAGGATAGGACATTTCCTTTTCTCTCCTCTTGTCCCAGATTTACCTCTGGTATGCAGTGTAAATATGTGCCTGTGGATGCACCTGCACATGTGTATGCACACATACTCAATGTAGTATGGCATCACATTTAGACCATGAGTGGTGATCAATATTAGCATGAGAGTGGTGTTTTTTTTTTTTTTTTTCAGTAAGGGGCTTTACTTAATGTAATATGAGAATTTCTCTTGATCTGCCAGGATGGCACTTGAATACAAGAAATTCTTGGATCTCTCTTGTAAGCCAGAGGTAAGGGCAGTTAGGAGGCAGAACCTACAGAGAAGGCAGGAAAGAAAAAGTGAAAGTGTGCAAACTTCATCAACATGCAAATAAGAAAACAAAGCAAAGAAAAATACATATTCTGACCAGCATCTGATGCTCAAGTGTATCTGTAATTAGACAAAATAATCATGAGATTTTTAAAGGAAAAATTTGTTCCAGACATCCTGTCAAACTTTGTAGGACATAGCAAAATAAAATTTACAGAGTGTTTAACATGTCTCAGGAGCTGTGAATACAAATGTTGACGAAAATGGCCTTCACATTCCCCTCAACTTGACTAAATTTTAGACTTTTTTTTTTTTTTGCATGATGATACTCCCCTGACCTCCCTTTTCTTGGAGCATTTACTTTCAAAAACTTGCAATTGTAAATTCTTTTTCTACGTCTTTGAGATGTAAATCTCCCAGCCTTCTGCCAGTTTTACAATCCAGAGTATTTTTCTCAAAGGCTAGGGAAGCATCCCTTTGATATATAGTTATTAAGGAAGACAGGGCCCTTATCTCCCAGTCTCTGTGGGAGCATAGGCCCCTGACTCCTATAAGCACCAATGTCAGTTAACAGATTGCCTACTTGATCAAGCTCCTCTTCAACATCCTCCAGTATTTTTTAACTAGCTTGTCCCAGTGCATATAAAATCGCCCATGTTTTGTTGCAGTGGAATTGGGTCCAATCTTGAATAAAGTCTTCCTCTCCCGTTTACCTTCATCTGGGGCAAATTTTCCTTAAAATTATAGAACATTATATAGAAATTTTTTTTTTTTTTTTGAGACAGAGTTTCGCTCTTGTTGCCCGGGCTGGAGTGCAATGGCGTGATCTCAGCTCATTGCAACCTCTGCCTCCCGGCTTCAAGCGATTCTCCTACCTCAGCCTCCCAAGCAGCTGGGATTACAGGCATGCGCCACCACGCCCGGCTAACTTTGTATTTTTTTAGAAGAGACTGGGTTTCTCCATGTTGGTCATGCTGGTCTCGAACTCCCGACCTCAGATGATCCGCCCACCTCAGCCTCCCAAAGTGCTGGGATTACAGGCATGAGTCACAGTGCTCGGCTAGAGCATTGTCTTTAAAACAACAAAATTTGGTAGAAAAAGGTAGATTAAAACTCATAAAGCAATAGAATAAATGTAACTGTAGCAATATACACCTATTGTAAAATGGGAACGCAGAAGGGTGCCACCAATAATTGGTATGAACAAAGTGTAAAGGCTTTCTGGAAGTGAAACTCAAGGCCAGTTTTAAAGGGTGGCTAGTCCAGCAGAGGAGAAAGCATAAGCATAGATCTATAGATGTTACATGTGGTCAGGATAGAAGTTCAGACTTGTTTGAGATTAATAAACTAAATTAAAATTGAGGCTAACAGGATCACTGGGATCTATCACGTAGGTGATATGGAGAATGAACTTGAGGAGGGAACATTAGAGATGAGAAAATTAATCAAAAGTTCTTAAGAAATATTATAAGCTGGAAATAAAGAAATGTCTGTTTGGATGGAAAGTTACAGACAGATTCTAATAATACGTAAGATGTGGCTCATGTCTGTAATCCAAGAACTTCAGGAGGCCAAGGGGAGAAGATTCCTTGAGCCCAGGAGTTCAAGACCAGCCTAGGCAACAGAGTGAAACGCTGTTTCTACAAAAAATAAGCAAAAATAGCTGGGCACAGTGGTGCATGCTTGTAGTCCCAGCTACAAGGAGGCTGCAAAAGGAGGCCCAGGAGGCTGAGGCAGGAGGATTGCTTGAACCTGTGAGGTCGAGGTTGCAGTGAGCTGAGACTGCAACACTATACTCTGACCTGGGCAACTGAGTGAAAACACTATCCCCCATGAAAAAAAATTTATATTTTTATTTATTTTATTTATATTATATAAATGTATTTATATTATATAGATTCTATCTATAGATTCTAATATCTATGAGGTAGAATCACTGTGCTGTGTTAATTTAATGAATTTGGGCTCTAAGAAGATAGAGAAGAGACAAGAATGTTTCACTCTCCTTTTCAGGCTCTTCTTTTGCATGACCGGTAAATATTCACGTTATAAAGAGCTCTGTCATTGCCCTCTTTGTTTTCTATATGGTATCACACAATTCCAGTGGTCCTAAATATCTTCTATATGTTTTAGAAAGCTTGAAAGCTGAAATAAATGTGGGAAATTAAAGAAGTCACCGAGGACAATTTTTATATTAATGACTGCCTAGATAAGAAATGCTAAGTATGAGAATTATGACAGTGGAGTCTAGATCAAATAAACACATACATCAATGAGCTATTTATAGAATAAAAATTGGTAGCAGCATTTGGTATTGACAAAGAGACTAAAAAAATTTTTTTTTAGGTATCTATAATTTGCCAGGCAAAATCTAAATGTGTAATATTGTAGCCAATATTTAAGGCACCTATTATTATACTGAGATTAGAGGCTTAAAAAGTGAGATCTAATGAGTCACAGATTTGAATTTGAATCCCCAGTATTCCGCATGCTAACCATGAAACTTTGGGTAAGCCACTTAATCTCGCTCATGCCAAAAGCTTTTTCCTCCACTCTATATTATATCATTTCCTTTTTCTATATCTCTGGAGTTTCCTTTTCTGTTAATATGAGCTCTGGGCATAAAAAAACGAAGATGTGCACTTAGAAAATTTGACCTGGCAGCTTAAGTAATTTGCCCAAGGTCATTCAGTGAATCAGTGGTAGATATAAGGGTAAGAAGCTATAATTCCTACTCCAATTTCCTGCCTGAACCATTAGATAGCTCCATCTGTTTTGATTCCATCATTAATATGAAGTCATATTTCTGTCTCTTAATAGAAATGAACTGATCTACTGGCTAAAAGTAGAGTGTGAAAAATAATTTGCATAGCTTTAAATGCATCATTATTCCTCACAAATACAATTTTGTCGGTGGTCCTGTTATACATTTAAATAATTTTTAAAAAGTATTTATAATCCCAGTTTTTGATTATACCTGTAATTAAAAACAAACAAAGTTCTTATTAACATGAGTATCAAATGGAGCTTTTTATGCTAAACATTAAGTTAAGCATTTGATATTTTGATATGTCATGGCAAAATTTTGAAATGATGAAGTGTTCATTAATGCCTGCTTAACTTAAAAGTAACACTACATTAATTTGATCTGATTAATGTTAGCACAATGCACAGTGATACATTGATAATGACTGGCCACTTTTCTTAAGCATTAACCAGCATGTTATTATATAGTAAATGAATTGGATAGCTTCTATAATATCACTGTTCATTATTAATTCAGTTAATTAAATGTGTGTAATACAAATCATTAATAACTTGATAATTCACCTCTCTTGGATGTTATCAAGTCCTTTCAGTATAATACAATCCAAGAGAAATTAAATTTACAAATTTAAATGTTTCATGTTCATGATACCTATTTCACATGATTTAATGCAAAATAATTTTTCTATTTTGAGTGCTAGATTAGGATGTTTCCTAGATACTTGCAAGCTTCAAAATATTATATCAGAGTTTGTATTATTACATTTACTACTTTAATCTTGTTTAACCAGATTTAATACGACATTTTTGATAATTTTGGTCTTTTTTTTTTCAATTTTCTGTGATATATTTTTCATAAAAGTAACTGAACACCATTTCTCCAAATTGCTTTTCTTTATAACCTGTTCCACACAACCTCCATACATTAGTCTGATCTCCCACTGCTATAAAAATACTACCTGAGACCGGGTAATTTATAAAGGAAAGAGGTTTAATTGTCTCACAGTTCAGCATGGCTAGGGAGGTCTCAGAAACTTACAATCATGGAGGGAGGCAAAGAGAAAGCAAGGCACCTTCTTCACAAGGTGGCCGGAAGGAGAATGAATGCAGGAGGAACTACCAAATACTTATAAAACCATCAGATCTCGTAAACTCACTCACTATCAGGAGAATAGCATGGGGGAAACCAGACCCACGATTCAATTACCTCCACCTGGTCTCTCTCTTGACAGGTAGAGATTATGGAGATTACAATTCAAGATGAGATTTAGGGTGGGGGAAACAGCCAAACCATATCACTCCACATCATTATTTTATCTGCCAATTGCCTTTAAATGCTAAGTACCAGTGACAGATGAATTCAAACTTTCAAAAAAAAAAAATATAAAGATTTGCATCATTTGTCAATAATGGACTTCAAAATAGGCCATTAGAATTTTATTTCAGTTGGATGTGTGAGTCTCACAGGGAGTTGAATACATGAGGTCTGAGCAGATTTGGGTATTGGTAGTGTATAGTGGGTATGACATGCCTACTGTGTAAAAAAATCTTCTGCTGGATTTAATGAGGACAGACAATACACTTCTTATGTTTTTAGACACTAAATATTTGTTGGATTACATTCAACAAGGACATGTAAGACATGCTGTAGCTAGAGTTCAGACCTCATAACCGTATGTCCGTCCAAGAAATGATTGCAGACCACAGGCTTTGTAATTACTCTAATGTATTTCTACCATCCCTCAATATAGAGACAACAGGAATGGCATAGTAAATTTTCCATGACCCTAAGGTAAATGTTTCTGTAAGCAAGAACAAACAAATCATATTTTAACTTATTTTATTTGCAAACATTGTATCAAACACAGTCATCAAAATATCCACTAAAAAGGGTATTCCCATTGTCAGTGAACAAAGTATTCAAATTGTTTTAATGCCATTCTATTTATGTACAAAATCGACATCCCTTACCTTTTGTTTATTTTTTATAATAACAAGTAGATTTCAGGCTCCTGCCAATAATTATTTACCACAAGAGGGTCTACCCACAAAAGACATGATATTTTGCTATAAATATATGTTATCTTGCAAAATATAATCCCAGTTTGTCTGCAAGTGTGCCTCTTTGGAGTACTATGTCTAGTACTCACATGTGCAGATTTCTATATCTATCTCATGAGCCTAACTTTTGTAAACATTTAAAATGAAAGTCAAGTCTATATGCAAGAACAGTCATGAACATGCGTCTTTTTTCTTCAAAATGATATCACATTTTATATTTTTTCAATATAGTATGATAGGTATATATTTTATAGGTGTATAACTTGCAAAAATTGGTACTTAATAATAGGAAGAAAATGCTGCCAGGTATACCAAACTTGCTTTACATAAAATTTTCAAGTAGAAAAACAGAAATGAGTTTAGAGTAGAACTTAAGATTTAAAAATATGTTGTCACCAAAGATTACTGAATAGACTTTGGTGAAAGAAAAACTTCAGCCCAATTAAATTTGAAGGTGTTTAATTGAGCAATGAACGATTTGGGAATTGGGCAGCTTCCCGAGCCAGAGAAGGCTCAGAGACTCCAGCGCAGCCACATGATGGAAGAACATTTATGGACAGAAAAAGGAAAGTGGTGTACAGAAAATAGAAGTGAGGTACAGAAACTCCTGGATTGACTACAGCTTGGCATTTGTGTCATTTGAACACAGTTTGAATAGTTGGCTACATTTGATGAAAACTCAGTGATTGGCACAAGTGTAGGCTACGATCTGATTGCCCTTCCACTTGTTCTAGTTCCTGATGTACAGAAAAACCTCTAGGCCTAACTTTTCAATATGTAAGGAGGCAGCTTTAGGCTAAACTTGATTTAACAACTTTAATATTACACTCAGCCATTTTGATTGACTACATGGTTCTTTGATTTATAAAACTTTGTCTACCATGAGGGAAGAATGTAGTTTAGAGTTCAAAATCAGAATCTAAAATAGTTAGTGAAACTGGAGTAATTACTCTGGAGCCTGAATTGAATTGGCAACTTCACTATATTATTAAGGTTACTCATTAAATGATGACTTATTAAATGATGATTTGGTGCAGTATACTATAGCTCTACTGAAGCAGTCTCTTTAATGATGGGATTTGAGGATCTGCATTTTTAACAAGTTCACCAAATGATCATGATACATGATAGAGTTTGCGAATGATCCTTCGGAAGATATCTATTATAATGTGTTTCACATATAGTACAATTAATTTAATACTACTCATGAAATTGAAAGTTAAAATTTACCAGTCAACTTTCTGTATATTCTGGTGTCATACTTGATGAAGCTCACTGCTTCTTCATTAGTGAATGATTTAAACAAATACTGATTCATTGCCTACTATATGTGTGGCAATGTTTTCGTCACAATGTTATAAAGTGAACAAAAGAGATAAATTTTTGGTTTTCATAGAAGTTACATTTTAATGGTGAGGAAGACTGTAGATAATAACTACATATGAAAATAACTAGGTTTTAGTAGACAGTGATAAGAGTTATAAAGAAACATCAAAAACAGAAAGAACTCTAGACTTATCTACTATAAAAAAACAAAGACCAAAAAAATTATACAGTAGTCTGATCACAACAAACTTTCTTCCTAATCCCCAAACCTTACTCCCAATCTGAAAGAAAAGAAGACACATTTATGGGAGAATGGATTAAGGGACAACTCTACATTAGCAAAGACAGGAAGAAAACACAGACTAATATAAGTATTGCACAAATAACCAGATGATATGAGTTTGTGTTGTAACAACATACTTTATATGCATTGAGATTTTGGGTTGGTCAATAAATATCTTTGAGCCAAAATTTTTTCATGTGCAAATGGAAACAACACTCCCTGTTCTGTTTAGCTTATGGACGTAGTTTATACAATTTATCCTCAAGCCAAAAACGCGTTAAATAAAGACAAAACTTTATTTTTTTATAACTTAAATTCTGTCTCAACTCATCATACAAATGTTGGCTCAAAACTTAATATCAGACAATGAATAGTCTTTAAACCGTTTTATATATTTTCCCTCTTTGCTTCTTTGTCTTTTTCCTATATTCCCTGCTCTTACCTAGTATATAGGAATTGCTGGATATTCCAAAATGTTTATGTTCTTTTCATGATCCTTTATTACCATTATTCATTTCCTCTGGCGTCTAATGACCTATCTATAGTCACAACATCACATTTACCCTTTATTTCATGCACTTTGTGACTTAATGCTGGGTCCTCTGGCTTTCTCTCAGAACTTTTAGGCTCCTCTGTGAGGTGACTATCTACCCTAGGTTGCCTTGGACCACTAGATTATGTTGGATTAATGATTAATTCTGCACGCTTTCATTCTCAAAGTTTACCCAGTTTTGATGATAGATACTAACCTTCCTGTTTGACTAGTCCCTCTGAGCTCTTTTGAGTCACCTAGACTGGGAGCTTTTTCAGGTCTTCTCTAGCTAGACCTTTTCTGACATTATTGCAATTATACTACCCCATAGAATGATTACAGGATATTTTTTCTACAAGGTTCATCATGTTTTAGGGCATCAGTGGCAAGTGAGATAGTGTTCTCTCCACTCTATTCAAAGCAAACTCTGTCTAGGGTTTTACAACACTCCCTGCTGCCTGAGCAGAGGGTGACTGACACACCTGGCCCATTTTTCTGAAACGTATATCAAGAAATAATTTATTTCTTTTTCCACCTTGTCTACAAAGTTCTTTCTAGTTTTGCTTGGTAAGGAAAGGGGGAGATTGGCTCTTTCTTTCTTTTTTTTTTTTTTTTTTAAATGGCAGAGGCTCTAAGCCTTGATTCCTTTGGGGTTTTGCTTTTGATATGCAAAAACAGGCTTTCTGAATTCTAAAACCTTTTCTTTCTCAAAAAGATTTTTCCTTGCAAATCAAAACCCTGCTTTTCAAGAGTACTTAGATAGTTAGAAGTGTATAATTTGACCCTATTGTCTGTATCTGGCTACACTGTTCTGCCTCCGAGGTAATAATTCCAGAACACCTTAGCTTAAGGTATAGTTTTATAGGAGTTAGAGGCAACAGATAACAAAACAAAACAAAAACATATTTTTGACTGTGCGTGTATTTTTTTTTTCTAACGCATCAAATAAAGATCAGGTAAAATAATGTGTTAAAGGGTAGTTTACAAAAAATAAATAAATAAAAGTGGTCATGAAGTGATTAAATAGCAGAATCCAGAGCCATCATTATTGCCTATGATACTTGATTTATTAGAAAAGACATGCCATAAAGTTAGGTAAGAGCAAGGTTATTATTTTCACCTCTTGCACTAAGTAAGAACTTACTTCCAGCCAAAAGGATTAAAAATATTGCTCTCACTCTCCTAAAAAGCAGAAGGCAAATTTCAGGTGTAAGAATGCAACCAACAGACAGAATTCCGTCAATCACAGTGATTCAGAATTTTCAGGTTAGAGACAGAGGTTAAGAGATACAGCCTCACCATTAAATAGTAAAACAGGGAGCCAGGATTTTGCAGAATACATTGGAGGGAAGCAAAGCTATCTGCAGAAGACAATTGATTAAGATGTGGTGTTTTAAAGACTGTGCTTTGACCCTGTGCATAAGCAGACTAAGTCCCCTGAGGCAGACAACCAGACCAGATGACCAAGCAAAAGAACTTTACCTGGCTGGGCGCGGTGGCTCATGCTTGTAATCCCAGCACTTTGGGAGGCTGAGGCGGGCGGATCACGAGGTCAGCAGATCGAGACCACGGTGAAACCCTGTCTCTACTAAAAATACAAAAAAATTAGCCGGGCGTGGTGGCGGGCGCCTGTTGTCCCAGCTACTCGGAGAGGCTGAGGCAGGAGAATGGCGGGAACGCGGGAGGCGGAGCCTGCAGTGAGCCGAGATCGCGCCACTGCACTCCAGCCTGGGCGACAGAGCGAGACTCCGTCTCAAAAAAAAAAAGAACTTTACCTGAGTTTTCATGAAGAGATTTCTAAAATCTTAAACAAGAAGCATTAAGGACAAATTTGAAAAATAAATTATAAAAATTACTGAACTAAAACATTAGGAGAAAATTTGGATCATGGTATCAGAACCTACTGCATGACTTTTTCATTAAAAAATAGATATATATTTAGAAATTCATGTGTTTCTCGTTTCAATTAATGAAGTCAGTCATTTTTGAGAAATTATTTTTTAGTTTTCATAAAGACAACAACTTTCAGTCAATATTATGCATAGATATTTGGGTGAAGGGTTTCTATCTAACCCTAATTAAAGATTTTTCTCACCTAACATAGGCTAAATCAGTTAATTGGCAATTACCAACTACAGTTCAATTTTGGGCTCTGTGCTATACTTCTGAAAATATAAAGTACTGAATAAATAAATAATACAATATACATAAAAAGATCATCACATTAAAATATTTGAGTATGACCCATTTAATGTTACAAAAGTTTTCTTTTAACTTCCACTTCACAGAAGCCAGTCTAGAACTGTGATATGGTACAGACCTTGTTAGAACAAAATTAACTGAATGTGAGACAGCAGGGCATTCTTCTTTCTTCCATCCAGAGTCTCTGCATTTTCGGTATTCTATGATAAAGCTATGAATAGACAACCCTGCTTCTTGAACCCTTGACCTCATATCCTGTAAGTGGATAAAGTATTAGTACATCAATATTTTATTGAAATCCTATAATAAGCAACATATGCATTACATTTCTTAGATAAGAAAGAGACCATTTTAGTAACAGGAATTAGCACTCTATTGAGTATGAGATGACATTTGACTCTGTGGGTCATTCTTTATAAATCAAAATTTATTTAGTAATAGTAAAGTAGAAGAATGTGGGTAAGAGATCAATAAATAATGTACACTGTTCTGGCTATCAGAGACACAAATAGGATTCAATCAATCATAATGAAGTTTATTTTTCTCATATAATTCTAATTTGTTTTTTAAAAGCAATACCTGAAATGCTAATGGTAAGCAGGGCAGTAAGGGACCTGCAGAGGTGAAGTTACATCCCTGGGAATGATTATGCATATCTATGACTATAGATGGCAAAGATGATGTTTTTTTCTTTTTGAAACCAGAGGCTTTGTAAATTGACTTTACATAATGATTGCCTTTAATAATTATGTAGATATCAGTCAGACATAATAACCTCCTCCTTCTTTCTATCAATTATTTTTTAGTTTTCAGGAACAAGCTCAAGTCCTAGTTCCTTTGAGGCATTTGATTTGTTTTGTCTCTTCTGACCTCTAGTGATCGCTGTGCTCTTTAAACTCCATTTTAGAACCACACCATTTAATCTTTGTTTTTACATTGTACATTTTTATCCTTAATAGTATAACGAAAGCTTACAATGTTGCATCAGTATAACCATAAGCATTTTGAAGTCAGTGAATATGCCTCTGATTTCCTTTTATTCTACAGCGTACCCTGCACTGAGTGTTGCATAAAAGTTGCACAACAAACATGTAACAGAAATGACTGGCCCTTACTATGTAAGTAATATATGGCTAAACCCTTTGCTTGTAAGGCATGGCTCCTCAGATATTTCTGGGCAACATTCTTGATGTTTGTAGGCAAGATAATTATCTTTTTAATTGGCATTAATGTAAGAAATAATATTAGAACCATGTCAACAATGTAATTTCTTTGATGGCACTGCTCAAATGCAGCTCACTGCAAGAATCCTCCTCTAATATATTAATTTGGGAATCTCTGCAACTTCATAAGTAATATAAGAGGAACGACCATATATGACGTGACAGGTTTTGTGTTAGTGTTGGACATTCGATGGTATTTAAAATGGCTATGCTTTATGCCTTATAATTCATAACACTTTAGTAAAGAAAACATATTAAACAATTGCAATGAGTGAAATGTACAATATGTTAAGTGAATTATATATCGGAAGGCCCTTTTCAGGTTGTTTTGGTCCAAGAACATCCTTATGAAAAAGCAATGAGTAAGCTCTGGCTTGAAGAACTAGAACTAGGCAAAAGATGCAAAAAGAAAAATGATATGCGAAGGAAGAAAAAAATTATTTGTGATCTAAAGGACATGAAAGGTGAATTCAGACTGAAGCTTAGTGCAGAGGAGGAGAGTGTGAACAGAGGGTGACATAGTCATTCTTTAGTCATGTTGTTTGTTGAAAGCTGCAATGTTTCAGGCACTCTGCTCCAGGCTGGTTATAGTGAAACTTGGTATCCATTGCCCAACATGGTTTTTGTTCTAATGGAGTTTAAAATCTAATAGTAAAGATAAATATCAGCAAAAATATTTATTTTGGAATAATTTAGTTGGATTCTTTCTAAGCTTCAAACTGAGATAACTGTAAGAGAAAATGTTATACTTATTTTTAAGAATAAGACAAAGATTAAATCTACATTAGTAATATGCAAAGATGCAACAAAGAAACTGCCTTAAATTGAGCAGTCAACAAAAGATTCCCTGAGAAGGAGTAAGAAGCTGAGAGAATTAAAGTAAGAGAAGAGTATGAAAAGGGAGATATAGAGGGAAAGGCATGTGGAAGGATCTTTGGTAGGAGGGAGCATATTTCTAAGAAACCAAAATTTGACCAGTGTGGCTGGAGTACAGCAAACAAGATGGAGAATGCTTTAGGAGCCAGATTATGCAACATTTTCCAGACCACATGAAAGACTTACATATGTAAAACGAATCTATAGTTTACATGTATTTTGTTTCTTCAGAGCATAGAGAAGTCATTGGAGTATTTTAAGCAGGAGTAATGACATCATCAAATTTGCATCTTGAAAAAATTATTAGAACTTCTTTTCGCAAACTGATAGGAAAAACATTCCCAAGGAATTGGTGCTCTACCGCTAAACTGGCACAGTAAGTCAAGAGGAAACAAAAGTGTCTAAAATAATATAATTCATATAAAGTCTTCCTCAGCGGGGGAAGGGTCTGAGAGATAAAATGTTTAGAAGTGAATGAAGAAAGGAAGGCCTTAGAAAGGAAGTTCTGTTGTTGGTTTCTCCTGCCCCATGATTTCAATGAGCAAGATCCCAAGGACGACTGCTTTAAAATTTAAGATCAGAATGGGATACAGTCATTTTTAAGAATAAGGAAAATTTTAAGGCAAATGCACAAAGTTACTTTCTTACCCTTTTTCATAGAGAAACAGAACATTTCCCAGTATCAATTAATTACAGGCAACATTGGCAGTTTAGGAAAATGAAGAGGGTCACCCCCCTGTGACGAGTCTCAGGAAGACAGACAGAAACCCAGATAGGCTTGAGAGCTTCAGAGAGAAGCAAATAAGGATATGCATGATGTATGCTTGGTTTTTGGAAGAAGATGAGAGAGAAAAGGGCTTGGTCTGAGAGAATCTCTGATGAGTCAGTATCCCAAGGCCCCAGTAAGTATAGAACAAGGCCCCAGTAAGTATAGAAGGAAATAAGAGAAGTCCCTGTATTCTGCATAAGAGGCCCAGAGGAGATAAGATAAAACTGCTGCCTTGAAATAATTTGTAAAGATACATCATATGTGCATCAATGTCTGGATGCAATTGTAGGATCCAGGTAATCCAGTGCTCCATGCAAGAAATGCAAGGTCATGCTGGTGCCACAGATGTCCTCATTGAGAAGGACTCTTTCTAGAGAATAATCACAGATCAGATGCTTCACCGTGATAAGGTTATGCAAAGGCCCCAGAATGTTGAGTCCATCCTGAGAAAGAATAAGGAGCAAGTAAATCCCGAATGGAGTAAAGGAAAAATTAGAGGTTTTAATTTGTTTTTTCACAACTGAAAACATGGTGTGAAATATCATAGTTATCATCCGTATGTGTGTCTGCCTATCTAGGATATAAGAGTATAATATTTTCATGTATAATAGGAAATAATATGAATAATATCAAATAATATGAATAAATATGAATAAAAATAGAGTAAGTTTATTTTAATAACTAATGTTTTGAGGGGCAAAAGGAGAGATCCAGTACTAACTACAACCTTCAGAGGAAGGTTTATGCCAACAACCTGGACTTCGAGGCTTCTACAGAGAACTTTTTGAAGCTCTACACAGAACCAAGAATTTGTGACCAAAAAAAAAAAAAATCTGGTTTTGAATGCTAAAGTGATGTTTATTGCCACAAAAAATAGATTTGGCAAGAATGCTTGACAGTATGAAGTCATATTCACATTCCAGAGGGTAAAACTTTTGTGTACTGTAGACAATAAACAGACAACTTGATATCATTATGACAGACCCTGTGCCTTCCACATTTTAGCTACAATTGTGGAGGAAGATAAGAATCCATGGGTATCCACTCCTAATGCTGCCTTCTGGAACTGGAAATCTGGGAGTGTGGCTATTGCTGAAGGGACACTAGGTCCTCTAACTGGGTGAAGGCAAGAGAATAGAGAGAAATGCATCTGAAATCAGGACCAGAAAGGGCGTGATGACAGCCTGAGCCCCCCAGGGCCTATAAAGGACAAGAGATCCAGGAGAAATATTTCATGCCCCTGAAAAGGACAAGCAAGATTGCTGGAGGAGAAAACTGGCAGCCTGAAGGGATCTCCTGATTATGACCAAGTGATTGCAGCCTCAGATATTAAAGTGGACCATTTGAGCAGGAGGTCAGAAAAAGGCATAATAGATTCAGTGATGCACCCTACTCCCAACACCTCCCCAGGGGAGGAATATCAACAGCTAAAAATAGGTATGATAAAGCCCCAAAGTCACAATGGATAATTGGATATATTAGCAGATATTTGTTTAGGAGAGTTCAAGAACACTCAAAACTCATATTAATCTTAGAAGCTAGAATCAACTTAGCATATAAAGAGGAGCAAGAAAGAAATTTAGAATTTGACTCGTAATGAATAAGAAATAAAGATATGAACAAATTTTAATGGAAATGACTAAATCAAGTTTTCTGCTTTGACATTTAGCTTGATTCTCTTTTCCAACCAAAATGCACTAAGGTTAGTTATAGGAAAATAAAGAGGAGGGCAAGGTGGCTCACGCCTCTAATCCCAGCACTTTGGGAGGCTGAGGCGGGCGGATCACGAGGTCAGGAGATCGAGACCATCCTGGCTAACACGGTGAAACCCCGTCTCTACTAAAAATACAAAAAATTAGCTGGGTGTGGTGGCGGGTGCCTGTAGTCCCAGCTACTCAGGAAGCTGAGACAGGAGAATGGCGTGAACCCGGGAGGCGGAGCTTGCAGTGAGCCGAGATCGCGCCACTGCACTCCAGCCTGGGCAACACAGCGAGACTCCGACTCAAAAAAAAAAAAAAAAAAAAAAAACAAAAGAAAAGAAAAGAAAATGAAGAAAGCCACATTTTTCCATGTCTTAATTTCTGTTTGGCCATGGATAGACTGTGTGGATTTTGTGGCAGGAGTAAATTGTGTTATCTGAAAAGCATCTATCTTTCAGATAAATATGTGCACAGAGATTTTATTAGGGCTTTCTCCTGGGATCAGCACCTGCAAACAGGAAGAAAAAGTAGAATTGTGCAGAGGAAGAAGTTGAACAGTGTTATAGCCTGAAAGAAAGCTATAACCAACACTACGGGCAATTCTGAAGCTAAGGTGAGTCTGAAATTTTCCCAAATTGGGTAAAAAAGGGCTGGACCTTGCTACTCTTATGTCAATTAGTAATTCAATGTGGCAGCCCCAGGGAGGAAGTGTGATCTGAGCAAAGAGGTTATCTTTAGTCCAAGCAATTTTTGGGGCTGAAAATTTAGAGCTTTCTGCAGGCAGCATTTATGGTCCTTCATTCCCAAAAGGCATTCTAGATGGCACATCAAATTATCCATCACAGTCTACTCCTTCAGCAGCTCTGATCTACTTGACTTGTATAAAAGGTCACCAAATATGAGCGTAGTTACTCCAGGATTGTGGTAGGAGTTTTCTTCTGGGAGAAATTTAGGTTAGTGGGATGAACGACTGTTTCTGTCATTTAACGGGTTTCAGCTATGCAACGCCCCTCATCACAATCCTCTACAATCTATGTTAGATTGCTCATACACTAAAGAAGTACTTTTTTGGTCTTGGTAGCTTACTGTTGATATATCATAGGCCCTCATCTCTGGGGGTTCAGAGCTTCTATTCATTACATATATCTCAAGCTGTGGCTGCTGCATTTGCTCATTTGTTATCAAAATAACGTAAGAGAGTACCAAGAGATCTGCAAGGAGATTACCTCTGTGCCAAGCCTACCTGTCCATGATGCTGTTGGGTAATAGATGTCTCAATTCCTCCTAATGATAGGCATTATTTCTCTCTTCCACAAGAGTAATAGCATGTCTTCTTTCTTATTTCCTTGGCATGTGAAACCCAAAGCACAACAGTAAGAGCTATAGCTTATATTTCAATGTAACTCTTGCTATGTCTCTTGGTGAGACATTCCCCCTTTGGGAACTGGAATTTCTAGACTTATATATCCCAGAGCTGAAGAAATAAGAACCACAAATTTCTTAAAGTGGGTCACTGAGAAGCAGAGTTGCTCATGTTCCACCACTTTGTTTCCAGACCTACAGATTCTACCTATTGGGATAGTCACATCTTTTAAAGGTCATCAATTTAACATGTACCATGTATCCTGGAAAAGGCAAAATGTTTCTATCAAGCCAGCAGATTCTGGGTGGAATAGAATGTCATAAAACCAATGGGTCACATCATGATGGGCCTGTCCCCACATCATCTTTGCTATAAAATGGATCCTTTGTTCACATGTGACATTATGTGGTATCCGTGCCAGAAGATCAAACACTCTGTAAGCCCCAATAATAAGTCTGACAAAAGACCTGCTGGCAAGAGGCAAATCCTGGTGCAGAATATGTATTTATTACTTTCAAAATAATTTTTCCCCTTTCATAGTTGTAGGGGTTTAGTATAGTCAACTTGCCACCATATGGACCATTGGTTTCCATTACAGTTAATACTGTTGTAGAGACTCACCATTAGTTTCTTTTTCTGGCATTTGGACAAGTGAAAGCAGCAGAAAGTTATCAGCTTTGATATGTGCAAACCCATGCCCTTGGATACATACATCGCTTTTGTCCCTGACACCATGGATTCTCTGTTCATGCACCCATTGTATCAGCACTGCTGTCACTGCTGACACCAAGGCTGACTGATGTTAATCAGTCAGCTTATTCTGTCTACCTGATCTTTCCATATCTCTTTTCTGATGAAGAGCCTCTGGTGTATGTTATCAAGCAATCCAAAGATCCGCTTATTTGGCGCCCTTTCTCTTAGGTTTATTTATGGTTTTCTACCCCAGAGTTTCTAATTTCTTTAATAGCTCTCTTGATTGGCCACTGACAAGCCAGAGAAATCATACATCACTGGCTATGAATACATAACCTTGGGTCACTTCTCTTTTCATACAGTGTGAATGACCTGATGTATCACCCAAAATTCTGACCGTTAGGAAAATTTTTTCTCACCACTGTCTTTCAAGGCTACTCCTGAGTTGGGCTGTAATATGTTTATCATCTAATCAGGTGACCTATCTGTAAAGCAAGGTCAGACATTTTTCTCCATTGCCTTGTGTCAGAAGATATCTCTTGTACAGATGTTGGTTTTCGGCTGAAGAATAGGCTCTGGTACAACAATGGTGTGTTACATGAGGTTCTAGGTCAACTATTTGTGTAGTCTGCTTATAATTCTTGGCCCTGCGTTATGACTTCTATTGTTATGAGTTGTTTCTAATTTGTTCTTGAGGTCTCTCTGTTGAGAGTTACCATAAGCCTAGATAGCCACTGTTCCCCTAACAGAAGAAAAGAAGGAAGGGTCAAGTTTGGGCATGTCAGTCAGGCGAGACACAAGAGGAGGTGAAATCAAAGTACATGAAAGAGAAGAAATATATTACCTACAGATCCCAGAGAGGTTAGGAGTCGGTATAGGAGCATGCTGACAGGAAATCTGGGAGCTGGTTTACATGACTCTGTTGTTGACCATTAGGTTTTATGATGGTCACCAACTGTAGGGTGTGTTAGATTTTGGATAAAGGCAATGAGGAACGAGCAAGCTATATTGCAAGCAACAACATAGGGAGGGAAAGTTTCAAGTAGACCAAAGATGTTGGGGTATAACCGGGTTTCAAACAACTTACATCAGGCCTAAAAATAGATGCCAAGGCAGCAACTATATTGCAAAAATTTACAACACTCTGTTTATGCTTGATTCTGTGTGTAGAATTCTAGTTTGCAAGATAATAGCTGTTGGTCCTGAACCATCCTTATAAAAGAATCCAGCTCATGGTAAGCCATTTTGACTGCATAGTAACTTGATATTTTATTAGTAGTCATTTCTCAGGACCTAGAAAAACATCAGGATCTTGTTTTTATAAGGTGTGTAATATTGCACTGTGGATGTCATAGCCTTGCTCCAGAAATCTAGGAGCCTGATTTACATATTTCTATTGAGCTTGTGAGAAATTTCATACAGGATCTTTCCCCATCATTAATGCTTCTAATACCATAGGGTCTGCTGAGCCATGTGGCATAATAGGAAATGCTGCTTGTAGCACAGTATGGATATACAGTTGCCTCACCTAGTATATAGCTCAGAATAATATTTCCAGGTGTGGAATATGTTGACCAGAACCTAAAGAAGCCTGCCAGGCATTGTACTTTCTTTTTTGTGGTCAGAAGTAACAAGTACAATAACAAATTATTTATTTTCGAAAGGATCCCACACATGCCTCAAAACTCTGAACACACTTAAACATTTTACTACATAGCAGATCTTTAAATTTGCCTAGGGTTTATCATCCTCTTTCTGGAGCACATATTCTTCCCAAGGACTCCAATACACATGGCATTACTTGTTCATCCAGTCCAATCACATGATGTCATAAAGATAGTGGAACAATGAGATGTTCTTTGAGATGTCCAACAGGGTCAGGTCCCCTCAAAATATATTACAACAGAGAGTACAAGAGTTAACATGGTCCTAGGAAAAGACTATTACTAGGCAGTGTTGTCCAGTCCAACCAAGTGTGAACTGTTTCTAAAAATTATAATTTCACCTAACCAGTGATCACTTAATATATACTTGAAGTTGCCAGGCACGTCAAGTACTGTATAATTCCAGTGTTTTGAGATGCCTGTAATCCCAGTACTTTGGGAAGCTGTAGTTGGAGGATCACCTGAGGCCAGCCTGGGCAACACAACAAGACCCCATTAAGCACTTGAAGCCATTTTGATCTGCTTTAGCAAAGATTCTATTTGTGGCAAAACCACTCCAATTGAAGCTATGATTTCATTGATTTTACAATAGTCTACTATAATACTCTTAAGATCCCTCTGGTTTTTGCAAGAACCAGACTGGCACATTAAACAGAGATACAATGAGGATCATCACATCTGAATTCCTTAGGTCTTTAAGTGTGACACTGACTTTTGTCATCATATCCAGGATGTGATATTGTTTTATTTACCATCTTGGCTAGTGGGGGCAGGGGAAGGTCTGAAGGTTCTACGTGGACTTTTCCAATATCTTTTAACTCACACACCAGGAAATCAACACGTGGTTTGTGCCAACCACCAAGTATGTATTTCTCATTATATATTCAGAGACCGAAGAAATCATCAGCATGGATCTGAAGACTGTATTTGTTACCTGACCTCCTCCATATGCCATCATTCTGATAAGGAGCCACAATGACACTACAGATCTTAAGGTATCAATGTCAAGTCAGACACTGTGGCCAAAAATCCTTGAAATGTTTTTCCCAGCATGAAAATACTCAGTCATGACTGGGCACAGTGGCTCACACCTGTAATCCCAGCACTTTGGGAGGCCAAGGCGGGTGGATCATGAGGTCTGGAGTTCGAGACCATCCTGGCCAACATGGTGAAACCCTGTCTCTACTAAAAATACAAAAAATGAGCCAGGCGTGGTGGCACACACCTATAGTCCCAACTACTCAGGAGGCTGAGGCAGGAGAATCACTTGAACCAGGAGGTGTAGGTCGTTGCAGTGAACCGACATCACGCCACTGCGCTCCAATCTGGGGACAGAGTGAGATTCCGTCTCAAAAAAAACAAAAAAGAAAAAAAATACTCAGTCATATGGCCACGGGTGCTTTGAAGAAGACCTGAGGGAATAATTACCATGTCCACTTCTCATGGCAATACAGATGGTTTTTCTTCTTGGGGACCTGGCCTCCCCTTCAACGAAGGTGCGTGGGTCTGAAAACTTGCTCATGACTGAAAATTGGGCAAGGAACAGTGACTTCTTATTAGTAAGATTGCTCATCCTCCTGTTCATCCATCCTTTATTTACTTTGAATTATAGATAAAGTAGTACTTGCATAGACTGCTAATCTATTTTGACTCTGGAAATATCAGCTTCTATTAATCATCTTTATAACTCTTTGTCAGTCAGCCCTCCCTGGCCCACATCTGATCTTGACACTATTTATAATTGTGTGCCCATCTTTTAACAGTTTAGCACTTCCACCTGGCCTCTGTGCTTTTAGTGTTCTGTCATTCCTGTTAGTATCAGTGAGCACAGTTTTATAAAGATATCTTCTCCCTCAAGTCCTGGCCTAGAAAGGGAAGCAACCCATGAGTATCTTAGTGAAGTTGGTTCCCTTCTTCCCAGCAGTGTTCTTGCTGATTTGGTGAATAGTGTAGCCTTTGTGTTCTCATGTGTCATATAGTCTTCTGGATGTTTTTACCAGCTGTATTAAAGAGCCATCCTAGCACAACTATGTCTCTGAACCTTTTAATCCTTTTATATCTGTCATTCGAATTCTGGCATTTCTTCATTCAGTGTAGACCATCATTTTCCCATGTTTCTAGGAATCTTGCTAGAAATATCTTCATACTATCCTCTGGTGTTATACCAGGGTGTTCAATTCTGTATCCCCAGAGAGTGATCTCAAGTCTGTAAGAGTCCTTTATTTAACCATGTGTTCTCTCCCTTGGTCAAGCACCTTCAGAATGTAATCCCATGTATACACCACACCTGATGAGTGGTTCCTGCAGCTTCTTCGAAGTAGAGCCTACTTTCTTCTCTTATCAGGCCTAGCCTTGGCACTCAATGGATTATGCTATGACCTAAACTTAATAATAAGAGGAGAAAACAGCAGCATATCCTAAAGGAGATGCATATTGTCTGGTAGAGGAGATCTTCTGCATTGCTTTCTAGCAATGGGGGGATACCAGTTCAAGAAAGTAAGAAACAGCTCTTATGCAATCACGGATAATTCCGAAGAATCTTAGAATTCAAGATTTTTATTTGCACATTGGTGTTTTCATCTCAAACAGATTCTGACCTTGATATAGCTGATCTGCCTAGTTTTAAAACTTAAACTTCTTTGGGGTTTAGCTATTCTTATAATTGAATATTGGACCTGAAACTCAGTTCTCTGTGCCCTTAGAACAAGAGACAAGATCTTCATTATATACTACTAAAGAACTGCTCTGGGTCTCCTACTTAACTTTTAATTCCTAATTAATCACTCAGATTTCTTCTCTTGTAAAACACAGGTTAGCAATAGATACACAATTCCACTGTCCTTAAAGTACCATTTCTCCACATTTCCTTCATATTTCTCAAATACCAGGTATATGCATCAGTTAATGCATTCTTCTTCACTTGTCTTCCATTCCAGATTACTCAGAGTGAGAATCTTAACAGTTACACTGGCATCTTGTGCCAAGAGTTTCTTTTCTACACAAGCATTAGTGATAATGTACTTGTGGATAGCTGACAATGGGTGATCCAGCTCTAAAATATCATGCTTATATGTCTGTTCTCAGACCCCTGGCACAAATTTGGCATGTTGAATTCCCTGCATGACCAATTCTAACATATATATAACATATATATGGTTTATATATATATAAATATATATCAATTTATAGAGGGTCTATTATGAAGCATTCTTGAGATTGATATTTGTATAAAGAAATAGAAGGAAGAGAAATAAGAAAGGAGAAGCTGAGCTGTGATGCAGTCTCCATGGACATTTAGCCAACTCTATGAGTTCAGTATCTGGGATGACCTTTCAGCGTTGACTCAAGCTGGGAACTTTGCCTTTGTACCTGCATATTGATCAGTCATTACATATGGACTTCCCTGGGAGGTGGTGTGACTGTGGATGATGTGGCTTTCTTCATTGTAGGTAGCTCCACAACTATGACACTTACAGGCTTTTTGTTTTTCCCCCACAACACTCATAGTTGCTTGAGGAATAAATCCTTCTTTTGTAAAAAAGGATCTGAAAAGCACATCACAATGTCCATTATGGTTTAAAAGATGAAAACTAAAAAAAAAAAAAACAAAGCCCTAATGGATTGAGATAAAAAGATATCTATAGATTGGAGGTCAGGTGAAATTGAAAAACAATTATGGTATGAGTAATAGAGGAACCTTAATATACCGTGTAAGACATTTTGTTTTATTCTTAAGGTAATAATGAGGATTTACACAATGAGAAAATGCTCTAGTAAATGTCCATTTTCATTTACTGTATTTTTCTTTTATAAGTTCACGTTAGACTCTAGCAGAAAGAATAAAAAGTTTACAAACATTTCTCTATGCCCTAGTTTGTTATATAAAATCAATATATTTAAATAAGCTTTATATTTGTTGTAAAGAGTCATACACTCAAAAAGACAAATACAAAAAACATATATTCAAATTACTGTTATAAAAATTATTTCCTTTGGAAGTATAATATTAGAAATTTCCCTCATGGATGAAAACTTTAAACATTTTTAAATTACTTGAAGAATTGATAGTTGATAATCAGAAATTATCACGTTTTTAAAAACAGCAGGAAAAGACAGATATGCAAGTGGCTGGTAAATATGACTGATGGATAAAAGGACACCTGTTATGTACCCACAGAAATTAAAAAAAAAGAACCAAGAAGTCAAGCATAGTCAAGCATTATCCTAGACATCCACATACTTTAAGATTTTAACTAACTAATGAGACAAAATAGTAACTAAATTAACTCCATTGTTAAGAAATTAAATTTTTATATTGGCAAAATTAAATGGCAATTCACCCTTTCCAGCAATAAAACATTTATTTTGTTCATTTATTCTATTCACTTAAATGTATCACACATTTTCTAATATTTTTATTAAATCATATAATTTTATTTAACTTTTTAATAACCATATCATATGTAATATTAGCACACTATGTTTATATGTAGTGTTGTGACCAAAGTTTGCTATCTGATGAATGCACTATTACAATATAAATATGACAATGATTCAATACTTTAAAATCTCATAAAAAGGTAGTTTAAAGACAATTATTTACATTGAATGATTTTAAGTTTTTTTCTAGTTATTATCTTTTGGTAGCTTTTTAAAAGCATGAATTTTGTAAATATAAAATTAAATAATTTAAAGGTGTTGTACTGACATTCAGTATGAAACAAATAAGATTTATTTGATCATCCAATCAAACCACTTGCTTTGTTCCACATATTGTTGTAAGCCTGCAGAGATTTTATGTGCGTTTGTGTGTGTGTGTGTGTGTATGTGCACGTGTGCGTGTGTGTGTGTGTGTGCACGTGTGCGTGTGTATGATCCCTTCTCTCATGGAGTTAACCTTCTACTGACAGAAGACAATGCAGCCGGTAATAAGGCTATAAAAACATAATGAAGGAAGGCAATAAGAATAGAGTATATGAGTCATAGGTGAGCTTTCTGATGATGGAATTTTTAGTAGAGATTTTCGGAGGGAGAGAATAAATCATGCAGATATATTTTGGTAAAAAAAAATTCTAGGGAGAGAGAAGACTAAGAGAAAAGGACTAGGTGTGGCCCATCTCAAAACAGTGACTAGTCCATCTCAAAACAGTGTAGAGACCAGTATGATTGGATTGATGATTGAAATTAATAGTATGTATACCTCAAATGTATATATATACATCTCTACATATATTTTATATACATGCTATATGTATATTATATACAAATATTTATTATATAACATATATATTTAATATTCAAACTTATTTTAGTGAAAGTCCTATTAAAATGATGAATGCCTAGTATATTTGAAGAATGTTGTGTAATTCTAATACATGAACTTGGAAAAATTCAAAAACATAGATCTTGTCTGTTTTAAACAAAAATATGGAAAATAATTTCTCTGATCTTAAGAATTCAGACTTACAGTAAAACAAACAAAAACTGAGCCACAATAAAATGTTTACTTCACTTTTATAGCCCTGGTGTTTCTCATATGAACTATTCTTCTCATAGTAGGGATATGAAATATTTTCTTTTCCTTTGAGATAGAGCAACTCAAGATACATGGATTTCAGAAACTATTTCACCGAGTCATTCAATTCCATTTATTTCAAATACCACTGCCTCAGGAGTAATAAATATGCAACTGCCTGTAGACACAATAAAGTATTTAATCTTGAGCAAAAGGTTGTTGAGTTGTTAAACATGAAAGCCAGAGAAAGTGCTTCTTTGCTCTGAGGAAAATAAAATTTTGTTCTGGATATTTGTGTCCAAAAATGAACAAAGAGATTAAGGCCAAATGTGGACATAGTCAGATTAAAAGGATTTATTGTATTCTGTGATGTTTTTAGGCTGACCCAGTAAAAGGTAATTCAATACTTTTCAGAAAGTAAATTGGTTGGAAGAAATAGATATGCAGGAATATAACTGTATAAATGCTAATATTTATATATATTTTAAGAGTAGATGTTAAATGTGGGATAAAATATGCTGAATAGGAATATTAGGTGAGCAGATAGTCTTTTTTTCACACCATTCCCTCAAGTCCTGCTCAAAGGAAGATAGACAAACTCATATTAAAAAGCCTAAAACAAAAATGATCTGTGTTGAGTTTCAAATGTGAGCAACTATAACACTCACCACAATCTGCATATGTCTTATAAAGCCTGTGCTCATGCCCATCCTCAAAAGAGTACTAGTGCACCTCTAAGACTTATACAAAGTGTTAAAAACGTTATTTTTCTTCTTCCTGGTCAACCTCAAAAATTCACTCTAATGACGATGAACATTTAAGATATGTTTTTTTCTCTTGTTCTACTTTTAATTTGCTTTGTTCTGTTTAAATCCTCAACTCATCCCAATGCTAAAGTTCATCAGGAAAAAACAAGTAGGGAGCATATTAGAGAAAACCTCCATACTGAAAAATGTCTATCTGATCAATGACTAATGAAAATTGTAACAGAAGTTTGCTCTTTAGAAATATATTACTATCGAATGTCCAATCATCCACTATCAGAAATAAATCATTACCAGATTTCTTATATCCATAGGTTCTGTGCTTTGAGATGTACAATATTGAAATACCAGCAAACAGGAGACATGATGAACCTAGAGGAACACAGGACTACTGAAAAAAGGACCCCTTCCAGTGTTATATAGACAAACTTCACACCATAAACTAAATTAAAATTGCATTATGAATACCTTAACATACATATATTATGGCAGTGAGAGTATTATTGAAATGGGAAAAGTTCCCTTATCCCCCTCGCAGGGCATGTGATGGGGTTGTGACTCACTTCTTCGGCACCCTGCTGCTCCAACCTCTACGGGGAGCATGCAGAAGGGCAGATTGTGGGGCTCCAACCTTACTGCTGCATCTAGGGGTGAATGCTTACAACTTCTGAAGCCCCAGTGGGTGTGTGTTACCATGTGCTCTTTTAGTTTTGCCATCCTTAGGCAGCTTGTGTTAGTCAGCTTTATTACAGCCCCCTGCCTTATCACAAGGACAGAGGGCTTTCTGTATCCGGGGGTTTCTTGCCTTGGTGTACTGGAAAAATCAGATCACACGTGGGTTTGGAGAATGAGTGCAAGGTTTTATTGAGTGGAAGTAGCTCTCAGCAGATGGGGGAACCAGAAGGGAAATGGAGTGGGAACGTGGTTTTCCCCTGGAGTCGGACCACTCAGTGGCCGGGCTCCCCTCTAATTGCCCAGGCCAAACTCCATGTAGTTCCACTGGTCAATGGCCTGCTGGCCTGCCAATGCCTGTTGGTGTGCTCTTGGCATCCTCTCGACGTCCAGCCACTTGTGTGTTCTTCTGCCAGTGTGTTCCTCTCAACGTCCAGGTGCTTGCGTGCGTGCCCACTAGGGTCTTGGGGTTTTTATATGCACAGGATGGGGGTGTGATGGGCCAGGGTGGTCTTGGGATATGCAACATTTGGGCACAAAGGCAGGAGTGCCTGTCCTCACCTTGGTCCATGGGCACAGGCTCAGATGTGGAGCCCTAGCCAGGGACCACGCCCTTCTCTTCCCAGCACTTCCCTGCCTCCTTTCCATATCATTATTAATCCCATTTTATAATCACCGGAAATAATTACAATAAAATTAGACAATAATTATGGTTAAATAAAACAATCTTCTGATTAACAATTTAATGGCTGGGGAGAGACTGGCAAAGCTAAATAAACTATTAGATGATTGCTTTCTCATTAGAGAGAAACATTGCCTGCTACCACTCTGTAAGCTGTAACCATTTGCACATGCTCTGGACTCTTCAAGTTAGCATAAAAATCACTTAGGAAGTTTACACTACATTCTAGACTGTGTTTAGCAAACCTTTTCCATAATGTGCAGGATAACTCTCCCGATGGCCTTGAACTCACCCAGTTCTCCCCACTTTCTCACTCGTAGTCTTCCAAAATAACTGAAGAATGTGCTGGAATGCAACATTCTGAGATATGGAGGAACTCACTGGAGCAGCCTCATTCTGTTCCTTTCCTTCCTAGAAACAGAATGTTCTTCATGGCCTACTATGCCATGAGATCCCCAAGGTATAAAACCCAATTCAGGCCACTCTCTGGGGTCCCTCAGGTGTGTTGCAAGTGGGGCACAGCAGTAAGACTCTATCTGCCTTGGAGTGGTGGGAAACCAGCTCATCATGAATCCTAGGCTTCTGTTGTCCCTTGCTGCCTATCTGAAAGTAATAAACCAACTTCATGTAACTTGTGGTATGCGTGAGTGTTCTGTCTCATTGGACTTGGGCTAGTAGTAAAAGTGCAGTGAGCTGAAGCCCAAGAAGAAATGAGCTGAAGTGGTAACCAGTGCACGGAAAACCTGTATCACATAACATTTATAAAAAGAGTAATTATTCTTGGCTTTCTATGAAGAATAGATATTTTAAATTTTTCAGGCTCTATGATCTCTGTCACATCTATTCAACTCTGCTAATATAGAACAAAGGCATTCATAGACAATATATAAATGTAGCTGTGTTTAAATTAAACTTTGTTTGCAAAACCACCTAGTGGGACAGATTTAATCTGAAAACCACAGCTTGCCAATTCCTGTGCTAGATTAATCTATACAATATCGCTGGAAATAAGAAGTAAAAGTCTCCCAACACCAGTCACATGAATGGAAATTAGTAATTGAGTCACATATACAATAATTAGTCAAATGACAACATCTGCTTTCTTTTTGAATCCTGAAATATTTCACTATTAAAACTTTCATTAAGAATAAGTCTCCCATGTGTATTCTATTCTTCTCTAAATACAACTAAACTTCCATAAGCAATAAGAATATCAGTACAGTGAGTTACATATGTATCTGTTTTTAAATTTAAATATTGAGGGTTCCACTTCTGGTATGGTTGAGTAAGTTTCTACTAGATCCAACCTCACACAGATCATTCTGAACAAAACACAAAGGCACTGGAGAGTGAACAAAGGCAGTAGATTACAGAGGCAAGTCAAATATTCATAGGAGAAAAAGGCTAGGCATAGGTTTGCTATTGCTCACTGGATTTAGTCTTTAAGGAAGACCTCTGTGGTACAAAAGTGATGGTCAAAATAATGATAGAAAATGAAGCCTTCCCAGCCTAAAGAAACAGAGGATAGAGTTTAGGCAACCATTTATATTATAAAATGAAGGGTGAATCTGAGAGAGGCATGAGCCAAGGTGAAGAAGCCCCAAATTCTGCATATAATCTATGCTGAATTTCTGACTTACGTGGGAACCACGGATACAAGAGACAACTTGCGGTTATCGATAAAATAACTAACCTGGTATTTGTGTAGCTGCCTATAAGACAAAGCTAAATGCCTGCTAAACACACAAAAAAACAACAATCTGTGGAGTAACATCATATTCACAATTTTCAAGATGTAATACAATTGTTCCACATACAAGGAGCTAGGAATGTATGCTATATTCCACAAAATAATAATTAATTTATAAAACAAAAATAAAATATCAGTAAAAAATGAAAGATCTGAATAGCATTAATGAATTTGAACTATTTGATGTGTATACAACATTTCCCCAACAGCAACATGAAATTAAATCTCAAGTAAGTGAAAGAAAATAAGATAAATGTAGAAATCAACAAAATAAAAAAAAATTATTCGACAAAGAAAATTTGTTTTGTTGTAAAGATCAACAAATTTATAAGCCACTAACTAGATTGATCAAGAAGATTGAGCAAGAAAACAAATTACTTGTATCAGTGATAAAAGAACAGTTATCACTAAAAGTAGTATGGGCATACACAGACTAATAAGACCATATTATGAACAATTTTCCATCAACAACTTAGATTATATGGACAAATTTCCTGAAAAGAGCAATTTACCAAAACTGAAATGAAACAAAGGACAAAATCCAAATAACCCTGTCTAGTAAATAAATTGAACCCATTTTCATAAACCTTTCAAAGAAGAAAACTCCAGGACCAGATGATATCACTAGTAAATTATTTCAATCATTTAAAGAAGAAATAACATCAAATTTACATAAACTCTGTCACAATATAGGAAATGAGAGAATACTCCTGAATTCATAGAAAAATAAATAAAATAATGCTAGAAGCTAATAGGTCCCCATGAGCTAAGATTCAACATTTATTAACAATACTCTAGAAAAGCAAATCCAGCAATACGTAAATGGGGTAGTGCATTGTAGCTGAGAAGTTTTGTCACAGAAATACAAGATCGAGTTAAGTTTCCAAATGAATTGATGTAATTCACTGTATTAACAGAATAAAGAAGAAAAAGTACAAATTTATTTTAATAAGTGTGAAATAACATTTGACAAAATTTTACACTTTTTCAAAATTAAAAATGTGTAACAATTTAGTAACATAAGGAAATTTTCTCAGTCTGATAAAGGAAATGTCATTTATGAAAAACCTAGGGCTAACAGCACACTCAGTGTTGAAAACTTGAACAAGAAAAAAATGCCCATTTTCACCAATTCTATGAATGTCTTAGACATTGCAAAAAGGTATGAAATAGAAATAAAAACAAAAGGTAAGAGAGGAAGAAGTAAACTTATTTGCACATGGCCAGCCTATTTCCATATAAAATTCTTAGGACTCTACAGCACAATTATTATAACTAACCAGTGAGTTGAGTGAGATATCAGGATACAAGATTAATACTAAGAAGCCAATTGTATTTTAATGTATTATCAACAAAAATTTTAAAAATGAACTTTAACAACTTCCATTGTATCATGGTCTAAAAACTTAATAGAAGAATAAATTTAACAAAATAAGTGACATGACATCTGTGCCAAATTTACAAAAAAATAGCAGAAATTAATGAAGACATAAATAGTGAGGAAAAACCATCATCATGAATTGTAAGACGCCATATTTTTAAAATGTGAGTTCCTCTCAAATTGATCTATAGCTTCAAAATAATACCAAGTCAAAATCTTAGCATTTTTTGTAGAAATTGACAATCTGATTCTAAAATATACATGGAAATACAAAAATCATAGAATATCTAAAGTGATCTTGAAACAACAAACCTGGAGGATTTAGACTAACTGTTTTCTAGCCTTATTACAAAGCTACAGTAATCAAGAGAATACAGTTTTGGCATAAGAATCAATCTACACATTAACAGAATAAAACAATCCAGAAATAAACCCATATTTACATGGTCATTTAGTTTTCAATGTTGGGACCAAAGCAAGCTGGTGGGGCAAGAAAAGGCTTTTCAATAAATGGTGCTGAAGTTACTGGAAATGTATATGAAAATAACAATTACCTTAATGCCTACCTCACATTCTATGAAAAATTTAAATTGAGAAGAAACATGTGCTCATACGTAAACCATAAAATATGTATTTTCTGGACTTGAAGAGTTAAGTAAATATATCTTAGACAAGTCACAGAAAATTTAAATAAAGATAAATTAGACCATCAAAATTAAAAACTTTTGCTCATAGATCTAAAACGTTAAGAGAGTAAGTAATGAAGCAACAGTCTATGTGAAAGTATTTGCAAAAGCATATCTTTGAGGAGGTACTGCTATCTAAGTATCATAAGATACTATGAAGATTCTGACAACTCAGTACTAGAAAAGACAAACATTCCAATAATAGAAAGAGGCAAAAACTTTAACCAGATGCTTCACAAGAGTAGATAAACAAATGGCTAATAAGCACTAGAAAAAGTGTCAAGAGTTCAATATCATAAGACTTCAGAGAAATGCAAATTAAAAGCATAATGAGCTACCACTAAATATCCACCAGAATGACTAAAATTAAAAAGATTTACATGAAGTGTTGGCAAATATGTGGAACAAACAGAACTTCCATATATTCTCGGTCGGTTTGCAAAATACTAAAACTACTTTGAAAACAATTTGACCATTGTTTATAAAACTACACATATACCTACCCTATGATTCAGCAATTCTAATACTAAGTATTTGCTCAAGAGAAATGAAAACAAATGTCGCAAAAAGTTGTACAAGAATGTTTGTAGCATCTTTTTTATATTAGTCAAGAACCAGAAACAGCCACAATGTCCATTAATAGGAATATTAACAAACCATGTTACATTTATACACCCATGTGTGTATGAGGTGGAATCTCCCTATGTGGCCCAGGCAAGAGTGCAGTGGCAGGATGCTAGCCCACTGCATTCTCCAACTCCTGGTTTCAAGTGATCCTTCTGCCTCAGTCTCCCAAATATCTGGGATTAGAGGTGTGAGCCATTGTGCCTGGCTCCCAAAGCTATAGTTTTTATTCAGCAATGAAAAAGAAACAGACTTCTCATATACTCAACAAAATGGAAGAATTTCAAGAATGTTACACTGAATAAAAGAAGCCTATGCACAAATGTACCTATTGAATGATCATTTCATATTTATGAACTTCTAGAAGAAACTAATTGAATATATGGTGAAAAATAACCATTAACAATGTTTGCCCGGCAGGATGGCAGAAATTGATGAGGAAAGGGAAAGAGACAGCTTTCTGGGGGTGATGATGACGTTCTATTAATCGGTAAGGTTTTATGTCATGTAGGTGTGTGCCAAAACCCAGAGAATGTATATTAAAATGTGTGTATTCCATTTTACATAAATTAACATAAAAAACCTCAACATATATTAAAGCCTATTTAATGATATACATTCTGGACTCAAGAAAAAATGGTCACGTCTTTTCTTTTTTTTTTTTTTTTTTTTTGAGACGGAGTCTCGCTCTGTCGCCCAGGCTGGAGTGCAGTGGCGCGATCTCGGCTCACTGCAAACTCCGCCTCCCGGGTTCACGCCATTCTCCTGCCTCAGCCTCTCCGAGTAGCTGGGACTACAGGAGCGCGCCACAACGCCCGGCTAATTTATTTATTTTTTGTGTATTTTTTAGTAGAGACGGGGTTTCACCATGGTCTCGATCTCCTGACCTCGTGATCCGCCCGCCTCGGCCTCCCAAAGTGCTGGGATTACAAGCGTGAGCCACCGCGCCCGGCCATGTCTTTTCTTAAAAATGTCTTTTGAAATGCATAAAAAAACGTAAGTTTGGTCAATGGATGAATACATGGATAAATACATGATAAATCAAACATAGTACAATGAAGATAGGATTTAGATGATGGGTATACAGAATGTCTAGAAAACGTTTCCAACTTTGAAAATGTGTATAATAAAATAATGAAACACAATAAATTATTAAATTAATGAGCATGCTTTGTGATTTCAGTTTGTACTCATAGCCTGGAATTTTGTCCTTTTTCAACAATTATTAGCTTGGGTTTGGCAGTAGTGCTGAATTAATAACAATAGTATCAATTGCTATTGCCTGCTGTGCAATTGTTCAAGCAAGGCATCTTGTACCAGTACTTATTTTTCTTTTTATGACAGGAAACACAGCATGAAGTCTCACGTGCAAAAACATGAAGTCAGTAGAAACTTACTATCCTGAATAAGAGAATCTCTCCTGGCTTGTTGAAAGTTGTATCACCTCTCTTAACTATTGGTATACATTACTATATGGGAAGGGATAATATATTAGAATATGTATTAGGAGGATTTTGTTGAAAGAAATGAATAAAATTATGATCTATTTCTCTTTGACAATTTATTTCATCAGAATCTTTTGAAAGTTAGAGATGATTCTAATTAAGGCTCATCTTGTAGCACAAAAATATATCAAGGGTCCTAAAAAAAATTTCCCTAAAGGAAGCTGTGATCTGGGTTGGTGATCTGCAATCTCGTCAAGGGCGTAGGGTTTTGAGGGGATTCCAATCTCAGACACAAAATAGAGGACGAGCCTGGACGCAGCCCTAGGCTTAATTACCTGGCAAAATGCCCTGCTTTGAGGATTAAGGTTAAGTATATAAAGGTGAGCTAAAATTGCTCTAACCTTGGAACATGGTACAAAGTTGCAAATTAGGAAATGAAATGGAGCTTTAAAGGTCATGTCAGGACTCTTTAGAAAGGATGTTCCACAGTGCATGAGGCAACAACAAATTATAGATTCTGGAGGATAGATCATTATTTATAATCGCTTATCTGTCTTGTATTTTTTGTCAGAAAGAAGGACCAATTTATTTGACTTGACTTCCAGACCCTTGGTCCCAGGAAAATAAATGGGGCCACATGATGGAGCACCGATTACTACGTTCAAGCTGCAGGGCCTAGGTTCAATCAGCTACCCTAATAGAGACTCGAATTCCTCCTTGGTAGAGTGGGGATAATAATGATCATAATAAAGTGTTATTGTTGGAAGTAAATTGAATTTCAAAACACTCTTTGAATTTAACACATAACATAAATATAAAGATTAATTATTTGAAATGTGACGTCAAAAGAAGATCCTTAAAAATTATGACATCTTTCCTCATTTCAAGACTCAAATGTATTTTTGCACATGTTGTTAACAAGACAAAATGGGTGGAACTCAGTGATTTGGTATATTTTCTACGTCTACAATCATAGCATAGGAAGTTTTAGTAATAAAAATTATTCTCCACAATATATTTTATTTGGATTACATAAATAACATCAAGAATTTCTTTAATATATTTTATTTTCCTAAAAATCTCTCATGAAGTTTCAAAATTACTTCAACCCTTCTGAGATCAGGATGTAAAAAAATGTTGATTTAATTAAGATTTGAGTGATCTCACAAAGATAACAATTTTCAAAAAGAAATTTTTAAAACAAAAGTCACTTATCAGAATTAAACATCTAAAAATAAATCTGCCTCATTGCTAAAATTAAGATTATATGACATGTATAACCAAATATGCTTTATTTTTTTCAATAAGTTGACAGATTTTTCTTTTTCACTTTAACTTTACCAGTTGGGATTATATCCTATGATCTATCAGTGCATTAGTTATGAAAAAATCGTAGAAGATGTTTGGGACAAATTGAAGTATAAGAGATGAGGAGATAGGATACTTTACAAAGTAATCTCAGAACCTCGTTCAGTGCTCTAGGAAATATTTTCTTTCATCACTGGGCCTTAATCCATTTTCCAACCTAGAACATTTGAAGCTAAAAGTTCTATCTAGGAAATTGCATAAACTTTTTTCACTTCTATATTGAAAACATTCACTTGAAGGATGTTGTAGGGTAGCAAAGAAGTAGTAAGGGGCTACTCGTAGAGTACAGTAGTCTTACTCCTTTTTAATTTGTTGTGGCCAACTATTTCTGCCACACCTGTGAAGAACTGAAAGGTTTGCCTACTGTTCATTTTGGGGGTTTCATTCACTTCTCCCCTAGTCCCTAACTTCTGCATAGAGAATGCTAGCTCCTAGCATTATTTGCAGGAAAAACAATTAACCACATTACTAAAATAAAGATGAATAATGTAATTTCCAACATCATCTAACAATTATAGATTAATACTATACTATCCATTTATACAGTCCCTTAATTTTATGGATCTATTTTGTGAAATAAATGTTTGCTTTCAAATTTCTTTTTCAACACAGATAATTTGAGTTTGGTAAAATGAGTTAGAATGTCACAATTTGAGTAAAGAAATGGAAAAGGATGAAAGAGACTTTTACTTTCCTTTTTATATATTTCCCTTTTCTAAGAGGAGTCCCTCCTGACGTTTCAGAAGCTGTATATTGTCTGGTGTTTGTAAACAAATGGGAATTAAATGCCAGCTACATGCCACATTATATTAACTGAAAGTAAAATCAGTTTAATTTTTTTCCAGTTGAATTCAATCTTTGTGACCCTTTGTCCTTCAGATTTAACAAGGAGAATGGAGTTCATTTAGATCAGAGAAACTTCAGAGAAACTTAGCATCACAGAAATAACAGACCCCTTTACTCATTGAGCCAGTATACTGTCAGAGCTAAACTGATAGTTTTATAAAAGGTTGTTTATTGTATTTAAATGAAATTTAAAAGCCTATGCATATCTTCACAGCTGAGATAGCTAATATATATGAAATAGAATTGTAATGTGGCTTTCTTGGAGAGTTCAGAAAAAATTTGTTACAAATAAGACTTTAAGTCTCAAGTCCAACAACATTAAAAAGTGTTTCTATAATCAAAATGAAAAGGGAAAGATATGAAACCTATTATTTGTAACTGAAAGCACCACATCAATGGCAAGAATATGGTATCAGTTTCATGACACCTATTTATATTATGCTTAATTACAAGGTCTATTGATTTTTATTTGGAAAGTGAAAGATTTTTAGTCAATACAACATCCCATCTTATCTCATAAAGTTGCACTAACGTATATGTAATACATTAAAATATTTTAAAATGTTAATTTTATTATTTAATTGATTGCTTTTAACATTTGACTATAGTAAGAGCATAAGAAGTAGAGTCCTGAAAGAAGAAGCTACAGTGATAAAATTTAACAGATTCAAAAAGTGATTTAATTGTTCTACACAAATCAGATTTAAAAACAATATTAAGTCTAAAGAAACCCTAAATTATATTATATATTTAAAATTTTTATTAACAACCCAATGCTTATAATTAATTACTTTAGAAAAACCTCAACAATACCAATACTGATAAAGAATTCTGCTCTTTTTTCAATTAATTGCTGGAAATTCCAAGTAAAATTGTCATAGACAGGAACATTTTCCAATGACTTGCCATCTCTGTGACACATAGTTTTAACATTCATAATCCCTTATAATATTATTCCATCCTAAACATCTGGAATCTACTTGCATCATGTTCCCAAGCTTTTCAATCTGTTTTTCTTACATTAAAATGTCACTTACAGCTTTACAAACCCTCATTTGATGAGGGTATTTAATGATCATTTTACATTTGAGACTAGAAAGAATCAAACAATTTGCTAAAAAGCACATGGCTACTAAGTGTTACAGTTACAATTACATCCAACTTTAAATTTCTTATGCCTGTTAGACAAATCTCAATTTCTTTGATAAACTATATTAGTTTGTTTACAAATTTTAGCCTTTATTAGAGAAATAATAACCTTTGAGAAATAGCATTAATTTTGACATTGCTTGGCTTTAACTCCTTATTTTCCAGAAGTTAACTGAAGGACAAATGATTAAGTGACTTAGTGCTGCTTAATGTTTCCTCTGCTCTTTCATTGTTTCTTTGTTTACCTTCTTGTTGAACAAAATTTCTCAGTAGTTACTTTAACAACGTGTTGCAAGTAAGAATACCAACAGTAATAACAACTACAGAGGAAAGAGAAATTTTGGCAAATTAAAAAAATAAATAAATAAAAACAAAAAACTCCACAGATTGAAGAAACAAATTCAAATATAGCTGGCCATGGTGGCTCATGCCTGTAATCCAAGCAATTTGGGAGGCTGAGGTGAGCTGATCAGTTAAGGTCAGGAGTTCAAGACCAGCCTGAGCAACATGGTGAAACCCTGTCTCTTTTAAAAATACAAAAATTAGCTGGGCATGGTGGCGCACACCTATAATTCCAGCTACTTGGGAGGCTGAGGTACAAGGATCGCCTGAACCAGGTAGGCAGAGGTTGCAGCAAGATGAGATGGCATCACTGCACTCCAGCCTGGGTGACAGAGTGAGACTGTCTCAAAAACCAATCAATCAATCAATGTATATATATTCCAATATAGATGCAATAAAAATAATTGCAAAGAGATTAAACTTATGAAAAAATACAGAAAGTCACATGGTGGAAAAAATCATTAAATTAAGAAAAAAACCCAGCTTTATGTGTATATAGGAAATGCAGTACATATTACATGCAAGGATATAGGAAGGTTGGAAATGGAAAGATATACTTGACAATTATTAAAAAGAGCTAGTATTACATAATAGCATTCCATCAGTTAGGCTGTTAAATCATTATTTTTATATTTACCCTGGAGAAACTACAGAAGTCAAAAAGAAGCTTATATCTGAATAAATCACAACCACACATACACAGACTCAAACACACACACTGATAGGGAAACTCCCTTGGGAATACAAATGGCTGTTCTGAGCGGGCCTGTGTGTTGCAGGGGTGTGCTGTGGGATAGGAGGCAGCCTAGGGCTTAGTGAATCCAGAAGCAGGAGTTAAAGGGTGGTTCAATGATAGAAGCCAGTGGTTGCTTTGGCATGTTTCCAGCATTACAGAAGACAATTATTGCCTGTGTACTTACCCCTATATCTGCAGCTATAGCCCAAGCAGCAGTGTTTGTGAAGAAATATCTAGCAGTGTATAATCCTTGGTGGGACTAAGAAGTTGAATGACATAGGATCAGATGGGATCATTAAATCCTCAACATCATTCCTCTACCCACTTTACTTTAAACTTTTTTTTTTTTTTTTTTTTTTTTTAAGAGACGAGGTCCCACTATGTTGCCCAGGCTGGTCTTGAACTCCTGAGCTCAAGTGCTCCTGCGGCCTTGGCCTCCCAAACTGCTAGGATTACAGGCTCAAGCCACTGCGCTTGTCTAATGCCCACTTTACCTTAAGGCTCCCAAGGCTGATTGTCAATAACTGTGTCTTCCTGTTCTATATTTCTTCTTTTTGGGAGTTTAAAGGTCAATCCCTGAAGAGCTGCCTTGTGAAACAAAATCAAAATAGCCTAGTCATCAGTTCTTTGTTATCTGTGGTATTTGGAGCCTCTGCACTGATTCACCTCATCTATGATGCTTAACTTTACCTGACAGACACAGACTGTACATAAGCTATTTCCCAGACACACCAGAAATAATGTTTTAACAATCATTTGGGCATCATTTAGGGCAGTCAAGTTGACATATAAAATTACCCATCACAACAAGTGTTTAATGTACTTAAAGCATAAAACTTAAATGTGGATTGAACAAAAACTTTGTTAGAATGATTCATTCCTTAAATTAAGACAACAAAAGTATATTTAGAATAGAAGTATTGCTATGTTCCAGAGATAGTAGTAGGCATAAAACATTTTATTACCTAGAATTTGTGTGTATTTTTAAGTTAAAAGCATGATTTTCTAAGAGACTTGATTGCTCTGTCTTATTATTTTATGACAAGATTGACTATAGATCTCTCGTAGAAGAGATGGCTCTCTCTTCTGCCAGCATTCTAGTTAAGCACACCCATCCTGCTGCCTGCTTCCCATTAACATATTGAACTACTTCAAATCTGTGGTTGAGTCTCGCTTTCTTCTGGTATCTATTCTCACATTCTTTCTCAGTAATAGAGCTCTCAATAACTACCCAGAGCAAAGCACCCGGAAGTTCAATGGTCATGTGGCCATGTTCTAGCTAGTAATATAAAGCAGTTATTGTGTGTAAAATTTAGAAAGTGTTCTTAAAAGGAGGCACTGTCTTTCGTTTCTCTTCTCCTCCTTCTCCTTCTTCTTCTTTTCCTTCTCCTTTTCATTCTCCTTCTTACTTAATCCTTCCTTCCTGTTACATTTTACGTAAGAGGTATGGGAGGGAAAGTTCAAGGAATTGTCTGGTATCATGAAGTAGAAACCATTTATTATCTCACAGTTTCTGAGGTTGGGAGTTAGGAAATGGTTTAGGCTGGGCCTGTGTTGAGGTTCTCATGAAACTAATCAAAATGTTGACTGTAGCTATGGTCTCATCTAACACTCAGGGTCCTTTTCCAAGCTTACGTGGTTGTAGACAGAATTCAGTTCCTAGCAGTTGCTAGGCTGAAGTGCTCTGCTGCTGGAGACTGCTCATCATCTTGTACCCTTCTCCACAACATGGCAGTTTACTCTTTCATGGCCAAAAAGCCATGAAAAGTCTCTACTGTTTCAGGTGTCTAACTAAGGGAAAGCCTAGAATCTTTTCAAAAATAGCTCAGCTAATTAAGACCTACAAAGGATATGCTCTCTTTTAATAACTTGAAATCAAGAGATTAGAGACCTAAATTACATCTGCAAAACCCCTTTTCCTTTGCTTATTCTATAAGTTACAATGACATCACCATTTTTGCCTAGATAACAGGATTATACATGGCATGTACACTAGGTAGCAGGAATCTCATAGCCAGTAGCAGAATTCTTCCTACCACACTGACAAATTTATGAAACCACGAAATAAATTATGGGACCAGCCATGGACCGCTGAAATTTGGGTTTCTTTTATACAAGAAAGAAATATTTATATTTTCCTTATACTGCTGCTATTGTGTTTTGACCACTTGTAGTCAAAGCTAATTCTCACTGATACAATGCTTATTTTCCCAGCCCTTTTACAGAAAACAAACAGCAACACCACATAGCTGCTCACTTCGGGCTCCTCATTTTCTCCTGAAAATGACATCTCCTTCCCTGTGACTTTGTTAGCTATTTGTTGGATAATACAACTGAGTTGGAAAACTTATATGTAACATTTTCTTCTCTTGTCTGTAAAACAAAGTTCTAGCTTAGACTTAGCTTTATTAAAATATTTTATAACTTTCCCTGACTTGGCTCAAAGTCATAAAAATTGACATTTTTTTTGACATAAATACCGGGGAAAACATTTGCATTATGTTTTCCCCTTCCCCCTTCAGCTTGTTTTCCTCTCACTTTAGCTCCCATTAATAAAAAACAAGATTATTGGCAACAATAAATGCAGGACATGAATTCAGCATATCATTCTAAGGGAGGAGTTCTAGTTTATCTCATATTTTTAGTACTCCTGGAATAATCTGCTGTTTAATTGAGAAAAAGCAAAACAAAAATATAAACATTGTAGGAGATAGGATAAAGCTGAGAATGTCTTAATCACCTATAATTTTTTTTCCATACCTTTCATGTAATTTATGGTGGTAAATGATGAACAGCCTCCCTTTCTCATCTTGCCCCATTGCCTTCGTGGAGGGTCTGCTGGTTGTATTTTTTTTGACTTCCTCACATTTTCCAGGACCTTAACTGTGAACTCAATTTTCAGACATTTCAGGATTTATGTTTATCCACACTGTCTCTGAGAAATTTTCCTTCATGAGCTTGAGTTCCTCTGAAAGTCAAAATTCCTAAACAGATAACAGCTTTAGATTTTTAAAAAAGCATACATGGAAATATATGATTAAGGCAAGCACAAAAACTGATGTGTGTGTATAATCCTGCCACTTCTATTAGCTTCCACAAGTCTCCAACTTTTGATAGTTAGCAATATTCCTGGGAAATACCCTAGTGATTCCCATCACATTTTTCTCATGAATGAATTGCACACACACTTTGAAGAAAGAAAACAGGAAGTAAAATTTGGGAAGGTTTGAATGAATGCTTCTAAAACAATCAACTAGATTTCTTGAAAAGAAACATGAAACAATGCTTTTGGGAAATAATGTTGGATATAATAAAACAAATGCTCACTTGGAGTTTATAAACCAAGAGAGTCTTTAATTCCTCAATGATTTCATCTCATAGAAATGATGATACTATCCTAAATACAGTCATTTCAGGATTCATACATTTTCACTATATTTATTTTTATTCAAAGTTGTTCTGTATCTGTAGTGAGCTTATGTAAATATTGAATTCAAGTTTATTTCAAAGTTTTCTTTAACATATGACCAGTAAAATTTGAATAGAATTTCAAAGACAAGGCAAAGTCCAGAAAACTGAAATGATGTAAAACCTGAAGTAGATGGATTTAATATTACTTTGAACATTAAATATACCTAAAAATTCAGTATTTTAAAAATAACTTTTTGGTATTTATAAAATTAAAAAACACTCAGTCCTTTATTTTCTTTTCAATGGCTACATATACATGATCTGTGAAACATATTAAATATGGTAGCCCCAGTGCATGCATTCATCAGTCATATCAGCTAGGGTTCCATTAGGAAAGCAAGACCACTATGGGTAAAAATCACTATTATAGAAATTAAGTCTTACACCATTTAAAGAGAAACTGAAGAATTAGACAATAAGGAAATGGGAAAAAAAGATCATTAAACATCCCTGTGTGGATGTAAAAGTCAGAGCTTTCAGGAAGCTGCTAGAGCAGAACCACGAAGCAGGTGAGTATTATTAGTTCTTTGTTGCTACTATCTCTGAGTTTATAGCTAAGTATCTAGTTGGTCCACAGGGCCAGAAATAGCTGAGGAGAACTGGTCATGGAGCAGGGAAAAGAGAACAAACTGCAACTGCACCTGTTTCTTCTCACTGCCTTAGACGATAAGTACTTTCAAAATGCGGTGCTTTTCGTTTCATATTCTCCTCAGTCTCAGAAGAATATCTCTTATGGCCAATTTTTACGTAAAACCATACAAGGAAGGAGACTCTGGGAAGTATCGGATATTTTCAGCCTAAACTGACAAAATACAAAATTACACACCAAACCTGCTGCTGTCCATCTTTTCAGGGTGAAATCTGCCTTGTGATCATTTAGCTTAAACAACACTCTGCACAGATGAGGAAACTGAGTGGCAGAGAGGATCAGATAATTTTCCAAGGACATACCGAGAGAGTTGATGCTTCAACTTTATGACTTTAAATCTCAGCTCAAGGTCTTCTTTACAAACACAACAATGTTAACTTTCTGCACTTAGGAATGGGACTGTAGATTAATTCAGTGTCACTGTAAAACTGATAGAGAAAAAGACAGTACTAAATAAGGCACTTTGCAGATTGTGTGGTACTAAAGTCTGCATAAATTTTCCTGCTAACTACTGTATCTTCCAGAAACAATGTAAAATACCTTTTTTCTTCTGTCAAGCTTCCATTTATAACAGATCATTACAAGAATTTTCTTCTAAGTCATTTTAAGGCATCTCATCACTTTATATTATCCTTGTCCATATTGTACTGTAAAAATCATTGAAGGTTAATGCATCTATACTTTGAGTGACCAAGCTATGCCTGACGATTTTAAATATGATGTCACTCCTTTCTCCTGCTATAATGATAAATTTACATTATAATTAACCTTCAAAGAATTTCTTTTTATGCCATATAATAATGCCTTCTTTCAGCTTTGCATTTCAGACAGTGCATAATAAATCACAGGGGAAAAATCTTTATTTTTAATATTCTCACATTTATGTATTTAATGAACATTATTGAATTTTTCAAATACTTATTGGAATAGAGGAGAAATATTTGTGCATATTATTTATTTCAGTCTTAGAGAATGCAGCATTTTGCTGATGCCGGAATGTTAATAATTAGCACCTCTGTTAGAAGTCAGCGCCTGATTTTCAGCAGCATTCTGCTGGGAAGCTATGTTTCCCAAGTGAATGAAGAATTATACAGTTTTATTAAAGAAGAGCCTTTTCTTTGAATACAATTTTAAGAAAATCTTCAAAGGAACAAATTTAAAGCCTCAAATCAGAGTACAGCACTAATTAGTGTATAACAATGATTTAGGCAGAGAGCACCAGGCCTTGTTAATTTTCCAGGCGCATTCTGTAGTCTCTTTGCTGTATGTTTCTTTTGATGAGTCAATTTTACCTAGGTGCAGCTTTTTATATTTTAAATACTGTCATAACACTTCTAAAGTTTTAGAGAATGGTACATACTGATGCTGAAATCTGGCAATTATCTTCTAACTCTGCATTTCAGCAACTAATTTTATGGCTCAGGTTAAATTGCTTAATTCAATTTCAAGTATTTTGCATTTCTAATATTGCTTTAAGTGGCATGTCTCTGAATAAAATAATGTAACAACCTATTTGTTTATGTAACTTTCACACAGAAATAAAAATGTACATCAATCATCAATTATAAATCAAGTTATTTAAGATTCAAAGGTGTCAGGAGTGTGAGTTCCCTTGATCATGTTCTATCTTGCGATGCCTTTTAGAAATTATAAAAGTTAAAATATCAGCTTGCTAATTTTAAAATGCTATGTTCTACAAATGAGTTATCAGAATAAACTGTTTTCTTCATTTAGTAAATAGTGAGGTATTGATCTGAGAATGTCATGGGAAATTAGAAAACAGTAACACCAGAATGTCATATAGCTATGATTTATGACTTTGCCAATGTGAGGTAGAAATTGATTACTATTAAGGTCAATATTAAGATTCATTGACTCAAGTATACATAGTGGCTAAGGCTAAATTGAGAATCAATGCTTATATCAAGAAAATATGTATCTTCCTATGGTTAAAAATATGCCAATATATCCTGTCATCCTGTTATTACCTATTATGAGAATCTAATCTTTGCAGCATGATAAATATTTTACAATTGAAAAATCATTCACTGCTGCTTATATTGGTCTCTACATCATCAATGATAGAATATTAGATTATTTCAATTAAAAATCGGCATTCATATCAAATACAAAGGAATCCTAACTACAGTTTTCTTCTAAATTACTGAAGAATCCAAACTCCCTTATATAGCACACTGAGGAACTTATTATCATAAAATTCACACCAGTGCAAACAGATACATTCTCATTCTGAAACAGCTTGGAAAATAGGTATAGCTGAATGAATATATAACTAAATAAAGTAAAATAAAAATGACCTTTGGAGTTAAAAACTACAGACTCATAAGGCAGATATGTTAGAAAAACATATAATTTATA
The DNA here is from genome assembly GCF_028878055.3 of Symphalangus syndactylus. NCBI lineage: Eukaryota > Metazoa > Chordata > Mammalia > Primates > Hylobatidae > Symphalangus > Symphalangus syndactylus. Next base: position 106,968,683 of record NC_072426.2, on the reverse strand, counting down.
CTAGTTTAAATAACTGTGCTATATTATAGCCCAGCTTACCTAACATTTCTTGTGTATTTAAATTAACATTTTAGACAATTCTAGCCCTCTTCACTTTTCCAAAGCCTTTTTCCTCCATTAATTTGCTAGTTTATTTTTTTTTAAATTCTACTTGTGATTGTTTCCACTTTAAGTTAGATCAATATACTTGTCTTTTATGGATGGTCACATGACTAGCAGACAGAACATATTATTAGAAATTATAGCTGAACTCGAACAGCTTATAAAAATGTTTATTGAGCACTTGTTATTGCAAGGCTTATATGTAAGACACTTAAAACAGCAAATATGATATTACACTTGACATCCTAAAAGCAATAGCAGCTGCAGTTACAACACAGAAATAAGAGAAAAAATAGAACCATTCCCCAGTGAATGCTTTTTAGACTATGGTGCTAGAATCAAGAGGGTTCAATTAAGATGTCTTGGGAACTACCAGGGTTAGAAGATAGGCAGCAAGGATACAGCATTATGTAATAAGTATGTAATAAGTAATTACATATTTATGCAATTACCTAATCATTATGGCACTCCTTTAAACAGTACAGTACACTTCTTTAAAAAGAAATATAAAAACAAGTGGTTATAATAAGATACTGGTAACCTACACAGTGTTAGTTCAAAATCCTGAGATTGTCATACATAAGTGATTCATAGATTTATATATTTAGTGTCATCAACAACCCACTAGAATTTTCCAATATGGTTAATTTGGGGCAGGCATGGTGGCTCATGCTTGTAATCTCAGCAGTTTGGGAGGCTGAGGTGAGAGGATTGCTTGAGCCCACATGTTCGAGACCAACTTAGGCAACAAAGTGAGACCCCATCTTTACAAAAAATAAAATAATTAGCCAGGCATGCTAGCGAATGCCTGTAGTTGCAGCTACTCGGGAAGCTAAGGCAGTGGGATTGCTGGAGCCTGGGAGATCAGGGCTGCAGTGAGCTATGATTGCTTTCCAGCCTGGGTGACAGAGCAAGACCCTGTCTCAAAACAAAGCAAAATAAAACAAAAGAATAGTGTTAATTCGAGTTCATATAAAAATACAAAATAGGAATAGAATCGACAGTGGTGGAATAAAATGATAATAGGGTAGACCATAGAGCCAAACACAGCATTCAACTATTGAACTGCTAGATATACCTGCTTGACAGAGTGTATAAAGTCTGTTGTGGTAGTCAGAGTTCTCTGGAGACACAGAACCAACAGCATATGAAGAAGAGAGAGAGAGAGAGAGAGACAGAGAGACAGAGAGAGACAGAGAGACAGAGAGACATATATTTTTAAGAGTTCTTTTTGGCTTGGAGTTGGGGGAAGGAAGGCCTTCAACTTATTGGATGAGGTTTACCCATATGATGGATGGAAATCTTCTCTACTCAAAATCCACTGAATTAAATGTTAATCTCATCCAAAAAACACCCTCAAAGAAACATCCAGAATAGTATTTGACCAAAAATCTGGGTACCATGGTCCAGCCAAGTGGACCCAGAAAATTAACCATTACATCTGTCCTATTGATGTTATGCATTATAGGGCACAATATAACTCTTCTTAATAGTTTGATTTTGCAACTTACATGTCTTTCATCAAACTGTCATAATTATTTTATTGCTAAATATTAAGTGAAACATATTAAATATGTCAAAGGCAAAGAATGGAAGACAAGAAAACACATTCAAGAAACTAAATTGTCTTAATTATAAATATAAATTTATGTATTTATTTCAAAATTAAAATAAATAGTTACATGAAAATTATAGAATATCATTAAACTGGTGTCTAAACATTCTCACATCTTAAGGTATACATTTAGACTCCAAGCTGAAACAAGTTAACCTGTTTTAAACATAACTAAAATCTCAGAAATAAAATAAGATAAAAGTAGAATGTATTTTCTTTTCTTATTAAATGTATTGATATTTAAATTTTTCATATAGCTAAATTAAAAATTAATTAACCCAATAGTAAGAAATGCAGAGTAAAAACAAATCAACACCAAAGTATGGAATCAATAAAGATACCATAACCTGTTTAAAATCATTAGTTATTATTATATAAATACACATTTAAAAGCTAAACCTTAAAAATAAACATTAAAAAACTATTAATTTATGTCTTTTATTATTTTGTTCTGGGTAATAAAATGAAGCTTTAAATATTAAATAGTGTCAAAGTGTTTTAGTTAATGTAGTTTTAATTCCATAATTAAAAATTCAGCACTTTATCGTATTTACCCTGGAAGGCCACCATGAGCTCATTATAAAGTCAGGTGTCAAAGAGACAATCATTAATTCAAAAATTCTTCAAGCTGCTACTAATTGCCAGCTACTCTTCTATATACTAAGGATAGTTTCTGAACAAAGCAGACCCAGTACCTTTTCTTGTCAGGAAAACAGATAATTAGCAAATAACACACCATTTCTATATAGTTACAATTGTGGCAAGTAATAGCAAAGAACCTCCAATCTGACCAGGAAAAAGTACCACAGCTGGTGGAGTAAACTACCTTAGTTACTGGTATATAAACCAAAACTTTTGTATATCAGTTACATATTCCACAAAGGGATGTAGTTTATGCCTTTGAAATGCCCCCTTTCCAACTTCAGATTGTGTCCAACCAAGAGACAAGCTTGCTTTCGGCTTTTTCAGGATCCTTAAAACAACAATATTTACACAGTGTTGTCAGAATAGGATATAGACAAGTAAGTTAAAAAAATTGATGTAGCAATTCAAATTTTTTTCATTTTTAACCATAATCAGAGCCAAAAGATAGAATAAGAAAACTCACCTTTAAGGATTTCTGAAATAAAAATGTACTGAAAGAAAGAATATGGCAATGTGCAAAAAAAGATGGTAATGCATTATTTTCTCTCTAATATAAAATGTAGATATTATTGCAGGGTGGCAATTGTAACACAGTTGACAGAAACACTCTGATATGTATTAGATTGGTTATGTTTGTGAACATTGCATCCCAAACAAAGACAACACCTTGAAATAGCAATGCTCAAATTCAGGTCTTTCTCTGGCCAATTCATTTGCCATTAATTATTAAAGATTTTTTTCCTACAGATAAAACTGATCAAGTAATCTGAGATCAACAACAAAGCATGGAATCAATAAAGATACCATAACATGTTTAAAATCACTAGTTATTATTATGTAAATATGCCTTAAAAAACTAAACCTTAAAAATAAACATTAAAAAACGATTAATTTATGTCTTTTATTATTTTGTTCTGGGTAATAAAATGAAGCTTTAAATATAAAATAATGTCAAAGTATTTTAGTTAATGTAGTTTTAATTTATATTAAATTATAATAGCCTACGTCTTAATGGAAAGTCTTGGAAAGTGTTAATAAGTCCTCATATTCCAATACCATTCATCAATATAATAGAAAAGATATTTGAGCATTTAAAGAGTAAATTGCTCTTTAAGCATGTAAAGAGCAAGAAAACAGTATAACAAAAATCATTATCGCTTGATATAAGGATAAATGGATGGACGGACTGGTAGTTACATAGTGGGTCAGTGAAAATGCTAATGACTTTCGTTCTTTTAGAGTGAGAGGTTGAGCTATTCTTACCCTCCGCATCACAGGGCAGTCCATAAAACTACTTCTACTGTTTGAGCATATCGAACTCTCATCTTTTTCTGCTAACAGTTCCCAACTCTCTGATGTCTCACTCTTCTCTGACCCTGCTACTGAATGATACCATAGCCACATCCTTTTTTAGCCTTAAGAAAGGATGAGAGAACAAAGCAACAAAATAACCTTTGCATTTAGGAAAATCATGTTCGAATGATCATAAAACAGCAGGGTGAAGCTGCTGCTATGAGCTTCCATTTGGAATTTTTTTTTTGAGCACTCAGTTATTTTTACTTATTCTCACCAAATTCTTGTTTTATAAAGGAACCACCAATTACTGCAAAAACTTCATTTTACTTCTGCAGTGGACACACAGTGTCTTTGTTTTCTGCCCCAGAATAGAGGCTCTTAGCATTAGAATCCCAAAAACACTTTAAGAGTGAGAGACAGAGATTTTTATTGGTAAAAATCATGGAGCAGAAAAGTAATGTCATTCTATCCATTGATCTAATCTGGCACTCAAGTGAATGAAAACTTTCTTAATTTCTATCTCAGTAGCAGGATTCCAAAAGTACAGCATGAGGCAAGGCATAATAATGCTATTTAACTTTGAGTGATTATTACTAAATAAAGCTACCGGTAAAATAAATGTTATTACCACTGGTAAAAAAAAAAAAAAAAAAATAGAGAGAGAGAGAGAACATTGTGAGTCTGAAATGATAGATTAAATTATAAAGAATTAGAACAGCAAGTGCACTTACAGCTACATTTCTAAAACTGTATTGAACCTCATTATAAATAGAATCAGCAGCTGCATGAGAGGTCTGTAGCTTTTCTAATAAATCTGCTCCACTTTCAGTTCAGATTGACAATAGTTAAGACACAGGGATAACTGATAGTACATTTACACTAAAATATGTCACAAGTTCTGTAGGACAATAATATATCAACTGAACATACAAATGTAGAAGTATTTTGTAGCGAACCCCATTTTATATCTTGAATAATCCTTGGCATGGCAAACAACACTTTAAATACGCTTTTAACACAGTAGCAGAGGAATTTCATGCAGCAATTGTCCCTTCCACCTGAGTCGTATGGTTGCAAGAATGCTCGGAGAACAGTTCTCTGCAATCCAGTACAAATTTAGACTCTAAACTGTAGTACGATATGTAATGGTAAATTATTTAAAACTTCCAGTGCATTCAGTGAAATGTGTATTCACATCTGTCTTTGTAAATAACATGTTTTTTCTTCATGTACTAAATTATAAAATCTATAACCAGTTCATCTTGAACAATCCTGCCCTTCTTTCTGACACATTATTTAGGTATATTATTTTGGAAAGATCATCTTGCATACCACCCAGAAATATTCAGGCTCTGGAGATATTATTAGTGAGAAAATATTCCATTAGTAAATTCTACTCCTCAGATGCAGGTATTCCACTTTCAACATGTTAAAACTTGTTTACATCACATTATATTCTCATCTCTCATAAAACAACACTTCTTCTACTGTTTTCCAAGGCATTTAGATTGTTGACCTGAAAATGCCCCTCCACATGATAATAATAGACAAAGTAATTCTACATTTTTGTCCTGGCCACGCTTCAAGGGTTGTACTTAATTATGTTAGATGATTACTAATAGCCTATAAAAAATAAAGTCTAGAAAATTGTTTCAATTATGAGCTTTGCTCATTCAGCCCTAGTTCCAAAAACTTTTTTTTGTTTTGCAGAGAAAATAAATACTTCAACTCAATGTCTGATGTGTGAACTTTGAATGTTAGCCAGGCACTAAAGCACATAACGAAGCAAGTGACCTTTTCATTGTTCAGTGATGGCTGCATGTGATAGCAGTTCCCCAGGATGCATGTTTGGTACACAGGGTTATGTCTAATCATCTTGCTTACCATGTCTCAGCATGGATCCATTTGGGAAAAGCAACAACCTTTTTTATTTAATCTACTAACCAATGGAATATAGATCCATGTTGAAAAATAATACCATCTTGCTAATAAAACTGAAACAAATTCACTAAAATGGAGATTCATACTGATCTCAATTATATGGGTGCCTCACTAATATTCTTGCGGATATAATGTAAATAATTCATGTGACATGTATTTTTAGGATTCTTAATTATTACTGAAAAATATTATCCATTAATAGCATTAACAGTCTTATAATCCTTACAGTTGCACAACTTAAGCAATTGATAATTGTTCCTTTTTTTCCCAAAACATAATTACTATTGAAAAATTTGCATCACCTGGTCTATCTTTATTAAACTTCTAAACATTTAAAATATAACATATAACAATATTTCACTTTGTTAAGAAATCTTTTCTCTAAAACATCTAAACTTATTTTTCTACAATTTCAAACATAGTAGCAATGTATACACAAAATTAGAGTAACATGTTATTCATATCACTGGTTTTGACTGGGTTGATAGAATAACTTATTTTAATTATTCTAAATTAAAAACTGAAACATGTAATTTACAATCAATAAATATAATCCAAACTTTATTTTACTATCACTTAATTTCCTTGAATATAGTTTAATTAAAATGTTGTATAGTGGAGTCTTCCAGACTCTATCAAAAATTAACTCTATCAAACTTGTATTTCATATTTGTACCAGTTTTCTTTTCAAATCTTTATTGAGTTATAATTGATATAGAAAAAGTTGCATACATTCAAATTATACAATTTATACATTTTGATATGTTTTGACATATGCATACACCTGTGATACCATCACCACAATCAAGACATTAAAGATATTTATCACCTCCTCTTACCACACACACACACACAGAAACATTCAATTCACAAAGCACAAAACAACACATGGAAATTTTTGTATCCGTTTTTTAGTAAAGAAAATCCCAATGTAAGTAGGTAACTCATTATTGCTAAGAAATAAAAATTTTTATAACAATATGGTAAATAATTACTCAAGTTATTTATTCCCTGGGCTATTTACTAGTGACACATATTTTATTTTTTCTATGAAAATGTGTTTGTAAAATATACTAAAATACTTTTATAAAAATTAAGGGTTTGCTAAAAATTAAGCCTTTTCTGAAACATTATTATGGAGCTTCACAGGAACCTAAGAGAAAGTCACATTGTAGGATACTACAACCAAATAGAAACTTCTTGCGTATTATATGAAATCTTAAAAAATGTAATAATATACATATGTGCAATACATTCTTTCACATTCTGAGGATGATTCTGTATGATTTTCTGGCATTGGCATTGAATAGTCTACACATGCTTTCTGCTATGTGTTTCATGAAAGGGCCTTATATGTAAAATGACCCCCAAATGCTGAAGAAGCCAGGAAACCCAAAAGGAGGCAGACAAATCCAGTTTGTTGGTATCCAGTGATGTATTGAGTAAACATACAGGCAGAAGTGTGGTCTTAGGCAGTGTGGATCTCTGCACCATTACTCCTGAGACCCAAGGCTTCTATAACAGGGAAACAGTATGTGTGCTCCAGCAAGACAATTAAAGGCCTCCAGAACAGGCAAGAATGCTGTATGCATCATAGCCTGTAATTTGTGTGATAACATCAAGTTTCTTTGTTTTTGTTTTTTTTTTGAGACAGAGTTTAGCTCTCGTTGCCCAGGCTGGAGTGCAATGGTACATTCTTGACTCACCACAACCTCCATCTCCCAGGTTTAAGCAATTCTCCTGCCTCAGCCTCCCAAGTAGCTGGGACTACAGGCATGCACCACCACGCCCGGCTGATTTTGTGTGTTTAGGAGAGATGGGGTTTCTCCATGTTGGTCAGGCTCGTCTCGGACTCCTGACCTCAGGTGATCCGCCTGCCTCGGCCTCCCAAAGTGCTGGGATCACAGGCATGAGCCACCACACCCAGCCTTCTTTGTTCTTATACTGGGAACAGTAAATAAAATTGAAACCAGGAGGCATTCATGGGACTGGAGCCAATCAGAAGTTATCATTGCAGATTAGCATCCATGATGGAGTCACTTTTGTCTCTACAGTATGGTATCAATTTGAACTTAGAGTAGCAATATAAGTGGCAATTGGGAAGGCATTATTTGTCTTCCTTTTCAGATTCGGGAAAAAATGACCTAATATAATAAAGAGATGTGCTCAACGTCACAGAACTAAGGAGTTATAAAGCTGGGGTAGAACATGGACTACCAGACTCCTGAAAGGGAATTTTTTGTATGAAAGACTGCTGCCATCCCAGTATTCATGCATAGAAAACTGCTAGATCTGCTGTGAAAACCTGTCTAACGGTGCAAAGGATTAACTTAACTCTGAATTCCTTAAAAGTTTATGAATGAATACAAGAAATGAAGTCTTTAACTACTTGAAAATCTTAAAAACTCCTTCTCAGATTTGATTATTTTTGTCACCCTGGAAATGGCACATTCATTTAACTTTGGTATTAACCATTGACAACCACCTTATGATTTACCCATTTGGTGGTATTAGTTCTAGTTAAAGCTAACAATTTTGGTGAGACTATATACAGCACTCTCTATGATATAATATGTCTATGGGGGACTCTGCAAAACTGAAAATGTCAATTTGAAAAGTGTCAGTACCTATGTGACACACACAAACACATGCACACACACATCACTCACTTGTTAGTGTTAAAGTCTTTAGACAAATTAAATTTATCAAAAATTTTTTTAGCAAAGGAGCACTCATAAATCAGGGAACACCATGAATTATGAGTGAGCACCAGTGAAGGTTCAGAAAGCTAGCAAGTGGGCAGGTAGTATTTATATAGAGAAAAAGGAACTGACATTTAAAAAAATGGCCTGATTGGTGGCCTTGGCTTTATTTGGACATTTCTGAGCAGTTTGCATCCTGTGATTGGCTGAAAGCTCAGCCGCTATGATTGGCTGAGACTCAGTTATTTGTTGTAAGAATATAGTCTCATTAGGTTGCAGGTTGCTTACATATTTAGTTGGGTTAAGTTCACTACAAAGGGAGGCAGGTTTCGCCCAATTTAATATAATTTAACATTAATCAAAAGTTTAAGAAGTGATAAATGTATTTTCCTTTTTGATGAAAAGGGGTAGGGGAAAGGGTGCATGGCCAGGATAAAAAAAACTTCAGGAATAGACCCCAAGTGGAAGAAAAAATAGTCGGTAGCGAATAATGATTGCATAGTCACAGACATTATCTGTATACACAACTAGATTCAACACCCATTCTGGATTTCACAGGCCTCCACCTCACTTCTATTTGTGCTCTCTTTTTTCTACTTTTCAAAGAAATTACATTAACACTGCTTTCTTGCTCTTTTTCTTCTGCCACCTTCAGAAGGTTTGTTTTCTCTCCTTACCAAAGGTACCTCAGTTTTGCTTTGCATTATTTCCCTGGCTTCTCAGAATTGAACTCTTCATAGCCCTGAAACTCTTACTGATGCACTTCTTTTTACAGCTAACTCCCCTCCTTAAATTATAAAAGAGAGAGACAGCGCGCGCCTGTGATAATTGACTGAAGTTATCCCACATATAACTAGGAAATTCCAACACTGCATGTGCAAAGACTCACAGTATAGCTGAAGCTTTAAGCATGAGTAATAAATGACCAGACAAGGTGGTTCTATCCCCAACAGGAAAATTCTCAAGTTAGAAAAATAGTAATAAACCCAAGCAGCCTCATAGACTGTAGATTTATGCTTTATACCTGTTAAAGCCCCACACTTAACCAGCCGGTGGGGCAGAATCATTTCCCATGGATCATAAATCACTCGCTTTTCTACAGTACTCGGTGTTCACCTTCATGTTACTACTAAGACAAGTGCTAGCTTGTAGTTCAAAGAAATTTGCATTGTGTGGTAGAATTATATGAATTGCCCATCCAGTTCTCCTGAGTGCCTGCAGATTGTCATAAAATAACAAGAGCAATACTGTATTATGGAATTGCTGCTCACAGCACTACTCTTGATGGTGAGCCAAAGTACTGGAGAGCTTTAGAGTTTAGTTCGAACTTTAGAGTTAGGCCATAAAAACACGTTTCAGAAATATATGGGTATTTGAAAAGCTTGTGTTCATTTTTCTACAGACCAAATGAAGCATGTAATTCATGGAAACAGCATGAAGCACAATGTTTTCCACCTAATTCCCAGCAATTTCTAGTAGCCAGGATAACAGTAAATCACAAGAAACCTAAGAGACAGTTGACTTCAGAAAACGAATTAACACTAAATCTTAGATCAATAAAGAAGAAATAGAACCAAACCCTTTCATAGATATGAGCAGCCAAAAACATGTTTGGTAAAATGCTAAAAATGAAAAATATGAGATAACCTCACTGTAATTTGCTGTAACATTTGTTCAAGATCTTCTTTGGTGGTAATAGATTACTACTCTCATGTCACTCCAAGAATCTATTTTTGTAATAATATGACCCCATAGTCTATGAATGAAGATAATGCCATCTTTATTATTACACATGAAAGTGCATCTAAATTATTTGACATAAAATGTTATGGTATAAAATAGAGTCAAAAGGCCAATAAATATTTATATATTCCATGTGTTTCATTCAAAATAATGCCTTGGTACATGCATGTTCACCTCTTTCTCCAAAAATAACCTTGGAATTGGAGCACATGTTCAAAATTGAGTAGTTAGAGCCCTGATATCACCACAATATTCCTGAAGTTAAAGCATCTAGAGGCTGAGAACAGTTGGATAAAAATATAGGCCTGAGGAAAAAAAAATTCTTCCCTGTGGAGCTTCAGAAAGGCTCCAAACTTAGATGGTTACACATTTAGAGAATGGGCGTGAGAGGCAGAACAGTAATTGCAGTAACCATATTTGGAACAGCTGGACCATGCAGCCTACCACCACCTCCACCATCACCACACAGTCAGGGAGAATAACAAAAGTGCTGCTGTCTCTCCAAGAAAAGACAGATTTTGCATTTTAGGAGACTTCCATAATTTAGATAAATTCCTAGTGGGAACATTAGGGTACAAGATAAAGGCTTTATGAAGAGAGTACATGTATCTTGGGGTATAGGAGTTTGTGCACTGAGATGAATCCTGCCTGCTGACATGCCTCACTTATTCACTGAGTCCTCCCAGTCAGCACTCCCAGTCAGAAGATTCTGGAAGGGAAACAAACCCATCCCGAAGAAAGGAAATCCCTCCAATGCCCATATTAGCCAATCTTTTCTTTCATTCACAAATATAAACTAACCACCAATGATCTCCGCATAACCAAAGAGAGGGAACAAAGTACAAAGAACAAAGAAATTAAACAAAGAAGAAACCGTGGTAATTCAGAAAATACTAGTGAAATTGAAGATAATTGTACTCAGTAATTTTAGATTCATTAGAGAAGATATTGCATCAAAACCATTAAAAAAAAGCAGCAACATTTAAAAAAATTCTAAAGACAAGATAAAATTTTTGGTAATCAAAATACAATAATAGCAAAAATAATAAAAATACAACAGTGAAAAAATCTTCCAGATCACCAAGTAAAAAATGAAAGGATAGAAAGACGAGAAAAGGTAGGGGAGGCAGTATAAATCCAAAAGACAAAAAACATTGGTCTAGTATGGAGTAAATAAATAGAAAAAAAAAGAAATATAAAATGGGAAGAATTACTCATAAATATAATAAAATGCTCCAAGTCTGAAAATAAAACATTTTTAAACTGAGACTACCTTCTAATTGCCAAGCAGAGAACAATGAAAGAAGCAAAAGAGTGAAGAGCACCTCTACATAAAACCTATTCATTTAAAAATAAGTAGCTATAGGACTCCGAGAAGAACATCTTTAAAAATAGTAATAACGGGAACACCACAACACAGTTTTTTGTTGTTGCTGCTGTTTTTTAGATGGAGTCTTGCTCTGTTGCCCAGGCTGGAGTGCAGTGGTACAATCTCGGGTCACTGCAATCTCTGCCTCAAGGGTTGAAGTGAGTCTCCTGCCTCAGCCTCCCAAGTGGCTGGGACTAAAGGCATGTGCCATATGCCTGGCTAGTTTTTGTATTTTTAGTAGAGATGGGGTTTCGTCATATTGGCCAGGTTGGTCTCAAATTCCTGACCTCAAGTGATCCGCCCGCCTCAGCCTCCCAGAGTGCTGGGATTACAGGTGTGAGCCACTGCACCTGGCCCACAACACAGTTTATAATAACATTTGCAGTAGGTGAAAGTAAAATCCTTCTTTTCTTATCAGCAAAATGCATAAAATAACATGTTCAACAAATATTTGAGTCTTGCTATGAGTTAGGCATCATTCTAAGTGTTGAAGCTCTAGCTATGCAGAAAAGACAAATACCAGGTTCTTCATGAAGTTTGTATTCTAAGTGATGGAAAAGTAATAAAATAAATAAGTAATCTAAGGTAATAAATATTATCAAGAAAATAAATATGTCTAGGGGGATAAAGGTGAAATATAGGAAAGTTTGCAATTTTACAATTTGGTGACTTAAAAATAATCTAGAGAGCAAAACTAATGTTCCAAGTGTGAACAAACTAAAACTTAGCATAATGCTGGATTGTCAGACATCCAAAGTTCATATTCCTATCAACAGGAGTGCATAAACATAGAAGTAATTTCTAACTATTTATTACTATAATAATAGTAATAAATAATAATAAATAATAGTAATAAATATTGTTAGATTTATAGTAATATTATATTACTAAACAATATTTATTAAAACAATATTTATTGTTTCTAACAATGTATATTACATTGTTTTCCAAGGGGAAATAATATACTAGGGTTTGATACTAGGGTTGATACTAGAGTTTCCTTATCTATAAAGGAGGATTTAAATACTTTCTCACGTACCATCTATCCAAAAATTCTGTGATATTGCAAAACATTCAAATTTTAAAAATCACTTAAGTTAAAACATAAAATATGTTTAAAATGTGGCTACCTGTATCTAAACATGTTCATTGAAATACCATTTATAGAAAATTTAAAATAATAAACACTGCCATCAATAGGAAATTGTTTAAAGAATTACATTTTTTAAGTCAATGGCATATTAAGTAGCCATACAAAGGATGAAAAGTATTTCACTCTAAGAAAACAAAATCAAGTTGATTAAAACAAAAATCAAGTTAAAATGCAATATCATCTTATACTGGAAATACACAAAACAATGTTAATAATGGTGTTCAAGAAGGTTTTACATATTATGTAGGTTTTAAACAGATTATTTTCTATATCATGTGGTTATTATTGTTAACACATTTTAAATAACTAATCAAAAATAAGTAAAATCATACAGACTAAACTAAAAGACATCCAAGAAACCTTACATTTTAAAAGTTTCTTAAAAATATGAGATATCATTTCAATTGCATAAGATCACAAAATAAAACTACGTAGTTTATACATATATAAACAAAATGTAATTTAAAATATTTGAAAATACTAGTATATATACGTGACTGCTGGCTGAACTATCATGAGAAGGACTTTAGAATCAGAGTTGGGGTCAGAAAAAAGATGTATGGAAAAGGACATTAGCTTTTAGTCTTGTTTCTGTAATTTAATTGTTATTTCATCAGAACATATTACTTCTATAAAATAAAAGTAATGGAAAAGATATCTATATTTACACATGTATGAACAACTGGAATTATATGTATATGCCATTTTATATATGACATTTACATCTGTATGACATATGACATTTTAATAACATTTAAATTTGAGTTAAGAAGTTAAACCAGTTGCAATTTTACTCCTTAATTTATAAATCAGTGTTTGATTCATTTATAAAAAAGATATATTGTATTATAACTATTTTAATAGAATAACCTATGGTCAACATAAATATAATTAACCATTTCCAAATAATTTATACAAAATATTTAGACATTTAACTTGGATCACAAAAACAGTATCAATTAGTAACAATTTGGTAATTTTAACGTATTTGTGAAAGTAATTGTTCTTCACTGAAATTTATAGCACAATAGATGACCATAGCGGAAAAATATTAAATTTTTAATTTATTTTAGTACTGGTCTATTCAGCCTGCAATATTATCTTTAAAATCTGTAGACAGAAGGTGAGAATCAGTTTAAATTTTTAAAATGAAATAGATATGCAAAATATGTTCAGAGAAAAACAGGTACTGAGTTTCACAAAAGAAAGTCATGTATTGAGCAAGGCAGTCATTGTACCAGCACTGTTCAACTCCCCTCTGGACTCTGAATAACGATAAAATACATTTTCGTGTTATTTGGGGCATTCTATTTTGGACCTCTTTCTTAGACCAGATTATCCTGAAATTTAACTAATAAATCCTTAAACGAAGACATACTTTTCAGTGCTATCTGAAAGTGAAAAAGGATGGACACTCCCTAAACTAAGTCCTAAGTATTAATAATTCAGAAATAAAGGGCATTTTATACTAACATTTTAATCTTCTTCCTTAATTGTACACATCCACTGAGTAGCTAAATTTCTCCTTGTTCTTTGGTCTTCCACAAATTCTTTAAAAACTTTTCCCGCAATTTAATGCAATTCAGCAAACATTTAATTTGATCTAATTGCTTTTGCAGTTCAGAAAGCACAACCGTGTCACCATAAACTTGAAAAATTAGCTACTGGTCATGCATTGGCTCTGAAGAAATGCATATTTTTCTCAGGTTCTCCAATCATGATATTTAAGAGTAATATAATGTATTAAGCTTTTAGACAAAATTCAGTGCTTTTTTTGTCCATTTTAATGACAAATGTGACATTAGCCAAAATTTAAAATTTTGGTTAATCTAAAGTTATTCGTGAAGTAAAGAGATCCAAAATGGTAGTAAAATTGTCCATTTAAAAATGTTTTACTGCTGATGAACCATGTTATATTCCAAGTGTCACTTTGTATTTTCTAACTTCTGTTTCTGAACAAAAATTAAAAGAGAAAATTGACTTTTAAACTTTCACACTAAAATCTTTTCTGCTGTGTACAATTCAGATCATATATCTGTAGACATGTCCTAGAAAAAAATGGTAATTTGCAAATGCAAGCTAAAATGAAGTCTATGTAATGAAAACAATGAGTGTTGCCTGATAATCAATTATAGCTATTAAGACTACTCAAAGAATGGTGTGTCTTCACTGACCTGACCTCTGTGGTGACTGACAGTGGGAACAAAGCTGAGCATGTACCACCTTGAGAAAGTCTTCTCCATGTGGCGCACAGACACTGCTGCCTTTGACCTTGTACACACCAGCCATTATCTTCCTTTACCCAGACTAGTTCAACAGCTTTCTGGTTTTACTTTTTCAGTTTTTCCTCTTTATATATATAACAGCATCTCCACCCACCAGAGAAAATGAGTTTGTGTAAAGGAAAATGTGTTATTTTTTAAGACACAAAATCAAAATCCTCCAAAGACTTCTCATTGCAACCCAAATAAAATCCTAACTCTGTAGGCCAGGACCAAAACTTCCCACATCATTTCTGACTTCATCCCATTCTAGAACTACTGCCTGTGCCCTGCCCACTGTTTCTTATTCTGTCAAACTTGTCAAACTCATTCCTTTTGCAGAGCTTCTTGTACTTGCTGATGTCATCTGCCTGTAGACTGAACAAGACCATCTCCTTCCAATTTTTTTTCTTGAACTCAAATGTCATCTTACTCACAACATTGACCATCTTGTTAAAGCAATCCCAGCCCCCATCATCAAACCACCGTTGTTCTCTATCACATTGTGGATTTTGTCTTCTAATTTAATACTTAGATTTACCTTATCTAATTTATTTTTTCTATGATTATTGTCAACCTGCTTCTCCTAGGCAAGGCATTCCCTTGTTACCACTGTATCATCAGTGCATAATTCAGTGGCTGGTAGAAAGGAGACACAACAAATATTTGTAAACTGACTCACTGATTAATGTCATTTCTGGTTCCATTCTATTTCCCTCTGGGACCTCCTCTTGAAACAGTGAATATTGAAACTGCTAGATATTTCCAATATTCCTCAGCTTGTCATTCACACTTCTTACCTATTTCTCCTTTATGCACTATAAAATTCCTAAACTCTATCTTCCAGCACACAACTTTGATCTTAATTAGAATCTCTTTTCTTGTTTAGTTTGATATTAGAAGGGAGAGGATTATCTTTTGATTTTAAAAGAACAGAGATGATTTATTTTCACATCTATTTATGTTTAATAGATAATATTCTGTTTCCACTATTTCTAATAACATTTATTATATTAGTATCAAAGTCTTACTCTGTTTTTTTAAATTAATCCTGTTTCTTTGGATACCAGATTCCGCTATTGTATTTACTGTCTGTCCTTCAAACATTTGCTGATTTTTTAAATTCTTTTATTCTAGGTAGTACTGGTTTGTTCAATTTATTTTACTATAGCTATTTTCAAATTACTTTAAATAGTTTAAGTTGCTTTAAATATGCCAGTAACAAGGAGTTTAGAAATTGAAAAGAGTCAGGCATATTTTCAAGAAGCCTTCCACATTTTAATAAGATAAATAATAAAATAAATACTCATTTTATTACATAGAGGAGGAAATGTAAATGAGATTCATAATAAATATTCAGTGTGAAATAGATAATTTGTACTTTTACTAATTATGTCATATATTATGAATCACATGCTTGTTACATTAAGGCTATAGAGTCCTTTGTTTGACAAAATAAACTTTAGTAAAGCAGGTTGTCTGATCAATCACTTATGTTTCTATCCACGAAATTAGCAGACACCAAAGTGAACTTTGTGCTTATGATGTACTCTCTTCTGACAACACTGAACAGACAAATAAAAATCATTTAAGTTGTCATGTTCTTCTATTATTTGACTTTACACTTCATTTGTTTCTGTTACACAGCCTTGTACTTTATTACCCATTGTTACTAAGAGGCACATTCAATTCTGTTCCAATAAAAGTTACTGTCATCTATTAACTATGAAACTAATGACTAACATGTAACAGGTTTAATTGCATGTATTGGATTCTAAAGTGTTTATCTCTTTGTTTGTTCGTTAAAAAAATCCAGTTAACTCTATTTATAATTTATTGATGAGTTAATTGACTTAATCTTGCAAAAGAAAATCTTTTAAAGTCTACCAGTGATGTTTAACCTCATTCATGTTACTTTGTACTTGCAAGGCACATAAAATTATTTCACGTTTAAAACAACATTAAGTATTATTCCTTGTTTTGACCTTCTGAATTCTTTATAACAGTAAAAGATACTACATACCATTGGGCATATTATTAAATCCCTTTAATATTTATGTGACTCATTTCTATGATAAGAAGGTATTATTGATTTTCTCTCTCTGTGCACACACACACGTGCACACACACACACACCTGTATATGAAGCTTTGGTTTTAGTTATGTTTCCATTTTTCAATATATCTATTCTAACCATCGGAATATCCTAGGATAAATTCCTGTTAGATCTTACAAGATCTTAATGTTTTTAGTCATATACCTGTAAAAGCAGTTTGGTAGTGCAGTTTTACTCCATAGACAGAGTGAATGTTATAACTGATTATGTTTTTACTTAACAAACGGACTTCAGAAAGCTCATAATCAAATTTGTGTCTCATCTAAAGCAGGTATGTGCCTTAATACCATTCCCAAATTCACTTTAAAATGACGTTTTTCCTTTTCTTACCTATCATAATCAGTATGTAATATACATTAAAAAAGAAATTATGTGTATACACACACACACACACACATACATACATATCCTTATCTACTTCTGCTTTCTTTCATGATCTCTACAGATACTCTAGTGCAAGTCCTCACCATTGCTCCTGGGATTTGCCATACCCTATAACTACCAGAATGGTCTCTCCATTCATCATTGCTTACTTCTAATGCAAGTGATTTTGTGACCCCTGCTTAAAACACTTGACAGGCTACTCCCACACTAGAGTATTCTCAACTGCAAATTTTGCATCATCTGACTCTTTTCATCTCTTCAGCCTTATTGTGTGGTTTGCCATCCTTTCCTTGATTTCAATGCTAACACTCCAGTCCCACTGACCTTCTGTCCCTTACTTCCAAGGTTTTTTTTATCTCTCCACTGTGCTTCCCTGGCCACACTTAGAACTCTCATTTATGCTTTTCCCTGGTATTTTCTCTGTCCTAGCATTCTCTCTGGCCCACCTTCCAGTCTGAAATTCAGCGGCACTTCTTTGAAAATGCCTTCCTTGACTCAATTTAAAATTAGGACTGCATCTTAGTGTTTTACAGCATTTCATTTTTGCATCATAAAGAATAATTTGCCATCTTTCTCATCATATTTTTAACAGTTTTTGTCTTTTCTTTCCTCATCAATTTGCAAGCTCCTTGTGGTCAGAGGATGTGTACATCTGATTATACACGGACTCTATAGTGCTTAGAACACAGCTTAGGGCATATAGACCCTTAACTATTTGATTATAAGTGAACAAATGTTCCTTCAAACACTTAGGAATAATATACTGTAATTTTTAAAAAGACTTTCAATTTTGAGTAAATATTCAAGTTATTTTAATACTAAGCTTGGGTCTCCACAGATGCTTAAAATATTTATTCAAAAATTTTACACATGTATTCTTTTTATTAAAAAAGCAAGATTGTGCTTTTTATATATTGAACCTAAAAGTAATTAGGCAACTGAGCCTGAAATGAATAGAATACAGACTTCGAAAAAATTGTGTCTCATTATTTTCCTAGCTTTTCTTATTTGGAGACATTTCATATTTTTAAATATTACGTTTATTGAATAAAATGGGTAAGCAGAAAAAAGAAAAAAAATTATAAGAAAGAAGGCTATTTGTTCCTTTTTATCTATTTTGTAATCAAAATAAAAGTCCACAGAAAATAATGCATATTTTCATTCAAATCTTGACTGGCCCCATATTTACTGGATACAGTAGAGAACAATATGCCTGGGTTAATTTTTATTATCTAACATTAACTTATTAATTGTGATGTTGAGACTCTATTTGGAGTGTCTATCAAAGGATAATAATCCAGTTATCTCTATTGTTATATTGTTTAACCTTGGAAATCCAAATATATATAAAATACAAATCAGGTAGCAATTAGTAATGATAATAAGTTAAATCTATCAAAACCTCTGATCCCATAGCTGGTCATGAAGTAATACTAAATACATTTCTCCATGTGTGGGCCTTTAGGAAATTGTGTTGTTTGAGCATGGTAGTGCTAAAGCTACAGTCCAGGAAGCTTCCAAATTGGTCATGCTCTCATTAGCATATTTACCTGGCTAACTGCATCTCAGATTTTGATTAAAAATATAATAATTGTTATGGATTTCTACCACTGCCTATAAGGAAGTAACAGGAATGTATTTAAATTCCCAACTTCAATGCCAGAAAATCACATAAAATTCATAAATCAAAGGTTGTCAGATATTGGACAGCCAGCAGTAAAGACAGGACCTCTGAGCGAAGAGAATTAATGAACATAAGCGCTAGGAGTTCCCAAATGTACTACCTGTGGAAAGTTTTCAGGCCTAGCGGAGAAAGAATGTCCAAAGATAGCTGAATAGTCTCTATAGTTGAATAGACTGAGCTCAAAGTCCAGAGAAGCCAAAGTAGATAGGATTTGTAGAATGTAGTGTCAGAATGAAGGGATAGCACACAGAAAGCTGCAGAATCTGTATGGTGTCCCCTTCAAGGCTTCTATTGAGTGCATCCATTCATGCTAGTGAGGAAGCAACTAACACATAGAAAGATGCCATTAGAAAGGGGTTAGCTGAACAATCTCAAGAGTGGAAAGATCTCCTAACACATCAAATATCTAGTAAAATCCTGAGAATTGTATTGCCTTAGTTGTGACCCCAAATTAGCCTGAAAGTCAGTAATGATTTATATATCCAACATATAAACATACAAAACAAATCTACCATTTAAACACAAAAATTCTCTTCCAACATCCAATAAAAAAATTAGGAGATGTGTAAAGAGAAATTTAAAAAATCATTGTCTTAGTCCATTCAAGCTGTTATAATAAAATATTATAGACAGAGTAGCTTATAAACAATAGAAATTTACTTCTTAAGGTTCTGGAGGCTGAGAAGTTCAAAATCAGGGTGCCAGCAGATTCAGTATCTGATGAGGTTCTGCTGGTTTATAGATAAAGTCTTCTAGCTGTATCCTTGCATGGTGAAAGGGATAAGACAGCCCTTTGGAATCCCATTCATAAGAGTATTAATACCTCTTATGAAATAATAATCTAATAACCCTCCATGAGCTAATAATCTCTCAAAGGCCCTACTTCCCAATATCATCATTTTGAAGGGTTAAGATTTTAACATATAAGTTTTGGGAGGACCCAAATTTCAGACCATAACATCCATATAGCTATAACCAGTGGGAATAATCAATAAATGGAAATAGACATATAATTGGCACATATTTTGAATTAGTAAAAAATATTAAAAGAGCTATTATAAATAAAGTTGACATGTTCAAGAAGGGAGAGGAGAGTATGAAAATCATGTAGAAATAAATGCAAGATATAAATAAGCTCAAAACAAATTTCTAGACATTGAAAATAAAATATCTCAGAAAAATATGCTGAATGACATTAATAGCAAATTAGATATTGCAGGAAAAATTTAGAACTGGAACACATAGCAATAGGAACCAGCCAAGTTAAACGCGCGCACACACACACACACACACACAGAAAAAAAGTCTAAAAAATGAACATCAGGCCGGAAGCAGGGGCTCATGCCTGTAATCTCAGCACTTAGGGAGGCCGAGACGGGTGGATGACATGAGCTTAGGAGTTCGAGAACAGCCTGGCCAACATGGCAAAAACCCGTCTCTACTAAAAATACAAGAAAATTAGCCAGATGTGGTGGCAGGCACCTGTAATCCCAGCTACTCGGGAAGCTGAGGCATGAGAATCGCTTGAACCTGGCAGAGGTTGCAGTGAGCCAAGATCGTGCCACTGCACTCCAGCCTGAGTGACAGAGCGAAACTCCATCTCAATAAAAAAAAAATAAATAAATAAAAATCAGCGAGCTGTGGAATAATGTCAAGTGGCTCATCACTTCCACAGCTGGAATCCCAGAAGAGAGGAAAAGAAGAGAGAATAGAAAAATATTTAAAGAAGTTGTAGACAAAATTTCAATTTTGACAAAAGTTATAAACCCACAGATACAAGAAGCTCAATCAACCCCAAGCAGAAGAAATATGAAGAACACCACACCAAGTTGCAGCATTATCAAAATGCTGACCATCGGCAGTAAAGAGAAAGTATTTAAAGCAAAGGAAAAAAATACACATTATATAACGGGGAACAAAAATAAGAATGATAGCAGACTTCTCATCAAAAAATGGTCCAAGCCAGTGGAAAACAGAGCATCAACTTCACAGTATTGAAAACAAAAGTGAATAAAATGGAAGCTATCTACCAAGGCTTCAATAGCCATCAAAAGTATCTTTTAAAAATGCAGGTGAAATAAAGAGGGTTTTGGACATACAAAAGCTGAAAAAGTTTATCAACAGGATATCAACACTGCAAGAAATATTGAAGTTAAATCTTTCACACAGAAAGAGTATGCTACCAGATGAAAATTTGAATCTACAGAAATAATCAAGATTTCTGAAAACGATGACAGGTGGATAAATATACATGTTTTTAATATTTTAATCTAATTTTTAATTTTTGAAAAGTTAACCATTAATACAAATATAATAACAATGTATGTTGGGTTTTATAGCATATTTAGTTGTAAAGTATATGACAATAGCTTAAAGATCAGAAAAATGTGTGTGTGTGTATGTTTATGTGTGTGTTTGTATACATATTTATATATATATATATAAGGTTTTTACATTATACATAAAGTGGTTTAATATTATTTGTGATCAATTAAATTTGTATGGCATAAACTCTAGAGAATCTACTCCCCAAAGTGGAGCTATAGCTAATAATTCAAAGATGATATTGTTATAATTCTTGGACTCTTTATAGTATGTCTTTCACAATCAGTTAATATAATACATATGAAAGATGTTAGGAATGTATACTGTTTTGCATAAAATTCAGGCAATATTTAAAATGTTTTTGATAATTCCATAAGTAATGAAAGCATAAGAAGCATTTCGAGAATGCCTGAAACATGGAAATTTTTAAATTTTAATCAATGCTATGACAATGTCAGATTAACCTTTTTCTAAAATACAGTTTGGGTTATGCTACTTGCTACTCTTCTGCCTAACACCTTCAGTGGCTCAATATTTCTACTCATAGTTAAAGGACAAATTAAAAATTTCAGCTCCTCTGTAAATCCTTTTCTGAATTTTCACAAATGAAATTAATCACTCTAAAAAAATCTGCTAGAGTTTGAATGTTTGTCCACTCTAAAACTTATGTTGTAATTTAACTGCCATTTTAACAGTATTAGGTAGTGGGACATTTAAGAATTGGTGAGGTCATGTGAACTCTTCCCTAAGAGATAGGATTTGTGCTGTTATAAAAGGGCAATGTAGCTCTCTCTTGCCCTGTCTCGCCCTTTAGTCTTTCACTATGTGACTACGTAGCGAGAAAATCTTTGCAAGATGCCAGAAACTTCATGTTAGACTTCCCATCCTTCAGAATTGAGTCAATACATTTTCGTTTATTATAAATTACCCATCTCAGGTATTCTGTTATAGCAACACAAAAACAACTAAAGCAAAATCCTCATTGTACTCTAGTGATCTTAAAAAAAATTGTCATTTGTGATACCTAATGCATGCGGGGCTTAAAACCTAGATGATGGGTTGATGGTTGCAGCAAACCACCATGGCACATATATACCAATGTAACAAACCTTCACGTTCTGCACATGTATCCCAAAACTTAAAGTATAATTAAAAAAAAGAAAAAAAAAGTAAGACAAAGTATATGTGTTTGTGCGTGCCTACACACACATGCATATATGTACACACACGCATACACACACACACAAAAATAATTGTCATTTTTTCTTAGTATCTTTTCAGTCGGCAAATAATTATATGCATTTATGGTGTACAACATGATGTCTTGAAATATGTATACACTATGAAATAGCTAGATCAAACTAATATATGCATTATCTCACTTTTTTTGTGATGAGAACAATGAAAATCTATTCTCAGCAATATTCAAGTATACATCATTATTAACTATAGTCACCATGCTATCCAATAGTTCTCTTGAATTTATTCTTCTGTGTAACCAAAATTTTGTATCCTTTAATCAACCTCTCCCCAATTTTCCACCCACTGGTTATCACCATTCGGCTCTCTGCTTCTGTGAGTTTTATTTTTTAGATTCCACATGTAAGTGAGATCATGAAATATTTTTTTTCTGTGCCTGGCTTACTAAGCTGAGACCAACATGAAGAAAGAAGCACGTAAAGGGGGTGAAAAATGTGGAGGCCTAGATGCAGAACTGTGATTTATGTGTTCCAGAAACAGAGGAGGCCATTGTGCCCAGAAAGCAAGACGGTGAGGAGGGAGGTTGGTAAAAAAAGAAGGTCCAAGATTATCCAGATTCAATTATAAGGTTTGTAGGACAGAGTAAGAACTTTGAATTCCATCCGAAAAGTGCTACTGAAGAATGAAAAACATAGATATCTAACATGAATCCATTTTTATTTAAAAAGATGAGGTTGTTAAACAGGAAACCAGAAGACTAGTTGGTTAGCAGTAGGATGTTTTGGCAATTGTTGATGGTGACTTTAATTTGGTGTTAGTGATGGAGATGGAGCACTAATAGTTTTGTTGAAATATATTTTAAAATTAGAACAATAGAATTAGCTGATGGATTGGGTGTATATAGTTTAAAAGAAAAAGAGGAGAAAAATATTTTTTAAATTTGCTGATGTAAAAATTTTATGTTAAAAGCATTGCTTTTTTCCCCTACATGTATAAAGAATTATGGAATTTGGAAAAGTACATAGAATAAGACAATTCAAATATTTATAATATTTACATTTCTTCAACATTTAATTTGTACATTTGTAAAATAAATTCTACTTGGGTCAAAAATTACTTCACCTCAAAGAAAGCAACAGGAAAAAGTCTCCCCAAAGAAAGCACAACAAGGACATAGCAGAGTTTAGAATTATTGTTATCCCATTTCATGAGATCCCAACAGGCATTCTGAGTTTGTGAAGCTTTTTTAGACCCTCATACATAAACAAATATAAAAGATGAGACAAAGCTTGAATAATTTCACTGGGAATTTCTAGCATATTAAAATGTAAATATTTTCCTTATGTCAACATTTTTCTTTGAATGCTCACACAGGTTTAATCATTATTATAAGCTGACAAAAATCTATGAAAATTCTCTGTTGATCTGGTCAAATCTAATTGCCTCCTGTCGCTAATTCAACTGGCCCCATGTGCAGTTGGTCTTAATACTGCCAACTTCAATCAAGGTAAGAAGAAAAAGAGTGCATTAAAATTGCAGAAAGAGTGAGCTATTTTAATAGCAAGATGCTATTTCAGCATTTTAACATATTAATATCTTTGCATAATAGAATTTCTACCATGATTATTGAAAGTGATATTTATTTTTTTCTGGATAACTTCTTTCAAAAGTTAAAATTATAGAAATAAGAAGGATGCTGATTAATTCATGATTATGAAAAACACTTTTTCAACTAAAAGAACTCTCTAAAACTAATAGTGATTCAAATAAACTTATACCAGGAGACTGACCAAGCAGGTACTCCTGAAAACCATTTATTTGATTTATTTTATCATGAAAATAGAAAGATTGTCCTTTCTAAGCTTAATTGTATAACATAGATCAGAATATTATATTCTCGATATATTTATGATTTTTGTAGAGCCAACTATTTTTACATATAGCACTTCTACATGAAGCATGATGTAAGTAGCATCATGGTGACTGTTTTAGGCAAAAAATTTGAAATATCTTTCTATTATATCATTTCTAACTCATTTCTTTATGTATATGTATTTGATTTGGTGAAAGTCATATC
This sequence comes from Symphalangus syndactylus, assembly GCF_028878055.3. Lineage (NCBI taxonomy): Eukaryota > Metazoa > Chordata > Mammalia > Primates > Hylobatidae > Symphalangus > Symphalangus syndactylus. Next base: position 106,944,070 of record NC_072426.2, on the reverse strand, counting down.
AGAATGTTTGGCCATAAACCCAAGCCTAACTCTACTAGTGTCTTTCAGAATAGTATCATCAATCTTTTCAAAAAGGGAATATGACCTTACGATAATGTATCATGAAAATGACAAGATTTCCAGCCCTACATGGACTACTTCATCAAGAAATGATTTATTAACTGCACTGCAATAGAGATGATTCAGTATTCCTAATTCAAACAGTCGCTAATTTGTGCTGAAATTAAGAATTGCTGGAGAAATTAACTACAGAATGTAGTTGAAGAAATAATAACTTAGGATAAATAACTTTTTTTAAAAAAAAAAGCATTTTCCCCCAGATTTTCAGCACTTTAAATTAAATATATTTTTCAAGAAAAGTTGATTTTAGTACCTCTCAAACATTCAACCAAAACCAGAATAATTATATTTATTTCAATGTACAATGCTGTATTAGGGTTCTCTAGAGGAACAGGACTAATAGGATATGTGTATATATGAAAGGGTGTTTATTAAGGAGTATTGACTCAAACAGTCACAAAGTGAAGTCCCACAATAGGCCGTCTGTAAGCTGAGGAGCAAGAAAGCCAGTCCGAGACACAAAACCTCAAAAGTAGGGGAGCCGACAGTGCAGCCTTCAGTCTGTGGCCGAAGGCCCAAAGGGCCCTGGCAAACCATTGGTTGTAGGTCCAAGAGTCCACAAGCTGAAGAACTTGGAGTCTAGTGTTTGAGGGCAGGAAACAGCCAGTACGGGAGAAAGATGAAGGCAGGAAGACTCAGCCAGTCTAGTCCTTCCACATTCCTCTGCCTGCTTTTACCCTAGTTGCACTAGCAGCTGACTAGCTGATGACCACTCAGATTGAGGGTGGATCTGCCTCTCCCAGTCCGCCTACTCAAATGTTTGTCTCCTTTAGCAGCACTCTCACAAACACATCCAGAAACAATATCTTGCCTACTTCAATCCAATTAAGTTGACAATATTAACCATCACAAATACTCTATTGACAATTTAGTTATGAAGGAAATTAAATATTACCAGATTACATATACTATCAGAGTATTATAAAAAACTTATCTATTATTTTTCTACCTGAACAAAAATAATAAATTTAAGAAATTTTGCATTCATTCAAATGCAAACTTTTATGCAAAACGAGTTACCCACCAGGTTATCTGTCAAGAATTTTAGGTTCATTTTTAGTTTGGATAGAAAAGGTCTCTAACCTTCTAATTCATAGGATAAATTATCCTTTGTCCTGATAATTTACCTTTATTCCTGCTGAAGTCGGTATTCTACTCTAGGTCTCTGATTATAAAAAATGATATTCTTATACTAACATAATGGTTTCCCTATTCATACAGGTGGTAATTTCATATGGGTGTATGATTTTTCATTATCATACAATGAACAATTCAGACTACTATTGATTTCCAATTAAGAGCTGTGACACTTTTTGATAAAACTAGAATTTAAGTTTTTTAGGGGGAGAGAGTAACAATGACATCTAAAAATTTTTATTTCTGCTTATCTAAAATATGCTTATAAGATAGTCAATAATATTTGAGAATAATATTTCTCCTCTTTGTTCTATTTGAAGTTGCCCTATAATGAAACATCCAAACATCTATAACTGTTCACCAGGAAAAACTAAGAAAAATGTTAAAACTGAAAACATACAACTTCTCTTTGGGTAACAAAGATTTTAAAAGTTTGAAATATTTTATAAGTCATTACATACTCATAATTCTAAAATATATGTAGGAATGCAAATAAGTAAGTTTTTAGTTTTCTCTATTTTTGATGTGTAATTCTTCAATTATTTTGATATTACTTTTCTATAAAGCTAATAATTATGAAGTATATATATAATTTTTAAACATTTTCTTCTCTTCCTGTTTCAGTGTAGAATGTTGCTGTGGAATTAAAAAAATCTCAATTTTGATATTTACTTGATACACGGAATTACTGCAAATAAGTGAATATTCTGAAATATTATCTTATTGCTTTATTTCTTTAGAGATTAAACAAAAGTTAATGTGGGTATTGAAGAACAGACTTCCTTCATTTAATATCTGAGCACAAATTTAATAAAATAAATTATTTTGAAATATTAACATTTGCTGATAATATAGAATACTGTATTAGTTATCTCTATTTATACACATGATAATAATTCTTAGGTTAACACTGCAATAATAAAAAAACTAAAGTAAATATGTTCAACTTTATAGGCTTCATTAATTTTTATCATATTTTCCTTAATTTTGTCATTTTTTTCAGCCTCAAAGCATCACTTTAACATTTAACTTGCCAACTAATGTGTATATTTGCATAAATCTGTAGTTAACATTTATTCTATAGGCCCCTAGACAGGAATCTAAGTTGGCTTATAAGGTCAAAAATATAAGATTTGTAAATGTTACAATAGTAAAGCTGATACTTCACAGGAATAATATATTAAAAATTAGACATTTTGCTTTAGACAGGAAATGTCCTCCTCTCTGAAAGCAATAAAATAAGTCAGTGTCTAACTGCTTTGACAATAGTAATGTAAACCACTAAATATTTTTTTTGATATAACAAGAAAGTGTAATTTTAAGCATTATCTATCTCTTAAGATTATTCTAGTTTCACACTGATGTGGTCTATTAGACCACATATGAATTAGAAATAACGATTTCGATTCATTTTCATGGGAAATTTGTGTATGCGTTAAGTAATTTTAAATAAGGTACACTCTAAAAAGTTAATACAATTGAACTTTGAAAACATGGGTTTCAAGTGTGGGTCCACTTATATAGATTTTTTAAAAGAAATATATTGGAAAATTGGAGATTTGCAACAATTTGAAAAAAAAATTTGCAGATGAACTATGTAGCCTAGAAATATCAAAAAATTTAAGAAAAATTTAGATGTATCATAAATGCATAAAATATATGTAGATCTTAGTCTATCTTGTTATTTTTTACCATAAAATATGCACAAATTATAAAAACTTAAAACATCTAAACTTACACACACAAAAACTTACAGAACATGGTGTCATTTGCAGACTAGAGAAATGTAAACAAATCTAGAGTCACAGTATTAAATCATAAGTACATAAAATTTACAGTAGTACATACTGCACTACCATGATAATTTTGTAGCCATAGCTGTGAGCCAAAGTATTGTGAGTATCCTATTCACTTAAAAAGCCATGTGATGCTTATCATCTCCATGTGAAAAGTTTGTTTCTCCAATATATTTAATATATTGTATATTGTAGTAGAAAGTGATCTCTGGTAGTTCTTGTGTATTTTTCATCATGTTTACTGAAACAATGTAAACCTTGACTTGAAGTGCCACTAGTGACACTGGAAGTCCTCCCAAGAAGCAGAGATAAGTCATGACATTATGAGAAAAAGTTGAATTGTCTGGTATGCAATTGAGGCATGCAAATATGATTGCCCACCATTTTAAGATAAATTTATTCAGTATGAGAACCATTAAAAAAAAAAGAAGAAGAAAAAGAAAGAAATTTCTGAAGGTGTTGCTTTAGCTACACCAGCAGGCACAGAAACCTTGAACTTTTTGCAAAAGATGTGCCTTTTTATCTCATATTGAAAATGCAGCTTTTATGTAGGTGCAGAATTGCCATAAGAAGGTATACCGATAGACTCTGATATGATTCCAGAAAAAAAATCATATGACAAATAAAAATGAAAGTGAACAACCAAAAGCTAGAGAATTTCATGCTAGCAAAGGATGGTTTAATAATTTTAGAAAGAGGGTTAGCTTTAAAAACGTCAACAGGAGGGATGGCTTTTGCTGACCTAGATGCAGCAGAAGACTTCCCAAAAGCCATTAAGAAAATCATTGAGAAAGGATATCCACCTGAACAAGTTTTTAATGCAAATAAAAGTGCCCTATTCAGGGCTGGGGGAGGGGGTGGGAAAGACAGAAAAGACATTTATTGATAAGGAAGAGAAATGAACACCAGGATTTAAGGCAGGGAGGGATAGGCTAACTCTACTGTTTTGTGCAAATGCAATTGGGTTTATGATCAGGACTACCCTTATGTATAAAGTTGCTAACCCCCAAGCCTTGATAGGAAAAGATAAACACTAGCTGCCAGTCTTTTGGTTACACAGCAAGAAGACATAGACAACAAGGATGACTTTTCTGACTTGGTTTCATCAATGCTTTGTCCCTGAAGTAAAGAAGTGCCTTGGCAGTAAGGGATTGCCTTTTAAAGTTATTTTGATATTGGACAATGCCCCTGGCCACCCAGAGCTCCATGAGTTCAATACAATGTCTCTAATTTAGCCTCTACAACAGGGGATCACAAGGAACTTTAAGGCTGATTACAGACAATACTCTTTGGAAAGCATTATCAGTGTTGTAGAAGAGAATCCCGATAGAGAGAACATCATGGAATTCTGGAAGCACTACACTATTGAAGATGCCACTGTTGTAACGGACAGATCTGTGGAGTCATGAAGCCTGAAATGAACAATTCCTGTTGATTAAAAGTGTCAAGATGTTGTGCATGACTGCACAGGATTTAAGACAGAATTGTTCAAGAAAATCATGAAAGAGATTGTAAATATGGCAAAAAAAAAATGATAGGGGACTGAAGTGTTTCACCATGTGGATCTTGGAGAAATTCAAGAGCTAATAGGCACTCACCAGAGGAATTAACAGAAAACTTCTTGGAGATAAGCATTCCTAACCTAGTGCCAAATGATGAAAGAGAAGACATAGAAGCAGTGCTAGAAAACAAATTGCATTAGACAGTCTGACTGAAGAGTTCCAATTATTCAAGAGTGCTTTCAACTTCTTTCATGACATGGACCCTTTTATAATGCAGGTACTGAAACTCACCAATTGGTGGAAGAAGAATTGATACACTATGGAAACATTTTTAGAGAAATAAAAAAGCAAAGGTGTCAGACAGAAATTACGATATATTTCCATAAATGTATACCAAGTGTACCTTCCACTCCTGCCTCTCCTTTTACCTCCTCCACCTTTTCAGCCTCCACTGCCCCTGAGACAGCAAGACCTGCCCCTCTTCTTCTTCCTTCTCCTCAGTCTAGTCACTGGGAAAATAGTGAGGATAAATGTCTTCATGTTCACCCACTTCCACTTAATCAAGCAAAGATATTTTCTCATCCTTAATCTTCTATTGATAGCATTTTCTTTTCTCTAGCTTATTTTATTGTAAGAATACAGTATACAATACAAATAACATACAAAATATATGTTAATAGACTATGTTATCAGTAAGGCTTCTGGTCACCAGCAGACTGTTGGAGGTGGGGCCTGGTGGTAGGTGATTGGATCATGGGGGTGGATTACCCTCTGCTGTTCTCGTGATAGTGAGTTCTCACAAAATCTGGTTGTTTACCAGTGTGTAGCACTTCTTCCTTTGCTCTTTTCTCTCCTGCTCTGCCATGTCAAGAAGGTGCTTGCTTCCCCTTCACCTTTCTGCCATGGTTGTATGTTTCCTGAGGACTCAGGATATGCTTCCTGTATAGCCTGTGACACTGAGTTAATTAAACCTCTTTATTTCATAAATTACCAGGGAGTTCTTTATAGCAGTGTGAGAACAGACTAATAAATAAGATAAAATAGATCCAAAACAAAAAGTATTACCACACATGAAGAAGACTAGTTTATGAAGATAAAGCATTGTCTCCTCAGATAACAAATATAAATGTCTGTATTTCTAATAATGGAGCTTCAAAATACATGAAGAAAAAATTAACACATTTAAAGGGAGAAATGAAAAATTCTCAATAGTAGATAGTATTTTAAAACCCCCTCTAAGCAATTTATGGGAACAATAAGAATAAAAGTGGTAATACAAGATCTAAACAACACTATCAAGTACCTTGATTTGATTGATATTTATGGAACATTATATCTAACAAGGGAATAATATTTACTATTTAAGAGAAAATACTATATCACCATGATGCATCATATGAAGGGCCATATAACTAGTCTTAATACATTTTCAAATATTAAAATAATATATAGTAAATAATCTGAATACAATTGTTATGTTAGAGGTCAATAACAAATAAAATAACAAGACAACCCCAAATATTTGGAAATCAAAACTCACCTCTAAAAATATTCATGGATCAAATAAGAAATCACAAGAAGAGGTAGCAAACATTTCAAGCCAAATGATAAAAATAAAGCATATTGAAATTTGTAGGATGAGCCTAAAGCAGCACTTGGAAGCTTATAAATTTAAAGACTTGTATTATTAGAAAAGAATAGAATCTCAAATTATTATGAGTTCCAGGCTTAGAAAATTGTTTTAAAAAGTGAAAATTAAATGAAAGGTAAGTAGAAGGATATAATAAATTCTTTTAAAAATCAATTAAATAGAAATTAAGAAAATATAAAGAAAATTAATGATGCCAAAGTGTGTGTGTGTGTGTGTGTGTGTGTGTGTTTTCAAGGAAAAAATATTGCAGTTATAAAGTAAGCCACTCACGTTTGTTGTAAATAGCCTACTTGACTGACCTACTTGACTTCTAGATCCTCACTGATTTTTCACAATGCAACATTTTCCCTGGGTTGCTTTCAGCCAATATCTGAGTACAGCATGGGTACTTGTGCTGACCCATCCCTGCCCAACAAAGTAGTCATATAACAGAAAACTTTTGCTCATGACTCATCATCAGACTGGCTCAAACTTTTTCAGAACTGTGCTGTTGTATGAGGATCTTCTAACTCAATCCTTTTATTTCACTCTATTTTACAGATCTCAGACTGCATCACAGTCAGTAGGCTTTCCTTATCTTCTCCTGTTCCTTCACGCTTTTATCCTTCGCAATAATTCCCCACAATAAATCCTTTGCATCCAAAACAGGTAATACCCTAAGTCCTGCAAGAAAACAGGAAATAAAATAAGATTTTGGAACTGGCTCTTTCTTTATCTAGCTGTCAGGAAGGACCTGGTACAAAATGTATATGCGGTATTGACAGTCTCTGGTACTGATGACCCGATTGTCAAGGACATCATGGCTATCAATTTTGAAAATATGTGGATGGAGTGGAATGCCCTTGATGATGTAGTGATTTTTTAAAATAAAAACAGTTCTTGCAAGAACAGTAGGGTCATAATTGACACACTGCCCAAGGATAATGAAAAACAAAGTGCACCAAACAAATAAGCAAAGACTAAATGTGAAAGCCAGAGAGTCTCTTTGGCAGCATATAGAGAAGTTTTTATCTCCTAGAGGAAGAGAAGACACAGCTGAATAGACAACTGAAGATCTGATAGTTAGAAATGCAAAGATTACAAAGACAGTAAAATCCTAAGATTAGTCTGATCTCTTATGTTACTATCAGGGCCCTGACTGGGAAATTTGGATACCCCGAAATATATGATGAGGACACCTACATGGGTTTCTGTGAGAATTTCGGCTCTGTTTTAAAACCCCTCAGAATCCTCAGACTATCAAACAAGTGGCCCTTTCCTCCAGAGAAAGAGCCAGCACTCCTTCACTTCCTCTACACAGAAACAGATGCTCCTCAGGAAACCTATCTCCTTTCCTGTCTTTCTTGCCAATAACAATAATTAAATCCAGTCACAACCCACCAGGTCATGCTGAGACTGAAAAGGGAAGAAATTACATGGTAAAGGGCTGCAAGAATTTGCAATATATTCTTGGAAGTGGGTATGAGGGTGATTGATCCAGGGAGCCAGACAATAAGACTACATAATTAAGACAATGATAACTTGGGAGTCCTTTCTCAGGTCACAAGATTTAACATGCTGGCAGGAGCCCCGAGGAATGGGTTATACTTTCTGCTAAGGTGTCTCTTATAAATCAGGGAAAAGCAATGGTTCATTTTGAATGATGTGGCAATGTTTCTGTTTCTTTGCCTGACATGAAGGAATGTACAAAGAAGCTAAAAAAAAAGGAACATGCTGAAATTTTCAATCACAAGGAAAGAATGGCAGAGCAGGATATTGACAGTGGCTGACCTGTTAAAAGTCACCATGCCGTGCTGAGTTTCTGGATTTTAGTCAGTTATCTGAGCTGGAACCTATTGACTGCAGTGGTTGTGTAGTCCCAGAGGTATTATGCATACATAGTGTATTGTGCACTATATTGTTTCCCCAATTCTTCTTCAAAGCTACTGATGGTCATTTACTTAGGTGATTACACACTGGGGAAAGATATATCCAAACATTTTGAGGGCTAAGAGACACAGCATATAAGTTGGCACTGAAGTTAGAGGACCAAAAGTGTCACTATGATTCCACTTTTAGAGCGTAGGCTCAGGGGGGCATGTAATAAATGAACTCTTTGATAATGAATAACATATAATGGGTCCACTGAGTTTGCAAACCATCCAATCACCATTTCCCCAGTCCCAGAATTTATAATTGGGATTGATTGTCATTGGTAAAACAACCACATTGGGCCCTTTGCCTATTAGATAAAAGCTAGCATCAGGGGAAAATGACAAATGGAACTGTCTCCAATTCGCTTCTTGGCCAAAATAAATCATATAGATGGAAAGAATGGCAGGGACTAGTGATACCATTAAAGACATAAAGAATGAAATGTTGGTGGTCCCTGTTATTTTTATACTTAAAATTACACTCCCTCCCCATAGAGAACCCAGTGAATCCTAGGGAACACTGGAGACAACTGAAAACTCAACCAAACTGTGGCCTCAATTGCAGCTCCTGCACTGAAAGTTGTATAATTGCTAGAGCAGATTAATAAATTCTTAGTCTCTTATATGCAGTTGCTCATCTCTTAATGTGTTTGTTCTTTTATATTCATATAAAAATAAGATCACAAAGTTTTCATTGGAACTGACAATATTGATTTTTTCTAAATTTGTCTCCACCAAAATTCACATATAGGAACCTAATTGCCAATGGGATAGTATTAAAAGATGGGGTCTCTAGAAGTTGATTAAGTCATGAGGACAGAGCACTTATGAATGCGATTAGTGATCTTATAAAAGTGGTAAAAGGGAGCTGTTTGTCCCTTTCTCTCCTTCTGCTGTGTGAGGATTCAGCAACAAGATGCCATCTTTGAAGCAGAGAGCAGGCCATCACCATTCAGGTTCCTGAATCTTCTGGAACCTCTATCTTGGACTTCACAGCCTCTGAAACTTTGAGAGATACATTTCTAGTATCTAAAAGTTACCCATTCTAATGCAGTTTGTCATAATATCAGGGACAAACTAAGACATATATTTATTCACAATATTGTCCCAAATAACCTGGCTAACTGGTCTGAAGTTTAGAAGGAACAGGATAAGATTAAAAACAAGGAAGTGTAGGTTATAGGCACATGGATAAACACATTCACCACCAGGAATCATCTTCTGAGGAAGAGACAATGAGAGACCAAAATGACTCTCACAACAGACCTTAATCATCTTTTGGTATTAGCCACCACAGGATGGTATAACGCAGATATGAAAGGACCTGCCACAGTAGTGAAGATGGAGGCTACATACAAACTGAACAATGTAGACTCTCACTTATCAAGATCTATCTAGCTACTGCTGCCTCGGAATTTTCCAATGGATATTAACAAGGGCAGTCCTGAGTCCTGGGTCCTGGGATATGGCTCTATTACTCGAAGAGACCAATGAGTCAGTCCATTGATGGAAAATTGACTAAATTAAGACCTTTCCATCATATAAGGCTCAGTGATCTCTTTATGAAAGAGATCTCCCTAAAGTTTCATGTTTTTCCTTATAAGGAAAAATACTCAGGGAATGAGTTTCCCTATCTGTTTCCAGAACCTTGGCAAGCACCAACACGAGTGTTTACAAAATATCTAATTCACAGTCATGGAATCCCATATAACATAGCACCCAACCAAGAGCCTAAGTCATAGATAAAGAGTTACGGAAGAAGGCCCATGACCATGAGGTCCATTGGTTGTATCACTTATCAACCATACAGGAACTATCAGCCTCATTGAGCTCTGAAATGGCTTAATGGAGGCAAAGTTGAAGGAATAATTTTGAAGCAATGCTCTGAAAAAAATATGGAATTATTCTTCAAGATACGGTATATACATTAAATCAGAGACTTAAGTATGATGTTGTTTCTCCAATGGGAAGAAAACTTGGAATCATGTGTCAACTGGTTAAAACAAAAGTGACCCCATTTGCCATCACTTCTAGTCCCCACTGGGGACCGTTTGCTTCTTGTCCCCAAGCTAGGAGGTTGGAGATTTAAATTCACAAAGGAAGCACACTCTTTCCAAGCAATACAGCAAGTGTTTTATTGAGCTGAAAGATATTACTAGTGCAAGACTATTTGGACTCCTAGTTCCCAAGGAACCACAGCTGAGAAAAGAGCCACTGTCTTTAAAGAGTAATTGAACCTAATAAACAGGAGATTGCTCTAGTTTTAAGCAATAGGGACTAGAAGTATGGAATGCAAATTATTTACTTGGGCACCTCTTGATTCTCCCTTAACTGTTTACAATTGTGAATGGACCTTAGCAGCAACTGGCCTGAGAAGGGGTATGACGACCAAAGGCTCCGACCACTTAGAAATGGGGATATAAGGAAACCACAAAGACCTTCCAAGGTCATAGCAAGAGGGGGAAGAGATAAAAATAGAGTAGGAAAAAGAGAACGAGGTAACAGTTGTGTCCTCAAGACCAACTGCAGCAACAGGGACTGGAGTTTATCCTACTAACCTCACTTTTGTCAGTTTCCCCTCAGCAAGAGAAGCTCACAGGATTTATGAAAGAGATCTCTCTAAAGTTTCATGTGTAAGTGTATCTCTTTGGGGCAAGCTGTAGACTACGACACCCATGGATGTGCTTTTCTCAAATCTCTTTCAAGGCAAACTGATCGAGAGAATTGACTGATAGAATTAGCTGCACTGGCATTCACTCAGGCAACAGTAACCTGGAACTGCTCTTTATCAAAGACAAGGCAGAGCCAGGGTACCAGTCCTGGCCTATTTCTGCCTAACACAGAAAAGACGTCTTTCACGGTAAACCCATTGCCACAGCCAACGATTTCTCAGAACTATGCTGTGGTCTGAAGGTCTCCCACTCAATTCTTCCTTCCCTTTCTCTTTTCATAGCTGTCAGAACTGCATTGTGGTCTGAAGGTTTTCTCCTAATTTTCTCTCTTCCTTTATCCTTCATGAGAATTTTCATAGTAAATCCTTTGCACAAAAAATTTTATTTTGATGTTTGCCTTTTGGAGAATTCAGACAGAAACCATCGATATTATTCTTTAGCCTCTGGCTAAACTGTTTAAAAAAATACAAGAAGACAAATGGCCATCAGGAATGAGAGTAGACATCACTACAGAAGACTTAAAAATATAATAATGAAGTATTGTGTGTTTTTCCAAGAAAAAAGAAAATTTAGCAGTTTAAAAAAATCTGGTCTGACACTACAGTCAAGCAGTCCTGAAATGTTGTAGCATAGGTACAATAATTATTCCCAGGAAAAAAACAAAAAGGTAACTGAAGATCCCAAGCTAGTTGAGACTACTTCCTCGATAATTATGGGACATGAAATCTGAAAATAAATTGCCTAATGATCTTTCTAAAAGTGGCATAGATAGGTGTGGCTGGGTTTCTACCATCTAGACAATTCCTTTTTCTTAATATAGAAAAATCACCAAGATGGGTAATTTATTAAATTAATGTATCTTCTTGTGAGTACTCAAAAAGTGATATGAACAGAGGCATGTCAATATCTATAATACTTTCAAGACATTTCCCTAGTTAAATAGAGCAAAATTGATTAAAAAAAAAAAACTTCCCAAGGAAACAGGAAAAGTGCTTATTATGGCCAAAGAAAGACTTGAATATAGAGAAGCCTATTTTGTATATTTGTAGAATTTTAGGCCAGGCACAGTGGCTTACACAATCCTAGCATTTTGGGAGGTTGAGTGGGGCAGATCACTTGAGGTCAGGAGTTTAAGACCAGCCTGGCCAACATGGTGAAACCCCGTCTTTACTAAAAATGCAAAAATTAGCTGAGCATAGTGGTGCACACCTGTAGTCCCAGCTACTCAGGAGGCTGAGGCTACAGTGAGCTAAGATTGTGCTACCGTACTTCATCCTGGGCGACAGAGCAAGACTTCATCTCAAAAAAAAAAAGGAATTTCAATTTTTGTGATTTTTAATACTCCAAGTTTCCCCTTCGGAGTAATTTGTTGTTTAAGGAAAGAAAGTAGTCCTTTGAATGTTAGATAAAAAATGTGTATTCTATTTGAATTAATTCTCTTTGAGTACTTTAAATAATATAAGCAAAAATCTTAAGGAAAGGATACTGAATTCACATGCTAGTGTTCTGATCCATATGAGAACCAACCCTAGACTAATATATTCTCTACTGATTTTGATTTTTATATCATTTTAAACCCTAAGACAATGTATTATTATTATTATTATTATTATTATTATTATTATATTTATTTATTTTGAGACGGAGTCTGTCTGTCGCTCAGGCTGGAGTGCAGTGGTATAATCTCAGTTCATTGTAGCCTCAGCCTCCTGAGTAGCTGGGATTACAGGCGCCCACCACCATTCCTGGCTAATTTTTGTATTTTTAGTAGAGACGGGGTTTCACCATCTTGGCCAGGCTGGTCTTGAATCCTGACCTTTTGATCCACCCTCCCCGGCCTCCCAAAGTGCTGGGATTACAGGCGTGAGCCACTGTGACTGGCCGACAATGTATTCTTTTTAACGTTATTGTTTAAAATTATCAGATAGTCTTCTATCCTCAAAATTCCTACCAAGGAAACTCTCCAAACACTAGCAAAAATTCCAGTGCAGCGGTGTGAAGCAAACAGTAAGGAATAAAAGGAATATAAATTGAAATTCTGTCAATTGACATGTGAGAATTCTTTCTAATCCTCATTCCAAATGATAAATATTAAAGAAGTTAGACTTCGTGCTAACAAATAACAGTAAAATATTATCATATGTTGTCTATTATAAATTACATATAACACTATGCAGCATATTTATATATAACTACATGTTAATATTATATTAATAAGGCATTTTACTGATTACAAAAGTCTTTACTAAATTTAATATACACAATAATGATATGAGATAGGCTTTGTAATTAAATCCCCGTTAATAGTTTATGCAAGCTACTTAACCTCTGGGACTTACTTTGCTTATTGTAAAAAGAGGGAATTAAAGCACAGTAAATAATTTTATACCCTAATATATACCCTATTACACAATATGGGTGTCCCTTTATTAAGTAGATACTACAATATTATGCATTATGGTGAACTTGAACTTGTATTGAAAGGACAGCAAAATAAATTCAGAGATCTGTATGAAGGAGACAAAATATAATCTGAAACTTGGGTATTTTTCATTGGCACATCTAAAATTAGAAGTCTTTTTGAGATGTGATGGTCCAGAGGGAAAAGAGAAATAAACTTGTGATCTCTAAAATAAAAGATAACTGAGATTTGACTGAAAATCTGTACTTCACAAGACAGACTTTAAATTGTACATATTTTATTTCTTTTTCTTAGTCTTCTGATACGTTTAAACTCTTTTTTGAAAGTTCCAGTGTATCTCACCTATGCTAACCAACTTAAAAGGACAGAATTTTGACTTTGATTTGCTCAGAGCATTAATTAACATATTTATGCATTTTTGAATGGCAAATATTGGTGTCAGTAGCAAATGAGGGAAGATGTAACTTGATACCATAGAATGAAGGACACTTAATCAGTTACCCTCCTTCTCTCCACCTACAACTTTCAGCTATAAATAATGATGCAGGATTTTTCTCAGTCACTTGTCAGCTGGAGACCCCCAGTTGGCAATGCCCTGGTCCAAGCCTTGTTCAGGCCCAGGCTCACTGCAGGGGACACTCTGTCCACTAGGCTCACCAGGCCATATATAGCCTGAGCTCTGGCTTGGATCCTGTGTCTGCTGTGACTGTGTACTCAGCCCCTAGTGGGAGTGGGTATGTGAGTGAGCGAGTGCAGGGTCCAGCCAGCCATTCCAAGCCTTGAGCCATTCCAGCCTGTTCCAAGCAACACAGAAGCACAGAAGCAGTCTCCAGGTGGTGCTTGCAGCTGCACCAGGCATGTCGCAAGCCACTCCCATGGTAGACTCCAGTGTTCAGACAAGGGGAACAGGGTGACATCCAGGCAGGGGTGCCTATGGCCCTGAAGCCCCAGAGCAGGTGTTAACAGCATGCTAATTAGCTTTTTTAGACTTGTCATTTACACCCCCAAGGACAGTGGCACATTAACAGCTTTGTCAGCCCCTTGCCCTCTCCGGCCTGTGGCTCCAGGGCTAGCTTGGACCCACTGCTGCTTTCATCTCACGGGGTGGCTGCCCCCAACCAGCAGAGGGCAGAGGGCCATGGTGTTTTAGCCTTCTCTGTACCCACGTTTGCTAGGCCCTGAGCTCTTGTCCTGCATCCAAGAAGAATGAAGATATGCTGACAGTCAAAGAGTGAGAAGAGCTGAGAAGAATGTTATTGAGTGACAAACTATCTCTCATAATGAAGGTGGTCCCCCACCCATAGTCTGGTGGTTTCTCTCCCAGTGTGGCTGGGTTTGGGGCTTTTATGGGCCCAGAATAGGGAGTGCATGCTGATTGGTTTTTGAGTATGCAAAACAGGTTAGAACAAAGTCACCACACAAATGTGGGCATGACAATGTAAAAAGCCAATTAGGGAAGGGTAGGTATATGTAAAATAGGTGAAATGTGGGGATCAATAAGAGGAAAGTGCACCGAACAGGAAGACAAGTTCTCAATCCAGTCCGTGAATTTGACTTGCAGCTTGGCTTTCAGGCTTTAAACTTTCTCTGGCTTGAAGGTGGAGTTTCACCTGAGATCCCCCATATCTGCCTAGGATGTGTCTGCTTCCTGCTGCTATCACTAATAGCATTGAACATTAGAAGTCTGAGTTTTGACAACCAGGTACCTTCCCAAACTGAAAAAAAGTTGAAAAATATCATTCATAATGCTTTACAAAAAAATTCACAAACCATTTTTGTTAGTATCACATGGATGTTTTTAAAAGTACAGAGTACTACATCCTATTTTAGATACACTATATGGAAAACTTTGGTCTTAAAATCCAAGTAGCTACATTTTAAAATACTTCTAGTTTAGATTGCTTTCCTGAAGTGCCCTTCTCTTCTAAAAAAAAAAAAAGATAATAGTTTAGGGATGCTGTAGCCATCCTCTTTCTTCAGATAATGAGGGTGACACTTCCACAGCATGTTGCTAGAGAACATTTTGCCTCCCAAAACCATATTTAACATAGTCAAAAATGTTTATGACCTATTGTAAAATATTTGTTTAAATTTTCAGAGGATGGCATACATAATTTTAAGTATTTTTTGCCCCAAATAGAACAGCTTGGCTAGATGGGTAAAATGATCTACAATTTGTATATTAACTCTGAAATAAAGGCATTTAATATGAACAACATGTAAAAAATTAATTCTCTTTTTTAGATGTATTCTAGCTCTTAAATTCATATATTATGACCCTTGTTAAGGTTTAGACATAATAATTGCATCATATTGAGTGACTGGATATTAAACACTTGTTTGGAGAATGGGAGGAGAAGATTTGGCTAGAGAATAAGAAACAGCACTATTCCATTATGACTTGATACAATCTGATGTATTTTACTAAGAAAGAGTCATACTAATAGATAATTCAGATAATTATCTTGTTCTTAAGATACTGGACTAAGTTATATGTATGTTTGCTCTCATTTAACTATTAGTGTAACATAGATAATAATGTCTGGGGCCCCATTCTTACTGATGATTAGCATTGTTTTTTAAAAAACTAAGAAAATAAACAACAAAATAGTAAAAGCATAAGTAAATAAAACATATAATAATCTAGCATATATATAAATTTCGTCAGCACACCTGATTGCTCACTCATGAACAAATCAGAAAGGTTTTGATGATTTGTTAGAAGTTTTATTTTGTTTTCTAGAAATGTATTGGGTGATATGGACAGTCAGGAGCCTACAGATTAGGTGACCAATGTTAATGGGTGCTAGAGTTTTCTGTCCAGCTTTCATTCTGTGAATATAAGATATAGTTCACAATTATCTTCCTTTGTTAAGACAAATGTAATATAAAGGGAGGAGAAGACATGAATTTAATGGGGATGGACTGACAAACACATAACAAACTTCTAAGTAGGATTGCATATGTAAAAATAACCCACTACACACATACAGAATTTTTTTGTATACATATGACCTGTCTACTTTCCCCAAAGCACATGTCTTTTGCAGTATATACTCAGAAGGGAATACAATGAAAATGTTTCTAGACAAAATCAACTTATCTGTATATTGACCTTTTTTCTGTGTGATATTTCAAATGAAGGTCAGTAGTCTTCAAACCAAGGACACAGGATAAGCACAAAAGGGCATAAGCTGTAATGGGAGAGGTAAGCCATGTGATTTGAATCAATCTTACTGGTAATGGATGGAACATATATATAAACTAGATCTCCAAATATCTGTGTCTTTCATAATCAAATTTCAAGTGAATATGACATTATTTCCTATTTTATAGAATTACATATTTTGATATTTCTATTGCATAAAATACATGAATACAGAGAAAGAATAAAAGTACAAGATGCACCTGCTTATGTCAATAGGTAAAACCCTATTCTGAGTTATTTAAAATGAAAAATCAAAGCTAAAACTCCACTGATAAAGAGGTAACATGCTTCATTTTTATTTTCTGTCAACTGATGTTCCCTGGTAGTCTAGTGATTAAGATTCAGTGCTCTCTCTTATTTTCTATGAATTTAGTATGTGTTATATAAGGTTATATTGATTTGAACTTTTATTTCAATATTTTGTTAGACTAATTGAATATACTGCTTTTTGTTTTTTCTAATAATTTATAAATTAGCAGGCAAAGTATTTTCTTCTCTCCCAAATACATAAAACGCTTATGAATATAGATAGCTTTATTTCTGAATGTCTTTCAATTGCTTTTTGCCTTGCTAGTTCCTTATCCTATAAATTATTTGAATAGAAAAGATGTTTATTTAATTAAATTATAATATTCTTGGTTCTTTATTTTGAAAGTCTGCATAAGTACAGCTTCGTGGTAATTGCTTAAGATTTCTTTTGGAACATTCAAAACACTCAGTTTGTTCCTATTTGGAAAATAGCTGATGAAAAAATATAATTCAAAAGAGGCATACTAATAGTTCATTGATATTGATATATTTTCTGCTTCAGCAATACTGCATAGAAATGAAATTAAAATCACAAAAGCATAAAAAGACATGCAGATGCATTAAACAAGGCAACACACAGGACCCAGAAGAACTGGTGATCAACATTCATTACCTTCTCATTTTTCTCTTTTATGCACAATAAACAGTGCTTTCATTTTCTTTTATTTATTCAGCCATTTATTTCATTTTTAGCCCACATTTTACCTTAATATTTTTTATCTTATATCTCATATCCACAATTTTTCTGAGGTTATTTGCAATTATACCAATATATAAAGCAATCCTTCAGCAACTTAATTTTTAGTTTTTTTGTTCTGGCTGTTATAAATGGAGATAGTTTTTAAAATAGACCTTTATATGGACGTTTTGGTCTGTACGAGTATGTGTGTTTTAATATTATATATGGGGTCTAGCAATTGAATAAAAATTACATACAATTATTCTGTCAATGAATGTGAAAGGCTAAAACTGAAATAACACACAGATACCAGGTTATATAAAGTAGAATAGAAAAGTACATGAACTTTGTAATGTGTCTACAGCAGAGCCTAGCATATTGCCTGACAGGTTGCCTGACAGGGAGAGGGAGCTTTATTATGATTTGTTAGAAAGTTAGGTCATAAATTGGTTCTTATATGTTTCATTTTAATGCAAATATTTTATTTTAATTTATAAACCTAAATAAAATAATTACTATATCCCTATACCACTATGCCTTTTGAATTATCCATGTGCATTTGATAAGAAGCTGTATTATTATCTAGATTTAAAGTTCACTATATATCCATAGAATTAACCTTATTTATTACAGCATTCACCCATTGTAAGTTCTTATATTTTAATGATTTGACTTAGCTTAGGTCATGAGTGATATGGTCAAGTCACCTATTTTCATTGTGCTTTTGTTAACTTATTCTTGTCTTCCTATTGACAGTGTTTTTTGAAGAGAGTTGCTGTCTTATTTGGTGGTAGGTTTTTATACCTGTTATATCTTTATTATGGAAATTGTATTTTAAGATATTAGAAGGAATCTTTTCTCTTGTTGATTTTTCATGTGAATTTTACCTTTTCAGATATTAATCTCTATATTTCTTTTGCTTCTATTTGCCTGATATACGTTTATCTACCCTTTATTGTGTTATCTCTTTCTTTTAGGTACACATCTTGTGTAAAACACACAGAAGGAATTTTTTTGCAAGCCATCCTAAAACTACCTGTCTTTTGAAGAGGAATAATCTTATTTACATTTAATTGTGTAATGTATATGTTTGGTATCATAATTGTTATCATTTTATTTTAAATATATTTTTGTTGCAGCTTTCACAGTTCGGCAAGTGGGAGACAATGATGCCCAGAGGCTTTTTCTCCCCTGTTGCTCGGCAAGTGGGAATGAGGATTACAGAGTTACAGGATTCCTTCAATGCTGCTTCACCAGCCAGAAATCTCTGCAGCCACTGTGACCTCCCCCCAAGGCCTTGCTGGGGCCCACGCAGCTTGCTTCACCCACTCAGCCTAGCAGGCTGAGCTTGGCTTATGCTGTCAGCATGGATCCCGCACCCACCACGGCTCTGCACTCAGCCCACAGCTGGACTGGCAATGCTGCAAGTGACTTCTGTATTGGGCACCAGTGTCTAGACAAGACAAGGGGAGTGTGGTGGTGCCTAAAAACTCAGAGATGCCAGAGACTGTGGAGTCCTAAGTGGTGTTACAGCTTATGCATGGGAAGTTCCAAGGCCTGAGCCCCCAGGAAATGTTACAGCTCTCTCTCTTTCCAACTGCCCACAGCTCAGCAAACAGGGGCATGTTACAGCTTGCCCCTGCTTATTCTTGCTGCCCACAGGTCAGCAAGTTCCATGTTCTTGTCTTGGGACCAAGAGGAATAAGGTACGCACACACCAAAGAATGAGTAGGGCAGAGAAGAATTTTACTGAGTGACAGAAGGAAAGCTGTCAGAAGAGAGGGGACCCAAGAGTGAGTAGCCCTCTGTGTGGCTGAGTCCAGTGTTTTTATGGGCTCTGAATGGGCAAGTGCATGCTGATTCATCTATGAGTGGTCTTGGAAAAAGTACCATTTAATTGGTTAAATGGCATTGAGGAAGTTTTCACTCCAGTCGTGGACTCTATCCAGAACTGGCAGTTCGGTTTTCAGGCTTCAGGCTGTCTTTGGCTTGAAGGTCAGGTTTCACCAGGGACCCATCCTTGTCTGCTTAGGAAGTTGTCTGTCTCCTTTCACTATCATTTTGTGTTATATTTACTCAGCATTTTTCACACAGTTGTCTTTTTTTTTTAATTTTTCAGATTTTGCCCTTTTTTGTATTTTGGAAGATTTATAATTCTTCTCTATTAGTTACTCTTCTGCTAACTGTTGAGAAGCAATCCTCCATGGCGTTTCCAGATGTCTTCTATCAGCTACAGTTCGAAACTGTAAGTTTGGGACATTTATATACAAACAGCCTTGAAAGATTGAGATTGTGGCTTCCTCCAGGGCAGAGTGCATGTTTGTTTCCAGACTAGGATATTAAAGATAATGTCTTCATCCATGTGAAAATTTGGGCAAGTTTTCTACCAGCCCACATTAAAAGATGGAAATTTTCTAAACTCAAGGGTTTTCAGCTGTGACATGAACCAACTATATAAATGTGCTGAATCCACTTGTGTACTGCTCAACATTACCCCCTTGGGACCTGGGAAAGGGAAGTGACAGGAACAAGAAGCTCACCTTGCCTGCTGTGCCATAATAATGCCTACTGTCTCTCACTCAGGAGTCTCGTGCCAGTGTGTATGAAACTGGCAGCCTATTGTCTCAGCTTGCAAGTAAGATAAGATTTCATGTTTTATAGTAAGTTCTTAACATTAATGCTCTTTAAAATTTCCTTTTGTCCACCTTTACATTACGCAGGCTACCTGTTCAGTTTGTCACCTCACAAATATTTTTTTCCTCCCACCTAATTCTTATAGGAAATTGATGACCTTGTTATTTTTTGTCAGTGCATATTTCATTTTATGACAATCTTCTATCATTACCCCATCTTTGTGTTAGTCTAAGATCTATGATTAAATATGCTAAATTTTCACTAGCTCTACTTTTGCCCAAATATGACTAGGTAGGCCTACGTGACACTGGTGAAGAACAAACGGGGGATGCACCTGAAGCCACAAATAGCATGAGGATGATTGTGGGGAGTTACAAAATGTGGCTGTTGGAAAATGTACTACTGAATTCTTTAAGTTAATGAAACAGAAGGAGTGAGTGGAGAGTAGATTATAAACCAATATTCTTTATTTATCCCAGTAAGTACTGGAATATTCTTCCTCCTACTTACTTATATTCCTGAATGACAGCCTCACTCAAGTCATGGAAGTGATATAATACACTTAAGTAGTCAAATGTTTGAAAATTGCATCTTTTCATGTATTTGGATCCAAAATATATTCAAGAATCTAGAGCAATGAATAAGGATAAGATCATAAAGAGAGCTTTTAAATCCTTTATGGTATCAGCTCCATTTATTCCCAATTACTGACATTTTTATCTGAATCTAATAAGATGGAGTCCTTATAATGTTCAACATAAACTAAAAGTTTGGTACCCTGTGATAGCTTTATATTTAAAGAAGCAAAGTCTAAATAAATAAATAAATTGATTTTATTTTTTGAGAAAAATAAAACGTTTCAATTACTAATCCCGACAATACCTGCTTAATATTTTTTCCACTTCTCTCCAATTGTTCTGCATCTTCTTTCAACAAATTAGAGGTAACCATGATATAAGAGAAAGGAAATTGCTTCTTGATGGAATAAGTATGGTTACTGAGAAAGTTAATTGTAGTCACATATAGTCCTTTATAGTAAAACCAATGAAAATTAACAAGAAGACTTGTACATTTGGCCATTCTACACTTTAGCAGAAATAATAAAATATAGACTATGCCCCACGGAAAACAGAAATTGTATTTTCTTTCTACAACCAATAATAAGCACTACAGAATTAGAATGTTTAAAATTCAACCATATTTGCTTCCATTTGAATTATTTTAAGTATGCAAAGAAATCAGTTACTGTGTTTTATATAACTAATTTGTTATTTTCAATATCAAAAAAGTGGGAAACCTTATATTTGTTATTGTCAATATAAAAAAGTGGGAAACCTTAGATTCATTGTTTCTATTTGTTCGTCTGCATGGACTGAAACACTATGACTTGTAGTCACATCTCAGAGTGCCTGCTCTGGGCCCAAGCTTGCTGTTTCCCTCTATTAGAGAAAGAGACATCATTCATCATTATGTGTGGTGGAGCTGAAGTCAAAAGATTTCCAAATAAATCCCGAATGGCAGTCAATTAGTCATTACTTTCACAATTTGTCCATACATCTGCTGTTAAGTGAATGTTTATACACTTACCCTCCCTAAAGGGCTACCAGTAACTTCATGAAACATGGTGACATAGAGCCATGACACAGCCCTGTTCCAAAATATGTCTCCAATGGTAGTTAATCAAAGGATGCCATGAGCTCAACAAAGCTTCTACTACTAATACAATACAGTTGAACGTTTACTGCTATCATTTCTGCTATAAAGCTTGTGAACGTCTTTTATTTAGTAAGAAAAAAAAAAAAAAAGATTAGCAAATTCAACTTGCAGTTAAAAAAAAACCCCCACAGAGCAGCATATTTCATAGTGGCTTTGAGTAGTGTGTCAAATCAGACCCTGAAGCAATAATTTTATTTAAAAATATTGTATTTGTTAATGGAATATTATGTTTACCAAATACTTGATGAAAAGCAGAGTGTTACATAAATATCAGCTATTTGATACCAGAAAGAATTATAATTTGAACCCCAAAAGCACCAGTAAGAGAGTAAAATGTACGTAAATGACTTCATTTAGCTAAAATTGCAATTACTTGCATTCCTCTGGTATGGAATGAGAATGAATACTTGTTTGTGGCCAACGAACACAGCCAATTAATATTATTTCTTTTTTTTTTGGATGTTAATTGTATGAAACCTTATTATATTGTAATATATGTATGCAGTTTTATAAATAATAATTTTTTGCATTGTAGAAACTATTTTAAGCTATTTTATATTACCCTCATAATGTTAAAATAATATACTTCATTACATTAAAAGTGTGACCTCCTATTTTAAAAATATGAAATATAAAATCATATTGATTCAGGTATTTATGAGAATTCTACAGGGGAATAATTACATTAGTACTTTTAAATGCTGAATTCATGATCTTACTTCAAAAGTTGTTATAACTGCTATAATAACCTATACACCACTTCCTATGAAGACGTATTAGTCTGTTCTCATGCTGTTAATAAAGACATACCCATGACGGGGAAATTTATAAGGACAGAGGTTTAATTGACTCACATTTCCACATGGGTGGGGAGGCCTCACAATCATGGTAGAAGGTGAAGGAGGAACAAAGTCATATCTTACATGGCAGCAGGCAAGAGAGCATGTACAGGGGAACTCCCCTTTATAAAACCATCAGATCTCATGAGACTTACTCACTATCACAAGAACAGCATGGGAAAGACCCATCTTCATGATTCAATTACCTTACACCAGGTCCCTCCCATGACATGTGAGAATTATGGGAGCTACAGTTCAAGATGAGATTTCGGTGGGGACACAGCCAAACCGTATCAATGTGTTTGTAGTTGGCAGAAACAACTATGATAGAATAATCATGACATAAGTAACTAATATTTCAGGCAAATTGATTTGCTAGTTTTCATTCTCTTTTTTTTTTTTTTTTTTTTGAGACAGAGTCTCGCTGTCGCCCAGGCTGGAGTGCAGTGGCGCGATCTCGGCTCACTGCAGGCTCCGCCCCCCGGGGTTCACGCCATTCTCCTGCCTCAGCCTCCCGAGTAGCTGGGACTACAGGCGCCCGCCATCTCGCCCGGCTAATTTTTTTCTATTTTTAGTAGAGACGGGGTTTCACTGTGTTAGCCAGGATGGTCTCGATCTCCTGACCTCGTGATCCACCCGCCTCGGCCTCCCAAAGTGCTGGGATTACAGGCATGAGCCACCGCGCCCGGCCGTTTTCATTCTCTTTCTCCTGTTCCTTTACTATTTTTCAGAACTATGTGGAAACATATTAGTTTTTATTTAGATATATGGATTATTTGAATCTTCTATACATTTGCTGAGTTTGAAGCCTTCTTTTCAATAGTTTACAACTATATAGAATCTAATGAAGAATTCACAACATGAAACAAATTAGTGGTTTTATGGCATATGTTATTTGGTACTGACAAGCTTTGGTTTTGTCTGTCATGCTAAACTAAATATTCACACAGTACTTATCATTCTTCTCTCTCCTGAACTCTTAAATTTATAAAAATATGTGAGAATTATTACTTATTAATTTGATCCTGAAATAAAAGGACTTACATCAAAGCAAAGTAGCCTCTGCATAGGGTTGACTTTGTATATGCCTTTAAAATAATCGCATTTTATGAAAAAATGCACATCACAAATCATCAGAGAAATTCAAAGCAAAACCATAAGGTACCATCTCACACCAATCAGAATGGCTGTTATTAAAAAGTCAAATAATAACAGATGCTGGCAAGGGTTTGGAGAAAAGAAAATGCTTATATACTGTTGGTGGGAATGTAAATTAGTTCAGCCACTGCGGAAAGCAGATTGAAGATTCCTCAAATAACTAAAAATAGAGTGACCATTCACTCCAGCACTCCCATTGTCACAGGATCTTTGAGGTGTCTCTTCACCAGCCGGAAACCTCTGTGGCCAGCAGCACCTTTTGACTGAGTATTGCTCGCGCCGCTATGCTCATTTCACCCACTCGGCCCAGCAGCTTATGCTCAGCTTGCGCTATCAGCCTGGATTCCACACCCACCAAGTGCAAGCCAAGTGTGGAGTGGCAAGGAGTGTGTGGGCAAGACAGCGCAGGGTCCAGCCACTGTGCCCAGCCAGACACGCTGGCTGCTGCAGCAGGGCAGGAAGCTCCAGGTGCCTGCAAAGGTGCCGGCTCCTTGCAAGGCTGCAGCTGGAGGGGGCCGAAGCGGTAGCGGGCTGGAATGTCGGCGCTGCCCGGAGTGCGCACACACTCACCCGGGTCACGACAGTGCCTGGGCTCAGCCTCAACTTTGTACTGAAATGGAAGCAGGTGCCTGGAGCTGGGAAAGGCCAGGCAGTGGGAGCAGACACTTCTGAGCCTGCGGTGGACTTCCTGGGTCCCTGAGAGTGCAGGGATGCCCGGGACTGCAGCCACGGCTGGGAGACTGCAGCTGCACCTGGGAGGGCGGGACTCCAGCACCTCCTTGGAAGGGGGCGGGGCTGCCTCCTGTTCCAAACTCCCACTGGCTTGGTTGAGCTCACAGTCCCGGCCATGCCTCTCCCACTGCAGCCAGCGTCATGGCAGCAGCCACTTCAGACAGGCCACCACTGCCATCACCATTCCTGGGTATATACACAAAGGCAAATAAATTGTTCTACCAAAAAGGACACATGAACTCATACGTTCACTGCAGCACCATTCACAATAGCAAAGACGCGGAATCAACCTAGATGTCTATCAACAGTGGATTGGATACAGAAAATATGGTATATATGCACTATGGAATAATCTGCAGCCACAAAAAAGAACAAAATAATGTCCTTTGCAGCCACATGAATGCGGCTGTAGGCCATTATTCTAAGCAAATTAACCCAGAAACAGAAAACCAAATACCACATGTTCTCACTTATAAGTGGGAGCTGAACATTGGGTGAAAATGGACATAAAAGTGGGAACAATAGACACTGAGGACTATAAAGGGTGGGAAGGAAAAGCGGGGGACAAGTGTTAGAAATCTACCTACTGGATATTATGTTCATTACCTGGGTGACAAGTTTCAACGATACCCCAAACCTCAGCATCACACAATGTGCAGGTTTGTTATATACGTAAACTGAAGCACAGAGTTTGTTGTACAGATTATTTCATCACCCAGGTACTAAGCCTAGTAGCCAATAGTTATTTTATCTGATCCTCTCCCTGCTTTCACCCTCTACCCTCAAGTATGCCCCAGTGTCTGTTGTTCTCCTCTTTATGTTCATGAGTTCTCATCATTTAGCTCCAACTAATAAGTGAGAGCATGCAGTATTTGTTTTTCTCTTCCAGCATTAGTTTGCTGAGGATAAAGAACTCCAGCTTCAACTATGTTCCTGAACAAGACATGATCTTATTCTTTTTGTGACTGCATAGTATTCCATGGTGTATATGTATGTACCACATTTTCCTTCTGTCATTGATGGGCATTTAGGTTGATTCCATGTCTTTGCTATCACACAATATACTGTTGTAACAAATCTGCATATGTACCTGCTGAGATCAAAATAAAAGTGAAAAATAAAATAAAATAATCATATGTAATGACCTCAAAATAGATCAATTTATATATACATAATTGTCAGTAGATATAATTTTGGTGAAAACGTTATTTTATGTAATTTATTTCAAATATATTGGAATCAAACCCAGTATAATGTAGTAGTTTAGTAAATATATAGAAATAGTAGAAAAAAATTTTCTGTACTAGTTGTACTTATGTTGTCAAAGAAAGAAATATTCAAATAACATATCTGGAAATAATCACTGTAGAAATTCTTCATATAATGTACTACAGGTTATTATTTTAGTGAAATAATCCTAGAATAATTTCCATGTGTTTATGAGCTTATGAAAAAGATCATATGTTTTCAAAGTTAATATTTTCAATCCCTTTATTTTATTCTTTCTTGTATTTTCATTTTGATCACACAAAAATTCATATGGGTATGTGTATAATTCATAGTATTTCCCAGGTAAGATAGGAATAAATACTGTAAATAGTTTTTTTCTTTTTTGGTGGAAAATGTAAGATATGGAAATCCTAAACATTGTATATAGGTAAAAATCGAAGGGTAAATTAGATATCACATGATTCACATCCCAATATCTCCTTTATATTTCCAGGCTTCCCTTACTTAAAAATGCAGATGAAGAAGCTATAACTATGTGGAAATTTATATTCTTGCTACCTTTTTGTTGTTGTAGTTGAAGTAATACATAGTAAAGTTATTTTCTTGGGAGACTATTCTGGGGTAATATATCTTAATGAATTCTTCCTTAAAACACAGATTATTTTAAAACATTCTTTGCATATATTTTCATCCTTAATAGCTCTCCATGTATTGTGTCATGATATGAGAAATCAGAAAGTTAAAAATATTTTGCAGAATGAGGTACCTTAATACTCATTACTGAAGTTATTTATGTTCCAAGATGAGTATGTTATGAGCAAATTATATAAATTTATTAGTTATGGCTGGGCGCGGTGGCTCACGCTTGTAATCCCAGCACTTTGGGAGTCCGAGGCGGGCGGATCACCAGGTCAGGAGATCGAGACCACGGTGAAACCCCGTCTCTACTAAAAACACAAAAAATTAGCCAGGCATGGGGCGGGCGTCTGTAGTCCCAGCTACTCGGAGAGGCTGAGGCAGGAGAATGGCGTGAACCTGGGAGGCGGAGCTTGCAGTGAGCCGAGATCGTGCCACTGCACTCCAGCCTGGGTGACAGAGCGAGACTCCATCTCAAAAAAAAAAAAAAAAATTTATTAGTTATACTTGTGGTATATAGATATTTCTCAGAAAAATCTAGTTTTGGTAGAAGCTTTTTTAATAGACTAGCAAATATTTCTTTAGATAATTTAGTGAAAATATTAAAATATATTGCTATCTGAATAAAACTTTAAAAATATTAATAATATTTCTGCATCTGTTATGCTTTGTCATGGGAATAAATGTTAATATACAATAATTGGACTTCCATATTTAAATAAAAGAAGAATTATGGCAGGAACTTGCAGATATCCTCTAAAACCTGTTCTCCACTTCTATCATAGAAATTGAAAATCCACCTAGGAAAATTGCCACCTATTAATAGTATAAAGGGAGCAGGTTGATGAACTTTCCTTGCAGCTAGATTTGCCCACATGAATAAGTTCAGCCTAAAAGAATATGAACCTAAGTTCTCACAGAAGCTTTCTTCAATATTTCTTTATATAGACTTGATGCTGCCACTTTTCTATCTTGTTTCTCCTTCACCCAACCTGAAGCATAAACTTTAACTAGAATCAAGAGAATAGAGAGTGAGCTTCTAATCCTGAAAGAGCCTGAATCCTTAAGGAATTTGTGGGTCAGACTCGAATTTTGTCGCTCTATAAAATTACCTACAGGAAATAAATTTCTATCTTAGTTATGCCACTTTTATTTCAGTTTTTATAATAATATTATTTAGTTTTTTCTATTGTTTCTATAGCCAAACAAAAGGTTACTTTCTATAGGAATGAATAAACAGATCATTATACTTTAAAGGATGAGGACAGGTATCTTGTCATTGTGTATCTGTTAGGGAATTATCCAATTACATAAGAACTTAAAACTGAATCCAGCAGCACATCAAAAAGCTTATCCACCATGATCAAGTGGGCTTCATCCCTGGAATGCAAGGCTGGTTCAACACACGCAAATCAATAAATGTAATCCAGCATATAAACAGAACCAAAGACAAAAACCACATGATTATCTCAATAGATGCAGAAAAGGCCTTTGACAAAATTCAACAACCCTTCATGCTAAAAACTCTCAATAAATTAGGTATTGATGGGATGTATCTCAAAATAATAAGAGCTATCTATGACAAACCCACAGCCAATATCATACTGAATGGACAAAAA
The DNA here is from genome assembly GCF_028878055.3 of Symphalangus syndactylus. Classification (NCBI taxonomy): domain Eukaryota; kingdom Metazoa; phylum Chordata; class Mammalia; order Primates; family Hylobatidae; genus Symphalangus; species Symphalangus syndactylus. Next base: position 106,916,097 of record NC_072426.2, on the reverse strand, counting down.
CTGGAAGCATTCCCTTTGAAAGCTGGCACAAGACAGGGATGCCCTCTCTCACCACTCCTATTCAATATAGTGCTGGAAGTTCTGGCCAGGGCAATCAGGCAGGAGAAGGAAATAAAGGGTATTCAATTAGGAAAAGAGGAAGTCAAATTGTCCCTGTTTGCAGATGACATGATTGTATATCTAGAAAACCCCATTGTCTCAGCCCAAAATCTCCTTAAGGTGATTAGCAACTTCAGCAAAGTCTCAGGATACAAAATCAATGTACAAAAATCACAAGCATTCTTGTACACCAATCACAGACAAACATAGAGCAAAATCATGAGTGAATTCCCATTCACAATTGCTTCAAAGAGAATAAAATACCTAGGAATCCAACTTACAAGGGATGTGAAGGACCTCTTCAAGGAGAACTACAAACCACTGCTCAATGAAATAAAAGAGGATACAAACAAATGGAAGAACATTCCATGCTCATGGGTGGAAGAATCAATATTGTGAAAATGGCCATACTGCCCAAGGTAATTTATAGATTCAATGCCATCCCCATCAAGCTACCAATGACTTTCTTCACAGAATTGGAAAAAACTACTTTAAAGTTCATATGGAACCAAAAGAGAGCCCACCTCACCAAGTCAATCCTAAGCCAAAAGAACAAAGCTGGAGGCATCATGCTACCTGACTTCAAACTGTCCTACAAGGCTACAGTAACCAAAACAGCATGGTACTGGTACCACAACAGAGACATAGATCAATGGAACAGAACAGAGCCCTCAGAAAGAATGCCACATATCTACAACTATCTAATCTTTGACAAACCTGACAAAAACAAGAAATGGGGAAAGGATTCCCTATTTAATAAATGATGCTGGGAAAACTGGCTAGCCATATGTAGAAAGCTGAAACTGGATCCCTTCCTTACACCTTATACAAAAATTAATTCAAGATGGATTAAAGACTTAAATGTTAGACCTAAAACCATAAAAACTCTAGAAGAAAACCTAGGCAATACCATTCAGGACATAGGCGTAGGCAAGGACTTCATGTCTAAAACACCAAAAGCAATGGCAACAAAAGCCAAAATTGACAAATGGGATCTAATTAAGCTAAAGAGCTTCTGCACAGCAAAAGAAACTACCGTCAGAGTGAACAGGCAACCTACAGAATGGGAGAAAATTTTTGCAACCTACTCATCTGACAAAGGGCTAATATCCAGAATCTACAATGAACTCAAACAAATTTACAAGAAAAAAACAAACAACCGCATCAAAAAGTGGGCGAAGGACATGAACAGACACTTCTCAAAAGAAGACATTTATGCAGCCAAAAAACATGAAAAAATGCTCATCATCACTGGCCATCAGAGAAATGCAAATCAAAACCACAGCAAGATACCATCTCACACCAGTTAGAATGGCCATCATTAAAAAGTCAGGAAACAACAGGTGCTGGAGAGGATGTGGAGATATAGGAACACTTTTACACTGTTGGTGGGACTGTAAACTAGTTCAACCATTGTGGAAGTCAGTGTGGCAATTCCTCAGGGATCTAGAACTAGAAATACCATTTGACCCAGCCATCCCATTACTGGGTATATACCCAAAGGATTATAAATCATGCTGCTATAAAGACACATGCACACTTATGTTTATTGCGGCACTATTCACAATAGCAAAGACTTGGGACCAACCCAAATGTCCAACAACGATAGACTGGATTAAGAAAATGTGGCACATATACACCATGGAATACTATGCAGCCATAAAAAAGGATGAGTTCATGTCCTTTGTAGGGACATGGATGAAACTGGAAAACATCATTCTCAGTAAACTATCGCAAGGACAAAAAACCAAACACCGCATGTTCTCACTCATAGGTGGGAATTGAACAATGAGAACTCATGGACACAGGAAGGGGAACATCATACTCCGGGACTGTTGTGGGGTGGGGGGAGGAGGGAGGGACAGCATTAGGAGATACACCTAATGCTCAATGACAAGTTAATGGGTACAGCAAACCAACATGGCACATGGATACATATGTAACAAACCTGCACATTGTGCACATGTACCCTAAAACCTAAAGTATAATAATAAAATAAAAAAAAAGAACTTCATGTTAAAGATAAATCTAGCAGAGGCCTATTTTTGCATGGTCCATGAGCTAAGAATAGTGTTTATATTTTAAAGTGTTGTAGAAAACAAAAAAGAAAGAGAATTCATGGCAAAGACTCTATGTAGCTTGTCAAGCCTTGTTTAGTATATGGCCCTTTATAGTAGAACTACACAGAACCCAAATCTATAAAATACTCTGTGGTGACATTCTCTGACAAGAGTTTCCTTTTAAAAAAAACTATCATTATTTTGTCTTCAATGTTCTGATCTTCATAATGACAGAAAGAAACTAATATTGAATATGCAGATGTTAATCATGTAAAGCAAGAAACAAATGAATCACTGGACTCTGAGGTTTAGCTAAAACAGTCACCTGTGATGAGTGAGGTCAGCTATTGACACAGCACTTCATTCAAGGTAGTAACTTTAAAAAGTATGATCAGAGAATTCCAAAGTTCTGTTTAGGAGATCACCATTAACCATAAAGTCTAGATTATTTTCCATGTCTAAATACATCAATCACAACTAATCTAAACTTATGTATATTAGGGCTCTCCAGACAACAGAATCAATAGGATATATATGTGTATATATATATATATATATATATATATATATATATATATATATAGAGAGAGAGAGAGAGAGAGAGAAGATGTAATAGAGGAACTGGCTTACATGGTTATGGAGGACCAGAAGTTCCACAGCACAGAGATCTGCCAGTTGGAAAATCAGGAAAGCCAGTGGTATAGTTCAGTTTAAGCTCCAAAGGCCTGAGACTCTGGGCCAGTAGTATAAGTCCCCTCAGGTCTGAGTCAAAAAGCCAAGAAACCAGGAGCACTGAATGAAGTCAGAAGGTGATATCTCAGCTCAAGTGGACAGAATGAATTACCCCTTCTCTGACTTTTTATTCTATTTGGGCACTCAATAGATTCACTGATGTTTGCCCACATTCATAAGGGCCCATCTTTTCCACTTTGGAACTAGTAAGTTCCAAAGCTAACCTCTTCTAGAAGCACCCTCGCAGGCATACCCAGAAATGTTTTACCAGCTATCTGTATATCCCTTAGCCAAGTCAAATTGACACATAAAATTAGCCATCGCACTAAGAAATGTATAGACAAACATTCAAAATATAAAGAAGGAATTGTTCTTCTAAAGTCAAATAATAAATATAGCATATGTAAAGATTTGGAAAATAGAAAATACATTAGTTCAATATTATCTAACAAAAGGAAATCACAAATATAAAGTGAGAGTGATAGAGCATTAGGGAAAAGCCACTATGATGGGTGGAATTTTAGACTTTCTCAGTATTTTGATGAGATATTTTATTTTTTTATTTAACATTTATTTATAGCATGATATTATTACCTGACTAATGTTACAGGGAAGAAATGAGTAAAAAAATCTAGGTTTTTTAAGAAGTTTGTTGGCTAGTGAGAGAAGAAAAAAACTAAAATAAAATTACAAGCAATAGAAAATGAGAGATTATGTGTTCTATTGGTTTTTCTGGAGAACACTGACAATACATCATAACAGGAAATATGAGAAAAATTATAGGGAACAAATGCATTGATTGTACAAAGGTAAGTGGAGGATGGAGCTATAAGAAAATACTAGGTTCCAAAACATCTTTTACATCAAATGGAGGAGCTTGGACATCATCCTTTAGGCAAAAGGGATTCATGGATGGATTTTAAATAAGTGGATTTGCATGTAACCAGATAAGTCTAGTTCTTCCATGAAGAGCAAAAGATAAGTCTAGTTCTTCTACAAAGATAAGACTTTGAAAAAGGCAACTATTTAAAATACTTTTGAAAGCAGTGCTAACAAGGGGTGGTGAGCACCTGTGGTAAAGCAGTGACAATACAGATAAAAAGGAGGACATTTAAATGAGACATACTTAATAAAAAAAAATTGACAGAATTGGTAAGTTAGAGATACAGCATGTGAAACAGAAAGAATACTTATTCCATTCTAGCACTGGTGAAATGGGAGAGTTCCCCGATTCCCCTCAGGGTGTGTGAAAGGGCTGTGGCTCACCTGTTTGCTCACCTGGCAGCTCAAACCCCTTACAGGAGGAGGAGCTCACAGAGGGGCAGGTGCGGGAACTGGGGCAAGCTCTTTTAGGCTCTGGCTCCACCTCAGCGTCTAATGGGTGAGTGTCTGTGACTCCTGAAGCCCAACTGGGCACGTGTTACAGTGTGCTCCTTTAGCTTTGCTGTCTGCAGACCGCTTGTGTGTTAATCAGCTCAATGAACCATGTGCCTTATCACAAGGGCAAGGGGCGAGTGTGACAGCATTCTGTATCCCGAGCACTTGCCTAGTGTCCTGAAAGAATTGGACCACACACGGGCTCAAAGGATGAGTGCAAGGTTTTACTGAGTGGTGGAAGTGGCTCAGCAAGATGGATGGGAAGCTGGAAGAGGGGATGGAGTGGGAAGGTGGTCTTCCCCTCAAGTCGGTCTGTGCAGCAGCCTGACTCTTCTCCGACTGCCCCTTCTCCGACTGCCCCTGGTCAAACTACACTGGGGGTCTAGACGTCCCTCCTCTTCTCTCCTTCTCTGCCATGCCATTCTGTCCTCGCTAGTCTGCTGGTCTCTTCTAGAACTTGGGATTCAGGGTTTATATGGGTGCCAGAGAGCAGGCGTTGCATGCCCAAAGGCAACTTTCTGGGCACAAGAACAGAAATACCTGTTCTCATTTAGGTCTGTGGGTATCCAAGCTTGAGGGTGGGGCGTTTGCCAGGGAACATTACTCTTCTACTCGGTATTTCCCTGTCTCCTGTCTGTGTCACTGGCACTGGATTGGACAATGTGTTTCCAAATACAAGAAAGGAAAATTTTAAAAAAGAAAATCAGAACTTAATTTCAGATTGTGTGTTTAAAGTGCCATTTGGAAGACAGAGAATAAAACACAAAGAGGGTAAATATTTAAAAGATTATAGAACCAAGATTCAGCAAGTAACTGACTTACACGATTAGAGAGAGGCAAGTTAGAGCTATCCAAGATTGCTTGGGTAGCCACTGGTGCTATCAAGTTAGATAAGGAATACAAATGAAGGAATGGATTTTACAGGAGGTGATAAGTTCAAATGTGAATATTTTTAATTTGAAGTTTCTTTGGAACATTTGTCAAGAAGATAGATATATGTCAGAAAGAAATTTGGACTAGAGAATATGAGTCTTCCAGTCTTATCAGTCATTCTTGGGACCATGAAATTGAACGAAACTTCCTGAGAACAAGAATAGTGGCCTGAAAATGGAATCCTAGAAGCACCACACACACAAAAAAGAGGGTTCAGGAGTAGAAAAGAAGAGAGGGGAGTAACGAGAGTGATTCCTGCTGGCAAGAAAAAGAGTGTGGCACAGAGAATGTGTGGCAACAGGAAGAGACCTCAGAGAAAAAAGTCAAAGTAGGATCTTTACAATAGAAAACCTAGCCCATGTATTTAAGAAGTGATTTTAGACAACTCTTTTGTGAAATTTAGTAGAGATGGAAGAGAAGATAGAAGAGTAGGTAGAAGAGAAGATAGAAGAAAGTTGTAGAGATAATGTAATTAAATAAGTCTTTTTATTTTGTTAACCAAAAAAAATCCTAATGCCCCCCAACCATCTGAATGGACTTCTTCCTTGGCCAGTGCACACTACAATTTAACCTGAAAGACTGGCTCAGGCCATGATGGGAAGTGGGGTGTCAGACATGCCTCATTATACCCTTCAGCATTAACAGCAACACAGACCTTAAATCTGATAAGAAACATTTATAATCTATTCTCTCTGAAGCACGATACCTGGAGGCTTCATCTGCATGATAAAACTTTGGTCTCCATAACACTTATCGTAACTCAGACATTCCTTTCTATTGATAATAACTCTTTCAACCAATTGCCAATCAGAAAAAATTTTAAATCTACATGTAACCTGGAAGCCCTGCTTCGAGTTGTCCAGCCTTTCTGGACCAAACCAATGTATATCTTAAATGTATTTGATTAAAGTCTCATGTCTCCCCAATATGTATAAAACCAAGCTGCAGCCTGAACATCTTGAGCACATATTCTCAGAGTCTACCGAGGGCTGTATCATGGGGCATGGTCACTGATAATTGACTTAGAATAAATCTCATCAAATATTTTAGAGTTTGACTCTTTTCATAGACAATTTATTTTGATTGTTCAGGGTGAAGGCATATGTAAGAGAATATAACTGAAACAGAAAGAAGATTATGGCACAGATGGACTCATTGACCTTGAGAAAAAGAAAGATTATCTTATTTAAAAATGGAGAAAAGACCAGAAAGATGAGTGATAATGTAAAGAAATCTGAAATTAGGTAGAAATTTTTGAGAACCAATGTACTGAATAACTTCAAATTTCTCAATGAATTATTTGTGTTGGCTATTTGTTATAGGTTTTTGGACATTTAATAGTGCTATGAAGAGTGATTAAGATTTGGGATAATTTTCTCATAGATAAATTTGTAAAGCTTATAACATAAAAGTAGATGATATTAACTGGGTCATTCTTGTCATCCAACCAAAACAGAGTGACAGCCAAGGGCAAAATGCACTCAGGGAACAAAACATTGTTCCAGGAATCCAATTCTCTGCAAATGTGACTGCTGAAATTGCCTGCTATAACCTGAAACCAGTATTATCTAACAGTAAATGAAATAACCTGCTACAACTCTAAGACTAGTTTTAACCTGCTTACCAATTAGCACTTCCCAATTAGCACTTACCAGTGTAGTAGCAGTTATTAAGACATTATTTTAGGCAGATAGAGAGGAAAAGGGGTCCTCGGAAAGTTTTCATTGCTTTTAAAGTAGCTCCAGAAATGTTTCTTGTCTAGCAGGAAAGCCCAGGCACTTAGAGCAGGCCGGCAACCTTTGATATGCAAATGTAAGCCATGAGAAACTGGGTCCACTGGCCAGCACGGTGGCTCATGCCTCTAATCCCAACACTTTGGGAGGCTGAGGCAGGAGGATCATGAGGTCATGAGTTTGAGACCAGCCTGACCAACATGGTGAAACCTCTGCTTTATGAAAAATACAAAAATTAGCGATGTGTGGTGGTTCGTGCCTGTAATCCCAGCTACTAGGGAGGCTGGGGCAGGAGAATGGCTTGAACTGGGAGGTGGAGTTTGCAGTGAGCTGAGATGGTGCCACTGCACTCCAGCCTGGGTGACAGAGCAAGACTCTATCTCAAAACAAAAGAAAAAAAGAAACTGGGTCCACCTAAACATGGCAATTCCCACCATTGTCCTCTTGCCCTTGCCCTGACATGTGGCTGGCAACATGGCCACCTTCACATAGCCCCACGTGTGTAGAACATCATGGCACCCTGCATTTGCATATTAAAGGACTAGGGTGGGAGAGCTAGTGTTTTGGGGGCTACATGAATGACATCCCTGGTCAAACCAATCCCCTGAGCCTTATACAAGTCAGACGCCACTTCCTCCAGCCTATTCATATAAGCAGCAACTTTTCCATGGCACACGGGGCCTCCTCTCTTGGCTTTGGAGCCCCCATCCCACTGTCCCTGTACAGGGAGCTTCTTTCTTCTCCCTTCTTTCTTGCCTATTAAACTCTCCGCTTCTTAAAATCACTCCACGTGTGTCCATGTTGTTTTACCCAACTCGCTGGAGACAAGAGCAGTGCTGTTCCCCCACTCATTGGAGCCATATCACCAGCTTCCAAAAACTTTATGGGTGCCAATGAATTTTCTTGCAAAATACTATGTAATACTCCCCCTTTTTATAAAACTTCCAACCTTCTCTTTGTTCTTTGGACATACCAGAGGCCACCTGATCTGTGCACATGCCCTGGATTGCAACTCTTGCTTCCCAAATGAAATGTTTGAAATTTAGAGATTTGTCTCTATATTTTATTTGATTTTGACAATAACTTATTTCAGACAGCCATTAGTCATCAATATTTAGCAACATAATAGGTACATTGTTGCAGCATTGCTGGTTGAGAATTTTCTTTGTGTGCTGTAGTGAAAGAGAGGGCCCTGTGGAAAAGGGAAGCATGAAATTTGAGTATTGGTTCAGAAATAGTTCACCTCTTCTAACATGGTTTTTTTAATTGAAATTCATCTAGGAAATCTTTGGGAAAATAAATTTTCCCTGAACCTTAACACTAGGTCAAGAAATTCGTATGGGACATTCATAATTTTTTTGATATTTTATTTTATTTTTATTTATTTATTTTTGAGACCGTATTTCTCACCTGTCACCCAGGCTGGAGTGCAGTGGTTCACTCTAAGCTCACTACAACCTCCACCTCCGGAGCTCAAGCAATCCCACTGCTCAGCCTCCGGAGTAGCTGAGACTACAGGCATGCAGGATCACGCCCAAGTAATTTTCATTTTTTTTTTTTTTTTTTTTTTTTAGTAGAGATGGGGTTTCACCATGTTGGCCAGGCTGGTCTCGAACTCCTGACCGCAGCTGATACACCCGCCTCGGCCTCCCAAAGTGCTGGGATTACAGACATGAGCCACCACGCCCTGCTGGGACTTTTATAATCTAAATGTGATTGTGGCATATACAGCCGTCTTTTTAGTTTTAGAGTGTTTCTATTACTGAGATAGGGTAGGCCGAGGTATCTTCTAAAACATACTGGGAAACTTGAAGGCTCTGGATCAGACCCAGTTGAAGATAACTCAAATCTCAGAAGTTCTTGCCTGTGACAATGGACATGCATGGATAAGACATAGCTACATTAGTTCTCAGAATGAAGGATGAAGATCAATGCAGGAGTAATAAATATTGTTATGTGGTTGGCATTCTAACAACTTTGCATATTATTGGATACCAACAGAAGTGACTGCCATATGTATAAGGATTTGCATATTTGGAGCAACATTTGAAAAATCACTTACCTGTAAATATCAAAGAATCAGTCATTATCCTGAGTAAATATGTATCTCCCCTAGGAACTTTTAGGTTCACCCCTCCCTTCACCCTCTATAACCTGCATGACCTAAACTTTCTCACTGAAGAGGCCATAGTAATGAACTTCAAGTTATATTGAATTGACTGTGGCAGCCTTGTAGGTGCAAAAGATAACCTTGCAAGAAAAAACATGCTATGATTATAGCAGTCAGTTGATAGTCACTAGTTACAACACCTTTAGAATTGGCCACAGTATTCTAGTCAAAAATATATTCTTCCTGGGCTGCTCTGGCTAATGACAGCTAGGAAATGTGCTAGGTTATTTCTTCCCAAAATGGGGTATCTCTAACAGGTAGTCTTTGCTCTAGGACTCCCTACTGGCATGGATGGGATTTTCTCACAACTGCATCAGAGACTGAAGCTCTTCCTATCTAATGTTTTTTCTTTATCCCTGTCTTTTCACAGGTGTCAAACTTGCATCACATGTTTAAAAACCCTCCCTACGACTACTCCCACTCTCCTTTAACAGATTTTTATTCCCCCAAATCTGTTTTGCTTCCAACTTAGATTGAGTATCTGCTTCCCAGTAAAACATGGATTCTCATTGTATATATAACAAATGTCAACGGTATTCAAAATATAGTCTTTTCTATTTATAAATTATTAAAGAAAAATATAAAGAACATGAGTGAAGTGAAAAAGAAATGTATTAGATTTGTATTGCTGCTATAACAAATTACAAAAGAACTTAATTGCTTAAAAAATACAAATTTATTCTCCTAAAATTCTAAAAATCAAAAGTCCAGAATAAGTTTTATGAGGCTAAAATTGAGGTGTTGACAGGAGTGTTTCCTTCTGGAGGCTCCAGGGAAGAATCCATTTCCTTTTCTTGTTCAGCTTCTAGTGGGCACCTGCATTCTTTGGCTTATAGACCCTGCTTCCATCTTCAACGTACATCACTCCAATTTCTGCTTCTGCCATCACATTGCCTTTTTCTCTTAACTCAATTTTGAAGGCCATTTGTGATTACTGTTAGAGCCAACTTAGATAATCAAGCATAATATACTCATCTAAAGATCCTTTACTTAATCACAACTGCAAAGTTCCTTATGCCATATAAGGTGTATGGGATTAGGATGTAAACATGTTGAGGAAAAGGTGGGGAAGTATTATTCTGCTTACCCCACCAGACATATTATTTTACTAAGAATATCTAGTTTGGGAAACTTCAAGGATCTGGATCAAACCCAAATTGAAGATAATTCAAACCTCAGAGGTTCTTGCCTGTGACAGTGGGCATCCATGGATGAGGTGACAAACTGAAGCACAGTGGCAGTGCTAAGTCTCAAAATGGAGGAAGAAAAGCAATACAGAGGCAGTAGATGTTAATGTTAATATAATGTAACAACTATACATTTGAAAAAGATTGGCTACTGGTATAAGTGACTGTTACTTTTTTTCTGATTATTTTGAAAACATAATGTTTAACTAAAAATTATGTAAATTTCTTTAGAAAGTGAATATAAGGTTCTTTGCCACCTGCCTAATGCCATATGAGCATATGTACAAATAAGTATATTTAAGCTGAAATTCTATGTAAGATCAGCTTATTAGTGGAAATGCCTACAAAATAAAAATAAAGCAAATAGAAGTTCATGATATTGAGAATTCCGGTAACAAGCACTTAAGAAAAAGATGATTTTAGGAACAAACAATTTGAAATTTTTCTTTTTCATCAGATTATATATATATCTCTCTAATAAATTGCTTTTATGTATAGAAAATTATTGAAAGCAGATGGCATTTGGAGTAATAAATATAACCTCATCCTTCCCACCTCACATTCCCATGATGTTACTTTTTTTCCCCCAGACTTGGATTGAAAATATGCTAAAATAGTTAAATATTAGTATCTGGTCTGATTAAACCACCTTCAGAAGAGATTAGAGAGTTATGGGGATCATACGCAGTTGAAGTAAATGATTCTATTTTGTCTCTGTGAAAAAAAAAACTAAAAACAAAAAAAAAACAAGTAAACAAAACTTTAATCTTTCATTTCTAGTGTCTGGGTTTTGAATAGGTCCCCAAACCGAGTTTTTCAAATAAGCTTAGTCAGATGCTTCAAGGATTGGAGCAGATTATTTTTTAATTTTGTTTTGTTTTATTGGTTGACATTTACTAACATATAATGACTATTGAGTTAACAAGTATGTGAACATTGTGTGGAGGCATGAAATCAGCTTGTTCTTTCACAGACTAATCCCTTTTCTCCTGTGCTCAGTAACATAATAGGCCATAGTTCATAGGCATGCAATACGAGCAAGCATTGTGTAGATGGAATCGATAGCATAATCCTATTAAATTCTGCAAAACAGTTTACTTTATGATATAAAGTGGAATTGTGATTGATTTTTAAAGTAAATAGTAGTTCTATATTCAACTCAGACTAGAATAACTTTTAAAGCAGCAACTTACTTTGTGTGGGACCACAGTTTTTCTTCCATTTTTCTTGATTTTATAAATAAATGTTGCCTATGTGGCCTAATTAAAAGACATTGAATTCTGGCTTGAATTTTTACTTAAAATTGTCTTAGCTTTGGCCCAATGTCTAAATACAGAACTGAATGCTTGTTTTTAAGTTTAGCCACTTGTTCTGGAACACTTTGTAAAAAAACAACAGTTTTTAGACAATGGCGATTCTTTTTCATAAAATTTTTATTCCTTAAGTCCAGAATTATTATAAATATTTAAGTAAGTAGTCAGTATTCCACCAGTATACTCCGTTTCAGTATTACTAGTTATTTATACTCACTTTCTTTTCTGATTAATCAATTTCTTATTTTGAATAGTTGGATCCAGCATATTAAGTCCTAAATATTTGTATTATCCCCATACAAATGTATTTACTGCTGATGCTGAGTTTCTAACACTCACTGAATCTTCCCTATATGATTAAAATCTCAAATTGATTTTAAGGCATTAGTTTTAAGGATACAATAATATTCTTAAACATCCTTTATATATTGTGAAAGTCTTTGAAAACACAAAACACAATTTGCTCTGAGCAGAATTGCATGCAGTAAAATAAATTCATTTGTATTAAAACAAATCTAATTGTGTCCATAGAAAAGGAGGCAAAATAGTTTATAATCTTAACATGATCTCTACTGCCTAGCAAGCCATGGAAGATTTTTCAAAGTATACTTCCAACTTAAAGTTGACATCCTCATACTGAAAGAAAAAGTTTATTGAATTCAATTTTCTCAAAGACAGCTCAAATGCCTGTAAAGAAAGAAATAAAAATCTGCACTGGCTCAAAATGATGGGCATATGCTTGCTCTCTTTTGAGAAATAAGAGGGATGATTTAACAGTGCATTAAAAAAAAGTGCTGAAAATAAGAAGGGGGTTTGTGGTTGACCAGGAATTATAAGGAAACATTTGAAAGACAGAGGAAAATGGATTCAAAACCAGAGAGGTTCCCAACCCAAAGCATGTACAGAAATGCCATGTGCAAAAGATGAAAACAGCTCTTAAACTACCCTAAACAAAGAAAGGGATAAGTAGAACCTTAGGACTAAAAGTTCAACCCAACTCCATGTTATATACAAGGCACAACTCTAAAATAAAATGATGTAAGAAGGTGAATGGTCATGGGATCAGCAAATACATAATAATATAAATAACTTTACCAATGAAATTCCATAACATTAAAATATGCAAAACTTTTTCTAATTAAAAAAGAGGAAAAAACTGAAGAAATAACAGTCATAGGATATGAGCATAGTTTTAAGTCCTTACAGAGCAAACATTAACAACAATATAAAGTTTTTGCAAACATAAAGAATAGAATAGAAATTATTTGGGAAATTTAATGATCAGAGTGGATCTACACCGTTTTTATTGGTTGTGATATACTAATAACACCAGAAAAAAAATTAAAATGTTTTTTAGGGAAGATATAATAGCAACCATATTTGTATCACAATAGAATAAAAGTCAAAATAAAATAATTTTCTAAACTACTTAAGAAATAAGTCAAAATCCTTATTCACAAAATTATACATAAGCTTAAACCTTAACACAATTTAAAACTTTAAACATCACTGATATCAAATTAGAAGAAAAATAATTTTTTTAAAGTCAAGAAATTAGAATAAATAAAACAAGTATATTCTATGTTTCAAATTTATTTATTTAATATTTATATATAATTTACAAAATAAATAATGAGGAAAATATATGATAAAATGTAGCCACTTCCAAATTTAATGGAAAAATATGAGTTACATGATAATGTAACAAAATGAATATAAAAATTATTAGTACATTTTTATTTATATAAAAAGAAGTGAGTATTTTGAGAAAATTCAAATAAAAGATAAATAGATGTTTTATAATTTGATACTATAACTAGAACTATTTGACTAGAAGACAAAAGTTATAGATTGTCTATGTTGAAGGCATGGCCTATGTGGTTTACCCTTCCAGGGAGCACATTTATAATGTAACCTATGTGAATGACTGTGCTTTGCCCAACTCTTGAATTCCTTGAGACTCAAGGTGAACACACTTTAGATGAGTGTCATGCGGCTACCCTGGATGCCACAGTGAAAATAACCAGCAGCCAAGTATCCAGCCAGGTTGTATTAAGGAAAGATCACTGTGGACAAACCTAGAGTACATGTCCACTCTTAATGAATTCTGTAAACTAATTCCCCATTTCTATGTTACTGTTGTAGTGGATTTACTACTACAAAATCCAACACATCAAAAACATAGACATGCCTATTAGTGCAAAGATCTTCAAAATTCAGTCCTAAAGTCCAACACTTTCTCCAAAACTATGAAGGAATTGATGAAGGATATTTTTTCTTATTTTAAAAATTTTGAGGCTGGGCACGGTGGCTCAATCCTGTAATCCCAGCACTTTGGGAGGCCTAGGTGGGCAGATCTCGAGGTCAGGAGATATAAACTACCCTGGCTAACACGGTGAAAACCCCGTCTCTACTAAAAATACAAAAAAATTAGCCGGGCATGGTGGTGGGCGCCTGTAGTCCCAGCCACTTGAGAGGCTAAGGCAGGAAAATGGGTGTGAATCCAGGAGGCGGAGTGTGCAGTGAGCCAAGATAGCACCACTGCACTCCAGCCTGGGCGACAGAGAGAGACTCTATCTCAAAAAAAAAAAAAAAAATTTGAGAAAACTTCAGCATCTATATTTTATTTACATTAGATAAACTTTATTTATATCAGATAAACTTTATTTATATCAGATAAGCAGTAAGACTTTTTTTTTTTTCTAGCAAGGAACACCTCAGAACAGCCTCAAGTACCTACTATGGAAGGGTCTTTTGGAAAGTCATGCCATGAAATTTATTCCATATCTGCCAAATGAGGGCATTTGAGTTTTCTATTCAGATGTATGTGTTTACATAGGGCAGCATATAAGAAGCCAACCAGATAGCTGGGGAAGCTAACCTTTTGCCTCTTCCCTTGATTACTTCTCCTCTTTCTCAGCTGCCGTGGTCTCCACCGCACAAGCCCCATGCTGCTCACAGAAGCCAGTAGACAAGGTGACTACACTCTCCAAATATTTTGATAATACACTTGTATCCATGAAGATTTTGATATATTTCTTAAATATACATTTATTTCTGATATATTTACTTACTTGATTACTTGTTCATATTTAGTTTTTAAAATGAACCAGGGCACTGTCCTCTTTTGTAACTGCAAAACATAGTTTTAATAACATGTAATAATATAACTTTTAAAGTTAAAATATCAGTGAAGCCATTTAGTCCTAATCTAATACTTAATGTGACATTTTAAATTGCTTTATATGATTATTCTAAGGCATTAAATCTATTCAAATTTTCACCTTGTTCCTTATGCATATATAAAACACACTGAAAATTAAGGTATTTCAGAAATGCAAGGGTGGATTTATACCAGAAAGTCTATTAACAGATGCCAGCACATTTTAAGGGTTATTCAATAATGGTTGTTGACTTTATCAAATTTGGCAAATATAATTCTTTATAAAACTTTTTTATTTAACAAAATTCTACAGCAAATACTTTATTAAATGTAAAAAGATTAAAATGAATTTCATTAACATCAGGAAGTAAACACAGATTCCTAGCTTCGACCATGATTTTTACTTTAAAAAAAAAAAAAAAACAGGTTCAGGAGTACATGTGCCAACTTTGTTGATACAGGAAAACTCAGGTCATGGGGGTTTGGTATACAGACCATTTTATCACCCAGGTACTAAGCATAATACCTCATAGTTATTTTTCCTGATCTTCTCCCTCTTCCCCCACTTCTCCCTGAAGTAGGCACCAGTGTCTGTTGTTCCCCTCTTTGTGCCCATTGGTTCTTATTATTTAGCTTTACTTATAAGTGAGAACATGCAGTATGTGGTTTTCTGTTCTTGTGTTAGTTTTCTAAGAATATTGACCTCCAGTTCTATGTTCCTGTAAACAACATGATCGCATTCATTTTTTATAGCTGCCTAGTATTCCAGTGTATATGTACCACATTTTCTTTATCCAGTCTTTCACTGATGGGCATTTAGATTGATTCTATGTCTTTACTATTGTGAACAACGCTGCAATTAACCTATGTGTGCATGTGGATTTTTACCTTTTTATTTTAAAAATAATTTCATACTTACATAAAAATAGCAAGATTATTAAAAAGAACTTAATAATGCTTATCTAAATTCACCAATTGTTAACATTTTGCTACATTTGCTTTATTACTTTCTATGTATTCATGTATTTATTACTATTGATTGGTAAATTTAGGAGTAAGTTACCAAATCTCTGAACTAGAAGGATATTCTACTACATGACCGTAGAACAACTAGCAAATTCAGGGAGTTAAATACAGGAAAGTTAATAGAATTTATTATATAATACATAGCCCATTGATTCAATTCAGGATAATGCATTCATTATTTTAATCTGTATGAATTACCCAGCCTTTTTTTGTCGTTTATGATATTGACATTTAACATGGTATTGGAGATCAAAGTTGCTATTCTGTATGATCCACAGTTCGGGTTCAACATTATTATTTAATATAGAAGATACTTAATGCAGTGAGAAAATTAAATCAAACAATATGTATAGATATTTAAAAATAAGATAATTTTGCTCATGATTTAATTATATACTTTAAAATTTTAAAAAAAACACTACTCAAAGTAATAGGAAAATTTGGTGGGATTATTAGATACAAAAGAGTCTTTAAAATCAAAACTTTATAAGAAACATTTAAATTGAAAATAAAAAAATTGAATTCTAAAGTCCAACAAAAATATAAAATGCTTGGGAATAAATTTAACAAAATAGAGAAATAAAAGTATGTATTTCAAATTAAATATATAAAATAATATTTAAATAAATGTAGAAAGCATGCTATTCTTGCATGAGAAGACAATATTATTAATAAATTCAATTGTAATTGCAACAGAATTACTTTAAAATTGATTAAAATAATACTAATGTTAAATGGAAGATTATATATTTAAATATATTAAGGACTATATATTTAAATATATTAAAAAAATGAAGGAGAGAAGAATGGTTTAGGGAAGTTTGTTTTAATAGAATTCAAATTTATAAAAGATTATTATAAATTCAACACATTTCAAAGAATAGTTATGTCGCAGAACCTTCTCCTTGATTCAGCTATAACTGGGCTCTTGTCACACAACCAGGAAAGATTAGGCTTACGGACACATAGAACGGTGAGGAAAACGGAATTTATTGGTTGAAAGGGAAAAGGAAAAATAACTCTCAGCAAAGCAAGAGAGGGTCCTGCTTCCAAGTTTCCCTCCTCATGGATTGAATCCCAGGTCACCATACAGGAACAGGAGAGGCCAGGCTCCTCCTCTCTGCAAATGGCAGGAACTTCCCGAGGCTCCACCCTTTCCTCCCAGTGTGCAGGTGGGCATTATTCAGAAAGAATCAGTTGGGAAAGAGTGGGCTTCATATGAGATCAGCAGTCCGGTTTTTCAGCCTTCAGGCTGTTTTAGGCTTGTAGGCGGGGTTTCTTCCAGGACCCTTGGCTGCCTCCTGTCTCTATCAGTTATATAGATGTTGATATAGAAAATAATGTATTTTTAATGGTGTCAAAATAACTGACTACTACCTAAAAGTTATATCTCTCTTACATCATACTCAAAATATGTTCTGTATGGATTAAAAACTTAAAATGGCAAAAGCACTTTAAAAAATCTAAAAACCTACAAAAATAAGTAAACAAAATAGCTTCTTAATCAAGAATGGAAATGTATACATAATATTCTTTAATAAACGATCATTTGACTTAGAAACAGTGTTGTCAAAAGAGATCTTGAGCCAATAGATAAATGGTAGATACAGGAAATTTCCAGTACACATGGCTAATAATTAAAATACATGTCACACAAAGAACTCTTCCAAGTTAACAAGAAAATAGTATGTAATTCAAATGAAAATGAGTAGAAGATATGAAAATCTAGTTCAGAAATAAACAAATCCAAATGGCCAAAATCAATAACTAAAGAAGCACCTGTCTGGATCTTTATAGAAAGCATCATTCTACGACCGGGTGCAGTGGCTCACACCTGTAATCCCAGCACTTTAGGAGGCCGAGGCAAGCGGATCACGAAGTCAGGAGATCGAGACCATCCTGGCTAACATGGTGAAACCCTGTCTCTACTAAAAATACAAAAAATTAGCCAGGCGTGGTGGCGGGCACCTGTAGTCCCAGCTACTCGGGAGGCTGAGGCAGGAGAATGGCGTGAACCTGGGAGGCAGAACTTGCAGTGAGCCGAGATTGCGCCACTGCACTCCAGCCTGGGCGACAGAGCGAGACTCCATCTCAAAAAAAAAAAAAAAAAAGAAAAGAAAAGAAAAAAGAAAGCATCATTCTAAGTTTCCAGAACTGTATTTCTGTTTTCATACTTGTGCATAGCATTTTTCTTTTGTTCAATTTATGCTGTTTCAGGTTTTTTATTCTTAAAACTGATTTAATTCTAATTTGTTCAAATTTCAGTAATAAATCTAGCATCAGACTCTCTTTGATTCACTGTTAATCAAGTCTGCCTTTTTTCAAGTGTTTGGCCTATGGCTAAGTTAATATTTGTTCAAAATACCACTGAAAAAAGAAACAGCCACAAAAACTGCAGCCAAGATGCATGCCAATGGCAAAAATTGCCAGGAATTGAAAGCATGGTGCAAAAAATAATATCTCACAAATGAATACCTTTCTATCATCTGTGATTTTTACGCTGTTTATATTTACATGTGACCAGCCACCACGCCAAATATTGTATGAATTATCTGTAAAAATATAACTCAATAATAGAATACTCTGCCTGCAACTTACTGTCAAATTATTCATAAAGCAAAATAGTATGATAGTAAGTTTTAAATTTATGTATATGTGTGTATACATAACTCCCCCAGACATATGCATGTGAGAGGAAGAAGGGACAGAGAACAGACATATGTATGGGAGAAGGTGTTAACAATGGGTGAGGCTGACTGAAATATATATAGGAGTTTTTAAGTTCTGTACATTTGAAATTATTTAAAATAAGAATTAAGAAGGAATGTTACTTGCAATATTTTCATTCACATTTCTGTATCTATGGATTATATATATAGATAATTATTGCACATATTCAACAATGTTTGGTAATCCCAAAATTAAAAATAAGGCTACAGTAAAGTTACTGTAAAACATATTGCATTGTATGATCCATAGCAAAATTTAGATCAGTTTCTTTTTTATGACTATTAAATAATCTACATTTTCATTCTTACTACCACATCCAAATGTATCAATGAAAGCACTTTATACCAATGAAACCATTTTTTAACAAGAAATTAAAGCAGAAGCAAAGGCAAATTATAGAGAACAAACACTGGCGACTTAATTCAAGACCTAATAGTTGATTTGTCCTTTACAGTCTTGATCTCCATTTTCCTCTTAGAGGAAAGAGAGTAAAACGAACCACATTTCACAGGCATAGGCATGATGAAGAAGTCTCTGAATATTTGCTTTCAGTAATACATTTCCAAAATTATTATCATAAGTATTTTGCATAGTTATTCCACCTAACAGATCTCTCAGGTATTTATCTGAATGTTTTCCATTGCTGTTTCCTCTGATTCTTTCAAATACATCATCTAAAGAAACACTTTTTTGCAAAGGTGAACTATCACTTCATATTCACTGCCTATTTAGCCTTGATGGAACATTAAAGTTATTTGATATGCTGCAGCTGTAGAAAGATAAACCAGACCACATAGCTTTATTTGGATAAAAATCCTAAATAGTTTTATTATCACTAGATCTTCATAAAGTCACTATAGATATTGAAATAAGGAGCAGATTTTGCTATAAGGTTCTATTTCAGAAGTTACTGGGAAAAAAATGCCATTTCCTTGCCTTCAGAATATGCAGTTTGGTATGATGAAATATTTTAGAGTACTTCAAACTCTTTGTAAATATATTTAAATAACTATTTTTAATTATATTATTTAGTTTTATTAAGTTATTGTTTAGCAATAATTTTACATATGTATGGATAACATTTTGTGTTATTCAAACGCATGTATATTTAGTATTTCAAATGATTTTTACAATGTATTTGCAACATTAGCAAAACAAGTCTTTCTTGCAATACCTAGTAACTTATAATCCAAAGTAAAATTTCAAGAGCAATTATTTCAGAGCAATATTCTGACATATCTGAATAGTACAACTAAGTAGCATATTTGACATAGCAAATTTTTAAATTAAATATTTCACATTAAGTTCCATATTATTTTGAATAATATGAGCAAAATTAAAAATCAAAATATCCCTCATTCTAAGATTTTCACTTCTGTCCAATTTTTCTGAAAATATATAGCACTTTTGAATAGTACTCCACCTTCAATTTATTCATTTTGCATTGTTTGTAAGAGAAAATTAATGAAATAAGATAAATAACCATCAGTGAAAGTCTATTTAAATAAATAATGACATATCTATGCCATGGGATATTTTTTCAAATTTAATAAAATAAGGAAAATTAAAGAAAACTAATAAGAAGTAATTTCCATCATATGTTATTAGGTAAGGCACAGAACTGAGTCTGTAGCATATTATCATTTTGATATTTATGTAAAACAAGAGAAGAGATAAAAATATTTCTTCTCACTACTATTGTTTGTATGCATATAAATATAAATATCAAGTAACAAATATGTAATATATTTACAGTATGTATTGCCTTGTATATTATTACAATATCAATGGAAAAATCATAAACAATTTTAATGTGTTATCTATAAGAACTACAGAAGTAGGAGAAAAGCCCTTTATACTATACTACTTTTTACCTGTTATATCTCAAATAATATATATTACTTATTCAATAAAGACATATATAAACATATGAATTAAAATAAATAACATTTAAAACTGTTGTCTCTATCATGTATTCATATCTGTTTAAATAGAAATAGATTAAGATAATGTTTGATATAGAAATATAGACACATCACAAAATTAATTACTCATACATTAAATTGCCAAATATTACCTATTCAACAGCATAAAAAGTGTTCTCTGCTGTCTACTGAACCCACATTTTTAAAACTCACATATTCAAAGCTAATAGTGAATATACAAATAATGTGATTAAATTTAATTGCAATAATGAATATGTAAATATGAATAGATAAATAAATAATAGGCACAATGTAATTTTTGTTTTAATATTTAACATAAGCACATTTTCAAAGCTGAAACTTAATAAACAGTTATTTAAAATATTTCACTGCATAAAGTTTTATGGTATTATCAGGCACTAATTTTAATAAATTGGGCAAGAGAAATGAAAGCAAATTACTGGTTTATGCTCTCTAAATCCCATGTGAACTTGCAGAAATAAAGAAATACCTCAGAGACATTGCAGGTTCACTTTCAGACCAGTGCAATGAAGTAAGTATTGCAACAAAGCTAGTCACATTAATATTTTGGTTTCCAAATGCATATAAAAGTTGTGTTTACACTATACTGTAATTCATTAAGTGTACAATAGCATATGTCTAAAAATACAATGTACAATGTTTATACCTTAATTTAAAAATACTTTATCACTAAAATACTTTATCTAAAAATCTAAAGCTCAAGGAACTAAATGAGATAAAATATATATTGGCTGGCACTAAGCTAAGCACAAATCATATTTGTTTATCTACATATTTGTATATGCATACTGTAGTAATCTGTTCTCACACTGCTAATAAAGACACACCCAAGACTAGGTAATTTGAAAAGGAAAGAGGTTTAATTGACTCACAATTCCACATGCCTGGAGAGGCCTCACAATCATGGTGGAATGCAAATTAGGAGCAAAATCACATCTTACATAGTGACAGGCAAGAGGGCACGTGCAGGGGATCTCCCCTACATAAAACCATCAGATCTTGTGAGACTTATTCACTATCACGAAACCAGCACGAGAAAAACCCACCCCCATGATTCAGTTACTTCCCACTGAGTCACTCCCACGACACGTGGGGATTATTACAATTTAAGGTGAGATTTGGGTGGGGATGTGTGTTTCTGTGTGTATAGTCATATATGTGACACTTTAAAATGATTAAATGGTGTTAGCGTTAAAATAATTTTGGGAAAATTATATCTTTCCCACTGAAACAGCAGTTCCACAGTCAATTATAATTTCTTCATAAATATAGTACTAAAAAAGAATACTCTTGCAAATATAATACACATGTCATGGAAAAAAGATTAAGAAATTGTACTAATATGAGCAAAACAGCATGAAAGAAAGGCACATTATATTAAAAATCATTTATATAAACTGATGCATTTTGAATGTGAGGAACAATTTTAGTGAATACTAAAAGGGACAAAATATTCTGCAAAAATTAAAGCAAAAGCATCTTTGGAGCAATTCAGATTTGAATATTTAGGAACAGTGAAATGCTATGTTCAGCTGACCTATTAATTCTATTTTCAAATAACTTTCATTTGAAATACCCATGTTCACTTATTTGTACTTAAAAATTATTATCACAGGCATGCACTGACACTAACAGATGCAACGGGCTTCTTATTTCTTATTTTTAGAAGATCTAATTACAACATTGGCTGACAGTTAGCCTCTGCTAATCACAAGTTCATATAATTGAACAAAGCTAATTGAAGGTACCAAACCATGTCAGCATGCTGGCTAATAAAAAGAGGTTGAGACCCCCTTGAAAATTAAGTCAATGGAATTCAAAATGGCACTACGTTATTAATTAAATTCCAGATTATTTTCTTACTAACAAGTATAAAATGAAGCTACATTTGCTTCTCTTTTTTAATCCCATAAAAATGTGTCTCACAATAATGTTTGGGTAGTGGTAGATTTAACTTTTAGACTTCTTATTTACATTTTTTAATAAATAAATTATTTTGATTGTTGTTGATATTCTACCATAAACTGTTTATGATTGATGTATAAAAAACAAGGCAGTGCACATGTTTAAAACCTAAAATTATACCGTATTGACATGTTTTTCCCCATTACATGCAAATATGTTACTTTCTCCATGTATTTCTCAACAAAATATTTTTGAAACTGTTTTGAAGTTGCTATTATACACATCTACTATTTTAAAAATTATTTTGTAATGCATGTTTAACATACTTATGCATAATAATTGGTGAGAGCTATTTTGACTGAATTTAGGCATCTGTATCCAGTATCCTTTCATTTCCAGTTAATAAAGTTTACTGAGGATGACATGTGGATATAATCTCAGAAGAAAGAAATAGGGATGGCTTTGCACTCTATTGTAATGGAAAATCATTTTCCAGTAAGACGCTTATTTTTCCATAGGTTTGTTTAACATGGTCATCATGTATTAGTTAAAAATAGAATCTCTCTCAAATAATAAATCTAATGCATTTTATACTGCCTTACCAATTATCTTGCAAATGTTTTAATCTGTCAGGAAAAAACAATCCCTATAAAGATGGAGTTTAATTTATTTCATGCTTTCTAAAGAGTGAACTGAAAATCATTCACAGTACATATATATATATATATATATACACACAGATATAATGTCAGAAAAATTTTGAACTGTATTTTTCCATTTTGAAGATTTTTATTAAAGATTTTAATTGACTTTTGAGTAAGAATAACAAGATTTTAATAATAATAATTGTGAAAGCCATAGGTCATTTGAAGGTAAAGTCTAGAGTTAGAAATGAGGTGTTTGAGGCTAATTACTCAGGAAGTAAGTCAGAGGGGGTAACATTCCCCACACCTATTGCCATCAGATAAATGAAGCTGTCTTCAGTTTCCCATCTTTCTCTGAGGTAGTCAATCAATGTTAATTGTTTCATTTTATCACCTGCTAAAGAAGTTGTTTTAGGAAAATGTTTCTCAGTTTCTCCAAAAGATTGTCTTTTTAAATTTTTACATACAGCATTTGAAAGGACAGAGAAGGTAGTTTATCCCGTAGAAATCACTGAACTGGAAAAAGTTTTCAAAGCCATCTTCTGCAAACTAGGTTAGAGTTTGAGGCAGATCTCTACCGCATCAAGAAAAATGTGTTGCTGTTAAAGAACTAAGATAGAAACCTAGTTTAAAAGTCACATACAGCTGTGAAGAGATTAAAAGAAATATCAAACACGGTTGGCACAACAATAAATGTAGTATACCTATACACAGTTGGGTGCTAAATCTATTTTATATAACTATAAATTGTTAAGTATGGGAAGTAAATTATAAGTGAGTATGTCAAAGGAAATCACAAGTACTATAATTCTAGTTCACGGAAACTAAGTAAAAAGAATGCTTATTATTTGCTTAAAATATTAAAATAAAAGAGAAAAATGAGTGGCATCAATGATTACTAACTCTAGAATTCTGAATAATTCCAATTAACTTGATGTTATAAGGGTCAAACTTCTTGCTTAAAAAATAAATTTGTGTTTCTTGAGCAAGCTTACAACAAACTCCAAATAACCTCTCATAAGCGTTTTTAAACATCTATAATGCTCCTGGGAAATATGCAAAAACAAATGAATAAAAAAATAAAAACCTGCCCTAGAGTTTCTAACAGAGCTCCTAATGCAGCTCACTGACTAATGTAGAGTGTCACAGGTTAAACTGTGTCCCCACAAAATTCATATGGTGAAGTCTCAACCCCCATGAACTCAAAAAGTGACCTTATTTGTAGATAAGGTCTTTACAGAGATAATCAAGTTTAAGTGAGGTTGTTAGGATGAACCCTAATCCAATATGACTTGTCCTTATTAGATAGGGGAAATTTAGACAGCAACATGCACATACAAGGAAAACACCGTGTGAATGTGAAGGTGGCCATCTACAAGCCAACAAGAGAGTCTTGGAATAAATTCTTCCCTCACAACCTTCAAAAACTCCAAACCTGCCAACTCCTTGATTTCAGACTTGTAGCTTCCAGAACTGTGAGACAATGTATTTCTATTGTGTACGTTACCCAGTTTATGTTTGTTATTGAAGCCCTAGAAAACTAATACAGAGAAAGCATATTAAAATACAAAATAGTAAGATATTTAGTATATCAGATGGTGAAAATTTAATTATAAATTGTATCACATGGCATATTTTGAGCCTCATCTTGTAAATTTCTCTCCATCTTTTGAAGGACAGATCAAATATCAGAGCTCCCATCAAATTCTCCTAAATTTTTTTCCATTCTTTTCCCTCCATTGTTTGTGCTTTTCTAATGGAACTCATTGTTATTGACATTAGTCATTCTTCCATGTCTTTTCTCCCCAGAAATATGTGAATAGCTGAGGGCATATACTATGTGTAATTACATCTTTATATCTTTTATTGACCTTAGTAGAATGTATTACCATAATACGTGTATAATTTATTTATATAATAAATTTGCTCCAATCATACCAGATATCCCTTTTCAGTTAAAACTCAATTTCATCATGGAAAATTGTGCCACTATTTATATAAAGTTGTTTATTACTGTCCTTTTAAAATATATACTTGTTTAAAATGTTGTCTAGTATGCTTTAAAATGCTAATTCGAGATTTTAGTAAAATGCACAAGTCTCAGACTTTCATTTATGGGAGCTATAAATTATGCTCTAAACATATTAATTTACTTCTAATTACTGTGATCACCATGATTTCCATATGGTTAATTTTAAAAGTGGATAACGCAAAATAACTCTTCAAGTATTTTAATCACTATATGCCTGGAAGATACTGTTAGCTATTTAAATGTACCCAGTCCTGTTACTTTTCTTTTCCCTGGAAAAAAAGATCCAAGTTTAGGTTCGGAATCATGCAATACCTCTACAGTCTATAATAGTGAGTATTTATCGGAGCTAACCATTTTCCATTATTTTTTACAGAGATATGCAGATTGATTTAGCAATTCATTAAACAAATATTTATTATACACTTGACTATGTGCTTGGCTTGGGATACAGCAAACATCCCTGGCCTCACTCTGTCCTTGTCCTTACTACATTCTAGTTAGGAAAGAAAGCAATAAACAGAACAAACAAGTATCTTAGTAATTACCATTCATAAATAGGGATATTATCTATTTAAAAAGTTAAGTAGAGAAGTAGGATAGGAAACGTAGGTGAGACCAGCTGTTTTGAAACTGTAGATAGGATGTGAATGGCCAAGAAAGGCCTCTGTGAAGTATAGGAAACGTAGGTGAGACCAGCTGTTTTGAAACTAGATAGGATGTGAATGGCCAAGAAAGGCCTCTGTGAAAGAACTATTTGGGTAAGATCTGAAGAAGTGAGGCAGCAAGCAGTGTGACTATTTAGGAGGCAATGGCTTTAGGAAGAAGGCATTCCTAGACAGTAGGATTTCTTGGCATGTTGGAGGATTAACAAGGAGGCAGAATGAATGAGGGACAGAATGGTAGAAAATGAGGCTCTTTAGGTAATGTTGGGCAGAAGAAAAAGTAATGTTTGTATAATGCTTTATTAGCTGTTTTAAGACTTTTTGTTTTGCTTTGTTTTAATGAATCAAGAATCCTTGGTAGGGCATGGAACAGTGGGCTGATATGGTCTGATTTAGGTTTTTCCCAGGACCACCCTGGCTGCTTTGTTAAAAATAGACTAAAGAGGGCAGGATTGGAAGCAGAGAGAACAGAGATATTGGTGGTTTGAATAGGAATAATAAAAGTAGAGGTAAAGAGAAATGTTAAATTTTGCATATATTTTTAAGTCAATTGCAATGTGATGTGGGAAAGGACAGAATATGAAAAAGAAATCATTGATAACTCTGAATTTTATGCCTGTACAACTGGAAAAATAAAGTTGCAATTTATTGAAATGGGAATATTGTGAAGGTAGATGGCATTGCAGTGAATATCAAATCAAATGAAACATATGAAACGACACAATTATTAGCCATACAAAATGGGATGTCTAACAGAAAACTGGATATGTAAATTTAGATTAACTGGGGAGTTACAATTTAAAGTTACTGGTGTGTGGAAGGATATTTTAAACCATGACGTTAGATAAGATCACCTACTGAATTTGTTCATGGAGAAAATGTAAAAGATGCAAGAGCTGAGTCCTGGATACTCTGAATGCTTAACAATCAGAGAGATGAGGAAGAACCAACATAGGCAAATAAGAAGGTGGTATGATTTGGCTGTGTCCCCATCCAAATCTCAACTTGATAGACCGCTAGCAAGACTAATAAAGAAGAAAAGAGAGAAGAATCAAATAGACGCAATAAAATATGATAAAGGAGATATCACCACCAATCCCAAAGAAATACAAACTACCATCAGAGAATACTACAAACACCTCTATACAAATAAACTAGAAAATCTAGAAGAAATGGATAAATTCCTTGACACATACCCCCTCCCAAGACTAAACCAGGAAAAAGTTGAATCTCCGAATAGACCAATAACAGGCTCTGAAATTGAGGCAATAATCAATAGCTTACCAACCAAAAAAAGTCCAGGACCAGATGGATTCACAGCTGAATCCTACCAGAGGTACAAAGAGGAGGTGGTACCATTCCTTCTGAAACTATTCCAATCGATAGAAAAAGAGGGAATCCTCCCTAACTGATTTTATGAGGCCAGCATCATCCTGATATCAAAGCCTGACACAGACACAGCCAAAAAAGAGAATTTTAGACCAATATCCTTGATGAACATCATGCAAAAATCCTCAATAAAATACTGGCAAACCGAATCCAGCAGCACATCAAAAAGCTTATCCACCATGATCAAGTGGGCTTCATCCCTGGGATGCAAGTCTGGTTCAACATACTCAAATCAATAAATGTAATCCAACATATAAACAGAATCAAAGACAAAAACCACATGATTATCTCAATAGATGCCGAAACAGCCTTTGGCAAAATTCAACAACCCTTCATGCTAAAAACTCTCAATAAATTAGGTATTGATGGGATGTATCTCAGAATAATAAGAGCTATCTATGACAAACCCACAGCCAATATCATACTGAATGGACAAAAACTGGAAGGATTCCCTTTGAAAACTGGCACAAGACAGGGATGCCCTCTCTCACCACTCCTATTCAACATAGTGTTGGAAGTTCTTGCCAGGGCAATAAGGCAGGAGAAATAAATAAAGGGTATTCAATTAGGAAAAGAGGAAGTCAAATTGTCCCTGTTTGCAGATGACATGATTGTATATCTAGAAAACCCCATCATCTCAGCCCAAAATCTCCTCAAGCTGATAAGCAACTTCAGCAAATTCTCAGGATACAAAATCAATGTACAAAAATCACAAGCATTCTTATACACCAATAACAGACAAACAGAGAGCCAAATCATGAGTGAACTCCCATTCACAATTGCTTCAAAGAGAATAAAATACCTAGGAATCCAACTTACAAGGGATGTGAAGGACCTCTTCAAGGAGAACTACAAACCACTGCTCAATGAAATAAAAGAGGATACAAACAAATGGAAGAACATTCCAAGCTCAGCTTGAATTGTATCTCCCAGAATTCCCATGTGTTGTGGGAGAGATCCAGGAGGAGGTAATTGAATCATGGGGCTGGTCTTTCCTGTGCTACTCTTGTGATAGTGAATAAGTCTCATAAGATCTGAGGGATTTATGAGGGGTTTCCACTTTTGTTTCTTCCTCATTTTTCTCTTGCCGCCACCATGTAAGAAGTGCCTTTCACCTCCCACCATGATTCTGTGGCCTCCCAGCCAAGTGGAACTGTAAGTCCAGTTAAACCTCTTTGTCTTCCCAGTCTTGCGTATGTCTTTATCAGCAGCATGAAAGCTGATTAATACAGAAGGAATAGCCTCAATGATAGAAGATAAAGCAAGAGAGTGTGGTGTATTAGAACCCAGAGGAAGAAAATGTTTTCTATGTGAAAGAGTCATCACTACTTTTAAATATTGTTAATACATCCATTAAAGGGAAAAGATCCAAAATCATTGGATTTGTTGTTGTGAAGATCATTGATGTCAGAACAAAAACAGTTCTGGCATCATGGTGGAGTGAAAGCCTGAGTGGAGTGGCTTCAAGAGGAAATGACAGGAGTGAAAATAGAGGCAGTGAATATAAATGAAGACTTCAGGAGATTTACTCAAGGAGACAAATGGAACTGTTAGTGGTGTAAGTGGGTTTACAAAAGAAAAAAATAAGCATTTTTATAAGCTTGAATTTTTTTTATTTGGATTTGTTTTTGTTTTTCTAGATGGGTAAAGTAACTTTTTGTTATTGGGGAAAATCTTGGGGAGAACATATATGGATGACGCAAAAAACAACAGTACCCTCCTGAGGTCATGCCCTGCTGAGTAGGTGAGAAAGTTGAGACTATAAATGGAGGATCTGGCTTTAGCTAGGAGAAGAGATGGCTCATACACAACAAAACATTGAAGATATACTATATTGGCACAGTGGGTGGAAAATACGGTGGAGAAAGCTGTGTTCTTTGTGTTTGGCTTTCCCATTAAGTAAGAAGAGAGATCATCAGCCCAGAGGGAAGATGGAGAGGAGTCGAGTGAAGTTAGAATAAAGATAGGAAGTTATGAACTGGTCATTGATAATAGTGGAGTAATAAGAGCATAGGGAAATACAGTAAAATTTCTGGGCAATTTTAGTTATTTAGATTTTAGTAAGATAATATTTATTTTAAATAAATATTAAAGTGACATTTTTACTGTTGCTTTGAGCTTTATCTAGCCACCTCCCTCTACTAGGTACTGAGAAGAAGTAGCATGAAGCAGGTTCACTGTGCACTGGTTACCAACATGTCTTTGAACATTCAGACAAAATGTAGTCATATACAACAAATTACATGAAACTGATTTATAATATCACTTACATGTAGGCAGCATGAGACAACAGAAGCCTAAGATTCAGGGAAAACTTGTCTCCCAAAGATGTGGAAAATGCTCTGCACAGATGGGGTTTCAAATGAGCATGCCCCACTTGTCACACAGCAGAGAGATTCCAGAGAGCAGCCTGCCCTGGGTCACGCAATTCTCTGAACTACAGGGTTGAAGGACATTGTGTTTCTGGAAGGGATCGGGGAAGGGACTGGAACACAACCTAGGCTGTTCTGGCCAGTTCCTCTTATCTCGGGATGTTGAACTCCCAACACAGTCATTGTTATTTTTGAGAACCACAAGCCAGGAAGCAAGGGAGAACTGGATGGGCCAAAGCCACTTGGAGAACTGTCTTGCGAGTAGGTGAAGAGTCCCTTCGAACAATGGATATGATGGATTCAAGGAAATAAAAAGTATAGAAAGTCAAGAAAGATGATGGTAAATTCAAGGGAGGGCTAATGGCTTTCCTAGAAATTTAAGATGGGTAAATAGAAAAGTGAGAACATACAGGGAGTAATAAACAACGATCCGCTGCCAGATCAGCAGATTGAAGGTGCTGGTGAGATTGAAGTATTATTTTAATCTTTAGCAATCTTTCAAATCTTTTGCTATTAGAATACTACAGCCAAGGAGCTGAAATGATTGGTGGTAATGGCGAGAGTTTGAGATGTTTGACACTGAAATGATGGAAAGGTTGTTGCTGAAAATGACGAATTTGAGTTTAAGATGATGGCAGTGAGTGGACAAATTGAGTATCAAAGAAGACATGATGGGTTTGCTAAAACTCCTTTTATTAGGGAGCAGTTAAAAATAGCCTAACCTAGAAGCACAGTGGCCTCTGAAAATATGATAAATTTTTAAAATTTTGTCATAAAGTTGTTCTTAAATCTCCCTTAGTTATATGTAGAAGCCTTTCTGTTGTCTGCTGTTTTATCTCAGATATAGAAAATTTGTGCTCCTTTTCTATTCTTTCCTAGCTCAATTCAATAATGGATATATCAATTTCACTTGGTTTTTGAAAGACTTAATAATTGATTAGTTCTCTATTTTATATTATTTACTCACTATGTAATTTTCTACTTTATTTTCTTCTAATTATGAAAATTTTGATGAACTGTTTCTAATTTCTTGAGAAGAATATCTGATTTTCAATAAATTTTCACAAGAATTATCTATGTAGGCTTTTAAGATTTCCTGTTTGAAATAAATTTATAGATGTAAGCTATTTTGTCAAAAGGTATGCCTTTGTACATTTTGACATATTGTAAATATATTCTTAAATTGCCCTGCAGAAGTGACGTTGCTTTTTCTATATCTCAAAAATACTGTGTAAATCATTATTGAAAAAATAAAAATATTTGCCAATATGATAAATGTCAATGAAGTTATATTTTTTATTTATTTGTCTCTGAGGTGCAATATTTATTATGTTATGGCAATTTTATATAATTTTATAAATTATTTATTTTTCTTTTTCACTGTTATCCTTTGAGTTGTTCATTAATTTCATTGTTTTGGAAGGCATTTTTATTGATAAAGAATATTCTTCTTCATATACATCACATGTATGTTCTTCCAGTTAGCCATTTACATTTTAATATTATTTATGGTATTTTAATACATCAAATTAAAAAAATTAAGTAATCTAATATTTCAATATTATTCATCTTTTCTGTTTTATACCTTTAAACTTATAGTTAAGAGATTATTTTCCACCTCCCAAAATATATACTAGATAAATAGTAACCTACATATTTGTGATAAAATAGATTTTAGAACATTTGAAGTTTTAATTCATTTATTATGTCAGTTACATAGTTGTATAATCACAATAAATATCCCATATTTTCCTAATGTATGTTCCTTTCACGGTCCATGAATTGAGAGAAAAGTTGAAAAATGTTCATTAATTTAGAAAGAGAGGAGATGAATAAAAACTACCTTTCTAAAAGTAAATATTTATGTGAGTCTTCTTACTTGTTCAGATCTAGCATCAGTACTATATCTAGATGTATAATATATGGATGTAATTTCTTAGTAATCACTATTATTACTAGTATCACTTGTACTAGAAGCACAATGGCCTTTGAAAATATGTTAAATTTTAAAATTTCATCATAAAGTTGTTTTTAAAGTTCTCTTGTTATGTAGTTATTTGTAGAATCCATTCTGTTGTCTGCTTTTTTATCTGTTATTATTATTACTCTCTGAGAATAATAAAAATACATGTAAAACCTAAACACAATCATACATATTATTTATAAGTAGAGAACTATAGATATTTAGTTCAATTTAAGACAGAGAAGTCCAGAAACTAACGAATGCTAAACTAGTTTAGTCAATATTCACTATAAAAAGTATAAAGTCTATGTGATTTTGAGAAAATATTTTCTGGTTTGCTTTTTGCTTTTAATACGTTTAAACAAATTCATTTTTAAAATATTAAAATATGCTTAGATTATTATAG
Organism: Symphalangus syndactylus; assembly: GCF_028878055.3. Classification (NCBI taxonomy): domain Eukaryota; kingdom Metazoa; phylum Chordata; class Mammalia; order Primates; family Hylobatidae; genus Symphalangus; species Symphalangus syndactylus. Next base: position 106,884,234 of record NC_072426.2, on the reverse strand, counting down.
ATGTGCTTACTAGCTAAATTATTATGTGTCCTTCACATTGTCTGCTAAATCATTATTAAATTACCCTATGTTTATGAGAAACTTACTATTAAATTATATAAAGAGGAAAAAAACTAAGTATAAAACAAGCAGCTGAGATAACCTCATTTTAAAAGAAAACCTTATTTATTCAGGGCACACTAGACTTGTAAAACTCTGAGTTTTATCAATTGCCTTGTCTTCAATTTGGGGAAATCATATTATAAGAAAATCAGCAACAATTCTTTTCATACAATATTGTACATTGGAAACTATTTCATGAAACTAAAGACCAGTTGTTACACTCAAAATTAAGGAGATACTTTTTTTATAAATTTAGAATTATATCTAGTTGTGCAAATTATTTTGCTGTATTACAAATGCACAAAATTGCAAATAACTTTTGCATAAATTAGCATAATCTTGACATGAAAGAAATGCAGTCATTGGGCCTAAATCTAACAAAAACAAATGTTAAGGCATAGTTGCAAGTGAAAATTAAAAATTACAAGATGAAGGACTTAAAAAGAAAATCTTACCCATATATTCACCAAATTCAAAATTTTATCAGCAATTCATTAGGAAATTCTTCTATAAAATGACTTTTTATCTCTACCACTCCACTGAACATATTCTTATATCATCAATGATACCCTAATTTTCAAATAAAATTAACTGTTACTGGACTTATTTATAACATATCTCAATATTGGTTATGGGAATTTTTTTAAAAAGTTTCCCTTTGCTTCTGGGATATCATTATCCCTAGTTCTTCTCCTATCCTTCTAACAATTATTTTGAGTTGCTTCACAATTTTCTTTCCATTGTCACCTGGAATCACATGGTTAATAAATGAAAGAAGGAGGCTACAACTTAATATTATAAATTCCAAACCCATAATTTTCCTCCTGGTCTAAATTGGCATGATAAACAGCTATTGTTTCTATTTCTCTGTGTCGTAGTTGTCATCACATTAATGCAGGCCATTTATTCATTTATTTAAATAGTGCTCACTGAAGACCTATTATGCAACTGATACTGTTCTAAGTATTACGGATGTATCAGCGAACTATGCAAACAAAAATCCTTGGACTCCTGGAATTTATATTCTAGCAGTTAGAAAGACAATGAATAATAGACATAGTAATAGATAATGTATGTTGCATGGAAGAGATGGTTTCTGTTGTGGGAAAAACACAAACTGGCAAGAAGAGTGATTGGCGAAGGAGTTACAATTCTTAATGATCAGGGGGAGGCCCCCTTGAGATGATTGACTCCTGAAAAAAGACTTACAGGATAAGAGAAAGTTAATGAACATATCTAATGAAAAAAACTTTCCAGGCATTAGAAAGAGCTGATCAAAAGCACTAAGACCAAGAATCCCTGATGCATTTAAGAAATAACATGGAGGTCAGTGTGTCTGAAACAGAATGAGCAAGAATAATTCACAGTTTGGGGGCTAATTATGTAGGATATAGGAGGCCATTGCAAAACTTACAATTTTATTCTAAGTGAAAGAAAAGGTCTTAGAATGATTTTGAGGATGTATAATTAACATTTTAAATGAATCATTCTGGCTACTGTGTTGAGAATACAATCTAGAGGGGCAAGGATGGAGGCAGAGGGACAACAAAGGGGCTCTTCAAGTAATCAAAATGAGATGTTGCTGCTCAGAAGAGGCTGGTAGCAGTGGCATGTGAGCTGTCATCAGATTCTGGGTATACTTTGATTAAAGAATCAAAGTATATGTAAATGTAAGAACTATTATAGGACAATTCCAAATTAATGTTTTTCTGAGAAACAATGAGGGATTTAGAATCAGCTGAGACAGAAAACTGCATCTGGAGGAGGTATTTTAGCTAGAGTATGTGGAGAAGACGCAGAGTTCAGTTTTTGACATGGTATGAGATAGCTACTATATAACCATGAGGAAGCACAGATGAGGCAATTACACATAGGAGTATGAAGTTCAGCATAAATGTCTGGATACATGTGATATCATTCTTTAAGGTCAGATGAAGTCATGTTCTGAGTGTAAACAGAAAAGATAGAGAAGAGAATCAAACTTAAGACTGGGACATGCCCTCTTATTTCTCATTCAAACTATAGAACATCTCCTAACTCTTCATGACTTTAATCCCTATCACAACTAATCTAATCTCTCTACAATTATTATAATTATTTTTATACAACATAAATGTTATTGTACACCCCCAAGAGAGAATAAGAAAAAACAAGTACAAAATCGAACCTTGATGCATAAGATGCTTACGATTCCACGCCATGTTAATCTAATGTCTCACCTTCTTATCCTTCTCTTCCCATACCATTCACCTGTACTTCAGTCATATCACACATATCAGAAATATCTCATATTCCTATTTCTACACATGCTATTCTATCTTAGAATGTCCTTGCTAAGAGTTGATTCAATAATAAACTCTTCATTCATGATTCAAGTGTCACCACTTTTTGGTAGATTTCCCTGACATCAGTAAATAAATTTGTTCTTAAGTTCTCCTATTTTAATAATAATTACATGTAGTATCTTAGTGAATACATGCATGTCTGTGTTCCCCTTGTCCTAATAATTTAAGATAAATTCTATATTGATTCAAATCTGTATCTTGAGCATCCAAAATAGCACACATAATATACTAGACAGACTGAATAAAATAATAGTTAATAAGAAAACATTACATTATTGGAGTATGTATTAGTAATCAAATTAAAATTGCACAGAACCTGGTTATAAATATATTTGCTTATTTTTTGTCACATGATGTAACAGCAAATATCATTAATATCTATGACTAGGAATGTGTACATTTTATTGAATCTATATACAAAGATTTTATTATCTCTTTGGGTAGTGAACCAGCAAAAGTAATCTGGGACTATGCTCATGCTGGAAGAACTACCTTATAACAGATGTAATATATCAGGAATGATTGATATAGTGAACTACATTTTTCTAAATATCAAGAATTAGAAGGAACATAGAGAGACTCAAATGAATAGACTGATTCAATATAAGACAAAAAAAATCAGTCTATGTCAAAGAAAGTCTTTACTACAAAGCTATTTTCATCAGGTCATTTTTAAATGACAAAATAAAATTTATCATTTGAAAAATAATGGCATAAACAATAACTTTATTCTAACTGAGGATATTGTTTTCAAATTGTTCCTGATTAACCATGGTGGGGACTATTTGAAGAGACCAAAACAATCAATTTATTTGACAAGAGCTATGAGTACTATAAAGTATTTGACAATACGTTTTGATATATTCAAAACTGTAGACGGATATAATAGCATTGCAAGGACCTGAGATGAGTTATTTCCTTTTAAAACATTTTTATATGCCATGTTCTAAAAACACATAAAATAATTTACCAAGAAAAAGTGTCAGTGATTTATTAGACCCAGTGACCACCAATGCTTTCAAATATTACTTTTTATTTTTTGGGAAAAGTACTTGAGTTGTTGTTATTGCATCAACTTTACTATATTGCATAAAATCATTGTTAGATGACTTTCAATGAGTGGCAGAATATCAACTAATTGTTTTTTAAAAGTCTCATGAAGGTCTTATCCATTCCTTCCTTTCTTCCCTGCCTTCCTTCCATCATTCATTTCATCACATACATACTGAACATACAATTTAGAATGCTCTTGGGTATGTAAACAAAATAGATGGCACAGTCCCACTTTGGTGAGGTAATAGCATACTTAAATATAAGGAAAAATATAAAAACACATTATAAGACAAAAGTCCTATAGTTAGGTACATAACAAGGATCATAGGACAAACATATTCAATGAGCTACCAATTTCAGTAAATGTGGAGATCAATGTAGGATTAAATAGCAGTAAAGTCTTAATGGAAAATAAGAAATATATATGCTCTTGAATAATTGGTAAGATTTCTATATGAAGAAAGAGTATACCACACTAGGCAAAAGAAATTTGGAAGGTACATGTTTAAGTATAGTCATGCACCACATAACACTTCAGTCAAGAGTGGACTGTATATACCATGGTGGTTTCATCAGATAATAATAATGTTGAAAAATTCCCCTCGCCTAGTGACATAGCTATTATAACATCAAAGCACAACATGCTATCTTTTCTATATTCAGATATGCTTAGATTACAGAAATACCATTGTGTTAAAACTGCCTATGGTATGCCACATACAGTAGCAAATTTGAAACATTTTAGCATATAGGTGAAGGTAAAAAATGCACAGTAAAAGATTTTTTTTTAAAGGGGAAATCAATTAAGGTTTGAAGAAAGGAGAGATAATCATCATCTTTAATTTGAGAATAAAAGATGTTAGACAAGAACAAAGTAAAGGAGCAAGTTTTTTGAGGTATGCATATTTTGAAAAATTGTTCAGGTGTGTATAGTGTTGAAAACAACATTCAAAAATTATCTGTCTTTGAATCTTATGTTGTATGAAAAAAAGGTCTTTCCAAAGAGGTAATTAAAGAAATATTAGGTCAGAAATATCCTTTTTTGGTATAAAGCAGTTTTCCTTTTCTATGCAACTTAATATTTTTATTTAATAGTAATAATAATTATTATTATTATTTGAGATGAGATTTCACTCTATCACTCAGTCTGGAGTGCAGTGGTGTGATCTTGGCCTCCCAGGCTCAAGCAATCCTCCCATCTTAGCCTCCCGGATGGCTGAGACTACAGGTGCACATCGCCACGCCTAGCTATTAATAATTTTTGTATGTTTTCTTTGTAGAGACAGGGTTTTGCCACGTTGCCCAGGCTGGTCTCGAACTCCTGGACTCAAGCGATCCACCCACCTAAGCTTCCCAAAGTGCTGAGATTACAGGCATGAGCCGCCATGTCCAGTCTTATTTTAATTATATCTAAGTCTTTGAAATTGGGTTTTCTAATTTAGCTTATGTCTTTATTTATTTTGAATCTATTTACTTTGTTTGTTCTACTGCCTAAAGTGTCTAGCATTTAAGTTAACCTAAATTTACTGTCCCTAAGATATGCTAAATTGAGTTTCAATCTCTATTATTGCTTTGGTATTACTGCCTTCAGTTGATAAAAATCAATTAGATTCACTTCAAAATGAAGGAAAATTTTATCTTGCAGTATCACATCAGGAAACCAATTTTTGATAAATAGTATTCACCTCACAAGGTTGATCAAGGCAGAATATCTAACTGCTGAGAACAGAATAATATTTGTCAGGAAATTGATGTTCTCAGTAGAAAGCAAACAAACAAGACCCAAGAATTTGTGTACAATAATAAGGTATAACCATATACCTTTGCAATTATTTTAATCTTCTCTGTAGATATCAACTTGGGGTATTATCAATATTCTTGACTTTTTTTACTCTACCCATTGATGATTTGTGCTTATACGTGAGGTATAAATCCCAAAACACATGGTGTTAGGTTCTACTCCTCATCTTTTTCCTCCTACTCTTTCTTTTACAATTTTGTTAGATGATCATTTTAAAACATTCTTGTACTTTCTACTTTTTAACTGTTACTTTCCTTTTTGGGTATTCACTATATTTTATTTTTTAATCTTTGTATTTTAAAATCAATTTTATTACATTTTTAATTTCCAAAGGCATTTCTTGTATTCATTTAATGTTCCTTTTCTGTAGCATGGGTTGTACCTTCTCTTTTTTAAATCACTCTGAAAATAATAATTATTGTTTAATTTTAATATTGTTTTGTTGTCTCCCCTTTATTGCTCTCTTTCTTTAAAATCACTTTCATAGCTTTCTTCAGTTCCATTCAGCTGATCCTCTCACATGTCTGTGGAATCTTTATTTACTATTTGCATTTAAGAATGATGCCTTAAAAAGCAGTTGGAAGTTCTTCCATGTAACAGAGATGCTCAATGACAGATACACAGTTAGAGACTGCATTAGTCAGCTTGGGCTGTCATAACAAAAAACATAGACTGAGAGGATTCAACAATAGAAATTTATTTCCTGACAGTTCTGAAAGCCACAAGTCCAAGATCAAGGTTTCCAGTGAGAGCTCTCTTCCTGGCATGCAGGCAGGCAGCCACCTTCTAACTATGTCCTCAAATGGCCTTTTCTTGGTACATGTACAGTGTGAGAGAGAGTGCTCTTGTGTCCTTACAAGAACACTAATCCTATTGGATCAAGGGTCCACCACTGTGATGTCATTGAACATTAATTACTTCTTTAGAGGCCCCATTTCAAAAACAGCCACATTAGAAAGGGCTTCAATATCTAAATTTTGACAGAACACAATGCATTCTAAAAAAGAAGATCAAGCATAAAGTGAAATTACATTTGGAGATTCCCAAAAGACATGTGTTTTCCACATTTAAAAGTATTTTTAAAATAATAAAATAACAGAAAAAAGCATGATGATAATATTTAAGACAAAGAGAGCAGGATTTGTGAACATCCAGAAGGATGAGAACAAACCAAACCAAACCAAAACAACTTGGTGCTTTCCCAAAACTACAAAACTAGAGTTTAAGAGCTTCAATCATGAAAGATCATCTCACGTCTTGCAGGCCATTATTAAGAATTGTACTGTCACTCAAGGAAAAATAAGAAAGCATTGAAAAGTTCTGGATCAATCAACCCCTTGGGAAGGTGCCATTTGTTTCTTAGCCAAACCCTGACGAATATACGAACTCATGATAGAAATAAAAAATAGTCTCTCTTTCCTTTAAACATCCAATATTAAATGTCAAGAGTGATACTGCAGAAAATATGTCATGGCTTTAATGAAAGAAAAGATCTCCATTGGCTATATTTATAGGACTAATAGGGTCATTATACAGAACTAGGGGACAAAAAAATAACTCACCACCACCACCATCTCTCACCCTGTACCCTTGAAGGTAAAGTCAGTTTCCTATCCTAACCAAAATTTCCAGCAGATTCTGCCTGTTAGGAATGTGGGAACAAAGATATTCATAAAGATGAATAGGATTTTGGAATAAGGAAGGGGCGGTAATGGATAGGGTTACAGGAGGGAACGGCGAAGAGAGAATGGCGAAGAGAGAATGATGTTATATAGCAACAAGTCAGGAGTCAGAATCTGCAAGGAAATTTGGTTAGGATAGGAAATTGACTTTGAAAGAAAACATGTTTTTTTTTTTATTTTATTTTTACTTTGCATTGCTACTTGGTAAATGCTCTCCAGTTTCATAACACTTCGTTAATTTTCCACATGTATAAATGTCTCATGTAAGTATTTTCCACATGTATAAATGTCTCATGTAAGTATTTTAGAAAATAAAAAAATAAAAATCAAGGATTTAGTTGAGTTCCTTGTCTGGGTCGATTCAGTACTAAGAACATTTAATAGCCAGGTGAATGAGATAGGTTTGGGAAAAAGAGTGCATCAGACCCTGAGACTTTGGACCCTGGAGAATGAAATCCCTAAGGAAGTTATGGAACATTTAGGAAAGGCACTGGATTACCCACATGACCTAGGTGAACCAGCCTAAATCTTGAAAGACAGCATGCGCTAGGATGAGATCTGAATTTAAAACAAATGAGTAAAAATTAAGTCCTTCTGTATTCTTGAGTACTTCCTGAACTTCTATTCTTGCATTGTCTCATGGACCTCATGAAAGCACATATATTTAGTTCACCAGTGTATACTCATGAAATGTACTCAGTAAATATTTGTTCAATGCATAATTGAATACCAGTACCAGATTTATTACCCAATAATGTCACTTTCTCCATGGTCTTCTACACAGAGAACAATTTCTTAACAAAATTTGACCTGCCCGCAATCTCCCCCTTTTCAAAATCCAGAGAAGGAGAGGAGAAGCTGCTTATTATTCTCAAGCATTTGCACACCTTCAATACTCTTCACCTCGAATGTTGTTCAAGTGTCCTATCCTAATTCATCCAGATTTATCACCTCCTCCTTTATTCAGACTTCTGTTTCATAAGTAAACAGCTGTCCCGAATCATCTTCTAATCTCTCCTTCTTGTTGTGCTTTCCATTTTCTTATGAAAAATAAGAACATGTCGCCGGACGTGGTGGCTCACACCTGTAATCCCAGCACTTTGGGAGCCCGAGGCAGGTGGATCACCTGAGGTCAGGAGTTTGTGACTAGCCTGGACAACATGGTGAAATCCTGTCTCTGCTAAAAATATAAAATTAGCTTGGCATGGTGGCGGGTGCCTGTAATCCCAGCTACTTGGGGAGGCTGAGTTGCTTGAACCCAGGAGATGGAGGTTGCAGTTAGTCAAGGTCGCGCCACTGCACTCCAGGCGACAAGAGCAAAACGCTGTCTCAAAAAAAGAAAAAGAAAAGAAAAGAAGAACATGCTTGATAGCTTACAAGCTTACAAGCCTCAGTTAAATAAACAATAAACAAAATATCTCTGGATTTTGTTAATCTTTTCAGCTATATCCCTGCTCTGGCTCGTTATGATAAAATATTATGATAGAAAGAAAAAAAACTATATGAAATCAGCTTCTCAATATTTTAGATAGTGCTTATGTTTTATATGTTACTAGCCAATTATGAGTATTAAAACTCAACATATAGTCATTTAACAAAGGGCTTCTATCAGCCTAGTAATAGAAAGCTCAAGAGCATTGCAAATGTTCTAATGAGAGAGATCATGTACTTTGAAAACTTGACTAAATATATATACACTTAGAAGAGGTTTCATGAGAATCTGTTACATAAGCGTGTATGTGTATGACACTGCTGGTCCTTATTTCAGTCCAACTGGCCCATCTTTAACAAAAGACATCTTCACTTAATATTTACAACACTTGTCCAAGATTAGGCATGATATGCACTTCCGTTTTCTCATCTAAATCATGGAAATAACATCTAATTTGTAAAGTTTTCAATAAAGTGATGTATGTAAATCATCTACAGCACTGACATCAATACAAATTATTGTTAATTGGTTGATTCTATTTGTCTGTATTTCTCAATTATATAATTTAAGCCTCTAAGTATGGGATTTTTCTTTTCATAAATTAGATTTTAAAAAAAAACATGTTTTAGATGTACAGACAAGTAAGGAAGTCTGAAACCTAGGGATAGATGATAATTTTCTGGACACTAAAATTTGGGAGGATATATAAGGGCATTTAAATATCTAGCTTTCAAACTGCAGTTAGAGAAGCTCTAATATGTTAATACTGAATTACAATATTAAAGTAAGCATTTTAAGAATACTTAATTGTGTAGAAGAGGTTCATTCTAAGGATACTGATGATTTATAGTTTGAAGGCAATAAGACACTGAGATAGAAATCATTGCATGCCAGGGCCTCATCTGGAATAAAACGTCTCTGGGTATCTCAGCTGTAGCACTTTGTCACTCTTCCCTCTAGTGGCTGTAATGACAATTACATAATTGGTGTAGCTGCAACAACAGTTTAGATGAAGAGGTATTGTTACATGCTAGTTTCCTGGGGCTAAGGTTGTGATATAAACTTATAAGTTTATACGTTATAAGCAGAGCATTGATGCATTTGGACACAAACAACTGCTACAACCAATGTAGAACATTAAGGAGGAAGGTTAGAATTATTTCAAATTAATTGTGATATATATCTCACACACAAAAAAAGAGAGGCTTAAAAACAGAGATGTATTTGTTAGTTACACATCACTTCATTATCCATCTCCCTATCATCTTACCTGGGGTATTTTTTATTGTTTCTTAAAACTAATCTCAAATGAGCCAAGCTAAAAATTATTGCTAATATGCATATTAGGTAAAAATGAGATATGATTCCTTGCTTTCTAGACATTCACATTTTAAAAAAATTATTTTGTTTTCATCAACTATGTATTTTATAATCATAGTAAAACGTATTTACAGGATAATTTATATATAAAAGATCAGGAAATATTTCAATGTAAAAATTAAAAATCTTGTCCTATATTAAACCTAATAATATTGGAAATAATCATATACAAAAATGGGTAAATCGTGTCTGTTCTACATTTTTAAGTGATTCTAACGTACTTCCTTTTAACCTACAGAGAGCTATCGAAAAGTGTCAAAAATTATGAAGTTTAAAATAATTGTAATGACAAGATTTATTCCATATTCAGATAAAATTTAAAGTATTGATTTCTTGAAGTACAAATATGGATTAATGAAATATTCATTTTCTCCAAAAGTAATCATTTTTTACTGATTTTAACAAATACATTTTTGGTAAACAAAAGAGAAAATTCAGAAAAAATATTTGTTATTCTCTCAATACTTTTTCACACATAAATACTACAGACATGTACACACCTACATATGCAACTAGATGACTTCTTCTACATTTCAATTAATATGTAAGTATTTTGTGTTTTTAATATTCTTTGAAATTGTGGTTTATAATTAGCTGCATAAAATCTTACCATATGCAACTACTATGTTTTAACCAGTGTCTTTCTTTTGGACTTTGGATTTTTTCTAATCATTCACAAAAATTCTCCAATAGATTTTGTTATAAGAAATTTGTAAATGGTACCAAAATATGGTCTATTAAAATGATAAATTGAACTTCCAGTTGAAAATCGTTTGGGGAAAGACACAGCTAACAAAATAAAAGGGGCAAGCTAAAGATTGGGAAAAATATTTTCTAATAACATATTTGAGTGTCTAGGATATACAAAGTACTCTTGAAATCTACAGTAAGGCCAGGAATAGTCTACACTCACTCCTGTAATCCCATCACTTTGGGAGGCTGAAGCGAGAATATCCCTTGAGCTCAAGAGTTTGAGACCAGCCTGGGCAGCATAGCCAGAGCGCATCCCTACAAAAAATTTTAAAAATTAGCCAGCTGTGTTGACATGCACCTTTAGTCCTACCTACTCAGGAGACTGAGGCAAAGGACTGCTTGAGCCCAGGAGGTCAAGGCTACAGTGAGCCATATTGTGTGATTGCACTGGCACCTGGGCAACAGAGCCTGACCTTGTCTCAAAAAAGAAAAAAAAATAAAACAATAAGACAACAAGTAACACTACAAAACAAAGAGTAAAAGATGTGAGCAGATATATCACTAAAAGAGATACGAATGTCAAATAAGACTGTGAAAGTATGTCCAACAGCATTAACCACTGGGCAAATGAAAATTAAAACTATGATGAGCGACTTACATACCTATTAGAATGGCTAAAAAAAACAAACAAAAAAACCCAAAAACATAAACAAAAGTATTCCAACAGTTCCAACTGCCAATAAAGACCTGAGGAGTCCGGACACCGTGACTCACACCTGTAATCCCAGCACTTTGGGACACTGAGGCAGGCAGATCACCTTAGGCCCAGTATTGGAGACCATCCTGGCCAACATGGTGAAACTGTCTCTCTCTCTCACAAAAACCCAAAACACAAAAAACAAAAACGTGAGGAACCATATCTTCTATATATTACTGGAGCGACTACAATATGGTGCAGCCGTACTAGAAAACAGTTTGGCAGTTTCTTAAAAATTAATCCTGCCCTTAATTTATGACCTAGCAGTTATGGTCTAGGGCATCAACTGTACAGATGTGAAAATTTACACCTACACAAAAAATGTATATAGCAGCTACGTTCATAGCTGCCAAAAGCTGGAAATGGCTCAAATGTCCTTCAGCGGCTAGTGTTCTATGATAATTTTTTTTTAATTTTTTTAAAATTATAACATATTCACTGCTTCAAAACAGCATCATTCTCAAGTTTTGACAATTATGAATAAAGCTGCCTTAAACATTCATTTGCAGGTTGTTGTGTGGACATAAAGTTTCAACATTTTTTGGTAAATACCAAGCAGCTTGATTACTGGATTATACAGTAAGATTTCCTTCAGCCAGAGAATGGATAAATAAGCTACAATATGTCCAGACAATGCAATATTATTATGTGCTAAAAAGAAAGGAGCTATCAAGCCATGAAAAGATATGGAGGACATTTAAATGCATATTACTAAGTGAAAGAATTCACTCTGAAATTCTGGAAAAGGCAAAAACGTGGAGACAGTGGAAAGAACAGTGGTTGACTGGAGTTAAGAGAGAAAGAGAGATTAACAGGCAGAGCACAGAGGATTTTTCAGGGCAGTGAAAATCATATTTCACATATCATTATTCAAACTCATGGAATGTACACTGAGAATGAACCTTGTAGACCACGGACTTGGAGTGATGATGTGTCCATATAAATTCATCAATTGTAACAAACGTATCACTCTTGTAGGGAATATTGATTATGGGAGAAGCTATGCATATGTGGCAGATGGGGGTATATGAAATACCTCTGTACCTTCCCCTAGATTTTTAAGTGAATCTAAAACTGCTTAAAAAATATTTAATAAAAACTAAAATTTCTAGTAAAGTGCAACTTAAGCTAAAAACAAAACAAACAAAAAACTTCGCATAACATTGTGTTAAAAAAATATGTGCATCTCTCATTGTTATCTACTGCCTTTGGATAATTGCAGTCAGTGTGTCAAAAGGCATTATAATTTTTTAAATAAAAATATATTTGTTGGGAAAAGTATACTTAATCAAAAGTACATGAGATTGCCCGATTCCTATACTTTAGCCAATTCCAAATCTTAAAGTGTTTATTTTTTGCCAAAACCTAGGCAAAAATCAAACCATATTTACTTCTGTCTAAATTTTCATTCATTTGCTTACAACTGAAGGTGATATCTGTTTTTATATTCTGGTTCATTTGTATTATAATTGTCATTTTCTTTCCCTCTGTAACATTTTATTAAGAACATTTCCACCCTACAAGAATTTGATATAATTGATTTGCTTGGCATTGCTTTTGCCTCCAGTGGTCAGGAAATTTTAATTTATTTTCAGCCATTCACTAAATGAAGATGTACAATTAGACTGCAACTTTGAAGACATAACTTCCAGCATGTTATTAGTCGGTTATGTCTCTCTCATCTGCTTAGCTTTGAATAACAACAGTGCTGTGAGTTGTGACTACTGCACAAACTGTGAAATTACACTGTGAAGCAAATTTGATTGTACTGAAAAGACTCTCCACAGGACAAAAGCATAGATCTCTCTTCACACAATTTTGGACTCGTGCTAACGACTCATAGGGTTACAGAGCAGCCGCCAAGAAACGGTGTAAGAAGCCTAACGAATAAAAGGCACATACTGCCTTACCGAGTTATGCTCCAGAGCATTTTAGCACCTCGATCATAGAGTGGCACGTAAAATCAAAATTCTGATTAAATTGGTGTACTTTTTTACTCCTGAGACCTAGGACTAACTTTATTCTGTAAGATGCACAAGTTACTAGAAATTTTCCTTCTGTTCATTAAAGTAGGTTACATATTTGTTTAGGAAAGAACTGAAGTTTTCCTTAAATATCATTTTGAAAATTCTGTATTACCCCCAAACATATCTATAATTTTTATTTTAATAGAACTCTTATTGCATATATGTGTGTGTGGTTGTGTGTGTGTGTGTGTGTGTGTACTCTGAGAGTAAATTACATAAAACATTAAAACTGAAGACAGATACCTTTCTAAAGTCCTCGAGTTTTGATTCTTGGAATGACTATACATCTGATTGGAATGCTAATTTATTAACATATAAGATATAGATAATATGATATAATATCATACAACATATTGCATTTAGATATGCTAGAATTATTGAATTTTTTGAGGTTTTTGAGAAAAGCAGAGGAGCTATTTTAGGGTTTGTGGTAACAATTTAAAATTAAAAATTGTTTTCCAGGAATCACTACTATGAAAATGGGTTTTCATAGTTTCAGGCTTTAGTTTCAGCAAAAGTTCGCATATTTTCCATACTACTGTTTGCAACATTTGATATTTTTGTTTATTAAGGCAATAGGTATTGTTATCATAAATAAAGCCAAGCTGGGCACGGAGGTGCACACCTGTAGTCTCAGCTACTCATGAGGCCTGAAAGTGGCTTGAGCCTAGGGGTTCAAGTCCAGCCTGGGTGACATAATGAGACCCTCTTTTTCGCTCTCTTATTTTTTAAGGTAGGACAAAAATTATATATGTGAACTCTCCTGTGACTGGTGTTTCTTTTAAGAAAAATACAACCTTATAGAGGTAATTTAAAAGAGTGATTTATAAGTATGCCCATCATTAATTAGTTATAACTCTCTTAAAATAATTTTTGGAAGATTAATAATTTGTTCCCCAGATGACAGAGATAAACTAATACCAAAAGTTTTCCTAATTGTTTGAGTTTGGTAATTACATCCTCTGGAATAAAATGAACTGTAGAAAGAGATGAAGTTTGCCTGCCCTTTGCCAGGGTCTTCCCATGTCTACCCTCTCCTCAATCATGTTCAAGACTTCCACCTCAGATTTTATGCTGAGCAGATCCCCAAGTCTATGGTTCTCCTGGTGCTTTCTCTAACACCAGCACAGTCAAAAACCTATTCAGTCCTTATCACCATGCTTTCACCCTGCAGTGGAGATTTTTAGCCTTCTGATATACCCACAAATTGTGTTAATAGTGGATTCAAGGGCAAATTCATGAAACATCCAATATTTTAAATTTGCTTTTGTGAAGTCAACAATTCTACCTCTGTTGCTGTAAAAGTTGATATTCTCTCTATAAGTATCTATAAAGCAAGTTCCATGCCACAGGTTGGACGCCAATTTCCAATGTGAGTGACCCTTCATAGTACATGAAGCTCTACAATAACACACAAGTGATTGCTTATGCTTGATAAAATTATCAACAGTAACTTAAAATAGCGTTATTATTGAATTTCGAGGACTTAAAAGTTCAGTAAAGAAAATTATTAAACCTAAGTTTTTAGTTAATATACAAAATAGAGAAAGGAAAAAGTTAATAAATTATATAAATGTTAAAATGGATAAGCTCATTAAAAACCCATTACTTCTATTGCAATATCAGTAGAAGCTTAATAGGTTGTGATTATGGGCCAATTTTCCAGCTGAGGCTTCTTGTTCTTGCAAAATGTAAACAGGAAGAGAAAGCAGTTTGACATCAAAATTGTGGTACAACCAGATTTCATTCCGATTAAAAAATAAGCTAAGTCTAAGCACATTTTTTATTAACCTGTAGTATTTTATATTAAAATATATGTAAGATTTTATGTGTACAATTTGTGTGTGTGCACATATGTGGCCACATATTTTTATAAAAGATGTTTTGCTACTTTGATTATGATCTCCATGTAGAAGAAATTCTTAAAATATGGATTCTTTCTCCCACTATTTTTCAACCATTGCTACTTTATCAGATTTTGGAAGTGCTTATTAAATTGCTTCCTGGACACAAATTCTCCATTAAGCATTGCTTAGAACAACAAAACAAAAAAAAACAAAAAACAAAACATTTTCATTGCTTATAACTGTATGGCACACTCAGCTGCGGTCATTTTTTAGACATTTATAATTGAACCAAATTTATGGAATCTGATTCACTGAGCTCTTAAAACACTCTGTCTCCCTAGCTTTTGATTCTTTTTTAAACACAATATAGCAACTCAAGAGGATCACTTTTTAAATATTCCCCCAATATGGTATCATCACTCAACATCCTTACTTTTAAAAAGAGTAGCACTTTAATGATAACAGATTGTCAGTGCCCTATTATTTTTATCAGCCATCTTGACTCACCACTTAAAATTTAATAAAATCCACGGATGATATTGAATATATTTTAAGTGCACCAAATATAACATTTATGTCAAAGCTTCACCATTTTAAATATCTTCCTTTTGTCTGATAAATGATATCAAAACTGATTGTCACTTTCTAAGTCTTTTGGATTTTTTTTTTTGTAACCTTGAATAAAATGTCACAATATGTTTAAACTGCTCCTATCATCACTATTATCAAAACAACGGATTATGGAGAGGATGTGATAACTTGGTACATCTCTATTGTTTAGAAAATTCTTATGAATATATTTGCAGAATTTTTGAAGTCCAGCATAAAATCAGACTTTTATTTGGTAAAGAGTACATGGCATTTTCTGAGCATCAGTTAATACAGAAGATGAAACAAGCCAAGCAAGAGATTAATACAATTTAAATACTTTAAATGCATTAACAATCATTAACAGAAAAGAACTCTTCTAAGCCGATCTGCGTATCCTCAAGATTTGAAAATATTCTAAGGCTGAACAAAGTCTGTTGTATAAGAGTAGAAAATACTACAGATATTCCACTGTCGTAATATTGTTTATCCAGTTTATATAGACATGTGTTACAAAAGTACACATAAAATGGGCAAGTAAAAATATATAATTTTGAGAAGTCAGCCTGACATTACATACGCTAAAAATAAGCCAAAGGAGAAAAATACTGATATGTACCTCTCATTCTGACCCTGAACATAGCATATGCTACTCCAAAGAAACAAGAAATTAATGGTTACTATGGCTGTATTATTTATTTATTTATGAAACATACTGCCAGTCAATATAATAGGTAAAATTGCTCAAGATGTTTTATCTTGAATTGCAAATCCTGGGGTATTTTATGGTCGATGTTAGAAAATAGAGCTGCACTTGTTTACCTAGAGATTTCTGGAATCTATGGAAAAATGAGATTCTTATTAAAATGAACAACTTTCATATTTTTAAAAAGGATTTAACTATATTCTACAACTAAATACATAGCTAAGGCAAAACAACATAAAATATTTAAAATATTAAATGGAAAACAGTATGTTTACCATGAATATATTTACAAATAGAAATCAGGTTTTGGTCATTTTGCTGTGGCAAAATAGCATTCAAGGAAAAGCTCTACAGAAATCGAAAGGGGATTTTATATTAATAAAAGATACAGCCAACCATTATTTCAACCAAGATGACATAATAATCAGCTATGCATTTTAAAATAAAGTATTAAAGTATTTTAACATTTTTAGAAATAAAAGATTTTTTATTTTTTAAATTTTAAATTAAAAAATGTTAAATATTAAAAATGTGTAATTGTATTTAAGAAATTAACAGTCTTTTGTATGGACCAATCAAGTAAACCGAAAATAAGGACATATAAGGTATGAATTAGCTCATTAGGATTATTTTGTTTTTCTATGTATAATAAAAACAAGCATAACTTTGTATACATATGAATTATATATATTTATATATATAAAATGTTTAATCACCTACAGAATATTCACATCATTAGACAAAAAAATTGTGTATTTTAAGAGGTAGAAATCATTCCAGTTATACTATATTACAAATATTAATATTTTCAACCTATCAAAAGAAATGATGAAAATAAATCCATAAACTAGGAAATTATTTATAATGTCTTCCAAAACAAATTATTAAATTAAATAGAAATCAAAACTGATGGCTACAGGAGACATTTTTCAGAGTGTAGGAAGCAACATGGTGTTTATTCCTTGTGTTTGAACTTTACATATATTCTTACTCAGTGTATAAACATGGGTAATTTACTTAACATTATATAAAGTAGTTCACTGAAAGTAATTATCATAATGTTTGTATGAAAAAAACCTTAGAAATATACAATTATTAACACATTTATCAGAGAAAAACATATAACCTTAAGAATATTAATTTAAAAATAAGGAAGACTGGAAATAAACATTCAACTCAAGTACATTTAAAAAATATGTTAAAAAATTGAATTATTAATGAATATATAAACCAAATTAATGAAAAAACATGACCAAATAACCCACTGATTTGAAGAATGACATTCACATCTCTTTTTGTGGAAACATTAATAAAATTAACAACTAAGAAACTCTTAAATCTAAGAACAAAATTCACTAAGAATATGTTAGATGTGAATATACAAAAATGCTTTATCTTTTTTATATGTCAACAGCAACACAACCAAGAGTATGATGGGGAATAAAAGAATACATTCACGAAAGCAATGACTGCTATAAAATATTTAGAATTAATTCCAACATGTAACTTGTGAAATCACATCTAAGAATGTGAAACTTTATAAAGAATACATATCAAGAACTGATGATATGGAGATGCACACTAAATTCCAGAACATGAATTATAAATACTTTAAATATTTAATTCTAGACTAAATTTATTTATACACTCAAAGCAAACTCAAAAGAATTTTTAATAGAGATGGTTAAAATGAGTTTAAATATCATAAAAAATGAATACTTTCAACAGCATCCTTCCAAAATTAAACATAAACTTGAAGAGAAAGATAACTTGTTCTGCTTAATGTGAAACAGGGAATTATTCTATATAGTAATAAGAATTACAACAAAAATATTTGTCTTGGAATAGTCATATAAATCATAGCAAAACTGAGCAATTTTTTAGATATTTAACTTCAGGGGATATTTTAGATCAGTGGAAAATAAACTTCTGTTCAATAAATGACTGTTCTATTTAATTTGGAGAAACAAATTTAAACTCACAAAGTGCACGAAAGTAAATATCAGAATTTTTATTTTATATAAATAAAACAAAAATTATACAGAATTTAAGAGTAATTATATGAGAAATTTTATAATCTTTGTGTGAAAAAGATTTTTTTCTAATTAAAACACTATATCAGGCTGGGTGGGATGGCTCACGCCTGTAATCCCAGCACTTTGGGAGGCCAAGGTGGGCGGAACACAAGGTCAGGAGATCGAGACCATCCTGGCTAACAAGGTGAAACCCCATCTCTACTAAAAATAAAAAAGTATCCGGGCATGGTGACAGGCGCCTGTGGTCCCAGCTACTCGAGAGGCTGAGGCAGGAGAATGGCGTGAACCCAGGAGGTGGAGCTTGCATGAGCAGAGATGGGGCCACTGCTCTGCAGCCTGGGTGACAGAGCAAGACTTGGCCTCAAAAAAAAAAAAAAAAAAAAAACACTATATCAAAATTCACAAATGGAAACAAATTAATGTATTTGATTAAATTAACAATTCAAATCTTTATCAAAAGACAGATCAAGTTAAATAAAAAATAAGTTAAAAGTGAAATAAAAATTTAAGGTTTGAAAAAATATTTAAAACATGAATAACAGCAAAAAAAACTAAGAAGTATCCCATATAAATTCTTTAGCACATCAATAATGTAAACATCTATACACACACATGCTCATAAAGCAGCAGAAAAAATCTGGAAGTATAAATATCAAAATGTTAACTAATAACTTCTGTAAGAGAAGTGATTTATAAAAGATAATAAAATTAAGGGCTTTTAATTATTAGCTTTCTGGTCTTTACGTTTTTTTTTTTTTTAACTTAGAAGACTGTGACTATATTAATTTATTTTGTACAAAATTTAGAAGAAAATTAATATTTACCATTAGAAATTGGAATGTGTAATATGTGCATTGACCTGGAAGAAAAACATAAAACAGGAAGCCACTCTTTAGCATATCAAAGTAAAATAACCAAACACCTAAGATAAAGCCAATGCCTGGAAAAAAGTTATGAAAACAGACAAATTACAGTGATGTCAGAAATATGGCAGAGCAGGAGATTCTGTTCTTAGTTTCACTCCCTGCCCTCCCTCACCACACACACAGAAAAAGACAAAAGAAAAAAAAACTATGATTAGATAGCCATCCATAAACAAAAATAGCTCTGAGAGAACTCAGGAGTCTAGTTACACAGTAGAGAAGAGAAGAAGCATGACCACACGGAAAGGGCATATAATATATATAATGGTATATATTATATAATGGTATATATATACACACACTATATATATATGATCTATCAAGGAATGTTATTCAACCTTAAAAAGAAGGAGATGCTGTTATTTGTAACAACAAAGAAGAATCGGGGCAATTTATACTAAGTGAAATAAACGTGACACAGAAAGACAAATACTGCATGATCTCATATGTGGAACCTAAAATAGTTTAACTCATAGATGCAAAGAGTAGAAGGATAACTTGCCAGGGGCTGTGGGAGAGGATAGGGTGGGTAAGAGGGAAATGAGGAAATATTGGTCAAAGGATACAAACTTGCAGTATAAGTTGAATAAATTCTGGAGATCTGATGGCTAGGGTTAATAATGATGTGATGTATACAGTTGCCCCTCCATATTCATAGGTCCCACATTTACAGATTCAACCAACTGCGGATCCAAAACATTTGAAACAAGAATAAAAATAACAATGCAACAAAAATTAGTACAAATAAAAATACAATGTAATAATTATATTTACATAGCATTAACATTTCATTAGGTATTATAAGTATTCTAGAGATGTTTAAAGTATACAAGCAGCTATGCGTATGTAATATGCAAATACTACACCTTTTTATATAAGGGTATTGAACATATGTGCATTTTGGTATCTGTCAAGGGTCCTGGAACAAATCCCAATGTTCAATACCAAGGGAGGATTGTATTTGAAATTTGCTAAGAGAGTAAATCTTATATATTGTCACCACACATGTATACACAAAAAGGTAACTATGTGTGGTGATGGGTATGTTAATTACCCTATTGTTCTAATTATTTCACATTGTATATCAAAACATCACATTGTACATCATATATATATATATATACACACACACACATATATATAAAACTTTTATTTTTCAATTATACCTTAATAGAGCTGGAAAAAAAATCTATATCACTTTCCCATTGTCGGATGAATACCTATTACTTCATCTTTTTCTATTTAAACATTCTATTTTCAAAGATAAAATCAAAAGCAGAGCTGCATCGAAGCACTCTCTGTGCCAAGTTTCTTTGGGGTTATAGTTGGACATCTTCCTAGCTAATGGCCATCTAGAGAGCCCTAAGGAAAGCTTCAGAAATACATAAGGAAATGTATTGTGGTGGAGAGGACTAAAAAGAATAGAAAGAGATCATATAAAATATTTCCTAGCAATTTATTTCTTGAAGTTATATTTAATCAGTGACATTATGTTATACATACACTAAAAGTATTTGTTAAAACATTAAATGCACATATGTATTTTCAAATTTCTACTTAAATGTGGAGATATAAAAATAATGCTTTGATATATGACCTCTTTTTAATATTTGCTAAAAACTCTTTGCAAGAAGTATCAGGTGTGTAGATCAGAGAAGTGATAATTAGCAAGGTTTCTACTCTACTTAATCTTACACTTCAGCTGCATAAAATGAGGCATTAGCTTTCTAAATTTATCCAAATGAACATCAGACTAAGTTATAAAATGCAGAAAGAAAATGCCATGAGAAAGTTGGTGAATTATGTCAAATTTCACTGCTGAAATACACATAAAGATTATATGCTATTTCAATTTTATTTTATTAATCTCTTTCGTTTAATGGTTAGTTTGGAAGGAGGAGCATCTGGATGTAATGAATTTACATGTATTGATTTCTCTTCTTCCAAATATATTGTTCATATAACACAAAATGAATCTTTTTTTTTTTTTTTTTTTTTTTTTTGAGACGGAGTCTCGCTATGTCGCCCAGGCTGGAGTGCAGTGGCGCAATCTCGGCTCACTGCAAGCTCCGCCTCCCGGGTTCACGCCATTCTCCTGCCTCAGCCTCTCCGAGTAGCTGGGACTACAGGCGCTCGCCACCACGCCCGGCTAATTTTTTTGTATTTGTAGTAGAGACGGGGTTTCACCGTGGTCTCGATCTCCTGACCTCGTGATCCGCCCGCCTCGGCCTCCCAAAGTGCTGGGATTACAAGCGTGAGCCACCGCGCCCGGCCCAATGAATCATTTTTTATTTCTTGGAAAGAGTGCTGCTGAATATGCAAACAATGACACATCTTTGAAGTAACAGATTACAGGAGATTACTGAATTTTAAAAGCAAGGCTAATATAGACCCTATACTATGTACAACAAAGGGCCAAAGACGATTGAGTCAATTTCATCCTGTGGAAGGTATCCTCTTATCTGTAGAATTTCAACCTTACAAATTCTTGCTACAAAGAAAGATCCCAGTAAAGAGATGATACATTTCTAGAGTTCTAACCTAGAGATAACAGCTCTGGGTTGGAAATTTGGCTTAAATTTTATACATAATATTACACAGCTTTCTCCCTTATGATATGTTCTAAAATAAATTCCATCTACCTATACATTTATTTGTTTATTCACCACATATTTTAAGCAGCTATTAAAGGATATGGATGAAACAGGTATGGTACTTGTCATCAAATATCTTGGTTTAAAGGGCAGAATCATCATAGAATTGTTAACAAATATAAATCAAATCATTAATAAAAATAACTGTTGTTATTTAGAATTAACATATACTGGTATTTTGCCAAGCATTTTGCACACACAATTTAAATATGTGTACTACTCTCTTAGATGTGAGTGAAGAAAAACCAGCACAAAATCATAGCTGAGATCACCAAACATGTAACAAACATAAGAACTCAAATTTCTGCTTACTCCAACGCCTGTGCTTAACCATCATGTTAAGTTCCTGTGCCAAAATAAGATAGCCCTCACCTAAAAGACATAATGGCAACATTTTTCTTACCTTCTCTCTGAACTGAGAGCAGTTATGACCTGCACTATTCATCAAGATCAGCATTCTTGCCTGGGATCCCTCGCAGCACTGGTGACCTTTAGTAAGTCAAGTACATTTCAGTCACCTCATTTTTCTCAAAATGAAGTTATGTCTCTCTTCATTTCCCTCTTTGCATGATTAGAATTTATAAAGTAAATAATTTTTAAATGCCACGTATCTGTTGCCAGTTATAATAATAAATTGCTTGCAGACTACATCCCCTACATCCCCCTACCATCCCTATTTTATTATTTTTATTATTATTATTATTATTTTATTTTTGAGATGGAGTCTCACTCTGTCACCCAGGCTGGAGTGCAGTGGTGTGATCTCTGCTAACTGCAACCTCCTCTTCCCAGGTTCAAGCAATTCTCATGCCTCAGCCTCTCAAGTAGCTGGGATTATAGGCGAATGCCACCATGCCTGGCTAATTTTTGTATTTTTGGTAGAGACGGGGTTTTGCCATGTTAGCCAGGCTGGTTTCGAACTCCTGACCTCAGGTGATCAATCCACCCACCTCAGCCTCCCAAATTGCTGTGATTACAGGCATGAGCCACCGCACCGGCCCCTTATGTTAACTATTTTATTATTTAATTATAAAGCAATAGTCAGCCTTCCCATTGCTTTCCAAGGTGTTATTAAACACCATTTTTCCACACAATGCATCTGTAATATACACTTTACTCAAGAAAGTATTCATATATTGCTCTATTTTACTATATAATTGGTGCATTATACTGTATTGACTCTTTCTGCCCTTAAATCATTATTGATCAGCATTAGTGTGTCTGTTCTACTTCCATATGATACTATATATGACATTTAAATAACGTTTTGTTAATATATAATGAAGTAGAAGGTGGTAAAAATCAGTTATCATATTTTTTTCTTTTTATTTTCTTGGATATGAATTGCATTTTATTTCAGCGTCTCACTTTCTTCCTCTACTGCAGACATTATGCCGACTTTTAAGTTCATCCTGTATATAAAAATTTATTTTTTGAATGGGGGCAGAAGTAAAAGAAGGAGAGAAGAGACTAAATGGGATTTTTTTTTTTTTTTTTACCATTTCAGAAAAGGCACAAATGCTTCATATTTCACTCCTAGTTTTCATATCATAATAGCTATGCTTTCTTACATGTACGTAATACAAAAATTATTCTGATCTGCAGAGAGAAATCTTGTGTACATGACAGAAATGATCCTCTTTTTTTTTTTCAGGGAAAAAATTTGAGTTTCAAGGAGATTCTGGTATCGACTAGAGCTCACATCTTATATGATCTTGGACTCATGTCTTTTAAGGGCAAATTGACCAAATGTCTACTCTTAACTCTCCCCAATTCTACATTTCTGCATCCTTTTTAAAAAAAGTTTTAGTTTTATTTCCAAATTTTACATAAGCTTCTCCTATTTTTAATCAAAGTAAAAACAAAACAAAAATGATTGCTTAGTTTTTGGAATCAGAAAATCTTAGATTCATATCCAAACTTTTTACCTAACATAATTTGGCAAATTCTAGACGTTTATGCAACTCAGTTTTTTCAGTTGTTATAATAATGAAACAAAATAATGTATATAGACCAATCTCACACATTCTCAAAGATATTACTAAAAATTATATTTTAATACAATAATCAATCTTGGTTTTGTTTAGTTAGATTTTTGCTAACTTTAGACTTGGATAATATAAGTTACTTTTCATTACATTTGTTTATGTTTTTTGTTCTTTGTTTTTTTTTTTTTGAGATGGAGTTTCACTTTTGTTGCCCAGGCTGGAGTGCAATGGCACGATTTCGGCTCACTGCCACGTCTGCCTCCCGTGTTCAAGTGATTCTCTTGCCTCAGCCTCCCAAGTAGTTGGGATTACAGGCATGCACCACCATACCCAGCTAATGTGTGTGTGTGTGTGTGTGTGTGTTGTAGAGACGGGGTTTCAACATGTTGGTCAGGCTGGTCTCAAACTCCTGACTTCAGGTGTTCCACCCACCTCAGCCTCCCAAAGTGCTGGGGTTACAGGCGTGAGCCACCATGCCTAGCCTTCATTACATTTTAAATAAAGAGACTAAAAGGAACATTCTCTGTTATTCCTATCAAATATAGGAATCTACCTTACTATATTTAGCACCTTTATTAAAGTCAGTTGGCCACTTTTAAGGCTACCAATTACATTTAATAGCTATCAAACGTTTATACAAAACTCCCGATCAATCATTATAATATCAGTCACATATATTTAATCCAGCACTCTAGATTTCATACTTGAGAATATTGCTCACTAGGAAAAAGTGACTCTAAGCTTTCAATTTTTGAAATTATGTTAGTTTTCTCCAGAATATTTATGCTGTGAATAAACCTTGGCTCTTTATAGACATTTAGGTTTTTTTTTGATGAAAATAATAAAAGGAAAAGAACACAGTTTAGTTATATATTTGCCAAAACATACAACAATGTAAGTAAAAGTTCTAGCTAATTCAAATGAACTTGATGATCTTTATTTGTAAATATTCTCCTACTTTATTAGAGTACTACTCTAATAAATCGGTTTTTCCAGCTCCAAGCAGAACCATCACTTTTGAATACGTATATATGTCAACATGCTACAAAAACTCAATGTGCCTACTTCAAAAAGTTGATTCTTTATCCCAAAGAGAAGTGAAGAAGTTATTTTCATGTAAACTGTACACTCATGGATTTTAATAAATACAAAAGTACTTAGGATAATTGCTTGAAAATTTAGTCTTACAATAGTAAATTAAAATCAAAACAAAATTATTCTCAATTGATCTTCTTCTATCATTCAAAGTAAGAAATATGTAAATAACATTAAAATTTAGCATTTCTAATCCAAGACTAAAAGAAAACAAGTAGGAAATAGGAAGGAAGATATATTTATTATGTGCAATTATTTACAGTGTATGCACCTGGAAAAACTACATTTATCTGTGTTAATTTTAGGAGAGGTTTATGTCAACTCCCCTGGGATAGAGTTACACATCAAGTGCAATATCAAGCTAAGGCCAAGTATTTCAATCACTATAGCCGAAGTAAGTACTATTTCCTAAACTAATATATGCTCCACAATGCCTCATAACACAATAACTTTTAGCTATAAAAGTTTGTAGTTCAATATTCTCTATTATAACAGGAATAGAACCAACCATAGGTTTCCCATTAGTCGCATGTACAAAGAGACTTAGAAGGTAAAAGGTCATAAAAGATCATCTTGAAAATATGATATAATCTCTGAGAACCCACATTTTCAATCATCCTGCTGGATAAACAAAACTACTGATAGTTTTATCAAAGATTGCCATGATTCCAAATCACCTCCCTGCCAATTTATATTGACATTTTCACTCCTGAAGTACTAATTTCTGAAACAGACAGAAAATAGATATGCCAATAGACAGATAATCAAATGTCTTCCTGATTATCTAAAGTGTGATGCTCATAAGCTGTGGGTTAGTAAAACTACTAGCCTTTGAAAAATTCTCAAATTTATTCGCACATTTTTTAGAACAAGTTTGGGAGAGCTTTTCTCCACTCCTACAAGCTAGGATATGGTCATGGAAGAATAATGGTGGTAGGAGGAGCTCTAGGGGGCCATAGGAAAGTGAGGTAAGGGGGTAAGTAGATATAGTTAAGGGGTTCTCTCATATAATCATGATTGCTGCTCACATCTCTATTGTCTCTGTGCTTTGTATCTGCTGGCATATTCAATTGCTTTTTGTTACTGTGTGCGAGTGTATTCATCCTATCAACAACTTTCAGTGGACTGCTGACTTGACTTCCATCTGTCCACAAGCTGCTTCCTATACTATTAGCACAACTTCTTCGAGCTTTTAGATATGTTGTTTTTTCCCCTCACTACTCTGGTTATCTGGATGATAATCATCTCTTCTCTGTTTTAGAGGGAGTCTCCACAGCATGCTTTAGGTCCATAGTGACTTAGTTCCTTTTTACACACACCATATAGACATTTCCTAGAAGTGTTAATTAATGGAGGATGAAGGGGAGAGGAAAAAAAAAAAAACCTGTTGGGTGAGTTGAGCCAGAGACACGTAGATACTGCTTCATCTTATCCCTATTATCACCCTCTGAGATTTATGCTGTACTGCACAATCTGACCCACTCTGTCAGATGTCTTCACTTGTGGCAAATTTCTCCTAATAAATTATTTATCTCTCCTACTCCTCCTCCCATCAAATATATGCCGGTATATTGGAATCCCAAACATAAGCCAAAATCAATTTCTCTTCTGCAAGATTAGTGGTTTACTATATCAAGGGATATTAATGAGAACTTTGTTTAGTGGTCCTGAAGATTCCAAATAGTTCAAGAATCTCATCAAATATAACAGAATGCTTTTCTCGCCCAACTATATAGGGGATTTCCATGCACAATTGCACAATTAGACACAATGCCTAAATGTGCAAGCCAGCGTAATAGGGTTTAAATCAATCAAACAAATATTTACTTGTCACATATGATGACAGAGACACTTTCTTAGGCACTAGTGATATTATAGTAAAAGACAGACAAGGTCTCCACCCTCAAAAAGTTTATGTTTAAAAAGTCACATCTCTAGCCAAGAAAAAGTATCTTTCAGAAAATGTCTCATTAGTTAACTTTATTGGTGGTATGACTGGTGAGATTATTAATCTATTGATTTTCTATTTAAATAGCCATTAATCTATTGCTACCTATTTTTTTTAAAAAAAAAATGAAGTTGTTACTATGAAGGAAAAATCAGGAAAATATTTACCGAGTCAGAAATGCAGAGGGAATATAATTGTATATACATATATATAATTATTTGGTTCTTTGAAACCTTATGGAAATGAACGCATTCACCAGAAAATGTGAAAGAAATGCCAGATTTGTCATTAATATGATATTTATTTTTAGAAAAATAAATTGGTGAAACCATCTTCAATTCTTAATGTTTTTATAAAATATTAATCCAAAACAGTATTAAGAGAGTTTAGTGTTGTTTTTTCTTTATATTTGTTTTCCCTCCCCTACTGAATCTCTTAACAAAAGCTATAAAAATTTCTGATAATTTGATAATGAAAAATAGCAGGAGGTAACGATTCCTCTCAAGCTCCAAATTCAAATATGCAGTTACAGTCAATTCATATCAAATTTAGTCAACTCAATTTAGGATTTTCTCAGTCAAATGGATGATTTCAATGAACTTGAATACAGGTTGCTGTTGTTTATTCCCTAATCTCCTGCCTTGTTCACACTGTTAACACTCATTTTTCCCATTTGTTTCTTTGTTAAGGCTGAACAGGAAATGGAAGCATCCCATTTGCCCCTTAAAGGTGTGCAACATCTGACTCTTTCTGTTCCTCTCAAAAAAATAAAAAATAAAAAATAAAAAACCAATTAGGGAAAGTTATGTTAGGAAGCATACATACAGATTTGAGTCTAAATAAGTGACCTTGAACAAGTCACTTAATCTCTCTAAGTCTTCTCATCCGTAGAGCAATGATAATAATAGAAAGTATTTTATAATATTAAGTATTATCACTTCAAACAGTATCTGGTACACAGAATGCATTTGTTACATTTATGCTTGATATATTATTAAAGAGTATCATTAGGAAATGTAAAATG
This sequence comes from Symphalangus syndactylus, assembly GCF_028878055.3. Classification (NCBI taxonomy): domain Eukaryota; kingdom Metazoa; phylum Chordata; class Mammalia; order Primates; family Hylobatidae; genus Symphalangus; species Symphalangus syndactylus. The sequence continues at coordinate 106,856,153 of NC_072426.2, read as the reverse complement.
TATTTATATAATATTCACAGTTATTACATTGATGAATGAATATCACACTTTTTTTCATGAGGAGGAATCTGATGCCTAAATGTATTAAAATTCATTACCAGCATCATACAAAGGATGTCAAAAGTCAAGATTTGAACCCATATTTTCTGAGACATCAAAGCATAAGCCACTCATCTCGCTTATTGTTACTACTACTGAATATGGTCCCTCAACAATAATTTGCAGATAAACAACCTCTGTTAACCTGCCATTTATTTACATGTAAATATATTTTGTTCCCAAATATTTAAAACGTTTTTAAATAGAATGATAAAAGCGGCAATCTCCATGTAATGATACAAACCCCTAAAAATAAAAAGATAATTCTATTTTATAAGGACTGTGATTCACTGATTTAATAGGTGATTCAGTTTGTTATAAATATTCTAGGTGATTTATTTGTCTTTTTTTTAGGAGGGAAGATAACCACCTTCTTACAATGGTGTAAGGGAAATTTTCCTTATTTGTTCAATCTCCACTCTGTGACTAAAAAGGGGGCTTGCCATAGATGTAAGGTAATACATGAAGAAATATTTTTTCTTTCTCCTATAAATATCATGTTTCTCTTTCTCCCTCCCCCAACACACATGTGCACACACACGTATATATCTATGCTCATTTATATGCAAATATATGCACATACCCACACACATATACATATACATATACATACATGTGTAAGTGTATGCATATGCACCTGGGTAAATATAATACCTGAAAACTGAAAATTTCCAAAAAAGGGAAAAACTTTTTATTTTTTGTATTGCACTACTTTTATAGTACACTTGCAGGTCTCTACTATGGCCATCCTATCCTTTGTTCATACACAAAAATTTTAAATACAAAAATATATATCTTTCCAATAGAATGTTCTTGAAGGAGGGCTGTACTTGAAACTGAGTTACAATCCTGTCCCTACTATGCATTAGTTTTTGTATTGCTTACCATCATTAGGTTATTTTTGTGCCTTATTTGTAAAGTAAATATAATGACATCAGTAAGTACCTTGTAGCATTTTGTGCGAATTCAATTAGTATGCATAAAATTATTAGAACAAGAATGGACACATGATATTTGTTTCAAGTATACTTTACACTTTCCCTAGATTTAATTTGTTACAGCTGTTATATGACTTCTATGTGTGCAAGTTCACTATCATCATTTCCACATCTTTGTGTTTTTTTTTTTTCTACCTACATCGTAGGAGAATTTCTCTTTTGATTACCTGGAATTACTTTTATTCCTTTTTAACTCTGTCATGAATATCAATTTCATTTATTTATTTATTTATTTTTGCCTTTGTCAGGCAGTGGGTATCAATTTTAATGCATGTGCAATCCTTTCTTCTTCCTCCCATGATTCACTTTTTATTTCAGTGTATTGTCATTTGTCTAATTTGGGTCCCATTTATTCTCATCTTCTTTTCCCTTGTATCTTTCTTATCATTATTTCATATAACTTTACCTTCCCTTATGATGCTGCAAGAAAGTGTTTCCTCATACCTATGATGGTTGTCTTTGACCAGGAAAGAAATTTTCTGATCAAATGATTGCTAACAGACAATAGGCATGGATTTTTCCTTGGGCTGTCTCATTTCTACATAGGAGCTGGAAAACTAAAGAAACTAAACAAAACTAAACATCTTTTCATGTTGGGGGTGGAGGACCAGTTCATTCACACCTTCTAGTCCACTTCCCGTGCCCTAGAAGTTATAGAGGAATTTTACCTATCTTGGATGGTTTAAGATTTGCTCCTGCTCCCACAATTTCTATTATTATTTATAAAATGAATAAAGTAAAATTTACAATATCCAACATGTCATTTACCAAAACATTTTTTTCTTTTCCACCTTTAGTTTTATTTATGAAGACTTCAACAAATGCTCCTTCCATCAGACTGTAAAGATAATTACTTCAAATCGCCAAAGTATTATCTGTCAATTTCAAAAGGTAATATCTCTGATGAAAAGAGATGATAGCTAGAAATTTTAATTGACCAAAACCCTGATGTCTGAGACAATGAGTAAGTTTCTAAGAATCTTTCAATTTTCCTAAGGTTAGAAGGTTTTGTGCTGTTTCATAGGCAGCACGATAAGCCTAAACCACTAAACAATGTTCTCACTGTAGCAAAATAGGCTTTGTATTATATGGCCATTCCCCTCTTATGTGAGAAACAGATGATTAGTTTCCTTGTTATAAATTACAAGATTATATTTTTATTAATTTTTATTCTAGATATTTCAGTAAGAAACTGAATAAACTCTATTAGCAACCCTATCCCATGTTGATATATCTCTCAGAAGTACTTCAGAGTTCTGTGGCTACTGGATCATATAATAGACTCATGCAAATATTTTTCTTCGCAATTATTTTGTTTTGAATAAGTAACATTTCTGACAATGTGTTTTCCCCATCTGGAAATGAATTATTTAAATATGCTAATAATAAATGAAAATGGTAAAATATTTCATAAAAGTTATTTGGTTTAGTATTTAACTTACTAGAAAAATGAAAACATTTGCTCCTTAAAATTTATTCACTTTTTCATTTTGTAAACTTCCAAAATAAGTTTTGAGATTTGAATTTCTCTTGCTTTTTTTTTTTTTGAGTCATAATAATCCTTCAGAAATGTGAAAAATCTCATGGTCCGCAAAGATTTCAATTTTACAAAGTGATAAAGGCATGAAAAGTTGAAATAATGAAACATATGACTTGCAGTGAGAAAAAGACTTTTTTTTAACCACATTTTTTTTAAGATCACAACGACTATATTAAGGTGGAAAAACTCCTCAAGGACAAAAGAGAAGACTGATTCAATGCTCCAAAGCCATATATTTTTAATAAGTTTTATATAAATCCTAAGAAACTGTTTTATACATTAATAAAAGTGTTTTCTTTAATAGAAACAATGCACTAGGGCTTTAGATGGTCTTTTTCTTGGAAGGCAGCTCTGCATTCTTAAATAACTTCCCTTTCAGTCAAAGATAGCCATGGGATATACTCACAAATGAACACATTATATGTACCATGTGAAAGCCAAACTTAGCGTTTTGTTCATTGAAAATCATGAAACTGTCATTAAGTTACCTTAAAAGCTTTTCTAGAAACATAGTCCTCCGTTGACTTACTAAAAAACAAGTGATATAAAGAACCATATTTATATGGTTCACCAAAAGTGAACCACAAATTTATATAAAATCATCTTCATAACCTCCTAAATTTTCCATTGAGGACTACAACACTCCCAAAATATTTTGGAAATTTCACGTAAAAATTTTTATCTAAACTACATGTTACAAAGCTAAACTACAATACAGTAGCCACATTATTTCCAGAATAAACTGTTTTCTTTTTATTCCTCATGATCTAAGCATTATGGTTGTAAAACTACACCTGCGTAATATAAAATTTATTTTCAGGCACAGCTCTACATGGCGGTTTTAAGAAAATCATCTGTTCTCCCATATGGATCCCAGCTTTCTCTTGATATATGCTGTCAAGAATCGGTAGGACCAGCCTCTATCTCCCTGTTCTATCATAACTCCTAGCTATAAAAAGGCCACTAATAATCAGAAACATAATAAAAACTTAAGTCTAGGAATTATATTTCAATGCTTATAGTTTCCCCAAATCATCACAAATACTTATCACAAAATTCTGTCTGTGAAAAATAAATGTTGTGATGAGAATAAGGTAACATGGTTCCCTTATTTATTTCTCTACTATTGTTGGCTTCTTTCCTGAATAAAACAAGTCTAATGAGAAAATAATCACTAATATTTACCCACAGACACACACTCACAAATAATATGTGGTACCACTTGCAAAACAAATCAAGAGCTGATCTTCTTGGTCCTATAATCACTTGAATGATCATGTTAATTAGACTAATATAGCACAGTAAACACAAATTGTCCTGAAGTAAGGTTGTAAGGCACACTTATGTTTGCGGTTAAGGGTGTTCACAGTAGTATCAATATTTAATTGTTCTTTTCGGTTATTTGCCCAATTCCTTCTCACTACTTTCAGATACAGAGTAGGTCATTTGGTAAGATGGTGAACAAACACATTCGTGAGAAATTTCCCCCCAAAAGTGATTCACCAGGAGGTAAGAAGTTTCTAGATGTCAGGCAGCAGCAGCTCAGAGAAGTATCTCAGGGCCCAATTCTATAAAAAGGGTGTGAGTTGGATGCCCCTTACATCCCAGCAATGTGATGCTTTGAGGAATAGTTGCGGCCATACATACTGAAAATGTATGATGAGCATGTAGGTATGTTAAGAATGCTTTCCACTCCAAGAGAAAGCCTTCACACCCTGCAATGGCCATTCCTGAATTTGGAAAGGAAAAGGTATTAATGCAGGGTGAAAAACTGTTTGTGGGTAGTGTGCCTGAGCTTCAACAGAGATGATAGGAGACCAAAGAGTCCAGCATATGCAGGAGTGTTGACCTATGAACCATCTGTATCAGAATTGCCACTTGAACCAGATTTCTGGGGGAACATCCAGGGAATTTTTAACAAGAATTCCAAATAAACCTTGTGTATAATGAATTTTAAGACCAAGTGAGTGGATTAGCTTTCACTGCTTGGTATACTTGAGCCCAGTGGGTTTGGGCAAACAGGGGAAAGGGAGCCTCAAAAGAAGCATACTTCCCGCATATAAGACTGATGAATATCTACTCACTTGTTGCTTGGAAAGTAAAACTTGATGCTCCATGTATATGTTCAAGTGTGTGGAGCAAACCTAAGTAATTTGTATCCATTTATCATCATGAACATCTTCATCACTGCTCCACAGCACTACCATTTAAAACACTATTCAATCTTGTTTGACTTGAGAGTTGATACATATAGAGATATATGTCTACTCTCTCTCTTTATATATATATATATATATATAAATATACACACACACACGCACATATTTAGAGAGAATTGGAGATAATCGGATATAATTGGGTTCTGTTTCTACATTGTATGTACATAATGTATATGTTATATAATATGTATATACGTATTTATGCAAATGTATACATGCTTATATCTATTGCATATTCAATAGTCATAAGATGATATTTTATCAATATATACATCTTTAATATGTGTATATATAACACATATGTATATATAATACATAATATATAATGAGACATGTCACCATATATATGAGACACATGTATACACACACATTATCTATATACAATGAGAAACAGAGCTCCAATTATACAGATTCAATCCCTATCTCAAGGTGCAATCCAAATTTCAACTCCTCCATGAAGCTATCAGCTAGAAGGAAATTCTCCCTCTTTTGAACTCTAGTAATGCATTATCTAAATCTTTCATGCAGTTTTATAAGCTGTTACCAGAATTTATCCACCACAATGCACTCTTAAAGCAAGCAAGACCCACCTGAAAATAAGCAATATACGGAAGCTGGACAAAGGTTTGGACAAAAATGAAACCCATTCCTGTCTCATTAACAAATTATATTAACTAATTACGAGTGAAATAACCAAAGGACAAGCAGACGTAATTGCCTAAGTGAGAAGTTTCAGGCATTGGAACCAAGGACTTAGAAGAGACAAACTGGAGATGATAATGCAGATCCAGTGTTCATAACATTTCTTTCCCAGTCTCAGAAAGGGTGGGCCAGAACTAGCATAGTTTTAAGATAAACTTGTCTCAACTGTGTTGAATGGTGGACAAGGACAAGTTATTATTATTCACTGGAATCTGGGACCAGGATTTCCATATGCTTGAGGTGCAAGGGAGAAGTCTCAGAGAGATAAGCTATCATAAGTCAGTTTATCAAGCTATAACTTTTTGGCCATTAAATTGTATAAAATTATCACACTCTTAATTTGAGAAACATGGTATTGAAAGCTTCTTTGTAAACAATTATTGCTAATTGAGAATCCTTCAAAACTAAATCTCGCTTTAAGACTTAAAATCAAGAGAACTGAGATGACAATTTGATAGCTAGAATTTGATAAGACAAAAACTTATCACTTTTATCTTTTCATTACATTAAAATTATGATTTCCTTCTGATTAAACCCCCTTCATACTGTCCTCAAGGTATTTAGTACTACGCATTTCACAACAAATATACTCAAAAAATATTTTTAAATTAATGATTAAAAACAATGTTTTATGAAATAAATCTCTTCCAAAATTCCTCTAATTATACTGTAACCAAGTCACAGACAAGGAAAGACATATACTACTATTCCTAATCCTGTCTTATTCAGTCAGAATAAATATATAATTTTTAAGTCTTATTTTAGAAAATATCATCTTCTGATGAATATGCAGTAGATATAAACAATATATAATATATGTATATGGATATTGATATCCCTTCTATTACAGAACCATGGCATTTTCAATTTAACATATTATAGTTTTTTGATCATTTTATTAGCTTTCTATAAAAGTTATTGCCTGTTTTATTATGAAAATGTAGTAAAAATATCTTTGATAAGATATGGATGGGTAGTAACTTCTTTGAAGAGTTGTATTTCCTTCTATATAACTTAATTTTTAAAAAATTAGTTATCCAACATCAATTTAAAAAGCAGATAATATTTAACGTATAGAGGAGCGTATGTTCAAAAGCCCTTATGTGAGTCAATTATTTAGAACTTAGGAAACTTAAAATTACAGAAATGATTATTATATACTAGTGTCTACTCTCAAAATGTTATTAATGTGAAAAATATACCAATAATATAAATTCAACTATACCTCCCTGAATGAATTTATAAACCTATCCCCATGGGAATGGATAAGGGAGGAATTTGATGATCCTATCTTAAATGTTATCTTCCCACCCAATTCCCATCTCAGGTGGCAGTATTCCTGGCAGCATCAATATACAGAAATTCATCTTTTGTGTTAAATACTTCTGGTAGCCAATGGTTTATTAACTCTTATTTTCATAGCAAAAAAATAAATGGTTTTCTGTATATCTATACACACCTGCAAAAGAAATCTTTGCTTCAGTCTCTGATACATGTTTTGCAAAAAGTACTTAACAATGATTTTCAATTATTTACAAAACCCTATGAGGACAGAAACAATGGTAGCTGTAACATAGCTCTTAACATATTGCCTAGCAGGTAATACATAATAAGTGTATGTTGAATGTATACATGCTCGATTCAATTAATAAGTAAATGAATGAAAAATGTAGGGGAATAATTAAAATCATTTTGATAGAAAGTTAACTGTTATTAAATCAGAAATTTATTTACTAGTTTCCTTAAGTCAATACATTTGTTAATTGCCTGTTATGAGTGAATAAAATGAACCACAGAGAGAAAGCTGCACCTCTTAGCAAACAAAAAATTAAAAAGTCATATTTCTCTAAAAGAATGTTACATGTTGAGTGTCATTTCCTTTGAAGTATTTGCTCCCTTCTTGACTCATATACATTGCATGTATTTCATTGACTTTCAAGCTTATTAGTGCTTTAACTACGTTGTAAAATGGAAGGAAAGAGTCCCATGTGTTTTCTAACTGGCTACACTTTGCATACCCATCTTATAAAAGCATACTGATAGTGTTTCATTTTAGATTGAATACTGCCACAATGGACACAGCAGCATTGTTTCTGAATCAGCAGTAACAGGAACAGTATTGCCATTAGTGTGACAAGGGCTAAAGCAATTAGTTTTAAACTTGATGTAACAGCTGTTCCATCCATTTACTAGATCATGTTGATACATTTCTACATCCTTTATGTGTTTGCAATGGCAGATGCCTGTGTGTTAGCCCTAGTGTTCTTGTCTGGCACCCTGACTTGTAACCATGCATGCGAAGGATGCATTATAGCCTTAAGGGACTGATTATCTCTATGGTCACATCCCTCCATGGTACTGTATAATTGTTTCAACTGCAAGTAAATTCCTGAAATGCTTAGTATGCACACAGGATGAGGGTCTGCTGGACCTTCCAAACTGCTAGTGATTACACAATGGGGAAAGGAGGCCCCTTTAGAGGCATTAGGTTGTAATGCGTTCTTTATGTGCTTACCCATGAAAACACAGATGGAGTTGCCCAAACTAACATGTGAAATGACAGCTACTGGGAAAGTTTATGCTGACTATATAGTGAAGAAGAGTTATCTTCAATAATTAGTACTGTATATTAAAATACAAAGGAATAATTGTATATACCATAAATGCAATATGGTCTGGCTAGATAAAAATAGACACTGCTTTGATATTCTTGCTGTTTGAAATTTAGATGTTAGTCTTTTATTTACTTTTTAATTACTTAGTATGTGTGATATGTATAGTTCAGACCTCCACCATCTGTTGATGGCATTAAACATCATGAATTAATTTTTCCTTCCTACAAATGTCTTTCTTTGAATTTAAAATATTATTGCTGTATTTGAATTCTTGACAATAGGAAGAAAAATAAGCAAACTTACTCAAATTAAAATATTTCCTTCGGTTAATCTAATCTTACTTAAACTTGACCAGATGTTTTTAAAGTTATATATAATTATTTCTGAACAAAAACATAGTACTTTTCATTACTAGACAGAACGTGAACCTGATTGTCTTCTAATTAACCTGATTTCCTACCTTTGGGAAAGCTGAGCCATACTTACCTGGTTTCACAATAAAGTTGGGATTGACTTAGAGTATCAATGTATGAAAGAATAGCACTTTGTTAAAGATCTGAAAAAAATAAAGTATTGAATGGATACAACTACATTGGTGCTTATATTTGGAGTTAATAACTCGGCCAAATTAACAGGGCAGATAAATTATTAAGAGTTGTAAAATTCTGTTATGCTCGTGAAATTAAAGATTATTGTTTTAAATTTAATCACCTGGGTATCAGTGTGTATCATATATTTTAAATCAACATCCATGGGCTATAAATATTTTATTAAATATTTTAAGAATACAGGAATATTTAAGTGTAATAGCATCTTTTGACTGAATAAATGTTTCCACTTAATGAGAAAATGCATTGGCACCATTTCTGGAAACTGCCTACTTTTCTTTTCAATTCTCCTGCTGTTCCTACACTTCAATATTTTCTTTATAGGCACTAATTTGTATGCCAGCGTGGTACTGGATTGACAGGTAAATTACCCTTTAAAAACATTAGAATATTCACCAGATAAACTATTATACTAAAATAAATCACAGAGCTCAGTTTGTCTGACCTTAGTCATGAAAAATATTATTTGTAATTCTACAGTGGAAATGAGCATAAATTATAACATCATTTAAAAGAGAGATTTCCCCTCCCCTATGAAACAATACATAAGAAAGCCAAACTCTGAAAAAGAAAATAACTAAGCTCTGATTCTCCCCTTTTGAAATCAGTATACACAACCTCAAATTAACTGCAAAATCTTTGTATATGACCCAGGAAATAAAATATACACCAATTGTTACCTTTGATCTTCCAAAAAGCTCTATTTGTGGATTTGGCTGTGGTGTTTGCCAAATATAATTTGGGGTTTGTACTAGATTTTCTTTCCCTTGTAACATGTTTTATTGTACTTCCAAAAGAGATTCACAACCCTGCCTTCTTAAAGCAAGTATTAGACTGGCAATTAGAAAGTAATACATTAGATTATAGAGGTGCTTCAATTTGGTCACAAATAAAAAACCTGAAAGATTCTTTCGAAGTTTCTATTTAATTTCTGGAGAATTTACGTTCTTTGAATTATTGAAGAAAAGTTGTGATAATTCTTTATAGTCCTACATAGTTATATTTCTATAAAGTTATACTTACATTTATATTTACATAAATGTATTTATATAAATTTCAATAATACTATTTATAAAAATTCTGCTAATTAGATTTTTTAATACTTGCTAGGTGCCTTTACATATATTAAGTTACAACAAAATGAAGTGATAAGTAAAATATCATTCTCACTTTATTATACAGAAATCTACAACTCAACTGAGGTACAAAAGCAAGGTAATTTAAATTTTGGACTTTTTGTATTCTACAAATAATTATTTATATATATTGGCTGAAATGTAGTACTGTGTCTACTAATGATAAATCCTATACTAGGTAAGCCATTTACAATTAAAAAGTGAGAGATATCCATTCTAAAACCTTTAATTTAAAATGTACACATATCTATATTAGTTTATTTAATACTTTTACTTAATCACTTGATAATCATTTATCATCTTTCACATCTCTCTTCCTAAATGTAATTTAGTATAAAGAAATAAGATTGATATTAATACAGTAAAAACACATCATACTTACCTATGAATTCCCTCAAGTGTATTTCCAAATTATGTGAGTAAACATGAATACAGAACCATATATTCATATATATTATGCTCATAATACCATTTTGCTTTAAGTAGAAGTAAATTGAGTATATGTCAGACACAATGATCCTGACCCTGTTTCTAACAAGAAAACTGGACTCAATCATTTCATCTCCCATAGAATTGTATTTTCACCTCTATTAAATATGGACAATAATTAATTCAATTTTTTATTACAGCAATCTTATCAAAACACTGTCTTTTTTAAATATCAACTGTTGTTTACATGTTAACTTTTTATACTTACAAAAAATTCTCTAATTAGTTTTACTCAAAAATTATTCCTCTACATTTTATTTGGAAAGCTAATCTTTGTAGAAAATGTAGAACTAGAGTATAAAATCATTTAAATATTAAAAGTATAATACAGTGTTTCATTTTACAATTCTTAAAGATGCACATTAATACTAATCTGTATAGCAATTAACTTTCATAAGGACATGGTTTTTATTCACAGGACACTGATAAATTGTGTCCAGGTAATATTCATGTGAAAATATTCACGGACTAGTGCTAATTAATTGTTTTAGAACATTGCTTATGCTTTTGGGATGTGACCATGTTAATATACACAACCAGCCCCAACTCCTGTGACAAAAGGGTAATCTCTGGAAAGTACCTCAGGAGTTCATTTGGGACCTCTGAAATAGTATATCCCAGGAAAAAAAAAATAAACTAGAAATATAGCAGCCCTCACAAGGACTGAAACCCAGTTTTAAGCACCTTAATTTCTTATTTTATTAAGGTGATGTATCTCTAGAACAGCAGCCTCCCTAGGTACAAAAGTAATTTCTTTCTGGAGATAAGTCAAAACATCCAAAAGCTCTAATAATTTTGATAATTTGTCATACACAGAATCACATAATACAAAAATTGTCAAATAAAAAATAAGAAAAATAGAAAACAGTCAATATAAACCGACCTAGAAGAAATATAGATATCAAACAGAGGTTTTAAATTGGCTATACCTAATATGTTTAAGAATATAAATGACAACATAGAGAACTCTGGAAAATACCAATAATATTTTTTTAACAATCAAGTAGAAGTTTTAAAAATGAGTACATATAATGAATAAAATTTGGAATTCATTGCATGACATCACCATTAGATTATCCAGCTAAATTAGTGGATAACAGATAGTTAAAAAATGTTCAGAAAGAAAAACAGAGACATAAAAGGACAGACAATATACCAAGAAGTATGCAATGAAAACAGTGCTGCTTGGTAAAACATTCCAATATACACTTAATCAGAGTCCTGAACATATAAACGTTAGAAAATTACAAAGTAATATTTGATATAACAACAGTAAAAAATAGTAAAAGTAAAAAATTGAAGACAGTCATCAAATCACAAAGTCAAAAAATTGCAAAATACAAATGATAAATACAGAAAAAAACCACATCTGGACATATCACAGTGAAACAAAGAGAAAAATAAATAAATAAATAAAACCTACAGGCAGAAGATAATAACATTGTATATTCAAGGTACCTATGGAGTACAACTGTCACCTAAAATTCTATACACATCCAAAATTTGCTTCAAAGCAGAAAGCAGATCTTGTCTTGCCACTGCCTGGGAGACAGATACAGCTTCTGTTCATTTCAATATCTGAGCAGATAAGACAGCACCAGAGTAATTAAAGCAGCAAGTGTCACAACCAAACTTGCCTCTACAACCAAACTTGCCTCTACAACCAAACTTGCCTCTAGGCATTGTTTCTGTTCAGTACACTGACAGAGGGAGGGGCCAAGATGGGCTACTAAAACCCTCTGTGTGCACCTCTGTCATGAAGAGGAAACAAAAGAGCTAGTGAACACTTACTTGGCAAGCCGATCATCTGAGAAACCACATCGAGATCCATCGAGGCAGCAGTGGGACAGAGAGAGCAGAGAGGAGCCAGGCTGGGCACTGGCCTGTCTGGGCTGGCCAGGAGACCCTCTCCAACATAGGAAAGGGTGAATGAGTGAGATCTTCTCTACAGGTACAAATGCAAGACTGAGAATGAGAGAAACCCCCAGCCACACCCCTCACCCCACCCACTGAGCTTCTAGGCTGAGGCAGAGAGCCACTCAGATGTTCTGCGGAGGCAATTCTCAAGTCTAAGGGGACCTCTATATGCCTTGGGTCCCAGAGTAGACAAGCACCAGCGCCACAGCCCTAGGAGAGGCTGCAGTCAAGGTGCCTGAGAGAAGTAAGATTCTTCTACTCAACTTCACCAGACAGGGCTTGGCACCAGCTTCCAACCCAGTGGAGCCTCTTCTGCCTGACCTCAGCCTGCAGCTGCAGCCTCCTGATGTCCTGGGAAGCATCCAGATGGCAGGGTGGGCCACCTCACCCACCCAGCCATTGGTAGCCAGGTGGGCAGAGCCTGCTAGAGTTTCTGGCTCAGTGGTCTGACTTCTGTGTGAACTCAGCAGGTGGGCGCAGCCTCCTCTTGTCCTGGAAAATACCTGGATGAAAGGATGGGCAACCCCACCCACTCTCACCATTAATAGTCAGGTGGGCAAGGCCTGCTAGAGCTTCCAGCCCAGCGATCCCTCTTCTATGTGGACTCTGCCAGCAGGCACAGCCTCTTGTCCCAGGAAAAATGTGGGCAGCAGGGTGGGTGACACCACCCACCTCTGACTCCTATTAGTCAGGCAGGTAATGCCTGCTAGAACTTCCTTCCCAGTGTTCCTGCTTCTGCTTGAATTTGCTGAGGGCTGTGGGGTCCTGCTGTCCCATAAGCACCCAGACAGGATTGGAAACACCACCATCCCTTGCCTCTTGTAGCCAGATGAGTCACTCTCACTAAAGCTTCCAACCCAGTGGTCTCACTTCTGTCTGAACTCTGTGGACTGGTGCAAACCTGTGTTCCCGAAGGAAGCACCTGGACAACAGATTAGGGCTGACCTCGTAAGGATACAGCCTGTCTGCCAATTGTGACCCCTGCCAGAGGGAGCCCCATGGACTAGAATACCCAACAAAGAAACATGGGCACAGAAACGGCAATCGGAGGGGGCCCTTTGAAGACCCAGGAATGGACTAACACTGAGGCCAGTTTACAGAACTCACCTTATACCACAATGAAACCCCAAGGGCATCAAAGAAGACAAAAACCAAAAAACAAAACAAAACATACAAATTTTGGCACAGCAAATTCAAAGACTGAAGGAATACCAAGTCACACAGATGATGAAAAACCCTGTACAAGAACTCGAGCAATTCAAAAAAGCCAGAGTGCCTTTTTACCTGCAAATGACTGCACCACTTCCCCAGTAATTGTTCTTAACCAGGCTGAAATGTTTGAAATGTTCTAAATAGAATTCAGAATATGAATAAGAAGAAACATCATTGACATTCAGGAGAATGTTCAAACCCAATGCAAGGAATCTAAGGAATAAAATAGAACAATACAGGAGATAGAAGACAAAATGGACATTTTAAGAAAGAAACAAACTGAACTGATAAAGCTGAAATACTTACTTCAAGGATTTTATAATACAATTGCAAGTATTGACAGCAGAATCGACCAAGCTGAGGAAAGAATCTCAGAGCTCCAAGACCAGTTCGCCAAAATAATTGAGTCAGTCAAAAATAAAGAAAACAACAACAACAAAGAATAAAACTCTGAGAAATATGGGATTACATAAAGGAACAAAATCTGTGAATCAGTGGTGTCCCTGAAAGAGAGAGAGAGAAAGCAAGTAAGTTCGAAAACATATTTATAGGTATTATCCATGAAAATTTCCCCAACTTTGCTAAAGAGGGCAACATTCAAATCTAGGAAATGCAGAGAACCCCTGAGAGATGATCATCTCCAAGACGTCGTACCACGTAAACCAACCCCAAAGCTAGAAGAAGACAAGAAATAATCAAAGTCATAGCTGAACTGAATGAAATTGAGATGCGAAATAACATACAAAAATCAATGGATCCTGAAGTTCGTTCTTTGAAAGGATAAAGAAGATCGATAGACCACTAGCTAGACTAATAAAGAAAAAAAGAAAATGCAAATAAGCAATATCAAAAAGGACAAAGGAGACATCACCAATGATGCCACAGAAATACACAAAATCCGCAGAGACTACTGTGAACACCTCCATGCACACAAACGAGAAAAGTCAGAAAAAAATCAGTAAATTCCTGGAAACATACAACCTCCCAAGATTGAACCATAAAGAAACTGAAACCCTGAACAGACCAACAACAAGTTCTAAAATTGAATTAGTAATAAAAAGCCTATCAACCAGAAAAAGCCCAGGACCTGATGGATTTACAGCCAAGTTCTGTCATATACATCAAGAAGAGCTGGTGCCATTTCAACTGAAACTATTCCAAAAAAATTGAGGAGGAAAGACTGCTCCCTAACTCATTGTATGAGGCCAGTATTATCCTGATACTAAAACCTGGCAGAGACACAATAACAAAAACAACAAAAAACTTCCAGCCAATATCCTTGATGAAAATAGATGCAAAACTACTCAACAAAACACTAGCAAACCAAATCCAGCAGCACATCAAAAAACTAATTCACCAGGAACAAATCAGCTTTATCCTTGGGATGCAAGACAGGTTCAACATAGGCAGATCAATAAATGTGATTCACCACATACACAGAACTAAAAATAAAAAAAATAAAAAAGACCCTGCATAATCATGTCAATAGGTGTAGAAAAGGCTTTTGATAAAATTCAACATCCCTTCATGTTAAAAACACTCAAAAATCTAGGCACTGAAGAAACACAACTCAAAATAATAAGAGCCACCTATGACAAACCCACAGCCAACATCAGGCTGAATGGGCAAAAGCTGGAAGCATTCCCCTTGAAAAGAAGAACAAGACAAGGGTGCCCACTCATACCACTCCTAATCAACATAGTACTGGAAGTCCTAGCCAGAGCAATTAGGTAAGAGAAAGAAATAAAAGGCATTCAAATAGAAAGAGGGGAAGTGAAACTATCTCTGTTTGGAAACAGTATACTATATCTGGAAAACGCCATAGTCTCTGACCAAAAGAGCCACAAAAAGAATAAAATACCTACGAATACAGCTAACAAGGGAGCTAAAATAGCTCCACAATGTGAATTACAAAATACTGCTCAGGTCAGGTATGGTGGCTCACGCCTGTAATCCCAGCACTTTGGGAGGCTGAGGCAGGCAGATCATGAGGTCAGGAGATCAAGACTATCCTGGCTAACAAGATGAAACCCCATCTTTACTAAAAATACAAAAGAAATTACCTGGGCATAGTGGCATGCACTTGTAGTCCCAGCTACTGGGGAGGCTGAGGCAGGAGAATCGCTTGAACCCAGGAGGCGGAGGTTGCAGTGGGCTGAGATCGCACCACTGCACTCTAGCCTGGCGACAGAACGAGACTCCGTCCCCCCACAAAAAAAGTAAATAAAATACAATAAAATAGAAATACCCCTCAAAGATATCAAAGATGACACAAAGAAATGGAACATTTCATGTTCATGGATAGAAAGAATTAAGATGGTTAAAATGACCATACTACCAAGAGTAATTTCTAGATTCAATGTTATTCCTATCAAACTACCAATGACATTCTTCACAGAATTATAAAAACAATTTTAAAGTTCATATGGAACCAAAAAAGAGCTCTAATAGCCAAGGCAATCTAAAGCAAAAAGAGCAAAGCTGGAGGCATTATGCAACCTGACTTCAAACTGTACTTACAAGGCTGCAATAACCAAACAGCATGGTACTGGCATGAAAATAGTCACATAGAACAAAGGAACAGAACAGAGGGCCCAGAAATAAAGCTGCACACCTACAACCATAAGATCTTTGACAGAGTCAACAAAAAATATCAATAGAGAAAGGACTCCCTATTCATGAATGGTGCTGGGATAGCTGGATAGCCATATATAGAAGATTGAAGCTAAAACCCTTCTTTATACCATATACAAAAATGAGCTCAAAATGGATTAAAGACTAAAATGTAAGACCTAAAATTATAGAAACTATGGAAGCGTACCTAGGAAATACCATTCTGGACATAGGCCCTGGCAAAATTTCATGATGAAGACACCAAAAGCAATTGCAACAAAAACAAAAATTGACAAATGAGACCTTGTTACACTAAAGAGTTTCTGCACAGCAAGATAAACTATCAACGGAGTAAACGGACAGCCTACAGAATGGGAGAAAATATTTGCAAACTATACATGTGACAAAGGTCTAATATGCAACTCTATAAGGAACTTAAGCAAAAAACAAAAAACCTTACTAAAAAATGAGCAAAGGACATGAAGACACACTTTTCAAAAGAAGACATATATGTGGCCAACAAGCATATGAAAAAAAATGCTCAATGTCACTAATAACTAGAGAAATGCAAATCAATACCCTAATGAGATAATTGTCTCACACCAGTCAGGATGATTATTATTCTAAAGTCAAAAAAATAGCAGATGCTGGCGAGGTTGCAGAGAAAAGGGAATGCTTATACACTGCTTATGGGGAGGTAAATTAGTTCAGCCATCTTGGAAAGCAGTGTGGTGATTTCTCAAAGAACTTAAATCAGAATTATCATTACAACCAGCAATACCATTATTAGCTATATACCCAAAGGAATATAAATTACCTTACCATAAAGACACATACACACATAGGTTCATCACAACACTATTCACAACAGCAAATTCATGAAATTAACCTAAATGCCCATCAACAGTAGACTGGATAAAGAAAATGCAGTACATTTATCCCATGGAATGCTATGCAGTCATAACAAGAATGAGAGCATATCATTTGCAACAACATGCATGGAGCTGGAGACTATAATCCTAAGCAAACTAATACAAGAACAGAAAACCAAATACTGCATGTTCTCATTCATAAGTGAGAGCTAAACATTGAGTATACATGGAAACAAAGAAGGCAACAAAAGTCACCAGGACCAGCGTGAGGGTAGAAGGTAGGAGGAGGGAGAGGATCAAAAAACTATCTATTTGGTACTATGCTTATTTCCTGGGTGACAAAATAATCTGTATACCAAATCCCCATAACACACAATTTAACTATATAGCAAACCTGCACATGTACCCCTGAACCTAAAATAAAAGGTTAAAAAAAAAAAAAAAAAGCAAAAGAAAGTGGCAAATAACTTAAGATGCTTCAAAAATTTTTCCCATTCTTTGGGTCATAGCATTCATATCATTTGTCAAATGTGTGATAGAATGTTTATATTAGCAAACATTCTTTATAATTCCATGGTAATCTTATATTAAGGAACCACAGCAATTGAAAACATCAGTTATTTTCTTGCTGTATTAATGCTAAAGGGACCTATGGAAACAAAGTAAACTAAAATAAGAGCTTTAGGTTCATGCTTTGCTTCAGAGATACATTTAAAAAATTCATGGTTCAGCAAAATGCTTCTGTACTTTTGGAATCCAAATTTTCTGGATATTTTAATCTTTTAGAAATTTAATATTTGAGAAATCCAATTTATTTGTAAATATAATGGCCCTAAATGATGGCTACTTTCTAGTGTATTTGGGAAGAATATATAAAATTGTAAACAAAGGTTTTTAGCATCATGATTGGCATAAGAACTCAATAAATGTTAATTCTCTTTTTCTCCAGTTTACTGAGAATAAATCCAATGCACAAAGAGTTATAGAAAACAATGAAAAGTGAGTTTAAAATAATTGTAATATCTTCTCAAATTTGTCTTGGCTTATATTTTAAGAAATAAATTATTAAAGGCACAAAAAAGCAAAATAAATAGATTTTCAGACA
Organism: Symphalangus syndactylus; assembly: GCF_028878055.3. NCBI lineage: Eukaryota > Metazoa > Chordata > Mammalia > Primates > Hylobatidae > Symphalangus > Symphalangus syndactylus. The sequence goes on along the minus strand of NC_072426.2, from coordinate 106,838,028 downwards.
AACGAAGGATGTTTTAGTATATGTATTAAATTTTAAGAAGATAAAGATGCATGTTTTAAATTACAGATTAGCCCCCTGGAAAATAGTAAAGTAATGCATAATAATGAGCTTCTGAGAAAAAAATAAGTTAATAAAAAAATACTGGATTAATCCAAAAAAGTAATAGAGAAAAATTTATATGAAATAGAAGAAAAATAGAAAAACAACAATATAGTGCATTTAAATGCAAACACGCACACACACACACACACACATATTAATAATTAAATTTAATGAAAACAATGTAAATAGAATATTTAAATGATAAAAGTGTGGCAGACGAGATAAAATAATAAAATCCAACTATATATGTGTAGGAGACATAACTAAATATACGCATAAAATATTTGAAAGTAAAATTTTCAAAAATATACATTATTTCAACCCTAACCAAACAAACCAAAACATCTTGGCGCATATTTACTAACATATATTAAGTATATATTATAATATGTTATTATATATTATATTCATATAAAATAAGTTATTGCATAGCAAAATTATTAGTTACAATAAGGTTCATTTAATAATCATAGAAATGTCACTCTACCATGAAGATATAAAAAATTCCAAATAAGTAAGCAGTCACTTCATTGTTATTCTTTCCCATATGACAAAACCACCTCAACAGTTACTGGCTTTAAATAATAATTTCTTGGCTGGGCACGGTGGCTCATGCCTATAATCCCAGCACTTTGGGAGGCTGAGGCAGGTGAATCACAAGGTCAGGAGATCGAGACCACGGTGAAACCCCGTCTCTACTAAAAAAAATACAAAAAAATTAGCCGGGCGTGGTGGCGGGCGCCTGTAGTCCCAGCTACTCGGAGAGGCTGAGACAGGAGAATGGCGTGAACCCGGGAGGCGGAGCTTGCAGTGAGCCGAGACTGCGCCACTGCACTCCAGCCTGGGTGACAGAGCGAGACTCCGTCTCCAAAAAAAAAAAAAAAAAAAAAAAAAAAATACAAAAAATTAGCCGGGCATGGTGGCGGACACCTGTAGTCCCAGCTACTCGGGAGGCTGAGGCAGGAGAATGGCGTGAACCTGGGAGGCAGATCTTGCAGTGAGCCGAGATCACGCCACTGCACTCCAGCCTGGGCGACAGAGCGAGATTCCATCTCAAAATAATAATAATAATAATAATAATTTATTATTTTTCATGATTCTGAAGGTTGACTTAGATCAGCTAAGTGGTTTGCACTGAGGGTCTCCTATATATGATCTGCAATCAGATGGCAGCTAGTGATGAAGACATCTGAAAGTTCAACTGAACTGAATGTCTCAGGTGGCTTATTTGCAAGACTGGCAATTATTCTGGCTACTTCGTTGAAGTGTATTTAAGTTTGTACCACTGGAGGATTTGCATATGGCCTTACTAAGGTCTTGGTCTTCTTACAGGATAGTGGCTGGGTGAATGTTCCAAGATTTTGAGGTACATGCTGAAAAGCTTCTAAAGATTAGTCTTGGAAATCCCAGAGCATCACTTTCTTGGCATTCTACTGGTCAAGCAAGTCACTAAACCAAGATCAGAGTAAAGGAGAGATGGACTAGAGTCCTCCTCTTGATATGAGAAAAATCTGATGTGTAGAGGGAAGGAAGAGATTGATTGTGATGTCTTTGGATACTCTCCCTGCATAGAACGTAACAACATAGCTTCAAACTATATTTATAAAAACTCATCAAAATATAATGAAAAACAGACAATCATAATCACATTATAATCCATGATGAAAACAAAATATTTTTTTCCTTTCAAGATGAAACAAGCAACCATTCTATCCAGGATTTTACTGAAAATATCAACTAATGAAGTAAGATAAGAACAAAAAATAAAATAAGCAAGAATTAGAAGTGATGAAATAAAATATCCATGATTTATATAAGACAATTTTATGTACATAGAAACTCTAAACGATTCTAAAATAGACTATTACAATAATGTGGTGTGTATAGCTCATTCACTTGATACAAAAAAAATCTGAATTTTATCACTATATTTTGTTATAAGTAAAAATTAAGTGTAAAAATTCTACCATTTACAATAGCATCAAAAAAATTAGATACTCTAATAAATGAAACAAGAATGAACTCTATGCAGATACAATGTGTAACACATAAAATATTGAAAGAAATTTAAATCAATCTAAATAAACAAGGTATATTCCATGTTCATGAATTGAATAACTCATACTGTTAGGACATTAGTCTTCCCAGTTATTTGTAGATTTAATGAGCTTCCAATCAAGTCATTAGTAGGTTTTATTATAGAGATCAACCGGATCACGTTATAATTCATGTGGAAGTGCATACACATTTTGCTCAATGTTGGCCAAAATAATTTTAGAAATCAAAATTAAAACTGAGATTTTAAACTATTGACTATCATTTTATTATAAAATATATTAATTAAAATAATTAATAATTATATATAAAGCTATGTAGACCAATATAACTGAAAACAGTGTTCAAGAACAGATGAATATGGAAACTTGATTTTATGAGAAAACTAGCATTATTGAGAAGTAGAAAAAGAATAGTCTTTTTAAAAATTGGCCAGTATCACTATAGAAAAAAATTAGTTTTCATCTCTGAAGGAAGGCATACAATGAAATTTATAGAGGTAGATTATAAACCTAAAATTTAAAGTTAAAAAAAGAAAGCTTTGAAGAAAAAACGCAGGAAAATATATTTATTACCTGAATTTTAAAAATGCTCCTTAATCCTGATACATAAAGAACTAACTATAAGATAAAATACGTAAAAATTGAACTACTAAAAATTCCTGTACAAAAAAGGCACCATTCATGGCTGGGTGCAGTGGCTCACGCCTGTAATCCCAGCTTTTTTGGAGGCCGAGGTGGGAGGATCACAAGGTCAAGAGATGCAGACCATCCTGGCCAACATGGTGAAACCCTGTCTCTACTGAAAATACAAAAAAAAATTAGCCAGATGTGGTGGCACATGACTGTACTCAGGAGGCTGAGGCAGGAAAATCGCTTCAACCAGGCAGGTAGACGTTGCAGTGAGCTGAGATCCTGCCATTGCACTCCAGTCTGGTGACAGAGCAAGACTCCATCTCAAAAAAAAAAAAAAAAAGTCACCATTCAAATAACATAAAGGTAAATTATATAATAGAAGAAGTTATTTGAAATACATTTTTAAAAATTGTATCACAATATATTTATCAAAATCCCATAAATCAAAAATAAAATACACAATCAAATAACAAGATAATGGACAAAAGACTTAAACAAGTATTTCACAAAACATAATAGCTAAATAACCAATAAATATTAGAAAATTGTTCAGTGTACATGAGAACAATGCAACTTAAAACCACACATGTTTACATATAAACACACACACGAATAGAAAAACTAATGAAAACAACACCACAAAAACAAAAGCCTGCAAATCCTGTGGAAGATGTGGAGCAAAGGGAACTCATGTACTGCTGGTAACAGTGTGACTGGGCCTAAGCATTTTGGAAAATAGTACCTACTGAGGCAGAACGCACTTAAAAACCATACATATATGTATCTAAGATTGTTCGAAGCAGAACAATGCTAATCATGCAAAATGAGAAATAACCCAAATATCCATCTGCACTAGGATTGATAAATTGCAGTATATTCCCACCATAATTACTATGAAGAATTAAAATCAATGAACTAGTTTCATATAAAACATGGAAAAATATGGGCAAAACAAATTTAGATAGAGACACACAGTAGTACATACTATAGGGTTCCACTTAAATAATGTTCAGAAATACGCTAAACTTAAAAGTCAGGACAGTGTTAACCTTCCCTAAGTATGGGAGTGATTGATGGGGAGGGCAAATCAGGGGCTTCTGTGTGAAATAATAGAGGGGTATTGTTTTAAGTCAGTAAGTATTATGGTGTTTGTTACACAACAAAATAGAACTGATTCACCACATATTATGTTATGCTCTGACTCTTAGAATGGAACTGTCTTTAAGTCTATCCCTGGCTAAATACAAAGATCCCATCTGCAAGTCTGAAAGAACCACCATTATAAAATGTGTTCAGAATATTGAATGCCAGGGATTTTATTTTCTTAACATAAATGTTCACTTCATACTTGAGCAGTCTTTTTTTTTTTTTTGAGACAGAGTCTTGCTCTGCCACCCAGGCGGGAGTGCAGTGGCGCGATCTTGGCTCACTGTAACCTCCACCTCCCAGGTTCAGGTGATTCTCCTGCCTCAGCCTCCTGAATAGCTGGGATTACAGGCGCCTGCCACCAAGCCTAGCTAATTTTTGTATTTTTAGTAGAGTCGGGGTTTCACCATGTTAGCCAGGCTGGTGTCGAACTCCTGACCTCAGGCAATCCACCCGACTCGGCCTCCCAAAGTGCTGGGATTACAGATGTGAGCCACTGCGCCTGGCCCAGTCTTAATTAATGCAAATATTATCCTTCTGTTGAAAAGTAGACTCCGTAAGTTTTACTTATTTTTCCTAATTCTGCATTCCAGCAGCACACGTGAAAAGACAGGTTTGTCCTAATAGGACACTCCCACGTATGTGAGAAACAAAATGTTAAATTTATTTTAAGTATTTATATCTCTATGTCTTCTGCATTCACATATAAAATTAAAGTTTAGCATTTCTGCTAATTTCATCAGCTAAAATTTTCCAGAAAGAAGAAATTTTAGTGAATCCCTGCTAAGAAATGTCAGACCAAAAGGATTAGTACTGCCCTAGGTTTGAAAGGTCAGTGGGTTTGTTAAAGAGGGAGGGAGAACGATTTCCTGAAGCAGTCTTCACCATCAAAAATGCCCTATCTGGTTCTCAGAAACCTAAATCTCCAGACTGCTCACAAGGCAATATTTATAAATCTTTTATGACAGGGTCAAGGCTAGGGTATTGCAATACAAGCTATCATCACTGGAAATAACATATAGGCCTTGCTGAAAGCTATCGTGGTTAGCCCAGCATACATTGTTGTTACAGGAAGTCAGGGACCCAAAATGGAGAGATCGGCTGGAGCTGTGGCAGGGGAACATAAATTGTGAAGATTTCATTTTAATATGGACACATATCAGTTCCCAAAATTAATAATTTTATAATTTCTTATGCCTGTCTTTACTGCAATCTCTGAACATGAATTGTGAAGATTTCATGGACATTTATCAGTTTACAAATAATACTCATAATTTCTTATGCCTGTCTTTAATCTCTTAATCCTGTTATCTTTGTAGCTGAGAAGGTATATCACCTCAGGACCACTATTGTACAAATTGATTGTAAAACATGTATGTTTGAACAATATGAAATCAGTGCATCTTGACAACGAACAGAATAACAGCGACTTCAGGGAATAAGGGAAGACAACCATAAGGTCTGACTTCCTGTGGGGTTGGGCAAAAAGAGCCATATTTTTCTTCTTGCAGAGAGCCTATAAACAGACATGCAAGTAGGAGAGATATCACTAAATTCTTTTCCTAGGAAGGAATATTGATAATTAGTATTCTGGGAGAAGAATTGCATTCCTGTGGGGAAGTCTATAAACAACCACTCTGGGGGTGCCTGTCTTATGCAGTTGAGATAAGGACTGAAATACGCCCTGGTCTCCTGCAGTACCCTCAGGCTCACTAGGGTGGGGAAAAAGCCCACCCTGGTGAATTTGAGGTCAGACCGGTTCTCTACGCTGGAATCTTGTTTTCCATTGTTTAAGATATTTATAGAGACAATATGTGCACAGCTGAACATAGACCCTCATCGGTAATTCTAATTTTGCCCTTTGCCTTGTGATCTTTATTGGCCTCAGAAGCATGTGATCTTTGTGACCTACTCCCTGTTGGTATACCCCCTCCCCCTTTGAAATCCTTAATAAAAACTTGCTGGTTTTGCAGCTCAGGTGGGTATCAGGGACCCACCAATATGTGATGTCACCCCTGGCAGCCCAGCTGTAAAATTCCTCTCTTTGTACTCTTTCTCTTTATTTCTCAGACAGGCCCACACTTAGGGAAAATAGAAAGAACCTACTGTTTAAATATTGGGGGCGGGTTCCCCGGATACATTGTAACAAAGCAGTATCACCTCCACTAGTATTTTCAAACACCTACATAAGAGCCTTGAGGATTATTATAATTGAATTCCACCTTCTTAAGAAATACCCTGGCCAAGCGCAGTGGCTCACGCCTGTAATCCCAGCACTTTGGGAGGCCAAGGCGGGCGGATCACAAGATCAGGACATCAAGACCATCCTAGATAATAAGGTGAAACCCCATCTCTACTAAAAATACAAAAAATTAGCCAGGCGTGGTGGCGGGCACCTGTAGTCCCAGCTACTCGAGAGGCTGAGGCAGGACAATGGCGTGAACCCAGGAGGCAGAGCTTGCAGTGAGCAGAGATTGTGCCACTACACCCCAGCCTGGGCGACAGAGCAAGACTCCATCTAAAAAATAAATAGATAAATACCCTATAATTAACTGTATAATGACTCATTGGAGTATATTCAAATAGTCCTCAGAGAAATTAAAAACCTGATCATATTTTTAATATTTTTATCAAAAAATGCCTAAATTAATGATTAAAGATCATATACACAATCAATTTTCAAAGAAAATACTTTTATATTGTTGCTTGAATAGTTTTTATAAAATCATGCAGCCTTGATCCCATATACATAAAGTAAATAAAGTGTATATTTTAAAAGCACTGGGAAAAACACGTCTCAGAACAATTTCCACTTCTGATATTAAGCAAATTTGACAACATGAAAATTGTTCTGATTCAAAATGCCAAAAACCCTGAATTGAAAATAACAAAGCTTTTTTTAAAAAAGCATAGCTGTACTCATAAGTTGGTTAAAAAAAAAAAAAATCCTCTGAGCCCCAAAACGGAGAGGATACTGGAAGACAGAGTGATAAAGTGCAACTGAACTACAGATGTCTTGGGAGTATTTTCTGATCTCAGAACCAAAAGGCTTGCAGTTTAACTACTTTTCCAAGAACTGGAGACAATACCTTGAGTCTACAAAAATGTGAGGTTAAAACTGAGACCTACACAAAACAAAGATGTTAGCCACAAGGGTACCAGGAAAAATACGTCCAAGTGGTATCACTAGAACTCTTCTGTTTGTACTGGCTCTGGGTGGGAAAAATATCGGTCATGAAAACTTGAAAACTTTGCCCTGACTTTATGCAGCTTTAGAATTTGAGTTTAAAGTAAGAATAGATTATGGGAAGGCCCAAACTAAGCAATTACTTTAAATTTCAGTAAGATATTGGCATCTCAATTCATCTGAAAATGCAGCTTTTCTCTGAAGAGCAGGCTTCACAGGATTTCTACAGATAACATCTTGCCAACAAGGCTCATAATCCTAAATCATCAAACACACAGGGAAGCAGCCATGAGTGAGAATCAGTAGAAACAATCCACAGCAGAATTAATCTGCTCAAATAATTTGGGTTTTTACTATTCACACATAGAATACAAATACATATATATATTAATGTTTAAATGAAATGAAAGGTTAATTTATCTCCATCATTTAAGAACAAACAAGATATTATCAAACAAGTTTAAGTATATTTGATACAGAATTAAGTGCAATTTCTAGATTTTACAAATATAATCATTAATGATAAGAATCCAGTGTGAAGTTAAGCAGTCAAATAAATATGGATAATGAGAAATTAATGATACTGGATGCAGATGAAGAAATAACTCAAGTTTGCTGCATTCTTTTTACAAAAAGCAGAAATAAGAAGTGAAAAAACAATAGTAGATGATAAATTGAAAGGGTCCCAAATCTCCCTTATTAGACTTCAAAAGAAGAAAAAAGGGAAAATGAATAGGCTATATTTAAAAATGTAATGACTGAGAATTATCCCAGAACTGATAAAAACAAGGCACATCCCAAACAAAACATATTAATTTTTTTTTTACTAAAGAAGATTGTATTTTTTACAGATGACTGAAACAATATGCATTCAAATTCTTTGCTATAATGTAACCATACCACTCTTCCACTAAGAAAGAAATCAAATTCTCTTCTCCTTGAATCTGGGGATGCCTTAACATTTGTTTGTAACCAACAGAATGTAGAGGAGATGATGCTACTTGACTTCTGCAGCTTTGTCCGAAAAGGCCATTGCTTCTTCCTCTCTTTAAATGCTCGCTCCTGGAAGCTCCCCCTCAGAAATCTCCCTCTTGGAACTCAGACACATGCTCAGACACCTACCCTAAGCCACATGGAGAAGCCACAGGTAGGTGCTGTGCTTAGCTGATGAAGCAGCCAATGTGCCAGACAAATATGTGAACAGGCTCCATGAAGATTCCAATCCTCCAAGTTCAAGTCTTCCCTGCTGAGGCGCTAGACATTTCTGAGCAGAGACAAGCTATCCCTGCTGTGCCCTTTCTGATTTCATAACCTATCTATTTCCTGAAAACATAATGAAATGGTTGTTTTATGCCACTATATATAGGACACTAACTGGAGTATTTACCCTTACCTAAATACGTGGCAATTTCACTGAAGAATAACAAAGGAAATTAGATGATCTTACAAATCTATCTGATAATTTGCTATTCAAATAGTTATTTTAAAAACTATATCATGAATATGCAGAAAACAACAAAAAAGCACAAACCTGATAGAAAAAAATGTACAAAACTAGCAAAGGTCTTGAAAAGAAACTTAAAATCCATATGGTCAATAAGCATTAAATACTCAATTACATTAGTCATTGGGGAATGTAAATGAAAACTGTATGTAATACAACTCACCATACCACAAAGGCTAAAGTGAAAAACACCAAGTGTTAGTGATATATAAAGTAACTGGAACCCACACTGTTGGTTAAAGTATAAATTTGTACAACTCTTTCAGGAAATGTTTTTGAAGTGCTTACTAATGTGGAATATGCCCAAATTGTAAGCCAGAGAATTCAACTTTTAGCCATAATAGCAATAAAATTATGTACGTGCATTAACCAAACAAAAATAAAACGTGCTAGAATATTCATAACTGTTATTGTGAACCTAAATGTCATCAAAAGCAAAATGGATAAATATACTTTAATATAGTCAGTGTAATACTATATAGTAGTGAGAATGAACAAACCAGCACAAATAGATGTACATAAATATTACAAACACAATGTTTAGTAAAAGAAGACAAACATGAAAGAGGATGTATAGTGTAAAACGTATAGTATACGATTTGCCTGCAAATCGAAAAGCAGGCAAAAAGTAATATAACTTTATTACAAGACTGAGTTCTATGTACCTTTTAGAGGAAAGGGGTTAATAATGCTAAAGCAGTCCAAGAGCAGAGGTTCTGAGGCTGAGGGTGTTGGTAATGCCCTGTTTCTTTGTGGATGGGGGTTGATTATTTTGTGGCTCAGAAATGATACTTCAAAATGAAAGCCACAAAATTCACCTCAGAAGCAAAAGTTTATCTCTGACCTTCACTTGCCCTCCTGTCTCTGGCTCCTTATTGTCCCCTGAGGCTAGCCACAGAAACTATCATCCCACTTCCCCAAGGCAGTTATAGAAAGTGGAATGAAAATGTGGTACATATATACCATGGGATACTATGTAGCCATTAAAAGGAAGGAGATCATATCCTTTGGAGGACATGAGTGGAGCTGGAAACCATTATCCTCAGCAAACTAACACAGGAACAGAAAACCAAACACCACATGTTCTCACTACAAGTGGGGGCTGAACAATGAGAACACATGGACACAGGGAAGGGTACAACAAACACAGGGGCCTTTGTGGGTGGGGCGGGGAGAGGGAGAGCATTAGGAAAAATAGCTATGCATGCTAGACTTAATACCTAGGTGATGGATTGATAGGTGCAGCAAACCACCATGACACACATTTGCCTATGGAACAGAGCTGCACATCCTGCACATGTACCTCAGAACTTAAAATAGAAATTAAAAATAAAAAAAGGCTAGAATCCCTCTTCCCCAAAGCCAGTCATAAAACTTAAAAATAAGAGTGTAACTTACCCCCACCTTCCTGCGTAAAGCTGGCCATAAAGAAATTATCTGACCTATTGAGAGGTGACAGCATGCTGGCAGTCCTCACAGCCCTGGCTTGCTCTCGGCATTTCCTCTGCCTGGGCTCCCTCTTTGGCGGCACGTGACGAGCCCTTCAGCCCACTGCTGCACTGTGGGAGCCCCTTTTTGGGCTGGCCAAGGCCGGAGCCCACTCCCTCAGCTTGCAGGGAGGTGTGGAGGGAGAGGCGCCAGCCGGAAGCGGGGCTGCGCGCCGCGCTTGCGGCCAGCTGGAGTTCCGGGTGGGCGTGGGCTTGGCGGGCCCCGCCCTCGGAGCGGCCGGCCCGCCCTGCCGGCCCCGGGCAATGAGGGACTTAGCACCCAGGCCAGCGGCTGCGGAGGGTGTACTGGGTCCTCCAGCAGTGCCCACCCACCGGCACTGCGCTCGATGGACCTTAGCTGCCTTCCCACCAGGCAGGGCTCGGGACCTGCAGCCCGCCATGCCTGAGCCTCCCACCCCCTCCTTGGGCTCCTGTGCGGCCCGAGCCTCCCCGACGAGCGCCACCCCCTGCTCCATGGCGCCCAGTCCCATCAACCACCCAAGGGCTGAGGAGTGTGAGGGCGCGGCGTGGGACTGGCGGGCAGCTCCACCTGCAGCCCCGGTGCGGGATCCACTGGGTGAAGCCAGCTGGGCTCCTGAGTCTGGTGGAAATGTGGAGAACCTTTATGTCTAGCTCAGGGATTGTAAATACACCAATCAGCACCCTGTGTCTAGCTCGAGGTTTGTGGATGCATCAATCGACACTCTGTGTCTGGCTGCTCTGGTGGGGCCTTGGAGAACCTTTGTGTCCATACTCTGTATCTAACTGATCTGATGGGGACGTGGAGGACTTTTACATCTAGCTCAGGGATGGTAAAAGCACCAATCAGCCCCTGTCAAAACAGACCACTGGGCTCTACCAATCAGCAGGACGTGGGTGGGGCCAGATAAGAGAACAAAAGCAGGCTGCCTGAGCCAGCAGTGGCAACCCGCTTGGGTCACCTTAACACACTGTGGAAGCTTTGTTCTTTCGCTCTTTGCAATAAATCTTGCTACTGTTCACTTTTTGGGTCCATGCTGCCTTTGAGCTGTAACACTCACGGCGAAGGTCTGCAGCTTCACTCCTGAAGCCAGCGAGACCACGAGCCCACCGGGAGGAATGAACAACTCAGCACCGCCTTAAGAGCTACAACACTCACCGCGAAGGTCTGCAGCTTCACTCCTGAGCCAGCGAGACCTCGAACCCACCAGAAGGAAGAAACTCCGATCACATCCAAACATTAGAAGGAACGAACAACTCTGGACGTGCCACCTTAAGAGCTGTAACACTCACCGCGAGGGTCCGCGGCTTCATTCTTGAAGTCAGTGAGACCAAGAACCCACTAATTCCACACACACTATCTTGTTTTGATTGTAGGTCATAAGACTCTCATTCCAGAGAGGGCCCTGCCCCATACCAAGAAGGAAGGAATGCTGCACAGAGAGGCAAAGAAGAATCTAAACAGACAACCTAAACCCTTGCTGAGCTTCTCCATTCAGTCTTCTAGCATTCGATCATACCATTTGGGTCCAATATTATTTCTACACAGCTGTCCATACTTTGTCAACCCTAAGCAAAAAATGGACAGTTTCCCGTATATCTTTGGGTCTTCATTCTGAAGGCTCCCGTGTCATGTAAAACTACAACCAGATAAATTTGTTTGCCTTTTCTCCTACTAATCTGCCTTTTGTTGGCTGATTTTCAGCAAACTTTCAGAATGTAATGGGGAAGTTTTCCCTTGGCCCCTACCATTACTTCAGTTTCATTTGTGGAGATTCATAGTTGTAAATTGTAGTATGTGTATGTTTTTGTATATTTAATATATTTCAATTTAAAGTTTTTAAAAATAAGAACAATTATGGAGAGAAAAGGTGGATATCCTACAAAAGAATGAAAATAGCAGGAAGCCCTAGTAAAATTACATATTTTCAAAGAATTAGAAGAAAATAGATGCCCATCAAGAATTTTATGGCCAACTATTCAATAATGAGAGTGAAAAAAATACAAAGAACCAACATGGAGAACACATATCCAAAATAGGAATTCCTAAAGTTTTCCAACTCTGAAGGAATTTTTGAAATACACAAATACACAAATTTATTTGTGTATTTCAGATACCAAAAGTACTGCATCAGATGTACAGTATTTTTGGCATCTGAAATACACAAATAGATACGAAAAATATGAATCAGTATAGCGTAGTAGTAGAAAGACATATGGGTATTTAAGACAATTGTTAGCATTTCAAAATGCAATCAGGGTTAAGAAGGGTTAGGATTAGCAAAATCCCATATTTAAATTCTAAGAATGAAGAAATGGTAACGTTTAAATCCAGGTTGTCAGCTACTAATATTTTTTATATTCCCAGGTGTTTATTTCTTCATCTCAATTAGATTGCAAATTTCTTAAAACCGAAGTCTTTTTTGTTTTGGGTTTTTGTTCTTTTTGACTTCTTGGGCAGTAGCATAGTGGTTATTTCACCTTCAAAAGTGATTCTGATATTGAGATGTAATTGTTTGTTAGATGGTGCATTTAATTTAGTTGTATTATTTCTGGCCATTTTTTTACTTGAAAATTTAGAAATTCTCTAAACAAATATATAATTTAAAAATATTAATGCAAGAATAATGGTTTCATGTACTTGTTCAAAGTTTTCACTCCAATGAAATAGGCTTGTTTGACCACTCAAAAATTGTAAGTACAGAACATTTTATGAATCAATTCACAACTTGTGGCCTATACAGTGTTTCTCTTTTCTTAACAATCAAGTTTATTATGAGGTAGCCACCTCATAATGTAGTGATTGAAAGTTTGTACACCAGCACCAACAGTGTGTTTAAATATTGGCTGTGCTAGATATCTTGAATCAGTCCCAGAATCACACTTTGCCTGAAATTTCTCACTTATAAAAAATAGTAATAATGTGATAATATATGAATAAATTTATATAACAGAAAATGTCTAGATTTTAGTAAGTAATCAATGAATGTTAGCAATTAATAGCATGAAAAATTCTTTGATAGAAAATCATCTATGTCTTTAAAAAATTCCTGTGTTTGAATTTGCTTTTAATTTTATTTAAATTTTTTTCAGATTTAATTTAAAGTTTACAGGTTAATTTACATTTATCTTTCAAGAGACCTATTTTGCCATTTGAAGTTATAAATTATTCTGCTTCAAAAAATCAAAAACATGTTAACATAAAAGATAAAATATTAATAACTAATTGTACTAATGATGGTTAATTTTGCAATTAAGTTCAGATTGTTTCTTTTTAGAAATTGTATAGAATTAAATTCTCCCATTTGTGAAGTTTTTTTCACATAGTTCAAGTAATGAAAAATGTATGCATGAAGGTTTTTAAAATATCATTCTATAGTTTCCTTTTTAATCTAGATTTTTTTACCTTTTTCAAACTAGGCTAACAAACTGACCTTCAGAAATAATGCAGAAAAAAGTTATTTTAGATGAAAGATAACGCCCCAAAACTTGCCCACTTCTGACCATTAAAAGATTTTGATCACTTCTCTACTCATGTTTGATGATGAAGGTGAAAAAACACTAATTAGAATTTTTTTAAACTTGCTTAATCTTTTTCTTGTCTATATCTCAGGGAATGTGTTTGATCCGAAGAAGTGATTTAGAATAAATTTCAATGAGTACAAGAGGAATTTTAAAAAGGTAATGAATTTAACATCTGATGAATTCGAAATTTTATGTAGTTTTGTATAATATCAATTTGGCAATCTCAAACCAAGAAATATATTAAGGTAATGTGTATATATTAAGTATCTTAGCAATTTTAGTATCATTTATATACACATTTTATTAATACAAAAAGTTATTGAGTTTAATAGTGAAAACTATACAGAACATTTAAAACATCTTAAGTGACAAATTATTTAAAAACATTTTCATTGTAGCATTTTCAGTTCTACAATGTTTAAACGAAAGCTATAAAAATTTACAAGACATTGCATAATTAAAGTAAATAGGAAACTTCAATTTTTGTAAGCCTTATTTTATGTGTATTATAATACAAATTTCTTGTAGCTTCCACAGGTGGATAGGAAATCTTTTAAATAGTAAAATCTCAGATGAATTATTCCATATTGCTGTAAGTTAAAATGCAGTAGAAACTTTTTCAGATAGTACTCAAATTGTAAACATCTTGTTTGTTAAAAAAGCCAGAACATTCTACATACTCTTACCATCCCAACTAGATAGAACACAAATTAGATAGAACAGACTGCTTAGATGCATAAAACAAAAGGTAAAATCTTCTTAACTAATGACAAAGACCAGCAACTGGCTTTTCCTATGATAAAAAGTAAAGTTTAGAGAAAATATATTTTACAGAGTTTAATTGAGCAAAGAACAATTTGCAGATTAGGCAGCCTACAGAACCAAAATAGGTTCAGAGTAACTTCAGGGCTGCCACATGGTCAGGTAAAATTTAAGACAGAAAAAGAAGTGATACACAGAAAGTGAAAGTGAGGTACAGAAAACAGGAAAATTGGTTACAGCTCAGCATTTGCCTTATCTGAATACAGTTTGAGCAGTCAGCTGGCTGTGATTGGCTAACACTTAGCCACAGTGATTGAGATTCAGCTATTTCTTACAAGAGTAGGCTACAGTCTGTTTACACATCCAATTAGGCTACAGGTCACTATGTAGCAAGAAACCCTTAGGCCAAACTTAAAATATGTACAAAGGCAGCTTTAGGGCAAACTTAATTAATCATCTACCATGAAAAGAGTAGAAAAACATTGAGAAAAGAAAATAGATCAGAGCAGTATGAGCTGTTTGGTATGTAAAATTTATCAGGCCGAGAAAGACATGAGTACCTGACTTCAGTTGTCTACCCTCTCCTCACAATTATGCCCAATAGCATTGTTTAAAAGCATTTTTTTTTCCTTTTTTTCTTCCCCAGTAGTTTCTTGACTAGCTGCCTCATTCATTATCTTCATGTTCCTGGAATTTGTAATACACAACAATGTATAGCCACTGAATAGCTTATGTTATTTTAACGTGAAATTTTGGTAACAACTTAGAAACTGCCTCTTCTTTTTTATTTTAAAAACCCACTTGTAACTGTTGTTAATCAACATATATATTCTGGCCACAGTGAATCTATTCTCTGGTGTTGCAGTCCTCAAACTTGGACCAAATATTCTCTATTTATATTAATTCTGGCTCAGCTTCTTCCTTTATGTTGACAACATGAATTAATACAGATATTTGTAAGAGTGGAGAGTGAGAATCTATAGAAATACTTTGAAGGTCTATATAAAAGTATGAATTATAAACAAATGAAAATTAGAAACTAGCTGCAACTTGTCTCTCAGAGGTGCCCAAGAGCATTTGTCACTGAATACTGAGCAAATCAACGTAGAGCAATGAAGAGACACACAAAGAATAACGATGGGCTTGATTTCTCCCTGTTCTATTGCCATTTTTATAAAGGTGTGTAAAATCTGATACATCTTTTTTTGGGCTTATCCATGATTTTTCTGATTTAGTCAATAATCGTTATAGCAAACCCAATAAGTTCTTATTTGTGTTGGATCGTGTTCTAAAGGACTTCCTTTTAATATTCACAACGAGCTAGATACTGTTGGGACTCAGAAAGGAAGACTGGCACTTCAACATGCTGAGAGGCCTTAGAAGCTTTCTTAGAATCCGGGTACCTCTAATTTTGTCTGGTGTCCCCCAACTCCCAAGTGCAGGGAGGGGTTTTCTTTTCGATTTTTACATCTTACCAACAAATCTCTCCGTAAGAAACACAATTGTTTCTCTGTGAAATCTTATGATCTATGTCAGAAAAGAAGACTGGAATGCAAATGCATCTGGAGAGACTTTTTCACAAAATAATGTTTGCCACTTGGAAGTATTCAATAAAGAGAATAACTTACAGGTGAATTCTGTCCATTTATTCCCTTTAATAATTATTGGTTGCTCCTCAAGAGAATGCTCTCCTGTAAAATGTATACTTTTTCTCCTATTAATCTGCTTTTCTCCAGTTGATTTTCAGTGGACCTTCAGAGGGTGATTGTCAGGCCTCTGAGCCCAAGCTCTGAGCCCATCCCCTGTGACCTGCACGTACACATCCAGATGGTCAGTTCCTGCCTTAGCTGATGACATTCCACCACAAAAGAAGTGAAAATGGCCTGTTCCTGCCTTAACTGATGACATTATCTTGTGAAATTCCTTCTCCTGGTTCATCCTGGCTCAAAAGCTCCCCTACTGAGCACTTTGTGACCCCCCACTCCTGCCTGCCAGAGAACCCCCCTTTTTCCTTTACCTACCCAAATCCTATAAAACGGCCCCACCCCTATCGCCCTTTGCTGACTCTCTTTTTGGACTCAGCCCGCCTGCACCCAGGTGACTAAAAGCTTTATTGCTCACACAAAGCCTGTTTGGTGGTCTCTTCACATGGACGAACATGAAATTTGGTGCCCTGACTCGGATCACTGGATTCAGAGTCCAGAGTGCTGACCATGATCCCCTATCTCTGCCCCCGATCACTTATTTCCACGCCCGGACCCCTTATCTCTGCGCCTTATCCCTTATTTCCGCACCCCGACCTGTTATCTCTGTGCCCCCATCCCTTATTTCCGCACCCTGACCTCTTATCTCTGCACACCAATCCCTTATTTCCACGCCCTGACCTCTTATCTCCTCACCCCGACCCCTTTTGCGCTTTTCTGGAGGGTGAGAACCCCCGAACCCCTTCCCTCTGTGTCTCTACTCTCTCTTTTCTCTGGGCTTGCATCCTTCACTATGGGCAAGCTTCTGCCCTCCATTCCCCCTTCTCCCTTAGCCTGTGTTCTTAAAAACCTAAAACCTCTTCAACTCACACCTGACCTAAAACCTAAATGCGTTATTTTCTTCTGCAATGCCGCTTAACCCCAGTATAAACTCAACAGTGTTCCCAATAGCCAGAAAATGGCACTTTCAATTTTTCCATCCTACACGAGCTAAATAATTCTTGTCGTAAAATGGGCAAGTAGTCTTTTACACATCGATCCCTCCCCTGGTCTGTGTTCCCAGTGCAACTCATCCCAAATCTTCCTTCTTTCCCTCCTGCCTGACCCTTCAGTCCCAACCAAAAGTGTCGCTGAGTCTTTCTAATCTTCCTTTTCTACAGACCCATCTGACCTCTCCCCTCCTCCCCAGGCTGAGCTAGGTCCCAATTCTTCCTTAGCCTCCGCTCCTCCACGCTATAATCCTTTTATCACCTCCCCTCCTCACACCTGGTCCAGTTTACAGTTTCGTTCCCTGACTAGCCATCCCCCACCTGCCCAGCAATTTCCTCTTAAAAAGTTGGCTGGTGCTAAAGGCATAGTCAAGGTTAATGCTCCTTTTTCTTTATCCAAATCAGATAGCGTTTAGGCTCTTTTTCATCAACTATAAAAACCCAGCCCAGTTCATGGCTCATTTGACAGGAACCCTGAGATGCTTTACAGCCCTAGACCCTAAAAGGTCAAAAGGCCATCTTATTCTCAATATACATTTTATTACCCAATCTGCTCCCGACATTAAATAAAACTCCAAAAATTAAATTCCAGCCCTCAAACCCCACAACAGGACTTAATTAACCTCACCTTCAAGATGTACAATACTAGAGTAGAGGCAACCAAGTAGCAACATATTTCTGAGTTGCAATTCCCTGCCTCCACTGTGAGACAAACCCCAGCCACATCTCCAGCACACAAGAACTTCCAAACGCCTAAACCGCAGTGGCCAGGTGTTCCTCCAGGCCCGCCTCCCCCAGGAGCTTGCTATAAGTGCCAGAAATCTGGCCACCAGGCCAAGGAATGCCCGCAGCCCAGGATTCCTCCTAAGTCATGTCCCATCTGTGCAGGACCCCACTGGAAATAAGACTGTTCAACTCACCTGGCAGCCACTCCCAGAGCCCCTAGAACTCTGGCCCAAGGCTCTATGACTGACTCCTTCCCAGATCTTCTCCGCTTAGCAGCTGAAGACTGACACTGCCCGATCCCCTCGGAAGCCCCGTAGACCATCATGGACGCCAAGCTTTAGGTAACTCTCACAGTAGAGGGTAAGTCCGTCCCCTTCTTAATCAATACGGAGGCTACCCACTCCACATGACCTTCTTTTCAAGGGCCTGTTTCCCTTGCCTCCATAACTGTTATGGGTATTGACAACCAGGCTTCTAAACCTCTTAAAACTCCCCAAATCTGGTGCCAACTTAGACAATACTCTTTTAAGCACTCCTTTTTAGTTATTCCCACCTGCCCAGTTCCTTTCTTAGGATGAGACACTTTAACTAAATTATCTGCTTCCCTGACTATTCCTGGACTACAGCCACATCTCATTGCCACCCTTTTTCCCAATCCAAAGCCTCCTTTGCGTCCTCCTCTTGTATCCCCCCACCTTAACCCACAAGTATAGGATACCTCTACTCCCTCTTTGGCGACCGATCATGCACCCCTTACCATCTCATTAAAACCTAATCACCCTTACCCTGCTCAATGCCAGTATCCCATCCCACAGCATGCTTTAAAAGGATAAAACCTGTTATAACTTGCCTGTTACAGCATGGCCTTTTAAAGCCTATAAACTCTCCTTACAATTCCACCATTTTACCTGTCCTAGAACCAGACAAGCCTTACAGGTTAGTTCAGGATCTGCACCTTATCAACCAAATTGTTTTGCCTATTCACCCCGTGGTGCCAAACCCATATACCCTCCTATCCTCAATACCTCCCTCAGCAACCCATTATTCTGTTCTGGATCTCAAACATGCTTTCTTTACTATTCCTTTGCACCCTTCATCCCAGCCTCTCTTCGCTTTCACTTAGACTGACCCTGACACCCATCAGGCTCAGCAAATTACTGGGCTGTACTGCCACAAGCCTTCACAGATAGCCCCCATTACTTCAGTCAAGCCCAAATTTCATCCTCACCTGTTACCTATCTTGGCGTAATTCTCATAAAAACACACGTGCTCTCCCTGCTGATCATGTCCAACTGATCTCCCAAACCTCAATCCCTTCTACAAAACAACTCCTTTCCTTCCTAGACATGGTTAGATACTTTCAACTTTAGATATCTGGTTTTGCCATCCTAACAAAACCATTATATAAACTCACAGAAGTTGACCCCATAGATCCTAAATCCTTTCCCCACTCCTCTTTCCATTCCTTGAAGACAGCTTTAGAGACTGCCCCCACCCTAGCTCTCCCTCATCAGGGAAGATGAGTTTCTTTTTTTTCCTTCTTCTAGGATAGTAGAGAGCGGTCTACAGCCTGAGACCCATCACCAGGTAAGAAACTGGTTTGGGACTCTGTCTTGCAGGTTGCTTTTAAATGACTAAATTTAGCATTTAACAACCAGCTAGTGTTGATTTCTGCTTACACTTAGAGCTCTCAGAAATCGTATAATTTGTGTGTTCATTGTTAGTTTTGCTTAACTGTTTTGTTGTTTGTTTCTGTCTTGGTCAAATCCAAAGGGGAACCCTAAATTATAGGGAACAAGGCCTCTGAAGTGGGAGGAAAACAGCTAGCAAAATACAAAAAAAAAGAAAAGATTTTAATTTTAACTGCTTAAGGGGCTTTATTTACATAATAAGGGCACCTTTATGCCAGGCAGACTGAACTGAAAGAGCAACGGCTGTACTTCTGAAATAGCAGCATTTTGTCCTAGCTGAAATATGGTAATAAGATTTTCAAAAAAAATTTTTTAAGGAGCTCAGTGATTAAAATTCAACTTAATTAAAAGTCTAACATCCAAGATGTATGAGTGTCTGTGTGCGAGTTTGTATTTGAAAGGCCTTCATGTTTGTGTTTCTTTATTTGTTTTTCTCTCCTAATATCTTTTTTTTTTTGAGCAAAAGTTTTTTTTTCTTAGTTGACTGAATTCTGTTTTCACCTGATTTTTTTTTTTTTTTTTTTTCTAAAATAGTTATTGCAACAGAGGCTACTCTTTGGTTTTTAAGAAAGAGTGTGGCTGCGCATGGTGGCTCATGCCTGTCATCCCAACACTTTGGGACACCGAGGTGGGCAGATCACGAGGTCAGGAGTTCAAGACCAGCCTGGACAACATGGTGAAACCTCATCTCTACTAAAAATACAAAAATTAGCTGGGCATGTTGGTGTGTGCCTGTAATCCCAGCTACTCGGGAGGCTGAGGCAGGAGAATTGTTTGAACCGGGACACAAGAGGTGAGGTTGCAGTGAGCCGAGGTCATGCCACAGCACTCCAGCTTGGGCTGCAGAGCAAGACTCCATCACAAAAAAAAAAAAAAAAAAAAAAAAAAGTGTAGTTTAATTTTATGTATAATTTGGCTCAAAGAAAAATAAAAACATCTCCCTCTAGCACCACCAGATTTTCTTCTCTCTGTACCTTATGATGCAAATTTTGCTATTTGATTTTCACCTGAGTTGTTTCCTTTAATGTGCAAATTTAAGGCTATTTAGCTGACAACTGCCTAGGGCTGTGAAAGAGGTTATCAAGAATCTGAAAGTCTAAGATAGAAAAAAAAAATAGGGCGGGCGTTTCTTTATAAACCTATAAAATATACTTCTATGGTCATGCCTAATATACATTTACATGTATTTATATGTTCTGTACAAAATGTTTCACTACTAAAAATATATAAAAGAGCTCTAATTAAGTGCTTAAAGAAAATAAAAGCGCTTAAATCAGCTACTAAAAAAGAAACGACTAGTCAAATGCTTTTTCAAGTTTATGTAACTTAAGTAAAATCTTTAATAAATAAGCTAGCTTTAAAATTATTGTTAAGTAATATTAAAAGTGTCTTAAGGAATTACCAGCATATATTTGTGTTGCGTTTATTAATCAAGCAAATTTTATACTCTTCTCTGCCAAATACTATAAGGTGTCAAAATTTGGCATAGGAGATACAAAACTATAAACCCAGCCCAAATCAGAATGATCTTTGTTTGTATAATTTTTAATAAATTAGACATTTATATGGGTTTAATGAAAATAGCTGCATCTTGAATTTAGTAAGATTACCTTAACTTCTAATCCTGCGGTTTTAGGCAGTTTGGTCCACAGCAAATAAGGAGGTTTATTTTGGGAAAGGACTCTTACTATCTTTTTTTCAAAGCTAAACTTTAAGTTCCTCTCAAAGTTACTTTGGCCTATGCCCACGAATGAACAAGGACAGTTTGGATGTTAAGACCAAGATGGAGTCAGTTAGGTGCAATCTTTTTTCACCGCCTCAATTATAATTTTCCAATGGTAGTTTCATAACTTTAAATCATGACTATCAGAGTTTTCATAAATAATCTAGGTAAACAAAATAAAATAAGTAAATGTAATGGAATAAATACTTGTAGTCAAACTGGTCTTAATTTAGAATATACGGTTATGTTAAATTAAATGATGGATATTTCATTATTTGGGTATTTTCCAATAAATATATACTGTAGGAAAACATTCTTGCTAAAAGAATGTGTCTTTTTTTTTTTTTTTTTTTTTTGAGACAGAGTCTCGCTCTGTCGCCCGGGCTGGAGTGCAGTGGTCGCCCGGGCTGGAGTGCAGTGGCGCAATCTCGGCTCACTGCAAGCTCCGCCTCCCGGGTTCACGCCATTCTCCTGCCTCAGCCTCTGAGTAGCTGGGACTACAGGCGCCTGCCACCGCGCCCGGCTAATTGAATGTGTCCTTTTTTAAAAAAAGGTGAACAAGTTTTGTTTAATTCAAAGTCTATTTAAAGGTTATGTATAAAACAAGGTAAAAGGAACCAGGAGTAAAAAAAATTTGTAAAGAAAGTTATAAAAATAAAGACTTTTTTTTTGAGGTAAAAAAGCTTAAAGATAAATAATTTTATTTAAGAAATAATCTTCTATGGTAATTTTAGTCCTAAAATAAAATAACTGGTTGTTTGAAAAGGAGGGATGTTCAGGAAAACCAAAAAGTCTGAACATGTGATGAACAGTCAGCATAAGTCACAATAAGAAGATTTATATGTATTTTTGGCTGGGTGCAGTGGCTCAAGCCTGTAATACCAGCACTTTGGGAGGCCGAGGCGGGCGGATCACGAGGTCAGGAGATCGAGACCATCCTGGCTAACACGGTGAAACCCCGTCTCTACTAAAAAAAAAATACAAAAAATTAGCCAGGCGTGTTGGCGGGCGCCTGTAGTCCCAGCTACTCGGAGAGGCTGAGGCAGGAGAATGGCATGAACCCAGGAGGTGGAGGCTGCGGTGAGCCGAGATCGCGCCACTGCACTCCAGCCTGGGGGGCAGAGAAAGACTCTGTCTCAAAAAAAAAAAAAGATTTATATATATTTTTTAAATTATGTAATTGTCATATTATTATTAAGTTTTGGTTTGCTTAACAAAAGTGAGATACAATTTTTTTTAATTAAGGCTATTACATCCATGTATCTTCCTGTATGTGCTTTTAAAGTCCTTGTAACACTGAGTTACAGGGCTTTAACTCCTAAGTCTAAAAAGGACACCATGTCCTGCTAAATCTTAAACACTGACAGCAATTAAACCCTCATCTTCAGGCCCTGTAGAAGATGCCAATCAAAATAAACTGCATTCCTGGACACAGGGCAAAAGAATTAAAGCTATTAAATTCCTCAAGGCCCGGTGACTATCACAGAAGAGGTGGACACGTGAGATTACAAGGGCCGATTTTGAAAAATAAAATATATTCAGTTTCTCTATAAATTAATCATTAGTGTCAAAGGCACACTGATGCAAAACCAGTATATGGCCCCCTGTGTCAGATTAACAAGGTTTTCTTGAAGCATTAACCAACTCCTTAATAAAGGTTATAAAAGGCTTATGGAAGTTATATTTTATAATCAAGATTACATTTTATAGATTGTTTACAAAATTTTGAAAAAGAAAAGTAATTGGCTTCTTGCTGTTTTTATTAGGGTTTCCTGTTTAGAAAATTAAGTCTCCTCTCTCTAAGAATGAAGGTCTTCATCTTTTTTTTTTTTTTTTAAATCCTCCAGTTATCACTTTGGTTAAATAAATGACTTTACAATGACCTGTAATCCTGTTTTGTAATACCAAGTGTTTTAAACCTTTTGTATTTGATGAACTTCCCAAAACTAAATTATAAATTATGTCTTTTTCTAATCTAATTAAACCTTTAAGACATTAGATTTCCTAAAGTCCAAAAATCACATATGTTGGCTTATTTGGTATAAAAATTTTACAGGAAGCATTTGTCAAACATGAAATGGTGGTTGGTTTTCTTTGGGCTGTATTTGTATTTATATGTTATTGGTATATGTTCCAAAATTATGAGAAACTCCTATAATTCTGATATAACAGTGTACATTATCAGTAATAATCATAATTGTTATGTTAAAATTATTGTGTGCCACAGAGGAAACAAATTTCCTTGTCAATTGTGTCTTTGAACTATGGCTGCCTTAAAACGTTTTTTCATCCATGGACAATTGTTGCCTTATTTTGGGCCTCTTTAAAAGGTGTTTTATAATCAGCTATAAAACTCCACAGGTGCTCTGAAATGCAGGTTTCTGATAACTTTGGGGATAGTGACATCAGAATAGAGGAAAAACTTTCAGGATTCATGGAGAGCTAAAATGCTCATGAGTCTCAAGCAGAACAGGAATTAACTTCATGGACGGAAACAATCTTTTTGACTTTTGCTTAAAATGTTTGCTGATCCTTTGTTTTGTTTTTCAGAATCTTAAAACTTTTCTTTTGAGCTATTGACAGCTTTTAACAATTTAGTATACTTCTTATGAATAAAATTTGGAGCATATTTGTTTCTACCTTTGGAATTTGGAAACTATTTGTGACTATTGTTAACTTACGGCAATACAGTTATTTGCATAAGTGTAATTAGATTGTTTTCATTTGTAACAGGACACAATTGGAGAAATTATTTTACCAAGGCTTTGACTGGAATGGTGTGCTTTCCTTTAAGGAATAAACTTGACTTATGGAGCCAATAAAGCCCTTTTGAAAAACCGGCCTCATGTTTTATGTACACAGTCCACGTGCAGGGGTTCTGACCTGTGGTAAGTAAAGAATGTTACTTTCTGACAGGCACAGAAGCCCCCAGGTTCATCTTGGAACCTCAAGAGGAGAGGAAATTCACCCAACTCATAGGTATTTGATGGCACAAAGTCATGGCTGGGCTTGGCTTTAAAAGTCTTGTCTGAGATTCATTCGATGGAACAAAGTTCCATCAAAGCCAATTTCAAAGCCTATGTAAAAAATAGTTGTGCTTGCTGTGCTGTATACAAATAATTAGGCCAAGTACAGTAAGCGAACCAGTCCTACTATGATCTGTCTTTCGTAAAATGAGAAACTTGAGAGAGAAAAAAAATTATGTTTTAAAATGATTTTATGCCTATTGTTAGATTCTAGTCTTTTCTAATGTTTTATTTTTTAGTGTTTATTATTTTCTACAGTTTGGACCGAATTCTAATTTTTCTAGGCTACAACTCTTCAAAATAATGTTTTTAATTTTTTCTCCTTTTTTTCCATTTTTCCTAATTTGAAGTCACTGAAAACTGAGCTGTGCCTTCTTGAAACCCTGCAAACTGAAGCCAGATGACTTAAACTTAGAAGAAAATAAGAGTAACCCATTTACATACATAAACCTCTTTCATACCTGCCTACTAATGTATGGACTTCAGAGTAATGTGGCCTGTATCAATTTTTCCAGGATTATTTGTTGTTGTTTTTTCTCCCTTTCTCCCCTCTATTTTCTCTTTACAGGACATGAGACTTCACAATCTGCTAAACATGAGCTTTTGGGACCTACTCATCTAAAAATAAACCATCCTAGCCATGAGAGATCAGATGAAACCTGAGGCCAGAGACTTATTTTTTTGTAAAATGCTTTCTACAAAAGATTTTAAAAAAGAAAAGGGGGGAAATGTGAAAGGAAAATATCTTGGGCCCCTTCAAGCTGGAAACCACTCAGGGCAAATCTCCCTTGCATTCTATTCAATGTAATCCCTCTGCTCACAGAGATAGATGCATATTCTGATTGAGCTTGCTTTAAGTTGTTTCTGTTTTTCTGGACAGAAATAGTGGACTCCTTACATATATTGATTGATATTTCATGTCTCCCTAAAATATACAAAACCAAACTGTGCCCCGACTACCTTGGGCACATGTCGTCAGGATTTCCTGAGGCTCTCATGGGCGCGTCCTCAACTTTGTCAAAATAAACTTTTAAATTAACTGAGATCTGTCTCTGATTTTCTGGGTTCTCAAGATTATTCCCTAGCTGTTAGAACTGTGGCCTTCTTTTTCATTGTTTCCAGAATTATATATTGGTGTTTAACAATAGCTGATTGTTAATCTCTTGTGAATTTATTTTGGTTGTTCAGCTATTGTTTTGGATTTTTTTAAGTTATTTAAAATTTTCCAATTATACTAAAGATCTATCAGCAGCTTTTTAATAGGAATGTCCAAAAGTTGGAGTTCGAGAGAAGTGGAGGTAAGAAGGAATTTTGATCAATGTGCAAGTGTTATTTAAAAAAAGCTGAACAGAAACTTAAGCCACCTTAAATGTTACACCAATTTATTCATGACAGTACACTATATATAGGCCTGATTTTGCACTTATATCTGCATGAGAAAAAAATGAAAATTTAAGTTGCTATAGTCTCATGAAAGCATCTTTTGAAACTTAACACTTGATAGTCGTTAAAAGAAAAGAAATATGGTCTTTAGCAGGGAAAGAAAGAACTCATTAGCTATCAGTATTTTGTTTCACTTGATGTTACCATTTAAAATAAGTTAACAAGTTAGTATTCTAATTATAATATGACTGTCACAAAAATGAATTACTTTACCAAGGCAGTCAAATTTCTATGGAAATTGTACTGGATGTGAATAAAAGGCCTATGCTTAGAGTCTTATCTTCCATTTTAGAGTTCTGTGGCCTTGGGCAAGATACTTTAAGCTCTCTGATCTTTAGTTTCTTCACTTTTAAAGTGAAGATACTAAAATAGCTTATATTTCATAAGGATAAACTAGGTAAAATTACCAAGGCTAAAACATATTGATATTTGTTAAGCCAAAATTCTTTAAAGAATCCTTTGACTAAATTAAAACTGAAAAGCTTAAAACAATTAGATTAATAAAGTCCAGCCATTAAAAGGTGAGAGCAGAACTGCCTGCTATAATTACTATTTAATTAGTATTACTATTAAATTACATTCGTATTAAATATCTTATAATTTATATTTATATATATATTAGAAATATATTTATCAAGAAAACTATACCATTAATTATTATATGATAGCTGATCTGATATTTAAATGCAAGTTAAGGGTGTGATAACAGTATCCACACTATTGTCATAGCAGCCATTTGCCCTCTATCTAAATGAGAAAAAGTATTGGTGAACATTTAAAAAATCTGGATATTTTTCTGAATTAAAAATATTTTTCAGGTGGAGCCAAATGTCTAAGTTATTCACTATCATCATTTACACAATGTAATAGAAGCCTTACTCGAACACAAATAGTTCCCTTTTTCACACTAACATGTACATTCTATTGTCTGCCAAATCTAGATATGAAAAGTGAAGAGAAGCTAAAATATTAATCCCATCTGACTAAAAAGGCTTAATGTAAAACTAGTAAAAATATAAGAATGTCTTTTTGTTCCTTGTACAGTATTATCTATACCAGCCAATAAATTATAGTGCATATCAAATTAAACTCTAAATATGAACAAATTAAAGTATATATGTTTGTGATGAATTACTTTTGTTTTCACAATTTACCACTTTAATATTAAAATGCAAGACTTGTAAACCTTTATTTTTGTTTATGTACAAGATGCTAAAAAATATATAAAGTTATGGATTTCAGTACTTAACCTGTGCATCGCTAGTCCCAAAGGGCCGTAAGTATATGAAATATAGCAGCTGGGAACAGGTTGAAGGTGTCTATTTTTCAAATACTTTATGTTAAAATGTATTTGTTATGGAGACTCATTATAATGCTATCTGCAGGGCCTAGACTTAAGAAAACTGCCTTCTAAGGAAGGTATACTTCATTATGAGTCTCTTTGTAACTTAATATGTAAATTCTCTTGATTATGACCCAATGATATCATTTAATATTAAATTACATGTCAAAAGTTTCTGATTTGTAAATGTATTTAAACGTGCATATATTAACACAAATTGAAGCATAACATTGACTTAAATTATTTATTACTGAGTTCTTTCATGATCAAATATTCAGTATTTTATATTATACACAACAGATAATATTCAATACTCTAGATGGACTAGGTTAAAAGTAAATATGAAATCTAATATTTCATTATTTGCCATTAAAATATTGCTGGAACCATGTTTGTATTCTCAAGAGAAGCCATATCAAGTGTTGGCAACTTATATTTTCTCTCTTTCCTGTTCCATAGTAATTTTAGTACTGCTTCCATAGTTGATTCAGTAGTCAACGTGAACTTATCAAAAAAAATGTTTTTTCACCAAATTAATTTAACTTTTGGTTTGGGTAGCATTTCCAGTTTATAATTGGGAGGAAGTTTTGGATGTAGCAGATGTTGGTTATTAGAAATAAAACACATACAGGCTAACAATTTATCAACATTCTTTAGAGATTCTGGTACTGCACAGAATCTTTGATTCATTCCCTTTTGTGGTCTTTTCTTTTCTTTTCTTTTTTTTTTTTTTTTTTTTTTGAGACAGAGTCTTGCTCTGTGGCCCAGGCTGGAGTGCAGTGGTGCGATCTTGGCTCACTGCAACCTCTGCCTCCCGGGTTCCAACGATTCTCCTGCTTCAGGCTCCCAAGTAGCTGGGATTACAGGCGTGTGCCACCACACCTGGCTATTTTTTTACTTTTAGTAGAGACAGGGTTTCACCATGTTGGCCAAGCTGGTCTCCAACTTCTGACCTTGTGATTCACTCACCTTGGCCTCCCAAAGTGCTGGGATTACAGGTGTGAGCAACCGCGCCCAGCCCAGCCTTTTCAACTACAATAATCTATGACCAGATCCTGTTTTCAGGGCTATTTGTTAATTTCATTCTGTGCTACGAAAAGACCTTCAGTGGTTATGTTACTTGATCAATGGTATGACTTCAGTGTGGCTGATTAGCTTTGTGGTTCCTGTTTTCCCTCTCATGTTCTGGTGTGTTTTGTTTTCCATTACTTAAACATTAATAACAGACATTGAATTTTGATATATATATAATATGTATAATATATATTATATATAGTCAGTTTATTTTGGCTTAATTTGAGAGTTAAGTTCAAAATAATATATATTATTAATATATAATAATAATAAATAATATATATAATATATATTTTATATATATGTAAACATAGGTTGAAATCTTTATGAAGAACACTATTGACCTCTTCTATCCTGTCTTGGCCTAGGCCTTGGACGTTAGGTATTCTATGTATGTCTATGCAGACAACACATGGGATGTTTACTTATCTCTATGCTCTATACAATGTTACTCTTCTAAATCTTATTAAATGTTTACTGTCAAATTCTCATATACACTTCATTTACGTACTATTTTACCTTCAGTGCTCCTTATGACAGAGAAAGGCCCTGTAACTTAAGTATATGTTTTGGATTCACTGGTGTTTTCAGTTTTAATTCCTAATAAAATTATTAATTTCTATTAATTTTACCTCTAAAATTTCTTCCTTTGCTCTTTTATTTTCTCAATGTCTGTTACTACTGTTCTGTTCTGACCACTGTAACACCTACAAACTGGTGAGACAACAAAATCCTTTAAACTGGCATCCCTGGACCTAATAACCCATATCAGCCACTCAATCCATCGTTTATCCATCCTTTACCCAGTAGCCAAAGTAATTATCAAGTAATTATCAAAGTAATTATCAGCAAGTCTGACCCTATCAGACTCTTGTTTAAACCCTTAAATTGTTCTAAGTCAAAATTTCTTGACATGATTTACAAGTTTTTTGTGATCAAGAGTCAGTGTAGCACTCTAAGTACATTTCTGAATTATTTTTATTACCATTAAGGTGCATGTTAATGATGTTTTAGCACATCTCATTATGTTAGAGAAGGATATTGTCTTCTCTGGAAATATTTTTCCACTATACTCACCTTTTTTTTCTTGTTATCACTAATTATTCCTCAGTTTTCTTTACCTGGGGTCACCTTTTCTGACATCCAGTACACACAGTTTGGAAGCTTTCATGTATGAATTTGTGCAATCTTAAAACCAAGTTCTTATCCTATAAGAGAAGAGGGCTCGTTTTACAATTTCTTATTTACTTGTCTCCTTCTAGCAGAGTCCTAAACAGAGAGGGAACACACAATAAACATTTGTGGGAGGCAAGAAGGAACAGGAAAAAGGGAAAAAGGGAGGAAAGGAGAAAGGAAAAAAAATGGCTAAAACAATATGAAAAGTAAAGTAATATTTTGATCAAAGAAGAAATATGTTGCGTAGTTACTCATCTATGCTTCATTTGTAAGAATTAAACCGTCCCTAATAACAATAATACTACCTTTATTATAATGAACATTATCATCTACCCCAATGTATTACATTAGGAATGATCACCAATGACAATTTTCCATATTGAAAATCAGACAGGCTTTTACTTTTCTTTCTTTCTATTGTTAGTTCTTAAAATGATTATGTGTTAAACGACACAATTCATTGGAAGGAGAAAAACATATCGCAAGTGACAAAATTACAATTATAATAGAAAGCAGTCTATTTGATATCTTTTTCATAGTAACACTACAACTTTTTAACATTTTAAAACTTTGCCGTTTTGAGTGCTATAATCAGCTATTAAATTGAACAGAATTGACAAAATGTTAAAACATGTAATATGATTGCTCATTTGTTCAATACTTCTACTAATTCAATGAGATTCATATGTAAGTTAGTAATCTACTCTGCTGCATGATTCATTATAACAGAACACTACTTAATTTGAAAGTCTCAGAAAGAGATGATAGTCTGTATAAACAAGTAAGTTAAATTATCTTGCTAATATAAAATTTAGAAGTTAGATCAAGAATATAAGAATCAAATTATTGGAAAGTTACAGTTAGAAAATATTAAGATGGGGTATTACATAAAAGGAGAGAGAGAGAAAGTTTTCAGCAATATTATTATTTCAATTTGTTTTTAAATTGCAGGTCCTAGGTCAGATATTTAAGGTGAAAAATTATTTATTCACATAATAGATATTGAATTTATTTTTTTTTTTGAGACAGAGTCTCATTCTATCACCAGGGCTGGAGTGCAGTGGTGCAATCTCAGCTTACTGCAACCTCCACCTCCTAGGTTCAAGTGATTCTCCTGCCTCAGCCTCCCAAGTAGCTGGGACTACAGGTGCCCGCCACTACGCTCAGCTAATTTTTTGTATTTTTAGTAGAGACAGGGTTTCACCATATTGGCCAGGCTGCTCTCGAACTCCTGACCTTGTGATTCACACACCTAGGCCTCCCAAAGTGTTGGGATTACAGGCATGAGCCACCACGCCCAGCCTGAAATTTTGTGAAGGTAAAAAATATTTGAGATCAGTGCTCAGTAATTCTTTGTGACTAAAGTATAAATTTGATTTGAAAATAAAAAGAGCATATAAATCTTACAAAATAACATGCTAGTGAAACTGTTATTTAAACATCATAGGTCAGGGGTGGTGGCTCATGCCTGTAATCTCAGCGTGTTGAGAGTCCAAAACAGGTGGACTGCTTGAACCTAGGAGTTCAAGACCAGCCTAGGCAGCATACTAAGTCCTTGTCTCTACAAAAAAACACAAAAACAAAACAAAACAAAAAAATTAGTGGAATGTGATGGTTGGAACCTGTGGTTCTAGCTTGTCTGGTGGCTAAGGCAAATCCTTAAGCCTGGAGGTTAACATTGCAGTGAGCCATGATCACACCACTGCACCCCAGCCTGGGCGACAAAGTGAGACCCCGTCTCAAAAAAAATAAAAAATAAAAAAAAAAGAGGAAAGAGAGAAAAAAAAATTATTATGAGCACTGTGGAAATATTGATATAAATTCCAGAAAATTGAGATGTAATTGTGAAAACTTACTCAATTACAAATTAGATAAACCTAACTAGAAAAATTCTTAGGGGAAAAAGGAAATTTCACTGAACCATCTCTCTTCCCTATCCCCATTCTCTTTCCCTCCATCCTTTCTCACTCCATCCATCACTCTGATCATCTTTCTTTCTCTTTCTCATTTCTTTGTCCCTCACCCATCTCGTTTTTCCTTTCACTGCACTCCTGTGTCTGTCATTTCTGTATGATCTTTCTTTTATATGTAGACCAGATCAGCTTCTTTAAAACAATAATGGCCAGGACTACCAAAAGCTCTAGTTCCTCGTATCTTCACTATTAAAAAGGAAGCACAGGTCACTAGACTAGGAATGGGTGTTGATTTGCCCACTTTGAGTCAGATGTCTGTGTCTGGCCTAAGCATAGCTTAGATTAAGTTCTTATTTCCAAGACAGAGGATTCTAAGAAGGTAAAAGCTCCCATTTGAACCAAATGGTTGGGAGAATTTTCCAGATACGACAGATGCTGCTTTTATCAGAAAAACTATATATGGCCTTTCTTCAGGTTTTCAGAACGATATAAAAACTGAAAGAGCGAAGGAGAGACCTGAGGTAAAATGTATACTTCAGGGACTATTTAAACATTAGGTAGTTAGAACTTGAATTAGAGCAGTAATAGTGGACAATAGCAATCAATCCATGGAATAACACAGAAAAACCTATGACATTTTTCTGAAGCATTTTTTTGGTTTTGTTTTGTTTTTTGAGATGGAGTCTCGCCCTGTCACCCAGGCTGGAGTGCAGTGGCGCAATCTCGGCTCACTGCAATCTCTGCCTCCTGGTTCAAGCGATTCTCCTGCCTCAGCCTCCTGAGTAGCTGGGACTACAGGCGCATGCCAACAAGCCCGGCTAATTTTTTGTATTTTTAGTAGAGACAGGGTTTCACCGTGTTAGCCAGGATGGTCTTGATCTGATCTCGTGATCTGCCCACCTCAGCCTCCCAAAGTGCTGTGCTGGATTACAGGCGTGAGCTACCACGCCTGGCCTCTGAAGCATATTTTCTAAAGTTGCATAACAATGTCAATGTATCAAGGAATAAACCAAGGTTTTTTATCTGTGAAGTGATCTAAAATTAACTAGAATTAGTCAATACATCCATTTAAAGCTTTTTATGAAAGCTACATCCTTCTCTCTCTACTTTCTGAGCTCTCTTTGCCTGACAGCAAACTTTTATACTTTGGCAAATTTGTTTTCTGGCATTCATCAAGAAGCTGTACACAATCAAACAGCAGAGGACCATGTCTATTCCTGTTCTAGGCGAGGTGAAAGCAAATAAAAAGGCTTGCAAATGGCATAAAGCCTCACAAACCCATTTCTGTTTGGGATCCAGCCTAGAGTGGAGTAATGGATATTTCGGCTCTTGGTTTGCCTGCTTCCACCTCAAAAGTTTGTTTACTCTTCGTGATTCATGATAATATCAATATTCTCCTAGTGCCTAAATTTTGTAACCACGAATGTATTTCGTTTTTCATTTCCATTCAATTACCCAGTACTAGCAGTACTTAAAACATTTTGGGTTCTGTAAATTTCTAGACATTGTACTTACATTTTCTCATTTAATTTTTCTTAATCTTTACAATAGTTCTGTCAGTTACTTTTATTCTCGTGTTTGAATAGAAAAAAATAAAATAGGGAACAAAGATTAAAGAAATTACAAAGGGTCAAATAAGTAGTAAATACGTGTGGGTTTCAGTCACAGGTATGGCTAATGCTATTACCCATGTTCTTTCCACTTCACCTACTGAAGCATTCAATTTCTTAAATACATTGCTAGTGTCTGCTGCTATTCCTTTAATTCAATTTCTATTACCTTATCTTTAGCTACTCCATTAAGTATGTATTGTACCTCAGGTCTCTCCCTTCTTCAGTACATTCCTCAGATCCCAGTCTTAAATTGTTTCTATTTTACCTCTTACATATTTTAATGTCTAATTTAAGTTTTTGAAGTATCCTCTAGTACCATACAATAAATATTTTAAAGAGAATATATATCCTAATTTATTTAAAAATGCCATCTTGTTTTGAATTTGTTGTTGTTGTTTGTTTTGAGACAGGGTCTCACTCTATCGCCTAGCCTGGATGGAGTGCAGCAGTGTGATCTGCAACCTCCGCTTCCCTGGCTCCAGCGATTCTCCCACCTCAGCCTCCTGAGTAGCTGTGACTACATGCGTGCACCACCACACCCGGCTAAATTTTTTTTCTATATTTTTGTAAAGACAGAGTTTCACCTTGTTGCCCTGGCTGGTCTTGAACTCCTGGGCTTAAGCAATCTGCCCATCTTGGTGTGCCAAGTCCTGGGATTATAGGCTTGAGCCACTGTGCTTGGCCTTATTTTTTTTTTCATATCCATGACTATTTGTCTTTTGTCCATCCTTATACTTTCTACTGGGATTTTAGATTATTTCTTTGCAAAATTATGTGTGTTTGTTCAGAATTTGTAATTTCAACAGTAAGTAAATCATTAGAAACTTGAGTTACAGCACAATGAAAAAGTAACACTGAGGCACTTTGTCTTAGCCACATGAAGCTGAATTTGTAATTAACATTTTTATCACAAATTAAAACTCATTTTCTCCTACTTGTTTGTAATCTTATTTAACTGTAAGTAATTTTATAATGGGATTGAAATATTATCAATCATTTTAATTTCATAGTTAGATTTTTACTATATACAAACTTTCTTCAGTGATTTTTTTTAATTGCAAGGAATGAGATAAATTAATGTAATCATGGGAAGGAAAAGGCTATAATGGCAGAGGGGAGGTTTGTACCAGATGTAAAGAGAAAGTAAAATAGAGTGATTCCATTCCTAGAAGTAAAGGGAGAAAAATGGAGGTGATAGTTGAAGGAAATTGACATAATCAGACAAATGTGTTCTAGCCCTTATCCTCCATGACAAAATCTTAGCAATTGCAACATAACATAATTTGAATGGAAATTCTAGAGATTGTGCTGTGATCCACTATAGAATTCTGTGAGGTGATGACGAAAGAGAAATTCTTAAGTCAGATGAACTAAAGCAAACTAAAAATGGCAGTATGACATAGCAGGCTGAGAGAGGATCAGAGATGAGATAATCCTCAAATTTCCAGCATGCTTCAAGGCTAAGTTGAGATCCACAGGACCTTCATGCAAGGGAAGAGATGACCTTGTCACAGAGGATAATAAATTGATAACCTGAGCCAGGCTTCAGGTGGAGTACCTGACTAAAACTGAGGAAGTCTGTAAAGTCTATATAATTCACACTGGGTTTGGCAGAAAGAAGCACTAGGCATTCACCCAACAAAATAATGGAAACTTTTATCAGTGGTCATTTGATAGGTTTAAGTGCAAGCAATTTAGAAACTACTCAAGCCAACAGTCTTGTAATGGAGTCCAATTCAATCAAGGACCAAGAAAAAACCTCTGTGTTATGTTGTGGATTCTCCTCCTCCATAACCAGGAGTCACAGCAACTTCTTCTCACACTCAAAGGCCTGTTTGAGACACAAAAAGGGATAAGGAGGTGGCTATAAGGAGATTGGCTGAAATGGAGGAAAGCTGTCTGAAACAATAACTGATCAAGATACGTTAATTAGTGAGTTTAAGAGTCCCTTTGCTCTAATAACCAGGAGAGAGAGGGATTCCCGAGAGTAGGTTTAGAGAATGTAGAAAAAGTGAAAAGTCATTTATTTCCTTTCAATGTAAGTAAAGAGTAGTACATTTTTAATCCTGGTGCACTTTAAATCATATTTGCAGATGGTAAGTATTTGAAGTACTTTTTTTGCAAAGCTTTTAATCCCAAATTAGAGGGAAAAATGTGAATGTTGGCAGGGAATAGTATACATCTTCCTCAATATCTATTTTTTTCTACTTCTTTAGAAATAAAATATAAGTGTTTTAGCTAATCACATAGTCATTCAAAATGAATACTACAATCCCCAGAAGCCCTTTTACCACTAGAAGTGACAAAGTTCTGGACAGTTAAGTATATAAATTGTTAAGTGCCGTCTGCTCTAAAAAAATCTTTATAAAATATCTTTTAAATTTTTTTGAAGATTAGAAAATATCTTTAACTTGCAGTTACTAGGAAACATAGATATAATCAGTTATCACCTGGCTCTAATAGACTCTTTATTTTTCTAAGTAATTTGATTAATAATGTACTAGAGTAATAATAAAGGGATAATCAAAACCAATTTTATTAGAAATTTTAATTAAAAAATAAACTTTTTGTATCAGGTAAACTTTGAAACACAAATATCATAAAAACTAAAAGGAGACTCATTCTTCTTTATACCAAAAAAGAATGGCCTAAATTATTTTAGAAATATATTGTGTGATAAAGTCTACCATATCACCAACTGGGTGAGAATATTATGCATCTTTTCATTTACTATATTTCACAAATTGATTCTCGAGTTTAAGAAAATTAGCTAAGATATAATACTGATAGTCATTGTTTGACATTCTACATATACGATAAATTTCACCATCATTGTTATATTCTAGAGCAGTGTTGTGTAATACAATTACATGAACCATATATGTAACTTTAGAATTTCTTACAGCTATATTGAAAATGTTAAAGTAGGTAAAATTAA
Source organism: Symphalangus syndactylus (assembly GCF_028878055.3). Classification (NCBI taxonomy): domain Eukaryota; kingdom Metazoa; phylum Chordata; class Mammalia; order Primates; family Hylobatidae; genus Symphalangus; species Symphalangus syndactylus. The sequence goes on along the minus strand of NC_072426.2, from coordinate 106,802,289 downwards.
TTTTAATCACATATTCTATTTAATCCAATATATCAAAAATGTATTAATACTGGACATTTCAACATGAAATCAATATAAATCATGAGATAGCTTACAATCTTTTTTGTTTTGTTTTCAAACTGAGTTTTCAAAATACAGTGTGTAGTTTATGCTTATATTACATATTAATTTGAGCACATTTCTGGTGCTCAATACCTAGATGTGGCTACTATTAGTGGCTACTGTATTGGATAGTGTAGCTGTATTTATATGTCTCTTTGCATTTATTTTTTAATGATTGTAAAAATTCTAACCTTACTAATATTTTTCTCTTATGATACGTGGAAAATTTTAAAACCTGTGAAATCACAATTCTACTCAATGAAAGCTAAAGGCAGACTTTAAGGATAGGCTTTCTTCATACCTTCTTGAAATAATTATCTAATACTTGGAGCATTTCAATAAGAAATATGAAGAATTATAATGTTATTATAGCATTTTTTGATAGCTCCATGGTCTTTTGTATACTTTGAAATGTTTTATGATTAGTGCAGTAACTCTTAAGATGATAGCAAAAAGTGTAAAGACATTGCAAAAATAAGATAAGAACCTGTAAGTTATCTGAGATTTATAACATATAACAGAAATCTGAGACTTATAACATTTAACATGGACTATTAAATATTAGAATATTAGAATATTGACCTGGAAGAAACTTTTACTAAACCAGAAGCTACCTTCTGTCTTTTTAACATGAGAGATGTTATTTGGGGGTTGCTCTCCATGCAGCCCTCTTACAGAATTGTGTACCAATGAGGATCATGCCCATTTTTTTTTTTTGTAGATGGACTCTTACTCTGTGGCCCAGGCTGGAGTGCAACGGTGCAATCTCAGCTCACTGCGACCTCCACCTCCCAGGTTCAAGCAATTCTCCTGCCTCGGCCTCCTGAGTAGCTGGGATTACAGGTGCCCGCCACCATGCCTGGCTAAATTTTTTGTATTTTTAGTAGAGACAGGGTTTCACCATGTTGGCCAGGCTGGTCTTGATCTCCTGACCTCAGGTGATCCACCTGCCTCATCATCCCAAAGAGCTGGGATTACAGACGTGAGCCACTGTGCTCAGCCAAGATCATGCCCATCTTTTAATGCCATTTCCACCATTCCCACACACAGAGAGACTTTCATATAGAACAATCATAAAGTCAATACTAAGTAACACTGCCAAGAAAACCCCACACTAATGTACTTTATTTATTAAAAACATACTTTACTTATCTTTATTTTCTTCATTTTTCCTATCTCTGCTTGTTTAATAAATGACCAGACAATTCAAATGTTACTCAAGGTTTCTTTCAGTTTTAAGACTACATTGGTGTTAAAATGATGAGAACTAGTGAGTTATAATTACCATGTAAAGTGAAATTTACTGTAAAAATAATGGCAAATTGTTGAATAGGTGAAAACTCTGCCAGTATGTTTATTACCATCTCCAAAATAGTGCTAGTTCCTTAAATAGAACTATAGTTGTTACAATATATTTTTATCCTTTGGTTTTTTTTATGCTTTCTTAAGTCTGGGCATTGTATTATCCGTATTTGTTTCATGGTTGAATATGAATAAAACATGAGAAACTAGGTTATACGTCCAGGTAATATAAAACTGGCTTGACCTCTCTGTAAATATCATCAAATCTAGCAGGAAAACACATTTTCTTTATTTCCAAACTAGAAGGTAGTTTCTTTAGAACTAAATTACATGCATTTGAAAATATGGATATAGGAAACTACAAAGAATAAAAAGAGCATGTAGGTCGGGGTAATGATCCTTTGCTTATCACAAGCTGACCAAAATCTATAAATGTTAAAATACTTTTTAGGATATTTTCTCTGCACAAATTTCAAGTATTTGAAAAACTGGCACAGAAATGCTATTCTTCACTACTGTTTTCTAAACACAGCCCAATTTTCCTTTTGGTGTTAATACTTGAAGAAAATATGTAAACATCAGGCTTACGACTGCAGAGGCTTAGAGGAAGATAATTAGAAAGATTAAATCTAAAAAATAAAAAAGATTTTGTAGATGAAACAAAAGCGAAATGAGCTTTTTTTAAAAAAAGAAAAAATAACCATAAGCAACATGTGTTTTTCTTTAACTAAACTTACTTTTTTGTCTTAGCAACTTTTAGAATGCAATGGGATTACAGGTAAAATTTACAACTGGGTTAAGATTTTCAAGTTTTCATATTTTGACTATATCTAATACCTGAACAATACTTGCAACTAGGATTGCTTTTACTTTAAAAATAAATCTACCTTTATAGCGACTCTACAGTTTGAATTAATTTATTGGAAATTAAAAGCATGGCAACAAACACAGGGAAGACAATAACTGCATTCTGAGTTCTGCTCTGACCTTTATCTTTCAAAACAGTAACTCTCCAAAATTGCTGAAAGGTTAACTAATCTCTTAAAAGGTCACCTGTCTTTAAACTAGCTGCAGTATATAAATGCTTTTCTGCTGTCCTGGAGCAATTCATCAATAACTCATTAAAATAGCACTGTTTATTTCTTGAAGTTTTTACTTTCTTGAAACGCTATTTCCTCTTGGTCAATATAACATTTAATGTTATGTCATAATTTACAGAAATATAATTATATAAAACTATGTAGTGCTGTTCAGTTAATTAAAACTATTTTTGAGTATGTAGTCTATGCCAGGCATAGTTCCAGTTGCTAGAAAAGAAAGCTAAGAAATACAGGGTCATAGACCAGAAAAAATGTTTGTTGTAAAATGTGTTTATGTATAGTGAGTATGGTGTATGTCAGCATGTAATATTTAATCCAATACAATGGCCAATAAACCCTTTGAAAGATAATGAACTTATTCCAATATTGTTGAAATTAATTCCAACATTTTCAAAACTTTTTTTCTAACTCATTTGAGAGCCGACAGCATTTAAAAAAAATACCCTAAAGGTTAAATATAAATTAATGCAAAAATCTGTCCTTGAATGTACAATTGGATTCTTTTCATGTGATCAAATACCATTAAAAGTTTAACGGGTTGAACAAGGTGACTATGATAGGTAAAAAGGGGTGCCTACTTGCAGACAAGAACAGAATTCTAAAGTAATAACACAGAATTGCTTCTATATTCTGCAACTGGTTTGAGACTATTTTTTTTGTTGTTACTCTGAAGGAAATAAATATTAGTTGTATAATCTTTGATTATTGTTTAAAATAAATCTCACTAAAGCCCACCAAAATGTCTTAATCATTACCCCACTCATTAATTGAGGCCCAGTATTTCATTCTACTCAGAATAACAATTATATACTTTATGAAGGCAGGCCTTTCTTTCAAAGAAATAACAATCTGTCCACCATTTGGATGAACAATTGCAGTTTTTAATAAAAGTACAAACAGTTTATAAATCCGTTTTGCTTAAAAGAGTTATCATTTTGCATCATTTTGGATATTTATTAAATTTATGTTTTTAAAACTGGCTTTTTGACATATAGTATCCAAGTTTAAGCAAGCATAAAAGAGTATGAAACAGAAAATGCATCAATAAATACCAGAGTATTTATCATATGTAGTAGAACCAAGAATTGTTTTATGAATCTTGTGTTTTAATTTTGTTTCTTTATATGTTTTTATATATAATAAGTTGCAATGCATTTCTTACAAGAGTTTCTTTCAAAAGACTTGAAAGACACTAAATTAGAACATAAAGTGTGACAGCCTGAAAACATCAATAAACAATAATGTCTGATTTTCACAAATACACATTAATTTCACATCTCTTATTTTTCTTCCTGAAAGCTTCAGCATTCATTGAATGGAGATATAAATACTCATGTCTATTTGAATAAGGAACACAGAGTTTGACTGTAGTTACAGGAAAAAAATAGAAAAACAAATGGATATTATTTAAAGCCACTTAGCTATATTGACATTCAAAATATAAAAGTCCATTTGTTATAACACACAACTTACGTATATCCATGAGATAAACTTAAATAATACAGTTTACTTGGAAAATCATTTGCAATTGTAGCTATGTTAGCTTTCTAATAAATTTATTTTAAATGAAATTATATATATCATAATCTAGGCCTTTAAAAATATTATATTCATTCAGTTTCTAATTCAATGAGGGAAATGGAGGTGACAGTTTCTGACATTGATGTTATTGTTGCATTTTAACTATCCAAATGAAATCCTGTAAAGCTTACTGATTCCTTATTTTTGAATTTGCATTCTTGTGTAGGGTTGAGTCTTAGTATACTCCTGTGTTTCTACTGAAAATTAAATAGGTACTACTCTGTTCCTATCTTAGTATACATTTGTCAAGAAGTCAGAATTTATTCATTTACACTGACATCTACCATACACTCAATTGTTGTCCAATAGAGTAAGTATGCACTTGTGCATATGAAGCATGTTATAAGCATAAAAAAACTGTGTAAAATATAGTCATATAGTTTGAAGGATTATAATATTATAAACATCCCTCTACCCACCTTAGAGATTAGAAAGTGAGTATTTTCAGAATTGTCCACCCTCACGGGCAACAAATGAAAGGTAATAACTTACGTGAATGATGGGTTCATTAGCCCCTTACTTTCTTTACAGATATGAGTCATTTATGATTCCTACGTATCAGACATCTCATTATGGACATTTTAAATTTTATATAAACAGAAACATACTGTATAAATTCTAGGCATGAGTCACTCACACTGATTTATATAATAGATGGTGTGATTCCCTGTCCAGATACTCTGTTTCACTGCTGTATTCTTTTCTCTATTGCTCTGAGTTCAGGCTATTAACAACTCAACAGTCCCTCTTATCCTCGCCCATTATTTTGGAAGAATTTTTTGTTTCACAGTAAAATCAGTACCTGGAAGAATGTGTGTCCCTACCCTTCAGGTGCCCCATGCCTAGTGACTGCTTAAAAGGAGGCAAAAGTGTCTGGTTCACTTACCTCAATAGGAGAAAACATTATTATGTGATGTGCGCTTAAGAGCCATACCCCTGTGAAACAAGCCAGGCTTAAACTTTGTCTCAGATTGCAAATTTGTTCACCCTTTTATCCTTATTTCTGCTGCTAAATTTCTTCCTTTAAATTTGAAATTATTTCTGGAAATGCATTCCATCAAAAAGTAAATTGGACATTAGACAATGAAGGACAGTAATTCCTGAAAGAAGGGAAACACACAAGGGAAGTTCTACAATTGTCCATGAGATTATATTTTCCAGACCTTTGCAAAACAGAAATCCAGGAGAAGACTGGCAGTCTTCCTGAGTTAAGGAGATGAAGCTGGGAGTCCAATAGATTGAGTGGCTAGAGTCCACAGGGAAGGAAGGATATCAGAGAAGACAGAGCTGTAATGAGGAATGTGTGGATCTGAAGAAGGTAGCTCTTTGAAGTCTATAGCTGAGAACTCCAGCATGTACCCATGAGGACAATGCCCAATATGGGGTAAGGAACCACTCCCCCAAAATCAATGGAAACAATATCTGTGTATCACACAGGGCTGAGAAAGCTTCTGTTCTCACTAGCTACCTGAAGGCATAGCAATAGAAACTACCAAAAATGAAAAACAGAAAAGAAAAACAACAAAAACAAATGAATTTATATTAGTGAGGTGTAGAATCTATTCAAGTGACCTAATATGCATACAATTGTATGAGAAAGAGGGTGGAAGGAAAAATGATTGAAGAAGCTATGGCCAAAGGTTTTCAAAATTTGATTAAGACTATGCAGCCACAGATCCAAGAAACTCAACACATTTCAAATATAAAAAACACAAAAATAGGCATATCAAAATCAAATTGGTTAAAAACAGCTGTAAAAAGCAAATCTTAAATCAGTCAGAGCGAAGAGCACATTATGTTCAGAGAAAATGTAAAAATAACATTAGACTTTTTTGGAAGAAGCAAGGCATCCTAGAACAAGATGGAATTGCATATTTCAAAAACAAAAGGGCAGAAAAGACATCAAACATATAAAAAATGAAAAAAAGATATCAGCAAAGATGAGAACTTCAAGAAATGTTAATAAAAGTTCTTCCAGTAGGACATAAATAATACTATAGTTCTGTCACATTTTGTGAGTGAGATGCTGTCATTGTCTGTCCATTGCTCTTTTTAAAGATGTTGTATAGTGCAGAAGTTCGGAAGATTGAGTAGATGTTTCTGTCTAGAGTCAAGAGCAGGTTTCCTCAGCCTTGAAAGATAAGGATAATGTCTCCTTCTAGAGCAAATGGCAAGTGTGCTTGATGCCCAATATAACAGAAAGTGTGCCCTATGGAAGAAAGCGAAGTCATGCTTACTGCCTATTGTAAAAGACTCACATTCTCTAAGGTAAGACTTCCTTTCCTCTAATGCAACACAGGTAGTTTCTTGCCTTTTTTATGTTGCCCTGTGGGAATGAGGGCTTCAGGAATTAATATAAAATGATGATACTCTTGCTACTGCTATTGCTTCTGGTAATGAACTATCTTTTGTCTGACACAAGAACACAATAACTTCTGTCAATAACAATGAAACTCTGTCAGACTAGTTGCTTAGCATGAAAATAAGGTAAAATTAAACTCTTCACTCTTCTTGATGCTTGAACATATGCATTGGTCATTTCTTATTTCCTTGATACAGATTGGAATGCACATACTTAAGAGCTGGTCAAGTACTCACCCTGGTTTCTTTACCTGTAGTGGAAGAGATATTGTAATAAAAATGACTAATTGGAATTCCTTAAACTGAGCATCTTACACTTTGGCTGTAATAGTAAACTTCTGCCTTCCAAATACATTTCATATAAGATTATATCTCAACATTTTCACTTCCAATATGTGGACTCTGAGCTCTCCTCACAAGCCTAGATTTCTGTAATAGACTCCTAAAACTGATGCTCCTGATTCCACTCTTACAATCAATTAAGAAACAATTCTGGTTAAAAAAAAAAAAAGAGCCACTGTAGTCATTCTAAGTAGGAAACATTTTAATACAAGGCTTATATTTGATTGCAAATTATTTAAAAAGCTGAAGGAGCAAGTATTAGCTTGTGCCTCTGAGGCACACTCCCAGAATAATAAGCAGTCCTCAGAAATGTACCTGCTATCACTGCAGTCATGACTGTACCTATGACTTTCAGGGTCTGGAATTATCGCTGCCCACAGAAGCCTCTGATATCAGCGAGCTGGAGAATAGGCACAGTTCTGACTTGAGGCTATGGTATCCGTTCAAGAGGTTACCTGTGGTGATATTGTTTGTTGAAACTCAGGAGACCTCAGGTTTAGAATCTTTTTCAAAAGATCCCAAACTGTCAAATATTGGTTAAAATCCAGGAGCTACAAGAGGTAGTGTTCCTTTGACTTCCTTCCATGCAAAGTGTCTAAATGACAGAACTTTCTTTGCATCTAGAATCTTAATCGAAAAGGAGGCTGGAAAAATAGACTTGGCTTTCCAACGCTAGAAAATAGAAGATGTAATGATGCTTTGAGAAAAGAAATTCACATTTCTACTACAACACCTCTATAAGGCTTTTCCCATACAGCTAGTTTAGTGATATCATTTTGTTACATAAAACATAAAGCCTTACCATTGTATATAGAATAAACCATACAATTCCTATTATGGCTCAAAGTTTACTCCATAATCTAATTCCTTTCTTACCCCATCTCCTGCTTTTCCCCTTCTCTTCATTACACTTCATCCACACTGATCGTCTTTCTTTTCTGCCAACACTAGGATTTTTCTCTTTAGACTTGGAGAAATTGTCCCTGGAATTCTTCACTAGACTTTTGTATGGTGAATGAATTATATCATGTTTTAGCTCCAGTGACAATCCCTATTAGATTTCCTTTGACACTCCAATATTAAGCAATAACAAAAATTTCACATGTCGATTCATAACTTTTCTCAGTTCTAGTACTTTTTCTTCCATAACATTTTTATTGTAATTTTAGTTATAATTGTTTTAACTTTTTATTAACAATGCCTATTAATGGTTAGGTTGAAGTCTTATTTATGTCTATTATATAAACGTATCCTTCATTATTTTGAAACTTGTTTTTCTCTTGAATTTTTTGGTCTACTTTCTATTTTTAAAAAATTTAAATTAGAGGTATTTATATATTCTTTTGTTTTTCCTTTATTTTCATATTATTCTGTCTTTGGGAATATTTTATTTCTGTCTCACAGAGAATGCCATTTAGAATTTCTAATCATTCTTTGCTTTTTTTTAGTACTGGTAACAACTCATTTTTTGAATTATTTTTACTTTCAGTTAAATGTGATTATTACTTTTCAACAGGCCTAGTCTTATTATTTGTTTTCTGTTTTTACTCATTATCACAGACACATACGTCCATCTGTTTGCAAAACACAGAGCCTTACTGTTGTATATAGAATAAATCCCAAAATTCTTTATGGTTTAAAGCTTACTCCATAATCTAATTCCTTTCTTACCCTATCTCCTACTTTTCCCCTTCTCTTCATTATGCTTTATCCACACTGACCTTCTTTCTTTTCTCACAACAGATGGATACATCTATTTTGTTTTCATTATTCAGTGATTTCTAAATGTCCTTTTTGGACATTTAATTGTGAAAGTGACAAGGTCATATAAATCTTGAAACCTAGTTTCTAGTTCCTGTTCATCTGTACTATAGAGGTATACTTTTCAACCTCTTTTTGAACTGGAAGCCCCTTTCAAATCAATATATAATCACATGAAAACTGTAAGGTATTATTTAAAAGAATCTTCAGTATAAAATGTATTTTAGTTCAACTTTTATTAAAAAGTGCATTATAAAGTTAGTTTAGATATAGTATTTAATAATATTGATAATATATGACTAATGTTTGTGATTGTATATTTAATAGGAACACATTCTTATTAATTTAATTTATTATAAATATATGGATTTATTGCCAAAACTCTCTGTGTTTTAAATGAAGTGTTTAGCCCATTTACATTTAGGGTTAGTTTTGATATGTGAGATTTTGACCCTGTCATCATGTTGTTAACTAGCTGTTATGGAAACTTGATTATGTAGCTCCTTTATAGTGCCTGCGGGCTATATGCTTAAGTGTGTTTTTGGGGATAGTAGGTGTCATTCTTTTGATTTCATGTTTAGCACTCACTTAAGAACCTCTTGTATGGCTGGACTACTTGAAACAAATTTCCTCAGTCTTTGAGTATCTGAGAAGGATTTTTATCTCTCCTTCACTTATGAAGCTTAGTTTGGTGGGACATAAAATTCTTGGTTGGCATTTGTTTTCTTTAAAGATGCTGAAAATAGGTCCTCTATCTCTTCTGGCTTGTAGGGTTTCTTCTGAGAGGTCTTCTGCTAGCCTAATGGGAGTCCCTCTGTAAGCAACTTGACTCATCTTTTTTAGCTGACTTTAATTTTTTTCTTTTTCCTTAACCTTGATGAATCTGATGACTATGTGCCTTGGGGATTGTTGTCTTGTATAGTATCTCGCCAGGATTCTCTATATCTCTATATTTCTTAAATTTGAATGTCAACCTCTCTAGCAATATTAAGGTAATCTTTGTGAACGATATCCTTAAATATATTTTCCAAGTTGTTTATTCTCTTTCTCTCTCGGGAATGCCAATGAATCATGGATTTTGTCTCTTTATATAATCCTATATTTCTCAGAAGTTTGGTTCATTTTTATTAATTATTTTTTCTTTTGTCTGACTGAGCTGATTTGTAGAACCAGTCTTTCAGCTCTGAGATTCTTTCCTCAGCTTGATCAATTCCAGTGTTAATACTTCCAATTGTATTATGAAATTCTTGTAGTGAATTTTTTAGTTCTAGAAATTCAGTTTGATTCTTTATTTAAATGGTTATTTCATCTTTTTGTTCTTGTATCATTTTACCAGGTTCCTTATATTGGGTCACAACTTCCTCCTAGATCTTCATGGGCTTCTTTGCCATACAGATTCTGAATTCTATGTCTGTCACTTCAGACATTTCAGACTGATTGAGAACCATTGCCAGAGAGCTAGTGAACTTGTTTGAAAGTAGGAGACAATCTGGCTTTTTAAATTTCCTGAGTTGTTGCACTGATTCTTTCTCATCTGGGAGGGTTGATGTTCTTTTAACTGTGGTATAACTTGTGTATAGTCAATTGCCTTCATTTCTAGATATTTTCACAGGGCCAGGGCTCTGGACAGGGTCTTTATGGCTGAATTCTTGCCCTTGATTTCACAGGGAAGTATATTAGAAAAATACTTTTGGTATTGTAGTTTAGGCTGCAATTCAGTAAATGGTGCAGTTGTGTTCTGCAGTTCAAGGGACAGAGAAGTGATCCCTCTTACCTGGCCCACTCCTGGGCTTTGAGGCAACCCCATCTTATCACTGGCCCTGCACCCACATTTCTTTTGTTAGTGGTTCCAGGCTGTGGGGTTCCCTAGGCAGAGGCCACAGCAGGGAGATAGGTACACACCCTTTCCAGGACTGCCCTGCAGAGGAAGGCACATCCCACTGCCACTCCAGCCCACAAACCCACACATCTCACCTGTATTATTGCTGTGAGAGTGTAGGCTTCTCTCCCGCTCAAGTGCTGGCCATAGATCTCAGATTGGCCCTCCTAAGTTACATGTTGCAGCCCTGGGGGCCCAGGATCAGCTGGCAGCTTTGTCCTTTGGACCCTCTGAGTCAGGTTCTGGGTGTGACTGGGTATCTGAAGTACTCCCAGGCTGCCAGGAACATAATCAGGTGGATCAAAGCACCCAGGCTAGGCAGCGGAGGCTGCACTGTGCACATGGTCTTGCAAGGAGGTCATACAGGTGCCATGGGAGGGCCCGCAAAACAGATGTGCCCTAGTCCCATGGGTAAGTCGGTGCCACATTCTCTTTGCCCAATGGTCAGCTGGGCCTAGAAATTATTGGATGGAGATGGGGAGCCTTGGGTAATGGAAGCCTATGGCCACACTCCATCAGAGCTACACCATGCACAAAGACCCTTGGTTCCACACCAGCTGAAACCCTGTCTCAGTCTACTCTGTGGGCAGATCCCTCTTTCAGCTCAAATGTCCATGGGAGACATAGGATCACCTTCAGCCAGGATTCCAGAGGTTTTCAGAGAAGGTGGGCAGTCCCACACTCCCTTTACTCACCCATTTCCCAGGAGCCATTTAGAATACCCCACGTAGGGTTCCCAGCCTCCTCCTTCCTCAGCCTCAGTGTCTGCTTCACATCTCCATCCACTATTGGTGTCTTGTCTCTGAAGATCTGTTCAAATTACATTTGTTTACTCAAAACCTTGGTCTGTCTCCATGAAAGTGAAGTTTCCCAGCCATGTCTGGTCAGCCATCTTATCCCCACCACCAAAAAAAAATACCTAAACCCACTTTAGATATAATGACACACACTAGATTAACCAAAAATTCTGACAACACCAGTGTTTGCAAAGATGTGAAATAATCCCCTTATGGTGCTGGTGGAAAATGTTGTCAGTGTCTACTCAAGCTGGGTTTCTGTCATACAGTATATTATTGTCATAAAGAGAGCACAAGGAATTGCAATTCCAAATTGACTAATTATCAATTGCCAGCATCTCTGTTAAGGAGAATTCAAAACCTGTCAGACTTGGAGCATTCGGGGCTGTGATACTTGGGGATATATTCCAATATTAAGAAATTCGGCCTTAACAAGAAGTGTAAGGAAAGTAATATGGATCAAAGCCTAACCTACCGTGTTCCACAAAGGTTAGACATTTTGTGGAAATTGCCTATTCTACAAGGGGCATCATTTCAATTGCAAGCTATGTAAATGGAAGGCTCCAGACCTATGAAGTACACTCTCCGATGATTTTACGTGATGGTCCTTTCCATGAGCAGATAACTAAACAAACTGAGGACTGGATATAAAGAATCACATGTAAAAATTCACTTGGGTTCACCTAAAACTAACAGTTGAAAGAAAATAGAGAAGATGTCTGTAAGTATACCTTTGTAAAATATTTTCAGCAGATAATAACAATAACTAATAAGAGCTTGACCATAAGTACTGGTCAATGTTACGAGTGAAAGATCAACTGTTTTTGTGCACACTGCTAGATTTAATTATTAAAATAATCATCTAAGTGGCAATCATAATGTAAAATGAAAGATATTGCTTTCAAATAGATTATATATTTAAGCATTTATAAAAGAAAATAAAATAGGAAGCAGCCAACTTACAAATGAAAGAACGTTAACATTTCTATCTAACTTTATGTTAGGTAAAATAAAGCAATGAAGTATTTTGTTGGTATACAGCAATTATGAACAATTGGTGCCAATCACAGTAAATTGGATAGAAAGTGGTAATAACTACAGTATTAATAGATAAGTTTTCCCCCCTGTAGTATGATATGTCAAAATGTTGACCATACAATAGATTATATTAAAAAAGAAGTGCATTTTCCCTCATAGTATTTGTGAAACAGTCTGTTAACACATTTTCCCACTAAAGTATTTTGTAAATAAATAAAAGATTTTTCAAAATGAAATTATATTAAAGCCATGCTTCATTATGAAATCTGGTATATACATATAAATTAGCTTCATAAAGTATTCCATTGGTTCTGAAACTAGATTCACTGCCTAGTAAAAATATAGATAATACAGAGAGCACATTTATTCTTAAAAGTTACCACCACATGCAATCTATCAGAACACTGTAGCAGTAATGTGTTATGTGACCCCCGTTAATGTCTCATCATGTAGAAGCTTATTTTTGAGGAGCATCTATTCTCTTTCATAATCCACCTATAGGGCACAGAAAACTTTACTCTTATACTAACCACTACTAGTTAAAACTCCCAAGCTTAAGGTAAATGCTCATCATCAGTATAACAAATTTTTGAAAAGAAAGGAATTGATTGTCAACTTTGTGGCCATATCTTAATGGGAGACAAAGTAGGGAATAATTTCAAAAACTGGAAAGTTATCTATTAACTCTCAAGTCTGCATTTGTTTCTTACTCCTAGTATTAATTATTCTGGCAGAAAAAAGCCATATGAAATACATTTGGAGAAAGTTATAAATCAAATATTGAATTAAGTAAAAAGGATTTATATCACTTTTTGAAAGAAAAGACACTGATAGTGACCTATTATGAAAGACATTAAACAGTCTTTTCTATAAGCCCCGCAAAAATCGAACGGAATATGGAATCATCTTCCATTATCTCCTCCATATATTTCTTGGCTACTCAACTTCTATGCAGGGGAAAAAGAAAGAATTTCCCAAAGATATAATCTTTGTAAATTGATTTATTTAATTTGTCTAATATTTATTTGAAGAAAAGTTATTAATTACCCTCTGTTTGAATAAGAATACAGTTGATGGCAAAGAATAGAACGCCATCACAAATTAATTAATGATAAAATGATAATTTATTTCACCTGAATTCTAAAATGCAAATAAATAATGACATCAGATTTCTTTCTCTTTCATTGGCTCAGTTTTGCTTACCTTCCATTTTTGTCTCATTCTTATTTCTTTCTCTGCAGATAGCCTGTGTTTACTTGCTTGGAAAGAAGAAATTCCAGCAGCTTCAGACTTAATGTCCTTGTTAGGTAAAATCCAAAAAGAGAAGGTAAATACTACCTACTTACAGTTCAGAAAATTCTGGGCAATGGGGCACTTTGGACTATACGCCTATACTCCAGGTATGGTTCAATGAGCAATAATCACACCAGGACCACAAGTAGTAGTTATCTACTAAGCCAACACTTTCCTAAATTTATGTTGTACTCTCTCAACTGGTTGGCTAGCCTTCCTTGTTGTGTTCCAAACACCTAAAACCATGCCTTGTACATAGTAATGCCTGGTCTAAAATTATATGATTGTATACATCAGTGGTTCTTAAAGTATATTCCAGAATCTCTCAGGCTTTTTAGACACCTTCACAGGGTCCACAATATCAGAACTATTTTCATAAAAATACAAAGTTCAAAAAGTTGATTGACATGGCTTCAGAGTTTGCATTGCCAGTAACTTTTGGAAGCAACCATTTAAGTTTTAGTATAGTATCAGGAAAAATATCTACAAGTATCTAAGAAAAGTATTAAAATATCCTTCCCTTTTTCAACTATATGTCAACTATCTACTTTATATTCTTTAATCCTAAAATTACATAGCAAGAGATTAAGAATGAATGCATTTATAAGAATCCAGTTCTCTTATAATAGCTAGATATTAAAAAGATTTGCAAAGATATAAAACAAGGCCACTCTTGTCTTTTTTAATTAATTAATTAATTAATTTACACAAGATCTCACTCTGTCACCCAGGCTGTAGTTCAGTGACACAATCACAGCTCACTACAGCCTCGTCCTCCTGGGCTTAAGCAATCTCCCACCTCAGCCTCCTGAGTGGCTGAGACTACAGATATGTGCCACTTCGATTGGCTATTGATTTTTTTTAATTTTTTGTAGAGATGGAGTCTCACTACATTGCTTTTGAACTCCTGGGCTCAAGCAGTTCGCTCACCTTAGCCTCCCAGGATGCTGGGATTGCATGTGTGAATCTGCAATCTATTGCAGATTGTGCTTCTATTCTATTGTGGCTTCTATTTCTTGTTTTGAAAAATATGGTTGTTAGTTATAAAGGTATATTATTTATATTAATATGCCATGGTTTTAATTTTTTAAACTTTTCATAAGTTTCTACAGATATATTTACAATTTTGTTTGTTACTTTTAATACAGAAAATATCAGTACATAAAACCCATATAAACAAAAGGTCATTGGTGTCCTCGATAAATTTTTAGAGTGTTCAAGAGCTTTTGACCAAAAAGTTTGTGAACCACTGCTATATGCACATAAATATATAAATATATATGATATAGTAAACCAAATACAATTCTGCATGGGCAATTGAACTGATTTTACTAAGAGGCTAAATTGTTGTCAGCATGAGCTGGGCACTTTCCAACAAAGAGTCCTTCCAGATCAGAGCATCAAGAGTACCAAAACGGCCGGGTGCGGTGGCTGACACCTGTAATCCCAGCACTTTGGGAGGACAAGGCGAGTGGATCACAAGGTCAGGAGATGGAGACCATCCTGGCTAACATGGTGAAACCCCGTCTCTACTGAAAATACAAAAAATTAGTCGGGCATGGTGGCGGGGTCCTGTAGTCCCAGCTGCTCGGGAGGCTGAGGCAGGAGAATGGCGTGAACCCGGGAGGTGAGGTTGCAGTGAGCCGAGATGCACCACTGCCCTCCAGCCTGGGTGACAGAGCAAGACTCCATCTCAAAAAAAAACAACAACAACAAGAGTACCAAAACAATATTGTGTATTTTAAAGTCTGTACATCAAGTTTCTTCATGAGACTGAAAGTGAAATATTTTCCACAATTTTAAATTTCACTAGAGCATTTTCTTCTGTACATTTTCTTCTGTACACTTCTTCTTCTGAGACTGAAAGAATGGCAATTATGAAAAGTCTAATGGAAATATGAAGTGGAATGTTTCCACTTTAAAATTTCCACTTTAAAATTTCCAAAATTTTAAATTTCATGAGAGCACTTTCTTCTGTACACTGAAGACCGAGCATGAATAAGACACTCAGAATGTCTGCTCTCATAGAGTTTATGTACTTTTGGCTGCATACAGAGACCATGCAGGTAAACAAAATAGACAAGATACTTCCAGATTCTTATTAGCATTTTTAGAAAAGAATAAAAGAACTAAATAAGCTAGTAAGAGACTTGCAAAAAGTCCACAAGAATTTAAGTGAGGTATGGGAATGTCTCCATGAGGTGAATTTTGAACTGAGATTTGAATGACAAAAAGAAACCACACAGCAATAGATGTTTGGGAAAAAAATTTAAGACTTTGGTTTTGGACATAATATGTTTGAGTGTCATATGACATCCAAGTAAAAGTTTTGAGTAAGCATTTTTATAGAAAAGTCTGTAGTTATCGGGAAACATAGAAGGCCATATTATCTCTGCTGTGAATCTGCAATCTAACAGAGCCCAACCAACTACACATTAAATGAATACTTGTTGAGTAAATAAATTAATGAAGCATCTACTTCCCTGACTGTTAATTTTTACTCCTCATGTAGTCTTCCACTTAATTAGTTCATTATTAATTACCTTCCAATCTTGCTCTATATGAGGAATAATGACATAAACAGGAAATCTGAGCCTTCACTTACTGAAATCTTGTTAAATAGATTCTTAAATTGAAATGTTTCTTATAATGGAGATAACATTAATACTTACCTACTATATGAAAAAATCACTGGAATAACTAAGAAATTTAAGTTTCTGCTACTATATTTGCCTATTGTAAGTGTTTACCATGACAGGCTCTGCCTAAGATGAACATATGTATTCATGTATGTGTTCATTCATTCATTTATCCATTCATTTTTGATAAACACTTTTGAGTCTTTACTCTGCTGCAGCAATTTCTTAAGTATTAAAGATATTCACACATAAGGACAATGTCTGTCTCTGCTTTATAGGCCAGAGCTGGAGACTGTCTGTGCCTTATAGGCCAGGATGGTAACCAGTACTTTGGATTCAAGAGAATGGCAATTATGAAAAGTCTAATGGAAATATGAAGTGGAGTGTTCTATCAACTTCCTGGGGAAGTTAGGAAATATTTTGTAATATTTACATGAAACTTGGAACAGAGGGTGAGAAAGGCCAGTCCAAGCAAGGACAACAGCATGTCATCTAATTGACATATTATAAAAACATTGTGGTAATATTTTTACATGTATTTATTTATTTATTTATTTATTTATTTATTTATTTATTTATTTTTGAGACGGAGTCTTGCTCTGTTGTCCAGGCTGGAGTGCAGTGGCACGATCTCGGCTCACTGCAAGCTCCGCCTCCTGGGTTCATGCCATTCTCCTGTCTCAGCCTCCTGAGTAGCTGGGACTACAGGCGCCTGCCACCTCGCCCGGCTAATTTTTTTGTAT
The DNA here is from genome assembly GCF_028878055.3 of Symphalangus syndactylus. Taxonomy (NCBI): domain Eukaryota; kingdom Metazoa; phylum Chordata; class Mammalia; order Primates; family Hylobatidae; genus Symphalangus; species Symphalangus syndactylus. The sequence goes on along the minus strand of NC_072426.2, from coordinate 106,785,351 downwards.
TTTTAGTAGAGATGGTGTTTCACCATGTTAGCCAGGATGGTCTCGATCTCCTGACCTCGTGATCCACCCTCCTTGGACTCCCAAAGTGTTGGGATTACAGGAGTGAGCCACTGCACCCGACTGGTAATATTTTTAAAGAGAAACTGAAAAGGTTGGTGGAAGGGAAAGAGAAGAAAGCAGGAAAATAGGGACAGAGAACAGAATTGGAAAGTTATTTGAAAAATTCAAGGGAACTCCCTGAACTGAGGCAGTGAAAGCTGGGATGAAGAGCGGCTTCCAAGTTTCAGTCTTTGAACTTTGGGAACAGATAATGTCATTCATCTGGAGGTGCCTAGGGTAAAATGGAAGATTAGAATACCCAAATGGAAGTATCAGATGGGCATATCTGGAAGGAGGTTGAAATTTAGTCTTTAAAGCATTGTTATATAAGTGATAATTTAAGAAATGACCATGAATATGATCACCCAGCAAAAGTAAAAAGACGATTGGAGAGGTAGAACCTAATAAAAACGTGTTTAGGTAAAGGAAAAAAAGCATATGTAAAAACCTGAGTAGACAGAGATACAAATATGGAAGAAAGGGGATGCAATGTCTTGAAAACCAAAAGAAGACAGTACTTTGAGGAGAAATTAAATAGTGCCAGATGACACCACTGTGAGTTTGAAAGTATAATATTTTAAATCAATTTTGATGTAGTGATGCAAGATGGAAAAGAAATAATAATGTCCTACTGTCATTTAGACCAATGTCTAGAATTTTGCTGGGAGATTTTGTGGAGTTTTGAACAGCGTAATTCAAGAAAATGCTCTTTGGAGAAGGTTTAAAAGATAATTAAAATGCTACAAGATTTGGCACAGCAACAGAAGATTAAAGAAAGTACAGATCTTCAGTCTGTGGAAAGGATAATTTAATGTAGTTCCTTGAGTAGTTCTCACTTATATGGAGAACTCTTAAATGCAGATTGTCATCTGGAACAAACCTGTGGAAGTCAAGAAGTTGAGACCAGAATATTTCACTGGGAAATGCACTATTCTAGTTTAGAAGAGTAGAACTAGTTTGTGATAAATAAAGAGAAATGTATGTGCGAATTTGTTTGGGGTGGGAAGCATTAGGGAGGAGTTATATAGCCACACATTATGGTACCTAAGGAAACACTAATGTTTAATTCAAGAAAATAATGTCATATTGAAGTATTTGGGGAAGTTTTATTTTCAGAAAAAAATAAATATACATGATTGTGTTTGTAGACTACATGAAGGTAGCATTTTATGGAGATTAAATAGCTTTTTCTTCCAGTTAATAAATGAGTAATACTATATCACTTTAATATTCCCTCTAAGTTTCAACTGTAGATGCAGCTTTATATTTCTATAATGAGTATGGCAAGCACAGTAAAGCCTTGCTTTTCATCTCCAGTGGCTTCTGAACCTGGAAGATATCGTAAGCATTAGAGTCATTATTTAATGTTTATTAGATACTCTGGGATCATATGAAGGTTGAAGCTATAATTTAGTAACAAAAATAAGTATAAACTTGCTCTATTTTTGTTGCAATCCAAGAAAATAATGTAAATCTGTGTTATCCTTATAATTCTGGTTTACGACGTATTTTTATTGATCTTAATAGTATGAAAATAGCAAAACATTGTCTGCTTAGCTATACATAAAACTAGACTTTAAATAATAGAATAGTATATTTAGAAATATATGACTGACCTTTCATAACTAATGGTTTGTGATTTATTATTTTACTTCCTTCCATAAAAGTGGACTTTAAGAGAGTGACAGATACTTAAAAAAATTGAGGGTCTTCTTCCTGTCCAAATTTATGATAGACTTTATTATGCTTCCAAGAAGGAAAAGTATAGCTTCAAGGATGGTGATCTTGAGTATAAATTTAGCCATTATTGATTATGTTGTACTCTAGCTGAAGTTGCTAATCCTTCAGTTGATAGCAAATGAAAGTAGAGTAGGCTGATTATTTCACTTTGAATTTTAAAAGGTACACAGTCAAGTTTAAACTTAGCCATCTAAAAATAAAATAATGGAAAAAGGTGTTGTCAGCTAACTAAACAAAAATAGATATGTTTTCATTACTTCAAAAATAATGAAAATATATTTTAGTAAAGGAGAAATCAACACTCCATTTCCCAACATTATTTTGGAAACAGATCTTAGAATGACAATGTAAGAAGACCAGATGGAAAACACGAAATAAAAATTAGATTTTTGAAATAATTTAGTATATGGTATAATAGAATCTGGAAACTAAATCTGTGCTTTACAAATATAATTAATTACACAAAATTTACCAAAGATCTTTTTCATTTGGGCTTACATAAAAAAATTAAAGTGTATATGTGTGCATACATATATGCACTTATATAATGTCTACATATTCAAACTTGTGTAATATAAAACATATATACATTCATGTACAATGTATGCATATTTTTGTGAGTGTGTATGTGTGTATAAATATGCATATGTTTTAAACATATCTTGGTCTCAGTGAAGTGAAACAGAAAATTGGAAACCATTCAGTTGTTTTATAAATTGTGTAAAAAATAAATTACAAAACCTTTTTTGAATGTCATAACACATAGTATGGTACTAAATTTAACCAACTGTAGCATATTAGAAATTATTTTCACAAACAGCTTGCTGTTATGACCATAATAGAAATGATTGCTAATAGTTTCCTCATTGGAACTTGTACTTTGTGTTTAAAGAGAACTTCAAAGGCAATTGCAAAGAAAATAATAGTAACAATCATTTCTTTTCAGTTCAATAGGAGAGAAATGACACACAATCTAAATTAATGTTAATGTATTATATATGTAATTTCACATTTTGGTTAAATAGTCCATTTATCCAAACTTCAGGGCCCAATTTTAAAAATCAGTGTCTGTAATTTTTTAAATCAAATACCGTTGAACAAAGTTACTTGTACATTTTTTACAGCTGTGCAACATCAAATATGATCAGAACTTCATAGTTAAAAATACATAGAAAATTTATTAAATTATTTTGATCACTGAGATCAATATTTCAATGTAATTTTTTCATATGGCTTCTTTTGAAAAAATAAAAGGGTGGACCATGGAATTGAAGCAATTGACTGTCAAAGGCTTTTATGGTTTCAAATAATATGATTAACCTTAGAGAAATCTATGCTGAAGAAGATGACTATCAGTCATGAGATAGTTTCGACCTATTAATATATATTCTTGTGAATAGTTTAAACTATCTATAAAAAAGGAAATCACGGAGCACTTTAATATATTTATATAAAGTGTTACAAGTAATTCATTCATTAAAAGCTATTAAACTTACTATTACCCTAGACTATAAAAGGTGCTTAGAATAAAGACATGCATAGAATGCGGTTCTTTAACTTGAGAATTGGAGTATCTCATGCAGTGGGTAGACATTGTAATCTAGCTTCTGTATCTCTGCATCGATCATCTGTATACCCATCTTTCTTACTTCTAACAGCCCACAATAGCCTACCCTTATTCCTCAGGTGCCACAAAGACTTTCCCACCTCAGTTGTTTGTGCTTGAGTTTCCCTCTGCCTGGACTGCTTGACATGAGTCCGTCTCAGTCTCCAGATCTTTGACATCCAGTGCTGTTTGCCTATACTTCCCTGTATAATACTCAGTATGCCTTTCTTTCCTTAAAATGTAGTTTAGGAGACAGAGATCATATTTGTTTTAAGCCAAATATAACAGCAGTCTACAATTTTCTAAGCTCCTTTGCTGTTAGAGCACAAGTAGTTCTCAGTTGTGAGGATACAAATTAAGCAAAAATCTGCTGTGCACTTTTTTATGAAAGCTTTTGCTTCCCTAAAAACAGACATAGATGTGACTATTCCTTACATCTTTCTGCTTTGATCAGAAGTAGGAAAAGAAGTTATCGCAGCAAAGTATGCAAAAAAGTGAAGGAAACTTCAATCAGGTTAAAGAAATGTGATGGAAGAGGACTGATATATTAAAGAGACTTATGGGTTAAATCTATGCTTTAGTGATGAATTATAAGAAAAAAGATAATGCCATGCAAGTATTACAAAAGGAGAAACACTTTAGGCAGAACAATGAAATCAGTTTGATTCATATTGATTATGAGATTCCTATAGAACAGTAAGTTGCCATTATGTCATGATGATCGCTAGGCAGTAGTTAATCTTAGCTTGAAAGCCTAAGAAATTGTCAGGTCTGAAGATACAAACATACAGGTGTCTGTTGAGAATATGGGAGTAGATAGATTCCTTTCATACAGTGCATGGAGAGTAAAATGAAAAGAAGGTGCAGGAGCAAACTTTGGGAAACCCAATATTGAATGGGCAAGGATGAAGAGAAAGAGGAAGAAAGTGAGAGAGATGGAGAAGTTATAGTTAAAGACCTAGGAAATCAGAAAAAAAAAAATTCTCAGAATGCAATTAAAAGGACAGTACCATATTTGGTGACAAAATATTTTAAGTGTTAACAATATATCAAGTTAGAAGATAATGTCAGAATGCATGCTGGATTTATTATTTAAGACGTCTGCACTCAGAACAATAGAAAAATGTATGTTACATATAAATTATTTTTTGACTGATATGCATTTGTGTACATAACTCTCTGCTTTTTCCAAAATAACAGCAGTTAAAGAGGAAAGGCCCACTTTAGTGCCTGACAGTGGACATCTCTCCACTCTGGTCAATGTGATATTAGAGCCAAATATAATTTAATTTCAGAAATCAGAAGATATTATACCTACAACTCACAACTTAAATTGAGAGCACTACTGAATATGACTACTTAGTGCTAAATAAAGAGTATATAACTCGCCAGTGTATATAACTCTATCAGGAGCAACCTACACATTCTCAGGTTACAATTTCCAGTCGTTTTAAGAATATAAAATGACAAAAAACTGCTAGTTAATATTATTGAGCTGGGAGCAGTAGCTCCCATCATTCCCTCAATATAAGAAAAATATCTCTCTATTTATTGAGGGATGTTTCCAACTTAGATTTATACAGCAAACACTAAATTTGGACCTCCACATTACATGGTACTGTAGTTTTTGTATACGTGATTATTTGGCCCTGTATAAGTTATTTTGAATTCTTATGGCTACTTCCTCTTTATGCATCACAAGCAGTTTATTCCTATAACAAAATTCTCCAACATCTCCCAAGAAGGACCTTTTTATTTTTGTATGCCTTTTCAGCAATTGTGTTCTTTATAGTTTCTTTAACTTTTTGCTAAACTTTAAAATGCATATAGAAAATTGCACATATCATAATCATAAAGCTTAGAATATTCACAAACTAAACACAACTAAATAATTAGCACCCAGGTCAAGAAATAGGATTACTCCAACACCCAGAATCCCTCCTCATTCACTTTTGGATAGTCCCCAACAAAGGGTAGCCATTATCCTGAATTCTAATACCATCTATTATTCAGCTTCTTTTTGTACTTTATATCAAGATAATTTATAATGTGTGCTACTTTGTGTTATATTTTATTAGCTCAACCTTATATTTGTGAGAGTGCTCATATTATCCTGTATAATTATAGATGATTTATTCTCATCGCTATATAATAATCCATTGTATACCGATAATTACACTGCATCTATACATCTGCTTTGACTGGTCATTTAAACAGATTTCGTTTTGTTTGTCTGTTTTATGGAAGCTATCATTTTGTTTTCTTTTAATATATTTCTTTTTGTGAGTGTTTCCCACAAATAGAGATTCCAGAAATATTCTCAAAATGGGTTTTGGTGAACTTATATAACACTTTCTTGAAATGATTCCTTCTTAAAATATGATGCTCAACTTTGGTCAATACTGCCCATTTTTCCATACTGAATAAGAGCTTTTGTTGCTTCACACCCTGCCCAAGAAATTGTAGTGGCTGTTTTTCATTGTAGACATTATAGTGAATTTGTAGTATATCTCATTGTGGTCTTAACTTGCATTTTTCTGATAACCAATGTAGTTTAGACCTTTTTATATGTTTGCTGATCTTGGCAACTTGGATCTTTTTTATTGAGTATCTGTTCAAATCTTTTGCTCATTGGGTTTATTTATTTTTTTCTTATACTATTACTTTGTAAGTGTTCTTTGCTTATTTTGAATACAATTTCTTTTTTTGTTTTTGGGTACATATACTGTGAAACAGTTTCCCACTCTGTGGGTTGCCTATTCATTCTATATATGGTGTCTTTTGAAGAACAGAACCTCTTATTTTAAGGCATTCCAAATTACCATTTTCCTTTATCATGAGTTGCATTTAAGACATCGTAATTCCTCCAAAGTGATAAAGATACTACACAATTTTTTTTCTAAAATGTTCACTTCATTGGTATTTGATTTTTGTGTATGGTGTGAAGTAGTAATCAACACATATACATAAATGCATACACATACATATATGAATATATGCATATTTAATGCATATTTAGCTAAACCTACTTACTTCAGTTTTACTTTGATAACATAAATGGAAAAAATTCTAAAGCTGCATATTATAGGACCCATTATTTTAAAGTGCCAACCTAAAACCTTTGAGGCTTTCTTACAGTTTTAACAAGCAAAATATTGCAATAAGGCAAGACCACGCTATCCTGACACCTACTATAGAGAGTTAATTACAATGAAACACAGAAAATCACACACTAACACTGCATTCTCATTATGAAGATCCTGTAATGCGAAGCTCACACAGAAAGCACTGAGCCATGGAGAAATGGAGACACAGAGGCTGGAAGGCAGAGTAGAGAGATATATAAAAGAGATCTATTGGCCGGGCCCGGTGGCTCACGCCTGTAGTCCCAGCACTTTGGGAGGCTGAGGCAGGTGGATACCAGCACCTTGGGAGGCCGAGTTCAGGAGTTTTAGAGCAGCCTGGCCAACATGGTGAAACCCTGTCTCTACTAAAAATACAAAAATTAGCCTGGTATACTGGCGCACACCTGTAGTCCCAGCTACTCTGGAGGCTGAGGCAGGAGAATCACTTGAACCTGGGAGGCGGAGGTTGCAGTGAGCCAAGGTCCACCATTGCACTCCAGCCTGGGTAACGAGCTAAACTCCGTCTCAAGAAAAAAAAAAAAGAGAGAGAGAGAGAGATCTATTTAGTGAGAGTTTTCATAAGAAACTAGGCATACTATAAAATTCATACGCTCTACTCTGTTTTCCCCACAGCAGTCCTAAATTTCTAACAAGACCCACTTAATAAAGAATATTGATTTGAAAGAGCACCAAGTTAGTAATCTAAAGATGGCAGTTCTATTTCTCAAATCCTTGTGCATAATGGATTTCACTTTATAAAGTCATGTCACATCAGTAGTCCTGGTAATATATACCCTGTAATGTTTAATGTGTTTGGGTATGAGTAGTCTCTTATAATGTCTGAAAATGTAGAAAGCTGTGGTGGATACAGAATGACAAACAATATCAGGAACAGATGTACATAGGAGATTTCAGCAGGCTTTCTTGTCCAGCACATCATTCAATAGATGGCCCAAGATATTTTTATAACAAATAACAGAAGATATAAAATTTACACTGTTTAAAGTGTTTCTGAGTCAAATGACATTGACGGTTTAAGTTACTGCAATATAACAGACACAAAAAAAGAGAAATACATTCTTAGAAAAAAACATTTGCCTCTTAACACCCAAAGTTCAATACTGAGGAATCATTAAGTTTATCAGAGATTTCTTTTAACATTTTAAGTGTAAAGATCAATTACTACTAATGCCTAACTTGCTTCGATGGGAAAATGAAAGCAGCATTTTTTGCCTATCTATATATTATGAACTTTATTAGGCTACTCATATTTTGCTCTATTTTAGACTTGATTTCAAACTCGAAGAATAGTTTGTCTGCCTTGGAGCTCACAGCAGATCCTAAACCAGAAAATATGCTCAAGAAACATATATTCTGTAGTTTTACGAAATAATAAGTAATGAGCGTATTATCTTTTACTACAGAGAGGAGAAGTTCTTTTTGGTGGCCGTATGCTTACATGTATATTGTAAAAACAAAAAGATACATTATTTTATGAATACAGAACTCAATAATTTGGAAAAATTCAATAATTCAATAATTTTTGTGTCTTGCTTGATAAAACTTTTCTTACGACAATGTAATGGCATCGTCCTGATAACGAGTAGTTTCTTGAGTATGGCAGTGGAAGAGCGGTCACCTGCTGATGATAGATATGACAGTAGTTCTCCTAGAACTTAATCTTACAGCATGGCTTTCCTAAAATCTCAACCAAAATCTCTCCTGTTTTATCACTACTCAGGATTACGTGAGCCATTTAATAATCTTTAACAAATTCCTTCCTGCTTAAAATACCTACAGTGGACTTTTTTTTTCCCAATTGTACTTTCACCAACAGTGTTTGTGGTAAGAATTACATGTAATGTATATTGTTTAACACCATGATTAGGGTACAGTCAAGGTTCAACAAAGGTTAGTGAGTATCATGATTATTGAGAAGTTCTCAAACTTACACGAAGCATGAGCTATAGTTAACCAATTATAGATAAAATACACTCCTAAAAAGTTTAAAAACAAAGTAAATTCATGGGAATTTTGAAATATGACTGGCTATCTTCTACAATTTATCCTTGTCAATTGTAACTTACTTTAGAGATGTTAAATTCAGTGTGAAGTGTCTAACAGCATTCTGCCTCACTTATAATTCAGAAAATATTAAAAACTCATTTCTGATTGCCTGCTTTGAAACAGAGTATGGAACATAAGATATACTTGATGATTGAATGAAGGAACACAACTGATCTTTGGTTGTACTCCAAGCTTATTTTTCTAAATTTTGAATTCAAGCCAGGAAGGATGCTATTCTGCTCCATCTGATAAAAGGATAAAATAAATTTTTCAGACCAGATGAAGGCAATTCAGTCCTTGTCAGTTCACATTTTAGTGTTCTTCACAATTATAGAAAATTTGTGCATAATGGGAACATTAGAATATAAGCTTTTGGTTGGTTTGTTTGTATGTTTTAAGACAGTTTCACTTTGTAGTCCAGGCTCGGGTGCAGTGGCATGATCTTGGCTCACTGCAACCTCTGCCTCTGGGGTTCAAGTGACTCTCATGCCTCAGCCTCCCAAGAAGCTGGGGTTACAGGCGCACACCACCCCTCCTAGCTAATTTTTGTATTTTTGTTAGAGATGGGGTTTCACCATATTGATTGGCCAGGCTGATCTCGAACTCCTGACTTCAAGTGATCTTCCCACCTTGGCTTCCCAAAGTGCTGGGATTACAGGCATGAGCCACCTTGCCCAGCCAGAATATAAGGTTTTGAACACCAGAGCTCTCTTACTTATTGAATCTCATGGTCTTCTTTCAGGACCTGTAGTAGTGGCTCACTTAAAAATCACTATTTTTGCCATCATTAATATCAGAGCAACAGCAAAAAGTCTACCAGTTATTGTCACTTTATGAAATGTTCATATGGCAATGCTTGAGAAAAATCGTTACAAACCCAAATTTACCTAGGGGCTCTGAGGCTCAGGGAAATTACCCACAGTTACAAAGACAGTGGCAAAACCAAACATCAAACACAGATTTGTTTAAAACAAATGTTAATGAGTGAATAACAGAAAGCACCTTTAGTGTGAAATATTGTTTTTCCTATGGCATTCCAGAGATTATGCCACTAACTGCCTTTTCTATTATTTTTATCAGATGAGCACAATGGGAATTTACTGACCATTCTGTTTCTACAACTAAAGTTGTTATGGCTGTTCAAGTTTCTCCCCTAGCTTAAAGAAAAATAAATAAATAAATAAGAATGTCCTGCTTGAAGCCAAATTTTTCTGTGACTAAGTTAAAAAGATATTTAGAAAAAAATATTTTATTAAGAAATAGAAAACTGCCAAAGAGAAAAAGATACATCTACATTGATTATGCAGATTCCATAGGGAAAAAATGACAAATATTGTCATTTTTTTATTTTTTGAGACAGAGTCTCGCTCTGCTGCCCAGGCTGGAGGTGCAGTGGTGCAATCTCGGCTCACTGCAAGCTCTGTCTCCTAGGTTAATGCCACTCTCCTGCCTCAGCCTCCCCAGTAGCTGGGACTACAGGCGCCCGCCACCACGCCCAGCTAATTTTTTGTATTTTTTAGTAGAGACGGGATTTCACCATGTTAGCCAGGATGGTCTCAATCTGCAGACCTCGTGATCCACCCACCTCAGCCTCTCAAAGTGCTAGGATTATAGGCATGAGCCACCGCACCCAGCCCAATATTTTGATTTTTTAAAACATTAAAGTATAACATAAAATAGTGAATTTTTTTTTGGAGAACTGCTGTATGTCTATACAATTTTCTCTGCAGAATATGTCAATTATTCCTAGAAGTCACATCATTTCATTAACGACAATTAAGTCACATTAGGAAGATACAATTATAAAGAGTTGGAATGCTATCCAGGTATCCCTTCTGCTCCAAAATTAATTTGTCTCTGCTTTTATGTCATAATAAAAAGATTACATTACTTCTCAGATTAATGCAAAACATCAACCTGAATTGAGCAGCTTTATTCACAAATCCTTTCAATTTGTATTTATTTAAACCATACTAAGCACTGGACTTGGCACTAAGCTCCTGGGTAAAAAAATGAATTCTTTATAGTTCCTGATTTTGAGAAGATTTATTTCAAACAAAACCCTGCAAATAGAAGAATCCTAAATAGTAATCATCAAAATAGTAATTTAAATTAACATGGAAAAGAAACTTCAAAATGCTTTTCATTTTATTGCTCTAAAATATCTAGGGTTCATTTGGATGATAATATATAGATAAGATAGTAACTGATATATTCAGCAAAAAGTTAACTATTCTTACACAAATTTAAAATTCCTCTGTGGTTGTTATACCAAATTCTTTATTTCATCAACATATTGCTTTAATATGTAAGTATTATCACATCAACAAAATAAAGTGAAGTAGTACCCACCACAACACCTATGGTAGGAGCATACATATTTATTACCTATAAATTATAATAGAGGTAATCTACTCACACATAATTGAGTTTCATTTGTCTTCTGTAATCTCTACTTAAATCTAATCTTCACAAATAAGTTATCCTCTACCTGCTTTCACTCCAAAATCTCTTACCTGATAAGTACACCTTAGACAATTCTTACATATTGTCTTTCTCATATCTAAACATTTTGTATATGGTTTTTTGTTTTTGTTTTTGTTTTTTTCCTGAGATGGAGTTTTGCTCTTGTCACCCAGACTGGAGTGCAGTGGCATGATCTTGGCTCACTGCAACCTCCCACCTCCCGGGTTCAAGAGATTCTCCTGCCTCAGCCTCCTGAGTAGCTGGGATTACAGGCATGCGCCATTATGCTCAGCTAATTTTTGTATTGTTAGTAGAGACGGGGTTTCACCATGTTGGCCAGGCTGGTCTCAAACTTCTGACCTCAGATGATCCTCCTGCCTTGGCCTCCCAAAGTTCTGACATTATAGGCATGAGCTACTGTGCCTGGCTTGTATATAGTTCTTAGATGTCACTAGATAATAAACTCCCTGAAGCCAAAAGTCATTCTTTGATTCATTTTCAAATCACAATAGTTTTCATCAAATCTAGATAAGTCAAAGACAGCTCTAGAAAATTAGCATATGACCCATTAAGGAGTGAAGAATTAATAGGGATTCTTTGGACAAAAAGTAATTGAGAATGTTTTATACACAATGAAGTAGTTTATGTTTTAACCAGTAAGGCAGTGTGGTGTTCAAGCAATATTAGCAGTGAAAATCATTTAAAATGTTATTTGATATCTTAGATATGAAAGTAGAATGCTAATAGTTAGAATAGTAACCCAAATATCCAAATATCTTCTTGTCACAATCCCATGTTCAACACAATTGGCTCTATCTTCTAAGTTTAAAGATTTTTAAATTAAGATCATGGTTTCATGTTCATGCAAATAATGCCTTCAGTAAGGGGAGGACTTGACTCATTTGAGTTGGAAGAGAAGCTTACCAGCTCTTAAAACGTGGGCAGAACTAAAAGCCAATTATAGTTAGCAATTGAATTATGCATGTGCTAGCTTTAAAGGGGACCTGTTTCACTTCTGTGACAAAGATAAATCTAAAGCAAAGAGGACAAGTTCTAAGGAGATTCAAAGTGAGGTTTTAATTTTCAGATATATTGAGTTTGAGGAGCTGGCTTTTAAAACAAGATTTGAAGCGAAAAGGCATCTGAGTGTTTGAGCTAGGGTATCTTAAGACAAAGGGAGAGATTACACATAACAATGAATTTAGATGTTGTGGAAGTATATAAAAGTTTGGATAGACTGGACATGTTTATATACTGAGGGAAAATACACTGGAAGGGATAAAGAAAAGGAGGAGATAATTGATGGACGTCCAAGGAGGCAAGCAGGAAGAAATGGGATTCAAAGCACTAATGAATAGATGAATCTTGGAATTTCAAAACTAGTCTTCTCATTTGGATCCTTGAATGAACTCATGCAGGAGCCTTCCAGTTACCTGAGCCAACGTTGTCCTTTTCTCTTAATCCAGTGTGGGTGGATGTTCTGTTGCTTATAATCTGACTCATATAAATAACGACCAAAAAATGCTTCTCTTAAAATGTAAGGATGGCTGCAGATGATGGTGAGATTATGAGCGTCTTAGAGGATGTTATAGAATCTTTTCTGATGCCTAAATTATTTCTCTGAACTAGAAAGCAAGATTATCCAGTGAATAGTGTGGGTGAGGCAGGCCTGAAAATAGTAATGGAAACATTCTAACAATTTAAAGGAAAGAAAGGAGAATAGAAGTATATGTGATAATCAACAATGAAATGTAACTAACTATAGAGTTACTAAGAGAATATCTTTCAGATTCTCAAATTTGCTTAAAACTCCTTGTCTCTTGAATTTAGAATATATACATACTAGAGCTATTCAAACTTGAAAAAGTTGTTACTCACACCTGTAATCCCAGCACTTTGGGAGGCCGAGGTCAACGATCGAGGTGGGCTCACGAGGTCAAGAGATTGAGACCATTCTGGCCAACATGGTGAAACCCCGTCTCTACTAAAAGTGCAAAAATTAGCCTGGCGTCGTGATGCTCGCCTGTAGTCCCAGCTACTCGGGAGGCTGAGGCACGAGAATTGCTTGAACCCGGGAGGCGGAGGTTGCAGTGAGCCGAGATCGCGCCACTGCACTTCAACCTGGCGGCACAGGGAGACTCTGTCTCAAAAAAAAAAAAAAAAAAAAAAAGTTGTTACGTGACTTGCTATTACTGATAATTGCACACATCAAATATTAATCAGGTAAATCATGTTAGAAAGCCTTTCTGTAATAAAAGAAAAAAATCATAATTTCTTCCAGTGCTTACATTAATTCTTTTCTCTCCTCCAAGGTGTTATTTCAATCTCCTTTTTAATTAAGAATAAGTGATGAATATAATTTATCAGTGTCTTCAAGAGCTCCTTATTGGCCTTGATTACATGCAAATCAATTACTTACTAATAATCTGTTTTTAAACAAATAGTATTATTTTTCACATTATTTCTGAAGAGCAATAGATATACTTTTAGATAATTCGGTAAAATACCATTACATAAAAAATATATATGTATATATATATATATATATATATACACACACAAAAATAGAAATATATGTGTGCATAAAATATGTGTGTATACACATACCCACACTCAGTATATATAGTCATCTTTTGGTATTTGTGGGGTTGGGTTTCAGGACCCCCATGAATATCAAAATCCAAGGATAATCCAGTCCCTTGTATAAAAGTTACGGAAATTTGTATAACTTAATGTACATCCTCTCATACTCTTTAAATCACCTCTGGATTACTTATAAGACCTAATACAATATATAAATTGTTGTTATGCTGTATTTTAAAATTGTATTTTTATTGTTTTATTATTTTTATTGTTTTGGTTTTTAAAAATATTTTCATTACAGTTGATTGAATCTATAGATGTGGAACCCATGGATACAGAAGGCTGACTGTACAGAATGTGACCATGTATCTTGGACCCAACTTTGTAAAAGAATGTTTATTTAAAATTCTCACTTTCAGATCAAGAGAGCTAAAATATATTGAAGTGTGAAATAAAAATAAATTATATGTTTGCATTCATTATACGTCTATATAAATTATCTAAAAAAAGAATGTTCTACAACAGTAAAATCAATAAAATGTGTTTTATCCATATATGGAGAAAGATAAGGCATTGATTATATTTTCATCTGTATTATTCAAAACATATGACTGAAGAACATTATTTTTGACAATCCCTGGTTATAAATAATTTCTTTGCTAAAAGTTAATTTATAAGATGAATTTTTATGTTATTGAGGTGTTCCCAGGTCACCTGGCTACCACATAAAGACTATTAAGCAAGTAGATAAAACTGTATATATTGATAAAAGAAAATAATTTTACAAAAGTCAATATAATTACAAATTGTTAGAATACTTAGCTAAAGCTCCTCTTACATAGGTATTCAAGGCATAGTTAGGTAAACTTCAAATGTGACACTCACTTATAGTAAAGTGTACATAGTTGATATAAAATTTGTACCATCTTTTATCTGATGCAGAGAAAAGAAGGAACAGGTGAAGATAAGCAATGTTTTTCTGGAAAAAAACATGAATGTTATTAAAAAGAGGTTTTAAAGGTGTTTTAACATTCTTATAGTTATGGTCTTTTTAGATTCTTTTCTAAAGTCAAATATTATTAAACTGATAAGCAATTTGTATTATCTTCATGTACTTTAAACAATCTGTCTCCTTCCTTCAAATATTATTCTCACATTAGTCTTCAAATAGGAAATACAAAAACACTGACATCATTAAGTCCCTGGTAGGTGATCTGACTACCTTTGACTTCTAAAATATAAATCATTGTTAAGTATGTAATAAGGATGAAGAAATAAGATTTTTAGCACCTTATTACAAGTTATAATTTACAGAGAGACATTTATAATCTATATGGTCTGACTCTGTGTCCCCACCCAAATCTCATCTTGAATAGTAATTCCCATGTGTTGGGACAGGGACCTCATGGGAGGTGATTAGATCATACAGGCAGTTCCCCCATGATGTTCTCATGATAGTGAGTGAGTTCTCATGAGATCTGATGGTTTTATAAGGGGCTTTCCCCACTTTGCTCTGCACTTCTCTCTCCTGCTGCCCATGTGAAGAAGGACATGTTTGCTTCCCCTTCCACCATGATTGTAAGTTTCCTGAGGCCTCTCAAGCCAGGTGGAGCTGTGAGTCAATTAAATCTCTTTCTTTTATAAATTACCCAGTCTCGTTTATTTCTTCTTAGCAGCATGAAAATGGACTAACACAATAATCCTCCAATAATCTCATAAGTATAGTTGTTGCTACTTCCATTAATGAACTAGTGACTGATATATCCAGTATCTGAACCCACACAGAGAAATTCTAAAGCCATGTCACAATTTTAATTATTTCTCACCTGTCAGACATGCAATTCTTTAATGATAATGTCCAAAGGGTTTTTTTTTTCTTAAGGTGAATTCTCAGCAGTACCATCTCTTGTTTCCTACCAATACACAAACAAGATCCTAGAGCTTTATTTGCAAACTTAATGATAAGGAACTTTGTAGAGCATTTAGTACCTTCTAAATTCTTCTCACTTCTTCTAAAATCTATCTAAACATATATAACATACTACAACATTTATTATAGTCATGATGCATATAAATTTTATATGCATTATCCATGGAACGTGCTGATAATCCAGTGAGGAAAGTTAAATAATTAGACATGAATTACAAAATAAAAAACTAAGGCACAGTTTGGTTAAGAGATTTTTCAAAAGTCACATGGATTTAAAGTATTAGAAGACGGATCTCAACCCAGGACCTCTACTTCCATGTCCTGAGTTTGATGTATGCATACAACGTATCAGCTTTGTGTATTTCAATTACAATTCTGCTACCAGTTTGCCATAGGACTTTAAGTCACACTCCCCTGGGCCTAATTTTCCACTTCTGCAAAATACATGGAACAATAAATCAACATTTCCCAAAGTATGTCCCTCGTAACTATCATTTGTGGCTGCTAATTTTATAAAAAATAGTTTCATGACCAGTGGTTAGGAATAATAGGCTAAAAAATGTTAAATAAGATTTTTTTTTTAATTGAAGAACTCTTAGGAGACTTTTCTTGTTTTTTTGTTTTGTTTTGTTTTGTTTTGTTTTGAGATGGAGTCTCACTCTGTCTCCAGGCTGGAGCTAAGCAATTGTACATCTTTCAGGAATTGATATAGGATGCAAATCCATTTGAAAATAAAAATTCCAGTACTTCACTTCCATGCCACTCTCAGTCTAGTGGAACTGAAGGCTTAGGGAGCATACATTTGAGAATTTTAAACAAGATCTTTAGATCTGATTTTATTCCAGTGTATTCTACTGTGCTTCATTGTATACTATTCTGTTCATTACCAATAATGTTACCATCTGTCCTAAACTCATTTCTTTCTCTCACTCTCACACACACACACACACACACACAGAAATACACACACACACACACACAAACAATATAATATGAGATATACTGTCATAGTTTGGAGATGTAGAAAAAAGCATAAAACCTACTACTTAAGTCTTAAACTCTGTTGATCATTTCAATTATTTAAACCATGAACTTTGTTTAAATAATACAGGTTTAAATATGGGAGGGATTTATGTATCTAAAATAATTTCCCTTTAAAATTCAATACATAAGATATATATTTTAGTATAAATGTTAAGTGATGAATTGCTTCATTTTATTTTGTCTTATTTCCCATACCACTTAAGGGAACTAACAGCAGGTGTCATTTGGTCAGAGGTCACTTCTCAGCTCCAATACTCACTAGCCTTATAATTAAGAAATAAAGGTTACATGATCTTCACATCTTTATCATTTTAAACAGATTAAAGATAGTACCTTTCTCATGCAAGTGTAGTGATGAACAGCATAGTACTTGTCACAGAAGGAGCACTCAATAAGTATTAGCTTTCACTGTAACTTTAGAACTATCTTAGTTTTTATTTTTAAATGAATCTTATATGCTTGTCATGGTTTGTGCCACAATTTGGAGTTGCATTTTCTTACAAAAATTTTTTTATTACTTTTGGTGCATATGTTGGTATGGACTTGTATAAAAACTCATGGTAGAAATGCTCTTTAATTCCCTTTATTCACTGGAATAAAATGAGATCTAAAGATCTTGTTTAAGAAGAGATGACTTGTCATGCCTGCTTATAAAATCTAGAAACTACTATTGCCCATCACCAATGACTGGAGCAATTTTAATAAGTCATTAAGAGTATTATAAGATTTTAAAAGTTTATTTTGCTTTTTTATTTCTATCCAGAACTTCCACTGAACAGGGAACTCCACATGAATACATGCAATGAGTATGCCCCCAGATCATAAAAGATTCTCCCTATAAAATGGAAATTATTTTGTCTAACATCATTCTGATTAAAATTTAATTCATGACCATAATTCAGATAAAAGAACTAATTTGTGTCTCTGAGTTAACTAGCGAAACTTCACCAAGGTCACATGATTTTAAGTAGTAAAGCGAGAGTTCAGTTTGTAATAATTTTAGACTCATCATGCTATCCATTATATATTTTCTGTGTATTTCCAAAAGTATCAATTAATTAAGTGGCACTAACCTAATATATACCTTAAGGCATAGGTTTGAAACTTTTGAATTTTTAAAAACTTTATGTTAATTATTTCAGGAAAAAAGCATTGTAGTAGATTGGATTTTTTGAAAAATTGTAGTGTCAGAGCTAATTAACAATTATGCTTTCCTCGACTATTATTTGAGTTTTCATCATTTCCTTCCAATCCATGCTTTACAGATTATAAGTGGTAAAGTTTGCAAAGTGCAAAACATGGTAGAATTTCCTGGCTTAGAATGAATATCTAAGTATTGTATTACTCACATACACAATTCCCTTTGAATCAGCATTAGTTTCAAAGTGTATGCTTTGTTCAAAAAATTTTTGCCCTCCTCTTATACGGATTTCAATTGTACCTACTTAATATCTGCACATTCTAGAAACACCAGAATTAAGGGTTTTTTGTCTTAAATTAAAAAAATTTTTTTTTTTACTAACAAGCCCAGATAATGTGGATATTCAGTTCCTTTGTTTGGATGTAATTTCAAGAGAGGATATATACTGTAAGAAGAAAAAAATGGATTCTCTATGAATAGCTGATGCAAGAGAAAAATTCTAAGATATATTTTTACTTAATTCAAAATAGGTATGATAATTATGGGATATTAAAAGTTAACAGTACGTACTCTTCCAATATAAAGTTGAGTTTCTTTATAATCTGTTTTTAAATAAGCATAGTATTGATTTCAAGTTGTGAACATACAAAAACCCATTTCTTTTAATCTTCCTGCTGTTGGTAAGAAAGAATGTGGGTGCTTTAAATACTCTTGATGTGTCTGTCACTGGCTGAATAATCGCCCCTCCTGTGCAGAATAGGCCTTTGTCTGTTGAAGATTGCCATGTTGGTTTTCTATCGACTTCTTAAAATATAAGCACCTCATCTAGGCTGCCATCTCTAGAGTGACAGATTGGGTAGATGATTCTATCACTAGATCGCACTGTGTTTTGCCATTTGAAACCAGATGTCATTTTTGGGAAGAGAGTTAACGCTTTTGTCACAGAGTATTTCTCTTGTTTCACTTAACATCTACTCACCTTTCAGTATTGAAGAAATACAAAATACAAGCTGATAAGGCTATACCCAGGCAGAGTTTTCATGCCACCCATGGCAATCTCTGCAGTTGTAAAGATCCTTCAATAATCTGTCAAAAACTGACATCACTGTGTGAAGAGCCGTTCATTTCTATATCTCATTTTGGATTGATGTATGTGCACTTTTATATCCTTCAGTTCGACGTAACATTTGGCCTTTCATGTTCTCAGTTTAAGCTACAGGGAATTCAGAGCTATTTCAAAGCATAATTATACCAATCTGCATATAAAAGGCTATATGTCCTACAGAGGATTCTATGGAAAAGCACACTTTTTCAAAGAAGAAAATTAGAAGTAATTCCCACAACTAAAATTCACTAAAGTTAATACATTTTTCATTTGATGAGGGCAGCTTTATTTTTTTTAAGCCAATAGATCAATCCCAAAAATGGTGGGGATGATTTTTTGTGTGCAAGGTCAGGGAAAGAGGAGTAAGCAAGAATTGAAAATTGAAGAGGAAGGTAAAGCAACAGGGTGTGTACATTATACATATTGGTTTTGAAAATGGCCACATCACACCAGAAAAATCAATACTTCATATTACTGTATCAGACAATAGGATTCTCACCTACATAATGTATTAACTATTTATTGCCGCATGGCAATATACCCCAAAACATAGCAACATAAAACCACAAATATTTATTATCTCACAATCTGTATGGTTCAAAAATTTTAGTGCAGCTTAGCTGGATGCGTCTGGCTAAGGACTCTCAAAGGTTGCAGTCAAATTGTCAGCAGGGGCTGTGGTCTCATCTGAATGCTCAACTTGGGAGTCTGTTTCCAAGCTCATTCATGTTGTTGTTGACAGCCCTTGACCTTGTGCCACATGGGTCTCTCCACGTAGCTGCCTCCACAATAGCTCTGCAAGGAATCCAGAAAATAATAAGACAGTATATAAGAAGTTCCTCAAAATGGAAACAATAGCATTTTGATACCCTAACGTCAAGTGTGAAATCACTTCACTTTTATCACATTGATTTTTTAGAGGTGGATTACTATATCCCACCTACATTCAGGGGAGAGGTATTTCTCAAGGCTGTCATTGTTAGGATGTGAAAATCATTGTGGGCCATCACAGAAGCTGTCAACCCTACATAAACACAGTCATGTTAAATTGCTTTAGGTACTTTTTTATATTACAAAAAACATTTCAAAATGCAAGTTCTGTCAATGTGGTTTTAAACTAAAAGTAATTCTACTACACAAATTCTGCAGTCTTTTTCCCAAATATATTGTTCTCCAAATATAATCTTGCTAGTTTTAGAAAGTTTCATAACTTGTAATTGATGAGTATGGTTACTTACATTTTTTAAGTAACAATTTTTATCTTTTTTTAAACATGACAAATTGAGATTTGAAAAAAAAAAAAAAACTCACAAATATAATTGTGTAAATTCTGGAGCTAAAAAAGTACTTAGCAGAGAAGTTATGCAGCATATGGTTATCCTAGTCCCAAACAGTAAAATGTGTCTGTATGTGCCAGCTCTTAATTATCAGCTCATTAACACTCAGGTGTCAATTGCTGGTGGCAAAGGCAATGCCCAAATGGCCTAGTTTCTGTCATGCACAGTGTAATTAAATTGACCTCAAGTATTGAAGCTTGCTAGTTGTCTGATACTATTTGGACACTAATTTCAGGCCACTATTCAAAATAGAGTAATATGGTAAATAAACCAATGCAATGACCAAAAAGTGATATTGAGTTTTATATTGTAATATAATATAATAACCTTAGAAACAATTGAATAAATAATCACTATTCTAATCTATAACAAATATAACAATGCATATTACCCCTTTGGTTTTAACATTATTGATTTAAAATTACTTTAGATTTCAAGATAATGATATTACAAAAAAAGTAAAAATAAGTTATTATAATAGTGGCATATGGAAAAATGAATTACTATTTTATTATTTTGTTTATTGATATGTAATAAAATAAATGAATTATTAATATTTTAAATTTTAATTATTAACTCCAAAATGTGATTCAATTTCAAACATGTCAGTGCTTTTCTATATAGCCCTAACAACAGCAATAAAAAATATACTAAAGAGAATCCCACATTCAAACTCTCAACAATGTAAGATCAAATTTCCTCATGACATTCTGCATTATGCTTATAAGACTTTTCTTTTTATGTCTATAGTTTATTTTCAAGCTCCCAGTTACAGAGAGGGGAGAGGTCAATTAATGCACTAACCTTTCTTCCTCCTAAAACTTTATGAATATGAATAAAAAATTTAATGAAAAAGCTACAATGACAAAAGACAAACGATTGAGGAAATAACTATGACAACATTCTGAATGTTTGGAAGTAGATAAAAAGTTATAATTGACACAGTAACTGCAGAAGTTTTAAAACCTTAGCTGGAAGCTAAGAATGTAAAGAAGAAACGTGGTTTATCCCACAAAAAATTCCCAAGGCTCAGTAATTGACAGCACAAATTAGTTCTGAAGTAGGGGTAAAAATAAGCCTAATAAAAAGGACGAAAAATGTTATTAAGAAGCAGTTAGATCTCCCAGATGTCCTCATCAACTGTGCACATGTAGGTGATCAACTATTCCCTCTGGTTAAGAGACAGGAGATTTATTATTCTCTAAGGAGGTTGAAACAGAGAGCTCCTACATTACGAAATAGCAGGCACAGTTTAATGTGCAATCATCATACCAAGAAGTTTGGATCTTGGGTCTTCTAGATTTTTTTTTCCCAATTAGTTTTCAGAATTCAAGTACCCAGGCTTACCCCTCCAGGCAGAAGACCTGAAAATATTTCTTTTGGTTATCTAACAAGACCAAGAAGAAAAATATGTATAAACATATTGACTAGGAGTTCCCCAATTAAATGTTACCCAGATTACCCTACAGACAAACATACTCAACAAGCCCTCCATATAGGGACAGAATTTATCTTCAGCACTTTAGAGTACCTACATTCTTAATTATGAGCTGACAGCCAAGTATCATAAGACATTATGAAAAGTCTCTAACATAATTCTAGGAGACACTATTCGGAAAAAATAAAATGAAAAATAAATTGTCATCAATATATTGGATAAAATAAAGCATTGCATACGCAAAGGGTTAAAAATACTTTAAAAGAGGAACATTCCAAAAACAAGAAGAACTCTTAGAATTCAAGAAAAAGTAATAACAGTAATAATAAAATAAAAAGCTCAGTAGAGGTTTGGAAGAGATACACAACAAAATACCCTAGAAAGTATATTTTTAAAATATAGAGAAGAAAAAGTAATGAAAATTGACAGACAAGTAGAGGAGGTTCAGCATCCAAATAACGAAGGAGCCAAAAAGATGTAGAAAAATAAGGGAAGAAATGATGAGAGTAATAATTTGAGAAAATTTCCAAAAGTTGAAAGGCTTGGGTTTGAAGATTGAAAGAGCTTACAAAGTGTCTGCAACATGGATGAAAATGGACCGTCAAGTTACACAATACCAAATTTCAGACCTTAATCACAAAGAGATTCTCTCACAAGTTTACAAAGGAGCTGGGGGATCCTGTGTTCATGAAAAAATTATTTACAAAAATGGTCCACTTACTTTAGAAGATGATATGTAAACCCTTTCAAAGAATCAAAGCTTAACAACAGAAAAATTTGACATGAGTCAAGCCTGACCAAGACCTAAATTCTTCAAGTGTTCACATAGAGTTTTGGTTTTTTTCATACTAGATACTGTTCACCCTTGGTGTCTGAGGCCTAAAATTAAGGCCCATTGTTATGTGTTGGCATCACTAGGAAGGCCTCAAAAAGCCTAACTTCAAGTTCCCTTCCCACTCTGCTCCAGAAGATGAGGTCTCCTAACCAAACCATTCTCCTTATCAAAGAGACCATGCACAGGCCCTGCTTATCCTGGGTTTTCTGGTAGTGGGTTTCAGTTCCCTGCTAACACAGGGAATTGTTCAAATAAGCTAATCACATCATCCCCTTGGAACCAGGGTGCACTTCTTGAAACACAAAGCTTTTCTCCCACAGTCCCTCGTTGTTCCCTTTGTTTCCAAGTGCAACCTCCAAGTGGTCCTGTGCAGAATGCAGTGTCCTCCTCTCCCAGGCTGTGAGAAGATGTGACTAATAAATTGCTGTAGATGCCATTTGTCCAGTGTCCAGTTGAAGATTCTCCATCCCAATAATCCCAGGGCAGGAATCCCTCCCTCACCAATAGAGTGAATAGGAGGCAAGTAAAATAACCTCTTAAAGGATGGTACAACCATGACCAAGGACACCTGGTCAACTTTAATTCACTGCTTTTGGATAACTATGTGATTTCATGATACTAGGAAGGCCAAATGGGAACAAACCACTAATTGGTTCCAGCACCACTTTGTTCCCTCTCTTCCCTTTCTAGGAAGCTCTTGTTTTTCTCCAAAAGAAGAATTCTTGTTAATTGACTGTACATAGGCATGACTGATGATTGGGTTTGGTCTGTTTTTGGGAAGTGTCACTGAGTCTCCTGCCCATAAAAGTAGTGACAACACAGCACCTTAAAGGTAGGCTGGTGCTTGAGTCCTACCTATCAAGGGTAAGCTAGAGCTCTCTGCTTACAGCATCTAACATAGTGACCTTCAGTAGCTGCTTGGGACAGCCACATGGATGTTAACTGTGACTGTACACCCCCAGGAGGAATATGGGATGACACATCGTCAGGTTTGTAGAAAGGGAGGAGACTGATACCCTAGAAAGAATTAAGCATGGCTCCCAGGTTGCCTTACAAGAGCCTCCTTTCAGGCAAGGGTAGCTCCTTGCCCATTTTCTGTGTAACTGTTTCCCTCAATGCATCCCATGCATCCTCCTAATTCTCAGGGGTATAAAGGTAAACATCCATGGCAGCCCATGGTCAAGGCACTGATGGAAAAATAATGAGAGAGAGTTTAGGAGCATTTCTTGCCAGCCCCTCTTAAAACAGTGGAGCGGTAATGCAACTGCTCTCCCAATGAAAAACACTACCCAAAATACTTACGCTTTTCTTAGTGTTGCTGTTTACCAGCATGCAAAAGTACTTCATTGCCATGCCTGCCTCACAGTCAAAATGACCTTAATAGATGCGGACTCCAGCACTGAGGAGACTTGAGTGGTATTCCCTGAGGAACGAGATCGCTGTCTACAGGTGGACTGCTAGGCTGCCAACATTTTTACCCTCAACCACACAGAAGGTCTGCACCAAGAGTGATCAGGAAACGGACTGAAAGCTGTGACTATTAAACTTTACGTGTTTAGAAATTCAAAATATTCTGAGGAAATTTGTACAGAGAGACCAGAGAGATTAAAAAAAGAGGAAGGCTGCATGCCTATAGTAGACAATGGTTTTGAGAATGACCTCTGGGTCATGACCCCAGAACTCTTCCATTGTGCCAAAATGTTGTCTGTTTCTCTGTTGCAACAAAGATTATGATTCTCAGCTTGATAGGGTAAAATACCCACGACACCCCTCTGGCATAGCATAGGTGTTATTTAAAACCCAACTTAAGTCTGGGGCTCTTAAATCCTGTGATGCAACCATTTCCTTGGAAAAGGCCCCTAACGTTTATGATAATTATTGGAGGCTTTCTAAAGTAAAAAGTTTATAACAATGAGCAGAGTACAGAGGGGAAAAACAATTAAAAAAGAAAGAAAAAGAAGGAAGGAATCTTGAATACAAGGGGAGAGAACAAAATTGAAATAAAGGTATAAAATTGGACCACTTCTCATTGCTCCTGTAATCTCTATACTATCTCTATACCATGGCCATAAGCTGACGGTGGACTTCTCCTTGGCCCTACACCATACATCTTTAGAGTGGCAATTTTTGGCCACATACTGGGCTTTTCTGGAAATACAGAACTCTCATAGACATTGAGCTTCTGATCCTCCATATCAAGCTGGCCATTATGCCTTGGGTCATGAAATCAGCATTCCATAAGCTCTGCATAGCTACCTAGGACTTCCTTCAACAGACTGGCACCAAACTGGATCCTCTAATATCCTCCCCCTGAAAGAGCGAGTGGCCTCACCTCTCCTCAGCCCCTTCTCTGATGCCTCAGTGCTAGAAGAGATCAACTCACTTGTGGAACTCTTGACAACCTGGGAACAACTGAGGGAACATGTTGACATACTTTATGGATCAACTACCACCATTATACATGATGGAGCTCAATGGAACTTTACTGCTTTTCATCCATTAGTCAGGATGTCCCTGATAAACAATAGGATGAAAGGGTCAGCATAACTGGCCAAACATAACGCAGTCAGTTTTGTACCAAAAGTCCAGGACAGGAAATGGCTACTTCTGAACATTTTCATAATCTCTCAATCTGTTGTCTAAGAGTTGACCCCTTGGAGGTAAAGATTCCTGAGAATCTCTTGCCCCACAGAGACACAATATAAAAATCAAGGCAACAGATATCACTATATGTACTAGGGCCACAATACAAGGCCTCACCAGAATACCTCTTATTCCTTTAAAGTTGCAAACATTATTGATAGTGACTAAGGCATTTACTTTACTTCTTAAAATAGACAATGTTGGGCTCTTGAATAAGGTACTCAGTGCAACTTCCATGTACCCTAAAGACCTTGAGCCGCCAGTTTAAGTAAGAGGCATAATGCCATCCTCAAAGAATTCCTATTTAAGCTACTAACTGGCAAATAGAACCCCTGCTATTGCCATAGGTGTGGATTAGTTTAAATCCACATCTGTATTCTCTGCAATAAATCCACACAGGTCCCTCACTTTTCTTTATTGGCCATAAAAGGGATACCACTAAAGTTTATGTTTTTGAAGATTACTTCATGCATAGCCCTCTTCACCCCGGTCAAATGCCTACTTCACATCCTAGGGAGTTTCTTCCACTGCATAGCAATCTACTTATCACAAAGATATAAACTGATGCCAAGGCTTCAAGGAGCTAATGGGGGTCTAAAATTAAGGCCCAATATTATGTGCTGCCTTGATAGCTTGTATAACCAAGAGAGCCTCAAATGCCCTAAGCCTTCTTCACTCTGCTCCCAAAGATAAGATTCCCCTAGCAAAAGAATTGTCTTTATTAGGGATCCCCAAGCCCAATTCCTTTTTTTTTTTTTTTTGAGATGGAGTTTCACTCTTGTTGCCCAGGCTGGAGCGCAATGGCATGATCTCGGCTCACTGTAACCTCTGCCTCCCAGGTTCAAGCAATTCTCCTGCCTCAGCCTCCAGAGTAGCTGGGATTACAGGCATGAGCCACCATGCCTGGCTAATTTTGTATTTTCCGTAGAGATGGGGTTTCTCTATGTTGGTCAGGCTGGTCTCGAACTTCCGACCTCAGGTGATCTGCCCACCTCGGCCTCCCAAAGTGCTGGGATTACAGGTGTGAGCCACCTTGCCCGGCACAATTCCTTTTTATCCATAAGTAGTGAGGTTTCAATTCCAGGCCCAGCCCCACAGATTTACTCAAACAATTCAATTACATCCTCTAGTGGGAGGTTGTTTGCTCTGTCCCTGAGTGCAACCCCAATGTGGCCTTTTTTGTTGTGCAGGGCCTTCCCCCAGGCTGTGAGAATATTTGACTAACAAATTTCTGTCATTCTCATCCGTCTATACACTGTTAGGTGTGCGTGTCTCCATCCCCATAATCCTATGGTGGGAATACCTCCTTCGATGGAGTGAATAGTAGGTGATTAAACTACCCTTTACATGCCTTCCTATTTTTCTTTCAATGTTTCACTAAATTAGTTAAAGTAAGTTGAGCTAACTGGGGTGGAATTATTAGGTGAAATGATGATGATTTTTTAAAATCAGGTTAGTCAGATTTACTCTTGGTGATGCAGCAGTTTGTTCAATGTGATTTCTCTGGGAGACGTGCTCATATTTGGCTGTAATTGTGCTTGTTCATTACCAATATAACATATCATTAAGAGGAATAAAAATGCCTACATTTCATTTTAATATAAATCCATAAAAGAACAGTAAGAACTGTCTTTAGTTTCTTAGGCCAAATTTAACAGTGCCTTATACGAGAGAATCATCGTTATGGGTGAACACAACAAGAACTGGAAATTTTAAAATATAAAGTGAGGTTCTAGATGCTATAATTTATTTGTATATTTTCAAATATAATTGCTCCCAAGATTTCAATTTTAAAATAGGACACAGAGAATGGAAACATAACTTGGCACAGGTGGAGAGTTCAGAGTCAAGAGAAAGGATTAGGGTGGGTTGTTAAGTTTATTGTTAGGTTCTTCCATGAGTTGCCTTATATTTGTGCCATTTTCTTCATAGATGGGATTCAGACCAAAATCTTCTTAAGGCCCTGTTCTGCATTAAAATTCTATTATCCTGTGGGACCCGCTTAAAAAATAGAAAATAAGCTTAATTGCTAGTAGAGGTTAGAAGATAGTTGATGAATATAGACTTAACAACTTGAAGGTGTTAAGACTTCTTCAAAAATATTTGTTGAAAACATTAGTTGCACTCAGATGCATAGGAAAGATTTTTAAATGTCTTTTACAATTGTTACATCTTTTAAATGTTTTATTAACATTTTCTTTATCTTTATTAGTTATTGTTATGGGTGTGTGTTACAAAAAAAAAAAGAAAAAGAAATGCCAGAAGGTTTGACTTAACCTGTGTCCTTTTTACATGGGTCAAGCCTAATTTTGGTACATATACTAGCCAAAGTTATACATACAAAAAAACTTTAAAACTAATTATAATTTACATATGATATATTTATAAAATTATTTCTAAACATGATTAATGAGAAAGTTTGACTTAAGAGATATAATTTAAATAATATTAATAACCATCAGTTATTATACAGAGAATAAAGTAGAATGTAGCATGGATAGTACCATTTTATATCAGAATAAAAATAAAAGGCCGGACGCGGTGGCTCATGCCTATAATCCCAGCACTTTGGGAGGCCGAGGTGGGTGGATCACGAGGTCAGGAGATCAAGACCATCCTGGCTAACACGGTGAAACCCCGTCTCTAATAAAAATACAAAAAAATTAGCCGGGCGTGGCGGTGTGTGCCTGTAGTCCCAGCAGCTCGGGAGGCTGAGGCAGCAGAATGGCGTGAACCCAGGAGGCAGAGCTTGCAGTGAGCCGAGATCAGGCCACTGCACTCCAGCCTGGGTGACAGAGCAAGACTCCATCTCAAAAATAATAATAATAATAATAATTAAAACCAACTGTGGAGTTGTTTAAATATAATGCAGTTCAGGCCCCACATGGGCAGCAAGCATAGTAAAATTAAATGATAGAGAAAATTAGAATGACTTTCTACAAATAAGATACCTTTCTGCAGAGTTTTTTTCCTTTACATTAACTTGTTTAATGGCAGCACGGTCCTCTCCGGCAAAGAAGAGAACATCCATCATCATTTCTCTCTCACCTTCATCAGCTGACTGACCATTAAGGTAGTGAGGAAGTACATCCTATTTGTCCCCTGAAATGCCCCTCAAGTCTATCCTCTCCCCTCCATTTTTACCAGTCCATTCTAAGTCAATTGTGTTCATTTGTTCCTTACCTAGAGATTCACAGTAGTCTCTTCTTACCCCAATGTCTCTTTTTCTTTTTTTTTTTTATTTTTCGAGACGGAGTCTTGCTCTGTCTCCCAGGCTGGAGTGCAGTGGCGCGATCTCGGCTCACTGCAAGCTCCGCCTCCCGGGTTCCCGCCATTCTCCTGCCTCAGCCTCTCCGAGTAGCTGGGACTACAGGCGCCCGCCACCACGCCCGGCTAATTTTTGTTTGCATTTTTAGTAGAGACGAGGTTTCACCGTGGTCTCGATCTGCTGACCTCGTGATCCGCCGACCTCGTGATCCGCCCGCCTCCGCCTCCCAAAGTGCTGGGATTACAATCGTGAGCCACCGCGCCCGGCCCTCTTTTTCTCTTTTCCATTGTTGCAAGTTATCTTGCTATTTAATTAATTAATTAATTTTTTTTTTTTTTTTTGAGACAGGGTTTCACTCTGTCACCCAGGCTGGAGTGCAGTGACACAATCTCAGCTCACTGCAACCGCCACCTCTCCAGCTCGTGATCCTCCCACTTCAGCCTTTCAAGTATCTGGGACTACCGGTGTGGGCCACTACTCCTGGCTAAATTTTTTTAAAATTTTTTGGAGGGACAGGGCCTCTCCATGTCACCCAGGCTGGTCTCCAACACCTGAGCTCGAGCAATCCGTCCACCTCGTCCTCCTAAAGTGCTGGGATTAATTACAAGTGTGAGCTGCCAGCCAGGCAAGTTATCTTGCTAAATCTAAATTAGGCAATTCTTAGTTATTTGTAGCATTTATTTTTATCTTTTATTGTTATTATATCTAGGACTGGGATAGACACTTCTATAGAGTGTTAAAAAATGCTTTCTCACACACACAGAAATACATCTTAAACTAAAAAAAAATCACCTAATATATCCTTTTCACTCCAAATAACAGATTTGCAGCTAGAAGCTTGCTTCCCACCTCAGCAGCAACATCTATAACCAATAACCACAGTGCTGTAGCCTTATCATATAGCTTGATAAAAAGCTATGCCAGTATTACATATTTTTGCATGTTAGTGGTGTCACCAATTTCCCCCGATTCTGGTTTCTAAAGTTATAAGTACATCATCTTAGAATTAGGAAGACACCTTTAAACGGAGTAATATTTGCAAACACTGTCATGTGAGGCCATACATCATTGTCAATGAGACAATGGAAGCAACGTAAGCATCTATGGAGGCATTCAATGAGGTGGTTTGATATTACCACATTTTAAAATAAAATTTAATATGCCTCTTAATGTTGCTTAAGGAGTATTGTACCACTTTATTTCATTCTTTGTCAGGTTAAAACTAGAATTACTTATCATTTGTTTTCATTACTTTTTTCCTTGTTTTAACTTATGTATGTTAAAATGTAACTCACACACATCTCTCATTCTCTCTGTCTTTAATTCAGTTTTGTTTGGTATAATCTGTTGCAACCATTGTGTTGTTTTTTTGTAGTCTTTGTAGCCCTGTCATAAATAAGGGTAGTTTTCACACAATGTTAAAATAAATCATTGATTGCATGGTGTTGAAAAGCCCATGCCAGCTTGTTGATGATCAAATACTATTGCTTTCCAACCAGGCATTTTGATACTTTAAAGACTAATATTAGAGGGGAACAAAAGGCAGATGTTTTACCTATAATATAATCTTTTATGTTCATATATTCTTTCATATGAGCCTGTTATTACATTTCCCAATCTCACACACACACACACACACACACACACACACACAATTTTGAGAGGAATACTTTGCCAGAGAAGTTTGAAATTGGCTATTCACTCTATTATTAATTAGGAAACACAACTGAGAATAAAAGAATTCTCACATTTTTGAAATAACATTGAGAGTTGTGGGCTTACACAATTCACCATGCCAACATTTCTTTTCTTCCTTTTTTCATGATCAAAAGAAGAGTTATTCACAATGATAGGGAGAAAATGGAGATAGGGATTGTGTTTCAGATTAGGTGATTGCAATGTTATCTAAATGTTCCTGTCTTTCAGACAGATTGGTTGAGGAGTTATCCAATGATCATCAGATGTTTTCTATGAAAAATAAAGAAGCAAACCAAAACAAAAATATCTTCATCTACACAATATTGTCATCATGGATCAATAAATTCGCTTCACAAATATGAATACTCCCTTAGAAATACCAGTTAAGTTACAGATTAATTTGAAGTACCTTAACTGGGAAATTTAAAACCTAGTTTTCATAACAAGGAGATAAAATTTTAATTGATTCAAAAGGAAAAATAAGTAAAAAGGAGATTTTAGTTATATTCTGAACACCCAAAGGACACCTCTAGGGAACAGAGCCTGTCAAGCTAAGTAATGACAACTTCAAGAAGTCTACTATTAGAGCAACTTTTAAAATTCAATTCTATTCAGCAGATACCAAATACTGCCCAAATTCATTTTTATGAAAATCATATGCAAACAAAATGATTCTGTCAAATATGCAGTATTTCCAACAAGCATTTATTTGTATGGAAATACATATTCAGAAAGGACACTGGGGTCAGATAAATATGTCCTAGTGCAAACATACACATGCATTTTTTAATAGTAGAGATAGAGGACTATTTGAGAGTTGTAAAAGGAAGTGGAGGAAGAAAGCGAACCCAGCCAGATGTGTTTTATTTCCTGTACTCCATGCCACTGATAAATGGAGAGGCAAATATGAACTGAGCTGATGAGTGGATACCAATGGCAAGTCTACTTTCATCTTGAGGTTTTGAAATTTGCACTGCTTAGACACAATTCTGTGGCAGGATAAAATTTTGAGAAAAGAATTTCTTTTGTTTGTAGACTGGATTCTATACTTTTGGTAACCAAGATCAGTGGTTAAATGTTGAAAAAATTTAATAACATATACTACTTGCATTGTGAAACTGCCATTGCAAAATTATAACTGAGAAAATTATTGCAGTTAAAGAGATCTGAACTAGCCAACTCCATCTTGCTTTAAACTCCAAGCTGTCCTTGTTTACTCCTGGGCATAGGCCAAGCTAACTTTGGGAGGAACTTGGTTTAATAGTTTAACTTTGAAACAAAGATGATAACAGGCCTTTCCCAAAACAAACCACTCTCCTGTCTGGGGACTAGACTGCCTTTGTAGGACTAACAAATTAGCCACAGGATTAGAGATTATGGTTTAGGAGTCATGCAGCTGGAAGCTACAAGATTCTGACCTTTTCTAAATTGCTTCTGGGGATAACCACACTATTGTAATACCTAAGATCACTGCTTGAGATATTATGGAGACCTTGCACTTAATCAATCAGCTGGCACCACCCAGATTGATAAACTGGTGCATCCGGTCTTGTGACCCCCAGCCAGGAACTAACAGTGCAACATGACAGCTTAACAGCTTCTATTTCCTATGATTTCATCTCTGAACCATCCAATCAGTACTCCTGATTCACTGGTCCCCCCACCCACCAAATTATCCTTAAAAACTCTGATTCCCCAAATACTCTGGAAAACTGATTTGAGTAATAATGAAACTCCGGTCTCCCTAACAGCAGGCTGTGCATGAATAGCTTTCTCTATTGCAATTCTCCTGTCTTGATAAATTGGCTTTGTCCAAGCAGTGGGCAAGGTGAACCTGTTGGGCAGTTACAAGTCTGTGTTAGAATTGTGCTATGCATTTCAGATTCATCAGTTCACCTAATCCTCACAGCAATTCTACAACTAAGTGTACTTATCCATATTTTACAAAGGGTAAAAGATTCAGATTCAGATGTGAGGTAACTTCAAAAATATCTTCCCTGTTTCCACAGCATTAAATAAGTTTAAATTTGAAATACAGATCATATGGTGCAGTGCTTTTCAAATGTTTTGGGGAGTGATTCACAGTAAGAAATATATTTTGCATTGTGACCTATTTTATACATATATCTGAAAAAAGTTTCACAAAGAACCATTTGCTTTTACATAAATGATGGATTTTGATACTTTTCTAATGTATTTTTCTATTCCATTTACTTATTTTTTATGTTATAATCTCGGGCCACTGATAACTCTCAACCACAAATTTTGATCACTTTATTATTTGACTATTTAATATTTTCCTCCAATTTCCCTGGTAATTATAATTTTCCTAAAGGCAGATAGTACCATTCATTCTTACTTTCTCTCACTGTCAGACCTCAGTATATGTCTGTAATCTAATACAATTTAATTTTACCACTGAAAATTCATAATCTTAAAGAGTCTATATTTCCCAGAAAGTGAAAATAAGGGATAAAAGGTAGTGATATACAGGGGGAACCAAGGCAACTTGTAATCATAGCTGTTAACCTTCCATTGAGAACTATCATTCTTCTGTATTTTATTCGGTTCTTTTCCACTGAATTGGTTTATTAGATGTTCAAAGCAAGAGAAACACCTAGCCACACCCTCCCCCTGGCTAACTTATTGCCTTATAAAATGAACCTTGGTCCAGATACATGCAGTTTGAACTCAAGAAAATCAGTTACAGAGAACACACATGAGATTAAGAAGCACATTTCTTCTATTACCTTGTAGTTAATTCAGACTTAAATTTCTATAGGGTAAATTCTGATTATTTTAATATTGTAAAAAGTATCTATCCCTTAATTCATATTTTCTTCTTGGAAAATGATACCCATATGGATTTTATTTTTCCTTACATTTCTATCAACTTTAAATATGAAATGCTGTGTTTCTAAAGTTTTAGGTAAAATCCCTTTCTTTTATTGCTTGAAGGCGCTCATATCTTATGTACAACCTCTATGTTAATCTTTGTGGACCCTTGGTATTACTATACATCAAAAAAAAGTTAAAAAGTAAATACAGCATTAGGTGGAAAAATATATACTTCTATGATTCATTTTGGGTATCATGAGAATCATATACAACTAAATGTCTACTTTCAAAACTATAAATATAGTGAAATCCTTTAAAACCTAGCATATGCTGCTGCAAATGAGACTCAGTTTTGAACAGATGTCCCCTTAGACCTGTTATATTAAGACTAAAATTACTAAATCAGCATTAGATGTTTTTAAACTTAGAGCCATATTTGCCACTGATTTTTATTCAAAGCTCCCACAGGCGTCAGTGGAAGATCCATGCATGGAAAAATGGCATAATATGTATCCTAGTTTTATTTATTTCATATGTATACAGCAGTATAAAATCATTTATTACATTTACACTCATTTTACTTATGTATTATTATAGCATTCACAGTAACAAACACTATAGTTAAGATTGAAACTCATCTTTTGTTATAATACCCTGTTTTCACTCACAGATAACTGTCTCAAAAATGTGTTTAGAGCTGAAATTCCCTGCTTACTTTCAGCTCTAGCATGTATGAATGTATTGGAAGTCTGAGTTCCATCATTCAGAAATTTTTGAGTCTCATGTGAAATTTAATATTTTTTGAATGATGAATGCAAGATTTTTATGCAACTCAAAAACATCTGGAGAGTAAAACTTCAAACTAAGCATGTGACAACTTTTCAAGAAATAAAAGCAATTTTTCTAATTTTACAAATACTTAAAAAATAACAGTGATTAGAAATACATGCATGCACACTAAAAGTATTAGAATTTTAGTCGTATTATTGCCTGCAATACTCTGGCGGCACCCATCTACCTGCATTCATACAGAATGCTATAATCTAAAACCTATGCCAAGATTTGAGGAAAAAAATACTCTACTGAACAGTTTCACAAATTACTGTATAAGGATTTTGTCTGACTTAGCAGAGGGATGTTTCTTGAAGTACTAACAATATATAAAATAATTTTACTACTCCATGATGTAAAAAATATGGAATTCCATTATTTTCTGTTTTTCCTTGTTAAAAAGGAACATAAAAGGATGTTAAGTGCAAAGCCTTTACCACTACAAAATTAGACTTGAAAAAGATAAAGAACTCAAGAATTTGTAACATGAAAAATATAAGATTTTCAGAAAAATCATCAAGTATACCAATATTTTAAGTATTTTTGAGTTCCTTGGGTATCAATAGCACACATAAAAATATGAGGGGGAAAAACACATGCAATGACAAATAACAGTGCTATGATCAGTCAATAACTTAAATACTTTTCTTGATCTTGCTAAACTTTTGCCATACTCTGCCTGAGTAATTGTTTTAAAGATTAACTGAGCTCCAGTAAATAATGTTTAGAAGAGAAAATGGTACAACTAATGTACAGTTGTTAAAGATTATGTTGGGAATTGTGAGATTCTTTTTCCTCCTCTTATTGAAGAAGCAAGATAGCTTCTATAATACAGAGAATCTGATGGCAAATTACAACCCAATTAACAAATAAAACAATGAGAAATTAAAATATTTAAATATTCTACTATAGTTCTTAATTTGCAATGTTTGATAAAGGCAGTGCATTTAATATCTTTATAAAATAAAATACACATATTTCCTTAATATTTGCCAAGAAAAGATGATACACATATCATTGACACTATTATATCTGTGAAGTAATTCTGATGTGATATTTAAATTTGATTTAAGATGATTTCACCAAACTATGTTCACACGTTAAAAATTAGAATTCTACATGTGGATGAAATATTTTCTAAAAATTGTCTTTTGACATACCTTTGAAACATTAAGACACTGTTTCCACAGGAAATTTTTTTTGACTTTGACTGCTCTAAAACTAACCATGTTAACAATGAGTAAATGACATGATTATTTTTTTCTGAAATAATTTATTGACGAAATACTGTCTAATACGATGGATATTATTCTTTGATGTGTATAAAATTATGTAAGATTGGATATTAGAATGACCAGATTAAATAGAAAGCCTATTCTAAAATTCCTTGATATATTAAGCTAGTAAATGCTTAATTAGAAACCTTCATTATTTGTTGGTTGCACTTTCCATTTTATAGTCCCCCTCATTGGAAGAAAACCTTTTAACCAACTTACCAGAATCATTTCCTTACTCTGTTATAACTTCTAATTTACTTTGGATGCAACAGATAATTGATTAATGACTTAATAATTTAGCATTTTATCCTTAAACAATTCTATTTGTCCCCCAAATTAGGAAGAAGTTCTGGTTTTGGTTTTGTAGATTAATGATATAATTTAAGAACTAAAATGTAAGTTAGTATAACTAGTTACTAGGATATATGAAAATAACTAATACACAAATATATAATATAAAAAGTTGGTTCAAGGGAGATTATCTACAATGATATAAAAGGTTAAATAATTAAAGAAAATGTCTTTGAAGTAAATGACTTAATATAATTACTATACATGAAGTGAGTATAATCTTATTTTCAATGCATGCAGTAAGGAAGATGGATGTGGATATTCACCCATGATTGCAAAATGATGCGTGAAACATTTTAATTAAAGCAGAGTGACTCAACAAGAAAATCATTTTCTTGTTAAAAAAAGAATTGGAACAAACAGACGTTTTCCAGTTAAATTATGTATAAACATTTCCTTACTAAAATAGTCTATCTATCATTCAAAATATTAATGTAGTAATGCCAAAGTTTAAGAAAACGTTACTGCTGCACTTAGTGAATTTGTGTGCTTTTTGTATTACATATGATCTGTTAGCTTCATATATGTTTAAAGAGACTTCGAAAGGCTGAAACATTACATACATTATTTTGATATACAAACTGATTGGAATATGATATATTAATATCTAATTTGATAACAGTCAAATGAGTGATACCAATATATCACTCTAAATGTACATATCAGGACCTAAGTGTGTGTGTGTGTATATATATATGTATTTTAAAGTTAAATCTAGGGAAAAATTCCCACTTAGGTTACATAAAATTTGGTGAAGAACATTTGTCAAATGTTAAGTTTTAG
This sequence comes from Symphalangus syndactylus, assembly GCF_028878055.3. Lineage (NCBI taxonomy): Eukaryota > Metazoa > Chordata > Mammalia > Primates > Hylobatidae > Symphalangus > Symphalangus syndactylus. Next base: position 106,749,146 of record NC_072426.2, on the reverse strand, counting down.
TCTATTCTTTAATAATACAGTGCAGCTCAAACTGTCATTGAATATACGATCAGTTAAAAATGAAGGAAAGTATTTCAAAACAGGTTTCTAATTTGAACTGGGCAAACATTTTGATATAATGTTGAAGGTTTGATATAATGTTTTAGAGGGTGAGGGGAGCTGTGACAATTCTGCTTTTTGCTTGAAAGATTATCTTATATTCTCTGATTTTTTTTCCTCTCTCGAATGTGTTCTAACAAGCCATAAACAACAGTAGAAAAAATATATAAAAGAAAGGAAAGTGCATCTTACTAAATTTAATAATTAATATTGTTGACATAAAAGTAAAAGGCAAGCTTAACTTTTGAAGGCTGACTCATGAAGAATTTTTTCATTAATCAAACACTGACTACATTTAAGCTATAAAATTTTCACATGGAATACTGAAACAATAATGTACCATGATTCTATCTCTAAATTTATTTTAAATTTAGAGATCTTTCATATTTTATAGTTATTCTTTACCAGTTCAGATGTTTCTATATCTCTATATATTCATATAGAGTTGTAGATTTTATATTCATGTGTAATTAAGTCACAAAACTATGTAAAACTATGTAAAATAAAATTCTGTGTGAGTGATATGACTGATGACTTCTTAAAATAGTAATCTTCAATTACATATTTTACATCACAAAATGTACAGACACCCAGTTTTTTTCTAACAACAAATACAGGTGAATTTATCGATTTTTTATAAAAGCTTTAAGTGATTCTAAATTCAAAGCCATAGAAATAGAATCAGACTTATGCAGATTGTTAGATAGCTTGATAGTACATAGTCAGTGCTCTGTCTGATAACATCAATAGCTACATCTTTGGCATTGAAAATTCAATATGAGTTTTTGACAAAATTTTGTAGCTTAGAGCATCATTTTCTTTTAAACAAGGAAAAACAGGGTTGAGTAAGATGAAAATTGGGAGAAAACTATTAATGATTTTTTCTTAGTAAGTTTGTCTTTGGGACCCTGAATTACCTTTTATTTTATTGTATGATGTGGACTGTATGCATCCATTTAAAAACCAACTGAGTTGTACCACATTTTAGGAAAATTATATAATATAATATATATATTTTATATTTATTTAGAAGCTTTGAAATAGTACAGTAAACACTTTGCAACACGGTGTATAAACTACAGAATGTCTTTGATATTTTGTGGGCCTTCAGAATACAACATTTTTTATAACCCACAGGTGAAAAGAACATAATCACAATTTCTCTTGTAAAGTTGGAATAGTTTGGGGAACACTTGATCACACAAAAATAATATAAAACAGTCAAGTTTAAAACAGTGATATTGCATTTATAATGCACAAATTTCCTTTATCTTTACGACTGGCTTCTCGTGGTGAATATAAACATCTAAAGGGCTCAGTGACATTTGGAGAGAGAAAGATAGATAGTGCTGTAAACAGGCACACACTGATCGGGGAGGCAAAATCAGTTGCCTCTAAAGTTTCTACAGTTCTGCACATTTCAACTCATTTCTCAGGCCTGCTGAGAGCAATTAGGTCCTATAATCGGCCATGATGACTCCGCCCGAAATCTAATACTCAGTTACACATGACTAACTGGATGGCCAAGATAATGAAGTTGAAAAGTTGATGCTTTTGTTGGTCGACTTTGTGCAAATCATGCTGCTTCAGGTAAGTCCTGTAGAATTGACTAGCATATCCTTTTCCGTGCTGTGAAAAAGAAAGAAAAATACTCTAAGAAAAAGAGGTTGACTTTTGGAGTTTAGAATTACACGTTATTGTAAAAGAAAGAATACAATTAGAAACTAGTTGTACCCTCATACCAAACACATGTGGTGTCAAACTTTTGCACTGCTAGTAGTCACAGCCATTCTGTTGTTTGGTATTCTGGGAATGATAATTTTGATATTCTTATAAATTAGTTTTGCATGGGAAATGTATATTTTATATACCAAAGATGAAATTTGTGAAGATTAACTTTTTAAAGTTATCTAAATAAAACAATCCCTACACTTTACTATTTATGCACAGAGTATAGAAAAAAAATGTGTGGCCCTTACATTTCTAGAAAAAGTTTCTAACAACATCTATAAATAACTTGTTTTACATTTAATTTCATAAACTATAAATTATATATATTAAACCAATATTTATTACAGAAACCTGTACCAGAAAGTGTTTATATAGTTAAATAATTTAAAGATGACTCACATTTTCTAGGTTTATTTAATCTCATTTATAAAATTTTAAAACCAAGTATTTTTATGGCCCATACATTTTTTAAAGTACTCTTACTTATAAGAATCATTTTTCTCATAAAGGAATTAATAAAGGCAAAGGGGAGAAAGATATTATCAAATTTGCTCGAGTTGTATAAAATATATGAAATTACAAAGTAGAATGCCCAGATTTGATTGCCCAGATTTCATAATTTTAAGTATTTTGTTTATTTGTAATGATAAATAATATTTCTTCCCTTATCCATAAACTTTGTAATATTTGACCATAAACACAATGAGAGCAGAAGTTGTATCATATCTATCAGTATCTGGCACATAACAGACATATAACAAAAATGTGCTGAAAATAAAGCTAATCGAATTTAGATTAAATTTTCATATATCTCATTAAAAGTTACAAAGTACCTTAAATAGCAAAACAATTATTTTAATCTCATTAAATGGTTGCTTTTTTAAAACAAAGATAAGAACACATTGATCTTCTCAACCTTATTCTCTGGTATTTCAACTCATTTCACGACTATCTAATTATCTATTTATCCCAATTTATTTTTCCTCAAAATCTCAGTTTCTGACCATGAAACAGTTCTTTACTAGTTCACCATTTAGCAGGCACATCAATTAAAACCATAGCAGTCGGCCGGATGTGGTGGCTCTCGTCTGTAATCCCAGCAATTTGGAAGGCCAAGGTGGGTGGGTCACCTGAGGTCAGGAGTTTGAAACCAGCCTGGCCAACATGATGAATCCCTGTCTCTACTAAAAGTACAAAATATTAGCCTGGCGTGGTGGTGGGCGCCTAGAATCCCAGCTACTTGGGAGGCTGAGGCAGGAGAATTGCTTGAACCCAGGAGGCAGAGGTTGCAGTGAGCCCAGATCATGCCATTGCACTCCAGCCTGTGAGACAAGAGCGAAACTCCATCTCAAAAAAAAACAACAAAAAAAACCCCATAGCAGTCAGGCACCATCATCAACAGAAATGAAAGTGAAAATCTACATGTATTGTGTAGTATAATAACTAGTATTGAAAGAATCAGAACATATTTTGTAATATATGATATCAAGAAGTATAAAATGAATTTGATACAATATATGGTAGCCATTATAACCAGGTCATAATATTCCAGAGAATATTCTACAAGTAAATGGAATTATTATTTTAATAGAATGAAATCCTATTTTTCTGTGTCCTTGAGTTCAAACTGTTTCATGAGAAACTTATATGTGAAATAATTCAATTAAACTTGTTTACACCAATCAGAATTGAAAATTATTCAATAAATTAGAATAGTGAAACCACCGAAGTCCAAGTTTATAAAATAAATCAGAGCAAATAATTATGGTCAACAAATAATTTGTTGTCCAAACTGGACCCACTGGTGAGTGAAAAGAAACACTATTATTAATTACAAAAGATTTTGTGCTTTCTGGACAACCCAGGAAAATATTGTCACCTACAAATAATATTACTTCTTTCAAAATAAGCTGGGTTGGGGCCTTTCCTGTTAATAGCAAAAATCAGAAAATGCTGATTTAGAGGAAATATTCTTTTCTTAGTTCAAGAACAAAAGAAACTCAGGAGTGACCTATAGTCAACCTATAAACTAATTCATTATGTCAAAAAACTAATATACTGAAAAACTACATTTTAGTATAAATTCAGAAAGTAGCCAACCTGGCATATGTTTAGAGTAATAAAATACCATTTCTAGTTCTTATGGCTTAAAAGCCATTAACATAAATATTATATGTTCACTTGATTTACATAGGATACAAACAGAAATTGTTTCTTTTTAATAAAAGAAATTATTAAAATGGTTCACAGTTTTAAGAACACAGAAGCTTAACACACATTATACTCAATATCTTAAATATAAACATAAACTTAAAAGATATCTGTTAATTGCTGCTTAGAGTTACGTGTTTTCTTTTTTAAAGTTCACCTATTGTGCTTGTTGTCTGAATAATATAATCACCTTTTATTAAATTTACTTCCTCCCTCCTATGCGTTAATTCAGCAATGCAGATTTGGATAGGACAAATACAAGATCTGAACTTAGATCTGATCTAAGTTCTGAAGGTCAGAACTAATTAGATTGAGGAAGGAAGATTTCCTCCATGTCAGAAGCTAATCTTACATTTATGAAGAGTTATCCCTCAGTGTCTGTGAGGGCCTGTTTCCAGGTTGCCCCCAAAATCGGAGGATGCTCAAGTCCCTTATAAATGGCCTGTAGTGTATGCATATATCCTATGCATGTCCTCCTAAACATGTTAAATTATCAGGTTACTTACAACATCTAATATAATGCCTAATACCAGGCACATCACTTCATTCACATAAATTCAAGGTAGTACTCCGTGCATGGCAAATTCAAGTTTTGCTTTTTGAAACTTTGTGGGACTTTTTCCCAAATATTTTTAATCCACAGTTGATTGAATCCACAGACAAGGAGCCCAAGGATACAGAGGAGCCAAAAATCCTGCCAACCTAGAAATGGTTTATACTATTACTAAAGTTTTAGTCACACCCGCTTTATTTCAAAACTTTTAAGAGTTGAGTTTAAACACTGAATAACTATTATTCTTGGCTGGGCACAGTGGCTCACGCCTGTAATTCCAACATTTTGGGAGGTCGAGGCGAGTGGATCACTTGAGCCCAGGAGTTTGAGAATAGCCTGACCAACATGTCGAAAGCCCGTCTCTACTAGAAATACAAAAGTTAGCAGGGTTTAGTGGCACAGGCCTGTAATCCCAGCTACTCCGGAGGGTGAGGAACAAGAATCACTTGAATCTGTGAAGTGGAGGGAGGTTGCAATGAACTGAGATCCTGCCACTGCACTCCAGCCTAGGAGACAGAGCAAGGCTCTGCCTCAAAAAACAAACAAAACCTATTATTCTTTTAGAGTTGCATGGGCTAATGTTGGACAAGTAGCAAGCAAACATTATCTGACCCTCCCCACAAAAAAATATTAATTGATGACATATTAGAGCCAGTACCAGGACAATTATTCCAGTGTTAAGTAACATGGCTATACATTTGCTGATGCATTTTAGGTTCAACAGAGTGAGTCCAATACACAGAGAATCTCTATGCTTTCTAGTATGTTCTATGTATGTTTTGGAATTATCAAAGCATACTCGGAGAATTTCTTTTTCTTTTTATTTCACAAAAGCATTTTTTTCTTGTGATGCATCAGCATGTAGGGAATTGGTCACTTGACAGGTAAGAAGGTTTTATTTTCAATTAAATGAAATCAGAAGTAATAGGAAAAGGACTGTGTTCCTTCTTAATTTTATTCATTTAGTGCATTTATTCTCCATAGTGAGTCATAAATGCTAGATTAAGACACTTATCTTAATATCTAAACTATAGGTGAAAACATATCCTTAACGGAAAAGAGATTCTCAAATATCTACCTTCTCATAACTTAGCACAGATATAATTTTTAATAAAAGTTCCATGGTGTATATTTTTCTTTATATTGTGGAATCCTATTTTTGCCCTTTATAATTTGCAACTGATATTAAGCTATGAGAAAAACTAAATACTTAAACAAATTAAAATTTTAAGGTATTAAATTGACTAATGACAAGACAAATGACTGTCACATGTATGTTGCAGAAATAACTGTAAAATGGTCAGTACTGATATACTGTTCATTGCATGTAATTGCCTGGTAAAAATTATTTTATATTATACATTAAAATATCAATTTAATAAATTGAATATTCACATGGTCAAACTTGCAAAAGAGGAAAGAAAATACCCTTTATACTTTATGATTATATAAACCACAAAAATTAAAGCAATACATTAAGTTTATGAAATAATCTATTTCTGCAATTTAAAGAAAGGACACCCTTCGAATATCCCTGATGCCTGAGACTCTCCACTACAGTGAAAAATTTCCAGAGGCTGAGATCAGTAACCTACTCCAGAGCTTATTCAAGTGTTCTGTAAGCCTCATCATCAGGACACTTCTTTACATATAAATGCATGTAGCGTACAAGAACTTGAACAAATTACTCCCTGGGGAAGTCAGAAATATCTGCTCTCTGCTCTATGTAAAAGCACATCACACACTTCAGGATAGTTTTAAAGTGAGCCTCCATTAGAAATTTGTACAGTTAAACAATCCATTTCTTGACTTTCCTCTGTCTTATTCTTGAGCCACGTTTAACGGTTCCCTTTAAAATACTTTTGAATTTTTTTTTTCAGTTTAACCTTATATCCAGAAATGAGCACAGTAGTGTTAACTATTGAAAGAGGGTAACTGCTTGATTTTTCACTTGCCTTCCATTTGAACACTCATATTTGCTTTTATTTTTGAAAATATAGTTGTATATTGTTTGGATTTTAAGTCATATCTTTATCTCCCCAGAAATTATGAATAGATGAAATTCTAAATTTAAAAATATATATTTTTATATTTATTTATATGTGTAAATATATAAATATATACGTATCTAAATGGAAAAGTTAAAAATGATTACTCTGTTTTTAGATATCTTCCTCAAATCAATTCAAATAATAATATTCAAAGTGTTTTGTCTATAGAAGTTAATATACTATCACTAGTTTTTGTTATAGTTAAAAGCACTCTTCATTCATATAATTAATTAGAAGTATTATTAAATCAAACAAAATTGATTTACTATAACTGCATCTATTCTCTTAATAATATGAGAGGTAGTTGACATAGTTGCAGTAGTCCATTGGGTAGATATTTCCTGGTGAAACAGTTGTAAATGTACTATTGCCTTGTAAGAAGGTAGTTCTCATGTGTAAATATATATATTTACACATATAATATATACAAAAGATTTTATATATATAATATATAAATACATGTAAATAAATATAAATATATATTTATAGATAATATATAAATATATGTAAATAAATATAAATATATATTTATAGATAATATATAAATATATGTAAATAAATATAAATAACTTATTTATTTATATTTATATATAATAAAACTTGTTTATGTATTTATTTTTGAGACACAGTCTTGCTCTGGTGTGCAGTGGTGTGATCCTGGCTCACTGCAACCTCAGCTTCCTGGGTTCAGGCAATTCTTCTGTCTCAGACTACCAAGTAGCTGGGATACAGTTGCGCACCACCACGCCAGGCTAATTTTTGTAGTTTTAGTAGAGATGGGGTTTCACCATGTTGCCCAGGCTGGTCTCGAAGTTCTGGCCTCAAATTATCTGCTCACCTCGGCCTCCCAAAGTCCTGGGATTATAGGCATGAGCCACTGTGCCTCGCCAAACTAGGGTTCTTAATTTTAATTCATAAGGTTCATACTCTCTTAGATTAAGTTTGCTTTTTTCCTTTCATCAGACAGAATGCTTTAATGCTTTTTTATTCTATTTTGACAGAGATAAGGGATTATAGAACATAGGTGGAAAACAGGAGTTTGGAGACGGTAGTATTATAATATGTACTATATGTAAACCTTATTAGTCCTTTAGAAAGAAAATCTTGTAAAATAAATGACTCAAACAAAGCTTTAGACTATTAATGTGAGAAATACATAGTAAAGGCAGGTATTTATTTTTATTTTATGTGTATATCAAATACTTACAACATAGTTTGCAATTAATAGTTATTAAATTAAAATTTAAATCCAGGGATATTTAAAAATAAGAAATTGACAAACACAGTTTTGTGAAATAGAAATATACATCAATGAATGAATAAAATGTATTATTTCAAATAGAAGAGAGAAGCATGTTGAGCACAATAATTGTCTCATAGACATTCTCGTTCTAGCAACTCTGGCACCCTTAAATAGTTGGCCATCTCTCCTAAAATTCTAATGTTACCATTGTGAAATAGACTATTTACAACTTCAAGCTATAAATTAGAAATGGATCCATCCTAATTTTCTGACCTAGCAGAGTGTGTGCAATGAATAAATTTATTTCATTATCTGGGAGATACCTTCCAAATCAAGTAGAGTTGATACACTGTGAAAGGCCCTAAATTTACTACCAAGAGAATTTCAGAAATTAGTATTGATCAGTGTTTATTTTTAAACCAAATTTCATTGCTATGCAAAGGACTTAACAGCTTTAAAAATAGGAGCTTTTATTTGTCCAAAAGTGTACTCCACAAATACAATGGTATACAATTACCCTCACGTAGCTTTGTATGACAAAGTGAATCCACTGAAACATTACAGATATTTTTTCCAGATAGAAGATCAGTAGGCACTGAGAAATTTCTATATATGTGCATGTGCATGCATATATGTGTATGTGTAAATCAAAACTACCTTCTCATAAGGCAATAGTACATTTACAACTGTTTCACCAGGAAATATCTATCCAGTGGATTACTGCAACTATGTCAACTGCCTCTCATACTATTAAGAGAATAGATGCAGTTATAGTAACTCAATTTTGTTTGATTTAATAATACTTCTAATTAATTATATGAATGAAGAGTGCTTTTAACTATGACAAAAACTAGTGATAGTGTATTAACTCCTATAGACAAAACACTTTGAATGTTATTATTTGAGTTGATTTGAGGAAGATATCTATAAACACAGAGTAATCATTTTTAACTTTTCCATTTAGATACAAGAATTGTCAGTACTCTAAAGATCTATTTTTGAAACTCTAAAAAATTAAACTTTTAAATTAAAATATTTGTTTTAAAAAAGCCAAGACAATGTACTAGCATAGAATTTTGTAAAATGTTCTTGAACTTAGTTCAAATTTCTCTAAAAATGTGAAAAATTATGTTTTAGAGCATAATAAATTTTCCCTCAGGAAAAAAGTAACAGGATATGACCCTAACCTGGGGCACTTTGGCCACCATACCAGTCTCTATTTGACAAACAGAACACCATCGCCCAATTAGTATCTCAAAGTAAAGTTTGGAGACTGAATTATTTTTCACATGTTCTGACGCTATGCTGGTGTATATTTAGGAAATGTAAATATAACTTATCTTTCTCTGCATGTTTATAATACCATTGAAAATTTTTCTGGAATTCTTCATCACAGTCCACTAAAATATGGAAATTGTGATTTGTTCCAGAAATATTTGAAAATAGCATTATTTACATTATCAATGAAGTATCCTTAAAATTTATTTTGAAGACAATTCACTGAGTTGTATCTTACTTTAATAATAACAAATGATACTTTCATTTAAGTTACTTTATAAGTATTATGTGTATCTGAAATTCCAACAAAATATCCATACTTAAAAAAATACATAATTCTTTTTTTTGAGAAGTACAGAGCTGATAATATTTAGTGACATTTAGACACTTACTTTTCAAGCGTTTTCCTTCAAAACAATATTATAAGAAGACTAAATTAGCACCTTTCCTGTGAGGTTGAAGTTAGCATTGATTTTCAAAACAGAAGGCATGAAAATGCTGAATGGGATTGGTCATTCCTAACTACAGGAATGCTGTGCTTGTATAAACCTATTTGCACCTACCGTATCACAATATTTACTCCAACTACTTGTGATGTGCACAACTTCATCTTTTATATGAAAATCAAGTATAAATTCCAGCAATGTAAGATGAGAAAAAAATACAAGTAAATAATAAGACCTTCATTAAAAAATATATAGCCATGTAGCTAAGGTATTAACCATCAATAACCTATTTAAAAAAGGGTAAAGTTTCAAAATAACTTAACCACAACCCAACAGATCTAAGAAATGTAAACAATTGGAAGCTCTGGATTGGTAAATATTTCTAAACAGCCTATTCAAACATATGTTCAAAGAAGACACAACACATACAACTTAGAAACAGTGGGTAAATGTATGGCTATTTACATACTTGAGGATCAGATTTCCCCTAACATAATTCAGTTACTTCTATGTCAAGGCAAATAGAAGGTTAAAAGCAGGAAGGGCAGACTAAGAAGGAGGTTAAAAATGTTCACACACTGAAAACTGGCCACAGAGAAGAGATACAGAAAAAACAACCCTGCACTAAAGCACCAAGACTGTACGTTCTGATAACTCCTTGAGTTGGGTTGCCAGAAAAAATACAGAGTGCTCAATAATCTTTGAATTTCAGATAAACAATGAATAATTTCTAGTAGCTGTATGTCCCATAGAATATTTGGGTGCTAAGTATTTTTTATTTGTTAAGTCTGGCAATGCTGTCCTCAGGGCATCTACTTCATGATAGCACAGATGACACTACCTACCACTAAAGTCAAAAAAATGTTACATTGCGTTTTTAAATTATAATATAGGACTAGTTCGTATAAAAAGTTATCTATATGTTTCCATCAAAATAATTTAAAATTAAGGCATGAGAGTTCAGAAAGAGATAAAAAATTATCTAGAATATAAATTTTTAGTTAATAACTAATTGTCCGATTATTGTATAATCTTAACTGTTAAATTATTTCTTTGTATTATGATTGCATTTTATCCCTGTTTTTTGAGTAAAATTTTTGTTTTTGTGAGATGGATATAGCATATTAAATAAATATTATTTCTTCTTGGCATAGTAGGTATAATTTTTAATTGCCTATCCTAAAATGAAGGCCTGGGTACATACTTTAGTTTTAGTTATACTCTAGAAACCCATTAAACCACCTCTTTTTCTTCCTTTCAATTTACCCTGTCATCAGATAATTAGAGATTTGAAAACTGATAAGCAATGAATTAAACTTAGCTTTAAAAATATCACAAAAATGCTAAATTATTGAAACAAGATAATATCATGCTCGTTAAAGGTTAAAATTTATTTAATTAATTCTAATTAGATGCCAAGATTTAGATCCTTAAATCATTATGTTACTTTTGAAAACTTTAAACTTGGTGTTGAATTAGAGATCATCTTAATTATTATAAACATTTAATTACATAGTGAAGTAAAAATGTTGCATTTATATTTACTATTTATGCAAAGTATTACAATAAATTTAAATAAAAGTTCAAATTTTAATTAATCAATCTTTCTTGGGGCCAGTAAAGAATTCTGTTTAAAAAGTTTTGAAAATGTATACTTACATATATGCATTATCATTAAACTATCACAAGTGTACAAAACTACCTACATATCTCATAATAATGTTCTCGTAAAGAAAGCAAAATTCTTCAACATGATATTAAAAAAACAGCATCTGATGTACCCATTCATTACTACAATGCCATAAAACAAATATAACTTATGTAATAATGACGATAAGTAAGAATGCCATATACATACAAACTGTTACATAAAAACTTCAGAAACCTGAAGGAAAAGTCAGATGAATTGCCTCCAGCCGTAGGTGTCCAGTACTATCAACAACCTCCTGTTCATAATATTATACATATCCACAATGGCTCACCCTTTATATTTAAGATTATCTTATATTTACTTAGTGTTTACATATACGTTTTCCAATGATACGTGGCAGACAATTGAAAAGACAATAGCTTAGTGAAATTAGCAGGGAGTGATGGTGAAACATGAGCTTAAAGGAGTTGTGAAAGACAAAGTGATATACCAGAAGAAAGAATAAAAGAACTAGTATAGTTAAGGCCAGAATAAAAACAGAAAATTATGAAAATTTGAAATAAGATAAAATACAGTGGAGATTATTTAGAACTGGAAATGTTTAAGATTTTTTGTTGTTTTAGTTTGCTTTTTTTAATGTCATTCAGAGACTACTGTAATTTTATTATTTATCTAAGTCAGAGTAGAGGCCTAGACAAACTATCTTGAAGAAAAAAGAATTGCACCTCATTTCCATTCAGAATATTTCATTTATTGACTCATTGATGTAGTCTATAAGCATTTATGAGCATCTACTTTGTTCCAGACACAGTTATGGAACATGGGACCCTTAAATGGAGCAAATGATTCAGCTCTAAAAGATTTTACAGTCCAGTGGACCAACAATTGTTTCACAGAATATTCTAAAGACAGCAATTATGTATGAGAATCTATAAGAAGTTACAGTTAGAGTGTCTGTATCTCAGTGTCTGAGAAGTCTTCTCATTAAAAGTAAAATAAATTGAATCTTGATTGATGAATAAGAGACGGTCATGCAGATGAATGGAGAGAAAAGCGGGTTTTCAGATGAGAGAGGATGCCAGAACAGAATGTATAAACACACAAGGGCTTGAGAAAAAGTATCTATGAAGAAGCTGACAAATTATTAAATGACGTGAAACAGAAATGTAGGCAGAGCTTAAGTATAAAAGTCTTTAAAAACTGGAATAAGTATGAACGTTACTGTGGCTTCAACAGAGAGTCTCAAAAATGTGTTAAGAGAACATGAGTCAAATGTTTTGTAGAAATAGTCTAATTAGTTAATATTAAAAGCTAGATAGTAAAAGACAGGAGTCCTCATTGATTTTGGTAAGCTAGTCAGAAAGCCCTGGATTTGAGGAACCCAAAGTATACGCCTGCCTTCTCACAGAGCCCAGTGGGAGAACTCAGGGTTAATACTTTCCATATCTGGAAGTAGTTTGCATTCCATTACTCTAAATCTTCAAAATGTAACAAAACACTGCACTCAAAAAGACTGCCTGGCTACTTTGTGGCCAACTCAATTCTAAGGATGACTGTGAAAGGAAAAAAGTGATGAAATGAAATGCTTAAAGAAGGGATTCCATGCCACTATCTCAAGCCTCGGGTAGTGTCCACAGCAACAAAATTTAGGAAACCTATAAAAGAGTACAGGAATTTTTTTCCATAACATTCAATGAAGAAAAAATAAGGCACATAATGATCACAGACTAATATTGAATTCACTTTATAACTGTGAGACTGAAACTTTTTAAAATAAATAATTGCTTCTAGGTTTCTTCTTTCATAGAGAGACACTCACAAGTAAAACTTACCCTAGGAAGATCTCATCTGCAACTCACAGAATTAGTGAAGACACATGGATAATTTGAATTATAGCATTTCAAATAACATATTTCAAGTGATTAAAAGTAACATACATTTGATTAAATCTTTCCTATGCAAAAATAACCCCTGCTACATTTCAATTTACCAGTATTTTAAGTTATCATCTTTCCTCATGTCTATTTTTTGCTTCCAAAAATTTTAATTAAAAAAAAAAGTCCAGGCAGGGTGGCTCATGTCTGTAATCCCAGCACTTTGGGAGGCCGAGGCAGACTGATCACCTGAGGTCGGGAGCTCGAGACCAGCCTGATCAACATGGAGAAACCCCATCTCTACTAAATATACAAAATTAGCCGGTCTTGGTGGTGCATGCCTGTAATCCCAGCTACTCAGGAGGCTGAGGCAGGAGAATCGCTTGAACCCGGCAGGCAGAGGTTGCAGTGAGCCAAAATAGTGCCATTGCGCTCTAGCCTGGGCAACAAGAGTGAAACTCCATCTCAAAATAATAATAATAATAATAAAAAGAAAGCACACTGTTTTTTTGTGCTGTCTCAATAAATGTTAACTACTATTACTTTTGGTATAATTATTCAAAACCTGTCTTGGTCTATCCAAAACAACTTTCAAATCTTAACCTTCACTATACCTCTGGATATATCTGATAGATTGGACAAGTTAGAATATTTACTTCTCCAATTTATTATTTGCTCTCTAATTCTGCATTTTGGTTCATGCACTTTCCTGCTCCTAGAATGCCCTTGGTCTCTATCCATTAAAAATCACACAGATAGTGCTTGAATAGTGGCCCCAAAGTGAGCTCTACGAATTCTTCCTTGATTATACTGTAAGGAGTCTTTCCCAAAGATAGTCAAAGATATTTTATTCTAATAAATTAAATATCATGTTCCTCTGTTAATGCGATGAGAAACCTATAGACTCATTGAAAACTAGTGCATTTTGATAAGAGGAAAATGCTTAATTGCAGGTGACTATGGCAATTGCATTTACAAGCATATTAGATTAAAAAACAATTACATTTGTTTAGTATTTAATTTCTTCCATTGCTAGAAATAGCAATATTAAATGCAAGAGCTTTATCATTGTATAAAAAATGAGAAATTTTTCTTTTCATATGAGAAATAAACATAAATGAGAATGATTCTGAAATGAAATTGGGCACTAAAACTTAGCTGTTAGGTCTCTTGTTATTTGGGCAAAATAGTGATGTACATGCAAAACCGATGTAGAAGGTAGAAGACAGAAACACATAGAATCAAAAAAACATGAGAATTACACAGAGAGCCCAGTGAATAAACTACAAGCTGAAACTAAAGTTTGGGTGGTTTCTTAGGTGTTTTTTCAAAGGGGTTTGTGACACTATTTGTTAGTTCTGTATCACTTTGAAAGACAAAGGTACAAAAATACAAATAGAAAGCTGATTGAGAGAATCAGGTTTATTAGATAATAAGATTTTAGAGAAGAACAAAAGAGGCAAAAGTATTCCTAGGCTTTTATGTGTTCAGATACTGATCTGTGACAGATATATATATATATATATTTGGTATATGTTACAGAAAGACGTAATTTTTCATATTAACAGATGGCTTTCATTTACTTTGATCATTTTAGGGCATCTGTCTTTTACACAGGGCTATCAGAACTCTCTAGGATAACAATATTTTGTATAAGGCTAGAATTTGCACCAATATGCCAATACAATTCTCTAAACATAGATGAGTCAAATTTAGATGGTCATTGATTTTCATTATTTTAATTTTTTTGCCTGAGCAAATAGAAATCCTTTATTTTTCTACAATTATCAAATATAACATGCTACTTCCTATAATGAAATAAAAATCTGTTGTTTGAAAAATGAGTATTCTTCAGATTTTCACTGTTGTACATAACCAAGTATCTTTACTTACTGTAAGCATACAAGTTAAGTAAAATAATGAGAATATGAACTTTTAAAAGTTATAATCATGCTTTGTGATTAACACATGAAATAAACAAAGCTTAATCTTTGCTGAGCATTATGTATTTGGTTCTATAATATCTGTTCCATTGTTTTCTTGGATGGAACAGAAAAATAGGGAGACTGTACTTTTAAAACATGTATTATGTCAAAGAATATATATACTGCAGATGTAAAATAGTGATATATTGTGAAAAGAACATTTGGAGTCTGATTTTTCTCTGGGAGTAAAAGAGAGCATAATTAGTTCTCTTTAAGCCCAGAATTGTAATTTTGTCCATACTCACGCTGATGTCATTGTTCCAATTTTAACTGAATATATGGTTGCCTTGAACACTTAATGAGTGCTTCTTTTGGGCAGGCACTCACTGCTTTAAATATGTTAAATAATTTAATTTCCACAATGAGCTTTGGAGGATGCATGTCACAGATGGGGAAAAGGAATTATAGGAAGGTTAAAGAAAATAGAGAGGTCCCACAGCTAGTATCTGGCTGGGTCAGTAGTTGAAACCTGGCTGACTGATCCCATAACTGGTGCTCTTCACCGCATTGCTTCTCTGATGCAAGAACATGTACAAAGGCCACTCATAAATCCATAGTAGGCTATAAGTTCAAAGAAGGTAAAGGCATACTTGGAGAACAAAATAAAAATGGTATCTTCTAAAATTAAAAGTTACAAGTTATAATAAAGTCAAAATGGTAAAATTAGTGATGCTTACGGAAAACCTATTCTGAAAGCAGTAAGAACAGGGTATGTTTCAAGCATGTATTTACTAAGTATACCACATCCAACCAGGTGAGCAGGTTGTGCTTCAGGCACATTTTAAAGCTGAAAACTTTTCAGGAGTAATCCAATATGCCCAAGGTTGGTTTATTCATTGCTAAAAATCTCAAAGGAAGAACTGATTTGCATAAAGTTTGGAGAAGGGAAGGAGGATACAATCATTCAAAACATTTTTGCATTTTTTCGTGTTTTGCATTTTTCAGTGTTTCCAGGATGACCCAGAGCATATCACACTGAGATAACCTGATTGGAATATTTTTATTTGTGCAGTAGGTACAGATCACTTAACATCAAACGAGGATGCATTGGGCTATGTGTGGTCACTAGCAATTAAGTTGATCTAATTCCCTTTACATTATCAACCAGAATTCTCATAGTATTTTTATTTTTCCTATGGAGATCTCTTAAGAGTATTTCAGTTTATTTGGCTATTATATTGGTATTTTAAATTAAGATAATAATCTTATTTCCATATATCAGCCTGTGATGAGTTCATGAAACATAAGCATTTTCCTATGCTCCAGGCCACGAGAACATTTATATAATCTAGTTCTAGGCCAAACAAAACTGAAGACCACTGTGCTTGGAAAACAGTTGTGCCCAACAATGAGTTTTCTTGAATGTGGGTCACACTGTTCTTGTCAGTAGCTTGGGAAGACTTGCTTAAAACAGTTGGTTAAAAAGTTTTTACAGTTTTAAATTGTTATGGTGCTTCTTTACAATAAATACTACTACTAAAAATAATAGGGCCAATTGATGTCCCTTTGAAATTAGAGAGGAAAGTAAGTTAAATGAGAAGAAACTTAAAAGATTAGAAAAAAGAACACAGACTTAAAATTAACTTTAAAACAATACGATATGCCTTTGTAACTACTTTAGGTGTTTCCTTGAAAAAAATAAAGGTAATCTTTCTCTATATTGGATATATAAGCACACTTTTTATAAGTATTATGAAAACAATTTCTATAAAAATTACTACAAAGAAAATGATTTACATTATCAAGGAATATGTTACTAGATTTCAAGCTCAGTTTTAACTGTGAGAGACAAATATTAAATTATTCAATGTTAAGTATTTTCTAAAAATAATTCTAATATAAGCCTGAATTTTTAATGTTTGTAATAATTTCCATAGGAGTTAATATTATGTTGTTATAACTTGGGAAATAATTATCTTCACATCACTCCATAATATAACTTAAAAGTATAGATTTCCTCAATCATTAGCTTAATTCAAGCTCTAAGAAGTTAGAATTCACTCCAATCCATCAAAAAAGGCATTTCTAAATTGTCTAATACCAGTCATTTTGCCTATATAAAATTATGTATATTTATATAATAATATAAAAATTCATAAATTGATTCTAAAATTATTTACTATAGCCTATTTCACAGGACATACTGTGATCCTTGACAGAAGAGAACTGTCACCTTGTAACAATTTACAAAAGTGATGTATTTATTTTGTCTTATTTCATTTATTCGTGCCTGTAAAATGGACACTCAGTAGGTAGTTACTTCTGTTATTATTAAATTTAGTATTAATGTTTAGCCAACATAGGTTTTCCATTTGATTATTTTCTCTTTCATTTTATTTTTCTGAAGTGTATGACTAATTCATGCTTCCACATTACCAAGCTAGGATGTATTATAATTTAATCTCCAAATATCAACTCCAGATAGAATAATTATATATGGCATATAAGATCTGCTTGCTATATCTTCCAAAGTGATGAAGAAAGCATGTATTACTTCTAGGTTTAAGGGTAGTAGGCAATTATGACTTTGGATGATTAATAATAGATGTTTCATTTTTATTTAATTGTCAGCTGTTCTATACTAACTGTCATCATGGATTGCCTTAAACTTGAATAGAGGATGATGTGATACCAAAAGTGAAAATTCTCATTAAAGCCAATGTAGTAAAGAGAAGACTCAATATCAGACAAGGTTAAGATATTTTTCATCTAGAGTCAACTGACTTCATTGTATAATAATAGCTTAATGTGTAAGCTATTATTACATACAATATGAAGCTTTAAACCTGAGAGTTATGATGCATACTTTTTAATATACACAATCTATGGTATTTACTAGATGTGTATATATTTGACATTTTCATCCTCAGCATTTATACTCTATGCATCTCCCCAAATCTCTTTCTAAAACTACAATATCTTTGTTCCTGGACATTTCATTCACCATTGCAATTCAACATGTGAGATGAGAAAAAAAAGAAAAAAAGACTTTGAGAAACTAAGTTTTTTTCTTCTAAAAAATTCCAAAGAAAGAAAAATAAAAAGTCATTCCCAGAGAAACAGGAAGGGAGGGAAATGAAACAATGACTTTTCAATTGTCTCTTCTTCATCTTCAAGTAAATTGAACTTTTCCCTCCTTTGCCAGATGCAGATGAGGAAAGGCATTTCGTGGGAAAATACAATGCAGGGCTAGAACGTGGTATTTCACCAAATCACAGATGGCATATGCTATGTATATCGTTTATAAAGCTTTCTAGGTAAAATGTTTCCATATCCCTCAGGAGGAAGAACCGATGTCAAGGTTAGGATATTTCCTGTAATGTGTAATTTAAATCTCACAGGAGCTATATAGATACATTTCCTCTTTTCTGCTCTCCATAAAGACAGATTAACTGATTACCATCTTATCTGTGTAGCATTTGTTTAAATACTTAACATTTATTATGTCACCTCTGTACTTTTCCTCTCAATTCACAATTCCTTGAGCCATTTAAACTTTCTTCAGATACGCCATTTCCCAAAATGTTAATCTCTTTACTCTATTTACAATTTCCTTTAAGCATCATAGTCCACAATTTGTCACAATCTTCTAATCTGTGTTCAAGGAAAAATGAAATACAAACATCTCAATTTTTCTACTTTTTTGCTATTAGATGGTATTCAAGTTAATATATTTAAATATTTGTTTCTATAAAAGCCAAAAAACACATGAAGAAATGCTCATCATCACTGGCCATCAGAGAAATGCAAATCAAAACCACAGTGAGATACCATTTCACACCAGTTAGAATGGCCATCATTAAAAAGTCAGGAAACAACAGGTGCTGGAGAGGATGTGGAGAAATAGGAACACTTTTACACTGTTGGTGGGACTGTAAACTAGTTCAACCATTGTGGAAGTCAGTGTGGCGATTCCTCAGGGATCTAGAACTAGAAATACCATTTGACCCAGCCATCCCATTACTGGGTATATACCCAAAGGATTATAAATCATGCTGCTATAAAGACACATGCACACGTATGTTTATTGCGGCACTATTCACAATAGCAAAGACTTGGAACCAACCCAAATGTCCAACAACGATAGACTGGATTAAGAAAATGTGGCACATATACACCATGGAATACTATGCAGCCATAAAAAATGATGAGTTCATGTCCTTTGTAGGGACATGGATGAAATTGGAAAACATCATTCTCAGTAAACTATCGCAAGGACAAAAAACCAAACACCCCATGTTCTCACTCATAGGTGGGAATTGAACAATGAGAACTCATGGACACAGGAAGGGGAACATCACACTCCGGGGACTGTTGTGGGGTTGGGGGAGCGGGGAGGGACAGCATTAGGAGATATACCTAATGCTAAATGACGAGTTAATGGGTGCAGGAAATCAACATGGCACATGGATACATATGTAACAAACCTGCACATTGTGCACATGTACCCTAAAACCTAAAGTATAATAATAAAAATTAAAATTAAAAAAAAAAAGAAACAAACCCATATGTTTTGTTAGGAGAGCTCCTCTATCTTGACTATTTCTGTATCCAAGGTGATTCAGAGTTTAATCCAGAAAATATGTATTTATTATTGATTTTAGTTATGTGTTACTTCTATGCTTATGTCTTGTTTAAAGAAACTTAGTTGAAAAATATGAAAACATTTTGAAATATGTTTTATGGAATAAAGTGGTAATTTTCAGCCCAAATATAGTGACTGACACAGATGAGCCTTAAAATACTTGGTGATAAATTAAAGCTAATTTTCTAGTTTGTGTAAAATAGATGATGAATATCAAACACAGGTAATATTGGAATCCAGTGTAAGATTCAGGCCAATCTTAAGGTGGGGAAAACGTCCTACTGACTACAACATTTTTACTAGCAGTTAAAAACACTGCCTTTCTCATAATACATAAACACTAGAACCAGAAACCTGTTTCATCTACAGTGTCATAGTTTTTTTGCTATACTTAAGCACTGTAAACTTAACAATCAGTACCTTAAAAAAAAAATAGACTACCTGGGTGAGGTGGTTCGTGCCTGTAATCCCAGCACTTTGGGAGGCCGAGGCCAGGAGATAGAGATCATCTGGGCTAACAGGATGACACCCCATCTCTACTAAAAATACAAAAAATTAGCTGGGTGTGGTGGCGTGTGCCTGTAGTCCCAGCTACTCGGGAGGCTGAAGCAGGAAAATCGCTTGAACCCGGGAGGTGGAGGTGGCAGTGAGCCAAGATCGCACCGCTGCACTCCAGCCTGGGTGACAGAGAGAGACTTCATCTCAAAAAAAAAAAAACAAAAACAAAAAGAATATACTAAAATGAATTGAATCATGTATCTGTTTCTCAACAAGCACCATATTGTCATGTTAACAGCTTCTGATAATAAAGTAGCCATTAGTTAAATACACTGACTCCTATGTTGCACATAATCAAAGTCTGTTTGATAGATATAATTAAAAATTAAATTTAACTGATTAAAAATGTAATGATTTTGATTTAATATGGGATGTAAACGTATCTGAGTGTATCCACACCACTGAATCATGAAACCAGAGCATATAAAATGTATTTATAATCCCTTGTTGAATGACTTAAAGTTATCATTGACAATTTAGACTAACACTGTATTGCATAACAGTGTGTATATATATATAGACACTTTATCAAAGTTAATTTCAAATATTGTCTCTTCAATCCATACAGTCAAAAGAACTGTATCTCTAAGAGAAAGAATATGGGTAAGTGCCTTGCTATTACCATACGTAATGTATATACATGATGTCATATAAGGTACGAGTTATAGAATCATAAATAAAATCCTAATTTTTATCTGCAAAATTTCTAGCTTATAATTTGTTTTTATCTATGTCTTTTGGTATATAATTACGTTTTGGGAGACAAGGTTTTTGAATTTCCTACACTCTCCTCACCTAAATTGAAGTAGGTCAAGCTTTACAGTGACTAGAAAGTCTTATTGAAACTCAATACAAACCTAAAATATTTTGTTATACTCCAGGAAACATTAAAATGACTCACATTATGCTGAGTTTAATCTTAATTCAGTAATATTATTTAAACTTGAACAGTGAATCTCAGTGTTCGAAACAGTTTCTAATCTATATTATCTAAATGACACAATCTAATTTCTATTAAAAGGATTGAAGATGACGAAGACTCACCCAAAAAGTGTCTGGCACATTGAGTATTGAATAATGTTTAATGATATTTATAGGCAATTGAATTTGTAGATTCCAGACTTATTTACAATATCTTTATAACTTAACACATTCAAATTTTGACTCATAAATCTTCAGTATAATAAAGCAGGAAAAAATTCCCAAGTAGGTATTTCTTTTCATTGAATAATTCTATTTATATTTTAATTGATAGTCTTATTTTGTTAAGCTCATATGATGGACAAATTCTTTCACAGTTTTACATCAATGTACAAAATAAGAAAGAGGATGAAAATGATCTGTAATATAAAATGAGGTATATAAATAATGTTAATATGCTAAATATTAATTCTAAGAAGTCCTAAATATGCATGAGATAAACTGCTTTGAAAAACAGTTGAAGAGTCATACTAAAGAACTATAAAATATTGAATAAAAGTGGTGTAATTAACTTTTATCGATTATGTTTTCTCTATATGCCCTTAAATGACAATATTTTACTTAACCATATATCTGTGAACTCAAAAATGTAATTTTAAAATGCAAATAAATAAATCCTACATGGGAATTAAATAAAGAAAAAAGGTGACTAAAGTAGAGGAAAATATAAAACTATTAGCTTTATAAAAAGATGAAAGATGAGAGCTAACATATTAAGCTGCTAGTAAATAAAAGAAAGATGGTACTGCAGATGGGGAAGAATGGGGAGTAATTAAAATTGTAAGAGGGTTAAGAAATAAGAAACAATTTAACTCTGCCTTAGGATATGAAATAAGTTCTTAGAACAAATCAAAAGAAGTTTAACATCTCAAAGTCCTGAAACACTCCATGATATTTTACACAGACACCCTAGTTGGGTGCATTTCAATAGCTTGAATTAGTTTAAATTCTACTTCCCTATGTAAAAATCTGTAGGTGTAGCTAAAAAAGAATATAACTAATTAAAACATTTTTAAAAAATTAGAAGAAAAGAATAAAGTTTGCTTGGAGGTATCAACAACTGCGTGTGTACATAAATGAATGAATAAATAATGACAACATTAATGAAATTTTGCATACTTTAAAAATTCCCATTAATTCATTTTTCATCACATAATTATTTAGCATTTGTAATATGCATAGCTGGATAATGAGTCTAAATATGCCAAGAGAGTAATTGTACTGGGAAGAAAAATCGTAGTAGAGCTGGAGCAGATTTTAGCAAAGTTAATAAATGGTGAGAAAGCAGTTGCAAAACATAGTACTTATAATTGTGTAAGTTTTGAATATTTAGAATATAAAGGTTGGGGTGAACCACAGGTCAAATTGTCAAAATAAAGTCAATTCAATTTGAAGTCATTAAAGTGCCATTTTTAAATATTACAGATAATTATAAAGATAAATATATTGATAAAAGAAACTTATGAAATTGTTCTTTAACTGGGGGAATAGAAACTTCTTGGGTGAAACTAGTTCCAAATTACCCACAGGCACAAATTTTAAATGACTTGAAATAAGTCACAGAGAAGTACTGATGTCTGAGTAAGTAAAAAAAAAATTGCTTACAGAAATGACCAGATATTTATATATAAAACAACTGCTGTGTTTCATATCTGCACCTCAGAAGGATTTTTATAGCTTTCACTTTAAATTCTACTAGCTGAGATAGACGACTGTACAACAACTAAAGAAAAAGAAACAAAATATTATATCTCATGTATCTAGTGTTACAGAGAAGTTCCCATCAACTGCTGCATCAATTAGTTAACTGGAGGAATGACATGAACTATGAATAGATGACCATATTTCAGAGAAGTAGAATATAATAAAATTCACCACATACAATAAAATAAGTAATATTTTAAAATAAGCAGCATAAAATATAATAAAATTCAGATAGAGAAAATGAACAGGGTTAAATTTTTTTTCTGATGCCAAGTTACCATTTGTTTCCTATTCATGGAGTTGAAGTGAGTAAACTTTTTGATAATGCCAGACTTATTCATAATTCCTGGATAAAGGAATTTAATGAAAAAATAGAATGACTAGTGTATTTCTAAGGCCATAAAACTGTCCCAAAGAAATAAACTGAAAAAGTGAGAAAATTAGGTTCACCAATCTGTATGAATATAAAGAGTAAAAGAACAACAACAACAAAAAACCCACCCTCAGAAACAGAGTAGACAAAGTAGCACAACATGGAAGAGAACTAATCAGAAATTAACATATCAAGTTAAAAAGAAAAAATCCTACAAGAGAGGTCCACTCATTTAGTGGTGTATGGGCCTATATGAAAGCAAGGCCTTCTATAAAAATATTTATTTTTGGACTTTAACATTGGATAGTGAGGCTATATTTAAGTCATTAGAGGAAAATGCAAATCCTAGAGAAAACACTATACAGAGGTACATAAGTATGAGGGTAATGTGTATCAGTAAGAAAAGTCATTTTATTTTGAATTCTATGTATGCTCTTACTGCACTACTGAGTTCAACAAATTATGAAAACTCACAGAAGGCAGGCTGAGATAATGAAGGGATTGGAAGAAATGTTACTAAACAAAACATGTTCTACAATTTCAATCAACTAAAAACTTGAAGTGCACATAGACATAATATAGATGCCTAAAATTTTCCCCCAAATAAAGTCTATTGATAAAAGGTCTAGATAAGTTTTAGCAGTATTTTAAATGCACTGTTTTAGAAATTTATTTTTTTAATCATCATATGGGTGCATCAAGTTGAAATTTCAAGAAGATTAACAAGTTGGCAAAAATAAAATTAGGTCAGGAGACAACCAGAATGATTTTTAGTATACTTGGACTAGTCTAAATGTTGTATAATATGAAAGCAGGGTGGGCCATGAAAATAAATGGTTCCCTTTAGACTCTAGAAAGCTCCATTGATTTAGAAATTTCGTCATTATCATGCAGTTTTTTTCACTTTATTCAGTCCAATTTTTCATTGTATAACACTTAAAGAAATATTTTCACAAGTACATTTTGATGTAATTGTATTGAGTATCTTATGATTGTCTTCAATTTTTAGGAATTGATTAAGTTTATTGGCAAGAAATCAAGTATCCAAATAACACATACTTATGCCTTTATTACTGTACAGTTTAAGCTGATAGGAAGTGAATTTCATGTTCATTTACTGACAAAGATCTTAAGAGATGGTGTTCAAAGTATAAAGCCAAAATCATAAGCAGGAATGACTACAAAAATATTAAAGTGTTTTAACTAGTAGGGTTTTCTGAAATCATACTAATAATATAACTTTTGTCAATTGCATTCTTGACTTTATATTCATTTTATATTTTTATTTATGGAGATTATCCAGATGGTTTTACACATAACTTACTGTGCCATTTGAAAGACTGAATCATTTTAAATAAGATGTCTATGATTCTAAACAAATCATTAAAATGTTCATGATAAAAATGCAATGTTATTTTAAAACTCCAGAAAATATTTTTTCATTCTAACATGATTATTTAAAGTGCTATAGGCAATTATTAATTTTAATTAAAAATGAAAGTGGTATTTTAGTGTTTTTAATTATGCTAATGAAAATTAAAGGTAAAGGTAAAACTGAAATTCATTAACATTTAAGGTAAATCTAAATATGGCATTTCTGAATATATGGTCATGATCTACCTGTTTAAATTTATTTACTCAATCTTTGAGTGTATCCCTTTGCTCCATATCAACTTAGGAAACTATAACATTATAGGAAAAATAAGAGAAAGCAAGCTCAGAAAGTGCTAATGAATAACTCAGCAAGTATTGAAGGATGTGTTCAAAATTATTCCTGATTTTTAAAAAGTCTTCTTTTATTAAATACATCATGTATACTCTTCATGGGTCTTTTGTTAATACATTAAAATAAAAAGAAATGTAAATGCAAGCATATTTTTAAGAACATGAAGTACATTATTTAATGTTTGCATCCACTTATTTTTGTGTAAAAGTTGGTTTTTTGCAGTTTTTAGTTTTAACTTTAGCAATCGGAGGTATAGACATCAAAAGTTATTTGTATTGACAATGATCTCTTTTGTATTTTTAAGCATATCATCATTTCCTTGTCATTATTGTATAAATGACAGTGACAGTCTCATTAGGCTTTTTAGAGCTTTACAAAAACATAAGTAAATATACTGCTATTTTTCCTAACATCATATACATTATATTCATTATGAAACTGCATATTTAGCAAAAAAAACCCCTATGACTTTAATAATTAAAACATTCTGATTAAAAGCAAGTAGTTAGTGTTAATTTTTAGCTTTTTTAATTATGTAAGGGACTTGCTTTAGACTTAGAAGATGACATTATTTCTATTCTGAATGAAAAAGTACACAAGTGTCAAAAACTATCACCATATGAATTTGAGGGGCAAAATGGTCAGGAATAGTTTTGTTTTAGAGTTTGTATTATCAGACTAACCATAAATTTTTTTATGATTATTAAGTCAGAGTCATGGTGTAATTTTAAATATAATTGGATGACTCTAAGATGACATTAAATACTAAAAGTTAAATAAAAAAAAAACAGTCTAGACATGATTAAAGTTGTATGAAGAACTAAGAAGAGTAGAAGTGAAAACAACAAAATAGCTATTCTTCTGCAAATTATCCACCACAGGTCACACGTCAACCCAAACCCTAAATTTTGAGCGGTGTGAACTGGCTAAAACAGATTAGGGAAAAAGAACTACTATTAAAAACTAACTCATTCCAACATATATATATTCATATATATATGAATATATGTATATATGAATATATGTTGGAATGAGTTAGTGCATATATATACACATATATATGAATATATGTGTATATATATGAAAATATGTATATAATGAATATATATGTGTATATATATGAATATATATATAGTGTGCAAATAATTAAAATTTTCCTGGTGAAATAATAGATTCATTCTTTTGATTTTTAGCAACACACATAAATGTTAATAAATTTCATAATCCCTGAATCAGATTTCTAAATGAAAGACTAGATTCTTAAGAAATAGGAAAATTTGCATTAAAATATATGCAGCATTAATATTTTAATAATAAAAATTGTTTCCGTTAGTCTTATTAATAAAAAAATCTAGTCAGTAAAGAAAAGACATTTGTAGATGTTTAAAATTCCAGGTCTGTATGTAAATGTAATTTCACCAAGATTAGTACTCACTAAGAGCAAAAGAGGGCAAGTTGATTTTCCCACTGTATTTGAAGTAGATTTACCTGTTATTACATGGTAAAAGCAAATATTTGTATTTATTTAGAAATGCAAATTTTTATTAATCTGAATCATATACCCTACACTTTTTGCCTTGAAATGATTAATAATGTATTTCTATAATGTACATTCTTAGTTTAAGTGAAACAGTAGTTAAATATGCTGCTTAAAATTTGGAAAAGTTTTACTTTTAATAATAAATAAAATTTTGAATCCAGAATTCAGTTTCAGAGGCAAAGATCTCATCATGTTCCTCACTTATTAAAATTTGATTTTAGGCTATTTTAGTTCACTAGCATGTGTGGATTTGTGAGTTAAACTTAAGACATTAGCATCCAAATTGAATTTTAGACATCTCAATATTTCCTGTCTTTATTTGTTCTCTCTTTGCATAACTTTAAAAAATAAAGCAAAACAAATGATTTTTTGGTTCTGAAGTGCTAAAGTGGTACATCATGCTGGGGTATTTGTGGTTCTGAGTAATCTGAAAAGCTGAAAACAATCCTTCATAAAACACCACCCGACTATTGTTGTCACCACAATGTATGCATCTAATAAAAGACCATTCCTTTAAGCATATAACACTTGTCTATTTGCTTTATCTATGTCCAGGTTAGTAGTCACAACCTCAATGCATTCAGTCTTTGCTTTTCACATTATACTTCATAAAGGCTAAAATAAATATTCTTCTGTTTTTTTCTTTAAGTTTTTAAAAACACTTACTTTTCAATTTCATCAGTCATAAAAGAAATGATATATCTACAATCTGTCTCATCATTTGTTCCAGCTTATAAGTTCCACAGTTATTTTTGTAGTAGATGAAATAAAATGTTATGTAGGATGGATCTGCTATATAAGATAAGTGATCTTTTGATTGAGTTGTTATGAGTTTTATCTTTATCAAACATTATTTATGTAGTTTGACCAAGATATTAAATTGTCAGTAATATTTATCCATTAACTAAAAGAAAAATATTTCTATTTCTCATTACCAAGATCCTCAAAGGAAACATATTATGGAATCTCAAAGCATTTTTATTGTTCGCAATGATTATATAAAATAATCAATTTGGAGAATATAGTCTCATATTTTGAAAGAGCTGAGTGCAATTATTAATGTCTCAATGTTAGAGGAATCTATTATTTTAAATAAAGAATATTGCCCTAAAGTGCTGCCAGCATCCAGTCACTTTTATCTTTATTTCTTAAAAAAACCTGAACTCCATTTTTACCAAAAAGAGTGGAATGTTGAACTTTATCTCCTCAAAGGGAACACTTTAACAGAGCCCTTTGTGTAATACTTACTCAAATATGGTGGTTTGTAAGGCGCTCGCGTATTAGACAGCAGTCCATCCAGCTCCTTCCTCTCCAAAGTGCTGTGAAGGGCCTTCTCTTTGCCAAAGGTGGAGAAGGACCGCTCTGCCCCAGGCTGGGCTTCTGGAGTTTCAAACACTTCAGTGTCTGGAACAGAGTCCATGCCGGGAACATGCAGATTGCTGCGATAATCAGCAGCCTGGCGTCCATCAGAAGGGACAAAAGAAGGCATCCAGCACCGATCTGAGTGGCCCAAAGCTTTACATTCCTCAGTGCAATTGGAGAAGAGATCCATACCTGTAAACAGAAAACAGAAACTACGGATGTAGTCTTCACCAACATGACCAGTTACTTAGCAGTGTAAGATAACGGGTAGCATAAAGGGTGACAAGTGAAGGTGTCTTAACAAATTTTTCCTGGCTTACCCTGACAGGAACCAAATATTGTTTTGTCTCATTTTTGTTCATCACTTTAAAAAGAGAAAATGATCTGCAAATGCAAAAGATAAGACTCTTCTGGCAAAGAGGCATCTGAGATAGATGTTTCTAAACTACTTGGGGTATGGGAAAAATATTGGCTCTAAACAATTTAAATAACTGGGAAATGGTGAATAAAAAAGGTAGACATCTTTTTAAAAATCTCTTGTGAAGTTCAAAACAGATAAAACAACAAGGTGTAAAAGCTTTAAAATCCGTGATCCCTAACAATGATAAATATCTGACTTTTTCCCTTAAAAACAAATAAACATAAGAAATATGCCAAGCACCAAAAATGATATTTAGATTATGAAATTTGAATATGAAGCAGAAAGTGAAATTCAACAGAAATGTGGCATACACAGAGGAAAATCAGTAAAAAACAAGAATAAAACACAATTTCATTAGCAGCTAAAAGCATATTTTCCGAGGTTTCTAGAAAATGACTTCCTAAAGGTATTCCTCAATGACACTCTAGTAGTCCGTATTACTAAAAACCACTTATCATTTACCATCTTAGACAAATCCAGAACAAATGACTGTAATTAATGAAACCAAGGTAACCAAATGCAGTGTAAATCAACTGCAGATACTATTGACAAATACCTTATTACTTGCTCTATATTGGAACACACTTGTCCTAGTCAACAGAGTTGTTTGCTTACTAATCCTATAATACCAAGATTTCAAAGGACAAGTTCAAATTTCATTGTCTTCCTTAGATTGACAAGATTACAAATATTATCTGATTATGATCAAGAAAGGTCATTCAGTTTCTTAAGCAAAGCATAAGAATTTTCAAGCACTACAGAATACTATTTGATATTAATGCTGATATATAGCACTACACAGAAAAACACATACACAAAAATAGGATTTTAATGTTTTTCTAAACATAGTAACATATCTATCAGATATTTTAAAACAGGGCCGAAACAATCTCAACCTATTCTCAAACTTTAAATGGCTAAGAAGCTCCCCGGCTTACTGGCGTGGAGCTGGGTATGGAATGACAGTGCCTAGTAGGCCACTTTATTTTTTAAATAATATTAAAAAAAAGAAAAAATAATAAAAAAATTTTAAAAGAGGATCAATTTGAAAAACAAAAGTATATTATTAGTCTGTTAAAACTAAAAGTATATTATTAGTCTGTTAAAAGTATATTATTAGAAAAGAAACTCAAATCCATGCACAGTCTGGAAAAACATTTTTTAAATCAAAGGAATAATATTTATTTAATGAATATACTTGATTGTTACTTCTATTAATATCACAAGTGATTTGAGCTCTTAAGCAAGTTTTTGGTTTTTAAATTCCTGATAGTATTCTGTTATATATTGATTTATGTGTATTTGTGTATATGTTATCTGCATATATAAAATAAAATAATTTTTCAAAATTATGAACACTCTAGTTTGTCTAATACTATCTAGATTATTTAGATTATCTAATACTTAACTCTAGTATTTTGGAGTTAAGAACAACAAATTACATAAATTTAAAAAAGTAACACCAAGCTTCTTATAATATATTAGTCTCACTGCATAATGACTTTTTAAAAATTTTATATTAAACTATGTAGAGTGCTAAGTCTGACTTTGATTATAATATTTCACTGATAATTTTCCTGTATAAGTCTGGAAATAAATTACTGATCAGTGAACTGCTAAGGAACGGAAACGTGAGCTGAAGCTGGGATTAAGGAAACTGACTGACAACAGCATGTAAAACATGTAAATGTTTCACTAGACACCAAAGAAGCTCACTCCTTTATCCTATTTTTGCAAGAAGACATGTGAAAAGAAAAAAGAAAGGGAAATAGAATGTCCCTGATACACATTTACATACTAACTAGGTAGAGGCTACAGAACCAGAGAGAAGATTGATACTTTGATATGATAAATGCTGTCTATTTATTAATAGAATGATGGCGGAACATAGATTTTTTAACAGTAGAAACGTCTTTAAGAGTAAAATTATTATGAGTATTTATTTTTAAAATAAACTTATATACTCAATTTGAATAGCTGATATAATTACATTCCAATATAAATTAGAACTAATATCATTTTTCTTCACATGATGACTAAATATCATTTTAAATATGCTAGATAAGACAGTATACAACCTTTCACATATTTTTTTTGCACCTAGGCCCACCTACTCCTCTAATTGTGAATATGACGATTCCACACATAATTTTAATAATCTAGTATGTCAACATATATTAGGATACTGCTTGATTTTGGTAGAAATTACTTTTATGTAGTTTATACCCCAATGTGCCTATTTTCTTATCTGGCAAGTAAGTTTTTCTTCTGCCTCTTTGGATTATTTGAGTTTGGTTAAAATTTCCTTAGATTACATAGTAAAGTTCACACAAGTTTAATCTGTATTAAAAATAAACTATAGCATGTGCATGGCAAAAAAAAAATGTGAGGATATAGAAAAGTTTTTTGTTAAATGAACAGTATCACTCTACAGAGGCAATAAACATGTAAATAATGTTCTTAATAAATCTATGAATTAATCCTTTTAAAGTAGAAGTCCTTTAGTAATAATATACAGCTTCATGTAACTAGAAGGAAAAGTAAGGTGGCTCAAATTGTACATAAATGTTTCACCAGTTTTATTGATAAGTGTACCTATTTCTCAGGAAGAAAAATCAGACATAGAAACAAACATTTAAAACATAATGTAGGCCGGGCGCGGTGGCTCACGCTTGTAATCCCAGCACTTTGGGAGGCCGAGGCGGGCGGATCACGAGGTCAGGAGATCGAGACCACGATGAAACCCTGTCTCTACTAAAAATACAAAAAATTAGCCGGGCGTGGTGGCGGGCGCCTGTAGTCCCAGCTACTCGGAGAGGCTGAGGCAGGAGAATGGCGTGAACCCGGGAGACGGAGCTTGCAGTGAGCCGAGATTGAGCCACTGCACTCCAGCCTAGGTGACAGAGCGAGACTCCGTCTCAAAAAAAAAAAAAAAAAAAAAAAAACATAATGTAAATAGTAAATCAATAAACTTAGATAAGTAACAGAAAAATTAATTAAAAATTGATTTTTTCATTTGTTGTGTAGTTATATAGTTTGAGAGCCACATAAATTTATTCCATTACGATTCCTCACCTTCGGAAGATACTGTATAACTAACATTTTATCTTTTATCACCTGTCGGTAGTCCCATTAAATATAGTACTTTAATTACCAAGTAAGCAGAGGTATATTTAAGTTTTGTTGTGATAAATGACTTTATGATGCACAGGGATGCCAGATATTACAGTAGCTAGGATATATTAAAATGCATAACTTTAACACTGCTCTTATAATTTTTTAATAGCTCAAATTGGCAGCTCAAAAGTTAATAAGTTTAACTTAATTTTTCTTTTTCTCATTCAAATGCCCTTACTATGGAAACTGTGGGATTTTACAACAGAAAATTACAGACCAAACCTCAATTAAATTAAAAAACAATTAAATAGACTTTAGGGATACAAGTGCAATTTTGTTATGGTGGTGTAGTCTGGATTTTTAGTGTAACCATCACCTGAATAATGTAAATTGTACTCATTAGATAATTTCAGAACTCTCACCTGGCTTCAGTCTTCCCACCTTTCAGAGTCTCCAATGTCTATTATTCCAAACCTCAGTTTTGAAATTTTGGTAATATCTAATAAATGTTTCAACATATATCTTTTACTTGCAATCTCTTTTTCTAGTTATTTATTTTTCCCACTTTTCAGAAATAATCTGTTCTGCAAGGGATGACAGCTGACATGATAGACTGCCTGTTATGCAAAGATATATTTAGACAAATTTTAAAGTACATGGTTTTCAACTGGCTAGTAACTTGTTCTGTATACTCAGAGGCAGTGGATATTTCCATTGAGACCAAATTGTGATTTCAGAAATTTTAGAATTCAATTTGTGCTACTTTTTTGGTGACTGTCATAATACAATATTGCGTGAACATTTCTTTTTGTGCAACAAGCTTTCATTCAAAACGTTTATTTTTTTCCAAATATGATAAATTAATTTTAAAGCAGATATAAAACTTTTCATTTTTTGAGAAGATTTCTAGTCTTCTTTTAACTACTTAAGATACATTAATTGTAACCACAAAAATTGCAGTATGTTTTAGAAAAACATGGTTTTGAAGCAAATAGTTATTAACATAACTCACGCATGAAAAAAATAAAAATATTCCCATCAAAATTTTCTCCCTACCAATAATCTTTCAAAATGTATATATTTTTCACCATTTCCTCTCAATATTTTGTCTTCTCTATTGCTTCCAGTTATAAATCTCTCCACATTTTCAAGTTGCAGCTCAAAGTTTCACCAGCGAATAAGGTTTTATAAATACTGGTGTAAATCCATTTTATATATAAACCCAAAAGCAAATTTGGCAATTATCTAAATTCTTAATGGAGTTTGGAAATACGTATTTGTGTTTATAATAAACCAAGAATTCTATTGCTGATATTGTAGTAATGCAATGGCTTAATGCATTTCAATGATATATTTTATCTACTAATTTGAAATTGCTGACCAATCAAATCACTTTATTTTTAAAATTCATAGCCAAATTTTGACCATGTATTATATCTATATCTATAATTAGTTAGAAACTAAACATATTTGGAAGATAAGTTCTCCTATAACTGAAAGAAAAAATTATTGAAGAGAAATTTGACAATTTTCAGAGAATGTCTAACAAGTAATTCAATCACTTATTAGGATTCTGTCTTCAACATATTTTTTTAAAGGCACAAGGTATTAAAAAGAAATCTATAATTAAGCTTAGCATTATTGACAGTGTAGATATTTTATAACGGTAAAAGCAACCTCTCACTACTAAACAGATCACTTTAGATATAACTCAAATAATATTAAAATGTTTAAGATATACAATTTAAAATATTCTGTCTGTATCCTAAAATAGAAGAAATAATTATGCTTTAATATAATGACATAATAAACTTGAAAATATATTTCTTTAAAGTCCAATTCTTTGGCTATTTAAGCTGTGATTAATCAGTTTTTCCTCTTGTGATGGTTTATGTCTGCATTTACCACTTCTCCTTGGAATACTGCCATATCTAACCAATACATCAATAGTGCACTAAAAAAACGGGAAGCACCTTGACAAGGCTATAGAAAGAAAGTGCCACAGAGCAGTGGTCAAGGCGAAGAATTTCACACATGGAGCCAGGTGCAGTGGAAAACTGAAAAAGCTTATGTGATTCTCTGTGCAGCTGCCTTCGTGTTTAAAGCCATTCTATGAACAACATTGGTGACAGCAAATGGCTTAGAAAAAAGAAAAGCAAGAAGGAGGGGGTGGAAGATAGAACAACAAAAAAAAAACTATTCATAAAAGAATAAATAGAAGGCATATCTAAATAAATAATACAGAATAATGTTAATGTAGAAAAAGAAATAGGAATAAAGAAAAAGATAGGAAGTTTAAACAGGTGAAGCACTAAGCTAAACAGTCTGTACACTATAGTGTGGAATATGGTACAAACTGAAAGAGAGAATTCGGAGTCTTTATCTTTCCAATGTTAGTTTTGCTTGATAATCTAACTTTTCCCTACTAAAACCTAGTTAAGTGAGATTTGCTCATTATAACATAATGTTTTTTTCCTATCCTGAACTTAGAAAGCTATGCTATGAGTAATATTACCTAATTTTGCAAAATTGGAAGATCATTAATATCTGCGTTTACAATGAAATAAAACAGATTTATCTGAAATGGGCTTAAATTTTTGGAAATAGTCTAGCTGCTTGATGGGAGGTTTATAGTACATAACAGCAGTATGGATTGAAAAAAGTCTTTAAGTAAATGCATTTTAATTCTCTGCATTTGAGGTTTTATACTTAATAAAGAAAACACTTCAAAATCATTCTTACAATAAAATTACACATTAAATCTGATTTCAATTCAGCACACAAAGGTGCAATCACTTCTTAACATAAGTGCTTTATTACAATCCTAAAATAGCTATTATTGTGCCCAGTATGTTGTGGCTGCCCTGTAACTACTAATGAGATACATAAAAGGATTGCTAATTCTGTAACACTTTTACATGTTTAAGAACTTAAAGACACGAAAAAAATTTTAACATTTTGATAAAAATAAAAACTGCCTGGCTGAAATGTTTTCCACAACACATTTTAACATTTTAGTATTCTTTTAAATGCTTTGACACCTCCAATCATTTGAAAGAAACATTACAGAAATGGTAACACCGAGTGACTGTGAAATAAAGTAGCTACTGGGAAGATGCACTGATAAGAATATGTTCTCATCTATCTTCCAAATTTGGCTCTTTTGCAGATGTTTATTCATCTCTCTTTCTTCAGTTAGGTTATTATGGGTCATTATGTCTGAGGGACTAAACTAATTGAAATGTTCATTGAGATTGAAGTGCTACAGGAAAAACAAAGCGGGGCGTGTGGGGTGGGAAAGGAGTAAAATGCATTCAAAGAAACATGCTACAGATACTCTTTTTAAAACATTAAACATTTTGTTTTAAAAGTTTTAAAAGGTTGACAGTTAAATTAGAAACTCTGAAAAAGAACAGGAATGAGCAATGCTAAATGTACAGTTTTTAAAGATGACAATAAATCATATGCCATATATAGGGCAAAAATGAAAGGGACTTTGTACTCACATATAAACTTCTGGCAAGATCTGGTTTGTTGTCAGGTTCCCAGACACTAAATAGATGCTCTGTTCACTTAGCGTGAAGGCCCGCAAGGGGCAGAGACCTCCGGGGATTCTTGGCAGTTCTCAAGTCTCATTAGGCCTGCATATTAATGACTCACAGCAATATAAAGAGACCCTTGAGCAGCCTTTTTTCCCTTCATCCTGCCTGGGTTTCCCAAGACACAGCACACATTAGCCAAGTGAGAGGCTTGTAGCAACCATTGCTGCCAGGCCACCATGGGGTGTACGCTGCCCTTTGACACACTGCCTCAGCACCATCCAGAGGTCCACCAAGTGTTAAGGAATGGGTGCTCTCGAGGACTAATATCACCTTGAAAATAAGAACCTATCACTCTATGGTTATATTATTAAGTAAAATAAAGGTCCAGTCTCAAGAGAGTTGAGTTGAACCCACAGACAGTCTAAGATCGACATTTTCAGGAGTTAGAAAAGTTGACTAGCCTTTCTATTTCTTCATGTGTCAAATAAACACAAAACTAGATAGAAAAAGTAAAATATTCAACAAACACCCTTCAAAGATGAAAACCAAAAAATTAGGAAGGACACCAGAAGTTTATTAAATCATTTTCATTTTAACATACATATTTTATTTCATGTAAGAGTTTCCTTTTAGTATTAGTAATAAGAGTTACCAGGATGTCATAAAACTTGACTTTCTAAAAAGAAAAGTAAAATAAAATGAATATATAGCACATTGAAACCTATCAGTGACTACCATTAAGCCCACATACAAATATACTCAGAGTTCACCTTTTGATGTGTCATGGACCCTGTTGAAAATATGAAGAAACCAAGGACACTTCAAAAAATACACATTATCACATATTACCTAACGTTCTGAAGCCTAAGACTCAAGATTAGAAACTGTTTTCAATCCATTAATGACTTTTAATCACCATTACTTTTCTCATTCAATACTTGGTGGTGTGTAAAATGCATTGCCCTGGAAAACAAGAAATGTGGATTCTAGTCTTCAGTCATCCATTTATCTTCTTGTGACCTTGGGCAGGTCAATCAATTTTATCCATCTTCAGTTACCTCATCCATAAACAAATTTAAGAATACCTTAATTGACTGAAGACTGGTAACTGGACCAGGTGAGAGAGCTATGTCTTTCTGTACGCAATGTGTCCATTAAAGAACATTACATAAGCAAGATATATTTCGTATTCTGACACTCTCCACAATGAATTCCTAACATTAACTCTCCAAAGGAACACTGCATTTTTACAATTCTCTTTAAGTCTGCAATTATCAAAGTAGAGTGACACTATTTTTCTGTAGAGTTACCAGCATTAAACCTATGGAAAATTGCCTAGGACATCATCCTTCCTAGGTTTATTTTTAAAAGCAAAAACTATAAAAGTTAGCATTTAGATTGCCCTTTGATCACACTTACCAGCTGACTGGGCACGGTTGGTGGCATCATGATCACTATCTCCCTGTTCACTGTCTCCATGACCACTGTCCTTAGAGCTTACTATGTCGGCTTCCTGGAACGCAGAACTAGAAGTACGAAAATGTGAATATTAGAATAAAAAAGGTGAAGAAACAGAGAAAACATTCTTCTGCCACCACATGGTCACAGATGGTGCTGCAGACTCACAGACCTCTTAGTTGGCTTTGTTTCTGAATAAAGCTAGCTTTTATAGCCTAAGCGTAACTATTTAAAAATGATCGATTAACAGTCATTTTGAGCACTTAAGTCATGTAAAGTTTAGGCATTATTCTATAATTGGAGCTAAATACATGTTTATATCATTTTCATAAAATAGATATACATTTGGAACAGTGAGGAAGACTATCAGAAACTGTGTAGGAGTGTAAATTGACAAAATATTCAAATATATTTTAAGCGTTGTATATATATGAAATATAATGTATAATTTTTAATGTATTGTCTAGGAAACAATATAGTTCATATTTATGTCCTGCCTCAATTGAAAATATTTTATACATTTTAATTTTAATTTAGAATAATATACCTACTTCCTACTTTTACTAGGCTGTAAATTGTCCATTACTGCTAGGGAAAAAAAGAGTCCATACCTGTTAACTCGGCGAGGTCTGTCAACTAGATAGCTGAGCTCTGCTCGCTGGTGTTTAGTCTAGGAAAAAAATAAATAAATCAAGAGCATTTGAATGCTATGGGTTGAACTAGTAGTCTACTTTTGACGTTAGGAACTATAGCTTAAGTAATTGTATATATTTTTATGAATTTCCAAGCTCTCCTAAGACCTCATCCTAGCGATTGCTGTGTAAGGGCAGGGGAGATATGCAGAGACACTTGAATCCACATTTTAGTCACTTGTAAAGGTTAAAAAAAAATTGGCTAACTTTAAATGTGTGTATTTTTTTAAAGAG
This sequence comes from Symphalangus syndactylus, assembly GCF_028878055.3. Taxonomy (NCBI): domain Eukaryota; kingdom Metazoa; phylum Chordata; class Mammalia; order Primates; family Hylobatidae; genus Symphalangus; species Symphalangus syndactylus. Next base: position 106,711,731 of record NC_072426.2, on the reverse strand, counting down.
AAAATGCAAATGACCTCATGGCTAGAGCTCATATAGTATTGTCTCTAACAGAGTCAACCTGTTTATATTCTGCTGTCTTTTTTTTCAGTGGCTTAAAAAAGTGTTTAGGTGCATACTGGTTGACACAAGAAAAACAGCACGCTCAATAAGCAAAAAGTTTGGATATTTTATGGAATTATGTTGTTGTTTATTTTCAAAATGTGCTTAAGATACAAATGAGCTGTACAAATATTCATGAAAGTCAATTAATAATATCTAAGACTCAAATAAAATAACCTGCCAGGAAAGGAGTTCATAATCCTGCCCCCCCCCCAATTCTTTTCCCCTCCAAAGGCCCTCTGCATTCACCTCCCCACCTCTACCACCCACACACCTTTCCGGTCCAAACTTTCTTTCACATGAACCAACTTTGTTCTCCCCCCAACCCCCACCCTCCAACTTTGTCACTTCTCCATCCTTTTAAAAAGAAGTCAGAATTGACAAGCCAAATTCTTTTATGAAGAAAGCCAACAGCAGTGATTTATCCAAAACAGTGGCAAGAAGGTGATTATTAGCTGAAAAGATATATTTAAGACAACAATTGTTTAAGCCTTTCGTTAGTTTACTCTTAACAGGGGTTTGTGCCAACGCAGCTTCATTCAAATTCACACTGTGTGGGCGCTCGGCTTCAAGAGCGTCTGTAAATGCTGTCCAGAGCCGAACTGAAGGCTTTTTTCGCAACCCGAGTTCAGAGGACAAGGATCTGGTAACTTGTTCACTAAAACATGCATTCGAGGTTAGACAACTGTGTAAAGTTAAACAATCTATAGCTTACTTGTACACGCGACTGAAAGCATCGTTAAACAAAGCAAAACAGAGCCAACTTTATTAACGCCTGGGACAGACGCAAAGAAAAAAGACCTTTGCCAGTGCTAGAAAGTAAGTCCCTCCTCCACATTTCCCTCTCCCTTCACGCAGTTTCCCTTTATCCCCAGATTACTGAGAAGGGAAAGGACTGACAGGAATTAAGGTTTTAAAGGAAAGTTTGAAGAGCAAAGGAGGGAGCTCCAAGGTGGCAAAGTACCAAGGGGACGTAAATGAAAATAAATGTGAAAGGGTGGAACAACGCGAAAGTTAGGTTACACACGAAGGAGTGGGAGAAGGTGACCGCCCATCTCCGCTCCCACAACGATACACATAAGCTAATATCCTAAAAATAGATACACAGTGCACCAGAGATACAAGGGCCGGGCTAGAGGAGGCTTTCTGATGGAGGAGATGAGAGATGGTGGTCCTTTCGCTTCAGCCTTACCTCGTTGGACAAAATGCTTCCGTTGGAGATGATATCAGGCTGCTGGTCGGTGTAACCGGTGACGATGGCCCCGCAGGGGTTGTGCTCAGTGTCTGTACTCCGCGAAGGGCTGCAGGGCTTAAGAAACATCAGGTCGGTCTTGGCGGACTCAGGGGTCAGGCATACCTGGTAGCAGTAATTCTGGTTGTGGTGGTGGGAGCCAAAGCCCCCGGACTCCTCCACCGGCACCTGGGCCGGGTTACTGGGTACATTGGAGCTCTGCACCAGCATGATGTCCGACTTGCTGAGTTTCTTCTTGCGCGCCCGGGCTTGGCGGCCACAGCAGGTCGAACCTCCGCCACCGCAGCAGCAGCAGCAGAGACAGCAATCGCTGGCCAAACAAGTGTAGATGTTGAGCTTCTTCTCTTTTTGACAACGCACGGCCAGCACGATCATGGCCAGCAGGAAGATGAAGGACACCGAGCCCAACGCGATGATGAGGATGAGGGTGAGGTCTAGCGAGGTTTCCCCTCCGCCAGAGCGGCTGGGGCGCTGGTGCTCTCCTGACCCTCCGCCTCCGCTCCCTCCCCCGCCCTGGGGCTCCACGGCGCCATCCACCAGCTGAACCACCAGGGTGGCGGTAGAGGACAGGGGCGGCTGCCCATGGTCGCGCACCTCGATCACCAGCTCATAAGGCCGCTGGGGGTCGCGCTTGGCCGGGACTCGGCGTGCTGTGCGCAGCTCTCCGGTGCGCCAGTCCATGCGAAAGAGGTTCATTTCGTTGCCACGCACGATGCTGTAAGTGAGCCGGGCGTTCTCGCCGTCGTCCGCGTCCACGGCGGCCACGCGGGTGAGCAGGTAACCCGGCTCCGCCGAGCGGGGCAGCACCTCACGCGCTGGAGTCCCGTTGCGTCCTGGTAGAGGCGCCACGATGGCAGGGGCGTTGTCATTTTGATCCACTATGAGGATGTTGACAGTGGCGTTACCAGCCAGCGCCTGGGGGCTGCCAGCGTCCCGGGCTTCCACCTGAAAACTGAAGTCCTTGAGCTGCTCATAGTCGAAGGAGCGCAGGGCGTACAAGTAGCCGTTCTCAGAGTTGATAGAAACGTAGGTGAAGACGCTCATGCCCTGGATCTGGCACTCGAGGATAGAGTAAGCAAGCTGGGCGTTGGCGCCCTCATCGCGGTCGGTGGCGCTCACCGCGTAGATGTAGGCGCCAGGCACGTTGTTCTCAGTCACATACACGTCGTAGACCGGCTGGCTGAAACGCGGCGCGTTGTCGTTCACATCCGACACTTGTACCTGGATCGACTTACTGGTGGAGAGCGCAGGCTCGCCCCGGTCCCGGGCCACTACGGTCAGGGTGTAGGAGTCCCCCGCCTCTCGGTCCAGGGGGGCTTCGGTAACGATGGTGTAGTAATTCTTAAAGGAAGACTTGAGGCGGAAAGGCACGTCTCCCAGTAGCTCACACTGCACCTGCCCATTCTCCTCTGAGTCGCGGTCAGTCACGCTGAAAAGGGCCACCACAGTGCCGGGCGCCGCGCCCTCGCTCACCGCCTCCTTCACGGTGCTGAAGCTGATCTCTGGCGCGTTGTCGTTAGCATCCAGTACTCGCACTAGCACCTTGCAGTGCGCAGGCACGGCGTTGGGGCCCAGGTCCTTGGCTTGCACGTACACTTGGTATACTGGGCTCTCTTCATAGTCCAACTCGCCGCTTACCTCCAGTCTGCCAGTGCGCGGCGAGAGTCCGAAAAGCTCCCGCGCCCGGGGCGAAATGTGGCTACTGAAGGAGTACACGACCTCACCGTTCTGGCCCTCGTCCGGGTCGGTGGCGTTGAGCTGGATCACGAGAGTGCCTGGGGGAGAGTTCTCTGGTAGAGACACAGTGTAGACGGGTTGGTCGAAAGCGGGCACATTGTCATTGGAGTCCAGCACTCGGATGGTGAGTAGGGCCGTGCCGGTGCGCTGCTGCTGGGGGGGCAGGCCTGCTCCCCCGCCAACTCCCCCTCCTTCTCCTACTCCTCCCCCACCTCCCCCGTCCACCGCGGTCAGCACGTAGCGGTGCACCGCTTGCTGCTCTCGGTCCAGTGGCTTCTCCAGCACCAGCTCAGCGAATCGGTTGCCATCCCCCTGGGTCTGCACGTCCAGGGAGAAGTAGCTGTTGGGGGTGATCTCGTAGTCGCGCAAGGAGTTGGTGCCCACGTCTGGGTCGAATGCGCTCTCCAAGGGGAAGCGAGTGCCTGGCGTGGCGCTCTCAGAGATTTCCACCGTCAGGTCTGGCTCCGGGAAAGAGGGGGGGTTGTCATTAATGTCCAGCACCTCGATCTCCACCTGGAACAGCTCCAGGGGGTTCTCCAGAAAGACCTCCAGGTGCAGAACACAGGAGGGGCTCTGTTTGCAGATTTGTTCGCGGTCTATTTTCTCGTTCACGTACAGCACCCCTGTCTCCAGGTTGAGGTCTAAGTACGGGGTCCTTGAGTTGGGCACCGTCTGAAACCCGCGAGCTGAAAGTTTTGTAATGTCCAGACCCAGATCTTCAGCGATATTCCCCACGAAAGTGCCATGTTCCTGCTCCTCCTGTACCGTGTAGTGAAGCTGGGAAAAGACTCCTTCCACCATCCAGAGCAAGGCAAACAATAATAGCACAATCATCTCCAAAAGGAAAGGAAGTAGCTTCCCGCAGCCAGTCAGCCACCCAATCACCTCCCCCACCACCACGAAAAAAAAAAAAATCTGAAAAAATACAAATAAAAGTGAGCTACGTGGGGGCTCCTGTGGCTTTCTGTCTTTAAAAATCTTACTCCTTTTGCTTCATTCTAGAGCTTCCCGCAATCCAGCCTCATTTTTTTAAATCTAAGCACAGGAAGGGTGACAGGCGTCCCCTTTCCTCATCTGTAATCTTTCCACTGACCAATTAATAAAATAACGATAATACAATAGTCAGCGTCCTTTATTCCGACAGTCTTGGCGCAACGCGGCTCTGGCAAATCCCAAAGAGGAAATTTCGATATTTCAAGACTGTCCTCGGTTTGTCTTCTTGCTGATGGGAGGAGAATGAGGAGGAGGAAAAAGAGGAGGAGGAGGAGGAGGAAGAAGAAGAAGAGGAAGAGGAGAAGGAAAAGGAGATGCTGTTGGCACCGTTAAACATGCCTCTTAATGTCAACGGCTGGCAAATGCAAAAGGGCTTAAAACCAGCGACATAATTTTGTGCCGGAAAAGCACAGAACGGCTCTGCAGCTTAAAACTTTCATTATCTTCATTTCTCCGGATGGATGTTCTTCTTGACATTTTTTTCCTCTTTCGCTCTATTTGTATTTTTTGTCTTTCAGAGTCTTGGTTCCCTCTGTCCTCATCTCCACCGTTACTTGCCTCTCTGTAAGTATAATGAGCAGTTTCTTTTCTGCTGTTTTCTTCCCAAGCCTCTTTCCCTCTAACCTGTCTCTTTTTCCTTCCAGTCCTTCCTTCCTCCTGCTTCAGCCTCTGAGCCTGTGGTCTGGGCTGGCAGTTCTAAGCTCCGAGCGCTCGGCTTCTCCGTTTTTGCGCAGCGCCCTCATTCTGCCAACCAATCGCCGAGGAGCACCACCCACCGGGCTGCCGATGATTGGCCAAACCGGCCGCCAAACAGACACGTCACGCGGCACCCGAGCGGGGCGGGACAGAACTCTCGCCCGAGCGGCCGGGGTGAGTGTGAGTGTGAGAGAGAGAACAGCCCCGCAGGTCCCGAGGCGCTGGCTGGGGACAATGCCGCGGAAAGTTCCCAGTCCCCAGCCGCAGGTAATGGGGAGGGAATAGAGAGGTTCCCCTGTTTGCATCAGCAAATGCGAAAACATAGTAGCAACAGCCGCGGTATCCTCTCCTAGGAGCGGGATTTCCAACGATGCTAACATTCTTTTTCCTTTAAGGTATTTTCCCTAATACGGATCATGGAAATAAATCGAGAAGGGGAAAAAGTAGCGCAGGGCCCACTAATTGGCAAGGGTTACCTAATTAAGGGACCCTAGCAGAGACTGGCAGGGCATTTAAAAAGTGGGTATTATATGGCATGTGTCAATCTAAAGGTGAGGGGTCTGACGGGGCCGTGAGGAAAGGGGCGAAGCATACGGAGTAGGGGTTGGAGGTGACTCCTGAAAAGCGGAGGAATTCACGCTAAAGGATGTGGGCTGACAGCGCTTACAGACGGGCAGACGCGTTCGACGTGCCTCTCTCCCCCCTAAATACATATTCACAAAATACTTACCAAGTAGATTAACTCACTCGAGGACCTAGCTTCGAGCCGTGAGTGCATTCATCAGTGACTGAGCAGTTGATTTGAGCCGCTTCCTACGAGCCCGCCATCCTAACGCCGGGCTCTGGGGCATCCGGCACACAGAAACGCCAAGCGCTGCAAAGCGCCTCTGATATCCCTGCGCCTTGTGCGGCCAAGTGCCACGCAGCGGCTGGGAACACTGGCTATTTTCTAATTTTTTTTTGGCAATTGGAGATCGATCCCTCTACCCACCATGCTAGATTAGACCACTGATTTCTGCCAATCCTGGGGTCAGCCCGCGGGGTGAGGACAGTGGGGCGGCGGCGAACGCGGGCGAGGTGCGGTGGTGGGCAGGGACCGTGCACACGAGGGGCCCGAGTGTGCACCGCTGCGGGTATCTGCGAACACGTTTGTACATGCACGGTACTTGCATCCATCCTCCCTGGCCCAGGGCTTAGCTCTGTGTAAGCCCCAGAGGAGCCTCCCTGAGTTCCGAAGGACGCGCTTGACCAGCTGTGAGTGCCCATTCCGGAGGCGCAGGGGCAACGCGGCACATCCACATAGCTAGTTCTTGTGAAGTTAAAACACAGCGCGAACTCTTTAATGCTGGAGAGTGGATAGAATGCCAATTCTCTAACGAAAGATATATAAATGTATATTTTTAATTAATGGGCCACTAGCAAGGAATTGGTTGTTTATTCACGAAAGAAGCCTCTATTCAATCTCCTTCTTATGCAAAGAGATAGGAAGGTCCTTTGCTGCTTTCTGGTAATGAATGACCCAAGAATACCACCACCACAACCTGCGGGAAAAGTAGAGTCGTTTTCTGACCCGGAGATACGTTGCCATTCCCTCCTGGCAGGGAATTAAGGAGGGCTAGTGTCCATGGGCGTGATTGTAGCCTGAGACGTGCTTCTGAGAGTCCCGCGAATGCACGTCTACTGCCCTGATTTCTGCGCCCCCACTCCCCGCAACGCCTGATCCCCCCGGCCCCCGCACTTGGCTCTTTCATGAAGATGGGTCCTGCCTTTGAGCGCTTAGAAGGAAAGGATGCCAGCAAAAATGGCTAATCCTTTTCCAGCTGCAGTAAATTGAAGACTAGCCAAAGCCAAACGAAAACCGCTGCAGTTAAAATGATTTTAGCATCACGTCTGCGGCTGAGAATGGAGCGGCAGTGTATAAAGGGACCTGTGGATCAATGAAAAGGAGATTATAGTGTATCTGAATATTAATACGGTATTGCATCTGTACTTCCACCCCTCCCCCCTTTCTTTTTCTTCAGATCTGCAGAATTGAAATGAAATATTTTGAGCTCCTCAAGCTGACTCGTCAGAATCCTGGAGCCTTTTAAAAAATGACGGTAATTTTCTAATGCGTTCATTTGTACGTATGGAAACACTTGTGTGTGTGCGCGTGAGTGCGCGCGTGTTTGCATGTGAGAGACATGCAGCTGAATGACAATGCAGATCCAGAAATTGGGGAAGAGGGTTTCTACCCCCGAATTGTAGATGAAGTTTGAGCTGACTTGGGGCGTATGCTGAAAGCCAGAGAGGTTCCAGAGGTGGAGATGAGATGGCCAGATTTGCCTGTAAATAATCACTACATCCACTGTAACACTTGAGCTGCTTTTATTTTTTTTATTTTTATTTTTTTTGGTAGCAAATGTGTTTGAATGGAACTCTCTCCGCAAACGTGGGTTACAGGCGTCTCCTAGCGGCGAAATCAGCATAGGGCAGGCCAGAGAATTTTGCTTTGGAGAGCTCGCCTTTCGGGGGCTCAACAAGATTTCTTGGGTCATAGGGGTCTGTGTCCGCACCAGCGTCGCTGAGCCCAGGCCCCCTAGAGGTCTCGCCTCTCCGACTCCTAGTTTCTGTGGCGCCAGCCAGGGACCGGCGGGGTGACGGTGGGGTCTTCTTCCCGGCAGAACAGAACAGAGCCTGGTCCTCCGCCTCCCTCTAGATAGCTCCAGCCAAGGGCAATTCCAAGAGCATTTTGTTTGGAGCCAAGATCACATAGTGGCATTAATAGCCTTCTGTGCCCCTTTACCCTAGAGCCTTTAAAACAACCATACCCCGTCACCCACAAAACAAAACAACACTTTAAATTTGCCTTTTAAAATGCCTCTAAAATGTAACAGGTTTACTTTTTCCCTTGCTGTGCCAATCAAACAGATCCCTGCCTTTCGTTTTTCTTTTTCATTCTTACTCCCGTGGACCCCAGAATTTAGTGAGATGAGGTTTGTATATACGGCAGCCTCAGTAATGAGACTAACTACCTCTTTGAAGGGTAGAGCATCATGTATATTCTTTGGTCCTCAATCCCCCCGTTACTGGAGCGGAAAAGGAGAAGGAAATACATTGTACCTAATCCCTTCTTCACCCTCCCTCGTCCACCCCCAGGAGCGCAAACTGTTTGAGCCAGGACAAACTGCACCCTAAGAAACAGAGGAAAAGCAGTTTTATTATTTGGAGAGAGATTATCAAAATCAGTTTTCATAAAAGTCCTGGTTTATGTATTAGAGTGATAGTGCATATTTTTTATTTCATTGGGCTTTAAGTGCAGCAGAAACAGAGGGGCGCTAAGGATCCCACAAGTGTGTTTTACAAACTTTGAAACTGGGTTAAGGGATTGCTTTCTTCTCTGCCCTTTGCTGCAAAGGGTGGGGCAGAAACAAGTTTGTTAACCAGCCTTTGGATAAATGAGTGTTTGCAGTGATTTAACATGACTTGAAAGCAATTTGTTTCTAAATCCTCTTATTATTGCTATGTGCCCAGAGCTTTGAGGGAAGTTTTTTTTTTTTTTTTAGAATTGGAAGAAAAAATTACTTTATCAATAACCAGGCTCCACCAGGATTGACCTAGATGGTTGTTCTTGGCACTTGTCATTCTCAGCAAGCACAGCTCAGAGAACAAATACAAAAGACCCAAAGTGCATTGCATCTTTTATGGGTAAGCGTGAAATAGGTTTATTTGTGGTAGTGTAATCTAACTTAAGAGGTGGGAAGACAAGGCTTTGGAACCAATGCCACGAACATTGTGTTAGTTTTTGTTTATCTGTAGTAAAAAGTGAATGCTGACTGGAATTTCTGGGAAAGATTTATAGCATATGCAATTTTAAGTATTCAGGTAACTCTTTAGTTACTGTGTTTTAATCCTTCAAGCCCATCAGAGAACAAACCAATCCTTGTTCTTGGGATTGAAAATACTAGATATCCCATCAAGCACCATTATCTTGATATTGAAAGTAGAAATGTGCTTCTCCATTTTGTTTAACCTAGTTAATACTGGGGTGGCTTCACATTTCAGTGCCTTTTCAGTTATCAAGCATGGCCAACATTTTGTTAAACTCTAAACAGTGAATTAAAAGCGCTGAATGAGCTGAAGCAGCCCTCTAATGCAAAATGACAAATTGCACTTAAGCAATACATGAACAAAAAATGATTTATGGATTTCTACAATGGTCTGAGCAAATGAAAGCAATATGAATTATACATCCTAATGCTCAGAATATCATTTTCTAATAATACTGTTTCAGTTCAGATACTATACTCTGCTCCTTTCTGTAAGAGAAATTGATCAATAAGAGGTCCAGGAATGTTTTTAATTTGGGCACTGTTTTGTGATACTGATTCCAAAGTGTGTGTGTATGTGTGTGTGTGTGTATACATATGCATATGTATATGTGTGTGTGTATACATATGCATATGTATATGTGTGTGTGTACATATATTTTCTTTTGGTTTTGGGGAGGTGGGTTGATGACGGACATTAAACATGCATTCTTGTCAGATTCTTCACGTATTGTGTCTTTTGGTGGTAAATAGTCCTTTGAAAACTTTTGTTTGTTCCGTATTATCTTTCAGAATGCAAATAAATAGATTTCATTCAAAATGACAGTCTTTATTGCCTTATGACTTCTTTTTCTAAAAATTAAAATGTATTACCTCATCTTACCCTTTTCTTCCATTGCTTTGGATATTAAAATATCTTATTTCTCCAAAATGTCTCTTAACCTCTTTATATTTGTTTTATCCTCTCTTTTTCAGACCATTGTTTTATTCTTTAGAGCATTAGAAACATACCTGGGCTAGTAAAAAGGTCATGGCACCTTAGTTTTATAGCCTTAGTAGACAAAATATACACTATGGGTTGTGTTAAATTACAGAAAAAAAATCAGTCAAATAAAATTATATGTGCTGTTTGTGTTTTGAGTCTGAAAAATACAAAAATCTAGTTTCCTTTGTGTTATGATGATTGACTACTCCTAGCATTTTTATTTAACCATTTGTGGTTTGTGTAAGTGGTTATTTTTTGGGAGGTATGTAGAATTTTAAGTGAGGGTGGTGTCTGTGCTGTGTTGCATCCTCAACCACAGGAAACTGCTTAATTACCCAGAAGCCTCTAAAGTCACATTATTAGGCTTAATCTTAATTATCCAGGTTTATTTAAAAAAAGAGAAAAAACATTGAATCCCCATTTCTGCTTTTGACAGCATTAATAACTACTTTTACTGAAAGATTACTGAAATGAATGATGTGATTAGGATTGTAAATAAGAACTAAAAGACATCACATTTAAAAAGCCAGCTGCTTTGCTTAACAGGGAGATGTGTGGGTTTTACTGACATGCCCCAGAGACAGAAAATGAAGCTTCAAATATAGAGGTCGATACAGAACAATTTCAAAAATTAATTGCAAGTCCTGATGAAGTTCATATGAGTAAGAGAGAAGTTGTCTAGAAAGAGCTCTTTTTTTTCCTTACCCAATGGTTTTACTTTTTATTTGATAGTGATACAAAACCTGCATAGTTTTAGTGTTTGCCTGGGAAGTGTAAACTATTTTCTTAAAGGGAAACCCCTTGAGTTTTAAAATACAGAATAAGATTATTCTGTATAATAAGATAAGAACCCAAATTGTGATTAGGGTGGCAAGTCGTAGAGCTATATTCTTATTCTTATAATAAGAACCCAAATTATGATTAGGGTTGTAAGTCATAGAGCTATATTCTGAAGAGTTTTAAAACATTATTGGGGACAGACATTATCAAAATAATATAAAACACAGCTTGAGAATTACATTAATAATTAGAATTACATTAGAATTAAAAGAGTAAATCAGAACAAACAGTAAAACAGATACTTCAATTAAAAAAAAAAGTATTTCTCTCAGTTTCACTGCCTGCTTAGTATAACTCTTTGTATAAGAAACATGATTTCCATGATATCTTATTTAAATGGGCTTGGCAAATGCTGTACTTTGTTCCTCTATTTTATTGCAATTTCATCTATTCTTTTTAGGTGAAAGTTACTAGTGGTTTTTAAGCAGCTTAATATTTACCTAGAATTGTTATGTAAATTATATTTGGTATTCTCCATCTATATAGGTTTTATTATCCCAGCATTATAATTAATGTTATAAGGATGTTCAGAGTTTAAGTAACTCACTACATTATTACAGAATTCAAATCCAGATCTTTTGCTGCCCATATACAGGCTCATTTTATTACCCCATGGGCTTTCTTCAGTCTATCTGAATTGAATTTACTTAGGAGGTAAAACAAACAAAAATCTCAAATTAACTTAGAAATGGAGTTAATCCAGATTTTGGACTGACAGAAATGCTGATTTTATCCTAGTCAAATTGGCTAGTACATTACTGAGTTGAGTGATGGAGGAATTCATAAATATGTTTGAGGGTTTCCTTCTTCAGGGATTTTTATCAGTGAAACAAAGCTTGAATATGTTTTCTTACAAGAGAGTGATATTATAAGCAGTCATCTTTTTCTCATGCAGAAGTGCCCAGTGTGGAATTCATAGATTTCAAGGAAGGAACAAGAAAATTGATGAAACAAGTTCAAAAGAAAGGTACCTGTGCCTCAACGTTCCTAAAGAACACTGATCAGTGATCCCAGAAGCATGCCATGTTCTCTTAATTCATCAGCGATTGAAAGCAAAGGAAAATCAAGAAATGTACGCAGTTTACACGGTGCAAATATCGGTGTTTATTTTGTAAACATTTCTGAAGCAATCTTTAAAAAGGGAAATGTGTTTTTGTTAAATGAATTTCAAGTATCACTTCATGCTAATTTCATCTTCAATGTTGCTTAAAAATGGTTTTCATTATAAAGTTTTGAAAATTAAAAAATTAAATTTATTCATGCCAGGAGAAAAATGGACAGGAACTTAAAAATACCTTTAAATTTTGAAAGACATAATCAAATGAAGATGATTGTGGCATCATATTTACTACTATAAGTAAAATTTATATTAATGTTTTGGTATAAGAACTGACAGAAGAAAAACATGTTTATTTTAGAAGTGTACTCAGTAATTCAGAGGATACGTAATGGGCTCTATAGGGTAGGTTATACATCTTTTTTGCTCATTTCTGAAGGTACCTGACTATGACAGGAGATGATATGGTAAATTTATGAAGAACATAACCTTGAGAATTAAACCAAATTGGGTTCATATTCTTGCTTCTCTAAATATTTGAACTTGGACAAATTACTCTGAAGCCCTATTAAGTGTGTCAAACATTTGAAATATTTATTAAACTATGATGATACATTGACCTTGTTATTTTGAGGCTTCAACAGAAATGATATAGGTAAAATTCTTATTCTATAGTGGATTCTCAGTAAATATTAACTATTTGTATGGTAAGATGTTTTGGATGAGGTAGTCTATAAATAGATATTTGTTGAGAATAATTGGCATTAATTTTCTTGGGGGTTTTCTTTCCTTTATCAAATATATATTATTTACTAAGCAGATACCAAAACATTTAGTGTCCCTATTTTGAGGGAAATTGCAATATGATTTTGAAGACTAGATGAAAATGATAAGTGAAGAAGACAACTAACTAAGTTTTAGTTAAGCTTCAAAAATATAAAAAGTCAATTATGAGCTTTTCCCATAATTATATATCACATTTACTTGCTTTCTTTCAGATAAACTTACATTTTCGGTAAGTTAAAATTTATACGATAAAACTGATAGGCAGATAGATTATAAATATCATTTTCATAAGCAGATAGTTCATTCATTTTAAGTTTTTTATTTAAATATTTGTCAAAATTTTATTACTAAAGGGCTTTAACTTGATAGAGTCATTTAGTTTTTTTTTCCAATTCTTTAGCATAATATCTTAATACCTTCTCCTCTATTCAGGCCAATGAGTGCTAAAATTCTCAAAATTAAAAACAAATTGGTGAAAAATAAGCCTCCTAAAATAGAATGAATTCGTTAGAATACCCAATTCTGAGCCTTAAGCCTCAATTGTATTTGAACTTTCTTTTCAGCATTTTCCTTGCCATTTTCTGCCTATGATTGCTTTTATTAACATTCTCTGTAGTAATTATGACAATTTGAGAGGCAAAGACTCTCAAAAACATGCATTGGTGCTGCATTGGAGCCTAGCCATAGGAATAGTGAGAGAATGGAAAATAAAAGTAAATTATGATATATGTTTCTCAAGAATTTCACAGTCCTTGATTTTGTAATCAATTTGATAAAGAATATATATGTTTAAATAACTTCATTAAGAGTATGAAAAGTATTAAAACATATAATGACTATGAGTGCTAAAGGCATAAAGAATGAAGAAAACACTTGGATAAAATAAATTAAGCAAAGATTTCTAGAGGACAGCTTTTGTTATGATTTTAATGGCAACAGTGGTGCAGATTGGTAGAAAGAAATATCTGAAGAGGTTTAGACAGACTTGAGCAGTAAAGAAATGAAGGTAGGGATAGCAAAAACACTTTTCTAGAAAGATCATAGAAACAGCAAATGAATGTATTCAATTATGGGCCAATACCCTGAATTTGGACCCAGTTGCTTAAATGCATAATTCCAGCAGTCCTCAATTTTGTTTCATTTGATTTATGTTTTCACCATCTCCACTAGAAGCTTGGCCAATTTGGTGTCAATGGAAATGCATGAGATCTTTATTCAGCATTCACACCTGAGCAATGCTTTTGGTATGTCTTGGGCTAATAGCCAATGTTCAGTCTTATAATTATGATAAAGCCTAATATTATTGCTTGTTCCTTAGCATATATATTTGAGAACCTTGGCGGCTGCTGCTAATTTAATGGTAAAGTGCTGATTGCTGATTTTCTCAAAGCTTTTTTTAAAACCATACCTAGTCAGACTACCTAAACAAGTACCTAATTTAACAATAACATATTTACATTTTGCTGGATGTAATGTTAAGTGGTAAAACAAGTGGTAAAAGTATTGTTTAAGCCCAAGGAACCTGACAAGCATTCAGTTGGTCACAGTTTTTGATGGATTTGTTGGCTGCATAACTAACTAGTACTTAATGAAGATGTGCTGACTGGATGAATGAATTCTGTTTTAAATTTTAAAATATATTTCTAAGATACCTCAGTTTCACAAGCTATGTTTTTAATAATCTGTATTTGTAACAAGTCTTTTAAAATTAGTTATTTTTAAGAAACTTTACCTAAAATGAAAAATTCACTATACCTAATTACAGGTGTGTTACAATACTTGATGTCTCCCAACTAATAAAGTGCATTTCTCAAAACTGCCACTACTCAAAAGTGGTATCTCTTCTTATAATTTTCTTTTGTTTTCAGATTTTCTTCTCATTTCATAATACTATGTTGAATATATAAATATGTATAGAGTAAGTACAATGGCCAATATTCTGAATTGTTTTGTTCATTTTATAAGGTCATGATGTCATACTAAGAAGAAACCACCTGAGATGAGACTGTTAGATGTTAAAAGTATGGCTGATACAGAAATACATTTGCTGCCCCAGGTAGAATCAGGAGGTATTTTAATTTTGAAGCATGTTGCAGGGTTAAGTTAAAAAGAGAGACTGATTCACCTGTTAAATTTAAAATGATGTCTCGAATTTCAAGTCAGAGGGGACACTGTTTAGCTTCTAGTGTCTCTGTTCTTCAACCTTCTGAAATGGAGATATTTCAATTCAAATATGGTATGTTGGTTGCCATAGTATATTTTCCTTTTTCTTCTCTTGGGTTGATGGCTAACCCCAGTCTTCTTTATTCCATAACTGACACACTCATATTGTTTGTGGTTTAGATATTATGGAGTTTGTAAATACTTAACTCTGTATTTTTGGCCACCTAATAAAGCATAGGCAGTTGTCCAGAATGCAAGAATTTAAGTGGAAATGTACAACACATGCACACATGTGTGCACACACATACACATGAGGAAAAAATGGCATTGCAGTTAAAACTTTGTTTTTGTCATAATAAAATAGAAACAGATCTGTGAAACAGAAGTGATCACAAAATCAGACGATGCTACACACAGAGTATACTTGGATTACAATGGAGAACTTGCACAACCATTGTGAAAAAGAAGGTTTAATTTTTTCATTTTATACAATATACAAATATGAATTACAGATGGATTTAAAAATTCATTAAAAGTATAAAACCATGGGATAACTAAATTTATAGCATACTGCATATTTATATAACTCATATGTTTTTTAAAACCGGGCTTAACATTGTACCTTTTCATGTCTACTCCCCAAGGCAAACAAAAACAAAAACAAACCAACAAAAAAACCCAAAATGAAACAGAAGTTTCTGAAGGACAGCAGAAATGGTAAGTTTTTTCCGTGATGCAAGACACAATGGAAAGTAACCTTCTCTTGGGAGCTACACCTAGGTAGCCCTAGTCATGTGAAACCAGTGATGATAGCAACAGATGAAGATTCTGGATGGGGACAGTAAGGCTTGAAAATTTTGGATATGTCTGTTATTAAAATGTAAGCCTCTTTTGACATTGGAGTAGTAAGAGGGGGTAAGTAGGATTGTTAGCCTTTTAAAATATTCCTCATTAAGAGGATTTTTTAAAAACCCAATTTTTGGTGTTAAAATCCGAGACACTCTGGAAGGTGGCTTATTTCAGTTGGAAAGATAGTAAGCTGGTTTTCAGGGCCCAAGTAGACAGTATATTTTGGAATCCTGAGGTCTGTTATTTCTAACATGCATGGATAGCATTGACAAATTCTCTTCTGACTGAAAATCTAAGTTACTGATGTTTTTGATGGTTATTTCTTATTGCAATTCACACTGGAATTTTCCTAAAGGTTTTTTATGTCTTCATTTATTTGTTTTAGTATAATGGTTCTTATCTGATTAATTATATTTTTTCCTAGAATTAAAATAAGATTATATTTATCTCAGAAAGGCAAAGAATCAGTAAATATTTAACCTAGAACACATGATTTGTTTATTTTAAAAGTCTATTGATCTTTATCGTTATTCTTTTTAACAATGTATCAGAATTAGGCTATGTTGAGATGGGAAAATTCATTTATAATTTTAAAACAAATGCTTCTCTAAGTAAAAATGTTTCTCTTTTTTCTCTTTAAAATTAGTAGTTTGGGTTTAGCTGGCATTCTTATGACTTACATAATATTTTTATGTTTAAAATAAGGGTATGCTTGGGAGCATGAGATCTGATTCTTAGGTTGGGGACTGTAACAGTAACTCCTATTTATGTTTCTGTTTTAAAATCAGATCTACTGTATACAAAGAAGAATTTTATAGGTAATAGCAGAAATATAATAGATCTTTATGAATGAATCTTCATTCATCCAGTCAGCACATCTTCATTAAGTACTTGTTAGTTATGCAGCCAACAAATCCATCAAAAACTGTGACCAACTGAATGCTTGTCAGCTTCCTTGGGCTTAAACAATACTTTTACCACTTGTTTTACCACTTAACATTACATCCAGCAAAATGTAAATATGTTATTGTTAAAGATCTAAGTTTAAATTTTAAAAATTAATTAAAAAGATAAATGCCGCGATATTTAAGGACCTCTATTTAATATGGTGCTTTTATCTTAAATTATTGATGTTCACACTGTCCTTGCAGAATTTTATTGCATTCAGGAACATTTGTGAATTTTCTTTTATCTAAGAAGAATGTGTTATATTTCAGTGAATTATAGGTGGCAGTATACACAGCTAAATTGCATGTGTTACTGCAGGTAGATAGAAGGTTTTTCAATTGTTTAACAATTTTATATTTAAGCTTATTGTCATTCTAGCCCCGTTTCTTAACCACCTCCTGTTTTTGGTCTTAATATAAGAACACCAAATAAACTTCCTTTGATAAGAGAATGCTGGTGAGAAGTATTTTGAATCTCACGTTTATTCTGAATGTTAGTTAAGATGCATTTAAAAAATTTTGCTAAATAAAGATACATTAGAAAGAGTATAATACTCATTGACTGCTTGATTTAATATTAAAATGAGAATTTAAAACTAAATGAACTCTTAAAATTACATATCAAGCCAATGACAGAGAATTTTTTACTCTGTCTCTTTCATTTTCTGTTTTAAAAGTTACAAGCAAATATGCTTTGACTGCTAAGTTGTGAAAATGCAATACTTTTCTGATTTATTATCCTGAAGTATGATACCTATCTATGAGAAAGTTAAGTACAAAATTGCTGTTCTTTATGCCTGATATACACCCTGAAAGTATTATATTCATGAGAATGATGAGAAAATTATATATGGTATCAAGAAAGAGAATAAACCTTAAATTGATGATCGATAGCTATACTGTGGCATCTCATGGAGAATAAAAATGCTGAGCATTAGAGCAGTCTATTAACTTCATTCCTTCGAGAAACTTTTACAAAGTGTATCTAAAGGTTTTAATGACAGTTATTCAGAGAAATATGGGGTGGTGTAAGTGAAAGTCAGTGAGGTAAACAGGTCAAACTCTGGTGCCCTGCATGCTTTTCCTATTGTTTTGTTTTACATACTGAACCTTGTAAAATGTGACACCCCTTTTCCTTTGAAACTGAAATTATTTTATCTAATCAAAATTTCTCATGTGTAGAGGAGGAAATTGAGAATGAGATATTCTCAGTGTAGGATTGACATTACAGAATAAACCTCTGATAAGTAAACATTACTTCGTTTTTATTTATGTTTACTTTTTTTTTCTTCTTTTTTGAGACAGGGTCTTACTCACTGCAGGCTCAAACTCCCAAGGCTCAAGCAATCCTCCCCCCTCAGCCTCCCAAGTGGGTGGCACTACAGGCGCACACCACCGTGCCCAGCTAATTTTAATATTATCATCATTTTGGCCAGGCGCAGTGGCTCACACCTGTAATCCCAGCACTTTGGGAGGCTAAGGTGGGTGGATCACAAGTTCAGGAGTTCAAGACCAGCTTGGCCAACATGGTGAAACCCCATCTCTACTAAAAACTACAAAAATTAGCTGGTCGTGTTGGCATGCGACTGTGGTCTCAGCTATTTGGGAGGCTGAGGCAGAAGAATCACTTGAACCCAGAAGGTGGAGGTTGCAGTGAGCCGCGATCGCATCACTGCACTCCAGTCTGGGCGACAGGGCGAGACTGCATCTTGAAGAAACAAACAAAAAACAAAACAAAACAGACAAATATATATATATATATATATATATATATATATATATATATATAAAATCATTATTTTTAGTAGAGATGAGGTCTCACTATGTTGCCTAGGCTAGTCTTGAACTCCTGAGCTGAAGAGATCTTCCCACTTCAGCCTCCCAAAGTGCTGGGATTACAAGCATGAGCCACCACACCCGGCCTATTTGTGTTTTCTTGAGTGTGGGATTTTTTTTTTTTTTTTGACACGGAGTCTCAGTCTGTCACCCAGGCTGGAGTGCAGTGGCGCAATCTCAGCTCACTGCAACCTCTGCTTCCCGGGTTCAAGCAATTCTCCTGCCTCAGCCTACCGAGTAGCTGAGATTACAGGTGCCTGACACTGCACCTGGCTAATTTTTGTATTTTTAGTAGAGACGGGATTTCACCATGTTGGCCAGGCTGGTCTTGAACTCCTGACCTCATTATCTACCTGCCTTGGCCTCCCAAAGTGCTGAGATTACAGGCATGAGCCACTGCGCCCGGCCCAAGTGTGGGATTTTTATTTGTTTTATTTGTTTGTTCTTTCCCTCACCATAATTAGTTTATTCATTTTAATATACTCAATTACTTTATAATTATTGACTCATAGTCAACTTATAATTTTCTAGTAGGTATTCTTGTTTGCATTTGCTCACATTCATGCTGGCCAATTGTTTTGCATCATTTAACACAAGCAGATATATCAATATTATTGATTCTTATCTGAAATAAGCAGATTTAAATAAATCCAGATTGAAACTATTTCTTCATATTATTTCCGTGTTCTTTTTCAAGGTCCTTAAAGATAGAGTCTCAAAGCTTGTATGTACTTTTCAATGAATTTTTATTGCTTTTTGATAAGATATAGTTCTTCAGCATTTGAAAGTCTGAACACTCCAGCATTTGGAGTTAAAAATAGGGATACATCTATAGAAACCCAAGGAGATTTTAGTTAAATGTATTAAACTAAGTTCATTTTAAAATGTGAAGCCATGAAAATCTGCTAAAATAGGACACTGATCAAAGAGTCTCTTTTGGGATGGAGACATGTAATGGGCCCCAGGTTTTATCTTCCCTTTTTGAATAATTTACTCACCTTGATAGCTCTTGAGTCAGATAGTGTGTCGAGCATGAGCAACTTTTCACCTGAAACTAATACTAGACCTAAAACTACCACATTCCCACAGGATATGTCTCCCTAAAAAGTATTTTAAATGTACTAGTTGAGATTTCAATACTTAAACTGTTGCCTAGGTTAAAGTAAAATAATAAAATAAACGTCTTTGAGATGTGGATGTTGCCATAGAAGTACAACTGACTTATTTTGCATATTTAGCTAGAGCCTAGGAAAAATCATTTATATAGGTTGTGCCTACATGGACCTATATGATAATCTAGATATTAGGTCCCTTACTTTTGTGGACTCACATTTATATAATATAGAGCCTTCCAGAAATTAGTAACTTGTAATGCCCCATGTAATTTCACTTTGAAATGAAAAATGGCAAGAAATTTTGATTACTCACTTAATTCATTTATTTATTCAATAAATATATATAGCACACCTGTAATATGCCAAGATGCTTGAACACATCAGTGAACAATGTTCTTGCCTTCATTTGTGTGTGTGTGTGTGTATAGACAAAAAATATCAAATAAGTATAGTAAATAAATAAATCATCTTGAATACTAGGACATTAAAAGTGCCATAGAGAACAGAAAAAGCAGAGCAAATTAAAGGAATCTCTTAATTTTAAATTAAGCACTTTTTCATATGAAATTTTTGGAGGTTATAAAATACAGATATGAGGTTGAATGGGATAAAAAGTGAATATGGTTGTTATGCCATGAGAAGAGAAAAAAAAAAACAAAATTTTGGTTGTTGTTTTTCAAGATTTCCTTCAAGAGTTGCTTTAAAGCTGACTCATTAGCCACCAGATTGAATGTTTTCCCACTAGGCAATTTGCCCCAAAGACTAAATTGGTGACAGAAGCACTGAAATAACTTTGTCATTCTAATGGCAAGAAGGCTTTTAAAGATATTTTGAATAAGTTTCCATTTTTTGATAGTTGTCTTTTTTGCAGAAATATGAGGTAGTATTTTAAGTGTCAGTGGAGTTTAAAACATTGGTTCCAGATGTTGCCTACCTAGCAGGAACCCTTGGAGGAATTTCTTGTTTACCTTAATAAAACTGTCATCATTTATGGAGAGTAGCTAACAGGAAAATACACGCAAGGAAATAAAAAGCAAAGACAAATCTAGTTACTGTTATTTGAACAAGTAAATTTCATATAGAAACTGATGACAGCGAAATGTGTCAAACTTGACTACTCTGACTGTGTGCCTCCATTGATTGGCATTTGCAAAAGTCTGATTTGTAGTCAAGCTGTAATGAAAATGCTTAAAGATGCTGAAAGTCAATATAATGGGCACTTTTGGAATGTACCACATGTTCAGTGTGCTTCCAATATACATTTTATAAGATTTCTCTCAGTTCATTTGGTTATATTATTAGATAAGCACTAATCTTAGAAAATGTTATTTCCTCTGCATGCAAAATCCGTAGTGACAAAATGCTCATTTCGTGTAGTTCTCTGGAAGATTTTGTCCTGCTAAAGTTTCATGGTTTTGTTCTACCAGTGTGTCTATCACCCAAGGTTACTTATTTATTTGCTTACTGTCTTCACGTACTTACTTATTTTAGAAAAACATGAAATAATTAGGTTGGAACTTTGTGGTAGGTGCTTACAAGTACTTTTCTGGATAAAAATATTCTCATAGGAAAAGTGGTAAGATGATAGGGCCAGTGTGAGTACCCAAGTTTTGAACCACCAGTTAGTTATGTCTGGGTCATAGATGTATGTAGACTAGAAAAGGAGGGATGGATCCCAGGATAAAGGTGGGAATATCACTAGACGTAATAATATTAGAGAAACAGAAACCTGGATAAATTCAGTCAAGTTCTACATATATGATGTTCATAATGATGACAGTCAAGAAGAAAATGTTAAATATTGTCACCTGTATGCCTTTTAATAAGGCAGAGGTATTTTTTAATTCATTTCAGAAAGATTTCTATGAAATGGTCCATATTCATATAAAGTAAATAACAAATTACGTTAATGAAAATAATAATTTCAGTAATGTGTGAAGTCCTTGACTAGTTATTTTAAAAGTGCTTTGATAAAGAAAATTTTTTGTATGTATTATCTATTTTTAGATTCTGACGGATACATCATTACAGATTGTATTCAATCTATTTTAAAAAAACTGCTCCATATATATTTAACTTACTGATTTGTCATGCCTCATTAGCTGCAAACCTGTTTCTCAATGAATTTTCTATTATTTATAGGCTCACAGTGCAATGAATTAATATATTTACAATTATAATATATTAAAAACTTTCTCAATCACATTTAAATCATTCTTCCTTCTGTATACAATGAGCTATATTTTAGCAGAAGA
Source organism: Symphalangus syndactylus (assembly GCF_028878055.3). NCBI lineage: Eukaryota > Metazoa > Chordata > Mammalia > Primates > Hylobatidae > Symphalangus > Symphalangus syndactylus. Next base: position 106,690,312 of record NC_072426.2, on the reverse strand, counting down.
TATATGGAATTATACAAATTTACCTGTAGATGTGTTTCTAACTTAATCTCATCACATGAAGTTGAAATTGTGTGTCTTAGTGTCTGTAGACAGATTGTTAAATTTATATAATGTCTTTCTGGGAGAAATGAGAGTAATTAAGAGGCACAATGTTACCTATTTAATTAGCCTATTTGTATCCTCAAAAGAATCCTTAGTTGTGAAACGTATGAGAGAGCTTGCCCTTAGTTAATTGAATCAGAGGATTTTTGAAGTCATTTACATTTCTCCCTACTCATTTGGTTTAGTTTTGTTCACTCTAAAATGGCTCACCAAAAGATTCCAGACCATACACTTTTGTCTAAGTAATATTTTGTTGACACCTGTGTAAATCCATGGTCAAATCTAGGGTCAGTATCAGCCCTATTTTGTTACCAGAAAGCACTGAGTATATTTTTACAATAAAGAGGTATTCAGATATAAAAATATATCACCTAGATCTTTAAGAGTAAGGGATTTAATGTGTTGACACCCATTGAACTATTCAAAATGCAATTTGAGAACTACTTAATCTGTCTTTCCTGTGGATATTGCTAAACCACAGGCACAGACAGCTTAGTTTACATATGGATCCTCCCTTCCCCAGATAATTGTATTTACTAAGATAAACTTTACCTATTTTACTTTAATATTTCTCTGAAAGGTAAGTCCCAGTTTAGAAATTAGTGAATGAAAGGCATCATGCTTTTAATTACTCTTAAAAAGAACCTAATCTATCTCCTTTGAAAACTCTAAATTAGATTAAACTTTTGAGGGAGAAACAAAAGCAGAGGGGAGTTGCCAGTGAAGTGTTTTGAAGCCAAATGTAAGTTACCAATCCTTTTATGGAATAAAGGAAACTAAGAAAAACAGCAGCTGCCATTTCAGCTCAATAACTCCAGTACCTCCTAATGAAATCATTTTAAGACTGCTGAGTAGAAATAGTTTAAAGGTCTATTGTAAAAGAAACAAGAATTTTATTCATTAATTAGACTCGTCAGAGACTGCTTTGAATTTGCAAAACTGAATAACCTTTTATTCCATGGTTATAGTTAAATCCTTAAGCTCATTTGATTTCCTATGTCCCATTTGATTTCACTTTAAGTTTTCACCTTTACAAATGCATTATAGGCCAATCCCATAATGTTTTCACTGCCCTCTCACTTTAGTAAAAAGGCAACAGAGTAACTCTTCATAAAATTAACACACGACTGTGGGAATATAAATTGCAGAAATGAAGTCTCCTGATAATGCACGAGTAATAGAATGGAGAACATTTTTGTTTATGTGTTTTCTCAACTTCAGGTAGCTAATGGAGACTTATCTTTTTTAAAAAAAATTTTAATAGTGATATTTTTATGCTGTAGAATATTAGACTTGTGCAGAGATTACTTTCAGCTTTTTTACTTTTCAGTTGAGATTTATTCAAATACAGAATTCATGGCAGTATTTGAGATTTTGCTTTCTAACAGGTATGAGACATTAATTTGTACTTCATTAATTTAGAATTTCTGAAAATTTGAGTCTGGTATGATTTTTTTGACAATGAAAAAGAGGGTATGCTAAAAAATAGTATACATACTAAGTATGTAAAGTATACATATATACTTATGTATATACTAAGGAAAAGTATACATACTTAGAAATCAGCAGGTTTCTAAATTTTAAGAATAGTTGAATATGTTCAAAGCATTATTTTTCAATAACTTTATGTCATGGTTACAACTTACTAATTATATCATTTATCTTCGTAAGAAATATTTGGTTGTTCTAGAGCTTAACATACTTAACATTATTACAGTTTCTTAAAAATACTTAAATTTTTTTTCAATGTAATACTTTAGAATTTTAATCAAACTGTACAGTGAACAAAACAGAGATCTATTGCTCCAGCCTCCCTATCAAGATAACCAATCCCCAGGGGCAATACTGTGAATCTTTCAGCTGTTTCTTCTGGTATTTGTGCATGGCCCAAGCAGTACTCTGATATTTCTGTTTCTTGATTTTCTACTTTAGAATGTATGTTTCTATTAATGTCTCAGGGTGAGATTTCTTTTAACTATCTGCCCATATGTACAAAAACATGCTTCCTCTCTCTCCATTATCCCAAAAGAGCTTTATTATATTTTTTTAGTTAAAATATTATTTAGTGTTTATATTATTATGAGCATATAAATTTGCTTTTATCTGAGCTTAGTATTATACTTTGAATACAGTTGGTTTCTTGAGCAACTGTTTTTATTGGAGTTTATGACTTGTTTTATCATGTGTTTAATTTGCATGTACTTACCACTCCAACACTCCAGAAACACTATAAATCCTGTCAGTACAAACACATCAGGTAATCTCCTGGGTGTTTTTTTTTTTTTTCCTTTTCTGAATGCCAACTTCTGGAACAGCTGATCTCTAGGTCAGCTACATAGCTGCTAACCCCAGACTTCCTATCACCATCATCCCAGACATTTCTTTTGCCTTTCTCATGTGTTCAGTCTTTTGCTTATCCTCTTTCTATTATTTCTTAATTTTAGGCAAACATTTCCTCCAGAAACTTATGAGAAAGGAATCATGGGCATTACATTTTTGAGATTCTACAATTATGAGAAACATTATTGAATATGATATTTGACTGAAGATGGAATTCTAGTTTAGAAATTAGTATTTTTCCAAATGATGAAGTTGTTTCTTCTAAATCTTAAGACAAGACGTTCTGATTCTAAATCCAGATCTGTCTGATGTGAACTGTTGTGCTTGTTAATCTCTCCAGAAGATTTTGTGATTATCTCTTTATCTTTGGTATTCCAACATTTCAAAATGGTACATCCTGTGTGCCACTCCCCATAAAAACACAAACAAAAAAATACATTTCACTGGGTTGAGTACTCAGCAGGCCTTTGTACATTCTGAAAGATAAATATCTTTCAATCTTTGAAAATATTTTGATATCATTTATTTGATGATTTTATTCTTTTCTTTTGTTGAATTTTTTTTCCTTGAAATTTAAATCAGTGCTCAAATTGTCTTACCTTTTATTGTCTGTTTTCCATATCTGTGTGATTTTTCTGCATTCTAAAATGTATTCTTAACTGGACCATCCCACCCTTCTGTGGATATTTTTATGTCTGTTACTATGTGCAGTAACTTCTAAGAGTTATTTCTTTTACTCTCAGTTTACTTTTTTAATAATCTCATTATGCTCTTATGGATACATTATCTTCTATTATGTCTCTGGAAAAATTAATATTTTCTTTTGAATTATTATCCTTCTATGTTTCTTCTTTTTCATCCAAGATTTATTTTCTATTTATTGATTTTGTTCACTGTTTTTCATTTAGAGAATTGGTTTACATGTGGTACTCATTGACCATCCATTCAGTTTTGAATGCTGAACAAAAATGTTGATTTACTGCTCAGAATAAAAGTTGATTGGATGCTTAGTGTGCATGAGTCAGCTTGCAAATGGCTGGTATACCTCACAGTAAGGAGAGTCACTTAATTGAGTATTTTTAAGTGTAAATGTTTAGGGTCCATTTATCCTGGTCTGATGTCCATAGAGAAGAGTTTTCTAATCTTCTGCAGGTGAATGTATGAAATTGGCTGGGGAGTTCCATTTTTGATGATGCAGACGTTCATATTAAGCCTGTTGTTTTTATTTGGCTCCCGTATTTCCCTCCACTCCTGTCAGCTGTGTCTGGTGATCCAAAGATAAAACCCTCTTTGCTTAACATCTCCATAAAGTTAATGTGTGTTGAGGAGAGAGGGCTACTTTAAGGACTGGTAGGAAAGTTAAAAGTTTTTTAGAGAAGTAATCTTTCCTGTCATTCAACAAACCTCATTATTTTCAGTCTTGTCCCACAAGCTTTAGTGGTTCTTTACAAGTCACTAGTATTTCCCATTTCTGAGTAATTCGGTGGTCTGCAAAGAGGGACTTCGCTTGCTTCCTTTGGTTTTTCCCTTGAGGGAGCTTTGGCATTGGCTTTCTTTACTATACTGTATCTGTTACTACGTATCTATCTACTTTTCTTTTACCAAAAATTTTTTGACATCTCTCATCTGCTGTAGTTTCTTCTCCCTTTCTTGTATTTGTGTGAATGTTTTGCATTCATTCACTTGTCACATGAATGCAATTGAGAAAAAACATGCTCAACCAGAACTCAGTGCAACTTCAATTTTGTAAAACTATTCTGTAATTCAACAATTTTCAAATTTCATTTTAGTGACTTCACATTAATGACACTTTGCATTAGCTGAGATAGCAAAGTGTTCTTGTGAGGAAATGGTTACTTGGCTAGCTATGGAATTCAAATCTTGTCTTCTCACCACTGGGATAAAGTTGATTTGAAAATGAATATATCTATATACTGACTGAATTCTTCAGTCAATAAAGAAATATTCCTACAATATACCAGTGTTTAATTGATTTTCTGTAGTACTTAATTCCAAATACGGAAAACAATGTTAATGAATGAGACAGCCTATCAGTAGTATTGCAATCTATGGTTAGCTTATTCCTAGAATAATTGCTACTGTTATTGTCCATGAATTTTAGACATCACTATTGATGATTGTTAATAAAATATTAATAAAATTGACCAATATCATAAAATGTCTTACTCAAATATATAAGATTCAGTGAGCATATTGATATGTACTGTTAAATTGCTGTAACTGACAAAGAGATAAAAAGAATATACTATTGCAAAGGGGGTAAATTCAAGGAGGAAATGAATTCAAAAGTTATTTGGTGATAGTATTTTTGGCTATTTTCTATTACAAAGGGAAGATGAAACGTAGTTTAATGTTGTTTTTGAATTAGTGGCTAGATACTGGCATTGATAATTGAGATATGAAATATAGGAAAGAGAGAAGTTTGGGTGAGAAATGTTGGATTTAGTTTCAGGCAGGTTAAGCTTGAGGTTCTTTTAAAATATTAAACAGCAGCCTGTAATACAGTACTGTAGCTCATCAGAGATGTCTAGGTCAAATATGTAGAATTGATCAGATTAGCTTAGCTACACAGAACAGAAATATTCCCATATCACAAGTGTTTAAGCAAAATAAAAATTCATTTCACTGCAGTCGAAAAAGGCTATGGAAGGCAACTTAGGCTAATTTGAGCTCAACAAAGTTATCCAGGCTGTTTCCAGATGTCCACTCTGCCATCCCAAAGGCTGGCCCTCCTCTTATGAGATCCAAAATTTTGCATGTAAATGCTTCATCACAATGGTGTCTCCAATAGCTAAATGGAATAAAGGAAGAAGACATCACCCTTCTCTTTTAAAGACACTTACTCAACCTCCATCACCATTCTGTTTACATCTCTTTGGCCAGAATTTATTTGTATCTCACGAAGCTACAAAGAAGTCTTGGGAATAGAGTCTTTTAATCTGTATGGTAACTCGACAGGCTAAAAACCAGCTTTCTGTATTTAAATAAAAATAAGAGACTAGAGGAAGGAGTAGGTACCTGACAGTTGTGAATTAAGTTACTGACACATAGATTGCATTTTGAAATGTAGACATATATGAACCAGAAAAAGTATGTTAAAAATCTTATTTTTAAATCAGATTTTTGCAGGTTGAGCAATGAATGCAGATGAGGAACTAAAGAGAACTAGAGACAAATCCTTCAAGGAACTTGAATGAAGAATGAGGGACAGGACAGTATCTCAGAAATACAGGGTTTGTGAGAGAGTAAAGTTAAATCAGAAGAAGGCCAGTCAAAAACGGGGGACGTGATGAGCCTGATGACCAAGTCGAATTTTTAAATGATGCGATATAGTGATTCTCTACTTAATGAATGTATGTGCACTAATCCTTTACTTTAGGTATTATCATCTTTTTTATATAAGTGCAAACATGTAGGCCTGAAAGGTTAAATAACTTACATTGAGACACAGAGCTGTGAATTTAACCAATGCCCCAATCTCAACTCGTAATCTCAATCTATCCCGCTACCTCTTCTTCGTTAGGAGGGATCTTAACTCTTAGACATAATTAATTTACATTTTTTTTAAATTAGGAAGTTAAAGAGCTCAGTGAAGGTGAGATGGTGTTAGTCAGAATGAACAATGTAAGTATGCTTTCAGTGGAAAAAACTTTTTAATGGTGACAAATTTCAAAACAATTTATCTAGGATCAGATGCTGAAGGTGCACATTCTAATTACATTTCCAAAGTGGAAGCTGATCACTATATATTTTTTTCAGCGACAGAATTTCTTTATATTTAAATACATAACTAACTCCTCCAAATAACCCCCAAACAAATAAGAAACCAGATTAAATAAAATTCACATTGAATATGCCTAACCAACATCTGTATGTGCAACTAAACACTGTGTCTATTACTGCAGTGTGAACCTTAAACAATATAAAGTGTTCCGGGGAGTTGAAGAAGCCCAAGTTTTAACTCTGTGGTATTTGGGGAGAGAAGATGCAGGAAGTAAGAGAAAGGGGAAATAAATTTTATATTTCTTAATTTTGTCCTTCCAATATATTCATAAAGACCAAAAGAGAAAAGGAAGCTTGGGATTGTAAATAAATAGAGGAATAAGGAAGTGTGGGACCCTCGCAATGCTACCTGACCAAAACATATGAAAGAAATTAATTCCTTTCAGATTGAAAAGGTGGGAGAAGAGATGAAAAGTGACCAAAGAGGATGGGAAAGAGACAAAAGGAGAGGGGACCATCCAGGAGAAAAGAAGAGACCCATGGCAGGGGAGCAAGATGGAGTTCAGTGCCAGTAAGTGCCTGTTTCCATCTGTATCCCCATTATCTTAGGCTCCACTTAAGGGTCTGTCTCCTTTCTTCAAGCCTCTATGCTGTCAGGATCCTCCAGTCCTCTCCACCCTGCCCCCGCCCCTACTGTGCCTGTCCCTCCCTTCTTCTATTTACTAGGAGTTGGCTTGTTCCATAACCCTCAAGTCATAGTTCTTTTTAGCCAAAGAGGGAGACTCAGGCGTTTGGTACTGCTCAGAGCCAGGAGAAACCCTACATACAGAAGGGCTCCTACCATTTGCTGATTCAGTGAAATCCTGCTGTAGTACACTGGTATGCCACCTGCCAGGAGGCCTCCTTGCACAGACTGGCTCACAAGGACTAGCATGGGTTGCTGGAAGGAAGGCTGGACCACATTTTGGTAAGAAGGACCAAGCTTGCATCTGGCCCCCCATTCTGCTTCTCTGGCTGCTGAGCAGGCCCTGGTACTGGGGTTGTGGATCCCATTCAAGCCTCTATAAGCTGCCTGCTCCTAGTTAGGCATTATGGGATATAAACCATTATAGGATGGTTGAGGTAGCTGTTGACCACATTGGGAGCTGTAGACCACGGGGCGAGAGAGAGAGGTCAATATTTCTGGTTGGAATTAGAATACTGTCCAAGAGGACAGTAAAAAATCTGGATCTGTTGAGGGGGCTGAATGTAGTTCTGGGCAGAATTGCTGAGTGGAATAGTTGGAGATGGGAAGGAGCTGTCTTGTGGGAAGGGCTGCACTGCAATGAAGCTTATCTGCTGAGGATGCTGAAAGATAAGTGGGGACCAGAACAGAGGGGAGGATGGGTCAGCTGCTTCTTTAGAATCTTAGTGGTAAAGGCTCGTTTCTCCGAAGGGGTTGCTGATGTTGTCTGCCTGTGAGATCTTGTGATTATTCATGGGAGGCTGTTGCTGAGGCATGGGTGGGAGGGCAGAAAGTTGCTGCTGCTACTGCTGGGCAGTATAGGGGAGAAGGCCCTGGACAGACAGGGACGAGGTTACCTGGTTGCACATTTCTGGGGCACCTAGTGCCATACCTGGCCTGGAGATCCTTCTTGCACTGCCACCTTTACTGCTTCCAATGCTGTAGTCAGGTGAAGATGGGGATTCTGCTGAAGTAGCTGGCTTTGGTAGCAAAGGGTCACATGTTTCAAGGCCATGGCTGTAAAGATTTGAGTTCACTATTGGTGCTGCTCTGTTGGCTGCTTAGGGAAAGCTCAGCCCCTTGAGTGGCAGCTCAGCCCCTTAAGCCAATCCCCAGCTGTCATGTAGATATCTGTTCCAGACAGTCTCGTTCTGTACTGAATTGTTTCTCTTGAGAATCAATCTCTGTTAAAATTCTGTATTCTTCTCATCCTTTATATGTCCTGAAAACTCTGTTCAGGCAGTCTTGTGTTACTGGTTTTGTTGATGATGACAGATTTTCAAGTTTGAGCAACATTGTGGTCCATCCCCAAATAGGCAGCTATCCAGTGTAACTGCCTCCAGTGATATAAAGTCATCTGAGGGGACCTCTTAACTGGTTATTTTTTAAATAAATTCCAGAATCTGCTACTTTCATATTAGTAGCATCATTTTGTTCTTTGGGTTCTTTTTCAGTGTACTTACAAGAAATTCGTGGAAGTCTATTCCAGCGAAGTGTGTATAATTTTGACTTGGGTTTCTGGACAACATCTTCCTTAGGACCTTTTTTTTGTTTGTTTTTGTCCTTGTCTTCCTTTTCAGAGACTTCCTTTGAGGACTTTTATTCCTCCTTATCAGAGGGGCAACTGATGTGCAGTTGAATATTATCCTTGGCCCATCACCAAATAGGGTGGAGGGCTTCTCATATTCTGCTAGGCTATACACAACTTCAACTTGGAACTGGACTTGGCTGTTTTTTCTGACGTGACCGTATTTGATGTCCATCTCTGTGTTTCCTGAGTCAAACTGATATCTTCCCCTCTTTCTCAATTGCTTTCTTGCCTGGAGTCTTAGATGTAATTTTGTCTTTGATTGTAGGTTCTTCCATCAGTTTTTTTTCCTGATTCTTTCATAATTCAGAGGATGTTTTGAAAAGTGTTACTGTTAGACATTGACCAGCAGTGAAAGACTGATATACACCAGTAGTATGTATTTGAATAAATTATCAATAACTAACAGAGATGAGAATGATAAAGACCTGTGTGGTAGAGAAATATCCTTACTTTGTGTAGGTAAGCCCCAGCTGGGACTAGTTGCTTGGTGGTCTGAAATAAGACTACAGCATATTAATTTGATTTAGTATATTATTAATACAAGGTTAGCTAAAATATTCTAATGCATTCATCTCCTAATATGATGTTCTTACTAGGAGCTGGCTCATTCCGTAACCCTCAAGTCATAGTTCTTTTTAGCCAAAGAGGGAGAATAATCCATTCTTTATGGCTCATTGTGGGGAGAAGGTATAAATGTGTGTAACTATTTGGGCCCTTAATATGTGCTAGTGCATTGAAGTTTTTTGTTTTTATTTACCTTTTTTCCCAACATTTTGAGGTTGATAAGATTATTCTTCTTTTACAAATGAGAAAACTGAGATTGAGGTCGAGATTAAAAAGCTTGTAAGTGGTTGAATCAGAGTTGTACTCAGGGCCAGCTGCACAGTACAAAATCTAAATAATTCACTATATAATATTGTCTGCTTGGATGCATGTATTTGTTTCCTGGGGCTTCTTTTAAAAATTAGTCACAAACTTGGTGGCTTAAAAAAAAAATGGAAATTTATTTTCTCACAATTGTAAAGACCAGAACTCCAAAATCAAGGTGTTAGTTTCCTCCAGAGCTTTCAGGGAAGAATTGTTACTTGCCTCTTCCAACTTCTGGTAACTTAAGGATTAAGTTACCTTTTGGCAGCATCACTCTAATCTCTACCTTCCCCTTCACATAGCCTTCTTCCCTGTGTCTGGGTGTGTTACCTTTTCTATCTCTTATAAGAAAGCTTGTCATTGGATTTAGGACCCACTGGGACCCCTGGGTGATTTAGGATCACCCAGGATGATCTTGTCTAGAGATCCTTATCTTAATTACATCTTCAGAAACTCTTCTAAATAAAACTGCATTCTGAAGTTACAGGTGGACATATCTGTTGAGGGCCACTATTCAGCTCACTAAAATGAGCATGACAAAATTTTTTAAAACATGTTTTTGAATTGTGAAATATAATAAATATACAGAAAAATATATAATACTAATGTATGATATAATTAAAAATTATGATCACCCATGTAGCTACTACCCATATCAAGACATAGAACATGCCCAGAACTCTAAAATACACTGTTTCCTTTAAGGATCACCTCATTCCTGTTCATTGGAATTATTATGACTTTATGGGAATTACTTTCTTGCTTTTCTTTAAAATCTTACTACTCATTTTGTAAAATAAGACAGTTTGCATATTTTTCAATTTTATACAGATGAAACATTATGTTTTACTTTGTGTTATGCTTCTTTTAATTAATATGATATTTATAAGAACTATATATATCGAGTGTGGCTGTAGTAAATTTATTTTCTTTACAAACTAGCTATATGTTTTACATTTGTTGCAAAAGTTTATCACATTCTATTTTTGGCTATCACAAACACATATTATAAACATTTTTTGTTTATTTATTCTGGTATAACTGTGCAGTTTTATATGAGATGTGTGCTCCCTACATGACAGGTTTACAAAGCAGTTATAGCAATATACCTTTCATTAGCAGCTTGTGTGAATTCCCAATGTTCTCACATATTTAATAGCACACAGTATTGGCTGAAATTTTAGTTTTCTTATAATTTCATAGATATGCAGTAATATTCCATGGTGGTTTTAATTTATTTCTCTTTTTTTGAGAAAGGATTTTGCTGTGTTGCTCAGGCTGGTCTTGAACTCCCAAGTAGCCAGGATTACAGATGCGTTCTACCTTGCCAGGCTTATGGTAGTTTTAATTTAAATCTCTCTAATTACCAATAAAATTGACAATACATCTTCATAGGTTATTGGATTTATACTTTCATAAACTTTTGCTGGTTCAACAACAGTTGAACAGTTCCTTCCCATTTTTCAATTTGATTGTCTTCTCTTATTATTTGTCTTTCTTCTTATGGTATGATTCTGGATAGGAGTCCATTTGTTAATCACGCATTCTATAAATGCTTTCTTTCTTATAGTAGTTGTCTTTGCTCTCTTTTTATTGTGTGTTTTCATGAGCAGAAGTTCTTTTTATAATGTAGTCAATTTTATTCATTTTTTATTTATGGTTAGTGCTTTTGGTACTTAAAAAAATCTTTTTTTACCCTATCTTACCAATGCTTCTAATTTTAATTTTTCTTTTTCTGTGCTTCTATCACCAGCTAAACCCTTTGCTGATTGACATATTCTTTTTCCAGAGATGGTAATATATTTAGGTTGTAATCAAATCTTGCTTAGTGGGAGCAATTCTGTCACTTTAAGATGTGTTGTATAATTCTTGTACATGATTTTTCCAACTTAACTTGGAAGCCAGTCTTAATTTGCTCATTTTCATCTTCTTAGCAGATCTGTTATGGTGGGCCTTAGCTATCCAGTAAGTATGAATAAAAGAGGGTTTCCTTTGAAATTGGTTTGCTCTAATAGTGCTTTGGTTAAAGAATCTCCCCAACTGATTTCAGAGTTGATGATACTTTATATTAGTTAGGTATTTGACTACATGAAAAAGTTTACTGTTTACCAAATATTTTATGTATGATACTTCAATGAATTATCTAGTGAAAGCTATAAATACATATAACTATGATAATTTTATTGAAGACTCTCAGATTCATTAAATTACATAATCAAGGGCAAGCTAGGAAGTTAAGTGCTGAAATACGAAATCAAGTCTGCCTTTTTTTCAGTTCTTCCCTTAAATGAAGTTTTAAATTTTGGAGTGACAGATTCACTTATTTTAAATTATATCACCAATTTTAAGAAATAAAAGAGCCATGTCATTTAAACTATGTCCAGATTTCTCCCTACAAGCATTCTTTCTTTATCCATACTCATGTAGAGTTACTCACTTTTATGATCCTTTTGGTTTACATGTTAGTTAAATGTAATGTGTTTTCTTTCTCCTTGGGAATTTTGGGGTGAGGTGTAGGGAGCCTCTGTCAGATAAAACTTGCTTAAGCAAGTGGATTTTATTTTTTTCTTGTTTGCTTTTTTTTTTTCGAGGCAGAGTCTTGCTCTGTCGCCCAGGCTGGAGTGCCATGGTACAATCTCGGCTCACTGCAACCTCTGCCTCTCGAGTTCAAGCAATTCTCATGCCTTAGCCTCCCAAGTAGCTGGGATTACAGGCACGTGCCACCACGCCTAGCTAATTTTTGTATTTTTAGTAGAAACGGGGTTTTGCCTTATTGGTCAGGCTGGTCTCTAACTCCTGACCTCAGGTGATCTGCCCCCCTCAGCCTCCCAAAGTGCTGGGATTGCAGGCATGAGCCACTATGTCCAGCCTCTTGTTTGCTCTTTAGCAAATGTATTAGATGAGTGAAGGGCAGTATGGGCAAGAAAAAGAAAAATTATTCAATTCAAGAAATTTATTTACTATTTGTCTACAATACCATTTGACTATGGTTGCTTTTAAAAAATATTCTAGTTTAGCTTATACAGTTTTAGAATATATAAATGCCAGTGCTTTAAAATCTTAAAATCAGATTTATAAATTTGTAATGGGCAATTTATAACCTTCTGTCTCAGAATTTACTTTTTAAGAGCAAATTCAGTGATTCCAAACTCTTCCACTAGCTCCAGACTAATGATGAAGATACGTAGTTATCTCTGAGGTTATGGATGGGCTAGGGAAGAAGAAAAAGTGGGTATACGGATATTTTGTCCATATTTGCAAAAAGAGATGAAATATTATAATGAGCAGGTAAGATTTTTAAGAAAAACAATATTTAAAAATGCAGTGTCTAGACTAATACAGCACTTTTGGATAAAAATGCTCACAGTTGTGTAGTTGTGTGATTTTTCTAATCCCCTTTGCCTTCTAGCATAGGACCATGGACAATTTATCATGTAATTAATTCTTTAAAATTATAGTATATGTATAATAATAAATTGTAGTGAAAACTTTGGTATTCAAAATAACATCTAACATATCAGACTAATATTAATCACCAAGTAGTAAACCATCTTTTCCACGTGTTTCTACCTAAGGTTTCTTTTTAGTATTATTTCTCATTTTGAAACATTTCAGGAGTTCCTAGATTTGAAATCCTAGTATAAATACACTTCTTTAAAAGAAAATCTTTTGTTTTTAATTATAATCACATCTTTTTTAGGAGAGCAATAGAGAGGGTAGCTTTTATGTGTCAGTTTCTCCACTGAGTTATGCCCTATCATGCTTTCAGGACATACAAATACATGTCCTACTAGTTGGTATAGATTGAAGTCAGAGTAAATCTTTATCATTCTACTGGGTGTTGGGGGGTTCTCTTAAAATCATGCTTTTCAATTTACTTGGAGCCTCCTTGGCTTCATCTCCTGCTGTTGTAATCATTAGCAGAAGTTCATAGAGAGTGGAATTTCTCAAAATATAGACAGTTTTTTTATTCAGAACATGAGCCCTGCAGGCATTTCTTTTCAGTTTTACTTAGCTTGGGATGTTTAGCTGCACCTTTGACTTTAATATGCTTATTACAGAGCCTGAACACAGAATATGTTTCCTCCTGCTTTAAGATACAGATGGCAAAAATCCTTAGTCTGCCAAGGAATTTTATTTGCTTTTAAATCCTAACGGTCCCACTATATGACTTTGTTATATTAAGATTTTAATAGTGCAAATAAGGGTCAAGCCTTCTTTGTTGATGAAATTTTAAATCACCCTTTGGCTTTCTTGTATTTGACACTTATTTTCTGTTTCATCTTTAAAAGCGGAAGTCCATGAGCTTTTCATCCAGTGATGTAGTTGGATTTTATTCATGTTCAGACTCATTGAAACCTGCCAACCACATAAAAACAGTTGCCAATATGGGAGAAGTCTTCCTTGTGTTCTCGTGATAGAAAGGATTTCACTGTTTAAAAGTAAACTTAAAATAAAAATGTATTCCCCTCTTTAAAAGAGGAGTATGTGCCTGCTTGTCCCAGGTGGCTTTCTATAAGAATTAGAAACAGGGTAGACTTATTTGATAACATCTTCAATTGTTTTTCAAATTGTTTGTATTTATACACATACATACATAATATTTATGTATACATGCCCATACACAAACATCACCCTGTATATATATACATATATATACACACATACATATATGTATGTGTGTGTGTGTTGTGTGTGTGTGTATATATATGATATTTGGCCTTAGAAACAATCCCCATTTCAATGTCAATTTTGAATTGGTTATAAACATTACTTAGACTTGGTTTTCGACCAACTTGGAATGCAAAGAAAAATTTTTCTTTTTCTTAAATTAATGCTTCTATTTTTTTTGACTTGTAATTGTGATTTATGTGTCTGGATTTTAAAATTATTTAAGATTAGCTGAATTTTGAGTCAGTGAATTTCTCTTGACTTTACACTTAGTATGATTTTGCTCTACTACATGAGTTCTTTTTGGTTTGTTATCTATCTAATCTTCTGTAGCAACAAATATAGGATCATAGTTTTACAAAAAAAAGTCCTATTGATTTTGCCACTTTGATGTTTCCCTATCACTTCCATCCCTTCCATTCATTCTGTCACTGCCCTAATTCAGGTCCTCAGTTCCTTACATCAAATTTTTGCAAGTTTCTATTTAGCCATTTTGCTTTCCAATTTATCTCCATTCCAATTCATTCTAAACATTATTTTCAAAAGTGTCATTTTTCAAAAATATAGTCTTATCACACTTTTTTCTACTACAGAACCTCCTGTGTCTTCTCATTGCTTTTGGAGTAGTTTCAAATTCCTTAGGAACGGCACAGTTCAATACAACGGCCACTAGCCATATGCAGCTATTTAAATTTAAATATAAACTTAATTAAAAGTAAATAAAAGAAATTGAGTTCCTCCATCACAGTAGCCCAGTTTCAAATACTCAAAAGTCACATGTGGCTAGAGATAACTGAATTGAACAGCACCATTCTAGAATATTTCTCTCATCATCAAAGGCTCTATTGGACAACCATGTGTGGAATGTTAAGACACCCCTTCCAACTTATTTTTAACCATGTTCTAGCTTATGTTTTCAGCCTCATTTTTTCTACACAGTGTTAACATGCCTCTGTGATCCAGTCATATGCATCTACTTATTGTTGAAAGCATCAGTCATTCAATCAACAAACTTCACTGAGCGCCTTCTATATGCTAGGCACCAGTCTATTGGAAGCACCACTGTGAATTAAAAACAAAACAAAGCAAAACAAAGCAGCTGTCATGGAGTTTATATCAGTGGGGCTTATAAACATCCAAAATGTTTAAAATGTAAAATATCTTTTGGCAAAGAGTGCTAGAAAGAAAAATAAAATCTGGTAATGTTTAAAGAATGATGGGTGGGTGGTTAGATGGGGTGTTCAGGAAAGGCCTTTTTGATAAAGACCTATTTCAGCAGAGGCCTGAATAAAATGAGGAAATGAACCATGCAGCTCTCTGGGGTAAGTGTAAGCTAGTCATTCTACTGCCTTCAAGCTTTTTGCTACTCTTAGCTTTGTGGAAATATTAATAAAGGTCATAGCATTATTAAGTGGTAGCCTCTTATCTTGCTCTAAAGTTTTTTGGTCTCAAGCCAGAATGTAATCAGAATCATAGACTATTAAAGCTAGAGACATCTATACAAATCACCTAATCCATTTTGTAATTTTAAAAAGGAGGTACCTAAGATTTAGATAGGGTAATTGATTTGTTTTAAGTGACAAAGTGAAATAATGGTAAGTGGCAATTAGAACCCTGGACTCTTAGTATTTTCTGAATAGAACTGAGTTTTCTGAGTAATGAGATCCAGATGGATATGACGTCTTGAACCTTTTAAAAATTTTTTAAAATGTAATATTTAATTAATACTTTATTTTGGTTTTCTTCAGAAATTTGTTGACATTGATACTCAAATGAACCATTTCTTTTTCTCTTTACACTAAGATTCCATATGGTCATTTGGAAGATACATTTACAATGATATACACATGTGGCTATCTTTTAAATTTTACTTTCCCAATGCTATAAAACATTTATTAGCATTATAAACATGATACACACATATGTATATATGCATGTGCATGGTGGGTATATGTGTATATCTGTCATAATTCAAATATCAATTTCATGTTCTGCCTTTGTATTCACAAAACTCAAATTTCTTTGTGTGTAGTCCTAAATGGCATAAAGTCATGAATTTTAATTGAATTATGGCTTTATTCCCCTGATGGAATCCTGATGTATTGCTCTAAGAACTCACAGAAGGTGGCTTAATAATATTTTTGTTGTTGTTGTTGTTGTTGTTATTGAGATGGAGTCTCGCTCTGTCGCCCAGGCTGGAGTGCAGTGGTGCGATCTCGGCTCGCTGCAAGCTCCGCCTCCCGGGTTCACGCCATTCTCCTGCCTCAGCCTCCCAAGTAGCTGGGACTACAGGCGCCCGCCACCACGTCTGGCTAATTTTTTTGTATTTTTGGTAGAGACGGGGTTTCATCATGTTAGCCAGGATGGTCTTGATCTCCTGACCTCGTGATCCACCCTCCTCGGCCTCCCAAAGTGCTGGGATTACAGGCATGAGCCACCGCGCCCGGCCCTTAAGGTGTCTTAAAGTCACCTATGATGGGTGAGTGCTCAGATTCCTCTCCTTTGTGAGGTGCAAGTTCATGACAGATTCCTCAAGGTTAATAGCTTAGTAGTATAATTTTATTGCAGTCGCTATATTGTCAACGCATAGTAATCTCGTAACGTACATCTGTATTTAATAATTCTGAAAACATTTTGAGCACCTAACTTCAGCTATTGAGAATAGATATAAAATTATACATTATGCTCTATAATTTTAGGAAAAGAAATTATTATCTTATTACATCAATAAATCTTGCTTTTACCTACATCCTTTCCATATAATAAATATCCATTTCTCTTTCATATGTCCATGATTAAATGCCTTAAATGAATAAAATATTTCTTTTGAAAATATACAAAATGATTTGTCCAAACATGTAAAATGCATTATATGGTTCCAAAATCTGTTTTTCATGTTTTTCTTTGGGGTGTGATCTGTTCCTGATTAGTTTAGTGTTTGTGCCTTAATTGTAGTATATCCTTAAGGAAATTGAGTATCAGTAGACTATTTATTGCAGTTGAAGATATAGCAAAAGAAATAATTAAGTTTCTAGGAGGGAAATACCTACAAGTGAATGATAATACAGTGTTAGTGTAAAACAGTCTTTCACTAAAGAATATATATGCCATTATTTACTCAAAAAATATTCAGCAACAATTTTACCCACAGGTGAAATGCACTGGAGTGTCCTAATTTTGTATCATGTGTCCTTTCTGCCATTCTCAAGCTAATGGCACTCTTCATGACAAGCCTAATTGCACTGTTAAGCTCCAGAGGAAAAAATGTGGCTATAGAGTATATTAAAGTACATACAATCGAAAAGGAAAATGTTCATTTTTGCAAGCAGAAGATTACCAACAGAATGCTAAAATTAAAGGTCAGTTTTACAATGAGCTCTCATATTATGGAGTGAGTTTACGAACAAACTACGTATTATATAAGAAAAGAAAAAACAATTTTATACCGAAGTAGTGCTTTCAAAAAAGTATATTATTTTCTTATAGAAAAGTAGAAAAATGAAAAATACACGAACTCTTTCTTAACCTTAATCTATGTTTTTTAAGAATTTTTAAAATCTTTCTTGTATGAGGCAAGAAAGTGAAAAGTGTTTTTTAAAAATGGAGACACCATGGGAAAATATAGGCGAATGAAGGAGTACAAATAGAAAATGTAATTTTATTGAATAACAGAAAAGAAAATAGTGCAAAACAGCCTCTCTATTCTTTTGTTCTTGGTATCAAGGCTTTTATTCCTGGTGATTGGTGGAACCCTTTTGGTTACTAAGCTCCCTTGAACAAAATCTAAAATCATATTAACTCAAATTCTATGCTATTACAAACCATCTCATCTCATAACAGGACTTCAGTATATTTTTCTTAATGTCAAAGAAATTATATGGGCTAAGTAATTCTCAAAGCACCACATAAAGTGTAGATATTTCTTTAGAAGAAACAAAATACATGTTCTTTTTCACGTTCGTGTTTGATTTTATTATAAAATTTGACAGAAGAAACCAAGGAAAGAGAAAAGAGAAACCTCTAGAGACTTTGTATTTTCTTAGCGGACAAAAAGAGCTTCAGTTTTAGCAATTTTTCTTTCTCTATTTACTTTTTATAAGGTCTGACTGAAACCATACAAGAAAAGAATATTACATTCTGTTTTTGGCTTTTTAGGGTTTTTTTTTTTTTTTTTCAGCTAAAAGAAAGATTTGAAGTGCCTTTACAAGGTTATTTCCAAGGTAATTTTTCTTTTATTTTTAAATAGCAAATTTTTTTGAGATTCAAAATCAACATCCAGTCCATATGCCACTGAATATAAAGTTCCCAGTGGTGAAATAGGCACAAAGTTAGCCTTGCAGACTGTGACTGACAAATGTGGGGATAAGGAAAGGAAAGATTTGAAATATGAAAATTCCAAGCCTAAGCTGTAGGCCTTGGTTTTTGGTGATGAGAGTTAGAGACACAAGAGAAATCAGCTGTATTACGACTGTAAACAACACACACCTTGCTTTGCTTTTGTGTCTGCCTATATGGTTATAGTCCTAAAGATTTATGGAAAGGGCAGAAAGAAGAAAGCAAGGCTCTTTTAATGCAATCAATCCTATTGCAGTCACAGAAGAAAATATGTTACCTGTGATAGCAGCTTAACAGTCACAAAGTTTCCATCTCAACAGTACAATCCACAGGTTGTATTACTCTAAGGAGCCATTTGGGTAGTTAATATGGAGGGTGCAGAAGTGAAGAATGTAATAATGCCGTAAGTGTTCTTTCTAGTGAATACTACGCTTAAGTGATGCTCAAATTAAGATGTTTGACCAACAGAGTTCTTTCTTGAATTCCAGGTAGCCATGATCTTTGCACATACTTTTAATTTTAAAAAAATGTTTTTTTAAATTTTAAATATTATGTTATCCAGGAACTCAGATCTTCTTGAGGTTACCAATAGACATGATTCATTTGTTGTTGCTGTTCTTTTCTATATCACACCATATGACATTTCTTTGAAAAGTCATAATCATTTCAGCATTAGCAAAACCATCAAATTTAAATCATTGAAAGAAATCTTTAAAAGGTTTTGAGATGATAATGACTCCATCTGTGAAGTATCTAGTCATTTAGTTCATTTCAAATACCAATTGTCATTTTGATTTACTTGAGAATAATGAATGTAAGAAGCTTTGTGGTAATTTTTACGTGGGTAGAAAAATACAGCATGCACTCATGAATGTCTTGGTATTCGTTTCAGATAGACTTTTTTATTACAGCACATGGTAAAAATTATGCCACAAACTATAAATAAATTAATTATCATAGATAATGCCCCCATAGATAACATTAGGTACATTAAGTAGCTAGGATCAAGGAGGCAGCAATGCCCTGACTTTTTTTTTGCTGAAAGCGAGACAGTTACCTGCATTTATCTGGTTTCTGATTTTTGAAATTCCCCCAGAAAGTGGGAAGAATGTCCTTCCTTTAGAATCTTGAAATCTGTGTATGTAACCCTAACTAATATAGTTTAGTTTTGCCCTGTTTTGAACTTTATATAACCAAATTTTGTGATATGCAGTATCCTATGGTGTTATTTTCACTGAATAACATGTTTATATAAAATTCACCCCTGTTGTTGGCTGTAGCTTTTGATTTTCCCCTTTATGCTGCATAGTATTCCATTATATGCTTATACAACAATTTATTAATCCATTTGACTGAGTATTTGGTTGTTTGGTGGCGGGTATAATAGTGCTGCTATGATCAATCCTACATATTTTCTAGAATATATTCACAAACATTACTGTATATATGAAGTGGAAGCGATGAATCGAATGTATGCATTCAAAAGTTATTACAGCAATATATGCTTTTGTCTGTAGTTTTAATGATTCTGGGTGCTACATACAGTAAGAATCAACTGATGTTTTCAGGCTTTATGATTGTTGCAAACTGGTGGCTGTTTAGTGGTATTGTGATTTTAATTTGGAATTCCTTGCTTACTAATAACCTTGAACACCATTTGGGTTTATAGGGCATTTAAATTTTCTCTTTTTGTAGTTTCTCTTCAAGTCTTTTGACCATTTAAAAATATTGTTTGCTGTGGTTTTTTGATTGATTTTTTTTAGTTCCTTTCATATTCCACTTTTAAATCCTTTGTCAGTGTTATGTGTTGCAATTATCTTTTTCTGTGCTGTGACATCCTTTTACTTTCTTCATCTTTTTTGATGAACACTTTAAAGAAAAAAACAAACTTACTCACTTTAAAGTACGTTTGGTGTTTTGTTTATTTTTTCCCCCAAGATTATAAAGATACTGCCCTCTTTTACTATGTTATTCTCTCAAGCCTTTGTAGAGTTTTTTGTTTGTTTGCGTTTGCTTTTTTATTATTTTTTGACATATACGTTTATAACCTACCTGGTGTTATTTTTGCCTAGTGTGATTGGTTTGGTCCCGTTTAATTTTTTTCATGTAGATACCTAATTATCCTATTTCTTGAGAAGTCCAATATTTCCATACAATTCTTTTTTGACAAATCTACATTGTTTCTTTTTCATAAGTAAAATATCTATAATGCATGGGTCTGGGTTCAAGCTCTCCATTCTGTTTCCTTGTTCCATTGTCTGCCTTTGTGTCAGTACCAAACTGTCCTAATTATAGTGGCTTTATAAAAAGCCTAAATATCTTATAAAGTATTTGCTTCAATCCTGTGATTATTTTAAAAGATCTTGACCTTTGATTTCCACATGAATATTTGAATTAACTGGTCAAATTCCACACACACACCCTACTAAAAGTTTGGTTTATGATTATATTAAATTAGTCTACAAATTAGGAGGAGAGTCATCCTCTGCAGTATTGATTTTTCCAATCCATGTAATACTATATATCTGGATTTATTTAATTCTTTAAAATTCATCAATAATTTTTTTTTTAATCTTGCACATCATTTGTGAATTCATTACTGAGAACTTGATATTTTATTAATAACATTCAAAATGATTTTCATTAGTTTATTATTGGTACATATGCTACAGCATTGCTAAATTCTTACTAATTCAAATAATTTAACTATTTCTTACTGGGTATTTTATTGAAATATAGTCTTATTTTCCTTAAAATTTGTATAAATTTTATTTTCTCCTCTTGCCTTGCTACACTGATGGCAGATTCCAGCACAGTGTTCATTGAAATCCATATTTTCTGGTTCCCAATCTTGTTACCAATCTCAAAAGGAAAACTTTCAAAATTAAATATATTTTTGTAAAGCTCTTTAGATCTTCTAAGTCTAAGGAATTTCCACGTTGGAGTCTGCTTACATTTTTATAATGAGTACTACAATGTTTTCTCTGTCTGTATTGAGAATTCCATATGATTTTTAAAATATCTTAAGATGGCAAAATACAAATATAGATTTACTAATGTTAAGACAATTTTGCTTTATTGGTATAAATCCAACTTAGACATGATATATTATCCTTTTTATGTAATTCAGCAAATTTATTAATGCTTATAAAATTATAAATATTAGTAAATTTAAAAAACTGCTAAGTATTTTCTTACATGTATTCATAGATGAGATAAAACTATAACTTTTCTTTTTGGTTTTGTCCTTGTCAGGTTGTGGTATAGAAGGTGCATATACTCTTTTTCAGTTCTCTTAAATGATTTATATATATTTAAATTGTTTTTGAGATTTTAATAAAAATCTCTAGCAAAGACATTCAAGCCTGCTGCTTTCTGTCCAAGAGGATTTTTAAATTTTAATACAATTATTTAATTAATTGATTGTTATTATTACTTAAATCAGATATAGATGAATGTTAATGGTATAGGAAATTCAGGTTTTGCATGTTTTGAAATAGTTTTGTTCACGTGTAATTGTTTAAAGATTTGTCCACTTTTGGTAACATTTCGAATATCTTGGAATTTTTTGTTCATAGTAAACTATCATTTTGTGATATCTACAGGTCATCTGTCTCTTTTTAAGAGAAAAATAATATCCAAAGAAGTTCCACCACTCAGAATACTTTTACATTCCATGTCTCATTTGAAAGAATTTCTTCTTACAAGCTGTAAACCAATCATAGTTAGGGTAATGTAATTACCTTGATTTGTTTTTAGGCGATAGAGTTTTCCTTCCTTTTTGATGATTTTACTATGGAAGCGTTCACAAACACTTGAACAACTCAGTCAGCAATAATGAATGAGGTTAGGACTGGATTTAGCTGGACAATCAACATTGTCTAATACAGAAAGAAAAGAGAAAAAAAGTGAGTTCGTTTAATTTGTTGCTTAAACTGATTGGAGTTGGAATCCCGACCCCTAGTAGCTGGAAAAGTCCTGATTACTTTTCCTGATTGCTTGCAAAATAGTGGTTCTTTATTTCTTATTTTGGTTATAATTTATTTACATAATGTAACTTGATATCTGAGGGATAATTTTAGTTTTTAAGCCCAGTTGGGATGCTGTAGAATCAGTGGAGAATGAGCATGTGATATTTTAAGGAATGATGTCATATCTTTACCTGAGCCAGTTTGAAAGTGCACTGGGACTAGGATGAGACACTTTCTTTGCTATATTAGTATTCAGGAACGCTAGTGGCTATGACAAAGAGGCCAAAACAATAATGGTTAAGACAGAATAGTATTTTATTTTTCTATGTCTGAAGTATATATATTAATAGTTATACTAACTATATATATAATATATTGCTATATATAATACTATAACAATACTTATATTAACAATATATTAAATTGCTTAATTTCACAGGAAGGTAAAAGAGAAAGTGATCTTGAGAGCCCAGACTGGAAGTAGGGCACATCACTTTTGTATGCTTACCGTTGAAACAATTTATTTAAATGGCCACATCTAACCTCAAGGGACACATGCAGTATAGTTGGACATGGATATACATAGTACTTCCATTATTGAAAGGAACAAAATTTATGTTTTGGTAAACAACCTGTAGTCTCTGCTCTACTGCCAGTCATTGTTTAAAGTTAGCGTATGTATCAGAAAAAGAAAAAAAAGTTCTTAGAACTAAATTTTGCAATGTTTCTAATAGTTTTTCTATGACACTAAATATTTATAATATGATATGCTTATAAGTAGAACAATGTTTCACAGTTAAAAAAACTAGAATCCTACCACTTGTATGTCTTAGTAAAAATGTCATTTTGCATTGTATAAAACGTTGTGTATTTCGAATTTTCTTTCAAAACTAGTATGTACTCTTGGTTCTGATGTGAATACCAGCCATTTCATCACTGGGTTATCTCTATTTATGTGGTGATGGTAGCAAGCTTTTCAATACTCAGGAAACTTATTTATCAGTGAAATAGTCCTTCACAAATGTTAAGTCAATTGAGAGTTTTTAGGTTGTTTTTGTTCTTGTTTATTATTTCTGATCTCTACTTTCATGGATGTATTATTGTGTTCTAACGAGATGAGGCTAATCTGACAGAATATGAATACAACAGAAAT
Organism: Symphalangus syndactylus; assembly: GCF_028878055.3. Classification (NCBI taxonomy): domain Eukaryota; kingdom Metazoa; phylum Chordata; class Mammalia; order Primates; family Hylobatidae; genus Symphalangus; species Symphalangus syndactylus. Next base: position 106,666,814 of record NC_072426.2, on the reverse strand, counting down.
TAGATAAAAGATATTATAAAAGTAAAAACACCCTGCAGAAAAGGAAACATCAATATTTAATATGTTCATTTGTATTCTGTGAACTACATCTAAAGAAAATACTCTTTAAGATTCTTTGTAGATTTTGTACTGGGTGAAACACTGTCAAAATGGAAGCACATTGTTGACACACAAAAATGTTAAATTAAAACAACGACAACCAACACTGAGTCATCATACTCTCCTCTAATTGTTATCAAAGCACCATACTGACTTTAATGTTTTACTCTTTTAGATATATTTATCAAGAAATTAGGCTCAAATTTTGGCAACATTGCAACAGTGGAAATTCTATTGTTTTTTTCACTTAACCTAATCAAATATGGTTCTTAGAAGGTGTTTGTTTCAACAAAGTATTATATGATAATTTTTGCCTAATTTTGTCCCCTTTCTTAAAACATTGATCATGAATAAAAAAAAAGTTTAGTATCCTGCCTCTTAGTCTTCTTGTAATTTTCTTTTTAGTAGGAAGATGACATTACTGAGGGTATTGAATTTACTCCTATTGTTTTTAAATCTTACAAGAAATTACCACAATTTCTAACTTAGTAAATAAGAACCAAGATAAATTCTTTTTTTGTACTTATTTATTTATTGCAATAGACGTTAATTTTTTGAGCAGTTTTAGGTTTACAGCAAAACTGAGTAGAAAGTACAGAGATTTTATTTACACTTATTTATTTTAGTGGACTAATTTTTTGAGCAGTTTTAGGTTTACAGCAAAACAGAGTGGAAAGTAAAGAGATTTCCTGTATACCTCCTGCTCCCACACATGTGTAGCCTCCCCATTATCAGTATTGTCCAACAAAGTTGTAATGATTGATGAACTTACAGTGACATCATAATCACCTGTAGCCTATAGTTAACATTAGGGTTTATACTTGGTGGTGTGCATTCTGTGGGTTTGGATAGATTTGTAATGGCATATATCCACCATTATAGTATTATACAGGGAAGTTTCACTGCCATAAACATCCTCTGCACTCTGCCTGTTCATATTCCGTCCCTAGTAACCTTTGGCGCTACTGATTTATTTTTATTTTTTTATTTTTTATTTTATTTGATTTATTTTTATTTTTTTGAGACGGAATCTCGCTCTGTCACCCAGGCTGGAGTGTAGTGGTGTGATCTCAGCTCACTGCAACTTCCGCCTCCCGGGTTCAAGCTATTCTCCTGCCTCAGCCTCCTGAGTAGCTGGGATTACAGGTGTGCACCACCACGCTCAGCGAATTTTTTTTATTTTTCGTAGAGACAGGGTTTCACCATGTTGGTCAGGCTGGTCTTAAACTGCTGACCTCGTGATCCGCCCGCCTCAGCCTCCCAAAGTGCTGGGATTACAGGCATTGTGAGCCACCGTGCCCGGCCGCTGCTGATCTTTTTACTGTCTCCATACTTTTTCTACTTTCCCAAAAGTCAAACAATTAGGATTAAATAGTAAATAGCCTTTTCAGACTGGCTTCTTTTACTTAGTAAATGCTTTTATGTTTCCTCTAATTTTTTTAATGGCTTAATAGCTCATTTCTTTTTAGCACAGAGTAGCATTACTTTGCCTGGATGTGCCACCATTTACTTACCTATTCACCTGCTGACTGACATCTTGGTTGCTTCTAAGTTTTGGTAATTATGAACAAAGCTAATATAAGCACCTTTGTGTATGTTTTTGTGTGGACATAAGTTTTAAACTTTTTTGGATTAATACCAAGGGAGCATGACTTCTGGATTGTGTGGTAAGAGTGTATTTAGTTTTATAAGAACCCACCAAACTGTTTTTCAAAGTGTTGTATCATTTTGTATTCACATCAGCAATTAATGAGAGTTTCTGTTGTTCCACGTAGTAAACAGCATTTAGTGTTGTTAGTGTTCTGGATTGTGGCCATTCTAATAGGTGCGTGGCATCTCCTAGGTGGTGGTATTGCATTGTTGTCTTAGTATATTTATTTATAGATATATAATTTATGGACTTATTTATGAGCATTTCTACAGAACAATGAAAACATTAACCAAGATTGTATATTCTCTATCCTAGTTTTTGTTTGAGCAATTTTTGTTGTCTATTATGTTGTAAAATTATTACAAATAACCATATTTGTTCCAAATCAAATTAACTGTTAGTTTGATTCTTTGATACCTGGGTTAGCAAAATAGTCCTTGAATTATTAAGCCATACACCAATATGGCCACCCTTCAAAATAATAATGTTAGAAATATTTATAAAATTGCAAACCTAAGGGTGGTCATATTCAGTAATGACAAATTTTTTATAAAATTAAACATCTATATTAATTTTGTATTGGTTTTGTATTAGTCTGTTTTCACACTGCCAAGAAGATATTACCTAAGACTGGGTAATTTATAAACAAAAGAGGTTTAATTGACTCATAGTTCCACATAGCTGGAGAGGCCTCAGGAAGCTTACAGTCATGGTGAAAGGCAAAGGGGAAGCAAGGCACGCATTACATAGTGGCAGGAGAGAAAGAGTGAAGAAGTAAGTGCCACACTTTTAAACCATTGGATCTCCTGAGAACTTATATCAGCAGAGAACAGCACGGGGGCAGCCACCGCCATGATCCAATCACTTACTACCAGGTCGCTCCCTCAACACGTGAGGATTACAACTGGAGATGAGATTTGAGTGTGGACATAGAGCCAAATCATATCAGGTATCAAATATTCAAACATTTATTGCCCTCATGTAGCATTTCCTAACATAAACTTTTGGAACAGGCTATTTTTGGCTCAATTAATTTATCCTAGAGAATATTCATTTTGGATGCTAAAAACAAGTGTTTTCTTCTTAGTCTTTGTTCTTTATGATGATCAACCTAATATTTTCACTTAAAGTACTAATCAGCATGCAAAAGCTTAATTTTTTTCCTCCTATTCTACCTTCTCATCCTCCTCCTCTTGTCATTGTCTTCTCTTTCTTTAGAAATAATAATTGCAGTGAGGAAACAGCCATGACAGCCTATTTTAATAGAAATGACATATTTGATTAAAACTTGATTACTTTTAAAAGAATATTATTTATACTACTTTTCAGGTCCATTTTACATCTTTATCATCTACCTTCATAGCTGTCTTAACTATAAATGTATTGGCACCCTTTACCCATACCAACTCAATAGTCAAGTATAATAACCAGGATGACTATTTATGTTTTCCCTTTTATCATACTAGTTATTTTAGCATTAAGAAATATGAAGCCTCTATACTTAGTTCTTAAGTTTCCGTATAGGTACTCACACTTTTTGGTCTGAAATTACACTATTAGAAGTTGTTGAGACCAATCCCAAACACTTCTTTAAAGTTTGTTTTTCTGGCTTTTATCTAACAGTGTTTACTATATTAGAAATTGAAACAAACATTTCCAAAATATTTTTATTGCATATTAACATAAATATTATGGAAAATAATGTCAGTTTTGAAACAAAAATGAGAAAAGTGGTATTGTTTTACATCTTTGCACATCTCTTTAATGTCTGCCTCAAGAGGAGATTCATGGATTTTTATATCTCCTGCATTGGTCTGTTGTCATGTCGTATGTCACGTAGCCTTTAGAAACTTCTCCTAAATTCTTGTGTGAGAAGAAGAGTGTTAAAAACAAATAATGCCTTATTATTATAAGAAAAATACTTCTGACGTTGTGGAACCCCCGAAAAAGGTTGGAATCTCTAGGAGTCCTTTGACCATACTTTGAGAACCACTGCTATTGAAAAATATTATCCTGCTGATTCAATACATCTTGCTTTTCTCTCAGCTTCACATCTGTTATGATCAGTTGCTTGTGAATTTTTACATTCCAGCGCTACACTAATGGATTTCTGATGATATCTAGGTCAAAGTATGGTGTTAGAGTTATCTCTAACTTTGCATGTGTAATTCCTCTGCTAAGGAAGCTTTCACTCATCTTCCAAACATTACTCAGATGTCACTTTCCCTGTGATACATTAATCACTTGCTTATGTTTTTCTTTTTATGTACTTCACAAATACTTTTGCTATTTCACAACCAGTCAGGTATTAATTACAGTTTGCAAGCCGAGATGTGTTTAAAGTATTACTTTATTTCCTTTAAATAAAATTGATTTTTACTCTTATACTCTGGCTTTCTAAATTTATAGGAAATTATATCTCCAGTGTGGTAGGTTCTCCTTCCCCAACCTAATGTCCATTCAGAATCTGAGATGCCTACTTTGTGCCCAAGGAATGGACAGGAGTTTCTGATGACTGATGATGGTCCATACTGACATTCTCACTGCCTGTGCTTACAGTAGTTTATTCAACTAACACTTTTTAGCTGTTCCCATGCCATGCTTGTGGCGTCAAATCTCTGCTGTGCCTGGTGACCAGCCAACGACCATTCTTCTTTGAGGCCTTGAAGCAATGTCCCATTACTGTTTGGATCTGTACCTCTGGGCCCCACCAAACAATAGTTTAAGGGGAACCTCAACTTCCTGCTTTTCCAAGACTCTTATTATCTTGCCACAAAAACTATTATGCTCAGTAGATATAGGACTTACAAAACAAGTGTTCAGAATTCTGACAAGCTAATTTTAATTTATTTTTAGTTATATACCTATTCCAAGTACATGAGGCTTGAGGCATACTACTTTCTTGAAGAAGAGGCAGAAAAAAGGTAACAATCTGGGAGAGGGAAAAGAGCAATAATTAATATAGTAAAGTTTACCCAACCATGCATATATTAGACATGTTATTTTATTTGGTGAGTATTAGCTTTGTAGAATATACACATGTGGATGGACACACATGCCAATACAAGATGTGAAGTCCTGATGTAAGTAGATTCTAGTGCCAAGCATAGTGACCAGCATTTATATAATAGGACCTATATAAATGTTTGTTAAAGTCATCTAGAAAAATATAACTAGGTATTTTTAACTACAAATACATTGTTTATATCTTAATTCTCTTTCCTTTCTCTTTTTTTAAGAGATGGGTTTTTAAAAGATGGGTTAAAGGCTGTAGTGCAATGGCTCTTAAGAGGTGCAATCGCAGTGCACTATAGCCTGGAACTCCTGGACTCAAGCATTCCTCCTTCTTCGGACTCCTGAGTATTGGGGATTACAGCCACGTGCTACTACATTGGCTTTCTCTCTTAATTCTCTTTGAAAAAGGATGTAAGCTATAACTTGTTCTTTATTATCTGAATTGAGAAACTGAAGGACTAAAAGACCACATATAAAATATCGATACTCTTCTTTACGGATTTTAATATACTAAACAAGTTTTTAATATACTAAGAACATTTACTGAATATCAATGCATTTTAGACTCTTTATTGAGGTACTGATAGGAAGTATGCAATAGGTAGGCAATATGTTTTCTGATCCAGAATTGTTTATAAAGTAAAATTTCCTTGCCAGTGCTGGAAAATTATAGCGAACTAGCCTACTGAAGTATGCACACTGATGTATTTGTCTACTGGAGTTTCTTCTGAGCATTAAATGAAATGATATTTTAAAATAGCTAATACAGTATGTCATGGCTGTTAGATTCTGCTCAATAAATGACAGCTATTTACTTTACTTTTTTATTTCCTTCTAACTATAGACCTTGTGGGTGTATAGCACAGCTAGCTATTATACAGCTATGAGGAATACCAGTACCTGCTGCTGCCAGTAATTCCTTGATGGATTATCTCATAAAACTAGTCCCAGATTTCAAAAATTTGTTTGAATTTAGGAAATGAGTTAATATTCCTAATTGTAAGTATCATCTTTGATTTTTACCATACAGATTTTTTATTGGCATCACTATTGAAAATACTTCCTTTTGTCTGACAATAAATCAAAACAAACCCTCATTGTGTTTATGTGCATGGTTACATTAAATATGTTATAAAGGCCTCTTTTCTCTGAACTTGGTCTAAATATGCTTTTCATTCTTAAATAGTTACAGGAATAGATGAGCTTTTCCTCTGTTTTCTTTACCAAATGGTAGTTCTTTCAATCCCAAGGTTTGTTCAGTGATCACTATCATTGAAATTCTGAGATGTATTTCATTTTTATACTCACTGTTAACTTGCCTAACTTAGTTCATCCAAGCTTGTGTGCAGGTCAACTTTGACAAGTAATTTAGAAGGTTGTCATATTTGACATGAAACTTCTGCGATCATGGATTTTCCACTCTATTAGTGTTGTCAACTGAGCTGTTTTCTGACATTCTAAAATAAATGTGAACTCTATTTACTATTATTCCAAAGACAGATCACTCAACTCCTCTGAATGAAAAATATTTTACTGGCTAGTAAGGAAAGTTATATTCAAAAAATTTAGTGGGATGATCATTAAAATCCCCACCAATGTAATTTAATTGGAATTTTCTTTGGATGTACTTAAATTTGACTATTGTGTTGTTCTTTCTTAGGCTAAATGAATACAGCAATAATTTTTTAAAACTTCAAGTCAAGAGGTTTTAGGCTGCCTTTGTTTGTTTCCATTTTAAATCAGCAAATAATTTCTCTAAAGGTTGCAGTGTAAATGTACCATGGGAGGCAAGCCTCTCCCTCCCCCCTACCGCTTGATGGAGAGGGAAAACTCTTGAATGAGTCTTTAAATTAAGCAGAGGCTCTCTTCCAGAATGAAAGGTTTCTGTCGATGTAGTTCCAGGAAGTTTAACTGTTTGCAAGAAAGTGAGTGCAGCAATCTATTAATCAGCATAGAATAGTGGTTAAAAGCAGGTTCTTTATAGCCAGATGTCCTGGGTATACAGTCCTGTCTCTACCACATTGGACCTTGATTAAGTTACTTTACCTCCCTTTGCTTCCATTTTCTCAATTGTGAAAGGGGGATAAAAATAAAGCAACCTCATCAAGTTGTTATGAGGCGCAAATGAATGAGTTTTCATCTCTTATTTTTAAAATATTAGGAATTATGGCGGGCACACACAGTAAACCCTATATGAGTTAATAATTATATAAATACATGAAGTTATTTATTACTAAGATGTGCCAAGTACTGGGTTTAGAGAAACAAGAGAGACAGACATGACTCTCATTCTTAGGAAGATTATAGTCTGGGCAGCAGGGAGTCAGTACACTTGAATAGACTGAGATGGAGAGGGAGGGTGCCACAAATTTCTGCAAGTCAGTATACTGTAATGACCTATTTTCCTTCGGCATTTGTGTTAATTCCATATGCTTTACTCACATGGCCTCTGCTGGGGCTTCATTTTTTCCACTATGAACAGTGAACTTAATCCATTGCATACCCTCACAAGACAACTGCCATCAATCTGTTCAGGAATGATGGTGTCCCCTGCTCATCAATACATTTATTAATGCCTCAGAAAAGGAAAACTCTTAGTCATTATTTCTTTTAATTTTTTATGATCCTATTAATTATTATGCTCTTTATTGATTTGTTATCATCCATATTCTTCTAGTATGTAAACTTTCCAGTGTGTTAGGGTAAGTCCTTCTCTGTCTTATTCTTTTTTAATTCTGCAGTACCTAGGATAGGTTCTAGTATATGGAGGCACTTAGTAAGGAATGCATGCATTCATGCATGAATGAATATGCCCGTGTGCTCCTGTGTAAATGTTAATGTTGGATAGGTTTCCAGAAATTTGAATTGCTTTATCTAAAGTTAGGGACATTCTAATTTTATGATGTACCATCTAATTATCCTTCAAATGGATTTTACTAATGGACATTTTCATCAAATATGTATGAGAATGCACATTTCTCTAAATTCTTACCAGTACATGACCTTAGTTATATTATCAGTCAATATTTGAAAAATATTTATATTGATTTAATTTGTACATCCTTGATGATTGGTAAATTTGAGCATTTAAAATATATATATTTTTTTATATGTATATATATGTATACACACACACACATATACTGGCCCTTTATATTTCTTTCTCTGTAAATAGTCTGTGTACATGATTTGCTCATTTTCTTATTTTTAAAAAATTATTGATTTGTAAGAAGTCATTTTGGTCTATGGATGCTATTCATTATGTATTTTGGCTTGTACTCTACAACCTTTATAAAATCTTGTGCAGTTATAGTATTTTATCTGTGGTTTCAATTGTATTTATGATATAGTATATCTTCTTATTTTTGAATAACAGCCATTTTCCTTCTTCCCATTTTTAAGCATTCTGTATATTGTTCTTGCCTACCACCGTAGCTCATACTCCTATACTCTTCAGAATAGGAAAGGCAATCACCGACTAACTTGTCTTCTCCTTGATCTTAGAGAAAATGTCTTAATTATGTTTTTATCTGTCGGTTGTTTGTTTTTGCATGCTTTTTATCAAGTTTAGGAAGTTAATTTATTTTGCTAATTTGCCAATAGAATTTTTTAAAGTTATGGATGGATGTTTAATTTTATCACCATTTCTATTGAGAGGACCATATGATTTCCTTTCATTAATATGCTGATGTGATGCATTATATTAATTGATTTGTAAACATAAATAAACATACTTGCACTCCTGGAATGAACCCAACTTTGGCATAGCTATTTTATTATTGTTTTTTAATTTTGATTGACCTCGGTTTGTCTATATTTTGTACCTAAATCTTGTACCTAAATTTAATCATGAGTTTTGATTTAGTCTTTCTTGTGATGTTTTCATTAGTTTTTAATTTCAAGTTTATGCTAATAAGTGACATTTACTTTCCTTTTATTTTTCTTTTAATTTCTTATTTTCTGTATATTACTATAATCATTGATTAATACATGATTATATGTATATATTTATATATGTATGTGATTTCAACAACTGTGAAAGCATCCCCAAAATCATAGGGAAAATTCATTCTTTTAGTACTATTTGTAAAATAGAACCTAAATTTTCCACTGATGTAAAATGCCATTTTCTTATCATATATTAAGGACATGTGCTTCTGTGTTCTTTTCTGTTTCATTGGTCATCTTTCATCAATAATATATTCCTTAATAATGACTTTTTAAAATAAAAACTCTTTATAGCTAAAAGACCATAATCCCATCTCTAACCCTTTTGTTTGTTCAATACTATCTTATGGATTAAATACTTAAATGTAAAACCCAAAACTGTAAAAAACTGGAAGACAACCTAGGCAATACCATGTAGTACATAGACACAAGCAAAAATTTCATGACAAAGTTGCCAAAAGCAATTGCAACAAAAGCAAAAATTGACAAATGAGATCTAATTAAACTAAAGCGCTTCTGCACAGCAAAAGAAACTAGGGACAGAGTAAACAGCCTACAAAATGGGAGAAAAATTTTGCCAACTATGCATCTGACAAAAGTCTAATAACCAGAATCTATAAGGAACTTAAACAAATTTGCAAGGAAAAAACAAAGAACCCCATTAAAAAGTGGGCAAAGGACATGAACAGACACTTTTCAAAAGAAGACATACGTGCAACCAACAATCATGAGAGAAAGCTTAACATCACTGATCATTAGAGAAATGCAAATCAAAACCACAATGAGATACCATCTCACACCAGTTAGAAGGGCTATTATTAAGAAGCCAACAAGTAACAGATACAGGCCAGGTTGTAGAGAAAAAGGAATGCTCATACACTGTTGGTGGGAGTGTAAATTCTTTCAACCATTGTGGAAGACAGTGCAGTGATTCCTCAAAGGCCTAAAGATAGAAATGCATTTGACCCAGCAAACCCAGAACCCAATACTGCATATATACGCAAAGGAATATGAATCATTCTATTACAAAGACACATGCATCCAAGTGTGCATTGCAGTACTGTTCATAATACCAGAGACATGGAGTCAACCTAAATTCCCATCAATGATAGACTAGATAAAGAAAATGTGATACATATACACCATGGAATACTATGCAGCCATAAAAAAGAATGAGATCATGTCCTTTGCAGGGACATGGATGGAGCTGGAGATCATTATTCTTAGCAAACTAATGCAGGATCAGAAAACCAAATACTGCTTGCACTTATAAGTGAGAGGTAAATGATGAGATCGCATGGGCATATAGAGGGGAACGACACATACTGGGGCCTTATAGAGAGTAGAGGTTGAGAGAAGGGAGAAGATCAGGAAAAATAACTAATGGGCACTAAGCTTAATACTGGGGTGATGAAATAATCTGTACAACAAAGCCACATGACAGAAATTTACCTATGTAACAAATCTGCACATGTACTCCTGAACTAATAATTTAAAATAAAAAAGACTATCAGGACTGAACATGGTGGCTCAGACTATAGTCCCAGCACTTTGGGAAGCCAAGGCAAGAGGATCGCTTGAACCCAGGAGTTCAAAAAGAGTATCTTGGCTATGTTTTTGGCATTTTGCTCTTTCATATGAAGTTTATAATACATTTTCCAGTTACAGAGGGGAAAATACTAGAATTTGAATTAGAATTTCATATATTCTATCTATTTCTTGGGAGAGAATTGACATCTTCATGATAGTGTGTTTCTCTTTGTTTTCCATGAATATAAATAAGACTTTATTTAGGGATTCTTAACTCTCTTTCAATGTTATCTTAACATCTTCTGCATTATGGCTGTTTCTTCTTTTGTTAAGTTTATTTTTAGCTTTTCATACTGTGTGTTGCTATTTATAATGCTATTTAAAATAAATTATCTAGCTACTTCGTGCTTGAAATACATTTAATTTTTGATAAGCCCTGTTACTGAATGCTTACCACTTCTAGTAACTTATCTGATTACTTTTTTGTTTTCAATTCTGATAATTATATGAATTTCAAATAATTAGAATTTTGTTTCTTTTTTTTCCCAGTGATTTTCTTTCCCCCTTTTTTGTGGCAGACCTTTGTAAGATTTTGAATAAAAGTGATGATAACAAGCATACTTGTATTTTATGTTACTGAAAAGTTAATGATAGTAACTGCTTCTCATTAAAAATAAGGTTTGCTTTAGGTGATTATTTGAACATCCCTTTTGTCAGCCTGTGTAAGTGCGTTTCTATTCCTAGTGCACTAAGTTTTCACTTGTTAACAATATTATTATATATAAATTTCAGCAAATAACTTTTATACATTTATTGGGATGATTTTATATTTTTTCTTTTAATATATTACTGTACATTCATATTTGTAAAATAAACTCAACTTGGTCATGTTGCATTTCTTTATGCTACTGTTGGTTTGATTTTCTAATACTGTTTTTAGGATTATTATAGGTATGTTCGTAAATGAGAAATGTTTATTTTTTGTATCAATTTCAAAGTAAGGTATATGCACTCTATCTAGTCTCTAAATTGCTCTATGTATTGAAATATCTTATCCTTGAAAGTCTGTTTGAATTGGCCTATACAAAAATCTAGGCCTGGTGATTTTTGGATTTCTTTTTTTAATTACTATGCTAGTTTATTTAATAGTTATTATAGTACAAGTGAGGCTTTATTTTTTTCTTAATCAGTTTGATATTTAAAAAATATATATTCAGTTTAACTTAACTTTTCAAAATTGTTGACATAAAATTTGTTTATTATACAATATGATTTTATTTAAATCTCTACTGTATCTTATTTATGTGTCTATCCTTCCACCTGACATAGGTTGCCATGCTTTTTTTATTAGCCCAGTCAAAATTTATCTCTTTTAGTCATTTTTTTGTGTATGTTTGTTATTGTTTAAAGAACCTATGTTATATTCTTTCTTTCTTTTAGCAGGGAGCTGTAAGAAAAGCAAAATCTTAGGAAAACGTGACTAATGTACAGAAAAAAATAGCAGTGAATAGAGAAAAATTAGTAGGTACATATGATTGGAAACACCTATTTCTAGATTTTAAAAACTGTGAAATCAAATTGAAAAGATATTTACATAAAAGATGGAGGTCTTCAAATTTCTCAGATAATGTGAATAAGCCTTAAAATAATCACCAGATTCAGTGTATGATATTCCTACTTAAGCCTGTTTTCTAATAACTATCCCTGGTAATTTGAAATAAGGATCTATTGAAAGGGGCAAAAGAGAAAAAAATAGTTAGACTCTAGAGTTTTGTCTACGAAGGATCTTTGTGAATGGCTTATTAGTACATGAAATTGACTTGAAAGAAATACATCCAAAGTCTATTAAGTTTTTGAGGAAATTGTTTTCTCAAAGAAATCCTGAGCTAGGAAGAAAATTACACTCAAAGCAATCCTCTGGCCCCTACATTTTCATAAGAAAGGAACAACCAGTATAAGATGGATAGTTCCCAAGGGTAAAGAACAAGCGTTTCCCAGGGAGCAGAACCTGAGGTCATGGAGAACAATAAACAAGGAAGTAACTTTTGGCCAGGAATGTGGGTCTCATTAAGGAACTTTCCCCACAGCGGGGCAAATCATGTGTGTCTCAGTAGGGGTGCTTTGTAAGACCTACCCAGCAGGATTGTATGGTTATTATTATCAGGTGTGTGTTCTGTGTTCTTTTTTTCTCTTTCTTAAATGTTACTTTTCTACTATAGTTATCTTATCCCTGCTGTACCACTGACAGCATACTTAAGACTGATTGTTTTTATATCATGCTTTGCAGGACCACAACAACCACTCCCAGTCATGATGGAGAGAAGTGTTCAATACCCACAGATCCTGAATGTTGAGCTGATTATACTAACTAGATGGGACTTAGTTTTGTCTACCGTGGGGTGAGTGTATACTACCTGAGGGAACAGGTACACATGAATATTTATTATTACAATAACTGTTTTTGCAGAACTTGCTTACTGCTCACCAACATCCTTATTCTCCTCTTACTGATGTTAGAAATAGACTTTTCCTAGCTTCTCTTGCTTTTTTGTGTGGACATTTCCTGAGGTCTAACCAATGAAGTATGAACACAGTTGATATATATCATTTCTGGACTTGACTCATTACAAACTCCCATGTATGGTCCTTTAAGCTTTATTTGCTTCCTATCTAGTGGAATGGAGAAGACTGACAGGGAAGTCTTGGATGGCATAGGGTGAAGATGGCAGAGTATCTGTTGGCCATTTAGAGGAGGATTGTTCTCTGATCTGTTTACTCTTGTAAACAAGAAATACATTTCCATTATGTGCTATTTCATATTTTGAGTCCATTTGTTGCAGTAGCTAGTTGATCTTGCCTAATAAAAACAAGATTATTGAAGAAGTAACAGTAAACACATGTATTAATAAATTTATTTTCTATTTTCAAGAGTTTTTATTATTATAAATGCATGTACAATTAAAAAATGTCTTATTTGCTCTTATTTTCTAATATTAAAACATTTGTGCTTTCCTGAGATGAATGCTGTGCTCTCATGAAAGATTGCGGAGTTAAAAAGTAGCCTCTGTAGTTGAGTCTTTCTGGTTTTAGGGCCTCCTATGGCCACTTACTAATTATGGGTCTTAGGAGAGTTACTGAACCTTCATAATGGATATCAATCCTAGATCCCGTCAAAAGGGATCCTTCTCTCGGCCATGACTTTGGAAGGTCCTTTGCATGACAATAAAAAAAGTATTATTAGATCGAATTCATTAGATAACACTTGAGTGTCTCTGTTATGGTGGTAAATATTCAATAGGCTCTCAAAAATGCATATATGTATATGTTTATATAAATACATATACACACAAATGTGTATATATGTATATATATACACACACTAATATGTTTATCATAAATTTTATTGATATAAAGGTTGTGTAACACAAGTTACAAATAATAAAATATTCAATATTATTTATTCTAAATTCTGTATAGCCAATTGCTTTTCATAGAATGTTTTCATTGACTTTTGCTGAACTCCTGTATATGGAGCCAGCTTACAAGTGTATTCACTAACAACTGTAGTCCTGGCATGAATGTTAGTTGATATTTTCATTTACATTAATAAGACAGTGAAATAGCACAGCCATGTATTTGAACTTCACTTGTTCATCAGTGATGTGAGCAACTTCTTTGCCGAATTAGATAATAGGTTTAGAATAACGGAATAATATTTTCTCATTTTTTTTTCTACTAACAAGGTAATAGCTACAGACAAGACACATTTTTAGGCTTGATGCACATTATTAACATTTTCTCTATGACTTTTTAAAGTCTAGACAACAAAACAGTAAATGAAACCCTGATTTATAGTATTTGCCCTGTTTTTTTATGTAAATTCTCCCAAAATGGCTAATTTCAAGCTTCTAGTGTGGGAGGAGATGCACAGTGCACACCATTATATGGTAGCCCCATCTCATAGGTTAGATGAGATAAATAATCTCAAGAGCATATAAAACAGCAAACTTTATTAAAGTAATTAGGAACTGATGAATTTTGAATATTCCTTTACTTTTAATATAATTTATTAAAATATAAGTTTATAAAGTTCAATTTCTAGTAGTATCTATGTTAAAAATTGGCTTGCAAAATTTTTGAAAATTTAACAGTTCTTGGGAGCCTGTGTGAACACACTCCAACACATACATCCCTGGCACATCTGCTGGCAGAATACAGCTCTCACTGCTGCCATATGACAACCCATTGCACTAAACAGATGCTTCGCTACATCTTTCAGGTTCCAGAAAAACACTCTCCACATCTCTTGGCCTATGTTTTAAACCAAAAAGGTGACCACATTCATTATGAAATGTATAGATTGGGCTGCTCCCTTTGTTGGAGATGGACTTTGCTCTTGAGCACAAGGAGGATTTGAGTAGCAGAAGTGCAAAGGAAAAATAGAAGACACATTAATTAACTTGACAAATCTTTCCTTCAGAAAGGACCAGAGCAATAGGTTTTGCACAATGGCATATCAAGTTAAATAGTGCAGAACTTCTTTCTTTTGGTATTGCAATTCATGGTTTGGAGTTACACATTCACTAATGTTACACAATGCAAAAAAAGAAACATTTTGCAACTCTCAACAGTTGAAATTATCTTGAAATTGTATATGTGTCCTCTACACAGAACATGAAAGACAGGTAAAATCATTGACAATGAAATGACCACTGAACATTTAAATTGCAAATAGCATTATTTTATAAAATACACATTAATATTTAATTAAAATTTAAAAACAAATGCATAAAATTACATTTATTGAAATAATATGATTTCAGATTTGGATATTTATTAATTGTAACTTGTATTTTATCTTTAAGTTATTTGGTATAAATGTTTACTGAACTATGATATACTTCGAGAAAAAGTACACCAAATTTAAATGTTAGTCTCGAATTTTCACACAAAAAAAAGCACGTCTGTGGAACCACCACCTGATGCAGAAACAGAACTTCACCAGTATTCCAGAAGTGTTCCACATTACGCTAACCCTTTTGGAGTTACTGTCAATTCCAAAGAGTAATCTTTATCCTGACTTCTTACATCAGAGGTTACTATTGCTGCTGTTGCTTCTTTTATATGTATGAAACTCTACAGCCTTTTTGTGTGTCTTGATTCTTTCTCTCAGCATCGTTTGTGAGATATATTCATGTTGTAGCACAAAGATTTAATATTTCATTTTCCTTGCCCTATAGCAATCCATTGCATGAATATGTCACTATTTCTTAATTGTTTTATTGATGGACATTAGAGTTATTTTCCAAATTTATATTAAATATTAATACTATGAATATATGTTGTATATCTTTTGACAAATATGTTTTGAAATTTCTGTAGATATATATGTAGAATGGTAATAATGGAATTGCAGTGCATTTGTGGGTTAACCTGTGGAACTACAGCCTATTTTATAAATAGTACCAGTTTGAACTTCCATCAGCAGCATATGAGAGGTCAAATTTCTCTATACACTATACACCTGCTAACACTTGAAATTTGTTTCGTTTTTCATTTTAATATTATGGTGGATATACAGTGGTATTGCAACCTGTTTTACTTTGCATCTCTTTAATAACTATGACTAATGAATTTCAGCATTTTTCATATATATAAATTTGTCACTTGGATTTTTTTTGAAGAGTCTGTTTTTCCCTTTTGTTTTCTACTTTTTCGTAATGATTTTTAAGAGTTTGTCTTTATTTCATTTATGTTTTTGTTGGATATAACAAATCTATATCCAACAAAAATAAATATTTGACATAAATATTGAAGATGTATTGATTTTAATATGCAAATATTAAATATTTTTGCCTTTTATTTATTTATTTATTTTTTGGAGACAGGGTCTTGCTCTCTTGCCTAGGCTGGATTGCAGTGATGTGATCATGGCTCACTGTAGCCTCAACCTCCTAGGCTCAAGTGATGGTCTCTCCTCAGCCTCTCAAGTGGCCAGGCCACAGGCGTGATCCACAACTCCTGGCTAATTTTTTAAGTTTTTGTAGAGATGGAGGTCTCATTATGTCGCCCAGGCTGTTCTTGAACTCCTGGACTCAAGCGATCCTCCCAAAGTGCTAGGATTACAGTTGTGAGCCACCATGTCCAGACTTTTTTTCATTCTCAATAGTGTATTTTGACCAAATAAATTTTGATGTAACCCAAGGTACCATTTTTTTATATTATTATTATTCTTCTTTCAAAAGAAATCCTTGATACCCAAGATCAGAAGTATAGTTGCCTATGTTTTCTAATAAAATCCTTGTTGCTTTACCTTCTATATTTAGATCTATAGACCATCTGCAGTTGAGTTTTGTTTATGATATAAGGTGTTAAGATTCATTTTTAATGTAACTCCCTAGTTGATTCAGCACCCTTTTTAGAATTATCTTCCTTACCTAATGTATTGCGCCGTTGCTTTATTATATGACCTTGCATGGTATCTGTTTCTAGACCCTATTTAAACACTTTTAAAATATATTTTAGGCTTGTCAATAAAACAGTTTGTAAATTGTGGTAGTTAATAATAAGTCTTGATACCTGGTAATGTAGGTTCTCCAGCTTTCTCCTCTGAGATTGTCTTTGTTACTCTTGGCTCTTTACATTCCTATATATACTTTGGAGACAGTTTGCCAACTTCTATGTAGACACGTAAGTACCCACACAGGCACCAGCTTGGATCCTGATTAGGATGGCATAAAAGCTATACATGAATTTGGGGAAATTTGTATTATTAAAATACACTTCCAATTCATGAATGTGCTATATTCTTCTAGTTAACATTTTGACTGATACCTATCATTAATCTCATGAAGTTTTCAGTGTACTGGTTTGCACATTTACTTTTAGATATTTGATTTTTATGCTATTAATATTGTATTATATCTAACATTTTTATTTTTCTTACAATTGCATGTGTTCTATAGAAAGGCACTATTGGTTGCCTTTGCATCCCGAATGTTATAATATGTTGCCTTTGCATCCCAAAACCTAGCTAAACTCACTTATTAATTTTTTTTTTTCTTTTGAGACTGGGTTTCACTATGTTGCCTGTGCTGGTCTCAAACTCATAGGCTCAAGTGATTCACCTGCCTCGGCCTACGACAGTGTTGGGATTACAGGTGTGAGCCACAGCGCCTGGCCTCACTTATTAATTTTAATATTTTGAAAATATTTTTAGAGGTTCTGCAATCATAGTCATGTCACCTGTAAATAATGAAAGTTTTCATACATATTTAAAAAATTTCCAACTTCCTTAACTGCCATTGTTTAAACCTTTTCTTGTCTGGTTGCAGTTGTCTACCACCTCTTGTGTAGTGCTGAACAAATTTGGGTTAGTGAGAATCTTTGTATTCCTCCTGATCTCAGGATTAAGTCTTTTAAAAATTCATTATTAAGAATAAGATTTACTTTCCAAAAGTTTTAGTTTTAATAAATAATGATTTTTGAATAATATCAAATCATTTAAAAATCTATTGGGATAATATTTTCATTGTTAATGTACCATAATTTTCAAATGCTAAACACACTTAGCATGGATGGAATAGAACCCACTTGGTTGTGATGTTATTTTTCTCTTTCATTGTTTGACCCAATTTACAGATATTTTCTTTAGAGTATTACCATTTATGCTAATGAGAGAGGTGGTTCTGTAATTTTTCTTTCTTATAATGCCCTTTTCAGGTTTTTGTTTGCAATTTGGGACATGTTGGAAATACTTATTTCTTTCATTGTCTTCTAGAAGAGTTTATATAAAACTGATGCTATTTCCTTCTTCAATATTTGGATTTGACTAGTGGAGCTTTTTGTCCATGAAGTTTTATTTGTAGAAAGTGTTAGAAATGGATTCAGTTTCTTTAAACATGCTATATCTAGTATTCCAGCTCTTTTCTAAGTTGTGTTTTCCAAGGCGTACGACCATTTCATTTATATTTTCAAATTTATTAAAGTTTACAGTATTCTTAGGTTATCTCTTAATGTTTACAGGATCTATAATGTTCTCTTCATTTAAATTGATACTGGTCTCTTTATTTCTATTTTCTGGACTAGTTCTGCAAATAACTCGTTAAAAATTTTTAAAAATTCATATTTTCAAATAAAAGATCTTTCATCTTAGATGACTTTCTCTATTGTACATTTATTTTATATTTCCCTGATTTTACTTTTATGTTTATTAATTCCTCCTTTCTATTTTCTTTGGTAAGATTTCGTGCTGTTTTTCTGCCATCTCGAGATGGAAGCATAGATAAATCATTTATTTTCAACTTTCATTCTTTTATATGTATTTAAAGGTCTGAATGTTCCTTTAAGTTCTGCTTTAACTGCCTCTTACAAAACTGAAAAGGTTCTATCTCAATTAGGTTTCAATTAAAATACTTTTTAATTTCTGTAGTGATTTCTTCTTCAATCTATGAATTCTTTAGCGCATTTGGGGATATTCTAGTTAGTATTTTCTACTGATTTCTTGCTTAATTTCACTGGGGTCAGAGAATATTCTCTAAATAATTTAAATCTTTTGAAACACATTAAGCCTTGCTAAAGAATCAAGAAAATTATCAATTTTGGTAATTATTTTATATGCACTTGAAAAGAATTAAAGTCTGTCATTGTGGGGTACAGCTTTCTATTTATGTCAATATGTTGATGTCATTTATCGTATGTCAATATATATGACAATCGTATATCACTCTGAATCCTTTGATTCTGAATTTACCCATTTCTTCATTAATTACTGCCAATTATTGGTTCAGCATTTTAAAGCTATATTACAAGGTGCTAATATAATTATAACTGTTATGTCTTTTTGTAGACGGACCATGTTATCATTATGATATGGCCCTGTTTGCATGTACTAGTGATTTCAATCTTAGAATCTACATTTTGTGTTCTTTTTGTTTCACACCATCTTTTTGTGCTTGTTTATGGTTTTATTTTTAACATCATTTTATATTCAGTCTTCTTGTTTTCTTAGTTGTAAGTCGTGTCTGTTAAAAGCAGCAGATATATGGGAATTTTTGTCTCAGTTTGAAAATATTGTATTTAATTGGAGTACTTATTTTCTTTGTATTAAATATAAGAAGTGATATATTTAAATGTATATCTATTGGTTTATTGTATGTTTTGTACTTATTCCA
Source organism: Symphalangus syndactylus (assembly GCF_028878055.3). Taxonomy (NCBI): domain Eukaryota; kingdom Metazoa; phylum Chordata; class Mammalia; order Primates; family Hylobatidae; genus Symphalangus; species Symphalangus syndactylus. The sequence goes on along the minus strand of NC_072426.2, from coordinate 106,647,398 downwards.
CTTTTGTCTGTCTTTATACTTTCTTTTGTATGACTTACATTTTTTATTATTTTATTTTTCTTACCAGTGATACATTCTTTATTACATCCAATTTAGAAAAAAATTTGGTCATTATCTGTTCAAATATTGTTCCTGCTCCATTCACTTGACCTCTTCATTTTAGATTTCCATTCAACAGTTATGTTGAATGTCCCATGGAAAAAGCATATCCAGTCCAGCTTACAATTCAAAAACACACGACTGTTTTTTCTGAAGTTAATATCCTATTTTTTAGAAAAGGGCAGAATTGCTTTACTAATGATTACATTATCATCATAAAGAAATATATTTTTAATGGTCAAGATTTAATAAAATTAATACTTTTTACTTCTTTGTCATATGTGAAATTGGCATTTTAAAAAACTGTGTGGGGATTTTAATTGTGGGTCCAAGCTGTGAAGCAGAGTGCAATATGAGTGCTAGTGCAGCTTGGTGCCAGCACTTTAATTAGTGTTATGGCACCAACTCTTTTAACCACCATTGTTTTTGGACCATCAGTGCAGATGTCAACAGAATGGAAAAGATAAATAGCATCTTAGTATTATGATGAAAAGATTTTTTCACATATGCAGATGACGTTTTAAAAAATGCTACCTTAAATTAATCAGGGTTGAACTGGATTGAGGTAAGGTTATGTTTTTTAAGGGTTCCCTTCTCTCCCTTTGGCCATTTTCCCTGGGGATAGTTAGTTAGGAATTGCAACAAATTGAAACAAAAGTCTGGAATATTCCCTGGGACCTTTTCTTAGCTGGACCCCAAAGATAAATCTTTGACTCTTCAGCGTTAACTGATGGTAGAAAGTATGCATTCAACTTTCAGTATGCATTCAACTTAGCTTTGTAACCTTCTACCTCTTGTCACATCAGATTTTGAGCAATAAAGGTAAATCTGACAGCTTGTTTTATGCTGCTCAAATCTCCAGTTTTATCTCTAGCACTGGAGACTGCCTAAAGTTCTTCTCATGTCTTTTTGTTCCTCAGTAGTGGTTCTGTCTCAGCTAAGCCTGGATTTTCAATCTCTTGCTGTGACCATTTTTGGTAAATACCTCTTGGAAAAATGTATATGTAGAATGTCAGCTCAATTTTCTATGATATTCTTCTCTTCAGAATGTTGGCCCCACTAGTCCTTCAGGCTTCTGAAGCTTTCTGATTTTCTTTAAGAATTTTTTTTTCCATTTTGCTTGGCTTTTCCTTTTGTTTTTGGTAATAGTAGTACTGAAAGCTATTACATTCTGTTTAGAAGAGGAATATATTGATTGTAGATTTATTTCTTTTTATTCTGCTAAAGTTGATGATATTTCAGTCTCAACAGTTTTCTATCTCTATATAACCTTCTGCAGTTTATTCTGGGTGATTATGTCTTTTGGAACATTCAGGTCACTAATTTTTTCTTTCAAAAAATAAATCTATTATTTTAATTATCTATTGAATTTCATTTTTAATGAAAATATATTTTTATTTTTGAAGTTATATATTTTAAAAATCACTTTCTTATAATGTCCTTTTTCTTTAAGGTATTTATTTCTTACTAATTATTTAAAACATATTTATTTCATAATCTCTTGTTTTTTACAATTTAGAGTCATGGGATCTCTAAATAACCTGATGACAAACTCTCCTAGTGTTTCATTCCTTAAAGTAGATGTTGATTTTTTTTTTTTTTTTTTTTTGATATTTTACTCTAGGTAGCCTTTTGTTCTTTGGATTCTATGAACTTTGGTAAAAAGTTTTTTTCTTTTTTCTTTTTGCTGAAGTCCTTAGTTGTCTCACATTTCCCAGACTGATTTTATTTTAATTTCATTGATTAAGATTTCAGCATCAAAAATATATTTCAAATTCAGACTTCACACTGTGCATGGATCAAGATGTAAATTTTTTCAGGTATATTTTTAAACACCTACTTGCCTAAGTAAGAGGCAGGAGAAGGCATCAAAGTAGTTTTTACACCTTTTAAATTTTTTTTAAATCAGGAAAATACGACTTTGGAGCATGATATAAGTCTCTCAGATTCAGCCTACCACCTCATGCTAGTTCAAGGTAGTGCTTCCCATCCTTATGAGCACATTTCAGGGACTTCTCAGGCTGATGCAGGAACTCAGATCTTAGACCATCAACTCCTTCTCACAAGCAGAGGCTTTCAATTTCCCCTGTACTTCTGGCCTGTGCTAATTTTGTTTTTCCTCTTACTTCTTTTTAAAAAAATTTCTTTCCACTTTTCTTTTTCTCTCTTTGAATTCAGCTATGTTTTTAAAAACATTTTTATATTAAATTTTATCCACAGTACCTATATGTTTGCATTCAGACTGTGGGAGTGCTTTTCTAATTAGCTTAGTGTACCATGCTGATGGACGTTTAGTTCACAGCTTCATTTCAATATTAGGTTGTCGTGTATCTCTTATGGTTTTGATGGTTTTGCTGGCCTGAGGCAGATTACTTATATTCCGTGTATTACTTCTATAATACATTGTTAGAGTACCTGGAAAATATAGTCTGCAGATTTTACTCCTCCCAGCATTTCAGTTTGTGTCTATTATATAATTTCTTAATAGTTTCCAGCAAACAATATTATAGTGCTTAGTAGGCAGAATAATCCCACCCCTGCCCAACCCTTCCCTGCAAATATGTCTGTGTCTGAATGTCTAGAACCTGTGGATATGTTAGGTTACATGGCAAGGGAGAATTAACATTGTGATGGAATTATAGTTGCTAGTCTTTCGACCTTAAAATAGGATTATCTTGATTATACTAATGGGTCCAATGGGATCAAAAAGATCATTTAAATGTGGAAGTAGTAGGCAAAAGTGTCAGAGCCTGAGTCAGAAAAGTAGATGCAATGATGGAAGTGAGGTTAGAGTGATGCAATGCAAATATTCAACCTGCCATTACTCACTTTGTAGATAGAAGCAGACCACAAACCAAGGAACCTAGGCAAACTCTAAGAGCTGGAACTGGCCATGAAATAGATTTTCCCTAGAGTGTCCATAAAGGAATGCTGCCTTGCCAACTCCTCGATTTTAGTCCAATGAGACCTTTGTCAGACTTCTGAACTCCAGAACTGTAAGATATTAAATTTGTGTTTTAAGGCACTAAGTTGACAGTAATTTGTTATAGCAGCAATAGAAAACATACACTGCCAATCCCCAATTTCTGTTTTATTCTAAAATATTTTGAATGTCAAAGCAGTCATATATCTTCATACATGGAAAACAGAAAATTAATGATAAAAGATAGGATTCCTTAGAAATTAAGAATCTACAGTGATGGAACACTGTCAGCTTTTAAAGTATGGCTGTTATAGCTTAAGGGTTTCTGGTTTCTAAGCATGCAGTGAAGGAAGGGAAAACCATCTTTCTACTTTCTTTGCTGTTTGTGAAGCTGATCCATCTTAGATGTAAAAGAACAGTGGATATTTTTTTCTTCATGAAATTATGAGACATTTTAATTAAGGTGAACTACTTATAAAGCAGCGATAGTTTTATTTTCAAAAAAGTAAGTTTTCATGATTTTAAAAATATTTTTTCATAGGTATTTTAGTGTGAACTGGGGAGAGCCTGGCAGAAGCCGTTGTCTTTTTATAATTTTAATTGTAAATTTAATATCTCACACAATACCGATACCAATTGGGGTAGCATGTTAGGTAGTATCAATATGTGCCTATGGATTTGTATAAGCATATATTTTATCATGATAACTCTGGCAAACTAATTTGCATCAGTATGTAATCAGAGTTGAGGCTTGTTTAAATTTAGATTCTGGATTAGAAAAAATCAGTACATAAATTCAGACCTAAGAGTGTTTGTAAGTTGCATTATTTCTTTTGAGATACTGGGACATTATTACATATTTATATATCAAGCAGTTAAAAATAATTCAGACATTTTTATGTCTCTACTTTAAAAAAAGCTACAACTTACTCCATCTGAAATGCTTTCTTATTCTGCCTCTGTTTCTTTCTCTCTCCTGTCCTCATTTATTAAGTGCCTTGTGAGCAACTTGGGCATGGTCCATCACCTCTAGATATTTTTGTGGAGGACATCCATCAGTTACATTATTCCGATTAAATATGTGTTTGGAGATTGGAAAAAGAGAATGTTCTTTATTATTTCTAATGCTTCCCTGCCCCCCCTCCCGTATTTAAGAACAGAGTAAAGTTCAAATGACTGCTTTAAATCACTTTTATTTTTTTAAAAAGGTAGAAAAATATAAACAATTTTGGTAATACAAATAATTTATCTCTACAGACATAGAATGTGGTCTTTTAAATTGAACATGTCAAAATGAATTAAAATGCTGGAATATCCTAGCTGTGGTATTAATTGATTAGTATTATACTATTATGTTGATTATGTCAATGACTCATAAGCTGTGCCATTTCTGCATTCATTGGCAGCATAGCTGATTTTTAAAGGACTATTTCTGGCTTCATTGACATTTGTAGTGACCACAGTTCCTTTCAGTCACTTGCTCCATTTGATGATACTTTCTTTACTGTCTCAGTGGTAAAAAATATCTTCAGTATTCATATTTGAGTACTCTGAACACAGAAAAACACAGACATTGAAGCAATGGACTATTTAACATGCTTAATTATAATAATTCAAATGGCAAATGATGCACTTAAGTTTTAAATTATGTTTTTCATTTGTGGGTTTAGTAGGGTCTTCTTCCAGCTTAAGAGTAAAGCAGAAATTCTGCCCCCTGCAAAAATTCAAAAACAAAAAATATAAAAAACTCCCCAAAAGATCAAAAGAAAAAGAAAGAAGCCTACTTGGCCTTAAGTTGATTTACGTTTTTGAGCCAGACATGAATAAACAGAAGCAGTAATTATAGTTCATAGATTATTCAAAACAAAGTAAACATTATTTATTATTGCTTTCCAATTATGCATTTTAAAAATTTATTTTATTGCTTACTGATTATTTCACAGTCCTGCCACATTAGTATACTTAGACTACTTCTTGTGTTAAAACCAATTAAAATGTATGGATTAAATTTTAATTTGCATTCTATTTCAAGTGCAATAATGTTCTGAAAAATCTTCATATTTCCTCTTAGGAAAAAAAATATCAATCTCAGCTACCAAGTACCAATTAGTATGTGATTCTTTCAACATTTTAGAAATTTTCTAATCACTTTCAATTTTTTTCACATTATAAGCAAAAACATGCAAATAATATTTTAGTGCATTTCAATATATATACATTTGTTATTAACTGTTGTGGCTATCTTATGCATAAAATGTAATCATAGAATGTCAATTTAGCCCTGAAACACAAATCTCTGTACATAGATATTCATACATTAGAAGTAAAGATATTTTTCTTTTTTTAATAGACTCAGCATTAAACTCATAAAACATATTTCTAGTGTTAAAATAAAATTATTATGCTTTTTAAAGATGATAAGGCAGACATTATTCAAGGTGTGTCTGTGGGGAGGGAGGACTATTGCCATAGGTATAGGGAGCATTGCAATGGGATTTATCAGGAGTAGAGGGAGGTTGGGCTCAATTCCAAATATAGCATGACCAAATGGAAATTTCAAGCCAAGTAGTTAGGTTGTTGTTGGTGGATGGAAAACTACCAAAAGGAAACATTTTGGGTTAGAGGAAAATCTAGCTAAACTTACCTAATATGATTCTTGTTGGACATAGGCCACAATGATCAGACATTACCTGGAGGATGGTGGAGGATAAGGACACAGATCAGATGTCTAGGGTGATAAGATACCAAGAGTTGGGGGTTCTTGCTAAAATAAGTTTTCAGGAATCATGCTAAAACTGGATTTTACAAAGAAGTGCACATATGGGCATAGGAAAAACTAATGTTCACTTAAAGAATCTGTGACTTGGTGAATTAAACAGTTTTTGTATTATTTATACACAGAGGCAAAAGACAATGCACCATACATCTTAATTTCAAAACATTAACTCTGATTGTTTTGAATAAAATAATAATTTTTAGAAAAGATTCTGCAAGATCATGAAATTTAAGAGTACTCTGTAAAACAAGACTTGGACAAGGACCAGTGTGAGCAGAACAACCCAGAGAAATTGCCTAGTTGGAATGCTACCACTGGTTCTATCTTCAGCTGATTCTCATTGCTGCTGCTGCTGCTGTCCTCGTTATACTTGACTCTAGCACAGGTGGCACAAATAATTTCTGGCTGGACTTTGTATCTTTGCATAGCTTTCTCATATTTCACATTTCAAAGCCTCGGCGAGAAGAATCTTAGTGGTCATTTATAGGCCAATTTCCCAATCTCTACCTACCAAGGACAGGGAAAGAGGACCATCTTTCCTCCTTCAATCTATGTCTCATCTTTCCTCCTTCCATCTATGTCTCAGGTCATCTCTCCTTCAGGTAAAATGGACAACCAAATGTATTGTTTGAAATTCTGCCTACTGGAAAACATTTCCTTCTCCACTGTCCTTTAATGCCACCTAAATATGATGAGACTGCTGTTTGTATCTAAATGGTATCAACATGCGACACCATCCTTAAGCTGTGTTTGAATTTGGAGCCATAGTTGTGATTTGAGAGGCTGCAATGCAGCCAGAATAGATAGAACTGAGAATGTGAGCCAGTTCCTCATGCAATTTAGCTATGCCTGCAGAACATTCTAGGTTTCTATTGTTTATATACTACTTCCACTTGGTATTAATGTGTTGCTGGTGTGGGGGAGGGAATATATCTTTTCCTTCTACCCATCTTAGGTTCATTGAATGAGGCCCCTTTAAGAAAATACAGATTAACAAAAGGAAAGCGTACAAATTTACTTAATATAAATTTTATGTGACACCGTGTCCTTCATAAAGAACTGAAGACTGAATAAACAGTTAAACCTAGGTGGCTTTTTTAGACTGTTTGATGAAAACTAGATTGTCATGGAGAAGTATCAGGGGACAAAGTGGGTATGAGCTAAAGGTAAGAAACTGGAGGAAATTTAGCAAGGCTTGTTCATTTAGGTTTCTGTGTCCCTCTTTCTCCAGAGATAATGATACTTGTTTCCTCTGGATATAAAGAGGGTATCTCTAACTTGAGAATCTTATGACCTGCCTCAGGGGAAAGTTAGAAAAGCCTTCCTAGGTTTTATGACCTTCAGGGAAGAAAGGTGGGAGCAAGTCAGAGACCTTTTCACATTCGATTTCTCAAATTCCTTCCACTTAAAATACTGAATATACCAAAGTGTCATATTTTGGGGTAGCATGTCCTGAAGCTCATCACTGGTCATGCCTATCTTTATGGTAGGTAAATCTTGTGACACCTAACTGTTGATGGACAACTTAGCTCATGTAGTCCTTGGTTGAGTCTCTACTGAACAAGGAAGCCTGGAAATGCAATTGGAATTATTTATTTTCCGTGAGGCTGTGGCTTTGGTCTGACATCTAAGTTACACTTACTGTGATTCTGTCTTGCATGGAAAGCATTATATTATTGTAAAGATATTCACTGTGAAATTACCAGTAGGATTGATTTGTGAGTTCTGCTTCCATCACAGCCTGGACAAACTGAAGAAATTCTCTTCCAGTATCCTCATAATACTTTCCAAATGATATAACTCATATATGCCATTTAAGATTTAAAAAATAATGTTAAGATGCATAAACACAAGTCTAGTGATTGAGAATCTAAAAGCATACACTTTATTTTAGTCATTAATTATTAATCTGATAGCTGGCACTGGCCAATTATCTCTTTGTATCCTTATCATTAAAGTGAATTTTCTTATATTTCTGATGTTGTGAGGATTTCCTGTTTAATGTTTAAAAAATACTGCAGCGAATTCTGAGATGTTTACTGTCATTTTTTTTTCTGTTGATTCATGTAATTAGGAAAATAGGAATTTGAAGGCAGCTTTTAAATTGATCAAAAGGTTTCTGAGTAGGTCAATTCTAAGAGAAAGAACTGAACAAACTGGTCTGACTGAGCTTGAGTGTTTTAGCTACCTTTAATCTACACTAAATAAGAAAGTATCTTTAGGAACTGCTGGATAAATTTTAATATGTGTGTTCTCTTTAGTCATGTTTATAAATGAGATTTAAGTTTGCTTAATTTGCTTTCTTTTGCCTTTATTATGATATGTTGGAACTGTGCTAAGTTTATATTAATATCATGAACTCTATAGAAACTAGTCAAGCATAGGAGAGCTTTAAGGAAATAACATTGAGGGAGATGCCCATGTGGTTTTGTGGACAGATCAGTAGGAAGCAGTAGCATAATTTTTCATAATCATGTATCAGAATGACTGCCCTTCCTTACTGGATAAGTTAAATCTGTAATGGTCTTGAGAGAACAGACGTGTCCTGCTGAGCTATAAAGGGTTGATGTGGAGGAAATTAGGAGTTTGACTCATTGCAAGTGAAATTAGTGGTTTACAATATGCAGTTGGTCAAACATATACTTGTTTGGATACACAAATAGATACTAGCTATTAGTATCAATCCAATATCAATTTTCCCTTAAGGACAAAGAAAAGCCATTCTGAATGTGGTGTCAAAATTTAGAACTAATTAGAGAATACCACTGGGAAACTTTTAAAATATAAATAAGAAAGGAAAGAGTTTTATGTCTATCCAGTTCAAATGGAAGTTCTTGTCAGAAAGTAAAATTTAATCAGAGAAATGAAGAATGCAATGGGGCATATCAGGAAATATTATTGCGACGTGTATGACTTCTATGATTTACAACATATTTCTGGGATAACTTCAATTTTATGTTAAATAACCAAAACAACTCTTTTCATTAAGAAAGTAGTAATGCCAATTCTATTATTATTCCAAACTGTAGATAGTCAACTACCTATAGGTATTCAGACTTCATAACAACATCATAATAAATGCATGTATTTGCATATTTCTAGAAAAGGAGGCATGGTATAATATACTTTTTCTAAAAATTCGATTTATGAAAAATAAGTCATAGCTTTATAGACTCAATTTCTAAATTGCCTTTACATGCAAAAATATTGCTTTTATTTAAAAGATACCCTTTGAAATATGTTTCTGGACAGAAGCCCTTCTTCTAATCCTATGCTTTTTTATTTCTCCATCCCCTGCTTAACACCAGAAGTCCTCAGCAGAGTGAAACTTCATATATAATATTTTCTACAGACAAAGTTACCATCAACATCAATAGCAACAACACAGCAACAGCCAACATTTACAGAACTTTTATTAAGTTCCAGTCACCGTGTAAGTACTTTTCAGGAACTCTTCTTTTCACTTCTCACGACAATCCTATGAAGTGATTTCTGTTGAAACTGAGACTCAGAGAAATGGAATGAATTGTGAATTGGCCAAGGTCATACAACACCTGCCAGTTCAAGGATCAAAAGCAGTCTGACTCCAAAGTCACTATTCATTTAAAATCAGAGTTGAACCTTTGTCTTCTGTTTCAGTTTCTGCTTTTGTGTAGCAACCCATTTTACAATTTAGTGGTTCTAAAGAACAATCACATTTAGTATATCTTATTTTTAGGGGAGTTGACTGGACTGAATTGAGTGGGCCTTCTGCTTCCTGGGGCTATAGTCAGTAGGAGTTTCAAAGACAGGAACACATAAGATGGCTCACATAACATGGCTGGTAGTTGGCACCAGCTGTTGACTGAACGCTTAGCTGGGACAGTCAATAGGAGCACTTTGGACGTCCTCCATATAACTTTCCTACATTCTCTTTGCATGATGAGTGAGTTCCAAGAAGGAACTTTCTAAACAAGTTAAAGCAAAAATGGCAAATCTCTAATGGCTCAACCTAATAAGTTGTATAATGTCACTCCTGTTGTGTTCCAGTGGTCCAAGAAAGTTGTGGCTCCAGTCCAAACTCAAAGGGAAAGGTATTAAACCACCTCTAATATGGATTGGCTCTGTGTTTGTCCAAAATTTCATGTCAAATTTTAATCCACAGTGTTGGAGGAGGGGCCTGGTGGGAGGTGATTGAATCATGGGGACAGACTTCCCCCTTGCTGTTCTCCTGATACTGAGTGAGTTCTCAGGAGATCTGGTTGTTTAAAAGTGTATAGAACTTCCTTCTTATCTCTCTCTTTCTTCTTCTCTTGCCATGTAAGATGTGCCTGCTTCCCCTTTGCCTTCCACCATCATTATAAGTTTCCTGAGGCCACCACAGCCATGCTTCCTGTACAGATTGTGGGACTGTGAGTCAATTAAACCTATTTTCTTTATAAATTATCCAGCCTCAGGTAGTTCTTTATAGCAATGTAATAACGGACTAATACAGAGAATTAGTGCTGAGAATTGGGGCATTGCTATAGAGATAGCTGCAAATGTGGAAGCAGCTTTGTAACTGGGTAATGGTCAGAGACTGGAAGAGTTTGGAGGACTCACAAGAAGATAAAAAAGTGAGAGAAAGTTTGGAACTTCATAGAGTCTTGTTGAATGGTTGTGACCAAAATGCTGATAGTGATATGGACAATTAAGTCTAGGCTGAGGGGGTCTCAGATGGAGTTGAGGGACTTATTGGGAACTAGAGCAAAGATAACTCTTGTTATGCTTTAGCAAAGAGACTGGAGGCATTGTGCCCCTGCTCTTGGTATCTGTGGAACTTTGGACTTGAGAGAGATGATTTAGAGTATCTGGTAGAAGAAATTTCTAAGCAGCAAAGCATTCAATATGTAGCCTGGCTGCTTTGAACCACATACACTCATATGAGTGAGCAAAGAGATGATCTGAAACTGGAACTTACATTTAAAAGGGAAGCAGAGCATAATAGTTGAAACATTTGCAGCCTGGCCAGGTGGGAGAAAAGAAAAACCCATTTTCTAGGGAGAAATCTAAGCCAGTTGCAAACATTTGCATAAGTAGAGAGGAGCCAAATGTTAATAGCCAAGACAATGTGTAAAAGCCCTAGAAGGCATTTGAAAGACCTTCACAGCAGCCCCTCCTATCACAGGCCTGGAGGCCTAGGAGGGAAGAATGGTTTTGTGGGCCAGGCCCAGGACCTCACTGCCCTGCATAACTATGGAACGCTGCTCCCTGCATTCCAGATTCTCCAGCTCTAGCCTTGGCTAAAATGGCCCAAGATATGCCTCAGGTTGAGCTCCAGAGGGTGCAAGCCATAGCCTTGGCAGGTTCCACATGTTGTTAAGCCTGCAAGTGTGCCAAGGGAGAGTTGAGAGAGTTTGGAAGCCTCTGCCTAGATTTCAGAGGATGTATGGAAATGCCTGGGTGTCCAGGCAGAAGTCTGCTGTACAGACAGAGCCTTCATGGAGAACCTGTACTAGGACAGTGTAGAGGGGAAATGTGGGGTTGGAGCCCCCACACAGAATCTCCACTGGGGCAATGCCTAGTAGAATTGTGAGAAGAGGGCCACCATCTTTCAGCCCCCTGGATGGTAGATCCACAGACAGCTTGCACCATGCACCTGGAAAAGCTGCAGGCACTCAACATCAGTTTGTGAAAGCAGCTGAGGGGCTGTACCCTGCAGATCCTCAGGAGTGGAGCTGTCCAAGTCTTTGGGAGCCCACCGCTTGCATTAGTGTGGCCTGGATATGAGACATGGAGTCAAAATAAATTATTTTGGAGCTTTGAGATTTAGTGACTGCCCTGCTGGGTTTCAGACTTGCATGGGACCTGTAGCCCCTTTCTTTTGGCCAATTTCTCCCTTTTGTAATGGGAGCATTTACCCAATGCCTGTACTTCCATTGTATCTTGGAAGTAATTAACTTGTTTTTTTTGTTTTTTTTTTTTAATTTTACAAGTTCGTAGGTGGAAGGGACTCACCTTGTCTCAGATAAGACTTTGGACCTGGTATTTTCAGTTAATGCTTGAATGAGTTAAGACTTTGGCAGACTGTTGTGTAGGCATGATTGTGTTTTGAAATATGAGAAGAACATGAGATTTGAGAGAGGCTAGGGACAGAATAATATGGTTTGGCTCTGTGTCCCCACCCAAATCTCATGTTGAATTCTAATCTTCAGTGTTGGAGGAGGGGCCTGGTTGGAGGTGATTAAATCATGGGGACAGACTTCCCCCTTGCTGTTCTCCTAATACTGAGTGAGTTCTCATGAGATCTGGTTGTTTTAAAGTATGTAGAACTTCCTCCTTATCTCTCTCTTTCTCCTTCTTCTTCTCCAGCCATGTAAGATGTTCCTGCTTCCCCTTTGCCTTCTACCATGATTGTAACTTTCCTGAGGCCTTCCCAGCCATGCTTCCTGTACAGCCTGCAGAACTGTGAGTCAATTAAACCTCTTTTCCTTATAAATTACTCAGTCTCAAGTAGTTATTTATAGGAATGTGAGAACAGACTAATACAACCTCTTTTGTGGAGGTGTGGACATTTTAATTTGCTATGCTTCTGATTTACTGCATTGTAGGTCATGTTGATTTCAATAAAAAATTCATTTCGTATGTACATGTTAGCATAATGATGTTAAAATTTCCTTAGAGATATAATTATTAACTTGTTTTTTTATATATCCTTGAATCAGAAGCATGAAAGGTACCTAACACCATTGCATTAACTAACCTTTTTGTAACTATATGTTTATTGGCATACTTCGTTGGCCTACAAAATGAAACTTTTGTTGCTGGAAAACTAGAGCTATTTTAAAACATTATTTTCATCATTATGTTCTTAAAGTTTAGTATTGTCTATCTAATCTGGAAATGTTATTTATATTAAACCATTTATTTCTGGGTTTTGTGCTATTTTTATATTATATTTTTGGTCTTCTTCGGCAAAAAGTTTCACACAACTTTCACTCATGCCAATGTCAAGAAAATGATAGACATATTATTTTTCCATAAAGAAGAAAGAGATGACACATTTGGTTTCACACATTGTATCCATGAAAACACCATGAATAATGACTGAAAATATGTGTGCCTTTATGAATTATTTAGTAATTGCACAATTAACAAAAGTAGGGCTAATTCACATATTTCTTTATGACTTTAATCATATTATTTCATAATATTGCTAATAAACCACCAAAAGTATGCCAATAATACTGGGAGGTAATGAAATTATTTAGATTGTAAATAATGTGATATAATAGATTTAAATAGCTATATAACTCTAACCAGTATGCGAAAAAATACACTTTTGATCTGAGTATTATTGAAAATAAAAGCTTGGAGAATGAAAGTGGTAGTAAGTAGAGCTTAAAATAATAAAATAAATGTTAAGCACGTGTATTAGTCCGTTTTTGCATTGCTATAAATACCTGCAACTGGGTAATTTATATAGAAAAGAGGTATAGTTGGCTGATGGTTCTGCCGGCTGTACAGAAAGCATGATACTGGCATCTGCATGGCTTTTGGGGAGGTCTCCAGAAACTTATAATCATGGCAGAAGGCAATGGGGAACTGAACACTTCACATGGCTGAAGCAGGAGGACAAGAGAGAGCAGGGAGGTGCCACACACTTCTAAACAACCGGATGTCATGAGATCTCACTATTTGTGAGGATAACACCAAGGGGAATGGTGTTAAACTATGAGAAACTGCTCCCATGATTCAATCAGTTCCCATCAGGCCCCACCTCCAACTTTGGGGTTTACAATTGGACATGAGATTTGAGTAAGGTCACAGATCCAAACCATATTATTCCACCCATGACCCCTCCCAAATCTCATTTTCTTCTCACAACAATCCCTCAAAGTCTTAATGTATTCCAGCGTTAAGTCAAAAGCCTAAAGTCTAACTGAGACCAGGAAAGTCCATTTTGTCTATGAGCTAGTAAAGTTAAAAGTGAGTTAGATACTTTCAAGACAAAATGAAGGTACAGGCATTGAATAAATACTTCTGCCTCAAAAGAAAGAAATTGGTCAAAACAAAGGGGCTGCAGGCCCCACAGAAGCCTGAAACCCAGCAGGGCAGTCATTAAATCTTAAAGCTCCAAAATAATCTCTTTTGACTCCTTTTCTTACATCCAGGGCACACTGATGCAAGTGGTGGGCTCCTAAGGACTTGGGCAGCTCCACCTCTGAGGCTTTGCAGGGTTCAGCCATCATGGCTACCTTCACAGACTTGCATTGAGTGCCTGCAGATTTTCCAGGTGCACCATGCAGGCTGTTAGGGGATCTAACTTTCTGGGGTCTGGAGGATGGTGGCCTTTTCTCACAGCTCCACTAGGCAGTGCCCCAGTGGAGACTCTGTGTGGGGGCTCCAACCCTACATTTCCCTTCTGCACTGCCCTAGTAAAGTTTCTCCATGATGATTCCTCCCCAGGCAGGCTTCTGCCTGAACATCCAAGCATTTCTATACATCCTCTGAAATTTAGGCGGAGGCTCTAAAACCTCAACTCTTGTACCCTGTGTGCCTTCAGGCTGACCACCACATGGAAACTGCCAAGGCTCATGGCTTGCAGTCTTTGAAGCAATGGTCTGAGTAGTATCTGGGGCCCTTTTAGCCATGCTGGAGCTGGAGTGGCTGGGATGCAGGGAACAGTGTCGTGAGGGTGAGCAGGGCAGTGGAGCACTGGGCCTGGACTATGAAACCATTCTTCTCTCCTAGGCCTCCAGGTCTGTGATGGGAGGGGCTGCCACAAAGTTCTCTGAAATGCCTTCAAGACCATTTCCCCGTTGTCTTCACTGTTAGAAATTGCTTTCCTTTTAGTTATGCAAATTTCTGCAGCCTGCTTGAATTACTCCCCTGCAAATGGATTTTTCTTTTCTTCCACCTGGCCAGGCTACACATTTTTCAAACATTTATGTTCTGCTTTCCCTTTAAATATAAATTCCAGGTTCAGGTCAAGTCTTTGCTCATTTAAATGAGCATATCCTGTTAGAAGCAGCCAGGCTACATCTTGAACACTTTTGCTTCCTAGAAATTTCTTCTACCAGATACCGTAAATCATCTTTCTCATGTTCGAAGTTTCACACATCTTGAGGGCAAGGACATAATGCCTTCACTTTCTTTGCTAATACATAAAAAAGGTGACATTCTCTCCAGTTCTTAATAAGTTTCCCATCAGTATATGAGACCTCCTCACTCTGACCTTCACTGTCCATATTACTATCAGCTTTTCAGTCACAGCAATTTAACATGTATCTAGGAAGTTCCAAGCCTTCTCTCATGTTCCTGTCTTATTCTGAGCCCTCCAAGCTGTTCCAACCTCTGCCTGTTACCCAGTTCCAAAGTTGCTTCCACATTTTCAGGTATCTTTATAGCAATGCCTCACTTCTCAGTACCAATATTCTGTATTGGACACAGATCCAAACCATATCAATTTTTTTTATATTTGAACATAGATTCAAACCATATGAACAAGCATGCCGATGCAATATGAGCTGACCATTTTCTAAACTGGGCTTACTGAATTCAACTTGTTAAGCTAAATATTGTCTCTGAACGTATGTTATATCAAAGCACAACCAATTTTTTATTTTACTCTTTCCTGAAATTTATTAAATAACTAAATGATTGCCTGCAACTTCCTTTTAAAATATATTACTGAATGTTAAAACTGATCACGAGGTTCTGGAGGCTCTCTACTGGGAGTTATGTATTCATCATTGAACTTAATATACATAAACACTTCAAAGGAGAGCTAATATTACACCCATAATAAAGAGAGAAAAGTTACCATCAGAGAGTGGAATAAATTGTTTAAAATCGCACATCAAAGATGTGGTGGAGACTAAATTTGATCCTATGACTTTCTGGCTGCAAGCCTGTGCTATTTAGAATATACTATTAAGTGTCTTAAATCAGTTTTTAAAAGGGTTAACTTTGACATAGCTCACACAATACCCATTTTTTTAATTCATTTGCCTTCTGTCAGGCACCATTGAGAGCAGTGAGGAAAGAGAAATGGACAACACAACCATCATTGTGGCCTTATTGGTTTTATAGATTAGTGGCAAAATACAGCCACTAATCAAATTATGATCAAAAATTATAATCACATCAATTTATAATCAAAACATGTTAAAAGTGCCAAGAGAAAAAGAAACAAGTTACTTCTAGGTCAGATAACAGGAAATCAGAAAAGCCTTCCATAACGAAAATTTTTATTTGAGCTGAGATCTGAGGAGGAGAGTTTAAAAACATAAAATGCAGGGAGTACTTGGGATGAGTTCCAGCTGGTAAGAAAAGCATATTAAAGGCCTTGTTTGAGAGAAAGCAATGTCTAGTAATTAAAATAAGGACAGTATTGTACAGCCAGAATCCAAAGAATAAAGGGCAGGGCATAGAAAATGAGTTACTGCAGGCAATGGCAAGATTATGTTTTAGATCATGCTAAATACTTACATTTTAATCTGAGCTAATCATTGGGAAACCATTGATGTATTTTCAAAAGTGGGTAGCAAATGAGATTTGCATTTTTAAAACTCCCTATTGGCTACATTGTAGAGAATGAAGGGAATAAATTAAATGATTAATAAGTTTAAGATATCTTTATGTATCTGAGTGGTGATACCATATGACATATTGAATAAATGAGACTAGAATTCAGGGGAGAGTGCTAGGCCATGAAAAAGTATTTTGGAATAATTTGGAATATAAGGAAGCTAACTAAAATAAATAAGGGTGTAGATTATAGAGCAGAAAACAGTGGGCTACTTCTAATTCCTGGGAACACCAAAGTTTACTGAACAAGTTAAGAAGATTCAGCCAACATTGGAGAATGAGAGTAGCAAAAATATTGGAAGAAAATGGTTTTGTAGCAGCAAAACAGAAAGTGTTTGAAGCAGAAAGAAAATGGTTAACAATGTTATATGCTCTTGAGGAGTTAATTGAGACAGGAGAGGAAAAAGTGATTTGGATTAAGTAATGTAGAGAACCTTGGTTATTCTAGTGCAAACATTTTGACAGAAGTTAGGGGCTGAAGCCAGATTGGCATGAATTAAGGTTCAACACAAGGTGAGGAAAGAAATACAGAAAGAAAAGACCGGTTCTTCCAAGATATAAATCTTATGAAGAGGATAAGAAAATTAGATTTATAGGTAAAAGAAAATGCCATCAAGATATTTTGTAAAGCTCTGTGGTAGTATAATTGACTCACAATAAATTGTACGTATTTAAAGTGTAGAATTTGACAGGTTTTGAAATATCTATACACTTGTGAAATCCAAACCACTCTTAAGATTATAAGTGTATTGTCAGCCCCTAAATTCCTTTATGCCCCTTTGGAGTACTTTTCTTCTGTCCTTCCCTAACCCTTTGTCCCATCCAAAGGCACCTACTTATCTGCTTTCAGTCACAGTGATTAGTTTGTTCTTTTCTAAAATTTTATGTAAATGAAAACATACAGTATGCTTATATTGTTTATTTGACTTCTTCCATTTAGCATAATCTTGACAGTGTGTTTTTGTGTGCATCCAGGGTTCAGTCCAGAAGGACTTCAGGATGGCTGACTAGAGGCATTTGGTATTTGTCTCTGTCAAAAAGCAGAATCAAAATAGTAATGAGATAATCACACTTTGGATAGGTCATCTGAGAGAGACAACTTGAATAAAAAATAGTCAAGTGATAGGAAGAACATAAAGCAAGGAAGGAGAGGTGAGTGAGGGAGGCTCCTCAGCTGGGATCAGCAGGGGGCCTCTGTGGGGAAGGAGAAAGGGTAAGTGAGTGAACTTCAGAGGTTCACATCCCCACTGCAGACTCCTGCATCCTAATGGTGAAAAAGACTCTAGATCCTCATGGACTCAAAGACTAACACAGGGAGCTGCTTAGAGACTGTGCAAGGCATTGCTTCAGAGAGGGAGCTCATGCTGGGTCCCACATACCTCTTGAGCCCTAAGGAGCTAAAGCAAGATGACATATTGAGAACCCAGCCACCACCAGACTGCATCCTACTGTGGAGCATAACAGAACCTGCATCTCCACATCTCTGGAGACTTATTGACGTGCCCTGCCTACAGCCACACACCATAGCTGGCTGCTGCCTTCAAGGATAAAGGTGAGCCATTGGCAAAGACCCTGTTGCCCCAGCAGTAAAGCCACTATGCATTTCCATATGCACTCACATCAAATTTCCCCACCTGCAGCAGCTGCAGCTATGGATGCAAAAGTCAGGGCTGAAGTGCAACTAAACTGTACTCCCCAGCCACCTGCATATGGCTGCTACCACTGCAAGCAACCCTACCTTCCCTAGTAGCAAGGCTGTAGTGTGGCCACTGATGCCCCAATCCACTGCCTTGGGCCTGGGGATTACTCCACTCCTGCTTACCATAGCCAGTGTGTTAAAGCACCACAAGGGGTCCTGAGAGCAGGTTTTCCCAACCTAGCTCTGCCCCTCCAGTGCCTGAGCATGATGTTTTGGGGTCTGGGAACCATCCCACCCATCTACCACAGTAGGTACCCGAGCCCTCTGCCCAGAGGCCTGAGGTTGGGCCCACCCAATGTACTGCCACCACCACAGTGGGGAACCATCTTGATGTGCCACCTGTGGTCCTGGGGACTGGCCCATCAAGCCTGTCACAGCCACCACCAACATCAGAGTAAACTGCTTTGGACTTAGAGATTAATCCCACCACTGTTACTGATATCACTCAAACCACTCATATAGTCCAAGGCCCCAAGGACTCCCTCACTGGCTCAACCCACAATTGCTACTACCAGTACACACACAAGTTGCATGGAGGCCCAAGAAGTGGCCCACCTGGATGCTAACATTGGTGCCAGCATATACCACCCTGGTGCCCAAAGTCAAGAACACTCAGCTTACCACTACCATCACTGGGGCCTAAGGACAGGCCCACCCAATGTCCCCCTTCTCAATAAAACTTCACCACAGCCTCCACTACCAATTGCACCCTAAGCCACTGAAGAAACTTAGGCACCACTGACCTTGTTTACAACTACAATCATATGGAGACTATACTATTGCATGCACCCAGAATCAAAGCCAAAGTGCCCTACCTCATCAACACCATAGATACATCTTCTGGAAAAAGTTCTTTCATACAAAAGCAAATTCAAAAAATTAAAAGAAGTGACTGTTACATCACATGTGCAGAAATCAACATAAGGGCACAAGAAAAATGAAAAAGGAACACAACAATTTTCCAGCAACAAATTTAAATGAAGAAATTTATGAAATCCCACAAAAAATTCAAAATAATATTAA
Source organism: Symphalangus syndactylus (assembly GCF_028878055.3). NCBI lineage: Eukaryota > Metazoa > Chordata > Mammalia > Primates > Hylobatidae > Symphalangus > Symphalangus syndactylus. Next base: position 106,628,327 of record NC_072426.2, on the reverse strand, counting down.
AGAAGCTCAGTGAGATACAAGAGAATACCAAAATAAGGCAAGGAAATCAGAAAAACAATTTAGGATACAAATGAGAAATTTACCAAAAATATATCACTAAAAAATAAAGAAATTCTGGAGCTGAAGAATTCACTGAATGAAATACAAAATACATTCAAAAGCTTCACAATAGATTAGAGCAACAGAAGCAAGAATTTCAAAACTTGAAGACAGGTCGTTTGAAATAACCCAGTCATAACCCAGTCAGACAATTAAAAGAAAAACAGAATTAAAAAGTATTAGCAAAGCCTTAGTGGCATATGAACACCATAATGCGACCAAATATTTGAATTGAAAACTTTCCAAGTCTAGAAAGAGATTTAGACATCCAGACACAGGAAACCCAGAGATCCCGAGAGCTACAATGCAAAAAGGTCTTTCCTATAGCACATTATAGTCAAATTGTCAAAATCAAAGACAAAGACATAATTCTAAATACAGCAAGAGAAAAGCATTTGGTTAGTTATAAGGGAAACCAATTAGACTAACAGTGGATTTCTCAGCAGAAACCTTACAAGCCAGAAAAGAATGAGATGGTATATTCAAAGTGCTGAAAGGAAAATTGCCAGCCAAAGATAATATATCCCCTAAAGGTATTCTTCATAAATGAAAGAGATATAAAGTCTTTCTCAGACAAGCAAAAGCTGAAGGAATTTCTCGACACTAGGCTGACCTTACAATAAATGCTTAAGAGAGTTCTACACTTGAAAGTTAAAGAGTGATATCTACCATCATGAAAATGCATAAAAGTGTAAAACCCACTGTTACACCAAACACACCAACAAGGAATAGACAAAACTAAAATAAGATCATTTCAGAAAACCACCAGACTACAATAACAAGCAATAACAGAGAAAGAACAAAGGATACAGAAAACAACCAGAAGCCAACTAATAAAATGGTAAGAACAAGCTCTTAAGTATCAATAATAACCTCAAAGGGAAAAGGATTAATTTTTTCACTTAAGAAAAGGTATGCTGTATGAATGCATTAAAAAAAAAACATAACCCAACTAAATTCAGACTGTAAGAAACTCATATCACCTGTAAAGACACAAAGAGACTGAAAGTAAAGAGAGGGAACAGAAAAAAGATATTCCATTCAAACGGAAAGCAAAGCAAACGGGGTTACCTGTACTTATATGTGGTAAAATAGACTTTCCATCAAAAACAATAAAAGGAGGCAAAGATCATGATATAATGATAAAAGGATAAATTCAGCAAGAGGGTATAACAATTTAAAATATATGTGCACCCAACACCAGAGTACTGACATTTATAAAGCAAATATTATGAGATGTAAATGAAGAGACAGATTCAAATACAGTAAAAGTTGGAGACTTCAACACCATGCTGTTAGTATTAGCCATATCATCTAGAAAGAAAATTAACCAAGAGACATTGGATTTAAACTGCACATTAGGTAAAATAGACCTAACAGACATTTAGAGTTTTTATAAAGTGTAAATTATAACTTTTTTCTTGTGTGGATTATGCTTTTAATGTCATGTTAAAAAATACCGGTTTAACCCAAATTCATAAATATTTTCTCCAGTGTTTTCTGATACAATTTTTGAGTTTTAGGTCTTACATTTAGATATAAAATCCATTTCAATTTAATTTTTATATGGCATTCCTCTAGATTGAAACTTTTCCAGTAAAATGTATTGAAAATATCAACCTTTTCTCTTTGCATTTTCTTTGCACTTTTATCTAAAATAAATGGACCCTATATGTAGATCTACTTATAGACTCTATTCCATTCCACTGATCTCTTCTTTACTTGTATGAGAGCACTACATTAAATGGATATTATTCTTTCCTAAAATGTTTGATAGAATTCAGCGGTGAAAACATTTGTCCTGACAATTTATAGTAATAATATTACTAGTAATATTATTAAATATTACAGAACCATATCTCTTATTAATATGGATGCAATAACCCTCCACAAAATAATAGAAAATAAAATACAACTGTGTTAGTGTTCTCTAGAGGGACAGAACTAATAGGATAGATGTATTTATGAAGGAAAGTTTATCAAGGAGTATTGACTCACGTGATCACAAGGTGAAGTCCCACAATAGGCCATCTGCAAGCAGAGAAGCATGGAAGCCAGGTTCAAGACCCAACACCTCAAAAGTAGGGAAGCTGACAGTGCAGACTTCAGTCTATGACTGAAGGCCCAAGAGCCCCTGGCAGATCACTAGTGTAAGTCCATGAGTCCCAAAACTGAAGACTTTGGAGTCTGATTTGGAGGGGAGGAAGCATCCAGCAGAGGAGAAAGATGAAGGCCGGGAGACGAAGACAGTCTAGTCCTTCCCTGTTCTTCTGCCTGCTTTATTCTAGCTGCAGTGGAAGCTGATTAGATGATGCCCACCCAGATTGAGGGTAGGCCTGCCTCTCCCAGTCCACTGACTCAAATGTTAATCTCCTTTAGCAACACCTTCTTATATAATTTTTGAGTTTTAGGTCTTACATTTAGACATAAAATCCATTTCAATTTAATTTTTATATGGTGCTTCTCTAGATTGAAACTTTTCCCAGTAAAATGTAATCAAGATGGCTCTGGTATAGTCTTTTACTCTGTAGCACAGAGCTTTGTTATGGAACACACTTTTAAGTCATTTTGAAGTAATCGTATTTCCTCTACCTTTGTCAGAGCCAGGAAGGCATCTTTCTTAACTTTTCCCTGTGAGAACTTAGGAGAGGTGATGTTCCTGGAGGTAAACCGCCCCAAAAATGTTTTGACTTCTTTATGAATTAATCTCCAAGGATTCCCTCTCTTTCATGCTAGTCCATACTCAGCCTCCAGTATTTAGTTACAATGACAATGAGGTATCCTATCAGTTTTTGGCTGTAGTGGTTTCTGTTCCAGGTAAGCAAATCTAGCCTGTGACTCTGTAGATCCGTATCTCTCTCCAGATTTCCCAGTGCCTTTTTGCCTTGCAGTCTCAGTGATATGATTTGGATTTGTGTCCTTGACCAAATTTCATATCAAATTGTAATCTCCAGTGTTGGAGGAGGGGCCTGGTGGGAGGTGATTGGATCATGGTGACAGATTTCCCCATTGCTTTTCTCATGATTGTGAGTTCTCATGAGATCTTGTCGTTTAAAAGTGTATGGCATCTTCCCCACTCCCTCTTTCTCCTGTTTCAGCCATGTAGGACATGCCTGCTTTCTCTTTTGCCATAATTGTAAGTTTCCTGAAGCCTCCCCAGGCATGCTTCCTTTACAGCCTTTGGAACCTGGAGTCAATTAAGCCTATTTTTTGTTTAATAAATTATCCAGTCTTAAGTAGTTCTTTATAGCAATGCAAGAACAGGATAATGCACTCAGTTCTCTAATGTTTCCAAGAAAAATCACTGATTTTCAGGTTTTACATATTTATGTTGTTGCAATTATGGTGGCAGGAGTGATAATTTCCTAGCTGCTTTAACATGTTAGCACTGAAGCCAGAACTTCTATTATATGATTATTCTATTCTTTTAGCTTACTTTGGTATATTTCAGTTTAGAAATATGATTTCTCTACATTTTACAGAGCTTCATAAAGGAAAAAAATAAGCTAAGTTAAAAAGATAATTGAAAATTTAGATATTTTGAACCTACATAATACAGCCATGAAAGAGTTAATAGTTCACCAGATTAATATTGCATTTTATAATGAAGATATTTGAGTGAAGTTTATTTTTATCCTTTCAAGATATGTTGCTACTAACAGAAGTAATAAACATTCTTTGGTCGAATATTTTCATGCATGTTAAATTCTCTATTATGATATTTGCCATTACAAAGTGATTGGCAAAGTACATATCAAATGAAGTCTCCCGTCTCAGTGAATGAACATTGTCTTAACAGTGCACTCCATTTAAGCATCTTGCTAAAGGACTTCAATTTTGTTATAAATGCTTCTTGTATTAAATTTTCAAAAGAGGTTTATACACTATGTAAAAATCTGAATTTGATTATCTCAAATTACTATATCAAAACTAATGGAAGATATGTTGCTGTTGGTTAATTTCAGCTTGAAATTCTGTAATAAATATTTCTGAAATTGTGATGGGTTGAAACCTCCAAATTTTATGCTTCCCTTTCTGTCCCCAAAAGCTATTTGACCCATAATTATTATGTTTAAAATTTAAATTACTATTTTATAATTCTATGAAACGTTGTATGATAATTAGAGATATGTCTAGAGCGAAGTAATTTCAAATCTAACTATCAGCTTTGGGAACCTGAATGAGGCAAGCTCAAATGACAATGACTTATGTCTCTGCATCCCCAAATTTCCAGAATATATCCTCTGAGTATCCAGGAAGTGGGCTTAAGCAATGTCAAACTGAAGTTTGTCTTTTCTGGTTCTGTGCTGAATTGAAAGCTCTTATATTTCATGAAATGTTTGATACTACTATGCAGTAGTATGTACCTCCAACTGACTGTTAGGCACTTTTGATTAAGAATAAATCTAGTTGATCATTTATAATGAAGAGAATATTCATGATATTTTGCTGACCACAAAGCCTCAAGGATCTCTCTAAGATTGTTTTTTAAGAAAGAAGATGGCATTATAGATCATTGGTTATCAGTCTGGATGAACATAAATATGATCTCAGATATTTTTGAAGAGTGCTGAAACCAAGGATCTATGAACAGAGATTCTTATTTGGTTAGATGTAAATATGACCTTGGTTTTAGGATTTTAAAAACTATTCTTATATACAGTCGGTATCAAAAACCAGTGATCCAATGACTATAAAGTAAATATGTCTTTTAGATTGGTTCTCATGACCCTTAGTTCAAAACTGAAGAATTTTATTTCCTAATAGCTTGCTTTAGTTTTGATAAATGCTATGATTTGAATGCTTGTCCCCTCCCAAACTCATGTTGGAATTTAATTGCCACTTAATAGAATTAAGAGATGGGACTTTACGAGGTGATTAAGCCATAAGGGCTCTGCCCTCATGAATGAATTAATGTCAATGTAATGAGAATGGGTTTGTTATTGTGGGAGTAGGCTCCTTGTAAAAAGACAATTTTGTCCTGGTTTTCTTGTTCTGTCTCACCCTCTCTTTGTCCTTTTACTAAATTGTGTCTTCTGCTATGTTATGTGACAGCAAAAAGACTCTTGCAAGATGCTGGCTTCTGATCTTGGACTTCAAAGCCTCCAAAATTGCGAGAAATAAATTTCTGTTCATTATAAATTACCCAGTCTGTGGTGTTCTGTTAGAGCAGCACAAAACAGACTAAGACAACAGACAACCATAACAATGAACAATGCTGAAATTCCATTTTAATATATCACTGCTGAACTTTTTTTTTTCTCAATAAGCACAACTAAGTTTTTTAAGCAGAAAAATTTCTGTACTTAACCCTGTTGTTAACAGCCACTATGAGTCACCAACAGAGTCCAACACTTGCTGGGGCAAATGGTGTTTGAAAAAGTCTTTATAATTTTTTTTGCTTAATCTCTTTATGCTAAATTTAATGTACCCAGTGAAAATAAAATATCAAGTACCATGAATGATGAATCATTTTATTATGCATTCCCTATAGCTGATCCTCTTTTAAAAAGTTGTAAATTATTTTTCTTAATCTTAGAAGTTTTAGGAAATAAAACTCAAATTATTTTCTCTGAACATTAATGTATAAAAACAGTTAACATATACTCATGAAATTATATATTTTTAAAAAATAAAATTATGCTTCAATTTATTTGTAAACCTTGGTTCCCAGAGCTGTATAAGTATTATACAAAGGATATATACCGGGGAGTCTTCAATTCCCTGATAGGAGTGATTACACAAACAATTGTGAGGTTGACTCTTTTTGTTAAGTTGAATTAATGCCAGCTATACTTATAAATGAACTTTGAAACATTTTGTGCCACAGATAAAAAACAGAAGTAAGGCTATTTATAATTATTTTATTTTTATTTCAAAACAACAAAAAATTATCAAACAGATTTACAAAAATAGTAACATATTTTAATACCTATTTGCAATTTATACTCTTAAAATACTATGCAATTATACTATCCATAAGGTAATTTTGAAATTTGTAAGAAAGCATACTGTGTAATATACAAAAGACCCCAATTTAAACTAATATTTAAACATCTTCTTTCAATATTCAATAGCATAAACTTCATGAAAATAACATTAAAACTAGCTTGGAGGCCTTAAAACAATATGAAGCATAACATATGTAACACTTTCACCCTACAACCTTAAACCCAGAATATGCCTTGCATATAAACATAAAAAGTTTTAATTTAGGTAAATCAGAAATAATCAGATGAATTGTCAATTCTAGTAAATGAAGTGGTTGTATGATGGTTTCTATGAGCTGTATGCTATCAATGGTAATATTTTTCACTTTTTCTGGAAGTGTCATATAATTAAACTTGTCTTCTGTCTTTTGCAATTGTAAAAGAAGTCTTAAAAAAAAAAAGCCTAAATATGGGCTGGGAATGGTGGCTCATGCCTGTAATCCCAGCACTTTGGGAGGCTGAGGTGGGAGGATCATGAGGTCAGGATTTCGAGGCCAGCCTGACCAACATGGTGAAACCCTGTCTCTACTGAAAATACAAAAATTAGCTGGGTGTGGTGGTGCACACCTGTAATCCCAGCTACTCAGGAGGCTGAGGCAGGGGAATTGCTTGAACTCGGGAGGCGGAGATTGCAGTGAACTAAGATTGTGCCACTGCACTACAGCCTGGGCAACAGAGTGAGACTTCGTCTCAAAAGAAAAAAAAAAAGCCTAAATGTATGGAACTTAATTAATACATAGAACTACTTAACATAAGAGGTAAGAATAAGAGTCATGTGTTTGGATTTAAGTTTATCGCTTTTTCATCTTGCCAACTATCCCTTTCTCAAATGTCTTACTACTAGAAATGTGTGCATTTAGCTCACTATTTTTTAATGTCTGGCCAATTTATTATTTAATATATTGTAATATGTAATGCATCATATTCTGATCTAGATTTTAAGTTACTTATGCTGAGGTTTAAGTTACTTATACTAGATTTTATGTTACTTATACTGAGAGATCTTTTTACATTTGTTTTAAGTTCTGTAGGGTCTAATATGAAAACAATAACATCTTTTAGAGATTTATCATATATGTTGACCTTTTCTTCTAACAATATTGATAATTACTCTAGTCAAGTCTTTTCCTACTCCATGGAAATATGGACTTTACTGTATTATTTCTTGTTACATTCTTTGAGGAGATGTTGTTGAAAAAATGTTGGGTGGGCAGACTACATATTTTTCTTTTTCAACTTTTCCTATAAACCATAGCATGGGTCTATATAAATCACCAGATTTAACTGTAAGGGGTAAATCAATGGACGACTGGGCAATTACATTTAGTCTTCATGTAAGCACAATGAATTAAATAGTATTTACACTGCATTTTGCTTAAGGGAGAGTGGAATAAGTAGTATTGTTCCTGAATTTCTATATTGGATTTTCTTCCATAAAGCCACTGCTTTGGTTTGAATGTTTGTTCCCTCCAAAACCCGTGTTGAAATTTAATTGACATTGTGACAGTATTATTAGATGAGACTTTTCAGAGGTGATTGAGTCATGAGGGCTCTGGCTTTATGGGTGGAATTAATGCTGTTATAAAAGAATGAGTTTGATCCCCTTTTCGCTTTTGCTTTTCTGTCTTCCACCACGTGTAAAGATGCAGCAAGAACGCTCTCACCAAATGCCACATTTTGATCTTGGTCTTCCAGGCCTCCAGAACCATGATAAATATAAATTATAAATTACCTAGACTCAGGTATTCTGTTGTAGCAGGACAAAACGGAATAAGATAACCACTAAAGCTTATTTTTCCTCAGATATACTGCCAAATGAAGTACTATTTTTAAGATTTCTACATGTATAATGCGATTTTCCAAAGACATATTTAGGAAATATTCTAGTAATTTCTAACTCTTGTATTACGATTTAAGAAACATAAAATCATGTCAGTGTAGCTACAAAGCAGTAAGTACTTTGACTAAGTTAAAACAATTAATAAAAGAAAGAGAAGGTTGAACTCTCAGAATACCCTTCTTTTCCCATTATTTCTTCTTTAAAACCAAGGAGCTGGCTCTTTTACAGGAAAAGGTAATTTTAAAAAATCAAAACAAAACTGTTACTGTCTCATTCATATGGGGCTTGAACTTGTCTAGAAATGGCATATCAGGAACACATTTATTTATATATTTAGTTAAGTTAAATAGTCTTGGATAGTTAATGCCACTTTGTATTCTATGACTTCTTTTTCTGAAAACCTAAATAGTTTACTGAATCTTTTGTGTATGATTATGGTAAACTGTCCAAAAGGTCAAGATGATGAAAGAATTACTTCTTATTTTAGATATTGTGGTAAAGCTGAGATTAACAGATACTAGATGCACACATAAACAATAAACATAATGAGTAAATGAAATATTGCATGATTTGTCTTTATGAGATCTTACACATTTGTTTTTAACGTTTAGCTCAGTAGTAGTTATATTCACTCCATAATTCATCTGAGGTTAGGTTTTAGGTGTAAGCAGTACCTCCTCCTTTACTTAATATGTGCACAAAGTTGTTTGGAAAGACTGTGAGGCTTAATTTTCTGCCAATGAAAAATGGTTAAGAGGTTAGATATATTCAATAATAATATAAAATTATTAGTTTTAAAAATTCAACAGGATATACTTTATATATTTAAGGCCTCACTTTTTTTTTTTTAAACTTTTAACTAAAAAGTAAACTTTAATGTCGAAAGTGCAAACTTGGGGAAGAGAGAAGATCACACACAAGGCTGTTATTTCACACTTGGAAGTTTGCCTAGCGGCCGGGCAGAGGCGCTCCTCGCTTCCCAGTCAGTTGGGCGGCCGGGCAGAGGCGCTCCTCACAGGGCGGTGGCCGGGCAGAGGCGCTCCTCGCTTCCCAGTCAGTTGGGCGGCCGGGCAGAGGCGCTTCTCACTTCCCAGTCAGTTGGGCGGCCGGGCAGAGGCGCTCCTCACAGGGCGGTGGCCGGGCAGAGGCGCTCCTCGCTTCCCAGACAGGGCGGCGGCCGGGCAGAGGTAAGGCCTCACTTTTAAAAAACATTTTTAATGTTATTTCTATAAGAACCTTATAGTCTTTAGGGCTGTGTGTGTGTGTGTGTGTGTGTGTGCGCGCGCGCTTGGTTTTCTCTATGAATTCAACTAATGAGAGCAGCTCCGTTTATTGATATTCTATTCTATTTCAAACATTATGTTCCCGACATTTCAGAAATGCTACTTCATTTAATCTTTAAAAAAATCCTATAATACAAATATAAACATACCCTGAAGTCTCCTCTGATATGTGGCTTTTTCGCTCCTGTAATTTGTCAAGCAGGAGGGTAGTTCCTGGAGCGGGAGAGAAGGTTACAGCTCTTTTACTCCCGCCTCCCACAGCTAGCTCGCTGGGTAAGCCAGTGACGTCACAACTTTTTCGCTCTCGCAGTTGGGCTAACCCGAGGGAATGGCGTCCAACGGTTTCTTCTCTAATTGTTCGGGGAGCAGGAGGGAAGGTTACAACTCTTCTACTCCCGCCATCCGCAACTCAGCAAGTTCCAAGTTCTTGTCCTGCAATAAAGGAATAAGATATGTCGACACCAGAAAGTAAATAAGGCTGAAAAGAATTTTTTTTTTTTTTTTTTTTTTTTTTTTTTTTTTGAGACGGAGTCTTGCTCTGTCGCCCAGGCTGGAGTGCAGTGGCGCAATCTCGGCTCACTGCAAGCTCCGCCTCCCGGGTTCACGCCATTCTCCTGCCTCAGCCTCTCCGAGTAGCTGGGACTACAGGCGCCTGCCACCACGCCCGGCTAATTTTTTATATTTTTTTAGTGGAGACGGGGTTTCACTGTGGTCTCGATCTCCTGACCTCATGATCCGCCCGCCTCGGCCTCCCAAAGTGCTGGGATTACAAGCGTGAGCCACCGCGCCCGGCCAGCTGAAAAGAATTTTGAGCTACAGAAGGAAAACTCTCAGCTGCCAGAGGGGACCTGAAAGCGGGTTAGCCATCTGTGAGGCTGAGTCCTTGGGTTTTTAATGGGCTTAGAATGCGGAAGTGCCTGCTGATTGGTCCATGGGTGGTATTAGGAAAAGCACCATTGGATTGGTTAAAGGGCATCATTCAGAAGGAACCAATTGAGACAGAGTGTGTAGGACAGGGATAGTTCTCACTGCAGCTGTGGACCCTATCTGGAACTGGCAGCTTGGATTTCAGGCTTTAAGCTGCCCTTGATTTGAGGATCGGGTTTCCTGACTCTGCTTGCCTAGGAGCTTGTCTGTCTCCCGTCACTATCACAGGCATTCATGATCTCTTAGGTAATACTTCACTAGCTTTTAACATACCTTTTTCTTTCAATATCTTCTGAAACTACTATGGCTCATATGTTTACCAGTATTTTTTTAAATGAAACATGGATCAGATTATGAATAAGAAACAAATGTAACTTACGATAGTCTCCAAGTAAAGTACAAATTTCATCCTATTTTTATGTCATTCTTTATTTTACAAACTTCTCTGTTTACATATGCCATGAATGGATCCAACTAAATTTAACTATTTGGGAGGCAGGAAACATAGTGGCTAAAATATAGGCTTTTAAATTTGCTTTAATGTTGCTTAACTGTGTGACCAGGAAATTTACATCTGTAAAATTAAGATTATAGTATTTAACTACCACACAGCAATATAATACCCATACACTGGGGGTAAAATCCGTAATGTACACACGTTGTTTAGTTACTGCTCAATATGTGTTAGCCCTTATGTTATTTATTGAATGACGTCCCCACAAAAAAGATAGGTTAAAGTCCTAACTCTCATGACCTCAGAGTGCTGTCTGGTTTGAAAATAGAGTTGTTACATATATAATTATTTAAGGTAAGTCTTTTATATTGGAGTAGAATGAGTCTCTAATCCAGTGTGAATGGTGACATTATAAGAAGACATGGAGACATAAAGATAAGGCCACGTGAAAACGGTGGCAGAGATTAGAGTGTTGAATCTACAATCCAAGGAATGCCAAGGGTTACCTGGGCTGTCACTAGAATCCAAGAGCGAGATGTGGGACAGTTTCTCCCTCAGACCCCTAGGAAATAACCAACTATGTTGATACCTTGATTTAAGACTTCTAGACTCAAGAATTGAGAGAATAAATTCCTATTGTTTTAAACAGTCCAGTTTTTAGTACCTGGTTATCACAGCCCTAGGAAACTGATACATCTTTTTATATCAACTTTTCTTACTTATATTCTTTTATCTTTATTCCTCTGCTCCCACTTTGCTAGTTGTGCTTTTCAGTAACTAACTCCTGCTTTTGCTTTAAGCTCAGTTATCTAATGCATGTCTGTACCTCTATCACACAATCCACACTCTTAGCTATTCATTAATATATATCTATATCATATCCTTTATCATAATATGATTTTATGGTTTACTTATACATAGTCTGCTTTGCTGGAATATAAACTCCTAATATTCAAAAACTAAAATGTATATGCTTTTGATTCTTTGTTAGTCCAGTATCTTTCACAGTGTCTTGCACATGGAAGAATCTCAAGTTTTCTGAATTAGAATTGTTTTGTTTTTTGTTTGTTTTTAGTAACCGTGACCATAACAGAGTATTGTTCCTAGAATTTCTTTGTAATGCTAATTCTAAAATTTATAGAAATATTGAAGGCTTGTAAAAAGCATTTTGGACAAATATGCTAAGTAAATTCATTTCTTTATAATGATCTGCAATTTGTTAGACTACAAATATATCATTAACATTTCAGCATTAAATAATTTTTTGTCAGAATATTTGTTTGCAAATTAGAATAATTCCAAACTTCTGAAGATTCCATTTTTAAAGAAATGCGTATATTTAAAATTTAGGTTTTATCAAGTTCAACATTATATGCCGAATTTTAAAATTGTTAAATTATTAGTAGAAACTTGGAGAAGTATTTTATATCCAAATATCATCAGCGTAATTTACATTTATATTTTCTTGTATTAAATCACAAAATAAAAACTCATAACTTTTTAAAATTTCTTCCTATTTAACTAAAATCAAGATATATAGAATATTCCACATCTGCCATTGATTTTGTTAAAGCTCACTAGATAAATATATCCTCATTCTATAATAATAAATAATTGTTTATATTTTAAGCAATAAGATACGCCCAGCAGGCTGAACCCTGGGTAACAAGGGGAAAAACATTATTTTTGATGCACTCGACCTTATAGTGCATACCCAGGAACATGCTGAGTGTAATACTTTTTACTTATACCCAAAGAGTAGAGATTACTATTGGAACCCCTGACAGAATTTGTGAGGATTCAAAGGCCAGGGAAACATAGTTCTGATTAGGAGACGGCTCTATTTGTGGTTCACAGAGATAAGATGTACACTTTACCTGTGTTAGTTCATATTCTGTCAATTATATCACCATCAGACTTGGGTTGGTCACATGTTTTATACCTCATGGTACTTCGTTAACAAAAGACCAAGAACTCTATGGAGGAAAAACGAAGAGTTTATTTTCTATTAAAACAAAATCTGCAGATTGGGAAAGCGCAGCCTTCAATACAATGAAAATGTGCTCTCTGAAGAACGAAGAAAGCGGCTATCTTAAATAGAGAAAATTCTCACCCAGGTTTTCACTGAGGACAATTTATGCAAATACAAGTTTCAAACTTGTTTACTTCTGATTGGTCAAAATAGTCAAGCTCTGATTGGGTGGTTTCCAAGCTCCAAAGCAGATGTCTCTGTCAGATGTTTCTTTCAAATGACCAGTTTCAGTGGTGCCCTGGGTAGAGGGAGTCCAGCCACAGTATATCTTGGCACCAACTACAGGGACTGGTTTGGTTTGATTATCAAAAGGGAATTTCTGTAGCACCTTTACAAAATCTTTCCAAGAACACAGAGTATGTGACCGTTCTCTCACCCAGCCATGGCTGCCTGATTCTGTTTTAACTTTGAACATCTCCATTAGCCATGGGAGTCTATGTTTTTTGTCATCTGGGGCTATAATTTAACATTACCATGCAAACCTGTTTTCTCAATGTATTTTCTCATAAAGTAGTTGAAATGAGATTTGATTTTAATTTGAAAAACAAAGTGAATAAATTATAGGGTCTTTTTTTCATTATAAAGTGTTAAAACTCTGGATAGGTTATATTTCTCCTGTCAAAATTTAGTATACACCCATGATTGAAAAAATGTTAAGGAAAAATTTATGGTCTGGTTACAAGTAGAATAGCATTTTTATTTGTCTCTAAAAACCACTTTTTAAGGATTAATGAAGTCTCTTCAATGAACATTTCTTATATTAACAAAACCTGATCCTATCCTGAAGAGACTACTTCCTTGACTCCCTTCCGGGTGGAATTTGTTGTCTTACACTCTGACTACACATCACTGGCGAAAACTATAGTAAGTGTTCTCTTCACTTCCTCAGTGTTTCCGTGTTGTCATTCCTTGATCCTTTTTTTAAAATGAAAAAAAAAAAAAAGAAAACCCAATTTGCCCATTTAGAGCTTATGCCATTAGGATAAATGCCTTTACCTTTACACATCCATAGTACCTACCATTTTATTGAAAATGTTGTCCCATGGGATGCATTATTAATACTAATTGTAGAAACCCCATCCAACAATACGGATTTTCAGGTCCTTCACGTTCTCATCTCCAACAGCTTATCTTCATAACACCTTCTAGTTTCCTACTCTTTAGACTTTAGCACCCGCAACTGCAGGACTAAGGAATATTAAATTCAGACCCTTTAAATCTCACTTCCTAGCAACTTACTCTCTTATTTGCCTCCTAATTTTCTACCGTGTTGGCTCCTCAAGTCATTTATGCCTTTAATTTCATCTGGATCTCTCTACCCTGCTATGACAGGTTTTTCTAAGACTAAGGTCATTAACTATCACAGTTTGCTTGAGACTAGGGGTTTCTGGAAACTCAGGACTTTTGTGCTAAGACTGAGACATCAGACAGTCCTGCCAAAAACCATGGAGGTTAGTCATGTTACTTCAATTACTGTAGCCCCAAAATACTCTTGCTCTGGTTCCACCAGACTGGTAAAATTACAACCTAATTCCCTGGAGAAAATCACTCAGCTTGTTAAACTGGCACCACTGGAAAATATAGTTTATTTTTTTCTTAGCATTGCCTGAGAATATAGTGTCATTTATGTCAACAGCACTTTCATTGGTTTGTGATTCTTCATGATTGTCCTTATACTTTCACCCTCTTAACTGCTACACTGTCCTCCCTGTGCTTCCCTAAAAAATTAGAAACAACGTAGTAGTAGTTACTGCCAACAGGCTTACATTTACACCTCGATTACCTCCATCAACGTTTAAAATTAACACCCATTTAAATGGAAGAGGAATTACTTCTTATTCAGTTAATCTCTTCATTTATAGTCCGAGTTAGTTTTACCCTGCCTTTCTCAACCTTACTTCCATTTGGCAACCAAATCTAATTTATTCTTTCTGTATATAGCCCTGAAACCATTCCAATTTTATCTAACTCCAGTGCCAACACCTATCTCTTAACTTGAACATTAGCTTCATAACTTGACCTCAGCAACTTCATAACTAGTCATCTTTCTCATATATACATATATATATATACTTTCCAATTGATATATGGCATTAAACTCGAGTGATCTTTGAAAAATGCAAACTGATCATTTCTCCTCTTAAATCAAAATGATTTAAAAACATTTCATTGTGCTTAACATAAAACTCCAACCATTAACATGACATGCAAAGTCCTAAATCATTTGGCCTGAGATTTCCTGTTCAATTTATTTTCTCCTCTTTCAATTTGTGCTCCAGATAAACTAAACTTTTCTTGTATTTCCTGGAATAAGCATGCTGATATTTTGCTTACAGGTTTTCAGTATATGGTTACCATTTCACCAGTCCCTTTTCAGCACCTAACTGCTACTCACTCTTAAGATTACATTTTATATATTACCTTTTAAGAATCATTTCTCAGAGTCTTAGACTGGTTAGGAGCTTCTGTAATTGTTCTTATAGCATGCTATGCTTCCCCATCAAAACACTTGTCAAAGTCTATTGTTTGTCTTCCCTAATTGACTATGAATTCTCCAAGGAGGCTTGTCTTTCCTTTTTAGAATCACATGCCTTAATGCTTGGGACTTACTGGATAATCAGTATACATTTGTAAATAAGGTAAATAAATAATTCAACTTAATTTTAAAAATTCTTTTCTAGTGTCTAGTTATATTTATTATCAGATATACATTAGCCTAGTTGTAACCATTTCACAATGTATACATATATCAGAATATTATGTGTACACTGCAGATATATACAATTTTTATTGTCAAAAATAAAAAAAATCATGAGATAAGGAATGTTATTTAACACACATTCGGAATTCCTAAAACTTTGTCTGGAGCAATACAAATATTTACTAAATATATGAAAATATTTTAGTAGTTTTTAACTGTATTATCTTAAAATGTAGACCCATTTATGATATTGGATCATTTAATGGATCAATTATTTCTCATGTCTAGAAAATAGTTTATTGAAAGATTCCTTTAACTTTATTTAAAAATTTTTTTAACTTTTATTTTAGGTTCAGGGGTCCATGTGCAGGTTCATTATACAGATAGACTCTGTGTCATGGGGGTTTTGTGTACAGATTATTTTGTCACACAGGTAATAAGCATATTACCCAATAGGTAGCTTTTCAATTCTCACTTTCCTCACAGCCTCCATCTTCAAGTAGGTCCTGGTGTCTGTTGTTCCATTCTTTGTGTCCATGTGTGCTCAGTGTTTAGCTTCCACTTCTAAGTAAGGACATGCAGCAATTGGTTTTCTGTTTCTGCATTAATTTGCTTGGGATAATGGCCTACAGCTACATCTAAGTTGCTGCAAAGACATGATCTTGTTCTTTTTCATGGCTTCTTAGTATTCTGTGGTGTATATGTACCACATTTTCTTTATTCAGTCTACCATTGATTAGTATCTAAGTTGATTCCAGGTCTTTGCTATTGTGAATAGTGCTGTGATGAACATATGCATCGATGTATATTTATGACAGAACAATTCATGTTCCTTTGGGTATATATCCAAAAATGAGATTTCTGGGTTGACTGGCAATTCTGTTTTAACTTCTTTGAGAAGTTGCCACACTGCCTTCTACAATGGCTGACCTAATTTACGTTCCCAAGAACAGTGTATAAGCATTCCCTTGTCTCTACAAGCTCACCAGTATCTGTTTTTGGACTTTGTGATAATGGCTGTTCTAACTAGTATGAGATGGTATCTCATTGTGGTTTTGATTTGCATATCTCTGATGATTAGTGATGCTGAGAAATTTTTCCTATGCTTTTTGGCCACATGTATGTCTTCTGTTGAAAAGAGTCTGTTCATTTTCTTTGTCCACAGTTTAATAGGGTTGTTTGCTTTTTTGCTTGTTAATTTAAGTTACTTATAGATTTTGGATATTAGACCTTTGTCAGATGCATAGTCTGCAAATATTTTCTCTCATTCTATAGGCTGTCTGTTTACTTTGCTGATAGTTCCTTTTGCAGTGAAGAAGCTATTCAGCTTAATTAGGTCCCATTTGTCAATTTTTGTTTTTGTTGCAGTTGCTTTTGGCATCTTCATCATGAAATCTTTGCCAGGTCCTATGTCCAGAATGGTATTTCCTAGGTTATCTTTCAGGATTTTTATACTTTAGGTTTTACAATTAAGTCTATAATCCACCATGAGTTGATATTTGTATATGGTGTAAAGAAGGGGTCCAGTTTTACTCTTCTGCATATAGGTAGTCAGTTATTCCAGAACCATTTATTGAATAGAGTTAGGGTTAGAAGTCCTTTCTCCATTGCTAATTTTTGTCAACTTTGTTGAAGAACAAATGGCTGTAGGTGTGCTGGATTATTTCTGGACTCTCTATTCTCTTCCATTGGTCTATATGTCTCTTTTTGTGCCAGTACCATGCTGTTTTGGTTACTGCATCCTTGTAGTACAGTTTGAAGTCAACTAGTATGATGCCTCTAGCTTTGTTCTTTTCGCTTAGGATTGCCTTGGCAATTCAGGCTCTTTTTTGGCTCCATATGAATTTTAAGATTTTTTTTTCTAATTCTGTGAAGAAGGTCATTGGCAGTTTAATAGAAGTAGCATTGAATATGTAAATTGTTTTGGGCAGTATAGCCATTTTAACAACATCAATTCTTTCTATCCATGAGCATGTAATAATTTTCCATTTGTTTCTGTCAATCTCTGATTTATTTGAGCAGTGTCTTGTAATTCTCATTGTAAAGCTTTTTTTTTTTACCTCCTTTGCTATACTTTTAAATATTTTATTCTTTATTTTCTAGCTATTGTGAATGGGATTGTGTACTTGATTTGGCTCTCAGCATGGATATTGTTGATGTATAGAAATGCTGTTGACATATATACATTGTTTTTGTATCCTGAAACTTTGCTGAAGTTATTTATCAGATCTAGGAGCATTTGGGCAGAGACTATGGGGTTTCCTAGGTATAGAATCATCACATCATCTGCAAATAGAGAGAGAGTTTGATTTTCCCTCTTCCCACTTTTATACCTTTTATTTCTTTCTCTTGCCTGATTGCTCTGTCTAGGACTTCTAAGACTATGTTAAATAGGAGTGGCAAGAGTGGA
Source organism: Symphalangus syndactylus (assembly GCF_028878055.3). Taxonomy (NCBI): domain Eukaryota; kingdom Metazoa; phylum Chordata; class Mammalia; order Primates; family Hylobatidae; genus Symphalangus; species Symphalangus syndactylus. Next base: position 106,610,591 of record NC_072426.2, on the reverse strand, counting down.
TATTCTTATCTTGCTCCCATTCTCGAGGGAATGCTTCCAGCTTTTGCTTATTTAGTATGATGTTGGCTGTGGGATTATCATAGATGGCTCTTAGTATTCTGTGGTATGTTTTTTTCCATGTTTTTGTCTAGTTTGTTAAGGATTTTTAACATGAAGGAATGTTGGATTTTATTGAAAGCCTTTCTTGCATCTATTTGGATGATCGTATGGTTTTGTCTTTAGTTCTGTTCATGTGATAAATCATGTTTATTGGTTTGTGTACATTGAACCAACCTTGCATTACCAAGGCTAAAGCCTACTTGATTGTGGTGGATTAGCTTTTCAATGTGCTGCTAGATTTGGTTTGCTAATATTTTGTTGAGGATTTTTGCATCTATATTCATCAAAGATGTTGGCCTGAAGTTTTGTTTGAGTGTGTCTCTGCCAGGTTTTTGTTCATGATGATGTTGACCTCATAGAATAAGTTAGAGAGGAGTCCCTCCTTCAACTTTTTGGAATATTTTCAGCAGTAATGGTATTAACTCTTCTTTATACATCTGGTAGGATTCAGCTGTGAATCCATGTGGTTCTGGACTTTGTCTACTTGGTAGGCTTTTCATTATTGATTCAATTTCTGAACTCATTATTGGTCTGTTCAGGGATTCTATTTATTCCTGGTTCAATCTTTGGAGGTGGTATGTTTCCAGGAATTTATCCATTTTTTCTAGTTTTTTTCAGTTTGTGTGCACAGAGTTGTTCATAGTAGTCTCTTCTTCATTTTGTCATTGTTAATTGTGTTTATTTGGATCTTCTCTCTTTTTTTATTAGTCTAGCTAGTGATAGGTAATGTAATAGACAACTACCTAGACTAATAAAAAAGAGACTTATTTATTCTTTCAAAAAGCCTATTCCTGGATTTATTTATCTTTTGTCTATTTTGCATCTCAATTTCACTTAATTAAGCTCTGATTTTGGTTATTTCTTGTCTTCTGCTAGCTTTAGTGTTGGTTGGTGGTTGTTACTCTAGTTTCCCTAGATGTGATGGTAGGTTGTTAATTTGAGACTTCCTAACCTTTTGATATGGGCATTAAACACTATTAACTTTCCTCCTAACATTGCCTTAGCTAAATCTCAGAGACTGTGGCGTGTTTGTCTTTGTTCTAGTTTCAAATAATTTCTTGATTTCTGCCTTAATTTCATCACTTACTCCAAAATCATTCAGCAGTTGATTGTTTAATTTCCATTTAATTCTATGGTGCTGAGATATCTTCTTAGTACTGATGTCTATTTTTATTGAACTATGATCTAAGTATGTGGTTGGTATGATTTTGTTTTTTTTTTAATTGTTTTATGGCCAATGTTGTTGATTTTAGATTGTGTGCCATGTGGAGATGAGAAGATTGTATATTCTGTTTTTGAGTGGAGTGTTCTGTAGATATCTGTTAGGGACATTTGGTCAGATGTCAATTTCAGATCATGAATATCTTTTTAAATTTGCTGCCTTAATTGTTTGTCTAGTACTATCAGTGGGGTGTCAAAGTCTTTTGCTATTATTATGTGCGAATTTTGCTTTATGAATCTCAGTGCTGCTATGTTAGGTTCATATATATTTGCTATAATTAGGTCTTCTTGTTGAATTGAACCCTTCACCATTAAGTAATGTCCTTCTTAGTCTTTTTATATTGTTGTTGGTTTAAAGTCTGTCTTGTCTGAAATTAGAATAGCAACCCTTGCTTTTGTCTATTATTCCTTTGCTTGGTAGATATTTCTCCATCCCTTTATTTCAAGCCTATGGATGTCATTGAATGTGAGATGTGTCTGTTGAAGACAGCATGCAGTTAGGTATTGCTTCATTATCCAACTTGCCACTCTGTGCCTTTTAATTGGCCATTTACATTCAATTTGCCACTCTGTGCCTTTCAGTTGCCCATTTACATTCAAAGTTAATATTTATATGTGCAGTTTTGATTCTGTCATCATGTTGTTAGCTGGTTATTACACAGACTTGATTGTGTGGTTGCTTTATATTGTAAATAGGCTATGTAATTAAGTGTGCTTTTGTGGTAGCAGTTAACTGTCTTTCATTTCCATGTTTAGCACTTCCTTAAGGACTTCTTGTTAAGCACGTCTGGTGGTAACAAATTCCCTTAGCATTTGCCTTTCTGAAAAGGATCTTATTTCGCCTTCACATATGAAGCCTAGTTTGGCTGGATATGAAATTCTGTGTTGGAATTTCCTTTTTTTTTTTTTTTTTTTGAGAAGGAGTTTCGCTCTTGTTGCCCAGGCTGGAATGCAATGGCCTCTTTAACACTTTTTTTTCTTTCATTTCATCTTGAAGAATCTGATGACTATGTGTCTTGGAGAGTATCAACTTGTACATGATCTTGTTGGGGTTCTCTGCATTTCCTGAATCTGAATGTTGGCCTCTCTAGTGAAGTTTGGGAAATTTTCATGGACGATATCCTCAAATATGTATTTTATGTTGCTTGCTGTCTTTACTTCTCATTCAGGGATGGCAGTACATCAGTCAGAGATTTGGTTGATTTATGTAATCTCATTTTTCTCCAAGGCTTCGTTCATTCTTTATTATTTTTTTACAATTTTTTTTCTTACTGAGTTATTTTGGAGATCCAGTCTTCGAGCTCTGAGATCCTTTCCTTGGCTTGGTTGATTCTGCTGTTAATATTTGTTATTATATTATAAAATTCTGGTTTTTTTTTTTTTTTTTGAGATAAGGTCTCACTGTGTTGCCCAGGCTGGAGTGCAGTGATGTGATCATGGCTCACTGCAGCCTCAACCTCCTGGGCTCAGCTATCTACCTCCTAAGTAGCTGGGACTACAGATGCACAGCACCACGCCTGGCTAATTTTTATTTTTTTTTTGTAGAGACAAGGTTTCACCATGTTACCCAGGCTGTTACCAAACTCCTGAGCTAAGGTGATTCACCCACCTTGGCCTCCCAAAGTGCTGGAATCACAGGCATGAGGCACCATGCCCGGCTCTTATTATAAAATTTTTGAAGTAAGTTTTTCAGCTCTGTCAGAGCAGTTTACATCTTTCTCAGAATGGCCTTTTTGTCTTTCATCTTCTGTATTGTTTTATTACATTCATTAGATTCCTAGCACTGGGCTTTGAAATTCTCCTGAATTTCAATGATCTTCATTTCTATCAGTATTCTGAATTCCGGCCGGGCGCAGTAGCTCACGCCTATAATCCCACTTCTTTGGGAGGCCAAGGCAGGTGGATCACTTGAGGTCAGGAGTTTGAGACCAGCCTGGCCAACTAAAAGTACAAAATTACTCTCTACTAAAATTCATCTCTACTAAAAGTACAAAAATTACCCAGGCGTGGTGGCAATCACCTGCAATCCCAGCTTCTTGGGAGGCTGAGGCAAGAGAATTGCTTGAACCCGGGAGGTGGAGGTTGTAGTGAACTGAGATCACGCCATTGTATTGCACTCCAGCCTGGGCAACAGATGGAGACTCTGTCTCAAAAAAGAAAATAAAACAAAAATTCTGAATTCTATTTCTGTCATTTCAGACTGATTAAGAACCATTGCCAGGGACACAGTGTGGTCATTTGTAGGTGAGAAGACACTCTGGCTTTTTGATTTGCTAGAGTTCTTGCACAGGTTCTTTCTTAACTGTGTGTGCTGATGTTCTTTCAATCATTGACATTTCTGTCTTTTGAATTTTTTTTTATGCCCTTGGGGATTTTATTGTGGTGTAATGTGGGTTCAGTTGACTCTTTTGTTTCTAGAAGATTTTAGGGAGCCAAGTTTCAGATTATCACTCCTGGATGGTGTGCTATAACTCAGGGGATGGGGACTAGGCCCCTGGCTTTGTTCTCTGACCCCTGGAGGTTAGGAGCCTGCTGCACTAGAGGGGCTGAGTTGTTCCCAGTTTGCTGGCCACAACACTCTAATGTGTGATGCCAGTCAAAGTGCTTCACTGGTACAGCAACAGTGGTATTCATGCTCAGTCATGTGTGCTAGCAGCTTGGCAGTGTGGTGAGGTGCACACACATTGGCTGGGACAGGGTACTGGTGGGAATAGGGCTATGGCTTTCCTGTGCGTGCTTTCACTGGTAGCAGTGGCAGCATGACAGTAGTGGGGTGCTGGCAGGCTCAGGGCTGTCAGCCTCTGTGCATGCCATTTGCACTGTTCAGCATTGGTGATGCACAGACGGAAGGGCTGCCAGCATCTATATGCAGTGGTGGCTGTGGGGGCAGGGCCACTTGCCTTTAACTTTGACTTTACTATTTTCTCTGCCATTTTCCATTGCTTCAGCTTTGTAAATTATGGTCTTCATTCCAAACAGAGTTCACACATGACCTGAGATAGGAAGTATTATTTGGCTTATAACTTTATCTGACTTAGATATCTTATACTTTAAAATAGGAAGCCATATATAACTCTCAAAACACATTTGTAATTTAGAACATAAAATAGAAGTTAAAACATATACAAAACCTCCAGTTTCCAGGAATATGGATGGGAGATTGCTTTGTTTACGGGCGATAAAATATTGTTGACTAGGTATGGACTGCTTTTTTCATTAAAAACCACTAAAAATACATGCGTAAAATAAATGAAATAAAGAGATGATAAAATATAATCTCCTGGCCCAAATGCAAATAAAAACAAATTCCAAAGAATTAAATTTCTCCAGAAGGTAACTTTACTATGAGTATATTTTCTAAACTGGAGGAAGTTGAACTTTAGACTTTCCTGCTTTAGAAACAAAACACCAGAAATGAAACCTAGAATAAGTTTGGTATGGCCTATGGAGTGGGGATATATTTGGCATAAATGTGGAATCCCAAAGCTATTCTTTCACTATAACAGCAAACCAAAAGAAGCTCTCCTACCACTCATTAGCAGGTACCTGCAAGAAATTGCCTTATCTTCAGCAGATCAGTAGACAACAGGAGGAAGTTCCATGCAGGTATTAACCAACAAACTCATTCATTATTTTAGCAAATAACACTTCATACTGATTTGATCTTTGGTTTGTAACAAACTAGTAACTAAGGTTCATAGAGATATGGAAAATAAAGCAAGATAGGGCAAAGTACTTTGTTTAATTTCACAAAGTTGTCAAATGGCAGAGTTCTTGTTTAATTTCACAAAGTTGTCAAATGGCAGAGTTAAAACTATCTGTGGTAGCAATCTTCCTCAGCTATTAAACTGCCTCCCTATTTCATGATGCTCCCCCAAATATCACTTGAAATATTGATGTTCAAATTAATAAAAACTTACGTGTTTTTACCCTCCATTGAATTTTTGATTGCCAAATTCCTAACTCAAAAAGATATGTTCCTATACTCACTTTAGATTTTATAGAATTAAAATGTCATGGCAAGGGTGTATGTATGTGTGTGTGGTGCATAAGCTATGAGTATTGACTTCCAGATTTCTGTAGTGATTTTCTATTGCTAAATCCAAATATTTATACGTTTGATAGACAACATTCACAAAATAAAATATTTTAGATAAGATATTAGAATAAATTAAAAAGTTAAAGATATAAAGCCCATTATGTTTCTTAGTTTCCATTCTATAAATATAGATAGTATATAATAACATGTAAAATAAAACATACATATAAACCCATATGATAGAATTTCCTGAGTTTATAATATTTTCTAGTATCCTGTACCTTCTATTTATTCCATGTTTATTTTAAGGAAAAAAAATTCTATATCTGTTTTTAAAGAATCTATAGTATGAAAACATTCCAATATATGTATGTTCTTATAGCAGGAAAACAGAAAGATGTTCTTTCAGACATAAAGGCCCATACTAACATAAATATATTTCCACAGTGGACGTCAGGTAAAAACAGTTTGAAGTATAATAAAATTAACCATGAGAAAACCAGTCAAGAGAGTTTAATCAAAATGCTTGCCATTAATAAATTCAAGTAATAACAATCCCGGCTTAAAATTATGGACTAGTTTAGACCAAATAGAAAGTAAAACATCAGGGGAAAGGAATGAGGAAAATTCCCAACTTCTCTAAATTGGCATCCAACATTCTGAAATATCTTAATCTTTCTGCAGCAGACATTTAAGATCAAGGTAGTATAACCAACAGCATCCAAGAGATGTCAACAGGATTGTTAGATATCTCTTTCATTCAGTAACCTCTTTCTACACGGTGGTTATGTTACCTTTCCCCTAACGTTTCCTCAAACAACCATGTGGTAGCAAGCCAATGATTATAAGAATCTAAAAACATGTTCTTTTTAACTTATCGTAAGTATGTATATTTTCTGGTATCACCATGAGTACATCTTTGTCCATGAACATGAGGTATCTTCCAGTTTTTGTGTGTGTCTTTTAGAACTTATTTTATCAATGTTTTGTAGGTTTATGTGTAGAGATATTTCACCTCTTTTGATTAAATTTATTCCTATGTATTTTTTATAGCTATTGTAAATAGGATCGTTTTCTTGATTTTTTTTTTTTACAGATAATTTGCTTTTAGTGTTTAGAAATGCTACTGATTAGGCCGGGCGCGGTGGCTCACGCTTGTAATCCCAGTACTTTGGGAGGCCGAGGCGGGCGGATCACGAGGTCAGGAGATCGAGACCACGGTGAAACCCCGTCTCTACTAAAAATACAAAAAAAAAAAATTAGCCGGGCGTGGTGGCGGGCGCCTGTAGTCCCAGCTACTCGGAGAGGCTGAGGCAGGAGAATGGCGTGAACCCGGGAGGCGGAGCTTGCAGTGAGCCGAGATTGCGCCACTGCACTCCAACCTGGGCGACAGAGCGAGACTCCGTCTCAAAAAAAAAAAAAAAAAAAAAAAAAAAAAAGAAATGCTACTGATTTCTGTATGTTGATTTTGTATCATGCAACTTTAGTAAATTTGTTTAATTGCTCTAGCAGTTTTGGTGAAATCATGAAGGTTTTCTCTGTATAAGATCATGTCCTTGCAAACATGGACAATTTAACTTCCCCATTTCCAATCTGGATGTATTTTATTTCTTTCTCTTGCCTAATTAATGTAGCTAGCACTTCTACTTGAGTATAGGTGGCAAGAGTGGGCATCCTTGTCTTGTTCTTGAGTCTAGAGGAAAAGTTTTCAACTTTTCCATGTTAAGTATGATGTTAGCTGAGTATTTGTCATATATGACCCTCATCGTGTTGACATACATTTTCTCCTATATCTAATTTGTTGAGCTTTTTTTTTTATCATGAAGAGATATTGAGTTTTGCCAAATGCTTTTTCTGCATCTATTTAAATAATCATATGGTTTTTCCTCTTCATTCCATTAATGTGGTGTATCACATTTATAGATTTACATATGTTTATTCATCTTTGTATCCCTGGGATGAAGCCCATTTGATTGTGGTGAGTGACTTTTCTTGTTGTAATGAAGGATTTGATTTGCTAGTTGTTTTGTTGAAAATTTTTGTATCTATATCCTTTCGAAATATTGGCCTGTACTGGTGATTTTTCTTTTTCGTGTGTCCTTTTCTAGCTTTGATATCATGGTAATTCGAGCCTTGTAAAAAAAGTTTGGAAGTATCCCCTCCTCTTCAATTGGTTGAAAGAGTTTGAGAAAGATTGTTATTAGTTCTTTAAATGCTTGGTAGAATTCAGCTGTGAAGTTTTCAGGTCTTGAGCTTTTCATGGATGGCGGATTTTTATTACCGATTCAGTCTCCTTACTCGTTATTTGTTTGTTCAGATTTTCTGTTTCTTGATAATTCAATCTTGGTAGATTGTATGTGTCTAGGAATTTATCCATGTGTTTTAAGTTATGCAATTTGTTGGCTCATAATTATTTACAATAATTTATTATTATCTTTTGGACTTCTGTTTGAGTCGTAATGTCTTCTTTTTTATTTCTGATTTTATTTATTTGCATTTTCTCTCTTTTTTTAAAGTCTAGCTAAAAGTTTGGCTATTTTGTTTATCTTTACAAAAAAACTTTTAGTTTTATTGATCTTTTCTGTTGTCTTCTTAGTCTCCATTTTATTTCTGCTCTGATCTTTTGTTCTTGTTTTCCTAGTTCTTTGAGGTACAATGCTGTTTTTTTTTTATTTGAGATCTTTCTTATTTTTTTAACATAGGCATTTATTGCCATAAACATTCATCTTACAGCTGTTTTTGCCATATCTCACGAGTTTCAGTATGTTGTGTTTAAATTTTTATTTGTTTCAATATCTCTTTTTTTGAGACAGAATCTTGCTCTGTCACCCAGGTTGGAGTGCAGTAGCGTGATCTCGGCTCACCGCAGCCCCTGCCTCCTGGTTTCAAGTGATTCTCCTGCCTCAGCCCCCTGAGTAGCTGGGATTGCAGGTGCCTGCCACCACATCCAGCTAATGTTTGTATTTTTAATAGAGACTGGGTTTCACCATGGTGTCCAGGCTGGTCTCAAACTCCTGAACTCAGGTTATCTGCCCGCCTCGGCCTCTCAAAGTGCTGGGATTACAGGCATGAGCCACCATGCCTGGCCTTCAAGCTCTCTTTTTATTTATATTTTTATTTCTTCTTTTACTTTTTGGTTTTACAGAATTGTATTTTTCAATTTTCACACATTCATAAATTTTCTAAAATTCCTCCTGTTACTGATTTCTAATTTCCTATCATTATGGTCAGAAAAGATATTTGATATGATTTTAATTTTCTTAAATTTGTTAAGCCTTTCTTTATGGCCTTACGTTGATCTGTGGAGAATGTTCCATTTATGCTCAGAAAGAATGGATATTCTGGTGCTCTTAGAATGTTCTATACATGTCTGTCAGGTTCACTTGGTCCATAGTGTTGTATTAATACAAGTCTACTGTGTCCTTATTAAATTTCTGTCTGGAACATCTATCCATTGCTGAAAATCATATACTTAAATGTCCTAATATTATTGTATTAATGTGTATTTTTGTCCGTTAGTTTTGTTAGTATTTTCTTTATGTATTTAGATGCTCTCATGTTGGGTGGAACATATTTTCAATTGTTATTTCCTCTTGATTCTTTGACCGCTTTGTCACTATACAATGAAATTCTTTGTCTCTTGTGACAATTTTGACTTAAAGTCTATTTTGTGTTATAGATGGATAGAACCTCTGCTCTCTTTTGTTTACCATTTACATAGGATATCTTTTTCCATCCCTTCACTTTCAGCTTATGTGTATGCTTAAAGCTTAAGTGAGTTGTTTGTTGACTGGTAGCATATGGATGGAGCTTGTTTTTCTTGTTTTTTTTTAATTGATTTAGCCACTCTGTCTTTTGACTGGAAAATTTCTTTCATCATATTTAAGGTAATTATTGATAGGTCAGGATTTATGCTGCCATTTTGCAATTGATTTTCTGACTGTTTTGTAGTTACTTGCTTTCTTACTGTCTAGCTTTGTGACATGATTTTTTTTAGTGGTATGCTTTAATTCTTTCTTTTTTTATTTGTGTATCTACTATAACTTTTTTCTCTGTGGTTACTGTGCGGCTTACATAAAACCTCTTTTAGTTATAAAAGCTAATGACAAGTTAAACTAGTAATATTTTTACTTTGACTGCATATAAAAGCTCTACATTTTAACTTCTCTTTCTCCTTTATTTTGTGTTATTGATGTCATATTTTACATGTTTTATATATTGTATATCCATTAACAAATTATTGTAGCTATGGTTATTTTTAATAGTTTGGTTTTTTTTATATTAGCATTAAATTGATTTACTCACCACCATTACAGTATGAGAGTATTTTAAATTGGATTACATTATTACTTTTAGAGCAAGCTTTATAGTTGCATATGGGAGGTAGTTCTCTGGATGGCTTTGGACTGACCCAGTTCTCCCTCCTTCCTTTGTTTGCCTATATATCTCAGAAAAACTGTAGAATGTACTGATAATGCAACACCTTTAGATACAGAACCACTGCTTGAGACAGCCTAAACCTTTTTTTTCTTTTTTCTGTCTCTCCCGCATGTATCATCTTAAGTTAGGGCAGAGCTCTCTGGGATAGCCGCGGTTTTTTATCTGTTCACTGGAGGCACGGTGCCCTTCAAAACTTTTTCCAGGGACTCACATGGCCCTTGAGGTATATAACCTAGGGTGGGTTGCATTTTGGCTTCTTCCACTTGTGGTGCAAGTTGGACACATGCGGTGAATACCACATCACTCCAGGCAGCTTTCTTAAACGTTATTTTTGTATTAGAGGATTAGATAGAGTCATAAAGCTGGACTGTAAGGAGCTAGGGAAAAAGGTATTGGTTGAGTATGAAAGGATCACTTTATCTAGTCTTTGGTGTAAGCAAAGATATTACAGCTAAGACCTCAAAAGCACAGACAACAAAAAACAAAAATAGACAAACCAGACTATATTAAGCTAAAAAACATCAGAACAAAAAGGGAAACCCATCAATATAGTGAAGACAGAATCAGTTGAATGGAAGAAAATATTTGCAAACTATTCATCTAATGAGGAACTAATATTGGGGATATACAAGAAACTGAGCTCAACAGCAAACTAAATAAAAAAAAAAATCCCATTAAAAAATTGTCAAAGAATCTGAAAAGACATTTATCAAAGGAAAACCTACAAATGGCCAACAAGTATATGAATAAATACTCAACAACACCGATCATCAGGGAAATGCAAATCAAAACCAAAAAGAGATATCATTTTATCCCAGTTAGAATGGCTATTATAAAAATTAAAACCCAAATTAACAAATGCCAGCAGTGATATGGAGGAAAGGGAACTCTTCAAAATTACTATATATTTTTTAAAAAGTATTCATTTTTACAGCTGTTTACAAAACTTATTTCATCTCATATTCAGAGGATACATGTGCATATTTGTTACACGGGTATACTGTGTACTGGTAGGGATTGGGCTTATGGCGTATCCATTACCCAAATAGTGAACAGTGTACCCAATAGGTTATTGTTCAACCCTTGTCCCCCTCCATCTCCTTTGTTGGAGTCCCCATTGTCTATTATTTCCATTTTTATGTCCTTGTGTACTCATTGTGTAGCTCCCATTTTTAAGTTAGAAGATGTGGTATTTTGTTTTCTGTGTCTTACTTTACTTAGGTAATGGTCTGCAGCTCCATTCATCTTTTTGCAAAGGACTTAATTTCATTTTTTTTTATGGCTGTGTAGTATTATCTGGTGTATCTATACCACATTTTCGACATCCAGTCAACCACTGATGGACACATGTTGGTTCCATGACTTTGCTATTGTGAATAGTGCTGCAATGAACATATGAGTGCAGGTGGAATTTTTTTGGTTTTTATCTTTTTAATATAATGATTTGTTTTCCTTTGGGTAGATAGTAGATAGTAGCTGGACTGCTGGATAAAATGTTAGTTCCATTTTTTTCTGAGGAATCTCCATATTGTTTTTCATAAGATTTAACTAGAAAAGATAACTCTTGTACACTGTTAGTGGAAATGTTAATTAGTACAGCCATTATGAAAACAATATGGAGGTTCTCAAAAAACTAAAAATAGAATTACCATATGATTTAACAATCTCACTATGTGGTATTTCTACAAAGAACAAAAAATCAGTATATCAAAGGGATGCTAGCACCCCCATTTTTAGTTAAGCACTGTTCACAATAGCCAAGATACAGAAGGAACCTGTGTCAATCAACTGATGAATGGATAAAGAAAATGTGGAAAACAAACAGTGGAGCCAAGATGGCCGAATAGGAACAGCTCCGGTCTCCAGCTCCCAGCCCCAGCAACACAGAAGACGGGTGATTTCTGCATTTCTGCTTGAGGTACCGGTTTCATCTCACTAGGGAGTGCCTAACAGTGGGTGCAGGACAGTCGGTGAAGCGCACTGTGCGCGAGCCGAAGCAGGGCGAGGCATTGCCTCACTCGGGAAGCGCAAGGGGTCAGGGAGTTCCCTTTCCTAGTCAAAGAAAGGGAAAACAGACGGCACCTGGAATATCGGGTCAGTCCCGTCCTAATACTGCGCTTTTCCAACGGGCCTGGAAAACGGCACACTAGGAGATTGTGTCCCGCACCTGGCTCGGAGGGTCCTATGCCCACAGAGTCTTGCTGATTGCTAGCACAGCAGTCTGAGATCACGCTGCAAGGCGGCAACGAGGCTGGGGGAGGGGCGCCCGCCATTGCCCAGGCTTGCTTAGGTAAACAAAGCAGCCAGGAAGCTCGAACTGGGTGGAGCCCACCACAGCTCAAGGAGGCCCGCCTGCCTCTGTAGGCTCCACCTCTGGGGGCAGGGCACAGACAACCAAAAACTCAGCGAGAACCTCCACAGCCTTAAATGTCCCTGTCTGACTGACAGCTTTGAAGAGAGTAGTGGTTCTCCCAGCACGCAGCTGGAGATCTGAGAACGGACAGACTGCCTCCTAAAGTGGGTCCCTCACCCCTGAGCAGCCTAACTGGGAGGCACCCCCCCAGTAGGGACAGACTGACACCTCATTCAACCGGGTACTCCTCTGAGACAAAACTTTCAGAGGAACTATCAGACAGCTGAATTTGTGGTCTCACGAAAATCCGCTGTTCTGCAGCCACCGGTGCTGACACCCAGCCAAACAGGGTCTGGAGTGGACCTCTAGTAAACTCCAACAGACCTGCAGCTGAGGGTCTTGTCTGGTAGAAGGAAAATTAACAAACAGAAAGGACATCCACACCAAAAACCCATCTGTACATCACCATCATCGAAGACAAAAAGTAGACAAAACCACAAAGATGGGGAAAAAACAGACCAAAAAAACTGGAAACTCTAAAAAACAGAACACGTCTCCTCCTCCAAAGGAACGCAGTTCCTCACCAGCAATGGAACAAAGCTGGATGGAGGATGACTTTGATGAGTTGAGAGAAGAAGGCTTCAGACGATCAAACTACTCTGAGCTACGAGAGGAAATTCAAAACAATAGCAAAGAAGTTAAAAACTTTGAAAAAAAATTAGAAGAATGGATAACTAGAATAACCAATGGAGAGAAGGGCTTAAAGGAGATGATGGAGCTGAAAGCCAAGTTTCGAGAACTACGCGAAGAATGCAGAAGCCTCAGTAGCAGATGCGATCAACTGGAAGAAAGGGTATCGCTGATAGAAGATGAAATGAATGAAATGAAGAGAGAAGGGAAGTTTAGAGAAAAAAGAATAAAAAGAAATGAACAAAGCCTCCAAGAAATTTGGGACTATGTGAAAAAACCAAACCTACGTCTGATTGGTGTACCTGAAAATGACGGGGAGAATGGAACCAAGTTGGAAAACACTCTGCAAGATATTATCCAGGAGAACTTCCCCAATCTAGCAAGGCAGGCCAGCATTCAGATTCAGGAAATACAGAGAACGCCACAAAGATACTCCTCGAGAAGGGCAACTCCAAGACACATAATTGTCAGATTCACCAAAGTTGAAACGAAGGAAAAAATGTTAAGGGCAGCCAGAGAGAAAGGTCGGGTTACCCACAAAGGGAAGCCCATCAGACTAACAGCTGATCTCTCAGCAGAAACTCTACAAGCCAGAAGAGAGTGGGGGCCGATATTCAACATTCTTAAAGAAAAGAATTTTCAACCCAGAATTTCCTATCCCGCCAAACTAAGCTTCATAAGTGAAGGAGAAATAAAATACTTTACAGACAAGCAAACGCTGAGTGATTTTGTCACCACCAGGCCTGCCCTAAAAGAGCTCCTGAAGGAAGCACTAAACATGGAAAGGAACAACCGGTACCAGCCCCTGCAAAAACATGCCAAATTGTAAAGACCATCGAGGCTAGGAAGAAACTATAGCAACTAACGAGCAAAATAACCAACTAACATCATAATGACAGGATCAGATTCACACATAACAATATTCACGTTAAATGTCAATGGGCTAAATGCTCCAATCAAAAGACACAGACTGGCAAACTGGATAAGGAGTCAGGACCCATCAGTGTGCTGTATTCAGGAAACCCATCTCACGTGCAGAGACACACATAGACTCAAAATAAAGGGATGGAGGAAGATCTATCAAGCAACTGGAAAACAAAAAAAGGCAGGGGTTGCAATCCTAGTCTCTGATAAAATAGACTTTAAACCAACAAAGATCAAAAGAGACAAAGAAGGCCATTACATAATGGTAAAGGGATCAATTCAACAAGAAGAGCTAACTATCCTAAATATATATGCACCCAACACAGGAGCACCCAGATTCATAAAGCAAGTCCTCAGTGACCTACAAAGGGACTTAAACTCCCACACAATAATAATGGGAGATTTTAACACCCCACTGTCAGCATTAGACAGATCAACGAGACAGAAAGTTAACAAGGATATCTAGGAATTGAACTCAGCTCTACATAAAGTGGACCTAATAGACATCTACAGAACTCTCCACCCCAAATCAACAGAATATACATTTTTTTCAGCACCACACCACACCTATTCCAAAATTGACCACATAGTTGGAAGTAAAGCTCTTCTGAGCAAATGTAAAAGAACAGAGATTATAACAAACTGTCTCTCAGACCACAGTGCAATCAAACTAGAACTCAGGATTAAGAAACTCAGTCAAAACCGCTCAACTACATGGAAACTGAACAACCTGCTCCTGAATGACTATTGGGTACATAATGAAATGAAGGCAGAAATAAAGATGTTCTTTGAAACCAACGAGAACAAAGACACAACATACCAGAATCTCTGGGACACGTTCAAAGCAGTGTGTAGAGGGAAATTTATAGCACTAAATGCCCACAAGAGAAAGCAGGAAAGATCCAAAATTGACACCCTAACATCACAATTAAAAGAACTAGAAAAGCAAGGGCAAACACATTCAAAAGCTAGCAGAAGGCTAGAAATAACTAAAATCAGAGCAGAACTGAAGGAAATAGAGACACAAAAAACCCTTCAAAAAATTAATGAATCTAGGAGCTGGTTTTTTGAAAAGATCAACAAAATTGATGGACCACTAGCAAGACTAATAAAGAAGAAAAGAGAGAAGAATCAAATAGATGCAATAAAAAACGAAAAAGGGGATATCACCACCGATCCCACAGAAATACAATCTACCATCAGAGAATACTACAAACACCTCTATGCAAATAAACTAGAAAATCTGGAAGAAATGGATAAATTCCTCGACAAATACACCCTCCCAAGACTAAACCAGGAAGAAGTTGAATCTCTGAATAGACCAATAACAGGTTCTGAAATTGTGGCAATAATCAATAGCTTACCAACCAAAAAGAGTCCAGGACCTGATGGATTCACAGCTGAATTCTACCAGAGGTACAAGGAGGAACTGGTACCATTCCTTCTGAAACTATTCCAATCGATAGAAAAAGAGGGAATCCTCCCTAACACATTTTACGAAGCCAGCATCGTCCTGATACCAAAGCCTGGCAGAGACATAACCAGAAAAGAGAATTTCAGACCAATATCCTTGATGAACATTGATGCAAAAATCCTCAATAAAATACTGGCAAACCGAATCCAGCAGCACATCAAAAAGCTTATCCACCATGATCAAGTGGGCTTCATCCCTGGGATGCAAGGCTGGTTCAACATACGCAAATCAATAAATGTAATCCAGCATATAAACAGAACCAAAGACAAAAACCACATGATTATCTCAATAGATGCAGAAAAGGCCTTTGACAAAATTCAACAACCCTTCATGCTAAAAACTCTCAATAAATTAGGTATTGATGGGACGTATCTCAAAATAATAAGAGCTATCTACAACAAACCCACAGCCAATATCATACTGAATGGGCAAAAACTGGAAGCATTCCCTCTGAAAACTGGCACAAGACAGGGATGCCCTCTCTCACCGCTACTATTCAACATAGTGCTGGAAGTTCTGGCCAGAGCAATCAGGCAGGAGAAGGAAATAAAGGGTATTCAATTAGGAAAAGAGGAAGTCAAATTGTCCCTGTTTGCAGATGACATGATTGTATATCTAGAAAACCCCATTGTCTCAGCCCAAAATCTCCTTAAGCTGATTAGCAACTTCAGCAAAGTCTCAGGATACAAAATTAATGTACAAAAATCACAAGCATTCTTGTACACCAATAACAGACAAACAGAGAGCCAAATCATGAGTGAACTCCCATTCACAATTGCTTCAAAGAGAATAAAATACCTAGGAATCCAACTTACCAGGGATGTGAAGGACCTCTTCAAGGAGAACTACAAACCACTGCTCAATGAAATAAAAGAGGATACAAACAAATGGAAGAACATTCCATGCTCATGGGTTGGAAGAATCAATATCGTGAAAATGGCCATACTGCCCAAGGTAATTTATAGATTCAATGCCATCCCCATCAAGCTACCAATGACTTTCTTCACAGAATTGGAAAAAACTACTTTAAAGTTCATATGGAACCAAAAAAGAGCCCGCATCGCCAAGTCAATCCTAAGCCAAAAGAACAAAGCTGGAGGCATCACGCTACCTGACTTTAAACTATACTACAAGGCTACAGTAACCAAAACAGCATGGTACTGGTACCACAACAGAGACATAGATCAATGGAACAGAACAGAGCCCTCAGAAATGATGCCGCATAGCTACAACTATCTGATCTTTGACAAACCTGACAAAAACAAGAAATGGGGAAAGGATTCCCTATTTAATAAATGGTGCTGGGAAAACTGGCTAGCCATATGTAGAAAGCTGCAACTGGATCCCTTCCTTACACCTTATAGAAAAATTAATTCAAGATGGATTAAAGACTTATATGTTAGACCTAAAACCATTAAAATCCTACAAGAAAACCTAGGCAATACCATTCAGGACATAGGCGTGGGCAAGGACTTCATGTCTAAAACACCAAAAGCAATGGCAACAAAAGCCAAAATCGACAAATGGGATCTCATTAAACTAAAGAGCTTCTGCACAGCAAAAGAAACTATCATCAGAGTGAACAGGCAACCTACAGAATGGGAGAAAATTGTTGCAACCTACTCATCTGACAAAGGGCTAATATCCAGAATCTACAATGAACTCAAACAAATTTACAAGAAAAAAACAAACAACCCCATCAAAAAGTGGGCAGAGGACATGAACAGACACTTCTCAAAAGAAGACATTTATGCAGCCAAAAAACACATGAAGAAATGCTCCTCATCACTGGCCATCAGAGAAATGCAAATCAAAACCACAGTGAGATACCATCTCACACCAGTTAGAATGGCCATCATTAAAAAATCAGGAAACAACAGGTGCTGGAGAGGATGTGGAGAAATAGGAACACTTTTACACTGTTGGTGGGACTGTAAACTAGTTCAACCATTGTGGAAGTCAGTGTGGCTATTCCTCAGGGATCTCGAACTAGAAATACCATTTGACCCAGCCATCCCATTACTGGGTATATACCCAAAGGACTATAAATCATGCTGCTATAAAGACACATGCACACGTATGTTTATTGCGGCACTATTCACAATAGCAAAGAGTTGGAACCAACCCAAATGTCCAACAACGATAGACTGGATTAAGAAAATGTGGCACATATACACCATGGAATACTATGCAGCCATAAAAAATGATGAGTTCGTGTCCTTTGTAGGGACATGGATGAAACTGGAAACCATCATTCTCAGTAAACTATCGCAAGGACAAAAAACCAAACACCGCATGTTCTCACTCATAGGTGGGAATTGAACAATGAGAACTCATGGACACAGGAAGGGGAACATCACGCTCCGGGGACTGTTGTGGTGTGGGGGGAGGGGGGAGGGACAGCATTAGGAGATACACCTAATGCTAAATGACGAATTAATGGGTGCAGGAAATCAACATGGCACATGGATACATATGTAACAAACCTGCACATTGTGCACATGTACCCTAAAACCCTAAAGTATAATAAAAAAAAAAAAAAAGAAAATGTGATTATATATATATATGTATATACACACACATATATATGTACACACACATATATATGTTATATATTTTGTCATATATGTGTCTTTAGAAAACAAAATCTGTTGAATGGGAGAAAATATTTGCAAACTATTCATCCAATGAGGGCCTAAAATTGGATATATACAAGAAACAAGAAATACGTATATGGGGATATATGTATATATACATATATATATATTTCACATTATCTATTCATCTGTTGATGGACACATATATATATATATACGTGTGTGTGTATACATACACACACATATGAAATATATATGTGTATATATGAAATATATATGTATATATGTATATATACATATATAAATATACAGGTATATATATGAAATATGTATGTATATATGAAATATATATATGAAATATATATGTATACATATGAAATATATATATATTTCACATTTTCTTTATCCATTCATTAGTTGATGGACACATATATATATACGTGTGTGTGTATACACACACACACACACACACACACAATGAAATACCATCCAGCCATACAGCAGAATTAAATCCTATTATTTACAACAACATGAATGTAATTGAAGGTCATTATGTTAAGTAAAATATGCCAGGCACAGAAAGACAAATATCATTTGTTCTCACTCACATGGGGTAGCTACAAAAATTTATCTTATGGAGGCAGAAAGTAGAATGATAGTTACCAGATACTAGGAAGGATATGGAGGGTGTGGACCAAAAGAGGTTTGTTAATCAGCACAAATATTCATTCAGACAGAAGGAATAAATTATATTGTTCCATAGCACAGTGTGGTGACTATAATTAACAACAATATATTGTATATTTCAAAAGAGCTAGAAGAGAAAATATGAAATGTTTCTAGCACAAAGAAATAATACATGTTTAAGGTGATGGATATCCTAAATAGCTCAATTTGATCATTACATATTGTATGCATGTATCAAAATGTTACATGGACCCCATAAATATGTACAAATATTATACATTAGTAAAAAATGACTAAAAATGCTTAAAAAACAATAAAGACAAAAAAGAAAATAATAATTTAGTTTTTATTTTTATTGTATTAGAATGTTTCCAGCAGGCAAGTATTGATGTCCGATTTATGATACATATATACTTTATATATACATATATATAAAAATTACTCTTGCTTTTGTGTGGAAAACAAATTGTGGAAAGTTTGAAAGCAGAAAGACTATTCTTCAAGCTATTTCCAGCCAGGAAGAAGGGATTAAAATGAAGCTGTGTCAATAGTTTTCTTTTTAATAGAAGACAGGGCAAATTTTTTAAAAAAACATATTGAACAAATGGAATATATAGGAATTGTGTACAGCTTATGTATGAAGAAGGCTATATGTCTCACTGATTTTTGCCTTGAATGATGGGATGAAATTCAACATCATGTACTATGTTAGGGAAGGCATGAAGAGGAGAAGATTTGGGGTTAGTTATAGAGGGTACAGGCTAAGAGATGATGAAATTATTTTTGGAGTTGGTTTTGAGTTACCTGTTGGGCATCTAACTAAAATGTATATGATAGAGATATATATAAAGGAAAGATAGATATCCAAGGGGGCAAGTGAGTAATGGTAGTGAAATTGTTACTGAATAGGAAAGAAATCTCATGAAGAAGTTGAGAAAGAAACCAGGAGGTAGGGATGCCCTGTAAAATAAGAGAGGGGACAGTTTAGGAAGGCAATTTCAGTTAACTGTTCCAGAGAAGAGCAGAAAGGAATAGAAAAGTATCAGTGGAATATAGTAATAATGGCAGTAATTATTGACCTTGTTATAAATAGTTTCACTGGGATCAGAAACTTTGGACGGTGAGGACACCTCTTTCAGAGAAATATACAGAATACTTAGTTTAGGTTATTATTTGGAGAGGCAACGTTGCAATAAATATTGTATTAGGTAGAACACAAAGTCATGTACTTGGAGTGAGGGTAAATGGATTGGTTAAGCATTTGATGGGTGAGATGAAAATTTGAATAACTACTGAGGGTAGCAAACTCAGCTAAATCATATGCTAATAAGAACAGTAAATATTCTCAAGGACTATTGGAAAACATTTGCTTATGTTAAAAAATCCATCATTATATTCTTAAGTCGTTATCAGCATGAATATTACACTAAACACATTAAAATTACTAAATTAAATGTATTTCCACATCTTTTATATATACTAAATTGTGGTTCACACATTTTTAACAAAATTATCTCATAAAGAATGGCTATTTTTGTATATTTCTGATCCAGAAGACATGCTGTTTTATTAATTAGTGTACAAGGAATTGTTAGGTTAGATGATTATGTTCAATTAAGCATAATGAATATAATTAATGTAGTTGGTGTTTTAGGTTCTTGAGTTAATAGTGCCAATAAATGCTGCTGTTTTTATTGTGGTAGTGATTATTGGTATAATAGAATACAAAACTTTGAGATGATAGGAAAGTTGAACATTTTACTACTCTTTTATAGCAAGTTGTACATATACATTCAATATGTGTGTGTGTGTTATATATGTATGTTTATACATATATTTGTTTGTCATTTAAATAGTAGATCATAACTTAAACACATTATACAATGATAGATTTCTAAGTCATTACATTAACCACTTCAGAACATTTATTTCTTATCTAGAAAGAGTGGTTTGGAAATTGAAATATGGGTATCAAATTATACTTAGAAGATGAGTATATAGCCTTTTAATTATCTGAAATGAGAAAACATTCATTTGGTTACTATACAGATTTGTTAAGCATTGTAAACATGCCAAATATTTTAGATAAGGTAATTTTCTTATTAAATGCTTTAATATTTTACTTTTATGTAAAAACAATTTCGATATTAGCCATCAATAACAACACACAATAAAATTTGAATAATGATTATAATTTGTTTCCCTACCTACTTCTACAGGCAATATTAATGAATATTTAAGTACTGATAAATGAAAATTCTTCTTATGGCTTTAAGCAGTGCTGTAAAAAGCATATGAG
This sequence comes from Symphalangus syndactylus, assembly GCF_028878055.3. Classification (NCBI taxonomy): domain Eukaryota; kingdom Metazoa; phylum Chordata; class Mammalia; order Primates; family Hylobatidae; genus Symphalangus; species Symphalangus syndactylus. The sequence goes on along the minus strand of NC_072426.2, from coordinate 106,589,768 downwards.
CTATGTTTCTTGAATTATTTATAATATAAAGAGCATAAAGAAAACATTTTAAAAATAATTTAGAAATATATTGATTCTAAGCTAAAATTGTATTATATTACATTGGTAAATGGGAAGAAATTCTTGTTTTATATGTATCTTCTCATTTTATATATGACCATGCATAATTCCATGTGTTTTATTTTCTCTTATCTTAGTCATGTAAGCCTGCAGCTCATTTGACTTCTATTTTGTGAGCTAACTAAAAGTTCCCACTTATAAACGTTTTGAAAGGATAAGATACCCCATAAATATTTATCTCCTTACTTTAGAAACTCACGTTATGCATTTTTTTTTGTGGTAAAGATTTGTGTTTCCCTCCTCAAGGATGCATTTTCTTAATGTTTGAAGTTTCCAAGTGGTGTCTTAACATACAATTTCACGATTTATTTTCTGAAAATGGGAGATGATTTTTCTTTGTGTTGGGTGTTGAAAATGTGTCCAGAGTTCTAGTTTGTCAAACACATATACCTTTCAATATTGGGAAGAAGATGTTGTTTCTGATGGTTTTCTTTCAGTGAAAATAAACTCATCATAAAATAAGGGTGAGATATATTAATTCAAAAGACTTTTGGTGTAGTCAAAAGCACTGAAAACATTTAGAAACACTGAAACACTGAAAAACACAAATTCTTTTGTCTTTAATATTCTTTCATATAAGATAAAAAAGTTGGAACAAATTTGTGTTTTTCAAACTGTCCTCCTTTATTCCTTTCAGTTAGGACCACTGCAAGTGGCTGTGTACAGTGCAAAAACAGAGGTTCCGACTGGCAACCTATAGGCTGACAGGACCATGGTTCTAAGAGTAACCCAGAAAGGAGTGGGCAATAGGTCTAAGTAGTAAGATTCTGAACCTCCAATTCATAGATTCAATCAGAGAGCAGCTACACTTTTAAATGTTATATTAGATTGAAATTACTGATTCCTTATTTTCTTATAAAATCCATCTAGGGGTGTGTGTGTGTGTGTGTGTGTGTGTGTGTGTGAAGAATTAAAATGATTGATTTAGTTTTTTATTGTTTAGTACTACTTAGTTTTTATTTTTTCTTGAATCAGTTGTGGAAAGTTATATTTTATCAGAAACATTTTCATTTTCTTTTGCTTAAAATCTCTTCAACAAAAAATTTTGTAGTTTTTTCCATCTTTTTATATCTGCAGCATTTGTAGCTACATTTGTATTTTAATGTGTAATATTGTGTATTTGTGTTCTCTGTTAGGTTTTTGACTGGTGTTAGAGATTTACCAAATTTATTAATTTGTTTAAAAGATTCAACATTATGTCTTGTTAAAAAGTTGTAAAAACTTTTTACAAGTTGAAATTTCAACTGTGTTTATTTGAGTGAAGAAAACCAAAGCAAAGCAAAACAAAACAAATAAAAATAAAACAGAAATGATTCACACATGGGCAGCTCTCCAAACCAGCTCAGGTTCAGAGAATTCCAGCCAATAACATGATCTGACAGCATTTATAGAAAATAGATGTGTCGCTTAGAGAAAACTTAATTGGTTACAGCTTAATTGGGTAATTGGTTACAAAGCCTCCTCCAATTAACGAAAGCTCAGCTACTATAGTTAGACTCCACATTGGTTTTGTCTTTTAGGCTTAGTGAAGGAGCTTAGTGCAAATCAATGGCCGCACATAAATTTTATTTAACAGACTCCTTAAACCTCTTTATGGGGCATATGTGATGTTTGAATACAGGCATACAATGTGTAATAATCCAATCAGGGTGATTGGAGTATCTATCACCTCAAGCATTTATCATTTCTCTGTGTTAGGAACATTCCAATTCCACTCTTTTTAGTTATTTTAAAATATATGATAAATTATTGTTGACTATACTCACTCTGTTTTGCTAATAAATTCTAGATCATTCATTCTATCTAACTATGTTTTTGTACCCTTTGACTATCACGCTTTGTCCACTCCTCCGTGCTACCCTTTCCAGCCTCTGGTAACTACACTCTCTATCTCCATTATTTCAATTGCATTAATTTTTAGCTCCTACATATGACTAAAAACATGTGAAATTTGTTTTTCTCTGCCTAGCTTGTTTCACTTAACGTAATGTCCTCCAGTTCCATCTATGATGCTACAAATAACAGGATTTCATTATTTTTTATGGCTAATACTCCATCCTATATATGTGCCATGTTTTCTTTATCTATTCATTTGTTGATTCAAAATCTTGGCTCTTGTGAATACTGCCACAGTAAACATGGGAGCGTGGATATCTCTTCCATATACTGATTTTCTTTCTTTTGGATATGTACCTAGCAGTGGAATTGCTGGATCATGTGGTAGTTCTATTTTTAGATTTTTGAGGAACCTCTATATTGTTCTCCATAATGGCTATGCTATTTACATTCCTGCCAACAGTGGGATTTGTGTTCTCCACAGTGTATGAGGATTCTCCTTTCACCACATCCTCACCAGCATTCATTATTGTGTTTTGTAATTTTTGATTGTGAGTTGTCAGTGTTATAAGTCTTATCTCAGGTGATCCTTGTGGCTGGATTACAAGGATATTCTTCCAGGAGGAGTTGTGCTTGATCTTGTCAGGTTCCTGAGAACACCACAAACTCATTTCCTCTTAATTAAATTAATAGTCTTGAGATAGCACTGTAAATTCAGACTTCAGTCTGTGACTAGATTTTTTTCTTTCAACTTCATTAAGTAATAAAGCAGGTTTAGAATTTTCCTTGTGGTGTGCTTTACTTTGGAGCAAGTTTATTTCCATTTTAAAACCTCTTCCCAGGTATTTATCTTATCCTAAAATTAGCTTTGTGTATAATATTTCCCAATCCGTCACTACCTTTCACAAACCCCTGATCTTTATATAAAAGTGATTTAATACCTGGGTTCCAACTATCTCCTGATGGCATCTGGCAACTTAATTGCTTAATAACATTTCTAAACCACATCCCATTATCTTCCTTGGGCTCCATTTTCTTCAGACATTATATATATATGAAAGGATATCAAGTTAATTTAACCCAGTATTTTATGTATTTTATAATCAGATTTTCAAATCAGATATTATCTGAAAAGTTTTGATGTTATAAAAATTTTAATATCACTGGAATGTATAAAGTCACCTCTAATTCACTATAATTCATGATCCTTTCATTATTTTATAACTAGCCATTAATATATAATTAATTGCTTATGGCATAAAATAAATACTTTAAGAATTTAAGTTTACATACATAGCAAAACAAAGACCAACTTCTTACAGTCAACCTAAATTATTAATATGTGGATTCATTCACTATGAATATGTGCTTCCCTCGTCTTTACCTACTCTAGTCATAAAAACAATTTTTTTTATTTTACTCTGGAAGAATGCTTTACAATTTTGGCTTTATGATAAAAATATATCTCAAGAAAAGCAGTAACTCCTTAATTTGATGTCTTAACTCTAAACATTACTCTGGTGCTCTTCAGTATATTGAGTCTTGGTATGAGCAGTCATTGTTTATTTTGGTAATGCACCAATTTAGATACATTTGGAAAAAAATCATGACATGATACATACCAAATTTTAAGACATTATGTGAACTGTAATGAAAAGGCCAGCAAAAAGCATATTCATTTAGGGGATCTTAATGATTGATCCTTATATTAAGTCCAATTAAATTGTGTACAATAATAATATCTTATAATGGCTTTGTAATATTTCACTTTATGTATTAGCCAAACAGTATCACTATTTATATATAAAGAAATTGGCTTAACAGTAAATAAGAATAGTGTATATCATGCTAGAATTGCCACCAGTTGCTTTTTCTACATTTCATCTTCTCTTTTTGTTTTTCACTTTACGCCTACTTTTTTTTCTTTTGGCTTTCATCTCTCTCTCTCTGTATTTATTTCTTTATGTTTGTTGCTTCAGTGCTAATATCCTCACTTGTTATCAATAATTTGCCTACTTTAAATTCTTTTTTTAAAAAAAGATTCCATTTCCGCCCCCCCCAAACAACAACAACAACAACAATGTAACACATAGACCAGCAACACTTCAGGGTAACACCAAATTTTTTATTATTCAGTGTTTAAGTCTACCAAGACTTATATACATAGAAATTACATACTTTTGACTCTAGCTTAGAGCCCGTTCATGTTTTGGATTCAAAACCCATATTCTAAACAATTTTATTCTTTGTTTCCTCTATCCCAGCCATATACCTGGGAAGATGTTTTATGAATTATTGTTGGATATGGCTTACAACCATTGAATGCTTACCCTAAGTTTTATGCTTATTCTCTCCATTGCAGGTACAAATATTTTTCTAACCATATACAAATACGTAGTACCAATTATGTACTTTAAACTAATATTTGAATAGTGCTTTATAATTTATAAAACAATTTCATGTATATTGTTTCAACTTTGTATGGAAGATAGTAGAATTATCTGCATTTTATGAATGGAGAAACTGACACTCAAAAAGATAAAATGATTTGCCTAATATGATAACATGAAATTCCAAAGTTTATTGGAGAGGTATTTATCTAGAACATTTCCTGGCCTACTTTAGATGATGAATAAATGTTTACTGCATGAATAAAATAATGACAGAGTAGTTTTATATCAAAGCTCTTTTGCTTGCTACCTCTCTGATCTTGAACAATTTTCTTGAGCATTCTGAGACTCAATTATATTTTCTGAAAGTTGAAAATAACAGTGTTCTTTTAAAAGAACTGCTGTGTAAGATGTTAACTATGGGACTTTAAAAAGTGAAATAACTACTATGAATATTAAATGGAATAACATATTATGACATAATGCACAGTAAATACTAAATTAATTTAGCTTTCTTCTTTTATTTAAAGAGTCATGGTTAGTTTTTGGTGTTTCAGGATATACAGCAATATCCTTCATTTAAACCAGGCATTTTACTTCTCTGCTATATTATTATTTTTGCAAAAATATGTTGCACATCACTGTCAAAGTGAAGAAATACAAAGTTTGGAGTATTTATTGATAAAATAGGGCAACATTTAAATTTATGAAGGCTATACATATTTAGTTCTTGTAATTTACATTTCCATATAGTGGCTGTGACAAACTAAGCCTAAAACTCATTTATAAATTCAATTAAAGATTAAAATTTATTTTTAAAAATTGGCCTATTTTATAAACACATAAAACATCTGCCCTGCGTATTTATATTTTTAAACAGAATTAGAATTGTAAGAGAAAATATATTACAGAGGTGATTCCCCTGTAAGATGCAACTGAGATGTAAGATGTAGACTTGAGATTTCTCCAAAGGATTTATTCCTTTGACATTAACACTGGCATCTACTGAAACAGTCCTTGTACTGAGAGGATAAAATATTTGACATTTTATATACAAAGACCACTGCAGTACAAAAAAAATCGTATTCTCTTGTTTGATCCTGCCCCCCATTCTGAATTTTGAGAAATTCTTAAATGATTATTTTTTGCCTCTCTACAAAAATACAGATTAAATGTCAAAATCAGAGCCATGTTGAATAGTTGAAATCTTGTCTCTATGATTTTCTTTTTAGTTTGGATTTCTGAAAGTTGACTCAAGCTCATGTTGCACAAAAAGTTTCTGTCCTCATTTCTCTAGGATAACCTGGTTTTCTGCACGTAATGCTTAGGCTGTGCAGCTTAAATGCAGGCTTGCACATGTTGCTGGTGGGTGTCTAGTGGCACACCCAATAGTTGTCTACATGTTGCAATTGTGCACTAATTAACTTGTTCTTAACAATAAACTCCTTAATAGCACTGGCTAAATCTGATTTTGCCCATGTATTCTCAAGCATTTCTTATGTACTGTATATACATCTTTGTACATATTATTAAACTGCCTTGGTTAAGAAAGGCATTCTTTCATCTTTTATTTAGTGCTTATTATGTGCTATGTACTGTGTAGATGCTAGAGATACAGAAATCAAGACATTGTTCTTTCTTGTAAGTGCTAATGAATAACAAACCCTCGAGTTCTTTTTATATTTTGATTTTTTGGCTATAGATACCACATGTTCAGACATACTTGTGACTTTATAACAAAGATGGGACATGTAAAATCTAGAAATTTCCTATTAATAAGGATATTTACAATAGGAAGAAATAATTTTTACAAATAACCTAGGAACACATATGAACTATAACTTGGCAAGATTATCATTTTATAAATGGTTCATTTTCTTATAGCTGCATTAATCCTAGAGGGTCAAAGAGTTGGGAAAATATAAAACTAATCCACATTACTGATAAAATGAGAACTTAACTTGCTTAATAATGAGACAGAACAGTTTGTGTGAACTAACACAAGAAAATATCCACCTAATGCTTAAAACTGCAATGAATTGAGATAAAAGCAAAGTCAAAATATCTTAGAAATTAAACATTATGCCCAGCCATGGTAGCTCACACCTGTAATCCCAACACTTTGGGAGGCCAAGGTGAAAGGATTGCATGAGGCCAAGAGTTTAGACCAGCTTGGGCAACATAGTGAGACCGTTTCTACAAAAAATTTAAAAATTGCTGGACATGGTGGTACATGTCCATAGTTCTAGCTACTCAGGAGGCTAAGGCTGGAGGATTGCTTGAGCCCAAGAGGTTGAGGCTGCAGTGAGCCATGGTGATCACACCTCTGCATACCAGCCTGGATGACAGAGCAAGACCCGGTCTCAGAAAAAAAAAAAAAAAAGAAAGATAAAAAAGGAAATTGAACATCTTAATACTTTATGTCATTAACAAAACTGATTCAACTATTTTTCTGATGGCACTATTAGATAACTCTTCAAAGTTATAAAATAGTCTAAAGGTGCTAATAATTCTAGACGCAGGTATGATAATATAAAACAGGATTTCCAAAAATCATCATTGTACAATGCTAATTCACTGAACCCAGGCTACGTACATCTTTGCTCTTGCTTTTTTTGAGCCATAAGGGTTTCTTGTTTTGGGAACCTAAACTATGAGCTGTGCTATGCAACTCTCATCTTTGGATATAAGGGCTAGAGATGATTTCTTAGTGCCAAGAAAAAGGAGGTAATTTAATAATTTTTACTAATGCCAAGAGAGTTTGGAAGGTATATTTTTCTCTTTTTATCTATCTTCATCTTCTCCTTCTTACTTTATTGTTTCTGTACCTCTCTACCTTCACAATTTACTATCAGATGTGTCTTCATAGATTTCGCAGTAAATAACTCAAACTATGAAACTGAACCAAATATTATTTTATGTTAGGTTGTGTTGTGATAACAAATTATTTCATTTTAACATTTGATTGAAACTACCAACATTTCTTGTTTACATTGCATGAGGGCTGTATATCGATTGTATCTCTGCTAAGCTTGTCTGGTCACCACATGTCTTATAATTCTGGGATACAGGCTGAAAAACAAATGGTGTCTTGGACATGGTGTTCTCATGGAAAAATGTAGAAATGCAACAGCCCAAGCCATATTGTAGAGTCACATTTAAAACTTTCTCCTGGATGAAGTTATAATAAACATGATGTCTGCTCACGTTTCCTAGGCTAAAACTTGTCATTTGGCTATGCCCAAAGTCAATAAAATTGGTCTTATATTGCTCCTCTAGGGTAATGACATAACAATGCGTAAGACTGCAAATTCCATTACAGAGATAAAGAGTGAACAGCTGGGAGTATTAATTCAATCTATCACAATGTCTTCAAGCAGATCATTTTTTCTAAGTTGCCCATCTTGTTGATAATACCTTTGATCACCATTATTGAAGATGGCAATCATTTGTAACTTCTGTTTATTCCTCACTAAGCACAATTAATTGACCACCAAAAATGTTATGATGCTATCTCTTCACTATCTTTTAAATTTGTTTCACTATATCTTCATGTACTGCTACAATCTAAGTTCTAGCCATCATATCATTTATCATATGAGTAATTACTTCTATTGCCTTCTTAAATTGACTGATTTAAGATATCCCTTAAGTTCCTTTTCACACCAAATAAAAAAGGGTTATTTCAAAATAATGCATTTTGAGATGTTGCTCCTCTGCATATTTTGTGTGGTTTTTAAAAAATTCCAACATTTATTTTAGTTACACAGGGCACATGTGCAGGTTTATTACATGGGAATATTACGTGATGCTGAGGTTTGGGGTACAGATCCTGTAATCCAAGTAGTGAGTGTACTACCTGATAGGTAGTTTTCCATGTATCCCCTCCTCCAACCCTCCCCTCTCCAATAGTCTGCAGTGTCTACTGTTCCCATATTTATGTCCATATATGCTCAATATTTAGTTCCCACTTACAAGTAAGAATATGCAGTATTTGGTTTTCTGTTCCTGTGTTAATTCACTCAGGGTGATGACCTCCAACTGCATTCATGTTGCTGCAAAATACATGATTTTGTTCTTTGTTGTGGCTGTGTAGTATTCCATGGTATACATGTATCACCATTTCTTTATCCAGTCTACTATCAGTGGGCACTTGGGTTGATTCCATGTCTTTGCTATTGTGAATAGCACAGTGATGCAGTGATAAACATAGAAGTACATGCATCTTTTTGGTAGAATGGTTTGTTTTCGGTTGGGTATATATGCAAAAATGGGATTGCTGGATTGAATGGTAGTTCTGTTTTAAGTTCTTCGAGAAATCTCCAGACTGCTTTTCACAGTGGCAAGACTAATTTATATTCCAAGCAACAGTGTATAAGCATTCCCTTTTCTCTGAAGCCTCTCTAACATCTGTTTTTTTTTTCTTTTTAACTTTTTAATAATAGCCATTCTGACTAGTATGAGATACTATCTCATTGTGATTTTCATTTCTCTGATGATTAGGGATGATAAGCATTTTTAAATATGTTTGTTGCCCGTGTGTCTTCTGAGAAGTGCCTGTTAATGACTTTTGCATATTTTTTATTGTTTTTTTTTAATTATTTTGCTTTTTGATTTGTTTAAGTTCCCTATAGATTCTGGTTATTAAGCGTTTGTCAGATGCTTAGTTTGTGAATATCTTCTCCCATTCTGTAGGTTGGCTGTTTACTTTGTTGATAGTTTATTTTGTTGTATGTAAGTGCTTTAGTTTAATTAGGTCCCACTTATCTTTTTTGTTTATCTTTCAATTGCTTTTGGGGACTTAGCCAAAAATTCTTTGCCAAGGCTGATGCCAAAAAGAGTATTTCTTAGCGTATCTTCTAGGATTTTTATTGTCTAATTAGACTCAAAATGTCTAATCCATTTTGAGTTATTTTTTGTACATGGTGAAAGGTAGAGGTCCAACTTCAATCTTCTACATATAGCTAGCCAGCTACTCTAGCACCATTTATTCAACAGAGCGTCTTTTCCTCTTTTCTTGGTTTTGTCAGCCTTGTCAGAGATCAGATAGTTGTAGGTGTATGACCCTATTTCTGAGGTTTATATTCTGTTCCATTGATCTATGTGTCTGTTTTGTAACATATCATGCTGTTTTGTTTGCTGTAGCTTTATAGTATACTTTGAAGCTGGGTAATGTGATATCACTGGCTTTGTTCTTTTTGCTTAGGATTGCTTTGGCTAGTCAGGATTTTTTTTGGTTCCAAATAAATTTTAGAATAAGTTTTTTTAGTACTGTGAAGAATAAAGTTCATAGTTTGATAGGAATAGTATTGAATCTGTAAATTGCTTTGGGTGTCGTGGCCATTTTTACAATATTGATTCTTCCAGTACATGAGCATGGAATATTTTTCTATTTATTTGCATTGTCTTTGATTTATTTCGGCAGTATTTGATAGTTTTCCTTTTAGAAATATTTTACCTCCTTGATTAGCTGTATTTCTAGGAATTGCATTTTCTTGTGGCTATTGCTAATGGGATCATGTTCTTGATTTTACTCTCAGCCTGGACCCATATTAGTGTATAGAAATGCTACTGCTTTTTGTACATTGATTTTGTGTCTTGAACCTTTAGTAAAGTTGTTCATCAGGTCTAAGAGCCTTTGGGCAGATTGTTTAGCATTTTCTAGGTATGGAATCATATCAGTGAAGAGAGATAGGTTGAGTTTTTCTTTTCTTAGATACTTTACATTTCTTTCTCTTGTCTGATTGTTTTGGCTGGGACTTCTAGTACTGTGCTGAATACCAGTGGTGAGAATGGGCATTCTTGTCTTGTTCCAGTTCTCAAGGGGAATGGTTCATGCTTTTACCCATTGAATATGATGTTGGCTATGGGTCTATTATAGATGGCTCTTATTATTTTGGGGTTATATTCCTTTCATGCCTTGTCCATTGAGGGTTTTTATCATGAAGGGATGTTGGATCTTATCAAAAGCTTTTTCCATGTCCATTGAGATGATTATATGGTTTTTGCTTTTAATTCTGTTTATGTGTTGAATCAAATTTATTGATTTGGGTGTGTTGAATCAAATTTATTGATTTGGGTATGTTGAACAAGCTCTGCATCCCAGGAATAAATCCTACGTGATTGTGGCATATTAACTTTTTGATATGCTGCTGGATTCAGTTTGCTAATATTTTGTTGAGAATATTTGTGTCTATGTTCATTAGGGAAATTGGCCTGATGTTTTCTTTTTTCATTGTATGTCTGCCAGATTTTGGTATCAGACTGATTTTGGCTTCATAGAATGAGCTAGGGAGGAGACTGTTTTCCTCAATTTTTTTGGAATAGTTTCAGTAGGATTATCATCAGTTCTTCCTTTTATATCTGGTAGAATTAGGCTATGAATGCATTTGGTCCAGGGCTTTTTTGGTTGGTCGGTTCTTTATTACTGATACAATTTCAGAAGTTCATATTGGTCTATTCAGGGTTTCAATCTCTTCCTGAATCCATCCTGGGGGATTGTGTACTTCCAAGAATTTTTTCATTTTCCCTAGATTTTCTAATTTGTATGCATAGAGTTGTTCATAGTAGTCTCTAAGGATCGTTTGTATTTCTGTGGGATCAGTTGTAATATCACCTTTGTCATTTCTGACTGTGCTTACTTGGATCTTCTTTTTGTTTGTTAATCTAGTTAGTGGCTTATTAATCTTATTTTTCTGAAAAACAAACTCTTGATTTCATTGATATTTTATATGGATTTTAGCATCTCAATTACATTATTTAATTTTAGTCATTTATTTTATTAGTTTTAAGGTTGATTTGTTCTCTTCTTTTAATAGGTTCTTTAGGTGCTAAGTTAGATTGTTAGCTTGAGATCTTTCTAACTTCTTGATGAAGGCATTTAGGGCTATAAACATGTACTCTTAACACTACTGTGGATGCATCCCAGACATTTTGGTAAATTATATGCCCATTTTCGTTAATTACAAATAATTTTTAAATTTCTGCCTTAATTTGGATGTTCACTTAGGAGTTATTTAGGAGCAAGTTGTTAATTTCCATGAGTTTGTATAGTTTTGAGAGATCTTATTGATATTGATTACTGTTTTTATTGCACTGTTGTTCAAGTGTATGTTTGGTATGATTTCATTTGGTTGAACTTACTGAGATTTGCTTTATGACTGTGTAGCTGATTTCAGTGTATGTTTCGCATACAGATAAATATATATCTGGTAGTTGTTGGGTGGAGTGTTCTGTAGATATCCATCAGGTCCAGTTGGTCAAGTGTTAAGTTTAAGTCCGTAATTTCTTTGTGAGTTTTCTGCCTTGATGACCTATCTGACTCTATCAATGGGGTGTTGAAGTATACCACCATTATTGTGTGGTTGTCTAAGTCTTTTTGTATGCCAAGAAGAATTTGTTTTATAGTTCTGAGTGCTCTAATGTTGGGTGCATATGTAATTAGTGTATTAAAAGCTTCTTGTTGGATTGCCCCTGTTATTTTGTAATATCCTTCATTTTTCCATCTTTATTTTTATTGGCTTTAAGTTTGTTTTATCTGATATAAGAATAGTGACTCCTGCCTTTTTTTGTTTTCCATTTGCATGGAAAATCTTTCTCCATCCTTTTACTTTGAGCCTGTGAGTGTCATTGTATTTGAGATGATTGTCTTGAAGACAATAGATGGTTGGGCCTGTCTTTTCTCCAGCCTGACATTCTCTGTCTTTTAATTGAGGTGTTTATCCCATGTCCATTCAAGATTAGTATTGAGCTGTGTGATTTTGATCCGGTCATTTGGTTGTTAGCTGGTTGTTATGTAAATTTGACTGTGCAGGTTGCATGGCCTGTGGGCTATGTGCTTAAGTGTGTTTTTGTGGTAGCAGGTGTTGTTTTTTTTTTTTTTTTTTTTTTTTTTGAGACGGAGTCTCGCTCTGTCGCCCAGGCTGGAGTGCAGTGGCGCAGTCTCGGCTCACTGCAAGCTCCGCCTCCCGGGTTCACGCCATTCTCCCGTCTCAGCCTCTCCGAGTAGCTGGGACTACAGGCGCCCGCCACCACGCCCGGCTAATTTTTTTTGTAGTTTTAGTAGAGACGGGGTTTCACCGTGGTCTCGATCTCCTGACCTCGTGATCCGCCCGCCTCGGCCTCCCAAAGTGCTGGGATTACAAGCGTGAGCCACCGCGCCCGGCCTGTTTTTTTTTTTTTTTTTTTTTTTTTTTTTTGTATCTGTGTTTGTTACTCCTTTAAGGACCTATTATAAAGCTCATATAATTGAAACATATTCCCTCAGCATTTGCTTGTCTGATAATGATTTTATTTCCTCTTCACTTATGAAGCTTAGTTTGGGAGGATATGAAATTCTTGGTTGGAATTTCTTTTCTTTAAGGACATTGAAAGTAGGTCCCCAATCTTTTCTGGCTTGTAAGGTTTCTGCATCTAGTGAGACTAGGTAAATTTTCAAGGACTTTATCCTCAAGTATATTTTCCAAGTTGCTTATTCTCTCTGCTTCTCTCTTTGGGATACCAATGAGTTGTAGATTTTGGTCTCTTTACACAATTCCATATTTTTCAGAGGTTTTGTTCATTTTACTTAATTCTTTTATAATTATTATTAGTTTTGTCTGACTGAATTGATTTGTAGTACTGGTCTTCAAGTTCTGAGATTCTTTCCTCAGCTTGGCCTATTCTGCCGTAAATACTTGTGATTGTATTATGAAATTCTTGCAGTGAATTTTTAGCTCAGTAAGTTCAGTTTGGGTTTTTCTTAAAAGAACTATTTTATCTTTCAGCTCTTGAATTCTTTTATTGAATTGCTTGGCTTCCTTGGATGGAGTTTCAACTTCCTCCTCACTCTCAATGAGCTTCCTTGATATCCAGAATTTGAATTCCATGCCTGTCAAGTTGTACATTTCAGATTGATTAATAATTGCTGGGGAGCTGGGGAGCCCATACGAAGATAAGGAGACCCTCTGGCTTTTTAAATTTTCTGGATTCTTGTTTTGATTTTGTTTTACCTGGTAGAGTTGGTGTTCCTTTAAATGTGGTGTAAATTGAGTATACTCAGTTGGCTTCATTTCTGGAAGTTTTAGGAGGACAGACTCTGTACAGTGTCTTTGTTGTTGGATTCTTTCCCTGGGTTTCAAATGGGAAAGAATTAGCAAAGTGGTTTTTGATATTGTAGTTTGGGCTACAATTCAATTGATGGTGCTTGAAAGCAATGGGATGGTAGATAGTTGCTCCTTTGTGTAACTTTGGATTTGCAACTGCTTTGTGGTGTGAAGGGTAGAGAGATGACACTCCCCTCTACCCCACCCTGACCAGGTCCACTCCTGAGCCTTGTGGGAGGCAACTCTAAACTCTGGCAACTCTGAACTCTGGTACTCTATTATTATTTTTTGTTAGGTGTTGCAGGCCATGAGCATCCCCTCAGGCAGAGGTCTGGTGGGGAAATAAGCCACACTCTTATTGGATCAGCCCTGTCGAGGGAGGCATGCCTAGGTCCCACACCAGCCTGAGAATCTGTGCAACTCATCACTCTCAGTATTCTGAGAGTATGGGTCCCTTCTATACCTGGATATTGGGCTCAGAGTCCAGCTCAGCTCTCCGGAGCTGTGGGCCACAGCCCTGAAACACCAGAACCTGCTCCTGGCTCCCTCTTCTGGACCCTTGAGTTTGTATTAATAGTACAGCTAGGATCCCAAAGGTCCATGGCAAGAGTGGAAAGTTTCCCAGTCCCTTCACTCACTCCAACCCCAGGAGCTGTTCAGGAGCAGAAAACAGCCTTAGCGTTCAGGCACCCCACACAGGGTTCCCAGCTTCCTTCTTCTTCAGCTTTAGCATCTATGTCTTTTTTTTCCATCCACATTCCTTCTCCATAGATCTGTTTAAATTATGTTGGTTTAGTTGAAATTCTGGTCTATTTCCATGGGAGTGGCACTTCTTGGCTGCATTTAGTTGGCCATCTTCTTTTTGTGATTCTTCATGACTTTATGGATGAAATTTTTAAGACAGATCCAGATGATCTTCTAGGCCTTTTATGATACGGACTTTGCTTGATGCTCCAACCAAAGTTTCCAACTTTACCACTATTCTATGCTACATTGCTATTTTTCATTGTACCTTCATTTTGAACTTTCTTTCCCTTGTTTATTCAGTTAATGTTTCCTCTGATAAGGTGCTAATACAACACTATATCTGGGGATGATTTCATTGCTACCCCCATCACAATCACAGACTATATTTTAAGTCATCTTCTCTGTGGTCTTAGCACTGTATACATATTAGTTTTGGCATTCTCACTTTAACATAAATGCGTGAAAATGTGTGTGTCTCTTTTACCAGACCATAAATACTAAAGGAACACTTCATAATATAGCTCTCAAGTTTTGTTTTTCTGTGTTTAAATTATTGCAAAGATCATTTTATTTGATTTCCTTTTTTATATAACTACCAGTATTTTTATAATGTTTCATACGTTCCGTAATAGGAAATATATAGCACTTTGCCAAATAACAAAACTTCAACTTACCATAGCTTGATCTGCCATAATGTGTGGGAAATAATTGGACCACAACCAAACTTTCAGCTAAACTTACCTGAATTGAGGTCCAGATACAAATTCCTTTTACACTATTTTTATAGTGATGCATCAAGTTATAAAAATGTTAATTAAGGGATTTTAGAGAATGTTTATATTTTGTAATTTATTATGCAAATTAAGTTATGCTTAAACATGTGGATCATCTCCCTAAAATCCAAAGAGAGAAAAATTAAATTAGTAAGAGCATGCTACTTTGAAGGGTGTAAAAGAAGTTAAAATTGTTGGCTTTCAGTTAATCTTATATGAGTATCAACTATCATAAGGAGCATTTTAAAAAATGCTGTAGGTATGTTACAAAATCTAATTTCTTTATATTAATTTAATTCAGATATTGATGATTTTTGTTGTTGTTTTGTTGTTTTGTTTTTTTTGGGGGGGGGGAGTAGTCTCCTGTGGTTCCTGAGTGTCCTTACAGATCCTTGCTGAATATTTCAAACAGCAAGGTCCAATATATCCTGGTAATAAGCAGTGCTAGTCACATCAACACTTAAGTAGGTCAAGAAAACCATGTGACTACTATGCAACTTCTTGCTCCCCAGGTGATGGGGATGGCTTATTCTTTGCTTGCTACAAGAAGTGTTGAGCCCTTCAACTGGACTTCTCTATAGTGGTACCATCCACCACACTACACCCTCCATCAGGGCCCATCTTGTCCCCCCATGGGGCTCTACCTTAAAAAATCCTGCATTACCATGCCGAAACTCCTGCTGTTTGCTCTGTGGTGAGTAATAAACTATTTTGCTGGATTCCTTGAGTTTCAGCACTGCTGAGTTCTGGAAAACCTACCTGCTTTCTTTTCTTAGTCATCTTATCACTCTTTGCTGCAATCTCAAGTTGTGATTCTTTCCTGCAATCTCAAGTTGTGATTCTTTCCTGATATATTTCTTCTCTTTCTAATTAAGTGTGTTTCATATTCAAATATAACCATAGTCTCAATATATGATATTTCTCTTATGTTACAAATGAAACTGTATACCATGTGAAAAACATAAGGACTGCTATATACAGTACTTTGGCGGCAGCTGCCAATTTATAAGGCCTTTTAAAATTGGATGTATGACACACAGGCTGATGTATTTGAAGACCACCCCCCCCCGCCTTTTTTCACTATCTTTCGTTCTTCATAATTTGAAGACATGCTTCATTATGTTTTTTTTTTTAAATTATACTTTACGTTCTGGGATACATGTGCGGAACGTGCAGGTTTGTTACGTAGGTATACATGTGCCATGGTGGTTTGCTGCACCCATCAACCTGTCGTCTACATTAAGTATTTCTCCTAATGCTATCCCTCCCCTTGCCTCCCAACCCTGACAGGCCCCAGTGCATGATGTTTCCCTCCCTGTGCCCATATGTTTTCATTGTAGAACCCTTATTTAGGAGTGAGAACATGCAGTGTTTGATTTCTTGTTCCTGTGTTAGTTTGCTGAGAATGATGGTTTCCAGCTTCATCCATGTCTCTGCAAAGGACATGAACTAATTTTTTTTATGGCTGCATAGTATTCCATGGTGTATATGTGCCATATTTTCTTTATCCACTCTAATATTCGTGGACATTTAATTTGGTTCCAAGTCTTTGCTATTGTGAATAGTGCTGCAATAAACATACGTGTGCATGTATCTTTATAGTAGAATGATTTATAATCCTTTGGGTATATACCCAGTAATGGGATTGCTGGGTCAAATGGTATTTTGGGTTCTAGATCCTTGAGGAATTGCCACACCGTATTCCACAATGGTTGAACTAACTTACACTCCCACCAACAGTGTAAAAGCGTTCCTATTTCTCCACATCCTCTCCAGCATCTATTGTTTCCTGACTTTTTTTTTTTTTTTTATTATACTTTAGGGTTTTAGGGTACATGTGCACAATGTGCAGGTTTGTTACATATGTATCCATGTGCCATGTTGATTTCCTGCACCCATTAACTCATCATTTAGCATTAGGTGTATCTCCTAATGCTGTCCCTCCCCCCTCCCCCCACCCCACAACAGTCCCCGGAGCGTGATGTTCCCCTTCCTGTGTCCATGAGTTCTCATTGTTCAATTCCCACCTATGAGTGAGAACATGCGGTGTTTGGTTTTTTGTCCTTGCGATAGTTTACTGCGAATGATGTTTTCCAGTTTCATCCATGTCCCTACAAAGGACACGAACTCATCATTTTTTATGGCTGCATAGTATTCCATGGTGTATATGTGCCACATTTTCTTAATCCAGTCTATCGTTGTTGGACATTTGGGTTGGTTCCAACTCTTTGCTATTGTGAATAGTGCCGCAATAAACATACGTGTGCATGTGTCTTTATTTCCTGACTTTTTAATGATTGCCATTCTAACTGGTGTGAGATGGTATCTCATTGTGGTTTTGATTTGCATTTCTCTAATGACCAGTGATGATGAGCTTTTTTTCATGTTTGCTTGCCTCATAAATGTCTTCTTTTGAGAAGTGTCTGTTCATATCCCTTGCCCACTTTTTGATAGGGTTGTTTTTCTCTTGTAAATTTGTTTAAGTTCCTTTTAGATTCTAGATATTAGTCCTTTGTCAGATGGATAGATTGCAAAGATTTTCTCCCATTCTGTAGGTTGCCTGTTCACTCTGATGATAGTTTCTTTTGCTGTGCAGAAGCTCTTTGGTTTAATTAGATCCCATTTGTCAATTTTGGGTTTTGTTGCCATTGCTTTTGGTGTTTTATTCATGAAGTCTTTGTCAATGCCCGTGTCCTGAATGGTATTGCCTAGGTTTTCATCTAGGGTTTTTATGGTTTTAGGTCTTATGTTTAAATCTTTAAACCATCTTGAGTTAATTTTTTTATAAGTTGTAGGGAAGGGTTCCAGTTTCAGTTTTCTGCATATGGCTAGCCAGTTTTCCCAACACCATTTATTAAGTATGGAATCCTTTCCCCATTTCTTGTTTTTGTCAGGTTTGTCAAAGATCAGATGGTTGTAGATGTGTGGTGTTATTTCTGAGGCCTCTGTTCTCTTCCATTGGTCTATATATCTGTGTTGGTACCAGTACCATGCTGTTTTGGTAACTGTAGCCTTGTAGTATAGTTTGAAGTCAGGTAGCATGACACCACCTTCAGTAGTTTTTTTTTCTAATTCTGTGAAGAAAGTCAGTGGTAGCTTGATGAGACTACCATTGAATCTATAAATTACTTTGGGCAATATGGCCATTTTCACAATATTGATTCTTTCTTCTATGAGCATAGAATGTTCTTCCATTTGTTTGTGTCCTCTCTTATTTCCTTGAGAAGTGGTTTGTAGTTCTCCTTGAAGAGGTCCTTCACATCCCTTGTAAGTTGTATTCCTAGGTATTTTATTCTCTTTGTAGCAATTGTGAATGGGAGTTGGCTCATGATTTGGCTCTCTGTTTGTCTATTATTTGTGTATAAGAATGCTTGTGATTTTTGCACATTGATTTTGTATCCTGGGACCTTGCTGAAGTTGCTTATCAGCTTAAGGAGCTTTTGGGCTGAGACGATGGGGTTTTCTAAATATACAATCATGCCATCTGCAAACAGAGATAATTTGACTTCCTCCCTTCCTATTTGAATATCCTTTATCATTATGTTCTTAAAATATTCATTCAGCTGGGCATGGTGGCTCAGGCCTGTAATCCTAGCACTTTGGGAGGCCGAGGTGGGCAGATCACCTGAGGTCAGGAGTTCGAGACCAGCCTGGCCAACATGGTGAAACCCCGTCTCTACTAAAAATACAAAAATTAGGTGGGAGTGATGGCATATGTCTGTAATCCCAGCTACCTGGGAGGCTGCAGCAGGAGAATTGCTGGAACCCAGGAGATGGAGGCTGCAGTGAACCGAGATCATGCCACTGCACTCCAGCCTGGCTGACAGAGTGAGACTCCATCTCAATAAAAAATAATAATAATAAAAAGAAATAATTATTCAATGTAATCATTGATGTGATTACTCTGATTATTATCCATGTGGGCCAATGTTCATTGTAATGTACACATGAAAATTGAAACTCCATCCAATAAGCTTATTTTTTTCTGAAATAAATTTAGCTTCATTACATGCAAGTTAATTCTAAGAAAGGCTTTGCTTCTACTGTTCTTAATCTTTTGTTTCTGCTTCTTTCATGTCTATAAAACAGATTTTCTGTAGATATACCACTTAAGGAACATGAGAAAACAATTTTTTCAATTGCAAGCCTTCCTCAACTCTGTCATTTAGTAATATGCATGGTGAAATTTTAAGTGAAAACATAGTGCTAATTTTGGCTTTCAAAAATCAATTTACCGTGAAATCCATCCTTCCCCACCTCCAGCAAAGAAACAAAAAAGTAAATAGTGACACTTAGTGAAAGACTGTTCCCATAGAATGGTGTGATATACCTCTTTGGTTGTATACTGACAAAATATAGCAAATGATTTGTGTTCTAAAGTTCTGTATGTTATTGTGGATTGGTGGAAAGATGAATGTTAGTTAACACAAATTTAACATCATGTTTTTTTTTTGTAATATTGTCAACCATAGCTTCCTAAATGATTAATGCAGTACACCTTAACATTAGTAGTGATTTTCTTTTTCAAATCCAAATTACAGGTCTTTACACAAAATAATCATAATTTTACTATTATTATTGTTATTAATTTTAATGTTATTTATTATCAATATAAAATATTATACAAATGCTCAGTAAAATGTCTTTTACTGAGCAATTGCTACTGAGCACTATTCCTGCTATCGATGAGTATTTCCTCTATTAAGCACTATTCCCTCTATTTATAGGTGAGTAATTGATGCAGAATATTTAGCAATTGAACAAAGTCAAATGATAGTGCCCTAGATTTAATCTGGATCTTTCTGATGAGAACATTCGAATTATAAACAAGCACATACTGTGCTTCCGTTAACGAAAACATATGCACATGTTTAGATGAACTATATACTGCTGATATTAAAAATGAAGATTAAATTGGTAGGGACTGTAGAGTTAATAAAATTCTCACTTGGCCTTTTAATTGTGATCTTTTGTTAATTATAATGTTTACTCAAATAACAGGATAGATGAGATCTAAACTATAGCCTTGATTTTAATAAGCACATGACTTGTTCATACATATCATTCCATTGCATTTGATTCAGTTTTTATATCACTGCTATAGCAGAATGCCACAGACTGGGTAATTTATAAAGAAACGGAGTTTATTTGTCTCACAGTTCTTGAGACTGGGAAATCTAAGAGTATGGCGTTATCACCTAGTGAGGGCTTTCCTGCTGTGTTCTAACATGGCAGAAGGCCATGTGAACACACAAGACACAGAGAGGAAATGAAGGCCAAAGTTATCCTTTTATCAGGAGCCCACTCCCACAATAACTGGCCCACTCTTGTGGTAATGGCATTAATCCATTCAAAAGGGTGGAGCTCTCATGAACTAATCACCTCTTAAAAGCCCTGCCTCTTAATACTGTTACAGTAGCAATTGATTTCAACCTGAGTTTTGGAAAAGACATGCAAACCATAAATTTCCCTGAATGCTTTTCTGCATTTTAATTTCTCTTTTAAGGTCATTATAAGCTAATATAATAAGAAATAATTTTGGAGAGTGAAATTTGAGTAATTAAGCAATTCAGCAAATCTGAATCTCAAACCAAATAGTTTTAAAACATGTCTTGTTATAATCTATAGAAATTTCTTGTTTGTTTACTTTTCCATCACAAATATCTTAGAACATATAAATGGTATATTGGTTATGTGAAGGGATTGGCGCTTTCAGAGGTAACCCAAGTGGCTCTTTTTGCTTTCTAACCACTGTTTCTTATTAGTATCCTACTCATATCATTTGTGCATCTACAAGGGAAGGTGTTCCTGAGGGCACTTGAGCTTGGCAAATGATATTTAAAATAAGCAGTGATGAAAACCTTTGTGAAACTGGGTTTGGAAACACAGAACTAAAACCTAGCTTAAAGGCCAGCTTGCTTTCTTAGGGTGTTACTATATGTAATTGTATGCTTTAAGAGATTAGATTTATCCATTTATAAACCTGCATCAGTGTAGAAAGTGACTTGCTCTGCTTTTCCTATAGAGAGAAAATATCATGAGCATATTAATTTTAAATTAAGCCAGATAACAAGATCTATATATGAATAATAGGATCTATAGTTTTGGGGAAAAATTACAAAAAAGATTTTGATGAGAAAATATTACTTATCCTAAACAGAAGTATGTTAGTAAAATGCCTATGCAATGTAATTTATAACACTTGGATAATATTAAAATGTGATGAATGAGGGAAACTTAATAAACTTTGGGATATTTAGAGGTTTTCTAATTAGATAAAACAAGCAATTAAATTCACTTATAAGGGCATCCTTGTAAGGACAGATAAACTATCACTGCACCATCCAAACTTGATTTTGCCAATTTTACTTCCCAATTAAGTTCAGAAATGGTAAGACTGTGTTGCTGCAATTAAATGTCATTTATTCTTCATTTCTGTATTTAGCAATGAATTATTAACCATCTACATTTATGCTGTCCTATATTCAAGGAACTGGGTACGTAAAAGTCAATAAAGCACAGCCCATTCTGTCAAGTATTTCAAGTAAGAAAAAATTCAATTCGCTCCTTTGTTAATTGCATGCTTTATTTGCTGGAAAACTTGAAGTTTTTTGCCTCTGGCAATTATTTGTATATATTAAAAGCAAGACTTCAGAGTCTTCAGATGTCTTTGTTGATTTTTATGATTGTGTTTAAAAGAGTATTTTATGTATCATTAGATAAAGAAAATGTGTAAACATACTGTTATGTCCAGCCTAAAGCAGGACTAAATCATTACAATCTAGTGAAACGGTTTATTCTCAATGTTGAATTATGGTATATTAAAAATGATGAACTTCTATTATTTCCTTAAACCATCTAAAATAGAGGTTCATGAACTATTTCAGATAATTTGGGAAAACTCTGATGATGTATGTTACTTAAAAGCAGTAGCACTTTGTTGGGTTGTCTAACTGAATGTTTCCTTTGCTCTGAGTTTTCTGAAGTGGATATTTCTCTACTCCTCTGCAACAAACAATTTAAAGAAGTTTAACTCCTGACAGCCTTTTACTACATAAAAGACCAGCACACTGATGTGCTGTATTGTTCACCTGTGATCCTCTTTTATGGTATTTTATCTTGAGCTATTCTAAGATTGCCACTTACTGTGTATAGAAGGGCAAATAGGGTTAAGCAAAGGAAAAGTTAACAAAATGAGAGAAAAAAGTTTCCTGATGGTGCTACAGCGCTAGAGGGTCAGTTCTATTTATAAAAGAAGATGTGGATTAGCTCACTGAACATTTACATTTCAGATGACAAGAAGATACTTTTAAGAGCTGATTTACTATTCTCAGGCCAGTGCTCATGCCAAGTGAGCTAAAGTAACTTCACCAGCTGAGCTAGTGGAAGTACTTAATATACTCATCTAAGATCTCCATGAGAGTAGCTTTTTGGCTCCAACAACAAGGCCTGAAGCTGTCAACCTTCTCCACTGTCACCAGTAGATATCACTGCAGTCAATTAGAATTACTATCAAGGATTTGAGACAGACACACATGCATCTTTTCGTTCTTGCATAGGCAGCTGCCCAAAGGTCACTAATCCATGACTGGAGGGAGGAAGTCTTGGCAGTGATGCAGCCTGTGCATTGACTGAACAGCTATAATCATCTGTCCAAATGTCTTAGTAGGGAACATCAGACTGATTTCTCAACATGGGGAAATGAGTTTCCTTTTAAAACCCATGCGATATATCTTGGTATATTTAAACAGATTAATCTTAGTCACAAAGGCAACTTTCCTGTGATTTGAAAATGAACAGACAAAAACTGGAAAAAGGAAATGAACATGTTAAGTGTTCACCCTCTAAGTATTTCCCATAATAGTAAAAATTGTAATAACAATAAGCTTGGTGGTAAGTTTTTTTTTTTTGCAAATGTTTCTTCAATAATGGAAAACATTTGGGTGGCTCATGCCTGTAATCCCAGCCACTTTGGGAGGCCAAGGAGGGATGATCGCCTGAGCTCAGGAGTTTGAGACCAGCCTGGCCAACATGGTGAAACCCCGTTTCTATCAAAAATACAAAAAATTAGCCGGGTGTGGTGGCATACACCTGTAGTCCCAGCTCATCTTGAGGCTGAGGCAGCAGGATTGTATGAGCCTGGGAGGTGGAGGTTGCAGTGAGCTGAGATCGTGTCACTGTACTTCAACCTGGGAGACAGAGTGAGACCTTGCCAGAAAAAACAAACAAACAAAAAAAGAAAAAAATCTGGAAACTGTTTATTATAAACATGAGTAATTATATTATTCACTATTTTAACTTAAAGATTTTGGCAGTTAAGCACTCTATTAACTCTATTGTCTAATTAAATTACAATTTAGAATATGTTTATATTCTTAAAGATTGTTTTACATTCTGGGTTTTCAAAAAGCATGAGTTGTGTGGCAAAGAATAAATAATTTTTCTATTCCTGAAAGTTAACTAATTATTTATTAGAAAGTCAGAAATATGTAGAAAGCAAGGGAATATTTGAGAAAGTGATATGAAATTAATAATAAGTGGTATAAAATTAATAAAATTAATATTAGAGTTTCCTTTGAGCTAATCCTTTATTTATTTATTTTTTTCCTTGAGACAGAGTCTTGCTCTGTTGCCCGGGCTGGAATGCAGTGGTGTGATCTTGGCTCACTGCAATCGCCGCCTCCCAGGTTCAAGTGATTCTCCTGCCTCAGTCTCCTCAGGCGTCTGCCATCATGCCTGGCTAATTTTTGTATTTTTTTTTTAGTAGACATGGGGTTTCTCCATGTTGGCCAGGCTGGTCTTGAGCTCCTGACCTCAGGTGATTGACCTGCCTCAGCCTATCACTGTATCATGAGATGCTATACTGTTATTGTCAGAAGTAATTAATTCCAACACATTCTTTTTGAGAAAAAGTTATGTCATGGCACAAAAAGAAAACCACACCCATTATACTTATAAAGTAAGTAAATTATTATTTTTTTATTTTTTTATTTTTTTTTGAGACGGAGTCTTTCTCTGTCCCCCAGGCTGGAGTGCAGTGGCGCAATCTCGGCTCACTGCAAGCTCCGCCTCCTGGGTTCACGCCATTCTCCTGCCTCAGCCTCCCGAGTAGCTGGGACTACAGGCGCCCGCCAACACGCCCGGCTAATTTTTTGTATTTTTAGTAGAGACGGGGTTTCACCGTGTTAGCCAGGATGGTCTCGATCTCCTGACCTCGTGATCCGCCCGCCTCGGCCTCCCATAGTGCTGGGATTACAGGCTTGAGCCACCGCTCCCGGCCAGTAAATTATTATGTAGATTCTGAGAAGCATGACTTTAAGCAAATGCCTGTATAATACTAAGTGAAATGAATTCTTAGAATTAATATTATAATTTGTTTCAAACTATTCTCTCTTACCTCAGTTTGCAGAAATGATAATCTACAGAGAGTTGACACATAGCTAATTCTAGGGAGAAAAAAAAGACAAAATTTAGCATTCACCTTGATTATTTTGGTGTTTTATTTGAAAGTTCATGAGATTATTAGCCCGTATTTTTAGGTTGCATATTGTAAGAGCTTTTATGGTTCAGGAGTTAGAAGTCTCAAACAGTCACAAAGTGATGCAGCAACTTCGATCATTATGTCTGTCTTAACTGAATGAACACTCAAAGCAAAAAGTGTGAAAGCTTCTCTCTTACCTCTCTCTGTATCAGAAAGAAAATTATCTCTCTTTTTTCTCTCTGGACAAAATTGCAGTGAAAAAAGATGCTGAGGAATGACTTTCTGGCAATGAAGAAAGAGGAGGAAATGTTTTGCTCATTAGGGCTGAATAGCCTCTGCCATATACACTCTAATTATGACAAAAAAACGCCATTTGTTGTTGTTGTTGTTGTTTGTTTGTTTGTTTGTTTGAGACTGAGTTTCGCTCTTGTTGCCCAGGCTGGATTGCAATGGCACGATCTCGGCTTACTGCAACCTCTGCCTCCTGCCTCCCGGGTTCAAGCAATTCTCCTGCCTCAGCCTCCCGAGTAGCTGGGATTACAGGCATGTGCCACCACGCCCGGCTGATTTTGTATTTTTAGTAGAGATGGGGTTTCTCCATGTTGGTCAGGCTGGTCTCAGATGATCCGCCTGTCTTGGCCTCCCAAAGTGCTGGGATTACGGGCGTGAGCCTCCTCACCTGGCTAAGGCCATCTTTTAAATTCCTCATTTAAATAGGTGTGAAATGAGAGCCATTCCATTTGTATTATGTGTGTGTTGGTAATCTTGGAATCTGGTTGTAGTAGCAATGTGAGCTTTGAAACTTTTGTGGCCTGTGAACACTTAAAAATCACAGAGTGAAGAGTCTCATTGATGGAGAACATTATGGCATTTGATCACCTTGATAAAACTCATCAGTTTTACACCTTTCTCAAGTCATAATTCTGAATAATTGATATTTACAGAGTAAACATTTTGTCAACAATAAACATAATTGACATGACTTGTTTTTCAATTACATAACATTTTAGCTTATAATGAACCTATAAAATATAATGGAACTGAGTAAGAACATTAGGAGATGCGTCTTTAAAGTGTCCTATTAAGTTTGAGACTGATTTATGGTGAACTACACAAAAATACTGTATATTGAGAAGATAAAAATTATTGTCCACCCAGCCACATTTTGCCCCTTAAGACTGGGGGAAGCAAAATTGGGGCTGGTATTTAGTGCCATGACAGATTAATGCTATTTCCTTTCTATTTTTCATTTCGCTATTTGACATACTAAAATAGAAAATGGAGATAGTAAAGAAGGGACTTGTTTATAGAAAAACTGGAAATAAATCTCAGAGCTTTGATAAAAGACATATTACTGGAAAGATTTACATTGAATTATTTTGCCAAATTCAAACCTCTGTATAAATGAGATTCAAATAAGTGTAATATTTTGAAAGAAGTTATCTCCCTGCTCTAATTTGTTTCTAGTAAATGCAAAAGCACTTTAGAAGAGTAAAAGCTCTGTGCTAAGTATCACTCTCAAAATATAGTGCACAATTTTATGTTGAACTTAATCTTGAATATCTACATTGACTTCCCATAATATCCTGAACTTTTAAGGCAAACATTTTTCTTGCCTAACCATATATTTCAATATTGTTTTAAAGTTTGATTACTTTCCAGAAGACTGTTGTCATCTGGCTGCTGATTTATTCACTGAAGAAGGTGTTAGAAGTGCCCAGCAAAACATCATGTGCAAATAGACCAATATCACGTGCATTTGTGACTGATAGTGATGGTGATGACATTATAACCAATCTACTCCATTGTCCTATTTGCTTGGAAAATACTGTCTTTATTAAATCAATGAAAATGTTTTATTCATTATTGCAAGTCACATAATATCACATATTTCACAAATGTTAAGGCAGTCTGTTTAGATAGCATAAATTTTAATGTTTATAAGTAAAATTAGGATAAGTATTAATCTCACTGACTAATAAGGAATTTTATAAAGCACTTGATTATCTCATTGCTGTGAAGATATATATATTGCTTAATCTATGTGGATGGGAATAAGTAAATAGATAAAGTGTTCCAGGAATTGGTTCCTGTAAATTTACTGAGATGGATTTTATCTTTTTTTCCACTTTAATTCCTTATTTTTATTCCAACACAAAGGATCAAACAAAATAATTACTTGGCTTCTCTAAAAAGTTTTATCCTTTTCTAAAAACTTTTATGATCCTTTAAAAGTATTTATTGAGTACTTAGTACTTACTGTATGCTGGAAACTTTGTTAAGTCCTAAAGACATCCAGTTTGCATTTATTTATCCTCATGTCTTACCCAAAGAAATTGTATCCTTCTAGTAGGCTCACTTAGTTATGTACTATAATTCTAAACACACTATCTTGCCTCACTATATGTTCCTTTTGTATTCCATGATGCAGAAACTGTACTGGAGTTCCAGAGGAAGTGTGTAGAGAGTTTAGAAAAGGCCTCTTCAAAAAAGCATGTCAACAACATTTTAATCAAAATATAGTATGTATGACTTGCAAATTATCTTCTCTTTTTGTATAAACTCCATCACATATCTGCTGTGCTAACACAGAATATTAGCATTTAACAGCACATGAAACACACACACACACACACATACACACACACACAACACACACAAATAGAATGAGACTATTGGAGAAGTACTCCCTCCCCTCAGTTTTACCCTTTACCATTGCACTAGAATTAAACAGTTGTTGGGCTTTGTGGAAGGAAACCGGTGTAGAAGATGAAGCCCTAGGTGAACATTGGGAAGATCATTGGTTCTAATATAGGCACTGACTTTTATTGTGACCTTAAAACATTTTTTCATCTTTATGTCTCGGTTTTTCTTTTAAGGTGTTTTCATACTTACCTTGCTACCTCACTTATTAATGAAAATTATATATATGTATAGGTATAATCCATCTTATAATATTTTTTTTTACTTTAAATTTTTCTAATAAACATATAAAATGGCTGGGCGCGGTGGCTCATGCCTGTAATCCCAGCACTTCGGGAGGCTGAGGCAGGCGGATTGCCTGAGGTCAGGAGTTTGAGACCAATCTGGCCAACATGGTGAAACCTTGTCTGTATTAAAGATACAAAAAAATTAGCCGGACGTGGTGGTGTGCCCCTGTAATCCCAGCTACTCAGGAGGCTGAGGCAGGGGAATTGAACCAGGGAGGTGGAGGTTGCAGTGAGCCGAGATCATGCCACTGCACTCCAGCCTGGGTGACACAGTGAGACTCCATCTCAAAAAAAAAAAAAAAAAAAAGACACATACAAAATTTAGTTAGCCATCTTTTGTTCCTTAAGAAGGTGTTTTATTACTATGAGGTTGGTCACTACATTTAATATGCTCTACCATGAACATTTAAAAATTTAAATGAATATTTTGATTTAGTATTACAATGTCATTATATGTGGTATAAAAATAAGAGCTATTTCAAACCAATTTTTACCTATATATAAAGACTTAAATTTTTATTTAATAATTAAAATTAATCTGTTGAAAATGCATTATTTTTATTCTCAGCCCTTCTTAATCTCAGTTATTATTTTCAAAAACTTATAATGAAGAATTGCTAAGAACAAGGAGTATTCTGTGTTGTAGTTTGACAGGAAGAAATATAATTCACTACATAAATCAAATTTATTATGATTATCATTAAGATCAAAGCAAATTTCTTTCTTTCAATTAAATATTCTTCTTTCATAGTTAAAACAATAAATTTATAAATATGGCCTTTTGTATGTCTTAGGCATTTGATAATATATATTTATGACTCAATATCATATGTCATTATAAAATATGTTTAACACATGTATATTTAAATGCATTTACATTTCTAAAATAAAGTGTTCTCTGAGATCATTTGATAATATTTGTTAAAATACATATCTGTGAAATACTTTGCATTTGTTTCACTAAGTTTTTTTTTTTTTTTTTGAGACAGAGTCTCATTCTATCCCCCAGGCTGGAGTATAGTGGTGTGATCTCAGCTCACTGCAACCTCCACCTCCTGGGCTCAAGTGATTCTCCTGCCTCAGCCTCCCGAAGAGCTGGGATTACAGGAGTACACTACTACACTCAGCTAATTTTTGCATTTTTAGTAGAGATGAGGTTTCACCATGTTGGCCGGGCTGATCTTGAACTCCTGACCTCAGGTTATTTGCCCACCTTAGCCTCTCAAAGTGCTGGGATTACAGGTGTGAGCCACTGCGTTTGGCCCAAAGTTTGTTTTCATTTTTTCATTTCTTATTAGGATCTTGAGGAAGTGAAGAAACAGACTTTTTAACAGACTAGGTTCTTTGAATTCCATGTTCCTTGTTCTAGTTGAGGTTCTTTTGGTTACAAATAATGGAAATTCATTGAGCTACATAAGAAAAGAGGAGCAGAGTATTAACATTGTTAGTTCTTCAGTGTTCAGATATCCCCTGGAATAGGGGGACAGGAAACAGGAAATCAGATGAATCTGGAATGTGAATTATAATCAGTTAATTCTGTTTTTACTTTTCTCTCTCTCAATTCTTACCCGCCTCTTCCTGTGTATCTTCTCCTGTAAAAAAGGTCCACTCCCCTCTCTCATTGGGATTATATTTCTCAGGTCAGCACTTTCTATTGTTAAAAGAAAAACTGACACAACAATAAAATCATAGAGTTAATTTGAGCAAACACCAATTCATGAATTGGGAAGCATCAACCCAAAAGAGGTTTACTACTCTGATGAAACATCAGATGCAAATATTTATAGAGTAAACAGGGAAGGAAAACAAATAAATTCTTTGGTTACAGTTACAAAATTACTTTCTTCGGTTTACCCTGCTAGGTCAGGTAACTGTAACTGGCTGTTTTGGTTTACCTAAGGTTAAGTTTTGTTTTTCTGGAACACAAGCATTTAGCAGAAATGACCCGAGTTTAGTTTCATTTATGTCTGTAGTCTTAAGCAACGTTAAGGCTATTTTTAAGGCCTAGCTGATTTTGTTTGTTCAGGAACTTTTCAGGCATGGTCTTCATTTTATTTTGTCTCAACACTTCACAGATGTTGTATCTAAGTAATCTTTCAACTTTGATGCCAATACCTAACGGTTAAGACTCAGTTCCTAGAAGAAGACTGTGATTGGTCTAGCTTAGAGTATCTCCTAAATGTGATTCATTTGTCTGGATTTTGATAGTAAGAGTTTGAGGAGTAAGGGTGGGATTCTGTAGAAACAGCCTGGTCAATGGGTGAGGATAGTTCTCAGGAAGTAAGCTAATGACTTAAAGACTGTCTAACATAGATTTTTTTTTTTTTTGAAGTGTAGTCTTGCTCTGTCGCCCAGGCTGGAGTGCAGTGGCTCTATCTTGGCTCACTGCAAGCTCCGCCTTCCGGGTTCACGCCATTCTCCTGCCTCAGCCTCCCGAGTAGCTGGGGCTACAGGTGCCCGCCACCATGCCTGGCTAATTTTTTGTATTTTTAGTAGAGACGGGGTTTCACCATTTTAGCCAGGATGATCTTGATCTCCTGACCTCGTGATCCACCTGCCTCGGGCTCCCAAAGTGCTGGGATTACTGGCGTGAGCCACTGCGCCCAGCCTAACATAGATTTTTAGTACAGATAATTAGAACTTTAAAAATTTTGTACTCATATAATTATTTGTAGAAAATAAAAGATTTTTGAAAAATTGAAAGCTCTAGAGCCTGGAGCACATGGATTAAGGTCCCTGTTCTTCCTCTAATGAAAAGCATAAACTTTAGTAATATAATATATCCATTAGTGGTTCTTCATTTTCAAAATGGTTATACTAACAGTTTTATTGACTGTGTTGCTTAGAATCTCTTCCAGAAAGCCTTTCCTATAAGAAGGCATCAAAGTGGTTGCTCTTATACATTATGTCTTAGCTCTTGTGACAGTGGTGATGGTTGATTGAACAGAATGGACACCTGAATAAAGCCCAGCCACTTGACTGGAGGGACAAAAACTTCTCAAATTCTCTTACTACTGCCAAGTCGAAGTGGCTCCTTGAGCTCCTAGGCCAGGATTCTTGAAAATTTTTAATTCCCAAGAAGCTACACTGTCTTAGCAGTCCTCACAGATGATGAGCTCTGCATTCTTATCACAGTAAAACCTCTGTCTCATGTGAGTTCTTTCTTCTAGCTAAAATAACTCTACTTAGAAAACAGAGAATGTTATCACAATATAGACTAAAGCATTTTGAACACAAATTATGTGCCATTGATCTAAATAAGTTCTATATAATTCAGTTAATTATGACAATACTTGTGCAACATAGGTGATACAATGATTTCTATATTAACAAGTAAACACCCTAAAGCACTGAGTTGAGCAGTATGTAAAAACTGATGAGCTTGGATGGGCATGGTGGCTCAACCTGTATCCCCAGCACTTTGGAAAGCCAAGGTGACACATCTCTAGAGCCCAGGAGTTTGAGAACAGCTTGGGCAACAGGGAGAAATATTGTCTTTACAAAAACAAAGCAAAACAAAAATTAGCCAGGGATGATAGGACGCACTTCTAGTCCCAGTTACTCGGGAGGCTGAGAGGCGGGAGAATCTCTGGAGCCCGGGAGGTTGAGATGGCAACAAAAACTATGTAATAAAAAGTGACTTAGCCTCAGAACAAGGAAAATGTTTTTGGTATTAGTGTTATTTTCATTTTTAGATGAGAAGTGACTGTTTCTAGATGAAGGAACTGATGCTTTAAGTGTTTGAGGGGCTTGCCCAATTCCTCAAAACTAACTGATACTTAGTAGAGAATGTGAATTCAGACAGATCTGGCTCCTTATTAGGTGTTTTGAAAGTAATAACTTTAGTTATTATGCAAAATAAAATAAAACAACCATTCTTAAAGTGTTCTGTTTCAGAGACTTAGTTACATGCATACTGCCTTTTGCAGCCTACATCTTCAACTGAAAAAATCGATACCTACATACATGTCTCAGAAATCATATCCCTTTACTGGTGCATGCTACTTAACAAATATCCAATATATATAATATACACATTAGGTATTCAGCAACAGAGCAAACTAGGTCAGATTTTTAGTTTTATTCACTGTGTGACTGTAGCCAAATCACTTAATCATTCTACTCCAACTATTGATACAGAGATTATCATTAACCCCCAAGAGCATCCAAGAGCAGTGCCAGGAATGCTGGATTTCAGTGGCCTTGTAGACTGTGTATTGTCTTTCTCTTATTGCACCCAAGGGTCAGTGTCTGCCACTATAAAAAGGGTTCCCATGGTTTTGAATTAGGATATAGAAATGAATTTGAGATTTTTAACATACTCTCACTTTTTTGTAATTTTGCTTAGGATCCATTAAGTAATGATTTTCAGGGGGTGATTTGATGACTCATGATTGGTATATTCATTAAAAGAAATCAAGTACAACAATAATAATACTACTCAACTCTGCACTTAAAAATGGTCATGATGGTAAATTTTAGTATGCATATTTTACCACAATTAAAAACAGAAAACAGTACATCTATGTACTTTTCTGAGTATTGCCTATAAATGGAATTATATAACATGGAGACTTTGTGTACAACTTCTTTCACTTAATATAATGCTTTCAAGGTCCATCCATGTTGTAGCATGTATAAATACTTTATTTTTATTGCTGAATAATATTCCATTGTATGGAGATATATCACATTTTGTTTATTTACCAATTGATGGACCCTTGGGTTCTTTCCACATTTTGGGTATCATGAATAATGTTGCTATGAACATTCATTTCGTGTGGACATATGTTTTTATTTCTCTTGAGCATACATTTGGAATTGCTGGGTCACGTGGTAACTCTGTGTTTAACTTTTTTTTTTTTTTGCATACAAAAACAATAAACATTTTCTAAAAATAAAAAAAAAAAAAAAAACAGAAAACAGTACATTGAAATGCATTATGTTGAAATATTTGTAAAACTAAAATCCACATACATATAATCTTGATTATGCTATTCTCAATATTTAATTTAGTAAATAATAATGAATAAAATAAAGTTAGAAGGGGACAAATAACTTAATTTCTATAGTTACTAAACAAATGGACATGATTTTATATTAGTCAACATTTTCTGCAACAGAATAGTTTTCCCTAAACATAGGATGACCATAAATTTTGTTGTCATTACTGGAACAATTTTGAAAGTGAGAGGGGTGTAAGGAACAGTCAGACCGTGGCAGCAGTTATAAGCTAAACCTGAGCCCTTACTCATTCTCTATACGCAACGATGAAACTGAAGCCCAGATTGCTTGAGTGCTAGCTCAAAGAAAGTATAAAAAGTAATGACATTAGCATTTATTTTCTCAGAGTTACCAACTGACTTTATTTTATTACCTTTGTTCTCTTTGAAAGCAATCATTTCTTGATATAAAACTAGAAGTTTGTGAATTAGTTTCTATATTAAAACTTTCCCAGTTAGTAATACAAGGTAAATAAGTAAAAAATACAAAGTTATAAATAAAAATTTTAAAAAATATTTTGCATATTTATTATCAGAACTATTATAAGCTATACTTTCCCAAAGAAGAATAAAATTATAATGATTAAAGTAATACTTTATTTTTAATTAGAAATAATACAACATAGACTACTTTTGCTCTATTAGTTTTCCCTTTTGAAATTACAAAAGGACATAGAACTAAGAATTATTTAAAAGTGTGTCAGATGAAACTCTTAAATATGTTTTAGCTTAACTTAATTTTCTTTTTCATTGTAAGATTTAATAGTGGCATTCATTTGTCACAGTGAATTTTTTTTTTTTTTTTTTTTGAGACGGAGTCTCACTCTATCTCCCAGGCTGGAGTGCAGTGGCATGATCTTGGCTCACTGCAACCTCTGCCTCTTGGGCTCAAGTGATTCTCTTGCCTCAGCCTCCCAAGTAGCTGGGGTTACAGGCATGTGCCACCATACCCAGCTAATTTTTGTATTTTTAGTAGAGAGGGCATTTCACCATGTTGGCCAGGCTGGTCTCAAACTCCTGACCTCAACTGATCCACCCGCACTGGCCTCCAAAAGTGCTGGGACTACAGGTGTGAACCACTGTGCCCAGCCTGTCACAATGAATGGACATAGCAGAAGAATATAGTTTTTTTTTTCAGTAAGGCTTATCATTTACTTATAGTCAAAATTCCAAAAGAACATCATAGTGAAGTTTTTAATCTTAAAATGGTACAGAGTAAAATATCTAAAAAATATTTCACCAAAATTGGTAAGTAATTATCAAGTCATAATTTTGGAGAGAAATATCTAACATTGACTATTGCTTTAGTCGCTATTATAAATGATGTATAGCTTAAATACAGTTCATCAACTAAATGATTTACAGGCAAAATTAAAATAATAGATTATGCTTATGTTGATATTAGTATATAATTATTTTTTAAATATTTACATATTGATATTTCAATGTATTTAAAAATCACATAATTAAGGGATTTTAGGAAATTTAGATTTTTATAGATGCTGTTAATAGACAAAAATAAACAAAACCATAAATTTTTTTAAGGTTTAAAAACAGTATTAGATATATCAACATTTCTTAATGACAGCAATTGCCAATATTTTACCATCATGCTGAAATTGTAAATCTGTGAATGTGTGAGTCACTAGTTTATTTCAGTATATGATCACAAAGTCTTGGCACGGATAATCAAAATGTACCACAGTCATCTAAAATAAAAATGGATAAGGATATATTTCAGTTTTTTCCTTTAATTAAAAATAAACCTATATATAATGATGAATAAATCAGAAGAAAATCACTTAGTTACTATAATTACCAATTTTTATGAACACATATATTTTCCAAGGTTTTGTTCTAACTCTAGGGTTCAGTCATATTCTATTGTGTTATACAGACAATAAAGAAATAGAAGTCAGGTGAAAACATTTCTGAAGAAAAGGAAACTTCTATTAAGAAAGCTTCAAAAAGAGTAAGATTTTAGAGCATTATAAGAGACGAGTAGATGTGTTAGAAGAGGGTAGGAGGGATTCCTAAGGAGCTACCATGTGAGCAAAGACCTGTTTACAATGAGGAAAGGAAGTGTACCATGAAAATATATAGAATAAAAGGATTTCTGCCAGAGAAAGTAATGCGTATAAATGCTATGAGGTCAGAACAAAGTTATTGTTTTCTAAAGAAGCAGAAAGACTAGGGAGAGAATACCCACTGTCTGCTAGTGAGAAAGAATGGGTTTTTTTGTGACCTTGACTTCATCATTTCAAGTGACTGAGCTTCTGTTTCCTTAACTGCACAGTGGAGACATAAATCTGCCTTAACTACCTCAGTATTATGAAGTGAAAATGTTTGTAAAAGCACGTTGAAAGTTGTAAAGGGCTATGAAAATGTAAGTTGTTGTTTTAAAACTATTTTATTGTGTAACATAACTCAGATAGTCTGAACCCCTGTACCTCGTAGATAATGCACAAAGTAGAGATGTTCACTTGGTAAAATGGACAAGAGTTAATATAACTTGATTTATTCCATAATTTCAAAGAAGTCTTAGCCATTTAACCATTTTATGCCTCTCAACTTTCTTTTCTAAGTCTTAATTTACTTCTTGATAAAAAGGAGAAATAAAACTCAATATATAGATTTGTGGTGAAAACTTGATAAGATAGTATAGTATTTAGCAGAGTTCTTAGAATATATTAGTTACCAAATAATCAGTAGCTTTAATAGCAATAATTGTCCATTTATGGTGATTATGATCATGAGATGTTTTACTAAAATATATCTAATCCCATAAATTCCTATGTAAGGTTCTTCACCACTGATGGAGAACATATAATTATACTATAAAGCAATCACAGATAACAAATAAAATAAATTAAAAACACTATGTTTGGAAGTCAGTGATTTCATTAAATAGTGAAGGTTTCAGAATAGTAGAAGCACTGAACTGATAAACACATTTACATTTTTAAGAATGTTATGTTTTGATTAACCAAAATAATTAAATACACACATCACTGGCTTTTAATTTAAAAAGACAATTATATTATTTATAGGCCTCTTGAATCATAACAAATATGATAGTTTTATTTGCCACTAATATTATTTGAAATAAAATAGTTCAACAGAAGCACAGTATATATTTTTGTAAAGGATACAAAAACACAGAATTTTATAATTTGACAAATAACGTATTTAGAAACTAATCTGTATTAAGGTTTATGGATGCAATGGTGAAACACAAATTTTTCCACAATTAATATCACCTAATTTGTACACATGATTGTAATGTAATGCAAGTTAAGTGAAAGAAGAGTATACAGAAATAAGACTGTGGTGTGACACCAATTAGAAGGACGTTTTGAAAGAGAAGGTTTCTAAGCTAGGACTTCAAGGTCTAGGATTCAGCCAGTCACAGACAGAAAACTTTGTGTCCGGGGCAGAGGGGAGAGCATGCGCACAGCCGTAGTGGAGGTACTAAGAGGAATTTAGTACCTATTTCTTCATAAAAGAGACATAGCTATAAGACTGAAAATATAGGTTGGAATGATGCTATGGTGGGTCCTATATGCTATGATGGTTGATAAGAGACTGAAAACAAGCAGTGAGCCCTAGAGTTGCCCCAATTTACTGCCTTCAGGTAGATTTCAGTCTGTTGTGCAGAAAAGGAGAGGGTAGATGGAGCTTGGCAGACTTCTTATGTTGAGTCGCTGGAAGTCAGAGATGTCAGCTCTGCTACAGCACATTGGATGGCATGCAAAAAGGAAAATAGCTGCGTGGAGAAGTTGTTTTGGAAATATACGGAGGGTTCTTCCATAGTGTTCAGAAGAATACTGGTCAGAGCATTCCTGTGTGGAAATGAACAGAGGCAAGGAATGAACTGAGTATTAAAGATAACAGTGCCAGATGCTTGCACAGGAGCAGGAATAACACCTGCTCCCACCAGCCAGAATGAAACACCCTATAGTTCAAAGGACATCAGGTAGAATATTCAGAACACTTTAATTCTGGGGTGAGGAGTAACTATTCATAGACCAAACACTTAACACACCTTAAAAGTAAAACCTCAAAAGATCAAACTGCAACTGTGTTCTAAACAAAGCTCAGAAATATTTATAAGAGTAGGAGAATAGCTAGCATTGAACAAGGTAAAATTCAGAATTTATGGCATCTAGCCAAAAAATTCCAGGCATATGAAGAAGCAGAAAATATGACTGATAATTGTTAAAAAATCATTTTATAGGCTGGACGCAGTGGCTCACGTCTGTAATCCCAGCACTTTGGGAGGCTGAGGCAGGTGGATCATGAGGTCAGAAGATCGAGGCTATCCTGGCTAACAAGGTGAAACCCCGTCTCTGCTAAAAATACAAAAAAATTAGCTGGGCGTGGTGGCGGGCACCTGTAGTCCCAGCTACTCGGGAGGCTGAGGCAGGAGAATGGCGTGAAGCTGGGAGGCGGAGCTTGCAGTGAGCCAAGATCAGGCCAATGCACTCCAGCCTGGGCGACAGTGTGAGACTCCGTCACAAAGAAAATAAAAGGTGCAAGGTGAAATAGCAAGTGCTGCTTGCTTAAAAAAAAAAAATCATTTTATTGAAACCAACTAAAACTGACACAGATGTTAAAATTAGCAGACATGAGTCATAAAACATTACTATAATTGTGTTCATTTTGTTAAAAATATTAAATAGAGTTATGGAAATATTTTGTAAAATGCAAAATTGAGATCATGGATGGAAACTATAATGGTCTGAGATGACAACGGGCTAGCTGGGATTAATTACTATTATAAATGCCAAAAAAAGATGGTGACAATGAACACATAGGAATAGACAACAGACACAGAAAAATAATTTAAAATAAAAGAAAAGGACATAAGTAAGCTGCGGAACAATTTCAGGTATCTTAATATAATCATAATTAAAGGAGAAAAGAGAGGACAACAAAAATATTTGAAGAAAATAATGGCTGTTTTTTTCCAAATGTGAGGAAAATTATAAAGTCATACATTGAATTTTCCCAGTAAACTCAAGCACCAGAAAATATGGAGAATAATACACCAAGGCATGTTATACTTAAAATTCTTTAAAACAATTATAAGAGAAAATCTTAAAAGTGGTCAGAGAAAAAATACATATGTAAGAGAAAAGATAAAGAAGATAGTAGACTGGACGCAATACAAGTGAGAAAACAAAAGAGAAAAATCTTTTATGTAATGCGAAAGAAAGAAAACTGTCAACATGGAATTTTATATTCAGTGAAAATGTCTTTCAAAAGAGAAAGTAAAATACAGACTTTTTAGATATGCAGAAGCTGAAATAAATTTTCACCTGAAGACTTGTGCCATAAGAAATTTTAAAGAAGTTAATTCTTTTAAGGCAAAAGAAAAATGACATTAGATGGAAATATGAATAAATGAAGAGCAATGGAAATGGTAATTCTAGGGGAAATATCAAAGATTTTTCTTTTTATTTAAATCAATTCAAAAGATAATTGTTTAAATATGTGGGATACAAAACATATATTAACACACATATATAAATATATATGTAACACATCTATATTAACATATTTGTTAACACACATATATAAACACACAAACATTTGTATGTTAACACATATATTAACATATA
Source organism: Symphalangus syndactylus (assembly GCF_028878055.3). Classification (NCBI taxonomy): domain Eukaryota; kingdom Metazoa; phylum Chordata; class Mammalia; order Primates; family Hylobatidae; genus Symphalangus; species Symphalangus syndactylus. Next base: position 106,551,721 of record NC_072426.2, on the reverse strand, counting down.
TGTTAATACACGTATAAACATATATGTTAACACATGTATATATTGACACATGTCAATATATGCGTTAATATGTCACTATGTATGTGTGTATATATGTTCACATATATGTACATATATATGTAAGTTATATGACAATAGTGTCGTAAATGCCAAGAAGGAAGAAATGGAAAATTTCTTCTATGATAAGATTATTGTACTGTAAATGAAATACTATAATATCAATTGGAGTTAGGCTGTATTAAATTAATGATGAATATGATAAACCCAAAAGAAACCAATAAAATAAAAAAGAACTATACATAATAAACCAAAAAAGGAGATAAAATGAGATCCTAAAATTTATTAATCAAAAAATGTAGAAAAAAGTAAAAAGAGAACAAACAACATTTATGGCAAATAGAATCCAAAAGGAAGGTCGTAGTCTTAGTACTAATATAAATAGACACATTATATGCAAATGTTCCACATAGTACAAATAAATAAGAAAAATTGTCAGAAAAAAATAAAATTGATAAAAATGATTGAATAAAAATAAAAACAAGAGAGACCTAACTATACTTATTACAAAAAAGCTAACTTTAAATAACAAGACATTTATTATTAATAAATAATAATAAGACATTGAAAAGGAAATAAGGAAAAAAATATACCATCCTAACTGTAGGTAGAATACTTGTTAGAGAATAAAAAAATCAAGCCACAGGATGGGATAAAAATATTCATAATGAAGATATCTGAACAGGACTTGTATCTGGAATATAGTCAAGATTCTCAAAACTTAATAATAAAACAAAAAAATTAAACAAATAAAAATTTTCCACAGATACTTAATTAAAGAGAATACATAAAGAGATGAAAGCATATGTAAAGATTCTCAGTATTACTCAGGAAAAGCTAATTTAAATTAAAACCACAATATATACCACTATACTTCTATTAGAATGGCCATAGAGACTGTCTATACCAAATGATAGTATGAATGTGTTGGAATTGGAAATGTTATACACCACTGGTGGGAATGTAAAATGGTACAAGCAATTTAGAAAATGGTTTGACAGTTTCTTAAAGTGTTAAACACATGTCTACCATAAAATCCAGATGAATGAAAGCATACATTCATAACAAATACTTGTGCGCAAGTGCTCATAGTAATTTTACTTGTAATAACTTTAAACCGGAAATATCTCATATGGCAATCAACAGATAAAAAGATAAATTATGTAATATCCACATAATGAAAGACTTCTCAGCAATTAAAAAAGATTTAACTATTGATACATAACAACATGGATGAATCTCAAAATGATTATGCTGAGTACGAGAAGTCAGAAAGAATAATGCATGATTTCATTTACATAAATCTTTAGAAACGGCAAACCAACATAGTACAGAAAGATGAACAGCGTTGTCTTGGGGAGGTGGAAGGATAAGGAAGCAGTGAGGGTGGGATTACAAAAAACATGAGGCAGCATGGAGATGATGCATGTTCACCTTCTTGATTATGGTGAGGTTATCTTTTGTGTAGACATGTATCAAAATTAGCCAGTGATGCTTGTTAATTGTGTTTATTAACATCGATTTTACCTGTATAAATCTGCAATATTTTTTAAAAGGTATAACAACAGATGGGAAGTGAGAATGTTGGTAGGTAGTAGGGAGTCTATATTTTTTAGACTATAGAAAATTGAATTCTTAATTAAAATTACAGCTCTAAAATCTGCACCAGACGAAGTTCATATTACAAGATAACTCACTGAAACTTTTAAAGTACAGATAATCCCCACAGTCTTTTCACATTTCTGGCACATATTCAAAGACCCACTAATTTTAAATATTTTTAATTTAATTTTTTAAATAATGTTAGATTTACAGAAGAGTTGCAAAGATATTACAGATATTTTCTGTGTAGTTTCCATCCCAGCTTTCCCTCATATTAACATTTTATGTAACGAGGGCACATTTGTCAAAACTAAGAGGTCAACAATGGCGCAATATTGTGAATGAAACTACTAACAATCTGGATTTCACCAGTTTTTCCAATAATATCTTTTTTCTTGTTCCGAGTTTCAATCAAGGGGCCCACATTATATTCGGTTTTCATTGTTCCTTTGACACTTCTAATCTGTGATGGTTTCTCAGTCTTTCCTTATTTTTCATGACATAGAAACTGAAGAGTTCTGTTCATGAATTTTGTAATGTATTCCACAATTTTGGTTATTTCAATGCTTTCTCATTATTCAACTGGAGTAATGAATTGTGGAACAATACTACAGAGGTAAATTTTTTTTTCATCATATCCAGCCCAGACTGGAGTGTAGTGGCGAGATCTCCGCTCACTGCAAGCTCCGCCCCCCGGGTTCACGCCATTCTCCTGCCTCAGCCTCCTGAGGAGCTGGGATTACAGGCGCCCGCCATCACGCCCGGCTAATTTTTTGTATTTTTGGTAGAGACCGGGTTTCACCGTGTTAGCCAAGAAAGTCTCGATTTCCTGACCTCGTGATCCGCCCGCCTTGGCCTCCTAAAGTGCTGGGATTACAGGCGTGAGACATCTACTGGTGATATTAACTTTCATCACTTGGATAAGGTAACATAACCCGGGTTTATATACTATAGAGCTCCTCCTTCCTTTGTAATTAATAAATCTTATGTGGCGTTACATGGAGACTACGCAAATATTCTGTTTGCCTGAAACTTTTACCCACTAATTTTACATTCATGGTGGATTGTGCAATTATGCCTGTGGCATTCTAATGGTGATTTTCTGTTTTCCTCATTTATTTCACATTTTAAAAATGGATTTATTCTGTAAGAGTTGTCATCATCCATATATTATTTATTCAGTCATTTCTTTATATCAGTATGCACTCATGGATATTTATTTGTTCTTTGGTCTAAAGCCAATACTATTTTTATTTATACTTGTCTTCAAACTGTTTGAGCGTTGACCACTTGGGGCTCTTTCAAACTCTTTCAAACTGTCTCTTGTGTATCATTCCCACCAGCATTCATCATTCCCGGCGCCAGTCCTGGCCACTTAATATCTTAGAGGGATAGTTTTATGCACGCTTGTTTTCACTAGGTGAGAACCAAACATCTCTGGAGTTCCTTCCTGGTCCTGCTCATTATTTCGGAGGGGTAGATTTTTAAAAAACAAAACAAAACAACAAAAACAAATTGTCTCCTGTGTACTTTTGATATGCTCTCATCTTTGTGTTTTAGTTGTTGTTAGCCTTCCTTACCTTCTGCCACCATGAGTTGTTTCAGGGTCCTCTCGTCTTTTACCTTTTCCAGACTTGGAATAAGTTTTGAACTACTTTTCCAAGGAGCCCTTGTCCCTTTTAGTGAATAGTGGTAGTTAGGAACTATTTTCCTAGTGCTAGGTACACTCTTTATTACTGGAGTGTCATCAGTTGTAGGCCCACTCCACCGACAGAATGTGGAAATAAATGTTATCTGTACTAGCTCATGTTTATATATATTTGTGTATTTATTTCTTTATTAATCTGTGTTTATATATAATATATATATGCACATCACATATATGAATAATGTCAAACATACACACACCCAAAATAAAGCAAAATATGAGTTCATACTGATATATCTGATCAGTCCACAGGGGTTAACACCACAGGGTTCATTCCATTATTACCCTTTTGCTCCTTTGAAACTTTTTTGTCCAACTAAATAAAAAATTGGTTTGTATTATCTACAATACATTTACATATTTGCCCAAACCTCATATATGTGTAGTTTCAGAATTGCTAATACATATCCCTGTGTGAAACAAACTTGTTTACTAGAGTACAGTGGTTTTTGTACTATTCTCTTTATCTTTGCAATATCCAGTCAAAACATCTTTCCAAAGTAACTAAAAAAGGTCAGCTCCTTTACTTACTTGCTTAAATATGGTTTTATCATTTATTTGTAATACAATAAAATTCATTTTTTATACAGTCTCTATTCCATTCTGGGCCCCCAGACATCATAGTTTTTTTGTTTGTTTGTTTTGTTTTGTCTTTAAATGTGCAATAAAATTCACTCTGTGGGTACACTTCTATGGGCTTAGAAATGTATAGTCATGTATCCATCACACAGAACATTTTCATTATCCTCAAATGTCTTCATCTGATGCCCCTTTGTAGTTAACCTACCCCTCCACTCCACCGCTTGACAACCACTGATCTAAATACTATCCCTACTGTTATACTTCTTCCATAATGTCATGTAAATGAAATCATGCAGTATGTCGCCTTTCTGAACTGACTTCTTTCACTTAACAAAACGCATTTGAGATTTATTCACATTGTTTCATGAATCAATAGTTTATTCTTTTTATTGCAGAGTAGCATTCAGTTATATAAATGTTATCCAGTTTGTTCATTCATTCATTGAAGGATATTTGGATTGTCTCCAAATTTTAGTGATTATAAATAAAACTGGTATAAACTGTTGTATACTGATTTGTGTCAACATAAGTTTCCAGTTAACTAGGGAAAATTCCTAGGAATTAGATTGCTGAGTCATCTGGTACGTGTTCTATTCATTTTTTTGCCAGTTTTTATTTTTGTCCAAACTTCTTTTAATGGAGATAAAATTTAATAAGTATTTTATGGAGTTCAATACATTTAGAAATTTCATTTCTTCTTATAACAAACACCCATATCATAATTTAGAACATTTCAGTCACCACAGAAAGCTTTTAAATTTTCATTTATATTCAAACCACTTCTGCCATGTATATATATATATATATAAATATATGTAAATATATATATTTACATATATATATAAATATACACAGAAACAAACACTATTCTTATATTTTTCTCTATACATTAGGTATACCTGATCTAGAATTTCATCAGACAAATGAAAATATATAGTACATATTTTGTATTTTATTCAACATCATGTGCTTAATATTAATTCATTTGTTAATTAATCATTCCTTTTTACTATTTTCCATAAAATGAATTCATCAAAATTTGCTTATTTGTTTAGTTATTTATAGGCATTTGGGGATTATTTTTTCTAGGTTTTTTTTTTTTGTAAGGTGAATAAAAATAAAATTAGGAATAATTGTATATATAATTTTGTAGATAAACGGTTTCACTTATTTTAGATAAATTTGTAAAAGTGAAATATCTGGGTCATAGTGTATTTTAACTTCATATCTTACAAGCAGTATTTTTAAGGTGCTTCCAACATTTTACATAATTACTACTAGTGTATTAGAGTTCAAGTTTCTGTATGTCTTAATAATGGTGTAATCTTTTTACTTTGGCTATCCTTGTGGTTATGACACAGTGACCATTGTAGTTTTAGTTTTCATTTTCCTGAGTAAATACTTTAGTTTTCATTTTCCTGATGAGTAAAGACTTTGAACACCTTCTCATTTCTTTATGAAATATTTTTTAAGTATCTGCTCAAGTGTCTGCTCAGTTTTAAATTGCTATATTTAGTTCTAAATATTTATAGCAAGAATTCTTTATATATTTTCTATACAAGTTCTTTGTTAGATAAATATATTGGGAATATGTTTTTCTTGATTATTAGCTTTCTCTTCCATTTTCTTAATAAGCTATCTTTATGGACAGGGTATTTTTAAAATGGAAGTTCAATTTTAAATTATTGTTTCCCTTTTACATATGTGAATTTTTGTCCTAAGAAAACTTTGCTGACCCCTCTGCTAGCTTTTCATCTAGAAGATTTTTAGTTTTAACTTTCACATATAAATTAAAATCTGGCTTACTGGGCCGGGCACGGTGGCTCACACATGTAATCGTAGCACTTTGGGAAGCTGAGGCAGGCAGATCACGAGGTCAAGAGATCAAGACCATCCTGGCCAACATGGTGAAACTCTGTCTCTACTAAAAATACAAAAATTAGCTTGGTGTGATGCCACGCACCTGTAATCTTAGCTACTCAGGAGGCAGGAGAATCGCTTGAACCCGGGCGGCGGAGGCTGCAGTGAGCAGAGATCACGCCACTGCACTCCAGCCTGGCGACAGAGCAAGACGCTGCCTCAAACAAACAAACAAAAATCTAGGTTATTGATTTTGCATCCTGTTTTCTATTATATTAAGTTACAATTCTATTCGCTTTGTTGTATCATTAATTCTTTACAATAACTATTTTTTGCAAACAGTTGCATTTCAATTTTCATAAATATTATTTTTTATCACATTTTTGAATAAAGTCCTCAAAGGCCATGCTAAATTTACCATTTTGCCTTTTCATAGGGGAGGAACATTTAAAACTTCACCACTTCACCATTAGTGATGATAAATTAATTTTATACTTCCAATTTGCTGAGAGGTTTTATCCAGAATACATATATAATTTTTGGCAAGTTTTTTTTCTTCGTTTACATAGATGATGTATTTTTTCTCTAGCTTTTTAATGTGCTAATTTACACTGGTTGATTTTCAAATGTTAAACCAACCTGTCATTCCTGGAGTTAGTTCTCCTGGTAGTGTTATATTTTATATATCACTGGCTTCAATTTGCTGGTATTTCTTGAGAATTTTTCAATTTAAATCCATGAATGATATTAATCTATAACTTTATCAGTAATGTTTTTGGAAGTTTTTGAAAGCTGGATTAGATGCTTTAGGAAGCATTCACTTCTCTTCTAATTAATCAATGATTTTACTTAAATATTTGAAATAATTTACTAATTGAGCAATCTGGGCTTGGAATTTTTGTGGAAAGATTTTAAATTATAAATTAAAAAAACAATATAGGGGTATTCAAAGCTTATATTTTGTCTTTTGATAGTTTTGGTAACCTGTATTTTCCAAGAAAATGATCTTCTAAATCCCAAATATTATCAAAACTTATTGATACTATTTATAGTTATGAATTCATTATATATTTAATATGTATAGAATCTGTAGTAACGATCATGTTTTAGTTTCTGTTGCTGAAAATGTTAATGTCTTTTTCTTGATCAGTCTTGTTATTTGTCTATCAATTCCATTAATCTTTTTAAATAACCAACTCTGTCTTTTATTAATTTGAATTCTATTTCATTGATTTTTGCTATTCTTTTCTTTCTTCTAAAAACTAATTTGTTCTTAAATTTTTTTAATGTAGTTTTCTGGCTTCTTTAATTTGCTCATCTGGCTTTTAAGTGGAAAATTTAGCTCACAGATTTTATACTTTCCCTGTTTTTTTTTTTAAATAATGTAAGCCTTTAAAGCTATACATTTTCCTCCACACAAATATTTAATTTTACCCCCTAACAATTTTGATGTACTGTACTTTAATTGTCATTCAACTGGAAATAATTTCTATTTTCCCTTGTAATTTTTTTTTTAACCAGTAGTTCTAGTTAGGAGAATATTGCTTTATTACTAAATATTTTGGGGAATAACTACGTGTCTTTTTATGTATCTAATTTAATTTTGTTGGGCTAATAGTAGATACTATGTATGATTTCAAAACTTTGAAATGTATTCAGTTAGTAATTTGCATATATTATAGCTCTATGGTGATCTGTAAATATTAATTAGACTAATTTAGTTGATTGTGTTGTTCAAATCTTCTACAATAATATATTTTTGTCTACTTGCCTTATCAATTATTGAGAGAAGGATGTCAAATTCTTCACTATTATTACAAATGTATACTTTTCTTTCTTTAGTGCTGCCAATTTTGCTTTCAAGAATTTTGATGTTCTGTCATTTAGTATATATTTAGAAAAATTCAATTGACCATTTTATCTTTATGAAGTGCCCTTTTTTATCTCTGGCAATACTCCTTGTACTGCAGTTTGGTTTGTCTAATGCTAACATGGCCACATTAACTTTTCGAGTTTATATTTTGCATGCTGTGTCTTTTTCCATTATGTTATCTGAACTTTTCCATGACTTTATATTTTAAAATGCATCTATTCAAAGCGTGTTGTATATTGCTTTTATTTTTAAGTCTTACAAGTTATGTCCTTTTTAAAAACATGCAGTCCATCTCATACAATTTAATTACTGTCTTTAAAATTCAGCTACTTTTGCTACATGTTTCATAATTATTTCCTCTGTTCTTTGTCTCCTTATCATCCTTTTCTGTCATTGGTTGGTTTAATTGAACACTTACAGTTTTTCATTTTATCTAACTTATTGTATTTTTTCTATACTCTTTTATGGTGTGCACTAGGAAAAATGAGCAGGAACAGTGGTACTAAGAATAGGAGTACTCTGAATTTTATAAGGTTTTAATTATGTTTATAAAAAGCATACAGTTTCTCAACTAACAAGATGTTGGTGTGACATTAACTGCTATTTTAAGTAAAATATATTTAATTAAGATTTTTAAAAAGCAAAGGAAAAGTAAAACAGAACTTAAGCTCATCCAATCAGAAGGAGCCAACAATCTTATACTTATGTAACTAGAGACTTGAGTTAAGGTGAAAAACAACAAAAAAAGCAACTTTATAACTGCAACCGATCAAATAATTGTTAAATGTGGCTTCTTTTTCTCAATAAGCACTTGCTTCTGGAGTGGGGGAGGAATAGTAGTACTAAGCAATATGAGAACATGAGATCTGTGGTTAGATGTCTTTCATTAATTTTATAAAGTTCACAGCCATTACTACTTCAAATATTTCTTGCAGTTTATTTTTCTTTCTTTCTCTGTTTTTATATCAGTTATGTCTATATTGCAGTTTTAAAAACTGTTCTGTCATTCTTGGATGTTATGTTCTGTTTTTTCATTTTTTTTTTCTTTTTACATTTTATTCTGGACCCTTTTTACTGACATATCATCAAGTTCACTGATTCTTTCCCTAGTCATTTCCAGTCTAATATGCATCCATCTAAGACATTCTAAATTTTCTTACAATGCTTTTCATGTGTAGAATTTTCTGTTGATTCTTTCTTAAAATTTCCATTTCTTGACTCACATTACCCATCTGTTCTTTCTTATAATAGTAAACTTTTTCTATGACAGCACTTAGCATATTAACTATAGTTATTTTTAGGTTGTCTGTCTGATATCTTCAACATCTGTGTCAAATCTGAGTCAGGTTCTCATCTTTGTCTTCTCTCTTCAGGCTTTTTCCTCAGAGCCTAGGGCATGACTCGTGTTTTTTGCCAGAAACCATATATGTTCATCAGATAACAGAAACAAAGTATAATATTTCTCTAATGTGAGAATTTGTGTTAATTTAACTAGAAGTTGGGCTTTGTTTCTTGGTCTCTGCAATTTACATGGCAGAGGCTTTAAATTTTTCTGCTGTTCTTTTTGCCACTCCTCGTGACTTTGGGCTTCTTAAGTATTCCTTATTAGAAAGAGTCTGTATCTTGCAACTTTTTTGGCTGTTACCCACTATTATTAAATACATGAGCTCTGGTGGTGTAATGTTAACATGTGAGGAAGGAAGGCTTTTATAACCTTAAAATTTATCTCAGTCTTTTGTATGTTGTGTCTCTGGCCTGTGACCTGTGTAAGTTTTTTTTCTTGTGTATCTTTTTTCCCTTCTTATCTAATATGGGAATGCTGGTGGGGGCTAGGGTGAAAAGAATGACTTTCTATTAAGGCTCTAGAAAACTCTGGTACAGTCTTCTTCAGGATAGTAGGCCTTTGCTAATGTCATGGTGTTAATTCACAAGGATTACTCCTTTTGTCCCCTTTCTATAGTCACGGGGAGATCTTTCTCACATCTTCGCCATGGTGGGTTGAACATAAATCTTATGAAAGTGAGGTGTCCTCTGAAGGCTACAGCCCCTAGAATTTTCTCGTATTCAATGTAGCCCACTCTCACCCGCCAATTACTTATCAAAACTACTATTCATTTGGTTCCAGTGGCTTCTGCTGCATGTAAAGAGATCTTGACTATTACTTTAGGTTCACTTGTTTCTCCAGATTTCAGGATAGCAGTTCATCTTGCTACCTCAGTTATCTGATGGATATTAGAAACATTATTGATTTTTAGTTTGTTCAGCTATGATTGTTCCATAAGGAATGGAGTGATGTCTTCAAAGTTCTTTATATATGGAAATAAAACTAAGAACTCCTGCTATTAGTTTTTTTGAGCCAAATTATTAATTATATCTCAAATATATATTAAAAGTAAGTTTCTTTTCTACTTGGCATCCTGTCAAGAGATTTCTGAAGAGCAAGTTACAAACAGGTGTTTTTGTTTGTTTGTTTGTTTTTGTTTGTTTGTTTTGCAAGGTGGTTTAGAAAGTCTTAATCTTGGAAAGTAACTTTCAGTCTCACTTCCCAGTCATTCAGTGGCTTAGGTGTCTTCTTGGCCATCTTGGTCTTCATGGGTTTGGTTTTCTCTGGTGCTAATTTTGCAGGTGCACAGAATGCAAGATTTGTGTAGGCATGACTTCTTCCACCTAGATTTTAAAGGATGTTGTGGATAGTCTTGGGCCAGGCAGAGACTTCTCACAGGAAAGGAGCCACTGTGGAAAGTCCCCACTAAGGCAATGTTTAGTAGATCCATGGAAGCAGGGCCACCCCAAGACACCAGAACTGTAGAGTTACCAGTGTGCAAAACCAATCTGAGGGAGCGGCAGGCAGAAGACACTAAACTGTGAGAGATACAGTGTGGCCTGTGTTCAGCAAACCCATAAAGGCAGGACTGTGAAACGTTTTGGGGCCCAATCCTCACCGCACTAGAAGATGGGATACAGAGTCAAAAAAGATTATTTTCCAGCCTTAAGACTTAACGTTGTTTTCCCCATTGGGCTTTGGACTTATTAGGGACCCCTTTCTTCTTGTCTATTTCTCCCTTTATGAATAGGAATGTCTATTTTATGCTTGTCCTACCATTGTATATTGGGAGCACATATCTTGCTAATTTCACAGGTTCATAGCTGAAGAGAAATTTATTTTAGGATGAATTATGACTTAAGTCCCACCCATATCTAGCTTAGACGTGACTCTGGCCTTTGGACTTGTGTATTGATGCTGGAATGAGTTAAGACTTGTGAGACTATTGGAATGGAATGAACATATTTTGCATTGTGAGAAGGATGTGAATTTTGGGAACCAAGGGCAGTACACTGTGGTTTGAAGGTATCCCCAAAGGTTCACGTGTTGGAAACTTAATTTCCAATGCAACAGCATTTGAAAGTGGGACTTAATAAGACATGATAAGGTTCTGAGGTTTCTGCATTAATGAAAGAGTTTGTCTTTATTGAGGGAGTGAGTTAGTTATCACAGGAGTAGTTGTGTTGTGAAAGGGATTTCATTCCCCACTTGCTTTCCTGCTCACATGCTCTCTTGTCTTTGCAAGCCTTCTGCTATTGTCTGATGCAGCATGAAGGCCCTTGCCAGATTTTGTCACTTTGATATTGGACTTCCCAGCCTCCAGAACTGTAAGAAATATCTTCCTTTATTATTTAAGAGATAGAGTCTCACTCTGTCACCCAGACTGGAGTACAGTGTCACAACATAGCTCACAACAATCTCAAACTCCTGGGCTCAAGCTGTCTTCCTACCTCAGCCTTCCAAGTAGCTGGGACTATAGATCTGAGTCACCATGCCTGGATAATTAAAAAACATTTTTTGAGGAGATAGAGATGGGGTCTTGCTATGCTGCTCAGGCTTGTCTCAAACTCCTATCCTGAAGCGATCATCCTGCCTTGAACCCCCCCAACCAAAAGTGTTGGGATTACAGGTGCAAGCCACCACACCTGGCCATAAATTTCTTTTTTTAATAAATGACCCAGTCTGTGGTATTTTGATATAGCAACACAAAACAAAGATAATCATTGACTTGGTTAATTGAAGTCTGCTCAAAACTACTCTATACACGTCATTAATTTTAGAAGACACAATTTCTAACTCCTGCTTTGAAGGTTATCTTCAGACCCAAGACTTAATCCAAACAAGCTGAAGTGGTGTAGTGTGGATATAGTCAAGCCCTTCTACCTAGTATGGACCTAATTACTGGATTAAACATACTTTGTCTGATGGCAACTTCTCTTGCCCAATAAGTATAAGGAGCCATCTCTGACTTATGTCTAATTGTTCTGGGATCAAGATTCTCCAACCAGAGTTCTTTTACCAGTATCTTAATCTACATTTCTAAGAAAAATGTTCTGAGATGAAAATGACCTTTATAATCTAAGAAACACATCTTACTTTAAGACTTCCCCCTATTAATAAAATGTCCTTTCTTATCAAAAAAGTAGAATTTCAAGTTGAATTTAAATTTAGGAATCATGCAGTGTAACCTACATTTCACATTCAAACTTTTGTTACAATATCCCTAAAATGTAAACTGCTGGCTTCTAGTAAAGGAAAATGTGTGACCTTCAGAAGCACATAAAGCAGGGTATTTCCAAGGTAGACGATGCAAAGAACTGTGAATCTGAGATGTCCAGTTAATTTTGTTGCAGCACAAAGTAAAATCCATTCAGAATATATCCACATTTCTTTATCCCCACTGCATAGCCCTACCCCAAGCCACTCTCTGCAAATTTCCTATAATGTTGGAATAACCTTTTGACAGAACCTTCTCTGCTCTGTCCCAGCTCTTATCCTTCTCCCTGCAATAGAGAGAGCAATCTCATTTAAAAAGCTAATTAGATATTTTTATCTTGTCTGCTTAAAATTCTTCAATGAGGTTCTATGGAACATGAATAAAATTCAAACTGATCTTGAAACAAAATTTAAACTCTTAGCCATGTTCTACAAAGTCTCTGCATAGTCTTCAGTTTCAACATTCTCCCCAGATTCCTATATTCTACCTATGTGGGCCATAATTTCCTCAGACACACTATCCCCTTCCTCAGCAGAATACCTTTGCATATGTCATTCCCTCATATTTAAGTATAATTTTCCTCCAGATTTCTGCTTATTTCTGCTCCAGAGAGTCTCTGACTAGCATCTGACTAGAAAACTATTTTAATAGTTTTCTTCCTCATCCTGTATTGTTCCTAGCCCAGGACTCTATTCATTGTTTTCATAGCCCATGTCCTAATTTATTATAAAAGGATAAGTGGACACATTTTTGAAATGATATGTTTTGCCCTTTAGACTTTGAGCCCATGAAACCATGCTGGCAGATAAATATCTAATTTATTATTATTATTTAACTGCCATAGTATCAGAGCACAGAAAACTGCCTGGCAAGTGATAGACATTTACTAAATATTTGTTGAACAAGCTTTGCAATTATTTTGATTAAACATTTGTAATGTGCAAGGAAGTATTAATAATTGTGTTCAATAATGTAAAATCGAGTTCATTTCTGTAATTAGCCCCTTGGTGAATAGTTGTAAATTCATAGCTTATAAAATTATTGCAATTATTAGGTGTGTATATACAGAACAATGCTAAGGACAAAAATATTGCTTGACTTACATGTTAATATCTATCTTATCATTCAAAAGATTATAGTTTAGTTTCTTTTTTTGTTCTGGTCAATCAACAAACAAGGAGTAAGCTTCTAGATTCCCCATGGCATATAGAAGGAGTTTTAGTTCCTTTTTTTCTTCTCCTTAGTACTGAATTCTAGAAGATGGTCTCAATCTTTAATGAAAGTTTGACAACAACGTATTTCAAATCACTGTTCCTCAAAACTCCTTAGTATTTAGGCATAATACATCTTCACCTTGTGATAGGAAGAAGAATTCAATATTTTTATTTTGGCCATATTAACTTTGAAATATTATATATTCAAATTAAGTTGTCAAGTCACATTGGATATGTAAATCTATTTCTCAGAAGAATTGTTAATGGCACAAATAGCTATTAGTGTTACCTATTATTACACTGAGAAAATCATTTTACTTGTCATTTCACAATCAGATCATATTATTATTATATATGTATGTTTTTATAAAACAAATTAAGATTTTGTTTTAATAATATAGTTACTGCTTTCTAAAAAATAGTCGATTGACATTCTTATTGTGTGTGTGCCTATTGTAAATAATGCGTTTAAAAAATAGTGTTTTAAAACTCATGTAAAAATTGTGGATGTTTATTTTGGTCTACTTTGTATACTCATATTTAAGTAGTATTTGTTTGGAGATTACCAGGTTTCTTACATACTCACATTATTTGCAAACAATGAGAATATTGTTCTTTCTTTTTAAATATTTTTATCTTACATTTTTTATTAAATTGCACTATCTATACCTCAGATCTATTCAAATATTTTAAATTCTACATCTAATAATCTCATTATATAGATCTTGAGGTCTGTTTTTATTATTTGTTTTTCCCTTAGTATTCTCATTATCTTATCACCATATATTTTGTTCTTTCTTGAATTATGAAAATTTTATATGAAAAATTATGAGATAAATTTGAAACTTGGAATGTTACTATATTTTGTCAAAGATTATCTCCTTGACCAAACTCTAGTCAGGCTCCTCTGAGCCCTCTAAGGTCCCTTCTGAGGCCTCAGAATTGATCTATTAAGACTTGAAAAAAACACTAATGTAATTTCTAACAGCTGAAGGCTGAGTTCTTAGGATAATCATAGCTCCCCCTTAAAGTGCATGCCAGAGAAAATTCAATGCTGCAGAAAGAGTTTATTGTTTGTTCTAGCCAAGACCTGAAGATAGGGCCCCTGTCTTCCAGTCCCTGGAGGGTCAGGAGTCTAACTTCCATAAGCTCCAATTAACAAATGCCAATGGATTTCACATGAACCTATACCCCTCCTTCCCAATTTTTAGAAGTTTTCATGCTGTTGCCTCTATTAATCCTTTGCTTTCCTCACTTCCTATTTTCTCACTGTTCCTATAAAATGCGAAGACACTTAAGCACAAATTGAACTTGAGTTCAGTTCACACTAGATTCTTTTCCTTATTGCATATTACTGATTAAAATAGTATAGTACTGAGTAAAATCTATTCTTACTACTCTAACTAGTGTCCAGATTTATCTTTGACACTCTCCAGGAATGACTTACATTTGCTTCTATTAAGTGACCAGGCTTATGCAATTTTCTTACAGCAGTTTCAAGGATTGAGATAATATGAAACCGAGTTTTGACCCTATTAAGGCCAATCTCCTTTGCTTACCGTCATTCTTGGATATAGCTTGTCAATTTTTTGGTTCTCTGTCTGTTCCAGTTTTGTCTTTTGACCACTTCATTTGGAATTGGCAGATTCCTCTAGAGGAAATCTGAGGCACTGGATTTGTCTCTTGTTTCCTTCTTCTGTCAGATATTGGCCCCATTTCTTCATGGTCACCTTAGCTCCCCAATCTTTTTAAAGTAGATTTTTTAAAAAAGTTGTAATCATTTTCTTCATCGGTGTTTATGAGGATTGAAAAAATTAATTTTCACAAGTTAGGTGATTTCCCAGAATATAACACTAAACTATTAATGCCATATTTTCTTGGCTTATAAAAATCATTATACATTTGTAATTATAATAATTGAATAAATATAATTATAATAGAATATGATATATAATTAGTCTACTAGTAATACTAGACAATTAGTGCTATACTTTCTAGTGCCTCATGGCTTCTACAAATTGTTACCTATTTTTTCTTCTTGTTCCTTTACTGTCTGTTCCCCTTAATTTGTCACATCTTCACATTCCTTAGGAAAGTAGATCAGGGTGGTTAAGTGAATTTTTATCCAGATAAAATGGAATTAATTTATAGTACCTGCAAGATAATGGAAAGCCAGCCTGTAGATCTTTGAGCTACAATGTTCCAATAAGCTTGGCCTTGGTAATCAGTATTGCATGATATAAACAGAATGCCTTATGCTCAAAAACACCTTTGCATGGCTTGTTAAATGTGACATGGATTTAAATCTCCCCAGAAGACACTTTACTTGGCAGAACTGCCTTCTCTTACATGTAGGTATATATTGTCGTGTAAAACAATGTATGCTTTTGTACAAGAGCGTCATTAAAAGACATGGGCATGAGAGACAAGGTCCCTCTAGGCTGACATAGTGCTGTCTGCCACCAATCAGGTACACAACTTTCCGTTAAATGTTCAGCAAGCCAAGCCACTACCCTGAAGCTTCCATTTATTATTACAGTTTCTCCCACTTAAATATAAATAGCCATCAAAAGATTACCATACATCTGAAGAAAATTTAACACAAAAAACAAAGCCAAAAAGAAAAAGAAAAACGATACATTTTGGATAAAACAAAAAACAATATAGAGAGCTAAGGAAAAAAAAATTAAAAAGGAATTAATATCCTCTGAAAAATCAGAGCAGATCTTTGATGCATGGAAAGAAAACCAGTCCAGACAAGTTGAAATGGAGAAGTTTGTTCCAAGGACCAGCAGCCCCAACTGAGGACAAAGAAGAATATTAGTAACAAAAAAGGGAAAATCCATAAATTTAATAGTATAAGTCCCCAAGAATCCTTCCCATAAATGTGTTTGTGAATTCCAGCTACCAGGGTTATCCCTTTAGGCAGAAGTATAAAAAACAAAGAAACAATGGGGTTTTGTTGTTGTTACTGAGTCAGGAATTTGCAGGAAAAGGCCAAGGCTTCCTTTATTTTGAAAACTACAGCTGGACCGACTGGACAGGCTACTCAGGCTTTTTTTTTCTTTTCTGGGTACAAAGTAGGTATGTGTTTTTCTGTATCTATGTGCATTTTCCCCCATCTGTGTGATAAAATGCAAATCTAATTGTCATGATGCCATGGCAAGGTATAAGCTGCTTTCACACTTCAAATATGGTTAAGATGTTGTTCCAAATATATATAAATCTGTTTTATTAAAATTAATCACTTCTTTGGAAAATTTGAGTCTGAAGTATTTTGAATGTCCAGTAAACTGAATAAAGTCACTGGAAACCTGTGTTGACAATTATTTTTTAACAAAAGAAAAGAGCATGCAGGAAAAAGATTTTCAGAAAATTCCTAAGCAAAGCTTACATTTCAATACTAAGCTCTAGTTTTTATTTACATTAGTAAAGAAATTAAATATAAAAATCATTTTGATTATTATCAAAATTATATAACTCCACAACCATAAAATAAAATTTTCTGAGGTTTCTGGACTAAACATAAATTTAGAAGTCACTAAGTCCTACTCTCAAAAAGCTGGATTTCAGAGAAAGTAAATGACTTCCTAGAATCCCATAACTTCTTATGACAAAGCCCAAACAGAATCTAAGTTCTTATGTAATCCTAATCATATGGATTTTTCAATTCATCAGGATATTTCAATAACACTTTCTCTTTGAAAAACTGAAATACAACTGTTTCTTTATTAGACTTGGCTTCAGATTTCCACTCCTTTACTCAAATGTCACCAGGAAAATAATATTTTAGAGTTTTTAGTATGTAAAGTTGAAATCTTTATTTTTTACATGTTGTGTTTTATGTATTTGTGAAATTTATGTCTTAAGATGCATCTTAGTCTGTTCGTGTTACTACAGTAGAATAACCTCAGGTGGGAAATTATAAAGAATAGAAGTTTATTTTTTCGCAGTTCTAGTGGTTAGGAAGTGGATTCAGTTGTCTGGTGAGGGCTATATCCTCCAGAGGGAAGAAACACTGTATCCTCACACGGTGGAAGGTGGAAGGGGAAGCCAGTTGGACCTTGCATGAAGTCTCTTTAATGAGGGCCTTAAACCCATTCACAAGGGAGGAGCCTCATGGCCTAATCATCTTTTAAAGGCCTCCCCTCTTAATGCTATCACATTCGCAACATCTGAATTTTGCAGGGGACACATCCAAACCACAGCAGGATGCAATATGAAAGATCTTTGCTTATGGTCGAGGACTCTATAGATTTCATTTTTGTTATTGTTGTTTTGTAATTCATTTATTCATTCAGTGATGACTTTCTGAAGGCCTCGTGTTGGATAGTACGAATATTAAAATAAATTAGGCATGATACAGACCCCAGTGAGCTTTCAATCTATTAGAGGGAAACTGACACATAAACTGTAAATACAATACTAAGATTCTGGAGTCACTGTAGAAGTAAACAGAGGGTACAGTTGTATACAAAGGAAAGAGTGGTAAATTATATCTCTGGAATCCAGGAAAAACCTCACAGAGGTTATATGACTTTACTCTTGAACAATGAGTAGGCTTTACTCATAGAGATAAGGTGACATAGGGATTGTGGTGATGGTGGGGGTAAGGAGTGGTGGTGGGAGAAGTTCAAACAAAAGGACCATTCTTAGCAAAACAAACTTTCAGAACTGCAAGTATTTTGATATGATTAGAGAGTGATATCTGATGAGAATTTCAGTAAGGGATGATGTTAGAGGCAGAACTTGATGCCTCCTTCGTCATTATTTAGGTGATTGAATATGTTGTTTTTCTGCTATAGGTAAAAGTGAGTAACTGAAGCAAGAAGTAGAATATTTATATTTTATAAATATATAAAATATATTAACAGTGAATTGAAGGGGATAAATATTTAATTCTAAAATATTGGGCAATTATTCTAGCCTTTAATCCTTAAAATTAATGCCATCATGTGTGGGAATGCAAACGTCTGAGTATATGCACTTGCTTTAGTGGGTGTAGATCAGGAAGTGGTAGTCACACACAGGATTTGGGAAGAAAGAATTATGGTCAATTTTCTGTGTCACTGGTTTCCTGAGGAATAGAATACTGAAAAATTGGCTGTTTGGGAAAGGAGAAAGTTGTAGTTTCAGTTAAACAAATTTTAGGGAAAATTAAAAATGTTGATTAGAGAGTTGCATATATAGATGAAACCCAGGAAAAGAATTATCTGGAAAATAGAAGTCACCCTAGTTGTCATACATATGGGAAGAAAAGAGGAGCAATATACAATTCTAGGATATATTTCTACTTAAAAACATTATTTAAAATTTTGACAAAAATAGGACATTTAAATAGTACTAAAATATTCTTTAAAATATTGATAAAAATAGGACATTTTATTAGTACTAATAAAAATATTCTTTAAAATATTGATAAAAATAGGACATTTTATTAGTACTAATAAAAATATTCTTTAAAATATTGATAACAGTAGGACATTTTATTAGTACAAATAAAATCTAAATTTTTCCTGAGCTTCACAAATTACTACAAAAAGTGGTTCATTTCCAATTTAAGTTTGCTGTATCTTTAAATAACTCCAATATTATTCCTCACTTCACTTTTTATAAGAAAGGTCTATATTATAAAAACAAGCCTCCCCAAATCATTTTTAAAGCAGCAAGTGTTTGATTTTTACAAGCTATACACATTCAGAATCAATCTTTTTCTTTACATGAAAATGTTGCCTGGAGTCCCTAAAATATTCTCAATAAATCTTTAAATATTTACTTAAAATTAGAAAATTATCTTGTCAAAATTATCTTACCTAACTCTTCAAATAAACAAACACTTTGACATGTTGGTATTTTACTCCAATGGATTGCATTATTTATATGATTAAATAAATGAGTGGGTAATGGAACAGCATCATGCACAAGATTTTTCTAAGGGTTTGGTAACAGTGAAGCAGCTATCTTCAAATGTTACTTATTTTTGTTATTTTTTTCTTAGTGGAACAAGTCATATCCATGTATCTTAGATTTGTTGCTCTACATCATTTCTAATGTAATGGAACATCAGATATGGTAGAACCATAAAAACTATGTAACCTGATACGAATTTCAGTATACTCACGATAAAGATACACTCTTATTGTGAGGTACACTCGCAATAAGAATCCATGCCTTATAGCTGAACCTACATCCATGATCAAATTATGTGTTTCAGTGTTTGTTTGGGTGATTTAAATCACAATAATCATGTTATATGTCATATGTCTCTTTCACAAAAGGTGTTTGGACAAGTTTTTTCTTTTTAAATCTTTTACGTGAAATATCTTTTGTGGACATATATGTCTCATAATGAAGAAAAATATATAACATATCTAAAATGATGTTCAATTAAGCAATACTTACGAATAATATAAATCTTTTTAAAATAATATTTTAAAATGGCTGGATGCAATGGCTCACACCCATAATCCCAACACTTTGGGAGGCTGAGGCAGGGAGTCACTTGAGGCCAGGAGTTCAAGATAAGCCTGGGGAACATGGCAAAAGCCCATCTCTAGTAAAAATACAAAAATTAGCCAGGCGTGGTGACATGATCCTGTAGTTTCAGCTACTCTGGAGGCTGAGGTGGGAGGATCCCTTGAGCCTGCGAGGTGGAGGTTGCAGTGAGCCAAGATGACGCCACTGCACTCCAGCATGAACAAGAGTGTGAAACTCTGTCTAAAATAATAATAATATAAAAAATGCAAAATATATGTATGTTGTATTTCCTAAATCTCATATAGAATGAATAATGATATTGAAATTTTTTTACATTCACATATTTTAAATTACTATATTATCATTATATATAGAAATTTCCTGTGTCATATTTCTGAGCATTTAAATGTCATCTAAAAGCTCAATTGTCATTATGTTTATTCAATTAAATACTACCATTTTATACATCAGTTTTTCATATTAAAAGTAATAATTTTCAATTAAAATAGAGACTAGTACAAGCCAGACATAGTTATAATGGGCAAGAGTCAGGGTCAAGATGTGGGGGTGAAGGGCAGTGAGGCCAGGGCCAGGGGGAGTTGTAACAGTTCTAACGTAATAAACAATTCCATTCAGATTCCATTTTATCTTTCTAGTCTACCTTCCAACACCTCCACTGTGAATGTCTGAGCACATTAGCTCAGAGTGAGCATATTTGTGTCATGGAGAAGGATATCTGTCCTTTCAAGGACAGTTACTGAAAATATTTCCTGCTAAAATATTGACCAATACTACTCAACTTTAATTTAGTAGAGTAGCAATCTCTATTTGTATCGAAGCTGGGCACAAGGATTTGATGACTTTTCAGCCCAGTTTGGCTGTGAGTAACAGATAACTCAAAATAATAGTGCATTAACCAAAATAGAAGTTTATTGCTTTCTCACATAAACAATATAAGGAAGGAAATTGAGGCTGTCATGGAGGCTTGGGTGTTTGAAGTCCTCAGGCACCTGGCCTACTTCCATGATGTTACTTAGCCTTGTGCAAATCCCATTCTCAGAGCAACATCATAGTCAAAGATGGCTGATTCAGCTCCAGCTGTCTCTTTACATTCTAGGCAGTGGGAAGGAAGAAGAAACAATAAGAATAGATATGATATTTTCACCTTTAAAGAAGGTTTATGGAAGAAAATACAGGACATTTGCTGATTAAGCATCAGCTCATTGGCCATGCCCAGATATGAAATAGAATGAGAAATGTAAACTCTTTTCCAAGTAGCCATGTATTTACTCATTCATTCTAAGAATGAGAGGACAAATATTGGGAATAAATCAGCAGTATGTACATAATGTTCCAAAATGTTGAAAACACACAACCCAAACTATACATATTAAAATTATAAGAGTATTTAGTGAAAAGAAAGTGTTGTGCTGCTTAATCATCAATTAAGAAAGTGAATTTTGAGACAATAAACTATTACTTTATCATACATACACATAACAAAGACTAGAATAACTTAATAATGTACACAATATTATTAAAACTCATTACTTCAAAGTAATCAAGCTGGAAATAGAAGTTCTTTATAATATAGCCATTAAGAACTCTGGCTTCTGAAGCAGGTTTATTATCTTTGGAATCAGTTTCTAACATTCACAGCTATATATCTTGGGACATTTTATTTACCTTTTCTGTGTCCTTGTCTTCTTATATGTAAAAATGAGATTATAATATTTTATATCTTATAGGGTTGTTATGAGGAATAAATGAATTAATGTATGTACTGTTCTTAAACTCATGCATAGCATTTAATAGGAATTCAACAAATATTTGTTATATGCATATGAAAATAGTTTCATTGTATTTTATTTTTACTTACCAACATTTTAAATATATTAAAATTAATATCATATATATATATGAAGCTTATTATAAAGTATAGCAGACATTATGGTAAATAAAGCAAGAGATCATCATCTCCAAGATTGCTTAGATGGAAGTTGCTAATAATTTTCCATGGTTAATATTAAAAGCAAAAATTTATACCCATTTCTTGAACTTGCCTGAGTAATAGAGGACAGCAATATCTATGCTTGCTTGAATATTATTCACTTATGTTTTACTGTGTAGAATCAATGCATTAGCCAAAGATTTGTGAAATGGTATTACAAATGTTGTAAGTGGTTGTAGCAAAATCACACACAGGAATTCACATCAGTCGCTGCATGATAAAAATACTAATTTTATGTATGGTATGTTTAATATTTAACTGAGTTTTTAAGCAAAAGTAAGATTAAGAAGTAATGACATAAATTCTGAAAAGTAAAAGTATTAAGAATTCCAGAAGAAACATGGCTATACACAGTTAATGATCATTACAATAATTCCGCATCACTTATCTAGTTAATAATTCTCTTCATTAACAGGAAAAATAAATACAACAATAACCCATGAGTCATCTGCATTTTGTCACAATCATTTAATATTGTTAATTGAAATAATGATCTCAATTTTGTCTCTGTTCAAAATTATAATTTAATGTTAAGGGTTTCTTTTCCCTTCCTGTTTGGATCAGTAAGAGTAAAACATGCTTTCATAATCAGGACCTCACATAAGCCATTTCAAAACGGTGAAACAGAAGATATAAAATTAACTGTATAGCACAGTAAATAGACATAAGGGTTTGCAATTAACCATATGGATATAAATGAAAAATAAGTCAGACAAAGGAAATATCAGTTCCCCTCAATGATCAGAGAAATTCAACCTAAGCATTTTTTTCCTGAACTATTCAGAAAATTACAGTTCTCTAAGACTATTCCTGATGTGCTTGCAAAATAATTCTTTAAGAGCACAATCATTTGAGAGCTACCCAATGCAAACTGAACTCTGCAACTATCCCCTGAATTCAGACTGTGAAGTCAACCAATTTAAATCATATCACCTCATTTTTTTTTTTTTTTTTTTTTTTTGCTGAGTAGATATTTTCTTTTCATCTTCTAATTGAGGAAAACTCTATAATTCATAGGTTTTAAATTGTTTAATAAAAGCTTTTAACAAGTAAGTTGCCTCACATTGGTAGGCTGTGGATTTTGAAGAGTTGACAGTTAGGTTGATACTGCCTTCTCAGTTACTTGCCAGTGCTATATTTTAAGCAAATAATTGGATAACACTTTCTTTCCTCCAGAAGTCTCAGGATTTTACAGTGACATTCCCAGTGTCAGCAGTGGCTTCATCAACAGTTACGTAAAATGTGAAGATGCCACCAGGAAGTCCTGTTTCACACTTTAGAAAACTAATGTTAGTGGATGTGTGGGTATGTGGGTGTGAAAAAAAATAGGCTGTGTATTGTAGCAAAATTTGTAATGGAATTTTTTTTTAAACCCAGAATATCACACTGTAAGCATGGGACAACCTAGAGATTTTGTGAAAAATGAACACTCTTAAGGAAGAAGGACTTTTTGCATCTGTTTCAGGTAAGGATGTCTTCTACTTCTAATGTGAAGTATATGCAATGGAGGATAAAAATTATTTTGCAGTCAGTAGATGATCTAGTGTCAAATCCAATCTTCTTATTCCTTGCAGGTAAACATTTTAGAGAGACCATATAAAGCTACAAGTACCATGAATAAATATAATGCTATACCAGGATTCGTAAATAAACATTCTATGGGAGAGAAAAAACAAGTGGCTTAAACTACACTAGGAATTAAATGTAACATTTAAAATTTTCTGTGCATACTGGACGAATGAATAAAGGAAACATGAATATACCTTAAAACATATTTTTTTAAAAACAATAAGTATGACAATATAAGCTTTGAATCTTATACTTACTACAGGCAATCACAACAATATTTAATGTAAGACTATAAAATAATTCACAGTATTATAAATTCATATTTTTGGCATATGATTTTGTCAGCAGAAAATCTCTTCCTAAACTGTAGGATAAGAGATGACTTAATGTACTTCCATTCATACTACGAAAAATAATATTCTCCATAAAATGTTTCTGTTGTAGTTTATCAGGATGACTCCTAGCTCTGAAAATATCATCTTGCTCAATACTGGCTTCCATTTTCAGAGTAATTTCAAGTGTTAATCATAAGTAAAAATTATTACTTAGAACTATTATCTTTTTGAGAGCAGCGTAAAATAGGAGAAGCAGAGAAGCTTAATTAAAAAAATTAACAAAAAAATTTATTTTTCACAGTTCGGGAGACAGGGAGGGGAATATCAAGGTACCAGCATCTGGTAAGGGCCTTTGTGCTACATCGTTCCATGGCTGAAGGCAGAAGAGCAAGAAAGTGTGAGAACAAGGGAGCAAAGAGGGCCAAATTCATTTTTTTTTTTGAAATGGAGTCTTGCTCTGTTGCCCAGGCTGGAGTGCAGTGGCGTAGTCTCAGCTCACTGCAACCTCTGCCTCCTGGGTTCAAGTGATTCTCCTGCCTCAGCCTCTCAAGTAGCTAGGATTACAAGCACCTGCCACCATGCTGGCTAATGTTTTGTATTTTTAGTAGAGACAGGGTTTCACATTGGCCAGGCTGGTCTTGAACTCCTGACCTTGTGTTCTGCCCGCCTCAGCCTCCCAAAATGCTGGGATTACAGGTGTGAGCCACCACACCTGGCCATTATAGCAAGCTGACTCTTGCCGTAACTAGCCGGATCCCATGATAACAACATTAACCCACTCATGTGGGCAGAGCCCACATGATCTAATCACCTCTTATTAGGCCCCAGCAATCAAAAGTGTTGCACTGGGGATTAAATTTTCAACACACAAACTGTGGGGAACACATTCAAACCATTGCAATAATTGAATTGTTTTCTTATAACTTTACTACTTCAGTATTTTAGTTATCCTGAAAATAACATTTGTTTACTGACTTTCGTGCTTCCATGCTTGTAAATATTTTATATTTTTTATAGAAAATATGTTATCTACCACGTGTCTACATATAAATGGATAGGGAAGTGTGACATGATAGACAATTCCAGGAATTTTTCATAATATTGAATTTACCTGTGTAAATATGGTGTGCATTGATAAGCCTTTGCAGATAAAACATTTGTAAATAAGTACCTTTTAATACCTGTAGAAGAGAAACACACAGCAATTATATAGTACTGACCTCAGATGAGTCAAATTAGCCTTCAGACCTAGGGTTGCTGACACCTCCCACCATTCCTACACTCTACCCGTTTAAAAAAATGTCTTTTTATTAAATCTTTCCTTAATTATACTAACTTATGCATGCCATCTCTTTTCTTCTGGGGACCTGCCTGACATCCCTGAAAACAAACAAACAAACATGAAAACAAAATATGAATATAGAAAAAATAATATTTACTATTAAAAAGACAAATAATAGCTTATATTTATTAAACACTTACTAGATGCCAGAAAATAATCTAACCGTTTAAGTTAATTAAATCATTAATTTATCACAACAAACCCCTACAGTATTATTATCATCTCTATTTTATGGTTGAAAAATCAGTGAAACTTGCTCAAAGTCACACAGCTGTATTAAATGGTAAAGCAAGGATTGAACCCCAAACAATCAGCTCCAGCCAATACTCTTGAGGGCTACTCAAATGTCATTTGTCGATAGGAAGTGGCTAACTGGAGAGAGAGTGCCTCAACTAGACGTGGCTTTCTACCTGTCATATTTTGTATCATCTATAACTTCGTTTAGTGTTGCTAGGATTGATTTTTGAAAAGAAACCTGAATATATAGGTTTTTTTGTGTAACTCCTCATGTTTAAGTTTAGATTTGTTTTTACCAAAATAAACAAACAAAAACCCAGAAAACAACAAAACAAACAAACAAACAAAAATACTAAAAACAAAACAAACCAAAAACTATTTTATGGACCAAACAAAACTTTCTACTTCACCAAAATTTGGTCCACTGGCCAGTGCTTATAACCTATCATACAGGCTAAACTGAAAATTCAATTAGTGTATGAGTAACTTATTAAATAATTATGTTTTTCATAATTTATATTGAAACAATTTTCAACAAAACTGTTTTTAGAATAGACTCTTTAGAAGTACTCCACAG
This sequence comes from Symphalangus syndactylus, assembly GCF_028878055.3. Classification (NCBI taxonomy): domain Eukaryota; kingdom Metazoa; phylum Chordata; class Mammalia; order Primates; family Hylobatidae; genus Symphalangus; species Symphalangus syndactylus. Next base: position 106,525,736 of record NC_072426.2, on the reverse strand, counting down.
GTTGGCTGGGCGCGGTGGCTCACGCTTGTAATCCCAGCACTTTGGGAGGCCGAGGCAGGTGGATCACGAGGTCAGGAGATCGAGACCAGGTGAAACCCCGTCTCTACTAAAAATACAAAAAATTAGCCAGGCGTGGTGGCGGGCGCCTGTAGTCCCAGCTACTCGGGAGGCTGAGGGAGGAGAATGGCGTGAACCCGGGAGGCGGAGCTTGCAGTGAGCTGAGATCCTGCCACTGCACTCCAGCCTGGGTGACAGAGCGAGACTCCATCTCAAAAAAAAAAAAAAAAAAAAGAAGTACTCCACAGGTTAAATGTGTTGCTAGTCTACTTTTTAGTATAAGACACAGTCCACTGACAACACAGTAAGTCTTACATTTTCTATGCAGTTGTCTTGGAGTAATCTTAAAGGATTATATTCTACATATGGAAAAACTTTACTTGATACTCTATGTGTTTGGACTTTCTTGTGAATCAGTTTTTGAATAGTAGTAAAATACTGCTTTTGAAGTTGAATAGATCAAGTTATGGATACCAGTTCATGACTTATTAACTATTTATTAACTAAGGAAACCCTGGAGCTCAGTTTCCTCATTAATAAAAACTGGAATGAAAATTTTTTTGTAGGTTTGTTGAGTACTAAATGAAATTATGTGTACAGCACCTACCACATAATGTAAGCTCTGGTGGAAGAATGCTTGGTTAAAATTCTAAAACAAACATTTATTAGCTATTTTATTTGTCTAAGTTACGTAACCTCGGTGTCCTCTGCACTCCTTCCTCCAGGTCCTGTAGTTCTCATATTTGTTAAAATATGCAGGCTCCTGGAACTTTCTCCCAAAGTTTATGATTCAGTAGGTTGGAATGCAGCCCATTAATCTGCATTTCTAACAATCTCCCTCGTGGTGCTGATACTGTTTCTCTGGAGATCATTGCTTTGAGGAACACCACTCTATGCAATGTTATTAACCTCACCTTTTTCATAGGGTTTTCAACCAGGCTTAAAAAATATACCATCTGTAATACATTTATCACCAACTGCCTAAGAATATAATGTTAACTAGTTGATATTATTATTATTATTACTTTAAAATATTTGTCTCCCTTCTTTCTTTCAAAATTGTAGTTGAGAATTTAACCACAGAATTCCTCTTGGTACCTTAATCACTTCTTCTGTGAAATGAGGATGATATTTTTTTCATTCATAAAGATGACATTTCTTTATAAAGAAGGGGTATACTTATTCATAAAGGAAAGATTATCTGAATATTAACATTCACAAATTTACATATGTAAGTATAGTAGTTAGCTATTGCTGCAAAAGTGCTGAATAACTCAGCTTAAAACAATGCACATGTATTTTCTTCCTCTCTATTCTGTGAGTCACCAGGAGCATTCCTGTTTTAGGGTATGGGTGGGTCAACTGGGTTGGCTTCAGGCTTCTGGCCAGGGTCTGGCTCACTCCACTGGTCCATTCTGAGCCCAGGCTGAAGAGACATCAGCGATAGAGGGCATGTCTGTCTCATAATGGTTTAAGAAGCAAAAGAGAGAAGCCAGAGCACCTAGGCACATTAAGGTACCTTGTTTATGTCATACTTACTAATATTTCCTTGGCCAAAGTAAGTCATTTGGCCACATCCAATATCAATGGTTTCAAGAATACTTTTTATCATGCTAATGGTAGATATAACAAAGTCAGGGGCAAAAAAAGATTTAGTCAGGGGCAAAAAAAGGTAGAAAGTGAGGACAATGATCCAGTCTACCAAAGTAAGGACATTAGAATATTCCAGATGTTATGGTTACTGTGGAGCGATACATGCTTTCACATATTGTCATCTCTCTTCAGAAATATAATGCTGAGATTTTTTTTCCTAGAAAATGACTGTGAGGAAAGTGTGGAAAGTAGAGTGCACATTTGTAACACAAAGGGAGACCATCTTCAGTTGAAAGTAACAACATTTTAGCCCTTTCTAATGACTCTTTTGTGCAAATGAAGGCCTCCTAAAATTGATGAAGATGATGATTATAATATTGTTTATAATAATCTAGAATAAGAATTCACATAAGTAAAAGAAGAAAATTACATTTTTATGTGCTACCATAATTATATGTGTGGAATTTTTTTTTTTTTTTTGGAAGCCTCTTGGATAAGAAACATTAGAATACTAGGGGAAATAATTACGTTAATTATTTCGTATATGGTTCAAATTTATATAGTTGAATTAGTTAATCCTGTATCATATATTATACATGGGGAAGAATTGGGGAAGTTTTCTTTCATGATCTCACTTGTTCTATCAGCATAGTGTCTTGGCTCTGCCTTTAAAATATGTTTAGACTCTACTTACTGCCACCTTATTGCCATAACTTGGTTCAAGTTGTCATTGTCTTTCATCCTGGTGATTTAAATAGTCTCCTAACTGCCATCCCTATTTCCACCCTTGACCCCTTCAGTCTGTTCTTGGCACAGTAACCTGAGGAAACTTGGTTAGATATAAATTAAACCACAGAACTCTCTGAAGACTGCACATCACACCCAAATAAAAGCCAATTATTTTATCATTGGTTTCCAGATGCTCCCTTGTAGCCCCATTGTTACCTCCCTCACACCATCTTCTCTCAGTCAACCTGCTTTTCTCCCTCTGAAGCAGACCTGTGACCCCTGTGCTCATCTCTTGTGATGCTGGGTGTGTTCCCTCCTTGGGGTCCTGTGGTTTGCTGGACATGCTATTCCCACGATTAATTCCTTTACTACCTACACTTTCTGCTAGGATATTACTACAACTCAGTCAGGCCTTTTTCTACTACATTACTTAAAATAGCAACACATTCTTCCCACCAATATGCCCAAATCATCCTCTCTGATTTTTTAATTCTCCCAGAACATTTATCACCTTCCAACATACTATATAATTTACTTATTTCTTTTTCTGTCTATTTCTTCAAAATATAATGCAGACTTGAAAAGGGTATTTTTGTTTTTTTTAATGATACTGTCCAATGCTTAGAACTATAGTTGAAATAAGGTAGGTGCTTCATTAATAACTGTTGAATAAATAAACAATATAGTTTATAGGAATATAGTGATAATATCAGGAGAGAAAAAACTGACAACTAAGATTATCTTATTTGTATTAAAATGTTAATATAAAACATTGTCTCAGCAATTGTTACATATAGCACTCTTCACTTTGAAATTGTGTGTATGCAGGAACAGAAAACCAAACACCGCATGTTCTCACTCATAAGCAGGAGTTGAACAATGAGAACACATGGACACAGGGAGGGGGACAACACACACTGGGGCCAGTCGAGGAATGGGGTAAGAGGGGAGGGAAAGCATTAGGACAAATGCCTAATGCATGCAGGGCTTAAAACCTCAATAATGGGTTGATAGGTGCAGCAAACCACCATGGCACATGTATACCTATGTAGCAAACCTACATGTTCTGCCCTTGTATCCCGGAACTTAAGTGAAAAAAAAAAGAAAGAGAGAAAAGATCATGGGCAGATGTGCTCTGCTACAAGGGTTTGTGATAATGAAAAAAAAAAATAAATGAATAAACAAAGATTTCTTGCCCTGAAAAAAAAAAGAAATAGTACATATGTTTTATTACTTTATTTCAACAATTAAAGACTATCTTGCATATAAATATACACATATATGTGAGTGTTTATGTATAGTTATACATACAGAGTCATGCACCAGTTAACAATGTTTTGGTCAGTGATAGGCCACATATATGACAGTGGTTCTGGAAGATTATAACACTGTATTATTACTGTACCTTTTCTGTATTTCAATATGTTTAGATTCATAAATTTTTATGATTGTGTTACAATTGCCTACATTATTCAATACAGGAGCATGCTGTGCAGATTTGTAGCCTAGGAGACATAGACTATACCATACAGCCTAAGTGTGTAATAGGCTATAACATCTAGGTTTGTGTTAGTACATTCTGTGATGTTCCCATAATTACAAAATTGCCTATGGATGTATTTATGCATTTCCCAGAATGTATTCCCATTGTTAAGCAACGTATTACTGCATAATGTTAAAATTTTCTTATTGTAATGTTGAATGTTGAAACATAAAATATTTCTTAAGGAAAAATAAAACCAATTAACATAATAGATGGCCATTTTAATCTTCATGATTTAATCATTCATTCAGTGCTGATTATAGCACATATACAATAACCAATAATAAATACAAGATACATAAATCAATGGATCAGAACAGATAGTCCAGAAATTGACTGGAACCTATACAGCCAATTGATTTCAGACAAAGATGCAAGCACAATTCAATTCAGTGAAGAAACAATAATTTTTAAAATAAATAGTGTTGAAATAATTTGATATTAATGTTCCAGAAAAGAAACCTTAAGATAGATACCTCACATCTACAAAAAATAACTAAAAAGATTCATATAATTTAATATAACATATAAAAATATAAATTTCTAAAGGAAATCATAAGAGAAAAATATTTGTGACTTTAAGTTAGGCAAAGAACTCTTAGGTAACAAATTATCATGAGAATTGGTAAAATAAATGCTAAATTGGTCTTTACCAAAGTTAAAAACTTCTAATTTTTAAAAGACACTAACAGTAAGAGAATTAAAGACTAGCCACAAACCAGGAAAAAAAAATTGCAAATCAGACATCTAAAAGAGGACTGAATTTAGCACATATAAAGAACCCTTAACTCTCAACAATTAGAAAACAAAGCTTACAGTTCAAAAAACAGACAAAAATGTAAGCAACACTTTAGCAAAAAAATGCAAATGACAAACACGTGAAAAGATGTTTGACATTTTTAGTGACTGGAGTAATAAAATTACCTCCATAATAAAATATTATGGCATACTTATTACAATGTCCAAAATAAAACATCTGATCATAGCAAGTTGGTGAAGATTTAGATAATTGGAACTCAGATACTGCTACTGGAAATGAAAGTATAACAATAACTTTAGAAACAATTTGGACATTCTTAAAATGTTAAAAATACACCTGTAATATCACCGAACCATTCCTCTCGCAGTATTTTTGAAAGTAAACTTCTGTACAAAAGGTTGCACATGAATGTTCATAGCAGTTTTATGTGTAATAGCCAAAAAGTGGAAACAAACAAAATGTTCATAAGCAAGTAAATAGATAAACAAATGACAATATGTTCATGCAATGAAATACTAGTTAGCAATAAAAATTATTTAACTTTTGATACCTGTAATAATGTGGATGAATCTCAAAATAATTGTTGTGAGTGAAAGAAGCTAGACCCCTCTTCCCAGAAGTACATACCAGATGATTACATTTTTATGAAATTTTGGAAAATACAAAGTAATATATAGTAAAAAAGCAGATTAGAGGTTGTCAGGGGATATAAGATAGCAGGAAAATATGGAAGGAAGGAATTACACAGAATTGTAAGGAAATTTTTGGCTGTGTTTTATGTGTTCACCATTCCAATTGTGTTGGCAGTTTGACAGGTATGTTAAAACTGATCTAATTATAAATTGAAATATATGCCATTACTATATACTAATCATATCTCAATAAGGCTGTTAATTTTAAAAAATTTAGGCGACATGATAATTGTACACGTTTATGGGATATAGAGTGATATTTTAATACATGCATACAATGTGTAATGATCAAATCGGAGTAATTAACGCATGCATCACCTCAAACATTTATCTTTTCTTTATGTTGAGAACATTCAAAATTCTCTCTTCTAGCTTTCTAAAAATATACAACAAATTGTTGTTAACTATATTCACCCAACGATGCTATAGAGAGCCCTAGAATATATTCCTTCTATCTAGCTCTAATTTTGTATACATTAACCAACCTGTCCCTGTCCTTTCCTCTCCTCTTCACTTCCCAGCCCCTAATAACCACAATCATACTCTCTACTATGAGCTCAGCATTTTTTAGCTCCCAAATTTGAGTGAGAACATGGGATATTTATCTTTCTGTGTCTGACTCATTTCATTTAACAAACGTCTTTCGGGCCCATCCATGATGCCAGGAATGACAAAACGTCATTGTCTTTTATGGCTGAATAGTGTTCCATTGTGTATATATACCACATTTTTTAATGCATTTTATTTATTTATTTATTTATTATTTTTTGAGACGGAGTCTTGCTCTGTCACCTAAGCTAGAGTGCAGTGGCACGATGTCGACTCACTGCAACCTCCGCCTCCCAGGTTCAATTGATTCTCCTGCCTCAGCCTCCCGAGTAGCTGGGATTACAGGTGCCCGCCACTGTGCCTGGCTAATTTTTGTATTTTTAGTAGAGATGGGATTTCACCATCTTGGCCAGTATCCATTTATTTTTTAAGGACACTTAGGATGATTCCATATCTTGGCTCTTGTGACTGGTGCTGCGGTAAGCATGGGGTTGCATACATCTCTTCACTATACTGAATTCCTTTCCTTTGGATAAATACCCACTAGTGGGGTTGCTAATTTTTTAAATAAAATTAAAGGAAAATAAAATCAATGGCCATGATCAATGCTAATCTGAACCTTCTTTATTTCACAACTTAATTTAACCAATTATAAGTTCTATTATTTGTAGTCTATACCTGGTAATGACAATATATTGTGGGAATTTTTTTCTTCCAACATAGTAATAGTTTTCAGAACACCTTATTAATAAACAAAAGACAGTAACATGGCAAATGATTTTTTAAGTTATTAAACTATAATCTCCTTCTTTCTACTTGTACCACTTGAACCAGTTAATTTAATAGTTTTTGACAGTTCCAGTATGAAAAAGGCTATTTTCTTTTCAGGGAACAAACAAATTTGCAATACATTTTTAAAACTGTTGTTGTATTTTAAGGATTATTAAAACTCTTTGAACTAGTTGGTAGTGATGATCAATAGAAGACAAAAAAAATTACATGCTCTCCAATCAGTTTGCTGTAAAAATAGTTTTCATAGCACAAATATGAAACTTCTGATTTTTTTATTATCATGTAAAAGATTACTAGCAGATAAATTCAAAGGAGAAATGAAATATAATGCTAATATATTGCTGATTACTTGTTGCTAGTATAATTTATTGCTAATACCATGCAAGTGTAGAGAAAAGTCATAATAATATTAGAAAATGTATCTTATTAAGGTAGACACCAATCATTTTATTAAAGCTTAATAGAGTATGTACCCATTAACCAAGAAAACCAACAACTAGAAAGACAGAATTTTTTTATCCAATAACATTTTCTAGTTTATTTTAATTTTACTCCACAAATGTATTTCATATAATCAAATTTCAAGCTGTGTCCAAGAGTCAATAACAATTCAGTTTTATTAGCTTAACCTTTTACTCCTAAATGTTATACAAGTATAATTATTTGTTGATTAATTTAAATCAATGACACACTTTAAGTAATGTCTGAGCACTTGTATATTCTGAAGAGGTTCAGAATTATGCAGCTAGGAAGAGCCTTAAAGTTATAATTCTGATGTCAAGTGCATGTAATTTTATTCTAGTTTTTTGAACACTGTTAATCCATGTATGATATATTTGACAAATGTCAATTACAAGAATGTTCAATTAACCAAAAGACCCAATTTTCTGATTATTTTTGGGTAAATGGGTGCTTGCTAAAATTTCTGTTAAGAAATAATTGACATAAATGTAACTTTTCTTATTTACATACCCCTGCCTAATGAAAATTGAAGATCTTTGACCTGAATTCTATCTTTTGATAGAATGAGTTGATAAGTAAGGTATTTTCCCCTGAAATGTGTATCTTGAGAGTTGAAATATAGAGTTCTAGCAAACGCAGGATTTACAATATGGATTTTTACATTACATTTATTCATTAGTTGGTAATGCTCTACTGATTTTCAATGCATATTGTGTTAAGCTTTATATTTGCATATTGTACAGATTAAGCTATTGTCTTTCAGAAGGGTAGGAGAAGGGTTTCTTTCATCCTATTTTACTTATGGTTTCTGTCAGCTTAGTTGGCAACTGCCTTTTATTTGCACAGCAGCCATTAGTTTCAGCCTGTAACTTTTTCAAAATTCTTTTTTTTTGAGACAGAGTCTTGCTGTGTCACCCAAGTTGGAGTGCATTGGCACGATCTTGGCACACTGCAACCTCCGCCTCCTGGGTTTAAGTGATTCTCTTGCCTCAGCCTCCTGAGTAGCTGGGATTTCAGGCATGCACCACCACGCCTGGCTAATTTTTGTATTTTTAGTAGAGATGGGTGTTTCACCATGTTGGTCAGGCTGGTCTCGAACTCCTGACCTCTTGATCTGCCTGCCTCAGCCTTTCAAAGTGCTGGGATTATAGGCGTGAGCCACTGCGCCCGGCCCTTTTTCATAATTCTTAAAACCAGCCTAATCATGTGAGTGTTACAGCACCAGCTTGCCAAAGCCCCACTCAGAGTCCGAGCACCAACTATGTAGGGTCTTTTCTAGGGTCTGATAATCTCAATATATTCTCTGTGTTCTTAGCTGCTATTTCCTTCAGTTGTTATCTCTGTGATAATTCAGTTCATATGCATGTGCTTTAACAAACACATTATTAATTTTTTCTATTGAATTTTCTCTCTTGATATATATTGTATGATTTTCTTTGTCTTTACTAGACACACTATGTCCAATTGATGGGTACACTTATATACAACTAAACAAACAAAATTGTCTCCAAAATTCCATCTGTCATATATTTGATATTGGAATGAGCATTATACACCATTATATCGTGCTTGAATCTGTAGAAAAAAATCTGTTTTAGGGATTAAAATGAGTTTAATTATGAATGCTATTGATAAATGTATCTTAATCTCAATTCAATTATTTTTCCTTCTAACGAAGTCTCACCATTACTGTCATGCTCCCTTATACCTCTTCAATCATTTTAAGGATTTCAGGATTTCCACAATATCTATTTTCCCTTTTCTGACCTCATCTCCTACTCTTTCATTTTCGACTTAGCTATATTTGCTCTATTTGATAGCACTTTTCTCCTTGTTATCCTTTCTTCAATTGGATCCCATTGTTGCACACTTGTAGCCTTATTCTCACCTTCCTGGCTTCCTCTTTCTATCTCTTGTTTTCTGATTTCTTTCCATCTACCTAATGTCCAGGTTTTTGTCTCTCTCTTGTGAAATCTATATTTCTATTGTTATAATTTACCTTCATTCTTTTGGAAAACTCATCCAGTCTCAAATGCCATATTACACAAATAATTTGTTGTTGATTTTTGTTTGTTTAGTGACATTCCTGGACTAGTTTATTTAAGGCTTATTCTCCTTGATGTATGGCCACTCAAATCATTGTTCAATGATCTTCTAACTTGGTTATGTCTTCCACCTTTCGTCTTTTGCTGACAGCTCCTGTGTGTGTGTCTACTCTTGCTTTCTATTCTCTAGTACTTTAAAACTCTTTCTTACCTTTAATTCTTGCTGACCTCAACATCAGCCATAATTGAGAGATAAAGCGACTTCACAGACTTTTCCTGGACCCGCTCACAATCCACACAACCTCCTAGATCTCTCTATGTAGGAGCTTTTTAGTGCCCCTCAGGGACACCTGATTCCCCAGACCTTCATTTATAGTTCTTGCTTTTTATTGATCACTAGTTTCACAGCATCAGACGATATGATTTGAATTGTTGCTGTTCATGGTTTTTGACAATGCCTTTAGGTTAAAGCTCTTCTGAGTGAAGAAGACTTAAGGTAGGAAATTATGACAAGTTCTGCAAATTCAATGTTTCCATGGAGCTAAAAGATAGTGAAGTTCGTTGAAGATGAGGTTTTTTGTAGACAGGTTCATTCTGCTTATTCCAGTGGTTCCTCCACTGTTGTTTTTTGCGGCTACAATGGTTGCAAAGTAGCTATTATTTTTGAGGACAGTGCAGAGTTAGGAAGATGGGAATGGAAATGGAGTAAATTAAAATACCACAAAGGTTACTACTCTTACAAAGATTCAACTATTTTTATGGAATAAATGCTTCTTATAGTGTAAAAACAAAAAAAACCCTGTAGTTGTGGAAAACAGTAATTTTGAAAGATCTTTTATTTTGGCATAAAACAGTGTAAATTCATTGTCTCACAGTCCTGGAGACTAGAAGTCCAATGTCAAGGTGTTGGGCGGGCCATACTCTCTTGAAAGGCTCTAGGCTCTAGGCGATAATTTCTTCTTTGTGTCCTCCTAGCTACCAGTGTTTGCTGTAAATCCCCAAAGTTCCTTAGCCTGTAGGTGCTGTCTTCATGATCCCATGGCCTTCTGTGTCTGTCCTTTGTGTCTCCAAATGTCTCTATTTTATAAGGTCACCAGTCGTGTTGGATTAGGGTTTACCCTAATCTAATGTGACCTTATCTTAAATTGATTATACTTGCAGAGACCGTATTTCCAAATAAGGTCACATTTACAGGTACTAGAGGTTAAGATGATAAAAAATGTTTTTACAGAGGACCCAATCCAGCCCACTACCCTCTTTAATTTTTGCAGGATCTAATCTGCAGTTGTGATAAATTTTTTTTTGAAGCACACCTTTAGTTGCATCCTGCAGGTTTGGGGAGGTTGTATTTCCATTATCATTTAGTTCAAAATACAACCTGATTTCAGTTGTGGTTTCTTATTTAGCTTATTAATTTCTTAGAATGTGTTGCTGTTTTAAAACATTTTGGGATTTTTTGGTTATCTTTTTGTGAGTGGTTTTTGGCTGTTGGTGATCAGAGATTATACTCTATTCTTTCATCATTTGAAATTGGTTGGGATTTGCTTTATGCTCCATCCTATAGTCCATCATATGGTCAGTTTGCTAAACGTTTTATGTGTGCTTGGAAAGAATATGAGTTCTGCAGTTGTTGTGTACATATGTGTCGATTAGGTAAATCTTTTTTATATAAGCTTATGTACTAGATTTTCAGTGACCCTTACACCATCATTCCAAAATCCTGCTTTCCAGACCTTATTATGGTTTCCTTAAATAATGATGTATTGAAGGTTTGGGTTATCAAGAGACAGATACCAAAGATATGCACTATCTCCTCATTCCTCATTTTGTTCAATACTAAGCAGTATATATAAATCTTCCATGCTACTTCATGGTTTCTGGTAAAAGTAGTACTTTTCAATGGCTCAAAATTGACATGGCTTATTTAATGGTGGGTGTTTTGCACATATAAACTGATAAGTTTGTATTTAGTTTGTAATAAAGCTTAATTGGGATGATTGGATCTCTGTTTCACTAGCAGAAATTCCATTAGTATGTTTCTATGGAAGAAACTGTGGGCTCTCGATTATGTCACAGGAAAATAGCAGAATTACATCCTATTTCCTGATGTTGCATCTAGATTTCTGGAAAACCTACAAGGGTATTCGTATGATTTTCTAAGAAAGATATACATTAGTCACAATCTGTTAATTGCAATAGCTTCAAATTAAAAGTGAGCAGATTTTCAATATATGCTGTACTTGAGTGTGAAGGCACATTCTGGTCTCGTATAGGGATTTTCCTAATGGTTTTTCATTGATCTAAAAAGATAAAAATTCCCACAGAACTCTAAAGTAGAACCAGATATAGGCCCAGCAGAAAACATGCAACTTACTACTCTGTTTAGGTTTGGTTTACTCTAAACTTATACAGCTCTCAAGATTCACCCAATCTATAGCACCAAGTTAAAAAAATATTTTAAAAAAACTAACTAAATAGGGATATAAGAATACAGATACAACTGGTAATGCAATATATTTATTTTCCTGGAAAAGCTGTTCTTCATACCTCCTAAGGGTGCTAAAGGTTTCTTCACTTTACCTGAACTGATAAAACCAAGGATTCATTCTCTCTTGCCTAGAATACTGGGCTATCCAACTCAGCGGTCTTTCCGCTTCATGCTGCATTCAAGACATCCATCTATTAGATGGGTCAACACGAATGGCTGAAACATTTTTAAGAATAATTTGCCAGTGGTCTCCCTACTTAGGAGAAACCATGCAATTCTGGAGGCATATTTTTTCCAAGAGTTTGTGATTATATAATAGGTACAATTCTTTTTTTAAAATATACCAAGCTGAAACTACATTGCCTATCTTATAGTCATTTTCCCAAAAATCACATTTTTAAAAAATGTGCATTAATGATATGTTCCCCATCTTATTAAAAATTTCTTCTATGGCTTTTTATCATATTACAATTATAATTCCAACTACTCTCAGTGATTTATAAAACCTCTCATTATCCAACCTCTGACCACGTACGTCCTACCACTTTCTACCATACTAACTCTACTACATGTGCCAAGTTGTCTGTCTTGGTGCTCACAGACATACCAAGCTAATGCATGCTTTTGCTTTCACTGCTCCCCGATTGGCACATTCCTCTGCAGTAGCTTTATGTGGTTTATCACTTCACCTCATTTAGGTTTCTGCTCAAATTTCACTTTCTCTTAGTGATTCCCCAGCCATCCTATCTATAAATAGTAATTTATGTAAAAAGAAAATGGATAAAACTGGGTGCTCAGATAAAGATTTACTTGGTTTGTGAGGGAATATTCCTTGAATGTAGAGTGAGGTAATATTAAACCTGAGAAATAAATGACAAGAAGGAGTCAGCTTTGTGAAAATAGATTATAAATACTGTTTCAGAAGAAGATAGGCTGAAAAATAGGTGATTGCCATAGACCTTGACAGCACGGATCTTTTCTCATACTATTAATTCTATCTAAAATGTCCCTCTTTTAGGCTTGTCTATTTCTTATCCCTATTTTGAAATCCAACTTAAATGTCATCTCTCATCTGGAGCCTTCCATAGCCTTTTTCCCAAAAGGTCTATGCTTCCCTATGCCTCTGTATCCTATATTTTATTGTGTATAAAATGCTTAAGTGGTGCAGTCATGTGGAGTGGTATATGTCTAATGAAGTCATATGGAAAGTTGAATGACTCTTATGTTTACTGATCAAAAATGGATTTATTTTTATGCTCAAAGTGACAGAACAACTTTCTTGCACTAAAAAATTATGAAACATCCTCTTCATATATTGTTAAAAATGAAATAAATCATTCAGTAAGTTAGGAGAGTTCAACAGTGCTCTGATCTATCCCAAGACAATAACTTATATGCTTGTGTGTGTGTGTATGTGTGTGTGAAAGTCTGCATGTGTGTGTGTAAACAGAGAGCCCATAAAGTCTGAAAATATTATATGAACTAGACTGTATTATTATATATCATTTCATCAGATTTTATAATCAAATTGTACAAAAAAAATTCTAAATTCTAAAGTTCTATTGGCACCATAAATATAATTTATTTCAAAGAAGTGTGTGTGTGCCAGGGGTTTAGGGCATGTGTGGCAGACATGTTGTGTGGCTTTGCTAGTATCTTGAACTTAGTCAGCCTATTGGGTAACCTAACACAGTGCTAGTGCTAATCATGGCAGACGTTAACAGATACACAAAGAAAATGAAGACGCAGGGCAAAGCAATTGGAGGTAAATTTCTGTGGGATAATAAGTAAAACAGTCAAACAGTATTTTTAGTTTTTCATTATAGCAACCTTCTAGAGGAAGAAGTTAAAACTAAAATTTCAGCATTTTATCATACATGCAAAGCCTAAAAAAAAGCTTTTTGAAGAAAAATTAAAAGGACATGAGATGAAGATGTAGTCAAATCTAGTTCGTATGTTGTAAATAAAGAACAGCATGGAAAACAAAAGTATAGCAATTGAAATGTAGGATGATGGGGAAGTTCAGAGCAGAGCAGGATAGAGATATTTTTTTCTTAGAATACTAATTTCAAAGGCTTACCAGTTTCTTAAAGAGGAAGAACTTGAACTTTATGTAAAAAGAATTCTTGCAAATACTATTTTATATTTTATATATATTTGTTCTTAAATTTACATGCAGTAGTATGTGAAGTCTTATCTAGTGTTTTAAGTTCACAAAGTAAAAAAAAAAATCAAAAAACAAAAATAAATGCTAGTGGAGAGAAAAAGGAAGATAAGGTTCTTACTATTGAAGTAAACTATCCTCTTTACCATTTACTAATTTTCTAATACTCCCAACTGCAGTTCAGGACTAATATGGAAATGTTATTTATACATATGGGCTTTCTATATAAAGATTTTAAGACACTTGCTTTGGCTTTTAATTTGGGCTGCCTGGATTCCAATTCATGTCTTAGCTATGTGACACAGTACAAATAATTTATGTTCTACAATTGTCACTTTCCCGACATTTAAAGGGTGAGTATCTGAAGTACCTGAAATCTCATGGTGTGATTGTGAGGACCAAATGATATACTTGATATATAGTATTCCACAGTGCATGGCACTTGGCAAATTTTGAAAGTTGTATTTATCTTTATTATTATCACGTTTTCATGCTACTTATTGATATATAAAATAAGTTCCTATTTTCAATCCAACTAAGAGAATAAACAAGAATGTTAACTAATGTATGAAATATCAATCTAAGATATTGAAGGAAAATTTTCTGATCTTTATTTACATTTATAACCACAGTGCTTTAAACAATACCTTGCACTCAGTAAACGTTTGCTCAACTGGAAACAATTTAACAAAGCTCTATTTCCATTGCTTATTAATATAATTGTGTGTCTAAATATGTGGGGTTTTTCTTGGAAAGCCAAATTTTTCTTTCCAAAAAACAATCTTCCTATACTGTTCAGATTTTTGTTTGCTCTAAATCTAAATTTAATTGGTCCTAATAGAATCTTATACATTCTTTAGAGTAGCTTTGGATTTAACGCATATGCCATGCAATTTTTATGCAAAGAAGAATTTTCTTTAATATTTTGAACGTTATACACCTGTTTTTCATGTTTACGTGAAGAATGTAAGAGGAAAAACTTTATGCCAATGGCTAATCATCAAAATTTTAGAGGTTGTGTTTCAGTGTTCATCAATACTATAATTACTTTAGAAACAATTTCCTATTTCTTTTGCTTTTATAAATCGGCATTAAAAATTAAAACTAAGAATTGAATTGTTAATTTTAAAAGGAAAGCAAAATTTTATTTGTAAACAAATTTTGAATTTATTTAAAATTACTAAAAATATTTCATATGAAACCATAGATTACGTGTTAAATTGTGAATTCCCCTGAAATATCTTGGATTTCTTATCCCAAGTACCTCATATTGTGAACCTATTTGGTGATAGTATCTTTATAGAAATAGTCAGTTAAAATGAGGTCATTAGGGTGGTCCCTAGGTCCCCAATGCAATATGACTCTTGTCTTTTTTAAAAGGGAAACATTTGGACACAGGGATAGACAGGGAGAACCCCACATGGACATGAAAGCAGAGATCAGGGTGATGCACCTATAAGCCAAGGAACACCAAAGATTCCCATGAAATCACCAGAATGAGGCATAAAACAAATCCTAACACCTTCAGAGGAAGCAAGGCCCTGCTGACACTTTGATCTCAGACTTGTAGCCTCTAGAACTGTAAACAGAGCAATACATTTATATTTCTTAAGCCATCCAGGTTGTGGTATTTTGTTATGGCAGCCCCAGGAAATTAATATCCTATCCACTTGGTGCTGCATCCAGACCACTAGATGATTTAATGAACAGGAATGACTGTAACTATTTTAGGAATAAATTTACTAATTATCTCCTTAATCAGGAGAAATCAAATGACTATTGTAAGAACATACTTTTTTAAGAGTTGGTAAGTACATAATTTTATGTCTTTTATGTGAGCTCACAATCTTGAATTAACTAGTCTAAATTCTGTATTCATACATTATATGATGTAACATCATATAATCCCTATTTTTTAATAATTTCTCATCTGTAATCCCTAGGAACAGGTAAAGTGAGACAGCTTTGGTTATCATGAAGCCTGTTGCAAGAAATATCAATCTCCATGTCCAAATTAATGCCATGCTGATTAATGATAGCCTTAACTGTAAAATGGTGGCTCATTTCTGCAAAATGCTATTAAGTAAAGATCAAATTATCTGACATTTTAATGAAACTGAGGCTGGATAATCATCGATATTATTTCAAATTCAGAACTTCCTTTATATAAATATATATAAATAAATTATATATGTATATATAATGATATTCCAGTGTTTTAATATAAGTATTTGTGGGCAAGGGTTTGTTGTTTTCTATAAGACTATGATCAAGAATCATTCATTTTCATCAGTAATCATTTGGTTTTTTATTAGTAAACATCTGATCCCACAAAAGAATGTTCAAATGCATCACTACATTCTAAAAATTAAAAAAGGTATACATGTATAGGTCAGTCAGGTGAAAAAAAGTAAAGTATTACTCATACTGTAAGCACTAACTCACTTTCTGCTCTTTCTGATTGTCCTCTGCAAAGCCCCAGAGGTAAATATTACATTAAATTTCATAGTGATAGTTCCATTACCTTCCATTAGAGTTTTGCCACTTTTATATATAAGTAATCATTTATCCTGTTTTGAATATTCCATAGCAGCGTATGCATTCTTTGTGGACTTGCTCATTCAGTGTTAAGTTTTTGTGATTTATCTATGTTAATGCATGTGGTGGTTACTTAATTTCCATTGCTGTCCAATACATTAAAGCATATATATACTGCCATTTCCTTTTAATGAACATGTGAATTAGTTCCTTTTGTTTTTTGTTATTATGAACAATGCTACTATGAACACTTTAGGATGTGTATTTTGGCACATATATGTAAAACTTTGGATATATGCCTTGGAGTAGATTCAAGTCATTTTGTATGCATATGTTTTAATTTGACTAGGGGAAGTCTATTTTTCAAAATAGTTGCATCAATTTACACTTCAAGTATAAATGGATGAGTGTTCCCATTGCTCCCTATT
Organism: Symphalangus syndactylus; assembly: GCF_028878055.3. Lineage (NCBI taxonomy): Eukaryota > Metazoa > Chordata > Mammalia > Primates > Hylobatidae > Symphalangus > Symphalangus syndactylus. The sequence continues at coordinate 106,508,896 of NC_072426.2, read as the reverse complement.
TTTGTCTATATTAGAACGGATTCACTTTTTTATATTTATCCCTAACGATTACATTTCCAAGAAGATAAAAGCTTCTCCTAAAAGGGAAGTTTTGCGGAGGTGACATTTATGTTTGGCCTCTATAATATGATAGCATTAGATTACCAGAGCTAGCACAAAAGAGGATTAGAGTTAAAAGAACATCACCACTTAATTAAAGAAGTCACAAACAGGGTTGGGAGCAAAACTGTTTGGAAAATTGGATAGCTAAAAATAGCAATCTCGGTGTGGCAACATTAGAAAGACAGGTCATTTCCTCCTTCTTAAAAAATTTGAAAGCCTTAAAAAATTTTATTATTCATTTGTATTTTTTTGTGAAATGCAAGTAATGAGCTGCAAATATATTTTTTTCATTTTGTAGCTTATCTTTATAAACTCCATATAGAGTTTTTGATAAACAGGTAATTTTAATATACAAATTATAAATATTTCTCTTTTTGCTTAAACATGTTGTTTTCTAAAAGAAATTCATACTTTCATCTCAAAAAGCCCACTTTTTTAAAGTTCTTCCTTTGACATTTATATCCACAATTCACTTTGAACTATTTTTTTCAAATATTTAAAGTTTAAAGAGGAAAAATTACATTTTTTCCAAATGTATAATTGTATTGGTCTTGGATTGCTATAACAGAATAACATAAACTGCATGGTTTAAACAACAGAAATTATTTTCACAGCTCTGAAGCATGAAAATCTAAGATCAGGTTTCTGGCTGATTCAGTTCTGTGGTCACCTTCATCTAAATCTAATTACCTCCCAAAAGCCTCATCTCCACACATCATCACATTGAGGATTAGGACTTCAACATATAAATTTTGGGGAGGAGGACACAACATTCAATCCATAATAATAAACAATTATTCATACATAAATTATTGAATAGGCCATTCTTTGTTTTCTTCAACTGCAATACTCATGCTTGTCATTAATAATGATTACACATATGCATTGATTGAATTGGTCATTTTCTATTACTCTATATCTACAATAAATCATATTGCCATAGTTATGCTAGGCTTTAATAAGCTCTGATACCTAATGGGGTAGGTTCCCTCAACAACTTGGACACTAGTATGTAGGTCTTATTGCCCTACAATTTTTACTACTAATGTTACATCGGTTTTAAGTTATATTTTTAAACATTGGGATTCTAATTGGGATTGTACTGAATTCATAGATCAAATTAAATATTTTTAAAAATCTTTAAAATACGGACATTTTTAGTCTAAGAACAACAAAATTTGTCAATTTTTTAGCATGTTTTAATAAAATGTAATAATTCTCCTACGAAAACTTTGAATATAGTTTATTTCTGGCTACTTAATATTGTGATTGTCAATGCTATCTTTTTTTGGCATTTAAATAGTTTTAAAATCTTTTTAGGTCAAAAATTACCATAATTTTATGCTTATGGCAGATTTCAAAGACAGACTTGAAGCAGAAAATCTTTAAGGGACCCTTGCATAGCCAGAAGTCCTTTTCAGGCTGATGTACATAAAATATTTAATAGCCAGGGCAGTGGAAGATCTGATGAGTGAGAGGAGCTCCCAAGGCCTGGAAAGGTAACTTTGTAAGCTTATTCCTGGGGTCTCGTGGCTGTGTACCTGCAGCTAGCTGTAATCAGTAGTGGCTATGGAGGATCTGGGGTATCAGGTAGGTGTCCAGCTCCTGGCACTGGTAGAGTGCTATGCTGCTATCTTTTTTAAAATGCAGGAATTTATTGTCGGTAGATAGAAATGCATTGTATATAAACCTCCTATACAACAAACTGTGCTTCTAAAGTCCTAATACCAGTGTTTATTCCTTTGTGTTTTTAGTATAAATTTGATATATGTGAATAAATAGGATTTTATCTTCCCTTCCAATTTTTATGCTTTTTATTTCATATTCTTTTACCTCAGAATTTAGAACCTCTGGTGAGTATTAAATAGTATTGGTGAAAAATGATCCTTATGTAAAGATAATATTTCATCATTTCATCAAGAGTAATATTTGTCTTAAAACTTTGGTAGATAATATCTGTTCATATAATGAAACTATCAATCATTCATAATTTGCCATGAGATTTTTTTTTTAATCTTCGAGCGGATTTTGAATTTTGCCAGTCATTGTTTAGCAACTATTGAAAGTTTTGTTTATGGTGAATAATAATGCTAAATTTTAAAATAATTTGAGATATTCTTCTTACATAAGAACAATTTGGTCAATATATATTATTTTAATATGCATTATTGAGATTTTTTTTTAATGTACACATGAATTTAAGTGAATACTTTGCATAATTTTGGCAAATGTAAGCACTTGTTGAATATAACAGCAACCAAGACATAGAAAATTTTCAACACCTAAGAAACATCTCCTGTGCTCTTTTCCAATAAATCATTCCCACACTTCTCACCTCAAGCAACTATTAATATGATTTCTATTAATATGAATTATTGTTGTCTGTTATAGAACTTGCCTATTGTAGAATAGGGTCATAAAATTGTCTTCTTTATTGCACAGATTCTTATGCTCAGCATAAAGATTTTCAAGTCAATTCATGCAGCTGGGGACACCTGGAATTCCTTCATTGTATTACTGCCTAGTATATCATTATATTAATACCTCATCTATCTTTATCCATTCTCTTGTTGATGAATAATTGGTTTGTTTCCAGCTTTGTTTATTATGAACATTGAGCATTGTGCTATGAGCATTGCATACATGTATTTTGTGATGTATATTTTTATTTTTCATGAATGAATATTTAGGAGTGGAACTTCTTATGGTTAATTATATACTTTACTCCATAAAACTCTTTGCCAAAGTGTTTGTATAACTTCACATATCCATGAAGAGTGTATTTGATGTCCAATTGTTCCATATATTAATTAGCAATTGGCATGTTAAGTCTTTAATATTAAACCTTCTAGTTGGGGTGAGGTGAAATCTCATTATGTTTTAAATTTAAACTTACCTCACAAATAAGGTGTTGAACGTTTTTTTATGGTCACTTTGTATAAGAAAGTTTCTATTCAAGTCTTTTATCCATTTTTATTGGGCGTTTCACCTTTACCAAATTTGAAGAGTTCTTTATGTATTCTGTAAATAATTTATTTTTCAGTTTAATATTTTGGATATGTTGTCTTTTTAATCTTTTTTATTACTGTCTTTTTATTTTCAAAAATTTTAATTTTAATAAAGTCTAACTTATTTTCTTTTATTTCGGCATTACTAATTTTCTATTCTAAGAAATCTTTCCCTAAACCAAGGATGCAGATATTATATTCTCCACTTTCTAGATTTTAGAAGTTGTGTAGTTTCATATAGGCAGCTTTACTTTCAAGACATTTTTTCCCTATGAATATAACGTTTACATTTTTTCCCTATGAATATAACCATGTGAATAATTTTATATGGTTAATATTCCTAAGTTTTATTCACATATTTATCACTTTCCTAAAATATCTTCTCTTCAGATATTTTCAGCTGCTTATTGTTTTTGCTGATTTTAATTTACTGTGTTTTGTGTACTTTTTGTGTCCTTTTGTGTTTTATGGCATTTGATTTTGCCCTAATCATGTTCCTTGGAACTTTTTCTGAGAAAATTTTTTAAAGGTAGGGCTTACTTTGTTTCTGCAGGTCAATTCATCAGACCTTTCATCAATGAGCTTTTTCCTTCTGACTAGAGGGCATTCCTTGGATTTTCTTTTATTGATAAATGGGATTTTTATTGTCTGAAAATGTCTTTATTTTACTTTTGCCCTTGAAAAACAGTTTTTATGGAATACAATTCTGGGTTAATTGTGTTTTAGCTTATCAACTTAAAAAAAGTCACTTTTTCTAAATTATTGCTATTGAGAAGTTTGTTGTTTAATTATTATTTCTGTTTGGTTTCTAGTTTTTTTGTTGTCTTTTTATACTGTAGATACAGGTGTAATTACTTTTTCTATTCTCTAGTTAGTATTGTAGGGCTTTATGAATCTGTGAATGTCTTTAATTAATTCATTAAGAATCTCATTTCTACTTTTTTTTAAACACTGAGTAGAATTTTACATTCTCATTACCTATTTCTTGATCTTTGTTTTTTCATACCTACTGTCTTTTATAACTTTTATTTTTTTTATGGAAAATTTCTTCAGAAATCTATTTTAGTTAACTGATTTTCTCTTCAACTAAGTCTATTAAGCTATAAATTTTGTCACTGATTTTAAATATTTCAACAATTATATTTTTCATTTCTAGATATCCTTTTGGTTTATTATAAAATTTTATTTGCTTTTCCTTATTTTTAGTTCTGTTCATACTTTCATATTTTTAATTTTTTAAAACGTATTAGCCAACATTTAAAATTTTTTTTTCTGCAAATTTTGTTACCTGAAATCTTCTCTTCAGGTATTTTCAGCTTCTTGATTTTAATTCACTGTGTGTGTTGTTTTGGGTCTCTTTTGTGTTTTGTGGCATTTGATTTTGCACTGATTGTATTCCTTGATACTTTTTCTGAACAAATTTTTAGAAGCTAGGGCTTGATTGTTTCTACAGGTTAATTTATTTTTCAAGAGTGATTAATGGTACTACCAATCTGAAATTATTTTATATTAATCTACTTGAAGTATTTCAACTGCTCTGTGGCAAGTCAGTGATTCCAGCCATGTCAGCGTTTGAGGTAGTATGAATTCTCAGGGGGAATTCACCCCCTCTATTCTTTAGTGCCACAGTTGAAATAAGTGAGTTTCTGTCCTATTCCTTTTGTTTACAGATTTTTTTTAAACTATTTTACCTCTATAATGAGATACTTTTGTCTTCCAACTTAACTAAGATGTCTTATTATACTTTCCACATTGGGTAGAGTCTAGGTTTTATATTTTGTCCTTCTTTTAGTATGTACAAAGTAGTTCAGTATTCCAGGAGTTTGAGAGAAACTGATGCTGAAAAGCAACTTTGGTGTTCTTTTAATACCTTTTAAGATCTCTGCCTATTCTTTGATTTGGAATCATAGGTTACTCTCTACTGTTGACTCAGAAAGTTTTGAAAAAGAGTACTAAAATGTTTCATTCCTTACAGTAATTTCATTTTAAACAATGAGAATCCTGTAAATCTGCTCTATATGATAAATGGCTATGGGCTCATTTTAAATCATCTGAAGTAAAATAATTTAAACTTGTTCATATAAATTTTGGTTATCAGGATTATCAGAAAAATAATGTGTACTTTTCTACAAAATAACTGTTTAATACATAAATGCTATCCAATGTTAAAAATACAATCTGAAATCATATATTTTATTTTAAAAATAAAATCTTGGAAAATATTTAATAGTTAAAGATACATAGCAGTAACTTTATTAGAAGATTGAGTTGGAGCATATTTAAATAGTTTATTTCTCAAATTAGTAACTTTAATTGATATTTATGAATCAAAGACTATGTAAATAAATGCTAGCTAACAATTACTCTGTACCTTGTATTATGTTGTTACAGGATCACTGGGATGTCACCTTGCCAGCCATAAACATCTGTGGCCAGTGGCATCTTTGCCTGATTTTTGCTCTGGCCCACTGGGCTCATTTTGCCCACTCAGCCTGGCAGGCTGCATTCAGCTCCTGCTACCATCCTGGATCCCACACTTGCTAAGGCTGAGCCAGGTGCACAGCAGCAAGAGATGTGTGAGCGAGTGTAGGGTCCAGCCACTGTGCACAGTCAAGCACACTGGCTGTGAGAGGGTGGGCAGCTCCAGGCATGAGCGTGGGTGCCAGCTCCCTGTGAGGCTGTGACTGCACCAGGCATTCCATAAGCAGCTTCTACAGCTGACACTGGGGAATGCTGTATGGTACCTGGAAGCTTGGAGATGCCAGGAACCACAGAGCCCTAAAGAGGAAGTCACAGCCATGGCTCTGGGAGCTACTAGCTCTGGGCTACCCGAAGAGCTACAGCTCTTCTGTCCTTCTTTCATCTCTCTTTGTTGCCCATAATGTGGTGGGCAAGAGAATAGAACAGCTCAGAGGAGACCTACAGTGGGCAGCTCTTCTCCATAGGTAGGGTGTCTCAATAAGTGTTCAGCTCTCAGCAGAGAGGGTAGTTCTTCTCTTCAGCTGGTCATCTCTTCAGTTCTTCAGCTCTCAGAAGAGAGGGTAGCTCTTCTCTGTCAGGCAGGTCATCCCAATGAGTATCCAGCTCTCAGCAGAGAGGGTAGTTCCTCCCTGCAGCTGGCCATCTCATTATCTCCTGGAGTCTGGCTGAGTCTGGGGCTTTTATAGGCCTCAGAGGGGAGGAAATGCGTGCCGGCCTATTGATAGGCTATGGGCTGCCGAGACCAGCTTGGTCAGGGAGACCCTAATCCAGTGGCACTAGAGGAATTAAAGACACACACACAGAAATATAGAGGTGTGGAGTGGGAAATCAGGGGTCTCACAGCCTTCAGAGCTGAGAGCCTCGAGATTTACCCATGTATTTATTGACAGCAAACCAGTGATAAGCATTGTTTCCATAGATTATAGATTAACTAAAAGTATTCCTTATGGGAAACAAAGGGATGGGCCAAAATAAAGGGATGGGTTTGGCTAGTTATCTGCAGCAGGAGCATGTCCTTCAGGCACAGATTGCTCATGCTATTGTTTATGGTTTAAGAATGCCTTTAAGTGGTTTTCCATCCTGGGCGGGTCAGGTGTTCCTTGCCCTCATTCTGGTAAATCCACAACCTTCCAGCGTCGGCATCATGGCTATCACAAACATGTCACAGTGCTGCATAGACTGCGTTTATGTCCAGTTTTGGGGCCAGTTTACAGCCAGATTTTGGGGGACCTGTTCTCAACAATGGGCCTGCCCGGAAAAGGCACCACAAGTTCCCACTGTGTTCTGCAGGACAGGCAGCTGGGCCCATAGGCTTCAGGCCCTTCTCAGCTTGAAGGAAGGGCTTCACCTGGGACCTGCCACCTTCCACCCAGAAGCCTGTCTGCCTCCTGCCTGCGTTCATAGTGCCTAGGCTGTTTGTACCAAGGGGTGTTTGTAGGCCAGTGCTGAGCTGCCCTCAGCAACCCCTGGCCACCCTCCATGATTGTTGGTGCCCAAAATCCAGAGGGGGCCAAGGTGGCAGGGGGCTGGTGTGTCAGCCCTGCTTTGAGCATGTGCACACTCAGTTGGGTTGCGACAGGACCTGTGGGCTTGGCCTCAACTTTACTCCATGATCAGAGCAGGTGGCTACAGCAGCCAGAGGCCAGGCAGTGGGAGCAGATACCTCCAAGCCTGTGAGGGCAAGACCGGGAGTTCCTGGGCCCCTGGGAGTGCAGAGATGCCTAGGTCCACAGCTGCAACTTGGACAGCTGCAGCCCCACCAAGGAGGGCAGGGGTCCTGCCTGCTCCCAGCTCCTGCCGGCTTTGTAGAGTGCAACACTGCCCTGGGCCCAGCTCTGCCCCAGGGCCCCTCTCTGCCCACCTTCATGTCTGACTGCACTGCTCCCCTGCCTGTGGGCGACTAGGCCTGGCCCCATTGCCGTGGCTCTCTGTGTGGTGGGACAGGTGCAGGTTGCACAGCGGCCCTGTCCAACCCCTCACAAACAAACCTGACACTCCTGGGACCAGCCCTGCGAGTCCTGCCTGCATCTTCGGCCAAGTGCTCACAGGCCCCCAGGATGCAGCAGGAAGCAAGGCTGAGGCCATGGCAGAGGCTCTGGGCCTGGGAGCAGTTCCTTCCCAATCATGCAAGGGTGGGGGAGGTGCAGTAGGCTTCCTCAGAAACATGGGGCACAGGAGACCCACTGCCACCACTGCTGCTTCTGCAGGCACTCCTGCTGCCTCCACTTATGCCTCCCTGCTGCAGCTAGTACGATGGCAGCAGCGGCTTCACATGGCCTGCAGCTGCCATCAATGTTAAGTATTCCACATTAATATCCTCATTTAATTATTATAATATACTTAAGAGGAACAAACCTTCCTTATCCTCATGACACAGATGAAGAAACTAAGGCTAACAAGAGTTAACTGTGGTATGAAAGTTTATAGAGGAGTTATGTAAAAAGCTTGTAATACTCATATCTGTTTTGCTCCATAGAGTGAATGTTTAAATACTACAATATGCCAACTTTGCATATAAGACACTGTGTGAAACATTAAAGGTGATATATGTTTATATTAAGGAAACTATCACCTATTTGTTGATGATATATGTAAAATAAATATTATATTCACTTGTATATATAGGTATATATTTTACATATACTGTATGGTATATTATATAATATTTATGTATAATATATATGAGTATATGTCCATGTATATTAATATTTGTATATATGTTATATATATATGTATCTTTATATATTTATATATTTTTTCTAGGGCTATCATAGCAAATACCACAGACTGGGTGGCTTAAGCTATAACAATGTATTGTCTCACATTTCTGGAAGCTAGATGTCTGAGATCAACGTGTTAGTAGTGTTGGTTTCCTCTGAGGCCTCTCCGCTTGGCTTGTAAATGGCCACCTTCCCCCTGTATCTTGACGTGATCATCCTTCTGTATGTGTATTTGTCTCTAGTCTCCTTTTCTTATAAAGACACCAGTCATACTGGTTTAAGCCTATCCATATGATCTCAAATTTAATTTAATTTCCTCTTTATAGTCTCCATCTTCACCACAGTCACACTGTGAGGTACTGGCAATTAAGACTTCAATATATGAATGTGGGAGACACAATTCAGTCCATAACTATTTATGTGGATATATGCATACTCATAAAGTGCAATAAATAGTATCAAAATGTATAATTATAAATGATTAACACTCTATACATGCAATTCCTTCTAAGAAGGAATGATTGATAATTTTAAACTGTGGCTTTGAAGAAGGCTTTACGGAGGAGGTAGATTGAGACTGGACATAAGAGGTGTTAGTGGCTGTGATGGAAGGGAGAGACATCTGTGCTGGGAGAACTATTTAAATGAGACATTGACATGCGAAAACAGGAGCTGTATTCAGATGACAATGACAATGAATTTAGTGATTTAGCCTGAATAAAAGATTGGTTTGTGACATGACAAGAGGGAAGGGTGATTTGATACGAATTAATGGACAGCTTGAATTCCAGAATGAGAAATGTTTGTTGTTCTGCAGGAAAAGAAAAACTTCACAGTTAAACACCAAAAACGTTTGTTTGTTTTCAGCTGGTTTTACTGTATTCTACTCTGCATCAAAGAAAGGGCTACCCTTACTCCTTTCCTAGGCAAATCACTCCATCTGCACACTCTGAGTTACACCCCTGCTTGCCACCTCTGAAAAGTTCTGACATTAGTTACATTTTCAATCTCCGAATTCTTCAATTTCTACCTTGTCATTTTTTTTTTTTTTTTGTCTTTTAAAAGTCAGTACATCTTCTGGGGAAAAATAAAACAATCTCTTTTGTCTTGGCCTCAGTCTTATAATTTTCCTTGCTTATGAATACACCAAGCTCTTACTTCCCATTTTTTTAACTTCTTTTTTTCACTTCTCTTTCCTCTGCAACCGACTTTATCTCTCATCACTCTATGAATATTAACCTTACCAGGGTCCCCAATTTTCAAATTCCATGACATCTTTTCAGACCTCATGTGGCTCAGTCTACCATCATCATTCAACACAGTTGACAGATATAAGGAAATGCATGGATTTTATAATTAAACACAGAGTACTTAATGAGCTTGATCAATTTTTATAACCTCTAAGAGCCTAAATATAGTAGTGATATCTAAATAGGGCTATTGAGAAAATAAAATGAAGAAATTTATGAAAGGTTTATCACAGTGTGTGATTCAGAATACACATTAAATAAGCAGTAGCTAATATTATCTTAACAGAATTATCACTTCCTGCTGTCTCTAATTTGGGTCTTTTAATGCTTCATTTTAGCTTCAAATTCCTAATATAAGAGCCTCTTCCTACCCTATGCTAATAATTATTAGGAACTTGAGTGTAGAGGAGAAAGATTCCTCATAAGGTTATAAAGCGATGTGGAATGCTAAGACATGAAGAGCAAAGCGGTATTATCATATATATATTTTTTAACCCCACCGAGAAACCGCCATTGTAAGTTGTGTAGGGGCTGCTGTGCTGGGTCTGTTCATGAGTTACAAGTCAGTCATTTAAAATCTTGTACCACAAGGACTATTTCTTCCAAGCTACTGTCTCTAGCACTATGTAGGCAAGAACTCCTAAATATGGGACCCAGTATTTATATGTTAGTCATAGGATCTTTTCCATATGTCCCATCTCTTTTTTCTTCCCTGGTAAAAATCCCTCCCTCTTTATGTCCTCACTCAAGAGCTCTTATTTAATTGTTTTAATCTATAAATTGGAGCCTGGTTAACCATTCAAAAGAGATCGTAAGATAGATGGTAATCTACCGTAAAGTTTAAATGAAATTTCTTCTTCCTCCCTAACATACTCTTAGCCTAATCACATTTAACACACACATTGTTTTAGGGCTCAGGCCTTCTCTTGCTCTATGTGCTTACCATCCTCCTGTCCAAGGACATTTGTTATATTGAATGATCTGACTTCTCTCATCTTTCATATCTCAGCTTCCTTGTCAACACTTTCTATAGCTTCTTTATCAAAGAAAATTTCTTATATTATTTGTTAAGTAAATAACCTTTTGTGGAACTTACCACAATTGTAATTTTGTTCCTATTTCTGTGGTTAGTATTCCCTAAGTTTTATAAAAACAGGGCCTTTGTTCAGTTTAGCCAATCTCATATCCAAAACCTAAGATGTAGCCTTCCACAATAAAGTGATTCTAAATGAAAAAATGAGCTCTAGTTCTTAACAACAAAAGAACTCTTTATCCTACTCAGAAGAGAGTTTTGTCTTTTGAAACACAATGAATGCTCCACCCTCCTAGAGAGCAGTTGAAATGATTTCATTCTCTCTTTGAGTTATCTGAAGGATCCAAATCTCCACTCTTATGAACAGATCTAATGGCTACTTTCTAAAACAGAAACGTTAAATAAAATGCTCTCTGTATGCTTCTCTTTCTCTGTCACTCTCTCTTTTTCTTGTTTTTATGATTTGGTATACAATTAAATAAATAATATATTGGCATGAAAGTTTCTTTCTTTATGTTCTTTAACACTTGCTCCTAGTATTCTTCCCACTTCATTAATTGCTCTATGCCAAACTATTTAACTGGATTTTAAACAAAATTATTAGTATTGCTCTTTTAAATGCTAATATAATCACATTTTTCTGCTGAGTCTATGGTTTCAGTTATGTTTATATGTATTCATGTTTACATGAGTGAATATTAATTTTCTAACGAAATAAAAATAGAGAAAACACATGTACATGCACACACACACAATTCAGTTATCAAATAGAATGTGTGGACAGAATTTCCTTTTTTTAGAGGTAAATAAAAAGCATTTGCTGTGATTATATTTAGAAACCGCAATTAAGCAGTGCTTTGCCAGCACAGTACCTTCTTAGTAGTTTTGGTGTCAGTATCACTGGAGGAATGTAAAATGGGTGAAGACTGAAAATTTCAGTACCAGGGGAAGGAAACAGGTAATGCAGTCGACACAAGCCCAGTTCAGTAAATATGTTTTGACCAGCGTTGGAAAAGATTAGTGTTTGCAATTTCTCAACATAATAATCCATCTCTCATAATAAGCCATATTGTAATAGACGAATACATTGGATTGTAAACCCTACAAATATGGTCCTAACTCTCAACTCTGATTTAATTTTAGACATAGGCATCTGGCAACCTTATACACTTTCTATAGGCTTGGGATCTGTAAGCAACTTGAGATTAATAACATGAACCCATAAACTCCAGAAAATATACCAAGATATATCTTTCCATTCTTACATCTGGCAGTGAGATAAATGATTCCCATGTGTTCTCCTTATGTCTACCATGGCAAAACAAAACATACAAAGATAAATATTTTATCAATGCTACATTTCAAGTGGTGGAAGCCTGATGGAAAATGTTCTAGGAGAACAGGAATGCTGATGATACCTAGAAAAACCCATAAAAGATAGAAAAATTATGGGTCCCCTCTTAACCAGCTTTCTATATTTCTCTATAACTAAAACAGCATTTTCAAAATTTACATTTTCCATGTCAAACATCCACTATTAATAAAAACAAAACCCAACTTCTAGTAGTTTCCCATTGCTCTTTGCATAACATATGCTGTCTTTAACTTGGTCAATACACTGTTGCGTGATTTCATCTCCTTGCCTTTCTCTCCAGTTCTATCTCCCAGCTCCTGCCGGCTTTGTAGAGTGCAACACTGCCCTGGGCCCAGCTCTGCCCCAGGGCCCCTCTCTGCCCACCTCTTCATGTCTGACTGCACTGCTCCCCTGCCTGTGGGCGACTAGGCCTGGCCCCATTGCCGTGGCTCTCTGTGTGGTGGGACAGGTGTAGGTTGCATGGCGGCCCTGTCCAACCCCTCACAAACAAACCTGACACTCCTGGGACCAGCCCTGGTTTGTGATTGGTATTTCATTTGATATTCCATTCCAACTGGCCTCTTGAAAGGATTTTTGAATGTGCTATTCTTGCTCTTTGTTTTGCCCCTCACTGCATCCACTTAGGTAATACTTATATATTATTTATATTACAGAAAATTGGTACCAGAGTAGAGTGGCATTTCTATGAAGATACCTGAAAATGTGAAAGTGATTTTGGAACTGAATAATGGGAAGAAGTTGGAACAGTTTGGAGGGATGAGAGGCAGACAGCAAGATGAGAGAAAGTTTGAAACTTCCTAGAGGCTGAGTGTGGTGGCTCATGCCTGTAATCCCAGTACTTTGGGAGGCTAAGGGGGATGGATCACTTGAGGTCAGTAGCTCAAGACCAGCCTGGCCAACATGGCAAAATCCCATCTCTACTAAAAATATGGAAATTAGCCAGGCCTGGTGACACATGCCTTAATCCTTGCTACTTGGGAGGCTGAGGTATGAGAATCGCTGTGAGCCAAGATTGTGCCACTGCACTCCAGCCTGGGTGACAGAGTGAGACTCTGTCTTAAAAAAAAAAATAAATAAATAAATAAGAAAGAAAAGGAAAAAAAATAACCTTCCTAGATACTTATTGAATGGTTGTGACTGAAATGCTGATAGTGACATACACAGTGAAGTCCAAGCTGAGGTGGTAAGGTGGAGATGAGGAACTTATTGGGAACTGCAGTAAAGGGAGTAAAGGTCACTCTTGCTAGGCTTTAGCAAAGAGACTGGTGGCATTGTGCCACTGCTCTAGAGATGTGTAGAACTTCGAACTTGGGAGAGATGATTTAGGGTATCTGGTAGAAGAGATTTCTAAGCAGCAAAAGAGTTCAAGAGGTAGCCCAGCTGCTTTTAAAAGCCTACAGTTATTTGCATAACCAAATAATTGAGCTGAAACTAGAACTTGTATTTAAAAGAGAGTAGAGCATAAACGTTTGGAAAATTTGCAACCCAACTACACAGTAAAGAAAAACCCATTTTCTGGAGAGGAATTCAAGGCTGCAGAAATTTGCATAAGTAAAGAAGAGTTGAATGTTAATAGCCTACACAATGGGAAAAATGTCTCCAAGGTATGTCAGAGGTCTTCACATCTGCCCCTCCCATCATGAGCCTGGAGGTCTAGGAGGGAAAAATGGTGTCCTGGGCTAGGTACAGGGCCTAACTGCTCTGAGCAGCCTTGAGACATAGTGCTCTGTGTCCCAGCTGTTCCAGCTCCAGCTGTGGCTAAAAGGGGTCAAGGTACAGCTTGGGCCATTGTTTCAGAGGGCACAAGCCCCAAGCCTTGCTGGCTTCCATGTGGTGTTGGGCCTGTGGGTGCACAGAAGGCAAGAGTTGAGATTTGAGAGCCTCCTCCTAGATTTCAGATAAGGTATAGAAATGGCTGGGTGTCTAGGCAGAAGTCTGCTGCAGGGGTGGAGCCCTCTTGGAGAGCAGAGCAGAGGGGAAATGTGGAGTTGGAGCCCCCATGCAGAATCCCCACTGGGGCACTAACCTAATGGAGCAGTAAGGAGAAAGCCACCGTCTTCTAGACCCCAGAATTGTAGATCCACTGACAGCTTGCACCATGGGCCTGGAAAATTCACAGCACTCAATGCCAGCCCTTAAAAGCAGTCACAGAGGCTGTACCCTGAAAAGCCACAGGGCTACCCTGCCCAAGGCTATGGAGGCTCATCCCTTGCCTCAGTGTGGCATAGATTCAAGACATGGAGTCAAAAGAGGTTATTTTGGAGCTTTGAGATTTAATAACTGCCCTGCTGGGTTTTGAACTTGCATGAGGCCTGTAGCTCCTTTCTTTTGGCCAATTTCTCCCTTTTGGAATGGGAACATTTACCTAATGCCTGTATCCCCATTGTATCTTGGTAGTATTTAACTTGTTTTTGATTTTACACACTCATAGGTGGAAGGGACTTGCTTTGTCTCAGATGAGACTTTAAACTTAGACTTTTGAGTTAATACTGGAATGAGTTAAGACTTTCAGGGACTGTTGGGAAGACATGACTGTGTTTTGAAATGTGAGAACAGGAGGCGCTGGGAGTGGAATAATATGGTTTGACTCTGTGTCTCCACCCAAATCTCATGTTGAATTGTGATTCTGAGTGTTGGAGTTGGAGCATGGTGGGATGTGATTGAATCATGGGGGGTGGTTTCTAATGGTTTTGCATCATCCCCCTAGTGCCATCTCATGATAGAGTTACATTGGGTCATTTGAAATTTTGTAGAACCTCCCCCTTTCTCTCTCTCTCTTCTGCTCTGCCATGTGAATAAGGTGATTGCTTCCTCTTTGCCCTTCTGCTTTGATTGTAAGTTTCCTGAGGCCTCCCCAATCATGCTTCCTGTACAGCCTGAAGAAATGTGGGTCAATTAAACCTCTTTTCTCCATAAGTTACCCAGTTGCAGTTCTTTACAGAAATGTGAGAATGGGCTAATATGTTTAGCGTAAGAAATAATTCTTAATTCTTTGTCATTTATTATTCAGGGACACATTTAATTTTCATGTACTTGCATATTTTTGAATGTTCCTTTTTATTATAAATTTCTAATTTTATTTCACTGTGATGAGAAAAAGATACTTGATAATATTTTGATTTCTAAAAATTTCTTGAAGCTTTTTTTTGTGGCCTAGCATATGGTATGTCCTGAAGAAGTTTCCATGCCTCAGTGTGAAGAATGTGTTGTGTTCTGTTGCTGGATAAAATGTTCTGTAAATGTCTGTTAGATCTATTAGGTTGAAAGTACAGTTTAAATCCAGTGATTTTTTTTGTTTTGTTTTTGAGATGGAGTCTTGCTCTGTAGCCCAGGCTGGAGTGCCATGGTGTGATCTTTGCTTGCCGCAATCTCTGCCTCCCAGGTTCAAGCAAATCTCCTGCCTCAGCCCCCATAGTAGCTCAGATTATAGGCACGTGCCACCACACCTGGTTAATTTTTGTATTTTTAGTAGAGATGTAGAGATGGGGTTTCACCACGTTGGCCAAGCTAGTCTTGAACTCCTGACCTCAAGTGATCCACTTGGACTCCCAAAGTGCTAGAATTACAGGCATGAGCCACTGCGCCTGGCCCTGATTTATTTTTATTTTTATTTTCTTTCTAGATAATCTAGCTATTGCTGAGAGTGGGGTGTTAAAATCACTATTATCGTATTGGAGTTTATCTCTCCAATTATATGAAATAATATTTGCTTTATATATGTGGGTGTTCTGGTGTTGGGTGTATTTGTATTTATAATTGTTATATCTTCCTGATGAATTAATTCTTTTATCAGTATGTAGTGAGTGACCTTTTTGTCTCTTCTTCAGTTTTTATCTGAAGTCTGGTTTAATTTATGTTAGTATAGTTACTCCTGCTTGCTTTTGATTTCTGTTTGTGTGGAATACCTTTTTATATTCTATCACATTCAGTCTGTTTGCGTATTTACAGACAAAGTTTATTTCTTGTAGATAGCATATAATTAGGTCCTGTTTGCTTATCCATTCAGCCAGTCTATGGTTTTTAGTTGGATAATTTAATCCATTATTATTCAAAGTTATAGCTAATAATACGTGAGGACTTACTCCTGTCATTTCATTAATTGTTTTCTGGTTGTTGTGTGTATGTATCCTTTGATACTTTCTTTCTCTCTTATTATTTATCAATATGGATTGGTTTTCTGTGGTGATAAGTTTTTATTCCTCTCTCTTTGTCCTCTGTGTATCTACTCCACCAGTGAGTTTTATATTTTTGCATGTTTTCATGATGATCATTATAGTCCTTTTGCTTCTGTATTTAGGACTGTCTAGCAACTTTCTCTTAAGACTTGTCTAATGGTTATAAATTCCATCAATTTTTGTTTGTGTTGGAAAAACTGTATCTTTCATTTCAGAAGGATAGTTTTGCTAGATATAGTATTCTTGGTTGATAATAATTTTTCTTTTGGCACTTTGAATGTATGATCCCATTATCTCCTGCCTGTAAGAGTTTCTGCTGAGAAATCTGCTATTAGTCCAGTGGGGCTTCCTTCGTATGTAACTTGACGCTTTTCTCTTGGTGTTTTTAGAATTTCTTCTTTGTGTTTGATTTTTGAAATTTTCACTGTCTCGTGCCCAAGAGAAAATCTTTTTGGATTCAATATATTTGAAGCTTTTGAGATTTCTGAATCTGGTGTCCACAATTTTCCCAAGATGGGAATTTTTTAGCCATCATTTCATTAAATAGATTTCTGATGCCTTTTTCCATCTATTCTTCTCCTGTTCATACCCTAATGCAAATATATGCATTTTTAAAAAGATGTCCCATAAGTCCTGTATGCTTCCTTCACTTTTTATATTTATATTTTTATTTTTTTCTATGACTGGGTAATTTCAAATGACCTGTCTTCACGTTCAGAGATTATTACCTCTGCTTGATCTAGTCTGGTATTAAGGTGCCTGATTTATGTTTTATTTCATTCATTGATTTCTTCAGCTGTAGAATTTCTAGTTTGCTTCTGTTTTATGATATCTATCGCTATAAAATTTCTTTTTTATATTTCAAACTGCTTTCCTGATTCCTTTGAATTGTCTATCTGTAGTCTGCTGTATCTCACTGAGCTTCCTTAAGGTCATTATTTTGAATGTCTTTTCTGAGAATTCTTAGACTTCTTTTTCTTTGGAGGATAGCCCAGCTGCTTCTAAAAGCCTAGAGTTATTGAAGAGTTATTGTGTTCCTTTGGCAATCTCACATATCCTTACTTTATCATGTTTCTTTGGTCCCTGCATTTTGTCTGTATATCTTGTTCAGCAATTGATTATTCTAAACCTTACAAGTGGCTTTCATAGAGAAAGACTTTCACCTGAAGTTGGGTTGTTCTGGTTGAGATGAGTATGGTGACTCTGGTAATGAGTAGATACAGTGATATAGTCTCCATGCAGCTTCTTCAGCTGTGATCAAGTCAGCAATAACTGTGGCTATCTCAGTGACTTAGGCTATAGAAATATGTGGCAGTGGCAGTGAGAGTATAGGTAGTTAAAGTTCTTGGAAGCAAGTGATTTTGGGGTACTCTTATTTTTGTTTTCTCCAAAATGAGGAGATTCAGCAAAGAGGATCCCTCCTGTGTTAGGTCCAACGTGGCCTATAAGTATCTGTAGTGGAAATGGGTTCCAGGTGCATGTGCTCATAGTGAATGTAGAGCTAGAGTCTTAGGCTTAGGATCTTACAAACCCATTTTGGTACCTGAGTCTTGGGTGAAGTTTCACTCTCTGTGCAGAGTTTACTGTAGATTGCCCAAACAGCCAGGATCTGTGACTCAGAAACATCCCCTAGCAGCTCAGGCACAGAGGGCCCGGTTGTGGTTGTAATTCTGACTGTAGAGGACAGGGCAGAGTCTTGGCTTGACTCCAGGGAAGATGTCCTCTGAAGGTCTGGACCTGGTGAGCAGAATATTGCTGCAAATTATGAACGAAAGTCAATAGGACTCAGTGACAGTTTGGGTCCCAGGAAATGAGGCACTGTATAATGGTGACTCTAGACCCTTAGCTGGTAGAAATTGGCAGTATTCCAGACACTCGTTAGGCCAGGTGCAGTGGCAGCAAAACCCTAAAATGATGGTACGCAGCTTGCATATGAGGGCCCCGAGTGTAGGCAGCAACACAACTTGACTCCACTCCCTAGAGAGAGACGTGTCTCAGCAGCTCAGACTCTAGGAGGCTAAACCAGCTTCAACGAAGTGGAATACTAGCATCGTTTGGCCTAGAGCACAGTATTTCTCAGCTTAGCCACAGCTCTGTTTCTCTGGGATGTGTGATACTACATCAGCTTAGCCGTTGAATGTGCAGCTTCTCAGCTCAGCCAAGGCACTGGGGCCAGTGTGCCTCTTCAGCTGAGGCCCAGGCAGTGTGATTATTCTTGGAAGCCCAAACACCATTTCCCTGGGATGCGTGGTGCCACATAGCTAAGGCAGTGGGGTGTGTGACTGCTCTGGGCGTCCAAAGCACTGCTTCTGTGGATGTCTGGCACTGCTTCAGCTCCAACACAGGGGACAGGGGACAGCAGCAAATGGGAGAGGCATATGGAACAGCTCTATCAAAGCACCATTTCCCTGGCAGGTAGTGTGTGGCTTCAGCTCGCATTCCATGGGGCAGGATTCTGCAGCAACTGGAAATGTTTTTTTTGCAGTCACTCTGCTAAATAGCCATTTCTTTTGAGAGGCAGCTCACAGATCCAGCTCAAGGCCTTAAAAGCAGGGTGCAGCAGTGACTGGGAAGGGTAGATGGAGCAGTTCCACTGAGGCACTGTTTTCGCTGAAGGAAGTGTGCAGCTTCAGCTTGGGTGCTAAGAGGCAGACCACAGTCACAACTGTTAGGGGTAAGTGGAGAGGTTCCACTGCCACTTAGCCCCACACAGAAAAGTGCCGTAGCTTCTTGCAACTTGGATTGGTGACGTTGAACTGCTGGGCAGGCATGGTTCACTGACAGCTTAGCCTCGAAAATGAAAAGGCACAGTAGCCACTCACCCTTGAAGCAAAGCACACATCAACAGTAGTGCCAGTTCCAAGATAGTGTAGTGCAGTAGCCATGAGGGCCACTGGTGGCAGGATACAGGTTTACTCTTTCTCTCCGGCTCACACAACTGTGTGCCAGGCAGTTCCCTTAGTTGGGCTTAGTGCCTGTGAGGACTGCAGGGGACCCCAGAGGTGAAGTCTATAGGTGTCCAAGATATTGAGGGGGAGCTGCTGGAATCTTCTTGCTTACATTTTCCCCAACAGGGTAAAGTTCTTCCTAGTTCCCAGCTGAGCCTGGCTGAGAGATGTGGTGGTGCAGGCCAGGTGTTTCCTTTCATCTTTCTGTGGCCATCCTGAGTTTCTGTGTTCATAAATTTTTGTTACTCCTTTGATATACTCTGGTGCTGTCTTTTATTTTTGTCAAAAAGTAGTTGGATGTTTGTTGTTTTGGCTGACTTTAGTGATGGAGAGCAAGCTCTATGGCTTTCTAATCACCTGTCTTGCTGACATCAGAACAGCATAACAGGTATTCTTACCTCCATTATAGAATAAAAGGAATTCAGCCTCAGATTTGTTATGTAACTTCACTGAAGTTACACAGCTCCTCAGTGGCAAAACAAGTATTCTAATGTAGGTTCAATGTCAAAGTTGCAAGTTTTTTTCCTACAACAAAATACCTTAGAGCTGGACAATTATCAGTAACAAGTTTAAAACAAATACTTACATTTTTATTAAATTTCATTATACTGATGATGTGCCTATTTCCATTTATTCGATAAATATTTATTGTCTGTTCTACAGAAATTTTATAGTATACAGGAGAGAAACATAAAATGAATGAAGGATTATAATACATTATAATAAATTCTGAAATGCTGAGATATAGGTATTGTGGAAAGATTTTAAAGGAATGTCTAACTCAGCAGTAAGTGTGTGAAGAACGTGTCTTATACTATCATGTCAAAAGGGTCCTATGGCTGCCATTTTTAAAATGAGGGTCACCTGGAAATGATTCTGGATATAAATGCAGGAGTTTCAATTTCGAAAAGCAATCTAAAGATCTTGTAAATTATCCTAAAATTTGTGGGAGTTGCAGGGGGAAAATTGGCTTTAAATAGTTTTGAACAAGGTATATCCAGAAATAGCTTTCTATTTGCAAGATCATTACCAACACTATATAAAGAATGTCTTGGAAAAGGGAGATTCATTGTATCTTTTTGCCATTATGCACATGAAAAATTAAGTCAAAGTAATATAAAAGAAATAAGAGACTGGAAAGAGCAATACTTATGTGGTAATATCAAAAGAATTTTGCTTGGGAGAGAAAAGAAGATTGACAAGTACTAAGGTTAAAAATAGAGGCTTAACATTCCATTGCAGCTCAATTCATATATTAAACTTACAGCAGTATATCCAGTTAATTAGGCTGTTAATTTGATAAGCATGGCTGACTGCAATTTATTTAGAACAAACTAATAATGATTTTGCTTATTAAGGATGATTTAAATATATGCAGAGGAAAAGGAGCCGGTGAAAGAGATATGAATTTATATCAGTCAGGGTTCTTGGTTGCAAAGCACCTGTAAATAAAACTAAAAAAAAAAAACTAAAGAAAAAATAATTTATTAAATGGGCGGCAGATAGTTTATAGAATTTATAGGTATGCGGAACAACTATACTCAGAAAATGGGCAGGGCCAAGGGTGCCTGCTCATCAGACATCCTCAGGCGAAGTCAGTCTTGCCAACTCTCCCTTTCCCACATATATGCCCTAGCAATAATTAAAGTGTAAAATACACATTACATTTTGAAGACTCAGTATAGAAAAATAATGTAAAAGTGTCACTTTAATATTTCCGTATTAGTTACATTTTGAAATAATAATGTTTTGAATCTATTGGTTTCAATAATATAATCTTAAAATTAATTTTACTTATGTCTTTTTGTTTTTTTCTAATTTGGCTAGTAAACATTTTAAAATTAAATATGTAGCTCTCATTTGTGTCTTATATTAACATAGGGTAGCATTGTCCTAGAGTACTAGCTGGGGTCTTGTGTGAATGTATGTCTGTGTGCAGGAAAAAAAAAAAAAGGAATTGATTCAGAACTGATAATAGCATTGAGCTGTATAGCATTGAGTTATTGTCTTTTTTTTTTTTCCACTCAAATCAAGGTCAGTTTTATCAACACAAACCCTGATTCACCTGTTGGAAGACAAGAAGAGTGATACAATAGTATAGATTTGAAGATATCTCACACAATAGATCATCAATAGGCAATAGGTATAGAAAAGAAGAGACGAAGGGGACAAATTTCCATCTGGAGTAATAAGAAATTCTAAGCAATGTGTGGCTTGGTAAAATTTTGGAGTTTGTGATTTGTGTAATTCTTATATTTTCTTGACATAGTTTTTCATCAAATTAGGCCAAAAACTAAATGAAATGCCTACCAAAAAATACAAATGATGTAAAAAAGAGATAAAGCCAGGAGTCATTTAGGTTCATGCAGCATAGTTATAAAAACATTGATTTATTTATACTGTCGCATTACACTCACATGAATGTGTGAAAGGGAATTGAAGACAGTATGTGCGAAAAAGAAAAAAATTCTAATCCTGTTACTTGTTATAAGCCTTGTAAAACACCAAAAAACATACTTGGTAAAAGAAAATATTTTAACTGTTGTGTGCAATAAAATTTGATTTTTGTCAACAGCAGTCAAAGCAGGAGCAAATGCTGACCTGCTGTTTCATGCAATAGAATCCTGTTCTTCTTGTTATGCCCATTAAACTAAGAATTGCTGAAGAAAACAAACATCTTGCAAAGGACAAAGCTCATTTGAGCTTATAGTTTTGCCTTAGGCCAAAAAGGAAAGGAAAACCCTTTCTACACTTTCTAACCCTATGCGGTAGTCATCTTGCTAAACGGGAAATCTTCTTCAAGCAATTCCCAATAAAGAATGTCATCTCCAGTGGCTCTTTTGATTGTTCTGCATACCAATCCATCAGCCAGTTTTCTAGTAGTTTCAGAGATGACTGTTAATGCCAGTAGCAATTATAAAGAATATTGATCCTGTAAAAGCAACAGTTTGATATTTATTCCTCCAAACTGCCTTTCCACAAATAATACCAGAACCTTTCCACTCTTAAAAGCTACAGCAGACATAAAATAAAATGATTGTGTTGACCAGGTGATTGAATCAACTGTCATAGGCATAAAATGATGGACTAATATTTTAAGAGAGATATAATAAAAATCATTTAATAGATTTGGATACTGCTCAGTTTTGAAAGATTAATAAGGAGAGAAAGCTCTCTGTTCTCCAAAATATTTTCATTGTACATTTCAAAGTAGATGAAGGTTAGCTTTAATTTCTTCCTTTTAGCATTATGGCTTTCTGGTTTATGTATGTAATCACCATAAATGAAGTAAAACATAATTTCAGCCCTCTAAATATTAAAGTTTAAATAAACTAGCTTTAGATAATACACAAAGTATATTCTCTAATGATGTAAATATTTGCTAAATTGATGCATCATTAGAGACCATGAACTTTCATAAATGAATGAAAATATTCATTAGTCCCTATCCAGTCTAGAGTTACAGGAATCTTACTCCTCACAGTGGTATGAATTTCTACAGTCTCCAAACATGAAACTTGTAAATTCCAACACTTACCTGACTAGTCTGAAGCAAGTTACCGTAGAATATCTAAGCATATTAACAGCTTCAATGGCAAATGCTACTTTTTCTGAATTGAATAGTAGCTCCTTTAACGTAGTTCATATAACTAATGAAACCAAGTTCAGTGCCTGTAACTTTAATTATATTACCACAGAAATCTAGGTATCAACATTAAGACATTTTCTGTATGTAGTATACATGTAAAAGCAAGCACACTAGACAAGAGACAATAATGGAACTTTGCACACACAAATAATAATGATTAAAGATTAAATTCCCACAGATGCCTTCCATATGCCTTGCACTCTGCTAAATACTTTTATATAACTCATTTCATCTCTAAAGCTAAGTGTGAGCTGTCGTATTTTTCATGTATACAGATAATCACACTGAAGTTCAAATTGAAAACATATGCCTGACTTTGTATAAATGTTCTTTTCATTACACAACTGTGCATCTCATTATTGACACTCACTAAGAAATTGATGAAAGAGGAATGAATAAATGAATGAAGGAATAGGTATAGAAATTCCTTACTGTGCATATTGTTAAATTTTTACATATTTCTGGCAGTTTAGAAAAATGCATGTCTAAGACTGCTGTTTACATAATTAGTATCTAATAATATATAACTATCAACTATTTATTTTATGACATTCATTAGTTTTTAACTAACTATGATAATATATTTATTAGTTTATGTTTTTAACTTTTATTTAGGTTCAGGAGTACATGTGCAGTTTTGTTATATAGGTAAACTGAATGTCTTGAGGGTTTAGTATACCAATTATTTTGTCACCCAGGTAATAAGCATAGTACCTGAGAGTTTTTTTAATCCTCACCCTCCTCCACCATCCACCCTCAAGTAGGCCCTGGTGTCTATTGTTCCCTTCTTTATGTCCATGAATACTCACTGAGTGACAACATAATTTAGGAAATAATCTTATTCTTTTGTTTAAGAATATAGAATATTAGCCTTCTTAAATAAATTACTTATAGTAGTTAAAACATTTCCTGTTAATGCTGAGAAAAAACAGTAATGTAAATAAGAAAATAAGCTCTTTTTGTTTTTGTTTCTGGATTCATGCCTTAACATGTCATAAATCGTGGTAAATAACATTTTTTATTTTTATTTTTCCCATCGCAAGATTATCTTTTCTTTAAAAAAAATTTTGTATTTGTAAACATTTTTGTGGGTACATAGTAGGTGTATATATTTATGGGGTACAAAAGATGTTTTGATATAGGCATGCGGTGTGAAATAAATACATCATGGAGAAAGGGGTATCCATCCCCTCAAGCATTTATCCTTTGAGTTACAAATAATCCAATTACATTATTTAAGTTATTTAAAAATGTATAATTATTATTGACTATAGTCACCCTATTGTGCTGTTAAATAGTAGATCTATTCATTCTTTCTAATTTTTTTTGGACCCATTAAACATCCCACCTCCCCCACAACCCCCAACTACCCTTCCTGGACTCTGGTAACCAGCCTACTGTCTACGTCCATGAGCTCAATTGATATGATTTTCAGATCCTATGGAAAAAGTGAGAAAATGCAATGCATAAACACATAAAATATTATAAACATAACCACAAATATCCTAGCTTCCATTAAAATTTTACTATATATATGACAGGTCTGAATTTTAAAGTATATTTTATTGAAAAGATTTGTAATGAAGTCATAAAGCATGAAGTTTAAAGTATATTATTAGTACTTATTGACACATGTCTGAATAACCTGTCATAGGCATGAAAATAAATTGTAAGGAATAATGCTTTTACTTAATATACTCTAAAAAGTTTTAATAATACTTAAGGACAAATCTAATGTATTAGAATCTGGTGAACATATTTGATTTCTAATCCTTGTGATATATTTCTTCAATTTAAGTTATGAACTAACTTTCTCATATGGGCTTTCATATTGACTTTCAATCATTTAGTAAGAAAAATTATAAAAATGGAAATATTTACTGTAAACATAGCTGTAATTTTGTATAATGGGCATCATAAATTGATATCCTAATATATCATCTTAAGTGTTACTTCATGCACTTAAGTTTAGAGAATATAATTTCACTTACTCTATGCCCAAACATATCAAATGAGCCACAAATTTTATTAGCAAAATGCCTAGGGCTCTTTAGGACAATTAGTACAAAAATGACCGACCACATTAATAAGTGTTTTAATCTAATATGATAAACAATGAATTCACTTACTTGAAGAGTTTTAACTAATATTGTTGATATTTATTGTGTGTTTAGGTCTTACAAGCACTTCTTGGCTGGGCGTGGTGGCTCACGCTTATAATGCCAGCACTTTGGGAGGCCAAGGCGAGTGGATGACAAGGTCAGGAGATCGAGACCATCCTGGCTAACATGGTGAAACCCCATCTCTACTAAAAATACAAAAAAAATTAGCCAGAATTGGTGGCGGTTGCCTGTAGTCCCAGTTACCTGGGAGGCTGAAGCAGGAGAATAGCATGAACCTGGGAGGTGGAGCTTGCAGTTAGCCGAGATTGCACCACTGCACTCCAGCCTGGGCGACAGAGTGAGACTCTGTCTCAAACAAACAAAAAAAAAAAAAAAGAGAGAAAAAGAAAAAAGAAAAGAATGTGTTGGAATTAATTACTTCTGACAATAGCAGTATAGCATCTCATGATATACTGATAGGCTGAGGGAGGTGGATCACCTGAGGTCAGGAGCTCAAGACCAGCCTGACCAACATGGCAAAACCCCATCTCTACTAAAAAGAAATACAAAAATTAGCCGGGCATGATGGCAGACACCTGTAGTCCCAGCTACTCAGGAGGCTGAGGCAGGAGAATCACTTGAATCTGGGAGGCAGTGGTTGCAGTGAGCCAAGATGCCAAGATTGCGCCATTACACTCCAGCCTGGGCAGCAGAGTGAGACTCTGTCTCAAGGAAACAAACAAATAAATACAGGATTAGCTCAAAGGAAACTCTGATATAAACTTATTAATTTTATGCCACTTATTATTACTTTCATATCACTTTCTCAAATATTCCCTTTCCTACATATTTCTGACTTTCTAATAAATAATTAGTTAACCTTCAGGAATAGAAAAAATATTTATTCTTTGCCACACAACTCATGCTTTTTGAAAGCCCAGAATGTAAAACAATCTTTAAGAATATGAAATTGGTACATCCAACTATAAAAGCAAAAAAGACACTCTTCTAATTCCCTGCATTTCATCTATTTTAGAAAAAAGTATTTGCTTTACTTACTAAGTAAAATCACTGATCCTTACAATCCCCAGCACGAAGTTATTGACTGTTCCAATGCAGATAAAGAAAGGAAAAGAAAAATAGAAAAGGAGAAAAGCAAAACAAAAGGTGATTTCAAAGGAGTTGAACACGTTTTACTACAAATAATAAAAACATGTAAAATATCCAGCTCCTAAGTATAGACTGGTTCTACTATTTTTCTTGTCTTCACACTTGTGTGGTAGTTGGCTTTTCCTGTTGCCATGAAGGCATTTTCTTTTCATTTTTCTTTTTTCTTTTTTCTTTTTCTTTTTTTTTTTTTTTTGAGATGGAGTTTCCCCATTGTCACCCAGGCTGGAGTGCAATGGTGTGATCTGGGCTCACTGCAACCTCTGCCTCCTGGGTTCAAGCGATTCTCCTGCCTCAGCCTCCTGAATAGCTGGGATTACAGGTATGCGACACCACAAACGGCTAATTTTGTATTTTTAGTAGAGACAGGGTTTCTCCTTGTTGGTCAGACTGGTCTTGAACTCCCGACCTCAGGTAGTCTGCCCACCTCGGATTCCCAAAGTGTTGGGATTATATGCGTGAGTCACCGTGCCTGGGCCATTAAGGCATTTTCTAGGAGCTTCAGTCACTGACTGTATGCAGAAAGACAGAGAAAGGCAGAGGAAGATGGAGTGGGGAAGAGAAACAGATGAGAGATAGAGAGAAAAAAAAAAGTTTCTGCATCTAGGAGCAGAGGTAAGAAACTTTTCCACCTACTGTAAAGTTATACTGACTTGTCATTTCTTGGTTCCCATTAACTTCATATTCAATTTATATGGATTGAAATTAGTCAAAATTTCTTCTGAATTCTAGAAGTACATTTACTGTTCAGACACAGTTTTTGAAAGAAATTTTATCTTTTTCTTATACATTGAAGAGACATTAGTAGAAATTATTTTAGAGAATCTTAGAAATATGTCATTCTAAGGTGGATGAGGCTATGACATACCAGTTTTAAAAATATATTTAAATAGAATTCAACATGTTTTAAAAGCAGATATAGATGTTATTATAATAATTATCTTATTGTTTTTCTGCCTTTGTTAATTACTGAAAAGGATGAAAAAGGATTAATTATAAATTATAATTATATAGTTAAACATTTGATTTTTAAATTCAAGAAAATGTTCAATTTGTAAATAATCACTAGTGATTGCATATGCTATTAATCGTATATATATACATATGTATGTATATACAATCATGCATTGCTTAAGGATTGGATATGTTCTCAGAAATGCATCCTTATGCAATTTCATCTTGTGCAAACATCGTAGAATGTACTGACACAAACCTACATGGTATAGCCTACTACACACCGAAACTACATGGTATAGCCTATGGCTCCTAGGCTACAAACCTGTTGCTGAATACTGAATACCGTAAGCAATTGTAATACAATGAAACGGTAAGTGTAGTACAATGTTTGTGTATCTAAACATATCCAAATATAGAAAAGGTACAGTTTAAACCACTGTTGTACATGCAGTCCATAATTGCTCTGTAGTACATGAGTTTATATATGTGGGTGTATGTATACATATATATATATACTCCTATATATATATATATATATATATGTGGGTGTATGTATACATATATATATAGGAGTATAGGAAATTTTAGAATAATCTTAAAAACATGCTTATATTTACATTTAGCATACTGAAATAAAATCTAGTTTAAAGG
This sequence comes from Symphalangus syndactylus, assembly GCF_028878055.3. NCBI lineage: Eukaryota > Metazoa > Chordata > Mammalia > Primates > Hylobatidae > Symphalangus > Symphalangus syndactylus. The sequence continues at coordinate 106,481,278 of NC_072426.2, read as the reverse complement.
CAACTGTGTCTATTTTACTCAAATGTTTATATTTATATGTTTATGTACAACGTCTTTACCCAAAAATTCATATGGTGAAGCCCTACCCTCAGTTCCTCAGAATGTATGTAACTGTATTTGGAGATAGACCCTTTAAAGAGGAGATAAAGTAAAAATTAAGCCGTTAGTGTGGGTCCTCATCCAGTCTAAGTGGTGTCTTATAAGAAAAGGAAATTAGGACAGAGAGAGGAACCACAGAGAAACGCACAAGAGAAAAAGCCATGGGAGAACACAGCAAGAAGGTAGCCATGTGCAAGCTAAAGAGAGAGGCTTCAGGAGAAGTCACACCTGCTGACACCCTGATCTCAGACTTCTAGCCCCCAGAACTGTGGGAAAATAAACTAATGTTTTTTAAGCCACCCAGACTGTGGTATTTTGCTGTGGCAGCCCCTGCAAACTAATAGAAGTATTATTCAGCATAGAAAATTTCAGAAATCTACATAAAATGTAATTTCCCATTGGCTGCTCAAATTGCTGACTTCAGAGCACAGAGAAATGCAAGCTGTTTGCAATATTTTTATGCATTGATATCACGTGAAATAAAAATAAAAGAACAAAGAGTTTTATCTAAAAATGAGTATGCTGTAAAACAATTATCCAAAAATATGCCTTTTTCACTAAAAGAAAATAGATGATTCAATAAAGGTTATGTTACATTTAATAACTTATATGATTATTCAGATAATCTATTAGATTTTCTCTAAATAAAATTAAACTATAACCTTTTTTGCAGTGACATTTGCCACCTTTCTCATTGTTGTGGTCATTGTACAACATGAGATAAAAGTGAACATACTATTAATAAAGTAAGTTGACATGGTCCTAAAATTAATTACTGCAAGTTTTCAATCCTCAAGTCTCATTGATATTTCTGGTTATATTCATCTTATTCCATCATACTATTAATTCATATATTCATTTAATTTTTATTGAACATTTTTCACAGGCAGGAGGATAAACGTTGAGGAAATAATCAGGAATAAAATAGTGACTTATTTCAAGAGAGCTCATAGTCAATTGGCATGTGAAAGATATGTGAAGGAACAACAGCAAATAAGTTTTATAGTTGCTAAGTCATGTTCAGTACAAAGGAGCTAAGTGGTCAGAGGTGAATTCTAGAACTGGGCAGTAGACTATGATAAGTTTGCCTTGAAAGTTAGCCAGGACATCTAAAAATTAACTTCTGTATTTGGAACAAGACAACTTGAATCAAGAATGAATGCTTAAATACAGCCCCCAAAATGGAAGTAGCTATTAGTTGAATACTGACAATGGTTTGAACAGTGCAATTCAGATCTGGAAACCCTCTCTACAGACAAATCTGTTTCAGCAGATGTTGTTTTGGGGAGGATGGGATTTGTTTCATAATCAATGGTGAAAAACATGTACAGTTACCACAGAAAGAATCTAGGAAACATAAGGTGAAATGTTTTACAACTTGATACTAAGTTTTGCTTAGCATTCCAAAATTGTATGTTTTTAAACTCATAGCAGTGATTTTTATTTATTTATTTATTTAGCGACAGAGTTTCATTCTGAAATTCAGGCTGGAGTACAGTGGCACTGTTATGGCTCACCGCAGCCTTGGCCTCCTGGGCTCAAGCCATTCTCCCACCTCAGCCTCCCTAGTAGCAGAGACTACAGGCACATGGTACCATACCTGGCTAATTTTTGTGTTTTTTGTAGAGACGAGGTTTTGTCATATTGTCCAGGTTGGTGTCGAACTCCTGAGCTCAAGCGATTCACCTGCTTAGGCCTCCCAAAATGTTATTAATAAGACTACAGACATGAGCCACCACCCACAGCCCATAGCAATGTTAATTTTGTATATGGAAAAATAACAGAAGTAAACTAGAGTAAGACCAATTTTTTTGAAAGGCATTCAGCTTTTCTCCTTAGAAATAAGTGCAGAATATTTCAACAAAATTTTTCTAAAAGGTAAAGATTTAATGTGTTACATCTGTGCAGATATTATGTAAAACGATATGTTTGTTTAGCAGAAATTTTGTCTTTAATGTGATAACTTCCTCTACTAGTATAAATACATTAATTAATACAAGGTATCACATCAATTTCACTTTTTTGATATTTTAACTTTTATTTTTCATGTAATCATAGACTGGTAAAATTTTCATAGAATTTGCCACAAGTTTTTAGGTCCATAAACATAATAAGAAATACAATGTTATTACAGTTCTCATTTTCCTTTTAATTTCCCTTCTCAAGGGTGGATAAAATAAAATATAATGCCCAGTTTCAGGTCTATGTATAATAGAGCATTTACAGTGGTTACAATGAGCAGTGAAGCCAACAAATTGATGCAAAACTGATAATTCTCCAGTTCAGTAGGCTAGATCTACTAAAGTTCTACCTTGAGCATACTGAATCTTATCTACACAATTTTCTTTACCTACCCACATTCAAAAGAACATAAACAGCAATGCACCTACACATCATACACATTTATTACATTTAAACCCCTACATTACACACAAAGACACATGAACACATGCTGATATTGACATACAATAGAACACACAACTCAGGCTGGGCGCGGGGGCTCATGCCTGTAATCCCAGCACTTTGGGAGGCTGAGGCAGGTGGATCACGAGGTCAGGAGATCGAGACCATCCTGGCCAACATGATGAAACCCTGTCTCTACTAAAAATACAAAAAATTAGCTGGGCGTGGTGGCGCATGCCTGTAGTCCTAGCTACTTGGGAGCCTGAGGCAGGAGAATCACTTGAAACCAGGAGGCAGAGGTCGGAGTGAGCCAAGATTGGGCCACTGCACTGCAGCCTGGTGACAGGGCAAGACTGGGTCTCAATTAAAAAAAAAAGAAAAGAATACACAACTCAGAAAATTTCAAAGCAGCCATCAATGAGGTTTAAAATTTATATAGGGACTCACATTTCAACAGAAAGATAATTCCAAAGCTGATCGATCTAAGAAGTAATGCACGATTTTATATGATTCAGGAAGACAAAGGATATTGTAACATGAATACAAGGTCAGTAGTATGTCTTGCTCTTAAAGACAGACATGTAAGGAGATAAATAAATATAATGCAATAAATGTTATCATAGAATAATATAAAAACTACCATGAAAACAGGCAAAGTTAATTTTGATTTAAAGTTTCAGAGAAAACAAGAATAAGAGTGTATATTCGATTTTTACCATGAAGGTTTTGTTCACTTAATAAAAAACTAAAGAGGGAAATGGTAGTCAGAATAAGGGGCAAGATCAAAGTTAGAAAAGTAAGAAAGTTATTGGATTATCTTATACATTAGAAACAGAAATCTTTTAACAGAAAGTTGAGAGATGAGATTTAAAAGGTAGCATAAGATCAGATTTTGAAGGGCCTCATTTGACAAGTTCAGGAGTGTGTACTTTATCCTATAGAGTAGGAAATTTTAAAAATAGAAGGATTTATTTTTGTGTACATGCAGTAGAGTATATAAAGCCTATATGTTCATAAAGCAAAAACCAGGACATGAAAAGCACATTTGTAACTCCCTGTGTTCTCTGCCTAATCACATCCTTTTGCTTCCTCTGCCAATGAATCTACTGCGTTGGTATTGTTGATTTTTTTTTAATAGTTCTACTACCGATGTATGAACTTCTAAATGATGTATTTTAGTTCAGGCTGTTTTTGATCTTTTGTGACTTTTTTTTCTTTCTTAAAATTATGTTTGTTGTAAGATGTGTGTGTGTGTAGCTTTGATTTATTTATATGAATTGTTATATGACATACGATTATATTATGCTACAGTTATGACTAAATATGTCTTCTGGAAATATAAGTGCAAAATTTTCTCTAGGGTATGTACCTAGGTGTAAAATTGCTATGTTAAAATATTTGTGTATTTTTATATTCTCTAGATGATGTCAAAATCTTTCCCAGTGTGATTCTAACAATGTATATACCTTCTATCACTATATGAAAGTTATCATTTGGAAAGTTTTTTTTTAAAGTATTTGACTTTCTGTTTTGTTGTGTGGTAGTTTTATTAATAATTGTGCCTTAAATTACTTTTCACCTATTACTGTTGGAGTCAACTATAATTTTAATTGTTTATTTGCCATTTTCATTACAAATTTAATTTTTTGCTTAGAGATATTTTGTGCTTTACCAATACATAGGCAATTCATATTCTCTGACTTTATACTTTGCTTTTTGCGCTGTTTGTGGAATTTTCTGAAAACAATGGTTTTAATTTTCTAGTAGTCAAAATTATCAGTCTCCTCCATTATGAAAAGTGGTTTATGCCTAATTTTAGAAATTCCTTTTGATCCCAATTTAAATTTTTTTCAAAAATACACATTTTTGTCACATTTGAGTCTGATTGACCTTGAATTATTTTGAGATTTAATATATAGGTCAATTTCATTTTTTGCTTTTAATGAGTATGAAAAATTCATGAGCATAGCAACACTATCCATCATAAATTATTCTGTTCTTCATTTTTGCCTACATTTGACAGGACTAATTATATCATATATCCAGGGTCCATTCATAGGTGATATATTGATTTCATTATAATATATCAATGTATTACAATATATATAATGTATTATAATTATATTAAAATACATTGATTTTATCATTTACTGGTTTTATTGTTCCAGTGACTATTATTCCACCAATGATACACTGTCTTCATCATAGCTACAAAATAAATTATTGATATCATTTTTGCTTTCTATTTCTTCTATTATGTGCCTATTTGCTCATTTCCTTGCCATTTTTTTTTCTATTTACTATTGTGGAAATTAAGTATACTATTTATCTTTTTTAGTATTATAGGCATTTCAACATATATACTTAATGATCCAAATTCTAAAATTAATTAATACCTTAATCATCCTCCTAGACAATCCATGAAATTTAGAAAGTTTTAATTCCTTCTTTTATTCAAAAATATGTTGTTAGAGTTGTATATTTTAATTACATATGGTCTCTTTTTTAAACAGATGTTCAGTTGCTTTTTCTTTTTTTCTCAAATATGTGAGGTCATTTTAAAACTATATTCTTTCCCTGTCAATATTTTTAAGCTCAATTCTTATCTTTTAGATATAGTAAACATGCATTTTTAATATATTTTAACACATTTTAAGCATACATTACTTAATAATGTACTCATAATTAAAATATCTGAAGACTTTACTTGTCTGTTTCTATTTTCTGTTGATTTGTATTTTTTTCTTATTTTCTTCTTTTGCCTTCTTTACTTGGTTCTAATTTATATTTTTTAATTGCCTGGATGCACTACTAGTTTAGTATTACTTTTAACTAAATTATTAACTTGCATATTTTTTTCTGATCACCCATGGCATTTGAGCTTGGGCTGCAAATATGTACTTATTATCCTGTGGCTCAATATTCTGTAGGACTTTCTCCCTTGTTATGCTTAGCCACAATAAAAATTTATGGATAGTTTTCAGGATGTGAAGGTGGTGTTGATGGGCTTATTTCTGGTTCGCACCTAAAATGAAGATATAGAACTTTGTGCAACAGTTATTGAGAGAAAGTTTCTACCTGTAGACTCTCTCTCAGATGAATAGTGGCTTTTGTTTCTGCCCTCATGCCCTACAAGGCCATGTAAACAAAGCTTGGGTTCTAGATATTAACAAATGCTCTCAGGGTAGAAGAGCTCTTAGGATTACCTTTACCTCTCTGGATCCCTACTGCCACTTAGCCTTTGATCTTTTAATTTCTTAGTATCTGCTCATTACATTGCTGTTTTTAAAGAGAATTTGGGGACCCCTACATCTGTGCTGATCTACCTGACCTTGAACCAGTGCATTGTTTCATGGGGGAAAATAAAACGGGAAGTTAGCACTTTGTCTGGCTTAGCCTCTTGCTTATATTATTGATGTAATTGATTAAAACTTTGACTGTTAACTTTCATTTTTGCTTGTTGCTTTAATTGACTACTTTGACACTTGGTAGCCTCTGCATATTCTCTCCAACTTAGCTGGTACTGGTACCAAAACAGAGACATAGATCAATGGAACAGAACAAAGCCCTCAGAAATAATGCTGCATATCTACAACTATCTGATCTTTGTCAAACCTGACAAAAACAAGAAATGGGATAATGATTCCCTATTTAATAAATGGTGCTGGGAAAACTGGCTAGCCATATGTATACTAACCAATTCTTAACCATAATGTGTCTGTGATTAATTTGTAGAAATTTTTTTTTTTCATACAAATGCTTTTGTCCTTCTCACATATCTCTCAGATGAAAGGTCTAAATAAGAACAGGTGGTGACTTTTGGCTGGGCACAGTAGCTCACGCTTGTAATTCTAGCACGTTAGGAGGCCAAGGAGGGCAGATCACTTGAAGTCAGGAGTTTGAGACCAGCCTGGCCACCATGGTGAAACCCTGTCTATACTAAAAATAGAAAAATTAGCCGGGCATGGTGGTGTGTGCCTGTAATCCCAGCTACTTGGGAGGATAAAGCATGAGAATTGCTTGAACTCAAGAGGCAGAGGTTGCAGTGGGCTGAGATCTCGCCTTTATACTCCAGCCTAGGGGACAGAGCAAGACTCCATCCAGACACAACCCACACCCTGCCACCGAAAAAAATAGTTGGTAACTTTTTTAAATAATAAAGTTTTTATTACTAAATGGAAAACACTGATGATAGCAGTAAATGAAACAAAAGTAAAACCTTGACACCTGGGGAGGCACCAGGGAGGATGTTAATGATCTCTTACTGCTCCTAAAAGCTTTTTTGTCCTCCAAAGAAATGAACAAACCAAAAAGCTCATTCTCCCTGCTGCCTTTCTAAGCTGCTGTGGGCACTTCAGATTCAAACTGATGGTGATCTTATGACCATGCCTATGACAGCAAGAGCATCAGAGAATGACCTCACCTTGTGAATGCCTGTGAGACAGTAGAGGGTAATGGCTTCAGCCGCTGCACATCCCATGCATACCCCTCACCTCCAGATGTTGTTCATACTTGTGAGGCTGAAAAACAGATATTATGAATAAGCAAAACTGTTTGAAACCAACTGCGACTGTTGGCTCTTCCAAAACTAAGGATTCAACCGAGTTTTTTGGACTGACCTGGGAATCCTAGGGTTGGAGGCCTGATGACCATAGACTACTCTGGATGTCCTGCTAACCTGATGTTAACAGGTGTATATATGCCCTGCTTGGGTGCCCCAACATTGTAAATGGTTTGCTTGCAGAAGCACCAGCTATGCCCTTGGGGTGTGTACTCTATCAGGGCACTACCTCTGCTTGGAAGGATTCAGGTCAGCCTTAATTTACTGGCCAGAGCTATGCTGTGTCTGAATTGATACCTCTGGCCAGGGATAGGGCTATGACACATATTTTCCTGACTCAGTAACTGTATTAGTCAGGATTCTCTAGAGAGACAGAAATAGATGAGTTTATTAAGTATTAACTTACATTGAATATAGGCTGTCTGCAAGCTTAAGGAGCAAGGAGATCCAGTCCGAGTCTCAAAACTGAAGAACTTGGAGTCCAATGACTAACATGCCATTATAAATATCAGTACCCCTCTTTCAATAACTTATAGTTCAAGTATACAACAGAAAAAATATGATAGATTTGAATATTATTCTGAACTGGATCTAATAAACATATAAAAAACATTAGGTCCAATAAATGGAGAATACCTATATGCTATAGTTTGGATATTTGTCCCCACAAACCCCATGTTGAAATTTGTTTCCCAATGTTGGAGGTGAGGGTCTAATGGAAGATGTTTGGGTCATGGTGGTGGATCCCCCATGAGATGCTTGATGCCATCCTCACAGTAATGGGTGAGTTCTTGCTCTATTGGTTCTCACAAGAGCTGGTTGTTAAAAACAGTCTGGCATATCCTCCTCTCTCTTATTTCCTCCCATATGATGTGATTTCTACACACGCCGGCTCCCCTTGCATTCTGCCATGAGGAAGTACCCTGAGGATCTCATGACAAGCTGAGCAGATGCCAGCACCATGCTTTTTGTACAGCTTGCAGAACCATAAGCCAAGTAAATCTCTTTCCTTTATTAGTTGCTCAGCCTCAAGTATTCCTTGGTAACAATGCAAATGGACTAAGACAACCTATTTGTCCCAAACTGACACCAAACAAAAATTGATTGTCAATATGCTAATCCAAATGGTACATTAAATAATTTGTTTGAATTTATTCAGAACACAAACATACCAGTGCAACTAAGTTAAAAATATGATAGCTACTTAGAAAAATACTTTCATATTCAGAAATTTAAAATTATAATTCTACAAACATAAATAAAAGAAGAAATCCTGATGAAAGTTAGAAAATTCTAAGAACTGATTGGCAATTAAAAATATTACTTGTTGAAATTTGTGGGATATGATTAAAGCATTATTTAGAGGGAAATACATAGTCTTAAAACTACATATGAAAATAAAAGAAGATAAGTTGTAAACACACAAGCTAAATGAAAAAGTAACAAGGAAGGAATTAAGGAAAGTAAAAAGAAAAAGTTAAATACAAACATTCAATATAGCAACACAGAGCTCCATTTGTCTTTAAGAAATGTAATGAATCAGACAATTCTTGATCACATAAATTTTAAAATGAAGAAACAAATAATTTTATAAAGAAAATGAGGTATGTAAATAAATAAGCTGAAATATGTGTTTTTATATAACATGTATTTATAAAATAAAATATATCACTGTGGTAGGCAGCTCCAAGATAGCTTCTAGTTATCCCGTAGTATTTGTACCCTTGTGTAATTATCCCTCCTTGAATGTGGGCCAGACATAGCAATTTGCATCTAACAAAGAATACAGCAAAAGCAATAAGATGTCATTTGTGAGATTAGGTTAACCAAGGTTTCTATTTCACTCACCCTCTCTCACTCTCTTGCTCATGGATCTGTTGGAAAGTCAGTTGCCATGTTGTGACATGTGCCATGTTTGGCAAAGAACTGAGAGGATTCATCAATTACCTGACACTGAAAAACTGAGGGCCTCAGTCCAACAGACCCTGAGAATCTGAATCTTGCCAACAATCACAGGAGTGAACTTGTTAGAAGATCATCTCCAAGTCAAGCTACAAATGGACCCTTGCGTGAGAGGCACCCAACTAAACTGCACCAAGTTTCCTGACTCTCAGAAACTCTAAGGTAGTAAATACTTCCTGTTGCAAATCACTTATTATGGGATAATTTATTTCACAGTAACAGCTAACATATAAAACATAAAAGAAGAATACAAACAAATAATGCAGGAAATTTCACAAATGTAGACAGATGCAATCCTGCTAAATATAACAGTGAAGAAGAATAATTGTATACAAAGAATACTGCATCATAATTACAGGAATGGGTGTTCCACATTACATAACTAACTCATGTTATTTACCATACAAAACAATCTATAAAGGAAAAAAATGATAATCTCAATTTATTCAGAAGTATCTAATAAAATTCAACTTCTAGATGAAAACTTCAAACGGCTACTACAATTATTAAATTAACAGATGCACTTACAAAAATTTTACAGCAAGCATTTTATTAAATGGTAAAATATTAATGTATTTATTATATTTTAACATCAGAACCAATAGAAGTATATCTATTTTCTAGTCAGCATTTTACTTGAGGTGTTAGCCAGAGAAGTAAAAGAAAGTAAAGGTAAAAAAAAATTAATAATGATTTTGAAAGAGAGAAAAAAATTATTTTCTAATAGCAAAAGATTGTTTTATTCTATTACATTAAAATTTTGAACAATATATTTGTCCATTAAAAAACACCACAAGGTGAGTAAAAATGCTGAGCAAGGAATAAATACAACACACAATTAGCAAAAAGTTATTATAGATAATAAACAGATTAAAATATAGTTTAATCATAAAACAGAAAAGGTGAAAAGCTGGCAAAAATAAACATAAATAGACATTTTGCAAAGGAGGACATACAAATGGCACATAAACATGTACATTACCACTTACCTCACTGACAACCAGGAAATATACATTAAACCCACAATAATATGTAATTTTATACCCCTCAGATTTACAAAAATGTAAAGCCACACAAGGTCTCATCGAGTTGTGTAAAGAGATGATATAATAAGAATTCCAGAATGTGATAGTATAAACTAGCACAATTTTAGAAAATAAATTAATATTACTACTGAAGTTAATAAAACGTGACATAGCAATTCTATGCCACAGCATCAAGAGACATGTACAAGAATATTCCTCAGAACATTCTTCTGGATTTCAAAAGACAACAATCAACCTGTAGGATTTCTAACAATAGTATGGGTTAAATCTTGTTTGCACATCATGGAATATTTCACTCTAATCAAAAGGAATACTGCTATATTTATTCACTTGATTTAATATCCTAATCATGATATTGATTTAAAAAACTAAAATCACAGATAGATTATTTAGTATAGTTCATTTATGTAAATTTCAAAACAAGCAAAACTAGGTTATGCATCCTTATGAACACAGATAGATAAATATCACTAGTTAAAGCAGGAGTACAGCACAAAAGGCAGGAGAGTGGTAACCTCAGGGGTAAAGAGAAAGCTCTGTAGCTATTGCACAGCACACTTGGGGTTCCTATAGGACTGGAAATATTTTATCAGAATCTAATAATATGTGGAAGGGTGTACATCTTATTATTATTCTTTAAACTCTGTGCATGCATTTTAGTATGTACATTTCACAATAAAAACTTTTGAAAACTTTAAAATGAGTTTTTAAATCTATGCAGTCTTGCAAAATATTTACCTCATTTTTATTCAAAAAGTATTTATTGTCAGACATCAACTAGGTATTTTCTAGCAAAATCATAAACCTCCTAATCATTGTTTTGAAAGGAGTAACCTCTCTACCATTGCTTTAAAAAAGAATTCCAAATCTGTGATTTTATTGAAAGCATTCTTCACCCTATGAGATATGTCATATAGTATCTTTGAAATTATTTTCGAATTTTTTGTGAACTCATTACTTCAAAGCTGATGATTCTCTATTCTTTATAGAGTCAAGAGGTATCTAGATTTATGCTTTGCTGAAAAAAGAAAGCACTGGTGTTCACATAATGTTAAGATCATAAATGCAAGAAATACAAAATCAGAGAAAAGAAAGGTGCAATTTCTCTGGTTTTTCAATTTATCCCTCTGAAAGCCTGCCAAAGTACCCTCCTACCAACTAACCTGTGTGTATGTGTGTGTGTGTGTGTGTGTGTGTGCATAAATAATAAACTGACCCTTTTTTGAGCTGAGGTCTAGTTACTGCTATAATGAAAGCAATAATTTTAATTATTGACAAAAATGTTAAAACCAATTTATTTGACTAAAATACTTTTACCCAAATAATTCGTAAAAGGATCTATCTAAAATAAACACACAATAAATTTTTAATGAATCAATTTGTCATTTTATTCCAAAATGTTAACGGTATAGCAATGTCTAAAATTATTTCTCTCATTTTTCAGCTGAAAAACAATATTTTGAGCTAGACTTTCAAATATCTCATTTAACTGTTTTCTTTAAAATTCTTCATATGAATGGCATGTATTCAAATGTTTGTTAAAATCCCATGCAAAGTCATAAGTACATTATGAAAGAAGTGGCATATACCAATATGATCCTGAGTGATGCATGACAGATTAATAAGCACTGGTTTAGTCAAATATACTTGAGATTTATCTCAATTCCATTATAATGCTTTGTAAGTGTTTAAATAAACAGTCTCAAAAAAAAAGCAAAAGTATATCTACATCTAAGTTTGGACAAGAGACATTGGCATCTCTTCTGAAGATATAACAAAATGCATATTATTTGTAAGTATCTTACTCAGATCTTTACATGTCTTGGCCAATTTTGAATGTTTTGATTTGATTGTATTCAATTGATGGATTTATGATATCAAAAGAGATGTGATGTATTATTTTAACTTCAGAAGTGACATTTTGTTTTTCACCATTTTGTATACGTATGGTAAAAACAACATAATAGCTAACTGGCATTTATATAATCAAGAATACAAATAACCTCCTTTTAATATTTCAATCATCCTGATAACCATTACAAAAAGTTATAAATTATAAATAGTAAATTATAATGAAAATGCATAAATTAAATGCAATATAAATTATAATGAAAATGCATAATACCATTGTGAGGATGGGGTTGGGAGGCATGCTAAAAGCTTCTAGAGCAAATTAAATTTTAATCAGATATTTAAGTATATAAGATAAATTATTTTATTGGCAAACTGTAACAAAGTTTTGAATGTTTTCCTAAAGTATGTGTAAAAAATGTAAAGTTTGACATTTGGGACTTAATATTGAGTCTATTCTAGATTCCCAGTTATTTACCTAAAACTATGGGGGAAATGATGCTCAGATTTATCTCCATGAAACTTCATTACAGGCAGATCTCATACTATAGCTTGAGAGAATATGTCAGTAACAATGAGGCAGATAGAGAAGAATCAAGAACAATTTTAAATGTCCTATCATGTAAAATAGTCAGTTCTCACATTATTAAATAAAAACTAATCTCTGGATTGAGCATCTGCTTAAATATTTCACAATGATTAATTGTGAGGCAATCAGTATAGTTTTGCTCCTTCAACCAATTTAACAATTTTAATATATACTTAGAGAAGAGGCATCTCAAAATGAATGGCATAAAATAAAAAAGAAATAGAATTGCCATAGTATATCCTTACATTTTTTTACAACACTGTGCAGAAAGTACTAATTAATAGATGAGAAAGTTAAAGTCCAGAGAAGTTATGTAAATTGCTAAAGTTCACACAGGTATAAAGTAATTAAGGCAGGATTCTAAGCCATGCAGTCTGTCTCCAGAGCCCACACTCTTTCTTAGGTACTATTCTACAGGCCCAGAATAAGTTTTTTGGAATAATTTAAAGTTTCAGAAGAAAAGGAAGAGCATAACTCTGAAACTTGTTATTACATAAGCCATGTAATCTTCAGAAAGGGGGAAGTTTAAAAATGCAAGAAAATACAGCAGGAGTTATCAAACAAAAAAGATTTAAAAGATAGGATGAAAAAAGTTGAAAGAATGAGATGATTGTAGACAGATCATATGGAAAAAGATTATGATGATTAAAGATACAATAGAGGATGAATTAATGTATGTAAAATATTTAGTAAACCACCTAGCACATAGTATGTCACTAATAATTAGCCATTATAATTATTGTCAATCACTTACCTCTAAAGAAAGCAAGTCTTTGTTGGTAATTCGTTAATATATTTATTTGTTTCCTGCCGGGAGACCTGGCTCATGCCTGTAATCTCAGCACTTTGGGAGGCTGAGGCAGGAGGATCACCTGAGGTCAGGAGTTCGAGACCAGCCTGGCCAACATGGTGAAACCTCATCTCTACTAAAAATACAAAAATTAGCTGGGTGTGGTGGCGGGCACCCGCAGTGCCAGCTACTTAGGAGGATGAGGCAGGAGAATCACTTGAACCAGGGAGGCGGAGGTTGCGGTGAGCAGAGATGGCACCACCGCACTCCAGCCTGGCAACAAAGCAGACTCCGGCTAAAAAAAAAAAATGTATGTGTGTGTGTGTATATATATATATGTGTGTGTGTGTATATATATATATGTGTGTATATATATATGTGTGTGTATATATATATATATATATGTTTCCAATTTGCAGCGGGTAGATCAACAATCCTTGTCCTCACTGACTGCCAACACTATACGCATATCTGAATCTTGAGAGCAGGTTTATGTTCATGACTTCATTATCATGACTAGTCACTGATAGTCATTTCATTATTAATATTTGGTGAACTATTTCTAGGCTTTTACAGTGATTGTCAAATTTATAAAAATAGGACCAATTGGATTTAAAGAAGTACACAAATGTGTGCTCAACTTGTTCTGTTCCCTCACTTCTGGTTCTTTTAAATATCTTTCTCATTCATTTATTCATTTGGTTACATGTATATTGAGCAACTACTAAAGGCAAGGCATGTTATAAGTGCTGTTTTGCTTACTATGTATTAGACCAAATTCTGGTATTGAATATAATAGAAGAGAATAGACCTAAGCTGAAAAGGAGATTATGTATGAAAATAAATTTTTTACAAAAGTGTAAGAGAAAAGATGTGAAAGATAATGAGCTCAGAGACATTATGTCGGAGATGTTCAATTATAAGAAATATAAATAAGGAAAAAATTCAATTTCAGTAAGAACTGAATAAATGTCTATAGGGCCCCACAAGTATCTTCACAAATAAATTTGAAATTTATGAGGCAATGTCTACAAAGTATGTGATGTGAATTTTTTTTGTTTGAAAATACTATGACCTGTCAAGTTGTCATTCATTAGTAATGTTAGAAAAGTTTTCTTAGCTACTCAAAGTTTCTGGAAAAACACAACTCAAGGGATTCTTCTTAAAAAAGTATATAATGTGAATATTTTTCAATCCACTTGACAGGAAAATCAAAATCAGGAACTAAAGAACGTGAAAGAAATTATTATATGAAAGTAATTAAAACTAAAAGTAATTCTATAAAAATTTTATTCATCTTGTTATAAATCAGAATGTAAATGCCAGTAATTTTTATTTATTGAATTAATATAAATGAAAAATCCAAATTATATTAACAAAGATAGCGAGTCAATACTTATATTGCCTTTGTCAAGAAACTTCAACTACACCTTACCTCCCTCAGATCGATAGAGAAAACTGTTAGACACTTTTTGTTCTAATTGTTCTTCTCTTTCTCTAAGTGTGGCAACATATCCGAAATGAACTTTGAAATCTTGCCTAAATTCACTACTTTATGGGCCGGGTGTGGTGGCTTACACCTATATTCCGAGCACTTTGAGAGGCTGAGGCAGGCGGATCATGAGGTCAGGAGATCAAGATCATCCTGGCTAATATGATGAAACCCTGTCTCTACTAAAAATACGAAGAATTACCCGGGCATGGTTGCACGTGCCTGTAGCCCCAGCTACTCAGGAGGCTGAGGCAGGAGAATCGCTTGAACCTGGGAGGCGGAGGTTGCAGTGAGCCGAGATCGTGCCACTGCACTCCAGCCTGGTGACAGAGCAAGACTCCATCCTCAAAAAAAAAAAAAAAAAAAAAAAAAAAAAAAAAAATTCACTACTTTATGATTATCCAAGATATTCCAAACATTTTCTATTTCATTCACTAATGCACATATTTCTCCTTTCTTCTTCTCTCCTAAGGACATAGGTTATTGAAGACAGGGACAAATTATTTCTTCTATAATATGTTTCAGTTTGCTGAGAGAAGATTGTATTATTAAAGTATCATCAGTAGGCTTTGTCTATCATGGAGCATGAGAGTCCCATGGGTGACACCCATTTATGAAGTTTCAAGGGAGTACCTAATCACCAAGAGACACAAAGGTATAACTAGGCGAGTACTTCAGGAGAGTGTGTTACAACTTTTGTCACAGATTTTTTTACCTCATTGAATGCAAAGTGGAAACTTTCCTATTTTTCTACTAGTTTAGTGGTTTCTTTTCTTTAGTGTCTAAAAATCTCAAGAGATTAAGACTATCCACATCGCTATGCTTCTTGATAATGGTTTACCTCAAAATCATTTTGTTTCTCATATCCATAGAGTCCTAAATGGTTAAAAATAGTAACTTAATTGTTCATTTCTACCACTCATACAAATATAATAGTATAGAGCAGTCTTGTAAGTAACAGATTCACTGAAGACATTCTTTCTTTCTCTTATAGACAGCCTGATTCACTGAAGACATTCTTTCTTTCTCTTATAGACAGCCTGACACAGCCCCTCTCCAGGGCTCCAACTTTTACCACCAACCACAAGCCTTGAGGCCTTAGAAACCTATCCATTGACATAAAAGTTCCCTTCATAATTCCCTCAGAATTGAGGAAGTACAATTAGAGGACTTACGAAAATAGAATCCCTAATGTTCTTCTGTGACTCCTAGAACATTTATTTCTACTCTATTTCATCAGTCAGATAGATCACTGGACAATTATGATTTGATAGCAGTCATGAAAAAAGCTGTGCAGGAAAACACATCATCAAGATTTCTAGGCCTGAAATAAATAAACGTTTATGCAAGAAAATTGAAGAAAGCCAACCTAATCATGAGCATTGTTTTTTCATTTTTACCTGGACAGTAGATATATTTAAAACACATGCAGAAGTCTTCCTAACTATATAACAGTAAGACAAAAAGCATTTTCTGATAAAGTGATTAGATGAAGTCTATTGCCCTAAGATGGAACTCTAACATACTCTGTGTATATCAATGCTGTTGTTGCTTTACACACCATACTAATTGTTTCCATTAAGCTATTGGCATTTTAGAGTCATTGCTTTAACACCCATGGTACATTAAACAATTCTGAGATATACAACTCCGGTATGGATGTATTTAATTGCTTTTGGCAAGCCTTAGTTAAAAATAAATATACATTTTAAATATAACACCAATAAAATTAATGAACACATTCTAGAACTGGAATAAATAGGAAACAGTTGATAACTGAAAATTCAACAGAAACAAAACAGGGAAAGTAAAAGTCTCTCATCCTGCTGGAATCTTTGTCATTGACTGTCAAAAACAAAAGTATGAAAGCTTTGATGAGTCCAGTTAGTGCAATGCAGGGATCAAAGTGTCAGGCTGATAGAATCAAAGGGAACAAAATGAAGTAGTAATGTTGTGCACCAGATTTGAAACTCTGGCAATGATGAGAGGTTCTCTCAGAATGGAACAGGGAAGCTTTGATTAGTGCACCTTGTTTGTACTCTGAAGGCATCAAAGTGGCAAATGCGCCTGGATCAAATGGGGCAGAATGCAATGGGTAATGGAGCACTCAGAGCTCACCAGAATTTAAGCAGAGATGCTGATGATGTGGTGGAGGCCAATGCACACATTCCCATCTGGCAGCTGGGAAAAAAAAAAGAAAAGAAAGGGGAAAAAAAGAAATAATTTTAATCACTTGAAAGCTAGCTGATTAGGACACAAGCAAAGGATAAAATAGCATTTGCAATTATTGCATGAATTTAGTTTTAGTGAAAACTTTTTAAAACTGGGGGAATATTACCAGTTGTTTGCTATTTATTGTGCTTGATGTATTCCATATTCGTTCTAAATAGAACAAATCAGATTTGTATCAGGTTTGTTAATTCAAAAAGTAAATTACCTTTCAACTTGAATATGTGTAAGTCTATTTATGTTGGGATGATTTTTGTGTGTGTGTTGTACCTCTGGGGTCCATTACATAAGTAGGATTCATTTTACAGTTAATTCTGCGTTTGCAGGGATTTTGCATTCCCTTGGAATCAATTCCATTTGAAGGTTAAGTCTTAAGACATCTGTCTAACGCATTTGATTCAATTCTGTTTTCTTCATTCAGGAGTTAATGTGCTTGTGATTAACATATGAGTATATTATTGGAATATTAAAACATCTAACTCAAATATTCCCTAACATACCATAGTGATAATATTTTACCTAAAAATATAAAATGGTGTTTAACTGTATTAACATTACAATAAAATTAAATGTCATTGGTATCATTGTTAGGATTGATATTAATAGCTACAGAATGCAACTCCTATATCCAAAGATGTATACTAGTTACTTTATAGTATTTATTATCTGTCATTCTTACAACACCTCTCTAAATGGGTATTGCCATGATGGGATAAGATTTTCTGGTGACTTGGAGAAGTAAATGCATTTTGCAAATGGAAGGGAAATTAATAATTATGACCAAGAGATCAGGCAAAGTTATATTGTTTGCTTACATGTTTTCCTCTTTTCATAAACCTTGCTATGACTGCCCCTGTCTGAAGAGTAAATTCTGCTGCTCATTGAGTTTGGATTTTGCCTTGAGATTTGCTTTAGCCAATACAATATTAACAGAAATTACCAGAGTAGAGACATTGAATGTACTCATATTTTTGGCTTTCACTCTTGCCATTTTGCCATCTACTTTGAGAAGAATATGCTCCAGGTAGCCATGGCTGTAACAGAATCAGCAGGTCAGTGGAGTGAATGGAAATCCAATGCAGAATCTTTAGCTTAGTCTAGCTCATCTTTGAGCCCAATGGAGCCTTGATGTACCAAAAGAATAAAAGACAATACAAAGTTGGCATTAATCGTCATGCACCATTCTTTTGGAAATAGCTCTCCAAAACAGCATTATGCCTACCTGCATGTACAGGTAAAGAGGTCTTGATAAAATATGCACAGTTCTCTAATTGAAGGCATTTATCCTTTGAAGCAGAGATTGTAGTTATTACCCAGGTACTATTACTTCCTCTATTATTATTCTGCTTTCCTAGTTTCCCCAAAAGGGCTTTGCATGGATTACTAAGTTGCCAAATCTCTGTAGAGTGTATTCAGTAATGTGTTCTCACAAGAGCAACAGGGGATGGAGAAACCTACTTCCTGTACCTCTTGAGCATTGTTACTCACAGGGTGATGCTGATTGTACATCTGTTCTTCCAGGTATTTGAAAAATATTTTTCTTATCTTACATTTGTTTTATTTCACATTACTTCTTATAAGGCTGTTTTTTTATTTTGTAACAAAACCATCAAACAGTTGAGTCTCAAAAAATTGTTTTTTCACTCCAGTTTTAATTAGTCAATGTGTAGGGTCACATGTAGGCAATTAAACAAAGTGGCAGGTATATTTTTTAAATGTGCTAATGATATGCTTCTGAAAGTGAGAGAAATTTCTACTTACAAAGAATTTGTAAGGTCACACAACCTTGCTTAAAGAATAGCTGAACCCATTGCAATACATTTCTTTATTCAGCAAAGTTGATGTTTGTGGAATATGGAGGAGATTGTTTTAAAAATTAAAATAAGATAAAAATGTTTCCCTTAACAGTTAGCTTATTTGGAGATTGAATAAAAGTAGAAATCTTATGTATAGCTACATTGAACAAAATAGTGATAAATATCTGACCCAGAAATGAGCAAATTCTGCTCATTCCTTAGGATACTGCTTTAACTTTAAAAAGATCATATATTATAAGGTAACTGAATATTTTTAACATTATAAAATTCAAATATCTCTGCTAAAATTTAAACTGTATTGCAATTTACTTATGGAAACAGATAATTTTTTAAAATATGAGGAAATGTCCTTTAACAAAAAGTGATAGTGTAAGCATAAATAATATTTTGATTGATTTTTTTTTTGAGACAGATCTTACTCCAGTTGTCCAGGCTGAAGTGCAGTGGCATGATCACAGCTCACTGCAGCCTTCATTTCCCAGGCTCAGGTGATTCTCCCTCCTCAGCCTCCTGAGTAGCTGAGACTATAGGTGCACACCAACAAGCCTGGCTAGTTTTTGTATTTTTTGTAAAGACGGGGTTTCACCATGTTGGCCAGACTGTTCTCAAACTCCTGGGCTCAAGTGATCCACCCACCTTGGCCTCCCAAAGTGCTGAGATTACAGGAGTGAGGCACCATCCTGGCTTGATTGTTGAATTTATTAATATCATCCTCCTATAAATATCTGGACTGATACCCTGACTTACACACAAAATAGAGCCAAGAAGCTTTTTTTTGTTTTTCACATTTTTACAGTGTTTTTAGAGACAGGGTCTTATTATGTCCCCCAGGCTGGAGTGCAATGGTGCAATTATAGCTCACTGCAGCCTTGAACACCTGGGTTCCAGTGATTCTCCTGCTATAGCCTTTCGAGTAGCTAGCAGTGTAGGTGTATGCCATCATGTCAGGCTAATTTTTTATTTTTTATTTTGTAGAGATGGGGTCCTGTTATGTTGCCCAGTGTGGTCTTGAACTCCTGTGTTCAAGTGAACCTCCTGCCATGGCCTCCCAAAGTGCTGTGACTAAAAGCATGAGCCACTGTGCTCTGTTAAATATTTCAATTACTAACATTTTCAAATTATTTTTAATTGATGATTAAGGCTCTTGTTGAGTCTTCATTAACAGATATTATAGGGATTAAATGAAAAAGTTTTCTGTGTAAATGTGAGACAATAGACTAGATGATGGCATAGAAATTATATATACATGGTATTAATTTAGGGGTAACTAAAGGATATATAATAACTTTTAAAAACTTGGAAGAAAGTATAGAAAAAAATAAATTTCAATCAAAGTAAAATAAAACAGAAAGCCAAACAGGAGCTTTTATAAAATGAGGAGACAAGGGTGGAATAAAACAAAATAAAATGTTAAACTCATGGCTGGGTACAGTGGCTCAGGCCCAGCATTTTGGGAGGCCATGGCAGGCAGATCACGAGGTCAGGAGTTCGAGACCATCCTGGCCAACATGGTGAAATCCCGTTTCTACTAAAAAATACAAAAATTAGCTGGGTGTGGTGGTGGGCACCTGTAATCCCAGCTACTCAGGAGGCTGAGGCAGGAGAATTACTTGAACCTAGGAGGTGGAGGTTGCAGTAGCTGAGATTGCACCACTGCACTCCAGTTTGGTGACAGAGCGAGACTCCGTCTCAAAAAAAAAAAAAAAAAAGTTAAACTTATATATCAGTGTTTTAGTCAGTTTAGGTGGCTTTGACAAAATAACACAAACTTGATGGCTTGAATAGCAGAAATTTATTTTCTTCCAGTTCTGAAGGCTGGGCAGTCCAAGATCAGAGTGCCAGCATGGCCCAGTTCTGGGGAAAGATCTCTTCTAGTCTTACAACTGGCCAATCTCTTGCTGTGTGTTCATGTGATCTTTCCAAAGTACCTAGGCGTGGAGAGAAAGAGAACAAGCTCTCTGGTGTCTTTTTTTATGAAGGCACTAATCCCATCATGAGGTTTCCCCACCCTTATGGCCTCATTTAATTCACATTGCCTCTCCAAGGCTCAGTCTCCAAATAAGGCCACACTGGGGATTAGAGATTCAACATATGAATTTAGAGGGGACAGGAACATTTAGTCTATAAAAGTCAGTAATCACAGTTGATGTGTAAATTTCACCTTTTAAATAGTCTTTAAATTACAACACAAAATAACAGAAAATCAAAGAGAATAATTAAGGCATCATTACATGGAAAGATTTTTAACACATTTATCAAAATTCAATTAACTAGGGAATATTTAAATATTACACCAATTGTAATAAACGAAAAAGCAACCATAAACACAGACACATATACAAACTCCCATGTATATTTATATATACACATATATACATAAACATATATTTGTAAAGATATGAGAAATAGATATTTTAAATAACGAAAAAATGTTAAAAATTAATATGGATCTGAGGCAAAAGTCAAATTTGAGGTTGAAAACAAGTATCACCATCATAAAATGAAAACAGTATTTAGAGTACATCTGAAATATCTTAAAACAATAATTTTACCTCTATTATTAAATATAAAATTTCAATTCAAAAATAAAATTTACAATTCAGTTGCAAAAATTTTTTAGTATGTTGCTCAATTGCTCCTGCCAACACTATACTGCAGATTTTCAACATAAATAAATTTTGGATTTCAACTAAGGTCACTGAAAGTGTAAGGAAAAGACAGTGATAACTCTCTATTGCATTTTTCTCTCAGGTACACCAAAAAATTGTATTTCCCACAGTCTCTTGCAGTTAGTGGTTCATGAAACTTAATTCTGGCCAATAAAAACACATATAAATTAATGGTCTCCAAAATTTCATTTAATACTTCTGCCCTATTAAATATCTTACTCATCTTTAATGAGTCATAATCAAAGATGTATGTTATGCAATTTTTGTTGTAGTGAAAAACAGAAGGAAAAACATTCATATCTATTAAATGTTAATAGTTAAATATATGTAGTATAGACAGATATGAACATACTATGTAACTTTGAACAGAATGAACTACATGTATCTACATGAATCTACCACAAATACACATTATTTAGTTTCTTTAAAAGGTTCAGAAAAATTAGTATAGTCTAGAATTATTTTAACCTTCAACCAAAAACAAACATGCCAAAAGTAAAATATTAAACTGTGTTTGCCTGTGTAGATAAAAAATGTAAAAACTGTCTGGAAGTATGGCACCCAAAATCATAAATGTGGTCTTCAGTTGAAGAGAAGGAAAGAAGATAAAAATTGGTTGAACTTGATGGATGGAGATTTTAGGTTTATTTTTACTTATTTATTTATTTATTTTTTTGAGACGAAGTCTCACTCTTATCCCCCAGGCTGGAGTACAGTGGCAAAATCTCGGCTCACTGCAACCTCTGCCTCCCGGGTTCGAGCAATTCTCCTGCCTGAGCCTCCAAGTAGCTGGGATTACAGGCATGTGCCACCACACCAAGCTAATTTTTGTATTTTTAGTAGAGACGGGGTTTCACCATGTTGACCAGGCTGGTCTCAAACTCCTGACTTCAGGTGATACCCCCACCTTGGCCTCCCAAAGTGCTGGGATTACAGGTGTGAGCCACTGTGCCTGGTCAGATTTTAGGTTTATTTTAAACATCTTTTTTTTTTTTTTAAACTAAAGGAGATCCATGTGTTAATTGCATATTTCAATTAATTATAAAATTAATTAAATTTTAACTACAAATCTATCATTTCTACAAGTATTGTCTTTTATTCAGTCTAAAGTCTTACTTGCATCCATTTTTCCTTATATACTATAGTTTATATTTATCTATTATCTTTATATCACTTAGTATGTTCTCCCATTTGTTTCCATTTTTCTTACATTCTGTTGTTACTTACACATGAAGCAATGTGTGCCTGGCTGATCATCATCAAACTTCTGTTATCAGCAATTCTCACTCTGGGGTGGGATAGTGGGGGATACTGAAATAACAGAATCTCTAAAGAGGATAGGGAATCTATAGTTTCAAAATATATTGATTATAATAGAATTCTAAGTAATACAAATTCCAGGAATGTCAATGGCAAAATCTTCCTTATTGATGAGGAGATGCAAATGATGGAACCTCCACAAGCCAAGAAATAAGTAAAAAATTAGTTTAGGAAGAATTACCACAATTATTTTTCTTCTGCAGTCTAGGATTATTTAGCATTCATCTTGCACTGCTTCACATGAAGGTTACTGTAGCAAAAGCCCCCAGCTCCTTCTTCACCAAGATTCTTGGTTTTTAATCTATACTTAACATTCAGAGCACAGTTCTAGATGGCCTCTGCTTTACTTCTTGTTTTCTCTTTCTTTTTCTTGCCATAACAACACTTCGCTCTATCTAATTCTTCTGGTCTTAAATTCTTCATGATAGTCAAAACCCATTCTTCCTGTATAGAGGCCTATTATCCACATTAAGAAGTAAAAACTAAATGAAAAAATAGAAAGAAATACAAAGGATTTTTTTTTGAAGAACTGTTTTGGATGTGGAAAGCAAAGTGGCTGATACATAAGAAAGCGAGATAAGGCAACATCACCAATTTTAAACCGGTGACTTTCAGTATGAGACAGAATAAATTTATTAAAGTTTATATCTCTTGTGGAAATATTTTTAAAACTTTTTTAGACTTATGATTTTGTGTTTGCATATATAAGTAAAAAGAATATAATTAGCAATTATAGTGATGTTCTAGCTTGATAGAGAATGAAAATGATTATCACCAGAAGTCTTATGGGTCCTCAGTGACAAAATGGTGTTGAATTTAGCACAGTCCGATAACTGGTCTTGAATTGTGTCAGTATCACACTGTACAAATAAAAGTCATAAGCGGTCAAAAAAAAACAACTGCTTCATTTCTATAATTATAGTTTTTACATTTCTACTCTGTGTCATACATACTGCAATTTGCTCACCAATAGTTTAGCTATATATTTGTATGTTTTATATATATAGTATATAAAATAAAATATGAGATATATATATACACACATACTCATTTTAGAATATGTATGTATTTAGCATATCTATCTATATATTTATATAAATTTTAGTTTATATAAATTGTCAGCATAATTCTGGCTTTAAAACTTATGACAATAGATAACATCTGTTTGGAAAAAAATGGAGAATAGAAGCATAAGTACGACAGAATTGAATTTAGCTCTTTTCCACAGATATTTACATGTCAGTTATTACAAAGAGGATGTAAAAATGTTGCTGAGAAGGAGGAGACAAAAGGATAAATGTACAAGGAAGAAAAGATTGCAATAACTGAGACATAGTCAGCTTTATATGATGTTATTGGAATGATTAAGCTGAGGACTAATACTGATTTAATGGATTTAGCAAGAAAGGACAAAATTTAGCAAGAACAGTTTTGATGAAGAGATAGGAGTTAATCATGGAATTTTTACTTTGCAGGCAACCTAAGAAGTTTGAAGTACTAAGATATTTATTTATTTATTATTTATTTATTTGATCCAGTAAACTCTTAAATTGAATTGGTATGGAAAGCCATTCCTGGGAAATGTGCCCTGGTAAGACAGGAGGAGTTGTAAATTGTAACTTTTATTTTCTCATCATGAAAGCCCTTGATATAAAAAAAAGCTTCATTGATCAGATATAAAATTACAACATTAAATGTCAGTTTCAGTAAAAAAAAAAAATACTTTTGGACAGCCAGAATAGAATGAAATAAAATTGCCTTTGCTAGGCATGCAAATCTCTAGAGTAATATATTTACCTCAATATTGTGTCCCATATTTCATGACTCAAATAGATCCATGAAATTATTTCTAGATGTAAAATGTTTTGAGGTGACAGAGAACAATGAAAAATTTAGTTGAATCTAGGAATGCATAAAATCGTATTGCTGAAATAGGTTTCTTTTCAAAACTAATTGTCATTTTTTTCTTTTTCAAAAGAAAGGAATGGGTATATTGATCCATTGTCCCCAAAGTATCAGGCTTCTGCTTGTCCTAAACTTCAAAGACAAAACCTTCACTTAAATAGAACAAATAAACCCCTGAAATAAAAACTAATCAAAATATTCATCTAATAATATACATTTCCAGCAGTCTTTGAGGAAATAAAATTGCATTATTAAAATTTAGCAAAGAAATGTACTTGAAGTTTCTTCAACAATTCTACCCACCCTTATTCCCTAGTTTGGCATTAACCTGAGCTCTAATTATCATGAAATCAGTTCTCAGAGACTGACCATGGTAGTTTTGCTCAAATTCTAGTTCTGTAGTTCTCAGGAATGCCTGTAAAGTAATCGATGGATTTGATGGAAAGTTCAGATCAGATTTTCAATGAAGAATAAAATCTGAGTTCAGAGATATACACAAAAATTTTGTATAAACACAAAACTAATATCCAATAAGACATACATTCTGTTAAGAAGCAAAAAGATACACTTTAATCAATTATTTAAATAATTTAATCTTTTAATTCATAATCACATTCGTTGGGACACAATATACAGTTTGCCCAATTCGGTCGATAATCCTTTTGGCTAGAACAATAGGGTTTATTTGTTTATGTATTTCCAGATTCACATATTTATTTTTATCTATTTATTTATATAAAAATAACATAGAATATAGTAAAAATTCAAATGGGACAGAAAAGTATAAAATAAAAATAAAAGTCTCATCATGAAGACTCTCTTTCCAAATATATTATTACATTCTAGTAATCATAAACATTTTAAATTGACAAGTAATACCTGTATATTTATGCTGTACCACATAATGTTTTGATATACATATGTATGCATTATCTTATATACTTACCATTTTTGTGTATGTATGGTGAGAAAACAAAATTATTCTTAGCAATTTTCAATTATACAATATATAGAGCATATATATATATATCTATATATACACATACACACAGAGACAAGTACAGTTAATTGTTATTAACTGTGGTCATCACGATGTACTATAGAGCCCTTGAACTTACTCTTCCTGTGTAACTGAATTTTTGTGTCCTCTGACTAACATCTCCACAGTCACTCCACCCCCAAGCCTCTGGTAACCACCATTCTACTGCCTTTCTATTACTTCAAATGTTTTACATTCTATATATAAGTGAAATTATGCAATATTTGTCTTTTAGTGTCTGGTTTATTTCACTTAACAGTTTCAGGTTCATCCATGATGTTATAAATGATAAGATTTACTTCCCTTTTTTAAGGTTAAATAGTATTTCATTATTTATAAATAACACATTTTCTTTAAAAATGTATCCATTGATGGACACTTAGATTGATTCAATATCTTGGCTGTTGGGAATAATGACGCAATGAACATGGAAGTGCAGATATCTTTATGATGTACTGATTTCATATTCTTTGGATGTCTTCCCAGAAGTGGACTTGCTAGATTTTTACGGTAGTTTGATTTTTAACGTTTTGAGGAAACTTCATACTGTTTTCTACAATGATTGTATAAATGGCTAAACAGATGTGGGAATGGCTGTACATTCCCACCAGCAATGTACAATAGCTCTCTTTTCTCCACATCCTCACCAACATTTATCTTTTCCTTCTAATAACTGCCATTCTAACAGTGTGTGGTAATATCTCATTGTGGTTATAATTTACATTTCCTTGATGATTAGTGATATGAAGCATTTGTCTTATAGCCGTTGACCATTTGACTGCCTTCTTTTGAGAAATATGTATTCTTTTCCTTTGGCCATTTTTAAACTGAGTCATTTGTCTTCTCATTATTAAGTTGTTTGAGTTATTTATATATTTTGGAAATTGACCCCTTGTCAGATGTATGATTTGCAAATATTTTCTCTTATATTGTAGGTTGTCTCTTCACTCGATTGTTTCTTTTGCTATGCAGAAGCTTTTTAATTTGATGTAATCTCATTAGTCTATTCTTGCTTTTGTTGCCTGTGTTTATGGGTTCATATTAAAAATTATCCAAATCAGTGTTGTGTAGTGTTTTTCTCTGTTTTCCTTTAATATTTCTACAAATTTAGGCTTTATATTTAAGCATTTGATCCATTTTGTGTTGATTTTTGTGTATGGTATAAGGTAAATGTCCAATTTCATTCTTTTGTATATAGATATCCAGTTTTCTAAACACCGTTTATTGAAGAGTCTGCTCTTTTTTCATTTTGTGTTATTGATATCTTTGTCAAAAATCAATTGACCATACATGCATGGCCTCATTCCTGGGTTCTCTATTCCGTCCCATTGGACAATGAATCTACAGTTGACCCTTGAACAATGCGGGGGATAAGGGCATCGACCTTCATGCACAGTCAAAAATCTATGTATAACTTTCAACTCCCCCAAAACTTAACTACTGATAGCCTACTATTGATAAGAATACTTACAGATAACGTAAACAGTAGGTTGACACAGGATTTTTTAAATGCTATGTATATTATATACTCCATTCTTACAATAAAGCTAGAAAAATAAAATGTTATTAAGAAATAATAAGTAATAAAAATATACTTACTATTCATTAAATGCAATCGGATCATCCTTGTCTTCACGTTAAGTAGGCTGAGGAGGGGAGCAAGAAAAGGGTTTGGTCTTGCTGTCTCAGAAGTGTCAGTGGCAGAAATAAATCTATGTACAAGTGGGCATGTGCGGTTCAAACTTGTGTTGTTCAAGGGTCAACTATATTTTAATGCCAGTACCATGTTATTTTAATTGCTATTGCTTTGTAGTGCAGTTTGAAATCAGGTAACATGATGTTCCCCCATTTGTTCTTGTTCAGTATTGTCTTGGCTATTCAAGGCTTTTTGTGGTTCCATATACATTTTATAATTTTTTTCTTTTTATAAAAAATGGCATTGGAATTTTGATAGGGATTGTTTTGAATTTGTAGATCACTTTGGGTAGTATGGACATTTCAACAATATTAATTCTTCAAATTCATGAACATGGGATATCTTTTCATTTATTTATTTCTCTTTCAAATTTTTTCATTAATATTTCATAGTTTTCAGTGTACAAGTCTTTCATCTCCTTTGTTAAATTTATCCTTAAATATTTTATTTTTGTAGCTATTGTAAATGGGATTTTTCTCTTTATTTCTTTTTCAGAAGAAATAGTATATAAAATCATTACTAGTTTTTGTGTGTTGATTTTGTACCCTGCGACTTTACTATATTCATTTATTAATTCTAATAGGTTTTTTGGTGCAATCATTAGGGTTTTTATATATAAAATTATACCATCAGCAAACAGATAAAATTTCACTTTTTCCATTCCTATCTGAATGACTTTCATTTCTTTTTCTGCCTAATTACTCTGATGATGACTTCTAATACTATGTTGAATAGAAGTGGAAAGAGTGAATATCTTTGTCTTTTTCCAGATCTTAAAAAACCCAGAAAGTCTTTCAAATTTCACCACTAAGTATAATGTAAGTTGTGGGCTTATGATATATGGCCCTTATTATGTTCAGGTACATTATTTCTACATCTAATTTGTTGAGAGTTTTAATCATAAAAGAATGTTGTATTTTATCAAATGATTTTTCTGGATCTAATGAGATAATCATGTTGTTTTTGGTCTCCTATTGGTATGTATCACATGTACTGATTTGCATATGTTGAACAATTCTGGTATCCTAGGGATAAATCCCAATTGATTTCGTAAATGACCCTTTTACTGCATTGTCAAATTTGTTTTTTGCCAGTATTTTGTTGAGAATTTTTGCACTTATGCTCGTCAAGGATATTAGCTTGTAGGTCTGTAGTTTTCTTTCCTTGTGATGTCCTTTCCTGGCTTTGGTATCAGGGTGATTCCAGCCTTGTTAAAAGGATATAAACATTCCATCCTCTTTGATTTTTTGAAAGAGTTTGTAAAGGACTAATATTAGTTCTCTAAATATTTGGTAGAATTCCATAATGAAGCCTTCAGGTCCATGGCTTTCTTTTTTTAAATTTTTTTGGGAAGCTTTTTATTACTAATTCGAGCTCTTTACTTGTTATTGGTCCATTCAGATTTTCTCTTGCTTCATGATTCAGCTTTGTTAGGTTTTATGTGTCTATAAATGTATTCATTTATTCATTGTTGTTTAACTTATTGGCATATTGTTCATAATAATCTCTTACGATCCTTTTGTTTTCCATAGTATCAGGTATAATGTCTCCTCTTTAATTTCTGATTTTATTTATTTGAGTCTTCTTTCTTTTTTCTTAGTTTAACTAAAAGTTTGTATGTTTTCTTTATCTTTTCAAACAACCAGCTCTTACTTTCATTGATCTTTGTATGGTTTTACTAGACTCTTTTATTTGTTTTTGTTCTGATCTTTATAATTTTCTTTCTTCTACTACCTTTGGGCTTAGTTTCTTTTTCTTTTTCTTGTTTTTTTTTTTTTTTTTTTTTTTTTTTTTTTTTTTGAGGTGTAACATTAAGTTGTTTATTTGAGATCTATTTTTTATGTAGGCATTTATTACTATAAACTTTCCTCTTAAAATTGCTTTTGCAGCATCCTGTAAGTGTTGGTATATTATGTTTTCATTTTTATTTGTCTAAAGTATTTTTTATTTCCCTTTTAATTTTTTGTCGACCTATTGGTTATTCAGGGCATGTTGTTCAATTTCTATATATTTGATATTATCTTGAAGTTCCTCCCATTACTGATTTCTAGTTTCATAGCATTGTGGTCAGACAAGATACTTGATATGATTTCAATCATTTGTAAATTTGTGAAGACTTTTCCTTTGACTTAATATAGCATTTATCCTAGTGAGTGTTTTATGTACACTTGAAAAAAAATGTGTATTCTGGTACTGTTGGGTGGAATGGTCCGTATATTTCTGTAAAGTTCAACTTGGTTTAAAGTGTTGTTAATGTCCATTATTTCTTTATTAATTTTCTCTTTGAATGATCTATCCACTATTAAAATTGCAGCATTGAAGTTCTCCCATTTTTACTGTATTGTATTCTGTCTCTCCCTTCAGATATTTTAATTTCGCTTTATATATTTATGTGCTCCAACATTGAGTGCGTATATATTTACAACTGTTAACATCTGCTTGATAAATTGACCTCATTATAATTATATAATGTCCAACTTTGTCTCCTTTTACAGTTTTTGACTTAAATTCTATTTTGTTTAATATAGGTATAGCTACTCCTGCTTTATTTTGGCTTCTGTGTGTAGGGAATGTATTTTTCCATCCCTTTACTTTGAGTCTGTATGTCTGCTTAAAGGTAAAATTAATCTCTTAATCTCTTTTAGACAGTATATAATGAGTTCTCTTTTTTATTTTATTTTACTTATTTTTTTAATTATACTTTAAGTTTTAAGTATATGTGCACAATGTATAGGTTTATTACACAGGTATACATATGCTATGTTGGTTTGCTGCACTCATCAACTCATAATTTACATTAGGTATTTCCCCTAATGCTATCCCTTCCCCATCCCCCCACTCCCCAACAGACTCTGGTGTGTAATGTTCCCCACCCTATGTCCATGTGTTCTCATCATTCAATTTCCACCTGTGAATGAGAACATGTGGTGTTTGGTTTTCTGTCTTTGTGATAGTTTGCTGAGAATGATGGTTTCCAGCTTCATCCATGTCCCTGTAAAGGACATGAACTCTTCCTTTTTTATGGCTGCATAGTATTCCATGGTGTATATGTGCCACATTTTCTTAATCCAGTCTATAATTGATGGACATTTGGGTTGGTTCCAAGTCTTTGCTGTTGTGAATAGTGCCACAATAAACATACGTGTGCATGTGACTTTATAGTAGCATGACTTATAATCCTTTGGGTATATACCCAGTAACGGGATTGCTGGGTAAAATGGTATTTCTAGTTCTAGATTGTTCAGGAATCACCATACTGTCTTCCAAGGAGTTAGTTCTCTTTTCTTAATCCATTTAGTCACTCTATGTCTTTTCATTGGAAAATTTAATCTCTTTACATTCAAGATGATTATTCATAGCTAAAGATTTACTACTGATATTTTGTTCATTGTTTTCCGTTTTGTTTTGTTTTTGGAGATCCTTTATTCCTTTCTTCCCTAGGCTGGCTAAGAATTCAAACTAAGTAGAATTTCCCATGGCTTCTGGGAGCAAGCAGCTCAGCCTTGCAGCTGGACAATGCTCCTAGCTCATACCTCTGATCAATTGCTACTGCTGGCAAGTACACAGAGCTACCATCAAGATCTGCATCCTGATTACTGTGGGCTCTACTTCCTTGCTTTGTATTAACATGACCTCACATGGTCTAGCCATGCCAATTTCTCCTGCTTTCCCCATGAGGTGTGACTGTAGTGACCTTTCTGGAAAGTGTCTCAGAATTATAGGAAAGCTGAGTGTCTGCCTCCAGTTCTCTTTTTCCTCTGTAGAAACTGACCCCTGGAAATCTTTTCTGTGCAGTGCTGTGCCTGTTTGTGTGAAGAGAGGGGATGACATAGTCAAAGTGAGACTGCTTCTACTCTGATTTTTATTCTGTTTTCTGAACTGTGCTGGAGACTTAGGCATATTTCCAATTTGAAGCGTTTCTTGTCTGTGCATAGTAGCTAGTTGAACTTTATTTGGGAGGTAATGAAGCTTGGGGCCTCCTATTCTGCCATTTTGCTGATCCACATGCACTTTAAATTATTTCATCTGGTTATATTCTGTTTCTTTTCTATAGCTGTCATGGGTTACCCTGAGCTCCCTGTGGAAAATCATATCTACTTTCTTTTCCCCAGTATGTTAAGGTTTTTACTACCTAGAGGAGCTGGGAAAAAAATATCGGGGAGGATTTTCATGTCTTTCCTTCAGTAAATGTTTTGGACCTCTACTCACTCTTTTATCACAAGGCTGCTCTTTGGGCATTTTAACTATTCAATTTTTTAAGTGCCTTTGAAATATATGGAGAAAACTCGGCAACTGGTTGTGATTTCTCCTTATATTTGCAGTCCCCCAAGGCTTCACTGTTATCTGATTAGACCACATAAGACACTATTTTGTTAATAATATGTAGTTGAATTGTCTTTGGAGCTCAGTTGCATTTAATTTTGTACACTAGTGTTCATATATCCTTTCAGATGCCTGTCTTTCCTTAGAGTTTGGTTAAGTTGTTTGGTTGGTTGCCTCGCAATGTTAGTTGTCTGGGGAACTCAGAAAGTTATGTATTTGTAAATTGTCCTTATTTTTTTGTATTGTTAAATGGGTAAGAACTATGTTATATCCATCTTTCTACATTTCATATTAAACAGAAATTTTGAACTTCTACCGAAATTTATTGAAATTTTCAATAGAATTTTTTTTTTAATTGATAATTAATATAAATTTATTTCTCACAGTTCTGGAGGCTAGAAAGTCCAAGATGCCCTGGTATGGGCTTTGTCCTCCGTCATTTCATGGCAGAAGATGGAAGGACAAAGAGAGGGCAAGAGAGAAAGCAATAGAATATTTTTTACTATAGATTTTCTAATATTAAAACAAATTATTGCCTTCCTCTTATATGTTGTTTGGTTGTAATGATCCTCTAACTATTTTCCTGAATTTTACTTGTTAAAATATTATTATTTTTAATTCATAAGTGAGTTTTTAAAATAATTATCTTTTTGTGCCTTCTCATTCAGGCTTATTGTCAGCGTTTTTGTGGATTCACAAAAAGCATTTGTCTTTTTTCTTCACTCTCTTTTCTTGAAAAATTTGAATACAACAGAAATAATTTATTCTAATATGCTTTGAAAGAATTATCTTATAAATGGTCTTCAGAGTATTCCTTTTAGTGGGTGACATTTGATTGTTGAAGATTCCTGAATTGCTTTCATTGTCATTAGTCTATCTATCTCTTTGAGATGTCCTAGAAAAAATTATTTTATCCCGGTATTCAAAAATAGTTCCATAAAGCTTAGGAAAGTACTCATTTGTGATTTTTCTATTCTCTTACTAATTTTATGATGATTTTCCTACTTCACTTTAAATTTTAAATACTTACATGCTTTTTTATTTTCATTTTTGTTACATCATTTTCCTTTCTTCCTTAAGTGCATTTTATTGCTATATGAGTAATATTTACTTTACACTATATTTACCAGTAATTGAGTTACTTTCACAACTGGCTTTATAAATTTCAGACAATATTTACTCTTTGATGCAGAAATGAGGAAATAATTGCAATTGTATGTTTTTGATTTATTTTATTTCATTAATATTTTACTTTTGTGGTTGAGCATATTTATCTTTATAATGTTTTATCATGGACATTATCTTCATTTTGTACTTAAGTTAATTCATAGATGGACATTTGTCTTTTTGCTGGGATATCTCCTTTTCAATTTTAGCTGGATTGTGCTGTCATGTAATTTTCAAAAAAGACTCCTGGATTCTGAATTTCTACTTGTTTCTTGTGTATGTGAGTGGCAAGATCATATACTGTGTTAAGGAATTTTACCTTAGAAAAGCTTTAGATAGTGTTCCACTGTTATTTAATATAATCAATTCTTTTGAAAATAAAAATACAAGCTGGGCGCGGTGGCTCACGCTTGTAATCCCAGCACTTTGGGAGGCCGAGGCGGGCGGATCACGAGGTCAGGAGATCGAGACCACGGTGAAACCCCGTCTCTACTAAAAATACAAAAAAAATTAGCCAGGCGTGGTGGCGGGCGCCTGTAGTCCCAGCTACTTGGAGAGGCTGAGGCAGGAGAATGGCGTGAACCCAGGAGGCGGAGCTTGCAGTGAGCTGAGATTGCGCCACTGCACTCCAGCCTGGGCGACAGAGCGAGACTCCGTCTCAAAAAAAATAAATAAATAAAATAAAAATACAAACAAAACAAAACAAAGGTTGATCTCAATGTTCTCCAGTGTTGTCTCCTGGAGTTATTTGTGCCTGTCTTCCTCTTCCCCCAGTGTACTTGAAATATCTTAGCTCTCTCCATAAATCTAATAATACTTTCTACATTTGTATTAATTCTTTATCTATTATCCTACTACTCACACTCTGGGTTTCTTGGGACTTTCAGTCTATGAATGTATTTGTCCTTTATTTTCAAAAAACAATTATTCTATAAATAAAATGTTAGAATGCCTTTCTCTTAACATGAAATAATAGATAAGAAATAAACATGAATGTTATCATGTCTTCCACCTAACACTGGATAATAGAAAAAAAAAGAAACATTTTTTTTTTTCTTTTTGAGATGGAGTCTCACTCTGTCATCCAGGCTGGAGTGCAGTGGCGCAATCTCGGCTCACTGCAACCTCAGTCTCCCAGGTTCAAGCAATTCTCCTGCCTCAGCCTCCGAAATAGCTGGGATTACAGGCATGTGCCACCATGCCAAGCTAATTTTTGTGTTTTTAGTAGAGACAGGGCTTCATCATGTTGGCCATGCTGACCTCGAACTCCTGACCTCAGGTGATCCTCCCACCTCAGCCTCCCAATATGCTGGGATTACAGGTGTGAGCCACCGCGCCCAGCCAAAAAAGGAACTTTGATGGAATTACAAGTATTCTGTTTTTTAAGTTGTATTTTTAGTTTATATTTTAAGTTTTAGTTATTTTAAAAAGTACTGGATACTTTTGCTAATTAGTTCAAAATTATGTGTGTAAGGATAAACCAGTTTAGAGTTGTACAAACATGTCATTAATATTGTTTATTTCATTATGTCTCTGGTATTAACTACTCATATCATTTACAATAATTTTATTCCTACCATATGGATAAAATAATTGATATTCAGAGATTTCAAAGAAGTAAATAAATTTAAATCAATTTAGCATTTAGTGTCATGATCAAACTTAGTATTTAGTGCCATGATTAAACATAATCTAATCAAACTTATATTTCTCTACTCAGATATCATGTCTCTAGTTGAATATGTTATTTTAAAACATGCAAGTGAAAGTGTGCTATTTTTTATTAATAAAAATGTCCAGCATTAGATAATGCTTGCACTTACTGGAATTTCTTTAAAAACTCTTGCTTTCTTTTTCTTTTGTGTCTTCTCTAATAAGGATATAAATAAATTTAATGCAAGGCAAACTAAAATATACTCATTGCTTCATAACATCTATAGCAATGTTATGTTTTGGTGCACATAAATATTTTCCTTAATATCTATACCCAAACTTTTATAGTGTCAATGGAAAACTGTATAACACATTTAATGAAATTATTGAAAAATGAGAGAAATAATAAGCACTGTTAAGAAAACGGTTTACCAAACTGTTCAAGTCTCTTTGTATAAGTAGTATTTGTTGGCTTAAAACTCCATGCAAATAAATCTTTAAAATCTGTATAGTAAAAAAAGACATCATGAAGATCTATTTAAAATGACATTTGTTGAATTCTAGCCCCTGTTAAAATTTCCTGTCCTATGTAAGAGTAACATCTTATAATTCAAACTATCTTTTCTGAGTACGTCAGCAGAAGTAGTATTCATTAAGTTGATATAGATCTTTTCCTAACCTTAACCAGACTTGCAAGTACAAGTTTAACAGAGTATTTCTACGGTAAGCATACTGAAACTGCTTACTATATAAAGTGCAACCTGTGCTATCTCTTTCAAATTACATGTTTCAGATCTCACTTTTTTTGAAGAAAGACCTACAACTCAATCTCTTTTCTCACAGTTTCAGCAAAATCTTAACTTGAAACACAAAGTCTAGATAAATAACCTAGATTTTGAATATACAGCCTGGTGAGACTAAGGTCGTATAATTTGTGTTATAATAACAACAAGATGAAGAAGAACTAATATGAGAAATAAACAGTGAGTGGCAATCTTATGTTAATATAGGCAAGTTTTAATTTGTATGTCACTAAAAACTTTTTGTAAAAAAAATTATTTTTTGTGAAACTATAAATCATTGTAATTACTTTATTAGAAATAGAAATGTGGTTTTCAAACCCTTAACCCAACTTATTTTTTGTTTCTCTTTTATAAACTTACTTTAATTTTAGGGATCTATTTATATAATTATTTTATAATAATCTGTTTAGTAACTTCTACTTGTTCTCTCAAATCTCCCAGATGACTAAAGTAAAAACAAAACAAAACAAAATCTACAACCTTCTTCCCTTTTACCTATAAACTATCTCATTATCTCTCATTTTTGACAATTATGACATTATCTCTCCTTAATGACAATTTTTCATTCCGTTTGGCTATTAGGTAACTCATAGCTGATTGACAAATGTGAAATTATTCCCACCACCAATCCTCATGTTCATTCTAAGATTATAAATCTTTCAAGACTTTTGCATAAACAACCTGACCAGTAATACTACCATATAATTGCTCTTTTAACTAAAAATTTATAATGCTTTTGTCTATATTGTACAGTTGCCTTGATTTTTATAGGCATCTACCCTATTATTAGATTTTTGATTCATGATATTATTTGCTTTGTATTCTGTTAGCTCTCATTCATCAAACACAAATCTTTCTTATTTGTATTTTATTTATAATTCCAAATATTGTTTGCAAAAATTATAATTCTCTTTATTCAATGAGAAAATTAACTTTTTCAGTCTTTTTTTTGTTTTTTTTTTGCAGTTGCAAGATTTAATAGAGTGAAAACAGAGCTCCCATAAAATGGGAGGGGACCCAAAGGGGATCACTACTCCCTGCTCGAATGCCTGGGTTTATATCACAATCATTGTCCCTCCCCCTGTGCTCTCAGGCAATATATGACTTGACTATTTCTTTACCTCCTGCTTTAGCCTAATTTGTATTTTAGTGAGCCCTCTTTACTACCTGATTGTTCGAGTGTGAGCTGAGTTACAAGCCCCCGTGTTTAAAGGTGGGTGTGGTCACCTTTCCCAGCTGGGCTTAGGAATTCTTAGTCGGCCTAGGAAATCCAGCTAGTCATGTCTCTCAGTACCCCCTTTCAACAGGAAAACCCAAGTGCTATTGGGGAGGTTGGCCGACGACTGCTCTAAATGCTTCCTGCTGAATTGGGGCATAGTAGGGGTCATGCAGTTGAGATTTCCTTGAGAGGGGTGCCTTCAATGTCATTAACACCAGAGCATGGGCTAGCAGGCTGGTCCAGGGGTCCGCAGTAGATCTTAGTCATGGACTGCATCTGGGGCTCCATTTGAAGAACTATTTGTAGTTTTACAGCTTCGATTCTGGAAGAGACAAACTTAAAAAGGAGGTTAAAGATACAGGGATTGAAATGTATGGCCTGAAGTGCAGGGGCATATGGGTGTGGGTGGTGAAAGTGGGGTTTCCTTTAGAAAAACTCCTATACGATGGGGCATCAATATTTCTGGGAAGCTGCGTTCTCCACAGAAGCTCTTGGTAA
This sequence comes from Symphalangus syndactylus, assembly GCF_028878055.3. Lineage (NCBI taxonomy): Eukaryota > Metazoa > Chordata > Mammalia > Primates > Hylobatidae > Symphalangus > Symphalangus syndactylus. The sequence goes on along the minus strand of NC_072426.2, from coordinate 106,444,147 downwards.
GGGGAGCTACTGGTAATACAGTGGCATGGAGGAGGTGCAGTGAGAGTGAAAGATTTAGTGAAGGGTTTTAAGTAATTTCCATTGGTGAGCTGCAGGCAAAAATATGTTTCCTTCTTTAGTGGCTAGCCATCCTGAGGAGAGGAAACTCTGTCCTCGTGAGGTTCCCCATTCTATTTCTTCTGCGGAGTACTGGGGCTTGGTTTCCTGGAGGGGATTACCCCATACTAGAGGTCCTTCTATGAGCATTTCTAATGGAGGGTCCCACCTTGGGGCTCTTTTGGCTTCATTATCCACTTGGTGGTTCCCCTCTATTTCCCTTTCCTTTCTGATGACCCTGGCAGTGTAAGACTGCCACCTCTTTAGTTTTCTGTACAGCCAAGAATAATCTCCTAATGGCTTCCTTATATTTGATAGGTGTTCCCTCAGATTAGGAATTCCCTTTCTCTCCATATTGCTGAATAGGCATGGAGGACTAGGTAAGCATACTTAGAGTCTGTATATATATTTACCCTTTTTTGTTCTCCTAATTCTGGTGCCCGAGTGAAGGCTATTAGTTCTGCCAGCTGAGTGCTAGTTCCTGGAGTGAGGGGATTACTTTCAAATATTCCATTATTACTGACCACCACATACCCTGCTTTTCAAAGGCCTTTTTCTACAAAGAAGCTTCCATTAGTATACAAGTTGAGGTTGGGAATCAGTCAAGGGAACCTCTAGAAGGTCCCCTCAAGTTGTGTATGTTTGAACAATCACCTGTTGACAGTTATGTTATATCTTTATTGTTTGGAAGAAATATGGCTGGGTTAAGAGTTGCACAAGTGTGCAGTCACAGCACTGGCCCTTTAAATAATACAGCCTGATATTTAAGCAAAAGGTTGTCTGACAGCCACAAGTCTCCTTTAGCAGTGAGTATGCCATTTACATCATGAGATGTCCACACAATAAGTTCTCTTCCCTGTATTGTTTTGACTGCTTCAGATACTAAGATTGCTACTGCAGCCACTACCCATAAACAATGAGGCCAACCCTTTGCCACCACATCAGTTTCCCTACTCAGGCATGCCATGGGTTGCAAGCTGGTCCCTCGAACCTATGTAAGGTCTCCAAGAGCTATTCCTGTTTTTTTCCGTGACATATAAAGAAAAGTCTTGCCCTGTTGGCAAGCTTAACACTGGGGCTTGGGTTAGGGCCTCCTTTAGGGACTGGAAAGCCGCTTCTGCTTCAGGTGTCCATCTTACTAAATGGGTATTGGCTTTCTGAGTTTCCTTAATTGTGTATATAATGGCCTGGCTATTTCACCGTACCTGAGAATCCATATTTGGCAGAAGCCTGTTATGCCAAGGAACCCTCTTAATTGCTTTAGGGTTTGGGGATGAGGATAAGCCAGTATAGGCTGGATACATTCCTTACTGAGGGCCCTGGTGCCTTTGGATAATTTTAGACCTAAGCATTTAACCTTCTATGAGCAGAGCTGAGCCTTTGGTTTGGAAATCTTGTAGCCACAGGTGGCGAGGAAATTTAAGAACTCTTGGGTGGCTTGATGGCACAAGGTTTCTAAACGGGCAGCTAAAAGTAAGTCATCCCCATACCAAAGGACAAGAGTATTCAGGTATGAGGACTGGCTCAAGTCTTGGGCAAATGCCTGGCCAAATAGATGAGGGCTATTCCTGAACCCTTGGGGTAAAACAGTCCAGGTGAGTTGAGACATTCGGTTTGAAGGATCTTCAAAGGCAAACAAGAGTTGAGAGTCAGGATGTACAGGGATACAGAAAAAGGCATCCTTAAGGTCCAGGACTGTAAATCACTCTGCTTCCTCTGGCATTTGGGAAAGCAGAGTATAAGGGTTAGGTACAGCTGGGTATGGAGGGACAATGGCCTCACTGATAATCCTGAGATCTTGTGCTAACCTCCATTGTCCATTGGGTTTCTGTGCTCCTAAAATTGGAGTATTGCAGGGGCTATTGCATGGTTTTACTAGGCCTTGGGCTTTTAGGTCCTTAACAATCTTATGGAATCCTTGTTGGGCCTTGGGTCTAAGGGGGTACTGCCTTTGGTAGGGAAAGGAAGCAGAATCCTTTAGTTTAACTTGAACAGGACGGGCATTCTTTGCTCGTCCATATTGTCTTTCTGTTGCCCAGACTTCAGGATTAATTCCTTCCTCAAGCAGGGGACAACAAATGGGTGTTCCTTCTCCTATGTTCAGGTGTATAGTGGCCCCTGGTTTAGCTAGAATGTCTCTCCCTAACAAGGGAGTGGGGCTTTCAGGCATAATTAGAAAAGCATGTGAAAAGAGTAAAGTTTCCCATCACAACTTAGTGGCTAAGAGGAGTATCTAGTGACTGGCTGTCCTAGGACCCCTCAGATAGTGACAGGTCTGGAGGACAGTTGTCCGGGACAGAAGAGTAAGACTGAGAAGGCTGCGCCAGTGCCCAGGAGACAGTTAACTTCCTGGCTCTCAATGGTCAAGCATACCTGGAGCTCTGTGAGGGTGACAGCATGGGCTGGGACTTGCCCCAGGCGCCTTCAGTTCTGCTGCTGGATTGTCTGGTTAGTGGCTTCTGACACAGAGGATCTTCATCGCCTGGGGCAGTTGGCCTTCCAGTGATTCCCTTGACATAAGGGGCATGGACGAGGGGATGGCTTATTTCTAGTTGGACAATCTCTTTTAAAGTGTCCTTGTAGACCACACTGGAAGCAGGCCCTATTAGGCATCTGATTTGCCCAGACTTTCCATATTCCAGAGCCTCCAAAGTCTGCTTGCCTGAGGGCCATGACTGAAGCGGTGGCCTTTTTCTTACCTCGTTTGTCCCGTTGCACCTGCTCCTCCTGATCTCTAGTATAAGAAAAAAAAGGTTGCCAATTTCAATAGGGTTTTTAAGTTTTGCTCCAGGCCTAAGTTGGACTTTTGAAGTTTTTTTTTAATGTCTGCAGCTGACTGAGTGATAACTTTATCCTTTAAGATTAGTTGGCTTTCAATAGATTCAGGTGACAGAGAGGTATGCTTCTTAGTCTCCCCAGAAAGGCAGTAGGATTTTCTTCCTTTCCCTGTGTTATAGTGGACATCACTGAATAATTCATAGGCTTTTTCCTGGTTTTCCTTAGTCCTTCTTGCACGCAAGTTAGCAAATGTCTGCTACACCAATCTCCATGTTCTGATTCTGTGTCCCAATGAGGGTCTACACTGGGAACTGCCTGCTGGCCTGTGGGGAATCGTTATCTTTCCTCTGTTGTCATCCTATCATTGACCTGACTGAGATACCAGAGATCACCAAACTCTCAAGCTGCAGTTATGGTGGCACTTCTCTCATGTAGGGTTAGTGTCTGATCTAGCAGTAACATTATATCTCTCCATGTCAGATCAAAGGATTGTCCTAACCCTTGTAAAACATCAATATAGCCATCAGGGTTATCTGATAATTTGTCTAGGTCTATTTTAATTTGCTTCAAGTCTGAGAGAGAAGAAGGTACATGTACTCTGACTGAGCCGAATTCTCCAGAATACATCTCAGGGTCATTTTTGCCATCTGAAAGAAAAAACACAGGGATGCCAGCACCCCTAGTCCTTTTCCAATGAGCATTAGTCCTAGAGTGTCGTCTATGGTCCTAATGCTTATTCCCTTCCAGGTGTGTAACCACCCATGGACCTCTACTTATTGGATTTGCTATGCTCACCAATGTAGCAGTCCTGCACCTGTTTTCCTGCCTTTCTTGACCACAAAGAAACTGGTCCGGGTTGTTGGATTCTAGTGGTCCTTTACCAGTGTGCTCAACATTGCCTTTTCAGTCAGGAGTGAGTTCTAGAGCTGGGCTGGGTTCCTGAGTATTTCCTAACAACCCAGCTGCCCTATCAAGATGCAGTCCCATAAACAACAGTTATTATGCAAATTTGTTTCAGAGAGGGTGTAGGTAATCTTTTGAGTAAGGATTGAGATAGAGTTTTTTGATTCTGTAAGTACTTTAAGGCTTGGCTGAGTGCAAACAGCTTGCACATTTGAGCAGACCAATTATTAGGCAATTTTCCTAACTCTGCTTCCCCAAGAGTCTCCCTATCAATTATTGAATACCCATTGTGTTTTCTTTCTCAGTCACCTGGGAGGAGCCTTGTATCATCCTGTCCTGAAGGGAGTTCCTCCTAGGTCTGGTCAGACTTTGTATGGTAATTAAGATTTAAATCCCCTGTTAGGAAATCTGCTGGCTTAAGAGAATTTTCAGTGGTTAATGTTAAATCACCTTTTTCTAACAGAATAGCCCCATACTTTAAGATTTTCGAGTTACTAAGCTACCTTTTGGCTTTTTTGACTTAGAATAATTCTGAACTGGTGAGGTGTGCTCACAATGAGGTTTCCTTTAAAAGTTACTTTTCTACTTTCTTCTGTTAGCAAAGCAGTTGCCGCTATGGATTGAATGCATTTGGGCCATCTGTGGGTTCCTAGGTTAAGGATTGTTGATAGGAAGGCTACTAGTTGTCAGTGGTCTCAGTGTTTTCAGGCTAGGCCCTTGTTTACACTGACAACAAGATAGTATTGGAGTGTTATAGGGTAATGGAGAAGACCTTCAGTTATCAATTACAGGTTTTAAATTTACCCTGGCTTTTAAAGGAACAGAGCACACTGTTTTTTCTTTACTACTTCTATCTCTCTTTTTCTCTCTCTCCCTCTCTTTTCTCTCTTTTGTTTCTCTGTCTCTCTTTTTGTCTCTTCTCTCCTTGACTTACTCAATTCGCTTTCATCCTGATCTATTATGTTGTCACAGACCCAGTTTCAGTTGTTAAAGTACTCGGTCATCAGTTCTAAGGCCCAGGCCAAAGAGCCAAGACTTGGAGATTGTATTGCAGAGGGGTAAGCTGGGTAAAAATTGGGGGAGGAGAGCATCTTACATAATGGGATAGCAATCCTCTCAGCCATTTACAAATTTGGGCCAGGGTGGTGGGGAACAGGTCCCACATAACTGCCCATGTTGAGAGCTGTATGCCTAAATTGGGAGAGACACAAGGGACAAGACTCCCTGGGTTCATAGCCTAGATGCATAAGGACACAGCATAGAGCTTCCTTAGATTCTTTTGGAGATACAACTTGCTCTAATACTTGGGAGAGAAAATGAAAGTCTGAACCATTAGTACCTAGGAGGCAGGGATTGGAAGAAGTAAATTCAGAGGTAAGGAGAATTTTGGGGCCATACTTTCAAGAAAGTCGTGGTCAGGACCCAGGAGGTATGGGTCAGAAGGAAAGGTAGGGACGTATGCATGGGCGACTGTTGAGTAGAGACTTCTGGCTGCACCATGATCTCAACTGGCTAACGTCAGGAGTTTGGGACGACAGCTTTCTGCCTCTAGTCGGCTGTCCACTTCCCCAGGAAAATTGAAAGTGGAAGCTGGTTCCAGGTAGACCAATGCTCTCAACCCAGAAGTGTTGGGGGTTGTTAGAAAGCCCCTCCCCAGACAGCCTCACAACCTGAGTCTTAAGTCTGGCATCCACATTAATAGTTTTTAACTGGCCGACAGGTGCCCAGTATTTTCCTCCAATTCTAAGGAAGGATAGGACAGAATAGCAAGTGAAAGTGGTCCAGTATTACAACTTTGGAGGTCCCTTCATGGTTGCCAAAATGTTACAGGGGGGTCCTTGCTCCCAGAGCTCCCAAGATGGTGGCAGACTGCTTCCAAAATGGTAGTAAGCCTCTTGTTCTCTGACTTGGGGTTCTTGGCCTCATGGATTCCAAGGAATGAAATCTTGGGTGATGCAGTGAGTTTTATAGCTCTATTAGAAGCGTGGATCATGGAAGAGAACCGTGGAAACCAGCAACTGGTGTTCAGCTTGATTAGAATGAACCTGGACACTTAGCTGTGCAGGAACAATGGCAAGCCTTTAGCCTGATTGGGAGTGGCAATGGGCACCTTGCTGGATCAACAGCACAGTGGACACCTTGCTGGATTCGGCGGGGTAGAAGTCAGTGGCAGGTCTGCAAGGGTGGCAAACAGCAGTGGTGAACAGCAAGTGAAAGCTCAACTTGAGCCATAACAAACATGTACCAGAAGAGTGTGCAGTTGCAAGATTTAATAGAGTGAAAACAGAGCTCCCATAAAATGGGAAGGGACCCAAAGGGGGTTTCCCCTTTTTCAGCTTTAAGTAAGTGTCACTCACACAAGATGAAAAGATCTAGGATTTTTCACCCAGATCTAGTCTAATGGTGAGTTCATGCTTGTAATCATTGCTTAAGTTTCACCCTATAGTATTGCGAGTCTCTGGCAAAGTCAAAATTATCAGAAGGCTGAAAACAACTCAAATGTTTGAATTGGTTTGAAAGTACTTAATCCCCATCTGAGATACAGGTAGCCTCATGAAGAGGCAACAGACAGAAGAAAATATTCAGCTTACTTTCATCCTCCCCACTCTTATTATGGTATATTAAATCTTTCCTCTCTCAATTATTCAATAACTGAATGTTTCTTTAGATTCTCAGGCACTTTGGGAAGATTAATATTGTTAATATTATTTTTTCTTAATTGTTTTTCCCATTAAATTACTTAGCATTCATTTATTGTTATTTAGAAAGGACTTAAATCCATATATTTGAACACCCATCTGATATAAAAACCCTCTGTTAGAGCCATCAGACATTAAAACCTTCATTATTAAATTTAAAAAAATCATTAGGCTCCAAACAGGCAGGTTATTTGCCTAATGTTCTGCAGCTATTACTAATGTTTCATTTGTTATCAACCTTAGTTAAGTTGGTATGAGGATCATTTTGAATAATTTCTCTAGCAATAGCTGAATATGGTATTTCCAACACTTCTCCTCTTATTTCTTACTGCTATTCTATATGCCCTCTGAAAAACATACGGAATATGGAAGCTTCTGCACCTACAACAACAACAACAAAAAGTAGAGGAATAGGTTTCAAAATTAAATCAAGAGATGTTTGGAATAAGTATATTATATAGCAGTGTGAATGCAAAACTAAAAGAAAAAAATACGGTAGTAGGAAATGTTATTTTATGTGTTATTTTATGTGTACTCTTCACCTAGGTTCTCCAAATGACAATACACACATATACATACATACTTATAAATACACACACACACACACACAAACATGTATGTGTACATATCCAGTCCTGCCTCTGGTGAAGTATTGTGGATGGGAAAGTAAGGATGGTTGGCAGGGGGCATTTTTGTAAATTTTTAAAAAATAAACTCCTTTGTACTATTTTTTAATTCTCTTCATGTATTTGTTTCAGAGATTTCAATGCATAGTGAAGTTCATCTTTTTTTCTAGGAACTCTGGATTTCCTGTCCACTGCACTTAAAGCTCTATATTCTCGTAAAAATATTTATTTATTTTATTTTTAAAAAATTGTGTGGGTACATAGTAGGTGTATATATTTATGGGGTACATGAGATGATTTTTGTTTTTGTTTTTATGAGATGGAGTCTTGCTCTGTCACCCAGGCTGGACTGCAGCGGCACGATCTTGGCTCACTGCAAGCTCCGCCTCTTGGGTTCACACCATTCTCCTGCCTCAGCCTCCTGAGTAGTTGAGAATACAGGTGACTGCCACCATGCCCAGCAAATTTTTCTGTGTTTTTAGTAGAGACCCCGAGGTTTCACCGTGTTAGCCAGGATGGTCTCGATCTCCTGACCTTGTGATCCACCCGCATTGGCCTCCCAAAGTGCTGGGATTACAGGTGTGAGCCACTGTGGCCAGCCTACATGTGATGTTTTTATACAGACATGCAATAAACAATAATCATATGATGGAAAATAGGGTATCTGTCTTCTCAAGCATTTATCCTTTGATTTACAAACAATCCAATTATACTCTTTAAGTAATTTTTAAATATACAATTAAATTACTGTTGAGTACAGTTACCATGTTCAAACACTAGGACTTATTTATTCTTCCTAAGTATATATATATAATATATATGTAATATATAATATATATATAAAATATATATATGTACCCATTAACCATCCCCACTTTCCCTCCACACCCTCATTACCCTTCCCAGCCTGTGATAACCATCCTTCTACTCTTGATCTCCATGAGTTCAATTGTTTTGATTTTTAGCACCACAAATAAGTAAGAACATTCAAAGTTTGTCTTTCTATATCTAATTTTACCTAACATAATAACCTCCAGTTTTATCCATGCTGTTGCAAATGACAAGATCACATTTTTTATGACTATATAGTATTTCATTGCTTATATGTATTACATGTTCTTCATCCAGTCTTCTGTTGATGGATGTTTAGGTTGCTTCCAAATCTTGGCTATTGTGAACAGTGCTGCAACAAATATAGGAGTCCAGGCATCTCTTCTATATACAGATTTTCTTTAGCATATATACCCAGCAGTGGGACTGTGGATTGTATGCTAGCTTTATTTTGTTTTTTGAGGAAACTCCAAACTGTTCTCCATAGTAGTTGTATTAATTTACATTCCAGCCAACAGTGTACAAAGATTCCCTTTTTTCCCACACCCTTGCTTGCTTTTGTTATTGCCTATTTTTTTGGATTAAACAAAATTTTTAACTGGGGTGAGTTATCTTCTTGTAGTTTTGATTGGCATTTCTCTGATGACCAATGATATTGAGAACCTTCACATATGTCTGTTTGCCATTTATATGTCTTCTTTTGAGAAATGTCTATTCAAATCTTTTTTAAAAAGATTATTAGATTTTCTCCTATAGAGTTGCTTGAGCTCCTTATATGTTCTGGTTATTAATCCCTTGTCAGATGGATAGTTTGAAAATATTTTCTGCCATTCTGTGGGTTGTCTCTTAACTTTGTTAATTACTTCCTTTGCTGTACAGAAGCTTTTTACCTTTATGTTATCTCCTTTGTCCATTTTTGCTTTGGTTGCCTGTGTTTATGGGTATTTATTCAAGAAATTTTTCCCCAGAACAATGTCCTGGAGAGTTTCCCAATGTTTTCTTGTAGTATCATAGCTTGAGGTCTTGGATTTAAGTCTGTAATCCATTTTCATTTAATTTTTATAGATAATGGGAGATGGGGTCAAGTTTTATTCTTCTACATATGGATACCAAGTTTTCAAGCACCATTTACTCAAGAGACTGTCTTTTCTTCAAGGTATGTTCCTGGCACCTTTGTTGAAAAAGACTTCAATGTAGGTGTATGGATTTGTTTCTCAGCTCTCTATTCTGCCCCATTGGTCTGTGTGTCTGTTTTTATGCTAGTACCGTACTATTTGGTTACTATAACTCTGTAGTATAATTCGAAGTCAGGTAATTTCTTTTTTTGAAATTTCAAGTTTGACTCCAGGTTTCTTCTTTTATTCCAGCAGAGCTTTGCTATTCCGGGTCTTTGGCATTTCCATATAAATTTTAGGACTTTTTTCTTATTTCTGTGGAGAATGTCATCAGTATTTTGGTAAGGATTGTGTTGAATCTGTGGATTTCTTTGAGTAGTACAGACATTTTAACAATATGATTATTTCAATCCATGAACATTTTTGTGTTCTCTAAGCGAATTCCTAAGTATTTAATTTTATTTTTGTCTATTGTAAATGACATTATATTTTTGATTTTTTTTCAGATTGTTCACTCTTGTCATATAGAAATGCTAACTTTCATATGTTGATTTTCTATTCTACTACTTTATTGAATTTAACAGTTCTGGCAGTTTTAAGGGGGAGTCTTTACATTTCCCAAAATATAAGCTCATATCATCTGCAAATGAGGATAATTTGTCTTCTTCCATTTCAATTGGGATGCCCTTTACTTTTTTCTCTTGTTTGATTGCTCTAGCTAGGAATTCCTGTACTATGCTGAATGACAGTGGAGAAAGTGGGCATCCTTGTCACGTTCCAGATCTTAGAGGAAAGGATTTTAGTTTTTCCCCATTCAGTATGATATTAGCTATAGGTCTGTCATGTTTGGCTTTTATTTATTATGTTGAGGTATGTTGCTTCCAAACCCAGTTTTTTGAGGGTGTTTTTATGAAGGAATGTTGAATTTTATCAAATGCTTTTTCAGCATCATTCAAAATGATCATACATTCATTTTAATGATCGGGCAATCTACTACCATTTGATTCAGCAATCCCACTACTGGGTATCTACACAGAGGAAAAGAAGTCATTATATGAAAAGGGCACTTGCACATGAATGTTCATAGCAGCACAATTCACAATTGCAAAACTATGGAACCAGTCGAAATGCTCATCAATCAAAGAGTGGATAAAGAAAATGTGGTATATGTATACCATGGGATACTACTTAGCCACAGAAAAAGGAACAAAATAATGGCATTCACAGCAACCCAGATGACATTGAAAATCATTATTCTAAGTGAAGTAACTCAGGAATGGAAAACCAAACATCATATAGTCTCAGTCAGAAGTCGTACTAAGCTATGAGGATGCAAAGGTGTAAGAATGACACAGTGGACTTTGGGGACTAGGTGTAAGGGTGGAAGTGAGGTGAGGAATAAAAGACTGCACATTGGGTACAGTGTACACTGGTTGGGTGATGGGTGCACCAAAATCTCAGAAATCACCATTAAGGAAATTATCCATGTAGCCAAACATCACCTGTCCCCCCAAAAAATACATTGAAATAAAAAATAGAATTAAATAAGTAAATAATAAATAATTTAAAAGTTTTTTTGTTCTTCACTGTCTATATAATATATCACATTGATTGATTTGCATATGTTGAACCATCCTTACATCCCAGCAATAAATCTCATTTGGTCATGACAAATGATATTTTAATGTGTTGTTGAATACAGTTTGTTAGTATTTTTTTGCATTAATATTTATCAGAGATATTGACATGTAGTTTTCTCTTTTTGATGTGTCTTTGTTTGGTTTTGATACGAAGGTAATACTAGCCTTGTAGAATGAGTTTGAAAATATTCCCCCCTCCTCTATTTTTCAGGATATTGGAGTATGGTTGGTATTAACTTTTTTAAATGTTTGGTGGAATTCAGCAATAAAGCCATTGGGTCTCAGGTTTTTTTTAGAGGGAGACTTTTTAATAGAGCTTTGATCTCGTTACTTGTTATTGGTTGGTTCAGGTTTTGGATTTCTTCATGATTTAATCTTGGTAGGTTTTATGTTTTAGGAATTTATACATTTCCTCTAGATTTTCCAATTTGTTGGCATAAAATTGCTCATAGTAGCCACTAATGATCCTTTGAATTTCTGCAGTATCAACTGTAATGTCTTCTTTTTCATCTGTGATTGTATTTATTTGGATCTTCACTCTCTCTCTCTCTTTCTCTCTCTTCCCCCCATCTCTCTCTCTCTCTTTTTGTTAGTCTTGCTAAAATGTTGTCAATTTTATTTATGTTTTCAGAAAAATCAACTTTTTTGCTACACTGATTTTTTGGATTCTTTTCTTCACTTCAAATTCATTTATTTCTGCTCAGACCTTTATAATTATTTATCTTCCAGTAGTTTTAAGTGTGGTTTGCTTTTGCTCTTTTAGTTATTTTAGATGCACTGTCAAGTTATTTATTCAAAGTTTTTCTTCTTTTTATAATGTAGGCACTTATGGCTATAATTTTCCTCTTAGTACTGCTTTCACATATTCCATACATTTTAGTATGTTGTGCTTACATTATCATTTGTTTCAAGAAATTTTTCAATTTTTTCTTAATTTCTTCATGGACAAACTGGTCATTCAGGAGCATATTGTTTAATTTCCATGTGTTTGTATAGTTTCCAAAGTTCCTCTTGTTATTTTTCTAGTTTTATTCTATTGTGATCAAAGAAGATGCTTGATATTATTTCAATTTTTTGAATGTTTTAAGACTTGTTATTATATGGTCTGTCTTTGAAAATAATCCATGTATTGAGGAAAAGAATGTGTATTTTGCAGCTCTTGGATGAAATGTTCTGTAAATATCTATTAGATCCATTTGGTCTATAGTGTAAATTAAATCTGATACTTCTTTGTTAATTTTTTGTCTGGAAGTTCTGTCTAATATTGAAAGTGGGAGTTGAAATCTGCAGCTATTATTTTATTAAGGTCTATCTTTCTTTTTAGCTCTAATAATATTTCCTTTATATATCTGAGTGGTCCAGTGTTGGGTGCATATATATTTAAAATTGTTATATCTTCTTGCTGAACTGACACCTTTATCATTACATAAGAATTTTCTTTGTCTCTTCTTATAGTTTTTTTCAGGAAATCTATTTTTTCTGATAGAAATATAGTGACTTCTGTTTTTTTTTGGTTTCCATCAACATGGAACATCTTTTTCCACCCCTTTATTTTCAGTATATGTGTTTATTTATAGGTGATGTGTGTTGCTTGTAAGCAACAGATCATTGGGATTTTGCATTTTCAAAAAAAATTCTTTCATCAACTCAATGTGTTTTGATTGGAGAGCTTACTTCATGTCAATTTCATGTTATTATTGATAAGTAAGGACTTACTCCTGCCTTTTTGTTCTGTTTTCCAGTGGTTTTGTAGTCTTATCCTTCTTCTTTTCTTCCTTCTTGTCTTCCTTTTAGTTAAGGTGATTTTCTCTGGTGATATGATTTAATTCTGTGCTTTTTATGTTTTGTGTATTTGTTGTATGTTTTCAATTTGAGGTTATCCTGAAGCTTGGAAATACTATATTATAAGTCATTATTTTACTTATTTTTAAAAATCAAGAGTTTATTTTCTGTAAAGAGAGAACAATACAACTGGGTAACTCTTATTGGCTATAATTAATACATACAAAGTCTTGTTAAATTTTTAAAAATGCATTAAAATTTTATGGGTCATAGTAAGTGTATATACTTATGGAGTACATGGATTGTTTTGATACAAGTGTGCAATATAAAATAAGCACATCACAGAGAATGGGGTATTCATTTCCACAAGCATTTGTCCTTTAAGTTACAAATAATTCTATTACACTATTTAAAAATGTATAACTATTTTTTACTCCAGTCATTCTTTTGTGCTATCAAATAATAGATCTTATGCTTACAAACTATTAATATTATTTGTACCCATTAACTATCCCTATCTTCCGCCCAACAATTCCCCCACTACCTTTACAAGCCTCTAGTAACCATCTTTCTACTGTCTATGTCTATCAGTTCAATTGGTTTAATTTTTAGATCCCACAAATAAGTGAGGAAATATAACATTTGTCTTTTTATACCTGGTTTATTTCACTTAACAAAATGATCTCCAGTTCTATCCATGTTGTTGCAAATGACTGGATTTCACTCTTTTTTATGGCTGAATCATACTCCATTGTGTATATGTACTATGTTTTTTAAATTTATTCAACTTTTGATGGACACTTAGGTTGCTTCCAAATCTTAGCTATTGTAAACAGTGCTGCAACAAATATAGGAGTACAGATATCTCTTCTACATAGTGATTTCCTTTCTTTTGAGTATATACTCAGCGATGAAATTGCTGGATCACATAGTAGTTCAATTTTTCATTTTTTTTTAGGAACCTCTGAACAGTTTTCTATAGTGGTGGTGCTAATTGACATTTCCACCAACACTGTAAAAGTGTTCCCTTTTCTCCACATCCTCACTAGTATTTTTTATTGCCTGTCTTTGGATAAAAGTCATTTTAACTGGGGTGACATTATATTTCACTGTAGTTTTGATTTGCATTTCTCCAATAATCAATAAAGTTGCGCACCTTTTCATGTGCTCGTTTGCCATTTCTATGTCTTCCACTGAGACATGTCTATTCAAATCTTTTGCACTTTTTTTTGTTTTGACAGAGTCTCTTGCCATTGCCCAGGCTGGAGTGCAGTGGCATGCTCTCAGATTACAGGTGTGAGCCACTGCGCCTGGCCTTTTCCACATTTTTAATATAATTATTAGACTTTTTCCCATAGAGTAGTTTGAGCTAGTTATATATGCTGGTTATTGATTCCTTGTCAGAGGGGTAGTTTGCAAATATTTTCTCTGATTCTGTGGTTTGTCTCTTCACTTTTTTATTGCATCCTTTGCTGTGCAGAAGATTTTTAACCTGATGTGATCCCCTTTCTCTATTTTTGCTTTGATTGTCTGCGCTTGTCAGGTATTGCTCAAGGAATACCTAGACCAACGTCCTGGAGATTTTCCCCAATGTCTATTCATAGTAGTGGCATAGTTTGTGGTCTTAAATCAGGTTTAAATCTTTAATCTATTTTCATGTGATTTTTGTATATGGTGAGAGATAGGGTTTTAGTTTCATTCTATCGCATATGGATGTGCAGTTTTTCCAGCACCACTTATGGAAGACTCTGCCTTTTTTCTAGCATATGTTCTTGGCACCTTTGTAAAAAATGAGTTCACTTTAGGTGTATGGATTTATTTCTGGATTCTCTATTCAGTTCCATTGGTCTGTGTGTCTGTTTTTATGCAGCACCATGCTGTTTGGGTTACTGTAACTCTATAGTATAATTTGAAGTCAGGTAATGTGATTCCTCCAGCTTTGTTATTTTTGTTTAGTTTTTTTTTTTTTTTTCCTTTGGCTATTCTGGATAATCTGTGGTTCCATGTGATGTTTAAGATTTTTTTTCCCTGTCCTCCTTTAGTGAAGGTGATTTTCTTTTGTGGTATGATTTAATTTCTTGCTTTTAATTTTTTGTGTTTCTATTGTATGTCTTTTGGCTCGAGGTTACCATGAGGCTGGCCAGTACTATATTACAATCCATTATTTTAACCTGATAACAGCTTGATACTCTTTGCATAAATACACAAGCATGGAAAAATAAAACTAACAAAACTCTACACCTTAACTTTATCCCTCCACATTTTAGCTTTTTTGTTGTTTCTGTTTGTATCTTTTTGCATGACTATGTCTTGAAACATCATTGTGTTTATTATTTTTGATTAGTTCATTGTTGTCTATCTACCTAGGATAATAGTTTATATACACAGTTACTGTGTTATAATATTCTCTGCTTTTCTGTGTATGTACTATTACCAGTGCATTTTGTGTCTTCAGATGATTATTTATTGCTCATTAATGTCATTTTCTTTCTGATTGAAGTTCTCTTTTTAACATTTCTTTTCAGACAGGCCCCTCAGCTTTTGTTTGAGAAAGTCTCTATTTCCCTTTCATGTTTGAAGTTTATTTTCACCAGATATACTACTCTAGGGTAAAAGTTATTTCTTTCAACACTTTTCTGCTCTGTATGGTTTCCACTGAAAAGTCTGCTGCCTGATGTATTGGCATTCCATTGCATGTTATTTATTTCTTTTCTCTTGCTGCTTTTAGAATTGTTTCCTTATTCTTGAACCTTGGGAATTTAATTATTAAATGCCTTGAGGTAGTTTTCTTTGTGTTAAATCTGCTTGGTGCTCTGTAACCTTCTAGCATTTGAATATTGATATCTTTCATTAGGTTGGGTATTTCTCTGTTATTTTTTTGAGTAAACCTTGTACCTCTATCTCTTTTTCTACCTCCTATTTAAGGCAAATCACTTTTAGATTTGCCTTTTTGAAGCTATTTTTTGGTTTTTGTAGGTATGCACTTTTTTTTTTTCTTGAGACATAGTCTTACTCTGTCATCCAGGCTGGAGTGCAGTTATGTGATCTAGGCTCACTGCAACCTCTGCCTCCTGTGTTCAAGTTATTGTTGTGCCTCAGCCTCCTGAGTATCTGGGACTATAGGCGCATGCCACCACATCCAGCTAATTTTTTCTTTTTCTTTTTTTAAATTTTTAGTAGAGACGGGGTTTCACCATGTTGGCCAGGCTGGTCTCGAGCTCCTAACCTCAGGTGATCCACCCGCCTTGGCCTCCCAAAGTATGCCTCACTTTTTAAAATTCTTTTTTCTTTTGTCTCCTTCAACTGTGTATTTTCAAATGGCTTGTCTTAAAGCTCATTGTTTTTTCTTCTTCTTGATCCAGTCTTATATTAAAAGATTCTGATGCATTTTTCAGTATGCCAGTTGCATTTTTCAGCTCCAGAATTTTTGCTTGATTCGTTTAGTAATTTCAATCCCTTTGTTAAATTTATCTGATAGAATGTTGAATCCCTTCTTTTTGTTATCTTGAATTTCTTTGAGTTGCCTCAATATGGCTATTTTGAATTCTCTGTTTGAGGTGTCACATATCTCTGTTTCTTCAGGATTGGTTCCTGGTGCCTTAATTATTTCATTTAGTGAGGTCATGTTTTGCTGGATGGTGTTGTTAGTATATGTTCTTTGGTGTCTGAGCATTGAAGGGTTAAGTATTTGTTGTAGTCTTCATTGTCTATGCTTTTTTGTAGCCATTTTTCTTGGGAAGGCTTTCCAGATATTTGAAAAAAACTTGTCTGGTGTGAAGTAAGCTGTATTTGCTTTAGGGGACACCCCAAGCCCAGTAACACTGTGGTTATTGCAGAATCTTAGAGGTACAACATTGGTGGTCTTGGACCAGATCCAGGAGAATTCTCTGTATTACCCAGCAGACTCTTGTAATTTTCCCTTACTGTCTCCCAAACATAGAGTTTCTCCCTCTTTTTGGAGCCACCTTAAGATGGTGATGGAGTGACATAAGCAGCCCTGCGACCACCACTACTGTGACTGCACTGGGTCAGATCTGAAGCCAGCACAGCACTGGGTCTTACCCAAGGCCTACTGTAACCACTGCCTGGGTACTAGGTATATTCACTGAAGGCCCTGGGGCTCTACATTCAGCAGGTGGCAAAACCAGCCAGTCCTGTGTCCTTTCCTTCAGGGTTGCAAGGTCCCCCAGCCCTCAGGTTGGTCCAGAAGTGCCATCCTGGACTCAGGGGCTGAGAAGTCAAAAATCTTAGACATCTACCTGCTGTTCTATTGTATTGTAGCTTAGCTGGCAGTCAAACTACAAAATTCACACTTTCCCACTCTTCCCTCCCGTTTCCAAAGGCAGAGGAGCCTTGCTCGATAGCCACTGCCATTACAGGCCATGAGGAGTACTGCCAGACTACCACCAATGTTTCCCTAAGGGCTGTGGTCTCTTGAGTCAGCTTGTTGTGAATGCTGCCTGTGCCAGGATTCATCCTTCAGGGCAGTGGACTTCCCTCTGGCCCAAGGCAGGTCCAGAAATGCTGTCCAAGAGACAAGTCCTAGAATCAGGAATCCTAAAAGCCTTCTTGGTTCTCTACCTCCTTGTGGCTGTGCTGGTATCTAAGGAGCAAGACAAAGTCCTATTTACTTTTCCCTCTGCTTTTCTCAAATAGAATGAGTTTTGCTTTGTAGCCATCACATCTGGTAACATCTTGAGTCTCACCTGAAGCCAGTAAGTCCCACAGGCTCAACAAATGCCATTGATGTAGTACCTGCTTATTGCTGCTGGTTGTTCAGGGCCAAAGAACTCTTCAGTTAGCAGGTGATGAATGCTGCCAAGACTGGGTCCTTTCCTTCAAGGCAGCAGGCTCCCTTCTGGCACAGAGTGTTTATGTAAATGTCATCTTGGTGCCAGGGCCTGGAATGGGAGCCTCACAACTCTAACTAGTGCCCTATCCTGCTATGGCTGAGCTGGTGTCCTAGATGTGAAACAAAGTCCTCCATACTCTTTCCTATTTTTACCTCAAGCAGGAGGAAGGGGTCCCTTTTGGAGCCTTGAGCTGTGCAGCCTGGGGTTAGAGGAGGAATGATACCAGCACTCCGTTGGTTGCCCCAGCTGTTGTCTCAGTATGTCACGTAAACCCCCACTCCACTTTCTCTGGGCTTAGTTCAGCACTAGGACTCACCTAAGAGTTGTAGTCCTTATAGCCTAGACTTTGCCTTTCAAATTTACTTGGAGGCACAGAGTGCTCTGGCCCTCAGTGGCAAAGTTTACAAGCACTCAAGTTCAGATCTCTGAGTCTGGCAATTACCTTCCAGCTAGGGCTGGTTTAAAAGTCTCTTCCTTGAGTGGACATCAGCTGAGTTTGGTCTGGTTTTCCTTTCTCCTCTAACAGGACAGCACCAAGTTTTATGCCTCACAATTGTTGTGTTCTCCCTCCCATAGCACCCACAGAGGCTCTCCACACCACATCACCACTGCTGAAAGAAGGGGAGGGATGGTGTCAGCAATTCAGGACTTAAGAAAAAATATCTCTTCAGTGGGTCTTTCAGTTATATGAAGTTTAAAACAGATACTGTTAGTACTCACCCGATTTTTGGTTTTTATGAAGGTGCTTTTTGCTGTGTACACAGTTGTTAACTTGTCCTTGCAGGAGGGATGATCGATGCAGCTTTCTGTTTCACCATCTTGCTCTGCCTCATGTAAAAAGTCCTGTAACCCATTAATTTAAACTAATGACAACTTAACGTTGATTACATAAACAAGCAAAATGAAAACCAATAAAACCTCTATATTAACTTTGTCCATTCTCTTTTTAACTTTTTTCTTTTGTCTCATTTTATTGTTGATGTCTTTAAAGTTTTCGTAGTTATTATTTTTTATTTTTTTTTGTTTAGTCTTTCTACTTGGGATAATAGTTGTTTACACACCACAGTTACAGTTTTATAATATTCTGTATTTTTCTGTGTCCTATTACCAGTGAGTTTGTACCTTCAAATGATTATGTATTCCTCATTAACATCCTTTTCTTCCTCAGATTAAAGAATTCCCTTTATCATTTCCTGTAGAACAGGTCTGGTGTTGATGAAATCTCTTAGCTTTTGTTTGTCTGGGAAAGCCTTTGTTTCTCCTTGATGCTTAAAGGGTATTTTTCCCAGATATACTATTCTAGCATAAAAGTTATTTTCCTTCAGCACTTTAAATAGGTCATTCCACTCTCTCCTGGTCTGTATGGTTTCCACTGAAAAGTTGGCTGACAGATGTATTGGCACTCCATTGTATGTTATTTGCTTATTTTCTCTTGCTGCTTTTAGAATTTCTTCTTTATCTTTGACCTTTAAAAGTTTGATTATTAAATGCCTAGAGGTAGTCTTCTTTGGGTTAAATCTGCTTGGTGTTTCATAACCTTCTTGTACTTAAATATTAATGTCTTCCTCTAAGTTTGGAAAGTTCTCTTACTATTCCTTTGAATAAACTTAAAGATAAACCCCTTTTTCTTTCTCTATCTCCTTTTTAAAGCCAATAATTCTTAGATTTGGCCTTTTAAGGCTACTTTCTAGGTATGATAGACATGCTTAATTCTTTTTTATTCTTTTCTCTTTTGTCTCCTTTGACTGTGTATCTTCAAATAGCCTGTCTTCAAGCTCAATAATTCTTTCTTCTGCTTGATAAATTCTGCTATTAAGAGACTCTGATGAATTCTTCAGTATGTTAATTGCATTTGGCAGCTCTGGACTTTCTGCTTGATTCTTTTTAATAATTTCAATCTCTTTGTTAAATTTATCTGATAGAATTCCAAATTCACTTTCTCTGTTATCCTGAATTTTTATTTTTTTTTAGTTTCTTCAACACAGCTATTTTTAATTATCTGTCTGAAATGTCACATATCTCTGTTCCTCTAGAATTGATCCCTGGTGCCTAATGTCTGTTCTCATGCTGCTGATAAGGACATGCCTGAGACTGGGTAATTTATAAAGAAAAAGAGGTTTAATAGACGCACAGTTCCATGTGGCTGGGGAGGCCTCACAATTATGGTGGAAGTCAAAAGCCATGTCTTACATGGTGGCAAACAAGAGATGATGAGAGACAAGAGAAAGGAGTTTCCCCTTATAAACTATCATATCTCATGAGACTTACTCACTACCTCAAGAACAGTATGGGGGAAACTGCCCCCATGACTCAGTTAATTCCCACCGGGTTCCTCCCACAACATGTGAGAATTATGGGAGCTACAATTGTGGTGAGATTTGGGTGGGGACACAGCCAAACCATATCACCTTATTTAGTTCATTTGGTGAAGTCATTTTTTCTTGGATAATCTTGGTGCTTGTCGATGTTCACTGTTGCCTGAGCAATAAACAGTTAGGCATTTTTTGTGGTCTTCACAGCCTGCGCTTGTTTGTGCCCATCCTTCTTGGCAAGGCTTTCCAGGTATTTGAAGGGACTTGGGCCCCAAACCCAGTAATGCTGTGGCTCCTGTAGACATGTGGAGGTACTGCCTTTGTGGATTTGCATGAGTTTTGTAAGAATTACCTGGATTACCAGGCAGAAACTCTTGTTTTTTACCTTCACTTTCTCTCCACAAAACAAGGTCTTTCGCTCTGTGCTGAGCCTTTTGGAACTAGGGGTGAGAGGACACAAGCATCCCTATGACCACCACCAGTGGGACTGCATTGGTTTAGACCTGAAACCAGCACAGCACTGGGTCTCTCTCAGGGTCTGCTGTTACCACTACCTAGCTACCACATAAGTTTACTCAAGGCTGCAGGGCTCTACAATTAGCATGTGGTAAAGCCAGCCAGATTTGTGTCCCTCCCTTCAGGGTGGCAAATCCCCACAGGCCCCAGATGAGTTCAGAGATGCTGTCTGATAGCCAGAAATTGCATTCAAAAGCCTTAGAAACTTATCTGGTATTCTACTTTGTCTAAGCTGGCACTTAAACCATAAGACAAAGTTTGTTCCACTCTTCCCTCCCCTTTCCACAGTCAGAGGAGCCTCTCCCTGTGCCCACTACCACCACTGATCCATATTCTTTTGCCAAGCTAGTACTGATGTTTGCTTAAAGCCCAAAGGCTCTTTAGGCAGTCTGTGATAAATGCTGCCAGGCCTGGGACTCACCCTTCGGGATAGTGGGCTCCCATCTGGCCCAGGGCAGGTCCAGAAATGCTGACCAAGAATCTAGGCTTGGACTCAGGGATCCCAAGAACATGTTGGTGCTCTATTCCACAGCAGTTGAACTGGTGCCTAAGATGCAAAACAGAATCCCCTTATATTTTGTCCTTGCTTTTCTCAAACAGAAGGAATCTTTTATTGTAGCCACCACAGCTGTGAATGTGCTGGGTCACATCTGAAGCCAGCACATCTCAGTGCCCAAGGCCACAGTGAATTAACTGGGTATGACTCTTGGTTATTTAGAGCCCAGGGCCTCTTCAGTCTGCAAGTGATGAATCCTTTCAGGTCTCTGCTGTTACAGGGCAGCATTGACTTCGATGGAAAGCCTCCAGTTGCTGTGTTCTCCCTCTCCCAAGCTCACAGATTTCTCTGTGACACGTGGCTGCTGCTGGGGTATGGGGGAGCGTAGAGTAAGTGCTCCCTTAGCTGTCCTGGCTGGTGTCTTAGTAGGTCATGATTCCTCTCATTCCACTGGGTCTCAGCCCCAGCTCAGCCATACAACTTGCCTAGGAATTGCATTCCTTGTGGCCATCAAGTTCACCTAGGGCCACAGAGCACTCTAGCCCATGGTGGCAAGGCTTGCCAGAACTCAAGCTCCAACTACTGGGATGGGCAATTCCCCTCTGGCTAAGGGCTGTTTCAAAGCTCCCTCTTTGGGCAGACATCAGCCTGCTTATACAGCCTGCTTCTGCTTTCTGCTGTGACAGGGCAGCACTGAATTCAATGCAAAGCCTAACAGTCACTTTGCTTTCTCTCTCCCAAGTGCACAGATTCTCTGTGCCACATGGCCCCTGCCAGGGGATGGGAGAGGAATGTTATTGACACTTCAATGTCTCTTTCTGTGATATGAAGATAAAACCAGGTACTGTGATTGCTCACTTAATTTTTAACTCTTGTGATGGTACATTTGTGTGTAGTTAGTTGTTAAAATTTAAGTTCCCAGATGGGGGGACAAAAGGTATTACCTTTTATTTGGCCATCTTTGTCCACCTCCCCTATTTGTTTTCTCCCTGATTAATGAAAGAAGCCAGCAATTCATATCTTCAATTAAAATAGAAACATAGCAAAGATATTCTGTTAACTATTCTTAAGCTAACTTTGTTGTCATTTTTTCCTCAGCTTTTCAAGAAGATGATTTTTCCTACATATTATACTGTTAGTTTGTGGCCCAAGAATCTTTTGTTCTCCGATAGACTTTGTATTCTTTTTTGCCTGGCCACTATGGAGAGATGTAGGGTGCTTTCTAAATGGCAGCGACAATGGGAAACAGGAAGAGAAATCAGATTCTTAAAAGCTAAGGGCAGAAGTAATACTCTTGTATAAACTTTAGCTAACCATTAATTACTACATCTTGCTGACTCAACATTTGAAATCAGTGAAACAATTTTTTGAGGCCCTAAATGGGACCTACTAAAGAGCAAAATTAAGTGTCCAAAAGAATTGATTCTACTGGTTATTACGATTAATCTTGCATAGCCAAAGATAGTGAAACCTTAGAAACTAGATAATTTTTCTACTATGGTCTGATTTCTGGATGATTTTTGATTATCTGAGGTCCTTATAGATATGTAAAGGAGTCACTTTATTCTGTATCCCCAGGTCCAAGTGAAATTTCTAACATTTGATCATTTTAAAATCTTTCTTTTTACTTCTATAAAGCAAAATGTCTTAATATCCTTAACTGCAATTCCAAGACTAACAGTGTTTCCTTTATCACTGCCATCAACTACATGTCCAGCTATAAGTGTGGAGAAACCTTAGTGGAACATTCCTATCTATAGGTGAAGTCAGTTAAATACCACAGTAGAAAATATCCGGGATATGAACGTATTTTTTTTGTTTTGTTACATTATTCAGACCAAACCATGAAACAACAATGACTTCTGTGAAGGTAACCTGTATGTGCCTGCATGCCTGTGCATGTTTGAGTTTTTATTCTTTTAGATGGATCTAGCCAAGGTTTGGCTCTCCTTATGAATTAAACACCTTTTACATTTCTCTTTAGTTTTATTAATATAAAAAGATAGATGAGTAGTTTTGGAGGTAAAATTGAAAGCAGAATTTGTGTGTTCCTATAAAGCTTATTGTCTACTAGGCAAATACATGAGCTATATATTACAGGGATTAGTTAATTAATTCCTGTGACATAAGAAATATTAAATTCCATTGGGGTATCTTCACTTAGAAAATACAGGAGACTCTAACTTAATTATCTTAGGGAAGAATCTTGTCCAGAGCCCTTTCTTTGTTAACATAACAAAAGCTGGCCTGATGCAGTGGCTCATGCTTGTAATCCCAACACTTCGGGAGGCTGAGGCGGGTGGATCACCTGAGGTCAGGAGTTCAAGATGAGCCTGGCCAACATGACGAAACCCCATCTCTACTAAAAATACAAAATTAGCCGGGCATGGTGGCGCTTGCCTGTAATCCCAGCTACTTGGGAGGCCGAGGGAGGAGAATCTTGAACACGGGAAGTGGAGGTTGCAGTGAGCAGAGATTGCGCCACTGCAGTCCAGCCTGGGTGACAGAGCGAGACTCCGTCTAAAAAACAAACAAACAAAAAAAGATAACAAAAGCTGAAATCTGAAAGAAATACCAGAATGAACAAAGGAAAAGAGATAAAAAGCTTTCCAGACAAAATCTAGATGAATATACACCCAGGAGACACGAATGCAGCACAAACAAGACATGCAGTTTTTCAGGGCAGTTTTGAAATGATTTTCACCTGGTTGTTATGAGATCATGTAGAAATATGCAGGCTGCCTGAAAGGCCCTAAGTAATCCACTAACCCCTGCTGTGGGCTATGCAATTTCAATTGAAAAATAATGGACACAAGATAAAGCAATGGCCTCTTTAATCAAAGAGCATAGGCAGAGTGGCAGAGAGAAAAGAACGTGCCCAAATTGCAACAACAAGGACTCTGACTCTGCCCATCAACTCATCTTTAAATGTGTAAGCTAAGGCCGAGGCAGTTGGCCAAACTCCAGGTAATCCTTAATAATAAGAAGAGCTGACTTTCATTAGAGAAGAAAATGTAAGTTTACACAGAAATAATAGGAGTTATTGGAAGAACAAAATCACTATGAAACAGATAAAAAATTGAATAATATACAAATAAAAGAAAAAGAAAACTGATAGCAACGGGATGACAATAATTAAAGAAATAAGCATAATAAATATCTTCAGAAAAATAAGGAGGATATTGAATACACCAAAGGTTGTTATAAGTAGAAATTCAGAGATACTGAAAATAAGAATCAAATTATTAAGAAAAAAATGAATAATTAGATTGCATAATAAATGGACATAGTCAACTTTTTTCCTTATTGAGGCATATTTATACAATAAAATACAATAAAGTTAAGTGTATAGTTTGATGAAATTTAACAATGTTTTGCTTACATATAACCATCACTGAAAAAAGAGAAATATTTTTTGTAACCCCATAATATATTCTGAACCCTTTCCAGTCAATGCAGTGCCCCCTACCTCACCACAAACATGCACACAAATCTGAATTTTATTACGAGTTATTAGATTTATCTGATTTATATCATATAAATGTCATTATACATTATGTGCTATTAGTGTGTAACTTTTTTCACTGAAAACAATACTTTTGAGCTTCATCCAAGTTGCACAAGTAATTTACTTTAATTGCTGACTGGTGTTTTATTGTACTGATTGTTACAATGTGTTTTTTCGTTCTTTTGTTGATGGAAATTTGTGTTTGGATATTATGCCAAACGTTTCTGTGTACATTCTTAAACTATTATTTGTCTTCATTAGTTTGGCTTTTTTATATTATTTTTGTCTTATTGAATCAAAATTTTGGTATGCAGAACGTTATTAGAAACACACACAACCTCCTCTACTATCAACATCATAGTGGTACATTTGTTGCTGAAGGACCTCTTGGTTGCCATCAAGTTTTGACAACTGTGAATAAAGCTGCTATAAATATCCATGAGCAGGTTTGTGTGGGGCCATCAGTTTTCAATTCCTTTATGTAAATACCAAGGAACATAATTGCTGCATAATATTCCAATAGTATGCTTAGTTTTGTGAAAAAACAATGGCAAAATGTCTTCAAAAGTGGCTGTATGTTTTTGCATTCCTACCAGCAATGAATTAGAGTTACTGTTCTTCCACATTCCTGCCAGTATTTGGTATTGTCAGAGTTTTGGGTTTTGGCCATTCAAATAGGCATGTGGTGGTATCTTTATATTATTTTAATTTGCAATTCCCTAATGGCATATGATATTTCATATTTTTTATATGATTTCTTGCCATTTGCATTACTACTTTGGTGATGTCTTAGTTCATGTAAACTTAAGACTATGTTTGTCAATACCCACAGAATTACTTTCCGGGATTATGAATCCCAGAATTGAATTGAATCTACATTAAATCTGTAGATGAGTTAGGAAGAAATGACATCTTGACAATATTGTCTTCCTACCCATGAATATGAAATATCTCTCCATTTATTTAGTTATGATATGATATCTTTCATTATTTTTTAGTTTTTCTCATATAGATCTTGTACATTTTTTAAAAATTATAACTGTTATATATATACACATACATATTTGCTGTTTATATATATGGTAATGTGTTTTTAATTTTAAATTGTACTTACTTATTGCTGCTATATAGGAAGGAAATTAACTTTTGTACATTAAACTTGTATTTTGCAGCCTTGATATAATTGGTTATTCATTCTGGGATGGGTTTTTTACGTCCTCACCATGAGGACGTGGCAGAGCCCCTGTTGATAAAGCTCACAGATGTGTGCAGGCTCCTTAATAATTGGGTCTCCCTGGAGTTTTTACCTCTCAGAGTTGTCTACAATGTTCCTCCAGAAATTCATCAATTACAGTTTGCTTTCTTACCTTGGCATTGGTTCCCCTGGGGGTTTCTACTTGTGGGCTTTTGCACAAATAGGTTGTAATTTTCTGTATCTGAGATGAGAAACACTTGTGGTCACAGCTCAGAAAAACAGATCCACTAAAAGACTGAGGATTGCTTATAAGATTATAGAATGCTTCCTGTCACCCACACCTTACCCCACACCACATCAACAGGGCTTCAGTATAATGAAAGTGGACTACACCTAAAAGAGCTCCAAGGCACAGACTCTATTTTAAAAAAAAGATTTTAGGGGGAGCCAAAATACAACAAGAGAAATGAAAACAAAGACACTGGAAGAATTTGAAGCCTTTGGCACCTACAGTTATGATAAACATCAAACACAGCCCAACCCCCAAACAAATTAACTAGAGAACATCACGTTAACGACCTATACTCTACATTCCTGTTACTGAAGTCATCATGTCTGGCTTTCAATAAAAATAAAAAATATTAAAGAAAAGAAAAAAATCCAAAATCTTACGAGATAATGCAAACATCAAAAACAGACTCAGATATGACTCAGATACTAGAATTACCACACAATCATTACTATAATTAATATGTTAAGAACTGTACTGGAATTAAGATATAATATGCAAGAACAGATGGGTTATGTGAGCAGAGAGGTAGAAGCTCCAAGAAAAAATAAAAACTACTAACATAATTCCTTTGATGGGCACATCAGAAGACTGGAAATGGCCAAGGAATTAATAAGTGAGTTTGAAGATATGTCAAAAACACTTCCATAAGTGAATTGCAAAGAGATACTAAAAAAATATATAAAAGAATATCTAAGACTGTGGGGTAATTTCAAAAAGTATAACATATGCATAATTAAAATGCTAGAAGGAGAAAAAGAGAACAGAGCTGAAAAATTATTTGAAGTAATAATGGCCAAGAATTTTTCAAACTTAGTGACAAACCTGTCATCTTAGATTTTGTGATGAGTCTTTAAATATGACAGCAATAGCGAAATCTATGGAAGAAAAATTGTTAAGTTGAATTTTATTAATATTAAAAACATCTGCTCTGTGAAAGCCAAAATTAAAATTATCAAAAAAACAAGCCAAAACCTGAGAAAGAATATTTTCAAAACATATATCTGATAAGGGACTTGTATCCAAAATATACAAAGAACCTATAAAACTGGCAAATAAGAAAAATAAAAGACAATTAAAATGGATAAATATATAAATCAACATTTCATCAAAGAAGGTACAACAGGGCAAATAAGCATATGAAAAAATTATATTTTATTAGGTAATTTCAAAGTAAAACCACAATGAAATACCACTACACATGTACGGTCATGCATTGATTAACAATGGAGATACACATTCTGAGAAATGCATCAGTATATGATTTGGTTGTTGTGCAAACATCACAGAAGGTGCTTATGTAAACCTAGCTGGTATGGACTACTACACACCTAGGCTATGTAGTATAGCCTATTGTTCCTAGGCTACAAATCTGTACAGCATGTTATTGTACTGAATTCTGTAGGCAATTGTAACACAATGGTAAATATTTGTGTATCTAAACATATAAAAGATACAGTAAAAATATGATATTATAATCTTATGGGACTACCATCACATATCCAGTTTGTCATTAACTAAAACACCCTTATGTAGTGCATGGCTGCGTTAAAATGGCTAAAGTCTAAAATACAATTCCAACTGCTGATGAGAATCCAGGGCAACAGGAACTCTCATTCATTACTGGTTGGAATGAAAAGTGGAATAGTCATTTGGAAATAGTTTTGCTATTCATATAAAGCTAAACACAGTTTTACTACACATTCCAGCAACCACATTTCAGGATTTCTGTTCAGTTGATTTGAAAACTTACATTTAGACCGAAATCTGCATGTCAGTTTTCATATTAGCTTTACTTATAAACATCAAAAATTGCAAGCAACCAAGATGTCCTTCAATAGGTGAATGAATAAACACGGTGGTACATGTACATAATTGAATATTACTCTATAATAAAAAATAAAGGAGCTGTCAAGCAACCAAAAGATGTGGATGTACCTTCAATACATCTTGCCAAGTAAAACAAGCCATTGGCTATATTCTGTATGATTCCAATTATATGATATTTTGTATAAGATAAAATATATAGAGGATTAAACAATCAGCAATTGCCAGTAGGTTGGAGGTACTGCGGATTGAATACGTAGAGTGCAGGAGACTTCTTAGGGCTGTGGAATCATGCTGTATGATACGATGATGCAGGATAAGTGATATTAGGCATTTATCAAAACCCATAGCAAAAAGAATGAACCTTAATATATACAAATTTATATTTTAGAAGGTTTGGGGATTCTATAAATTAATGCAGACTGTGAATACACAATCAATATGTTTTAAAAGAGTATGAAACAATTTTACTAAAGGGAATGTAGAGAAAGTGCTGACCTAAGTAACTCTGGAAATGAGTGGAGAGAATGTATTACTAAAAGCAAGAGACTTCACAAGCACAGAACTCTAGTTGACACAGTTGTTTCCTACAGGGGTACATGCTAATTTCAGTATTACTACATATGTATACTGGAATTGAACAATTAAGAATGCCCATGATAGACGGTGGGAGCCAAATTTCCCATGTTTATAGTGAGAATACACTGATAAATAAGGAGATGAGATTAAAATGATTCTTGAGATAAAAAGACAAATAGTTGGAAACATCATTGGAACTCATGTTTATCTGAATATAGAAACAGATGGTTACATATGAAAATATTATATAGATATATACATCTATCATAGTTTACATACACACATATTTTCCTTTCTTTATTATCAGTAAGACTCCAAAAGCAATTGGCCCCTAGTAGCAACAAGCAAACCTAATTCCTAAATCTTGCTTTTTAGTACCATTGTCTAATAAAAACAATTAGGACTCTTTGGAGAAATGGCTTGTTCTAGGACTTGAGAGGAAAAATACAAGATGAGCTTGGGAGATCTGAATTACCAGAAAGTAAGGAAGTGCTCAAACAAAACAAAACTACTATGTTAGTGGAACAATGAAACATGAGGGCTAAGTAAAAGAGCTTTCAATAGTCAGAGCTAGAATAATTTGAGCAACAAATTAAAGTAGTACTGAATTATATTAATATATTGAATTATAACTCAACATACACAATTAATATCCATGCATTCATACTGATATGAATAAATGATTGACTAAGTACATCAAGAGGGGAGAATAGACAGATGGCCTATGGAGAATTCTGGATAATTTATATAGAATCTCCACCCACAAGTGAAGAGATTTTCTATTGCTTAAGAGTAGGCTGTGTCGGGGTGCAGTGGCTCAGGCCTGCAATCTTAGGCCTTTGAGAGGCCGAGATGAGAGGACTGCTTCAGCTCAGGCGTTTGAGACCAGCCTGGGCAACATAATGAAACCACATCTCTGTGAGAAATTTTAAAAACTTAGCCAGGCCTGTTGGCGTGCTCCTGTAGTCCCAGCTACTGGAGTGGCTGAGCTGGGAGGATCACTTAAGCCCAGGTAGTCAAGGCTGCAGTGAGCTGTGATGGTGCCACTGCACACTCCAGCTGGATGACAGAGCAAGACCCTGTCTCTAATATATATAAAATATATATTTTTACATATATAATATAAAAATATATATAAATTATATATTATGTATTATTTACATAAAATAAATATAATTATATAAATAATTATATATAATTTTATATAAACATATTATATTATATATAAATTATACATAATACATTTATAATTATATGTAATTTTATATAAATATGTATACACACATATATATAAAAGAGTAGGCTATGTATGGTGACTTTTTTAGACAAATTGCAATCTGAAATGGGAGGAAAACAACAGATTAACTTTACAGTAGAGAAACCTGCTAAACATCACCCTACAAGACGTTCAAAGTCAGTATCAACATATATTATGTTCCTAGTTTGTACCCTTCATATGATGTAAGGACACATAATCTAGTGTAATCATGAGAAAATAAAATAAATTATAGTACAGGGGAATCTTTCAAAATTACTGATCAGTACATCTCAAAACCATCAAGGTTTTCAAAAACAAGGAGAAGAGTGAAAAACTGTTGCAGTCAAGACAGTCATAAAGAGATATGACAACTAAATGAAATATGGTATATTAGATGGGATCCTGAGAAATAAAAAAAAAACTAAAAAAATCTAAGTATGAGCTTTAGTTAATAATAAGGTGTCAATACTGGTTAATTGTAACAAATTTACACCACTAATGTAAGGTATTAATAATAGGAGAAACTGGGTGCAAGATATATGAAATCTCTCTCTACTGTCTTCTTCTCAATTATTTTGCCGGTCTCAAACTGTTTTGAAGAATAAAGCTTTTTTTTTTTCTTTTGGCTACAACGAAGCATAAACTCTTTTCTTTGTATTGCAATGTCTGTCTTAAGCTGATTCACTCAATGTAAAGGGCCATTTGCCATCTCTCCAAAAAAGTATTTACTAAACATGAGCGGTATTGCATAAAACAGGAGTCCTTTCTTTCTTGGGACATGAGTGTTTGTCACTTGCATTGAAACTTCATACAAAGTTTTTACAATAAAACTATTATGAATTGGGTTTTGAACAGTCTGAATTTGGTGGGGATACAAATGGGAAAAAGACAATATCCCCGATTAAAGACTTCTTTGTGCTCAAATATCCCTTCCTTTCTTCTGGAGGTCATCTATTTCAGTAGTAAGAACATATTACATTTTGTTAAGTAAAGTTTGCCTGCAAATATATTTAATGTTCCTATTAAAATCCAAATCATTTTTTATTTCTTTTTTCCCCACACCATTGCGATGTGTCAGAGAGACATGGTTCGTTTATTCATGGTCATTCCTCCCCATCCTCTTCTCTCTTGTTTCTGAATCTTTCAGGATAAAGGTGGAAGAAGTAAGGATTAGAATTAGGTGAAATAAATTAAAGCATTTTTATCTGTATTTTTTGTTTACTTGCCTACTTTTAATTTGAAAAAATTCTTGTTGCTAGGTTCATTTTGCACAAGAAAACATGTAAGTTCTTACCAGCACAAAAGGTGGACATTCAGACAGCCCTTTCATCTCATCTTATGCTTTAAAATGGTTCTACCCATCTCTCCATATACAGAAGTGTAATGCAGGTGCAGCACATACATCAATCTATGTGTTGACATGTGTTCCAAGCTCCAGATGACATATGCCAAGCTCTCCCCAAAACTGTCTTACCATGCTCTGTTCTATGAATAGCACTGAATTAGGGCTATGATTTTCTGCAGCTGGCTGATTATTCAGGCACCTTGGGATGCCCAATCTCCTTATTTATAGGTTCCTTCAAGCTCTCTGAGTTTATCTCCTGATGCACAGTCCCTCAACCATGACATGTTTTCCAAAGACAATGTCTTCCAAATATGATACATTCAACTATTTCAAATAAATGTGGTGATGAAAGAGAGAAAAGCTTTGAGTACTACTCGTAAAGTTCTTCAGGGAGTTTCCAAAAGTTATCTACACTTTCTGTATCAACTGTTGTTTTAAGCATTGTGACTTTACCTATAATTATGGACTAATAAAAAAGTTCCTCATTAAGGGACATACACAGTAATTGTTTGAACATCTATTAGAGACTCGACTGGGACTCTATCACCTTCATGGTCCAGCTTGGTGATTAAATTAGTAGAACCATAGAATGTCATATGCTTGAAAATACAAAGTCGAAATGTACTTAACAAGGAATCTTTCAGCTGGTGAGTAAGTAAAGATAGTTAGTGATGGAAAACCCTATACTGCACACTCTGAGTCACTACTACCACTAAAGTGATATTAGCAAGCTAATTAAAGTAGTTATGCATATTGAACATTTCAAATATGAGTATTACATTTTTATTGTGGTGAAATACACATAATATGAAATCTATAACTTCAACATTTTAAGTATACAGTTTAATGGTATTAAATGCATTCATAATGTTGTCCAACTATCACCACCATCCATCTCCATAAGTCTTTTCATATTGTAAATTAAAACTCTGTGTCCATTAAACAATAACTCCCTATTCCCTTTTCCCCCTCGTGCCTCACAACCACCATTCTACTTTCTGTCTCTATGATTTTGACTACTGAGAGAACTTCATGTAAGAAATCACACAGTATTTGTCTTTTTGTGACTGACATTTCATTCAGCATGCTATCCTCAAGTTTCATTCAAGTTGTAGTATATGTCAGCATCTCATTCTTTTATAAGGCTGAGTAATATTATTTGTAGGTATATGCATGTTGAGCATCCCTAATCTGAAAACCCAAAATTCGAAATGCTCCAGTACCTGAAACTGACTTTTTGATCACTAACATGATGCCACAATGAAAAATTCCACACATAAGTACTTAGCACAAACTTTGTTTCATGCACAAAAATATTAAACATATTGTATAGAATGACTTTCAGGCTATATGTGTAAGGTGTATATGAAACACAAGTGAATTTCTTATTTATACTTGGGTTCCTTCCCCAATATATATCTTTATATATAATATTCCAAAGTCCAATAATATAAAAAATCTATGACGCTCTGGTCTCATGTAAGGGATACTCAGACTGTTCCGCATTTTGCTTATCCACTCACCTGTAGAAGGGCACTTGGCCTGCTTTCACATTTTAGCCATTGTGAACACTGCTGCTATAAACATGGGTACACAAGTATCTCATCAAGATCCTGCTTTTAATTCTTTTGGCTATATACTCATAAGTGGAATTACTGAATCATGTGGTAATTCTATTTTTATTTTTTTAGGAACCATGAGCATTACATTTAAATTCATCTAAGATGACTATAGAATACAATCTTTTTGTCTTAATGAATGTTTGAAATTTTGTAAGTGATCTAACATATCAAATACAGATTATGAGGTCTTGTTTTAATAATATAATTAAGTAGTGTACATTTAATATATGAAGTAAATTAAATGTTATTTGTGAGTGATTCTGAAATTATTGTAGATCTTAAAATGCCACAACTAAAACATTATATTCATCAAGATTTGTTACTCAATAGTAGTTACAATAACACTCAAACTTTCTGTTTCATCATTTTGGTTGTTTGTTTACACAGGATATAAGAGCACTGAATATGGTAGACAGCTATTGTTGATTAGTTTAGGGTACAATTTCAATCTACCATCCTAGAAAAAGCAATATTATTTGTTCTCAAACATTATCTATTCATATTGGGATGTTAGTACATCTTATTAAAAGGGAGAGACAGGTTTCACACTAGGGAATAACTATTCATCTTTTATTTAACCTATTCCCCAACAAAACTAGAATGCTCCAGGGAATTGAAGAGGATTCAGGCCAAACTCTGGAACCCAACTTCATCCGCTTAAGAGGTTATAATTTCCCTTGTAATCAATATGAGAACTGATGGTACAGTGAACATATTTAATAGTTGTATTTATCTTGTCATTGTTTTGACTAAGTCCACCAAATTTCTATCCTGATGTTTATTCATTTGGTCCCCATGAGCTCAAAAATTAGGAAGTTTCTCTTCTTAATACTGTCCATTCAGTAGAGGTCTTTAAAATAATTCAGCAGAGGCAAGTATTATTTCTGGTGAAATAGACTTTATACTCTATAAAATACAGTATGATTTCTTACATAATAATGGCCTCTAATGTGTCTTGCTGGGATTGATTATAGTTTGTCTACAATTGAGTAAACTATCTATACAAGGATGTTAGATAGCTACAATTTTAAATAAAATAGCAGATCAACTTTCAGTATTCACATTTAACTTTTCATTTTAATTAATGTCTTGTTTTACCTATACGGAAGCAACTGAGAAATCAGAAGCAGAAAATGAATGAAATACATTTAGCTCATTCAATCTCCTTGTCCATTTGTATTTCTAGCTATGCTGTTGGAGAAAGTTATAAAATTATTTAATTTTTCTGGATATTTTCAGTCTTAATGGAGGTTACTCATCCAATATAAATTTAAGTAAGTATGTTTTACCTTCCTTGTGAGATAGCAGGGAGTTATAATTAATACATGTGAAGTGTTTAGTTATCACAATGCCTCACAAGGTTAATTATTGTTATGATTGTTAGAAATTTTTCAAAAGGGAAATATTTCTAAATTTTATAGCTACTTATTCTTAAATATTTCCTCACCAAATGAATCACATTTGTAAAGGCTTCTTCAGGATTTATTGAATAATAAGTGAATATATTTTATGGCCAACAATTGGCACAATTCTTTCTTAGATTCTATTAAGCTTATGTTATATGCGTATTGAATTGAGCCAAATGTCATAGTATGTCCTTCTTATCTACTGTGTATGGAACAAAGATGTCTACTGCATCTTTTTTCGGAAGTCACTTATTTTAATTATAGGGTTAAGTACTATGGTTTCATTAGAATTTTTTACTCAGGAAGCATAGAGTGTTCTTCCCCTTCAGTTTGCAGTTAGGCTATGAGCTGCTGTTTGCTATCTCTACTCACCATCTTCTCTGGCCTCAAGGAAGGTATAGGAAAGTGGTATAATCCAGGCTGAGTGAATATACAACTTTATTTTTCTCACAAGGTGTGTTTGCATACATGTGTAGGGATAGGAATGTTTTAAACGATTACTCACTTGGACTAGCCCAAAATCACACTTATAAAAAAAAAAAAAAAACCTGTCACAAGGGTATTTTCTTAAGGTTCCTAGCATCTCTTCTCTTGCTGACACATCTGCATCCCTTAATTTACTTATCTTCCCTTGTTGACACATCTGCTTTCCCTTTGATTCTCTACTATTCTTTTGTAAAAAATACCTGCAAATCCATAAACAATTGAATTAATGATAGAGTCTATTATTCTTCTTGACATGTGTTTCCATTATTACAAACTCATTCAACTTGAGCTATAACCAAAAGTTGCACCCTGAAAGTCAGTGATGCTTGGTTACTAAGTCCATATTATATAGAACATCCTACTGTTTGAAAGCTACTGGAACAAGTGTAGGCAAATTTTCTACAGGTTAGATTTCTTTTATTCAGTGTGAACTGCTCCCGTCCTTCCCCACACCTTGTGAAATACTAGCATGCCTTTAACTCTTAAGTTTTTCCTAAGAAGCAATGTGAATCTTCGAAGTTGATACAGTAAAAGGCATACTGGTGAAGCAACAGAAGAGCATAAATCAGAGTAGGAGACAAAATGTTTCTTTAATTAAAGGATTTCCATTCTACCACACAGAGAAGAGAAACTTCTAATTTTCTTCATGCTTTATCTTAGAGCTCATGAGAATAATAAAGCAACTACATTATTCTTCAAGGGATGTTACCTTTTCTAATCTCTGGGAATTGATAATTTTAAATTCTGAATAGACTTTGATATTCCTCTGAGTGAGTAAGTAGCTATTTTCCCATGTCAGTTACAAAGGGGAGTCTAAAACTGTTATAAAGTGCACCCAAATAAATGACATCTTATTCCTAACTGTGTATTATGCCTCAAATATGTACTACTGGGTAGTCAGCAGAGAATTAAAAATAAAAGCAACCACATCAACAGAACAAATAATTGAAACAGAAGAGTCTCCTGGTCATGAAAATGCTCTTAGGATCAATATCCTTTGAAATATATACCTCCTATCAGAAACACCTATCATTTTTGAGACTTTCTCAGGGAAAGAAGAAGAAAATACACATGCACACACACACAAATTATGAAGCCTCATAATCTTGAAAAGTTGGTTTATTATTTCTATTATTTATAAGGATACTGAGAATTATCAAGCTTACCAGAATTTACCAAGTTTAACTTGTCCAGATTCACACAGTTGGTAAATAGTAAACCAAAATTTTGAAGCCAATTTTGCTTGACTTCAAATTCTGTAGAATTACATCATTGTGCTCAAATATTTTACAAATACTAGTGCTTTAATTCCATCTCAAAACTTCCAAAGATAGGTGTAATTAATTGCTCAGGTAATAGAGAGGCAATATGGCTTGTGAATCCAATTTTCAATTCCATTCTCATGGCTCTCAACTCTCACTTCCGTCTTTCTCATTTGTTTTCACTTAAAACCCATATTTTAATAACATATTAAAAACATAATTTTCTGTTATCATAGTTTAACAAATATGTCTTGAGCAAAATTTAAAATGAGGTGGAAAGTATGTGCATATTTGCATAAGTGAACTAGGAAGAGATGGACAGCATAGAAGACCACTGTTAATAATATTTACACTTTAGCCAAACCATCTTAAGGAAATTCAATTAAAACTCTATTTCTGGCTGATAGGCAATTAGGAATTGTGTGCTATTTTATAGCGTTATTTTGAAAATATTTTAAAAATCTACCCCATGACTTTATGATCATCAATATGTAAAAGAAAGACAAAAGCAAGCAAATTGGCATTTTCTTCTCAATGATTAGTGAAAAATCCTCTTTACATTCTTTTTCAGAATAGATGAGTGTTTTTCATACTGGCTATAAGTCAATTAATTTTGTTCTATTGGCTTACATAGTATGGGCTTACTTAGGCTTGTAAAGTATTTGAATAAATTGTCAATACTTTAAAATCAATAATAATATACAAATTCAAATATTTAAACTCTAACATTTATTTTTAAAACCAGAATATCTCACATTATCAAGTTTATATGGCATAAACTGAATATTTTAGATGTGTCAGCATTGACTCACCACAATTTATCAGCAAAGTGCTACAGTTGGTGGGGGGTGAAAGAGAATCTCATTAAATTGCATTTCTCATTATCAGGCAGAAGCCAGATTTGTCTCAGGCAAATGGAGATGTAGGTTTACTATAGCTATGAGTCTTACAGTCATCAATGTCTCTAGTGCTCTTTATTTCCAAATGCTAAAGCTAAGTGTCAATAGTTATTGCACTATTATATTTTTAAAAGCAAATAAAAATATTTACCATATTTGCCTCTAAGAAATTAAAGAAATCAAAAACATATGTTGACAGTATCATTTGCCTCAATAGTCTATGCATTATCTTTGTCAAAACATATTAATTTGTACTTCATTCCAATATTACATTCTATACTATTCATTTTCATAGCATTCTGGAAATTATTCAGTGTTCAAGTTTTGTAAGTATTACATTTTATTGCTATTATAATTAACCAGGAAATATGAGAATTTTAAACTTGCTAATTGTCCAGATAAAAAGGTGTTATGTAATAGAATTCTTCAAAAACTACTGTGGAAAGGAAATTCCTGAGTTTTTCAGAATTCTAAGTTATAAGAAACATTTTGGGATGGTAATATGAAATATATAGTATAAAATGTTAAATTTGCATTCAAGAACACCAAGATGCCACTACTGCTAGTACTACTCCTATTGCTGCTATTATGAGTACTACTATCCTATGAGAACCACATATTAAAGTAGGGCTAGTAGATGCTAATTTTAATCTTGGAAAAGAAGATCCTGTTTAGATCTCTTCATTATAAGCTAGTAAAATATATACCTTTTATTTCTCTAACTATTGATAACTTATTTTCAGGGGAATGAAAGTATCAGGATTCATGAAGAAAAATTTCAGGCTACATTACCAGTAGGCAGTCCAATTTATAGACAATTTCTCAGAGTCAGTATTCTAGTTGAGACAGAATTGCATCATTTTCCATTTTTTTCTATTAACACTAAAGTTTTAAATAATAAGTTCAGCATTATACATTTTATTTTTTCCATCTGAATGGACTTGGATGACTCTCCCCCAGGAACAAAGGTGCAGGAGTAAGGCAATGGCTTTCTAAATATTCAAGGGTAATTATAAGGGGTATGTGGAAAAGAGAACTTCATAGGAATCAAGTTAAATTCACTATACTGACTACTTTGGGCATCAAGTGTGAAATGACTTATTCTTCAGTAGTTTTAAACAAATACAATTGAAATGACAATTTATTATAACTAACCTGAAACTTTCTGATAAATGATGTGTTATATAAAAATATAAAGACATATTTGTATATTTCACATTAGCTTCTAATACCACATGAAAACATACATAAGACTATGTCTACATACAAATATAGGTATGTGGGTACATACAATATTTAGATATGAATACATGTATGTGTATAGATGGATCATTAGATCTCTCCAATGCATGTAGAAAATCATACTATCTTATAGACAAATTTCAAAGAGAAATGCCTACATGGATAATTTGTTCAAAAAATGTAAAGCCTAACAAAGAACTGTCATGTCTTAATTGTATTATTTTAATTTTTAATTATCATGGATACATACTAGTTGTACATATTTTTGGGGTCCATTTGATATTTTGATATAAGCATATCATGTGTAATGATCAAATCAGGGAAATTGGGGTGTCCACCAGCTCAAGTATTTATAATTTCTTTTTATTAGGAGCATTCAAATTCTACTCTTTTAGTTATTTTGAATTACATAATATATTATTGATAACTATAATTATCTTTCTGTATAACTGAACACCAGAACTTATTCCTTCTTTCTAACCATATTTTGTACCCATTAACCATCTTTTCTTTATTACCACTCCCCAATACACTTTACCTCTGGTAACTATTTTTCAACTCTATCTTCACGAAATCAGTATATTTTTTAGGTCCCAAATATTAGGGAGAATGAGATATTTATCTTTCTGTGTCCAACTGTTCCATCCATGTTGTTGCAAATGACAGGGTTTATTCTTTTTTATGGATAAATAATATTTCATTGTGTATATATACATTTTCTTTATCCATTCATCTATTGATGGACAATTGGGTTGATTCAATATAATGGCTATTGTGAATAGTGCTACAATAAACATGAGAGTGCAGATAACTCTTTGATAAACCAATTTTCTTCCTTTTGGATATATACCCAGCAGTGAGATTGCTGGATCAAATGGTAGTTACATTTTTAGTTTTCTGAGGAACCTCCATACTGTTCTCCATAGTGGTTGTAGTAATTTACATTCTCCCAACACTGTATGAAGTCTTTTGGATAAAAGCCATTTTAACTGGTGTGAGATAATATTGCATTGTAATTTTAATTTGCATTTCTCTAATTAGTGATATTAAGCATTTTTTATATACCTATTGCCTATTTTTATGTCTTCTTTTGATAAATGTGTATTCAGATCATTTACCCATTTTTTTAACTGGACTCATATCTTTATTGCCATGGAAGATAAAGAACTTAAAAAGTCCTTCAAAAATATTAGAAAAGACTTGTAGTTATACATGCTGTCTTCTTAACTATATTTCACAATTGTTAAACTTAAAAGTTTGTTTTAGCTAAATGTATTTCAGTTTGATTTAAAATATAGTTTTGAATTATTAGATTTTTAAGGCATAGGGCATTGGAAGATTTTTAAATATTGATTTACATAAAAACGAAATAATATATATTAAGAAACACATATTTTAGTACAATCATCCTCTGCATAATGAATGTTGGTCATGATGGGCTACATTTATGATGGTGGTTCCATAAGATTTTAAATGAGTCTAAAAATTACAATCACCTAGTATTTCCTATAGTATAGTTTTTATCATTATTTTGGAGTGTGCTCCTCCTATTTGTATTTTGTAAAAAGCTAACTGCAAAATAGCCACAGGCACGTCCTTCAGGAGGTATTCCAGAAGAAGAGATCATTATCATTGGAGGCAACAGCTCTACGCATGTTATGGCCCATTAAGACGTCCCAGTGGAACAAGATGTGAAGGTGAAAGACAGTGGTGCTGATTATCCTGACCATGTGTAGGCTTAGACTAATGTGTGTTTGTGTTTTAGTTTTTAACAAAAAAGCTTAAAAAGTCAAATTATACAAAAATTTAAAAATAGAAAAAAGCTTGTAAAGTAAGTACATAAAAATATTTTGTACAGCTATGGAATGTGTTTTTTACCTGTGTTATTACAAAAGAGTCAAAAAGTTAAAAACAATGTAAAAGTTTATGAAGTAGGAAAGAAAAGTTACAATATACTAAGGCGAATTTATTAGTGAAGAAAGAGAAACATACTTTAAATAACTTTAGTATAACATAACTTATTTCCAGTGTTTATAAAGCCTACAGTAGTGTCCAGTAATACCCTAGGTCTTCACATTCACTCACCACTAACTGACTTACCCCGAGCTACTTTCTGTCCTGCAAACTCCATTCATGATAAATGCCCTATATGGGTGAACTATGTTTTAAAATCTTTTGTATAGTAATTTTACTGTATCCTTTCTATGGTTAGATACCCAAATACTCACCATTGATTTAAAATTGTCTATAGTATTCAGTACACTAACATGCTATACAGGTTTGTGACCTATGCAATCGGCATACCATATGGCCTAAGTGTGTAGCGGGTTTGTGTAAGTATATACCGTACAATGTTTGTACAACAGTGAAATTGCCTAAGGACTCACTTCCCAGAATGTATCCTTGTACTTAAGCAATACATCAATGCATGTCATTTCCCTCTCTCTCTTCTATACACATACCTTGAACTTCATCTTTGTGAGAGGAAAACATGCGTAATCTAAATTAGTGCTGTTAATATATTAGGACTAAAGAGTTACAGAGCTGACCTTGGCTTATCTTTCTTTGGAGGCTTTTAAAATAAGTTTGAGGGTTTCTGTTCTATGAACTAAAATTTAATAACATGCTTGTAGAAGGTAAAGGTCCCAGACTAAGAACATTTCTCCTTGAGAAAGTTCATAGCCTGCATTTCCTAATAGTAGCTTCCAGGCTAAAAAAAAAAAAAAAGATTTGCTCTTGCTCTTTTGTCTCTTCAGATAGAGGAGTGGCTTATATATGAATTGAATTAAGTACATAAAAAGTGATACTTTTTATGTATAGACCTACTATTAATTTACTAATATTTTTACCTGCCTTTAAAAATTTGATGACTAAAATAATGTTCTGATAAAGAAATGTTTAACATAGATCTTATATATCATTATTCTGTATTTTATAAAATGACATTAGTAACTGAATTTACCTAATATTGGGGTTTATTAAATTTATTAATTTCATTAGCATTATTGGTTACCAATTTGTATACAATAGTAAATTATGTACTAGGTGAAAATATGAAATGCCTGTTTTTATACATATTTCCACACTGAAAATATTTGGAGTTTAACATTATTTCCTTTTAAAATTAAGATGCAAGTTATAATTACAGTTGTGACCTGTGTTTAACAGTATGGATTCTGAATTTTAATCTAGTATCCATACTTGAACTCAGAAAAATGAGCTGAATCTCAATTTTAAGACAGTACAAATTTATACAAAACATTCTAATGATTCTAATTTTATTTCAATTCAATTACTAAAATATGCCTTTGATTTTTTGTTTGTTTGTTTATTCACTGTCACTCAGGCTAGAGTTCAGTGGTGTAATTGTGGCTCACTGCAGACTTTACATGCTGGAATGAAGTAATCCTCCAGGCTCAGTCTCTTGAGCAACTGGGACTACAGTTGTATGCCATCATGCCCAACTAATTTTTTTTATTTTTTTGTAGAGACAGTCTCTTGCTATTTTTGAACTCCTGGACTCAAGCATTCCTTCTGCCTTGGCCTCCTAAAATGTTGGGATTACAGGCATGAGCTACTGAACCCACCCTCACCTTCCTTTTTATTTAGGCATTTCCACTTCTTATAACCAAGAATTGCTTTAGATTTCATTGATATATTTAGAAATAAATACAGGCTAGGCATATCAAACATTGAAAAAGATCTAAGATATAGGAAGTCATATTCATTTACCAAAAGAATATGCTACAAATGCCCTAAGAATATCTATTACTTTATCACCTTTTAAACTTATATTCATTTATTAGAATACACCAACAAAACATTGATGTTTTCTTTTATATCTCATTTGAAGAGTGTATACTATATTAGAAATTAAGATCTATATATTTTAGCACAAATGGTGCTTGGGTTTTATTCAAATTAATTTTCCTTAAAAAGCGAAAGACACCTTACTTGTGCATATGTCAAAACTGAAAAAAGTAACTAAAGACTAGCAGATGAATCTATCTCCAATATCTAATAACTTCTCTAAAACTTGTCTGATTCTGTGACATGTTTGG
The DNA here is from genome assembly GCF_028878055.3 of Symphalangus syndactylus. Classification (NCBI taxonomy): domain Eukaryota; kingdom Metazoa; phylum Chordata; class Mammalia; order Primates; family Hylobatidae; genus Symphalangus; species Symphalangus syndactylus. The sequence continues at coordinate 106,402,521 of NC_072426.2, read as the reverse complement.
GTTTGTGTCTCTTCCAACTATCATGTTGAAATATAATCCCCAATGTTCAATGTGGGACATAGTGGAAGGTGTTGGATCATGGGGGAGCATTCCTGATAAATGTCTTGTTACCACCCAACTGAACCTCAGTTTTAAGACAGTACAAATTTTTACAGATTTATACTTTGGGGATGAATGAGTTCTCTCTCTATTAGTTCATGCAAGAGCTGGGTGTTTAAAAGAGCCTGGCCTCTCCCTCACTCCCTCTCCCTTACCATGTGATATGCTTGTTCCTTCTTTGTTTTCTGCTATGACTGTAACCTTGCTAAGGCCCTCAAGTAGAAGCAAATGGCAGCACCATACTTCCTGTGCAGCCTATAGAACCATGAGCTAAAATAAATCTCTTTTATTTGCAACTTACCCAGTTTCAGGTATTTTCTTATATTAATATAGATGGACGAATACAGAAAACTGGTACCAAGGAGTGGAGAGTTGCTATAAAAATACTTGAAAATGTAGAAGCAGCTTTGGAACTGGGCAATGGGCAGAAGTTGGAAGAGTTTGGAGGTCTCAGAAGAAGATAGGAAGATAAGGGAAAGTTTGGAAGTTCTTAGAGGCCGATTAAATGGTTATGACCAAAATGCTGATAGAAATATATATGGCGAAGGCCAGTCTGATGAGGTCTCAGATTGAAATGATGAACTTATTGGGAACTGGAGTAAACATCATCCATGTTATGTCTTAGCAGAGAGCTTGGCTGAATTGTGTTCATGCCCTAGGGATTTTTGGAAGGTGTAACTTAAGAGCAATGACCTTGGGTATGTGCAGAAGAAACTTCTAAGCAGCAATATATCCAAGAAGTAGCCTGGCTGCTTCTAACAGCCTACAGTTGAATATAGGAGGAAAGAAATAAAATTGAAACTGAAAATTCAAAGGGAAGCAAAGTGTAAATCTTGGAAATTTCCAACCTCTTCATGTGGTAGAGAAGGAAAAAGCATTTTTAGCAGAGGAATTGAAGCAGGCTGTGGATAATTACTTGCTAGAGAGATTAGCATGACTAAAATGGAACCAGGTGCTAATAGCCAAGACAAGGCTTGAGGCACCACTTACTACCAACTTGGGACACTGTTCTCTACATCTCAGCTGCTCTAACTCCAGTCTCGACTCAAAGAGTCTCAGATACTGCTCTGGCCACATCTCCGGAGGGGCATTTTTGCATGGCATTAGGTCTGCAGGTGTGCAGAATGCAAGAGTGAAGGAGGCATGGCAGCTTCTATTAGTTTTTTTACCATTAAAAGTAATGTCAATTAATTTTGCACCAACCTAGTAACTAGATTTTAGAGGATGTATGAAAAATCTGGGGTGCCCGGGCAGAAGCCTGCAGCAGGGGTTGATTCCCCACAGAGAAACTCTACTAGGAACATACTGAAGGGAAATGTGAAGTTAGAGCTACAACACAGAGTCCCACCCAACACTGCCTAGCAGAGCTGTGGGAAGGGAGCTGCTGCCCTTCAGACCCCAGGATGGTACAGCCTCTGGCAGCTTATACCCTGACCTTGGAAAATCTAAAGATGCTCAACTTCAACACTTGAAAGCAGCTATGGTGCTGTACCATGAGAAGCTACAGGGGTGGGGCTTCTCAAGGCCCTGGAGTCTCACCTTTTGCACCAATGTGCCCTGGATGTGAAACACGAAGTCAAGGAGAGAATGAAGGCATGTCTCTCTCACTATGTGACATGCCTGCTCTCCTCTCACTTTCTGCCATGATTGTAAGCTTCCTGAGGCCCTCACCAGAAGCAAATGCCAGCACCACCCTTCTTGTGCAGCATGTAGAACTATGGGTCAAAATAAACCTCTTTTCTTTGTAACTTACCCAATGTCATGTATTTCTTTAGAGAAACACAAATGGACTCCTTAAGCCAATAAACTGATCTGGTGTATTAGTTGAAGTTGATTTTATTTATTGGTAGGATTAAAAAGTAAACATACAAAGAACAAAAAAATACCCCTATAATCATGACTGTCTTATATGACTTAGACTTATTATTCCAGGCATTAATCTGAGATAATTTCAAATAGATTTCAAGGCAGAATCTTTGAAAAGGACAGCAATACTAAGTTCTTTTGGTAGGGAAAACATTGAGTCACCAGTATGTTCATAGTTAGCACATTTTATGAAACAATTTGTATTATGTATTATTGCAAAATATTAAATTCTAATCCCCTTTATTTTATAGTTATTTATTTTTTAACTCCAGGCACATCACTTATTTCTCAGAGTATTTGTAATGTGTATTTATATGAACTTCATGTGCTGTCACTACCATTTTAAAGTAGTAAATGTTCCACCTGTTTTAAAAGAAAACTATATCGCATTAGCTTTTGTAGCCAGTTCCACTTGCTCAAAATATTCCTTTCTTCCAATATGAGTTTTTCTTTGTTTTGGGAACGTTAGACCAATTAACATTACTATCAATAGAAGTTGCTATGTTTATCTCCCTTGTAGATTTATAAGCAAAAATTGCTATGTCATCTCTGTTCATAATTGTTTAAGATGTGCAATAATAGAAAATTGAATGAGATAACAGAGACATCATTCAGACTATAAATTCTTAATTTAGCATGCTAAGCATCTCAATTGTTTTGCTTTTTATTACTCATTTGCTCTAGTCTCCCACATTGTATAACTAAAAATGAAGTGGTTTAAAAGCTTATTTTCTCACAAATCTTGCCCTCTGCTTTCTAGACAACAATATTTAATACTGAGTTCTATCTAATGCTTTCAAAAAGTATATAGTAAAACAGATCATTTAAAAACTGCCAGATGCCTGAGGTTAGTGGAGATGACAACAGGTGACAATTTAAGGCAATAAAATGAAATCACAGAATAACAGCAAATTATCTGTTTTAAGATGTTTGTGATTTATAATATATTGCAATTCTGTAAGCTTCAACAAACACTACAATGGAATAAAAATAGGTCTGTAAGGAAGTGATCAAGATTTTCAGCTCAACAGAGACAAGTGTTTGCAAAGATATTTCTATGAACAGAGAAATATGCACTAACAATTAGCAAATAATATATGGTTCTCTTTCCATACTCCTGCTAATGCCTATACTAAAAGAGCTTTGTGAGTGTGGGTGTTATGAATTTGGTTAAATGAAAAACCCTGCATAAGGGATTCAGGCATAGGCCCATTTCAATTTGGTAGCCAATATTTTCAGGAAGATTGTATAATTCTTTTTCATCTGCTTAAATAAATAATATTTATTGGAAGTTTTCTAAAAAGGACTGAGAAAATCCTGCAGGAATGATGAGCAATTAGAGTTGGACAACCAGAGCTCCAAAATTAAGTTTGCCTATCAGTTTGTTAAATCATCACACAAAATCCCCGAATAGATTTTCACCTGTCATGTTTCAACTATTTGGGCTTAAAATTCAGATTGTGTGGTATAATTAATACTAACTTTGGAAAGCAATGGGAACACCTAAAAGAGATTTTTACTGTCTAGATTAGTTCTGTCCAATAGAACTCTCTTGAATAGTGGAAACGTTTTACATCTGCTTTGTCCAATATTGTAGCCACTTGGCAAATGTTGCTATTAAATACTTTGAATTATGGCTTATGTTGTGTGGCTAAGACACTGAAAATTTACTTTTATTTGCTTTTAACTAATTTAAATTTAAATAGCCACATATTCCCTGTAGCTACTATTTTGGAAAGTACAAATCTGCAGTATTTGAAAGCAAGGACAAATTTACACCATCTGAGAAGGGGTTTTAGCATAAATATAGCTTATGTGGGAAATTAACTTAAAAATTGAATAAACGTTTAACCAGTTAGCAGTTAATAACTGGGCAAGAATAATTAGATTAATATAAATACTGATTATTTATTTTTGTTGCCAGTTCCTCTGACTTCCAGTACTATGTTCAATAAGATGGGTGAAAGTGGCACTCTTATCTTGCTCCAGTTTTTAAAGGGAAAGCTTTCAACATTTCCTCATGCAGTGTAATGGTGACTTCGGTTTTTCATATATGGACTTTCTTATGTTTTAATGCATTCTTTCTATATTTAATTTATTCATAGTTTTTTTAATCATTAAAGAATGTCAAATTTTATCAAATGCTTTTTTCTGCATATATTGAGATGGTAATATGAATTTTGTCCTTCACTGTTGAAGTGATGTATCACATTTGTTGATTTGTGTATTAAACCATTCTCATGTCCCTATGATAAGTCCTACTTGGTCATCCTTTGTAATCTTTTTGATGTGCTGTTGGATTCAATTTTCTAGTATTTTGTTGAGTATCCTGCGTCTATGTTTACACAAAAATATTGGCCTCGGCCGGGTGCTATGGCTCACGCCTGTAATCCCAGCACTTTGGGAGGCTGAGGCAGGTAGATCATGAGGTCAGGCATTCGAGACCAGCCTGGCCAAAGTGGGGAAACCCCGTCTCTACTAAAAATACAAAAGTTAGCCAGTCATGGTGGCACGCACCTGTAACCCAGCTACTCAGGAGGCTGAGGCAAGAGAATGACTTGAACCGAGGTGGAGGTTTCAGTGAGCCGAGATCATGCCACTGCACTGTACTTCAGCCTGGGCAACAGAGCCAGATGCTATCAGAAATAAAGAAAGAGAGAAAGAGAGAGAGGGAGGGAGGGAGGAAGGAAGGAAGGAAGGAAGGAAGGAAGGAAGGAAGGAAGGAAGGAAGGAAGGAAGGGAAGGGAGGGAAAATTGGACTCCAGTTTCAGTTTTTGTTGTGTGTTTGCCTGTTTTTGATATCAAGGTAATGCTGGAATCCTATAATGCATTATAAAAAATTTCTTTCCCTTCAGTTTTTTTTAGAAAAGCTTGAGAATTGGTATTAGTATTGGCATTTTTAAAGCTGGGTTTTTTTTTTTTTTTTTTTAAAAAGGAAACAAAATCGACAAAATCGACTTTCTTTAAAAGTTGGGTTGAATTCATCAGTGAAGCTGTCTTGTCCTGGGCTTTTCTTTGTTGGGAGTCTTTTTATTACTGATTCAATCGTATTACTCATTATTGGTATATTCATGTTTTCTGTTTCTTCCTGAATATATCTTGGTAAGTTGTGTATTTTCAGTCATTTATTCATTTTCTCTAGGTTTTCAATTCGTTGGTGTATAGTTTTTCATAATAGTTTCTAATCATCCTTTGTATTTCTGAGGTATCGGTTGTAATGTCTCCTTTTTTGTTTGTGATTTTATTTGGGACTTCCCTCTCTTTTTCTTAGTCTAACTAATATTTTGTCAATTTTGTTTCCTTTTTCCAAAAAAAAAAACCTCAGCTTTTAAAATATTGAACTTTTGTATTTTTAGTCTATATTTTGTTTATTTCTGCTCTAACTTTATTATTTCTTTTCTACTACTTTTGGAATTGGTTTGTTGTTGATTTTCCAGTTCCTTGATGTGCATTGTTAGATTGTGTATTTTAAATATTTCTACTTTTCAGATGTGGGGATTTAGTGTTATGAGATTTCTTCTTAGTACTGCTTTTGCTATATCCTACAAGTTTTGGTATGTTGTGATTCTATTTCCATTTACTTCAAGAAACATCTAATTTTTTTCTTTGATCCGTTGGTCATTCAGTAGCATATTATTTAATATCCATGTATTTATACAGTTTTCAAAGTTGCTTTAGTTATTGATTTCTAGTTTTATTCCATTGTGGTCATAAAAGATACTTGATCATATTTTGATTTTTACAATTATTTGAGGCTTGTTTTGTGGCTTAGCCTATGATCTATCCTGAATAATGTAAAAGGTGCTAATGAGAAGAAAGTGTATTCTGCTGTTTATGGAGACATGTTCTGTAAATGTCTGGTCTGTGATTTTCTTTGCTGTTTCTTCATCTAGCTTATCTGTGGGGTGTTGAAGTACCCAAATATTACTATATTATGATTTGTTGTTACCTTTAGATTAAATAATATTTGCTTGTTATATCTGGGTACTCCAATGTTGTGTGCATTTACATTTAGAACTGTCATGCTCTCTTGTGGAATTGATCCTTTTATCGTTGCATAGTGACCTTGTCTCTGTTTACAGATTTTTACTTAAAGCCTATTTTATCTGATATAAATATAGCTACTCTTCCTCATCTTTGGTTTCCTTTTGCGTCAAATATATTTTTTCTATTTCTTCACTTTTCAGTCTTATGCGTGTTTTTACAGATGAAGTGAGATTCTTGTAAGCAGCATATAGTTGATTATTTTCTTTATATACATTCAGCCAGTCTATAATTTTTAAAGTAGAGAATTAAATCTATTTACATTTATGTTTATTATCAATAGGTAAGGACTTACTCCTGTCATTTTGTTATTTGTTTTCTTGGTGTTTTGTATTTCCATTGTTTAGTTCTTCTTCTCTTGTTTAACTTCATGATTTGGTATTTTTTCTGCAATGGTAGCATTTGATTATTTTTCTCTTTTTTTATTTGAGTATCTTCTCTATCAGTGAGTTTTTTACTTCTATGTGTTCTCATGAGGGTGATTATCATCCTTCCACTTCCAAGTGTTTGACCCCCTTATGCATTTCTTGTAAGCCAAGTATAAAGGTGATTAATTCCCTCAGTTTGCCCATGTCTTAGATTTTATTTCTTCTTAATTTCTGAATTATAGTTTTGTTGAGTATAATATTATTGGCTGACAGTTTTAGTTTTTTTAATTTTATTACTTTAAATATATCATCCCATTTTCTCCTTGCCTGTAAGATTTCTGGAGAGAAATCTGCTGATAGTCTAATGAGGATCTCCTTATATGTGACTTTATGGTTTTCCCTTGCTATTTTTGAATTCTTTCTTTGTCTTTGACATTTGGCACTTCACCTATATGTGCCTTAAAAGGGACATTTTGGGTTCTGACTATTTCGGTTGAGAATATTTTAACTTCCTGGATCTGGATCTTATGTCTCCCAAGACCTGAGTTTTCAGATATTATTTCATTAAGTAGATTTCTTATACCTTTTCCATCTCTTCTTCTGAAAATCCCATTGTGTAAAATGTGTTCATTTAATGATGTCTCATAAATCCTATAGGCGTTCTTCATTATTTTTATTTTTTTCTGTTTTGGAGGAGTGTCTAACTGAATTATTTCAAAAGTCCCTTATTCAAGTTAGGGATGCTTCCTTTGCTTGATCTGGTATATTGTTGAAGCTCTCAACTGTACTTTTTATTTCATTCATTGTATTTTTCAGCTTCAACACTTCTGTTTGGTTCTCTTTTATGATATCTACCTCTTTGTTGAATTCCTCATTTCAATTCATAGTCTCTCAAATGAGAGCTCTCTCTCAACAATTCGTGATGTCTTATTTCAGAGATCATGAATTGTTTCTCTGATTTTTGTTAAATTTTCTATCGTATTGGCTGAGTTTTCTTAATAATATTGTTAAATTTTTTTCAGGTATGTATGTTTATTTCATTGGTGTCAGTTACTGGAGAGTGATTGTGGTTTTCGGTGGTGTCAAGTATCCTTGATTTTACATTTTTCTTGTATCATTGTATTATATCTGTGCATTTGGTAAGACAGTCACCTCTTCTAGTTTTGTAGAGTGGCTTTCATGGGGAAAGACTTTTAACTGCAGATGTTTCCTAGGATTTGGGTCGGGTAGGGTATATTGCCTTTGTTTGGACAGTGTAGTAATGTAGTGTCTGTGGAGTTTCTTCAGCTATAGGCAATGTATGCAGTGCCTGTGAGGGCCTCAGTGGCTTATACTACAGAGGTTTGTGTGGCTGGTTTGACTACGGGCTCTGCTCTGAACTTCAGAGAAGCATGGTTGCCCTGCAGCTTGACTCAAGCACTGCTCCTAAGGAGGCAGACCACCAGGTTGATCTGTGCTCAGAAAACACATACGGCTGATGAGTTGGTGGCCCTGCAAAAGTACTGCTAATTTAGGTGCAGGGTGCCAGGCTGCTATGCACTCCAGAGAAGGATGGAGCTGGTAGACTTGCAGCTTGGCTCAGGGTCTGCTCCGTTTTGGGAAGAGTACCATTCTGGTCCACTCTCCAGGGAAGCATGGCCTGGCTGGGTAGCATCCCTGCTTGAGTGCTGCTTCCTGGGGTCATGGAACCAAGCTTGTCTGTGTTCCAGGGAAAGATGAGGGTCACAGTTATTTTATAAATGATTACTAGGATACTTTAATGCTAAGAACATCACTGCTCTGGTGGCTCATTCCTCTCTATCACTGTCAAATCTTCTCCTTTGTATAAACTGCAAAAACTGTTTGATGTTAGTACTTTTAAGAAACCAGGAAGAAAATCTGGGTAGCAGCTATATGCAGCTTCTTAACAGACTGTTTTTTAAAATGCTGTCTAGGATACCAGAGGAGTAAGACAAGTGAGACAAGCTCAAATAAAGAGAATTAGGAAAAAGCTTAGAGCAAGAGAGTTGGTAGATTTTAAAGAAAGAGGAAACTTTATCAAAATAAGTGTGGGCTAAAATGATATGAAACCAGTAGGGTGATAATTGCCCCAGAGACAAGAAGGACAAAAATATTTATGTTATCATTTAAGAAGGCATAAAAGAAACATGAAAAACAAAATAAAATCCATAGTCGCTACTATGATTTTCTCAACATGCCTATAAAACAGTGACGAATGACATATTTAGGAGATACCAAACAAGTCAAGTAGACACAGTCCTAGTTTTCTCAGCTGTAAAGAGAGACTAAAATTTTATACTAACAGGTATAAATTTTGATATTGGTGGTGGGCAATTTAAATGTCATTCCAGTTTAATGTTATTTTACATAGAGAGAAACTGAGGCAAAGAAGTTTTCATGGTTTACTCAATTTTCAAATAGAATAATGAAATGGGATTTGTCAAATTCTTTAGAAAAAAATCACTAAAATTTTGGCACTTGTTGTTATATAATCTGTAAAATAATTATGTTTATACAGGTATATGTTCCAATTCCAATAAGGTTTAAAATGTCTTCAGTTGTGTTCTCTTTCAAAAAATTAAATAAAAAAATCATCCCTTTGGTATTTTATCTAGAATGTGGTCTGAGTATATATTTTTTTTTTTGTAAATTTGGAGCATTTGTCCATTTGCCGTTTTCCAAAAAATCTTCCTTTCCACTATTGCTTATAAAGTATCAAAGCTGACTTGCAGATCGCCTCACATACATAGCTCCTCTAACTTCCTTCAACCTTTGATTTTTAATTCATTCAGGGTAGCATGATTTCTTCACCTGTGATATGCTCTATATATTTGTTTTGTTCTTTCCATTTTGAAGATCACATCGCTTCCTAAAGAAGATAGAACAAAAGACCACTTGAGCACTTCTCCTACCATTTTCTACACTTCTAAATGACACCAGCTTTTACAGATGACAGATGTATGTATTCCATTTTCATCTTATTGTTAAGGGGTTTGGTAGTTTTTTTTTTTAAAGCATTATTTATCATGTTATCTGACATTATTTATATAGGTCTATAATACATTTTTTATGTATTTTTTCCTTAATGCTGCAAACCTTCTTCGATCATTTGGGCATATTCCTTTTTAAAAATTTGAGCTAAATAGCTTACAGAGATTATTACACAGAAGAAAACGGTCTTTTATCTTCTTAGAGGTTAGTATTAAGAGCTGATAAAAGTGAATGTTTTAATTTTTTCGATATTGGAAATACTGTTTCTCACGTTTTCCATTACTATCTAGCAGACATGTCATTAATATTATTTACATGCCTACTTTCTTGTAGAGTCCTTAGAAATTTTTTTGCACTTATTAAATCTTAAAGTCCCAGAGACCAAAATAGATGGAACACATTGTTCTCACCTTATAATCACATAAATTGAGACATAGAAGAGTAAGTGATCTTTGTAACCCTATAGCTTTTGGGGTTATTTCAAAATTTTCAGAACAACAACAACAAAATTATTAGTAATGACTTCTAAATGCATTAAATTGAGGATGTGTACACTATCATGTTGCTCTGAAACTCATTGTTTGAACTACAAGTATAATGTGAAAGTAGAAAAGAAAATAAAAACAAACAAAGAGACCTTGAGAACCAAGGTTAACTTGGTCATTTCCTTAAAAATATTTTGCAATGTGAACTATAGACTCTAAGAGGGGTGGATATTAAGTTTTCTGCCCTTTAAAAGTCATTTACAATGTCAGTGCTGTGATTTTCCCTTATAATTTCCAAAAATAACATATTCTGGATCTGGATCTGTTCTCAGTTTGTATAAGATACTAACTGTATTACCAATGTCCCCTCACTTTATGGATAACCTAAATATTGCATCTAATTAGGCCAGTCATAGTGAGTGCTCTCATGTTTGTGAGTTTATTTATGTTTTCATATAATTTCTCCTTTTCAAGATACAAGAAACATATTCTTAAGCAGAAGCCATTTCATGACCTCCGTGAACACTAAAATATATGTATAAATCCATTTACATAATGTTCATAGTCAAGCAAAAGTATTTTAATAAAAGTCAGAAGAGTGGCTGGACATGGTAACTCATGCCTCTACTTACAGTATTTTGGTAGGCCGAGGAGGTTGGATGGCTTGAGCTCTGGAGTTTGAGACCAGTCTGAGCAACATGGTGAAATCCCCTTCCCTACAAAAAATAGAAAAATTAGCTGGATGTGGTGGCATGCACCTGTATTTCCAGCTACTCAGTAGGCTGAGGATCACCTGAGCCCAGGAAGGTTGAGGCTGCAGTGAGTCGTGATGGCCCCACTGCACTCCAGCCTGGGTGACAAAGTGAGACTCTGTCTAAAACAACAACCACAAGCCCCAAAAAACAATGTTAGAAGGGTAATTGATAACATTTGAGGTAGAGGTATCTGAGATTAAAAAAAAAGGGAGCTTCTAAGGTGCTGCTAATTTTCTATTTGTAATCCAGATGCTTATAGAATATGTATGTTCACTGTGAAATTCATTAATTTCTACACTTGTGATTGATGTATTTTCTTGATATATTTGTACTTTGTTAAAAAATTGTATTTTATAAATAGGTTAAAAACAGTAGCTATATCTGAGAAGGAGACAACTAAATCCTTCATGAGAAATAATTCAGGGCAGGATTACCTACAGATACACAGAAGAAAAAGAAGCATTTAAAACAGGAATGACTCCAAAGTGCAATATGTTAACCACTATCCACTGAAAACACATAAACAATTCTGCCACTGAAGGCAAGTCTACAAACTCAATAATGCATATCTCTTCTGAGTACAAAACTTTCAAGCCATTGTCAAATGATCTGGGCATGTAAAATTCTAGCCCATATTTAAGGATTAGTCAAGGGACTACTCAAACATGACTAAAATTACTCCAGACTTGGTTTATTCTGCAAGACAACAATCAAGAATTGGAAAGACAATATAAGATAAAAAGTACAAATGAGTAGCAACAAGATCCTAATACTGTTCTAGTTCCTCATGAAATTGAGTTCAAAATATAATAATATTAATAGTTTCTTTAGAGTAAGAAATCTACCAATAAATAAGGGCCCTAAAATATTGGCCCACTATATTTCTACTCTTTAGGTTGCAGGCTACATTCTGTCATTACATGGGTATTCTTGCCATGTGATAATTACCTAATTTAGTTTTCTTTCTTATGGATATGTATACAGGCTTATACAAAGCATGACCACAGTCTCCTGTCTACTTCTCAAATCTCTGCCTATATTAAGATTCTGGTGCCAATTTAGTGTCCTGAGACATGGGCCAACTAGATCTTCTAACTTACTAGAGTAAAATACAAGCATCTTTCTGGACCAAGACAATTAGTCATTTATATCTATCTTAAACCATGAAAAGCCAAGCCTGTTGCCTCCCAAGAGGTCCAGACTCAGAAGAAAATGCTGCTCAACTAATATCAGAGGGCTCTAAGCAAGCCCTAAATTAAAGTCAGTTTTCTCATTAATCAGTCCCAGGAGTTGTTAATGGCCTTGAGAGGAATGTTTATATGAACATGCAAGAAAAATATCCGATATAATCATGCAGGAGATACTTCATTAAAAATATTAAGAAGTGAAAGATGATAAGAAAACATCAGAAGAAAGTGCAATTTGCGGGCACAGAATACTAAAGTTCATGTGAATGTATTGATCGTATAGAGGTTTTTCCTCTTTTTTGTTAATTTTAAAATAGATAAATAAAAATTGTGTATATTTATGGGATGCCTGTAGTATTTTGATACTTGCATGCAATGTGTAAGGATCAAATTAGAGTAAAGAGATCAACTTCAAATGTACTAATGATAAAAATACATTGGATAAATCTGCTAATTATTTAGAAACAGTAAAAATAATTCAATTAAAAATGTATTATTTATAGAAATACAAATAATACAGTATTAGAAGCAGATATGGGTAAAACTCTGATTTTTTTGGATTGATCATACCTCCTGGATTATCCATGATGGTGCTATTGTTTGCAACAGTTCTCTTGGTATAATCATTAATAACCTGCTGTGCTCTCAAAATAATCAATAATTGAATAAGAAATTATATTTTCACCATAAACATATTTAAGGTATATTATGAATAATTATTCTGATGATCTTTTAAAAATTATGAATAAGAATATTATTTTTAATAGTGCTTTATTGTAACTAGGTACAATTATTTCTATTTTTAAAAAATAATGTAAAGTTTACAATCCAAATATTTCATAGCTCCTTTCAATTGCAAAACTGTGGAGTTTACACAATGAATTATATGGCCTCACTTTTATCAGATTAAGCTTCAAGGTAAGTAGTCCACTAAAGCAGAAAAAGCAAAATAAGGAAACAAATCCCTAGTGTTCAGTTATACTGGAAAAATTGTCTAAATCCAATGTTCCTACTTACTGTATCAATTTTAAAAAATGTTATTTTAAGATGTCAAGGAATATAGAATTACAGCTAATTGTAGCATACATATAAAGCCTTAAGATCCTATAATATACCCATGTAAACTTTACAAGTTTTAAAAAATTATGTTTTGAGATTCACAACCATTTACCTTAAAAGAAATTTCAGCTATGAATTATTAAATGGTACTTAACATTACTGTAAGTGAAAGAAACTAACAGGAAAAAAATCAAACCTTATATTCTGTATTGCATTTGTGTGGTTGTGTGTGTGCATGTTTCTATATGTTGTTATTCATTAGAATTTTAATAAAGTACTTCTATTAATATGTCATATAGTTTTTTATAATTATTAATTGTATCATGATTTTTCCTACTATATCCCAAGGAATCTTGGGCTCTTTTAGTTTGATTAAAAAGAGAAAAATTAGTTTCTATAGATTTTCAAAGTTCATAATAATTTGAAAATATTGTTCAATTTCACTCTAACATTAGAGAGTGCATCTTGGTAAATGGCTAGTACATTCAGCAGTTAAAAATAGTAGAGAATTGTTAAGTAGAAGACAGGCTCCATTTATTTTCCCAGTAGTCTCTCAAAGTAATGATACTATTATTCAGAACTCTAATTTGTATGTGTAATTACACATGCATATAGATACTCTCTCCCACACCTCTATTAATACAAACTTACACATGACTGCATTTTTATTCATTTTCAAAGAAGAGAACTACTAAATTAATGGAGGTTACTAAGCTCTCCTCAGCAAATGTAAAAGAACAGAAATTATAACAAACTGTCTCTCAGACCACAGTGCAATCAAACTAGAACTCAGGATTAAGAAATTCACTCAAAACCGCTAAACTACATGGAAACTGAACAACCTGCTCCTGAATGACTACTGGGTACGTAACGAAATGAAAGCAGAAATAAAGATGTTCTTTGAAACCAATGAGAACAAAGACACAACATACCATAATCTCTGGGACACATTCAAAGCAGTGTGTAGAGGGAAATTTATAGCACTAAATGCCCACAAGAGAAAGCAGGAAAGATCCAAAATTGACACCCCAACATCACAATTAAAAGAACTAGAAAAGCAAGAGCAAACACATTCAAAAGCTAGCAGAAGGCTACAAATAACTAAAATCAGAGCAGAACTGAAGGAAATAGAGTCACAAAAAACCCTTCAAAAAATTAATGAATCTAGGAGCTGGTTTTTTTAAAAGACCAACAAAATTGATGGACCACTAGCAAGACTAATAAAGAAGAAAAGAGAGAAGAATCAAATAGATGCAATAAAAAATGATAAAGGGGATATCACCACCGATCCCACAGAAATACAATCTACCATCAGAGAATACTACAAACACCTCTACACAAATAAACTAGAAAATCTAGAAGAAATGGATAAATTTCTTGACAAATACACCCTCCCAAGACTAAACCAGGAAGAAGTTGAATCTCTGAATAGACCAATAACAGGCTCTGAAATTGTGGCAATAATCAATAGCTTACCAACCAAAAAGAGTCCAGGACCTGATGGATTCACAGGCGAATTCTACCAGAGGTACAAGGAGGAACTGGTACCATTCCTTCTGAAACTATTCCAATCAACAGAAAAAGAGAGAATCCTCCCTAACACATTTTATGAGGCCAGCATCATCCTGATACCAAAGCCTGGCAGAGACACAACTAAAAAAGAGAATTTCAGACCAATATCCTTGATGAACATTGATGCAAAAATCCTCAATAAAATACTGGCAAACCGAATCCAGCAGCCCATCAAAAAGCTTATCCACTATGATCAAGTAGGCTTCATCCCTAGGATTCAAGGCTGGTTCAACACATGCAAATCAATAAATGTAATCCAGCATATAAACAGAACCAAAGACAAAAACCACATGATTATCTCAATAGATGCAGAAAAGGCCTTTGACAAAATTCAACAACCCTTCATGCTAAAAACTCTCAATAAATTAGGTATTGATGGGACGTATCTCAAAATAATAAGAGCTATGTATGACAAACCCACAGCCAATATCATACTGAATGGGCAAAAACTGGAAGCATTCCCTTTGAAAACTGGCACAAGACAGGGATGCCCTCTCTCACCACTCCTATTCAACATAGTGCTGGAAGTTCTGGCCAGAGCAATCAGGCAGGAGAAGGAAATAAAGGGTATTCAATTAGGAAAAAGGAGGAAGTCAAATTGTCCCTGTTTGCAGATGACATGATTGTATATATAGAAAACCCCATCCTCTCAGCCGAAAATCTCCTTAAGCTGAGGTAGCAACTTCAGCAAAGTCTCAGGATACAAAATCAATGTACAAAAATCACAAGCATTCTTGTACACCAATCACAGACAAACAGAGAGCCAAATCATGAGTGAACTCCCATTCACAATTGCTTCAAAGAGAATAAAATACCTAGGAATCCAACTTACAAGGGATGTGAAGGACCTCTTCAAGGAGAACTACAAACCACTGCTCAATGAAATAAAAGAGGATACAAACAAATGGAAGAACATTCCATGCTCATGGGTTGGAAGAATCAATATCATGAAAATGGTCATACTGCCCAAGGTAATTTATAGATTCAATGCCATCCCCATCAAGCTACCAATGACTTTCTTCACAGAATTGGAAAAAAACTACTTTAAAGTTCATATGGAACCAAAAAAGAGCCCGCATTGCCAAGTCAATCCTAAGCCAAAAGAACAAAGCTGGAGGCATCATGCTACCTGACTTCAAACTACACTACAAGGCTACAGTAACCAAAACAGCATGGTACTGGTACCACAACAGAGACATAGATCAATGGAACGGAACAGAGCCCTCATAAATAATGCTGCATATCTACAACTATCTGATCTTTGACAAACCTGACAAAAACAAGCAATGGGATAAGGATTCCCTATTTAATAAATAGTGCTAGGAAAACTGGCAAGCCATATGTAGAAAGTTGAAACTGGATCCCTTCCTTACACATTATACAAAAATTAATTCAAGATGGATTAAAGACTTACATGTTAGACCTAAAACCATAAAAACCCTAGAAGAAAACCTAGGCAATACCATTCAGGACATAGGCATGGGCAAGGACTTCATGTCTAAAACACCAAAAGCAATGGCAACAAAAGCCAAAATTGACAAATGGGATCTAATTAAACTAAAGAGCTTCTGCAAAGCAAAAGAAACTACCATCAGAGTGAACAGGCAACCTACAAAGTGAGAGAAAATTTTCACAACTTACTCATCTGACAAAGGGCTAATATCCAGAATCTACAATGAACTCAAACAAATTTACAAGAAAAAAAAACCCCATCAAAAAGTGGGCAAAGGACATGAACAGACACTTCTCAAAAGAAGACATTTATGCAGCCAAAAAACACATGAAAAAATGCTCATCATCACTGGCCATCAGAGAAATGCAAATCAAAACCACAATGAGATACCATCTCACACCAGTTAGAATGGCCATCATTAAAAAGTCAGGAAACAACAGGTGCTGGAGAGGATGTGGAGAAATAGGAACACTTTTACACTGTTGGTTGGACTGTAAACTAGTTCAACCATTGTGGAAGTCAGTGTGGTGATTCCTCAGGGATCTAGAACTAGAAATACCATTTGACCCAGCCATCCCATTACTAGGTATATACCCAAAGGACTATAAATCATGCTGCTATAAAGACACATGCACACGTATGTTTATTGTGGCACTATTCACAATAGCAAAGACTTGGAACCAACCCAAATGTCCAACAACAATAGACTGGATTAAGAAAATGTGGCACATATACACCATGGAATACTATGCAGCCATAAAAAATGATGAGTTCATGTCCCTTTTAGGGACATGGATGAAACTGGAAACCATCATTCTCAGTAAACTATCGCAAGGACAAAAAACCAACCACCGCATGTTCTCACTCATAGGTGGGAATTGAACAATGAGAACACATGGACACAGGAAGGGGAACATCACAATCCGGGGACTGTTGTGGGGCGGGGGGAGGGGGAGGGACAGCATTAGGAGATATACGTAATGCTAAATGAGGAGTTAACAGGTGCAGCACACCAACATGGCACATGGATACATATGTAACAAACCTGCACATTGTGCACATGTACCCTAAAACTTAAAGTATAATAATAATAATAACAATAAAAGAAAAAAAAAGTTTCTTAATGCTTTAGTCACATATTATAGTACTGAAGATGAAGAATTAATTTATGTCTCAGGTATTTTTTTTTAAGTGGGATCAGATAAATTTTACAAATGTTACATTTTCATTGTGGTGTCCATGAATGTGTCATTTTAAAAATAGATTATTTAGAGTTTTAACTCAGTGGTGCATTTAGAATTTTGCAAAGCATGGTGATATTATTCTAATACAAAGCAGAAAAAGAGTGGGAAGAGGAGGTAGGAGATGTTCAATTCACATTAACATGGTAAATCCCATGACAGATGTGTTTTGTTTGTAAAATAATAAAATGAATTTGTGCCTATAGAAGTGCGTATCTTCGGTGTAAAAATGTTACAAATGTTTCAAGAATTCCTTTACCTTCTAAATCAGTCTTCAAAATGTAATATGAAAACGGTCATCAAAATATTACAGAGCTAACATATAATCAACTAAACTAATAAGAAATATTATTGTTTAAAGACTTCTACAACAAATATGTAGTAGGAGGCCACAGAAAATTGCTAGGTTATGGTTTTAGCTATTTTGGGCAAATAGAAATACAGTAGCTATGAATTTTAGTTCACAGACTTGAAAATGCAACCAACTCAAACTGTAGTAGTTTTAAAATCAAATTAAATCCTGAGGACCACTCAAATAAGCAGAGGGAAATATTTAGTAAATATTCAGTCACTGTTCCCAACAAATTTAGACCAAAATGACTGTGATCCAAACTGATACTTTTTTAAAGTTCAGACTCTAACCAATTCTGTGACTCCTAAAGAAAACATTTTCATTAGCTTAGAGATCTATTATCCAGGGTAAAGCTTGGTTAGCCAAACACTCTCCCTCTTGTTTTTTTTTCCTTCAGATCAAGTCTCTCTACACCAAAATCAGCTTTCAGCTTCCATGGAACAAATTGATAGATGCCCCTATGTGAGGCCTGGTGGGTCAGATATCTCTATTCACTTCACCCTTGGATGACTATCTTCAACTTTCTAGAGTTCTTAGTCAAGCACAAGCGAAAAGGGGAAACTTTAGTTTTTTATTTGCCAAAAAAAGAGAGAGGAAAATATGTCCTTGAAGCAAAGGAACAAGACTTAGTTAGTTTGAAGCACATTAAAGAAGACTACAGAGGAGAAAGCAAAATGTATTTCTTTTAAAATGTTCTCTAGCTTAGTTATATGCACATTTTCTTCACTGCTATCCAGACTTTATTTTAAAGTGTTTCAAGATAATACAAAAATATATAATAACATATGGATACTAACAAATGTTACCAATACACTGGAGTCCCCCTCATCCTCCCAGATATAATACAATCCCCTCTTTCCACCACACAGGTAAGCACTATCCTGAATGTCAGATTTTTTCTGACATTTGCTTATTTCTCTCAAAACTCTGTATATGAGTTATACCTATGTTTATACTTGTAGCACTATTTTATTCATTTTTATTGCTATACACTATAATTATGCTATGAATTGAATTATGTACCCTCTAATTTCATGTAAGTCCTAACCCCCAATATAGTTGTATTTGGAGACAGAGACTTTAGGAGTTAAAGAAGGTTGTTAGGTCATAAGGGTGGGGCCCTAATTCCATAGAACTAATAGCTTTATAAGAAGAGGAAGAAAGAGAAGCCTCTTTCTTCGAGCACATGCACAGGGGAAAGACCATACAAAAATATGATAACCATCTATAAGCGAGTCAGAGAGCTCTCACCAAAAAAACAAATGAGGCAGAACCTTAATCGTAGACTTTCAGCCTCCAGATCTGTGTTAAAATAAACTTCCGTTGTTAAAGTCACACTAAGTTTATGGTATTTTGCATGGAAACCTGAGCAGACTAATTAAAAAAAATTATCACATCCTTTCTTCTTTATGTATATCTAAGCATGCAATTACATGTCTAATAAAGCTTGGTTAATGGAAATGTTACACATATGTACTTGGAAACGAGAAAATATGCTCAATTTTTTATTTACTAAATATTTTTATTTGTTTATTTATTTTGAGACAGGGTCTCATCCTCTTACCTAGGCTGAAGTGCAGTAGTGTGATCATGGCTCACTGAAGCCTCAATATCCTGGTCTTAAGCCATCCTCCCACCTCAGCGTCCTAAGTAGCTGGGACTACAGTCACACACCACCAAGCCCAGCTAATTTTGTACTTTTTTTGTAGAGACTCAGTCTGGTCTTGAACTCCCAGGCTCAAGTGATTTGCCTGCCTCGGCCTCCAAAGTGCTGGGATTACAGGCATGAACTACTGTGACCGGCCAACTAAATTATTTTTAAAAAAATAATTGTACTGATTTACGTTTCTACCAGTAGCCACAGTGTATAAATATTTTCGTTGTTTGGCCCTTCACTAAAACATGGTATTATTAGATATTTATTTTTGCAGTTCTGATGGGTGTGGACTATTTTCTGATGTTTTTAATATTTACTTTTTCCTGTTAATAATCTTGTTTATTTCATATGGGTATTGTTCATTCATAGTGAATCATGTGCTCTAAATTTTCTTTTTGCGTTCTTTCAGAGTGAATCCATTTCTTTACATTTTCTTTTTAGGTTTACTTTTTTAATGTAGAGGACTTCTTTATATTAATTGTTGTGAGGCAGTTTTTCGTGTGTCTTTGATATTTTTGCATGTCTTGATAATACAGTCATTGATTGACTTTGTTCTGGATACTTGAATAATGATCATCCTCAGGAGATAAGAGATAGTGGTTCCCTCTGAAGCAAATGGCAAATTCTTATACTGGCTAAATACAGATAAAGATAATGTAATAAAGATAATATCTCCTTCAGGATAGAGTTTGGGCAAACTTGTCAATTATAAAATATTCGGGTTTTCTAATTTCAGAGTTCCTAACCTGCTTAGGTTTACTTTTTTTTTTCTTTTTTAAGCACACTTGAAAAAAGTGAAGGAGTTTGAATGACATGTATTTAAGGAAGAGTTCACAAGCAGCAGCAGAAGCCAGTATAAATGCCTTATGGTGGGACCATGACTGATTGTTTAAGATCTTGTAAGCTGACCAGTGTGACTGAAAAAGGTTAAGTGAGGAAGAGGAGAGAAGGTTAGATTAGACTGAACAGCAAGGCTTGGGGGAAGATTACATAGCTTTGAAGGCCATTCTAAGAGTTTTGACTTCTATTCTGAGTAGAGCACAGAAACACAGAACGAAGAGGATCACTATGGTTAATGATACAATCAGAGAGCGTCAGGTGGCAGGTAGAGCATGGACAGAAATATGAATTAGAAAGACATTATGCTAATTCAGGCAAGAATGGTAGTGGTTTGGACCAATATCTGCAAATGAAGAAAAACAAATGCATTATGTATCTGTTTTTATAGGCAAAAGCATCAGGGTTTTCTGATGCATTGAATATGGAGTGTGAGAAATCAAAGATACTTTGAATTTTCTTGGCCTGAGCAACTGGAAGGATAGAGGATGTTGACATCAACTGAGATGTGGAAGGCTTAGTGGTGAGAGAAGAAAGTTTGGGTAATAGGATCAAGAGTTCAGTTTTTTAAATTATGGCATTGAGTTATGTATTAGAATGTAATGTAGTGGTGTTGAGCATGCAGTTTGCAGCAGAGGTATAGATTACAGATATATATTTGGGAATGTCAGTAAATAAATGACATTTGAAGCCATTAGAATAAATGAGTCATTAATATTTAGATGGAAAAGAAAAGAGGACATATAACTGAACTTGGGGCTTTCCATGAATTTGACGACTTTATAAAAATTTTCAGAGAAAGTTAGAATAACAAAGAGTAGTAGTAAGATAGGAGGAACCAATGGAGATATGTAATCTTATAAGTAAGTAAATAAATAAATAAATAAATAAATAATAAAAGGGAACTGTGTCAAATGCTCTTGTGAACAAAATGAAAAATGAAAAGGAACATTAAATTTAGCGATGTGGAGAGCACGGTGAACTTGAAAGGAGCAATTTATGCAAAAAAATACAGCTCACATAAAGTTAAAATTTACGTTTGGTATTCAATAAATTAACAGATAGATATAATACAAAGCAGGGAAAAAAAAAGTATAGTCAGGGGAATAATAAATCAAAAGTGATCCAGAATGGACACAGAAGATATAATTAGTAGAAAACAATTTAAAACAATGATTAGAACTGTATTTCGTATGTTCAGAGGATCTTGAAATGGGTTATATTTTTTAAAGATACAGATAAACTAGAGAAGAAAACAATATATATTCACAAATATATATATAGTATTTTAATATATAAATAACAATATGTAAAAATATGTTATATATTTACATATAAAATTATATATATAAATATCATATATATATATATATAGCAATGGGATTGATAGCAGATTAGCCATGAGGAAAAAAAGATTAGTGAATTTGAGGATGTTATAATATAAACTACCAAATTAATATTCAAGGAGATTATAGAAAAAAATTAAAAAACTGAACTGCATCTAAGTGAACTGGGGCAACTTCAAGTTGTCTAATATGTCTAACTGCAGTCACCAAAGAAGGATGGTGAGCAACAAATATTTGAAAATATTTGAAAAAATTTTCAAAATTTGCTGCAAATGAACAGATCCAGGAAATTTTAAAAACACCAAGCACAAAAATCGTAAAGAAAAGTACATGAGGGTTCATCATAGTAACATTTCTCAAAACCAGTGTTAATGAAAAAAAATGTTAAAAGCAGCAAGAATTGATTGATAGGTTTTATATACAGGAAGAAATATAAGGATAACAACAAATCTCTAAATAACTTACAAATCAAAGAGGAAATCAAAAGCTAAAGTATTAACATTTTGGAATGATGTCAGCAAGATAGTGGCATAGGAAACCACAGGCCCTTATTCCTTCCTGGAGACACTAACCTACAATATACAGACCAAATTGCTTTTGTGAAAGCTTCAGAAACAAATTAAGAGGTTGCAGCACCCAGATGAATGCAAAACCAGGAAGTGACACATCAAAACAGGAAGGAAAATTTACCTACCATAGTCAATCCCCCTAAGAGAGAAGTGGACCATGGATTAAACATTCTGGCTTTTCAGGGACTGCCCAAGGGACTCATTTCTGTCTGTCCTGATAGCACTGAGAGAAGCACTGGTTTGGACATCCAGTTCTTAGTCATCATTAGGGGATTCCGAGAACAAAAGCAAGCACTGTGGCTTGTTAAGCACCAGAGAGATCGTAATATTGCAGATAGACAACAAGGAGAAATTGTGGAATATAATATAAGAAATTATGGAAACCAGAGAAGAAATACCAACATCTTTAATTGGAAAATTAAATATCCCCAAGACAAGATAAAGCATATCTTTTAAAAAGGTTTGAGAAAGCTTCAGAATGTCGATGCAGGTTGATTGATAAAGGTCTTCCTGTGTATGAAGACAGTCCATAAAAACTGGGAAAAATGGCTATATTGTCAAATGCCAAAATCACAACAAAAGATCCCAAAACATACAAATAAAGAGGAAAATATGGCCCTAAGAGAAGTAAAACAAATCTCTAGAAACTGACCCTAAAGAAAGGAGATTTATAAATTACCTGACAAATAATTCAAAATAACTGTCTTAAAGATGCTCAAAAAAGGAAACACATATAGAAAACTAAATAGAATCAGGAAAATAATGCCTGAACCAAATGTGAATATCAACAATGAAATAGAAACCTCACTTTCAAATACGGACAGAATAAGCAGACAGAGGATCAATAAGGAAACAGAATTTAAACAATACTGTAGCTCTGTTGGACCTAATAGACATCTATGGCACATCACACCTAATAAAAGCAGAATACGTATTCTTCTCAAGTGCACATAAAATATTCTCCAGAATATACCACATGTTAAAATAAACAAAAAAAAACCCAGAAATTTTAAAAATTTGTAAAAGATGGAAATCATGCAAAGCACATTTTTCATCCATGATAGAATGAAACTAGAAATCAATACCAAGGAAAAACAAAACAAAAAAAAACACAAAAAAATGGAAAAATTCATGAATATATGAGAATTAAACAACAAACTCCCAACATCTAATGTATTAAAGAAGAAATTATAATGAAAATTAAAGTAAAAAATATCTTGAGATAAATGAAAATAAGAACACGTTACATCAAAATATATGGGATGCAGCAAAATAGTATTAAGAGAGAAATTTATAGTGATAAACACTTATATTTAAAAAAGAAATCAACAATTTAACCTTACACCTCAAGGTACTAGAAAAAGAAGAGTAAACTAATTTCAAAGTTAGCAGAAGAAATGAAACAAAAATTAGAACATAAATAAAAGAGAGAATAGAAAAAAATTTGATTTTTTTGAGAAGATTAACAAAATTGACAAATCCTTAGGTAGATTAACTAAGAACATAAGAAAGAGTACCTACATAACTAAAATCAGAGATAAAATAAGAGGCATTACAACTAATGCCACAGAAACAAAAAGAATTATGACATTACTATGAATAATTATACATCAACAAATTGTACAACCTAGAAGAAATGGATAAATTTCTAGAAACATACAACCTACCAAACTAAATTACGAAAAAATAAGAAATCCGAACAGGCCTATACCAGTAAGAATACTGAATCAGTCATCCTAATCTCCCAAAAAGAAAAAGCCCAGGACCACACAGCTTCACTTTAGAACTCTACAAAACATTTAAAGAACAAATACCAATCCTTTTCAAATTTTTCAGAAAATTGAAGAGGAGGGAATCACTTCCTAACTTCTCCTGTGAGATCAGCATTACCCTGTAACTAAAGCCAAAGACACTACAAGAAAACTATAGACTAATATTCCTGACAAATATTGATACAAAAACCCTCAACAAAATACTGTACTAGCCAACTGAATTCAGCAGTACATGTAGGCATGTAGAGAGATTTTATATAATTTAATATAATCGCTTGCTAAGTGGTAGCATAACTCTAGAAGCACTCTAGAAGTAATATTGACAAAGTATTGATGTCTAACTTTATAAGAGTTTTTCTCTCTTGAGTACATTCCATGCTTCATTGTGATTTTGATTATAATTAATCATAAGATGTATTATGAGGATGTAAACTTGTCAACTAACTAAAGAGCTAAGCACAACAATTTCCTTTTTTAAATGTGGCGTGGAGAATCATTCATTAATAACAAGAATGAAAAGTGAGAAGGGCTCCCTCCCACTATTGTTGCTCTTTTTTTTTTTCTGGAGTATACAAATTCTTTTCATTTTTTATATTTTGTGCTAAATTCCAACAGTCACTATTGGAAACAATAATGCTTTTATGTAAGAGCAGATTGACTCACTATTTTTTTACATGGAGAAGCTTTGACCTTTCTTGTTATTATCATTGTTTCAATGTTTATTTGTACGTAACTTGGAAAAAATTGGTGGTGTGCATTTAAATATTGTATTAGGGTTCTCTAGAGGGACAGAACTAATAGGATAGATGTATATATGAAAGGGAATTTATTAAGGAGAATTGACTCACATGATCACAAGGTAAAGTTTCACAAAAGGCCATCTGCAAGTTCGGAAGCCAGGAAGCCAGTAGTGGATCAGTCCGAGTCTCAAAACTCAAAAGTAGAGAAGCCAACAGTACAGCTTTCAGTCTGTGGCCAAAGGCCCGAGAGCCCCTGCAAACCAGTAGTATGAAGTCCAAGAGTCCAAAAGCTGAAGAACTTGGAGTCTGATGTTCCTAGGCGGGAAGCATCCAGCTCAGGAGAAAGATGAAGGCCGGAAGACTCAGCAAGTCTACTAATTCCACCATCTGCCTGCTTTTTCTATCCTCGCTGGCAGTCCACCCAGATTAAGGGTGGGTCTGCCTCTGGCAGTCCACTGACTCAAATGTTAATCCCAGACACACCCAGAAACAATACTTTGCATCCTTCAATCAAGTTGACACATAATATTAACCAACACACACATTTTTACCACTTATTTTGATGTTAATTTGTCCGCGTTTGAGTTTTAGAGTGACTCATAATCCTAATTTTCTTTCACTTTTATTCTTATTTACTGCCCTGGACTGTGTCATTATATATATTTTTTTTTCTTTTTTTTTCCTTCAGTTTTAGGAACCAACTGTACTCTCATTCAAGACTCACGCCCTTAAGACATTGTCATTAACCTCAAGTATGAAACTTTGTCAAAAATGCTTCCTAGAGTGGAAACAACTTTGTCATTCTATTAGAAAATGTGCAACTGTATTCTGAAGCTTTTATTTTAATCTTTAAAATTATTCTTTATGTTTGGGAAGGCAGTGAATGCTTTTTTATTATAAAATTATAGATTTTCTCTGTAAGGAACTTAACTTTCGCTGCTGCACATGTACTTAGGTTGATAGTTCTCTACACCAGACAGATGCATTTATCACAATACAATTAGAAGCTTACAAAAGCTTCAATTGGTGAGGATTTCTCAGCAGTTTTCAGGCATCGACATTATAAGATTCTCTCTCATCTTATCATTATATTTCTCTATTATGACCATATTATTTTTACTTACTGGTAGGAACTATAATGTTGCCATTTTCTCCTAATAAAATGAGCTATTAAAACGGTTTAGTTTGTCATGGCAAGTTGAATATGTTCTTATCAAAATATAGTGTTGCTCTTATTCTGTGTTTATTCTAAATTATGAGGATAATTTAAGATATTGTTTCAAAGATGATAACAAATTTAAAATACTTGAATTCTATGTGAACAAATTGGTAGGATGAGATATAAAATAAAATGAAAATTCAATGAATTGGCATGAATTAAGAAGCTGGAAGTATGAACATAAATATATGTGTGTCATGTTGAGGAACATATATAATGATAAGTAAAACCTCTTCAAAAAGTCTACATTATTTAAAAAATTATTGGTGGAGCCTTTCAGTTAATAAACTCTCTGAATTTATTTAATTTCAGTGAAAGGAACTTCACTTTAAGCAATCAACACTAAAATGTGTTCCCTGAATTAAACAAAATACTAGCTAATGGAAAGAAATAACATTTTTTGAACATTTATAGCAAGCTTTTAGTCCTCATGGCAATCCAATAATATTTGAAAATCCTTAAGGTAAGATGAATTCTGGGTTTGACTAACCAAGTAGCATTCTGCTTACTCTAGTGTGCTAGCTTTCTATAAAGTACTGTTTCAGCAGCCTGCATCAAAGTGCTCTGGGAATTTATGTTAAAATCCACATTCCTCAACTTAACACAACCATCTGAATCACAATCTCTGTATATGGCACAAGTATTAATAAGCCTCGTGGGTGGTTTTTATATACACAAAGTTTAAATATCATTGTATCATACCATGCTTCTGCAATATTACCTGATTTTATTCCCAAAGGTAAGAGTTCTCAACTCTTGATTGGTGCCAAAGATTTTAAAAAATTAAATCATTACCATGATCTATTTTTAAGCTGAGTATCTTGGTCCTGCCAAAATCAATGGAAGAATTGGAAAACTGAACAGAGAAATACGGAGTCTCCCTAGAGAAGCTCAGAGAGTGAAGTATAAATAATATATCAGCCTGTTCAAGGTAGACTGTTCTAGTGTACTGATACACAAGATTCTCTTGTCAGGCATCATATTCAGTTACTAAAGTAGTTTCAATGGAATCATCCATAAATCAATGTTGATATCTATTGGAAAGAAAACACAATATGCAAGTGCCACCAATCTATCTAGTCATTAAAGTCCATGTTTAATGACAATACTCTCTGTCAATCTTGTGTGAGTCTAGCTAAAGTCCAGTGCCATAAACATGTCCTAAGAGCACAGACTAAATCATCGCAAACAAAATGTTAATTTGGGAAAAGCAAGAGGAATAAAACAGTGAAGTGACTTATCCTTCTAAAACATAAATAAGTATTTTGTTACCCAGGTGTTAAAACAATAAGCAAAATCCAGAAGATAAAAGAATGATATGCCACTTATAGTCTCTTTTAGCTTTATTTGTATACACAGACAAAAAATTTGAAAATAAAAAATTTTAAAAGCATAATATAAGAAAGATAGTAGGATTTTTCTTAACAGATAAAATAGAATTGCATTTTATTATAAAACTTATTCAATAGATCTGAAAACATTTTAATAATAAAAATTTTCCCGAATGTAGAAGATTTTTCACAAGAAGACAGTCACTTATTTCAGCAGGTACAAAAAGAATGATTAAATAAAAACCAAAGGAGCTTTACGCAAGACAATGTAAAATTTTAAACTTTAGATTTTTCCATCTATTCATAGAATCTTATGGTATCAACATACAAGCCTAGATGATTGAAAGGTCATGTCATTATTTTTTAATATTTAAATAGTTCTGTCTTTATTGTTACATTGTAAAGGCTATGTTAAGTGATGAAAATAGATTGATCTCAGATTAAATGACATACACAAAATACCGATGGTTTATATATGCACTTCCAGATTGAGGAAACAATGCAGGTAATATCACGTCTTATTTATAGTTGTAAACTTAGTCATCATCACTAGCTGGCATTTAGTCACATTTATGAGTGTTGTGTGCGTGCCACAAAATCCATGATTGAAAAGTGCAATAATAATATTTTTATTAGAATAGAAAAACATCTTCATCCTAGTCTACTTTTGTCCATTTATACATGTGTGAATATGTCCTTAGTGATTGACTGTGGCTATTATGTCTAGACTCTAAAATTTAAATAGAATTAGGTTATTAGAATTATTAAACTATATATAACCTTTTGTCTCCTAATTATAGACCCCTAACTATATTACTTAATATACATGAAGTCATGACTATCATTTTGATTTAATCAAATCTATTTTGCTATAAGACAAACTTTGTACTATTTCTACTGCAAAATTATACCCCAAATCAACTAACTGGATCCTTGTGCTCAAACTTCTACTTACACAATATTTATGGTAAGTCTGTGTCTAGATTCCTACTGGGGTGCTGCCTTTTAAATTTTAGTCAATGTAACTTTTTCTCCCTCTGTCTCTAATATGAAGATTGAACCAACATTTTATCCATTAATGTTTATTGATGATTTTCTATACTGAATACTGCTCATCTACCTGAACATTCTCCTCTTGCCTTTGACTCAGGCTTTCCCTAACAGGCTGTTCTGCTTTAGGAAGCTGTTGCTATGGTTTGGCCCTGTGTCCCCACCCAAATCTCATGTTGAATTGTAATCCCCCCGTGTTGAAGGAAGGGCCTGGTGGAAAGTGGTTTAATCATGCGGGCAAAGTCCCCCTTGCTGTTCTTGTGATGGAGTTCTCATGAAATCTGTTTGCTTAAAAGTGTGTAGCATTATCCTCTTCACTCTCTCTTCCTCCTGCTCCAGCCACGTAGGACATATGGGCCTCCCCTTTGCCTTCCACCACGATTTTAAGTTTCCTGAGGCCTCCTCAAGCCATGATTCCTATACAGCCTGCAGAACCATGAGCTAATTAAACCTCTTTTTTTTAAATAGACTACCCAGGCTCAGGTAATTTTTTATAGCAATGTGAGAACAGACCAATAAAATTGCCTTATACCCAACCCCCAATAATTGCTGGTATTGATTGTCTCCTCTATGAAAGTACGTTCTGAATTTTTACATACTATTTGTTTAATATTCATGATAGGAAAAGCCTTATATTATTAATAGACTGAAACTCATAATAATCATTGCTATTATAAGCCATAACTCATAGTAGTAAATATTGATTCCCACTTTGTGGCAGCATCATGGTTCCAGAGGCACAATTATTCTGAGACAGAAAAAGGTTTGGTTAAATTTATTGATTTAAAATAAAAATCTCTATGTAAAGCCAAACTTTCATTCTCAAAATCATTAACCAATTCTTGCAATAATGACTGCATTCTTTTATCATTAATATTCATTCAGTCATGGCATAATATAAATTTGTTTCTATTAGAGCATGCACACAAAGTATAATAGTTTATTTCTTCTTTTTCACTTTATTTTCCTAACTGACAAATAAAGATATGGTAATATCACTTAAAATCTTCCTAAACAGTCATAGATGAAAAAGCTTGGAAATCATTTTTCAAATAAGAGATTTTTCTTTGTAACTGCATTGTATTCAGGCCTTTTCATCAGTGCTTGTAGCAGAATACTTTCCTGCAATCTCCTGTATATAAACACTAAGTCGTCATTTATTAGACTCCATTTTGACCTGCAGAATTTGTTGGAAACACCCTTGATATGGACCTGTAAAACTAGTGAGTTTAATAAATCTATACAAAAAGGAAAAAACCCATTAAGTATATACCCAAAACAAAAACTTTAGAATCAGCTAGTGCAGGGCACAACAGCTGTAACCAGGTTACTTTAGGCCTGTAACTAACTGTGCTTTTCGTGTTAGTAAAATCAGAATAATACCTATCAAAATTGTTATATAGATTAAATATAACAATGAAAAACTATTGTAAAGTGAGTTATTACATTTTCTACAACATTTAGTGAGCTATTCAAGGCCATATCCTTGTGATTAGCTTCAAAATTGTGAACATGACTTTTTATCAAGCACTAATATATATTTAAATATTCTTTTGTAATAATTTATTTGGCCAAGAATTAATATTTGCCAATATCAGCTTTTTTGTTTTCACCTAAAAATGCTTTAATTTAATCTGATCCCTTCCTTATTAACCAAATCTTTCACTGTGCCCTGACCTCATACTATAAAGTTTAATTCAGACTTAAGCCTAACTCCTGCTACTTGGTTACTTTTCTCTATATGTATCTCAAGATTTCCAATTTCTTTACTTATCCTATCATCAGATACATTAATCTAATTGTTATAAATTTTAAACCCAGTATGCTCACATACTTTTTATGTTAAAATAAATTTTATGTGCTACATTTAAGAAACACATATATATGTATAACATATGTCTTTAATATCTATATCTATGTATTTCAATGACCATGTTAGTCAAGATGCCTATTTAAAAGATACTGAAGGGAATTCTGAAATAAATTGGACAGAAATTTATTAAAAGGGAATGGGGAAACCTTCCAGTTTCTGCTCAGGATGAACTGTGCTGAAAGAATGTCAATCTCAATCTGAAACAAGCAAATAAACCAACATAATTCAGGCCAATAGAAAATGCACATTTTTGTAGAATTTGTGATCATAAACTAACCAACTGATCTATAAAATGAAGAGATGCAGGGAAACATAAGCACTGGCCTACCAAGACGAGATGCAACCAGCCTCTAGTAAGAAGAACTCAGAAAGGTTTGAGTAGAGTGATTAGTGAATTGGTGATGGCAGTTAAATGTGCAATGGCGAAAGAAAGTGAAGCCTCTTAATGACATGGATATAGGAGGAATTCACAATCTGTTCTAGAATTTTTCTTTATGTACCTCATTAGGAGTTTATAGAATACATTAGAGAAGTTATGAGAAAAAGTCCTTCATGGCATGGAATTGAGGAAGGGGAAACATCAGTCTTTTGCAGTAAGAACATGAAGCAATACACTGTTAAAAATACACTCTGTCCATAGGAATAAAACTAGAAATCAACAACAAAAAGATATCTGGAAGTGCCCTGAATACTTAAAAAATAAATAGATCCCTTCTAAAATATTCTTGAATCAAAAGGTAACCCCTGAAATAAATCAATAATCATATCAAACACACCAAAAATAAAACTCAACATATTAACATTAGTGGGTGGAAATAAAGTAGTGGTTAGACAGAAATGCACAGAATGATAAATCAGAAACACTAGAACACTAGACTCAAGTTGGTATATTTGTTTCTGAAGGCAGTAAGGTTTAGCTATTTTATTTTATTATTTATTTATTTATTTATTTATTTATTTTTTGAGACAGAGTCTCACTCTGTCACCCAGGCTGGAGTGCAGTGGCATGATCACAGCTCACTATAAACTCCGCCTCCCGGGTTCAAGAGATTCTCCTGCTTCAGCCTCCCGAGAAGCTGGGATTACAAGTGTGCGCCGCCACACCTGGTTAATTTTTGTATTTTTAGTAGAGAGGGAATTTCACCATGTTGTCCAGGCTGGTCTCGAACTCCTGATGTACCCGCCTTGGCATTGATCTGCCTGCCTCAGCCTCCCAAGTTGCTAGGATTACAGGCATGAGCCACTGTGCCAGGCCAGGTTTAGCTATTTTAAAATTACTTTACATGTACAACAATTAAATATAGATAGTGAAAATTAGGTTATTCACTCAGAAAAATAAGTTACAAATAAGCAAAAGAAGAATGGTAAAACAAAGTCTGTGCTACTGGATTGAAAAAGGTATCAGTGTGTACTCATTCATTACACACATATGTATCAATATATGTATACACATATATACACACATATATACACACACATATATACATATATACACACACATATATATACATATATACACACACACATATATATACTGAGAGAAATTGGAATTAGTGAACTTTTGGTAGAA
This sequence comes from Symphalangus syndactylus, assembly GCF_028878055.3. Lineage (NCBI taxonomy): Eukaryota > Metazoa > Chordata > Mammalia > Primates > Hylobatidae > Symphalangus > Symphalangus syndactylus. Next base: position 106,371,085 of record NC_072426.2, on the reverse strand, counting down.
ATTAGTATATTTAGCACCCAGATCATGGTTTGTAAATGTCATTCTTTAATAAAATGAAGACCTTCTTATGAAACTGGCTAATTCTAAGCTTGAGACAATAAAGATACCTGATGTACCTAAAGCATCTTACAATGCCAGAAAGTAAGGAAGTGCTCAATGAAAAAGCATAGTGGCATGTAAAAGGACATAGGGACCAGCTAGAAAGACATTCCAATGGCCAAAGCCATAATAATTTAAGCAATAAAATAAATAATAACAATATTGGATTACAATTCAGAAAGTAAAATCAATATGCATGATTTCATGTTGCTATAAGTAAATGATTAAATATATAAATAATTGGGGAATAAAGGACAACTCTGAAGAATTCCAATTAACAAATGTAGAAGAAATGAGAGGGTAAAAATCAGCATTAGTACACTGCAGTAAGAATGGCTGCAGGCAAGTTTCACAGATGAAATTAAATCTAAATAACTTTAGTGAATAAATATTTAACAGGAAACAGAATATTTGCAAAGGCCTAAATATTTATTAATTGCAAGTAGTAAATTGTAGCGTTATTTTTAAAGAACCTATCAGACATTACTCTAACCAAGTGATCAAGAATTATATCACCAATATTATGTCAGGTTAATATCTTTATAAAGTAATAAAAAGAACACTTCACTTCTATGGTATTCTTCTAAAAAAATCTCAATCTAATTATAAGAAAATCTCAGAAAAATTCAAACTGAGAGAAATTCTCCAAAATACATGGCCAGTACACAACAAAATTATCAAGGTCTTGAAAGACAGAGGAATTTCTACAGATTAAAAAAGACTAAAGAGACTTAACAAGTAAATGCATGGGAAAACTGGGGTAATCCGAATAAAGTCTGTAATTTAATTAATAGTATTATAGCAATGCTGATTTCTTAATCGTGATCATTTTACTATGATTATGTAAGATGTTAATATCAGGAGAAACCAGGTGAAAAGTATGAGCAAATCTGTTCTTTCTTTGTGAATCTTCTGTAAGTCTAAAATTATTTTTAAATATCAAGGTAAAATACATATATGCTGGGCACAGAGAAGGCAGGAAAAATTGCTCCAGACCATGCCTAACTGTTCTTTTGATAACATTGGTGTTAGCAGTCTGCCATCACTGAAAAGAGACTTCCTCCCCTAGTGTGTAGATTCATTAGCACTTAGCCCTTAATTTAAAATCTAAAAGGGGTACTTCGGTTGGGAAAAACTTAAGTTGCATTCCTTTGCCGTAGAAACTAAGAAAGCTGAAAGAATTGAGGATTGTATTTTCAGTGTTTTTTGTTTGTTTGTTTGTTTGTTTTGAGATGGAGTTTCACTCTTGTCCCCAGGCTGGAGTGCAGTGGCAGGATCTCGGCTCACTGCAACCTCCGCCTCCACGTTCAAGAGATTCTCCTGCCTCAGCCTCTAGAGTAGCTGGGATTACAGGCATGCACCACCATGCCCAGCTAATTTTTGTATTATTAGTAGAGACGGGTGGTTTTACCATGTTGACCAGACTGATCTCGAACTTCTGGCCTCAGGTGATCCACCTGCCTTGGCCTCCCATAGTGCTGGGATTACAGCTGTGAGCCACCACACCCAGCCAATTCTCATTATTTTTAAGGAGAGGTGGTTTTTCCTCTCCTATAAATCTCATAAGGTGGGAAAGTATACAGGTGGTTTCAGTTTTGGGTTGTTGATTCAAATGAAAAATGTCCATTGCAAAGATCTATCTAAAGCTATCTTATAGGAAACAAATTCTCAAAGCAACTTCCCGTAATTTTGTGAAGTCCATGATTTTCCCTTCACTTCCAATATCTTGTTGGGGTTTTTCATTCAGTAGGAAATGTGGCAAACACTGATGGAGTCTTAAGAGAATTCCTTGAATTTCTTGAATATCTCATTGTGAGAGCCAATTAGGTTTCTTCAGCTACTAAAGAAAACATGTTACAGTCTTCTTTCTGTTCATTGCTCTAGGTATTTTCTCCTGTGGCTAATGCTGGAGAAGGTTCACTTTAGGAAACTTTTGATAAATCACTTTCCTTTATATGAAAGTGAGGTAACTAACTAAGAGTTCCCTTTAGGTGGTTGCTATAGCATGTAAGGGAATGAAATCAATACCTCTGACACTAGGAAAAAAAAAAAGAAACAAAACCAGAACAACAACAACAAAACATAGGCACTTAGATTCAATATCGTAAGAATGACAAGAGAGATCTTAAAAATTTAAAACAAGATTTTTAAACTAAAAATATTAGACATTACCAAGAACTCTATTTGTGATTTAAAGTTCAAATGGAGAAAATATCACACACCTTAGAGAAAAACAAAAAGTACAATGGGAAACAGAAACCAGTATCATCATTAAATATGTTACATATGAGTTCTAAATTTCTTTTCGAAGAATCAATATCTTAGTATGTTCAGTTATTTGCCTTCTACTTTTAAACTTAACTTCCTTGTAAAGCAACATTTTTCAATTACCTGCTCCATCCTGACTCATACTGATACCCACTCCACCCTGACTCATTCCAATTACTTGCTCTGTCATAATCATTTTTTCTGCCAAACCACTCAGCCTGTCATTCTCTTTAAATTAACCAATCAGAATTAGTTTAGCCTGTGCAGTCTTAACCTAGCCAATAGGGGAACGACACAGCAGCAGGGACCATGTGCTGCAGGGATAAGAAACCCTTCCCCTCCCTTGCCCAACTGTGCGCTCACCATTGCTCCATCTGTAAGGGTGCACCCATCTATAGAAGTAACTTGCCTTGCTGAGAATTAAAAATAAAATTTTATATTCGAGTACTATTTCTTTTGCAGCACTGAAACTTTTAAACAATTTGGGGGCTTGCCTGTGATTACATTCCCCTCCGGGGTCAGTCTCTGGTTCTCTCTTGTGAGGAATGCCCCGCCCCCTTGTGGCGGCCTCAGGGGTGAGAAATCAGGACCCACCCAGTGCAAGAAATAGCCCCAGCTCTCAGCAACACGGCAATAAACTGGCCAGCAACCTAGCTTAAAGGATTCTCACATATTGCCGCAATGGCTCTGTGCACAGACCAAGGAAGGAGAAGCTGCGGGAACCGGTGAAGTATTTCTCTGGTGGTCGAAACTAAGGACAAAGCTGCGGGGAGGTAAAGACTTCCTTGCTTAGGACATACCAAGGAGAGAGAAACTGCAGGGGTGGTAAAGCATTCCTTAGTCAGAACTAGGGAAAGAAAGCCATGGGGGCGGTGAAGTATTCCTTAGTCGGGATGTCTTGGAGGTTAAAAAGAGTTGAGAAATCCGCATGAGGGGAGGGTGAACCTCAGAAAGATGTGAGAAATCCCCAAGAGTGGGGTTGGAATCTCAGAAAGATGAGAAATCCCCATGGCCAGGGAGGGGGGGGGGGGTTGAATCTGAAAAAGAGGTAAGCAGTCCTCATGAGGGAGGTTGAACCTCAAAAAGAGGTGAGAAATCCCCTTTGGGGGGTTGAACCTCACACAAACCTCCAGTAGTAAGAAAAATACTCAGAACTCCTCTTTCCTTTCTTCTCGGGGAAAGAAGGAGTAGCTCCACTTCCACCGGTTCCTTCTCTAGGGAAGGGAAAGGAGAGGGGAGAACAGCAGCATAAGAGGCTGGCAGAGGCAGGGAAAGAACAGCAGAGAGGATATAGAGAGAAGAAAGAGAGGGGGGGAAGAGAGAGAGAGAAAGAGATGCAGAGAGAGGAAGAGACAGAGAGACAAAGAGGAAGTCAGAGAGAGAGAAAGAGACAAAGTCAGAGAGAGAGATAGAAGTAGTAAAGAGAAAACAGTGTACCCTATTCCTTTAAAAGACAGGGTAAATTTAAAACCTATAATTGATAATTGAAGGTCTTCTCCATGACCCTATAACACTCCAATACTACCTTGTCAGCGTAAACAAGGGTGCAGCCCAAAGGCACTGAGGCCACTGACAACCTCTAGCCTTCCTACCAAAATCCTTGGCCACGTGCGGTGGCTTTTGCCTGTAATCCCAGCACTTCGGGAGGCTGAGTTGGGCGGATCACAGGGTCTGGAAATCTAGACCATCCTGGCTAACATGGTGAAATCCCCTCTGTACTAAAAATACAAAAAATTAGCTGGGCATGGTGGTGGGCACCTGTAGTCCCAGCTACTTGGGAGGCTGAGGCAGGAGAATGGCATGAACCTGGGAGGTGGAGCTTGAAGTGAGCTGAGATCACCCCATTGCACTTCAGCCTGGGTGACAGAGCAATACTCCATCTCTAAATAAATAAATAAAAATCCTTAACCCAGTAACCCACGGATGTCCCATATGCATTCAATCTGTAGGGGCAAATGCTTTGCTAGCAGAAGAAAGTAGAAAAATAACTTTTAGAGGAAACCTCATTGTGTACACACCTCACCAGTTCAGAACTATCCTAAGTCAAAAGAAAAAGCAAAAGAGTAGCTTACTGACTCAAAAAAGTATGGGGCTATTCTGTTAGAAAAAGATGATTTAACATTAACCACTGATAATTCCCTTAACCCAGCAGATTTCTTAACAGGAGAACTAAATCTTAATTAATTACCATACAAAGGTCTGACCAGACCTAGGAGGAACTCCCTTCAGGATAGAATGATAGATGGTTCCTCCTGGGTGATTGAGGGAAGAAGACACAATGGGTATTCAGTAATTGATAGGGAAACTCTTGTAAAAGCAGAGTTAGGAAAATTGCCTAATAATTGGTCTGCTCAAATGTGTGAGCTGTTTGCACTCAGCCAAGCATTAAAGTACTTACAGAACCAGGAAGGAACCATCTATACCAATTCTAAATTAATTTGGACTAAACAGGATCTTATTAATAGCAAAGGATAATTGAAATTCCAGACTTAACAAGGTTTTCAACAAAAGTAAAGTTTACTAAAAGTTAACAGTGTAACTTGTATTATCTTAACTTCTAATCTTCTGGCCTTAGGCAGTTGAATCCACAGACATGAAGGAAGTTCACTTTGGAGAAAACTAAAAAAAAAAGGGGAAGAATTTATATAAAAAATACAAAAAGAATGTTATATGGTAAATTCTTGTCCTAAAATAAATTAACTGGTTGTTTAAAGAAAGCGATGTTTGCAACAAGTCAGAAGTTTGAGGCATGTCAAAGATTGTGAAAGTCGTGAAAAAAAGTTATAAAACGGAATTTATGCAAGAAATGTGTATAATTTAGAAGTAATTCGGCCTCCTGAATGTAAAACTATTGAAGAAACAGTTTATGTGCAAGGTGTGAAAGGAAAGTAAAATATACTTTTGGTAAAAGGGTTTTAAAGAGGCATAAAAATGTGAATTTTTACCTACATTAAAAGGTTAAAATATTTGTTTTAAAGGCTTAAGCAAGTTTTAAAATGTTAATTATAAAGGAAATTCTGTGTGTAAACATATTGGCTAATGTTAAAGGGGTATCAGCCAATTTTTCTGTGAACTGGACATTAAAACAAAAGCACAATGGGTTTTTCTTAATGCACTAACCTGCTCTTTAATAAAAATTATAAAATGTTAAAAAGAGTCTATAAAAATCTTACCTTATGCTCAGACATTAAAATTGGATAAATATGTCTACAAGGTTTTATTAAAATTGAGTTTAACATTAATAGCACACTAATACAAAGGTGAAATTTAGCTTATCTGATATAAAAATCGTACAGAAAGCACTATCAAATATAAAATGGTGTTTGGCTTTCTTTGGTCTAAAAACTAATAAAAATAGATGCTAAAAGAAATTTCTCAGTAAGAAGGCACCAAGGACTATAAAGTCCACTGCTGGTGTCCCCACATTTAAAACAAAAGAAAAGTTTCTTAGAAATTATATACTTGGTTTATCTTCCACTTTCCTTTCCCTTAAAACTAAAAGTCTTTTAGCACAGGTAAGGTACCACCCCTAGAATTTCCAGTAAACCAGCACCAGCCTGAGGATCACATTCTCATCAAAGGGTGGAAAGAAGGAAAACACAAGCCAGCCTGGGAAGGACCCTGCCTTGTGCTGCTAACCACTGAGACTGCTGTTCCTACAGTGAAAAGGGGATGGACTCATCATACCCGAGTCAAGAAAGCGCCACCCCCTCTAGAGTTGTGGGCCATAGTCCCAGGGGAAAACCATACCAAACTAAAGCTAAGAAAAATTTAACCCTCTTTCATCTATTTTATTACTCTTCTTTCCTCGCTCTGTTGCTTACCATCTAGTTATTAACATAACCAAGTCAATTTTGCCTCAAATTGTTTGTATTTAATGTTGCCTTGTTATACCCTGTGGGGATTTGCCAAGTCAATGACAGCTCTCTACTTCAGAAAAGTACCTCTGTCCATCCTGACTCTCCTCAGACTGGGCATTAGTGAACTGGGACCATTTAATCCAGGGAGATTTTGATAAAGACCCCAGTGTCAACCAGGATTCTTGTTCCCCGATGTAGAGCTTTTATGCTGTAGTTTGTCCAACGTTCTGTGGACCACTAAAGAGCAAGGGTGGACTGTCCCAACTGGTTTTTGTAATTTCCTAAAAGCATATATTCATTTTACTAGAGGGACAGCCCCCTGCCCCCACCCCCACACCCCGCAACTCTCAGCTAGACCAGTGCAATCCTATACAGGTTATTATCTCAAACCCTCAAAGTTCTTCCCCTTTTCCAAGCCAGTTCCCTTCTTTAAGCCGATTTTATGGTATGGGGGCTAAGGTTTCAGGGACAGACCCTATTGGATTCTTTGAAATGTGTTTATTTGATCCCACACCACCTGCACCTTCTTCTAAGCCTTCTTCTAAAACCTCTCGCAATGGAACAATTGCTCCTTTTCCATCTAACGACAAGACCAAGATAGCTATTGTAGAAGTTAAAGATTGAAAACAAACTTTGGCAATTAAGACAGGATACCAAGATGCAAATGCCTGGTTGGAATGGATCAAATATTCCATCCACACGTTAAACAAAGGCAATTGTTATACTTGTGTGCACAACAGGCCAGAGGCCCAGATTGTCCCCTTTCCACTAGGGTGGTCCTCCAGTTGACCAGCGTGGGCTATAATGGTAGCTCTTTTCCAGGATTCTACAGCCTGGAGTAACAAGTCGTGCCATACTCTCTGTCTGCTATATCCTGAAGTCTGGCACCCTGCGGGTCAGCCCCCGGGGGCCATCCAGCTTCCGTCTCCCAACACTAAGTTCACTTCGTGTCTCTCACAACAGGGAAGAAACTTAGCATTCCTTGGAGACCTGAAGGGATGCAGTGAGCTTAAGAATTTTCAAGAGCTTATCAATCAGTCAGCCATTGTTCGTCCTCAAGCAGATGTGTGGTGGTATTGTTGTGGACCTTTACTGGACACTCTGCCTGCTGAGTAACGAAAGTGGCACTTATGCTTTAATCCAATTGGCTATCCCTTTTACCCTAGCATTTCGTCAACCAGAAAAAGAAAATTAAGACATCATAAAGTGAGAGAAGCCCCTTATGGGCCTTTTGACTCGCACGTCTAAACACAATTGGAGTCCCACAGGGAATACCAGATCAATTTAAAGCCCAAAATCAAATAGCTGCAGGATTTCAGTCAATATTTTGGTGGGTGACAATTAATAAAAATGTAGATTGGGTGAAGTACAGCTACTACAACCAACAGCGATTTATTAACTACACTAGAGATGTTGTTAAAGGAAGAGCTGAGCAATTAGGAGCTACTAGCCAGATGGCTTGGGAAAATTGGACAGCCTTAGACATGATACTAGCAAAAAGTGGAGGAGTTTGCGTCATGATTAAAACTCAGTGTTGTACCTTCAACCCAAACAATACTGCTCCTGATGGAAGTATAACAAAGACATTGCAGGGTCTGACTGCTGTGTCCAATGAGTTAGGCAACAACTCAGGGGTAAATGACCCCTTTACAGAATGGCTAGAAAAGTGGTTCAGTAAGTGGAAAAGAATAATAGCCTGAGTTCTTGCTTCTCTCACAGGCGTAATGGTTGTACTTATTCTTGTCAGGTTCTGTGTCACACTGTGCATCTGTGGGTTGGTGCAGAGGCTCATAAAAATGGCACTTACTAAAACCTCCCTTAACTATCTTCCACCTTATCCAGAGAAGCTGCTGCTTTTGGAAAATCAAGCAGAACAACTAAGCCAAGACATGTTAAAAAGTTTGAAAAGAAAGAGCTGTAAGGAAATGCAAGAGGAGGGATTGTTAGATATGAGTCTTAAATTTCTTTTCAAATAATCAATATGTCAGTATGTTTAATTATTTACCTTCTACTTTTAAACTTAACTTCCTCATAAAGCAACCTTTTTCGATTGCCTGCTCCGCCCTGACTCATTCCGATTACCTACTCCACCTGACTCATTCTGATTACCTGCTCTGTCAAAACCATTTCTCCCAAGAAACCACTCACCCTGTCACTCTCTTTAAATTAGCCAATCAGAATTAGTTTAGCCTGTGCCGTCTAACCCTAGCCAATAGGGGAATGAGACAGCAGCAGGGGCCACTTGCGTCAGGGATAAGAACTCCTTCCCCTCCCTTATCCAAGTGTGTGCTCACCATTGCTCCTTTTGTAAGGGTACACCCTTCTATAGAAGTAACTTGCCTTGCTGAGAATTAAAAAGAAAATTTTACATTCGAGTCCTATTTCTTTTGAGGCACTGAAACTTTATATATAACAAATATATAAGAGATATGGAAGATTGTAGCACATAACAAATAATAAATGTTGGAGAAATTATGACATAAATGATGAGAACTAAAATGCAAAGTGTTACTGATTTTGAAGAAAATTATTTTACGAAGATGATATGTTTGTAATTTAAAAAATAATGGCTGGGAGCAGTGGCTCACATCTGTAATCCCAGCACTTTGGGAGGCCAAGGCAGGTGAATCACGACATCAGGACCAGCTTGGCCAACATGGTGAAACCCCATCTCTACTAAAAATACAAAAATTAGCTGGAGTTGGTGGTGGGTGCCTGTAATCCCAGCTTCTTGGGAGGCTGAGGCAGGAGAATCCCTTGAACCTGGGAGGTGAAGGTTGCAGTGAGCCAAGATCACCCCACTGCACTACAGCTTGGGTGACAGAGCAAGACTCCATCTCAAGATAAAATAATAATAATAACAAAAACTATAACCCTAAGTTGAATCTTTTTAATAGTTTTTAAATGAAAGGTACTCATTAAGTCTGTGGCAATATTAAAAAAAACAGATATATAGTAATAAAATTCCTGAATTTCAAGAATAAATAAAAATAGTCATATGTATTTACACAGGAAAATGATTATATAAAAATGAAAGATCTCATAACTTTCTTAAGTACTTTAATGGGAGTTACATGACAGTTGAAATAAATTGACATTTGAGACAAAAAGTCCTATACCCTCACAAAATTTACCATTGACGTGTTTAAAAGAGAAATTTTTTTCTTATCTTTTTATGGATTTGTCTCTTTCTATAGAATTTTCTATATCTACTGATATATATACATACATATATAAGAGGTTAAATAATAGTTATATACATATATACACAGGAGTTGAAGAAATAATGTATATATACATATATGTGTATATATATCAGAGGTTAAAGAATAGTAATCATACTTATGATTAAAACAAAAGAAATATTTTTATTTCAACACCACTTTGGGTCAGAGACATGATGATGAAATACAAATAATTTATTCGTTTTAATCATACACTCTGGGGTACTATTGATAGTCATCAGACATTCTCATAAGATACTTGATATGTACTAGAAGCTAGTCTTATTGAGTCACAAAAGAATTTAAAATATACACTTTTTAGAGATGAGGACATGTGAGTCCCTCCTTTCCTAACTAAAAGAAGAGAAAGCAGGGATTTGGGGACTTATGTGCAATTGCTGAGAATATGATTCCTTAGGCCGTGTAATAAAACAGAAATACTCTGTTTAAGCCAGTGAAGTTATAAACATAAAGATAATGATATAACAGTGTTAATATAACTTCTGTCCCCTCTGGCAATGCTGTTGATTCATGATTGTTTGTAAAATCATCAACAGGTATGCTGAACTGGAAAAATCCATTATTGTTTTTACATGTACAAAGTAAAAATTAGACCTAGAATAAATGTCTTAAAGTCATGTTTGTAAAAAATATGGTGTAATAAAACCACAGCTTTTTAATGACATGTTTTAGTGGAATTTTTTCTACTTCTATATTTTTGTCTACCATGAAGCGTTTATTGATGTTCTGTTTGAGGTTATAACTCAATTCAACCAAAGAAGGTCAGGGTCTATGTTCAATTTCTGTACACTAATTAGTTAATGAGCGTCATTTGAATTGTTGGAAGCTTTCTTTATAAGTACAATTCTTGAAGAGACCGGAGGCAAAATTCTCCCATTAGACATCCATCTGTAACCATCACTAATTTCAACGGAAGTTTCTACATAAATAGCCTGGGGTAGAATTTAGATCTAGAAAACAAGATCTGGGAAAAGTCAGTAAATGTTTTATTTTTCTAATTAATTACTTTTGTAATTAATTTAACAATATCTACTTACAACATGTTTCCAAGACGTTAATTGATAATTACAAAAGATAAATCTTACATTTTTGTTTTAGGATTATTCTCACGTTTAGAAATAAACTTTACCTAAAGTGAATTGAAGAGTGAAAAACAAGATGTTAAATGTACTTAATGGTTTCAAAATTGTGGTAATAAAGTCTTTCTTGTGATACACTGAAAGCAATTTCACACACATTGACTCCGATTCAGGATATGACAAGTACCTTTCTATATAAAGCGTTAAGCCACATAAGGGATTGAAATCAACTTGTTCAGATCCCTGGGGCACTTCACTGACCTAACTGATAATTAAAGATTGACTAGGTTTTAGTTGAAAACCATAACTAATGTATAAAATCAGAGGACTGCTGTTGCATTTTGCTTCTGTCGCATGTACAATTAGCATTTTTCTCTAATATTTTTAACTGGAATTGTGGCATATATTATTCTTTGATCATTCCATTGTTAATATTTTTTGTGTTGTTTTACCTGAGGTATATTGAGGGGTATAAGGATAAGAAATTTAGAAAAAGTACACGCGGTGAAGCTGTTACATTTCAGTATGGTATGTGCCCTTACACCATAATTTGGATAGTATTATTCAATTATCTTTTATTATGTTTTTATTAAGAAACATAAAATAATGGTGGTGTTATTATTTTGCTTTAGAAACAGTAACATTAGATAGAGATACTTGGATGCGTTTCCAAATATGGGAGTCAATCCTTATCTTTTTACAATATATTTTAAGCCAAACTGAAGTGGGAAAAGTTCTCTTATCCCCCTCGCAGGGCTTGCGACAGGGACGTGAAGTGACTGGCTTATTTGGTGCCCTTCTACTCAAACCCCTAGGGGGAGCATGCAGAGGAGCAGGTCATGGGGCTCCGACCCCGTGTCAGCCTCTAGGGTCGAGTGTTTGCAGCTTCAGAAGCCCCAGTGGGCATGTGTTACAGTGTGCTCTTTCTGTTTTGCTGTCTGCAGGCAGCTTGTGTTAATCAGCTCAGTTAGACCCTCTGCCTTATCCCAAGGACAGAGAGCTTTCTGTATCCCGGGTTCTTGCTGTGGTGTACCAGAAAAATCAGATCACACGTGGGCTTGGAGGATGGGTGCAAGGTTTTATTGAGTGGAGGTAGCTTTCAGTGAAGTGGATGGGAAGGCCAGAAGGGGGATGGAGTGAGAAGGTGATCTTCCCCCTGGAGTCAGGTCCCCCAGCATCTGGACTCTCCTCCAACTGAGTTCCCCTTGGCATCGGTGACATTCGGCTGTCGATGGCCTGCCTGTGTCTGTCGGTGTGGTCTCTGCTGGTGTGTTCCTCTAAACGTCCAGACGCTTGTGTGTGTGTCTGCTTAAGGTCTTGGGTTTAGATGGGCACAGGATGGTGGATGTGGTGGGCCAGAAGGCAACTTTTTGGGTGTGAAAACAGAAATGCTTTAATTCACTTAGGTCTGTGGGCACAGGCCCGAGGGTGGAGTCCTATTCAGGGACCTCTCCGTTCTCTACCCAGCACATCCCTACCCCGCTCCCATATCAAGATGTTCTTTATAGTAGTCAAAATAAATATATGTGTTTTTTTTAATTTTAGCATTTCACAAAAATTTTAAAAATTCAGTTATATTTTTTTAAAAAATTTGTGTATGTTTTATTCAAGCTTTCTTGAGGTATAATTGACAAATAAATTGACTTCTTAGTTTGATGTAGTCTGTCTTGTTTATTTTTGCTTCTGTTGTCTATACTTTTGGTCTCAATAAAAAAATAAAATATGCAAAAGTGATGCTTTGATATACATAGACATTGTGAAATTAATACCATAACCAAGCAATTTAGCACATCCATCACCTCACATAGTTGCCATATTTTTTATTTTGTGTGGCAAGAACATTTAAGATTCACTTTATTAGCAAATTTCAAGTGTACAATATGGTATTAATTTTAGTCTTAATGCTGTACATTAGATCCTCAGAACTTATTCATATTGTAACTGAAAGTTTGTACCCTTTGACTAACATTTTACCATTTCTTACACCTCTGACCACTGGCAAACACTGTTCTACTCTGTTTTCATGAGTTTGACTTTTTTTAGCTTCCACACATATTATCATGTGGCATTTGTCATCCTGTCTCACTTCTCTTACCATAATACTCTCAAGTTTAATTCATGTTTTTTTAAATGGCAGGATCTCCCCCTTCCTTAAGTCTGAATAATATTTTATTGAATGTACATGCCACATTTTCTTTATCCATTCATCCCACATTGGGTGCCTAGGTTGTTTCCATGTCTTGGCTGTTTTAAATAGAGCTTCAATGGAAATGCAGCTATGTCTTGACATACTCATCTCATTTTCTTTGTATATATACCTAGAAGTAGGATTGTTAGATCATGTGGTAGTTCCATTTTTTTTTTTTTTTGAGAAACTTTCATGCTGTTTTCCATCATAACTGTACCAGTTTACATTCCAATCAACAGTGCATAAATGTTCCCTTTATTTCACATTCTTGCTGGAAGTTTTTGTCTCTTACCTTTTTGGATAATACCCAACCTAACAGGTGTGAGATTATATCTCATTTTGGTTTTGATTTGCTCTTCCATGATGATTAGTTCAGCAAATTTCCATGTACCTGTTGGCAATTTTAATGCTTTTTTTTTAAGAAAAAATGTCTATTCAGATTCTTTGCCTTTAAAAAATACGATTATCATTTTTTGCCATTGAGTTGTATGTGTTCCTGATGTATTTTGGATATTTACCACTTATCAGATATATGGTTTGCAAATATTGTCTCCCAGCCCATAGGAGACAATATTTGTCTCACTTCTCTTACCATATTTGTCTCCTATGTTTGATTGTTTCCTTTGCTATACAGCTTTGTTTTTCCTCTGTCGCTTTTTTGAATTGACACACAGTAAATGTACATATTTATGGGATACAACGTAATGTTTTACTTCTTAGTTTGTTGTAGTCTCTCGTTTATTTTTGCTTTTGTTGTCTATGCTTTTGGTATCTGTGGAAAAAAATATTGTTAAGACCAATGTTCAGGAGTATTTTCCCTATATTTTTTTCTCGTAGTGTTATAGTTTCACTATAACTCGTAGTGTTATAGTTTCAGGACTTACTTTAGGTCTTTAATTCATTTCAGGTTAATATTTTTGAGTGGTTTAAGATGGGGTTAAAATTTCATTCCTTTGCATGTGAACATACAGTTTTTCTCAGCATTATTTATTATATATTTTTATTACTCTTGTCATACATAATTTGATCACATATGTTTGAGTTTATTTATGAGATCTTGATTCAGCTCCATTGGTCTATATGTATGACTTTTTGCCACTGCCATAGTATTTCCATTGTTATACTTTTGTAAAACCATTCATGCTACCCTTCTAATGGGATTTTCATGGGTTTTGTGGTCCAAGGGTGTGAATAAGACTCATCCTTGAATTCTGGGATTTTCACCTAAACATTCTTGTCTGTGGAAAGGTGCTAGTTGATTTTTCTGTAAGGGTTACTAATGCCTGAGACCTTCTATTCTACCATCTTGCTTATGTGATTCTTGTGGAAACTTTTCATTAATGATACTTTGAGCTCTTTAATGTAAGCTAAAAAAAAAAAAGCAAGAGAATAGAAAGATATTTCTTTGCAATGGTATCATGTTTGAGTTCATATTCACAGCTTTGTTAATTTGATAGGCACAATAACATGCAAGAAAATCAAGTACAAACATGAAATATATCAAAGTTACCGATAACAGTACCCATAATGCTCAACTCCGTTGTTCATTATTGTGATTCTAATTCTTCTCTCCTATGACAAGCATTAAAATGAGAAGAAAAAATCCACAAAATTAACTTATTCTGAAGACAAAGATAATTATGAGGCTAGTTGAGAGCATACAATTAACATTTCTAACTTTGTCATTGTGTAGGTTGTGCAGTTTCTGTAATGACTTTATAAAATAAGATATTTTAACAGTATTTTTATTGTGATATAATTCAACAACAGAGGACTTAGATGAGATAAAGAATTGGTGTCTCTGGTGTTGTATATTTCAGGTACAATTCTTACTTTGTTGCACAGAATTAAGACACTCTCTTTGCAATGCAATAAGATATTTACATATGTATCATATCCAAGATATAAATTTTAACTTTAATATGGGCTGTTGAATATATTTGAACTCAAAAAATATTTATATACTTCCAAATGTTTAGTTCAATGAGGAAAGATATTTTTAGACCTTTCTATTTACATAAAACCAAAATTATCTTAAAATATATATGTAAATAACTAAGAATGTTAATAGATAACAATTTTAAAGCATTAAACATTGTTCTAAATGCTCATTTAATTCTGAAAGCCAATCTATGTGATGAGTTATTTTTCTTTACTTAGTTACAAAAAGGTACTGAACCAGTCCCCACAGCTATCATGTGACAGTCAGGATTCATAACTAGAATTTAGGGTTCCAGAGCCCATTTGTTCAATCAATCTCCTACACTGCTAGGCAACATGTTCTTATCTTCATGGTCTTTTATCATGGACTTTATTATCTGTTGAGATCTATAATGACCACACTAGTAGGTTTCTAAATTATCTACTTCTATTTTATTTATAGTATTAAGGTAAGCTATGATGAACATAGAGTGAAATAACTGTTACTATATTTTCATAAAAGAAATGGTGTCAGAAATGTTTAGATTTTCCTCTGATTCCTTCCATTTGCCTTAGAAATATTCACAAGAATTAATGAATATTTCTCTACCTTTCAAGGCTACTTGACAAAACGCAATTCTAAGCCATTATAGATTCTGTAACATATTGCTAATAATTTCTTTATTCCACCAGCATGCATTTATTTTTTATATAATGACTCATAGCAGTTGTCACTGCTAATATTTGAGCAAGGTGTAGTTGGAAACAAAAATTAAAAGGTTGAGTTATAAAAGTTTATTTTAAAAGCAATGCACTAACTCGTTTTGAAATGTTTTGGACTAGAATGCTAAAATTATTCTCTAACCACACAGATGACATCACTGTGTTTTTGTAAAGATAGATTCTTTCCATATATTTTTTTACAAATTTATGAGCTGTATTGTCTTTCCAACTAGATGTGTGTATAAATTTTTGTATGCAATATATTTAATAATATTTAATAAATATTTTTAGATCTACAAATATTTTATCTAATGTATATACACAAATGTTTCCTACCAGGTCCTAAGGTTATACATTTGGATTTTATATGATCAAAGTTGGAATGTGTATTTAAATCTAACTTTGATTAAGGTGTAAATATATCTCCTTTAAACTATTTTAGCTTATAATTGGAAAGATATAACACTAAGAAACTTAGACTTTGTTTTAAACATTTAAAGGGATGTCACTTGTTTCATTGTCTAATGGCAGCAGAGCTTCAAATAAATTAAGCATGATTATAATGTTGTGATTAAGAGCACAGGATATTACTACAACTATGTGAACGACAATAATGGTAATTTATGTAAAGTTATGCCTCAGTTTCTTCATATCTAAAATGTTGATAATAATACCTACCTAGTATGTTTGTTGTAACTATGCATAAATTATTTGTGCAAAGCACTTAAGGCAGAATCTAGCATACAAAACTTTAGCTATTAAGATTCTGCCTGAGCTTTTGGATTCTTTCTACTATTGTAGCCTCACTAGTATTATACTTTCACCAAATGAGTTGAACCATGAAAATTTGTGCATATTATCTACAATTTTTCATCTCTAGGCCTGGAGGGAGTCAAACTGAATAATACAATACATAGGGCAATGATTTTGAAGTCTAAATCTTCATTTTATGAGAAAAAAACAAATTTATTAAAATTAAAAATATATCTTATTTTATTACATAAAAGTATTGTGGAAGTCACATTTTAATTTCTTTTTGTGGCATTTGTATATTCTAATTACTGAAAAATATTACATGGATATTTCTAGAAATTTTAGAATCAATTTCCTATATTTTCAGAATGTGCCTGTGATTTCCCTTCATTAATTTTGTAGACAGGAACTCTGGGATTCTCTTACCATATTTCACCAAGTACATCGACTCTGTCACTTTTGAGATGACTGTGGTGATCCTCACGCCAGTTCAACTTAGGTCTCTCATATACATCCTTTAGTGTAATGCATCAATGATAGAAAAAAAGATGCAAATTCTGAATATTAATTTTTTAGCCCTCAAATAAAACAGGCATTAGAATACCTTAAAGTCAGCTAAAATGGTAAAATTTTGACATATCAAAGTAATATTTATTGACTTTGAATTCAAAGCAAGAATGTACAGTGATTACATCCTGTTTAAAGTTATTGACATTATTTTAGTTTATGTAGTCATAATTGTTAATATGGTGAAACTTTACATTTTCATGTTTTAATTTTTATATTCTGTATATTTTTTTAAATGAAGAAAAATTCATTATTTAGGTTAATTTATTATATACACTTATGAATAAACGTTTTTATCAAGAAATTTAAACAAGCTAGTGATAGGCAAATACATCTTCCGTAAAATTTTTTTTATTTCTTACACACTAGAAAATATGGAATTGTACTAAACAGTTACCATTTTCAAGTTTAAAGTCAGGTTTTAAGACAAGTTAATTCTCTATAGAGAGTGATTAGAAAAAATAACATTTGAAAAAAGCAAATATCAGAAACTGGATAAAAGGATTAAGAATAAATCAGGTTGTATATGAGTTAGAAAATATTATTTTTCTGAAATACATGATATTATTTTATAATTAAGTCCTTAGGATTTTACTTTTATTGTGTGGGGGAAATAATTCTTTAAAAATAAATATTCTCAAGGTAGTTTACTAGCTATCTAATTAAATATATTGACTGTCATTGACAGAACTACTCTGGGATTCTTAACCTGCCAGTAGGCATGTAATTTACTAGTATGTCACCATTAAAAAAACCAAAAAACAAAACGAAGAAAAACCTCACATATTCTATAGTCCAGCTAATACTGTTTGTCTCAATAAAATATTGATAGTTTCTGTAATTTCATCGTAGCTGAAGTATTTTTAATGAAAATACCAAATATGTTATGAAAAATAAAAACATTGAATGACTAGCAAACACAGATAACAAATTCATTATTCATGTATCATTTATTTAACAAAATGCATTATACTATCACCATGAACTTTAGTAATTTGGTCATTGCTTGAAAATATAAAAATAAACCAAACATATCCTCATATATATATTATGATCATGTAAGTCAGAGTTCTACAAATAATTACAACAAAATAGTAAAAGCTAGAAATTGTGTATTGTAAGTGTCCTGGAAGCTCTGTTTAACAAATATTATGAACATCAACTGAATGCCATGATATATAAATGGATGTTTATTAATTTATTAAATATCTCCCTGTCTCCTTCTCTAGCTCTAGATATAAGCACAGATATATAGGTATTGAGTTATAGATTATATAAAATATGGCAGTTGTAAAAATATTATGTTCTTTAACTTTTTTCATGTTTTTCTAATTTGATGATGTCCACATACTTTATCTAGTTAGCTCTCATTTATGTAAATTGAAATAGACTTATTTTATTCTTTTGTTGAGCTAACAGACTTGCAGCAACAACAACAAAAAAAGGAAATGTGCATAAATACAGATCAACAATTAATGTGTTGCTGGTGAAACTCTCAGAAACTGATATTATATTGGATTTTGTATCAACCTGTTGAAAAAAGGGAAGTAAGCAGGATTGGGCAGCAGAAGCAGCAGAAATAGAAACAGGTTTAAAAAGACATCTAGGTTTACTTTGAGATTATTAAGAAGAGAGATAGCCAAGAAGAGCCCTTTTATAATCAGAACCAACACTGGGGTTTGAAAAGACTATCTACCTATGTACTTACTCAAGAGCAATCTGAGCAGGATATGGACATACTTTAAAACAGTCCCTTAGCTGCGCACAGATCCGTCAACACAGGGTAGAGGACCCACTAGCACTAGGGGTTTAAGCACAATGTGACCAAATGATGAACAGTAAGATACTCTGACCCAGGGGCAACTCCTAGGAAGCCTGACTTAAAAATCGTACACATCCCTGAAGCCTGGAA
Source organism: Symphalangus syndactylus (assembly GCF_028878055.3). Taxonomy (NCBI): domain Eukaryota; kingdom Metazoa; phylum Chordata; class Mammalia; order Primates; family Hylobatidae; genus Symphalangus; species Symphalangus syndactylus. The sequence goes on along the minus strand of NC_072426.2, from coordinate 106,352,471 downwards.
GCCTGTGTAAATGACAAAGGCTGAATCCTCCCCTGGGGAGTATCGGAGAGGAAATCAGAGAAGACAAATTCAATCTACTAGTCTTGTGATTATTAATTTTAGGTGTCAATTTGACTGGATTAAGGGATATCTAAATAAGATTATTTCTAGGTTTGTCTGTGAGGGTGTTTTCAGAGGAGATTGGCATATAAGAATCTGAGTCTGTGGACTGAGTGAGGAAGACTCACCGTCAATGGAGTTAGGGGAGAACTATTTAATTGATGGGAATAAAACATAAAGGCAGAGAAAAGGTGAATTTGCACTCTCCCTTGGAATGGGGACATCCTTCTTCTGCCTTTGGCTATTAGAACTCCGAGGTCTCTGGCCTTGGATTCTGAAACTTGTACTAACAGATTGCCATGGTTCTCAGGTGTTTGGCCCCATACTGATAATTACAGCATCAGCTTTCCTGGTTCTCAGGCTTTCAGGCTTTTACTGAACCATGCTACAGGCTTCCCTGGGCTTCCATCTTGCCAAAAGCCTATCTTGGGATTTCACAATCTACATAATTTTATGAGCCAATTCTCTTAATCTCTTCTAATCTATGTATCTATCGATCCATCCACTTATCTATCCTGTAGGTTTTGTGTCTCTGAAGGGTCTAGAAAAATATAATTTCCTTGCTAAAAATAGAGAGAAAATAAAATACTTCCTGAACTGCATTGGCAACCTCCAAACTATCACACATCCAATGGTAAAGGGTCAAAATCCTTTTTAAGGGAGCTAAAGCATGACAATCATTGACTAGTAGGTGGTTTATGCTGTTCCAGGGCTAAAACCCCAAAATATAGAAAAGAAATCTAAGAAAGAGCAATGGAGGCTTTATACTGTGGGAGAGCTTGATTTTAGAGGGTTTCTTCAGCCAAGTCACTAAACAAATAAAAATGACCAGGCAGTAAAGCCAGCAACATCAACCCTGGGTAAAAGGGGATAAAGGGAATCATTATTCAGAGTTGTGAAATGTGTAAAACATTCAGTTTTCAAGAAGAAAATATCAGACATGTTAAAAAAAAAAAAAGGAAAGTAGGACCTACACACAGGAAACTTGAAGGCCATAGACACTGATTATTAAGTGGGGCAGATACTGAATTTAGCAGATAAAAACTCCAAAGGCTTAAAGAAAAATAAAGTTGCCCCATGTTCAGGGATCAGAATAGTTAATATTTTTAAGATAATAATAATCCTCAAATTAACCTATGCCTTTAATAAAATCACCATCAAAATCCTGGATGACTTGTATTTATTTTTTTTACAGAAATGGACAAATTGATTCTAAAACTCTTACAGAAATACAGTTATCCAGAATAGTCAGGGCAATCTTTCCAATTTCACACCTTAATACAAAGCTACCTTATGCTGTCGGTGTATTACTGTTATAAGTAGATGCATATAGACCAATGGAACAGAATCAAGAGGTCAGAAATAAACCCTTACATTTATGATCAATTTATTTTTGACAAAGATGCCAATAAAACTCAATGGGGAAAAATTGAATTTTCAACAAATGATGGTGGCACAACTGAAAAACCAAATGCTAAAGAATAAGGTTTACATTATCTCACCAAAGTCACAAAATTTAATTTTTTAAAAAAACATAATTTAAAATCTATCACAAAACCTAGATGTAATACCTAAGAAACTATAAAACTATTGGAAGATAACACAGGAATAAACTTTTGTGACCTTGAGTTAAGAATGTTTTCTCAGATATGACACCTAAAGTACAGGTAACAAAATTCCTTTTTAAAAAGGACTTCATCAAAATCAACAATTTTTTACTATAAATGGTACCAGACAACCCAATTGTCCTTAAGCTAATGACTGTATAAACACAATATATCATATACACACAATGGAATGTTATTCCACAGTTAAAAAGGATGAAATACTGATACATACTACATCATAGATGATCTTGAAAACATTATGCTAAGGGAAAGAATTCAGTCAGAAAAGGCTGCATTCTTTATGATATAATTTATGTGAAATTTCCAGAATTAACAAGTTTATAAAGACAGAAAGATTAATAGTTGCCTAGAGCTGGGAGTGAAGAAGAGATAGAAAGCGATGTTTTCGGGTTATGGGGCCTCTTTTTGGGGTGATGAAATGCTGTAAATTTAGACTGCGTCCATGGTTACAAAATTATGTGAATATGCTAAAACCATGGAATTGTGCACTTTAAAAAACTGAATTTGTGCTATAGGAATTGTATTAACAAAGATATTAAAACAAAAGGAAAATGAGAATGTACTTTTGATTGTCTCCACTATTTGCTCTTCTATCCCTTGGCTAGTAAAACAAGCCCAAGAAGCTTTCTTCACCATATTTTACCTGAAAGGCCTGTACATTTCGGTGACTTTATTCTTGAGGTCTGCCAAATTTTTAAGGATCTATAGCCTGCCAAAATATAACTTCCCTTAAGTTTCATGAAGCTGAGATTCTATAAGTTAGATACCAGGGCAGTCTCTCTGGGAAGATATTGTGAGCATTGGCTCCTCATATGAAATAAACTATTCTTCTTAAAAGTGGATCATCAGAACTGAGCACGTCAATCATTCTAAAAAAAATGACTCTGACTACACAAATGATTTGTTCTATCATCCTAATAAAAAAGGAGGTCATTTTCTTATTAAACCTGAAACATAAGGAGACTCAATGGTAGTATTTGTTTCTAAAATCTGATTGGCAAGTGAGAATCAGATACCGCTTAAAATATTTTTATTTAGTTTACAGAACTAAAGATTACCAAATTGAGGGTTAGAGATTACTTAAGAAGAAAGTGAAAGGGCTTTCTCATATATCCATAAAGATAGAATGTTAAATAACAAGAATGATACTTCAAATGATATCTATGGCAAAAGTTGTAGCTCCTAATTTTTTTCTGTCATGTGTAATTAATATTATTATTCTCAATTTTTGTTTAACAGAAAGTGTAATAGTGCAACGTCCTGCTTTAATGCAGGCTGTCTGCTTCAGAACATGAGTTAATTTATGGGAAACCTGACTTAGTTCATTGGAAAATATGAAACTTGTTTAAGCAATGTCAGCTTGGAAGACAATTGAGATAATGGATAAAAGTACCCAGTATAACACTTTCCATGAAGCTCTGAGATGGTGCTTTTTGAAGACACACATGCTGGCCTGTTGCTTACAGTAGAGTCTTTAGGCAAACATCAGAATAAAATGGAAATTATCTTTAGATGATAAAGACTAAAATCTGTGCTTAATTTATTATAGTATCCAATAATATCAGAAGGCAGAAGAGTAAAATTTTCTTTCTCTACTGGTACATGTACAGTAGATGACCATTTTCATTAAGTTTTTTTTTTTTTTGAGGCAGAGTTTCAGTCACTCAGGCTGGAGTACAGTGGTACAATCATGTCTCACTGCAGCCACTGGAGAACAGTAATGCAATCATGGCTCACTGCAGCTTTGACTTCTGGGGCTCAGGTGATGGCTCCCATCTCATCCCCCAAGTAACTTGGACTACAGGGAGGTTGACCACCATGCCTGGCTAATTTTTTGTATTTTTTTGTGGAGACAAGGTTTCACCATGTTACCCAGGCTGGTCTCAAACTCCTGGGCTCAAGGGATCCGCCCACCTCAGCCTCCCAAAGTGCTGAGATTATAGGTAAGAGATGCTGTGCCAGGCCTTCATAAGGGTTCAATCAGTGTTTCTCTTGAAAATAAAAAAATATATCATGGACAGCAAGGTCATTAACAAATCACCATATTCAAAATATGACGTTAAGTTCTGAAAGATTTACATTATTAATATTTTAGTTATGAAAAGTTAATTTCGGGAAGGCCTGTCATCTATTATGGTTGAATGACTCTTTCCATGAAGCTTTTGCAATAGTTTTGACATAATTAGGAAACCCCTGAGTGTGTCACAATTCACCTATTTCTGGCATCTGTTTTATAAGACAAAAGAACACATCTTTTTGATTTTCTGTCAATTTTGGATAAACTTAAAGATTGTTTTAGATGTAAGAAAAACTCTGATTTTTTTTTTGTTTTGTTTCTTCTGAATTTAGAATCCAATATTAAGAAAACAGTATCAAAAAAATTAACAGAGAATGGGTTGCTTGATTAAAATACAACAGTGAGTAGATTTGACACTTGTATGTTTAGTAAAAGTAACAAGAAAATTCTTTAAACAAATGTCAAAGAAGCTACTGTTAGTATTGTAAGGAACCTTATAGAAAGTAATTAAAAAATTACCCTGTTTTTAATTTTTTTACAGTCAAACACATAATGAGGTTGTATCAATCAGGGTTCTCCAGAGAAACAGAACCAATAGGACTTATAGAAAAAGATTTATTATAAGGAATTGGCTCATGCAGTATGGAGGCTGAAAAGTCCCAAGTTCTATAAGCTGGAGGCCCAGGAGAGTCAGTGGTGTACTTTCAGTTTGAGTCCTAAGGCCTGAAAACCAGGAGAGCTGATGCTATAAATTCCAGTCTGAAAGTTCTTTTTGTGCATTTTGCACAAAAAGAAATGATGTCCCAGCTCATGCAGTCATCTAGGAAGAGTTCCCTCTTAATCCTTTGGTTCTATTCAGGTTTTCAATGGATTGGATGAGGCCCATCATTTAGGAGCAATGTGCTTTACTCAGTCTATCTATTTAAATGTTAATCTAATCCAGAAACACCCTCAAAGACACATTCAGAGTAACCTTTGGCCAAGTGTCTGGGTATCTGTGGCCCAGTCAAGTTGACACATAAAATGAATCATCACACTGGTCAACTTGAAGAAAACTCAATTATTCTATTAAAACACTAGAGTTTACATGGATAGGAAAAAATAACCTTTTATTACTCTTTGTGAAGTGATAAGTCTGAAACCAATTTATTATATTAACAGACAAAAAGCCAACTCCAAGTTAGAAAAAGAGGGAATCCTCCCTAACTCATTTTATGAGGCCAGCATCATCCTGATACCAAAGCCTGGCAGAGACACAACAAAAAAAGAGAATTTTAGACCAATTTCTTTGATGAACATTGATGCAAAATCCTTAGTAAAATACTGGCAAACCGAATCCAGCAACACATCAAAAAGCTTATCCACCATGATCAAGTGGGCTCCATCCCTGGGATGCAAGGCTGGTTCAACATATGAAAATCAATAAACGTAATCCAGCATATAAACAGAACCAAAGACAAAAACCACATGATTATCTCAATAGATGCAGAAAAGGCCTTTGACAAAATTCAACAACCCTTCATGCTAAAAACTCTCAATAAATTAGGTGTTGATGATATGTATATCAAAATAATAAGAGCTATCTATGACAAACCCACAGCCAATATCATACTGAATGGACAAAAACTGGACGCATTCCCATTGAAAACAGGCACAAGACAAGGACGCCCTCTGTCACCACTCCAATTCAACATAGTGTTGGAAGTTCTGGCCAGGGCAACCAGGCAGGAGAAGGAAATAAAGTTTTTCATTAATATAATATTTGGCAGAATAACTTTGATGAATTAATTTCATTAAAATAAATAGCTTGTGAGTAAGAAAACTTTGCCAAAATTTTAATATATTAAAAATGTCTTTTAAAATTCAGGTATTATAACAAAAGCGATAAAATTCCTTTCCCTTAAATGTTCTACAATTTGCTACACTACCACAAAATTTGTTTTTCACTGTGTTCTTTTATATTCTGGACCTAATTAGCACTTTTTTTCAGGATGAAATTACTGTCTTATTCATGTCACAAAAGAAAAACCAAAACAATATTTGTATTTCTCTGTAACTGCTGTTATTAATATATTCTTAACCATTCATAATACTTAGCAGCAATTATATTCTACATTACTTAATATATATTTTAGAAAAAACTGGAAGGTAGGTCATTCTGAAATGTCTCTCACACACAAACATTTTATAATACTGGAAGCTTAGGAATACTACTAGTACACAGAAGTATATCATGATTCAACTTCTTAAACTGGCAAAAATGAATACATGTATTATTTAATAATATATCAATGTGATAACTATAAAATAAAAAACTTTATAAACAAATTTATGCAGAACTAGGTAATTTTACGTTTGATGATATTCAAAATTATATTATCTATCAATTATCTCAATAGGTCTAAAGTTTAAATTACCTAAAGGTATTGGAAATTACATTTAAGCTGACATGCCATAAAACTGTGTCACCTTAGTTTCTGTTGATATAAAAATGTCATAATAATGATTTAATTTAGTTTAACAAACTAACTTTAACATCATATCAGAATAACATTAGCTCATTTAATCAACAAACCAACATAAAGAATTTAGGTTCTTTAATTTTTTCCTGAGAAAACGTATATAAATATTGTAAAAAATAAAATCTGTGTAGTGATTAGTAGACTTCTAAGATGGTTCCAATTATTAGTTTTTTTAATTTGTATGTATTTACCTGACACACTGCAATTTTGCTACATTGACATATTGCATTGTGGTGAAGTCAGGGCCTTCAGTGCATCCATCATTGAAGTGTCTTTGTGCTCATCAGGAAACCTCCCATCATCCACCTTCCACTCTGCCATCTCTCAGAATCTCCATCATTCCATACTCTGCTTTCATGTGTAGACATTACTTAGCTCCCACTTATAAATGAGAACATGTGATGTTTGTCTTTATGTGACTGAGTTGTTTCACTTAAGATAATGACCTCTAGTTTCATCCATGTTGCTGCAAAATACATTATTTCATTATTCTGTGGCTGAATAGTATTCTATTTTGTACATATACCACATTTTCTCTTTATCCAATCCTCCATTGATAGACATTTGGGTTGATTACTTATCTTTGCTATTGTGAATAGTGCTGTGATAAACGTATAGGTACAGATATATTGATATAATAATTTATTTTCCTTTGGGTAATGAGATTGCTGAATTTTAGGAAAGCTCTATTTTTAGTTCATTAAGAAATCTCCATTCTGTTTTCCATAGAGATTGTACTAGCTTGCCTTCCCACCAATAGCGTAAAAAAGTTCCCTTTAGTCTGCAAACTTTGCAACATGTGTTATTTTTTGTCTTCCAATAATAGCCATTCTAATTGTTCTAAGATACCTCAGTGCTTTTTGGCCATTTGTTTTTCTTCTTTTGCAAAACGTATTTTCATGTCCTTAGCCCAATTTGTAATGAGATTATTAGGGGTATATTTTTTAGTTTGTGTTCTTTGTAAAACCCGGACATTAGTCCCATCAGGTATACAGTTTGCAAATATTTTATTGCATTCCACAGGTTGTCTATTGATTCTTTTAATTATTTACTTCGCTGTGCAAATGCTTATTAAGTTCTTTCATCCCATTCCACAGGTTGTCTGTTCAGTCTGTTAATTCTTATTATTTTTTTGCTGTGCAAATGCTTATTATTGTTTTTGTTGCCTGTGTTTTTGGGTCTTAGTCATGAGTTATTTGTCTAGACCAATGTTTAGAAGAGTTTTCCCTGGGGTTTTCTTCTAGTATTTTTATAGCTTCAGATCTTATATTTAAGTCTTTAATCCATCTTGAGTTAAGTTTTTGTGTATGGTGAGAGATCGGAGCCCGTTGCCAGTTTCATTCTTCTGCATACGGCAATCCCATTTTCCCAGAACCATTTATTAAATAGGGTGCCCCTTCCTCAGTGTATTTTCTTATCAAATTTACCAAAGATCCATTGACTCTAAGTATGAGGCTTAATTTTTGGGTTCTCTATTCTGTTCTAATTACATAGTTGTCTATTTTTGTATCAGTACCATGCTGTTTTGTTTACTATATACAGACTTGTAGTATAATCTGAAGTCAGGCAATGTGGTACCTTCAGCTTTGTTCTTTTTTGTTTACAATTGCTTTGGCTAATTGGGCTTGTTTTGGGGTCCATACGAATTTTAAGATTTTATTTCTAGTTCTGTGAAAAATGACGTTGATATTTTGAGAGTAATGCATCAAATCTGTAGATTGCTTTGGGCAATAGGTTCATTTCAACAATATTAATTCTCCTGATCTATGATCATGGAATATTTTTCCACTTGTTTGTCATCTAAATTATTTTTCTTCAGTGTTTTGTGGTTTTTCTTGTAGAGATCTTTCACCTCCTTCGCTAAATATATTTCTAGGTTTTTTTTTTTATATAGCTATTGTAAATGGGATTCATTTCTTGATTTGGTCATTGGCTAAGCTATTATTGGTATTTAGAAACACTACTGATTTCTGTGTGCTAATTTTGTATCTTAATTTTTTACTGAATTCATTTATCTATGAAATCAGTAAATTCAGTAAGAGTTTCCTGTGGAGTCTTTAGCATTTTCCAGATATAAGAGCATATTATCAGCGAACGGGGTAATTTTACTTCCTCTTTTCAAATCTGGATGCCTTTAATTTTTTTTTCTTCCCTGATAATACTAAGTTGAATAAGAGTAGTGAAATTGGGCAACCTTGCCTTATTGTAGTTATTAGAGGGAATGCTTTCAACTTTTCCCTGTAAAATATGATGTTGGCGTGACTTTGTCATACATGGCCTTATTATGCTGAAGTATGTTCCTTGTATGCCTAGTTTGTTAAGGACTTTTTCACGAAGGGATGCTGGATTTTATTAAATGCTTTTTCTTCATCTATTGGGATGATTATATGGTTTTTATCCTTAATTCTGTGAATGTAATTTATCACAATTATTGATTTCTGTATGTTGAATATCCTTGCATCCTTGGAATAAATATCACCTGATCATAATGCATTATCTTATTATCTTTCTTTTTTGTCTTTGAGACGGAGTCTTGCTCTGCCGCCACGCTGGAGTGCAGTGGTGTGATCTCGGCTCACAGCAACTTCTGCCTTCCCGTTTCAAGCAATTCTCCTGCCTCAGCCTCCCGAGTAGCTGGGACTACAGGCACGCACCACCACACCCAGCTAGTTTTTGTATTTTTAGCAGAGATGGGGTTTTACCATGTTGGCCCGGATGGTCTCGATTTCTTGACCTCATGATCTGCCCGCCTCAGCCTCCCCAAGTGTTGGGATTACAGGAGTAAGCCACCACACCTGGCCAGTGTATTATCTTTTTGAGGGTCTCTTGGATTCTATTTGCTAGCATTCTGTTGAGGATTTTAGCATCTATATTTGTCAGTGACATTGGTTTGTAGTTTCCTTTGTGTGTGTGTGTCCTCGTCTGGTTTTGGTAACAGAATAATAGTGGCTTTGTAAAAGAAGTTAGGCAGAATTCTTTACTCTTTGATTTTTTTTGGAACAGTTTCAGAAAGAATGATATTAGTTCTTCTTTGTATGTTTTGTAGAATTTGCGTGGAAATCCATCTGGTCCTGGGCTTTTTTGTTGTTGTTGGGAGATTCTTAAATTACTCATTCATTCTTGCTACTCCTTATGTTTGAAGTATTTTTGTCTCTGGATATTCGCACTTTTGTGCAATCCTCCACCTTGAGTAAAGTGTCTGTAAATAGTGACTTGTTTCTATCAACTAGAATATTACAAATGTGGTGCTGTGTCATTTATGAGATTTCATTTTAAAAGGCTGCTACTTCTGTCTTGTTCCCACACTCTTGTTCTCCCTCCCTCTTTCTTTTCCTAAAGAATTCAGCTAAAATGTTGTAAGCTACCTCATGCAGAGACCCAGGGGCAAGGATATGTGGGAAGCCTGTAGCCAATGTACAAGAGGAACTTAATCCTACAAACAACCATGTGAATGAGCCTGGAAAATGATCCAACACCAGTCAAGCCTTGAGATGATTTGCCAAGTTTTTCTTTTTTTTTCCTTTGAAATGTAGTAAAATACATTTAAGATAATATTCATCATTATACCATTTATAGTTGTAAAATTCAATGGCAGTATACAGTATTTTTGTGTAACCACCAACTCAATCTATACCCAACACTTTTTATCATTATGAACATAACACTATACCCATTAAACAATAATTTCCCATACTCTGGCTCCTAGTAACCTCTATTCTAGTTATGCTACCATGAGTTTGTCTATTCAAGGTACCTCATATAAATGGAATCACACAATATTTGTCCTTCTGTTTCTGGCTTATTTCACAAGGCATAGTATTTTCAATGTCTATCGATACCATAGCACATATCAAAATTTAATTTTTTATGGCTGAATAGTGGTCAATTGTATGTATGTGTCACCTTTTGTTTATCCATTCATTTGTTGATAGACACTTTTGGACTATTTCAAATTATAGCTATTATTGTACAAATATCTGTTAGCTTTTCTATTTTCAATTATTTTGTATATTTATCCAGGAGTAATTCCTGGATAGTACACTTAACATTTTGAAAAACTATTCAACTGTTTTCTACCAGGGCTACACTATTTTATATACTACCGCCAGTGGACAGGAGCTCCAGTTTCTTCACACCCTTGCCAACAGTTTTTATTTTCCATGTTATTTTGAATATATTCATCCTAGCATGCGTAAAGTGGTATCTCATTGTGGTTTTGATTTGTATTTCCCTAATGATCAGTGATGTTAATCATCTTTTCATGTGCTTATTGGTCACTTTGTATGTCTTTGGAGAAATGTCTATTTAAGTACATCACTCATTTTTTTGTTTGTTTGTTTTTGAAATGAGGTCTCATTCTGTCACCCAACCTGGAATGCAGTGGCGCAATCATAAGTCACTGCAGTCTCACATTCCTGGGCTCAAGTGATCCTTTCATATTAGCCTACAGAGTAGCTGGGATTATAGGTATAAGCCACTGCACTTGGCACTTGCCCAGTGTCGAATTGGATTCTTTGTTTTCTATTGCTGTGGAGTTGTAGAGCTTTAAAAATATGTATTCTGGATATTAACGTCTTATCAAATACATGATGTGCAAATACATTCTCATTCTGAGGATTGGGTTTTTACTTTCTTAATAGTGTACTTTGGTTAAACAAGTTCTTAATTTTTTAATTTTTAAATTATTTTAAAACATTTTTGTGGATACATAGTATATATATATATACGTATTTACAGGGTACATGAGATGTTTTGTACAGGTGGGGAAGATATTTAAATAGACATTTCTCAAAAGAAGACATACAAATGGCAAACAGGCATAAGAAAAGATGCTCAACATCATTGATCATCAGAGAAATGCAAATCAAAACTACAATGAGATACATCTCACACAGGTTAAAATGGTTTATATTAAAAAAATAGACGATAAAAAATACTGGATGAGGATGTGGAGAAAAAGAAACCCTTGCACACTGTTGGTGGTAATGCAAATTAGTACAATCACATGGAGAAGTTTGGAGGCTTCTCAAATAAACTAAAAATTGAGCTCCCGTTTGACCCAGCAATTGTGCTGCTGGGTATATACCAAAGAGAAGAGAAATTGCTATAGCAGAGATATCTCCACTCCTGTTTGTTGCAGCACTGCTTATAATATCTAAGATTTCAAAGCAACCTAAGTGTCTGTCAACAGATAAATGGATACAGAAAATGTGGTATATATACCCATTGGAGTACTATTCAGCTATAAAAAAGAATGAGATCCAGTCATTTGCAACAACATAGATGGAACTGGAGATCTTTAGGTTAAGTGAAAAAAGCTAGAAATAGAAAGACAAACAATGCATGTTCTCACTTATTTGTGGGATCTAAAAATAAAAACAATTGAACTCATTGACATAGAGAGAAGGATCGGCTGGGCATAGTGGCTCACACTTGTAATCCCAGCAGTTTGGGAGGCTGAGGCAAGTGGATCACTTGAGGTCAGAAGTTCAAGACCAGCCTGGCCAACACGGTGAAACCCTGTCTCTTCTAAAAATAAAAATAAAAAAAAAAATTAGCAGAGCATGATACGGCATGCCTGTAACCAGCTACTTGGGAGACTGAGGCAGGAGAATTGCTTGAACCCTGGAGGGGGTGGTTGCAGTGAGCTGAGAAGCCGAGATCGTGCCACTGTCCAATGTCTGGGCAACAAGAGCAAAGCTCTGTCTAAAAAAAAAAAAAAAAAAAAAAAAATTAGTTACCAGAAGCTGGGAAACATAGTGTGGGGTTGGTGGGGTGACAGAGACTGGTAAATTGTACAAAAAAAAAAAATAATAATAACCAGAATATATAAGAAGCTCAAATAATTCTATAGGAAAAAATAGAATAATCTGATTGAAAGTTCTTAATTTTGAAGTCCTATTTATTTATTGTTGCCTTTTCTTTTGGTGTTATGTCCAAAAGGTCATTGCCAAATCAAGTGTCATGAAGATGCTCCCCAATGTTTTTGTCTAAGAGTTTTATAGTTTAGCAATTATGTTTAGATTTTAGATCCACTTTGAATTTATTTTTGTATATAATGTAAGGTAACAATCCAACTTCATTCTTTCACATGTAGATATACAGTTTTCCTAGCATCATTTCTTGAAATACTGTCCTTTATCCATTTAATGATCTTGACACTTCAATTGAAAATCAGTTGACAATATATATGAGTTTATTGCTGGCCTTTCTTTCCTACTGCATTGGCTTATATGTCGTTCCTTATTTCGGTACCATCCTGTTTTAATTACTGTTACTTTAAAGTAAGGTTTGAAGCCAAGGACAATGCGTTTTCCAATTTTATTCTTTTTTTTTTCAAGATTGCTTTAGCTATTAAATTCCTTTCAGTTTCATATAAATTTGAAGATTGGCTTTTGCATTTCTGCAAAATAATGCTATTGGTATTTTGATAGGGATTGTGCAGAATTTGTGTATCACTCCGGTTAGTTAGTATTAATATCTTCACAATGTTAGCGCTTCCTATCCATAAACATGAACAGCATAGAATATTTTTATATTTATTTATGTCTTCTTTGATTTCATTGTGCAATGTTTTATAGCTTGTAGTTCACTAGGCTTTCACCTCCCTGATTAGACATATTCTTATGCATTTAATTCTTTCAGAAGCTATTGTAAATGAAGTTGCTGTCTTAATTTAGTTTTGTATTTTTTATTGCTGATGTATGGAAGCACAATTGAGTTTTACATGTTGACCATGTATCCTGCAACTTTACTGAATTTGTTTATTGGCTCTAGGAGTTTTCTTGTGGATTCTTGGGATTTTCCATGTATAGGTTTATGCCATTTCTTGATAGGAATAATTCTACCTCTTCCGTTCCAATTTTGATTTTTTTTAAATTTCATCCTCTTGTTTAATATCCCTGGCAAAAATGTCCATAACAATGTTGAATAGCAGCAGTGAAAACTGACTTCCTTGTCTCTTTTTTTATCTTAGGGAAGAAACTTTCATTCTTTTGTCATTGATTATAATATGAGCTGTGAGTTTTTTGCCAATACTCTATCATGTTGAACAATAGTCCCTCTATTCTTAGTTTTCTGTGAGGTTTTATCATGAAAAGTTATTCAGTTTTGTCTTCTGTGTCAATTGAAATTATCACTTTTTCATTTTGTTTTATTGGTGTGATTTATTGAATTGATTGACATTCTTATGCTGAACTACCCTTGCATTCATGGAACAAGTTCCACTTGGTCGTTGTGAATAATCCTTTTAATATGCTGTTGGTTTTTATTTGCTACTGCTTTGTTGAGAATTTTTATATTTATATTCATAAGAGATATTGGTCGGTAATTTTCTTGTAATGTTTTTCTCTGGCTTTGGTAATAAGGTAATGCTAATCTTACAGATGTATTAGTGATTGGTGTTCTTCATTTTGTTCATATATCATTTTCTTGTCTATGTCCATAGCTTCCTTTAGTTCTTTGAGTATCATTAAGACAGATGTTTAAACATCTTTGTCTAGTAAGTTTTATGTCATAGCTTCGTTAGGGATGGTTTCCGTTGATTTATTTTGTTCTTTTAAATGGTGTATATGTACTTTCCTGTTTTACAATATGCTTTTGATTTTTGTGAAAACTAGCATTTAATCTTATAATGTGATAATTCTGGAAATCAGTTTTCCTATTTTATGGAGGGTTTGCTTTTTCTTTAGTTACTTTTTACTATTGAACGTTGTCTTTATGCCGTGTATCATCTTGAGGTGGAAATATACAAACATCTTTGTTTTTTCTCTTGAGATTCTGTCTTTCTCTAGGCATGTGCCATTTGTTTTCTAAATTCCACCATGTATGTAGTTGCTTTTGAATTTCCTAATTCTTAAATAACTAGCTCCCTAAAGAAGAAAAAGAGAGAAAGAGGGAGAAAAAAACAAACAAAACAAAAAACAGAGGACGCTCCTTTATGTTTCCTGGAAGCCACACTTTAACCAGTGAGGATGGAAACAATGGTGGCCAGCCTCTGCACCTGCACTTAGTGATCAAAAGCAGCAGTCAACAGTCAGAACACATAACCGCGATATTTGGATGACAAAATTCTCATTGCCCAATATAGCTCCAGAAAGCCACATCAGGATGCAGTCATGGCTGCTTGCATGGGACTAGGACTATGGTGCTGGTAGTAGTTATGGAACTAAAGGGTAAAATTGGCAGAAATTAATGGTAATTTGCCAGTCATGGCTTTCCCTGGGAAGCTGTCAGTGTTCTAAAGACTGTGCAGTTCCAAAATAGTTACTCTAGACAGTTTTTGTCAGTACAGTTGTCAGTACAAATAGAGAGATGGAATCCTGGTGCTTCATACTGTGCCATCTTCTCTGACATCACTCTCCTTGCCAACATTTTGATTGCAGCCTTTTGTGAGATCTGGAGCCATAGGACCCAGCAAAGCTGTGTCTGGATTTCTGACCAACAAAAATGATAAAATACTAAATAAAATAAACGTTTGCTGCTTCAAGCATCAAAGTTCTGCATCAATTTGTTACCCAGCAAACAAATAATTTAAACATATGATTCTATATTTATGTACAATAAAGTATAATATATGTTTTATTGATATTATAATTTAATATTTACTTGTAACAAATAGTATATATTATGAACATATTATAATATTTTATATGTAATGGGTAAATCAGAGAAAATTAATTTGGTGCTTTTTATTTTCTAAAAGTAATACAAAAATTATAAAACCAATCTGATATATCTAAAGATTCAATTTTAATATGTGAAAATGAACAATTATATTGTATTTAAGAAAGCAATTAATGTAAAAAATGTATTATAAAAGGTCTAGCACATTTAGAGTGTAAGAAATTCACTTTCTGTATCTTCACTTTAGGGAATGTTTTATCTATATAGTGCTCATTTACGTCTACAAATCAGTCAGATAATATAGTATTATTTATTAATATCCTCTACTAATAGAAAAATTCTTTATACTCACATAACCAGAGATAAATTGCACACATTTTCTGAAGTATGCACATCAGATACATAGGCATAGGGAGAGCTAATAGCTCCAGTTATGAAACTTTAGCCATAGTTCAAAAGGAAACACAAAATTTCTCCTGACAGTATTTCAAAAAATTATTGTTCTCAATGAGCATAAAATTCCTCATTGATTTTAATTCACAGGTATACAAATATACAAACAAACTAAAAGCTTAAAAAACTGGATTCTCTTGTCAATTACATAGCAGATACTCATTATCCACTAGCCAATGAAGAAAACATTAAGTTTCCATAAAATCAAATTTCCAATTATTATTAACATTAAAGGAAAATAGCTTAACGCTGCCTGTGAGTGAACCAGAAACATGTGTGCACCCTTGCACAAACACACAATTATTACAAAACAAACAATACAAAATGAGAGAACAGCAAAGCTACAGCTTTATTGCCATTTGGGATTTGTTTTAAAAGCCAAGAAAATACATTCTTGGATCAAAGCACCTATGAGCTATATGTGTACAGGAATAAAAATATATAATAAGCATATGTCAAAAACTCGGTATATAATGATGAAACCAGTAAATGATTAAATGTAGTATAGCATAATAATTAGACTTACACAGATTTATATTATTTACTGGACTAAATTTATATCTATGAACAGTAATCATCCGCATTGTGAACAAAAAATTTTTCATTGCTCTTATCTTACTAGGAATTAACTTTATAACCCTAGAGGACTGCAAAATAGCTTAGAAAATAGTGAACCAACCAAATGTGCAAACCCCTGTGGAATCAGGTAATAGTTGAAGGATGCCCCAGAAAATGCCGAGAATTATTCTGGAAAGACACTCAGCAACTCTTTTGCCCATCTCTACATGCTTTTATCAGGTTACACCATGTGATTTAAATGGTAAAGCCTTGATGGGGTAAATTTGTATATTATTATGGAAACCCCAAGGTGAAGGAAGATAGATACCAAAAGCAAATTGAGCTTGCCAACCATTGATTAACTTTGTACCAATTAGGAAGCTATTTATTTGTCGATATCAATTAAAAATACTGCCCACAATTTCTCCCGAACAACTTTTTCAAATACATGTTGTCCTATAGGGATGTGCAAGTGTTCTGGTAAGTTCAATTACAAAGGAATAATTTCCTGAGGGCTTACATTGGTGTGAATATATTAAACGTTTTTTGTCTGGGATGCACACTCCTATGGAAGATGAAGGGACTTAAAGCACTAGAGATCATCCTTTCTGGCAGTTCTCCACTACAGTAAGCTGGGCATTGCCAGCCATAAGCTGGAATCTCAAGGTTGAAAACTAGACCAAATGACTTAAATTTAGTGCGAAGAGGATAGATATAGATCTTGAATTCACTTTGTTTTGCTAAGGTCTTAATTTTTATATAATAACTTCAGTGTCAAAAAAGTTACACATTGGGTACAGTATATACTGCTTGGGTGATGGTGCACCAAAATCTCAGAAATCACCACTAAAGAACTTATTCATGTAAGCAAACATCACTTGTTCCCCAAAACCCATTGAATTGTTTTTAAAAATAAATTAAAAATAAATAAATAAAAGGAAAACAAAGTTAATGTCATAAAAATATTAATGAAATAACAGTACAGCAGGTAATAAGACATGACAAAAAATTATGTAAGGGAATTGTGATGTCCAAAACCAGCAAAATATCCTGTTAAATGAAGTTTCCCTCTGAGAGAAGTAGTGAATCCTATGAATCCATGTATGTGCAGAACAAAAAAAGAAACAGTTTCTAAATTGAATAACTTACATAGAAAATGATATCTGTTAACTCTACTATTCTAATTAATCTGAGAATATTAATAAATTAAAATACATTATATTCCTCTATGACTTAGAAAAGTTGACCACATAAATATGAATCCATATCTAGAATTATTTCTTTATTTTTATTTTTTTTTTTTTGAGACAGAGTTTCACTCTTGTTGCCCAGGCTGTAGTGCAATGGCACGATCTCAGCTCACTGCAACCTCTGCCTCCCAAGTTTAAGCGATTCTCCTGCCTCAGCCTATCAAGTAGCTGGGATTACAGGCATGCACCACCACTCCTGGCTAATTTTTTGTATTTAGTATAGACAGAGTTTCACCATGTTAGTCAGGCTGGTCTCAAACTCCTGACTTCAGGTAATCCACCTGCCTTGGCCTCCTGAAGTGCTGAGATTACTGGTGTGTGCCACTGCGCCCAGCCTATTTGTTTATTCTTTAAGGTACTAGTTAAATACTTTATTTTAAACCTAATGACCTATGCCTATGAATAAATGCTTTATTTAATGTTCACATTAAATAGCTAATATTTAAATGATTCTTTTCTATATTTGAAGAACGATATATTCTGTAAACTGAATCAAAATAAATAATTTAATTCTGATGGCTTTTAATAGGGCTGCCAATTTTCAAAAGTGGGATACTGCAATTAAGTTTTCTGAAATGTAGCTTGAAAATATCTAGGAAACAAGAAACAAATTGTATGCAGATGCTATCAATAGAGGCTGCACAATGGTGGCAAGCAGTCTGAATTCAGCCCCTCAAAGAGATTTGATTTGTACAGATCAATAATCTGTTGGTTTTAGTTTTAATTATTTTAGATAATGGCACATATTTCAGTATTCTAGTTTGAATCATGTTTTATTTTCTTAATTCTAATTCACCAATTCTAATAAGTTTCGCTCATTTGCATTTACTTCTTGAACCCTGTATTCATTTGCATTTGGTTCTCCTGCCTGAAACCTCTCTTTTCTGGAAGTAAATAATCACTAGTAGATTTGCAAAAGCAGAGTGTCATAGAGAAAAAAATGCACCCTATCCACTGCCCTGGGGGTCACATATATTTCTGAATTAGGAAAGCTGATAAGTCCTTTCACTTCCTTCCAGGTCAAAGAATAATAATAGCAATAATAACATCTAGTACATGCATATTCTCTACCAATCCTCATTAGTGGCCTTATTATTAGTGTCAATTTATAAATAAGGAAACTGAGACACCAATTACTTTTTTAAGATATTAAGTGATAGAGTCATGATTCTAACACGGATGGCTGGACACCATAGACCATGCTCCCCACTGCTTCTCTATTTGACCACTGTTGATGTACTGATAAATCATCTAATGGCTCAAAGGCAACCTTAAAAATAATTGTATATATGTAGCATTTTACTCAGTACTCTACAAATATTAATTCACTTAATTGTCTTCAGTACCTATGAAATATGTACTTTTATTATTGCTGTTTTACTATTGAGAAAACTAAGACACAGAAAAGTCAATGGCTAGTTCAAGATCAAATAGCAGAACAGGGCCATAGTCAAAATTCAATTGACCCAGTCTAGCTCCAGAGCCTGTTCTGAGAGTCTTCTTTATATTTATCTTAAGTTATTGCAAATAAGTTATGAAGCAGGAATACACAATCACAGGAATATCTCCTACAGTTAATTACTTGTTCTAATCTCTGAAGTTAATCACGTGCTAAAGTAGCAAGTTTTCTTACCCAAATAATTCTCTATTGGTGGCATATTTTGGCCTCTGATTTAAAGGGCTCTCCATACTAAGACAGGTTCCCATTGTAGTCATTCTTTTTATACAAATAGAAACTTGCTTAAAAAGATAGAGTATATTTCAGAGGCATTACTGAATTTATCATCCAAGTGGGGAATAGATATCGAATGGGGTAGAGAAACAACATAGCTCTGTCTTAATCATACAATACAGTAAAGCTTCAATAGCTAGAGTCCCAGGGCACTGTAGAGAAGAGAGAATATCAACAGCGAATATCAGTTTACCATTTGTGCATCTATTTGATTAATGACAATGGCAGTCTCTACAAGAAAAGAAAGGTGGTAATATGGATCGGCTCTATGTCCCCACCCAAATATCATGTCAAATTTAATCCCCACCTCTTGAAGGAGGGGCCTGGTGGGAGGTGATTGGATCATGAGGGCGATTTTCCCCTTGCTGTTCTCGTGATGAATTTTCACAAGATCTGGTTGTTTAAAAATGTGTAGCACTTCCACCCTCACTCTCTCTCTCCTGCTCTGTCATAGTAGAATGTGCTGGCTTCCCCTTTGCCTTCCACCATGATTGTAACTTTCCTGAGGCCTCCCAGCCATTTTTCCTGCAGAGCCCGCAGAACTGTGAGTTAACTAAACCTCTTTTCTTCATAAATTACCCAGTCTCAAGTAGCTCTTTATCACAGTATGAGAACAGACTAATACAGGTGGCCTTGCTCATGCTTTCATTATTTCCCTGGTGCAAGTGAATACAAATAAGCAAAAGGGGTACTGGGATAACCAGCTCATCCCAGTTTGCCAAAGATGTCATTTATTTTAATACTGTATGTTCTGAGTCCCTTTAGTCCTGAGCAAAATCAGGATGATTGTTCACCATAAATTGGGCTTTTCTTTTTTTTCTTTTTATTATTATTATTATTATTATACTTTAAGTTTTAGGGTACATGTGCACAATGTGCAGGTTTATTCCATAGGTATCCACGTGCCGTGTTGGTGTGCTGCACCCATTAACTCGTCATTTAGCATTAGGTATATCTCCTAATGCTGTCCCTCCCCAATCCCCCCACCTGACAACAGTCCCCAGAGTGGGATGTTCCCCTTCCTGTGTCTGTGTGTTCTCATTGTTCAATTCCCTCCTGTGAGTGAGAACATGCGGTGTTTGGTTTTTTGTCCTTGCGATAGTTTACTGAGAATGATGGTTTCCAGTTTCATCCATGTCCCTACAAAGGACATGAACTCATCATTTTTTATGGCTGCATAGTATTCCATGGTGTATTTTTGGTAAATTGGGCTTTTCTAAATACAGGTAAGAATAGTGGTGAAATTTACCATTTTCCTGCCTAATGTCGTGTTTTTTCCAAAGGAGAGTGTTTATAACTATGAGCAAACACCTGTCAGAAATCAGGCAAATGTGTAATAATTATGTGGTTAGATGCAATGGAAATTAAAATAGGAATGTTCCTCTTCAGAGCATGTATCAACTTGCTTATTATAAAATAGTCTCCATATGGTCTAATCAAATGTTTTAACATTTCAATGAGATTCCATGGCCAGGATAATTTGCTCACTAAGATGATGAGATAAATAACTGCTGACTCCATTTTAAAATTGTTGCTACCTTTACTTTTATGTAATAGTCTTATTTTAAAGATATAGAGGAGAACTAAAACCATTAAAATGTCTCATAATTAGCACTCAAAGAAAGCATATACTATGCTTTGTACCCTTGGAAATGCAAGATTAACTGTTCTTAACATAGCATAGCATTATCATAACTTTAACATTCTAAGCCTTTGTACAGTATTTTGCTCATTTGCTCTGTCAATTTGAATTCATTGTTAGTTCTCTTTAATGACTTTATGTCCCTGGTAAATAAGCACTTTTTATGGGGATGTTGCATAGGTCTCCATTTAATATACAGCGACCTAAAAGGACAGCTATTCACTGACTCATGACTGGCTGATTATTTTGCAGCTAATAACCTGCTTCTCTAAAGAATAAACCTGTGCTTTGAACCACGATAACTCTTAAATCAGAAGTAGCAAAACCTGTAGGGAAAACTGACATTTACAGTTGAAAATATTGATTTATGTATACCAGAACTTTGTGTCAGGTGTTATTACATTTTACATGTATGAAATAAGAAAATGAGTTTCCATCAGTGGAACCTATTATTTGGAATGAATTGGACTTGTGGAATTAAAAGAAGATAGTCAACTTATCTCACATCTATGCTGTAAAATCCAATCTTAGGTTACCTTTTTAAAATGAACCTGTAAGAGGTAATTTC
Organism: Symphalangus syndactylus; assembly: GCF_028878055.3. Lineage (NCBI taxonomy): Eukaryota > Metazoa > Chordata > Mammalia > Primates > Hylobatidae > Symphalangus > Symphalangus syndactylus. The sequence goes on along the minus strand of NC_072426.2, from coordinate 106,331,377 downwards.
TTCAAATAATGATATCATGCTCCATAAATAATATCTTCAAATGTAGCATTGAAAGCTATGCACTATTGATTATTTTATGTCATATTTTATTTAATGAATTTCAGCTATTCCACGTAAATATTGATATCTGCCATTCAACACACCTGGTTCTTTATGAGTTTATTGTTTTTTTTTGTTTTTGGACTAGGCATGACTGAAACACATAAACACATAGCTGCTAGGGGCCAAAGGGCCAAGACCTCTGCCTAAGGCATCACAAATTGGACACTGGCAACTCTAGAGGCACCATTCACATAACTGAACTTGGGCCCTGTTCTAGGCACACTATCAACAAAAAACTATCTCATCAGAGATAATTGAAATGTTTCAGGATATGAAGCCAACTATCAACTATATTTAAGACTGATTAATCTTAGTGAGGATGGCATGCAGAGTTAAAATAAATGAGAATTATCCTTAGAAAAAAGGGGTGTGATTTTGTGCAGGTTAGCTTAACTCATTCAGTATCACTTACCTCACATGTAAAGGAACATTGATCTATTCTTCAAGAGTTTATTATGAGACTTAAGTAAGATAATTTATTACAGCACCAGTCCTATGGTTTAGCGCAGAATATTCCTGTCTTCTGATATAATTTCTATCAACCAATTTATCCCCACTTTTCATTAAAAGATACTAGCTATTTGAGGTTTTCAAGTCAGATATTAAGTATTTTAATGGTGCATAGTTGTAATTATTAAAATATATTTTATATCGTAATGTTCAAAATACATTTATAGTTATAATATTCTTATTAAAGATTTAAAAAGTTTATGTAATGAGGAATGCCAGCAAAATTGTTACTTCACTTTTATACAATATAAATGAGTAAAGATGTTGATAAATTTAAAATAAACTGTGAAATATAGTTTATAAATATTCTTATAATCTAAGAAGAAAATGAAGAAAGTAGACCTGCACCCATCTATTATGCTGTACTTTACTTGTAAGTTATCAAGTGTTGGTTTTTTAATTTGTTATAGATGCAAGACTGTAGTCTAGCTGATTTATCTGTAACTGAGAAGCTGTTTGAGAAAGCTTCTAACGCCACTGTCAGAATGGATCATGCTTCATCATCTTACATGAGGAAAGGTGGTCAATTCCCGCATATGGATACATCAATTGCCATGCTTGTGGTCTTATCTATATTCATTGACTTGACTAGGTTCTAAGAATCACAACTCCAGCATCTTCAATAAATCTTTAATTTTCGGTTTTTTATTTCTTTATCATTTCTCATGATATTATTACTATTATTTATTATTTATAAAATAAATTTTATAAATAAAAATCCCCAAAGACCTAATTTATTTTTATAGCATCAACTGCTATTTGCATTTCATGATAATATATGCTTAGGTTATACTTTCTTTCATTTTTCATCTATACCTATCAAAATAATATATAGGTAGAAACAACCTCCAAGCAGAAAATTGAAATATAATGAATAACTTGATGCTATATAGGGTTTTTTTTAATTAAAATCCATGTGTATCAGTAATTTTTCTATTATGTATGAAATAGATAATGAAAAAGGAAACTGCAAATAAGACAAACTCAAGCATGAAAACGTAAAGAGCATATTTTACTACAATGTCTTTGTATGCAGGATAAAAGAAGTTATGTAAACTGAAAATACCTAAAAGTGTGCATTTATGAAAGTCATAAAGTATAAATACACATTATTTTCAGTGCATAGACTATGTAATATTTCAGGTAAATGGTGTCATTACATGTAAAATAAGTATTTCTGCCATATTAATTATATATTTATATTAATACATTAAGATTTTAAAATAATATTTTTAAAATAATCCTTTTATCCCTCATATATATGTATGCAATATGTATAACCTTAAATGTCTTGTAGAAGCACAGTAGCTTCAGAATTATTTATTGGTTTTGCTTTATCATCTATTTGAGGCTTTGCTATTAGATAATTAGATAAATTATTTCATTGGATATTGTTTATGAATAAGCCCTTTATCATTATGAAGTGCCCCACTGGTAATATCTCTTGTTCTGAAGTCTAGTTTCTCTAATATCAATAAATTCATTTCAGGATTCTTGAGTTGGTGTTTGCCTGCTATATTCTTCTCCATTTATCAGTTTTATTCTACCTAAAACTCTATATTTTTAATCACTTTTTGTAAATAGCTCATAGTTTTTATAAAAAAAATTAATATGACTATGTCTGCTTTTGGATGGGTGTGTTTAAAACTGTTCTATTCCACATGATAGCCACTAGCCACGTGTGGCTGTTGAGCTTTTTAAAATGTTGTTAGCCTACATTGGTATCTTAGATAGGTGCTATAAGTATAAAATATACTCCAGCTTTCAATAATTTATAAAAAATGTAATACATGTTATTAATAATTATTTTGATTATATTTTGAAATAATCTTTAAAATATTTGTTTAGAATATAATAGTGAAATCAAATAATCTTTTTTTCCTAATGCAGGTAATAGAAAATTTAAAATTATATTTGTGACTCAAATAGTTTTCATATTGAGAAGTCCTGGTTTAGACAATTTACATCAAGGAAATTGTTGTTTTTTGTTTTTTATTTTAATTTTTTTGTGAGACAGGGTCTCACTCTGTCACCCAGGATGGAGTGCAGTGGGACAATAATGGTTCACTGTAGCCTTGACCTCCCAGGCTCAGGCGATGCTCCAGCTAAGCCTCCTGAATAGCTGAGACTACAAGCACAGGCTACCATGCTTGACTAATTTCTTGGTATTTTTGTAGAGACTGAGTTTTGCCATGCTTCCCAGTTGGTTTTGAACTCCTGGACTGAAGTGATCTGCCCACCTTGGCCTCCCAAAGTGTTTGGATTACAGGAATGAGCCATTGTGTCTGGCCTTCATTTATTATTTTCTTTTTGTAGAAGAACTTTCGCAAATTTCCTTATAGTAGTAGTCAAATGACAAAAAGTCTCTCCGATTTAGTTCTCTAAAACATCTTTATATTCAGTTTTTAAAAACACTTTTACTGGATATAGAATTCTGGGTATTTTAATTCTTGCCATTCCTCCTCTATCTGTGTTTGTTTTTATTATTATTTTCTGGCTGTTTTAATAGATTTTCTTTATTAATTATTTTCAGCAATTTGATGCACCTGGTGTGATTTATTTTATGTTTATTCTCTCTTGTGGTTTATTTTGTGTTTATTCTACTTAAACTGACTTTTTACCTTCTTACGTCTGGGATTTTTATAATTTACATCATATTTTAAAAAGTTATGGTCATCATTAAAATTTCTTTTTCTTTTTTTCCCTATCTTCATTGTAGAATTTCAACAGTATGCATGTATTCCACAGGTCACTGTGGGTCTATTCCTTGTTTTTAAAAAAATATTCTCAGTCTTGCTTTTTCATTTTGAAAAATGTCTGTTGGTATGTCTTCAGGCTCACTGACATTTTATTCTGCAATATCATATTTTTCGTAATAACCAAACTCTGTTCATTTTCCAAATCTCAAATATTTTATATTTAACATATAGAAATTCCATTCATGCTTTCATATATCTTTCATTTCTCATGTTCAAGTTTTATTTTATGTCATTGAGCATAGTAATAATATTTACAATAGGTATTTTAACGTTTGCATCTGATTATTCATTTTCTCTCTGATTTCTATTAATTTACTTTTTTTCTGTTTTCTCTTCACGTTTTCCTGCTTCACATACCTGATTTTTGTTTGGATGCTGTAAATCATGGAATTATGTTTTGACTGCTACAATTCAGAGTATTGTACTTTGTTTTACATAATTGTACATAAATTACTGCAGATTCGTTTTATCTTTTAGAGATATCTTTTAAGCTTGCTTAAGTGTGTCTATAATACTCTTTACCTTTATGCTAAGCATGACCCTTTAGAGGTCTTTGCTTAGTGCCCTGTGTATTATGAGGCTTATTGACTTCCCAGGCATAGGAACTCTGGGAATGATTTCACCTTCTCTTTACTGGTGGTTCTTTCCTGGATATTGGGGATTTCAAGCCCTTATTTCACGCACAGGATAGCATATTCTAGCAAAATATGATTTATCAAAATATCATCCCTCTCTTCACTCAGACAGACTAAAGCACTGTTTGGATATCAACTCCTCTGGCGATTGCCTATGGGTAATTTCACTTTTCAGAGATCACCGTCCTCGCTTATGTGTGGACCATCATTCCTTTTTTTTTTTTTTTCTTTTTTTTTTTTTGAGATGGAGTCTTGCTCTGTCGCCCAGGCTTGAGGGCAGTGGCGAGATCTCGCAAACTCCGCCTCCTGGGTTCATGCCATTCTCCTGCCTCCGCCTCCCTAGTAGCTGGGACTGCAGGCGCCCACCACCACACCCAGCTTTTTTTTTTTTTTAATTTTTAGTAGAGACGGGTTTTCTCCATGTTAGTCAGGATGGTTTTGATCTCCTGACCTCGTGATCTGCCCGCCTCGGCCTCCCAAAGTGCTGGGATTACAGGCGTGAGCCACTGCGCCCACCCACATGTTGACCATTCTAAAAACACTTGTTTTATATGCTTTTTAGTATTCTATATACTTAAGATACGAGGAAAATTCCTATTGTAGTTAATCCTTGATTAAAGGGATAGATTTTTAAAAAAATTTTCAATCATGAGGATTTTACTGACTATATTGTGATATAACATCTGAATTTAAAGAATGTTATGTGTAGTTACCATTTTAAGTTTCTTACTAGTAGGACAGTTTTGAAGGTATCTAAGTCAGCACATTTTTCAGACTATACCAAGTGTCTCAAGTTAAATGAGGTTAATATTAATATGTTATAAATTCAGATAGTAATTACATGGTAGTAACATGAATCAGAGCAACAATTATTAAGAAATCTTTTACATTTTTATTTGTTTTACATTGAAAACATCTTTGAATTTTGCATCACATCCATGAGGTATTCTTTCAAATATACTGATAAAAGGCGAGTATTTTATTTTTTTTTTTGAGACAGAGTCTCGCTCTGTCACCCAGGCTGGAGTGCAGTGGTGAGATCTCGGCTCACTGCAAGCTTCACTTCCCGGGTTCACACCATCCTCCTGCCTCAGCCTCCCAAATAGCTGGGACTACAGGTGCCTGCCACCACGCCCGGCTGATTTCTTGTATTTTTAGTAGAGACGAGGTTTCACTGTGTTAGCCAGGATGGTCTCGATCTCCTGACCTCGTGATCCGCCCACCTTGGCCTCCCAAAGTGCTGGGATTACAGGCATAAGCCACTGCGCCTGGCCAAAGGTGAGTATTTTTTGTCAGTTAACTTATTTAATATAATACCTTAGAGCTTCAAGTAAGATTGGCACTCTACCAAGATGTACCATGTTCATTTGTAACTGTGAATTGCCTGACACGATTTCCGTCGGGTCCTTCTACATCTACCTAATAGTCTCAGTTTTTTTTCCTGTTTCTCAGGTCAGGTAATTTTATTTTATTTTCCAGGGAAAAATATCCTACCAATATTTGCTTTCAAATTTTGTTTTGTTATAAACTCTACGTTTCTCTTGTCCTAGCCCTTCCATTTTTGTTTTCAAAAAAATGATTTCGCAAGTCAAATAATCTAACATTGACAAATTCTCTATATTATCAGTTGATCACTCTACCTCTCTAGATCATACAGATGCCTTTGACTAAATGAAAAATGTAACTTAAATAAATATGAACCAAAAAACAAAGATTAATATATTAGAATATGATCTTTCTACAATAAAACCCCATCAGGCATAATTGCTACCATAACTTTTATATTTCTAACAAAATTCAGTTTGTTCAAAATCAAGTGGACAAAATACCTAGAAGAAATAAGTAATCTATAATTATAGTAAACTACACACACACACACACACACACACAATCTCTCTCTTTCCTCCAAAAACTGATAAAGCAAACCCTCCAAAAAATTTACAAATGTATTGAAGACTTGAACAATAAGTCAACATAATTAACACTGTTGATTTAATAATACATTAAGATCGTCCCTATTGAAGACATAGCTATTTGCCTATATACATCTGTTTTATTGTCCATTTCTTATTGTTTTAAGTCACATTTTATTCCAAGTGTCATTGCCTTATTTCTTCCATGTGTTCAGGAAGGGTGTCCATGCGCTAGAAAGAGGAGATAGTGATTCATGTAAGCCAATTGCAATAGAATGAATATTTGTGACCACCAAATTCATACGTTGAAACCCCAATCTCAGTGTAATGATTTTTGGAGGAGGGAGCCCTTTAGGAGGCAATTAGGTTGCCTTCATAAGGGTAGACCCTCATAAATGGAATTAGTGCTCTTAAAAGGAGAGGCCAGAAAGTTAGCTAGTTCCCTTTGTATTATATGAGCACACAAGACTATGATTGTCTGTAAACTAGGAAGAGGGGCTTCACTAACAGCCTGACCATACTGACAACTTGTTCTAGACTTTCAGTCTCCAGGACTGTGACATATATTCACTTGTTGTTGAAAGCACCAGTCTATGATATTCTGTTATAACATCTAGAACTAAGACATAAATGAGTACCAAAAGGGAAGTGCTGCTGTAATAATTACCTAAAGCCGTGAAAGCAGTTTTGGAACTGGATAATGGGTATTGGAGAAGAATTTTGAAGTACATGCTAGAAGAAACTGAGATTGTCATAAAGGGATTTTTAAAAGCAATACTGGTGAGGGCTCAGAAAGAAAAGAGAGCTTAGAGAAAACTTGCATCTTCTTACAGAATAGATAAATAATCATGTACCCAATGTTGATATAATTATGGGCAGTAAAGGCAATTCTGATGAGGTCTCAGATGAGAGTGAGTAACATATTATTGGATAATGAAAAAAAGATTATCCTTGTGACAAAGTAGCAAAGAAGTTGCCTGAATTGCATTTGTGTTTTAATATTTTGTGGAAAGTAGAACTTGTAAGTGATGAAATAATTGGATATTTAGTTGAGGACATTTCTAAGCCAAGTGTTAAAGGAGTGGCTTGGTTCCTCTTGACTGCTTGCAGTAAAATGCAAGAAGAGGAATAACTTGAAACCAGTATTTTTAAGCAAAAGGGAACTTGAACTTAAAGATTTAAAATATTCTCAGTCAATCCCTATTGCAAATAATAAGTACAGCCAAGGAACAGTTTGATAAGGAGATTAACATGGGTGTAAATCACCAACTTAATCAGCCAACTCAGCAGAAAACCTGCAAGTCTGAACTAAAGGGGAAGGAGATAGAAGAAATAGAGAAAGACTTTCTGACTTCTTCTACTTCACAGGAAGGGAGATAGAGTTATTTGGCTGCAAATGCATATTTCATAATAATGCTATATAATAGTCTATACAATATGTTTTATATAACATACATTATAAATAATATACACATAATATATATATTTGATATAATAAAGTCGATTTTTTCTTTCTTGGGTTTTGTAACCTTTGTAATTAACTGTTTCTATCTAAACAGGTGTTCCATTCTTTTCTCATAGTGACTCCCTTAAATGCTCTATGATCTGTGTATTAAAATGCATTATATAACCAGTAACCAATTCTATATTAAGTGAGAAAAACAAAAATATCAGTTCTTAGTACCCGGACAGAAGAATATAAAAATGGTCTTTGTAGACAAAATTAATTAAAAACTGTTAGCCCAACAAGCAATAATTTCAAAGACTTTAGATTTCTGATATTAGAAAATACTCTAGAGAATAGTCTCTATGAAGGAGTAGGGAAGCAGGAGGAGTTGGGAAGCAGGAGGAGTTGGGTGGCCTCAACACAGGCTTGTCGATCTCATGGACAGTCGGAACCTGGGAAGACGTTAATATATTTCTCAAATTAAAGCAAGGAGATGAGCTTTTGTATCCCTTCATTTATCATTTACAAGATACAGGCATACCTCAGGTATCAATCTTAGCCTTTGGAAAAGAAATGAGTACCTTGGGACTACAGGAGGAATGGTGTGGTAAACCGCAGCACCCGCTGGCTTCGTATAATGTTTATCTCATCTCGGAATAGCTATGCCAGGATTCTGACTGGTTCCTTTTTCTAGGGAAACCTCACTGCAGCTGGTCTGAGTTGCAACTAGCATGCAAATCTTTTAGCTCTACTGTCTAATCTCAATTTATTTGCCCTTACCTGGTAATGTTTTGGGGGTCTACATGGCTTACTATGTTCACTCAGACTTTTATTCCTGAGGGTTTTTTGACCCTGGTCATATCTTTCCCAGTCAGTGGCTGCTTTATTGGTCCATTTGCCGTAAAACCTGAGCAGAATCTTTCAAAAGATGATCCAAAGAATCAGTCAAGGTGCCAAGCACAATCTTTTCTGATGGCATTTTTAGCCTCAGTCCTTCCTTCTATTGATAATGAAGGTCAGTTTTCCTGAGCAAAATGGTGTCTACCTTCCTTGCCTCCTGGTCTCTTGGATCATTAGTAGTCTTAACTAAAAGTTTAAACTTCTACTATTCACCTGTGTACAAATTTCCATCTCTGACAACATAGAGTAAATAGTGAATAATTTACACATTTAGTGTCTGTAGATTTTTAAAGTGCCCAGTAAATAGCACCTATCTTCTCTCTCTGAGTTTTAAAGCAGTAAGAAACAGACATAGGAGTCGGGCAGATCGAGATCAAAATATTGTTTTTCTTTTTAACTGATAGAGGCAAGGTTATAACTTAAACGTGTCGCAACATTGGACTTCCTCATTCAGGACCACAATTGAGCAGGCTCCCTTAGTCAGAAGTTTGTTAGATAACTGCAGGCCTCTTTTCATAGGATAGTCTTTAATAATTTAAATTTATGAGATGTAAGAACAGAGCAGAACATTTGCTCTTTGAAAGCAAAAGCACCCCAATAAGAAAAGGAAGGTCTGAGAAAGCAGAACTTGTCCCAACACTTACTTTTATCCAATTTTATAATTCATTTCTCATCTTCTTAGAAAACACGGGTATCTTTAGCATATTTTTATGGAAGAAAAAGCTTAAGTTGAGATGTAAGATAAAGAATACAATTATATTGACACTTTCAGGTTAGGCAGGATCTGTGAATATGAGTGTTGACTCTCATTCATAATATATATATATATAAAATTTATAAATCACTTATTAACCTACTTTTTGGAGCACAAAATACTCCCGTGTGCATCTAGGGGTTATTCTTAATCTTCCATCTCAATATACATCGCTATATAATTTTGTTTTCTGAAATAAATTTGACCAAAGATCATCACAAGAGGATTCTCTGACCTCAGCTTACATCTTAGTTTCTCTCCACAATCAGACATAGTAATGAAGTTTCAATGCCTTTTTGTTCCTCACTTAAACTTCTTTTATCATTACCCAGGCATTGTAAAAACAAATAAATCAGTTACACTAAGGGCACTAACTCATCCACTCTACCTTTGCTTTATCTTTGAAATGTTTAGGTCTTTTGGATTTGGCTCAGATCTGAGATTTCCACAGCAATATTTCAGTTCACAATAATCTCTCAATTTCTTGAGGACAATCAACATTTATTTTCAGTACTATTCAATATTTTTTCATAATGAGTACTACCATAAATCTTGTTGCCTTCTTTATATATTAATGAAGTTTGAATAGTGTCTCATTGATGAATAACTGAGTGATGGCTGAATGTGTGACACTTCTTCTGACCGTCAGTTGTTAATTTCGAAGTATATGCTGTGTTTAGGGACATTATTTCTGTAATGAAGAAGATGAAGGGATTTCTACGTGAATGGTATATTGGAAGGAGCCAAAGGGTTACTGCCTATATTTGAGTATGTAAAAAAAAAAAAAAGGTAAACAAGAAAGTATATTTCATATAGTATGTTTTGATAAGTCCTAGTTCTTCTCAACTGTGGAAACATGACAAGTTACTTAAATTCTTTGATACACATATTCTCTATTTTCAAAATGGCACAGGTAATAGTATTGCCATTATAAGAATTAGAAGTAATTGAGTAAAATATCTGGCAGAATTTACTCATTCAATTCGGTCTCAACTAAATTGTATTATATCCTAAATTATTCTATAAATTACAGAAAATATCTTGATTACAATCCTTTTTTATTTTGATTCCCCTCTAGAAGTTTTACTCAAAATTTCTGAAGCCCTTTTTATTTTAATTTTGTCTTAAAAAACAATACTCTGAATAGTCAATGTTTTAGCAGTGGTTTTTGAAGTGAAACAATGCTATCATTAATATGAAGAGTATAAGAAATAGGTAAATTTTCTAAAACGCAACAGAATTTATGACGATCTTGTTTGAGTTATATTATGACGAGCTCTTCAACATTAAACAAAAATTATCAATTTGAGACAGTGAATCCCTCTTTAAAAATAATTGGAAATCAAATTGTAATTAAGACTTAGTTAATTTATCTGTGCCTGTTGTGAATTTATTTTCACATTTTGAAAGATGTTAATATTTCTGCATTTTCAGATGAGTGAGTTGGCTGAAGCTCGAACTCACTTAAGGCTTTGTTTGCTTTTTTCTCAGTGTTGTTTAGAGATGGCATACATCTCTCATTTCTTCCAAATGAAAATGTGGTGCCTTACCATTTAGATTACTATTATTTTGTTCTTGTGAGAGAAAGATATAAATATATGTATAAATGTTATATGATATATATAACATGCTTATATGTACAAAATTAAAATTTCCAAATTTAACCCAATGTCAGAACAATATATTTTTCATTTAATATTATTTTTATTGCATATTGTATTGTTGTTTAATATCTTTGATAGGTTTCTTTCTTTTCTGTGTTATGTATTTTCTTCTTAATCTTAGCAGTTAGTAGCTTACAAAACATTGCCTCAATTTATAAATGGTCTATATTCACAATCTTTGCAATGTTACTTTGTAGCTGCAACTAATAAAGGGGTGCTGTCTATTCTCTACACTATAAATTGGAGCTGGCTTTGTGACTTGATTTGAAAAATATAATAGGAGAGAATGGTTGTTCTGCCATTTTTAGCCCAGGTTCAAAAGGTCTTTTTAGTTTCCACTTACTCTCTGAGAATCCTGCTGTCACGTGTTAACCTGCTTAAAGAAGCCAGCGCTAGCCTGCTGCATTATGAGGCAATATTGATATGATAGCTTACACTAACTGACACCAGCCAAAGAGACAACCAGCTACTACACATGTGATGTAGCTATCTTACAGTAGATATGCCCAGTTGACACATTATATGCATGAGTGACCCCAGCCAAGATGATCTGAGCCTGAAAAAGCTGAACAGAACAACTCAGTTGACCAATAGATTCCCAAGTAATAGTAAATTCTGATTTTTATAACTCTAAGTTTTGTGACTGTTTGTTACAATTGTTATGATTTATCTAGCTACTTTTAGATCAAAATAAACCTTTTAACAACTTTTGGTTAAATAGGTAATAATATGTGATAGAACTGGTACCTTATTTGGTACTCATTTTTTCAAGACTGCTGTAGGAAATTATTTATTTCACAAAAAACATTAATTTTATTAATTTTTTTAAAATTTTTACTTTAAAATTGTATTTGGCTCAGGTTCTCAGAGGGAATCTGTAATAAACTAAGTTTGTTGGAAACTAAAGATGAAATTCTTCATTCTAGTGTGTTCAAAGACTTTGAGTTTTCTTCTGTGAAGAATGGAGAGGAGGGATGTACAGAGGCCACAGGAAATATAATAATTGACGTAGGGATAGATACCATAGCAAATATCCTAATGTTACTTAATTATATTTCAGTCATGCATACGTTTCTCTCTGTAGATTATATCTTCACCAGAAGAACATCATAATCAAAGTGTTCATGCTATTACTATGATTAGTGTAAATATTAAAGTATATCCAGTAATATAATTAATACAATTATCAAATTTTAGAAATGGAAAAAGCATATAACTCATCTCCTTTATTTTGCAGATGGTGAATTTTTCTTCAAATGTGAAGTGACTTTTGTTAAGTCCAAGTAGCTATTTAGAGGCAAAGTTATAACTAAGACTAAAGATGCACACTCTTCACCCAATGTTCTCTCTCTCTATATATAACATGAGTTGAAAGAGTGACTCTAGGTAAAGTAAATCCATGACCAAAAAGTTAAAAAATGTATCTTTGGTTAGTTAATTAAACCAAATTCAAATCTGCAAGTAAAGCCTTAATAAGATAAAGCCTCTTTTAATTTTTAAATTTCTCTTATATGAATGGAATTTACAGTAAGAAAAAGGATTCACATTAATCCACAATAATTCTGAGATGTGAGAAAAATATGCTCAGAATTCTCTTATTAAATGGCATACATTACTCTATTTAGACTATTTATATTAGTTGTATGAATTTCCTTTCCTAATAGTTTATTTCTTATCACTCCAATCTTCTTTGCTTGTGCAAACATTGACTTTGATATGCCACAATCATTCTCAAATTGTCAGGGTTTTTTTTTTATTTTTGTGATTTATCTGAATTTTCTATATAGTACCCATATTATAATGTCTAGTTATTGATTGGTTTCTCTTTTCCAATAAATTTTTATATCTAATGAGTTCACTACCTCATTATGTAGCAGAGTCTATAACAGCTGATGTTTGATCAGTATTCACAGATTTAGTAAAGCAATGAATATTGACTGCATACATTGTTTTCACCAGTGATCCAGATTAAATAATGCAATAGTGGCTTCTGTCAATTGAGAACAACCAAAGATTTTTGCACTTAAATTATCTTTTTTTTATGTACCATGCCAAAGTTGTAAAGCTCCTCTTTGTGGAATGAGACATCATATCATAGTTTAAGTTGCTTTAATCAGTTCAGCATGCTCACAATATAAACCTCAGTGACCTAAGAATTTGATTAGAAGAGGTAGAAGGAAGAACGTAAAGATGAAAAATGAACGTGGAAAGAGGAAATTGGCATTTTGCAACTGATGAAAGTTGAAACTTATGAGAGTAATCCAGTCAATGTTCAGATGCACAGAAGTCCACCCTTATCCACAAGTGATATGTTCTAACACCACAGTGGATGCCTGAAGCCACAGACAACACTAAACTCAATGTAGTCCAGGATTTTTTTCGTATATATACATACATATGATAAAGTTTATTTTATAAAGTAGGCACAGTAAAACATTAACAATAACTAATAACAAAATACAACAATTGCACTCAGAATGACATGCAATTTAAAACTTATAAATTGTTTATTTCTGGAATTTTTTATTTAATATATTTTAACTGCAGTTGACTGCAGGTTAGTGAAATTACAAAAACAAAACTTTAGATAATGGGAGACTGCTATATACAGAATATACAAATAGGGTACTCCAGGAGTTTGGAAATTGTGCACCAACTCAAAATTCCCTTCAAGAAATGAAGAGATTTTTTTTGGAGGTGGCTATATGAGTAAAGGTTTGAAAGGAAAGTAGGAGTTAACTTGAAATGGTATGAGGGATGAAGTGAGATAATATTCCAGGCAGCACTGCTGTAACAAACTAGGAACTCCATGAGACACCACCAAAAACTCACATTAGGAAATCACTTAACAATTAACCGAGACTCAGTTAAAACACAGCGACTACCAAGAATGTTTTCAAAATACTACATAATGAGACAATGTAGAAGTCCTTTTGTACTATCTAATAAAGAATCTGTGTGTTTGTGTGTTAAATATTCTAAAAGCTTTTGTTATTTTACTACTACCTGAACAAATAAATAACTAAGGAAAATCTACAATATCTTGACAGAACATATCTGTAGAAATTATTTACATTGTTGCTTTCAATTTTGAAGTAGTTTATGAATTTGAAGTTAAAAAATTGATTTTATTACTATCTTTAATGTCTCATGGTATCCTTTATTTCTAAGTATTCCTGAAGCTTAGAGCAATTGCAATTTTTTCACATACTTCACATAAGAAGACATGAGTTTATTCTCATGAGAGCTTGTCTAATGCTTCTACTCACGTCAGTAGAATTGCCTTTAGGCTATGATAAGTACATTTATTTCTGGCTTTTGACACTGATGATAGTTATATTAGCCTCCTTCAGTTTTAACAAGGAGTTATTGTGCAGAATTTTGAAAGCAACTGAAGTTGCAGAAGTCCATAATTAATTACTGAGACAAATAGATGTTTACTGTTCAAGTAAATTCATAATTTTAGAATTACAGAAATAAAAACTCCTCAAGCTACACAGCAAAACCACTGCTGTAGTCAGGAGGCAGTAATATCAGTAACAGCAACAGGTTGAAGGTCATCAATCTGGTAAAGGATCCCTGCTAATATGGTTTGGCTCTGCATCTCTACCCAAATCTCATGTGCTGTGGTAATTCCCAGTGTTGTTGGAGGAGGGAGTGAGGTGACTGAATCATGGGAGAGGACTTCCCCTTGCTCTTGTGATGAGAGGCCTCAGTTCTGATTGTTTGAAAGTATGTAGCACCTCCCACTTTCCTCTCTCTCTTTCCTGCAGGCCATGTGAAGATTTAAGATCTTCCCTTTCACCTTCTGTCGTGATTGTTAAGATTCCTGAGGCCTCCCCAGAAGCCAAAGCCTATACAGCCCACAGAACCATGAGCACATTAAATCTCTTTTCTTTATAAATAACCCAGTCTCAGGCATGCCTTTTAGTAGTGTTAGAATGAACTAATACACCTGCCATAAAAATGTTGCTTTTTCTCTACCTCTTTTCAATTTATGTTAATACGAAATAAATTTTGAAAATGTATCTGACTGGAAGAGTATGAATAATGTCTGAAATTCTAGCTATAAGGAGCTATGGGAAAATATTGCTTATAAACACTTCATCTTCTAAATTATTGGAAAGTGTTCTAAGAGGGCTGTAATATCAGTATCAATGAGCCCATATGTCATCTCTCTGTGACTAACTTTATTTATTCAATTTCCATATATATACCTTCCCTCCATATTTAAGCTTCTTGATGAAAACAGTAACAAAAATAAGCATACCAATACCATGTTCTTATGGCATCTATAAATGAAAACAGGGCCTCGGATGTTTTATAAGTCATTGTATCTCTTTAAGTGATTTTTCTTATGGTTCAGTCATAATCTTGTTTAGATAATCTATAATCTCACCAGTAAATTCTAATTTTAACAACACCAGCAAATATGATTGAAAAATATCTTAGTGGGGCTGGTTAGATCAAATAATCGAAAATCTTAGTCAATATAAATACATACATAAAAAAGCAAGGAAGAAATTGTTGATACTTATGTCAGTCTTCATTTCTTTCCTTCATCTGCATGTTACTTCCCCCTCAACCAGCATTTTAAGCTTATTATTCCACCCTTGGAGCAAGACAAATCTTTTCTTTTTCAGTACTTGGTGGTCTTGCATGCATTGCATTACTGTTATTCTCTATTAACATCTATCGGGGGACATTGATAACTGAAGTAATTATAGTCAGTTTCAGGATTGAGTTCCAGGGCTATATTTCCATTTCCGTGTTAGCAACTATACCATTCTAATCCCTTGATAATCATGATTAATTTTACAAGCAAACCCCCTTTTTCCTGTTTCATTATGATCATGTGGTGTCTAAATGGCTACATGACCATATCAACAGCTCCTTTAATGTAACCATTGTTGTATACCCAGTGTGATTGTCTCTCCCTTGGGGGCCAAGTCCTCCAAACAAGCAAGGTCCAAAACAATAGAGATGGAAAACTGAAAAAGTATTCAAATAGCTCATTAGATGTAATAGTGTTAGATATCTTCCTCATTTCCTTGGCTTATTATTTGTCCTTGAATTTCCATTTTTAACAAAGTATTTTTATTAATAGTTAATCAAAATAAGCTGCAATAGATTCATCAAACTCCATTTTGTGCTTTAAATTTGGCCATGTTCTGAGTTAGGGTGGTATGAAACGTGTGCAGTGAACAGAGTTGTCAGTTTACAACATGGCTAAGTTAGTAAGACACCAACAGTAACTCATCCCTCTTTTCCTGATGTTTTAAAAACATAATATATCTAAAGTCCCTCTTTCAAGGACAGCATGCATAATGCACACAGATAAAGTAATGTATACTCGAATATTCAGGGCCAGGGACAGACAACTCCATTTGATCATGGGTAGCTTTGAGACATTCGGATGTTTTTGCCCCTAATGGTCAAGTAGTATACCAGACATTTATGATATGATTCATGCCATAACCTGATGGATAAATTAAGACACAAGACAGGTGACCAGTAAGAAAGATGAGAAATCATTAGATGCAAATATGATGCAAAAATGTTTGTGCAAAACCACAAAATGTTAGAATAGATGCAAAAATGCTTGTGTGAAATAGAGCCTGAATAGTCCTGCTATCCAACATACAGAGGGTAGTCAATATTTTTATGACATTGATGTTGCCTTAAAGTCTTGTGTGTGTGTGTATGTATGTTTTCTTTTTTTCTTTGGCAAATGCTAGAAGTAGAATGAATCATGTAGTCATCTGTCACCTGTATATCATATTTTCATGTGTTGATTTGTCATCCATATATCAGATATCAATGTAGTTTTTGTTTAAATATTTTCTCTACTTTGTATTGAATTTTTTTATTTGGATTTTCCTTTTTATATTGAGTTGTGAGAGTTCCTTTTATATTCTTAATACAAGTTCTTTATTAAATATGTGATTTGCAAATGTATTGACTTACATGTGGTGTATTCATTCACTCCACAGGGAATGAAAATGCATTTAAAAGTTTGTGGATGATGACTATTTATTAATGATTTATTTTGTTGATTTTGCTTTTGGTGTCATAGCTAAGAAAATGTTGCCTAAATCAAGAGTACAGATATTTTCTCCTCTGGTTCAAGAAGATAATTTTGTAGAAAATTCACATTTCATTAATATTGTGTGTTTCAGCTTTAGGGTAGGGGCTGGTTTGAGAGTTTCTTTTTCTCAATGTTTCTACTCTACTCTTAGCTTTAAGTTTTTTCATGAAAGTTAGTGCCTCAGAGAGTGTCTTTTTCATACTCTCATCACTTCCTTAGTAAACTGCTCTTGCTTGCATTTGCTGGCTAACCTGTTGGTGGGTGCAGCAGGTTTAGTTAGCTAGTTAGTTTGTATGTTTGTTTTTGAGACAGGGTCTCACTTGTCACCCAGGCTGGAGTGCAGTGGGTCAATCACAGCTCACTGCAGTCTTGACTTCCTGGGATCAAGCCATCCTCCTACCTCAGCCTCCCAAGTAGCTGGAACTACAGGCGCATACCACCCTGCTAGCTAATTTTTCTATTTTTGTTAGAGACAGAGTTTCATGATGTTGCTCAGGCTGGTCTTGAACCACTGGGCTAAATTTATCGGCCCACCCAGGCCTCCCAAAGTGCTGGGATTACAGGCATGAGCCACCATGCCAGGCCAGGAGTTCTTGACTGTCTTGAACAAAGACAGTCAAGATACATGCCTGTTGCCTTTAGACTCTCTCAATGGGTTTTTACCTCCCTAGTTGTTGGTTATCACTTATGATCGGGACTCAGGACTTTTTTTGTGTTTCCTGTTAGGCTTTTTTCCCCTTTCCTTTCGTCCTGCAGCAACCAGTCTTCACTTGTGTCCTGGAAGCAACAGAGTTTGTTAAGTTTCCTCAGAAACTTAACGCATTAGACGCCTGTAATCCCAGCACTTTGGGAGGCCAATGCTGGAGGATCACTTGAGGGCGGAAGTTCAAGCCCAGCCTGGTCAACAAGGGGAAACACCGTCTCTATTAAAAATACAAAAATTACCTGGGTGTGTTTGTGGGCGCCTGTAACCTCAGCTACTCAGGAGGCTGAGGCAAGAGAATTGCTGGAACCAGGGAGGTGGAGGTTGCAGTGAGCCAAGATCGTGCCATTGCACTCCCAGCCCAGGCAACAACAGTGAGACTCGGTCTCAAAAAAAATAAATAAAAATAAAAAATTAGCCAGGCGTGGTGGCATGCATCTGTAGTCCCAGATACTTGGGAGGCTGAGGCACAAGAATGGCTTAAATCTGGGAGGTGGAGGTTGCAGTCAGCCGAGATCATGCCACTGCACTCCAGCCTGGGTGACAGAGTGAGACTCCGTCTCATAAACAAATAAATAAATAGAAACTTAACACCTGTAAGGTACGTGGATGTGCTTTGGTCAAGGAATAGGCTGAGGTGGACATCCGGGCCAGAGTGACTTAGCAGGTTTAGGGCCCAGGCACAAACTCTCATTGTTATATAACCTGTTTGTGTAAACTCATACTTGGCTCCAAGCCACTATTGTTTGAAAAAGGTATAACTGCCCTGCTGACACTGTACGGGCTTGTGCTGTCATGCCCAGGAAGAGAGAGAGAGAGAAAGAGAGAGAGAGAGAATAATGCTATTGACTGCTATAATGGAGAGCCTGTCGCCTTGAAGGCAGGCAGAGGGGCACCAGGAACCCGTTTGTGCCCATAGAGAAAGAGTTAAGCTGCTAATTCTCTAAGGGAGAGTTGGCCTTGTAGGCCAGTCATACAGCTGTGTGTGGGAGCGGCAGGAGCCACAGAGTTAGAGCCAGAGCAGGCTGCTGAGACAGAGGAGAACAGAGTGAGAGAGCTGCTGATGAGAGAGCTGCTGATGAGGAGAACTGCTACAGCCCCTGTGTATTCTTTCAAATCCTCACTGCCAATTCACCCACACTCCTTGGACCACAGCATGGGCTGGAACTTGACACTGGGTCTGATAACATCTTAGTTCTGTAGGGGAGAAGAATCACCATCAAAGTTTCTGCTTTTTTCCACAATGGTAACTGCTCTCTTCTTCCATGCCTGCTGTAGCTGGGAAAATTTTATCATCTCCTGCCTTGTTCTTAGTCTTTCTCCTGAGTCCCAGTGAAGATGTTTGAAGAGTGTTGAGCTGATTCATCCATCCCCTGGTATTTGTGGGTTTCTGTACTCTAAGGCTAACCAATACCCAAACTTTAGCAATTTGTTAAAAATTTAACTTATTGCTTCTTAATCACTTGCATGGTGGTTCTGGCAAATGGGAGACGGTGCTTGCAACCTTCTTCTTCTTGGAAAGCCTTCCTTTTTTAGATTTCAGAATAACAACTTGCCTTGCAAATCAACTCTCTGTTGGCTTCAAAGAGAGTTACGATTTTGTACATCTTGTTTATTCTTTTTGTTAAATGAAGTGCTGCTCTTTACAGCTTTCTATATTCTAATTGTTGGCTCCTTCAACAGAAGAACTTGGCAAATAGTTAAATAACACAAATTTTATACTGATTTCTTCAAATAATTCAGGTAAAAAATCAGTTAATTCCAATAACAGTTTAAATTTTTCATCCAACTTAGGGACTCAGAAGAAAGCCCTTGAAATGTGATTTTGTCCCACGTGAAATATATGATATTATTGCTGTTGGAAATAGTGTTAAAAGGCTTTACATTAAACATAAATGTATTTGGAGTTTTTTGGTTATAACATTACAAAAATTGACAAAGTACATTATATGATTATAAAATACGTTGTTTCTAAAGAAGGAACTTACAGACTAAAGAAGCACATATTAACTTTCGTGAACTTAGAAGTCAATTGCATCAAAAATCATTGAAATTTTTACTTAATCAAAATTGACTTTTAAAGTAACCAAATATTGTAAAATTATGTTTATATCACACAGATTAATTTAACTGTCATTTTTTAAATGAAGGCGATATTAGGAGCAAAAAGAAATGTTAACATTACAGCATGTTATTTATTTATCTGTTAGCTTTATCAGTTGAATACTGTGAATGCCTGAGATGTTGAAGAACTAAATCAGATATCAACAAATGCATCATAAAGTTGCATTACAATTTTAACTAAATAAGTATTTCATTTTTCAAAGGTAGTTGAAAAATCTCTGTAAAATTCAATCAAATGAGCACTAAAATGTTAACATCTGAAGTTTTTATCAAATTGCAGTATTTTTTTAAAAACTGAAAACAGAAAGACGTTGAAACATATTGCTAAAAAAAAAAGAGTGAGTAAACTGAATGAATTAAACCATGAGAGCTGAAAAAGTGTAAAAGTTTCTATTTTGAAATTATGTAACTACATTTTGAAATATTTAGACTTGTGGGAAGAAAATGTTAAGGACCCGCAATTTAGAACTAAATTAATTTATAATTAGCTCCAGAATTTATTGACATTCAATATGCTTATGATTTTGCAGCACCTTGATTTGGTGGATGATTCAAAGAAATCATAGAAACAAATTACTTGTTGAGTTTTGTCCTCTGAAATATTTTTAAAAGAAGAGGAAGTATTTGCTAAAATATCCAAATATAAATTTTTCACATTATTATATTAAAAATAATAAAAGTTAGATTATTCTCCAGTCTGCAGAATTACTATGAA
This sequence comes from Symphalangus syndactylus, assembly GCF_028878055.3. Taxonomy (NCBI): domain Eukaryota; kingdom Metazoa; phylum Chordata; class Mammalia; order Primates; family Hylobatidae; genus Symphalangus; species Symphalangus syndactylus. The sequence goes on along the minus strand of NC_072426.2, from coordinate 106,311,063 downwards.
TTTACTTGGTATTTCAGCATGTGTAGACAGAGTATAATGCCAATTAAAAATATTTTGTTGTTTTAAATAATATTAAAATAGAAAAGTCAATAGAGGTTTCAATATTTTGAAATTAACAAAAATTACAATGTTTAAGTCTATTTCAGGCTATTTCCTTAAAATAGTAAACACATATAAAGGCATCCTTCAAATACACAGCAGTGGCAAAATGTCAGAAAAAAACACGATATAAGAATTTCATTTTAACATGTGAATATATACTGAGTATTCTTATTTTTAAAGTGTTCAGTTAATCAAATTAGAAAGCTATGTCTTGTTTTGTTCATAGTATTTTTAATTTTTTTTTATTTTAGAAAGCATTTTAATTATGGAAGTGGTTTTTAGTAGAACAATTCCATATGTTTGCCAAAATAATAAAACCACTTTTGCAGAGTAAATAAAGATTACAGAAATTATGTAACTTAAATTATTTTTAGCTTCTCATTTCCCTCTCAAAATTTCTAGGTTTGAAAAATTAACTTTACAGTGAATCTACTTATAGTATTACTGGATAGAAAGAATTTATTTTATTATATCACAAGGCAAAACTGTTACAGAAGATACGGGAGAACAGGGTAGCTAAGGATGTGAATGGAATAGAAGGCAGATATGCCTCAATTTTCAGTATCTCTAAAATTACAAAGAATGTGACATAGCCATGGAACCTGTCATGTAGCCCAGCAGGAAGTTTTTTTTTTTGACCAAAATATGGAGTTAAAAGAATTCACATGGTCACTAGTGAATGATTTGGGGGTTTATTTATAATTTTCATAATCATAATCTAGATGTCAAATGTATAATCTTTTATTTTAGATATCTATTAAACATTAATGGACTAGAAAATATTTTGTATATAGCAGGTATAGTTTTAAATCAAATTATCCAGTTAGATGTGTAATTATCATATTTTTATTCATCTTTTTTAAAGGTAAGGAAACAAAGGCTGATGATAGTCAAGTAATTTACCTAACTTTAATAGGTTGTGGAACAAAGTTCATATCTCAGCACTCGCTACCTCCTGGGTCTTTACCATAGTCTCACGCCATCTTTCCACTCATGTGTTTTGTTTTCACTCAGGGATTTCAAGGCAAATGATTTTCTAGGACAGAGTTATTTATATAATTCAACTTGGAGAACATTCCATTTATTTATTATACGTGTATGTGTATTTGCACAAGTGTAATTTGAAGATTTAGAGGCAACCTATTCTGAACAAACAACACAACCTGTTCTGATATAACCTAGACCATGATAAAAGGATAAAAATGAGCCAGATTAGGGAAAAGAAATGGCTTAAAAAAAAGCCAAAAGAAATAATTAATTTAAAAGAAATGTCATAAAAATAATTTTGCTAAAATAAGCACTCATTTGTAAGTTGAAAATTAATTTAATTAAAAGTCATCTATAATGTATAAGCAGAGTTAACATAATCAGTGCTTTAAGTATCTTTATGGATGAAAAAGGGAGTAAGAATATAAGGAAAATATAAATTGAATATTGTTTAATTTTTGTAAATTTTTTTGAAAATAATTTTTTTATCAAAAAGCTTTATTCATAAGGCACTGTTAGATTGTGATTAAACAGATAATCTGAGAGAGGGTTTACAATCTTAGTAAACAGTATATAATATGCCTGCAAGATTATTAAATTAAAAATCTTTGAAAAAAATAATGAATTATCATATGGATATTTTGTAAGACTATTTAACTGCTCTTTAAATTTAAAATTATTGGTAATGAAAGGAGTGTTATGTTCTTCTTTGATAAGTAACCACTAAAGCAGTAAGTAAGGACTTTAATATGTATACTATATTCCCAATGACTTTATTGAAAATGAATCATTTTATTTACAAATTCAAACCTGGATCTTAAAAGGCAGATAATCAGATTCAGCATTGGGCAGACCTATGTGCACCTGTTTTCTACAAAACCACACTATAAAATTTCAACAGTATATTATATTATGGAGTACATTTATTTTTCTCCAAAAATAATCTGCAAAGCATCATCTTAAGAATGCAAAATATAACTCTTGCCAAATGAGCCATGCAGCATATACTGTAGGGTTTGTAAAACATAAAACATTAACTGAAAAGCTTTATAATGAGAGATGACTGCATTTATAGCAAACATCAGTCTACAAAAAATGAGATTTAAGAAATGTGTAGACAGGTGTGATGGCTGACTTGATAAACAGCAGCTGTGATCTGTGCAGTTTCTAAGTAGAAGATTAAAGAAAGAGTTTTCAGTTGTTACATTTCTAGTTTTTAGTCTATACACTAATTTAAATATAGTGATGATTTAACAATATTGTTGAGTCAGCTATTTCTTTATTAGCCATGATAATTGGCTGTAGAAATCACACTAATAAAAGTCATAGAGAATATCCAAAATAAGCCAAAAGTTTCAACCACCTCCCTTAAGAAAGGTTTGCATTTTGCTATAAGAACCATGTAAAATAATGTTAATTAATTATTTGAAACAAAATGCTAATTAATAACAAAGTATACCCAAAATTGAGATCAATAGGGAAAACAAATCTAAAATGTATCAGTCAATAGCTAGCATTTGGGGTGTGTTTATCATATACTAGACACTGAACTAAATGCTTTCGATGGATTACCTCATTTAATTCACAAAACAATACCATGAGGTAAATATTATTACAAACACCAGCAAAGAGACTGAAGCTTAGAATACACGAAAATATACTCAAGGACATATAAATAATGGCCAAGGTTAATCTCTAGGCAGAGTATGATTTCACAGTGCTACACTCTTAACCCCTGCTTTCTGTTGTTCTCTGCGGTTTTTAATATGGGAGAGGAGAGTGGACCACACAAATCAGAGATGCAATGATGACTGTGTTTAATAAGAATGCCAGGCTGGGCTGGGTGCGGTGGCTCACGCCTGTAATCCCATCACTTTGGGAGGCTGAGGTGGGTGGATCACAAGGTTAGGAGTTCAAGACCAGCCTGGCCAATATAGTGAAACCCCATCTCTACTAAAAATACAAAAATTAGCTGGGCATGGTAATGGGTGCCTCTAGTCCCAGCTACTTGGGAGGCTGAAGCAGGAGAATCGATCTCTTGAACCCAGGAGGTGGAGGTTTCACTGAGCCGAGATTGCACTACTGCCCTCCAGCCTGGGCGACAGAGCAAGACTCCGTCTCAAAGAAAGAAAAAAAAAAAAAAAGAATTCCAGGCCGTACCCATGTCTCATTTAGTTATATTGAGGCCAAATTTATTATTTGATCTCATCACATTCTAGACACAGCGCCTTTCAGAAAAACTCTTCCTCCAAAATGTCTCTCCTATGAAATAAAGAATATGTGCTTACATGACTCTGGAATACATACACATATAATTAAATTAGTAAAAATACTACTCCAAAGGTGAGGTAAAATTGGATAGTAATGGTGTGGATAGGGTTTGCAGGTAGGAGGAGAAAACTTTTGCTATGAAAATTAAGGTTCACTTTGTAAAATGAGGATAATAATAGACTAATTTAGAATTTAAAGAATAAAATGAGATTATATATAAAGATTACTTATAAATGAGATGATTTTATAATTTTAGACATTTTTAAGTATTGAAGGTTTTTTTCTACTTCTCAAATATTTCTTTAAAACCTTGACCAAATGAAGCCTTTTTATATTTTATTTTATTTCAGGAAAAAATGCAATCATGGTGATCATTTTAACAAGGACTATCTACAAATAAAAGTTGTTCTTAGAAAACAATGATACAGTGCCTTTTAATTTTCACTGAAGTATTATAAGGATAAATAGAATCATAGAAATAATTTCTGTAAAAATAATACTTATGCATTCAATGAGATATATTTTTATTATATTTTAATTTACTGCGATATTTAAGACAGTATTTTGGTCTTAAAGTCTTAGAGTTAAGGTTAGTACTATATGCACACCTGTGCTCATACAGATGATCCCTGAATTGGACTGTCATGATGTATCAGTTCAAAAGCTATACTATACACGTAAAAATCAAGACAGTAGAAGTGACATTCATCTTATTATTAATTTTATGTTTTAAAAGTACATGTGACTATATCTCAAAAAGTCCATTTATATATGTCTACTTAATTAAGAAAATTTTATTATATCATTGAAGCATTGTGACAATCCAAGTTTGGGTAAATTAAAATATTTAAATTTAAAGACACCTTTGTCAATATATTTAAATATGTTTTCTTCAAATGTTTAGAGATGACATTTAGCTAATACAATCTTAATTGTCAAGAATTCAGTCAAACAAATCAAATCAGAATGAGTTTCTATCTAGAAAGTCACACTTCATTTTTCAATTTAGAAAAACGTGTTAATGCGTGCTTGTGTGGTAACTCTGTTTTCTGATTTCTAATTCTGATAGAAAGGCGAGGCTAGGACCTTGCCATGGGTTGTTGCCTGAATGTAGTAAAGTGCTGGTGCCATCAGTATTTCTTTCTGTTCTCTTTGCATTCTCTCTTGGGACTGTGATGACACCTGAAAGGTGTAATCATCAGGAGATAGAACAGATGAGGTCATTAAATAAAAGCTGTTTTGACTTTCACCACGCTTTACAAAATATCTGCATATAGGAAAAAAATATGCCATTTCATTGCCCTTAATAGTGGTATCTATGAAAGAGAGAGATTAAGGGATATTCCACAATTATATATGTTTTAAATTGTTTAGCAGTTTAGTGCATTCACACCTCAGAAATCTATCCCATAAAAAATTCCTGGGAGGCCGAGGCGGGCGGATCACGAGGTCAGGGGATCGAGACCAGGGTGAAACCCCGTCTCTACTAAAAATACAAAAAAAAAAAAAATTAGCCGGGCGTGGTGGTGGGCACCTGTAGTCCCAGCTACTCGGAGAGGCTGAGGCAGGAGAATGGCGTGAACCCGGGAGGCGGAGCTTGCAATGAGCAGAGATTGCACCACTGCACTCCAGTCTAGGCAACAGAGCAAGACTCCGTCTCAAAAAAAAAAAAAAAAAAAAAAAAAAAAAAAAAAAAAAAAAAAAAAGAAAAAAAAATTCCTAATGAGAGACATGCCTTTTTCTTTCTTTCTTTTCTTTTTTCTCTAAAGTTGGAATGGTTGAGAAGGCATAGAATGGAAAGGAGATGCCCAGTGAACCTTGTCAACAGTTACAGACAGCCTCAGGAAAGTCAGTTTTAGCAAAAGTCTATATGGAAGTCAAAAGACCTGGAAAGTTATTTCTAGGAAACTCTGTGCCTTTGTACCACCCTGAAATTTGTCTATTTCTCAGGAGTGTGTGTATCATAATTTAAAGTAGTTTGCATGATCCTGAGGTAGGAAGCAGAACACTAATCTGGAGGTGGGGCTTGGACGCTGGACCAAACTGAGGACTAGTCAAAAACGGTCTAAGGCAGAATCATCTCCCCATAAGACACTCCTGTCAGTGTGCTATGTCAATTTACCATTACCATGGCAACACCCAGAAGTTACTGCTTCTTCCATGGCAATAACTGGACAACCTGGAAGTTAACACCCTCCTTCTAGAAATTTATGCATAAACCGCCCCTTAATTTGCATGTAATTAAAAGTGGATATAAAAATGAGTGCAGAACTGCCTCAGAGTTGCTCCTCCGAGCACACTGCCTGTAGGGTAACCATGTTCTTCACGAAATTGTAGTGCTGCTGTACACCAGCTCGCCCTTGAATTTTTTCCTAGGTGAAGACAAGAAGCCTCCTGGGCTAGGCCTCAATTTGGGTGCTTGCCTGCCATGAATCAATCCTATACTGACCTCTGAATAATACAAAGTGAAGAATGAAAGTATAAATATACAACTAAGCTCAGTTGATTCACTAGAAGTTTTGTTCTTTAATTCTCTTCAATGTAACTTAGTGCAATGCTGTTCATAATGCAAAAATTGTTTATAATGTTGGGCCAAAAAATCAAGTTTTTAAAAACACTCTTCAATATTAACTCAGTGTTTATTTTATTGCTTTCTGAGAATTGTTAATTTGTTTCAAAATAATTAGATTCAAATGGAATATAAGCTGCAGTTTTCACATGAATTCAAATTATACTTGGCTTCAAGAAGCCAAGCTACATCAATGATAATAGAAGTTTTTCTGGAAAAAATGTACTGTGTCAATACATGAATCTTTGTTTTTTATGAAATCAAAGAAATGAATGTAACTATTTATGTAGAGCTACAAAGAGAGAGATGTGTCATAATTTATAATTGAAGTAGTGTTCACAAATGTATTAAATACCTAGCAAGTAAAAAGTATAAAAAAGTGTTTGAGTGAATAAAAAGGCCTTTGCCCAGTTTATTTTGTGTGTTTTATCTTACACCAAGACAAATTTAAGAACACACGTTATTGTAACCACCATCTTTTTTTGGAGCAAATTTTGAATTGTCAAGAAAAATATAACATGTTTGACATCATAACATCAAGGAAATATGTAAAAGGTATATTCATTATAATTTTCATTTCAACAGAAATCTAGTACAAGCTAACAAAACAATAACAACTACAATAACAATGAAAACATAAACCCCAAGTGTTTGTTTCTAAATGTAGTGTAGTTTATGTTTACCTGGTTTTAATTTATTTTGATGTTATTTTTCTGGTCACTCGTGAAAATATTATAGTAATCACAACATCTAATTTAAAACTGAAATCACTTTTAAATTATTCGTAAAGCATAGTTTTACATTCTTTTGAAAGATAATCAAGTTTTAATGCCACTTGAAATGGCTTCCTGTCCCTTAAGTAATCTCAGTATCTATTGCAACTGTTTCTGACCAACAATAGAAACAGCAAAATGAATGATGTAGTGCTGGTATGATGAAGATGTAGCAGAAAAAAATGGAGATTCTTTCCAACAAGAAAAATATTCATAAACACTACCATGGCTATAGATATTTAATAGATCCAATCTGTGAAATTTTTGAAGATTTTTCTCATAAATAGATTCAAATTATTTTTGCCTACGTGGAATCTGTTGTTTATGTTGAAAGCATCATTGTTTTTTTTCAGTGCAGACAGTTTTCCCACAGAGAGGTGCACAAGATGACCTCTGAATTATGTAAAATACTGTTTTCTCTTAATTGAGTCTATTTAAAATGTGATTTTGGTTGGGAATTATTTGAAGACTTTTTAAATAAAATTAGTTCATCTGAGAATTTTTCATGGAAATTGTTAGGACAATGAAAACTATACAATATATAATACAATAAAGCTAATACTGATTATTTGGTAATCCATTTGTCCAAAGAAAGAATATATTATTTTCTCTAACTTTATAATGGATTAAATCCATTTTGATGCTTTCTTACTTTGCACACATGAGCTAGTGTATGAAGGTTTATTTTAATTTCAAAAGCAAAGTAATATAAATTTTTGGTAGATTATTTTGATTTTAAACATACTTTACATGGGAAAAAGCTATATCTTTTATAGGTTCTTTTCAGTTATATTGATTATTATAGTTTTCATTAGCTCCTCTTTCTTGATTTGCTGTCTTCAAATTTTTCAAATAGTTAAGTGACTTTGGTGAATTAAGTTAAATGAATTTGGCTTCTACTGTAACATAGAAATCTTGCCTGACTTTCTAGCCTGCCTTCCCACTTTCCAAATTTCAGACTCAAGACTAAATCAACTCTTGCCTGGTCAGGGCCTTTCCAAATATCTGACTTGCCAGTACATGTAATCAGGTGAACTAATTCCACAAAATAATATATTTTAAAATAAATTAATATATACTCATATATTATAATCTGTTTTTCTCAAGACCCCTGATTGATATATATAAGCTATAAATATATATAACCTATTAAAATTTAATGTTTAATGTATGAATTAGTATGCATTATAATATTTTTTGTAATTCATGTTATTTATAAATTACTACAAATCACAGGGGAAATACGATGTAGATTCTGTTTTTATACAAAATAGATTCTCCAAATTTAAGGCATTCATTACTTTGCACTGCCCCCACTCGCAGCCTGTTCTATTAGTTTAATTAGCTGCTGGTAGAGAGCAGTCAACACAAACAATTTTCTGCTAATAGGATTAAAGTCTCTATGAGCACCTGTTACCTGTCAGGTATGGCTTTCATCTCATTCTTCAGTGTGAGGTGGGAGCCATTGCAAGAAGACATCGTTTACTATTTTTCTGGACTGTAAATTAACACAAATGTAGGTACAATTTTTTAAACTTGTCCTGAAAGTCTAATCACACACACACACACATTTTATTTATAGCTGTAGGAAATCCTGGATTTCTGTTGTTGTAGCTTAAATTCTGAGTTTGTAAATTTTAACAGTTCATACAAATTAGAGTTAATTTGTGAGTTAATCATATAACATTAGATTGAGATCTTATTTTTTTAAGATATTCACATATGCCAAAAAATCCGTAGAAGAAGCATATTTTTTTCATTTCTACTATAATGTAAAGCATGTACTACACTTGAGAAAAAAATCATAAAAAGCATACTTTTACTGTACTGACTAAATCAATGGTAGTGAAATTTATTCTTAGACTACTTAGAAGAAGCGAAATCCCAATGTTATTCTTTAACTATACATGAAGGTAAACTGAATATAAATTGCTTTTGCAATGGATTTGAAAGCTTTTCTGCAACTATCTTGTCAATTTTATTGGCAGAGAAATGTAGTTAAGGCATTGTGTTCAAAATTTCTCTGTGAGAAAACCACTATTAATGGCAAGAATATTGAAACACTATGTTAGGAGATCTCAGTTTATCTTGTTCCCTTGTTCCCCAGTGCTGTGAATCTTTCTTTCTTTGTTGTTTGTTTACTGCTATCAAAGCTTTATCTTTCTATGGTTTAAAATGATTGTGATGTCCTTCTTTTTATAAGCTTTCAGTTTCTTTATATTATAACAATGCTTTCCTGGGTTTCTTCTAGTTATTTCTAATAAAAATCTAGAATTCTTTTAATTTATATAGGCCAGAAGAAAACCAGTGAGTTTGATAAAATATGTACAAGCATTTTAGCCTTTTTTACAATTATTAAAATGAGAAAAAAGCTGGTTTTTACAAGACTGATTTAAATTGAGACATACAACGAAAAATGTTAATGGTATATACAAGAAAGAAATGGCAAATCACAACTGCTGTAAAAATATTGGGTAAACTTATTTAATCATATGAATAATTCCCATAAAATTAAAAGAACATGAGCAGACATTTCACAGAAAAATTAAATGGCCAATAGAAATTTTAAAAATTGAAATATCTTCATTTTAAATAAAATAATAATAAATATTAAATTATACACTCTGCCTTTCAGGATGGTAGAACTATATATATATATGTGTTAGACCCACAGAGGTTCTTTAAGTAGGGAAAAAGACTCTTAAACATTTCTAATGACAGTGTAAATTGGTTCTATATTCTGATACGCTGACAGTAACACAAAGAGATTTGTGCTACTATCACTAACCTCAATTGTTTTTCTATATAGGTTTATTTCAAAAAATAATTAAAAATTGACATAAAGATTTAGGTATAAGCATGTGTGATACAGAGTTTATTATCTTTAATTCAGTATATACTGAACATGGAATAAGTACCCATCACTTTGTTAGATGCTGTGGACACTGTTACCAACCAAACTAGCATTTTCTCATCCTTGAAGGCTAGAGTCAGGGGCGGAAAACTTGCCTCATAAAAAGCAATTCTGCTTAGCCCCTTCCTTTTGTCTGCTTATCTCCTGAGAAACTTTGGGCAGGTTATATACCCTCTACATATCCTTCAGCATATAAAATATAGATATAATTGCTCCAAAGGTTTGTGGAATAAAATAAGCTAGTGTGGATAAAGTCCTGGAATAATGACTGAAGTACAGAAAATATTTATAAATATTGTTTGTTATTACTATTAGTAGTAGTAGTGAGACTCATTGGATGTGTAGAGAAGTAGTAGCGGTAACACTGCGTTCTACTCTCTGTTCATTCACATTTTAATCATAGAGACACTACTAGAAACATGAGGTATGGAGACTCTTTTACCTTAGTTGCCAATGTCAGACCTTTTTTGAAAATAAAAGAAAATGTGGTATATATACATAATGGAATACTATCTAGTCTCAAAAACAAAGAAAATTCTGTCACTTGGCATTTCTTTCTTGTATATAACATTAACAGTTTTAGTTATATGTCTTATTCAAATTGGTCTTGTTAAAATCAACATTTTAATCATTCTAATAATTTTGAAAAACTACAGAAAGACCAATACTGCTTGATCTCACTTATATGTGGAATCTAAAATAGACAAACTAATAGAAGCAGAGGTAGAATGATGGTTACCAGAGCCTGGAGAAATGTTGGTCAAAATGTACAAAGATTCACTTGCACAGAAAGGATAAGGTTATAATTTTTTGAGATCTATTGAACAGCATGGTGATTACAATTAATAATCACATTTTATATATTTCAGAATTTGTAAGCATACATTTCAAAAATAATAAGTATAAAAGGTGATAGATATGTTAATTAGCTGATTTAATCATTCCACAATAGTCTTACATCAAAATATCATATTGTATCCCATGAACATATGATTGTAAATTAAATATTTAAATAAATAATCAAATTGCCTGCTTGAAAATTTGTCTTTTTTTTCTATTGTAAGTTAAATACTTTCAAAATACTTGAAATATTATCTCCATTATTGGTTGCTGTCTTGAGTCTAAACACCATCTTCCATGTATCTACATTGTTGAAACAAAATTTTTCCACCTTTATTTTCTTTTTTCTTGCTTTTCTCTGTTGTGCATTCATTTGCTAACTCAGTGCCTTACACAATTGTTGGGGAATAAAAAGTGGTTAGAACAATCTTGTCACATACTGAGCACTATAAGCATATTTTCAGCTATTAGTATATAAAAAACTCCCCACTAGCAGTAATGTGCCATTTGCACTAATTAAAATATAAACTCTAATCCACACTTTTGGTTTTCAGACTGGCATGTAAGGAGCACTTATTAACTGTGGTGAACTCAGAAGTCAATTGCATTCACAATAATTCAAATGTTTACTTAATCAGAATAGACTTTTTAAGTTACCAAATATTTTAAAATTATATAAAATTATGTAAGGAGTTTGGCAGTCTTCACTTCAATCTAACAATAAGAGAAATTCCCAAAACACTGAAAAACCAACTACTCTTCTAAGAGCCATCAGAGAATGGAGATCAGAGGATGAACTACTGCCTTTCAAATTTGAGAGATAGGCCAGGTGCGGTGGCTCACGCCTGTAATCCCAGCACTTTGGGAGGCCAAGGTGGGAGGATCACAAGTTCAGGAGATCAAGACCAGCCTGGCTAACACGGTGAAATCCCGTCTCTACTAAAAAAATACAAAAAATTAGCCAGGCGTGGTAGCGGGCACCTGTAGTTCCAGCTACTGGGGGGACTGAGGCAGGAGAATGGCGTGAACCCAGGAGGCGGAGCTTGCAGTGAGCCAAGGTCGTGTCACTACTCTCCAGCCTGGGCGACAGAGCAAGACTCGGTCTCAAAAACAAAAAAAAACAAAAAAAAACAAAAAAAATTATTCGGAGAAAAGATGCAAAGCACTGAAATGTGTCACCCTAGATTTATATATTGAAGTCTTATCTCCTGATGTGACTGTATTTGGAGATGGAGTCCTTAGAAAGCAAATAATTCAGCTTAAATGAGGTCATAAGAATGCTATTCTAATCTAAAGAAGAAGAAGTCTCTCTCTGCAGTGTTCACTCAAAGGAAAGGTCATATGAGGACAAAGCAGACATATGCAAGTTAGATAGAGAGAATTCACCAGGAACTGAAACCATCCAGAACCATAATGTTGGATTTTTTAGCCTCAAAAACTGTAAGAAAGTAAATTTTACATCTGAATTATTTTTTAATGGCAGCTCAAGCCGACTAATTCATAATTTGTTATTGAGAAATGGGATGCTTCTATAAGAAGTCCCTAAGATGTGGAAGTGGCTTTGGAATTGGTTGATGAGTAGAAGTTGGAAGGGTTTTAAGGTGCGTGCTAGACAAAGCCTAAAGACTATTGATGGAAAAAATGGATATTAAGGGCAATTCTAGTGGGAGTTCAGGAAGAAAATAGAGAACTATACAGAAAGCCTTGATAGTCTTAGAGAATACATATATCATTAAAAACAATGTTGATAGAAATATAAATGTTAAACGCAATTCTAGAGAGGTCTCAAATGATAATGAGGAACACATTGTTAGAAACTGGATTAAAGGCTAGTCTTGTTATAAAGTGGCAAATAACTTGACTGAATTGTGCTCTAGTATTTTGTGGAAGGCGGAACCTGTGCACAATTAAACTGGACATTTAGCTGCAGGGATTTCTAAGCAGATTGTTGAATGTGTGACCTTGCTTCTCCTTTCTGCTTATAGTAAAATGCAAGAGGATAGAGATAAATTGAAAAAAATTGTTAAGGAAAAAGGAACCAGAGCTTGAAGATTTGGAAAATTCTTAGCCTATTTATACTGCAAAGAAAATTATGATAAAACATGTTCTCAAGATAATGCTAAAGGTGTGGCTGAAAAACCATTTGATAAGGAGATTAGTACAGGTATGAACCATGGATCTAATCAACCTTCTAAGCAGAGGCCAGAAATGGACATGCAATTATAGCAGCAGAGATATAGCCAGTTTGTTTCAAAGAATACAAAGACAAGATGAGACAAGGTAAAGAAAGGCTTTGGGGATGAAATTAAGGAAGACTTAATATACTTCTAATATTACACAGAAAAGGAAAATAGAATTATTTGGCTCTAATGAGGCACCAATATTCAAGAGAAGAGGAGAATAATCCTAAAGGTGATTCAGAAATCATTAGGGCTGCCCCCCGAATTTAAAAGAAAGAGGCTATCACCTCTGTTTCAATAGGCAAGACTGCCTCCACTGGAGCCTTAGGAGTAGGAAGGACCCACTGTCACATTTGTGGGGGTAAGGCTTTTAATAGGGCCATAGGGGTGACACTTCTGCAGCAGTGGGCCTGGAAGGCAGATCCTTAGACCAAAGAACGTTATTTTCTGGCCTTAAGATGTAATAGAATTTGCTTTACTGGGCTTTGGACTTGCTTAAACCCTGTCACCCCTTCCTTCTTTTCTATTACTCTCTTTTTGAATCAGAATGTCAACCTATGCCTGTCCCGCCATTATTTTGATTGTTTGTTGGTTTTTTGAGTCAGGGTCTTGCTCTATTGCCCAGGCTGGAGGGAAGTGGTGCAATCACAGCTCACTTCAGCCTCAACCTCCCATTGCCAGGTACAAGAGATCCTACCGCCTCAGTTCCCCAAGTAGCTGGGACTGCAGACATGAGCCACCATGTCTAGCCTGTATTTTAGAAGCATAGAGCTTGTTTCATATCATCGATTCACAGCTGGAGATAAATTTTGCATCAGGACGAATCATAAGTTGAGCCTCATCCATACTAATTTAGATGACATTTGGATGAGAATTTCGACTTCAGAAACTAGAGTTGATGCTGAAATGAATTAAGACTTTTAAGGATGTTGGAATGGAATGGATGTATTTCGCATGCAATAAAAACATGCATTTTGTCCTGGTGCGGTGGCTCATGCCTGTAATTCCAGCACTTCACGAGGTCAGGAGATCGAGACCATCCTGGCTAACATGGTGAAACCCTGTCTCTCCTAAAAATACAAAAAAAAATTAGCCAGGTATGGTGGTGGGCACCTGTAGTCCCAGCTACTGAGGAGGCTGAGGCAGGAGAATGGTGTGAACCCAGGAGGCAGAGCTTGCAGTGAACAGAGATCACGCCACTGCACTCCAGCCTGGGTGACAGAGCAAGACTCCATCTCAAAAAACAAAAAACAAATAAAAACAAAAACAAAAACAAAAAACATGCATTTTGTAAGGTTATGGGAGGCATACTATGGGTTGAATTGTTTCTCCTCAAATTCATAGATGAAGCCCTATATCTAAATGTGACTTAATTGGGAGATAGGGTCTGCTATGGTTTGAATATTTGTTTCCGTCCCAATACTTATATTGAAATTTAGTCCCCAGTGTAACATTATTGAGAGGTAGAGTCTATAAGAGGTAATTGGATCATCAGGCTCTGTCCTCATAAAAGGAATTAATATGTTCTTAGATTAATGAGTTAATAAGTGAATGGATTATCACAAGAGTGGGACTTGATGGCTTTATAAGAAGAGTAAAAGAGACCTGAGCTAACAAGTTCAGCTCCCTGGCCATGTGATGTCATGTGTCACCACTCTGCACAGAGTACCCACCACCAAGAAGACTGTCACCAGATGCGGCCCCTTCACTTTGAACTTCTCAGCCTCTATAACTATAAGAAATGGGTTGCTTTAAAAAAAAATTACCCAGTTTAATATATTCTGTGATTAGCAACAGAAAACAGACTAAAACAGTGTATTCAGGAAGTTATTCAGGTTAAATAAGTTCACAAATATGGGATACTGATCCAATATGTCTGTCTGTATGTGCTCAGAGGAAAGGCCCTGTGAGCAGAAACCTACCCTACAAGCCAGGAAAATAATGTTTACTAGAAACCAAGCCCTATTGTAGCTTTGATTTTGGACTTTCCAGCTTCCAGAGCAGTGGAAAAATAAATTTCTGTTGTTTAAGCCACACAGTCTGTGGTATTTTGTCATGACAGCCTGAGCAGTCTAATACAGAACGAAAATAATGTAGGTAAGAAACTCAGATCTACATAAAGAAAGAAAGAGCACTGGAGAAAGAATACATAGCAGTAAAATAAAACTTGTATTTTTTTATTCTTACTGTACCAGATAACTGTTTTTTTTTCAAAATAATAATGCCAACAATGTATTTGATTTGTATGTTTGTATGTGTGTACACAGTTATGTATAAGTGAAATTCATGACAGCAATGATACAAAGGATAGAAGGGAAGAATTGGGATTATGTTGTTATTACAATTACTTGCAGCATTTGTGAAGCAGGATAGTGTTATTTGAAAGTGGGCTTGGATTAGGTGTAAATGTATATTGCAAAAGCTAGGGCAAATGCTGAGAAGTTTTAGTAAAAAGTGTAACCGAAATACTAAGAAAGGAGAAAATGGAATCTAAAAAACAGAAACAAATATAATAGATATTAATTCAACTATATCAATAATCATATTACATGTCAGTGATCTTAATACACCAATTAAAAGTCAAAGATGATCGGAGTGGGTCAATAAACAAGACCAAACTATATGTTGTCCACAAGAAATTTACATTAAATATAAAGGCACATGGAGTAGAAATATTAACTCTAGACTGAGCAGACTTCAAATCAAGGAAAATTATCAGGGACAATGGGCATTGCATAATGACAAAAGGATCAAATATCTAAGAAAAAATGGAAATCTTTAATATGTATGTGGCCAAAAGAGTCAAATAAGTGAGGCGAAAACTGATAAAACTGCAAGGAGAAATAGATGAATCCCCAGGATTTAAAAATTGGCAAAGACCTTGATGAACACCTCGTCAAAGAAGACCCATGACAAACAAGCAAATGAAATGATGCTCCACATCATATGTTATCAGAGAATTGGAAATTAAAACAATAAAATATCACTATATACCTATTAGAATGGGCAAAATCGAGAACACTAACAACACCAAATGCTGCCAAGGATGTCCAGCAACAGGAATTCTCATTCATTGCTGGGGAAATGCTAAATCGTATAGCCACTTTGGAAGACAGTTTGGCAGTTTCTTACAAAAGTAATCATCCTTATGCCATATAATCCAGCAATCACTTGCTTAATTATTTATAGGAGTTGATAACTTAGGTCCAGACAAATATCTGCATGTGGATGTTTATAACAGTTTCATTTGTAGTTGAAAAAAAATTAAAGCAACTAACTAAATAACTAACTAAATAAATAAATGGTGGTTTAACCAGACAATGGAATATTATTCAGTGCTAAAACTAAATGAGCTATCAAACATGAAATGATATGGAGGAACTTTATGTTACCAAGTGAAAGGAGTCAATCTGAAAAAGCTACATACTTATTGATGCCAACTCTGACATTCTGAAAAAGGCAAAAGTATGGTAACAGTAAAAGAATCAGTGGTTTCTGAGGTACAGTGAAAAGCAGAGATAAATAGGCAGTTCACGGAGAAATTTTAGAGCAGTGAAACTACTTTATATGATACTATCACAGTGACTACATTTTATTATACATTTTTCAAAATCCATAGGATGTACAATACTGAGAGTGAGTCTTTATATGAACTGTGAACTTTAGGTGATAGTGATGCTTCAATGTAGGCTTATTGATTATAGTAAATCTCTACTCTGGTGTGGGATGTTCACAGTGGGGGAAGCTATGCCTAATATAGAGCAGGGAGTATACGGAAAACCTCTGCAGCTTCTGCTCAATTTTTAATGTGTGAACCTAAAACTACTCTAAAAATAAAGATTTTAAAAAATCTATTCTCTAACTCTATTATAAATCAGATTTTACTGATGATAATTTTTTTTCTGATTTTCTTTTCCCAGGTACATGTGGACTGATTCCTTTTGTTTCTTGCTTGTATATCTAATTTGCTTTGTTTGGTTTATAAAGTGAGGCTAGTTATCTAAGAGTCCATCCTTGAGATCTGTATGTAGATCCTAAATGCTGCATATTTGTAGGGCTCTAGCCACAAGATAAAGCTTATTTTTGAAGACACTGGGCTTAGTGTGGTGCAGAGTACAGGAATACTATATAGGCTGGCAGTAGGAGTAAAGAAAGCCATAATTCTTCAAGTAGGCAGCTAGGTAAGCATTTGGTCTGAGACACTTTTTTCTCCACAGATGGATCTTAATTAAGGTCCACCACTGAAGGGGAGACTAAAAATTATCTTCAGTTTTATCAAATGTAATAATATCTCTATAAAGGTCATATTTTATCTCCATTTATTTCTAAGTGAAAATTCCTCAAATCCCTACTAGTTCTTGATTTATTAGAGTCATTAAACCATTGACTAATCTATATATCTTCTATAATCAGATGATTTTATTCAAATTATATATAGAGTCGTTTTTGCTGAACAACTGTTAGAGCTGTTTATGTAATCAAATATATATAGTTTATGATTTCCAGCTTCTATACCATTTTTAGCCAGTCCTTCCTCATTTCTTAATATATACGGTGATTTCTCAAATTACTTTACATTTTATTTACTTACATTTATATTTCAGTTTTTACACTTTAAATATTGATTTATTTGTAAATAATTCAAGGGCAGGGCAGTTTCTCTTAATTGATAACTACCTCATACATATGTACTAAGGCCTTCTCAGAGCTATTAAACAAATTCTAATTGGGAGACTCTTAGATTGGAGTAGCTCGGGCACTTCATTCCTTTATGAACAAACTAAAAATCAATGTAAACAGTAAATTGAAACTAGTAACCAAACCAATCAGAAACCACCAACTGACCTCTAAATAGGAACTTTTCACTTAAACCAATCAAAATTATTTTCTTTGTTTTGTTTCTACAAATATTTTAGAAAAGTTTTTCCTCTTGCCCCTTTAAATGAAGTGTTAGCCATTTGCCCTGATTAATCAGTCAAGGTGTTGCCCCAATTCATGAATCACTGAATGCTCAGATAAACTCTTCAAAATTTAAGTGTGCTTAAGTTTTTTTTTTATCAGAGCTGTATTATCAAATTATTTTTCAATTTGTAAGGTTCTTCTTTTTTAAAGCTAAGACAATTTATCTACATGACAATGTTTCCAATGTAAAGTGCCAAGCTTAGAATGTTTCGTGATATTCTGCAGAGCAGGATTCAATCAGTTTTGAATAATCGATAAAGCATTTCAACAAACTAGGATTCAAAAAAGAGCGTATGCATATTTTAATGTGCAGAAATGCTATTTAATGAATACAAAACAGAGTGCAGTCAGGGTAGGGGGTAGTTCTATTTCACTGGGAAAGCAGTTTTAACGGATGACCATGTCAATAATGTTCTTATTAAGTAGACCTTTATAGGCTCTGAAAATTTATGGTGCTCTACTGGATCATTTTGTAATTAGTATAGACTCTGTTGTTGTTTCAGTTTTGTTTTTCTTCATGTGTTAGAGAATTTTTAAATATTGGAAAATTGAGTTTAACTTTCAGGATAATAGTGTTAGCTCAATGGATCTGTTCGCAAGTAAAATGAACAAAGCTGTCAAAAACTATTAAAAACAAACACAAAAAAGCAAACAAAAAACAACCATTTTAAGTCTCTGGCAATTGCCCTAAGTGCATAGCAAATGATCTAATGTCAGTAATAACAGTGAGAGTCTGTGACTTTCCAGCCACGACCCACTCCATTCTTTTCCGTGCTTCCTGCCCCACCTGTAGCTCAGCTTGATGGGAGTTTTATTCAGAATGGGAATGTTTGAAGAGATTAAAAAAAAAAAAAGTCAATGCTTTTTGATCATGCTCCAATCAAGTCTTACTGTATATCTCCAAAGGAGTAGGCAACCAGCATTTCCCACATCCCTACAACCAAAAGTTGAAGAAGTTAAATTTTTGGGAAGTGCAGCTAAGAAGCATGAGCTTCCTTTCTCCACCCAGCTCTTACCCAGTTGAGAGAGGCTGTACTCCAAATGTGGCAGGCCCAGAATACTGGAGCCTTGACTTCCCTCATCCTCAGTCACTCATAAGGTAGGGACAGCATATCTGGAGAGGAAGAGAAAGGAAATCTAAGACGAACAGAGGCTACCTCCAGGCCCAGATCCCAAATTAGTGGCTAAGACAGTTTGCCAGGTGAAAAGCAATTCATAAAATAAAAAAGCTCTGAAGGTCTTCAAAGGACTGATTTTATTTAATCAATATAAAAAAGTGGAAGCCTAAGGACTCTCTTGAAAACAGTAAGTCCTTTTAATTACAAGCAATGCATTAAACCGTAGGCCAAGTATTTCACCAGAAAAACCCGGGAAAGAGAGAGCTTAGAAGAGTCCTTCTGGAGTCAGACTGGCCTTTAAAAACTGCCCTTGTTGGACAAGACTACTGATCTATTTTTTGTTAAGAAAAATTAAATAGTCCTCAGTAATTAGTAAAGTACAAAGACGTGTAAAACCAAGGAAAACAGACAACTTACCAGAAAAATAAGAGGAAAAGAAACGCAAAGATTGCCATGCTAAAGTGATTGGCATCACAGAGTGGCCATATGAGACCCCAACACTGCACTGTCAAAGAAGGAGCATCAAAGTCTTTATACTGAGAGGGAAATAGACTTCACTGAAATAGCCCATTAAGTGACAAAACAAATAAGCAAGCAAACAACAAAACAAGCCCCAGAGAGTGGGAGAGGAAAATTAGTATGTAGGGTTGCTACAATATGTTATCTAAAATGTTCCATTTTCAAAAATTAAAAGACATGTTAAGAATCATCAACAAGTGACCTACCACAGGGAAAAAATAATAATAATACAGGCAACAGAAAATGCCAAGTTAGAGGAATCAGTTATTAGATTAACAAAGACTTCTAAGTAGCCATTACAAATATGTTCAAATTGGAACATAATCAAATGGAAATTCTTGAGTGAAAAGTACACTAACTGACATAAGAAAATTATGAGTTAAGCTTAACAATAGATTGAAACTGAGAGAAGAAAGCATAGGAGAATTGGGAGGTAGATCAACTGAGATGACATAATCAGAAGAGTAGAGAGAAAATAGAATAAAGAAAAATAAACAAAGCCTCAGGTCAATGTAGAACATCTTCAAGTGTACCAACAGTGTATAATCGGACTACCAGAGGAGAGAAAATAAAGAAAAGATTAAAAGTAAATATTAGAATAAATAATGGCTAGTGAGAAACATTAATTTACATAGCCAACATTAACTTAAATATCCACATCATTAATTCACGTATCTACCCAATTACATACAATTGAAGGTATAACATTAATTTGTATACACAATTATTGAGGTGGCTCTGGCAATTTCTTAAAGTAAGACAACAATAAAGTTTGCCACATCTAGTGACTTTTCCTTTCATGAAAGATTTCTCTGTAGCATTTGATGCTGTTTGATAGCATTTTACCCACATTAGAACTTCTTTCAAAATTAGAGTTCATTCTCTCAAACTCTGGCACTGCTTTATCAACTAAGCTTATGCAATATTTAAATCCTTTGTTGTGATTTCAACAATGTTTACAGCATGTTCACTCGGAATAGATTTCATCTGAGGAAACCTCTTTCTTTGCTCATCCCTAGGAAGCAACTGCTCATCTGTTAAAGTTTTATCACAAGATTGCAGCAATTTAGTCACATCTTCAAGCTACTCTTGTAATTCTAGTTCTCTTGCCTTTTCTGCCACATCTGCAGTTACTTCCTGCACTGATGTCTTGAACCTCTTAAAATCATCCATGAGGATTGCAATCAACTTCTAAACTCTTGTTTCTTTTGATATTTTGACTTCTTCCCATGAATCAAAATGTTCTTAATGGCATTGAGACTGGTGAATTCTTTCCAGAATGCTTTCAATTTACTTTGTCCAGATCCATCAAAGAACTCACTATTTATGGCAACTGTAGCTTTACAAAATATATTTTTTAAATAATAAAACTTGGGTCAAAATTACTCCTCAATCCATGGACTGCAGACTGGATGTTGTGTTAGCAGGCATGAAAACAGCATTAATCTCCTCTATATCTGTATTAGAACTTTTGGGTGACCAGGTGCATTGTCAAAGAGCAGTAATATTTTGAAGGGAGTCTTTTCTTTCTGAGCAGTCTCAACAGGAGGCTCAAAATATTCAGTAAACAGGCTGTAAATAGGTGTGCTGTCATCCAGGCTTTGTTGTTCCATCTCTAGAACACAGAAGAATAGATTTAGCATAAGTTTTATGAATCCTAGGATTTTCAGACTGTTAAATGAGCATTGACTTTAATTTAAGGTCATCAACTGCATTAGCTCCCTAAAAAGACAGCCTACTCTTTGAAGCTTTGAAACCAAGCACTATTTTCTCCTCTCTAGCTATGAAAATTTTGGATAACATCTTCCACCAATAAAAAGGCTGTTTTGTCTACATGAATATCTGTTGTTTAGTGTAGCCACTTTCATCAATGATCTTAGCTATATCTTCTGGATGACTTGCTGCAGCTTCTCCCAGCGCTTTCTGCTTCACTTTGCACTTTTATGTTATGGAGATAGTTTCTTTCTTTAAATCTCACAAACCAATCTCTGCTAGCATCAAATATTTCTTCTCCAGCTTCATCACCTTTCTCAGGCTTCAGGGAATGTTGTAGCTGGTTTGATCTTCTATCCAGACCACTGAAGCTTTTTCCATACCAGAAATAAAGCTGTTTTACTTTCTTATCATTTGCGTGTTCACCAGATTAGCACAGTTAATTTCCTCTAAGGATTTTTCCTTCGCATTTACAACTTGCTAACTGTTTGCCACAAGCGACCCAGCTTTCAGCCTATCTCAGCTTTTGACATGCATTCTCATTAAGCTTAATTCTTTCTAGCTTTTGATTTAAAGTGATAGACATGTGACTCTTTCTTCTACTTGAACATTTAAAGATCATTGTAGAGTTATTAATTAGCCTAACTTCAATATTGTTGTGCCTCAGAAAATAGGGATGGCCAAGGAGAGGGAAAGAGATCAAGGAAATGACTAGTCAGTGTAGCTGTCAGAAAACACACATTTATTAAGTTTGCTGTCTTATATGGGCATGATGTTTGGTTCCCCAATTTTGGATCAGTATCCAATGATTTCTGTATATGTGACTGTATTTTTATTTTATTTCTTGAGTGTACACATAGGAGTGAAATGACTGATTCATAGGGTAGATGTATGTTTCATTCTAATAGAAATTTCAAGTTTTCAGTGGAGAGGGCTTGTATATCTTTCATTAAATTTATTCATAAGCATTTTATATTCTGTGATGCTATGAACTTTTTTTTTTTGAGACAAGGTCTCACTCTGTCACCCAGACTAGAATGCAGTGGCACAATATCGGCTCACTGCAACCTCTGCCTCTCAGGCTCAAGTGATTCTCCTGCCTCAGCCTCCCAAGTAGCTGGGATTACAGTCATGTGCCACCATGCAGGGCTAATTTTTGTATTTTTACTAGAGACGGGTTTTGCCATGTTGGCCAGGCTGGTCTCAAACTCCTGACCTCAAATGATCCACCCACCTTGGCCTCCCAAAGTGGCCATGAAAGTTTTTAGTTCATTTTCAAATGCTTTATGTTTGGTTGTAGATTATAATTGATTTTTCTATATTCACCACATAGCCTGTGTAAATACACAATGTTTTTATTACTTATTGTATAACTGTAGATATTTTAGGATTTTCTACATACACCATTATAAACAGACCCTAGAAACAGTTTTTAGAAATGGATATTTAAACTACTAAATACTCAGAGATTTTAAAATGTTTGTTACTAGTTTCTAGTTTACTTTTGATGTGGTCATAGAACGTATTCTCTATGATTTTCATGCATTAGATTTTATTAAAATTTATTTTATTGACAGGCATAAGGTCCATTATATAAACACTCCATTTGCACTTTAAAATAATTTTCATTTTATAATTTGGGGGTATGTATGGTGTTATATGAATGTCAAGTTGTATGAATGTCAAGTTGTCTGCCATTTTAAGTAGAGTAGCTATGAACTGAATCGTGTTTCCTAAAATTCATACAATTAGGGAAGGGTAGATATATGGAAAATTGGTGAAGGGTGAGGTTCAATCAGAGGAAGGTGTGAAAAGTGGAAGAGAGGTACTCAGTCCAGTCCATTTCCTAACAATTAATTTGAGTTATTGAAATACCCAATATTGCTGTCTTTTATGTCCTTATGATGCAGGATTCTTCTCAGTCCCTCTGCCAGTCAGGGACCTCTGTGGCTGGTGATGTCTCCCCCCTCAGGATTTGCTCAGTCCCGGGCCTGCTGCAGGAAGTGCTCCCTCCACTTGGCCTGATGGGCCATGTCTGGCTTGTGCACTAGCCTGGATCTTGCACTTGCTGCAGGATCCACACTCAGCCAGTAGATGGGCCTGGCATTCCCCAGCCTGCCTTTGCTACAGCTGTACCTGCATTCAGCAGTTCCTGAGTTCTTGTTCAGTGTCCAAGAAGAATGAGGTTACACTGACAATCAAGGGGTGAGGAGGGCAGAGAAGAATGTTATTGAGTGATGAAATAACTCTCAGCAGAGAGGGTACATGAGAGTGATCCTGTACCTAAAGTCAGGCGGTTTCCCTCCCAGTGTGGCTGGGTCCAGAGCTTTTATGGGCTCAGAATTAGGTAGTGTGTGCTGATTGGTTTGTGAGTATGCAAAAAAAAAAAAAAAAAAGGCTAAAACCAAGGCATCACTCAACGTTGGGCACAGCAGTGTAAAAAAACAATTAGGAAAGGGTAGGTATATGGAAAATTGGTCAAGGGTGAGGATCAATCAGATGAAAGTGCACAAAACTGGAAGAGAGGTACTCAATACAGTCCATTTCCTAACAATTAATTTGAGTTTACTGAAATACCCATCTATGACTATGAATTTGTCTATTAATCCTTTAGTTTTGAAAAGTTTTGCTTTAAATGTCTGAAGCTCTCTTTTTAGGTAAATGCACTTTGAAGATTATAGCTCTTACTGATGAATTAATCTTTTATCAATCACTATGAAATATATTTATGTCTGACAACTTTGTTCTTGTCTTGAAGTCAACTTTATCTGATTGACATAGTAAGAAAACTTTATGCTTGTTATATTCATGATATATATTCTTCCATTGTTTTAATTTCAATTAATTGGTTCATTGTATTTAAAGTATCTTATGTTGAAAATATAGAGTTAGTTCTTATTTCTTTATTCAATTTGATAATCTCTGACATTTTAAATAGAGTAGCTATGAACTGAATTGTGTTTCCTAAAATTCATACTTTGAAGGCCTAGCCACTCATATGATTGTATTTGGAGATGAGGCCTTTGAGAGGCAATTAGTGTTAAATGAGGTTTTGAGGCCTTTGTTGTGAAATTAGTGGCTTTATAACAAGAGGCAGAGAGAGATCGTGTTCTCTTTGTCATGTGAGGATATAACTGGAAGGCATCTGTCTGCAAACCAGGATGAGGTCATTCAACTAGGAACTGAACTTATCAGCACCTTGAACTTAGACTTCCTTGCCTCCAAAATTGTGAGAAATAAATGTTTTTTAAGCTACCTAAATTTCATTATTTTGTTGTAGCCTGAGCTGACTAATGGAAGACTTTAGTATATTAGTGAGTCATTTGGTATGTTTGGGTGTATACATTATCTCATTATTTCTATTCTGTTAGTCTCATTTTTATGTTTTTTTTTCCTTTATTTCTTCTTTCCTACCTTCTTCTGGTTTAATAGAATTTTAAAAATATTATTCTATTTTATTTCTTCATTGGCTTTTAAACTGTTTCATTTTATTATATACCAATTTTCTTTAAGAATTATACTTATCAAGTGTAATCAGAATTAATACTCTAGTTTTTCCTCATAATATACAATACAGTAACAACAGTATACTTCTATTTCCTCTCCTTTATATGCTCTTAATTTTAGTCATATAATTTACTTTTAAATAAGTTTTAAATCTCACAATACAATGTTATAATTTTGGCTTTTAATAATCTGGTTGTCTTTTACTGAAATAAAGAAGAAAAAATAGATATACATATTTAAATTTCATATATATATATATAAAACTTTTGGTATAATTTTCCATTAGTCTAAATATTTCCCATTTAAATCACTTGCAGTGAAATTCATCTGGCAAGAAATTCACTCATATTTTGTGTATTTAAAAATGCTTCCTTTTTAAATAATATTTTCTCTGGCTATAAAATATTCGATTTGATTTTTTTCTTTTTCACCACTTTGAAAACATAATTTATTGCCTTATAGTATGCTCTATTTCTAAATAGAAGGCAGTCATCCCTTTTATCAGATAATTTTGTTTGTTTCTGGAATCATTAATTGCTCTCAGTTTGAGACAATGGAACATGGTTTATGATACCTGGAGTATAATTTTTTTCTCCTCCTTTATTTCACTTTATCCTAGATCAGTCTGGTTGGAGTTTGTATGAAAGAGAGCAGTGTTTTCAAATTGTAGTTTGCTTCCCAGCTGCTATTTGTGCAGTCTACACTGGTGAGAGTTTAATTAGGAATCTATGAATGTCCAGTGTTGTAGCTTGAAATTGACTTTTTGCCCCTCAAAACTGATTCTTAGTTAAACCTGGTCTTCAGACTGCAATCTGTCATTAGGAAATCAGAGTCAGAAACAAGGCAATATCTAGTCCTATCATTCTTAGTTCTGTGTCTACAGCTTCATTCTGTGGAGGAATAAAATAGATCTGAAGTGTTTTCCATGATTATAACATTCAAACCAAATCACTAGCTCTCTCAATTTCAATACCATTTAAGAGACTACTAGAAACTTCCCTAGTATGTAAAAGATTAATTTAAAATATAGTTTAAATATGATCAGTAG
The DNA here is from genome assembly GCF_028878055.3 of Symphalangus syndactylus. NCBI lineage: Eukaryota > Metazoa > Chordata > Mammalia > Primates > Hylobatidae > Symphalangus > Symphalangus syndactylus. Next base: position 106,285,560 of record NC_072426.2, on the reverse strand, counting down.
CAAAGTTGAAATCAATGTTTAACAGAGGATATGCATTTTTTTCCATTTAAATTTTTGGAGACACATCTTATAATTTGTTTTATAAATTTTTAATTCAACTTCTTACTTGAGATAATTTTAGATATATTGAAAATTGAGATAAGTAATTCAGAGGGACGCCATTACATTTTCCCCAATGGTAGCATCTTGCAAAAGAATCATACAATATCACAACCAGAATAATGGCATTGACAGGATACAAAATGATTCTATCACTACGGTGATCTCTCATTTTCTTCTTCTCTTCCATTCTCATTTCACCTTCATCCCTGGAAACTACTAATCACTTTTCTACAACTACAATTTCACCATTTTCAGACTTTTATATAAATAAACTGTTACATATAATTAGTCTTGAAATGTAATCTTTTATACATTTTTTTCACCCAACGTAATTTTCTGATGATTTATTCAGATTCTTGTATATTGCAATAGTTTGGGTTTTGTGGTTATTGAGTATATAGGCGCCATTGTCATTATCCATTCGTTCATTGATAGATATCTTGATTTTTGCCAGTTTTGGCCTATTATAAAAAATATCTGCTATAAATTTTACATACAGATTTTTTGTCTTTAATTTCTCTAGAATAAATGCCTAGAATTTTATGGTAGTTGCGTGGTTAGTACAATATTTTAAGAGACTACTGAATTGTTTTCAGAGTGCCTGTAACTATTGCACATTCCCATTGGAATTTTCACTGGTAAAATTAATCCAGTTTCTCCACATTCTCACAAGCATGTGGTGCCCTCACTTTCTTTTTATTTTGGCCATTATGATAGTTATGTAGTGATGCCGTGTTGTGGTTTTAGTGTGCATTTTCCTAATGTCTGGTTATGCTGAACATCTTTTCATGTGCTTTTTGTCATCTGCATATATTCTTCAGCAAAATGTTTATCTATGTATTTTATGCAAGTTCTAGTTAGATTATTTTTTACTATTGAATATTGAGAGCTCTATATATTCTACATATTAGTCTTTGTTGGGTATATGCTTTACAAATATTTTCTTTCACTGTTTTGTTTGTGTTTTCATGTTGTTAATGTGGTCTTTTGCTGGGAAAATGTTTGACTTTGATAAATTTAATTATATCACATTTTTCTTTTATGGATCATAATTTTGATGTAAAGTATAAAACAATCTTTGCCTGGCTCTAGATCCTGAAGATTTTTTCTACTTTTATTTCTAAAATTTTTATAGTTTTATGATTTACATTGAAATATGTAATCTATTTTGGGTTAAATTCTGTGTATTTTGTATACATTTTTAAAATTTTGTATATAGTGTGAGAGGCTTAAATTGAAGTTTATTTTTTAGCTTATGAATACCAATTATTCTAGTTCTGTTTGTTGAAAGGCTATGTTTCATCATTTCATTGCTTTGCACCTTTTCAAAAAGCATTTGATCAAATTTGTTTTAGTCAGCGTCTAAGTTGTCTGTTCTGTTCTATTGATTTACGTGTCTATCCCTCTTCCAATATCACAAAGTATTTAAAACTGTAGCTATAAAATTAGTCTTGAAATCTGGTAGACTAGTTATTTTCAATCATTCTTCTTTTTAGAATTTGTTTTGGCAATTTTTGTTTGTTTATCTGTTCTTGAAAATATTAGAACAATTATCTCTACAACTACAAAACATCTTGCTGGCATTCAATATGAATTTTGTTAAAACTGTATGCATTTGAGGAGAATTTACACCTGTATTATATTGAAAATTTCAACTTAAGAACACAGTGTATCTACACATTTATTTGTGTCTTCTTTAATTTTATTTTCATCAGTGATATGTATATAACGTGCAGCATAAAAGTCCCGTATACGTTTTGTGACATTTACACCTAAGTATTTTTTCTTTCAGTGATTGAACAATATTGTATTTTATTCTAGTTTCCACATATTTATTTTAGTATATAGAAATGGAATCAATTTTTGGTTTTGATTTTTTTATACTATAAATTTGCTGAACTGAATAGTTCTAGAAGTTTTTACTCAGTCTTTCACCATTAAGTATAATGTTAGTTGTAGGTTGTTACAGACAATATTTTATAAATTTGAGGATGAGTCCATTGAATGCCTATTTTTTCTTTAGACATTTTCGCACACATAGGTGTTAAGTTTCATCAGTTTTTTTCTATATTGATTGGTATAATTGTGTGCTTTTTCTTCTCTAGCTTGTTAATATGGTGGATTATATTGTTTGATTTTTTGAAACAGTGAATCAGCCTTGCATCCTTAGAAGAAACTTCACTTTGTCAGGGTGAACAATTATTTTATATAGTGCTTAATTCTATTTACTTCTATTTTGCTAAGGATATTTGTATTTACATTCATAAGGGATGTTGAAATCTAGCTCTCTTTTTTTCATGTAAGACTATTTTCTTGTCGGGTTTTAGTATAAAAGTAATGCTAGCATCATAAAATAAAGTGGAAAACGTTTTCTCTTCAGTAGTTTTCTCAAAGAGATAGTGTAGAATTGGTATAAATTATTCTTTAAATATTTATTCATAATCTTCAGTGAAACCATATAGGCCTGGGGATTTCTCTTTTGAAATGTTTTAATTAAAGACTCAATTTGTGAAAGTGGTAAGATTACTCATAGTATCCATTTTCTAGGGCAAGTTGTGGTAGTCTGTGTTCAGAGAATGGCTCTATTTTGTCTATTTTGTCTAGTTTATGAGTAAGAAGTTGTCTGTAATGTTCCCACATTCTGGTCGTGTATGCAAGGTATGCATTAATATCCTGTTTCATTGTGATAGTGGTAATGTGTCTTTCTTATTTTCTGAGTCTTCCTAGAGTTTTTTCAGTTTTATTAATCTTCCAAAAATATAGCTGTTTGTTTCATTATCTCATATTTTTTTCAATTTCAGTGGTTTCTACAATTATTTTTTATTAGTTTCTATCCTCTGCTTTATTTGAGTTTATTTTTCTTCCTTTGTGCTAGACTTTTGAAGTGGTAGCTTCAATTGTTGACTTAATTCTTCTTTAATATAGACATTTATTGCTATATATTTTTAAATGAACACTTTTGAAAGCTGTTTTACAAATTTAATCTGTTGTATTTTCATTTTTGTTTAGTTCAATGGATCTTTTTTTTATATTCCTGAAACTTTCTCTTTGATCCAAGGTTATCTTAGATGTGTGGTATTTTGTTTGTTTGTTTCTGTGTATGTTTGGATTTTTTCTTGTTATCTGTGATAACAATCTTCTTTGTTTCCATTGTTGTTGGAGAACACATGATACATAATTTTTTTATTTTTTACACTTTTAAGATTTGTTTTATGGCCTAGGATATGGTCTATCTTGTATGTGTTTCATAAGCACTTGAAAAGAATATATGTTTGCGTGTTGTTTGGAATATTTTGTAAATGTCAATGAGTGTTTTGTAAATATCAATTAGAGCCTCTTTTTGTGATAGTGGTGTTGCATCCTATATTCTTGCAGACTTTCTATCTAGTTTTTCTATCAATTGTTCAGAGAAGGGTGTTAAAGTTTGCTATTATAATGTTTATTATCCATTTATTCTTTCAGTTCTATCAGTTTTTGCTTCACATATATTACAGTGGTTTTGTTTAATGGCTATTTACTTAGGATTGCCATGTTGACCTCATAAATTTATGATTTTTATTATTATATTTTATGCATTTCTGTCTCTGGTAATTTTATTTGCTCTAAATCTACTTTGATATTAATATAGCCACTTTGGTTTTTCTTCCTCAATGTTTAATACACATATTTTATCACTTTAAATTCAACCTAAGTATATCATTATATTTGATGTGAACTATGTGTTGACAGCATATATTGGGTCATATTTGTTCATCAACTTTGACAATACAATCATGTGCCACATAGCGATGTTTTAGTTAACTATAACTGTGTAGATGACAGTGATGACATATGATTTAAAGGGGGATGGAAAATTTCTAACACCTAATAGACATTGCAGCATAGTAGTGCAATGCATTACTCACATGTTTTTGTTGATGTTGGTATAAACGAACCTTCCATATTGCCAGTTGTATCAAAATATAGCATACAGTATTACATACAGTGCATAATACTTGAGAATTATAATAATGATTGTTACTAGCTTATGTATTTACTATATTATACTTTTAATTGTTATTTTAGCATGTTCTTACTCTATGTATGAAAAAAGCTAGGTGTAAAGCAGCCTCAGGCAGGTCCTTCAGGAGATATTCCAGAAGAAAGCGTTGTTATCATCGGAAATAAACAACAGCTCCGTACATGTTATTTCCTCTGAATTCTTTCCAGTGGAACAAGTTGTGGAGGTGGAAGACAGTGATATTGATGATCCTGCCCTGGGTAGGCTTAGGCTAGTGTGTGTTTGTGTCTTTGTTTTTAACAAAAACTTAAAACAATTAAAAATTATAAAAACAGAAAAAAAGTTTATGGAATGATAATATAAATTAAGAAAATATTTTTGTACAGCTGTACAATGTGTTTGTGTTTTATGCTGTGTTATTACAAAAGAGTCAAAATTAAAAAAATAAAGTTTATAAAGTAAAAAGCTTACTATAACCTGAGATTAACATATTATTAAATAAAAACATTTATGAATTTAGCATAACCTAAAAGTATAGTTTTTATAAAGTCTACAGTGTACAGTAATGTCCTAGGCTTTCACCTTCACTCACCACTCACTGACTCACTCAGAACAACTTCAAGAACTGCAAGCTCTATTCATGGTACATGTCCTGTATAAGTATACTATTTTTTACTTTTTATGCAGTATTTTCACTGTACATTTCTATGTTTAGATATATTTAGATATGCAAATACCACTGTGTTGTAATTGCCTACAGTATTCAGTTCAGTAGTATTCTGTACAGGTTTGAGGCTGAGGAGCAATAAACTGTACCATATAGCATAGATGTGTACCATCTAGGTTTGTGTAAATGTACTCTATCATGTTCACATAACAACAAAACCTCTTAACTATGCATTTTTTTGAATATATCCCTGTCATTAAGCAATGTTTGGCTGTATTTTTCTTTAACCAACATATAGATAATTTATTTTTAATACAATTATAGATATGTGAGGGCTTGTGTTGGCCGTATTTTTTTTTTGTTCTCTGTTATCTCTGTTTTTATCTGTTTTGATTTTTAGTGCTTTCCTGAGAATTACTTCAACACTTTTAGAGTTTTTAAAAATACATATAAGATGGTTATATTTAAAGTGTATCTCTTTGTATACCTATTTTTATGGTTGCTATAGGTATTACTAGAATGAAACAGACAGGGTTATAGTTTTTGCTTCAACTATGAAACAAAATTGAGAAAACTCAAGAAAAGGAAAGCTTGTTATATTTACTGCTATACATGGTATATGTACCAATATAAAGATGCAAGATTTTACCTGGTTGAGGTGGACTGAGTCAACTAACAGTGCACTACTCTTCTTGATTGAGAGATTCTATCTCTGATCATAATCATGAAGTATTTGATATCGTCTCCATTCCTTTCCACTCAGAGAGACAGAAATCTGAGTAAATGTTTCTGATTTAGCAGACTCATTCTTTCATATGAGTTAATCCAAGTTTTCTTTGTGGAGGGGAGGATTATGAAGCTCATTTTTTTAATGATACCTACTTCATTTTTATTCTAATCTTTACAAATGATACAGTGATATTTCAATTTTTCTTATGCAGTTTATTATCTATTTTCCAGCTAAGCAATTTGTTGGGCAAATAAAATAATTATTATTTGTTAGCTACAAATTAATTTCTTAAAATTTTTATGCATTATATCCTGAGCCTGTGTAAATAGAAAAAGTAGAATTTGCAGAAAAAATTGACAAAAGAAAGGCTTTTAGTGGATCAAGAATATATGGGGCTGTACCCCTTTTTTTAGTGTGTGAGTTTTGATGTCTTTCATCTTGAGAGTTGGGTCAGTCTCAACTACTCAATTCCATTCAGCTGCCTTTATACTTGTGTTATTAGATTTTTTAACCACTGTAATATAGACTGATGGTTTTTGGATATAGGCAATTGTAACAAAGAATTTTAACTTTAATAGGTCAATATAGTTAATGATGATTTTGTCTACAGGTACATGCTTATTCTTATGCATGTGTGCAAACATTTCTATTGAATCAGGGGTAAGATTTTCTCTTAAGAAAAGCTGCGAACTTAGCTCAGATGTCTATCTTACCTAACTGGAGAAGACTCAAGGACTTCAGCAAGGAAAACTCCATGTGAGAGACTGAGAGGTCCTTATAAAATGTGAATTGGCTGCAGATATACAACATTTTCTAAGAAAGCCTGGCCAAAGCATTGATTTTATTGAAGTAAAGCAGACTTGCTTTCATACAGTTTACTAGCTATTGAAGGGGGGAAAACTATTATTGAAAGTTTTTACTACAAAAGAACACAAGACAATTTTAGGATAGCTAGAATTGTTCTATATCTTGTTTGTGGTCATAGTTATGCAAATATATGTTTGTCAAAACTCCTACAGCTGGCAGAATAGCAAGCTTCTGACTTTTTTTCCCACCCACAGATGCACCAAATAAATATCTATTTATAAATCAATTTCTTCTGAGAAAAAGTCAGAGACCAGTCAGGAGACTTCTATCCAACAGGCAACTGAAAAAATACCCACAGGTAAAAGAAGCCAAGTTGTACTAAGGCATGGACCCCACCCTGGGAACTTCATCGTACAATTGAGAAAGGAATCTCCAACACCAAGTTTTTCTCTCTGAAAAGAAGGATGTGGACATCACATATGGTGCCCTTATCCCAAGTTTTCCCCTGGTTTGACTCAATTTGTGGAAGTGGAAGGAATTAGATACACGTGTCCCTCCAGACCACAGGGAATAAAGCAGGAGTTTTATATAGTTATAAAAGTAGTTACAGGGACTGCATCAGCTTGGAAGCAGTGAAGAAAGTGATCTTTAAAAAACATGGCCCTCTGTTTCCCCCTAGAAGAAGTGTACAAAACACCCTCCAGCAGCTGTCAGGTGTCTTGGCAACTAACTAGGTCTGTAGAGTGAAGGAAACGGTCAATTATTAACCCATTAGCAGTCTGGAAGGAGTTTGCAACCCCAGCAAGTGCCCCGATTCTTGCAACACCTAAGGGATTGCCACCACAAATCTCCTAGCTCTGGAAGCATGAATGATTGGTAAATGCATGTCTCTACACCATAGGAATAAAACCAGTGGCTTTTACAGTTACAGAAACTCTTTAAGGGACTCTCTATTCCCTTGGGAGTGATGTGAGAAGGGGCCTTAAAAACACGGCCCAGGTTGAGTGCGTGGCTCATGCCTGTAATCCCTGCACTTTGGGAGGCCAAGGTGGGCTGATCACCTGAGGTCAGTAGTTCGAGACCAGCCTGGCCAACGTGGTGAAATCCCATGTCTACTAAAAATACAAAAATTAGCTGGGCCTGTTGGCGAGTGTCTATAATCCCAGCTACTTGGGAGGCTGAGGCAGGAGAATGGCTTGAACCCAGGATGCAGAGGTTGCAGTGGGCCAAGATCATGCCACTGCACTCCAGCCTGGGTGACAGAGCAAGATTCCTTCTCAAAAGTAAAAAACAAAAACAAACAACAAAAAACATGGCCCACTGTTGACCTCCAGAATGGGTTAACAAAATGCATCTTAAGCAGCCAACTAGTGGTCTGACTTCTAAATAACTTGCATTAGAGAGAAATTCTACCCACATCTAGAGCCCCACCTTCTATACCATCCACATAAGAGACTACATTATAAATCTCTTAGCTCTGGGAGGAAGAGGGACTGGCATGCATGTGTCTGCCTTGATTCTAGAACAAAAGAAAATGTTTTAAACCATTGTCTAAACACTTACAGGAGTTACACTCCCTTGGAACTGTACAGAAAAGAGGCAGGAATATGCAGCTCTCAATTTCTCTGTGGAAATGACTTATAATACACACTGTCTGTGGATACTTGATGGCCTGGTCTCTAATGAAAATGCATCAGGGAGTTAAATGGGGAACAAAAACAATAGCCCTTCAGTAGTCTGAGCTAGACATTGGCACTTCACAGAACCTCCCACTGGCTCATCCCAGACATAAATCCAGGCCTATCTAGTCTTTCTAGAATAAGTTTTGCCATGTGGTGAGCACCATAACTTTCATAGCTTCCGCCTACGGAGCTATATCCTTAATGACATAGCTCTACAACTAAACTGGCCTTTGCAATTCTATGTGAACTGAGACCACAGAAAACAAACAGGTGGATATATAATGGGCCTACTCTCAGTAGCTACCCTTCCAGAATTAGAAAGTGCAGTCTGAAAGTGAGTATAGGCATTTGCTACAGATCCACTCTCTGACTTTGCCTAGAGAAAATTGAAGATAAACACCTGTACCTAGCCTCACTGTGAAGATAGAAAGAATTGGAATTAACATTCAACACTCCAACCTTTCTAGCTACATCTAAAGAGCCTAGCTCCTAGCATATTACATCGGGGTAGTGACAAGATGTGTTATATTCTAAGCTGCAAGGGGGCACTAAAATCAGAGATAACAGTCACAACAATTAGAGAGACACCTTAAACATTTTGGGAGACAGATTGGTAAAAGCCTTCTTTTACACAGTCCAGAATAACAAGACAGATGTTGACATGTTTTGACTGTGTCCCCACCCAAATCTCATTCTGAACTGTAGCTCCAACAATCACCATGTGTTGTGGGAGGGACCAAGGGAGAGGTAATTAAATCATAGGGGTGGGTCTTTCCCATGCTATTCTTGTGATAGTGAAGAAGTCTCACAAGATCTGACGGTTTGGAAACAAGAGTTCCCCTGCACAAACTCTTTGTCTTTGACTGCCACCATCCGTGTAAGATGTGACTTGCTCCTCCTTGCCTTCTACCATGATTGTGAGGCCTCCCCAGCTATGTGCAGCTATGAGTCCATTAAACCTCTTTTTCTCTGTAAATTACCCAGCCTCAAGTATGCCTTTTTCAGCAGTATGAAGACTGACTAATACAGAGGTATAAATATCTTTAATGCACAGAAAACAACAGGGAATCAATAAAATTATTGAAAAAGGAGAATATATTTCAATCAAAATATCAAGGTAAATCTCCAGAAATCCACCTGAATAAAGTAGAATTTTTTAATTGACTCTGTACGTAATGCAAAATTATCATTGTAAAGATGCTAAACATTGCAAGAACAAACTGAGAATTACAGCAAAGATAAAGCATTTTAAAATGACTATAGCCAAACTGTAAAATTCAATAGAGGAGTTTAACAACACCGTAGATTAAGAAGAAGAAAAGATTAGTGAACCTGAAAATAGATTACTGGAAATCATCCAATCTTATGAGCTAAAAGGAAAAGAATTTAAAAAAAGAATAAAGGTAGATTAAGAGACTTATGGGACACTATCAAGCAGAATAAGTTACACATATTTTATGTTTTGGGGAAAATAAAAAGAAACAGAAAATATATCCAAAGAATATTGGCAGGAAACTTTCCAAGTTTGGGAAACGAATTACAAAGCTAGATGTGGAAAGCCCAAAGAACACCAAAGACAATGAACCCAAAGAGACTCACAACACAACACATCATAGTCAAGTTTCAAAAGTGAAAGACAAAAAGAGAGAGAGTTAAAATTAGAAAGGAAAGAGCAAATTGTCAAGGTTAAGGAAAACCTCCTAGGAATACCAGTGAACTTTTCAGCAGAAACCTGAAATTGAAAAAAAATACACCTCAAGACACTAGAAAAGCAAGAACAATTCAAATGCAAAAATATTATAAGAAAAGAAAAACTAAAGATCAGATGATAAATAAATTGGGACTAAAACACTACAAATTGTCAATAAAAGTTGTGTTTTTTAAGGTAAAATCAACAAACCTTTAGCTATACTATGAAAAAAAGAGAAGACTCAATAAATAAAATCACAGGCAAGAAGGAGGCAGTACAACTGATACTAAAAAAATACAAAGAATCATTAGAGATTATTACGGAGAGCTATATGCCAACCTGTTGGAAAACCTTAAAGAAACTGATAAGTTTCTGGATGCATGCAACCTATCAAGATTGAACCACAAAACATAGAAAACCTGAAGAGACTAATAATGAGTAATGAAATTAAATCAGGAATAAAAATATCTCCCAACAAAGAAACGCCCAGGACCATATGACTTTACTACTGAATTCTACCAAACATTTAAAGAACTAGTTAGTACCAATTCTTCTCAATTTATTCCAAAAAAACTGAAGGGGAGGAAATTCCTTCAAGCTTATTCTATGAGACCGGCATTATCTGATACCCAAATTAGACAAGAACACAACAAAAACTACAAGACAATATCTCTGATGAACACAGATGTAAAAATCCTCAACAAAATGCCAGCAAAGCGAATCCAACAGCTCATTAAAAAGATAGCACACCATGATCAAGTGGGATTTATCCCAAGAATGCAAGAGTAATTCAACATATGACAATCAATAAATGTAATTCATCACATCAACAAATTAAAGGACAAAAATCACATGATATCTCAATAGAGTCAGAGAAATCATTTGAGAAAATTTGTCATTTCTTCATGATAAAAACTGTCAACAAATTTTGTATAGAGGCAACACATCTCAATACCTTATATGAAGGACTCACAGCTAACATTACACAGAATGGAAAAATGTTGAAGTTGACATCCTGAAATCCTTTTTTTAAAGTCTGGAACAGGAAAAGAATGTCCCTTTTTACCACATTTATTCAGCATAGTATTTAAAGTCCTCACCAGAGAAATTAGGCAAAGGAAAGAGAGTATTCAAATTGACCAAAAAGAAGTTAAATTGTCCCTGTCTGCAGAGGACATGATTCTATATTTAGAAAAAGCTAAAGACCCCACGAGAAAAAAAACAGTCAGGATTAACAAATGAATTCATTAAGGTTGCAGAATACAAAATCAACATACATAACTTAGCAGCACTTCTATTAAAAGTAATGGCAACAACTACAATTACTTTTGCACCAATGTAATACGTGCCCATAGTTAACAATCTGAAAATAAAAAAAAACAGAAAGCAATCCCATTTACAACAGCTACAAAAAATGAAATACTTAAAAATAAATTTTTCCAAAGAGGTGAAAGTTTTTTTCAATGAAAACCATAAAACATTGATGAAAGAAGTTGAAGAGGACACAAAAAAGTAAAGATATCCCATGTTTATGAATTAGAATAATTTATATTGTTAAAATGTTTATACTTCTCAAAGGGATATACAGATTCAATTTAAAAAGTATCAAAATATCAATGACATTCATAACAGAAATAGGAAAACCAATCCTAAAATTTGTATGGTACCACAAAAAAATTCCCAAATGTCCAAAGCAATCCTGAGCAAAAAGAACAAAGCTGGAGGCATTACACTACCTAACCTCAAGATATACTCCAAAGGTATAGTAAACAAAACAGCATGATATTATTAAAAACAGAAACATTGACCAATGGAACAAAACAGAGAACCCAGAAATGAATTCACATATTAGCAGCCACCTATTTTTGACAGAGATGCCAGGAATATATATTTGAGAAAAATAGCCTTTTCAATAAATGGGACCAGAGAAATTAGATATCCATATGCAGAAGTATGAAACTAGACCCCAAACTTTAACCATATAAAATATCAGCTAAAAAATATTAAAGACTACAATGTAACACGAAAAGCTATGAAACAACTAGTATCAAACATAGGAAAAATGATTCAGGACATTTGTCTTGGCAAAGATTTTTTGGCAAGACCTCAAAAGCACAAGCAACACAAGTAAAATTAGCTAAATGGGATTATATCAAACCAAAAAGGTCCTGCATGGCAAAAGAAACAGTTAACCAAGTCAAGAGACAACCTGCAGAATGGGAGAAAATATTTGCAAACCATACATCTGGTAAGTGGTTAATTTCAAAAATATGTAAGGAACTCAAAAAATAAATTAAAAATGGCTAAAGTACTTGAATACACATTTATCAAAATAAGATATGCAAATGGCCAACAGGTATATAAAAATGCTCAATATCACTAATTATGAAGGAAATGCAAACTAAAACGACAATATTATCTCATCCCAGTTAAAATGGCTATTATCGAAAAGGCAAAAACATAACAAATGCTGACATGGATGTGGAGAAAGGGGAACTCTTATGCACTGTTATATACTGTTGGAAATACAAATTAGTATAGCCAGTATGGAAAACAGTGTGGAGTTTCCTTAAAACACTAAATATGATCCAGTCATTACTGAATATATATCCGAACTTAGAGAAAAACAGTTATGTCAAAAAAATCTCTGTACTCTCACGTTAATTGAAGCACTTCACAACAACCAAGATAAGGAATAAACTTAAATGTTCATCAATAGACGAATGGCTAAAGAAAATGCGGTATAGATACACAATAGAACATTATTCAACCTTTGAAACCACAAGTGAAATTATGTTACTTGAAGCAACATGGATGAGCCTAGAGGACATAACGGTGAGTGAAATATGCCAAGAACAGAAAGACAAATACATGTTCTCACCCATTTGTGAGAGTTTAAAAAGTAGATTGCATAGAATAAGTAGAATAATGGTTACTAACATATAGGGGGGTAGAAGGAAGGAGAGTATTGGTGGAAGGTGGTTATTGAGCACAAAATTAGTTAGATAGGCGGAGTAAGTTCGAGGGTTCTCTACCACAGTAGGATGACTATAGTTAATACTAGTTTATTGTGTATTTCAAAATAGCTAGAAAAGAATCTTTTGAATGTTTTCAACATAGAAATATTAAATATTCCTCTGACAGATATTCCAGGTATCCTGAGTTGATCATTATACATTCTATACATGTATGAAAATATCACATGTATCCTATGTATATGTACAATTATTATATGTCAATTACTTTTAAAAGTTCATGCAACTGTCCAGAAATTTTACTCTATGTAAATTACACCTGAACAAGTCATACCAAATCATGGGTTCCTGAAATACCTGGCATCAAAATAATACGAAGCCTACAAAATATTATACCATTTAACTAGAAGATAATCATGACTCTAGCTGCTTAACGAGTCCTAATATGTCCCTGATGTTGTAACATCATCAAGAACCATTTGGCCAACTCTAGAAGTATAAGATTTTGGGTAGTATAAATTTTAGCCTCAATTTTATCAAAATTTATCTGACAGCTACTTTGTTTCAAGTATTTTAATATTTTTCTGGATATTTGGGAACAAGTAGAGTTTATTGAATGTTTAGATATCTCTTCATTATTTATAATTTAATATTTGAGACATTAATAAAATTTATACAGTTAAATTTTATAATTGTAATTTATTTGGTGATTCTTTGATAGATCACATTTAAAAATGTGACTATAAATCATTTGTTACCAGTCTTGAGAACAGAATACACTTGTGATGAATTTAATCTCTATAATGGTCAAATAATAGGTGAGGGAACACTGGATTGGAATAAGGTTATAAACACTTTTAATTTAATGCTACTTCCTATACTATCTACACTTAATTAAGAAGCATATTTTACATGTGCAACATTGCAGCATTTACAAAAATCACAATACATTGTCACCCCAAAATAAATACAAAACGTAAATAATTAGCATATTGCATATGCTTATCATAAGCCAATGTTTTACATAAACAATAAAAATGGCTCTGAAAACTATTTTTTGTTTTTTCTTTGAGACAGAGTCTCACTCTGTCGCCCAGGCTGGAGTGTAGTGATGTGATCTCGGCTCACTGCAACCTTCACCTCCCAGGTTCAAGAGATTCTCCTACCTCAGCCTCCTGAGTAGCTGAGACTGTAGAAGCGTGCCAACAGCCCTGCTAATTTTTGTATTTTTAGTAGAAACGGGGTTTCACCATGTTGGTCAGGCTGGTCTCGAACTCTTGAGCTCATGATCTGCCCGCCTTGGCCTCCCAAAGTGCTGGGATTACAAGCATGAGCCACCATGCCCGGCCTGAAAATTTTTTTAAAAGAATAACAAATAAAAGAAAAGTAACTCTTGTCTTAAAGAGAGTATCAAAATTGGCATTCTATATGCCATGGAGAGGGAAACAAAGAGTGAAAAACATGTAACACATCTAAGAGACACAGAAAACCTGCATTTAGAAAAACATTTCTAGCCTACTTGTAGTTAAGATTAATAAAAAACAGATGAACTGAGATACTGTTCAAAAATGAGAAAAATAATGACATAAAAAGAATGAGGCATATTGATAAAAATTTAAGTTGAACTGAATGAAATAATAAAAGAGGAGGATTAATAAATAAGTATAAAATCATTATTCTCCCAATCCAACCTTACAACTACTTAAGGTAAAGAGATAAAAAGAGAAAAATAGATATATTTATATTTCTAAATCTATCTATTACATATCTACTTGCCTATCTATAATTAAGAATGGAAAACAGCCATAACTGAAGCTATGGAATAAAATTACATAGAGGAATGGGACATGTAAATGAATCTCATGAATTTCAAATCTGAGAAGATATAGATTAGATTGTAGTAAAATATAATATGGAAATTTAAACAAAAAGTAGATTTTGAATCAATCAATACTAGAGAAGTGTATTAAATTATACAGGGGGAATACACTGTAATAGCTAAATTCTTTCTACACTTAAATGATAAATATTCCATTGATATTTATAATATCCTAAACCAAAGAAAAATATGTAAAAATTTACTATAAAGCTACATTAGTTATGGCAATGAGGTTTTCACCTAGAAGAAAAGATATCAATGAATAAAACACAAAGGAATGTCAGGAATAGGCAGGCATATATACATCGCATTCATTTCTAACAGAAATATCAAGGTAGCTCAATAGCAAAATGACTTTTTATCAAATAAACCTGATATAACTGCATAAATATATTGAAAAGTAAATGTCAAGTCCTGTATTAGAGACTCATAAATGTAGATTTGAAATGACCATAGAATTAAATATAAAAACAAAGCTATAAAGCAACTAGAAGAAAGCATAATAAAACATCTTTGCAAACTCTGAGTAAACAATGTTTTTATAGAAAACACAAAAGTCGCTACATATAAAAGAAAAAAAGGTAAACATTACAGAACCAGACTAAAAGCACCTTTCAAAATATTCCACCACAAAAATTAACAGGTAAGCTATAGTTTGGGAAAGTATTCACACCACGTACATCTGTCAAAAGTCTTTTGCCCAGAATACATAGAGAACACTTACATAAATACAATAAAAGAAAAAATGGCTAAAAGACTTAGATATTTCACAAAAAAGTGTATAAAATCCAATAAGTACAAGAAAACATTCTTAGCACCATTGGTCATCATAAATATATTAATTTTAATCACAAAGACATCTCATTTTATATTTTCCAGAATGGCTAAATTGAAACAACAAATGAAACAACAAACCGTGACAGCACCAAATGTTGACAAAAATGTGTGTGAACGCAAACCCTCACACCCTGCTGGCAGATAAGTATAATCAGTCAATGACTTTGAAGTAGTGTTAGTCTTACTTTTAAAAGTTAAACACAGAGTTACTGTATAATATATGAAGTACACTGCTAGGTATTTACTCAAGAGAAATAAAAGTATGTGTCCATAAAATGTCAGTACAAAAATGTTTCTACAGTTTATTCATAACCACCAAAAACTCACACCAACCCTAAAGGCCATCAAATAGAGAGCTGATAGGTAAATAATTTCATACTAAGTACAATGAGATTCTGTTCAGTAATAAACAAAAAATAAAATATTGATACAACCACAGTATGAAGCTCAAAAACATGTTGACTTAAGAAGCTTAAGAAAAGTGTACACAGTGTGTGGTATACTATTTATTTGAAATTCAAGAAGAGAAAAAAATAACATAAGAATGTGCAATATTAATCTCTAATAACAGAAATCAGAACAGTTGTAGCCATATACAAGATGGGAAAGATAAGAAGTCACGATTAAATTCTGGGTGATGAAAATATTTTATATAGTGATTAGGATGGTCAGTATATGGGTAACCACTTATCAAAACTCATTGAATAAGAACTTCACATCTTTGAATTTTGCTATAAATAAATGTGCCTTAATTAAAAGCAAATACTTTTAACTCAGTAATCTAATGCCTGGAAAGTTATAGAAAAAAATTAAAAAGGAATTATGTGCAAGAGTATTTATCACATTATTTGTAATCAGGAACCCCTGGTAATAAAGTAAATGCTTCTCAGTAAGAAATGGTCAAATAAATCATTCTATAATGAATTATGTCTCTAATGAGAAATCAAGCCTGAACTCTATTAAGAGTTTTCTAATGAAATGTTTGTGGCAAAACCACCATATATATATATCTGAGAGTGAGATATCTACCCATATATATAGAGAGATACATATATCTATCCATACGTGTAGATAGATAGATCTAGATATATAATATATAGATAGATCTATATCTATCTATCTATCTAGATCTATCTATCTATCTATGTAATCTATCTATCTATCTGGATAGAGAAAGAGAGAAGAAAATTTCCATGAAAAGTTTGGATGCAAGACTTTATTCCAGTGAACAGTTTGCAAACTGAGGAGACATAACCTTCAGTGTAGAATGTAGAATGATGTGTTGCAGAGAACAAAGGGAAGATTCAAGAGAACAAAGGGAAGATTCAAGTTTTACAGCAAATTTCGAACCCAGGTTCCTAATCTGGTCAATTTTTGCAAATGAAGGATTGAAAATGGCTTATTTTTATTGGTTAGTGCAGTTGAGTTCTGATTGGTCAACTTAGATAAACCCTAACTGGTTGATACAGCCAAACCATGATCAGTTAACACTTTCAAGCCCTGATTGGTTGATTGCCAAGCCAAAACTAGAAGTTTCTGTCAATTTTTTTTCTTTTCCAAATGGGAAGGGGAAGGTTGTGTTTTCTGGCTGCTGTTTACCTTGGCACTTGCAACAGGTACTGGATTGGTTTGATTGGAGAAAAGTCAGTCCTGTGATGCTTTTACATCTTTCTGAGAGCACAAAGTACATACATGACTGCTCCTTCACTCAGTTATGACCACCTGGTTCTGTTTTAAGTCTGAGAACCACAGTTAGCCATGGGGAGTCCATTTTGTCTCTCCCTCTCTCTCTTTCCTCTCTCTCTGTATATATATATATATATATATATATGAATGTAACATGCCAAATCTCAATTTGTTCTTTACTAACTAGTTTGTTGCTATGACCTCATACAATGTTTGAAATACAATGTGAACTATAACACTGTGCATATATCAATGGCTACCAAATCCAACAATTTGCTAAATGTCACAAAAGATACTGGCTCTGTCAGGTCTAGAACATTAGAACAAAGAGCTTTGTCTTTCTAGCTTTTACTGTAAAGGATATTTTCCCAATTAAAATTATGAAACCCTATGCATTTGTTTCAAGGTACATTTTAGAATTTGTGTACTTTCAAACTATTTAAATATGCAACTAAAATACTTTATTAGTGATTAATTTTACATAAGTTTACTTATACATTCATGAAATTACTCAAATCATATAAGAATAGCATTGCTTGTAACTTTAAAAATATCATGGAAACATAATAAAAGCACCTTAGGTAAACTGTTTATAATCTTAACATTTTTATTGAAGCCCAATACAACTTAAGTAAATTGAATAATTTAAAAATGTAAAACACAATTGCATAGAGAATAATGTGCATTATTTACTGAGTTTCCCAGTATTTATAATATTATAGCTAAATATTAGAGATAAAAGATAAAAGACAAGTTGCCAAGTAGAAAACTTGAAATCGGGGAGAAAAGAATAATAAGTCCCATGATAACATAGAGAAGACAAGAAAATAGCAATCTGGTTTAGTGATGGGAGATTTCATTTTCTCCACAAAAACTGTAAAACTTTTGAGAGGTGTAGGACAATAAAATACAAAATTATGGATGAAATAAAGAATTATTGACCTTCTGTGTCAGAAATCCTAATAGGAATGGTCCTATCCAATCTCAGAGAAAATGTGCAGTTAGTAGATTAGAAACAGCAAAGCTGCTTGCTTCAAGTGACCTCGTGATTAAATTCAATATAAGTTAGAACAGTGACCTAAATGCTATATCAAACTATAGTTCGAATTCTCAAAGGCATATTTTGAAAGCCTAAGAAAAGGAATGGGGAAAGTGGTCTGGGAAATAATAAAGCTAAAGTAGCAAGAATATAGGAATTACAAAAGAGAAAGAAAAACAGAATATGGGCAAAGTAACTTCACAGGATAGCCACTTTTAATATCTTTTTCTTTAAGGTGAATGAAGTATTCCTCTGCTTTTTTTTTTCAATGATTTATTGTCTTAGTGGTCATCACATATTAATGTCAGCAATAATTAAATTTCATATTAAAGCAAGCTGGATGCTTCCTTCCCTGAAGAATGAGTACAGGTTAGCAATAATTCTTATTGGATCATAAAGCTCTTCCTTAGAAAATGGAACAAAGAAATTATTCCCTAAAGCCTATCCAAAGGAAAAACCTCACAAGTTTTATTAAGTTGTTAAATAAAACAGCAGGCAGAATTGGGAAACTCAGCAAATGAAATAAAGAAATTTTAAAATGTGGAAAATTAACTTTTTATTGAAGGTAAAATTACATTATAATGTGCAGGGATGCCCGACTTAACCAGTACCTGGCCAATCAAGTATCTATCAAATAGCTGGTGTTGCCATAAAACTAGGAGTCCTAAGTCGAAGTTAGGAAGGCTGTACTGACTTCTCTGGAGTCCCCTAAATTAGAATTTTATTAGTTTTTTAAATAAAATATTAATGCAAGAGATATAGGCTCATAAAATTACATAATCTAATTCATCAAGAATCAAATTATAAGGAACCTATAGTTAGAGTGAGGATGTCATTTTAACAATACAAATCAGCTAAACTAACAATGAAATTCACCTGATTATTCATTATTTCCTAAGAACTACTAAAAAAAGTCTTTTTACTCTGGCTGACCATAATTATAAGAACTTATTTTAGCCCTTTTATTCTCATTGCTTTAACATATATGCTCAAAGGCCAGCATTCAACTTCAGAATGATATTGATTATCCAATAAAAACCAATACTGTCCCTTATATTGAATTTATTACAACTATATTTTACATTTTTAAATAAAATTTTAGGTAAAATTTACATTTTTCTGTACAACTTTATTCTCTTCATGAGTAGTAACAGCAAGTCATGATTTTGTAATTTTATAGATTTTTCCAAAGTCCTCCAAAGTTGCATTTGATTATTTTGTAACTAAACATAATTGTAGAGGACTGTGTTTATTGAGATGAATTAGTGGTAATTAGTGTGCAAATGAAGGATGATTTTACAGTTATAGTGGCTATATTTTGTTTTCGTCTGGATACTTTTATTATATAAATGATAGAATCTCATTTATATGTAATTTAGCTAATGAAAACACATAATTCTACACCATGCCCTCGAGTGTTCACTATGAGCCAGGAACTATTTTTTTTGCAATCTCAAAACTATATCTAATTTTATCCACATTGCAATTTTATTGAGTTGGAATGTTTATCACTCTTATTCACAAAAGAATAAACAGAGATAGAGTCTGAGTAAATTATTCAGTCATATAGCCATAGCCAGCATATAGGTCTTATTTTTTCAAGCTGCTTCTTGTTAGAAAGCATTAACATTTCTAAAAAAATGCTTATCGCGGTCTACTTTCTATGCAAGGTTTATAATTGTTGCTGTATCTATGTATAATCTTTAGATTAAATGTATCATCCAACATTGCTATTCAGGTTGACCCACTTTTTACTCCAAGGAAACTTAAGTGTGAAAAGTTCATATTATCATCATAAATGAAAAAGCAATGTGCACTGATATGAAATCAGAAGAACTATATAATATAAGCGACGGCAAAATATTATTATATTTAACATTTTAAATATATTTTAAAAGCTCATGATAAAGTAAATTATTCTTTGAATGAATGTCAATATTTCTTATATAGAAAATAAAAGTATTGATAATTGTTTATTATCAGCTTTATATCACTGATTTTAAAATAATTTGAACTTTTAGATTTTACTAGAGTAATGCCTAAGCTGTATTATTACAAAATTAAGATGATAACTTTATGACTTAAATAGGGAAAAAATTATCACTCTATCTTATAAAAGTATTTGGAGAGTTCAGATGTAGAACATATGGGGACAGGTGGATATCATCTGATACGGTTTGGCTATGTCCTCACCCAAATATCATCTTGAATTGTAGTTCCTATAATCCCCACATGTCATGGTAGGGACCTGGTTGGAGGTAATTGAATTATGGCAGTGGTTACCGCCATGCTGCTGCTCTCCTGATACTGAGTTCTCATAAGATTTCATGGGTTTATAAGGGAATATCCCCCCATTTTGGCTTGGCACTTCTCCTTGCTGCCACCATGTGAAAAAGGATGTGCTTGCTTCTCCTTCCTACATGATTGTAAGTTTCCCAAGGCCCCCGTTAACCATGCTGAACTGTGAGTCAATTAAACCTCTTTGCTTTATAAATTACCCAATCTTTGTTATGTCTTTATTAGCAGCATGAGAATGGACTAATACATTTTCTTTGGCTGCAAGATGGCTGCAGCATTTGTCACCCAATCTGTTAGACATGACCAAAATAAGGAACATGCTTATGCCTTTAAGTGTGTGACTTTGAAATGTCTTACATCATTGCAGAATCTCACGTACTAATGGGGAAAGGGAAACAACGTTGCAACAAAACCCGAGACGTTTAATTCTAGGTTGATGACCATCTGCCTAGCTGAAGCTCAGAAGGAGAAAGATTGATGTAAAACTAGCAGTGCCAACACTAGTTTATTGTTTTACATTTTTTAAACTTTTATTTGAAGTTCAGGGGCACATTTGTGGGTTCGTTATATAGGTTAATTTATCATGGGGGTTTGTTGTACTGCTTATTTCATCACTCAGGTATTAAGCCTAGTACCCATTAGTTATTTATTCTGATCCTCTCCCTCCTCCCAGCCTCCACCTTCTGATAATTTCAGTGTGTGTTGTTCCCTTTATCCGTTCATGTGTTCTCATCGCTTACCTCCCACTTATAAGTGAGAACATGAGGTGATTGATTCTTCCTCCGTTCCTGCGTTAGTTTGCCAAGGATAATAACACAATTAAGTCTTGCTGTTATCTGGCTTTAACAATCCACACCTTGCATATGTGTTAGTAGAAAAGGCAGAATATATTTGAGTGTCCTCTATGAAAATATTACACGTTGAGAATCATTTTCTAGATAGATGGTTATGAAGAAAATTTTTTCCAGCATTTTTTAAGAAACTCTGAATCATTCTCCATAACCTGATCTTCAGAATGTGTTCAACTATTTAGATATAGCTTCAAAGTTGTAAGAAATGAGTTTTTTCCACTTGCTGGTGCCATCAGGTTTTGGAAACATTTTAGAATATTTTTTAGAAAGTCTTTAAGTGTTTCTCCGTAATAACCAGAGATTCTTCAGATGAAAATAACCTTACTATTTAGATAATGAAAGAGACTCACTTAACACAATCAAAGTATGTAAGCTGTGACTCCATATTTCTATTATATTCATTCTCCCTTGTAGAGGCAATACTGAGAGACTGCTTTGTATGGCCATATTTAGGATTTTCAAATGAGAAACTCTACTTAAAAAATATGCAGGTTTAAAGTCATTTCTATTTATCTATATACTCTTGCATAATGAACTTTTTGCCCAAGGAGGACTGAAGGTCTTTCAATTAGAAAATGTGAATGAAGAATTAAAAAGGCTACAGCTGACAGATTTTGTTTGAAAAATAGACATTTGTAGTCACTGGTCCAATCTTTGAAACCGAAAAGAAATACTGCTGCTATGTAAGACAGTATGAAGGCTCCTCACAAAATAAAAATTAGAGATTCCATAAGATCCAGCAATTCCACTTCTATTTTTCCAAGAAATTGATGTTGAAGAGATACCTTTACTCCTATGCTTATTGCAGCACTGTTCACAATAGCCAAGATGTGAGAACAGCTTAAATAACCATCAAAAATGAAGAAGTAAAGAAAATTTAGTTTATACATACAACAGAATACTATTCAGCCTTAAAAACAAGAAAAATTATGCAATACTCAACAATATGGATGACACTTGAGAATATTATGCTGAATAAAATAAGCCAGTCACAGACAAATATTGCATGATTCCACATACATAAGGTAACTAACATAGTCAGATTCACAGAATCAGTGAGTAAAGTGCTGCTGGTTGCCAGGGCCTGAGGACAGGGTGAAGTTGGGGGTTACTAATCTGTGGGCATGGTTTCAGTTAAGCAAGATGGATGAGCTTTAGAGATCTGCTGCACAACATTGTGCCCATAATGTATGTCAACAATATGCATTGTGCACTTAAACATTTGTTGAGAGTAGAAGTCATGTGGCATTCTTACTAAAATAAAATATTTTTAAAAGAAAATAAGGTAAAAATAAAAAGCTGTAGGAATACTTGGCCTGCACTGATTTTAAAAGCTAGAAATATTTATCTGCTTGAGGACAATGATATAAATGGACCAGGAAAACATACTATATACTACCTATAGGAAACTAGGTGTACTGAATATCCATGTATCTATTCTTTAATTATAATATTATATAATACTTATTTATCAATCACCTCTTACACAGGGTTGGGTTACATAACAAGAATACAATAAAAATAGTTCCTGGACTAAAAAAAGTTGTAGTATTATGTGGGTGAGTGACATTAATAAAATAAGCACACTACTTTCCATAAAATTACATCTATGATGGATGCAAACAGAGAAAGGTCAATGGTTTTATAAGTGACTGCATTATTTCAAGAATGATTGACTTAGGCAGGGCAAGAAAGCATCACTCACTGAGAGAGAAATAAGTTACACATGAGGAATAAGAGAAACAACTAGTTGAAGAAGGAAGATGAAAACACCTGCAACATCATAGTTGAAACAAGTCCTGAACTCCAGAGGTAAATCTTATTTCAAGTAAATGACAGTTCTGATTGGGCAAATTTGGACCAACCACTTTGGTGAAATAGATGAGATCTCACTGATCTCAGCAATAGGGCTCTACTGATAATCATGAGTGTAGGATCAGTATCATGCAAAATTCCTAAATGCTATGTACTGATTAATTGGTGGTTTTGCCAGAGAAAATTTGTGTACCTCAGGAAGTAAAAAGAGAAAGAATGAAGGCTTCCTGGGCAACTGTTCACTTATCACTGTGCTCGCCACAAGTCTCTATGAGTTGGACCTTTCTTCCCACTCCCTTACCATTTTGAACTTTCTGTAGTACAAGCATATTTCTGAAATTGCTTGCTGGTTTGTCTCTTACACTAGACTGTGGATTTCTCAAGTGTAGTAAATTTATTACCTTCATTCTTTTCTCAGTTATAAATATTCTTGTGTGTATGGTAAGTAGATATTAAATACAAATATTTTTGTGTGTATGATAGGTAGACAATAAATGTTAATGAAAAATTATTGAAAGAATAAAATACTAAATAAGGCAAGGCTGGAAGACTCAAATGCCAGTCATTCAGTTAGAAAATAAAAATGTACACCATGGCACGTGTGTACCTATGTAACAAGCCTGCACGTTCTGCACATGTATCCCAGAACTTAAAGAATAATTTAGAAAAGCAAAAAATAAAAATAAATAAAAATGTTGTATGAACTCTAGACAGTATGTATACAGCGTTTCTTACAATTAAATATAGAGGATTATAATCTGAATTTAATATCTTCTCGATGTGTTATACTCTATAATCTAAGCTGGAAATCATAAAAATTTCCTTAGCAAGTACAATCTAACAATTCAAAGTATTTGCATCAGTATGCTAATATATTAACTTTTAGAAAACACTAAGAAATTATTACAAAATCACAAGTTAGACTCATAACACATTCAGGGATTATTTTCTGGCTTAAGTTACTGCTTTGAATCAGGCATAATAAAAACACTACCTCTTAAAAAGCATGAAGCAATGTAAATTGAACCTATACAAAGATGTATGTTTCATTGAGTTTAATGGGTTTTCTATTGAAATAAAATAATTATGGTTTATCCATTTGCTAGAGTTTATGTAATATATGGCATTAACAATCACAAATGCAATGCGACTCAGGATATACAGCCAGAAGAAAGGTATTATTAATACTTTTATGACTGTGTGTTACAAAGTGAGAAATATAAGCCAAAACTTTCTTAATTAAAAAATTGTTTTTTTCTTCCCTTTTTTTAAAAAAAAAATTTTCAACTATGATGTTTACACCTTGTGATGGTTAATTTTGTGTGTCAACTTGTCTGGATGCGTCTATGACGGTAGTTCCAGAAGAGATTAGCATTTGAATATGTAGACTGAGTAAAGAAGATCCCTTACCAATTTGGGCAGGCATCATTCAATTCTTTGAGGGTATGAAGGACAAATTTTCCCTCTCTCTTCTTGAGCTAGGACATCCATCTTCTGCCCTTAGACACTGGAGGTCCTGGTTCTCAAGTCTTTGTACATGAATTGAAATACACTGCTGGTTCTCCAGCTTGCAGATGGCACGTCGTGGGACTTCTCAACCTCAACAATTGTGTGTGGCAATTGTCATAATAAGTCTCCTCTCCTCTATTGTAGTTACATATAAATATCCTATTGGTTCTATTTGTATGCAGTATGCTGACTCACACAACCCTCACTGAAAAACTGAATAAGTATTTATATTTATAAAAGCATTTTCTCTGTCCTTTAACTTAAAAAAATTAACCTAAAGATATTAATATACACTTTAAGTAGAATGCTATGTTCAAGTATAGAAACTAGCTAAAGAAAATTGGCACCTTAATATTAGTGTTCAAATTCAATGTGTGCTATATACCTCAGTTTTTTGTTTTGTTTTGTTTTTCTTATGTGGTTTCGTGTGTGTGAGTGTTGTCATTCTTGTACTACCCCAAGAACAATGAGATTGTTAATCAATCTACACTAGTGTTATATCATCTCTAAATTCTCTCATCCACTCTTTCTATATATATATGTGTGTGAGTTTATATGTGTGTATACATATATGTACATATATGTGTGCATATATATGCATATACATGCATAACTATAGATATACACAGATATGTCTTTTTAATGTCACTACAAGTAGTGATCCATTCAAATTCAGTGTACATTGATCAAATAGTATGCTGTGAAGTGAAAGTGAAACCTTCTAAAAAATGCATTATTGTTTATTAGACAATTCATACATTTATTCCAGGCCAGTGGCTACAGCATCAGGTAAAATGACTTATTTCTTTTTGATACCTAGCAAGTTATAATTTCTTTAACATTCTGAGGCTAGAGAATTACAACGCTGTAAACCATAGGAGGATCATTTTCTTTTAATAGCTATGTCAAAATGCAAAAAAAGTGATATACAGGTTAATACATGTATTTTAAAAGGTGAAATGATGAAACTGATTGTTTGTACAGGAGCTAACTCCACAGGTGATTTTATGAGCAGCTTTCTGTTTACTCTAAAATTCCTTAGGTAAAACAACACAAACAAATAGGGGATATCTGCTGTTACTATAGCACATTACCAGGTACTAAAGTTCTGTTGGCTTGTCACTTAGAATACATCTGCAGGCCAGGCGTGGTGGCTCCCGGCTATAATTCTAGCACTTTGGGAGGTCGAGGCAGGAGAATTGCCTGAGCTCAGGAGTTCGAGACCAGCCTGGGCAACACAGTGAAACCCCGTCTCTACTATAATACAAAAAAATTAGCCGGGCATGATGGCACACGCCTGTAGTCCCAGCTACTTGGGAGGATGAGGCAGGAGAATTGCTTGAACCCAGGAGGTGGAGGTTGCAGTGAACCGAGACTGCACCACTGCACTCCAGCCTGGGCGACAGAGTGAGACTCCGTCTCCAAAAAAAAAAAAAATCATAGATCTGCAACTTGAAAACTCGAATGTAAGCATTTGGAACATCAAGAGAAAAGTAAGGAACACTGTTTAACAATGACGTTTCAGCATACATAAATAAATATACAAACACAAATTAAAAAGTGGACTATTTTATTGTTCATAGCCTGCCAGTCACAGGTAAGGCTAAGAAACAAAGAGCCTTAAATACACACAGTGGAGGTACAGCTGAGCTCATGAACTCTCTAGTGGAGTAACATATGTGCAAACTTTGCTTCAGCCAAAAATTTAAATTTATTTTGCTTGAGATAAAACTTATTTACTTTTTCAGTTTTCCTCTGAGAAAAATTAATACTAAGTAAGAATATTAGATTTGGCAATGCTTTGTAAAAAATGCTTTGTCACTTAGTCACATGGCAAGTTAATTTAATTTTCAAAAGAAACGGAGATGAGGCAGGTCTAGACTTGAGAAGTTACAAAAGTCATTTTGGTGGCCTTCTACATCTATTTGCTCATATTCTGTATCTTTCCCAAAAGCACCAACACCGTTGTTACTGCTTCGTAGCTCTTTTTTCAGCACTGCCACATTCGAAGATGAGTACCTCCCATTTTAAATCCATGACTTTTGTTTCTGATTTATCTTTTTTTTTTTCTCATCATGGCCTTGCTAGATTTGTGTGATTAACAGTATTACAATATTTGGGATACTTCCATTTTACCAGAGTATTTCTTAAAAAGTGGAAATTTAAGTCTTGTTATAGGTTGAGAAATACTGTTTAGGCAGGACAGTTTTGTACATATTTTCTGTTGTTTATCAAGTACCTTACGGAATGCTAGAAGCTTGTCTAGAGAAATTAAGCATACTGCAAGCTGAAAAAAAAAATCAAAACATTAAGTCGGGAATGGGATATTAATATTTGTTGTGAGTAAGAAAGAGGTTCAGCAAAATTACAGCTTTCTGAGGGAGAGGGAGGATATGGAGAGATGTAATTACAAAGACTATCGAGGGAAAGGTCATACTAGGCTTTGATAGATATGGCTTGAGGTGGGAATTCCAGTTCTGAGTAAATTGTTTATAGCAATGAAAAGGAATTACAGGGCTTTAATCAGAAGAATAAATGGTATAATTTTGTACTTAAGGCTGTCTGTCAAGCTTGCTTTAGAGACAAAGATTGGACTGTAAGATAAAATGAACAGAGGGGAGGATAGTATATGGAGAATGGGAGAAAATACCCAGGGGAGTGATAATGGTGGCTTTAACTCAGGTGGTAGCAATGGCAGTAGTGAGAACACTGTATTTTAGGATATACTTAACAGGTAGCACCAACAGATCTTTCAGATTGATAATGATTTATTTTTTGTGGGGTGGGTATAATCAGGATGAGTTTTAGACCTGGGGGATTGGGTAAACGAATCTAGCGTTTACTAATTAATATGTGGAAGAATTAAGTGAAAGCAAATTTGGGAGTTGGATGTAGAAATTCAGTGATACTGTTTACATCACGTTGAATTGGGTATGCCTTTTAAACAGCCAAATGGAGATCTCAGGGTGGCTGTTGTTTATGAGTCTGGCATACTAGTCAATATCTATCATAAAAAGAGAGATTCTGTGGTTAATATGTATGAAAATGACATATTAATTCATAGGAAATATGAGCCATTGTAGGAAGAAAACGTAGATACAAATAATAAATATGACAAACACTACCAAGACTACTAAGAGATTCAGTAGATGAAAATTGGAAATAAGCCACAGGCGTTGGTGAGCTTGCTATGAGAATTTTCAGTGGCTTTCCTTGAGAAGGAAAGCCTAGTTGGAGAACCTGGAGAAGAGAATGTGAGATACCATTTGAAGATAAATAAGGCAGATGACTTTTTTCTTTTTGAGAAAATCTGCTGGTAAGTAAAAAAATGAGGTGAATAATATGAAAGGAAGTTTAGTGCATTCACTCTTAATTCAGATTTTTATATAAAATGGCTGATATAATACAGATAGAAAAATCGTAATTCAACAGAGAAAAATAATTAAAAAGCAAAGTTATTTATTTACATAAGAATAGAGTAACTGAAGATGAGGTTAATTCTACTAACCGTGCCTTCAACCTGACCCTGAATGTAACCATAGCTACTTTCCAAGTCTTTTCCTTCTGAAAACAAAGATTTCATATTTTATAACTCTACTTCCTCAGTCATAATTAATTTTCTTTGTCTCATCACTGAAATTATACTTTTTAGATAGCTATTATTAATTTTTAGATGGTAGATAATGAACACATTCACAATGCCATTAGCAATAAACATTGAGAGAAAAAATATGATACCAAAGAAAGGAGACAAAATTTTATAAGTGGATTCCTTGAACAATTGAGATTTGAAGGGCTTACCTACAAATGTTACAAACTTGGGGTCAATGAACAATTGTTATGTGAATGACATGACCTAGAAAAGTATATGATCTATTCAAGCACAGATATTCAGTGAGCCTGGCCTCTCCTTTGTAAAATGCAGTTATAGGAGAAGCCTGAAAGACAGTTCAAAATAATAGAAAGATTTCTGCTCAGTCTAATATTAATATATTCAATCTCCTTAAAACACTATTACTTAAAGCAGAGTTTCTCAGCAAAGATATTGCATAAATGGTATGAGTTATAGTTAGAGATTTTGTGAATGAACATGACTGAAAAATACACATTTTTTTATTATTTGCATACTGCAAAAAGCCCTTCATAGGGCTTGCCCTTATGAACCTCTACTGTGCAGGCATGTTAGCAATTTTGATACAAGTCTTTTGGTTTTCCATGGCAGTGCACACTAAGTAGGATCATGTCCATTTAATTGAGTCAGTTCTTAGGTTTTTTTTTTTTTTTTTTTTTTTTTTTTTTTTTTTTTTTTTTTTTTTTTTGAGACGGAGTCTCGCTCTGTCACCCAGGCTGGAGCGCAGTGGCGCGACCTCCGCTCACTGCAAGCTCCGCCTCCCAGGTTCACGCCATTCTCCTGCCTCAGCCTCTCCGAGTAGCTGGGACTACAGGCGCCGCCACCACGCCCGGCTAATTTTTTTGTATTTTTAGTAGAGACGTGGCCTCGATCTCCTGGCCTCGTGATCCGCCCGCCTCGGCCTCCCTAAGTGCTGGGATTACAAGCGTGAGCCACCGCGCCCGGCCAGTTCTTAGGTTTTGACTTAAAACATAG
Source organism: Symphalangus syndactylus (assembly GCF_028878055.3). Taxonomy (NCBI): domain Eukaryota; kingdom Metazoa; phylum Chordata; class Mammalia; order Primates; family Hylobatidae; genus Symphalangus; species Symphalangus syndactylus. The sequence continues at coordinate 106,256,387 of NC_072426.2, read as the reverse complement.
GCAGCAGCTGAAGGTAAACTCTTCTACAGAAAGAACAACAATTGGCTGGTGATGCCATCCTCTCCCTCCTGAATTCACTGCCACCAACTGACTAGCAAGAGAGAACAAACTACTGCTGTAACAGAACATCAAAAGATGTTTTCATTCTTAAAGAGAATTTTTTTTTACATTCCTTAATTCAGCTTCCCATAGCATCTTGCTGTTGTAAATGGTGCAAAGCATAAATTATATAGTTAGATATGAATCATGTGGTTAAACTTTCATATATGATGGGATTTAATAATTTAGTTTTATGTAATGCCTTTCTGCTTTTATATTAGATTTTAGTTTGTGTTTTACAAAGACATCTGACATTCCAGTGTGGTAATTTTTGAAAATTAGTTCTGTTTTAGGAAAGGAAGACTCCAGGCCTAGGGCCTACAGACAATTCTCATGAGGTTTATGAGGAAAGACTATAGTCATTTCTCTAGAGATTACTCTAGTCATTTCTCTAGAGTAAAAAGGAACACACACACACACACACACAAATATGTCTTTACAATGAAAGCTAGTTTTTAGTGAATTTCATAGGAGCGGGTACTCTTCTGTTGTGTAAAATTAAAAATATACCTAAAATCATAGTCATTTGAGAAGTAAATGTATTGATTATTTTATGTGAATATTGAAATCTCATTAAATTGTAACTACATTGTTAATAAAAAGGCTCAGAGAGCAAGTTTATTGGCAGAACTTATTACCCAGACATAGATAAATCATAGATTTAGTGAGAATCTTACAATGAGGGGAAGTAATATTATAGTTAGCAAAAGCCTACAACAAGATGAAGTTTCCACTCTCAAAAAGCATAATAAATCATTGTGTCAATAGCATGTCACATTAGACTGAAGAGATTTTCATTAAGAAAATACACAATAACTTCTTTAGGTGGATGAATCAACACCTTTTACCAATAAATATGATATAGCATTTGTAAATGTCAGAAAATTTTTTCTAGAGCATCAAGTTATCCCAAACTAACAAGCTGAGGCTTATTTAATATTTTTTCTTTGTGTCTGGAAACAAAAGGTATATCTTGAATGAAACATGTCAGAATTTGTACTAATGTGGCCTCATCAGTGATCGGTTCAATGAAAGTTTTAATTCTCTTATAAAAATGCAAGAAAGAAAGCAAACAAGCAAAAAAGAAAGAAAAAAGGAAGTTGACATTAAAACAAGCTACTTTCTTCACAGAGAAGAGCTAACGTCAAAATTCTTGGAGTTTTTTAATTTTATAAATAAAAAAATAAAATTGTGAACGATGCTATGGATAACTTCATTAAACAAGACCAGCTAACTCAAGAATGTGTATTTTATTTATTTATTTTTTAACTTCGTGAAAACGTGATCAAAGAGCATATAGACCTGTTAAACACAGAAATTTGGCAATATAGTAGGAATATTCTCAGCCAGCATTTTGAGTTGGAGGTGAGTTCTGAGAGTACTTTCAAGTAGTCATAGGCCATATTTAGCTGAGTTATTTGAAGATAAAAACTGAGTGCCCAAACTAGCCTGCTTAGTCTATTTTTATAGTCACATGAACTACTTGACTCTGAAAAGCTCTGGAGAACGTTTTTGACTTCCGGTGAGATAATTTGGGGATTTAAAAGGAAAATAACTCTTTGGAAAAAAATATGTGGTAAAAGGAAATTTTTAAATGTTGTTTTATTGCTTCTTTGGCTTAAAAGTGAGAAGCGATATCACCAAGACTCAAATTTTATTAAAATTACCATATGCTTTCCTCTCTTTCAAAACCAGGGTTTGGCTGGTAATGGATCCTTTCAATGAAACTTTTGCAAAGCCTGACAACTTAACTTGGAGGGAAAAGAAAGAACTTTGTTAGTTGGAGACTGATAATTTTAAGAAGATGTAGAGTGATCAGATAAAATATAAGACACTCAGTAAAGTATTCTCACCAGAGAAGAAAATACAAGTATGTCCATTTATGCAAACAAAATCTGTCTTTTTCTTAAGTTTGTTCCACATTTAAATATAGAAAACATTAAGAACAGGTTTTACAATAAAGTCATAAATTTAGTTGTTTAATTTTACTTTTAAAATTGGTATTTTAATTGTTCACTTTTTTTATTTCAATAGGTTTTTGGGGGAACTGGTGGTGTTTGGTTACATGAATACATTATTTAGAGGTGATTTCTGAGATTTTGGTGTATCCATCATCTGAGCAGTGTACACTTCACCCAATGTGTAGTCTTTTCAAAATCAGTAGTTTTATGCATGTACAGTCTTATACACAAAATCAAGGTAGCAAAATATGTGGTAATAGTTTCATAAATGCTTAGTGTTTTTTGAGCCTGATCATACAGTCAATAATAAAAAGTGTTATATAAAATTGTCTTAACCTAAATTTTCATTCATATTGTGCTGACTTATAACTTTAGTAGCTTTGCTATACGATGTTGTTAGTCAATTTTCATGTTGCAAATAACATTAATTAAAAGCAATTTATAAACTTCATTAAATCTGCTGAGCCAATCTTTATATAAATAAATCCTATTTGGCCTAGGACAGTTATTTAAGATGAAAAATTGTTGAAAACACTTTTTAAAAAAGTTTAAAAATTCTTAGAATGGTAAGCAAAGCTTAAATACCTTTTTAATATGAATAGTTGGCCAAAAGTAATTTTCAGCTTTACGTAAGTAAAACAAAACACTTTTGCCCACATCATATACCACACATTGAGTGTCCTTAGTATCTGCATAGTTGAAATTTTTGACAGGATTTCTGGGTTAACTTTAGAAAGGCTAAAAAATCATGTTGAATTTATTTTTTTAAAGAAATAACATGAACTTTACTTACATTACTGATTTACATTAAGGTTGATAACTTTTATGTGAAAAAGAAGAATCATACAAAATAAAGGTCTAACATGTTGTCCAAAATGAAAATATAATTCTGTTATTTGAGAAAAAAATGGTGATTATAATTACATTATTATATCTACAGCTTCCTGATGCTGATACGCTGTGAACTATAAATATCATAATTTCTACACAGGGGATCTTTCTGACCTGAAAATTATTTCTAGGGATGCTACAGGAAAACAGAGGTCTTTGTCAATTATACCACTCAGCTCATGGCACATTCAAACATCTCTTTGCTTTAACTTAAATGTCAATTTTTCTCTTCTTCATTCTACAGTTGATTCCTTTTCTCACTAAAGTAATTAACATATTCTGGAACCCAATATTCACAGGATCTACCAAAATAGAGGTTAGAGTCTCATAAAGGAGAACTATATTAAGTAATAGTCTCACAAATAAATGATTATGCCTTCTAGTAGCAATTACGGGGGAAAAGAATTTTGTTTTAAAAATAAATTATGAAGGTTCTAGTTGGCATGCAAATGTCAGAAATGGCTTTTCATTAATGATCTGAATAAGAGTGTACCAGGAAAAAAATTGGATGGAAGGGTTTTTAGGGTAAAAATTCCCTGTGGAATAAAAATACTTGATGTCATAAAGAAACTTGAGAGTAGAGTGTTATGCCTGGAGAATAGTTGTCTTAGGTTCAAATATATGTGGAAACCCAGTAGTAATTGGTAAAAAAAAAAAAATTGTCATTGTTGTTGTTTGAGAAAGAAATCTTTCTATTCATAGCAAAGCTTATTACAGGAAGGAAAACAAGTGTAATCTTAGTGAAGAGATTACAGCAGTTCTCTTGTTAAAAAATGACCTTTAATTGTGAGTTGTAGAGGTACTGAAAAAAAAGAGACAGATGGATAAGCTTGAGAAATATTTTATAAGCAAAATTTGATTTTTTATAATTAAGAAGATTAAAAGGTATAATAAGGCAGAGAGGAAGATACTATGGGTAAAACATGGGTTGTTCCCTTGAATTACTTAAATAATGAATATGCTTACTTGGTTTCAAAAGGACAATGTTCAGTTTGGAGCTTTTTGATGTTAAGGTAGCTGAAAGATAGTCAAATGAATGTCAAGGAGGCATTAGGATATACAATCTGGATCTCTGAAGAAGTATCGATATTAGATTACTAAATTTAAATATTCTAAAATAGAAACGTTACTTAAAGCCATTTGAATGGGTGACTTCTCTAAATGAGAAAGTATATGTAGAGTAAGAATAGAGAAAGTTCAAGATACAACTCTGAATAACTTCTGTTATTATAGTATAGTTAAGGAAATAGGTTAACGAAGTTCAAGTAGCCAGAGAAACAGTAAGAAATTAAAAGTGTGTGTTGTCATTAAATCAGAAGATGAAATTATTACAAGAGAAAGGTCATGTCTTATACAGAATGCTGCTGAGAGATCTGTTAAAACAGAACTAAAAATTGAGCATTGTAAAGATCAATGTGGAGATTACACTGGCAATGTGAAAATCAATGGCAAAATTAGCAAAAAAAGTCTTGATATATTGGAAAGAACAGAATTTCAACTCATGTGAATGAATCGAGTAGCATATATGAATATTTTCAAGAAAATCACCTGTTAATAAATGTAGGTGAAATTGTAGTATTTGAATCATTGGAGAAAAACAACAAGCACTTTTCTTAAATACAGAAAGTACTAACACACATTTGAATAATGATGGAGATAAAATCATTACATTTGAAGAAGGTAGGTTGCAGGAGGAAAAGAAAAAAAATGCAAGGAACTATACCTTGAGAAGTAGAGAGAGGATGAAGCTTGATCTTTGATAGTTATTTTGTGTGTAATTTTAAATATCTGCTATAGACACAAAAATGTATTGGATATGCACAGCTTAAATGCAGAAAATAGAAAATTATTATCACACACACATTTTCTTAGTATGCTTTCTCTATTAAGGTACTCAGAAACGAAGCATGTGTGTGTGTCTGTGGGTATCATTATCTCTATATCATTCTCCATAGATAGAGAATGTAAGCTTAGTTGGAAGAAATTCATTTAAGTTAGTAGCTTATATTATGCTATTTTTTCATATTCTAACCATTTAAAAAATCTATTTTTTATATTATACACTTTCTTCAGTACTTTTTTATCTAAATGAAATTAATAATATAAAAATCACGATCTTAACCAGTTAACAAGTCAGTATTTGTAGTGTGTTCAGAATGGTTTTCAACCATCCCCACTGACAGAATTTCAAAGTAGTTTTACCAGCACAGAAAGAAACCACATACCTACTAAAAGTCACTTCCAGTTTTCCCCATCTCCATCTCTCATCAACCATTAATGAACCTCCTGTCTCTATGGATTTGCCTATTCTGGATATTTTGTATAAATGGAATCAGACAATAGGCAGCCTTTTGTGTCTAGATTCTTTCATTTAGCATAATGTTTTCAAGCTTCATCAGTGCTGTGGAATATATAAATATTTCTTTGTCTTATGTGACTGAATAATATTTCATTATATGGATACGTGACATGTATGTTATCTATTCATTGGTTGATAGACATTTGTTTTGTTTTTGTTTTCACTTTTTGGCCACTATGTGAATAGTGCTGGAATGAGAATTTCTACTACATTGTGTGTGTGTGTGTGTGTGTGTGTGTGTGTGTGTGTGTGTAAGTACCTAAGAGTGAAATTGCTGGGTAATATGTTCATTTGTTTAACTTTTTGGAGAATTGCTAGGTATCTCAAAATAGATGTGACACGTTACATTCTCATTAGCAATGTATGAGGAATTCATTTTCTTTCATTTCACATTCTTTATTGGTTATTCGTATATCTTCTTTGCAGAAATGTCTATTCAAATCCTTTGCCTGTTATTCAATTGGATTATTTGTCTATGTTATTATTGAATTGGAAGAGTTCTTTATATATTCTATATGATAGATGGTGGATATGTAATTTACAAATATTTCGTGGTTGGGCTTTTAATTTTTTTGATAATATCTTTTGATGCAAAAAGTTTTTTTTAATTTTGAGGAAGTCCAATATATCTTTCTGTCTTTTGTTCGTTATGCCCTAGAATGTCATATTTAAGAAATCATTGCACAATCTAAGGTCACAAAAATTTACACTAATGTTCTTTTTTTAAATTTTGTAGTTTTATTTCTTGCAATTATGTCCTTGATCAATTTTGAGTTACTTTTTATGTGTATGTGTATATGATGTTGGATATGGTCTAAATGCAATTGTTTTACATATGAAAATCCAGTTATCCCAGCACTATATGTTGGAAGACAATTATTTCCCCATTTAATTGTTTTGGCATTTTTTTGGCAGTGCTGAAAGCAAAGCTTAAGGAGCAGGACAAGTCATTAAAGTGCCTTTGAGAAGAATACTGAAAACGAGAAGCTGCATGAAGAGGGCCACCAAAATAAGCATTGTAACTTTATATATCCACAGATGTATGTTTTTATTTCTGTACTTTCAATTCTATTTAATTGATCTATGTCTATCAAAATGCAAGTACCCCACTATTTTGATTATTGTATCTTACCAGTGAAATTGGGAAGTGCAATTCCTTCTACTTTGTTATTTTTCAAGATTGTTTTGGTTATTTGGAGTCTCTGTATTTTCACATGAATTTTAGAATCAGCTTGTTAATTTTACAAAAAAAAAAGCAATTGAAATTTTGATGGGGGTTACATTCAATTTGTAGATTAATTTGGAGAGTATTACAATCTAAAGAACGTTTCGTACTCCTATTCATAAACATGGAATGTCTTTCCATTTACTTAGGACTTCTTTAATTTTGTTCAACTACATTTTGCAATTTTTAATGTACAAGTTTTTCACCTCTTTTGATTAAATTTATTTGTAAATATTTTATTATTTTAATACTATTGTGAATAGAATAATTTTCTTAATGTCATTTTCAGATTGTTCAGGCTAGTATGTATAAGTGCAATTAATTTTTTATATTTATCATTTATTCAGCAACTTTGTTGAACTCAGTTTTGAGGTGGATTTTTTTTAATATATAAATACTTGCATCCCTTTTATTTTATTTTCTTGCCTTTTTGTCCTGAATAGAACTACCACTACAATGTTGAGCAGAAGTGGTGAGAGGAGACATCTCATCTTGTTCCTGATTTTAAGGGAAAAACCTTCAGACTTTTGTCATGAAATATAATGTCAGTTTTGTTTTGTTTTGTTTTAACAGATATGCTTTGTTAGGTTGAGGACTTTCTTTCCTAGTTTTTTGAGTATTTTTATCATGGAAGTATGCTGGGTTTTGACAAATGACTTTTCTATTGCTATGACCATGTGTTTATTTTCTTTTAATCTATTATTGTTTATTATATAGTTTGATTTTTGTATGTTAAATCAACTTTACATTATTGGGATAAATCCTACTTAATCATGTGTGTAATATATTTCATATGCTGCTGATTTTGGATTGTTGAAGTATAGAATATTACCTCTGTCTTCTAAAGAAAATGTGGCACATATACACCATGGAATACTATGCAGCTGTGAAAAAGGATGAGTTAATGTCCTTTGCAGGGTCATGGATGAAACTGGAAAGCATCATTCTCAGCAAAGTAACACAAGAAGAGAAAACCACGCTGGGCGCGGTGGCTCACGCCTGTAATCCCAGCACTTTGGGAGGCCAAGACAGGTGGATCACGAGGTCAGGAGATCGAGACCATCCTGGCTAACATGGTGAAACCCCCTCTCTACTAAAAATACAAAAAATTAGCCGGCCTGGTGGCGGGCGCCTGTAGTCCCAGCTACTCGGAAGGCTGAGGCAGGAGAATGGCCTGAACCCAGGAGGTGGAGCTTGCAGTGAGCCGAGATTGTGCCACTGCACTCCAGCCTGGGCAACAGAGTGAGACTCTGTCACAAAAAAAAAAAAAAAAAAAAAAGAAGAAGACAAAACCAAACACTGTGTGTTCTGTCTCATAAGTGGGAGTTGAACAATGAGAACACATGGACACAGGGAGGGGAACATCACACACCGGGGCCTGTTTGGGGGTGGGGGGCTGTGACAAGGATAGCATTAGGAGAAATACCTAATGTAAATGATGAGTTGATGGGTGCAGCAAACCAACATGGCACATGTATACCTGTGTAACAAACCTGCATGTTCTGCACATGTGCCCCAGAACTTAAAGTATGTATGCATATATATGTGTGTGTATATATATATATATATAATGTATATATATATATATATACACACACATATACATATACATACATACAAACAAAGAATATTGCCTGTATTTTCAAAAGAGATACTGAACTCTTGTTTTATTTTCTGGTAGTATCTTTAACTTTAGTGTGAAGGTAACACTGTTCTCCTAGAATCCGTTAGGAAATGTCTCCTCCTCTTCTGTTTTTTAAAAGAGTTCGAGAAGAGTTGGCGTTAAGTTTTCATTAAATGCTTGGTAGAATTCACCCATGAGTCTGTCTGGTTCTGGGCTTTTTGTTGTAGGAAGTGTTTTGATTACTGACTCAGCTGCTTTTCTTATTGTATGTCTATTCACATTTCTCTTTCCTCTTGATAATGTTCTGATAGTTTGAGTGTTTCTCGAAATTTATCCATTTCATCTATGTTATCATATTTGGTGGTATACAGTTTTCATAGTGTTATCTATATACTTTTTAAAATTTCAACATAATGTACATACTTTTATTCAATTATAGTAATTTAAGCATTTTTCTTTTATTGGTAAGTCTAGCTAAAGGATTGCCAGTTTTGTTGATATTTTCACAGGATCAACATTTATTTTTATTCATTTTTCTCTGTTGTTTTTCTACTCTCTATTATGTTTAATTTGAGTCTTTATTATTTTCTTTGCATTTCTTGTATTAGATTTAATTTTATCTTCTTTTTCATGATTCTTAGGGTGGAATGTTAGATAACTTACTTGAGATTTTTCTGTTTTTTGTAAATGGTTTATAGATGTAAATTTTCCTCTGAATGCTGCTTTCACCACATCGCTAAGTTTTTGCATGTCGTTATTTTGTTTTCCTTAATTTCAAAATATTTTTTAAAATTTCACTTATGGTTTATCTTTGACCATTTGGTTATTTAGAAGTTTGTCATCTATCTTTGAAATGTTTGTTAATTTTCCCCACGTCCTGTTTTAATTTATTTCTAATTTCACTCCATTGTGATCAAAGCACATAATTTGGAAGATTCAATCTTTCCAAACTTATTTATACTTGTTTTGTGTCCAATAGATTGACATGGTCAACAGGAATAGAATTCAATTCAACAAGAATAGAAAGCACATGATTCTCAAGTGCACATGGATTTTTTTTCCAGATGCACTTGAAAATTATGTGCATTCTATTCTTGTTGGGATGAGATGTCTGTTGGTTGCATTTGGTTTTCAGTATTGTTCAAAACTTAAATTTTCTTGAAATTTTCCCTCCAATTGTATCCATTATTATAAGTAGGTTGTTATAATATCCAATTATTATTTCTGAAATCTATTTTTTTCTTTAATTCTCTCATTTTCTGATTTATGTATTTGTGGCCTCTGTTATTTAGTACATTAAAAAGTACTTGTTATATCTTCTTGTTAGGTTGAATTCTTTGTTTTTATATAATATATTGTTCTCTCTCATGACAATTTTTGTCCTAAAGCTTATTGTGTCTAATATTAGTATAGACACTCAAGCTCTCTTTTGGTAAATGTTTGTAAGAAACATTTATTTTTTTCAACATCTTTGTGTCTTTAAATATTAATTGACTCTCTTGCAGATAGCATATAGTTGGATGCTCTTAAAAATGTATTCTGTCAATCCCTACCACTTCCCTGGAGCCCTTATTTCATTTATATCTATTCTATTAAGTTACAAAAATGGACTTACTTTTGCCATTTAGCTTTTGTTTCTTATGTGACCTCTGTCTTTTTCTTGTTCCCCAGTTTCTCCATTAGTGCCTTATTTTATGTTAAGTAGTTATTTTCTAAGGTACTCTTTTTATTCTCTTGTCATTCCTTGTACTATGTATTTTGAGTTAGTTTCTTAAATATTGTCCTGGAGATTATCATAAACTATTTAATTAATAATATAATTTGGAGTAATAGCCACTTAATTTTAATAATTTACAAAATTTTATCTTTTATATAATTTTACTCCTGTTCATTCTATTATTATGACAAATTACATTTTTATAAATTGTGTGCCCATTAACATATATTTATAAATATTACATTATGCAAATAGAAAATAAAATATAGAAAACAAGAAGAGATATAAACAAAAAATTAATACTGTTCTTTATTTTTACCTATGTAGTTATCTTTACTAGTACTCCTTTTTTCTTCACATGGTTTCAAATTATTGTTTAGTTTTCTCTAAATTTACCCTGATGGACTTTAGCATTTTTTTATACTGCAGGTATGTTAACAACAAACAGTTTTATTTTTATTTTTTTAATCTGAGAATGTATTAATTTATTCTTTATTTCTGAAAGTTCATTTTTACAAATATAAAATTTATGTTTCACAGATTTTTCTTTTCTTTCTGCAGTTTAAATAAGGCACACCATTGATTTCTGGCCTCCATAATTTATATGCACAATCAGATGTTAATCTAACTATATGTATTAATCCCTTGTATGTGAGGAGTCACTACTTTCTTGCTGCTTTCAAGTTCCTATTTGTGTTTCTGCTTTTATCAGTTTGATTATAATATGTATAGGCATGGCTCTCTGTTAGTTTATTCTACTTGGAGCTGGTTGAGAACCTTGGATGTGTAGATTAATATTTTTCATCAAATTTGGGTTTTCTCCCATTATGTCTTTAAATGTTTCTTTCTGCCCTTTTTCCACACCTTCTGAAATTCCTGTTGTGCACATAATAGTGTGCTTGATGGCATCTCATAGGTCTTTGAGGATTTGTTCTTTATTTTCTCATCATTTTTTTCTCTATTTTTCTCAAATTGAAAATCTTAATTGATTTACTTCAACTTTAATAAGTCTTCCTTCCGTATGTGGTGATCTGATATGCAGCCCCTCTAAATTTTTTTTTATTTTAGTTGTAATTTTTGACTCCACAATTTCTGTTTGACTCCTTTTAAAAATTTATATTCCTTTATCATTATTCTGTGTTTGGTGATACATTTTAATGTTTTCCTTTAGTAGTTTAGATAAGATTTCTTTTAGATCTTTGAACACATTGGAATTATTTAAAGTATTTGTATAGTAAATTCAAGGTCTGGTTATTAAATTAGTTTTGGTCACTTTTTTGTGTATGGGCCATACTCTTGTTTCTTTGCAGATCTTATACGTATTGTTGAATTTGGAACAGTCTGAACGTTATGATGTGCAAAATCTGGATGTCAGATTTTTTCTTCTCTGTAGAGTGTTCTTGCTGCTTTCATTGTGACATTTGTTTGTTTAATAACTTCTCTGATTTGATTTTGTAAATTATGTATTTTTTTGGCATTTGTGGTCACTGAATTGACTTTCGTTAGCTTAATGTGTAATGATTGAATAATTTTATTAAATGCTTGGAACCAAACTGTCTTCCAGTCTTTGCAGAAATGTTCTGCGTGTGTTATGGCACACTTTCAAAACTCAGTTAAGAAGTTTAAAAGTTTACCCTAGCCTTAACTGTATTTTTGTGCAGTTTCCAGATCAGACAGATGTGAGAAGCTAGGAATTTTCAAGCCTTTTCAAAGCATGGGCAGAGCCCTGGACATATGTGTATCTTTCTTGTTTTCCAGTAATAGGTCAAAGCTTTTCAAAGCCCTTATTCTAAGCAACTCACTATCCAGTCTTTACTTTCAAGCTTTTGACATAGTTTAGGATTTGCCCCAATTATTAATCAATTCCTCAGCAGCAATGTCTAAAATGTTTGTCTATAAATGTCTTCAATAAACATCTCTGCCTAGCAGCTTTAGTAAAAGACAAATTTCAGTCAGTTGAGATAAAGACAAGCCTTCTGAGCAGGTCTTCCAGAGATCCACTAGACAGAATAACACATAATTAATGCGTAAGTTCCGTTCCTTTCCTTTCTTTACCAATACTTGAAATGATGAGGCATGTGATTTCTCAAGCTACCCCTGAGCTGGGAAACAGAGCATGGTTAAAACACCATAAAATTTGCTTTTTTTTTTTTTTTCTGAGTAAATGCTCCCCAGGTTGTGGCAAGCTTTCAGTTAGTTTTCAGAGTTCTAATAATGTTGATTCTGATAGTTATTTTTTCAGTATTTAATTTGTTTTTATGTACAGACTGGTTTTTTGAATTTCTTAGTTAAAAGTAGGGATGTCACTGACATCATTCTACTTTTGATGACTTTATTCTCTCAGTACATTTTCAAAGAAATGTTAATCATGATGGTCAAAGAAAACTCTTTGTTGCTACTGATCTTTCATTTTTACCACATATGACACAATTTTACTGAAATGATATGTGACGTCTTAACTTTTTTAATATATAATTATTATTTATATTTTTATATATAATTATTTATATTTTAATATATATAATTATTATTTATTAGTAAACCTTTAAATATTTGGCTATTTTCATGGTTTCTAGACCAAACTGACCTTTCTTCTTTGTTTTTTTGGTTTTAATTTGTCTCAGTAAATGTCAAACTGTTTATGGAACAGAGACAGGTCTACCATAGTTAGGTTTTGAAAATTGTACTTACGATAAACATAGCAATACCTTAAAAGACATGCTGATATTGTTGGCTGTCATGTACTGAATTTATATGAATGGTTCCACTCCCAGTAATTCTGAGCCCAATTTCAGGAAATTATGTAAAATTAATTATTAAATTATTCAAAGTTATATGCACTGAAATAACACAGTTTTTCCTTTTTTTCAACAAGAAACTATTCTTAGAAATCTTATTAAGTGTCTAAGATAATGCAATTCATTCTAAAGTGTTTTTATTTTATACTATAAAAAGGATAAGGGTGACATTTGTTATCAATATTTTATAGAGTTCCAGGACAAATAGGTCATCATATATTTGACAAAAGCCTACACAAGATTGCTCATTGTACCTTTAATGAACTCTAAAAAAGATCTTCAATGATTGTTTCTTGAAGATAATTAGTCAGTTATTTCAAAAATAATATTGCTGTCTTCAACATCATTATCATATTAATCATCATAAAAAATTGCATGTGCAATACTCTGTAGTTTCAATCTGTATTCTTTTTGTTTCTTTTGTTTTCCAAAAGCTTTTTAGCAATGACTGGCAGTCAAACCATTAAATTAGTTACTATTTCAAATCAAGATTTTAAAATGCAAAATGTTTGCTTGTAATTATATGACTAAAAAATTTTAGAGACAGGACTAGAACTTCATTTTCGCAAACTATAGTCTAATATTCAGTTTAATATACTACAGTGCACTAATAACCTTACATTTGTTCTGCACTGTAAAAATGGTTTATAAAAGCGTCAGTTCAGGGACTTAATTATACAGAAAAGGAAGGAAACATTATTAGTGACTAGAACATGTACCAGTCTATAGAAATCATGGACTATTCTTGGTAAAATGTGGATTTTTTGGAATTCACTTATCTGATTCTGTCGCCAATATTTTCAGCTGTGCCATAGATTTATCTGTTTATAACCATGAAACAAATTTTCCTGAGAACAGTATTTTCTCATTTGTTTTTAATTGCTTTGAGAGACTCTGACAAGGTGCACTATAGAAAGAGACATATTATTATTTCAAGAGATGTTATCACACTTTCTTATCTTAAACACTGAAACTGCACAGCTTATTAGTGTGCAGAATTGGTGATTCATAATGCACTTTGGTGATGATGCGAGGCATTACATTTAAGAAAGATAGATGGCCATACTAAAAAATTCTCAAGAATAGTACAAGGAAGAAAACTGTTACAACATAATGTTAAAATAGACATATAATATTGTTCTTTACATGCATGTTTGACTGAAATATGGCTTAATATATATGGGATTGTTGAGAGCATTTAAAAGAAAAAAGTACAATGAACACATTAGTTATTAATCTTTCTTGTAGTTTTAATGCTAAACATTTTTCCTTACTGAGATCAGAAAATTTTGTTAACTCAAAAATCAAAATGTTTGGAGAACACAAATGTCCCAAAATAATTTAAACTAAGAACTTCGTGAAGAAGTTGCTTATAAACAGTTTGTTTAAGATGACACGTTGCTGTTCACACACCTCTCTGCAGGAGCAAAAAGGAGAAGAATTAGCTGTATCTTCATCCGAGCCTCAATTTCCTCACCTGTTTAATGAGAGAAAAATTGTGTCCCGGTGTTGCCATAAAGATTAAATAAGTATGTGAATTGTTTAGAATGTTGCCCATATGGAAATAGTCCATGAGTATTAGTTCAGGGTAGTTTCTAAAATCCTATAGATTCACGTAGCTTAAAACTGTATTTCACTTACTATGTATATGTAATTCTTATATCAACAAACTCCTTAGTTTAGAAGTGTGGCTTCTATTTATAACTATATTTTATGTAAGCAGAATAGACAGCCACCTTACGGATTCAACATTAAAGAAATCTGAAGGTCATTAATGTCAACGCTTAACAACTCTCTCTTCAAAATAAATATACAAATGAGGCAGAAAATTATTTTTTCATTTTTCCAGTTCTTAAAATTCAATATTTTATATTTATTTCTTTGTATAAAGACTTTTTTCTCTGACAAAATACAAATATATTGGAAAATGTACTAATTATCAATCAGCATGCTTTAATATATATCAACACATAATTTCCTATTCATATACTAGAATTTACTTACTTTGGGATTTTTTTTTCCTTCCTCTTTCTGAAAAGTAGAGTCTTAAAACCATTAAGACATGATAGGTCCACGTCTGGTGGCAGGCAGGGGAAATGCCATTATCCTAATGCGGAGTCTCAGAACCCCAGAAAGATAAGGAATGCATCTATATGGAAGGGCTGCCCAGTGTGGGGAATCAGAGAACAAGTGGGGTGAGCAGCCATGTACATGGGAGGGAAACCCACTTGAGGTGTCAGAGCCTGGGCGGGATGTGGAGCAAAAGCACTCACGTAGTTGGCCTAGTATGGGGAGTTAGAGCCAGAATGAGATGAGAAAGGGATTGTATTAGTTCGTTTTCATATGCTATAAATAACTACCTGAAGGCCAAGTGTGATGGCTCATGCCTGTAATGCCAGCACTCTAGGAGGCCAAAGTTGGGGGATCACTTGAGGCCAGGGGTTCTGGATTAGCCTGACCAATGTGGTGAAACCGCATCTCTACTAAAAATACAAAAAAATAGCTGGGTGGGGTGGTGGGTGCCTGTCATCCCAGCTACTCAGGAAGCTGAGGCAGGAGAATTGCTTGAACCTGGGAGGTGGAGGTTGCAGTGAGCTGAGATCACACAACTGCACTCCACCTGGGATGACAGAGCAATACTCTGTCTCAAAAAAAAAAAAAAAAAAGAAAGAGAGAGAGAGAGAGAGACCTGAGACTGGGTAATTTATTCAGAAAAAGAGGCTTAATTGACTCACAGTTTCCCATGGCTGGGGATGATACCTCAGGAAACTTACAGTCATGTTGGAAGGCAAATGAGAAGCAAGGCACTTCTTACATGGTGGCAGAAGAGAGAGAGTGAGGAGGAAAGTGCCACACTTTTAAACCATCACATCTCATGAGAACTCACTCACCATCACAAGAGTAGCATAGGGAAAATCTGCCTCCATAATCCAATCACTTCCCACCAGATCCTTCTTCTGACATGTGGGGATTACAATTCATGAGATTTGGGTGGGGACACAGAGTCCAACCATGTCAGCTATCTAGGTGCAGGCTTTCAGAGCCAAAAGTCAGTGTCCATATATAGGGAACTGTTGGTATGGATGATCAAAGCCCAAGGGTGGTGAAAACATCCTTCCAGAGGATGAGAACATACAATACTAATGAGATGGGTTAATTTCAAATAATTTGATTATATACTTAATTATATCAAAAATAATGACAGACTGATTTCCTTCTGTTGGAAGAGTTTCAAATATGTAGAGGAAGAAACGAATAAACTCTCTGTAGCTATATTGGAAGACATTATTTGCAATACATAAAAATCGATACAAAAATAAATACAAATGTACATTAACATTTAAATATACATGCACGTGTGTGCATGTGCATGCACAAAATTTGGCTCCTAAATAACTTTCTCTACTAAAGGAACTAGGGCTCCCCTGAAGAATCTGATGACTCTGGAGCAGAAGCAAGAAATTATAAGAAGTTTCTGAAAACCCTTGTATTACCAGAAAGCAAGGAACTATGTAAACAAGGCAGGGAGCATATTAGCAGGAACAGAGTTCATTAAAAGGATTCCCACTCGTAAAACATGGGAAATAATTAATATCAAAATAAATAACAGTAGGAATGGATTACAATCCTTGCAATAAGGCACAGTACCATGAATATGTTCTTAAATAATTTCTTAAACAAATACATTGAAGGATTAATGAAGAATGAACATTTACATAGTTTCAAAATTCCACTCCATAAAATGCTGATTGATTATGATAGAGAAGGAAAAACTTTAAGGTGGATTACCCTGGCCAAAAATCATCTTAATCGAACGATTAAAATGAACATCATATTTAATAGGGCAAAATAAAATTGGGCACTACCTGATAGGATGCAGTGAAAATAGCACATTATTGTTTCTGTGTTCCTACAAAAGATGCATAACCTGAATATAATTATAAGGAAACAGCAAATAAATTCATTTTGAGTGAAATTCTACAAAACAACTCCCATATAATATGAAAAATACCAGGGAACAATTTTAGAAAATAGCCCTGGTAATAAAATTGAGAAAAAGTTTGGGAAATAGCCCTGTTAATATAGAGACTGAAGAGACATTTGACTAGAGGAATGATTTGATTCTGAAGTAAATTCATTTGATATGAAGACAATATTGTGACATTTGGAAACATTTTAGTGGTGTTTGATAATTAAATAATAATGTATCAATGTTAATTCTGGATTTGGTGATTTTGTTGTGATTATGTTAAAGGTCATCCTTGTTTGTAAGAAATAACCACTCAATAATTCAGTGGAACAATGTTAAAGATTATCCTTGTTTGTAAGAAATAACCACTCAGTAATTCAGAGGAATAAAGTAACATGTTGACAATACTACCAAATAATTTGAGATAACCAAATTTATAAAGTTAGAGAGAAAGAGGGACTGAGAGAAAGAAGGGTAAGATAATGAATTTACTTCATTCTTGATGGGAGGCTATGAATTGAGAGTGCAGAAATAAAGTGAAGAAATAAGCCAGGCATGCTATATTGTGCCTGTAATCTTAGCTACTTGGGAGGCTGAGGCAGGAGTATCACTTGAGGCCTAGAGATTGAGACCAGCTGAGCAACATAGGGAGACCCTGCATCTTAAAAAAAAATTTAAAAAAAATGAAGAAAGAGAAAACAAATTCCAAGAATTTTATAAATTTGCTGAGAATCGCCTATCCTTTTACATCTTTATTCACATTAACTTGAACTGCTATAGGCTTATAGATTGATAAATAATCAATAGTCATATACAATTTAGAGGTTATAAAAGGTTTCTTAAATATTGTTTAATATCCTCTGTATACAATTTTAAGGCAGATATCAGAATCCAAAGTTTAATAAAATAGGGAAATTTCAGCTCAGATAGACAGAATAAGTTATTATGTCTTTTAAAAAAATTTTTAAATTGTTTTAAATTTTTTCAGACAAAATCTCATTCTGTTACCCAGGTTGGAGTGCAGGGGTGTGATCTCAGCTCACTGCAATCTCTGCCTTTCAGTTTCAATGGATGCTCATGCCTCAGTCTCTTGAGTAGCTGGGACTAGAGGCACGTGCCACCACACCTGGCTAATTTTTTGTAATTTTTGTACAGATGGGGTTTCACCATGTTGGCCAGGCTGGTCTCAAACTCCTGACCTCAGGTAATTCACCTGCCTCAGCTTTCCAAAGTGCTGGGATTACAAGCGTGAGCCACCATGCCCAGCCTATTATATTTCGTCTGAGCATTTTCTGTCATGCCATTTTTTTCCTATGTGACTGTTTAAATAAATCGCCATGACATAGTACAACAAAGAAATATGAGGAATTAAAATATAACTTATAATGTGATGGAAGACATTACTTAAGAAAGGAATAATTTTAATATATCATAATGCTGATCTATTTAAGATTAAACAGTAATACTTAGAGTGTCACCCAAAGTAAAACTACTTGAGTTTACATTGTGTCGAATATTTAATTGTTGTGCAATTTGGAACTCTTCATTTAAACTTTGTAAGATTCAATTTCCTCATCTGTAAAAGGAATCTAATAATACTATTTCATTCATAGAATTGTGGTAAAGCTTAAATAAATTAACACATTTAAAGAATTTAGTTCACAGCTTGGCAGATGATATACCACATACTTATAGATATTATATTATTATGAATGTAATTAAGATAGATTTTGATGTAATAATTGTTGATGCACTTCTATCTCTTACTGCTGAGAAATTATTCAGTGAGTTATTCCAAGCCAGAAACACTATGAAATGATAAGTGAACTTATATAAGGATAAAATTTGCTAAAGTAATTATGTGTTTGCTATTGCATAAATGAGAACACAACAAATGAAGTAACTGCATTTTAAGATTAATTTGTAATTTATACTGTCTAGATTTGTTTTTTGTTTGTTTCTTTGTTTTGTTTTGAGATGGATTCTCACTCTGTCACCCAGGCTGGAGCACAGTGGCACAATCTCAGCTTACTGCAACTTCTGCCTCCCAGATTCAAGCAATCCTCCTGCCTCAGCCTCCCAAGTAGCTGGTACTACAAGCACACACCACCATGCCTGGCTAATTTTTGTGTTTTTAGTAGAGACAGGGTTTCACCATGTTGGCCAGGCTTATCTTGAACTCTTGACCTCATGATCCACCCAGCTCAGCCTCCCAAAGTCCTGGGATTACAGGCATGAGCCACAGTGCCCAGCCTGGATGTTAATTACTTAAACTTTTGCTGTATTTCATGAATAGAAGTAATCAAGAATTTGAATGTAATACATTAATAACTTTTCAATAATATTCTGTAAGTGAAGCCTTCTTAATTGATATGCTTTGGTTGTGTCCCCACCCAAATATCATCTTGAATGTAGTTTCTATAATCCCCACGTGTCATGCAAGGAACCTGGTAGGAGGTAATTAAATCATGGAGGCAGTTAACAGCATGCTGCTGTTCTCCTGATAGTGAGTGAGTTCTCATGAGACCTCTTGGTTTTATAAGTAGCTCTTCCCCTTTTGCTCAGCATTTCTCCTTCCTGCCACCCTTTGAAGCAGGTGTCTTTCTTCCCCTTTGCTCTCTGCCATGACTGTAAGTTTCCTGAGGTTTTCCCAGTCATGCAGAACTGTGAGTCAATTAAACCTCTTTTCTTTATAAATTACTCAGTCTTGGGTATTTCTTACAGCAGCATGAGAATGAATTAATACAGTAAATTAGTACTGAGGGAGTGGGGAATAAATATAAGAACACCCAAAAATGTAGAAGCAACTTTGGATCTGGGCAGATGTTGGAATATTTGGAGGACTCAAAGAAAGACAGGAAGATGTGGGAAAGTTTGGCACTTTCAGAGACTTGTTGAATGGCTTCGACCAAATGCTGATAGTGATATGGACAATAAAGTTGAGGCTGAGGTGGAGATAAAAAACTTGTTGGGAACTGGAGTAAGGGTCACTCTTGCTGTGATTTAGCAAAGAGACTGGTGGCATTTTGCCTCTGCTCTAGAGATCTGTGGAATATTAAATTTGAGAGAGATGATTTAGGGTATCGGGCAGAAGAAATTTCTATGCAGCAAAACATTCAAGAGGAAGCAGAACACAAAAGTTTGGAAAATTTGCCTCCTGATGATGTAATAGGAACAAACAAACAAACAAAAAAACGAACAAAAAAAATTTTCTGGGGAGAAATTCAAGCCTGCTGCAGAAATTTGCGTAAGTAGCTAGGATAAAACTGTTAGTCACCAAGACAACGGGGAAAATGGCTCCAGGGCATTTCAGAGACCTTCAAGCAGCCAATCCCATTACAGGCCTGGGGGCCTAGGAGACAATGTAAACTCAAGTAGTTTTACTTTGGGTGACACAATGGAATATACGGTGTACCTAACCTACCTTAAGTAAGGCAACAATTATGTACCTAACCTACCTTAAGTAAGGCAACAATTAATCAGCTCAAATAATTTGGAAAAAGTAAAGAAGAAAATAAAATTTTTTTCTGAGGAATGTGAGCCCCTTTAAATGATCAGTTCTAGAAAGGCATTGGAATAAAACAGCAGTTATGTCACTCCCCCTTAAGCTAAATAATAGTCTTGAAGCCACTAGCTATATGGGCTCTAGACCAAATGGTGCCCAGAAGCCATAAAATGCTATTTGCCTAACACCATAATTCATACTCTATTGCTTAACAATGTATGACCAATCACTAATCAGTTATTTCTGCAATCCAGTGAGGATTCTTGTCAAATAACTTTGTATTAGCCCACTTATTGTTCCCTTTGTCATAAAGTCCATTCATCTCTCAGTATCTTGTCTACTAGAGAGGAGGTTTAGATTAAAGGCAGTGAAAACTGAGTGGAATGTTTTCCTTTCTATAAAAATGTTAAACAATGTTCAATAGAAAACACAATATTATATTACAGAATAAAAACTGTGTTTCAGTTGGGCTCTTACACTACTATATTATTGTGCTAAACCTTAGTTTTATTTACTGGAATATAAGATGCTAAATAGAACTCTAGTCAGTAAAAGAGTGTTCACTTCCTTCCTGGCATAAGGATTTGTGTATTTATCTTTTTTAAATGTATCATGACTTAGTCTGCTATTCAAATTGTCTAATAGGACATGTTGTTATCTGGTAAAGAAGTGTTAGGCATTTTTGAAAAGCATGGAATAGATATTTCCTGGGAGAGGCCAAGGATCAAAAAATTACTTAAGAGACAAAATAAAAAATAGGACCTAGGAGAGCTGATTTTTATTTCCATTTCTTCCATTGTTTCACCCTGCTAGACCCTAGTATCTACTTTACAACACTTAATTCTAATACTCAAACCATGCTCAATACACAGAACATACTGGTATTATAATCTAAAATATTTAATACTTGCTCTAAAAAAGACCCAGAACATGAAACCCTGATATGAATTATAAATAAGTAAATTTAAGTATATTAATACAAATATTTAGGATTAATAAAAATAAATAATTTAACATTATTACTATAAAAACATTTAAGCAATTTTTTTAAAGCAAAAAGTAAAATAATGTATTTTGAATTACTTATTAAATGTAGCTATTTATTTTACTTATAAATAACACAACCATTCTGAAAACTTGCTGAAAATAAAATTACTTTATTTTTTCAAAAAATAATTGAAGCAAAATAGCAAAGCAATTTCTGTGTTCCAGGAAAAATTTTCTTCTGGATGACAAACATAGAATATTAAAGTTTACATAGAATGTGGCATGAATATTTATTTTACTTAGAAAATGTAAATGCTATTTTTATGTATTAATGATTTACATTGCTTATTTTATACATTAAAATTTAATATATTTTATTCATTGCAATATTTTACATACCAAAATATGGAGGTTTATTTTGTGATCATTATGATAAAAAGTATTTATTATTCAAATAAATTATCCTGGAGCAATATATGTTTTTGAGATTGATGGCTGTAAATAGGATCCCATGTATCTACTCATAATAATCATTCTCCCAACATTGTCACTTAACATTTCCTCTATAAAATAAAATGGTAAGGTAGAAATTGTTTATGCCTTTCAGTCATCTATATTACACAAAACTTATCTTTAATTTTTGTAAACGTAACCACATTTTATCCGACATAGATAGAAATAGATCAGATAAACAGGACTTGACTCCCGCCTCGAGAATTTGGAAGCAATCTAACCTGTTCAGTGTCCAAAGCTTTTAATATGGCTTCTCATATATTTATGAAAACTTCTCACCAGACTGTAAGGCAGAACACAAAGCAACATCCCAGCACCTGTCAGACATGACTGACTGAGCAGCCACCAGAATCAGTCTTCATACCCTGCCAGTTTCCATCCCTGAGAATCTAAGGGAAATGAGATTCCAGCTGCAGCTGAATTCAGAGGTAGACTGACTTTCTAACTATCCAGAGGACACTGAAATGTGTTCGCCTGACAAAAAGCTAAATACGTCAAGACTCTCCTGCTCATTTCCTTACTCTGAACACCGAATTAAAGCCTCTATTCTGGTTATCTGAAACTCTTCCCTCTCACCTCCAATCAATTTGTTCTTCATTTAACCAAAATTCTTAAACTTTCTTTCTTTTCAGTATGTCTTCTTCAGCTCCTTATTAAGGCATGAAATCATCTACTTCTTTAATATTTCTTTGCTTAAAATAAAATCTACTGTTCCACTAAAGACTTTATCATCCTAGGGGTCCTTACAAGAAAAGGAGGCTCCCCTTCAACTACACCAAAAACACCTCAGGTTTGCCACAGAAATGTGTATTAGGTTTTGCTAGTGAGCTCTTTGGCCTTCAGTCACTCTTATCTTTATCCCAAAACACCAGTCGGGCAATTTGATTGCTCTTCTTTAAACATAAAACAAACAAGCAAAGCAATCATGTTAGGATCATGTCATTTAGTTGTGCTACTCTCTACTTATTAAAAATATTTGAAACTATTTTGTCATCTACCAATAATAATATCTTTGGATAGATATAACAATGTCACTTATTAAAAGCCCCGCAACATGGATCAAGTCTTTCTGCCTACCCACAAGCATAGACCTGATCTGTATGAATGACCAATTCCATACCAGGGCTTATCATTTTCTATGTCTGCTTATCACTTCTGCTGTTGGATCAACCTACCACACCCACAGTCACAACTCCAAACTGCTAAACTTCCCAAAGTTTCAGTAATTCCTGGACCAATAGTCTTTTGCTACAATTACATATTCTCAAATCTATCAGCCTCTTTTTGGTCTGATGATCCATTCTACACATTATGAAGTCCCTGGTTGATCTATTAACTAGATCAACTCATTTTACTGAGACATCTACCATTTTAGTGTGATTCTCATTCTGTTCTTATAGTATCTCTGTGATGAGTAATACTGAGTGTCAACTTGATTGAGTTGAAGGATACAAAGTATTAATCCTGTGTGTATATGTGAGGGTGTTGCCAAAGGAGATTAATATTTGAGTCAGTGGTCTAGCAAAGGCAGACCCACCCTTAATCTGAGTGGACACCATCTAATCAGCTGCCAGTGTGGCCAGAATATAAAAGCAGGCAGAAAAAGATGAAGAGCCTAGACCAGCTTAGCCTCTCAGCCTACATCTTTCTCCTGTGATGAATGCTTCCTACCCTCGAACATCAGACTGCAAATTCTTCAGCTTTGGGACACGGACAGGTTTCCTTGCTCCTCAGCTTGCAGGTGGTCTATTGTGGGACCTAGCAATTGTGTGAGAACCCCTGGGGTATGAAAATACCTTCCAAGGAATTTCTCAAAGCATGAGGATCTTTAAGGAATCAATTTTAAATCTTCTCTTCTATTTGTACTTATTCTTTTCTCACTTGCTGTGCTTGAGAAGGCCCTCAGGAATAACTTTATTTCCATCTTATTAAATAAAACGTTATCTCTATCTCTTCTTGAGACTTAATTTGATACACTTATCAAGAGGTAAAACCTTAAAACAAAGGGACTATTTTAAATTTTGATGTTTGAAAAGCCTGTTCTCTCAAGCCAACATATACTTCTGTGTGACTTGAATTCTTTCCATGTGTTATGCATATAATTGTTAAAAGGGAAGCATGGCACTAGAGATGAGATAGCTTGACCTCTGTTTGGATATTCTGAGTACACACATAATAGCATAAGGGAGCAGGATTTTTGACAGTTTTCATTTAATACGCTTGGCTTGTCAACTTCCAATATTACAAAAGGTTTTATAGCTTCTGAGGAATAATCCTGAAACAACACAATGGGAAGACATATTGAAAATAGCTTTCACTCATCAGCTTCTCTCTTTATTTATTTATTCTACTTACATACTAGAATAGTTCTAACAGAATATGCTTTTCCTCTATGGCAACTAACATATCAAACATTAAATACTTTCTGTAGGTTTCACACTTACTAGAGGCCACATACATTTTGTTCGTAAATGTTTACAGATTAACATCATTCTAGTAATAAATACTATTTGTACATGAACACAAAATAATTGAAAGAGAGCATTCCTATAAAGGCCATTTTTGATGCATTTCCCATATAATTTTATTTGTGTTTATTACTTTAATCAGTCTCTCTAATACATTTATATTTTAATTAGCTTTTGTTAATATTCACAATAATGATTTAATCCTGAAGATGCTTGGTTAGAAGTTTATAGTCCAAGGAAAAATTTTAAATATACTAAATTTCATTTTACGTAGTTTTTTATAACATAGTATGATACATTGCACAGAAATTGGCAAGCAAAAAATATATATTATATTAGGATAAAATACTGTAGCCTGGAAGTATGTATTTAGTAGATCAAGGAGAAAATGAGTAATGCAGAATCTCTAACTTAAACTAAATTAATTAATGCATTTTTTAAATGAATTATTATGAAGATATGAAATGACAGTAAGAATAGTTTGTGTGTTTCTAATAAAATTTATATTTAGAGAAGTTTTAAGTTCACAGCAAAATTGAGTAGAAAGTACAAAGAGTTTCCATATAGCCCCATTTTTTTATTATGCAATATTTCAGAGACAGAGAACAAAAATTAATATAATAAATAAGTACATATATATACATATATATTAGATACAGACAAAATATGGGAAAGCACAAAAATAAAATGATTAAGTACATTTTCTTGGCCCTCAGAGAAAACTACCATTAAAAGTGTATTCTTTAGGATCTTTTTCTATGTTTGTATAAACATATATATTTTACAAATTGATATTGTACTTCACATAATATCTCCAGGCATTTTTTAGTTAACAATAATCATTTTTCATACCTATTTTTTTTCAGTTTCCAATACCCATTCCATGTCCACATTTTTCCAATTGTCCTAAAAATATTCTTGTAACAGCTTTTTTATCCCCAAATGATACACAATTTAGTACAGTATCAGATTTTATATTAACATTGTTTTTTGTTTTCCAGCAAATGCATCTCCACCAAGAAGACTGCCAAAGAAAATTAGGATACATAATTAAATTTGAATTTCCAGTGAATAATAACTGTTAGTTGTTATAAGTATTTCCCAGGTATAAAAATGGATTATGAAAATATTTGTAAGACTAGGATTGTATTTTGTTGTTTTCATTATCATTGCCATTGTTATTATTTCTATTATTATATTGCTGCTAAATATGTACAGAAAGCATACTTACATTTATTTCACATCTTTCAGATCAGAATTTTATTACTTTTATGGTCAAAATAATTATATGTCCAGGCCCCAAAATTGTTGTCTATTCCTAGTATTTAAATAGATAAAATGCCAGTAGCAGTTAATATATTAAGGTTCTCAATTTCCATATTTTTTGTTGCGATTAATTAATTAATTTTTTTAAGACGAAGTGTTGCTCTGTCACCCAGGCTGGGAGTGCAGTGGTGCAATCTCGGCTCACCGCAACCTCCACCTCCTGGGTTCAAGCGATTCTCCTGCCTCAGTCTCCTGAGTAGCTGGAATTACAGGTGCACACCACATTCCCAGCTAATATTTGTATTTTTAGTAGTGATGGGGTTTCGCCATGTTGGCCAGACTGGTTTCAAACCCCTGAGCTCAGGTGATCCGCCTGCCTCGGCCTCCCAAGGTCTTGGGATTGCAGGCGTGAGCCACTGAATTCGGCCAGTAATTATATTATTATTATTAACCTGGATTCGAGGCCTACATATTTCCTAAATTCTTACAAAATTTAAAACTTCTATTAGTCGCTTTCTTACTTTTTATTTGGATGACAATTTGACTGGACAACAATGTCATGTGTCACATTTGTTCTCCCTCAAAACTTTGTAGAACTGACTCCACAGTTTTTTGACCTCAAATGTGCTGCTGGATGCTTTCCCACCTGTTCAAGAACAAATATGTCTTGAATTCTTACCTTCACCTCAAAATTAAGTAAATATGCTAAGTTTTGTCTTGTTGTTTACACGTTAAATACGTAAGTACCTTTCAAAATAATTAATGTGTATTTGTTCGGAGGAGACCAGATGTAAGTTGAAACTTCATCAGTTTTAATTTGTTATCCTGCTTATTAACGACCCCATCCATTATATTCTTCATTCCAGATGGGCCATCTTCCCTCATTTTCCCCTTTTCATTGGATCAGTAAAGTTCAAGAAAACAAAACAAAAAACACCGTTTAGTCTGAATCCTCAGTATTGTAATGTAATTGATGTTATCTCTTCTTTCTATACTTCACTCAGATAAAGAAATCTCAGTATACACAGAGTGATTTGTTAGACAGTAATGACAGAAGGTTTTCTAGCTTTATTCCTGCAGTTCTGCCACATGTTGTTTTGCACACCTATGGGAACAGAATATTTTTTCTGTTACCTCCATCATTCATGTGAAAACAAAAGTTCGAGAGAGCTTAAATCATTTCCCAGCTTTCAGTAAAGATTTGCTTTAAAATTTCTGAGTTTTAGATTATTTTCGTTAGTAAGAGCCATTTCGATTTTAATTAAAGATAGCATTTATGATTTTTTGTATTTTTTATAATAGTTTCAATGTTTTTTAAAGACATAAAATGGGATAAAATATCTTTATGTTGAAAGTTCATTGCATTTTATTTTGACATTTTAATTATTATAATTAATCATGGAAGAAACAGAGGCTAGTTTGATAAAATACTTTATTGAAAAATTAATAGTATCACCCTAATCCAGTTTTTCTGACCAACCCTCACCGTTACGTCTCCTTTCCCTTTATTCATGGCAACCAAAATTAAAGTTTGTTTTTTTCTTTTACTTTACGTATATTTATTTATACTTACACAAATATAACACATGTATACATACAAATTCATTTAACAGTTTTTAAGAGAACAAGTTAAAATTAGAAAGTACTCTGTAAGTTGCATATTATAAACACATCTGCACCTGTATATCTGGCTTATTTGCATGTTAATACATAGCCATATCTAATTATTTTAATAGCCTTATAATATTTTATTGCAGAATTATTAATTAGCTTTTGCAGTAATAGCTAACTACTGATGCTCTGTGTATTAAATCAACAAAATATTATATTTCTGACTCATTTTATACTAAAGCTACAGTCAATGGCAGCTCTGCTTCAGGCTGCTATCACTTGTATGTCTGTTCCATGTATGTTCTCATTCCATGATCAAGGCTGAAGGATAATCCCCTAAAATATGTTGTATACATAGCAAAAGGCAGATTGAAAGATGCTGAGTGAAATCAAACAACTGAATGTAAAGCATTCCTTCGACAAGGCATAGGTAACATTTGTCAAATTCCTTTGGCCAAAGTCACATGGCCAAACATTATAATGAGTCACATGTGAATATAATGTAATTATTCTAACCATTTCTCTAATGGTATCCATTCAAGTTGTTTTTGGGTTTTGTTTCTCTCTCTCCCCCACACCTGTTTATTTTATTTTATATCTCCTTTTTTATCAATTCATGCTGCAATAAAAATTTTTAAATATACCGCCTATGGTGACGTGTTTAATTATATAAAGTAGAGTTGGATGAGCATGGCTGCCTAGTAAAAGTCTTTGGAAATCATATAATAAAGAGATACATCCAGAATCCAAAAATGTTGTAGAAATTTCACCCTTTAATATTGTCTATTTAATTAATGACAATGTTGTGAATACTGTGGCCTTTTTTCTGTATTGCTTATATGCCCTTCACTCACGATTCTAAGTTTTCTCTCTTATTGTAATGACTTGTAAATAGTCTATACAGTACTGATACTTACAGGTAATAAGGTTAACATTTATTGAACATTTACCGTGTGTCATGCATAATGCTAATTTATACAATTATAAATAAAGCTGTAAGTTAGCTGTGTATACTTGAATTTTTATCATCATTCTTCAATGAGAATTTCATATATTGTATCACAAAAATAATAAATTAATTCATAAAATAAACCTATGCAATCTATCCTAGAACTTACTCTTTTAAATTCAACATGATACTATATGTTGGTATGTAACTTTATTGGCATAGCAATCCAACTTCAGACTTTTATGTTTTACATATTTTCTCTTAGAGTTATTTTTGTTTTCATTTATGTAGTCTTTGCTTTACAGAAAATTTATCATTCATTTAAAATCAGTACGTAACCTACTCCTCTTGTTTTCATATAGTTCCCATTCTTATTTTTGAAGAAATAAAATGCTTGTCAGTTTGTTTTACATTTAACTTGCTAATCAATTGGAAATTTACTTAGAGATTGTATAATTATGTTCTGTTTTATAACCGATATATAATCAATTATTCTAAAACATTTTAAAATAAAACATCATAATTCAATTCAATTTAAATTTAATTAAATATCAACATATTATAATTGTTGATATTTATTAGGGTTCTCTTATAGTATATGTTAATGAACATTGAACATTTTCTTCATTTTTTTATGCTATATTTCTTAGAAATTGCAATGTTCTTTTATATGAACTATAAAATTATTGGGGCCAGTTTTTAACATAACTTCTTAAAATGTGCAAGTATATTATAATTATATTAATTTGACTAAAACTCGACATTTTTATAATACGTAATCATGTGAGTGAGGAATGTGTTTCTGAGTTTATTTAGATCTGTTTTCTGCCTACACCATAATGCCATAGGTTTATTTTTATTATTTGTTTACTTATCTTTACAAATTCTATGTTTATATTTTGTAATCTACAAACTAATTATAAATTTGACCACTAATTAGTGCACTGTATAGAAATGTATGCAAACAAAAACGATATGGTTGATTTGTGCTGTTCATCTTTCTGTATTTGATCAGAAGACTGTGGTTTATTATTCATAACTCCCTTTTTTTAGTAGTCATTCTCTAAAACCCCTTTCTTCTACAGTACCACAGTTAAGTTGTGATACTTCTATAACTATGAACATAGTTCTATAACTATGAACATAGTTCTATAACTATGAACATAGTAATTTATGCCTTTTTAACATTTTGATACTTTTTGTTAATTAATATAAACAAATTTCTATGCATATATGATTTATCTTCTTGGTACATTTATTTGTATTTTTAATTGATAGTCATTTCAAGAAACAATATATTTTCTTTAATTTTAAGCCATATTTAATTTAAAAACACAATCCCCATTTTTTTCTTAGGCAGTATTTTTCTGTGGCTGTGGAATTCTAGAAAACATGCTTTTTTCCTAGAGCAATCAAGGTAAACTGTGGCCTTGGTATTCCCAGGCAGTAATAAATAGAAAAACATTGAGAAGTTGCATTTATGAAAGAGGTTGATAGGTGGATGAAATAGACAAGATACTTAAGAATATATTTTCCTTCCTTTTTTCATAACTAATTTTACAAATATAGTTTGATTCTTCATGTGTTTTAAGAAGTATAAACTCATATTTTACACTGTTGACAACAATGCTAAACTGATTTTTTCAAGGGAAAACAAATCATAAAATTGTGGGGAAGCAGTAAGTAGTGCAAAAAGAAGTGATTTAGTAGAGGGAAACTAGGAAATGGAATTGAGTTAAAATAATTAAGTTAATGGAGCATTTTTTTAATTTAACATGAGATAAGAAGATTAAACAATACTTGTGACTAAGTATTTTTTTATTTCATTGAACAGTTTATGAGATAAGAAACCATGAATAAATTCAACATTTGGGAATCTGATTTCATAGTCAAATTATTTCCATTAATAGAAAAAAAGAATGAAGTTTTAATTTTCAGATATTTTTGCGAAGGAATTAATTTTATATTATGAAAGTATTCAAAAATGTAATTTAAAATTTTTAGAGATAAAAATAATTTCCTCGGCTTTTATTTAATACATATTCATATACAAGCCTATGTTCTTGTCAATTAAACTGCTTTCCACTTTTCATAAGCATTTTTTTACTATAACCCTATTTTGATTTAAGTCTGGTTTTCTAGGCTACAATACATGTACACACACACACACACACACACACGGAAATACGGTATTTTCAAATGTGGAATGACTTCCAATAATGAACCTTTAAAAGAGCACTTTCTATATTAAATTTTTACAAAAACCAACAAAACATTCTGATCGTTAGTTTTGATCTGGAATATAATAATACATGTGTGCAATTAAAATGTAATAAAAAGTTCAGCTTTATTGGCAAAATGTATATGATAGACTTTATTATAAACAACAATTATTTTAAATTACTCACAGTTACCTAACGGTTAACTAATATACTTCACATCGCTTAGTTTAGCTTTTACATGTTTTACACAATTAAACATGGGTGGCCTTGGATAAGATGTGAAGAAAACTTAAAACAAAAATTTGACATGATTACTAATTTGACAGATAGGAAAATTCTTTATATAAATCTAGATATTGAATGAGAAACTGCATACAACAGTCACTTGTTACTAATATTAATAAAATTCCACTTTTTAAAACAGCTTCAGCTTTTATTTTGGATACAGAGGTTACTTGTGTAGGATTGTTATGTATGTATATTACACCCAGCTAGTGAGGATAGTACTCAATCAGTAGTTTTACAAACCATACTCCCCTCCCTTCCCCCTCTAGTAGTCCATAGTGTCTATTGTTCCCCTGTTTATGTCCATGTGTACTCAATGTTTACTCCCACTTACAAAGTGAGAACATGTGATGTTCGGTTTTTTGTTCCTGCATTAATTCACTTAGTATCACGGCTTCCAGATACATCTATGTTGCTGCAACTAGACCCTTTCCTTTCACCACATGCAAAAATTAACTCAAGATGGATTAAAGATTTAAATATAAGACCTCAAACTGTAGAAGTCCTACAAGAAAACTTAGGAAATACTTCTCTCAATATAGGCCTTGGCAAAGCAGTTTTGGCTAAGTCCCTAAAAGCAACTGCAGCAAAACCAAAAACTAACTATTTTGTTTACCTCCTGAAGTTAAAATTTTTGATGATACAGAGTAATATGAAAAGTTTAGTTGTTTCTTTATTTTTGAACTGCTGTCTCCCTATTTATAACACCTCTACTGATGGAAAGCTGTAACTTGTTTCCATTTCAGCAAGGTGATGTGAAAATTAAATGTTGAGATTTAGAAGCTATGATTTTTTTGTTTGTTGCCATAAAATCAGAGAATGAAGTAAAATTTTACAGATGCAGAATTTATTTTGAAATTTGTTTCTGTTACTCAATAATTTTCAGTGGTAAGTTGCTTTTTTTTAAAGAAAATAATTCTTTTAAAATTGCAATTTTTTCACAATGTTGTAAAATTGTTGCAGTTACTTTAAAGTAGCCAATGATCTCTTTTCTGTTTGAGACATTTAAAATACTTCTCTGAATTCCTCAATGTAACTCTAAGTTATCTTGGAAATATAATTGCTTTGAACTCTTACGAGTTTGATTGATATTTCCAAAACATGTTTCAGTACCCTGTGGTTGTTTTGTTTTCAGTAAGCGCAAGTTTTCTCATGATTTCTGGATGTTTTTAATGGCTGTGCTGTTAAATTATCTATCATTCAATGAATGCAGTCTGTTTTCTCATTTCAAAATGTTTGTTTAGTAATTTGTTGAAAGTATGAAATATTTGTACTGCACTACAAATCTTAACCCTGCGGACAATATGTTTTAAAAGATATACTTTGAATTTTATAATTTAAAAAGGTTGAATATTTTTGAACATTTTGAAAATTAACCATACCATACCCAAATTTCTCCATAAGCATTTCTCTTTTGTGGTATTACGTAGATAAAGAAATAGCTGCCAGTGGGTTTTATTTTATATGCCTGTAAATGCTAAGGCTAGAGAATGATAACTGTTGAATTTCTTTGAAGTTGTTTCTTACCACAGTTATTAAATTATAAAACTCCAGTAAGACTGCAGTTTGTAATACAGCTTATACAAATACAGTACCATCGATAAATGGTAACGTGCTTGTTGTTCCAAATTGTTTATTAAATTACTGAAGCTTTCTTTAAAACCAGCAGAGTAAAACTCCTATAATAATGTTTTAGATGAATTTAATAAGCAGTGATTTCTTTACAAACAATAATTGCTTTTGAAAAATAAAACCCCTAATTACTTTTTGTTGTTTTAAATCATTTTTTAGAAAGTTTTTGGTCAAAGAAAAATACTGCTTTCAAGATTAGTTTGTGCTTACAAAATTACGACATTATCTATGCCCATATTTGTTTGATACGTCATAAGCTTTGTCAACCTGGTCAGCAAAACTGACTCTACTGAGGATTCTGTGTACAAAGATTCATACTACTTCATGAAATTGAGTTAACCAATGTGTTCTTCCTACATGGACCATCTGCTTTAACCTAGATTTTAAAAAGATTTTTGTTAAGATCAATATGTAGAAAAATATTTGTGGTATTTAATAAGCCAAAAAAAGTTCTAAAATAAAAATAAGGGAAAACTAGCAGTTCACCATCTTTACCAGAACTGGTAAAGTATTTAATAACTAACAAGCCTAGGATATACTATTATTTAGTAAGGTATTTTGAAGAAAATATGGAGCATGTATTTTCAATCATAGAATTAATGTAGATAGTAATATAATGGATGAGGAGTACAAATTTATAAAGGCATATTATTTGGCATGTATTCAATATATAATAAAATAATATTATTTATAGTAAATTCACACTAAAATCATAATCACAACAGTTAGCATTTCAGTGTTTACTGTGTACAGCAATTGTTCCCTTCAATTTGTAGGAATTAAGTATTTAATTTTGAAAAGAACATTGTGAGATAGGCATTAATGCCATTCTATTACAAATGAGGAAAAAGGCACAAAAAATCCTAAGTGACTTGCTAAAGTCAAAGCTATTAAATATTAGAACTAGGAAAAAACCTCTTAACCATATGAAGATGGATGTTGAAAATTAATAATATGGATAATACTGAAAAAATTAAATAAACTAATTTAAAATTAAATAAGTTAAGAGTTAAGTTAATTAATTAAAATTAGCAATCTGGATGGCACTGGAAAATGAGTTTTTGTTTATTTTTGACATATTATAAATGGATTAATTAGTCAGGTATGTCCTTGGCACAAACTCATCAGAAAGGGAACAATTAAGTGTGTTTGTAAAGTTAACAACACAAAGTAAGAAACAGAGAGATAAATTTTGGGTTGCAGCAGGAAAATTCAAAAAGGCAACTCTAAGAGAAAGTAGAATCAAATTGCAAAGCAAAGATGAAGATCTATAGACTCAAGTCCATAGCCTGAAATAGCAAAAATGGAAAGATAAATCATATTAAGAGATTATTTATAGGTTTTTAATACTTTTTATTTTAAACAAACAAGTTCTTAGTTTTCCTTATTGATTATTCCATTTAGCAGAAAGAAATAATTGTGAAGTTCACTATTTCCCAAACAATGAATATTAATATTTGACTGCAAAAAACTATTGGGAAATTAAGGCAAAAACAACAAAAAAAAAAAACAAAAAAAAAACAATTGTATCATTCTATAATTTCTAATGGCCAGAAAGAGCTTTGGTCATGCCATACATATACATGTTACAAAGTATAATGAAAGAAAACTTATAATTTATTTGATAGTATGCTATTACTAAAATGATGTGAATCTGAGTATAAAGGCACAAAGGAATTTTCTGCAAATTTGAATATATAAGTCTTAGGGATTGCTAAAGTCTTAATGTCAAAGCTTAATCACCAATATAATAATATTAAGGGGTAGTACTTTTAAGAGACAACTAAATTATGAGAAAAGCCATCTTGAATGAGATGCACGACCTTATACAGGAGGTTGAAAAGAGCACTGTAGGCCTTTTGCCTTTCCATCTCTTAAGCCACGTGAAGACACAGATTTTATCCCTTTTTTCTCCCTTCCATCATGTGAGGATACAGCAACAATCTTGAAAGCAAGACTGGACCCTCAGCAAAGAACCTGCCAGTGCCCTGATCTTGGACTTCCCAGCCTCCAGAACTGTGAGAAAGAAATTTCTAGTATTTATAAGTTACTCAGTCTGTGGGATTTTGTTCTAGTAGCCCAGAATGAACAAACAAAGAGCTATAAAGAGTCAAATTTCTTTCTTTTTTTTTTTTTGGGACGGAGTCTCACTCTGTCCCCCAGGCTGGAGTGCAATGGCACGATCTCTGCTCACTGCAAGCTCCACCTCCCATGTTCACGCCATTCTCCTGCCTCAGCCTCCCAAGTAGCTGAGACTACAGGTGCCTGCCACCATGCCTGGCTAATTTTTTGTATTTTTAGTAGAGACAGGGTTTCACCATGTTAGCCAAGATGGTCTCGATCTCCTGACCTCATGATCCACCCGCCTCGGCCTCCCAAAGTGCTGGAATTACAGGCATGAGCCACCATGCCCGGCCAAAGAGTCAAATTTGAACTTGTATCTGTACTGGTTTTCAGTAATAGCAGTTGAAAGTTGAACTGGTCAACATTTCCACTGAAACAGCTTTTAAAAAATCTTAAAGACATTGAAGACTTGATTGGCAATTTCCTCATGAACGGAGATAAACTTAGTATGAGAGTAAGAACTTGGCATGCCCTTAGGACATGTGCCAATACTAAGCAGTGGTGCTCAAGTCCTGTTTCTCTTTCAAAATCCATCCTCTTGGGCTTAGAGGAATAGAAATCAATGCTTAAGTTGAGAAAATGGGAAATTTTCTGAAGGACATCCTCACACCCATGTCGGTGCCCTACTACTACCTGCAGGCTCACAGGCATCTCGCTCGTGCCCCTCCATGTTCTCATCTAATCTGCATTCCCTCTGCAGCCCTGTGAGGCTCACCTGTTGACCACCAGGCCTTTCATTTCCCCCACATGCCCATACTACCTTACTACCAGTTGTGGCAGCTATTCTCTTAAACTCCAAGAGACTGATTACAATGTTATAATCACTTATCCTTATTATTTTAGCTTTTATTTCTCTTTTTCTCCATCTTTAAAATATCTCTTTCATTGAGGAATTCTTCTCAGTTATGAACAAGCAAAAGTGTTTTTCATTCTAAATAATTTCTTCCATTATATATTAATCCAATTCACCTATTAATATTAACTTCTATCACTTGTCCGTTTATCATATAAACTTCTCAATAACACATTTTTTGTACTCACTTCTCAATACACTTACATCTGATTTTTACCAGCAAAATTTAATTTAATTAAGAAAACTAATGTGCTCCTGTTTATCAAATCCAATTCCTTATATTAAAATTCAGGAGCCACATTTAGGACTGTTTTCACATTTCCTTGAAATGTTTTGTTCTTTTTGAATTTATGAAACTTTTGGTTATGCTTTTGGTTGCTTTAGTCATATTTTTGTTTGTTCCAAGTACTTGTATCTTATCCACATGTTGTCAAAAAAACACTCTAAAATTATTCCTCAAGTCTATATTCTTTCAACCTAGCTCCTACATTGGCCACTTTTTCCATCTAAAAAACAAATATAAAAGTTTAGGACCCTTGCTGGAAAGCCTTTAACATCCTGGGGAGAATATTAACACTTTGTTTTTGAATGATAATTTATTATTTTTTTCTGAACAAAGTAAGTTGGAACTAATATTCTCACAACAAAATTACATATTTAACTTTATTTGCCCTCAAATAAAAAGTAATTGTCATGGCTACAAGGAGTAGAAAGAAGAAATTGCAAGGTAATACAGCTCATGCTGTTGACTGTTCTCTCACTCTTAGGTGTCTAGGATAGTGGCTCCTCACTTTTACTAGAACCTAATTCTGCAGATAAATAGGAAATAATTGTCAAAAAAATGTGGGAGAATGCAGAGGAGGGGAAGAGTTTGCTAATGTTGGTGGATTACCTTTCTATTGCTGCTTTAACAAATTGTCACAAATTTAATGATGTAAAATAGCACCTACTGGATTTCTCACCATTTTTGTGGATTAGAAGTCTGAGCACAGTGTAGCCCATTTGTTTCTCTGACAGAGATGCATAAGCTTAAAATCAAGGTTTTAGCAGGCTGTGTTCCTTTTTCAGGCTGAATGGAGGAATGTACTTCCAAGCTCGCTGAGGCTTGGGCAGAACTTAGTTGGACTGAGTTCCTGATGTTTTTTCCTGATTGGCCAGGGATCCTTCCCAGCTTCTGGAGATAAGCTGCAGTTCTTTCTCCATCTTGAAAGCAATGAATGCTGATGATTCATTCTCATGCTTTAAATTTGTCCAACTTCTTAAGCTTCTTCCCTCCCACTTTTTTCTGCTGCTTTTGGGATTATGTGAATATGTTGTACCTACTTGGATAATCCAAGGTAATGTCTTAATTTTAAAGTCTGCTAATTGGTAATCTTTACTATATCTGCAAAGTTTATTTGTAACTGTACCTAGATTAGGGGTCAGACATTTGAGGAAAATTGCTAGAATCCAACTCATCATATCTGGCCAAATCCCATTCTTCTAAGAGGAGAGCTGGAAGATGGAAGTTTTCACTCTATATTGTTTCACAAAATTGAAAGAATAAAGGCAGAAGACTCCTGGAAACTTGTATCATTGTCTCTTGGATTTTTCTTTCTGGAAAACAAGTCTAATTTGCTTATTTTTTCTAATGTTTAAAAAACATTTAGTTTTCAGAATATATGAATATCCTTCGAAACATTTTTACATGCTTTTAGAATAGTTTGATCAAAAATAGCTGTAGAAAAGAGCTGGTTCAATGGTGTAATGAAATGTTATTTAAAAAGAACATGAATAATATATGTGTTCCCTAACCTTCCAAAAGCTATCTATGCACTAATCAACTTTTAAGCCATATTTTAGATATTATCTTCCCCCCAAATATGTGCATTTTCTTTCCCATACCCCCATACTTCATTAACTATTCATCAATATACTTTCCTAGCCCCTTGTACATACCCCTCCTATATAGAATTTATTTCAGTAACTAATTGTGCAACATTGTTTCACATCAGAATAATACTTTCCTTCAACCAATGGCCATATTACCATATCTTCATCTTTTGTTTATTTTTAAATAAGTGCGTAGAGTATTGCAGAGTATATGAATGATAGAGATATAAAATCTCCATGTCAGCTTTGGTTCAATTGCCTTCATAAATAAAGATGCCTATATTTAATATTGAGTGTGAGGAAATAGAAGGAACTATCTGAAATCTGAGTACCTTAACTGATGTTCCTATAGAAGTTTGTAGCATCAAAAGTCTGTCAGCATGAGTCTGTAATAATAATGGTACCAAAGAAAAGATAAATATTAATCACCCCCATTCCTAGTGCCTGCTAATGAGCCAGGTTTTTTTATTATTATTTCACATGTTATAAGATAATATGAGTAAATAAAATAAGACATTCAATGTTATATTGTGGGTGAAAGATCCCTTCAAACAACAGCCAAGATATCATTATTTCAAACAACTCCATGATGTTTCAGCCTTCCAATTACTCATGAAATTGGAAAGGACTAGACCACCAAAAACAACAAAAACAAAAATGCAAAAATAATCTCAGAAGATATTTTACAAACAACAACAAAATATGTATATCCCCTGGACACTGTGAAGATTTAAGGGAAAATTTTCAACAACCTTCTCACATGACCTCTCTATAATTATTTGGTTTGTTTTTACCAGCAAAGCCCTGCAACTTTTTCTCTCACATACAATTACTATCTTATACTCCTGTCCTGATCTCTTTCAACTGTCAGTTTTTCTGTATTTGATTCTTTTGTGAGGCAGACAAGAGGAATGTGATAGGATGAAGCAAGGTGGCAGCCTGTGAGCAGGATTAGCACCTCATAATAGTCAACTACATGTTTGGACAACTGACCATGGACTCCCTTGGTTGGTCCTAAGATGGCAGTGTGGGGAGAAAATTATACTTTTCAGATCCATTCTAGGCGTTTAGTGCCTTGAAGCAGAGGTTACAATTGGTGTATTCAGAGTCCAGAGTGCTCACCATTACACCATGGAACCTCATACTGTAGAGGTTAGAGTTGGGAATTACCTGACCATTTGCCCTGGCTATGCTGTGTAGCTTAAAAAGGCTTTGAGCCTAAGAGAAGCTAAATTACCTCAGTGTACATTCCCTGATGCCAGGGTAACAGGTGGATGGCTGTGTGATCTGCTGATTGCTGGCTTTCACCACAAGCTATTGCAGGCAAGAGGAAAGGCTTCAGCACTAACAAAGTGGAATGAGTCTAAATGGATTCAGAAAATGTTTGCTATGTTTTAGTTTATGCAATTGGAATGTAATATGTTATATCAACTTACATAATTCTCATGTCATACATAAACTGATTTTGGAAATATGTATGAAATTATATGTTAATTTCAAACTAGGGAGAAATTTATGATAATATTTGACTCTTTAACCTCCACAGTACTCCCACCAAATGCAGTCAGTAGCTTGTATAATACTGGAAACAATTTTTAGGATACCGGCAGATACCTGGAATAATAGGTATTTTAGATGACTGAATTAGAATCTCAAAAAGATTTTGGCACATTGGAGTGACAGAATGGATCATATAGGGTGACACTTAGCAAGCTTGAGAAGGTGTTTAGAAACTTCAGGCTCCAGGTTAAATTATAATTAAAAAAGAAAAAAGTGAATTATATTATGTCTTATTAATATTATTAAATAAAGATGAAACCTAGAGTAAAAACACTAGAATACTGATCTACAGCAATTTTCAAAAAAATTATTACAATTACATTTACATCTCTGGGGCACAGTTATTAAATATATATATTTAATAAGGTATGTATATATGTATTGAGTCATCCGATCCATCCACTATGAAGGTGAAGTTAGCAAGATACTATTCTATTCTATTTCTTTGATCCTGTGTAAAGCATGCACTTGTGCTTTGTTTCACCCACCTCTAGATATTGACTTTGTATGTTTGGCAGTAAAATCAAACAAATATAAACAGATCACCTGCTTTTTGCTGATTGTTAGCATTTAGAGAATCTAAGCTTGAAAATCTTATTGTTCACCATATGATACAAAATGACTTATGAATCGACAAACACAATATTAATTATCTGATTTCTATATAATGATATTTTAAAACATATTACATTCAATTTCTTCCTTTTTGCAAATTCTTTGAAGACTATTTGCTTGTTATGCATTAAGAAATATGAGTTATGGATTAATGTATTTTCATTTAATAAAACACTACCCTTTAAGGTTACTAAGCTGTGCATTTTTATGTAACTTTCACTGTAATAATGATTCCACTTTAATAATGCCATCATGATTTTCTTAATTTACTAATATAGTTTTATCCACACAATCACTTTACATGCTTCTGATGTGAATCTTATCATTGGGCTTTTCTTGCAGCAGCTCCCTAACTCTGAGACTTTTCCTATTAGGAGATGGCAAGAAACCTGTAACTGGGTCATGATCTATGGTTGTCTTTTCATTGTTCCTGGATCTATTATATATGCTTTACCTCCCTTGTAGGATTTAAGTTGTTTTCAAAGCTAAGATCATGATTCTATTTCTCTGAGACCTGGAAGTTGTCCATATTCTCTTGTGCCTGTTGTCACCATCTGTTCTTACTAAATGGCCACTTCCCAACAATAGTTAGACAGAAGTCTCTCGGGACAAGGATAACATCTTGATAGAAACATATAATGGAATTGGAATCTTGTCTTACTCTCTGGAATTATTAAAACAAATACTTCAGGCAAAGGATACATACTTAGTAAGTTTCAACTTCTTTGCTTGAGGCAAAATTCTCTGTTTGCTCATTCAGTGGATCCTCTACATATGGTCACAAATTCATCAGCATGATCAGCTTGCAAAATTATAGAACAAGTCAACTTATTGGATGGCAGTCTCCTACAATTTTTTGAAGCAATCTGGGCACCAAATGGCAGCAATCTTATCCAATTCTATTATAATTTCTGATGACCGCAGGACCAATAGTATCTAATAGGAAATATAAAAGACAGTGAGAAAAGATGATTAAACTTTTAAAAGCACAAAACTTTTACACATCTATGAAATAAAAATTGACATCACAAGTTTCATAGAAAATATTTAAAAGAGGTAAAGAAAAGATATGAGAATGAGGTTACTTTCCAAAAAATTAAAATATGTGTCTTTGTACATCATTTGACTACACCTTATTTAAATTCATTTTTGAAGGTACATTTCAGATTGATAATGACCTTAGTAGCAATGTTGCATAGCTAGGCTTTATTAAAGTTGTTTTACCTTGGTGACACAATTCAAGCTAATGTGCCAAACAAAATGTAGCCTAATTAGTACAAATGAAGGAAAGAGACAATTAGCCAAGGGGGAATAATGAGCAAAGGGAACTGGTAATGTGAATCTAGACAATCATGAAAACTTCCAGCCAGCAGGCAGAAAGCTAGATGTACTCACACATTATTCAAAATACACCTTGAAAAACAAGGATTTTAATTTATCTTTACCTTGATTTTGAGTCAGATATATTTACTCAGGATTATGTGCTTGAGTTGATGTTTTTGTTAATAATTGGTATGATTAATAGGCCATATAAATTTTAGTATATATTACGCACCTTGTAAATTTTATTAAATATTAGTTAAAATGCACTACACTGTGCTCAGGGGTATTAACACACACTAAGACTGCAGATGCCTAACACAACAGAAGTCTATGATTTATCATCATGT
Organism: Symphalangus syndactylus; assembly: GCF_028878055.3. NCBI lineage: Eukaryota > Metazoa > Chordata > Mammalia > Primates > Hylobatidae > Symphalangus > Symphalangus syndactylus. The sequence continues at coordinate 106,215,611 of NC_072426.2, read as the reverse complement.
GATTTATATTTAAAGAAATTAGAAGTGACAATTTTAGTATTATTCATCTCATACTTTAAAAAATGCCATGCACTTGCTCCTCAAAGTAGAATACATCTGAATGATGCATTCAATATACTTGGATACAGTTGCCTCTGTTTGTTTGTTTTTTTCAAGGTTAATAATTTTGGGATTTTTATACTGCATTCTAGAAGAAAATTTAGAGGCAATGGTAGAGTATGAAAAAGGTGGAAATATTTATTTTTTTTTTTCTCTGCTATGTAAAGCCTGATTATTTGTATAAACTCTTGGGACAAAATTTTTTTATAAATTGAAATATAAAAGCAAAATAACTTCTGTAAAGCAAAAGAATTAAAGTACATGCGTAACTGCTTAAGACATCACTAGAGAGTGACATATATATTTGGATTATTATCTGGGAAGTAAAATGGTAGATGATAAACATTAACTTGATAAAAATTGAAACTAAGTTAATGCCAAATAATTTCTCTTGATTGCACTGCCAGTGGATAAATGTGAACTGATTTGAGTCATTCCTGAAAGTATATATACATTTCCAAATTGGAACAAGGCAGAATAAAAATACATTTCCTGAATCCATTCTAGAAGTTATTCTTAACTAATATTCTATTTAAATCCTGGCATATTATGTAAATATTTTGAAATTATGCAGAAATGTTTTGTTTAAGAGGTAATGAAGCCAAATCTTAACATGCTAGTGATCTATTTGCCAATTTAACACAGACCCACAGGAATCCTTCTGTTTGCGGAAAGATTTATTCAACTGTAGATATTTATAGCATGTTATATGTATTTTGTACTAATACATTACTCTGAGAAATAGTATTTTCAAATTTTTACTATTTTATATTTAGATACAGCAAAACATTTTGGTATTGAAAAGTACTTTATATACCCATTTTCACAGAAGTTAACATTTAACCAAAAGCTGTTTTACGTCTGTTTGTAGAGAAGTAAACATTTTTGTGATAGCTTGACTGAAAATAAAGATTGTTTACAGCCATTATTATAGTCTTTGTTCTTAGATTAGTAGTTGCTGGTAAGTTTATCTCACTTTTTTTACAAGTACATGTAAATGCTGGTTATTTATCTAAGTGAACTCCTGCTGTTTTGTAAAGGCAATTAATTATTCCCAACGCCAAACACTTTGTTGTCACTATAAAACACACAACACTTTCTTCTTTCATTGCTTATATTTAAGCTAGATTTGAATAATACTCTTTTTTACATTGTAGAGAGTCACTGAGCCCACTGAAAATTATATTATAGTAACTTTCCTCTATTCTGCTTCATCTCTCCATGGTGCAACATAGAAGGTTGCACAGATAGAGATATTTTAAAATATCTCTATTAAGTGCATCGTTTTCTTCATCAATTGACAAGAAGTAACTATCACAACTGTTTAAAGTCTCTCATTTAAGTGTTCAACAATATCAAAACAAAGGGTCAAAAATGTGATTTGTATATTGTACATGCTGTCTTCAGTTAGATGATGAAATGAAATGGGAAAAAAAAACTTTTACTCCTTGAAAAGCATGCGGTGTAATTTTATTTGGGCATACTTATATGTCTATTTATATTTGTACTTCTGTTGAGCTTGACTTATGACATCACTGACTTACTATAGCAGCTTTTAAATGGTTAAACAGGAGAATTTAATAGAAAGGCATATAGAAAAATGAAAATTGGCCAAATTGTCATAGAAAAGATCTCTACCTTAAATCTAGATATTAAAAACTCCACATCCAAAAACAAACAAAACAACTCCACACATTTTTTATGATATAAGAATTGATATGCGTCACAAAATATGTGCCACAAAATGTTGGTTGGATATTAACCAACTTATAGAAATTGTTATGAATAAGTCCTCTAAAAATCCAGGTTGTTCTAATGTGCTTTAGCTGGTGTCTTAACATTTTTTCAAGTTTTATCCTACAAATCAGCAAATGTTGAATTTATATTTGCTGAATAGTAATTTAGCATAGGAGAAAATAAATGCCAAAAGTTGCATATAAAAATATACCAATTTCTGAAGATGGTTGACTAGATGCATCTAGTAAGTGCCTCTTTCATAGAGAGGAACCAAAATATCAAGCAGATATTTACACTTTGAATAGAGCATCTAAAAGAGAACATTAGAATTCAACAGAGAAGCGAGATAAAGCACCAAAAGCAAAGAGAGAAGCCAGAAGCGAGGTAGCCTGCACTGCTGGGCTGAGATCTGCTGGGAGCTGAGAGGAGCTCCCAGACATGAGGAAATGTTAAGTGAGTGACTCCTGGGGCTCCACTTTCCTTCTGCAAACTTCTAAAATCTTAGCCGCAGGAAAGCCCTTTGGTTTCAAAGACCTTGAGACCTTACATAGGGTGCTGCCTAGAGGCGAAGCCAAGGCACTGCTCCAGAAGCACAATTCACACTGAGTTCCACAGTCTGCTGGCACCATTCTTAGAGTCAGGCCTACAAAGGTCTGCATTTTGTTCTGGGGTTGTTGTCATCACAGTTGCCACTGAGCTGAGTAGGGATAGGGAAGGCCAGGCACTGTCACGGACCTTGAGGACAAGTCCCACTGTTGTTGCTCTGACTGTTGTGCAACCATGATGTGAGGTAAGCACATGCCCCACAGCTGTCTGCCTTCACTGCCTCCACTGAGCGGGGTCCTGCCCTTCTTGGAGGCAAGCCTGCAATGCAGCTGCCACTGCTTCCACACGAGCATTCTGCTGATGGTATGGGGACAATCCCAACCCTGCCTATCACAACCAGTGCCAGAGCTTATTTTCAGGGATCCTGAAGACCAATTTGCAAACCCAAGTCCTACCCTCCAAGTGTACCATCCGGGGGCCTGGAGATCACCCAGCCCAGTCCACCACTATTGGCACCTTAGCACTCCTCCCAGGGTCTGAGGCAGGGTTGACCTAAACTGGCAATACTACCACATCTGACGACCACTTACATGAGCTACTTGTGGTTGAGGGGACTGGCCCACTCAGCCTATCATATTCACTGCCACCACCAGCATGGATTGCTAGGGTTCTAGTAGGTTGTTTTACCACTGCTGCTGACATTGCCCACATCACATGCACTGTCCAAGGGCCCAATAACATGTCCACATGCCCAACCCACCACTACCAACTGAGCAAACCACGTGGAAGCCCAAGAATTGGCTCAACTGAGCTCACTAACAGTGAAGCCATCGCATACCACTCTGGAACTCAAGACAAGGTATGCTCAGCCCACTACACCTACCACCACTAGGGCTTGAAGACTGGCCCACCTGGCATTCTGGTCCCCAGCTAAAACTCACCACAGCCTCCACTAATTATCACACCCAAAACCACTGAAGAAATCACAGATACCACTGGTGTTGTTTATAGCCAAAGAAATCATACAGAGACTACCCTACTGCATGCATCCAAATTCAAGGCCAAAGTACCCTACCTAACCAGTAACATATATAAATCTTCGGAAAAAAAAATCCTCCCCTACAAAAGAAAATTTGAAAAATTGGAAGAAGCAACTGTTACACCAGATGTACAGATATCAATGTAATGATCCAGGAAAAGTGAAAAAGCAAGAAAATATAACACCTTGAATAGAAAGCAATAATTCTCCAGGAACAGATCACAGTCTAAAAGAAATTCACAAAATCCTAGATAAATAATTCAAAATACCAATTTTAAAGAAGCTCAGCAGATACAAGAGATTTCTCAAAAACAATACATTGAAATCAGTAAAACAATTCATATGTTTTTCTAGATACAAATGAGAGATTTACTAATGAAATAGAAAATTTTGAAAAAGCCAAACAAATTCTAGAACTGAAGAATTTACCAAAAGAAATACAAAATAAATTTAAAAAATTTAACAATAGACTAGGTCAAGCAGAAGAAAGAAACTCAGAACTTGAAGACATCTATTGAAATAATCTAGTAAAATAAAAATATAGAAAAAAGAATAAAAAAGAATGAGCAAAGCCTTTATGATTTTTGGGAAAACATAAAGCAAATAAATAGTCAAACGTTCAGTGTCCCTGTGAAGAGAATGTGAAAGGGTTAGAAAACCTATTTAACTAAATAACAGATAAAAGCTTTCCAAATTTAGCAAGAGAATTGCATGCCCAGATACAGGAGGCTCAAAGATCCCCAAAGAGATACAATGCAAAGACGTTTTCACAACACATTATAGTCAAAGTACATAAAATCAAAGACAAAGAGAGGATTCTAAAAATAGCAAGAGAAAAGTACCTACTCACCTACAAAGGAACACCCACCAGCCTAACAATGAATTTCTCAGCAGAAACCTTATAGTCCAGGAGAGGATGGGATGACATATTCAAAGGGTGAAAGAAAAAAAATAAATAGACTGTCACCTAAGGATAATATATCTAGCCAAATTATCCACAAATGAAAGAGGAAGTATTTCCCAGATGAGCAAATGCTGGGAAAATTAATTATCACTAGTTCAATCCTGCAAGAAGAGTTCAAGGGGGTCCTAAACCTAGAAGTAAAAGCATAACATTTACCATCCTGAAAACACATGAAAGTAGAAAACTCACTGGTAAACCAAACACACAAATGAGGAAGAGCAAGGACTCAAATGGCACCACTATAGTATTAAAATAACCAAAAAACAATTAACAATATGACAGGAACAAAACTCCACATATCAATAATAACCTTAAATGTAAATGGTTAAATTATCCACCTAGAAGATATAGAAACGAGATTGAACTATATGCTGTCTACAAGATATTCAATTTACTTGTAAAGACACATGTATACTCAAAGTAAAGGAATGGATAAAGTTATTCCACATATATGGAAACCAAAAGTGAACAGGAGTACCTATAATTAGAACAAACTTTAAGTCAAAAACAGTAAAAAAAAAAAAAAAGAAAAAAGAAAAAAAAGACAAAGAAGATCACTATATAATGATGAAGAGATCAGTTCAGCAAAAAGAAATAACAATTCTAAATATATATGCAGCGAACACTGAAGCACACAGATTCATAAAGTATATATTACTAGATCCAAATGAGAGGTAAACTTCAATTATTTCACAATAATATTGGGGGACTTCAACAACATTAAAGAGAAAATCAAGAAATAAACATTGGATTCAAATAGAACATTAGATCAATTTTAAATATATTTCCTAAATACACTGTAGCACACAGATTTATAAAGCATATATTACAAGATCTGAAGAGAGAGAGACAGAGGCTTCAATACGATAACAGTCAGGGACTTCAACACCCCACTCTCAGTATTAAAAAGAAAATCAAGAAAGAAACATTGGATTTAAATGGGACATTAGAACAAATGTACCTAACACACATTTACAGAGTTTTGTATCCAACAACTAGAGAATGTATTTCCTTCTCATCAGCACATGGAACATTCTCTAAGAGAGAACATATATTAGGCCACAAAACAAGTATCAACAAGTTTAAACAAATCAAAATCATATTAAGTATCTTCTAAGACCACCATGGAATAAAACCTGAAATCAGTTCCAGGAGGAACTGTAGAAACGATACAAATACATGGAAATTAAACAGTATGTTCATAAACAATCACTGGGTCAATCAAATTAAGATGGTTATCAAAATATTTCTTGAAACAAATGAAAATCAAAACACCACATACCAGGACCTGTAGGATATGGCAAAAGCAATGCTAAGAGGAAAGTTTATAGCAATAAACAAATGCCTACATCAAAATAGTAGAAAGATTTCAAATATAAAACCTAACAGTGCAACTCAAGGAACTAAAAAAACAGTAACAAACCAAACCCGAAATTATAAGAAATAATAAAGATCACTGTAGAAATAAACAAAGTAGAGACTTAAAATATATAAAGGATTGAAGAAGTGAAAAGTTGTTTTTTTCAAAATGGAGACTAAAAAAACATAAAGGATTAATGAAATGAAAAGTTAGTTTTTCAATAAGATAAACACAATTGATAAACCGCTAGAAGGCTAACAAAGAAAAGAGAGAAAACCCAAATAAGCAAAGTTGGAAATGAAAAAGAAGACATTACAAATGATATGACAGAAATACAAGAGGTTATCTGAGATTATTATGAACAACTACACACTAATAAGCTGGAAACCCTAAAGAAAGTGGATAAATTTCTGGAAGCATACAACCTACTAAAATAGAATAAAGAAGAAGTAGAAAATCTGAACAGTGAGAATCAATCAGTATTAAAAAGCCTCCCCGGAGCTTGCAGTGAGCCGAGATTGCGCCACTGCACTCCAGCCTGGGCGACAGAGCGAGACTCCGTCTCAAAAAAAAAAAAAAAAAAAAAAAAAAAGCCTCCCAACAAAGAACAGCCCAGGACCTGATGGATTCACAGACAAGATCTACCAAATATATAAAGAATATAAAACCTTCTTAAATAATTTGAAAACATTGCCTTAAGATGAGAGAATTCTCCCTAACTCATTCTATGATGCCAGCATTACCCTGATACCAAAATCAGACAAGAATATAACAAAAAAAAAAAAGAAAACTACACTCCAATATCCATGATGACCATAAATGCAAAAATCCTCAACAAAATATAGCAAGCCACATTCAACAGCACATCAAAAAGATAATACCCTACAATAAAGTGGGATTTATAGTAGGGATGCAGGATGGCCCAATATATGCAAATCAATAAGCATAATACATTACATCAACAGAATGAAGGACAGAAACCATATAATTACCCCAATAGGTGCATAAAATGCACTTGATGAAATTCAACATCACTTTGTAATAAAAAATTTCAGCAAACCAGGAATACAAGGCACATACCTCAAAATAATAAAGGCCATATCTGACCAACCCACAGCCTACATGATACTGAATTGGGAAAAGATTACAACTTTTTCTTTAAGATCTGGAACAAGGCAAGGGTGTCTGTTTTCACCACATCTATTCGGTATAGTACTAGAAATCCTAGCCAGTATAATCAGGCAAGTGAAAGAAATAAAAGATATCCAAATTGAAAAAGAGGAAGTTGAATTTTTCCTCTTTGCAAATGATATGTTCTTTTATCTAGAGAAACCTAAGGACTCCACCAACAAACTTCTGGATTTGATAAATGAGTACGGTAAAGTTTCAGGATACAAAATCAACACACAAAAATCGGTAGTGTTCTATACACCAACAAAGAAATACCTGAGAAAGAAATCAAGAAAGTAATGCCATTTACAATAGTGATAAAAATTAAAAATGTAGAAACAAATTTAACCAAGGAGGGAAAATCCCTCTATGGGGGAAAAAGACAAAACACTGATGAAAGAAACTGAAGAGGACATCAACCTAGAAAAGGCAACCCAAGCTAATGGATTGAAAAAATTGTTATTGCTAAAATGATCATATTGCCCAAAGTAATCTATAGATTGAACGCAATACTTATCAAAATACCAATGTCATTTTCCACAGAATTCGAAAAAAAATTATAAAACTCTTATGGAACTGAAAAAGAGCCCGAATAGCCAACAGCATCCTCTACAAAGAGAATCACGATGGAGGCATTATACTACCTACTTCAAAATATATTGCAAGACTATAGTAACCAAAAAAACATGATACTGGTAAAAAAACAGACACATAGACCAATGGAACAGAATACTGAGTCCTGAACTATATCCACATATTTATAGGCAACTGATTTTTGATAAATGTGCCAAAAACCTATGCTGAGGGAAGGACACCTCTTCACTAAATGATGCTGAGAAAATTGGATATTCACATGTGAAAGAATGAAACTGGACCCCTGTCTCTCTCCATATATAAAAACTAATTTAAGATGAATTAAAAACTTAAATGTAAGTTCCGAACCTATAAAACTACTAGAATAAAGCATAGGAAAAACACTTCAAGACATCTGTCTAACAAAGATTTCATGGCTAAGACTTCAGTAGCACAGACAAGTATAATAAAAATGGGCAAATGGGACTATACTAAACTAAAAAGCTTCTGCACAGCAAAAGATACAATCAACAGAATGAAGAGACAACCTGATTAAGGGAAGAAATTATTTGCAAACTATTCATCTGAGAACAGACTAACGTCCAGAATATACATGGAACTCAAACAAATCGACAATTTAAAAAATCTCATTAAAATTGGACTATGGACATTAATAGACATTTCTCAAAGGAAGACATACAAATGGCCTGCAGGTATATGAAAAAAAAAAAGCTCAACATCACTAATCATCAGGGAAAAGAAATCAAAATCACAATGAGTTATCCTCTTACCCAGTTAGAATTGCTATTATTAAAGGGACAAAATATAACAGATGCTGGTGAGGATATGGAGAAAAGGGAGCTCTTACACATGGTTGGTGGCAATAAAAATTAGTTCAACCACTATAGAAAACAGTATGGTATTTCTAAAAAAAGAAAAAAAAAAATAGAACAACCATATCATCTAGCAATACCACTACAGAGTATTTATATCCAAAGGCAAATAAATCTGTATATCAAAGACATACCTGCACTCTCATGTTCATTCCAGCACTATTTACATTAGCAAAGATATGAAAACAACTTGTGTCCATCAGTTGATGAATGGATAAACAAGACATGCCATATATACACACAATTGAATACTATTTGGCCATGAAAAAGAATGTAATCTTGTCATTTGCAGCAACACTGATGGAACAGGAGACAGATAAAACAGATATCACATATTTTCACTCATATGTGGGAGCTTTAAAAACTGATTTTATGGAGATAGAAAATTTCCTGATATCAGAGGCTGAGAAGGGTGTGTAGGTGGGAGCAAGGAATGAGGAGAGGTTGACTAGTGGGTGCAAAGATACCCACTAGTATGTTATGCTAGGCGCGGTGGCTCACACCTGTAATCCCAACACTTTGGGAGGCTGAGGCAGGTGGATCACGAAGTCAGAATATCAAGACCATCCTGGCTAACACGGTGAAACCCTGTCTCTACTAAAAATAGAAAAAAAAAAAAAAAAGAAAAGAAATAAGCTCCAATATTCGACAGCAGAGTAGGGTGACTATAGTTAGCAACAATGTACTGTATATTTCCAAGTAGCTACATGATAAGATTTGAAATGTTAGGAACACATAGAAAGGAGGAATATTCAAGGTGGTAAATACCCTAAATTCCCTGAATTGATCATTATGCATTCTATGCATGTAGCAAATACTCACATGTACCCCATAAACATGTAAAATATTTTGTCTCAATAAAAACAAGAAAATAGAGAAAAATGCAAGTTTATGTTGATGGTAACAAATATACGCACAAAGTTATCTGCATATTAATTGCCCATCTCTGGTTACATGACACTTACTCATGTGAGGAAAAAACCTCCACATATCCTTTATTCCATATATTTTTATGTGGCATATATAGTCACTAAATATACACTAGAAATCACATATGTGACCAGTGACATGTGCACCAAGGTGTACCAATGAGGGAGGTTACAAAAATTACCATTTCACCCACCTGTCCTACATATTCCAGCTTGTGTGGGAAGCTGCATCAGAACTATCAAGAAACACAAGACATTAGAGATATTAAAAAAGAAAAAACTTCTTAAACATAATATGCCAGGCCTTAGAATACTATTTTTGTGACTGACAGAGTTGCTAATACTGTCCTATTTTCTTTTTTCTTCTTTCAGATAACATAGTGAAAGGAACAAGAGCAACATTTATAATGGAAGAAAAAAATGCCTATGATGATCTCTACCCTTTGAAACAAAAAAACTCAATAATGCTTGTCTTCCCATTTGCTAGGGGAGCAGCAGAAAAATCCATTTCAATTTCTATTCAGTATAGGGGTTTTATATGTAGCGCACAGAAATAGAACGTTGATGTCAGGAAATGTGCCATATGTGTCAAAGCAAGTGGGAGGGAGAACTATGAATGGCTTCAATGAATGAACTGACTTGAATGCAATGTTCTTTTGTAATGATAATAGAAGTGGGAAAAGTTTGCATATGTATGTATTTCTAACACTAAAACTATTTTAAAGGGCAAAAATCATTTGAGAGAAACAACTCAGGGGTCAGATAATTGATGATTATTGGCCTGGATTCTTCAAAAAAAGTCATGTAAAATCATTAAATAAATAAAATGTATATTTAAAGAGTCAATAGTAGAATTACAATAAAATACAATTTGTGACATTTAATTGGATCCTGGCTGAGAAGAAGAACAATTAATGGGGAAATTAAAATATAAACTCAATATTGGATAAAATTTTTGTTATATTTTAGGCATAATATTTTAGAAGCTGTGATTGTATTGTAGGTATTTTACAGATATAGTACTTCTTAAAAGGTGTGAAATGAAGCATTTAGGAGTTAAAAGTCATGATGTCTGCAATATCTGTTGGTGTATATAAATTCACACACAAAAGCAATGTTTATTTTGCACAGAACCATGTTAATTGAAACACATACTTATCCAAAATCCATGATTTTCTTCCTTCCTTCCTCCCTCCCTCCCTCCCTCCCTCCTTTCTTTCTTTCTTTCTTTCTTTTCTTTCTTTCTTTCTTTCTTTCTTTCTTTCTTTCTTTCTTTCTTTCTTTCTTTCTTTCTTTCTTTCTTTCTTTCTTCTTTCTTTCTTTCTTTCTTTCTTCTTCTTTCTTTCTTTCTTTCTTTCTTTCTTTCTTTCTTTCTTTCTTTTTTTTTTTCTTCTTTTCTTTCTGATGGAGTCTCACTCTGTCACCCAGGCTGGAGTGCACTGGTGCCATCCTGGCTCACTGCAAGCTCCGCCTCCTGGGTTCATGCCATTCTCCTGCCTCAGCCTCCCCAGCAGCTGAGACTACTGGTGCCCGCCACCATGCCTGACTAATTTTTTGTATTTTTAGTAGAGATGGGATTTCACCATGTTAGCCAGGATGGTCTTGATTTCCTGACCTCATGATCCACCCACCTCGGCCTCCCAAAGTGCTGGGATTGCAGGTGTGAGCCACTGCGCCCAGCCAAAGTCCATGATTTTCAAGATTTCGTGATAATTGCAATATAATTCTAGCTACCATGTGACTTGCAAAATGAGGACATTCCATGCAAACTGAGGACTTACTATGCCAATAGTAGCAAAATGTTAATAAAATATTTTAACAGGTAGATTTAGTTATTGGGTGTAAGGCAATTATTTTATAATTCTTTCAATTTTTCTCAGTTCATAAAAAATTCAAAATAAATACAAAAGTTTAATTTATTTTACTTATCTATATTTGTATAAAATCTGAAACCTTACCCCTGTGATATACACACACACACACCAGACACACACATACACCAGACACACACACACAGACACGCACACACCAGACACTTACATGGAAGGAGAAAAAAATTTAACAGATATTAGCAAAAGTATAATTATCATTACAGACTCAGTAGGAGTATTTCTGAAACTTCACAAAATTGCTATTAGAATAGTTTGCATTAATGAATATAAATCACTTGAATTAATTAGAATTATATAAAAATCTGACTTTTTAGAAAAGTACTATCTTAGGGAGTCATTTCTATGTCAATAGGTATCTATGAGTCAATTTGAAATGTGTCACTGTCAATTAGAGTTGTATCATCATGATCATTAAACCATGGAATCAAAAACAAAAATTTAGAAATCATGTAGATAATAGTAATATGTGACATTCTTATCCTAAATATAATTTTTTACCTAAATAAATTCATTTATCCTAAATAAAATCATTTTATAATTTCTTATTCTGGCTCTCTTTTTTATATCCCAACATAAACACATACACATATTTATATGTGAAAAAAATCATGTTACAGAAATTCTTAAAAAATTAACTAGAACCATAGGACTTTAATTGCTGAAGATAATGAAAACTAGAGAATGTATACAGTGGTCATGACTAAACTGTCAGACACTGAGAAAAAGTTAATTATGTACTTGAAAACATCAACAAGTAAAACTGTTTTATCTCAGCTTGGTCTAAATATGGAAATATCCAAAACATGAAGAAGAAAGAAGTAAAACTGAAATTTAGTCAAAGTGTTCATGTAGCAGGTTATGTTTTCTGGGATGCAGATTCTGAGATGGAGTTTAGTTTGCAGAATAAATGTTTAGGATTGCCCTTGAGAGCAACAACTATTGAGTGGGGCTGGAGGCAGCAGGAAGTAGGTTTGGGCCAAGGAAGTGTTGAGTTGTCATGCAGGCCCATAACATGGACAAATCCATTATGATCCACAGCCTTGGAAAAACTCATTATTAGCCATAAAGTAACAATGCCCTTTCAGAGTTGACCTTAAGATTAGCTTGAGATGGCCTGGTGTTTAGACTCATACATGTATTGGTTAATAGAAGTGAATTGTCCCGGGAATGAGTATGATTTTGGGCAAGGCACCTCTGCAGCTGAGGCAATTCCTGGGAATGACAGCTAAAGGTTAAATGGAGGCACATCACAGATGCCATCATTTGCAGCTCTTGAATCCACTTCTTGTACACTCTGAATCTTCTCTGTATTTCTAGTGGATTCTCCGCTTGGAGGAATATTATGAGAGGAAAATTAATGGATTAAAATCCAGGAACTTCTTCTGTAGCTGACTACAACTAACAGTCATAATTTCTCTTCTCTATTATCCATTTAAATTCTTCCTTCTCCTCAGCTGTTAGCTTCATTGGTCTCAATGGCTTACCATGTAGTGTGACCTAGATTTTAATTCCTAGGATCTGAGCCCATGGTCACCATACTTTACTCAGGCCAGAATTGCTGCACCTGTCCACTTAGTGTGAAAATACAGCAGGAGTATGACCATAGGTACCCAAATGAATCACCTCTGCTTAATAAATATTCCTTCTTGAACCCATGCATGACAGCAGCCCTAACACCTACTGATGATCGGGGCTATTTATCTCTTCCAAGATGTCAATTATCTTAACTTTTCTTCCCCGGTGATCATTTGACACAAGTATCCCATAGTGAAAAGTGTCAATCTTACCATATAATTCAAAGGAATTCTTCCTGGGTCCTCTGGATCTGGTGGAAGTATTCTCCAGAATATTCCCCAGGAAACTAAGACATCTAAACATGTCAAGCCTAGAATTCTATTTCATGTGTGGCTTTTTGAGAATAAAGGTAACGAGGCCCACTCCTGCTTCAACTTTTTGGTTTCCAGACCCATGTTAGATGTCCACATTCTAAATTTCCCTAAGTAGCAATTTGATGTGATCAAATAACAATCCCATAACAAGGACAGAACAATGGTTTTGTTGCTGGCAGGTTGGTCATTTGATAGCAGTAGGAGTTACATGAACTTTGATAAGTCAGAACGACTGTTTCAGGATCCATTATGAGCCTCTATTTTGGCTAAGCACTGGGATAGTCAATGAGAATCTGGCCGATGTCAGCTGGTTGAGTCACTTTATCTACTTGGTTTGTTGAGTACGTTTTCCATGATAGAGGCTCACTGGTGGACTTTAATAATGTGATATAAAAATCTTCTCATTGTTCCCACTCTCATACATTAATTCACTAAACAGGAGTTTCCTGTGAATTATCTGCTCTTCCTTCTTTTTTAACTTCTTGTCTCCTAACCAAGAAACTAAGCCATTTTCTAATATCTACAAGTAAGTATAAATTATAACCTTGAGCTATGTCTCTTTTTACACAAAGTGGATGACTATGTGCTCTGCACACAAAGGAAATTTTCTGTTGCCAGTGCCTCTCAAGGTTACTACTGAGTAAATAGGTAGAGAATTTCCATTCACTTTTTAACTTATATGCACACACATAGATATTCTACCTACCTATAGGCAAAGTGTGGACTTTTTCTCCTCCAACAGCTGGCCACATAGGTTCCTGCATATTGTCATAAAGTAAGTGTAAGCTGAGGGAGGGGGGCAAATGAAATAATGGTGGTCAACATGGGAGTCTGCCTGTATAACTTGTTTGTGGTCTCTGATTCTGCATGTGCTTGATCCAGAATGCATCACTTCTTTTTAATGATGGATTGTTGTTTTAGTCACCTCTCTTTATGACTGATGGATCTGACATAACTCAGTTCATGATGGGCAGTTGTAGCCATATGGTCAGTTAGTGGTGATAATTAGGTGCTCCATGTCTACCATGGCCAAAAAAAACACCAGAAATTAGTTTTGAGGTATAGAATTTCCTGCTGATGGCATAACCTTATTCTGGAATGCTAAGCATCTATGTTATAATTCTGCCATTATCAGAATTTCTAAAAATTATCTGCTATGGACTGAATGTTTGTGTCAAAATCAAATGCACATCGTGCACATGTACCCTGGAAATTAAAAATAAAAATAAAAAATCAAATGTTAAAACCCTAATTCTCAATGCAAGCATATTTGGAGATGAAGCCATTGGAAATTAATTAGGTCATGAAAGTGAAGCCCGATTACTATCTTTAAAAGAATACAAAAGAGAGCTTGCTTTCTCCCTTTCTATGCTCTCTGTCATTCAGTAAGAACATGGCTGTCTACAATCCAGGAAGTAGGCATTCATGAGATATTAGATATACTGGCAACTTTTCTTGGACTTCCCAGCCTCAAGAACTGTGTGTTTGGCCAGCACTCCATTTATCATTTGACTGAACATTTCCCAATTACAGTAGATGATGTATAATAATGCTTTGGTCCTCTGAGTATCAGTGTGAACTTGGACCCTGTATCCAACTGCTCTTGAAGTATTTGGGCATTTCCATTTCTTCACTACACAATTAACCAAATAAATACCTATACGTCCTTTAGAGAAGAACTGAGCAAATCATGCACACTTATTATGACGTTGCAGCATTCTTCAGCCTCCTAATCATATACCTGTGATTTCTTTTGATAGTGTAAATTAAGTATTGCCCTATTTTCCTGCCCACTTAATTTGCTCCTAGGATGCTATGTTCTTTAAACCATTTTCACAGCTGTCTTAAGCAGTCTCCTTCCTTTTATGTTAACAGTATTTTGTATCCATTTTGCTTCTGATTTAGCACTGCCACCTGCACTCTATTTTATGGGGCCCTATCACCTCTCCTGCTAAAAGAGAACATACTTCTGCAATGATCTCTTCAACAATCAATCCCATGGTAATATGGAGAGTCACCACTGTTCTTTCTGGTAATGTGAGTGATGCATTCATCTGAACATTTCTTATGTCATTGTTAAATAATGTATGCTCTGAATATTTTTATAAGGCATAAATATCTGGTGAGACTTCCAGCCAAATATATAAATATTAGCATGCTCACTTCTTTGAGCCATTTAATCACTTATTCTATTGTATAACTGGCAATTTTGGCACTTACACCTCATTCGTGGAGCCATTGCCATCATCTTAGGAGCCATTCTAAAAGCATGTTTATACCATCTCCTGGGGTAATTGCCAGGATATTAAATCCAGTATTCTAAGAGAGTGCTCACAATCCCTATAGACTTCCTCATTCAAGTTTATGTTCCTGTGAGCTAGCACCTTCAGAATTCAACTCCACATATTCACCCCCAGCGCTTGCTTATACCTACTGGCTATGAATTACAGGTAACTTTGGGTATAGTTATTTTCTTCTCATATCAGATTCAGAACATCCTCAGCTTATTTAGTTTATGATTTAAGCTTGGTTGTGGACCCAGTAGCAGAGAGGGAGCTAGGACATATTGAGTGTTGAAATAGGTGGTCATGGAGAAGCAAAGTCTCTACATAAAACAAATGAGAGAAGATTAGTATGTAAGGAAAATGTGGCTACTTTTGTAGTCTAGTCTAGGGAAGTTTAAGAAAATCTGAGGATTCAAGGTTTTATGGCACATCAACTCAGACATTCCTATCTATGTGTCAGAATTAAATTCTTCCCCAAATCTGGTTCTGGCTTTAGCATCACCAACCAGCTTTGATACTCTGCCAATTAATCTGGATTTTATGTTTCCTCTGCCCTCCCACAAAGAGGTGACACTTCTCTGTATATCGCAAGGGACACCTTCTGTCGTTTGCACTTATCTTTCAATTTGTAATTATTCTTCCTCTCTCAACATCTACTTACAATGCTCTAGAATATCAATTGAGTTAGTGATAGCAATTGAATTTCATATTTTTGTAGTTACTATATTCCCCAGAATTATCAAAAACCTAATATAACACATTAGCTAATATAATCTTTTCCATAGATAAAGCATCCCGATTCACTACTGGTAAAAATAAATAAACAAATAAATAAATAAAAATAAAAAAATAAATTGGACCACCACCGGGGATTAGGTCCTAATTGCTAGCTGGGGGATGGATGCTTCTGCTTTAATTTTTTGTCTTAGGTTCTACTTTCTTGGCCCTCATCTGCTACTGACTTACACAGGTTTGCTACCACTGAAAGCCAACTCATTTGAATTGGAGTTTAGCATGCTGGTTATTAATTAAGGAATCCCTTCCTTGGAATCAATATCCGTGGAAAAGAAAGGAAGGAAGCAGCTTGGACAGAAGGAGAGGTCATACTGCAAGCAGCTTCAATGGCAGAACTGTCAAACACCCACGGAGTTATGGAACTAGACTTGTTCTTCAGTGTTGTTTCAATATGAGTTGAAATGGTCAAGAATTGATTAGTTGTTGGATGCAGGTTGCCCTGAGAAGCAGCATGGCTTTGAAGAGGTGACTCTCTTCAACCCACAGCAATTTCTCTTCAGAGACACTTTGTGGAAGGAAGCTGAAGATGTTTGCAGCAATAGACCTAAATCCTCCATTGAAAGTGGATTTGGGTGGTGCATCACAGAATTCACCACAGATTAAGGGTAGGCTAAATATTTAACCTCTATGAAATTAAAGTGGAAATACGAAAGAAGGGAGGTGTTTCATTTTTAAAATATTGCATAATTGTAAGAGTAATTTAAAGAATCCATGTAGGAATAATTCTGCTAGTATATTAAATAAATACTGTCATCATCTTCATTTCCTAGTATAGTAAAAAAGAAGACGAAATAGAGCAGAAACTCAATTGAAAGGTAATTTCTTCCACTTTTTAGATATTTAGTCTTAAGGAAATCCCTTAAACTTGACTGAGAATGGTTTTCCTTTCCTGCAAAAAGTGAAGGAGTATCTCTACATTGCTGTTTTGAATGTTCTGTGTGGCTCTGAAAGTATCTAGAACAGAGCCTGTGATCCTGTTACTTATTTAATATTTTTTAAAAAATTACCAGTATTTTCAACTCAGTATAGTATTAAAATATATATTAATAGAAAATATATAACATAAAATAATTGCATGTAATTTTGTTACTTTCAAAAGTATATACTATAATTATATGAATTGGGCAGTGTGTAGACCCCCCACAAAAAAGAAAGCTTAAACATAAAAGCATTAAAAAAAGATGATTATGTTAGCATGTGCAAACACTAGTGGAAGTTCTGGCGTAATGTTCTCATTATATGGAAAGTATATATTTGAAAATAAATACTTTTTATATGCTTCAAATGTTCCTTCTTTTATATTTCTAATTCACTCTGAATTTTTTCCAGGATAAATTTATTTTAATTACTCATCTTAATAGCTGTGTTTCTGCCAGACTTCATGCTAAATTTCATGCTAGAAATCTCTTGTGTTCATATTGTATCACCAATGTTTTGGCCCTAATGCATAAGAGTTTTATAAATTAATATTGAGTGAGAAGTGAAAGAATAAATAAATAAGATAATTTATTTAAAAGTAATAATTATAATATAATATTATCCAAAATACGTCCTAAATAACTACCCCGGGCAATTAAGGAAATACAGATAATGAGGGTCCAGGAAGGCAATGCTAATGATAAACAAGTCATTATTGGATTACTTTTTTTCACCACTCAAGGATCGGCAATGACCAACTAAGAAAATTAATTTGTATAACTCTTTGTCCTCACAATCTGTCTGTCTAGTAATTTACTGATAATAAATATTTCTTGAAGGAATGGATAAACTTTGTCAGAAACTAAGACTAATGTGTAAGAACTCAAATAGAACTTGAGAAGTTGACTGCAATGACTAGATATTGCCAGAGGAGGGAAGCAAAGGGTAACAGAGCAGCTGGCTGGTTGAGCAAAAGGTACCCCTCAGAAAGCCTTCAGAAAAGGACAGTTACTGCAGTGGCAAGTTGTGGTCAACGATTAGAAAAGTAGTTTATGTGACAGAGACTGTGTTTGAGTGGAGAGAAGTTACTCCCAAGAGGCAAGTCAAGCCATTAGTCAAGACTAGAGGGCAGTATGTAAAACTGGAAGAGTAAAGCCAAAATATGATGCACTGAGAAAAAGCCATGCACCAGGCTATTAAACAAGGAATAATTAGGCTTCAGAAATGTAGTCAGTTGGAAAATATCTTTTGACAATTTTTGTCTTGCTCTATGAGTCTTTTAAATATCTTTGTCTGGTTTGGGAACTGAAATATCTGCCTCTTAAAGTGACAGGACCTTATCTTGGGGATTATTACCTAATGTAAAGTGCATAGTTTAATTTTCAAAAGTTGTTAAATATTGAGGAAAGCAAAGATTAAGAGCTCTCTTTGATTAGAGATTCAAGAAACTATGTATAAAGAAAGGAGTAGGTGAATGTTAGCCATCAAAAACCAATGATCAAATTTTACCTTATAAAACTAGAGAGATTTATTTCACCTAACAGTTCTTATCTCTTTTGGTTGTTCTCGAATGGAATAAATATATTCCAGCATTTTCTTCAGGTTCACTAACAGTGGGAAAAAAAAAAGATATGGGCTTGATTTGTTTCGATATAGACTTGTTCTATAACCTAGGTTCTGTTTCTCAATTTAAGTACATGGCATTATGACTTAATTTCTTGACTTTTTACTTGAAGTGTTTTTGTTTATGGAATCCTGCTGTAAACTTTAAAATTCAGTTTAGCTTTACTATAAATACATGGAGCATGACTGGGTTTATGCATGAATTAGGAAAATGATTCAGATTTATAATGCTGCCTTTTTCCCCCAGCTCAAATAAAGTGTTTTTAGTGGAGAGCCACAGCCAAAATTATTCCTGACATTGCATCCCACTTCCCTGGATCTCAGATATCAAGACAAGTACAGATTAGACCTTAAGTTCATCAGTTCACTGTGGATTTTGATTTAAACTTTGCTAAATTCAAAATTCCTAAATTATGATCCAAGCACTGTTAGTGATTTCTCTGTTTCTGGATAAGTCACATGGTCTCTCTATGCCTGTTTTATTCTTTTCATTTTTTATTCATACGTAATAATTAAACAGATTTATAGGGTACATGTGATATTTTGATACTAGCATATGATGTATAATTATCAAATCTAGGTAATTGGGATATTCATCACATCAAATATTTATCATGCCTTTGTGCTGGAAAAATTCCATATCTTCTCTTCCAGCTATTTTAAAATATGTAATAAATTTTGTAAACTATGGTCTCCCTATTATGTTACCAAACACTCAGTCTTATCCCCTCCGTCTAATTGTGTTTTTGTATCCATTAACCAACTGTTCTTTATCCCCTTCTTACTACACTTCCTAGCCTCTGGTAAGCACTGTTGTATTTACTACCTTTATGAGATCATTTTTTTCAGCTCCCACATATGAGTGAGAACAGGTGATATTTGTCTTTCTATGTCTGGCTTATTGCATTTCACATAATTTTCTCCAGTTCTACCCATGTTGCTGCAAATGGCAGGATTTCATTCTTTTTATGACTGAATAATATTATATTGTATTTATACATTTTCTTTATGTATTCAACCATTGATGACCACTTAAATTGATTCCATATCTTGGGTATTGGGAAGAGTGCTGCAATATGTTTAATTTGTAGGTTTAGACTAGGCCAGATGTTTTTTAATGGGAGGTTCAGTTGGAGAGGGTAAAATGAGGTCTCTGTTTGGACAGAAGTTATTTTGACCTTTTCACTTTTATCTGTTTAGTTATATGTGAGTTGAGAATGTCTCACAAGGGGGTAAAGGGGTTTGTGAGTGCTACATACAGAATTTTTTTGTGCAAAGACAATGTTACACATTCAAATGTGCTCTCCACAAAAGAGATGTGAAGTCCTAATTCTCAGTACCCATGAATGCAAATTTATTTAGGAATGGGGTCATTACAAATGTAATTAATTAGCATAAGGTAATACTAGAGTAAGGTGAGCCCTAATCCAATATGACTGGTTTCTTTAAAAAAAGACAATGCCATATAAAGACAGAGACACACAAGGAGAAAGCCACATGATGGAACAGGCAGATATTGGAATGATGCAGCTGCAAGTGAATGAATGCCAAGGATTAATGACCACCATCAGAAGCTAGGAAGAGGCTAAAAGCAATTTAACCCGGAATCTCAGAGTCAGCAAGGCACTGCTAACTCATTGGTTTCAGATATCTAGCCTCTGGAAATAACAGAGAATGTATTTCTGTTGTTTTAAGCCACTCGATTGGTGGTACTTTGTTATAGCAGTCCTTGTAAACTAATAGAGCAAAGACAATAATAAGTTATTTGTGAAAAGAAATAAAGACACTGATGAAAATGTTAAAATGCACACCTTGTCGAGAGATTCAAGAAACTATCCACGTTTTCTCAATCCAGTCTATTATTGTTGGACATTTGGCTTGGCTCCAAGTCTTTGCTATTGTGAATAGTGCCGCAATAAACATACGTGTGCATGTGTCTTTATAGCAGCATGTGAAAATGTGGTACATATACACCATGGAATATTATGCAGCCATAAAAAACGATGAGTTCATGTCCTTTGTAGGGACATGGATGAAGATGGAAACCATCATTCTCAGCAAACTATCGCAAGGATGAAAAACCAAACACCGCATGTTCTCACTCATAGGTGGGAATTGAAAAATGAGAACACATGGACACAGGAAGGGGAACATCACACACTGGGGCCTGTTGTGGGGTGGGGGGAGGGGGCAGGGATAGCATTAGGAGATATACCTAATGTTAAGTGACGAGTTAATGGGTGCAGCACACCAACATGGCACATGTATACATATGTAACTAACCTGCACAATGTGCACATGTACCCTAAAACTTAAAGTATAATAAAAAATAAATAAATAAAAATTTAAAAAAAGAAACTATCCAAAACTGAGAGCTTAGTTTCAGTAAACACATGCCCTCAAAATACAGTCTTTCCCCATAAACTTTGTTGTGTTGCTCAATTTAAATAGTATCCTGACTTAATTTTCTATTTTAAATTTATTTTTAAAGGTCTAAGGTATGAGGAAGGGATTGTATTAGTCAGGGTTCTCTAGAGGGACAGAACTAATAGGATAGCTGTATATAAAAAGGGGAGTTTAATAAGGAGTATTAACTCACATGATCACAAGTTCCCACAACAGGCAGTCTGCAAGCTGAAGAGAAAGGAAGCCAGTCTGAGTCCTAAAGCTGAAGAACTTAGAGTGTGATGTTGGAGGGCAGGAAGCATCCAGCATAGGAGAAAGATGTAGGCTGGGAGACTAAGCCAGTCTAGCCTTTTCAAGTTTTTCTGCCTGGTTTATATCCTGGATGAGCTGGCAGCTGATTAGATGTTTCCCACCCAGATTAAGGGTGGGTCTGCCCTTCCCAGCCCACTGACTCAAATGTTAATTTCCTTTGGCACCACCCTCACAGACATACCCAGGATCAATACTTTGCAACCTTCAATCCAACCAAGTTGACACTCAGTATTAACCATCACAGGGGTTATATGATTATTCTAGTTAGGATGCAAGTAAAAGCAATACTAAAAACTATTACATGCACAATTTCAACTCATCATTTACAAACATGTCTAAAACTTGACTTAAGTAGTTCTCCTTCCAATACTGGCTAAGTAGCTGATATCAGACCAACTCTTTTAGAAAGGACTTGTAATATCTTTGGAAATTATCTTTAAAAAACCAGAAAGACCAAACTTAGGCAGATATTTAAGGGATAGCAAAACTTTCAGCAATGTATATACATTGGTTAAGTTTCACATTTTACAAGGGTTCTGCTTGAGGACACAGTCAAGCTCCACACTTCTTCTTGTGGTAAAGCTATAATTTATTTCTTCAGTGTGTAGTCTTGTTTACTGGATGAACCAGAGGACAGAGTTTGAATTCCTGACACCCATAAGAAATTGAAGGGGTGATATTCAAGAAAGGAGAGGCACAGAGAAGAATAGTACGAAATACTGTGTGTAAACTCAATTCATATCACTGGCAAACCTATTGATCATGCCCATGTAAAGCAGATGCCAAAAAGACAATTTCACGCTTAAATAATTGAAGCTAGAATTCAGATGCTGCTCACTGGAGAGGATACAGATCTTCCAGACTGAGTTCAGCTGTTTAGTTGGGGGAAAAAGAAATAATCTTAGGAAAAACAAAACAGAATTCAGAGCCTCCAGTATGTATGTTACACAATGTCCAGGTTACACTCCAAAATTACTCATATATAAATAAATAAGAATAAATGACCCAAATTAAAAAAAATCAATAGAGAAAAAGCTGAAGTTATCTCAAAAGATGAAATTAACAGAGTTTTAAAACTATTATTATTACTAAACACTAGAACACAAAGAAAAAATAGTCTCATAATAAACGTAAAGATAGGAAATCTGAGTGGATAAATAAAAAAATATATTAAAGCTAAAATTTTAAAGCTAAAAAATAAAATATCTGGCTTTAAAATAATCACTATATGGGCTTAACAATGTATTAAAAATTATCAAAGAAACAGTATATATACAAATTGATTATTAGAAAATATCAAATTCTGAAAAAGGGAGAGAAAATAGATTTAACAAAATGAATAGAACTTATGAAACCTGTGGATCAATAAAAAAGTTATAATACACATTTAAATAATACCTAGAAAAAGAGGAAAACAAACGGCTGCAGAAATAATGTCTGAAGAAATATAAAATGCATTTTCAGAAATGTGAAAAACATGAATTTTTAAATTCAAGCTCATTCAGTTAGAAACAAATTTAAAAACAAATAAATGTTTTAATAAAAGCGTAACTATATCACAAATTGCTGAAAACTAGAAATAATGTCCTGAGAGAAATATGACAAATTGTATTAAAAAAAAGATTCAAACATCCACTGACTTCTCACTAGAAACAATGGAAAACTAGATGACATTGAAATACTCTTGTGTTAGTCTATTTGCATTGCTATAAAGAAATACCTGAGATGAGTTAATTTATAAAGAAAAAAAGCTTATTTTGACTATTGGCTCTGCAGGCCATACAGGAAGCTTAGTGTCGGCATCTGCTTGTGATGAGGGCTCAGGAAGCTTACAACCATGGTGGAAGGAAAAGGGTGAGCAGGCATGTTCCAAAGCAAGAGAGAAAACAACATAGAGGAAGCAAGAAAGAGATGGAGGAGGTGCCACATTCCTTTAAGCAATCAGATCTTGCCTGAACTCAAAGGGAGATCTCACTCATTACCTTACAAGAAGTGTGTATTAGTCTGTTTGGAAATGGCTATGAAGAAATACCCAAGACTGAGTAATTTATAAAGAAAAGAGGTTTAATTAACTCACAGTTCTGCATGGCTTGGGGGTGGGCTCAGGAAACTTACAGTCATGTCAAAAGGCACATCTTCAGAAGGTGGCAGGAGAGAGTGATTGCCAAGTGAAGGTGGAAGCCCCTTATAAAACCATCAGATCTTGTGAAAACTTACTCCCTATCACAAGAACAGAATGGGGAAACCGCTCCTATGATTCAATTATATACACCTGGTCCCACTCTTGACACATGGGGGTTATTACAATTCAAGGTGAGATTTGGGTCAGGGCACAGAGCCAAATCATATCATTCCACCCTGACCCCTCAAAATATCATGTCCTCCTACTTCAAAACACAATCACGGCCTTCCAACAGTCCCCCAATACTTAGCTCAAACATTAACCCAACAAAAATCCAAGTCTAAATTCTCATCTCAGACAAGGCAAGTCCTTTCTGTCTATGAGCCAGTAAAATCAAACACAAGTGAGTTATTTCCTATATACAAGGGGTGTACAGGCATTGCATAAATACACCCATTTCAAAAGGGAGAAATTAGTCAAAAGAAAGGGGCTACAGGCTCCATGCAAATCTGAAATCCAATAAGGTGGTCATTAAAACTTAAAGTTCCAAAATGATCTTCTTTGACTCTATGTCACACATCCAGGTTACACTGATGCAAGAGATGGGCTACCTTGGTGTTTGGCAGTTTCATCCCTGTGACTTTGCAGGGTAGTCCTCCTCTGGGCTGCTTTCATGGGCTGCCATTGAGTGTCTGTGGCTCTTCCTGGAACATGGTGCAAGCCATTGATGGATCTACCATTCTGGGGTCTGGAGGATGATGTCCCTCTTCTCACAGCTTCATTAGGCAGTGCCTGGGTGTGGACTCTGTGTGCGGGCTCCATCCCCTTACTTCCCTTCTGTGCTGCCCAAGCAGAGGTTTTCCATGAGGGCTCCACCTATGCCACAAGCTTCTGCCTGGACATCCAGGCATTTCCATACATCCTCTGTAATCTAGGCAGAGGCTCCCCAACCTCAATTCTTTTTTTTTAATTATTATACTTGAAGCTCTAGGGTAGAGGTGCACAACATGCAGGTTTGTCACACAGGTAAACATGTGCCATGTTGATTTGCTGCACCCATCAACTCATCATTTACATGAGGTATTTCTCCTAATGCTATCCCTCCCACAGCCCCCAGCCCCCGACAGGCCCTGGTGTGTGATGTTCCCCACCCTGGGTCTATGTGTTCTCATTGTTCAATACCCACCTATGAGTGAGAACATGTGGTGTTTGGTTTTCTGTCCTTGTGATAGTTTGCTGAGAATGATGGTTTCCAGCTTCATCCATGTCACTGCAAAGGACATGAACTCATCCATTTTCTTAATCCAGTCTATCACTGATGGACATTTGGGTTGGTTCCAAGTCTTTGCTATTGTGAGTAGTGCCACAGTAAACATACGTGTGCGTGTGTCTTTATAGTAGCGTTATTTATAATCCTTTGGGTATGTACCCAGTAATGGGATCACTGGGTCAGCAAAGATGGATCTAGTGACTGTGTGTTGGTGGACAATTAGCTAGTGTACAGTGCACAGCTGTAACAGCATACAATTTTGATTGTCTAGACTCAGATAGCCCGTAATTTGTCTCTTTTTTTGGTACAGATTTGAATAGGTTAATGGCATTACAGTAACATAAATACTCTGGGAAACTCTTTTGGGTAACATTGTTTTCCATTCTTTTATACTTAGCCTTTCTTTAAAGATTTGCTATTTGCTTAAACATTACTTCTGATATCCATTTCTCTGTCATTTATAACTGTGTTTTTAGTGTAGTTTTCTCTGCAGCTATCAGGCCATAGTGATATTTAAAGAAAAGTATCCAGTTTTGTTTCTGATTTCTTGTCTATTTATACTTTTTTACAGGTATCTTTACCTTACTGTTTGATATGCCTATCAACTTATCAAATGCGATTAAAAAGCTTAGATACCTGTTCTCATGGTTATCCTCTTCATTAAAAATAAATTTCAATCTCTACAAATGCATTAATGGAACTGTATCAGTGCCATTTTCATCTTAACTTTTATTTTTCATTCTACATTATTATTTTTATTTTCTCCAAAGGTTGATCATTGATGTCTTTCAGCCTTGTTTATTATTATTATTATACTTTAAGTTCTGGGGTACATGTGCAGAACATGCAGGTTTGTTACACAGGTATACACATGCCATGGTGGTTTGCTGCCCCCATCAACCCGTCACCTACATTAGGTATTTCTCCTAATGCTATCCCTTCCTTACCCCCACCCCCCGACAGGCCCCGGTATGTGATGTTCCCCTCCCTGTGTCCATGTATTCTCATTGTTCAACTCCCACTTATGAGTGGGAACATGTGGTGTTTGGTTTTCTGTTCTTGTGTTAGTTTGCTGAGAGTGATGGTATCCAGCTTCATCCATGCCCCTGCAAAGAACATGAACTGATCCTTTTTTATGGCCATAGTATTCCATGGTGTATATGTGCCACATTTTCTTTATCCAGTCTATCATTGATGGACATTTGTGTTGGTTCCAAGTCTTTGCTATTGTGAACAGTGTAGCAATAAACATAGGTGTGCATGTGTCTTTATAGTAGAATGATTTATAATCCTTTGGGTATACCCAGTAATGGGATTGCTGGGTCAAATGGTATTCCTAGTTCTAGATCCTTGAGGAATCGCCATGCTGTCTTCCACAATGGTTGAACTAATTTACACTCCCATCAACAGTGTAAAAGTGTTCCTATTTCTCTACATCCTCTCCAACATCTGTTGTTTCCAGATTTTTTAATGATTGCCATTCTAACAGGCATGAAACGGTATCTCATTGTGGTTTTGATTTGCATTTCTCTAATGACCAGTGATGATGAGCTTTTTTTCATATGTTTGGTGGCTGCATAAATGTCTTCTTTTGAGAAGTGTCTGTTCATATCCTTCACCCATTTTTTGATGGGGTTGTTTGTTTCTTGTAAATTTGTTTAAGTTCTTTGTAGATTCTGGATGTTAGCCCTTTGTCAGAAGGATAGATTGCAAAAATTTTCTCCCATTCTGTAGGCTGCCTGTTCACTCTGATAATAGTTTCTTTTGCTGTGCAGAAGCTCTTTAGTTTAATTAGATCACATTTGTCAATTTTGGCTTTTGTTGCCATTGCTTTTACAAATCAAACCAATTGCTCAGCAATTTGCATTAAGGGAGGAGTTAGCTGAGACAGAGATTGGACTGCTCTGGTATTCTGGAATATATGTCTGTATCACTTTTCCTATGTGTTTTTGCAATAAAATATTATTTCCCCATATTTTTCACTTCAGATGATACATGTAAATTATCTTAATATAGGAAACTATGAATCTTTAAGTGAACTATAATTTTACTTTAGATTAATGAGTTTATGTAGAAACAAGGCATTGATTTAAGACACCCAAATCAATATATTTTGCAAGCAGGAAATTTTAATTTGGGGTTAAAAAATCCATAGAACATTTCTTTTTATGTTATATACTAGTTTATATAGTTATTTTTACAAAAAAAATGAAACCCTTGTTACTTTAGCTCATTTCCTCCTTAAAACTAATAATACTGAGAGAAATAGATGGCCTTTCTTGCTGTCTATATTGCAACCGGTCGAATATATGCATATGGATATATACATATGTGTGTGTGTGTGTGTGTGTGTTTAAAAATGTTTACATGACTGTTCACTTTGAACAATATAAAGAATCATAATATAAATGACCAAAACTATGCAAATGAAATTCCGTTTTAGTAAAAATTAAGAAATAACATGGCTAAATCAGCAGGCTGGAAATTCTTTTATCAGTGCAAATACAACTGATGACTCAAAAGATGAAGGCTAAGACAAATATCATAATATGTGAGATACTATTGTATATATAATATTCTATTTAGAAATGTTTCTTTCCTTTTCTGTATTTGAGAACTGTAGTGAGAGCTGAAATGTATCCAAATGTAATTATTTGTTATTGGTATTTACATTTGTTTTACACTTATGTCTTACACTTACTTATTTTTGGCATCAATTATAACAGAGTATAGCCATTTTTCTCATATAATTCACTGTACAACTTTATACTATTTTCATAGCACAGTATTGATTATACATTTAAGAAATTATACTATATTATCCACGTTCCTCACTTGGGAGATTATATAATTTCTGCAAAATGATTTTTAAGTGTCTGTGAGGCTACCAAAAAAAACACCCTCTCTTTTCACTCCCACTTTTGCTTTAAGCAGAACATTCTATTTAAGGAGATATAGAAACATAACCAGAAAGAAAAATTAACAAAAAATTGTTCTTATAGTTCCAGTTGACTTCCACCAGGTGGCAGATATTCAATGGCATTTTTTTATTAACATTTTTTCATTTAGAGCCTGTCTAAAGTGACTTAATGAAAAAGATGAATATTTGGGAAGTTTATAAACTATTTATTTTATTTGAAAATGTCTATAAAATGTAGACAAAATTACTAAGTTAAGTAAGTTAACTTTACTTTTTCTTTCCAATTTGCAGTGTGGTGGTGAACTCTTTAAAACAAAATGGTAAACATGCCATTTAGCTACTTTTGTTGCCAGATTTTGATGCAGTATCATTTTTTACATTTTTATTATCACATTTAAACAGTGATATAATATTTTAGACTTACAACAGAATAAAATTTATTTTTTGTATATCTATAGCCAGGTACAATCTTGCTGAAAGTGTTCTAATTGTATTAAATAAAACAAAATTACAATGAAAACATCAACATATATTTATTATTTCTGAAAATATTATAAACCAACTTCACTTTATAAAATTGTAAAGTGAATTATAATCTTTTAAAAAGCTGAGGTTTCCTGTGTCATTTTCTAGTCAAATTCTTCTATCCTCTATACCCCAGAGATAACCATTTTCAAAATTGTTGTGGTTATTTTTCCTGTAAATTTACTTTTAGTTTTCCACAAATTTCTATCCCTAAGCAATATTTTGCTTAGTTTCACATTTTGTCTATTGATTTTGCTGTAAAGAATCTTTTATAACTATTTTTTCTCAATATTGAGTTCCTAAGTTTTGTCCATAGCAGTATATATCACTGCCGTTGATTTCCTTACATTAATGTTGAACACTGCCTGAATATTTATCTATTTTATTGTTGATTGATATTTGCAATGTTTTTATTTGCTTGCATTATACAAAGTGTCTATGTGTATCCTTGTTGCATGTGTACAAAATGTCGGAGTCATAGGATATGTATATCTTCAATTTCTCAAGGTAGTTGAACACATTTAAGTACCTGTTTGCAGTTTGTTTCACATCCTAGCCAACACTTATCACATTTTTAATTGCTGTTGACCTAATGGTTTCAATTTTTTGCTAAGATTGCTAATAAGAATTAGGTTATTTGTCTTCTAATCTTTTAATCTATTTCTACTAGATTATTTGCCTTTTTCTATTTAATTTTTATGTATTTCAAATATTAAAACTTAAGTAAATTACATTCAGTGCAAGGGTTTTTTTCCCCAGCTTTTGCCCTTTCCCCGTCTGTGTTTCTAAATATAATAAACATTATTCAGAAGAATGGTTCTACGATAACATATCTTGGATTACTTGGTAATGAGCTGTTTGGAACAGGAGGGCCTTGCCTGCAGCTCAGCAGGAGATTCCGTGCTCCGCTTAGCACCAGTGTGCAGGCTTCCACCACTGGCTGTAACTGTCTACAGACACAGTTACTTTAGCAACTGGTTTTAACAATTGATTTTGTAAACTGTGAACACCTAAGCTCAGATTGCCTAGTGCTCAAGCAGTCTTTTTGGTATCAGGCCACTCTCACAGTCACTCATAAAAAGCAAAAGCTGTGGAGATGAGGCTCATGAAGAGATGCTAGATAGCAGGGTTCTTCTAGCTTCATTCGCTCCTACCCAATATCATATCTGTGCAGCATGTCTAGAAATCAGGAAATTTAGAGACAACATTAGCAGTATTCATTACATATACAACATCCTTTTTCCCCACTGGTGTTCACTATCTTCTCATAATTGAGGTTTTTATATATTCTTGAGTCTATTTTAGCCTTCCTCGTTTTCTTTTCCTAGTGTGATGGGCCTACCTATACAAATACTACACTATCTTAAATTTTAGAGTTACAATATGATTTTATATGACAAGTTACTTTTTCTTTTAGTGTTCTTTATTTAATTTTTTAAATTTCATACACTCTTTTTAGACAAATTGCTATTCTTCAATTTTGTTGGCTTTAGAGTTTAGAAACAGGTAACAGGATTTAAAATTTTTAATATAAATCAGTGGTAGATAAAGGGAAGCTACTCAGTAGGGTCCTCCTGGGTTTTAAGAGCCTATTATAGCTGCATTCCCAGGAAAGAGGCCTAAACAGCCAATGTGGGATAATGCAAGTTTGGAACTTCATTTACTGGAAAAAGAAATACTGATAGCTGCTGAAATACTGTCTCCTTGTACTGTAATGAATCATAAGATGATTTGACTATAATAATCAGAATATAATAGACTTGAACAATTCTCACAAGGCTACATATGTTATGTAATCTGTACAGCATGATTTATAGAAGTTTATAGAAGTTTACTATTTTCTGCCTGCAATTTTCTTTCTTCCAACATCTTCAATTTTGTCAGTTTAAAAGTAACAAAATATCCAGAAATGTATATGGTTGTATTTCAAGGAGTAATGATGTGTGAAAAATAGCACATTTCTCTTTATGTAATTATGCAAAACCTTGATAATATTTAAAACAATATTTTCACCAGTGTTTTTTAGGTATATTATGTATACTAAGAAGTAATTATTAACATTAATATTATAGTTAATTGTGGTAGTAAGTGAATTTGAGTACTAATTTATGTGAACAAAATTTATATACAAATATTTATTAGTTTTTTTAATAAACCCAGTTCTGTAGAAACATCATTTTTACTAATTTAACATTATAACATATTGTACAATAATGTTGTTTTCTAATTTCCCTCAACATTAGTTATCATCTCTATATTTTCAGTTAAGTTTAAGTCTCCTAGAACATAAGCAACTGAAACAGAAAGCTTTCGTTGAAATGTAATTTAATATTTGAGCACAGTGTTTTAAAGGTGTGTGTATTTTTTTAAATGGAGTTGTTTAATATTAACATTGCTATTCTATTAATTGGAAATAGCATTAAAAATTTACCTGTAATAGTCTATTTAGTTAAGTAAGATACAAAGAGTATTAGAAAGTGATAGCTTAGATATGTAGAAAAACATACAGATTGAATAATTGGTGAAAAATGAAGGTAAAATGTATTTTCAGTGAAATATTAAATTATAAAACATATTTTATATCTTCTGAATTAAATATAATTGATAATACCTGTTAAAATATGTGTCAGTAATAAAAATTAGAAAATCATGTCTTAATTCCAATGCATTTCACAAAGAACAATCACTGATTTTATTTGAAATATTTTTAATGGGATAAGCTTAACATAATGAGAGAATGCATGGATATATGCAAGGAAAAGTGCTTCAGTAAGTTACATTTAAGTAAGAAAGGACTTTTGATATTAAGAATGAAATAGAATTCTCATCCAGTTTTATACTTTTGAGCTAGTTTGTACTATCAGTTTGAAAAGTGTCTTTGGAAAGTGTCTCCAGTGTAAGCTTTTATTTCATAAACTTCTCTATTTAGAATAAGAATACGTTCACAAATATTTGTTGATATTGAGAATTAAGGAAGTAAATGTGTCTATAGGCAATAAGAATTACACTTTTCTAATTTTTTATTGAACCTGAATGAAGTTTCCATTGACCATATTATGTTCATTACATTTGTCTCCCCAGCGGACTCTACTTTACCTTTAGATCTTAGGGGAAATATATAGATAGATATAGGCATATAGATATAGATAAACACACATACATACATACACATACCTCACTGCCTATTATCATATCTTTAATATACTATTTATTTGTTTTCAAGTAATAGTCCACTAGCATTTGTTTTCTATGTCATACTTTATTATTATTTTAGAGTATATTCTTTCTACAGTTAATTGAAAGACAGCCTCAAGCAAGTCCTTCAGGAGGTATTCCAGAAGAAGACATTGTTGTACAAGTTAGCTTCTAGTATGTTATTGTTCCTGACCATCTTCTAGTGGGACAAGATGTGGAGGTAGAAGACAGTCATACTGATGATCTGACTCTGTATAGGCCTAGGCTAATGTGTGTGTGTGTCTTCATTTTTAATAAAATAACATTTAACAAGTAAAGAAAAAAATAATTAAAAATTTTAAAATTAGAAAAGGATTTATAGAATAAATATATAATAAAATAATATATTTTTGTATAGATGTACAATATGTGTTTTAAGCTGTGTTATTATAAAAAGGCCAAATTTAAAAAGTCTATGAAGTAAAAATGTTACAATATAAGATTAATTTGTTATTAAGAAAGAACAATATTTTGTTATAAATTTGGTGTAGCCTGAGTATATAGTGTTTATAAAGTCTACAGTAGTGTGGAGTAATGTCCTAGGTCTTCACATCCACTCACCGCTCACTCACTCACTCACTCACTCACCCAGAGCTACTTCCAATTTTGCAAGCTCCATTCATGGTAAGTGCCGTATACAAGTGTACAATTTTTTAATATTTTATACTGTGTTTTTACTGTTTAGATACAGAAATTCTTACCATTGTGTTAAAATTGCCTACAGTATCCAGTACTGTAACATGCTGTACAAGTTTATGGCCTAGAGCAACAGGCTATACTATATAGCCTAAGTTTGTAGTAGGCTGTACTATCTTGATTTCTGTCAGTACACTCTATGATGTTTACACAACAAAAAAATTACCTAATAGTGCACTTCTCAGAACATATTCCCATCATTTAGCAACGCATGACTGCATATGTAAATGCTTTTGACTAACCTAACCTAATTGACATATGTAGAATATCACACATGCTCAATGAAAGCAAGAATAAACATTCATTTAAAAGGTACATGTTTCTTTTCTCAGAATAGAGTTGTGAGTAATGAGTCTCAATAAATTTCAGAAAGTTAATATTATATTAAGTATATTATTCATCAAAATTGAATTAAATTAGAAAGGAATAACACAAAGGTATCTAGGAAATTTCCAAATACACACGAAATAATCAACATACTCCTAAACAATTTACGTCAAGATAAATTAAAACTTTTGAAACCATATTAAAAATTTGAAAGCAGGAATTAAAATACAAGTTATAACATATTGGAAACTAGTTATAAAATGACAACATATCAAAATCTGTGGGAGTCAGCTAAAGCAGTGCTAAGAGGAAAATTTCTAGCTTTACATGCTTCTAATTTTTAAAAAGTAGAGTTTTAAAACTTAATAACTCAAATTGCTCCATTAGTAAGCTATAGAAGAAGAGAAAATTAAATCTGTTAGTGAAATAATAACAATAATAATAATAATAAAATAGAAGTCAAAGAATAGAGAAAACCAACAGAGTCAAAGGTCATTTTCTAAAAAAGATTCCTAAAATTGATATGAATAGCAATATTGATCAAGAAAACAATTGCCAATACTCAATAATGAAAAGGAAACATAACTATAGATTCCACAATGTAGGAAAAAATGGACCATTACCTTCAAAGCTGAAACTTTCTAAATTAATCAAAAAGGAATAAAATATTAGAATAC
The DNA here is from genome assembly GCF_028878055.3 of Symphalangus syndactylus. NCBI lineage: Eukaryota > Metazoa > Chordata > Mammalia > Primates > Hylobatidae > Symphalangus > Symphalangus syndactylus. The sequence goes on along the minus strand of NC_072426.2, from coordinate 106,182,410 downwards.
TTTTATATCTGTTAAAAATTGAATTTATTATTGAAACTTTTTAACCCCTCCAAAAAAGAAGAAATTTCTGACCCATATGGCTTCGCAGTTGAATTCTATCAAACATTTGAAAGAGGAAATAATACTATGTCACACCAACCCTTACATAAAATAAAAGAAGTAGGAATACTTCCAAACACATTTTGTGACATGAGCAAAACCCTGATACCAACACTTAATAAGGATAATTCAGGAACAATTTTACATAAATGTGCTCCATGATTAGAAGGAAACAGAGCATTAGCAAAGCAATCCAGATGAAAACTAATACATCATGGTATTGCACATTTATTCCAACAACACAAGGTTAGTTTAATTTTTGAAAATTAATCAATATAATTCAGCATTTAAAGCAAATGTGGTGGCTACAAGAATGCATCTCTCCGATCTCCAACTACAGAATGCATAACTGATCAAAGACTCCAGGTGAAGTGCTTTTATATTGATTGCTGCACTTGCATCAGGGCCATGATTTCCACAATCTGCTCTCTCCATGCAGCAGGGCTATTCATGGAAGCCCCTTCTTGGGGAATGGAGTTCTCCTAGGACATGGTCTGAATGTTATGGACTACCCTATGGCCTTGTGGAACTGTTCTTATACCTGCATTATAATGTAAGAATGTTCCTCCCAAAGTATCTTCCTTTCATCCCTCCCACTTTTCTTCACTCAGAGTTGAATCTGTAACATAATTTGATGGCCCTCCTAGACTCCCCTGGCTACCTCTTTATATTTTTTCATATTTTTTTTTTGAGACAGAGTTTCACTCTTGTCACCCAGGCTGTGGTGCAATGACATGATCTCAACTCACTGAAACCTCTTCCTCCCGAGTACAAGTGATTCCCCTGCCTCAGCCTCCCGAGTAGCTGGGATTATAGATGTGCACCACCATGCCCAGAAAATTTTTGTATTTTTAGTAGAGATGGAGTTTCACCATATTGGCCAGGCTGGTCTTGAACTACTGACCTCAGGTGATCCACTTGCTTTGGCCTCCTAAAGTGCTAGGATTACAGGTGTGAGCCACCATGCCTGGCCATAAAGTAATTTTTGCACATGTATTCCACCTTAGCATTTGCTTCTTGAAGGATTCTAACCAAAACAAGTGGTACTAGAAGTGGTCTGAGAAAAGAAGTGGCAAGATGAAGGTTTGGCATAGGCTGATTCACTACCTGCCAAGGCAGAGGACATCATCCTGGTGGGTAGGTGGGGCAGAATGTTATGGCCATCTTCACACAGGTGATAGTTCACTTGATAAGAACTTTACCAACCACAAGCAGGGAAAATGTCCTGGTGTTGAGTAAAACATGATGATACAAGTATTTGAAAAGTATGCTGGGTACAATGGCTAGAATGGCAGTAGAACTGGTTATTTTCAAGTTGTTATTGATATCATACAGATTTATGAAAAGTCAACAACTGTTATCAAGGGGAAACTCAAAAGGCCTCTGTGATAATTTACAAAAAACCTTTTGTCTCTTGAAGTAGAAGGCACTTACAGCTGAACATCAGTGAGCTGACAAGCTAATTGTTAGTGTTACAGAGCTCCATAAGTGGTCAATTACTCAGACAAGATAAGTCAGGCCCTAGTTGGGAACACTTGAGAACCTGAAACATGGAAGAGGGACATCTATATAGATGCTGTTGAGGATATTGCCCTGTAATAACAGTAGAAAGACAGATCTCCCCAATGGGCAGAACTGCAATAAGTGAGCCTGGTCATCCACTTGGTGAATAAGAAGTGACCCAAGGTAAACTTACATTTAGATGCCTGGGCATTACACAAGACTTGGCTGTCTGTTCATGGACCTGGAAACAAAACAAAACAAAACTGGATGATTAGAGACAAGGAATTCAGGAATAGAGTCATGGGAATGGACATATGGAAGGATGTATGAAGTGCGAAGAATTTTGTATTACACTTGAAAAATCGAGAACTCATGACTAAATAATGAATTAATTTCAAATGTATTAATTCATTATTTGGTTATAAGTTCTCAACTTTTTAAGAACAAATCAAATGGTAGAGGCATTGACTAATGAAGTAAACAGGTGGCTCCTTTCCCTCCCCCATTTTCTCTAAAGACATTTTCCAAACAAATTTACAAGAAAAAAACAACCCCATCAAAAAGTGGGCGAAGAACATGAACAGACACTTCTCAAAAGAAGACATTTATGCAGCCAAAAAATACATGAAAAAATGCTCATCATCACTGGCCATCAGAGAAATGCAAATCAAAACCACAATGAGATACCATCTCACACCAGTTAGAATGGCCATCATTAAAAAGTCAGGCAACAACAGGTGCTGGAGAGGATGTGGAGAAATAGGAACACTTTTACACTGTTGGTGGGACTGTAAACTAGTTCAACCATTGTGGAAGTCATTGTGGCTATTCCTCAGGGATCTAGAACTAGAAATACCATTTGACCCAGCCATCCCATTACTGGGTATATACCCAAAGAACTATAAATCATGCTGCTATAAAGACACATGCATATGTATGTTTATTGCGGCACTATTCACAATAGCAAAGACTTGGAACCAACCCAAATGTCCAACAACGATAGACTGGATTAAGAAAATGTGGCACATATACACCACAGCATACTATGCAGCCATAAAAAATGATGAGTTCATGTCCTTTGTAGGGACATGGGTGAAACTGGAAACCATCATTCTCAGTAAACTATCGCAAGGACAAAAAACCAAACACCGCATGTTCTCACTCATAGGTGGGAATTGAACAATGAGAACTCATGGACACAGGAAGGGGAACATCACACTCTGGGGACTGTTGTGGGGTGGGGGGAGGGGGAAGGCACAGCATTAGGGATATACCTAATGCTAAATGACGAGTTAATGGGTGCAGCAAACCAACATGGCACATGGATACATAGGTAACAAACCTGCACATTGTGAACATGTACCCTAAAACCTGAAGTGTAATAATAATAATAAAAAGACATTTTCCCTAAAACAATTCTTGAACATTTAATCCAATCTTGGTCTGCTTCTCTAAGGACTTAGGCCAACAGAGGAGGCAGAAAAATGCCCACCCTTCCACCCAAGGTATCTACTGACTAATGTTTGGAACCTGTGACTGTTATGTTACATGAAAATAGGGTTTTTGCTGATGTGATTTAGTTAAGCATATTGAGATAGGGAGATTATCCTGAATTTTTAAGGTGCGTTCTACACGCAATCTCATGTACCTCTGTAAGAGGAAGACAAAGGGAGACTTAAACACCGACTGAAGAGAAGGTACTGTGACCACAGAGACAGTGATTGCAGTGATGCCACTACATGACAGGAATGCTCACGGTCATCAAAGCTGGAAGAGGCAGTGAACTTATTCTTGCTTAGAACACCTAGAGGAGTGGAGCCCAGGGAACACTTTGAATTTGGTCTACTGATACTGATTTCATACTTATGGCCCCCAGAACTGTGACAAAATAAAGTTTTGTTGGTTTGAGCCACTAAATTTGTGGTAGTTTGATGCAGAAGTCATAGAAAGTTAATACAGCCAACAGAAAAAATAAATAAGTTAAAGAAAGAAAATCACAGCACATCACAATTCAGGCAAAAAAAAAAAAGATGAAAAACATCAACATATAGTCATGTTAAAATAAAAAGTTCACAAATATAAGAGAATAAAATGAATTTCTAAATTACATTAAAGACACCAATAGATAACGTTGAAATTCACAGTTAAATATTGAATGCCTTCTAACAAACATCAGGGAGAATATAGGGGTGTTCACTTGTAGCATTTCTATTAAGCATTGTACTAAGAATCCCAGCCAGTGCAATAAAATTATGAAAAATCAAATAAAAGCATAAAAATTAGAAAAGAATATATGAAATGGTCTTTATTCAGAGAGATCTAATTTTATACATACAAAAATGCAAATAAGTCTACTTATGTAATGTTAAAACTAATGAAGGACTTTAACCAACTTGCCAGGAATAAGGTCAATATATACATCAAATTATCATCCTATATGCTTGCAATAAACAAGTAGGGAGTTTTTGAAAACTAACAATACTGAAAAAGAAAGAGTGAAAGCCACTGCCCTGAGATCAACTCACTTCCAATCAGTTTGGGAGCTTGGAAGAAAAGTTATGAAACACTTCTGGGTAAGGACAAGTGATCTTGTCTAATTTCCTTGTAAATATGATGATCAATGCATGCTAACAAGGAGACTAATATTTGTTAGGAGCATGGTCCATATTTATGGTATCTTCTTGTAAGGATGCTCTTGGCCAAGGATTGTTTATTGAAAATAAGCCCAAAAATTGGATTTATGAGATGAAAGTCTCCAGAAATCCCATGTGTATTTGTTTCCTATTATTATGGTAACAAATTACCATAAACTCAGTTGCTTAAAATAACACAAATTTATTATTTTACAAGTCTGGAATGGGTCTCACTAGAATAAAATCAAGGTGTTATCAGGCCGTATTCCTATTTGGGGATCTAGCACAATATCTGTTTCCTGCTTGTTAGTTTCCTTGCAGAAGTTAGTTTTTGCAGATATAGAACTGAGGTCTCATCTTACAGTGGGTTGTAAAATTAAGGTTGTTTTTAACTTCTAAAACCTACTTCATTTCTGGGCTGGTATCTCCCTTCTTTCATTTGTAAAGCCAGCAATTGAATACAGTCTTTCTTGTTTTGCACCTCTCTGACCCAGTCTTTTGCCACATAAATTATATTTGGTCCACACGGTAAATCAGGATCATCTCCCCTTCTCGAGGTTCTTAACCTTAATCACATCTGAAAAACCTCTTTTCCTGTGTAAGGAATCTATGTTCATAGGTTCTGGGGATTAAGACAGAAACATCACTGAGGGAGAGGCATATAATTCTGCCTAACACATTGGTTTATACAATGAAGCTATTTAATTAAATAAATTGTACTCTTTGTATGAAGCATCAATTTGCATACCTCACTTAGAGACCTTTTTGTCTTCAGACTGGAAAGCACATGACTGATTCAGATAAGAAAAACTCTGGAGCCAGCGTTTGTTTCCCAAATCTTGCCTACCTTTGTACATGCCTCTTAACTGTTTGTCTTTGAAATTATTATAAAGCTTTGTCTTGGATAAGACCTCTAATTTGTCAGAGTCTGATTTCTCACTTTCATTATTTTTGTGAGTTGAGATTATCCCAGAGAGCAGAATTGTCTTTGAGACCCACCTATCACAATGACTAATATGTGTTTTGGTCAGAAAAAGAAGAGCATGAAAAAATGTAAGAATTTGATGCCAGATTGAGTGCCTACACACCCTTGGGAAAAAGTGACAAAATCTTAAAGTAAATTATGAGAGACAACTCTTGCAAACTGAATTTGGAGGAAATAGCATACAAAATGTAGTATATATAAGTATTCATTTTTTGCATATGATTGTAATGTTTTTATATATTCATATTTAAAAATCCAAGGAACACATAATACTAAAAATGATCAAAAATTTTAAAAATTATATCAAATCCCATCATTCTGTAATCATACCTTTATTTAACACATTTGCAAAGTTAGAAAGGTAAGTAAGTGGTAGGTAGAAAGAAATTACCTAGAACAAAACTGGATAACACTATGCATCTTTTTAAAAGCATGCTTTTAATGGAATAATATTATTATAATTGTTTCATGCAATAGGAAAAAATGATCAAACTAAAGGAATAACTAATCTTCAGAAGAATGTATCCCAGTTGTAAGAAATATTTGTTCCTATAATATTCCTTAGGTATGTCTTGATACTCTATTGCAAGAATAAACATATTATCGCATAATTAATCAATGGATACAGTGACCACTACTATCAGTTTCAATTCAACATCTCTATTCCTGAGTTATTCTACTCTATGAAATAAATTCATTGTTTGGTAATGAGTTCCCCATTTTTTTAGAACAAATCATGGATAATATAGTCATTCCTTATTGATTGTTTTAGCACATATGATACTTTTGAACAATAAGCTAAGGAAGAAAAAATTATCCTCTAACTAATAATTGCTAAATCTACTACATTGAGCATCTTTTTTTCCTCTTTTTTTTATCTTTTCAGAAAAACACTTCCAAATTACGTTTCTTTCGAAGTTAACTTTTCATAATATTTTATATGCAAATCTAATTACTCATTTCCGCAACAATTCTTGTGACATTATAATTTAATTTTTTACTATGTCATCAGATTAAATTAACTTTAAATTTGCTATTTACATACGCATTTTAAAAGCTTATATGTTTCTGTAATCAGTACTCTTAAGTCTGATGTTTCATTAATGATTATTCTCTGCCACTTTTCTCAATTATACTATGTCCCAATAAAATAAAATCTTAATACGGCCATCTTTCATATCTAAACTTTGCACTATAGCAAATTTGGAGAAAATGAATAAATACATAATACTACGGTTTCAAATTTTCAAATTAAAATGTAGACAAAGATTACTTCATTGTATTTATTACGTGTAAATAACTATTATAGTAGCACCAATCACTTTGAAAAATAAGACTAGCTAAAAAGTTAACTTTGCATGTCAGATTTGGAGAGGAAGATATTTAACTTTTTATCATGACATGAAAAGTATTACACAGCGTACATTTTTATTTATAAATTTTATCTCAAATAGTTAATAGAGTAGATTTTTTAAAGTGTCAAATATTTTCAGGTTTAAACATATAGAAGAACATGGTAAAACCTTGAAAAAAAGTGTTGCAAATATTTATTGATCTGGCAGTTATAAATTGGAGACACATAGAAAAGAAATTTGTATCATTTATTGGAAAGAATAAATGCCATCCAAAATGACTGAAGATTTTCATTAACAATTTCAATTGTTTTAAAAGTATTTTAATCTAGATAAAATGTTATTTCTCTCAGTAACATAGTGATTGAAAATTCTTTAGAATATATTTAAACTGTTGAAATAATTTTCAAATATTTTAAAGTTAACATCTATATTTTACATTGGAATTTTCAGGGTGTAAATATCCCTTATATTTTTCTACTTGCGTATGCCTATTACATAATTCTTATTTAAACTTTGTATTCTTTTGCTGAAAATAAAATGTGTGGATTTGATATTCGTTGATATGGGACAAAACAAATTTAAAGAAAACACTTTAACACAATTGTCTAAATGAAGAAGATACCACCAAAAATCTTAAGCCTTGATAAATTGTTTCTCTGAATATTAACATGATTGCAGAAATCTTGGTATTAAAATATTATATACAAATATATTTTTTGATTATAAAATATTATTAAAATATTGAATGTATTATTTCTATGTTATATAAAATAACTCTGCATCTTTTACTAAAGATTTAATAAGTGGGTTAGGCATGGTGGCTTACGTCTGTAATCACAGTACTTTGGGAGGCTGAGGAGGGTGGATCATGAGGTCAAGAGATGGAGACCATCCTGGCCAACATGGCGAAACTCTGTCTCTACTAAAAATACAAAAATTAGCTGAGAGTGGTGGCGTGTGCCTGTAGTTCCAGCTACTCAGGAGGCTGAGGCACGAGAATTGCTTGAATCTGGGAGGCGGAGATTGCAGTGGGCCGAGTTTGCACCACTGCACTTCAGTCTGGCAACAGAGCGAGACAATGTCTCAAAAAAAAAAAAACTAATAAGTGATTTCATAAAAAGATATATTTTTTTCTAACCCGTAATAATTTTCTAACAAGATCATAATCATTTGAAGCATTCTTATTTGGGCCTTAGAAGTATAGCCAATTATATCTATTTAAAATATTATGTTCATTTTCTGGTGTGGCATGTAAGGAGCTTGGACGTCATCACTCTCATCCTCACAATAATTAAAACAGTGAACAAACTGAAAATCAACAACTCTTCTTAGATGCATTAGAGAGTTTAGGTCAGAGGGCTAACCACTTCCCTACATGTTGACGAGACAGGCTAATAAAGGGAAAACTAGCTTACTGGATAATAAATTTAGGAGTAAAAAAGCCTATTGCTGAAGGTACTACTAGGGTAGACAAAATTAAACTGCATCTTAAAATAAAATTTAAAGCAGATTTCAGAGAGAGAAAGATTATAATGAATAAAGAGATACATTACATAATAAGTGAATCAATTCTCTAAGAAGATACAATTCTTAATGTGTATGCTCCTGACCACAGAGCTTCAAAATACATGAGAAAAACTGATAGAACTATAAAGAGTAATAGATGAATCTGCAATTATCGTTGAAATCTTTAATATACCTCTATCATTAACTGATTATCTATCGGGAAAATCATCAGTAAGGACATAGTTGAGCTGAAGAGCACCATTAATCAACAGGATCTCACTGACATTTGTAGACCACTTCATCCAATAACAGCAAAATACACATTTTTCTCAATCTCACATAGAACATTTACTGAAATACTCCACATTATGGACCACAAAACATATGTTAACCGATATAAAATGTAAGAATTATACCAAGCATGATTTATACTACAAAGAAATTAAATTAGAGGAATGAATAATAGAAAAATAGCTGAAAAATTCCAAAATATTTAGAAATTGACTAACACACTTCTAAACAACATATGGGTCAAAGAAGAAGTCTTAAAATAAACTAAAACATTTTAAACTAAGGAAAAATGATAATATAAATTATCAATATTTGCGCAATGCAGCAAAAGCAGTGCTTAGAGGAATATTTATAACATTGTAACATTGAATGTATATATTAGAGAAGAAAAAATATTTAAAATAAATAATCTAAGTCTCCAACTTAGATTATAATGAATAAGGAGTTCACAAATGTTGCATATTCTTCTTGTTTTATTATTGTACTGAAATAATATAAAAATATAATCTTAAACTAGAATACCATAATTATATTATAACATACTATGATATTAGAGCATTATAATATAATATTCCATTTTTTCCTTATATCCCCAGAAAGAGTATTGTTTTGTCCAGACCTTAATTTTGAGAATTCTGTAAAATTATCTTTTTAATGTATCAGTTTATGTACCTCTTTTCCACAAATTTTATAACATTATTTCATCTTTTGGTTTGCTATAGACTGGTGATTTTAATTATATTTAACTATTTCAATAATAATTTTTATTGCCTCCAAAAAAGTTTGCATATTTAAACTTGACTTTTATCTTATCCTCAGCTCCTTCTTAAAAAATCACAAAAAGTATTTCAGAAAGCATTTTAATTGACTGTCATTTGTTAAATATTGTTAAAATTTGTGAAATTATTAGAAAACACATATTTTTGGTAGCTAAAGATAAGGTACCTACTTATATCTACATACCCCAATATTTCTAATTAAAATAATACAGAATAAGAAGAAAAATACTACATTAAAACTATACCATAAGCATCTATTGAAGACATACACTAAGTGCAAAACAACTGTAATTTCTTAAAAATTAAGATACCAACTTTTCAATTTTAATTGATATACAATCAAAAGATTTGTCACATAAGTTGGTATATTTCAAAATGCAATTAAAATGTCAAAATTAAATATTGTAAGTATTTGTGTACACTTAATTTGTTCAGATCCTTCCATACTTTCTATTTGTTTGTTTTAATAAACTTAATCATTAGAGCAGTTTTAAGTTTACAGCAAAATTGTCGGGAAATTACAGAGAATTCTCATGTACCCCCTGTTCCCACCATGTACAACCACCCCACTATCCATGTCCCACACAAGAGTGGAACATTTATTACAATTGATGATCCTACATTGTTACACCATTATTACCCAAAGTCCATGGTTTACATTGGGGTTCACTTTTGGTACCATATGTTCTATGAGTCTTGACAAATGTATAATGGCATGCATTCACCATTGTGGTATCTACCCATGGGAATATTATAGCAGAATAATTTCACCACGCTAAAAATCTTCTGTGCTATGCCTATTCATCCCTCACACCTCCCAACCCCTAGCAACCACTAATCTTTTTGTTATCTCCATAGTTTTGCTTTCTTCAATAAGTAATTTAGTTGGAAATACATAGTATGGAGCCTTTTCAGATTTATGTCTTTCATTTAATTATATGCATTTAAGTTTCTTCCATGTCCTTTTATGGTTTGATAACTCATTTCTTTTTAGTGCTGAATAATATTCCATTGCTTGGATGTACTGCAGTTTATGTATCCATTCACCTATTGAAGGACATCTTGGTTGATTTAAAATTTTGTCAGTTGTGAATAGGGCTGCTGTAAACATTTGTGTGCAGGTTTTTGTGACGACATAATTTTCACCTCTTTTGGGTAAATACTAACAAGAGTGATTTCGGCATCATATGATATCCTATGCTTTTTGGAATATAAATCTCAACATCTCCATGTTTTGGGTGAGAAGCACAGGACAGCCAAAAACAGACTTGGGAGCTGCCTACAAACATGACACTACTTCCTCAACAACTGCAGCAGTGGCTCTCCACCCTTGCAGAAAAAGTATTAATAGCTGCACTTTGTCAGCCACATGACCCTACGAGGTCGGGGTCCCCAGCACAGCTCTGGCCTCCTGGAGCAGGACAAGGTCCAGCCACCATTCCTTAGCTGACTCTGCTGGGACAGATGCAGGTTGGGGTCCTGTTATCTGAGGATTTATGGGTGCTGTTTTTTAGGTCTGCTGCCTGCTGGAACTCCAACCACTGCCTCCGCAATTAGCCCAGGAGTTGAACATGTACCCCAGCTCAGGACTTTTCCCAGAATGTTGTAATCATGGCCTTTCCTCTGTCCCAAGTTGTAGGGGTCTGAGTCTGGAGCCTGGGACCCCAGGCCCTGTGCTTTAAAGGAGGAGGATGACTCATTCCTAAAGAGGAAGAAAAGGAAAGGCAGTCATCTTCAATGTCATCTCCATACCAGCGCGTCTTGTCCTTTGGATCTATGTGCCAATAAAGACATCTTTTGTGCTTGAAAAAAATGAATTATTTTGTTGAATTCTAACTCAAAATCTATAAAAGGTAAAATTATTGGTGTTCTATGAAGTAATTTATTGATTAATTTTCCATTGCTCCTGAAGAAGTAAATATATATATATATATATTTCTGCTTCCATAATTCTTAATTTATATGAACATTTTTAAAATTATGGTGTTATCTTCCAGAAGCTTTCTATTTTTGTTTTTATTAAAACAGCAAATACTGTGAAGCAAAACCTATGTATTTTACTTTTTAACTAAGTTTACCAAAAGCATCTCTATTTTCACTTTCAGTTGAATGGACTTCGAAAAGCTTTGCTTTTTTTCCCAAAGATTAGGTAAAAATCTCAAACTCTAATTTAAGGGATTTAAGGGTTGAACCTCAGTGTCTTTCTGTTTGAAGCATCTGTTGATATAAAATTAGCTATATATAAATTAACTTTAACTGGCAAGTTCTGCTGTTAATTGAATTAAAACTGTAAAAGCCTCTGTCACATTTCCTCCATGCATAAGGAAATTTGCAATTGGAAATTTTTAAAAGTAATTTAGAGTAACAGCTATTTGATCAATGAAAACTGAAGTTCAAAGAGTTCTATATAAATGCACTTTCTGCAGCTGCATCGATTAATGTATCATCTTTGGAAACATTTAAATAGCTAAAACATCTACTTACTCTTCAAGTAGATGTAGATATTTCTTTGGAAATTTTTTGCTTTCTGATTGTCATGTGATCACTGATATCAACATGTCCTCCATGTTTGTTGCCATAAAAAGTCAACAAATTCTGGCATGGTGTATGCTCAACAATTTATTACTTTTTTTTCCTTTAAATATCAGCTTCATTTATTTATACTCATTCCCACTAAAAGAGTTATAAAAAGAAAAAGTCACACAATAAAATCAATTGTTGCAGATTTTCACTATTTGGTAAAACCAACCACAACAAAATATATGATCTGGAGTAGGATTCCACAGTCTCTATTTTTTTTAGATTTTCTTAGAGTCAACGTATAGGTTCCCACCTTTCCCATTGAATCCCAATTAATTGACTACCTTGAATCTCCACTTACATTTCAGGCCATAGCACTGCCAAAGCATGGTTAGCTGGTACACCAGGTGACTGGCATAGGCTGCAGCATTATCCCACCACCATCAGATATCTAAAGTTGTTGTTGGATGCTCTACCTACTCCCCTTCATACGCCTTGGCATACTAGCCTTGTAAGGGAAGTGTTAGTCACACTGACTAAGAAAAGGAAAGACTGAATAAGAAAATTAACAATTTTCATATTAAAATGTCTTCAAGTGAAACTTCTATTCACTTCATATACATTTTACACATTACAAGACTCTCCAAAAATGAAAGATGCCAGAAGTACAAACTGTAGGCCAACAAAATCATCACTGGTTTGTTTTACTGCATGAAATTAATATTCATACTCCGCTGCATATTTTAAAATGTGCTACAAATTGTAAATGAGGCTGGATGTAAGTATATTAATTGTAAACCAGAACCATACTAGGCAAATCAGGTAATACAATCACCTTCGATGGGCGTGTGACGTGTGCTTTCCTCCAATTCAAGACTGTTCAAATTGCCTGTACCACACAGATTGGACAAGCCACTCACTCTAAGCCCTCTACAGCAGTGATTCTCTACTTAATGCAATTTTGCCCTGTAGGCAACAATAGTCAATATCCAGAGACTTGATTCTCAGCACTAGGGGATTGTTACTGGCATCAAGTGGGTAGAGACCAAGTTTGCTTCTAAATTTCATGCAATAAACAGGATAGTTCCCCAAAACAAAGTATTATCTTGTCCAATATGTCAATAGTGCTGAGACTGAGAAACTTCACTTCAAATAGATAACAACAGCCTTCTGTATCTAATATTTGGATTCAAAACGGAACCTAAAATTTTTGAAATTTTGAACTTTCAGAAAATAAAATCACTTCCCCAAAACAATGTTCACTATAAAATATAAGTATAAGAAAATCACAGAAATATTGAATAATATTTACATTATTATTATTATACGTCAACTCTAGTTTCCCATGCACCTAGGTCTCTCAGTGAGAATTGGTCAATCTAAAATTTCAAAAAATTAAAAAAATAAATTTGTTTAAAGCATTTGGACTTTGTAAGTATATAATGAAGATAAAGAAAACAGCCTAGGACAGATAGTAAGATGTTATAAATTTAAAATACCTTTCGAAGAACTCGCTTTTAAAAATTACCTCATTAATCCTCACACTATGCCTACAGGGTAGGCGATAATAATTATTGCATGTTTTACAGATGAGCAAACTTGGTCACACAGAGGTTAATTACTTACACAAGTTTAATTTGAGAGTTGGTTATAGGACTAGGAATGATATGCCAATCTTATAACTCCATATTACAAAACTACACAGTTTTACTCTATAACAGGTCTAGTTTAAATACTGTATTTTTTTCATTTTTACATTAGTAATTAAACTTGACTGTGTATCCTAGAACTAATATGATACCCTAATTTAGTATTTTACTTACTGATCAATTAAATGTATTTTATTGAATGGGAATTAGATACAGAGTATTTTAGAAAGTGCTATTAGAATGATCTTTAGATTAATGATTAGAGGAAGGATCTTGCAGCTCAGGATGGAATTCTTCTCCAAATTCACCTTGCCTTCTTCAAAGGAAAAGTCTTCATATTCACCAAGGTAGTCCTACATGTAATTTTTATAGATTCAAATCTCTGAAAAGGTTAATGGATGGCATTTATTTTCCTGTTTCTGCATAAGCATAGATATTTGATATATAGTTCTGATTTTTATAATATTTATTATTAATAAATTTCATACCTTTATAAGTGGAAGTTTAAATAGGAAAATATTGTCTGTCCAATATTGAACACATGGAAGAAATCTATACTTAGGATAACATCTCACACTGAAGAAGTGTATAATACATGCTAATTATTATTGTTATTATTATACTCCCTATACCAGGAACTGGATGAAAATTTATTGAGTTAAATTCTGGCTACTAAATTTGCAGCCTCCTCCTGCCACTATCAAAGTGGAATAACTACCCAAGTTATTTCCAGTTGCTTTTGATCCTGATGATCAGATTTTCATTAGCATATTCATAGGAATATTAAACTCATCTTGATCCTTGACTTCTAAAAATGTGTTTACAGAAAGTAAAATTTAAATTATCCAATTAAACTATAAAATCAAAATTAATCTAGTTTTTCATAGATTTATGATTTTAAAATAAAGCCAAATGAAGCAAAAGCAACTTTTACCACTTCTTTTATTTATTTATTTATTTATTTATTTATTTATTTTTGAGACAGGTTCTAACTCTGCCACTCAGGCTGGAGAGTAGTGGAATGATCATCGCTCACTACAGGCTTGACCTCCCTTGTTCAAGTGATCCTCCCACCTCAGCCTCCCAAGTACCTGGGACCAGAGGTGTGTGCCATCGTGTTTGGCTAATTTTTGTTTTTTAAATATTTTTGTATCGATTGGATCTCACTATATTGCCCAGGTTGGTCTCAAACTCCTGGCCTCAAGTGATCTGCCTACCTCTGCCTCCCAAAGATCTGGGATTACAGGTGTGAGCCTATAATTACCACTTATTTTAAATGATTGACTTAGACATACAGCTTATGTCCTGTTACTATTTCTAAGTAAATCAATGTATCAAAGAAGGCAGAATAGTATATTGGTTACATTTTTAGGTCTTAGAGAAGACTAAAATAACCAACTAAGTATCATAGTAGCTTTTTGACCTTGAACAACATTTTAACCTATCCATTTATCTGTAAAACAGGGATTATGACAACAGTATTAATCACCTCACAGAGTTGTTGTGAGAATTAATTGAATCAATCTATCATAATAAACTTAAAATTATGCTTAGCAAGAAGTAAACAATCAAGAAATATAAACTAATATAATTTTAGAAAAATGATATTTTCTAATACAAAATGCCAGTTTAATTAGTTAAAGTGTCTTAGTGTTTCTTCCCCTCCATTGGCATCTTTATGCCATGCAGAGCAGACTTGTTTAAAAGAAAATTAATATTATGGCTATATTGTTTTGTTTTGTTCAATATAATTAGGGAAGAATATTCAATAAAAGGAAGACTGTAATAAGAAACTATATAGCGTGTCAATAAATTATTCCAGGTGTGAAAAATAAGAAATTAAGATGAGATAATAAAATATTAGTAGCCTAAAAATAGCTTCCAGAGGCAAAGTTCCAGAATGCAAGTATTGCCTCTTTTGGTTTGATCCCTAAATGTGAAAGAAAATGCCTCCTTGGGACTCAGTCTGGAGGGATAATTTCTTCTCTTTCAAATGTGTGGGGTTTTTTTGTGGTTGGAAAAAAACAATATGATAGAAGGTTTTGATAGTAAAGACAGCTTCCTGCTATTTTTATAGAACCATCACTCTTTCTGCTCATTGCTTTGCTAATATGTTTGCAATAACAAATCCCCCAAGAAGTCAGTGTTCGAAACAGCATTCTAATTTAGGCACATCTCTTGCAAACTATTATGAATACATGTGGCTCACTTAGATTTAACTGTTTAATGAATTCCCCCAAAATTTTAAAGATGCAAACATAAAAAAAATTAAAAATAACTAAGTACACGTTCTGCTCCAGTTTGGATGTGAAAATTTGCAAGAGATTGTGTTCACATTAAAAAACTAACGATCTAAGTATGCCATAAAATTATAGTTTCCTTTAAAATGATGACAGGTTTGAGGACTCAAAGAAACCTAGGTGGAATAAATTCCAGAAAATGAAAAGCTCTTCATATGAACTTTCATGGGAGAACTTCTGCCTATGGTGGAACTACTGGTAGAAGACACAAGGCCTCTATGACAAAGGAAGATGAAAGCAGCTGAACTTTTCAGAAAAATTCAATATCTATTCTTGGGCTGGTGTGACAGATTAAAACTCCAAAGAGCCTCAGGCACAAAGTGAATCCAAAGTTCCACTTACTTGCCACATGTTTTCATAGGCGTTTATTAAATGTTCAGTGGTAATACACCAAAAGCTGAGAATGGAGGAGAGTTGAGGTGGTCACTCTGTGTTGAAGAAACTCCATCCATCAAGTGTGTAAACTAAAAATAAAATCCGAGTCACCTCCCTCCCACTGACTGAATGGACCATCTTGTGAGCAATGGAACCCCAGTAAAACCTTAAAACTGAGTTCTTGGCTATGACAGGACGGGAGGTCAGATATGCCTCATTATACCCCACCCCTCCACCTTTATGGCTTAGATACAATTGATCAGCACTAATGTTAAAAAAGAGATTATAAGACTGACAGAACAGACTCTTTGTGGCAACATCAAATTATAAACAGGACCTAAGGCCATGCCAGGCAAAGGTTAAGTCCTGCACCCCTCCACTTAAAGAATCACTATGTTCTAACTACCATCATGTTTTTCTTTTTCTCTAGCAGCTAAACAAGCACTGGCCTGGAGATAAGCAATATTAAAACAATTACATCCAGCTCACAGACACTAACCAAATCCCTGTTCTACTAGCCATAACTATGGCTTTCATTGGACAAGACACTGATTTCAGTTACTTTCTTCTGATAAGAAAACCACCACCGACCATGGCTCTGGCCTGTTTAGAGAGATTGTGCACTTGTGGGCCTTTGTGTCCTGAAAATACCTTTTGATGTATAGGGCCTGAATGTACTACATTTAAATGTTAAGTCTCCACCCCAAAGTGAACATGGGTCATACGTTACATGCTTGTTTGTTCAATACACAAGCATCATGACCACCTTCAGGAATACTCCTAGACCCTCCTGTAACCTGTTGAATATTTATATTTGGCCAATCTGTTTAGCATAAAGGTCCTACCCCAACACCTCTTCCTTCAAAGTGCCTGTCTCTGGTCTCTGCTAGAGGCTGTGCTTCTCCACCTGTGAGATAGCCAACTTGCAGGACATAACCCTTTATAAGAAATAAAGTCTCCTCTTCTTTTCCAAATTGATAAATTGTGGGGCTTTATTTTGTTTAAGTTAACAAGTACAATGTAGCTATTAGAATGCATCTTGACAGAGCAGGAGAGCTGAGAAAAATCAAGAAGAGAAACTCTAGGTTGTCAGGGAAAAAAATTATTGAGGGTGAGGCAAGAATGCTGAAAGAAGGCATTCTAGGAGTTCACAGGCCCCTCTTCTCCCACATTCAAGGGATCTGAAGAGATTTCAAACAGGTGAATTTTCAAACATTAATGAGGCTACACTATGACTCCAAACCCTGGCAAATATTCTGAGGTGCAGGAAGAAATCTCCCACCATTCTGCAGACAGATAGTGTGGCTAAGTTCAAGCAGATAGCATCAGTGCTCAGCTTCCCAGGCTGGTAAAGGGAACGTTTTGATTTTACCATCAAAATGTCCAAAGCCACAGAAAAGACCCCTGTTTTTGCTTAGGATGTAACAACCTGCAAAGAATTTTGCTCTCAACCTAATAATGTATAAAGCAAAACCAGATAAAATATACCGTTATACATTTGCTCGATTCCCTACATTAGAAAGCTAGAATTGTAAGGCAATTATCATGGAGCTGGAGTTATACTGTTATCGTGAAAGAAGTTCAATTATCCTAAGAAAGGTCCTCAACTGTTTCCTTCCTTCCTTCCTTTCTTCCTTCCTTCCTTCCTTCTTCCTCCCTTCCCTTCCCTTCCTTCTTCCTTCCCTTCCCTTCTTCCCTTCCCTTCGCGTCCCTTCCCTCCCCTCTCCTCCCCTTCCCCTCCTCTTCCCTCCCCTTCCCCTCCGCTTCCCCTTCCCCTCCCCTTCCCCTCCCCTTCCCTTCCTTTTCTCTTTCTCTTTCTTTCTTCTCACTTGGTCCTTTTATTCTTTGCATCAAAAATGGTTCCTACTTGCCGATCCAAAAACCTCATGCTTGGAGAACTGTATCTACAAAAGCAAGCATGATAAATAGCAATCCTGAGGTAGTGGTTCCAGACATGCAGTGCTGACACCTAGGGCTCAGGGTAGAAAAGTAAAGGGGCACTGAGTCACATGATGGCTCTCAGATGTGTTTCAGTTACTGTTAGGTTAAGGTCAAACGTCCTTGTGACAAACGAAGAACTCCTGGTTGGACTGACACATCCGATTGAGGGTGGGAGCTTCCGAGTGGCAGCTGGCCCTCCCCTCATTTCAGTGACCGGCATCCCATGTTATTGCCTATGGCCTGGGCGAGCACATCTTTGCCACCACTTTTGGGGTCTTTGAAGCCTGACACTTGTTGCATTCCCTCGCTGGTTTTTAAGTTCCAGTTGGCTGCATTTCGGGGTAATTGACACAAGCATGTGATCTTGTCAGGCTCATTGTCCCCTCGAAGAGCATGGTAAACTTTTGAGGGAAATCAGTCTTGAAAAGCAAGCTTCAAGGTTCCACTCATGTCTTTGGCTGAAGCACCGCTCTCCTTCTCCATGATGAGGAGGGACTGGTTGGGATTGCTGCCAATTAGCTGCTTTGCTTCTCCATCCCTCTCGTTTTGGAAGTATGCTTTGCTAGCCCTATCCAGATCATTCATGATTTCCTTCAGGAATTTGAGTCTGTCGTAATTCCTCCTTCCTGACACTGAGAGATAACTTCGACTTTTTACCATATGATTTTCAGGATTTGCACCAAGCCTACATTTATTTTTTATTATTTTCCCTGTTAACACTGAGCTTTGCCCCTTTTCTGCCATCGACTCTGTGCTACCATCTTTTTGTTCTGCTCATTATATGTGAAAGATTTCTTAAAATACAAACTGTATTTGAGCTTCAATTCATAAGAGTGGTATTTTAAGAATATGCCTGTGAATGGTAGGTCAGTTAAGGAGGGAAAAGGAACGAAGATATAAAATTGGGTTTGTTCCAGGACCCGGAACATTGCTCTAGAGAAAAAGAGGATATAAATATTTTTGAGCAAACTTTTTCAATAAACTAGCACAGATATCCACTGTTATTTCATTTATAATATAGATTATAGACATTAGAGCAGTCGATAGAATGATTTGATACATATTTTCCATATTCTGTAAATGAACTATTGTTCTATTTTTACATAGCAGAATATTTTGAATTTTAATTTCTACCATCATATACAACTCAATATTTGAAAATGATCTTTTAAGATCTGAGAAACACACATTTTTATTGTTTAATATCATATTTCTAAGTTATGTATGTTATGAAAGCATAGTTTTTGAAGTTACATAAGCTTTTAATTTTTAGTACCTATTTAGCATAAAGAGAAAGACTAATGAACTTCATAGAGCACTTTTGTGTTCAGATTATTTCACGCATGCTCTCATTTGATAAAGATGAAGGACATCTGCATGTGTTATTCATTGTGTATCACAATATCTTAAAACCAAGCATGGTAAAACAACGAACTTTTATTATCTCACACGTTTCAGAAGTCCAGTGATCCAGAAGTGGCTCAGCTTTGTGGTTCTGGCTTAGGGTCTCTCAACAACAGTCAAGCTTTCAGCTGGGGTTGCAGTTATTTGAAGGCTCCACTAGGGCTGGACGAGCAACTTCCAAGATGGTTCACTCTCATGGCTTTTGGGACAACAGGAGGCCTCAGTTTTTCACTGGCTGTTGGCAAGAGACCTTATTTCCTTGCCACACTGTTCTCTCCACAGGTTGCCTGAATGTGT
Source organism: Symphalangus syndactylus (assembly GCF_028878055.3). NCBI lineage: Eukaryota > Metazoa > Chordata > Mammalia > Primates > Hylobatidae > Symphalangus > Symphalangus syndactylus. The sequence goes on along the minus strand of NC_072426.2, from coordinate 106,162,773 downwards.
TTATGACATGGTGGTTGGCATTCTCCACAGCCAGTGATCCAAGAAAGCAAGCAGGGAGAGACCAATGCCTTTCATGGCCTAGCCATAGAAATGACCTATAAATATTTCTACCATAATCTATTGCTCACAGATCAAACCCGATACAGAATGGGAGCAAACTACCAGGGTATATACAATAAGAGGCAGGTATCATTGGGAACCATCTTGGACTCTGGCTACACTCTCATAATGCAGCAAATACCATACAAAAGCAATTTTACCTCATTATTCACATGATTCTATTCTCTCAAATATCAAGAAGATAGCCCTGCTTCTTTTCTACAAAATATTTAGATGTTTTTAATTGATGTTTTGACAATTAATTATGTTCTATTATTCTTGTGCACTGTATAATAATTTTATTACAACATAAAACTGTTAGTATAACAATAACATTTTACTATTGTATACTGTATAATAATACAGAATCTCATAACTGCCTTTATATTCTGTATACTGTTTATTCCAATGTGACAATATAGTGCCTTGATAATGTATTTCCCTAAAAAACTGTTGATTATGCTATCATAAAAGAATTGTATCTTAACTATCATTTTCCAGATTTAAAATAATTGCATATATTTACTAATACATATCATGAATGTATTTCAACATTTTCTTTTACAACCCGTGAAAAAACTAAGTTTTTAGTCTAAGAAAACTCCTACAGTGCTAATCCACATTAATTGATATTAATGTATCAATCAATAATGTCAATAATTAAATTGTGTCAAATTTCAAAATTCTAAAATATTTTTAATATTTAAAATAACTAAAACTAATAAAATGAGGCCAACTGCAGTGGCTAATGCCTGTAATCTCAGCACTTTGGGAAGCCGAGTTGGAAGGATATCTTCAGGCCACAAGTTTGAGACCAGCCTGAGCAACGTGGCAAGACTCTTTCCACCAAAGGAAAAAAAACAGAAAAATAGCTGGGCATGATGGCACACACCGACTGTCCTAGTTACTTGGGAGGCTGGGGCAGAAGGAAGGATACCTTGAGCCCAGGAGTTTGAGGGTTCCAGTTAGCTGTGATCACACCACTGTACTCCAGCCTAGGTGACAGAGCCAGACTCTGACTCTATAAATAAATAAATAATAAATTAATTACTTATAAAATGAAACAATGTGTTAAATAATATTGGCACCATTTCGTGACAAGAACAAATAATAAATGTCAATGTAATTAAGTTTATAAGTGAGATTTTTACTTAATTACATAACAAAAAGATCTTAAAGGACACTAAACAAAATTTTTTTGAAGTCAGATTAAATTTCTACATTTGAAAACAAATATTTTGTAACACATGATAAATAATTGCTTGTATACTATTTGAAGTCCTCCAAATGGACCCAAGATAATTGTAACATTTAAAAACATTTTACCAGGAAAAAAACTTTATAAAGTTTTCATGTAGAAGTTTTTTTAAGTTCCTACTAAGTTAAATAAGATCTTCTTCTTCTCAGGTTTGTCTCACTGATACAACAAGTATTGCTCATTTGTGAAATTGTGTTGACAAGTGATTCATAATCAATTTTAAATGCACAGCAAATAATAAGCTTGAAAAGATAATTTGTGACTTCATAAGTTGAGGGACTATCTGAAGAGTTTGAAACTCATCGTCTTTTTGATTTTTAATCACTGAAGTAGCAAAACAGATACTTTGGTGTCTTTGAATATGTTGAGTTATCGACAAAGATTTGCTCCTCATTCCAAGCATGGCTTGGATATCCAACTAGTCATTCACATATGTGAAAAGCCAGATATTAATTATATGCACCTAAAACCTCACACCACTTTTTTGGAAACACAAAATATTATCTACATTATTTTAATATAAATAGAAATTCAATCACTATATATGTGGACAGATGACTGTACTTTATTTTGTTGGGAAAGCTATTGAATATTGTTAACTCTTTAGCTAAATCGCAGATGGAAGCACTATTCATGATATTTGAATTAACACAAAAATCACCTTTATTGGTCTGGATTTGTAGAGTTTACATGCAGAGTTAATACACACATGAATGCAACCTCCTAACTCCTTTATTATATCATTTATGTAGTACAGTCCAGACATTTACACATTGAAATATAATGTATTTCCCTTTTATTTCTCATTATGTTACAATTAGTGTAGTATAATAATTTAAAAAATATGGTTGTAGTTAAATTATAACCTTATGCATTTCACTTCAAGATAATAAAGGAAATACTAAATATAGCTTTTATAAAGTAGAGACATTGGGTCTGATAGGATTGAGAAGCAATATGGCACTAGCACAAGCTCTTTTCTGGGAAATTTTATATAGAGCAAATAAATGCTACTTTATTAACTTTCTGTCCTGTGAAAAAAGAATATATAAATAAAATTAAACAATTATGAACTGTAGCAAATTGCTATATAAAATTTTTTAGGTTTGCCTACAAGTCTGATTTTTAAAAAGCTGTACTGGTAAGAATGTATTAAGTACTTCTAGATGAATTATATATCTGTGAGAACTAATTTTGTGCCAAAACATGATGAGACATGCCTTTTGGTTAAAGTAATTCAAATATTTACTTAGACCTTTAGTAACAATAACTTTAATGCAGGCACCAAAAGGGTACTTTTTAAGTAAGAAAGTTTTAAAAAGAAGACATCAACATGGCTACAGTCTCCCTAAATCGTGTTAATTTTGGTTTTGGTAACTCGTCGGGAGCGGAGAATTGAAAATTAAGAAGTACTGGAAGTTGAGATTCAAGTTCTTGGAAAGAAAATAACTTTACTCTTATCCCCATTCTTTTACAAAGTAATTCTATTTTTTATATCAAGATAAACTGAATTATGATCAGAGTAACTATAGCTCATTAAAGACTAAGCAAAAGTTTAGTTACCAGTTTTATGTACCAAATAAAGAGACCAATATAATAAATAATCAACAAAATACATTTTTGGATGTTATTTTGTCTTTAGAGTTTGGGAGACATGTTTTCCAACACCCACATAAAAGATAAAATACCCATTTTGTCAGAAGCATAATTTTGTTTAAAGTTATTTTTCCTTAATAAGTTATCTCTTCCAGAATCCCTTCTGGAAATGGTCTGAGTCACCTTTCAAAATAAAAGTCAGTTAGAGTTACCTAGAAAAGCTGAACTAGTAATTACATTCTTTTTAAAGTTCATCTGAGTCACGGTGTCTCAGGGGAGAGGAAGTAATTGTTTTGGGCTTAAAAGTCCTTCTCTAACACTTTCTACACTGAAGGTATTCACAAAACTGTTATTCCAATAAACAAATAGAGAAGAACAAGATAGAATAAACAGCAATTTTAATACTGCATCAGATTATCAACATTTAATTGTGTGCTTGTATGTACTTATGTGCAAATAAATATTTAAATACAAATACCACTAGTAAATTTATGTGAATAACAGAGCATTTTCTTTCACTTTTTATGTTCTCTTATAGGCTCAAACATTTTTCTGCTACATCACGCTTTCTATGCATTTTCAGAAGGCATGCCACTGACTAATTCATAACACCAATATACTACTTATAAAGTACAAGAACACAAATGAAATTTAATAGTTTGGTGACAGAAGTAAACATTAAATATCTTTGAAAAGCTTACTTCAAAATGTAAATTCATTGTCATTTTTTTCCAATATTCCAAGGGACATTATACCAGTCACAACTTAGAATAATTACTCAAAGGAAGGATGTAGGGGTCAGTTTTGCCTAATAATACTACTTTATGGAGAGTAATCTAATTTTCATAATTTCACATTATTGAATTTGACAACATACAATTAAAGAGTGCTGTATCATATAAAACCATTGTCATGGTGCTTAGAAAACATAAATTTCTCAGATGTTGGCTAAGTTTTTAGTTCCAACTTATGAAAGCCATACTATCTTTGCTAGTGACTCATCATTAAATTAGCCTTTATAATCTGAATTATATATGCATTCGAATTATACAGTTTGACAAATTAGGCAAGAAAATAGAAACAGAATATATATTTGGGTTGAGAGATCTCAAGACCATCAATAGCCACAAAAATTTGCGAGAAGACTCTAAGAAGAACTGTTATAATCATGAGTATAGTATATTACAATGAAAAGATACATAATAGAGTCAACAAATAAAAAAAAAGTACGAGAAAAGTCCTAAGACTAACCAGATAAAAGCATTCAGGCACCCTATTTCAGCAGAATCACACAGAGCACTTGTTTTCCCAACGAAAATGTGTGGCAAGTTATGTGAAGCATTGCCAATCAGAAAAGCTCGCATGAGCCTTCCTGTCCAGGGCCGTTATTGCAATTCAGTCATTTATACATACAGCACCTATGTAATTGTCATCAGTTACTTAGACTGCAGTACCCCACAGCAAAACCAGGAATGCACCGTAAGTCTCAAATTAGTATTAACTATCAGATTGTATTAGTCTGCTTTTACACTGCTATAAAGAACTACCTGATACTAGGTAATTAAAAAAAACAGGTTTAATTGACTCACAGTTCTGCATGGTTGAAGAGGCCTCAGGATACTTACAATCATGGCAGAAGGTGAAGGAGAAGCAAGGCATGTCCTTCATGGTGGCAGAAGAGAGAGGGTGCAAAGGAGAAGTGCTACACTTTTTTTTTTATTATTATACTTTAGGTTTTAGGGTACATGTGCACAATGTGCAGGTTTGTTACATATGTATCCATGTGCCATGTTGTTTTGCTGCACCCATTAATTGAAGTGCCACACTTTTAAATCATCAGATCTCCTGAGAATTCACTCACTATTATGATAATAGCATGGGGAAAATCTGTCTCCTTGATTCAATCACTTCCTACCAGTTCTCTCTCTCAACACATGGGAATTACAATTCAAGAAAAGATTTAGGTAGGAACACAGAAACAAACCATATTATTCTATTCCTGGCCTTTCCCAAATCATATGTGCTTCTGACATTGTAACATCAATTATGCCTTCCCAACAGTCTCTCAAAGTCTTAACTCATGCCATCATGAACTGAAAAGTTCAAGTCCAAAGTTTCATCTGAGACAAGGCAAGTCCCTTCTGCTTATGATTCTATAAAATCAAAAACATGTTAGTCACTTCCAAGATACAATGTGGGTACAGGTTTGGGTAAATGCTCCCATTATGAAAGGGAGAAATTGGCCAAAAGATAGGGGCTACAGGCCCCATGTAACTCCAAAATCCAGCAAGGCAGTCATTAAATCTTAAAGCTCCAAAATAATCTCCTTTGACTATGTCTGACATCCAGGGCACACTGATGTAACCAGTGGACTCCCATGACCTTGGGATGGTCTGCCTCTGTGGCTCTCCAAGGTACAGTCCTTGCAGCTGTTTTTACAGGCTGGCATTGAGTGCCTGTGGCTTTTTCAGGCACAAAGTGCAAGTTGTCAGTGGATCTAGAATTCTGGGGTCTGGAGGAATGTGGCCTTCTCACAGCTCCACCAAGCAATGCCCAAGTGGGGACTCTGTGTGGGGGTTCCAACCCCACATTTCCCCTCCACACTGCCCTGGTAGAGGTTCTTCATGAGGGCCCTATCTCTGCAGAGGAATTCTGCCTGGACATCCAGGAATTTCCATAAATCCTCTGAAATCTAGGCAGAGGTTCTCAAACCATAATTCTTGCCTTCTGTGTACCCACAGGCCCAACTCCATGTGGAAGCCACTAAGGCTTGGGGCTTGCACCCTCTGTAGCTTTGGCAAGAGCGGTATCTTGGCCCATTCTAGCCCACAGGGCACCATGTCCTGAGGCTCCACAGAAAAGCAGGGCCCTGGGCCTGACCCAGGAAACAATTTTTCCCTCCTAGGCCTCTGGGCCTGTGATGAGAGGGGCTGCTGAAAGATCTCTGAAATGCCCTGGAGACATTTTCCCCATTGTCTTAGTTATTGACATTAGGCTTCTCTTTACTTGTGCAAATTTCTGCAGCTGGCTTGAATTCCTCCCTAGAAAATGTGTTTTTCTTATCTACCACATGATCAGGCTGCAAATTTCCTAAACTTTTATGCCTTGCTTTCCTTTTAAACATAAGTTCCAACTTCAGACCATCTTTTTCTCCATGCATACGAGTGTACACTTTTAGAAAAAGCCAGGTCCCATCTTGAACACTTTGCTGCTTGGAAATTTCTTCGATCAGATACCCTAAATCATCTTGCTCAATTTCAAAGTTCCACTAGTTTCTTTGCTAAAGCATAGCAAGAATGATCTTTACTACAGTTCCCAATAAGTTTCTCATCTTCTTAATGGTTTCTAGATTCATATAATTGTGATACAGAATAATACTTAATATGATTTCTATATTCTTAAAGTTCTAAGACTTGTTTTATGTCCTAACATATTATCTATCCTGATTAACATTCCATATGTGTTTAAGAAGAATGTGTCTTTTGGTGTTTGGGGATCACATGTTTTATATATGTGTGTTAGGTCAATGTTTTCCCATTGATTTTCTGTCTACATGATCCTTTCATTGTTGAAAGTGGGGTATTGAGGTCCCCTACTATTATTGTATTACAGACTTCCCCTTCCTTCAGATTATTTAATAACTGCTTTATGTATTTAGGTGCTGTAATATTCAGTGCACATATTTTTATAATTGCTACGTCCTTTTGGTGAAGTGACCCCTTTTTCATTATGTAATGACATTTTTTGTCCCTTTTTATATATTTTATTACTTAATGTCCATTTTGTCTGATATCAATATAACTACTCCTGCTTTCTTCTTAACATTTCTTTGTGTGAAATATGTTTTACCATCTTTTAATTTTCAATCTATGTGTCTTTACATATAAAAGATTCATAGTAATGTAAGTATTTTGTAGACACCATATGGTTAGATCTTGGGGTTTTTTTGTTTATTTGATTGTTTTGTTTTTTAATCCAGTCTGCTACTCTGTGCCTTTTGATTGTAAAATCCAAACTATTTTCATTCAAAATAATTAGTGATAGGGAAGAACTTGCTATTGATATTTTAAAAATTGTTTTTCTGGTTGTTTTGCAGATTCTTGCTTTCTTTCTTCCTCTCTTGTTGTCTTCCTTGGTGAATTGATTGTTTTCGGTGGTGGTATGCCTTGAACTCTTTCTTTTTGTATTTTGTGCAACTCTATAGGATCTTGCTTTCTGATTACTATGAGGCTTACATTAAACATTTTATTTTTATAACGGGCTACTTTGAGCTGACAGTAACTTTCTTTACACGTACAGAAACTCTACACTTTTGCTACCTCCCCTGACCCTTTATGATTTTGATATGAAAATTTAAATTTGGAGGGAAATTTGTATCTCGTAACAATTTATTATAGCTACAATTGTTTTTAACCCTCATGGTAGAGATAAACTTGCTTTACATACTGAGCTTATAAATATTAAAAAATTCTGAGTATGTCTACATACTAATTAGGTCATTTGACTTTTTACTTGTCAATTTTTTTTGTTGTTGTTTTTAATTAGCAGTCTTGTGTTTCAGCTTAGAGAACTCTCTTAACAATTCCTATATGTCAGGCCTGGTTGTGAAGAACTCCTTTAACATTTATTTGTTTTAGAAACTTTTTATTCCTTCCTTATTTCTGAAGGACAGCTTTCCAGTGTAAAGTATTCTTGATTGGCAGTTTTTTTTTCCCTTCAGTACTTTGAATATATTTTCTCACTCGGTTTTGGCTTGCAGAGTTTCTCCTGAGAAATATGTTAAAAGCTGACCAGGGATCCCTTGAATGTGATATGTTTCTTACATTTCACTGCTTTTAGTAGTCTTTCTTTATTTTTAATAATTTGATTATTATGTATATTGGTAAATTTTTTGTGGGGGTACATTTTATGGGAGCTTGCTAAGCTTCCTGCACCTGTGTATTGTCATCTTTCCCTGAATTTAGGAAATCTTTAGTCATTATTTTCTTAAATATACTTTCTGATTTGTTTTCTCTCTCTTTTCCTTTTATAACTCCTATTATGCAAATACAAATTTGTTTGGTGGCATTCCATAATTTCCATAGGTCTTTATTATTTTTTAATCTTTTTTCTTTTTGCTCTTCTTACTGGATAATTGCAAATGTCCTCTTATCAAGCTCACTGAATCTTTCTTCTGCTTGTTCAAGGCTGTTGTCAAAGATTCCTAATCAATTTTTTATTTCAGTTATTGTACCTTTTATATCTAGGGATTTCTTTTTTTATTGTTTCTACTTCTTTATCAAATTTCTCATTTTGTTCACAAATTGTCAAATTTCATTTAATTTGTTTGCTGTCTTTATTTTTTGGACTTCCCTGAACTTCTTTAAGATGATTATTCTGATTTTTTTTGTTAGTTATTTCACAGATTTCTGTTTCTTCCAGGTCAATTATTGGAGCTTTATTAGTTTCTTTGATGGTCTCATATTTTCTTGAATTTTAATAATTCTTGTGTTCTTTCACTGGTGCCTAATTTGAGAATATATATGCTTCTTCCAAGAGTTGTTGGAAAGTGTTTTAATTTTTTGAGAAAATTTCATACGTTTTCCATAGTGGCTGTGTAACTGGGGACCTCAATTTAAAAAATATATATTAATCACGCACTTTCTTTTTCTTCCTTCTCACTCCTTTCACTCCGTCATTTCTTCCCTCTCTAGACACTCCCTCCAGGAATGCATCCTTATCTAATTTTGCTCTTGCTTAAGGAATTCCAGAGACTGATCTTGAGACAAACCAGTCACACAGCCCAAATATAGGAATTGTCCTGCTTAGAGGGAGTCATGAACAATTAGTCTACCACCATCAGGCCAAAGTCAAGATAACACCAACCATATATCCGAATAAACAATTACCCAAGGTAGCCACTGAAACAAAGACAGAGACCCTTCACTCTGCACCACTCCTGTATATAAATTAAAAAATGTAAGATGGTTTTTGTGAATATACTCCACCATCTTCTCATTTTTCTGGCTCTCCAATTAAACCTGCTTTTCCTTCCAATAGTATTCATCTTTTGTGTGAGTAGCCAAAGCTGGGTTCAGTTACAGCTATATCATTTATGTTCACACCAACAATGTACAAGTGTTCCAATTTCTCGACATCATTGCTGCTTTAGTAAGGCTTCTTTCCCTTCTTTTATTTTCAGGTTTTCTATGGAAACATTAACCTATAACTTATTACCTCTCCCTTAATTCAAGCAGAAAAATTTCACTTTTTATTTCAGAGAAAAAATAAATTTATTAAATGTACATTTTGAAATGCCAGTATTATCTTAATTATTCTCCTTTTCTTCTCACTTATTATTTGAGGAGGAGAGTTGTTTTTAGCAAATAATATTACTCTTTATTTTTCTTTTCTAGTGTAGATAACATCTTTTTTTCATTACATCAGGGACCATATTCTGTAATTGATCCATGCCTTACTATAACTTTACTTCTCTTTACTGGGTAAGACACAGTGACATTAAAATACTTTCAGTTACCATACATCTTAAAGACTCTTTTTCAACTACATTACTTTTTAGCCAGTCAACAAATATTTATTGAGTACTACGTGTTGTTCAATGGACATATATGTAAATAAAAAAGAGATGCTTCTTGTTCTCATAATTTACCACATCATGGAAGAAAATAGACACCAAAACTTTTTAAAATTCGGAAATTGCATTGCACAAAACAATAACAAAGAGAAATTTATTGTGTTCTAGTAATCTATTCTGAGAAAAATTATTGTTCTTCATGTACAGATAGTTTTCTCTGAGTAAGTGCATTAACTAAAAGTGTTAATTAATTGTTAATTTAACCATAAGTGTTAGAATACTGAATGGATTCTTCCACTCCACTACTTCAAACTTGCGGAAGAGCATTGTTGTTTAGTACAGACTTCAAGAATGAAAGAAGAATATGTGTTGAAAGGAAACCTTGGAATTCAAAAATAAGATTATTTGTGTTTTCACCACTGTGCAATCCTTGTCTTCAAGTCTCCAGTTATTACCAGCATTAAGGTGAAGCACCTTGCTACCAGGAAGCTCACAGTGGGCTTGTGCTAGAGTTCTTATAAGGAGCCGATGTGCAGGCATATTCTAGCTACATGTACAGCCTTAATTTTTAATCTTCCTGCTGTCTACCAAAGCAGAATTCTCCAAAATAAGATGCAAGCATAAATTCAGTTTTTATTTTAAAACAATGCTGACAGGCTGATACATCCTATTCTAAAACAACTCACAGACCTATAGTTGCAGAACATTATTTTAGTTTGGCTTAAAACATAATGATGAGGAAGATAATCATGATGTCGCAAATGCAAACTAATTTTTACACTAGAAGCCTGTGTAATATGCCTGTGGCACAGACGGAAGATGCAGAAGATGAAGACACTGACTGTATTGTGGTGGAAATTGAGAAAGAGAGAAAGAAGCAACTGTTAAAAGAAAAGTGATTCTTCATTTTTTGGAGGCTTATCTAAAAAATGTAGTGGTTCACTTAGAGCTGCTGCAGTCAACATTTAGCATTCGATGAAAATTGTTAAAAATCAACTATTTCACTTAAGTAGTAATTGTACAAATAGAAGCCAAACACTCTAGAAATAGTTAATACTAAAGAAAACCACTTGGTTCTGCCCAGCTGGATTTGGAAAGACACATTCTATAGTCTGTGCAATATATGAGTCTAGAGAAGATAAGCGTAAATGGAAATAAAATGGTTAGAAGGCAAATTTCCAAGGAAATGCAAGGTTGAAAAGAATAACGATGTGAAGGAAAAGGCCACATAACTGTGTTCTTCATTGTTAACTATTCTATGAATGTTAACATGCTCAAATACATGACTCGGAAACATTAGTAACCTATTCCAAAACTTTTGAAAGATATCAAACTTCTAAGATGTTTCCAAGCTTACATATTTTATAATACAATTTCTCTTTGAATCCATTGAGTTATTTCTCAAATGAAGTGTTGAAAAAAAACCAGATAAAATGAAGTTAGACTCATATAATTCTAATCCACACTTTTCTTAGGGGATAGAAATTAAAAATAGCACAGAGGGGGCAGGTAGATTGACAGCAAAGAAAGAATGTCGCTATGATAATCACTAAGCAGCAGAAATATAAAGCAGAACACTCTTTCAAACTACTTTTGTGTTCCTGGAACTTCTGAGGGTGGAAAGATGCTATATGTTCCTTTGAGTATTAAAAGGGTTGATGATTAGCAATTGGAGTACATTTTTCAATGAGAATCATGTCTTATAAGTCATACTCTACCATACAGAGGATGACATTTGAAAGATGACAATGACTGTGATAAAGAAGTTCAAGGTACCAAAGATGAAGTGGAAGAAGTAGGTGTGGAAGAGGATGATTATGTAGCAGAACATTATGAATAATGTCAATATCTGGCAGGCTGTGAGCTGCAATGACTTAGATTGTATATATTATGAATAATAACCTGCAGGGCAAAACTCTAGAAATAAATATTAATTATTCACAGCCTTACATTGTTTAATTTGCTAAGTTTTGATATAGCATAGTGTATGTTTTCAAGATCAGTTTATTGTATTTAGAATTTTATCATAAAATTTTGTATGAGATATATAGAATGCAGTGAATTTTCTATTCATTTCTTACAATGGACTTTTGTGAAGTACTTTGAGTTCTTATGAAAAATTGGGTCTTATGAAGTACTTTCTTTATCTAGTAGCTATGAAATATATCAGAACCGTAACTGAGTCACGCAGGTATTTTGACATTTTTTCAAAAGGGCAACTAAGGTTATTTTCAACTCTGCTTAAATGATGATTCTTTAGTCACTGTGTAGTAGAAATGTTATCTTTTATTATATTAACTAGAAATGTTTTTAAACTTTGGCCTTCACATGATAGAAAAGTTAAAAATAAACCCCAGACTTGTAATTGATGCTAAAATTATAATTTCTCTCATTGATTTTTATGTTATGTGTAGCAGTTGTATTAGAAAAAGTCGTAAATATTGCCATAATTTATGTCTAGATATTAATAAAATCTTAACGTCATCTGAAACGAAAACTTCTGAATTTAGAGTATATAAATCTCTAGAAATTAGTGGTGTCACACAGGGCCTTTGCTCACGTTCGCATATGCATTTGGCTTTCTTCCTTTGTTTAGAGTGACTATTATTAACACTCAATGTGCATTATTACACTCTTCTGGTCACTTCTATAAAGTGGTACAATATCCAAACTCTACCCCAAATAACTAGAATCAGAATCTCTGAGCATGGAGCCTACACATTTCTGCTGGTTTCTACTATTTCTAGTGGTGATTCCAAAGCCTGGAGGAAGCTGAAAACTATGGAGGTAAAGTAGTAACATGCATGAATTCTTAAAAGGAAGAAAGTATCTTCTTTGGAATTTATATTTGAAATCAGGTCCTCCATTTGTTTTTCTTGTATTAAATATCCTCATTTGCGAATAGACCTAGTAAAATATTTTGAACAATATCTGTGAATTAATCTTGTAGCCATCACAAGATTATATGGTAAACTTTTATTTTAAAATAATAAAGCAATTTTTAAGTTTCTTTTGTTTTAAGAATTAAGCTTTTAGTATAGTATTTATTTATTAAAATAGTGGCTTTCCAGAGTGATAGAGCATTAGCCAAAGTAGCAATTTTTTTCTCAATTGAAGTAAAAATGTCCTAAAACTAGGTTTGTGAAACACTTACTGAATTTCAAATAATAAATTCTACATAGTTTAAAAACATATCTTGTTTCTTTACTTCAAGTTTTAGTTTAATTTAATTACCTTAAAACGTTGCAAAATATTTCATAGCAATAATTCCCTCTATGTTACTTTATTAATGAGAAAAAAATTGGGGTTTTTCTTAATTTAATGGAGCATTTTATTATATTTAAAAAGGGCTCTTTAGAAGTAAGATCTCCGATTGGATAAAACAAATCTAAAAAGTAGTAGAAACCTGTCAATAATGCCCGAGAGTCCTATAAAATGTTTGATTTCTTTCATGGTATGTTATGCTTCATCAGATTTCCTAATCTAAGCTGCAGTTCACATTGCCATTCTGAAACAGTTCACTGATAAGTAATTTCTCTTCTGGCTGTGGCATAATAACCTCAAATTCAGGTTATTTTGGGAACCGGGATTTGTTTTGCATAAATCATATTTTAAAAATAATATCCAAATGAGATTAATTTATGATAGGAAAATTATTCTTCAAAGAGATATGTAACTGGGCTTTGAATGTTTTTCTAGACTTAAAGACACAATTGTCTTTTGGTGGTTAGACATTTCTCTGAGGAGGTAAAAAAAGATGACATCAGAAGCAAAATAAAATGCTTCCCACATTTGCTTTAATACCTCTTTCAAATGACATTAGGAAAGAGAATGACAAGTTACATTTTCACTAAGTTTTTTAGTTGTTTCTTAGATGACTTGTATTTCTTTTCAATTAGGCTGAATGGTTGAGCTTAGTCAGATATGAGTAGTTCTGGAGCTTGAAGGACATTAACACTGAAGTGGAGCAGGGTGTATGCTTGTTGCTAGGAAGAGGGATTTTCTTTTAATCTTGTTTTCATATGTTTTTCAGTAGAGAAATGTGTCTGTGATTTGGTTATAACTGTCACAGCAAGAAAATGTAATTATTTAAATATCAAATAACTATAGAGTCCCTAAAGTATTGATTGGCTTTAAAATGATATTCTTATATTTTTTGAGTTTTTCATTAAATAGAAAATATCATTTAGAATGAAGATTCAAATATTTTCAAAAGTATGCAAAATTCTAAAACAATGAGAAAACAGCAAATAATTTTGATTATTGTTTTTTTCTTTAATGTGTGACTATTTCTAATGTGAATCAACTATATTGATCAATGCTCCTGTAAATACATGTTACTTAGGTAACTTATAAAATTATAACTCAAGTTTCTAAATTTCTGCCACAGACAAAATAGTTGCCTTTAAAATATTATAACTTTTTAAATATATAAATTTATGCAAATACTGCTGCTGCTAAGAATTAAACAGCCTCGGTGTGGCTAAGATTGAATATTTTATTTAAAGACTATTTAGTAGATATCTCGACATATCAGTTTAAGGGGGCTCCCTGGAAGCCCTAGTGGGAGCCCCTCTCTAATGGAGAGGAATCAACATAGTGAGTAAATATTAGCATATCAAGTAGAGTAGATGATCAAGTAGATCATTTAAGGGGGCACACTGGAAATCATCAGAGAAGGGACAGAAATTACAGAAGGCAGAGGAGAGTAATGCCAGGCAGCCAGCTGAGCTGGGACCCACACGGAACCGGGAGAAGCTTCCTGATGTGGAGAACAGATGAGTAAGTAAGAGAACCCTGGGGTTCCACACTTCTGCAATGAACTTGTGTAATCCTATCCATGGGAGAGTCATTTTGATCCCCCCACCCCCTCCACCACCAAACTGGGTCTCCAGTCTTATACACGGAGCTGCCTAGAGACTGTGCAGAGGCTCTGCTCAAGCCCACATGGATTCCCATAGACTTTTGATACCTGAGCAGCCTGGTGCCAACTGCTGCCTGACTGTCAGGGAGGAAGCCAGCAGGCTGGGCACTCTCACACACCCCAAAGACAGATACTGCAGCTGCAGTATGGAGGAATGGGCAGACCATGCACCATTACAACCGTCAGCCTCAGCTGCTCCCTGCTAAACATAGCCTCCCTTCTTCAGTGTTGGGCCTGCTGCACAGCTGGGCTGCCTCAACTTGTCCATTTTGTCTGTGGCCCAGTGTGTTTCTGAAAGCCCTGTCCCCAGAGACTGATGACATGCCTGTTGATTCCTGCAATAGTCACAGCCACCACTACCACCACCCCTGCGACTCCTGGAACTAGGAGGTAGTTAGGAAACTGGGCACCTTCACATATCCTCCAAAGCAAAATCCACTGCCACTCATTTGAGAGGGAAGTGCAAGTGGACCACACATTCTATAGCTGCCAGCCTCCGTTGTACCAACTGAGGGGATCCGCCTCCCTCAGTGAAAGGCAAGCAACACAGCTGCTCTTCTCCCACTCAACCATTTCAGCTGCCACGCAGAACCCTTCTGAGAGCCTACCCCCTGCAGGCCTGTGACTAACATTAGGGCTCCCACTGCCTTTGTGTTCTGTCACCCCCTGAGCTCTGCCACTGCCTGAGCATTCTGCATACCCTTCTGAGAGACCAGCCTCCACATGCTGGTGATTGGCTGGGGTTCCCACTGTCAGAGCATTCTGCCTGACATACCTGAGAGTTTGGCAGTGATCTAGAAACCAGCCCATGTCTCCCTATCATGGTCAGCACCTGAATTCTGGGAACACAAGAACAAGTTCACTGGACCAGTCCCAGTGCAGTTCACTCAAGTCTTGTACACACTCTCATGGGGCATCTCGGGGACTGGGGATTGGAGGTTTGCCCAGCCCAGTCCACTATCACTGTCACTTGCCCACTCCTCCCACGGTCTCAGCTCCAGCCAACACAACCAGCTGACATCACTACAGCTGATATCCACTTGCATGTACCAAAAGGAGGAGGCCCTACCCTCCTATACACAAAGCAGCATTATTGTCACATCGGAGGGCAGGAGAGCCACAAAACTGTCTCTATTGGGCTGAGTGAGGAGGTTCCAACCAAAATTACTCCTGCAGGGAACTGTGGGACAGGTGTCTTTTGTGGCTCTCAGCTACACTGTGGCCTAGAGATAGATGACAGTGTACATTTGAACTGAGAGCCATGAGCCCTGCAGAAGGAGTATGACAGGAAAACAGATCACTTTCCTGACTATCTAAGACATGGAGCTAGTGCAGCCTCCTCACCTCCCACAGAGACCTTGGTGCATTACACCAGCAGTTCCCCCAGACACCTCTGTTAAGGTGGTGCCCATGATCATCACTGTGGTATTCGTAGGTAAGCCAGGAGGGCTAGCTTTGCCCAGCTATTTTCTACCCCCTATCCTGCTGAACAGGAATTTCCAGGCACCAGGCATTCCACTATCCAGCCCATCACCTGAAACAACAGAGAGCACTTCACAGTAAAACAAGATCAAGCACATACCTATATGCTTTTGCCACAGCTGGCTTTTATGCACAAGTGCTATCTACTGGCTTGCAGGTTGAATTGCATGACCCAATATAAAATCTGACAACAAAACTGCACATGGCTATAAAAGCAAAGCCAAAATTCCTACCCAAGATACTCTACAGTCACACCCTCAAGAGGGAAAAAATAATCAAATCCAAATGAAAGTAAATTCAATAAAAAGAAGTGACAGCTTGTACAGATGAGAAGGAGCCAGCAAAACATCTCCAGCACCAAGAAGAAACAGAACGTTGTGACACCCACAAAGGGCCACATTAGTTCTCTAGCAATGGATACTAACCAAAATGAAAACTTTGAAATGACAGATAAATGATTCAAAATATGGATTGTTAGGAAACTCAGTGAGATCCAATAGAAAGCTTAAAACAAACACAAACCAGAAAAACAACTCAAGAGATGAAAGAAAAGATAGAAATATTAAACAAAAAACAATAACAACAACAAACAAAACAGAACTTCTAGAAAGAATTTCAAAATACAGTTAAAAGTTGTGACCAGACCAAGCAGAAGAAAGGATTTCAAAGCTTGAAGAATGGTCTTTTGGATTAATTCAATCAGATAAAAATTTTCAAATGAATTTTAAAAATTAACAAAGCCTTTGAAAAATATGGGAATATGTAAAGTGACCAAACTTATGACTTACAGACATTCCCAAGGGAGAAAAAGGAAATGTAAGACATTTGGATAGCAAATTTGAGGAAATTGAGAAAATTTTCCCAATCTTGTCAGATACATAGATATCCAGATAAAAGAAATCCAGAGAACACCTGGAAGATAGTATACCACATGAACATCACCAAGGCATGTAGTCACCAGACTATCCAAGGTCCATGTGAAAGAACAAATCTTAAAAGGAGCTAGAGAGAAGTGCCAATTTACCTAGAAAGGAAATCTGCTCAATCTAATAGTAAACTTCTTGGCAGAAAGAGATTGGAAGTCTATTTTTATCTTTCTTAATGAAAAAAATAAGTCAACCAATAATTTCATATTCTGCCAGACTAAACTTCATAAATGAAGGAGAAATAAAGTTATTCTCATACAAGAAAATGCTATGGGAATTTGTCACCACTAGACCAATCCTACAAGAAATGCTTAAAGGATTTCTAAACATGGAATGGAAAAATGACAACTACCATCACGAAAGCACACATAGGTAGAAAGCTCACAGATGCTATAGAGCAATAACACAATTGAGACTCCAGTGCAATTAGATAACAACACTATGAGAGTATCAAAATCTCACACATTAATATTAATCGTGAACATAAATGACCAAAATGCCACTTAGAATATATAGATTTGCAAGTTGGGAAAAAAAAAAAACCAAGATTGAACCATCTGCTGCCTACAATAGACTCACTTACTTTCTAAAGGCACCTATAGACTCAAAGTAAAAGGGTGAAAACATAGTTATTACACAAATGAAAAATAAAAGCAAGCAGAAGTATCTTATAGCAGATAAAACAGAATTTAAACCAAGAAAAGTTAAACAAAGTACGTAGAAGGGTATTAAATAACGGTAAAGGGTTCAATACAACAAGAACATTTAACTACTCTAAATATGCCTGCATCCAACATGGGAGCACCTGCACTCACAAAACAAACACTACTAGACATAAGCAAAGAGATTGACAGCAATACAATAATAGTGGGGGGCAAAAATACTTCACGGACACTGGACATGTTATTGAGGCAGAAAGTTAAGAAAGAAACTTTAAACTTAAACAGGACTCTAGACCAAATGGACCTAATAGAAAATTACAGAACATTATCCCCAGCACCGACATAATATACATTTTTTTCTCATTTACACCTGGAATATTCTCCATAATTGGCCATATGCTTGGCTATAAAGCAAATCTCAATGAATTTTAAAAAATAAAATTATATCAAGTATCTTATTAGACCACAGTGGAATAAAACTAGATATCAGTACCAAGAGGAGCTTTCAAAGCTACACAAGCACCTAGTAACTAAACAACTTGCTTCTGAATGACTTTAGGGTAACCAATGAAATTAAGACAGAATTCAAAACAAATTTTTGAAACGAATATAGAGACACAACATACCAAAACCTCTGAGATACAATAGAAGCAGTACTAATAGGAAAACTTAGTGTTAAATGCCTACATCAAAATGATCTCAAATTCACAACTTAACATCATACCTCAGAAAACTAGAAAAATAAAGACAAATCAAACCCAAATCTAGCAGAAGATAAGATATAATGAAGATCAAAGCAGAACTAAATGACTAAATGATATTGAGACCAAACAAAACAAGACAAAAAACAAAATACAAATATCAACGAAATGAAGAGCTAGTTATTTGAAAGGATAAATAAAATCGATGAGCCACTATCTAGTTTGACTAAGAAAAAAAGAAAGAAGGTTCAAATAGGCACAATCAGAATGATAAAAATGACATTATAATGGATACCAAAGAAATGCAAAAGGTCTTCAATGATTACTGTAAACATCTTTATGACACAAACTAGAAATCCTAGAATAAATGGATAAATTCCTGGAAACATACAAACTCCCAAGATTAAACAAGGAATAAAGAATAATCCTGAACAAATGAATAAAACAAATGAAATTGAATCAGTTATAACAAATTTTCCAACACCAACAAAAAGGCCCCAGAACAGATGTATTCACTTTGTATATCTGGCTGAATTTTGCCAGATATATATATGAAATTATTGGTTGACTTATTTTTTTCATTAAGGAGGATAAAAATAGACTCCTAATCTCTTTTGCCAAGAAGTTTACTATTAGATTGAGGAGATTTCTTTTCTAGGTAAATTAACACTTCTCTCTAGCTCCTTTTAAGATTTGTTCTTTCACATGGACTTTTGATAGTCTGGTGACTACATGCCTTGGTGATGTTCATCTTGTGTAGTATCTTCCAGGTGTTCTCTGGTAATCTGGCTGAATTTTGCCAGATATACAAAGAAGAGCTGATACTAATCTTAATCAAATTATTTCAAAATATTGAGGAGGAGCAATTCCTCTCTAGCTCATCTTACAAAACCAATAACACCATATTATCAAAATCTGGTGAAGATCCAACAACAATAAAAAAACTACAAGCCAATATACTGATGAAAATAGGATGCAAAAATTCTCAACAAAATACTATGAAATAGAATCCAGCAGCACATCAAAAAGACAATTTATCACAATCAAATGGGTCTTCTTCCATGTATGTGAAGGTAGTACAATATTTACAACTCCATAAATGTGATTCACCACATAAAGAGAATTAAAAAACAAAAGCCTTGTGATTATCTCAATAGATGCAGAAAAAGCATTCGATAAAATTCAACATCTCTTTATCATAAGAATCCTCAAAAAACTAGGCATCAAAGGAACACACCTCAACATAATAAGGACCATATAGAACAAACCCACAGCCAACATCATACTGAAAGGGGAAAAGTTGAAAGCTCTTCTCCTAAGAACTGAAGCAAGATAAGAATGCCCCATCTTAGCACTTCTAATCAACTTAATATTGGAAGTCCTAGGCAGAGCAGTCAGGCAAAAGGAAGAAGCAAAATCACCCAAATTGGAAAAGAGGAAGTCAAATTATCTCTGTTTGCTAATGACATGACCTTACATCTAGAAAATCCAAAATACTCTTCCAGAAAACTAGTATCCAGAATCTATAAGGAATTTAAAGAAAAAAAAAAATAACCACATTAAAAAGTGGGCAAAGTACATGAACAGATGCTTCTCAGCAGAAGAGTTACAAGCAGCAATAAACATGCAAAATGCTTATCACTAATCATCAGATAAAAGCAAATTAAAACCACAATGAGATATCATCTTACGCCAGTCAGGATGGCCATTATTAAAAAGTCAAAAGACAACAGATGTTGGCACGGATGCAGAGAATAGGGTGTACTCATACACTGTCAGTGAGAATGTAAATTAGTACAACTTGTATGGAAAACAGTATGTACATTTCTTAAAGAACCAAAAATGGAACTAGCATTTAACCCAACAATCCCACTACTGGACACTTACTCACAGAAAAAGAAATTTCTATAAAAAAAATCTGCATTCATATGCTTATCGTAGCATTATTTCCAATAACAATGTCATGGAATCAACCTAAGTGTCCATCAGTGGTTCGCTGGATAATAAAAAATGTTGTATATATACACCACAGAATACTATGCATCCGTAAAAAGAATGAAATCATGTTCTTTGCAGCAACATGGATGGAGCTGGAGGCCACCATAAGTGAAAATAACTCAGAAACAGAAAATCATATACAGCGTGTTCTTTAAAGTGAGAGTAAACGGTAAGTACACACGGACGTACAGAGAAAAATAATAGGCACTGTGGACTTCAAAAGGTGAGAGGTTTGGAGTGAGGTGAAGGTTGAAAAATTAACTATTGGGTCCAGTGGTTAATATTTGGATGACTAGTATATACAGGCCCAAACCCCACCACTATGCAAAATATCCAAGCAACAAACCTGCATACGTACCCCTTGATTCTAAAATAAAATAAAAATTTTTAAAAAAGACTATTTAGCAGACATCTTACAATGACAGGCAAAATAACAAAAATAATAATGGTTCACAAAATCAGACAGTTTTTTTCCTAAAGTGTCAGAAATCAAGTTTGTATGTTTGCTAGGGTATTAAGTAAATTATTTTTATTTTTTCCTTGGTTTACTAGAAAACCTCTTCTACTCTCTCGTCCTCGCTCTCTCCTCATACTCCACCACTAGCAACTCAATTTTCTTTTTGAGAAGAGTCATTCTTAAAATTCTAGTCCTTGAGTCTTAAAAGTTAACTGCTATGTTGTTAAATATTATGTGACTGCTATTATGCTATATTTTATTTAATTTAAAGCTGAAATCTCTCAGGTATTGGGTGTTACATTTTAAAGGCAAATAGTCCAAAAATAAATAAATTTCTAAGTACATTAATGAAAATTATCTTACAGAAAATTTAGAATGATAATTATATAAAACAGCAATGGTACATATTGGTTTCCTAAAAAAAAGGTGTGTGTGTGTGTGTGTGTGTGTGAAAGAGAGAGAATTACTTCTAAAAATGGCAATAGGTTGTCAGTTTTTATAATTGTTGATCTAATAAAATTATTTTTCAATTCATATCATGAATATAAATTTAGCTTAGCTTTTTTTTAAAATAAAGCAAGCCAGAAACACTTTGCTGGAAAGCAACTAGCTTTAATGGATTAAAATATGTTATAAAAGTTTTCAAAAGAAATCACAAAGATATTCTAATGCTCCCTTGGAAATAGTAAGAGAGTAAATGAGAATAGAATGCACTGTGTTCATAAAAAAATTGACTGCTTGGGCAACAAAATATACTAGGTGATTGATGGTGAGCTTTGTTTTTTTCTTTTCCTTTCTAATTTCATACATCAACTACTTTTATATTTCCTCCCGTGCTTCTGTCTTCTCTAATAAAAGCCAAAAGTGCCATTTCATAGCTCTGATTAATCCATCAATACATCTAATGTTGAATTAAACTCAGCTAATAAAAATAATAGACCCAGATAACTTACTTAAAATAATTTTAACTGAAAAACTATTGCTAACAATCCTATCACATCAATAGCAAATGTGTCTATTTTAAGAAGGTAACACATTTTGTTTACATTTTTGTATCTTTTTTATGGTGCAAAATATATTTATGTTTCTAGGCCAAAATTTTTAATAATTTAACTCAACCATGTCTCAAAACCAAACCATAAGGATATTGTCTTGACTCCCAAAATACTCCATTTCTTCAGGATTAAAAAAGAAAAAACAAAAACTCAGTCTTCAATTTTGTTTATAGCCCATTAATCAGATTAGTTACATGGAAGTCGGAGTGAGGATGAGAAAATCTCTGAGCATATTATTATTGTCTCCCACACTTGATATATATAAAATTTATGTTGGTGAGGATTTAAAGAGATAGGTATTACTTTTACACTTTCACCTCCCATTGCTGACAAGTTGTTATTGATCTTCTCAATATCCTTTTTTGTTATCAAAATTGTCATAATATGATACAAATTAATGACATTTAAATTTTAATGATTTCTCTGTGAATAAAAAAGAATACAATTATTTTGTCTTACATTTGTAAAGTATGTAAAACGTAACCATACTTTACAAATGTAAGACAAATTAATTGTATTATTTTTAATTCAGACAGAAATCATTAAAATTTAAATGTTACTATTTAATTTATAGTCAAGAATAGTCAAGAATCCTTTTTGGCTGTTTCACTTTTCTAAGTTCACTATTAATATTTTAGTGTCTCTCTTTTTAGTATTAAATGTATAGATACATGGGAACATGGGATAAAGAGATATAGAGATAGAAATAGTGATTGAGACAGAGATAAAGAGACAGTAAGAGAGAAAGAGCATGCAAATGAGAGAGAAATTTAAAAACCCACCTAGCAATGCATAAACAAATTCTTGGAGCTACAGAAACATAATGGCTAAATGGATGCTATTGAATTAAAAATAAACGGCTGTAATTAAATGCAATTGGTCATGTAACTTTGAATGTAGGGTCATATTATGAACAAGTATTCAATTATTCTTTTACTTTATCCTAAAATATATAGCTTTCCTCATAAGGTCAATAGTCACGTGGGATCTTATCTCTCAGGTTATTACTTCATTAAAGTATTATCTATCCCTTTGACTATATCATCAGTGTAAATTTCAAATATTCTACATGTCACACAGAAAATGCTTTCTTTTCACCATATTTTTCACTCTCTAGGCACAAAAGTAGGTAATATTTTCTAGTATTCGTGTAAGTAATCTAGTAAATGGGATGTAATCAAAACTGAACAGCAGATATGATTCCTACAGGATTCTCTCCTCTACAACAGTGACCCAAAGACTATGTGTACAGATGTCAGATAAGTCATCTAACTGCGTGGATCTCTGAGTAACCATGTGGAGTAGAATGTCACCTCCCCTCATCCCACCATTAACCAGAATGAGATACATGGGATGAAGGATAAATACACTTTTTTTGTGAAAGAACTTAAAATATAAAATTTAATTAGTATTCAGAGCATAAATCAGCCCACCTAATTTATACAGCATGCAGCCCAAACATCCTCGAAATTGAATGGAAATACAACTGACATCATTTATTTTATACTATAAAAAAAGTGTCAGAGCAAACATTCCTATCATGTATGTATTTATTTATTTTTGTTTGTTATATATGCAATATATTTATATAACAGAGTTATTGAAGGGCATACATTTTAAATTAAAAGTGTTTTCCAATTGATTTTATACCTAGCATATTATTATAAAATGTTCAATGTTATTAAATATTCTCATGAAATACTAATTTTTGCTGCATAGATTTTTATTATATATATAAAAACTCCTACTGATATTTAACTTCGTTAAAATTTCTTGCTTTTATAAACAATGCCAAGATAAACTGGCATTGTTTCTGTAAATGTACATATCTATATTTATAGTAAGAGTAATTACCATAACAGTTAATAAACAGTTAAATACTTAGGTACATTGTTATCTTAGGCAAGTATGCTCATTATATATCTTGTTCTATAATCAAGTATATTATACACATGCTCAGTAATATGCACCTAGTCTTATTTTTTAAGAAATATATGCATTCACAATTTTTAATATTAATTCCATATTAGCATTAATAGTGTCTGAATTAATTAATGTGACCTTTAAATAATGTCTGGTTGCCATTCACAACACCTGAAAATATATCGCTAAGTACCTTATCTTACTATGGCTAAATAAATTAAGAATACTATTGTTTTGCAATATTGTTTTCATAACAGATGCATCTCAGAAAAACATTTTTAATAAATAAAATATCTTAAAAAACCACTCAATAGAAATAGCCAGGAACAGCGGATATATTTAAGCCCCCTCCCTCATTTAAAAATTCCCAAAGAAATAAAGAGATAAAATAATCCCTATCTTTGGAGATAACACAATCACCAACAAACATTAAATCATAATTTCCAAATATTGTAATATCTAAAAGAAAATAAAAGCAATTGATGAAAATTGGCAGTTGCTTCTTCAGAATCCCAAAACATAGGTTTTTTTTTTTAAAAAAAATATATATATGTTTTTATGATACTAAAAAGTCTTTCCAAAAGATCTTTTGATAGGAGCAATGATATGAAGGAGAAAGAATAATGCCATGGATAAAAGCGAGAATGTTCTTGTAGAGACAACACTCAACAAGTTGGAGAACAGGGGGATTAAGGGCTGTTTTTTGTCTCCCACCTTACTGCCTATGGTAAACTGCTACTGGAGCAGTGGAGTGTAGCAGGAAGAAGTGTCATCATAAAGCCTTTATCACCGAATGGGCTTGTTAGCCATAATATCATTTTGAATGCTGTGGAAAATGAAGGGAAGACAGACTCCTCCAGGACATATAAAACATGCAGGTTCCTACAAAGTACATTAACTCATCCTTTTTTATGGCTGCATAATATTCCATGGTGTATATGTGCCACATAAACCATCATTCTCAGCAAACTATCTCAAGGACAAAATACCAAACACCGCGTGTTCTCACTCATAGGTGGGAATTGAACAATGAGAACACATGGACACAGGAAGGGGAACATCACACACTGGGGCCTGTTGTGGAGTGGGGGGAGGGGGGAGGGATAGCATTAGGAGATATACCTAATGTAAATGACGAGTTAATGGGTGCAGTACACCAACATTGCACATGTATACATATGTAACAAACCTGCACGTTGTGCATATGTACCCTAAAACTTAAAATATAATAAAAAAAGAAAACAAAACAAAAGAAAACATGCAAGTTCTTTTACAGCATGCTCAAGATTAAAATCAAAAGCTAAATGAAAACATAAACAAAAACAATCGAGGTTTCTAAATCCTTTTTACTTCTTCCTTAAATTTTATTTACACAATTCACAATATTTTCTGTCAAATAGTTGAAGGCAGTAGAAAAGATGTAAACATCGCAAAAGAATTGCGTTTTACCTGCCACGGACTCAACTGTGCTCCCTAAAAGCATATGCTGAAGTCATAACCTCCAGGTCTTTGGGATGTGGCCTTATTTGGAAACAGGATCATTGAAGATGTAATTAGTTAACATGAGGCCATACTGGGGTAGGGTGGGCTTCATCTACTATGACTGGTGTCCTTATAAGAAGAGGAAAATGCCATGTGATGATACAGATGCCAAAGGAGAATGCTAAGTGATGACAGAGGCAGAATGAAGTGCTGTAGCTGCAAACCAAGGAACATAGAGAACTGGCAACTACCATCATGAGCTAGGAGGAGGCAAAAAAGGACTCCTCCCGTTCAGTTTTCAGGGGGAGCATGGCTGGCCCTGCCAAAACCCTGACTGCAGACTTTTAGCTTTCAGAACTGTGAGAAAATAAATTTCTGTTGTTTATTTAGCAATTCATTTTGCTGTACTTTATTACAGCAGCAGTAGGAAACTAATATAGTGCCTATGCATAAAAGTTTCATGAGATGAGGAAATAATTATTATATTAAAATATATTACAAGGAAATTAGCAATAGCTAATTAACATTAATTATATTTTTATTTTCTTAAACCAAAAAAAGGGATCATATTTCTATGGATAGGAATTAGAAATTATAAAACCTCAGGAATGGATGAACATTTAAAGTCAAGTAAATTATACTTTCTGTCTTGGGGAGAATGAGCAAAGAGGAAAAAGACTGATTATACTTGCTAAAGTCTATTTGTTCTTGAATGGACTGGAAGTTCCTCAGAGACACGCAAAGATACATGAAAGGGCTTTCATCTAAGATTTTGTAAAATACTTCTGGAATGACATAACATCTTGAAAGCTTTTTATTGCAGAATTCATCACTTAAGTTTTCAACTACAGCTGATTAACCATAACCACTTTTGTAACATCATGGAAAAGAAGCAAACAAATGAATGAAGAAAACGATGACATTTCCTTCTTGAGACTTTGTAGGACTTTCCAAAAATGGTCCTCTAGTCAAAGAAACAGGAGATCAGGTTGTACTAAAACTGTCAGACACAGGACCATCAGAAGTCTGATTCTAAAAAACGAACAAACAAACACGGTCGGGAACGGTGTAATCCCGGCACTTTGGGAGGCCAAGGCAGACAGATTACCTGAGGTCATGAGTTCAAGACCAGACTGGTCAAAATGGTGAAACCCTGTCTCTACTGAAAAATACAAAAATTAGCCAGGCGTGGTAGCGGGTGCCTATAATCCCAGGTACTCGGGAGGCTGAGGCAGGGAAAATCGCTTGAACCTGGGAGGCAGAGGTTGCAATGAGCTGAAATCATGCCACTGCACTCCATCCTAGGCGACAGAGACTCTGTTCACTCTGCCAAAAAAACAACAACAACAACAAAGTCAAACATAGTAGTATAATCACAGCTATGTTTTTCTTTAAAATGATTACAATACCCAAGAAAAAAATCATAAAAACCTATTTCTCATTATGATTCCAGGTAATAATTATATTTATTTGTCCATTTAAAAAATAACTGTGTTGTTTTCCTCAAAGGTGTTATTTCCTTAAACCAATCATCCAAAATCGGTGCAATGACCTGTGAGTCTGAAAATACGTATTAAAATAGCAATTAACTCTGCATAATTTTAGAAGCCTTTATACTGATCATTAAGGCTTTGTTGAGTAGCTCTGGCAGTTCAGTGGTAGGTCAAGCTTACAGTATTTACTAAGCCTAATCAGGCCATTTCATGATCCATCATATTTATACTTTGGGGACTATTTACTTTATTTGTATGTTGAATTAGATGCCCTAATGTCATTAGCTACGTCAGCTACTTTTTCAACTTGCTAATTGTCTGTAATACCTTAATTAACATGTCTAAAAAATGTGCTGCTCCATTGTTTCTTCCTAAATAGAAAGTTTCCAATTAAAAAAATTCAAAAGTGTTCTCCAAAAATTGAACATAGTTATTTATAGATTTGATTTTAATTATTCTTTAGTCATTTTTTATAATCTTAATTTATATTACTTTTTGAGAGTAATGTAATGTAAATTAAGTAATGTAAATTATTTCCCAAAAGTAATATAAATTACTTTTCCTTTTGTTCCTTTTATTGCTTCTGTATTTTCTTATTTTAACATTCAAAAGATTACACTGCTCATTAATTAATTCATTAGTTACTTTACACCTTTCACAATTGTTTATTCTATATCTGTAATATTCCCAGTATATTTTTAAATACAGAAAATTAGAAGGACATATGATCTGGTTTCTTCTCTCAAAAACCTCAAAATTAGCTAAGTGATAAATATAAATATGAGTTATTTTATGATTTCAAAAGAGTATTAAGCACTTGTGATTGAGGAAATTTGCCTTGAGGAGGTAATGCTTGAGCTAAATTTGGAGAAATTATTTTGAATTCATTGGGCATAGAAAGAGAAGAATGCAGTATTTTCTGATTATTTTATATAGTTTAGAATTGCTGAGTATGAGATTCAAATGGGACAATTTAGGAAGATGGTAGAAAAAAGACACATAGGGCACCATAAAAGCATAAAAAGAAATCCGGAATCATTTTGCAGGTTATAGAAGCCATGCAAAACACTTGGTAAGTAAATTTTGAATAGATTCACAATTTAGCAATATATGTCTGGTCAATGTATGTTAGCTAAATTGAAGAGGCTGTAACTAAAGGGGATAATAACAACTAGGGGACTACTTTGCAGTTGCAGGTCCAAAACCTACATGCTGAAAGTAGAGTAAAAAGTAGGTGGTTAATGCAATAAATATTAAATAATTTGTCACACTCTTGGAGAAAATAGAGGAGTTGACAAAGATGACCCCCAGTACAATTGGCATAATTATAGAAATTATAAGTAAATAGATATATTTAGAATGAGTGTATTATCAATAATGATATTTAACACTAATAATAATAATATTAGCTAACATTGATTTCTGACTATATGCCAGGCAATGTGATGACCACTTTATATTCTTGTATAATATTTTGAAAATGTATATTATTAAAATTTACTAACTACATACTCACCATTTCTCTATAAATCTTTTTGTATTGCTCTATAAGTCTTGAACATATGTTTATTCGGCAACTCTCTTGCAATAAAGAGATTACTAAACTTAAAATATTAATTCGTTCTATTGATCAACTAATTTATGTTAGAGAAAATTTCATTATAAAATTCATAATTTTTTTAATCCAGGAGTCTTTCTCTATTTCTCTATTCCAATTACAGGCTCACTCTCTTTGATAATAATTATATACTTTCTACTCTTTTTCAATTATCTTAAGTTTTTTCCATCTCTACCATCAGGTGAATAGCCATGCTTCATATTTAACTGATGAAAACATCTCTTTTGATCCAATAAAAAAAGATTTCCACAATGTCCTACCACCATAGCTCCCCCACTCACACCTGGGTTCATGTATTTAGTCTATCCTATTACTATGAAATAATTTTTTGTGTTCCCTGTTAGGTCATATATTCCCTCAGTACAAGAGCTTCCCCCCTCACTTACCAGTGCATAGATATTATTTCAGCTTTTATTCTCTTCTGTTCCTGCACTCTCTGTTATTATATATCTCATAATATTTTCCCATTATCACAAACATATTTATATTTTCCTCTAAAAGCTAAAATCGAAAATACCATCTCATAAAATGTTTTTATCTGTCATAGAGTCTTCTCTTTTCTTTTACGTAGAAAAAATATCTTAAAAAGAAATATGTATAGTTGATGTCTCCAATTGCTTTCCTCTATTTCTTTGGTTGCCGTTGAATCTTCTCCAAACATTCTTTGGATTCCTTTCAAATGTCTTTGTATATGTCAAAAACTCCAATTGTCATTTATTAGCATAAATCAAACTTTACCTTTTATAGCAAATAACACAGTTGATCATGTCTTTTTGGCTTTTATTCTAAAATACAACATTCTTATTGCTTTATTTGGATCCGACTTACTGGTCATTCTGTCTCCTTTGCAAAATGCACTATCTCCCAGACCTTGAAATTTTAGTGTGTTTCAAGGGTGTATTCCTGAATTTTTCTCTTCTTACTCTACATTCTTATTGATCTCAACTTTTTTTTTTTCTTAGAAGGAGTCTCACTCTGTCACCAGGTTGGAGTGCAGTGGTGCTATCTTGGCTCATTGCAACCTCCACCTCCTGGGTTCAAGCAATCCTCCTGCCTCAGCCTCCCAAGTAGCTGGGACTACAGGTGCACACCACTATGTCCAGCTAATTTTTTTGTAGTTTTAGTAGAGACGGGGCTTCACCATGTTGGCCAGGATGGTCTCGATCTCTTGATCTCGTGATCCACCCACCTCAGCCTTCCAAAGTGCTAGGATTACAGGCATGAGCCACCACACCCAGCCTGATTTCAACTTTTATCCTGACTTCAAATAGCATCTATATACAAATTTCTCTCTTGGTCTCCATACTCATTCATCTAATTGTCTAAATTTCATCTCTACTTAGATATCTAGCAGGCATTCTATATTTTTTTTTTTTTTTTTTTTTTTTTGAGACGGAGTCTCGCTCTTTCACCCAGGCTGGAGTGTGGTGGCGCGATCTCCGCTCACTGCAAGCTCCGCCTCCCAGGTTCACGCCATTCTCCTGCCTCAGCCTCTCCGAGTAGCTGGGACTACAGGCGTCCGCCACCACGCCCGGCTAATTTTTTGTATTTTTAGTAGAGACGGGGTTTCACCTTGGTCTCGATCTCCTGACCTCGTGATCCGCCCGCCTCGGCCTCCCAAAGTGCTGGGATTACAAGCGTGAGCCACCGCGCCTGGCCGGCATTCTATATTTAACATATTCAAAATCAAACTCAGTTCACCTCCACTTCTTACTGTGAATGAATAAAACCACTTCTCTCACAGCCCTCCCTACCTTCATTAAGACCAACTCTTTCCTTCATATTCCTTTGGCCGAAAATTTGGGATCATCGTTGATCATTTTACTTTTCTTGCATCTATTATCAAATCCCTCTGCAAATCCTATAGGAATTTTCTCCAAAATATACCTAAAATCTACCACTTCTCTCTTCTAAGCTAACATGTTGTCCAAGCAACCTTCATCTCTTATCTCCTAACTTGATAATTTAATATCCCCTAACTATTCCCCTTGCTTTTGCCTTTGCCCTTCCCGTTAGTTTTGCAAAGTGGCCAGGGTGATCGTGTTCTCAGTGAGGCCCTTTTGACAATCCATTATGAAATGGAAACCTTCCTCCCTTCCCTCCAGCACTATTTATCTGTCTTCTTTTCTTTATTTTTCTTTCTCACATTTATCACTCTCTTACTCCATGTTTTAGTTATTTTTTATTCTTACTATTTATTTCATCCCTCAGAGGGCAAAGATAATTGTCTCTCATATTTGGTGCTCTACAGGTGGTGTCCAGACTAGTCTTCACATAGAGAAAACAATATATATTTGTTAAATAAATGGATGACTACATGCATTGGAGAATATTTTAAGCTGAAAAAACAATCATACAGCTTATTCATGTCACATTACTAACTTTATAGACTCTGTCTTATTAATAATTATAAAGAAAAGAAACAGCAAAAAAGAAGGAAGAAAGGAAAGAAGGAAAGATGAAAAAGTAAAGACAGAAACTGGAAAGAAAAGAGAACAGACCTTCATCCTTGGGTTAACTTCAGCAAGTGTGATCTTTTCCAGTGTTAACCAATAACATTATTTACCTTATTAAAATGTTCACTCACTTCCCAGGGTACTTAGAATAAGATTCAAATTCTGTATCGTGGCCTGGAAATGTAAATAGAATGTGCCTTTTCCTGATATTATACCCCTTCACCATTTGTCACTAAGTTTACACTACCAGCCTTTGAGTTCTAAAGACACCTCTGCTTAATTGAATCCTTATTGTCCTTCTGGATGAAGGTTAAATACTAACATCTAAGAAAGGTCTTTCTTCACAATCAAATATAAACAGCTCACCTAATATTTCTGTGTTATATCACCCTGATTTATTCTTATCATGATTTACTAATTTATCGTATTTGCATGTATTTATTGTCTATCTCAATTAAGTAGAATTTGAGCTCCATAAGGGTTAATTGTGCTATTAATGTTCTATTTCCACTGAAGCTGAGAATTCAAAATAATTCACTAAGGTAATCTATTCTCTGAATCTACTTGAAGGAAGCAGCCTTTTCATGAGCTCATGTCCCAGTGTTGCCCAAACACCTTGATGATTAGAAGCAAGAGTACTCTGCTTAGTAGAAACCTGCAGGGGGAGCAGTCAGAGAGCACCCGGTTCTACTGAGATAGTATGAATCTCTCTTCATAAATCCTGATGTGCTAGAAATTTCACTTTCCCTTCTTCCCCCAAATCAGCTATGATGCTTAACTGCTATTTTTGTAAAAAAAGCACTCTTATTTCCTCCCACCTGACTTTAAAATGGCTGTTTGGAACATGACCTGTTTGTCAGTTAGAAGATTCCAATATTTAGTTTTGTACTTACAAATAAAAGAAAACATCAAAAGAGTTTTTCATTATTGTACCTTTAATTTTGATATAAAGTATATAAATCATCTGGGCCTAGGAAAATCCAGACATAAGAGAATAAAAAGCATTAAGGTATATTGATTACGTCGTTATGCTGCAGTTCTAGAATTGACTATTTGCAGCATAAATGGAAAATGAACACAATTCATGTGTATTCATGATAATTGCCCAAAAGAAGCTGGATCTGAGTTTATAAAGTTGATTCTGTTCACAGCAAAAATAATGATGAAGCATTTTAGGTACTCAATTTGTGCCTATTCCTTATAATACCAGTTATTTTAAAACTCAAGTGTTTTGGTATGTCTGCTATCTGCCTAAAAGCATAAGAAAAACTTCAGAACTATCAAATAATGGCATACATACTTTTTGAATAAAAGAATTCTTTCATATAAAGCATTACCATTCAGTGTAGGAATACAAAAGAATTTTGATATTTCAAATGGAAGTCTATTTGAATGTAAAAAAATTACACGCATATATTTTTTCCTCAACAATTGGTATATATTATGAATACATTTTGCTCTATTTATGAATTCACTTAAATTATAATTTATATTTCTTTTTTAAGTAGTTTTTTTCATATATACATCTGTGTTTTCTATGTTTAAAATGTTTAATTGATTATATCTGTTTTTAAATGCATGCTTAATAACAGAACACTTAATCATCAAAAGGAAATAGTGGTAATTATGATTCTTATGAAGGATCTTATATATTCTTATTAAGGAATACTTTGAGAAAGAAATAATATAACACATAAATATAAACGATTTGTGAATTTAATTAGAAAATCAGTGGATATATGCTGCATCTACCTTTATTGTTACATAAAGATCCAGCCATGGGCTTACATACAGTTTTGGACTCAGCTAGTTCCTAACCCAATTCTGAAATGTGCTGCTCAGATTCTTTTTTCTGTCCACTACAGTTTGTGGGTTACATCATCTTTCTTCCTGTTGTGTTCTGGCTTATTATCGTGTTTTGTATAGGACTTTTTGCCTCAAATATTCATGAGTCTCCTTCATGCCAATGGTCATCCATCACTAACAACCAGTCTATTTAAATTTGTCCCTGATACTCCTGCATTAAGTTTGGTACTTCCTACTGACCTAACCTATGACGACATGTAAGCTACAGATGAATGAATGAATATGCTAGATTTTATGCAACTTCAGTATTCTACTGTTATGTAGAGTTCAAGTTTCTGGATTAGAACTGAGTTCACTGCAACCTGGCACTTTCCCCTCACACAGAAATGCAGTGAACTTCTCTTTCAAAGGATGACATCTATTGAATTGTCAGCTATTTCTCAGACATTGCCTTTACCCAGAGGAAAACGTCATCCACTTGTAGTGTCCAGTTCGTCTTTTACTTCTTGTTCCCCAAGGAATAAAAATTACTTAAACCCAGGTCTCTCTGAATTGCAACAGAATTCCAAATGCCCTTGTGAAAACTCAAAGATTAGGCTTGAAACAGATATATTTTTATATATTCTCCTTTCTTGTGATTTGGCAAATGTTGCAATAACTAGAACAAATGACAGAAAAATATGTCAGATAGACATTTTTACTTTTTTGCTGAGTGGTGTCAAAAGGTGCCATATAGACTCCAGTTCATACCTTGTAAGATAAAGAGATAATAGATAAATATTCCAAGAAAATAATAAAAGAAAAATCTTTAGAACTAAAGAAAGATGGGCATATGCAGTCTATATATGGTCCTAGAGAATATCTCCCAAGGTTAATTGAAAGAAATTACCTAATTAACTAAACCAGCATTCACATTAACTTTAGAAAAACATTCTTTTACATGTTTGATTGACAAACTAATTTAAACATTAATATAGGAGTCCGACATATGTGAATAAAAATATTAGCTTTATCACTAAGAGTTGGCTTACCTGCTTGTCAAAAATGAGCATCTTAGTACCTAATCACAGAAAGAATCATGTCTCACCCAAACACAGGCTGCAATGGAAAAGCATAGGTTTCCTTTAGGTGGCCAAGTGTGGTAAAATTAATAGCATAGAGAAGTAAAGAGGAGTGGATACTCTCTGAAGGTGATCTGATTTCAAAAGTGAGAAAAGAATTAGAAGTCGAATGCTTCACCCAAAGTTACCAAAGTAGTAAGAAAAGGATTGTACAAATTGGTGATTTTCCCTTCCTGGAGAATATTATTTCCAAGAGTTAGGGTTCTCCAGAGAAAGAGATCCAGTAAGACAGACAGATGATAGATAGGTAGATAGATAGATAGATAGATAGATAAATGGATGGATAAATGATAGATAGATAGATAGATAGATAGATAGATAGATAGATAGATGATAGATAGATAAAAGGAAATTTATAAGGGGAATTGAATCACATGATTACGGAGTGAAGAAATCCCATGACATGCCTTCTGTAAGCTAGAGAACCAGGAAAGCCAGTGCAAGTGTGTTTCCAGAGAAATAGGCATGAAAGATATGTAGGAGAAAAACAACATTTTATAGGTTGGATATGGAGACAAGAGAAGCAAAATCTTGCCAACACTGACTTACTTATAATCTTTATAATATTTAATATTACAATCTTCATGAAAATACTTTATTTTGCTATGTGAAAATAATATTAAACATTTCATGTGGAAATGTGAATGTCCATGGCCTCCCTAGATCTCTGATTATATGCACATAGATAATGGCAGTATTCATACTGTAGAATTAAGTAATATAAAGCAAAGGTTATTCTGGGGCAGGGTGTTGAATTTTATGTTACTCTGAAATCCTTGCTAACTATAGAAACCACTTTGTTACATAAACTAGTTTATTTTGTTTCATACTGTTATGGGAACTTCCATTGCTTACTTACATGCAAAATTAAAATATTGAAAATTAGCATTTCTTAAACTTCAAGCTGTTTCCTTAGAGTGAAAGCCTATCTTCAAAAGTCAGAAAGTCAGTTAAGTAAAATTGTAAGTCGTATCCTCTGGAGCCAAATTGTGTGTGTTTGAATTGTGATTGCCAATTATTCACAAATAATTTACCTTTGTCAGCCCCATTTCTCTAACTTAATAAATTAATACATACAAGAGTCTTAAACATGGTTCCTGGACAATTGTTAAAAATAGTGAACTCTTAACAATTATTATTTATTTTTCCTAGTTGTGTCTAGCTTAACAAATATGGTGTTATACATTACCCCTGCTGTGAGTACTTCACAGTAGTGGACATGCAACCTCCATTCTTTCTATTTCAATCTACCCTGTTAGTCAAAAATACATTTGCTTTTACACATCAAAGTTTCCATTGTTCTTGAAGTGGAATGCCTCAAAGATGCACTAAAAATCTATTATTTTCTCAAATTATTGAAACATGCGTATATAATACTGCTTCCTGGTACTCAACTTAAATCTCATTCTGATACTTTTATCTTAAATATTCTTCTGGCTTCTTATCCAATAGATGATAGGCTTTAAAACTCCTTCGTTTTTATTTTTAATTGTTCATTATAAAATGAAGTCGCATAACTTCTATAGGGAAATTAAAATTATAGCTTTCACAGATCATTGCTTAGAAGATGCATCAAGAAGACAAAAAATACATTGTTGGTGGGAATGTAAATTACTACAGCATTTATGAAAAACAATGTGGAAGTTTCTCAAAAATCTAAAACTGAAACTAGCATCTGAGCTGACAGTCCCTTGACTGGCTTTCATCCAAAGAAAATAAAATCAGTATATCAAAAGAATACCTGCACCCTCATTGTTATTGCAGCACTATGTACACAGCTAAGATATGAAATCAACCTAAATGTTCCTCAACAGATGAATAGATAATGAAAATGTGTCCTATATATACAATGGAATACTATTCAGCCATAAAAAATCCTTTCATTCACAACAACAAGGATGAGCCAGAAGGACATTATGTAAAGCAAACTAAGTCAGGCATAGAAAACTAAATACCGCATGTTTTCGCTCATATGAGAGCTAAAAAATAATTAAGCTTATGGAGGTAGAGAGTAGAGGTGTGGGTATTAGAGGCTGGGAGGGGTACTAAGAGGAGGTTGGTTAATGGAAATGAAGTTATAGTTACATGGGAGGAGTAAGTTCTGGAGTTCTGTGGAAGCACAGGGTGATTATGGTTAACTATAACTTAATTATATATTTTCAAAAAACTAGAAGAATTTTGAATGCTCACAACACAAAGAAATAATAAAAGTTTTAGGTGATGGATATGCTAATTATCCTGATTTGATCATTACACATTCTGTTTTCATATCAGTATATCACTCTGTATCTGATAAATATATACAATTATTATGTATCAACTAAAAATAAAAAAATTAAATGACTGGTTAAAGGTCAGTTTAACAAGCAGTTAATCCTCACATTTTCACCCATTTCTACCTGTCCCATCTTCCCATAACATAGGTGACTTCCCCTTTCCAACTGCAGCAAGAAGACCAGAGATTTATCAATGAAGGATACAAAATAAAGCCTCTAAACTACCAGACATCAGCCCCTGGTTAGGGCAGGTGCACCATTTTGAAAATAGGAACACTCATTGAATACTGAGATCCCCAGGTCACTGTCTCACTAGTTTCTAAGACATATGCAGCTAAGACTACACACTTCAGACAGGAAAATATAAAAGTTTCCAGGGCCTCTGATAAATACAAGAGAAAATGACTAAAGCTACTGATGCCAATAGGTTGTCTGAAGACCTATCTCAACCACAACCCGAACCTCATTGTCAAATCAGAGCTTCCAATCAGGTTGCTAACACTCCAATGGCTGGTAAATATGAGCAGACACACAAGGATCACCAACTACACAGCTTCAATTATAAGATATAGACCCCAAACAAAGGAAAAACAAATAAACAAGGGAAGAAGAGCAACTTGGAGGAAATGGTGACTAGGCAGAAAGACATTTTTATTTCAAGAACTGTAACCAATATCCTCAGAGAGAAAAGAGAATATATTGTGTCCATAAAACAAAAACAGGCTGCCAAAAAGAGTGAAAGAAAAGAAAAAAAAAGAAAAGAAAAAGAAAAGAAAAGAAAAAAGAAACAACATTCAGAAAGTGAATTTGAAATAAAAGAACATGCAATACTTTAGATGGGGTAATTACTTTCAAGCATGCCAAATACAGTTACAGGAACACTCTGTGTATCACCTGATCTTGTTGATATCAGATATTGTGACATGCATTCCCTGTTAAGGATCTATTATATTTGAAACTGGCTAACACTACAGAAATATGATGCAGGTTTCCTTTAATCTTACCTTAGCATTTTAGAGAAAACCATTTACTTGGTAATAAAAGGGAATGAAATGTTTTAAATTTCCAGACAAAAATTCAGATTCATAGGAACAAAATTATCAAGTGGTCTATGAAACCTTTATAATTTTAAAAAGTGTTTTTGTGTGTTTCTCCCTATTTCCCATGTTTCCTTTGGTATTGTTTATTTTCTTCTATCTTTATATTCTTCAGCATTACTGAAGCCCTAATAAACCACTTTGGGTTTGTGCTATGTACATATTTTAATCTATGTCTATTATATTTATTACCCTTTATTTTTTATTTTTATTTATGTATTTTTTTTTGAGGCGGAGTCTCGCTCTGTCACCCAGGCTAGAGTGCAGTGGCGCGATCTCGGCTCACTGTAACCTCCGCCTCCCGGGTTCAAGTGATTCTCCTGCCTCAGCCTCCTGATATGCTGGGTCTATGGGCATGTGCCACCACACCTGACTATTTTTTTTGTATATTTTTAGAAGAGACAGGGTTTCACCATGTTAGCCAGGATGGTCTCGATCTCCTAACCTCGTGAAGCTCCCGCCTTGGCCTCCCAAAGTGCTGGGTTTACAGGCATGAGCCACCGCACCTGGCACACTTTATTCTTTTTACTTTAGATTTGCCTTTAATTTTTTTCTCCAACATTTTGAATTGAATGCTTAATTTGTCTTGAACTTCTTATAATATAATCGAATGTATAAATTTCTTTCAGTTCGACATATGCTAGAGTCATACATTTATTATTGCAATACCTAAGCATGTCTTAATTTTTGTTTCCATTGCAACATAAATGAGATTTATTACATAACTCATTTCCCAATAGCATCGTTTTAGCTATGTTTTTGTTAATAATTGTTGTAATTGACTATATCAGAGAATATATTGTGTGATATTAATTCTTTGAAGTTTTAGGGTAATAAGGCCTAATTTATTTGAAGTGCTTGAACTTATTAATTATAAAGCTTATATTAAAAATTATTTGCTTATTTTTGTCTGCTTGATTTATCAATTTCTAAACATATATTAATGTCTCCAGCTAAACGTGTTTATTTCTCCATAAAGTTCTGCCAGTTTTTGCTTAACATTTAATCTGCACTGATGAATTTATATATTTAAAATGTTTGTATAATTTTGTTCTACCATTCCACTAATCAATGTGTGACGTCATTTAATGTCACCGAGTATTTTTCTCTATATTTTATTTTGGCAGATGTTAAGAATATTACTCCTTCATTCTTATGGTTTATTTTTATGTGATGAATAGTTTTCAACTCATTTATTTAGAAATTGTTTTTATATCTTGTTGATATATGTACCTTGAAGAGGCCACATACAGCTAGACTTGAGAGATCTAATAGTCAATGAGTTTAAAATTTTCATATTTCCAGATGGTTCTTGACATAGGATGGTTTGACTTAATGACTCTATGATTTTAGTATGGTGCTATATGCACTCAGTAGAGACGGGTACTGTACTCTCTCAATGGTAGGCAGTGACAGTGAATGGCAGCTCCCAGTTAGCTATGATACTCTACAGTGTACTGTGTTGCCAGATGATTTTGCCCAAGTGTAGGCTAATGTAAAGTTTCTGAGCGTGAATAAGGTAGGCTAGGCAAAGCTATGTCATTTGGTATGTGTATTAAATGCGTTTCAGTGTTCAATATTTTTAACATAACAATGAGTCTATCAGAATGAAATAGTAAATTTTATTGAATTTTTCTTTTGTTCTTGCTTGCTTTACAACTGAGTAGATTATTATTTTCTTTATGTGGTTTGTTAAATTTTACTTTTCTAATTTTGTTTTGTTTCTTTTTCACAAACAATAATGCTTAGTTGCATTCTTTGGTCTCTTAAAATGCTCAGAAC
This sequence comes from Symphalangus syndactylus, assembly GCF_028878055.3. Classification (NCBI taxonomy): domain Eukaryota; kingdom Metazoa; phylum Chordata; class Mammalia; order Primates; family Hylobatidae; genus Symphalangus; species Symphalangus syndactylus. The sequence goes on along the minus strand of NC_072426.2, from coordinate 106,123,987 downwards.
TTATAATTTCCCCATCACAAGACAAATACTTCAGTATACGTGCTTATATTCTCTTCTTCCAAAACTCTTCACCCTGTTTAGATTGTGTAGATTTTTTATTTTAGGTCCAAATGGAAATATATTTTTTGTCTTAGTTAAATTTTTTATTTTTTTATGTGATGGTAATCATAACTAACCTTGAATGAGTCCTGTATTTCCAGTTCATTCAATTGTTCATCTCAATAACTCACCCACAAATTTTCTTTCCTCTAACCTTCAAAATTTTACACTCTATTTTGATTCTCAGCTGATTACTTTGTTTTCTATTTCACTGCTTCACTGATAAAAGTGAAACAATATGATTTTTATATGAATTGTAATGAAACAATACATCAATATAAGAATTGACAATTTAAAATGTTTATATAGATTAATGTATTTGAACAACGTTTTGTAGTTTTCAGCAATCTTTCATGTCTTTTGCTAGATTTATCCTTAAGTATTTTTTAAATTTTAATTATTTTGTAAGTACAATTCTTCATTCAATTTGTTTCCAATTATTTGATAATTAGTTTTAATATTTTGACTTCGCATGTTGCAGCCTTACCTAAGTCATTTATTGATTCTTGTAGCTTATTTTTGTAGATTCCCTAAGGTTTTCTATATACATAACACACTGTCTGCAAATAAAGATATTTATTTTTCCCTTTCAAATCGATATGTTCTTTATTTCTTGTTACTGTCTTCTTGCACTGGCTAAGACATACATATGTTGAATAGAACTCGTAAGAGCAGAAGTCACTGCCTTATTCTAAATCCTAGTAGGGAAACAATTGTTTTGTCACTGTTAAGTGAAAAATAATATTGAATATCAGTTTTTTAAATGAATTTTTATCATTTTAGAAAGATTCCTTCCTGTTTGCGAAGAGTTTTCTGGTTTGTCTTATTTATCACAAATAGATGACGCTATTATCTTTTTCTTTTTTTTTTTTTTGAGACAGAGTCTCGATCTGTCGCCCAGGCTGGAGTGCAGTGGCACAATCTCGGCTCACTGCAAGCTCCGCCTCCTGGGTTCACGCCATTCTCCTGCCTCAGCCTCCCGAGTAGCTGGGACTACAGACGCCCGCCACCATGCCCAGTTAATTTTTTTGTATTTTTAGTAGAAACGGGGTTTCATCGTGTTGGCCAGGATGGTCTCTATCTCCTGACCTGGTGATCTGCCGGCCTCGGACTCCCAAAGTGCTGGGATTACAGACGTGAGCCAACGCGCCCGGCTGATGCTATTTTCTTTACATTAACTTTATTTTAGTTATTTATTTCAACCTAGAAAATTTATATTGAACTATATTCAAGGTTACTGATTTTTTTTTTTTTTTGCTGTGCCCAGTGTGTTTGTTAACCCACTGAACAAATTATTCATCTCTGATATCATGTGCTTTTATTTCAAGCATTCACTTTAGCTTTTTATATATTTTCCATAACTGGACTGCACTTTCCCATTCATTCATACATTGTTGTTCACATTTTTAATGTCTTTATAATGTGTTCTCTTTGTTTTGCTTATTGTTTATCTTCTAATTGAAAGCCAGATATTTAAAATTTAATGAAAGAGAGGGATAGAGATGGAAAATTACAAAGTCAGATTGTAGAAAAGTGTCTTCACACACACACACACACACACACACATGCACACATACACACACACACACACACATACACGCCCTAAAGCCTAGGTAGAGGTGACCAGGAAGGCCTCTGCTGATGAATACCTGGGCTGGGAATGCAAATATGCATAGATCGTGGCAAAGGAGCCTGAGTTCTTGACTGCAACTCCCTTCAGAGACCGCAGTGCACTGGCTGTTCCGCATGTGTTGTGTCGGAAGAACAGCTTTCCTCCTGAAGCCTTTGTAATTGCCTGTGGTTGGGCCTCAAAGATCACACAAAGGTTGTCTTTTAGGAGCTGAATTCTCCATATGTATCATGCTTATTTTTAATTATTCGTCTGTCTCATCCACCTTAGTTAATATGTGTTGTCTAATTTGCTGGAGAGGTTTCTATAATTCTTACAGCTTGAAAATTTTATGCTCAGTGAATATAGTCCTTTGCTTAGTTTTGTGTCCAGGTAAATTTATTGAGAAAGCAACAGATAATTTTGAAGCTGAGTATGTCCATAATCTCCAGTTTTGCTGTCCCTGGACCCCAAAACAACCTTGATGAGGGTTTTGCCTTTAAATCCTTCTTAAGAAACATCAGCATTGGAAGGAGGTGGTCATCTTAGTTTTCAAAGTTCATTAGTTTTGGAGGGAGAACAGGTGGAGATATGAATGGTAAAGGAAGACTAATCATTCCTTATCTCTTTTCATCAATTCCACACCTTCTAAGAATTTTGTGCTAAGTATTACCATGCCAAAAATAGCAGGCTTAGGGTTTTTTCTGTGTAACACCATAGTAAGTGAAAGGCACTGAAGTTGGGGAAGGTGAAAAGAGAAATTAAAATATTTCCTCTAACCCAGCCTTCACCTCCTGCCTCCAGTCCTGATTTCTTCACTCCAGCCTTAAGTCTCTTTATGTATTCAATAGTTTAGAAGCCTTCACAGTTCCCAGCGGTTTTTCCTGTGTTTCTTAATTTATATAACCCACCTCACCCTCACTTAAATGGTTCTCCAGAATTATTTGCGAATAGATAAAGAACAGCTTGTACTTTTTCCCTGTAAATTTATACTATTTATTTGTATTGGGGTGCTTATATACCTATTATGCCAAAAGCTCTTTTGATATCAACCTATCTGCAAGTTCTTTCTGCGTATTTTCAGGGTGTCTCTTTCTGTAATTCCTAAAATTCATCTTTGAAAGAAATATTACCCAGAGTACTGCTAGTGAAACTTTCCCACTTAAATAAACATTATTAAATATAAAATTCACAAGAAAATGTTAAATGAAAGAGAAGGAGGGGAAGAAGGGCAATGAAGAGCATAAAGGGGAGAAGAAGAAAGAAAATAAACATGAAGAGGAGGAATAGGAGAAAGGAGAAGAGCAAGGAGAAGGAAGAAAAGGAGGAGGAAGAGGAGGAAGGAAGATTACTAGTGTAGACTTGGTGAGTGGTATGTGGCAAGGTGTTACCTGTGTTTAGTTACTACCATTCTGGTCCAAAGTCAAATATCTAATGGTGGTCCTGAGACTGGTGCTGATGTTAGCAGCAGCAAATCTGTACGGGTCTGCAGTGTCCTCAATTCTTGCCTCCACAGAAGAAAGAATTCGAGGGGCATAAAGCCGAGTGGGAGACAAAGGCAAGTTTCAGAACAGGAGTGAATGTTTATTAAAAAGCTTAGTAAAGTACACTTGGAAGAGGTCCAAGTAGGTGACTTGTAAGGTCAAATGCATGGTTTAACTTTTGGCTTAGGGTTTGATGCATTGGCATACTTCCAGGGGGTTGTGTCCCTTCTGTCCTGTGTCTTCCCTTTGGGTGGGCTGTCTGCCTGTGCAGTGGCTGCCAAAACTTGGGAGACATGTGCAGTGTGTTTACTGGAGTTGTAGGCATGTCCTTCCCTTACCAGTCAAGTGTTCCTAGAAGGTCATATACCAGTTAAACTCCACCATTTTGTCTTAGTGCGCATGCTTGTGCTCACTCACCCAACTCCAGAGATCTTACTGGGAAGCGGCGGATCACCAATTTCAGGTGTTTCTGTCTACTGGGAGACTGCAAGTCCCTGTCATCAGCTGTGATCAATTATTATCCTCTTATTGGGAAGCTGCTGATCACCACTTTCAGGTGTTTCTGTTGGGAGACTGCATTTCCCTGTTGCCAGCTGTGACAAATTGTTATTTTTAACAACCTCCTGATCATCACTTGATGGTTGCCTGACCCCTGGTGTGGGTAGGGCAGGGGTGCTCTCCAGCCTGGCTCATGTTTGACTACCTTCTGTACCATTTCTCCACTGAAGAGTCTGAGACCCCATTTATTTGGGAAAAATGGGCAAAGGTCAGTCTTTTGTAACTGCTTTCTTCTGACAGAGGAGTGGAGGTGGTGGTTCTGTGGGTCTTGGCCTCTTATTAGCTGTCAGGGCAGTGTTGTCTCCCTGAGTTGGTGAAAGCAATACCCAGACAGGTCCAAGGGAGACAGGGGCAGGATTTCACCTTTGTCATGTTCCACTGATTGGCAGTCTAGGGGTACTTTCTGTAGAAGGGTGACTCTTGAATTTTGAGAGGATGTTACCTCTCATACTGAAGATCATCTGGAGCTTAAAGGCCTGAAGGTGAGAAGAGACAAATTGGGTTTTTAAATTTAGAAAGACATCAAAATTAAATTAAGGGGTGAGAACAGCTCTAAAAAATTCTAAGGCTGCTGATGTGCCCAGGTAGCTGGTGACTATAATCATTGCCTGCTAAGACTTAGGTGCATGGGATTGCTGATTAATTCCAATATGTACCCAGAATTAGAATATTGATCCAGATTTTTACATTGCCTACCCTCCTGTTTCTTCTGAGCTGCAGGCAGCAATCACTGGTTGGTTCACAGGAATAAGCAGAGTTAGCCCAAATTGCAGATAAAAACTCAAAAACAACTGAGAGACTAGAGTCTAATAACAGGAGTAATAAAATTTTTGAAACGTAATTTTTCTCCCTAGTTTAAAAAAAATAAGACTGATTTGTTTGCAAAATAACTTTAGGATTACTATACATGGCTTGATTATTTGCATAAAGCACAGAAAGAATAATTATTTGCCACATGTGCTTTTTTAAAAAAATCGGCTTTTATGGAATCTTGTTCCATAAGGAATCTCAGATACGACTTCTTTAAGGCCTTGGGCCCAGCCATGAGTTGGTGCCATCAAATACTTCTATGAGTTGTGTAAATCCTCTCTTCTTGAGGTCACAAGATATCTTGGGGCTCCTGGGCCTGTCAGAAAGTGACATTCTTTATCTACCACAGGACAGGAACCCTGTACGTTGTGTAGACAAAGTTTGAGTCCAGTTTTCCCAAGGGTTTTTTCATTGGCTCTTTAAATCAAATTTGATTCCTTAAGAAAAACAGCCATTTTAGTCAAAGCCTAAGTAAATAATCAGTTTCTCCAACTGTAATCTGTTGCAAAAGAAAACAGATTCTTATTGCACTTGTGCAAATAAGTACATTGACATAAGTTAAAAATACTCACAGATAGTTTCAAAATTCTGGAGAAATCAGGTAGAGAGAAACAAATATGCTCCAAATTTTGTTTATAGGAGTATACTCAGTTGTTAAAAGCTGGAACTAGAAGGACTGTTTCAATCTTTTATTAGTCCAGTTCATGCAGATAACTCCTGTTCTGCTTGATATTCGTGAACATTTTAGCTCTCCATGAGAGTTCTGAAAGTTTTTCCTCTGTTTTAATGTCACAATCTCTGAAGTCATTGGAAATCTGCATTTAAGAGCACCTGTTAGAGTTCTATAGCTGAATTATAAAACCACCTTCTAAAGAGGATGAAAAAATGATGACAATTGTCTGTGGGTGACAAAACTTCTCAGGGCAGCCACAGTCAAAGGCATATTTGCCATGCGAATTTGTTACCTCTGTGGCACACAATGATTTAACATAACAAATATGATTATTATTGATAATGTATGCTAAGTTATATCAGAATTATAGGAATTTCACATAATGTTGGAAGATGTACCAATAACACATTTATAAAGAGCAGATTAATGCTTTAATAAAACTCCGTTGTGCTTTTATTCCAATGTTCAATTTATGGAAAAACTGAATAATTAAAACCACTTTAGCTAATATGATCACACACAGAATTTTTTTTACAAGATTAATTTTTCACAAACCTTCCACAACCAGCTTCAACCTTTAGCTTTATCCTAACTAATGTAAAACAATATTTTGACCCTATAAATTAGGAAAAATAATCTACATTTTCATGCTTTCTTATAATCTTTCACCAAAAGCACATTCTACTTTACACACCTTGTATGTAAACATCCCTCTTTTTAAACAACCAGTCATTTTACTTCAGGACAAGAATTTACCATATAAGATCCTTTGTCATATAAAATCTTTTTTCTTTATGACCTTCATTACCAAAAATACCTCTTTACCTCTATAATCTTTGAATTAGACAAGTCATTTTCTTTCTGTTAGGAAGTTAAGGTTTGTACTGCATGTTGCTGTGTGAGTCATGTAAGGGGGGAGCAGATATGGAGGTTATCTATATACTGTAGAAGTTATCTTCCCCTTAAGGTATTGCTCAGTTAAAGTTTTGCTAGGGCTTATTTGAATAAGTGTGGGCTATTTCTAAACCTATGAGGCAGGGGTGTCCAGGTTGAACTTAAATTTATTGGTTAAAGATTAAGGTAGATTTCTCAGGGTAAAAAGGTCTATGAGAGGGAATGATGAATTTAGAGATTGGGTAAATACTAAGCAGCCACCCTTCTTGGAAAGTATATTTTTGCCTGAAAATGTGTGAATCTTTTCTTATGGAGGGAGGGTGTGACATTTACTCACATTACCTGACAGAATTTGGAGGAGAGTTGCTTACAGGAGATTGGCACAGAGTAGGCAGTTCTTGAACCCAAAGGGAAATTGGTAATTTTTTTTGCCACCTCCAGAGTTGACCTTGGCTTTGTCCTGTTGATGATGATGTCTGATTTAGAAGCCAGCCAGAGAGCCCCTTCAGCTCAAGGTCATCAGGGGTTGGAATTCTGTCCCACTTGTCCTTCAGCCATCAGGGAAAGTCCCATTTACAATGGCTGAGCTTGTAGCAGAGTGGGTAAGCTGTGTGAGGCTACCTCCTGTTTGTCCCCTTGGGGTGGTTTGCCTTCCAGTGGCCTGGCTTCCCACACCAATGTCAGTTACCTGGAGGAATGTCCTCAGGGCAACTTGGAGAAGGCTTGAGAACTTGCAGAGCAGCCAGTACTTGAGCCTGCCTCTGACTCCAGCATTTCTCTTTCCTTAGCCTTGACCTCTTTGTCCTGATTTCGGTTATAAAAACTGAGGAAGCTAATTTCAGGATTTCCTGCATAAGGGCACTGGATTCTAAGACTGACTTTCATAATTTTCTCCCAATTTATTTTTAGGCCAAACAGTATTACAAAGGAAAACTAGTTTTTTGTTGTTTTAAGATTTGGGGGAGTCAAATTTTACCCAGTTTTGGGGATTGCATCTGAGGGTCATGTCCTCTGGTATGGGGACATGACTACCCACCTGTGAAGGGAGAACAGAGGGGGGAAAAATAAAATGACCCCTTCCCTATTATTTTCCTATTATCTTGAATTAGGTGTTCCCCCATTCATCCTTAGGGTTCTGGAATAAACTGGTCTTACCTTGTACCTTTAACCTTGGTCTTATCTCATCACAATTACCCACTGGAGAACAGAGGACATATCCGAGTGTACAAGAGGCCCCTGTTTATCCTTGGGTTTCTGGGTTGAACTGGTCTTCTCACATACCCTTAACCTTGCCTTTATCTCTGTTCTTTTTTTTTTTTTTTTTTTTTTTGAGACGGAGTCTGGCTCTGTCACCCAGGCTGGAGTGCAGTGGCGCGATCTCGGCTCACTGCAAGCTCCGCCTCCTGGGTTCACGCCATTCTCCTGCCTCAGCCTCCCGAGTAGCTGGGACTACAGGCGCCCGCCACCACGCCCGGCTAATTTTTTTTGTATTTTTAGTAGAGATGGGGTTTCACCGTGGTCTCGATCTCCTGACCTTGTGATCCGCCCGCCTCGGCCTCCCAAAGTGCTGGGATTACAAGCGTGACCCACCGCGCCCGGCCCTTTATCTCTGTTCTAATGGTAATCTGTTAGTCTGGGACCAAGCTTCATCACTGTCCTAAGGGTCTCTTGTACCTGCGTCCTTAGGCTGGTGTCTCCATAAGCTTATAGAGACTCTCACTCTGAGTATTCTAGCAAGAAAATAATTATCTATTTTCTCAGATTCCCATTTGCCATGTTCTTTAAGTAGGCAAGAAACCTGTTTTTCAGCTAACTGCCGCAAGGTGGCTGGACTTTCCTCTTTTTAAATATAACCTTGAAGGTCTTGATGCATATTGAGAAGGGTATGGAAGTGAAGGAGGAAATGGAGGCTGCAGGAGGAAGTGAAAGAAGCAAGAGGAATACTCACAGGAAGCCTTCATATGCTAGTGGAAACAGCAGTCCTTGGACTGAGGAGGGCAACATTTATTTTCCCTCTTGACATAAAGGAGGAACCTCTGGAGGACTCAGGGCTTGGGGTAAGAACTCACACATGGCAAAGGACGAATTTCTCCTCCTCCCAAAGAGGTGCTAACTCAAAAATAAACAGTAGGTGAGGTCTTTAAAGGACCACAGAGTGAGACCCTATGTAGGCGGTTAACTTTTTCAAGAGCCACTGGAAAACTTGGCCCTGGATCGTAACAGGGATGAAAAATGTACGGTTAGTCACAAAGAGCTGGCAGAGCCAGGGTTCCAGTTAGTGTCTGTCCCAGCAATGGGCAAACAAGCATCTGCAAAGGAGTCTGTTTCTTTGCTGCTGAGAAAATGCAGCAAGAGCTGTGGGCGCATGAAAAACGGGGGGTGTATGTTTAAGACAGACATCTCTGAAGGCAAAGGATCCAGTAGGTGCAAAAGGCCATTTCACAATATGCACAGAGTAAACAGGAGAATAGGCGATGTGAGTTTTTGGGAAAGAGCCAATTTTAGATGGAAAAGCAGAGGAATCCCAAGATATTAAATGATCTCAGGCTTTAGCCCTACTACTCTGATGAGCTTGCAGTCCAGGAGAGCCATGAGTGTCTCTGATCTACTCTGTGCAGATCACAGGGTCCTTGATACCCTGACAAGTGTGTCAGGGTAAGCTGAGAGATCAGCCAGGGAGGATCAGAGACACTGTGACCCAGAAGAATCATTCTGGGGGCTGGTTATTAAGTAGGAGAGTGAAAGGGGAGAAGAAAATGTACATGAGGTTGAATGCCTCCAGCTGAAGAAGGCAAGATATAGAGATATCTTACAAGTAGGGAATGTATCTGAGTCAAGTGGCACCAATGTATGTTAACAGCAGCAAATTTGTACAGGTCAGCAGCAACCTCAGTTCTTGCCTCCTCAGAAGAATTCAACTGAGGGGCATAAGGCCTGACATTCCTGATGGTGGTTGGGGGTGGGGGGGCTCTCTTGCCCTGCTTGACTCTGCTGCCCTGCCTGTGTTTGACTAACTGCCTACTGTAACAGTAGTTGCTGCAGTTCCAGTTATTTAGAAAAGCTGGACATGTGTAGAAGATGACAAGCTGGGACCCAAGGAGGTATTGTTGTGCCTGGCACCTTATTTGACTGACTTATGTAAGACTTCAAAATCTTGCATAAGCTTTTATGACTAATGCTACTTAGAAAAATGCAAGAAAAGGGATTCTGTGAAATGTATTTTTCAAAGTGACACAGCACAGTTGAAACCTTGGCAACTTGACATTCATACATATCTTTTTTAACTTTATTTTTTTAACTCATACACAGCATTCTAACTATATTTAGTATTCATAGGCATCTCTTTTAGATACATTTAGCTTTGAAATAAGAAAATAGCATAAGAATTATTTCTCCTAACATGATACAACTATCCCTCACACCTCCCATCACATGCTCTGCCCTCAAAGCAGGATATGTCCATTTATCCATCACTAGGTGATGCCAATTTCTTTTCTAGCTGAGCCACATCCTTATTTATTTATTTATTTATTTAGAGACTGGGTCTTGTTCTTTCACCCAAGCTGGAGTGCAGTGGTGTGATCAGAGCTCACTGCAGCCTTGACCTCCTGGGCTGAAGTGATCCTCCGAACTCAGCCTCCCAAGTAACTACAGGTGCATACCACCAAACCAGGATAATTTTTGTATTTTTCATAGATATGAGATTTCACTATGTTGCCCAGGCTGATCTCAAACTCCTGGACTCAAGTAATCCACTCGCTTCCCCTACCAAAGTGTTGAGATTACAGGCATGGGCCACCATTCCTAGCTCACACTCCTCTTTGTTAGTACCTAAATTAAGTACTGAGAGACAAATTTACCTACTACTTATTACTTTGTATCCATGGAAAATAATTTAGTTTTTACTAGGAACCAAGAGCAATTCAGAAGCTTTATTCAAAAAGATGATACCTGCAGGAGACAGAAGAGTTTTGCTCCAAATTCTGAAGGCCTTCGCTGTGATTAATCTAAAATGGTGATTGTAAGAGCTCTTGAAACTACTGTTTTTTCTTGTTTTGTGTTTTTACAACATTAGAAAATGCATTAGAGCTTTTTGTAAAAATTGTGAGCTGAAATCTAATTAATATTTATTGAATCATGGGTCTCATGGCTCAATCATATGCTTTGAATTTTATGCACTGAGAAATTTAAGTATGCTCTCCAATTCTTCACTGTTCAAAATTATTATTATTTTTGTTATAGATTCCTTATTTTGAAATAATGTTTTACTATTATCTAGTAAGAGTGGTAGATTAAAATAATTGTGACCATGTATTAAGTGCTTTACTATGAAAGTAAATACTAATAATATTTCCATTTTATACATAAGGGTACTAAGGCATTGAAAAAGTAATTTATATCACATAAATTTGATAAATAAAAATAACATTATACACTAACATATTAACATTGGGCATGCAAAACATGGAGAAAGAGGTGACATTTTATATACATCATATTTCACTTGAGTTGTGAGTAGATCCATTGGCATGATTAAAAGTAGGAAATTATTCAATTATTTGATTTAAAACTAAATAAATATTATCAAAATAAGCCAGGACAATCATTGTGTTACTCATACTTAACATTTCTTCATCTGTCAAGCTGCATCTTTCTGAGATGCTCTTTGCTTGCTTGTCAATGTGGATCACCTTTGCCGAATTTTCCCTGTATGAGGATTATTTGGAACATATGCCACATGACTACTTTGCTCACTAAGTTTTGATTTTTCAGTTTCTCTCTTTCAACTTCCCGTAATTAGTCTGGAGAAGCTGAGATAAAGTTTATTGCCAGAAAGTGACTAGGGTCAAAATCCCAATTACTGACACTTTATTCCTTTGATAGAAATCGAGGCTGCCTTATCATTTATTATGGGAAAATGTATATAAATACATCAGAAAGATTGTTTATACACCTTCTTTTTTGGTAAATTTCATTATGGGGCTCTAGCCATTTGAGATTAAATAAATTGAAATCAGTTAATATTTTATCTTATTCCATATGGTTTACAGAAATGTCTTTGAGTGTAACTATATGTAAGTAAATAATTAAAATTAACTTGAATTGATACTATACAACTGTGAACTAGAAGCTGAGATTAATTTCTGCTTTAAGTTGTGGATCTTTGTGAACATATTATTTGGACAAGAAAGCAGAAACCACTATGTATGCCCTTTGAATTTTCACATATCCTAATTTTCTTTGACACAATCTGAATACCATTTATATATCATGTGTATGTACACTGATATATAGCACTAAATATTTGTTGTTGTCCCTTAGAGTCATTGAAAGGAGCAAGGGCAATTTGTAATTTTTGTATAAAATATAATAATGTACAGGCATATTTGGATAATTCTTATACTTTTCTACTTGGTGTTTATTTAGCATTATTTGTGTATTAAGAAAATTATATGCAGTAAAGGAAAAAATAAACTTTTGTACTATTTGTTTTCAGTACATAAATAAATTTCTGCTGAACAGAGAAAGGTAAATTTCTTTTCACAGTAAACAAAAATCACTAATATTTCCAATGCTTACTTATTATTATTTTTACTCCAAAGCTATTTCATTAATGCTTTTATAATCACAAATTCCTCTTTAATTTAATGATGATTCAGGTAAAGTTTACAGATTACAATTGTTGCAAAAGAAAGTTATTATTCTATTTAGTTTTAAATAAACATTTTCAAAATTTCCCAAAGAAAAAATTCAATTTTCTTCTAGTAGCACTCAAATTCAGTACATAAATGCTGTGTTTATATAAAGGAATGTATTATTCCCATTGTGCTAAATTGTTTATTATTTCAACTGTACAAAATGGCACATCATGGAATTAATTTTCCTTCAACATAATACAGTTAATACAACAGTACCTGAAAGTGACTAAGATGGTTGGGAGAAATAAAGTTTATTGCTTGTACTGTAACTGTACCTGTAATAAAACTCAAAAACTTATTTTCCACACCAAAAGTCTTCAATTGAAAGAGAGTTTTAGGTGTGAATATTAGTATACTGAGAAAAGTAATGGAAAGAAAATTATTAAACAGCAACTGCATTATTTAATAAAAACTCCTGTTAATATCTGTGTATAAGTGGCTCCAGTGGCTCTGTCTAGCAAAAAGAAAACCTAATTTTTTCAAGAAATAATTTCAGCCTGAGAAATAACATTTACCTTTGCTGAACTCTGTGCTATGCATTTAGGAGGAAATTCTTTAAAAAGAATGTAATATATGATACATGTACAATCTTTTTAGAAAATTATAATTATATTTGTGTAAGATTTATCTTGCCCCAGCACTCGAATAAAAACAGAATATTTGTTAACAATTCTAAGCCTTAACTCTCCAATCAATTCAGTTTAGTCTTAATTCTGAATGTAGGAAAGAAAATGCTAAAAGACCAAGGGCATTTTTGATGTGTGTGCCAACTGAGTTATCATTTTTATTGATTTACTATTGTGAAAAGAGTAAGTAGAAGAGAGGAGAAGGAGAGGAGGAGGAGGAACAGAAGAAAGAAGAGTAATAAGAAGAAGGGGAGAAAGAATAGGGTTGTAGGCCAGGCGCAGTGACTCACACTTGTAATCCCAGCACTTTGGGAGGCTGAAGCGGGAGGATCACGAGGTCAGGAGATTGAGACCACGGTGAAACCCCGTCTCTACTAAAAATACAAAAAATTAGCCAGGCCTGGTGGCGGGTGCCTGTAGTCCCAGCTACTCGGAGAGGCTGAGGCAGGAGAATGGAGTGAACCCAGGAGGCGGAGCTTGCAGTGAGCCGAGATTGCACCACTGCACTCCAGCCTGGGCGACAGAGCAAGACTCCGTCTCAAAAAAAAAAAAAAAAAAAAAAGAATAGGGTTGTAATTAAAATGAATACAGAATTAGAAGAAAAGTAAAATGAATATATTACTCTTACAGCTAAATAAATTTTATCTGAAGACTTGCACTAGGAAGTAGTATATTTATAAAAAAATATCAAGGTTACTAGGGAGAAATTTCAAAAGAATTATATGGTAAACTTCAATGCGTATACTTATGAAAATAGAGAAAATTCAAAATATTCAAAATTTAAAATTCCAAGTTGCTACTAAAAACATTTTTACAAGATTATCAAGATATCATGATAGTACTACAAAAATAAATATTGTTAAAGATTACTGTTACGTAATTTGTGTAAATTAACAAAAACTCTAATGTAACAAGACAGCCGGAGTAGAACAGATTACCAAAATAAAGGAGTATAGCCCCTTTTATGAGGAAACCAAATTTTTCTATGGCTTAGATATTCTCCAAAAAAATTTCTCATAGATAGTAAATCATATATCTCATAACATCTCTCTCATTATTTTGACGAAGTGTAGAACAAAGTAGATTGTGTTTAAGTGGATTTCCATGTTAGTCATATAAACCTATTTTTAATAGATTAAATGGTTATGATGGGAAAAATAATTTCATGAAGATATTGCCAATTAAAAATATCATAGTGATACAAGTAACCAATCTTTCAGACATAAGACATTTTAATCTGTCCTAATACCAAAAGATAATTTAAATATGTAAATGACATAGATGAAGCATGTTTAAAATGTCTAGAAACTGTCTTAATCTGCATGCCTGGTTTTACGTTTCTGTGTGGGAGGAATAAATCTAGATCAGGGAGGCAAATGGAGTGGAGGAGATGTTCTAGAACTCAAGATTTAAAAAGAATATTCACAAAGGAAGCAGAAATTATTGGAAAGATAGAAATAAACTAAATAAAAGAAACTACTGGAGAGATAGGCCTATAAAATGGCTCTGCAAAGTACTACAGGCCCTGCACATTTCTGGGGATTGCAATTATAATGGATTTTAATCCCATAATCCAGTCAGCCATGCAGTGCTGGATCACTGGTTCATAGAACTCTGAGCTAATAAATGTGTGTTGTGTTGAATTGTTAAGCCTGATGGGAAAAACAATTTCATGAAGATATTGCCAATTAAAAATATTATAGTGATACAAGTAACCAATCTTTCAGACATAAGACATTTTAATCTGTCCTAATACCAAAAGGTAATTTAAATATGTAAATGACATAGATGAAGCATGTTTAAAATTTCTAGAAACTGTCTTAATCTGCATGCCTGGTTTTACGTTTCTGTGTGGGAGGAATAAATCTAGATCAGGGAGGCAAATGGAGTGGAGGAGATGTGAAATGAATAAAATGAATATATTAGGTGAACACAGTAGAGTAGGAGTGAAGAATAATAACAGTAAAAAGTATACTGTTTCACAATTTTCATATTGATAAATCATTCATTTATTCAACAAATATGTTTTGTACATATATTAGTTGTTCATGGTGGAGGTATGACTATTCACTCATGGAAATTAAAGTCAGATACTTCTGAAATCATCCAGTGTGATTTGTAATTTTAATAAATATTTAAGAAATAGCCTATTTACACTACTACTAATTTCTTGGTTGGAGTACACATTCAGTGGATCCCATAATTCTGATATTCAATCAGATAAATACAGATATTTTATCAAAATACAGAAATAAGAATAAGTGTGGACTGTGAAACAATAGATAGATATTACAAAATGAGTCTTGAGTTTTGGAGATAGCAGTTTACAGTCTTACCACAGATAATGCCCTTTACTCCAGTATATTGTCAAAATGTATGAATGGAAATTACTGATACTCCATTAAGTAATATCTGTTGCATAGATTTTTTAAATCAGAGAGACTTCTGAGAATTAGGTTTCCTGCTGATTAATTGTAAGAGCTTGGCAAGTTATTTAATGTCTCTAGGCATGTTTTTTTCTAACTTTTATATAAATACTTTAACTATATATAATATTAAAATAACTACTACATAAGGTAGTCATGAAGATTAAATATGCCGATACCTGTAAGACATTTAGAAAAGTACCCATAATATTGAAAAGCGCTCAATAAATATTAGGTATTAATGACATTATTATTATGTACTAATGAATTTCATTAATATTAATTAAATAGGCATAGCGAATAAATGCATACATGGATATATGAACGAATAAATGCCTATGCCCCCTTGAGTACACTATTTTTAGTTTCTCCACTAGAGCTGAAATTGATTCTTATTCTATACATTATTTTGGTAGTAATAGCTATCTACATTCTCTCTGCATTCTTATTGAATATTTCTAAACTTTATAATTTTTGTGAAATACAAATTGATAAACAGTAAAAGTTGCCTGCTTCAAATCACTTTTAATAAATGATTATGGTCAGGTTAATATCCATAACAAGTCACTTGGTTTGACATTAATGTTAATGCATTAGCTTTCTACCCGGCCATCAGCCATTTTAATTCATTTGGGAAGTAGGCAGCAAAAATAATAATCACAAATAAAAAAAAGTGAAAATCTATTAGATTAGGTATTTCTCATTTGGACTTTCTTTCCACTTATTTGAACCAGTCATCACTTCACCTAATTCCAGGCTCTTCTTTGCCTAGATGATTGATTCCACAATGTCTCAAAAATCATGTAATATTCAAAGTCATAGAAATAAAACAAACTGTCATTCTAGGTCGTAGAACGCCATGATTTATTAATTAAAATTACTGATCTTTCTCTAAGTTATATCTGTTGCATAGAGCAGGATGACCAATATGCATTCAGGTCCTAACAACAAATCTGGAGTATTAGAGTACACAATTGACCAGTAATTAGTGGGAAGAGAAAATATAATCATATGGTAGAATTGCATAAATGCCAACTTGGGTAATGTTCTATGTCTTAAGATGGTATCAACAGAAGTGGTAAAACAATACCCAATTTCGGAATAAATGCTAGAGTTGATTTCACAATGCTTGAGCCCAAAAACTAGGCACCTCAGATAGAGATCAAAATTACAAAAAGCTTGGGAAAGTAAGTGGAAAAAGAACCTATGGAGAGAATTCAAAGGCAGCAGTTCTTGCCCTGTGGTGAAGAGCCTTGACATTAAGCCTAGGGATGGAGGTTTCCATAGCATATTTCTGCATATACATTTGTCTGTATTGAGGGAGTTAATGGACTCTCCACTAACCAAATCCTAAAATCTTTGGCATAGCCATACTCTAAAATGGGGAGCATAGAAAGGGTGGTTTAATGATCTAGTTTAAATAGTAATTAAAATTAGAAATTCTTTGTTTCCCATTTTTTTTTCTTGGACCTCACCTCTACTCTACCATAGGTGGCTCATTTAGTAAGCATTTTGGCAAATGTTGGAAATGAGTGACAAGGAAGACCATGAAGTTTCCTCCCAAAATAGCTAGCCAGATCATTAAGGCTGTATTTGAAAGTTGAAGAAGCCATGGTACCCTTTATTACATAAAAGTGATTAAAGAAGTCATGATAGTTGCTGTTTGTTTGTTTGTTTGTTTTTCTTATTCTGGGCAGAGGAAAGTATTCCACTGATTAACAAGAGAATGAGAGATAAACATAGGTTGTATTTTGTTTACGTCCTCTCGGTCATGCTTTCACAATATACCCATTAAATCTATAAGGGGAATGACAATTCAGAAACATAGTTTGAATTTTGTAGATTAATGTTATTATAGTACAATCAGTTTGTGAGATAACCTCTCCAGTAATTAGAAAAATGCAAGAGAAATAATATATTCTACTGGCTTTTATTTTTTTATTGTTGTTAGAAGTAAGAATTGCGTAGAGGTGTTTGTAGTATTCTCTGATGCTAGATTGTATTTCTGTGGGATCGGTGGTGATATCCCCTTTATCTTTTTTTATTGCGTCTATTTGATTCTTCTCTCTTTTCTTCTTTATTAGTCTTGCTAGCGGTCTATCAATTTTGTTGATCTTTTCAAAAAACCAGCTCCTGGATTCATTAATTTTTTGAAGGGTTTTTTGTGTCTCTATTTCCTTCAGTTCTGCTCTGGTTTTAGTTATTTCTAGCCTTCTGCTAGCTTTTGAATGTGTTTGCTCTTGCTTTTCTAGTTCTTTTAATTGTGATGTTAGGGTGTCAATTTTGGATCTTTTCTGCTTTCTCTTGTGGGCATTTAGTGCTATAAATTTCCCTCTACACACTGCTTTGAATGTGTCCCAGAGATTCTGGTATGTTGTGTCTTTGTTCTCGTTGGTTTCAAAGAACATCTTTATTTCTGTCTTCATTTCGTTATGTACCCAGTAGTCATTCAGGAGCAGGTTGTTCAGTGTCCATGTAGTTGAGCGGTTTTGAGTGAGTTTCTTAATCCTGAGTTCTAGTTTGATTGCACTGTGGTCTGAGAGACAGTTTGTTATAATTTCTGTTCTTTTACATTTGCTGAGGAGAGCTTTACTTCCAACTATGTGGTGAATTTTGGAATAGGTGTGGTGTGGTGCTGAAAAAAATGTATATTCTGTTGATTTGGGGTGGAGAGTTCTGTAGATGTCTATTAGGTCCACTTGGTGCAGAGCTGAGTTCAATGCCTGGGTATCCTTGTTAACTTTCTGTCTCGTTGATCTGTCTAATGTTGACAGTGGGGTGTTATAAACTAGAAAATCTAGAAGAAATGGATAAATTCCTCGACAAATACACCCTCCCAAGACTAAACCAGGAAGAAGTTGAATCTCTGAATAGATCAATAACAGGCTCTGAAATTGTGGCAATAATCAATAGCTTACCAACCAAAAAGAGTCCAAGACCTGATGGATTCACAGCCGAATTCTACCAGAGGTACAAAGAGGAACTGGTACCATTCCTTCTGAAACTATTCCAATCGATAGAAAAAGAGGGAATCCTCCCTAACACATTTTATGAGGCCAGCATCATCCTGATACCAAAGCCTGACAGAGACATAACCAAAAAAGAGAATTTCAGACCAATATCCTTGATGAACATTGATGCAAAAATCCTCAATAAAATACGGGCAAACCGAATCCAGCAGCACATCAAAAAGCTTATCCACCATGATCAAGTAGGCTTCATCCCTGGGATGCAAGGCTGGTTCAACATACGCAAATCAATAAATATAATCCAGCATATAAACAGAACCAAAGACAAAAACCACATGATTATCTCAATAGATGCAGAAAAGGCCTTTGACAAAATTCAACAACACTTCATGCTAAAAACTCTCAATAAATTAGGTATTGATGGGACGTATCTCAAAATAATAAGAGCTATCTATGACAACCCCACAGCCAATATCATACTGAATGGGCAAAAACTGGAAGCATTCCCTTTGAAAACTGGCACAAGACAGGGATGCCCTCTCTCACCGCTCCTATTCAACATAGTGCTGGAAGTTCTGGCCAGGGCAATCAGGCAGGAGAAGGAAATAAAGGGGATTCAATTAGGAAAAGAGGAAGTCAAACTGTCCCTGTTTGCAGATGACATGATTGTATATCTATAAAACCCCATTGTCTCAGCCTAAAATCTCCTCAAGCTGATAAGCAACTTCAGCAAAGTCTCAGGATACAAAATCAATGTACAAAAATCACAAGCATTCTTGTACACCAATAACAGACAAACAGAGAGCCAAATCACGAGTGAACTCCCATTCACAATTGCTTCAAAGAGAATAAAGTACCTAGGAATCCAACTTACAAGTGATGTGAAGGACCTCTTCAAGGAGAACTACAAACCACTGCTCAATGAAATAAAAGAGGATACAAACAAATGGAAGAACATTCCATGCTCATGGGTTGGAAGAATCAATATCGTGAAAATGGCCATACTGCCCAAGGTAATTTATAGATTCAATGCCATCCCCATCAAGCTACCAATGACTTTCTTCACAGAATTGGAAAAACTAAAGTTCATATGGAACCAAAAAAGAGCCCGCATCGCCAAGTCAATCCTAAGCCAAAAGAACAAAGCTGGAGTCATCACACTACCTGACTTCAAACTGTACTACAAGGCTACAGTAACCAAAACAGCATGGTACTGGTACCAAAACAGAGACATAGATCAATGGAACAGAACAGAGCCCTCAGAAATAATGCCGCATATCTACAACTATCTGATCTTTGGCAAACCTGACAAAAACAAGCAATGGGGAAAGGATTCCCTATTTAATAAATGGTGCTGGAAAACTGGCTAGCCATATGTAGAAAGCTGAAACTGGATCCCTTCCTTACACCTTATACAAAAATTAATTCCAGATGGATTAAAGACTTACATGTTAGACCTAAAACCATAAAAACCCTAGAAGAAAGCCTAGGCAATACCATTCAGGACATAGGCATGGGCAAGGACTTCATGTCTAAAACATCGAAAGCAATGGCAACAAAAGCCAAAATTGACAAATAGGATCTAATTAAACTAAAGTGCTTCTGCACAGCAAAAGAAACTACCATCAGAGTGAATAGGCAACCTACAAAATGGAAGAAAATTTTCGCAACCTACTCATCTGACAAAGGACTAATATCCAGAATCTACAATGAACTCAAACAAATTTACAAGAAAAAAATAAACAACCCCATAAAAAAGTGGGCAAAGGACATGAACAGACACTTCTCAAAAGAAGACATTTATGCAGCCAAAAAACACATGCAAAAACGCTCATCATCACTGGCCATCAGAGAAATGCAAATAAAAACCACAATGAGATACCATCTCACACCAGTTAGAATGGCAATTATTAAAAAGTCAGGAAACAACAGGTCCTGGAGAGGATGTGGAGAAATAGGAACACTTTTACACTGTTAGTGGGTCTGTAAACTAGTTCAACCATTGTGGAAGTCAGTGTGGCAATTCCTTAGGGATCTAGAACTAGAAATACCATTTGACCCAGCCATCCCGTTACTGGGTATATACCCAAAGGACTATAAATCATGCTGCTATAAAAACACATGCACACATATGTTTATTGTGGCACTATTCACAATAGCAAAGACTTGGAACCAACCCAAATGTCCAACAACGATAGACTGGATTAAGAAAATGTGGCACATATACACCATGGAATACTATGCAGCCATAAAAAATGATGAGTTCATGTCCTTTGTAGGGACATGGATGAAACTGGAAACCATCATTCTCAGTAAACTATGGCAAGGACAAAAAACCAAACACCGCATGTTCTCACTCATAGGTGGGAATTGAACAATGAGAGCACATGGACACAGGAAGGGGAACATCACACTTTGGGGACTGTTGTGGGGTGGGGGTAGGGGGGAGGGATAGAATTAGGAGATACACCTAATGCTAAATGATGAGCTAATGGGTGCAGCACACCAACATGGCACATGGATACATATGTAGCAAACCTGCACATTGTGCACATGTACCCTAAAACTTAAAGTATAATAATAATAATTAAAAAGAAAGAAAAAAAGCCAAAAATTAAAATAAAGAAGAATTGTAAGAAAGTGTAAAATGCATTGTGCTAAAGTTGTTGCAAGTGATTATAGAAAAAAGATAGCCATTGCTTATGAGTATATGTGAGATACATTTATCCTTAATATGTTGATGTTTAAGCTCAATGATATTTATGTTTATACAAAAGACACTCAGAAATAATCTTACTATTTCAACTTATGGAAAAATAACTTTCTTTTAAGAGGGATTATAAAACTATTTTGCTAATAACCTAATTTTCCCATTGAGATGCATGTTTTTATAATGTGGCTTTGATAATTTAAGGAAAAGCAATGGGCTATTGAAAAATAACAGGCTAAATTCCTTCATTGGTGACAATATAATAAAAATACAATTCTGTGTTTTGTCTTGTCATTAAATGCAAATTATTTTCTAATGGGAAAATGAAGTGTGTAATATAATAGAAAAAAAGAACTTTGATTTTAGGCAGAGTTCTGCACATATTCAAAATTGCGGCCGGGCGCGGTGGCTCACGCCTGTGATCCCAGCACTTTGGGAGGCCGAGGCGGGTGGATCACGAGGTCAGGAGATCGAGACCACGGTGAAACCCCGTCTCTACTAAAAATACAAAAAATTAGCCGGGCGCGGTGGCAGGCGCCTGTAGTCCCAGCTACTCCGGAGGCTGAGGCAGGAGAATGGCGTGAACTCGGAAGGCGGAGCTTGCAGTGAGCCGAGATCGCGCCACTGCACTCCAGCCTGGGCGACAGAGCGAGACTCCGTCTCAAAAAAAAAAAAAAAAAATTGCTGCAAAAATGAGTACAAAGTCAAAGTAATTCTGCGGTCAAAAGTCAAAGTAATTCTGCGGTCAAAACATGTGCAAGTCTGGGTCAAAATACATTCTTTCTACAGTCCTTCTATATTGTGATGAAAAATGCACAATGTCATATCACACTTGTTCTTAAGAGGATCAGTTTCAAAACTGGCATATTGCTAAGTGACAAATTTCTCTCTAGAAAAGGTCAAGTTTACAGTTAATTAATTTCAACTAAACCCAAGTATGTGAATCCATGTTTAATGAAACATGAATTTATAGTTACTTTTCAAATAATTCTCTTATAGTGTTGTGTGGAAATTTTTCTACTTTCATATAAAAACATATTTCAAATATATTAATCCATATGTGTATAGTTGTAACCAATCTGTTAATTTACAGTGTCAAGGAAAACTTTTTTTTTTCTACATCAGAAGACTGTGCGGATGCCATCTGCTACTGGAAATCCTTATTCTTAAAAATAGATGGGTACTCCAAGTATAGAATCCTGATTTTATTTCTGTTTTGTGTAAACACAACATCTGTTACATCAAAAAGACAGGCTCCCACAGTGTTTTTTTTTTAAGTAAGTTATCTATTAAATGAAGGTATGCATTGTTTAGCAACATAATTACATAAAATAATTTTTCTCTCAGTAATTATGCTCTGAAAATAAATATCTGTGCACATTTTATGTCATCCAAAGTGAGGTGTAAAATTTCATTATATATAGGGTATATGTCATGCATTTATTTATCAAAGTCTGCACAATCAGATACTACAGTCACCCTAATCAGAAGTGTCTTTGCTAATAATGGAGTACATTGGTAAAATAGGTAAATAAAATTTGTTAAACAGGATTTGGGGAATTAATCTCACATTAGGATAACTTTAAAGAAAATGAGGTCAAACTAGGATGGTCTTTTAAAATAGCTAATTAATAGTGTCTTTAATATGTTCTATGATGGTAAATTCTTTCTCACATGCTTATTATTAATAGTGTCTTTAATATGTTGTATGATGGTAAATTCTTTCTCACATGCTTACCTGCCAAAGCACTTAGTTTGAAAATGATGTTTTGCAAAGAGCAGGTGTTCAGCCAGTGCAAAATCACTTTACTGACTATATATTTAGTATCACATGAAGAGTGACATGTTTTAAAGCATTCTTAGCACAGGACCTCACGATTGTCTGCGTATGTTTCTGTGGGCCTATCTCACTGGCAATTTTAATTTTCCAGTGTCGAGTTCTGTATTTTATCTGGTGTTTACAGCCTCCTGGTATCAGTATACCATATATTATGTCCCTCTTCACACTGGTCTTGGGGTGATGCTGCAAACATTGTTGGGATACTGTGTAAATTGTACAATCATTAATTAAATGACTATATGTGATTTGTGCTACTTAGTGGATAGGTGCAAACAAGAATATATGTTTCTAGTTTTACTTTATAGAGGGTTTTCCTTAGACTTCTCCTGGTAAACATTTTTGCAAATGACTGACACTAAAAACAGAAAGTGGCTTCCTAAATTTGTGAGTGGGAGAAATAGCGAATACTTTGAGCGACAAAGTCAGAATCCAAAGTAAAGGGATTAGTAATTGCCTAACCAATATCTATTTTCCAATTTATTTTTATAAAAGATTTTTGTTAGAATAACTTTAAGAGCAGAATACCATCTACTATTTAAACTGTGTCTTGCAGCAAGGGCTGAATTTGTGATGAACATTTGGCAAATTCGATTTGGAAAATACTTCATCTCCTAGCAACCTATAAACAACTATTCATCTCCTTAGTGACTACTTCATCTCCTTGGTAACTATAAACAACTATTTTTTAGGGTGTTTATATCTGCTATCTTAACTAACTATAAACAACAGTTGTTTACAGTTACTAAGTATTTGTATAGGTTGTAACACAAATAGATAACTAGAAGAGGATCTTAAGAGCATTGATTATGTCTTACTCATGTATTTATGTATTTTCTGTGATACTTGTCATATCTCACATGGAGTAGGTATCTAAAAATAACTGTAAAATTATAATAACATCTATGAAAATATCAAACAATAAATATTTTAATCAAATATTTTCTTTAACATTACTATTTTCAAATCATGATGTACATATATGCATATATAATCACATATATAAAATATAAATGTTAATAGATATACGTAACATAAATATATTTTAATATATAAATATATTTAAATATGTAAATTTCAAATGTTTATATAGAAATACTATTTTTAACCAACATTTAATTAGTAATGTCCAGAAAATGTGAAGCAACAATTAAAAACCTACTAAATGATATAAAACTATTCCATTATGTAAAATGAGCTTTTAATTTTCCACTAATTGCTATTCTTTGGTTATTTTTAGAGACTAGAGCATAAGTTCTATTACTAAAAATATAGCAAATCCTTAACATAATATATATTCCCTTATTTAGCACACAGACCATCCTGAAATATCCCTATCTTTAAATCTTAAATTATAGTCAGGTAAAGTGATAAAGTACTTCTATACTATGTAAAGATATTTAAACTTTCTTAATTTTTCTTTCATTATTTTTAGAAGTCTTGTGTTTCCTACATTATTTTCTGAATGCCTGATTTTAGAACAGGGCATCATGGCAAGGACAGATGAATAGGAAATAACATAGCTAGTGTTACAGGAAGCAAGATGAGGGACAAAATAATGCTTCCTTCTTGTTGGCATTATATATAATTGAGGAACTTGATAATTGATTCCATGTAAAGTATAAGAAAAAGCAGGTGTCAAGACTGAATTACTGAAATGAAAGTAAGGGCGTTAGTAACAATATTAGACAAAATAAAATGTAAAATAATAGAATAATATTAAAAATTTGATGTCACCAGATAGATGCCCTAGGTGAAATATTAGAAACACACAAGCTACCAAAGTTGTCATAAGGTAACAGAGAATATCTAAACAGACCTATAACAAGAGAGATACAGACTACATAATCAATAAGCTTGAAATGATGACTAGCTTTGTCTAATATCTCAGTTTCCATAAATACTCTAGGTATAATTGCTAAACATAGCTAAAGTCGATGTAAAAAGCATAAATATTTATACATGAACATTACATGTTATTTGAGGTTTTAAAGTTATGTTATATTGAATTAAGCAATTCATTTTATTTATATTTATTAAATGTCTGGGTCATATCCAAATGAGATAAAAACATGAACAAATCACTGAATATAATATGTTTGTTCTTGGTTTCTAAAATTTTATGGAACGACTAACTGCATTTAGATCTCTTAATGCTCGTAAAAATTATGTTATGGGAAGGCATGTTTTAAAAAATTATACAAAGATTCTCATCTATACAATGCTAATATGTGACGGACCACTCAAAATTGGTTGATAGAAATTAATGTTATTTAGAGTTAAAATTCTAATTATTTTATTCCAATATACATAATTTTTAATAGAAATTATACCAAAAATTGATCACATACAAAATTTCTTTCTTAAATGTATTATTTACAAACCTTTCATGACCTACTCTGAACTTTCATGACCTACTCTGACCTAAAATACAAAAAACATGTATTTTAATAAGAAAGACTATTAAAGGCATAAAAATGTGTCCTTATTAAGAAAAAAAATTTGTTTAATTCAGAGTTTATTTAAAAGTTGTTTCAAAATATAAATTGAGGAAGAAAATAAAAGCAAGATAGAAAACAGTAAGTAGGAGAGATGGATATAAAGTAAGTTATATTTATAAAGATTTATTTTTGGTTAAAAAAGCTTAAAAATTATTTTATGTAAGAAAAATCTTATAATTTTTCCACAGTAAAATGGGTGGTTGTTTAAGAAAGAAGTATAGAACAAAGCATGAAGTTTAAGCATATTATCAAAGGTCAGAGTAGGTCATGAAAGGTTTGTAAATAATACATTTAAGAAAGAAATTTTATATGTGATCAATTTGGCTATAATTAGAAAAACAACAATTTATGTTCCTCTAAACACTGAGCTTTGATGTTAAAAATACACTGATACAAAACTAAATGTTTAGTCACCTCTGTTAGAACAAGAAGATTTTCTTGAAGC
Organism: Symphalangus syndactylus; assembly: GCF_028878055.3. Lineage (NCBI taxonomy): Eukaryota > Metazoa > Chordata > Mammalia > Primates > Hylobatidae > Symphalangus > Symphalangus syndactylus. The sequence goes on along the minus strand of NC_072426.2, from coordinate 106,098,647 downwards.
ACTGATCTGCTCCTAGTAAAATTGTAGGAGGGTTTGATTATTAATTCTAAAATATGTTTCTTTAACAGCCATCTTGTAAATTGCAGACAGTTTCCGTTTATGCCACGTTTCTTCCTGAGATCGATTTAATTTCTCTAGTTTCAGGCTGGCAATATTCTCATCTTCATTTAGAGTGTTAGTTTTATCCCTTGAGGTAGTTTTTCTCTTAAAGCTTCTAAAATTTGTATCTCTGAAGTTCAACTTTTGCTGTATCTTGCAGCACTTGATTTGCAGATCATGCATCACTGTCTTTAGCTCTTTCTTTCCTTGAAGAAAACCTGAGATCATAATTGTCTCCAACTTTTTATATCAGCTCCTGTAAATATTTTTCCCTCCAGGTGTCACTCTACTGTTATGACCTGACACTGAAGTGTTTATTATGAAGGCCTAAAAAAATCAATGTTTTTCCCCAGAATTATTTTATTCTTTACTCTTCTTGGCTTTTCTTGGCACGTCTGAATTGCTTCATGCAACCAGAAACTTTCTCATGATTTTACTTTTTCTAAATGTCATGTATTCCTCTGCTCAATATACTAGTTTTCTTGTTAACATTCCTATGTAATTTGGGTATAATACAGACAGGCATTTTTCTGTGTCTGAATTCAAGTATTTTTTTTTAATTAGGCTTAACTTCCAGGTTTTCTAAATGACTTCCCATAAGGAGAATAAATTGTACTGTAGGAAGTTCTCTTTAGCTTTTTGGCAACCGGCCGAAATAATAATAATAATAAAACAAGTAATTTGTATTTTATCAAGATAATTTCCTCTGTTGTCTATATTAGTTTTTTGATTACTTATAAAAAATAAACTTTGTAAGGGTTAAGAATTGTATATTCATGTAACTTTCTGTATTGCTTTTGAGGTCTTTTGATTATCACTCTAGTTAAATACATGGCTATTATTTTACAATGACCTGTGATTCTGTTTTGTTCAAGTGTTTTAAACCTTCTGACATCTTTGGCAATATTCCCCAGGATCAAAATTCTAAATTAACTTCTTTGACCTAGAGTCAACTTTGTAATTTTCCAGTTGATCCCCTGGAGACCCTCAAAAAATGTATTTCTCATTTTAGAGATATTAAATGATTAGACTTATCTAATCTAATTAGACTTACATAATTATTCCAAAATTTGGAAACAAGTTGTGAATATTCTTATGGTAATATGGTTATTTGCATAAGCCCAATAAAAATCTGTTATCTCTTTATAACAGAATACAACTGAAAACATTGATTATATAACCAAGACTGACTGAAATGTCATATTTCGGAATGTGCATGGAATGCCTGTCTTCAAGGGTTCCTAGCCTTGCAGAGAGTAGACAAAAATAGTCACTTTCTGGCAGACACAGGAAACTTAATACTGCAAGTAAAAGCTAACTTCTGTCCTCAGGATAGAAGTTTTATTTGGTTTTCCATCCTCAGGAAAATTTTAATCTGTTATTTTTATATAATCAGTATGTAGAGAAAGTTATACTCGTAAAGAAAGTTATAATATACCCATTATTAAATTGTAGCTCAGTGTATTGTTTTCATGTTCTTATTATCTACCTATAGACTGCACTAGATCTTGAATTCTTCCCTATTCCTCCAATACAACTTTATTTTGTATTTTTTTGGAATTATTAAAAGTGAGAACCGTTCTGTTGCTGAAGCCCTCTAAGCTGAAACTAAATAAATTTTAAGGAACAAGTTTTGTGTCTGATGTATGGGCCACACAGAAAGTTTACAAAACCACCCAATGCCATAACCAGAGACACTCAAACTGCAAACCAGGACAAGAAGTTGATGTTTTTGTGCTGTAAACAGCTTTTCCCAAGATGTCAGAACAAGTCTCAATATCATAATGAAATTTTTACCTGTCTTTATGTCTACCTTTCTCACTTGGCAGGATAATGGTGTAATTGAACTTTCACAATCAGTAGCTCATGCTGGTGACTTGGCAGAACTTAACCTAAGAGACAGTTTAGCATCTATTGGTTAAATAAGGAAATGTCTGTACTATTGCTAATACTACATGATGTACTTGGAAAAATTCCTGTGGGATAGTTGAGACTCATATATTCAAAATAAGGAAACAAGTCCCATGGTTACAGCAGTTCTCATCTACTTCCCTACGGTCATTTGATTTATTCAATTGATTGCCTTTTAAGCAATTGGGATTGTCATATTACTATTTATTTTACTTTGTATATTTTTCAAACTTTATTATCTGTTACTTGTTAAATTTTTTCAGAAGTACAATTCTTCACAAAATAATGTGGATGTAGCACTTTTACATGATGGAAAAAGATGACAGAACGGAAAATATTGAATTTAATTAAGGACTCGAGCTAGACTTAGCCTGAGAGTCACTTTTTTCATAAATCTTGTAGCTTGAATGTGGCTTAAAGAGTTTTGACAGTTACTCCTACCTGCTGTTCACTCCCTCCAATGTGGCACTAGACCTGGAATAGTAAACTGGGATTGGTCTTCCTGGCACCAAAGAACAATCAAAGACTAACTACAGTATAAATAGATTATGCTTTTGGAAAAAATCTCTGATAAACAGAACCAGGAAAGGCCATGAAGAAAAGGGTTCTCATGGCTGATAACAAAAATTACACAAATAGCTCTGCAAAAACTGCAACTTTGCACAAAAGCCATCACAACTTTACACAAAAATTAATTCTGTGGGAACATGTGCCCAGCAATTGCCTCTATAACCTCAGAGTGATTTTACCTGTTATTTATTCTTGTGGCTAAGGATAATACTCTCAAAACAATTATGTAATCCTTATCAGACTTTCTTTAAAATATCTGTCTTCCTTTACCTCTGTGAATTCATACATAATTTACTATGGCATATGCATTCCCATTGCAGTACCCTATTCCAAGTATTTTCTTTTAGAGAGACACTGCCTCTGTTTGTTACTTGTGTTGACAAGCCTTGTGGGTTAGAATTGAGTGTCCAGCAATAAACTCATACATCCAAGGCCAACTGATGTTCAACAAGGGTGCCAAGATTATTCAATGAGAAAAACACAGTCTCTTCAACAAATAGTAATGAAACAAGTGTTTACTAAATGCAAAAGATGAAACTGAACTGTTACGACACAGTGTATAAAATAATTAAATTAAAATGAATCAATGGCAAATATAATAACTAAAACTATAAAACTCTCAGAGGAATGCGTAGAATGAATTAGCATAACTTTGTATTTGGCAATGGATTCTTAGACACCGAAAGTACAAGCAATAACAGCAACAAACAAAATAAATTAATAAACATCAATGAAAAATTTTTGTCCCTCAAATGACATTATCAAGAAAGTAAATGACAAAACACAGGATGAAAAAAATGCAAATGATTTTTTCCAAAAAGTTCTAATATCCAGAATAAGTATACTGTAACAACTCAACAACAAAATGATAAACATCTGAATTCACAAATTGGCACAAGACTTGAATTAACATTTCTCTAGATATACACAAGTGGACCAAAATCACATGAAAATATTTTAAACATTATTAGTCAATAGTGACATGTAAATTGTAACCATAAAATACAGTTCATATTCACTAGGATTGGTATAATTTTTTGAAAGAAAATAAGTATTAGAGAGGATATGGAGAAATCGCAACCCTTGAACATTGCTGTTGGAATGTAAAATGATGTAGTCACTGTGGAAAAACAATTTGTCAGTTTTTAAGAAATTAAACATAGAACTACCATATGTGTTAACAATTCCAACCTCAGTTACATATCTAGAAGAATAAAAAAACAAGTATTTAAACAAATGTGTATACATAAAAGATGATAGTATCTCTCTTCACAATATTCAAAAGATGCTATCTGCAAATGTGTATAACGTTACACTGATAAAACTAATCAGATGATTATAAAATGAATAAAGGATTATTCTTATTTTAATTTTCTGTAACAGTAACTGCAGGTAAGTTTTTGACCATCTGGACACTGCTTAAAAGGATTTAAAAACTTGTTAAAGAGATTTCATATATTCCATATTGAAATTCAATTTTTTTGGGGAGGCTTCATTCTGATTTTTTCGCTTGGTTTTAATAATATCACAGAAAGCTAGATCAAATGTTAGTGTAATTTTGTATATTTCTCTTTAATGCCTATGAATCAAAATTTAATAACTAAATTTCACAGTATCAATATGTTAAATTTAATTAAAGTCACTGCTATTATTATCCTTGGCACTCTCTGGATTTATGCCCGTTTCTCCGATGAAAGAAAAAACAGTAATTTTGTAAGCCAATGTTGCAGTAGTCTTTATGTAATTGAATGGTAATATGTATTATTTATAACAAATTTGAACAAGTATGCTTTTAATACAGATATTAATTACATATATTAAGAACAAGACAATGTAATCCAAAAACACATTAAAGTGTAACTGAAAGCTACAAAAGCTTGAAAACATCCAAAACAGCTGTTATAGTTTGCAAATTGATTTTTCTTATTATCCAAAGAGTGTTACAAAAGTAGAGAGAAGAGTACAAATGTTGGGAGAAAAAAATCAGTAAAAATTCATAATAAGTAGGATTTATTTTCTTAATGCAAAATAGATTGATTTATGGAGGAACAGAGTGAAGGAGGAGAGCAGACACTCATTATTGACATAAATAAGTCTATTTTGAAATATTAACTTTCATAAGAGGAATAATTTGTTACACACAATAGAAATAATTCCTAAAATAACTTTTTAAATCATTGACTTACATGAAGATGATTTCCAATGTAAAAATTCCATTATTCGTAATCACAAAAACAAATTTAACAGTAACAAAAAAATTAAGTAATTTTAAAGAGTAGAAAAGTAATTTCATTTACAAATTAGCACATTTTAAGATTATTGAATTTTAATAGTTTAAAATTTCTTAACCTAATGTATAGATAAACCAGTCTATTTGAAAATCACTCTATAAGCCAAATGAAGCAGATAAATTAGTTTTAAGCCTTATGAAAGTGGTTACTGTAGGCTTCAACTAAAATAAGCAAAACTCTGGCAAAGAGACAAAAAAATCAGTTATCCAGTTTCATGAATTAGAAGAATGACAGAAAAACCATATAAAAGCAATAGAATTCCACTTAATTTGCCTTCACTAGTACCTGATATTGCTCTACTCTCCAGCATTGTGCAACAATTTGCCTGTAAGATTAAATAATTTTGAAAATAATATCCTGTGTTCTAAGACTTAGGAGAGAAAAATGTATTATTTCGTAGATAAGAATAATTTAAAGTAAGGTCTTAGAGTATATGAAAACATTAATCTGTAAATCAAGATTTGCTCTTTGGAGAACACAGAACCCTATACAACTGGTGTGGATAAAGGCTGGGTAGAATGACGAGAAGAGTTAGCAAGATGAAAGTTATACCAGAAAAGCGTAGCCACATAAAAAATAGTGCCAACCGAAAAATGAATATAATAGTCACATGTAACCATGAACATATTGATAGAACCAAAGGAGGCCATGTAAGCAGTGAGAAAATATAGTTTATGGATTCAGGTTGTAAAGGGAACTGCAAACAAGGTAGTTTGAGATAAAGAAGTAAAGAGGTTAGTCCTGTAAATCTCACTATATTTTACTTGTACTTTTATCACAATAAAATAAAATATAAACAAAATCACATTATTTTCAGTAGTGGTGCTTTGTTAAAAATTCAAAATATGGAATATAAGCATTGAATTTGAATATTTGAAATATCTGAGGTTCTCAATTGCTAAAATATGCTACTAGTTTTATACAATACACACAAATATACTTATTAATATTTACACTTAAATACACTTATTTAAACATCTTGAATTTTTTCCCTGAGGCTCTTGCAATTATGCCATCAATATTTTTCTTCGTTGGTATTCGTGGTGGTCTATTTGATGTGTAAACTTGGCTAGGCTACAGTTCTCAGTTATTCAATCAAACACTAATCTAGGTGTTGCTGCTAAGGTATTTTTTAGATGTGTTAAAGTCCATAATCAGTAGATTTTAAGGAAGTCAACTTGAATTAAGACAGATATTCCAGCTGGGCGCAGTGGCTCATACCTGTAATCCCAGCACTTTGGGAGGCCAAGAAGGGCAGATAACGAGGTCAGGAGATCAAGACCATCCTGGCTAACACGATGAAACCCCGTCTCTACTAAAAATACAAAAAAAATAGCCGGGCATGGTGGCAGGCACCTGTAGTCCCAGAAACTCGGAAGGCTGAGGCAGGAGAATGGCATGAACCCAGGAGGCAAAGCTGAAGTGAGCCGAGATCGCACCACTGCACTCCAGCCTGAGTGACAGAGCAAGACTCCATCTCAAAAAAAAAAAAAAAAAGGAAAGAAGAAAGAAAGAAAGAGAAAGAAAAAGAAAGAAAGAAAGAAATATTCCTAGACATTCTGATAGTGTTCCCATCACTCATTGGCTATTTCCAGTGGTAAAGAGGAAACTTGTAGTCCATGGAAACTTATGACAATAGAAATGCACAAAATACTGGTATTAGATAATTCTAATGAAATACCTATAGACAGCAAGGTGAGGGTTACCATGTATTTTTTACTCTAGAGTATTTTATCAAAATGAGTGTTAGCTGGCTGTTACTTACTACACTGAGAATGTATGGAAAAAGAATGGGCTTAGGGTTTCAAATTTTACGGTCATACTAAATCATTGACACCTGGTCCTGAAATAAACCTTTTTTCTCCTCTAGCTACAGGTCAAGGTCTCTGAAAAGCAAATCCAAATCTCATTTTTTAAGTATTAAATTACAACACAAATTTCTACTTATGTGAAGCCATGATTGAGAGGGAATGGGACCTGTCCCTACCACTAATCTTTGATTTTGGAACCATATACTAGACTCATGTCCCCGTATGCCCCAGAGGTTTGAGTCACAAAGTACAGTTTTCGATAAGGTATGCTACAGACCAAATGAACTGCATGACTTTTTCAATTTGTACAGAAATCTGATAATACATGTGGGTATAAACTGTATGGGGATGGAATCATGGAATCATTTTTAATATAATATAAAGTTGAATCAGGATGAATTTTCTGGTATGAGCCCCATAAGCAGATATTCTACATTCAATGTTTCAACTTAAGGTGCTAAAAATGGCTCTGGCAGTTTGTTTTCTTGGTTTGCTGAAACATGAACTCAAATGTAGCCTTCAGCAAAAGAAGCCGAAGTGCCAAAATTGCCTTTATTTGTTGTAGGGGTGGTTATACAAAGGCTTATGGATATTGAAATATACTGCATTATTACGTAAGACTTGAATATCCACCTTGAGGTCTAGAAAACACATCTTTTACCATGATTGTTAGAAATAAATGTGTGAAGTGAGTTTCATCGTACTTGAAGAATGGTGTAGTTATTCTCTCGATTGGCCAGAAATTACAGTAGAAACTGCTGCCATTGAAATGAGAAGCTAAATGCTGTGGGGACAATAAAGGTGGCATGGGCTAAGCGAAGACACAGCGAGAAAGTGGACCTCTACAAGCTATGAATCAAATCAGCTGGCACCTTGATCTGGGAGTTCCCAGACTCCATAAGCATGACAGATAAATTTCTATTGTTTATGCCACCCAGCCTGTGGTATTTCATTAAAGCAGACAGAGAAGACTAATACATCGATGACTGAAAGATCTGCTAGTTTTAAATAAAGTCCAGCAAAAGAAAAGGCTCTACAATAGGTACAGGCTGCTCTGCAAACTACTTTGCTACTAAGGCCATGTGATCTAGCAGATTTGTTAGTGCTTAAAGTGTTAGTGGCCGACAGAAATGTCATTTAGTGCCTTCCGTTAGCTCGTATAGGTAAGATAACACAGACCCTTAGAATTTTGGATCAAAGCTATGCCACAGTCTGCATATGACTGCACACTTTTTTAGAAAGCCAGTGTTTGGCTTGCTATGAGGCCCTTGTAAAGACTAAGCATGTAACCATAGGCAATCAAGTTACCATTGGACCTGAGCTGCCCATCAAAATATCATAAACTGGGCATTGTCTGACCACAAGTTTGGGCATGCACCTATATGACGCTGGGCTATATGAAGAAGAGGCCTACATGACACTGGGCTTCAGCAGACTCTGAAGACAAAGTATATTGCCTAAGAAAGTTCCCAAATACACATAGTCCCTACTCCTTCTATACTACCAGGCCTACATCTATGGCCTCGTGGGAAGTTCCCTACAACCAATTGACTAAGAATGAGAAAACACAGACCTCGTTTAAAGATGACACTGCACAAGATGCCTCTCCACCAAAAAGTGAACGGTGACAGCATGATAGTTGTTTTCTGGGACATTCCTGAAGAAGAGTGGTGAAGGGAATCCTGCCAGTGAACGGAACTTTGAGAAGTACACCTCATTGTTCCTGTTACCTCGAAGCTGAAATGGCCAGATGTAAGAGTCTGTATTTATTCACAGATAGTGGCCAATGGTTTGGTGGATGCTCAAAGAAGTAGAATGAACACAACTGTGACATTGATGACGAGCAAGTCTAGGGAAGAGGTATGTGGACTTTTCTAAATGGGCAAATTATATTTGTATCCCAAATGGTGACTTTAGCAGATGATTTTTAATAATCTATGATAGTATGACTCAGTCTATGGATATCAGGCAACCTCTTTTCCCAGCCACTCCTGTCATTGCTCTTTGGATTTATGAAAAAGGTAATCATGATGGCATGAATGGAGGTTTTGCATAGGTTCAACAACCTGGACCTCAAGTTACCAAACCTGAACTGTCTATAGCTCTGCTGATTGCCCAACCTGCCACAGTGGAGAACGACAATGGATGCCTGATATGGCTCCATTTCCTGAGGTGATCATCCAGCGACCTAGTTGCAAGTTGATTAGATAAAACCCTTTCTCTCAGGGAAAAAGCAACACTTTGTTTACTGGAATAGGTACTTCAAATATAGACTTATGCCAAAAGCATCATCCATGGGCTTAGTGAATGCTTTATCTACCATCATAGTATTCTACATATTATTGTTTCTAATCAAGTAATTTGATTCACATCATATGGTATGTGGCTTTGGGCCCATTAACATGGAATTCACTGGTGTGACCATGTTCTCTCTTCCTGATGTATCTATCTGTATTAAGAGTGAACTGGCATTTTGAAGTCTCAGTTATAGCACTTGGTGGTAACAATACCTTGCACAACTGAAACACTGTCCTGCAGGTTACTCTATATCATCATCCACTATATGGTACTATTTCTTCTACAAAATAATTAGTTCAAGAATCAAAGTGGGGAGATAGGAGTAGCTCCCCGCACTGTTTTCCCTAGTAATGTAATACAAACATTTTTTGCTTCCTGTCCTTTTGAACTTAGACTCTGTTGGCCTAGAGGTCTTACTTCAAAAGAAAAGAAAACTTCCATCAAGAATTAGGTATCACCATGAATCACCACAATGAGTCTATTGAACTGGAAGTTGAAACTCTCATCTGGCCACTTTGAGCTTCTCATGCATCTGAATTCAGAGAAAAAAGAAAATGCGGTTCGTGTACAGGCCAAGGTAATTGATTCTGATTAACAATATGAAATTTGATTTTGACTACACAGTGAAGGTAAGAAAAAGTATGTTTGGAATACAGCAGATCCCATACAGTATCTCCTAGTAGTCCTACCATGTACTGTGATAAAAGTCAATGGAAAATATAAAACTGATTTCAGAAGGGACTGCTGTTACTCCAGATCGTTTAGGAATTAAGATTTGGGTCACTACACTTCGACAAGTACCACAACTAGCTTAAGTACTTGCTCAGGGCAAAAGGAATACGGACAAGTGATGGGAGAAGGTATTATGACCATGTTACCAGCTGCAGATATGAGCACTGAAGATCTGTAATAGTAATAGGTATTTCCTGTTTGTTATGAGTTTGTGTGTGAGACACACACACACTTAATTTTTGCTCTCTTCCTTCTCTTATACCCTTACCACCTAACATAAGGTTAATAATAAATTTATAAAGTAGTATTTGATTTACAGAGTATTAAAGAAGAGTGAACATCACCCAAGGACCTTGTATCCTCTGCTGGGAGAAGGATTAGAATATTTGCCATTGTGTGTACAGTTGTCCATTGAACAACAAGGGTTTGAACTGTGTGGGTTCACTTAGTATATTTCAGACTTTTTTCAGTAAATACAGTGGGCCCTTCATTATAAGTTTCTCATCTGTAACCAAATGCAGATTAAAAATGCAGTTATTTATGGTATGCAGAATTTTCCTATCGCTGAGTTCTGCAGGGCCAACTGTGGGACTTGATTATTGGTGGGTTTTGATATCTGCAGGGGTTCCTGGAACTAATGTCTCATGCACGTGAAGGAATGGCTATAGTTATATCATGTTAGATGGAAGTCTGACTTTGTTACTGTCTTTAGTTGGAGATTAAGTATGGTTTAAGAAGATATATTTGGAGGCCATATTTTATATGTTCATTCATATTTCTAGAAGACATTTCTGGGTGAAACAAAAGTTTTAAAACTATATAACTATTAGCTTATATTATAAAATTACTAAGTTTATAATCAAATATAGCCACAGTAACATAATAAAATTTACTCTCACAGTCTCAAAATGTCTAGATTTTAAATATGGCTAATTAGTGTTAAATTTACAATAATAACTAATATTAAACATGTCCTTAATTTGCACCTCTTCACAAAAGAGAGTTTCTCTATGTACAGCACTGTACAATACTGGTGGTAGTTAGTTCCTTCAGCCCACTGAAGCTCTCATTTCACTGGTTTCCATTCTTTTGGTTGTTCAGCTAACTTCCTTGCCTTTGAAGCTAATTTGTCTTTTTTGCTGTTGTTCATGACTACTTTTCAAAACTTCTCTTATTTTTGGTATGTTTCTTTTTTCGAAATGATAAATTCATCTTTAAACTGTTGTGTTATGTCAAATATTGCACTAATATCATTTATATATATGTATATATGTATATATGTGAACTCTCTCTAATCCACATTTTGTAAATGAAGAATTTGAGTTTTAATGATGTGGTTGCTTGTCCAAGGACACAAAGCTAGTAAGTTGCAGCCTGGATTCAAGCCTAGGTGGCCCTATTTCCAGAATCACTGATTTTAAATCACAACTTGACATTGCTTAATTTTTTTGTTGTTGCCTTTTAAGTTATCCACTATCTTTCACTGCCTGTGGTAAACACATTCAAAAACACTATCTTTCATCACTTTTGAAAAATTCTGTCATCTTCAAATATTACCTCAAACCAAATTTTGCTTTCCTTTCTTTCTAGAAATATGGTTAAATGTATTTTAGAATTTCTTACTTTGTCTTACATGTTAACATCTCGTTTTATGTTTTCCATCTTTCTTCCTCTCAGCACTCCTTTCTGAATAAACTTTTCTGTCATATTCACTTCATTAACCCTTTCTCCAGCTGTGTCTAATCTGTTGTTAAACTCCTTTATTGAAGCGTAAGTTACATTTGTTCCATTCTGCTCTTACAGATTACTTTTTTTTTATTCCACTGAGTAACTTCTTTGGTTTTATGATCATTGCAGATATTTTCAAGCTAGTCTTTAGTTTCTTCAAACCTATTAAACAGCTTCAGAATGTCTGGAATTTAAATATAACTAATTAGTAACAGCATTCACTATTCTAGATATGCATAAATGACTCATAACTGGGATTTTTTATTGCCTAAAATATTTGAAGGTTTATATCTAATGGTTAACGCCTTAGAACCTAACCCCTTTGCATGCTTATGTTTGATTCTTTCATGTTCAATGCCCTTGAAAATATTCCTACAGGAATTTCTTAAATTTTATAAGGAATAATCTTTTCTCCACTGAAGGTTTGATTTGCTTCTGCCGGGAACATGAAAATACTAATATGCTGTGATCACTTTATACTAGAATTGTAGCTTGAAGGCTTTTGCCCAGCACCAGTCAACTATTTTTGTCATCTTCTAGATTTTGGATTTGCAGTAGGACCATTCATTTTGACTTCCCTCTTTCCCTAATGGTGTATTTCTTCCTAGCCCAAAATGTGCATTTGTGTGTGTGTGTGTGTGTGTGTGTGTGTGTGTGTGTCTGAGTAGGCTTTCAGCTATAGGAAATCCTTGAAATCTGTGCTGTTTCTCTCATAAAGTTGGAGCAAATTCTCTCTTAGAGAAGATTCAATAGTAAGCTTAAATTGTATATGCTTTTAAAAAATAATTGCCTTGTATTTTCTTATTGTTTTGCAATTAATGTAGTTAAGCTTTAAAATTTATTTTGTTAAACGTTTTCATAGATTTCTTTAGAAATATCATAGTAATAAATGATAAACAGCAAATTTTTATAGCCAAATAAACAGATAGAAAAGACAAACCAGTCATTTTGGGCAATTTGATAGTCAAAATGATTTGTATTTCTTAAATCAGATAATGCAGATAAATGGTGTCATTTACTATACCTCAACAATAAATTATTGTTATTTTTGTATGAACGTTTTATATTCAGAGTAGATTATATGGCCAGGTGAGAAAATGCAAATTAAGCAAAGAAAATAATTGGTTAATATAGGGAATTAATTTTACTCAGTAATAAGTAGAAGTTTGGAAGAATGGATGAGGAGGAAAATTTCTGGATTGTTTATATTAACTAATTTTGTCACTACATATTTGTTCGGTGTTTCACCTTAATCTATCTAGATCAATATCATTTGACACTGTGAAAAATTGATTTTAAGAAATCCTGGTCATGTGCCGAACCCCAGAACTTTGGGAGGCCAAGAAGAGTGGATTTCTTGAGCTTAGGAGTTCGAGACCAGCCTGGGCAACATGGTGAAACCCGTCTCTATGAAAAATACAAAAGATTAGCTGAGCATGTTGGCATGCTCCTGTAGTCTAAGCTACTTGAGGGGCTGAGGCCGGAATTTCGCTCAAGCCTAGGAGGTCCAGACTTCAGTGAGCTGAGATCACACCACTGTACTCCAACCAGGGTGACAAAGTGAGACCCTGTCTCAAAAAATAAATAAATAAAATAAAATAAAAAAGAGAAAAAACAAATCCTATCTATTATTTAAAAGTTTACATGGTTTATCAGCCTCTTATACAATTGCCCCATCATTGTCTTAAAGCAAACCTAAAAATGTGATACATTCTAAAGAAAAGCCATTAAATATGTACATTAATTAGTTAATAGTGCATACCTTACCGTTATCTAATAAAAATGATATACAGTTGTTCTATATGTGGAATTGACTTGCTAGGTAACATCCAATAAAATCCTTATTTATTTTCAAAGGTGATGTTTACACATGTATGTATAGATATATATAATATAGATATGTATATTTCCAGAATACGTTTTTCTGCTTAATCTATATATCTAGTCAATCTAGTATATGACAACTTCACTATCAACATATCTAATTTTTGATGACCAATAGTCACGTTGTTTTGCCAATTTAAAGACAGTTTATTATTTTATACTTATCAATGAATACTTGTTTCTGATTCATGTCAAGTAAGCTCATGCTTAAAAAATGTATATGAAGTTGAAAACAACTTAGGAAAGTAAAATACCCTAAAAAATCCATTTAAAGTGTTTATCTTAATTAGTAAAAAGAGAAAGGTGGCTTTTAAAATTAAAATTAAAGTTTTATTTGTTGCCTCAGTTCTTGAGAAATATGTCATATGTGATATAGCCCATTGGGTTGTATATTGTGTATTATCTTGTGCTAAGTCACAACAGATGATTAAGCTCTTTAAAAATTAGAATAAGAAGATTAATTAAGAAAAACTTATTCTAAAATTTTCTAATTAGCAACTTATTGGTTGTTACAGTACATATAGATAAAATATATTTTACAGTACATATAGATAAAATATATTTTAAAAGAATGGATGGTATATCGATTTGCTTTAAAAATATTAGAAAAATCTTAATAGGCTTTGCCTGCAAGCAGTGAAATTGTATTACAGACTTCTCAAGTATCAGCAGTTTTTTTGTTTGTTGCTGTTTTTTGTTTGTTTTGTTTTGGTTTTTTTTTTTTTTTGAGGAAGTGTCTCCATAGGTCACCCATTGCCCAGACTGGAGTGCAGTGATGTGATCACAGCTCAGTGTAGCCTCAAATTCCTGGACTTAAGTGATCCTCCCACCTCAGCTTCCCAAGCAGCTGGGACCACAGGTGTGCACCACTGCACCTGGCTAATTTTTAAAAATTTTTTGTAGAGTTGGGATCTCACCATGTTTCCCAGGCTGGTCTCAATTTCTTGGGTTAAAGCAATTCTCCCACTTTTGCCTCCCAAAGTGCTGGGATTACAGGAGTGAGTCACCAGACTCAACCATAGCAGTTCTTTTTAAGAAGGTATGTGACAACTGGTAAAGTGGGCAACTTGCAAGAAGTCGATAATAGGAAATATAATACAGTTGGTCGTGAAAACTGGTACTGCTTTTTATACTACAGAAACAATATTTATGTATGCATGTCTGTGTGTGTATGTACATGTGTATATATATATATATATATATATATACACATACTAATTTTTATCATTAATATGAGTCAGTTCCTTATTAGGTCAGTTGCTTCTCTTTGTAGAATATATCTTTTTAAAAAATTTAACCAATTAGCTGCTTCTTTTAGAAGTTACCCACTGGAATTCATAAAAGAGATGAGAGAGAGAGAGAGAAAGAGATGACTATTAGCCAAGTACTAGAAATTACTAGGACAAATGCATGGATAAAATAGAGCTCCTGCTTTCATGGAGCTTTACAATCAGCTGGTATATAAATTATATAAGGTATATAGAAATGATATAAATTATGTCAATGATAAACATCTGAAAAATAAAGAAAGATAAGTGTTTACAGCACAATGGTGTGGAGGTGATTGTGCTGGTATGCTGGTATTCTGGGTAATCACAGAAGCTTTTTCTTAAGAAGATACTTAAGTAGAAATTTGAAAGGAATGAGGAAGTAAGGCAAGCATGTATCTGGCAGCTAGTCGTTCAGGTGGAGAAGGGACCGTCAAGAAGCCTGTGAGCTAGCTTGATGTGGTTGAGAATTACAAGGAGTTTAGTGCTGTCAGCAGTAAAACATATTGAGGCTACAGAAGATGAAGTAGGAAAGGCATTTAGAGTCAGCTTTTGTGGAAATTTTAGGGCCATGTAAAGACATTGGATTTAACCTAGGTAAGCAGACAGGGTATTTAAAGATTTCAGCTGAGAATCTCTGGCTGATATGCAGAGAAGACAGAAAATACTAGGAGGTCTTTCCTAGATAGTGAGTTGAAATTAAATAATAGGTATGCAGGTGAGAAAAAAAGTAGTGAGTTTCCAAATAATTTATACAGCTTGCTGATTACTTGAATCTGATGTTCAAAAGAAAATTTTCTCTTGCTTTCTCCCCCTTTTAATCCCCTCTCTATCATCCTGCTTCCTTTCTTTCCTTTCTTCTTTCCTTCCTGACACCATTTCCATAATGTCAACTTTTTCATTCCTAGCAACTCATCAAAGACTCTTAAACTAGCCAAGGTTCAAAGTGCAAAAGATAATGCTACCTATAGTATATGAAAAGAACAAAAGGAAATGGTATTATCAGCATGTTGTTTTATAAGTTCCTTTCTCTACATTATCCTATTCCATTTGATGCTGATGAATATCTTTGCTATGTACATGTGTACATGTGTGAAATTATTCACTTAATCTAGCAGTACAGAGTATGCAGAACACTTAGAAGAGAGGTAAATTTATGAAAAAAAACACTCTGATACTTCAAAGACTGAACTGTTATAATAGATTCAGTGACAGTCTCAATTTCTATTAATCCTCACACAATATCATAATAGCTATGTTGAAAATAATGTATCATTTAAATGAACAAAAACCTAGAATGATTCAAAAACAACTAAGTCAAGATACCTATCACTCTCAAACTTTGACTCTGAGATAGATGACTGAGTATCTATCTTAGAGTGAAAGTTTAAAACATAAGCACAAATGTTTTATGACTCACATTACAATAAACACAAACACATGTGCAAGCCAAACATACCTTCTTCTTGGGCTCATAATTTCATTTATAATGGGGTCTGGAGTTTGGCAGCCAAGTTCCTACTTTTTCAGTAGTTTTTACTATAGTGATTTCACATTGGGCTTAGAGCCAAAGGTTGCTTTGACAGATTTACACAAGGGAGTATTGCTGTGGTTCTCCTGTTATTTTTTGTTTTATCACCTGCTTATTGACGACAACTTAGAATCACTAAATATGGCAGTACAACATGTGAGTGATAAAATTATTTATTAATAATCAAAAGACTTTACGAAACATATGCATTCTCTGAATACTTCTAACAATAACAGTTATTCTATCCTTAAGTATAACAACGTTTGAAGATCTTTTAAATGTACTTGTACAAGTTTTAAATGAAAAAAAGTCTCTGAAATTGCATAACTCTTAACCTCTAAAATCTTTCTGAAATCTCCACACTTGCCTCCATTTCTATTGCGATGCACCTCACCTGAGCCTGCACCATTGCCATAAACTAACAGCTAGCTGTGCTAGCTGTGCTTTCTGGTTTCTTTGTTTTTTTTTGTTTTTTTTTTTTTTGAGACAGAGTCTCACTCTGTCACCCAGGCTGGAGTTCAGCAGCGTGATCTCAGCTCACTGCGACTTCCACCTCCTGGGTTCAAGCGATTCTCCTGCCTCAGCCTCCTGAGTAGCTGGGATTACAAGCACGCATCAGCACGCCCAGCTAATTTTTGTATTCTTAGTAGAGACAGGGGTCTCACCATGTTGGTCAGGCTAGTCTCAAACTCCTGGCCTGGTGAACCGCCCACCTCGGACTCCCAAAGTGCTGGGATTACAGGCTTGAGCCACCTAGCCTGGTTTGTTTGTTTTGACCCCCACAGCACCACCTGACACCTCACTCCCACTCCCTTACTCCCCTCTCCCGGTTTCTATTTTTTCTTCAGAAGACACAGTAATCTTTTAATCAGATTAGGGCACTACTAGCTTCATATTCTAAATGAATACCCAGGGTTCAAATCCAATTTTCTTAACCTAGTGTGTGCAATATTATTTGAGAGCCCCTCTCTTTCCCTCTCCAACTTATTTCTTTTTCTTTTTGCTTATTAGAGTTCCAGCTAGATATCTATAGATGCTTTTTGTTGCCCGGATGCCAAACTGTTTGTTCCTTCTCTCAAGTCAATGCACCAGGTGCTACTTCAGTCTGAATGCTTATCATCCAGATATTCCCACCTGTTTTTCTAATTCTAAAGTGTCAGCTGCCACCTCCTCAGGGAAAGCTTTGATTATCCAATCATAAATTATAACCCCTATCCAGTCATGTCATATCAAAGCAACTTTTTCACAGTTACCTGCTATGCTCATGTTGATTTATTAATTTTACTATCTATAACCAGAACAAAACTTTATGAAAGTAATACATTTGCTAGATTTCAAATTTCCTTTTGCTTTTGTTTCTCCATTACTAAAACTGCAGTTTTAAGAATGGTATCTGGTATTTAATGGGTGAAGAGTACAGGCCAGTTACGTTGTGCTTCTTTGATCATTTCATAAGGTTAGATTTGGGACATGCATATTTGGTAGGAATAACACAGAAGTGATATTTTGCTTTTTTAAATGTATATTCAGATGGTCACATGAGATTAATTTGTTTTTTTTTGTTGTTGTTGTTAATGATATGAACTTCTATCACCTCATTAATGTGGAATCTACAAGATTTCTCCATTGTAAAGCTACCACATTTCCCTATGTATTTAAAAAGTTTCTTACAGGAGTATACTTTGAGATTATCTCCATATCCTATTACTCCTCAAATTTTTTACCCCAAAATTTTAGCATCCATTTATCATTTCTATTTTTATGATTACAAAATTGTTATCTAGCTAAATTATCCCACTAAATTTATTCATTTTGTTAAGGTAGGATGAGCCATTTTTCCTTATCATATTTTTTCTTTTGTCATCCAATATCTTTATCATCCAATATCTTCTGGAGAAATAGTTCTTAGGATTCTTCAAGTATTTATGTACTAGTGTGGCATCCATCCATAACTTTGATAGTTGCAAAATGATGGTTCCTAATTTAATAACTTCTTTTAAGTGTATTTGGTGAAATTCTAATGTAAAATTTTCCTTCTTTTCTGTTTATTTATAATAATGCAGGCTTTTGGATTCTTTCTAAAGAGATGCTTTGTCTTTTAATGTTATTTATTTTGTTGCTCACATTGTTTCAGATTTTGATGGTAGATCTCCTTCAAGCTGGCCTTTGTGTTCTACTGACATTTTTCAATCATTGCTTGAGTACTTCCTTATTTTCAGGTTTCTGCCAGAAAAGTGAGAGCTTTATTTGGGTCCCATCTGTGCTCCTTCCTGTTTGGGTGCCATTCCCTTTAGGAACTCTCCAGTGAACAAGCCGGGGAGTTGATGTACATATTTATATATGTGCATGTATATAGATGTGTATACACATATCCTTCTGCATGTGTACAGATATACATATATTTATATGCATAAATGCATATTATATATGTGTTTATCTCTCCATATCTTAAAATCATAAGGTGATTTCAAGCAGAGTTTTTAAATTCCATTTAAATATGACAGTTTATTCTTTTTTCTCTTTCCAAATTTTTGTCAGCATAAAAAATGAATATGAATCTCTAAGAAAAAAGGTTTTCTTTGGGAATAATATACAAGAAATAGGATTGTTATTTGGGATATACATACAGAGCAAGTGGCCTCCAATGTGTCTGGAGAATAAAAGAAAAAATTAGGTTTTACTGAGGAAAGAGGAGTGGCTTTGAAAGAAAGTTGCCAAAAAAGTTTATTGGCACTGGCTGCATCTTACAAGATTGGACGAGCTCTGATTGGTGCCTGTCAGTAGGTAGAACTTGTTCTAGGTAGAATTTGTAATCTTGGAATTAGGATTAGGCCCTTGCAGTTTTGGACTAGGCTTGAAAGACAGTGTGTCAGGCAAATGTTCTTGTATAAGTAGCTAGCTGTCCTGCTGCTACTATCTGTCCTTGTGTGACTCATGTAGTAAGCTGTGATTTGAAAAAAAAAAAAATTATTTTGATAGTTTTTGTTACCAGGCAAATCATATATTAGAGTATCTCTTTATAGCATTTCCAGGCTCCATTTTGCCATGTTATCTGGATGACTTTCACATTTGTAATCCATTTTCTGACAGTGGAAACTTTACATCTGTCATTCACAACACATTTATTAATGTGCTAAGGTCTAAAATGCACAAAAATTAGTTCAGAATTGTCGATCTATGCCTTAGCATAAAAGAAGACTTCTAACTACGGCTCAATATTTGTGTAAAGATTATTTGTTCTCTATCTATCCTTGATCCATAGCTTCCAAAAACTGTGTTCATGAGTTAACTGATACAGTTCTTTCTGTTCCTCTTCAATGTGGTTATGTTTTTACATTGAAATATTGTAATTCATTTGTTTTATTTTGTAGTCCATTTTAGTTCCCCTGTCACTTGTGGATTTTATTTAGTTTTATTAGTCAATCTGTTGTAGTTTCCCTAGTTATCCACTTATTTGAAGGAGGTTCTTCTCATAGTAGATATTAATGAATGGTTCATAGATGTAAAATATCCTAATCTCTTGGTATT
Organism: Symphalangus syndactylus; assembly: GCF_028878055.3. NCBI lineage: Eukaryota > Metazoa > Chordata > Mammalia > Primates > Hylobatidae > Symphalangus > Symphalangus syndactylus. The sequence goes on along the minus strand of NC_072426.2, from coordinate 106,078,996 downwards.
TAAAACTATATCTGTAGTCTCGATGAAGGAAGGACAGTTTTACTGGCTATAATACCTAGGTTAAAATGTTCTTGTCAGCCAGGCGCAGTGGCTCATGCCTTTTAATCCCAGCACTTTGGGAGGCCAAGGCAGGTGGATCACAAGGTCAGGAGTTCAAGACCAGCCTGGCCAATATGGTGAAACCCTGTCTCTACTAAAAATACAAAAATTAGCCGTGTGTGGTGGCGTGCCCCTGTAGTCCCAGCTACCCGGGAGGCTGATGCAGGAGAATCACTTGAACCTGGGAGGCAGAGATTGCAGTGAGCCAAGATTGCACCATTGCACCCTAGCCTGGGTGACAGAGTGAGATTCATCTCAAAAAAAAAAAAAAAAAGTTCTTGCTGTAGCTCTGCTTTATTTTCTTTATGTGTTGTTTTTGAGAATCCTGATGCCAACCTAATTCTAATACATGTGTAAATCATTTGATTTTTCTTCCTGGAGGCAATGTGTATTTATTCTTTCTTAATAATTAATTGTTTTCTTAGAATATATCATGGGGTTGATCATTGTAAGTCAATTTTTACTAGTTCCCTTTTGAACAAATAGGTATACATTTGAATCTGTACATACATATAGGTAGATTCAAATATTATATGTTCATAAAGTGTTATGGTTTTATTTTATTCTTCAGAAAGTGCAATGATATATAAATAACTTTGTCTTTCATTTCAATCAATTACTCTCTATCTCTTTTTATTGCTGTATTATATTCTCATTGTCTCTTGATTGTTTTCCTCATTTCCTTCCATTTCTCTCATTATATTTTTAATCACATCTATTATTCCTCTAGCAGATTTTCCTTTAGTCTTTATGACTGTTATTAGTTTTTTTAATATTTCCTTTTGTTTCTTTTTCCTTCTTTTTCATTTTTTTAATTTCTAATTTGTTTCTCTAATTTTATTTATCCATTTTTGTCCATTCTGCTTTTACGTTTTAAATATTTAATTTAGACTTTTTGAGTTTTTTTTTTTTAATCTCAAATACTTGTTTCAGGTAATTTAAGTTTGAAGAGTTATTACAACTTACTTTTCCTTTAGCATCTTTTTCTCAGGGTAGGTAAGGATTCAAGGAAGTTTTATCAGCTGTACTAGGTGGTTATCATTTTCACTCTTCTTTTTATAATCATTTTGTACTTATGCCAACTACATTTCTGAGAACATGGCTGGTGATTGGATGTTAAATACAAGATTTCAAATTCAAAAATACTCTCTTTTTCAGTGAAGAAAGTATGATTCATTTACTGAATATCTTTTTGGGGAAAGGCATCAATTCTTTGATATGTTTTATCATAAGGGTTTTAAAATCTCCCCTCTGGCTCTTTTGTTTTCATCACACAGTTTCCAATGTTTGCTTTTTCATTTCCTTTAACCTTCTCCTCCACTGGAAGCATTACCTTTCCAAAGCTACCACCTTGTGTCCGGTTCCATTGTTAACTGTTTTCCTTGTAGTTCATTCCCTGATGTACCAGTATACCTTCTCTGTAGGTTTGCATTTTGCATGAGTGTTGTTAGCTGTGGTCTTCAATTAATTTTAGGATTTCAGCTAATTCCCTTGTTCTCCTTTATGCATAATATTTTGTTTGTTTTTATTTTGTTTTACAAAATGCATTCTCTGAGAAGTTTTAGGGTAGGGGAATGAAATAGAATATTTTTCACTGAAATTTGTTACTCCTGTTTCTACTTCCAAGTAATTATAATTCTGGATGTTTTCTTTTTTGTTTTGCTCAGGGAATGAATTTATTTATTCATTTATTTACCTACTTATTTATTTTTATTTTATAGTTTTTCTTGGTATTTGCTGTATGTTTTTAAAATATAGTATGTTATATGATATATATACAATATATGACTATCACTAATATTTTAGATCAATGTTGTATAACACATATGTATATTTGTATGTATAAATGTGTATGTACTCATATATGCAAGATGTGTATTTATCTAGGCTTCTTATTAAGTGTGCTATTTTAATAAAAGGCTTTGAATTATTGTATACTTAAACACACTATAATTTTTCATAGAGATCATTCTTCATTATAATTATTTTTCAAAAAGATCTTAGCATTTTCCAGGTTATTTTCAGGATAAATTTAGAATAATTTTACCAGTTCAATTTTTTTTTACCAGTTCAATTTTTATAAAATTAAAACAAAAATTAATTTTTAAAATAAAATGTATATCATTTTGATATTGAATATTTTATTTGCAGGATATATTTTAGTCCTTATTTTAAATTGCTTATATATGCAAGATTCTATGTAAATAGCCAACTAATTTTCTCTGATTGCATAATTACATAGATCATTTCTAAACATTATATTTTTTTCCAAATGTTTGTTGCTTGTATAATTTTTGTTTCTTGCTCATGTCTTCCAGAACCTTTCACTTCATAGTACATAGTATATATAGTAAATAGTTTATATTCCATTATTCTTATATCTAATGTCTGAATTTAATGCTGATCTGATTCTGATTATCTGCTTTCTTCTGGAGAATCTCTATAATCATTTATTGTTCTGAAAATGTTGACTATGAGCCAATGCTCATGGTATTTTTCTTCAGTAATTATTTAAGGACTAAATAGAAGCTATGCTCCTCAGAGAGGATTTGCATTTGCTTTTTCAAATCATTGGAGAAATTATTTATATCAGACTACTACAGTTTAATGCCACACTTTAAACGACAGTGGTCGTGTGAATATTCTGTTTAATTTTACATGATGCTTAAATTGTGCTTTTGAATATTCAAGGTATGTGTGTGTGCGCATGTGTATGTGTGTATGTGTGTGTGTTTACATTAGCCACAAATTAAAGACAGATAAATTTTCTTGCTGACCACTTCTGTACAATAGGATTATATTTTGCTGTTCACCTTTTTCCTGAGGGTGTTCTCATTTAAAGTCAGATTAATGGAACAAGTGTTTAATTAGATTTCTTGTCATTGGAGAAGGACCTTAAACTTTAACTCCCATGTCTACACCTATCTAGTCATCTAAAAAATAGTTCAAGTTAACCAGTTTTTCCTGGTTGCCCTAAGTGTAAAGATGTTTAGGGTACTTGTTTACTTAAAAGAATCCCTACTTTCACTTGATTTGGGCTCTGGGATTCTATATTCCTATGTGAGTGATTAACTTAAATAATTTTATTACTTACTTCCAATTTTTAGCGTACTTTTTCCTCAATGTGAAAAAATGTAAATCAGTTGACTATAATGCTAGATATAGAATCCCAGCATCCCTTAAAGTGATTATAGTCGACTATAATGCTAGATATAGAGTGCCAGCATCCCTTAAGTGATTATAGTCGGCTATAATGCTAGATGTAGAATCCCAGCATCCCTTAAAGTGATTTTGTGAATCTGGTAATTAGTAATTTTAATAAGTAATATTTTTTGTTGGACTGCATATAAATTTTCCTTTTATTTATTTTTTAATATGTCTTAGACTTCTATGTAGAAACAGTGCTTGCAAATGGACAAAGTGTATGGCTATTCCTAATTTTGGATAATACATTCTCAAAATCTAGTAAGCATTTAACTGTGGTTTATTGGGTTTCAGAATTTATTTTTCCACTTGTTTGTTTACTACTTAATGCAAGATAAAACACGTTCATCCTATATGCATTGATACCTTTATTTTACAATGGAAATAGAATATACAGGAATTTTAAGAGTTTAATGTGTTTCTATTATAAATAAACTCATCTATGTAGCAATTAGATATTTATACAATCCGGCTTCTTTTCTCTCTGGGAGGAGAGGTAGTCAATGGGAGCCTACATAAAAACAAATACCATGTTGAACAACTAGTTCAGGATTTGTTTCATTTTAGATAGCCAAATATGTTGCTGTTGTTGTTTATTTTAAAGTTGGCTCTATAGTTATTATTACAAATAGGTTTATATTATAAATAACTTTTGTGTTTTACAATGAGTTCTCTTGTCTTTGTTTTCTTCATTGGAACTTCAGTGGGAAAGTGTTAAAGACTAAATCGTATACCCATTGCTAAGTTATATTAGAGTTTGCAATTATATATTTCAGTAGTTGGCAAAGTTATCACTCTTCTATTTGTTTCTCCGTTGAATATGATATGTTTTACAGCAGAAATTATTACAAAAGGGCCCAGGAAACAACTTAGAAATCTTTCCAGTTTTCTTTTCTTTAATCTTACACTGTCTTGCTTAGTTCCCTAGCTTTTCTCTTTCAATTTTTTCCTGCCCTAAGTTTCAAAACATTTATTGTATTCTAATATTTGAAGCGTGGGGAGTATTTTTTTAAATATCATCAAAATAAGCACACTTTATCATTTAGATATTTCCAAGGATGAGGGATGAGAATAAACTCAGAAGACACTTACCTGAATAAGTGTTGTATTAAAGCCAGTTTGAATGTTCTGTTGCCCTTCCACACAAGGTGCATTAGTCACAGACCTCTGATGAATCAGAGTCCCATTTGATCTGCAAGATATTAGCAAAGGCACAGGGTAAGAGTGCATTTGAACAAACATGTAGTTGTCAAGCGTCCATTCTGGTGATTACAACAGATTGACATGAGGTTCGTTGAGATTCTGTTCTGCTTGCCTTTTGTAAATGTAAAATACTCTGGGTTGTAGCAAATGTCTATTGCATAAATAAACTGATAGATGAGGGCAGGAGGTTATTGACAGATGAGTATAGTTATTCCGTGGCCTCTTAGAAGTAACTATTGTATTATAAAGATGATGCTTGGAGTAGTCCAGTCATGTTTATTTCAAAGGTGATATATTTATGGTCAAAACTACTTTAACTGAGATCATGGAAAGAATAATAATCAAAATTACTTAAGCATCATAATAAGTTAAAGTATCATTATTGGAGCTATTGCTATCTGTACACCTGGAATCTTCTAACATAATTAGATGATCCTTGTACTCAAATATGAACTTATCCTATAGATGGGAAAATGTTATATGTTTACCTTGCCCAAAATTTCTTATTGGAAATTATCTTCTATTTTTTCTTCCTTCTCCTTTGTCTTTATCTTAAACCATTATAAACAATCAAAACTAAACAAAAAAGTCAAAACTCACCTTTCAGCAATGCATTATCTATATACTGGTTTTACGGGTGTAGTTGTTATTGTTTTTATCATTAGCTTCCATAGGCCCCATACGACTCAAATCCCTGAGATACAGGAACTTCACCCCAAACCACTTTCCCTTTCTTTTCTCATGGCACCATATTTTATTCTTATTACTTCAATTCATTTGGCATACTCACTACCACATATATGTATTTTTTGATGAAAGAGTGGACTTTATTCATTATTTATTCTAAGAAACATTTATGAAATGCCTAGTATGTTTCAGGTATTTAATTTAATCTAATACAAGTTAGATGTAGAGTTAGATATAGGAAAGCTAAAATGCATCCACTTATAAAACACTGAACAATGAACACTTTCCCTAGAAGAGAGAAGCAAATTGTCTCTTCCCTTTAGCTCAACTGGACTCAGTTGAGTAAGTCCATTTTATATTTCTTCCATGTTGCTATTTGTACTATCAAAGCCAGACATTGGTTTCTTACCCAAACCCTCTTTAGAGGCCAGTTACCCATATTCCCTGGTGAAGGGGTTGACCAAGTAGTACTGGATTTTTGTAGATTATCTTATTATACTAATCACAAATGATTGTTACATTGCTAAGATATACCACCAAGGAAGGACCAAATATGAAACACATTATTTCTCCTGTAAATTTGGTTTGAATGTGGAAACTAAGTCCATTCAATTACACTGGGGATTTGAGCTTTAATATTAGCGAGGCTGTGTTGGCTTGTATTAGTTCATATGCAATCCAAAATGACAGCCTTCAAGAGACAGAAAAGAAATATTGAAAGATTAATCACATGAATCATAAGAAAAATGGAGATGGAAACAGTGATTATATGAACATATTCTAGTTTTTGTGAAATCTAATTCTTTATCTTTTTATATGAGAAACTTTAGCACATTTCTATTTCAAGCAGTTCAAAATTCACTCAGTAAACCTTGTCACGGCTATACTTACTAATACTTCATCTTGTATTTTCTGTTTACATTCTTTACCACTTAAAAAGATAATTATTATTTTTTTAATTTTCTTCGCACAGTTGTTTCAGTGTTGTTGATTTAAATGAAATGTGTTTACTTTTTTCCCTTTAAATGTGAGTTTCACAAGAACAAGATTCTCTCATTTACTATTTACTTTTTAATTATATCACTATAGAATAGCATTCCTTACACACATGTGCATGCACACACATGCACACATACACACATATAATAAAGGATTGGCCAAACATGAGTGTTTTAAAGAGCAAATGAGAAAGCTTTCCTTTAGGGCTGCTGCTTGCAAATATGTTGCCATATCTAAGAATTTGTTTGAAAGCACTATTTTAAATTTAATCTGTTACCTTGCTAAGAAGGAAGTATTTTTACTCTTAACCATATGCCTAAAACACATCAAAAGATGCAGCCTCATAGAAAAGAAACATCTATTTTCACCCAAAGATATTAAAAATATGTTAAGCCATATGTGAAGAGAACAGTTTGTGGTTAACTATATATTTTTCTTGCTGATGATAGTATGCATCCTCCTAGGTCATGACTCCTTTTGCAAGAGACATTTAAATTGAGATTACAGAATCACAAATGTGCAGGTAGTACTTAGTGAGAGAAAAACTGACTGATGCTTTTCATATTTCTCTCTAAGGAGGCATCCCCACAATGGAACAGGACAAGCATATAATAGAATAGCACATCAGGTGAGTCACTAGCTTGAATGCTATTTTGCATTCTGAAATCTCATTTTGACTTGACTGTCCTTGCAATTTGTTAGATGAACTATAATAACGCCCCAAAATGGCATATGTCACCTTTGATGCATGCTGCATTTTACATAATATAGAAATAACTTATGATCCTACAGGGTAATAGATAGCTCAGCAGAAGAAATTATGATATGCATGAAGCTCCTGAAATGAAGTTGTCTATCCTCCTGTTAGGAAGTGTTGAGTCAGACATCCACTTCTCAAATAGTACTCAGGGAAATGTCAAACGGCACAATGTTAAATTAACAGTTTTGTATTAACTAAAACTAACTGAGAAACCAAAGTGGAAATAACAAATTTTGGTTTCAAGTAATTTTGTGAAAGAATGAAAATAATCACCTTTGTGAGGTGCAGTTTTGTATTTTAGTATCCAAAAGAGAAAGATGTATGATTTTCAATATTTCATTATTGAAAAAATAAACAGCTAAATGTAAACCAGAATTTTAAAGAAAATATGTATAGACCTTAAAAATAAATGGTAAGATATTAAGATGACTTGCCATGATGTAAAATTTGAAAAGTATGTATTTTATTTTTTCTGTAGTTTTTTTTCAAAAACACCAAGGTTTTTTTTTTTTTTTTTTTTTTTTTTTTGAGACAGAGTCTCGCTCTGTCGCCCAGGCTGGAGTGCAGTGGCGCGGTCTCGGCTCACTGCAAGCTCTGCCTCCCGGGTTTACGCCATTCTCCTGCCTCAGCCTCTCCGAGTAGCTGGGACTACAGGCGCCCGCCACCACGCCTGGCTACTTTTTTTTTGTATTTTTAGTAGAGATGGTTTCACCGGGGTCTCGATCTCCTGACCTCGTGATCCGCCCTCCTCGGCCTCCCAAAGTGCTGGGATTACAAGCGTGAGCCACCGCGCCCGGCCCATCAACGTTTTAAAACATGGATTTTTCAGTACAAAGATAAATATATATTTACCCCAACCTCATGATTGAGAACAAAATGACCGTGATAATAATCTGTAAATTAGAATCATAGAAATATGATCCTTTATTCCTTTTAATAACTATCAAGTTTCCACAGTTTTTAAGACAATTATCCTCAAAATTTAATTTCTGAAAATGTTAGTAAGACTGAATACTTGATATAAATGCAAATATCTGCACTCTTATTCCAGAGGTCAGTATATTTTTTCCTAGAGGGTTCATGTAAAATCCATTTACCTTTTTTATTTCTAGATTTCATAGTGAATTTCTATAATTTTATGTTTACTCAGCATCCACTTTGAATGTAAGTTAGACTTTCTCGTGGCAGAAGCAAGGCTTGCCTCCTCTCTTTGTATCACCTGAATAACATGCCTAAGATATTTTCTGGTCAAGGAACCCCTAGAGAATAACTATCTTGGTAAGAATAAACTACACAGTTCACACAGGGTCTGCCATTATCAACAACTTTTCTGTGAGAGGCATATCTGGTTAGGGGTTGGGATGAGACACTTAGGCATTAGATTGTCCACCACATCCATGACCAAATTCCTGAAGTCCAGTCAGGGGAGGGATATAATATATAGTTACTCTTATGAGAGAGACCTCAACTCTAAAAGTAATAATAATAATAATAATAACCTTTTATATTACTGCAAAAGTATAATAGCCTCAGGAGATCTCATCTGCAAAAGTCAGAGATGAGATTCACCAGAAATGCTGTAGGATATTTCTTAGCAAGAGCTTTAGAACCTCAAGGATATCTTAGAATTTTCTAGAAACCACTCAGCTCTGGAAATGAATTTAGAAATAATTTTGCTGCAGTACTTACCATGTAATATAACAAATGAACAGTGACAATTCTCATGTTTTAATTGTCAAACAGAATAATTAATTTTAGAACTTGATAGGCCTTTTGAAATAACTCAGAAAAAAAAAGAAAAGAATGAAATCCTGTGTGATAGATGGGACTCCATAAAGTGACCCAGAGAGAGAAGAAATTGGCAAAGATATAGAAAACCTATTTAGCACCATAATAGCTAAAAAATGTCCAAGTCCTGCAAAAGATATAGACATCCAGATACAGGAAGCTCTAAGATCACCAAAATGGTACAACTCAAAATGTCTTCTCCAAGGCACATCATGGTCAAACTGCCAAAAGTCAAAAATCACAGATAATTCAGTTTAAGAATGGGAAAAGGATTGGAATAGACATTTCTCAAAAAAAAAAGAAAGACATACAAATTACAAATGGGTATCTTAAAAAATGCTCAACATCCCTAATCATCAGGGAAATGAAAATCAAAACCACAATGTAATATCCTCTTAACAAGTTAGTGTGGTTATTACCAGAAAGACAAAAGATAGCAAATGCTGGTGAGGATGTACAGAAAAAGGAAATCTTATATACTGCTGGTGGGAATATAAATTTAGTACAACCATTATGAAAAACTATATGAAGGTTTCTCAAAAAACTAAAAACTATCATACAATTCAGCAATTCCTCTAGTGGTAATTTATTCAAAGGAAAGTAAATCAATATATTAAAGAAATACCCGTACCACCATGTTTATTGAAGTGCTATTCATTCACAATAGCCAAAATGTGGAATTAACCTATTTCTCAATCACTAGATGTATGGATAAGAAAATGCATGTGTGTGTATATATATATGTATATATATGTGTATATATGTATGTGTTTATGTGTATATATATGTATATGTGTATATATGTGTATATATGTATATGTGTATATATGTGTGTGTATATATATATATACACACACACACATACATTTTCTTATCCATACATCTAGTGATTGAGAAATAAGTTAATTCCACATTTTGGCTATTGTGAATGAATAGCACTTCAATAAACATGTATATATATGTATATATACACACACACACACACACATACACACACACACACACACACACACAATAAATATAATGCTTTCCAGCCATAAAAACACTAAATTCCTATCATTTGCAACATGAATGGCACTGAAGGTCATGATGTTAATTGAAATAAGCAAGGCATAGAAAGACAGGTATTATATGTGGGAGTTAAAAACATTGATACGATGGAGGTAGAAAAGAGAGTGATATTAATAGTTACCAGACAGTGGGAAGAGTCAGCAGAGGCTGGGGTGAAGGGAGGTTGATTATTGAGTACAAACATCCAGTTAAATATGAGGAATAAATTCTAGTATCCAACAGCCTAGTAGAGTAACTATAGTTAACAACAATATGTTTTATATTTCATAATAGCTAGAAGAGAAGTTTTGATATGTTTCCAATGCCAAGATGTCAAAGGATTATTTGATCATTACACATTGTATATATGCAATCAAATATCATAAGATCCCCATAAATATGTACAATTATTATGTATCAATAAAAAGCTTTCAAAGGGAGATTTGTTGAGGTGTGTTTATTCTCAAGTCCAATATAAAAGAAACTCCACTTCCAGAATTATTCTAGACATAAAAGGAATAATTGAGAAGGCTATAACATATTCTGGTATTAAAGAAGAGAGGTAAAGAGGAAGTCAGATCCCAGGCATGAGGTTGAAGCATTGGACCCACCACTGTTGATTTTGAAGACAGAGGAGCCATGTGCCAAGAAACGTTTGAGTGTTTAGAGCTGAGAGAAGGCCCTGGTCACAAACAAAGAAATGAATTTTTCAGTCTATAATCCCAAGGAACTGAATCTGACCAACAACCTGAATGAACTTGAAAAGAGATTCTTTTTCAGCCCCTCAGATAAGGCCTGAGGCACTGACAGTTTGATTCAGGCCTTGTGTGATCCTAAGGGGAGAATCCAATAACTCCTCTCAGACTTCTGACCTATCGAACTGCAAGCTAATAAATAAATATTGTTTTAAACCTCAAAGTCAGTGGTAATTTTTTTACTGTAACTTAAAATTTAATATGCTCTTATGACTACTCTGGGGCCTACTGAAGGCTATAGTCTGTATCACTGGACATCTGAAAACTAAACAACTTCTATTGTGAGGTAGTTATGAAAAACAACTTTTTTTTTTTCCTTGATCTTTGAATACAATAAATGTTAAAATGCGGTCAGGATCTGGACTGCCATCTTAAAACCGCAACTAGAAAAATGAACACAGAATGATTACAATGTCCAAGATTTGGAGGATGTATTTAAAGAAGCAGAATATCTCCTTGTTAAGTTCATCTGATAGCGCCTGCAGCAGCAATCACTAAAGGAACCACCAACAATGGCACTAACAGTTTACCTACTAGCTCAGTTTCACTCAACCCAAAGTAAAGGATTTTACTTCCCAGATTGAAAGAAGTAAAACGTTTGAATGCAGAGTACTACATTCAAAACTTTCACTTCTTCCCTATTTATAAATACCATAAATGTTTTATTTCTTCCTTGATAGTAATAATCCAAATTAAAAGACTAGCAACCCACCTTTCCCGTTCTCCAAAAAGGGGAATAAAGAAGCATTGAAATGTTTTATAATTCTATTTATATTTTGTATATCAAATGAATGTATATAGCATAATAAATTATAGTAATTTTATTACAACTTTCATTTAATTTATAGGATCTATATGAACTAAACGGATATAGCTGTTTATTTGACAGTACAGAATGTAAAATAATAAACTATAAATGGTTAAAAGTCACAACAAAAACAACTAGCTTGACTTCCTCTATTAATCAGACAACAACAGCTAAACCAAAAAGATGTGCCCTTTCCAATTTAGGCAAGATGTTCTCTAGACAGTGAGAGTGACTTTGAAGCATAAAAAGTAGTTAACCTTCCTGGCATGATGCTGTAAAAGGTGTCTGCTTATATCTATCTGCTTCCAGAATCATTTGGATCAAAGAAAGGTGGCACTGGTCTGGTTTTCTCTTGTGATTCAGACTTCCATTTCAAGAGAAGTGGCAATGTGTTGCTTATTTTCAATCAATTAATCGTTTTTCCTGTTACCATAGAGTTGTGATCTTATTGTACTGTGAGGAAAGAAGCTTGAACAGTAGTTTTGGGACGATGCATCTTTTTAGGTCAAAGCAGTTACAGTCACATCTCTTCACTTTAGTAACACTTCCAGATTCTTCTTATTTTCTTTCATCATTAAAATGACAGCACTTCAAACATATTAGAAAATGTTTGTTGTAGGATTATATGTTAAATGTGGAACTAATAGGGCAGAGAAGGAGACATTGGTTGATTAACTGACCAAGGGCAAAAATAAAATTTAAGCACATTTGAGAACAATAGATAAAATGCAATACTACGTTTTTTTACTGATAATTTAGTACAGTATTAATATTAAATAGAACGGTGTGACGTCTGCAACAGACTGTATTCTCAGTAATAACATATATTAAACAAACAGATACTTAACAATTGGCATGGCTCAGATAAGGGAGAAACTAATTGCAAAAACTTGAAAATGTAGCTAAAATATTGTCTTAAATCGACTTCTTATTGATTGTCAAATGAGGTCCCTTCACCAAGTTTGTCTCAGAATGGAATAATTTGTTATATTCTTGCTTATGGGAACACTTTTAAAAAGTAGTAGCAGGAGAAAGCACTCTTGACATAAATGTTAGAGAGCAGTATGGAGAGAACAGAACACCAAAGAGAGAATATATGCTCTTATCAGCTGAAGTTTATGCGAACGGTGTTTGATTTGATATTTTATTTAAATCTAGCATGACCTTTTAGCCACATTAGCAGTGACATACTATAAAGATACAGAATTGTATACAGTAGTGATATGGTGATCAAGGCAGACCCAAAGACTAGGTTGCAGAGGTGGAATATACGTCTGTTACAGTTCATAGCTAGCTAGCCATGAGCAGGGCAGGAAAGGGCCCCTCACCACCAGGAATGTCAGACAACCATCAGGTGATGGCCAAGTGGTTGTTAACTGTCTCTTTAAAATAACGATTGGTCACAGCCAGTACCAGGGAAAGGCAATCTTCCTATAGATAGAAAAAACCTGAAACTGGTGATCAACAGTTTCCTGATAAGATCTCAGAAGTTGGGCGAGTGGGCTCATACATGCACACTAAGAGGCAAAATGGTGGAGTTTAATTGTTATATGACCTTCTGGGGACATTCCACCAGTAAAGGGAAGAATGCCTCAAGTCAGCCTGTGTAGAACTCAGGTAAACACACTGCACATGCTCTCATCCCAAGTTCCAGGAGGCCATTGTGCATGCGGACAGCCCACCCCAAAGGAAGACTCAGGGGAGAAGGGATACAAGACCCTGGAAGTATACCAATGTATAAAACCCCAAAAGGTCAAACCATGCCCTTGTCCTCCAAGATGTCCACTTGGAGCTCTTCCAAGTGTACTTTACTTTCATTCCTGCTCTAAAGCTTTTTAATAAAATTTCACTCCTACTCTAAAACTTGCCTTGGTCTTTTTCTGCTTTATGTGCATCAGTCAAATTCTTTCTTCTGAGGAGGCAAGAATTGAGGTTGCTGCAGATACATGTGGATTTGGGGCAGGTAACTCGGATACCTGCCACAGCTAACATGGCCCAGAACAGTGAGGTCGAGTGCAGTGGCTCACACCTGTAATCCCAGCACTTTGGGAGGCCGAGGCAGGTGGGTCTCCTGAGGTCAGGAGTTCGAGACCATCCTGGCCAACATGGTGAAACCCCATCTCTAGTAAAAATACAAAACATTAGCCAGGTGTGGTGGTGGGAGCCTGTAATCTCAGCTACTGGGGAGGCTGAGGCAATAGAATTGCTTGAACCTGGGAGGCAGAGGTTGCAGTGAGCCGAAATCACACCATTGCCCTCCAGCCTGGGCAAAAAGAGCTAAACTCCACAAAAAAAAAAAAAAAGAACAGACACTGAGACGAAATAAGGTAATTAAGAGGAAACAGACAATTAAAGAGATATGTTAATGGACTGTAGATCTAGGTACTCAGGACTTGTTTAGGAAAAGGCAGGTACCTACTTCTAAGGCAAATAGCAAAGCTATACACAAGGCACTGTGTGACTTCCCTCATTTGTGAAAATCAAAATGTGTTGTAAAAACAATGTAGTAGTGCTGATAAGCTGACACTTTAATATACGATTGGTGAAAATATAAACTTTAAGTCACTATGGATAGTAATTTAAATGTTTATCAAAGTATAATATACACACAGTTTTACATAGCAATATAGGTTCTAGGTAATTTTCCTACAGATGTACTTACATATATGCAGAAAACAAAAATGCAAGTGTAATCATTAATTTGTTTATAATAGCTAATATTTGATGCAATATAAATGTCAAACAATATATGGCACATCAAATGATGCTCACATATCACAGTATGATTTGCAGTAATTTTAGAGTGAGACAATTCTATGAGGACTTAAAGAAAACTCCAAGATATATGATCAACTAAAAAATAAATTGTAAAAAAGCTTTGAAAACTATGGTATAGTTTGCAAATCTTTGGCCCTTTCAAATTTTTCTTGTCTGTAATCGGTAGACAGTGAGAACAGTAGGCATATTCTAAATGAAGCCAAGCAGACAGAAAAAAAGTAACTGGCTTCCTGATGAAACATTAAACCACTGTACTTGTTCCAAAATTCTTATTGGGTAGAAAATATAATTGTATTTTTATTTACACTTCCATCAACCAAAAATTTTTCTTTAATTGCTACTGGTGCATATATTTATTACATTTTTAACTGTTAGTAAATCATTACATGTTAACCTCTTTGGAAAGTATACATTAATATACTGTTAGTATTTTATTACGCTTCCTTTAAGGAATATAATAGGAGTAATAATAATATATGCATATATTTCCTTGAGGATTATAATAGAAATTTATGTATAATAATAAATACGTAAATATTATGTAATATATTATTAGGCATAAATTTTCATTATATTCCTTAAAGAAAAAATATTTATATATACCTTTAAATGAACAGAATAGATTTTTTTATATATATTTTTGTTATACTTTAAGTTCTAGGGTACATGTGCACAACATACAGGTTTGTTACATATGTATACATGCGCCATGTTGGTGTGCTGCATGCATTAACTCGTCATTTACATTAGGTATATCTCCTAATGTTATCCCTCCCCACTCCCCCCACTCCACAACAGGCCACGGTGTGTGATGTTCCCCTTCCTCTGTCCAAGTGTTCTCATTGTTCTATTCTCACCTATGAGTGAGAACATGCGGTGTTCGGTTTTTTGTCCTTGCGATAGTTTGCTGAGAATGATGGTCTCCAGCTTCATCCATGTCCCAACAAAGGAAATGAACTCATCATTCCTTATGGCTGCATAGTATTCTATGGTGTATATGTGCCACATTTTCTTAATCCAGTCTATCATTGTTGGACATTTGGCTTGGTTCCAAGTCTTTGCTATTGTGAATAGTGCCGCGATAAACATACGTGTGCATGTGTCTTTATAGCAGCATGATTTATAATCTTTTGGATATATACCCAGTGATGGGATGGCTGGGTCAAATGGTATTTCTAGTTCTAGATCCCTGAGGAATCGCCACACCGACTACCACAATGGTTGAACTAGTTTACAGTCCCACCAACAGTGTAAAAGTGTTCCTATTTCTCCACATCCTCTCCATCATCTGTTGTTTCCTGACTTTTTATGATCACCATTCTAATTGGTGTGAGATGGTATCTCACTGTGGTTTTGATTTGCATTTCTCTGATGGCCAGTGATGATGAGCATTTCTTCATGTGTCTGTTGGCTGCATAAATGTCTTCTTTTGAGAAGTGTCTGTTCATAGCCTTCGCCCACTTTTTGATGGGGTTGTTTGTTCTTTTTCTTGTAAATTTGTTTGAGTTCTTTGTAGATTCTGGATATTAGCCCTTTGTCAGATGAGTAGATTGCAAAAATTTTCTCCCATTCTGTAGGTTGCCTGTTCACTCCGGTGGTAGTTTGTTTTGCTGTGCAGAAGCTCTTTAGTTTAATTAGATCCCATTTGTCAATTTTTGCTTTTGTTGCCATTGCTTTTGGTGTTTTAGACATGAAGTCCTTTCCCATGCCTATGTCCTGAATGGTATTGCCTAGGTGTTCTTCTAGGGTTTTTATGGTTTTAGGTCTAACATTTAAGTCTTTAATCCATCTTGAATTAATTTTTGTATAAGGTGCAAGGAAGGGATCCAGTTTCAGCTTTCCACATATGGCTAGCCAGTTTTCAGAATAGATTATTAACATTAGAGAAAAAAGGACAGAATACTGCTTTATGAATTGGCTTAAAATATTTTATATGTATAACATTTTATGTAATAGATTAAAGAGTTTATAAGGTTTATAAATTGTTTAGGTACTGTGGTGACTACATACTCATTAAGATCAATATTCATGCCAATGGTTGATTGTAAAAGCAAAAATTGGCTTACATTTGACATTTTTATTTTAACAATGACATATAATACTAGTGTAAGCATTCTTGGTAGATGAGAATAAGAATCAGAAAACCTTATAATTATGGATTATTGAATATAAATTTTATGTTAGTAGTTTTGAAGGTTTTATTAGTGTTTTTAAATTGGTGATTAAAAAGCATTTTTGTTGAAAGTAGTCTGCTTGATTATCAGATATAATATGGAGCTCACAATTTGCTGGAAGAAAATAACTACTGTGTCCTTAAAATCGTGTTTTGGCTAAAATTTTTGTGAAAATGCTGTATTTTACTTAGAAGTTTAACTATGGTATTTTTGTTTTAACAGTTAAGAAATGCATATATTTAACTTCTGGTAGAACTATACGTCCCTATTGTATTTTCTTTATAGAATTAAATATAGAGCTGACACAAGGAGGTGCTGTAGGGATTATGATGCTACAAAAACATATATTTCAATTTTCCACATATATTTTACTAATATAATGTTTGAGATTATGAAAGACAAATTTTACCACTGTAAGGCTCTAAGAAAATAAATCTTGACAATTGGTGCAGCTGCAGCATAATTTCCTTCTTAGCAGGAGGTTTGGTTGTCAGACAGGTAATCCCCTGGGTAATCAGAATTGCAAAAGGCATTGATGATCATTTAGATAAAATAGTATAATACCTGAAATAAATCTAGGTGAGAAGTCCAGCATATGCAACAAAAAAGTCCTGGACTTGAATTAGAGAGAGATTTATTTAAAATCCTTCCACAAAGAAGAACTATTTCATCAATTGCATGAGTGTAAAACATATTTAATCTGCCTTTTGATATAATTCTGGTCTTGAAACATTAAAAACACATCAAAAGTAAAATGATCAAAGATTAAATCAATATAGTAATTATTCTTTAATAAATACATTTTAACATTAAGATGTAAACATCCGTTTTGAAGGCACTTCAAGATAATTTGGTTTAAATGTTTTAATTTGTTATTATTCTCTTGTATATGTAGGTGGGTATATTCCATACAAAAATATAACAAGTGTATGTGACTCAGTAAATAAAGTAGTTTAAATAGTAATACTTGCTAGGTGCAGTGGCTCACCACTGTAATCCCAGCACTTTGGGAAGCTGAGGTGGGTGGATCACGAGGTCAGGAGATCAAGACTATCTTGGCTAATATGGTGAAATCCCATCTCTACTAAAAATACAAAAAAATTAGCCAGGCATGGTGGCAGGTGCCTGTAATCCCAGCTACTCCAGAGGCTGAGGCAGGGGATTTGCTTGAACCCAGGAGGCAGAGGTTACAGTAAGCCAAGATTGCACCATTGCCCTCCAGCCTAGGTGACACAGCAAGACTCTATCTCAAAAAAAAAAAAAAAAAGTAATATTAATACAATAATGACAATCATTAATTGTTACTATGTGCCAGTATGTGCCAGGTGGCTATTCTTACTGTTATATGTAACTCATCTGATCTTTCACAGCACTCTTTAATATATTGGCGTTATATTGCCCACATTTTCAGGAACTTAGTCTTGTATAGATGTTATATATTTCCAAAAAATCATACAAGTAGTAGGTAGCAGAGCTAAAATTCTAGTTTAGGAGATTTGGCTTCAGAACCAGTGCTCTTAATCCCTAAGTTGTCGATCAATAAATAAAATATATATTCCATTTATATTAATATAATAAATTACATTGTAAATTCCCAGACAGCTTCTGTTGCTTCAAGCAGCTTTAAGACAAATATGAATTACATCTTTTTAGTAGAATCTAGACCCAAATATTTTCTTCCAGTGCTATAGTTTTCGAGAAAAAACAGTTTGATTTAAAAATAAAAAGAATAAAAATATCTTTTCACTTATATTATTACAAAGTTCTTTGGATCATGGTTTCTTGTAACCAAGAGTAAAATAATCTCATCTCCATTTCCTGAGCTACTAATTACATGCAGCACATTAAATCAAGTATACTTAGGGAAAGACCGCATAATAAATTAATTTAATTAACAGAAAGACAGAGGAGAAGATATGGTTATCATATGATAATCGCTCCTTTGGGATATCTCTCTGGCACAATGTTTTCCATATTTCAGTGGTAAAAAATAGCCACTTTTTATTAGCTTTATTAAGATGCACCTAGATCAAATCCTAAACACAAAGCATGAGATAATGTATTTGCACTTAGAATCAAATAAATTTTTATAGATCTAAAAAAAGGTAAAAGCCTCTAAGTTTTAATTATGTGTGTATTTGTAAGGATTCATGATAAATACGGTTTATTTTCTGTCCTGGTGATTACCTTCCAGGAAACATTTGTATAAGGTTGAATATGCATCTTATAACTACTCACATTCCAGCTTAAAGTTAACATTACCTGGAATGGATATTAGCGTCTGGAACAAAATACTGAGGTTTTATTTCTGTAAAGTAATATCCAACTAAATAAGATATTACTTGGACAATGGATGCCACAATACCTGACCTGCTTTAATTAGAGATTGGGTAGTATGCTAGAGGTATGTATCTGTTGGAACATATACAGAGCTAAATTAATTAATTTTAACTGTGGCAAAGTATACGTTTCATAACATTTACCATACTAACCCTTTTCAACTGTATAGTTCTGTGTACAGTTCTTAAGTGTACTCAGTGTCTTGAAAACATTGGCACTACCCATCTGTAGAACTTTTTCATATTTCCAGATTAAAACTTTGTATCCATGAAACAAAAATATTATCTTTCTCTCTACCCATTGTCTCTGACAACCAACATTTGACTCTCTGTCTCTATGAATTTAACTACCCAAGATGTCTCACATAAATGGAATTATACAGCATTCGTTCTTCTGTGACTAGTTTATTTGACTTTGCATAATGTCTTCAGTTTCATTCATGTTGTAGCACATGTCAAAACTTCCTTCCTTTTTAAGGGTAAATAACATTCCATTGTATGTTTATTTCACGTTTTGTTCATCCATCCATCTGTTCATAGACACTTAGGCTGCTTCCCTCTTTTGACTATTGTGAATAATGCTAACATGCATATGGGTGTACAAATACGTGTTTTTCTGCTTTGAATGCTTTTAACTGCACATCAAGAATTTGAACTGTTGGATTATATGGTAATTCTGTTCTAATTTTCTTCATAGAACAGTCATACTATTTTCCACAGCAGCTATACTATTTTACATTTCTACCAGCAATGCACAAGTGTTTCAGTTAATCTATATTCTCCTCTACCCCTCATATTTGCTTTTTTGATTTTTAGTAATAGCCATCCTAACAGGTGTGAAGTGGCATCGCATTGTGGTTTTGATTTGAATTTCCCTAATAATTGATGAAATTGAACATCTTTTTATGTGCTTATTGTGTATCTTTTTGGAAAAATGCATATTCAAGTTATTTGCTAATTTTAAAATTAAGTCATTTGTTTTTCTTATTTTGTTGTAAGACTTATTTACATAACCTGGAAATTAGCTCCTTATCACATATATAATTTGCAAATATTTTCTCCTATTCTATGGATAGCCTTTTTATTTTATTCATAATGTCCTTTGATATACAAGATTTTTAATTTTGGTGTAGCTCAATTTATCTATTTTTTGTTACCTGTGCTTTGCTGTCATATCTAAAAAATTACTGCTACACCCAATGTCATGAAGCTTTTCCATTTTTCTTAGTCTCATGGTTTTAGCTCTTACAATTTGGTCTTTGATTTATTTTTACTCTAAGGTGTACTGTAAAGATCCAACTTTTGCTTTGAGGAGTGGGGGATGTTGTAGACATTTCGTTTCCCTCCACCATTTGTTGAAAAGAGTGTTCTTATCTCATTAAATCAGCCTGGCACCCTTACAAAAAATCATTTGAACTGGGCACAGTAGCTCACACCTGTAATCCCAGTACTTTGGAAGGCCGAGGCAGGTGGATCACCTGAGGTCAGGGGTTCAAAACCAACCTGACCAACATGGTGATACCCCCTCTCTACTAAAAATACAAAAATTAGCTGAGCATGGTGGTGGGTGCCTGTAATCCCAGCTACTTGAAAGGCTGTGGCATGAGAATCACTTGAACCCATAAGGTTGAGGTTGCAGTGAGCCAAGATCACACCACTGCACTCCAGCTTGGGCAACAGAGTGAGACTCCATCTCAAGAAAAAAAAAAGTCAAAAAAGTCATTTGACCATATATACATGTGTTAATTTCTGGAATCTCTGCTCTATTTCAGTGGTCTACATATCTGTCTTCATGCCAGTACCACATTGTTTTGATAATTGTAGCTTTAAATTTTGAAATCAGGTAGGATGAGAACTTGGAATTTATTCTCTTTCCTCAAGATTGCTCTGGCTATTTTGGGTTTCTTGAGATTCCATATGAATCTTAAAATGGATTTTTGTCTTTCTGCAAAATCGTCATTGGGATTTTGATCAAGATTGCACTGAATTTGTAGTTCACTTTGTGCAGTATTGACTTTTTAACAAATTATTTTATTTTACTTTTATTTAATTTTTGTATGTGTTCTATTATTGACGTCTTAACAGCATTAATTCCTCCAACTCATAAACACAGCATATCTTTTTCTTTATTCATGTCTTTAAAATGTTTCAGCAACATTTTGTAGTTTTTTAGTCCGTAAGGTTTGCCTCCTCGTCTAAACTTATTTCTAAGGTTTTTTTTTTTAAGATGCTCTTGTGAATGGGATTTTTTTCTTTAATTTTCTTCTCAGATTGTTCATTCTTAGCATAGAGAAATGCAACTTCAACTTTTTTTTGAAAGTTGATTTTATATCCTGCAACTTTCCTGAATATTTTATTAGTCCTAACAGGCGGTCTGTGTGTGTTTATGTGAATGTGTGTGTGTCTACTCTTTTGCATATTCTACATGTAAGACCATACTATTTGTGAAAAAGCCTTCTTTCTTTTCATTTTCAATGCATATTATTTCTTTTTCTTGCCTTATTGCTCTGGCTAGCATTTCCAGTCCTATGTTAAATAGAAATGAGAGATGTGGAAATCTTTGTCTTGCTCTTGATCCCAGAGCAAAAGCTTTCAGTCTTTTCCCATAGAGTTTGATGTTAGCTATGTGTTTTTCATATATAGCCTTTATTATATCGAAGTTGTTTTCTTCTATTTGTAGTTTGTAAAGTAATTTTTAATCATGAAAGGATATTAAGGTTTTTCAAGTTCTTTTTCTGGATCAATTGAGGTGACTATATTTTCTTTTTCTTCACTCTGTTGATAATTGCATAATAAAACAGGCAAGTTTTAGATATTTAAAGTATTATTAAAAGGGTATTTTATTTGATTTTGCCAAATTAAAAAAATAAGATAAGTTGCATTTAACTGAATAATATGTTAATGACTAAAGTAAATCTAAAATCCTCATTTGCCTTTTCTTTTTTTAAAAAAAAAGAAATACCCTTTCTGACTTTCTGAGATTACTATCCAATTTAAGTAATTTGACTGATAATTGTTGACAATGATCCACAATTAGCTATGAAATAAAGCCAAGTTTTCTTTGAATAGCACTCAAATAGCTTATCTAAACCTTTATTAATGTTAACATCTTTTTTATTTGAATACACATTCAAATCTTCCCACTTGTCAAAGACTTCCAATTTATCCTTCAAAATATAGTTTCCATATTACATCTTCTAAGTTGCATCAATATATTTTACATCATGTATCATTAAATATTGATCTTTAATATAACTTTTTTCTCTGACTTTCATAACAAACTAACAATTTTAAGAGCATTTTTGCATCTGAGAAAACTGGAATAAATGAGTTCTCAATATCTGTTTGCTGATGTAAATGAGTAATAACTAATGAATTATTATTTCTAAACCTTAATATTCTCATTTTATTAAATTTAAATTTAAATTTGGGCTCTTTTATCTTATATATCATGTTCCTATTATTGTCCTCTATATTGAAAGCACGCTATGTATGAAAGTAGGGTCTTAACTTTATATCTGCATCATCTAACACCCACATTTACTGAATCTATTATAGATATTTATAATTTTCAGTTTGTTCTTTAGTCATAAACCATTTATTCATCTAACCATAGTTAAGACAATTAAAGCATAAGATGTTTTAAAATATATTTTGAATATAAATTAATTTAATAAGCACTATTTATTTATTTATTGAGACACAGTCTCATTCTGTCACCCAGGCTGAGTGCAGTGGTGCAATCACAGCTCACTGAAACCTCTCTCTCCTGGGTTAAAAGGATTCTCCCTCTTCAGCCTCCTGAATAGCTGGGACTATAGGCACATGCCATAATGCCCAACTAATTTTGATTTTTCATAGAGATGGGGATCTCACTATGCTTCCCAGGCTGGTCTTAAACTCCTGGACTCAAGCAATCCTCCTGCCTCAGTTTCCCAAAGTGTTGAGATTTACAGACATGAGCCACCCTGCTCAGCCATTATTTTAAACTTTTTGAAACAATAGCAGGTATAAAAGACCTGGCTTTTTAGTCAAAAGTGGCTTTAGTATTCAGCAATAGAATACAATGGGGATTACTAGAAAGAACACTTAATGTATCTGAAGCTGTATATTGAAACTCAGATAACTTACTACTGAGTTTTGTGTGAAGATTCAATTTGATAATATTATTGGAACAATTTGAATTTAGGTTCAAACAGTTTCATTTGCAGTGTAACTGAAATCTTCTCAATATGCATTTATACATAATAATAGATTTCTTTATCCTCATGTATATTTTACTGTGAAGACTTTAAATATGTATATTATAATCTAATCTAACTCAACAGTTCAAATCAATAAATAATTTATAATTGACATGTTGGTTTTTAGGGTAAGAGTGAATTATCTGCAAGTTTCAATATTTAAATTTTCTGTTGATTTCTCTTCATAATTCCATAAATTCTGCTAGTATTCTGTACTTTGAAGAGCTACTTGATTAAATAGTATCACTTCAATTTAAGTGTATCCATCTGAAATTACAATTCAGAAACCAAATGTAATTTCTTATAATATTGTTAAAATGTATTTGTAGCCTGTGCTATGACCATAGCAGAAATTCAATCAAAAACTGTTTGTTAAATGAATGATGGAATAAATGAATGAACCTGAAATGAAACTGCAATGATTTGAATATGCCCTTTCCAGAATTCTGGCATTGCCAATGTGACAGTATTAAGAGGTAGGACCTTTAAGAGATAATTAGGCCACCAGGGCCCCTGCCTTGTGAGTGGGATTAAGACCGTGCATAAAGAGGGTCTTAGGCTGGCTTGCCCTTCCACTTTCTATTATGTGAGAATGAAGCAAGAAGCTCCTCCTCAGATACTCAGTGCTGGTGAATTTGTTACCAGTGGAAGGTATTGACTATGAGTTGTCCTGGTCCCTGGCGTTTTGAACAAATAATTGAACAAAATGCATAAAGTAGCAGAGGAATAAAATGCAGAGATGAAGCAGCGAAAGTAGAAATTTATTAAAGTGAGAAAGCACTCAGCAGAGTGGGAGTGGGCTGAGAAAGCAGCTCAAGGGCCCGGTTACAAAGTATTCTGGGTTTTAAGAACTCTGTTTGAGGTTCTTATCTGGATAAAGGATTTGGTCTGTGGCTAATTAAAGGCTGAGTTTTGCTCTCTAAACGGATGGTCTCTGCTTGGCCCATGGCCAATCCAAGGCACTCTCCCTTTCCATCCGAGACAGGGCAGAAGCCGGGAGGGCTGTAGGGAAAGTGACCTTTGATCCATTGTTATTTGGCATGGAGAGATAGGGTTTTTCCTTTTGGTTTAGCTTTAGGAAGTTTGCTTTAATTGGCCTTAGGTTCCCTGCCCGCAGCCCCAGGTGTTTTCCTTTTGACCCAGCTTTGGGAAGCAGCATGAATTGGCCTTAGATTCCCTGCCCCCAGAACTTGTGTTTTCCCTTGATTCAGAACAAATGGGCCTTACGTTCCCTGCCTCCAGACCCTACTTTTCTGACTCAAATTGATCTTGAATTTCACAGTCCCTCAATTTGGAATAAATACATTTCTGTTCTTTATTAATTACCCAGTTTGTAGTATTTTTTTATAGCAGCATAAAATGGACTAAAACAGGAACATGGCTACATTTTAGGATTATTCATTATACTTACTTGGTAAACAAAAATAATAGAATCTGTAGTTAGATCTGTGATATTTAAAACAAGTCATATCTAATTTTCCCTTTGTTTCATATCAGGAATTTCACATCCAGGAAGCCTGGAGACATGAAGTGACGTGCCCTGATCATAGTGAGGCCATGAAATCAAATATTAAAGCCAGTGTTTTTTGAGTGTGAATCCAAGGATTAAATGCTCTTTTCTGTCCACCTGCAGCTCCGTGTTAGGGAAACTATTCCTGTTAAGTACTCTACGTTAGTTATCAAGAAAACCAGGGTTTCTTCTCCCCTCCGCTTCCAGTCTAAAACTTTAGTCACATCCCAATAGGGGCACATTACAATTTTCTCATCCCCCAAAAGGCCTGTGTTTGAGAAGCTGTGTTTCATTCAGGTGCAGCTAAAATGACACAGGCTCCCATTCCTAACCCAAAATTACACCTATAGTAGAAGTTCTGCCTCAGGTGCAGCAGGTAAACATACTGGGAAATGATTGTCCCAGTCCACTCATGTAGCAGAGGTTCCACACTGAAAGGGCCAAAAGTAGAAGCTACCACCTATCCTGAAGCTTGGTGGAAGACCCTGGATGTCACTCTGGGAGAAGCCATCTGCTCTCTCCAACCACAGGTCCTGGGAAGTGGCCCAGATATTCTACCAAATAAGAGAGGCAGGCCATAAGGAAAAGGAGCTCCTTAGCTCTACCTGAGGAGATGGACTTTATTTGGAACACGGTTTGAAAAATTGCATGCCTGAGAACATTGTTGAAACAAACAAAGGTGTTGGTGGACAGCAATTAAGAAGGTTCTAGTGTTTTCAAGATATTTATAGCAACAAGAAAAACAATGGATAATCTAGAAGTTTAACAGAGACAACCTAAAAAAGTGACTATTAAGCAGAACTCTCCTGGATTATGGTCAATCTTGGCTTTGAGAATGCTGTGTATGCACTAAGCTGTGTCCCCTCAGAAGCAATTAGAGCAGGACATAGGAAAGACTTGAAAACATTTCCCAACCAGCTCACATATCCATCAAGAAAGGGCAGACACTTCATTAGCATGACGGACTTAAACAAAACTTCTGACCAAATACTGGCTAAAAGTAAGCCAGATTGATCCAGGGGCAACTGCTAGGCAAACATTTAAAAATAAAATTAAATGCTTTCCTGCCATGTGTCCCTAGCTCTATGCATGCCCAAGGTTGTATTCTGTCAGAAGCAGAGAAATTCCAAGCTACAAATCCTGGCCGAATGTGGTCAAAAACATAAATTTTTGGCATTATGATAACAATCCCAGAGTCACAAACATACATCCAAATAAGGAAAGAAGCATGCAATGGATTCTGTGAAGACAATGATCCTACTTCAGACCCTTTTTCCAATAAGCCATTGATTACATTCTCTTCTCTTTCTATAAAAACTTTCAAAATACCTATAATGATGTGAAGCTCACCTATATGCTTCCTAACTTGAAAATTCAAAGTCTATCTAGTTGGTTTAGGCAACTCCAGGTGCAACACCCCTGGGTAACATGCCATCCTTTTCATCATGGCAGAACAATGTTATTTACAGCAAGGAATTATTCATGCTATTTGATACTATTATATGTAACACCTGCTCTGAAAAGCAAACAAAGATTTCAAATAAAAAAAGAAATTTAAAAATCACATTAAAATTATTTGATAGTTACCAGATTCTTTTATTTATTTCTAATTAATCTAGTAATCAATGAGATTTCCATAACTTACATGCGATTAACTTGTCAAATTTTATTTCAGATAATTAAATTCCTACATGATTTGATGAGCAGTATAGTGTAGTAGTTAAAATGGAGTGCGTTGTTGATTCTTTTACTTCAGTTCATACCTTAGCTCTTTCAGCTCTATCAGTGTATACATGAGCAGGCTATGTAAATTCTGTCATGCCTTCTTCACCAGTAAAACTCAAATTATTCTGCCATATTTGGCTTTTGTACGAAATGGCATGACATATATTTAAAAAAAAAACTTAAAATACTACTTGGCATATACTAAAATCTCAATATTTATTAGCTTTTGTTAAGAGTAAAAATGTATTGATATGTCACTAAGTTGAGTGATGACAATGAAATAATAGTTATATTATACTGTATATAACCTGTCACCTAAATCTGGGCTTAGAATTACTAGGAGAAGTCTGACATATTTCTATAAGATTTACTGAATTCAAGGTTTCAATATAAGGTTTTATTTATTGTAGTGCTGAAAGTTTGATAGCTTAATATTTGAAAGGTGCTTACTGAAATAAAAGGAAATAAAGGTTAATATACAGGTTCATATTCCATGACTCACAGTCACAAGCATATACCTATTTTCCTCAAATGCTCTTTAAGTTGTGTTTGATTATTTTTTTATCATGAATATCTGCACTTCAAAACAAATGCAAGGATCTATAAAAGATTCAACCATTATGCAGACCAACAATTCAGATTGTCTAGTGTTATTTCAATATTCATTTCAGTTCCCTTGATACGATTTCACTTTCTTAACAGATGAATATAAATTCATTCTGTAAAATTAACACATAAAAAGTCTCTATTAATCACATTGAAAAGTTAACGAAATGTAAAGTTAGGGAGAACAAAATATAATGCCTATTTCACAGCAGTTCGTGAAGTATACTCTTAAAACAAACAAACAAAAAACAATACTCTTAGATTGACATAAACTCTGAATCCAGTTAGTCCATTGGAACAAACCTGTATGCAACTGCAATTTTCAACATCAGAGCATTTCTACATGTCAAGGAAGTGTTTCTAAAGTTATGTAGTCTAAGTAAGATAAATAACATAATTCTTTCATTTACTTCATGCCTTTGCTTTTTATTCCCCCACATTTTTTTTCTTCTTCTTGTTTTGAGCATATCAGCATGCAGTGATGTGCTAGCAAATGTTAATAGCTCTCTGTGAAAAATATACTCAGTTTATAAAATTTGCCATTTTCATGATGTAATTTCTCCCGTGGTGGCTCCCTATCAAGGTGATGCCACTAAATACACAGCAGAGATTTGCCCAACACCTCTGGTAAGCAGGGGACTGGAGCCAGCTCCAGCATATCACTGGTTTCAGAGAATGTCTTTCTGGAAGTAGCAAAATGCAGGGAAGGAAGTAGCCAGGTGATTGTTTAACTGATTCTGTCTGTGCTGTACCTAAGATATATGTGGCTTATTGTATGTCATCTTTAATCGTCTCTGCTTTTATTGTAATCACAGCATTTTATTACATGTTCATATGACACTTCACATTTTTAAAAGAACATTTTTGACTCTTTTAGAAAGATGACCTATTCTAAGAAAGGAAGTATAGCTAATACAGTGGTTATTGCACTAGCCTCCATGTACTGGGGTTCTATTGAGGTACTTCCAAGTAGCAAATAACTCCTAACTGTTTTATGTTTTCGGTTTCCTTTCAAGATTTTTTTGGGCTAAAATAAAAGACTAGCACAATTAATAGAGCACAGAATTTGAAATCAGATGAATAATATTTTAAATTCCTGCTGTATAAAATATTGTGACCTCAACTGGTAAATCTGACCTTTCTGGATGATAGCTATGAAGACTACAGAAATTGTTAGCAAAGTACCCACCACAGTGTAACAGGTTTTAGTTATATATTTTTGCTAGATGCTATGACTTTCAAGTGATTACTGAAGTATCAGGAGTTCCACTATCATGTTAATGTATAACAGTTGCTAAATGATTCAAATTTGATTTCCTTAACTCCAGAGCAATAGTTAAGACTTCCTATATGTGTGTTTAATTGTCTGGAACCATTATAATAGTATTGAATTTCTCCTAGTCCTCCTCTATGAGGAAACTGCTTTCTCTTTTACATTCTTAAATACAAGCTAAATTTTACATCCTTATACAAGCTGAAACAAAATCTTCTTATTCTATTATTTCTTTAAATTAGATGTCCTTTCTTATCACTGAGTTTCAAGAACTTTCTTGCTTTCTGATCTATTCTGTTCATCTTCTTTGACCTCGAAATTTCCATTTTCTCATGCCAAATAATTTTGCTCTCCATCTATTTCATAAGCTGAAAATTAGCTTACTTTGCCAAACTCAAACTCCATGTCAATACTTGCTTTTTTTATTTCATTAACTCAACAACAAAATTGTAGGTTTTTATGAGTGTTAATTGAGTTAAATATGTGAAACAGAATATTGCCTGACCTAGAAAAGGCTTAATAAATTTTAGTTACTACCATACATACTTACTGAGTTTCTACTGTATTCTGTGCTCTGTGAAACATGCTGGTGACAAAACAGTTAAGAAGATAGTTGTCTATTGCTCTTATAAATGCTGGTATCCTAAACTGAAATACAGAGAAGTATACAGAAAGTTGCTTAAAAGATAACATGATAATGGCATGAAAAAAGGGCTTTAAAGATAAAGGTAAGATTTCTTGGAAAAAGGGGAATCTAAGCTGGTATTATTAGTAAAAAATCAAGATTTTCATCAAGTCACATTACTCCTAAAATACGTCCTATGAAGACATTTACAGATTTAAAAATATAATATTACTTAGTTTTGTTTAAGATGGATGCAAACTAAAGTAACATCTAGTTCAACATTTTGTTGTACTGATAAGAATTAGACTCAAAAAGACTAAATAGTGTGTCCATGGTTTCAGCTGACATTTGAAATACTTTATTTTTGAAACACAACTATACTTCAACCACTGATTGAAAAAGAGAGTAAATCAACAAAAGAATTTTTTGGCCAAAAATAAACCCCAATATTCTTATCGTACGGCTATCCTATGAAAGAAAATAGCCAATGAATAAAATGAAAATCTTGGTCCATTCATGCAACAAATATCTTTTGAGTGTAAAAAATATGTGTAGTAGTTCAGGTAGTAAAAAGAAGATACAATGTACTTTGTTTCTGGCTACTTCCATTCATATAGAAGAGAATAATAAGCATATAACATTGAGAATAAATAGTAAGCCAGAGAGTGAGAAGTGCTCTCGAGAAAAGTAAGGTAGATAGGGGAGTCAGAGAATGCTTGAGTGGGGTTATTTGGTTTTAATAATTTATTTTAATAATATATTTTAATAATGTGATCACAGAAGGCCTCACTTTTACAGGTGACATATGATCAGATATCTGCAGGAGATGGGTGAACAAACTATTTGTATAACTGGGGAAAGAGGTTTCCAGGTAGAATGAAGATCAAGATCAAGATTGTTTGTAAGAGTCTTTGGTTTATTTGAATAACTGCGATTGTTCCATGATTGCTGTAATAAAGGGAAAAAAGAGGTAACTAGAGATTATGGCAACTGGTAGAGGATTTAGTAATTAATGCTAATTACTCCCCAAATAGACTTATTAATTTTCTACTATATCCTGTGCTCTGGGAAAGGTTCTGATGATAAAACAGTTAACAGAATAGATGTCTATTTCTCCCAAAAATGCTGATATTTTAAACTGAGATAAAGGGAAATTAATAGAAAATGTTTGGAGGATACATGATAATGGCATAGAAAAAAAGGCTTTGAAGATAAAAGAAAGATTTCTTGGAAGAAGGGGAATCTAAACTAGTACCATTGGTGAATATCAAGATTTTCATCAAGTCATATTACTCCCAAAATATGGTGAATGTGTAAATATTGATATGAGCTCTCAGTAAAACTGAAAGTCATTGTCAGGTTATGACCAAAATTTCAACACCATTTAACTTACCTTGACAAACGGTAATTGTGGCTGCTTGGGGGTGAATAGTCTATAAAAGCCAATGATGAATAAAAAAGGTGGTAGAGGCTATGTCAATAATCAAAGTAAAAATTAAAGGTTGTAGCAATGGAGATGACAAGAAGTGAATAGAATCTGGATATAATTTGCTCCTAGATTCCATATAAGATAATGTAGTCAAATATGACTAAACAGAAGTTAGCTTGAAAGAATGAATAACGGAATCACGTTACTGAGATTTGGAACACTGATAGTGATAAAGGTTTTGAAAAAATAATTAGAGGTTTCACCTTGAACATATTATGATTGGTATACCAGTTATATTTTTAAGAGAAAATTAATGTTGAAGTTAGAAAAAAAGTTAAGACTGAAGATATATTTTGGAGTTTTCACCATAAAAAAAATTTAAAGCATAAGACTAGGTGAGATCACCTAAAGAATTAGGAAGATAGAAAAGAGAGCTGATGTTGGAGCCTTGGGGTTCTGTGATGTGTCCATTTGACTGGGTTAAGGATGCCCAGATAGATGTTAAACATTTTTTTCTGAGTATATCCGTGAGAGTATCCATGAGAGTACAAGACAGTATAAGAGAAGACAAATTTTAGACATTGACTATATATAATTATATATAAAAAATTAGCATTTGATTTCAGGTAGACTGCTTAAAGAAGATCCATACTCACAAATGTGGGCAGGCGTCATCATCTGCTGAGGGCTTGACACAACCAAAAAGTAGAGGAAGGGTGAGTTTACTATCTCTTCTTGAGTCAGGTCACTCATCTTTTCCTGCCCTCAGGTATTTTAGATCCTGGTTATTGAGACTTCAGACTCTGGGACTTACACCATTGGCTATTCTGGTTCTCAGTTCTTCAGACTCAGACTGAATTACACCACTGTCTTTCTTGGCTCTTCAGACTGGAGATGGCATGTCATAGGACTTTTCCCCCTCCATATCGTCATGAGCCAATTCTCATAATGAATCCCTTCTTGTATGTCCATATACATCTTAGTTCTGTTTCTCTGAAGAACCCTGACTAATACAGCTCTCCTGTTTTCATAAGTTAGGGAGGTAAGAAGCAGCTTTAAAAACTGAGTAGTAGAAACTAGAGGAATAATAGACATAGAAGAAGAATATAGAGAAAATATTTTAAAGAGAGAGTGATCAACTAAGGTGAATGTTTCTAGGTCAAATAAAATAACAACTGATAAATATTATATTAACCATGGGATTTAGCAAATGTGAAAGTGGCATCAATATCTGACTGGAGTGAGTATGAGACAGTATAAGAGCAGACAAATTTTAGACATTGACTATATATAATTCTTTTTGATGAGTTATATGAAGACAAAAAATGAAGTATATGCTAAGGGGAAATATATCTAAAAAGGGATTTGGGGGGTTCAAGACATGAGTAATGCACATAATTAACAGAAACTGCTGGGAAAGAACTGGGACAAAGCATAAATTGATAATCCTAATACAATAGAGTGATGAGGAAAGCTGTTTGAGAAATATCTTCCTGGTTGTCCTTGGGTTGGGATCTGGCCAGGTTATTATCATTAATAAAGAGCTGAAGAAGAGTTTCAGAATAAGTACAAGGAACTGATATTTGATGGACCCTGGAATATAAACTGGAAAAGAAGAGAAGCAAGAGAGCCGGGCATGGTGGCTCATGCCTGTAATCCTAACTTTGGGAGGTTGATGCAGGAGGATCCCTTGAGATCAGGAGTTGGAGACCAGCCTGAACAACATAGGGAGATGCTGTCTCTAATTAAAAACAGAGAGAGAGAAGTGAGAGAAGTGAGTATCTGAAAGATTATTTTAGATTATTAGATTTTGAAATACACTAAATTTATCAGAGCAAGACATTTAAATATGAAGTACAGTGACAATATAGACATACACATGATGATTCTCAATTCATAAATTAACTATTATATATTGTAATAAGTAGAGATTGTAGAAGAAAAGTATCAAAAAACTCTTCTACTAAATAAATAACTATCTAGTTAAAGAGATGATCATTTCTGAATGAATAATATTTTAAACCAGATGTTCCCACTAGAGTTTGGATTTATAAGGTTAAAGCCCCATTATGTCAAAATTATTACGTTCTACAGATAAATTCCCATATAATAGAATATTAGAATAATGAAACTTGGTTTTTAAACTATTAAAACCTCAAATAATTTAGGCAAATTAAAAAAAATTGAGTTATTGAAAGTTTGAAATTAAAACCTTCAATTGTGATTGAACAGAGATAGGAAAACATTACCCATTAAATAAATAGGGAATTATACTGAGTATATTGAATTAATTAGAACAAAAATATTTTCTAGCCTAGTGGATTGATTTTCAAGTATTAGTATTGAATGTTGCTGTTGAATTATTCCAATATATTTTTATTTTAATGTTAAAGAATAGCAAAAGTCATCTTTTCAGGAGCTTTAAAATGTTTTGTGTTAACTCCCATCTGTTTAGCTAGGTTTAATATATGAGCATTTGATGATTAGTTTTATATTACTGGATGCCTGGGAGGAAATTAAAACAGATTATTTCACTTCCTTTGGCATATTTTATTTGAAAATAAATATTCTTTAATGATTGAATAAATTTGCATTTAAAAATTATCAGAGAATTTTATTTTTTTTCTATATGTAGTATGATTTTGTTTAAGCTAATAAAAGAAACTGTCGTTAATTAACATTTTAATCACTGTAGGTATTTCTGGTAATTGCATGTTTTCTGTGCCGTCATATTCACTTCCAAAAAGATTCTGATTTATAAATATTCAATCGTTGGGTTCATTTTCATTATAAAAGCATCAACGCCAATGTTATTTATAGGAAAAGTAATATAATTACAGCTACTGCTTTAAAACATAAATGACTTCAATTGCTATTATTAGTGCATAGACATATGACTAGATAGTTAACATAGAAAGAAGATACAAAGAGAGCAAGTAAATATAAAAAATGAAGTATAGATCATTTTATCAGGTTCATAGGAAATTTCCACTTAAATTGTGTACTTCTCCAGAAATTTTTAAATGAGAAGCTTAACAATTGATGTATGAAAGTAATCATTACATAGTCAATAAAACATGCTATTCTTTACAAAATCTCTATTTCAAAGACATTTCTGTGTTATTATAGTAGCTGCAGAATTAGTGGAGTATTTAGGTTAATAATTTGGCGACTCTAGAAAAGAGGTTCTCATCCTAGGTACAAAAATTTGCCCTCAGTTATTCTGAATCAGCTGATTAGCACTGAATTTAGAAATGCTTCCTTTAAATGACTACTCTAGTGATTTTAATTCAGAAATCTGTGACCATTCTTTGAAAAACCATGTTGTAGAAGAATTACTGGCTTTGTTGTTTTGTTTTTGTTTTGTTTGTTTCAATGACTTCTTAGGAGATATGCCTTCAAGTTAGGTGTAAAATTGCTTTTAACTCCTAGATTTATTTTCAAGATTCTTTCATATTTTGCTCCAGTGGAGCAAGTTCCCCTGTCTGGATGCACACACACACACACACACACTTACACACACACACGCCCCAAACAGACAAGCCCTGTGGTGCTTCTTTGCTTTTTCAGATTGTCTGTAGATTTGGTTTATCTATTCCAGGTATAAATAGAGGCCTACATGAATGTAATATAATTAGGTAAACTGTATTGCTATAGTTTTAGTTGGAAACATGGCAGCTCATAGTTTCCAAATAGAATTTTGATTTGTTAATTCTTTCAAGTTTTATTTAACATGCAATAATTTTTGCAAATTTATTTTTTATTTCTTAATTCTTTTTTACAAGGTATCAGGTTCTTTTTCATGATCACAAAAAAACTTTATAAATTTCTAAATATTTTAACTGTCCCGAAGGTTCCAATATCAAAACATGAGTTTTTATGACTTACTTCAAATAATTATTGTTTGATCATTTAACCCAAACCAAACTAAGTCGATTCAACAAATACTATGCCAGTCACTGTGGTATGGTTTGAATATTTGTCCCCTCCAAAACTCATGTTAAAATGTAATTGCCATTGTTAAGAGGTGCCAGTATTAAGAGAGGAAATGTTTAAGACGTGATTAATGTGGTTACAAGAGAGTAAGTTTAGCCCACTTTCTGTCTCTTTGTCCTTCTGCCATGAGAGGACATGGCTTTCCTTCCCTCTAGAGAGTACAATATTCAAGGTGTCACCTTGGAATCAGATTTACCATAGCTGCAGGTGCCCTGATATCATATTTCCCAGTCTCCAGAACCGTAAGTGAATACATTTTCATTTTTTATACATTATCCAGTCTCAGTTATTCTGTCATAGCAGCAGAAAATGGATAAGACACTGTGTATAAAGCAAAGACTATCAAGAAGCCTAAGATATCCTCTCATTGAGGTTTTCAAATTCATGCTGGCACATCCACCCCTGTCCCCAGTAAAAGATTATTTCATGCTTGGTACTTAATTCATATAATGATAAATCCAAATAAAATAACATTGGCTTTCCTGGTTAGTATATGATATTTTCCCTTTTCCATACTGTACTGTCTGGAAACTAGTCACTATGAATAGGGTACATTAAAGGAGTGGGACATTATGTTCTCACTATTGAGGGTGAAGTCTACATAATTAATCTGAAATTCTTCTGCATACAACATTTGTCTCTTCTCTACCGCTCATTGTTTTATTTAATCATTTATTTATGTCAGCATGTATTAAATAATATTTATAGGTTAGGTTATAATCCAACACTCTTTATTCATTTTCTTGTTCTAATTGTTCCAGCTTTGGACATTGGGGGTTCTTTCAGTTGGTTCCGCTGACACTTTGACATAATCCCATGTCAATGTGTTTAATGTTTAGTTGCTTTTGCATTCTTGCTTCCTTCCTAGCACTGCAAATATTCCAGGCTTATCTTGTATATTTCTTCCTCCAGTTCTAGAATTAACCATTTCTCCAAAAGTTATGATTTTTTAATTAGATAATCATATTATAAACAAAGATTTGAGCGTTAGGTGTGTTTATTGCAATAAGAGAATCATTGCTTTAAGGATTTCTTATTTGATTACGCAAAGAAATGTATGTATACATACTAACATATGTATATACACGTAACTATTTTCCTTGTAACCATCTATATCTATAAGCTAAACATGAGTAAATACTAATGTCTCTGATTCTAGTCCATTAACACATAAGTCATTCTATCACTCTTCCCTTGCTAACCTGCCCATCTTCTCTCCAACAGTAAGAAACCCGATTATTAACACAATTGTTCAATTTCAGAACACACGTGTAGCCATATTAGAATTATTAACCTGTTCCCTATGGGGAACAAATTTTATTGATGAGAATGCAGTGTTTATGTGCCGTTTCTTTTGAATTTAGACTTATAGCCCCATCTATTTTCAAAGTTACTTGGGTCATTACCTTTATACCCATACAGTTTATTTAGGTGGTTTTGTACATTTGCACAGTTCAACTTTTGTTTTCAGAATATGTATTCCTTCCTTTTATAGTTTGGATAGTAATGCAATACTTCCTTATTTATTTTCTTTTTTCAAATTTGTCCAGCTTTGGCTATTGGGAGTTCTAGATTATCCGACTTCCTAAATAATTTGCATAACTTGCATAAATTAAATATTAC
Organism: Symphalangus syndactylus; assembly: GCF_028878055.3. Lineage (NCBI taxonomy): Eukaryota > Metazoa > Chordata > Mammalia > Primates > Hylobatidae > Symphalangus > Symphalangus syndactylus. The sequence goes on along the minus strand of NC_072426.2, from coordinate 106,043,321 downwards.
TCTTTGTGTTGTACAACTCTATGGATTTGGATGAATAATGTAATTTATGTAACATTTTGTGTTATGCTGAATGATTTCAATGCTCTACAAAACCCCCTGCATGTAATCTCATCAACCATTTCTTCCTAAGTAATATGCATTTAAGGCCATTCATGTCTTTTGGTTGGTTGATGGCCATTTTTTTAATTGCTGAAAAATATTCCACTGTATGAATGTACTACAGTTTGTTTATACATTCATCTTTTGAAAGGCTACTTGGTTGGTTCTTGATGTAGGCATTTATAAAAAAAGTTACTGTAAATATTCTTGCACTGATAATTTATGGACATGTTTTATAATTAGTTGTGTAAATACCTAGGTTAGCCTTATAGAAAGAATTAGAGGAATTATTCCCTTTGTTTATATTTTCTGGAAGAAATTGTAGAAAACTGGTATGTTTTCTTAGATGTTTTGTAGAGGTCAGTGAATCCAACTGAGTTTCTTTGGGGGAAAGATTATAAATTACTTATTCAATTTATTTAATTAATAATAGTAGGTCTTTTAAAATAATCTGTTTCTCCTTGTATATGTTTTCTTAATTCCGTCTTTTAGAAAATTGGTACATTTCAACTTAGTTGTAATATTCGTGTGATATAATACTATAATGTTGTTCATAGTATTCCTTTATTACCATTTTAATACTCATGGGATCAGTGATTACGACCCACCTTTCATTTCTGGTATTGGTACATTTTGGCTTCCTTTTTTTTCTTGGTTACTGTGGCTAGACTATCAATTTTATTGATCTTCATTGATATTTTTTTGATCAACCAGCTTTTTGTTTTAGAGATTTCCAAAATGATTTTCTTTCCTTATTTTTACTGATTTCTGCTCTATTTATTTGTTATTTCTCTTCCACTTACTTTATGCATACATGGCTCTTCTTTATCTAATTTTCTAAGTGGACATATTATTTTTAAGTATGTTTTAAAAAACAACTGACTAAATCTTTTCCAAATTGTATAGATTTCTTAGGCACTAGTTTTCATAAGTTTATGCCAGCTTCCTCTCTCTACTGTCAAATGGTGATTACTGAAGCAACCAGAATGGATGTTTATAACAAAACTTTTAGCTCTAAGACTTATGCATTTGTTCATACTTTTATGGGTATCAAAAATTTGTCTTAACCTTTCAATGAGATTTTGGAAAAAACAAATGTCAAAATCCATATCATTAAATAATGAACACCGTAACCAAAAAACTATCATCTTAAATGTATAGACAGGAAGAAGAGCTTTATACATCTCTTTGTATCTTTCATAAACCTTCACATGACAGATTTTATTTTAAGGCATAAAGGATCATATGTGGATCCTAGTGTTAGTCAGGAGGACATAATGTTCTACCTATTCCAACTTTTGGATTCCAAGTATAATAATTATCTTTATATATGGGTCCTAAGAAATAAAACTTGACTTGAATAGCATATTTTAAGGACATATTTTATTTCATTAATGCTGGGATATACATTTCATTATTGTCAGGTTATCTTAAGAAATCATATTGCAAACAGTGGTCAATATTTGTATTTTACTTAAATACAATGTTTGACAACTTTATGTCTGACAACAGAAACTATTATGACCATAAAAACAAAAGCTATCTTAATAACTTACTCTACTGCTGCTACATGACAAATCATCTTCTATGACACACGATTGGAGTATCTAAACGTTTCAATTTTTTTCTTAAGTGTTTTAAGAAATAATTTAAAGTACACTAATATGCAACAAAGGAACTGTTGGCATATCAAAAAATGTGTCTTAGAAGTATACTTGTCTATCTTTATTAGATACTCATCTTGAAGTTTAATAATATTTGTATAATAACAAAACTTTTCTGGTTCTCAGTGATTAGAATTTCTCTCTGGCAATTTTTTTTAATTTTTAAAAAATGTATGCTAGTTTTAAAATATATATATTTTTTCATATTGTGATGGGTAACAAAAATAAAAAATATACATAATAAATAAAGATCTATATTTTTTCAACATAAAAAAGAGGGATATAACTCATCCTTTATACTATTGCATTCCCAAATGGAAAACTAAATAATGTAAAAATACCCATTCTTCCCAAATTTATATCTAAAGCAGTTCTTATCAATACTAGTAGACTGCTTTATAACTTAATAAAATGATTTTAATTTTGTTTACTAAATGGGAGAATAACATGAGGGGCCTTCTAGTTTTAATAATATTTTAATAATGTTTAGATTACAACTTCCTTTGAGAAAATCTACTGACTTGGCAAACAGTCTTGGTAAGACTGACATATGGGACTTTGTATATATAGTCAGAAAATAGTCCAATTCCAACAAGGATGAAAGCCCTTATCAAATTATCTCAATACCGGAAAAAGGTTTTAGGGTTATCTAGAGTTGTTCGTTCCCATAGCCACCTACCTGAAGGCAACATAAAGCATTCTGAAAGAAAGTAACAACATATTATTTTTCAAATTTTACTACAGTTTTTTCACATACAATATAAAGTGTGCAATTTAAACACACACATAAGCTCACGCACAAACAAAAATACGACTAGTGATGCAACACATCAAGAAATCTCATAAAAAACAAAAGAAGCATTGGATAACAGAAAAAGACTCGAAGTGATTTAGTTAATGGGGTTTTCAAACATGGACTTTTAAACAATGTCCTGAATATATTCAAAGACATATAAACAAAGATTAGGAAAATATGGCCAGGAACTGGAAACCATAGAATACATAACTTTTGAACACTTGTTGGTTACTAAAAGCTTAAAGCCAACTGATATAGTTTAAAACAACCAAGTGAAATACATTGTTACTTAAAATGAAAGTTGCATACATTAAAAAACTGACATTAGTAGATGCAGATAATATTTTAAAGTGTATATTGTGATGATTTTACTACTAAACTCAGAGTATATTTTGTATTATACTGTCCAATAATATCCAAAGTGAAATGAAAGATAATTTATTCATTTTATATATATGTACATATATATATAAAATGAATAAATATATATATTTATTATATATAAATATGTATTTATATATATTTATTATATTTATATTTACATATATTTATATATATGACCTATGTGTGAATAGAATTTAAGCTCTATGATGTGTTTAAATCTATTTTTGGAAATTAGATAGCAAGATTAAATACTCTATGTTACAAATGATATTGCAATATGTCTCTGTCTTCTAATCAAGTATATACCAGAAAAAGACATTTTTGACAGATTTCAGAATATCAGATTTCATAGACTATTAGTTTTTTAGAAAGAAAAATAAAATCTAGAAATACAGAATTTGAAAATATAGATATGTTTTTTTCTTATATTTCTAAATGAATAGTTCATTCCTACACTTACTAATTTAGGTAAATGACTTTTAAACTTCCCATCTCTTTAGCATGATACAGCATTAAAAAGTCATTTTTTTTCTTGGAGTAAGTGTAGATTTTAAAACTTGAAGTGGGAGGTCTGGACAGGGTAAGAAGTTAGTTCTCTTATTACAATTTTTAATTTCCTGATGTCATCAGCAACTAGCTATTCAGGCACTTACTTAATCCCTTTAGAAGTTTTTTTCTGATTATCTTAGTGCCCCAAAATTTAGCCTGAAAATTTGGTTTGAATCATTATGTAAATTGCTTTATGAAAGAATGTAACCTTATGTCCTCATGATAGAAACAGAAATTGAAAGAGGCAATCTTGAATTAATGATTTCTTCCCTGAAGAGTCTTAAGTGTGAAAAAGCTCACAAGGAAGGGTTATGGATTTTATTTTATTTTATTTTACATCTAGTTTTGGCTCTAGACTAGTGTAGAATGAAAGTTATATAGGAGTCATTTTATCTTTGCTCCCTGCCAACTTAAAACCAAAACAGTTATTCTTTCTTATGGGAAGATGCAAAAGTGCTGATTAATTTATTTATTAGAATCATTAATGACAAGAAGAGAAAATACGGATTTCATAAGATCTCCAAATGTTTTGACTAAAATTGTGTGTTTTTACTGTGACATACAAGAGAAAATAACTTCTGCTGGGCAAATCTGCAACTTGTAAAGCTGAGCTGTATGATAAAGAGATATACTAAGGTACCTATGTCTTTCAAAGAAATGGAGGAAATTACTGAAGACTATATTTAGAGGATACTGGAAATGATTGCTGAATCCTAATGTTAAAGTTATAGATACAGTTACACTTTTTTTTAATTATACTTTAAGTTCTGGGATACATGTGCAGAACAGGCAGGTTTGTTACATAGGTATATATGTGCCATGGTGGTTCGCTGCACCCATTAACCCATCATCTACATTAGGTATTTCTCCTAATGCTATCCCTCCCCTAGCTCCCTGACAGGCTCCGGTGTGTGATGTTCCCTTCGCTGTGTCATGTGTTCTTATTGTTGAAGTCCCACTTATGAGTGAGAACATGTGGTGTTTGGTTTTCAGTTCCTGTGTTAGTTTGCTGAGAATGATGGTTTCCAGCTTCATCCATGTCCCTGCAAAGGATATGAACTCATCCTTTTTATGGCTGCATAGTATTCCATACTATATATGAACCATATTTTACCAAGTCTATTATTGATGGAAATTTGGGTTGGTTCCAAGTCTTTGCTATTGTGAACAGTTCTGCAATAAACATACATGTGCATATGTCTTTATAGTAGAATTATTTATAATACTTTGGGTATATACCCAGTAATGGGATTGCTGGGTCAAATGGTATTTCTGGTTCTAGATCCTTGAGGAATCGCCATACTGTCTTCCACAATGGTTGACCTAATTTACACTCCCACCAACAGTGTAAATCTTTCTTATTTCTCCACATCCTCTCCATCATCGGTTTCCTGACTTTTTAATGATTGCCATTCTAACTGGCATGAGATGGCATCTCATTGTGGTTTTGATTTGCATTTCTCTAATGACAAGTGATAATGAGCTTTTTTTCATGTTTTTTGGCCACATAAATGTCTTCTTTTGAGAAGCGTCTGTTCATACCCTTTTTCATGGGGTTGTTTGTTTGTTTTTTTCTTGTAAATTTGTTTAAGTTCTTTGTAGATTCTGGATATTAGCCCTTTGTCAGATGGGTAGATTGCAAAAATTTTCTCCCATTCTGTAGGCTGCCTGTTCACTCTGATGATAGTTTCTTTTGCTGTGCAGAAGCTCTTCAGTTTAATTAGATCCCATTTGTCAATTCTGGCTTTTGTTGCTGTTGCTTTTGTTGTTTTAGTCATGAAGTCTTTGGCCATGCCTATGTCCGGAATGGTATTGCCTAGGTTTTCTTCTAGGGTTTTTATGGTTTTAGGCCTTATGTTTAAGTCTTTAATCCATCTTGAATTAATTTTTGTATAAGGTGTAAGGCAGGGGTCCAGTTTCAGTTTTCTGCATATGGCTAGCCAGTTTTCCCAGCACCATTTATTAAATAGGGAATCCTTTCACAATTTGTTGTTTGTGTTAGGTCTGTCAATGATCAGATGGTTGCAGATGTGTGGTGTTATTTCTGAGGTCTCTCTTCTGTTCCATTGGTCCATATATCTGTTTTGATACCAGTACCATGCTGTTTTGGTTACTGTAGCCTTGTAGTATAGTTTGAAGTCAGGTACTGTGATGCCTCCAGCTTTGTTCTGTTTGCTTAGGATTATCTTGGCTATATGGGCTCTTTTTTGGTTCCATATGAAACTTAAAGTAGTTCTTTCTAATTCTGTGAAGAAAGTCAATGGTAGCTTGATAGGGATAGCATTGAATCTATAAATTACTTTGGGCAGTATGGCCATTTTCACAATATTGATTCTTCCTATCCATGAGCATGTAATAGTTTTCCATTTGCTTGTGTCCTCTCTTATTTCCTTGAGCAGTGGTTTGTAGTTCTCCTTGAAGAGGTGCTTCACATCCCTTGTAAGTTGTATTTCTAGGTATTTAATTATCTTTGTAGCAAATGTGAATGGGAGTTCACTCGTAATTTGGCTGTTTCTCAAGACCTTCAATAAAATTCAACAGCCCTTCATGCTAAAAACTCACAATAATCTAGGTATTGATGGAACATATCTCAAAATAATAAGAGCTATTTATGAGAAACCCACAGCCAATATCATACTGAATGGGCAAAAGCTGGAAGCATTCCCTTTGAAAACCGACACAAGACAAGGATGCCCTCTCTCACCACTCCTATTCAACATAGTATTGGAAGTTCTGGCCAGGACAATCAGGCAAGAGAAAGAAATAAAGGGTATTCAAATAGAAAGAGAGGAAGTAAAATTGTCTCTGTTTGCAGATGACATGATTGTATATTTAGAAAACCCCATCATCTCTGGTCAAAATCTTCTTGAGCTGATAAGCAACTTCAGCAAATTCTAAGGATACAAAATCAATGTACAAAAATCACAAGCATTCTTACACAGTTACATTTCTTTTAAGTGAAAAACCTAATTCACACATTTAGTTTTGATAATTTTCTCCTTTTGCTATTTTCCTGACCGCGAAGTCATTTCCATTAGGATCTAGTTAAGTTCTTCAATAACCACAAGAAAACCACTGAAATTTATGTAAAGAGTTAACTACATAAGCTATCATTCTATTTTAAGCGTCACTTTCCCCAAAATCTTAATAGAGATCTCTGAGACACAGAGAAAATTGCCTCTTCTTTCATACCAGTAAAATAAAAGAAGCCACGTTGCCTAAATTTCTGTTTTTGACTGTAGAATATACATTTATGTGTTATATTTTTCTATTTATAGTAAAGCAAATTGCATTTGATATCCACATCTACAATTGAGTCACTGTCTAAACATCCACATACTTACTAAGGGAAGACTTGCAGTGATCAAGGAAGATTCAATGGAATTTTGCCATTGTTTTTGCTTTTATTTGCACTTTTGTATCTGTTTGTTCTTTTATTAAGCATTGAAATTCTAGGACTCCTGAATTGACAACGTAAGTGGCAGTTTCACTGTGAAGTGGTCACCTCTCAGAACAGATCATGATAAATCAGATTTTGTTTTCACTATTCCTGATGAACTGCAATGCAGAATCACTAAAAAAATAAAAATAAAAAAATAAAAAAAAAAAAACTTTTACTCAATCCCTCACATGTTGAATAAGCATTTACTCAGAAACAAGAAGAATCCTTTTGTTCTAATTTTGTATTCCTTCAACCTGACCCTCAATATAAAAGAGAAGGCAAATGTAGCAGTGATCAGACTGGAATTACACATAAAGTGAGTAAAAGCTTTGGGAGTAAAAACCTACAAATTATCTTTCTTTCATTAATATGAAAAAATCAACTCCTGCCATAGAAGACATAAACCTAACACATGGAAACAAGGCAAATTTGATGAAGCCACAGGTATTGTATTACCAAGAAATTAACACTATACCACTTGTCCATTTGTCCAGAGTCTAGACACAAAGTCAATGATATCTTAAAGCATTTTCTCATGCTAACTCATTTATTTCTTTGCCTGATACATGCATATTTTTGCCTGATTTTTTATGTTATTTATGTATGTAATTATTTCAATTGAAAAATAAAAATAATATACATTTTTGGTATACAACTTAATGTTTGATTTGCATATACATTGTGGAATGGCTAAATCAAGCTAATTAACATATGTATTAAATCACATACTTATGAGAACATTTGAAATATTTTTTAGCAATTTTCATGTCTATAATATTGTACACTATTAACTATAGCAACCATATTGTATGATAGGTCTCCTAAACTTTATATGCTTATTTAAATATTAGATAATTTGACACCTGACACATTTATTAATTTTAAAGGTACTATTTTTACTTTCTTATAAAAACATTAAAGTAAAAAGATGTTTTACCTTTTATTATATTTTAGAATATCTTCACATATATAATTTGTACTACAATCCAAATTTGTAACAGAAGTTAACTATCAGTCCCATAATTCTTAGTCCATATGCTGACTCAGGTTATTTTCATTAAAGGTTAAGATAATAGCCCATGAATTCCAAGTTGGTTTAGTCCAAACCCAAACTATATTTAAATGACATAGAAATATATATATACATATATTATGCTTTAAGTTCTAGGGTACATGTGCACAACGTGTAGGTTTGTTACATATGTATACATGTGCCATGTTGGTGTGCTGCACCCATTAACTCCTCATTTACATTAAGTATATCTCCTAATGCTATCCCTCCCCCCTCCCCCTACCCCATGACAGGCTGCAGTGTGTGACGTTCCCTTTCTTGTGTCCAAGTGTTATCACTGTTCAATTCCCACCTATGAGTGAGAACATGCAGTGTTTGGTTTTCTGTCCTTGCAACAGTTTGCTGAGAATGATGGTTTCCAGCTTCATCCATGTCCCTACAAAGGACATGAACTCATCCTTTCTTACGGCTGCATAGTATTCCATGGTGTATAAGTGCCACATTTTCCTAAAACAATCTACCATTGATGGACATTTGGGTTGGTTCCAGGTCTTTGCTATTGTGAATAGTGTCACAATAAACATACGTGTGCATGTGTCTTTATAACACCATGATTTATACTACTTTGGGTATATACCCAGTAATGGGATGGCTGGGTCAAGTGGTATTTCTAGTTCTAGATCCTTGAGAAATTGCCACACTGTCTTCCACAATGGTTGAACTAGTTTACAGTCCCACCAACAGTGTCAAAGTGTTCCTATTCTCCACATCCTCTCCAGCACCTGTTGTTTCCTGACTTTTTAATGATCGCCATTCTAACTGGTGTGAGATAGTATCTTCTTGTGGTTTTGATTTGCATTTCTCTGATGGCCAGTGATGATGAGCATTTTTTCATGTGTCTGTTGGCTGCACAAACGTCTTCTTTTGAGAAGTGTCTGTTCATACCCTTTGCCCACTTTTTGATGGGGTTGTTTGTTTTTTTCTTGTAAATTTCTTTGGGTTCTTTGTAGATTCTGGATATTAGCCCTTTGTCAGATGAGCAGATTGCAAAAATTTTCTCCCATTCTGTAGGTTTCCTGTTCACTCTGATGGTAGTTTGTTTTGCTGTGCAGAAGCTCTTTAGTTTAATTAGATCCCATTTGTCAATTTTGGCTTTTGTTGCCATTGCTTTTGGTGTTTTAGACATGAAGTCCTTGCCCATGCCTATGTCCTGAATGGTATTGCCTAGGTGTTCTTCTAGGGTTTTTATGGTTTTAGGTCTAACATTTAAGTCTTTAATCCATCTTGAATTGATTTTTGTATAAGGTGTAAGGAAGGGATCCAGTTTCAGCTTTCTACGTATGGCTAGCCAGTTTTCCCAGCACCATTTATTAAATAGGGAATCGTTTCCCCATTTCTTATTTTTGTCAGGTTTGTCAAAGATCAGATGGTTGTAGATGTGTGGTATTATTTCTTAGGGCTCTGTTCTGTTCCATTGGTCTATATCTCTGTTTTGGTACCAGTACCGTACTATTTCGGTTACTGTAGCCTTGTAGTATAGTTTGAAGTCACGTAGCGTGATGCCTCCAGCATTGTTCTTTTGGCTTAGGATTGACTTGGCAATGCAGGCCTTGTTTTGGTTCCATATGAACTTTAAAGTAGTTTCTTCCAATTCTGTGAAGAAAGTCATTGGTAGCTTGATGGGGATGGCATTAAATCTATAAATTACCTTGGGCAGTATGGCCATTTTCACGATATTGAGTCTTCCTATCCATGAGCAGGAAGTGTTCTTCCATTTGTTTGTGTCCTCTTTTATTTCATTGAGCAGTGGTTTGTAGTTCTCCTTGAAGAGGTCCTTCACATCCCTTGTAAGTTCGATTCCTAGGTATTTTATTCTCTTTGAAGCAGTTGTGAATGGAAGTTCACTCATGATTTGGCTATCTGTTTGTCTGTTATTGGTGTATAAGAATGCTTGTGATTTTTGCACATTGATTTTATATCCTGAGACATTGCTGAAGTTGCTTATCAGCTTAAGGAGATTTTGGGCTGAGATGATGGGGTTTTCTAAATATACAATCATGTCATCTGCAAACAGGGACAATTTGACTTCCTCTTTTCCTAATTGAATACCCTTTATTTCTTTCTCCTGCCTGATTGCCCTGGCCAGAACTTCCAACAATGTGTTGAATAGGAGTGGTGAGAGAGGACATCCCTGTCTTGTGCCAGTTTTCAAAGGGAATGCTTTCAGTTTGTGCCCATTCAGTATGATATTCGCTGTGGGTTTCTCATAAATAGCTCTTATTATTTTGAGACATGTCCCATCAATACCGAATTTATTTAGTTTTTAGCATGAAGGGTTGTTGAATTTTGTCAAAGGCCTTTTCTGCATCTATTGAGATAATCGTGGTTTTTGCCTTTGGTTCTGTTTATATGCTGGATTACGTTTATTGATTTGCATATGTTGAACCAGCCTTGCATCAGAGGGATGAAGCCCACTTGATCATGGTGGATAAGCTTTTTGATGTGCTGCTGGATTTGGTTTGCCTGTATTTTATTGAAGATTTTTGCATGAATGTTCATCAGGGATATTGGTCTAAAATTCTCTTTTTCTGTTGTGTCTGTGTCAGGCTTTGGTATCAGGATGATGCTGGCCTCATAAAATGAGTTAGGGAGGATTCCCTCTTTTTCTATGGATTGGAATAGTTTCAGAAGGAATGGTACCAGCTCCTCCTTGTACCTCTGGTAGAATTTTGCTGTGAATCCGTCTGGTCCTGGACTTTTTTTGGTTGGCAGGATATTAATTATTGCCTCAATTTCAGAGCCTGTTATGGGTCTATTCAGGGATTCAACTTCTTCCTGGTTTAGTCTTTGCAGGGTGTATGTGTCCAGGAATTTATCTATTTCTTCTAGATTTCCTAGTTTATTTGCATAGAAGGGTTTATAGCATTCTGTGATGGTAGTTTGTGTTTCTGTGGGATTGATATCCCCTTTATCGTTTTTTATTGCATCTATTTGATTCTTCTCTCTTCTTTATTAGTCTTGCTAGCAGTCTATCAATTTTGTTGATCTTTTCAAAACAGCAGCTCCTGGATTCATTGATTTTTTGAAGGGTTTTTTGTGTCTCTATCTCCTTCAGTTCTGCTCTGATGTTAGTTATTTCTTGCCGGCTGCTAGCTTTTGAATGTGTTTGCTCTTGCTTCTCCAGTTCTTTTAATTGTGATGTCAGGGTGTCAATTTTAGATCTTTCCTGCTTTCTCTTGTGGGCATTTAGTGCTATAAATTTCCCTCTACACACTGCTTTAAATGTGTCCCAGAGGTTCTGGTATGTTGTGTCTTTGTTCCCATTGGTTTCAAAGAACATCTTTATTTCTGCCTTCATTTCGTTATGTACCCAGTAGTCATTCAGGAGCAGGTTGTTTAGTTTCCATGTAATTGAGCGGTTTTGAGTGAGTTTCTTAATCCTGAGTTCTAGTTTGATTGCACTGTGGTCTGAGAGACAGTTTGTTATAATTTCTGTTCTTTTACATTTGCTGAGGAGTGCTTTACTTTCAACTATGTGGTCAATTTTGGAATAAGTGCGATGTGGTGCTGAGAAGAATGTATATTCTGTTGATTTGGGGTGGAGAGTTCTGTAGATGTCTATTAGGTCCTCTTGGTGCAGAGCTGAGTTCAATTCCTGGATATCTTTGTTAACTTTCTGTCTCGTTGATCTGTCTAATGTTGACAATGGGGTGTTAAAGTCTCCCATTATTATTGTGTGGGAGTCTAAGTCTCTTTTTAGGTCTCTAAGGAGATTGCTTTATGAATCTGGGTGCTCCTGCATTGGGTGCATATATGTTTAGGGTAGTTAGCTCTTCTTGTTGAATTGAAACCTTTAACTGGCCTTCTTTGTATCTTTGGATCTTTGTTGGTTTAAAGTCTGTTTTATCAAAGACTAGGATTGCAAGCCCTGCCTTTTTTGTTTTCCATTTGCTTGGTAGATCTTTCTCCATCCCTTTATTTTGAGCATATGTGTATCTATGCATGTGAGATGGGTCTCCTGAATACAGCCCACTGATGGGTGTTGACTCTTTATCCAATTCGCCAGTCTGTGTCTTTTAATTGGAGCATTTAGCCCATTTACATTTAAGGTTAATATTGTTATGTGTCAATTTGACCTCGTCATTATGATGATAGCTGGTTATTTTGCTTGTTAGTTAATGCAGTTTCTTCTTAGCATCGATGGTCTTTACAATTTGGCATGTTTTTGCAGGGGCTGGTACCGGTTGTTCCTTTCCATGTTTAGTGCTTCCTTCAGGAGCTCTTTTAGGGCAGGCCTGGTGGTGACAAAATCTCTCAGTATTTGCTTGTCTGTAAAGGATTTTATTTCTCCTTCACTTATGAAGCTTATTTTGGCTGGATATGAAATTCTAGGTTGAAAATTCTTTTCTTTAAGAATGTTGAATATTGGCCCCCATTCTCTTCTGGCTTGTAGAGTTTCTGCCGAGAGATCCACTGTTAGTCTGATGGGCTTCCCTTTGTGGATAACCCGACCTTTCTCTCTGGCTGCCCTTAACATTTTTTCCTTCATTTCAACTTTGATGAATCTGATAATTGTGTGTCTTGGAGTTGCTCTTCTGGAGGAGTATCTTTGTGGCATTCCCTGTATTTCCTGAAGTTGAATGTTGGCCTGCCTTACTAGGATGGGGAAGTTGTCCTGGATAATATCCTGCAGAGTGTTTTCCAACTTGGTTCCATTCTCCCCATCACTTTCAGGTATGCCAGTCAGATGTAGATTTGCTCTTTTCACATAATCCCATATTTCTTGGAGGCTTTGTTCATTTCTTTTTACTCTTTTTTCTCTAAACTTCTCTTCTCGCTTCATTTCATTCATTTGATCTTCAATCACTGATACCCTTTCTTCCAGTTGATCCAATCAGCTCCTGAAGCTTGTGCATTCGTCATGTAATTCTTGTGCCATGGTTTTCAGCTCCATCAGGTCATTTAAGGACTTCTCTACACTGGTTATTCTAGTTATCCATTCATCTAATCTTTTTTCAAGGTTTTTAGCTTCTTTGCAGTGGGTTTGAACTTCCTCCTTTAGCTCGGAGAAGTTTGATCATCTGAAGCCTTCTTCTCTCAACTCGTCAAAGTCATTCTCCATCCAGCTTTTTTCTGTTGCTGGCAAGGAGCTGTGTTCCTTTGGAGGGGGTGAGTTGCTCTGATTTTTAGAATTTTCAGCTTTTCTGCTCTGTTTTTTCCCCATCCTTGTGGTTTTATCTACTTTTGGTCTTTGATGATGGTGACATACAGATGGGGTTTTGGTGTGTATGTCCTTTCTGTTTGTTAGTTTTCCTTCTAACAGTCAGGACCCTCAGCTGCAGGTCTGTTGGAGTTTGCTGGAGTTCCACTCCAGACGCCCTTTGCCTGGGTATCAGCAGCGGAGGCTACAGAACAGCGAATATTGCTGAACAGCAAATGTTGCTGCCTGATCATTCCTCTGGAAACTTCATCTCAGAAGGGTACCTGGCTGTGTGAGCTGTCAGTCTGCCCCTACTGGGGGGTGCCTCCCAGTTAGGCTACTCGGGGGTCAGGGACCCACTTGAGGAGGCAGTCTGTCTGTTCTCAGATCTCAAACTCAGTGCTAGGAGAACCACTACTCTCTTCAAAACTGTCAGACAGGGACATATAAGTCTGCAGAGGTTTCTGCTGCCTTTTATTTGGCTATGCCCTGCCACCAGAGGTGGAGTCTACAGAGGCAGGCAGGCCTCCTTGAGCTTTGGTGGGCTCCACCCAGTTTGAGCTTCCCGGCTGCTTTGTTTACCTACTTAAGCCCCAGCAATGGCAGGTGCCCCTCCGCAGCCTTGCTGCCTCCTTGCAGTTCAATCTCAGACTGCTGTACTAGCAACGAGTGAGGCTCCATGGGTATGGGACATTCCAAGCCAGGCGCGGGATATAAAATCCTGTCATTTGCTAAGACCATTGGAAAAGCACAGTATTAGGGTGTGAGTGACCCAATTTTCCAGGTGCCATCCGTCACCACTTCCCTTGGCTAGGAAAGGGAATTCCCTGACCCCTTGTGCTTCCTGGGTGAGAGTATGCCTTGCCCTGCTTTGGCTCACACTCAGTGGGCTGCACCAACTGTCATTCCCCCACTGATGAGCCCAGTGAGATGAACCCGGTATCTTAGTTGGAAATGCAGAAATCACCCATCTTCTGGTTTGCTCACACTGGGAGCTGTACACTGTTCCTATTCGGCCATCTTGGAACCACACCCATTTCAGAAACATTTGTTAAGCAAAAATTCGTAATTCCTCATTAAAATAAAAATATATTGTTTTATTTTAATTTTAAAATTTACATTTTTATATACCAATATTATAACTACTTTAACATTAATGTGTGATATTTCTTTTATCCCTTATAAATAGGAGGGCAGCTTATGACTCAAATCTTTTCAGTCACTGTTGTACAAATATATATTTAATCATACATGGTTTATTGAAGTTTATTGAGATGTTTTTGTGGAAGCGGTACCTCCAAATAATTGAAATATATCTCTTAAAAGATCAAAAATTACTAAATATATATTATACATTACAAATGTATTTCCTACTATAGTACTCACTTTCTTGAAAGAGAAGTATATTATACTGAGTCTGTTTTGTAGCATCAGTATTTGTGACATTTCCAAGATCTGCCATCCTCATAATGTTTATCACATATATATGTTCTGATAGAAATCACTTTATGTGCACTCACATTTAATATTTTATATAATATTTATGACAACCCTTTGAGATAGGCACTAATATCATCCTCATTTTACAGATAAGGAAATGGAGGTAGTAGTACCATTTTGGAGGTAAAAAGAAAATGTGCCTTAGAAGCAAATTTGGGTTTATACTCTGGACTCATTCACCCTACACCCTTGCAAGCAATAATCACCATTATAATACTGTGATAGTGTCAGAAACTGTTAAAAATGCGTGGTATTCTCTCTGTACTGTCTATATACAAACAAATTTCACTTCCCCAATTTCTTCTTTTTCCACCTCAGTATCATCCACCTGAATGTCAGCTATCAATTTACTAATACTAGTAATTCCTGAAAGTCTGTCAGGAATTACTAGTATTTATATTGCTCTTGTATGTGCTCCTTTACATGTTATCTAAATTTTATTAAAAATTCTAAGTAAAAAAAAAGTCTTGAGGTTACTCTGATGTACCTTTGAATGCACAGATTTCATGAAAATTGTTTCATATTTAATTGCTCTTTATACTATCACAATAATTCCTCCTGATTTGTTGACCTTGAAGAGATGTTTGGAGAATAGAATATTGTACAATTTCTTAATAAATATCTCAGATATAGTATTTAATGCATTAAGTGTTCCATGTTAACATCAACTTAAAATAATGTTTTATAAGATTTCACATTCACTCAGTCTTCACATTCATTTCTTATGTGACCAGAGAGGCACAGTGTTAGGGCCAAAAAACAAGGAATGTTGGCCACCACCAGAACCTGGAAAGAGCCATAAATGGATTTCTCCCTAATTTTTTTAAAGTGAGTGTAGCCCTGCTGACACCTTTATTTCAGCCCAGTAATACACATTTTTATTTTGGGTTTCTGTCCTCCAGAATTGTATGAGGATAAACATCTGTTGATTTTAGTCACCAAGTTTGTTGTAATTTCTTGCAACAGCCATAGAAAACTAATACACCCTTTCACTCACTTTCACTTTTCTGTCTTAGATTACACAATACATCATTGATTTATTGTCATTAATTATTGTTATCTACTTTTAGACAATCAAATATTTTGTGATACAATTGTCATGTGTTTTAATTATCCCCATATATAATTTATTTCCAAAATATTTGGAGACTTACAAGAGGATATTGATATATTAATTTATATTTGCCCTCAAGGTAATCATTCCCTTCATTCTTCATCACTTCCTCAATGTCTTGTTTCCATCTGCACCTAATTTTTCATTGGTATAAATTTTGCTTTGGTACAGAACTTCTGTTGATCTAATCTTGCAATTACTGTTTGTGAAAGAACATCTTAATTTCTTTTTTTAATCTTGAGGGATAGTTTCACTGGTTATCAAAATCTAGTCTGTCAGTTGTTTTCCTTGTGCATTTTGAAGACATTCTATCTGGGTTTTAGATCCCACGATTTTTGTTAATAATCTATAAATTCTGTCTTTTTTCTCTTTGAAGGTGAGGGATGCTTTTTCCTCTGGAAACTTTAAAGATTTTCGTCTTTTTTCTTAGTGTTCTGTGATTTTACCATTGTACTGGGATGTTTCATTGCAATGTCACATTCACAGTACTTGATAATGTGTACTGATGTAATTTATTAATTTTGAAAAACTAACATACATTAACACTACATATTGTATATGAGCTTTTTCCCATTTTCTTTCTTAACTTCTTATAGGACCCTGATAAGCCATATGTTAAAACTTGTCTCATATTCATATGTGTACAATACTTTTCAGTATATTTTAATCCGTTTTAATCTCGATTCCTATATGTAAAATATTTTACACCTCTTCGGTTGTGTTGATCTATCATTAAGAAAATGTTTTGATTTCATAACTTTTATCATTGTATTTGTTTTTAAAATATTTTCCAATTATATCCTGAAAATCTCTATCTTATCTCATTTCAATATCTTAATTATCATACTGATTTTAAAATCTCTATTCTGAAAATTCCAGTATTTGAGTCTATCATATATTGTTATTAACCATTCTTTTATTCTTGGCTCCCAGTCATGCCAACTTACCTCCTGGTATAAATAATTATTTTATTTAGGTTTATATTCAGTTATAAACTATAATATATAGAAAAAATAGAAAATATTTGAGGCTGTGAATCATGTTTTTTTCAGATAGAATTTAGGTTTGTTTTTGGGATAGGGGCTAAGGGAATGAGAGATCAGATTACATTAGAATATTAATATATTCAAGATCAGGCTTCAATTTTAATGATGACTATTATTTTTCTGGTTGACCCTTATATCCACAGTAGAGACTTTCCTCATTTCCCAAGTGAGAATCTAAGGTGTAGTAGTGTTCCCACTTCTTAGTGAGTTATGAGCTTTAATATTTACACACTCAAGCCTAAAATACAAGTTCTACTTAGCTCCTCAGTTTCTCAGAAGCAGTTTCTACTAAGGTTTGTAGCTTCCCAGATGCTATTTTTTTTTTTAATTAGTACATAATTTAAAGAAAAAAAAGAGTAATGAATGTCAGATTCACTTTGCTGTATTTCCTTTCTTTCTAAAATTTTGTTTGCTCAAAATATTGTTACCTTGATGGCTTTTCAATGTTATCAGAATAAGTTTACAGACATCAATATCAATGAAGAGGAAGAGAAAGGAAATTTTAAATTTTTCTTTGCAGGTTAATTAATAAGCAACAAGGTAGCTTTCTGTCACTAGAAAAGTAAGTGCAAGTGTATTCTAAACTTAAAAGACTTCAATTCTGAAATTGTAAGAGATGTAAAATTTTAACTTTTCAGTATAAATACATTAAAATATTAAATATTTACTTCTAATATTTTATCGGTAAACAAAATCATATTGAAGAAATAAACTCCCAAGAAATAAGGTATTTAAAATCATGAATTTATTTGGCAAATACTTATTGGACAACTGCAATGATCTAAGTTTTGTGCAACGTTTACAAGCCCAGTTCTTGCTTAGCAGACTATTTTGTCAGAGTAGCAGTGGGCAGATTAGAGACCCTGGATCACATTTAGCCAGCAATCTGTTTTAATATCACACATGAGCTAAGAATTTTTTTTAACATTTTTAAACGGTTGAAAACAAACCAAAAGAAGAATCATTATCTTCATAAGTGAAAATTATACAAAATTCAAATTTCAGTGCCCATAAATACAGTTTTATTGGGATGTAGCCAAACTCATTTGTTTACACATTTTTTTGGTAGCTGCTCTTACACCACAGTGGTAGAATAGAGTAATTGTGACTGAAATCATATGATCCTGAAAGGCTAAAATATTTACTATCTGGTTCCTTGCAGAAAGTGCTTGCTGAACCCTTAATATACTATGGATTTTGTTTCTTCAACCAAACCAACATTGATCATATTTTGAAACTTGATTTTTCTGTTTACTATGCAAAAATAAAAGCTTTATTTGCAAACTTTTTTTCTATAAGCTATTGTTATTTTCTATTTATTTTTATTTTTTAAGTTTCTATGGGTACATAGTAGGTATATATATTTATGAAGTACATGAGGTGTTTTGATGCAGGCATGCAATGTGAAATAAGCACATCATGGAGAAGGGTGTATCCATCCCTTCGAGCATTTATCCTTTGAGTTACAAACAATCCAATTATATTCTTTATTTTTAAATATACAATGAATTTTATATTTGTTGACAATAGTCACCCTATTATGCTATCAAATAGCAGGTCATATTTATTCTTTCTCTTTTTTTGTACCCAATAACCAATCCCACCTCCCCATCAATCCTTCCCAGCTACACTTCCAGCCTTTGGTAACAATACTTTCATCTATGTTCATGAGTTCAATTGTTTTGATATTTATTCTCACAAATAAGTGAGAACATGTGATCTTTGTCTTTCTGTGCCTGGCTTATTTCACTTAACATAATGATCTCCAGTTCCATTTATGTTGTTGCAAACGATTGGATCTCATTCTTTTTTATGGATGAAAAGTACTTCATTGGCCGGGCGCGGTGGCTCATGCTTGTAGTCCCAGCACTTTGGGAGGCCGAGGCGGGCGGATCACGAGGTCAGGAGATCGAGACCACGATGAAACCCCGTCTCTACTAAAAATACAAAAAATTAGCCAGGCGTGGTGGCGGGCGCCTGTAGTCCCAGCTACTCGGAGAGGCTGAGGCAGGAGAATGGCGTGAACCCGGGAGGCGGAGCTTGCAGTGAGCCGAGATTGCGCCACTGCACTCCAGCCTGGGCGACAGAGCGAGACTCCATCTCAAAAAAAAAAAAAAAAAAAAAAAGAAAAGTACTTCATTGTGTATACGTATCACATTTTCTTAACCCATTCATCTATTAATGGAGACTTAGGTTGCTGACAAATCTTTGCTATTGTAAACAGTTCTGCAACAAACATACGAGTGCAGATTTCACTTTGATTTACTGATTTCCTTTCTTTTGGGTATACACCCAGCAATGGGATTACTGGGCTATATGGTAGCTCATTTTTTTTAGGAACTTTGAAACCGTTCTACATAGTGGTTGTACTAATTTACATTCCCTCCAACAGTGTACAAAAGTTCCATTTTCTCCAAATCCTTTCCAGCATTTGTTATTGCCTATGTTTTGAATTTAAGCCATTTTAACTGGGGTGAGATAATATCTCATCATAGTTTTTATTTGCATTTTTCTGATGATCAATGATGTTGAGCATCTTTCCATATGCCTGTTTGCCATTTGTATGTCTTCTTTTCAAAAATGTCTGTTCAAATATTTTGCCCATTTTTTGATTGGATTATTAGGTTTTTTCCTGTAGCGTTTTTTTTTTTTTTTTTTTTTTTTTGAGATGGAGTCTCGCTCTGTCTCCCAGGCTGGAGTGCAGTGGCGTGATCTTGGCTCACTGCAAGCTCTGCCTCCTGGGTTCATGCCATTCTCCTGCCTCAGCCTCCTGAGTAGCTGGGATACAGGCGCCTGCCACCATGCCCAGCTAATTTTTTGTATTTTTGGTAGAGACGGGGTTTCACTGTGTTAGCCAGGATGGTCTTGATCTCCTGAGCTTGTGATCCTCCCACCTCGCCTCCCAAAGTGCTGGGATTACAGGCGTGAGCCACCACGCCTGGCCTTCCTGTATCGTTATTTGAGCTTTATCTATTCTGTTTATTTACCCCTTGTCAGAAGGGTAGTTTGCAAATTTTTTCTACCCTTCTGTGAATTGTCTCTTCACTTTTTTGATTGTATTCTTTTCTGTGCAGCTTTCTCACTGCATGTGATCCCATTTGTCCATGTTTCTGTTGCTTGCCTGTGCTTGTGGGGTATTATTCAAGAAATCGTTGCCCTGACCAATGTTCTAGAGATTTTCACCATGTTTTCTTGTAGTATTTTCATAGTTAATGTCTTAGATGTAAGCCTTTAATCCATTTTGATTTTATTTTTGTATATAATGAGAGATAGAGGTCTAGTTTCATTCTTCTGCATCAGGGTATTCAGTATGTCCAGCACCATTTATTGAAGAGACTATCTCTTCTCCAGTGTATGTTCTTGGCAACTTTGTCAAAATTGAGTTTACTGTAGGTGTGTGGATTTGTTTCTGGGTTCTCTATTCTGTTACATTGGTCTACGTGTCTGTTTTTATGTCAGTACTGTGCTATTTTGGTTACCATAGCTCTGTAGTATAATTTGAAGTCAGGTAATGTGATTCCTTCAGTTTTATGCTTTTCGTTTAGGATAACTTTGGCTATTCTAGGTCTTTTGTTATTCCATTAGATTTTAGATTTTTTTTTCTACTTCTGTGAAGAATGGCGTTGGTATTTTGATAGGGACTGTACTGAATCTGTAGGTTGCTTTGGATAGTATGGATATTTTAACAATATTTTTCCTCCAATCAATGAACATGGAAGATTTTTCCAGTTTTTGGTGTCCTCTTCAGTTTTCTTCAGCAGTGTTTTATAGTTTTCATTATAGAGATCTTTCACTTCTTTTGTTAATTCCTAGGAATTTAATTTTGTGTGTGGCTGTTTTAAATGAGATTACTTTTTTATTTCTTTTTCATATTGTTCACTGTTGGCATATAGAAATGCCACTGATTTTTGTGTGTTTATTTTGTATTCTGCAACTTTACTGAATTTGTTTATCAGTTCTAATAGTTTTTTTATGGAGTCTTTAAGTTTTTTTCAAATATAAGATCATACCATCAGCAATGAAGAATAATTTGACTTCGTCTTTTCCAATTTGGATGTCCTTTATCTTTCTCTTGTCTGATTGCTCTAGCCAGGATATCCAGTACTATGTTGAATAACAGTGGTGATAGTGGGTATCTTTGTCATGTTTCAGATGTTAAAGGAAAGGCCTTCAGTTTTTCCACATTCAATATACTAGCCATGGGTCTGTAATATAGTTTTTATTATATTGAGATATGTTTCATCTATCCCTAGCTTTTTGAGGGTTTTGATCATGAAGGAATGTTGAATTTTATCAAATGCTTTTTAAGCACCCATTGAAATGATCATATGGATTTTATCTTTTATTCTGTTGATATGATATATCTTGTTAATTGATTTGCATATGTTGAACCATCCTTGCATCCCAGGGATAAATCCCATTTGGTTATGATGAATGATCTTCTTGATGTACTATTGAATTCAGTTTGCTAGTATTTTGTTGAGGAATTTTGCATCAACATTCATCAGAGATGTTGGACTGTAGTTTTTTTTTCTTTTCTTTTCTTTTTTTAAATGTGTCTTTGACTGGTAATTATAGTAGAGTAATACTGGCCTCATAGAATGAATTCGGAAATATTCCCTCCTCCTCTATTTTTCAGAGGCATTTGAGTAGAATTGGTATTAGATTTTCTTTAAATGTTTGGTAGTATTCAGCAGTAAAACCATCAGGTCCTGTGGTTTTCTTTACTGGGAGACTTTTTATTACAGCTTTAATCTTGTTACTTGTTATTGGTCTATTCAGGCTTTGCATTTATTCCTGATTAAATTGTGATAGGCTATATATGTCTAGAAATTTGTTCATTTTTCTAGTGTTCCAATTTATTGGCATATAATTGCTCATAGCAGCCACTAATGATTCTTTGAATTTATGCAGTATCAGTTGTACTGTCTCCTTTTTCATTCTGATTTTATTTATTTGGATGTTCTCTCCTTTTTTCTTAGTCTGGCTAAAGATTTGTCGATTTTGTTTCACTTTAAAAAAAAAACAACTTTTTATTTTATTGATTTTTTTGTATTTTTTAATTTCAATTTTATTTATTTCTGCTCTGATAATTATTATTTATTTTCTTCTACCAATTTTGGGTTTGCTTTGCTCTTGCTTTTCTAATTCCTTAAGATGACTCATTAGGTTATTTATTTATAGTTTTTTTCTCCTTTGAATGTTAGCACTTGTAGCTATAAACTTTTCTCTCAGCACTGCTTTTTGCTGTATACCATAGATTTTCATTATCATTTGTTTCAAGAAATCTTTCAGTTCCCCTCTTAATTTCTTCATTGACCCACTGGTAATTCAGGAGCAAACTGTATAATTTTTATGTATTTTTATAGTTTCCAAAATTTCTCTTGTTATTCATTTCTGGTTTTATTCCCTCCAGTTAAATAAAGTGTTTAATATTATTTTAAATATTTGAATGTTTGAAGATTTGATTTGTTTTGTGACCTAACATTTAGTCTATTTTTTGAGAATAATCAGTGTACTGAGAAAAAAAAATGTGTATTCTGCAGCTCTTGGATGAAACATTCTATAAATATCTATTAGATCCATTTGGTCTACAGTGCAGATTAATGTTTCTTTGCTAATTTTCTGTCTGGAAGATCTGTCCCATGCTGAAAGTAGAGTGTTGAAGTCTCCAGCCATTATTGTATTAAGGCCTATCTCTCTCTTTATCTCTAATAATATTTCCTTTATATATCTGGGTGCTCCAGTGTTGGGAGCATATATATTTAAAATTGTTATATCCTCTTGCTGAATTGACTCTTTTGTATTATATAGTGACCTTCTTAATTACTTCTTATAGTTTTTGTCCTGAAATCTATTTTGTCTGATGTAATTATAGTGACTCTTGATCTTATTTTATTTCCATTGGCATGGAATATTTTTCCATACCTTTATTTTCAGTCTATGTGTATCTTCATAGGTGAAGTGATTTTCTTGTAGGCAACAGTTCAATGGGGCTTATTTTATCATTCATTCAGCCAGTTTATGTCTTTTAATTGGAGAATTTAGTCCATTTACATTCAGTGTTATTAGTGATAAGTAATGACTTACTCCTATTATTTTGTTATTTGTTTTCAGGTTGCTTTGTTGTCTCCTCTTTCTTCTTTCCTTCCTTCTGTCTTCCTGTAGTAAAGGTGACTTTCTTGGTGATAGGATTTAGTTTCTTGCTTTTTATTTTTTTGTGTAGCCATTGTGTGTTTTTTGATTTGAGGGTACCATGAGGCTTGCAAATATTATCTTATAACCCATGATTTTAAGCTGATAACAACTTAACCCATTATTTTAACCTGATAACAACTTAACACTATTTGTATAAACAAAAAGGCAAAAGAAAATAAATAAAAACTCTACATCTTAAGTTCGTTTCTTACATTTTAACTGCTTGTTGTTTCTATTTATATCTTATTGTACTGACTATATCTTGAATAGTTGGTGTTATTATTTTTCATTGGTTCATCATTTACTCTTTCTACTTAGGATAAGAGTAGTTTACACACTAGAGTTACAGTGTTATAATATTCCATATTTTTCTGTGTACTCACCAGTGAGTTTTGTACCTTCAGGTGATTTTTGATTGCTCATTAATGTCCATTTCTTTCTGATCGAAGTACTCTCTTTAGTATTTCTTATAGGATGGGTCTGGTATTGATAAAATCCCTCAGCATTTAGTTTGTCTGGCAAAGCCTTTATTTCTCCTTAAAGTTTGAAAGTTATTTTCACCAGATATAGTATTCTAGGAGAAACATTATTTGTTTCTTTGTTTTGTTTTTACCTTCAGCATTGTAAATATGGCTTGTCACTCTCTCCTGCTCTGTATGGTTTCCTCTGAAAAGTCTGCTGCCAGATGTATTGGTGCTCCGTTTTATGTTATTTGTTTCTTTTCTCTTGCTGTTTTCTTTAACCTTGATCTTTGGAGATTTGGTTATTAAATGCCTTGAGGTAGTTTTCTTTGGGTTAAATCTGCTTGGTGTTCTATAACCTTCTTGTACTCAGATACTATCTTTCCCCAAGTTTGAGAAGTTCTCTGTTATTATCCCTTCGAGTAAACCTTTTATCCCTATCTCTTTGTCTACCTCCTCTATAAAGCTAATAACTTTTAGATTTGTCCTTTTGAGGATATTTTCTAGATCTTGTAGGTGTGCTTTATTGTTTTCTATTCTTTTTTCTTTTGTCTTCTCTGACTGTATTTTCAAATAGCCTGTCTTCAAGTTCACTAATTCTTTCTTCTGCCTTATCAATTCTGCTATTAAAGAACTCTCTGATGCATTCTTCAGTATGCGATTTGCAGTTTTAGCTCTGGAATTTCTGCTTGATTCTTTTTAATTATTTCAATTTCTTTGTTAAATATATCTAATAAGATTCTGATTGCCTTTGTATTATCTTGAATTTCTGTTAATATCTGTTTTTCCAGGATTGGTCCCTGGTGCCTTATTTAGTTCATTTGGTGACGTCATGTTTTCCTGGATGCTGTTCATGCTGGTAGCTGTTCTTCAGTGTCTGGGCATTGAAGGGTTAGGTATTTATTGTAGTCTTTACTATCTGGTTTTATTTGTAGCTTTCATTCTTGGAAAATGTTTCCAGATATTTGAAAGAACTTGGGTGTTGTGATGTAAGCTGTATCTGCTTTAGAGGGCACCTCAAGCTCAGTAACACTATGGTTCTTGCAGACTCATAGAGGTACTACCTTGATGGTCTTGGACAAGATTCGGGAGAATTTTCTGGATTACCAGGCAGATAATGTTGTTCTCTTCCCTTACTTTCTCCCAAATATACAGAATCTCTCTGTCTCTTCTGAGCCATCTAAAGCTGAAGCTGGAGTAACACAAGCAACGCTGTGACCATCACCTCTATAAATGCACTGGATGAGACCCGAAGCCTACACAGTGCTGATTCCTGCCCAAGGCCTGCTGTAACCACTCCCTGGCTACTCTCTATGTTTGCTCAAGGCCTTGCTGCTCTGTAATTACTAGGTGGCAAAGCCAGCCTGGCCTGTGTCCTTCCCCTTTAGGGCAATGAGGTTTCCCAAGCCCCAGGTTGGTCCAGGAGTGCCATCCAAGAATCAGGGACCAGAGTCAAATTCCTTAGATGTCTACCTGGTGTTCTATTGTATTGTGGCTGAGCTAGTACTCAAACCACATGAAACATTCCTTCCCACTCTTCTCTTCCCTTTCCAAAGGGAGAGGAGCCTCACGCCATAGCCACTGCCACTCTAGGCTGTGGGGAATACTGCCAGACTACCTCCAATACCCCCTTAAGTCCCATGGTCTCTTAAGGCAGCTTGTAAATGCTGCCTGACCTAGGACTCACCCTTCAGGTCAGTGGGCTCCTCTATGGCCCAGGACAGGTCCAGAAAAGCCATCCATGAGTGAAGTCCTGGAATCGGGGACCCCTAGAGCCCACTTTGTACTCTACCTGACTGTGGCTGTGCTGGTGCCTGAAGTTCAAGACAAAGTCCCCTTTACTTTTTTCCCTTCTTTTTTCTCAAGCAGAAAGAGTGTTGCCCCATAGCCACCACAGCTGGTTATGTGCTGAGTCTCACCCGAAGCCAGCAAGTCTCGGAGCCTTACCCAAGGCCCTCAATGTAGTACCTGGGTATCACTGCTGGTTTTCCAGGACCCAAAGGCTCTTAAGGTAGCCTGTAATGAATGCCGTCGGGATGAATGCTGAAGGACTTTTCTTCCAGGCTGTGGGTTCTCTTCTGGCCCAAGATGTGTCTAAAAATGTCATCTGGCAGGTAGGACCTGGAATGAGGGGACTCTGGCTTTGACTGGTGCCATATCCTGCTGTGGCTGAGTGGGTATCCTAGATATGAGACACAGTCCTCCCCACTCTTCCTTCTCAACTCCTCAATTGGAAGGAAGGGGTATCTTTTGGAGCCATGAGCTATGGAGCCTGGGGCTAGGAGAGGGGTGATGCCAGCACTCCTTTGGCTGTCCTAGCTGGTGTCTCAGTACATCGTGTGCCCCCATGTGCTACCCTGTCTCTGGGTTTAATTCAGCACTAGAACTCACCTAGGAGTTGCAGTCCTTATGGCCTAGATTGCCTTTCAAGTTCATCTGGAGACACAGAGTGCTGGAACCCTCTGTGGTGATGTTTGCAAGCACTCAAGTTTGAACTGCTGGGATAGACAATCCCCCTCTGTCTAGAGCTGGTTTAAATGCTCCCTCCATGGGTGGGCATCAACTGAGTTTGGCCTGGTTTTCCTTTCTGCTCTAATAGGACAACTCTGAGGTCATTGCTTCACAATTGCTTTGTTCTCCTTTCCCCAGTGCCCAGAGATCTCTCTGTACCATGCTGCTGCTTCAGGGATTGGGGGAGGAGTGGCACCTGTGATTCAGGACTGTTTTCTTAAATCACTCCAGTGCCTCTTTCAGCAATATGAAGGTAAAACCAGGTACTGTAAATGCTCACCTGATTTTTGGGTCTTATGAAAGTTTATTTTGTGTAGATAGTTGTTAACTTGGCGTCCTTTCAGGGGTGACAATTGATATAGCTTTGTATTCTGCCATCTTGCTCCACCGCCTCCTCGAAACTTTTTTGAAAAAGCTTTCTATTTCTCATTTGCAAACATTCCGAAAGCATGTTTCTGTTTTGATTTTATTTTTTTTTTGGTGGGGGCACATACATTGGCAATGGGGCTTTATATATTCCCGTGTGTAAACATATTTTAAGGCTCACTTTTAACAAATTCAGAATTTCTAATTTGTAAAAGAGTTATCTGCAGAAGCTGTCATCATGCCAGCTCCAGTTCATTGTTCCTTTAGATTTCTAGCATGTCTTTTCTGTGTCCAAGGTTATATAACAAATCTTTCAAAATACTATAGGAATTATGTTATTCTTCAACATGAAATGTATTAACTATTTGAAAGTGCACACTTGCCTTACCGATATTTAAGCATTTTTTGTTTGTTTTCTAAAAAATAGCCATGTTTTACAAAATGCCATCACGACACTGTAGTGTGATGGGTCCCCCACCACGTTACTAAAGAGCTGCCTGAACTCTGAAGGCCAGGTGGTAAGCCAAGGCCATGATGCTCAAACAAGAAACAGATGTATCTGAAAACACAAACCTACCTACAAAAGAGTATCAGAGAACCTACCAAAGAAAGCAGTCCCATCACACACACACATACAGTAGACAAAGAGCCAGAAAATCAGCTTAAGAGCAGCTAAGGAATGGGAGGGGCCCAGATCTCTGTAGCTGTCCTGCTCCCACCCGGGAATGCTGTATATGTGAGTTTTAATAAACTCATCTGCTCAACAATTTGGACTTGTCCAAATCATTCTTTGGTATCACAGTACCATCCCAGTTTTGGGGATTGGGGAAGGGGCATTACACTATGTTTTTATCTTTACAGACACCTGCTGAACAGATGTATAAATTAGTATAGATTAAGTGAGTTTGGCTGGTAAGAAACCATATAGAAACCTTTTATTTCTCATAGCTTACCTAGTATATCTGTCTAAAAAAGTTTTTTGAAAACTACTTTTCTGTTGTATGGCACTAAGTTTCAAAAAATAAATTTACTGGGCAACTTAGATACTTTCAAGCAAATTATTTGTGAATCAGGTCCAAGTGTTAATCCAAGCTTTAATATTTCTAATTAATTAACCTTGGCTACGGCCGCTATAAGCTGCAAAGCAAGGGATTACTGGGTGACTTATCTGAGAATAAAACAAATCCATTATTTGAACAAAATATCTTTAAAATGGTTGCCTGAAACCTACAAAAGCTTTGAAGCATGTTGATACAAAAATCACTCTCAAAAGCTATTTAATTCCCTTACGATACTAAAACCCACTCAGCTTTAAAAGAAAAAAAAAACCCTCAAACTTTAAATACTTGGAGATTAATTTTGTTGTCTTTAAGCACAAATCCATCCATTCTAGTGTTTGAACAGCAATTGAAGTAAAATACTTATGCAAACTAGAACAGACATTATTTTCTAGAGGAAAAGTGTGTTGATTGGGTTGGGACACTTCTATTTTTTAGCTCCTTTTCTAGAAAATCTTGAATTAAGCAGTGAAATAACTTTTATTTAAATAAGAAGCTAATGGAAAATTCAGAGAATTTTGCCTTTATGGAACTATGTATACAGATAAACCCAAGAATCCTATGATGTTATATTGACTTGAAACAATTTTATATATTTACTTTACATAAAATAATGGTTATTAGAATTTGAAATAAACAAGTAAAAACAAGTCAATTCTCATATATTTCTTAATGATTGATCAGATTCCCTAGGCCTTGAGGAGCATAAATTCAGTATAAATGAATTTCAGTTCTGATTCTGCCTCTTAGTGTCACTTCAATATAATAATAATTAATTAACATATTTGTGCTGTTGTATTCATTATAAGTTAATAAAAATTAAATTATTGGAAAAGGCCACATTCCACATGCTTTTAACTTAATGATAGCTTATAGGCAATCACAAAACCCTATAATACATGTATCCCAAAATATTCTAAGAAAGATTATGAATTAGAGGATGTCAAGAGTCAAATAGGGAAATACGGGTAAAAATTACACATTGAATATATCTACTTTTGCTTAATTTGAAACATTAATGAACAATGAGTAGATTTTTAGAACACAAATCTGTAAACGAGTCAAATGAAGCAAAAAAAAAAAAAAAAAAAACAGCCATGGAATTTTAGAAGAACTGGAGTAAATTAATGACTGGTAACTCAGTTGGCTGGCCAGAAAATGATGAATTCTAACCACACAGTAAAGAGGTTTTTAAATTCCATGTGATTTATGCCTTAGAATCTCTCAACTCGCAATAATTTTGAGCCAAATTATATCTGAAAATAAAAGCTCAATAGACTATCACTAGAATAAGAACAATTAAATAAAATGTTTAAAGCATTTTGATTTTTTAGGTGCTCTTTCTAATATTATGCAGATATAAAGCATAAACCTCTCTTCCATCACAGCACAAAATTATAAAGGTAAAGCTTCTTTTCTGAGCCTAAGATAGAGAGTTAATGGTCTAGAGACTGTTATATTTGACTGAAAATAGCCATTCTAAGTGAACATATTCACACTGAATGCTGGGCACTGCAGCCCTCTTCTGTTACTCAGCTACAAGTATTCTGACTTACAAGACCATTGGCATCGAGGTAAGAAAGAAAATGTGTCTTTTTAGAATATCCAACCATCTTGATAAGATTGAAAAAGAGATGTTATTATCACATATTCCCCAAAGAAATAACCCATGTAGATAATCTAGAATGCACACAACATTTTGTAAGACAAACCTCCTAATGGAGCTTCCAATCAACTTTTTATTCTGTCACTCTTAAATATAATCAGGGAACCAAAGATTATCTGTGGAAACACTCTAACCTGAAAAATAGAGGCAAAATGTGACTAACAGTAAAATTTACCCTGGAGGATACAGTTAATATCATTAACAAAGAAAATATCCAATATTGATATTTAACCTTTATTGTACAATTTGTAACAATTGCACCTGTTATGTTCAAGCATCTACAACTATTTGAAAAATTATTTTGAGTATTTCTAATTGTTTAGAGCAATTAATATTTTAGAATTGTATTCTTCCTTATAGGATTCCCATAGAAAAGAGAGACAATAAACCTATTTTTTAAAAATATAATAACATTATCTCTTGCAATTTCTGTATGGGTTCATTGGACACTTTTAGAATTCTAAGACACATTATAGAACCTTACTGATTTTTCCCAATAACAATATATTTTGCTATTGTATTAATCTAGAAATTATTTTATTACTCATCAATTATTCCTACTCAAATTATAAGAAAAGGGAAGAACAATGAAATCTTATAAAAAATGATGCAACAGTGAAATAGATCATGCTTCTTGAGTTTTCTTATGGCATCATGCAAGGTATTGAATAACCTTTCACAGAGTATAAGAGAAAAGTAGGTAATCAATATCTGCAGTCTACCTGAAGATTTTTTTTTCAGCATGAGAAATACGATTTTTCATGTTTGGCCTATATGCAACAGAAAAGAGAATAAAACTGACAGAGAATTATATTTTGAAGTTACTAGGTAAATCAGAAAATGATTAAGTGAGACAGATTATACTCTAAACACTAATTATGACAGTAAAATTGATCATAAATGAAATATCAGAATATGAGTATTTAGATGATATCGCACATAAATTTTCTCAACTTTACAAAGTAATGAGTAAGCAATATTTTCCTAAAAACGAACAATGGTATTTTTATACAGTTTTAGTAATTCAATGGGGAGAAATTCAAGATACAATATTTGGGCCACAACTTTAGTCTAAGCCAGTCTCCTAAAAGATCGTGAGACAGTATTCTTTCATTTTTTACAAAGTCTGTGTACCAAAATTTGCTGAGATAAAACAATTTGCAATGTTGAAATTATTCTTACAATTTCCTTAAAAATTTTTTATTTTTATTAATCATTTTTTACTATCCCTCTATTCTAACTTTTAAAAATTATGTATATTTTAAACATAAAAACAAAAAAGATTCATTAGAATCAGATAGTAAAATATGGTGATTTTTTCAAGGAGAAGGCAATATATCCATGAAGAAATAATATAACTTTGTTAAAAGAAAGATTGAACTAACAAATGAATGCTCTTAGAAAATAAAACTATGTAGCAGAAATGACAAAAAAGTGGAAAATAAATATAAGTAAATTTAACTAAATATTGAATTAAAAGCCAAGAATTGGAAGACAGGAGATAAAAGAAAAAATATATATATATATTTTTTTCCTAATGATCCAACATGCAATCGAAGAGAACTCCTATAAAAAGAGAAGGAAATTAAATCACTATATTGTTATTAAAATAATTCAAAAAACTCAAATATTAAAAGACATGTACTAAAAACTGAGTCCACTTAATACCCAACACGACCTGTGGGAAAATATGTTCAAGTCACATCATTAAGGAATTTTATACTTGTGAAAACAAAGGCCACTTTAAGATTCAAAGAAAATACAAAGTTGCAGTCAGAGGAGTAATGATAACAATAGCATTGAACTTAACAACAGAAACATTGACAAATAAAAGACAATGAAATATTTCCTCATAGTTCTGAGGAAAAATGATTCCAACCTAGACTTCTATACCCAATCCAGCTCTCAAGCAGATGTCAGGGTAGAATTTGTACATAAGTTGTACAAATTGTTAACACCAACAAAAACATTGCCTTATATAAAACTTTTTCACTAATAAACTGGTAGAGATATAGCAACCAAAATAAGACAATAAACCAGGAACAGGAAAAAAGTAGAATCCTTTAAACAAAAGAATCAAAATGAAAACAACAAAAAAAACCAAGGGATTAGCCAGCATGATAATGAAGGGAGACCCAGGTATATAGACAGTTGTAGAACAAGTCCAGATTAAAG
This sequence comes from Symphalangus syndactylus, assembly GCF_028878055.3. Lineage (NCBI taxonomy): Eukaryota > Metazoa > Chordata > Mammalia > Primates > Hylobatidae > Symphalangus > Symphalangus syndactylus. Next base: position 106,012,080 of record NC_072426.2, on the reverse strand, counting down.
TAGTGGGATTTAAGAAATAGGTTGTTAAAGATTCTTGTCATAGATGTGTCTTCTCTAACATAGATGTGTCTCACACACTTAAATCTGACTGAAGTCCTATTCACTAAAGAAAGAAATTATTCTTTACCATAAAGACTGCTTCTTGCAAAGTGTTTAAGGCATCATACCAATTAATGAAAATTAATGCCTTGCTCCAGTGATTAAAAATCAGTTGCATTAAAATCTTGGTTAGGTTTCCTCATTCTAATTATAAAGTAAACTCAGTCCATGAGTAAATAAAGTTCATACAGATAAAGTATTCCCCTTCAACAGTTTCTCACAATGTTAATAAGCAAAGAATGCTTCAGCACTAATTTGTCATATGTTCAATTACTCTCTCTCTGTCTCTCTCTCTCTATATATATAGCTTCTCATATATATATCTATATATATATATGGAGAAGCAATGAAGTGAATCCTTTAGTATTTTCAATATTTCAACTGTTTACGATTTTGAAAAACTCATTGCTATTATCATTACTCCACGAAGTCTAGAAAACAAATAAAAGGCTTAGATTAAGGGGCCTTATAAGAAGGGGCCTGAAAAATTGCATATTTCCTGGCAGGTACCTCATACTCTCTTAATCTCCCTTTCTGAGACTATGCCAGAAAATCTGCATGGTAAGCACCCCAGGAATTTTTATACCCACAAATTGCAGATTATTGCCTTAATAATGATTGATCATAATTTTTGAAGTTTATTCTTAAAAAAAAAATTAAATAAAATGTCATAAGAGCATAGAACATGGTGCCAATCACAATTACTTGTTGAACATAAGTGATGGCATAAATAAGGCAATAGATTAGGTATACAACAACTTTAGGTTTCCGGAAATTGGGGAAAACTGATGAGAAAATGTCCCATCAGAAAAGAATAATGCGTAATGCTACTGCCAGCCAATGGTTGCCATATAGGAAATTAATCTTAGTGTCGCTAGATCTGATTTTTCAAGAAATAATGAAAATAGGCATTTTAAAATTTGAAGTCTCCCAAGTTTTAAATCTAGGCAATCACTTTTTTGACACATTGCCGGGCATCAATATGGAAGCCAAATATACTGATTTGTGAGCTGCCTCTATCAAGCAGGCTGGCAATTAGCAGCAGTTTATCTCTTGCTGTTCCTGTGTTATGGGTAAGATGTTTGCTGTGTAATGAAAATTATTTACTTTGTAGGCAGAAAAATAAGTATACCATGAATCTCTTTCCTGTTCCCTTCAATAGTGCATTTTAATGAACATGCACCTATATTTTTTTATTTCCCAAATCATATATAAGTAGATACTTCTGAGATGAGTGGAGAAACTTGAAATTCTAATAAACAGAGGTTGTGACCTCCTGGGCAATTATGTGATGTGTGTATGACAATAGCACTGAAGTAGTAGTGCAAAATTACTAGCATACAATTTGTGTAATTTTAAGACCAAGTTCTTTGTCAACAGGTAATCAGTTCAGACACGGCTAAAATTAGAGTATGGAAGTTCACTATAAGAACATCTTAGAAACACAGGGCACAGAACTATAAAATTTCATCCATCTCCCCTCTCACTTTAGACCTATCTACCCTTTTCCCATACTCTGACATCTAGTCTTTTCTTTACTTTCTTTTTTTTTTTTTTTTTTTTTTTGAGACGGAGTCTTGCTCTGTCACCCAGGCTGGAGTGCAGTGGTGCGATCTCGGCTCACTGCAAGCTCCGCCTGCTGGGTTCACACCATTCTCCTGCTTCAGCCTCCCGAGTAGCTGGGACTACAGGCTCCCGCCACCATGCCCGGCTAATTTTTTGTATTTTTAGTAGAGACAGGGTTTCACCGTGTTAGCCAGGATGGTCTCCATCTCCTGACCTCATGATCCGCCCACCTCCGCCTCCCAAAGTGCTGGGATTACAGGTGTGAGTGAACAACCGCACCGGGCCCTAGTCTTTTCTTAACAAAAAGTTTCCATAGCTTGGTAGGAGTGTGAATATAGAATCAATACTGTAAAATTTAATGTTATATAAATGATATAGTAACACAAAAATGACCATAGAGCCCAGATTCAAAATACTTCTTTAAGTCTCCTTTCTGCTTAACTCCACTAAATTATAAATTCTGTGAGAGAAAAACAGTCATATTCAACTCTATATCCTAAGCACAGAAAAAGAACTTGTCACATAGTAGAAGATCAATAAATATTTGTTTAATGGCTGAATTACAATACACCTAGCAATGTCTAATACATTGGATCCTTTAAGTTATTTAAAATATTTGGCTTTATTTTGTGTAGACATTCCTAGACCCCTTAACAGCTTGTATTGGAGCTAAATGGTTAATGAAAATAGATTACTATTTGTTGACTGCCTGTACTTTGTCAACAATGTGGGAGGAGCTATAAGTTTTTTTTTTTAAGTCATTACCCTTAGAAACTTATCATCACTGGTGGGATAGCAATGAACCTGACAGGTATTAAACACAGTGTGATAACTATTATACAAGAATTATGAAAGCACAGGGTGGATGATACATCTAAGCCAGAATTTAGGGGCAAGGGATTTTTCTAGTGGAAATCTTTTTTAAACTGAGACTTGAATGATGCAGAGTAATTCGCTATTGGAAACATTTAAGTGGCTAAAGTTAATGTGGTAAGAAAGAATAGGCAGCTTTAAACTGAAAAAACAGGAACTAGATTGTGTCAGTAATCCTATGGCTATGACAGTGAACTTGATCTTTACCCATGAAGGAACTATCTGATTGCAGTACAGAGAATATTTTGGAGAGAGTACCAGAAGAGTTGTATTGGGACTATTTGTTTGAATTCTATTACAGTAATACGGGGGAGGAATTGTGTTGCTACAAATCATCTGAATAGCTATGATGGGCTGAAAAGAACTGGAAAGATTTGAACCTAATGAAGTCGCTGTGTGGTACATAAAAAGCAGTAGAATATCAATTATTTCATAGAGTGTAACTTGTGGAATGGATGGAATTTATTGATTTATTAGCAGAACTGTGAAGATAAAAGGAGTCAACAATTATGCTAAAGTTTCAGGCTTTGAGTTGCTAATCGCAATATGAGTGCAGAAGTCATTCTGTGACTAATAAAGTTTTAAAAGAGAATTTTGTTTGTTATTTATCTTAAACTTTCCAATGCCAAAATTAATAGACACAGAAGATTTCAAACTTTTTCTTTCTCTGTATAATATGTGACTTCTACAGATTGGGTTTTTTTCTGGTTTTATATATGTTTTGCTGAGAAATGTAGTGTGGTTTGCAGATCTCTCTTACCAGAATTAAATAAGACCTACTCAAGGAAGGGTAAATTCAAGCATTACTTACACACACACAAGCCTTATTCACACACACACACACACACACACATCAGTATTTGGTAACTCATGGAAGGTTAGTAATAATATCATGTTTATTTGTAAAATGTATTTTAATAGAATGTTTAGGAGTTATTTTTCCTATAAGTCACTTGTCATTTTTAAAAGCTAATGAGCAAATTTCAGTCCAAAATTAAGAACACATCAGGAGAAATTGCACCAACATACCTATTCATAGCTTTATATTGATTTACCCTATGTTGGTAATTTCTAAACTTCAGCAGGGAATGAGTTGGGCTGTTTCATCTGCATTATTATTAGAAATGTGAAATAAAGAAAGGGTGTGATGGGGAGATATTGTGTATGTTCACTAAATTTGAAAGATCTGATTAAAATATAGGGCAAGTTTTATGGCATTATAAAATCTATACTAAAAATATTACAGATATATACTAATTATGTTTGTTTAAATTTTGTGGAATAAAATTTAGCTCATTATAAATAATTTAGTTTTAATAATACTCCTTTTTAACACAGAAACAAAAATGGTATCATTTATTTGTTGAAACTTGCTCAGTGCTATAGTTAAATCCCTATGTATCTGTCAAGCTGTCTTACTCTCACTTGAGAGCCTGTCAGAAATAATCATTCCGTGGTCTCACAATCACAAAGGTGCAAACCCCAGATATGCTTGCCTTTTGTATGTCAAGAACTGTGCAGACATGAAATGTTTAATAAAACGACTATGGACACACAGGTAAGCACTCCCCCTTGTTTTTGCTTGGTTTTCTGATTTTGTTCATTTTATTTTGTTTTATTCAAGAATAGGTCCTGAAACTTAATCTGAAAGTTTTAAAAAATGTAGGCAGAATAATTTATTAGTTTATTAAATATATCTATAAAATATAAAGTTTAGTATGAAATTATAGTATGACAGTGAATATTTTGTTAAGTAGAATCCATAATATGAAGTTATTGCAATGTTTATTTATAGAAGCCAATACCTTCAAACTCTGTTTAAAGAAATCTGGCACCACTGTAGTTGTTCCCTAACACATGACATAAAAGGCAAAATGAGAGTAACACCATTACAACTCTATAAGAAAACACTGAAATATTCATGGACTAGAGAAAATGGTTAGTTTATACATTATTACAGGTCACACATAATTTAAATAAACTATTAATATAAATTAGAGATATTTTAGAGATTAAATATTATTTCCCATTTTCTAAATTTTATATATCCTATGAAACTCCTTTTTTAGAAATAACATTTGAAAGAAGGTTTATATTATGTAAATAGATTCTGATTTTCTGTAGCTACAAGAAAAGATACACACACACATATGTGTATATATATGTATATACACACACATGCTTATCTTGATATATCTTCCATCAACATTAAGTGGGCTTCAGTTTCAGTCCAAATGTTATAATTCTTTTGTTACAACCAAGAAAGAGAAGAATACAGTTATGAATAATTGAACATAATAAATATATAACTTTGGGCCTACAAGATCGTTTTCAATATATTCATCACAAGGAATACTGGTAAAATGCAAAATTCAAATCAGTATGGAAACGATGTGATTTCACTGAGAAAAAAATCCAATTTATATATTAAGTTCACAAGATTGCACTACACTTCTACTGGTATATGATCTTAATGGGGATTATGAGGACATCTACTAGTAGATTTTATCTCTGCTACTGACTTGTAGAGTATTAGTTAAAAATATAGATACTATATTCCTGGGGGGTTATAATTTGATTGAGTAGCTTCAGACTGGAGCCAGAGGCTCTTAATTATTTTCTCTTCTTTTTCTTTACTTTATTGAGCCTCTTATTTTTAACAAGCTTCTTGATCCTTGATAATTCTGAGGATCACTTAAGTTGCAGAATCACTGTGTAAAAAGAAAAAGAGACTTCCTTTTTGTGCTTTGGAAGCTCAGATTTTGTTTTCCCTCAGTACGTCTTCTTTCACTATTTTAACCCACTAGAATGGACAAATGGCCAAATAGCTGGAAAAGAAGAAGAAGAAAGAAGGAAGGAAGAGATGGAGGAAGAGGAGAAGGAGAAGGAGGAACAGGGAAGAAGGAAGAAGAATAAAAAAAGAAAAGGGTTTAATGTAAAAAACTGAAGATTACTTAGCTCACTGGTTAAGAGTGTTATTTTATCATCAGGGTGCTTGGGTTCCAATTCAGACTCCATGCCAGGTTATTTCTATTAGTTTAAGCAAGCTATTCAACCTCACTAACTCTCATTTTTTATAATTAAGGACTATAATGATATCTATGTGTTGGGAAGAGAATTAACAGGTCAATACATGTTACAACATTTAGAATAGTTTGTAGTGTATAGTGTGTTTTTCATTACTATATTTACATTGATTATTACTGTTGCTATTATCCTAAAATTGGAATTAAAGGTCCTACTCAACAACTCAGAAAGTTCTTACAGAAAAATAATTCCATGGCCTGTTAATAACCCTATGATACGATTTGGCTCCCCCAAATCTCATCTTGAATTGTAGTTTCTATAATCCTCAGGTGTCATGGGAGGTTCCTGGTGGGAAGTAATCGAATTGTGGGAGCAGTTACCCTCATGCTGTTCTCATGAGATCTGGTGGTTTTATAAGGGGCTTCCTTCTTTGCTCAGCACTCACTTCTCTCACCTGCCGCCTTGTAAGACATGCCTATTTCACCTTCTGTCATGATTGTAAGTTTCCTGAGGCCTCTCTAGCCATGTGGAACCATAAGTCAATTAAACCTCTTTTCTTTATAAATTTCCCTGTCTCAGGTATGTCTTCATAGCAGCATGAGTATGGAATAACATGCTATACAATATAAAAGTAGTGTTAAAATATCAACATATGATAAAACAAGAGCAACGTGCTAGTTGGAATAAATCATAAGCATGCTGCTCATCTTATACTAAAACAAGCATTCAAAGAAAACAAACAAAACAAGAATAAACTCTTTTCCTTGTACACACTTTATTTTTATTTTTCCAATGAGTCATATACATGAATAGAGCAACACTTTCATTTTCTTATTCTCTGTTTTATAATACACACACACAAACACACACACACACAAATACAATAATTGCCAAAAGTAACTGTTATTATGGGCACATAACATGCTTTAAAGTGTTATGCTTTGGGCAAAAATATTGAGAGAACTTTTTAGAGTAAATAATGAATAGCATGTCTTTTAACTAAAAAACAAAATAACCTGGTTAAAGTCTGACACCTGACTAAGGTGGTACTGAAATCCATCCAAGTCTCCTTACTCTCAGTGCAAAACTTTTTCTACTGCTGAAACAATAAAGGAAATTTAAAAATTAAACAATAAAAAAGAAAAATTAAATTTAAAAAAATTGTTATACCTCTAAATAAATGTTATTTTCCACAATTTGTTAGTAAAGACAATCAAATTTTAATGTGACTTTTGTTTTATTACCGTGTTTTCCACCGATCCATCTATACTTAAATGTTAGTGTACCATTTCTTTCTACTTTCCAACTGCAAATCTTTCATCCATTTATTTAATATTTGTGCTTTTATCTCATTTCTTTCAAAATATGCTTTTACACTATTTAGAAGATAGATAAAAAACCTTAAACTGTTTTCTCCATTAAGTTTAACAAAAATAAAGTAGTTTATATCAAATAGGAAAAGTGTTACATATGTGTGGGATGTTCGGTTTGAAATATGAATTTAATTTAATGAATAAAGTACAAAATATAAGAAATTTTGAGAGCCATATGCCTTAATGTGTGCTTAAAAATATTAAATATTTATTTAATAGAAATAAGCTAACCAATAACAATTTTTAAATGATAATGATAATAAACAAGCATGAGATGATGATAATGACTTTCACATGTGTATTAATTATTTACTGCTGCCATAAAAATTTACCACATAGTTAAAGGCTTAATACAACACTAATTTATTGTGATTCTGTAGGTTGGAAGTTTGGTGCGCTCAGCTGGTGTTTGTGCTTCAAATTTCACAAGTTCAAAATGAAGTTGTCAACAGGACTGGCCTCTGGAGACAAATCTACTTCTTGACTAATTCAAGGTATTGACAGAATTCAATTGGTAAAACTGAAGTCCTCCTTTCCCTGCTGCCTTTGGCAAAAGGTCATTCTCAGCTTCTAGAGGTAAAGAAGACAGATAATGTCTCTGCACTAATGATGTTTACAGTTTTATGAAAAATACTCTCCATAAATTTTTATTGTAAGATTATGTCAATTATAATAAATAAATTTAAAAAGCAGGTAGTAAGATAGACATTAAAGTGAAAATATGGGTGTCTCTAGGAAATGAACCAAGTAAAAATCTGGGGAAAGAGAATCCCAGGAGGAGAGAATACAATGAGCTATGGTAATAGTCATGAGTGTGATTACCCTATTCCAGGACCAGCAAAAAGGCCAATGTGGGTAAAGCAAATGAACAGAGGCAATGGGAAAGGGATTATACTATTTTAGTAAGTTACAGAGTTTGAGCATGGTGAAGAATTTGAATATTAATCTCCACGTGAGAAGGAGGTTTTGAAATAGATGTGTATCGATGTAGTCCTATGTATGTTTTACTCTTATTTTTATCTTGGGGTTTCCTTTAAAATCTATTTTTACAACATCTAGGCTAAAGGACTTAACATTGCCAAATTATGTTTCACCATGTGAAAACACTTACTGTTTTCGCTATATGTAGTGTTCAAAGCTCCTATTTTCTTTCAAAGGTTTGGATGGTATTCTTTGTTTTAAAACAACACAAATATTCAATGCTTTAGATGGCTAAAATTTAAAAACTATTTTGTAATATGGCCCCATGAACATAAAAATTGCCTTTATTGAGATTATAATTTGGTATAATATAAAAATAGAAAGAAATTTGACTTATTAATGTGTAAAAGTGATACAGACAGGAACAACATAAAGAAATTATGTGTTTTTAGGTTGATTCACATTTTACCTTCTGTGAATAAATTTCCTCATAAATGATCTACAGAATAATTTTTTTGTCCAAGTTCTGGACTAATTATACAAAATAAAATGTATATTTTAAGGAACTTCTTTCTTATCTTTTATAAAAAGGCAAATAACCTATAGTTCGCACTTTATTGAGCAATATATAAAATATGTATGTTTTTCCATGTTGCATGCAGAAATGATTAAATTTGTATAACTGACTATCATGATATGAAAATATTTAATTGGAAATGAAATAATTCTGCTTAATTGAGTTGTATGTTGTCCTCAACGAAAGAAAAAAGAGTCACCCTCTAAGAAAACAGCAGATACAGAAACTTGAGTACTTTTTTTTTTGCATCCCAAATACCTCAGGATAATCCCAATGTAAAGATTGTTGCTGAGCTCCCATGTTAAAACAGGTCATTTCTCTGCCTGTTTTCAGATTCTCCCTGAATCTATTAATATTGTTTCCAGAGATTACAGGTTCCAGGCAACTGAGTTCATTTCTAGATATGCCCTGAGCAAGCAAAGAGGTCAAGATTACTATTGCAAAAGCTGGAGATATTTTCCAACATTGAAACTGTTATATACATATTAAAGCTGGCTCCCAATTGATCTTTTTCCAAGAAAAAATATCCATATAAGAAATGGGAGAATTATAAATGATTATGATTTAATGCTAATACAGAACCATTATAGAACATTGGTGTATTAGTCCATTTTCATACTGCTATGAAGAAATACCCAAGAGTGGGTAATTTATTAAAAAAAAAAAAAAGATGTTTAATGGACTCACAGTTCTACTTGGCTGGGGAGGCCTCACAATCATGGCAGAAGGTGAATGAGGAGCAAAGGCATATCTTACATGGAGTCAGGCAAGAGAGCATGTGCAGGAGAACTGCCCTTTATAAAGCCATCAAATCTTGTGGGACTTATTCATATTCATGAGACCAGCACGGGAAAAATACACCTCCATGATTCAATTACCTCCCACTGGGTCCCTCCCATATCATGGAAGGATAATAGGAACTACAATTCAAGATAAGATTTGGGTTGGGACCAGTCAAACCGTATCAATTGGTTGTAGCAGCACAGAAAGTATTTTGAATAATTGTCCAGAATATAATAAAACACTTTGTCTTAAAATAAACTGGGCTAGAGATCTACAACTTTCCTAATGGTATTATCCATTTCATCACCAAAATACATATTAGCTTATTATTCCACATTATTTTGTAACATTATTCTTTCTTTTAGGGACTTCTAATTTTATGTTTATTATTTCAATAAAATATACCCTTTACCAAAATAATTTTAGTTTAATTATATTTAATGAAATATATAAGTACAAAATCATGAATTCTATCAGTTATTCTACCTACAATTTGTTAAAGTGGAAAGATGTATCTTAATATATCATTAATGAAATATGGAATGTTAATATATTAGTAATATAGTCTTCTACTATATGTCAGTAATACATTATATTTAGACATTGTTATATCACTAAAAGACACAATGTATTTAATTGTATAACTGACTTTCCTACTTAAAGAATAAAGGAATAACAGAAAGTAAATTATGTATTTTTTCTGAATCCAAAAATAACAATTGAAGTATAAACTTACACAAAAACCGTGAGGTCTATGTTTAAAATTATTGATTTGATAACAGAAAGATTTGTTTCAATATACTTTATCTTTTTCTTAGTATATTAAACTATTTTTTGACAATATTTGCATTTGGAAACTATCTTATTGAATTCAATATTTGAATATTATGGTAGAATTTATAGACTCAATTCATAATTTAAAGAGAGTCTCAAAATGCTAACCCAAATGTTAGCACAAAAAGCTATCATTGTGGTGTACTGATTGATTCAATCAAGGTGTGATGTTAGTGGAATAGTTCAAAAAGCTAAGTAATAAATCCATGGCAAGTGAGATATTAAATGTGGTAAGATACTATCACTATCTGATAGAACTGATGTTTGACCCAATACCCATATTCACATTAACTAAAATAAAAAGAAAAAAGTATTCCTATCTTCAGGAGCTTCTTTTTCCAAAGATGGTTTATTCTTTCTACTTTTCTTCTCCGTAATACATTAAGAATAGATAGATGAGGACATTCTAAATAAAAGCATGAGGACATTAAATAACCAACTATATCTTTAAACAATTAAATACATGATAGTAGTAGAGTCCTTGTGATAAAAACAAATTTAAATCATATTTATCAACTTGCCACTAAATACCTTAAATTTGTATATGATTTTTATTCCAATGATCTAAAAATACATATCCAAATTCTTGTTAAAACACTATAATATAAAATACCAGCCATCTGCTGGGCAAAAAGCCCAGGCTTTGGGCAGCACACTAACTGCACACCCATGGCACCACTGCCCTGACCAAGGACAAACTGACCTTGAACCAGTGCATCACCAGACCACCTACAGACATACCTCACAATGCTCTCTGACTCTGCCAAGCTCAGAGGACCAGTGGAACCCAGGGATTTGCAGGTTTTCTGGTGATCTAGCTTTTGACTTGGGCTGTACCGAAGGGAGGGGAAATGTTGCCTGAGAGGGCATCCCTTGGGCCTAAGGAAATGTGGGCACAGTGCCAATGACTAGAGGGGGTTTCCCAAAGGCCTGGGAATGGACTTGGTAAGGAGGGTTTTCTCTTGCACCCTTCCCCATAATTCCCATCCCAGAGCACTGCAGAGAATTTACTGAAATACAAAAGGGTCTATTTGATGACCCTTACCTTAAGCACCATCTACTAGCTCACAGCTTGAATTATGCCACCAAACAAAAATAAATTCCTTCAGCATGCATTGCCTGTGAGGCGCAATGTAGGAAACTAGTCACAACTAAGAAACCCATACAGACCCTTGGCCCTCTGAAAGCACCCAGAAATAAAGCCAGTTGACTATATACAAAATACAACACAGTCTAATACTTAAGGGAAAAAAATATATGAAAATGAAAAGTCTCATCCAAACTGCAACAACTTCCAAAAGTTAAAGAAACACCAGCTTGCTCAGATGATTAGGAATCAGCACAGGAACTCTGGCAATTCAAAACTTACAGTGTTTCCTTACCTCCAAAGAATGACACTAGTTCCCAGCAGTGGATCCTAACCAGATTGAAATATCTGAAAGGACAGATGAAAAAATTCAGAATCTAGATGGCAAGGAAGTAAAAGAAGATTCAAGAGAAAGTTGAAACCCAATCCAAGGAAGCTAGAAAACAATCCAAGAGTTGAAAGATGACATAGACATTTTAAAAAAGAAATAAACTAAACTTCTAAAATTGAAAAATTCACTACAGAAATTTCACAATAAAGTAGAAGCCTTAAAAAAAAAAAAAAAACTAGACCAAGCTGAGGAAAGAACTCCAAAGCTCGAAGACCAGTTCTTCGAATTAACCCAGTCAAACAAAAATAAAGAAAAATGAATTTTTTTAAATGAACAAAACCTATGAGAAATATGGGATTATATAAAAAGAAAAAACTTATGACTCATTGGCATTCTTGAGAGAGAATGAGAAAAAGTAAGCAACCTGAAAAACATATTTGATAATTTTGTTCACAAAAATTTCCCAAAGTTTGATAAATAAACAAGATCCTACTGTCTACTGTATATAAGGGACCCATCTCAAATGTAATGACTCCTATAAGCAAAGTAAAGGGTTAAAAAGATTTATCCCAAAAATGGAAAACAAGAAAGAGCAGCGTTTACTATTCTTCTAGCAGATAAAATATGCTTTAAACCACCAACAGTAAAAAAGGACAAAGGGCATTACATAATGATAAAGAGTTCAACTCAACAAGAAAATTTATCTATCCTAAATATATACTCACCCAATATTGGAGCACTCAAGTTCATAAAACAAGTACTTCGGGACTTATGAAAAGGCTTAAATAGCCACATAATAATAGTGGAGGACTTCAACACCCCCACTGACTGCGCTAGAAAGATTATGGGGCAGAAAACTAACAAAGAGACTCTGGGCTTAAATTCAACACTTGACCAATTGGACTTAATAAACATCTACAGAATACTTCACCCAACAAATACAGAGGATACAATCTTCTTATCTGCACGTGGAACGTATTCTAAGATTGGCCACATACTTGGCAATAAAGAAAACCTCATAAGCTCAAAATAATCAAAACCATACCAACCATGCTTTCGGACCACAGTGGAATACAAATAGAAATCAATACCAAGATTATCTCTCAAAATCACCCAATGACATGAAAATTAAACAACTTGCTCCTGAATGACTTCTAGGTAAACAACAAAATTAAGGCAGAATTTTTTAAATAAATGAAAAAGAAGAAACAACATCTCAAAATCTCTTGGATACAGGAAATCTAATGTTAAGAGTAAAGCTGATAGTGGTAAATGCCTACATCAAAAAGTTAGAAAGATCTCAAATTAATAATCTATCATAGCACCTAGAGGAAATAGAAACACAAAAACAAATCTCAAAGTTAGCAGAAGAGCAATAACTAAAATCTGAGAGGAATGAAACAAAATTGAGAAACAAAATTTCATAAAATAATCAATGAAATCATAAACTAGTTTTTTGAAAGGATAAACAAGATCAATAGACTACTAGCTAGATTAACAAAGAAGAGAGCAGATTTAAATAAGCAAAATCAGAAATAACAAAGGTGATATTACACCCAATCCTCAAGAAATGCAAAAGATCCTCAAAGACTATTCTGAACAACTCTCTGCACATAAACTTAAAACTCTAAAGGAACTGCATAAAATCCTAGAAACATATAATGTTCCGAGTTTGAAGCAGGAAGAAAGTGAAATGCTAAACACACCAATATTGAGTTCCAAAACTGAATCAGTAATGAAAAAAAAAGCCTACCAATCAAAAAAGTCACAGACCAGATAGATTCACAGCTGAATTCTACCAGGTGTGCAAATTAGAGCTGGTACCAATCCTACTGAAACTATGTCAAAAAATTGAGAAGGAGGGACTCGTCTCTAACTCATTCTGTGATGCTGGCATCAGCCTAATACCTTGACAACCTGAACAAAACAATGATACCCACTCTCACCACTCCTATTCAACATAGTACTGGAAGTCCTAGCTACAGCAATCAGGCAACAGAAAAAATGAAAATAAAAGGCATTCAAACAGGAAAAGAGTAAGTCAAATTATCTTTCTTTGCTAATGATATGACTGTATGCATAGAAATCTCTAAAGACTCTGCTGAAAGTATCCTAGAACTGATTAATGACTTCAACAAAGTTTCAGAATGCAAAATCAATGTACAAGTATCAGTAGTATTTCTATACAACAATAATATGCCAACTGAGAGACAAAGAATGCAATCCCATTTACAATGGCCGCGAAATATGAAATATATAGAAATACATTTAACCAAGCAGGTGAAGGATCTCCACAAGGAGAACTGTGTAACACTGCTGAAAGAAATCATAGATGACACAAACAAATAAAAAAGTTCCATGCTTATAAACTGAAAGAATCAATATAGTTAAAATAATCATACTGCTCAGAATTATCTACAGATTCAAGGCTATTCCTATCAAACTACCAATGTCATTTTTCACAAAAATAGAAAAAACTTTTCTAAAATGCATATAGAACCAAAAAGGGCCTGAATAGCCAAAGCAATCCTAAGCAAAAAGAACAAAGCCAGAGGCATCACACTACGTAACTTCAAATTATACTACAAGTCTACAGTAATCAAAATATCATGTTATTGGTACAAAAAAGAGACAGGTTAACCAATGTAACAAAATAGAGAACTGAGAAATAAAGTAGTGTACCTGCAGCCTCTTCAGCAAAGTTGACAATTATAAGCAATGGGGAAATGACTCCCTATTCAGTAAATGGTGTTGGGATAACTGGCTTCCATATGCATAAGAATGAACCTGGGCCCCTCCTTATAGCCATATACATAAATTAACTCATGATGAATTCAAGATTTAGTGTAAGACATCAAAATATAAGAACCCTGGAAGAAAACCTAGGAAATACCCTTCTCAACATGGGCCTTTGCAAAGAATTTATGGCTAAGCCCTAAGAAGAAATTGCAAAAACAAAAGTTGCCAAGTGGGACCTAATTAAACAAAAGGTTTCTGCATAGAAAAAGAAATTATCAACAGAGTAAACAGAAAACTTACAGAATAGGAGAAAATATTCTCAAACTGTGCATCTGACAAAGGACTAATATCCAAGATTGATAACGAAATTAAATGAATCAACAAGAAAAAACAAATAACCCCAAGGACATGAACAGACACTTCTCAAAAGAAGACATACAAGTGGCTGGCAAACACTTAAAAATGCTCATCGTCATTAATAATCAGAAAACGCACATCAAAACCCCAAAGAGATACCACTTCACCCAGTCAGAATGGGTATTATTAAAAAGTCAAAGAATAACAGATATTGGTAGGGCTGTGGAGAAAAGGGAACATGTATACACTAATGATGGGAATGTAAATTAATTCAGTCACTGTGAAAAGCAGTTTGGAGACTTCTCAAAGAACTGAAAATAGAACTACCATTCAACCTAGCAATCCTATGACTGAGTATATACCCAACAGAAAATAAATTATTTTACCAAAAAGACACATGTCCCCCCTCCCCATATTCATTGCAGCACTATTCACAATAGCAAATGCTTGGAACCAACTTAGGTCTCCATCAATGGTGGATTGAATAAAGAAAATATGGTACATATACACCATGGAATACTATGCAGCTATAAAAATGAACAAAATAATATCCTTTGCAGTAACATGGATACAGCCGGAGGCCATTATCATAAGCAAATTAACAGAAATGTAAAATCAAATACCACATATTCTCACTTACAAGTGGAAGCAAAAGACTGGGTACACACAGACATAAAGATGTGAACACTAGACACTGAGGATTACAAAAGGGAGAAGGAAAGAAGAGGGGAACAGTTGGAAAAATCACTTATTATGTGCTATGCTTACTACCTGGGTGATGGGTTTCATGATACCCCAAACCTCAGCATCACACAATACACCTTTCTAACAATCCTGAACACGTATAATTGCCTTGATAATGAGCTCTTTAGCACTCTACATTATTTCCCTAATATTAACAACCAAATTAATTTATACTCTTGATTCTAAAAGTTGAAAAAAACATTAAAATATGAAAATAAGTGAGGTTTCCATCTGAATCCTATATGTATATTTTCATATTGATAAGCATTTAATATCTTTAATCTGTAATTTGTTAAATTATCATATGTAAAATTATCAACTCATATGCAAATTATTTCTTCATTTGTAGAATCTACTTTCATTGATAAAAAATTTAGCTGTATTAATTCTTCCTATGATTATAAATGCAGTATTTCTAATTCAGAATTTCTGAGTCAATGGCACAGAACCTTTTAATTTTTTGGTTTTTTTACAGGGTCTCACTCGGGTTGCCCAGGCTGGAGTGCAGTGGTGCAATATGGGCTCACTGCAGCCTCAAACTCCCAGGCTCAGGTGATTCTCCCACCTCAGCCTCCTGAGTAGCTGGAACAACAGGCATGTGCCACCACACCCAGCTAATTTTATGTATTTTTAGTAGAAACGGGGTTTCCTATGTTGCCCAGGTTGGTCTTCAATTCCTGGGCTCAAGTGATCCACCTGCCTCCCAGAATGCTGGGATTACAGGCATAAGTCATCACACCTGGTTAGAACCTTTTAAATTTTTATATGTAGTTTAATAGAATATTTTCAAATGATTAGTTATGTATATCACATATTTTGCCACCTACTTGCATACTTTTCCATCGCATTCTCCAATGAAAACCCTATATTCCACTCAAACGAAATTGCTTACAGTTACTCTAAAGCACCTCTTACATTGTTTATTTGATAACATTTTTCTTCATTCATGAATATATCGCCTTCTCCATTTCTGCCTATAATAAATGCCACAAATTTTTTAAAAAATGACACTTTTCAACGTATATTAGATCATTCTTAATGCTCTATCCTCAACTTGCATTGTGATTTTCCCTTTAAAATTCCAATAGTTCTTGTTTTTAAATGTTTATTACCATGCCTATTATATTACTTATTCTTTCCACCTTCTTATCATTATACATGATAAATTACATTGTGGGTACACTCTTCTCCTGCACACTAAACTTTTTAAGAGCAGGAACTGCAGGTTGTATATAAAATCTAACATCATATCTTGAATAACATAGGCCAAAATTTAAAAGTGTTGGCTAAAGAATTTGTTTAAAGGATAGAATTTAGCTGATTTTTCCTTTTGTTTATAGTAATCATAAAAGTTGTAGTCCGTCCTTATATCTATCCCATAAAAAATCCAAAGTCCTTTGCCTTTTGAATACTGGGAACATGACACAAAATTAAAAGTGAGCACATCACTGAAATAAAAGCTGAATATATTCTTGCTGTGTTATGAATGTAGCATCCTGCATATTATACACGATAACCACTGGAGGCCTGCCGTATATTTTAAACTTCTCACATTGTCAGAACTACTGATTATCAATGCATCATATTAAAAATTGCTCATCTTGTTAAATTTATTATTACAATAATCCAAAAACCTATCTATATCAACTACTTGCTTAAAATATATAATTGTTCATTTTGTCAAGAGGGCTAAAATGAGAAATCTCATGAGTGGTACGTTTATCCGACTTAGTTCACAACACTCCAGATACACACTCCAGACACATATATTTGCTTTATTTTCAGGTAAAGCAATAGTGGTGCTTGTGCTTTCCTCAAGGTCTTGAAGTCAGGTCCCTTCTACTGCCTCCATTCCAGCTACTGATGAGGAACTCTGTATATTTTGCCTATTTGCAGAAAGAGATTACCAGGCATGTGAACTGGCTCTTAGTAGGGTTGGAGTTTGGGGAGCTCTGGTTTCACTGGTTTCTGAATGACAAATGCGGAAAATCAAGTTACCTGGAATGAACTTTAAATAATGGGAGACTAAAAAACAAAGGGTGCTGGTTGATGAATGCTCAAATAGTACATATAGTCTATGCAAAGTAGAATGTAAGACCTCTGACCCTGTCTGCTGAGAGTAACACTTTATTATTGCCATTGTTTAGAATTGGTGGAATACGACAGTAATAAATATCATTCCACCTCACTGCATGAAAATGGGGCAGAGGGATGCCCTTCTTATGACTGGTAGCCATCACATAGGAGACTAGCCCTTCAGTTCTGCTTATTAACTTGTGATCAACCAGATAATGTACTCCTTATATTTATTCTCCCCTTTCCCTACCTCATTCCTCTTTTACCCTCACTCCCCCGGGATTGCACTCCCTAGTAAAGATTTTTTTTTTTTTTTTTTTTTTTTTTTTTAAGATGGATTCTCACTGTGTCTCCCAGGCTGGAGTGCTGTGGCGCTATCTCGGCTCACTGCAACCTCCACCTTCCAAGTTCACGCCACTGTCCTGACTCAGCCTCCTGAGTAGCTGGGACTACAGGCGCCCACCACCACGCCCAGCTAATTATTTATATTTTTAGTAGAGATAGGGTTTCACCGTGTTAGCAGGATGGTCTCGATCTCCTGACTTCGTGATCTGCCTGCCTCGGCCTCCCAAAGTGCTGGGATTACAGGAGTGAGCCACTGCGCCAGCCCCCAATAAGGATTTTATAAAATATTTTGCTTTAGCATTTGTCTTCTGGAAAACTAAAGTTAAACATTCAATAACCTCGCATACCACTGTAGCTATATCTGTTACCCATTGTTACATATATGGAGTCCCATGTAGCATTTAAATAACTTATTTTCCCAGAACATATCATGCCTATTTTAATATTTTGTTATTTATCTGTGGAATTACATGTTTTGACACAAATTATTAGCTCTGCTATATACCAACAGTAACCAACATAATAATCAAATCAATAACTCAACCTTGTTTACAACAGCTGCAAAAATAAAATAAAATACTTAGGAATATATCTTACCAAGGAGGTGAAAGACCTCTGCAAGGAAAACTACAAAACACTTCTGAAAGAAATCATATATAACACAAATGAATGAAAACACATCCCATGCTCATGAATGGGCAGAATCAATATTGTGAAAATGACCATACTACCAAAAGCATTCTACAAATTCAATGCAATTCTCATCAAAATACCACCATCATTCTTCACATAACTAGAAAAAACAATCCTAAGCCAGGCACAGTGGCTCACGCCTGTAATCCTAGCACTTTGGGAGGCCGAGGCGGGTGGATTGCCTGAGCTCAGGAGTTTGAGACCAGCCTGGGCAACATGGTAAAATCCGGTCTCTACTGAAATACAAAAAATTAGCAGGGCCTGGCAGCATGCGCCTGTAGTCTCAGGTACTCAGGGGGCTGAGGCAGAAGAATTGCTTGAGCCCGGGAGGCAGAAGTTGCAGTGAGCCAATATCGTGCCACTGGACTCTAGGCTGTGCAACAGAGCGAGACACCGTCTCCAGAAAAAAAAAAAAAAAAAAATCCTAAAATTCATATGGAACCAAAAAAAAGCCCACAGAGTCAAAGCAAGACTAAACAAACAAACAAAAAAAAACAAATCTGAAGGCATCACATTACCCTACTTCAAGCTATACTATAAGGCCATAGTCACCAAAACAGCGTTGTACTGGTATAAAAATAGGCACACAGACCAATGAAAAAGAACAGAGAACCCAGAAATAAAGCCAAATACTTACAGCCAACTGATTTTTGACAAAGCAAACAAAAACATTAAGTGGGAAAGGACACCCTATTCAACAGAGCATGATGGGATAATTGGCAAGGCCATGGTGACAGCGTGACCTGGTACTGCCAATTCCTCAACAAAATGTGTGGTACTGGTATAAAAATAGTCACATTGACCAATGGAATAGAATAGAGAACCCAGAAATAAAACCAAATACTTACAGCCAACTGATTTTTGACAAAGCAAACAAAAATATTAAGTGGGAAAGGACACTCTATTCAACAAATAGTCATTGAATAATTGGTAAGGCACATGTAGAAGAAGAAACTGGATCCTCCTCGCTCACCTTATTTGAAAATCAACTCAAGTACACCAAAGACTTAAACCTAATACCTGAAACAATAACAATTCTAGAAGATAACATTGAAAAAAGCCTTCTAGACATTGGCCGAGGCAAAGATTTCATAGCAAAGAACCCAAAAGCAAATGCAAGAAAAACAAAGATAGATAGATGGGGCTTAATTAAACTAAAAAGGTTCTGCACAACAAAAGAAATAATCAGCAGAGTTAACAGACAACCCACAGAGGGAGAGAAAATCTTCGCAATGTATATATCTGACAAAGGACTAATACGCAAAATCTACAAAGAGCTCAGACAAACCAGTAAGAAAAAAAACAATCCCATCAAAAAGTGGTCTAAGGACATGAACAGACAATTTTCAAAAGAAGATATACAAATGGCCAATATGCATGTGAAAAATGCTCAACATCACTATTTATCAGGGAAATGCAAATCCAAATCATAATGTGATACCACCTCATGCCTGTAAGAATGGCCATAACAAAAATTTCAAAAAATAATAGATGTTGACGTGGATGTGGTGAAAAAGGAACACTTTTACACTGCTGGTGGGAATGTAAACTGGTGCAACCCCTGTGGAAAACAGTATGAAGACTCCTTAAAGAACTAAAAGTAGGTCTACCATTTGATCAGCAATCCTACTACTAGGTATCTACCCAGGGGAAAAGAAATCATTATATGATAAAGACACTTGCACACGTATGTTTATAGCAGCACAATTTGCAATTGCAAAAATATGGAACCAGCCCAAATGCCCATTAACAAATGAATAAAGAAAATCTGGTATATATATCTGGTATATATATCTGGTATATATATCTGGTATATATATCTGGTATATATATCTGGTATATATATCTGGTATATATATATGCTGTAGAATACTACTCAGCCATAAATAGAAACAAAAAATTGGCATTCATGGCAACTTGGATGGAATGGGGAACTATTATTCTAAGTGTAGTAACTCAGGAATGGAAAACCTAACATCATATGTTCTCACTCATATGTGGGAGCTAAGCTATAAGGAGGAAAGGCATTAGAATGATACAATGGATTTTGGGGACTCAGGAAAGAGTGGGAGATGGGTGATAGATAAAAGCCTACATATTGGGTACAGCATACACTGCTTGAGTGATGAATGCACCAAAATCTCAGAAATCCCCACTAAAGAACTTACTCATGTAACCAAACCCCACCTGTTCCCCAAAACCCTATTGAAATAAAAAAAAAGTTTTTTTAATAGAAAATAACTGATCACTGTAGTTACCCATACAGATGTGATTGATTTAGTTACTCTTGCCAAAGATTAAACATATATGTAAAGACAGAGAGAGATGCCAGTCACAATAAACAAAACATTTTAAAAAGAAGTATCGGCCGGGTGTGGTGGCTCACGGCTGTAATCCCAGCAGTTTGAGAAGCTAAGGTGGGCGGATCACGAGGTCAGGAGATCGAGACCATCCTGGCTAACATGGTGAAACCCCGTCTCTACTAAAAATACAAAAGTTTAGCCAGGCATTGTGGCAGGCGCCTGTAGTTCCAGCTACTCAGGAGGCTGAGGCAGGAGAATGGCATGAACCCAGGAGGTGGAGCTTGCAAGGAGCCGAGATCATGCCAGTACACTCCAGGCTGGGCTCTCGGAAAAAAAAAAAAAAAAAAAAGTTGTACCATGTCCTTAAATACATGGATAAATTCTAATAAGTATGTTATACAATTATAGTATAAAATGTTACAATTAAAAATTGAAATAATTTGAGTCACATATTATTTAAAAAACCTTATTCCTGTTATCTCAACTGGAATAAAGAACAAATAAAGCCTGCTTATGCAACATACTTTTATAGATTTTACCAAGATTATTCTAAGTACCGCAATCTTTATTTTTTTAATTTAATAAAATAATAAAATATATTTATTGCAGAAAACCTGAAAAATATGGACAAACCACCACAGAAAACTATTGTACTAAAATTATCCAGATTCCCACCAACCAATATAATATTAATGTTTTTGTTTGTAAAGTTTTAATGTAATTTTAAAAATATTTATTGTGATACATACAATAAAAAATAAACCTATAGTGTACATTCCTATTTTTTTCAAAAACAGATTTCAGTATATTCATGTTTATTGTTAATATATCAGTCATAGCTGTAATAATGATTTATATGGAAACATATCCAAAATAATTCTTCAACTCAGAAAGATATGAAGTCGACAAAAGAATTGAGAATGCCACAGAAACTATTATTAATTAGGTCAAAATTATGTATGTATGTGTAGATAGGTAGTAATTATGTTGATAGATTAATAGAAAGATGAACAGATGACAGAATCTTTAAGATTCTGAAATAAACTTCCAATTGTTCTTCCTTAAAGTAAGCAGAAATGCATTGCAAGCTATGACTAAATATACAGTCCCTGAGAAAAATTTATGGCTGCTTCAGTAAGGAAGTATGTTTTCCTTAAACTGTCCAGATCTGCAGTATTCTGTGTTAATAAAGCTGTGTTCACTTTATACCAATGGCAACTGGCCCTGTCAACAACTTGAATTAGGACTTTTATTACATATTGAGGGAAAGCTCAATTTTGCTTATATGCTTGCTAAAAGTTCTCTTTAAATTCAATGCCTTCTTTAACTCATATTGCTAGAGATGTTTTACTTTCCAATAGGCACTATAAAACACTGCCTTCTTGCTTACTTATTAACTTATAAATATATTTTCTCCCTGTTTACAATGTACAACTGCTCATGTCTAGTCTTTTTGCTGTGAGATCTTTGCGTCCGCTCTCTGTCAAGGTCCTGTCTTGCAATGTCAATAGAGAAGGCAATTTATGCTTATTTTTGTAGAACAGCTGCAGTTTGCAGAATTATAGATATCATGCTACTTCCTTTCAGCACCATTAAATACCAAACCTTCCCACAGACATTTAGGGAATGATTTTTTTAACCTACTAGTACACATTCTTAAGTTAATTATGTGTTCATATTTCCATGCCATTACTCTTATTTATTCCAA
Source organism: Symphalangus syndactylus (assembly GCF_028878055.3). Lineage (NCBI taxonomy): Eukaryota > Metazoa > Chordata > Mammalia > Primates > Hylobatidae > Symphalangus > Symphalangus syndactylus. Next base: position 105,989,644 of record NC_072426.2, on the reverse strand, counting down.
AGTACTTATCAATTCTTTTAATATAGTCTACCAATTTGCCACATTAAATTTTTTTTACCTAAATTTAGGATAATGTTGAAGCAATAAAAACATACTCAGATCAATTTATAGTGGCGATTGAGTATGCAAGCACTTTCATGTAGAAAATAAACAAAGGTAGGGAAAATGGCCCAACTTTCTCATGTTATTTTTTTCTTTGAACTCTGTTTTGATGGAGACATCTATATGGCCATTCCTACATTTGCATTTCTTATTTTTCAATAAACATCTATGTAAGGACATTGATTGTCTAAAACATGCTTTTAGAAAAGAAAAATTAAATAAATTGATATGGGATAATTCATTTTTCTTTTCTAACTAGTAGGGTTTAAAATCTGAGCTGAGTGAAGATTCAGTTAAAGTACAATTCATGATGTGTGTACCCATCAAAGGTCTTATTTTCACAAAACTTGCTGTATCTTAATTCAATTCACTTCTTGTCATTTTGTCAATTTGTATAGTAACATACTTTTTAATAACAAAAGCTGATAAAATTGTGCAAAAAGTTCAATATATTACAAATATTTGTTTTTATTTATATACTTACATTACTGGTTAGCTTCGGGCATGAAGTAATTACAATTTATTGAATTATTTTATAAGTACAGAGGCAATATTACAATAAATATGGGTTCTGTTAGGTAATTTTCATACAGGCTTGACTGTTATCACTGATTCGCTGATAAATTGTCTTTTAAGAGCAATAGAGAGTGATATTTTTAATTTACAGTTTCTATAATTTGACTTCTTCATGGAATGCAGATATGCCTTATCTAGACTCTATTAGTATGAAGCCTGGCATCTGTAGGGTGTAAAAAGTATGATGCTGTTCATTATTGATTTATTACCACCATCAAGTGTTTTCCTCACCAGGGAGCAGTAAAACGTTTCCTTTTCTATCAGTTACATTCAGCTGAGTCCAAAATAGGAATTTCTGGGCTATTCTTACCAATACTAAATCTTGTGAGGGTAAGTAAATGCTCTAAATGTCACAGTCACTGTATATATTCTTTTATTATGTCTTTAAATATTCTTTTAGTTTTCTTTTCAGACTGTTTATTTCCACTGAAAAAGTTGATGTGCTTAGAGTTAGCCAATGCAATAAATTTAACTGGCCCCACATGGTTCATAAAATATTTAACACATCCCAAAATGTCAAAATATTTTTGCCTACTGTTTTCCAAAACTATGATTTCTCATGGTGCCAGAAGTGAAGAGTTACGTTCAGTCCTTGAAGCAGATAATAAGAACAAACTGATATTTTAAATGTATGTATTTAAAAATCTATGTAACCAAATTTCATTTCACATTTTCTGCTACCTTTCCTAGTGTATCTTTTATACTAATAAGAAATAAATCGGACGCACTTCTTATTCCTGAAAAATAAACTAACAGTGAAAATATTAAGCTCTGCTGAAAAGAAGACATTCTAGCTTGTAACAGTTCCACGTTTTCTTGCATTTAATAGCAATTCCTTCCACATCCAGAAGGCCATGTGCAGTGATTATATGCCACAGTGGGGAATAAACTTTTCCTTTCACTCCACTAACGTTTCATATTTTTTTCTTTAACCCACTTATTTATAATAGGCTTAAAGGAATAATGGCTTCTCAGATATCAAAGAGCAGTGAAGCAGCTAACATAGAATTTCATGAAGTTTTTGCTGGGTGGCAGAGCAGCAATAGTTTCATAAGCAGAAATGTTGCTCTGTGCACTTGGCCTTTATCATTAATTCCAGTGCAGAGTTCTCTTTTGGTGCATGGCTAGTGTTATAATCAGGAGACAACAGGGAAGCTGCATAATGATGATGCATTCATTTTAAGAGAAAGAAGAACTAGTGGTTATTATCTTAATGTTTAACAAAGAAACATAAATGATCATGCCTGGTCCTCTTGAAAACATATTGAACCTCTCTAATGAGTAAATTAACTAATATCTTGGAACAACACATTCTCTTCAATCATTACAGGACACATGAGTGATACTTTTCCAGAGACATCTTCAAAATAGAAGATAATATTTTATAGAAAAAAAATGATAAATCATTGTAACACTATGAATAAACTTTAAACGTGTCTAGGTGTATGATTTTAAATGTATTTGTGACTATTATATTCATTGTACATTACATACTTTCGGGGTTAATTTTAAGAAACAGTACCTACTTACTATCAATGTCCTGACTTTAAAATACAAATACAATAATATCCTTATATTACATATTTACATGTCTAAAATTGTTAAAACCGTGGTCTCAAGGAAATGCTTTAGTTCAATGTAAGTTCCACCATGTTGAATATTTCAAACTCTTTCAGCCATAAATAAAAACAGATATTAAATATGGTTTACACATTTAAAGTAGTTGTAAAATATAAAAATATATGTTGGGGTAAGAATATAATATTTTTGAACTATCTATTTTGAAAGATATATTCATCTTTTTAAAAATAACTTTTTAAAAGTCATTTTCACTGCATCAGTGGGTGTCTTACAGTTGATATTTCTATCCATATATGATTGAAATTCCATCACCTGATTCTCATAATTCTCATTAACACTTAGATTTGTGGAGTATTATTTACAGATTCATCAATAACTAGTCCAATGATCTTGAATAAGCTATATAATTTAAGATACAGTTTTCTTATTTATAAATCAAGGATGTGAGAATATATAATACATATAGACTCTGCAGGCTCTATTAGCTCTACCTTTTATAACTTTCTGTGAATGTCATGTGGTATTAAAACTGAGAAATACAAATAAAGCCAAAACACATCTATTTTGTCTAGTGTGTCATTTTATTTTAAAATTCTATATTTCTACGTAAGCACTTGAAATTGTGTCTAACAGAAATAAGAGACAATTAGTTAACAATAACTTATTAAAAAAATAAAAGACTAACATGAAGTTATATTATTTAAAAGAGTTTCCTTGCCCTCTTTTTCTGCAATCACACACATATGTAAACACAAACATCCCTGACATGGTCTTAAACGTGTGTCCTCACATAAACACACATTTCTAAGCCTGTCTTCCACTGCCAATTTTACTTTGTGACTAGAACAAGAACTTCAAAATAGAAAAACTAAAGTATAATTTATTTTGCTTAATATTTTTATTTCTCTTATACTTTTTCAAGATTTAAAATGTCCGATAACCACACTATAGGTGTTGAAGGAAATACTTTCATTTTATTAACCTGTGGAACTCTTCTTCTCTCTATATAAATGCTGTCCAAAGCTGCCAATGTAAATTTTTATATCAGAAACTTTACAAAATTATATATTATCAAACATACATGTTTATTCTTTGGTTCTACACATTTGCTCATCTTCCTTTAATATTGGGGATAATTTCTATTTTTTTCCTCGCTTTTCTTAATGCTATATATTGTTTTGCAGTTTAATTTCTAAAACATAAAGTACTACATACAACATTATTTTAAGTCAAGTTCCTCAGAACATTTTAATTATAAAAACAAAGATTTCCCTACAAAATTCATCCTTTCCTTAACTACCCCTCTTGAGATCAATTTAATTATTTCTGTTTTTAAGTCTTCAATGGTCTTCTTCTGTAAAAGAGAGCTAATTTTCCTCACTATGTATCTTTCCCTTATTCATCTAGCCATTGGACCCTATGCAAATCTAAAATTTAATGAAATGAAAGATCCAAAAACTGATTGGAGCACTAGCACATTGAATGATTTCAATGTAGTCTATTGCTTAAAAAAAAAACCATGAATTGTGGGTTTTCAGAGATTTGCATACTAGTTTAATTTTTGAGTTTACTGTGAAAATTTGCAAAAAAAAATCAAAATATATATCTCAAAACTTCTCAATTACTTTAAATACAGAAAGACAAAGTGAGGCATTATTTTCAAATTATGAAGCCCACTGATTAAAATTCACACAAAGCTAAGCATAGAACTTAGAATTCTAGATGCTGTTTTCAGTAAAGAATCTGAATTGAAATTAACCAGGTAGTGAACCGTAGTAAAATATTCAGTAAAAACTTCGCAAATGATGACCTAAGCCAGAAATCTTGAACTTGGATTAGGTGAGACTTTTATGTCTTTCCCTTGTTGAAGGGTAAGTATAGCGTATTTACAGTGAGGAGAGTGCATTTAGACACTAAGTGATAGGAGGGCAGATTGTGAAGAGCACCACTAATTTTTCCCAACATCCACTTTTGTTCTTGTTTGAGATACATTGCCTTGACCTCTTCCTATGGTAGATATGGACATAATTGATATATCTTTTTCATCTTATCCCACCATTTCCAGTGTAGTTATAATTTCTATCATGTCTTCTTCCAAGGGTCCACTAAAAACAGTACATTTATATTTCTAGTTGACATGCCATCACCTACAACAGTATTTCTACTCCCATTTTGTAAATCAAAGAGATTAGTCATCCTTACCTTTCATCCACCTCTCTTCCCAAATTTCAATTCACAAACTTTACACATTTCATCTTTCATATTCCCAGTAATAAAAATAATTTGTTCTCTTTGTAACATTAGTTAGTGCTTTTGTGACTTATTTTTCAAATGATTCTAAGAGTTAAAAGTAATTTGAAAACTTTAGAAATGTACTTTTTAGTGTTGGATATGATGTTAGCTATAGGCTTGTCATATATGGCCTTTATTGGGCTGAGATAAATTTCTTCTACACCTAATGTGCTAAGAGTTTTTCTCATGAAAGAATACTGAATTTTGTAAAATGCATTTTCTGCATCTGTTGATAGGATATTTTTGTCACTCATTCTATTAATGTGGTATATCACATTTATTGATTGTGCATGTTGAATCATCTTGGATGCCAAGGATATATCTCAAATGTCCATGGTGAATGATATTTTTTTATGTGCAGTTGAATTCAGTTGGCTAGTGTTTTGTTGAGGATTTTTGCATCTATATTTATTGAAGACAGTGGTCCATAGTTTTATTTATTTTTTTTTTTTTTGCAGTGTCCTTATCTGGCTTTGGTATCAGAATAATGCTGGCATCATAAAATGATTAGAAGTATTCTCTTCAATTATCTGGAAGACTTTGAGAAGGACTGATGTTAGTTTTTGTTTAAATGTTTGGTGTATTTCAGCTGTGAAGCCATCAGGTCATGGGCCTTTCTTTGATGTGAAATGCTTTGTTACTGAATCAATCTCCTTACTAATTAATAGTCTATTCAGATTTTTTATTTTATCATGAGTCAGTCTTGGTGGGTTGTATATTTCTAAGAATTTATTTCCCTCCAGTTATTCACTTGGTTGGCATATAATTGTTTAAAGTATTCTCTTATGATCCATTGTACTTTTGTGCCATCAGTTGCAATGCTTTTTTTTTTTTTCCTTTCTGTCTTACTATTTTTTTTTTTTTTTTTTTTTTCAGAAATGGTCTCACTCTGTCACCCAGGCTGGAGTACAGTGGTACTATCACAGCTCACTGCAGCCTCAACCTACCAGGCACAGCTAACACTCCAACCTCAGCCTCCAAAGTAGCTAGGACTACAGACATGCACCACCATGCCTAGCTAATATTTTTGTACTTTTCGTCAACACGGGGTTTCACCATGTTGCCCAGGCTGGTCTTGAACTGCTGGACTCAAGCGACCCACCCATGTTGGCTCCTCAAAGTTCTGGGATTACAGGCATGAGCTTCTTCACCTGGCTTCTTCCCTGTGCCAGGCCTCATCTTTTATTAGAGTCTTCTCTCTTTATTCCCTTAGTCTAGGTAAAGGTTTGTTAATTTTATCTTCTCAAACAACTGTTAGTTTGTTAATCTTTCTTATTTTTTCTTAGTCTTTCTTTCATTTATTTCTGACCTGACCTTTATTTTCTTACATATTCAAAAGTGAAAAGTTGAAAGCTCTTCTTCTAAGGTAAGAAATAAGACAGGCCGGGTGCAGTGGCTCACACCTGTAATCCCAGCACTTTGGGAGGCGGAGGCGGGCAGATCACGAGGTCAGGAGATCGAGACCATCCTGGCTAACACGGTGAAACACCATCTCTACTAAAAACACAAAAAATTAGCCGGGCGTGGTGGCGAGCGCCTGTAGTCCCAGCTACTCGGGAGGCTGAGGCAGGAGAATGGCGTGAACCCAGGAGGCGGAGCTTGCAGTGAGCCGAGATTGTGCCACTGCACTCCAGCCTGGGTAACAGAGTGAGACTCCATCTCAAAAAAAAAGAAAGAAGACAAAAATACACTCTTGCCAATTCTGTTCAACATGTACTGGAAGTTCTAGCCTGACCAGTTTGGCAAGAAAAAATTAAAAGCCAGTCAAATCAGAAAAAAATAAAATTGCCTTCATTTATAGAAAACATTATTTGTATGTAGAAAATCCTAAAATTTCCACTCAAAAACTGTTGAAACTAACTTCTGAATTAAATAAAGTTTTCCCTTTTGCACTGCCCTAACAGAGGTTCTTTATGAGGCCACCGCCCCTGCAATATACCTCTGCCTGGGCATCCAGGCATTTTCATACATCCTCTGAAATCTAGGCAGAGGTTCCTAAACCTCAATTCTTGACTTCTGTGTACCCGCAGGCCCAACACCATGTGTAAGCCACTAAGGCTTGGAACTTGCACCCTCGGAAACAACTACTTGAGCTGCACACTGGCCCCTATTAGCCATGGCCTGGACGCACAGCACCAAGTTCTGAGACTACACAAAGCAGTAAGGCCGGGGGCTTCCTCCCAGCAAATCACTTTTTCCTCCTGCTCCTTCCAGCTCGTGATGGGAGGGGATGCCATGAAAACCTCTGACATGCCCTAGAGACATTTTCCCCATTGTCTTGGTGATTGACAATGGCCTCCTTGTTACCTATGCAAATTTCTGCATCCAGCTTGAATTTCTCCTCAGAAAATTGGTATTTCTTTTCTATTGCAACATCAGGCTGCAAATTTTTTGTAGTTTTATGCTATGCTTTCTTTTTAAATGTAAGTTCCAATTCCAAATTATATCTTTGTGGATACATAAAACTGAACAATTTTAACAACACCCAAGTCACCTCTTAAATGCTTTTCTGCTTAGAAATTTCATCTGCCAGATACTCTGAATTATCTCTCTCAAGTTCAAAGTTCCACAGATCTCTAGAGCAGGGAAAAAATGCCACCAGTCTCTTTGCTAAAGCATAGGAAGAATCACCTTTGCTTCAGTTCCCAATACATTTCTCATCTCCATCTGAGACCACCTCAGGCTGGACGTTTTGGTCAAAACCATGTAACAAGTCTCTAAGAAGTTCCTGACTTTCCTATATCTTTCTGTCTTTTTATGAGCCCTCCAAATTGTTACAACCTCTGACTGTTACCCAGTTCCAAAGTTGCTTCCACATTTTGGGGTATCTTAATAGCAGTACCCCACTCTACTGTTACCAATTTACCATATTAGTCAATTTTCATACTATTGTGAAGAAATACCTGAGACTAGGTAATTTATAAAGAAAACAAGGTTTAATGGACTCACAGTTCCACATAACTGGGGAGGCCTCACAATCATGGTGGAAGGTGAAGGAAGAGCAAATGCGTGTCTTACATGGTAGCAGGCAAGAGAGCATGTGTAGGAGAACTGCCTTTTATAAAATCGTCAGATCTCGTGAAACTTATTCACTATCACAAGAACAGCAGAGGAAAAATCTGCCCCCATTATTCAGTTACCTCCCACTGGGTCCCTCTCACAACACATGATGTTCTGGGAGCTACAGTTCAAGGTGAGATTTTGGTGGGGACACAGCCAAGCCATATAACCATTAATAGATGATTGAATAAAGACAGTGTGGCATACAGTCCTGTGTCCCTTAACACAGAGATACACTCGAGAAATGTGTTTATAAGCAATTTTGTTGGTGTGCAAACACCATAGAGTTTACTGACACAAACTTTTGTGGTATAGCCCACTACAACCTAGACTATACGTTATAACCTATTTCCCCTAGGCTACAAATCTGTACAGCATATTTATGTAGGCAAGTGTAGCGCAATGATAAGTATTTGTGTACCTAAACATATCAAAACATAGAAAATTTTCAGTGAAAATATGATATAAAAAGTGGTAAATCTGTATAGGGCACTTACCATGAATGAAGATTGCAGGACTGGAAGTTGTTCTGGGTAAGTTAGTGAGTGACTGGTGAGTGAATGTGAGGGCTTAGGACATTACTATACACTACTGTAGACTTTATAAACGGTGTACACTTAGGTTAAATTAAAATTGTTTTTAAAATATTTTTTGCTTCTCTAATAAATTAAGCTGAGGTTACCATAATTTTTTACTTTATAATTTTTTTAAATTTTCAAACATTTTCACTATTTTGTAACTCTTAGCTTAAAATACAAGCATATTGTATAGCTACACAGGATATTTTCTCATATCTTTATTCTAAGAGGTTTTTTTCCTCTAACAATTTTTATTTTTTTCTTTTACTTTTTAAATGTTTTGTTAAAAATTAAGAAACAAACACACACATTATCCTAGGCCTACACAGGTGGGGTCAGGATACTCACTATCACTTTCTTCCACCTCCACATCTTGTCCTACTGGAATGTCTTCAGGGGAACAAGCAAGCAAGGAGCTGTCATCTCATATGAAAACAGTGCCTTCTTGTGGAATTCCTCTTTAAGGACCTGCCTGAGGCTACTTTATAGTTAACTTTCTTTTCCTGATAAGTAGAAGGAAACACTCTAAAATAATGATAAAAATTTACTATAGTAAATATATAAACCACTAACTGTCATTTATCATTATTTCAAGTCTTGTGTACTACACATAATGGCCTATGATATACATTTATACAACTGGCAACGCAGTAGGTTTGTTTACACCAACATTACCAGGCACAAACACGTGTGTAATGTATTGCACTAAAACATTAGAACAGCTACTACATTACCAAGTGATAGGAATTTTTCACTTCCATTATAATCTATGGAACAATGATAATGTATGCAGTTCACTGTAGAACAAAATGTCATTATGTGGCACGTGACTGTATATACACAATTCAATACCATTCAGCCTCTAAAAAAAAGGAAATTCTATCATTTGTGATGACAGTATGGATGAACTTGAAGCCAGCCACAGAAAGACAAACACTGCATTATCTCACTTACATTTTTTACAACTAAAAAAGTTTATCTCATAGAAGCAGAGAGTAGAATGCTAAAGGTGGGGGCTTGAAGAGATATTGATCAAAGGATACAAAATTTCAGTCAGACAAAAGGAGTAAGTTCAGATCTAATGTACTACATATTAATATAGTTAATAACAATGTATTATATGCTTGAAAATTGCTAAGAGAGTACAGTTTAAATATTTTCATTTAAAAACCAAAGAAACTATGCAAGATAATGGATAAGTTAATTAGCTTGATTTAGTCATTCCACAATGTGTGTGTATATATATATATCTCAAAATATTATGCTGACACCATAAATATTTACAATTTTTATTTGTGAATTTGAAACACATAGAATGAAAAAGGAAAATGTAGAAAAAGAAAATATATATATATGTGTGTGTGTATATATATTACCTAGTGTAATAGTTTGAGGGCTTTTTGGTTTTGTTTTTTTGTTTTGTTATTCCCTAAAGATCTCCTTCTAGGTGAATTCTATCCATCCAGTTACTCCACTGTGGTACGTCATACCTCTCTAGATTTGCAACACAGATGATTTCATGAGACTCCCCTTCATCACTGTCCTGAGTTGTTTCCACTCTTTTCTCCAGTATGTCTTCAATCTTTGTTGTTTTATTCCCCAGTTCCACTGGTGGCAGAAGTGGGGTAGGATCCTGAATATGTGGTCAAAAGTAGATAAGTCTCTGTATCTTATTTGTTTTCTTTCAGACTATGATGTTGACCCTCTGATTTGTAGTCTTTCTTTTTTAAACTTCTCTTTGTTTTCTGTATTTGAAGACATTTCTTCATTATAGTGTTTCTATCTTTCTAGTAGATATTTAACTATCAATATTTAACTATTTATTTAACTATCAATATTTTAATACTAAAACACTATTTATTCTCTGATTTATCCTTTTCTTGGCCTTGTTTGTTTATTTTGCTGTTATTTTTAAAGATTTTCTTCTGGATTACATCTCTATCCTAATGGGGTATTTTCCTAGTTTATACTGTTTTTCCTATGTAGTAATAATGAGAATTCTCTTGTGACTCTTGATTCCTCATTTTTATTTAAAATTAGAAAATACAAAGACTTACTCCAAATATTGTTCAACTTGTCAAGTAGCAGGTCTCACTTTAGAGTGAGTGAGTTAATGAAGAGATGGGGTAACAGTGTCTGTGAGCTCAGTCTTCCCCTTAATAGCAGCTAGCTTTCACTTAAGACTTGTGTTACTTTCACTCAATTTCATCAGTTAACTTTCTCTTTTCTGGTTCTGTGTCTTTGGATTACTTCCTCTCATTCTCTATATTACAATTTTCCCCTAATTTCTTTTCTTTTCTTTATTTCTTTTTGAGACAGAGTTTTACTTTTGTCACCCAGGCTAGAGTGCAATAGTGCAATCTCGGCTCACCGCAACCTCTGCCTCCTGGGTTCAAGTGATTCTCCTGCCTCAGCCTCCCGAGTAGCTGGGATTACAGGCATGGGCCACCATACCCAGCTAATACTGTATTTTTAGTAGGGATGGGGTTTTTCCATGTTGGTCATACTGATATCGAACTCTTGACCTCTGGTGATCTACCTGCCTCAGCCTCCCAAAGTGCTGGAATTACAGGCTTGAGCCACCGTGCCTGGCAGGAATTTTCCTCTAATTTCTAACAGTTTAATGAGAACTCTTGAGAGAAGGAAGGACAATGGTACATGTGCCTAGTCAGCTTCATGAATTCCATGCCTTTGAAATGTCTAAAGTCTAACTCAGATCCCATTTGCTACCTGCAATCACTCCAGAAAAGTATAGTCTACCTTAGTTTCTTTTAGCCTCTGAACATCAATAGCATCTATAATTAGCAAATGTATTTTGATGTTTGTAGCTGTATATGGAGAGGTGTGGGTGTGCATTTCAGAATTCTGACCTCAGTTTGTCTCACTATTTTTATCTCCATAAGTAGTTACAAGATCTTTGAGGCATTCATAATGTAGAACTCCTATGCTTACTTTGTAATTTCCTCCTCTAGGAACCTCATAATATATGGTGCTTAAGAAAAATGTAGATAATCAAAAAATACTACCTCACAATTGATATAAATGGTTTATGATTCCACATATTACATAAGAGCTGCACAATTGTAGGAAATTTCACTTGGCATATCTCCAACCTGGACAGTGTTTAATATAGATATTGCCGATAGTATGCTAAATAGCACATTTTCTCTTATACACCCAACACTCTTCTTCTCATTAGGTACCTTATAATCTCCCCACATCCTTATAGATGTTTTGTTCTTTATTTGTCCTCCTAAGATGCAAATGTAACTTTACTCTAAGGTGTTATATCATCTTTGAATAACTTCATACACTTCATTTATTTGTAATGTCATTTTACTTAAATTCATTCCTTTCAATATATATAGAAGGTAGCTATTTGGTATTTTATGCTGTTCTTGACTCAGTAATACCACTAGCATCATTAGAACCATAAGCAGGAGTTCAATACATGCTTTTTGAATGAAAGCAATTTATTGAACAGAAAATTGAGCAAACAGTAAGGATGAGATGCCGTTAATGGTGAAAATGTCATATTTTAAATGTTTCCATTTCTCTCTATACAAAACCTACTGATTTCACAAAGCCACACCCACTCCTTGTCTATGTTCTGGGCTCTATAGACAGTGTTACCTTAGTCAGAGTACTGACTAAAAATTCCTGAGGTCAATGTAAATAAACTCTGCCTTTGATACTGTGTTTTAGTTTCCTAAGGCTTTGGTAGCAAATTATTACAAACTTAGTTGCTTAAAACACAGAAATCTATTCTCGTAGTTCTGGAGGTCAGAAGTCTGAAATCAAGGTGTCAGTGCGGGCGTGTTTTCTCCAGAGGTCTAGGAAAAATTTGTTCTTCATTTCTTCCAGCTTCCAGTGGCTATGAGCATTCCTTCTCTTATGGTTACATTACTCCAATCTTTGCCATTATGCTCATATTGCATCCCTGTCTTCTGTCTTGTGTGTGTCTATTAGAAGGAAACTTATTGGATTTAAGGCCCATCGGGATAATCCATGATAATCTCTTCATTTAAGATATAACTAATTATATCTGCAAAGACTCTTTTTCCAAATACAGTGACATTCACAGATTTCAGGGATTAAGGTGTGGACATATCTTTTTGAGGGCCAACATCAACTCACTTGACCCTGGTATTGTTTACTAAACACTCTCTTTTTTGTTATTTGGTAAATGCATAGGTAGGTGTTCATCTACTTTAGCAATGCTGAATCAGAAAGGAACCTGCAATATATTTTTGAAAGAAACATAAAGGTAGGGGAAAGGGTCCTCCATTTCTTTCTAGATTAATTTCTGCATTGTCATAAATTGAGAGGTATCATTACTAACTATTTTTCTAATCTCCCCTTCAATAGGACAGGAAATCGTAAAGAACTTTACATTGCTTTCTGCCCCAAGCCTCCCACCAAGATATTTCACTACAGAAAATTCTACACTTGAGGAACTAAGATCTTCTCAGTTTCTTTCCCTCTTAGCACATTTTCTGTTCTACTGTCACATTTTAATTTTAATCTCACTTTGCTTTCAATTTGAACAAATGATTCTTATAATAACTGTGTTAGTCATCATAGACTAACAATTCTGACTAACAATACAAACTGATATAACAGTAAAAAAAAAAGCAGTTTATTTCTTACAACATTCTTTAATGTGAATCAGTAGTTTGATGTCTGGTGTAGTAAAGCAATTCACCTAGCATTTCAAAATGTCTTGTGACAGCTTTATTTTGGATTATCATTTCAAAGATGTTTATACAGCAAAAGGTTTAAAAGCTAGCAATTGTCTCTCTCTCTGAGTCACAGGGCAAATGTGAAGCTTAATAAGATAATAAAGATAATTCCTCTTTCCAGAGCAGAGAATGGACCAGTTTGTCATCAGCTTCCTTGTAAGATTGGGTGTTTCCTAAACTCAATGTTTCTCAGCTATGATGCAGACCTAGTGTGCACAGCATCTTCCTGGGTTTTCCTTCTGGGCATGCATTGCCTCCACATTACCCTTTTGGGACTTGGAGAGCAAAGAAACTCATGAGAATATAGCACTCATGCTATTTTCTGTACCATAGGTAATACATTTTCATTTATTTATTTATTTATTTATTTTTATTTATTGAGATGGACTCTGGCTCTGTCGCCCAGGCTGGAGTGCAGTAGTGTGATCTTGATTCACTGCAACCTCCACCGCAGCCCTCTGAGTAGCTGGGATTACAGGCATCTGCCATCATCCCTGGCTAATTTTTGTATTTTTAGTAGAGACAGAGTTTCGCCATTTTGGTCAGGCTGGTTTCAAACTCCTGGCCTCAGGTGATCCGCCCACCTCAGCCTCCCAAAGTGCTGGGATTACAGGCATGAACCACCACTCCCAGCCAGTAATATACTTTTTAAATCCACTTTAGTTTATTGTCTCCTTACTGGCCAGACCTACGGAAGTGTGGCAACCAACTAGTAGGGGCCACCATGCACCACTAGCAGCTGCATGACACTTGGGAAGTGTCTTTTCTTCATGCAAGTATTCAGATACCCAGGTTTCTTCCATATAGTTAGTCTAACATTTTTAGGACCTAATAGCACTTCACTAGATTGTTTATCCACCTCACATATTAAAAGAAAGAAAAAGAGAAAATGGGAAGAGAGAAGCTAGGAGCACATCTTGAAATTAAGCACATCACTTTCACCAATGTTTTACTGAGCACTATAAAGTCACATAGTGACATACATGGAAGTTGGAATATATTATCTAGTAATGCATCTGTGACAGAGAAAAGAGAGATATTTCTAAGTAGCAGTCTCTCTCACAGTCTTTATTGGATATTATCAGAAATACCCTCTTCTAAGACCTATATGCTGCAAAATGTGTCAGTCTGAAGGCAAAGTTTAATGAATTATCTATAATAACTACTGATATGGTTTGGCTGTGTACCCACCCAAATTTCATCTGGAATTGTAGTTCCCATAATCCCAATGTGTTGTGGGAGGGACCAGGTGGAGGTAACTGAATCATGGGGGTGATTACCACCATGCTGCTCTTGTGATAGTAAGTGATATCTCAAGAGATCTGATGGTTTTACAAAAGGCTTGTCCCCTCTTCGCTCTGCACTTCCTTATTTCTATTGCATTGTGACAAAAATTGTGTTTGCTTCCCCTTCCCCCATGACTGTAAGTTTCCTGAGGCTTCCCCAGCCCTGCACAACTGTGAGTCAAATAAACCTCTTTCCTATATAAATTACCCCATCTTGGGTATGTCCTTATAGCAGTGTGAGAATGGACTAATACAGTAAATTGGTACCACAGAGAGTGGGATGCTGCTATAAAGATAGCCAAAAATGTGAAAGCAACTTTGGAACTGGGTAACAGGCAGAGTTTGGAACAGTTTGGAGGGCTCAGATGATAGAAAAATGTGGCAAAGTTTGGAACTTCCTAAAGACTTGGAGAGCTCAGAAGACAGGAAGATGTGGCAAAGTTTGGAACTTCCTAAAGACTTGGAGGGCTCAGAAGACAGGAAGATGTCATAAAGTTTGGGACTTCCTAGAGACTTGTTGAATGTCTTTAACCAAAATGCTAATAGTAATATGGACAACAAAGTCCAGGCTAAGGTTGTCTCAGATGGAAATGGGGAACTTGTTGGGAACTGGAGCAAAGGTGACTCCTGCTATGCAATAGCAAAGAGACTGGTGACATTTTTCCCCTGTCCTAGATGTTTGTGGAACTTTGAACTTGAGAGAGAAGATTTAGGGTATCTGGCAATAGAAATTTCTAAGCAGCAAAGCATTCAAGAGGAAGCAAGCCTAAAAGTTTGGAAAATTTGCAGCCTGATGTGATAGAAAAGAAAAACTCATTTTCTGGGAAGAAATTCAAGGTGGCTGTAGAAATTTGTATAAGTAATGAGAAGGCAGATGTTAATCACCAAGTCAATGGGGAAAATGTCTCCTGGGCATGTTAGAGGCCTTGGCAGCAGCCCCTCCCATCACAGGCCTAGAGGCCTTGGAGGGAAAAATGGTTTTGTGGACTGGGCCCAGGGCCCTCCTACTGTGTGCAGCCTTGGGACTTGGTGCCCTAAGTCCCAATCACTCCACCCATGGCTAAAAGGGGCCAAGGTACAGCTCATGCTGTTGCTTCAGAGGCTGCAAGCCACAAGCCTTGGCAGCTTCCATGTGGTGTTGAGCCTGCTGGTATACAAAAATCAAGAATTGAGGTTTGAGGCCCTCCACCTAGATTTCAGAGGATGTATGGAAATGCCTGGATATTCATGCAGAAGTTTGATGCAGGGGCAGAGACCTCATGGAAAACCTCTGCTAAGGCAGTGCAGAAGGGAAATGTGGAGTCAGAACCCCCAAAGAGAGTGACCACTGGGGCACTGCCTAGCAGAGTTGTGAGAAGAGGGCCACCATCCTCCAGATCCCAGAATGGTAGATCCACCAAAAGCTTGCACCTCGCACCTGGAAAAGTCACAGACACAAATGCCAGCCCATGAAAGCAGCCAGGAAAGGAACTGCACCATGCAAAACCACAGAGGCTAAGTCGCCCAAGGCTATGGGAGTCTATCACTTGCATCAGGGTACCTGGATGTGAGACATGTTGTCAAAGGAGATCATTTTGGAACTTTAAGGCTTAATGACTGTCCCGCTGGATTTCATGGATCCTGTAGCCCTTTTGTATTGGTCAATTTCTCCCATTTGGACGGGTGTATTTACCCAATACTTGTACCCCCATTGTTTCTAGGAAGTAACTAACTGGATTTTGATTTCACAGGCTTATAGGTGGAAGGGACTTGCCTTGTCTCGGATGAGGCTTTGGACTTGGACTTATGAGTTAATGCTGGAATTAGTTAAGACTTTGGAGGACTGTTGAAAGGGCATGATTGTGTTTCGAAATGTGAAGACATAAGATTTGGGAGGGGCTGGGGTGGAAAGACATAGTTTGGCTGTGTCTCCACCCAAATCTCATCTGGAATTGTAGTTTCTATAATCCCCACATGTTGTGGGAAGAACTAGGTAGAGGTACTTGAATCACTGGGAGGTTACCTCCATGCTGGCCTCATCATAGTGAGTGAGTTCTCATGAGAGCTGATGGTTTTATAAGGGGCTTTCGCCCACCTTCACTCTGCACTTTTGCCTGCTGCCACCACGTGAAGAAGAACATGTTTACTTTCCCTTCCCCCATGATTGTAAGTTTTCTGAGGCCTCCCCAGCGCTGCAGAACTGTGAATCCAATTAAACCTCTTTACTTTATAAATTACCCAGTCTCAGGTATGTCCTATAGCAGTGTGAGAATGAACTAACACAAGTACATTTTGATGCAATCTCAACTTCAAGACACCTATGTGTCTTAAATCTCACTTTAAACCTTTTTATCTATTAAATCTTGTGTTTTATTTTTCTAGGTCTGATCAACCTGCTCCCAACCTCTGACAATTTTTAACCTCCACGAGCACCTTCAATCCATTGATTATCTCACATTTTCACTTTCTTTACACTGCTCACTCTTATTGCTATATTCTTTTGTCATCATTAGAATAAACATACTTAGAAATACTTTAAAACTCACTGTGCATTTTCTTTTATGATGTCTCTTAATTCAAGCCTACCTAGTGTTCACCCCATGGTCACTCTACCACACAAGGTTTTTGTTAAGATTATATTAAAAAAAAAAAAAAACCTCCACATTGGAAAATTCACAGCTTCTTTTCAGTTCTTATCTTACTCAAACTTTTAGCAACATTTAGCATTGCATGTCACTTCTTCCTCCTTGAATCACTGTCTTCTACTAGCTTCTAACACAGCATTTCAGTATTTCTCTCCTTCATTTATTACCAGTGTACACAATGTTTCATTCTTGTCTCTCTAAACTCTAAATATTGGAGAGACCAGGATTCAGTGTTTTGCCCTCTTCTCTTTTCTCACTACAATTATTGCTGACAATCTTGTCTCATTATTTCAAATATGCCACCCTCCATAGTGATAATCTGCAAATTTATCACTTAAGCCTGGACCAATTTCATAAATCCCAGACTCACATATACAGTATCTGCAATTGATATCTACATTTGAATGTGTAACAAACATGGCTCTAATTAAAATATTGGTCCTTCCCTCCAAACCTGCGTTTCTGTTTCTTCTAATCCATGTAAAATGGCTACTATGTTGTTTTTGTTTTTTGAAACTGCAATCTCTAACTTATCCTTGACTACTCTCTTTTTCTCATATTAAATATCCCATTTAAACAGAAATCCTCTTGTTCACACTTTCAAAATATTTCCAGAATCAAAAAAAAAAAAAAAAGTAAGAGACCTGCTTTAATTCTAACTATATTTCCAATATTCTGCTTCCAAATATTGGATGCTAAGCCAATCTAGTATTAGTCAACTATTTGGGTAATTTAAATCACTGAGAACGATATCCCTCTTTCTTTCTTTGCTCCTCAATTCTTTTTATTTTATTTCATTTATTTTTATTTTTATTTTTTTCAGACAGAGTCTCACTCTGTCACCCAGGCTGGAGTGCAGTGGCACAATCTCAGCTCACTGTAAGCTCTGCCTCCCAGGTTCACGCCATTCTCCTGCCTCAGCCTCCAGAGTAGCTGGGACTACAGACACCCGCCACCACGCCCGGCTAATTTTTTTTTGTATTTTTAGTAGAGACGGGGTTTCACCATGTTAGCCAGGATGGCCTTGATCTCCTGACCTCATGATCTGATCACCTTAGCCTCCCAAAGTGCTGGGATTACAGGCCTGAGCCACTGCGCCCAGCCTGCTCCTCAATTCTTAATAAAAACAACTAGAGTAATTCCTTATAATAATAAAGCATGGCCGGGCGTGGTGGTTCACGCCAGTAATCTCAGCACTTTGGGAGGCCGAAGCAGGCGGATCACGAGGTCAGGAGATCGAGACCATCCTGGCTAACACAGTGAAACCCTGTCTCTACTAAAAATACAAAAAATTAGCCGGGCGAGGTGGCAGGCGCCTGTAGTCCCTGCTACTCGGGAGGCTGAGGCAGGAGAATGGCGTGAACCCCGGGGGGCAGAGCCTGCAGTGAGACGAGATCACGCCACTGCACTCCAGCCTGGGCGACAGAGTGAGACTCTGTCTCAAAATAATAATAATAATAATAATAAACCATATCTTTTAACTTTTTGCTTAGAATCCTCTATTGTATTTCAATTGTATACAGCTAAACTCATAAAACTAGAATGGTTT
Organism: Symphalangus syndactylus; assembly: GCF_028878055.3. Classification (NCBI taxonomy): domain Eukaryota; kingdom Metazoa; phylum Chordata; class Mammalia; order Primates; family Hylobatidae; genus Symphalangus; species Symphalangus syndactylus. Next base: position 105,971,254 of record NC_072426.2, on the reverse strand, counting down.
ATAAATCTCTTCATAAGGCCCTAATTATCTATTTGATTCTATTTCATTATTTGGTGACCCATTACCCCTTCTCAAGCCATACTACTCTAGCCAATGCCTTATTATTTTGTTACCATGCCTGACATTCTACCACTTGAGGGACTTTGCTCTTCCTTTTGCCTAGAAAAATATTGCTTTGGTTAGCTGCATTACTTATATCTTCTACTCTATAAAGTTGATGATAAAATGACACCTTTTTAATGATGTTTTTCTTGACATCTCGTTTGAATTTTAGCTCATTTCTAGGCACTTTCTTTCCCTTTTTACTATTCTCTTTTTATCCATAGTGATAACTAGCATCCAAAGTACATATTACATATTTGCTTAGTTGTCTATATTCCATATAAAAATATAGCCTCCCTGACGTCAGAAATGAATTTTTTTCATGTCTATACATGACAAATATGTGATGCTTACTAAATAATTGTTGAACGGAAGGATTTTTCAAATGTTGTGATTTATGTGAAAATTACTGTCCATTAGATTTTTAATTTGTATTTTAAATTTTAAAAATCAATGTATATAGAAGAAAATACATGACACATAACAAAAAAATAGGAGCATAACCTTCATGTTAGTGGATTTTTAATTACAATTGAGAAATAAATGTATAAACTCTAAGTGAACTTATACATTTCTGAGGATGCTAATGTTTTTGCAAGTCAACATTGATTTTAATTGTACTACATTCCATAATTACAAACAAGTGAGATTCATCATGGAAAACTTACTCAATTTACTATTCTCATGAGTATATGTTTTTGTTATTACAAAATAGATATATTTTGGTTTCTACAATGTTTCCAAACTCCCAACTTAGCCTTCTAGTGAACTTTAGGGAAGATTTTGATGCGAAAATGGGCAATTTTAATCATCGCTCTATGAAACATTAAAAGTGAAGTTAACTTATAGGGAAAGGGAATAATGCGTTGGAGTTCAGATTAAAAAGAAACATATTGGAGGTAAACTAGACAACTGATAAGTGTTCAGAGTTTCCATTTACTGTATAAAGTATATCTACAAATACAACAACTCATTTATTTTTTTCTTAAAGTCATAGTTTTCATTAAGTGTTTAAAGCCTATCTTATTTTAAGCAATATATGATAATTTGCATATTTTTTATCTCTGGCTTTATGAACAAAATGCAATGAAGTATAAAGTTAAAGCAATGTCTTAATTATCTTAATGTAAACAGAAAAAGTACAAACTTGAAATGACATTTTTGTCCAAATAGCTCAAATAATGGTTTCAGAAATCTCCAACCTATGGTTATTATAAAACTAAATTTTAACAAAAATGAGCTGGGAGCAGTGATTCACACCTGTAATCCCAGCTCTTTGGGAGGCCAAGGTGAGCAGATCACTTGAGGTCAAGAGTGTGAGAATATTTTGGCAAACATAGTGAAACCCTCTCTCTACGGAAAATCAAATAATAATAATAACCTCACTCCATATTTAATATCTTAAACTATCTTTCTTAACAAAATGTTTTGCTCATTAAAATATTTTTTGTGAAACTTCAATGTATATAAATGTAATTATGATGTAAAAATTTTCTCCTTTCTATGAGATTTTGCCCTTCCCATGGCCTTAGAAAAAAAATCTAGTGCACCCAGAGACTTACAATTCTCAACATGGACCTAAGTGTGCATATTTGTTAAACATAACTTTACTATTTTTTTTTCCTTTGCACAGATTTATAACCAAAGGCACAAACCTGGGGAAAGCAGAATTCTTGCTCTGAAATTTGTAATTGGATTACCCAGTGAATGACCAATGATATTTGGACTGAATTGCTGTAGTGACCTGTCAGATCAAAGAGAATTGTGAAGTTTGAAAACCACAGCTGTTTTCAAGTTAATTTTGAAGAAATAACAACAAAGAGGCTTGAAGAGTAACAATGGTCTTCAAAGAGAAGTGGGCATCAGTTGTATAGGAAAACACAAAAATAATAAACTATAGAGCAAATAAGAGGAAATAATTAGTTGCCTGATTTTCCATTTTTCGTTTGGCCTGGCTAAACTTCCTGATTTGGGATTTTATAAGACTCCTGTGTATGCTATATTACAAATTTCTATTTATTTTGGCAAATTTAAGTGATTTTATGACCTTTGATTTAGAATCTTTTTTTTTTTCTCCGTTTGTCATTTTACTTAAGACAAACTTTAACAGAACCTTATCACAAGCTTCATACAGCAGGTTTCTTGCCATCTATTCTGAAGTTTTCTTGTGATGCTGAATAGAGGGGCATGATGATAGACTCTTCGTAGACATTCATTCATTTGGCTCACCTGAACAGACATGAATTCTATGGCTTTCACTGAGGAGGCCTCTACTGTTGTATTTGGATATCAGTTTCCAGCCAGATGTTAGGAAAACCAGACTGTAACTTCTAGAGGTGCAGAGGAGTTATGACCCAATGAGTCCTGAGCAATGGAGGATTGGTAGCCATAGATTAGTTCTTATTTTTGTCTCCATAATCCATGGACTATTTCAAGAAGCAATATGACTCCTTGAAGACCCCCAATGAGACCAAACACACTTGTTACAAAGCTATATTCTGTGTTCACCATTTCCTGGCTTTACTTTCTTCATCTTCCCCTCCTGCTTCTTTGGGATTGTATTATTCAATGAAGTGCTAGCAGATATGATTTTGCTTCAAGCTCTCTTTTCTAGGGAAACTGGAAAAATATATTAATCAAAATTAATATTGCATTAGTGAACCCTAATGTAATAATGTAAACTGTAGATCTGGGGATATAATGAATTCTCAGGGTAAGTTCATCAGTTGCAATGAATACACCACTCTGGTGGGAAATATTGATGTTGAGGGAGGATATGCATGTGTAGGCGCAATGGGTATATATAAAATTTCTGTGTCTTTCTCTCAGTTTTGCTGTGAGTCCAATACTACTCTAAAAAATGAAGTGTATTTTAAAAAGCATATCCTTGAGATTGTTAATTGAATGGATAGTCACCATTATTGCTGCCACTCCATGAGGATTATATATTTTCATTTTGCTGAACTCTGGAATGCCCATGATTTGCTTTTCCATTGAAATGTAAGTAAAAATAAAATACACACTTTCAGGAAGAAGCTGTGAGAGCCAGCAAATGCTTTGACATGTTCTTCTTTCTCTCTGCCATGATAATGACAATTCTTCAGATAAAGGCTGTTTTGTCAGCCTGGGTCCAGAAAGAAAGGCATTATACAGATCAGAACCATGGCCAAACTACAATGAATCTCCAATATGAGAAAGAGACAAACCTTTGTTTTTTGTTTTTTTTCAGCCCCTGATATTTTTGCACATATAACCTAGTTTATACTGGCAGAAATTAATATCATAAGCCTTTTTTGCCTTAACCTAAACATGCAAACCAAAGAATATAGAATTGGCTTTGGAGCAAAATAGAAGGCAATGAGGAAACTGTTATTGGAGGATAGAAGGACAGTTCATGTTATTCTATGGTTTTAATGTGGTAAAACTGACGTGCTGTGTAATTTGGAAGGTAAATCGTATATCTAATAAGTGCGTAACTTAAAACGAAGTGTAGGAAACAGAACAGTAAAAGAGGAATGAAAGGAGCACATGTTAGATGAGCAAAAATTCTTGTAAGAAGAGAAGCAATTAATTTTCTCTCATAATCAATAAGAAATAATATTGAGAAATTTATTAAACATTAAAGGCATACCAAACTCAGTCTTGTGGTAAAGACCAAATTATGCCATGTCCATTTACCCGTGATTAAAATATCATAAAAATTTAAATACTTTCAATTAGACAAAAATGCCTTAGGAAAACTTGCCTCTTCCGAGGAAGCTACATAATCTCAAATTATCTGAATATAAGTTTAGAGAGAAAGGCCTATCATCAAGAGCATTGGGAGTATGGATTTTGGAACATAAATCTTATTGAAATAATTTTTTAAAGGCTACAAAATGAGTGAGAGTGTACTTTGAAAAGAGCCATCTCCTGGACTCAGAGACTGACCATTCAATTTCTAAAACAATATTTGGGTCCCAAACTTTTTATAAGAGGAAAGAAAAGGAGCTATTTGACTACCAAGAAGGGTGAATTAGCCAGTGCTTTCTTCAGATATAACCAAGATAGAAAGTGAGAAAAAGAAAAGAACTTCCAGAGGTTGGAGCTAAGAATGGCAGGAAAAAAAAATGAGTGGGAAAAATATTTCCAGGTAGTGCTATCAGAGTTTAATCAAGGAGCATTTCCTATTACTGAGGGTGGATTACCAAACAACAAAATTCTGAACAACAGAATTTTAGCATTTTTATAAACAGAGGAATACTGTGTGCCTTCCATTCCTTCTCTATTTGAGAATGGGTTTGTTAACTGTGATTATATTATCCGAGTCCCACTCTTGTTTATTAAAAGTGTGGGGTGGGGCAAATAACTTTGCTTTTTCTCTTATAGGATTATGTATCCAAAATGCACTCCCAAACCTGAACAAATTACTGTATCTACCCTTATATCATGTGCTTTCAGAACAAAGCATTCCACCTAGATGGGATCGTGGTTATAAGGAATGAAGATGTAGGGGTTATAACCTGTTGGTGGGAGGGGGAAGGAACTACATATTTGGAGACCAGAGGTATGTACTTTTATAAACTGTATATTCGTCACAAATATCCCATTCCCCTTTCAATAGAAGGAATATACATCACTACCATGTTAAACTCAGATTGTCCATGAAAATGGCATGTGCCACTTCTAGTCTGAAACTTTAAGGTCCAGTGCATGGTTTCCATTTTATTTTTTTCTGCTGCTATGATTATGGAAGCATTTGATAAGATTTAACCTTCTTGGCCCTCATTGGTGAGAGCCCAAGATAAACAGAGGCCCATGTATTGACATCTCGCATAAGAAAGAGAGAAACTTCACTGCTGAGATGTTTCAGGTGGTTTCTTATTGCGACACAGTCTAACCAATCCTAAGTCACTCCTTCCCTCCCCTCCCCTGTGTTCCTTATTAAAAATAATAAAAGCCATTTATATTTAACAAACCCTCTTTAGAGGATGCCATTAAAGTCTGGTCAGGGTAAATTTAATTATTATTATAAGACAAACATAGTGATCCTATTACTCTCATCAATGATTGCTTTCTTCTTGGGCATTTGACAACATTCTAGTTAATGACTTAAAAGGAAAATTGGCTCAGGGTTCTCAAAATGTTGCTTCTTTTAAAAATGAGACACCTTTGGTCTGGATACATGCTGGGTGTTCTACTATGGTATCCTTCTAGATACATTCCCACATCTTCCCCCCACCAGATAAGTTGCTAAGAACTCTGGCAGTAATCTTGCACACATAAGTAAAGTTAATAAAAATTCAAAGCCAGTAGCACTGATGAGCATGGTAGAGCAAAAGGTGGAAGGATACTGGCTGCTTTATAATCTTGTTGACCCATTGTATTGATTAACCAACTCAAGAACTGTTGTAACATGACCCTTTTTCTTATGTGAGTCAAAAGGTATGTGTTAATTAAACCTGTAGATTAGGATTTAGTTTATTTTGACTGATACAAAGAGATGAGATTAAAAAGAGCCCTTCCACTATATTATAAAAAAATTAAAAGTGAAAATTGTTTTAGGTATCCTATGTGCTCTTATAAATGATAAATGCATGAATATTATTTATCTATTAAAAATAGTATACAAATTCATTTCTACTATCATACAATTAAAGATAAATTGATACTTCAAACTAGGAACCACCAAATTATTGGTAAGTAGGAACTACGTTGAACATAATAGTTAATACTCTCTAATAATTTTGAAAACAATTATCAAGCTATCATTTGATAATTATTGTTTAATAATTTGATAATTACTGTTGTTTTACTGTTTGAGAATTTTTAATTATAAATTGAATGAAATCATAGGTTTCTTGGTGAGAAATAAATACATGTGTTTTAAGTACAGGGAACAATTTTTGCTGTTTAACAACTAAACAATCTCAGTGAACTCTAGTGTCTTCATTAACATTGGTGTCTCTCAGCAGTTCTTTGATTATTTAACTATTAAGAGATAAGAAGAAAGGTAGAACACATGCGGTTGGCTAGCCTATAGACGGGGTTGTATTCAACTAAGAGAGATCACACATAAGCGTCAATAAAGTACAAAAATACCATAGTATTTCTCTCTCTCTTTGGCTCTCCATGTTTATGTGTGTGACATAGGTACTGTCTCTTTGTGGTATGGTGTGTGTGTGGTGTGGTGTGCTGTGCTGTGGTGCATGTGTGTGAGTGAGAGAGTGTGTATGTGTGAATGTGTGTGTGTGAGGAGAGAAAAGGAGTGGGGAGGAAGAAAGCAGAGCTAGTTCTTGCAGGTTCTGTTGATGGACTATTATGTAAACTGCCAGCTAGTTAACTCTGGCCCTTGGGAGATCCTAAGAGAAGACTGGAAGGTGCATTGCAGGGAGAAGCCAAGATACTTCTTTGTTCCCCTCTCCTTAAGGAAGCCTCTCTTGAAGCAGCACCGCCCTTTCCTCTATGGCGTTTGCTAAAACCTGCATAAATCCAACTACAGCCTGGAAATCCTAATAGCCAAAATCAGATAATATAGCTTCTTCGTCTTCACTCCTCATCCTTGGGATAGTGACTCCCTCCTGTTGTTGACGTCTAGATTGCTTCCTAGTTTCAAGTTTGCTTAACTAATTAGTTAATAATTTAAATTCCTGTGATTCAATCCCATCTTTTGATACACACAGAGTGGTTTCTGTTTTTCTGGTTAGGCTCCGACTGACATCCACGACTTACAAAATTACACATGGTGGAGGTTCTTTGTACTGATCTGACTTATCTCCTGCTATTCTTTTCTTAACATAACATATTCTACTCAACTCAGTCTTATCCTTCTTTCCTTTTTTCTCCTTTTCTTCCTCCCTTTATTTTTTATTTAATTTTCCCTGTTGCTAAAATATACTGAGCATATTGCTACCATAGGGACTTTTAATTTGCTAATTTCATGGTTTCAAATAATCTTCCTAAATTTGTTTTGCCATTCTTATTATCTCTTATATATCAGATCAAATAGTAACCTCACAGAGACTTACTCTTAATGCGGTATCTAATGCGCCACACCAACACACAATTGAGGGTCATCCTACTTTGATACATCTTCCTAATATATTGCTATACACAATGTACTACTTTGCTTAGAGATGTAAGACCATTATGGCAGAAATGTCTCTCTTAACTTTGGTATCCCAAGTGCCCAGAAGAATGCTTAGCACACCATAAGTGTCACCAGTAGAGGGTTGTGACTATAAGTTGTCCAGGTTCTTGGCATTTTGAACAAAGGATTGGACAAAACGCCCAGCAAAGCAAAGTAAGAATGAAGCAACAGAAGAAGGAAAGCAGGGATTTATTGAAAATGAAAGTACACTCCACAGTGTAGGAGCAGACCCGAGCAGTGCAGTGGCTCAAGGTCCTGGATACAGAATCTTCTTGGGTCCAAATACCTCTTAGAAGTTTCCCTTCGTCCGCTTTATGCTCACCTCATGTAATGGCAGTGGTAGCCCACGATCAATCTGATGGGTTGCAGACAGCAACCATTCAAAGGCTGGAGTGAAGTTACAAAGTTGCAAATGAAGACTTGACCCGCAATCAGTATGATTTGTTGCAGACAGCCAGTCTCTCATCTGCCACCCAGAAAAGGTCAAAGGGAAGTAGTTTCTGGTCGTTTTGTCACTTAGGCATAGAAAGTTAGAGTCTTCCTTTCAATTTAGTTCTAGGAAGTCAGCATGAAACAGCCTTAGATTTCTTGCCTCCAGATCCTATTCTCCTGCCTCATAAACACTTAATAGACGTCTGTTTAATGAATGAATAACTGATCTAACGTTTTCTGTTGAGATATTGGAGATTAGCCTGGAATATCAAAAGAAGTTTTACACAAGAAGCCACAATTTCTTTAGATATTGAAAATTAAAGTAGTAGAATTCTAACTAAAGATGTCAAATTAAACATAAGTATTTATTCCCACTCCTTATCAAAACAAAATACATATTTTGTGGCACAGAACAACATGAGTTAAAAAAAGAGAAATTGTATTCTATTTACAATAGCTACAAAGAATACACACATATATACATATATATATATATACATATATATATATATATACACACAAATTATTTTAACCAAAGAAGTGGCAGATCTATAGAAGGAAAACTATTAAACACTGATGTAAGAAATTGAAGAAAACACACAAAAATATGGAAAGATATTCCATGCTCACAGATAGAAAGAATTAATATTGTTAAAATGCCAGTAATAGAGCAATTAACAAATTCAATGCAATTTTTTCAAAATACCAATGATATTTACATTTAAAAAAAAAAAGTCTAAAATGTATATGGAACCACAAAAGACCCCAAATAGCCAAAGCGATCCTGAGGGAAAAAAAAAGAAAAGTTGAAGGCATCACACTACCTCACTTCAAAATATGCCAAGCTATAGGAACCAAGTTAGCATGATACTAGTATAAAAACAGACACATAGACCAATGGAACAGATTAGAGAGCCCAGATATGAATCCACAAATTTATAGAGAACTCATTTTTGACAAAGGCAACAAGAACATACACTGGGGAAAGGACCCCCTCTTCAATAAATGATGCTGGGAAAATTGGATAGCCATATGCAGAATGAAACCAGACTCTTATCTCTCACCATATACAAAGATCAAATCAAAATGGATCAAAGACTTATATCTACATCCTAAAACTATGAAACTACTAGAGGAAAACATTAGGGAAATGTTCCAGGACATTGGTCTGGACAAAGATTTTTTTGTGTAAGATCTGAAAATCATAGGCAACAAAAGCAAAAGACAAATGAAATTATATTAATCAAAAGCTTCTGAAGAGTAAAGAAAACATACAACAAAGTGATCACCTACAGAATAGAAGAAAATATTTGCAAACTATCAATTTGATAAAAGATTAACATAGAATATATATATATCAGAATATGCATATATAACATAGAATATATATAGCAAAAAGCTAAATAGCCAAAAAACAATAATCTGATTCAGAAACAATAAAAAATCCGAATAGACATTTGCTTAAAAAATTTATACAAATTGCCAATAAATATATATGTTCAACATCACGGATCATCAGATAAATACAAATCAAAACCACAATGAGATACTACCTGGCCCGAGTTAAAAATGGCTATTATAAAATGACAGAGAATAATGAATGCTATTAGGGATGTGGAGAAAGGGTAACTCTCATACACAGTTGGTGGAAATGAAAATTAATACAGCTACTTTAGAAAAGAGTACAGTGTCTCCTCAGAAATCTAAAAATAGAACTACAATATGATTCAGCAATTTCACTGCTGGATATATATCCAAAGCAAAGGAAATTAATATATCAGAGAGATATCTGCACCTTCATGTTTATTGCAGCACTATTCACAATAGCCAAAATGTGGAATCAACCTAAGTGTTTATCAGTGGATGAATGAATAAAGATAATGTGATATACATACACAATGAAATATTGTTCAGCCATAAAAAAGAATGACATATTCTCATTGGAAGCAATATAGATGGAACTTGAGGTCATTATGTTAAATGAAATAAGCCAAGCACACAAGGATAAATATCAAATATTTTTACTCATATGTGGGAGCTAAAAAAAATAGATCTCCTGAAGATAGAGAATAGATCGGTGGGTGTCAGAGGTCAGGAAGTATAGTGGGGATGTGGAGATGAAGAGAGGTTGATTTACAGGCATAAATATACAGTTATAAAGAAGAAATCAGAACTAGTGTCAGAAAGACCAGTAGGGTGACTATAGTTAACAATAATCTATTGTGCATTTCAAAAATAGCTTGAAAAGAATCATTTTAATGTTCCTAGCCTAAAGAAAACTATTTAAGATGATGGATATCCCAATTACCTAATTTAATCTTTACACATTATATGAATTTTATCAAAATACCACATGTACCCCAAAATATGTGTGCATGTGTATATATATATATATATATATATATATGAGAATTTTAAAAAATGATACTTAAAAAAATAAAATGTGGAACCTAAATCAAGTAAGAATAAGTTACAACTTGTTTAACATGCCCAAGAAAGCTGAATCATAAGTTATTGGTAGAAGAAGCTGATGAAACAGCAAAACTTCACATATGCAAAGCTAATTAAAAAAAGTATTTCTGGAAACAGAGGCAGTGAAGAGGAAGATGGAACTAAAATATTGTTTGTCTGTTTACAAAATAAATTAATCCCCTATGACTCTGTAATCACCTGGTGATCGATTGTAACCTTGGCAAAAACTTAAGCAGCTGGATGACGATGAGGTTAGATCCCAGAAACTTTATCAGGAAGCAGAAGAAGTGGGATCTGCGACCTTAGGATGGAGGCAGGGCTGGCAAGGCCTTCAGAGGGCAGCACCTACTGTGAGTGGGCCGGACAACAGCACATTAATCCATGCAAAGCTCATGAAGACAGTGAGCCAAGTGCTCCAAATCTACCAGAGCCACAGAATTTAATTCCTTTGCAGTCTTCAATTCAGTTCTAGGGGTCAAAGGACTGGTCTAAATTCCCCCAAAGTGACCCCCCTTTCATGAAGTACATCACTTTAACCACGGTTTGTCAAATAAGAGTAAAGACAACCCTCAGAGAAGCTTTGCATCCATCAATATTCTTAAACTCTGGAGATGCAAAGCTTAATTGCCTGAGAATTTATGCAAGATAAAATTAGTGTGGGCAACCAATGATTTGTATCAGCTGAGATGAAAAGAGAATAAATTACACAGGGAGAAGAAGAATCCTGCAATAGAAACAAACAAAAATCATCAAACCTAGTGGGTTATATGTATGGAAAATAATTCAAATTGGCAAAAAAAATTTCAAAAGTTGTTTCAGACAAAGTGCCTGTAATGAAAAGTTTAACTCCCACAAACTCTACAAATACAATTAAAAAAAAAAAAAAACCGCATGCCAACAGCAGTGCTTCACAGTGGTTGTATATAAACAGGGTGATTTGCTTACCAGCACTTAAGTCTAATAAGAAAACTGAGCTGCCTTCTTTATAACCAATAGATGGTAATATCATTTGGATTTGTGTCCCCACCCACATCTCACATCAAATTGTAATCCCCAAAGTTGAAGAAGTGGCTTGGTGGGAGGAGATTGGATCATGGGGAGAGAACTCCCCCTTGCTGTTCTCATGATAGTGAGTTCTCAGGAGATCTGATTGTTTAAAAGTGTGTAGCACCTCCTCCTTTGCTCTCTTCTTCCTGCTTCTGCCATGTAAGATGCACCAGCTTCTTTCCTTCACCTTCCACCATGACTGTAAGTTTCCTGAGGCCTCCCCAGAAGCAGAAGCCTATATACCCTGTAGAACTGGGAGCCAATTAAACCTCTTTTTTAAAATAAATTACCATTCTCAGGTAGTTCTTTATAGCAATGTGAGATCAGACTAATACAGAAAATTGGTATCAAGAAGTGGGGCATTGCTATAAAGATGCCTGAAAATGTGGAGGCAGCTTTGGAACTGGGTAATGGGCAGAAGTTGGAACAGTTTGGAGAGTTCAGAAAAAAACAGGAAGATGAGGGAAACTTTGGAACTTCCTACAGATTTGTTGAATGGTTGTGACCAAAATGCTGACAGTGATATGGACAATGAATTCCAGGCTGAGGTGTTCTCAAATGTAGATAAGGAACTCTTCGAGAACTGGAGCCAAGGTCACTTTGTTATGTGTGAGCAAAGAGGTGATCTGAAACTGTAAATTATTTAAAAGTGAAGTAGAGTGTTAAAGTTTGAAAAATTTGCAGCCTGACCATGTGGTAGAAAAAAAAAAATTTTTCTGGGGAGGAATTTAAGCCAGTTGCAAAAATTTGCATAAGTAAAGAGGAGCCAAATGTTGACAGCCAAGATAATGGGAAAAATTCCTCAAAGATATTTCAAAGACCTTTTCAGCAGCCCCTGCCATCAAAGGCCTGGAGGCATAGGAGGGAAGAATGATTATTTGGGCCAGGCCCAGGGCCTGGTTTCTCTGTGCAGCCTAGGGACATGGCACCCTGCATGACAACCACTCCAGCTCTAGCCATGGCTAAAATGGCCCAAAGTACAGCTCAAACATTTTCTTCAGAGGATGCAGGCTATAAGTCCTAGTGTCTTCCAGGTGGTGTTAAGGTCTGTGGGTGTGCATACTGTGAGAATTGAGGCTTGGGAACCTCAACCTAGATTTCAAAGGATGTGTGGAAACACCTGGACGTCCAGGCAGAAGTCTGCTGCAAGGGATGGAGCACTCATGGAGAACCTCTACTAGGGTAGTGTGGAGGGAAAATGTGGGGTTGGAGCCCCCACACAGAATTCCCACTGGCGCACTGCCTAATGGAGCTGTGAGAAGAAGGCCACCATCGTTCTGACCCCAGAATGATAGATCCACTAACATCTTGCATCGTGCACCCGGAAAAGCCTCAGTCACTCAACACCAGCACACTAGCCCCTGAAAGCAGCTGCAGGACTGTACCCTGCAGAGCCACAGGGGTGGAACTGCCCAAGGCCTTAGAAGTCCACCTCTTGCATCAGTGTTTCCTGGATGTGAGGCATGAAGTCAAAGGGATTATTTTGGAGCTTTAAGTTTTAATGACTGCCCTGCTGGGTTTCAGACTTGCACAGGGCCTGTAACCTCTTGGTTTTGGCTGCTTTCTCCCTTTTGGAACAATAGTATTTGGTCGATGCCTGTACCCCCATGGTATGTTGGAAGTCACTAACTAGTTTTGATTTCACAGGCTCACAGATAGAAGGGACTTGCCTTGTCTCAGATGTGACTTTGGACTGTGGTCTTTTGAGTTAATGCTGAAATGAGTTAAGACGTGGGTGGCTGTTGAGAAGGCATGAATGTATTTTGAAATGTAAGCAGAACATGAGATTTGGGAGAGGTCTGGTACAGAATGATTTGGTTTGGATTTGTGTCCCAGCCCAAATCTCAATTTCAGGATTGAGGAAATCTCAATTTCAGGATTGTAATTCAGGATTACAATTGAATTGTAATCCTCAGTGTTGGAGGAGGGGCCTGCTGGGAGGTGATTAGATCATGGGGGTGGATATCTCCCTTGCTGTTCTCATGATAGTGAGTGAGTTTTCACAAAATCCAGTTGTTTCAAAGTTTGTAGCACCTCCCCCTTCACTCTCTTCCTCCTGCTATGGCCATGTAATATGTGCCAGCTTCCTCTTTGCCTTCTGCCATGATTGCAGCATTCCCAAGACCTCCCTAGAAGGAGAAGCCTATGTAGCCTGCAGAACTGTGAGCCAATTAGACCTCTAGTCTCAGGTAGTTCTTTATAGAAATTTGAGAATAGACTAATACAGATTGTGTCCATCCCCTGCAGCAATTCTGCAACAGGTAGCTAATCTAAATCTTATAAAATATGTTATGCCTTGAAGCTGGCAAGGAAAGACTCTATGGATATGAAATAGAAAAAGAAGGTGGAGCAGAATTAAGAGGAGGAGAAGGAAGATATTAGCAGGAGGAGGTAAAACAGGAGAAAATCCTGACTTTAAAAGTATTAAATTTCACTTCTAAAGCTTATATATTGTGTGAAATGGACCATATTACAGATAATTACACACTCAGTGTAAAGATTAACAAGGAAAAAACCTACTCCCAAAAGGGAAGTAAGAAAAAAACACTTTTGTTTATCTTGGTATTGATGAAGAAAAACAAACAAACAAAAATTTAACTTAGAATTTGCAAATCAAAACCAGCCACCAGTGAGTTTTAGGCCCAAGTGCATACTATTGTGTCATCCAAGACCACAAACAGAATATGTAATACAAAATGATGTCAAATTGATAATATCTTTAAGTGACTGGCAGAAGAAAATGCAAATCTAATTAGAATGAACACAGCTTCAATCCAGACAGCAAAACATTTCTACAGATGAAAACCTCAGAGTCAAAATATCACAAAACACACAAAGAATAAGTAAGAGTAAAATCAGAAGAAACTATAGATAAGACTCATAAATCTCTCCATATTGCCATAATCAGATATAGCACATAAAATAACTGTGCTTAATGTTTCATAATGCAATAGAGAGGCCTGAATATATAAGTCAAGTGAAAGTAACTGTAAAAAAAAAAAAAGACCAAGTTGGTTGGAAAACAAACATAAAACCTCTCCAAGTTAAAGAAATAATTAAAATTAAAACACAATAAATTGGCTAAATAATCAGATTAGACAGAGTTGGGAGGCTTATTAGTTAACTAAAACATCAGAAATTATCAAAGCATACAACACAGAGAAGCGAAGACATTACAGAAAGTCTGATTAAGATAAATGGCAGAGCCAGTTGGTATAATATTAAAAGGAAATCTAGTTGGCCAGGTATGGTGGCTCACGCCTGTAAACCCAGCACTTTGAGAGGCCGAGGTGGGCACATCACGTGAGGTCAGGAGTTGGAGACCAGCCTGGCCAACTTGGTGAAACCCTGTCTGTACTAAAACTACAAAAAATTAGCTGGGCATGGTGGCACGCACCTGTAGTCCTAGCTGCATGGGAGGCTGAGGCATAAGAATCACTTGAAGCTGGGAAGTGGAGGTTGCAGTGAGCCAAGACTGTGCCACTGCACTCCAGCCTAGGTGGCACAGTGAGATTTTTGTCTCAGAAAAAAAACAAAACAAAAGGAAATCAAGTCTTAATTTAGATTTATCAGAATGAGAACATGGAAGACAAAGAGATCTTTAAAAATCTTATACAGCTGTACAAGGAATGAGTAGGGAAAAACATAGATTGACAGACAAATGATGCATGCACATATGCCTATCATTGTTTATTAAAAAACACAACATAAAAAGCTTTACTTGTGGAAGAGACAGAAAAAAATGGAAGAAACTAGGACTATAATATTTTATCTATTATACTTTTACTATAAATTTAGCATTGAAAACAAATATTTAATATTTTAAAAATAAAATTTGAAAAACTAAAATTTAACTGTACATAAACTGTTGATATAGCCACATGTATTAGTTTTCTGGTTCTGTTGTAACAAATTATTGGTTTAAAACAGCACAAATTCATTATTTTATAGTTCTGTAGATCAGAATTCTAGCATAGGTGTCACTGGAATAAAGTCAAGATGACAGCATGTTTTGATCCTCTCTGAAGCGTTTAGGATATACTTCTTGGCCTGATTATTTTTCTTGTTAGCCAAACTCAGTTCCTTGCAGTGATAGGAATAAAGTCTCTGTTTTTTTTTTGCTGTCTGTACCAGAGGGCTGTTTCCAGCATCTAGAGGTGTCGGATTTTTTGACACATGGGCTCATTCACCCAGCTTCAAGCCAGAGAAGTTCTGCTCATGGGGCATGTTTCTACCCAGTATTCTGCACCCTCTTCTTATTCTAAGAACTCATAGGATTGCATGGGCCCATCCACATAATCCAGAATATCTCCCAATTTCAAAGTTTTTAAGGTTGGCTGATTATCAACCTTAATTTTAATTGTTACCTTAATCCTGTTTCACAATGTAAGGTAATATTTTCACAAGTTACTGGAATTACAATGCAGACATCTTTGGGACTCTGTTATTCTGCCTAATGTACTACACAAAGAAGAATTTATCTAGCCGGGCGCGGTGGCTCAAGCCTGTAATCCCAGCACTTTGGGAGGCCGAGGTGGGCGGATCACAAGGTCAGGAGATCGAGACCATCCTGGCTAACATGGTGAAACCCCGTCTCTACTAAAAATACAAAAAATTAGCTGGGCGTGATGGCGGGCGCCTGTAGTCCCAGCTACATGGGGGGCTGAGGCAGGAGAATGGTGTGAACCCGGGAGGCAGAGCTTGCAGTGAGCTGAGATCGTGCCACTGCACTCCAGCCTGGGCGACAGAGTGAGACTAAGTTTCAAAAAAAAAAAAGAATTTATTTCACCTTACTGTAGAACACAGCATTTTGGTTATTTCTACTTCGAGTGACATATTCTAAAAACAAATACCAGAAATGAATTTGAAGTTTTATTCTTTCTTTGAATTGTTATTAATGATATTGCTATTATTATTTTCAAACAATTTTACATAGATACATAATACTATTTATATATATATATATATACACATGATAAATTAACAAAATATTTATGTTGTTAGCTACAAATTTTTTTGGTAAAAGTATAGTAATCTAAGAGGTTACATTACAAACGCTGTAATGTTATCATTAATTGGAAATAACATAAACATTATTTTTAGTATTTTAATAAAAACTTATGAATGCACACACAGACACACATACTTATAAACTGCCAAGTATGTGACATATTTATAAATTGCTAAGCAATAAAAAAACCAAATAGCAATGATTTTCCTATTCTTAAATAGTGATTACAAAATATCACTATCCATGAAAAAGCAAACAAAAAAAACGGGGTTTCTTCAAAAAGTTGCTGATTCTAAGTCATTTACAGAATACTGACAGTAAGGAACTTAGAATGTTTTGTGACATAAAATAAAGATGCTATTGAAAATATTTTGGTTTTGTTAAAAGGACACAAACAATATAAAAGGGATCCCATTGAACTTTAAAAAATGCTTCTCCAATTGGACTGATTGAAATTTATATATTTATAAAAATGAGTTCTTAATGTTATGAGAAACAGAGAGTGAGAATAAAACCAGAATAAATTGGATACCTATTGATGTAATTAGTCTCACTGTTTGAAAAATAATTTGAAATTTCTTACATTTTTTGTATGAGTTGTATTTCAGATTAAATATATGACTAGTTCATGAGAGAAAATAATCATTACAAATGAATTTTAATAAAAAATTTTACAAGTAAATATTGTACTAGAAAATCACTGTTTTTCAACCTTTAAATAATATATTGATTCAAGATAAGATTATTCATGGATTAAACCACTAGATGTACAGCTGATGAAATTTAATGTAGTCACAAGGCTGTCATTACCTGAACCACTTGTTTATTCACAACTAGATATTATATGTGCTTCTGTATGTGACATAATATGAAGTTCAAATAGACCATGTATGAATATTCTAAGGGAAAAGAACACAATTAAATCCAATTAATCTTTTGGAGTTAATATCTTATTTTACAGGGTATACAACAGCAACAGAACAAGTTAAGTGACAACACAAGTAAAGAATGCAGAGAGTGGGACATTCAACAGGGTGAATGATCAAATTTCTTCAAAAAGTCAATGGCATTATGAAAATACAAGTAGGTGGCCAGGCATGGTGGCTCATGCCTATGATCTCAGCAATTCAGGAGGCCAAGGCAGGCAGTTCACTTGAGGTCAGGAGTTTGATATCTGCCTAGCTAACATGGCAAAACTCCCTCTCTACTAAAAATACAAAAATTAGCTGGGCATGGTGGCCTGCACTTGTAATTCCAGCTACTCAGGAGGTTGAGGCATGAGAATCACTTGAACCTGAGAGGTGGAGGTTGCAGTGAGCCAAGATTGCACCACTGCACTCCAGCCTGTGTGTCAGAGTGAGACTCTGTCTCAAAAATAAAAATAATAGTAATAATAATACAAGTAGGGGCTGTTTATTTAGGAGAGGCTTAAAAGATGTAACAAGTAAATGAAATATGAATATGAACTACTTATAAGGTATTAAGAAAAGTATTGTTAATGGAGTTGTGTTTAAGTAAAAAAAAAGGACAAATTGCTCAAAAATGCCTACTAAAGTGTAGTAAAATGAAGTGACATAAGATTTGGGACTTGATTTAAAATAATAGAGAAAAGAGATAAACTGAGCTTGGCAAACTTTTGTTAAAATTTTGAATTTAAATTATGAGTACGTGGTGTCCAATTATATTACCTATGTTTATGCGTATATTTACAATTTTTATAATTAAAATAAAACAAGAATGATATGAACATTGCGTTGCCATAAAGAAAGAACTGAGACTACGTGATTCATCAAAAAAAAAAGAGGTTTGTTGGCTCAGTTCTGCAGGCTGTACAGGAAACATGGCACCAGGCATCTGCTGTGCTTCTAGGGAGGCCTCAGGAAGCTGACAATCATGGTGGAAGGCAAAGGAGGGAGCTGATATATAACATAGCCACAGCAGGAGCAAGAGAGAGGGAGGAGGATGATGCCACACACTTTAAACAGTGAAATATCCAGATGTTCCAAGAACTCACTAATGCAAGGGCAGCACTAAGGGGATGGCACTAAACCATTCATGAGAAATCCACCATGATCCAATCACCTCCCACCAAGCCCCACCTCTAACATTGGGAATCAAAACTCAATATGAGATTTAGAGGAAACTAGATCCAAACTATAACAAACATATTATTTTAATAGATTTGAGAAGGTGTGTGATAAGTTCCTATAAAAATATTAACTTCTCAAGTAAGACACAAATAAATAGAAAACCTGCATGTCCTATAACCACCAAATGTACCTGAATTGAAAGTTTAAGAGTCTTCCCACAGAGAAAACAACAGGCTTAGACCATTTTCCTGGTGAGTTCTATAAAATATTCAAGAAACATATAACTTTGATTTTACACAAAATCTTTCACAGAAGAGAATAAGATGAAATACAATCTTTTTGTTTATGACGCTAGCAATACTTTGAAAGCAAGAAGAGTATAAAAAATGAAAATTATGAGTCAGTCTCATTTACAAATATATGTTTAAAAACTGTAAACAAACATTTATAAACAGAATCTGTCAATTCATGAAATAATTATCTAAACCTCCCCTTAAGCTCTATATCTTAGGAAAACTGGGCTAAGTTCCTACCATATACTACACAGAAAACCAACACTATTTTATTAGACTTAAATGTAGATGAAAAAAACTATTTTAAAATATGTAATGAAATAATGGTAATGTAATTTTGTAATAGTTTGTGGCTGGGCAAGGTGGCTCATGGCTGTGATCCCAAAACTTTGGGATGCCAAGGTGTGAATCACTTGAGCCTGGGTGTTCAAGACCTGCATGAGCAACACAGAGAGATCCCATCTCTACAAAAAATTAAAAAAAAAAATAGCTGGGAGTGGTGGCACACACTTGAGAGAAGGTTGAGGTTGGAGAATTGCTTCAGTTTGGAAGATTGAAGCTGCAGCGAGCCATAATTGTGCCACCTTCCAGCCTGAGTGGCAGGGCAAGACCCTGTCTAAAAGAAAAAATAAAGGAAAGGAAAAAGTATGGGAATCTTTCAAGATTAATAATATATTTTAATATTAACTCAGCATATAAACTATCTCTTAAACAAGATAAAATGTCTTTCATGTTCAAGTACTGGCTTTTTTCCAAAAACTAGATGAATAATGTGTGAAATTGTTTTTATTTCTGTTTTTTTTAAACTTAGAGACAAGGTCTTCCTCTGCAACCTAGCCTGGAATGCAGTGGTGAGATCATATTTCATGGTAACCTCAATCTTCTGAGCTCGAGCAATCCTCCCACCTTAGCCTCTCGAGCAGCTGGGACTACAGGTACATACCACCATGCCCCACTACGCTATTTATTTTTGTTTTTGTAGAGAAAATGTCTTTCTGTATTGCCTAGGCTGCTCCCAAACTTATGGTGTTATGTGATCCTCCCACCTAGGTGATCCTCCTGCCTTGATCTCTCAAAGTGTTGGGATTACAGGCATGAGACACTACACCAAGCCTGTGCTAAATTGTTTTAATGATAGCATTTTTTATATTTCTGTAAGTTTTTCTTTCTCCTAAGTATAATCAAACATTTAAAATCTTTTTATTAAGTTTCTACATGGAAATTTACATTGCTGTGAATATAAATACAAAATGCATAAAGCAGTGCCACGCACCAAAAATTAATATGAAAGTGTATTTTATTACATTTCTTCTTGCATTCCGCCATTCAGTCTCTAATCCCTTTTAAGCACTGAACCGCCCAAGGCTCATTGCCTCAGGAAACCATGCAAATTTCACTCTTTTGTGTACCTAAACAACCTACTTTAGGTAAAAGAGAGAATTTGAGATCCATAAGTAAAAATAATAGAGGAAAGATCATAAACAACTTTATGTCTTTCTTATGTACTCTTTCTATAATAAGTAGATTTTTGTGAGTTGGGGGAGGGAGCAGTGGTGGGAGACTGGTAAACAGAGAGAAGTGATGAGAGAAAAATACTGGTAAGTTCCAGAGAGAAAGCCCTCATGATCTTATGATTCCCAGGTTGAAACTTGTGAGATGGTAAAATCCCACAGTGGGAAAAATGCTCCTCCATTCTCTATCTGAACAAAAGAGACTTTCAACAGGCTTGCAGAGATTTCCGTACCCCAACAGACACCAACGTAGCAGGAAGATTTTTGGATGCCCATGTACTGCTCAGAAACACTGGAGGAAGCTATTTGGGAAGAAATAAAATAAAGGCAATATGTACTTATGAATCAATGTTATAACTTCTGACTGCTATCTCATTGGATATCTGAAAAGGGAGTTGACATGAAAACCAAATTCTGGCTCTCAATGCACTGCGAAAGCCCTTCTCCTCTACAACGTAGACACAATGCTCCTTAGTTTCTCATTAAAGCTGTAGAGGTGATTTTCAAAGTGTATGAAGAGAAACAAGCAGGAGTGACCCCAGGTGACACCAAAAGCACAAGTTGCCTAACAAAGGTTTGTTTAGAAAGAGAGATTTTCCCTTTCCCCAAAGAAAGAGCTGCTCCTGAGCTCAATTTCTTGTGACATAAAGGAAAAGGGAGCTTCTTATTTTTCTGGAGCCAGAATTCAACTCCAAAGTTCTCTGCTCCATTTCTCTTAAGGACAGACCCATCCTTAATCCAGTGGGCATAATCTAATCAGGTGTCAGCAAATATAAAGCAGGCAGAAAAACGTGAAAAGGTGAGACTGGCCTAGCCTCCCAGCCTACATCTTTCTCCCATGCTGGATGTTTCCTGCCCTCAAACATCAGACTCCCAGTTCTTCAGTTTTGAGACTTGGACTGACTCTCCTTGCTCTAGGGCTTGCAGACAGCCTCCTGTGGGACTTTGTGATCGTGTAAAGTAATACTTAATAAGCTCTCCTTTATATATATACATACATATATGTATGTGTATATATATATATATATGTATGTATGTTATTAGTTCTGTCCCTCTAGAGAACCCTAATACAGATTTTGGTATCAGGAGTGGTTCTAGAGGAACAGAATATTAAGGTTGGAGGTTTTTTTTATTGGTTTTGGGGTTTCTGGAGTTGGCTGCTTAATATAGTTAGACCTAAAATGCTAAGGATGGAGAACATTGATAGCCCTTGGCATGAACTGTTTAAAGAGTTATGCAAAATAAATTCATTCAACACTCTTGATTCACCACTCATGAGAGGCAAGGAGTTTAGTGACTCTATACATAATAAACATAGGAACATAATGAATCTGGTTGGTTACTCCTAAATTTAGTGGCCAAAGTGATGAAAGAAAATAATAAACACTGGGATTCTGTCTCCCAGCTTCAGAAGCAGATACTGAGCCTCAAATCTGCTAAGATTGCCCTGAGTAAGAGTCTTATCTCCTGTAGAGAAAGAGCTGAAATTGCGGAAAAACAGACACAAGTTCTTATCATGGGAGTGGTTAACCTGCAATGAAAGGTGCATGTACAACCTCACCAGGTGTCTACTGTTAAAGTGAGGACACTGATTGGAAAAGAATGAGACCCTGCAACTTGGAATGGGGACATGTGAGAGGAGGGACATCAGATGGAGACACAGAGTTTGTAAACTCTGAGGAACCATTTTTGCCAGAAGGAGTAGCTTGCCCATCCCCAATAGTGGCAACATCCCCTCCCTGACCCATGCTGCCATGAGCCTTTCCACCTTTATCAGAGGAGATAAATACCGCATTGCCTGAGGCAGCAATGATGGTCTCCCCTGAGGCAGGGGAGACTTTTGCCAGGCAAAGTAATATTGATTATCCTCAGGAGCCACCCCCAATGCCCCTGTTTGCTTCTAGATCTATAACTAGACTAAAGTCCTGGCGGGCCCTGGAGGTGAGGTTGAGAGCATGACCCATGAGGAGGTGCACTACACTTGAAAAGAACTGCTCGCGTTATCTAATTTATATAAACAGAAATCTGGAGAACAGGCATGGAAATGTATATTAAGGATATAGGATAATGGTGGAAGGCACAGAGTTTGATCAGGCTGAATTTATTCATTTGGACCCACTAAGTAGAAACTCTGCATTTAATGTTGCACATCAGGGAGTCCAAAAGGTTCTAATAGTTTATTTGCTTGGTTAGCTGAAATGTAGATTAAAAGATGGCCCACCATGAGGGAGCTGGAAATGTCTGATCTCCCTTGGTTTAATGTAGGGGAAGAGATCCAAAGGCTTAGGGAGATTGGGACAGTGGAGTTGATTAGTCACTTTAGACCTACTCATCCCAGCTGGGAGGGCCCAGAAGACATACCCTTGACTAATGCCTTACTAAATAGATTTGTGAGGGCAGCACCTGAACCTTTTAAGAGCCCTGTAATTGCTCTTCTCTGTATGTCTGTTCTAACAGTAGGAACCACAGTCATCCAACTATAAAATTTAAATACAATGGGAATAATTGGATCCCAAGGTGGCAGGGGCCAAGTGGTAGCACTCAATTGTCAAAGGCAAGGCAGGTGTAGCTATCATAATGGACAGCAGAGACAAAGCAGTGATCAGAATATTATGACTCATGTAGAGCTCTGGATTGACTAATTAATCATGGTATTCCTAGAAGTGAAGTTGATAGAACGCATACTGAATTTCTACTTAATTTATATAAGGAAAAAACTCCCTGGTCGAATGGACAAAAGAGTAATTTGAATTCTAAAAACAGAATCATGGCCCCTCAAACAATTTCCAGACTTGAGCCAATTTACAGACCTAAAACCCCTTGAATAAAGGGGAGGCCAGGTCCCCTTCAGGAAAGACCGCATTACATTACCTACAATTTATGCAGTTAATTTTTCTCCCATCCATCCCCAAGGATACCTCTGGCCTTTTACCAGCGTAACTGTGCACTGGGGATAGGGAAATAATCAGACTTTCATGGACTACTGGACACTGGCTCTGAGATAATGTTGTTTCTAGGGGACCCAAAATGTTATTGTGGTCCTCCAGTTAAAGTAGAGGCTTAGGGTGGTCACCTAATTAATGGAGATTAATTAAGTTCAGTTCCAACTTACAGTGGGTCCAGTTGGTCCCCAGACTCATCCTGTGGTCTTTTCCCCAGTGCCAGAATGTATAATTGGCATAGGCATACATATCAACTGGCAGAACCCCCCACGTTGGCTCCCTGACAGGTAGGGTGATTATGGTTATTATGGTGGTAAAGGCCAAATGAAAGCCATTAGAGCTGCCTCTACCTAGAGAAGTAGAAAATCAAAAACAACATCACATTTCTTGAGTGATTGTGGAGATTAAAGCCACCATCAAGGACTTGAAAGATGAAGGGGTGGCGATTCCCCCCTACATCCCCATTCAACTCTCCCATTTGGCCTGTGCAGAAGACAGACGGATTTTGGAGAATGACAGTGGATTATCTTAAGCGTAACCAAGTGGTGACTCCAATTGCAGCTGTAGTACCAGATGTGGTTTCATTGCTTTAGCAAATTAACATATCTCCTGGTACATGATGTGCAGCCACTAACTTGGCAAATGCCTTTTTCTCCATTCCTATCCATAAGACCTACCAGAAGCAATCTGCCTTCAGCTGGCAAGGCCAGCAATATATCTTTACTGTCCTACCTCAGGGATATGTCGACTCTCCATCTTTGTGTAGCAATCTTATGTGGATAGACCTTGATTGCTTTTCGCTTCCACAAGGTATCACACTGGACCATTACATTGATGACATTATGCTAACTGGATCCAGTGAGAAAGAAGTATCAAACACACTGGACTTATTGGTGAGACATTTGGATGCCAGAGGATGGGAAATAAATCTGACTAAAATTCAAGGACCTTCTACCTCAGTAAAATTTCTAGATGTCGAGTGGTGTGGGGCCTGTCAAGTTATTCCTTCTAGAGTGAAAGATAATTTGCTGCATTTGGCCCCTCTTACAACTAAGAAAAAGGTAGAACCCCTAGTGAGCCTATTTGGATTTTGGAGGAAACAATTTTCTCATATGGGTGAGTGACCTGAAAGGCTGCCAGTTTTGAGTGGGGTCCAGAACAGAAGAAGGCTCTGCAACAGATCCAGGCTACTGTGCAAGCTGCTCTGCCACTTGGGCCATATGACTCAGCAGATCCAATGGTGCTTGAGGTGTCAGTGGCAGACAGGGATGCAGTCTGGAGCCTTTGGCAGGCTCCCATAAGTGAATCACAGCAGAAGGCTCTAGGATTTTGGAGCAAGGCCCTGCCATCTTCTGCAGATAACTACTTTCCTTTTGAGAGACAGCTTTTGGCCTGTTACTGGGCTTTGGTGGAAACCAAACGTTTGACTATGGGTCATCAAGTTGCCAAGTGACCTGAATTGCCTGTCATGAACAGGTTGCTTTCTGACCCACATAGCCATAAAGTGGGTTGTGCACAGCAGCATTCCATCATCAAATGGAAGTAGTATACACTTGATCAGGCTTGAGCAGGTCATGAAGGCACAAGTAAGTTACATAAGGAAGTGGCTCAAATGCCCATGGTCGCCACTCCTGCCACCTTGCCTACTGTTGCCCAGCCTGCAACTGATGGCCTCATGAGTTCCCTAGGATTAGCTGACAGAGAAAGAGAAGACTAGGGGCTCATTCACTGATGTTTCTGCAGGATATGCAGGCACCACCCAAAAGTGGACAGCTGCAGCGCTACAGCCCCTTTTTAGGACATTCTTGAAAGACAGTGGTGAAGAGAAATCTTCCCATTGGGCAAGACTTTGAGCAGTGCACGTGGTTGTGCACTTTGCACTGAAGAAAAAATGGCCAGATATGCAATTATATACTGATTCATGGACTGTAGCCAATTATTTGGCTGGATGATCACGGACTTGGAATAAGCATGATTGGAAAATTGGTAACAAAGAAATTTGGGGAAGAGGTATGTGCATAGACCTCTCCGAGTGGTCAAAAACTGTGAAGATATTTGTATCTCATGAGAGTGCTCACCAACAGGTGGCCTCAGCAGATAAGGATTTTAATAATGAGTAGATAGGACGACCCGTTCTGTGGACCCCACTCAGCCTCTTTCTCCAGTCACCCCATCTTCACCCAATGAACCCATGAACAAAGTGGCCATAGTGGCAGGGATGGAGGTTATGCAAGGGCTCAGAAAAATGGACTTCCACTCACGAAGGCTGACCCGGCCACAGCCACCGCTGAGTGCCCAATTTGCCAGGAGCAGAGACCAACACTAAGGCCTCAATATGGCACTATTTCTTGGGGTGATCAGCCAGCTACCTGGTGGCAGGTTGATTATATTGGACCTCTTCAATCATTGAACGACTGAGGTTTGTCCTCACTGGAATAAACACTTACTCTGGATATAGGTTTGCCTATTCTGCATGCAATGCTTCTGCTAAGACTACCATCTGTGGACTCACAGAATGCCTTATCCACTGTCCTGGTATTCCATATAGCACTGCCTCTGACCAAGGCACTCACTTTATGACTAAAGCAGTGCGGCAGTGGGCTCATGCTCATGGAATTCACTGGTCTTACTATGTTCCCCATCCTCCTGAAACAGATGGATTGATAGAATGGTGGAATGGCCTTTTGAAGTCACAATTACAACTCCAACTACATGGCAGTACTTTGCAGGGCTGGAGCAAAGTTCCTCAGAAAGCCGTGTATGCTCTGGATCAGCATCCAATATATGGTACTGTTTCTCTCATAGCCAGGATTCATGGGTCCAAAAATCAAGGGGTGGAAGTGGAAGTGGTACTACTCACCATCACCCCTAGTGATACACTAGCAAAATTTTTGCTTCTTGTTCCTGCGACATTACATTCTGCTGGCCTAGAGGTCTTAGTTCCAGAGGGAGCGGGAACCAGGAGACAACCACGATTTCATTAAACTGGAAGTTAAGATTGCCACCTGGACACTTTGAGCTTCTTCTACTTTTAATACAACAGGCTAACAAAGGAGGTACAGTGTTGGCTGAGGTGACTGACCTGGACCATCAAGATAAAATCAGTCTACTACTCCATAATGGAGGTAAGGAAGAGTATGCATGGAATACAGGAGATCCATTAGGACATCTCTTAGTATTACCATGCCCTGTGATTAACGTCAATGGGAAAGTACAACAGTCCAATCCAGGCAGGACTACAAATGGGCCAGACCCCTCAGGAATGAAGGTTTGGGTCACTCCACGAGAAAAAAATACCACTACCTGCTGAGGTGCTTGTTGAAGGCAAAGGGAATACAGAATGGGCAGTAAAAGGAGGTAGTCATCAGTACCAGCTATGACCACGTGACCAGCTGCAGAAATGAGGACTGTAACTGTCATGAGTATTTCCTCCTTCTTTTGTTAAAAACATGTTTGTCCATGTTTACACTTGTACTAAGAAAATATCTTCCTTTTATTTCCTTTTCCTTTATCATGTGACATAAGATTTATTGACTTTATATCAGCATTTAAGTATTGTTAACTTTATGTAATAGTATTTGGGTTGGGGATTGGTGTGTTTCTGGTTGTAAGAAGGATAGTTGTATTATGTTAGGCATAATTATGACTATTGTTGTCTTTATTTGAAAATTATGTATGATCTCAGGAGATGTGTATGGTTTCAAGTTGACAAGGGGTGGATTTGTGATGGTTAATACCAAGTGTCAATTTGATTGGATTGAAGGATGCAAAGTATTTATCCTGGGTGTGTCTGCAAGCGTGTTGCCAAAGGAGATTCACATTTGAGTCACTAGGTTAGCAAAGACAAACCCACTCTTAATCTGGTGGGCACAATCTAATCAACTGCCAATGAATATAAGGGAGGCAGAAAAACATGAAAAGGTGAGATTGGCCTAGCCTCCCAGCCTACGTCTTTCTCCCATACTGGATGCTTCCTGCCCTCAAACATCGGATTCCACGTTATTCAGTTTTGAGACTCGGACTGGCTCTCCTTACTCCTCAAGCTTGTAGACAGGTTATTGTGGGACCTTGTGATCACGTAAGTTAATACTTAATAAACTTCCCTTTATACATATATGAGAGATATGTATTATATATAAAATATTAAATTAAATAGTATATATTATAAATAATTGTAATATAATATAATTAAATAATATAAATATATATTATATTTATATTTATGTATTATATGACATAAATACATATTAGTTCTGTCCCCCAGGGAACCCCAACTAATACACTGTTTATACTTTTAAAAACTATTAATGATTCCCAAATAACTGTTTATGTGATGTCTAATTAAAATTAAAGAAGATTCTAAAATCAGTTATTAATTCATCAAAAAATTGCAATAATAAATCGATTCCATGTTAACATATTGGTACTTTTTAATTAAGCATTATATTTTCTAAAACATAACAAACAATGGGGTGACATTGTTTTATATTTTTGCAAATATCTTTGAATCTGGCTTAATAGAAGACAGCTGGATTCTTTATCTCTTTCTGCATTCTGTTAAGCTATCCCATGCCATGTATCCTCCATAAAATTGAGCTGTCCTTTACTGGTTTTTAACCGTATGTAAGCTAACTTTCTATAATTTTTTCTTTTACAAGCAGCTATATTTTAAAAAACAAATAACAAGCATCTCTTTAGTATCACATTTTCCTTAACATCTTTTTTATACATATTTCATAACTTTCAACTAATATTTCAAAAACCATCAAACATTCCCTACTCATCAGTTAAGGCAATAAATATTTAGTGATTGTCAATTGTGCACTGGGTAATTTCCAGTCGGTGGAGATGAAGCATCAAAAACTATAATCCTATCATTTATAAATTTGGAGCCTAGTTAGGATAAATAAAGTTTCAAAAAAGTTAATTTATTTGGGAAGTGTAACAATAGAGATATCTCAGGTATATATATTGACAACAAAGTCTTCCTTCAAATTCTTTATTTGACTTTCCAGGATGAAGTATCCTGATTTATCTCCTATTCCTATTCCATTTTTTTGTTTTTTTGTTTTTTGCTATTCTGTGTTTTCTCTGCTATCTATTGATTCTGATGTCTTCCTTCAGGCTTCCCAAGGCTTCCCTAGGTGTATATATATATATTTTATTTCTCTTTAACTTTTCCTGCAAATTGACTTAAATCGATTTGAAATTTTTGCAATTATCAGTTCTGTGGGTAAATAACAATAGTCTCCAGCAATTAGAGTTAAGTGGAAGTTGGAATAACTTTCTCTTACAACTTTGCTCACTGATAGTGAGTGCAGAATAACAGAAATCTTAGGTTAAAATCTGCCAAATGTAGGCCGGGCGCGGTGGCTCAAGCCTGTAATCCCAGCACTTTGGGAGGCCGAGGCGGGTGGATCACGAGGTCAGGAGATCGAGACCATCCTGGCTAACACGGTGAAACCCCGTCTCTACTAAAAAATACAAAAAAATTAGCCGGGCGTGCTGGCGGGCGCCTGTGGTCCCAGCTACTCGGGAGGCTGAGGCAGGAGAATGGCGTGAACCCAGGAGGTGGAGGTTGCGGTGAGCCGAGATCGCGCCACCACACTCCAGCCTGGGGGACAGAGAAAGACTCCGTCTCAAAAAAAAAAAAAGAAAAAAAAAAAAAAAAAAAAAAAAAAAATCTGCCAAATGTAATACAAACATTTATTAGAAAAAGGGAGATGGAGGAAACACAAGCACACAACCTGTTCTCATAGTTAGGGAAAGTACCAGTTCTCAGGCATGCAAAACATACTGCATAAACTCTGAGGTGCTTGCAAAGGTAAACCTGAGACAGATCAGCCAATCTTCTGGTTAACTAAGAAATTTAGACCTTGGATAGTGAAGGCAACAGAGGAGCATAGCACCAGACTAGAGCCTTAGAGTATAACACTAATTTGAAGATAGTAGGACAATGGGCTTGCCAAAATATATGTATAACATATTTATGCTTAATATGAATTAAATTCCATCCTTTATTTCAATATTAAAATAGGTCTACAATTCTTTAAGCTAATTGATGAGTGTTCTGTGGAGTCTTTGAAATATTTCAATTATTTACATAGCTATTTCTGGAGTGTAGATTGCTATTTATAATGTTTAATATAATAAGTAGTTATTAATAGAATGTGGACTGCTGATTAGTCTATTTCAATTGCTGTCCTTTAAATATACTTAATGGCTTAAATGCATGCATTTATATGCATATGTATATTTATATCATATCATTTATGATGCCATATTTGACTATAAATTATATTCCATACCTTACAGCAATGTATTTGCGTATATTTCTAATTTTTTAAAAAATTTCAGGATCTCAATGTCTATTGAATTCAGTTTCACTTTACATGTAAATAATGTCATTTAATACTTTACTTATAAGTTAGTAGTCAGAGGCTGTGGAATCAAACATATTGAATTGAATCCCAGCTCATTTATAAACTTGTGTTTTACAAACATCTTAAACCTCCGTTTTTTATAAATTGTCTAATAAGAGCTATTTATATTATTGTAAAATGTCCCTATTAAAAGGTAGCTCTTGTGAGCTACATTTTTAAAATAATATCCCATATTAACATTGTAGCAGTATCTTAAATTAAATTAAATATAAATAGCAGAAGTAAATAAGTCCTGAGATTACTTCCCTATAAATGAGCAAAGAGTTTCGTTTCTGGCTAACAAAAAAGACTTATTTAATTATTTATGTATTTATCTGTCTATTTTTAGTTTGAGAGTAATAGAGACTGAACTACATTTTAAGAAAGCATAAATAATTTTTGCTTCCAATTTATGTATCCTTTCTGAAAATAGTGTATTTACAGTTAGCAAATTACAACAGTTCACAACAGTTTTAGGAGATGATTATATGTACCTATATAAAGTAGCCTCTATTTAGAAAGGAGGAAATGTAATGAAAGAGGTTTCACTCTGTTATTTATAAGACCAGGCTTTTCATCTCATTTATAATCTTATGATAACTTTCATAAGGCAATTAACCTCTTTGATCTGTGAAGTAAATATATCATGTTATAAATAGAAATATTATGTAGTGATCCAAAACAGCAGCTGATATGAAAGCTGTATTTCCTTTTCAGATGAAAATTTAGGGCATACAAGAAGAATTAGAATGCAGTATGTTCTGCTCTCCCAAATGTACTTTATGCTATTCATTTTGATATGAATAACAAACCTTCTTGTAGTTTCAAACAATTCCTTCTGGGATATGTTCTATGATGGTTATGTAAAATATTTTGCAGATGCTTTATTCCTTTAACATTTGCAAAATTTGAGTTTCATCCTCATGGGTCTTCTGTTTTGTTTAAGGCCGGATAGGGTAAATGTTGGTGCAGTCGTATTAGCATCAAAAAATACCAAGTTGTTCAGAGAGTAATTCAAAAGCAAATACACATGGTCTTCTTATAGAGTTAACTAGATTTTACTCTAATGCTCAATAGATGAAAAACATGTTCTACAATTATGTGTTCAGGTCAGCTTTCTTAACTCTGTTTAATATCCCACAATTCTTTTATTTTTAAATAATTCTTATATATGATAATTTATTTCACACATTGCCAGTAACTTACACTTAATTTGGGAGTGTTCTCTGGTTTCTGCTTTCCAAGTAGCATATGTCTTATTATTAAAGAGCTTTAAATGCTAGTAACTCTTAGCAGCTAGATATTTTCATTATGCCAGTTTTATTGTTATCAACTTGATGAAAGGACAAGAATAAAGCAATCTTTTTATCTCAATATAAATATTAGAACAGCATTCCTTTGATCTTTTGCCTCCTCTGAGTATATTTTTTATTTGGCACCAGAAAACAACTGAAATTTTTTTTTTTTTTTTTTTTTTTTTTTTGAGACACAGTTTCACTCTGTCGCCCAGGCTGGAGTGCAGTGGAGCAATCTTGGCTCACTGCAACTTCTGCACCCCCGGGTTCAAGCGATTCTCCTGCCTCAACCTCCTGAGTAGCAGGGATTACAGGCGCCCACCACCATACCTGGCTAATTTTCATGTTTTTGGTGGAGATGGGGTTTCACCATGTTGGCCAAGCTGGTCTCAAACTCCTGACCCCAAGTAATCTGCCCGCCTCGGCCTCCCAAAGTGCTGGGATTACAGACGTGAGCCACAGTGCCCAGCCAACACCTTAAATATTTCTAATTCACAATTCTAATTTTACATGTCACCAAGAAGGAACATTACATTAAACACCAAGATAAATACATAACTGTATTTAGTGTCTTTAAACCTAGTTCTTTCCACTTATATCTGCAAATGAATCTTGATGGAACATAGAGACTTGAATTTTTTGAGCAGCACCATTTTTTACAAAAAAAAAATGGTAAAGAATCACAAAGTCTTATATTTCTTTCTTTTTATATAAAAGCAATTTTTTTTCAAAAATACGTATGAACTTTTATTTATTTTGTGAAAATTTTTACCTTTTCAAAGATTTCTAACAGAAAACTATAATACCAGGTACATGCCAATAAAAGGAAAACATAGCATACCATACATAGTATACTATACTATGCTATGTAATTATAGCAATATTAGTGTAAATCAAATGCATTTATTATTTTTAGTGTAATCCAACATACTAAGAGATGGAATGTGCTTTATTCATTTGCTTATTTTTTTAACTTTATTTATTTATTTATTTATTTGAGATAGAGTCTCACTCTGTTGCCCAGGCTGGAGTGCAGTGGCGTGATCTCGACTCAATGCAACCTCTGCCTCCCGGGTTCAAGCAATTCTCTGCCTCAGTCCCCCGGGGAAGCTAGGATTACAGGTGCCCGCCACCACACCCGGCTAATTTTCTGTATTTTTAGTAGAAATAGGGTTTGACCACCTTGGCCAGGCTTGTCTCAAACTCCTGACCTCATGATCCACTCACCTTGGCCTCCCAAAGTGCTGGGATTACAGGTGTGAGCCACCGTGACTGGCCTTTTTTTAAGTTTTATTTTAAGTTCAAGGGTACATGTGCAGGATTGTTATATAGGTAAATTATGTGTCACAGGGGTTTGATGTAGACTATTTCACTACCCAGTTAATAAGCACAGTACCTGATAGACAGTTTCTCAATCCTCACCCTCCTTCCTCTTTCAACCCTCAAGCAGGCCCTGGTGTCTTTTCCCTTCTTTGTGTCCATATGTACTCAACTTTTAGCTTCCACTTTTAAGACAACATGCAGTATTTGATTTCCTATTACTGTGTTAGTTCACTTAGGATAATGGCATCCAGCTCCATCCATGTTCCTGCAAAGGATACAATCTCATTCATTTTTATGGCTGCATAGTACTCCATGGTGAATATGTACCATATTTTCTTTATCTAGTCTACTGGTGATGAACATTTAGGTTGATTCCTTGTTTTTGCTATTGTGAATAGTGCTGCAATGAACATACACATGCATGGGTCTTGATGGTAGAACAATTTATATCCCTTTGGGTATATAGCCACTGATAGTATTGCTGGGTCAAATGGTAGTTCTGCTTTGAGATCTTTGAGAAATGGCCAAATTGCTTTCCACAATGGCTGAACTAATTTTCATACTCACCAGCAGTGTATAAGTATTCTCTTTTCTTTGCAACCCTGCCAGCATCTACTTTCTGACTTTTAAATAATAGCCATTCTGACTGGTGGGAAATGGTATATCACTTTTTTAAAAAAATTTAGAGACAGGGTTTCATTCTGCTGCCCAGGCAGGAGTGCCAGTGACATGATCATAGATCGCTGCAGCCTCAAACTCCTGTGCTCGCGAAAGTCCTATATTTCTGAATTTGTATACGGGTTCTGTTGATCACTATCTGCATAAAGTTCAAACACAGATTGAGGCAGCCAAGATGGCCGAATAGCAGTAGCTCCACTCTGCGGCTCCCACCCAGAAGGAAGGAAATAACGGGTGAACTCTGAATCTTCAACTGAGGTACCAAAGTTCTCTCATTGGGGCTGATTAGGTGGTTGGCGTGACCAACGGAGAGGGAGCAAAAACAGGGTGGAGCAAGGTCCCACTCAGGAGCTGCATAAGGCAAAGGGAACGTCCTCCCACAGCAAAGGGAGACGGTGAAGGTTGTGCTTCCCCTCCCTGAAAACCAGGCTTTTTCCACAGATCCTTGCAACCCCGTGGATCGGTAGGTCCCTTCCTGAGCCCACGCTACCAGAGCCTTGGGTCCCAAGCACAAAGCTGTGGAGAATCACAGCGGCTACTCAGGTGGGGAGCCGCTTTAAGCAGGCACTGAGGCGCAAGAGTATTTGCGTACTCTGGCTCTGGGAACTCTCATGAGGCAGGAGATCTGTCTACTCTCGTGGGGAGGGGGCTGAGCTGGCGAGCCAAGCGGCCTCGCTCCCAGGGAACTCCACAAGCTAAAACCCACTGGCTTGGAATCCCGACTGCCAGTGCACTCAGCTAGAAACTGCCTAAGAAGACTGAGTTCCTGCGGGGCAGGGGCGGCGATCACCAATATGGCTCCAGTCTCCAGTCAGCTGCTTTCCCTGCCCATAGTGCCAGCGAGATGGGGCGGTCTAGAGCTAGAGAGTTCGCCCCAGCCGCGGCCCGGGCCCGGCCCCGGCCCCAGCCGCAGCCCCTTACAGCACCTGGATCAGTTTGTGGTCAGCACAGCATAGCACAGCCCCAGCCCGGGCCCCGGCCGCGGCCCTGGCCCCCGCCACAGCCCCGCACAGCACCTAGATCAGTTTGTAGCCAGCACAGCACAGCGTAGGCCAGCCCCAGCCCCAGCCCCAGCCCCAGCCCCAGCCCCAGCCCCAGCCCCAGCGCCGCACAGCACCTGAATCAGTTTGTGGCCAGCACAGCACAGCACGGCACAACACAGCACAGCAGCATAGCAGCATAGCAGCTGGATCCGTTTGTGGCGGGACTGCTTCTTTTTTTCTTTTTTCTTTTTTTTTTTTTTTTTTTTTTTTTGAGACGGAGTCTTGCTCTGTCACCCAGGCTGGAGTGCAGTGGCGCGATCTCGGCTCACTGCAAACTCCGCCTCCCTCGTTCCCGCCATTCTCCTGCTTCGGCTTCCTGAGTGGGTGGGACTACAGGCGCCCGCAACCACGCCTGGCTAATTTTTTTTGTCTGTTTAGTAGAGATGGGGTTTCACAGTGTTCAGACTGCTTCTTTAAGCGTACCTGAATCCACTCCCCCTCACTGGGGAGGGACTCCCCATTGGAATCTCAGCATCCTCAGCCAGGGGTTTATGGACAGAACACTGATAACCCTGAAAGGAACCTCTAGGAGGAGGGGTGCCTGCCGTATTGTGGATCAGCCATTTTAGTCTTTTCTTCCTGCTGGCTCTGAAGAGTTAGGGCAGCCCAGACGAGGAGAATTATTTCCCCAAGCACAGCACACCCGCCCTGCCAAGGAGCAGACAGACTGCTTATTTAAGCGAGTCTCTGATCTGCTCCTCCTGACTCAGACCTCCCAACAAGAGTTCAGACACCTCATATAGGAGCGTTCCCGTTAGCATTAGGTCAGTGCCCCTCTGGGACAGAGCTCCTAGAGGAAGGAGCAGGCTGCCATCTTTGCTGGTCTGCAGCCTCCAATCGTGGTATCTCCAGGGACGGGAGGAACCCAGGTGAATAGGGTCTGGAATGGGCCCCAAACAAACCACGGCAGACCTACAGAAGAGGGGCCTATTAAAAGAAAAACGAACAGAAATCAATAGCATCAACAAAAAAGACCCCCCAAAAAACCCATCCAAGGTCAAAGGTAGATAAATCCATGAAAATGAGAAAAAAAACAACTCAAAAATGCTGAAAGCTCAAAAAGTCAGAGTGCCTCTTCTCCAAATGATCACAACACGCCTCCAGAAAGGGCACAGAACTGGGCTGAGGTTGAGATGGATGAACTGATAGAAGTAAGCTTCAGAAGATGGGTAATAAACTTTGCTGAGCTAAAGAATTCTGTTCTAACTCACTGCAAAGAAGCTTAGAACCATGATAAAACATTACAGGAGCTGTTAACCAGTTTAGAGAGGAACATAAATGATCTTATGAAGCTGAAAAACACAATATGAGGACTTCATAATGCAAACACAATTATCAGTAGCCAAATAGACCAAGTGGAAGAAAGGATATCAGAGCTTGAAGACTATCTTGCTGAAATAAGGCAGGCAGACAAGAATAGAGAAAAAAAGAATAAAAAGAAATGAACAAAACCTTAGAGAACTATGAGATTATGTTAAAAGATCAAACATACGACTGATAGGGGTACCTAAAAGAGATGGGGACAACAGAAAAAAAGTTGGAAAAGACACTTAGGATAGCATCCAGGAGAACTTCCCCAACCTAGCAAGACAGGCCAACATTCAAATTCAGGAAATCTAGAGAACCCCAGTAAAATACCCCATGAGAAGATCAACCACAAGACACATAATCATCAGATTCTCCAAGGTTGAAATGAAGGAAAAAATGTTAAGGGCAGCCAGAGAGAAGGGCCGGTCACCTAAAAAGAGAAGCCCATTAGACTAACAGCAGACCTCTTAGCAGAAAATCTACAAGCCAGAAGAAATTTGGGGCCAATTTTCAATATTTTTAAAGAGAGTAATTTTCAACCTAGAAATTTATTTCCATCTAAAAACTAAGCTTCATAATTGAAGGAGAAATAAAATCTTTTTCAGACAAACCAATGCAGAATTTGTCACAACCCGGCCTGCCTTGCAAGAGCTCCTGAAGGAAGCACTACATATGGAAAGGAAAAACTGTTACCAGCCACTACAAAAAAACACACTGTTGTACACAGACCAGTGACACTATGAAGCAAATACATAAATAAGTCTGCAAAATAACCAACTACAATCATGATAACAAGATCAAATTCACACATAACAACATCAATTTTCTTTGGGAGGCTGAGGCAGGAGGATCACGAGGTCAGGAGATCGAGACCATCCTGGCTAACATGGTGAAACCCCATCTCTACTAAAAATACAAAAAAAAATTAGCCGGGCTCAGTAGCAGGCGCCTGTAGTCCCAGCTACTCTGGAGGCTGGGGCAGGAGAATGGCGTGAACCTGGGAGGCGGAGCTTGCGGTGAGCCGAGATCACGCCACTGCACTCCAGCCTGGGCGACAGGGCCGGACTCTTTCTCAAAAAAAAAAAAAAAAATATATATATATATATATACATACACATATATATGCATATATAAATTTTAAATGCAAATGGGCTAAATGCCCCAATTGAAAGATACAGAGTGGCAACTGGATGAAGAGTCAAAAATCCATCAGTGTACATATGTACTATTTTATTATGCTTTGTGGGCCCGCTTGCATGGGGAAACCTGGGAGTGTGTGGGTCTGTTTGGAAAATACATATTACAGCTGGAGGAAGCTAGGAGAGTCTTTTTTCTCTTGAGGATGCTGAACAAACTATGTTGTGCACCTGTGTTTTGATTATAGCCCATCACATGAAGACAGGAGTGGAATTTTCAATTTGTGGTGTCATATTTGCACCATGAAAATTTCAGAATTTAGAACATTTTTGATTTCAGATTTTTTGATTAAGGATGTTCAAACTG
Organism: Symphalangus syndactylus; assembly: GCF_028878055.3. Taxonomy (NCBI): domain Eukaryota; kingdom Metazoa; phylum Chordata; class Mammalia; order Primates; family Hylobatidae; genus Symphalangus; species Symphalangus syndactylus. Next base: position 105,934,653 of record NC_072426.2, on the reverse strand, counting down.
TATCCCTGAATCTTGGTGACCTCATCTAAAAAAAGTAGATAAGGACTACCTTAATGAATTGTTTTTAATGTTTAATTAGCAAAATTTAGATGAAATTCTATTACAATGCTTAGTAAATAGGATGTATTCTATAATATTAAATAGTAGCACTAACATATTTTTTCTGTTCAAACTCTTCAAGTTTTATAGTAAAAATCAGCAAATAGTATCCAGAAAGTTTAGAAAGAAAATAAAGTGTTTTATTATTCTAGCAGCACTGGTAACATATGCTTCTAGTGTCCTTTTTTTCCCTCTGCATATTGTACTTAGTTTTACAATATAGTATGCATACAATTTATACACTATTCAAAATTTTACTTTTGGTCAGAGGAATTTCTCCATGCTTGGATACAGTTGTATTTTCACAGGTTCACAGTATTTTTTCAAATAGGGAAATGAAAGTTTAATTTATGTGATTTGAAAAGCGAATGGCAAGTACATAGGTGTTTTGCATCACTCATCTTGAAAACATCTAAATAAACACATATACAAATAAAAATGACCAAGCGTGTTAAAACACAAGGGTGATGAAACCCATTGGAAGAAACCTGAATATAGTACTACATAATGTGAAACATTCCTATTAGAAATACTGAAGATATATTTATTGACAAAAAGTTGTCATATATTAAGAGGTAATATAGAAGTACAGTCAAGAATCTGCAACTCCGTAATTTGGAGAGTCAAGAGTTGTAGGAGAAACTAGAACGTTGGAGAACCTTTTAATGTGTTAGAAAAGGGGCCCAGTCATTTGTGTGTCTGTGCCTAAAAACAGATACACTGGGCCTGTTAGCTCATTACTTCATTGACCTGAATTGACTCTAATACTCTGGACTTGTCCTGGACTGACAGAGCACTTCCCTGAAAGAAGAGGAAATTTCTATAATGACAGATATTGAAATATCAATGTAAATCTCTGCAAAGTAGTGGATCAAACGCTACAGCATTGAGACTAAACATAGTTACATATGAAGCTGACCAAATAAAAATTGAATTTAGAAATACAGGCATCAGCACAGTAGATTCATCAAACACAGAAAAGTAATCAAGCAGAGGAAAAGTTCCATCAAGTCACCTCCCAAATCAATTTGTATGTTGAGTCACCGAAAATAAAATATTTGTATCACCTTGTGTTTCAGCTGAAAACAAGAGAGTTTTTTGTTTGTTTCTCATAGATTAGTAATTGGAGGATAGAATAGAATCCACATATAATTACTGTATAGGTTTCTGACCAAGAAATGCCTCTCCATTCAACAATGAATATAAGGAAAAAATGCATTCCCTAAAACTTTTGAAATAAACAGATTAAGTGAAATATGTATGTGTATGTATATATATGGAGAGAGAGAGAGAGAGAGAGAGAGAGATGGAGTCTCCCTCTGTTGCCCAGGCTGGAGTGCAGTGTCACAATCTCGGCTCACTGCAGCCTCCGCCTACTAGATTCAAGTGATTCTCCTGCCCCAGCCTCCAGAGTAACTAGGATTATAGGTGCGCACCACCACATCCCCCTAATTTTGTATTTTTAGTACAGACAGGGTTTCACCCTGTTGGCCAGGCTGGTCTAGAACTCCTGACCTCAAGTGATCCACCTGCTTTAGTCTCCCAAAGTGCTGTGATTATAGGCATGAGCCACTGTGCTCGGCCTATATTTTGGAGCATGACTGAACTACATGATTCAAAGAACACAGTCACATTATATATGTAGAATTTATTACATTATTTATGTAGAATTTAATACTTTAAATTCTCAAAGTATCCAATAATTTCAGTAATTTTGGACACGATTTTCTAATAATTTAGGTTTGCACTAAATATATGTGGATAAATACTTACATACATATACACAAATTAACCCAAGATGTGTTAAAGACTTAAATGCAAGACTTGAAACTATAAAAATACTAGAAGAAAACCTAGAAAAAGCTCTTCAGAATATTGGCCTAGGAAAATAATTATGGTTAATATCTCAAAGGCAAATGCAGCAAAAACAGAAATAGACAAATAAGGCTTAATTAGACTGAAAAGCTTCTGCACAGGAAAAGAAATAATCAACAGAATAAATAGATAGTCTGCAGATGGAAGAAAATATTTGCAAACCTCACATTCAAGAAAGGTCTAATATCCAGAATTGACAAGGAACTCAAACAACAAGAAAAAACAACCCCATTAAGAAGTGGGTAAAGGGCATAAACATTTCTTTTTAATTTTATTTTTAATTATGTATTATATATATATATAGTATATAAATTTTTTTTTTGTTTTTTTGAGACAGGCTATCACTTTGTCACCCAGGCTGGAGTGCAATGGCACGATCTCGGTTCACTGCAACCTCTGCCTCTTGGGTTCAAGCAATTCTCTTGCCTCAGCCTCCTGAGTAGCTGAGTCTACAGGCATGCACCACCATGCCCAGCTAAATTTTGTATTTTTAGTAGAGTTGGGGTTTCACCATGTTGGCCAGACTGGTCTCAAACTCCTTACCCCAAGTGATCTGCCCACCTTGGCCTCCCAAATTGCTGGGATTACCTGCATGAGCCACTGTGCCCAGCCTGAACAAACATTTCTTAAAAGAAAAGATATAAGCAGCAAAACAAACATGCAAAAAAAATGCTCAACATCACTAATCATCAGAGAAATACAAATTAAAACCACAATGAGATCTGTCTCCCACCAGTCAGAATGGCTATTATTATAAAGCCAAGGATGCATATATTGCCAAAGATGCATAGAAAAAGGAATGCTTATATACTGTTGGTAGGAATGTATATTAATACAGTCTCTGTGGAAAATGGTATGGAGATTTATTAAATAACTTTTAATTAAATAACTAAACATAGAAATACCATTTGACCAGCAACACTACAACTGGTTATCTACTTAAAGGAAAGGAAATCTTTGTATCAAAAAGACACCTGTACTTATATATTTATCACAGCACTATTTACAATAGCAAAGCCACAGTATCAACCTATGTATTCATCAATGAATGATTGGATAAGGAAAAGGTGGTGTATATATAAACTATGGAATACTATGCAGCCATAAAAAATGAGGTCATGTCTCTTGCAGCAACAGGGATGGAGGCAGAGGCCATTATCCTAAGTGAAGTAACTCAGAAACAGTAAGTCAAATATCATATGTTCTCACTTATAAGTGGGAGCTAAACAATGTGTACACATAGACTTAGAGAGGAGAATAATAGAAACTTGGGATTCCAAAAGGTGAGGGTGCTTAGGGTGAGTGTTGAAAAACTACCTATTGGATGTGATGTCTACTATTCAGATGGTGAGTACAATGAAGCTCAAACTCCACCACTAACCGGTATGTCCATGTAACAGACCTTCACATGTACCCCCGGATCTATTAAAAAAGTAAAAAAGAAACAAAGAAATTAAAAAAAAAAAACACATCTTTTTAAGGTACCCTTTAGAATATCTTATTAGAACATGTAAAAATAATACTCATGTATATTTATAACATATTTTTATTTGATTTGTTTTTCCCAGAAGTTCTTATGAAACCAAGTGGTTTCAGTTAATTTCTCATATACATTATGCTCTTAAATATACTCATAGGCAATGCTACATTCAACAAACATTTTTATCCAATTAATATACAGTTTAAGATGTCTCCTGAGGTTTTTGGTATTTTGGTATTTTCTTCCCTGAACAGGGTCTTGCTCTTTCATCCAGGCTGGAGGGCAGCGGTGTGATCATGGCTCACTGCAGCCTCAATCTTCTGGGCTCAAGTCATCCTCCCACGTCAGTCTCCAGAGTGGCTGAGACTACAGGCATTTGCCATCAAACCAAGCTAATTTTTAATTTTTTTAAATCTAGGATATTGCCATATTGCCCAGGCTTGTCTTGAACTGCTCACTTCAAGAAATCCTCCCACATAGGCCTCCCAAAATTGGGACTACAGGCATGCAACAATATTCCTAGCATTTTTCTTCCTTCCTTCCTTCCTTCCTTCTTTCCTTCCTTCCTTCCTTCCTTCCTTCCTTCCTTCCTTCCTTCCTTCTTCCTTCTTTTCTTCCTTTTTCCCTTTCTTTCGTTCTTTCTTTCTTTCTTTCTTTTTCCTCCCACCTTATCCTGAGTTTTTTAGAAAACAAGACAAGGAGTAGGGAGGAAAAATTTTCTTTAAAGGAAATAATTTTAACAAAAGAATACATAGACATTTTCTTAAGATGATGTATCCCAGACCTTCTCATAGTCCACTCACGTGATCATACCGAAATAACCATCTTTAGCTGTATTAACTGCATTAATTTACTAGGGTTGCAATAACAAAGTACCACAAACCAGGTTGCTTAAAAAAATAAGAAATTTATCCACCTCCCAAATCAATTTGTATGTTATTCCACCGTTTAGGAGGCTAGAATTCTGAAATCAAGATTTTGTCATAGTTAGTTCCTTCTGAGATCCCTGAGAGAGTGTTCCATGCCTCTCTACTAGCTTTAAGTTAGGACTGGAAATTTTCGATGTTCTTTGGCTTATAGATGCATCTCTCCATCTGACCCCATCTTTACTTGGCATTCTCTCTGTGTTCCTGTATCTTCATGTAGCCATCTACTTGCAAGGATACCAGTCATTGGATTAGAGGTCCACCCTATTCCAATATGACTTCATCTTAACTAATTATGTCTGTAATGCCCTATTGCTGAATAAGGTCATATTCTGAGGTATTGAAGGTTAAGATTTCAACTTTTTTTTGAGAAGCAATTGAACCTATAAGCATAACCACACTTTTAGAGCTTCAATAGAGTAATAAGGAGGTAATGGATCAAACCCTCAATCTTGCTCAAATACTCAGGCTCCAGCTCAAATTCACTTCTTTGTGAGAAATTTGCTTGGCCATAGAACAGATGATAATGCCTTCAGTCATGGATTGTCTATTACAAGGCCCACAGCAACACTTTTCTTTTACAATGAAAAATTTAAATGTACAGAAGCTCACCAGAAAAAATTCAGCAAAATATTTAAAATCCCAAGAAACAACAGTTTTAGATGGATTAATAGGATAAACAGGTATTCTAAAAGACAAAGCTCTTTAAAAAATTCCATTAATTTGAACATTACCATGAGAGTTTAGATCATGAACTCAAATATAAATTTTGAAATAATCATTGCATTATGAAGTGTTAGAAGTATTTATTAGTAAAGATGTTTTTGGTGATAGTTATATGTACAGATGCATCTTTCTCTGTATTACCATTTAGAATCAAAATATATCATCTTCAAAATTATTGGGAGACCGGGCATGGTGGCTCATGCCTGTAATCCCAGCACTTTGAGAGGTTGAGGCAGGTAGATCACTTGAACTCTTGAGTTTGAGATGAGACTGGCAACATAGCAAAACTCCATCTCTATGGAAAATTAAAAAAAAATTAAGTAGCTGGGAGTGGTAAGTCACTCCTGTGGTCCCAGCTATTTGGGAGGCTGAGGCAGGAGGATGGCTTGAGTCCTGGAGGCAGAGGTTGCAGTGAGCCGAGATCATGCCACAGCACCTAGCCTGGGAGAAAGAATAAGACCCTATCTCAGAAAAAGGAAAGGAAAAAAGACAAAAGTTATTAGGGTATACAGGTAACAGTTTTTAAATGTCAAGTGATTTTTGTGGGCAAAAATTCAATAATAAACATTGAATTTTTATTAGGAATGTAACAATGTCTATTTCTTAAGAATTACACTTTGATTATTGACCTATTACTCCAGTAACACCATTGTTTCACTTTCTATTAGCAGTTTTTTCAGTATTTAGTTTATAATAGATAGCTCATAAATGCAGAGGCAATGTCATATTTAGCTGTACGCTATGAATATGGGTAAATTCAGTTGTTATCAATGGCAGTTTCAATCTGGAAATTGCATAACAATGGCCTAAAATATATACTGTTTACATGTGCTTCAATTAGAATGAAGAAAAATTGTTGACTTGTCATTATAAAAGAAATTACTGGGATATAACACGTCATTTTCACAGAGTCTATTAGAATTGTTTACTTCAAACCTGATTGAAGAAACATATCTTTTCATTATAATAATATGCACTGCATTTGACATTGAGCATCTGTTTCTTTATTGTTTTTGAAACAGGGTCTCTTTCTGTTGCCCAGGCTTGAATGCAATGGTGTGAACACAGCTCATTTCAGCAGCCTTGACCTCCTGGACTCAAGATATCCTCCTCCATCAGCCTCCCTAAGTAACCAAGACTACAGGTATGAACCACCATACTTTTTGTAGAGACAGGGTCTCGTTTTGTTACCTAGAATTCCTGGTTTCAAGCAGTCCTCCCACCTCAGCCTCCCAAAGTGCTTGAATTACAGATGTGAGCCACCACACCCAGCCCAGCATCTTTCCTTTAAAAAATTATCAATATATATTTCATGAAGTTTCTATAATTTTCTATATACAGGGAAATGCCATCTCATAGACTGTTGCTTTTAGCTGACTTATAAGTTATTTCTTGAAAGTTCCAAAGACCACATTTAATTGAAATTATTTGTTCATTTGTTTTATTTATTAATTGAAGTTCATGCATTTAAGTACATTTTGGTTTACTTGAGAAATTTAGATGTGCTTTTAATAAAAAATAAGAATTTATATTTTATAAAGAAAAGGCTTACCTAATAGCTACTTGAATTTATTGATTATATATTATTGTTGAGTATACTTGATAATATTCTTGACATAATTCCAAAGTTTAATGGGCATTAAAATTAATGGTTGAGCTACTAAAAATTCTGTTAGGGTAATTTGGTCTAAAAAGCATTGTATCCAAGTTCACAACTAAATGAACCACAAAATTATTGAGGGCATTTGTGGATTACTGAAATGGAGTAATATTTATAAACATCTAAAATAATGAGTATGACCTTCAACTTCATGGCATCTTGTGAATACCAACCAATAGAAAGTAAAGCAAACAAATAGAACAATACTTTTTTCTGTTCATCAAGACCTCTAACCTCTTTCTGCTGACTTAAATTTATAATCATATTGGCTCTCAGGGTCAGCTAGTTCATTGATTATACACAAGGCACATCTCCCTTTTACCATGAAGAAAATAAAGTATCACATTTTAAGGGGGTTATGAGTAGTACTCTTAAAGGGATAGTATCATAAGTTCAGCATCCTTTGTATACTAATTTATTTTAAAAGTGTTTCAGTTTCTGTTACGGTTATTGAACAGTTTCAGTGGTCTTTCTCTTTTTTGAACAAATACGATAAATTAGACACTGTTTAAAAACATCCATCTCTGCCTCAAGACCATAACAACTAAATCCTATTTGAGTTTCTAGCCTGCTGGCCTGCCATATAGACCTACCAGCCCCCTCAATTGTTAGCTAATTGCTTAAAATAAATTTTTATCTATCTATGTATGTATCTATGTATCTATCTGTCTATCTTTGATCTGTCATCCATCTATCCATCCTATTTGTTATGTTACTCTAGAGAACCCTCAGTAATAAACTCAGCTAACATGACAACATTTTTTTTCAGGTTTCTCATCTGCTTTATTAGAAAGTCATGCTATTCATATTATTTATTTTAATTAACAAAATTGCTGAAGCCTTGATGCCAAATAGCACAATAACAAATGTCTGCTCCACTATCACCCTCAAAGGTTTTGCATGATGAATCACATTCCTTATTCATCCTTCCAACATGAAGACCCAAATTGATGTGGAAATTTCATTTAAAAACTTCCATGCTTCCTGCACATGACTCTATGAATTTTAAAAGAGAGGATTTACTTTTTTTATGCTTAGTATTTTTTGGATTGTCATTTTTTAAAAAAAATCTTGTTCAAGGTCTGTATGTATCCTTGAATCATATATTTTACTCAGAGATACCCTCATATTGAACTATCTTCCCCGAACTTAGTATTTATTGGCTTACATTTCAGGACTTTGTTTCTGACATATGCTCATTTTCTCTGTGAACTGTAATAATAGGAAAAAGATATCCTATCTTTCCTCAGTCCATGGAATACCACCAGATTAGACCTGGTATCCCTCTAAATCCTAATGGAAAAAAAACATGACAGAGATACATGACTCACAGCACATTGCCAAATCCCTGCGAATTTTTTCAGTGTGCCTCTTAACTGACCTGTCTGAGAAATTTGACACCTATAAACATTCTTTTCTTTTTTACAACTTTCCCTTCTTGATATACATTGGACAGCCAGGTTGTGCTGCATTAGATCTTTTAAGACTTCTCTTTTATGCCTCTAAAATACTCACATACTTTCTTTAATACCATGACAAATTTATCATAAGCATTGACTAAAATATTATTTATATCCCACTGTCTCCAGACAAAATTGAAACTGAATTACTTGTCTCAATATGTGACTGCCCAGTTCTATAACTTGCACAACTATAGAGCTCACTAATGAATACATACTTCTTACCAGTTATTTTCCAGTGATCCAAAGTCACTTAATACTAATGTGTAAAAAAATGAATTCATCATCTCTGCCACCCATCTCTATCCTATTGCAATCTTGCTGTCTGCCATATCTCAGTAAATCCATATTATCTACCCAATATGATAAGATGTAAATCTAAGAAGTAGAATTATCTTCATACCCAGTAATCCTCACACCTGTTGAATCACATAATCTTATGAATGTACATCCTAATAATTTATCAATTCTGTTTCAATTTCTGTTTTGCCACTGTCCTTATTCTTGTATAAGTATTTATCATATTATGACTGGAGTTTTGCAAAATTCCTTGTGTCAATTTCACATTCTCTAGTCACATCCCTCTATCCTGTCTTCTCCTCCACTGCCCCTAGTGGTCATCTTAACATGATTCTATCAACTCGCAACTTAAAATCATTTGATAGCTCCTCAGCAGCTACAGAATAACATTTAAACACAAGATGAAATCTCAAGTCAAAATTTACATCATCTCAATTCCTTCTTCCATAGTCTGATTCTTCACTTCTCCCCTTGGTCTTTATACTCAAGTGATGCCATAGTTCATGGTGTATATTAGTTTTGTGTTACTGCTGTAACAAATCATACCAAATTTGGGTTCTCAAAAGAATATACATTAGTTATCTCATAGTTTTATAAGTCAGAAGTCTAAGTTGACCTGGCTGTTTCCTGTGCTCCAGGTTTCATAAGGCTGAAATCAAGGTGTCAGCCAGCTGGGCTGGATTTTTATTGAAAGACTCTGCAAAGAATATGGTTCCAAATACCATATTCATATGGAATTTGGAAATAACAACTTCAGTTGTTGTTGGAATCCAGTTTCTTGTGGTTTCATGACTGAGGTCCCCATTTCCTTGCTGGCTGTTAAAGTTGGCCCTTAGCTCCTGGATCCCCGTCATTGTTATGACCTCTCACTGTGTATGAATACCTACATCTCAGAGCCTGCAATGTTGCTTCAAATCCTTCTCATACTTGGAATTTCTTTGACTTTTCTTCTTAACACATCTCTCTGACTTCTGCCACCACTCTCATCGGTCTGCATTTGGAGAAAGTTATCTGCTTTTAATGGCTCATGTAATTAGGTGGAACCAACCTAGACAACAGAGAGTAATCTCCCTCTCCTAAGGTTCTTAACCTTAATTCTACTTTCAAAACCCCTTTGCTATGTAGCATAATGTATTCACAGGTTTCAGGGATTAGGGCATAGACATCTTAGGGGGACCATTATTAAGTCTACAAAATTTCTTATTTCTTCATGCTTTTATTCATGCTCTTGCACCACGCGATAATATATCTACCTTTTTACCTGTCTGGAATACTGCTCTACATCCTTCATAACCCAGCTTAAAAGCTGCCCTTTCTGAGAAAACAGGACTGCTTTAATGAAACTTCTACAATGTCACCGTTTATCATTATCTTCTATCTCCCTTATGTGATTAACTTATTTAATGAACCTGTGCATATCTGTATGTTTACTAGAATGTAAAACATGTGAAAAGAGATGGTGCATTTTATTTATTTATTTATTTTTATTTTTGAGATGGAGTTTCACTAGTCGCCCAGGCTGGAGTGCAGTGGTGCAAGCTCGGCTCACTGCAACCTCCGTCGCCCGGGTTCAAGAGATTTTCCTGCTTCAGCCTCCTGAGTAGCTGGGATTACAGGCATCCGCCAACCACCCCCAGCTAATTTTTGTATTTTAATAGAGACAGGGTTTCACCATGTTGGCCAGGCTGCTCTAGAACTCCTCACTTCAGGGATTTGCCCACCTCGGCCTCCCAAAGTGTTGGGATTACAGGCATGAGCCACCGTGTCTGGCCCGTATGTTATTTTTATACCACCATAGGAAGTCCATCATAAAAATGTAAAGGGTAAATTAAAAAATAATTTATTAGTATGACATCCATATAAACAAATCTTTCCACGTAACTTTTTATTATTCTAATTGAGTTAGCATGCATCGTATTACTCAATTACATCCCTTAAGACCCTATATCTAAATATAGTTACATTGGGGGGTAGGACTTCAACATATGAATGGGGGAGAGCGCAATTAAGTTCAAAGCAGTGTACATGTGTTAGTGCCTGCATCATTGAAAGAATTTTGTGCTTAAGCTTTTAATATTACAGTGACTCAAACACATGAACTTCTAGTGCCACATGATGTGGAGAATTTTTTTGAAGAAAAATTTACAATCAAAGAACTAGTAGAAACAAGTCATATTCAAAATCTCTTTATTCCACAGCTTAGACTAGACACAAATGGTTCCTGGACTCCATGACTAATAATTGGTAGAGAAGGGCCCTCTCCTTTATAATACTCTATGTGTTTATAAAGTCGGGGGGCAGAAGTATCTAGGTGATCATGTAATCGTGGAAGCTCCTGGTTATGGAAGGCTTAGTAAAGGGGAACCTCTAGAGCCTACTGGCTGGTGTCAACTTGTTCTTCTGCTGAGCTAACTTGGAACTTCAGTGTAAACTCAGCTACTAGAGGTAGACAATGAACCTCCAGGACTATCCATATATGTCATTTGTCCGTTTACAGTGAAAATTTATTTTCAAAAGGCAATATGGCATAGTGAGATAACATGATTTAATGATCTTTTAAGTCAGACAGACATTTATAGAAATCACAGATGTGTCATGTGTGAGTTGCAGTTTTTAAATTCTTTTAGGAAAAGGAGTTTAAAATGATTTTTATAATACAGACCATTAATATTATTGGGTATATGAGTTTAAAACATATGTATTAGCACAACAAATACAAAACCTCCTGTATTCAGTGATGATTAACTTTTCAAACCACTACCCTTCCATTTTAAAATTAACTTTCAGAAATGAACTTCCCATGGTCTCCTAAGACCACTGAAAATGTAAGGTTTTATTTATTATTTTATGTATTTCATGCTGAATAAAAGTTACCAGATACCAAGCTTTACTCACTGAGAATTAAGTTATAGCAGAAATGACTGATTCTCTGGTTATTTATGTCACTTTCTCATTATTTGGAAACTGGATATACATAGAATTCTTGACATTCCTGTCTTTTTAATGTGCTAGGAAATTATTACTTTTTGGCCTCTTTTTTTTTAATAATGCAACACTTTTCAAATGTATGACCAATTTACCTGACAGAGGAAATCAGTGGACAAGAAATTAGTTGATAGGTTGAGGAGAGAAAGCTTCTCTAATTTAGAGTGATGATAGGTAATTGTAAGTCTGGACGCTGTTTTATTAGTTATTATGAAAATTGACAAGAGAATGCGGTTTCTGATGCACTCTTTATTAGTGTGATAAAGAGGTCTAAAACACAGAATTAGTTTACTAGTTAGTTCATCCATTTAAGGAAGAAAACTTCTCTTAGAGGGAGCAAAAATATATACATGAAAAATTTAATGCAATGATGCTGAGGTTTTAAGAAAATGAAAATATTAAAAATAACAATATCAACCTCTCCTATAAAGGTCCAGAATATACAGATTTTTGTATTTGAAAATATTTATAAAAATAGTTGGATAAACTTTACTCGAGGCTAATGTGCCATCAAGGCCAAGGTTCTTTGATGATCAATACAAGATAAAAGCTATTGTTATGATGAACTCTGATGACTGAAGACCTTCAAGAACTCCAGGCCATTCAGATGTAATTTTTCAAAGTAGATAAAAATAAAGCTGTAATGGTAATTTGGGAAAATGTACAGAAGTATTTTTTTCTCCTTATGTTTTTATCCACTTTATGATTTATAAATTTAAAAGACAATATATACTTTATAGTAAATACTTCTAACATTTTGTCTTTGAAAAAAATGACTACTTTTAGTACCACTACCGAATCTAGGACTGATGATATGTAGCAAATGTATTTGCAAGATATCTTAATATATTTTTATACGAAATGAGAAAAATGTTATTTCCATATGGCCAGATATTTGATGTAATCTTTTTAATTCACCCAAACTTGAGTTTATAATATTACTTGCATTGTATAAAAATATGTTGTTATTTTGACATAGAATTATATATTCCAAATGCAAATGAGTTGCCTTAAAACCAGTCAGCTTTTATCAAAAGCTAAATAAATAATAATGTGTTTCTGCAGAAAAATTTTAGGTACAATTTTGTAGTTCATCTGTAAAATAATTGACTTTAAACTTGAGATGTTACTTGGCATTTTAAAATCTTACAATAAAATTAAAGAGAATACAGTTCTCAATTTAAGAAAAAAATGAAAAAAATTAAAGGAGGGTCCCATAACTGACCACAGCATAGCAATTGATTTATATATTTGTTTTTGACCACTGTGAAAAACCATTTGTTTAATAGTTCAGAATTTGTTAAATCACCGTAGAGAGGCTTTGCTTTTTCTTCTATGAACTCTTAAATATTTGGTAGCTGCCATCTCATTAATGATGTAAATGATGGCTTCTAAGAATGTGTCATTTCTCCATTTGTTAAACTATGCTATTTTCAAGCTGCTATTCAAAATATTATTTGCTAGATACATTACTATGAGTTTCTCAGGATTAAGTTACTCTTCCTTCTCTGTTTTACATTTTCTGTGACTCATAGTGTATCATGTTTATATGCCCTGCCCATTGTTGTCTTACAGTAGATATTCTATAATTGTCCAACTGATAGACAGTTTATGCTTCTCAAAACAGATACTTTTAAATGAAAATGTGAGGAAGAGTTAACACATTCTTGTTCTTAAAATAAATTTTATTTATAAATTAATCTTTCAAGTTATTTATTATACATTGGTTTTATAAAATAGTAATTCAAAAGTTTTCTGATAGATTATTTGATTATAAATGCAGTTCGAAATTCTACATATTAAGAATTAAAAATGTCAACGACTGAGTACAAATTATATTCCCAGTTTGCAGCCTTCAACATTGTAGTTGCTAAGTGAATAAATTAATTAAAACAACCTCCACAACCTAATATAAACTATGGTATAATCCAGCTTTGAATTTTCTTTCTGTGCTTCTCAAAATTTTTACTCGGAGATTCTATGACTGTCAATGTTTTTTTCATAGAAAAAAATGTGGCAAGAACTTCAAATGGGGCAAGACATTTTAAATTTAAGAGGATAAAAATTCCCTATAGCTGTAAAAGTTAAAGAAAGAGGAAAGAAACACGAAATGTGGATCAACAGTCAAGGACAGTTTTATTTTAGAAAAATAAACCCGAGAGGGGCTTCTGGCTTGGAATGTTTCTGTGTTGGGAAGAAGTTTTATGGTGGGGTTGGACTGTCTCTGGGCAGAGGGGAGGTTATCTTGGGGCTGATCCCTTTCCAGAGGGGAGGTTATCTCAGGGCTGACATCTTCCCAGCCATAGGTGGATTATCTCAGGGCTGGCATGTCACTGGTTGAGGAGGGGTTTGGAATGTTTCTGTTGAGAGATGTTATTAGTGGTTAACGGTCATGCTGACCTTAGGAATTAGGCTGATGCCCTTTGGATTTAGGCAGTTTTTTGATCAAGGTGAACTTTAGAATGGTGGTGCTTGTCCAAGATGGTGATGTTCCTGCTCTGTCAATAGCTGTTTCTTCTTACTTACCTTTTGAGGTTTGGATGGCATGGCTTTCTCACTCTGGTGGTAATGAATTGTTTAATCCTATGAAAGAAATAGCATAATAACAGTATAATTATATTAAGCGTCATTGAAATAACACTTATTACATTATTCCAGGGATATTTTTGCGCTTTGTTGATATAAAGGACTACAATTAAATTTTTCAGGTCAATTTGAAAAAGTAAAAATTAAATATGGCATATGTATAAAGTAACTGCACAACAGTGAAGCACAACATAAAAGGCAAGCAAAATAGCATATCAGCCTTGAATTTTAGACACAATAATCATTTTTTAAAAATTGATTAATTGCTTTGCATGTTTATTTTTATTAGCATAGACTTTAACATCAGTTTTATAATCACACATAAAATGATAACTCTCATATGCATATCTTTCTCCCAATCTTCTTAAAAAATTCATTCAAACTTAATACAACTCTCGTCAATTATAAAATTATAAAAAGTAATTTGTTTTCTCAATAATGGATTATTTCATTATATCAATATTCAAGTATAAGACATAAACATAATTCTGCTTTTCATTAGTTCTTTTATAATCTTAGTCTGTTTTGATTGCTTATTATTTTAATTTTATATCTTGTCCCTAGATTTTCTTGAAGATTTTTTTCTAAAAATATTGTGTGTTCTGATTAGCACTATCGTCAAACAGATCTAATTTTCTATAAATAAAGCAACAAATTATTTGCCTAAGTAAAAATTGTTATTTGTTCTTATTCTTCATTGCCCTTTCTGTCTTTTACTTAGGCAAGCCTTTTAAGGTTTTCTTTTTATGCTTACACCATATGCTTTTATGTCAATATAGATCAAATTTATTTTCCATCTAGTTTAAGTAATTTAATTATTCTATTTTTCAAAATTTTTGAAATTTCTGTTGATCTGAGTTTTGTATATTTCTGCTTTCTAATATGATGTTTTTGTTCGACCTAACTAGACTGAGATTAGTTTCTTTGTAATAGAATATTGGCTTTTGCCACAAATAACTTCATAAGACACCTGTAAACGTACACACAGGTCAGAATTCTAACATAAATACATTTTATCATTTTTCTTAAAACTAGTGAATAGAGTATTTTAATACTCTGAAAATGATGATCTTACTTATCCCATTAGCTACTTCAAAGAAGATTTTGATTGTCCATCCTGAAAATTTACATTTTAGAAAGTTTCTGAATTAAACCCTAGGGGAATCCTTTTCTCTGCAATTATCCTTGTTTATCATCCCTTTGATTTTATTTAACACATTATCTGACAACAAGAAAAGATACATGACCTTAATCTTGCTGATCCTCCTATATCTATTAGGCAAATGCCTAATTTAACAAATGACTCTTCTGCTTTGCCCTAAAACCAGAAAACTCATTTTTCCTCAAACTAATCAGTGAAACTAGTTTAGAAAATCAGTGTTTCTTCTCTTGAGGGTAGCAATGTAATAAGGGAAAAACAAGAAAGAAAAAACATAACTTAAAGGTATTGTTGAAACATGAAAACTGCATTTTAAAACTGTGACTCTAGATTGCATACATACTTCAAATAACGGCAGAGGAATCAGCACAGCAGCACCTGCAGTTGGAGCCTCACCTCACCATTGCCTGAACTTTGTTTATTATTATATTATTATTATTATTATTATTATTATTATTATTATTGAGATGGAGTCTTCAGTGTTACCTAGGCTAGCCTCAAATTGCTGGGCTCAAGTGATTCTCCTGCCTCAGCCTCTTGAGTATAAGCCCTATTTTTGTTATTTGAAGATTGACATACCAGTCAACAGTATACATGCAGTGGTGTTTGAGGTATTGTACATTTTTCATAAATGTGTGCTAAATTAATATGACATCATGTCACCTTGATGTTATATGAATGAGGTATGCTGATAAAAACTTCCTTCTGCTCTTTCAATTTTAAAAATATAGAATAAATTTCTTTTGGTTATACCCTGAATGAGAATCACATTTCAATTTTATCTATATTCTCTAAGTAAGCAGTGAATTCACTGTTTTACAAATACCCTAACTGTTCACAGATTTAAATTTAAACAAATACCAAACAAAACCACTGAAGCACTATGCAAAAGACCTCACCTAGGATGTTATTAACCCATGTCACAGTCCTACTTTTTATGGACTTTATAGTGTTGTTTAAGTTTGTGAGGATATGTACAAGTTACTGTTAAATAAGCAAAATCATAGATTCAGTCAATAATTTAAAACAAGTTTTCTAGAACTCTTATAAATTCATAGACTTAAATTTTAGATAAATAATACTTTCCAAAAATTTATGTATATCTCCTCAATATTCTGTATTGTCTCCATAACTATACTTCATCATCTTTTCTTTCATAAAGTTATTTCCTACATTCATAAGACACTTTTGGTTGCTCAACTAGTTAGTAATAGGAGGGGCATTAATTTTACTGATAAACATTGGAAGATGAAAAACCAGAATTTCTTTGATAAGACTAAACTTCACTAATTATTAACAGTGGCAGAAAATATATAACACTAAGAGGAAGAATTGTGATATACTGGGTCTTAGAGAGATTAGAACTGAAATCTTATTCATGATACAAAGCAGCCCTATGGAGCAAGCTATTATTTTAATGACATGCTTTGTTATCAAGCATAATAATTTTAAGAACAGTTATAATAAACTATAACAAAAAATAGTAATTTATGAATTTCTGTTATGGGGCTTCATCTTTTCAAAGTACTCTCTACATTTCTACTCCCTCACAAATCAAAATACAGTCATTTGTGACTTATCCCAGTTGTGTATTGAGAAATATATTTCATCACTGTGCAAACATCATAGAGTATAGCTACACAAACCTACATGTTATAACCTACTACAAACCTAGGCTATATGGTACAGCCTGTTACCCCTAGGCTACAAACCAGTGCAGCATATTACTGTACTGAATGCTGTAAACAATTGTAACCCAATAAGTATTTGTATATCTAAACGTATCTAAACATTAAAAGAGGTATAGTAAAAATACAATATTATAATCTTATGGGACCACTTTCATCTCTGTGGTCTGTTACTGATGTCATGTGGTTCATGACTATACAACAATTACAGCAACAAATATTACTTATTTTCCCTTTGAGCTTTATGTTGACACTCTAGAAGAAACTGATTGATCTCTTTCTTTGCACTGAAGTTTCCATTGTCCTTGTTGGGTAAATATCTTGCAGCATAGCACAAAATGAATCATTATCAAACTATAGACTGACCAGTCAGGTCACTTCTGGTAATACATTGTGAATACATGTGAAGGGTTCATGTGGTGGAGAAAATTTTAGAACATGGACACAATGAATTGACAAAAGGGTTTGAATCAATGTTTGTCTCCTACCAGTGCCCAGGCTTTTAAATGTTATGCCACAATATGTCTCTATGAATGGTGATCTTAGTTACAATCAAGGTTCTACCTAATAATTGGAAGAATATGATTCCTAAAACAATCATCCTGAGCTCTTTCACACAATATTTCTTTATATATTCCATAAGGCTGTTATTAGGTGCTCCCATAATTTACTATTTATAAATGTTTTAACATTCTATTTTTTTCTGATTGTCTGTTTACATTTAATTCTTCCAATAGAATGCTCTCTGAAGGGAGTTAGTTCTAAAATATATTTGTACTTTCTATATTTATATCGCTAATATTTAGCCTAAATCCAGTATATTGCAGTTACCATTTAAATGCTTGTTGAATGAATTAAAATGGTTGTTATTTAAGGAGAAAATATTTTAACAAAACATCTTCAAAATAAATATTTAATAAACTTGCTTTATAATTTTATAATTTTATTTATAAATAGTCACTTCCCCTATGCTTGAGTTTATCTTTCAGGTGCATTGGTAAGCCAATGTGCTGAGCATGGTAGCTACTGAAAGAAAAAGAAACACATTTTATGTTATATTAATTTACATGAAAATTTTATAGTAATCATGATTTAAATATTTTCTTCTATAGCTTCCTGTATTTAGGGGGCTGTGCATTGGCATTGTGTCACCTAATATAGCAGGTATTCTTCCTAGGATAAGTGTCAGACACATAATATTTCTCAAAATATTTGTTAACTTTATTGCCTCTGAATTGTGATGAAAAATTTTAAAGATTCATATACATGATTTTTATAAACTTATCATATTGAAATTATATTCTAATACCTTAAAAAATAAATTCGTTTAGAATAAATGTTGATACATAGGGCTTTAGATATAATCTTTATATCTAAAGATTATAACCTTGAACTTAATATTTTATGGGTCTTTGATTTTTTCTATGACAAGCAATGTTATTTTACTTTTCATCAAAATATTTAAATTGATTTTGTGTATCTGTTCAATTTTGACAAATGGATCACAGTTCTTTGAAACTAGAGTGTACATGTTTAATATACTTCCCATTCATGCCAAATCATCCTATCTCTATATTGGATATTCAAAATAAAATAAGCATTCAATTATTGATTGTTATTGGCAATTTTTTCATCTGGACATCACTAAGATGGGAAGAAATATATTCTGTTTTTGAGATGGAGTGTCACTCTGTCGCCCAGGCCGGAGTGCTGTAGCATGCTCTCTGCCCACTGCAGCCTCTGCCTCCCAGGTTCAAGTGATTCTCCTGCCTCAGACATCCAAGTAGCTGGGATTACAGATGCACACCACCACGCTGGCTAATTTTTGTATTTTTAGTAGAGACGGGGTTTTGCCATGTTGGTCAGGCTGGTATTGGACTCCTGACCTCAAGTGATCTGCCCACCTAGGCCTCCCAACGTGCTGAGATTACAGGCATGAGCCATCATGCCCCACCAAGAAATATATTCTATTTTTTTATTATACTTTAAATTTTAGGGTACCTGTGCACAACGTGCAAGTTAGTTACATATGTATACATGTGCCATGCTGGTGTGCAGCACCCATTAACTTGTCATTTAACATTAGGTATATCTCTTAATGCTATCCCTCCCCCCTCCCCCCTCCCCCCACCCCACAACAGGCCCAGTGTGTGATGTTCCCCTTCCTGTGTCCATGTGTTCTCATTTTTCAGTTCCCATCTATGAGTGAGAACATGCGGTGTTTGGTTTTCTGTCCTTGCTATAGTTTGCTGAGAATGATGGTTTCCAGCTTCATCCATGTCCCTACAAAGGACATGAACTCATTTTTTATGGCTGCATAGTATTCCATGGTGTATATGTGCCACATTTTCTTAATCCAGTCTATCATTATAGGACATTTGGCTTGGTTCCAAGTCTTTGCTATTGTGAATAGTGCCGCAATAAACATACGTGTGCATGTGTCTTTATAGCAGCATGTTTTATAATCCTTTGTGTATATACCCCGTAATGGGATGGCTGCGTCAAATGGTATTTCTAGTTCTAGATCCCTGAGGAATTGCCACACTGACTTCCACAATGGTTGAACTAGTTTACAGTCCCACCAACAGTGTAAAAGGGTTCCTAGTTCTCCATATCCTCTCCAACACCTGTCGTTTCCTGACTTTTTAATGATCGCCATTCTAACTGGTGTGAGATGGTATCTTGTTGTGGTTTTGATTTGCATTTCTCTGATGGCCAGTGATGATGAGCATTTTTTCATGTGTCTTTTGGCTGCATAAATGTCTTCTTTTGAGAAGTGTCTTTTCATATCCTTCACCCACTTTCTGATGGGGTTGTTTGTTTTTTTCTTGTAAATTTCTTTGAGTTCTTTGTAGACTCTGGATATTAGCCCTTTGCCAGATGAGTAGATTGCAACAATTTTCTCCCATTCTGTAGGTTGCCTGTTCACTCTGATGGTAGTTTGTTTTGCTGTGCAGAAGCTCTTTAGTTTAATTAGATCCCATTTGTCAATTTTGGCTTTTGTCGCCATTGCTTTTGGTGTTTTAGACGTGAAGTCCTTGACCATGCCTATGTCCTGAATGGTATTGCCTAGGTTTTCTTCTAGGGTTTTTATGGTTTTAGGTCTAACATTTAAGTCTTTAATCCATCATGAATTAATTTTTGTATAAGGTGTAAGGAAGGGATCCAGTTTCAGCTTTCTACATATGGCTATCCAGTTTTCCCAGCACCATTTACTAAATAGGGAATCGTTTCCCCATTTCTTGTTTTTGTCAAGTTTGTCAAAGATCAGGTAGTTGTAGATGTGGCATCATTTCTGAGGGCTCTGTTCTGTTCCATTGGTCTATATCTCTGTTTTGGTACCAGTACCATGCTGTTTTGGTTACTGTAGCCTTGTGGTATAGTTTGAAGTCAGGTAGCATGATGCCTCCAGCTTTGTTCTTTTGAGTTAGGATTGACTTGGCAATATGGGCTCTTTTTTGCTTCCATAAGTAGTTTTTTCCAATTCTGTGAAGAAAGTCATTGGTAGCTTGATGGGGATGGCATTGTATTCTTATATAATTTTCAGAGAAAATTTATGTTTGAAACCTTAAACAGTTGGTGACATGCTTTCTGTTTTATATTCCTTAAAATATGTCAACCACAAATAATAACATTAAAACACAAGTTTTTGGGTAGTATTAAGTTTTATAAATTAAATATTGTTACTATTGTTTGTTATTTAAGACTAGTTAAGAAAAAAATGTGTTAAAATACTTCAAATAGTACCATCAATGAATCATTTTGAATAGAGCCAGAGAAGATTACCCAGTAGAAATTTAAGCTCACTTGCAGTGGTAGTGCGTGACTGTCGTCCTGGCTGCTTGGTTGGCTGAGGCAGGAGGATCCCTTAAGCAAGGACTTCAACACTACGTATTGTACTATGTATTGTACTATGATCACATGTGTGAATAACTATGTAACTACAGCATGGGTAATATAGTGAGACCTTGTCTCTAAAAAAATGAAGGAAGGAAGGAAGGAAGGAAGGAAGGAAGGAAGGAAGGAAGGAAGGAAAGAAAGAAATTTAATCTAAATGCCTCTATTTTCCTGTGTATTTCTGCCAAATGAGGAAGTAAAAGTAGGACTAGGTTTAGGTAAGATGGGTATATTGCTGGGAAGTTGCTGATTATGTGAATTTATTATTACTTGTGTATTAACAGGAGTACAGGCTTTTTGATTTTCAACAGATTTTTCCTTTCCATGTTTCAGTCTCCAATAATTCTCTGACTGTGGCTCTCTCAGATTATTGCTGAATCTCTCTCCTTGCCTCATGCCTTGTCACTCACCTTCTCATTTTGTTGGTTTATTCTTTTACTTTATTCAAAACAGTTGAGAATATTATACTTAAGCTGCATTATATTCTATGAAAAACTACACGTGGTAGATCCTAGAAGGGTGAATCCAAAGGGTTTTTCTTCTGAATGGGGAACAAAAAGGAAAATGTAGCAGAGTCCCAGTGACCAGAGCATGATAATTCTAGTGGACTGGGTTGCCAAAATCTCTTCCTACATATTACTAGTGAAGAGGCCTTAAAGTGATAAGGCTGAGAAACACCATCAGTAAAGAAGCAGGAAATTTGTTGTCATAAGGATTATTTCTTCATATAAAAAGGATTTCAGAACACCTACCCATAACCTTGAAAAGCAGTGGTTAGTTAGTCAATGGCACCTAACAACATTGGCATCTAAAAACACTAATTGCATACCTTTGCCTCCAGAAGTCTGTACATATTTGATACAGATTGTAGAAATAATGAGAATCTGGTGGGGTTGAAAATGACTCAGAATTGAAAGGGACCCAGATCCATCTGTTCATCCCCATGTTTACTAAGAATGTTCTCTAATTGAAAATTTGATATGAGGTCACTGAGCCTCTGTAGAAAGTATTTCAATGATGATGAATTCTATTATTTTACAGTTCTGTATCTTACAGTTATATTCCTACTCTTTTTCAAATTAGAATGAATGGTTATAATATTGCTTTAAAGAACAATACAGCATAATTAATATATCTAACCTTAAAACAGCACTTTCAAAATTTAAAGACCTCTAACTACAAATTTGATGTGTTATAGGACCAAGAAAAAAATCGAGATTTTAAAGTTTTACTATTTATGGTAGCCAATTCTGACAAGAGATATCTTAATAAAATATCAGCTAAAAACAAATTGTATAATGCTAATCAAGATTAATATTATTTATGTCAATGATATTATAACTATATAAAATTTTAGTATGAATGCAGGCATTTAGTCTTCTTGAAGTTAAATACTTCTGAGGAAGTATTACATAGTCCACATTTCTTCTATAAAAATATATATGCGGCCAGGAGTGGTGGCTCATGCCTATAATCCTAGCATTTTGGGAGGCCTAGTGGGGTGGATTGCCTAAGCTCAGGAGTTCCAGGCCAGCTTGGCAACACAGTGAAACCCAGTCTCCACTAAAATACAAAGAATTAGCTAGGCGTGGCAGTGTGCACCTGTAATCCCAGCTACTCGGGAGCCTGAGGCAAGAGAATTGCTAGAACCTGGGAGGCAGAGGTTGCAGTGAGCCGAGATCATGCTACTGCACTCCAACCTGGGTGGCAGAGCGAGACTCCATCTCAAAAAAAAAAAAAAAAGCAATTTTATCATAATTATCCCATTTATCCCTTCAAATGTCCTATATTTCCTAAATTGAAAGACAGAATTTATGTCTGTAACTCTCAGACTGTCAATAGATACTATATTGACTGGTAACACAGTTCATTGAAGGTCTGATGGTTTCAACATCGCTAAAAAAAAAAAAAATGGAAAAACACACTGCTAATTGACCCATGACCTGGTAGGTATTTCAGACATGTTAAAATGTAGAAAATAGGTGCTCAGAACCAATGAATACAGTAATAGTTGAACAATTAATGTGTTAAAATAAATTTTTGTAATATTGTGAAAGATTATTTTGCAAGAATTAACACAGTACAAATAATACTATATATTTGCATAAAATTTAGTTTATTGAGCTAGGTTTGAAATTATTTGCATGTAAAAAACAAAATTTTAAATTTTCTAAACATACTATAAATGTTTGTTCACATAAGTCAAAATTGGAGAATTGTAAAACAAAATGTTTATCTATTTACATACTAGTTAAGACCTGACATTTGTAATATGGAGAAGGAAGCTTAAAATCTAGAGATTTCCAAATATTTGAAATTACCATAACAAAGCAACTCATTCAGTTTCAAAAAATAAATTTATTATACTTTTATCATTTTATATTAACAAAATGCCTTACTTTTACTTTTGAATAAAAGCTTCTCTGAGCTACCATAATAGCAATTATTCTTCTAAAACCAGCTGGAAAAGTTGTATAATTGTTCAGTGAAGGTCTGACCCTAAGGAAAGCAATCTAAAAGGTCATGAATTTCATTCACCCCAAAATATTTTACCTGTCTTTTAGTCTAAGAAATTAATTTCATGGTGATAATGGTTAAGAGTTCTTCAAATAAGCAGTTCAGGGTTATAACCTCAATTCACTCATACTAGATGATTTAAAAAGTAAAGCACTAAACAAAATCTTTTCAATAATAGGTGTGTTTAAAACAGATATTTTATAGATGATTATATATGAGCCTCTGAATTGCTGAAGTGACTGCAATCTGGGAGGCTTATGTGTTTTATATATATGTGTGTGTGTGTGTGTGTGTGTGTGTGTGTATGTACACTTTAAGTTCTGGGATACATGTGCAGAATGTACAAGTTTGTTACATAGGTATACGCATGCCATGGTGGCTTGCTGCAATTTGTATCAGCATTTAAGTATCTTTATTAATTAAAAAGCCATAAGAAAAATGCTTATTCATCAAATACATATGTTTATCCTGATCTATATTTAAAGAAAATTAGGCAAAAATGTTCTGAAGATGTGTCAGAAGCTTAACATGCCTAGCTTAAAGTTTCACCATCTGTTGTCTTTTTAAATATTTGAGCAAGTATTACTATGCTTCATGCCAAGCAAGACAAATTCTATATTTGGCTGCATTTGATGGCAACCTGAGGGCATATCTCATTCTTCATGTGAGAAAATGCCAACACTCAGACTATAGTATCTGCATTAATACCTATTTCAAAAAAGAAATAACGTATTCAAGACACCATTGTGTATTATTTTTTCTTAACATTTTAACTAAGTTTTCTAAGATTATCCACTTATTATTTTCATTAATCCTTGAATTTGGATACTAAAATCAGCCTTCTTTTCATTCATTTTAGGAAATCACAATTGGACCTGGAGAGTAGTTTTTCACTAATAAACTATGGGAAATTAGGGTTCAACCCAGGACTTGAAATTGTTACCCTCCTTAAGTTCCTATATATTAAAATAATTAAGCAGAAAATGTTAAATACAACATCTTGAACTAATACATGTGTGTTATGTATGCACATGTATATATTTATGTGTACTTTACATGGGTACATGGACTTTAAAAATACAATGTATCAGTAATATCTACCTATTTTCTACTTACCAAATTACTGAGGAAAAATACTGACAAATTTCCTCCTCTCGACCATTTAAGAATGAAGAAAAATAAGAAAATATTTAATTTCACTGTCAATATAATAAATCATTTAATATGTCTACCAATGCAGAATTTTCTTTATTTTTTTTTTTTTTCGTTGTTCCTGAATTGAAAGCAGGGAAGTATGCTGAGGGGGACAGGAGACAGAAACAGAATATAAGACAGCTTCAGAGATCAGAGGGCTCTGAAACTTACTGCTCTGAAACCAGGAGGTCATAACCATTTAATCTCTCACAATTTTAAGCTTCATAATTTTATAAAGGCATTTTTAAGAAAAACAAAAGTACTTTTATATATATCTTACCAAACTTTACTATTTCTCAATATTTTCTCCTTGTTAAAAACAGCTTTTAAGCATTTGTAATACATTAAAATTAGGAGTCAGAAATACATTGGCAAGAATATGTGTTTTGTTTAATTCTGCAAAAGATAGCTATAGTGACTTTCCTTCCTTGTATGAGGAAGATAGTGGTGATTCGACATAAGCTGTTACTCATGGGGTGAGAAGTAATTGCTTTACCTATGATTAAACTTAATGATTCAGGGAACTTAGCTATTTTATTTTTCAAGTCCCAAAGTAAACAGCATGCCACTTTTAAAAATATCAATTATAACTTTTTTTCACATGAGAGGAGAGAAACTGATAAAGATAAGGGAAATTGTACAGTTAATCCTTTTGCTTTTAGTAGAAACTTTTAAAAATGTTTCATCTCAAGTAAATGTAAAGAAAAATAATCAATTTTGTGTAACAAAGAGAATGTATGGATAATTGTAAAAGCCCTGGTTTGAAAATATTTCAATAAAATAAAGATATGACTAATTGACCAACGAATTAACCAATAATACATATATATCTATGTATAGATTTCAAAAATTAACTTATCAATTTAATAACAAAGACAAACTATACACAGATAACCTGATAATTTCAAATGTATATATTATAATTCACCTTCCAATTTATGTGTTCCTTAAAGGAAAATAGCATTTTTATTAATGTTATAGCTCCACAATACATGGTACAAATAATATGATTGTTAAACGTGAGTTGGCTTTTTAAATTATATGCCTAAAGGGAAAGTATGACATAATTAGTTAATAATATGGAACAAAGAAATTATCAGTAGTCAGTAAATATCCAGGTTTGTCATAAACATAGTTGTCAGAAACTAGTGGGAAAAGGTGCTCAATACATAGGCTCCTATGAAGAGTAAATAAAGCAAACATTTTGAGAATAGAAAATAATGATTAAGAATGTAAGTAGGTAATCTATGTTGAGAAATAAAAACAAAATCCTAAGCCCCTCAACTGACTGAACAGAATCGCTCTTTCCCAAGGGGTCCCCAGAATAAACTTGAAACCTGAGTTATTGGCAAGGATGAAATGGGAGGTCAGACAGGTTTCCATATACTCCCTCCCTTGCCAACCACTCTTAGGCTTTCTTCCCTAAGGGCTAAACAGAAACCAGCCCTATTGTGAGAGTACCATTGATGTCAACCAACTGCCTGATGCTACACCTCCCTTTTGTAGTTTCAGCACAACAACCAAGCAGCATTTTTTCCTAAGAGTCTGTGGACCATCTGGTGATCATGGCAAGTCTATGGAGACTGTGCAGGAAGGGTTCTCATATCCTATGCTTATCTTTTGATGTTAGAAGGCAGAAAACTCCACACTTGGATTATGCTAACTCTGCCATTTTTTGATCCTGGGTCCCAGGAAGGGGCATGAAACTTAATTGTGCATGTGCACACTTCTCCTCTCATAAATAATCATGACTCCTCCTATAGTTTATTAAATATGTATATTCTGCCACTTTGCTCAGCATTTCTGGTCCCTTTCTCCCTCTCTTGAAGTGTTTGGTTGGCTTCTTGCTGTGGTCTACTTTTCCCAGTGTCTGTTGCTGGCTTCTGGCTGGAAGCTCTTATTCCCAGTCTGTCAGAGTGGCCACCCTGTAGGCTGCAACTCTTTATGAGCAATAAAACTCTCCTTTTCAAATTTATGAACTTCATCATTCTTCAATTTAAAATGTTATTGGGAAACAATGAAAGTATAGAAAAATGAGAACAATTAATACACATGTGAAATCTATTAATTTAATTATGCTATCAATTATGAACTGTTTTTTATAATAAACATTAATGGGCCATTAATGACCTCAAAAATGACATATGATTCAACAAAATCTGCTGGAAAAAAATTTCTAAAGCAAAAGCATTTCAGAAAAAGAGTAAAATGAAAACAGCTGCTAAATGCACTGCAGTAACAGTCTTCTCACTGAGGCACAATTCACCAAAATGTAGAAAACTCAAATGTGACTCAAAAAAAAATGAAAATGAATAAAGGCAGACTGAATGAAGCTCACTGAAATGCAGCATCAATATTAATACTAAACTATATTTGGACCACATTTTATGTAAGAACTTTTATGACAATAATTATTAGGTTGGTGCAAAAGTTATTGCATTTTGTATCATTACTTTTATGGCAAAAAATGCAATTACTTTTTCACCAACCTAATAGATTCTCAAGAAATTTTATCAGTCCCAATTTTGAGTGATATCAATGTTTAATCTTAAATATTAAGACTGGTTTGTAATTAACCAGATAATATAATCCATAATTTTGCCTAAGATATCCTCAGTAAAATTATTGGTTAGTGCTATGGTACTTACTATTTCTGTCTGTATTCTTATGCAAACTAGTTTTATGTATAATTTTATAACTGAAGAAAATGAGACGAGGTAATATGTGCAACATAAAAGATAATATTTTTAATGTATTTCCCAGTTATTATTTTAAACTCAAAGGTAAAATGAATGTTTAATTTATGCTTTAGTGACTCAATTACCATAGAAAGAGTTTACTGATTCCTTATGCATGTTATAAAATTTGTAACAGGATGTTACTTGTATGTCTTCAGTTTGTAGCCAAGAATTTTGACAATGTTTTAGAGGCTGAGGACAATTAAGTAAGGCCAAGTACCTGATATCCTATAGTGAGTGTCTGGATACTTATGCAGGGTACACTATAAGATTATGAAAGACAACCTGTCAAATTTAGTGAACACCAGCTCTTAGCTTTTAACACGATCTGAGTTAAAAAAAAATTATGAAGGAGAACGATCCTTTATAAATGGTTATGAAATATCTTTCACTCTCTTGTACGGAAGGCCAGAGAATTGCTTCTCCCATATATAAGGCTTAGTGAGAGAGTATTTTATCAGGTCTACCTGAACGTTGGGTAGCATAAGGAATAATGTGAGAAGCTAGAGCTGAAGCAGCCTGGAGTGTCAGAGCGTCAAGAGACGGTGGGCTGTACTGGGAGTGTAATGGTTAATTTTACGTGTCGACATGACCAGCTGCCCAATTACCTGGTAAAACATTATTTCTCGGTGTGTCTGTGAAAGCATTTCTGGAAGAGATTAGCATTTGAATCAGCATACTGAGTACAGAAGATCAGCCCTCCCTGATGTAGGCCAAATCATTCAATGTGCTGATAGCCAGATAAAATAAAAAAGTGAAGGAAGGGTGAATTTTTTTCTCTCTTCTTGAGCTGGGGCATCTATCTTGTCATGTCCTTGGGCATCAGAGCTCCTGGTTCTCAGACCTTCAGTCTCCTGGACTTACAGCAGTGTCCCCTACCTTACCCCAACCCAGTCCCCCTCCCAGGTCTTCAGCCTTGGACTGACAGTACGCCATTGGCTCTTCTGGATTTCAGGCCTTCAAACTCAGACTGAATTATGCCACTGGCATTTCTGGCTCTCTATCTCACAGATGGCATATTGTGGGAATTCTGTCACCATAAACATGGGCGCTAATTCCCATAAAAAATCCATCCTATGTATGTGTATACATATATCCTATTAGTTCTGCTTCACAAAAGAACCCTGACTCATACAAGGTGCAGACTTCATATTCAAACAAAAGTTGTCACTGGGTATTAGAGAGCAAAGAGTTTGATTGCTGTGGACCAGATGTGGGCAATGCAAGAGAGAGGTTTATTGGTACTGCCTTGACAGGGATATTACACAAGACTTTACCTGGAGGGTGAAGTTACAGAGACAAAGGAAAGACTGGTAGAAGATCCAGTGCTATAGAGAAGCTGGAAGAGGCCAGCTGGAGGAGGAAATAAGTCCACTCTTGGGAATGCATTAGTGACTTACTCTGGTAGAAATATCTCTTAATCATTATGTGACCTAGGAAAAAAAAAGAAGAAAAGAAAACACATACCACAATAGGTAATAAAAACTACTATAATTTAATATTTAGAGAAAGCAATAGATTACTGTTACAGTTTCCGAGTATAAAATTCAAAACTAAAACAATTCTGAAAGTACAGTTGGAATGTTTTATATACTCATTAAATTAATGGATAGTTCTTAGGATAACACGATTTTCAAGAAAGCATGTAGTCATGTTTCTTCTTTGTGTCCCTCATATTATATTTACTGGGAATGATAGTCACAAGTATATGATGGAACTCACTGCATGAATGTTTGCCTTATGAACTTACCTAAGCATTTTGTTACTACTTTTTAAAAACAAATTCCAAATAACTAATAAATCAAGAGAACATAGATATTATTGCGTATTTGACTCATTCACCCTTGAATGAACTGAGCAATTTGACAGCCCAGAGACATTTGACATTCAACAATCTCTGAAAAGCTATTTAACTGTTAAATGTTTTATTCTCACTAAATTTAATACACCCAGGGCAATGCCCTTCTGACGGTCACAATCTTTATGTTTTCCTCCATCAAGTTGAATAATTTTATGTTAATATCACATTTAATGTAGATATTCTGAGTTTTTTTTTTATTAACAAGAGACTAAAAGATGTTTTATGCATTGGGATTTCTAATTATGTACTTTCTACGTTACTTTGCTTTCCAAAGGTATTTTCTAAATTGCATCTTCAGTCAACCAAACTGCAGTGAAGGTTTTATAGATAATTTTATTTGCACAATATTTGAGTGAAATAATTTTGCTGTTGTATGTTTCATGAGCATTCCTATTACAACTTTTCCAAAGATAAATTGGTGGTATTGATTTATAATTTTATAACTTATTTATATTTATTTTTTAATAACAATATACACCCCAATTTATATTTTCTTCAAATTGAGATACATTTTATATAAGAGATGGGGAAAATATCACTGAGATAATAAAACTATTTTGTAATAGTTGCAATATAATCTAAATATATATGATGATTTTGACTTCAAAATGTTCATAACATTTTGCATGTTTACTTTATGAATAAGGCTTCATGTACTTTTTCTGGAATTTAGTCCTTTTGTTTGAGAAAATAAAAAAAGTTATTTGAAAAACATGTTAAAGACTTAATTAATAATGACAAAAATGACATTACTTTGAAAGAACTTAATTACTTAAAATGTACTATTTTAT
This sequence comes from Symphalangus syndactylus, assembly GCF_028878055.3. NCBI lineage: Eukaryota > Metazoa > Chordata > Mammalia > Primates > Hylobatidae > Symphalangus > Symphalangus syndactylus. The sequence goes on along the minus strand of NC_072426.2, from coordinate 105,904,711 downwards.
TTTATGACAGACATACAGGAAAGGTTTACATTGTTATTAAATTTATTTTTAATTTTAATTTTATATATTTTAGGGGTAGAAGTATAGGTTCCTTGCAAGCATATATTGCATAGTTATGAGGTCTGAGGTTTTGCTGTACCCATCACTACCCAATATTGAACACTGCACCCAACAGGCAAATTTTCAACCCTCATCACCCTCTTACTATCCCCCCTTTTGTAATCTCCAATGTCTATTATTCTACTCCGTGGTCATTGGGTTTCTTTATCTTCACTATATGTGTCCACTTTATCTTTATTGTTTAATAAAAATACAAAGTGAAAATCACTGACTTATCAAACATGAGGAAATTTTGCTAGTGTAAAATATTATAAATATAGTTTAATATAGTACATATATGAAAGTTAGTCATATAAAATAACTATTTTAAATTTTATACACAACTAATAATTCAATATAAATACATGCAGAAAACTAATAATTTCAGATTCTAGTAGATACACTTTTTATATGTCATATATTATTTTCAGCATTTAGTTGTTACCAGAAAGTATAAGCAAAATGAGGCTTGTATTTCTCTTTAAAAACTAATTCCTCTTAATGTTTTTAACACAGTGTTTTCCAAAGAATATTGTCACAGATGCTCAAGCAGTCATTATATATTCAATTGAAGTTGAAATTATTCAGTCAGCATAGCAACATCTTGTCTGAAACCTTGCTGATCTGTATAAAAGCCAGTAAATACTGTATGTAGTGGTATTATCTGAGAAAATCAATCTTGCCCAGGACATTGAGGGATTGTTCCTATCTTCCTTCAAGTGCTGTCATGAAATATCTACTGTGCAGATACACCAGAAGTGAGTTTCGTTTAGTATCTACTTTCAACCCTAGCTGTGTTGATGCATGCATTCCCCTTTCTATGTGAATCTTGGAAATATGACTTGGCTTATAATAATATATCAAGATAGTCAATTATTGATTATAATGAGTGAGGGAAATAAATAATGACATAAATAGTTCTAATGAAATAATTAACTATATATATGTGAACTATATTTTACATTGTTTAAAATTGAACCCCCGATCTCCGTAATATTGGAGACTCAGCAATATATTGATCATAGACCCTGATTAAGAAATGCAGTCCAGATCCAGATGCAGATTAAAACATAGATAAATCAAAGCTTTTATTCAATGTGAAATTAATCTTGGTAAAAAATGTCTCATAGGTAAACTAAACCAGAAAACTCTGAAACTTTTTATATAGATGGAAGGAAAAAACCTATTTATGCTTACACATTATAAACAATTTCTAAACTGAAATAAGCATACCTTTCAGACAATTTGAATTGCATATTTACATAAATTTCAATATCCATTTTACTCTCTTATAGAAACTTTTAAGATTTGTTTCAACAACAAATCAAAAAAGGTTTTATGCTATTTATAAATATGTAATTGTCTAAATTACATCCGTTATCATAATTGAATATTTTATTACATTTTAAGGCATTTTGATCCACTTTTAGGAAAAGAGACCCAGTGTTACTCTATCTTTTTTTCACTGAATCATCTTTTTTATAAACTTTACTTACTAAATTTTGCTTTTGCATGTGAAAAATTACAACCCCCTCCCCCCCAAAAAAGCCTACTTTAATTTCAAGGTTTGACAATACAGCAAGACAACATTTACTTTGGAAATACACAGATTTTTTTTTTTTTGCCTATAGAACATCTGAATTTAAAGCCCTATTTATTGCCCCACCACCACACCAATCAGCTGTCATTTCATTTGATTTGCTATCAACTTATTATAACTTATTTTAGAAAAGATAGAATAAAAAGAACTATGCGGAAAAATGAGCACTGTCTTGAGATCTGAGACAGAATTTTTGTCTAAAATCATGAACTAACTAGCAGTAGGACTTGAAGCAAGACAAGTGACTGTGATCCTATGAAAAAGAGCAAGAGGAGCTAATTGGTAACTCAGATATTCTAGTTATTGGTATTTCTGAAATATGTTTTCCTTTCTTATTCTATGTAAGACACATTAAAAAATTATCAGTCATTGACCACACAGAGAGATGCACTCACACATAGACTTTCTAATGTCTCATAATCCTAATCGCAACTTTTAAAGTGTTTATATTGCAGCCTTTGGACAAGTAATACACTATTGATATACTTTACAGATTGTTAGAACTCTGGTGTAATATAACGATAATTCTTAATTCTGTTATTATTGTAAAGAGGAGAAACACTAGTCATATGTTCTTTTAAGTTATATGTGTGTGTGTGTATATATATATATATATATACATATATATATATATATATATTTTTGAGATGGTGTCTGGCTTTGTCACCCAGGCTAGAGTGCAGTTGAACAGTCTCAGCTCACCGCAACCTCCACCTCCCAAGTTCAAGCAATTCTTCTTCCTCAGCCCCCCAAGTAGCTGGGACTAGAGACATGAGCCACCATGCCCAGCTAATTTTTGTATTTTTAGTAGAGACAAGGTTTCACCATATTGGTCAGGCTGCTCTCAAACTCCTGACCAAATAATTTAAAGGACACCGCCAACAACAAAACACAAACAAAACATTCTTTTCTTGAAGCTGTTAAAAAAAAAAAAACAACCTCAGTTCGACTTTAGGGAGACCCCCTGAAACTATTGCTACGGAATAACAGATGAAATGCTCCTGATTATTGTAAATACAAAATTGCATGCAGGATTGTGTAAAGACAATGCCAGGTTGGGCTGCCAGAATGAGCCAACAGCGCATGATGTGCTTCTCCCTGCAGAGAGCCTATGAATGGATGTGCAGTCAGTGAGGCTTCACATCACCAAGATTCCTATCCCAGAAAAGCAGATTCATAGCTCTGGGAATGGAATGTGACCCTTGTGGAGAGCCTATAAATGGATGCGTTTGGGGCGCCTGTTCATATGGATAAGATAGGGCTATAAACGCCCTCATCTTGCCACGGCTCTTCTAGGCCTCTTTGGGGTTAAGGCATACTCCCTTCTGAGAATTTCTAATCTAACTGATTGTCTAGCTTCACATCCTGTTTCTATGGATTGTTTGTAACCAGCTTTTGCTGCAACTGGTACTGTTGATTAATATTTTGCTAATCATAGGTTATAGAAAGACTGTGTTTCTGTTTTAATGCTCTGTTAGAAATTACTGATTCACACACTATATTGTAAATTCTTATCTCTGTATACTGTACTTCTGCATACAGATGTATGTTAAAAAATTACTTCATCCCCATGTGACCATCTCATCTCATAATCAAATGACCCTAAATCCCTCACTAACCTACCCCCATCCTCACTAAACTTAATAATAAATGCTGGTATATCCAGTGCATTGGCAGCATCGCAGGATCAGAAGGCAGTGACGTGACCCTCCGGACCCAGCTTTCACTATCTTGTGTGTGTCTATTATTTCTCCACCTGCCAATCTCCCTGGGAACAAAGAAAGGGCCCGCTGCATTGCGGGAGGCTGGCCAGATCCCACAATATTCCACCAATGTATGTCCTCTCTTGCCTAATTAGGTCATATTTAATTTGGATTCACATATAAAATTTAAGGAATGCATGTGGAACATTGTTTAAAGAGTAAGAATATTTCTGTTATGGCACAATTTCTATTTATATCCCATTATTACAAAATGTACCTGATATCCTTCAGCCAGTAATAGTCTACCAAATTCAAAAGCTTCAGGTTTGTTTATGATACGCTTCCTAGACGGACTAGGGACATTCTGTCAAATGCATTTAGTAGATAAAGACTTCCTGTTATCTTTTATTCAAGTATTTTTACTAGGATATCTGTCTTCTGTGATAAAGTTAAGAAATAGGTTTTAAGCCTGTTGAACCATTTTCTTCCCAGTTACTAATTTATTAATTAACATGATTGGTCCTGTGGAAAAGTATAAGGATTGATTATCAGAGTGAGCTGAAAATCTGGGACAAAATTTGTCCCATGTCATGCTCATCAAGGACACTCACTATCAGTAAGGTTTCCATAATCAATTAGACAATATGACCTATTTAGTGGATATCAATCATCCCTTCATGTGCTTGTCAAAGTTCTCTCAAACAAAGTGGTCATGAGGGCAGTGGTAAAGATTATGCATGAACTCAAAACCAGAAATCTCTTTTTATCAAAAGACACAGACAAGCCAATACAAAAGAGTGCCCAATCTGCCAGCAGTGGAGACCAATATGGTGCCCAACTATAGAAGAACCCATATAGTGGTCTACCATAGAAGAACCAGCTACAAGGAGAAAGGTTGATTTTCCGGAACCATGTTTATCATGGTAAGGAAAAACAATTTGCCTTCACTGGAATGACACATATTCTGGATAATGATTTCCTTTCCCTAGACAATATATTTCTGCGAGAAAAAAAAAATTCTTACCAAGTGCTATATTGATACTAAAGGTATTCCATTAATTTTGTTTCTAAACAAAGAACTAAAACAAGTAAAAATGAGGTACTAGGCTATTATTCATGAGTGTCAGTTACATTAACACATTTGCTGAGTACATAATGATAAACATTATGCAATACCTTTAAACTGACTTCAAAGTAGTACCTTAGTAGAATAATAGAACAGCTTTTTTTTTTTCTGTGTTAGCTGAGACCATGATCTTGGGATATTCGAATTTTGGCCTGCAAGATGCAGCATTTTCTGAACCATTGGCCTTTATAAATTGTTATTAATCTTCTATAGCCTGAATATAAGAGTCTAAGTAGCAACGTACACAAGTAACTTTCTTTTAAGTGTGCTGGTTCTCTAACTTTGTCACTTCGAGATCTGTTGTCTAAGAGGTCTTACTATCTATTGAAGGAAAGTCTCCAAAGGTGGTAGACCTGTTCATTTTGACTTCTCATACCAGTGAGCCAATAGCCAAAAAAGTTAAAATAGTGCCTAGTGTAATTAAGCCTCAGGTGACAAAGCAGAATAAAAAGAGGTTATCGTGAACTCTGTAGCTAAACTGCATGGGTTTAATTTCTAGCTGTATAACCATGAGCAAAGTTACCTAATATTTATTTCACAATTTTCTCATCTATACAATTTGATTACTAATAGTTAAATTTCCAAAGCTCTTTGAAAAGTACCTGTTACATAATAAGTGATACATACATGTTTACTACTAGTAGTAGTATTAAAGTGAAATAATGTTGCTCCAGTTGGGGAAGTAAGGAGTATATGTACGGAACCCAGGAGGTCCCCTGGGATGCAGCATACAATGATACATAATCGCAGTCAAATACAGACAGGACCACCAAGATTCAGACCATTCAGAAATAATGCTTGAATTATTCTACAAGGGAGACAAATAATACCTTCACATCTAAGGTTCTGAGAGTATTTGAATTATAGTGGAAATAGAGGAAGAAAATTATAAACATATTATATCTATTTATGATGAATATCAAATAAAAGTCTCAAGTAGTGTTCCATACTTTAATGCTTGCTTCCCTTTTTCCTTTCTCTCTTTCTCTCCCGCACTCCCTTCCCTTCATGCATACTCTCTTTTTGGTACACTGTCATGCTCTCTCTGCGTTCTGTTCTCTTACTGTTTCTATTTTACACTATCATCAGAATTTTCATTCTCGTATTTTTCATCACTTTTACCAATTTATTTTATTCTCTTTTTTTAATCTGCAATTTAATATAGAATGGGTTATTTATAGATTAATTTATAATTAAATATATTGGTGAACTTACATCAAGAAGGACATCTGAGTAAAACAGAGGAAGAATGATTGTGTTGCCCTTATTGGTGGGGCCATTATGCAAATAAAGAGGAATGTTGATTGCAATTGCGGAATGTAGCACTCTAGATGAGTGACCCGTGGGATTAAAAAAAAAAAAAAAAAGACCTGGATTTGTATGCATGCAATGTTGAGGGAGAAAAAGGACCAACCTTTATGACTTTCTTCTATGGCAGCATGTCCAAGTATTTTATAAACTTTCAAATCCATTCTTATCAAGAACAAGAAAAAGAGAATATTTCTTTGCTATCAAGTCAAACATTGAGCCAAGTGCTTAATACCTTACTTGAGGAAAACTTATTAAAACTATATGTAATGTATTATCATTCTTATTTTACAGATAAGAAATAATTCCTAGAGTATGTGATTTAATTTTCCCAAATGTCATATACCTAGAGAAAGGCAAAATTTGTTCTTCAACCAAATTCAAATTAAACCCAAGGCCCGCATGTCATTTTTCTACTCAGCCATGCTTCTTTAGGGGATGTGAAATTAGTTGAGCATGATATTAAGAGGGTAGTATAATTTTAAACATCATGTAGGAAACTAGAAGAAGGGCATCTTAGGGCAGAATAAATACTATGAATAAACGCATTTAAATTTTAAAATTTCCAAATGATCAGAGAGATATAAAAAGTTATTTATGTTAGAGTTTAGAAACATGAAAGGCAAATGAACTTGGATATATGGTTTGGTGATTGTGAAGGCATGATATGTTTAGATTTAATTAATTTATCCTATTGGTAGCGGGGAATCAGCAGATTTTTTAAGTCTAAAGCTCAACTGTGTGTGTGAATATACTAGCTAATCATGCTGTAAGAAAGAGCATGAGTAAGAGTATATCTATGTAATCAGAAATCTAGACTGTATATGGTGGAAAAGCAGATCTTGCATCTTGTTATACAGGAGAATGACAAAAATTATACTATTTTCAAGCCTGAAAAGTAATTCAACGTTTTTTGAAAAATAGTTCATAAATTCATTACATTGCTTCCTATACGTAAGTGAGTCCATAAAGAAAGCAATGGATTCTCATTTCTTTTTCTTAATCAAATAGAGAGTAATCTCTCCACTAAACACATTATAAGACTTTTTCACCTGTGAACAAACAGGCAGCGTAACTTGAGCGGGAGTCCAAGGATAATACACGTAGAAGATATTTACTTGTCTTTGAATATCACAAACTCTTTTTTTTCTTTTTATTGTGCCAGCAGAAAGAAAAATTAGGGGGTGAATATTTTCTGAATTTTAATTTCAAATGTAGACATATTTTTACATTTAAATGTTTCTTTTTTGTTGTTGTTAAAAGACATTTTGAATAATGTACCTATGCATAATGCTAAGCATTTTGACAGAAAGGGCAAGTTAAATAGATTGAATCCTTGTTTTCTTTTTCATAAAGGAGCTAATAAATTTTTAAACAAAGTTCTGTCAGTGTTCTGATCCCTTTTCTTACTTTCACTTACAGTCAGGGACATTTTTACTTCTATTATTTTCCCTAATATTATATTGAAACTTCATATTGAAACATCTTTTAACTCTTTTATTTTGCATATTATTAAAATTATTTTTTGTTTTCTAAGCCTTCGTTTCTGAGATTTTAGTAACTTGTGGATGGTTAGAAAAAAAGATACAAGTTAAAATATATCACTTAGATAATTTGATGTAATTTAATGTTTTAGAGCAGATATCTACTTGGCATTGATTTAAAGGGAACTCGCACCATCAGGACTTGAAAGTCGATTCAGATAATGGTGAGGGGGATGTTTGAAGTCAGGAAATAATTTTCAGGCTACTGAGAAGTTGTGGCAGTGAAACACATTTTGCACAGGAGAAAAACAAACCCCAGAAACTATGCTGAATATTAAATTATTGTGCCATATCCTGAATATCATGTGTGGTATTATCGTGGCACTTGCCTTCTTTATATCCATGTCCCAATCCCAGGAACCTGTTAATATATTACTCTACATAACATAAGAGATCTGCAGATATAATTAAGGATTCAGGTCTTAAGGTGGGTAGATTATACTAGATTATCTAGATAGATCAATTTGATCACACAAATTCTTTCCAGGGAGAACCTGCAATGAAAGAAAATTTGATGACTGAGTAACACACAGGAAAGATTTGAAGTGTGACAGGGAGGGACTCTTGATCGGGTACACTGGCTTTGAAGATGAAGGAAGGGTCCATGAGCCGAGCCAAGGCATGCGGGTGGCACCTAGAAGCCAGCAATAACTCTCACCTGACAGCCACCCATGACATAGAGACCTCGAGTCCCACAACTTAAAGGAACTGAAATCTGCCAATATCCTAAAGAAGCAGGGAAATTTATTTTCCACTAGATCCTTAGAGAAGAATACAGCCTTGTAAATATCCTGATTTTTGTCTGCAAGACTCACACTGGGCTGCTGATGTACAGAACTCTAGATAATAAATTTTTGTTTTATATGCTGCTAATTTATGGCAATCTGTTAATGAAAGTAATCTAAAACTAGCATACATGTTAAGGGGGTAGACTTTGTTAAAATTAGACAACTGGAGACTTTGAAGTTTTTAGAAAGTTAAAATAGTAAAATCAGAGCTCTTTTTAGAAAATGTGAAACATTTGTATTTTCTTAAATGCATACATTCCACTGATCTGCCTTCCTAAACTAACCCTTTAATTCAGGTGTCTTATTCCCCCATTGCAGTCCATAAACTGTCATGTCAGGGTCATCTCCATAACTCGAGAGTAGTCTTATTAACTTTTCTCATAACTGATTCATATAAATGAGCAGAAAATCCAGTTCTTCCTGTGAAATTGTAAGAGGTATGCAGTAGGCTTCTAAGATTTTCTAGGTCTTCAGGGTGAGAAATTTTTCAAGGAATGTGAAAGGAACGGAATATAGTCTTAATTGCTACTGATAGCCACTTGGTGAACATCATGGAAAACACTCATAATTATACTGATGTTATAAACAAGAATATGGAGTGAAGGAAATAATGTGGATCCTCAATGACATAGTGCAGCCCATGGGGAAACAACCTCATTTGATGCTTCTTATACCTTTTAATTTCTTCTTAGATGCCTGAATAACCAAACTCTCCTATTTGTAATTTAAGCCATTCTTATTGATGCTGCTCTTTTTTCCAGATTTAAGTATTCTGAAAAGGAAATATTAGCAGGAACTAACTGGGGATATTAAATAATGACCAAACTAGAGACACCAGTTAGTCATAGTAAAACACATTACAATGATCCCAATCGAATACTTAAAATAGCCTCTTCTAAAAATTTACTGTTTGTATAAACATATTATTCCCACTGCTTTCTCCTTTATAATGAGTACAATAGTGTTAGTTTAAGCAATTATATCTGTTGTTATAGATTTCTGGTGTATCTCCCTCTGTCCCACAAAGTAAATGCTGTTCTGAAAACACTTCTTAATAGATTTCACAATCTTTCCTGACATGAAAAGAATAATTACAATTTTTGTGGCTTCTCAAAATACGATTTGGATTTTACTAACGTGAAAATTTTAAGAACCATAAATACTGGTAACAATACATATAATTTGTTTAACTGTTTTCTAAATGAATATTAAGTAATTTAACTCTTGAATCTGCCCTTGAGCTATAAGTATATTAGATCTATTAGACCAAGTAAGTCTAGAACATCCTACAAATTCACCCATCCTTCAATCTAATATCTAGATACATTTGCACTAAAACAAAATTGTAAACAAATACATATTTAAATGTTATTTTGTAAAATACCAATGTAGGCATTACAAAATTTTTCTCTAACATATTTTTTCAAGACATTCATCAGAGTGTACAACATTATTAAGCTTCCTGCAGTTAATACACTTACATTCTTGCAAAATAGCTATCAAATTATATTTTGGTATGTTTAAAATTCAGAAAGTATAATATAGAAGAAAAATATGAAAATATAAAGACGTTTCAAATAATTAGAAGGAGGAGAAAAATCTGAAGAGTTTTGTATTTGACTTGATACTAAACTTCTTAACAGTCTGTAATTTTTTTTCTAAATGACCTATTATCCCTAATTCAAATTTGAATATGAGAAGAAGGGAGTGGTGCAGAAAGAGAATAGAAAAATAGGGCAAGATAAAAAAAAAAAAGGGAAAAATAAAGAAAATAAAGATGCACCTCTTCATCTGATTATATTGCTGAAGATTTTATGTAAAAGGATATTTTTTTCAATTTATTCCTATTTTAGAGCTACTCCTTTTACAGATCAATTATCTGATATTTGATCCTTATTGTATTCCGTATTATTTTTTCTTGTATTTCCAAATTTAGCATTCAAATTTACAAAAACTTTTGCATTTGTTCTGATCTACTTGTATTTCTGTGTTCATAAAAATCAACAAATTTTTTAGCTGTGCTATTATTACAAAGAAGAATATATATATATATATATATATATATATATATATATATATATATAAAGCACTCTGAATATCTGTAATGTTTGTTTATCTCCTTGGAAATTAATGATGAATTTCTTTCTTCTCAAAACGATGGTCATGCAACTCAGAGCCTAAGACAATTATCAATATCTTATCTACATTAAATCTTTTTTTCTCCTATGATTCAACTTCTTCTTGGTGAGTATTCAATTATTATCATGAATTTATTGTTTTCTTCAGACTGGAAAACATTTACAAAATTGAAAGAATTAGAAGAAGTCATTTAGCAACATATTCAAAGGTAAAAAATATAAGAACTGGTGTGAGAACGGAACAAAGGTAAGAAGGAGAATTAGAAATTTATGGAAGAAATGTCTCAGGATACTACAAGAGCAAGGGATATTTCTAAAACTAGTAGAAAGTGGAGAAAGCCTCAAGGCTATCTATATATAAAGTGTGAGAACAAACATTGTTTAATATATTAATATACTGGTACTGGCTACATTTTTAATAATTAAAACAAAAATTGAGTTGTCATTTTGTATTCTAATATTGATATAAAAATGCATAGTAATACATAAATAATGACAAAAGACATAATGTATGCATGTAAAAATAACAAAAAAGAAATAATGTATGTATCTCTTTTGTGAGTTAAGATTTACTTATACCTCCTCAAAATCATATATTGAAGTCATCTTGCATTGTTGATGTCAGATTATGTAGTGCATACTTCTTTGTAAACACTCTTCTCTAATCATGTAATTCTTAATGTTTACAGGTCAGTAATACACTATGAAGCCTATGATAAAATAATTAGATGTCCTGTTAGGAATTATAAATGAACTCCTCATTCTAACCAGTAAATCAATTAAGACCTTTAATAATTTCTCCCACCACCAGAATATGACCAGAATATGACTGTAGGCATGTAAAGGAAAGAAAGTTACTATCTTCTCTCCATTTTTTTACAAATTACTGTAAGTAGAAAAGTCTCTGAATTATAAGAACAAAAGAAGACAAAAATTACATACATTTGTTTATTAGTATTATTTTAACAAAATATGGGATTACTGAGATAATAGAGACATTTTTAGTAACATCTAAATTTTTACATAATACGAAATGACAATAACAAAGGACAGATGGTTTTAGCACTACAAATAATAAAGTTTTTAATACCCATTATCAAATTATGTTATAATTTGCATAACTCATAAATTAGTTATGTAGTGTTTTCAATCGCTATTCAACATAGGATCTTTCTTTTATTCAAAATCACAGTGAACATTCTTAAACAGTTAAGTTAACTTCTTCAATTATTGCTAATTAAAAAATGTTAAAACATATATATCACTTGAAGTTTGGAATGCTTTTTTAGACACACTTTGTGTATTTGGAAATTGTATCTCATAATATGACTTGTTTGAAATGGATAGCTAGATTTCCAACAGCTGTACCAATGTTGAGAATAGCTAATAATAAAAGGACTTCTTGGCAAGCTACTTCTGCTGTTAAATGGTGAATGCAATGTGCTTGACATCTGTAATTTAAGTAATTTGGAAGAAAACACATTACTTAGCCAGCTGTAGATTTCACCATTTCATGTTAAGATTATAATCCATTAATGAATTTATAGACATAAACACTATTGTTCAAAGTAATAAGAATTTAAACACACTGTAAGCAATAAACATGATTAAAACAATAGTCTACAACAGTCATTCATATGCCTTCCAGCTGTTTGGTGAAATTACTGAAGCATACAGACAAAGAGCTAATACCATGTTTTGTTTTGTTTACTGAAATAATGAAAGTGTGTTAATGACAAAGTACAAAAATACATAATAGAAATTAATGTACTGTGAAATAAAATTTTGTTCAAAAATAAAAATGAGTACAGTATAAGCTTAATACTGTAAATGAACATTGCATAACATACATTTAACAAGTATTTGATCATTTTTATGTAAGTGTATCTGTAAATTATACAGCATGAAAAATGACAGCAATATGCTCAAGATTGACTAAGCCTACTCTATGGGATTAAATTAATTTTACACAATATTTAAAAGCTACTTTGTATAATCACAGCAAACAGGAACGTAAAAACATCTGCATACACTGAACTTATTTTTTTCAATGTTTATACCCACGTATCGCCTTTAGTCTCACTATTGCATAGTTATTTCTTACAACTAATTATTTCATGAAATTCAAATGAAAATAGCCCCTGAGTATCTCATGTATAGTATTATAATTCATAGATATTATATAGATAATGCACATGTAAACTTAAAAATACTTAATATCATTACACCTTACATATTAGATGCTATTGATAAAAATATCAGAGGTTACTAATTGTAATGTAATATAACATTATACATTAATTACACTATACATTAATATTGTCTATGATATAAATAGCTTTATAGTTTTCAAAAGTATAATACCATAAATATATAAACCATCATTAAAAAATATATTAACTTACCAACAGATACATCTTAATGATAAATAAAAAAGGCATACAATGTTATCAGTATTAACAGTTAAATAATATTTGGATATTGTTTCAAAAAGACTTTCAGCTGAAGTACTTTATGAATTTATACAGCAAAAATATGTTTTTTATTCTCACTGTTTTGTATTTAAGTTAGTATTTGATAAACATTAACATTTTAAAAGTATATGCTGGTACTAAAGCATAGAATATAACCATGGTCTCTTTGTTTCTAATAAATGTTCAAAATACAGTAAACATAAGTAAATTTTTTATGTTGTTAAACTTGAATTTAAATGTAACACTTTCTTATGAAGATTGTGTATTAAAAGCTATAACGACCTTTTGGAGATAATTATTAGGCATGGATAAGAGTAAACATACTTCAAAATAAATGTCCTCACTGAAGTGACCATTTTATCTTGTTCATACTAGACTTTCAATACATCTTTACTGAATTATGAAAAGAATGGATGTATTCTGAATAAAATGATGAGTTGATAAAATACTAATCTCAATGGTAATTATAAAATTGGGTGTGTATGTAATAAATGATAAAAATCTATATGTTTAAAATATGGTTCACACTTCATCACCAGCTTTATTTATTTTCTAATAATTTCAATTCTTATTTCAGACTAAAAGGGGTACATATGCAGGTTTGTTACCTGGGCATATTGAGTGATGCTAAGTTTTGGGGTACAATTAATCTTGTCACCTAGGTACTGAATATAGTATCCAATTGTTAATTTTTTAAATCCTTGTCCCCACTTCCCCTCTAGTAGTCCCCAGGTTTCTATCGTTGCCATCTTTATGTTTGTGAGCATGCATTGTTCAGCTCCAGTTTATGTCAGAATATATGGTATTTGGTTTTCTGGTCCTGCGTTAATTCACTTAGGATGATGGCCTCCAGTTTCATCCACATTGCTGCAAAAAGCATGATCTCATTCGTTTTTATTCTTGTATAGTATTCTATGGTGTATATGTACCAAATTTCTTTATTCATTTCCCCCATTGATGGGCACCTAGGTTGACTCCATGACTTTGCTATTGTGAATAGTGCTGTAATGAACATAAAAGTTCAGGTGTCTGGTTGAACTATTTATTTTCTTTTGAAAACATATCCAGTAACAGGATTGCTGGACCAAATTGTAGTTCTAAGTTTTTTTGAGGAATCTCCATACTTCTTCCTCAGTGGCTCACCAGCATCTGTTTTTTGTTTGTTTGTTTGTTTTTGTTTTTTGACATTTTAGTAACAGCCATTTTTATTGGTGTTAGATGGTATCTTACTGTGATTTTGACTTGCATTTCTCTGCTGATCAGTGATGTGGAACATTTTTTTGTTTCTTAGCTGCTTGTGTGTCTTCTTATGAGAAGAATCTCTTCATGTCTTTTGCCTACTTTGTAATGGAGTTATTTGTGTTATGGCTTACTGATTTGTTTCAGTTCCTTATAGGTTTGAGATATTAGACCTCTGTCGGATGCATGCATTCAGTTTGTGAATATTTTCCCCCATTCTGTAGGTTTCCTGTTTACTCTGTTGCTATGCAACAGCTCCTTAGTTTAATTAGGTCCCACTTGTGAATTGTTGGTTTTTGTTGCAATTTCTTTTCAGGAGTTTGTCATAAATTCTTTCCCACGGCTGATGTCCAGAATGGTGTTTCATAGGTTTTCTTCTAGGATTCTCGTATTTTGAGGTCTTACATTTAAGTATTTAATTCATCTTGAGTTATTTTTTATATACAGTGAAAGGAAAGAGTCCAGTTTCATTCTTCTGTATATGGCTAGCCAGCTATCTTAACACCATTTATTGAATACGAAGTCTTTCCCATTGCTTATTTTTGTCAACTTAGTTGAACATCACATTGCTGTAGGTGTACAGCTTTATTTCTGGATTCTCAATTCTGCTTTATTGGTCTGTGTGTCTGTATTTGTTTCAGTAATATGCTATTTTGTTTACTGAAGACTTGTAGTATACTTTGAAGTTGAGTAATAAATTGCCTCCAGCTTTTTTGTTCTTGCTTATGGCTTCTTTGACTATTCAGACTTTTTGGTTTCAGATTAATTTTAGAACAGTTTAATCTAGGTCTATGAAAAATTTCCTTGATAATTTGATAGGAATAGCATTGAATCTGTAGAATACTTTGAGCAGTGTGGCCTTGTTTTTACGTTTGTTTGTGTCATCTGTTATTTCTTTCAGCAGTGTTTTGTAGTTCTCCCTGTAGAGATCTTTCATCTTTTTGGTTAAATGTATTCCTAAGTATTTTCATTTTTTGTGACTATTTTAAGTGGAATTATGTTCTTAATTTAGCTCTCAGTTTAAACGTTATTGATGTACAGAAATGCTACTGATTTTTCTACATTGATTTGTATCCTGATACTTTACTAAAGTGTTTTATCATTTCCAGGGGCCTTTTGGTGGCATCTTCAGCATTTTCTAGGTATAGAATCATACACCAGCAAAGAGTTTGTTTTATTTTCCTATTTGAATGTCCTTTATTTCTTTCTCTTGCCTGACTGCTCTGGCAATTGTACGAGACTTCTTATACTATGCTGAGTAGGAGTGATGAGAGTGGGCATTCCTGTTTTATTCCAGTTCTCAAGGGGAATGCTTCCAGTTTTTGCCCATTCAGTGTGAGGTTGGATGTGGGTTTGTCATAGATGGCTCTTAATGCTTCTTCAATGCCTAGTTTCTTGATGGTTTTTATGATGAAAGGATGTTGGATTTTATAGAAAGCTTTTCCTGCCTCTATTGAAATAATCATATGTTTTTTTCTTTTTAATCCTGTTTATGTGGTAAATCAGTTATTGAATTTACATATGGTGAATCAACTTTGCATCCCAGGAATGAAGCTGAATTAATCATAATAAATTAACTTTTTGATGTGCTTCTTGATTCAGTTTGTTAGTATTTTGTTGTGGATATTTGCATCTATGTTCATTGGAGATAATGGCCTGCAGTTTTCTTTTTGTTGTGTTTTTGCCAGGTTTTGGTATAAGGGTGATGCTGGCTTTGTATTATGAGTTAAGGAGGAGTCCCTTTTCCTTGACTCTTTAGAATAGTTTCAGTAGGATTGGTATCAGTTCTACTTTATACATCTAGTAGACTTTGGCTGTGAATCTGTCTCATCTGGTGGATTTTTTGGTTGGTAAGTTAAATTTTTTATTACTAATTCAATTTTGGAACCTGATATTGCTTCATTCAGGGTTTAAATTTCTTCTTTATTCAATCTTGGGAAAATATCTGTTTCCAGGAATTTATCAATTTCCTCTAGAATTCTTAGTTTGTGTGCATAGTCATAATAGTCTCATAGGATCTTTTATATTTCTGTACAATCAGTTGTACGGTCATCTTTGCCATTTCTGAATGCCCGTATTTGGATTTTCTTTTTCTTTCTTTGTTAATCTAGCTAGAAGTCTATCAAGCTTGTTTATCCTTTCAAAAAACTTAGTTTTGTACTTTTTGGTTGTTGATTCTTTGTATGGATTTTTGGGCCTTAATTTCATTCAGTTCTGCTCTGATTTCAGTTGTTTCTCTTCTTCTGTTAGCTCTGGGGTTTGTTTTTGTTTTTCTTTTTTCTCTAGGCATCACCAGCTTTAAAATAAATGAATAAACTCAAATTTAACAAGCAAAGTAAGACTAACAAAAAAGTTGAATCTCTGAATAAATATCAAAAGTAATACTATTCTTTAAAAAATTTACCTTTAATATTATCCTTAGAATGAGAATAAGTCAACCCCTACCTATACTTGATATTTCAACATGTGTTTTACATTAATCCAGTTTATTAAATTTTCTGAGGCAGGAAAATGTTAAGAGCAACAGATTGACAATCAGGCTAGTTGAAAAAAGTTTTAGGAAAATGAATAATCATTTTATTAAGAGTGACTGTGAAATGTATATATTTTTGTAGGACCTGTTAAATAGCATGAACAAGTCTTAAAAAAGAAAAGAAAGCAGTAAAGTAGAAAATAAACTTTCAAAAGTGGAAAATGTATAGATTTTTTATTTTTCTATATATAGATTTACTCTTCTTTACTGCCACTTATTACTCTCCCTCACACCTTCTATATTAATTTTGTTTATAATATTCCAAAGTGAATTATTAGTGAGAGGTATTCCATTTCATCTTCTCCTTTGACGTGGGAAGTCTAAGCGTCAGGTATAGTGACAAGACTAAAGCCAAGATGCTCTTCAGTTGGGTCTTTCCAATTAACAAGATATTTCTGCCCCTTCCCTTTCACTTAAATATGATCTAAGCATTGGAGATGGGGTTAGGGGTGGAGGCTTGCACAGCAAATACTCAGATTAGTTAATATAAAAATACATTATTTGCTCTACTGAATAAATGAAAACTCTTCTGAAAACTAAAAGTACAGAATAAACCATGAAAAATGCTGACATTTTCCTCTTAATTGCTTTTTGACATCTCTTTCTGGGATATTGGATAGTTTGGTGCCTCACCAGGGAGACAAAAGAGGAAAAAGAGGCAGACAAGGAGTCCCTGATAACATACATAGGATACCTTAGGATACCTCTATATTACTAAAAACTATTTCGCTGGTTTGTCCAGTCCCTAAAGGTCTCCTAAGACTAATTTTTGGTTTTGCATCCTCCCAGCAGCTTCTTAAAACACTGATCAAGAGGCAGCAGTCTCAGCAGCTAAATTTCTACAATTTTCTATAGTCCTATTATTGGATCTATCATCTTGATTAGAACTAATTTTTTATATGAATGTTTCCCCAAGTAGATTTTCAGGACAGACACAACATCTTATTTGAATCCCTAGGAAAAAGAAATGCATAGAAATTACATTAAAAACTCAATAAATATCTATAGGTTAAATTGATGAATACATAAATTCCTTTTGACCTTCAAGAATGAAGTAAATAGATCAAGGAGCACTGTAGAGAAGCTCATTGTAGAAAAAGAAAACATAACATATAAAAATCTAATTGAATTAAGCATTTCATGCAGGCTGGAAGCATTAAAAGTTTAATAACGCTGTTACAAATTAATTGTTTCTTGCTGTAGTGTTGCATCTAAAAGCTATACCACCACTGTGTCTGGCAGTTTTCAACATAATCTCAAGCAGGTTAGTTTAATTAAGCCATAAAATTTTTCAACATTTCAAGTTTGACTATGGCAAAAATATATCTCCAATAAGAACTTTCAGATCAATTGACTAAAATTCTGTAGTTCATTGCCACGGGAAAAAAAAATACATACAGTTTGTGGAAAGCTGTTTTAGTATTTTAAAAAGGCCTTTTCCAAAATTAAGCATACCGAAAAGCATAAGACTTCAATTTTAATAAGATTGGTCAAGCTTGCATAAATTGTATTTGTTTTGTACCCATAACTGTAAATTTCACTTATTGAAAATAACAGTAAGAAGTTAATGTGTATTTGCAGGTGGGTAAACTTGCTGCAGAGTTTGCATCACATTCATACTTTACACTTCCTGAGGGTGCAGAAAATCTTAGCGTTCAAGATGAATATGTCCTTTGGCTCAGCATTCAGTTACAGAAAGAAGAAAGAAAAGGAGAAAGAATCTTATAACAAGAAGAAAAATAAAAAGTTTATCATTCATCAGAACAACATGTGCTATTAGAAGAGGCCAGTGACCTACATTTCAGTTAGATTGAAAATAAATAAGACTATCTTTACAACAGAACACATTATGTGCAGATAAAAGATGAAGCTTTAAAAATCAAACTGACATTATTATTAAAAAATATTGAAATATATTATTTCTTATAAAGGCAAATGTAGTTTTAAACATGGTTTAAAGAAATAAAAATTAATAAAATTGTATACAGAAAATGTATTTATTAGACATTCTAAATGCCACTTAAAAATGTACACATGATCCTATACTATATAGTTCATTTGTCCTGATTCATTTCTCTGCGAGACAGATGTTGAAATTACCTTTTGGCATATGTTGTGCTGATTATATTTATTTTTCCTAGGGAAGATATACATTAGGCAACTACTATTCTATGTTTAGAACATAATCTGTGTCTTTAATACAATATAAGTATATATTGTGTACTATCTCCTCTCAAATTATAAATAAGACCTTATTTTAGTATTTTACTCTGATGGTTGATAGTAAATATTTTCTGTTTACTTAATTCACATAAATAGGATTAGGTATATGTTTAAAAAAAATACTTGCTACTAATGCTGACATCTCTTTTGGTGGTTATAAATCATAGAATTTTATTTTTAAATGTAGAATGTGGCAATGTAATTATCATTTACTTTGAATGGTTTGATACATGAATGTGACTGTAATTTCTTTCTAAGAAATTGAAAGTAAGAGAAATGAGGTTACTTTCTGAGGATTAAATATTGAAATCTATAAAAGGCAGATATGATTTTATAGTTTTACGGTAGATTTATATAGGGTAAAGGTATGATTTAGAAATTTGGAAATACTTAAAACTGGAAGTAACATTCTGAAATTAATTTCAATAAGTTATGATGCATTAAGTAGAAAATCTATCATTATTTTTACTGTATTTCTGTAAAATCACCTGGAACATAAATATAAGATTAGAGTATAGGTAAAGAAACAAATAGAAAAATATGTTGACTATCTTTTCTTTCTCTCCTCTATTATTTGAATATATTCATTTTTACTGACTCCTCAGCAATTATACATGTATTTATGCCCCAATTAAATGAAAACAAAACAAAATTTCAAACTGTCAAACCCATGTTCTCTGCATATACTACTGAACTTTCTCTTTTCGTTATGGATCCTTCTTGGGAAAAAATTTGTATTAAAATCAATAGATATTGAGCTTTTACTTTGCTTCTACTAACTGTTGTAAGTCCTTGACACTTACCACTTAATAACATAGATAAAACATATAAATATATTCTAGTGGATGAAACTAAACATTAATAATAAACAATTACACATTCTATTAGATTGTTCAAAGTACAACAGAAGGTAAGAAATTGGGTATTTGGTGAAAGCAGGTTGCAATTTGCAATAAGGAATCACAATAGGCTTATAAATATACCGTATTTGAGTAAGTATTTCTAGGAAATGAATTTAGTTGTGTTATCTTTAGGAAGAATATTCTAGGCATAGAGAACCACCTGAACAACAGCAGAAAGTAAGAATATGGTTAGAGACTTGGAGCACAACAAGGTAAGCAGAGTGCATAGGCTGGAATGAATCATGAGGCTAGGAAAAAATGAGCAGGGTAAAATCTGAACCAGGTAATGCAGGGCCTTGTGCGCCTGCATTACCTGATGGGTATGTATTTGGCTTTTACTTTGAATACCTGCAGGATATTTGGCTTTCACTTTCAATGAAATAGGAGTTCCTGAGCAGAGAAGCTACATGATTGATCACCTTTTATGATGATGAGGTTAAATGTTATGTTGAAGCAATGATAGAATAAGAGAGTCAAAAAAGAAAGGCTTTGGGCAATCATGTCCATACATACAGTTGCCAGAGCTAATGGTCAAAACGATCAGGTGAAGAGAAGTTGTCGGATTCTGGAATTATTCTGAAGACAGAACAAACAGTATTTGTGTATTGATTGGGTGTTATAAATGAAAGAAAAGAAGAATCAGGAATGCCTCTAATGCTTTCCTCTGACCAGGAAGTTAGATAGAGTTTTAATCAACCAAAATGGGGAAAACATTAGTGTAACATAGATTTGTCACGGAAGGTGTTGAGTTCATTATTGAATACGTTAATTTTAAGGTATAAATAAATAAAACAGGAAGTTGAAATTAAATGTGTAAAATTTTGGAGTGGTATTGGAAATTGTTAGAAAAATTAGAATATGACATATAGATGTTATTTAACAATTAGATGAGGTTCCCATGACATTATTTCTAATTCTTTTCCTCCAAGTACTTTTCAGCCTACTCAGATTACTTCTGTGCTCATTATCTTTAAATACAGTGCAAATCATTAATATTCTCCTGGCGCCTACATACCTATTCCTTATTTAATTTCTAGGATGCATTCACGCAGCTGAACACATTGGCCTTTTAAAAACCTTCTCGTTTCTTGATATTTAGTTAACAGCTCTCTAGTGTTCTCTTCCAATCTCTGGACTGTTCACTTTATTTATTTTTTTATCTGTGATTGTGATGGAGTTATATTATTTTATACATATATATGTATATATAAGGTGTGCCACATACATTTTATCAGCTTGCAATAATTAGGCATGGTAGATACTGAGTTTCTATTCTCAAAAGAAGATATACAAATGGCCAACAAACGTACAAAAAATGCTCAACATTTTTTGAAAATATACAACACTTGTATATCTTCTTTTGAGAATTATTTTGAGAATTTTTTTATTTTAATAGGTGTTGGGGGAACAGGTGATGTTTGGTTACATGAATAAGTTCTTAAGTGGTTATTTCTGAAACTTTGGTGCACCCATCACTGGAGCAGTGCACATTGTACCTAATGTGTCATCTTTTATCCCTCGCCCCCATCCCAACCTTTCTCAAGAGTTCCCTAAGTTTATTGTGTCATTATTATGCCTTTGGATCCACATAGCTTAACTGCCACTTATGAGTGAGAACATATGATGTTTAGTTTTTCATTCCTGAGTTACTTCACTTAGAATAGTGGTCTCCAATTCCATCCAAGTTTCTGTGAAAGCCATTATTTTGTTCCTCTGTATGACTGAGTAGCATTCTATTATATATATGTTTTTTATATCACATTTATTTTCCATCACTGATTAATTGGCATTTGGGCAGTTTCCTTGTTTTTGCAATTGCAACTGCTAGTTGTGCTGCTACAAACATGGTTGTGCAAGTATCTTTTTTGTATAATAACTTCTTTTTCACTGGGTAGATACCCAGTAGTGGCATTGCTAGATCAAATGGTAGTTCTACTTTTAGGTTTTAAAGAATCTCCACACTTTTTTTTCCTAGTGGTTGTACTAGATTACATTTCCACCAGCAGTGTAAAAGAGTTCTCTTTTCATCACATCCACACCAACATCTATTTTTTTTTATTTTTTGATCATGGCCATTCTTGGAGGAGTGAGGTGGTATCACATTGTGGTTCTGATTTGCATTTCCCTTCTCATTAGTGATGTTCATCATTTTTACATATGTTTGTTGGCCACTCGTATATCTTCTTTTGAGAATTGTCTATTCATGTTTTTTTCTTTACACACATAAACTAGAAAGCCTAGAAGATTTGGATAAATTCCCAGAAATATGCAAACTTCCTAGATTAAACCTCAAAGAAATAGAAACTCTGAACAGACCAATAACAAGCAGTGAGATTTAAATGGTAATAAAAGAATTGCAACAAAAATAGTCCAGGACCACACGTATTCACAGCTGAAATTCTATCAGACATTCAAAGAAGAATTTGTACAAATCTTGTTGACAATATTTCATAAGATAAAGAGGGAATCCTCCCTATGAAGCCAATATTACCCTAATACCAAAACCAGGGAAGGACATAACAATAAAACTACAGATCAATATCTCTGATGAATATGATGCAAATTTTTTAACAAAATATTAGCTAACCAAATCCAACAACATATGAAAAAAAAATCCACCATGATCAAGTTGATTTCATACCAGGGATACAGGAATGATTCAACATATGCAAGTTAATAAATGTGATACACCACATAAACAGAATTAAAATAAAAAATTACATGATCATCTCAATAGAAAAATCATTTGACAAAATTCGGCATTCCTTTGTGATTAAAACTCTCAGTAAAATCAGCATAGCAGGGACATACCTTAATATAATAACAGTCATCTATGACAAAGCCACAGCCAACATAAAACAGAACAAGGAAAATTGAAAGCATTCCCCCTAAGAACTAGACAAGGATGCCCACTCTCACCACTTCTATTCAATATAGTACTAGAAGTCCTAGCCATGAGCAATCAGACAAAAGAAAGAACATCAAAATCAGCAAAAAGGAAGTCATACTCTTGGTGTTTGCTGATGATATAATTGTATACCTAGAAAACCCTAACAAGTCCTCCAAAAAGCTCCCAGAACTGATAAATGAATTCAGCAAAGTTTCAGGATACATTTTTTTTTTTTTTTTTTTTGAGACAGAGTCTCGCTCTGTCTCCCAGGCTAGAGTACAGTGGCGCCATCTCAGCTCATTGTAAGTTCCGCCTCCCGGATTCACGCCATTCTCCCGCCTCAGCCTCCCCAGTAGCTGGGACTATAGGCGCCCACAACCACGCCAGGCTAATTTTGTTTTTGTATTTTTAATAGAGATGGGGTTTCACCATGTTAGCTAGGACGGTCTGGATCTCCTGATCTTGTAATCCGCCCACCTCGGCCTCCCAAGTGCTTGGATTACAGGAATGAGCCACCTCGCCTGGCCTCAGGATACAAAATTAATGTACACAAATAAGTAGCTCTGCCATACACCAACAGTGACCAAGCTGAGAATCAAATCAAGAACTCAACCCCTTTTACAATAGCTGCAAAAATAAAATATAAAATAAAATAAACTAAACTAAACTAAAATAAAATAAAATACTTAGAAATATTCCTAACCAAGAAGGTGAAAGACCTCTATGAGGAAAACTACAGAACACTACCAAAAGAAATCATAGATGAAACAAATAAATGGAAGCCTATCCTATGGTCATGGATGGGTAGAATCAATATTGTGAAAATGACCATACTGCTGAAAGCAATCTACAAATTCAATGCAATTCCCATCAAAATAGCACTATCATTCTGGACTGTTCACTTCAGTCTCTTGTGCAGTATCTTCATATCTTCATGTTTTACTATTACCTGTTGCTCCTTCCAGAGATTTAACTGGGGACTTTTTCTTTCTCACTTGATACACTTTTGCTGGGTAACTTTATTAGGCAGGATTCTTGATTGCAAGCAACAGAAAACCATTTTTTTTGTTGTTTTCATAAGTAAACAATGACGATATTGGACTCAAACGATAAATAAGAGGCTAGAAAAGAAGACGAAAGCCTAGCAGTCAGAGACACCTCTTAGAAATTTTCAAAGCAGTATGTTAATTTTTGTTTGTTTGTTGCTTTTTGTTTGCTTGTTAACAGGGTCTCATTCTGTCACTCAGGCTGGAATGAAATGGTACAATCACGACTCACTGCAGCCTTGAACTTCTGAGCTCAAAGTATCCTCCTGCCTCAGCATCCCAAAGTGCTGAGATTACAGGCATAAGCCACCATGCCCAGCCTCAGAATGTTACTTTTAAGAATATGTCCAAAGTTTTAAAATCATTCAAGGGGCTTCTCTTTGCTCTCTTCTGCCCAGCTACTCACTTGCTACAAGGTTGGTACAAAGGTAATTGCTTTCAATGCTAAAAACCACAATCATGTTTGCATCAACCTAATAACTCTCCCAACCCCACTCCTTCCCCAGTTATTTGCTCCAGCCATATTAGACTTCTTTCAGCTCTTCTGTGATGACACAGTCATCGATCTTAGGCACGTGCTTTTTACACAACTCATGAATACACTTCATGAGATCAGATCCTTTTGTTTTATTTTTTTTTCCTTCTTTTCCCTGTGGAAAGCAATCCTGGACACTGCGTTTCCTCTGTGCTCCACATATCTAGGTGGATGTCTCTACACTGTGCTCTCACAGAAGCCTAAATTGCTACACATTAGAATATCTGATAGGCTTACTAACAATCTAATTGTTTATTTCCTCCTCTAGACTCTTGAAGGCTAAACCATAACAATTGTTCGTACAGTTATATCCCTATCGCATAATATTACAGTAGATGTTAAACATTTGTTGAATAAATGCATACACTGGGGAGTATATCTTAATCAATGAAATTATAAACTCTTACTTTTGGAACAGATACATTTATATTGTTAATTATGTAGCTAACTCATCTCATTCTGAATTGTTTCAAAAGTAACCTTCAGATTTTAATATGATGACTCAATTGGTTTGCTTACTTAGAGCCAGAGAATATAGTAATACATTGAGGAGCATTCTGTTTTACTCAATATTTCTATTATGTAGGTCTACTAAATTGGCTTTTTTTTTAGGCAGGGAGGTTTATGAAAAGCCAGTCAGGCACACATTTTTCTCTGTAATAATAATAATAGTAATAACAACAACAACAATTGCAAGGGCAAAATCTTTCTGAATACTATGTGTCAAAAATAATTCTAAATCACTTTCAATTACTTAAATCATATAATCCTCAAATACTTCTATGACACAGGAGCTAAATTATCCCCATTCAACAGTTAAAGAAGCTGAGGTAAAGAAAAGATAAATATTGTGACCTACCAAGTTCACATAGCTAGTGTCAGAGTTGAAATTTGAATAGACACAGTCTGGTTCCACAGTTCGTGGCCATAACCCACTTATGATAAGGAAATCAAGATTAAAGTATCAGCTTTTTTATTAATAACACTAGATCTGACGTTGCATCTTCACCTGAAGCAAAAATTGGTGACCTATAGCAGAACTGAGGCTGACTCCCCCAGTAAAACTCAGAAAGAATATCCAAATAATCACAGACCCCTGCAGAGTTTCTCTTTTTTGTCATAAACTTTGTGGAAAAGCCCAAACTACTCATTGGGTTTATAGGAAACAAGGAAGGAATCATTAACCACTTCAGGTAAAGGAAAAATACCTCAGTGATGATTGGTACTGTCCATGTCTTACTGTGAGATACCTGGACCAGGTTGACAATTATTAAATGTAGAATAGCATTTTATAACCTCTAAAGAGTTAATTTTTGCTGCTAAGGTGTAGCATTGTTGTCACTTATGAAAATAACAAAGTAATTAACCCTTTATATTCTAGGGAATCACAAACGAACATGGCTGCTTTCAGGTAAATTGCTGCTTATGGAATAATAACCACCCACTAGTGTTTCTCTAATCTAACTGTGCAGTGGAATCACAATAAAGACTTGAAAAGAAATTCAGATGCCCAGAGACTCCCACAGGGCCACTGGATCAGAATCTTGATTTAAAGAGCTGTGTCTTTACTTGATGCTCAAGTAAAGCCAGGATTGATAATGATGGTCGTAAACAGCTAAGACTGTTAACATGTCTAGAAAAATAAGTTAGAACAAACATGATAGTTGGTAAAAGTGTGTCTTATTACTAACAGAAGAAAAAGATTAAAGTTTTTAAAAGTTGTGTAGTCTGTATACCAGAAAATAGTTTTAATAAAATAAAGAAGGCTTGGCATGTATGTTTGAATAATGAGCCTGGGTTAAACTAGAATCAGACTAAGAACAAGGAATGAGTCAGTGAAGTTAGCATATATACATGATTGACTTACATAAAGATTAGAATCTCACATACAGGTTTGATAAAGTTAGAACTGAGTGCTTGGAAATGTAAATTCAACAACAGGCCCCCATGAGAAACGTTATCTTGTCTACATTTGCATTCAAAAAATGGAGGGAAAGCATTTTTTTTTTAAATTGATTTCTATTCCTCTTTTCCTGTTGAATGCCCTGATCAGATGTTGTAATCCCTTCTGATTTTGAACAGGCTATCATAATAATTTCCTTCAAATACAAAAACAAAATGGCATTATAAATATAATTGTAAATAAATACATTTGCTTTTCATTAATTTTCCTTAATACACTTACTTTTTATTTAATTAACTTGCATTTTTACCTTTTGCACCCTCTTGGAGAAAATTTCTATCATTCAATTAAAAAAGTATTCCTTATATAATCTTCCTTTGCTTCATATTTCTTTAAAAACTTTTTTTTTCTAAAAGGCAATTAATTTTGATGTTATATACTAATGCTGTGGCTTTCCTACTTCCACTCTTCAGCGAGTGGGAGGAAGTGGCGCCCAGTGGCTTCTTTACTTCCATAGTTTGGTGAGTGGGAGGAAGTGTTACAGCTCTTTTACTCCTGCTGGTTGCAGCTCCAGGAGCTGAAGCACTACAGTTCCTGTACTCCTGCAGTTCAATGAGTTCTGGGTTCTTGTCCCACAACCAAGAAGAATAAGGCACGTGGACACCAGAGAGTGAGTAAAGGCAGAGTAGGATTTCTTAAGCAACAGAAAAAGCTCTCAGCAGAGAAGGAGCACAAAAGAGAGTTGCCTGCTGCGCTGCTAAGTTTCGGGGTTTTATGGACTGGAAATTAGGTGGAATGTGCTGACCAGTCTGTGGGTTGTTTTGGAAAAAGCACCATTCAGAAAAAGACACGAGAGTGTAAAGAGCCAATTAGAGGCAGAAGTGAAGGCTTGACCCGCAATCAGTTGGGAGTTGGAGTGATGTTTCAGTCTATGCAAATAAAGATTCAGCCTATGGCCAATCACAGAAAGATAAGTATATATAAAATAGGTGAAAGGTAAGCACCAACAGAGAGGAAGCACATGAAATGGGACAAAGGTGTGCTGAAGGGAGAGAAAGCTACCCAAAAAAGAGTGGAATTTGTCCATCTGGGCTCACAGAGAGGGCATTTCCTTTCAGAGACACGAGCTTTTTCTTCTCCGGGGCCTGCACCTTGGTTTTCAGGCTGTTCTTGGTTTGAGGGAGTTCTACCAAGGGCCCACCCTAACTGCCTGCCTCACCAGTTCCTTCCTTCCTCCTCTCTCACTAAGTTTTTATGTCCAGCATCAAGACTCTTTGCCATATTGATATTATTTCTCTTGACTTGAAGCTAGTATTCTTCTAGTCTTCATTACCTTTACATGCTTCTATCAACTAGTGTTTTAATTATCCTGTATTTCTGTTAATACATGTGTTTTTCCATTTGTGAAGAACAAGCTTATACTTACAATTCTAACTGAAACATAACTGAAATGCAAAGTTTGAGTATAAAAGTATATGCAGTGAGGATAAACTTATGCAATATTTATCTTTGCATCTCTAATGCTTAGCTTAGATCATGTAGAGGTGCTCAATAAGTATCTACTATGTGGAGATATACCAGTACATAAGATATTTGTGTTTTTCTAAGTTTTCCAAAGGCACAGAGGTCATTACTAAAGAAAATAGTACAATCAAAAGAAAAGAAAAAAATTTCTCATTCTTTCCTTTTCCTTTCTGTACCAAGGATCACCCAGATTCTGATGCTTTTTCATACTGTGAAATCACAGAAAGGTGTAGGATCACTTCTTGTTATTTATGTCAGTGAGTATCAGTTTATTTATTTGTAAACAGATGATTGAAAGACATATACTCCCTCAAAAGATACTGATTTTTGTGATACTGAAAGAGATAAGGTTCACAATACAGTTGTTTTTATTTTAAAATTGCTTTAAACATGTGTATCAGTAATCAATATTACTCCAAAAAATGAGAAACACTGTGGTGTTAATTGGTCTTTTAAAAAAATCAGAATAAATCTTATCCCAATCTAGTGAAAACTTTACAAACCTTATAAAATTGGAAGATACTCTTTCCACTGAAAAGATAAAGTATGGGGAAACTGAACCCACAACGCTAAGAGCAACAAGCAATTAATTGCCTTAAACATCTTAAATACTAGAACTAAAATAATATTTGGATTTTATAAAATGACAAAAGTAATAAAAATCATTTTAAAATGCTTTCATTTTTAAGTCATTTCTATATTCGAGGCACTTACCTCCCTGGCTTAACAGTAAAATATTCAATCTGCACAGATGTGAAGCCCACATATATCCAATTGTCTCCTTCCTTTTTCGAGAGAAACTTTCTAACAAACCTGCATTAACATTTCTGCATTTCTCTTTCTAACATACATGCATACCCTACAATCTCCACAAACATCCCCACAATCCTCAAACACCCACCTTTTCACTGCCCTTAGGATGGTATTCTAAAAATGTTTAAGCTTTCTGAAAGAAAAGCCAGGGAGATAAGTGCCTAGAATATAGAAAGGATTTAAAAACGAAAGCTTTTAAAAATCATTGTTATTATAATTTATCATTTTATCAAATCCAAATATTATTTTAGTTCTAGCATTTAAAATATTCAAGGCAATTAATTGCTTACTAATATTAATGTTGTGTTTTTTTCCCATACTTTACATAACTTTTCAGTGGAGAGATTATCTTTCGATTTTATGAGTTTTTTTTTTTTTTTTTGAGATTACAAGCAAACCAATTAACTCGAAAGAAATGGAAATAAGTAGAATTAGCTTAGCTTAGATAAGTGTAAGCAAAACAAGTTAGAAACTTTCAGTAAAATTTAACTCCTTTCTGCTTGGTTTTAATTTCCATACTCTTAAATACTTGCTACTTAATGTAATTATTTAAGAAAAATCAAAGAAGATAATACTTCTGTGCTCTTGTAAACTATAAAAGATGATTTAATGTATATTCATAAATATCTTTTTACTTTTGAGAAAGCTATTCAAGTTTGTGCTTACCAAACCAAAAAACTGAACTTTTAACATGATCGTATTACTTTGTGTGATGAACCAAGTGGGTGCTTGCAAGCCTACAACAGACCAGAGCACTGAAACATTATAATTCATACTGGATAGCTCTGGTGATCTTGTTTTTTAAAAAGTTTTAAACGTCTATCTTCTGTGAAAACAAAACTAGGATCTGCCTAAATTGAGTTCCTAAAGGCAATTATTGTTTATATTTTATTTTTGGATTGAATTGTTCATTGCGGGAATTTAAAAAAAAAGACTGCTTAGTGTTTATAATTCTTTGAGTCTCTTTGCCTGTTGATTATGGGCAACAACAGAAAACTATCGATAACTAGGACAAGGTTAGCTAAAGACAGGGATTTCAATGCATGAATTATAAATGAAATAATTTTTAAAAACTGCTTTAAATATGTCTCTGAGCAAATGTTCATATACAGTGCACACATACAGATACACATCCAATGTTTCAAAGGTGTTCATTTCTGCCCCACATAATTTTAACTATCCCATTTAATATAACCATATTATTGATCTAAACATCTTTATAATTTTCACATTCTTGTCATTTGGAAATTTTAAAGCAGATTTAAATATTTTATTGTACATACATTTGAAGTAGGTGCACCCTGATTCAAATGCTGATTTAATGTTTCGTGGGATGGAAATTTTACCAAAGAGATCTATTTTCTTCTTCAGGCACAGAGAAACAGTTTTCAGATATTTGTAAGCATCCACAGAGCTCACTATATGCACAGTAATGTGATCGTTTTAGAAGTTCAGTTATGGACTGTGTGAAAGCCAGAACCATTCACTCAGCAGGCACAATCTTATGCAGAACTGGCACAGTCTGATACTCATCGGCAAGCTCTGTGTCTAACTCCCTGTTCCAGCAGCCCTTCTGTTACTCTACATTTAAAGAGAATATCAAATAATGTCCATATGCATATTTAAATATTTAAGACGCTATTTTGCTAGTAAAATTCTTCTTATGATATTACACTTAGGTTTTCTAGCAATCAAAATAGTATTATTAAAGCAAGTACTGTTTTATCTCTTGAAGGAAGAAAATAATTATAAAATTTTTGGTTTCGGTTGCTGGAATGTGATATGTATTAACTTGGGCCAGTTGGTTGATTTTAAGATATTATAATGTTGATATATTCATATAGACTTAACAAAAGAGAACGTTATTTCTACTCAAAATATTAGCCATATAAAAATAAAAATATAGTAAGTTAAAAGAGACAGAAAATATAAGGTAAATATAGCTTTGTAACAGTAGTACGCATACATATAAAATTTTAAAATAAAAGTAAATATTTTATGATATTTCACATTTCAGGGATATAACGTGAATGTCTGTAAGTGTTCAAGTTATTTGGGCAAAGACACTTATAGAATAAATAGCTATTAGTAGAAATAAAAGTGAAATCTGAATTAGCTATTTCAGAATGCTATGTTGGAAAATAATTATATATCTATAGTAATGTTCATGGATTTAATATATTTTAGGTTCATTTTACATATATTCTAATGTAGTTTCATTAACAATGTCATCATTTTTAGGACACTAGATCACACCAAAACAATGATTGTATTTTATATTCTTATGAAATACTCTAGCTACTGAAAAGTCAATTACATAGATTTTACAAAGAATTCTGGTTGCTTTAACTTTCCTACACTAGCTATTGTTATATATTTTAAAAATCCTTTACATTTGTTAGTCATTTCATTATTTTAGTAGAATAACCAATAGGCCCAATATGCTTTAATAATGTAAAAATCAAGAAATGTACATAAATTTGTTAATATGAACTTTTTCATTACTTCTGCTAAGATAGAAATTCCCATGTAAATGAAAGTATAAATTGTTCACATTTTTAGGAAACTAAAAATACAGTCTCTACTCAACAATATCACTTCCAGAAATCAAGTTATTAATGTATTCTTAAAAGTACAACTGGGCCAGGCCCAGTGGCTCATGCCTGTAATCCCAGCACTTTGGGAGTCTGAGGTAGGCAGATTGCCTGAGGTCAGGAGTTCGAGACCAGTCTGGGCAACATGGTGAAACCCTACCTCTACTAAAAATACAAAAATTTGTCAGGTGTCTTGGTGGGTGCCTGTAATCCCAGCTACCTGGGAGGCTGAGGCAGGAGAATCTCTTGAACTTGGGAAGTGGAGGTTGCAGTGGGCTGAGATTGTGCCACTACACTCCAGCCTGGGTGACAGAGCAAGACTCTGTCTCAAAAAAAATAAAAAATAATAATAATAAAAAGTACACTTATGCATGTAAGAAGATATTCATTAAAGTATAGTTTATATGGCAAGTAGGGGTGGAGATTGTATTCGTCCATTCTGCGTTGCTATGAAAGAATACCTGAGGGCAGGTAATCTATAATAAAAGAGGTTTATTTTGGCTTGCGGTTCCACAGACTGTACAAGCACGGCACCAGTATCTGCTTCTGGTGAGTCCTCAAAAGCTTACCATGATAGTGGAAGGCAAAGGGAGAGATGGTGTGTCACATGGTGAGAGGGGGCAAGAGAGAGAGGAGGAGGTGCCAGACTTTTTGAAATGAACAAATCTTACTTGAACAAACAGAGCAAGAACTCATTACCACGGGGAGTGCACCAAGCCATTCATGAGGGATCTGCCTTCATGACACAGACACCTCCCACCAAACACTGGGGATCACATTTCAACATGAGATTTGGAGAGGACAAAATACCCAAACTATATCAGGGACTAAGACCAACAAAGTATTAATTAATAGAAGACGAATTTTTTAATTTTGTTACATTCATACAGCTAATTACTCTGGAAATGTTAAAATTAATGAAGTAGTATAAATCCAAGGCAGACATGGAAACTACATTATGAAAATAATGAAGTAAATAAGACAATTTTTCATAAAGATAAGCAACAAAATGTTTTTGAAACACAAAAAGAGAAATATAAATGAGTTTAAAAAGCTGTGGGATGACATTCATTTTGTTCTATAGTTTAACGAATTGACTGACTACTCTCACCTTGTACAGGCATTATTTTTACAGCTATTTATGTTTAATCTCAAAGTGATTATTGTATTGGGATTATAGATCATTTTAATATTCTCCATTATATTTTTATTTATTTTGAAAATGAACAATTATTATTAAAAATAAAATAAGATGCTACTAAAGAGAACAGATTATTTTATTACAATAAAAAATCACTCAAGTAGAATGCTTTTTATGGAATCTTTAATTTAGTTCTAGAAGTTTGAAAACTTGAATCTCCTAAGTCTTCATCTATTTAATATTCATGAACCTTCAGGAAAAGAAAGATTTACTTGCTTAACATTTTAGCAATATTTTGCCTGGGGAAAAAATGAAATGATTATAAATATTGAAACAGTCACTATCCTGTGGAAGTATCTGATTTTACAGATTAGAACAATAAAAATAACCATTTCCACACAAAGTGTTAATTATCATTTCCATTCATGAATTTCATCATCTGTACAAGCCTTACATAATTCCGAATTCAGATTTTGCTTCACTAATTAAAGGTACTTTTTAAGATTCAAAGAAAATAATTGAAGCCATCTTTTTTGCAATTGATGACACATTAACATAATTCTGTGAAATTTAACTTTTTGTACAATTATATTTTTACTGCTTTTAGTAATTTCTAAAGATACCTGCTTAATAACATATTAATGTTTTCCTGTTTAAATTTTGGATTAGTAACAACTAATAAATTTTTTGTTTCAGTAAATCTATCCCTTGGGAAAATTGCATTAGCTATAAATATTTATCCAAATTTTCAACAGTTAAGTCTCATATTTATAACAAACATTATCCATTATTATATAGAACTGTTTAAAGTCTGGGATTTCACCATATTTGCTAAGCTAGAAAACCAGTCTGTTAGCGTCTGTGGATGCTGACAGAAGACACGATTCTTGGATTGAAGACAAATAACTTTACTACTTATTGCAAAAGTCATGGCAAGAGTTTCCTGTTCATGCCATTTCTTCATGTTCCCCCATCCCAAAGGGGCAACCCAGGTGGCTGAGATGGATGACTGCATACACAGTAGGTTACACTAGATGATGGAAGTGCTGTGAGCTGAGGTAATCTATTGCTTTTATTGTAATCCTGCTATTCATCTGGTGGGATGTATTAAATTGAGATTACACATGCAAAGGCAATCCTCAGAAATGGCCCATATAAAGAATAGTGAGACATTGCATTCTCAGGTTACTAGTAAGAACACACAGAGTCTTTGGAAGATTGTCTCTTACTCTGTTGTTAACAGTTAAGTTTCACTTGTTAGGGGTTTTTTTGATTATATGACCCACAGGATATTTATAAGTGTCTACCACAAAGCATAATTGATATGTGATGGATTTCTATTTGGGTGGGATCTTCTGAAAACCCTGCTTTAATGTATTATAACAAATGTAATAAGATGTATAAAAAGGCAGTAATAGAGAACTTATTATAATTACAAAAATAGTGCAAATTCATTGGGGACTGATTAAAAATATGTCACAATAGGGAATTATAAACTGGAAAGAGTATTGAAAGTAGCACAATTAACCTAGGGTAAACAACTGAAAGTAGTAGTAAGCTATTTAAAATACCAACAGTAACCAAAGCCAAGAAAGGAATAATTATGTCTAGAGATGTTAGAAGTATTGCACACATCCGTTAGATCTGGAATTTGGAATAAATACACAAATTTAAAATAACAAGTTATAAGCCTTAAATAAAATCACTCTGGATTCAATTCAAGAAATTTTAAAAAGCCAAATGAAGAAATATTGGATGTCCAATAGTGAATTGGTAACTTATTTGTCCACAAATAATGAAGTAGGAAATTCAGACAAAAGTCACATCATCTAGGGCCATGGTATAAAGCTTGGCTTTTATTTTAAATGTAATAGAAAGCCACTAAAATTTTGAATAAGTTTTAGACATGGTTTGATTTATAATTTGCAAAAATTACTCTGTCAGCCTTTGAGTATTGACTATCTGGGAAGAAAACAATGGAAACAAGGAAACTAGTAAGAAAACAAGAGAGTAGAATGGAAGTTGGGTGGTAAGTGAGGAATGGAGAGATGTAGGTCAAAGGGTACAAAGCTGCAGATATTTAGAATGAATAAATCTAGAGACCTACTGTAGGGCATGAAGACTATACTTAATAATATTTTAATATATATTGGAAATTTACTAACAGAGTAGATTTTAGGTGCTCTTACAACATGCACACAAAAATGCTAATGGTGTGGGATGACAAATATGTTAATTTTGGTGACTGTAACAATCATTTCACTATATGTATATATATCAAAACATCATGTTGTACACATTAAATAGATTAAAGAAAAAGAGGAAAGAAAGAAAGAGAGAAGGGAAGGGAAGAAGGAAGGAAGAAGGCAAGGGAAGGGAAGGGGAGAGGAGGGGAGGGGAGGGGGGAAAGAGGGAAGAGGAGAGAAGGGAAGGGGAGGGGAGGGGAGAAAGAAAGGAAGAAAAAGTTCATTTAGGAGATTAAAATTTTAGAAAAATTGTTCACTATTTCCTGATATTATAACAGGGTGATTTCTAAGTATGTAAAAAATTAAGTATCAAAAATAGTTAGTTCGTTCTTTTTCATTCTTTTTTCTCTAATCTTGTCTTCATGCCTTATTTCAGCAAGGAGGTCTTCAATATTGGATATCCTGACTCCCCCTTGATTGATTCAGCTATTGATACTTACATATGCTTTACAAAGTTCTCGTGCTGTGTTTTTTAGCTCCATCCAGTCATTTATGTTTCTTTCTAAACTGATTATTCTAATTAGCAGTTCCTATAACCTTTTATCAAGGTTCTTAGCTTCGTTGCATTGGGTTAGAACATGCTCTTTTAGATCAAAGGAGTTTGTTATTACCCACCTTCTGTTGCCTACTTCTGTCAATTCCTCAATCTCATTCTCCATCCAGTTTTGCACCCTTGCTGGAGAGATGTCATGATCATTTGGGGAAGAGGCATTCTGGCTTTTGGAATTTTCAGTGTTTTTACACTCATCATCGTGTATTTATCTACCTTTGATCTTTGAGGCTGATGACCTTTGGATGGGGTTTTTGTGTGGGGGTCTTTTTTGTTGATGTTGTTTTTGTTGCTTTCTGTTCGTCAGTTTTTCTTTTAACAGTCAGACCCCTCTTCTTCATGTCTGCTGCAGTTTGTTGGAGGTCCACTCCAGACCCTCTTTGCTTGGGTATCACCAGTGGTGGCTGCAGAACAGCAAAGATTGTTGCCTGCTCCTTCCTCTAGAAGCTTCATCCCAGAGGGGCACCGGCATTATGCCCGCCGGAGCTCTCCTGTTTGAGGTGTCTGTCAACCCCTGTTGAGAGGTCTCTCCCAGTTAGGAGGCACAGGGGTCAAGCACCCACTTGAGAAGGCAGCTTGTCCCTTTGCAGAGCTGGTGTGTGATGCTGGGAGAATCGCCCTCGTCAGAATCAGCTGCTCTCTTCAGAGCTGGAAGGCAGGAAACTCTAAAATCTTGATTTAAAAAGTTAAAGTTTAAGAACTATTGTTTTTCAACTATTTCATTTTAATTAGAGTCAATTTGGATTCACAGATACAAAATGATATAGAATGAATATCAATGATATTTCTATGGAAATAATATAACAAATGGAACAATGAATATTCCAAGACTAAATTTTACTTCTGATGCTAGCTTGAACTCTTCTTCATCTAGACTGTCTTCTACTGTACTTCCCTGATTGTTAAATACAAAATATGGCCTATCATTCAGGTTTCAAGCTTGAAGCCTGGTGGTCATCCTGACTCACCTCTCTTAATCATCCCAAACAGGTAATGAATCAAAATTTCTATTTATTTTACCTCTTCAATATCTCATAAATTAACATTTTTATTTGTTATTTTCACAATATACTGTGCTGTTGCTAGTGCTTTTCCTCTCTCAAACAAAGGCAAGGAATAACAAATTAATTTCTTCTAGTCTAGCTACTTCAGAATCTCTGCAAGATGATTTTTCCCCCTTCAGGGTATTACAATGTAAGCTTCCAGGTACAGTAAATATGTGTGTGTGTGTGTGTGTGTGTGTGTGTGTGTGTGTGTGTGTGTGTGTGTTTATTACATATAGTAGAAATCATTATAATTTTGTAAGAAACATTGGTTTGAGTTCTTTAAAAATGGTATTTTAAATTTAAATGTAAAATGGTCACATTTTTGAACAAGTTATATTATGCAATTTTGATTAATTTCCAAATGAGCTATCTATATTTTTGTAGAAGTAATTTTTGGAGAGTTATTTAATATTAGGTATAACAGGTGATATATTTATTAGTTTTACAAATGAACAGGAATGGTGGCAAAAGGACATTATTGGTAACTAATATCCATTCCCAATAGCTTTCTGTAGAATCTTTTTTCTTCAAGTTAAAGTTTCTTTATTTATAAAATACAGACAATACCATTTAGCTTACAAGTTTTTTGTATAGATTAAATATTAAAATATATGAACCATAGGACACGCTCTGTAACTGGCAAATACTTGTACATGACTGACACCTCCAGCTGCCACCCTTTGGTTCTTATATAGAAACTTGTAACTATATAATACAATTATTTATGTACATTGAAAACACTAAGCAGACTTTCTATGTATTTTGGATTTGACAAGATGAGGAAGAATTTCAAATCTGATTGCTACATTTCTTTTTTTTTTATCCTCTTAACCTTTATTTTATTTTTTTATTTTTATTTTTATTATTATACTTTAGGCTTTAGGGTACATGTGCACAATGTGCAGGTTTGTTACATATGTATCCATGTGCCATGTTGATTTCCTGCACCCATTAACTCGTCATTTAGCATTAGGTATATCTCCTAATGCTGTCCCTCCCCCCTCCCCCAACCCCACAACAGTCCCCAGAGTGTGATGTTCCCTTTCCTGTGTCCATGAGTTCTCATTGTTCAATTCCCCCCTATGAGTGAGAACATGCGGTGTTTGGTTTATTGTCCTTGCGATAGTTTACTGAGAGTGATGTTTTCCAATTTCATCCATGTCCCTACAAAGGACATGAACTCATCATTTTTTATGGCTGCATAGTATTCCATGGTGTATATGTGCCACATTTTCTTAATCCAGTCTATCATTGTTGGACATTTGGGTTGGTTCCAACTCTTTGCTATTGTGAATAGTGCCGCAATAAACATACGTGTGCATGTGTCTTTATAGCAGCATGATTTATAGTCCTTTGGGTATATACCCAGTAATGGGATGGCTGGGTCAAATGGTATTTCTAGTTCTAGATCCCTGAGGAATCGCCACACTGACTTTCACAATGGTTGAACTAGTTTACAGTCCCACCAACAGTGTAAAAGTGTTCCTATTTCTCCACATCCTCTCCAGCACCTGTTGTTTCCTGATTTTTTAATGATGGCCATTCTAACTGGTGTGAGATGGTATCTCACTGTGGTTGTGATTTGCATTTCTCTGATGGCCAGTGATGATGAGCATTTCTTCATGTGTTTTTTGGCTGCATACATGTCTTCTTTTGAGAAGTGTCTGTTCATGTCCTTTGCCCACTTTTTGATGGGGTTGTTTGTTTTTCTC
Source organism: Symphalangus syndactylus (assembly GCF_028878055.3). Taxonomy (NCBI): domain Eukaryota; kingdom Metazoa; phylum Chordata; class Mammalia; order Primates; family Hylobatidae; genus Symphalangus; species Symphalangus syndactylus. The sequence goes on along the minus strand of NC_072426.2, from coordinate 105,867,034 downwards.
TTGTAAATTTGTTTGAGTTCATTGTGGATTCTGGATATTAGCCCTTTGTCAGATGAGTAGGTTGCAAAAATTTTCTCCCATTCTGTAGGTTGCCTGTTCACTCTGATGGTAGTTTCTTTTGCTGTGCAGAAGCTATTTAGTTTAAATAGATCCCATTTGTCAATTTTGGCTTTTGTTGCCATTGCTTTTGGTGTTTTAGACATGAAGTCCCCGTACCGGCCACATGCGGCTTTTTGTCTACGGCCATACCACCCTGAACGCGCCCGATCTCATCTGATTACTACATTTCTAATGTAAATTCGGTAGAAGTGGGAGATAAATAATTTCTTTAAAGTATTCCTTCACAATTTGGTTAAATAAGGATATCATTCAAAAAAGAAGTTGAAGAAATAATGCTAGCACCCTAAAAATTAACAAGGTTCCAAGATTGTCAAGCTGGGAAAAGAAATATTAAGTTGTGCTATTTTTAATTAAATAATTTTCATATATAAAATATGTTAAAATACTAAATCATTGAATGTTAAAATCATTGAAAGTCCTTGAGATTGAATGTATACAATATAAAAGGAACACTTTTTCAATTATTTCTTGATTATTTTCAATAAATTAGTAAATTAATTTAAAGAAGCTTTCTATGAATAAATATAGGATAGACATAAAATGTGAACATGATTTACGTTTTTTAGAGAAGTTTTAGGTAAGTTGGAAAGATTTATCTAAAATACATACTATAGTTTTACATCCAAATCCCCTTTTATAAATCAGAAGTTGCTGTACAGCAGTTTCTTTCCATGTAATGCTCCAAATCTCAGGGTGTAGAGTTCACTTTTCTCATTTATAGGTGTGAATATAACTTCTATAAATGGCTTGAACAACTGTAGAATCATGACATAGCTGTCTGAATTCTACTTACGGTGGTAAGTAGTTGTCTTTCTGAATCAGCTCTTAATACTGGCTGTAGTGACCTCAAGTTTGTATTGATTTGGCCACCATTAGATGAAGAAAACTTTTATTATCTGCTGTCTCATCTATTACTATGAGTTTTCAAAATATTTTCTGAAATATCTGTGACAAATAATTTCATTTTCTTAAGAATCATTTAACTTGACAGAAAGAATTTTAGAACACAGTAAGGCAAGTAATGGATTCTTAGTTTGTAACTGCATTAAATAAAGCCAAACATTTATCCAGGTTAACATCCTCTTATAGAGCAATAATTAGTGTATTAACTATATTGAAAAATGTGTTTTTTATAAAATATGTTTAGCAAGGAGAAATATATTTAATTCTGAAAAAATAATGTCCATTGATATTATTCTAGCTTTATCTCAATGTGCTATAAAATAATTGGTTACTATTATTATTTTAATTTACATTCACTGCAATATTCACTTTTCTGATGTACCATTATTTATGTTTTGTAAGTGAATAGATTCCTATAACCACAACCACAGGCAGTATACAAACAATTCAAGTGCCCTAAATAATTTCTCATGCTGTTCCTACGTTTTTGCCTTTTTCAGTATGTCAGCCATAGAGGGGTATACTCTATGTAGAACTATGCAGTACGCCATGGGTTGAGTCTGCTTCTTTCACTTGGAATAATGCATTTGAGAATTCTTCATGTCGTAACTAAGTAATATTCCATTGAGTGATGTAACACAGTTTGTATATCCATTTACCCATTAAAAAGCAGGTAGATTGTTTCTAAATTCTGGCAATCATGAATAGCCACTATAAACATTTACGTCTAGATATTTTTAAATTTATGGATAATATAATTTATACATGAAACATCGGTTCAAACATGAGCCTATGAACATAAATTTCTAAGGAAAATTCCCCCAAGAAATGCAATTCCCAGGTGCTTCAATAAGTATTTTTTAAGTTTATAAGAAACTTTAATACTATTTTTTAGAGAAACTACATCATCTTGCATTTTCATCAACAATGTAAGAGTGTTTCTCTTGTTCTACATCCTTGCTAGTTTTTTATTTTGTCTTGTTTAGTTATTCTAATAGATTATAATGTGTATTTATTTCTCTAGTTACTAATGTTGATGAGCATTCTTTCATTTGTTGATTTTCTTCCCATTTATCATCTTAGGTGAAATGTCCATTCCCATCTTTTGCCTGTTTTAAAATTGGCGTTACTGGCCGGGCACAGTGGCTCATGCCTATAATCCCAGCACTTTGGGAGGCTGAGGAGGGCGGATCACCAGGTCAGGAGATCGAAACCATCCTGGCTAACATGGTGAAACCCCGTCTCTACTAAAAATACAAAAAATTAGCCAGGCGTGGTGGCGGGCGCCTGTAGTCCCAGCTACTCGGGAGGCTGAGACTGGGGAATGGCGTGAACCCAGGAGGCGGAGCTTGCATTGAGCTGAGATCGTGCCACTGCACTCCAGCCTGGGCAACAGAGCAAGACTCCATCTCAAAAAAATTAAAATAAAATAAAATAAAATAAAATAATAAAATTGGGGTTACTAGTTTTCTTACTTTTGCATTTTTATAATAACTCATATATTCTAGATGTAAGTCTTTTCTCTGAAACTTAATTTGTAATATTTTCCCCCAGTTTGTAACTTGTCTTTTTATCCTTTTACCAGTTCCCTTCACAAAGCAAGAACATTTTAACTTTGATGAATCACAATTTACAGGCTTGTCTGTTGTATATTGTTCTTTTGGTGTCTTATCTATGAATTCTTTGCCTTATCCAAGGTCACAAAGGTATTTTCTCCTGTATTTTCTTCTAAGGGTTTTGAAATTGAATGCTTTATGTTAAGGTCAATTATCTGTTTTGAGTTAATTGTTAAATTATTAGTTGTAGGTTCATTTTCTCCTGACTGTGGGTGTCTGGTTGTTACAGGCCCATTTGTGTTGACAAGACTATCCTTTCTCCATTGAATTACTATTGAATATTTATTGAAAATCAATTAAAGTATGTGTGTGGATCTATTTCTGGATCTTCTGCTCTTTTATTCCATAGTTTTACCTTTCATTGATACCATACTGCCTGGACTACTTTTGATTTATAGTATCTCTTAAAGTCTGAAAGAGTAAGTTCCCCAACTTTGTTATTTTTCAAAATTTTTTGACTATTTCTGTTGCTTTAACTTTCCATATAAGTTTTAGAATCAACTTGTCAGTATCTAAAAAGAATCTTGTTGGAGTTTTCATTGGGATTACATTTCATTGATCAATTCACTTGGCAAATGTTAACCTCTTAACTATGTCGAATCTTCCAAACTATGAACACAACACATCACATCATATATGTAGGTTTTCTTTGGTGTCTTTCATCAGCATTTTTTAGTTTTCAACATATACATTGTGCGCATGTTGTAAAAGATTTATACTTAAGCATTCAATTTTGGGAGGAGCTACTGTAGACAGTATTGTGTTTTAAAATTTCAGTTGTTGTTTATTCCTATTATATCAGAAATATCACTTTTGTAATTGTTTTATACTCTAAACTTGCTAAAGCCACTTACTATATCTAAGAGATTTTTTTCGTCAATCCTCTGGAATTTTCTACATATACAACTATGTCATTTGTGAATGGTGATAGTTTTATTTCTTTCTCACTAATCTGAATGTATTTTATTTCTTTCTCTTGCCTTGTTATAATTTCTAAAACTTCCAGTAGAATATAAAACAGGTGATGTGATTATTATGAATACACAAATATAAGCAAAAAAATAAAAAATAAAAATAAAGAAGCACAAGGAGCTGCTAAAAAATAGAAGTATTGAGAGAACAAAACCACTAAACAAAACCAACATCTCTCTTGTACGTAAACACATTCTCAAGAAACTGTTAGAAAATCAAATCCATCTCTCACACACTGTCTCTGTCTCTCCCACACACACACACATGCACACACACACACACACACACAAACATACATCAGGACCAAGTCGATTTTTCAAGAAATGCAAGGCTGTATCCACACTCAAAAATCCAGCAATAAAATTCACCTTATTAATAGACATAACAAAAAAACCGTAATCATATCAATAGATGCAGATTTATTGCTTAGTTTCCCACCCTAAGGGGAGAACACAGAATCATCTTCATTAAATATAATGTAAGCTCTATGCCTATTCTAGATATTCTGTATCAAACTGAGAAAAATATTTTGCTTCTTAGATTATTTCAACATTCATAGATACTGAATTTTTAAAAAGTTTGCTCACTTTAGATAGATAAACATATGGATATAATTATAGATAGATATTGCTGGATTCAATTTTCTAATACTTTACTGAAGATTTTTGTATCTATGCTCTGGAGAAATGTTGGACTGTAGTTTTATTTCCTCTTATTATCTTTTGTTTTGACATGAGTGTAATACTGGTCTCATAAAATGTGTGTTTCTTAAAGGAAGTTTTGTTCATCTTTTATTTTCTGTAAGAAATTATCAAGTTAGTACCATTTTTCCCTTAAATAATCAGTAGAAGTCACCAGTGGAACCATCTAAAACCAAAGGTTTTTTTGGAAGCTTTTAAACTGCAAATGTAATATTTCTAAATAGATACATGGCTGTTCAGGTTATATATTGTTCTGAGTGATTTTGGTAATTTGTCTTTAAGGAATGGCTCCAGTTCATCTGTTTTCAAATTTATTATATGAATCCAATTACAGTATTTTTTATCCTTTAATGTCTGTACTGTATTGGTGATACTGCCTGGTTTACTGATACCAACTCTTTTAATCCTGATGCTGATAATTTTTGTCTTCTTTTTTTTCAAACTTATTTGTGTAGAAAATGAATAAAATACATTCATTTATATCATGATTTTGACACAATGTTTCCTAAGAGTAAAAATATCTCTTCTGAGATTGTTTCAAAAATAAACAGCAACCAAATGAAATATGTCAATATTGAAATATGAAGTATGTGGGAACAATTTGCTAATTTATAAAAATTGTCAGTTTTATCAGTGATGTATAGAATTCTATTGTCCTCAAAATAACATTAAAGTGTCCTATGTTCTCACTGAAGGTAATAGTTCTATTATCACTTCTCTCTGTAATTTAAATATCTACTAAGTACTGTAATAGTTGTACATAAAAATTATTGTAGATTGTATTATATAGTAACTCTGGTTTCCAGCATAATTTTTAACAATTTTATTTCTTTGTATGTACATAGTAGTAGATTTTTCCAATTTTAATTTGCACTGTTTGAATTAACCTTTAACAATTAAATCAAGTGCTTTTAAAATTAGCTGAACTTAGTACACTTATTTAATATAATTTAATATATCAATTTAATACAAACATTAATATATTGAACTATTTTATTGACCTCTGTAGAAGTCTCCCAAAAATGTTTTTATTTTGGAGGAGGAACAATTTATATAGTTAGGTGAGTTTATGAAGCATTATGTTATATCCATTATAGCTATTCAGGTTGTTCAATGCAAAAAGTTCTCAGTTAAAAAGCACGGTATACTCCATAGCTATATAACAGCACATTATCTGGCATGGGCAGGTGAGAGATTCCAGGCCTCCTGGAGAGAGCAGCAGAGGAGCAACCCCCTCCTATATAAACCAACACCTTCTCACAAGACCCTGAGTACCCTTGAGAGTACACTTCTCCCTTGAGAGTAATGCTTCATGGAAGCATTCATTCAATGGAACAGACATATACATCTGTCTTGACCATGCTGCCGATGTACTGTCTGCTGTGGTCATTTTCTTTGCCAACCTGTCACATCAGACATCGTGTTTATTTCCCTTTGGCTAATATCAAACCAGATACCCTTTCTTCAACTTAAGATTGGGAAAGCTTGGATTGTTTCTGTTGCCAGAGGCATCAGTAACAGACCAGATACCTGATGTATGTGGGAGTAGACCAGAGCATGGCTGCACTCGTGTGAAGAGCCAGAACCTCTGGACTCACGGTGGTGAAATGCTCCTCCTGATTAAGACCAAGTTGTCAAGCTACCAGGGCACATCTTTCTGATTTGCATAAAGCTGCTATAGGGACTATCCCTTTTTTGGAGATGTATAGTGTGTATTTACAAGTAAAATAATTTAAAAACTCATAGCAGAGAAAAAAAGCATAAAATGTATTTGAACCCAATATATAACACAAGTCTAATGCCTGACATGATTACCTATTATTTTATTGAGAATTTATAATATGTATTAACAAAATAATCTAAAACTCGTCATATTGTTTAAGAAGATGAAATTTGATTTGATCTGATAGCCGATATAAACAAGCTAAATTAGTTTTGTTTGCTTAAGTTGTTGTCTCATGCAACATTCTTAACTGTCCTTTACGAATAGGAAAGTTGTCTGTTTTCCTTTTTCTTTTTATTCATAGCTCTAAGAATTGGACTTGGCACATTTTAGTTGCTAAATAAATAATTGCTAAATATAAATAAAATAAACTTTTAAAATATTTTATTCATCCTTTTTTGGTGTTTTTTAAAAAAAGAAAAAGAAAGAAAACATCTTTTATTTAAAACAAATTCTTAATATAAAAACTAGAGAAATTGAGTCATCACTGTGACTTGACTGTAAAAGTGAGACTGTTAAGAATTATAATGACCTCCCAAACATTGAGAACTTCAATATAACCTGTTAAATTCTCAGTCTGCGTGACTTTTCTTAGAGTTTTATTTTACTCTCTAACATTTCACAAATGTATCATATTGAAAAAAACAAAAACTAACATTTTCCCTCTTTAACTGCAACTAATTATATGGCTTGGACTTTAATTTGTTCACTCATAAATTAGATGATTTAGACTACATTGTACTTATGGTTCTTTACATTTGTAACTTATATAAGATTTGGTGCTTTTTACTTTGAAAATGAACTTCACTCAATAAATAAAATATGACAAAATCTTAATTAGTGCAATGACTGCTAAACAATGAGGTATTGATATTAAGGAAAGTAAGAAAATATAGTGGAAAGAAAATATTCTTTGGAATTAGCCAAATATGAAATTGAATCCCCTTTGACTTGCTATCCATGAGATCTTCAGATGGGTTCAATAAAATAATGAAGATTTAGATACTCTCTCTATAGAATAGAGACAATGAGACATAAACTGTGATGGTAATAACTTAATAAAATAAAACAATGTCTGGCTTTTTTACATTATATCTGTCTTCTTTTTAGTGTAATATATTTTGAATGACAGTAGATCCCAGTAACTATTTTAGTGTGACAGAAATTCATGCTTTTTCATCTATTTTGTTTGCTAGTGGTAGTTTTAATATTATTATTATTATTTTAATTGACAGATGAAATTGTAAGTATTTATCACGTACAACTTAGTGTTGAGATATGTATACCAAGCGGTAGTTTCTAAAAGGGCCCAGTTTCAGTTAAAATTTATCCATATAGTTCTTGAGTTTTTAGAAGCCAGCTAATTTATTTTTACCCTCACCACTATGAATAGTAGACTGTTTATGGTAGTTCTTTTTTGAGCTCTGTTGCTACAGTCAAGCACAGCTTGAAAAGAATATAGTTCCAACCTCTTCGATGCAACATTGTAGAAGCATATTTTAGCTACATCACATTTTGTCATATTTAGCTTTTTCACTCTTTTTGCTTTCTCTGAGGCAAAACACAGTACTGATGCTCCCTTGGATCAGGTTAAAACTCAAAACACTCTCAGATTTTTCTTTCCTGTATGTCATATGGTATAAAATATACACTTCAGGAAGTTTCCCCACTCAGGTATGCAGGGGATTTGAACATATCCAAGAAATCGTTAAGTTCCCTGAACAAAACCTATAAGCCATGGGGAAAAGCAAAGTTCAGCTGGACCAAATCTGGGTGTCCCACAGTGCTTTCATGCAAATACTCAAACTAATCTCAAATAATTGCAAGTATATTTAAGGTTATTACAGAGATTACATTTAATATACCTGTGCCTGCCATCTGCTGTACCTCTCAGGGAAATGACACTAAACTTTTGGAAATTCTTTTTTTTATAAGCAATAATGTTTTATTTCTCATAAAGTATGAATGAAGTAAACTCTTTTAATTTTAATTACATGTGAGACATTTATATTATGTCACTTCTGGGAGAAAGAGTTATATGTCTTGTGTGGGGGTGGTGAATTGCAGATGCAACAAATATACACAGATATATGCATCTCAAATATAAAACCTTTTAAAATATTACTTTATATTTTTTTGACTTTATTAAAGAATAAAAGTTATTTTTAAAAAACATGTAGCATCAATTCAGGCAGGGGAAAGACAGGAATTCCATCTTCCCAGGCAGATGTCAAAAACATTTAAACAGCTGTCAGACCAGCTCAAACTGTCATCAGAAATGACCTTAAACCAAGTTTAGTTTTTAAATGTTCTTAAGGAGTGAAGAAAAAAAAAAAACACAACACAGTGCCATTATGCAGCTGTCTGAAATATTAAATGAAAGAATGAACATCTGTTCAGTTGCTCTTCAAAATTTAATGGTTTGGAGAGAAATTCTGTTGTCTTAGATCTTTAAGAACATCTGAGGCCCATACAGCTTCAACACTTGTGAAAGTTTCTCTCTGAAAACGTAGATTCCCACTTCAAAGCCTTTTACTACTGCTCTTTGCCGAACATATGCCACCAAACAACAGAAAAAAGTATTAATACTATTTATAATATTTAAGACCTTCTTGCAGTATATTTTAGGTTGATAATAAAATTCTTTGGCCTTAAACAAGCTTTTATTTACAGAAAATATACATTTTTTTCCTTTCAATGGAAAATACTAAAGTAGAAAAATTTGGTAGCAACAATTGAGATATCATTTTTAACATAGTTAAACATTGGATATTTGAAAGCATTTGTTTTTAGAACTAATATGTATATGGTATAACGATATTAAAACACAATACCCTCAAATATTTTTTATTCAGCATTTATAATATCATTCCTTTTAGAGCTAAAAGAAATGCTTCACAGAAAAGCATCAGGTTTATATAAAGTATTCATTGGATAAAAACTATCTTATTGATAAAAATAAAATGCTTCCATAAATGCTTTTGCCTATTTAGTATGAACGTACATTTTCCGCTAATGCCTTTATACACATATACATGTTTGTGTGTGAGTGTGTATGCATGTGTCTACGCGTGGATAATATGTTTTCCATAATCTAGATAAAGATACAATATTCAAATTGTGTGTGAGTGTGTATGCATGTGTCTACGTGTGGATAATATGTTTTCCATAATCTAGATAAAGATACAATACTCAAAATTTAACACAAATAAATCATAACTTGCCCTTATTAAAGAGATTCCATATAGGTCTATTTGTGTATGTTCCATATAGGTCTACTTGTGTATGTTAATTTGAAGAAATCATCTTTAAATTCCCCAGGGCTCTTTTGCATCTATGAAGGGAAAGCAAGTTTAGGATTTAAAATGCAAGAGAATATTTAAAGCCAGAGTAATTTTAAGTTAAATTGAAATTTAGGCACTTGCATATCATTACATATGAGTTTTAAAAAGATACAGTTTATTAGCTGACTATACATATACAGATAATATGTTAAATGTCTATCAGTTGAAAAATACTAGTGAAAATACAGAGGGATTTATAGGAAAACTACACTTTTAATTAATATCTGGACACATGAGGAATATTTCTGTAAACTGACATTAGACTGAAAAGTTAAATTTCTTAATGTCCCTGGAGATGCTACTCAGCAGCTCTTTACACTGGCTCCACATTAAAAACATCAGGGAACATTTAAAAAATTCATATACACAGATTATACCCCAGACCAAGTCAATTAGAATCTCTAGGTTCAGACTAGGCATCAGTAGTTTTTAAGACTCCCCACATAGTTATAATATGCATCCAAGTTTGGGAACCATCTGTACAAAATGTAAACAAATAACCATTTATAACCAAATGATCATATGTTTTGTATTAGTTTATCTATATTTTATGATTTTTAGAGAGTATTTTAATGCATGTGTCTATTGCATTTAATTTCATTTCCTTGGTTTGTATTGATCATCAGCTAATATTTCATTCTACAATGAAACATGTAATATTTACTAAAGTATTTACTATCTAGTTTGAAAAATAGTGACAACTAGAAAAAAACATGAAAAAATGTTTTAATAAAAGAGTATATGTCAAAGATTTGCATTGCAACCCATATTAAGTAGTATTTACTACCTAAATCTGCCAGTAAAGACTCATCAATCTGCCAGTAAAGACTCATGAAAATATTTTCCACAGAATGTCACTGGTGGATTGTAAAATTAAATCTAGAAATGAATTAATTAGAGAAACAAAGAAAAACAATTGTCTACCCACATTTCCAAAGGCAATTTAAGTTCAATTTGAACTATATACAAACCTTTATGTTTACAATGGCAACATGTAAATATTTTAAATACATTATTATTATATATACATTCAGCAGTATTAGCAAGTTATTTATACATTATGATTTTATTTTTACCATGTACATAGAAAGATTTAGATATGTTAATTATATATGTATAAAGTATTTTGAACATACATAACTACACAAATCTTATGAGCGATTAGATTTTGGATGATTTTTTCTTGTTTATTTTATAATTTCTTATCATAAATATGTATTTGTTTGTTTTAATAAGTTATTTAAATATAGCTTTTGCAGGTTACAAAATTTCAAACATTAGATATTTCACATTAGATATTTAAATTTACCAATTGTAGCACTTTTAAATTATCACTATCAGTTAAATTCTGCCTATTTTAACCTAATATTTTGTCAGTAGTTGCAGACTGTTGAAGTGCAGACTGGTTTACAAATAGTAATCCTGAGGAATTGTTGTTTCATCTCACTTTTTCCTAATTACTCAACTTTACTAAACCTCTGAAGGTCAGAGGCAGTTTATTGTATTTTTCTGCCTTTTCTCCAGTCTGTTGCATGGCTTTGAGAAGGTTTGCAAAAAATACTGAGAAGATTGCATAAAAGAACATAAATTTCCTTGGAAAAGTAAATACTTTTTAAATAGTGCATTATTTTAGCCTTGTTGGAAAAGTTTTATGGACTTGCAGTTTGTTCCTATTATCTTAGCTACTTACCTCAAACCAAATTATTTCCTTTTTCTTCTGTTTTATTTTTTCCAAAAAGATGTGTTACTTATGAAATTCATGATTATATCTCAGTCATATTTTAAGCTACTTTTAAAATATCAACATATAACACTTCATTTTATGCCTAGTTTAGCAAGGAGAAAGTTTTATCTTCTTCTGATTAGAGATAAGATCTTGCTCTGTCACCCAGGATGGAGTGCAGTGGCACAATCCTAGCTCACTGCAGCCTCAAACTCTTGGGCTCAAGTAATGCCCCAGCCTCAGCCTCCCAATTACCTAGGACTACAGGTGTGTGCCACCATTCTCAGCAGATTTGATTTTTTTTTTTTAAAGTCAGCGTCTTGCTACGTTGCCCAGGCTAGTCTTAAACACCTGGCTTCAAGTAATCACTCCTGCCTTCACCTCCCAAAGTGCTAGAATTATAAGCATGAGCCAGCATACATGGCCAGTTTTATTTTCTTTATGAAGCAATAGATATTTAGAAGTTTTAGTAATAGTAAAATATATAGTAACACTCAGTATACTTTCTAATTAATTGAGAACATCTTATTAACAATGAATGCGCTTCTCACATTTATAGTGCATCTTACCATCTTAGAGTCAACTTGATTAACTTGATTGGTTAATAAAATACTCAGTAAGCAAAAACGAACACAAAACAACAACAACAACACACACCCACACACACAGAAAAGAAACACACACAAAAAACAAAAACACACTCACCTAGATGTTGGGACTAAAAAATTCCCACTTATTTTAAATTTATATATATATACATATATATATATATACACATACACTATAATAAAGTAGATTTATCATTTTGGGTTGTACATTAGTAATAAAATGCTTAGTAAGTTTATATGGACTACAGTTTACTATTTACAGATCAAAAACGATATGGAATGGTTAAATATTAAAGAATGGTAGATAATTTTAATAGCTAATAGTTACAATTTGTATTATTTTTCTGAGTACCTGAATCAACAATTATTGAATGATAATTCTCCTTCCTACAAAGTTTTGTTATATACCTGCATTAGTTTGTTGTCACACTGCTATAAAGAAATACTTGAGACTGGATAATTTGTGAAGTTTGTTTTGTGTTTGAACATCCTCTTAAACTCAAAGTATTTAGGCTAACATTTTTATATGTTTCTCAGAAAAAGAGAAATTTCCATCAACTAGTATTCTGATGTTCTGCTTAACTTCACATATCATTTGCAAATAATTTTAATTATTGCTTAATTATGTTGCTTTACATTTGAAGTTATATTTCAATTCATTCTTTGATAAAAATAGAAATCATTGAAATCATGAACCAATACTTATAAAGCTCTTCAATATTTTTTCGTAATTTTTTAAACTACAAGTTAAACATTTTTAAATTCAGACCCTCTCTAAAACTAGGCATCCTTCAATTAAAATATGAAAAACAAAAGATGAAGATGAGTAGAATCAAAGAATAAGTTGCTAAATCTTTTATCTTAAGTATATTATCTGATAGTTGATATTTAATTCAATAACAATAATATTAAAAGATATTGACAAATCAGCAAGGTATTGGTTGAATTACCTAATATGTTTCCACTTTATTATTTCAATCTGAGACTGTAAAAGACATCATCTTATGTTTGATGTAACAGAAGTAACCTCTTTTACTCCTTGTGAAATAAAACTTGAAACAGCTTATTTGTTTGTGTTTATTTTATTCTCCTAACTAAATATAGTTTAATAACATATATACATTATGATTACTTGTTTGAAATTTCAAAACATACAAATACTAAGGCAATATGTACACATACACATACCCTCTCACACTACAAATATATGTAAATGTCCATCTATTTATATGTAAATGTAACTGTTTTAGATATGTAGGTATATAATCTATTATTATCTATAACTATTTACAGACATAAATTTTTATATATGGATATGTCTGCATAAACACAGGTATATATATTTGATTTCATTTTTATCTTACATAGTTTGGTGTCTCTTAGACAAACATCTTTGTGTAAATTAGGTTATTCAGTTATAGGCATTTATTTAAAAATGTGAGAAAAAAATATCTTCTTGCCTATGAGCAATACAAGTATAAAATAAAGTAGATACTAAAGTGAAAATATGAAATTCTCTCTTAATATGGGTTGCAATGCAAATCTTTGACATATACTCTTTTCTTAAAACATTTTTTCATGTTTTTTTCTAGTTGTTACTATTTTTCAAACTATTTAGGTAGTAAAAACTGTGATAGCTCATTAGCAGATGATTTACTATCTGCACATAGAGTCCAGTGTGGATTCATTCTTGGCACCTGTGATTAAATGCCATTGGAACATATTTCCTCAAGGACATGTTGCAGAAAATGGTTTTGTGCAAATTGCATACATGTATTGTTTAAGGAGAATGATGGACTGGAATCATAGAAGTAAAATAGTTGATAATTGTTTACAATGTATTTGCAAATATTGGTTTATTGAAACAGTATTTAGTTCTATGTGTTGTCAGTTATTCTTGGCACTTCATAATTTCTTGGCATAGTTTAAGCTTTGAGTAAAAAACAATTTATGAAACTGTCATATCAAATTGGAGAGAACTAGCTAAACATTAGAGCAAAAAGATGTGATGATTTTTAAAAATGTGGCAGTGTAGCTCTGATTTAAGAACAAAATGATTTGCCTTCAATGAACTTTTACTATAATGACAGCATTGTTCCAATGACAATAGTGCCTCACACAGGTAAGAAACAATTGATAGTAATATCTGAAAAACTGAATATGGTGCCAGGAAAGGAAAATCTGTAGAACTAAAACACAGTGTACTATGTATACACATATTTGGTGCAATTTGAGATGGCCAATTGATTATACATTACTAAAAGATATGTGTTTAATTCAAGACAAAAAACAAGAACTTAACCAATCTTCAATTTATTTTTTATTCTTTTTGTGGTTAGTCAGTAAAACATCATGTGGTACAGCTTAAGAGAGCATTGCATATGTTGAGCCAACTTTGCACCCTGGGGATAAACCTACTTGATCATGGTGGAAAAGCTTATTGATGTGCTGCTAGATTTGGTTTGCCAGTATTTTTTTTTATATACTTTAAGTTCTAGGGTACATGTGCACAATGTGCAGGTTTGTTGAATACGTATACATGCGCCATGTTGGTGTGCTGCACTCATTAACTCATCATTTACATGAGGTATATCTCCTAATGCTATCTCTCCTCCCTCCCCCCACCCCATGACAGGCCCGGTGTGTGATGTTCCCCTTCCTGTGCCCATGTGTTCTCATTGTTCATTCCCCACCAATGAGTGAGAACATGCGGTGTTTGGTTTTTTGTCCTTGTGATAGTTTGCTGAGAATGATGGTTTCCAGCTTCATCCATGTCCCTACAAAGGACATGAACTCATCATTTTTTATGGCTGCATAGCATTCTATGGTGTATATGTGCCACATTTTCCTAATCCAGTCTATCATTGATGGACATTTGGGTTGGTTCCAAGTCTTTGCTATTGTGAGTAGTGCCACAATAAACATACGTGTACATGTATCTTTATAGCAGCATGATTTATAATCCTTTAGCTATATACCCAGTAATGGGATGGCTGGGTCAAATGGTATTTCTAGTTCTAGATCCCTGAGGAATTGCCACACTGTCTTCCACAATGGTTGATCTAGTTTACAGTCCCACCAACAGTGTAAAACTGTTCCTATTTCTCCACATCCTCTCCAGCACCTGTTGTTTCCTGACTTTTTAATGATCTCCATTCTAACTGGTGTGAGATGGTATCTCATTGTGGTTTTGATTTGCATTTCTCTGATGGCCAGTGATGATGAGCATTTTTGCATGTGTCTGTTGGCTGCATAAATGTCTTCTTTTGAGAAGCATCTGTTCATATCCTTTGCCCACTTGTTGATGGGGTTGTTTGTTTTTTTTCTTGTAAATTTGAGTTTTTTATAGATTCTGGATATTAGCCCTTTGTCAGATGAGTAGATTGCAAAAATATTCTCCCATTCTGTAGGTTTCCTGTTCACTCTGATGGTAGTTTGTTTTGCTGTGCAGAAGCTCTTTAGTTTAATTAGATCCCATTTGTCAATTTTGACTTTTGTTGCCATTGCCTTTGGTGTTTTAGACATGGAGTCCTTTCCCATGCCTATGTCCTGAATGGTATTGCCTAGGTTTTCTTCTAGGGTTTTTTATGGTTTTAGATCTAACATTTAAGTCTTTAATCCATCTTGAATTAATTTTTGTATAAGGTGTAAGGAAGGGATCCAGTTTCAGCTTTCTACATATGGCTAGCCAGCACCATTTATCTCCCAGCACCATTTATTAAATAGGGAATCCTTTCCCCATTTCTTGTTTTTGTCAAGTTTGTCAAAGATCAGATGGTTGTAGAGGTGCGGTATTATTTCTGAGGGCTCTGTTCTGTTCCATTTGTCTATATCTCTGTTTTGGTACCAGTACTATGCTGTTTTGGTTACTATAGCCTTGTTGTATAGTTTGAAGTCAGGTAGCGTGATGCCTCCAGCTTTGTTCTTTTGGCTTAGGATTGTCTTGGGAATACAGGCCCTTTTTTGGTTCCACATGAACATTAAAGTAGTTTTTTCCAATTCTGTGAAGAACGTCATTGGTAGCTTGATGGGGATGGCATTGAATCTATAAATTACTTTGGGCAATATGGCCATTTTCACGATATTGATTCTTCCTATCCATGAGCATGGAATGTTCTTCATTTGTTTGTGTCCTCCTTTATTTCATTGAGCAGTGGTTTGTAGTTCTCCTTGAAGAGGTCCTTCACATCACTTGTAAGTTGGATTCCTAGGTATTTTATTCTCTTTGAAGCAATCGTCAATGGGAGTTCACTCATGATTTGGCTCTCTGTCTGTTATCGGTGTATAAGAATGCTTGTGATTTTTGCACAATGGTTTTGTATCCTGAGACTTTGCTGAAGTTGTTTATCAGCTTAAGGAGATTTTGGGCTGAGATGATGGGGTTTTCTAAATATACAATCATGTCATCTGCAAACAGGGACAATTTGACTTCCTCTTTTCCTAATTGAATACCCTTTATTTCTTTCTCCTGCCTGATTGCCCTGGCCAGAACTTCCAACACTATGTTGAATAGGAGTGGTGAGAGAGGGCATCCCTGTCTTGTGCCAGTTTTCAAAGGGAATGCTTCCAGGTTTTACCCATTCAGTATCATATTGGCTGTGGGTTTGTCATAAATATCTCTTATTATTTTGAAATATGTCCCATCAATACCTAATTTGTTGAGAGTTTTTAGCATGAGGAGCTACTGAATTTTGTCAAAGGCCTTTTCTGCATCTATTGAGATAATCATGTGGTTTTTGTCTTGGTTCTGTTTATATGCTGGATTACATTTACTGATTTGTGTATGTTGAACCAGCCTTGCATCCCAGGGATGAAGCCCACTTGATCATGGTGGATAAGCTTTCTGCCAGTATTTTGTTGAGAATATTTTCATTGATGTTCAAGGACATTGATCTAAAGTTTTCTTTTTGGATTTTTTCTGCTAGGTTTGAGTATCAAGATGATGTTGGCCTCATAGAATGAGTCCCTCCTTCTCAATTTTTTTGGTATAGTTTCAGCAGCAATGGTACAGTTCTTATCTGTACACCTGGTGGTATTCAGCTATGATAGTATTCAGCCATTTTATCCTGGGATTTTTTTGGTTGCTAGGCTATGTATTACTGACTCTATTTCAAATTTAATTATTGGTCTGTTCAGGGATTCAATTTCTTCCTGGTTCAGGCTTGGGAGGGTGTATGTGTCTAGAAATTTATCAATTTCTTGTATATTTTCTAGTTTATGTACAGATATTACATCTTCCTTGTCATTTCTCATTATGTTTATTTGAATCTTCTCTTCTTTATTAGTCTAGCTAGTGGTCTACAGAATTTATTAATATTTTCAAAAAAAAAGCTCCTGGATTCATTGATATTTTGAAGAGTTTTTCATGTCTCAGTCTCCTTCCATTCATCTGTGATTTTAGTTATTTCTTGTTTTCTGCTAGTTTTTGGATTTGTTTGCTCTTGATTCTCTAGTTCTTTTAGTTGTGATGTTAGGTTATTAAATTTAGATCTTTGTAACTTTTTGATATGGGTATTTAGTGCTATAAATGTCCCTCTTAACACTGCCTTAACCATGTCCAAGGGATTCTGGTATATTGTATAATTTCTCTGAGTTTCAAAGAACTTCTTGATTTCTGCCTTAATTTCATTATTTACCCAAAAGTCATTCAGCTTCCATGTAATTGTATGATTTTGAGTTAATTGCTTAGTCTTGATTTCTGATTTCACTGTGCTGTGGTCCAAGAGATTTTTTTTGGAATAATTTCAGTTCTTTCACATTGGCTGAGGAGTATTTTTCTTCCAATCATGTGATCAATTTTAAAGTAAGTGCCATGGGGCAATGAGAAAAATGTATATTCTGTTGTTTTTGGGTGGAGAGTTATTTCAGTGTCTATCTGGGCCTCTTGATCCAGTGCTGAGTTTAGGTCCTGAATAACTTCATTAATTTTCTGTCTCAATAATCTAATATTGTCAGTGGGGTGTTAAAGTCTCCCACTATTATTGTATGTGATTTTAAGTCTCTTTGAAGGTCTCTAAGTACTTGTTTTATAAATCTAAGTGCTCCTGTGTTGTGTTCATATATATTTGGAATGGATAGATCTTCTTGTTGAATTGAACCCTTTACAATTATGCAATGCCCTTCTTTGTCTTTTGTTGTTGTTGTTGGCTTAAATTATGGTTTGTCTGAAAGTAACATTCCAGCTCTGCTTTTTTTTTCTGACTTTCATTTGCTTGGTAGATTTTTCTCCATCCTTTTATTTTGAGCATATGTGTGTCATTACATGTGAGATGGGTCTCTTGAAGACATCATACCAATGGGTCTTGGTTCTTTATCCAGTTTGCCACTCTGTGCCTTTTTATTGGGGCATTTTGCCCATTTACATTTAAGGTTAGTATTAATATTTTTCGATTTAATCCTTTCATCATAATATTAACGGATTATTCTGCAGACTTTTTTATATGGTTGTTTTGTAGTGTCACTGGTCTGTGTAATTCAATGCATTTTTGTAGTGGCTGGTAGGTCTTTCCTTTCTATGTTTAGTGCTTCATTCAGGAACTCTTGCAAGACAGATCTGGTGGTAGAAAATTTCATCAGAATTTGTTTGCCTGAATAGGATCTTATTTTTCCTTTGCTTATAAGGCTTAGTTTAGCCAGTTATGAAATTCTGTGTTGGAATTTCTTTTTTCTTTTTTTTAAGAATGTTGAATATTGGTCCCCATCTCTTCTGACTTGTAGCATTTCTGCTGAGAAGTTTGCTGTTAGTCTGATGAGCTTCCCTCTGTAGGTGACCTGACCTTTCTCTCTAGCTGACTTTAATATTTGTTATTTCATTTTGACCCAGGAGAATCTGATGTTGATGTGTCTTCAGGATTACCTTCTTGTGAAGTATGTTACTGGGGTTCTATACATTTGCTGAATTTGAATGTCGTCCTCTCTACCTAGGTTGGGGAAATTCTCATAGATGATATCCAAAAATATGTTTTACAAATTGGTTCAACATATGCAAATCAAGAAATGTGATTCATCACATAAACAGAATTAAAGACAAAACCACGTGATTACTTCAATAGATGCAGAAAAGGCTTTTGATAAAATTCAACACCCTTTCATGTTAAAAACTCTTAAAAAACTAGATATTGAAGGAACATACCCAAAATAATAAGAGCCATCTATGACAAACCCACAGCCAACATCATACTGAATAGCCAAAAGCCAGAAGCATTTCCTTTGGAAAGCAGCACAAGACATGAGTGCCCTCTCTCACCACTCCTATTCAACATAGTATTAGAAGTTCTGGCCAGGGCAATCAAGCAAGAGAAAGAAATAAAGGACATCCAAATAGAAAGATAGAAAGTCAAATTATCCCTGTTTGCAGATGACATGACCTTATATCTGGAAAATCACATAGTCTCGGCCCAAAAGCTTCTTAAGCTGATAAACAACTTCAGCAAAGTCTCAAGACACAAAATCTATCTGGAAAATTTACTAGCACTCCTATACACCAAGAACACTCAAGCCAAGAGAAAAATGAGGAATGTAATCCCATTCACAATTGCCACAAAAAATAAATAAAATACCTAGGAATACAGATGAACAAGGAGGTGAACAATCTCTACAAAACACTGCTGAATGAAATCAGAGATGACACAAACAAATGAAAAAACATTTCATGCTCATGGATAGGAAGAATAAGTATCATTAAAATGGCCATACTACCCAAAGCAATTTATAGATTCAATGTTATTACTATTTAAATACCAATGACATTCTTTGTAGAACTGTAATAAACTATTATAAATTAATATGGAACTATAAAAGAGCCCAAATAGCCAAGGCAGTCCAAAGCAAAAGGAACAAAGCTGGAAGCATCACACTATTCAACTTCAGAGAATATTACAGTGCTACAATAACCAAAGCAGCATGAGACTTGTATAACAACAGACACATAGACTAATGGAACACAACAGAGAACCCAGAAATAAGGCTGCACACCTATAGCCATCTGATTTTCAACAAACCTGACAAAAATAAGCAATGAGAAAAGATTCCCTATTCAATAAATGGTGCTGGCATAACAGGCTAGCCATATACAGAAGATTGAAAGAAGCTGGACCTCTTTCTTTCAACATATACAAAAACTGACTCAAGATAGATTAAAAACTTAAATGTAAAACCCAAAACTATGAAAACCCTGGAAGACAACTTAGGCAATACCATTCAGCACATAGGCATG
The DNA here is from genome assembly GCF_028878055.3 of Symphalangus syndactylus. Taxonomy (NCBI): domain Eukaryota; kingdom Metazoa; phylum Chordata; class Mammalia; order Primates; family Hylobatidae; genus Symphalangus; species Symphalangus syndactylus. The sequence goes on along the minus strand of NC_072426.2, from coordinate 105,847,109 downwards.
GGCAAAGATTTCATGATGAAGACATCAAAAGCAATTGCAACAAAAGTAAAAATTGACAAATGGGATCTCAGTAAACTAAAGAACTTCGGCACAGCAAAATAAATGATCAACAGAGTGAACAGACAATGTACATAATGGGAGAAAATTTTTGCAAGCTATCCATCTGACAAAGATCTAATATCCAACATCTATAAGTAACTTACACAAATTTACAAGTGAAAAACAAACAGCCCCATTAAAAAGTGAGCAACGGACTTGGACAGACACTTTTCAAGTGAAGACATACATGTGGCCAATAATCATGAACAATTGCTCAACATCACTGATTATGAGAGAAATGCAAATCAAAGCCACAATGAGATATCACACCAGAGAAAACGGAATGTTTATACACTCTTTGTGGAAGTCTAAATAAGTTCAACCATTGTGGAAAATTGTGGTGACTTTTCAAAGACCTAAAAACAGAAATGCCATTCAACCCAGCAATTCCATTATTGGGTATATACTCAAAGTAATATAAATTATTTTATCATAGATACATGCACACAAATGTTTATTCCGGCACTATTCACAGTAGAAAACATACGGAATCAACCTAAATCCTCAGCAATGTTAGACTGGATAAAGAAAATGTGATACATATACATCATGGAATACTATGCAGTCAGAAAAATGAACAAGATCATGTCCTTTGCCAGAACATAGATGGATCTGGAAGCCATTATCCTTAGCAAAATAATGCAGGAGCGGAAAATCAAATACTGCATGTTCTCACTTATAAGTGGGTGCTAAATGAAGAGAACACATGGACACATAGTAGGGAACAACACACATAAGGGCCTATTGGAAGGTGGAGGGTGGGAGGAGGGAGAGAATTAAGAAAAATAACTAATAAGTCCTAGGCTTAAAACCTGGGTGATGAAATAATCTGTATGAAATAGTCTCCATGACACAGGTTTACCTACATAAGAAACCTACACATGTACCCCTGAACTTAAACTAAGTTAAATTGGAAAAGAGAGAGACAGAGCATTGGAGTCAGATTTTCTCTTTTGAATTCTGTAATTAAATATGATTTCAGTTATGATATTCAAATTCTCTACAGTCCCTTTCCTGATCTGTAAAAAAGAAAGATGCCAATTTTATATAGGTGGATAAAAAATTACATGAGGAAATGCATACAAAATTTAGCAACAAAAACCAATTTTGAGTGTTTACAATATGCTAGATATTCCATTTTAAACACTTTATATGTATTAGCTCATTTGATCATCACAGCATCATTAAAAGGTAGCTTCTCATCTCACTCTCTCATAATGATCAATAACAATAATTGATGGGCAGAGAGGTTGAATAATATGTGCAATGTTGCACAGCAGGTAAATTATAGACCAAGTATCAATACCTTGTTCGAGTGTCCAGCCTCTTTTTTAACCACTACATTCTACTGCTTGTTATATAATACATTATTGTTTTCTGAAGGGTTCATATTCAGAGTACCTCATATAAAAAGATATAAACTAATTAAAATGAATGCTATAGAAGAAAACATAACACCTAAATTTGTAATTTTATTGAAAACGCCAAAATTCCCTTTGGTTGATATTTTTTTCTTAGTCACTTACACATCTTATGAAATAAATTAGACAGATCTTTGACATCATAGCGTTCTGTAGAGGCCAAATACTATATGCCTTATTTCATACCTGTTTGAATAAAACGTAATAGAGAAACCAAAATTTAAACAATGGGATTTTAGTATTATGTTTCCTTTCAAAAGGATCTCCATTATATTATAGTTAAATGTAATCTTTAAAAAAGAAATTGATAGTTAAGTTTTTTGGAAACAAAAAATAATTTTGTGGTGTAGTTTAATATTTGGAGAAATAAAATTATTTTAAAAAGCAGCAGGAAAAGAGGGATAAATTCAATTAAAGTTTACTAGCTATAATATTTTAATCTCAAAACAAAACAATGTCCAATAAGGAAAATATACTAACTCTTTTTTTTTTTTACTTTTGCCTAATAACTTAAGTTAAAACTGTACTATTCTCAGAAGCCAGATAGCTTTCCATAAATCTTGTAATCTTAGGGTTGAATAATTAGGACTCTTGAATTGTAATAATAAAGGGATCTATTTTATCTTTTGTTGTTCTTCTAAATGAATGAACACTCCACAGTCCAAAGATTCTCTGTTAATTAATAGAAAATTCATAGTTTTATGGTCACTTTAAGTTGTAAAATATAGTTACTAAGTTAGAATATCTAGGTTTTATAATATCCAAAGCTTCCAGTTTGTTTCAAAGTTATAGGTATCCCTTTCCCTGCCACCACCAGTCCCAGAGAAATATCAGATATGTGAAGAGAAATGTGGTCAGCTTTTCATTCCTTGGCTTATATTTTTTCTATCAGCTTGCTAACTGCTTTTGATAGAATTTTGACCCATGACCAGTCAAATTTTTACATGGAATCACAGTTCAGCAGCACCTTTCTTCAAAGAAATCTTAATATTTCCTCATATCCATATACTCACAATTGTTTTAGACTCTTGATGTAACTGAGACATTTAAATGTAGCAAATTGATCCTTGGTACTTGCTTTCTGCAGAATGATCTGTCTCACAATATACATTCTCATCTAATTTTTATTTTAGGAAACCAATAAAAAATTCCATATTAACACCCTTTTTACTGGAATTTATTTGGAGACGAGAAGGAAGAAGAAACATAAATAACTTGTAGTCAAATTTCCCTATGGCTAGCATGCTAGTTGGCATGCTCTTTTTACCAGATAATATTCGTGTCCCATCAAAATTCTTAGTACTGAATATGATTAATTTAAAAGTGTATTTGATTTTAGTAACATGAAGTTATTTCCATGTATAATTCCATGACCATGTCATCTCCATGATATATTCCTGAATATACATTATGGAATTAGTTTTTTCCAGGTATGGCAGAGTTATTCTTCAAAGTGTTTACACGGTACTCAATAAATTCAATTCTCTAATCAATATATGGATATGTTACAGGTTGGGCTATGGGATGCAGGTCTGGAAAAGAGAAATGCACAACTGTGGAAAGACATGATATCATTTATATAGAGTTTTATATTAAGGTGTAGTATTTCTCTGCCACATCAATCCTTTCTTTTTCTCACCAATACTTACTGTGTATTGTGGCAGTCACTACCTATGAACATCCATCTCCATAAAGACTAGAAGTAAATAACTGTGTATGCAAGGTGACATTTGTTATACCTAATAGTCTTCTTAAATTGTATCTTTTTTTTCATGATCAGAATTCAGGCAATTTCTCGCTGCTATTATATATATAGTTGCTCTCTCTGTATTACTTATATCCAATGAATTGGCAAGAAAACTAATTTTATTCATGTGAGAAAATCGCAGTTGTTATTTCAAAATAAATACTTTTGAATTAGTTATCAGTGTCAAATTAATTACATGTTTACAGTTTCTTTTAAAAGAGCAGAAAATTAGGCAACCCAAGATCCGGTACTAGATAGTAAGAGAAAGACTCACTGGAGCTATAGGGGAAAGCGATCACTCTGGGAAGAAGAAGAAAGAGTAGAAAGGTACTTTTTATATTAATATTAATAGGAAATATCCACTGGAAATGTGATGCGCTGAAAAAGCGGGAGGCCAACCTGGATAATATCCTTGAATAGACAACAGTGGATGATTGTAAAGGGACTGTAAAGGGGTTGGCCATAGTAGCAGTATAGGCAGTTTGTTTAATATAAGAGGCAGAAAGGAAGAGTAGATAGACTCAGATTTTGGAAGATAGATGATTGTGGTTGTGGGAGCTTGTAGTTCTCTCTGATTGATTCTATTTTCTTCTTGAAATGGGATAAGCATACTTGCTGAGAGTTAGGCAGGAAAAGGAATGTTGGGAAATTATGTAATAGAAAGAGGAGGAGAGATATTTGACTGGAGAAATACAATAAGATTGCTGAATTTTATAATCACAAAATGAGACCAGTAGATATGGTTGCTGGACGGTATTGGTAGAATTTTGTGATACGGCTTTTTCATCTCTGTGAACCACAATTCAATGATAAAATGGAGATTTAATATTTATTCAATATCATTTTGTTATTATTAGTACATCTAAAAAATTAAAATTTTTAATCAACAAAATCAATTGTTGATTACAGCAATTAATTTCTCTGATCAACAATGAACATATGATCAATAAAAATTGAATTTTTTACGTAATAATAACAAAATGGTGCTGAGTAAATATTACTGAACCTTATAAATAGCCAAATCTAATCAATGAGCTAATATCTTGTGTTATCTGCAACTGTATTTTGTGTAATTTTCACAACTCAGACTAGTACGTTTCTCATGAAAACTGATTATCTAGAAGTAGTTCCATGTGTGACTGAGAGCTTTTTTATTTTTCATTCTCCCTTCACTTATGAACTTCAAAATTACAGGATTTCTGTTTTCTTTTTTTTTTTTTTTTTTTTTTTTTTGAGATGAAGTCTCGCTCTACTGCCCAGTCTGGAGTGCAGCAGCACGATCTCTGCTTACTGCAAGCTCCACCTCCTGGATTCACGCCATTCTCCTGCCTCAGCCTCCCAAGTAGCTGGGACTACAGGTGCCTGCCACCATGCCCAGCTAATTTTTTTGTGTGTGTGTTTTTAGTAGAGATGGGGTTTCACAGTGTTTTCCAGGATGGTCTTGATCTCCTGACCTCGTGATCCGCCCACCTAGGCCTCCCAAAGTGTTGGGATTACAGGAGTGAGCCACTGCAAAATTACAGGATTTCTACAGATGATTTTCAGATATCTAATTATCTTAATACTATTAGGCAATGCTACAAGGTATAGTGGAGGCAGCATGCTTTAATCACATTCAGGACCTCATAAGTAATGTTTTTTGTATATGCAGAATTAAACAGTAATTTTATGGGAGAAGAGTTTAACGTTTCTTGTGCAGAAAAAAGGAAAGATCTTGATAATTTTTTCTCGAAGACTCTACCAATAATGTGGATTTGTTGCATGAATTAGATATTTTGTGGCTAAGCTTATTTATTTCTTCAGTGTGAATGTTAAAAATAGTGCTTATTTCTCTTTCTCTGGTCCTTTCAAGTATATAAGAATGGGTTTCATTTGAAAAATGTTTTCTAATTTGACTTATTCTAATCCATAAAAATAGAATTTACAAACCTGTCAATTGACTACTGAAATCGATCCCTTAGTATGTATGCTATTTTCTTCTATACTTTTATTTTTAAATAACAGCAGTGGTCTTTGTTAACTTACATAGAGTAATTTTTTAAATTTTAATTTTTGTTTACTTTCCATTTATTCACATCGCATGGATTGTTACACTTCCTCTATGGGAACATTCAAAAACTAATACAAGCTGATATTACATTGTCTGACAATTCAAGTATTTTAGTCTTAGAAAACAATTTTCTATTTGAAGTAAAAAACAAACAATTATTCCATTTGATTGCTAAGGAGTTTTATGTCTCAGTTACAATTTTGTCTGCATCAAATGGAGAGTCCTTAGTCCTCAATATGGTTGTGACTGGCTGAGAACATACAGTGCCCTGTGTTCAGAGCACTAGATTGGAGAAACCTCGCTATCATCTATTGGGAGTACAGGAAAAATCAGTTTCTACTTAAAATCCCCACTTCCAGAATGAGAAGACTCATCAAGGGTTCAGGAGTTTGCAAAGTCTTCAAATGCATCGTGGTTGAATTTTGACTGTATAGAGTAATTTAATCACATAACCTTGTCAATTTTTAATGCAAATATTTATAATTCATTCAAAAAATGTATTGTGAACTTTAATATATGCTGTATGAACTGTAGTAGGTGGGGTATAATAAAAATAGACTATTCAAAAGAGAAAGGACATAGAATAACTGTGAGTAGAATAAATAATGTGTCAAAACCAAACAATTATGAGAATTCAGGGGAAAACAGTATTATTTTTATATTTTCAGTGTAAGAGTCTTAGGGGAGTGAATGTCTGAACCTCGCTTTGAAATGTGTAGAGGATTTGGGAAGGTTTACATTGTGAGAGCACATGGATAATCCTGAATCATACACGAGGGGATGAAATCAGGAGCAAACTTAAAAAGATACTTGGTTGAGAATAACTCCTAAATAACTCATTAAATGTATATTAGAAGGGAAAAAATAAATTAAGCTATGTTGCATGGCAACTCTTTTACAATTGGGTACTTGGTAGATTCACTGAAAGAGTTGGAGAATGAGGAAAATAGTAAAATGGCATTTCAAAGCCTGGACATGATTATTTATATTTTAATAGAAATTGTCAGACTCAAGAAGAAGAAATTGGGTTGAGTAATATTGGGGATGTAGACCACCTGTAGACCTGAGGAAAATAAATTATTTTTAAAACAATCCTGGATGACTGGGATGATACTAATACCATTTAAAAAATTAAATGAGTAGGAAGAGCAGTTTCATATTTTATTTTATTTTATTTTTTAATTTGAGATGGAGTCTCGCTCTGTCACCCAGTCTGGAGTGTAGTGGTGCAATCTCGGCTCACTGCATATTCCACCTGCCAGATTCAAGCGATTCTCGTGCTTCAGCCTCCTGAGTAGCTGGGATTACCAGCACCTGCCACCATGTCCGGCTAATTTTTGTATTTTTAGTAGAGACGGGGTTTCACCATGTTGGCTGGGCTGGTCTCGAACTCCTGACCTCAAGCGATCCACCAGCTTTGGCCTCCCAAAGTGCTGAGATTACAGGCGTGAGCCACTCACACCTGGCCAAAAGAGCAGTTTTAGAAAGGAGGATGATAACATCAATTTTAGATGTGGGTTTGAAGATTCCTAAGTGAAGAATGTGAGTAGGTTTTTGTAAAATGATCACTTTGAGGATAAGAGGTTACACTTATATATATAGACTTTAAGATCATTCATACATAGGTAGGGTTAAAGCCTTAAGGTTGGATATGATAGGGGGACAGTAGCAAAGAAGAGATAGGAAAACAATCCCATAGGAAAAACCAACATTAAGGTATTAAAAAAAAGGCCAACAGAAAAGTATATAGAGATTATTTTTAATTCATAAGTCATATATTTCCCTGATAATTTTAAACGTCCATGAAGCTTCCAATTATATCTCCTTTATTTGTTTGTTTTTACATTACAAACTTCAAAGTCAGTATCTTTTGGTTAGAGGTCAGTTTAGGCCAACAGAAAAGTATATAGAGATTATTTTTAATTCATAAGTCATATATTTCCCTGATAATTTTAAACGTCCTTGAAGCTTCCAATTATATCTCCTTTATTTGTTTGTTTTTAAATTACAAACTTCAAAGTCAGTATCTTTTGGTTAGAGGTCAGTTTGCAAGAACACTGCCATCTTTTTTTAAGGTCAATATCAAGGCAAATCTAGAAAACTACTAAGTTCTACCTAGCACAATTTTTTCCAAATAAGAAAATATTTTTATGACAAGTATATGTGCCTCAACATAAGTATAAGATCTAGTTATGTGTTATTCAAAAATATTTGGTTGTTAAAAACTGCACATAATAATTGCTCAAAATATTTATCAAATTAATTAACATATAAAAATACAAGCAGGTTTAAGACTTTTTTAAAAAATGAAGTGTTGAAATTAAACACAAAATGATTAATCATATGATTTCTCCTCACTACAACTATGATGATATTACAATAAAATAAAATATTCCCCAAGGTAATATAAGTTCCATTGAGAAAAAATCAATAATAATAACATAGTTATCAATATAAAATTCTCCCTACAAGTAGAGATTATAACTTTAGAAATAATTATTAATTTACTGTTTAGTAATTTTAAATTAGCCTCAAACATATGGAAAACAAAATGTAACTAGTGGATAGTTTTTTTGTTTTTTTTTGAGACAGAGTCTCACTCTGTTGCCCAGGCTGGAGTGCAGTGGAACAATCTCAGCTCACTGCAACCTCCACCTCCCGGTTTAAGAGAATCTCCCTGCCTCAGCCTCCCAAGTAGCTGAGATTACAGGTGCACGCCACCATGCCCGGCTAATTTCTGTATTTTTAGTAGAGACAGGGTTTCACCATGTTGGCCAGGCTGGTCTCGAACTCCTGACCTCAGGTGATATGCCTGCCTCAGCCTCCCAAAGTGATGGGATTACAGTCATGAGCCACCGCGCCTGCACTAATAGTTTGCCTTCAAATCATAGGGTTTACAAAGCCTTTATTGAGCTCTGTAGCTGAAAATGCCATTTCATATTTAACAGCCATGATGGAAGTCCTTTTTTATATTCATTCTGCCATGGACACCCTCAGGTCATATTTCTTCCCCTGTCAAAATATATTTACTTTTATCATAAGTTTGTCATTCTACTGTATTAGAATAAAATAAGTGATGGTTTAAAAATTATGAATTCTCTTATAATGGCCCTTGATATCTTAAACTATTTTGTTATATTTCAAACCAAATATTGATTCTAAAATATTAAAAAATACAAAAAGCAAAAGAGGAAAAATCTGAATTTGGAGATAGTAAATTTTTCACATGCTCATTGACAAGACCATTTTTCCTGGCATAAGCCAGGATTACAACTTGGTTTACACAATGCATATAACTGTCTCTTTGACTGATTTAGAATTAGCACTATTATATGGAATGTTGCCTTTTTAAGCTGAGAACACAGGAAGAAATGAGATGAAAATAGCAACTTGAAAGGATAATCTTGAGATCCAAAAGGATAACAACTCTGCCTCTGTGCTTTTGACCTAGGTATAGTCTCTTTTTAAACAAATAGATAATCAAGGAGAAACATACAGCAATAAGGAAAAGGAGAGTAGCTTAACCAGATGGGCCAAATGAGCCTGATAATTAAACATTTGACAAATATCGCCCCCTGTTTACCCATTCATCCTGGCATGACTCGGAAGAACAGATCATATGCCTGACATTGTAAACTTGGGTAAATTTATAAGGCATAAAATGAAGCAAATAAATCATAAGACACAGATAGGCAGTAAGATATTTCTCAAGAGGAGAAATTCCAATTTGCAGACTTCCAATGATATAGTTGCCAACATTTCTGTTTAATTCAAAATGTCCCTAAATACGGTTTTAGAAAGACCAATATAGAGAGTTTTTAAACTAATGCCTAATTTTCTCTAAACTATTCATACAGTGTTTTTGAAAAAAATTGTTAAGTATAGTAACATTTCTAAGCTAAAAATCTCCTGTTCAACCTGTTTTGAGATTTAATTATCCAAACACGAGTAGTGATAAACAAATTTTTAAAAATCAATGAATTGAAATAATTCTTCAGTGCAATTAGTTCACTCTAATAGCAAGAGTTTCAATAGCAAAATAGTCCCTGAGGATCCGATTGTTCTTGGAATGAATTTTATTTAACCACTCAATTACATCTTCATTCTTTAAGGCACTGATTCCAAGAAGACAGTGCTATAGATTTATTAGGTGCCTTGCAGTCTAAATAGTAGCAGTGTGTGTGTGTGTGTGTGTGTGTGTGTGTAACTGTGTGTTTCCTATGCAAAAAAGCCAAACTATTTATGTCTTGAACTTTGAACTTTAGTTCAAGATAAAAGGCAATTTAGAAAGTAAGAACATTACAGATACAGAGGTATCTTGATAATGGGAGTACGAATAAACCTTATTATCTAACCTGTGGAATAAAGACCTATATTCTAAATGCACCTTTAAAAGAAAAATAAATATACTTAAATGTAAAAAACATTAATCATTTTATGTTCAATGTTCCTTCTGTCTCACAGTCACTGATGAAGAGGTACTTCAGTACAAACGATTTCAACCGATCCACAGAGCCATAACTGATTTTAGCAGGGATAGGCACCTGATCCGAGGTTGAAAGGAAAAATAAAAATTATAGTCAATATTCTAGTCTATGGGGACTCATTAGAACAATATCACTCAGAATGTGCCAGGAAACAAGAAGAAACTCAGATTCTTGCAGATATATCTATACCAAAAAGATAAATAGAGAAAGTAACCATACGCTGTTAATGAAGATTCACGGCGGGAAAGAGTTGAGGGAGTAGTCATTTATGCAGAGAACTCCTAAGTCATTTTATTTATTCTTAATCATTCATTCATACCTCAATGTAAATAGCTTTGTATTCTTATCACCTCAGTGGAGAAGAATGGATTCCCTAACATCATACTGATAATTCAATGAGTATAATTTTTTTCTAGTACTTCATAATTCTCTTACCCTTCCAACATTTTTTTCATCTGCTTAACTGTTCTATTACAAATTGCATTTTCTCCATATCCTCATGAGAATGTTATTTTTTTACTTTATAATAATAGCCATTCTGACTGCTATGTTATTGTGGTTTTGATTTGCATTTCTCGAATGTTTAGTGATGGTGAGAATTGTTTCATATGTTTGTTGGCTGCATCTATGTCTCCTTTTGAGAAGCGTCTGTTCATGTTTTTGTACAGTTTTTAATGGGATTGTTTGCTTTTGGCTTCTTAGTTTGTTTATGTTTCTTATAGATTCTAGATTTTAGACCTTTGTTAGATGGATAGTTTGCAAATTTTTCTCCAATTCTGTAAGTTTTCTGTTTACTGTGTTGACAGCTTCTTTTGCTGTGTAGAAGGTCTTTAGTTTAATTAGGTCTTACTTGTCAACTTTTGTTTTTGTTGCAATTGTTCTTGGAGTCTTTGTCATAAAATCTTTGCCAAGGCCAATGTTCAAAATGGTATTTTCTAGGTTATCTTCTAGAGTTTTTTATATCTTTAATCCATTTTGATTTTTCTATATGTTGAAAATAAGAATTTCAGTTTCAATCTTCTGCATATGGCTAGCCAGTTGGCTCAGAACCATTTATTGAATGAGGAGTCCTTTCCCCATTGCTTGTTTTTGTCAACTTTGGTGAAGATCAGATGGTTATAGATGTGTGGCTTTATTTCTAGGTTCTCTATTCTGTTCCTTGATCTATATGTCTGTTTTTGTATCAATACCATGCTGTTTTAGTTACTGTGGCCTTGTAGTGGAGTTTGAAATTGGGTAGTGTAATGCCTCCAGCTTTGTCCTTTTTGCTTAGGATTTCTCTTGCTATTCAGGCTCTTTTTTGGTTCCATATGAATTTTAGACCATTTTTTCCCCTAATTCTATGAAGAATGCCATTGCTAGTTTGATAGGAATAGAATTGAATCTAAAAGTTGCTTTGGGTAGTGTGGTCATTTCAACAATATTGACTCTATCTATGAACATGGAATTTTTTTCATTTGTTTGTATCAACTCTGATTTCTTCCAACCATGTTTTGTAATTCTCATTGTAGAGATTGTTCACCTCCTGGTTATGTGTATTCCTAGGTATTTTATTCCTATTTTGGTTATGTGAATGAGATTGCATTCTTAATTTGGCTCTTAGCTTGGAAATTATTGCTGTATAGAAATTCTACTTATTTTTGTACATTTATTTTGTATTCTCAAACCTTGCTGGAATTGTTTGTCAGGTGAAGGAGCTTTTGGGCAGAGGCTATGGAGACTGTCATATAGTCTGCAGAGATAGTTTGACTCCGTCTCTTCCTATTTGGATGCCTTTTATTTCTTTCTCTTGCCTCATTGCCCTGGCTAGGATTTCCAGTATTATGTTGAAGACTTGTTTTTTAGTTAGACTCCAGACTTGTTTTTTAGTTAGACTCCATTCTCCACTTCTACTTCTATGAACTTTGGGAAGTTGTTTTGGTTTCTTCACATATAAAATGGACATAATAATAGGACTTAATTTAAAGGTGTGTTGTGCTTATTTAATGTGTTTGTTAAATAGAAAGAAAAGCCACTAGCATATTTTGAGCACTCAGTAACTGTTATTTTACTATTACCCTTACTACTACTACTGCTACTAGCACTGCTACTCTATGTGAGTTTTCAAACTCACCTTCTTTTATAACACCATGCATTCACTTCTTGACTTATCATTGGCTAGGTCTTCTGGTAGGTATTATCATTTTTTTCACAATTCTTATATTCCTCTCATGTCTTTCCTTTGTTTCCCTGTGGCTGAATTAGACTTTCCTGGCTCATAGATGGTGTGCTTTACCAATGGAATTAAATATATGTGATGTAAACAAAATGTTTAAATGTGTTTTTATAATTTTGCTTTATTTTTTTAGTTTCATTGTTTGCAATTCTCTCCTCTTACATGCAAATAGCATGCTCTGTTGCCTCTGAGTTCCAGAATGAGTGGACATAGGAACATAACTGAAACCAACTTGCAGTTAGCCATATGCCAAAACCAATTGAACCTAGGTAACTCACAGCCAATTTTCAGAACTTGGAGGAGGAAATATATATTTGTTTTATAAACCATTGAAATGTTAGAAGAATTCATTGTCTCAATATTATCTAACTAATGCAGAAACAGGTCCTGCCTTTACTAAAACTAAAATATGTGGTGTTGGCTTCCGGGCTGGGTATCAGGCAGAAGGAAAACATTTGGAGTTGGAAAATATAACCCATATTACGTTCTGGTAAAACATTTGATACAACTATAGCTTATGAAAGACCAGAAAACAGAATTCACACAATAAACTTGTGGTATTTCCAGACAAAATTTTGGTAGTATAAATTGGCTTGTATAAACATTTTGCAAAGTACTACAATAATGACACATGTTCAGAAAGGGACTGATTGGTGTACAAGAAGAAATGTAGAGTCCCCATAAATCCCTAGAAATGCAGACTTGGAGAGTGGAAATATTTCTCTACAAATTAGGGCTGTGATCATCTGATGCAGCCTTGGAACAAAGATCAAATCATGGGTGTGACTGTTAGATTATGTAGTAAAATTTCTGTTTAAGTTAATAGAAAAAGAAACCATATAAAATGTCCCTAAATAAGAGACTACCTGTGGTCTCACGGAAGTCTAGCAAACTACATTTTACCAGGTAAACCTGCATTTTAAATATAGTGAAGTTGCAAAATACTCAAAAATTCAAATGCACAATTTTTGAGATAAAATGTTAATAATCATGCCAGTCTGTATTAAAAGAGGATTGACAAATTAAGATGTAAAAGGACCAAAGGACTCTCAGCTTGCTAGCATTAAGAAGCAGGCTGGGATTGCTATTTGCCTGAAAAAATAAGTATATTATCTCTCCAATGTCCTCTTTAGAGTGTGGCCAAGGAAGACAAGAATTAAAAGGAACTCTCTCAGGAGGCAAAGCTGAGCACAGTGCACAATGTACTGGGAAACTGTTCTCAGCAGGAAGTACAGGCACATATTCAAGAACAATATCTTCTCTCCAGAAGGAGGGAGCATATGCACTTGCCCAGATCTTATAATTACTATGGCTCGAAGATTAATATATGCCCTTCCTTTTTGCCTTTGTGGCAGGGACTAGAATGTAGTGAGTGAGGTGCTTGCCTGGGGTGCAAAAGCTCAGTAACTTAACTAATAATATTCCAATAAATATTTTGAAAAATCAAATTTAATGGAAAACTCCCAAAGATAAAATATATTTAAGAACTATCAAAGTACTAAAACATTAAAATGTTTGAAAAAGTTTGGATCAGTATTACTGATTTTATTTTCTCAAGATTTAATTTAGGTCAATATGGCTCTGTTTCTAATTCTGAAATTAACTAATATTTTGTTCACCATAGATTTTTCTGTTAATTATGTTTCTTTAAAATTGTGTTCAAAAGCCATTTTTCTTGGTTACAGAGATTATTGACATGTTTTTACATTTTGTTCCCCAGCCAAGTGCTTCACTCCTGTAATCCCCACCTTGCTTCCTGATTCTGAGCAGAAAAATATATTGAAGCTGTGCTGATTCTGTTTAATCGTTTTATGGGAGTGAGGCATATGGAAGGAGTAGAAAAATTTCATTAGTCTGCAGATCAATAGAGGTAGTATTCATACTCAATATAAATCAGAAGATCCTGGATTACAAACTTGGTTGCCTGAGACATTTGGATTTTATGGGTATAGAATAATGTATTTCGCTTGCAGAATGAAAGCAATAATTGTGGCCAAAAATAAAATCTATGGTATATGTTGTAGATATGCATTTTATTCATAGATCTTTCCTCCAAGGCCTTCTCATGGCTACTCTCTACGTGTTGGGCATAGATTTTTGACCTGATGTTGTTAGTGGAGTATAGGTAGATGTTGACCTAAGACAAGGGCTTACTGTGCCTGCATAATTTAACTGGTTCTCTTACACTCTTACGCTGTGCCATGAAAAGTGCAAAATTCATGTGTCTTCTGATGCCAGAATGAGGGACACATGGAGCAGGCCTGAACCTTACTCACAACTAGGGCCAAGCCTAGGCAAGCTCTGTGGACCCACAGACTTACTGAGACAAATTAGAGACAAAACTTGACCCCACTAATATACATTTCTATGCATACCCGCTAACAACCAGGCCTTGCACCCCCACCCCCACTGGTGCCAAACCTGCTGAAACCTTGCAAGTTATTTAAGAAAGTTAAGATAAGCAACATTTTGCTGCAAATCTTGTCCAAAGTAGTCGACCCTGCCACCTGCATGCACACAAGACCAGGAGGATGACCAAACATAATCTTTGCCTCATTATAACACTAAAATATTTGCCAAAGGTGGAGCTTATCTGCTATTTTCTGATCATGCAATGTATGTGTCAGCATAAATACTTACTTCACCTGTGCACCTCACACTCCACCCTGCACATATAATGACACCGCACAAATTATTCATGTTACCCTCCTCAAAACACCACAAAGACCTACCCTGGGGTAGCCTGTCAGAAAACTCTTCTTTCAGAGCTGTCTCCCTTATGCCCAGCCTTTTAGGGCATAAATCTCAATAAACCTTATTTGGGAAAAGTTTGACTGCCTTCATGTTAATTTATATTACATTTAGAGCCAAGAACCTCGCACCAGTAACATTATGAGTGAGAAATAAATGCTTGCTGTTGTAAGTACTAAAGTGATTTTGTTAGGCAATATAATCATATAAAGGTGAAGAGTAAAGGTCTCTTTTATCTCCCTCAACGTCTAATTTAAATCTGTGGACAATCTTCTCGAAGTTTTGACCCATCCTCTGTCCACTTCAGTTATCAGCATATGGCCTTGTTACTATTTACTGAAAAAATAAAAGACACCAAATGTCATTTTTCTCAATCTTTTCATGTCACTAATCTCCAAATTTAGTGGTGCATGCTGTCATTCCTTTCTTCGTACGTCTTCTCAAATGACAATTTTCTACCTCTTGAACTTAACTCATTCACCTGTGATCTGGATCCCTTGACTTTGAAATTTTCAGGAACTTCAATGAATTGAGTGTGCTGGTCACTCACCTGTATCACAAGCTCTATATCTAACTCGAATGTTATTTTAAGGTTATGAATATGTTCATGTATCTCTCATTTAAGTAAAACTAACACTGGATGTTTTTCTAAACTTGTACATCAAAAGCATATTGTGCTATTTGTATGTCTACTTTCCTATATTCCCTTCGAGTGCTAGAGTCCAGTTGTAACGTTATTTCTGATTCTTTAAGTTTATTGAAGTTGTATAGCCAAAAGTCACTCTTTTGATTCTGCATATTTTAATATGCACATTACAGCACAGATATCATCTGCTGTCTTTACAGCACTGCTGAATATTTTCTCATGTAACTCTTTTAATTTATTTATTTTTTACCATTCCATTGCAGGTGCTTATCTCCTTTTGTACCTTCTTTAAATATGTATGTTTTAAGGTACTTTAAAAAATCTTTTTTATATTTTCATGCTACACACCCCTCCTTAGACATTGCCATGTTCCACAATTATACTAGCAGGTAACAAGTAGTATGAACTTATCCTTTCTAGATATTTTCACTGAGCTATAGTCTTATATATTCTAGTGTATTCTTAGCATGAATATGCCTCAGGCTTCTTTAATTTACCATGCACAAAACAGGTACTTATTGTCATTGCTCTTTTTTATATAATTTCTGTCTTGGCTGGTTGTGAGGCATTCATCAGTCTTATAAACATACATCATGTAAAACCTTTCCTTCTTTTTCCACATCACATTTGATCTATCAGTAAATTACATTGGCTAAACCAAAAACTTGTCTTTAATCTACATCTTCTCCCTGCAATTTAATTTTTAATCTTTTAAAGATTAAGATCTCTTTGTTTCTTATTAAAGAAAACCCTACAAAAATTATCAAAACACAAGTAGGCAAATTAAAAAGTGGTAAACATTTCACAGAAGTGATAGAACATGTAACAATGTCTTTGGCAGTGTTCAACCTAACTGTAAATACAAATTAAGCAAATTTAAATATTTGCGAATGGTTAAATACTCGTGAATGCTTTGCATATGTTAATTTAGAAAATAATAAAAATATCAAGTACTTATAATGATATTGATGCACTGAAACACCATTGGTGCATCATATATTGTTTCAATTTACTTGAAATTTTGCAGAGCCACAAATTCGAATAGCCATAAAAATTCACATTTTTTAATCTACTGAGCTCTTCTTCTCCATTTCAGTAACATATTCTTAGAAAATGTTCAAGATTACAACATAATGCTGTTAACAAACATCTCTGACCAGTATTCTGATTTGGAGGACTTTGCTATTCACAAGATTGGCTGCATAATTTGCTGGCTCAGAGACACATGAAAATGTGGGGCTTCTTGTTCAAAAATTAATTATTTCAAAACAGCAGAGCTTGAAACCAAGAATTGGGTCTTTCTGTATGTAAGGCTCTGTTCAAGAGCACAGGTCACATATCCATAACGCTGGCTGTCCAATGTATCTGCTTTATTTATTTCCATGTTGTTATGTATTTTATAACTTTGTATTTCCTTATTTTTATTTTTAATTTCAATGGCTTTAGGGTTACAGGTGGTTTTTGATTACATGGATGAATTCTACAGCAGTGAAGTCTCAGATTTTAGTGCACACATTACTCCAGTAGTGTGCACTGTACCCAATATATAGTTTTTTATCCTTCATGAGCCTTCCCTCTCCTCTCTTCTAAGTCTCCAGTGTCCATTATACCACTCTGTTTGCCTTTGCATACCCATAGCTAAGTTCTCACATATAAATTAGAATGTATGGTATTTGATATTCCACTCCTGAATTATTTCAATTGGAATAATGGCCTCCAGTTCCATCCAAGTTGCTGCAAAAGACATTCTTTTTTTCTTCTTTATGGCCGAGTAGTATTTCATGGTGTATTTATAACATATTTTCTTTATCCACTTATTGGTTAATGAGCACTTAGGTTAGTTTTATATATTTGCAGCTGTGAATTGTCCTGCAATAAACATACATGTGCAGGTGTCTTTTTGATGTAATGACTTATTTTCCCTTGGGTGGATACCCAGTAGTAGGATTGCTGGATTGAATGGTAGATCTACTTTTAGTTCTTTGAAAAATCTCTATAATGTATTTTATAGAAGTTGCACTAATTTACATTCCCACCAACACTGTGTAAGCATTCCCTTTTCACCACATCTACCCCATCTATTGTTTTCTGACTTTTTAATATGGTCATTCTGGATGAGGTAAAGTGGTATCTCACTGTGGTTTTAAATTTGCATTTCCCTGATAATCAGTAATATTGAGCATTTTTTTCTTTTCATTCATTTGTTGGCCATTTGTGTACCTTATTTCCAGAAGTGTCTATTCATAATGTTTGCCCACATTTTGATGGGATTATTTTTTGTTTTTTTTGTTTTTGTTTTTGTTTTTGTTTTTTTTCCTGCTTATTTGTTTGAGTTTCTTGTAGACTCTGGATTTTAGTCCTTTGTCTGATGCATAGTTTGCAAATATTTTCTCCCATTCTGTGGGTCATTTGTTTATTCTGATGATTATTTCCTTTGTTGAGCAGAAGCATTTTAGTTTGATTAGGTCCCATTCAGTTATTTTTGGTTTTGCTGCACGTACTTTTGCAGTCTTAGTCATTAATTTTTTGCCTTGGCCAATGTCCAGAAGAGTTTTTCCTAGGTTATTTGTCTAGAATTTTTATGGTTTGGTGTCTTAGGTTTAAGTCTTTAAACCACTTTCAGTTGATTTTTGTATATAGTGAGAGAAAGGAATTCAGTTTCATTCTTCCACATGTACTTATTTAGTTTTCTCAAAACCATTTATTGAATAGGGTGTCCTTTTCCCTGTTTTTGTTTTTGTTTTTGTATGCTTTGTCTAAGATCAGTTGATTGTAAATATTTGGCTTTTATTCTAGGTTCTCCATTCTGTTCCATTGGTTTATGTATCTACTTTTATACCAGCACCATACTGTTTTGGATACTATAGCATTGTAGTATAAATTGAAGTTGCTTAACACTATGCCTCCATATTTATTCTTTTTTTGCTTGGGAATGCTTTGGCTATTTAGACTCTTTTTTTGTTCCGTATACATTTTAGGATTGCTTTTTCTAATTCTGTAAATTTCAGAATAATTTTCATTATTCTGAAAAGTGATATTGGTATTTTGATAGAAATTGCATTGAATCTATATACTGCTTTGAGAAGTGTGGTCATTTTTATAATGCTGATTCTTCCAGGTCATGAACATGGAATATATTTCTATTTGTTTGTGTCATTTATGATTTTATTCATCATTGTTTTGTAATTCACTTTGTGGTGATCTTTCATCTCCTTCATTAAGTATAATTAATTTTCTTTTTTTTTTTTTTTTTTTTGAGACAGAGTCTCGCTCTGTTGCCCAGGCTGGAGTGCAGTGGCGCAATCTCGGCTCACTGCAATCTCCGCCTCCCGGGTTCACGCCATTCTCCTGCCTCTGCCTCTCCGAGTAGCTGGGACTACAGGCGCCCACCACCATGCCCGGCTAATTTTTTTTTTGTATTTTTAGTAGAGACGGGGTTTCACCATGGTCTCGATCTCCTGACCTCGTGATCTGCCTGCCTCGGCCTCCCAAAGTGCTGGGATTACAAGCGTGAGCCACTGCGCCCAGCCATAATTAATTTTCTTTAAGTATATTATTAGGTATTTTACTTTTTTACAACTATTTTAAAGGGGATTGTGTTCTTGATTTGATTCTCAGCTTGGTCATTGTTGGGCTATAGCAGTGCTACTGATTTGTGTACATTGATTTTATAACCTGAGACTTTACTGAATTCATTTACAAAATCTAGAAATCTTTTGAAGGAGTCTTTAGGGTTTCTTAGGAATACAATCATATTATCAGCAGAGAGCTTGATATCTTCTTTTCCAATTTGGATACATTTTCTTTCTTTCTCTTGCCTGATTGCTCTGGCTAGGAATTCCAGAACTATATTGAATAGAAGTAGTGAAAGTGGGCATCCTTGTCTTGTTCCAGTTCTTAGGGGGAGCATTTTCAACTTTTCCCCATTCAGTATAAAGTTGACTGTGGGTTTGTCATATATGTCTTTTATAATTTTGAGATATCTTCCTTCTATGCCTAGTTTGTTGAGGGTTTTTAATTATAAAAGGATGCTGGATTTTATTGAATGCTTTCCCTTTGTCCATGGAGGTGATCATAAGGGTTTTGTTTTCAATTTGGTTTACGTGATGAATCACATTTATTGACTTTCATTATGTTGAACCATCCCTGCATCACTGGGCTGAAATCCCACTTAATGATGGTAAATTACCTTCTTGATGTACAGTTGAATTTGATTTGCTAGAATTTTGTTGAGGATTTTTGCATCTATGCTTATTAAAGATGTTGGTCTGTATGTCCTTTCTTGCCTTGGTATCAGTGTGATACCAGCTTTATATAATGAGTTATGGAAGATTCCCTGGTTCTCAATTTTTTAGAGTAGTGTCAGTAGGATTGGTACAATTTTTTTGTTAATGTCTAGTAGAATTTGGCTGTAAATTCATCTGGCCCTGGGCTCCTTTTGTTGCAAAATTTTTACTATTGATTCAATCTCACTGCTTGGTATTGGTCTGTCAGGATTTCTATTTCTTTCTGATTTAAGCTAGAAGGGTGTATGTTTCCAGGAATTTATCCATTTCCTCTCTATTTTCTAGTTGGTGTGCATAGAGGTGTTCATAGTAGTCTGAAATAATGTTTTATATTCCTATGGTATTAGTTGTAATTTTCATTTCTAATTGAGCTTATTTGAATCTTCTCTCTTCTTTTCTTGGTTGATTTAGCTAATGGTTTACAGGTTTCATGATTTTCTCAAAGGACCAACTTTTAGTTTCATTGATCTTTGTATTTTTTTGTTTCAATTTCATTTAGTTCTACTCTAATCTTTGTTGTTTCTCTTCTTCAGCTAGCTTTGGGTTTGGTTTGTTCTTATGTCTCTAATTCAAGGACTGATGTTAGGTTGTCAATTTGTGATCTTTCAGCTTTTTGATGTTGGCATTTAACATTATAACTTTTCCCTTAGCACTGCTTTTGCTATATCCCAGAGGTTTTCGTACCTTGAGTTAACTGTTACATATTTTAAAATTTCCTTCTTGATTTCATTGTTAACCCAAAAATCATTCAGGAGCAGACTGCTTAATTTCCATGTATTTGTATAGTTTTGAGGGTTCCTTTTGGAATTGATTTTAGTTTTATTCTGCCATGGTCTGAGAAAACACTTGATATGATTTCAAATTTTTAAAATTTATTGATACTTGTTTTGTGACTATAATAGAGTCTATCTTGAAGGATGTTTCATCTGCTGAGAGAAGAACATTTTCTCAATGCTTGTGTAGAATGTTCTGTATATATCTGTTAGGTCCATTTGTTCTAGCATGCAGTTCAAGTCCAGTGCATCTTTGTTGACTCTGCCTTTATTTATCTATTTTTTCCTCAAGTATTTTTTTTTTTTGCATTATAGGTTGAACAGTTCAAGCTTTAGGTCAGTAGGAGGTGTCCATGGGTAAAAACCGTCTGTGGCTACACCTCCTCGCATTCCAGTATACAAAGTACCCCAAGGAAGAAAACCAGGGGATTAGTAGGAGTCTGTCCGTGCGTTTCCCTTGTCAGTGATTGCTTTCCAGTGCTATGTTATTCAAAGTCAGAAAAAAATTGTGTCATATATTTTATTCATTTTTATATTGTGGATTGTGAAAATAAGAACCAAGACTGTGACTGTTGGTACATAGCAAAAGGTCTAATATCCAAAGGTCCTCATGATACAGTATTAATGCACTGAGTCTGTCAGTCGGTGATCAGTCGTTGGTCCAGAAAAGCAATTGATGACATGATGGCTGAAAATATCCCAATGTGATGAATTGAAAATATCATGAAAGAAGAGTTTGAGCATTTCCATTTCTCTACAAGGACCCCAAATTTATCAAAGGAGATTGGTCAAAAGTGCACAGTCTCTTTTGCAGTTCTACTATACTTTACAGATCTGCTATAAAGTCCTCAAACTGACCTTCAATGCAGTCTTCCCTACTGCAGCAGGAACAGGATGTGGGTAATGGAGGGCTCTTTAAATGTTTTTCCCGGAGACCTTCTGGCTTTTATTGTACCTATGAAGTTAATTTAAAAATTAACAATAATAATAAGAGGCCCAGATTATCAAATTTCTTTAAGGCTTTTACAGTTATTACAAAAGCTATATTCAAGTCTAAAGTATCCTTAAATTATATACTTAAACTATATGTTCAAAGTGTTATAGCTATTGAAAACTCAATGTTTTACTTTTACTTCTAATTAGTCACAATCCACCATACATCAGAGTCTTTCTACGTTTGATACTACAGCCCTCCACAAGTCATCACTCTCCTAACTTACACCAGAAATGTGACTAGCAAGCTATCCACTTCCAGAATCTCAAGAGGCTACTTTCTGCATGTATTTTATAAAGCACTTGGTTGTTTTTCTTTTCTTTTCTTTTTTTTTTCCTCTGGAAGCAGAGAATGAGAAAAAGACTCAGCTGTAGCTTATTAATTTGTAGTATCATTTCACAAAGCAGGATTTAAGGAACAGGTAGATTGGGAAAAAGAAGAGGAAAAGCCAAACTAAAGGTTCATTACTGAGGTCACTGCTGTAGACAATGTAACCGTTACTACTGCTGATTCATTATTAACCCTAGAATATGTATCAAAGGCAACCCAGAACCATTGGTTTATTGTGAAAATCCCAGATCATTTCTTGCTTCCATCTGTTTTTGAAGGTTGCTGTCTTGGAGTGCTTTCTGCATTTTCCAGGACTGTAGCAGTAGGTTACACTCATGCTGCACTGTATTCGGTTCTGAGTCAAAAAGCAGAGCTCGCGGTTCATACAAACTTGAAATGAGTGGCTAGTACCATGAGGTGAATCTGATCTCAAGAAACTGACTGCCACAGCTGAAACTGAAATTAGTTGTGTGCCAGAGGGCTTTAACATGGGCCACCAAATGTATCTGCTATAACTCACTTTTAATATTCTAAGGGTTTGGTTACCTGACTAGTCTATTATCTCTTTTCCCATTCACTGTCTTTCTGGGTAAATGTCTTTTTGATTCCTTTAATTTTATATTGCTAGGAATTCTGGAGTGAGTAGAGATAATTGCTCGTTTCACTGGAGATACTAAAGAAGCATATCTTATTGCCTATTTTTTTAAAAAGGTACTTTGAGTAAATCATTAAATAATTTGCACAGTCATAAAATAATATAACATTCAAATGCAGTTAATTATCAAAGACCAAGATTTACAATATAGATTATGCTGTCAAAAAAATCAAATAACACATTCAATTTGTTTACACGCCCAACCTTAATATATGTTACCTCTCAGAATTAAAGTACACAGAAAATAATTTAGATCTTTCACTGGTGTACTTTTCTATCTGAAAATATAGTGCTATTTTATAAAAAAAAAATGTAAACTCAATATAAACCTCAAATATACGTGAAAATTTTAAAATTATCATTATAATTTTGACTTTGATAAAAATGCTTTGTTGATACTATATGAATGCAAAGTTTTTCAGGATAGACTGTTATTTTTAATTAAAATCATTAATGGCCTAGTTCATTGCACGGTAAGAATCATATTTTTCAAGAATATAAAATATATTTATATTATTTATAAGATTAAATTTATGAAAATTACTTGTAATTTTTTGATATACATTTGACACTATACATTGTTTTAAATATCAACTGAAATTGTACTTATTTACAATTGTCTTTAAATAGAGAAAATGCCTCAAGGAGAAAATGCCAGGCTTTCTTTCTTCAACTGATAAATAATTTTATGACAATAGTGATCAATTTTAAGAAACATAAATTTTAAACCAAGATCTATCATATAGACAACTTCAACAGAATATTTACTGTTATTTTTATCTTTAAACACCATAAAACTCTAATAATATTTTGTAAAAAAATTGTGTTTCTAACAAAACAATGAATAATTTGACTGAACTGTATTGTTAAATATCTTCAGCTTGACATGTTGCTGGTTAGGTTGACAGGTTACATGGAATTATAGTACATGCTCACTTGGCTAATGTTACATATCATTAGAATGTTTCAAGCAAGAGAATGTTAAAATTCATGTTCAACTAAATGTGGCATAAAGAGAAATCTATTACAAATCATGCTATCATTTTCAGCATCTGCTAATGATGTTAATTATGAGAACATACATCATATAATCTTATTGTGATAAGGTTTTCAATTAGACAGTTATCTCAGAAGTAAGAGTGTCCATTGCCTCCCTTAACTATCCTCACCAATTATTACATGCTGAGTTATTCAGGTAGCAAACTGTGAGATGGACAATAGCATGTGGAAGTCTACTAGGGAATATTCTTACAATTGTAAATTGTAAGCTCTTACAATTTTACGTTGACTTTGGATCCATTTTGGATGTAAGTTTAACTTTCTCATACCAGAAGCAGAGCTCAGTCACCCTTGACACAATTTCCAGTTCTACACCAAAACCAAATGGCTCAAGCCTGTGGCCAGAGGTGGGAGCTTAAAGACATCTCTTCCACCAACCTGACTGGGCTTCCCACTTCCCCCTCTGCTTCTGCTTCCTTTAAACAGACCATTCAGGTATTTGTCCATTGTGGGCGGCAAGCCACCCAGGTGCCAAGGCAAGAGACCAAAGGCACAAGCTGTTTCAGCATAATAAAGAAAATGTATAGACTAAGAATAGTTATACCAGAAATAGATTATAGATATGATTATATATGAATATCATTAATCATTGGTTTGTAGCATTACTCTTTATTCCAATATTATAATAATCTTTGCTCTACAATTATAACCCAGGAAAAACCAGGCCATACAGAGATAGGAGATGAAGGGACACGGTGAGAAGTGACCAGAAGAGTATGAGCCCTCTGTTACGCCCAGATAGGGCCACTAGAGGGCTCCCTGGTCTAGCGGTAAGGCCAGCGCTTGGGAAGGCGCCTGTTACCTAGCGGACCTTGGTCTAGCCTTAGCATCAGTGCCTAGGGAAGGCATCGGTTACTTAGTGGACCCGGAAAAGGGAGTCTCCCTTTCCCCGGGGGGTTAGAGAAGACTCTGCTCCACCACCTCTTGGGGAAGGCCTGACATCAGTCAGGCGTGTCCACAGCCATCCGGAGGCCTAAACGTCTCCCTGTGATGATGGGCTTTAGTGGTCATGCTCCTGTTTCACTTTCATGTTCTACACTGTACACCTGGCTCTGCCTTCTAGATAGCAATAGCAGAATTAGTGAAAGTCCCAAAAGTCTTTGAAATGCATAGAAGAAATAATGGCGTAAGCTGTCCTCTCTCTCTCCGCCTCAGCTGCCCAACAGGGAAGGGCCCCCTGTCTGGTGGACACATGACTCACATGACCTTATCAATCATTGGAGATGACTCACACTCCTTACTCTGCACCTTTTGCCTTGTATCCAATAAATAACAGTGCAGCCAGGCATTCGGGGTCACTACCAGTCTCCGCGTCTAGGTGGTAGTGATCCCCCAGGCGCAGCTGTTTTTTTCTATCTCTTTGTGCTGTGTCTTTATTTCTACAATCTCTCGTCTCTGCACACAAAAAGAGAAAAAACCCACAGACACTGCAGGGCTGGACCCTATAGTCCATGAACTTAAACTATTCCCTTATGAATACTCCCAGTTGTCATTCACATTTCTCTCTCTGCCTGGCTTTTCATTCCTGCCTGTTGAGACCTGAAGACAAAAGATTGCCTTCCTAAATCTTTATGCCCTTCTAGCTCAGGATCTGTAAGAATCTTAGTACTTGTTTTCTATCGTGGTGGTGTATTGAATTTGTGCCTTCCATCTGAAGAACTAGGGATTGCTCCAGGCTAGGTTTTCCCTGGGACTTGGAGAGAACACAAAGTTGAGCTCCCAGCATCAGAGCAATGGTTAGGCAGGCATGAACTGGACACAGGTCAGGCAAGAGCCCCAAGGGAAGCCGTCAATGATTCTTTTCACATGGGAATCTTATTTATAAGATTTTTAAGTAAGAAAAACCCTTTTTGTTATGGGTTGGACAACTAGGTATTAGACTATATGCTAGTAAAAAATTATCCCATGAATGGCAGAATGGAAACTCCCATCTCTAGCTTCCCTTCTTTTCCTCTTATGGCACAGTTGCTAGCTGCTCTGATCTCAGTTGATGTGGGGGTTCTCAAAATAAGGAGAAAGCAGGATTAGGCAATGGGAAAAGTTAGGTGTGATGCAGTGTCAACATAAACCTCAGCTAGTTTCAAAGAGACTGCTGAACCTGTAATTGCCCAATGGGCTCTTCTTGCCCAGTGCACATATAAAATTAATTTACTGAGACAGCGGTATTACAGTAGAGAAAAAGTTCAATTATCACAGGGCTAGCCAAGTAGAAGATGAGAATTTATTATTCAGATTAATCTCTTTGAAAATTCAGAGGCTACAGTTTTCAAAGGATGATTTGGTGGGCATGGGGCTAGGGAATGAGTATGCTGATTGGTTGGAGATGAAATTAAAGGGGGTCTAAGCTGCCTTCTTGTGCTGAGTTGGTTCTGGATAGGATCACAAGACCAGATGAACCAGTTTCTTGGAACAGATTACCAGTTCAGGTGGTGCCAGCTGGCCTTATCAGAATGCAGGATTTAAAAATACCTCAAACTCCAATTTTAGGTTTTTACAATAATGATGTTATCTGTAGGATCAACTGGGAAGGTTACAAATCTTAAGACCTCTTGCTACAATGCCTGGTGATTATTTAACTGTGCCTTCAATTTAGCAGAGTTTAGACCCCTCCCATAATCCTAATCTGTGGCCTTTCATTTGTTTTATAAAGGTGATTTTTGTTCCCACACAAATAGGGGGTAATTTTGGGAAAGGCTATTCTTATCCTTGCTTTAATATTCAATTATAACCTAAATTTCTCCTAAAGTTAGCTTTGCATATTCACAGGAATTAACAGGGAGAGCTTGCAGTTAGAAGCAGCATGGAGTCAGCTATGTCAGATTTCTCTTACTGTCATAATTTTGCAAAGGTGGTTTTAAAAGTGAGATGGCTTATTCAGAGTACTCTTGAATTGAGGTGAAGGAGCTGAGCCTTTTTGCCCCCACCTAAAGCAGCCATTGGTTGTGGGCTGCCTCAGAGAAGTTAATGAAATCTTAAGCAAAGCTATTTTCATTAGGTAATGCAAATCCAGTCCATGGCTAACAATCTAATGTAGTCTGTTGGAAGTGTTCCAGGAAACAGAAGGAAGTTGAAAGTGTCTTACTGTTTTGTTTTTGTTTCTGTTTTTGTTTGAGACAGAGTCTCACTCTGTTGCCCAGGCTGGAGTGCAGTGGCTCAATCTTGGCTTACTGCAACCTCTGCCTCCCAGGTTCAAGGTTCAAGTGATTCTACTGCTTCAGCCTCCCAAGTAGCTGGGACTACAGGCGCGCACCACCTGGATGATTTTTGTATTTAGTCGAGATGGGGTTTCACCATATTAGCCAGGCTGTTCTTGAACTCCTGACCTTGTGATCTGCCTGCCTCGGCCTCCCTGTAATCCCTGGGATTACAGGCATGAGCCACTGCTCCTGGCTGAAAGTGTCTTATTCTTGAATGGGAATCTGGGTTCTGTATCATACAATTCACTACAGTTTACCCTTTTTGCTACACCGAACTATGTGTTCATATAACTTTTTAGAGTAGCCCTTCTAGAATTTGGGCACATTTATTTTCCTAAGGGAAACATAAAATAGGAAAGCTAGTGGGACAAATTGCATCCCTTAGTATTGCAGCTGGGCTGTGAACAGTGACTAGTATGCATCATGTCTTATTATCTCCCTTCATATGATCATCTAGATTCCTGTCAAACTCAAAAAGCAGCTATGCCAGTATCAGTGGCTAAACTGTTGTTATGATTCAGATTCTCATTCATCAGTGAAAGAATATAATATTTGTAGGATGTCCAGCTGGGCCAGGTCTTTTTGGATGATGTTAAGATAGAAGGTGGAAGAAACAACATAGCTCTGGGCAAGACTATAAATGAATACTGAGGTCTGTTCCAAGTAAATACAAACTGTTTCAGATCTGCTTTTCTGATAAAAATGGAAAAGAACCAATTTGCCAGATAAATGGCTGCATACCATGTACCAGAGACCATGATAATTTTCTCTAGCAAATATATTACATCTGGCAGAGCAGCTGCAGTTGAGGCTATTACCTGGTTGAGTTTGCAGTTATCCACTGTCATCATTCAAGTTCCATCTGTCTGTTTGTTTGTTTTTGGAGCCAGATGGGTAAATTAAATGGAGATATGATGGAACCATAGATCCTTTAGGTCTTTAAGAGTTGTACTAATTTTTGCCATTTCCCCTGAGACTCAATATTAGTTTTTATTTACTTTGTAGGCTAAGGACTGGTACATTTTTAACATCTACATGTATTTATTTTGTTCTAAAAACATGAGGTTTTAAATTAGAGGTCAGGCTTATTATTACAGAGACAACAGCACTGATTCCCTGTGCCCTAATCTTCCTGGGGTGATACAATGAGGATGAATATAACCTGCACATTTGTAGGAGAGAGATCTTGAAATTATATGTATCAGAGCTTATATAGGAACTCCTTTATAGTTCTCCATCTCCTCCACACTGCTCTTGAGCTAGGAAGAGAAAACTTATTTGTAAAGTGTAAACAAATTCTGTTTTGGAAGAGAAGGGGAAAGTCACTAATTTGTACAGCCCTTTGGGGTATAAATAAATGACTAAAGATTTGATTATGTTTAAAATGTAAGAGCATGGCCATAGGTATAACACACTTAGATGTGAAGAGCAAATAATTCTGGGGGAACTTGCACATTCTCTATAGTATTTCAAATTTCTTATCATAAGGTCCTACCAAGACAGAAACATGAAAATATATTCCTCATAGGAGGTGGCAGTTTTAGAGTTTTACACTTAGTCTTCACAATGATAGTTCTTATCCTCAAAGGCAAAGAACAGTTAGAAGATTCTTCCAATTACATAATGTGTCTAAGAAATTACCCATTTGAGACTGGATGGGCTCTGAAGGCCTTGGGCAGCTCTACCCTTGTGGCTCTGTGGGATACAACATTCATGGCTGCTTTCAAGGACTGGCATTGAATGTCTGTGGCTTTTCCAGGTGCACAGTGCAAGCTGCCAGATAATCTACCATTCCAGGGTCTGGAGGATGGTAGCCCTCTTCACGCAGCCCCACTAGGCAGTTCCCCAGTGGGGACTCTGTGTGGGGGATCCAATCCCACCGTTTCCTTCCACACTGCCCTAGTAGAAGTTCTTCATGAGGACTACACCACTGCAGCAGACTTCTGCCTGGGCATCCAGGTGTTTCCATACATCCTCTGAAATCCAGGTGCAGGCTCCCAAACTGTTGCCTTCCATGCACAAGCAGGCCCAACACCACATGGAAATCACCAAGGCTTATGGCTTGCACCCACTAAAACAATAGCTTGAGCTGCACTTGAGCCTCTTTTAGCCATGGCTTGAGCTGGAGCAGCTGGGATGCAGAGCACCATGTCCCAAGGCTTCACAGGCCAGTGGGGCCCAGGGCCTGGCCCATGAAACCATTTTTTTCCTCCTAAGCCTCCAGGCCACAAAGGACTTTGAAATACCCTGGAGGCATTTTCCCCATTGTCTTGTCTATTACCATTCTGCTCTTCTTTACTTATGCAAATATCTTCAGCCTTGAGTTTCTCCCCAGAAAATGGGTTTTCTTTTCTACTGCATGGTCTGGCTGCAAATTTTCCAAGCATTTATATTCTGCTTCCCTATTAAAATAAGTCCCAGCTTCAGACCATCTCTTTGTTCATGCATATATGCTGTTAGCAACAGTCAGATCAAATCTTGAATGCTTTACTGCTTAGAAATTTCTTCTCTCAGATACCCTAAACCATCTCTCTCAAGTTCAAAGTTCCACAGATTTCTAGAGCAAGGACACATTGCCACCAGTCTCTTTGCTAACACATAGCTGGAGTCACCTTTGCTCCATTTCCCAATATGTTCCTCATCTCCATCTGAGACCACTTCAGCCTGGACTTCATTGTTCATATCACTATTGGCATTTTGGTTAAAATCCTTCAACAAATTCTAGGAGGTTCCAAACTTTCCCTCAGCTTCCTGTCATCTTGTGAGCCCTCCAAACTGTTTCAACCTCGCCTGTTACTCAGTTTCAAAGTTGCTTCCACATTTTCAGATATCTTTATAGTAATACCTGACTTTTCTGGTACCAATTTTCTATATTATTCTATTTTCACACTGCTACAAAGAACTTCCCGAGACCGAGTAACTTATAAAAAAAAAGAAGTTTAATTGACTCAGTTCCACAGGTTTAGTAGGAAGGATGACTGAGAGGCCTTAAGCAACTTACAATCATGGCAGAAGGTGAAGGGGAAGCAAGGGCCTTCTTCATATGGTGGCGAAAGAGACAGAGAGAATAAATGGGGAATTGCCACACACTTTTAAACCATCAGATATTGTGAGAACACACTCACCATCATGAGAACAGCAAGAGGAGAGGGAAATCCACCTCCATGATCCAATCACCTCCAACCAGGTCCCTCTCCCAACACTGAGGATTATAGTTCAACATGAGATTTGGGTGAGGTCACAGAGCCAAACCATATCAGCTCATATATCTGTATATCCCATATATCCCACTACAACAGGGACTCACCATGAGATTCTGGTGTCCTGCATATCAGTGTCAACTTGAAATTTGTGTCTACTGCTCCTCATTATACATGACCCTTTCCTGTCTCATACATTTAATTGAATACATACTTTAGGTATCTTTGAAGAATAATCATTACCATGTACAGAAGACATGGTATTGCAGTTTTTCCTCCTGGAGACCTAGACTCTTCTTTATTCAGTGTGTTCTGAATATAAATTCTAACAAACTTGGAAAATAGCAAGGAATTATTACATTTTTTAAAGTTAGTGCCTTCAATCTTCTGATTGTCTATATTTGATTATATAAATGGAATATTACCTTGGATGACTGTCCATCTAATTTGCCCTTAGGGAAGACATGATCCATTAAACATTTTTATCTTCTCTTTGGGCCTGTCCTTCACTTCAACTTTGTCCCTCATTATGATGATTTTGTTTACTTGGCTTCTGATAACTACGGGTTGACAGAAATTGAGAGGTGCCAGCTCCTAATGGGGAGACATGAGACCCTACTGCAGGCTCAGAGAGTTGAGGAAAATCTGGAAATGCGTGGTTATGGGGCACATCAGCCCAATTATTTGCATCCCATGTATCACAAACCTATTCTGGCCCAGCTAGGAACCTGATCTTGAGATAGCTGATCTACATAATTTGATAGAGTAACTTTCTTTGAAACTCTGCTACTCTAATAACTTACAAGTCCTCAGCTTTTTCTTCCTTCTAGCTATAGAATTTGAGTCCTTTTGTGTACTAAACAAGAAGGCCTCTGACTTTTATGTAAGGAGTTGCTTGTTAATCACTCTCATTCTTTTATTTTTTAAAGCATAAATTATGATTAGGAACATCAACTCAATTCCAAATTCCTCATAGTTACTAATTCTCTCTTATTCTAAAAAAAAAAAAAAAAAAAAAAAAAAAACCAAGATTTTATATTTTGTACCTACTAGTTAATTTCCTTCTACTGGCATGTCACTCCAGTGTACCACCACAGAAAATGTTAAAATGGCACCATTATCTATTGCCGGGCACTTCCTTTGCTTTTCCTTGTACTAGTGCCTTGTACTAGTGATCATTTCCAGCTAAATAGCAGTTTATCCAAAAACTTATGTTAGTGTCTGCTTTCTCACACCAATACTGATAATAGATGCCATATGTTGAATTCCTCAGGAAGTAGATTCTAAAAATCCCTTTGAAGTAGCACCTGAGATGGAGATTAGCAGCATGTAGAAAATATAAGAAGTGCTCTTGGGATCTTTACTTACTGAAGGGGAGGTTATAAAGCTATATTAGGCCAATAGAGAACTTGGGCTACAATGCAGTTTCAATGAAGGTCTCACATAGCCCCATAGGAAGTTCTGTAAATTTGAATTATTCTGAGTTTTAACAAAAGGATTGGGCATTTAAACCCTTGTATCAAAATTAGTCACTAGTTTTGAGCTGTTCTTGTAAGGGAGTGTGATCTTAGATGAGACAACTCACTTTACCTAAAGCAATTCTGCAAGAAGGCTGAGAGCAAAGTGCTAGCTATCTGCAGGTAACACTCAGTAGCTGAAACAATAAGGCTTGAAGAGGGATCTGGTTGATGCATCCCAGTAGGTATTATATCTACTAAAGTAGAACAGATTTTTTCTTTAACTCTTTTTAAAAACACATTTTCTATATACTTTTGGAGTTAAACATGAACATCATTTTTCTAAAACCACAATTTTGGACGTCTAGCATCCATAGATGTTAGACAAAAAAATTTTACTCTAAGATACCCAGTTTATGATTCTTTGTTATGGAAGCCCTAGGGAACTAATACAAAGATCAAAATAAATAAAGCTCTCAGCTTCACCCTTCTGAGACTTTTTCTCAGTTTAATTAATTATATTCCCCACTAAAAGATGTTTCTTTACATAGATGACATACAATAAAGATACAAATTAAGAAAATATCAAATATTTATGAGATTACTGACATTTGTAACACTATACAGATTGAGGATTTCGAATCTAAAAATCTGAAATCTAAATTGCTCCAAAATTCAGAACTTTCAGAACGCCAACATGACATTATTGGTGGAAGGTTCCATATCAAATCTCAAGTGGCAAGTCATAGTCAATATACAGTTAAAACTTTGTTTCATGAACAAATTTATTTAAAATATCGCATAAAATTACTGTCAGCCTATGTGTATAAGATTTATATAAAACATAAATTTTATGTTTAGAGTTGGGTTCCAACCTGAAGATATCTCATTATGTCATGCAAATAGGCCAAAATCCTCTGGTTCCAAGCACTTTGAATAAGGGATACTCAAGCTGTAACAATATTAAAAGTTAATACAAAATCTGGAGAAAAGTGATTTTATGTATTGATCATTGAACAAGATAAAGACAGGTTGTGATATTAAGTGGTCTGAGTAGTACTCATTGAAAAGATAATGTTTGAGCAAAGATGGTATGGTACAGTTAGGAGCATGCATGATAAACTGTAAGAAAATTAATGTGCCCAAAGTGAACAGAGTGAATACATTATGGGGCAAATAATAAGAGAAGATTTTTTTTTAATTTTGTCTCAAAGAAACTTAACGATTATTAAAGGAAACATACATTTGTAAAATGAGATTCTATTGCAATACTTTTAATAGAGAAGTGATATAATCTGATTTTCATTTTAACTACATCACATACATTATTTTATTAATAAACATTAAAAGAGCAAACAATAGAAGCAGGGACAAAAGTTAGGAGACTACAACTATTCAAGTAAGAAATGATAGTTTGGATCTGGGTGGTAACACCCTGGCAGATTCTTCAGATTTAGATCTGACTCAGTTGTGGAGTTGGATAAGCAATGTATAGATAATTATTTTCTGACTCTGGTGGTGAGTAAAAATGCTAGGTCCCCAGGGGCAGCAGTTGGGAAGCAAAGACAGGCATGAATCAAAAGAGAGTGTCTACAAATTGAAACCTCTGAGGACAAATTGGATCCCAAAAGAACAAACTGAAACACATAGAACAAAATAAAATCTACATTTAACATTCAACAACTCCAACCTAACTAATGCATGTTACTTCCAGAAAAAACTGGCACCTTTCACCATAGAGCTACACATTTACCTGAATCAGAACTTGAAGAAGCTTAATGAGAAAATCTAAGGGAGCTGGAAGAGCTGTAGGTCTGGCTGCTGCCCCAACCAACAAGATATGCCAACATATCAGTGCCCTAAGTCATCTGCAATTGCACCTGATGCTCTACACCAACTCTGAGAGTAAAATGACTGCTGCTTCAGTTCCACCTTTCAAAATAGCACTCACATACCACTTGCCCCCAATCCTAGCCTGTAATCATGCAGAAAGGAAATTCAGCCTGTAATTTTGCAGAAAGGAAATTCTGAGAAACTTCTTTCCACATTGCTAAGTTGACACTACAAAATCACCAAAATTTAGCCTTTGTCAACTTAGTCCATGTATATTCTTCTAAATGTGTTCAACTTTTTTAATAAGTCAGAAGCAAAACCATGCTTTCACTTAACATGATGTAACTATCTTTCATGCAACTTAAAATATAACTCTCTTTCTAAAATGTATATCATATATTACCTCTATCTTACATATGCAAC
The DNA here is from genome assembly GCF_028878055.3 of Symphalangus syndactylus. NCBI lineage: Eukaryota > Metazoa > Chordata > Mammalia > Primates > Hylobatidae > Symphalangus > Symphalangus syndactylus. Next base: position 105,813,486 of record NC_072426.2, on the reverse strand, counting down.
CTAACCTGTAATCATGCAGAAGGGAAATTCAGCCTGTAATCTGGCAGAAAGGAAACTCTAAGAAACTTCTTTCCACATTCCTATGTTGACACTACAGAATCACCAAAATGTATCCTCTGTCAACTTAGTATCCATGTATACTTCTTTTAAATGTATTTAACTTTTTTAAAAAATCAGAAGCAAAACCATGCTTTCACTTAACATAATGCAACTATCTTTCATACAACTTAAAATATAACCCTTTCGCTAAAATATATGTCATATATTACCTCTGTCTGATGCATCAACCTATCCATCTATCTTTGAGTGATGGCCATTATTCTTCTAACTGGGTCATAAACATCCTTTGACATTCTGCAACTTAAATACTGAAATGTAAGTTAGACCACTATTATGTTATATTAGGTTATATAGGAATGGTGAAGGAGAAAATAATTGGTTGACATATAAACACATATTTATACCAAGATAAGAAATACTTTATTGAAATCTTTGTTTTGGCCATGGGTTACATGGGCATAGAGAGTATTTATAACTTCCACAGCCCCTTCCATAGTCCCTTTATTTTCTCAGCAAAAATTTGGAAAAGTGGTAATTTACTGGCTTATAATTTACTCCTTTTTTAAAAAAAAAGATCAGGTCCTAAACTCTCCTACCCACATTGGACTTTTTTTTAGTTTTACATTGAATTTTATCAAAGTACATGGCTAAACTGAAAGGTTGCCTAGGAGAGTCCAGGTATTACAGATATCCTATTTCTTATCTTCATTATGTAACAGCAACCCAATTTTACCTTGATTATTAAGATAAATAGCCCTAATCAGTACAGTAACCCCATTGTTTGTCTGTTAGTTCACTGACATGAGGAGCTGATGTAGACAGACAATAGTCCTAACTGTCATTTTAATAGAACAGATGCTATGTCTCCTGGTGACACATTGAGAACCAAGGTCTCTAGACCAACCAGGCCAAAAATTGGGGTGACCGAAAACAAATATTCCACCAATAAATTATCTTGAGTAATAATAACAGAAAGAATTAGTTGATGTACCTATAACTCCACCCCTTAATTCTAGACATAGGAATTCTAAATATAGAAAACACATGACTGGGCTGGGCACCATGGCTCACGCCTGTAATCCCAGCACTTTGGGAGGCCGAGGTGGGTGAATCACTTGAGGTCAGGAGTTCGAGACCAGCCTGACCAACATGGTGAAACCCCGCCTCTACTAAAAATACAAAAATTAGCCAGGCGTGGTGGGGTGTGCCTGTAGTTCCAGCTACTCAGGAGGCTGAAGCAGGAGAATGGCATGAACCCAGGAGGCGGAGGTTGCAGTGAGCCAAGATCGAGTCATTGCACTCCAGCCTGGGCAACAGAGCAAGACTCTGTCTCAAAAAAAAAAACAAAACAAAAACACATGACTGTATACAGGTCTATGATTTAGAGAATATCTACATATACCCTGTTATGAGGCTATACTGCAGCCATACAAGGTGTTTCTAGCTGATGGCTTAAAGGCATCTCTAAAAGGCCCTTCAGTTGTTTCATCAGGGCAGCAGTTGCAGTGTGAAGGAAATATGGTAAAACAAGAAACGTTCATAAGCATGAGGCCATTTCCATGCTTTCTATAAAATGAGTTCTTTAGCAGGAAGTAATGCTGTGGAAAATTTTCCACACCATGATGAAGAATAAGACATTAAATATGATGGTTTTGTTGGAAGATTTATGAATAGTAAAAACATTTTAATGTTCAAAATAAGTGCCTATTAGTATGAAGAAAAATGCTCTCCATTTCCGTGATGGAATTCACCCAATGTAATCAACTTGTTACCTAATATCTGGCTGATCCACCTAAGAAATGATGCCATATCTGGGCTCATGTTTGATATCAGGTATAGAAAATGAAGCACTCAGTAGTAGGTGTAACCATATATGCCCTCATGAGAAGAAATCCATGTCTTATGTACATTCTATAGGCAAATAGAACAACTGCTAGTACTATAATACATCCTTAATAACCTTATAATACATCCTTAATAACCTTAATAGTACAGATTGTAGCTCCCAACAAACTTTTGGATTTTAAAACTATAGACTTTTTTTCAGAGTTTAATGAGGTTATTTTTCTATTTTTTGATACTTCCATGTAAGATTTTCTCCTCACTACCAATGATGAAACATGAATATTTAAACCTCTTACAAGTTTCTGACTCTCTACATGCATACACATAAACACACACTCTTCTCACTTATGGATCCAATATCATTATAGATTTATTTTTATAATATCACTTTTCACTCTGTATGCCATTAAAAGTAGTTAAACATTATTTATAACTAATTTACTTAATGTTCTGTGTTTGTTACATAACCTTTCTTACATAATTGCTTTCTCTTGAATTATTGATTATACTTTTACATTTGCTGATTTGAAAAATTATTTTATGTGTGCTTATGTGTGTGTATGTATGCATTTATGTATAAGAGATTGCAGGCTGAAGCGCAGTGGTGCAATCATAGCTCACTACAGTCTCAAACTCCTGGGCTCAAGTGATCTCCTACCTCAACTTCCTGAATGTCTGGAAGACCAAGCACATGCCACCATGCATGGCTAATTTTTAAAATTTTTTTAGACTGGGGTCTCGCTATGGTTCCCAGGCTGGTGTTATAATGTTTACTGTAGCTTTTTTTTGAGTGATGTTATTATAATTAAATATAATATAATGAATATTTTATTCTAAATAATAAAATTTCTTCCCAGGAATGATTATTGAAATAATACCAGCACAACCTGGATCCCATTTGTCAGAGATAGTTTTTCCTAACAAGTTAGTGTATATATTCTTATGGAATTATTCCCATGCACATATGCATGCGTAAGAAATATATATTGTTTGTACACCAAAATATGATAATATTAAGTATACAGAAGTAGCACACTGTAATGATTTATGAGTGCAACTCCGGAGCCAGAATGTTTATGCTTAGTTTGAAGTTACAAAGTCCCATTTCTTCATCTGTAAAATGAAGTACATTATAATAACTACTTGATAGCCCTGAATATAAATATATACACAGAAATAATGTTTAACCAAATATCAGGGCACCCGTGATCCAGTCAAATTGACACTTAAAATTAATTATGGTAGCTTTCTGATATAGTACATTTTGTCTCCAAATACTAAAGAGGAGTACCATAATTCTGCCTCATTCTCAGTGATAGAAAAAGCAACATTCAGTACTGTTGCCCTTTACCTTGAAGAGAAATTCTTAGCACTTCTCATTAATATCTCTAATTACTGAAGTCTTACACATTTCAGCATGGGCAGGCTGAACCTTTGTAGGGTCTTTTATTTCCTGGCATGCATATCTCTTGTTAGGGCATCCAGTGTACTTGTTACTTCCTGTTCTTTAGGTATAATTAGAATGATATTGTGGAGCATTACAGTGGATGACTGTGAATTACGTGGAATGTCAAGATGCTCAAGGTCCTTTCAAGCTGTACGGTAACAGAACAAGACAGTTAACATAACTCTGGTGTAAAATATTTAATGTGAACTGCTGTTCATATGTGCATAGAGACTGAATTTTATTTTCTCCGATGATAGGGATTGCAACTAATGCATTTTCTAGATCAATAACCTCATAAACAAATTTCAGGGACTGTATTTTTCCCCCAGTGCAGACACCATACAAGTTGTAATGAGAACTACTGCTTAGTCGACCTATAATTGGGACAACGATTTGGTTAAGTTTTCTGGAGTAATTTACCACTTTGAATGGGAGTAGAGATCTGAAATAAATGAGAAAACAATGAGCACCACTACTGTTTTATCCTCCTCTTTAGAGGTAAAGAGGATAGAGGTTTTCAGTTTTAAAGGCTCTCAGCTTCACCCTCCTGTTCATTAATGGCTCTTAAATTAAAGGTCAGTGGACCAAAGTGAGAGTTATAAATTACTAGATGTACCTATTCTAATTATATATTGAAAAAAGTATGAGCTTGTGGATGTTTTATTTACTAAAAGGCAGAGGTAACCCAAGACTCTATTTATCACCCGGTTTCCATATGCCTCCTGCCTACAGAGAAGCCCATTACTTTTTTCAGATATCAGTTTCAGAGCTTCTGTTGGACAACGCTGAAAAGGTTTAGTTGTTTTCTCTCTCCGCTACCATGTAAATGACCACAAACCCTTAGGAAGAATTGAGGAAATATTTACTCCCATATTTGCAGTGCTGTTTCAGGGTCATTTTAGGGAAATCCAGCCTTCATGTCTATAGACTCTGGATTTAAGAAGTGCTCAGATATGTAAACAGGGTGTTAAATCACGATTTGCCGTTTGACACCTGATATGAGCCTTCTACTCAACAGATTTTTACTTCATTTGGTTTTCTTGTTATAAGAGTTTAGTAGCAACTAGGTCACTTGCTACTTATCTCACTCTTAGGAACACTGTGGTTTGTTAGCTATTACTATAGGTTCCAGTAACTATAGAGACTTTGGCTGCCACTTAGTATTTATTGTACCTTTAACTAATTATTTTTGCCTTGCATTTGATGGTTACATGTCAATATGTGATCTTTGTTATTCAAGAATCATCTCCTTCCCATTAACATGGAAAAGCCCAGTTACATGGCTATTAATGTTAAAGTTGCCCTTCTGAGAAAACTAACCATTTAGCTAATCATATATGGTACTGCAACCTTAAAAGTACATTCCTTTTTGTAATAATAAAGTTAATGCTCTCTTAGCTAACCTGGAAAATATCCTTGGTTTGTAGATTCTCTGAGTTTCTCCAATAAATTCATTTTAACCATACCATACACCTGTGCATTATAAAGTCTTCCTCATACTGGGCAGGGTAGTTTTGGGAGTTTTATTTCATTTCTTTAGCATATTAACATGTCATGGTTTCAAAGAACCATCTTCCAAGAATATTGTGACTCTCATGTCATGCTTACATTTCAATAATCTCTTCTCTGTGCAGTCTTGTATTCTACTCTTTGAGGGTTCAATATCCTCAAGATCATTTTCTACATGTACTATTCATCTGTACATGTAATTACTGTAATTAATATAATGAGTAAATTACTTCTTCCCAGAGCAGTGACTATCTGACCTAATTTAGACTATTCTGTCACCTCACCTTTATTAATGCTGTGAAAACAATTAGGAGAGGTAAGGAGTATATTGAGGAGGAAAATCATTACAAGGTATCCTCATAAAACGAGGTTTTGTTGTTGTTTTGTTTTTTGCATGGTCTCTAGACAAAGATTTCTCTTTCTAATAAAAAGGGTGACACATGCTGGCCCAAGGGTGTTAGGGCAATCTGGTGTTAAAGGTTTTCATGTGCATCCATCTAAATGTCTTCATGTGGGTCCCTGGACACACTCTTTTCTAATCAGGGCATTGACTTTAACATATAAATCCAGTCATAGATAACACTGGCTTTCCTAACATATCCAGTGTGAGAGATAGCTACCCTGAGCCTATAATTCTCTTTCTTCAAGACTTAAAAGGCATTTAATGAGTGTCATTGACTATACAATTTTTATGATCATTATCATTCCCAAATCATTTAAGTACTAGAGCATTGATTCTTAAAAATTAGTGAGCAGCAGTGTCTCCTAAAAAACTAATTAAAATACAGATCTCTGGGCCCTGAACCTCAGTTTCTCATTCAGTAGGTCTAAAATAGATCTAAGAAATGGCATATGAACAAATTTCTCAGCATGGCTGATGTTTCCAGTTTGGGGATGCTCCACATCTCAAGAAATATGTGCTGCAGTTCGTATATAACTCAGGTCCCTCCTTTTCATTTGTACTTAGTTCCAGTTCACGAAAGGTGAAATTCTTAGTTATTTAAATGCAGTAATATGACAGAGATTACCACCAATCTACTTGCCATCAGCATTGTATCCTTCTTGCCATGTAGCCATTGAGAGATCTTCTCCCCCTCATCTCAATTCCATGAGTCTACTTACTTCAACCTCTCCTAATAACAACTCTTTAAGTTTGGTATCCCTTGAAAGCAGAACCTGTCAGAAAGTCTTAGATACAAATGGTTAAGTAGCGAGGTGACCAGAGAGATCAGGGTGATGACATAGGGAGAGTGATTGAAGGAAAAAGAAAAAGAGAATACAGTGATTTGCTAACTAACTATATATATATGTGTGTGTGTGTGTGTGTGTGTGTGTATAAAATAAATTAATAATGATAGATTTGTATCTATATACACAATTGTATAAGATTGTGTGTATATATATTTGTCTAGCATTGTAATGAATTATGCTGTATTAATTTTATTAATGATTTTTGAACAACAATTACCTAGTAGAATATGAATTGCTTGATTCTGACATACTGTTTTTAAATTTATCATTGAAAGTAGTTAGGTAAATAATTCAGAAGATTTGCATTTGTGTACATTTTTAAAAATAAATAATATCTAACAATAATACCTTCTTCCTATTTCTTATACTTCATCCAGTTTTGCTAGGAAGTCTCTATTTGCCTTGTAGAATGAAACACTCTTCTCCCTTCTATTTTTTTTGAAAAATATTTATTAGGTTTCAATATTTTAAACTATTTGTTAGAACTCAACTTAAAACCAGAAAAGACAAGGATATCTCTTCATTGGTAAGTGCCACTTACTATTTTACTTTATTTAATGCAATAATTTTTGAGCTTTTAAGTTTTGCATTTTATCTTATCTTGATTTTATTCCATCACTCTTCCATTAATTTTAGCTTATAATGCTTTGATTATATTTAACATTATATTTCCTTTATAGCTTTCAATAGTTCTGTTTTGTTAATTGTATTATCTTCTTTAGTTAGCCAATATAAACAATATTTTAAAGTCTTGTTTTAAAATATGTAGGGAAAAATGTTAGGAGGACATTTAATAACTTAAAAAGCCACTGGGATGGCACTGTGACCAGGTTTCACTGATACACAGCTGGATCAGTCTCACTCTGCCCTTAGAACCTGTCCTCTGAAGGTACTGATGCTGCCATTGCAGAACCTGAAATACCACCAATGGTGCCCCCAAATTCACCTGTGATGGACAACGAAGTTGACTATGACACTGCTGTCCTAGCTGCCCTAGAAAGAGGTATATGAGGACTATTGTGTCTGCCATTAACACTACTACAAAGAATTTCTTCTGTGGTTCTTGCTTCTCTTTATTATCTTTTATGTTTTTACTAGGAGATAGCTGATATCTGTAAGAAAGAATATATAATATGTGTGAACGTTAACAGGCATAGAATCCAATGAACATCTGCATACTACGTGTGAAACTTCAATGAAATTTCACCAAATACTACTCAGGTTGTCATTTGTTGATTTTTATCATTTAAATAAAATATTCTCACTCCAGCAAGATGTCAACACTACACTGCTTCATAAAGAAACTACAACCTTTAAAACTTTCAAAAGTCATCAAATATATTGCCACTTTTCTAAAGCTCAAAAACATATATTTTAAAAATGTTTTTAGAAACACATCAATATTGAATAAGACTATAAAGGCAAGCTCTCCAATATCATAGCCACTAGTCACATGAAACTCTTGAGCACATGAAGTGTGACAAGTCTGAATTGAGATGTGCTATAAATATAAACTATACATTCAATATCAATGGCTCACTCTCTGCTATTAAAGTACCAGTGAGGTGAGTACGTAGTGTAAAAAGAGTTAAAATGAGAAGTACAAAAATACAAACATTAAATGTTTTTATTTACTCTTAAGAGTAAACAAAATAAAGTGCATCTGTGTATCAGATGCACTTTTAAAATAAATATTTTGAGAACTATATTATCACAAAATCATATAATTTTTTACATGTACATATATAATGCTGTAGAAAACCAGCTTTAAAATCAGCTTTAAAATTATAGTTATACATATGTATTACCACATTCTGAAAAACAACATTCTCAGAAATTTCATAGATAATATATTTATTTACTATGAAAGGTATTTTTAAGATTTAAAAACTAAAATCAAACTCAATATTTTCAGTGACAGAACTATATAATTACAGAGATCATATAGGTAAAACAAAATAGGACTGACCCTTTGTATTGCTTAATTAATATGCAGTGTGTGGTTTTAAAAATCGTTAGGGCAGGATTTGCTAATTGCTTCATAATTAAATTTTAAAAATCTCTAATTGAAAAAATATAGAATATTTCATTCATATTTTAAAATATTGAAATGATAATATTTTGCACATATTAGACTAATAAAATGTATTTTAAAATACTTTCTGCTCTTTCTGGCTACCCCCAAAATTATGTATTTGACTTCCACTATGTTTCTATTGGATGACACTGCTTTTGAGAAAAAGCCAGGAGATGAAGATTCAGGGTAGATTTCTTCAGGTAGAGAGGATGATGTGATAGGATAGTCACACACGGTTTGCTTCATTGAAGGTATATCAAAACCTTATCTCTAGATTTCCATCAAATTTACAGTATGATTCAAAGATTTACCTAAGGATACAAAGATCAGCATGTTTTGTTTCTGGACACCTCTCCAAACTAACTAAACAATGTTCCTACCACACCAGTCTTCTTACTTTACGTAGAATATGGCAAGCACATTCTGACATCAGAAACTTTGAATTTGCTCTTATCTTCATTTAGAATACTTTTGCCTAGGATAGTTAGATAACTCAGTTATCCCCATAGCTTCTACATTTTATTTATGTTTCTTCTTAAAAGTCACCTTTTCAGAAATGTCTTTCTTCACCATCCTATAGAAAATTATACTCTTTATTTCATATTGTGTACTGTATAATTCTTTTTACTATTTGATTTTTTCATTATCTGTTTATGTGTTTATTGCCAATCTTCCTTATGATAAAATAAACTTGGCAAGGGCAGAAACTGTTTCTCTTATTCACTGCTGTATCTGCAGCTCGATAAAGAGTGACTGGCATATGTTTAGCACTCAGTAAATGCTATTCCTAGCCCTTGCAACCTAACTGAACCTTACAAAATGAAAAAAAGAATGGATAATTAAATAAGCTAGAATTAAGAAAAGTAGGCTGCAAAATTACCTAAGCATCAAAATCAAATTACACTATAGAAAAAACATTTATTTACTTAAACATAGAATGATATAGGAAAATATTTTTTACCAAAATGTTGCCAATATTTTATCATGGTCATGAAATTACAGATTTTTTTCACTTTGATTATGCATATATCCTATCTTTTTTGCAATTAATATATTCTATTAATTCAAAAAATATGATGCAATATCATATTTAAATTAATCTTCAAATTTCTGTTTTCTGAAAATTAATTTGAAAGGTAAATTGGGGTTTTCTAGATATACAATCATGTCGTCTGCAAACAGGGACAATATGACTTCCTCTTTTCCTGATTGAATACTCTCTATTTCCTTCTCCTGCCTGATTGCCCTGGCCAGAACTTCCAACACTATGTTGAATAGGAGTGGTGAGAGAGGGCATCCTGATTGTATATCTAGAAAACCCCATCGTCTCAACCCAAAATCTCCTTAAGCTGATAGGCAACTTCAGCAAAGTCTCAGGATACAAAATCAATGTGCAAAAATCACAAGCATTCTTATACACCAATAACAGACAAACAGAGCCAAATCATGAGTGAACTCTCATTCAAAATTGCTTCAAAGAGAATAAAATACCTAGGAATCCAGCTTACAAGGGACATGAAGGACCTCTTCAAGGAGAACTACAAACCACTGCTCAATGAAATAAAAGAGGATACAAACAAATGGAAGAACATTCCATGCTCATGGGTAGGAAGAATCAATATCATGAAAATGGCCATACTGCCCGAGGTAATTTATAGATTCAGTGCCATCCCCATCAAGCTACCAATGACTTTCTTCACAGAATTGCAAACAACTACTTTAAAGTTCATATGGAACCAAAAAAGAGTCCACATTGCCAAGTCAATCCTAAGCCAAAAGAACAAAGCTGGAGGCATCATGCTACCTGACTTCAAACTATACTACAAGGCTACAGTAACCAAAACAGCATGGTACTGGTACCACAACAGAGACATAGATCAATGGAACAGAACAGAGCCCTCAGAAATAATGCCGCATATCTACAACTATCTGATCTTTGACAAACCTGACAAAAACAAGAAATGAGGAAAGGATTCCCTATTTAATAAATGGTGCTGAGAAAACTGGCTAGCCATATGTAGAAAGCTGAAACTGGATCCCTTCTTTACACCTTATACAAAAATTAATTCAAGATGGATTAAAGACTTACATGTTAGACCTGAAACCATAAAAACCCTAGAAGAACACCTAGGAAATACCACTCAGGACATAGGCATGGGCAAGGACTTCATGTCTAAAACACCAAAAGCAATGGCAACAAAAGCCAAAATTGACAAATGGGATCTAATTAAACTAAAGAGCTTCTGCACAGCAAAACAAACTACCATCAGAGTGAACAGGCAACATACAGAATGGGAGAAAATTTTTGCAATTTACTCATCTGACAAAGGGCTAATATCCAGAATCTACAATGAACTCAAACAAATTTACAAGAAAAAATCAAACAACCCCATCAACAAGTGGGTGAAGGATATGAACAGACACTTCTCAAAAGAAGACATTTATGCAGCCAAAAGACACATGAAAAAATGCTCGTCATCACTGGCCGTCAGAGAAATGCAAATCAAAACCACAATGAGATACTGTCTCACACCAGTTAGAATGGCGATCATTAAAAAGTCAGGGAGAAACAGGTGCTGGAGAGGATGTGGAGAAATAGGAACACTTTTACACTGTTGGTGGGACTGTAAACTAGTTCAACCATTGTGGAAGTCAGTGTGGCAATTCCTCAGGGATCTAGAACTAGAAATACCATTTGACGCAGCCATCCCATTATGGGGTATATACACAAAGGATTATAAAACATGCTGCTATAAAGACACATGCACACGTATGTTTATTGCGGCACTATTCACAATAGCAAAGACTTGGAACCAACACAAATGTCCAACAATGATAGACTGGATTGAGAATATGTGGCACATATACACCATGGAATACTATGCAGCCATAAAAAATAATGAGTTCATGTCCTTTGTAGGGACATGGATGAAGCTGGAAACCATCATTCTCAGCAAACTATAGCAAGGACAAAAAACCAAACACCTCATGTTCTCACTCCTAGGTGGGAATTGAACAATGAGAACACATGGACACGGGAAGGGGAACATCACACACCAGAGCCTGTTGTGGGGTTGGGGGAGGAGGGAGGTATAGCATTAGGAGATATACCTAAGGTTAAATGATAAGTTAATGGGTGTAGCACACCAACATTGCACATGTATACATATATAACTAACCTGCACATTGTGCACATGTACCCTAAAACTTAAAGTATAATAAAAAGTATATATATATAAAATAATAATAATAAAGTAAAAAAAGAAAGGTAAATTGTTTAGCTACAGTTGACATTTTTTAAACAAAGCATAAGCATAAAAATACAATTTTCTTGTAGAATTGAGTATTTTGGTGGTCTTGAAAATATTTATTAAAAAAACATATTAAAAGCACATAAAGTCAGCATACGTTATTCAAGATAGACTTTAATGAAAAACAATTTTCTTAAAATATCACTTTTTTTGAGGAATAGGTAGAATTCTAAGTCTATAAAAATTCTAGAATAAGTTTTTACATACTGTTTTTCTCTCTATCTTCTAGTGACAGATGATACATATTGAGGGAGTAAAAGGGTAATGGACATTTTATCCTTAGCTTTGAGTAAGATTTTAATATTCAAACAGTTTGTAATTGACTCATTATCATAAATCTAAGTCTTTTAATGTAAAAATTTGCATTGTAAATATATATTACTTGTCTCAGTGGAGAATGTTCTTGATTTTTCTAGTAGGCACACAAGTTCTATGCTTTAAAGAAAAATAAAATTATTATAACAGGAATAATTATGTCTATTAATACCACAGCTCACTTTCTTTATGGTAATAATTTGAAGGTTAATTGAGGTGTTTTATATCTTTTCTTCATTTAATAAGGTGGGTAAAAAAAAAAAAACCCTCATTCATAAAGCTTTTAATTTATATAAAAATAGGGTATATTTAAGAATCTCTCAGTGGCAGCATGCAAAGATTATAACATTTTCTTATTATCTCCAATGCATGTTAAATTATTTTTGATAAATTAAAATTAGGCATTTTTATTAATTCCCCTTTTCCTGGCAACATATATCATACTTTATTCAGGATTAAATTAGACTTTTAGAGTTTAATTAATTCATTTTAAATGCACATAACTTCTAGTAGCATATAATAAAAATTATATACATATATAAGAAACAATAGATCCCTCTGGCCTTTAGAATTTAAATAACTCGGTTGAGTAAGAACTTCTTATTACTTGTGTGGTACAAATACATATATCTCTTCCACTTAGAAAATCAAACATAATTATACTAAATACAATTTGGTACTATAATAAATAAAACATTTTATTAAAAATAACCAAAGTTAGATTTTTGAATTATACATATTCATCTTTAAGTAATTATTTGAAAAATGAGTATTGTTACTTTAAGTATGTCTGAACAGATACTGTTCTGATGGGTGGCATATTTCCTTTAATTAAAACAGTTTAGTAACATAATGATTACTAATAGATCTTTAAAAAGAATATAAAACTCAAATTTTTAATTTTATTCAGAAGCAGTAAATAATTATTAATAGCATTTTGAAATTGGGATAATTGACCGTATATTTTGAAATTCTACTCCTTCCAGACAGTAGAAAAAACATAATAATCAGAAAAGAAAATTAAACTTACTAAACCTATAATATTTAAAATATGTTATCTTCTAGAATAATAAAGCAATGAACATAATAAATAAGAGTTTCCATTTTCATTCTTGGTTGTACTGTCTAGTTTGGAAATCAAGTGAGAAGGAAAATAAGTACAATAATTTCTAATATGGTAAGTCCTGTAAATTTTAAGAAGAGAGTGCTGTGCTTGTGATTTATGCTGGGAGAAGGAAGGAAATGACTTCATTATGCAGGAAAGTCATCAGGTTTTAATGTTTTAATTATTTAAAAATTGAAATATAATACCAAAACGTCTACACATGAAAGGTGAAAGGAAAACTGTTAAGATTGGAATTGTTAATGTATTTAACTTAACACATTATATTTTTAGTCTGTTTTAGTTCCTTTGTGTTTCTCTTGTCACCATCCATGGACTGAATTCCCTGAGGATGGGGATGTTGTCCTCTTATAGCCATAAACTTGCACAGCACCTGCATTTGGAATACCCTCGATGCATGTTTGTTAGGAATAAGAATTAATGAATGGCTAATTGTCCTCAGACATAAGATCCTTTAAGAGGGTTTGATTGTTAATAAAAACCTAACTTTCCTGAATGCTAGGTGCTTTGACAATAAAGATTCTCTATTTTAGCTTTTATCCACTTTATTCCACAGATTATAGACTAATCAGATTCCAACCAGTTTCCACATAAACATTCTACTTAGTCAAAATATATGTAACAGTGATCTTTAGTAAGTATCTAGGTAACTGTACCTCTCAGTAGACACCATATCAGATGATGCCTTAAGCTGATGGAGCCAATTATTATTCTTTCTGTTGCAATTGACCTATCTCAAAAAACTCAAGATTTTCAGTTACTGGTATGAGAACATAGAGAGATGCAATCACACAGAAATATATGATTTTTTTAGTACTTGCTGGTGGTTTCCGGAAGAGCAATACTAACACAAAAGAAATGTTCAATCTCTTTTTCATATTTGGAATCAAAACATATAATATAAATATGAATTTTATGACTCGAAGGCAAAATTTTCCACAAAAATTATGCATTCATTTTTATTCTAATTTGTGGCCTTGTATCATTATGTTGGATTATAAATATTAATACTTTATAATTAAAATATACCCCTGTATTCCTATAACACATTCCTCTGCTACCCAATTAATCCCATGCCTTAAACTATTCTTCATATCATAACTAAGATTTCATACTAATTATTTACTTTCTGTTGATTTACTAAGTTTCTATCTGAAATTTCTCATAGTCAAAACCTTTTGCCCATAGAGTTGTGTCCTTTTTTAAAATTTGAAACCTGCATAAATATATTTTAAAGGTATTACTGGTCATCATCAATTTTATATGGCATTTTTTCCCTTTCTAGCACTCCTGGTTTGCCTAACCTAATAGAGGAAATTTCTCTCCCCCTAAAGTGAGAAAATGTTAACATATTAAGAGGCTTGCTTAACAACAACAAAAAAAATCTGTTTAAAAACACATAGGCCACTTAGACTTATTATAGATGTGGAGAAGTGTAGGTTTTCTAGGTTGCTAGGACATCCATACCTCATTCAGTTCTACCCTGATCGCCAGTAACTGTTTCCCTGCTTATGCGAACCACACACTAGGGACCCAATTACCCCAGTTGTTTTTCAGAAGGCTTGCAGGTGTCCCAAAGAGATAGATCCTTTTATTTTAAAACTTCTATAATACAGTGTTTTCAATGACTTTGTGATGATTCCTAAAACCAGTACTTCCTCATCTTTGGGACAGAAGACTCCTGCTTTTTCCACATGAAGAATTTTGTGCATCACGTTTGTTTTTTCTCTAAATTTTCAGTCATCACCCGTGCTCCCTTTACCTTTTTCTGCTCTTATTAAGTCTTTGGGAGAAGAAAACGGGTCCTATGTTTTTTTCCTTTTGCACTGGATCGATTTTTCCTATATTGTTAAAGGATAAATTAAAATGATAGAGGTAGAGAAGAATGAAAACAAATGGGGCATGAAGTGATTAGTACTTGGAGAAACCTAACCAAAAAAGAAATAAAAAATACCGGGAAACTTCTCTTTTAGCAGCCCACTTAACTCCTGCTTTGAAAATTTTGCTTTGCATTATTGAGCACTCGAATTCGGGGACTTGTCTTTTTTATTTTTTTCTTTCCATTCACGTCTCATTGACTACCACTCTTAAGAATGTACACTTCAGGGAATTTTTTTAAATCTAACATGCACATTTAGGTTTTCCTTAAGTGAATTTGCAACTCATTAGTTCTCCAGAGAGCTTTTCCCACAGGACTCACTGAGCTATTCTCCTGACCCAACTGCTCAGTATTCCAGTGGTCTTTGCTAATCTCAATTCCCTTTGTCAGCAAACAGTTTCCTATTTCTTTTTTAACTTTTCAGGACCTCACAGATCAAGAAATAATTGCTGTCTACTACTATAAAATATTTGAGGACTTTTTTCTATAAATTATGCATTTTTCTTCACTAATAAAAGTATTTTTGGTCCCTTTTACCTATAGACTGGATTACTATAAATATAACTATGATACACATATTTCATCATGTGAGCTTGACTGACACAATTTAAGCAGCAATGGACATCTTAAAGCTGCTACTCCAACATGCTTTGATTACTAATGGTCTTTCTCTTGGAGACTGCCTTTTTGATATAAGATAGAGCTCTCTAAAATCTCATACCTCTTTATGATTTTGCTCCCCAGTGAAGTCCTGTATTCTCTGTCTTTGAATTCTTCCTTACCTATTATACTTTTATAACTCGGATATGGTTTATTTGTTAGATTTGTAGCTAAGCTTCTCTATATTTTACTTGAAGCATTTATATAATGTTGAACTTTACCTTACGGATGGGAAATGACATATATGATTCCCTATTTCAGATTTTACATACCTTCAAAATTATCCCAAGGAACAATCAAGAAAAACGGTCAAATCCAGTCTTCTGGGAACCTATGTGTTAGACTAACCTTTATTTTGAATTACTCTGGTAACAGTTTATTGGGAGAAATGTGAAGTTTTTTGATACCAGGGAATACCAGGTTTTCTTTCTGTGTTTTCAGTTGTCTATGGATCTTTCTCAACAGTCACCAACGTATCCACAGCAAAAAAAAAAAATTGCTAAGTCTTCCAAGACATATAGTACATAAACTGATGCCTTCTGCACTGACTATTCTCTTTTTCCTTCTTTTTAAAACAGCTGGGTCATATATATCTTTGTACATATCCT
Source organism: Symphalangus syndactylus (assembly GCF_028878055.3). Taxonomy (NCBI): domain Eukaryota; kingdom Metazoa; phylum Chordata; class Mammalia; order Primates; family Hylobatidae; genus Symphalangus; species Symphalangus syndactylus. Next base: position 105,797,401 of record NC_072426.2, on the reverse strand, counting down.
GCCATATAAATATGCCCTGTGAAATTTTCATCTTCTATACTGTTCATAGTAAACTATAGCCAGGGCTATTACTAATATGACATGTTCTTATTCTTGTATATTTTTATTTCCAAGATACATTTTTGGTGTTTTAAAAATATTTATTTTTCAATTATTAACTTCCATTTCCCAACTTCTATTCATCTTCTGAAGCTTTTCTCTTACCTATCTTAATAATTATTGCATGTATTAAGAAACAGTTGCTATAGTGTCAAGTTAAAATATTTTGTTTTTATAATGTTAAAAAATATGGGATTTTGGAGAGCTGGAGTTTTGAAATATAATACACTTATTGAGTAATCTTTTAAATTTTTAGAATAAATGTACAAAGAATTACATATCTATATCTATTTCTGCTTACATATCAACATATGTAGATACACACAGGTACATTTATGTAAATATATGTGATTAGCTATAGATAATCATACATATGTAAGAATGTGGGCATGTATAGACATATTGCCTTTTTCTAAAATGTATGTGACATAATAATGTATTCAATCAAAGTACAGATTACTAAATTCTAAATTTGATTTACTTGATTTTAGAGGATAGATTATACTAAAAATTGCCTCAAAAAAAAGCATTTAAAAATTTTGTAATTAAACATGGAAAGGTTCTATTGAGCCATAAATTCCCATATTACAGCTATCAGATGAAGTCTGACATGTGCATTAATTATATAGTATCAGTATTTTTTATTTTTAAGTTTAAAACAGTATTGCATCAAAATATAGTCAGGATTATATATTCAGACTGATCATATGCTGGAAACCTAAATCATAGTTTACTTTTAAAGTTTCTGAGTGTTCACATCTAAGACATGTTGAATTGCTGTTTGGAGAGATTTTTATTACAGATATGGTTAAGATATCACATTTTCAGGAAAACGGTCAATAAAATATTTAGACTTTCTCACATGAAAAGAATCTGAATTCACATTCTGAACCCTATCTCATTTGTCCTTTTTTTTTTCTGATCAAATAGATTTTTCACTTTGAGTTGTGATCATAACGCATTATAACTTTAACTAACATTACAAAAATTCTAAAAGATAGTTTAACATTTTGCTTTTCTATAACATAGACATTGAAGAAGTTTTTGCACAAATACGTATACATAATACATTTACTAATATGTTGCTTGGGTCATTCTAGCTTGGAATGGAAAAAGATCATGTAGATCATTCAACCTCCACTTTCTCCCCCATACTATATTACTGTTGAAGAATCTTCTGTGTTTTATCAAACTGTTGCCACGTAAGCATGTGCTAAAATGTCAGAGATTTAATTTAAAAATGTATTCAATAATTTCTCTGTGTCCATCCGTAATTATAATAGTTCCTTTGTGTTGAGGTGGGCGTCCCTTGTACGAAGTTGATACTTATCTGTATTTCCTTTTTTCTTTTTTTTTTTTTTTTTTTTTTTTGAGACGGAGTCTCGCTCTGTCGCCCAGGCTGGAGTGCAGTGGCGCCCTCTCGGCTCACTGCAAGCTCGGCCTCCCGGGTTCACGCCATTCTCCTGCCTCAGCCTCTCCGAGTAGCTGGGACTACAGGCGCCCGCCACTACGCCCGGCTAATTTTTTTGTATTTTTAGTAGAGACGGGGTTTCACCGTGGTCTCGATCTCCTGACCTCGTGATCCACCCGCCTCGGCCTCCCAAAGTGCTGGGATTACAAGCGTGAGCCACCGCGCCCGGCCCTCCTTTTTTCTTACATTAGTTTTAATGTAAGAGAATTTTTTCAGTCATTTAATCTCATGAACACCTATTTGCTGAAAACGTAACAAATCTTTTTTTTTTTTTTTTTTTTGAGACGGAGTCTTGCTCTGTCGCCCAGGCTGGAGTGCAGTGGCGCAGTCTCGGCTCACTGCAAGCTCCGCCTCCCGGGTTCACGCCATTCTCCTGCCTCAGCCTCTCCGAGTAGCTGGGTTTTTTTTTTTTTTTTTGAGAGTGAGTCTCGCTCTGTCACCAGGTGGAGTGCAATGGCGCCATCTCCGATCACTGCAACCTCCGCCTCCTGGGTTCAGGCAATTCTCCTGCCTCAGCCTCCCTGGTAGCTGGGATTACAGATGCCAGCCACTACGCCCAGCTAATTTTTGTATTTTTAGTAGAGACAGGGTTTCTCCATGTTGGCCAGGCTTTCTCAAACTCCTGACCTCAGGTGATCCGCCCGCCTCGGCCTACCACAGTACTGGGATTACAGGCATGAGCCACCGTGCCCAGCCCCAAATTGTCTTGAGCTATAAAATAAAATCTCTTTTATCTAATTAGCAGCTTTTATTTCTATCCTAGATTATCTGTGTTTTGAATTATTTTAGGGAAGATACTTTCCTTTTGCTCTAACATGTGTTTCATACAGTGGGAGTGGATGTGGTTCAATGGGACCTGCACTCTTCTTTAGACAGTATAGCTATTATATACAATACACGATGCATGCATAAAACTAATGGTTATTTCCCCTTATCTCCCAAGCTGTTCAGTGCTCTACACCCTTAGCATAATGAATAAGCTATCTGCTGTCTTTCACTCTATAAGACAGAAGCAACACCTATAAAACAAAAAAAGTAGCCAATTTGACCAAAGTTCTAATTAAAATTATTCTTTATAATTAGCTATCATTTCTATCCAATATGGCAGTGACTCAGTGGAGTCAAATTTCTCTTAGTTTTGGGGGCAGGGCAGTCATTTTCAAATTTTAAAACTATTCCTGCACCAAATATTATCCTCTAAAGGAAATGTAAAAGGGATAAAAGAAAAATTGCATTTGATATATTTACTTCTAAATATAAATGAAGCAGCACATGTTCTGCCAAATTCAAGGCACAACATAATGGAAGGAGTGATTTTTAAGAGTTTATTTTTGAAAAGGTAAAGTCTAGTGTATATGCTATTTTTACTTGATGAAAACACATGCTTAACACCAGAAAACAAAACATTGATGAAGTGATTACAAAAGATATTAATTGCAACCTGAAAGGATAGTATGATAAAAGTACAATGCTTGTGTAATCTGTGTCACTTTTTTTCTGAACTGTAAAAGCAATTCTTTACAGCTATGCCCAAATATGGTATTTTTGTAAAAAGGATGCTTTTAAATTTCTATGAACCATAAAAATATTTGCTTTTCTATCATAGAAGTGGTATTCTTTTTCTTTCATAATGTAAACCATTACCTTAAATACCTTTAAGTACTGTGTTATCTTCTTTCTTATACCTTCCGTTCTTGACGTTCATACTGAATTCTCCTGTTCAATTCTACTAAATATTGAAATTATAGCCAAGTAATCATAGAAAATACAGACTCTTTGTTTCTACTGTCATATTATTAATACTTCATCAATTATCTGTATTTATACCTATTCTATATATATATAAAAATATACATAAATCTTGACAAAAATTTATTTTTTAAATTAGGTTTAAAATTATAAACACTGAGCAAAATGAATAAATTTTTATTATTAAAAGCATTTGCTATGATTTGGTGATTAGAATAACAAAGGTAATATGACATATCTGACAGTGTCAAAATATTCTGAGGCTAATGAGTGGTCTTCAGAGATCAAATGGGGAAAAAGACAAAGAATTATCAAAAATGTTTCATGAATATGACAGTTATTCATAGGAAAAATAATTTTATTTATAAGTAAGAGTAAAATAAGATGATATTTTATAAAGCAGCAGTATCAGATTTCCTTCTTTGTGTGTATATCAATCTATTAAAACATTTTATTGGTTTAGACATCAAAGTCAAGTACTTGGTCCAATGATCTACATCTTTTTCATATAAGGTCATCTAGTTATGTAAACTTTTCTATTATAATTGAATATGTGTCTAGTCATTACTCGTTTTAGAGTTTATATAATTTTGGCATACCACACAATATTACAGGTTCAATATATATCCTTTTAGGGATCAAAATTATTTAATGGAAATCAATTGTTTCATCAGCAGTTTTCACATGCTCTTATAATTTCCAATTTTCACTAGTTTTTTTTTTTTTTAAGATGTACAAAAACCTCCAATTTGAGATGCTTTAAATGAAGGTCATATTATGTGACCAGTTTTGTAATCCAACCTAATGCAAAAGAATAAAATCAGTTTATGACTAAGGGAATGAGTAAATATAGGTACAGTTTTTAAATTGGGCCTATGTCAGTTTTTGCTAAGGTCCAAAAATGTGAGGTGACAACTACTCTCACTTTTGATAATAAGGTTCTAGATCACTTCCTCATGATGGGAAAAGGAAGTAACCAAGAGTGAAATCAGAGACAAATAAAACCACCAACAGTTTGAGCCTTTTTAAAAATAAGTTAAAATATCTGAGAGAGAAGCAAGGAATTAAGAAGAAAATTGAACTGGAAATAATTACCAATATGTGTTATGAGTGTCAATTTCACTGATACACAGGAGAAACCTGGAATGGATTTTTTTTAGTCATGAAGACGCTTTAGAAAATTTAATATGGGTTGGAGTTTGAGAAGCACAATCGGCTACTATAAAAATTATGCTTAAGAAACTTCCGTCAAGAAACTGAGTAAAGTGGCCTGTGGGTTGTAGCTGCAAACTCATTTACAGCAACATTAAAGTCCTATAATTCCAGCACACCACATAACAGAATCACCCTGGTGTTAATTCAGATGACATTTGCCTGGAGAGGTAATGGGAATTCAGCAAAAATAATTTGGGCATATATATTCACATCCCAAAAGAGAAAGCAGCTGTCTGAAGAAGTCAAATGTTGGGGATCCTCAATGGCCTCTGAAAGGTGTCCCAGAATAGTTTTAAACACCTGTCAAGCTCAAATTAATTACAGAACCCCTAATGTAGGCATATATTATTTTTTAAATCTTCCTTCCTTTTCTGGCTTTGATCTGAGGGATCAGCAAAGACATTTGGCATGGGAAAGGCGTAGAAGTACAAAAGCACAAATTTGAGGAAGCCAGCCCCATTCCTCATTTCCGTGAAAGGCTTTCAGAGTTAATTCTGACCTACAGAATTATGTTTTGTTTTCAAAGAAAGTACAGAATTTTGACTGTTTAATTAGATTGGCTATTTAATGACAATTTAATGACTTTAAGTCATTAGAGGGTTGTCATTATCTTACGGAAGAGTTAAGTCATGAGACCTATCTTGAATCTCATCCACGTACTGGAGAATTAGACATCTAGCTTCATAGAAGAACATTTCTGAACAGGTAAAGGGGAAAATAATAAGGTTTTCCCTGTTATTCTCTGAGTTCCACTTATTCAATGTGAAATTCCTCAAATTAAAGACATGTGAATGATTCTTAAGAAGTTTGTTGTTAAAGGTATTATATCTTGTCATTTTAGGTAATGCTATAATTATAACTGAAAAGTTAATTGATGCTAATAATTGTATAATAAATGGGTCATCATATTTTAGTGACCTACTACTGCATTGTAATTTTATGAAATGAATGTATTTTTCTGTATTTCTAAGTCTCAAAAGATTTTCTTAGCATTTCAATATTTCAAGCAACTGATTATCAATTCTAGTGTTTACATTTTGTTGTTAGAGATTTTTCCCCCCAACTTACCTTGGTTAATTTTAGCATATGCTATGATTTTCATAACTTTTTTTCTTATGCATTCTTCCAAAATACATTAATTTAATGAACATATCTTGTCACTTGATAGGTATTAGAGGATTAATTATCTTTGATTTATTGCTATTTTGTATTTTTTATATATGGATTATAAGCAGAAAATTTAATATTCACATTATATTGCATGCTATGTAATTAACTTGATATTTGCAAAGTATACAACTGATAGTTCCAATATTGCTTAAATTGTGTCAAAATTACAATAAATATTTTACCTGAATAGAAGACAGTTGGTTTTAATGCACTTTCCTTATGTTTTACATGCCTTTGGAATTGACTTTTAATTAATAAGAATTTTATTATGTAGCCAACTCTTTTGTAATAAAGGATAAAATATTGACATTTTGAGGGAATTATTCTAATTCTATTGGTATGCAACCGACAACTTAATCAACCAACAAATAGCTCAACTACTTCTAAATATGGCTGGAACCAATAAGTCATCTAGATAAAAAAGGGGTAATAAGGCTGAATATATAATTAGACTGCAGAGTGTCTGAAATGTATGTCAAAATAATTATTTTGTAGTTTGGTGGAAAGCCAGTAAAATTTTGAAAGAAAGAAGTTGACATAGTCAATACTTAATTTTATTCTGATTAATCTCTTGGCAGAGTATGTAATTTTTAAAAAAATTGAAAAGACTAGAATAAGAAAGAGTATTTATAGGCCATTGAGTAATATCAGAAGTAATATTCAGAATTAGGCTGGTGGCTAGTTAAATTAAATAAAAGGGTAATTATTATCAAGAAAGAACTGGCAAGAATCAATTTCTGATTTAAAATGTAGATTAAGAAATAAATTCTAACTGTTTTGCTGGAATAATGCAAATTTCATGTGTTTATACTATCCAAAAATAATTACATACAGATAAGAGATGCATTTAGGGATAATCTGGGGTTTGTTCTTTTTTTACTCTGAGAGTAAGCCTCATTCAACTGAATTAGGCTGTGTACTTTTCCACTCTGTGGAGCATTCCATGAAGGATTGGACATTTTTCTGTGCAACTAAGAAGGATGAGTTTTATATCCTCTCTTATTTATTATGTCCTGTGCCTGCCCAGATGTTCTGTCCTCTTGATATCTACCAATGTACCTTGCCTCATCCCATGCCATTAATTGCTGCTTTGCTGGCACTTACCCTTGTATTAAAATAAAATATTTTTAAAAGACTTATCAAGTTTTGTATTATCTTGTCTTTTAATAGGTTAAATAAAAATTACAAAGCAAGTGAAGCCCTAAAAATGATAAAGAAAAAAAATAAAAAAATGGATAGAGTGTCAAGCTTGAAAAATGTCTACATATATAAAAATATATATATAGATACACACATGTTAGTTTTAGATATAATTATATAAATATATATAAATATAAAAACAAGTGGTCAGAAACCAATTCAAAATAATATTAACAAAGATCATGAAAAGTCTGGTTACTTCAGATGCACTAAAAACAACAAAACTTGGTTAATTTTTTTTCTCTGCAAAAGCTAGAGATTAGCCTCATTTGCCTCATTGCAGCACTTGTGCATGCTAAGCCACATCATCTTATAACAATGCAGCATTTCAGCTTGATGGAATAATAAAAATTTCTTCTTGTAAAACTGATTCCAAGTTTAATTTGGCTTAAATAAAATAGCAGGATATAAGACCTTAGTTATTCTCACAGCAGGAATTTATGCTTGAACTGAAACCATTCATTTACACTAAATGAAAATGTGGCTGTTTGTATCTTCAAAATGATTGTGGGTCTAGTCTAATGGCAAAAATTTAATAACATTCTGATATTTATTTCATATATTGAATGTTATAATATTGTGTTATATTTTTATGATATACAGAAGTTTAAACATTCTGGCACAGAAATGAGGCAGGACAAGGGACCCTTCATTAAACTTTATTCACACTTTGAATTACATAGAATCAGCATTTATGCTTTGGTGTCTTTTTCCTATATTTTATAATTTATAGTTTCCTACTAATTATATGCTTTGCTATGAATAGTCTTTCATTTTCATGTCTTGGGAGATCAAATGCTAAACTACTCTCTGAGTTTTTTATATAAAATAACCAACTTTTCTAACCAAATATTTTCTCATATTTTATTTCTCTTAGAAGGAACTCATTAAACTGGCTGGTTTATACAATAGTTATACATTAAATAGAATTGCCTCATTTAAAAACTACCGTTTTCCTATAAATTTTTATTTTATGGTGCATTTATTTCATTAATGTCTACTATTTAACTTAGCTGGCTTGGTCAATTTTCTGAGGCTAATAACATTAACTTGACTTAGTCTACTGAGCATTATAAATGTCAGAAAATGATTTTTTCTTTTCAGTAGTTGTCTTCTTTACTGCATTTTTCTCCACATTTTTTGACTCCTGCAAATATATTTGAGGTTCTATTTTGCCATGTTTTTGCTTGACATCAAATAAAATGCACAAATAATTTATTCATATGTAAGCTCACTGTTAGCACGTTTACACAAACCATTAAACATATTATTTGCAGGTTTGTAGATTACATATTTTAGCACAAACTATTGCTCAAACCCACTATATATTTTATAAATGAAAAAGAAATAAACATGGACAATTGAAGTTTTTTAGCAAAGAAGGTTTTAAATTCTCTCTTAAGTAGACTTATTTCCATTCATTATTTTCATTATATAAAGATGGACACATAAAGAATGAGAAGAAATATTTCTTTTTTGTTAAAGAATATGTTTTAATTCTATTCATATCTGTTGAAGCATAACAATAATAACTTATTCAGATAACCATGTCTTATGTTATAAAATATACATAGTAATTTTTAAAAAAATAATTATACATATTTTTATTTCTAAGAAGTTATTAGAAAAGCAACTAAAAAAATCTACTTCTGTCTTATTTTCTATTTTCTTGCTATTTTTTAAAAGATAGCTATCTACTATCACATTTCTAGAGTATCTTGTGCCCAAAGAATGTTTGATATAATTATTGAGTGAACATTTTATCTATATGTTTTATAATTTTGAGTGAACACAAAAATACAAAAAAAACCAGTATTGGTTATTAGATAATGTTATTATATAGCTATTGGTTATTAGACAATGTTATGTAGTTATTAAATCTGTTTAATTCATAGGATAAAATAAGTAGTTGTTGTTGCTGTTGTTTTTGCATGTAGACATTTCGATATTTCCATTGCTTTTTAAATTAGAATCAATATTAACAGGACTATATGCATAGGCTTTGGAAGACCATTCCACAGAAGTATTCGATCTCATAAACACCACATATTAAATTGAAAGTGTTCTGTCTTAACATATATGTTAGGTGCTATACTGCTTTCATGTCAATACTAATAATAAAACAACTAATACTAAAACAATGAGGTGGATGCTTTAGATGTTATTCTTGAGTCTTAAGATTTCAAGGATTAAATTTAGTTGTTTCTTAGTGTACCTAAATTAGGTCCACACACACCTCAGTCTGTTTCCTAAATTCATGCTTATTGACATGAGCCTTCTTTTTACATTGAAAATATGTACAGGTACACAAGTCAGTCCTGGGCATTCTATAAATGAGTGTGGAACTTTTAGTAAAATTGCTGTAGAGCTGTATGATTGGAGCATAATTAGCATAATATATGTATGTAGCTAATATAGTCTACTTCAATTATTAGTTATTCATCAATAATATGAATCCCAATTCTATGTAAAACACCACATGAGCATTAAAACAATAATAAACTCATTTGGTATTTTTCATTCAGAAGTACAATATATGTAAATTCAGAGCATGATATAACACAGTATGAGTGATATAGACTTAAGTATTAAAGTAGGGAAGGTAATTAGAAGACATTTCAAGGGGAAGTAGGTAAGGTAATTAGAGGACATTTCAAGGGGAAGTAGGTAAGGTAATTAGAGGACATTTCAAGGGGAAGATAAGAATAATTAGTCATTTTTATAATGCATCTGAGAATCTGTAAATGTATTATATCACAGGTCAGCAAACTATTACAGATTCCAGGCCAAATTAACTACATTGCTTGTTTTTATAAATCAATCATATTGAAAAACATCCACATCTATTTATTTGTATATTGTCTATGGCTGCTTTTGTACCACAGTTGCAGAGTTGAGTGGTGCAACAGGGACCACATAGCCTGTACAGCCTATAATACTTGATGTCTGGATCTTTACAGAAAAATTTTCCAGCTTTTGCATTATATCATTAGAAAAATCTTAGGAAAAATATTGAATTATTTTACAAAAGAAAAAAATAGAAGAGATCTTGTAGTTTGGAGAAAACAGTAGTATAAGGTGACACTCGGCCCTTTCTACCAAAAACAAGAAGAAATCCTGGTTAAAATGAAATAATTCAAAATCTATAAGGAAGGCTCAACCAAGAGGGTCTGTAAACCAAATTTTTTAAAATTGCAAACTGATATTATACGAGCTCTGAAGAAGAGGGTGTTAGTACCACATCTGAGCATATATTGTTATATATAAGGATTTAGGTTTTTAAAACAATTTTGGGACAGGCAATGAAACCTACCTTGTGTTTGACATATGGGCAGAGAGTAAAGTCTGGGACCAACTTTATAAAGCCACTGACCTTCACTGAAAAATTAATAATAAGTGTGTGTGTCTGTGTGTGTGTGTGTGTGTGTGTGTGTGTGTATAGCGGTTAGTAGAAAATTGAACACAGGAGTGGAAAAGATCACATAGATGGGCGTGGTGGCTCATGCCTGTAATCCCAACACTTTGGGAGACTGAGGCAGGTGGATCACCTGAGGTCACAAGTTCGAGACTAGCCTGGCCAACATGGTGAAACCTTGTCTCTACTAAAAATACAAAAATTAGACCAGCACGTGGTGGTGGGCGCCTGTAATCCCAGATACTCAGGAGGCTGAGGCAGGAGAATTGCTTGAACCTAGGAGGCAGAGGTTACAGTGAGTGGAAGTCTCGCCACTGCACTCCAGCCTGGGTGACAGAGTGAGACTCTGTCTCAAAAAAAAAATCACATAAATATTGATAAACATAGGCATAAATGTAAAGAAATATTAATTATGACAATTTGGGAGGCATACAAAACTGTAAGAAAAACAGATATAATCAAATTTAAAGCATTTAAGCCTTGAATTATTTAACTAACGGGCATAGCCTTGATTTATTTAACTAATGGGCAATATTAGGAGTATTTCATACAGGTTAAAATAGTTGGGCTACTATGAAAAAAAAGAAATATAATGCATAACTTTCTAACAAGTATAAGAAATTAACAGAAAGAGAACGCTATAAATAAAAAAAACACAAAGAAAAAACAAAACAGGAAAAATGTCTCAAAAGCGAAGAAAAATGCTTAATAAGTACCAAATGACATGACAAGACTCAATCTAAAATAATCATAATAAAGATAAATGAATTAAAATGCCAGCAAAAACAATCTGGATTAAAAGACATGAACAACTCACAATTTACAAAAGGCAGAGTAAAGCATAACGATGCAAGAAGAATAAAAGTAAAAGAACCGATAAGACCATATGAGACAAATAACCAAAAAAACATGATTTAGCTACACTGTCTGTCAACAAGAATAAAAAGCAAATACAAAGTAAATTACTTCATATAAAAAGTGTTTTGAGATAATAGAGTAAATAATTCACTAGTAAACTATAAAATTACAAAATTATATGTACCTAATAACAAAAACTACCTTTGTAACATGCAAAAAAAAAAAAAAAAGAAAAAGGAACAATAAGAAAAAAATTAAAAATCCCCAAGCAGTGGGAAATCCCCAAGCAATTTTTAGAGATATTTCCACATTAACAAGAGTTTTTTTTACAAGTGCGGTGGCTCACGCCTGTAATCCCAACACTTTGGGAGGTCAAGGTAGGTGGATCACCTGAGCTTAGGAGTTCAATAAGAGCCTTGGCAACAAGATGAAACCCTGTCTCTACCAAAAATACAAAACAATTAGCTGGGCTTGATGGTACCCACCTGTAGTGCCAGCTACTTGGGAGGCTGAGGCAGGTGGGAAAATGTCTTGAGCATGGTAGGCAGGAGGTCGCAGTGAGCCAAGATTGCAACACTGCATCCCAGCCTGGGTGACAGAGTAAGACCCTGTCTCAAAAAAAGAAAAAAAAAAGAGAAAAAGAGACATTTTTCATTTTTAACTAGAATACAGAACATGTGAATAACATGACTATTCATCAAATTGAGATTTATATATATATATATGCCTATCTAAAATAATCATGTAATATATATTTTCAAACACACATGGAGTAATTACAAACATTGAACAACTAGGCCATAAAATTTTTTAACAAATATCAAATTAACATAATATAGAAAACATTTCCTAAGTACATTGTTGTAGTATATCAGAAATATTATTGATCCCTACCAAATTACTCATATATGAAAACTGAAAACATGTATATGTATATATACGTATATATACATATAAATATGTATATGTATACATATATGTGTATATATACATAAATATACATACATAAAATATACATATATGTATATATACATAAATATGTATATATATACATATATACATATAAATATATGTATATATATACATATATACATATAAATATATGTATATATATACATATATACATATAAATATATGTATATATATACATATATACATATAAATATATGTATATATATACATATATACATATAAATATATGTATATATATACATATATACATATAAATATATGTATATATATACATATAAATATATGTATATATATACATATATACATATAAATATATGTATATATATACATATACATGTTTTCAGTTTTCATATATGAGTAATTTGGTAGGGATCAATAATATTTCTGATATACTATAACAATGTACTTAGGAAATGTTTTCTATATATATATAAAGAGTAAAATAATAAAGACTAATGGAAATATGTGTTCATACACATACACACAATTAGGATTAAATGGTGATGAAAATATAACTTTGTTAGTTATACTTTTGTGCAGCTGCTTGTAACATAAAGCCCAAAATAACAGTTGTTCAATGAAAAGAGAAGTTTATTTCTCTCTCACACACATTTTAGAGCAATCCTTGGTGTTGAGACATGAGATCATCCATTACCCAAGTTTCTGTCATGTTGCATTTGCCAATATTTACTTTAATGTTACCCACCTAAAAAGGAAGAAGGAGCAGGGAAAGGTCATCCCCTGTTCTTTAGGGACTCTTTCCAGAAGTTGCACATAGTGCTTTCTTTTATATCTCTTGACCAGTTGTTAGTGATATGGCCACACGCCGATGCAGAAGTTGGGAAATGATTCTTCTGGCTAGACTGGAGCCCAGTGGATACATTTAAGGTTTCTTTTACTATAGAAGATTAGGTAAACAGATATTAGGAGACAACTGATAGACAATCATAGTCACAACATGTTAAAACAGAAAGAGGCTCAATAACCAGAAATCAAAACTTTAAAGAAGTCACTTCACCAGTAGCAGAATATATATATTAAATGTTATCTCTTGAACTTATTTGCCCTATTTAAAACTGCATTGTTTTTATAATTTATTAGATAAATTTCTTTGGAACAAAATATATTAATTTTTAATTTGTGTTTTATCTAGTATCCTGTATTAACAGATAAAAGTACAAATTAGTTTTAGACATGTATAGAAAAAAAATTCAGTTTCCAAAATTAGTATTCAAAATAGATTGACATTACTAGATGTATCATCTAAATATTTAAAACAAAGTAATATTGCTTCCTAACCCTCCCCTTCCTCCTCTCTCCTTACCGTTTCTCTCATGATTAACCTCCATATTCGACTTCAGAAAAGGAGAGAAGTGTTAAATGCTTTTAAAGTTACCTTAAATCTCTCCTATGTTCTGTTAAGACCTACATATAAATGAGACCTAAGAATAAAGATTGTTTTCTAACTTTTTTTGTCTAACTTCCTATTATAAGGAATAAACTGTTGATGATAAAAAAATATTTTTAATTAGTGCATAAACAGTAGGTAATTAATACAGAAGCAAAAAACTATCCTTGCAAATATACAGGTATGTACATATGTGAATGAGTGTGATTATATATAGTACATATATACTATATTTGTATGTATATTTGTATATATATATAATATATATATAATATCATCTGGTAATCATATATACCATAGCCAAGGTTTTCAAATAACTGTGATTAATGTGCTGTTAATATGCTTACAACTTTATTTGAAAATATTCTATCTCCTGAAAATAATAAAGCCATTCAATTTAAAAATAATATTTTTGTCATTTCAATAACTTTTAAAGTAATTTTATCATTTTAAATTTTAATAAAGGAAGTATTCCAAAATATTTTTTAAAAATTAGCTGGAGGGATCATATGTACTATGAATATTTGTGACAAATTTTACTCTTTTGTGATATGTATTGGAAAGCTGTTGCCATTATTAGAACTTCCAAGTATAATATTTTTTCTGTTATTACTTTTAGTGACACATATTATGAAAACAGTGTAGACATAAACGGCAGGACTTGGTAAAATGAAGTATCCTTATAGAAAACTCTAGTGTTGAATATTTTAAAATAGCCTATAAAATTAAAATATAAATGTGCTATTAATAAAGAGATACTAACTTACTATAAAATGCCTACTCAAGTTCAATTTATGGCTGGTTTACTCTATGCCACTGAATAAACTTCCTCAGTTTATTTTTTGTGGTTTTATAATTACCCAATTTAACAAAAGTAGCAGCATTATCTATGCTAACATGTGATATAATATAAATAAAATTCAGCCCAACTGTTTCTTATTTTTGAGAACAAGATTTTAACTCCTACCATAAAAGCAACACAGAGCAGTCTTTAAAATTTTTGGTTATGGAATACATTTTCTGTATGTTCCAAGTCTGTAACATTAATTGAGTTATTGTAATGTTCTGAGAAAACATTTACACGTTTGTAAATGGAGCTAAGAAAATACAGGAATTGGGTGATGATCAAATGGGATCATACATGCAAATGTCCTATTTAGGGTCTTATAAATAAAAGAGACTTAAGCTTTAATGTATTGTTATTATTAACATTCGAAAGTATTAATTAACTATGTTTTCATTTGTATTGTGTTTCCATTAATATTAGTGATGGTGTCATGTATACTGTTTAGCAGAACCGAAACAAAAATAAAGTTAATGCTTGGAAATAATTCAGTTGTAACACATATCACTCATACACATCAGTTTGCAACTTATATTCTTATAATCTATCAAATGGGCAGTTTAATAACAAGATATGCTTTATTATATAATAGGCATACATAATATGGTGTCTATTATATAATGAAGTTTAAAATGAATAAAAATATCCTAAAATATTGGATAAATTGTTATGGATTTTGTTTGTAATATCAAATTTAAATTAATTAAAAGTCCCATTAAAATATGATTATGAGGAACGAAAAAATTAAGGTACCTATTTAATTTACTTTGGGCATATGGATATAGCTTCATGACACTAAATATAGAAACCATAAAGGAAAATACAGAGGGATGGACAGATGAAAATAAGTTAAAATTACAACTCAAGGAGGGTAAAATAAAAATGAATACAAAAATGAAATTAATAAAATAGAAAGGTATGAAAGTATTTGTATTATAAGTGGTAGGAACTTACTAATAATGTGAAAACAATTCAATATAGAAAATTAACAACTCAAAGGACAAGGAAGTCACTGTATGTTCAGAAAAAAATCACAAAAACAGTCCAATAAATAAGCAAAAATAGATTTATTCTTACTAACATTTAAAGAAGTATAAACTAACGTGAGGTTACAATGTAGAAATTTTAGATTGTAAGATGATGAACCATAATAATAATAATGGCAGGTTTTGAGGCCTCACCCTCTCTTCCTCTTCCTTTTCCTCTCTCCCTCTCCCTTTCCCTTCCTCCCTCTCTTTTTCCCTCTGTCCCCTCAGCCTTGTCTCTCTGCCAGGTGTCCCCTTCAATGCAGCTTCAAAGAAGGCCAGGAGACAGGAGGGCCATGTTAAAAGTTCGTTCACAGTTTTAAGAAGACAGAAGGGGTGAGAATAGTGGTGGGGGTCTTGCACCATGCTTCTCTCCCTTCCTTCCCATCCGAGGTCCTCTTCGCACACTTTTCTGCTGGCTCAGTAATGAAGTATATTTATTGATGAAAAAAATAGCTGCTGCTGCTGGTGGTCTCGTCTCCATCATCTTTTTCTAGCCAGGAAGAGGAGAGGAGTACTGGAGCCTAACCATCCTTCTCTTTCCACCCATCATTTCTTCTTCCTCTGTCTACTGCCTCCTGATGCCAGGAGAGTGAGGGTAACACAATTGACTAAACTGAACTCTTCTGCTCTAAACAAACAAACAAACCACAGAAGCCGTCAGACACAAGGCCCTGTGTATTCTCTTTATTTTTTTTTTTTTTTTTACATTCTGCGCAACTACTTCCTTGTAGATATAGACATGCCGCCCCATACCGCTTTCATCTTTCTCCTCCGAGGTTGTTAGACCTCACAGGCTGTAATGAATGTATCACAAAAACCTTTGCTTTCTTCATGTTCTGAACTATCAGATTTTGAAAGGGCCACCAAAATTTCTTAGGCTAAAGGTGTATCTCTCGGGTGTATATAAAGATGGTGGGACTAAAGAACAGTTTCTTCTTTCAGAGAAAACATCCACCTTGGTCATCTTTATGACTTTGGACTTCTTTCTACACTTTGGAGACAGGATCTTCTTGAAGAAGTGTTGTTGGTTAGTGATGAACAGCCCCAATATTTTCCTGTTTGGGATTATGGTAGCTCCAGTGATGTGATTTGTTCCAATCATTTATATCCTGGGAATATGGTACTGATATCCAAGCCAAGGAACAATCTAAGGAATGCCTTGACTACCAGAATCTGGAAGAGGCAAGGAAGTATCCTCTCCTACAGTCCCCAAAGAGAGTATGGCCCAGCCATTATCTTAATTTCTGACTTCTTGTCCCAGAACTGTGAGAGAATAAATTTATATTGTTTTAAGCCACCCAGTTTGCAGTAACAGTAACTCTAAGAAACTAATACACATAGTAATTTCACTTGATTAATGTTTGCTGTGGAAACAATCTACTAGATATGTGAAAGTACATGTTGGACATTTGCCTTGCTATTGCTTAAATAGCAAAAATATCTAAGTTATGTATATGTAGGTTATGGATGAGTTATGAAACAGTATAAATATCAAGAATGAAATCAATCTCTACTAATAGTCATTAAAGTCTGTGAGTGCATAACAGATTATAACCCAGCATGCACAATTGATAAACTGATTTTGCCTTTCATCTAATCATAGCTACACACAAATACATGTGTACACACACACATTAAATAAAAGTTAAAATTATGCACATCAACACAAAATAGTATGATTTTATTATGTTTATGTGTTAGTATTGAGTGATCTCAATATTTTTATACATTTTATAATTGAACAAAATTCTTTTATACAAAAACCATATATTCATAATTTTTAATTACAATTAAAGAAGCAAATATATTTTAATTTAGGAAAAAAGATGAGTTCATATCTAAGAAATGCCTAAGTTTATTAAATTTCCCTGCTTTAGAATTCCACAGAAGATTAATGATATAAAAATTTTGCAATGGTTGGTAAGACTAGGACAAATGCATACATACTTACATTTTAATAGATTTTAAGCCTGATTTAATGAAGTTTTAATGTTATACTTTGTAACACACCAGTATATCCTCTATAGTATGAAAGATAGTAATTGGAATATATGGTCCAATTCACTTTCAATTAGTGATATACTATTTCATACTAAAACTGGTTCTGCTGCTAAATCATTTCATTTGCAGAATTCTAATTGGATTTTATAATGACAATTCAGAGAAATTATCTGGTAGAATTTCATAGTTATTTCTATTTCTCTTTATAATAATGTTACTAATTATTGAATCTATCAACTCTGAATTGTACACAAAGATTAGTTGTTTAATTGCTTAATTATAAGAAATAAGCTAAAAGCAACTGTTAGTGTAATTTCATAAATGAAACATATATTTGATGACCAAATACAACATAATATGATTGACAGCAATATTAAAAAGTGCTTGTTTTTCAAACATCAACTTTTTCTTACAGACATCAATAATATTGGTAGTTGCAAAAGCGGAATCAAACTTCTCAAATAAAAATTGTCTAAAATCTGAAATTAAAACATATGGTTTACAGATAATTGTAAACAAATTGTTCTAAAAACATTTTTAAACATATAGTCATTTTTTAAATGTCTTATTTTCAAATAAATAAAATAACTTAGAAGAAAGGATTCAAATATTTTTATATTAAATACATGTAACATTAAAAATTTCTGTATCAGGCTAAATGTGAAAAAAATAATTCCAGAAACAATTATAAGAGATTATCTGTATTTGAATAGCAGAATCATATAGAATAGGAGTTTAGTGAATTAATTAGTAAATGTTTGAACTATATGGAAATTCTTATAATAATATGATGTGCCATTTTTATTATTTACCTTTTGTTACAATTAAAATAGGTATTGAATAGAAAAGACTTCTATAATCTTTGAAAATAGATGACATAATTTCAAGATGATATAATTTTTAAACTATAATAATAATAACTTCTAGGATAGTGAAAAAATTTACTTTATTAATGTGATTGATTAAAAAATAAAAATTACATTGTTTTAAGTAAAAGATAATGATTTTGAAAATATGTCCAATGCCATTAGTAATATTAAAAGGATTATAATACATATCATGGTAATAAACTTACCAAGAAATAAAAAAGTCTCACATAAAGAATAATAGAAAACTATAATATATTCAAAAAAATATATAATTATAATATATTCAAAATAAAGCTTAGAGAAAAATACAATATCTCTCAATGGAAAAATCATGTAAATAATTCCTATTAAAGGTACACCTCATTTTATTGTGCTTTGTAGAGATTGCATTTTTTTGCAAATTGAAGATTTGTGGCAGCCCTGCCTTCAGCAAATCTATTGACACCATTTTTCCGACATCACGTGTTCGCTTCATGCTTTTTATGGCACTTAAGTCTTGAAATATTATAAGCTTGTTGTTATATTTGTTATGGTAACCACTGATTAGAGATCATGATGTTACTATTGTAATTATTTTGGTACAACTCAAACCATGCCAGTAAGACGGCAAAGTTAATCAATATATGTTGTGTGTGTTCTGACTGCTCCACCTGCCAGCCATTTCCCCATTTCTCTCCTTCCTCAGGCTTCCCTATTCCCTGGAGCATAACAATATTAAAATTAGACCAATTAATAATCCTACAACAGCCTCTAAGTGTTCAACTGAAAGGAAGAGTCCCATGTCTCTCACTTTAAATGAAAAGCTATAAATGATTAAGTTTGATGAGGAAGCCATGTGGAAAGCTAAGATAAGCTAAACGTTAGGCCTCTTGTGCCAAATAGTTAGCTAAGTTGTGAAAGCAAAGAAAAGTTCTTGAAAGAAATTTAAAAAGCTACTCCAGTGAACACACAGATAATAAGGAAGCAAACCAGCCTTATTGCTGATATGGAGAAGGTTTTAGCAGTTTGGATGGAAAGTTAAATCAGTCACAACATTTCCTTAAACTGAAACCAAATCCAAAGCAAGGCCCTTATTCTCTTCAAGTCTATAAAGGCTGAGAGAGGTGAGGAAGCTGCAGAAGAAAAGTTTGAAGCTAGCAGATACTGGTTCACGAGGTTTAAGAAAAGAAGTCATTTTTGTGACTTGAGTGCAAGGTAAAGCAGCAAGTGCTAATGTAGAAACCACAGCTAGTTATCCAGAAAATCTAGCTAAGATCGTTGATGAAAGTGGATATGCTAAACAGCAGGTTTTCAATTTAATTGAAGACAAATAGGAACAAAACAGCCTTGTATAAGAAGATGTCATCTAGGACTTCATAGCTAAAGAGGAGAAGTCAATGCCTGGATTCAAAGCTTCAAATGACAAGCTGATCCTCTTTTAAAGGTTAATGCATCTGGTGACTTTAAGTTGAAGCCAATGTTTACTTACTATTTAAACATTCTAGGGCCCTTAAGTATGCTAAATTTACTCTGCTTGTAGTCTATAAATGTAATTGTAAAGCCTGGATGACAGCACATCTGTTTATAGTATGGTTAACCGAATATTTTAAGCCCACTGTTGAGAACTAGTGCTCAGAAAAATATATATATTTATTTCAAAATAGTAATGCTTATTAACAATGAACCTAGTCACCCATGAGTTCTAATGGAGATGTATCAGAAGATTCATGTTGTTTTTATGCATAACATCACATCCATTCTTCAGCCTATGGATCACAGAGTGATTTCAACTTTCAAGTCTCATTATTTAAGAAATAGATTTTTAAGAGCTACAGCTGCCATTGAGATTGATTCATCTGGTAGATCCAAAGAAAGTCAATGAAAATCTTCTGGAAAAGATTCACTATTCTAGATCCCATTAAGAATATTTATAATTTATGGGAGGAGATAGAAATGTAACTGCTTGATATGGTAGAAATAGCAAGATAGCTAGAATTACAAGTAGGGCTTCAAGATGTGACTGAATTACTGAAATCTCATAATAATAAATGAAGACTGGCTTCTTAAGAATGAGCAAAGAAAGTGATTTCTTTCGATGAAATCAACTCCTGTTGAAAAAGCTATGAACATTGTTGAACTGACAACAAAGGTTTTGAAATATTACATACCCTTAGTTGATAAAGCAGCAGCAGAGTTTGAAGGAACTGACTCCAATTTTGAAAGATCTGTGTGTAAAATGCTATGAAACAGCTTTATATGCTACAGAAAAATCTTTTTGTGAAGGAAAGAATCAATTTATGTGGCAGACTTGTTTATTATTTTGAGAGGTTCCCACAGCCACCCTAACCTACAGCAACCACCATCCTGATAAATCAGCAGTCATCAACTTGAAAGCAAGACCCTCCACCATCAAAAAGAATACAATTTACCAAAGGCTCTGATGATCATTACCATTATTTAAAAATAAAGTATTTTTAATTAAGATATGTACATTTTTTAGACATGATGCTATAGCACACCAAATAGACTACAAAATAGTTTTAATATGACTTAATATGACTCACTTTACTGTGATATTGGTCTTATTGTTGTGTTCTAGAATGAAACCCACAATATCTCTGAGGTACGCCTATTACTTACAAATATTTCTATGAATCCAAAACAGGTATAAACATTGTTCTAATAATATTTTTAACTATAAGACAATTCTAAAATTTTTCTGGAAAAATAATCTCAATAAGGCAGCAAGTGATATTTTAAAAAAATTAAGGTGCTTTATCTAAAATTAAAATATAGAGGGATAGAAAATTCAAATGCATACATACTACTTTAAAATATGGTAAAGATAGCCTTTCACATCAATAAAGAATAAATAATTACTACATCAAAAGCACCATTAAATAGAGCTGCAGCAAAGAACACACTACAAAAATTTGCAACATATGTTGGAGAAAAGTATAATATTGTTTTAATTTATTAATAGTAATCAGAAGTAAAGATTTTTAAAAGTATACAAACACTTCATTGGTGACAAAGAAGAAAACCAAATAAACAAAAATGTATCCTTATCAACAAATGAAAATAATGCAAATGGAAATTAAACAAATTTTAACTTTTCAAGTTGTGTCAATTTCTAAAATATTAATAAAATGACAGTGTCAAACAACGTCAAGGACCATGGCAAAACAGAAATTGCATGTACTGTTCGTGGGAGCACATATTCAGAACAAAGTTCTGAAAGACCATTTCACAATGTATATTGGAAATTGTAAAGCTTTGTATTTTTACTTACAGAAATTTATTTCATAAAGTGAAAATAGACTGTATACTTATTTAACTTGATGCTTATTGATCATTATATTTAAAAGATGAATATGTCCAATAAAGGGAATACTGGTTAAAAATAAATTTAAGTTAAATATATATGGTAGTTACCTGATAGTCATGAAATAATGCTCAGTTAAAATGATTGTAAAGTTTTTAATAATACATAGATATACACAGTGTGTATTTAATATGTAAACTTCTAGCTTGCAAAATAGTGTACATCTTTATTTACAATATCCATGTATATAGAAGTGCTTCAATTAAAGAGAGACTGTATTCCTTAGTCTGTGTATATTGTATATAAAAAAATAAAAGAATAAAAAACGAATAAAATAGTTCTGCTAGAATGTGGAGTGATAATCTTGTTTTCCTACTGCATTAAAATATCTGTTCATCAAAGATATTCAGGCCCTGAACAAAACACTTGACCAAATGGATGTAAGAGACAATACACAACACTCCACTCAAAAACAACAGAATATACATTCTTATTGCAATATATCACATACTCTAAAATTGACCACACAGTCAGTCATAAAACAGTATTCATCAAATAAAAAAATTAACACCAAGTACACTCTCAGACCACAGAGTAATAAAAATATAAGTCAATACTAACAAAATTACTCAAAATCATAAAATTACATGAAAATTAAGCAAACTACTCCTGAATGACCTTTGGGTAAACAATAAAATTAGGGCAGAAATCAAGATATGATTTGAAACTAATGAGAACAATGATACAACATACCAGAATCTCTAGGACACATCTAATGTAGTGTTAAAAGGGAAGTTTATAGAGCTAAATGCCCACATCAAAAAATCAGAGTATCTCATATTAACAATCTAACATCACTCATAGAAAAACTAGAGAAATAAAAGTAAACCCAAAGCTAGTAGAAGACAAGAAATGACCAAAATTAGAGCTGAAGGAAATTGAGACACAAAAAAGCATGCAAAAGATCAGCGAATCCGAGTATTTTTTTGAAAGAATGAATAAGATAGATAGCCCTTTAACTAGAGTAAATAATAAAGAAAAAAGAGAAGATCCAAATAAACACCATCAGAAATGAAAAAGGTGACATTGCTACTGACCCCACAGAAATACAAAAAAAAAAAAAAAAAGAAGAAACTCAGAGACTACTATGAACACCTCTATCCACACTAACTAGAGAACCTAGAAGAAATGTATAAATTTCTAGAAACATACAGCCTCCAAAGATTGAAACAGAAAGCAATTGATTCCCTGAACAAACCAAAAACAAGTTATGGAATTGAATCAGTAACTAAAAGCCTACTAACCAGAAAAAGCCCAGGACTGGACAGATTCACAGTGAATTCTTCCAGATGTATAAAGAAGAGCTAGCATCACTCCTACTGACACTATTCCAAAAACTTGAGGAGGAGGAACTCCTCTCTAACCCATTCTATAAGACCAGCATTATCCTGTTACCAACACCAGGGAGAGACAGAACATAAAAAAGAAATTTCAGGCCAATATCCTGATAAACATAGATGCAAAAATTCTCAACAACATACTAGCAAACTGAATCCAGCAACACATCCAAAAGCTCACCCATCGTGATCAGGTAGGATTTATCCCTTGGATAAAGTTTGGTTCAACATACGCAAAGCAATAACTGTGATTCAACACATAAACAGAACTAAAAACAAAAACCTCATGATCGTCTCAATAGATGGAGAGAAGACTTTCAATAAAATTTAACATCCCTTCATATTAGAAACACACAACAAACTACACGTTGAAGTAACATACTTTGAAATAGTAAGAGTCATCTATGAAAAACCCACAGCAAACATCATACTAAATAAGCAAAATCTGGGGGCCTTCCCCTTGACAACCACAACAAGACAAGAATGCCCTCTCTTCCTACTCTCATTCAACATAGTACTAGAAGTCCTAGCCAGAGCAATCAGTAAATAGAAAGAAATAAAAGGCATTCAAATCAGTAGACAGAAAGTCAACCTATCGCTTTTTGCGATATGATTGATTGTATACCTAGATGATATGATTGTATACCTAGAAAACCTTATAGTCTGTGCCCCAAAAAACTTTTTGATTTGATCAACAACTTCAGCAAAATTTCAGAATACAAAATCAATGTACAAAAATCAGTAGTATGCCCATACACCAACAACGCTCAAACTGAGAGCCAAATTAAAAATGCAATCCCATTCACAGTAGCCACACACCACACACACACACACATACAATACCTAGGAATATGGATAAACAGGAGAAGTGAAGGTAGTGTTCCTCAAGGAAAACTACAAACCACTCCTCCACTAAATCAAAGATGACACAAACAAATCAAAAAACATACCATTCTCATGGATAAGAAAAATAGTGTTAAAATGGCCATGCTGCCCAAATAAATGTAAAGATTCAATGCTATTTCTATCAAACTACAAATAGTATTCTTCACAGAATTAGAAAAAAAAATTAATTCATATGGAACCAAAAAAGAAGCCCGAATAGCCAATGTAATCTTAAGTAAAAAGAAAAACACTGGAGACATCATGTTACTGGACTTCAAACTATACTACGAGACTGCAGAAACCAAAACAGCACGGTACTTGTACAAAAAGAGACATAGACAAAACAGAACACAGAGCCCAGAAATAATACTACACACCTACAATCATCTTGTAGTTATTATTCACATGTAATATTTACTTATCTGAGGTGAACATTGGCTTATACTCACAGAATAACATGAAAATAATAAATTGCTTTAATTATTAGGTATATTAAAATATAAGATAATAAAATAAAGTTTAGTGTGCCATTACATTCACTTCTGGCGTGGTAAGTGATAGCAGAGTTTTGATATATTTAAGTTTTGCTACCAATCTAATACGCATGCTTGAAGTAGTTTCTTTCCCTATGATGGTTATAAAAATAGACTTTGGATTATGAATTAAAACATTTTAAAGCTAACAAATTGCCATAGAATTACCATTTATCATGAAACATTTTGGTAATAAGTGATACTGCTGAAATAAGAACAAAATCTTAGAAAATATAGCATAGAAATAGTAATCATAATGTTTATTTCTTCTCTCCATCCTATTACTTGTTTTCTTTTTTTTTTTTAAATCTGCCATTTAGGCATAGCATATTTTTTAGACTAACCCTTGAACAAGGTGAAAGGTTAGAGTGTGTGTGCCCATGTGTGTGTGTATTCATGGCTGTAATTTAAGACTATTCTGAGTAGAGAAGTCACTGATCTGGAAAATGTAAATGACCCAGATTGTTGCAGGGAGTCCTGTCTGCTGCCATTAACTCTTACCTCTATAATGAAAACCTATGAGTAAAGAAAGCTTCTCACAGCAGGTTGTGACCACTATCTATGATAGTGCAAAGGATTATAACTAGAGTGATACAATAGAGAAAATGAGGCAGAAAATCTGGATCAGAAAGCCTGAAAACTAAATATCAAATACATGTGTTTATTTAAAGGGTAATTGAAATAAAGATTTAGCCTCACATTTTGGATTTTATTTATTACTGACTATGCAGAATAA
This sequence comes from Symphalangus syndactylus, assembly GCF_028878055.3. Taxonomy (NCBI): domain Eukaryota; kingdom Metazoa; phylum Chordata; class Mammalia; order Primates; family Hylobatidae; genus Symphalangus; species Symphalangus syndactylus. The sequence goes on along the minus strand of NC_072426.2, from coordinate 105,772,247 downwards.
TTACCTACCTATACAATCTCTAATAAGTCTCATCCAAACCAATTGTAAATATTGTGATAATATATATATGATAGTAAATAGGATAGTTTAACTGGAAATCATATAATGTGAAACAGTATTATTAAGAAAATACTTGAGCATGGTCTATACAAATTTATATGCTAAAACATAGCACTACAAAATCTCTTGATACTTAACTGATACATAAAAGAACTTCTATGACAAGTATACTTTTTAATGTCAAGGTAGATTAAATTTCTTACTTATTCTCTGATTTTGTAAATGCTATTTATAAACTTTATATTTGTATGAATTTATTTGAACCCCTTCAATATATAGAATTTTCTTAGTATTTAATTCAATATTAAGAAATAAATATAAGTTGACTGTTCTTATAAAGAAGAATAATACTTCTTGCCATAATTATAGAAGTTTTTCTGAGTATCCAAGATTCTGAGAAAGGAAGTCAACCTTTTTGTGAAGGCCACTGAACCAATTTATAGCCAATCAGCCATCCAAAAAATCTGATAGTTCTGGTTTTATTTATGGGCTGAAAAAAAGATAGAGCTTCCCTTATTATTATTATTTTTACATTCTTAAGACATGTCAAGAAATTTTGATTCACAATGTGACTAAAACTGTACACTTTGGGGATTATATATCACACATGCTAATTTTCCTGTGTTTTGCTTATTCAGTGGTTAAATATTTTTACTCAAACATTCTATTAAAGCAGGAAACTGGCACTATTAAAACAATCAAAAATGATTTCTGGTGTAACCATTTTTTTCTAGATAATAGTTCACATTTTTAATAACTTTTATATCAACTTGTCAAGATAAACATAAGAATTCTATTCATATAATCATATTTGAGGTTATGGATCCCCAAAAAGATAAGCTTCTAAAAGATAAGCTTTTAGAAAGCTCTCATTTTACAGACATGAAAAAAAGAGGTTGCAAGCACTTTAATAACTTAAAGACAATCTCACAATTAATGCAAAGTCAAGACTACAAGCCAAAAATTGATTTTTAATTATTCAACTTTATCCACTATTATTTTCGTATCTACATTTGAAACAACAAAAATGGAATTTTAAAATTGGTTTAAAATGTAACAAAAATATAGCAACTGTGAATATTCTGTCACATTTCCAGCATTAAATGATGTTTTTTAACCATTGTCTTCCCAAATGAAATTATTTGATGCATTACTTATTAGGTTCAAATTGACTTCCTCCAGTTCCTCTAACGTGTAAGCATTTAGAATCAGTAAACACAAATCACCATTAATTGGCACGTGTTTTGCATATAGATTTTTTATTGTGGCCGTATATATACGTGTACACACACACACTACTATATATATTGTGGATATATATATAACTATTTCCAAATGTTTCCAGAAACCAGGCACCTCTTAAACAATAACTTTCCAGTATCCTTTCTTTTGACCCTAGAAATCTTCAATCTACTTTTTGTCTTTATGGATTTGCCTCTTCTAGATATTTTGTGCCCTATTTGTCCTTTTGGTGTGGCTGATTTTACTACAAATATTGTCTTAGAAGTCCATCTGTGTTATACTATGCATGAAAACTTTAACTTTTTTTGGCTAAATAATTGTCCAGTGTGTATGAATACTACATTTTATTTAGTCATTAATCTGTTGATGGACATGTGTGCCTTTTCACCTTTTGTATATTTTGAATAATTTCACAATAAACATTTATGTATAAGAATCTGCTTAAACTCCCTTTTTTTAAATTTTAGGAGGTATATAACTAGAATTGAAATTTCTAGATCATATGGTAATTCCATGCTTAATTTTTTGAGTAATTTCTAAACTGTTTTCTATACTGGCTACACCATTTTACATTCCTACCAGCAATGAACAAGGGTTCTGGTCTCTTCATATTTTTGCCTACAATTATTACTTTCCATTATTATTATTATTGCCAACATCCTAGTACATGTGATGTAATATCTCATTGTGACTTTGGTTTGCATTACTCTGATGGCTAATTATGTTAAATATCTTTTTTATATGCAAATTACCTATTTTAATACAGTTTTAAAGAAATAATTCATTTGCCTTTTTTTTAAAATAGGTTATATTTTTGTTAAGTTGTGGAAGTTATAGATATTCTGAATATTAAAGCTTCATCAGATATAAACTATGAAAATATTTTTCCATAATATTGGTTACGTTTCAAATATAGTTTTAATGTGTTTTAAATAAAGTAACATAAAATAATAAAATAACATAAAGAATTGCCAAAGTAACAGTAAAATTTATTAAATTTACAAGGTACTGTGAGTGTTAGAATTACTGATGAGGGTACAAGTTGTTTTTGATAATTGTTCCTCAGTTTCCTTTTGTTAGAAAGAGGTAGATTGGTATTCAACCATTCCAATAAATAGTATGAGTCATTATCATCATTTTAAATTCATGACAACACTGCTTAAAGAAAGAGATGCTCAATAAGTACACATTCTACATTTGCCAGAAAATTCTGGCAAAAGCATTAAGCAAACTAGGAATAAAAACTACCTTAATTAATATAATGACTGATATGTTAGAAATCATCACAAGAAACACTATGGTAAACCAACAACATCATGGTAAACAAAAATATATTATTGTGGACAAAACATTCTCTTAAAAGGAATTTGGAAGGAATACATTGTATTCCAGTGAACAGTTTGAAAACCAGAGAATGGCAGTCTTTAGTGTAAAATGAAGGTCTGTCTCAGAGAAAAAATAGAGGGTTCAGGTTTTATAGCAAAAGTTCCACCCCAGGTTCCCAATAAGATTTGTTTATCCAAATGAAGGATTCAAACTGACACTGCTAAGTTCTGATTGGTTGATAGAGCTGAGTTCTGATTGGCTGGAGCAAGTGAGCACTGATTGTTTGGTTCCCAAGCCCAAAACCAGAAATTCTTATCAGATTTTTTTTTTTTTCTCAAAGCACAACAGGAACTGATTTGGATTCATTATAGAAAGGAAGGTCTTGGCTGGCTGCAGTGGCTCACGCCTGTAATCCCAGCACTTTGGGAGGCCGAGGCAGGCGGATCATGAGGTCAGGAGATCGAGATCACCCTGGCTAACATGGTGAAACCCTGTCTCTACTAAAAAATACAAAAAAATAGCCGGGCATACCTGTAGTCCCAGCTACTGGGGAGGCTGAGGCAGGAGAATGGCGTGAACCTGGGAGGCGGAGCTTGCAGTGAGACGAGATCGCACCACTGCACTCCAGCCTGGGAGACAGAGCGAGACTCTGTCTCAAAAAAAAGAAAGGAAGGTCTCATCATACAGTGACAACATCTTTGAGAACATGTGACTACTCTCCCTGAAACATGACCACCTGGTTCTGTTTTAAGAACCTCCATTAGCCACAAGTACTCCATTTTGTTTGTTGGCTGGAGTGTGCTTTAGCATTGTTAACATTAAAAAATATTAAAAATATCACTTTAAAATTTCCTTATATCAAATAAATTACTATCATAATCTATACTTTCTATATGGCACTATATTTTTATATTTAAGTCATGTTTTTATAGTGCCATATAGAAAGGATAGATGTTCCAAATATGTTATTTATAGTAAAAAGGTAAAGCTATTGGGTAGTAATGGCTTTCAAGAGGTACAACATGAAATCAACAGTGAATGCCATGATTGACAGAACATGTTATAAGCAGGGACCAAAGCTAGCTAAAGTAATTAATGTTTGACATCATTTATTGGGAACCATCAATGAATAATAGAGCCTGGCTCTTGTCTGTATTTTCAGGTATGCTGACAGATCACAAGGTTGTAGTCATAAAAAGGGACAATAAATTATGTCTTAAGTAAAGTAAATTGCCAGGTAAATAGCATTATGCATAAAGACTTCATATGAATGAAAATTTTGCACAGAAAAGTACCTACCTTCAAATGTTCATGTAGCCATTTCACCATTAAAGCCTTTACGTTGACACAAACAAACAAAATAGCACCACCATGACATATATGCAGGTATTTCCTAAGTCTAAAGTAGGCAGTTTTTCTCTGTTTATGTTATTTATGCAGAAGATCTGAAGGTCAGAAATTGTTCTTATTTTTGTTTCAGAGCTCATTAATTTAATTTGTTCAAAAATACAGCATAATTTAATATTTGTATAATAACAAGTATTCTATTTAGAACATTCTAAAAATTTAAATATTTTAACACCTTTAATGCTCTTTTGTAATTTTATGAAGTAAATATATTCTATGCAAAAGTGCACTCTGTTCCAAGAGTAGATTTGCTAATCTAGAAAAATAAAAATATATGTTTTAGTATAAACACGTTGTCACGACGGCGTGGTTTCACGGTAACTTTGTGAAGGAGAGTAATTTTGAAAAAAAAAAAAAATTTGTGAATTGACTCAACCATACAGTGAGAATATTAATAACATCTCTGTTCTTCAGGTGACTAAGTCACTTGGGGAGGTTAACTAACTTGTTTAGGAATACGGAAATAGTATAAAGTAAAAAATTATTGAAATTAAAAATAAACCTAATTCTATCCATAACCAGTACTTTTATAATTTTATTATTTTGCAACAATTGAGGAGGACATAACAGATGTTTTGAGAGATAATGATAGCTCATTGAAGATTTTCTACACCAGGAAAAAAGGCATAAAATAGATTTGTTTATACATATATTATTATACCTATTGTTTACATGTTTTAAACAACAAAGTTGCTGAGCTTATTATTTTAAGTATAATATTACTAGGTATTTTTTGTATTTCAGAAAGTGAAATTGAATAACATATTGAGAAAGGGCAAATGTATTATGAGTATATAAGTGTATTTATAATTGTTTAGTTTCACTTATACCAATGAGGAGCATGATTATTAGTCAACCACTTTCCTATTTAAGTTATGATATGCATATATTATTTGTTCTTCTTTGATACATGCAAGTGTTTTATTTTTTCATGCACAAGTGGCTGATGCACACATAGTATGATTAAAAATCTTTTATATGTATGACTGCCAAATAGTTTGCTTATAGATATTTTTTTCTGTAAAAGTACGTTCTGAAAATCAAGTACACAGAATTGCAAGACAAACTCTGCCTTAAAGTGCTTACATAACCCTGAGAGTCAGGTATAGGGAAACAAAAAGGATAAAAAACAAAAAGAACAACAAAAAAATGCATTCATATAAATTACATTAAAAACTGTTTTTTAACTTGTGAATCTTTATTGTTTCAGCTTGACGCAGAACGTGAAGTGAAAATAAGGTTGCTAACACTGTTTGAGAAAGGCACATTCAAGGCAGTGAGAATTAATATAAAAATGAGGAAGGATTCTAACAAGTCATATTTCGTGACTTGCCTCAGTGGCTACTACTTAATAAAGCCATTTGGATCTCAGGAATTGGGGGTTGCATCTATTAAGCCTCTAACCGGACACTCTGGAAACCTCCTAATTCTGATGATGTGTTATTTCATCAAGCTCAAAAGTGGAGCTGTCACCCAGTGAAAATGAAGCACTGACCAAAAGAAAAAACAAGTAATCAAAGGAGACTGTAGAAGAGGATATAGTTTGCTTTTCTAATAGCATTTGGATCCAACTGTGTTCTTCCACTGTATCTTGTTTCAATTTAAAAAAATACTGAGACCCCAATATCACTGTGAAAACAGTTTCTCTCACTCATTTTTGAAGAGAAAAAAACAAGTAGAATTAGCATTCTTTTTATAATAGTAATTAGCTATAATCACCTGGAGGACTATACAGGAGTCTTCCAGAAGATTATAGCTGATTATTGTTATAAAAACAATAAAATAATTATTTTTCAGTACACCAATTTATAGTTGGCACTGCTGGAGCTGACCCTGAGCCATTTACAGGCAATCCTTACCTCCTGCCTTTAAAACTTATTCTAGATTCTTCTCATTCTTGATGGTAAAGCACTCTATTGTTCTGATGTGGCTTGGTTATGTGTGTTGTAGTTCCCCTTTGACATTACTGAGTATGGAGTTTTGCCCAGTAAATCCTCTGGCTTCCGTATTCATCACTGCTCCTAACGTGTTATAGCACCCCAAAATCTTTGTGGTAATCAGGCTAAGCCATTCTAACCAATAACTCTCTGTGACTTCTTCGTCAAAGAAAATGTATCACTAAAAGCCCGTTAGTAGCCACAAAACAAGTTTAAATAAAGCCTTATTGTGTCCATTGAAGAAAATGTTCCCCCAAACATGCCAGAGTCCAAATTAGAAGAAGTAGTAAACACAAATGCAAGTGACTAAAGGAAGGGCCATTGCTAACTTTACCCTGAGATTCACATGTTTTGGACATAGAGACAATGTCCTGTGAATCAGTTATTCATTCATTCAAGAGATGCTCTGAATCCTGGAGGGCATGCACTAGCTTCACCCTGAGATGAAATTACTTTTTTTTTTTTTTTTGAGACAGAGTCTCGCTCTGTCACCCAGGCTGGAGTGCAGTGGTGCAATCTCGGCTCACTGCAAGCTCCGCCTCCCGGGTTCGTGCCATTCTCCTGCCTCAGCCTCCCTCGTAGCTGGGACTACAGGCGCCAGCTACCATGCCCGCTAATTTTTTGTATTTTTAGTACAGACGGGGTTTCACCGTCTTAGCCAGGATAGTCTCGATCTCCTGACCTCGTGATCCACCCGCCTCGGCCTCCCAAAGTGCTGCGATTACAGGCGTGAGCCACCGCGCCCGGCCGAGATGAAGTTACTTTAAATAAGGCCTTAAATAACAAGTTAGTCAATTGCTTCTAGTTGATGGGGTACATGGTAAAATCAATGTGTTCTATGACCTGAACATCTTGGTGCCTCTTCTTTACTGTAAGATCAACCCACTGCTTCAAGCCAATGCTCTATGAAATGATGTCATAAAATAATGCATCCTGTAAGCCCACAAATCATTGTACTGGTAGAGACATTATGATCAGTAAAGGCAAGCTTATTCAGAGTGTATACCTGGTATACATTCAGAGTATATACCTGGTGTGATAACAAAGTACTACTGCCCAATCAAAAGTTAAAGGGGTTCCGATATCATTTATCCACTGCCAAGTTACTGGCTAGTCTTCCCACGAAAGTGTGTCAACCCTAGTCTATGCGGCTGACAAGTTAGTAGTCAGTGATGGAAGTAGAGAGAAAGCCGTACTGAGGAAAAGCCTATGTTGTTGAGCTCAAACGTTGCCCACTTTTGTTTGTGGGCTGATCGTATAAGCCCTATATCAGAGGAGAAGATTTTCTGGCATCCAACATAAGCTTTGCCCCTTAGAGTACTAAACAGACAGACAAGACAAAAATATCTAAATGCTCTGAACTAATTTCCAGAAATCCAGCCACTTATATTTTTGTCAGACTTCCTTATCAATTGTCTATGAATTGCTTTATGCAGGCTTGTGACCCACTTTCCGGGTCACTTATTATTTTTTTCAAGTCACTGTAGATTATTACCAGTACACTTTTTTTATATACAAAGTAGATTATGAATTATACTGATCATAGGTCTGACTACTGGGAAAACTTCCTTTCACCACTCTTCTCTAGGACCATTCCTGAGGGAGACTGTTACTTGGCAACAGACCACTTTCAGATTGAGCCAAAATACTCTGCCTACCAATTTGTAAACTAGGACTAAGTTGTCTCCTTCAATCTCAGTTGGTGGAAGTAACTTTCCAAAAGTCATAAATGAGATTTGAGGGGGAGTTAGTATTGCTAAGAATATAGAATGCATACTTAAATATCTTGGCCACTTGATGAAAATTTAAGTAATTTTAATACTACTAAATGTGGGAGTAACTATCATCCAATTTACCAGTAGCTATTTGGTCTGTATCACTTGCAGATAGATAAGAAATGTATCTATGAAAACCCAACTGGAGGTTCTATTTTTTAAAACTGTTTCACCACCAATTATCTGATTCTAAGTCCTCCAAAAATAAGAGTAATAATATAACTAATATTCTAATACTTTGGGATTATAATTTTAAGACAATGAGATTGAAGGAAAAGTTGAACTGAGGCAATAAAATGTCTGACGTGATGCACTACATCCTAAGCAAGAAGAAGACACAATGACTTATTCAACAGCACTTTGCACACAGCATATGGTATGTCTCAAAAAAGATACAAGAATGGAAACTCAGAGTACTTTACAGAAGAAAAAAAAGATAGTTTATGTCTGTTACCTTGTCCCATTTTTCATTGATCAAGTTTTGTCTTGCAACTTTAGTTTTAATCATTTAACTTCTTGGTAGCCATTCAGAATTCTAGAACCTATAATCCTCAATGTAGTGTTTCATCCAAATTTAAGGAGAGTAAAAAATGAAGGGAGAGAATACTGAGCAGGTGGAAAGGTGATTAAAAGAAAAACAAGGATAGGCGGGGCCAAGATGGCTGACTAGAAGCAGCACCATGTGGAGGCTCCCATAGTAAAAAATCATAATAAGCATGTGAATCCTTCACCGGCAACCAAGATATCCAGGTTGTCACATCAAAATTGACTAGAAAGCTGGTGTGACCCACGGAGAGAAGAAAGAACAGTGTGGTGTGGTGGCCCACCTGAGAGCCACTAGGGGCAGGGCCCTGCCCCCAGCCAAGGGAGTTGGTGAGTGAGCATGCTACACAGCCAGAGAAACTGTGCTTTTTCCACTTAACTGTGCAACCCATGGATTGGAAGATCCCACTAGTGAACCCATGCCACCAGGGTCTAGCGTCCCAACCCTGGAACAGCCAGAATCTTACAGCCTCAGCTGGAATCTGCTTAAGCCTACCAAATCCCTGGGGGAGGGGCAATCAGCACTGGCTGTGGCTGCTTGCTGTCTAAGCCATTTGAGCTCCTTAGAGGAGGGGCAGGAGCCAGCACAGGGACTCACAGCTGCCTAACACGCTAAAGTCCCTGGGTGGGGGAAAGGCAGCACCCATTTCTATAGCTTCAGGCTGCACTTTTTCCCTCCTGGAGCCAGGGAGGCTAGACAGCTTGGTCCCAAGACTTGTCCCCACAGTCCAACACAGCACCTGTGGCAGTCTGCGGCCAGAGTGCCTCTTCAGGTGTAACCCTGACCCATCTTTCCTCAGTGGATGGAGCTTCCCTGCAGGAATTCCAAAAGGCTCAGGGACGGAAATCAGATCTCCCTGGGCCTGAGCCCCTAGCTGGAGGGATGGATGCAGTCTCTGCAGACCAGGAGACTTAGCCTCTATTCCTAGTAGTTTTGAGGAATCTGGGCAGCCCAGGTGAGTGGGTTTTCCCCCAATGAAACACACCCCCTCCACTGAGGGAGAAAGTGCTTCATTAAATGGGTCCTGTTCCCTGTGCCACCCAACTGGGTGAGACCCTCCAACAGGGGTTGTGAGACAACCTATATAGGAGCAATCCTACTGGCATCAGGTTGGTGCCCCTCAAGGTCAGAGGTCCCAGAAGAAGCAGCAGGCACCCATCTTTGCTGTTATCCAGGCTTCCTGAATGACATCCCCAGGCATGGTTGCAAATCAGATGAATAGGGCCTGAAGTGAATCCCCAACAAACTGCAGCAGCCCTACAGAAGAGGGACCTGATTACTGACAGAAAACAAACAAGCAGAAAGTTACAACAATGACATCAACAACAAAAAGGCCACCACAAAAACCCCATCCAAGAGTCAGCAGCCTCAAACACTGAAACTAGACAATCTCAAAAAGATGAAAAAGAATCAATGAGAAAATGCTGAAAACCCAAAAGACCAGAGTGCCTCCTCTCCTCTAAATGATCACATCGTCTCTCCACGAAGGGTGCAAAACTGGACAGAGGATCAGATGAACAAATTCGCAGAAGTAGGCTTCAGAAGGTGGGTAATAAAAAACAATGAGCTAAAGGACCATGTTCTAACCCAATGCAAAGAAGCTAAGAACCTTAATAAAAGGTTACGGGAATTGCTAACAGAAATAACCAGTTTAGAGAGGAACATAATGACCTGATGGAGCTGAAATACATAGCACAAGAACTTTGTGGAGCAAAGGATATCAGAGCTTGGAAACTACCTTACTGACATAGGACATACAGACAAAAATAGAGAAAAAAAGGATGAAAAGGAATGAACAAAGCCACCAAGAAATATGAGACTTCATAAAAATACCAAACCTGGCCGGGCACGGTGGCTCACGCTTGTAATCCCAGCACTTTGGGAGGCCGAGGCGGGCGGATCACGAGGTCAGGAGATCGAGACCACGGTGAAACCCCGTCTCTACTAAAAATACAAAAAATTAGCCGGGCGTGGTGGTGGGCGCCTGTAGTCCCAGCTACTCGGAGAGGCTGAGGCAGGAGAATGGCGTGAACCCGGGAGGCGGAGCTTGCAGTAAGCCGAGATCGCGCCACTGCACTCCAGCCTGGGTCACAGAGCGAGACTCCATCTCAAAAAAAAAAAAAAATACCAAACCTACCATTGGAGTACCAGGAGACAGGGAGAATGGAAATAAGCTGGAAAACACACATCAGAATATTATCCACGAAAACTTCCCCAACGTAGCAAGACAGGACAACATGCAAATTCAGGAAATACAGAGAACACCATTAAGATACTCCACAAGAAGATAAGAGGCAAGACAAATAATCATCAGATTCTCCAAGGTTGAAATGAAACAAACAAACAAACAAAAAAACTGTTAAGGGCATGCAGAAAGAAAGGCCAGGTCACCTGCAAAGGGAAGCCCATCAGACTAACAGTAGACCTCTCAGCAGAAACTCTACAAGCCAGAAGAGATTGGGGGCCAATATTCAACATTCTTAAAGAAAAGAATTTTCAACCCAGAATTTCATATCCAGCTAAATTAAGCTTTGTAAGTGACATAGGCATGGGCAAAGATTTCATGACTAAAACACCAAAAGCAATTGCAACAAAAGCCAAAATTGACAAATGGGATCTAATTAAACTAAAGAGCTTCTGCACAGCAGAAGAAACTATCGTCAGTGTGAAGAGCAAACCTACAAAATGGGAGAAAATTTTTGCTATCTACCCACCTGACAAAAGGTCTAATATTCAGAATTTACAAGGAACTAGCACATACTTACAAGAAAAAAACCAACAACCCCTTCAAAAAGTGGGCAAATAATATGAACAGACACTTCTCAAAAGAAGACATTTATTCAGCCAACAAACATATGAAAAAAAAGTTCAACAATGCTGATCATCAGAGAAATGCAAATCAAAACCACAATGAGATACCATCTCATGCCAGTCAGAATGGTGATTATTAATAAGTCAGGAAACAACAGATGCTGGTAAGGCTGTGGAGAAATAGGAATGCTTTTACACTGTTGGTGGGAATGTAAATTAGTTCAACTATTGTGGAAGACAGTATGGTGATTCCTCAAGGATCTAGAATCAGAAATACCATTTGACCCAGCAATCCCATTACTGAGTATATACCCAAAGAAATTTTTTACTATAAGGATGCATGCACACATGTTTATCGCAGCACTATTTACAATAGCAAAGACATGGAACCACCTAAATGTCCATCAATGATAGAGTGGATAAAAAAAATGTGGTACATATATACCATGGAATACTATGCAGCCACAAAAAGGAATAAGTTCATGTCCTTTGCAGGAACATGGATGAAGTTGGAAGCCATTATACTCAGCAAACTAACAAAGGAACAGAAAACCAAACATTACATGTTCTCACTCATGAGTGGGAGTTGAACTTTCAGAACACATAGACACAGAGAGGGGAACAACACAAACCGGGGCCTGTTGGGTGTGGGGAGTGATGGGAGGAAACTTAGAAGACAGGTCAATAAGTGCAGCAAACCACCATAGCACATGTATACCTACGTAACAAACCTGCATGTTCTGCACATTTATCCCATTGTATTTTGTTTGTGTGTTTGTTTTAGAAGGAATAAGAAAAAAAAAAAGGAAAACAAGGAGTAGTTGAAGTATTTCAATAAATAGAGGTTTGGGTACAAATACTAATATGCGATGAAATATGAAGCACAGTGCTATGAAGCAGGAGAGGTGGCTTGTCACTCTAACTTTTATTAGATATAATAATCCTGGGCTGCTTAATCTGTCAGGATTTTAATTACAATTTCTGAAAAAAAAAAAAGATCCGATAAAGAGCTGTTCAGTTGCTTTTTAAATAGTAAGCATCTTATTAAGTAAAGGTAATTATTTTCTGAGTTTACAAATAAGGGCATTGTGACTCAGATAAGTAGTAAGATCAAACCTAAATATATATGGTAAGGGCAGTACTTAAACCTATGCTCATCTGATTCCAAATTCAGTATACTGAAACACTACTGACATTAGGTAATGCTATATACATGATTGAATACTGGTGTTACCAAATAATGTTCTATATCTTACACAGAAAATCAAATTATGGCCAACTCTGTTAAAAATAAATAATCTTTTAAATAAGTCGTCTTGTAACACCTAAGGTTCTTGCCTAGCCACGCCAAAGAATTGGTGTGGCGGCTGACTGTGGCGAGTGATAGAGACAGGGACCGAGAGGGACAAAAAGCTGTAGGCTTTATTAAGCAGAGTGAAAGTACAAAGCTTCCACAATATAGAAGGGGTCCCAAACGGGTAGCCAGAGTTAGATTATAGGATTGCCTTTTAAGCTCTTTAAGGCGGGAAATATGTGCAGTGGGAAGATTTTACCAGAGTGAGAAACAAAGGCAATTAACTATTTGTAATGTGTCTTAGATCTTGAGGAAAAGCAGAATTACGATTTAGGTTTTATTTACTTCATGACATTGCAGTGGCATGGCAAAAGAGAAAGGATCTTACAGGACTTCACAAAGTATGTTCACAAGGAATTGGAATTGGAAAGATAGATAAGGTCTGCTGGTCACAGAAACACTGGCAGTTAACATTCTTTTTATTATAGTTTTGGGGGAGGGGGAAGAGGGAGAGGAAAAGAGGACACAGGGAAACTTACAGCAAAATTTTCGTTGTTTATAGCTTTCTTGGGGAAGAAAACACATGCACAGATCCTGGTGTTAGGAATATTTAAACATATATCTTCAATATTATTCATCCAGGACAGAAGGAAGTCCTGATGCAGGAAATGAGTGAGTTTTACAGCTTTCTGAGCCCCTACTTGACCCAGGAAGCACAGCTGGCACTTCCTCTTAATCTCATTAAAACATACACACACACTTCCAGTTTTAGCTCCTGTGTGCAAACATCTTGGAAGTTATCATTCCTGTCATATAAGATAAAAAGTGGGCCAGGCACAGTGGCTCATTCCTGTAATTTCCGCTGTTTGGGAGGCCAAGGCAGGTGGATCAGTTGAGGTTAGGAGTTCAAGACCAGTCTTGCCAACATGGTGGAACCTCGACTCTACTAAAAATACAAGAATTAGTTGGGTGTGGTGGCACACACCTGTAATCCTAGCTACCCAGGAGGCTGAGGTGAAAGAATTGCTTGAACCCAGGAGACAGAGGTTGCAGTGAGCTGAGATGGCACCACTGCCCTCCATCCTGGGCCACAGTGTAAGACTCCATCTCAAAAATAAACAAATAAATAAATAAATAAAAGTGAATAAACTGATAATCTATGTCCTTTTTTAGAATTATCAGAGAAATACAATTATAGTCCAAACTGCCTCCCGGAAATTTGGAGAGGAAAACAAATACAGTCAAACCTGAGGTAGTTCACCCAACTCCTCTTTAGCCGTATATTAGTAAGAGCATTCAAAAGGTAATTTTAATCAATTGCCAGAGGCTGAGTGTGAATTAGCTTGCCAGTGAAAAAACACTTAGGGCTTAAGGGAACACCCCACTTCTATGGGTTTTGCCTCCAAAACCACATTGGCATCTTAAAAAGGAAGATAAAGAAACATTCCCCCTTGCTCCAGGCATAGAAAGAAAAAAAGTAGCCATTTGGTAATAACAATATCAATTAGATAGAACAATTAGACTATTCAGCACCATCTAGTCTTCCTACCTTACAAAAAGGAAGAAAAGGAAGGGCTAAAAATCACTTATGAAGGTCACATTGTAGATACTCAGGTCTTTTCAGGCCTAAAAGCATTAAAATTATAAGAGTTTAGATTATTTTCATCCACATCAACTGATAAAAAGGCAGAGACTGAAAGAATATTTCTGATTCAAAAACAAAAATAAAAACAAACAACAAAACAATACCTAGATGTATTTTGTCTACCAGTAACCCACTTTAAACATAAAATCATTGATAGTTTAAAAGTAAATAAATCAGAATGATACACTATGCAAACATTAACCCAAAAATAGCAAAAGAGCTACATTAATTTTAGTCAAAGAGCTCTTATGAGCAAGGTAATTACCAAGTGTAAAGAGAGGCATTACTTAATGATAAAGGAATGAGTTCTCCAAAAAGAGTAGCAATCCTAATGTGTACATATCTAAAAACAGAGTGTCAAAATACGTGAGACAAAAACTAATAGAACTGCTGGAAGGAATAGACAAATACATTATTATAGTTGAATTTTTTTTTATTTTCCTGGTATGTTCCCTTGATAGTTCTTAGAGCAAAAGTCCATGATAGGAGTCTCCACATGTTTTTCTGTCTGAGTGGGAGCTTCAAGTTTTTTCTGCCTCCTATCTGCTGCCATTTTTCTTTTCAACTACTCTATCCTTTTCTTTAAATAAGATTTTCTCAATTTAGTGCTATTGATATTATGGGCTAAATATTTTGTTTGTTTTTCACATTTCAAACATAATTAACATGATTACATTACCCTGTTACCAAAGCCAGTCAAGGACACCACAACAAAAGAAAATTGCAGACCAGTATCACTGATAAATACAGATGCAAAAACCTTCAACAAAACCACTGGCAAAGTAATGTATACAGCACATTAAGTGCCATACTACCTGATTTTAAAAGATAAAATTTGTATATTAATGCAAAGTAGTACATAAGCTATAGTTTGTTGTAGTGAATGATAAATCTTTGTAGTAAAGATAATTTAGAAAATAAACCCACATCTTTCAGAATTTTACTTGTTTTATAGAAAAAATAATAATATAAAATATTTAATTTGCTTTATACACATAATATGTACAAAATACAGATGTATATGTATACATATATATTGAATGGCTTGAACTCCTGGGTGATGAAGCAATTCTATTGTCTCAGCCTCTTGAGTATTTGGGACTATAGGCTCACAGTCCCACCACTAGCTAATCTTTTCAATTGTTTTGGTTTTTTTTTTTTAGAGATGGGGTCTTGCTTTGTTGCTCAGGCTGGTCTCCAACTCCTGGCTTCAAGCAATCCACCAATATAGGCCTTCCAAAGTACTGGGATTACAGACATCAGCTACTGCACCCAGCCATAAAACCTTTAGAATCAGTTTGTCAGTATGCAAAAAATAACATGCTAGGATTTTGGATAGAATTGTGTTCAATCTATAATCAAGTTGGAAAAAATCTGACATTTTGATACTCACTTTGGTATCCATGAACATGTAATATATATTTATTTATTGAGATGTTTTCTTTCTTTTATCAGAATTTTGCATTTTTCTTCATACAGCTATTATACATTATTTTGTGAATTATTACCTAAGAATTTACATGTTCGCGCTAATGTAAATAATACTAGTTTGTAATTGTAGCTATTTTTCTGTTATTGGTTACTAGTTTAATTCTATTGTGCTCTGCAAGCACACTTTATATGATTTCTTTCTTTTTTTTAAATTCTGAAAGTTTTGTTTATGTATCAGAATATGATCTATTAACATCTTGGTGAATTATACATGTGTTCTTGAGAAGAATATGTACTTTTAAATTATTGGATCTTATATTCTATAAATGTTGATTAGTTCTAGTGGATTGGTGTTGTTGTTTAGTTCTACTATAGCTTTACTGATTTTCTTTATGCTTGATATGACAGCATTGATTGGAGAGTGTTAAAATCTTCAACTATAATAATGTATTTGTCTATTCCTTCAAATAAGTGAACGGTAATGTGGAACTGTGAGTCAATTTAACCTCTTTCTTTTGTAAATTGCCCAGTCTTGGGTATGTCTTTATCAGCAGTGTGAAAATTGACTAGTACACCCTCAAAGCCACACAAATACATGAAAATTAAATAGTCTGCTTCTGAATGATCATTGGGTCAACAATGAAATCAAGATGGAAATTAAAAAATTCTTTGAACTGAATGATAATAGTGACACAACCTATCAAAACCTGTGGGATACAGCAAAAGCGATGCTCAGAGGAAAGTTCATACCATCAAATGCCTGCATCAAAAAGTCTGAAAGAGCACAAATAGCAATCTAAAGTCACACCTCAAAGAACTAGAGAAACAAGAACAAACCACACCCAAATCCAGCTGAAGAAAAGGAATAACACAGATCAGAGCAGAATTAAATGAAATTAAAATAAAAAAACCCAAAAAAACTATGAAAGATAAATGAAATGAAAAGCTGGTTCTTTGAAAAGATAAACAAAATTGAAATTTCATTAGTGAAATTAACCAAGAAAAGAAGAGAGAAGATCCAAATAATCTCAGTTAGACATGAAATAGGAGATATTACAACTAATGCCACAGAAATACAAAAGATCATTCAAGGCCACTATGAATACCTTTACATGCACAAACTAGAAAACCTAGAGAAGGTGGATAAATTCCTGGAAATATACAATTCTCCTAGATTAAACCAGGAATAAATTGAAACTCTAAACAGACCAATAACAAGCAGCAAGCGTGAAATGGTAATAAAAGAAAATGTCAACAAAAAAAAATCCAGGACCAAGTGGATTCACAGATAAATTCCATCAGACTTTCAAAGAAGAATTGATATTAATTATATTAAAACTATTCCAAAAGATAAAGAGGGGATTCTCCCTAAATCATTCTGTGAAGCCAATATCACCCTAATACCAAAACCAAAAAAGGACACAAAAAGAAAACTACAGACCAATATTTCTGATGAACATTGATGCAAAAATCCTCAACAAAATACTAGCCAACCAAATCCAACAGCATATAAAAAAGGTAATTCACCATGATCATGTTGGTTTCATGCCAGTGATGCAGGGATGGCTTAACATACACAAGTCAATAAATGTGATACATCACATTAACAGAATTAAAAACAAAACTTACATGATTATCTCAATAGATACAGAAAACCTTTTGATAAACTCCAGCAGTCCTTTATGACTAAAGCCCTCAGAAAAACTGGCATAGAAGGGATATACCTTAAGGTAATAAAAGACATATATGACAAACCCACAGCCAATATTAGAGTGAACAGAAAAAACTTGAAAGCATTCCCCCTGAGAACTGGAACAAGAAAAGGATGAAAACTTTCACCACTTCTATTCAGCATACTACTGAAAGTCACAGTCGGAGCAATCAGACAAGAGAAAGAAATCAAGGGCATCCAAATCTGTGAAGAGGAAGCCAAACTGTCACTGCTCACTGATAATATGATCATATAAATAGAAAACCCTAAAGACCCATCCAGAAAGCTCCTAGAACTGATAAATAAATTCAGCAACGTTACAGGATACAAAATCAATGTATGCAAGTCAGTAGCACTACTATACACCAACAGTGACCAAGCTGAGAATTAAATCAAGAACTTCACCCCTTTTAAAATAGCTGGAAAAAAAATAAAATACTTAGGAATATACATAACCAAGGAGGTGAAGGACCACTACAAGAAAAACTACAAAACATTGCTAAAAGAAATCATAGATGACACAAACAAATGGAAACACATCCTACGCTCATGGATGGGTAGTATATCAGTCTGTTTTCACACTGCTGATAAAAACATACTCAAGACTGGGCAATTTTCAAAAGAAAAAAGTTTAATTGGACTTACAGTTCCACATGGCTGGAGAAGCCTCACAATCATGGTGGAAGGCAAGGAGGAGCAAGTCACATTTTACATTGATGGCAGCAGGCAAAGAGTGAGATCTTGTGCAGAGAGATTCCCATTTTTCAAAACCATTAGATCTTGTGAGACTTGTTCAGTATTAACAGAACAGTACGAGAAAGACCTGCCTGCATGATTCAATTTCCTCCCATCAGGTCCCTCTCACAGCACATGGGAATTCATGATGAGATTTGAGTGGGGACACAGCCAAACCATATCAGGTAGAATCAATATTGTGAAAATGACCATATTGCCAAAAGCAATTTACAAACTCAATGAAATTCACATCAAAATTCTATCATCATACCTCACAGAACTAGAAGTAAACATCCTAAAATTCATATAGAACCAAAAAAAGGGCCCAGATAGCCAAAGCAATATAAAGCAAAAATAACAAATCTGGAGGCATTACATTACCCAACTTCAAACTATAACACAAGACTATAGTCATGGAAACACCATAGTACTGGTATAACATTCGGCACATAGACCCATGGAGCAGAATAGAGAAACAAGAAAAAAAGGAAAACACTTACAGTCAACTGATCTTCAACAAAGCAAGCCAAAACATAAAGTGGGGAAAGGATATCCTATTCAACAAAGGTGCTGGGATAATTGGCAAGCCGCATGTATAAGAATGAAACTGAATCCTCATCTCTCACCTTATACAAAAATCCACTCAAGATAGATCAAATGTTTAAGAATAAGAATAAAAACTACAAAAATTCTAGAAGATAACATCAGAAACACCCTTCTAGACATTGGCCTAGGAAAAACTTCATGACCAAGAACCCTAAAGCAAATGAAACAAACAAACAAACAAACAAAGATAGATGGGATTTAATTAAACAAAAAAGCTTCTGCAAAGCAAAAGACATAATTAGCAGAGTAAACAGAAAACCCAGAGTGGGAGAAAAATCCTTGCAAACTACGCATCCAACAAAGGACTAATATCTAGAATTTACAAGGAACTCAAACAAATCAGCAAGAAAAAAAACAAACAATCCCATCAAAAAGTAGGTTAAGGACATGAATAGACAGTTCTCAAAAGAAGATATACAAATGGCCACCAAGCGTAAAAAAAAAAAAAAATGCTCAACATCACTAATTATCAGGGAAACACAAATCAAAACCACAGTGCAATAACACTTGACTCCTGCAAGAATGGCCATAATTTAAAAATAAAAAAAAAATAGATGTTGGCATGAATTTGGAGAAAAAGGAACATTTTTACACTGCTGGTGGGAATGTAAAGTAGTACAACCACTGTAGAAAACAGTGTGGAGATTCCTTAAAAAACCAAAAGTAGATCTACTATTTGATCCAGCAAGCTCATTCCTGTATATCTACCCAGAGCAAAGGAAGTTATTATTTGAAGAAGACACTTGCACATGCATATTTATAGCATCACAATTAGCAATTGAAAAAATATGGAACCCTCCCAAATGCCAATCAATCAATGAGTGAAGAAAATGTGATATGGATATACTATGAAATACTACTCAGCCATAAAAAGAAACAAAATAATGGCATTCACAGCAAGCTGGATGGAACTGGAGACCATTACTCTAAGTGTAATAACTTTGGAATGGAAAACCAAATATCATATGTTCTCACTTATAAGTGGGAGCTAAGCTATGAGGACACAAAACCATAAGAATGATACAATGGACACTGGGGACTTGGCGGGAAGGGTGGGAGGCAAATGAGGTATAAAAGATGACACATTGGGTACACTGTACACTGCTCAGGTGATGGGTGCACCAAAATCTTGGATATCACCACTAAAGAACTTATCCATGTAACCAAACACAAGCTTTTCCCCAAAAACCTATTGAAATTTTCTTTAAAAAAAAAGTTTATTAAAAAAAGAAGTAGTTGATTCTATGGCTGAGACAGAGAAAATCCTAGGTAAGCCATATATATCTGGTGGTGTGGGAAAGTAAGAAGATGTTCAAAAGAAGGTGGGAGCATTTTGAAAGAACACAGGAGCCAATCAGACTTATAATGGTCCTAACAAACAAGGCTGAATCAATTTGGGCAACAAATAATGTTGGTATTAAATGTTAACTTATAAAATATTTATAAGTATATATTGATATAAATATTGAGTACATAAATATATATTGATATAAATATTGAGTACATAAATAAATAGGAGAAAGAAAAAAGAAGGATAAGGATAAAATATATGGTAGGCATATTCTTACTCCAGTTAGAATGGATATTACAAAAAAGAAAAAGTAACACATGCTGGTGAGGACGTGAAGGGGAACTCTTGTACACTGTACACTCATTACAAAAAATAGTAATGAGTGTACTAAACTAAACATAGTACAAAAAACTAAACATAGAAATACTATATAATCCAGCATTGCCACTACTAGATTTATATCCAAAAAAACACTGTATACTCATTACAGAAAACAGTAATGAGTGTACTAAACTATAGTACAAAAAAACTAAACATAGAAATACTATATAATCCAGCATTGCCACTACTAGATTTATGTCCAAAAAAATCAGTGTGTTGAAGAGCTATCTATACCTTCATGTTTATTGCAGCACTACTCACAACAGCCAAGACATGGAATCAACTTACATGTCCATCAGCTGTTAAATGGATAAATATACTATATATCCACAAGGAAATATTATTCAGCCATAAGAAGGAATGAAATCCTGTCATTCTTAGCAACATGGATGAGCCTGCAAGACATTATGTTAAGTGAAATAAACTAGGCACAGAAAGACAAATACTAAATTTTTCTCACTCATATGTGGAAGCTGGAAAAGTTGACCTCATGGAGGTAGAAATTAGAATAGTGGTTACCAGAGCCTGGGAACAGTTGGGAGAGTGATTAAGATATTGATTCCTGGGTACAAACATAAAATTAGATAAAAGGGATAAGTTCTAGTGTTCTATAGCTTGGTAAAATTACTACAGATAACAATTTATTGTATATTTCAAAATAGCTGGAAGAGAGAAATGTGATTGTTCTCAACAAAAAGAAATGATAAATGTTTGAGGTGATGGCTATCCAAAATAGTCTGATTTGCTTTACTACACACTGTATACATATATTGAAATATAACTTGTACCCCATAAATATGTACAATTATTTTGTCAATTAATTTTTAAAAATAAATTTAATTTTAAAAATATGGTAGGCAGAACGTGCCAAATTATACTTTAACATTGTTGAAAATTGTTGAAAAAAATATGTCTAATACTCGAATTTTAAGTTTTGTGTAATGAGTCACTTCTTAGATACATGAGGCTTAGGTAAAATTAATTATGGTTATGATTAATGAATGACAGCTAGTTTGACACTGAAGCAGAAAGCAGAACAATGGGATCTCTAAACTCATAGGCAGAGATGAACATGAGAATATAAAACTCTAGCAATAGCAAAAAGTCTTGGGACAGCATTAAGCTTTCCAATGTCTGTGGAATAAACATTGAATTCATTTATAAATGTAAAGATCAGTGTGATCTCAGTCAACTTATATTGATGAGCCTGAACAATGAAAGGAACCACATTAGTAAACCAGAGACAGGGAAGAAGTAAGATGACTCCCATTTTGCTTTTAAAATTTATAAGTGGCGGCCTTTAGCTTTTCATGTATTTTAAACACATCAAAATTAGAGCATATAAATCATATAATAAAATGTATATTGACATATATTAGATTTGGAAATAGAGATTTTTATCCTTAACATTTTAAAAAATCAATTAATATTAGAAAACTATGTAACTAGTATCTTTTAGATTATGAATATATTGAAGAATGAATGTAACTTGTTTACATGATTTAGATAACTGAATCCTTTATAAGTTCAAAAAAATTATTTTAAGTCACATTTTTATAAAAGTGGGCTGTCGCAGTTTTAAATCCTATAAACTTATTTTTAGAATGTTCTAATTTTACAGTGCCAAAAAAAGGTAATGAGATGGAAAAAGTATAATGCAGTATAATATATATCCATACCAGTAAGGTAATGAGCTCAGAATGGTAGTAAAGAAAAATCAATTAATTTTTATGGGTGTCTTAAGATTTCAATCTTGTATGGTTATTTTCCGAGCTATGTATAAATGTTATAATAACACAATGTAAAGAGCAGATGGTCTCTTTTAAAGCATATGATGTGCACATAGATTCGATATAATTTTACTGATATTAACATAACAATATCCCTTGTAACTATCAGAAATCTAAATATAGTCTAGCTAGAGACATACAAAAGCACCTATGCCTCAAACAATTATTTTTAAAATTACATTTCTTATCTACTTCTAATTGTTTCAACCAATGTCTCCCAGATACACAGTTCATATATTACATCCAGGATTCAAAATAGAATGTAGGTTAGATTATTTTCATTTTTCCTGAAAAAATAATAATTATCTACTGGCATTCATTAGGGTAGGACCTAAGAGAATGAAAAAATTCGATATATTATCCATTTACATACTAGAGAAGGCATTTTATTTCTGTGAGTACAAGAACCTAATTTTAGCATTCAGTCAATGCTGAGAAAGAAAGAAAATGAAAATATAATGTGTCTACATTGTACCATTTTGAACACATTTTCCCTATATGTGAGGAGGTTCTCCAGGTATCATTTCAATCATTTTTAGATTTCTGTATTGATAACTTTGCCCTCCCAGGAGATTAAGACAAGTTACCAAGGTTAGTTTGATTTTTAAAAATCTTTTGAGGCAATTGTCTTTTCAATCATAAGATTCCATCAACATTACGATAGAATAATAATCCATACTGACATTGATTCTCATCTGACATGTTCTATTCTCTGGAAAAACATGTAGAAAAGCATCACATGTATTTCAATCTTGAAATGTAGTGATTCCTCTGTGTTTATATTTAATATCTACGTGATATACACGATAGAATTTGGTTGAGATACTATCAGGGTGATCCTGGGAAAAGATCTGTAGCTATAAGGTAGTATTCTCAAACATTAACATGTAAAAACATCACCCAAGGACTTTAAGTACACATTCTGGTTCAGTAGATCCGGAGTAAGGACTGAGATTGTGTATTTTTGACACATTCCCTGTTGATGACAATGCTGGCCCTTGATGCTGATATGGCTTGTTTGTGAGGAAAAATTGTGAATTGAATGTAAAGTACTTAGCATCATGTCTGAAATTCAGAAAAAATAATAGTATGTAGTAAGTTACTAGTTAGCTATCATTCTTTCAAGAGAACATATGAATAGTTCATGCAATTACATAACTATCAAACTTATTTTTTATTTCCCGTATTTTCCTTTATCTATCATTCTATATAATTATTATTTTAAAGTTTAACCAAGGAATTTTTTTTCTTTTCCGTATATATATATTACTTATCAAGAAAACCTAGCTAGTTTGAGGGAGAATTGACTTTTCCTGTGCTTGTGATATATTATCCAAAGTATTATTCTATTTCTGAAGTTATGACATGGAAACCTGGCTTGTTCCTTAAACACAATCTCTCAGTTTATTTCATTCCTGGAGGTACCCACTCACTTTCTTTAGCTTCAGTAATTATTACCATGTAAATCAGCAGGAGTGTGAGTTGGTCAAATACTGTTTTACATTCTCTCCATCAAATTAAATGTCATGAATTTTTTCATTAATAAATTTTTTGGAGTAGTTTTAGGTTCACAGCAAAATTGAGCAGAAAGTACAAAGTCTTCATGTACCCCAGGCACAATCTCCTGCAGTAGGGACAGATTTCCTGTCCTGCACTTGAGTGGTAGATTTGCTACAATTTTGGTCAACCTATATTGATACATCATTATTACCCCAAGTCCACAGTTTAATTAGGGTTCATTCTTTGTGTTGTATATTCTATGAGTTTTAATGCACAATTATTGTATCCACCACTGTAGTATCATATAGAAGGGTCTCCCTGTCTTAAAAATCCTATGTGTTCTTCCTGTTCATCCTTGCCTCTACCATAACCCCTGCAACCACTGAGCTTTTTACTCTTCTTTGTTTTGCCTTTTCCAGAATGTCATATAGTCGGAATCACATGTGGCCTTTTAGATTGGCTTCTTTCACTTAGTAATATTCACGTAAGTCACGTACTCTATTTTACATTTTATCTTATATCTGTTATTATTATTTGAAATAAAATTAATTCCTGGCACTTGTAAATAGTTCAGTGTTTATGGAGTATGGTGTACAAAAGGTAGATGCCATTGAGAATTGAACACAAAATTAAATGTACATTGTGAAAAACCTTATAAACTTCACAAAGTTTAGACTTCCTCCTACAAAGAGAAAGAAGTATTCCTAGAAGCATAATCATTCGGTTTCAGTTGGTAGAGCAAAAGCTATTTTGTATAAACCTGACATAACAGGATTTAGTATGTACTAATGGCTTGCACGCCTCTTGCAAAAGCTAGGGGCACAAAGTCTGGAAAGCTGATGCTGCAGGTTATGCAGACCAAGTATAATAAAGGTCTTCTGGCGGGGCGCAGTGGCTTATGCCTGTAATCCCAGCACTTTGGGAGGCCAAGGTGGGCGGATTGCCTGAGCTCAGGAGTTCATGACCAGCCTGCGCAACAGGGTGAAACCCCATCTCTATTAAAATACAAAAAAAAAAAAAATAGTCTGGCATGGCGGCATGTGCCTGTAGTCTCAGCTACTCGGGAGGCTGAGGCAGGGGAATAGCTTGAACCCAGGAAGCAGAGGTTGCAGTGAGCTGAGATCGCGCCACTGCACTCCAGCCTGGGAGACAGAGAGAGATTCCGTATAAAAAATTGGTAAAAATACATACATACATACATACATACATACATACATACATATTAAAGGTCTTCCTTTGACACAGTGGGGTGGGTGGTTTTCAGAACTTGCCACACTCCACAGCAATTCTCTTGAATATCACGAAGTTCCAAATACCTGTGCTACAACTGAGTGTATGTTTTTTAAGAGCTCACTGTAAAGCACACTGAATTTCATGTCTCACTCTTCTTGTAACTGTTACTGCCTTGCGATGTGAGTTCCTAATCCTTCTGCTCAGCTTTTTCTTGGGCCTCCTGGACCATGATGCTTTGTTGATTTTCTTAACCTCTTCCCAACCACTGCAAGTGATTTCTCAATTAAATTTTCTTTAATTTCCCAATGCGAATGCCCTATCTTATTTTCTGGTTTCCTGACTGATGGCCTTATAGTTTTATCTGATATCTTATGTTATATTTGAACACAGAAAGTGCTCTATTAGTGGTGGTGGAATTATTAAATGTATCTCACTATTATTAATTTAAAAGTTTCAATTAACATTGTAGATGGGAAAAAAACCTCTGAAGTAAATTATTTCAAGTGGCCTGTATGTATTTCTATATTAGAATGACCTCTAAAATTATTTTATAAAGTACTTCTGTCTTTGTTTTAAAAAAGTAATAGTGATACATTATCTGTGGCCTTAGAAGTAAATTTCTTAAGTCTAGAATTTTTATTTGTTTCTTCTGTGTAGATAGAATAGATGAAAAAACAAGGGACAGCTAGAAAAAGTGAACTGTCTTTTTTTTTATAAAATATGCACAATGTTAGGCGAATCAAATAAGAATAATTGCTTGAACATTAAATATATTAAGTATATATTAATATATTTTGATTAATATGTAAATTATTTATATATAAACACATATTTACATAAATTATACATAATTTATATCAATTATAGATTATAAATATGTTTATATGGATATATAAATAATATATATTAATATCCTATATTATTAATATATTCTGTATTATACATAAAGATCAGAATATCAATATTCAATATTACAATAATTTCAATAAACAATATTCAATAAACAATAATTTATATATAATTAAATGTTAATGTATATATAAATATATAATATATAATTATGTATGTATAATATATTAAAATGTTAATATTAATATATATTTATAAGATAAATGAGTACTATATATGAATATATGTGAGTATTAATATACTAAATTTATATATTTATATGAAATTAATTTATACATAAATATATGATTTAATATAAAAGATTTATTTATAAATATATATGAATTAGAATACATTATATATTAATATATTTTAGTATTCAAACAATTATTCATATATATGTATCTCATTAGAACTGCATCCATGTTTATTGTACAAGTAGCTATTATAAAAGATTTTATATATAACCTGGTATAAATTTGCCCCAACCTTGAGGAACCCCTATTTCCAACATTATTTAGAAATGACATTACTAATAAAGTTTAAGAAAATAACCAAAATTAACCCATATGTATTTATGTTATGGTAGCTTTGAAAGACAGTTTATTTCTATTAGTTTCCTATAGATGCTGTAACAAATTACTACCAATTTTACAGCTAAAGTATCAGAAATAAATTTATCACAGTTTTGGTTGTCAAAAATCTAAACTCAGTACGACTGGCCTGAAATAAAGGTGTCCACATGGCCACACTTCCTCTAATGGCCCTAGTATAGAGTCTGTTCCTTAAATCTCTCAGATTCTGTTGGCTGCCAGCATTTCTCACTTCTCACTTCAACCCTCAAGGCCAATGTCTTCAAATCTATTTGGCTACTTCTTTATTTCATCTTATCCTGCATGTTTGACATCTCCCTCTGCCTTTCCCTTATAAAAATAGATATGATTACATTTACTGAGTGTATCTTGCATTATTCTTCAAATTTTAAAAATACATATTACTTGAAATATACAAACGCAAAATAGTATGAAAACTATCTGTTATAGTTCCAAGTTCATAGCATATTAGTTTCCTTTTCTGCTTCCTTTGTTAGCTAAAGTGTTTAAAAACCAAGTTCCTAAATATGTTATTACATTAGAATGAAATACCTTATTGAAAAGTTTACGTGGTGCTGAAATATTTACATATAATTCTTCTTCTGAAATATTTAACATCAGGCAAATTTTAATCAAAATATACTCTACTTTTTAGTGAATGAAAGTTTTCTATTTCATCATAGAAACATGCGTATGTGTATAAAAGGGGTTACTGTAGAAACTGTTGCCTCCTCTCCCCCTCCTTATTTCTGCTTTTGATCAAATTTGGACTAAACTGATGACCAGTAGTGTCTGTAACTTTCTGTGTCACTTATTATTAATGTCTGGAAAAATTCCTGACAGTCATGATTATGTTATTGTGGCATCATTCCATGTCCTGAAGCAGGATCAGAAAATAGAAAACAGTACTCACCTTGAACTACTTATATTTTCTAAATCATCTATTTACTAATAAGTATTTACAAGTAATAAAAAGTAAAGATAAATTAAACTCTAAGGTAATCTTCAAGAAGGCATATGTTGTATTATTGAATGTGAGATATTCATTCATATATTCAGGCCCTTCGCAATGTAGCCAAGACATTATATCCTATGAATAAAATATGAGAAGTTCTATGATAGTGTAAATACTAGAAAATGACCATGTGGTTTATTTATCAGCTTGGCATTATTATTGGGAAACATTCAGATAAACATTTCCTCATTGTTTTATCTGTCACAGGATCCACAGCAAACTGGTATATCTTAGAGTGAGAATGCAGAAAAGGATCATTTCCCCTAGACTTGGAAGTTTAAAGCTGTATGATTAAGGAATCAATTGTCTTTCACTCCGTGCAACTAGAGACTTACTTAAAATAGTAATAAAATATACTGAAACCCTGGCTCCTATCAGCTTCATGTCAATGATTAGTGACTGAGGGTATGGAAGACAAGTCTTAAAATGTCAGTATTGCTTGTCTTAAGAACTGAAACTTAGCTAAATTCCATGGCGGTCTGAAGGAGGCAAACTCCTTTCCTGGGAGGCCAATATACGTATATAAATCTTAGATGAAATAAATGTAACTTCACATCAGTATTTCAGAAACACAATTGGATAATGCTAACACTAAAAAAGAGAATAAGAAACAAATTACTAACAGTAAATCCAAACTTTGATTCAATGTAAAGGAACATGGCAAGACTGAGTGGAAAGTTAGTCCAAAATGGTGTATGAAAATGAAGATATAAGAGGCATCAGAGATTTATACTAAAGTAGACATGAGAAATATAAGAAACAAATTGACTGTTAAAGAATAAAAAGGAAGCTGAAAATTTACTTAATTAGGAAAACAATCAAATATTATTATAAATAAATTAATAGCAATCAAAGAATTTGGGATGCCAATGATGAATAATAGTAAGTATAATTGTAATGGTTAAAAATCTGCCAATAATACCTAAGCTTCAGAGAAAAGCAGACTTGATTTCATATCATTGCACTAAGAACAAGTTGCAAAGCTAAAAATATATAAAAGTATAAAATGGAAGAACATTCCATGCTCATGGACAGGAAGAATCAATATCGTGAAAATGGCCATACTGCCCAAGGTAATTTATAGATTCAATGCTATCCCCATCAAGCTACCAATGACTTTCTTCACAGAATTGGAAAAAACTACTTTAAAGTTCATATGGAACCAAAAAAGAGCCCACATTGCCAGCCAAAAGAACAAAGCTGGAGGCATCATGCTACCTGACTTCAAATTATACAACAAGGCTACAGTAAGCAAAACAGCATGGTACTGGTACCAAAACAGAGATATAGACAAATGGAACAGAACAGAGCCCTCAGAAATAATACCACACATCTACAACCATCTGATCTTTGACAAACCTGACAAAAACAAGAAATGGGGAAAGGATTCCCTATTTAACAAATGGTGCTGGGAAAACTGGTTAGCCATATGTAGAAAGCTGAAACTGGATCCCTTCCTCACACCTTATACAAAAATTAATTCAAGATGGATTAAAAGACTTAAATGTTAGACCTAAAACCATAAAAACCCTAGAAGAACACGTAGGCAATACCATTCAGGACATAGGCATGGGCAAGGACTTCATGTCCAAAACCCCAAAAGCAAGGGCGACAAAAGCAAAGATTGACAAATGGGATCTAATTAAACTAAAGAGCTTCTGCCCAGCAAAACAAACTACCATCAGAATGAACAGGCAACCTACAGAATGGGAGAAAATTTTTGCAATCTACTCATCTGACAAAGGGCTAATATTGAGAATCTACAAAGAACTCAAACAAATTTACAAGAAAAAAACAAACAACTCCATCAAAAAGTGGGTGAAGGATATGAACAGACACTTCTCAAAAGAAGACATTTATGTAGCCAAAAGACACATGAAAAAATGCTCATCATCACTGGCCATCAGAGAAATGCAAATCAAAACCACAATGAGATACCATCTCACACCAGTTAGAATGACCATCATTAAAAAGTCAGGAAACAACAGGTGCTGGAGAGGATGTGGAGAAATAGGAACACTTTTACACTGTTGGTGGGACTGTAAACTAGTTCAACCATTGTGGAAGTCAGTGTGATGATTCCTCAGGGATCTAGAACTAGAAATACCATTTGACCCAGCCATCCCATTACTGGGTATATACCCAAAGGAATATAAATCATGCTTCTATAAAGACACATGCACACGTATGTTTACTGCGGCACTACTCACAATAGCAAAGACTTGGAACCAACCCAAATGTCTAAGAATGATAGACTGGATTAAGAAAATGTGGCACATATACACCATGGAATACTATGCAGCCATAAAAATGATGAGTTCATGTCCTTTGTAGGGACATGGATGAAGCTGGAAACCATCATTCTCAGCAAACTATTGCAAAAACAAAAAACCAAACACTGCATGTTCTCACTCATAGGTGGGAATTGAACAATGAGAACACTTGGACACAGGAAGGGGAACATCACACACCGGGGCCTGTTGTGGGGTAGAGGGAGGGGGGAGGGATAGCATTAGGAGATATACCTAATGTAAATGATGAGTTAATGGGTGAAGCACACCAACATGGCACATGTATACATATGTAACAAACCTGCACATGCACATGTACCCTAGAACTTAAAGTAGAATAAAAATATGTACATAAAAGAATTAAAAAACAGTACATTTCTATTGTTTAATGCACTGTCTTACAGTTCTTCAGGATTATGATAGGCCTGGCAAATTATTGCTTCTTCAAGAGGGAAAAAAAGGGTTTATTTCTACACTTGAAAATCATGCTGCTTACACAGGGAAGCAGTAGACATGCAAAATCAGTTTTTGACTCAAAAAGTATTGAAAGAGGATAAGCCTTAATCTTATTTAAATAAATACATAGAACAAAATGTGCTGATTTTAGATGTGTAAATAAAGTGAATAGAAGGAATAAAGATTTTACTTCATTGATGCAGAGTTCAAATAAGTGTATTACCTTCTATTTCTGGTTATAAAGCCTAATGAATTATCAACACTATTTGCATTTTCACAATATTCCTGAATTGAATGTATCTCCTTTTCTGGAATACTTTATTTATTATCCTTTTTACATTGTAAAAGTTGATATAAACATCTTAATTTTATTCATGTAAACTGGCATGTCCATTTTGTTTTATATTTTGACCTCAAATGATATTCATTCTTTTAGTCTTTGCATTTTTTCATAGCAGTGTATTTATAAGAACTAATACAATAAACAATGCTTAATTAAAATGAAAAAAAATCTACTATTTAAAGATATTAGAACTATCAAAGTAGGAAACACTTTCAAAACTGTATTTTAAGGAAAAGAGAGTCAAGCCAATATTTGGCAATGTTTTTCTTCTAAAGGACATTTTCTATTTGAAAGCAAATGAGAGGCTGAGAAACTGAGCAGGAATTGCTCATGGATAGGTAGATTACCATGGGAAGAAACTCAACATCTGAGGGAGATGTTCCTAAGGAAACACTCTAAGCTTTCGGTTAAGAAACTATTAAAGGTGAATTGAAAATAAACCACACATAATAAAGAATAACAACTAGATTGAAAATGTTCCTAAGTTAGTTGACAGAATCAAAGTAAATTTTCTTTGAGAGAATATTCCTTCCTCTAGAGAATTAAATTACCTCCCAACTTTAAAATGTGAAATATGTCACTCAATAACAAATGGTAGAGTGAAAAAAAGACAAAAATTGACAAAACTAGAGAAAAATTTAAAATACATAAAGTCAATATCAAGAAATGCAGACATAGAACTTAAAGTTATGAGCCTTATAATATCTACAATTATTATTTTTAAGATATTAATGACAAAATAAAAAATTCAGACTAAGGTACAAAAACAGTAATAGAAAAAGCAATCCTAAGCAAAAAGAACAAAGCTGGGGCATCACATTACTCGACTTCAAATTATACTGTAAGAGTATATTCATCAAAACGTCATGGTACTGATACCAACAAAAATAGACACAATGACCAATGCAACCAAATAGAAAACCTCAAAATAAAGCTATACGTCTATGGCCATTTGATCTTTGACAAAGTTAACAAAAATAAGCAATAGGGAAGGGAATCACTATTCAATAAATGATGCTGAGACCCTGGCTAGCCATATGCAGAAGGATAAACCTGTACCCTTCCCTTTCATCATGTACAAAAATTAACTCAAGTTGGATGTGGATTAAATATTTAAGAGCTCACTATAAGAATTCTAGAAGAAAACCTAGGAAGCACTATTCTGGACATCAGTCTTGTGAAATGATTTATGGTTAAGTCCTCAAATGCAATTGCCACAGAAACAAAAATTGACAAGTGGGACCAAATTAAGCTAAAGAACTTCCCTACAGCAAAAGAAAGTATTCAACAGGGTAAATAGAAAAAACAAAAGATGGGAGAAAATATTCACAAACTCTGCACCAAACAAAGATCCAATGTCCAGAATCTATAAAGAACTTACACAATTCAACAAGCAAAAAATAAACAATCATATGAAAAAGTGGGGAAAAAAACATGAACAGACACTTCTCAAAACAACACATACGAGTGGCCAATGAACATACAAAAAAATGCACATCACTATATCATTAGAGAAATGCAAATCAAAACCGCAATGAGATATCATCTCATACCAGTCAGAATGGCTATTTTAAAAAGTACAAAACAACAAATGCTGAGGAGGCTGCTAAGAAAAGGGAATGCTTAAATGCTGTTGGTGGAAATGTAAATTAGTTCAGCCACTGGAAAACAGTGTGAATATTTCTCAAAGAACTTAGAACTACCATTTGGCCCAGAAATCTCATTAATGGGCATATATTCAAAAGAATATCAATTGTTCTACTAAAAAGACATATGCTTGCATATGCTCACTGTAGCACTATTTACAATAGCAAAGACATGAATCAACCTGGTTGCCCATCAATAGTGGGTTAGAAAAATAATATGGCACATATACACCATGGAATATTACACTGCCGTAAAAAAGGAACAAAATCATGTACTTTGAAGAAACATGGATGTGGGTAGGTGCCATTATCCTGACAATTTAGAAACATAAAACCAAATACCACATGTTCTTGCTAATAAGTAGGAGCTAAATATTGGGTACTCATGGACATAAAGATGGCAACAATAGACACTGTGGATTGCTAAAGGGGGAAGGGAGGGTAATAGTTGACTAACTATTGGGTACTATGCTTGCTACCTGGGTAACAGGATCATTTGTACTTCAATCCACAACATCATGCAATATATCTATGTAACAAACCTGCACATGTACCACCTGAATCTAAAATAGTACTTGAAATTATTTTGAAAATTAAAAAAATAGTAAAAATGGAATTGAGTATTTTAAACTTAAGACAATAAAATTGAAATTTAAAATTCTAAAGTGTCAGAACAAACAATATAGCAAGCCTGATACTGCTATTTTTAGAAAGATATGCATATAAAGTTAATTTTGTACTTGGGAACTTGGATTTGGATTTGGAGGTCTTCACATTGTTACCTAATAAAAATGGCTTATTTTGACTAAACCGTAGAAACAATGTGGTTTATGCCTAACACTTGCTTTCTTTCTGGGAGTCTAGAAATTTGATATAAGCTAGCAGAAGGTACTTACATGACCAGCCCTAACAGAAACATGCTGGGCAGTGAATCTCTTATGAATTTCCTTGGTAGACAATAATTCACATTTACTAAACTGTCTGTTGAGAACATATATTAGATAAAGGACTTATAACCAAAATATACAAAGAACTCTTAACCCTCAGCAATAATGAAAATCAATGACCCAATTTCTTAAACATTAAAAAAAATCTGGACAGATGGCAATAGTCATCTAAAAAGATAAACAAAATCATTTGTTGTTAGAAAAAATGCAAATTAAAACAACAATGGCCAGGGTGGTGGCTCACATCTGTAATCCCAGCACTTTGGGAAGCTGAGGCAGGCAGATCACTTGAGGTCAGGCATTCAAGACCAGCCTGGCCAATGTGTTGAAATCCCATGTCCACTAAAAATACAAAAAAATTAGCCAGCCGTGGTGGAACATGCCTGTAATCCAAGCTACTTGGGAGGCTTAGGCACGAGAATTGCTTGAACCTGGGAAGTGGAGGTTGCAGTGAGCAGAGACCATGCCACTAAACTCCAGCCTGGGTGACAGAGTGAGACTCTGTCTCAAAAAATAAGAATAAAACAAAACAAAAACAAAAACAAAATAAAACAATGAAATGTCACCACATGCTTTTTAGAATAACTAAAATACAATAAAGCTAACAATATCAAATGCTGAAGATGTGGAGCAACAGGAGCTCTCATCCACCATTGATAGAAATGGAAAATAGTAGTCAGTCTGGAAAATAGTTCAGCAGTTTATTACAAAGCTAATTATATCCTTACCACGTGATCTAGAAATTGAGCTCCTATTTATTCAATCAATCTGAGAACATATGTCCACAGAAAAACCTGCATATAAATGTTTAAAGTCTCTTTTTCTTAATGGCCCCTAACTGAAAGAAACACCTATATCTTTCAATAGATGCATAAACAAACTGTGGGATTTTCATTCAACAGAATGCCACTTAGTGATTGAAAAGAAAGAGCTATAAAGCTCTGCAAGAATATAGAACAATCTTAAGGCAAATTATTACGTTAAAAAAGCCAGCCTTAAAAGTCTACATACTGTACGAGTCCAATTATATGACATTCTAGAAAAAATAAAAACTATAGAGATAGTAAACAGATCAGTGATTGCCAAAGGTTTCAGAAAAGAAGATTGAATAGGAGAAGAACACAGGATATGTAAGAGCAGTGAAACTATTCTGTAAGACACCATAATGGTGGATAAATTTGTTGCATATCTGTCAAAACTCACAAAACTTTTCATCACAAGGAGTGATTCTTAATGTATACAAATACTTAAAAAATATTTAGGGTATTTAGTAATTCCAGATGGACTATAAATAATGATAAAAAATGTGTTATAAAAGTATGAAATAAATTCACTAAAAGGGGTGATGGAGAAAGTATAGGCCTAAGTAATTGTGAAAATGTTTAGACTATAAAACTAAAGGTAAAAAGAATGTCATATAATCACTATATCCTACATTATAAATTTGTTTCTTACAGAGTATTGTTTAATAATTCTGAAGCCACTAAACTTGTATACTAGAATAGAATAAGTAAATGATGAATACCATCCATGTTTTTCACTGTGGGAGTCTGAGGCTAAACAAGTAAGGACAAGACTAGAATGATCAATGTGCTAATTTATTAATATTGGAACTATCAATATAAATTTATGTTTAGCTTGATATAGACACAAAAGGATATGTATAGAATTATGTACAGATATTTTGTGTGCATATATTAGTATACATATGTATATATACTTGTTCTGCCATCTGAGAGACTCTAGACTCAAAATACTCCAGGTTCAATAAGCACAGATAACATTCAGATCTTGGCTTCTAACACCGTTTTCAAATAAAAGGAATCAGTGCTCTTTGGATAAATCACTGTGTCTAGGATGGAAACAGAAAGTAGACGAGATAAATCTTGAGCATCCTATAGTGCATCCAAAGAAGACTTCCAAAATTCCCAGTCATGGGGTTTGTCACAAATACACAGGAGCCTTCTAAAATAGCTCCCAAAGGCAAAAGCTGAAAAAATTAGAGTAAAAAAATAAAGTAGTATTTTATTATAACTCAAAGTAAAAATTCATGCATACTGATATAAATATATAATTGAATAAAATAATAAGTGAAAGAAAATAAGCAAATCACTGATGTAAAGTAATTCCAATAATGTATATAGACAATTTACCCTCAAGAAGATGGAGCATAATTCTCTTCTTCCTTATATATGGGCTGCAAATAGTGAATACTTTCAAATCATACAGTATGAAAGATGGGGGCAGGGGAATTAAATTTCTAGTGTGGAAGTCTGGCAAACACTGTGTCACCCTGGTGATCAGGCTTAACATTAACACTATTAACTTATGTTGAAAATATGTTTGCTTCATATGATAGGATGAAATATTACTTGAAGTGTGTAGTGTTCCTCCCAAGAACATATTGGGTATAAAATTAAAACATTTCAATAAAGTATTGTCTTTAGTTAATAATAATGCTTCTGATATGGTCTGGCTGTGTCCCCACCCAAATCTCATCTTAAATTGTAATTTCTGTAATCCCCATATGTTGGGGGTGGGAGGCACCTGATGGGAAATAATTTCATCATGGGGCCAGTTACCCTCATGCTGTTCTTGTGATAGTGAGTCCTCACAAGATCTAATAGTTTTATAAGGGGCTTTTCCCCTTTTCCTCAGCACTTCTCCTTCCTGCCACCATGTGAAGAGTAATGTGTTTGTTTTCCCTTCTGCCATGATTGTAAGTTTTCTGTGGCCTCCCCAGCACTGTGCAAGTGTGAGTCAATTAAACCTCTTTTCTTTACAAATTACCCCATCTTGGGTATGTCTTTATCAGCAGAGTGAGAACAGACTAATACATCATTATAATTAAATGTGTAATACTGAAAACCTTATGAAACCAGAAACAGGAAAGGGATTAGCATTATTAACTTGTAAACATTGTAGTATAGATTGTTGTAAGAAAAAAAGTAAAAGGAATAAGGATGGGTAAGAAAAAAATAAATTTGTCATTTCTTAGAGATGACATATATGTATGTAGACAAAATCCAAAAAAAAGGAAATCTATATAATGTTATAAGTAAATTTTTCATGATTGCAGGATACAATAATAAAATTATCATCAGATTTTGCCTTGAAAGGGTATTTTTCTTCACAGTATGATTCTGACTAGGCCCAATGACTGCATTTGTCCAATTAAGTGACATTGTTCAAGTTCAGAGTGTAAATATCAAAAGTTTTTCAAGGCTTTACAGACTTATTTGGGTCTTTGTCCACCTTTACCATATGAAAAGGTCTATACTAGCCTCCTAATGATTATAAACCACATGTAGCTAGAAGAGTCATCTTACCCAAGTGTCTTAGAGAAGCCAATTCCAAGCTTTCCCTGCTGCTTATCACAAACCCAGAGGGAATCCAAACAGAATGAGCTAAGCAAGACCCACACCAGTAGAACCACCCCAATGAGATTCAGCCCATTTGTCAATGCATAGAATTACGGCCTAAAAAATTGTTTGCTTTTTTATTCTGATAAATTGTGATATATTTTATTTAAACCAAAGCTAACTGATATAAAACCCAACAAAATATGTGCAAGACCTATACCAAGAAAATGATAAAGCATTAGGAGACCTTCAAGAAGATTTAAATAAATTGAGGCATATACTAACATCATGGATAGAGGGAGGTAAAGATGTGAATGCTCCCCAAATTGATCTAAAAATTCAATGTATTCCCAAATACAACATTACCAGAATTCTGAATTTGAAATAAAAAGCTGATCATATAATATTTATGGTAACAAAAATAAATGACTAAGAATCACTGGGACATTCTTGAAAGCAGACAAAAAATTGGTAAACATAATTAACAGATCAGTTATCAACATTGATTGTAATTAGGACAAACACAGAAAGTAGGACAATATAATACTGGCATGAAGAAAGACAAATGGAACAGTACAACAGAATAAATAGACCAAAACTACACCTACGTAATAAATATGATCTTGATTTACAACAAGGTTTACATTACAAAAGGATCATCTTTAAATAAATGAAGGTGTGAAGTGTATACTGAAATAGAAGAAAATTATCTGTGATCCCCTACCAAACACTATACAGAGAAGTGGTATACAACCTGTTAAAAGTTAACTAATAAAAATTATGGATATAAATATAGAATTAATTACTATAACATATTGTTTTACATGAAAATTAAGAACTTTGTTCATAAAGAATACCAATACAAATGTAAATTCAAAGAAGAGATGAATTATTTGCAATAAATACAACTCATTAAGGTCTTGCAAATATTCTCCCAGAATATATAAATCTGTAAGAAACTACACTAATTAATAAGAAAAAGAGAGATAATACAAGTGAAAAATGAAGAATTAAACTTCAAGATAACTTCATAAAATATATTCAGATATTCGATAAAAACACACATAAGTACAATATCCTATTATTAATCAAGAAAAGTACTAAGTAATATAGGCATTATACACTCATCAGAATGGCTAACATAGGAAAGATTGATAGTAACCTGAGTTGGCAAAGTTCTGTAGCAATTGGAACTCTCATACATGGCTTGTACAAATGTGGGTAAATCGGTACCAATTAGAAAAACTGGGAAGATCTACTAAAATAGAATAAAACAATTTCTGATGACCAAGCAATTCCACCATCTTTACATAGCCTTGTGAAATTAAATAATTCTAACTTAATGTTATTGGAACTTTGAATTATTTGAGCCCTGAGAAGAATGTGACTTCTTGGCCAAAGTCACATAGGATGCATCTGTAACTTCTGTTTCTCCAATTGCAGATGAAACCTCTATCTCATTTTTGTTGTGTAAATTATTAGGGAAGACTAAACGCTACCAGAGAAAAGACCCCTAAAAGCCATTACCCCTCCTCACAAATATTAAAGCAATCTTTCTTGGAATGTAGCAAGCTGTAACCAATCAAATTGCCTTAATATATTCACTCACCTTATTGCAACCCTATTAAACATTTCTGTTTCTGCCTGTGTGCCTGAAACCTTAGCTTTACCATTTTGGGGTGCTGACCATATTTACTTGAAGTCGATGTTTCCTGGGTGAATATCTTGAAGCTTTGCACTGAGATAAACTCTAAATCACATTTTCTTAATCTAATTTAAGGTGACATTTTCGTGAGCATGAAGGAACCCAAAATGGACCTCCAGTGATACTCAAATCTTGGTCAACAACCACAGCTCTGAAACCAGCAAAATGACTTTCACTCACCCAACCTCACTGGAATCCGTGGGCAATATGTGGTAAGGCCCTTTTTGAGGACCGAACCTCCCAGCTTGGTTGAGGTTCAGACTTTAAGATATAGGCTTCCTAACTCAACAAAGTTGGAATTGAAGCTCTACTGCTAAGTAGAAGCTTCATTTGCTATTTTCTAGAGATTTTGCTGACCAGAAACTTGTGACTTTCACTTTCCTCTGAGGTTAAAGTTTTGTTTTTAATTATTCATTAGGGTTTCTATAGCCTTTTCTCTCATTCAAAATTTTGGTCAGGAAGAAAATAGCTTTTCTTTAAAAGTAAAAAGTAAATCTTTGTAGTTTAAGCAAAATTTGTAATCTTTAAAACTGGCCAGATTCTGAAGCTTTGTTTGGTTGTCAAATTAAAACTTTCCTCAAGTGACCAAAATGATAAAAGGCTTCCTACGGGGATAAAATAAGAGCCAAAGTTTTTAAATGTTTTTTATTATTATTCTGACCAGAAGGCACCATAGGCGACTGGGGTCTTTCAGGTTTGTCAGATTGTATTTCTCTGGATGTAAAATTGTCTCATAGGGAATCCCTTAAGAAGAACATACAAGGACTCTTGCTTAATCCAGTGTGTACACATTAAAAAATGGCCACCTAGTGCCTTAAGCACCCAGGTCTCTTGGGATCACTGAGACACAAGAAAGGGAACAATTGACTCCAGAGTGACACCTCAAGGAAATGTTCCCACAGGTAGTACACTTGACTCAAAATACTTTCCATTAAGTTTTTTTAGAGAAAAGTCTAAATTATGGGCAGTCATGTATCTAAAACCAAGTCTTCATTTTTAAGGAGAAATCCATCACTAGAAACACCAGTTTCATTCATTGTTTAATACTTCTGGTGCCTCTTCATGAAAATATTTAGAAAATGTGTCACACATATGATGACACCAAATTACAATGACCAAAATAGGGCACATTTGAAATACCTAAACTAATTTACCTGCATGCTTAATTAGATGAAGCTAGTTCTAAAATAAAACAAAATAACTAGAAAAATGAATTTGATTGGTACTTAGAAGTCTCTAAAAGAGGTTCTAATAAACTTATTTATCTATAGGAGTAATACAAAAAATTGTCTAAAATAATTTCCGAATTGGAAAAAGACTGAAATTTCTCCTCCTGCTTCAGCCCTTCCTTTTCATTAGTACGCATTGTCAGAACTTTCCAGCCTAGACTTACATCCTCCCCCTTTTCCTTAACCTTTTTCTGCTGTTCTGATTCCATTTTGGGAACACTCTGTATCTGTATCCAGTAGAGAAGAATCTGTCTCAATTTGTCAACTATGGTCAGAGGTCAAACTTAAAACTATAATTAAAGAATTCTTTGACTGATCTTCTTAAGAACCCTATTGGATTTAACAGAATACTCAAATTAAACATCTGAGCTTATAATTTCAGGTTATCTGATTTATAACAACTGGTCTACAGGGTTGTTTTAGAAAGTAAAGCCAAATATTGGACAGCAAAGGAAAAATGGAGCAATTTTTAGAAGACTTTCATACATTTTCCGAAGCAGCTTATGAGTGAAATATTACTGTTAAAACTTTACTAAACAATATTACCTTAGTTTTCCAAAAGGTGGTTGATAAGAACAAAATACAACAATGCCAACAAAAAACACTAATGAGCTCCTAATGTTATACTATGAAAGATTTGGGAAAAAAAATTAACAATATTCAGGCCTGTTAGGAGAAAGATATGCTAATCACCAAAATAATACTCTCCCTAACTCAAGCATTATAAATGGATTTAATGACAAATTGGCAAGTATAATAAAGAGACAATCCCCCAGTTGAGCTACCTCTCAATCTCATGATCTAGTTAATTTTGCTGACCAAATTCATGCATTCTAACCAAGGAAGAAAAGAAAAGGAACATTAAAAAGAGAAGAAAAGCAAGTAACTCTTGAGTTTACAAGTAAAACAATTGTTCAGCCAATTTACAACACCTAAATGACTTCTTAAACTCAAAAACTAACCCAATTGTCTGCTTCTCAATGAAGTAAAAACCGTGGACAAGAATTTGACCAAAAGGCATAAGGCAGAGTGAGAAACTAAGGCAAGTTTTAGAACAGGAGTGTAAGTTTAATAGAAAGCTTTAGAGCGAGAACAAAAGGAAGTAAACTTGGAAGAGGACAAAGCTGGTTACTTGAAAGATAAGTTCATAGTTTCACCTTTGACTTACGCTTTTATACGTTGTTATACTTCTAGGGTCTTGCATCCCTTCTTCCCTGATTCTTCCTTTGGAGTGGGCTGTCCACATGTGCAGTGGCCTGCCAGCACTTGAGAGGAACTGCATGCATAGTTTGTTTACTGGTTTGTACACACTCTCACTTGAGGCGTTCTTCTCTTAACACTCAAATATTTCTAAAGGCCGATTACTGGTTAAACTTCACTATTTTGCCTCTTAGTGTGCATGCATGAGCCCACTTACCCAACTTTTCAGATCTTATTGGGAAGCTGCTGATCACTAACTACTTTCAGGTTTTTTTTCTATCTCTTGGGAGATGGCCGTTTTCTGGCACCAGCTGTGACAAATTATTATTTTAGAGAGATGTATAACAACTGCCTGACCACCATCTGATAGTTGCCTGACATTTCTACTGTGGCGGGGGATTTGGGCGTTCTCTCCTGCCCTGCTCTTGTCTGACTAGGTATCTACTTCAGCAACACTAATACTTTAGGATAAATTCAAATTATTTTAAATTGAGAACAAACAAGCTCTTACTGACACTGAGCTACATTATTAGCAATGAATCCTACATTATTACAAGGAGCATTCCTTGAATTGAAAAAACAATACAGATGGTAGGTGAAACACATACTTTTATATCAGCAAATAAGTCTTAACTTATAGTTTTCAATTAGGTTTTATACAAGGAACACATGTTTTTCTCTTGATTCCCTCAGCCCCCATCCATTTGATAGGGAGAGACTTTCAGAATTATATAATGCCCATATCTTCTTTTCTAAGAAGGGGGTATGTATTTAGCATTAGAAGATAAAACTGAATTATTAGATATAATTTTTGTTCAAACTCTGATTCTTTTAATTCATATATTGCAATTCTTACCGCCATGGAAATATTAAATTGTTAAATAATGAAGAATTACAAACCTGTCAAAAGTGGTTTCTGATCGGCCGGGCGCAGTGGCTCACGCTTGTAATCCCAGCACTTTAGGAGGCTGAGGTGGGCAGATCACGAGGTCAGGAGATCGAGACCACGGTGAAACCCCGTCTCTACTAAAAATACAAAAAGTTAGCCAGGCGTGGTGGCGGGCGCCTGTAGTCCCAGCTACTTGGAGAGGCTGAGGCAGGAGAATGGCGTGAACCCGGGAGGCGGAGCTTGCAGTGAGCCGAGATTGTGCCACTGCACTCCAGCCTGGGTGACAGAGCAAGACTCCATCTCCAAAAAAAAAAAAAAAGTGGTTTCTGATCAATTGTGGTCAAAATCATCCACCAATATTGGAAAACTTAGCTGTCTTGATCAAAATTGAAGTAGGTCCATCGAAATATCTTTCAAACTTTAAGCAATATCTTCCAGGATCAAGGACCTTGGAGGGAATAAGAACTATAGTTTTGGAATACATAAAAGATTACTTACTTCTTGTACAAGAACATGTAACACTTTACTTCTTCTTGTAAGAAAACCAAGTTGTATAGGAATGGTGGAGATTTGTACAGGATCTATGTGCAATTAATAACACGGTCATTCTTTGACATCCTGGAGTATCAAAATATTTTGCCTTGTGAAGACCTTAACATCTCCCCAGTTTGGCTCCTCTGTGACTTATTCCTCCATTTCCTGCCACTCTTCTCCTACTCCTTTTTGTCGTCTTTGATACAACATGAAGAACATTTACAGGAGATTTCTCACAGCCCTGTTATACCTTCAGGAACACATAAAAAGGAACCACACACTCTACTTTTAGAATTTTCTTCTCCCTTTGTAGTGTTCCAAGAGTCATGGTTGTCAGGCCTCTGAGCCCAAGCTAAGCCATCATATTCCCTGTGACCTGCACGTACACATCCAGATGGCCAGTTCCTGCCTTAACTGATGACATTCCACCACAAAAGAAGTGAAAATGGCTTGTTCCTGCCTTAACTGATGACATTGTCTTGTGAAATTCCTTCTCCTGGCTCATCCTGGCTCAAAAGCTCCTCCACTGAGTACCTTGTGACCCCCACTCTGCCTGCCAGAGAAAAATCCCCCTTTGACTGTAATTTTCCTTTACCTTCCCAAATCCTATAAAATGGCGCCACCCCTATCTCCCTTTGCTGACTCTCTTTTCAGACTCAGCCCACCAGCACCCAGGTGAAATAAACAGCTTTATTGCTCACACAAAGCCTGTTTGGTGGTCTCTTCACATGGACGCTCATGAAATTTGGTGATGAAACCCGCCGTGACTTGGATTGGGGGACCTCCCTTGGGAGATCAATCCCGTCTTCCTGTTCTTTGCTCCGTGAGAAAGATCCACCTACGACCTCAGGTCCTCAGACCCACCAGCCCAAGAAACATCTCACCAATTTCAATTCTGGTAAGCGGCCTCTTTTTACTCTCTTCTCCAACCTCCCTCACTATCCCTCAACCTCTTTCTCCTTTCAATCTTGGCGACACACTTCAATCTCTCCCTTCTTTTAATTTCAATTCCTTTCATTTTCTGGTAGAGACAAAGGAGACAGGTTTTATCCATGGACCCAAAACTCCGGCGCCAGTCACGGACTAGGGAAGGCAGCCTTCCCTTGGTGTTTAATCATTGCAGGGATGCCTCTCTGATTATTCACCAAGGTTTCAGAGGTGTCAGACCACGCAGGGACGCCTGCCTTGGTCTTTCACCTTTAGCAGCAAGTCCCGCTTTTCTGGGGAAGGGGCAAGTACCCCAACCCCTTCTCTCTGTGTCTCTACCCCTTCTTCACCTTTCTGGGGCTCAAGAAACCCCCAACTCTTTCTCCTTCACCCTTAGCGGCAAGTCCTGCTTTTCTAGGGGAGTGGCAAGTACCCCAACCCCTTATATCTCTGCACCCCAACCCCTTATATCTCTGCACCCTGATCCCTTATTTCTGTGCCCCAACCTCATATCTCTGCACCCCAATCCCTTATTTCCACACCCTGACCTCGTATCTCTGTGCCCCAACCCCTTTCCCGTTTTTCTGGAGGGTAAGAACCCCTGAACCCCTTCCCTCCATGTCTCTACTCTTTCTTTTCTCTGGGCTTGCCTCCTTCACTATGGGCAACCTTCCACCCTCCATTCCTCCTTCTTCTCCCTTAGCCTGTGTTCTCAAGAACTTAAAACTTCAACTCTCACCTGACCTAAAATCTAAGCCTCTTATTTTC
The DNA here is from genome assembly GCF_028878055.3 of Symphalangus syndactylus. Taxonomy (NCBI): domain Eukaryota; kingdom Metazoa; phylum Chordata; class Mammalia; order Primates; family Hylobatidae; genus Symphalangus; species Symphalangus syndactylus. The sequence continues at coordinate 105,728,735 of NC_072426.2, read as the reverse complement.
TTCTGCAATGCCGCTTGACCCCAATACAAACTCGAGAGTAGTTCCAAATAGCCAGAAAATGGCACTTTCAATTTTTCCATCCTGTAAGATGTAAATAATTCTTGTCGTAAAATAGGCAAACGGTCTGAGGTGCCTGACGTCCAGGCATTCTTTTACATATCAGTCTCTCTCTAGTCTCTGTTCCCAATGCAACTCATCCCAAATCTTCCTTCTTTCCCTCCCACCTGTCCCCTCACTAAGTCTTTCTAATCTTCCTTTCTACAGACCCATCTGACCTCTCCCCTCCTCCCCAGGCTGCTCCTCACCAGGCTGAGCTAGGTCTCAATTCTTCCTCAGCCTCCCCTCCTCCACCCTATAATCCTTTTATCACCTCCCCTCCTCACACCTGGTCCCACTTACAGTTTCGTTCCGTGACTAGGCTTCCCCCACCTGCCCAGCAATTTACTCTTAAAAAGGTGGCTGGAGGTAAAGGCATAGTCAAGGTTAATGCTCCTTTTTCTTTATCCAAAATCAGATAGTGTTTAGGCTCTTTTTCATCAAATGTAAAAAACCCAGCCCAGTTCATAACTCGTTTGGCAGCAACCCTGAGACACTTTACAGCCCTAGACCCTAAAAGGTTAAAAGGCCGTCTTATTCTCCAAATACATTTTATTACTCAGTCTGCTCCCAACATTAAATAAAACTGCAAAAATTAAATTCCGGCCCTCAAACCCCACAACAGGATTTAATTAACCTCGCCTTCAAGGTGTACAATAATAGAAAAAAGTTTCAATTCCTTGCCTCCACTGTGAGACAGACCCCAGCCACATCTCCAGCACACAAGAACTTCCAAACGCCTGAACCACAGCGGCCAGATGTTCCTCCAGAACCTCCTCCCCCAGGAGCTTGCTACAAGTGCCAGAAATCTGGCCACCAGGCCAAGGAATGCCTGCAGCCCAGGATTCCTCCTAAGCCGCGTCACATCTGTGCAGGACCCCACTGGAAATTGGACTGTTCAACTCACCTGGCAGCCACTCCCAGAGCCCCTGGAACTCTGGCCCAAGGCTCTCTGACTTCTTCCCAGATCTTCTCAGCTTAGCGGCTGAAGACTGATGCTGCCCGATCACCTCAGAAGCCCCCTAGACCATCACGGATGCCGATCTTCGGGTAACTCTCCCAGTGGAAGGTAAGTCCGTCCCCTTCTTAATCAATACGGAGGCTACCCACTCCACATTATGTTATTTTCAAGGGCCTGTTTCCCTTGCCTCCATAACTATTGTGGGTATTGACAGCCAGGCTTCTAAACCTCTTAAAACTCCCCAACTCTGGTGCCAACTTAGACAATACGCTTTTAAGCACTCCTTTTAGTTATCCCCACCTGCCCAGTTCCCTTATTAGGCCGAGACACTTTAACTAAATTGTCTGCTTCCCTGACTGTTCCTAGATTACAGCTACATCTCATTGCTGCCCTTCTTCCCAATCCAAAGCCTCCTTTGCGTCGTCCTCTTGTATTCCCCCACCTTAACTCACAAGTGTAAGGTACCACTACTCCCTCCTTGGTGACCGATCATGCACCCCTTACCATCTCATTAAAACCTAATCACCCTTACCCGGCTCAATGTCAATATCCCATCCCACAGCATGCTTTGAAAGGATTAAAGCCTGTTATCACTTGCCTGCTACAGCATGGCCTTTTAAAGCCTATAAACTCTCCTTACAATTCCCCCATTTTACCTGTTCTAAAACCAGACAAGCCTTACAAGTTAGTTCAGGATCTATGCCTTATCAACCAAATTGTTTTGCCTATCCACCCCATGGTGCCAAACCCATATACTCTCCTATCCTCAATACCTCCCTCCACAATCCATTATTCTGTTCTGGATCTCAAACATGCTTTCTTTACTATTCCTTTGCACCCGTCATCCCAGCCTCTCTTTGCTTTCACTTGGACTGACCCTGACACCCATCAGGCTCAGCAAATTACCTGGGCTGTACTGCGGCAAAGCTTCACAGACAGCCCCTATTACTTCAGTCAAGCCCAAATTTCTTCCTTATCTGTTACCTATCTCAGCATAATTCTCATAAAAGCACATGCTCTCCCTGCTGATCATGTCTGATTAATCTCCCAAACCTCAATCCCTTACAAAACAACAACTCCTTTCCTTCCTAGGCATGGTTAGTGTGGTCAGAACTCTTACACAACAGCCAGGATGGCACTCTGTAGCCTTTCTGTCCAAACAACTTGACCTTACTGTTTTAGCCTAGCCATCATGTCTCCGTGCAGCAGCTACTGCCACACCAATACTTTTAGAGGCCCTCAAAATCACAAACTATGCTCAACTTACTCTCTACATTTCTCATAACTTCCAAAATCTATTTTCTTCCTCATACCTGACGTATATACTTTCTGCGCCCTGGCTCCTTCAGCTGTACGCACTCTTTGTTAAGTCCCACAGTTACCATTGTTCCTGGCCCAGACTTCAATCTGGCCTCCCACATTATTCCTGATACCACACCTGACCCCCATGACTGTATCTCTCTGATCCACCTGACATTCACCCCATTTCCCCATATTTCCTTCTTTCCCGTTCCCCCACCCAGGACTGGCAAATTAGCTTTACTCAACATGCCCCGAGTCAGATAACTAAAATACCTCTTAGTCTAGGTAGACACTTTCACTGGATAGGTACAGGCCTTTCCTACAGGGTCTGAGAAGGCCACCGCAGTCATTTCTTCCCTTCTGTCAGACATAATTCCTCAGTTTAGCCTTCCCACCTCTATACAGTCTGATAACAGACCAGCCTTTATTAGTCAAATCAGCCAAGCAGTTTTTCAGGCTGTTAGTATTCAGTGAAACCTTTATATCCCTTATGGTCCTCCGTCTTCAGGAAAAGTGGAACGGACTAAAGGTCTTTTAGAAACACACCTCACCAAGCTCAGCCACCAACTTAAAAAGGACTGGACAATACTTTTACCTCTTTCGCTTCTCAGAATTCAGGCCTGTCCTCGGAATGCTACAAGGTACAGCCCATTTGAGCTCCTTTTTATTAGGCTCCAGTCTCATTCCAGACACCAGACCAACTTGGACTGTGCCCCATAAAACTTGTCATTTCTACTATCTTCTGTCTAGTCATACTCCTATTCACTGTTCTCAACTACTCATACATGCCCTGCTCTTGTTTACACTGCTGGTTTACACTGTTTCTCCAAGTCATCACAGCTGATACCTCCTGGTGCTATCCCCAAACTGCCACTCTTAACTCAAAGTAAATAAATAATCTTTACTGGCAAGGCTACGCTGAACCTCCTTAGGCACTCTCTAATTAGATGTCCTGGGTCCTCCCAATTCTTAGTCCTTTAATACCTGTTTTTCTCCTTCTCTTATTCTGTTTAGTTTTTCAATTCATATAAAACCGTATCCAGGCCATCACCAATCATTCTAAATGAAAAATGTTTCTTCTAACAACCCCACAATATCACCCCTTACCACAAAACCTTCCTTCAGCTTAATCTCTCCCACTCTAGGTTCCCATGCCACCCCTAATCCCGCTTGAAGCAGCCCTGAGAAACATTGCCCATTATCTCTCCATACCACCCCCAAAAAATTTTCACCGTCCCAACACTTTACCACTATTTCATTTTATTTTTCTTATTAATATAAGAAGACAGGAATGTCAGGGCTCAGGAATCTCTGAGCCCAAGCTAAGCCATCATATCCCCTGTGACCTGCAGGTACACATCCAGATGGCCAATTCCTGCCTTAACTGGTGACATTCCACCACAAAAGAAGTGAAAATGGCCTGTTCCTGCCTTAACTCATGACATTGTCTTGTGAAATTCCTTCTCCTGGCTCATCCTGGCTCAAAAGCTCCCCCACTGAGTACCTTATGACCCCTACTCTGCCCGCCAGAGAACAACCCCTGCTTTGACTGTAATTTTCCTTTACCTACCCAAATCCTATAAAACAGCCCCACCCCTATCTCCCTTCGCTGACTCTCTTTTCGGACTCAGCCCACCTGCACCCACGTGAAATAAACAGCTTTATTGCTCACACAAATGCTGTTTGGTGGTCTCTTCACACGGATGCGCATGAAAATTGTGAAATGAGAAGTCTTCTTCTGATGGAAGGTTTTTCTCAATCGAAGGGTTCGTGGTCTCAGGGGCTTCAAGGAATGAAGTGTTACTGCTCGATTAGAGAAGGGCGCGGACCCAAAGAGTGTGGGGCGGCAAGATTTATGAAAGCGAAAGTAAAGCTTTGATGAGGGGGAAGGGGACTCGGAAGGGTTGCATTTCTGGCTTGGATGTCTTATGCATATATCCCCTTATGATTCCTCTCCTTTTCCTTTTTCTGTTCTATAGGACTAGCTTATTTTCTATTCCCTTGTGGGTTGGTGGACCTGACTGGTTAAAAACATCAGGCTGCAGCTAGAACTTAAACTCCCTATATGATTGGTTGAAGTTTCAATCCCTTAGCTTGCAGCTATGACTCATTTTGGCTTAGGGGAAAGTCCCCTTAGGGAAGTCCCTATTGGGTCTGGAAGTCCAGCCAACTAGGCCGCTTAGTTCCTCAATGGGAAGAATCAGATCTAAAGCTCTGCTCTCTTTCTGGGATTTCTTTGGTTTGGGGGAGTACCAGGGATCACTTTGTACCATGAAAGCACATGACCTTTTAATGTGCAATGGCCAAAAAGTCATTAGTGAGTGCTAACTGAAGTTTTGGATGTGACTGACAGAGCTTATGAGGAATGGTTATTACTGCAGGGGGCCACTCATTTATTTGTGAGTATAGGTAAGAAACGTGTTACTTGGAGCCCTGGAAGCTATGAAACACTCACCACTGAGGGATAAGAATTCCAAGTGGGATGGACTGATCACAGAATGGGCTTATTGGTGATGGGTTGCCCACCAGCCTTGGGGGGAATGTCCTTGCAATGAGCTGCACTGTGGAAGTGTTGCAGATTCAGGTTTCTCTCTTTCTGGGATCAAAAAATTCAATGTAAAAGTGGAATTCTCAGTCGGGGTTGATCTAAGTGTTTTGTTTTTCACCTATGCCTACTTTTCACATATTTAAATATTAAGGCCTTAAAAACTGCATGCTTTCTTTGTCCTATACATTAAGGGACTCCATCCGGAAGTCAGTAATAGAATCAAGAAACAAGTTAAGTTGAAAAGACTGCCTACCTAACTAGATTGGTTTCCAAAATATGACTTATTGGCATTAAGCTGGCTATTTTTAAATTTTTTGTAAAATAAATTTACATCTACAAAGGAAATCTCCATTTATAATGGGATCTTCCTGTCTGTATTTAAGCCACTAGAAATTTTTGAGCTGAGGAAAACATTGGCTTAAAGTTTACATAACAAATCTTATCTTTGTTAAAGATACTTTTACTGGCAATGCTGTCTTTACTGAGCCTTTATCTATTCTCTTCTTTGTTTAAGCAAATATGGTGTTTAAATGTAAGTTCTATGTCTTTGGGATGTAAATTTTTACTTAAGAGTCATGTCTTTGGAAGTACAAATTTAGAGTTGCCTAACTAGCTAATAATTATTTAGAGCAATGGAACAGATGAGGAAGAGATAGCTAGAATAAAGTGGACGAAGAAACTGAAGAAGAATGTTACAACACTGTAGAATTTGCTTCTGTCTATATGTTTATATACATGATATTTTACTGCCTATATGTATTAAATAAATTCAATCAGTGGACAAGCTTTTTATGAAGCTTGTTTGTTTTTTCTTCTCCCCGTATTACAATTTCTAGGCACAAAAACTAGATCTTGCTACTCTTCTGCCCCTTCTTTTAGATGAAAAGCCAAACAATTTCCTAATCTTAACCAACCAGCTACTTTCTCCTAGGATGGTCCTGCAAAAAAACTCTCCTTACTAATGCTAATGTTGTTTTGTTTACAGATAAATCATACTTGATGATTCTGGAATTTATCATGCAGGTTATGTTATAGGATCTTTAACTGAGAATACAGAAAGTGCTTATCTTCCAGAAGCAAACTTGGCTCAACAAGCTGAGTTAATAGCATTAATTAGAGCTTGTCAATTGGCAAAAGGAACAACGGCTAATATTTATAGAAATAGCACATATGCTTTCAGAGTAGCTGATGACTTTGGAATGTTATGGAAAAAAGGAGAATTTTGAACATTTCCTATCAGTCTAAAAAATGGGCACTTTGTTTCAGAATTTCTGGAAGCCATATTATTGCCAAAAGCATTAGCTATTATCAAGATTCCAGACCACTGAAAGTCAGACACTGCAGATAGCAAAGGACAGCAATTATCAAATAATATAGCAAAAAGGGCTCCCTTAACGTATCTGAACAAGAAAGTCAACCCATTTTGGTTTTCAAGGAAGTACTTGATTTTGATATACAATTATTTCAATCCAAAGTCCTAAGAATAGAACAAGAAAATTGGTAAAGAGAAGGGTAAATAACTCCTCTATGACCGGACTGTGGTATGCACCAAATGGTCTACTCATACTTCCAACAAAATTACAGTTATCTTTCCTAGCTTATGTACATGGTTTAATTCAATGGAGCCCTGGTGAAGTGATTACTTGGAGAAAACAATATTATTGAAAATTTCTCCAATTATTGCTTGTAATGTATGCAACCACTGTCACTTCTGCCAAAACTATAATCCAGGGAAATATTTACATAGTTCTCAAAGTCATTTTTCTTTACCTGAAGGCCCCTTCAAAGCATGACAATTATATTTTATACAACTATTTATGTTACAAGGGTACGAGTACATTCTAGTGATGATTTATATGTTTTCTCATTGGGTAAAAGCATTTCTATGCAGAAGAGCAACAGACTTAGGAGTAAATAAAATTATCTTTGGGAAAAATATTCTGTTATGTGGAGTTCCTCTAGACATTCACAGTGACTTATTTCACTGGACAAAAAATCTAGTCGATATATAAAATCTGGCTCACTCTCCAACATTTCTATTGTGCATATTACTGCCAGTCACCTGGGTTAGTGGAACACACAAGCAAAATAATCAAAACTCATTTGGCAAAAATAACTGAGACTTTTAAAATCCCTTGGCCAAAAGCTCTTTCACTGGTTGCTTGTTCTTAGCCTAAGATCCACCTCTTTCCCTATTCATAAACACTGGCTCTCTGTATTTGAAATTATCACAGGCAGACCTATGAAATTATTTTCAGGTAATTGTAAGTCTGTGATATCAATGCGGGATATGTTGTATTATTGCAGCAGCCTCATAAGGCAACTAATTAAAAACTGTAATTTATTAATAGTGAAACACTCCACAGTGAGCTCCAAGGAGACAAGGAACACAAGGACCATGGACATCAACCAGGAGATTTGTCTGTTGAAAATGGCATTCTTTTAAAGGACTTCATTTAACCAAAATGGAAGGGACCTTATCAAGTGCTCCTAACTAACCTGTGTGCTGCTAAGTTAAAAGTAATAGATTTTTAGATACATGTCACTCATTTAGAGAAAGTCACTTTACTAATTTCTACCTTATCTTAAACCAGTGATTTAAAAATTGAAACTATCTAGAACCAACAAGGATGAGAAAAATATATCAGATGCAGTTAGCTTTCTCAAAACACCAAACCAGACCTGTGTCTAAACTATTGCTTAATATTAACAATCATTAATAGATTAATAGTCATTAAAAGTCTTCCTTTGCAAGTTCCCACTAAATATCTTTCTTTTCAAATCTAGATATTATGCTTTATTGCTACTACCAAAGCTATTGCCTATGAATCGAACCTCTTTTGCAATGGAGTCAAAACTATGCTGATAGATTACAAAAAAACACTTGTTGGATATGTGACCTCATACCTTTTTCTGGTGGTTCTTACCTATTATGGTGGGTATCTCCTTTCTAAAGAAAATATTGGATAGAATATCAGAAATATATCTGTATTTCTCAAGAAAAATCATTGGCGCTTACATTACTATGACTAAGGATGACCTACATAACTGGCCTATTAATACTTTACAAAGCAAAGGACATGGGAAGAGCTTTTTGGTAGATGAGATCTTTTTTTGCTTTAATACTACTGTTGCCTCAACTGAGAAATAAGACAACTTAATTCCAGGATGGTACAACACAAATTTGAGACATCTCTGTATAGCTTAAACCTTCTTTTGGTCAACTTAGTCAGCTTTATGTTGAGAAAAAAGAAAAGAATCACACCAAAGACACATAGTTCAGTAACACTGAAGATATGGGATGGATACCCAAGAAATGATGTGTCCACACCCTTATCTTACAAAGTACTGATTGGCATGCCACTGAATGAACACAGTGGCCAGTATTTATTGGCTAGCTCCAAATGGAATAACTTGACAATGAGGCACCGATTAATGGCTACAGTTACCCCAAAGATGTTTAGGACAGTGTTCTTTGGGTTACAGCTGGGCACAAGTTTAAATAGTTCATACTCTTTCACAGCCTGAAAATCTTTCTTATTTATAGTCTTATTGGGCTCTTTCCCTATTTTATTGGTATAATCATTTAGCTTCCATCTTTCTGCCACAACTGGGTACTGAGGTTGTCATTTGGCATGTAGAGGCTTTAACCAATTACATGGTAAAATGTGGTAAATGGTAGTCACCTGGATCTTATTATTAAACAGTGAAGTTGCTCTTACAAGAATTGCTGTATTGCAGAACCATATAGCTTTAGATATACTCGCTGCATTGAAAGGGGGAACTTGCACTATCATAAAAACTGAGTGTTGTGTCTATATCCCAGATGAACTAGATAACATATTTACATTAATGGCTGATATGGAAAACCAAATAACTAACATTTCAGATTTAATATCCTCTCTGGATTATTGGATAAGAAGCTGATTTGGATCTTGGAAAACCTGATGGAAAAAACTAGGAATAATAATCATTTGTGGCATTTTGTCTTGTTTTTGTCTTACTCCTGGTGCAGCATTTGTTGGCAATGGAGTCAACACACAACTGACAAAACTAAAAGTTGTTCAAAAAATGGCATTAATTGAAGATGCAACTGTGAAGCCTGACTCAAGTCACAATGTCACCTTCTTCACCTTGCTCCAAATTTGGGCTATACCCCATCAGCTTTATAGCTTGGTAAATTGCTTATCAATGAAGCATGACTTCTAGGAGTGAGCTTTTCTAGCAACACTGGACTAAGTTCCTGAACTTATAGGGAACCAAACTGTTTGAGTTTATCTACCATGCTTTCTTTGGAACATCTTGATGGAAAAAAAGAATACGAAATTAAATAATTCAAGCTTAAAGCTGTTGGAAATTTAAATTACTTAAGCTTTGAGATGAATGTGACTATGTGGTTTGAACGATGTAGCATACATTTGCAACTTATGCTTCTTTGTTTTTAGATTAAGTCTCTTTATTTTTTCCTGTAAATTATTAGAAAAGACCAAATGGTACCAGAGATAAGGCCCATAAAAACCACTGCTTCTCCTGACAGAATGTTAAAGCGATCTTCCTTGGAACATAGCAAGCTGTAACCAATCAAATTGCTATAAATGGATGTACTGGACTTACATGGAAAATGTTGCAACACTGTTGAACTTCTCTGTGTTTCTGTCTATATAAGTAATACTTTAGCTTCTTCATTTTGGAAAGCTGACACTCTGGATTCCGTATTTCCTGAGTGCCATTCTCAAACTTTGATCTTGAATAGACTCTGTACTTAATTATATTTTCTGGATCTCATCATTTAAGGTTGACATCTTTATCTTACATGCAGGCATATTTTTACAAAAATACATATAAAAGAATACTCATTATATTATTGAGTATAAGCACATTCAAATATTTTCTCTTTATAATAACAAAAAATATTAAAGCAAAATGAATTGTGATATATTTATTCAATAAAATATCACACAATGAAAAATGAATGGGTTTATTTTCCACAGAAAAACAGGAATAAATCTCTCATATGTTTAACAGAAGTTCAAACACAAAAACATACAACTCTATAATTTTGTTTAATTAAAGTTAGAAAAAGAAGTGAGACATTTAATATACTTTCATCAGCATGCATTACAGATCATTAGATAATAGTTTTATTTTATCAGAAATGTAGAAAAAAGCTGCTTTTAATTGTTGTTTAAAGATTTTTTTTCCAACACAACACACATTGAAAGATGTGAGAATTGAAAACCATTTGAATTATGAAAAAGTTGAATTGTAGAGTTTCATGTAGTAACTGGAGTAACTCTTAAACATTAGAAGAAGGTTTCTTTTTTCCTTCTATTGCCTCAGATTGTAGACTGCAAATCTTATCATATTCCATAAAATAAAGAACAGTGTACTTGCCAGGTTGCAATTTGTTATTCTTGGTTTTAATTTAGCATTGCCAATGTATTAAAATATAGAAAGAAAAAATAAAAGTCCTTATATGAGAATATTTTCAGTAATTTGACCAGGAATATCTACAAGCCCTTAGTTGCTAATTTGGTATCACTCTATGGATATTTTTCACTTCTCTACATACTACTCATAGTCACCTTGCTCTAACTTATCTTCCACAGCTGCTAATACAATCTAAGTACATTTATCTTCTTAACATGATCAGCCTTGTACAGCTGGGTCACAACTAACATGACATCAATGCTGATAAACTGACTGTATTTCACTATCTCACTGATGTTAGTTTTGTCTTGCCTTATGATGTAAGGTCTAGTTCATACATTACTGATAAGACTCTTCAGGAAACTAGATAGATGTCTGTGGCAGGTTCAACTATTGGAGTCATAAAAAGGAGGGATAATACTATTACTCTGAAGACCTGGATGTTGGTGACATATAGATGAAAAATTATTTGTCCAGGTATTTTTATAAAGTTGGAGATTTATTTTATTTCAAAGATGGTACTTCCCCACGTTGTGCTAATATATGTTATATCTCTTTACTTATATATATCAAAGTCTCATGGCACATAAATAGCAGGTATTTGTTTTAGGTGTGACATTACTGTTTTGAAGGTCAGCTCATTTACAAAAAAGTTTCTTTTAACCTGTACATTTACAAGACATATCTGAGCTGAATATTTTATCATGTGCATTTTAACAAGAATTCCACTACTGCCTATTTCCTACTGAGTTGGAAAAGAATAGACTTTGTTATGATAAAATGCCCTTGATTTTGTTTAGAAAAAGATGGAACAATTCTATGGCAATACAATTTACATTAACAATATAGATGAGCCTATAACTGCTCTCTCATTAACACTGTTGTTTTTACTCTGTTCACCATTTTCTAAAAAGTCCACCTTTAAGGTTGAAATATTTCATACTTGTCTCCACACAAAATGTGTCTGTTTCTATAACATTTCACTCATGTCAATTGTGCTATTATTCTGTACAAGGAAATGGAAGGAAAAAAAGTCATTTTTATTTTCCCCTAAAGTCTTTTTATACATAAGCAAAGTCTATATAGCAAAATATTATTTTTTCTTCAAGTTTGTTCATAAGGACAAATGTTATTCTACTTAGAAAAAATAGCATGTTTTAGTGAAAGTGATGGCCAATTTAGTCCAAATGAAATGTTCAATTGGAGAAAGTAGTTTTTTCTCAACATAAAATTATTTTAAGTCACTTGTATAAAACAAATTTACCATAAAACCTTGAAATAATTTTACTTTACCTATGATATTTATGTACATATGTAATATTTAAAATCAATTTAGAAAACATATTTCAATTGATTTAGAAAAACAAGAATGTTTGTGTATATGAATATACCTGTATATGTATATATAGGTGTGTGTGCATGTGTGTGTGTGTGTGTATTTGGCAGTGAGGATAGAAAGAAGATGGATTAAATTGCTTTTAACATGGTAGAATTAATTTAACATAGAATTTAATTAAAGAAGACTATTAAGAGAGAATGTGATTGGGATATATTTAGTGATCAAGGCGGCTTCACGGGTTGACTAAAGTGTAGGTTTCTTTCTCACTATAGGCCCTTGACCTCTTTTATCTTAGAGCATTTACTTTAGAAGACTTGTAATTGCAAATTCTTCCTCTGCCTCCTGTGAAATGTATATACATTTCCTGGACAGCCTCTTGTCAAGTTTAGAACCCAGGAGTATCTTTCTCAAGGACCTGGGAGCTCATAGTCTCATAGAGGAGATATACACACTACTATTGGATTTATCATCAATGTTTAATGAATAAATTTATGTGAGTGCATAAACAATATAAAATATATAATTTTCTTTTCCAAAAGGAAGTAGAAGACAAGTTCACTTAGAAAATTTACCCTACGTATAGACATAATTAATAGTCTTTTAGCTACATAGATCTAGATGCAAGATTGGGTTATTACTTGCCTGAAAATAAAGATAGGTTACTTATCACTACATAGGGACAAATAATTATATCATAACTACAGTAGCATATCTGGGGTATTTTAAATAGTCCTGATAGACAATGATGAAGAATTTAAATTCCAGCACGCTACCAAATGTATAACAACTACAAAAAAAATTAATAAGCAATTTGGTACAGTTAGTTAAACAAGTCTATTTGAAAGTTTGACAATATAATAGAGACAATGGTATGAATTCACTATATTGATTTTATTTTATTCATGGGCAGGAGTATAGACAATATATTCCAGCTTTACTAACAGATAAGGCTGTGAGACTGAGTTTTGTTTAGAGAAGTATAGATACAAGTGATGGTCAAAGGCCAGATGTCTAAGACCTTTTGTGAGGTCCCATATTATTATTAATATTTTGGTTTTGATATACTGAAGTTTATTTTCTACCATAGTATAGTTTAGCATAACCTATCGAGGTAGGACAAGTAGAATAAAAATATAAAAATGTTATTTTAATGCTCAAGGAACCCATATTTTACATAGCTAAAGATTCTCTGTATGTTTTTTCTTAGAATTCTTATGAGAAATTTACATCCAGGCACTATCGTAGATCCAGATTTTGGGGAGAATGGGAAGAATGAATAAATTAACTATAATTAAGTATGTTTGCAAAATAATGAGTTCTTACTCCTGAATTATATATGGTTATGTTTTAGTTTGAATTGCATGCTGTTAATTTACACAGCAGTAGTTAAATTATGTATTGTATATTGTCTGTAGTAAGTATAAGTATTTTATCAGCCTACAAATTTGTCTTCCTCAAGCAAATTTTCATTAACAGGATTGTGAAATATTCAATAGTTAAGCATTCTGGATGACTAAGTAACATAATGTTCCCATTGAATTTTTCTGGTTTAATTAACTTTATATTTAAAAAAATTATGATTTAAACATAAACTTTAAAATTATTCTGTCTATAAATTAATGTTAAAACAAAAAGGGAATATGATATTGAAATAGAATAAAAATTATAAAATATAATTGAGTGGGAAATACTTTGTGTAATATTCAATGTACTTAGGATTTATTGCAATGTTAACTATAACCGGAAAGGTTTATTCTTTATGCATCTGGTACATGAAGTATGGAACAGCTGTCTCTACAGTATCTTTGTATTTTAAATTAGTGCTATTCTGTCTTCTTTTAAATATAAAAGCATTTGTTTTTAATCCAATAGCTATTTTAAAACTAATAACTACACTGAATATGAAATAATTACCCATGGCTATTAATAAAATGTTTCATTTATTATTTATTGTATACAAATTTTAAAGAATGTATAACATATATCTGTGTGTGTGTGTGTAGTATTTTTTTCACATGTATTTAAAACATGATAAAGTTATTAAGAGTATAGAGAAGCAATAAAATGTTCTCAATGTATGCATTTTTGGCACGACAGGATGCTGTACATAATAAGGGAAATGATTTACGATGTAATATGACAGACTTTGCTATGTAGAAAGAGATTATAATAATATAAAATAACATTAACAAAATATAATAATAATATATGACTGTTTCTAGAATGAATATAGATTAATAAATATATATATACCCAATTTATAAGATAAATAATTATAATCTGGAGTTAATTCGATGTCAACTAGCTATAGTGTTATAAAATATGAAATATACAGATGATAACTATTTTAAAAAGGTCTAAAGACAAAAAGCTTCATTAATCTCTATTCTTATTATATACTTACTATATACTTATATGTTGGTCAGTACTGTCATTTTTCTGCTTAATGAATGCAGATCTTGCCTTTGCATGAAGCTAGTGTATTAGTCCATTTTCACACTGATGATAAACACTGGGCAACTTAAAAAATGAAAAGGTTTACTGGACTCACAGTTCTACGTGGCTGGGGAGGCCTCGCAATCATGGAGGAAGGCAAGGAGGAGCATCTCACCTCTTACTTGGATGGCAGCAGGCAAAGAAAGAGCTTGTGCAGAGAAATTCCCGCTTTTAAAACCATCAGTTCTCATGAGATCCATTCAATATCATGAGAACAGCATGGGAAAGACCAGCTCACATGATTCATCATCTCCCACCAAGTCCCTCCTTAAACATGTGGGAATTATGGGAACTACAAAATAAGATTTGAGTGGGGACTCAGTGCCAAATCGTATCAGCTAGAAAGCCCCAGCATCATCAGGGTAAGTTACCAGAATCAACCCATGACCAACACAGAGGTTAGGAGCTGTGGCCCTTCTGCAATTGAAAATTCACATATAACTTTTGACTTACCCAAAACTTAAAAATTAATAGCCTACTTTTGACTGGAAGTCTTACTGATAACATAAACCATTAATTAACACATATTTTGTTTGCTATAGGTATTGTATATTGTATTCTTACAGTAAAGCTAGAGAAAAGCAAATGATATTAAGAAAATTGTAAGCAAGAAAAATATATTTATAATATTATACTGTATTTATCAGATAAGTTTAAGTCATTCATTTGCAAGATGAATCATCTACCTGAAATGGTGGATGACCACAGCTGCAGACCTCAATCTACATGTTTATATTAAGTAATTCCATTTTATTCTTGTAAAGTTGTGACTTTTCTCTGCTTGGGAGCACTTCCAGCATCACTAGTGGCACTTGGTATGGGTATTGAGACAGCCAGGTAGGAGGGTGTGATGGTTAATACTGACTGTCAACTTGATTGTATTGAGGGATACAAAGTAATAATTCTGAGTGTGTCTTGTGGGTGTTGCCAAAAAGATTAACATTTGAGTCAGTGGGCTGGGGAAGGCAGATCCACCTTAATCTGGTGGGCACAATCTAATCAGCTTCCAGCAAATATAAAGCAGGCAGAAAAATGTAAAAAGGAGAAATGGGCCTAGTCAACCAGGCAACATCTTTCTCCCACGCTGGATGTTTCCTGCCCTCAAACATCAGACTCCAAGTTCTTCAGTTTGGGACCCTGACTGGCTCTCCTGGCTCCTCAGCTTCAAGACAGCCTATTGTGGGACCTTGTGATTGTGTAAGTTAATAATAAACTTTATAGTTATAAATATATGTATCAGTATACTTATACTATTAGTATATATAATAATAATATATACTATTAGTATACATATTAGTGTATATATACTGATATATGTGTGTGTATATAGTATATATATATACTAATAGTGTATATAGTATATATATATATACTAATAGTATATATATATACTAATAGTATATATATATATGTATATATATATATGTATATATATATATACTATTAGTTGTGTCCCTCTAAGAGAACCTGACTAATACAGATTTTGGTACCAGGAGTGGTTCGAGAGGAACCGAATATTAAGGATAGAGTTCTTTCATTGGTTTTGGAGTTTCTGCAGTTGCTGCTTAATATAATTAGACCCCAATATACTAAGAACTCTACTTCTAATAGCATGAACACTGATAGTCCTTGGCATGAACTGTTTAGAAAGTTATGTGAAATAAATGCATTTGACACTCCTGATTCACTGTTCAGGAGAAACAAGGAGTTTAGTGACTTTATACATAATACCTTTGATCAGCTGTGGAGAACAAAGGAACATAATGAAGCTGATTGGTTGCTCCTAAGTTCAGTGGACAAAGTGATGAAAGAAAATAATGAACTCAGTGATTCTGTCTCCCAGCTTCAGAAGCAGATACTGAGCCTTGAATCTGCTAAGATTGCCCTAAGTGAGAATCCTATCTCCTTTAGAGAAAAAGCTGAAATTGTGGAAAAACAGACACAAGCTCTTATCATGCAAGTGGCTGACCTGCAACAAAAGGTGCATTCCCAGCCTTGCCAGGTGTCTACTGTGAAAAGTTAAGACATTGATTGGAAAGCAATGGGACCCCGCAACTTGGAATGGGGACATGAGGGAGGACCCAGATGAAGCTGGAGACACTGAGTATGTAAACTCCAATGAACTTTTTTTGCCAGAAGGAACAGCTTTCCCATCCCTAATAGTGGCAACATCCCTTCCCCAACCCATGCTGTCATCAGACTTTTCACCTTTGTCTAAGGAGAAAAACCCTGTGCTGCCTGAGGCTATAGTGATGGCCTCCTCGAGGCAATTGCCAGGCAAGATAATATTGATTCTCCTCAGGAGCCAATACCCCTGTTTGCTTCTAGACCTATAACTAAAGTCCTGGCAGGCCCCAGAAGGTGAGTTTGATAGTGTGATCCACGAGGAGGTGCACTACACTCAAAAAGAACTGCTTGAGTTCTCTAATTTTTATAAACAGCAATCTGGAGAACAGGCATGGGAATGGATATTAAGGGTATCAGATAATGGTGGAAGGAACATAGAGTTGGATCAGGCTGAATTTGTTGATTTGGGCCCACTAAGTAGGAACTCTGCATTTAATGTTGCAGCTTGGGGAGTTAAAAAAGGTTCTAATAGTTTATTTGCTTGGTTAGCTGAAATATGGATTTAAAGATGGCCCACTGTGAGTGAGCTGGAAATGCCTGATCTCCCTTAGTTTAATGTAGAGGAAGGGATCCAAAAGCTTAGGGAGATTGGATGGTGGAGTGGATTCATTACTTTAGACCTACTCATCCAGCTGGGAGGGGCCAGAAGATATAACCTTGACCAATGCCTTGAGAAACAGATTTGTGAGGTCAGCACCTGCACTTTGAAGAGCCCTGTAATTGCTCTTTTCTGTGTGTCAGATCTAACAGTAGGAATTGCAGTCACTCAACTACAAAATTTAAATACAACTGGCATATTGGATCCTGAGGTCCAGGGGCCAAGTGGCAGCACTCACCGGTCAAAGGCAAGGTGGATGTAGCTACCTTAATGGACAGCAGAGGCAAAGCAGCAATCAGAATAGTCTGACTTGTGTAGAGCTCTGGCATTGGCTAATTAACCAAGTGTTCCTAGAAGTGAAATTGATAGGAAGCCTACTGCATTCCTACTTAATTTATATAAGGAGAAAACTTCTAGGTTGAATGGATGAAAGAATAATTTGAGTTATAAAACCGGAGAATCATGGCCCCTCAATCAATTTCCAGACTTCAGCCAGTTTACAGACTCAGACACCTTGAATGTAGGAGAGGCCAGCTACCCTTGAGGAAGGACTCCACTACATTACCGACAACTTATGCAGTGAATCTTTCTCCCACCCTTTCCCAAAGAGATTCTGACATTTTATCAGGGTAACTGTGCATTGGGGAAAGAGAAATGATCAGACATTTCAAGTACTACTGAGCATCAGCTCTGAGCTGACGTTGATTCCAGGACACCCAAAATGTCATGTGGTTCTCCAGTTAATGTAGGGGTTTATGAAGGTTAGGTAATTAATGGAGTTTTAGCTCAGGTCTGACTTACAGTGGGTCCAATGGGTCCCTGGACTCATCCTGTTGTCATTTGCCTACTGCCAGAATGCATAATAAGCATAGACATACTTAGTAGCTGGCAGAACCACCACGTTGGCTCCCTGACTGGTAGGGTGAGGGCTATGATGGTAGGAAAGGGCAAGTGAAAGCCATTAGAGCTGCCTCTAACTAAAAAAAATAGTGAATCAAAAATAATATCATATCCCTAGAGGGATTGTGGAGGTTAGTGCCACCGTGAAGGACTTGAAAGACACATGGGTGGTGATTCCCACCACATCCCCTTTCAACACTTCTATTTGGCCTGTGCAGAAGATAGATGGATCTTAGAGAATGACAGCAGATTACTGTAAGCTTAACCAAGTGGTGACTCCAACTGCAGGTGCTATACCAGATGTGGTTTCATTGCTTGAGCAAATTAACACATCTCCTGGTATCTGGTATGCAGCAATTGACTTGGCAAATACCTTTTTTTCCATTCCTGTCCATAAGGCCCACCAGAGGCAATTTGCCTTCAGCTGACAAGGCCAGCAATATACCTTCATTGTCCTACCTCAGGGGTAGAGCAACTCTCCTGTTTGTGTCATAATCTTATTAGGAGAGAACTTAATCGCTTTTTGCTTCCACAAAATATCACACTGGTCCATTAAATTGATGACATTATGCTGATAGTAAATCTGACTAAAATTCAGGGATCTTCTACCTCAGTAAAATTTATAGAGGTCCAGTAGTATGAGGGCTGTTGAGATATTCCATCTAAGATAAAGTATAAAATGCTGCATTTGGTCCCTCCTGCAACCAAGAAAGAGACACAAGGCCTAGTGGGTCTATTGGGATTTTGGAGGAAACACATTCTTCATTTGTGTGTGTTACTCTGGCTCATTTATCTAGTGACCTGAAAGGCTGTCAGTTTTGAGTGGGATCCAGAACAGGAGAAGGCTCTGCAACAGGTCCAGGCTACTGTGCAAGCTGCTTTGCCACTTGGGTCATATAACCCAACAGATTCAATGGTGTTTGAGGTGTCAGTGCCTATTTGGAGCCTTTGGCAGGACCCAACAGGTAAATCACAGTAGAGGCCTCTAGGATTTTTGAGAAAGGCCCTGCCATATTCTGCAGATAACTAGTCTCCTTTTGAGAGACAACATTTGGCCTGTTACTGGGCTTTGGTGGAAACTGAATGCTTGACTATGGGTCCTCAAGTCACCATGTGACTTGAACTGCCGATCATGAACTGGGTGCTTTCTGACCCATCTAGCCATAAAGTGGGTGGTGCACAGCAGCATTTCATCATCAAATGGAAGTGGTACATATGTGATCGGGCTCTAGCAGATCCTGAAGTCACAAATAAGTTACATGAAGAAGTGGCTCAAATGCCTATGGTCTCCACTCCCACCACCCTCCCTTCTCTTCCCCAGCCTGCACTGATGGCCTCATGGGTAGTTCCCTATGATCAGTTGACAGAGGAAGGGAAGACTAGGCATGGTTCACAGATGGTTCTGCATGATATGCAGGCACCACCTGAAAGTGGACAGCTGCAGCACTACAGCTCCTTTCTAGGACATCCCTGAAGGACAGTGGTGAAGGGAAATCTTCCCAGTGGGCAGAACTTTGAGCAGTGCACCTGGTTGTGCAATTTGGATGGGAGGAGAAATGGCCAGGTGTGCGATTATATACTGATTCCGGGGCTGTAGCAAGTGGTCTGGCTGGATGTTCAGGAACTTGGAAGAAGCATGATTAGAAAATTGCTGACAAAGAAATTTGGG
Source organism: Symphalangus syndactylus (assembly GCF_028878055.3). Lineage (NCBI taxonomy): Eukaryota > Metazoa > Chordata > Mammalia > Primates > Hylobatidae > Symphalangus > Symphalangus syndactylus. The sequence continues at coordinate 105,709,269 of NC_072426.2, read as the reverse complement.
GAAGAGGTATGTGCATGGACCTCTCCGAGTGGTCAAAAACTAGCTGGAGTCCCTGTTTCCCCCTTTTCATTCAGTAAAACCTTCTTACTCACTATTCAATTGTCTGTGAGCCTGAATTTTGTGGCCATGGGACAAAGAACCCTGTCTTTAGCTCAACTAAGGAAAAGTCTGGCAACAGTGTCATCATAATATTCAAGGTTTATGATATTGCACTAAACACAAAGAAGAATATGTGAGAACCACACAAGATCACTTTTTACCATGATATGCAGTTTACTGGAGCGACCAACTGCTCACGTGGAGATGATTAGTCACATAGCATTTTAAGCAGATACTCACAACACTTGACATCACTGCAATAGCAACAGGAGGTGGCTGTGAATCTATTATGGCACTACAATGTGTACCACAGTTAATCTTATGCACTTCTACTTTACATGACATCTTTACATTTGTTTACATTTATGTTCTATAAATGTTCTATGGCACCATGTATGTTCTATAAGTGTATTCGTGATTTTTGATAAATTTTAAATTTTTGTAATAGCTTTGTGTATATTTCATAGCATAGATAAAATATAGTATCTACATATATTTTATGTATTCATGGCATACCTATTTCCTTTTTGTTTTTGTATTTCTAGGCTATGTGTTTCATCTTTCAGTTTTTTCAAATTGTCACAAATCTCCAAAGAATTATTCAATATATTTATTGAAAAAAGTTCATGTATATGTGGACCTGCTCAGTTCAAACTTGTGTTATTTAAGGGTTAACTGTACATTAATTTATATAACACAAGCCTCTTTGTCCAGATTTTGTAGAAATATATAGGAACTCAGCTCTCAAAATCAGGATATTTGTCATTATGTAGGGTCAATTGAGTCATGTCTCTAAGTTCAATTTTAAAAGAAAATTCAAATTGCTAACATTTATCTAAACTTAGTTTTAACAACTTTAAGAAAGACCAACCACTCTTATTAATATCAGAGGCCCTTAGGGAGTATAATAAAGCATTATTTTACATATAAAGTTATATTCTAGTGATAGGCAATAATAATTGTTTTATTTCAGCTATTTCGTTTTTTAGTAATATGCAGTATTGTCACCTGCTTTCTTATGATTTTACTATTGTTTATAAGAACTAATCTGAATTGCAAAAAAAAAATGAAACCAAAACAAAACAAATGTACACTATATTTGTTTTAACAATTTTTTCCTATTATTTCAATGTAGGCAACTCTAGAAAAGTTAACATCCCTCTAAAAACCCATTTCCCTTTTATTTCTAACTTATCATTTTAAATCTGAAAAGGAAAGCAGGAAGACACTTATGCTGTTCTTTTTTTTTCTTTTTAAATAAAACTGATTATTTTAAGGGAAGGTAAAGAAAACCCAAAAGTTCCCATTTTGTTAGTATTTTCATTCATTTTGCTCATCAATATGAAAAGTCACAAGGTACTATAGATTGCAACAGTTTTTTCTAATAACAGGATGTAACACAGTGACTGGCTTAAATATTAGGATGGTGGAACAGGCAATTAAGCCAAAAGTCTGAAAATTCAAAACTTCTGATTCAGAAGGTGGTTGTCTGCCAAGTTATCATGCAATCCACATGCCAACTGATGAATGCAGTTGAAGACAGGATAAGATAAAGATAAATAGTACCTTATGATCATTCTTTTTTTTTTCAAGGATAATCCTTAATTAACTCTCTGCACTTTATAGCATGTATATTTTATAGCAAATAATTTACTACAGAATAAATTTTATTATTAGTTGTGGATGACTCATTACACAAATGGTAAAATTTTTGTTATAGTACCACAGGTTAATGAGGCTCTGTCATTTATTTTTTGGTCTATTTTTCTTTTCTGTTTAGATTAAATATTTTTCTATATTTCAGTTCAGTTTTTTTCTCTGTCCCACCATTCTGCTGTTGAGCTTATCCACTGGATGTATTTTACTTGCCTATAATAATTTTCAGTTTTATAATTTCTAATTGGTTTTTCACCATCTCTTTTATTTTTCTACTGAGACTTTCTATTTCTGTGCTAATATTTTTTAAAATAAATTATTTGATTTCTATATGTTCATAATAGTTCATTAAAGTATTTTTACGATAGCTGATTTACAATCTTTCTCAGACTTTTTTTCCACTTCTGTAACCTCGGTGTCTGCATCTATTGAAATTCTTTATTCATTCAGTTTGATGTGTTTTTAATTCTTGCTATAGAAATAATTTAAGATTGAAACTCAATTATTTGCATACAATTTTATAAGTATTTACATCTTATTTAAACCATCGGTTTTAACTGACTTTCTTTGACACCATTCAGGAAGGAGGACGAGTGTTGCCACCTCATTTCTGCTATCTCTTTTCTGCTAAAAGCCCTTGTACCCTACTTGGCCTACTTCTTTTCTTCATCTTCCTAAGAGAGTCTTTCAACCATTATTTGTTTAAAATAAATGTGATTTCCAGAGTTTTTAGTTGGACTTGATGGGAGCAGTATGTCTAATCTCTCTTACCCAAAGGGAAAGACTTCTCTGTTGCTTTTACACAACAATGCAGCAGCAGAATTATTTACAGAAATAGAGGTCAGACACTGGGAGAGATGTTCAGTCATTTGGGCTCAGACATCATAAAAGAGAAGGATTGGCTCATCTCCTGGCAGAATCAGTACGTAGTTTTTAAACCTATGACATGTTAAAACACTGGCCTTCACTATTTGGTGAAAAAAAAAAAAAAACTACAGATGATATAACTACAATCTAGAAATTATTTCAAAATCATTAAATACTCATTTAGCAAAATAAATATGCATAGAGAGTTCCAATTTGGGGCTCTGTACTGAGTAATCTGTGCTCTGGTTTCCCTAGTGGCCTAGTAAAACTTTCATAGATCTGCATCATGTTCTCACAGTTTTCCACTTTTAGTTCTGGTGCCCAATCCCCTGACCCACCACCTCCTACTTTTTTTGAGTTTACTCCACAATGAATGTTTGCATTGCTAAATTTGTTTCAATGTATGTTTTCTGAAGGATCCAACTGCACGTTTTTGGTACTAGTAATATGCAAAGTATACACTTTGAGGGAAAGGTTCTATTACAAGAGAATAAGATATTCATTTGTAATAAAATACAAAATAAAATAATCAAGCATCAACCATCAGAATATATGATATGTATCTTTACGTACCCAGGAACACAGTTTGAAAATGTATAAGGCATATACATTTAAAAAGGTAGATTAGCCAAATCTGGTATCAAAATAGGAGACTTTTCTTTCAACTTTTATTTTAGGTTCAGGGCATATATATTCAGGTTTGTTACATGGGTAAATAGCATGTGGCTGGAGTTTGGTGTACAGATGATTTTGTCACCCAGGTAGTGAGCATAGTACCTAATAGGTAGTTTTTTGAGCCTCACCCTCCTCCCATCTACCTGCTTCAAGAAGTCCCCGGTATCTATTGTTCCCATCTTTGTGTCCATGTGTACTCACTGTTCAGCTCCTACTTATAAGTGAGAACATGCGGTATTTGGTTTTCTGATTCTGCTTCATTTCACTTGAGATAATGGCCTCCAGCTCCATCCATGGTGCTACAAAGGACATGATTTTACTTTTTTTTTTTTATGGCTGCATGGTATTTTATGGTGTATTTATACCACAGTTTTCTTTTTTTTTTTTTTTTGAGACGGAGTCTCCCTCTGTCGCCCAGGCTGGAGTGCAGTGGCGCAATCTCGGCTCACTGCAAGCTCTGCCTCCCGGGTTCACGCCATTCTCCTGCCTCAGCCTCTCCGAGTAGCTGGGACTACAGGCGCCCGCCACTACGCCCGGCTAATTTTTTGTATTTTTAGTAGAGACAGGGTTTCACCGTGGTCTCGATCTCCTGACCTCGTGATCCGCCCGCCTCCGCCTCCCAAAGTGCTGGGATTACCGCGCCTGGCTATACCACAGTTTCTTTATCCCATCCACCTTTGATGGGCATGCAGGTTGAATCAATGTCTTTGCTATTGTAAGTAGTGCTACAATAAACATACACATGCATGTGTCTTTTTGGAAAAATGATTTATATGCTCTTGAGTATATATCCAGTAATGGGATTGCTGGGTCAAATGGTAGTTATAAGCTCTTTGAGATATATCCACACTGCTTCCAACAGTGGCTGATATGAATTTAAAGTCCCACCAACATTGTATAATCATTCTCTTATCTGTGTAACCTCACCAACACCTGTTACTTTTTTACTTTTAATAATAGCCATTTTGACTGGTGTAGGATAGTCTTGATTCCAAACCATTACCAATGGTTTTGATTTGCATTTTTCTGATGATTAGTGATGTGGAGCATTTTGTCATACACTTGTTGGCCACATGGATATCTTCTTTTGAAAAATGTCCCTTCATGTACTTTGCCCATTTTTAATGGAATTATTTGTTTTTGGCTTGTTAATTTGTTTATATTTCTTAAAATCCCGGACATTAGACATTCGTCAGAAGCGTAGTTTGAAATATTTTCTCCCATTCTGTAGGTTATCTCTTTACTCTTTTGATAGTTTATTTCACTATGCAGAAGCTCTTTAGTTTAATTAGAAGTCTCTTGTCAAATTTGTTTTTGTTGCAATTACTTTTCAATAATTTGTCATAAAATCTTGGCCAAGCCCTGTGTCCAGAATGGTATTTTCTAGATGTTCTTTTAGAGTTTGTAAAGTTTTAGGTTTTACGTCTAAGTCTTTAAACCATTTTGAGTTGATTTTTGTTTATGGTAAAAGAAAGTGTTCCAGTATCAATCTTCTTCTTCATATGGTTGGCCAGTTATCCAAGCACTGTTTATGGAATAGGGATTCCCTTCCCTGATGCTTATTTTTGTCAACTTTGTCAAAGAACAGATGTCAATAGGTGTGTGGCTTTATTTCTGGGTTCTCTATCCTCTTCCATTGGTCTATGTGTCTGTTTTGGTACCATTACCATGGTGTTTTGGTTACTGTAGCCTTAGAGTTGGAAGTTGGGTAATGTGATTCCTCCAATTTTGTTTTTTTCACTTTGGATTCCTTTGTATATTTGGGCTCTTTTTTTGTTCTATATTAATTTTTATTTTTGTTTCTAATTCTGTGAAAATTGCCATTTGTAGTTTGGTAAGAATAGCATTAAATCTGTAAATTGCTTTGGGCAGTCTGGCCATTTCACCAATGTTGGTTCTTCCAATCCATGAGTATGGAATGTTTTGTTCCATTTGTTTGTGTCATCTTGGATTTTTTTCAACAGTGTTTTATAATTCTTGTTATAGAAATCATTGGTTAGTGACATTCCTAAATACTTTATTCTTTTTTGTGGACTTTGTGAATTGGATTACGTTCTTGGCTTGGACATTATTGGTGTGTAGAAATGATACAGATTTTTTTCATTGATATTGTATCCTGAAACCATACTGAAGCTTTCTTTCTTTTCTTTTCCTTTTTTTTTTTTTTTAATCAGTTCTCAGAAACGTTGGGCAGAGACTAGGGGGTTTTCTAAGTATTACATATAATCATATCATCTGCAAAGAGAGATAGTTTGACTTCCTTTCTTCCTACTTGAATGCCTTTCTTTTCTTTCTCTTGCCTGATTGCTCTGACTAGGACTTCTAATACTATGCTGAATAGGAATGCTGGGAGTGGGCATCCTGTCTTCTTCCAGCTCTCCAGGGGAATGTGTTCAGCTTTTGCCCACTTAATGTGATGATGTTTGCTGTGGGTTTGTCATGGATGTCTCCTATAATTTTGAGATATGTTTTTACCAGGCCTAGTTTGTTGAGGATTTTTAACATGAAGAGATATTGAATTTTATCAAAAGCCTCCTCTGCATCTGTTGAGATAATCATTCGGTTGTTCTTTTTAGTTCTGTTTATATGATGAATCACATTTATTGATTTGCATCTGTTGAACCAACCTTCCATCTCAGAAATAAAGCCTACTTGATTTTGGTAGATTAATTTTTTAATATTCTGATGGATTTTATTTACTAGGATTTTGTTGAGAATTTTTGTTTACATGTTCATCAGGAATATTGTATAGTGTGTTTTCACATTGCTATAAAGAAATACCTGAGACTGGGTAATTTATAGAAGAAAGAGGCCTAATTTGCTCACAGTTATGCAGGCTGTACAGCAAGAATAGCAGCTTCTGCCTCTGGGGAGGCCTCAGAAAGCTTTTACTCATGGCAGAAGGTGAAGCAGGAACCAGCACATCATACATGACAGGAGCAGGAGCAGGAGCAGGAGCAGGAGCACAGTGGGGAGGTGCTACAAACTTTTAAACAATCAGATTTCATGAAAACTCACTATTATGAGAATAGCACCAAGGGACCATTCATGAGAAATTCGCCCCCCTGATCCAAGCACCTCCCACCAGGCCCCACCTCCAACATTGAGCATTGTAATTTGACAGATTAAGTTGAGGACACAGATGTAAATTATATGAGATATTGGCCTGAAGTTTTCTTTTTTTCTGTATCTCTGCCAGGTTTTGGTATCAGAATGACGCTGGCTTCATATAATGGGTTCCTCCATTATTGTTTGGAATCATTTTAATACAAATGGTACCAGCAATCCTCTGTATGTCTGGTAGAATTTAACTGTGGTTCGGTCTGGTCCAGAGCTTTTTCTGGTTGGTAGGTTTTTTATTACTGATTAAATTTTGGAAATTGTTACTGTTCCTTTCAAGATTTCAATTTCTTCCTGTTTCTATCTTGAGAGGTTGTATGTTTACAGAAATGTATCCATTTCTTCTAGTTTTCTAGTTTGTGTGCATAGATGTGTTTGTAATAGCCTGTGATGGTATTTTGTATTTCTGTGGGGTCAATGGAAATGTCACTTTTGTCATTTCTGATTTTGCTTGTGTGAATCTTCCTTCTTTTCTTCCTTAATAATATTGTTAGCAGTCTATCAGTCTTATATATTCTTTCTAAGAGGGAACGTTTTGGTTTCATTATCTTTTATATGGATTTTTGTACTCAATTTTTTTTCAGATCAGGTTTGATTATGGTTTTTTTTTTTCTTCTGATAGCTTTGGGATTTGTTTGCCCTATTTTTCTAGTTCCTCTAGGTATGATGTTAGGTTGTTAGTTTGAGATCTTTCTAACTTTCTGATGTAGGTGTTTAGCACCATAAACTTTCCTTTAACACTATTTTAGCAGTGTCCCAGAAATTCTGATATATCTATGTTTTCATTTGCTTCAAACATTTTTTTGATTTCTGCTTTTATTTCATTCTTTACCTAAAAGAAATTCAGGAGCAAGTTATTTAATTTTAATGTAATTGTATGGTTTTTAGAGCTCCTCCTTGGTATTGGCTTATATTTTTATTGTGATCTGGTCTGAAAGTGTGGTTGACACAATTTCCGTTGTTTTGAATTTGGTGAGATCTGCTTTATGGCTGAGTGTGTGTTTAATCTCAGAGTATGTGCCATGTGCAGATGAGAAAAATGTTTATTCTCTTGTTGGGTATTCTCTTGTTGGGCAGGGTATTCTCTAGGTGTCTGTTAGGTCTATTTGGTAGTGTCGAGTTCAGGTCCTGAACATCTTTGCTAATTTTTTGCATTGATGATCTGTTTAACACTGTCAGGGAATCTTTAAGTCTCCCGCTGTCATTGTGTGGTTATCTGAGTCTCTCTGTAAGTTTCTAAGAATTTGTTTTATGAGTCTGAGTGCTCCAATATTGGGTGCATATGTACTTAGAAGAGTTAAGTTTTCTGAACCTTTTATTATTATATAGTGCCCTTCTTTGTCCTCCCCATCTCTCTTTTTTTTTTTTGTCCTGCTCTATTGATTAGGCTGGAGGGCAGTGGCCTGATCATGGTTCACTGCAGCCTCTACTTCCTGAGCTCAATGAATCCCCACACATCAGCTTTTTGAGTACCTGGGATTATAGGCACACACCACCATGAGCAGCTAATTTTTGTATTTTTTGTAAAGATGAAGTTTTGCCATGTTGTCCAGATTGGTCTCGAATTCCTGGGCTCAAAAGATTCACTCATCTTCAGCCTCCTAAAGTGATGGGATTATAGGTGTGAGCCACTGTGCCTGTCTCTCTTAGTACAATTTTATCATTGTTGGTTTAAAGTTAGTTTTGTCTGATATAAGGACAGCAACCTCTACTCTTTTCTGTTTTTTGTTTGCCTAATATGTTTTTTTCCAACTCTATACTTTGAGCCTCTGGGAGTCATTGCATCTGAGATGGGTGTCTCAAGGCAGCACACAATTTTTTATCCAACTTGCTACTCTGTGCCTTTCCAGTGGAGTGTTTAGCTCATTTACATTCAAGGTCAATATTGACATGTGTGGATTTGACCCTGTCATCATATTGCTAGCTAGTTATTTTGCAGACTTCATTGTATAGTTGTTTTGTAGTGTCAGTAGGCTATGTATGTAAGTGTGTTTTTGTGGTGGCAGGTATTGGTCTTTCATTTCCATGTTTAGCACTCCCTTAAGGATGTCTTATAAGCAAGGTCTTGTGGTAACAAATTCCCTTTGCATTTTTGCATTTGTTTATCTGAAAAGTGTTTATTTCTCTCTTTATAAAGTTTGGTTTGGCTGGATATGAAATTCTTAGCCGGAATTCATTTTTTAAGGATGCTGAATACAGGCCCTCAATCTTTTCTGGCTTGTAAGGTTTCTGCTGAGAGGTTCGCTGTTAGTTTAATAGAGTTCCCCTTGCATATGACTTGCCCTAGCTCCCTTTAAGACTTTTTTCTTTTCATATTGACATTGAAGAATCTGATGACCATGTATCTTGGGGATGGTCATCTTGAATAGTATCTTACAGGGATTCTCTGAATTTCCTGAGTTTGCATGTCAACCTTTCTAGCAAAGTTGGGAAAATTTTTATGGACAATGTTCTCAAATATATTTTCCAAGTTGTTTGCTCACTTTCCCTTACTTTCAGGAATGCCAGTGAATCATAGGTTTGATCACTTCAAACAATGCCAATTCTTAGTGATTTTGCTCATTTTTTGAAATTATTTTTAAATTTTTGTCATCATTTTGTTTCCTTCTATTGGGCTTCAAGCTTCTCTTGTATTTCATTGAGGTTCCTTGCCATCCACGTTCTAAGTTCTGTGTCTGTCATTTCAGCTATTTCAGTCAGCTAGGAAGCATTCCTGGGGAGTCAGTGTAGTCATATGGAGTTAAGAGTGTAGTCATCTGGCTTTTAGAGTTGTCAGAATTCTTACATTGGCTCTTTCTCATCTGTGTGAATTGATGTTTCTTTAATCTTTGGAGTTGTTGTCTTTTGAATAGGGCTTTTTGCTTTTATATTTTGTGATGCCCTTGAGGGTTTGACTGTGGCATAGTTGGTTTTAGTCAATTGACTTTATTTCTAAATGCTTTCAGGGAACCAAGGCTCATCTCAACACTCCTGAACTGTGTGCTCTTTCTCTGATGTGCTGGGATTTGGCCCATGGCTTTCTTCTCTGGCCTCTTGAGGTCAAATACCTGCTGTACTTGGGGAGCTGAGGTGTTACCAATCTGCTGGCAATAACACTCCCATGGAGGCTGCCAGCAAAATGTTCAGGTGGGGGCCCTGGAAGATGCTGGGGGAGGGATATGGGTGTGTGTATGTGGTAGGGTAGTAGACAGGGGAGGCTCTGATTGGGTATGTACCGGCAGGAGTCTGTCTGCAAAAGTGCTCTGATGGGAAGGTGGGAACTGCTGGTGAAAGATCTATGAGTGTGACCACCGGTAATCATTCTGTAAGGCAGCTGAAGCTGTGTTGCAAGTGGGTGTGACCAGTTAGGGACCCTGGGAAAGCCCCGCAGACAGGGGTGCATTCAGATTACACTGGCTCTGTCTCACTAGCAAGACAGCCCTACTCTGTCCAGGTGCAGCAGCTAACAAAGGGTAAACCACCGAAAATAAACAAAACAAGGCTTGGGGGATGGGCAGTCATGACTGTGGTCCACTGCAGCCACTTCCGTACCAAACCCTATGGACTCTGTACAGACTGGAGTTCTATCTCTGCCAACTCTCCAAGCAGTTCTTCCTGCTAACTAAAATGTCCATAGGGGTCATGGGGTCTCCCACAGCCCAGACCCTGGAGGTCCTCGGTGAGGGCAGACCACTCCAGGCCTATTTCTCTCACCCTTTTCATAGGAGCCACTTAAATCCAGGAGCACATTCTGATCCTCAGCAATCCCATGCAAGGTGTCCAGACTGTTTCCCTTTCAGTCCTGTGGCCTGCGACCTGCATCTATCGACTCTCAATGCCTTCTTTCAGAAAATCTGTTTAGTCTGCTGCTCTACTTGATGGTCTGGTCTTTCTTAATGGGAGAAGTTCCTCCTGGCTGCATCTAGTTGGCCATCTTGGTTCTTTCAAAGGCACTTTTTATCTTTTAAATATTTGTTAAAATTAAATTTAAAAAATCTATTTATTTAGCACTCTATATGACTTCAGTAACAAGCTTTATTTGTAAAACATACGAAAAGCTTTATATTATAAATGGTAAAATATGTTATTTGCACATTTTAATTCTGCATTATTTATGAAACATGACAATATTTTAAGCCAGAAAATATTAAACCATAATTATTTTTTTCTGCCTTCAAATTTTTTAATGTGTAACATGCAGTTTAATGATGAAAGACTATTAGAAGAAATACTAATAGAAGTCAGCTACATGTTTTAATTTTAAAACACTATAAAAAAAAAGCTGTAGCTGGCCAGGCGCGGTGGCTCACTCCTGTAATCCCAGCACTTTGGGAGGCCGAGGCGGGTGGATCACGAGGTCAGGAGATCGAGACCATCCTGGCTAACACAGTGAAATCCCGTCTCTACTAAAAATAAAAATAATTAGCCAGGCTTGGTGGCATGCACCTGTAGTCCCAGATACTTGGGAGGCTGAGACAGGAGAATCGCTTGAACCTGGGAGGCAGAGGTTGCAGTGAGCCGAGAACATGCCACTGGACTCCAGCTTGGGTGACAGAGTGAGACTCCGTCTCAAAAAAAAAAAAAGCTGTAGCTGTTTAATACATGCATTTAGAAATGTCTCACAATGAGCATTGGGCACTGTGAGCTACATATAACACCAATTGTTTTAAAAATCATATTATTAACTAGTAATGATCAACCAGAGATATCATAGTAAAAATATCCCAATCATAACTGAAAATTACCATGTAATTTGTTAGGGCTACATGAAAACACATATAAAATTTGCTGAAGGATCAAGAAGAAACCCCAAATAGATTTAGATATGTTTAGTGGTCATCAATGCAAAAACATTAATTCTCACCATGTTAATATATAAATGAAAATCATTTAAAATATAAATTAAAATAATTTTGTATAGACTATCACAATCTGTTTTTAAAAGCTTATCTGGAAGAGAAATTATGCAAGTACAATTAAAGAAATTTGAAAAAAATTACCTCTGTGCTGATCCTATCAAATGCTAAATTATATTATAAACATATATATACATGTTCAATTACAGATTATAATGAAACATTACAAAATACATGTTAAGTTATATATTGTATATTAAATCAATGGGAATGGAGACACTATTCAATAAACAATATTAGCATACTTGGATAATATTTTGGCAAAGAAGGAAACCAATATTCATACTTCACACTGTATACAATATCCTTTCCAGACTGGTTTAAGAAATAGTTGTCTTGAACTATTATAAAACTATTATAAAATAATATAGAAAATACATACCATAATATTATTTTGTGAAAATTTTTTCTATGTACAAAATTTCTTAGATTATGTAAAGTAAAAAAGAAAAGCATCTGTATGAAACAAATGTGTCTGTAATAAAGGTAAGAGACAAATGGTAGATTTGGACAAAATTTATATATATATACACACACACACACGCACACACACACACACCCATGAATACAAATGAAATAATGAAACATAGTTTTATATAAATCAGAAGACAAAAAATTACTTTATACCATTAAAGTGAGCAGTGAATATGGTGTTTTTATACACAGGGGATAGAAATGTAAGTTGGCCATACATTTTTGGAAGGCATATTTGCAATTATAACAACATTTTCAAATTGTGTACTCCTGCAATTCTACTGCTAGTAATCAATCCTACAGAAATAATTTCTCACATACACAAAGTTATGTGGATGAGGATACTTTCTATATTATTTATCATAATAGGGAAAATGTAAAACCTAAATACTCATGAATGAGATAAATATTAATAAATGATGTATCAGTATTGTAGCATTCCTGCCACAGCGTTCTCCCAAATAATGTAATATCAATAATAGACTATTCTTACCATGGCATTCTCTCAAATCAAATCAATTGAAAAATTAAAACACTGATCTGAAATGATTTTCATGATTTTTTTTTATCAGGAAGGGATTATCAAAGTATTTATCATTTGGTCCTGTGGATATAAAAAGAAAAAAGAAAAAAAAAACAACGCTATAATATAATTGTGTGTGAGGACCTACAAAGGGTGTGGATCAGTTATTAGTAGTGGATATTCCAGGGAGGGGAGGCAGTTTTGTGATACATAAGTTATAGTTTCAAATTTTATTTTTATTACCTTGTATGCCTTTATTCTTAAAGAAATATTAAAATGAATTGACATCTTTAAAATATAAAATAATGATCAATGCTCAAGTATGTATTAATTAGTTTTGTGTACATAATTAAACTACCAGATTGCCAAACCCTGAAAATCTAGAAAGTAACAAAATTGTTGGATCATGTTTTTATTTTCATTCTAGTTTAATGTGTTTCTCTTTGCCTAGGAATCCTCCTATTGCTTTTATTATCTGGCTTGAGGTGAATGTTAGCTGATGGAGTCGGGAGATTTATGCCCTTACTTCTTTGCTTATACCATTGAACATGAGTGACTGTTTAATCTATTACTTGATTTTCTTTAAGCGAGTGGTCTCTAATGTACTATAGTCTTTTTGTATCGGACAAAGCCTTTGAAACCCTTCTTCAAATAATAAATTTAAAAGAATAAATTTAAGTATATAAGGTTCATGAAGACCAGTAATATTAAAATACAATTATTGAAATATTGAACAAGTTTCCACATAGTAATAGTTTTACATTTTTATATTTATTAAAGTATTAAAATGTTACATATTGAGTTCTAGATGTCATAATTTTAAGGTTCTGATAAATATAAACAATGTGTTGAGACTTTCCAATAATTATAATGTGAACTAAAAATATATCTCATTTCTATTGTTAACAAAGGCAGAGATGCAGTTAAAGTTACCATGACTTATTGCCACAGAAGGCAGCCTCTAAAACGTACCCCTGAGCCATGATTTCATCTCCTGTTATTCACATCTTTGTATATTGCCTCTTGAGTGTGAGCTGAACTGAGTAACTTGTTTCTAACAAATAGAGTACCACCAATATGCTGAAATGTCTTTTCTTTGATAGGTTGTAAAAAGGCTGTAGCTTCTGTTTTAGTTTCTCTCTCACTGTTTTGACATGTTCTCTTGCTCTCTTTTGGATTATTTCCTCTGGGAAAAGCCAGATGCCTTGTCAAGAAGCAGCACTGGGCAGATACTCAAGTCATGATCTTGGAAGTAGACTTTCTGAGGCTTGCTATAGACAAGTGGATGAGTTTGGAAGGAGATACTCCTGGCATTAAGCCTTGACATAATTCGAGTCCTGGCTCAGACCTGCATCTAAAACACTCAGCTGAGATGCCTAGCCTAGATTCATGACTAAAAGACATCCAAAGATAATAAATGTTTATTGTTTCAGATGCCAAATTATAGCATAATTGCTATGCAAAAATAGCTAGCTAATTCAAATGTGTATACTCTAGTTAAAATAAATAATAAATTTCAGTTGGAGATGAAAACAATAAAGATGTATTCCAGTTTCAAAGACCTCTGACTTAGAACTCTAAATTAAGAATTTCAGTTTTAGGCCTATTTGTTTGGAATAAAATAATTTCACCCATTTAAACTAAAGAGAGAACAAAGTACACATTACACTCATCTTTAAATACTTTAAATTCTGGAAAATAAAGTAAGCAATTTATGCAATGGAAGAAGGTAGCATTGATAGGCTTAAAATTGCAACCTATTTTATCATTTTCTTAGCAAGGTGAAATTTTAATAGTTAGGACTTATCTTAGTGGAGAACATTGCCTCTTAATGTTGCAAATTCTGCTATGTAATTTGGTTATGAACAATGGGAAGAAATTTTCAGGGGCTGCACACATATACATATGTAAATTACAGGAGTTCATTTAAAGTCATGGATGCTATAATTTGATTACTGAAATAACAGATAGTTATCAGTTTAAAGATACAGCTCAGGCAAAGGATCAAGGAAATGTATTTGTCAGAATAAAATATAAATGAAAAGTTTTTAACATTTTTAAAAAATAGATTTTATTGTATGTATTTAAGGTATATAACATAATGGTCTAAGATACGTGCATATTGCATAGAGTAAAATGGCTACCACAGTGGAACAGATTAACTTACACATCATCTCACATAATTACCTATTATTGCCCCTGTGGGAGGAGAAGCCTTAATCTACTCATTTTGCAAAAATTCTGAATGTAATACACCATTATTAACTATAGTCCTCATGTAAAAACTTAGTTTCTAAAACATTTTAGTAAAGCCCATATTTGGTAGCTTCCTAAGGAAGTGAGAAAAGGCCGTGACATTAAAAATCTGTTTCTCTCATTGTAATAATAAAAACAGAAAATTTTTTATAAGAAAATCAGTGCTGAAAATATTCAAACCAATTTTGAAAGTTTAAAGTATGTGGATTAATAGAGAACAAATCTTGAAGATTGCTTCATAGGAAGTTAAACATCAATTTTGAAATTACCGAAAAGAAATCAAATGGCCTGGCAGCTCATAATCAGAACAACTCAGCCTCTTATTTTCAAGGACTAGTTGATAGCTACAAAGAAAAAAAAAACATGTAAATTACACACAATTTACATGAACAATGATAATAAACTTCACATCTTCATTTATACCTGCCAAGTGGTATACCAGGCAAAACATAAAATTTTGTCCATTCATGAACTAAAGCTCAAATCTAGTTTAGACACTTAGAATTATGTGAGAGAAGATTGTCTTTAAAGACAATATCTTACATTTGTATTTTTAATATTCTTCATTTAAGAAAATACTGGGCACTTTAGCAAAAATTTCAATAACTGTGATAGAAATGATATATTGCAATTCACAAGAGAGACAAATTTAATATTTGTTTTTATTCACTTGTTGAATAACCACATGACCACAGAAGGAAAATATTGTGTTTTCTGGTTTGTTTGTTTTATTCTTTTAAAACACACCCTAGAAAATCATCCTTATGAGAAATCCTATTTTGTATGTGGAGTATAGCATCATCCCTTGAAATCAATTTTTCTAAGATTGAGTAGTACAATTTGTTAGCCACAGAGGTTAAATATGTGTAAGAGACAGTTCTTTGTTATTCTCAAAGTAAATGTGATATACATAATGTAATAGTAAAACAAAGGGCCATAAAAAATAAGGATTTTTAGATGTAGATTTTTTTTACAAAATATTCCCATTTTAAATCCAAAATTTGATAATTTTAAATGATTTTATTAAGTGAATAGAACTGCTCTAATGAAATATCGATTAGAAGTAAACCTCATGGATGCTTTTAGAAAGCAAATAAATAAGCAATATACCATTATTCATGAGTTCTAAAATATTTATGATCAGATACTGCCTCAACTGTAGAAGGGTCATTTTAAAACACCATTTGTGTTGTTGTTAATGAAAGGCAAGAGCATGCCTTAGTAGGTCTGTTAATAATGATGTTTTTTTCTAGTAAAATTGCCAAATTTAAAACGGCATTATTATAACATATATAAAGTTTTAACTGTCTTTAAATGAAGTATATAAGCTAACAGAGTGATAATAGGATTTCTTAATTTCATAACTGAAAGAAACTTAAATTTCATCTACAGGCTAATGTGCAACCTGTCAACCTGGTAGCAATTATGATTTTGCTTACCTTGACAATAGAAGCAAAATATTCAGAGTTATAATGGAAAAACAACAATGTAATATTGCAGTATTTTAAGATAAGTAACGTGACAATTTCAACTAATTTAAGTACTACATATACTAAAAATATCTGTTCACCCTTCTGTTATCTATTTTTTTTTATTTCAATGCTACTTACACTTACTTTAAATAGGCATATGACCAGGGCCACGCATATATTCAAGTTAATTGTGTCCTCAGCATTGTTAAAATATGCACATGGACTATCCTGAAACAGGATGTTTGGAAGATTTCATTAAAATTGTTGAAAATATTTTTTAAAATAACTGGAAAAGATAAAAAGTAATTACCAAGCAATAAGATTATTTTACAAAAAAATACATAATACACACTTGATACTTTAGAATTATGATTTTAGATATCATATTCTGAGAAAAATATTATGTGATAAATAATGTGATGGTTAATATTGTCAACTTGTTTGGATTGAAGAATGCAAAGTATTCTTTCTGGGTATGTCTGTGAGAGCGCTGCTAGAGTAGATTAACATTTGAGTCAGTGAACTGGGAGAGGCGGACCCACCATTAATTTGGGTGAGCACCATCCTCTCAGCTACCAGCATGGCTAGAGAAAGCAAGCAGAAGAAGGTGGAATGAGCAGACTTGCTGAGTCTTCTGGCCTTCACCTTTCTCCCGTGCTAGATACTTCCTGCTCTCCATTATCAGACTTCTTCGGCTTTTGGACTCTTGGACTAACACTAGTTGTTTGCCATGGGCTCTCGGGCCTTTAGCCACAGATTGAAGACTGCATGGTTGGCTTCTCTACTTTGGAGATTTTGGGATTTGGGCTTATCCACAACAGGCTTCCTTGCTTCTCAGTTTGCAGACAGTCTATTGTGGGACTTTACCTTGTGACTGTGTGAGTGACTTCTCCTTAAAAAACTCCCTTTCATATATACATATGACCTATTTGTTCTGTCCCTCTAGAAAACCCTGAATAACACAGATTTTGTACTGGGAGTGATTCTAGAGGAACAGAATTTTAAGGATGGATTTCTTTAGTTGGTTTTGGGCTTTTTGGAGTTGGTTGCTCAATCTGGTTAGGCCCCAAAATACTAAGAACTCTATTAATGGTATGGAGAACACTGATGGTCTTTGATGTGAACGGTTGAGAAAGTTTTGCCAAATAAATGCACGTGATACTCCTGATTGACTGCTCTTGAAAGGCAAGGAGTTTAGTGACTCTATACATAATACTTTTGACCATATATGAAGAACCAAGGAATATAATGAAGTTGGCTAGTTGCTGCTAAGTTCACTGGAAAAAGTGATGGAAGAAAACGATAAACTCAGCGATTCTAACTCTTGGCTCCAGAAGCACACACTGAGCCTCAAATATTCTAGATGACCCAAGTGA
This sequence comes from Symphalangus syndactylus, assembly GCF_028878055.3. NCBI lineage: Eukaryota > Metazoa > Chordata > Mammalia > Primates > Hylobatidae > Symphalangus > Symphalangus syndactylus. The sequence continues at coordinate 105,691,856 of NC_072426.2, read as the reverse complement.
GAGTCTTATCTCGTGTAGAGAAAGAGCTGAAATTGTGAAAAATCAGACACAAGGTTTTATGATGTGAGTGGCTGACCTGCAATGAAAAGTGCAGACACAGCCTCACCGGTGTCTACTGTTAAACTGAGGGCATTGACTGGAAAAGAACAGGACCCTGATGGGGATGTGTGGGAGGACCCTAATGAGGCCAGGGGCACTGAGCTCTTAAATTCTGATGAGGCTTTTTTGTCAGAGGAAACAGACTCCCCCACCCCCAATGGTGGCAACATCCCGTCTCCCACCAAGCTGCCATCGCCATTGGGCCTTTCCACTTTTGTGTGAGGAGATTAACTATGCACTGCCTGAGGCAACAGAGATGGCCTCTCTTGAGGCAGTTGCCATGCAAGACAATGCTGATTCTCTTCAGAACCCACCCCCAACACCCCTGTTTGCTTCTAGACCTATGACTAGACTCAAGTCTTGGCAGGCCCCTAGAGGTGAGGGTCAGAGTGTGACTCATGAGGAGGAGCACTACACTCTAAAAGAACTGTTTGAGTTTTCAAATTTATGTAAACAGAAATCTAGAGAACAGGTATGGAAATGGATATTAAGGGTGTGGGGTAATAGCGGAAGGAACATAAAGTTAAATCAGGCTGAATTAATTGATATGGACCCACTTAGCAGGGATTCTGCATTTAATACTGTAGCTCAGGGACTTAAAAATCTTCTAACAGTTCATTTGCTTGGTTAGCTACAAAATGGATCAAAAGATGACCCACTATGAGTAAGCTCAAAATGTCTGATCTCCCTTGGTTTAATGTAGAGGAAGGAATCCAAAAGCTTAGGGATACTGGGATGGTGGAGTGGCTTAGTCATTTTAGACCTACTCATCCCAACTGGGAAGGTCCAGAAGACATATGTTTCACCAATACCTTGCAAAATAGATTTATGAGGGTAGCACATGCATCCTTAAAGAGTTCTGTGATTGCTGTTCTCTGTATGCCAGATCTTACAGTGGGAACCACAGCCACTCAATCACAAAATTTAAATGCAATGGGAATAGTTAGATCCCAAGTTGGCGGGGGCCTAGTGGCAGCACTCGATCATCAAAGGCAAGGTGGGCACAGTTACTGTGGTAAACAGCAAAGGCAAAGCAGCAATCAGAATAGTCTGACTCGTGTAGAGCTCTGGCATTGGCCAATTAATCACAGTGTTACTTGATAGAAAGTCTACTGCATTCTTACTCAATTTATATAATCAGAAAACTTCCAGGTCTATGGACAAAAGACTAATTTGAATTATAAAAATAGAGAGTCATAGCTCCTCAATAATTTCCAGACTTGAACCAGTTTACAAATCCAGAACCCCTTGAATGAAGGGATGGCCAAGTCCCCTTGAGGAACAACCACACTATACTACCTACAATTTATTGTTAATATTTCTCCCATCCTTCCCCAAAGAGACCTCTGGCCTTTTACCAGTGTAACTGTGCATTGGGGAAAGGGAAATGATCAGACCTTTCAGGGACTACTAGACACTGGCTCTGAGGTGACATTGATTCCAGGGGGCACAAAATGTCATTGTGGTCATCCACTTAAAGTAGGAGTTCATGGAGGTCAAGTAATTAATGGAGTTTTAGCTCAGGACTGACTTACAGTGGGTCTAGTGTGTCCCCAGACTCATTCTGTGATCATTTCCCCAGTGCCAGAATCCATAATTGGCGTAGACATATTTAGCAGCTGACAGAACCCCCACATTGGCTCTCTAACTGGTAGAATGACGGCTATAATGGTGGGAAAGGCCAAATAGAAACCATTAGAGCTGCCTCTACATAGAAATATCATGAATTGAAAATAATATCACATCCCTGGAGCATTGCGCAGATTAGTGCAACCATCAAGGACTTGAAGGACACAGGGGTGATGATTCCCACCACATCCTTATTAAACTCTCTTATGTGGCCTGTGCAGAAGACAGATGGATTTTGGAGAATGACAGTGGATTATTATAAGCCTAACAAAGTGGTGACTCCAATTGCAGCTGCTATACCAGATATGGTTTCATTGCTTGAGCAAATTAACACATTTCTTGGTACCTGGTATGCAGCCATTGATTTGGCAAATGGCTTTTTCTCCTTTCCTGTCCAAAAGGCCCACCAGAGGCAATTTGCCTTCAGCTGATAAGGCCAGCAATATACCTTCACTGTCCTACTGAGAAACAGGACTAGCTGGATTTCCTAGGCCGACTAAGAATCCCTAAGCCTAGCTGGGAAGGTGACTGCATCCACCTTTAAACACAGGGCTTGCAACTTAGCTCATGCCTGACCAATCAGATAGTAAAGAGAGTTCACTAAAAAGCTAATTAGGCAAAAACAGGAGATAAATAACCAATCATCTATTGCCTGAGAGCACAGCAGGAGGGATAATGATAGGGATATAAACCAAGGCATTCGAGCCAGCAATGGCTACCCTCTTTGGGTCCCCTCCCTTTGTATGGGAGCTCTGTTTTCACTCTATTAAATCTTGCAACTGCACTCTTCTGGTCCTTGTTTATTATGGCTTGAGCTGAGCTTTCACTCGCCATCCATCACTGCTGCTTGTCGCCATCGCAGACTTGCCTCTGACTTCCATCCTCCCGGATCTGGCAGGGTGTCTGCTTGTGCTCCTCATCCAGCGAGGCACCCATTGCCACTCTGATCAGGCTAAAGGCTTGTTGCCATTGTTCCTGAATGGCTAAGTGCCTGGGTTCATCCTAACTGAGCTGAACACTAGTCACTGGGTTCCATGGTTCTCTTCCATGACCCACGGCTTCTAATAGAGCTCACCACATGGCCCAATATTCCATTCCTTGGAATCCGTGAGGCCAAGAACCCCAGGTCAGAGAATATGAGGCTTGCCACCATCTTGGAAGTGGCCACCACCATCTTGGAAGTGGCCCACCACCATCTTTGGAGTTCTGGGAGCAAGGGCCCCGTGGTTACACTACCTCAGGCATATATCACCTCTCCAGCTTTGTGTCATAATCGTATTTGAAGAGACCTTGATTGCTTTTCTCTTCCACAAGATATCACACTTGTCCATTACATTGATAATAATATTAGTCCATTCTCATGCTGCTAATAAAGACATACCCCAAACTGAGTAATTTATATAGGAAAGAGGTTTAATTGACTCACAGCTCAGCATAGCTGGGGTGGCAAACTTACAATTATGTTGGAAGGGGAAGCAAACATGTCCTTCTTCACATGGTGGCAGGAAGAAGTGCTGAGTAAAAGGGGAAAAGCTCCTTATAAAACCATCAGATCTCATGAGAACTCACTATCATGAGAACAGCATGAGGGTAACTGCCCCCATGATTCAATTACCCCCCTACTGGGTCCCTCCCATGAAACATGGGATTATGGGAATTTCAATTTAAGATGAAATTTAGTAGGGACACAGATAAACCATATTATTCAGTTCCTGGCTGCTCCCAAATCTTATGTCCTCACATTTCAAAACACAATCATGCCTCTCCAACAGTCCCCCAAAGTGTTAACTCATTCCAGCTTTAACCTAAATGTCCAAGTCCAAGTTCAAGGTCTCATCTGAGACAAGGCAATTCCCTTCTGCCTATGAGTCTATAAAATCAAAAGCAATTTAGTTACTTCTGAGATACTATGAGGGCACAAGCATTGGGTAAATACACCCACTTCAAATGGTAGAAATTGGATAAAACAAAGGGGCTACAGGCCCCACACAAGTCCAAAATCCAAAAGGGAAGTAATTAAACCTTGAGGTTCCAAAATAATCCTCTTTGACTCCATGTCTCACATCCAGGTCACACTGATGTAAGAGGTGGGCTTCCAGGGCCTTGGGCAGCTCCACCTCTGTGGCTTTGTAGAGTACATCCCCCTTCCTGGCTGCCTTCATGGACTAGTGTTGAGTCTCTGTGGCTTTTCCAGGGGCAAGCTGTCAGTGGGTCTACAATTTTGGGGTCTGAAAGACAGTGGCCCTCTTTTCACAACCCCACTAGGCAGTTCCCCAGTGGGGACTCTGTGTAGGGACTCCAACCCCACATTTCCCTTCCTTACTACCCTAGCAGAGGTTATCCATGAAGGCTCTACCCCTGCAGCAAACTTCTGACTGGACACCCAGGTGTTTCCATACATCGTCCTAAATGTAGGCAGAGATTCTCAAACCTTAATTCTTGGCTTTGGTGCACCTACAGGCTCAACACCACGTGTAAGCCGCCAAGGCTTGGGGCTTGTGCCCTCTGAAGCAATGGCCTGAGTTGTACCTTAGCCCCTTTTAGCCATGGCTGGAGCAGCTGGGACACAGAGCACCATGTCCTAAGTCTGCACACAGCAGTGGGGCACTGGATCTGGCCCAGCAAACTATTTTTCCCTCCTAGGACTCTGGGCCACTGATGGTAGGGGTTGCCACAAAGGTCTCTGACATTCCCTGGAGATATTTTCCCCATTGTCTTGGTGATTAAGATCCAACTCTTTGTTAATTATGAAATTTCTGCAGTGAGCTTGAATTTCTCCCCAGAAAATGAGGTTTTCTTTCCTATCACATTGTCAGGCTGCAAATTTTCCAAACTTTTATGCCCTGCTTCTTCTTGAATGCTTTTCTGCTTAGAAATTTATTTCACCAGATACCCTAAATCCTCTCTCTGAAGTTCAAATTTCCTCAAATCTCTGGGACGGGGACCAAACGCCACCAGTCTTTTTGCATAGCATGAGTGACCTTTACTTCAGTTCTCAACAATTTCCCCTTCTCCCTCTGAGACTTCCTCAGCCTAGACTTCATTGTCCATATCACTATCAACAATTTGGTCAAAGCCATTCAACAAGTTCCATACTTTCTCACATCTTCATGCCTTCTGAGCCCTCCAAGTCTCTAGGAAGTTCCAAACTTTCATCTGTTTTCCTGTCTTTTTCTGAGCCCTCCAAATTGTTCCAGTGTCTGCCTGTTATCCAGTTCTAAAGTCACTTCCACATTTTCAGGTATCTTTATAGCAGCACCTCGCTCTCTGTGGACAAATTTACTGTATTAGTTTGTTCTCATGCTGCTAATAAAGACATATGTGAGACTGGGTAATTTACAAAGGAAAAAGGTTTAAGTGACTCACAGTTCATCATGGCTGAGGAGGCCTCAGGAAACCTACCATCATGGTGAAAGAGAAGGCAACCATCCTTTTTCACATGGCAGCAGCAAGGAGAAGAAGGAGTGAAAAGGGGGAAAGCCCCTTATAATCCCTCAGATCCAATGAGAGCTCACTCACATCACAAGAACAGCATGAGAATATCCACGCCCATGATTCAATTACCCCCTACCAGGCCCCTCCCACGACAGGTGGGGATTATGGGAACTACAATTCAAGATGAGATTTAGGTGGGAACACAGCAAAACCATATCGATAACATTATGCTGACTGGACCCGGTGAGCAAGAAGTAGCAAAGACACTAAACTTATTGGTGAGACATTTGCATGCTAGAGGATGGGAAATAAATCTTACTAAAATTCTACCTAAGTGAAATTTCTAGTGGTGTGGGGTCTGTTGAGACATTTCTTCTAAGGTGAAGGAAAAGTTACTGCATTTGGCACCTCCTACAACCAAAAAAAAAAAAAAAAAGCACAACCCCTAGTGGGCCTATTTGGTTTTTGGAGGCAACACATTCCTAATTTGAGTGTGTTACTCCAGCCCATTTATTGAGTGTCCCAAAAGGCTGCCAGTTTTGAGTTGGGTCCAGAACAGGAGAAGGCTCTACAACAGGTCCAGGCTGCCATGTAAGGTGCTCTACTACCTTGACTATTTGACCCAGCAGATCTGATATGGTTTTGCTGTGCCCACACCCAAATCTCATCTTAAATTGTAGTTCCCATAATCCCCACATGTCATGGGAGGGACCTGGTGGGAGGTAATTGAATCAGGAAGGCAGTAACCCTCATGCTGTTCTCATGATAGTGAGTGAGAACTCATGAGATCTGATGGTTTTATTAGGGGATTTTCTCCTTTTTACTCATTCTTCTCCTTGCTGCCACCATGTGAACAAAGATGTGTTTGCTTCCACTTTTACTATGCTTGCAAGTTTCCTGAGACCTTCCCAGTCCTGATGAACTGTGATTCAATTAAACTTTCCTTTATAAATCACCCAGCCTAGGGTATGTCTTTATTAGCAGTGTGAGAATGAACTAATACTAGAACAAATGGTGGTTGAGGTGTCAGTGGCAGATAAGGATGCTGTTTGGAGCCTTTGGCAGGCCCCAACAGGTAAATCACAGCGGAGGCCTCTTGGATTTTGGAGCAAGGCCCTGCCATCTTCTGCAGATAACTACTTTTCTTTTGAGAGACAGCTCTGTTTGTTATTGGGCTTTGGTAGAAACTGAACATTTGACTATGGGTCATCAAGTCACCATGTGACCTGAACTGCCTATCATGAACTAGGTGCTTTCTGACCCATCTAGCCATAAAGTGGGGCATGAACAACAGCATTCCATCATTAAATGGAAGTGGTATATACGTGACAGGCTTGAGGAGGTCCTGAAGGCACAAGTAAATTACATGAGGAAGTGGCTCAAATGCCCATGGTCTCCACACCTGCCACTCTGCGTTCACTCCCCTAGCCTATACAGATGGCCTCCTGGGGAGTGCCCTATAAACACTTGGCAGAGGAAGGGAAGACTAGGGCCTGGTTTACAGGTGGTTCTGCATGATAGGCAGGCACTAACCAAAAGTGGACAGCTGTAGCACTATAGCCCTTTTCCAGTACATCACTGAAGGACAGTGGTGAAGGGAAATCTTCCAGTGGGCAGAACTTTGAGCAGTGCACTTGGCTGTGCACTTTGCGTGGAAGGAGAAATGGCCAGAGGTGTGACTGTATATTAATGGACTGTAGCCAATGGTTTGGCTGGAAGTTCAGAGACTTGGAAGAAGCATGGTTGGAAAATTAATGTCAAAGAAATTTGAGGAAGAGGTATGTGGATGGATATCTCTGAGTGGTCAAAAACTGTGAAGATATTTTAACCCCATGTGAGTGCTTACCAAAGAGTTACCTCATCAGAGGAAGATTTTAATAATCAAGTGGATAAGATGTCTCGTTCTGTGGATACCACTCAGACTCTTCTCAGTCACTCCTGTCATTGCACAATGGGGCTATGAAAAAAGTGGCCATGGTGGCAGGGATGGAGGTTAGGCATGGGTTCAGCAACATGGACTTCCACTCACCAAGGCTGACCTGGCTAAGGCCACTAATGAGTGCCCAATTTGCCAACAGCAGAGATCAACACTGAGCACACGATATGGCACCATTTCTCGGGGTGATCCGCCATCTACTTGGTGGTAGGTTGATTATATTGGACCTCTTCCATCATGAAAAGGGCAGCACTTTGTTCTCACTGGAATAGACACTTACTCCAGATATGGATTTGCCTATCCTGCGTGCAGTTCTTCTGCCAAGACTATTGTCTGTGGACTCACAGAATGCCTTATCCACTATCATAATATTCCACACTGAATTGCCTCTGAAAATGGCACTCACTTTATGGCTAAAGAAGTGAGGGAGTGAACTCACGCCAATGAAATTCACTGGTCTTATCAATGTTCCCCATCATCCTGAAGAAGCTGGATTGATAGAACGATGGAATGGGCTTTTGAAGTCACAATTACAGTGCCAACTAGGTGACAATACTTTGAAGGGCTGGGGTAAAGTTCTCCAGAAGGCCATGTATGCTCTGAATCAGCGCCCAATATATGGTACTGTTTCTCCCATAGCTAGGATTCATGGGTCCAGAAATCAAGGGGTGGAAGTACAAGTGGCACCACTCACCATCATCCCAAATGACCATCCCCCAACAAAATTTTTGCTTCTGTTCCTGCGACATTATGTTCTTCTGGTCTAGAGGTCTCAGTTCCAGAGCGAGGAATGCTGCCACCAGGAGACATAACAATAATTCCACTAAACTGGAAGTTAAGATGCCACCTGGCCACTTTGGGCTTCTCCTACCTCTGAGTCAACAGGTCAAGAAGGGAGTTACGGTGTTGTCTGGAGTGATTGACCTGTACTATCAAGATGAAATCAGTCTACGACTCCACAATGGAGCTAAGGAAGAGTATGTGTGAAACACAAGAGATCCCTCAGAGCGTCTCTTAGTATTACCATGCCCTGTGGTTAAGGTCAATGGGAAACTACAACAACCCAGTCCAGGCAGGACTACAAATGGTTCAGACCCCTCAGGAATAAGGTTTGAGTCAATTCACCAGGTAAAAAAACAAGATCATCTGAGATTTTTGCTGAAGGTAAAGGGAATGCAGAATGGGTAATAGAAGAAGGTAGTTATCAGTATCAGCTATGATCACCTGACCAGTTGCAGAAATGAAGAATGTCATAAATACCTCCTCCTTATTTTATTAAGAATATGTTTGTGCATGTATATACTTGTACTAAGAAAATATCTTCATGTTATCTCCTTTCCTTTTTCTTTATTATGTGACATAAGATTTATTGACTCCATATCAGCATTTAAGTGTTGTTAACTTTATGTAATAGCATTTAGGCTAAAAATTAGTGTCCTTCCAGTTGTACGAAGGATAGCTGTATTATGTTAGATGTAATTATGACCTTATTATTGTCTTTATTTGGAGATGTATGTGGGTATAAGTTGACAAGTGGTAGACTTGTGATGGTTAATATTAAGTGTCAACTTGATTGGAATGAAGGATGAAAAGTGTTTTTTCTTGGTGTGTCTGTGAGAATGTTGCCAGAGGAGATTAACATTTGAGTCAGTGGATTGGGAGAGGTAGACCCATCCTTAAATCTTAGTGGGCATTATTCCCTGAGCTGCCAGCACGAGTAGCAAAAGCAGGCAGAAGAAGGTGGAATGAGCAGACTTACTGAGTCTTGTAGTCTTCCTCTTTCTCCTGTGCTGGATACTTCCTGCCCTCCATCATCAGACTCCAAATTCTTTGGCTTTTGGACTCTTGTGCTTACACTACTGGTTTGCCTCTGGCTCCTGGGCCTTTGGCCACAAACTGGATGCTGCACTGTTGGCTTCCCTACTTCTTAGGTTTTGGAATTCAAACTGATCCACTACTGGCTTCCTTGCTCCTCAACTTGCAGATGGCCTATCATGGGACTTCACCTTGTGAATCACTTCTCCTTAATAAACTCCCTTTCTTATATACATATGTCCTATTTGTTCTGTCCCTCTAGAGAACCCCACCTAATACAAACAGTTACTATAACTTTTTTTTTTTTCCTGGAGAAAACAACTACTTTTGGTATTAAAATAAGAGGGTGAAATAATCCTCCTCAGAACCTTTATAAAAAAGAAATTGTACAATGCAGTAAATTATATTCTCAACCACATCCTTTCAGTAAATAAAACTCCATGGAGTATTTCTCATAATATAGTCACCTTTCAGTATCTGTGAGGGATTGGTTTCAGACAACCCTGCAAATTCAAAAACCCACAGATGCTGAAGTCCTTTGTATAAAATAGTGTAGTGTTTGTATATAACCTATGCGAATCCTCATGTGTACTGTAAAATATCTCTAGGTTACTTATAATAACTAATACAATGTAAATGCTATGTGAAAAGTTGTTGTACTGTATTGTTTAGAGAATAATGTTATAGAAATCTGTCTGTACATGTTCAGTACAGATGCAACTTTCATTTTTTCTCCCCAATATTTTCAATCCATGGTTTATTAAATCCATAGACTTGAAACCCACATATATGGAGGGCTTACTATATCTTTTTTTCTTTTTTTCTTTTGAGACAGGGTCTTGCTGTGCTGTCCAGGCTGGAGTGCAGTGGTATGATCATGGCTCACTGCAGCCTCAACCTCCTGGGCTTAAGCTATCCTTCTACCTCAACTACCAGAACAGCTGGGACTACAGGCATGCACCACCCTGTCCAGCTGATTTTTGTACTTTTAGTAGAGATATGGTTTTGCCATATTGCCCAGGCTGGTCTCAAACTCCTAGGCTCAAGTGATCCACTCAACTTGGCCCCCTAAATTGCTTGGATTACAGGCTTGAGCCACTGAGCCTGGCCCATATTTCTTAACTAAAGGGAAAGTGCAATGTGTGGTTTAATTAAAGCACTTCTATATAGCATCAGTACAATTCTGATCATGGAATTGACTGAGGGATTTGCTTAGGTTGGAGATAGATTATGAATATCCAGAGAAATTAATTCAATAGCCTTTCATTAAGATTCCATGAATACTATTTTTTCAAACAAGATTTTAAAAATCAGTCATTCAAGAAATTTCTTTTACATACCTACTACATACCTAAAAATTGTTCCTTGTGCTACAGTCAGTATTGAACCTCAAAGATAAGTTCCTGCTTTCAAACATTTCATATTAAAATGGATGTGTGAATGAAAACATCAAATAAACAGACAAGTTGCAGGAAATGATTAGTGTTAAGCAGTGGATTAATATAGGGAGATGTGAGCCATAGTAACCTGGTGGTTGGTTTTCCTTTAGTGATTAAAGAAGTTCTCCCTCAGGGTGTGACAAATGAAAAAAAATGACAAGAAAGGTCTAATAACATAGCAGTAGAGGAAAGAACAATTCACATAGCAGAATGTATATTTGGCTACATCAGCAAAGAATTTGGCAGATTCAACAAACAAACACAGCAATAAAAGTAATAAGTAAGTGGGAGAGTAGTATAAAAAGCTATCAGACAGGTGGTTTGTGGCCAAATCCTTTAGAACTTTACAAGCCAGGTTAATAAATTTGTATTTTCTTTTATGTTATTGGAGATTTTTAAGCAGGAGAGCCAACTAACCTGAGGGTCTAATGACCGTAGATAATACAAACCTATGGTAAAGTACTAAATTTCAAATAAATAACTTCTAAAACTGTTGCAATACAAAGTTATTTGTTTAGTAAATTTGGGGCATGCACAGTAACATTGTCACTCTTAAGCTATTCACTAACCCACTATATCTTTATTTAACAAACAATTTTCAATTCAATACATTGGGCCATGAGCATGTTGGCATACAAAGATGTAGCAGACACAGTTCCTTTCCTCATAATATTTACAGTCTAGTAAGGATAATAAGTGACATAGTAGAACTTTCAAGAGAATTGGCAAATTTTTGCTATGTAATTTTACAGAAAAAATGATATTATTTTGCATTTGAATAATTTCAAGGAATGGAATATAAAAATCTCTAATATATAATCAGGTAGGCATATAATTATCCTAAATTCATGACATAAGTCAGTTAAAATTTCCCTTAACCAAATCTCTGAAAAAAGTAGTGGAAAAAAAAAAACACTTAAATTAGAAGGTATACAACAGCAACTCGACAACACAGAATACAACCTATAAAAAGTATATGATGTCAAATGGAATAGTAAAACAGAAGGAATCAAAATCATTACAAAAGTATTCAAAATAAAGTGATATAGGAGTCAGGCAAAGGAGATCCAATATGCATATAACAGAAGTCACTGCCAGCCAAAATTAAATAATAGGAAAAAAATATTTAAAATTATACTCTACAATATATTTATTTAATACAGATTTGAAAATACATTTTGAAGGAGCATGTCTTTTCAATAGCAAAATAGCAGAGAGAAAGAGCTCTCCCAGTTAAAAGGAGGTATGGGATCTAACAAACAAATGCAATATGCAGTCTTTGTTTCGATCTTAAAGAGGTAAAAAAATAGCTTAAAAGGCATTTTTAATAAAGTAGAAGATATTTGAATATAAATAAGAGATAGAGGAAACCACATTATTATTAATTTTATTAAGTATGATAATATTATTGTAGCTTTGTAGAAAATTCATATTTTTATATATATATACTGAAGGACTGCATAAGAATTTAATGACATGATGTCTGATGTTTATATTAAAAATTCAGCTAAGAAAAAAAGAAGAAAAAAGATAAAGAAAATATGGCAAATATCTTAAGAAATTAAATACTGGAGTTCAGTGTACTAATCTCCCTAATTTGTGTATGTTTGAGAATTCCTTAAAATCTAAAATGAATATGTACATGAGAAATCACATTAAAAATAATGGAAACTTAATTGAGAACCTAGTTCATAACAGTGTGGTGTGATGATTCAGAACATAGGCAAATGTATAAAATTAGAAGCTACATTTATTCCTTCCTAACAAGAGGGAGGATGTAAATGCAATCGAGTTTATAGTTTTAATGGAATAGTAGGATTTCAACTACAATCTACTATGTGTGTATGTGTGTGTGTGTGTGTGTGTGTGTGTGTGAGAGAGAGAGAGGAAAGAGAGAGAGAAGATTGGATGCAGAAAGTGACAGGTGAAATAATAGCACCGAAGGATTAAAACAAAAGTATTGAAGTTTGTCATTGTTCCTACTCAGTCTAGGATAGATAAGACCAAGCAAATGTCAAAGGATTGATGCACATGTTGAATAAATCCGTTGTGATGTAAAATGCTGGCTTGCTTTCAGTCCAAATTCAAGAATGTTTAGTGTTCTATGGTGAGCAGGATGCAGAATGAGGGTAGTTGAATCATCCAAGGATTGATATAATAAGGCCAAAGCAAAAGGTAGGACAGTGTTCTAAGGAAGTTGAAAGTATTGAGAAAACTGTGGTTGAAGTAGTGGATAGCATAGTATATACTGATTATATTAAAGATCAGAGACAGTACACAATAAATAAAGGTGTAATGGAAATACAGGTAACATAATTGGTAGGAAAAATGGAAGCATTCATTCTCTGATTCTTACCTAACAGGAACAAGGAAAAAAAACTAGATGTTGAAGAAAATTCAATATTTTATAATATTCACTTTGACTTCAGTTTTAAAATCCAGATTATAAATATCAGTACTTTCTCTCTTCTCAGAATAAACACTAGAAGAATGAGGAATAAAACAAATAAAAACACAAAGCCTATCCTCAACAAAACTAGTAGCAGAGGTTATCTCAAAACAATGTGTAAATGCAACTAAATGAAGTAAAAGTCCAAAAGGATGTTAGAAGATGCCAACCAGGAATACCTTGCTATATCAAATATAAAGATTAAATCAGTATTTAAAGTATTTCATGCAACCTGAAAGGCAAAAAAGCAATGCCATATAGTAGTAAGAACATCCTTATTTCTGTTTTCGTTGCTTGTTTTGTTTTGTTTTTTAGCATGAAGAAGCAAGGAAAGTAGAATTAAATAAGACATGTCGTAGGTCGTGTCCAGTAGACTGTCTTTTGAGCACTTTCCCTGGTTTGATCTTTTCTATTTCTTCTCAGAAAAAAAAAAATCAAGTTCCTCCCTGCTGGTTTTCAACATCATACTTGAAGTCCTGACTAATGCAATAATAGCATATAATATCCCATATGATATCTGTATACTGGAAATTATAAACATTGATGAAAGAAAAGTGAAAGAGAAACCAAAATAAAGAAAGCAACTTCTATCATGAGGAAGAGTTTTAATTGTTAATTTAAGAATTCTTCATAAATTGTTCCATAGTTTAAAAGCAATTCAGTTCAAAATTCTAGCATATGTACTTTTACTTTCAGCTATGATGGATGGAAAAACAGGCAGGATTTGCCCTCTTACGTGAAAAAAAATACAAAATATGTGAAGCAATGTCTCATGACACTGTATATAAGCTGACAAAGAGTAATTATCTTGAGAGGCAGGCAACGCATGAGAATAACCCTTCCACTGCTTCAGTTTACTGCCTTGTGACAGTTTTCAGGCCATGGAGCAGGGATGGGCAACCAGGCAGACTGCCTGAATAGAGCAGACTGAGCTGAGAGTACACAGACCAAGGCGGCTACTTGCAAAACAGAGAGGAGAAAGCTGCACAGTGAGAGAGAAATTTACGTATATGCACAGGATCCCCTTAAGTATTCAGCTGAGTTCTGTTCAGCAAATTCTGTGAGGAAACGGCCTGGCAGCAGAAAAAGAACTACCCAAATGCCAGTGCCTGATGTTCAAAGGGCCAGGAATAGTGGCTATTCTCCGGAGTTTGACTGAAAAACCTCACTTTTTGTTGTGCAGAGTATAAAACAGAGTATTGCCTCAACAATGGGAAATTAGCTCTAGAAATTTTAAAGAAAATTATTTAGGTGGAAGGAAAAAGATATCATACGGAAATCTGTATCTCCACATAGAAATAAAGAACATGGAGAATAATAACTATTAATAAATGATGGAATTTTTTTTATTTAAATCCCTTAAAAGATAACTGAATGTTTAAACACAAACAATTAAAGAGTTTATCACATATTTCTGTTATTTGGACTTATTTGTGCCTGAACTCATTTGTACCCTGTCTGCTTTATGATAGGTTACTGTAGGGGCCACCCAATATTCCTATTTACTAGGTATGACAAGACCCAGCTCACTCTGGGTAGTTGTGGCTACAAGGTTACTTGACGTCCCATGGCTAGGTTCTTCATCGCTGTCAGAGCGCAGAAGTACACAAGGAGCTGTTTTTCCAATGCTGTACAATTAACTGTTGCAGGTAACAGGCCTTTACTTCAAAATCCTAAATAGATTGATATTCTTATTGAAGATTGACATAAAATTCATGAGATTTCTGCCAATTTGGCCCTGCAGCCTAGGAATGCATAAGAAAAATTTCCTACTCTAGACCAAAAATCAAAGCTACCTGAGTTTCTTGTTAATCAGTAAATTGGCTTACAAATGTAGGGCGTGCTGTCTTCAGAACCCAAAGAGTCATTTTGCTTTGTTCCTAATGACAGGAAATGTACAATGCAATAATTTGTGCTTTCCATGGGTTGTCCCAGTATGTCTATATTTTGTAGATCATTCCCCACAACATTCACTGATGCGGTGGGCACCTAATGTATTTTTGGTTTTTATCTCCCACCTTCTGGAGCATATGTGTCTTATCATAGTCTCCAACGTTCTTGACATATTTTTGTTAAGTCCAAATAACATGATGCAGTAGTTATACTGGAGGATATAATAATATAGTATGATGTTCTGTATAATGCCCAGATGTTTCAAGTTCCTCCAGAATACATAGTGACAGAGGATGTGGGGAGTCAAAAGCCTTGTAGAAAAACTCCAAGTATATATACTGTTAACCAAATCATGTGAGTATAAGCTATTTCTTGTCCTCAATCCTAATAGAGATGGAAAAGAACATATTTGCTCACAAAAGGACACACAAAAGATTGAAGCAATGTTAATTTAACAAAGATAACACATGACAAACAGCTGCAACTAGGGCTACTACTTCACTGAGTTTCCAGTAGTCTACCATCTAGTGTAATACTCCAAAATATACTTTTTATTTTTTTAACAGCTAAGCTGTAAAAATAAATGGGAAAAAGATGGGAACCCTCTTTTAAGTTTCTAGGGGTGGTATTAATCCTACCACCTTTCCAAGAATGTAGTATTATTTTTTATTTACTTTTTTGGCCAAGGTAGAATACTTTCTAGGGCCTTTTCTTCGTCTCCTGCACCTTATAATAGCATTTGTCCTATAGTCTAAGTGGGCCATCTATGAAGCATACTTGGGCTAGGAAATCTTCTCTTTTTTTTTTTTTAGCCTTTTGAACACATGCTCCTTCTGAAAGGGGACTCATCAGAGTGCTCAGACATCAGGTATCAATGTGAACCCAAACTCTGCATCAAGAGGTCTTTATTTTCATATATCATCTTCTCTGTGTAATAGAGTAAATGACCATAGGTCCATTTATAAAAGGACTTGGGAACTCATTATTGCCATAGAAACCCAGCATTCATTTTCATGGGAATCTGTCTTCTTTTTCAGACAAAATATTTCACATCTGAAAACTGGCTCAGATTCAGAACATATGCACAGAATCATGACTTTTTGTTGGAGTAGCTGCTTTTAACCTCTTGATCATCTACCTTTAATTGCTTTTAGTGCTATACCTTGTTGTGTGAACATCTATGTTGCCACAAATCAATCCATTTCATATTAAGCATTTCTATATGTCTAGTGTATTAGACACCCGTAGCTGCATGATTACCTCTCTGAACTTGCCACTCACTGTAATGACTGCACCCAATTGCAGCTTACAATTAAATACTAGACAATGTCTCTATTATTTTGAGGTCCTGCTATCTATATTACTCTCAGAAAGCCTCTTATTAATTCAATAATTTAAAATAATAAAATTATTTAAATTATTAATAAAAAATCTGGCCACTGAAAAGTGAAAAACTGGGTTGGCTCAAGAAATATTAAAGGGTAACTAAGCTATACTAACAGCTCAGATTGAATAGTGTTTTTAGTAGGGGAGCATTTTATACTCTGCTTACAGTTTGATTGTTATGGCCGACCATCTTCCTTGAGAAATCAGCATTCATGTATTTTCAAAGCAGAGAAAGCAACTGAAGTGAAGACCCCTGCTGCCAGAGATGCTGCTGCATGTTTTTCAGTCCCAAGGTTAATCCAAGTCTGATTGTGCCTATGGCTTTACTTTAACTTTTAAAGTAACTCGTTATAAGAATTATGTTTCTATTGGACTCTAGTAACCTCCAGAGATCTCCTATGGATTACCTTCTTTTAAGTGACCAACACAATGGTAAAAGTTCCTAAAAATGCAATGGAATAAGAACATTCAAATCCATGAACATTTTTGATCACTTTCTTAGTGTGTGGCAGGGCATTTCTAAGCACTAGAAATGTAAGAGAATATCAAAAAGGAAGAGTCAATCATTTACATAACTTCAGTAATTTAAAAAATTAATTGATGATTTCCGTTGTAGAGATTGCTTCGAAGAAGTCATTAGAAAGGATAGCTAAAGCTTCTCTGAACCACTAAAGATGGCCACCTAAAATAAATTCAATAGGTTTAGACTTGGAAAAACCACCTATTCCACAGACAATAAATAAAGGAGAAAATGAGAGAGCAGGAGACAGAAGAGATTCCACGGAATGGAAATTTTAAACAAATCAAAAGAGAACAAAAATAATTGAGATCTTGATGATTCCTAACTTGTGATTAGTGAGTTATGATTCTAATATTTTTACATTAATACATTATGAATATTGTATATTTAAGATTCATACATTTATAATATAGATATTTTTTAAATAAATAAGAGTTAGTTCTATTAGGACAATTAAGTACTTGACTATTTGCCACGTAAACTTGCTAAGAACCTTGTCTTTCTGATTTTAGTCTGGATTGGATTTTATTGCTGTAATTACTTTTATTTTTTCTTATTCAACATTTTAGGTTTGATTTGCATTCTGAAGCATTTTAAGGCATTATGTTCTATTAGGTAATTTTATTATAGAAATTAGTGTTTATATCCCTTCCCTATATTTTTCTGCTTTTCTTAATTAACATACGTATTCTTAATGTTAATTGGTATGTACTTCCATGTCTCTAAAGTTGCAGGATATGCTTTCCTGGAAACCTTTTTATACTTTCACATTTGTTACTACTCTGGATATTGTCACCCCAGGTTTTATAAAAATGGTTTGTTATAGTGCATTGTTTATTTCTCCATTGCAATTGCTTCCAGGGTTCTATTCTAATTAATACTTCATTTGTAGACACCTCAAATTCCTCTATTTGCTTTTGAATACATGCAGTTTAAAAGGTTTCTTTGGGGCCAAGCGCGGTGGCTCACACCTGTAATCCCAGCACTTTGGGAGGCCGAGGCGGGCAAATCACCAGAGGTTGGGAGTTCGAGACCAGCCTGACCAACATGGAGAAACCCTGTCTCTACTAAAAATACAAAATTAGCCGGGCGTGGTGGCACATGCCTGTAATCCCAGCTACTCGGGAGGCTGAGGCAGGAGAATTGCTTGAACCCAGGGGGCGGAGGTTGCAGTGAGCAGAGATTGCGCCATTGCACTCAAGCCTGGGCAACGACAGCAAAACTCCATTTTGAAAAGAAAAAAACGTTTTATTTGGATGCAAAGAGGAAGTAGAAATCACAACTACTTAAGAGACCCTCTGCTTCAAGAAAACATTACAACAAAAATTGAGAAAACAAAGTGTTGCCTGCTGAGAGCAGATTTCAACGAGTAGTTGTGTATGGGAGAAACATGATGACATTTGACAACTTTTTAGCAACTTCTAATCATGTTCCTGTTCTTGTTGTTACTGTATATTAAATGAGTTTTCAGATCTTCAACACTTCCACGTTCAAATATAAATTCAAACACTCTCTGTGGATGAATACAAATTGATTCAGGGTTATTCATATCCACTTCCTACATTAGTACAAATAATTGGGAGCTAAATTTTACCTTACAGAATTAATTAACATTGCAAACCTTTTGGAACACCATTGAGTTTTCAGGGGAAACGGAAGATGTTGTCTAACTCAGTGAATTTATCCCACAAATTGGAGATGTAGATATATACAAGAATTCAAAAACAAGAAGAAATTTTTGTAATGTAATTTTAACAGAAATTAGAATGTGGGAAAAAGCATAATATAAAAGACATTTACATAGAAAGACATAGGAGTTTACAAATAAAAAGTTAATTTTGTAACTACGTTTTTAACAGAAAGTCTGGCTCTTTGCGAATATTTTAATTAGGATTTTATTTATAATGAACCTAAAATATGCTCGAATTAGATTTCAATCTAAATTTAAATTGTACATGCATAAATTGTTTTATTTGGTATGGCTGAAAACATAGAGTGATAGAAAGCTCTTATACATGATGTACTCCGTCATCTAATTTTCAAATTTTATCAATTTTTTGGGAGGCTTTCACTGGATAATTCTGAAAGCAGAACTTCAAGCACAATGTCTTGATTATAATAAATTAAACAAATATTTCTATGAATCCTGCAAAACTCTTTATATTATTTGCATTTTAAATTATAAGTACATGTATGAATTTCATATTATCTTTATTGGAAAATTTTACTGTTATATTTCAGACTGCTAGGATATATAAAAGAGGGATAATTTTTATATAGATACTATCATAATCTCATCAAAACATGTTTATAATTATACTGCCCAGGGTTTTAAGAATCCCATGTAATTTTTAAAATTCGATTACAGCATCAAATAGCATAAGACTATGCTTATTAAAAAGATGTTAAGTTAATTAAAAGTACTAAATCTGATAGTTTACTTGTACCTTCATTAATGTAGCTAAAGAAGATTAGACATTTATGAGCCAGGCGCGGTGCCTCGTGCCTGTAATCCCAGTACTTTGGGAGGCCAAGGCGAGTGGATCACCTGAGGTCAGGAGTTCAAGACCAGCCTGATCAATATGATGAAACCCCATCTCTACTAAAAATAGAAAAATTAGCCAGGCTCAGTGGCGGGTGCCTGTAATCTCAGCTACTTGGGAGACTGAGACAGTAGAATTGCTTGAACCTGGGAGGCGGAGGTTGCAGTGAGCCGAGATCATGCCGCTGCACTCCAGACTGGGTGACAGAACTGTACTCTGTCTCAAAAAGAAAAAAAAAAGAAAAAAAATTAGACGTTTATTTTATTTCTGAATGTCTATGATAGGTAAAGGTCGATAGGTTATATGAGGACTAAGTGATACTGGAAACTAGAAAATATTGAAATAGAGAACATTATAAGTTTATCTGATGCTAACTTTTAAAAGTGGGTGTCTACTCATAAAGAAAAAATTGTTGCTATTTTGCTATTTTACAATGTAAATGAATTATTTTAGAAGACAGGTTTTTGGAAAAATTAATGTTTTCAAGAGAATATGTGATTTTAAGATGTTTTTGCCAAAGTTTACTTGCTATGCAATTTAAATTTTAATTGTATTTTGTTTTTATCCAGCTTCATTGAGGTAAAATTGGTATACAAAAGACTGTATATATTTAATGTATGCAGTTTGGTGAGTTTGGACATGTGTATGCACTTGCGTTGCCATCACCACTGTCCACATAATAAACACATCACTTTTAAAAGTTTCTTTGTGTTCCTTTGTTCATTTGTTTGTTTTTGTTTTTTTGGGGTAAGAACAGTTAACATAAGATGTACCCTCTTAATAAATTTTGAAGTACACTATACCTTATTGTTAAACTATAGGCATTATGTTTTATAGCAGATCCCTGGAACTTGCTTATCTTATATAATGGTAACATTATATCTATTGAACAGCTACCTATATCCCCCACCCCCAACCTCTTGTAATTACCATTTTACTATTATTGTAATACAATATTTTGCAAAATGAATAAGAATCTTAAGAGAGAATTAACATATTAGAATAATATATGTTAGAATGAAGATATTATTTATATTTAAAATAAATTAATCTAATTATTTTTCTCTTTAGTTAAGGCTCAAAGCAAAATAAATACAAGATGCTTTCTAAGTAAATATTTTTTTCTTTATCTAGAAGTCATGTATTTGCATATGTGTATATTTGTGTGTGTGTGTGTGTGTGTGCCTATAAACACCAAATGTCTATATGTAGATATATATTTGGACCCTTGACAATTTTGATCATAAAAGTTATTTCTGATCCAGAAGTCTGGTATGATGTGTATATGCATACATTTATATGTGTATATACATATATAATCAGCTTCCAATATAATAGTGATTTTATTTATCTTCATCTCTTTTCAAATTTGATATCCATGTAAGTAGAGATTATGTCTGTTTTGTTTGATGTTATTTCCCCAAAACCTAATAGACGCTCCACTGAATAACATTTCATAAATGAATGACCATGTTATGCATTCTAAATGACTGTTTCTCTTTCCATGGAATCTATTCCAATCCAATAGATAATTATCTACTACTTAAAAATTGGGTTCATCAAATATAAAAAACATTTTATGGGCATATTTTCTCTCACTTTTTTGCGATATTTATAAATTTGTATTTAAAACTAATTTATGCTTAGCAAGAGGAATGATTATACCGCTGTCTTTGGAAACAGGGTTTTCAGTTATGAGGGGAAAGAAAGCAGTATCTATTTTTTTTTTTTTTTTGTCCAGCATTTTAATGTATAGAAAAATAATTACTAAGAAAGACGGGTTTTAGATGATGAGGATTTAGGCCATACTTTCTGACTTCATTTCCAGTCTCCAAACTTAGCTTGGCTTTATACATAATACAAAGGATTGTTTTCACTGATTTTCTCTCGGTAGGTTTGCAAATCATGCACATAGTGGTTGGCAGCAATTTTTCTTAGCACTATCTTCTCTCAGGAACATATCCAGAAATGTAAAAATATACTCACACATTTATTTTGTCATAATCAGAGGAAGTATAAACTTTCATACCTCAAGAAGTGTTATTTAAAATTCTATTTTATCAGTAAAAGTATATCACAATAATTTTGCTTTATCTTATTAATTCACATGAAGCTGATGAGACATTATGAGTAGAGAATTCACTGGTTATTTATATTTTGTTAGGAATGGGTTCGTATTACTTATCTCTTCACTTCTTTTTGCACTAATCATAGCATATGGAATGTATTTAGTGCAAGTAAAATTGTAAATTATATTCATCGTGATCTAGTCAAGAAGAATTCTTATTCCCACCTATTCACATATAGCAGTAATTGTGTTAAAATGTATCAGTGTGTATATGTGTTTGTACATGTGCATTTATTTATTTATTTATTTATTTATTTATTTATTTATTTTTGAGACGGAGTCTTGCTCTGTCACCCAGGCTGGAGTGCAGTGGCGCAATCTCGGCTCACTGTAAGCTCTGCCTCCCAGGTTCACGCCATTCTCCTGCCTCAGCCTCTCCGAGTAGCTGGGACTACAGGCGCCCGCCACCACGCCCGGCTAATTTTTTGTATTTTTAGTAGAGACGGGATTTCACCGTGGTCTCGATCTCCTGACCTCGTGATCCGCCCGCCTCGGCCTCCCAAAGTGCTGGGATTACAAGCGTGAGGCACCGCGCCCGGCCACATGTGCATATATTTATATATGCATACAACTTTGTGTGTATGTGTGTATACAAATACGTATGTATAAGCTGTATCAGTCCATGTATTTGTCTCTACATATGTGCACCCACAAATAATATATGAATATATATGATTTTTTTTTTGAGACGGAGTCTTGCTCTGTCGCCCAGGCTGGAGTGCAGTGGCGCAAACTCGGCTCACTGCAAGCTCCGCCTCCCGGGTTCACGCCATTCTCCTGCCTCAGCCTCTCCGAGTAGCTGGGACTACAGGCGCCCGCCACCACACCCGGCTAATTTTTTGTATTTTTTAGTAGAGATGGGGTTTCACCATGGTCTCGATCTCCTGACCTTGTGATCCGCCCGCCTCGGCCTCCCAAAGTGCTGGGATTACAAGCGTGAGCCACTGCGCCCGGCCATATATATGATTTTTAACATGAACTATAGTAATATATAATTCTATTATAGGACACAATTTTAAATATTACTTGGCATACACATTTTAAATGAACTTTAATTGAATTTAAAATATGAAATTTAAAAAATAGCAATTATAATTTTTCTCCTGGCACTAAAAAAAAGAAAAAAAAACCAAAAGATTCAGGCTGCTTAGCTATTAAGGATACCATGATTAAAAACAACAGTGGTCTTTAGGCATTTTCTCTTCTTTCTTTCTTTCTTTTTTTTTTTTGAGAGAAGGTCTGGCTCTATCACCCAGACGGGAGTGCAGTGGCATGATCTCAGCTCACTGCAACCTCTGCCTTCCGGGCTCAAGCCATCCTCCCACCTCAGCCTCCTGAGTAGCTGGGACTAGAGGCAGGCACTAGCACACCCAGCTAATTTTTGTACTTTTTGTAGAAAGAGTTTCGCCATGTTGCTCAGGCTTGTCTCACCTGGTGGAGGCATTGTAATTTTGTAAGGAAAAAAGTCTGATAAAAGTCTACTTATATAAGTAACTATCTGAAGAAAATATTGCCTAGGTTTTTGTTTCCATTTTAATTTTTTTTTATTTTCCCAAATGGCTTGCGTTTCAAAAGTGAATAACGTATATTATTAACAAAGCAAGTAAAGATGCAATGTTGTAGTCCATGTGCAGAAAAAATTCACTATCGCCAAATTAGATATTCAATTTAAAGATCATAGGATTGCATTTAGAAACAGAACAATTTAGTGTAATATATTCCATGAATACATAATTTTCACCAGGTCAGCCCCTTCCTTTTTTGATTTTCTCTACAGTGCCCAAATGAGCTCTTTGCTTTCTATTTTGCATCAAAGACAAATTACTTCCTTCCTGTACTCAGGAATATAAGAATATAATGAAACTCAATGTCATTTAGCCAGGCATCATATTATAAAGATCAGTCACTCCAACTAGGTTTAAAAACTTTCCCAGAGCTGGTAAGTCGCACCTGTTTTGTCCATTTCTTGATTTAAAGTAGAATGGAAGGAGATAAAATTACAATCAAGTGTTCACTACATAATTGTTTTGAACATCTAGGAAAGTAATTCTTAAACATTTTTTGCTTGTCCATTTACATGAGAAACAATTTTATTACTAAATGATAGAAATACTTGATTTTCATAAATTAGCATGTTAAAAAGTATACACTGGAAATCACTGAGATTTTGAATTTAGGAATTTAGTAAAGTTTCTTCCTGAAGCATTGAAAGACTCCTATGATGCATTCATTCTAAATATGAATGGAAGTTTCAAAACTTTTCCGAGAGAATGTGTCCTCTATTGAACTTGCTTAGTTGTTGTTACTATTACTTTTTTAAAAATAATAACAATTTAGTTAGATTTATCATTATAATCTCTTTGTCAGGTTTTTAGCAAGTAGATATGTCAATTTGTTTAAGTATTTTGGCCTCTAGTTCCGAAGACGTTTATACATGAAAGTGTGGTTTTTCGAACAGAAAGATGCCATGTCCCAGTGTTAAACAGTTGCAACACATATCACAGAGTATCTTACTTATACCATAGCATGTTATTAGTTATTTGCTGCATGGTGTTTCTTTAAATGTGTTGCCTATTAACATAATCTTTTTTTAAAAAAGTGCCTTTCTTCTGATGGTCTCTGTGTAATTCCTGTCCTCGCTGCCCACCAGACTCGAACTACTGCCATGGTTGGACCCTCCAGGATTTTCTACATTTTTCATTCTGAAAACTTCCCGACTCATGCTTTGATAGAAAGAGATAGTGTGGCTCACAGCCTGTAATCCCAGCACTTTGGAAGACCAAGGCAGGCAGATCACCTGAGGTCAGGGGTTTAAGACCAGCCTGGCCAAAATGGGGAAACCACGTCTCTACTGAAAATATAAAAATTAGCCGGATGTGGTGGCGGGTGGCTGTAATCCCACCTACTCGGGAGGCTGAAAAAGGCAAATCACTTGAATCCAGGAGACTGAGGTTGCGGTGAGCTGAGATTGTGCCACTGCACTCCAGTCCAGGCGACAGAGCAAGATTCTGTCTCAAAAAAATAAAAGAAGAAAAGATAGTCTTTTCCATTGTGCAAAGGATTCTTTCCTAATTAACTTTGAGATAAAAAACAATTCCCATTATTCAAAGCATTAAATGTTTTGTCATTGTGCCATAGTCAAAATAATCATTTTGTGTATGTTGCTCAGTCATTTCTGTCATTTGACTTCCTTTGTTCAATATTGGGTGAGCATGAAATGAGTATGTTGTTCTTTTCAGACATCCCAACTTTCTTCTTTATTACAACCCCTTTTGCACATGCTTTTTTCTCTTCCTTCTTTCTGAAGCATTGTGCACATTTTTCTCTTTGAAGATGTGAATATTTTAAACATATGTTATTCATTTGTGTCATATTTGATTATTTAAGTTTTCTTGCATGAAATTTATTGATTTACAGAAATGAAAATTAAAGGTTCTCATAATAATATCAAGAATAACACATCCAATGTATTGAATACCTTCTATGAATCAGATGCTATATTAGATATACTAATTACATCTTTATAATACATTAAAAAATTAATAATGCAAATGTTAAATTGACAAATTGGAAAGAAATTTCTCATTGAATAACATTGTCAGGTTTGTTTTATTTAAATTATGTATAATCTGTTATGTATCAGAAACTAGGTGCTTGATAAATATTAACTCATATATTCCACATGACAAATATAAGAGGTCATTCATTATTATTACTGTACACTTTTTATAGCTGAGGAATATGCAGCACTGAGAGGTCACACAAGTTGACCTCTAGATCATGTAACTAACATCAAACCTGGACAGGTTGACTACAGAGTACACAGGCTCACCCACAATGCAATGCAAACTCCCCTTAATTGCCTTCATCCTGAAGGAGTACATGCTAACCACAACTGACACCTGCTGGTTTGTTTAAAAACAAATAATGGCGACCGGGCGTGGTGGCTCATGCCTGTAATCCTAGCACTTTGGGAGGCGGAGGTGGGGGGATCATGAGGTCAGGAGGTCGAGACCAGCCTGGCCAACATGGTGCAACCCATCTCTACTAAAAATACAAAAATTAGCCAGTCGTGGTGGTGTGTGTCTGTAATCCCAGCCACTCAGGAGAATGAGACAGGGGAATCATGCCACTGCACTCCAGCCTGGCAATAGAGTGAGACTCCATCTCAATAAATAAATAAATAAACAAATAAATAAATAAGGGCACCAAGGAGATGCAATGATGCAGTAAGCATATATGGGTACTACAGTTATACAAAGTTCTGAAAGGCTAATGGTTAAAGGCAACATTTATGATTCTTTTGCAAATAATTGTGACTTCATAACAGAGAAGAGATTGCTAGATGGTGCTAAAATGTAAACTAAAATATCGTGCCATTACTTAAGAGATTAAAATGATGTAGCCTTAACAAGAGTTCGGGCACATTGTATTGAAAAGGAAGAGATGAAACTTGCTCTAAAATTAATAGGTTCTCTTATTATACCTCTAAGTTAGAGATAACTTGATCAGGTAAATCTATAAACGCAAGTATTACATGAAGAGAAAAGTAATAGCAAAAGAAATATTCAAACACAATAATAAAAGGGGAGTGGCTCACATTTAAGTCCTACAGCTTAAGGTGGCACTCTCTCATACTGGGTGCACACTTTCAGGTCTACCTTTCATTCGTCTTATTTGGAAGACCTCTCTGTGTATAAAACTCCACTGCTGGATGCTGCCTTATATTTTTCCAATTTTTTTTTGTCACTCCTTCCTAGTCCTTACTTACACTTCAAGACCTATTTTGAATCATACTTGTACCTTAAGTTCTCATATTATCACAATCTAATTGTGTATTTTTTGTCAGAATTCCTATAAGAAATAGTGTAATTATGATTTGTGTTAAGTAATAACATATTTTCTCATGTAATTACGGTTTAAAATAACTGCCTATTTTAAATTTTAGCAGTCCTTTGTCTTAATCTGTCTGTATTTTTGGTTAAATACTAAGTGTATTGCCCATAGTAGGCTTTCAAAAAAAATGTATTTTAAAAGTTGTTAGTGTGACTTGACATGCCCAAGATATCTAAAAGTTATAAAGAAAGTCTGTTCTTAAGGCTTTTGATAAAATGATTTATCATAAAAAAATTGTCAAAAATTTCTCAAAATGTGGGTACTCTTGTGGTCGCAGAATAATAGTTTTCAAGGATGTCCGCATACTAATTCTCAGTACTTTTCAATATGTTATCTTATAAGCGAAAAAGGACTTTCTATGAATGATTCAGTTAACACCTTGGGATTCTAATTTAATCCTGGATTATCTGGATAGACAAATCCAATCGCATAGATCAGTAAGAGCTGAGACTCTTTGCTGGCTGTGGTCAGAAGGAAAGAATGGTCAGAGAGAAGCAAAGTTGCAGGCTTTGAGGATCCAAGAAGATAAAGAGTCCAGAAATGTGGGTGACCACTAGAATTTGAAAAGGGCCAGGCAACAGATTTTTCCCTAGACTCCAAAAGAAATGCAGCCCAGTTGATACTTTGACTTCAGCTCAGTGAAAACCTCAAGAGATTTCTGAGCTGTAGAACTACAAAACAATACATTTGTATGTGTTTAAACTAATGTTTGTAGTAATTTGTTAGCACAGTAATAAAAATCTAATACAACTGCAATGATAATGCAAATTTTTTCACACTAATAAAAAATTAAATATATTCCATTTCCCTTCATGTTATGATCTTTAAATCATAAGCATTACTTCAGCTTTCTATGTCATACGACTGTAACAACGTCTCATGAAATTTTTACCATCTGTACTTGGAGAAGGGTCAGCATGTAAGTTCGATGTAAGCATTGAGAAAATATTCTTCCAGTTTTTGCATAACAGACAGTAAAATTCATGGCAATTCTTTCCATAAATTTTCCTGGTCATGTTCATGAAATCTCTCTCTCTTATCAATCACTCATCTATCTCACTAATCCCTCTCTAGCTCTCTCTAGCTATCTCCGTCTTCATATCTGCATATCTCTCTACCTCTCCTCTCTCCTTTCTCTCTATCTCTCTTACCTCTGTTTCTCCTGTCTCTTTCTCTTTACTCCTCTCCTCCTTCTTTCTCACCTCCCTCTCTCCCCTCTCTTTCTTTTTCATCTCATCTCTCTGTCTCCATCCATTTCTATTAACAATCTGATGATATCTGGATACCTGTAAAATTTTGAAGATAAGAATCTATCCAAGTTTTAAAAGAAACAAGTTATGCCAAAACTGGGGGACTTTCCAATTTCAACACTCTCATTTGCTGTCATTTATAACATGTCCTACACGTATTGGTAATCACAGCTCTATCTCTTTCACTTACCTTGTATCTGCTCCCCTTTCTTAAGTTTCAGTTTCCTAAAATAGGTGACTGTAATGTAATTTATTTTCTCTAATAAAATTTTAGCTAAATATGACCAAACTCAAAGGTAAACAAAGCTGACTACATTCTTGTTGATAATCATGAGATCTCATGATTTACAAATGTTGACTCTAATCAAACAAAAAGTGACTAGCTCTCTTTTGCTTGCTTGTTTCTGGTTTTGATTTTGCATCCATGTCTTCTCTTTTGAAAGTCCTACGCTTCTCCCACTTCTTGTCCAATCTATTAAGCTGTCCATCTAACATCTATCATCTAATTGAGACTTTATTCTCATTTAAAACTCTATCAGAATTAGTCTGCATAGAATTTTAAAAATAAGCAAAATAAATTATTTTAAGCCCCTAGAAGCAAATTTGGAACTATCTTTGATTTTTTCTATTAATTTTTGCGTATTCAAGCAAGAAGAAAAACTTAACTTTTTTGTACTCTTTAACTCAATATACTAACATTAAGTGTATCATAGACACAGAAAACAAATGCAATAAAAAGTACTTAAAATAAATATTCAATAATATTCTTTAAAATTTGTAAATAACAAAACTCATAATGTCTTGCTTTATTTTATAAATATAATATAAAGTTACTCATATTCATTCACCAAATTAGTTACCGAGGAACATTTTTTAGAACGTGTCCATTAATCATTAGGAGCACAAACTCCAGATGGAGGCAATTAGCTTAAAACCTTGGTTCTAACTCTGACTGGCTCTTTGGTCAAGGGGAAGTTTCTCTGTGTTCTCTCCATATCTTGGTTCTTTATTGAGTTCCTGGGAGAATTAAGTGAGTGAATATACATTAAGTCATCACAACAGTATAAATACACAATAAAAAAGCATCATGAACTATAGGCGACAAATTATGTAAAACAGCAGCTGGAACAGGTATTAGATTGTGTAGTGATAAACTGATGATGAACAGATAAGACAAATTTAAAAATCATGTTTTCTGAATGAGAATGGCATATCAATACAATGTGGCATACTACATTAATCTGCCTTACTATCAAAATGACTATTGCTGTGCTCTTCACCATCAATAAAGCAAAACCACAAATCCCTCGAAGTAGTGAAAATTCAAAACATGTCCAGATAAAAATTGCTTTTATATTGATGCCACCTCTAGGGATATGTTTGGAATTGAAATTCTTGTTTTTGATCACCCTGACATTATTGTTCATTGGAATGAACATGAGTAATTGCTCATCAAAGACACATAAAATTTCTTAAAAGGTTGAAATTTAAAACCCATCCCTGGAGCTTGTCTTAATATTGAAGCAATTTCATAGCCAGGGTTTGAATTTAAGCCCTCATGGATTTTAAATGAGAATTATTTTTACACTGCTTACCCAGTAAAATCGGAAGACTATCAGTATAGAAATACTGATATTGAGACGGTGCAAAATTCAGATTTTCCAAATGAAATAATATATTATATATGTAGTACTATATTTTTCTGATAAATTCCATTTTCATTTTAATGCTCAAGTTTATAATAACAATGATAGAATACAAGATATTGCTTTAGAAAATCAGATTTTTAA
This sequence comes from Symphalangus syndactylus, assembly GCF_028878055.3. Lineage (NCBI taxonomy): Eukaryota > Metazoa > Chordata > Mammalia > Primates > Hylobatidae > Symphalangus > Symphalangus syndactylus. The sequence goes on along the minus strand of NC_072426.2, from coordinate 105,662,648 downwards.
AACTATAATGACAAAAATGTAACATTTTTTCTGCAGACATGAAAATAATGCTAGAGCAATACTTATTTGTCTATTCCTTTCATGGATTTTTAAATGATAATGTATATTTTTTACATGATAGCATAATATATTTATATGCAATGTATAATCATGTCATTCAACTATTATTGTATTTTCTAAGAGCATAGTTCGTAACACTAAATTAATAAGACTGAATGAAAATATCAAGAATATAGATTAGACCTAGCTATGAATATGTTTCTTTGTTTTGTTTTATTTATATAGGTACAAGTTTTAGAGTAGATAACTTGTGTTTAATGTGCATCTCTAAGAAAGAGCTTGAGGCATTGCTGCCCCAGGCCACTGAAATGAATCAAGAGGGAATAATCATTAATTTGACAAATATTTTTTAAACACATGTTAGACAAACCTATTGTTGTGGTTAATAAAAATCATTCTAATACTCAAATTAGAGGAGAAGGAAAATAAGGAAAATAATGTCACTTCTCAATACATTGTGTAATGAGCATAAATAGAATAAAAGGGAATGCAAGGGAGATTCAGGAAAGCACTTTGCGGGAAGAGATAAGAGCCACACACTGGTCAGAAAAGAAACAAGGAAAATCAAGCTAATGGGGTGTATTTGGGCTGGAACATAGCCAGGGAGGGAGATAATGGTTTGTGAAGAGCTCAGGAAGACTGCTGTGGACCAGTATATATAGCCTCAGAAAGGCATGTTACATTTGAGCTCAAATTACACAAGGAAGTCACGAGGAGAAGCTTTTAAGGAAGTCCATTACTTGATTTAATTTACATTTTAAGAAAACTTCTGTGACAACCTGTGAGAGTGTCTGAGGGGTTTGTGTGTGGAGGGGATTATCAGTGAAGAGGTAAGGAGGGAGGCCAGTTAAGAGGCTCTTGCAGTGTTCAGGTGAAAGAACAAGTAAAATAATGAGAAACGCCATTTGTTTTTGTTGATTAAAAACTCAACTGGCAGCCTATTTGAGAAGATATAAACTTGATATTGGCATATATAAAAATTGAGCCACCAACCCCAATAACCTACCAAAAAAAAAAAAAAAAGGACACTTTTTAGCTATAATGAGAGAAACACCTGTCTGTTATGGTTGAGATCTGTGTCTCCGCCAAATCTCATGTCAAATTGTAATCTCCCGTGTTGGAGGTGGAACTCGGTAGGAGGTGACGATCAGGGGAGTAGTTTCTCATGAATGGCTTTTCATCAACCACATGGTACTATTCTCATGATAGTGAGTTCTTGTGAGATCTGGTCATTTAAAAGTGTGTAACAGGCCGGGCGCGGTGGCTCACGCTTGTAATCCCAGCACTTTGGGAGGCCGAGGCGGGCGGATCACGAGGTCAGGAGATCGAGACCACGGTGAAACCCCGTCTCTACTAAAAATACAAAAAATTAGCCGGGCGTGGTGGCGGGCGCCTGTAGTCCCAGCTACTCGGAGAGGCTGAGGCAGGAGAATGGCATGAACCCGGGAGGCAGAGTTTGCAGTGAGCCGAGATTGTGCCACTGCACTCCAGCCTGGGTGACAGAGCAAGACTCCGTCTCAAAAAAAAAAAAAAAAAAAAAAAAAAAAAAGTGTGTAACAGCTTTCACCTTTCTCTTCTTTCTTCTCCCACCATGAGAGATGCCCAGCTCCTCCTTTGCCTTCTGCCATGATTGCCTTCTGCCTTCTGGAGGCCTCCTCTGAACCTGAGCAGATGCTAGTGAGAAGTGACAACGTGCTAGCAGGCCTCGCTTGCTCTCGGCGTCCTCTCTGGCCCTGCTTGAGGAGACTTTCAGCCCGCCGCTGCACTGTGGGAGCCCCATTCTGGGCTCGCTGGCATGGAGCCGGGTGTGGAATGTGAGTTCCGGGTGGGCGCGGGCACTAGAAGTGGCGGCCAATGCTGCCGGCCCCAGGCAGTGAGGGGCTTAGCACGGGGCCGGCAGCTGTGGAGGGGGCGCTGGGTCCCCCAGCACTGCCGATCCGCCCATGCCACACTCAAATTCTCGCCAGGCCTCAGCTGCCTCCATGCGGGGCAGGGCTCAGGACCTGCAGCCTGCCATGCCCAAGCCGCCCCACCCACCCCTGCGGTGGGCTCCCACTTGGCCTGAGCCTCCCCGACAAGTGCTGCCCCCTGTTCCACAGTGCCTGGTCCCATTGACCTCTCAAGGGCTGAGGAGTGCAGGCGCGGGGTGGCGCGGGACTGGCGGGCAGCTCCGCTGGGGCAGCGCCAGTAGCGGCCACGGCATGGGATCCACTAGGCGAAACCAACTGGGCTCCTGAGTCTGCTGGGGACTTGGAGAACTTCTATGTCTAGCTGGAGGATTGTATATGCACCAATCAGCACTCTGTGTCTAGCTTCTGTTTGTGGATGCACCAATCAGCACTCTGTTTCTAACTAAACTGATGGGGACTTGGAGAACTTTTACCTCTAGCTAGAGGATTGTAAATACACCAATCAGCACTCTGTGTCTAGATCAAGGTTTGTAAATGCACCAATCAATGTTCTGTGTCTAATCTAGTGGGGACTTGGAGAACTTTTATGTCTAGCTAGAGGATTGTAAATACACCAATCAGCACTCTGTGTCTAGCTCAGGGATTGTAAATGCACCAAACCTGTCAAAATGAACCAATCAGCTCTCTGTAAAATGGGCCAATCAGCAGGATGTGGGTGGGGTCAGATAAGAGAATAAAAGCAGACTGCCCGAGCCAGCAATGGTGACGCGATCTGGTCCCCTTCCACATTGTGGAAGATTTGTTCTTTCGCTCTTTGCAATAAATCTTGCTGTTGCTCACTCTTTGGGTCTGCACTGCCTTTATGAGCTGTAACACTCACCGTGAAGGTCTGCAGCTTCACTCCTGAAGCCAGCAAGACCATGAACCCACCAGAAGGAAGAAACTCCGAACACATCTGAACATCAAAAGGAACAAACTCCGGACACGCCATCTTCGAGAACTGTAACACTCATCACGAGGGTCCATGGCTTAATTCTTGAAGTCAGTGAGACCAAGAACCCACCAATTCCGGACATGCTAGCATCATGCTCCTGTACAGCCTGCAGAACTCTTTTATTAATTACCCGGTCTTAGGTATTTATTTATAGCAATACAAGAACAGAATAATACACTGTCCTTCAGACTTGTTTCCAATTCTTATTTTTCTTCCTCTGAAAAACGAATAAAATTGAATAGCTGGGCTTCTTAGAAGGAGCTATTACAACATTGCAGAAGAGGTTTTTTTTTGTTTTTTTTTTGTTGTTGTTGTTTTTTATGGAGTCTTGCTCTGTTGCCCAGGCTGGAGTGCAGTGACACGATCTCGGCTAACTGCAAGGTCTGTCTCCCGGGTTCACACCATTCTCCTGCCTCAGCCTCCTGAGTAGCTGGGACTACAGGCACCTGCCACCAAGCCCGGCTTATTTTTAGTAGAGACAGGGTTTCACCCTGTTAGCCAGGATGGTCTCGATTTCCTGACCTCGTGATCCACTGGCCTCGGCCTCCCAAACTGCTGGAATTACAGGCGTGAGCCACCGCGCCTGACTGAGTTTTTAGAAAGAGTAGATATTCAACAATGACTCTCAAATGTAATTTATCAGAATTCTTCCACAAAAGAAAACTTTATAAGTTCCACACATTAACATTTGTAGAGTCATTTCATATTCTAAAAATATTCAATTCTGACTCTAAAAAGTGGTTATGACTTACTTGTAACTTCTAGTATAGACGCAAGAATGTACAGGCTAGTATACATTAGCTTCCAGTAGTGACTCTGTAATTGACAATTGTGTGACACTGGACAAGTCACTTGGGCAGTTTAGCTCCTCTCAGACTATTTCCTTACTTATAGAGATAAAAAGAGTATCCTTTTCAGAGAGTTGTTGTGAGGTTTACATTAGATAATAATAACTTTAAAAAAAAACAGAGTGTAACATATATCAATGACTTAATATTAGTAATACTATTATTTACATATTTTTATATCATTTATACTCCTCTATGTATATACAAATTCAAAATTACTTTTTCTGACAGAAAGAACATTTACATAAATTAGTTTAAGAAACAAAGCAACTTTTTATACAAATCTTTTTACAAGGGTGAACAATAGAGATGTTTCAATGATTATGCTGGTATTTTATAATGTATTACTTTTCTATTGCTCCTACTATAAATTTCCACAAAATTGGTGCCTTCAAATAACATACATTTTTTTAACCTTACAGTTTTGTAGGTTAGAAGCACAACATGAGCCTCACTGGACTAATATCAAGATGTCAGAAGGGCTATACCCATTCTGGAGGCTCCAAGGGAGAATTCCTTTCCTTATTTTTTTTGTTTGTTTGTTTGTTTTCAGCTTCTAGAGGCTGTCTAGAATTTTTTGGCTTATGATAGCCTTCTTCCCTCTTCAAAGGCAGCAATGATACATTTTTCTGTGTCTTTCTTCCATAGACACATCTGCTTCTGACTTCTTCTGCCTCCCTCTTGAATATATAGACATTTGTGATGAAAATGGGCCCACACAGGTAACCCAAAATAATCATATTTTAAGGTCTACTGATAGCAATTTTAATTCCTTCAGCAACCACATCTTTTTTTGCCATCTTAACCTAATTTATTCTAAGGTTCTAAGAATTAGGAGATAAACATCTTTGGAGAGCCATTAGAAAGAGAGAGGGAGAGTGTTTTTATGATTCTGATAATAGTAATTCCATTATATGATAGTTATGTCATTTAAAAAATCAATTCTACTTTTCATTTTGCATTCCAAAAGATAGTGAGAAATGTCTTTTTGAAACACAGTATTTATTACGAGTGTTTGTAAAATGATACATTTGACACATATAAAAGCTAAAGGTTAGTATCAACTAAAGTTGCAGACCTTAAATTAAACTGTCTCTCTGATATATGTTTATTACGGTACAATTAATGTATTTATTTATTTTATAATTTACTCCAACTATACATGATCTATTAATATTCCCTTTCACTGAAAAAATTATAATATGTAATTAAACATGTAATTATTTTTTGAGCAAAATAACTAAAAGAAAAAGAAAAAAGGACAGATTTGTTTCCTAGGAAAAATGGGCAAAACCTGTTTTGATCACAGATGAGATTTCTGCTTGGAATTTTCTCGTCAGAATTTTACTTTATTATTTTACCATCTTAGTATATTTAAAATATAAATGTTTACCCCAGTTTATACATATTAAATTATGTTCAATATCTATTAACATTTTGGGCTCTTTAAAATAGTGTATATTCTAGTTACTAGTCAATGGTTTGATGAGTTTGAGATAGGTAGAACAAAAAAATTCACTTTCCTGGACTGTTAATTTTACACAAAATTTTGGCTAAGTATCCCTTTTTATGTTTAAATTGAAGAGTCATTTCATAAAATACAATGCAATATTTATATGTTTTCATGACAAATTTTGTCTACTGAGAAATACATTCTTGTAATGTAGCAAATCTATGTTGTAACTTGAAGAACTATGCCTGGGCATGTTTAATTCTTCCCTGCCAGGAAAGTGCCTGTATTAATTCATTTTCACACTACTATAAAGAACTACCTGAGACTGGATACTTAATGAAGAAAACAGGTTTAATTCATTCACAGTTGCACAGGCTGTACAGGAAGCATGGTTGGGGAACCCTCAGAAAACTTATAATCATGGCAGAAGGGCAAAGAGGAAACAAGCACACATTACCCTGGTGGACCAGGACAGAGAGAGTGAAGGGGGAAATGCTACACACATTTAAACAACCAGATCGTGGGAGAACTCCATCACAAGAGCAGCAAGGGAGAAATCTACACCCATGATCCAATTACTTCCCACCAGGTTTCTCCTCTACACTGGGGATTACAATTCAACATGAGATTTGGGTGGGAACACAGAGCCAAATCACACTGTTTTACCCCTGGCCTTTCCCAAATCTCATATCCTTCTCAATTTTCAAAATCAATCATGCCTTCCCCAAAATCCCCTAGAGTATTAACACATTTCAGTATTAATTCACAGTCCAAAGTCTCATCTGAGAAAACTCAAGCATCTTCTGTCTGTGAGTCTGTAAAATAAAAAAGCAAATTAGTTACTTAAAAGATGCAATGGGCATTGGGCAAATGCTCCCATTCCAAATGCAGAAATAATACAACACAAAGGGGCTACAAGCCCCATGCAAGTCTGAAACCCAGCAGGGAAGTCATTAAATCCTAAAGATTCAAAGTAATCTCCTTTGACTCCGTGTTTCACATCCAGGACACACTGATACCAGAGGTGGGCTCCCAAGGCCTTGCACAGATCAGCCTCTGTGGCTCTGCAGGGGACAGCCCCTGAGGCTGCTTTCATGGGTTGGCATTGAGTGCCTGCAAGATAGCTGTCAGTGTATCTACCATTCTCAGGTCTGGAGGGTGGTGGACCTCTTCTTGCCCGACCACTAGGCAGTGCCCCAGTGGGGACTCTATGTGGGGGCTGCAACCCCACATTTCCCCTTTGTACTTTGCTAGCCCTCTATGAGGGCTCTGCCCCTGCAGTTGACTTCTGCCTGGACATTCAGGTATTTCCACACATCTTCTAAAATCTAGGCAGAGGCTCCCAAACCTCAACACTTGTCTTCTGTGCACTTGCAGGCCCAACACCACATGGAATTTGCCAAGGCTTAGGGCTTGCACCCTTTGAAGCAACAGCCCCAGCTGCACCTTGGCTCCTTTTTGCCATGGCTAGAGCTGGAGCACTGAGATGCAGGGCAAAATGTCCCAAGGCTGCACCAGTGGGGCCCTGGGCCTGGCCCATGAAACTATTTTTCCCCACTAGGCCTCTGGGCCTGTGATGGGAGGGACTGCTACAAAGGTCTCTGAAATATATTGGAGGGCTTTACCCCATTGTCTTGTCTATTAACATTCAGTTCCTCCTTACTTATGCAAATGTGTGCAGCTGGCTTGAATTTCTCCCCAGTAAATGGGTTTTTATTTTTTACCACATGGTCAGGTTGTAAATTTTCCAAACTTTTGTGCTCTGATTCCCTTTTAAATATAAGTTCCAGTTTCAGATAATGTTTTTGTCATGCATATAAGTATGTGCTCTTAGAAGAAGCCAGGTCACTTCTTGAATGTTTTGCTGCTTAGAAATTTCTTTCACCAGACACCATAAATCATCTCTTTCAAGTTCAAAGTTCCACAGATCTCAAGGGCAGGAGCATGATGCCACCAGTCTCTTTGATAAAACATTACTCAAGTTTCCAATAAGTTCCTCTTCTCCATCTAAGACCACCTCAGCCTGAATTTCACTGTCCATATCACTATCAGCATTTTGGTTAAAACAATGAAGTCTCTAGGAAGTTTCAAACTTTTCATTGTCTTTCTGTCTTCTTCTGAGCCCTCCAAACTATTCCAACTGCTGTCTGTTAGCCAGTTCCAAAGCTGCTTCCATATCTTAAGATAGCTTCATAGTAATGCCCCTCTTCTCTGGTACCAATTTTCTCTGTTAATCTATTCTCACATTGCTATAAATAACTACTTATGACTAAGTAATTTATTAAGAAAAGAGGTTTAACTGACTCACAGTTCCACAGGCTATAGAGGAAGCATGGTTGGGGAGGCCTCAGGAAACTTACAATCATGGAGGAAGGGCAAAGGGGAAGCAAGCACATCTTACCAAGGCAGACCAGGAGAGAGAGAATGAAGGGGAAAGTGCTACACAATTTTAAACAATCAGATCTTATGCAAACTCTATCAGCAAAACAGCAAGGAAGAAAATCTGCCCCCTTGATCCAGTCACCTCCCACCAGGTCTCTTCCCCAGCACTGGGAATTATAATTCAACAATGATACTTTGGTGGGGACACAGAGCCAAACCATATCATTTTACCTCTGACAAAAAAAATGCTTAAACAATCAAAACATCCAAAAAAGCAAAAAAAAAAAAAAAAAAAACCAGATAAAATATGCAATACCAATATACATTGCTTACAGGCATTAGAAACAGCAAAATCATAAAAGTAAAAAGCAAAAAGTGAAAAGGTTTAAGATGCTGAATAAGGAAGAACATTAGAGTGGTGAGCTAATTATCTGCAACCTGATGGTCCTTGCTTGCTTTGATTTTTCAATTTTGGGTGTTCACAAGAGGCCAAGATTTTGGACTTTATCAAGGCAGTGACTCACTCCTGTAGCAGCACAGAAAAAAGAAATTTTTGAAGTCCTGAAGAGTTAAAGTACTTTATATTCAAAACATTCTGAATTCTGAATTCTGTGCAGCATAGATGTCTAAAAGCTAAGCTGAGCAGAATTTTGGCAGTCTTGCAGCACTTAAGAGATAAGGATTAGAATTCAGTACATCTCCAGAAGACTGGCCCATGTTAATACACTGGGATTTCAGCTGGAAGACTGAGATTAATCCAGACTACCCTCATTTCTGTGACAAATTAGCTTAAGGAAATGAGCTCACGAATATTTCTCTTTAGTAAAGAAAATAAAGAACCATCTTTGGAGAAGGATCATTTCACCTGAAATCTATAGACTTATAGAAACAAAACAAAACAAAACAAAAATAGTCTGACACAAAATAAAAATAAAAATTGTTCAACATGCTTAGGTGTGGTGGCTCATGCCTGTAATCCTAGCACTTTGGATGACTGAAGTGGGAGAACTGCTTGAGGTCAGGGAGTTCAAGACTAGTCTGAGTAACATATCGAGACCCACGCCCCTCACCCCCAGCACCCTCCATCCATGACTCTACAAGAAGTACAAAAATTAGCTGGATATGGTGGATTGCGCCAGTAGTCCCAGCTACTAAGGATACCAGGTTGGGAGGATCACATGAGCCCCTAGAAGTTGAGGCTACAGTATGCTATGATTGTGCCAATGCACTGCAGCCTGGGTGACAGACTGAGACTCTGTCTCTAAGACAAAAAACAAACAAACAACAAACAAATGGAAAACAAAAGAATCACTCAACATGCCAACAAACAGGGTCATATAATGATAAACTAACAGGACTAAAAAAAAAAAAAGCCTGAAAATAGATCTGCACATGATCAAATTAGGTAAGTCAGCACCAAATACTTTAAAATGCGATTAATATATTATAAAAATTAAGATACCACTTACAAAACCAGATAAAAGTAGGAAGAAAATCATTGAGTATAGGAATGTGTTGAAAGTAGCAAATAAAATTTCCAGATGTAAAAAGATACATATTTGAAGATCAAAATTCAGTAAATGGAAGATTAGAGAATAAATATTAAATTATTGAAATTGAAGGTAGATAATAGAAAATATACAATGGAAGGACAGATAATAAAGAAGCCAGTTTAGAAAGTAAACATATGTGGCAAATGGTAAAAGTCAAATCTAGGAAAAGAGTTCTGAATGTATTAGAAAAAATGGTGATGTTTTGAGAGGAAGATATTGGAAAGCATCTTACTTTGGGGAAGGCAAAGATTTATTTATCACGATAATAAAAAATTAAATAATTTCAATATATAACTTTAGAACATATTTGACATTACTGAAATTCTAAATTATGTGAAATGACATAAAATATAACCTCTTTTGGAAAATTCAAGGAGATCTTCATTTTGTGTGTCAAATATTACAATATTTAGTTTTGAATCTGTTGTAATTTCAAAACTTCTAGTACATTTTTGTAAGCACACATTCAAATACAGACTGATACACATCTATTGTATCTGCGACCCTAATTGGCCATAAGTAGTATTGTTTTCGATGGTATGATTTTTCCAGAATAGTGAACAATTATTATTAAATATTTTTAAAATAATTTACATGTTAGTTATAACCCTGGAATTTCCGGTAAACATTTAAACTGCTTAAAAATACATTTTGATCCAGATATAGAGTTAAATTTTTGGCTCTAGTAATTTATCCAAGGCAAAAGATAATTCTTTATTATGTGTGACTCACTCAAACCCAGAACATGCTTCTTCCCCCACACTTATGTCTTGAGAATTACTGTCTTAAAAATATTTTAGGGAAACTTTCAAGAGCATAGTATACTTTCATTTTCCAGTCATCACCTGTTGATCCGCTCTCCTCCTCAAACCCATGCTCCATCATTTAAAAATTATTTTAGATGTATCTTACAACTATAACCTCATTCTAGATGTAGTTAATAATCCCCACCCAAACTAAGATCTCCCACCTGGGCTACCAAAATAATTATCCATGATTTCTTGCTTCTACTTTTGCCCATTTTCCCATCTGACCTCCAAATCATTTATTCATAGAATAAAGAAAATCTTTTTTTTCCTTAATTATAGTGTCACTTATCTTCTTTCATTTTTTAAATGTCTTTTTCTTCCACTTTGATTAAAACTCTAATTTTTTTGTTGTTGTTTTTGGCCTGGAAGTTGCTGCAAGACCTGTGCTTTGGCTACCTCTCTAATTTGGTGTATTACCACTCTTCCACTCTTTATCCCCTGACACATTGGCCTTTAAATTCTACAGGCAAATACGATGCCCAGGAATCTTGAAATGCCTCATAGGTCCCAGCTTCCTGGAATATGCCAGAGGTACATGGGTTGATCCTGTGTTTGATTCAATTAGGTCAGATAACTCTTTTTCTGTCTAAACCAGCACTCAATCCACTTAGTGAATGTTTTCCTTCACCGAACCTATTAAAAATTGACATTATGTTACATATTAATTTATTCATTAACAATATTTTATTTTCTGTGGATGAAATTTCTAAAAAGCAGAAATTGTTGATTTAATTGGCTGTTTTCCTTTACCTAAGAAGCTCCTAAGAATTCATATCTGCTGACACAATAAATGTTAAATTCATTAATACATAGTGAAATAGTTTTCTTTCTCTGAACTTTTGGAAAAATAGGTAAAGGAAATTAATATTAAAGGTTATAGGATATTTTCTTTAAAACAATTTTCAATCTTCCTATTAAAAGTCATCTCTCTTTTCCCTCTTCCTACACAATATATCAGTTTATGAGATCATAAAGAAATATATATTTTTATCTAAAGGAGGATTTGTTTCATCCTGAAATCTTTGGTTGAATAGTTATTATTTTAATACTTACTAAAGCAAACTTTTTATGCTTCTTCCATTGGAATATTTTCAAATGCCGCACTTGCATTCTTTAAATAAGCAAAGGGAATTACCCAGCCACAAAAGACTTATTCTAACTGAGGTGCCGATGGGAAATTTAATATTTTTAATAAAATATTGAGGTATGTTATTGTACATTTTGTGTTGTGTGATTTGTAATACAAATATGCTTGTCTCAGTTTTAAGAAAAGAGAACACTCTGGAAAAACTCCTTAGGGTTATATACAGGTAATGCAAAGTCAATGAAATTTTGAGTTATCCCAATGGTCCTGGCAGAGAGAATTAAGTTTTCTATAAAATGAGAGTATGTCCAATGCGGAGGAATTGAATCTATGAATTCAAATTTTGTGGCATCAGAAGCCTGTGGTATTTTAATGATGACTTCACTTCATTTAGTGGAATTGTAACAGATTTGTAATTATTTAATCTTCTGAACATTAAGCTGTCTTACCTGTAAACAATAAAATCTTAATTTTACACAGATACCATTATCTTTTAACAAAAGATAATAAAACAAAATATTTTAAAAATAACAAAAAATTGTATGATGATACAGTTTGTCCATATGTAATCTTTAGGTAGAAAGGATCATAATCAATATTCATTTTCCATTGGTAATATTTATTTATTATTATTACTGAAGACCTACATAGATATATTTGCATATATGCTTACACTGAACAAATGGCTTTGGCACAAAAAAACTCTTAGTAATTGTAATATTTATTGTAGCATACAGGAGTATTTTATTTTCTGATTTCTACTTTAGCTTCCTGGAAGATATCAACTTTTTTTATGGAAATTAAATAACTGTTTACTTAAAACAACACAAGGAACAATGGGGCAGTGGTAATTTCAGACTTTCGTATTTTGTTTTATTGCTGGTTTTCTGCTTAGAATTAGCAAGTCTATGCTCTATGCCCAAAATTATAATTTTTAAAAATATTACTATCAGTAAATAGATCAAAATTCATGAAAAATATAACATTTATTGTCTTTTTAAAGTATATTTTTAATCTTTACAATTAGACTATTAGTATCTCAGACAGCAATACATACAGTAATTTCTCAGCATGCTCAATTTTGTTGTTGAGGTATGTGTGTGTGTGTGTTTGTGTTTATCATTGCATACTTTCAGTTATTGTTTTCTTTTTATATTAATGTCCAAAAATGTTAGAATTATGTCACAACATTCACACTTTAATGCATAGTAAAGAAGATTATTTAAAAGATGCTCTGTCAAATAAAATTTGATAGTAAAACATGAAAGTAAAACAGTTTTACTTTGCAGACATTAATTATTAAAACATATCAATAACATATTAATCATATTATTAATATATGATTACTTTTGAAACTGTGCTCAGAGAACAAAAGTGTGAATTTATCTTTAAAATTGGATTATGTAAAATAAAAATTTTATGTTGCTCTACTTTACATAAATTAGTTATAAAATGTTAGTGAACAAAACAGTAATTTTTATTAAGTTTTATATGTATTAAGTACATTTAGCTTTATAAAAGCTGACACATCACAAAGATAAAGATCTAAGGTATAACTACAAATATTGTAATCAGTTTTGGGAAAGCAAAAATTTAGTCAGTTTTTCACACGAAAAATGTTTCACTAATTTCGAAAATTCATTATTTTAGTTTAGTTACATTTGGAAATATTTAAAACCTAATTAATTATATATTGATTTGTATGCATTTGAATTATTACAGTGAGCAATCTGTAATGGAGAAAAGTTATTTAAGACTGGTTGCTGTTCTTCATAAAATTACAGTTTGGTAAGCCAGTACACATACTTGAAACTATTGATATATTAAAAATCGTATTTTAGAACTTTTTAAATTAGAAAACAGACATTTAAACATGTTATCTCAACCTGACATTTTTAGAGACTTAAAAAATACTTCTTCAAAGATAGAAATTTCTGAAGAGCAATAGTTGATAACTACATAATATTGCTGCTGTAACAATATTCAGCTTCGATGCACATAGTCAATGAAGAAGGTTTTCATCAGCATCTTAAGAGCTCAGCACACATTTTCTTACACAGAAAAGAAATCTGCAAATCACATCACAAAATTGTCTGCACTACTCAGATGATAAAGCTTTAAATTTTTTCCTAATTCAGGTTTATAGCTCCATTTCATTTATAAGAGGTAGGGAGAAGTATATATTTTATAAGCTAATGTGTACATTGAACTAGTAAAACAGCTAGCCTTCCCACTCAGACTCAAGCAGAAGGAACAGGAAATGTTTGGGTAAAGAATAGAAAAACTACACAGGCTGGAATATAAACACAAGAGTGCAGGGAGGAGGAGCTCAGTCTAAGGAAGATTCTTACTGTTTCATATATACCCTATTTATCCTTGTCAGTATTAATTTAGTATTAAAGTTTGGCATCTCTCTTTTAAGAAACTATTCCTGAATATTTTGAGTATTTATGCAATTTCAATATATATTTTAAAAGCAAAAAAAGTGAATACAACATAAATATATGTACAAACATACGTATTTGTACTACACAATATATGACACAATTAAAATCACATTATTTTCAGATGATGTATTGGTTAGGGTTGTCCAGAGAAACAAAACCAATAGGATAAATATGGGCATATATTCTTATGTGATTTAGCGGAAGGCCCAAGAATCAGGAACTCCAATATCCAAGGGCAGGGGAAGATGCATGTTCTAGCTTAAGAAGAGAGAAAGAAAAGGCTCATCCTCTGCTTATTTGTTCTATGAAAGCCCTCAACAAATTGGATGATGCCTGTCCACATTAGTGAAGGCAGATCTTCTTTACTCAGTATACTGATTGAAATGTTAATCTCTTCTGGAAACACCCTAACAGACACACACAGAAATAATGTTTACCAGCTATCTGGGTATTGCTTAGTCTGGTCAAGTTGACACATAAGATTAACTAGCACAGATAATTTTTCTACTTTCAAATTATTAAATTGTTTCATATCTGCATAAATAAATGTTTTATATTTAATCCCCAAATGTGTAGCAAATTTCACAAGTTATTTAGTTGATGCAATTTTTGTAACAATTTTGTAACAATTTTCCAACAATATGTGGAAATTGTTTATATACTACTACTGTCAAACAAAATACTAAGCTGATACTGTAGGAAAGAGGAATATTCTTAGTGCTTGAATAAGAATTATTTAATTCTTAACAAAATTTAACTATTCCAGCTCAAAAATAAATTTTTCCTCAATTTAAAAAACTGAAAAGCAATATTTTTGAAATATAACAAACAAAATACTTAAAAAAAGCATAACTGAAAAGCTTGAAGATCCTTAGTTACAGTGGTCCAAATGTGGCACTATAAAGCTTGAATGGGTCTTTCATCTTTAAGAAGTTGCTTACAGCTGGGCGTGGTGGCTCACGCCTGTAATCCCAGCACTTTGGGAGGCTGAGGCGGGTGGATCACCTGAGATCAATAGTTTGAGACCAGCCTGGCAAACATGGTGAAGCCTCGACTCTAATAAAAATACAAAAATTAGCCAGGTGTGGTGGTGAACACCTGTAATCCCAGGTACTCAGGAGGCTGGGGCAGGAGAATTGCTTGAACATGATAGACAGAATTTGCAGTGAGCTGAGATCATGCCACTGCATTCCAGCCTGGGCAACAGAGTGAGATTCCATCTCAAAAAAAAAAAAAAAAAGAAGTTTTCACTTAAAAAGCTAGAATACAATTTACAAATAATAAAGAGATTTGAGCTCAACAAAAAGATGATGTTAATATGAACTATGCAGTTGACTCTGAAACATATTGTAATCCCAGCACTTTGGGAGGCTGAGGTGGGTGGATCACCTGAGATCAAGAGTTTGAGACCAGCTTAACTTTTAAAAAATTTTAAAAATTTTTAAAAATTAAGTACAGTATAAATCTGTACTTAAAGTGTATATGTGGATCACAGTGAACAGTACATTCCTATTCATTTAAATAAGACAACTGAAAATTATTATTTTTGCTTTCTACTGGATCTTAGTTTCATGGATGTATGTCTTTGTGTTTGTATATCTTGGTGTTTGTACGTAAGCATGTGTGTATAAATGTGAATTATATTATGTATTTCTATATATTAGCTATATATGAACTGTATATATTAGCACTGCAACATGAAATATACACAGCACTGTATGTTAAAGTGTCTTATGGAGAAGAAATTCTAACTACAATGAAATTATTCCCAGACCACATGCTTTTTATTGACCTCTGTGTGTGTGTATATGCGCATTCAATTTTCCTCACAATATTTTCTGATGTATTTTGTCTTTTCTAACCTTGTGATCTTCTTTTTGTTTTTTTATTTCCCAACAGTTTCCTCCAATCTTCTGGATAATTCTCTAAGCTAATCAAAGTTCATAAGATATTTTCTAAATTAAAATCAGCCAGTCATTTTTGTTGCTTGCTGCTAAGACACTAAGTAGTGTAAATAATAAATAAGTATGTCTTTGTGGTAGGAGAAAACATTCAACGCATATTCTAATAACTGTGGAGAAAATATCTGGGCTATAAAAGCCAAACTACTCTAGAACAAAAATGACTTGTTCTTTAAATGCAAGTATTATGTAGACATGGGGGAAGCTAAGAAGCCAGACAGAAAGAGAAAGAGAGGTACAATAATTGATCATACGGCATAATCAAAGGGGCACAATACATTGATTTCCTTGGGGGGAAAGAATGTAAGGATCGATATATTAGCTTCTGTACAGATTGGGAAACATGTGGGCACGAAAAAGCCAATTCAAGTGCAGTTCTTCAGTCTGAAGTTGGGTAAGAAAGTGCTCCCGGCTAGTCACAAATTATGGGCAGATGTGAAGCATCTGTTAATTACACCTGAGTAAGCTAATTAGTTAATTAAATTCTTGGGAGGAGCAGAAAAATAAGCCTGAAGCACAAGCTTTGCCCCAGCAGAGTTGTCTGCTGTACTTCCAAAATGCATTTGAATTTTAAGCTCTCTGATTAGTGGGAAACAAAGCAAAGAAGGATTTTATTTGAAACCATAAGAAATTAATTAAATAAGAGAAAAAGGATACTGTATTAGAAACAAGAGGGAAAATGCACGCTTATGAAGTTTCCATTTAATTGGTTTTGTTTATTTGAAATTAAATAAATGTATACCTATTCAAGACAATGTTACTAAATTAGACATTTTATTATGGAAGAATAAAATTTATCATCCTCAATTACACTTACCTAGGGAAAAAAAGCCCTTAATTTTCTGACAACACTTAATAAGGCACAGGGTCAGCGGTTAATTAGGCCACTAAGGTCAGCAAATCTATTCGTTACTGTGATTAGGCTTTGTTTCCTGGCTCTGTAGAAGGCATATTTATGTGGACCACACTTTCCACTCATAATTCACATAATTGGGCAAATTCAGAATGCTAAAATTTCCTCAGTTTTAAGGTCAACATTTATTTTATACTAAAGTTTTTGATTGAATGTCTTGTTAATGCAGTTTTCTTCTTATACATTAAATTTAAAAATATTTTTGCATAGACCATGTAGAAAGCATTTAGCTATATGCAGAATACACTATCTAAAGAAGTTTGAGCTACAATTTAAATTATATAAGTTTTGCAATATAGAACATTTGTAATTTGTTTTTTAAGTTTTAATTTTCAATTTGTGTGGGTACATAGTAGGTATATATATTTATGTGATACATGAGCTGTTTTTGATACAGGCATACAATGGATAGTAATCATCTTAGGGTAAATGAGATATCCATCACCTCAAGTATTTTTTTTCTTGTTTAAAAAACATAATTTAACATTTAGCATTGTTGTAAACTACCTGCTTTCAACAAGTGAAGTTTTAAAAAGCCATACATTAATATTTCAGTGTTTTGGTCACAATAGAAGTGTTGGAACTAAAGTAAATCACTTGTATTGAAGCTAAAATTAATAAATTCTATTCTATATTAGATCATATTAATTCACCACAATTCATGAAAGAGCACTAGATTACACTTGCGAAGTTTTATAAAATATTAAAGACACCTACATGATATAGGGAAAAAATGTACAATTACATTAAAATAAAAATTTGAATTATTTTCTTTGTTTACTATTATATTTGATTTTTTTTAACTTAATGCCTCTTGAAGGGAAAATATTCAGTTTTTTTCTTATAATAAACTGTCCCTTTATTCTAATTCTAATAATGTAATTCTTAAGAATCTTGAAATAAAGTAAGAAAGAATACTGTTAAAGGAGGATAACTGCTTGATCATTAAAATAATATATTCTTGTAAAGTGTATTGTAAATGACCCAGTGTGCCCTTTAAGTGCTTCCACATAAGGCAGTAAAAAGCAGTGCATTACATTTGCAAAGTCAATAAAGCTGGCATAAAAAGAGATACTTTGCTTTTAGTAACATCACATAGCCATTACATAGAAACACAACATTAAATAGCTTTAATTCTCTATAGTTAATAATTTTCCACAAAATACATGTATTTCAAGACCAGAAATTATTTCATATGTCTCCTTAGCAGGTATAAATCAATTAAAAAATAATGTGAATATTTTTCAAACTTCACATATGTTATAGCGAGAAATACTTAAAAAATTAATGGAAAAAATAATTTCCAAAAGGATATGTTTAAATAATGCAAAACATCAGAAAAATGCTATATTTGTTTGTGATTATTTTAGCTTATCTAAATGTCTACATAAAACATAAACTTTAAGATATAAATACTACAAATTATGCTAAAGATAGGGCAATCACGAATGCAACATAATTTACAAACTAGTATAATTTGCTTGGAAATAAAAATAATTTTCTTCTGGAAAAAGATAGATTCTTCTTTTATGAAATTGGCTAATGGAGCTTGATTGTCAATATTACAGTTAGTAGTTATATTTTTTAGAGTTTTGTCTAAGCAATGTAATTTATGCCATTAAAGTAGGACTAAGTTACAATAAGGGAGGAGGTTCTCATCTTTACCAAAGAGTTTGTGGTAAAAATGGAAATGAGAAATTATAATATACATTCATGTATTCAAAACCTTGCCTGGCTGGCTCATTGTTGCACATAAATCTACATAATACTCATTATCATTGATTGCCTAGGTGCCGTGAAATAGCTTATGCTCCTGTTGATTTTTAAAGATTGTAACCTTTTGCAAATACCCACCTATATGATCATATTGAATTATTTTTCCAAAAATAATCTTTATTTTACACATGAAATACGGATTCAGCAGTGTTTTTAAGTTAAAAGTGACCTTGGCAAGCCATTGCCTTTTCAGGGCTCAATTTTCCTATTTCCAATGTGTGATAACAATACTTGCCTCTGTTTACTTAGAAAAGAATGAAAATAACAAAGATAAAGCAGATTCTCCCAGGGCCTAAAATAGCTCCTGACAGTAAATGAAATACTTTATAGAAACTGAATTAAGTTTTCCTGTCCACTAAGTAAAGTTTGAGTAAGTTACTATATCAAAATCATAGAAACTCAAAGAACAGACTTAAAAATGTAACATAACTAAATTAAGCTTTACATTGATTTGGAAATACTATAAAGTTAATTCTGTAATATAAACATAATAAAGAAGAAGGCAAGAAGGCAGGAATTGGTAAGGAGAAGAGGTATTGTTAATAATATTACCTTTAGAGTGGCTCACAGTTTATAAATACCATCATATACTTTATTTATTATGATTCTCCTAATAATAACTTGAAGTAATGTCCTGCAATGGGTCATGGCAGATATGTTATGTGTCCCTCACATCCTCCTTCAAGAAATCTTTATTTTTCCATTGCCTACAGTGTGGTTAGTTGGCAGCTTTCTTCTCTTTGTTAGTATTTTCTCAACTTTTAAGCCAAGGTTATGCTATTCTCAAGGTGCCCCCCAGCCAATGAATGACAAGGTGGTGATAACTGAAAACACTGTCTTTTCAGGAAGGCTCCCAGCCAGTGACTAAGCAGAGCAATGGTGTAATGGTCTATTCCTTCCCGTTCTACTTGGCACACTTCATATGGGCAATTTTTGCTCCAAAGCTCCCCTGTGTATTAACAGTCCTATCTGTGTCAAAGTTATATGTTTAGCCCTGTCTGATTCTTCTCCCTCCCTTTCCTTTTCACAGGCATTAACTATCCAATATTATGTTGTATGTCTAAATCTGTTTTCAAAGAGAACCCAACTTAAAAAGGGGAATGGACAAACCCACATATTGTTGTATGGAGGATATATAGTTAATTTTGTGTATCAACTGGACTGGGTCACAGGGCACCCAGATATTTAGTTGCACATTATTTCTGGATGTATCTGTGAGGATGTTTCTGGAAAAGATTAGCATTTGAATCAATAGATTGAGTGATGATCAAACTACCCAATGTGGGTGGGCATCTTTCAATCCATTGAGGGCCTAAATAGAACAAAAAGGCAGAGGGAGGAAGAGTAATCTTTCTCAGCCTCACTGCTTCAGCTGTGACATCAGTCTTCTCCTGATTTCAGACTGGACTTAAACAGCTGGCACTCAGGCCTTCAAGTTGGATTAGAGCTTATACCATTGGTTCTCCTGTTTCTCAGGCCTTTAGATTCCAACTAAAGCTGCACCATCAGCTTTCCTGGGTCTCCAGCTTTCAGATAGAAGACAGTGGGATTTCTCAGCATCTATAATTGCATGAGCCAATTTTTTATAATAAATCTTACACCCCCCACCCCCACCACACACACAATTGATTTATTTGTTCCTCTGGAAAACCCAAACCAATACAGGGTGTAAAGAAATTTAAAATTATTGTGGAAAACCTTAGAAGCCAAGAATTAGTATAGAGTGAAGACCTCACCAATCTCTCCCAATTGTGTATAGAAACAATTGATAGCATTTTATCAATACTTGGGGATGATTTTCAGTAGTAAAAGGACAAAAACCTTATCAACAAATGGACAAAAATTTGAAAAACATGAAATTAAATAGGCAATGGCAACGACACTTGTTTATAGTATGAGAGCTGAAGCAGGAAGGTAGTGCCATCACGGTTCAAATTCAACTGGGAACATGCATGTCAGGTGACTCAAATAGTTCTCTCTCTTCACATGTTTGCAAATGACTGCAAATGTCCTGGAAAGTATTGATTTGAAAATTACAAATAAATTTTCATGAGTAGGGGAAATTTCAGTAAGGAATATTTGAATAAAAAAATTGATTCTGTATATTTTTATTTGTTAATATGCTTTTTTAACTGAATAATTGCAATTTTAAAAATTAGATTTCCTTCATGGGAGCAAATGTCTTAAAATAATCAGTATCTGACTGGGCATGTTTATCTTCCTGAAACCCTGTTTGTCACCTTTCAGCATCAATTAGAAAAATATACACTTTGATTGGTTTCTACGTTATCTTTACTGTGGTTGTAGAGACATATCAGGTCCCTTCTATTTTTTCCACTCAACTGAGATCTAGGAACATCATGATCATAAATTTGAATATATTCCTATTTCTCAGACTACTGTGAATACTAGACATTATAATTTTATTGGACAGTCTGAACTTGCTATCATGACTTCCATTACTTAATAAAGAAAAAAAAGCTCAACATTTTGTTTATGTAATGTACTGAATTAGGAAATGCTAGCTCATTGTGATGGTTAATTTTATATGTCAATTTGGCTATGCCATGATTCTCACTGGTCAAACACCAGTCTAGAAGTAGCTATGAAGGTTTTGGTTTTTTTTGTTTTGTTTTTAGCTGAGACTAACACTTAAACCAAGAGACTTTGAGTAAAGCAGATTGCCCTCCATAATATTAATGTGCCTCCTCCAATCAATTTAAAACCTAAAGAGGGCCGGGCGCGGTGGCTCACGCTTGTAATCCCAGCACTTTGGGAGGCCAAGGCGGGCGGATCACGAGGTCAGGAGATCGAGACCACGGTGAAACCCCGTCTCTACTAAAAATACAAAAAAATTAGCCGGGCGTGGTGGCGGGCGCCTGTAGTCCCAGCTACTTGGAGAGGCTGAGGCAGGAGAATGGCATGAACCCAGGAGGCGGAGCTTGCAGTGAGCCGAGATCACGCCACTGCACTCCAGCCTGGGCGACAGAGCCAGACTCCGTCTCAAAAAAAAAAAAAAAAAAAAAACCTAAAGAGAAAAGACTGAAGTCATCTAAGGAAGAGGGAATTCTGCCTTGAGATTGCTTTTGGACTTGAGTTACAACATAAACTATTCTCTGGGTCTGCAGAATGCTAGATGTCCTGCAGATTTCAGACTTGCCATCCTCCACAATCACGTAAGACAATCCCTTAAAATCAATCCCTCCTTATGTATACATGCTATTGGTCCTTTTTCTCTGGAGAACTCTGACTAATACAGCCTTTACAGTCTTATGTGATACAGATAGTAAGACAAGTTCTACAAATGGGAGCGTGTAAGCAGTTAGTAATGTTTACATAGCCTTTTGCAAAACACATGCACACGCACAAACCCTAGTCACACTGAATTTATAAACAAAGAGAGTTTCTATACATACTATCTTTAATCCTTAGATTCAAGCATCACTGTCTATATCTATATACTGTTGCTTAAAAAGTGTTACCTGGGAATCATTATAATTTAGTACGAAGCTCAATGTTTTTAGTAACTGTCCAATTTTTGTATTGGTTTGGTACTCCTAACCCTGTCTTTTTTTATGACAATATTTTGTTATCTCCTTAATTTTTTACTTCTCTCTTGCTCTGCTTAAGAAAATTGGTACCTTCTAATTATTTTTCATAATTTCTAGTTAGAAATATATCAAACTTTCTTTGAAATGTAAGTTTTGACATTGTGATTACTTAACTGAAAGTAAAATTTAAAAATATTACAGATATCTTTATAAAATCAATTCTTAGTTGGTTTCTGTTAAAGTCTGTTTTGATGATAAATATTGACTAAACTGCATTCAATTGAAACCCAGAGTGAAGCGGTGTCATGCATTTGCATATAGTCATGTCTGTAGGGTTCCATTCAATTAGGTAAAAGCGCGATTTGCTCTAATTTAAGAAATCCTAGATAATGTAAAAATGACAATCAATAATATTGAATATTACATAACTAGGAGGGTTCTTTGGAAGATAATTCAATATAAAGCATGCAAATCACCAATCTCCCTTACTGATCAAAAATATTTTGTGGCAGTTCTGTTTTTAATAAATATTGTTTAGAACTAAGACCACCTATAAGAACAAATTTAACATCTGAAAAGAGTAGCAAAAAGTATCTGTTTCATTGTGAGAGAACTTTGACATAACAAAAACTGGAATGACCAAGATAACAGAAAATAGGAAGTCAACAGAGGTAAATCCCGTATTTGGCACTGCTAACTCCTTGTGACATGATTAAATTTTTGAAAAGTAACTAAAAGGTTGGTATGCCAAATAAAAAAACCTGTTAGTAAAAGTCTACAGAGCCACAGAGGCCTCTTAGAAGTCTTACTAAGCAATGAACAAAACCAAAGTTTAGTATCTTCCAAAGAGGAGAGGCCATAAAACATAATGTTTGAAGTGGGAAATATAAAGAAAATCACACTAGCATAAAGGTGAGACTAGAACGAGATAATACTTCATGAAGAGTTAAACAAAGATGCAAAACTAGTTCAATTCCTGGATTGAGGTCGTATGTTCCTAGCCTATGAATCTGAAATTAATGAATCTTTACCATCTTTGTATAAAATAACATTAATCAAAACCTCACATTATCACATTTTCACACAAAATATCTGGTAATTTATATAAAACATATATGAATACATAGGACTTGACACTAAACCAAGTGAAAAAAACACCCCAAAGATATATTCATAGATGTATTTAACAGAAATAAAATTTGAAAGAATTGTATTGGTGTGTTCAATTTGATAAATGTCAAGGTAAATTTTTCAACAGAGCATATAAAACAGTAGTTACATGGAAACTCCAAAACTGAAAATAAAATAACTAAAATCCAGATTCAGTGGGTGAGTTTTATGGCGGATTTTTAAAAGCTAAACGGAAAATTAGTGGACTGAAGATAGATGACAAGAAAAAATACATTCTGAGGATTAGCAAAACAATAATAAAATTAATTTTAAAAATAGCATACACGGTAAATAGGATCTAGTAAGTGAAGGAGCAATGGTATCAAGGTCCCAGATTAAATGAAAAAGGTATGAGACAGAAACTACTTGAAGAAATAATGATGGATAATTTCCAAAATGTATGAAAAATTATACAGAGAATAGTAAGCTAATCATAAACAAACATATTTTCATAATTTATTAATCCCTTTTCTGTTGCTTATACTGGACTACCTAAAACTGGGTAATTTATTTTAGAAAAGAGTATTTTTCCTACTAGCATAAAAGCAGAGAAGTCCAGCGTGGACAGGCTGCATCTGGCGAGGGCCTTCCTACTGGCAGAGACCCTCTGCAATGTCCCTAGTCAGTGTGGGGCATCATATTCCTAAGGGGATGAGCATACTACTATAGCTTAAGTCTCCCTTGCTCTTCTTATAAAGCCACTACTTCTACTTCCACAGTAACCTGTTAATCCATTTATTCACAAAGGAATTAATCCATTCATGTGAGCAAGGACCCTTATTATCCACTCATCTCTTAAAGGTTGCACCTGTCAATACTACCGCATAGAGGATTAAGTTTCAACATGAGGTTTGGAGAAGACAAACGTTTAAACTATAGCCATTTCCATTACATAAATTTATGAGGTGAGCAAAACTAATCTGATTTTGCAAGTCAGGATTGAATTCACTTCTCAAGAGGAAAATTGAGATGGTAAATGGGAAAAAGTAAGGCAGTTTCTAGTTTGATGGTAATGTCTTGTTTAATGAGTCTGGTCACTTTCTTACATTCATTAAGTTGTACCCTTATAGCTTATATACTTCATTATGTGTATGTTACCCATCAATATTATTAAGCCCAAGATAATTTATTATATTATTGTTACTATTTCTAAATATGTGAAATATGTATCGCAATGTTATCTCTAGGAGAATCCCAGTAAAATAATTTAAAATAGCAATAATTTCTCTTTTGTACGTTGTTCTACAGGTTGTTGGCTATGTTGCCGGGGCACCATTTGGTGTCAATCTAGGAGGAACTACTTTTACTTTAATCTCACCTTAGTGCTCTTATTTTTAAAAGTCCATCAACAACGATTGCTTATCCAAGACTCAATAAAATCTTGAAAACCCTTGCACATGTTAACAGATAAAGGCCTTCTTAAATTGTTTTCATCCCCTCTTCCCCAACTTCAACTCCTCTCTAGATCTTTCCCCATTTCACCCTCATGTGGCAAGAAAATCCACATGTATTAATCTTGTGTCTCTTAGAAATGCACACAAAAATACTTACTACAAATACATGTATTGGTGTCAAAAATTATACTTTAGGGGAAATTATGTAATTTCTTTGAGACTTCAGGTCATATTTAGGCTTATAAAAGCCATGAGCTAACCAGGTAATCTGAAACATAATTACAGTCATTTAACAATTTTCATTAAAGCTTTAAAATCAAATCTTGACCCCCTAGTTATTCAAAAGAAAGTTAGAATTAAATCAATTAAAAATTATCAGTTGTAGGTTACAGAGCAAATTAGAACAGGTGCAAAATTCATAAAACCTTTGTAGTCTAACTCACTTTGCATCATTTCAAACTGTTATTTTTCCATGTACTTTTATGTACTTTTACTATCAAAGTAATAATATTCACTAAAAGTAAAAAGTGCAAAAGGTGTTTTGGGTTTTGTTGTTGTTCTCTGTATTCCAAAACATATGCTTGAAGGGCAAATTCAGTTTCCCGGATGAGGTCAGCTTGGAAATCCAAAGAATCTTTTTTGATTCATGCAAAGTCATGTATTAACCACTTGAGATTCAGGTAAAAGGGATTTAAGATTTCTCTCTTCTCATTTACAGATAATTGCTTTAATAATTTACTCTCTAGTTTGTCTTCAGAAAATCAGCTTTCTAAATTAGTTGTCTATTGAAGGTCCTCAGGTGTACACAATGTCAAATTTAGTATTAACTGAAGTGTGTTCTCTATTAGAAGAAGAAATTCCATCTGTGCTTATATTCAATGCCTGGCTACTGAAATATACTTAATATCCGTATCTGAATTAATTATGCAGGGAACAAAATTTGCAGCATGACAAGTTAAAGCTTCTATCCTTTCATTATCCAAAGGATGCAGATCATCCATTAAACAGTTGGCCAACATGAAAAGCATTCAAAGTTATGTATTTGTAATGAAATATATGTATATATGTGTCAGGTAAAACACATTCAAATAACAGTACCTTATACTAATGTTGTCATTTAATTATAGTTTGTACTTAGTTATTTTCCACAGACATATAAAATAGACCAATTTTATGAATCCTTCGGAAAATATTTGATTTGATTTGAAATAAGATGCAACATGAAACATCTAATTGTAGTGATGATTGCTCCACAAGACTCCAATTTGACTGCTTCCTCAACATAGTCAGAGTTTAATAGTAGAATAAAAGTAAATACGTAGAGTTGGTAGCTCCTGAATGCTTTTAAAGAAACTGACTACTGGTAGCTACATCAAACTTGGATGTTTTAAGTCTCAATTATATGTCCAGAAAAGGCAGACTGACTTCTGAATCAATTCTTTCATCATTGTTCTTTGTTTCTCTGCCTCTCACTCTCTATATATCTAAATCTCTCTTTTCTAGAGCTTTTATTTTCATAACGGTTAATAAAATATTCTGCTTTTACAATGTTGTGACACTTTACTATAATATTTAGTATTATAAAAGTGAACATAAATTAATATTAAAATGTTGCTTTCTTTAAATAAGAGGATAATAATTGGATCTTCACCTGTGAAGTACATAGCTCAACTTAATTTAGTGCTATAATTTTTATAATCCCTTCACCTAACAGTGCATAAAAGTCACCTTTTATAGTTGGCAAACATTGATTTAACTAGGTTGATGATTTACGAAAATGAACAATGCATGTAATCTTATGCAACAATTTTACTACAGCTGCACACTAAGCATCTAATGAGATAGTCATGTTTATACATTTTATTAGATTTACTTTTTCCTGAAAAATAGCCAGGATATTTATCCAAGCAAAGTGGCTATACCTTCGATGATCCAAAAATGTTTTTATGTAAAATAAGCTATCAAATACATATTTACAGAAGCTCAAATTACACAATTTAAAAAAATTATGAATGGTATATCACTAAAGAGAAAACAGTTTTTATTTCTTGTGAAATCAGATGCTCTTGTTTTACATATGAATAAAATCATCACCTAATTTATTCTGCTTTCAGGACTATGTTTTAAAATAGTATTTAGCTACATAAAAATGAGTCATTGAATCCTAAAACTGTCATGTGTTAAGAATATTAAATCACCTTCTTAGTCTTACAGGTCTACTTGAGAGAAGATGCATCTGTAATACTTTTATGTTTTCTTCTTAGAATACACATTAATTGTGCACTTAAGTAGAAGGATAACAAAATGAGTACTCAGATATTTCTTTTGTGCTGAAATGGACTGTTGACATTTGAAAAACTACCAAACAATTAAAATAACTTATCTTTTAATTCACTTTAATTTCAAGATGAAGAGTTATAAAATAAGAATAAGAGATACTTTCTATCTCCAGTCCTCTTAATATATTATAGTAAAAAGCATAAGTGTATATGAAATAATCAACTAACAATGTAATATATTGTATAATTGACAGATAAAATTAGTGGTTTAGATTATAAACATTATATTACAAAGGATATTCCTGTTTAAAGGAAGAATAGCAGGTAGTGTAAGAAGGCTGACAATAGAATAAGTTACATTTTAAAAACATAAAATAAAGTTAAACATATAATATGACAGATTATACACTGACTTGAAAGAAACTAATGAGAAAAATAGACATTTGATACATATATACTTGAAAGTTGTCTTAGAGGCATGCTAAGCTGAAAATTCAGTTGTAACTAGAATAATGTAGGTTGTTGCTTGCCCTGATTTAGACTTATATCTTCTGTTTAGAATGCATACAGCTTCTGCAAACTGTTTTTCTTTCTTTCTCCTAAATCCCATAAAAAGCAGCAGGGTAATTAATTTATCAATAATATCCAACCTGAATATCATTAGTTATATATGGCATTACCACTCTATATACCCAAAAATGGGGATATGACCTTTATCCTAGGTCAGGTATCATGGGAGTCAGCTCACTTACCTGAATCTATTCTTTCCAATTCTCTTGGTTATCTGGTTTTCTGGTTTTCCTCTGTCTTCCCTAAGGCTTTGAAACAGATGGGCAAGAAATCTGCCAATCATGATAGCTATTATTTGAGATCAATTACCTTCTGCTTGTCTTTTTATGAATGGGTTAAATATTTTTATTTCTATCAAATCTACTTTGCATGTCTTAAGTAGCATTTTTTAAATTATCTATCTTTTGTTATTACCTGTAAATATTATTGAAAAAAAGAGTACTTGTACATTGCATTTCAAGAAAAGCATTAGTGAATAAATAAAAGTATAAATCTTATCCAAAAAGAAGTTATTGAATGGTGGATGGATAAAAATTAAAGAGATTTAAAAAAATCCTCTGGAGTGTCTAGTGTGTACATTCAGGAAAATATTTTTTTTTCTATTAAAAGGCAAATGAAAACTAGGAAGGGAAATTTCTATAAGTGAGTAATGAAAACTATGAAGCTGCATTCACATATTGAAATAGAATATATGCTAGTAATCCAAGACTAAATGTGCAATTGAAGATATATATATTTGTACTTTAATGAGAAGTCAGAACTGTCCATTTGTGAATCATTATTTGACTGTAAGACACAAGGAACATTAAAGACAGTGCAGGACAGTGCAGGTTTCTGAAGACTTAAGATCTTCTTTCCTCTTCTAAACATGTAAAGGGGAAGGGCCCGTTGATGCTATAACCTTCCATTCCTACACCCAGAAGTGGAGAGTCTCACTAGGAAAGGGCTTCCTAAGGGGAACACCAGCAATGGCTGGGTTGAAACACCTCCATCCACTAAGGAAAGGAGAGGAAATGAGGAGATCTGGGGAAAAGTATGTTCCAGTTTCATCTGTATTTATATAATTTGGAAATTGAACCAGAAAACGCATTAGGATATTTTAAATTCAAAAGAGAGTGTGAATCTGTTATCCATAAAATATTAGATAGTGTCCATAATTAGAAGGCCAGAGAAAGTAAGAGAGTATTTGGAAAATTAAGCAGTTTTAAGATCTTTCATTTTCAGCTCCTAATGATATGCTGATGAGATGGACAGTGTTTCAAGAAGAAAGGCAGTATCTACCATGTCAAATAACATGTAAGGACTAATCAGGATAGAACATGTTGACTAGTTTACTAGAGGGTTCTTTATAGTCCTCATGAGCATATTAATTCAGAATGACACAGAGTTGACTTTCTACTCTGCCTTAAAACAGTGTACTCCTAGGCAAGTAGCTCAACACTTTGGAAACTCAGTTTACCATTTAAAAACTGAGATGATATTAAGTATTCAAGTCTGAATCAAATTAGAGTTGGTATTTTTAAAGATTATTAAAGAGATTCAATTAAACCCTTTTTGATTACTATAAGTGTTTGTATTTCATTCTAAGGAACATAGAAAGATAACGGAGGGTCTTAAAAAGAACTGAGATAATAACTTAAATTGCTGTGTGAAGAACAGGTAAGGGTACAACAGCAAGAGCAGGAAGACAAGTGGTGAGGAATAGTGTAAATCTAGGTGAAAGATGATGTCAGTTGCTTGACACATGATGATTGCAATGGAGAAGATAAGGAGTAGTCATAATTTTAATAGATTTTGAAGACAAAACCAACAGGATTGGCTGCAAGAGTGGATGCTGTATTGCTGCCTAGATTGTGAAGTTTGACATTTGTACAACGAATGGCCAGCAGTGGAGAGAAAAGTTCTCCATTCTCCAAGCCCTGAGTGCTAGTGAAAGGCAAGAATACTTTGAGAAATGAAGGCCTTTACTTTTTTCTCCATTTATTTTTATTGTGAAA
This sequence comes from Symphalangus syndactylus, assembly GCF_028878055.3. Classification (NCBI taxonomy): domain Eukaryota; kingdom Metazoa; phylum Chordata; class Mammalia; order Primates; family Hylobatidae; genus Symphalangus; species Symphalangus syndactylus. The sequence goes on along the minus strand of NC_072426.2, from coordinate 105,633,497 downwards.
GTGACACTTAAGACCTCTTATTTTTTAAGTGCACAATACAGTATTATCAGCTATAGGCGCAATGTTGCACAGGAGAGCTGTAGAACTTATTCATCTTATGTAATTGAAACTTTATACATACTAAATAGCAACTATCTATTTTCCCCTTCCCTAAGCCCCTAGAAACTACCATTCTAATCTCCACTTCTATGAGATTGACTGTTTTAGGTAGCTCATACAGGTGAATCATGCAGTACTTTTCCTTCTGTTACTGATTCATTTCACTTAAGATACTGTCCTTCAGGTTCATCCATGTTTTCATAAATGGAAGAATTTCCTTTTTTTTGAAAGGCTGAATAATATTCTATTGTACGTATACCACATTTTTTATCCATTCATTTGCCAATGGACAGTTAGGTTGCTTCTATATATTGGCTATTATGTATAATTCTGCAATGACCTTGGGAGTCCAGATATCTTTCAAGATCTGTTTCTACTTCTTTTGGATATAGATCCAAAAGTGAAATTTTTGGCAATTTTATTTTTAATTTTTTGAGAAACTACCACATTGTTTTTTATGATGGCTACATAATTTTTTATTTCTAGCAAGAGTGTACAACTGTACAGGGTTTCTATTTCTTCATATCCTCACCAACACTTATCTTTTTAAGTTTATATTAGCAATCCAAGTGTGTGCAGTGATATCTCACTGTGGTTTTGATTTGTATGTTTCTAATTTGAACAGGGGCTTCAGTGCCTGCTAAGCCCTTAGATAGGGTGACCCCTTCAGAATTGAATTGTTACCTTTTTTTGCTAATAAGCCCACTGCCTCATATGAACTAATTACAGGATGTGGTGATTGTTGTCAAAACATTATTGAAGGTTTTCGGCTCAAGCCTTTGTGAGAATTGTGGAAACACAACTGTAGACTGTGAAACATTTAGGTAGGACATAATTAAATTCTTCTGGAAACCAATGAGGATATTAGCCACTACTTGTTTGAATTCTTAACTAATCACATCCTCTTATTTACCAGTTTTTCCTATTTAATATCTACAGTTGGAAGCATTGTTATATTTTTAGAGCTGTATTAGCAGGACATTTCTTCACCTTGACTGCCTGATAATACTAGTTTTCCCATATTGATTAGGATAAAGATTTGTCCCTACGTCTATGGTTAATACAGAAAGGAAAGATCTTCACCAAGTACAATTGTTGGTGAAGACCATCAAGTTGTTTAGTACCTTGTATTAGACATAATAGTTTTTTTTTTGGTAAATATCTTTCTCTGTCCTATTAGCCAACAGAATTTCAATGGAGAAGCAGTAGAGGGTGTTCCCAAGAAGCACTGTATGTAATTGGTCTACAATCACTTCATTTGGAGTCTATACTCTTATAAGTGGTAGTAATTACTCTTTTGGTAAACTAGTTGGCCTAGAAATAATTATTTCCAAAGTTTTGAACTGAAACGTGATTTGAAAAAGTTTAAAATGATAATGTTTCACATGTTTTTATTCCTATTTTCTCTGAATAGGATCTACAGATTTATCCTTACAAATTATGATTAAGTGTATTGGGAGTAATGTCTATAGAAGTATTTGATTTAATAAAAAAATCAAATTAAAATAAAATAGTTACAGCAGCAGGAAATTACTGAGTAGTTACGGCCTACTGACCTCTGCTTCAATTTTCTTCCCAAGGCATAAAAATCAGTAAAGTTAAAAACAGACCTGCCAGGCACAGTGGCTCACGCCTGTAATCCTGGCACTCTGGGAGGCCGAGGCGAGTGGATTGCCTGAGCTCAGGAGTTTGAGACTAGCCTGGGCAACATGGCGAAACCTCGTCTCTACTAAAAATACAAAAAACCAGCTGGGAGTGGTGGTGCATGCCTGTAATCCCAGATACTCAGGAGACAGGCAGGAGAATCGCTTGGGCCAAGATAGTGGCACCACAGTCCAACCTGGGAGACGGAGCAAGGCTGTCAAAAAACAAAACCAAAAAAACCTACTAGAAGCAAGGCTGTGAGCAGAAAACTAAAAACTGAAACAGAAACCACAATTTTCCAAATGCTACTGTTACTTACAAAATAAGAAAGCATTATACTAAATCAATATCTAGGACACAAACTAAGTTCAAACTCAACAACAGTGTATTTAGATTTACATATATCAAGAAGAAACCATTAATACAGTGAACTAACGTTAACTCTATACAGAAGTATATTTTTGAAAATAAGAAAACTGCTTCTTTGAGGAACTTGGTTGGTTGACATAGTCTGATAAATCTTGTAACCAAGGTGAGTCCTCCATATTCTGTAAGTATCTTTCACTGACTCCTCCATGATCTAGCCCATGGATCTCCTGGTTTTCATTCTCCACTGCTACCAAAAGCCAATATATCCAACTTTGTTCAACTGCAGATATGTTGCTAATGGTCTTTGTTTAGTGGGCTTTAGCAAGTATAGGTCCTACAGAAATTTGTCTGACACCCTCACTGCCATAGACAAGTACTTAGTTGCAGATGCAAATATGAGACTCCTTTAGTATTCATGTATTTAAAGCACCACTAGAAACTATTCCAAATGTCCATCAAGACTAGAATCAATAAATGTGTTGTGGCATATTTATATAATGCCATATCATATAATAATGAAGATAGAAAACTACAGCACATAGCAACATGGATGATTATCATAAACAATACTTAGAGAATCAGACACACAAAAAATACATACTATATGATTACATTTGTAGAAAGTTTCTAAATAAGAAAAGTTCATCAATACTGCTAAGAGTCAAAATGGTGGTTACCACTGGTGGGAGAAATACCTGAAAGGGTATTTTGGAGAGGCTCTTGATTCTTGTGAAGTTTTTGTTTGTTTGTTTGTTTTCTGTGTTCTGATTACATAGGTGTGTTTACTTTGTAGGAAAATTCTTAAAAAATAGATATTTAATGATTTGTATATTTTTATGCATGTCTCCTAAGATCTCAATAAAAGGTTAGGAAAATAAAACAAAAACCCAAAGTCTAAAATATTAAGTAATATATTTTCCCACAAGATCTACTCTACACAATGGGCTCTAGTAAATAAAAGTAGATAAAACAAGCTTTATATACTTTAAATAATAAAAATAGATAAAACAAGTTTTCATTTGATTGTAGTCAAATGTTATTCATATTTAAAGAGCCAAACATGCTACTATAATAAAGTTGTATTTCGCCAAATAAGAAAAATGTTATTTAGAAAATGGGAGTAGTCTCAAAACACTGTAAACATATGAATTTTATATTTTAATTAAGAAATACATGTTTCTATGCAAATATATACCTGTTCAATTAATGTTTATTTTCTGATTACATGTGCATGTATCAAGTGAGTTTCAAAAATCATTTGGTTTTGCTGAATTCACATTTCTCTTTTCCTTTTTACATCATTTTTTATCATTAAAAGCTCAAATAGGAATGAATATGTTGTCCTTGCATACACCCATATATCAAATGCATGATTACCATTTATGTGGAGTTCACAGATTTTTAAAAAATATATCCTCAGACAATAACACATTCAGACTTCATCTGTGCTATCTTATGATCTTGTAAACTTCAAAGTTATCTGACCAGTCCAACAATAATCATTAGTTATTATAAGCTGAATATTTTTACCAGATATTTCACTTCAGTAACTTTCTTATTTTGAATATTATGTTTTTAAAATTGTCAATATGATTAGAAGATTATCTCACCAAAGTAGATGCGGTTAGAAGTGTGCTCCATGAAACATACATCAAATATGCTCCAAATTAAGCCTAGATCTAACCTATTAGTAGAGGTGTCACAATGTAGTTACTATGTGGCCATTAAAATGAGGATTTTTGAGTTATTTGGTAATTGGCCATATTTTTGGCCATTTGCAACAGGGTTCATCTGCAACTAAACAAAATGAAATGACAATGGCTAAGAAGTCCAGAACAATTAGCAAACATGATGTTAATAATACTGACACACACATAAACTCTTTAAAGAAAGTAATAATAAATCAAATTAAATGAAGCAGTATTAACAAATGTGACAATAAAATTTCTCATTTTGTTGATTTATCAGCAGGAACAGGTTTAAACATACAGTTGTTTTAGATCCTGCCTAAAACATTGTATAATAACCAAAAATATTTTTAAAAATATAGGTAAAATTTTTTCATAATGATAATTTAAAAAATGTCACAAGGCAAAGATGACCACTCTCATCACTTCTGTTCACAACAGTACTGGGAGTACCAACAAGGGCATTTAGACAAAGAAAAAGAAAAGGTATCCAAATCTGAAAAGAAAAAGTAAAATAATCTCTACTTGCAGATGATAGGAGCCAAATTTATGTAGTAAATTCCCGAAGACTTCACAAAAAAACTGTTAGATCTACTACATAAATTTGGCAAAGTTGCAGAATATAAAACCAACATACAACAAATCCATGCCATTGTTATACACAAATAACAACCTAGCCAAAAGAGAAATCGAGATAACAATCCCATTTATGAGAGCACCAAAAAGTAAAATAAAATACTTAGGAAGAAATTTAACCAAGGAGGTGAAAAGTCTGTATGCTCAAAACTATTTAATAAAAAGAAAAAAGAAATTGGGCCAGAAGCGGTGGTTCACACCTGTAATCCCAGCACTTTGGGAGGCTGAGGCGGGTGGATCACCTGAGGTCAGCAGTTTGAGACGAGCCTGGCCAACATGGTGAAATCCTATCTCTACTAAAAATACAAAAAGAAGCTGGGCGTTTTGGTGGGTGCCTGTAATCCCAGCTACTCGGGAGGCTGAGGTAAGAGAATCAGTTGAACCTGGGAGGCAGAGGTTGCAGTGAGCCAAGGTCGCGCCATGCACTCCAACCTGGGCAACAAGAGCAAAACCTCATCTAAAAAAAAAAAAAAAAAAGAAAGAAGAGAAAAAAGGAAAGAAAAAGAAATCAAAGAGGATACAAATAAATAGAAAGATATTCTATGCTCATGGATCAGACGAAATTTATGTTTCCTAAATTAGTTTAACAATAAACGTCATTAAGAGGATCATATACAGTTTAAGTGTAAAGATATATTTCCAGTTACATAGTCTTCTAGGTTGCTCTCTGTACCATAACAATTTCAAAATTATTTGCTATATTCTCATGATTTAGAAATGTTGATAGTATGCATTGATTATATTGATTTTATGAATCAATTACATTTTATTTATCACACAGTGTCATAACATAATAAAAATAATAAGGTAAAATCCCAAAAATAAAATGAAAAATGTTGTAATCACAAAAAAGGCTTGTCTGTGACAGAGTTATCAAGAGAAACGTTCCAGTTCACCATAGTAACACACTGCCTTTTAGCTTATAAGCTCTTACAGAGATAAAACAAACAAAGAAAAAATCCCAGTTACTTGGGAGATTGAATCAGGAAGGTCCCTTGAACCCAGGAGTTCAAGGCTGCTATAAGCTATGATCACACCACTGCTCTCCAGCCTGAATGACAGAGTGAAAACTCATCTCTAATAAATAAAACAAGAAAACCATCCTCTGACTTTAATTATTGCTTAATTGACATTAATTTATACCAATTTATTAAATCTCCCAGTTATCTTAAGATTTCACTTATTGGATGAAATGCTTTGTCTTCAATGAAAAATACAAACACTTCATAAGAGAGATTTTTTTATGTAGGATAATGTTTCTTGCTCATGGAAATCATCCTCTGATCAAGAACTTAAATTTCAGTGGTTTCTCTTTCCCTGGTTTTCTGTTTCTTCTCAGTGAATAGTGATAAGGAAAACATATCCAAGCAACATTGGCTCTTTATGGCCGGGCGCGGTGGCTCACGCTTGTAATCCCAGCACTTTGGGAGGCCGAGGAGGGCGGATCACGAGGTCAGGAGATCGAGACCACGGTGAAACCCCGTCTCTACTAAAAATACAAAAAATTAGCCGGGCATGGTGGCGGGTGTCTGTAGTCCCAGCTACTCGGAGAGGCTGAGGCAGGAGAATGGCGTGAACCTGGGAGGCGGAGCTTGCAGTGAGCCGAGATTGCGCCACTGCACTCCAGCCTGGGCGACAGAGCGAGACTCCCTCTCAAAAAAAAAAAAAAAAAAATTGGCTCTTTATAACTGAAATTGATAAATCACTGTGCCCAAGTATGCCTGTCTGAGAAGTACTTTATTTTCCTCATACAGATCTTAACATTACTCCATAAGTTATAGCTCATCAACATTTATTGAGCATCTACTGTATATCCACAGCCAGATTATGGGGGATACAGTTGACCAGTTGCCCAGCATACATTGTGTTTATTTATTAGGACACCAAAACACTGTATCAATCACAATTTTACATTAACTTACTAAGTTTTGATTATAGAGTGAAATGGATAAGTAGTAGGTAATTGTGTTAAAATCTAAAGTAATTAAATTAATTTTTCCTGTATATATCTTGTCTTCACAGACTAATGCTTATATACAATCTTTGTTGGCAATTTAAAAGTAACCAAAAATAGTATAATGCTAACCTAAACCATTCATTTAAAATTATTTAAATTGTTTTCTCCAGATATCTAAACCCATAAAATAAAGTCCGAAAACATAATTTTGTCTGATGTGAAAGAGTATTTAATGGTATATCTGAACACTGTTAATCAAAACACTTAGGTCATTAGTATTTTCTCTCAGAGTAAAAGTAAAGTGGTCTTTAAAAGATTCTTATGAGGTGAATCCCTCTACTACCCCCCTCTTCTTAATAATCTCTTCCCTGGTGAGTATGATCCAACCATATTGGACTCCCAGATGTTTTCTGAACTTATCAAGTATACTTCTGCTCCACAGCCTTTGAACTTGTAATTCTCTTTGCAGATACCTGTGTGCTCTATTCCTTCACTTCTAATAACATTCTACTTAAATAACATCTCATCAGTGACCCCTTTCTTGACAGCTCTCAACTTGAGTATTTAGATTGTTTCTAAAGACCACGATTTTGTGTGTGTGTGTGTGTGTGTGTGTGTGTGTGTGAATATTACTTTAGGATAGTTTTTTTGAGTGGAAATAAGTCAAAAGACAGAATTTTTAAAATTTGGTAAATATTAAATTGAAGTCCCTTAAGTTTATATAAGCAGTGTTTAAGGGTGGCTGCCTATCTATAGTCAAACCCAATTGTACAGGCCATCCATTATTTTTGAGGTATTTGCAAAGATTAACCAACATGATATTTAGTTGTTTAACTTATAATTTCTTGTTAGTAACTAAGCTGAGGGTCTTTTTTAACCATTTTCTGATGTTTCTTTTGTGAATTGTCTATTTAATAAAATTCTCCACTCTAAAATTAAAATTACAAAAATACTTCTAATGCTTTATTTTATTAATTTTACATTTTTAGTAATTTTGTTTTTGGTGGGTTTTTTGTTGTTGTTGTTGTTTGTTTTTAGATATGGTGGTATCACTTTGTTGCCTAGGCTGGAGTGTAATGGTGATTCTGACACATGATCATAGCAAGCTACAACCTCTACATCCTGGGCTCAAGAGCTTCTCCTGCCTCAGTGTCCCAAGTAACTGGGACTACAGGTAAGTGCCACTGCACCTGAATATTTAATTTTACTTCTTTTTTTTTTTTTTTTTTTTTTTTTTGAGATGGAGTCTCGCTCTGTCGCCCAGGCTGGAGTGCAGTGGCGCAATCTCGGCTCACTGCAAGCTCCGCCTCCCGGGTTCACGCCATTCTCCTGCCTCAGCCTCTCTGAGTAGCTGGGACTACAGGCGCCCGCCACCACGCCCGGCTAATTTTTTGTATTTTTAGTAGAGACAGGGTTTCACCGTGGTCTCGATCTCCTGACCTCGTGATCCACCCGCCTCGGCCTCCCAAAGTGCTGGGATTACAAGCGTGAGCCACCGCGCCCGGCCTATTTAATTTTACTTCTTTAAAATTAATGAAATACTGGATAAATTTAGAATTAATTTTTATGTTTAGAATGAGGAAGATTTCCAAACCTTTATTTTTCAAGTAGTAATTTGTCAAAATGTGACTGATTTTTTATTTTTTCCTCATATTGTCACCTCTATAGTAGACCAGATTTTTACATCTATTTGAATTGCTCTATGCATTATCCTATTTCCTTAAACAATTCCTATTTCAGTGCCAGTAACCAAAATTATTACTCTTTTATCTTATTATTATCTACATACTCTCTTTTTCTGTACTTTCTTTTACATGAGCTACTTAATATGATTTTCCATATTCTAAAAAGTTTATAAGTAAATTGATCAGCATGAGAATTGACATATTTACAGTATTGACTTTTTCCTATAGAGAATCATTTCACATTCTTTAACATACTTAAATCCTTTTAATTTGTTTAAATAAATAGAATTGTAAGGCTTGTCTGCTAAAGTTCTTATTATTTCTTGGAGGACTTTCTTGTGTGTGTAATTAATTTTATCATTTTTACTGCTATTATAACTAAGATTGTTTTCTTTTGTAAAATGTTGGAGATGATTATTGTTAATACAGAGAAAAGCTATTGTTATTTATATATAAATTCCTATAGTCATACACACATTGTTATTGCATGCATTAATTTTTTCATTTGATTTTGGTATTGATTTTCCAACTACTAAATCGCATTATATAAAATGATGATAAATTTGTATCATTTCTACAATTTTTAATTGATTTCTTTCTGTTGAGTGATTGAATTTACTGCTAACTCCAGAAAAATATGTTAAATAATGTTAGTGATTTTGAACCTGCTTGTTTAAATTTGATTTAATACTGATTTATGCTTCTGTTTTTTCAATGTTTAGATTTCAGTTTAGGTTTATCAGTGGAAAGATGGAGGAGTGAGAGCTAGAGAACAAGAGAGCAAGTGAGAGTAATGGGAAGTCCAAAGGAAAAAAATGGACAAGACAAATGGAGGGAAACAGGAAGGAAAAGAGAGAGGCAGAGGGAGAGGGAGACTTATTTGAGGATTTATTTTTTAATCAGTAGTTGATGTTGATTTTTTCAAATAATTCTTAAGTCTTTAGCTCTTTATGTTATTAAAATTTTAAAATATAGAAAAATTTAACCTGTTACTATGGTCTCAATAGATTTTCAATAATTGTCTTTTGTACATTTGCATGTCTCATGATTTTTTACAAGTCAAATCCCGTGACATCTGTCTGAGGTGGGGCAAAGTAAAAGTATTATGAAGGTTGCTATTATAGACTGTTCTGTAGATGATAACATCTTTGCTGAGCTATAAAAACACACTCATGGGGTGAGAGGAGAGAGAAGACAGTGTGATTTAAACAGCTAATTACTGGAAATAGTGAGATATCATATCAGATAAATAAGGTGATCATAAATGGATTTCGATCCCAGAGTGTGATGCAATTATGCTCTTTCCTGCCATCACCTCAGCACAAGAGAATAAAACTCTTAGTTTTATCTCTTAGACATTGTTTGTACTAATAGCTGATAGGAGAAACCCCCAAATTAGTTTTCTCTTGAAGATATTTAGATTTCTGCTGATCTTTAAGCTCTTAGGATTCCTTAAAATCTGGAAAAGAAGTGACACACCTTTATAAGTAGTGAACATTCTACCAAATGATATTTATGTAAGTGATCTATTGCTGCATAATATAGTAGAACAAACTCAGCAGCTAAAAACCAGCACACGCGATTCTCTCATAGCTTCTCTGCATCAGAAATCTAGTTATGGCTTAACTGTATCTTCTGCTTCAGGGTCTATCACAAGGCTATCATGAGGAGATAGAACAGTACTGGGTTTTTATGCGAAATTGGACTTGGGAGACTCTTACCCCTTCCAAACTAACATGGCTGTTGGCAGGATTTAATTCCTGGCAGCTGGTAGGATTGAGAGACTTGGTTTCCTGCCAGCTGTTGGCTGAAGGCCTGAGTTCTTTGTCATTTGGACCTCTCGAATATAGCCCCTAGCCTCATCAAAGTGTGCAAGCAAAGGGAGTGGCCACAGCAGAGATGGAGTTAATTAGTAAGACAGAAGGTAAAATTGTATATCATGTTATCATGGAAGTAACGTTCTTTCAATCACCTGTGCCACATTCTGTTGGCTAAAAGCAAATTACAACTTCCTGTTTCATCTCCAACATGTAAAGAGCTTTGAAGTGATGGCTTGGTTCTTACACAAAGATACAAGCAAAATAAACCAAAATTTGACAGCTGTTTTTGTATCTATCAGAGAAATGAAATTCAGAGAGGTGAAAATGTGATGAGACGGGAGCAAGATTTCACTAAGTATAAATTTCCACATAGTGTTAAAACTTTGAACCCAGTAAATATTAGTACAATAAAAATAATTATAGAGCCTGAAATAAATATATGCTAAAATTAAATAATAGAAAATCGAACCGTAGACTAATATCGAATTAGTGACTTTTCTCCATGAAGAAATAACGTTAACAACTTTGGAAAACAGTATACTGAAACTGACCGGGTGCCTTGCAGAGATATAGTCTCAAGAACAAAGGAATCTTGTAATTTAAATAGATACTTTTAATTCTGTTTGTTTCCAAAACCACAAGCTAGACTCTCTTCTTTGAAGAGGGTCTTTGTTAAGTCATTTGGGTTCTGACACTGTGTTCTGGACCATGTTTCTGGTGTATGTCTTCCTCATCTTGCGTATGTGCTGACATCTCAGGTCAGACTTCCCCTGCAGGGAATCACCGTCTTCACTCTGCTTGAGCTCCAACACCTTGTGCAGGTTTACCTTCTTGCAGATATGACCATTTTTCCTCTGTGGTGCATGAGCCACACTACATTTTCTCCTTAAGTTCACATGGACTAGCAATGAACAGAACCTTAAGAACTTTCCTAAATATACATTATCAGAAATGTGAAGAGCCCAGGCCTAAACAATTAGACATCTTAGAAGATCAATTACCATAAAAAATGATAAAAAGCCTAAATATTATAATACCGTAATTATTATAAAATCATAAAGAAAGGACAGGAAACAAACATGCTTCTGTAATGTTAACTTTGATTCCCCAAACTTTTAAAATTTAATTTAATTCTTTTTTAGTGAATAACAAAAAGATGTATTCAGAGTAGTAGTAAATATGTATGCAGCTGTGCACTTGCTCTCTTTCTCTCTCTCTATATGTATGCATATATATTATTCAAATGACCAACACTAAGCATAAAATCACTGAAAGGTAACATTTGCTAAATGAGAGTGCATCAAATTAAAAATAAGCACATTTATTAAGAGATGTTTTACATCCAATCCTAAAAAAATTGGGGATTCATTTGGTTCTTCTGTAAGTTTTGTTAAAAATATATGTAGGATATAAAATATATACATATTTTATAGAGATATAAAATATATGAAGGATATTAATGTATGCAGGATATATTTTACAGGATATATGAAATATATGTAGGAACTTAAGTATATGTGGGATATAAAATACCTCTGTATTTTTTTTAGATTAACCTGAAGTATTTGAATACGGAGCTAGAAGAGAAGGTATACTAATTGTATGTATACCTCTCATTCAGTATACATGCTTATGTAAGTATTTAAGGAAATGGATTGCATACCCACAGTAATTCTAATTATTCTTATTTATAGAATCACCATAGTGGACAGTTTTTTGAGATCTCTATGCTAGGCACTGACACAAAGCTATTATTGGATTATTTAATTTGAATCTTACTACTACTTCAATTGAGCTGATTACGTTTTCATTTTTATATATGAGAAAACCAAACCTTAGAACTCGAGATCTCACAGCTAGGAAAAAAATAATGAAGCTAAAGGAAAACATTGTATGGGCCTAGAAACTTTGAATCACCACATGGTCCTGTCTCCCAATATCATCTCATGAATCCCATAATGAGAATCTCATTATTCCCATTCAGCATCAATCAAATGTTTATTTGTGTGTATTTAAATTGTTTAGATCAAAGTATATAAAAGTATTATTTGTACTTTTATCAAAATATATTTATTTAAATGGATTAATCCACTACTTTTACATATTAATGTCCTTAATGAAAAAATAAATCCATACATTTCTCACTCACTAATCTATAATTTTAGAAGTTCAATAGACACTGATTTTTTCCTGTAGAAAAACTAATATTAAATTGGTGCCGTACATATTTGACATCATAGTTTTCTCTACAAAAATTATTACAACAATTTACTCATGGTTTTGTAACGTACACTATTAGACATTTGGTGGTTGGAATGAAACTTAAATAACTTCTAAATAGGAACAAACAATATCAGAAATGAACAATGTCCAGTGAGTTTGTTATTATTTTTGAACATTTTTCTAGAAAGAGTATAAACAATTACTTTCCCATCGTACAGATGTGGTACCCAGGATGTATAAAATGACCTTATAATTCTATAGTGTTCTTCTGCTATATTATTATAGCTAATCTCACTACTTAAATTTTATACCTTTACATATATTTTTAGACGGAATGAGGATAATTAATCATCCTAGAGTTATACTATTTAAAAGGAATACAATGTGTAGAATAACTTTGATATTTAATCAAATTAAAATTTAAATACAAGAGTCTCTGTGAGTAAACATTACTTATGTATTTAAAATAAGTACTTATAAAAATAAACTAGAAAGACACTCAGAGATAGGGAATGAGAGTTGACATAATGGTTTATTGAAGAGGAAGATATGATTATGTTGTCCCTTATGATAGGGACACCTATTATGATAGGTGATAGATAGATGGAAGGATAGACAGATAGATAGATACATAGATTAAAAAGAACATTCTCAGTCCATGAGATACTTAAGTATGCCAGCCATGTTTAGCAATTACGAGAGCATAACCAATTTTTTTTTACTTGACTTAGCATCAGACATCAGGTAAATGAGATAAGATAGGAATAGATTACTTAAATCGTAGGCCAGCCACTCTCTTTGAGGTTGCCTTACACTTGAACAGTAAAAGTCACCATGCTATTAACTAATTACTAGTTGTAGCCAATGCAAACCACTGCCTACAAAAGAAATGCCTACAAACGTAATATACAAAAGTACATAGTGAATAATTTATTAACAAATACTGTAAGCAAATTAGGACATTTAAAAGGTTTTTAAGAGGAAAACACAAGGCTCAAGCAATCCTGAATTAATTTTCTTCTTCACACAACGTGCAGTTGCAAAAAGAACAGCGAACTCTTCCCTACTGTTTGATGCCTTATTTTTTTTCTTCAGGGTTTAAGCCTTAGGCATTCTGAATAAAAGATATATTAGGGAAAGATGGTGCAGTAATTTACCTTTCAATTTTATTTTCTCATAAAATTTTACCCATATAAAAGAATTCCAGTTATTATCATCATATTCAGTATCTCAATCATTTTTAAGCTCAGTTTAAGGAGTAATCTATGATAACACTTCTTTTGAACTAAATAGTTTTCCTAATCATCTTTCCAAATAACATACATTTAAAAATTCCTATATGTATTTGAAAAATTATTTTTATGAAAAAATGTGAATCAAACTCTCTTCTGTAAGTTTTAGTATTTATAATTTATACTATTAATATTTTGAAAAAACACTTGTAAATTAAAGCTCTTTTGTTCTTTAGACTTTACTGAAGGGTAGATGTAAAAAAAAGCTATTATTGGATTATTTAATTTGAATCTTACTACTACTTCAATTGAGCTGATTACATTTTCATTTTTATATATGAGAAAACCAAACCTTAGAACTCGAGATCTCACAGCTAGGAAAAAAATAATGAAGCTAAAGGAAAACATTGTATGGGCCTAGAAACTTTGAATCACCACATGGTCCTGTCTCCCAATATCATCTCATGAATCCCATAATGAGAATCTCATTATTCCCATTTAGCATCAATCAAATGTTGAGTCAAATCAAATTTTGAGTAGTACAGATTATTAACATGTGATTGATGAGGTTAATCTAGTAACAGTTCTCAATGATATTCCCTATATTTATAATTGAAAAACTATGCTAATTTTCCCACATCCTAATTTTTATGATGAAGTAATAACTATTCATTTATTCAAAAATATTTACTAAGTTTCTAAAATAGGCTGGAAACTAAATCAGTAGTGAAAAAATATACATATGCCCTCCTTCACAGCTCTAGGAATCTTTATCTTGCAAACTAGAATCACACAAGAGGTTTACACAAAATTAAAAAAAAAATTAATTCAAAACTTTGGGAGAGGTACTAAGTTTTCAGTGAGAATATTTTTTATTATCTAAATAGTTCCCTACCAATATAGTGTTATATATTTTTAAAGCACACTTATGGTCATTACATCATTTCAATGTCAAAAAATGCTATATACTAGACAAAATAAAATACTATTAACTCTACATGAAGAAAGGAAAGGTGTGTTTCCTAGAGAGTAATATTTCACTGAACAAATATTAACTGATCAAACAGAAAAAAACATTTCCGAATTATTTTCCCCCTTCTCAGCAGTTTATCTTGATGAAGTGCCACCTTTCAAAAGTTGCTAGATAATGGTGTGCTGGAATTAATTGCATGTAAGTTATTAGATAGCAATAAATGAAAATGATTGCATGTTTCAAATTGTGCTACCAATTACAAATAAATTAGAAACAAAACCTTCTAATTTTAAAAATATTTTATGTTAGAAAAGTTATATTATTTAGTATTTTTTCCCTAAAACCTTGATACAAAAATAGCTCAAATTATATAAATCAGGGTGAAATAATTTTAAAATGTAGACTTTCCAGATGTAGGATATCCTCCAAAGAATTTTTTTTCATGTAAGTGCATTCAATGTACTTTTTAAAAATAAAAATGACTGTGGTCATAGACTACATGAATTAGAGTTGTTAACAGAACACCAATAAACAACTCAGCTGTGATAGAGCTTTGGAAAAAAATAGTCACTCTTTGCATTTTCTGATTGCAATAATTATCTTTAACCAGGGTAATATAAGGTTATGCAGGCCTATATTTCTAATTAGTCAAAAAATTATGACCTTTAATTTTAATTAGTCAAAAAAATTATGAACTTTAAGAGTATTCTGTTTATCATATTACCAACTTTAAGGGTCATTTCATGTAAATAGTATTTCTACGTAGTTTTTACACTTTCACTGATTTTTAACTCAATTACTTACACATGGGTTTTGTGCATACCCAATATTTGGCATTTTGAATTTAAGATTCACTTTTTTTGAAACATCTGTCTTTATACCATTGTGTCAGATGTCATTATAAGACCCTTAATTTGATACATTACTTTATAAAAACAAACATAAGAAAGGTAAAAGCTTTCCAAGCTGACTGGTAAAGCACATTTTAAAATATAACACAATTTTACAGAATGTATTGACTTGAATTCACAATTACACATTCCTGTATGTGACAATTTTATTAGAGTCTCACTTGTTTACCTTATTTCAGATTAACACAATTGTACCAACTGTATTTCATTAATGATCTTCAATCTTCACAAAGAAATGCAAACAGCATACTTGAAAATGAAGTAGCAGAATATTTTTATGTGTGTTGATGTCAAGATTTCTAGATAAAACTATAATAAGTGGGCATGATGGTGTGTGCCTGTAGTTCCATCTATGTGGGAGGACTACTTGAGCCCAGGAGTTTAAACCCACTCTGGGAAACATGGTGAGATCCTCACCTCTAAAAATTTTTTTTCAAGTTTCTAGGAAAATGCTATATATTTACATACACACAAATCATCCACAAGAAATTATTTTTGTGCTTATTTTATAGTGTTAAGTTTCATCAAAGTTATGTTAGTATATAAACTTTGCAACAATTTACCATTTAATATGCTTTAAGAAGAATTGATAACCACTACTCCCACCCACCATATGTTTGCTTTATTTTGTTCTTAAACATAAAAAAGAAAAAAATGGATCAAGAAAGCTGTATTTTTATTTTGTTTTGCTTTGATTTGATCAGTGTTTAGCAATAATATTTAATATAATGCTGATTTAAAGTCCTTCGCATTATTTATTTTAAATGTAACATTCTTTTTATTTAATTGTCAGACCTGATTTTATAGTTTTGTACGTGCCTCTAATGTATAAAATACTATATGTAAACATTTTCTTGAGGCATTTTTATCTAAAATGTCTTAAATCCCCCTTTTGTCTATACTTACACAAGTTACACTGATAGCGATTATAGTCACAAAACCTAATGAGGCATCTTAGTATTTTTATATACAAATTAATCATTTGAACTCACACTGCTAGAGGCATGCTATGCTATCTTCATGGGTTATAGGATAATTTGAATCTAATGACATGATAGCAGCAATTCTACATTTTTGAGTTTGGTTATATTTGAACATATATTAAAATATAGCCACATTCCTAAACTTTTGAAACTTCAGGTTTCCTATACATAATAAATGTACAATGTCAGAGCATAACAGTCAATATGCTTATTAGGAAGTTTCCTGTTACTTATAAGCAATTAGTTATATTTCATATTTTCTTAATGTGAAATATTATTAAAGTAGAAACACGTTAATTACTTAACATTATATAATTCCTAGAAATTTTAGATCAACACCTTTCAAATATTTCCACAGATCAACACCTTTCAAATATTTCCACAAATCAACTATCAAACCATCTGTACCACTACCATCCTGATATATTCCACTAGCAACTGTCACATGGGATGAAGGCACTAGCTTCCTACTTAACTACTCCGTTTTTAGCTTGTCAGTACTCAAAATGATCCCATTAAAACCTTAAATGAATACTGTAACTTCAAAACCCTCCAATTCCTTCCTGTGCAGAGAAAAAGTCAAAATTCTTATTGTGACCTATGAAATGCTAACCTCCCCTTCATGAGATTTTGTTTTATTATGTAATCTTCTCCGGGAGGCATTCCTGTTTATAATTACAGCCCCTGACCTAACCTCCTGTCCCTGCAATACTCCCAATACACTTCCTCACTTCTTCAGCTATCTCTTTTCTTCTTTATTTTTTTAATGTGCTAAAATACATATCATATAAAATTTACCATCTTAAAGGTTTTTATTGTTCAGTTTGAATAGTTTAACGGTATTAAGTACATCCATATTGCTGTGCAACCATATACACACTCCATCTCCAGAGCTGTTCTCATCTTTCAAAACTGAAACATTCTATACCCATTCAACAATAACTCTCCATTTTCCCTCCCCACATCTGCTAGCAACCACTATTCTACTTTCTACTTTATAATTTTGACAACTGTAGATACTTTATGGAATCATACAGTATTTGTCTTATTGTGATAGGCTTATTTTACTTATCACAATGTTCTCGAGATTAATCCATGTTGTAATACATGCCATAATATCCTTCCTTTTTCTTTCATTTCTTTTTTTTTTTTGAAACAGAGTCTTGCTCTGTCGCCAGACTGGAGTGCAGTGGCACAATCGCCTCCCGAGTAGCTGGGACTACAGGTGCGTGCCACCACACCCAGCTAATTTTTGTATTTTTGGTAGAGACGGGGTTTCACCATGTTGGCCAGGATGGTCTCCATCTCTTGACCTCATGATCTGCCTGCCTCAGTCTTCCAAAGTGCTGGGATTATAGGCATGAGCCACCACGCCCGGCCTACCCTTCCTTTTTAAGGCTGAATTGTATTCTACTATATGGATATACCATATTGGCCTATCCATTCGTTCATCTCTAAACACTTGGGTTACTTCCACATTTTAGCTCTTGTGAATAATGTTGCGATGTGCATGGGTGTAAAAATATCTTTTCAGGACCCTGCTTCTAATTCTTTTGGGTATATAACTGGAAGTGGAATTCTCATTCAATCATCCCCATCATTCTCTTCCTTCCAACTGACTTTAGAAATATAGTTACCACAATTATATACTCAGTATCATTCCTAGAATTATTTCCTTGACCTTGTTCTTTCTTTGATGCAAGCTTACTTGCCAGATTGCTATTATTACTCATTGCAAAAGACACACTTTTGGTTTTATTGATCATTACTCTTGTTTCCTTTTTATGTTTTAAGCAGGTAAGTAAAATTGCTTTAAATTCTTTTTACTTATCTAGATATCTATATTTGCTTTAGTTTTGTTCATAGCTTCTGCTTGAAACTTTAACTCATTTATTTTAATCATTTTGTTTCCTAATAATTGCCTTTACATTTTTTTCTGAGGGATACTCTATCTGTATCCTTAAAATGTTAAGGTGTACTTTTGGAAGTTTAGTTGAAAATGTATCATTAAGATTCAGTGTAATATTGTGATTTCTCTTTTCACTGATACCTTATCAAATGACATGTTTTTATTTTCCAAATATATGCTAATATTAGATATTTTTCTGTTTTTATCATTTACATTTTATTTTGTCAAATTCTGAGAACATGTTTTATACCAATCCTTTGAAATTTGTTTTACTTCTTTGTGGTCTAATATCCTGTCGATATTTACATAAATTTTCTATATGGCTTTAAAATAATATGCAAATTCTGTTATGTGGAAATAAGATTACATTTATTATTATTCATTTTGTAGGTTTTGACCCAATACATTTTGAACTAATTTTGCTATTCACATATTGGACTGTTTGTTCATTTTCAAATTTCCCTTTTTATAACTTGTATGTTTTTCTCCTGAAATACTATTTTGTCAGATACATGTGCTAATATAGCAGTCCTAATTTTGTTGTGTATCTTTTTTTTTTTTTTTTTTTTTTGAGACGGAGTCTTGCTCTGTCGCCCAGGCTGGAGTGCAGTGGCGCAATCTCAGCCCACTGCAAGCTCCACCTTCCGGGTTCATGCCATTCTCCTGCCTCAGCCTCCTGAGTAGCTGGGACTACAGGCGCCTGCCACCACACCCGGCTAATTTTTTTTGTGTGTATTTTTTAGTAGAGACGGGGTTTCACCGTGTTAGCCAGGATGGTCTCGATCTCCTGACCTCGTGATCCGCCCGCCTCGGCCTCCCAAAGTGTGGGATTACAGGCTTGAGCCACTGCGCCTGGACTTTGTTATGTATCTTGTAGATTTCCTTTTGGGTATTTTCTTCTTTTTATTGTATTTCTAATTTCATTTTAAATAATTCAGAGATAGCAATATTTACTTATATTGCAAAATTCTCCTTGTTTTAGGGTTTAGATGTCAAACTTTGGTTTGCAACTTTTTAAAGCAAGGTTCTCAATTTAATTTTTAATGCAGGACCTTTTTCAAAATATATTGAGTTCTGTGGATTCACTTCTGGAAGGGAATCTCATAATTCCTATACTTTGACAATGTGCAATTCGAGGGACTCTTTGAGTGAGCTCACAGACCCCATGAACCTCTGGTGTACTGTTAAATTCTAAACAAAAATATTAATAATTTATGTATAACTGAAGGAAGACAATACAATTCAATAATATCACATTTATTTTAAAAAGAAAGTGAAAAATAACAGTTTATAATAAATTACTATATTTAAAAAGTATATTTTTTCATAATTGAGACTATGAGATTACTATCACAAAATTCTATATGATCTTGCAACAAAAAAGTAATTTTAACTCATTACTGTATTATGTATATATTTTGTCACCCTAAATATCCTTTCCCTAAACATATTGTTGCCTAAATTCCTCCTGATAGAACACTCGTCTGATTCATAGTTCATCAGCAACAAAACTTTGGACCCTGAGAGTAAAAGTTACATAATTTTGAGTCTATCTTTTCTGAAACCAAACATACCGTAAACCATCCAGCATTCTTGAGAAGAAACAGAGCTATACCATGGGAGAAGTAGGCAACCATAGCAGGCATTTTAAGTCAGAAGTCACAAGTAGTAATTGTATCAAATGTTGAGGAATACTTTCACAATGTCAGACAAGTGTGTGTTAGTGGAAAATGCAAATTATGACTAAAATTGAGATAAACAAAGTTTATTAATTTATAATTAAAATATTTATTTTATTTATTATTAATTTTTAATTAAAATAATTTTGTTTTAAAATTAAAAAACAAAAGAACAAAGATATGTTCAAGTCAGATGAACAGTAGACTTGATCATTGGAAAAATACTGAGTTTATGTTATTGACTTAATAAAGTTGAAGCATTCTTTCCTAACAAAGTTCAAACAATATCCTATACCTCAGAGTAAGATGGATATAGCAATAGGCACCAAGCTGCCTGGCTTCCAACCTATTCCCTTAAAATAATATTGATTTAACTGCTGGCATGTAATATAAATATTTAGGGTAATGCTAACTTTTCATTTTATATATATATATATATATGCATGCAGTTTCATAAAAATGTTGCTTATATTAAACTTATAAAATAGAACGAGAATCATATATAATTCCTTCACTTTATTCAACTTCTTAAGAGGGTGCTATAATAAAATAAGCACTTAATAAATGTTGTTGTTTTTATTTTGTTTAATAATAATGATGAAAAAAATACAAATAACCAGGTACTTCCTAGAGGAAAATATGTTTCCTATATATTAAAATCATCCACTTAGATGGAGTCTTGTTCTATTAATTAAAATAAGATGTATCCTCCATGATTGTAGTCTTTTATGAAAGATTTTATGAACATGTATTCCCAAAATTAAATTACTGAACGTCAAAAATCACTGTAATAAAAATCAAAACAAAATCAGAATACTTCACTGAACAATGCTGACTTATTTTTAAAGTTTTGAAAGATATTACCTTTTATATGTTTAGTGAAAAAATTAAGAATAAATTTTGACATGATTAATTGAAAGATTTATTGACATGATTAATTAATAGAACTTGTCTTCTATTACAACAGAGAAAGAGAGCTTGAGCAAAGATAATCCATCTTTGAAATTCCTTTGACAAATAATTTTATCTCTACCTTAATCATTGATTTTGTAATTTTTCAGAACTCTCCTCATTTGAATTATTGCTTGACCTACATTTCAGCTCACCTACCATTCTTACTATATTATTTTACATAAATTATAACGACAAAATGCTAAATTCTGAGTTATAAATTCTCATTAAAAAATGAAAACAAATTTATTTAAACTTAAGTCTTTGGAGTATGTTTAAGCATATGTACCTGACACCATTTATAATGGTATGAAATCTAGAATTTCAATCATTTTTCAGTAATTATCTTCTTTACTTCTCACATTTTATGACAGTTTATGGAAGCACCGTAACAGAAGGGTAAAATAATATGGCAAATAAAAACACTTTATATTAACTTTAACTTTGTGTACTCTTGAAAATTTCAAATGTTTCATGGAAAGAAAGAACCTTTTGTTAGCCACATAAATGCTGTTTGTGGCTTTTAAGGCTTTCTATAAACAATGCTATGCCTTTCATTTTACAATATATTAGCACAAGAAAATTATGCAGACGTCCTTGTGACTAAAATATAATGCTCAGTATATAAAGAAACTCAAATTGATTCTACTTATGGCAAAGCTTTTTTTCCTTCAATACTCAATAGGCTTTTTAAAATAAACATGCTTAATCTTGTTTCCTGCCATCCAGAATAGTACTATACATATTCTTTGGTACTGAAAGTTAAAGTGTTAACATTGACACTTTAGGAAATAGACACATTATACGCTCATGCATTTAGAAATTCTTTACAAGAATTCAAACGATTTACAGAGGTTAGTTGTGTTTTATTCTAATGGCTTATGTACTGCCATCAGAATATAATAGAATTTAATGCTACCAGGAATAACTGAAATCAATTAGACCATTCCCATCTTTTTATAATATGGAAGGAGAGTCTTAGAATGCACTTTTCTACAATTAATTTTACTTTTAATATGGTGAGAAGCTATGTATTTTTTCATAACATTGTTTCCAACTGTTAACTCTTAGTTTGAATACAGCATAAACTGAAATAAGCAATGCTTAATTAATGCTGTATTTTGTGTATAGTCAGGATAGAAAAAGACTGCCTGGGCCTGGTGCGGTGAGTAATCCCAGCACTTTGGGAGGTGGAGGTGGGCGGATCACCTGAGGTCAGCAATTCAAAACCAGCCCGGCCAACATGGTGAACCCTCCCCGACCCCGTCTCTACTAAAAAATACAAAAAGTAGCCAGGCGTGGTGGCGGACACCTGTACTCCCCGCTACTCAGGAGGCTGAGGCAGGAGAACCACTTGAACCCAGGAGGCGGAGGTTGCAGTGAGCCTAGATTGTGCCACTGCACTCCAGCCTGGGCAACAGAGCGAGATTCCATAAAACAAAACAAAACAAAACAAAACAAAACAAAACAAAACAAAAACAGAAAAAAGACTGCATGTGAAGAAATAAATAAAAGTAAAAGCACAGTGGACTTTACTGGTCACTTTGTTCATGCTAGGCACTCTGCTAATACATTCTGATTCTGATTACATCTCTTCACCAGCTCTTTGGGGTTTTATCCAAAACCTTATGAGTTATAATATTATTTTTCCTATTTCACATGAGGATACTGAGATAAAATGTGGTGTCTTGTAAAAGGAGAAATTTAATAAGAATCAGCACAGGGGAAGATATAATTGATTAAATTACCCCAAATCCACTGTTCAAATGTGTATCACTTTAAAAAAAATCTAATTTCTTTAACAAAAAGCTTGTCAAATCCCATTAACTTTTACCTCTATCTCTCTTAACTTTCTCTTTATTATATTTGCAGTTATTTTAATATTTTGACCCTCATTTTGTTTAACTTAGAAAAAACTGGAATGCTGATATTACTTTGAATCTATTTTCCTCTCTTTCTGTCAATGTGTATATTACATTTACTATCTGATATTATCTGTAAACAATTGATCTAGTAATGTAATTTTTTCTTTATAAACCATTATTGAGTTTCTTATACATACATGCTAAAATAAAAAAAAATCTGTATTCAAAAACATCCACAATCTCTGTCAACAACTTCAAACCTAGTTCCATGGAGTCCCTTCATAACATCTACACTATTATCATATGATGCTATACAATTTTTCATTACTCCTACTTGACTCAAGCGATTCTCCTGCCTCAGCCTCCCGAGTAGCTGGAATTACAGGCTCCTGCAACCGTGCCCGGCTAATTTTTTCTATTTGTAGTAGAAATGGGGTTTCACCATCTTGGCCAGGCTTGTCTTGAACCCCTGACATCATGATTCACCCGCCTCGGCCTCCAAAAGTTCTGGGATTACAGGCGTGAGCCACCACGCCCTGCAGAGGACAGAATAATTTTTAAAGCTATTTATTCCTGTTACTAATGCATAAAAAATTACTTCAAATATCTATGTAAAAAAGTGATACTACATTTACTAAGCTGAAGGTCAGAAATTCAGATGGTACAGTAGGGGTGGTTTTCTCTGCTGCTTTACCTACTCCTTTGTACAAATCAAAGACTGGGAGCTGACATGCGAACACTAGCTCACTCACATGCCTAGAGGTTGATTCGGAATTTATTTTGGGTGGTTAAGCAGAACACTTACGTTTGTCGCTTCGTGTTTCTGAGTTTGCTCTCAAGATGGCCAACATCCCTTGAAGGGCCTGGAATCCCACCACATTCTCTTCAATAACAGCAAGTCACTAAGCCCAGCCCACACTCAAGGGGAGGAGAAGTCCCTATCTCCCGACGGCGCAGTGTCAATACCACATAGTAAGAAGGAGTGGCTGGCAGGGCGAGGTGGCTCACGCCTGTAATCCCAGCACTTTGGGAGGCCGAGGCGGGTGGATCACGAGGTCAGAAGATCGAGACCATCCTGGCTAACACGGTGAAACCCTGTCTGTACTAAAAATACAAAAAATCAGCCAAAAAATTAGCCAGGCTTGGTGGCGGGTGCCTGTAGTCCCAGCTACTAGGGAGGCTGAGGCAGCAGAATGGCGTGAACCCGGGAGGTGGAGGTTGCAGTGAGCTGAGACTGCGCCACTGCACTCCAGCCTGGGCAACAGAGCAAGACTCTGTCTCAAAAAAAAAAAAAAATTGCCACTAGAAAAATACTTGCAATTTTCAAATTATTTCACATTCAATTCTAGACCTAAGTTGAGTGTGGCACTTTTTTTTTTTTTTTTTTTTTGAGACGGAGTCTTGCTCTGTCGCCCAGGCTGGAGTGCAGTGGCGCAATCTCGGCTCACTGCAAGCTCTGCTTCCCGGGTTCATGCCATTCTCCTGCCTCAGCCTCCCGAGTAGCTGGGACTACAGGCGCCCGCCACGATGCCCGGCTAATTTTTTGTATTTTTAGTAGAGACAGGGTTTCACCATGTTAGCCAGGATGGTCTCGATCTCCTGACCTTGTGATCCACCCGCCTCGGCCTCCCAAAGTGCTGGGATTACAGGCGTGAGCCACCGTGCCCGGCCGAGTGTGGCACTTTTTATTATGATACTGCATATCACTTTATAATGCTTGATCGTATGAACCAAATTTTAACTTATTCATAAACTTTTCACTAAGTACTTTCTATTCTGCATTCTGTTTAGTAACAGGCACTCAGTGGGTGTTTAATAAGGATTAATTGGTGTCAATGACAATAATGACTCTATTGTCTTCTGGAATATTGATACCATTAAGAATGTGATGAGTAAATGCGCCTAACTTTATTTATGATATTTAACAATGGCCAGGCTGATTAAATATGAAACAGCCTTTTCAAGTGAATAAAAGTGGAAATATTTGCATGTAAAACAGTAAATACTATACTGTATTATAATCTTAGCAGATTGGAATTGCAATTATTCAAAGTAATGCTTGGTGACAGATATTTGGTAGGTAAGGATTGGGACCTAGTTAGGTAAATCTATTTATGCAAGGTATAATCACATGTCAGAAAAGTGAACATGATGTCTCAGTTCATTGAGGCTGCTATAACAAAATAACATAGACTGGGTAGCTTATAAACAACAGAAATTTATTTTTAGTTATTTTGGAAGCTGGAAAGTCCAAAACCAAGGTGCCAGCAGATTCACTGTCTGGTAAGGACCCCACTTATTGGTTAATAGATAGTATCTTCTTGCTGTTTTCTCACATAGCAGAAGGGGCAAGCGGTCTCTCTTTGAAGCCCCTTTTATAAAGGCAGTAATTCCATATATGAAGGCATTGTCCCCATGACCTAATTACCACACAAAAACACTACTCCTAATCTAATCACATGTGATTAGGTTTCAACATGCAAATTTTGCGGATGCAATCTTTCAGACTATGACATATGGTTAAAAAAAAAACAGGATGGAAATAAAAACTTTGCTTTAAGACTCAGCTCTATGATTTTTAGCTTCAAGATATGGATCATATTATTTATGTTTCAGACTTCTTTTTTTTTTTTTTGAGACAGATTCTCTTTCTGTCGCCCAGGCTAGAGTGCAGTGGCGCAATCTCGGCTCACTGCAACCTCTGCCTCCCGGGTTCATGCCATTCTCCTGCCTCAGCCTCCCGAGTAGCTGGGACTACAGGCACCTGCCACCATGCCTGGCTAATTTTTTATATTTTTAGTAGAGATGGGGTTTCACCATGTTAGCCAGGATGGTCTCGATCTCCTGACCTCGTGACCTGCCTGCCTCGGCCTCCCAAAGTGCTGGGATTACAGGCGTGAGCCATCGCGCCCGGCCAGACATCTTTATTTACTTATAAATAATGGAAGTAATCATACCTAGCCTCACAAATTTATCTCTATGACCAAATATTAAATATTAAAGATTATAGTAGAGATATTTAATAGTAAAGATTTTAGTTCAAAGAAAAATTGTTTCTAGAAGGAAAAAATAAATGAATAGATAGCAAAGACAACTGTGCAAGATCTTTCTCACATCATCTTGCAAGAACATATTATTTCCAGGACTTTTGCTAAGCAATTGTTAAAGCATCTGGAGCTTAAAATTGACCATGTTGTGCGTATTTACACCAATAATGTCAGAAAATCTTATAATTTAGAGTTTCTCCCCACTCCCACCCCAAACAACAGCTATCGCTAAGAGGAAATAAACTGGTTAATTCATATGTGACCACTGAATATAATAACAAAAATAATTAATACTTTAAAGGTTGAAACATAAGGTGAAATTCAAACACTAGACAAGATTAAAAAAAAAAGCTGAAATATTGTCAGTGCTAAGGCTTTCTAATTTCTGTAAACTCATTGGGAGGATGGCAGGAATAATGGCAAATGAAAAATAATGTGAAGAAACAAATAGAAAACAACAATATAATAAAATAAAAAACAGAATGATAGCTGTCTATGAAAAGCAAAAGCAGACAAGAGAAAAAATAAAGGCTTAAATAAATAATATAGGAGTAAAAATGGGCATAAGTAAAAGCACAAAGGACTTTAGATGAAAACTGCATGCTATACAATGGAAACAAATGGAAAACAAAATTGTTGATTTTATGGAGAAACATTTATCAAAGTGGGGAGAATAAGTAGAAAATTGCAAAATAAATGTAACTATAAAAGTAACTAAATGTATAAAAAAACCAGAAAACCTGGCTAAAATATCTTACAGGGTATATTTCCAAACATTCAAAGAATTACTATTGAAAAAGAAAATCTGGGAATAGAAAGATAGAAGATTTTCTTCAATTTTGGGGGAGATGCTGTATAACCTTGCAACAAAACCAGATTTAAAATGTATGAAATAGAAATTTCAAGCTGATCTCACAGATAATTACCTACCTCTATGTCTCATATACATTGCAAAGCAAATCTAGCAAAGACATTCAATATGTTTTTGAAAGACTTTTAGCAAACTAGAAGTGGAAGAGAATTCCTCAACTGGATAAAATCTCAAAAGAACAATGGATTATTACAGAAAACACATATTAAAAATTCCTGTAAGAGCCAAAAATTGGCAAAAGAGGAAATCCAAATTGCCAATACATGTAAGAACTTATTATTAACATCACTAATAAAAAGATATGTACAAATTTCAATCATGATAAAATATCATTTATACTCATTGAGTTGAAAAAATATAGAAAAGTCTAGCAAATCATTGAACTCTAGGAGATATAGTCACATTTTAACAATAAAGCATATATATGTTTATTCATTGTAATGAAGAGAAGGCAAGCAAACAACAGTAAAAAATCAATTAAAAGAAGAATGGATTTATGGTTACATGAATAAAATGGGACAGCATATAGGAATGAAAACAAATCAAGGAGAGCCACATGTATCAAGGAAGATACGTATGCTCGTACACCATAAAAAACATGAATTTTACTCTATATCTTAAAATATAATTATAAATGATAAACACAATCTATAAGATTAACAATCAATTTCTAATAAAATAACAATGTCTAATAAACCAAATGTTGACAGTTTTACATCATGATCCTGAAATACTTGATAATTCCACTCCCTTCAACTTGTATAAGTTGCTCAAAGAGTATCCAATGGTATAATTTAACTTTCAAAAGTCAAAATATAGCTTTTTTAAAATCTTCTATGAGAAAAATGTGGCTGTGTCCATCTCTGAGGAGAAAAGTTACTGAAGTGAATGAATTTCTCTAGTATTAAATTTTTCTACTGAAACAAAACCACAAAACATGACCCATGAGCCATGTAAAGACATGGAAGAGCCATGGGATATATTGTTAAGTGAAGAAGAAAAAAGCCAATATGAAAAGACTACATATTATATTATTTAATCTACATGACATCCTGGAAATAGAAAAAAACAAACAGAAAGTAAAAAGATCACTAATTTCCAGGGGTTCTGGGGCAAGGAGGAGCAGGATGAATAGATAGGCAATATGGGAGTTTTGAGGAAAAGAAATTATTCTGCATGATACCATGGATACATGAAGTTACGCATTGTCAAAACCCTTAGAACTGCACAAGAAAAAGAGGGAATTCTAAAGTAACCTGACGACTCAGTGAATAACAATGTGTTATTCACTGGATTCTTCAATTGTAAAAAATGTACCACATTCATGCAAGATGTTCAAACTAGAAGAAATTGTGTGTGAGACATAGGCAAGAGGTATATGGGAATAAGGGGAACTCTGCATTTTGTTCAGTATTTCCATAAACCTAAATTGCTGTAACAAACAATCTATTAAATTTTTAAAATCACAAATATAAAATACATTCTAAAGGGTAGAGAAATGGACTGTTTTTATGGAAAACCATTTAATGGGAATTGGCATTAAAGAGATGGACATGTACTAAAATATTAATACTTATTTTTATAATTTTATTAGCAGATATCAGTAAATACTATTAACCTTCGTGAATATTTTGGGTAGTCTTTAAATAATATCCAGATGGAATGTATCTGAAGTTGCTTTGGAATAAAATACACAATTTCAACATTGAAAAAATATAATAAAATATCTGAAAAGGATATGCCTGAGCTGTAGATGAAGAATAAACCCACGCTTATTATTTACGCACACCTAAAACTCTATCACATCAACTAAAAAATGAGCAAGATACAGATATTTATATATACTGTGCAGATGGCTTTCACATTTATTTTAAGATCATTTCATTCAATGTGTTCACTTTCTATCTTGGACCCCTTTCTATCTTGCTCCTTAAAGCCTTTTGAAATGTGACTGTCTTTGTTTCTTTTAAAAACCTGTGTCTATCTTTTCAGTAACAGGGTTTTTCCTTTATCACCTCTAAATCCTGAACTAATTTTCTATTTTTATGTAGATACTATATATATATGTATAGTATATATATAAATATATAGTATATAGTATA
Organism: Symphalangus syndactylus; assembly: GCF_028878055.3. Taxonomy (NCBI): domain Eukaryota; kingdom Metazoa; phylum Chordata; class Mammalia; order Primates; family Hylobatidae; genus Symphalangus; species Symphalangus syndactylus. The sequence goes on along the minus strand of NC_072426.2, from coordinate 105,604,853 downwards.
TATATAAAGTTTCACACACACATATACCGTTTGAATGACCTAAAAATAAATGAGAATGTATAAAGGCTCTGGTTTGTCTTCATGCACCAATTGTCTCATGTTTAGTGTTACCACTTTTTTATTTTTTAATGAGTCCTTCTCCTCTATTTCTTTCCTTCCACATGCAGCGTATTTCTCTCTTTTCAGACCCTTTCTAAATTCAATTGTTTAGCCATTTTCTTACTATTATGTTCACTGATTGCACTACATATATATTCTACATATATTTGCTTGTGGCTAATCATTTAAAAGCTTGCATTAGCCTTTCATTGTACGTTACTTTTCAAATTAGAATAGAAGCATCACCATTTTCCATTTGCTGCCTTTCAATAGCACAGCATTTATTGTTGAAGTTAACAAGCAATATAAAATTAATAAAGATTTTATTTCTTCTTTTAATGATTTGCTTTAGGTTTTCCCTAGAAAATCTCTCCTAAAGCTCTATATACTGACCAAATAATGAAGTAATTATTTTATTCATATGATTGTCATATTTAGATACATATAGCAATACAGAATAGTGGTTAAGAGTGACTACAATGTAGTCCTTCGAAAAAGAAAAAAAAAACTACAATAAAACCAGAGCTTTTGAGTTAATGTCTGCCTCTACCACTTTCTCCTGCTTCCTCAGTCAAGTTACTTGCCTTAGTTTGCTTCGGTTTCCCTATAACAGGAGCAAATAGCAGTATTTACATTTTGAGATATAAAATACAAATAAAAATTAGGCTTATATATATTTTTAAATTTTATTATTATTATTATTTTTACTTTAAGTTCTGGGATACATGTGCAGAACGTGCAGATTTGTTACATAAGAATACATGTGCCATGGTGGTTTGCTGCACCTATCAACACGTCATCTAGGTTTTAAGCCCCACATGCATTAGGTATTTATCCTAATGCTCTCCCTCCCCTTCCCCCCCACCCCCAAGAGGGCCTGGTGTGTGATGTTCCCCTCCCTGTGTCCATGTGTTGTCATTGTTCAACTCCCATTTATGAGTGAGAACATGCAGTATTTGATTTTCTGTTCCTGTGTTAGTTTGCTGAGAATGATGGCTTCCAGCTTCATCCATGTCCCTGCAAAGGACATGAATTCATTCCTTTTTGTGGCTGCATAGTATTCCATGGCCTTATATGTGCCATATTTTCTTTATACAGTCTATCATTGATGGGTATTTGGGTTGGTTCCAAAACTTTACTATGGTAAATAGTGCTTCAATAAAGTGCTTAGCATATTACCTATCATTGTAAAATTGTTCAATATATGTCTATTTTAAATCTATAGCTATGATTATTATCAAATGCATACTTTATGTAATATAGTATATTGCTTCCTATAGTATATAATATTCTCATTTGTTTTGCAGTATCCAGTTCAGGAGATTAGATGATTTTTGTGCCCCTCTTTCCCATGAATATTTTCAGAAACACTAGTGAAACACATGCAGAATTAAACTACCCAGGAATGTTGACTTCTGAGCAAGTAGTTTAGCCTTCATTGAAAACTATGAATTGTTGATTCAAGTTTATTGGGCTAATGCAAAGTTCTAAACCTGTGAAGACTAAATTTAGCTTCAAACAATATGAGAAGTGTGTATTACCTTTTTCTTTGCCAAACAATTAAAATCTGTATGTAGTGAAGCCAGATTTGAGCTTTTAGAGCACTGATTCTCCAGGCTGTAAGCCATCCATGACACTCTTATGAAAATAAGCATACAAATTCTAAAACTGTAAATCCTTGCAACATAGCCATGCTAGAAATGTAGAAATAATTGTTGATTTATTTTAATTTACTGACCTTGATCATTAAAGACTTTATTCTTAATTCACTAAGTAACAAAATAATAACATTTCTAATCCCCTGGTCTAATTTAGAACTGTGTCACCATCTTTTTTTTTTTTAAATTTTTTTTGGTCCAGGTTCTCACTCTGTCACCCAGGCTGGAATGCAGTGGCATGATCATAGCTAATGGTACATCTTGAAATTCTGGACTCCAGAGATCCTTCCCTCTCAGCCTCTCAAGGCGTACACTACCTTGCCCCGCTTTCTTTGCTTTGGTAGACAGGGCTTCAACACATTGCTGTTTAACTACATTGCCAGCTGATCTCTAGCTCCTGGCCTAAAGCAATCTTCCCATTTTGGCCTCCCAAAGTGCTGGGATTGCAGGCATAAGCCACCGAGCCTGACCAGCCATCTTTTATAACAGTTTAATGATTATGCCCAGTGACAACATTTCTAGGCATTCTCATCTGTAAAAGACTCCTGTATTCAAATTATGTGGATAATATTTTTAAGTGCATTAGAAGTGTTATGATATTTTATTTTGACATTATAATTTTAAGACATATTTTAATACTGGTCAATATTAATAGTCTAATATAAATTTTAAAGTCAGTCATTTCTGCCACAATTTTGCATATCCACAACCTAGCCCTTGTTTTTTTTTCTGACTCCTGTTTCTTTAATGACAACATTAAGTTATTCTTGTGAGAAATTTTTGAATTATCTTCTCCCTTTCCAAAAAAAAGTTAATCACTAAACCATCCAAGCCATCTACTGAAATCTATTAACCATTTTTTTCTGATCTTTACCTAGAATACATGTTTCCTACATCTATGCCCCTGCAATGGAACTCATTTCCCAGTCTGCTTTCACATCCTTCTTCCATATCAACAACAGTTCTTAGAATGACTCTGATAAATCATACTGATGATTGTTTGAATGAAAAAATCATTTAGTTGGTTTAGAAGAACTCATATGCTTAATATGCCCTATGATTTAAATTTATTTTTATATCTTCTGTCACATTTCTCAGCAATATCTTTACTAGCATTACTGGACTAACATCATCTGAATTGTATTGTTCAAAGTTGTTTATGTGGTCAAGCTCAAAGTCAATAAACAAGGAAGAGCATTGGGTGTTGATGCATAATATTGCAAAGAAACCAGTATTGGGGCCTACAATTCATTTTAACACATTTATAATTGCTATGGACTGAATTGTGTCCCCAAATTCATATAGGCTTAAGTCCTAAACACCTATGCCATAGGATTTGCAGAAGTGACTTTTAAGAGGTAATTAAATTTAAATGAGGTCAGGAGCGTGAGGCCCTGCTATGACCTGAATGTTTGTGTTTCCTCCAAAACTCATGTTGAATCTTAATTCCTAATGCAAGAGTATTCAGAAGTGAGGCCTTTAGGAGGTATTAAGCCATGAATGGATTAGCGTCTTGTAAAAGTACTTGAGGGGAAAAAAATCACCCCTGCTGTTCCTTCTGTCATATGAAGACATAGAATTAATCAGCTTCAGAGGATGCATCAACGAGCCCCATCTTGGAAGCAGACAGCAGCCCTCACCAGACACTGAATCTGCTGGCACTCTGATCTTGAACCTCCTAGCCTCCAGCACTGTGGAAAATAGGAAAATAATGTTCTTTTCTTTATAAGTTACTCAGTCTTAGGTATTCTGTTATAGCAGCACAAATGCATTGAGAAAGACCATCATGATAGGATTGGGGACCTCATAAGAAAAGATGTCAGATCACTCTTCTCTCTCTCTCTCTCTCTCTCTCTCTTGCTCTATGTCTCTCTTTCTTTCCCTCTCTCTTTCTCTTCCTCGTGGACACAGTGAGAAGGTAAGGTTCCATACGCCTGGAAGAGAGGCCTCACCATAACCATGCTGGCACTCTTATCTTGGACTTCTAGCTTTCAGAACCTTTAGGAAATACATTTCTGCTGTGTAAGCATTCAGCCTACTGTATTTTATTAGGAAGATGATAAAGAAACCCAACATCATTAAAGGACAGAATCAGCCCAAGCAACTGGATTTTTTAAAAATATAAAACAATAAAATATATAGGATAAAAATGTGTATAGGGTCCTAATATCATTATACTGCTATTAATATCCTAATAATAAGTAATCATTACTTAGTAGTTACTCCACGGCAGACCCTGTACATGTATTATCTTTTCTACTCCTTACAACCTTCTGAGATAAAATAAGTGTATTTGTTTACCCCATTTTATGCATGAGGGATTTGGACACAGAGAGGTTAAGTAACTTGCCTAAAGAGGTCAAACGGCTAGTAAATAGTAGAGCCAGGATTCAAATTCAACCATTTTTCACATATTATTATTTCATTTGAGATGAATCCACATGCTCCACCCTTTTACACAGAGCCATCCCAATGTGCATACAACAGTTCGATGATCATATTAAAACATAGACTATCACTGCATGTGGTTTTGAACCACCCAGTGTTAGTTTTATTTTACCTTTTCCCTGGTGTGCTGCTCTATTTACTGTTCCACAAACACAAGATCGTTCTTGCCTCAGTATCTGTTTTCTTTGCTTAGAACACTTTCTCCAGACATTTGTAAGCCTCCTCCTTTAAATGATATATGTACAAAGATTAATTTATTGAAATGAACATTTTAAATATTGTAAAATATTAAAACCTTGATTTTCTTTTTTTTTTATTATTATACTTTAGGTTTTAAGGTACATGTGCACAATGTGCAGGTTTGTTACATATGTATCCATGTGCCATGTTGTTTTGCTGCACCCATTAACTCGTCATTTAGCATTAGGTACATCTCCTAATGCTGTCCCTCCCCCCTCCCCCCACCCCACAACAGTCCCCCGAGTGTGATGTTCCCCTTCCTGTGTCCATGAGTTCTCATTGTTCAATTCCCACCTATGAGTGAGAGCATGCGGTGTTTGGTTTTTTGTCCTTGCGATAGTTTACTGAGAATGAAAATTCTCATCATCACTGGCCATCAGAGAAATGCAAATCAAAACCACAATGAGATACCATCTCACACCAGTTAGAATGGCCATCATTAAAAAGTCAGGAAACAACAGGTGCTGGAGAGGATGTGGAGAAATAGGAACACTTTGACACTGTTGGTGGGACTGTAAACTAGTTCAACCATTGTGGAAGTCAGTGTGGTGATTCCTCAGGGATCCAGAACTAGAAATACCATTTGACCCAGCCATCCCATTACTGGGTATATACCCAATGGACTATAAATCATGCTGCTATAAAGACACATGCACATGTATGTTTATTGTGGCACTATTCACAATAGCAAAGAGTTGGAACCAACCCAAATGTGCAACAACGATAGACTGGATTAAGAAAATGTGGCACATATACACCATGGAATACTATGCAGCCATAAAAAATGATGAGTTCATGTCCTTTGTAGGGACATGGATAAAACCTTGATTTTCAAAGACACAGTTGACCTAGGAATTTTGCCATTCTGTATGTTGTTGGCAAAACATTATGGTTCTTCACGACATATACTATTACCTAGAATATTGTTTATTTATGTCTCTCTCTTTACTCTAAAGAGCAGTAGTTGTGTGTATGCTGTGTTTAATGCCAGAAGCACTTGGAAAAGAGTAGAAATATAATTAATTTTTGAATAAATGAATGTAGGAGAAAAAATGTGTATTTTCTTTACTTGTTTATTTTTATCCTCTCATTAAAATTTAAGTACCATGAGAGGAAGGGATTTTTACAGCTTCTTTAATACCAGGTGCCTATTAAAAAATGCCTACTATATATAAGTTGAATCAATATTTAATAAATAACACATAAATACTGTATTTTTTGAGGAAAGGCAAGTGAGTGAAGCAATTACCAGCACAAAGTAGAAACAGTATTTGAGCTCAGATCTGGTTCCATACTATTTCCAGGATACAATTTTGGGTAAAGGAAAGTTTACTTTGGTGAAAACAAGCAAAAAATAATAACATCTCAGAGACTATCACAGTGTCAAGATTTTTAAATGTTCTAATTGGCAGGTAACATTGTATGTATTTATTGTGTACAGCATACTGTTTGAAGTATATATATATGTTGTGGAATGAATAAATCCAGCTGATTCACAAATGCATCACCTCATATAGTTATCATTTTTGTGGTGAGAACACTTAACATCCGTTCACTCTGTTATCGTTTTTCAAGGATACATTATGTCGTCATAACGACTAGTAATATCTCTTACAGGCAGTGTTTTTGGAACAGGGCATTACCAACAGTAGCCATGAAAAGCTGCTAATGTTTAATGAAGCCTAAAAAAATAAAGTGGGGGAAAATGTGACTAGGTTGTTTTAGAAATTGGTTGTTCTGGTGTATCACACCAATTTTGAAATCCAGTTTAACAATTTATTGTTTATCAGGTCAGCCATCATCTGTGCTTCTACTGTTCTACTTACCATATTCTTTTTCTTTTTTCTTTTCTTTTTTTTTTTTTGAGACTGAGTCTCACTCTGTCCCTGAGGATGGAGTGCAGTGGCGGGATCTCGGCTCACTGGGAGCTCCACCTCCCGGGTTCACGCCACTCTCCTGCCTCAGCCTCCCGAGTAGCTGGGACTACAGGTGCCCGCCATCACGCTCAGCTAATTTTTTGTATTTTTAGTAGAGATGGGGTTTCACCACGTTAGCCAGGATGGTCTTGATCTCTTGACCTCGTGATCCACCCGCCTCGGCCTCCCAAAGTACTGGGATTACAGGCGTGAGCCACTGCACCCGGTTGTCTACTTACCATATTCTTAATTCATTTTCTTTGTAAAATAATTGGGCCGGGCACGGTTGGCTCATGCCTATAATCCCAGGACTTTGGGAGACCGAGGCAGGAAGATCGCTTGAGCCTAGGAGTTCAAGACCGGCCTCGGCAATATGGTGAGACCACAGTCTCTACAAAAACCACAAAAATTAGCCTGGCGTGCTGAGGTGCAACTGTAGTCCCAGCTACGTGGAAGGCTGAGGTAGGAGAATTGCTTGAGCCAGGGAGGTCAAGGCTGCAGTAAGCCAAGGTCACACCACTGTACTCCAGACTGGGAGGCAGTGAAACTCTGTCTCAATAAAAATAAATAAACAAATAAATGAATGATGCTTTAAATAGAAAATGAATTTTTTAGTTTTACAAGAAGAAAAACACTTTCTTCTAAATTTAAGTCAACGTAGAGGAGAAAATTGTCTCCTCCCATGACCTTTAATGTCAGCAAGTGGTGGTATCTGAAGACACCTGTCTTAGTCCATTTGAGCTGCTCTAACAAAACTACTTTAAGCCAGTATTTACCTTACATCTTTTTATTTAAATAAACATCTCGCTGTTCTGGACTCTGGAGATCCAAGACCAAGATGCAGGCAGATTTAATATCTGATGAGAGCCCTCTTCCTGGTTCATGGCAACTTCTGTCTGTGTCCTCACATGGTGAAAGGGGAAAGGCAACTCTCTGGAACATCTTTTATATGGGTACTAATTCTATTTATGAGGGCTCTGCACTCAGGATCTAGTCACTGCCCAAAAGCCTCACCTCACTTAACATCATCTTGATGATTAGGTTTCAACAAATAAATTTGGGGTGACACAAATATTCAGACCATAGTAAATCCTGATGGAACAAATTCCCTTATCTTTAATTATGCCCACCCCCTCAGTCTTGAGAAGTCTGACCTCTCCTCAGTGAAACATATTTAAAAATAATAAATAACGCTACTATTTCAAATGATTTCGTCCACATTTTAGGACAGTTTTTCTGCTCTTTTTATGCTCTTCGATTTTTTTTGAAAAGCATAAAACTTTTCTGGATTTCTTGGGACCGCTGTTGCAGGATTCTGATAAGTTTTAGTCCCCGTGAAAGACAGCATTGAAATGAGACTAAAAAGAGAAGTGGTCATTTTTAGGGTAACTATCTTGCTAGGGCAAATGCACACACAAACATATACACACACATGCACACAGAAACTATAAATTATAACTCTGATACTTAAAGAGTTCATAAGGTGTGTAGAGATAAATTATATTCTATATTGAACATAGCCTGTTCTAAGTAAGTAATACCAAAAATAAGGGCCAAAAGGTGTCAGGGAAGAGACAGACCACTTCAGAGAGCACAGTCTAAGGAAGCTTCATGAAATATCATATTTTAGCTGTGATTTAAAAGAGTCAGGAATTCAAACAGAAGTATCAAATATATATCTAGTAAGTTTAAATGGATTTTTCTCAGTGTTTACTCAATTCTGCTATGAGAACTTCAAAGGATCAATGCAATCTGACCCTCTATTATACAAATTTGAAACAAGAAGTGGTGTATGTATAAGGTTATTCATGTTCTGTAAACAGTTGTGAAGAACCAAAGGCACTACACTATCCCAAGTAATATAAATAAGATAATTCTTCCTTCATATTTCATAATATCTATGCCTGCCCATATAGGAAAGGCATTGGTATACTGAAGTATAAAACATATTTAAAGTCTATCAGTTGAGTAGCTTATCTGGAGGTTAATATCAACATTGCATTGTTGTCATTTGTTAAGTAAAATATTTAATCATTGATTGGTTTCTGCCAAAAATGTAATACTGAAAGAAAATATTGAAACTGCCTTTATGTAAAAGAAGAAGAAATATAGAAATATATATATACATGTATATTTATATTAAATATAGAAAAATGTATTTTGCTGAATATTCTTCTTACATTTTTATGTTGAGCAACGGAGAAATAATTGAATAACTCAGCAATGTTTTGAACCACTGTCAGAAGTGTTTTCTCATAATAATAAAAACTGACTCAGAGGTAGGAGTGCAAATTATAATAATAAGTTCCTGTTCATCCTCATGAACATGAAACAATGGCCACAATAGAGAAATGTTTGCTTAGAAAACATTTCATGTAAACAGTGTTCATTTAAATTCAACCAAAGTGACAATTTTTAGAAATTAACATAGGTAACCTATTTTTAAATTTCCTTTAAAAAAACCTTGATACTTGCACATAATTTTTCTTGTATCAAGCCAAATTAGAAGAAAAATGTTTTGTTGTGAAAATAATTCTACATTTTTAAATAAAAAAAGATAAATTATTTGAATGCAACTACAACAATACAGTGTAAATATTTGTAACGACAATAAATTACATGGTACTAAAGTCATATTAAAACTGACTTTGACTGCTTATAATTAATTGTAGACAAGGTTTAGAGTTTAGCTTGCCAATTACTTGGCAGAAGGAAAAGTGGAGGCTCACAGCATTTTCTGGCATCAAACTTTCTAGGATTCCCTCTTTTTAGAATTCATTAATTGTTACTACCAGATTGTTTGGGCTAACAAGATTTCAGTATCTATGGCACATAAAATCTACATTGGTATTTACACCATTTTTCTTATGCTGAAAATCTTATTTATCTCAATGCTGTCTCTATGAAGGCTCGTATAAGGATGGTTAAGTTACTAACAAGTTCAAATATCCTCAAATAAGTGTTGTCATTCATTTAATATCTTAAATAAAATCACCCCAGCATAATTTGTTGTTTTTCTCTGATAATTTTCTTGTATTTCTACAACATTTATTTTCATTTCATATTATATCCAGTTAATTAAAAACATTTCCAAATGAATTTGGAAAGATACAATTTTGACATATTTGTGAGATTGTTTTACTATAATCTAGCTCACTTCCTTGAACAAAAGGATTAAGTAGAATTACAATCTTAACAATATTTGATAGATCATTTGTTTCTGAAAATAAAAATGTTGAAAAGAATGAGAAACAACTAATGCATACAACTACTATTAAAAAGAAACAAAAGAGAAATAGACTTTATCTGAAGGGAATAATCCACGACACTACTCTAGGTCTTTTCTATTTTTCCTTTGCTCTTTGTTTGACAAATGAATTAAATAAGTGTACTTCCTCCTTCCTCCTTTTTTTTTTAAAAAAACATACATTTTGTGCACTTACATAGCCTTAGATACAACTTAGGCCTTAGCAATGCCCTTATGTTTGAAATGAAGGCAGACAAGCCTAGAAAATGTAAATGTTGTCCTCTAAAACAAACATCTATTAGAGGTGTTAAGGATAAAGGTGTGTGGTTAACTACTTTTTAAATAATCCATTTCACCCACAGTGAATTTAGTCCTAGGTTGCCTTCCTTGAGCTGGTTGATGTAATTATTCCCACTATTTATTAATTACTTTCCTGATGCCACTCATCTTGGTAAACAATGCAAAAAGGTGACCATCCTCATTTTTATTGGAAACCACCTTTTTTATTTGCTTTGCCAATGGGTCATATAGAAACTGATAATGTGGTTTCAACGTTTGTATTGTTGTGCAGTTTTATTGTTTATGGAGGAGTTGATATTCATGTCAATCAACTCTGCAATACATCTAGCATTAAAAATTTATTGTTAAAAAACAGTATTGCTTCATTTTTCTTCAAAGAATGATTGAACATGAATAAATGTAGTTGAACAAAGCAGATTAACAAGGCAATATGAACACCAAGCTATATTTGTGTGACTGACAAAAACAATACTTTACAAAATTAGAAAAAATGTAAGTATATGACTTAGCTTCTCAATAACAATAACCTCAACCACTAACTCATTGTATAGTATACAAATCCATTTAGTGAATTTACCGTAATAGACCATTATCAATATTACCATAATAGACCAGTATCAATCAAATTAATTAGTAACTGAAATTTACTAGAAAATCCTAATTTGTTATAAAGCCAATCAATATCACATTTTTATGAAAATTATCTGTTATGACTGCTTGTTCTTTTTTCAATTTTCATAAAAATGATAGCTACATTTTATATTTTGAATGAAATCATAGAAGTTAAATGGTATTTAAACATTATTAATTTTAAATTGACATCTTCTTGCAACTGATTAGTGGAAATTATATAAACACTGCAAAAGTGTGGTTAGTAAATAACCACATAAAATAAGCTGCAATGCTTTAAGAGAATTATACTAGACTTTAGGAAAAATAAACTCAATGTTTTGAATTACTTGTATGTTGATGCCCCATCAATTTAATATCCCTTATGTTTGAGTCACCTTCAACTTTAAAAAGTTTTTACAAGTTATTGTTTTTGACATTTATTAGTTTTTTAAATTACAAAAGTCATTTAAAACAATGATGTTCTTTTATTTTTTAAACCTATCTTTAAAGGTAGCATTGATTCAAGTAATATAGGAAACAATGATGTTGAAATATAATTTTAGACAATAGATGGACTTACAGTAAGTGCAGAGGAATAAAAAATGACCAAATATTCTTTGTTACTCCCCCTATGGAAAGATGGAGTTTATCTCTCCCTATATTGATGGTAGGCTGGTATTAACTATTCGAACTGATGGAATGCAAGGAACCAGCACTTTCCTTGAGTGCCAGTTCTGGTCCTTGGTCTTATTAGACCTTGCCAACCTGCTTTCTCTTTCTTAAAATGCTTGCTCTTGAGATGTTCCCTTTCATAACCATGACACCAAGCTGTGAGAAGCACAGCACCTGCGTAAATGATTCAATTGACAGTCCCATCTAAGTCCAGCCACTCAGCACAACTGCTGGCCATGTGAGTGAGTCATCTTGGAAATGAATTTCCTAGCTCCTGGAGAACTACCCTAACACCACGTGGAGCAGAGCAAAGAACTATCCAAATGACAAATTGTAAAAAATAAATAATTGTTTGCAGCCACAATGTTTTATTTTAAACTTATTTTAGTACTTTTAAAAATCTTCCAGTTTTTCTCAAAACCTATTATAGTAGATACAGAACAAAATTTTTCTGTAAGAATCGGGTGAAAATCTTAATTCTAAAGTCTTATCTTCTACTCCATCTGATACTATATTATTTTCTCTCTAAAATATGTTTTCAATGACACATACTATTCTTTTTAAATTTTGTTTTATTTTATTTTAAGTTCTGGAATATATTTGCAGGACATGCTGGTTTGTTACATAGGTAAACATGTGCCATGGTGGTTTGCTGCACCTATCAACATATCACTTAGGTATTAAGCCCCCACATGCATTAGCTGTTTATCCTGATGGCCTCCCTCACCTCCCCCACAGGCCCCAGTGTGTGTTGTTCTCCTCCCTGTGTCCATATGTTTTCATCATTCTGCTCCCAATTATAAGTGAGAATATGCGGTGTTTGTTTCCGTGTTCCTGTGTTAGTTTGGTGAGGATAATGGCTTCCAGCTCCATCCAAGTCTCTGCAAAGAACATGATCTTATACTTTTTATGGCTGCATAGTATTCTTCCATGGTTTATATACCACATTTTCTTTATCCAGTCTATCATTGATGGGCATTTGAGTTGATTCCATGTCTTTGCTATTGTGACTAGTGCTACAGTGAATATACACTTGCAGATATATACTGTTATTTAATTATCATCTCTAATGTCTTTTTCCATTCTTTTTTCTTATTCAGATAAAGTCTAATTTTGGGGGATTAAATAAAATACCAGTTGGTATTTAATTTTAGACTTTAAAATATATAAATAATGTAATGTACTAAATTTTAGCAGCAGTTAATTTTTGTACTGTCAAAATTTTCATAGCAGCAAATGCACATTTGTTATAATCAATAATTCACAACGTAGTAATCTCTGAGTAGATCTTTATAATATTTACTTTCGTCTTTTACACTGCTGGTGGGAATGTAAACTAGTACACCACTATGGAAAACAGTATGGAGATTCCTTAAAGAACTAAAAGTGGAACCACTATTTGACCCAGCAATCCCATTGCTGGGTATCTACCCAGAAGAAAAGAAGTCATTGCATGAAAAAGACACTTGTACACCCATGTTAATAGCAGCACAATTTATAGGAACCAGCCTAAATGCCCATCTACCAACAAGTGGATAAAGAAAATGTGGCATATATACATCATGAAATATTATGCAGCCATAAAAAGGAGTGAGATCATGACATCTGCAACAACCTGGAAGGAATTAGAGAGATTTATTCTAAACTCAGGAATGAAAAACCAAACATCTTATGTTCTCACTTATAAGTGGGAGCTAAGCAATGAGGATGCAAAGGTATAAGAATAATGGACTTTGGAGATGCAGGGAGAATCTGGGGGAGGGGGGCAAAGGATAAAATAATAAGTATTCAATACAGTGTACACTTCTTGGGTGATGTGTGCACCAAAATCTTAGCAATTACAACTAAAGAACTTAGTCTATGTAACCAAAAACCACCTTTTCCCAAAAAACTGTTTAAATAAATAAATAAAAATAAATATCTAATTTATAGGAGACAAATAAAATTTAAACAATCTTTTCAAATACTTTCCAGTCAATATACCAGTTCAAAAAGCAGAATTTTACTTAGCATATTGTTAGATCGACTTGTGTGCTTGATTTTGAATTTGTTCCTCCTTTGTAAGTCAATAGAGTAGAATAATATATTGATATTATGATGTGTTTTTACCTACTTCTTTATCTACTCAGCTGATAAAGAAGTAAAGTGAGATGACTAGAATCTCTTTTTCATATCAAAACCATGCCCTCTTAGAACAACACATTTGATTTTCATCGAATGGAAAATTATTGTCAAATATTGATTTTGTTCAAATAAGGCACTGAACCACTAACTGCTAGAAACATATTATAATGTCTAAAAAATCATCCATATTTGGTCACTTAAAGTATAATAATACAAGGAAAGTAATTTCAAATAATAAGATCTTCATTGTGTATCATAAATAGACAAAAACCTTACAGGAAGCATCTTTGTACAGTTTACAACCTACATAACAATGCATAGGAGCCCTGGGGAGTGGCCTGGGGTGAAAACTTAGATCCTTAGTGTTATGTAAATTAGTAGAATGTGCTCTTATTCTAAGCTTTAACTAATGCATAGCAAGAGGAGGTGATATTTTAGTTGAATTTAATTGAAGCAAATATTTCTTCCTAAAATAATCACAAATGCAAGACCTTGAATAGATAAAGAAAAGAGGGCATGGTTTTGATATGAATAAAGGATTCTGATAATCTCACTACAAAATAACAATATAAAATCAGAGACTCAGTCTCATAAGGTGACAAGTCTTAGCTATCAAATAGAGTAGGTGACAAAATTGTTACATTTTTAAAATCTCTGCTTAAAATCAGGATTTATCTTGAAGCTAAAAGGAGGGCTGGGCTTACAAGTAGGAATCATATTGCCTCAGTTTTAGGGTGGCAAAATCTTGCAGAATCAATAATTCAGTCAATAATAATCAAAGAAATGTGACCTATTAATTACACGTAATATATATTTTTGTTTAATTCCAAGTACACATATCATTCTATTTGACAGCTGATGTATGCTACACACAGGAATTGGATAGATTATTTCCCAACTTATGCTTTTATACACTTTCCAACACATTTTCTTTGCCAGTCCTTCATATCAACTTGGGTAGCAAATTCCATAATTTTAAGCCACTGTCAAGTACATAAAACAAAGTCATATCAAACCTTCCATCTCATGCTCAATTAAATAATCTCCCTCCTTTATTAGCATTAGTGCTACTGCCCCAAAGTAACTGTAGGGAGATGTAATGCAATTGGTTCCTCCCCACTCCGTTGGCCTATCTCATCTCTAGCGTGTTGGGAGCCAAGGGAAAAAAGAAAGCACCCCTTGCTAAAAAAAAAAAAAAAAAAAAAAAAAAAAAAAAAAAAAAAAAAAAAAATCTTCCCTGTGGCAATCACTGGTTATATATGTAAGACTGACCTCTGTCAGGTGCCCGCTGTGTGCCAGATGGTTTTGTGTACTACAAGTATAAAGTTTTCAGAGGATTGTGAAGGGGACCTCTTTGCGGCAGAGTCTCTCAATAAAGAATGTCTGCTTTGATTCAATGCCTTCTTGCCCTTCGCCTCCTCTCTTAGCTCCAATTGCAAAAGTACACCTCACAAGTTTCTTTGTAGATCATCTTGGGAGGATGGAGAATGTGACTAAGAGCTCAAACGCCATTGAATGTCATGCCATTCCTAGAAAATTTATTCATCCTTGCCAAACCAAATAGGAGGAATGCATGATACACCACTTTTGAAATATTTATCTTCCCAAACTCACCTCCCCAGCCTTTTTTTCTGTATGCTCAAATAGTCATCATCATCAGTTTCTTTCACTTATCATTAACATAAGCAGTCTATAAGTCTGAGAGTGTGAGGCTGTCCTTTGTCCAAGTACTCCAATTTCTGTAAATAACTACATTGAAGCTTCTTCATTGTGCTGGTATATCATTTTCAAATTCTTCTCCAGTTTTTCTTTTTTTCTGCTTTTCAGTCAGGTGTGAGGAAATGGAGAAGTTGAATTGGTGGTTGGGAGTCTACACTTCAATTGTTTGTAACTCCCTTCAGAAAACATGGCCCTTTGATGTCTCTTCATGTTTAGCTTGTAGTCAGAGTAGCCAATATAAGTGCATTTAGAAGAGTCTCATACTGCATTTTCTTTTATATTCTAATTATGTATTAAAGAATACTTAATTTCCAATACTTGGTTCTATGCCTTTAATCTGTATTTATCAATTGGCTAATGCAGTTTCAGAGCAACACAGTATTCCCCTCCTTCATGAAGCCTATTTTTCAGAGGTAGAAACACAACAACAACCACCACAACAAAATGCAAATGTATACTGATATTTAACTGGATCATATGCTATGAAGATATAGATTATGTAATAAAAGATAACTGTGATTTAAGCAAAACACTCGATACGGTTATCAGTAAAGACCTTCTGAAAGAGATATCTGATTTGAGATCCAACAATATGGGTAAATGATTTTATAAAGATAAAAAGATGAAACATAAATGCAAATGCGCAGAAGTAGAAATCCTATTGATATATTGCAGGAAAGTAGAAAACTGAGATGTCAGAGGTTATGGTTTATGGTATGTGGAAGAGAATGAGTTGAGAAGAGAACAAATATGTGAAATGACTTAGTAGTAATTGACCGTGATAAAAAACTTGGATTTTATTTTAAGTGCAAGACAAAGTCCTTGAAAAGTTTTAGGCAGAGGTATGAAATGTCATTACTTAGGTTTTGAAGAGCAGAAAGGATTTTAGTAGATAAAGGCAAAAGTAAGGAGGACTTAGAAGGAAAGGGATGATGACTAATGAAGCTAGGAGAGTAAACCAAAGGAAGAAATAAGATGGGTTACAGAATTATTTTGGAGTAAAAACAAATGTTTTTCAATGAGTTTGAACACGGGATTAAAGGAAAGAGAAGCATCAAACATGAGTACTTGAATATTTTTATATTTTTAACTTGAACCTAAGTGTGAGGGTGATGACATTTACATAGATAGAGATGAGCAGTCTAAGAAGAGATTTGTGGGGATATAGAAAAAAAAATAATAGTTTTCATGTGGACACATTATATTTGATGTGTCCATGAAATATTCAAGAAGAGTAACATAACCTGAACAGTTGTTTAACTGCAACAGACACTGGCAAATGGCATAAATTCCAATAAGAAGATGAAGCTAGAATTTTAAATGATTGACTAAAGGTCAACAGTAGTCTACCATGGGAGGGTGAGGCCACTGACTGAAGATATTGATTGTTCATACCCTCTTAGAGTCTTTTCTTCCAAGAAACTCTCTGAGCACCTACAGGGAAGACTAGGGAAAGTGCTGAGAATTCTTCCCCCAACTCCTGGCCTGGATGGGAAAGGAGAACAACATCCATTAAAGAAACTCCACATCTTACCTTTCAGATGGAACAAAAGCCTAATATAGAGAGTGGATATATTAGTCAATGGTCTCCAGAGAAACAGAATCAACATAAAGAATTGGTTCACAAGTTTATGGAGGCTGAGAAGTTCCAAGATCTGAAGTTAGGAAACTGATTACTCAGAAGAACTTACTGTGTAGTTCCAGTCTGAGTCCAAAGGCTTTAGAACCAGGAGAATTGACAGTGTAAATTCCAGTAGAAAAGCCAATAGTCTCAAGACCTAAGAAGAGCTGATGTTTTAGTTCTAGTTCAAAGACAAGAAAAGATTAAGGATCCACCTCAGTAGGCATGAAAATTTCCTCTAACTTAAAAGGTTAGCCTTTTTTTTTTTCTATCCAAGCCTTCAACTGATTGGATGACAGCCACTCACATTAGGAAGGGTAATTTGCTCTACTCAGTCTACTAATTCAAATGTTAATAGTATCCAAAACCATGATCACAGGCACACCCAGAATAATGTTTCACCAAATATCTGGTAGTTGTTTTTCCAGGCTTGATTAATTCTGGTGCTACTCCTTGAGGCACAAGAGATGAGTGAGGGGATGCAATGTACTGTAGTTCACTTTCCATTTTTTGTATTATGACATGAGTTATTATAAGAGCACAAGACACTGGATAATTACTGGCAAATTCAACAGTCTGCTCTTAGCAGAGGTAGACTTCAAATAACATATATATTATCATGCAGATGCTGGTTTTCTCTTTTTGTAATTCAAAACTGCATCTCATTTAAAACTCCCATTTAAATCTCATACATGATAAAATTTTTGGCATGATATTGGGTATTTTATAAATCAAATAATAATCAAACTGTTACTGTGAAGTGTGGGAATCCTCGGTTCTTCTCTAACTTGGGACAAAGATTTGGCCAAGAGACAATTAGTAATGTATGCAAAGTGTTTATTAAGGGGCTAAGGGTAGACTCCAAGAGAGGAGCAGGCTGACCTGGTTGGAAAACAGCTCCAAACTGGCCCAGCTGGCAAAATAGCATTAGCAGGGTTTATTTTAAAAGACGGTAACTCTTAAAGACCAGTCAGAGCAGGCTGGTTGAAAGAGAGAATGAGCCAGCAGCAGCCCTGAGAGTTCTGCATTGGTTTTTATGACGTTGGATTTTTTTCTTGAAGTTCTCCCTCTGTTTTAAGTCTCTGCCTTCTTCCTTTGTCTAGTTTTTCTGCTTCTGCTCTAAGTCCCTGCCTAGTTTCCACCCAGGCTTGTGGGCCCCTCTCTTACTATTTGTTGGTTCACATGCCTGGGCCTGGTGTCCCATATGAATTCTACCTAATGGCTGCATTGATCATTACCACCCTCCCAGGTAGGTTTAATAGCAGTCAAATCTGTACTTACTGCACTTGTGTATCTCTTAGAAATTTTTCCTTTGCCCTCTTCCCTTGTTATCAGCATGTAGCTAGCTACATTCTGATAGGTTAACTGCAGAGTGAGCGATTACTGAGTGTCTTAGGGGTGTTTCTTTCTGCATAAGGATTTCTCCTTATCTCTGCTCATATGTAGCATGTATGATTTGGGTGGTCGCTGGCGTATGAGATTCTCCAGACCCTTTTTTCAGGGGATCCCCCTCCTGCTCATGTCTAGCTGTCTGACTACTTTAATAAAACTTTTTTTGGTTAATGCCAGTTTTTAAAATATAACAGGGTTGCAACTTTATCAGTAGAAGACAAAGCTTTATCAGTAGAAAGCCTTTTGGACTTTGATTAGACTTACTTTAGCTTGAACATTAAACACATAATAATTGTTTTATTAAGATACACTGTTTGATTTTTGGTAAAGATCCAGACCAGCATTGTTATGTAGAACTGTCTAGTGTTTATTAAACACTTAAATGTGGCTACAACTATTAAAAAACTGAACTTTAAATGCTATTTATTTATAATTAATTTACATTTAAATGTTAAGTAGCCACTTGTAGGTAATAGACACTGTATTGGCCAGCACAATTCATAGAGCACTACTAGAGTGCTAGAGTGCTCTATATTAGCTGGAGTGCTGTTGAGCCTGGGCCATGGTATATATTGTGTTATTCCTATTATTTAACTTAATTCTACCAATCTCGTTAAATTCCCTAAATAACGTAATATTTATTGAAATCTGACTGACCAAAGTTAACTGACAATATAGATTCCTTCGAATTATGGGAAGACAATATAATGAAAAATAAGACATTTTATTCTATGCATCTTTAGTCTACATCTACGTTGAGTGAAGAAATGAGAAAAACAACATTGCATTTATAATCCTTCATAAATATAAGACATGCTTAGACATTGTAAACAGTTTTAAAATATTATATATTCTTTCTATGTAATGTTATCCTATATTGCCCTCAAGTGTTTAGTCTATTAACATGTGCATCTGTATTTTGGTACTTCTTAGCCTAGGATATTAATGTGAAGTTTAAACATTTTTGGTTTATTATGTTTACTGACTGATTTCTATGTTCTAGTTTTCATAGAAACATTAAGTATATTTTATGAGAAAATGTATTTTGAAATTAAAAACATGGCTCAAATAAAAAATGAACAATCAATTCATCTGCATAAAAACTACAAAAGTTCAAATTCATTTCCATTTTGCTTGCCAACATATGGAAAGGACAGAGGACTGCAGGACAGGCCATATCTGGTAAGCTATAAGAGTGTATGTAATAAAAATATGTCATCAACTCTCTGAAAAGATCTCTTATAAGTGATGCTATAATGTTTTAAATCTTCCAAAAGTAGATCATAGTTAGAGTCAGTTGGCAACCACAAGCAGAGAAAGTTACCAATTTTTTCTATTGACGAGCAGCCAGTTTTTTATTAAAATGTCATCTAGGCCAATATTCATTACAACAATTTTTTTTATTTTGTTTTCTCCTCACTGAGCTAAAACTGTGTTCATAAGACATAGTTTTTAAATTCCCCAAACTTTGGATATTTATGTATATATTTAATTTGTTAATTTTCTAATTAATTTCACATGTGTTTAGTATTATTGGATTATAATCTTATATGTGAAGAATATGGACTCTGAAACCATCTAACATGTTTCTACCCAATTTTTTATACCATATATTATAAAAAGAGAAAGCATAAATAATATTTCTTTTTATGTCTAATTAAGGAACATTGAGATAACTTTTTATCTCTGTTGAATAAAGGTAGAGCAGCTTTCTAAACACCTACCCTAAAATGCTCTGTATCAGCATATATTCCTTAAAGAGTTCTGAAGAAAAAGCATCAACGGGCCTTCACTGTACTAGTTTTCTGTCTCCTCTGCCTTAGAGAAGCAAAGAAAAGTGCTGGAGAAACACATGACAATGCTTCTTCTCCCTCAAGGTAGTCTCAGTTAAGAAGTAGAGAGGGCACAGTTGTTAATTTATTCTGTACAAAGAGTACATAAACTCAAAATATGTAAAAAGTATATTGGATCTTATCTATATAAATAAGCAATCAAACAAAACACAGGAAATTATAGATGTCAAACACTTGGCAATCGAAAATCATTAATGGAAATGCAAATCTATTAAAACAATAGATAAGACTAAAGTTATTTCATTTAGCTAATAGAATCTGGAGAATGCTATAGTTTCTTTATTTACACTTACTTTTTTGGCAAGTCATATGTTTTTAGGCTGATAAAAGTAAATTAGTTAAAAGATTAAGATACATAAAGAAAATTTTAAAATAGAAATAGCAAACATTTTTAGTGCTTAACTCTGCATTAGACATGACTTAGTCCTTTAAGTGAATCATTCAGTTAATCCAAAAAGATACATCAATGTGTTGACTATTATTACTATTCCCACTGTATAGATTAGAAAATGGGGTCTAATGTGGTTAGAGTGTTTGAAAAGATAGCTCTAGTATGGTGGAAGTTCCTAAATTCAAATATAATCAGTGAGACTTTGAGTCCTCATTTCTTAAACAGCATTACACAGCTTCATGATCCTTTCCAAATTCCTGTGAACTCTACTAATCTCAATTCTATTTCTTCTATAAGAAATAGTTTGGTAGGTTTTTTCTAACCTAGTTCTCTTTGTGCCATATATACGTTTACTAATTAATTTATTCAACACATATTTTTGGAATTAATTATGTAAGATAATTTTGCTAATCACTGGATATAGAGCACTGAACTAAGCTGCCATTGTGTCTGATCCCAGGAAGCTGGAGAACAGCTGGACAATAGACAATGAGTTGCATGAATATAAAAACTAAAAGAGTTACTGTTTCCATGATAAAGATAATTAAAAACTTTGGAAACAAGAAGGTTAACCTGGTAAAATGGATGCAGTGAAATGTTAGAAGACGAATAAAAGATTTAAGTTAAAAATCTATTTAAATGTTTGCCTTAAGATGATTTCAAGTGTATCATTAATGACTAGTTGCACCCTATGATGGCTGTAGCTAGAAATCAATGGTAAAACTCCATGGAAGTAAGATGGTGTGGCACTGTTCAGCACATCTGTATTGAAGGGAAATGCCTTGGCTGTTTATTAAGAGAATGCAAATGAATGTCTATTTTATGATTTAAATAAAAATAAAATTTTAAATTATGGAATATTTTTCTTAAGAAACCAACTATGAAAGATATGAGATAAAGGCAATATATACATTTTTATTTATTAATTATTTGTCAGGTAGAAATGATGCTTAGCATATGCGTCAGGTATATATTCTTAAATAAAGTCAGATAATCTGTCTTTATCAATTTTTTTTTTTTTTTTTTTTTTTTTTTTAGATAGGATCTCACTCTGTGGCCCAGGCTGGAGTGCAGTGGTGTGTTCTCAGCTTACTTGTAGCCTCTGCCTCCCAAGTTCAAGCAATTCTCCCACATCACCTGCCCAACTAGCTGGGACTACAGGCATCCACCACCACACCCAGCTAATTTTTGTATTTTTTGGTAAAGACAGGATTTCACCATGTTGGCCAGGCTGGTTTTAAACTCCTGACCTCAAGTGATCTGCCTGCCTTGGCCTCCCAAAGTGCTGGGATTACAGGCGTGAGACACTACTTTATCAAATTTATTACAATTTTTGTCACTTGAGATGTGATCAGTTTCACAAATGCTTAATATATATTTAGACAGAAATTTTATTCACTGAGACACAATATCTGGTGCTAATGCATTTTTAATTTTTCTGTGGTACATGGTTTTTAATTTTTTGAAAGCTTTTAATGTTTATTTATTTTCCCTCAACATTATGAATATTTTTTAGGATATATCCAGACAAGGTCATTCAAAAAAAAAAAAAAAAAGGTCTTCGTTGCTTCCTATCGTCCCATTGAAACCTGTATATTTTAATCTTATACCTTTCTTTTATTCTAAGAAAATAAATTCAATTCACTAAGATGCATGCATGCATGAACCTAAAATGTCTCAGATGCTGTTGTAGCAGGTGGGATGTAACAATGAAAAACAGACTAAAAACCCTGCTTTCAAAGGGGTTCATTCCAGCCTTTATTTTTGACTTGATTATTTTATTCTCTTCATTTTTCCCTTCTGTTAATGAATAAATTATTTCAAATAACTGACAGAAGGTAGTGGTTACAAAAACAATAGTGTGAAATACATTTTGTATCTATGACTCTCTAAAATACACAAATATGTATATAAATTTTTTGTCTTTCGATAATGAATACATACGACGACTTTGGTACATTCATAGGATTGAATATTATTCAGCCCTAAAAATAAATGAGCTATCAAGCCATGAAAATATATAGAGGAACTGTAAATGCCTATTACTAATTTAAAGAAGCCAAACTGAAAAGGCTACACCCTATGTTATTACAACTATATGACAATCTGAAAGACAAAACCATGGAGACAGTAAAAAGATGAGTGCTTGACAGTGAAACTATTCTGTATTATGATATCTTGGTACATAC
Source organism: Symphalangus syndactylus (assembly GCF_028878055.3). Taxonomy (NCBI): domain Eukaryota; kingdom Metazoa; phylum Chordata; class Mammalia; order Primates; family Hylobatidae; genus Symphalangus; species Symphalangus syndactylus. Next base: position 105,582,372 of record NC_072426.2, on the reverse strand, counting down.
ATGTCATGATACATTGTCAAAATCCATAGAATATACAAAAGTGGACCCTGTAGTAATCTATGGGTTTTGGTGGACAATAAAGTGTCAATGTTGGGTCACGGATTGTAACAGATGTACCACTCTTGTTGGGGACGTTGATAATGGGGAAGGTTTTGTATGTGTGTTAGGTCTGAGGGTGTATGGGAACTCTCTGTACTTTTTGCTCAATTTTGCTGTGAACATAAAACTGCTCTAAAATTAAAATGTATTAATTTAAAAAATATTCTGTGATCAGCAAAAGATAAAAAAAACTGTGAGCACAATGTAAATACTAAATACAAATAGAATTATGGCTCTTTGTTGTTTTTAGTATAGGTTGCTCTTTTAGGAAATATTTTAACACATGAAAGAAAAATAAAACATAATTTTGAAAAATGAAAACAAAAGATAAGTAAACTTGTTTTATTATTTTTTTCAAACTGTAAGTAAATCTTGAAGAAATTTAAACATCCTTTTGATATATTGATGAGCAGCCTGTTCTTGGGTGCCCTTGGGAGATAATTCTCCATGGGTATTTTGCATTTCTTCATGTCCACTAAGGAATAAACAGCCTTAGGTCTGGACAATCTTTTTAAGAATGTTTGTATAGCAAACAATCTTGGAAGACAGCAAGAGTGTCTTATATCAGGGCAAGAGGAAGCTGTGTTTTCTAATCAGGATAATGAAGATAATATCTTTCTATAAGGCAAAAAGAGCACTAGCAACCTCTTTATAAGAGATTCTTCAGCAGTGACACAAACCTACTGTGTGTCCAGCATCTACCTGGGCCACTCTGCATAATCCTGGATAATCTTCGGAGTGAAGGGCAACCAGTGAAATCCTAAAACATGTACTGTCTGCTAATTTGTGCGTTATAAAGTCCTTTGTCTCTGACTCGGGAATCTTGTGTCTTCTTTCAGCATTTATAAAACGGTGGCAGGCTAGCAGGTAGCTTATAATTAGAGTAAAATTTCAGAGCTTTTACAGTTCTTGACTAAGATAGTATTACTCTCTTACTGTGCTAGTCTTACTACTTCTACCAGGTGATGCTTGTGAGGTCAAGTCCTTTCATTACATCAAATCACAGTTGAGTAGCAGCATCTTCCATACATATGATAAGGGAGATTAAGTGTTTCTTAAATTTTTCTACATTGTAGATATTGCACATTTCAACAGAGTTTCTCTTGCTTCTTTCAACATTCAACTATTTAATTTCCCTCTAATGAATATCCTTGTTTTGAAATCATAATTCCACCACAGTTTGTGATACACTGCTACGTATTCCTAGAGACATTATACAAATAATTACTATATAGTAGTTTTAAAATGTAATTGTTCAATCCTTTTCTTACATACAGGCAATACATTTCAAAATATAATATCAATAATTTGTTTTGTTTTTATATAATTGAAGTAATGCATTAGGCATGAATAAAAGAAAGGTTAATAGTTTAATTTGAAACTTTATAACAGTAATAAATAAAATTTAATTGCATGCATTTCATTATTAATAGCCTAGAATTTCATTCTTGATTTCATCGTGTGGTATGGTTAACTATGGTCTTTTGGTTAAATAAATTTAATTTCATAAGAGATCAAATTACTGCTATGGGCATGCAATACCTGAATACTTCATATTATTATTTCTAATTTCACATCTACTGAATTTAATTAATGGTTTCCTTTAATTGACTTTATTTTCTAAAATACACAGGCTAACATTTTATTCTGTTAAATGCTACTGCTTAAAAAGAAAAAGATAGCGATGAGCTTCTAATATAATGTCATATTGGTAAATATATTGGAAATTTAAAAAATTAATTTTCTCACTGATATTTTTAACTGTAGTCTCAGGTAGCTTTATAAATTAAATAAATATTAAACAAATTATAAATGAAAAGTAAAAATCTGAAAATAAAGTTTACATAGACATACAATATAAAATATAATTCTGAGGAAAATTTTCACACAATTTATAGGACTCAAAATGTTAGTCAATTCAATCTGTTTTGACCCATCTTTAGTAAACTGCAGGCAGAACGTATCTATATATTCTAGTAGCATACACTGAGTGTTTTTTGAAAAAGCTACTCTTAATTAAGCTAATATAATTTCTGATTCAGTTTATCTATAATTTTCTCTATATTTTAACTCATTTTAAAGTAGAATATAAATTAATTTTTAAGATAATATAAATAGTGCCGACTCTAGTACTAATCATACACCCACTATATAGTTACGTGTTTTAGTATACATATACACATACTGGACTTACACATATTATCTATATATGTGTACACATGCATATATTTGTCGAATAATTAAAAATACTTCTTAGGTTGCTACCAGCACTCTTTCTGTTACAACAAAGATGTCTTAGCAATATTTATATTATATCATTTATTATGCTCTTTTGCAAATGTTACCTGCTTAACATTCAAATAAGTGAATTGGGTATGTATTGTCATCACCATTTTATTGATGAAAAAATTAAGGTTCAGAGCTTAGTTAACTTATCTAATATCCGATAGCAAGAGGGTTATAGAAATAGCAGTGGATGCAAGAAAGAGCAATGTCTGTGCATACAGGATGATTAGTTCAAAAAGTATTTTGTATTAGGCTGTTCCAGGTGTTAAAAATATAGGTGCTTTAAGCCCTGTCTTCTAGATATATATGAAAATAAATTATTATGGTCTGCATGCATTCTCAATTATAAATGGAAGATAATCTATGAGTATGCAAAGGCATACAGAGTGATAAAATGAACATTGGAGACTCAGAAGTAGGGAGGGTGGGAAGAGGTTGAGGGATGAAAAATTACCTTCTTGGTTCTATGTATACCATTTGGGTGATGGGTACACTAAAATTCCAGACTCCGTCAATGTACAGTTATTCCATGTAACCCCAAACCACTTGTATTCCTAAAACTGTTGAATTTCTTAAATTAAAATAAATAAATGAATTAAAAGTTAGAGCATAAAATGAATAAATAGTAAAAATAACCGTTATGATATAGTAAAATGAGCAATAAATGATAATACATACTAAATATACCTTTGCAAGGTAAATGGACTTTGCCTTATTCTCAAATCTTAGAAAATACTTTCAAAAGTAGCAATGATGTTTATGATTTCAACATTAGAAACTATACATATTTATACGTAGATGAGTAGATAGTTAAATAGATATAGACTGACCAATAGGACATAAAGAAAAGAGAGAGAAAAAAAGTTACTAGTTTTAAACTCATAAATGATCGAATTTGCTAAAGAATAAAAGTTTGTACAAAAATTCTGAAATGAAGTTTATTCAGTTTATCTTTCCTGATTTGGCGGAGAAATCAATGTTAGGGAGAGGCTCACAAAGATATGAAAATAATGGCCACAATTTATACTAAAACTACCACAGATAGCTTCCAAATACGCTGACATTTGCCCTAAACTATTCTTCTTTCATTTTTGTTTTTCTGCTAAGTTTTTCAGAGTGGATAGTCCCTTCAACGATCAATAATTGGAGTGACAGAATAGGAAACAAATCCTTGAAAAAACCGGCAACATAAAACCAACAAGACAAAATAGAACAGCCTAGTGTGATGAAGCAAATAATTAATACTGGAAAGAACAAAGTTATAAAAATAGATGAAAAATAAAATTATAGAATAAATATAATTAACATAAGGAAAGAGAAACAATAGGATATTTTAGCTACTTAAGTTAAAAATTATTTATTTAAAAAGTTTGCCTTTGTAAAAAATAAAATCGATTCATATGAATTCTTTGTTGAAAAAAAAATTACCCATGAATTTGTAAACTGGTAAAACAAAGTGATAATGCTTAGATAGAAACAAAAATATCTAAATACATATATGCATAGATAGCTTATAAGTGACAGATAGAGATGAAAAATAAAAAAACCACTTACTTTTATGAAGAATAGACATTCAAATTAATACTCCCGCATGCTTGGTGTTCCAGAAGAGAGAGAAAGAGATGGATAAGTGAAATGTGCAACTGAAGAATAAGTAAAATTTTTCGAGTGAAGTCAATGTTCTCAGTTTGATAATGCTCAAAAAGTGAATGAAAACTGTATTATTTTGAAAGTTTGCATTGAAGTATTTGCAAATTTTAATGTATATAAACCTTATAAAGAAATTGCAAAACTGACAAACAAGTATAAAAATGGTAAGAAGATGTTTTAATATATATGATGATCAATTATAAAAATTAAATAATGATATCTTGTAGGTACAAAATAAAATACAAAATACAATTAAGAGATAAATCAACAATCACATATTTGGAATTATAAAACACCTGGATTATTCTGAAGAATAGTACAAATAAAAATTAACTTCAGATAATTATAATTTTAAAGTTTGCTATAGTTTCAAGGGTAAATACTGAAAAATAAACATTTAATTTTTGAATCAGAATAGGAAAAATATTGCTGAGATTAAAAACTGATATAAATGAAAACAAGAAAAGAAAGACGAGATAGATCAGATAAAAAAATGAAAAAAAATGCAAGATAAATTTCATGTACCTATATCTGTAATTAAAATAAAAAGCAATTAAAGATTAAAGAGTGAGGATTATTATTCTGAATTAAAAGGTAAAATCTAATTACATAATATTTACAAACAAAATTCATGGTAAATAACCTGCATTTCTCAGTAAATTTCAAAACATGAATATACACAGTGTGATTTCTAATCATATTCATTATAATGAAGCTATAAATCCATAGTAGACAGGATCAGAAAAGCGCAGATATTTAGAAATTAGAAAATACACTTTTTTCATTTTTATAGTTTTGGGGGTAAAAGTGCAGCTTTCTTACGTAGATATATTGCTTAGTAGTGAAGTCTGGACTTTTGGGTACCTATTACCTGAATATTGTACATTGGACCCAGTAGGTGAGTTTTCATCCCTCACTCCTCTTACACCCTCCAATGTTTTGGAGTCTTCAGGATTTGTTGTTGTTGTTTTGTTTTGTTTTTTGTTTTTTGTTTTGAGACAGTGTCTCACTCTGTGGCCCAGCTGGAGTGCAGTGGCATGATCTCATCTCACTGCAACCTCCGCCTCCCAGGTTCAAGAGATTCTCATGCCTCAGCCTCCCAAGTTGCTGGGACTACAGGGATGTGCCACCACACCCAGCTAATTTTTGTATTTTTAGTAGAGACGGGGTTTCACCATGTTGGCCAGGCTGGTCTTCAACTTCTGATCTCAAGTGATCCACCCACCTTGGCCTCCCAAACTGCTGGGATCATAGGCATGAGTTGCTGCGCCTGGCCTAGTTTTTATTGTTCTACTCTGTATGCCTATGTATCCACATTGTTTAGCTCCCACTCATGAGTACATGCAGTATTTGTTTTTCATCTTCTAAGTTATTTTATTTAGGATAATGGCCACCGGTTCTTTCCACGTTACTGCAAGAAACATGATTTCATTCTTTTTTACAGGTGAGTAGTATTCATTTGTACAGTTCAACCTTTAGATCAGTAGGTGGTAATTATGGGTAAGAATCAGCTGAAGCAAAAGCAGTTGAACATGTTCTTGATCTTTGTTTAAAAAGAGGGACTCTCTATTGTCTCAGGTGATGGGCTAGTCTGTGGAATGCCTGGTTCCCTGCTCAGCTGTGGAGAGGGGAAAGAGCTAGGTGGAGCTGAACTTTTAGCTTGCCCTCAAACACCCAAATGATGAGCACAAGGACCAGCCCTGATGAGAGTGGTTGGGGGAGCTTGTGGTGAAACGTGCTGAGGTCTCCTCTTTAGGGGAGTTGATTGGCTCCCCATCCTGTGATCTACCTCCCTATCACACTCTGTTCCTAGGCTCATGATTCTCAGTTCAGACACTGTCATTTATTTCCAGCCCACAATGTAGTTGAAGGCTGTGGAGAATACTTTTCCCATAGCCCTCCATCAAAATGGCCTCCGGAAAGAACATCTTTCTACAGCCCAAACAGACAGATTTGAGGCTTCTCTGATCTTCACTGCTGGAATGCTGTTGCTCCTTGTAGAGAGGGGTTGGGGCTGTTACTTTTTAATGGTAAAATACTAAATATTTTTAAGTGAATTAAACTTTTAAAATGAATCTCCTGGGGAAAGCTATTCAAATACATCAAGCTCCTAACATAAGACAAGTAGGGGAAAACCCCCCAAAAGACCTGTACACAAGCCCAGGCTCAGTGGACACACCACCAGTGGAGGCACAGCCATGCCTAATAGCCCTGGAAGGGCCATCCGCAAGTACAGCCTCGCCAGCTTCCCAACAGGAACAGCCTCAGTCTCCCTCTCTATGTTTGTGCTGGAATACTTGTCCTGTTCAGCCATTGAGGCAGAAACACATTCCTGCCCTGTAGAACCCAGCACAGCACCCACATCTTTGCTGGAATGGGCGCAGTCACCTTAAGCTCACAAATGAGAAGCTCTCGGGCACAAGAGAGTGGAGACTCTGGTTCCCTTTGTCCTGTGGGTTACTCCCTTGGTGTGCCACACTCTCCCTTCCTCTAGGGGCAGCCCACCCCTAGGGTCAGACCTTGGGAATCCCACTGCTCTACTGGCTCCCACTAGCCCTTTGTGGTTGCTGCATTCCGCGTGGGTGCTGGGATATGTTTGTAGGGGATCAAATGGTGTGTAGATACAAGAGCTGAAACTCCCTGTGCAGTATAGAGATCCAGCACAGAGGCATATCCAGTATGGTGCCCACCACCTCATCTTGGTGCTGGGTGAAGGGCAAGTGGCACTGCAGGAAATAGTAGCCTGGTTCTCTGTCCTCAAGTAGTTCACAGATTGCTGCCCACACCAGTGCTTAGGCTTGTGAGAGCATAGGGATCTCCAACAGTTCCGAAACCAGCGGTCTGCCACAGCGGTGAGAGGAGCAAAAGACACCCCCACCTATGCTTTCCATGGAACACCAAGTCCCTCAGAGTATAATCTCTGCCAGATTCTTGCTTGCTTATTTTTCTGTGTTCAAGTTTCTTCTCGTGGTTCTTTGAGAGGCTCTGGCACTCTGCCCTCAATATACATATTGGAATTATTATTATTAATCCATAACTTTGCTTTCTCTTTCTGAGAATAACTGGAGTCCAATATCTATTGTCAGTCATATTGAAGAAAAACCTCAGAAATATACTTCTTAGTAACAACACCCAAGAGCAAATCAAAATGGAAATTATAAAATATTTTTAATTAAAAAATATATACTACATTATAAAATGTTTCATTTTAGAGGAAAATGTAGAACCTTAAATTCTTATTTTATGAGGACAATAAATTAATATTTAAAATGTTTTGAATTTATTTGAAGAACTTAGAAATATCAACAGAAATAAAAGGAAATAAAAAATACATGCATAGTGATTAAGAATACAGGGAAAGAAAAGTCAAGAAATATGGCCAAAAGTTTGTTAGTTATTTTAGGAGCCATACAAGTAACAAAACTCTGGAGAAATGGCTTGATAAAAATAAGAGAAGAAACAAGTATGCAATCTCAGGAATCAAAATAGGAAATAATTATACATCAGGTGTCAAGAATTCTTTTTTTGTTTGGAAAGGATCAGATGGTAAATATTTTAGGCTTTTGGGCTATATGGTTTGTTGCAACGAATCAATTCTATTGTTATGGCATAAAATTGACAATATGTCAATGAATGAGCATGACAGTGTTCCAGTAATACTTTATTTATAAATACTGTCTGGCTTATTGGTCACAATTTATTGAGTTTTGTTATAAATAATACAAATATCAAGAAGGTAAATTAGTGTTGTATGAAAACTTTTAATCCAATAAATTTGGAAATATATGTAAAATGTGTACAATTACTTGGAAGATGCGTTTTTCCAAAAGTAACCTAAAGTGAAAAGAAAAATCTGAATTGTGCTACAACAAATGCATTTAATCAGTAGTCAGAAATCATCTCATAAAGATAATTTCAAGCCATGATGACTTTACTGGCAAGTTGTTTCAAACATGAAACAAAACAGTAATTCCAATCTTACATACAATTCTTTCTGAGCATGAAACAGGAAAGAACGTACTCTACTTCATTTTATTATGCTATTATGACTCTGATATTATAACCTGACTAGGATAGTAAAGGGAAAGTAAATTAAACACCAATGTAATTTATGAAAATAATGAAGGAAAACTTAAAACTACCATGCAGAAATAAGCAATGCATTAAAATGTAAGACATCACAGCCAATGTTTATTCTAAGAAACCCTGGAAAGCAATAATGGCCTCATATAAAGGGATCAATTAATGTGATACACGACAACAAATAACTTAACAATATTATAAGCATATTTAATTTTATTTTCTTAAAAAGTCATACATTTTAACAACCTGAAATTAAAAGAGAGCCTAGTTTAACTGATAACACTTGTTTTCAAAAGTTCTATTGAAATTATAACATTTAACAATGGAGTGTTAAAATATTTCCTTTGTGATTGGGAACAAAATAAACATAGATGGTACAAGCAATTTTATTTATCCTTTTGCAGGTCTTAGACACTGGGGCAGGATTGTAAATATTAAAAAAAATAAGGATTATGAAAGAGAAAACAGATTGCTATGTTACAGATGACACAGAAAATTCAAAATGATTGTAAGATACATTATACTAATGAATATGAGCTTTTAGCAAGATGCTTTGACACAAACCTATTATGCAATATTGAAATGCATTTCAAATAAGTAGAGAACTTTATTTAGATGTGTCAATGTGGCTTACTCTCACAAACATAATATTTAGTGGTATGATTAAGTCACAAAAGAATATGTACAGTATAACTCAGTTTAAATAAAGTTCAAATAAACATAGACATAACATTGGCATAAATATATTCTTGAATTGAAAGACTTTAATGAAATCACTTCTCCCCAAAATTAATCTTTGTAATTAGCGCATCCAAAGTAAAACCCAGTAAGGTTTGATTTAGATATTGATAAGCTAATTCTATAATATATGTAAACTCTAAAAATATTAAAATTCAGTTAATAATTTATTGAGGAAGAAAGAATAAATTACAGGAAATATAAGACTTTATTAATTAATGCAGTGTGGTATTAACCAAGTAATAAATAATCAATGAAATGGAATAGGCAGACTACAGTAAGGAAAATATTTATAAGAACCTATGATATGTCAGAAAGCTAGTATTACAGATCAGTGGTGAAAAATAGATTTGCCAATAAATGAGAGTGAGAAAACTGGTTATACATATGGAAAATAATAAAGTGATTCTTTACTTATATAATATGTAACAATCAATTCCTTGGAGAATCAATATTTAAATGTAAAGCAGGCAAAAATTACAGAAAACCCGACAGTAAAACAAAGAAAATGGCTTGTACATGTGCTTTATAAAATGTACAATCTAAGTGTCCACCATACATATTTAGAATCCCTTTAACTTATTTTTAACACAAAAATGCAAATGAAAATGTTCTATAAGTACATTATTACATATACAACAGATTGACCAAAAAAAGTCAGACAAGAAAAACTTTTGGCAAAGATATAGAGCAACAATAATTTCATATGCTTTCCTGGAAATGGAAGTTATATCCATTTTAAAAAGAGGCTTGTATTACCCAATAATATTGAAGATGACCATATATTCTGATCAAGAATTGACTTTCACTCCTTGTTTTGTATGTACGTGGTTGGCCATTAAGAAATGTGATCCAAAGTATTTACAGGCTCAGTTAAGTACTATAAACAATGTAAAAGTTAAACAACAGTAGAATGTAGTAGATTCATACAGTGGAATACTACACTTTAGAAAAAAATAGAGAACTTTATTTAGGTATGTTAATGTGGCTTACTCTCACAAACGTAATATGCAGTGGTATGATTAAGTCACAAAAGGATATGTACAATACAATTCAGTTTAAATAAAGTTCAAGAACACAAAACAGCAAGTTGGATTGTTTATAAAAGCTTTACTGGACACTCAATCTATAAAGATAATAATATAAATTATTTTAACACATCCTTCAATTACCTTTCATTCCTCCAGAAATTTGGTGAAACCTCTTGAATGCCTATGACCTTTCTCATTTCCTCCACTGTTTAATTTCCTTTTATACTTTTTTTAAAACTTTGAATGGACATATGAGAGATGAAGTCATATTTTTCTAAATAAGTTCAAAAATATTTTGCTTTAAAATATAAGTAGTGATTAAATTTCTAACAATTGAGCAATAGTTGAATGTTATAAATTTAGTTTTCGTGAATATTTATCTCTCTGCATTTCTTCTCAACTTTCTCATATCCCTTCAAATGACAAAATACTTAGAAATGTTTGAGTCAAGTTAGATATATTTTTGAAGATATTATTTGCTTATTTATCTATGAGAGGTCAACAACAACTTCCATGAATATTAGGAAAGCAAATGTTGGTAGCTCTATTCACTTCAATATTTAATTCACCTATATCTGAAATTTAAATGTCAGTGATAAGACAGACAGAAAGTGACACTTTCTTTAGGTAACATAGCACTAAGTGGCAATACTTTAATATTGTCACTATTACATTTTTCAGATATACAATATATACTTTACTAAGAATCCTAGTCTATTATGTTCTAAGGATAAACTGTCTTTATACAAATTCACAATGAATAGCTCTGTAAATAAGAGTTACCATTTTTATTTTATAGCATAAAATGTATTTCAAATAGTTGTACAAATCAGATATGTTATTAAAGAAACATATTTCCTATTATTGAATTACCCAAAGTTGCTTACATAACGTAGAATCTTGTGGAGGAAAATAGGCAAATGAAATTCAGTGATTATTCATTATGATCAAGGTGATTAAGTACAGAAATCTCCGTGACTATTCTGTGCAGTGTCTTTTCTTTGACGATATTTTATAGTCATTCTTATTTTTACTTTTTGTAGACAAATCCTTTCTTGCTTTGCCTTCTTTTAGGTACTTTTGAGATTATAAAAGTATATAGTAAAAACAAATGCACACACAAAACTATTCGGTTGGTATACTTAATTTTAGTAGAATAGATTTAGTCCAGGTATATTCCAACTGTTTCTTACTGAGAGTCCATCCTAGTCCCCTGATTTTTACTTGAGTGTTCAATGATGGTTTTTCCTTCTTGTTAACAGGAAATAGTTTTGGTTTCTGCTAAAAATGGCAGTTGCCACCATTATGTGTGAGTTTTATTTTATTTCTTAGAAAATATATTTTAAATTTGGTGAATATCCTAGTTTTGCATTTAATTTGCTAAGCAGAATCAATGCAATCACTATCATATTCTATAGTTTTTCCTAAGAGATTGATAGAGTAAAATGTATGGTTTTTCTAATTTTTAGCATGTGTGTCCAATAAAATGACTTTATATATTTTTTTCTTGTTTCATTTTTTTTCTAGTCAGAGTTTCTTCTTTAGTTTCTCATATAATTGATTCAAAACTCCTAAGTGATGATCACAATAACCTTAGGTATTTCTTAATTCTCCATAATAAATATAGCATCTGAGTCCAATTTCTTCTGGGAGATTTATTAACTTTTAAGATAGCATGTGTCACTTACATAATCTAACAATGCATTTTGCATACTAAAATGATGAAACATTCTTAATGAATTTAAATAGCTACTTTATCAGAAACAGGAATCACGGGCTGAATTTTTATGTGAGTAGTAGAGCTAAGAATATTTGTAAAACAGCTCTCCATGATGGGCTCCAACAGGATGAAGTAAGACCACCTATCAAGGAAGTAAGATCAATACCAAAATGAACTGTACATGAAATTCTGCTCTAAGATCTTTTTGCTTTTTAACATGATTTCAGAAAAGGCTAATTTTTGTAATGGACTACAATACTTGTTTTGCTACATAAGCTTTCAGGATTTTTTTCTTTTATTTTTATTTTAAAATTAATTTTTGAGCAGCATTCTTGACTGCAAGAAAGCTTCTGTCAGTTTCCCAAATTACTCAAATAACATGTATTTTACACTGAAAATCATGAGCTCTTTAACTCAAAGCTTTTCTTTGTTGTTTTTGTAACTATTTACCATACAATTACTTGTAAATGAAATGTATAATATAAATATGCACTAACATAAAGCAAAATGTTTAAATATTTTTTAAACTTCTGAAAAAAGATAAAACTGTGGGTTTTTAAGAACATTGTATCTTTCATTTTGTCCTTCTTTCTCCTTCAAATATATTAATAACTATCCTTCTATTTGTTACATTCTTTTACTTAAAGGGACTAAAGTATAAATCAGGTAATTAATATACAAAACTTTATTCTGTCCCTTGCTTGTAGCACTACTTCATTCCAGTTTCGTCCCTGTTTATTATATAAATCAGGCAGATTTGTAAATAAGTATTTTCCAGTCTACATTTATTTGATTATGAAAATGGAAACATAGAATAAAATGTGAACAGATAATAAGCTTTACTTGTGTGTTTCTCCATCTTTTCAAGTTGATCAGGTATACGGATGGCATTTTAAATAATGTGTTAAATATAGAGAACCCATTAAATAGAAAAGAAAATTGTGGGAAATAGGAAAGCCTTTCCATTAAGGGTTTAGATATAAAATGTTCTATTCAGTCACAAAATAAACCTAAAATGAGAGATATTTTTGTTTAACTGAAAGAGCTAGAGAGTAATTAAAGGTAATTGGCATGTTATTATTCTTAAAAGGTTCGCTTTTCTGTCCTAAGAATGCCAGGGAACAATTGAACAGATAAAAAGCAAACTATAAATTGCCAAATAGATCTTTTGTATAATAATACGTCTCCCAAGACAAAAGATATTTCAGACGCATAAAATTTAAGGGAAGTGTATTTGCCTGACTGGTCTTGCATCTTGCCTGACCACAATGAATTTGCATCAGATTTTAAACTCACAGAGTTATAAAATATCTTAATGTGTAAAGAGGGAATCAAAAGTGAATGTGATTAACTTGAAGGAACTAGTTGGCAGACTTTAACATTAGGCTAGTAGAAACTATTTAATAAATAAAACTGAAAGCAGAAAAATACTTTTCTTAAATAATTATTACTGGCAGATTGATACTGTTAATATTATTGATTCAATCTGGGAAGTCCTCCCTCTTGCCCTTTCTCTACTCAGATCTTGCATACTTTTTCAAGATAAGAACAATACAAACTCATTATTATAATAATAATTATTATTATTATTATTTGGAGATGGAGTCTCGCACTGTCACCCAGGCTGGAGTGCCGTGGTGCGATCTCGGCTCACTGCAAGCTCCGCCTCCCAGGTTCACGCCATTCTCCTGCCTCAGCCTCCCGAGTAGCTGGGACTACAGGCGCCCGCCACCACGCCCGGCTAATTTTTTGTATTTTGTTTAGTAGAGATGGAGTTTCACTGCGTTAGCCAGGATGGTCTTGATCTCCTGACCTCGTGATCTGCCAGCCTCGGCCTCCCAAAGTGCTGGGATTACAGGTGTGAGCCACCACGCCGGCCACAAACTCATTATTAATCATTTATTTACTACTCTATTCCTCAATGAACTCTTTTGTAGACTTCTACCCCACCTATAACCAATGCAGTGGTACTCCTCCCTCTCATATTTAGTTTCTCAGCTCAAGTAAGACTTCCTCAGAGGTTTAATCTAATTAATCTTAATCTAATTAAAATAGAAACCCTTACCCATTTATTCTGTCCAAAGCAACATGTTTCCCCTCCCCTCCGCTTCCCCTCCCCTTCTCTTCCCCTTCCCTTCCACTTCCTTTCCTTCCCCTTCTTTCCCCTTGCCTTCCTTCCTGCCTTCTTTCTTTTCCTTCTTTCTGTCTTTTCTAATACAAGGCTTGACCACTGGGGTAAAATTGTCAAAATGTAAAAAGGAGATAATTAAAAAATAAACAGTACCTAAGTGGCATGGTAAAATATACATGGGGCAAGATAATCTTTGTATTTTATCCTTGGGTGCATTCTGGACCACCTTAATCTTTTTTTTTTTTTTTTCCTGAGACCGAGTCTCTCTCTGTCATGCAGGCTGGAATGCAGTGGCACCATGATGGCTCACTACAGCCTCCACCTCCCAGGCTCAAGTGATTAATCTTAAATAGTGCAATTATTCTATTTAATCACAAATGTCAGCATCTCTTTTCTTTAGTTTTGGCACGATTTTCACTTTTTATCCTCTCTTTCTGTCTCTCTCTCCATGCTTCATTATATTAGCTGCTTAGGCTATCACAACAAATTGACACAAACTAAATGACTTCAACAACAGCAATGTATTCTAAAACAGTTCTAAAGGCTAGAAGTCCTGAATACAGTGGGGCCACACTCACTCTGAGGTCCCTAGAGAGAATCCATTCTGTGGATCTTCCAGCTTCTGGGGGCTGCCAGCATTCCTTTACTCATGGCTGCACCACTCCAATCTCTGCTCCCTGGTCACATTGCCTCCTCTTCTGTGTGTCAAGTCTCCCTCTGACTCACTCTTAAAAGAACATTTGTCAGGCCAGGAGCAGTGGCTCATGCCTGTAATCCCAGCAATTTAGGAGGCCGAGGAGGGTGGATAACTTGAGGTCAGGAGTTCGAGACCAGCCTGGCTAACATGGTGAAACGCTTCCTCTAATAAAAATACAAAAATTATCTGGGCATGATGGCAGGTGCTTGTAATCCCAGCTCCTCGGGAGGCTGAGGCAGGAGAATTGCTTGAACCTAGGAGGCAGAGGTTGCAGCGAGCAGAGATCGCATCACTGCATTCCAGCCTGGGTGAAAGAGCGAGACTCCATCTCAAAAAACAAAAAAAAAAAAGAAGAAGAACATTTGTCATTGAATTAAAGACCCATGAGTATATTTCAGAATAAGCCCCTTCCCTTAAAGTCCTTAACTTAATCACAAGCATTGCCATATAAGGTAATATTCACTGTTTAACATGTCATTATATTCAAAGATTCCAAGGATTAACGCATCACATATCTTTTAGAAAACACTATTCGGCCTACTAAACTCGATGAGTCTTCATCTGCTGAGACTCAGGCAGAGTCAGATAAAAAGCTTTACAATATTCCACACCTCTCTCTAAAAATAGAACAAAAGCAGAAACAATTGAGGTTTTTGTGGTTGTTGCTGTTTGTGTCTTTATTTTTAAAGATTCTTTGTATAATATATGCATGGTAAATTATTCATTATCATATCTGCTCTTTTTTTTCATTTGAAGTAATTATATTCCATGAAAAATATTTAAATTCCCAGGCATTGTTAGTTGTAGAGCTCATAAAATGTTCAATGCTTCAGTGAGTTCCAAATTGAAAACAGAAATAAATTCTTGGAGAAAAACTTGACAGCACTTTGCTCTTGATTGATGTCATGCGGTGATTCCAATAAATGACTTTTTTCAAACAACTGAAACTATAACTGATTTAAGTAAATGGAGGTGCAATGGTTCTTTCTTATAGATCTCATCTGGTGAGATGCTATACACAGAATTTCAGTCATCTTACCCTATGACTTTTCAAAGGTGTATAAGAATGAATAATAATATTATTTTTCATTATTATTTATTCTAAAACTAAAAATAATCATATTATTCATTATTCTAAAAATAAATTTTGTTTGTTATTCATAATGAAATAACTGATATAAGGATACATTTATTTATTTATTACAATCATGAAAATATTTAGAATGTACCATTTTCTAGGTAGTCAACTAGTGCTTCATATATTTTTGTTCATTTAATCTTTATTTTTATAAAGTCAACAACTATAGATATTATTTTATATTATTTATACTTTATAAAATATAATAGACATTTTATAAAATATAATATCAAATATATATTATAAAGTATTACATTATAAAATACTACATTTTATAAAGTAGATGACTATAGATATAGTCATTATACAGATGAGTAAACTGAGGCATATCGTTTCTGTAAAAACCTCAAGATCACACATCAAATAAATGCTGCAAACAATGAGCGAAAACATCATACTAAGGATTTTGCTTCCAGAAGCCTCACTCTTAACTACTAGGCTCTAATGCCTATTATATAAATGGTATAATACAGTTTGTTCTCTTTTGCTCTGGCTTCTATTAATTAGCATATTTATTGAAATTAATCTATTTTATAGTATGGATGAAAGTTTCATTTCTTTTATTGCTGTGTAGTATTTCAAAATATGGATATATCAAAGCTTGCTTATTCATTTATGTTAATGAATATTTGATTGTTACATGTTCTGCACTATTAGCCCCTCTCTCCCATAAAAAAGTGCTGTGAATGTTTTGGTACAAGTTTTTTATGTACATATACTTTCATTTCCCTACAAATTGATTGCAGTCATATGATAGGTGCATACTTCAAAACAGTTTAAAAACTGACAAGCCTTTTTCCAGAGTCACTGCACTAATTTCCATTACCACTAGCAGTGCATGTATGTTGGTTTTCCTCTATAGTTTTGTCAACACTTGGCATGGCCAGCCTAGACTTTAGCCATTCTTTTTTCTTTCTTTCTTTTTCTTTCTTTCTTTCTTTCTTTCTTTCTTTCTTTCTTTCTTTCTTTCTTTCTTTCTTTCTTTCTTTCTTCCTTTCTTTCTTTCTTCTCTTTCTTTCTTTCTTTCTTTCTTTCTTTCTTCTTTCTTTCTTTCTTTCTTCTCTTTCTTTCTTTCTTTCTTTCTTTCTTTCTTTCTTCTTTCTTTCTTTTCTTTTCTTTCTTTCTTCTTTCTTTCTTTCTCTTTCTTTCTTCTTTCTTTCTTTCTTTCTTTTTTTTTGAGAGGAAGTTTCACTCTTGTTGCCCAGGCTGGAGTGCAATGGCATGATATCGGCTCACTGCAATCTCCACCTCCCAGGTTCAAACAATTCTCCTGCCTCAGCCTCCCAAGTAGCTGGGATTACAGGCATGCATCACCATGCCCAGATAATTTTTGTATTTTTAGTAGAGATGGGGTTTCACCATGTTGGTCAGGCTGGTCTTGATCTCTTGACGTCAGGTGATCCACCCACCTTGACCTCCCAGAGTGCTGCAATTACAGGTGTGAGCCACTGCGTCTGGCCTCTTTTTTCTTTTTTGAGATGGGTTCTTGCTCTGTCACGCAGGCTGGAGTGCATTGGCACAACCATAGTTCACTGCAGGCTCCACCTCCTGGGCTCAAATGATTCTCCCACCTCAGCTTCCAAGTAGCTGGTACTACAGGCGTGTGCCACCATGCCTAGCTAAATAGAGACACCATGCCATGTCTCTTTCTTTTTTTGTAGAGACGGGATCTCACTATGTTTCCCAGGCTGCTCTCTAATTCCTCGGGTCAAGAAATCCTGCTGCCTTGGCCTTCCAAAGTGCTGGGATTACAGGCCTGAGCAACTGTGCCCAACCCATTCTTGACAGACACAGATTAATTCCCTAATGACTAATGATATTGAGGATCTTTCCATGTGTTTACTTTCTATCTACATATGTTCTTTAGAGAAGTATTCATTTAAGTCATTTGCTTAACTTTTATTAGAGTTGCTAGATTTATTATCAAGTGTTGAGAGTTCTTATATTTTCTCCACACAACTTTTTTGCCAGACATATATTTTGCAACTATTGTCCTCAGTAGTGTCTTATATTTCTATTTGTTTTACAGTGTTTTCTGAGGAACAGGTGTTTTACATTTTGATGAACTCCAGTTGTCAATTTCTACTTTGATGAAACATGGTGTTTGTATCATGTCTAAGTAGTATTTAGTAGCCTAAGGTCAAGACTTTTCTATATTTTCTCCTATACGTACTCTTTCTTCTTTTTTTTTTTCACTTTGTTTTTACCTTTTACATTTAGGCATATGATCTGTACTAAATTAATTTTTGTATCATGAGTTATATGTTAAAGTTCTACTTTTTGCATATGAGTATCTAATTGTTCCAGCAGAATTTGTTGAAGGGCTATCCTTTATTCACTGAATTACCTTTGTATCTTTGGAGAATACCAATTTACCAAAATTCTGTAGGTATATTTCTGAATTTTCTATTCTCTTCCAATGACATTTCTGTCTATCTTTATGCCAATATCACACTATTTTAATTACTATAGCCTTATAAGCTTTGGTATTAGATTGTGCTGATCCTTCAAAATTATTCTTATTTTTAAGAATTCTTTTGGCTATTTTAGACTCTTTGCATTTCTACTGAAGCTTTAAAATTAGTGTATAAATTCCTATAAAACAATGCCTAATAATATTTTAATTGGGATTGTATTGAATCTATATTTAGGGATAATCACATTTTACCATGTGAATTTTCTAACCCATATGCATATTACGTCTCTCCATTTATTTAAGTCTTCTTTAACTTTCTGCAGTGTTTTGAGTTTTAGTGTACCAGACTCTCACATCATTTGATAGATTAATTCCTAATTCTTCTACATTTTTGATGATACTATTAATAGTATTTATTTTAATTTTTTATTGTTCATTGCTAGTAAATGGAAATATTAGTTTAATATGTTGCTTTTTTTTTCTTTTTTGTGTTGCTAACTCACTTATTATAGCCAGCAGTGTTTTTGTAGATTTTGGTGGACTTCCTACATAGGCATGCCATCTATAAATAAAACCAATATGCATTTTCCTTTCCCTTCTGGAATTCTTTTGTTTATGTTTTTTGTCTATTGTACTTGGTAGAACGTCTAGTGGAATGTTAAAAAAAAGTGCTAAGAGTTAACGAACTCATCTTGTTCCTGAAATAGGGGCAAATAAACTGATTTTTCTTCATTATGTATGATGCCAGATATTGTTTTTACATAGATATCCTCTATTAGGATATTCCTGAATTTCTTCTAGACAGTAACAACTTAGATCTTGTTTTATTGATCCAATCTGCTTTTAAATTGGTATATTTAGACCATTTATATGTAATGTGGTTATGTGTGTGTGTGTATGTGTGTGTATATATATTTTTTATATATATATATATATACATATCTTTTTTTTTTTTTTTTGAAACCGAGTCTCACTCTGTTGCCCAGGCTGGAGTGCAATGCCATGATCTTGGCTCACTGCAACTTCTGCCTCCTGGGTTCTAGCCATTCTCCTGCCTCAGCCTTCGGAGTAGCTGGCATTACAGGTGCATGCCACCACGCCTGGCTAATTTTTTGTATTTTTAGTAGAAACGGGGCTTCACTATGTTGGCCAGGCTGGTCTCGAACTCTTGACTTCGTGATCCACCCACCTCAGTCTCCCAAAGTGCTGGGATTACAGGGGTGAGCCACCGCGCCTGACCATTTTTAGTTTTAAACCTATTATTTTGCTTTTGCTTTCTATCTTTCCTGAAGGAATTCAGAACCGGATACCCTCCAAACATGCCACTTTGGCATATTGATTTTTTTTAGTTAAAGACACTTGAAAAACAGCAGATGCAAGAAAAGCACTCTGATTTTCCTTTTTCTTAAAAGTAGGAGGTTAAATTTCTACATGAAAGTTGCCCTCTTTATACAAGAAGGAAAGTAACAGTCTCATCACCCAGAAGGAGAAGTTGAGGCAAGGGAAACCTGTACAAACAGACTTTGTTAAACCAACCCTTATCTTGTTAATCACCTCTTCACCCAAATAACTACACTAGTTCCAGCTCCTTTGTCTTGTCATATTTCACAATTTACTACTCTGTGTCTACTTCAGAACATAAGTGATTATGTCATTGAGTCTTCCTTTCCTTAAAGAATCTCTCAAGCCACATAATACATGTATTAAATAAATTTGTATGCATTTTCCTGTTGATCTGTCTTATATCAATTTAATTCTCAGGCCTAGCAGAGGGAAAAAAAAAAAAAACTAAGAAGATGGTAACAAAATTTTGCTTCTCCTACCATCCCATCTGTTTTTTACTTATTTTCCTTCTTGTTTGCCTTCTTTTCTATGAATTAAATATATTTTATGGTTTCATCTTATCTCTTTTTTACTTGATAATTAAAACTCCCTATATTGTTAATTTTAATGGCTGCTTTTGAGTTTGTAGTATACATCTTTAACTCATCACATTCTACCTTCAAATTATAATATACTACTTTACATACAGTATAATGAAAGCAACAACATTTTCATTATTTTATCCTAACCGTTGTTCTGTTATTGTCATGTAATTTATTTTTATATATGTTATAAACTCATTATAACTTGTTATTATTCTTGTTTAAATTAGGGGTTAATAATGTTGTTTTCTTCTCTCTCTTTTTTTTTTTTTTTTGAGGCAGAGTCTAGCTTTGTACCAGGCTGGAGTGCAGTGGTGCCATATCAGCTCACTGCAACCTCTGCTTCCCAGGTTCAAGCGATTGTCTTGCCTCAGCCTCCCGAGTAGCTGGGATTACAGGCACGTGCCGCCACGCCCAGCTAATTTTGTATTTTTAGTAGATATGGGGTTTCATCATGTTGCCTAGGATGGTCTCAATCTCCTGACCTCGTGATCCACCCACCTGGGCCTCCCAAAGTGCTGGGATTACAGGCATGAGCCACCAGAACCGGACATGCTTTTCTTAAAAGCTAAATATTTTAGGCTTGTGTGTTACAACTACTTAATTCCGCTTTTGTAATTCTATAGCACCCATTGATAATACATAAACAAATGAGCATGAATGTGTCTCAGTAAAAATTTATTCACATAAACAGGCAGTCCACCCATGAAGCTATAGCTTGCTGACCCTTTGTTTAAACAATCAATTGAATTCAAACAGAAATAAAAGGATCTTATGTATTTAACCATGTTGACACCATTTCTAGTGCTTTTCATTCTTCTATGTAGATCCAGATTTCCTTTAGATATTCTTTTACTTCTGCCTGAAACACTTTCTTTAACATTTTTTATAGTATTGTTTTACTGGTGATGATTTTTTTCAGATTCTAAGTGCCTGAACAAAATATTTATTTCACCTACATCTTGAAAGATAGTTTCTCTGAGTCTACAATTTCCAGCTGACAACGTTTATCTTCCAGTACTTTAAAGATGTTGCTTCATTAGCTTCTAATTTTCTTTGTTTCCAATAAAATGTTTGCTGGCATTTTTTGTTCCTCTGTGCAAACCGTGTTTTTGTCATTGGCTGCTTTGAGAATTTTTTTTTATCACTAGTTTTGAGCAATTTTATTTTAGTGTATTTTGTGCACAAGACAAGGATGCCCTCTCTCACCACTCCTGCTCAACATAGTATTGGAAGTCCTTGCCAGAACAGTTAGGCAAGAGAAATAAAGGGTACCCAAATAGGAAGAAAGGACGTCAAACTATCCCTGTCTGCAGATTACATGATCCTATATGTAGAAAACTTTATAAGCCTAAAAGCTTAAGGCCCAAAAGCTCCTTAAGTTGAAAAACACCTTTGGCAGAGTCTCAGGATACAAAAAGAACATACAAAAATTACTAGCATTCCCATACACCAACAACAGTCAAGCGGAGATCCAAATCAGGAATGCAATCTCATTCACAATTGCTGCAAAAAGAATCAAATACCTAGGAATACAGCTAACTAGTGAGGTGAAAGATCTCTGTAAGAACTAAAAACACCAAAGATATCAGAGAGGATGAAATAAATGAAAAAACATTCTATGCTCATGGATAGGAAGAATCAATATCATTAAAATGGCCATATTGTCCTTATTTTCAAGTATGCTACTGCACTCTATGACTGATCCAAACTCCTGCCAGATATAATTCTAAAAATCTGTTTGTTAATTTTCTTATTTTATTTTTGGATTTTTAAATGCTTGGGAATTGGGAGATATGCACAGTTGTCTTTGCTTTGTCCACAAAATTAAGTGCGTATTTGGGTACTTATAGGACACTATTTGTAAAAACATTTATTTCTTCAGACATTGATGGTCTTGTCCCAGTTATTAACAAGATCTACATGTTTAAGAATAAATTTTCTTTTCTGTCTACTTCTTATTCCATTGAAAATTACCTTTCTATCCTCCTACTCTGGAAGTCTTTATGATTCTGTTCTAATCATTAGTATCCCATTGCTTCTTCAAGAGATGTCTATCAGTAGAATTTCTCCATTAATATAAGTTGACACTTCTATGAAAACTTTAAATCTCAAGTCTACAGTATTTCTAGTTCTAAAAAATATTTAAATTGGTTCTTTAATTATTTCCATCTTTATGTTTATTTTCCTTTTTTTCTAGTATTTTAAACAACTTTATGTCAACAATTCTTTATCTTCACTTTACCTCCCTTTACCTTTCTTAGTTTTTTTCCTATCCATTGGATTCAGAGAGAATTATTCAACTTTTAAACTTCAAACTTGCTAGATCTATATTTACCTATGTCTATTGTTCTCTTCAGAGCATCTGTTGAGTTTTTAATCCAAGAGCTATTATTAGTATTTTCTAAAATGCAACGTCTTCTTGCATGTCTCTGAAGATATTAATTATACTTACTGTAATTACATTTGTTTCTTGTCTTAATTCTGATTCTCTGAAATTACTTATTCTGTTTGCTAAGTTTTGTATCTTCTTTCTTGTTTTTCTTAAAAGTTTGGTGACAATATTTTACATGGGTAGTTTTCTGTTAATCATAGCTTATCTCCAATGATTAGGAAAATAACAACTATGAAGTAGGACAAAGTAACCTGGTTTCTTGTGTTTTAGTATTGCTGCTCCCTGTTCTTTCCTGGTTTTGTTAATTACCTGTGACTCTGCCCTGTTGATGTTAGTCAGATTCTAAGACTCACCTTGCCAAGCAAGCACTGCTTTGTTATTCCAAAGTGAAGTTCTTTCTTACTTTGTCTAGAAAGCAGTCTCTGCATCTTTTACCTCATTATTTCCCTCCTTTCATATTATGTTTCTTCCTTTACCAATTTTAATGCAGCTTCCCCTTTTTCATCTCTAAGATCTCCTTCTCTATCTCAAAAACAAAACAAAAAAGCATTAACAAATACAACAGAGAGCTTCACTGATGTGGCTTGGCTGTGTCCCCACCCAAATCTCATCTTGAATTCCCATACATTGTGGGAGGAACCTGGTGGGAGGTAATTGAATCATGGAGGTAGGCTTTTCCTGTGCTGTTTTCCTGATAGTGAATAAGTCTCATGAGGTCATGGTTATTATAAGGGGGAGTTTTCCTGCACAAGCTCTCTTTGCCTGCTGCCATCCATGTAAGATGTGACTTGCTCCTCTTTGCCTTCCACCATGATTGTGAGGCTTCCCCAGCTACATGAAACTGTAAGTCCAATTAAACCTTTTTTCTTTTGTCAATTGCCCAGTCTTGAGTATGTCTTTATCAGCAGCATTAAAACAGACTAATACAGTAAACTGGTATCAGTAGGGTGGGATGCTGCTGAAAAGATACCTGAAAATGTGGAAGCAATTTTGGAACTGGGTAACAGGCAGGGGTTGGAACAGTTTGAAGGGCTCAGCAGAAGACAGGAAAATGCAGGAAAGTTTGGAACTTCCTAGAGACGTTTTGTTATGGCTTTGACCAAAACGCTGATAATGATGTGAACAATGAGATCCAGACTGATGTGGTCTCAGATGGAGTTGAGGAACTTGTTAGAAACTAGAGCAAAGTTGACTCTTGTTATGTTTTAGCAAAGAGACTGGCAGCATTTTGCCTGTGCCCTAAAGATTTGTGAAACTTAGAACTTGAGAGATGAATTAGGGTATCTGACAGAAGAAATTTCTAAACAGCAAAGAATTGAAGAAGTGACTTGGGTGCTTTTAAAGGCATTCAGTTTATAAGGCAAGCAGAGCATAAAGGTTCAGAAAATTTGCAGCCTGACAATGTGATAGAAGAGAAAAACCCATTTTCTGAGGAGAAATTTAAGCTGGCTGCAGAAATTTGCATAAGTAACGAGGAGCTGAATGTCAATCCCCAAGACAATGGGGAAAATGTCTCCTGGGCATGTCAGAGGTCTTCACAGCAGCCCTTCCCATCACAGTCTCAGAGGCCTAGAAGAAAATGGTTTCGCTGGGCCCAGGGTCCCCATGCTGTGTGCAGTGTAGAGTCTTGGTGCCCTGCATCCCAGCCATTCCAGCTGTGACTAAAAGGGACCAAAGTACAGCTTGGGCTGTTGCTTCAGAGGGTGGAAGCCCCAAGCTTTGGCAGCTTCCATGTGGTGTTGAGCCTGTGGGTGCACAGAAGTCAAGAATTGAGGTTTGGGAACATCTGCTTAGATTTCAGAAGATATATGGAAACACCTGGATGCCCATGCAAAAGTTTGCTGCAGGGATGGGGCCCTCATTGACAACCTCTGCTAGGGCAGTGAGGAAGGGAAATGTTGGGTGGGAGCCCCCTACTGGGGGCAGAGTCCCTACTGGGGCACCATCCGGTGGACCTGTGAGAAAAGGGCCACCGTCCTCCAGACCTCAGAATGTTAGATCCACCAACAGCGCCATGGGCCTGGGAAAGCCACAGACACTCAACACCAGCCCATGAAAGCAGCCAGAAAGCAGGCTATATCCTGCAAAGCCACAGGGGCAGAGCTGCCCAATACCATGGAACCCACCTCTTGCATCAGCATGATCAGGATGTGAGACATGGAGTCAAAGGAGATCATTTTGGAGCTTTAAGATTTGGCTGCCCCTCTGGATTTTGGACTTGCATGGGGTCAAGAAATGAAAAGCATAAAAACTGAAAAGTGAAAAGAAAAAATATTTTTATTCACAGAACATATATATGTATATTGTGTATGAAGAAAATCCTAATATACTTATTTAAAAAGCTGTGAAAAATATGAATCAAATTCAATAATGGTGCTGAATGTGTAGAATGCAAGGTCAATACACAAAATACAATATGTAAAATTAATGGAATTTCTAAATACTAGAAATAAACAATTGAGAATACATTTAAAAGTACAATTTTAATGGTATAAAAATAGTTAAGAATAATTTAACTGAAACCTTTAAAAATCTTTCACACTAAAAATTTTAAAAATTTCTTGTAGAAAAACATTACAGAAGACCTAAATAAATGTAAAGATCTACCAGGTTCATAGATTTGAAGATGCAACATTGTTTGATGTGAATTCTCTGGAAGTTAATCTTTAGAATCAATGCAGTAGGGGCTGGGCGCAGTTGCTCATGCCTGTAATCCCAACACTTTGGGAGGCCAAGGTGGGTGGATCACAAGGTCAGGAGATCAAGACTATCCTGGCTAACACGATGAAACCCTGTCTCTACTAAAAAAAAAATACAAGAACATTAGCCAGGCACGGTGGCATGGGCCTGTAGTCCCAGCTACTCAGGAGGCTGAGGCAGGATAATTGCTTGAATCTGGGAGGCTGAGGTTGCAGTGAGCTGAGATTGTGCCACTGCACTCCAGCCTGGGTGACAAGGTAAGATTCCATCTCAAAAAAAAAAAAAAAAAAAAAAGTATTACTGCAATCTATAGTTTGTAATTTATTGACTACAATGAATTCTATATCTATTTTCTACAACTCGGTAGTAAATTGTGGCAAACATTTTGAGAGAAATTCACAAGCTGTTTCCAAAATTTGGGAAATTCATAGGACCTAGAATTTTGAGAAAAAAAAAAAGAGCCAATTTTCAGGCATCTAAGAAAGCTGCAGTATCAAAACATCATAACACAAAAATAATAAGGATAAAGAAGGGTTCAAAATTAGATCTCCACCTATGCAGTAAATTAAATGTTTACAAGGGCATGTAGATAGTTCAGTGGGGAAAGTAAGTCTCTAACAATAAATGCAGTCTCATATTAAAAAAAATACATGCATCAGTCCCTTGTATATGCAAAACTAATCCAATAATTTTAATGTAGGCATAAAAATGAAAAAGCAAAATTCAGAAAGCTTTTAAAAGAAAAAAAATTAAACAATATCTGTGAGCTATTATAATAGGAAAAATATTTCTGAACAGAGAAAGCACTATCATAAGAGTAAAAATTGATAAATTGTAGATATTAATTAAAAATGTATCCTAATAAAACTGCAAAATGTAAGAAAATATAACTTTATATATCTATAATTTCTCACATAGACTGTGATAAATTATTCCATATATGTATGAGAAAAAGATTGCATGTTCAAAATGCACAGAGTACTCTTGAGATCCACTAAATAGTTATAAGAATCTTGAACAGGTATTTCACAAAACAAGAGGTATAAGTGGCTTATAAGAATGTGAAAAGATGCTCAACATTATTAGATAAGGGAAAATGCAACCAAAATGCATTAAAACTGGAAAGACTAACATTTAAAATGATAATACTAATATTGGCAAATATGTGGGGAAACTCGAAGTCGTGTCTATTTCTTGTGAGAGTGTAAAATAGAACAATCGGCTGGGCGTGGTGGCTCATGCCTGTAATCCCAGCACTTTGAGAGGCCAAAGGGGGTGGATCACGGGGTCATGAGATCGAAACCATCCTGGCTAACATGGTGACACCCCGTCTCTACTAAAAATACAACAACAACAAAAAATAGCCGGGCATGGTGGCGGGCGCCTGTAGTCCCAACTCATTGGAAGCTGAGGCAGGAGAATGGCATGAACCTGGGAAGTGGAGCTTGCAGTGAGCCCAGATCACGCCAATGCACTCCAGCCTGGGTGACAGTGCGAGACCCTGTCTCAAAAAAAAAAAAAAAAAATTGAACAACTGCTTTGAAAAATAATTCACTTGTCAATAAGACCAACATACATCTACCCTATAGCACAGCAATTTCAATTCTAGAAATTTATCCAACAAAAATAAAAGCATATATTTACACAAAAACCTGTTTGAGAATGCACTTAAGTTCTTTATTTGTAAAAGCTAATTCTGAAGGCAATCTGAATATTCACTAACAGACTAATGAATAAGCAAACTCTGACAAATACATAGGCAACTCAGAAATGTGAGGAAAAATAAACAAATGATACAAACAAATATTTGGCTAAATCTCAAATATTTATTTATGCTAAAGAAAATAAACCAGATACACACACACATCCTGTAGGAATTCTAATTATTGGGATTTGAAGATGAACAAAATTAATCAATCATGATAGACATTATAAGGGTTTAATCTGAGTTATTTGGGACGCTGAAGCCAGAGAATCGCTTGAACCCGGGAGGCGGAGGTTGCAGTGAGCTCACATTGTACCACTGCACTCTAGCCTGGGCAACAGAGTAAGACTACGTCTTAAAACAAACAGACAAACAAAAGAAATTATGAAGGTTTGCCTCTGAAGAAGAGAAGTTTGAATAAGCACAATAGCATTTTCTAGATTTAGTGTAATTAGGTAAATACATCAATTTTTAAAAAGTACGAAACTACATTTTTGACACGTTTATTATATTTAAAATATACTACAATAAAATAAGGTTAGGAAATGATTGCATATTACTCTCTGAGAGGAAGAATGTTATCTCTTGGTAGAATTAATAAAGTTACTCATTTCTTATGAGAAGTAACTATATATCGGCCGGGTGCAGTGGCTCGTGCCTATAATCCCAGCACTTTGGGAGGCTGAGGGGGGCGGATCACAATGTCAGGAGATTGAGACCAACCTGGCTAACACGGTGAAACCCCATCGCTACTAAAAATACAAAAAATAAGATGGGCGTGGTGGCGGGCACCTGTAGTCCCAGCTACTCAGGAGGCTGAGGTAGGAGAATGGCCTGAACTCGGGAGGCGGAGCTTGCAGTGAGCCGAGATCATGTCACTGCACTCCAACCTGGGCTACAGAGCGAGACTCCATCTCAAAAAAAAAGAAAAAAGAAGTAAAGATATATCTATTAAGCTGTATAGGTATATATAAGCTAAAAATAACCATTCAACTTTTGTGGGCATAGTAGTCTGTGTCAGGCATTTTTGTATAAATCATAAACATTTAATTCTCATTCAAATAATAAATGTATTATCTCATGGTTATAAAGGTATAATAAGTACAATTTTAAAAAATAGACTAACTTTTCTGAATATTTCCAGTACAGTGGTATATCATTTTTTTCCAGTAGAATAAATAGAAAAATACTCAAACTCTGGGTAATATTTTGCAGAAAATGAATTAGTTACACTTATTCAAGTAGAATTATTCTAGTTCCTCAATTTTATATTCCAGAAAAATATATGCTGACTATATTTTTAATGCTTTTTTTATTAGAGGTTTGTTTATTGATATGTACATTGCTTTTACTAATTCAGTTTTGAGCAAGGTGTGACTATTCAATTTTCCAAAGAGTTCCAAACCAAAACTCATGGATTTCCAGTTGATCTGTATATCACCTTGCCACCTCTGGCTTTTTTCTCTCTAATACAGGTATAAGAATAACATTTAACAATAAATGATTTGTGAAGCCAATTGAAAAATGTTCATGCCACATTAGTCAACTTGATAAAATGCATTAAATTTATGAATTTCTACAGATTTGTTAGTGCCTGGAATCTATAGGTAGAGACACCCATAGAAAAGTCTTACAATATAAGCAATATAACAGTGAAAAATCAATAAGGCATACTAATGTTTGCATAGGATGACAACCTGGTCATATTAATTTTTCTGAGAAAATAATCTCAAATGAAAGATCACTTCCCTAAAGCATTATTTGTTTTTATATCAGATTTATTTCAGTTCAACCAACATTTATTGCATACTCTAAGTATTAGATATTGTGATTGGTTCTGGGAATGCTAAGATAAAAATTTCTCCTTTTCTAACCTTGAATTCATAGAGTGATAGAAGCAAGAGAAGCATAAACATATAATTTCAATGCAATATGGTAAATAAAATGATAGTGGTACTTTTTCTGAGTTTTCAGATATCAATTATTTATTTATAAACAGTTCTTTAGAGGGTGATTTATTTTCTCTATAGACATCAACAAGATATACTTGCCTTGTATGGCAAAAATAAATTAATTTTAGCTTTGTGCAGGTACATCCTATTGAGTTACAAGGTGATGCTATCAAACACCATTGACAACAACAAATTCAGGATTTATGACTCTCTTTGTCTCTGTCTCTCTCTCCTTCTCTCTCTCTCTCTCCCTCTGTGTGTGTGTGTATATATATACATGTATGTATAATATACATACATGTATATATATAGTTTAGGATACATGTGTATTTATATATAATTTTCTTTTTTAGAACAAAATTAAAAATTTTAAAAATAAAGCGTCTTTAATCCAAAGTCTGTGGTTGTAACACAATCTTACGACATCAGCTTTAAAAAGGCTATTCAGAACCCTTCCTCAAATTGAAACTATTACCAATACTGAGTTAAATATTTTAGGACTACGTCATTATCTAGGAAATTTGAGAAGCAAATTAACTCTTTTCTCAGAGTATTGTGATACCATATCTTTTTCTTGTAAAATAAGATATTGTTTAATTATAAAATATTGTCAAATTTCTGAAAAAGTGTTTATATAAGTGTCAGGAATATGTTTAGCCCTGGGAGCTAATGTGTTACTTATCACTGTACAGATCTTCTTGCTGACACAACTGGTTATGGTAGACAGCCTGATAGGATTAACTGCAAGTAAAGCAGAAATTATTAAAAACAATATTGAGGCCAGGCACGGTGGCTCACGCCTGTAATTCCAGCACTTTGGGAGGCCCAGGCGGGCGGATCACGAGGTCAGGAGATCAACACCATCCTGGCTAACACAGTGAAATCCCGTCTCTACTAAAAATACAAAAAATTAGCCGGGCGTGGTGGCGTGCGCCTGTAGTCCCAGCTACTCGGAGAGGCTGAGGCAGGAGAATGGCGTGAACCCGGGGGGCGGAGCTTGCAGTGAGCCGAGATTGCGCCACTGCACTCCAGCTTGGGCGACAGAGCCAGACTCCATCTCAAAAAAAAAGAAACCCAGTCTTTACTAAAAATACAAAATTAGGTGGGCATGGTGGTGGGTTCCTGTAATCCCAGGCTGAGGAAGATAATTGCTTGAACCCAGAAGGTGGAGGTGGAGGTTGCAGTGAGTCGAGATCACACCACTGCACTCCAGCCTGGGTGACAGAGTAAGACAACGTCTCAAAAACAAAAACAAAAACAAAACAAACAAACAAACAAAAATTAAATTAACTGGATGTTAAATGTGGCTTCTTTACATTTACCAGAATTTCAGCCAAGGTCCTAATGGCCCCAAATAATAGGTGCTACATTATCAAGCAGAGATATCAAGAGATTGTGATAATGTTAATGAAACCCCTTTGCTTATCACTCATTTCCAAAATTTATATTTTCAAAGGGAATTTTGTACAGAGTTCCTAAAAAAAGGGATCATGATGCCAGTGTATTGCCTCACTGATTGCTAAATGAAGAGGACGATAATAAAGCACTCAAAAGAACGTGACATGCCTCTGGGGCAACTGAAGGATTGCTATCTGACTTATGCCTTAAAACCTTTGAAGTGGAAGTTTGTCTGGAATGGCTTAGGCAAACAGACTGGGTTGGACTGAGAATTGAATGTATACATAAAATTTGGCTTGATCAGATGAGAACAGCAAATGTGGTAGCTAGATCACCGTTATTTATTAGATTTTTATTGGGTTGATTTGTCTTGAAAGAATCAAATCTAAGAGAAATGTTTGGAAAGGCTAGATGATCCTAACAGAAGAAATCTTACAGGTCTTTACTGCTAAACCTAAGGAGATGAGAGTAAACAGTAAGTGGCCAACTCAAAGAAATATGGACTATAGCTGCAATTTCCCAGTGGTGCAGTTTTCAAGCGTTTTGCCCTAGGAAAGAAAAAAACAAACACTAAAAAGTAGCCATTTCACCATTCAGAGGATAGATACTGTTTCCCAGTGAAAACGACATGAATTATGTAATAGTTTTATGCTTGTCTCCCCCAGTCACCATTCCTAAACTGTAAGACTTCAAGATAGCATAGAAGGTATGAAATTTTAACAGCACATGAAAAAATAGTGAACATTCTATCCCCACACTTCATTGCCATTACTAAGGCTAAGGCAGGACTGAGTTTGGAATGCAGCAAAGCTTTGAAATGTATAAGAGATAGTATCTCTAATATTCAAACGCACCATAAACTCAAAACTTAGAATCAATCCTATTTTTAAAATACTGAATGTGACAAGAAACATTATAAAAGTTTTCAAGATATCAGTATATGATAGAAAGAGATGTATTGCTTTAGCACAAATCATTCTACAAAAAACAATTCTTCTAAAACAAATTACTTATCCATATCCTACAAATTTTCATTTTTTTTTTTTTTTTTTTTGAGACAGAGTTTTGCTCTTGTTGCCCAGGCTGTAGTGCAGTGGCTCGATCTCAGCTTACTGCAACCTCTGCCTCCCAGGTTCAAGCGATTCTCCTGCCTCAGCCTCCCGAATAGCTGGGATTACAGGTGCCAGCCACCACTCCCAGCTATTTCTTTGTATTTTTAGTAGAGATAGGTTTCACCATGTTGGCCAGGCTGGTCTTGAATGCCTGACTTCAGCTGATCCACCTGCCTTGGCCTCCCGAAATGCTGGGATTGCAGGCATGAGTCGCCGTGCCCAGCCACAAATTTTCTTTTACCTTGGAAAACATATATGCAAATATACTTGTCAACTGTCTGACAAAGGTCTTCGGTATGTATGCATGGATTCATTGTTTCTTTTGACATAATGAATATTTTATGATTTTTAGCTTTGGTTTTTTGAAATGAACCAATAAGTTGAAGAGACACAAGAAGTAATATGTGTGTAAATACCAGCACGCCTACCCCCTCAAATAAACCTGTACAGGTGTTTGACTCCTACATCCAATTTGACATTTTTTTCACAACTTGTCTTTATCAATTATTTATATTCTGCTTTATTTTCTGATTTGTTTTTTACTTTCACACTCATTTATCATTTTTTACACAATAGTTGTTTACTACAGTAACAATTATATCTGACATAAATGTACTGAGGAACAAAACAACCATCTCATGACATACAAATTAGCAGTGGGAGAAGAAATTTGTGAGCATATGAAAGAAGGCTAACCCCAAACATATGCCAAGCCAGGGGCCAGGAAATCCAGGGATGCGGTTAGGCAGAAACTGGGAAGACACTTTATAGCGATTTCTATCTTTGTTACAGACATGAAAGAGATAAATTATAATACGAAAAAACGGCCCTCCCAATCCTAAAGAGATTAACTAAAAGTCTAGCACCTTTTAAAGATCTGAATAGGAAACACTTGTCATTTATTGTCTCTAAGGGCAGCCACTGTAAGACTTCAAAAGAACCTTGGTCTCCACAATCTTTTATCTTAACCTGAACATTCCCTTTCTATCAATCCCAGGTCTTGAAACAAACTCAACCAATTATCAACCAGAAAATGTTTAAATTTACCTATAGCCTGGAACCAACCCCCAAACCCCAATACCCTTCCATCCCCCAACCCCCCTGCCACCCCCAACCCCTCCCACTCCCACTCCCTCTGCTTTGAGTTGTCCCGCCTTTCTGGATCAAACTCATGTATTTCTTAAGTGTATCTAATTGATGTCTCATGCCTCTCTAAAATGTATAAAAGCAAGCTGCATCCCAACCACCTTGGGCACATGTTCTCAGGACCTCCTGAGTGCTGTGTCACTGGCCATGGTCACTCATATTTGGCTTAGAATAAATCTCTTCAAATACATATTTTTTAAAGAAGAAAGAAAAAGGAAAAACAAATGCTTTTGCAGAAGCTGAGAAAAAAGTGAAGGGAAATAAACGAGAGTGGAAAAATGAAAGATCAATTGTGGTGAGATATGCTTTTTTTGGCAATTAATTGCGACAAGTGCCCAAAATGCCAATTATAACATAGTTTGCTATCTACCATTGCTTTATTTAACTGAAGTATTCAATCATAGATATGGAAAAAAGACTGACCTAGTTTAGAAAAGTTCTATCCTGATAAATTTAAGCACTAGAGAGTATACACAAATAAAAGCACAAACTTATTTTTCTTAAAAAACTTTTACTGAGTCAAATATTAAAAGAGAGCACTTGTTTGTAAAGCACCTCATGAAGATGATTTTTGATTTTTCAGTCCCTCAGTAACTAATAATCTTTATTTTCACATTGATGGTTATCTGACGGAAGAATAACTGCAAGATATTAATAATAGAAATCTTTTGCGTCAGCCGGGTACAGTGGCTCACTCCTGTAATCGCATAACACTGGGAGGCCAAGGTGGGCAGATCACTTCAGCCCATGAGTTGGAGACCAGCCTGGGCAATGTGTCAAAACCTTGTTTCTACTAAAGATACAAAAATTTGTGTCAAATGATTTTTGTGTCAAAGCTTTCAGAAAAAGGAGTGGAAAGAAAATTTAAAAAGCTTTTGTCCATCATATTCAATTACATATTTCTTCAGACTTAATTAAAAAATTGAACAATAACAAGTGTGATTTTATTTCCATTAACCTGAAATTTACTGCTATTTCAAATTCTACTCAATTTAGAGTTTTTAAGATTAAAAGCAAGAAATATTAAATAGAAGTTACAATATTTTTGAAGTAATTGGTGAGAATTTGTTTAATAATGCCTATGTATTTGGTAATTTGATCTTCGTTCTACAAATTTCACTATCACAAACTCTTTCCTGTCCATTACCTCAGCTACAAGATTTATCAGACTGTCAATGGTAACTATGTCACATAGGGTAGTGCCCTTTGCTTTAATGAGGGTGATTAGCGAAAATTGATGTTCATTGCCTTCATACAGACATACTATATTTAGATATATTTAACTCTATTACACATACTGCAAACACATACACGTTGTCTTCTACATTATTATATATTTTACTTGTTATAGTAGATATTTATTTTAGATGAATAACTAAGTATAATAAAATAGATAACAGGGGAATTAATTATCTCATATGGATATCATTTCACCTGATCTTGATGAACAAGGAAATGGGTGATTTACCCAGAAATAAATATAAAGTTCTGTATGGTTTGGAAAGCACAAATGGTCACCTAATTTTGAAACACTTTAGGTAAATTGCCATTCAGAAAAACATTTATCACTTATATAACTAATGAAATGCTTAGGGGAAAGTGTTTTGGCTGACAAAGAACCATACTTTGCTTTTAGAGACTATGTTTGTACTTGAATATTTCATAAAAACTATTTCTAAACCAAGGAGAAAAAAACTAAATAAAAAGGCAAAGATCTGTTTTTGAAAGTGAAATATTTACATATAACTGTAGTTAGAAAAGAAGTGGAAATCAGTATGTGATTTCAGATGATTGCATATTTTATAACTATTAGGGATAAAGTGCATTAGA
The DNA here is from genome assembly GCF_028878055.3 of Symphalangus syndactylus. Taxonomy (NCBI): domain Eukaryota; kingdom Metazoa; phylum Chordata; class Mammalia; order Primates; family Hylobatidae; genus Symphalangus; species Symphalangus syndactylus. The sequence continues at coordinate 105,548,220 of NC_072426.2, read as the reverse complement.
GCTTCCTGCTGCCAGTTGCTGAGAGGCTTAGATTCAGAGGTAGCATCTGTACAAAAAGATACTGCCATTTTTATGGTAAGTGCTTTTCAAATTGAACTAGAAAGTAAATAGTCACACATTTTGAAAAAAATATGAATTTTTAGAAGTCTGTGTTTGAACATCAATAAAGAAACCAATGTAACTATGAATTAAAAGAAATCTAGAAATACTTTATTTAAACAAAAACATTCCAAACATTTATTTCATAATATTTACTTTCTTAAAATAAAAACAAAAGCAGTTGGAGATTTAATTCACTATAAGAAAGAAAAGTTTTTGTACATAATGTTTTCTAAGGTAGTAAATGTAAACCTAAGTAACATGGCATGGAATGAAAATAAATTACTGAGAATGGCTTTGTATTGATTACATATGTTCTGAAATTTTTCCGTATTGAAACAAATCTACACAGTGGAGGAAAATATGTACTTAAAACTGGCATCTGATGTGATTAGTATATTACATACATACAAATTTGCAATAGTCTCTGAAGAGAAAATGAGATTTCTACCTTTTCCGTTTCCAATTCAGTCCAGTCATTTTGATGTATTTCTCTGATAGTGTCTCTATTAAAATGTAATTTATTTTATTTTATTTCTATAAATTTATGGAGTGCAACTGTAATTTTGTTACATCCATAGGTTGCATAGTGAAGTCAGGATGCTCAGTGTATTCTTCACCTGAAAAGCATACCTTATACTCATTGAGTAATTTCTCATCATTTACTTCTCTCTCACTCTCCCCCAACCCTTCCAAGTCTTCATATCCAAGTCTCTATCATTGCACACTCTATGTCCATGTGAACGCATTAATTACCTCCCATTTATAAATGAGAACATGCAGTATCTGTCTTTCTGTGTCTGAGTTTCATCTAAGATAATGTCCTCCAGTTCCATCCAAACTGCTCCAAAATACATGTTTCATGAGTATATTATTTTTAAAGGCTGAAGTGTATTCCATTGTGTATATCATCATATTTTCTTTTTTTTAGGCAGAAATCTTTTTTATTATACTTTAAGTTCTGTGGTACATGTGCAGAACTTGAAGGTTTCTTATGTAGGTATACACGTGCCATAGTGGTTTGCTGCACTCATCAACCTGTCATCTACATTAGGTCTTTCTCTTAATGCTATCCCTCCCCTAGCCCCTCACCCTCTGACAGGCTGTGGAGTGTGATGTTCCCCTCCTTGTGTCCATGTATTCTCATTGTTCAACTCCCACTTATGAGTGAAAGCATGCAGTGTTTGATTTTCTGTTCTTGTGTTAGCTTGCTGAGAATGATGTTTTCCAACTTCATTCATGTAACTGCAAAGGACATGAACTCATCATTTTTTATGGCTGCATAGTATTCCATGATGTATATGTGCCACATTTTCTTTATCCAGTCTATCATTGCTGGGCATTTGGGTTGGTTCCAAATCTTTGCTATTGTGAACAGTGCGGCAATAAACATATGTGTGCATGTGTCTTCAGAGTAGGATGATTTATAATCCTTTGGGTATACACCCAGTAATGGGATTGCTGGGTCAAAAGGTATTTCTAGTTCTAGATCCTTGAAGAATCACCACACTGTCTTCCACAATGGTTAAACTAATTTACACTCCCACCAACAGTGTAAAAGCATTCCTATTGCTCCACATTCTCTGCAGTATCTGTTGTTTTCTGATTTTTTAATGATCGCCATTCTAACTGGAGTGAAATGGTACTATCTCACATTTTCTGTATCAAATCGTCTATTGGTGGACACTTAGGTTGATTCAGTATCTTTGCTACTGTGAATAGTGCTGTGATGGCTGGTATGTTTATGATATAAGGATTTCAAATAGACTGTAAGAGTGTAAAAAGTTTCCACTGAACTTTGGACTGGAAATATGATAAGAGAAGATTCTTTCACTAATAGAGGCAGAGCGTAAGAGATAAAATCAATAACTAATTTTATGCTGCACTAAACAGGGAAGAAAGAGAAAGTGAGTAAAAAGCAAGTTTTGGGGTTGGCCAGGTTTTGGATTACATAATGAAAATAAACAACATACTTTATTAAGCATATTGTATAACCTATGCTAGTTTCAGCTGATTTATATTCATTTAATCCCTCATTCAACTTAATATAATATCCTCCTTTCCTTCCTGGCTTTCTACCTGCCGTTCTCATTCATTAACTTATTTTAGCCAATGATTGATGACTACCTACTCTGTTCAGGCATTGTTCTCAGTTCTAGTGATACAGTAGTATACAATTTTAACAAAATATCTGCCCTCATGAAGCTACATTTTAGAGGAAGGAACTCAGTGAACAAGTCAACAGAAAAATATAAAATATTTTATAATACAAATAATAGGTATGAAGGAAAACCAGTCAAATGAGGGGTAAGACATATTCAAGGTAGAGAACAATCTACAATTACATTGAGCCCTGAACAAAGAGAGAAAATAAGATATACATAAACTTGGGGAATAACATTTCAGGAAGAGGGAAGTGTACAGGCTCTAATGAAATAAAAAAGCTAGTGTATTCAAAAAAGAGCAAAAAATCATTATGCCTGAAATTGAATTGAATGAGCAATGAGAAGAATAGTAAAAATGAGGTCAAACAATGATCTAGAGCTAGATCAGAAAAAAGTCTAAAAGCTAAAATGAAGATATGCATCTTATTCTGAAGTGTGGAGAGATCTGATCAGGAGAACTACATGATCTGATTACTGTTTCGGAATAAGGATTCTTGATGCTATTTGGAAAATGATGGCCTACTATAATGATAAGAGATTATTTTAAATATGTAGTAATGAGATAAAATGACATGAATGAATGTTTTTATTTATAATGAGCATACCAGTGTGTAGCCTCTTTAGTACTTGTATACTTGGAAGCAGCTTATTCTCTGAAGTTTTTTTTTTTTAATTTCTTCTCTAACTTGTTTATTCTTTTTAAATTTAATGTCAATAAAAATTTAAGTGCTTTATGAGTGGAATCTCAGTTGAAAAAAATGTTATTATTCAGTAGGTACTAAATTGAGTTCCTGTTTTACTTTACAAACCAAGCACCATAGGTTATTACAGAAAATCATTATGAGTCAAATTTTTTAAGTTTCTTCAGTGAAGTGGACATTACAAAAGTTATATTTAAACACAACACTATGAACTCAAGTCACAGAGGCAAAGAGAAACTATTGTATTTGCTTTGAGCATCTACACATTGAAAAAAAGGTTATTGAATGCAATTCAAATCTAACTTCATTTGAGGATAACTCCAGGCACTTTGTGTCTGTATTTCTTGTAGTTTTGTACTGACTATTGGAAACCCATTCAGTTTTGCCTTAAAGCACCCAGTAACCTATGAACAAAATGCATAAAAACTATTACATGATGTTTAGCCTCTTTAGACCAAACACAACAGGTATATGCAATTGCATAGTGCTGATGACTCACAAAAAAACAAAACAAAACAAAAACTCTGTCCTCAGACTGATTTGTGAAAATAATTATTTAATCTAAAAATAAAGAGTGAAAATGAGAATTAACAAATAGAGTTGAAAGTGTGTGTCAAAATGGATTGTATTTTATATAGAATTTTACTATAATTATTCTTATAACAGGGCTTGTTTTCCTCTATTAGACTGCAAATGTGTTGGTTACTGAGGCGGTTGCACTTGTTTTTGTATCACTTATGAAACATAGTATAGTGCTTTGTATTATAATAATCATTCATTAGATATATGAATGATTTGAATTATATTTCATAGTAGCTCAAAGTTAGTTTTGATGGATAAATGAATGTAATACAACCATATACATTGTTAGTAAGGAACTTAATAATATCATGAAGTATCTTTAACCGAAGTAATAATTAAAAAGTAGGAGTAAACAATAATAAGTTCAAATTTAGAATTTGATAGATAATGGAGATTTTAGGCCTAAATATTGAAGGAGAGATGTTTATGAAACTTTGAGTTTCAAATTATTTGTAGAAATGTTTATTTAATATTATATTCAAGATATTAAAATGTTTGACAACAATAGGAAAATGTATAAGAGATTTGTTAAACACATCCTGAAAGCATGGAAATAACCATATGTCTTAGCCTAATGCATGAAATAGTATAGCAAATATAAGCAGGATGTTTTTATTTTTATTTTAAAATTGTGTTTATCATTGGACAGGGATATTCTATTTATTTTTTGCTGTTAAACATATACTTTAATAAACTAAACACATTTGTTTCTGCAGTGGATGGAAATATGTTTGTCACATGTACAATTGTCACTTGGGTAAGTTTTATCTCAAGCAACTCCTTTTTAGTTTTAATACATTCTATGTTGCCCAAATCAAGTCTTATTTCCATGAATCACCGTTTTATGTAATAATTTTCTTGGTGAGGTCAATTTATATGGTTCTGGTACTTTCATGTCAGATGGCTAAGGCAGTATAATTTAGTTTAGAGGAAGAATTTCTACACAGATCATGTAATTGTCTCTTCATTATATATCAGGGTAAAATCTATAAAAACCAAAATTGGTTTGAGAACAAAGCTGTCATTACTTGCAAGATGAAAATAGAAAAATTACATGTGTTTATTAAAACACAGAAGTATGTTCCTGTGCAAATTAATCCAGATTCTGAAGTGAAACACAGGACTTTTGAGACATTTTGAGTCCACGGGGTCACCTCTTCTATACATAAGTGAAAAAACTCTAATTTTTTTATTTTTAAATCTAATCAGTTTATGTATGCCCAAGTCCAGCAAAAAAAAAAAAAAAAAAAAAAAAAAAAAAAAAAAAAAAAAAAAAAAGGCAGGTTGATGATGTGTTTTGCAGTTATTCAAGCTAGTTTTAAAGAGTACCTGGCAGTGACTGTGAAGACCAATGATTATGCTACTAAGGTCTCCCAATTGCCAGACCCCCACCAAGTATTTTTTAAATATGCTATTGTGTTTTGAAACTCAAAATCTCGTATTTTTGTTAATCTAGTTACCTGCCAAACCAAACAGGAATCCAAGGTTTTATAACCCTGCTGTGTTCTCTGGTTACTAGAAATAGGCATATTTTTGATGTTTTGACAACCTTTTAAAATAATAACTTCTAATAATGAAATAGATGATTTCTATTTTAAGTAGCTATTGGGTATATCTTTACATAACTAGATGATTATATGAAATGGGTTTTTTAGATGAATGATATGCATGGGTAGATATTTTTAAAACGAAATATGTTTTTTCCTTTTTTACTTAAATTTCTTTTTAGAACATACTGTTATGAACATTAACATTTATTCAAGTCCTTGGGACAATTCTTCTTCAGTTACCCAGTTAAAATTTTCATGATCTCTGCAAAACACAGGTTAGAAATATAAAATAACATAAATTTTAGAATACAGTGAGATGACTTACACAACAATTTGATAATATTTTGTATAATATTTTATGATTAACCAGTTAACTGAAACCTAAAAACCTGTATTAACTGATTAATATTGTAGCAAAATATCAGTTCATGTTATTGCATCAATCACTTGTGGATACATGATTATGCTGTCGTGATATGATTTCTTTATTTTATTTTTATTTTTTTGAGATGGAGTCTCACTGTCTTCCAGGCTGGAGTCCAGTGGTGCCATCTCGGCTCACTGCAAGCTCTGCCTCCCGCGTTCACGCCATTCTCCTGCCTCAGCCTCCCAAGTAGCTGGGACTACAGGCGCCCGCCAACATGCCTGGCTAATTTTTTGTATTTTTAGTAGAGACGGGGTTTCACCGTGTTAGCCAGGATGGTCTCGATCTCCTGACCTCGTGATCTGCCCGCCTCGGACTCCCAAAGTGCTGGGATTACAGGCGTGAGCCACCGCGCCCGACCCATTGTACATCTAAATGAAGACTAAAACACTTATTCAACATTGAAATAAGTGTGAGGTATACATACATTTTTTAAAAGATTAATAAAAACAAGTTAGATGAGTATTTACCCAATTATCCCAGTTCAGAGTCTCTGGTGGCAAGAGCCTATTCTTACTCAGCACGCAATGCAGGAACAAACCCTGCACAGGATGCTATTCCATGGCAGGGCACAACCACATTCACTCACACTGGGACACACGGTGGGGAAATGCCAATTAACCAGACCTGCACATCTTGGGGATGTGAGAGGAAACAGGAGTTCCTGGAGAAAACCCATGCAGGCATGGGGAGAACATGCGGACTCTACACAGACGGTAGCCCTGTACAGGAATCAATATTTATTCTCATCTACATTATAGCAAAACAACATTGAACAAAACAACTTTATTTGAGGACCTGTTTTACTTGTACATCTTTGAGAAAATCTTTTAACTTTTATTACTCATAATGTTCTTCTCAATAAAAGTGTGTTAAGAATACATATTTCAGGAGGTTTTTTGAGACAATCAAATGTGGCAATGCATGCAGAATTAATAGCCCATAAGGCATTTTATACAGTATGTTCTTAGTAATCTATTTTTAATTGATAATTGCTTTATAAAATAATCTAATTACTTTTGGTATAAAGGATAACATATTCCACTAATACTGTGAAGTTCCAGTGATATAAACACTTAGGAATCGTCTGCTCTGTTACTGAAGAAAACATCTAGAAGTATCTTTCAGATTGAAAAATGTTTTTAAGGTGCTGGAATAACGGTAGTTCTTGCAGATTTGTCTAGCATTACCCAATGTTTGTGATTGCTGAGTAATATTAGTGAAATAAGTATGCAAATCTTTTAATAACTGAATAGAATCCTTCCCTGAACAATTTCCCAGGTGTTATTGCTGTTGCTATCTTATTAAATATTCAATGCCATCTATTATATCCTATACAGAGTCAAATAATAAGCTTACATAAACTAATATTTAATATAATACTAATAAATTTAAGATGATATAAAGCAGAATAAAATAACATTTCAGAATAAAAAGACTTTGAAGCTTCCCAGTATTACTTGATAAGATTTAGGTACAGTCTCAAGAAAACATTTTTTTTTCCTTCTTCTGCATCAGCTCATCTACAAACCAATTTATTTCTGAAATAGGCCCCAGGGGCAGGCTGGTTGGTGACTGTAGTGGGGGATATCTGACTGGCCACTCAAGGAAATTGCTATGGACTTTTAATCTTATTTTGATTAAGTTCTGTGCAGATTGTGTCTGCCAGGCTAGCACTAAGATTACTGTTTCTGAGATCTTTTGGCTGCTATCAGACTGGACTCAATTTTTTTTTTCTACATTTTCAAGGTTAAGTTGAAACAGTATTACCCATTATTTATAAATGGTAAATGTTTAGGTTTTGCCTTGTGTTACAAACTAGAATGTTAATAAAAATACTATATTTAACAAGTTGCAAGTTTATGAAAGTCATTGTTTTTGAAAGAAAGTTTTAGATTAAAAAAAACAAAAGAAAGGGAAAGAAAAATCCTTTAAGGGGAAACAATGTCTTTATGTGTTTAAAGTTTCAAAAGGTAATTTATAAAGAAATCAAATATAGTTAAAATAACCAATCAAAGATGAATATTTAGTGTAGAGGACCATGAATATGGATAAACTGTAGGATATTTTATTTATCTTTTTCTTTTGGCAAAGATCTAATCAAAATTAGAGAAATGATGTGTTTTATTCTAGAACCATCACAATACAAATAATAATATGTTGTTTTTCATCTTGTATTGGATAAACACTATTAATCCCATTAATCCATTCCTCTTTGCTTTTTCAATTAAAATTCCATGTATTATATAAATATCTCCCTCTCCCCTCTGCAGTGTAAGAGAACCAGAGAAATCTCATCCCATCTCCCGAAACAGAGATGTACCCTGCATGTACCTTGCCAATGATGGCAACTTCTTTTCCTTTATCGAGATATAATAGAAACCCCAGGTTGACACCATTTAGTTCATGATATCACTTCCGGATTGATATTGCTGGAAAGGTGACTTAATCTGGCTAAATCAGATGCAGGAGAGGGACTTGTGTTCTATTATTAGAATATAAATATCTTGTCTTTCTGTGTATGAATAGCAAAGCATGCTGCAACAATTGTTCTTATCAGCAAAGAAAAATTCTGATAAGCACCTGGAAATACAGCACCTGGAAGCCCTCATTCCTCAGGACTTGATAAAAGAATTCATTATTATTAAAGCAAGTTAAGAGCCAGGATTACTGTTACTTGTCTTGAAAGCATGTTGACATTTCCATTGTTCCATATGCCTTGTCAGAATGATCTCTGGCTTAGGGAAAACTTTTCGGCTATCTGCTCTAGCACACTGGTGTGAAAGACGTGTTAAGGGAGAGGTGATAGCTTGATCCTTAGTGCTGTTAGACATCAGGTGGGTCTTAGATAGCTAGAATCATCAGGTCACTTTTTCCAGCTATGAGTAGTATGCTCTACAGCAGTTATTAATTTATATAAATGCTATAGATTTAAAAATGGTAGTGAAGTGCTAATTCAGAGTATCTGATTTATAATTCAGGGCAATTCAAGGGGTCAAAGTTAAGTTGGCAGGAGTATTCTAGTTATCTCTCCAAATATAATAATTTTAAATATTGTCCACACAAGGAAAAAACCTAACATCTTTCTCCGTATCTTTGAAACTCCAGATATGAATGAGATCATGCAGTGTTTGTCTTTCTGTGCCTGGCTTATTTCACTTAACAAAATGTCCTCCAACTTCATCCACATTGCTAAAAATAACAGCATTTTATGGCTGAATATTGTTCTGGTGTGTGGAGGAGTGGATAGATAGATGATAAATAGGTAGATGATAGATAGATAGATAGATAGATGATAGATAGATAGATAGATAGATAGATATACATTTATACACCACATTTTCTTTATCCATTTATTGTTAGATGAGCATTTAGGCAGATTCCATATCATGGCTATTTTGAATGATGCTTCAATATCCATGGGTGCAGATGCCTCTTTGACATACTAATTTCATTTTTTTTTAATTACGTACCCAGTAGTGGGATTGCTGGGTAATATAATAGTTCTCTTTTTTATTTTTTGTGGAATCTCCATATTGTTTTTCATAACAGCTATACTATTTTATATTCCCACCAACAGTGTGTAAGATTCCTCTTTCTCCACATTATTGTTTCAGTTTGTTATATTTTGTCTTCTTGATAATATCCATCATTTAAACTGGTGTAAGGTAATATCTCATTGTGGTTTTATTTTGCATTTTTCTGAGGCTTAATGATGTTGAGCATTTCTTTATACATTTTTTGGCCATTTGCATGTCTTCTTTTGTCCATTTTTTAATCAATTTTTTCTTTTGTTATTGAGTTTTTTGAGTTCCTTATATATTCCGAATATTAAAACTTGTTGAATACATAGTTTGCAAACACCTTATCCTGTTCTGTAATTGTCTCTTCATTTTATTGATTGATAAGTAATAGGTTAATTGTGCTATATAACTGCAAGCTTTGTCTAAAGGAGAATATGTGTTCTTTGAAGACAAATGTTCATTTGTCAAGCTCCCCAGTACTTTCTTTTATGTAGGAATGCCAATATAGGACCTTTCCATTTTGAAGCTGTTTGTGAGTAGATTTTTCTCTTCCCACCACCTGGAGGCTAAAATGTAAACCAGAGACCCAAGAATAGCCACTTATTCCTTGCATTTTTAACCTTGCAAGGTAAGATGTAGGCAGAGAGTCTGAAATTATTCCTGTCAGAAGGATAGATTTTTGGAATCCAATGGTAAAGCAGGAAGTGACAAGCTAAAGCAGAGATCAGCAGCATTCCGGAAAATGCCTGTGCATGCTTTGCTGGCAGTGGCCAGCGGTCATGACTGACAGGACAATAGCCGCATGAAAAGCAGAACTTCCTTTTTCTGATATTGGTTCTGACTTGCCCTCTGATTCCTGCCTGAGCCTGGTTCACCTACTTTTTTGTCAATTCTAAGAGCTGTGTTGTGCTTTTCCGACGCATTCATTTTTGCTTGCTTTAAATTCCAAGTAATTTTTTTTTTTAAATTATACTTTAAGTTTTAGGGTACATGTGCACAACGTGCAGATTAGTTATATATGTATACATGTGCCATGTTGGTGTGCTGAACCCAGTAACTCGTCATTTAACATTAGGTATATCTCCAAATGCTATCCCTCCCCCCTCCCTCCACCCCCTATTGTCTTTAAACAACTGCCTACCTAAAATAATTACTAAATATATAGCTAAAACACTAAATTAAATAAACTTACATTGTTTTCCTTGCTGTAAGAATTCTCTAAGCCTTTCTTATTTTAGTATGCATCATGAACCTCCAGTTGAGGCAATGTGCAACACATTTTGAGAGACATGATCTACCTGTTGGAATCTTAACATTTAGAACAGATATATTGATCAGTGTATAATTTTTGGATTATCAAAGATGGGAATAAAATTGAGCTATAATATATAAAATAAGAGGACTTATATATGTTTGTTTTTTTACTCTCCATCTCACCTGCTACTTCTTTATGGGTAACAGTTATCCCACTTGATGGAATTTTTCTCTTTTTCTCCGTTCCTTTTTTATTTAAAGTATTCCCTCTCCTAGGATATAAGTTTCTGTAGACTGAAATGTTGTTATTTAATGGTAATAAGCCTTATTTTCAGGCTGCTTTACAGAATTTTTGCTTTGTCTTTTGTTTTCTTCATTGCACTTTTCTTACTCCACTCAAAATTTGTTGACCTGCTTAGATCTGCTTATATCTGTCTTCAATCAGTACTAAAAACATTCTCTATTATTTCCTTAGTTATTGCCTTTGTTTCTCTTTTCCTGGTAAAGTTTAGACATATATTAACGTTTAACTCTATCCTTTGTATCTTGAAACTTTTCTTCAATAATTTATTTTCTTTCTTCGTAGTGCACTTCGTTAACTTTCTAGTAGTTCTCTGTTACTTCTAGCAGGTATTTCCTTTCTAAATCTACCACGATCATATTTGTATTTTTCTGTGTGCATCTTTAAGCATATATTTTGTTCTTTAACTTCTGTCTGATAATTCTATTACTTAAATTGTTTTTCTTGTCTGTCGATTTGTTTCTGGATGTTGTTATCCTTAACTATGTACTGATTATTCTCTGTGTATGTGTGTGTCTCTCTCTAAACACATGTACACAAACTCTCTCTCTCTCTCTCTCTCTCATGTACACTATATTGCTTACAAATGATTTAACAAAATAATTGACTTTATTTTTAATACAGACCTACAAGTTAGTTACTTTTATATTCACATTACAGTTGAGGAAAATGAGACTCACAGGGAAAAATGACTTGGCCAAGTTTATACACCCAATTAGTGTCAGGATAATTTAAGATTACCTTGTTGTCTACTATGCAGATAAGTTCCTCCAGAAGTTTCGCTTATGCAAGCATTACCCATATCAGATTATCTTAAATCAGGGTGAAAATATGAGTATCTGAACAACTCAGATTTGGTCCCAGACTTCAAGTATGCTCAAGAGCTGGTTCTTGTTTTCTTCTTCATTGGAGAATATTAACCTTATGATTCTAGCTTAGAATAGCAGAAATCTCTGGGCAGACTCTCTGTGTTTTGTCAGCCATAGACTTTAATTCCTGTCTTTTTCATCCGAGAATTCTAGCTGAACAAAAGTTAACTTGGATTGCACGGAAAAGTTCCCCAAATTCAGTGATAGTTTTCCTCTTTGAGTTCCCATCTTCTTTAACTCTTATCATGTTTTTCTGGTAGCTCTGTTCTGCTTCTTCTTTTGACTTTCATTTAATTGGGTAACTTTTTTTTCCTCTTCCCAATGTACATAAATGACTTAAAGTATATCAATATCACTATATCCTCTATAACACACAAATAACTAGCATAAATAACTTGCATTTAGACAGTGTAGTCTAAATACAAGTTCCCTGTCCTATTTTGTAGGTCTTTGAATGTTGTTTAAAAAAATACAACTAAGACATGTTAAATTTAACTAAGTTTATTTGACCAAGAAAAAGGTTTGAGCATTAGGCACCATCCCAGAACAAAGATTGTTCAGAGTGACTCCACTTCCAGAGTGGTGAGATGTATTTATAACCAGAACATAGAAAATTACATTCAGAGTTTCCCTGATTGGTGTAGTTCAATATTTGCCTTATTTGGGCATAATTTGGCAGCATTCACCCTGGGATTGACTAAGGGTTTGGCTGCTATGATTGGTTGAGGCTCAGTTGCTTGGTTACAAGGCTATACATCTACATTAGCTTACAACTTATTTACACATCAAGTTAGAGTACAGCCACTATGTATGGATGCCACTTTGTGCCAAACTTCATTATGCAAGTACAACGGACACTTTGAGCCAAACTTAACTCAGCTTAGCAATGTTCTCTAGTATTTGTTTTACTTTATTATATTTGTTTGATTCAATATAGCAGATGCTTCTTTAGACTTACCCACATGTTTATAAATATTACTGTTTTGCCTCCACGGAACATGCTTCTATTTCCTAATTTGTGCCAGAATTGACTAGTAGACACTATGAAGACATCATGCTCTTTGGCCCATTTCAAACACTCAGGTGTGTCTGTACTCTTAGTTCATCTATTCATCATTGCTTCTACAGTTCCCTCATGCTTTAAAAAATATGTGGCTTTTATAACTTATCCCACTTTTCCATGTCATTTTAATAAGAATATGTGTCTTATACAACTACTCCATTCATCCCAGAAGTAGAAGCAAACTATTATAATCCCATTATTTTTATTTCTACTATTCTCTTTTTAGAATTTCTTTTAGATATTCCTTGGATAGTTTTTTTCAATCCTCCATGTCTTTCAGCTTATCTTATGTTCTATCTTTTGGTTCATATTCTGCATTCTGGATAATTCTTCATCTTCACTTTCTAGTTTGTTGATAGCCCTTTTGGTGACTATAAGCTGCTCTTTAAAATGGTCAATAATACCTAAGATGTTTATTATCTTGCCCTTTGCAGAAAAAAATTTTCAGCTTTTGCTCTGGAATGATTTTGCATCTCTTTCACCAAACTTCCAGTGTATCAATGGCCAGAAAATAATCTATATGTTAATTTGTTAATTTGATGGTTCATGGTTCAAGGCTGTGCAATTCATGTTTGAAGCCAAACAACACATGATAGATAGCCCTGATGTTACAGATTCTCAGGGGAGAATATATATTTGTTTTTTCTACCAATTGTTCTAGTATTTACAGACAAACTTCTTAATTATACTGGGTTGGTTAATAAGTAGTTTTCTTTGCTCTATCAATCTAGGTCCAGCTATGCATCACCCCTTCACTGATGAGCTTTAATAAAATCCAAATTTGTAAATTGCTGGGTCCATCTCTCTTGCCGTCCAGAAAAGTCAGAGCAACTGGTCTTGCTGGTTTTAAGTGTTGCCTGTGTTTCTGGCATTGGTAATTTTCTTTGTTTTCCTGTAGTTTTAGGTACAGATATAATGACATCTCCAAAATTCATCCATATTAACATTTGTTATGAAGATTTTTCAGGTAACTGGCTTACCATATGGCCTAAATCTGATTCTAAATTCCAAGTTTTACTTTCTCAAGTATAAAAACTGTTTGCTAATAAGCATTAGAAAAATATTTCAAAGAAGATTTTGATAAATATGATTATACAATATTCACTGCAGTAAATAACCGTTGCATAATCAAAGGAGTTTCATTTGCATATATAACATGAGATGAAAACCAATAATAAATGCTGACTTTTAATAAAATAGAACAGAAATAGTATCTTGTGCAAATAATCTGATGTGAGAATAATTACCCCTCTAATTAATAAAACTCAGTGAGAAGGTAAGATTTTCATTTACATGTGATCAAATACCTTTTATTAAAATACCTTTGCCTTTTGAATTCTTTAATAAAAAACATCAGAAATAGTGTCTTGAACAAACAATCTGATGTAACAATAAGTTCCCCTCTAGTAAAATTCAATGAGAGGGTAGGATTCTCATTTACATGTGATCAAATACCTTTTTTTACGATAACTTTTGCCTTTTGAATTCTTTATTGTTTTCATTTAACAAACATGGAAATCTGAAACAAACTATATTCTCAATCATGTTAGGAAAAGTATATGTAATATGTATTTTTTTAAAGTCCAGTGGGTAAGAACTTAATTTGACTGGGTTTTGAAATAATAATTTCCTAACACAGTTTCTCAGTATGTTTCCTCTAGACAAGAGAAAACTCTGTAATTATAAGATTCTTAATTTACCCTGGTAATTTCATAAGAAAAATGATTAATTACTTTGAGCAATCAGTTATACAGATAATCATGGTTCTTTATTTAAACCACAAAAAATAGAAAGAAAGCAGAGAAGCTTATGCATAAAACATAAAGAAAAATTTAGTCATTTAGTAAAAATGAAATCAGTGTTAAAATATTTCTTTTGACACAGTCAGTTTACATCTTTCTATTTTTTGCTGAGTAACTATTAATTATATTTTAAGTTCAACTAACTCTTGACACAGCAATGGGATTTGAAGTGAATATACTATTTTAAAAAATAAATGGTGTATTTAGAGTGTTGACATTTAGAAAATGCTAGTTTTTGTGAAATTTGCAATGTGTTGTAGAATTATAAATGCTAAAGTAAATGAATGCACGATTATAGAAGAATTTTTTAAGTCTTGACGACCCAAGGCAGGGTTCTGTTCTAAGCATTCCCCTTTCAATCATCATTACAGCTATCCTAACTGAAAACCGCTTCAACTAATAATGTGTATTTATATTAAGAATGTAATCCATGGCTCTAAACCCTGGCATCCTAGTAGAATCACATGGCAAGATTTTAAGTAACACTCATTTGTTGGCTCTACTAAAGTCCAGTTAAAACAGAACTTCAGTTTTTAGAAAGAGGTGTGGGTAGTTTGAAATGTTCTACATTATTCTAAGATGTGGGTGAGATTAAGAACCAGTAAGCACACCAATCAGAATGGCTATTATTAAAAAGTCAAAAAATAGCAGGTGCTGGCAAGGTTGCAGAGAAAAAGGAACACTATACACTGTTAATGAGAATGTAAATTAATTCAGCCATTGTGGAATACAGTGTGGTGAGTCCTCAAAGACCTAAAAACAGAAGTACCATTAGACCCAGCAATCCCATTACTGGGTATATACCCAAAGGAATATAAATTGTTCTATTATAAAGACACATGCACACATATGTTCACTGCAGCACTATTCACATTAACAAAGACATGGAGTAGACCTAAATGGCCATCAATAGTAATGACTGGATAAATAAAATATTGAACATATACACCAGGGAATAAGATGTAGCCATATAAAAGAATGAGATCATGTGTTTTGAAGGAATATGGATGGAATTGAAGGCCACTATCCTTAGCAAATGAATGTAGGAATGAAAAAACAAATGCCACATGCTCTCACTTATAAGTGGAAGCTAAATGATGAGAACACATGCACACAAAGAAGGGAACAAGAGACATTGAGGCCTACAAGAGGGCAGAAGGTCAGGGGAGGGAGGTGATCTGGAAAAATAACTAATGAATGATATACTTAATGCCTGGGTAATGAAGTAATCTGTAAAACAAACCCCCATGATGCAAATTTATTTATATAACAAACCTGCACATGTACCCCTGAAATTAAAGGTTAAAAAAAAGAAACAGGGAGCATTGCTAGGCTATATTTAGTAAGCACCAACTGTGCATACTTAACCTATAAAATGCCTAAAATATAGATAGTAAAAAGTATGCACAAGAGTGACATAAAACAAGAATTCAGATATAGCAGTTGTTTTTGTTTAAGAATAAATTCAAAATTCAGAATTATAATTGTATACTCTTATAAGAGAAAACACAATCAGATTCATTCTATATAAAATATACTGTGCTAATTTACACACTTTTTGATCCCTAATAATAAATAGAACTCTGTTAGATGGCTTAAAAGCAATCTCTACATTGCTTAGAGAAAAGTTAAATATCAATTATGTATTTAAATTTTCTACTTATATGACAACATGCTATTTTTCCTTAACTTTGGGTAAATAATTTTATGGTGTGATGAAACTGATCTGACATTTTGAAAAAGGGCATGATTTTTTAATGAAATATAAAAGAGTTGTAATTTTAGTTATTCACTGTTGCACGAACCTACTTTTTTGGCTTCATTTGCAAAAGGTTGTTGGATAACCTTTATCTTTTCCAGTAACTTCTTACTCTGATCCAAAATATTTGGCTTTTAAAATTCTCCTTATTTCATTATTTGTCTTCATATTTAAAATATCTTCTGCGATATTTCACTTCTAATTTTTTAATATTTTTACATAAAAAGAGACGAATCCTGATATCCCTGATTTTTAAGACAGGATTTTTATTGTCCTGTTAATTTGGAAATAAAAACATGCGATAATATGATTTTAAAATGCTAAAGTGGAGCTCTAGTAATTCAACTGAAAATAGCATTATGAATAAACTAGACTGTGGCAACTCTTTAACGTAATAAAGGAGGACATCAACCGACCAGAAAATTGATGACTTTTGGAATATATGAAGCATGTTGTATCAAATTGCCAGAGAAACTAATGATTTTCTGTTACCGAACTTAGGTCACAAAGCCTACTGCCTGCTAATCGGCAAGTGGACCTGTTTCTCTAAGAATGGCCCGAAACTTCACAATATCAAAGGAGAAATCATTGCCAGCAAAAGCATTTCCTGGTAGTAGGAAAGAATACAAGTGAATAACATTAGTCCAGAAGTTTTACTAATATTCTTTGCTGGTTGAAATTCATGTTTAACATGATGTAAATTACTTGATAAGCAAATTAAGAACTATGCTACTACAGACTCCAAATAAAACGCAAGAAAAATGAGAATAAATACATTAAAGGAAAATCTTAAAAAACAGGTGCACAGAAGACAAATTATTTTTCCAGGAGTTTTAAACATAGTTGCTTTTGTTTGTTTGCTTTGCTGTTTTTTCTTAATAATTGTTTTAGTAAGCTCAGGCTGCTATATAAAAATAAGATAGGCGCTGGTCTGAACAATAGACATTTATTTCTTATAGTTCTTGAACCTGGCAAGTCTGAGGAGGGTCGTTTTCTGGGCTTTCAAAAGGCTGCCTTTTTCCTGTGTACTAACATAGTGAATAGAAAGCGTTAGCTCTCTGGTCTCTTCCTATAAGAGCACTAATCCCATCATGAAGACCCCATCCTTATGGGCTCATCTAAACCTAATTACTTCCAAAGGTCCCACCTCCAAATGCTAACACATTGAGAGTTAAGGCTTCAATATATTAATTTTGGGGAAACAAGACACAGTCCATAACAAATATATATGCATATCTATATTATATATATGTATAATATATATACAAACATATATAATATATATACAAATATATATAATATATACACAAATTTTTCCAGTTTTAAACATATTTAATAATATATATATTATATATTTTATAATATATAATATATATATTTATTTATAATATATTATTTATAATATATATTATATATTTTATATTAATATATTATATATAATATATAAATATAATATATAACATATTATATATAATATATAATATATTATATAATATATAAATATAATATATAACATATTATATATTTATAATAGATAAATATAATATATTATATATAAAATATATATTATATATTATATATATTTGTATATGTATATTATACATATAATATATATGTTATATAATACAACTATATATACACTCTACAAAGGCAGTGGAATATAGACATACTTCAATTGATTGTGCTTTGCTTCACTTGGCTTCACAGATAATGCGTTTTTCACGAATTGAAGGTTTATGACAACCCTGCATCAAGCAACTTTATTGGCACCACTTTTTAATTGCATGTGTTCATTTGTATCTCTGGGCCATATCTAGGTAAATCTCACAATACTTCAAACTTTTAAATTATAATTATATTTGATATGATAATCTGTAACCAGTGACCTTTGATGTTACTATTGTAATTGTTTTGGGTACCATGAACCACATCCATATAAGACAATGAATTTAATCAATAAATGTGTGCGTTCTGATTGCTCCGCCAACTTAGACAATTAGTTTTAGGTCTTTTATTTAGACGATGAGAAAATTTAAACTATAAATAGGCCAGGTTTGGTGGCTTATGCCTGGAATCCCAGCACTTTGGGAGGCTGAGGTGGGAGGCTCACTGGAGGCCAGGAGTTCAAAACCAGCCTGGGCAACATAGGGAGACCTTAGCTCTACAACTGAAAAAAAATAGCCAGGTGTGGTCATGGTGGCACCTGTCTGTATTCCAGCCATTTGGGAGGCTGAGGCAGGAGGTTTGCTTGAGTCCAGGAGTTTGAGGTTGCAGTGAGCTATACAATGAGCTATGGTGGCACTACTACACTCCAGCCTTGGCCATAGAATAAGGCCCTGTCTCTAACTGGAAGTCCAAAGAGGGATCTACTTCCAAGACTATTAATTCAATAGATCAATAAATTAATCAAGAATATAATTTTTTTCTCATCTTTCTTTGTAGTCATATTTTATACAGACTTTTTGTTTAAGCAATCTCTCTTTATGGGCAGACAATGATTTCAGAAATACCACAAATTATTCTCAAAGAGAAAAGAAGAGGATTTTTTTTTTTTTTTTAGAAAATGTAATTCTTTTCCTTAGCTCTTGGCAGGCCCACCCTCACATTTTCTTGACTAAAAACAGTCATTAAAAAAAGTCAATCACAAACAGGTGAATTTAAATTATCATGGTTTACCTATACTTAACAAGCTTTATCCTCAGAGGTAAGGATAGGGTTACTTTCCTGAATTTTAGATATGTGGAAATATTTGGAGTTATGTCAATAAATGAAAAAGTATGATGGATATAGTGCTTGCCGTGGAATATATCAAATACAGATATTCTGAAAACTTTAAGTTCAGTAATATGCCAGGGGTTCCCAAGACCACTTGAGACCTGGCAATTTATTGGAAGTCTCTAAGGGAATCAGAAGCTGTTGTACTCATTGTTACAGTATATTACACTAAAAATAGTACAGATAGAGGTCAGCTAAGAGAAAAGACAAATGAAGTGAACTCCAGGAGAAACCAAGTCCAAGCTCTCAGGTGTCCTCTCCCAGAGCAGTTGCATGGGGACATGTTTAATTATCCCAGCAACAAGATGTAAAGTGCAAAGCATTGCCAACCAGGAACACTCGCCGGAGCCTAGTTGTCGAAGGTGTTTACTGGGATAGTCACATAGTCATGTAATGCCCATATGATTGACCTCAGCTCCATGACATTTCAGCACAACTTTCTTCCTACACCCAGAGTAAAAACAGATATTCACATAAGTCACGTTGATAACATAACCTTGTCTGGTCGAACTGGGAGAGTATGGCCCAAGACTTCAGGAAAACAAGAACACTTTAATCAAGCAAAATACTCCAAGGGCTCAGAGATGAACTCCTAGACTAAGGTCTAGCCCTGCAGAGGGACCCCTCTTTGGAATGTACAGTATTTGAGCAATTCAGGCCAGTCAAGTTAAACCTTTACACCCATGCCTAAATGCTATTTAAGAAATGTAAAGAACAATGACGAGATAGTTTATTAAACGTTTTTATTGAAATACACAAATAGTATATAGTTAATTAATTTTAACAAAGTGATTGTACATATTTCACAATAAAATTCCCTTAAATTACCATCTGCTCCATCTGCAAGTAATTATTATTCTGATTGCTAATAACATAGACTTTTTAAACCTATTTTTGAACTTTTATAATAGAATTAAACAATATATATTCTTTTCTGGATGGCTTCTCTTACTCAGAAATGCATTTGGGAGAGTCACAAAGCTCTCTTGGGTATACCATTTATCCTTCTTGCTTGATAATATTCCATATATATAATATGCTATGATGTGTTTATTTTACTCTTGGCGGATAACTGCAAAACTTCCAATTTCAGCTGTTATGAATAATTCTTTAATAAACAATTTTGTACATTTGCGGAATATGTTTATGTGTTCCTGTTGGATGGTAGTAGCAGAATTATTGGGTCATAAGGTATGCATATACTTAATTTTAACAGATAAAGTCAGATACTTTCCAAATTCATTTTAAGAATTATAGTCAACCTGTATTGTTTTAGAGCCCCGATTGCAGGGTCATTTTGGATTAGTTTGTTTTTCTCTTATTGATTTTAATGGATAGTGTTAGGCTGTAGATAAAGTTATTTATGCATAGTAAGAACTTTCTCAACAAACTTTACTCAAACTTCCGCTCTATGCTAAGAACTAGCTCTGGAAATTAATTCACAGAAAGAACATGGTTAGGGGCCATCCTGAGGGATTTACCTCACTAGGGATATATATTTACATTTCAAGAGAAGATGAGACCCAGTAGATGCATCCCAGAAGTTACCAAGCTGGAGACTCTAGTGTTATCTTTCCCTTGGAGAGATTTATTTTTATCAAAATGGTTAGAGTAAGAACTCAGAATTTTTTCCGTTTTGTGACTATGGAGACACACTCAGAAGGGCGTCAGAGCAACTGGGTCACTCTTCCACAAAAATGCTCAGGTTCTTTTTTCCAGAGTTCTTTGCCTACAGCAGATCCCCTTACATGTAGGACATCTGGTTCTCACCACATCACCACCACGGTAAGAAATAGTGGAAAGGAGAGCTAGGTTAAGGGCAGCTGTTTCTTTCCTTCTCTGCAGCCTCTGGTCCCAAGTACTGCATGACATGTGTCTCACACCATTCTCCGCCTCTGCACCTTTGTGCTACGACACTGGATGAACCTATGGAATGAGCAATAGAAAGTCTCTGAACTGCCAGAAACAACTTCATTTTACATGGAAGCGGCTTTAAATCAAACACATTAACCTCAATGAACTGAAATTAAATATGTCTCTATTCAACTTCCCCTTAGCTGAATACTAAAAGTGCTGTAGGCTGGACCCGCACTACCTGACAGGGAGATAAATGATTAAAGGCAAATGGGAGTCAAAACAGGTGTGGCCTTTCTTATTTTTAATTAAACATCTTACATAGCAAATTTTTCAAAACTCATACGACCCCGAGAAAGACCCATACACATGAAAGGTCTTAAAGATTTAACTTTCTTAGCTTTAACGTAAACTTTCCACTGGATTTTCCCATTACATTCATTCCATAAAGAAATGAAATAATCATATATTTCATTATATAATTATACTAAATTGATCTCAGCACATTTTCTTAGCAATATATACCAACGTTGTTTCCAATATTGTTTATTACAAATGATGCTACAGTTGAAATCTTTATATCTGAATGCTTGTGTGTGTGTGTGTGTGTGTGTACCTATTCTGTGTATAACACTGATTTTATTTATTTGTATAGGCCTGGAAGTGGAAATGCTGTGACATAAAATAGAGGCACAGCAAATTATTCAAGATGTTGACAAACAGCATTGTTTCCAAGTTTTTGTTTCCTTACAATCCTTGCCATTGGCCAATTTCTCAAAATCCCATGTTGCTTAACATTTAGTAGCTTAGTAAATATTTTCAATCTCAGAGATTTTACCTAACTGATACCAGGGTTTTAAAATTTGTTTATATAGATTAAGCGTCTTTGAAGAAATAACAGTATGCAAAAAATATGGTTGCTCTTCTTCATGTTAAAACTATCTTAAACTCTTTTCCAGAGGAAAAAATAACAAAATAGAAACCAGTGAAGGTCTTTTGATTGGTGATTACATATATTGATTACCTGTGTAAGTTAAACACATTGGGAAAAGGAAATATCCAAAATTGTGCCTAGATTATATCATGACATCATGTATATATGTAAATAAGTTAATTTTTGCAATCACAACATAGAGAAAAATGTTATTTTAAATGAATAAAAAATAAATAGAACATAAAGTAGTATTTCAGCATATTAAATTTAGGAGTAAAAACCTTTGACATCCCTGAAAATCTTTGGTAAAAAGTCCAGATTATGATAACTTGGCTTTAATGAACTAGGAAATAGATGGATAATAGCACACACATTTTTAGCACTGTAGGGATTATTTTCACTGGTTGTAGGATCAACACACTTGGTTTAAATTATGGTTCTGAGAATTTAATTAATTAATTAATTAAATTCATTTTTGTTAGGAAAATAAATTCATTTCTAGACACAGGGTATTTTACAATTGGATCTTATTTCAAAAAAGAATCACTGTGTTTTTAATGAACAAACATCACATAAAGAAGTCTTTTCAAGAAGTGCTTCAAAAACTTAAATTTGAAATATATGCAATGGATCCACAAGGTATCTAATGATTTTTATTTTTACCAAGCTCATGAGTAAGTTAGCCCTGAAACAGTTTTGGAGAAAAAAAAAAGTGTTTTAGTTTCTTCATCTGTAAAATATTTATGTGGTAAATGATTGAGCAAATATATAAACTTAAGCAGTTTGATCCTAGAACTTGTTATGTTTAAGAATATGGATTATTGAGAAGTACTTCACCATAGTATTTATCACATAGTATGTCCTAATTTAAGATTAACTATGGTTGTAATCAGAATAAAGTATTTTGAAAATTCTTTTGAAAACTCTGTTTTAATAAATTATAGATTGAACACTGAGATAAGATGGAGTTATCCATGATCTTTAAGACAGCAAAATTAGGTCTTGAAATTAAAATTGAAATGAATATAATACACATGTATTGATTTTATGTTGATGTTTTATAATCAAATCTGATTAGAAAAAGGAAATTGGTATAAAGGATCTCCACATCTTCTCAGTCACCCTACTTCATTTTCTAAGGGAATTACATTACATACTTTTATTTTATTTCGTGTTATATAGCAGTATCCTTTCCTTGATTTCTTCGCTTGCTTCTGCTCTCTTCTGCTATGCCTATCCATCAGTTTCCAGAGCTCAGACAGTTTTTAACAGCCTAATATGTGTATTTGGCAATTTCCTCCCATAACTATGATTTAATATTCATGGCCATATAAAGGGTATAAAATATTTTGCACTCGGTGTATACACATTTTCTTTATATCACTTTATTTTTCATCAATAACTCAATGGAAATCCCGTTAAGAGAATATGAATAGCTCTAGTTGGTATTCAATGTCTGCCTAACATTTCATGTTGACAAATTATCATAAACTATTCAATAGAAGAATTTTACTAACAATATATCATTAACATTCTAAAATATTTTTGTATAATCTAGACTTTGGTGGGAACAAACTGGTTCCAAGGTTTCTTGGAGGGGAGTGGTGAAAAAGAAATGGGGAAATTTATGTTTTTTGAATTTGTCAACTTATTGAGGAGGGATAAGTAGAGAAATTGATTAATTTGCTAAGACAATAGAAGGTATCTTTATTTCAAATAGTACTTGAAAATTATGCATCTAATTGTGAGGTCAAAAAATTGAAGATACCCCTTAATAAAGAAATAAAGGATAGATCTTCCAAAATAACAAGGATGTAGTAGAATGAATAAAAAATGTATCAAGTCATCAGCAATAAAGTAAAAGTATTAGAAAAGTAATATTAAATAATTGTCAGATGGAAGGATATATTTGAGCAAATATTTTGTTAAATAGATGACAAAAAGGTAATATTTATACATTACATATATGTGTTTGTATGTATGTATGTATGTATTTATTTATTTTGAGATATAGTCTTGCCTATCACCCAAGCTGGTATGCAGTGGCATGATCTCGGCTCACTGCAACCTCCGCCTCCTGGGTTCAGACAATTCTCCTGCCTCAGCCTCCTGAGTAGTTGGAATTGCGGGCAACCGCCACCACACCTAGCTAATTTTTTTCTTTTTAGTAGAGACGAGATTTCACCATGTTGGCCAGGCTGGTCTTGAACTCCTGGCCTCGTGATCCGCCCACCTCAGCCTCCCAAAGTGCTGGGATTACAGGTGTGAGCCACCGTGCCCAGCCACATAGATGTCTTAAAATTCACCTGATAAAGTTAGGATCCTCAAGAAAAATTAGCAGAGGAAAATAATAGGTAGTTACTATTTAGGGTAAACTAAACTGTTCTAAGGAATAGAAAATAAAAATTCCATGTCTTAAAAAATAATTCTTCCCTCTCATTCTCTCTGAATATCTCATAAGAGTATTCAGGCCACAGAAATAACTACCATTTAGCCACTCAGAGGCTTATAGTAGTTCTACTAACTTTAACATTTGGCAACCAAAATTACTCTAAGAATCATCACCCAAGTCAGACAAACAGGTAAGATAACAAGAAAAAGTGCTTGTATAAGGATTTAAGACTAAAGCTCAGGGACAGCAAACATACTATTTGCTAAAACTAAGCCACATGCACACACCAAGCAAGGGAGCCAGGGACGTGCATAGGCACAGGCAGTCCACAGAAGAATGAATCAAAGTGCTGAACTTTCATAGAAAAATCTGTTAAGATTCATGAGTGGTAAAGAAAATACAAATTAAAATAACACAGGAATGTCACCAGAAAAACCATCAAATAGGTAGCATTTAAAGATAACTATAGGACTTATTGTTTCTAGTGTTCTTTCATATATTTCTGGTGAAGAATAATTTATTGTAGCGCTTTTTGAAACAATCTGACAATTTATATTGCAATTAATTGTACTTATGCCATCTGACCAAACAATGTAACTCCTAGGCTTTTTGCCTATATGACTAAAATCATATGCACAATAGTGGTTATTACATTCTTTAGCCCAGTCGCCATTAAATTCCTTGTGCCCTTAAAACCTAAAAGTTCACAGGGAGAAGACCTCTTACAGACTTGTAGAATCTCAATACTACTTATCTTGAAATTTCAGTAAGTGTTTGTTAGGTAAAAGAGTTCATTTGGGATTATCACACTATGATAGTCTTTAGCTTTTGAATTGGAATCCAAATTTTAGTTTAGAACAGCAAAGTTTGCTCCTAAAGATTTCATGAAGTAAAAATACTAATTGTGATTATATATTTGCACATCTAAAATTGTCTTTTACCCATAACCAGAATAAATGATACCTCTTTTTTTTAAAAAAAAAAAAAAAAAGAGAAGAGTAATCTATTTAGAAAATGAAAAAATTAGGCTAAAATGGTGACTTAAGTAATTTAAATGAATATAG
Organism: Symphalangus syndactylus; assembly: GCF_028878055.3. Classification (NCBI taxonomy): domain Eukaryota; kingdom Metazoa; phylum Chordata; class Mammalia; order Primates; family Hylobatidae; genus Symphalangus; species Symphalangus syndactylus. The sequence goes on along the minus strand of NC_072426.2, from coordinate 105,523,108 downwards.
ATTTATAAAATTAAACTGTATTTCTCAATTTTGAGAGGAAATCAAGGAAATCAAATATACCTTCTCTTTATTTTGTCAACAGATGTATGCTGTCTTAATTGATGCTTAATTTATTTTTCCATTACATAATTTTAATATTGTAATAATTATAACAACAGACACAAAATGAAATTTCTGTATATTTATGAAAAATGCTAAAATTATAAAGTAATTTAAATATATAGGTTTAACTTATTCATATGATTTAAAATTTTGTCATTTTATTTTATTTCTTAATTGTTGCTGTAATTAAATGTTAATAAAATAAAGTCTTTAAAAATTCAGATTTGGCCTTGCAATATGCGATTAGAACACCTGTAAAAATGCAAACATATAAATAATGCAAAAATAATATTTGAAAAATGTAATCGTTATTAAAGTTATTGAATTTCCAAAAGTTATTGACGAAGTATTCAGAAGCATTTTAGATTATTGTAAAATATTATTTAAATTATGTTTAATCAAAAAAGATATACATTACTCAATAAAAAGAAAAATAGATAATGCTAGTATCAAGAAAAGCAAAACTGAAAAGATGAAAACGTTTTAATATTCAAGAAACAATCCTGTCTTTTTTACTGAATTAAGGGACTTCCCTGCAATAAAATCAATTATGCTCACATAATAAAGGTATGTCTTAATAATTTAAGTGAAGAAATAAAATCTGTAATCACTTTCACTTTCATCTGAAAAATAGTACATAGTAAGTTTTTTCAATTGCAGACTATAAACATAGAAGCCAATTTATTAACTTGGCACTATTATATAAGGTGCATAATGAGAGTTTGTAAAATGGCAAAATAGTTTTTTCTAGTCCTATAATTAATTTATCATCAGAATAGCCTCAGACTCTACACAGATTCATTCTATAAACAGTATTGGCGAAAAATCAGATGTGTTTGTTTTTTGTTTGTTTTTTTGTTTTTTGTTTGTTTGTTTTTTGTTTGTTTGCTTGAATATACATCAAGCAAAATAGTTAAAGAAAAGCCTTTGGAGTAATGTAGTAAATTCAATAATATGTACATGTGCACACACACACAAATACACATCCCAAACAACCACAAGAGGAATAAGAAATTTATAACCCGGGTGGACGCCATGGCTCCTGCCTGTAATCCCAGCACTCTGGGAGGCCGAGGCAGGCAGATCACTTGAGGTCAGGAGTGAGACCAGCCTGGCCAACATGGTGAAGCTCCATCTCTACTAAAAATGCAAAAATTAGCCAGGGCGTGGTGGTGCACACCTGTCAGCTACTCAGGAGGCTGAGGCAGGAGAATCACTTGAACCCAGGAGGCGGAGGTTGCAGGGAGTGGAGATTGCACCACTGCACTTCAACCTGGGTGGCAGAGCAAGACTCCGCCTCAAAAAATATATATTATTACCAAAAACCTCACTAATTCTGTACATCAGCATTTATTAAAATAAGGATAAGAGAGAGCTACTATAGATATCTCTAAGAAAATAAATAGATGATTATTGAATGTGTAGTTAATCTTCTTTTTGTTTGCCTATTTCTCTTTAGAGCCATGTCCATGAATTGCATTTACAGGCTGGATTACCAAGGGCTTCTCTGAAATGGCAAAGAAAATAATGTTTGATTTCAAAATGCAATAATAGTAGCTATATCAAAACGTGACCTTTGAGAGATTACTCAGCAAATAATACACTTAATGAAACTTGTTTTTTAAGAAATAGATATTTCAGAAAATATGGTACTGCATATGATTGTTGCCAAATCATTCCATATACCTAATGGTTGTTCAGCACTTTGTTTTATAAAGTACTTTCAAATATATCAATTCAGTCAGCTAGTACCCAAATCCTTGACGTAATCACTGTCATATAACATAAAGTAAACTGTGTGTAATGAATCACTTGGAGTTGGAGTACAAGAGTAGGCATCAGGAACGTGGCAGGTGTGTCATTTTGAATAAAGGCCGTTGTGGGAAAGGCTCCTTCAGACAGATCCCTCTCCCTAGGTATTTCTGTGGTGAGAAGAGCGGGTGGGGTTTGTGGAGTAGAGTCCGGGGCTTGTGCATTCTTCATTCAAGTAACAGCACTTGAATTAAAGGTTTATCCTAACTATAAAGCTATATATTTTTCTCATGATGTATTTGAATATATTCTTTTTAAGGAAAGAAAAAAATGTAGTCGTATAAATGTTCAGGTCCTGAAGTATATGTATATCACTTATTGCTAGTCTCTTCTGTATTTTATGTGAATTCCAAAACATTTTTAAAATTTTAAAGAAGTAAACATATATACAACATAGATTTTTAAAATGCGATATATGCTGAAACAAGGCTTTGAGGAGGTATAATGGTCTGAAATGTAATTAGATGACAGATTATTTCTGGTACACATTTCCTAGCACTTATATTTTTCACCCACTCATAAAACAATGTGAAGTAGGTCATACTGAGTCACCAAATTAAACATTCAAATTATTCTACATCTCCAAAAGTAGCCTATAATTAAAAAGAATTTCATATTGGAATAACTGGAACTAATTTGCTTATTCATTAAATTGTAGCCAAGTGTATTCTCTGAATTATATCAATTAGGGAACGAGAAGGCATACTTAAAAAGAGCTGAATTAACAGTGCAAATAAAGTAACCACTGTGGATATTTTTGAAAATTCTAGTGTTAATTTTGTTAGTCAATGCAATGGAAATACATCAGTGGCATAGTAATAAAAACATAATTATTTCTTTTTATAGCATCTTTGATAATTATAAAATTAATAAAGATTTATTATTTAAAAACTGAATAATTCCTACAACATTAAAATCACAAGCAACTCCACTGTCTAATTACAACAACTATTGCGGTCTTGATGTATTTTCTTATCATTTTATTTATTTATCATTGATATCTTAGGTGAGTATTAAAATATAGCATGACATTATTTTATGATTAATAATTTATTTAAAATATATTACATGATTAAGTGTCTATTTAAAATTAAGTCTGTTAAAAATAAAACTATTGATCTTTCCTATCCTCTAATCCCAAATTTGCTCCTCCCAAATTTAAACCCAGGTGAGTAATTCCAACTCTCTTCCTCCAATAGTTCAGGCCAAAACATTGCCAATATCATGGACTTCTGCCTCTAATATACAGGGTTCAACTATATCTTGTTTTCATAGAACAATTTCAATTTATACTTTACATAGTTTATAGTTTAGAACAGCTTCGCGAATAGTCTACACGATAGTCTCCTCACTGATTTCCCTGTTTTCTCTTTTGCTATGCTGTGGTCTATTTTCACAAATCAGTCAAACTGTTACTGCTAATTCTTTAAAGAGGCTATTGCTTTTCTGTTTAAAACCCTTCACTGGCTGCCAATTAAATAAACAAAAGTTCTCATTTTCTAAGAAGCTTTATGTGACCATCTCCCCATGGAGTGTGACCTCATCTCCTCTGCTGTATCACATTAGCATCCTTAGTGGAACCTCACGGGTGCATTCATACACTAAGGCCTCATTTGCTATTTCTGCTCCCTGAAAATATGTTCTCTCAGTTTTGCTCTTGGCTCATTCTCTCATAACCATTCATTGTATCCAAATGATACCACCCAGTGAGGCTTTCAGCAACCATCTTGCTCAGTATCCAGCACCTCTTGTGCCCAGAACTCTCTATTCCCCTTCTTTGCCACATTTTTTAGAATAGAACTTAAACCATCTGGCATACAACACATGATACTTTGTGGTATTAATTATTGTTTTTCTCCCAACACTGGAACAACAGCTCTATGAAGCCAAGACATTCGGATTTTCACTGCTTTTTCCCCAGTCCCTAGAAATGGGCCTGGAATATACCATAGTAGATGCTCAATAATTTGTTGTGGAACAAATGAAAGTTGATCCTCAATAATATTTTATAATGAATAGGCTTAGAATTTATGAACAAGCCATAATTTATTTAGCCATTTCCCTAAATTTGCATACTTTTGTAAGTATTAATATCATTGTTGTGAAAAAAATTATGCGTGTATATACATATATGTATATAGGTATTTTATGGCAATGATATACATACATGTATAGTCTTCTGTAATATTTATAGGTGCTTATTTTTGCTTGCATTATGCAGCATATATGATTTTATAGCTAGTATTCTGGATGTCCATGAAACATCAATTAAAAAGAAACTAATATTATTAAATAGCAGACCTGTTAAAGTGGTAGTCAAAATATTCTTTCTCCATTATATACCTCAGAGATTTCCGATGAACCCTTTTGAATCTAATAGTGGCTGTAATCATAATAATTTTTTTCTAGATAGTTTAACAAACAATTTTTAATCTTCAAAATTCAAGGCTAATGTATGCATGTTGAATGATTATGGCATTCCTATGTAAGCTATGTTTGGAACCAGACCTTACCAGTGCTTATATTTATGTGTAGGTATGATAGACAAAGCATAGGAATAACAAGATATGATTAGTTTACTATTCATTAAAGATATGAATAGAACTGGTTTTGCTCTGTAGTTTTTGTTATGATAAACCTTAGCCATGAAAATAACCTGATATTGAGCATGCGCATCATCCATCTTATGACTGACCAAAAATAGGGAAATGAGTCTAGAACCATCAAAGCAGTTGACAACAGAAGTGAGATTTCAGCTTGGATTCATTTTATTATAAAAGTAGTATGATTATATTCATTGTTAACCTTTTATCTCACTAAATTTCAATATTCATTATAAATAAAAAATTCAAGCATTTAAAATATTATTTATAAATTTATAATTTTTGTTGTTTGTTTTAATTACACATCAATCCTGTTATGGAATGACATCAACATCCCCTTGTCAAGAGGATATTTTTAAATTTCCACACGTACATTTTAAGAGTTTGATACAACCCTATATAGCTAGGATTTTCTCTTTCTTATAATTAGTAATTTTCACTGTAGAAGACTGTCATTTATAAAAGTGTATATTATTACTATATTTGGATGATAAACTAAAATTCTGAAATATTTAGAAGCATTGTTTTGAACTCATTAAAATGATCAGAATCACTTCATATAAAAATGATATTTAATATTTTCTTATACATAAATTAGTAACAATTGTTTTATACTTTTAATTTGATTATGAAAACTTTCTATGTGTTTTTGAATTTGTGTAACCTTAGACAGATTGCTAAGCCCATTTCCTCATGCATTAATAGAATAGGATTAGATAATCTCTAAGGATCCTTTTGGCTCTAAGATTATATGATTCTAATTAATGGCACTGCAGATCTTGTAGAGGGAAATTAAATTGGACCCATACCTGAAGTTACTTTTCAACTGAATTAGTACTTATGGAGTTGAGACAGTAGAAACAAGGAAGGCAAAACAGCCTTTCATAACAGATCATAATAAATTTGCTAACATTAAAGAAAGGTCATTGGAAAGTGTTTGTTCTTTCTTTTTTTTCTAATAGGACCTTCCCATTTTCACTTACAGTTTTGAATACATTTATACATTTCCTTCTTCAAACGTCATTTAAATTAAGTGTCTCTATTTTCTCCAGATGGAGTTTCAGTGCTCATAAACATTTACATTAGGAGAGAATATAGTAGTTATTATCTAACTTAAGTTGAAAAAGAATGAAATCGTAAAATATATTTACCAAAATAACTAAAGATTTATTTATCTTCAGTAGGCCTCAGTTAGTTTGCCTTTAAAAAACGTTCAGTGATACAAATTTTAAAAATCCATGTAACAGACATCAATCAAATGTGATTTTTCTCCGTTTATTATTTTCTGCCAGGGGAAATATAATGCAATAATCACATTTTAAATACACATCTTCTTAAATGATTCTGTTGTGATACATATGATTGTTATCTGTATTTTTACTATTATTGAATGCCCCTGTACTGACCTTTCCAATTTGATAGTGCAGTAAGAAATAAGCTTTTTTTAAATATTGGGAATTGGAAATGACCTGGTAATTTCTTTGTACTAGAAACCACTAATTGTCCATAGAATGCATTCTTTCATTTTGTTTAGTAATAGAATCTTAAGTACATATGACCACAAGCAGGAGATTACCTTCTATAGTCTCTTATCAGTGATTAATTTTGATCAAGTATACTATGAATTATATTATGAGCATAAATTTAAGTTAATCTCCATCAAGACAAAGCTGATTGTTTTTACATCTCTTCTTACACATTTCCCCTGGCTGGAATGCAGAAGTATTGCTGAACTTAGCCATGAGGATGAAACACTAAGATAGGATTACGAAGAGAAACAAGATGAAAATCTCCTGGGACCCTGGGTGAACTCATAGAAAAAACATCCCCACCAACTCTCTTAATTGTTGGAGAGAAATATAAGACTACAAATAAGGGTCACTCCTTATACTCATCATTTTTGAGTTAGAGATATTGACAAGTGTATCAAACTATATATTTTTCTCCCACAAGACATTGAGGGGCACACTTCTTTTATTCTCCAAAAATAACAAAAAATGCTTTGGTGTCTAATTTTTAGCCTGCAAGGGCTCCCATAGTGTTGTTTGCAAAGACTTACGTGTTTTATTTCCTTACCTCACTGCAACATTATAAATTTATCTTCTGTGCTAACATCATGAGAGCATCTAATGGCTCCAAGAGTGAAGATTATCACTAGTTTATCAATCTTTGTATTCCCCAAAAGAGAAAAAGATATTACATAACCAAATTCCAAGTATGATTAACCAAGATTTTTCTAAAATTTTCCACCTCTCAATTCTATCTACTAATTTGAAATAAATGAACAAAACACATTTGCAACATGATAATTCTTCAAACTCGGCTCTTATGCCAAGCAGTATTGATGATTGGGGCACTAACAAAAGCAATAAAATTGTTTTGCAAAACAAAAATGAAGTGAAAAATGTGCTCAGCTTATCTTATACAATATTGTTTTCCATATTGAAAATGGCTAGATAACCTTAGAAAAAATGGCATATACATTATTTACCTAAAAGTTATAGTAATCTGGGAAGAAGCTTATAGTGATCTATCCTGTCATATAGTTGTCATTAACTAAGATATTAATTATTCTTCAAAGGATGCATAATTTTTCCAAGGGATGTGCATCTGCAGACAGATTTAAGGGACTATTGTCAACAACTGTGAAGGATCTGAGCTTACAAGTCAGCCTGCTTCAGTTTTATGGATGCTGGCAGAAGACACATAACTGTTTGGTCAGAGACAGAAAGACTTCTATTACTTGCAGCACAGCACAGAGTTGCATGAGCTTCACGTTTGCTCTGGTTCCTGTTTTCGCTCAAGTTTACTGGAGAGAATGACAAGGAGTTCAAGTTGATGCTACACACAGTTTGTGTCACAGATGAAGTACTCCAAGTAAAGGAAACTTAAATCTTTAACAAATGAGCAGTAAGCACACCTGTCTGATGTTTTCTGTGGAGGAAAACACTATCTTCATTTTACTTGAAAATAAACAAATCTGTTCTCTCATCCATAAATAAACAATATCTTGATCTTCCAGGGCTATCCACTATATAAAGATCTTTAAAAAGGAAAACCTGTAATAAATGTGAAGCTAGTGCCTTTCTATTTGCAAGATGCACAGAAATGCATGACACCAATTGAAAATTGCCTCACAACAAATACGCTTCCAAATTTTTAGCTTGCTCTTTTCTAAACATGAAAATTCTCAGAAAGTACATGTTCTCAAGATTCATGCCATTTCTTTTTTTCCCAAGTTGCTTTATCACAATCATCTTATTTTTCACATTACCAAATAATGCACTTCCCTAAACTATCCAAAATTTTCCTTGGTGTTATAGTTTCTAAGGTACTAAGAAGAAACTCATAGGTGAAGCATATTTATAAGTTGTTTACAAAATAATATTGAATACATATTTTCTCCTTTTCCCTGTCACTAGTAACTTTTTCTCTGCTTGATTAATTCATATCACGTATTTAATAGCCAAATTTATTCAGAACATACTGAGAGGTGAAGCCAGCTGGACTTCCTAAGTGGAGTGGGGACTTGGAGAACTTTTTTGTCTAGCAAGAGGATTGTAAAATGCACCAATCAGTGCTCTGTAGCCAGCAAGTGGATTGTAAAATGCACTAATCAGCGCTCTGTAAAACACACCAATTAGCAGGATCCTAAAAGTAGCCAATTGCAGGGAGGATTGAAAAAAAGAGCACTCTGACAGGACAAAAATGGAACATGGGAGGGGCCAATACGGGAATAAAACTTGGCCACCCCAGCCAGCCGCAGCAACCTGCTAGTGTCCCCTTCCATGCTGTGGAAGCTTTGTCCTTTTGCTCTTCACAATAAACCTTGCTACTGCTCACTCATTGGGTCCATGCAATCTTTAAGATATGTAACAGGGCAAAGGTCCACGACTCCATTCTTGAAGTCAGCGAGACCACGAACCCACTGAACCCACTGACAGGAACCAACTCCAGACATAATACTACATGGCAGTCTCTGTCCTAAGCATTGATGTGTACAGGTTATTTACTCCTCATAAGAACACTGAAAGATAATTGCTACTTACTGGCTCCTTCTTAAGATGAGTAAGCTAGGGACAGATACTCATGATTTGCTCAAGACTTCAGAACTTGTCTGTGGCAGAGCAGAGACGAGAATTAAATTAGCTAGCCACCGTTTCTTCGAATTTAAACACATTGTTATGCCACCTCTTAGTATATGTAATTAATGACATGCAGTTCACATAATTATGTTATTTAAATCATATTGCACAGAAATAAAAAAATTAGTACAGTTGACACTTGAACAACATGAGCTTGAGCTGTGTGCATCCCCTTATATAGAGTTTTTTTAATTAGAAAATCAGCATCTGCATTGAAATGTGGATCAAAATACAGTATCCACGGGATGAAAAACCCTCAGATACGGAGGACTGACTTTTTGTATACTCTGGTTCCACAGGATTACTTGAATATGTGCTGATTTTGGTATCCTCTGGGGTCCTGGAACCAATCTCTTGAGGATATCAAGGGACCACTGTATTTTTATTTAAAATGTCAAGAGTAGAGAATATATGCAGATATATCCTGAGGAACATCTTTTAGGTATATGCTTTTCTATTTTAATTCCTCTTAAAAAATACACATCTTAGAACTTACAATGTATCGATACAAAAATGTGGCCATTATTTATGTAGGAAAAGTTTATATACTCCCCCGGAGGGTAGGAAATGAGACTGCAGTGCACATGGGGTTCTGCTGCTCACAGTGTAGGATGTTTCACCATGTCTTCCTGAAATGATTTGCAAATAGTCAAGAACAAATGACTGTGGTGATAGAGATGTATTTATTGCTGCCACCTTGTTCCCACTTCACCATTGAATATTTGTACACGGGACACATATTTAGTCTTTTAAGTTTAGATTTTACTGAGAAATGAGGACCTTATCTGGACTTTATTGGGAGAATTATGAGTGGCCAGAGATACTAAATTTTGAGCTGGATGCCAGACCTTGAAAGAGCTCTGCATTTTTCATTTTGAGAGGAGAAGTCGGTGTGTTTTATAATGGGAGGAAGATTAAAGCAGATACTTTGGCATCAGAAGGACTGACCTTGACAGAGATTGCTGAGATGATAACATTATTTCCTTCTTTGGACCATACGGAAATGCTGTATTTTTCAGCCTCAATTGCAGGTAGGATGAGACCATTTCACTGGTGAATGAAATGTAGGCAGAAGTTATATTTCCCACTTTTAGACTGAGCTATAAGATACCTCACGCAATGCTTCTCATACTCCTCTTTATATTAAATGCAGAGGATTCAGTGAAAACCTTTAAGGAATTTCAGAAAGTTAATCCTCTACTGAATTATTATATGAATGAGAAGAAAAAAAATTGTGTTAAGTTTGGTTCAGAACTTGCAGTTTGGTTCAGAAACTAATATTAATTACCCTGACTAATATACTGAGATAATGGTGATGATTCTGCAATGACTGCTTTTACAGTGAAAGTGACCACAGTAGCATGCATGGATAAATTTACCTTTGTAGGGACGTGGATGAAACTGGAAAACATCATTCTCAGTAAACGATCGCAAGGACAAAAAACCAAACACCGCATGTTCTCACTCATAGGTGGGAATTGAACAATGAGAACTCATGGACACAGGAAGGGGAACATCACGCTCCGGGGACTGTTGTGGGGTGGGGGGAGGGGGGAGGGACAGCATTAGGAGATACACCTAATGCTAAATGACGAGTTAATGGGTGCAGGAAATCAACATGGCACATGAATACATATGTAACAAACCTGCACATTGTGCACATGTACCCTAAAACCCTAAAGTATAATAAAAAAAAAAAGAAAAATTAAGGTGATAAACATTAGGATTGCTTACATATTTTTTGGCTTCTTCATACACGTGGTAGGATATAGATCACTGCCCACTGAATTCAGTTATAGAATGTGATTTCCCTTTGCTTATTGAAATGTTAGTAGACTAAAGTGTCTGTTTCCTTCTAGAGGCGAAAATTCAGAGTGTGCCTCAAAACATTCTTTTTTTCCTTGACTACAGTAACTTTCAATGTTCTGGAGTGGCTGCTTTGTCCCCTAGATCCTGATGTAAAGGTGACAATGACCCATGAGTAGAGACATAAGCAACACCATGGACATGTGAAATGAGCAACTTATGAATGAGTTGATTTAGGCTCCTGACATTTAGAAATTGTTTTGTTATCATTCAGCTTAGTTTTTCTGATGTAATTTAATCGCTCTAAGGAAGCAGTATCTGCTGTGATTTGTTACTGTCTCTTACTGCCCAGTGGCTGGCAAGGCCAAAAGTTCTAGACATGGCAGTATTCTGAGAGTTGAGAGCCAATATATTTTCTTGGCAGTTCTCATGCTCATGGTACACTTGAAGCTGTGTTGATGATGCCGTAGGAACACCACAAGCCAACCTCGTTTCTTCCATGGTTGCACTCTTTATGTATTCAATTATAGACCTCAGGTATGTCTGACATGAAATAAACATATGCAGGCATCATGACGGTAATCAACTGATTGCTTCAATGTGACTGGTCTTTGTAGGTCTTGAGAGTATCAACCTGGAAAAACAAGCCTTTAACTTTAATAATTTCAGCAAGTTAATATAAAGGGAAGTTCCACATACAGGTCTGGATCAAGTTTTTCTATGAAGTAGTTGCCAATTAGAAAAGTTTCCTAAACAATTAACCCTAGCAAAAAAATTGTGTAAAGATTCCATTCACTTATTACACAAAACAGTATATTTTATGAGTGCTACATTCTACTTCGGCCATTAGATAAAAGGTCTCTTCACCCTTCTTTTGTAGTGTTTTGCCTAAATATTTGGGCATATAGCTATAACTCATCATTCCCTTTTGAAAACAAAGAATAATAACCAAAGTAATATAACCTAAACCTGCTTTAAAGTCCAAGTGTAGTTTATGTTATATGTTCCTGTAATTATTTGTCATCTGTGGCTCAAATCCCTTTTACTAAAATACTTTGCACTTCACCATAAACAAACTTGTGCAAACAAACAAGACACAGAAGCTCTATATAAAACTCCCAAAATCAAGTTACTAAGTTTCAGTAACAAATAAACCTGAATGTGCAACTAAATAGATTATAATAATGCTGAAAATTCTATATTTTAGGTTCTTTATGATCTAGAGTTCTTCACATGTATTTAATAAACCATTCCAAGTGCTGTATTTCTTGCTAATAAAACCAAATAACAATGTTCAGGGTAAATTTTAATGAATTAATGCTTATAATGCAAACTATGCTTTCATCCATTTTATTCAGAAGTATACGATTAATTATATAACAGATATTTTTATATGAATGTTCAGAGTAAACACTGTTTTTATTTGCTTAAATGACAACATAATTTATTAAATGAATAAATACATGGATTCATCTTCTCCATCACCATTTCAGGCATGTTTTTGTGACTTCTACCTTCTTCACCATGAACTCCTTCCTAACCAACCATTATATATAAAATAAATTATCAGCAAACATAAATAATGTGCTATTCCAGAGCTACCTCACATGAGCTAGATGATGGGAGGCATAATTAATAAGAAACAGACCCTACCTTTAAATTCTATAAAGCCACAGCATTTAAATTATAACTATGCTACAGAGCAGTAACCTATTTTCCTATTAATTATATCCCATAAAAGCAATATACCTTCACTAATTAATTATACTTGAAATAACAACTATGGCTTAATTAAATGAACCATTCCTAATAATGAAACCTTAAAATAATTGGACTCTTCTGTCTAGAGGCAGTAACAATTATTGTCATTAGAAAGGATTTCAAACATGGCTATGCTAAGCAAAGCTGATTCATGACTGACATTGAACCTGAGATTGCCTAGAGCAGTAGCTCTCAAAACCTTTCGTGAAGGCCAACTATTAAGTATTTTAGAATGTATGTGCCATGTGATCTCTGTCACAAGTACCAATATTTGCCATCATAGTGCATAAGTAGCTGTAAACAATATGTAAAATAAAAGGATGTCACTTTATTCTAATAAAACTTTGTTTACCAAAATGCATTAGTGGCCTGATTAGCTCTGTGGTTTGTAGTTTGATGACCTCTTATATAGAATCGAATGATTGAACTCATCTCTACTATGTTTCTAGATTTTCTAGTATTGTATTCTAGGTTTCTATCTTTCCCATCTATCCGTCTTAATGGTTAAGTTTTACAAACCCTTATCATATATAATATTATTTAAATTATATTAATCTGCATTTAACACACATCTTTCTCTATTTTGTAATTCAGCATTTTTGAGCCATTAAGGTTTAAATTACAGTAGAGATGTAGACATTATGTAAAGGTATATTACTTTATTGTATATGTTCATAAAAACAATAATGGTCACATTGAAATGACACAATATGAACCACCAAAAGCAAGTAAGGCAGAGATTGTGTACATAAGTAACTAAGTACAAGTTCTGTCCTTTAAGTGAACTCCTATGTCATTATTATTCCCTTATGGTGGAAATTCCAGAGGTAGATAGCACATAAATTTTACAGCTTCTTATCTGATCTACGGATACCTTTTTATGAAGTATTCCTTTTTTTTTTTTTTTTTTCTGAGATGGAATCTTGCTCTGTCGCCCAGGCTGGAGTGCAGTGGCGTGATCTCGGCTCACTGCAAGCTCTGCCTCCCGGGTTCACGCCATTCTCCTGCCTCAGCCTCCCGACTAGTTGGCACTACAGGCACCCATCACCACGCCTGACTAATTTCTTGTATTTTTAGTAGAGACGGGGTTTCACCGTGTTAGCCAGGATGGTCTCGATCTCCTGACTTCATAATCTGCCCACCTCGGCCTCCCAAAGTGCTGGGATTAGAGGCGTGAGCCACCGCGCCTGGCCCATATGCCTTCTTTTATTCATGGTTTACTAATTATAATATTCTATTTATATAATTGAGAATTCCTTGTTCTGTTTTCTTTTTCATTTTCTTTCATCCCAGTCAATCATTTTCAGTCAAAATATATATATATATATTATATATATATATTTTATATATATATTATATATATATTATATATATATTATATATATATTATATATATATTATATATATATTATATATATATTATATATATATTATATATATATTATATATATATTTTATATATATATTATATATATATAATATATATATATTATATAATATATATATAATATATATATATATGGAAAGAAATACAAAGCAATCTAGGAAGCACTGTGAAAAAATGGTGTGAACGTATGTATCAAAAAGTAATATTAAAATTTTATTCAGTATCCCATCCAAACTTTTCTCCTGCAGGACTTTCGTGGTTGCTATTGTCAAATCTTCTCCCTTCTGCATAACTTTCATTTATCTTCTCTATTATTGCTGTTGTCACATAAATGTGCTTTTCTATATCACATTAGAAAAACAGTAATTCTCCTCAGTCTACATGTCTCACAAATATAGAACTACTTTTTTTTCTTCTTTAGAGCAAACTTTCTCAAAAGTATTCAGAAAAGTACAATGTGTAAAACAAGCAGCAAGAGAGGACATCTGTGTTAGGCTGAATAATGGCCTCAAGAGATGACAGGTCTTAATCCTTAGTACCTGTAAATGTAACATTTTATGGCAAAGAGACTTGCAGATGTGAATAAGTGAAGAATTTTGTGATGGAAGATTATCATTAATTATCTTGGTGGGCTCTAAATGCAATCTTAAGTGTCCTTATAAGAGTGATGGAGAGGGGGATTTGACACAGAATCCAGGTTATGTGATCATGTAAGTGGAGAAATATTTGAAAATTATACACTGCTCTCTTTGAAAATAGAAGAAGGGATCTTTGAGCCAAGAAATGTAGTTCTAGAAGCTGCATTTCTGGAATAATTTCTAGAATTACTCTCCCCTGAGTTCTCTGGAAAAAATAGAATGCTGATCACACCTTGGTTTTAGACCACTGATACTGATTATGAATTTCTGGCCTTCAGAACTATAAAAGAAAAAGCCTTTTTTTTTTTTTTTTTTTTTTTTGAGACAGAGTCTCGCTCTGTCGCCCAGGCTGGAGTGCAGTGGCACAATCTCGGCTCACTGCAAGCTCCGCCTCCCGGGTTCACGCCATTCTCCTGCCTCAGCCTCTCCGAGTAGCTGGGACTACAGGCGCCCGCCACCGCGCCCGGCTAATTTTTTGTATTTTTAGTAGAGACGGGGTTTCACTGTGGTCTCGATCTCCTGACCTCGTGATCCGCCCGCCTCGGTCTCCCAAAGTGCTGGGATTACAAGCGTGAGCCATTGCTTTAAGCTACCCATTTTGTAGCAATTTGTTACAGCAGCATAGGAAAATAACAGAGAATCTCTTCTTGTTCCCAGGTTTAAAAGCAAGTCTTCTAACGTTCTCACATTATTATGTCATAAGATATTGTTTATAGGATTTCAAAAGATACACTTTATCAACTTAATGAAGTGCCTTTTAAATCTTAGTTTAATGAGAGCACATATATATAGTAAATTAATGATGAATTTTATCAAATACTTCTTTGTATCAATATCTGTTAGGAAACAGATCTTATGTATCTGCAGCTACTGAAATGATGTGATTTTTCTCATTTACTCTGTGAATGTGATGAATAATATTCTTTTTAATTGAATCTCAATTATAGAGAATTGAATTAATCATTATTTTGATTAATGACATACTTTCATCTTATGCCTATTCATGGTCATCTTTTATATGTAGGTAATTAAATAATAACTTTTACAGTGTTGGAAGCAACTAGCATATAGCTCCCTGCATAAAAGCTAAAACCTGAACAATGACCACATTTAGCCATATAGTTTCTCACTCCCATCTCATCCTCTATAATTACCAGTGTTTGAACCACAACCTCTTTCTTCTCTAAACCACTAGCTGAAATCTAAACTCAGCACTGCAACCTCCCATTTATTGATTTCTGCTAGGCTTCTTGATGTCTCACCTTGTGCATACATATCTTTGATACTGGCCACACTTAAGGGGCATTTGTATGCAGATATTCAGGCTCTCTCTCTGTGGTTACCACCTTGTCGGAAATTTGTCTCGTGAGCCCCATACACACTGGATACTCTTAACTCTAATCTCTGTCACCTCAACACAGTAAAATTTCACTTTCTGTGTATGCTTTCTTTCCTCACATCAATATTTGGGAAATGTTATTAGAGGAAAAACATCTGAGTGAATGTAATTTATAGTCTATAATTATTTCTTTTTAATAATAATCCCACTCAAGCTCTGTGTACATTGATTGTTCTCCAGTGTCTTCCAACAGTTGTCTAACGTATTTTGCCCAGCTTTTATAGCCAACTTCAGAGTGTGAGTTTGTGCTGCTTTATCATGGCCTGAACCTGAAATCCTCTAACATAATTGAAATGGATGGTTATTATAGTTCATGTTGCATTTCTTGTGTTTCCAATAAATTTTTAGATTTTCTATTTCTCCACAATTCTGGAATTAAGAATCCATTTGTTTCATTCTAATCTAGTTTCTTATGCATAATGCTAAAGGGAGAGTTGTTTTAATGACCGTCAATAACTTTTACATGGGCACCATTCACATTTCCCAAAGTCTCAGCAGCATTTCAAATTGTTGAAAATTTCTTCCGCTTCAAAACATTATTCATTATAGATTTCTTTAAAAATATGCCAACCTTGCTTTTCTTCTTGCCACCTCAGCTTTTTATTCCCAACTCAGTTTCAACACATTTATTTTTTCAGCTCATTTGGCATTAATTTCTATTGTCTGTTTCAACTCTTCCTTGGTGATTTAACAAGAAAAATAAATAATTCCTTTAAAAGGCTCATAAGTGTCGATAACTTCCATAGCTTTACTTTTACCTTTGACTATTCTCCAACCTTCAGACTTAGACACAAAGTTGTTTAACTACCATCTTGCATTTCTCTCATGCCAAACGTCCACATGACTGATAGTCCTGTTATTTCTTTCTTCAAAGTATATATCAAATGCATTCACGCTTTCCATCGCCATTGCTACTATTACTGTTTTAGTAAATTCTGGCTGCTATCACAAAGACCTATAGACTAGGTGGCTTAGAAACAACAAAAATGAATTTTTTCACAGTTCTAAAGCCTGGAAGTCTGAGACCATGGTACCAGAGTGACCAGGTTTCAGTGATATCTGTCTTCTAAGTTGCAGACTACCATTTTCTTCTTGTATGCTCACATGGCAGAGAGTGAGAGAACTCTCTTGGGTCCCTTATATAAGGGAACTAGTTCCATTTAGAATGGCTCCAACCTCATGATGTAACCACCTCCCAAAAGTTCCACCTCCTAATACCATCATATTAACGGTTAAGATTTCCACCTATACTTTTTGGGGATAGGGTGGCAACAGCCATGCAGTCCATTGCAATCACTATCCAAGACGTCACCGTCATCATTATCTCCTTTCTATATTTGGATAATAGTCTCTGACTTTGTCTTCTTGCATTTATCTTTTCCCCTAAATTGATTCTTCAAAGAGTAATGTCAAAGAGAACCAGAGCCAGAGGGTAATTAAAGCAGTAAAGAAAGATTTTATTCAGAAATTATTGTAACACAGCAAAAGAGACATTAGTATAGAAATGAGCTCAATTCCAAATACAAGCACAAATGGAAATTTATAGCAAAAGAGCAGTGTGAAGGGGTCAGTGGATGGAAAATTACTAAGAACAGACGTCAAAAGTAGAGGAAGTCTTGCTAAACCAAATTAACAGGATTCTTGCTGAAGGCAGCTCACGGTGATCAGATATCAAGAGTGGGAGATTCTCTCTATATGGACTTAGCAGGATTCTTGTTAAAAGTGAGCTGCGGAGACCAGGCAAGAACAGGGGCCTAGGTGGAGATCTAGTTGAGAGGAGAGCTAAAAAATCTGACTAAAGTTTGGTCAAGGAGAGAGTCTTTGTCAGTATTTTCGGTAATTTTTTTTAATTACTAAAAGTGAGGCTTCTTTGCATTCTTCATGGACTTACCAATTAATGAGCTATGTTAAAATCTCCAGTTTTAATGTCTATTTCTTCTTTCAACTTCTGTTATTTCTGCTTTATGAGAATTGTAATTTGGTGCATGTTATTAACATATATTTTATTTTTAATGTAGAATGAAGCATGAACCCTTCTGTAGAATAAATTTCCCTTCCTTATCCTGTTAAATTTATTTTGTCTTAAATTCTATCTTGTCTCATAGCAAAATTCTGACAACTATTTCAGGATCTTGCTATCATACAAGATCTATCTTTGCTCTTCTTTTTACATTAAACCATTCTGAATTGCCTTGTTCAATATGTTTCTTGCACACAGAATAGATTGGATTCTGCTCCATTAGCCAATCTAAAAATCCGCCATTTAATGGTGAGTTAAGCCCATTTGTGTCTTTGATATACCCGTTATGCTGGTGTTAAGTTCTGTTATATAAGTTTTTGCTATATAAACAATTTATATAAAATCTTGCCCTGTATTTACACTTTAATTTGAGGGGCAGAATATACTCATTTGGTATTTATAAATGTTTCTACATTTATTCTTATTATTATCTTATAATAATATTATAATAAAATATACTAGTCCTCTAGTGTGTTTTAATACTGTCTGTTGATTTCTTCAATGAGTAATAATACTGTTCTCGAGTAAACTCTCTTTCTTCTTTCTTTTTGCTTAACATTTACTTTAATTCGATATTTTTTAATGGAAGTTAGATACTCCTGAGATAATCATTAAGATTTGTCTACTTTCTTTTTCTTCTCCTTTTTTCTATTTGTTATTGAGTTGCATTATTTCTTCATGTTTAACACACTTAATAGCATAATGTTTTGTCACTTTAATCACCATTACTTGTTCTTAATGATAAAATTAAACATATTTAATCCTTATCCAGAAGCTTCACGTGATGTTTGTCTTATTGTCAGTAAGTAGGACATTTCTAAAAAAGTGATCATAGGAACACTGTTTTTTAAAATCATAAATGTTCATGATGTTCTACATTCCTTAGACATGATTCATGGTTTGGATGAATAAAATCTCATCTTGCTACTGTGTTCTCTCTTTCATAATCATTAAACTATTTCTTTATTATCATCCTGTATAAAATGTTGCAATCAAGAAGTCTATTATCAGTATAAACTTCTTATCCTTTTACCTTCATGCTCAAATAATTTATATTATTTTTCATTTTAATTTTTGTTCTTAGAAATAACCATTACAGGGGTATAACTATTCTTTGCCTAAGTTCTATGTTTAGAAAATTTTTAGATGTTTTTAATCTCTCAATTTCTGTTTTTTACTCTTATTTTTATACTCTATATCTCTTACTATAGTTTGTACCACTTCTATTTGATTTTATGAACCTTCAAATTATTTTTTTCTAAAAATTATTTACTAAAAATTATCTTCCTTGTCTCAGATTATCTGATTCTCTGATTAATTTTGATTTTGTTCCAATTGTTTTTCTTAAGGGTAAGTGTCTTTTTCTTTTGGGAGAGAGCATTATTGATGATTTCTTATTGTGGTTTATGGATAGTAAGATCTTACAATACTTCCTTTTATCTTCATTTTATCTTTGCCATTAACTCCAGCTGGTACTGGTCCTATGCTGCCTAGGATTAGGACAATTACTCTTGCATTCTGGGTTTTATGCTGATTATTTGTCACCTGTTTTAGTTGGTGATGTCACCCACGGGTTCTTCCATTACTTCTCCTAACTCCTCTGCCTGGTGTTTGGTACAGATCCAGACATAAATGAAAGAAAAAGAGATAGATAGATAGATAGATGGATAAATAGATAGATAGATAAGATAGATTAGATAGATAAATCGATAAATAGATAGATAGATACATATTTACATATATACTGACATACCATAGTTTGCTGCTGAGAGTCTCTCCAGTTTATCTTATTTAATATTCTCATAATCTAGAAGCTATTCTCTACAATGATAAAATAACCCAGCTCTCAGGCAATACTGAGCAAAATATAGTGTAACTAATATCTCAACATACTTGACCCTATATTTTATCAGAAAATAAATGAGGCCAGGCGCAGTGGCTCATGCCTGTAATCCCAGCACTTGGGGAGGCCAAGGAGGGTGTATCACTTGAGGTCAGGTGTTCAAGACCAGCCTGACCAACATGGTGAAATCCCGTGTCTACTAAAAAAAAAAGAAAAATTAGCCAGGCATGGTGGTGCATGCCTCTAAGTCCAGCTACTTGGGAAGCTGAAGCAGGAGAATTGCTTGAACCCGGGAGGTGGAGGTTGCAGTGAGCCGGGATCATGCCATTGCACTCCAACTTGGGCAACAAGAGCAAAAAATCTCTGAAAAAAAAAAAAAGAGTAAAACACTTTTGGTTGGTCTCTGTTTTAGTAATATGTTATTTATTAGATAATGTGATACATATTAAGTAAAGTGGGATTTTTCTTAAAGAAGATGTTTATCTCTATTGAGGTAGCAAAATAAATATGTATAGATTGAATGAATTTGTCTCCCTTTAGGTTTAAATAAGAAATGGGCGTGTGTGTTCTTTTGGCCTATTCCTATTTTTTCTGGCTTATTTATATTCTAATTCCTCTTGTTTATATAATTATTCACTTTGATCTCCTCATATATCTTATCTTTTTGGGTAGCCTAAAAGCCAAAGTATTCTTACAGTCTAGTCAGCATTTGCTGTGCTTTCTTATTATTGAACTTGTTTAGCACAAACTTGATGCTGATTCTACTTCTCATTCTTCGTGACAAAACAAGTGGAAAAAAATATCTGGGAATTGGCTCTATGACATGGCTAATAACACTAATATGAGCCTTGTGCTCTTAATCTATAAAATGGGAGTAATAAAAATAGCAAGTCCGTAATCACTGCTATATGAAAATCCTGAGTTTTATGAGTGCTTCTGGGAATACCTAGTAAAGAAACATATCTGTGTGCTTTATCTTTTAATAGTTAAAAACAGTTTTGACAATAAGTATTTTATATTTATTAGTTATAATATGTATGTTATAACTGTAAATAGTTTCTAGGTATTAGTTATTATAATATACATGTACATATAACATTCATATAAACTATAAGTAGTTTATATGTATTAGCAATTATAATATACCTATTATAATAACTAAGAGTAGAAAGGCAATGTAGAAACTAAGAGTTATATAATACCTATAGTAATTAATCAATATGCAAATACTATTTTTAGTATGTTTATACAATATATATGTATTCATTACTTTATGTATATAATTCTTCATATAATTCTTAGGTTCTATAACACCATTATTCTGTATATTTTGAATTATGTATTTAATAGCCTAATATATTTCTAATTTGCATAAAACAAGGAAAATTGTCTTCCTTCAATAATTATAAGTATGCATTTCTTTATCCAGCGAGGCTAAAAGGCAAGATCGTAACAAGCTATTATATGGAAAATTATTTCTTCAAAATATCCCTTTTAAAATTGAGGCAACAGAATCATTTTTCTCTCTCATTGTATGTTTAATTTAAAATTGTTTCAACAACAATGTGTAGATTGCCAGTTCAAGTTCTCAGGTGTAACAAGACTCACATTTCTTTGTTAGACAATACAATATAAATATAAAGTAAAACACTATATTAAACTGAAAGTTTTATAATATTTAGACATTAATATCTCAGCCTTTCATTAGCATATTATTTGAAGAAAGGCATTCACTTTTTCACAGGTTACTTCCTTGCTCCTGAAAATGACAATGTTCTATTTTCTGCTCTTTCTGTCTAAAAATTAAAACAAGTTAGTATATCCTTTGCATAAATGCTACAAAATACAATGCACAATAATTTTGTTATAATTACTAAATGTTAGTAAAAAATTTGATTAGTTTTCTTAATAATTGCTTATTTTTCATATCTATATATGCAATCATTCTAAAGAACTGACTACTCTCTTGATAATGGAGAAAGCTTTCAACACACAAAAACAAAATATTTATTGTCTTTTAAATAGGTCCTGAGAAGAGGATTAGAAAAAGGCAACACATCAAAAAGTTAAGAGACAGAAATAGCTTTTATGTTGCTGGTAAATTTAATGAGATCTTAAGTTATTCGGTTGGCAAGTCTCATCTCTTTGAGCATCTCAGTGAAGACTGTCAGAAATCATCAAAATTCAACACAACAGAGTAAAAGCTAATAGCCTTTTTGTTATACCAAAACCGAAAGGATTGGTAAGACTCAAAACGAATGCTATTACTGAAAATCTTCTTTTATCTAATTCTTTGTGCAGTGAGTGAAAATTGAACAAATACATATCCTTTTTATCGTGTTAAAATGAATTCTGACACTATTAAACAAATACTCTTTGGTCCTAAGACCTCCTCAATACTTTTTTCACAAATAGTATTATTAGAATATCCTATGTGACTCTAGTTTATAATATTCTGGATATCATTATTTGATTATCTTCTGTGAAATAAAAATAAAGCACTCTATTTTTTAAAAAATACTGTGTTTTGATGAAGAAGGAAGTTTCTGAGTGGTTATCACATTAGAGAAATTTTTATTGTAATCAACCTTTGATAATTTCTGACATGATTAATATTTATCTTCTTTTCCAGATGTTCTTAAGCAACAAAAAGCCATAAAGATAAAATATAGGACATCAAAGACATCACATACATTCACATATCTCAAGAAATGAAAGCAATGAAAGAGCTGTGATATGATCCATATTTTTTGTTTATTGACAACTAATGCAAAATTCCAAACAACAATGAAGCAACTACAGATCTGGGGGAAATAGTAAATCAGAGCAGTTGAGAGAGCCTTTTTAGAAAAAAGTTTTCTCCTTTGGAATTGTTACATTTTGAGTAAATATTAGGATATTCAACCATTAATTTATACGTTTGTTTTTAATTTAACATATATTTGAGTACCAAATATATCAGGCACTATTATAGGTGCTTGTGCTAATTAACAACCAGTTTCCTAGAATGTGTAAAGTGCCATAGAAAATACCTCTTGGGTTCTATGCTCACTACCTGGGTGATGGGTTCAGTCATACCCCAAACCTCAGCATCATGCGATATACTCCGTAACAAGTCCTCACATATATCTTCAAATCTAAAAGTTGAAATTAAAAAAATAAAAATAAAAAGCAAATACTTATCATATTAGGTATATTAACTAAAACAAAACTAAGTGATTCCATTTTAGAAAAATTGTTTAGAAATTAGGAGGAGTGGAGACTAGAATAACACTTATGGTGTTCAATCAGAATCAAAACTATCAATATATACTTAAGTTTACTTTTTTTCTAGGTTAGATAGAAATGGAAAAGAATGTGTAGATACATAAATAGACATAGATGCATATGTTTATGTGTGAAAGTGTTTATATTTCTGTTTTTTTGAGATGGAGTCTTGCTCTGTCGCCCAGGTTGGAGTGCAGTGGCCCGGTCTCGGCTCACTGCAAGCTCTGCCTCCCGGGTTCACGCCATTCTCCTGCCTCAGCCTCCCAAGTAGCTGGGACTACAGGCACCCGCCACCACGCCCAGCCAATTTTTTGTATTTTTAGTAGAGACAGGGTTTCACCGTGTTAGCCAGGATGGTCTCGATCTCCTGACCTCTTAATCCGCCCACCTCGGCCTCCCAAAGTGCTGGGATTACAGGTGTGAGCCACTGCATCTGGCCGAATGTGTGTATATTTCTTAATTTTAACCACTAAGACCTAGAAGCAATAACATTTTAATAGCAATAAGCACACCTAGCATTCAAATTTTGGATTCACTTTTTTCTTCTTTAAAAGGAAACAGAGCTCCTTGGATCAATGCCTGATTATAGGTGCATGGGGCAGAAAGAACAAAATGGGTCTGAGACATCTGTTGTTGTTAAGAAAATAAAGAAGTCTCAACTAATGATGGAGACATGCCAAAGAACATAGGAGCTAACTAGAAGTGGCTCTCAGTGACCCAAACTGAGATAAATTGAGCAAGGGCATAAATAAGGATGGCAATAGATTGTTCAGATTAATTAAACCAAATACATATGAATCCACACTAATATAAATAAATAATTGGATAAATAAGAAAAGGGGGACAAAGGAAAGCTTTTCCATATAGTAGAATTCTAATCAATAAATACAGGAAGAACGGTGGAAACAGAATCTCATTTCTTGGCAAATACCATGTAATTGTTGCAGACAAGTCTGCTAAAATTAGTGGATACAATTATGAGAAACAAGATATTTATATAGTCTCCAAGTATCTCTCAACAAAATACTGATTTTAAAATAGTAACTTTAAAGTGGAGAAATGTGGCAGACAATATCTTATTCAAGTGATCAAAGTTAATGTCAACAATATTAGGACACGATGATATCATGTGCCTCCTGATATGATGCACTGAGGACAAGCTCGGCATTGTGGTGTTCTTGCCAAAATATATTATGTGACTTTAACCATGAAGAAATATTAGAAAAAATCAAACTTCAGAATAATCTACAAAAAACAAGTATCAAGGGCATGAAAGAAAAACAGAAAAGCTGAATTTTCTTTAACATTTTTTTTTTTTGAGATGGAGTCTTGCACTGTTGCCCAGGCTGGAGTGCAGAGGTGTGATCTCTGCTTACTGCAAGCTCTGCCTCCCGGGTTCACGCCATTCTCCTGCCTCAGCCTCCCGAGTAGCTGGGACTACAGGTGCTCGCCACCACTCCCGGCTAATTTTTTGTACTTTTGGTAGAGATGGGGTTTCACCATGTTAGCCAGGATGGTCTCGATCTCCTGTCCTCGTGATCCGCTGCCTCGGCTTCCCAAAGTGCTGGGATTACAGGCGTGAGCCACCACGCCTGAATAAAGAAAACTAAAGAAATGTAGCAAGTAAATGCAACATGTGACCCTGATTTTGATCCTAGTTAAAGAACATTAGTGGAACCATGAACAAAATATGTAAATAAGGTCTGTAGGTAAGTAACTAATTCCATATGAATTTCCTAATGTTATAGTAACTGTACTCTTAGATATGGTGTTAGCAGTCAAGAAGCTGGGTGAAGAATATGTAGGAATTCTTGATTTTTTAAAATATATTTTTGTAAGCTTGAAAGTAGTTCAAAATGAAAATTTTAAAATAAAATGAATAAAAAAGAAAAAAGATAGTATGGATCTTCTGAAGTATTGTGCTAAATATGAAATTCATGGTCCATCCCTGAGGTCTTTTATATTACAGTGTTTAAGATATAAAATAAATGTAATGAAAACCAAAGAATGATAGATAGTGATGAAAGTTATCACTATTTCTGGATAAACCATGTTCTACGATAGCACATATCTGGTGATAGCCTGGAGTCATGCAAGATCTCTCCAAGAAAATGAAATGTAAAGTGATGACTTAAATATGGAAAAGGAACCATTTGATTGACAAGCCAAACTATGAAGCTTCAAAGACAAGATGTTACCTTGTGCAAAACCCTGACATGGGGAAAAACTGTGTTTCAAGAATGGAAAGAGCGTGTCTCATTAGGAGTGAGGGGCTTGAATGGTGCCTGTGGTTGTAGACAGAAGAGCAGAGCTTTAGCATCCTAGAGACTTGTAATTGTACTCCACAAGTAACTAAAGGATTTAAGGCAGAGGAGGGAAAGAACCTTACTTACATTACAAAAAATAAAAAAGAAAAAGAAGAAATAAAAAAAGCATGAAAAAATGTAATATATATAATTGTTATTATATTAGTTTATAATAATTGGTTTATATCTAATTTGTTTCCCTGTGTTTATAACACATATATATCACTGCCTCTTAAACCAAGAATAATTTTTACAGGGACAAGAATAAACACAAGGAAATGAATTAGAAAACTATTAAAGTGAAAGGACAAGAAGGTGAAGACCTTGTTCAAAATAATGAAATACATATTTAAGATATGTGCAAGTTTGAAAAAAAGAGCTACTGATAGATAGCGTTTTGGCGTATTAGATAAGATAAAATCAATGGGAACACCACCTGAAGTAAACAAACAAACGTACACACACAAACTGGGAGGCAGAGAAAATAACAAAGTTCTACTTAAAACATTATGAATTTCAGTTGTCTATAAAACAATCCACATTTGATATTAAGTAAGTAGATGACTATGCAAAGCTCTAACTCAGAGAAGATACTAAAATTGGAAATATTCTGAGATGCTGTCATGTAAATGGCCTTCAAACCCACGAAAATGCTTGAGAACGCTCAGGGGAAAAAGTGAATAAGTAGAGAAAAAAGAAAGTACTCAGCTAAGTGGGTTGAAGACAGTACAGGAAATATTGAAGGAGACTTTATATTGTTTGATTGATTTCTTTCAAAGAAAGAATACATAGTAAGGTGATAACAGAAGGGCAACGGTAGGTCGATGTAAACTTTTAACAAAAAGGGAATTATTCATTAATGAGAATGATAATACTAAAATGGGAGGGAGAGCTAAGGGACAGAATTTTGATGGAAGAAATAGTTCAGAAATGGAGTGGAGGGGAAAATAGTAGTAAATGGAGACAGATTGTAAAACTTGTGTTGAAACTGTTCTTGTCTGATTAATTCTATTTACTTAATATTGGGAGATCCCATCAATTTAGCATAAGACATGTGGTAACTTTGCAGAAGGTTATTGTTATGAATGCTGTGGGGGTGAAAGCGTTGGGAAACTAAAATAGAATGTTTGGCACTGTTGAGTATCCTTTTAAGTTTTGTAATGAATTGAAATCATGTTATTAGTTACAACGTGGATGAGCCTGGAGGACATTATGTTAAGTGAAATAAGACAGTCACAGAGGGAGAAAAACCACATGTTCTCACTTACATGTGGGAGCTAAAATGAGCTTATAAAAGTAGCAAGTAGAATTGTGGTTATCAGAGGCTGGAAAGGATGGGAATAAGAAGAGGATGAAAAGCGGTTAGTCAGCAAAGTTAACTTTGTAACAAAGTTGTAGCTAGAAGGAAGGAATAGCTCTAGTGTTCTGTAGCACTGTAGGGTGAATTAGGTTAACAATAATTTAGTGAATATTTTTAAAAACCTACCAGACAGAATTCTGAATATTCACATCACAAGGAAATGACAAATGTACCAGGTGATAGATATGCTAATTACTCTGATTTGATTATTTCATATTGTATACATGTATCAAAATGTCATTCTGTATCCCATAAATATGTATAATTATGTGTCAAATAAAAATAAAAGAAAAAATAGAATTCAAAATATAATTAATGTTCAACAAATGCTTGTTGAATTGAATAAAGACAAAGAAGCTATTGAAAATGATTTTTAATTCTGAATTTAAATTAAAATAATCTAGCTTAATTATGTCATTTTTTCCCAGAATTCTTAAGCTTTTTGGATGCTAGCCCATTAAAAAAAAAACAAAAAATTTGGAATCGTATTGTGTACTCTAATAACCTAGTCTAAATCACGATTCTAGAGAGAATTGGTAAAGACTCAAATTGTTATTATATTAGAAACTTAGCCTCTGAAGGCAATATTAGGGAAAAAGAAATCTGGGTCACAATGAGAATAAGAGTAGTTTAAACAGGTAAAGGAAGAATCAAAGAGATTATTGAAAATGCCATCAACTGAGCATAATTCAAACAGAAGACAACATATATATATATTTTTCACCTAGGATTAGTAAATCAAGAAAATTGTATTACAATTTTATTGGATGGTGAGTTCTATAATACACTAAGTATAAAAAAAGTAAAAGACTTGACATATACCATAATAAAATATTTAACAAGAACATATCTGGTAAGTACATAGATATATATAAATAAAAACAGCTTTATTCAATAAGTATTGAGTGACTATTATATATCTTATCTCATTTATCTTCACATTATTTTTGTAGGATAAATATTTCTAATTTGATGTGTTGGTTGCAAAAAGGGTAATGTCACTAAAAGAAGTCAGATAGCCTGATTAAGGTTTTACATTCATTCATTAGGTGACAAATATATAATGAGAACACAATTTCTCTTATTATATCAAACTACCTGCTAAACAACAAAAGGAGTTTGATGATTTAATTACATATACTTTATCTTAATTCCCAAAGTATATTAACATGGAAGGATATTCTTGGTTAGTACTTGATGAGGTTAGAATTAAGAATTTAAAACTTATTGGTATAAACATGTACCTAATCCAAATCATTTAAGTTATGATATGTTAAGCTGCCTAATACATGCCTGAATTTGTTATTACTTTTGAAAAATTCTGTGTCTCCCCACACCCTCCTCATTCCACTTCACTAGTTATTATGTTTCTTTTTTAATTTATGAAGATGGAATATAATGCCCAATTCATAATACTGTTTTTCAGGTACAAAGTTGACATAGACAATACTGAAATACATGTGATGACATTTACAGTAGCAATTCAAATTAAAACAGGAAAGTACCTATCTAAACCATCTTCAAGTAAACACTTGCCATTTATTTCTACTAGTGAATATTTCTATGTATCCTAAAAATTAAAAGTGATATACTTTGAGTAAGACTTTACAATCCTCAGAATACTATAATGGAAAAATATGTCTTTGATATGTTTTCCTGCCATTTCACTATCTAGAAATTGTCCTAATCCTTAAAAGAGATGATTAGCTAGCCACTGAAATCTGAGGAGAAAAGCTGTTAAAACTGACAGCTACATTTTTTAACACTACACATATAGACAACTCAGAGTTTTAATACATTGGATTTGTAATCTCTCTGTTATTTAGAAGAGGTGCTGTACAGGTGAAAGACTCATTTTGTGAACCTTTCTTAGTATATCAGCTAATTTATTCTTAGATTATTTCTAGAGAAAGAAAAACAGCAAGAGATCATCAGAGAATAAAAAAAGGTATTATAAAAATGAGTTAAAATCATTTAAAGTAGCAGTTTATTTTTCAGAAAAGAATTTTAAGCCTCTACATATTTATAAAGAAGAATGGAAACTCTTGAACAACAGTCATGAAAATTTAAAATACAGATCTGATAAAAAATTCCTCTGCCTGTTTTATCAAATGTACTTAGATTGGAAACAAATGGGGAGTTTGTTTCATAGCTCTCCTGGGTTGGAGGTAAAAAGTTTCTATTCCTTAGGAAATGGAATAAAATAAATTGGTTACAAAGAAGTATTGAGATTCATTCATCCATAGCATTCTAAAACAGGAATTAGCTTAGAAAGGTCATCAAAGACCAAGATTATCTGAGTTTGGTGGAGACAAAAAAGCAAGACTGAAAGTTACATATTTTTTCAAGCAGTGTTTGAATGGATAAAGTACAGAAGGAGAAAAATGGTTGCATTTCTATGCATTTAAAATGCTTATTTGGTTTTCTTTTTAGCTTGTTGTTTCAAATGGCCCACTTAAATTTACGGACTCTATACCAAATAAATCAATCTCACTTTTCACACTGCTATCCCTCTAGTTTCTTGCCTCAATTTATTCCAGAATGACATTCTGCATTTATTCAATAAGTTCTCAAAGGGATGTGTTATGTGCATGGCATTCAACTAACCGTTAGTTGGACAAGACAAACTAATTAAAGGATATCTTTCCTGCCTTCTTAAAGTTTGCAGTTCAATTATCTTGATATTTCGAGCCTCATTCTCTTACATTTTCACTAATTTTCCATATTTTTTCTAAGTCTCTGAAAAGTTTTGATACTGAATTCCATCACTTTTATATTAGCTAAGCTCTCATTGGCTTTCTAACTCAATTTATCCCGTGGATATTGACTTTCAACCATGTTTTCTTTTTTCTTTTGAATCGAGTTTTGCTCTTGTTGCCCAGGCTGGAGCGCAATGGCGTGATCTTGGCTCACTGCAACCTCTGCCTCCAGGGTTCAAGCGATTCTCCTGCCTCAGCCTCCCGAATAGCTGTGATTACAGGTGTGCACTACCACGTCCAGCTAATTTTGTATTTTTAGTAGAGACAGGGTTTCTCCATGTTGGTCAGGCTGGTATTGAACTCCTGATCTCGTGGTCCACCCACCTTGGCCTCTCAAAGTGCTAGAATTACAGATGAGAGACACTGTGCCTGGCCTCAACCATGTTTTCAATTCTGAAAACAAGTCAGAAGTATATGACCGTTCTTACCTTCAAATAAACACAATTTTAGTCTAAATGATAAAAGGATTCTATATACGTAAATTCATCATGAGTTAGGAAGTACTAGTGGAATGAAAAGTTGAAAAAAATGGCATAGTACGTGAGTATGAAAGGATACAGAATTAAAACCCATCGAGAAGATTCAGTAAAATACATGGCTTCCTTTTTATCCAAATAGTTTTAGAAACTTTCCCACCAACTTCCACACTTCTATGGCATTCCATTCCCATCTTTATTTTATTTCATCTTATATTTTGTTTTACTTTCTGTCTTTACTTTCCCTTCTTGTTGAAATAATTATTTCCTAGAAACAGAGATCTTCATAAGGTTTATTACTGATTTCACGTCTAAAGTTATCATATAATATGAGCTAGATTATGTTATCTGGCAATTTATCAATTGCCAAAATTTCGCCCAATTATAATTTAGAAAACGTGTCAAACCCCCTAATAAGTTGCAAGAATAACAAAACTAATATTCAAATACATGCAACTCAATCCATAATCCATGTTTGTGTGTGTGTGTAAATTTCTTTTTCTTTTTCTTTTTTCTTTTTTTTTTTTTTTTTTTTGAGACTGAGTTTCACTCTTGTTGCCCAGGCTGGAGTGCAATGGTGCAATCTCGGCTTACTGTAACCTGCACCTCCCAGGTTCAAGCGATTCTCCTGCCTCAGCCTCCTGAGTAGCTGAGATTACAGGTATGTGCCATGACTCCCAGCCAATTATGTATTTTTAGTAGAGACTGGCTTTCTCCACATTGGTCAGGCTGGTCTTGAACTCCCGACTTCAGGTGATCTGCCCACCTCAGCCTCCCAAAGTGATGGTATTATAGGTGTGAGCCACTGCCCCAGCTAAATTTTTTAACTTATTCAAAAATCAGCTGCATACATCACTATAATTCACAGGGATCAGCAAATTATTTCTATAAAGAGCAATATAACAAATATTTTAGGAGTGTGTGTGTCTGTGTGTGTGTAAACTTTTGAGCTTATTCAAAAAGTAGTTGCAAACATTATTAAGAGTCACAGTGTCAGCAAAGTATTTATTTCTATAAAGGACAAGATAGTAAATATTTTAGGCTTTGGGAACCTTGTAGAAGTCTCTGTTACAACTACTAAACCCTGTTGTAACAAGAAAGTAGACAATATGCAAGCAAATGGATGTGGCTATGATATTATCAGCTTTATTCATAGACACAAATGTTAAATTTTGTTAATTTTATGATATGAACTATTATTCTTCTGCTGATATTTTTGTATTATTCAAAAAATGTAAAAACATTCTTAGCTTGCAGGTTGTACAAAAACAGGCAATAGGGCAGTTTCAGTGTATGGGCTGAAGTCTGCTAACCCTGTGGTTCAACTATAAATATTACAGTATATAGATGCTAATAGCAAGAGCAATGTCCTATTTATACACAAGAAAATTATCACAGGTGGAAGTTATATTAAATACATTTTAATCATGCACGTTATACAGGAACGTAGTACTTCTGAAAAAATCAAACGATTACCAGTAGGTCTATTGTGTGTTGTTTCATCCCCAGAAGGCCATTATTATCAGTGTGGTTTGCGTATTTCCAGACATTTTCCAAAGCAATCACATAAGTTTATTTTAAAAAGTATTCTCACATATTTTACTGATAAACCATTTAAAAGTAAATGTGCAAACAATAGTTCTGCAATTCATTCATTCTCTTTAATAAGAAACATGCTGGAGACAAAGAAGGCAGGTTTTTTGGTAACCATACAACTGGCTAACCTCTTGGCAAACAAACTAAGAAGTTTCCAGGAAGGAATATCTTACCTATAGAATGCTTTTAGAAGAATGTATGTGTTATGATTTCTTTTCTAGGATTGTTTATAATAAAACCTAAATCTCTTTGACTCATGGGGCATAGTTTCCTAGGCCATCTAAAGACAAAATGAGATATTTCGTGATCTAAATATCTCCTCTGTGTAAGTGAGATGACCGCACATCTTACTCAGAATCATCTATTATCCTTGGTCAAAGCACATCTGATGTGGGAGGAAAGGACCCAGGGATTCTCACAGTGCTATCTGACCTTACCTTGCTCCACCTGTACCTCACAATAATTTTTATCCATAAAGTTATTAGTTAAGTTTGCATAAGATCTCTGATGCATGTGAGTCTGATTTGATAATTTAATACTTTGTGTATTTTTAACCACAATGTGTTTTTATTTTTCAATTTAATATGCATTGGAAATCTTAGTGATTCAACACATGTTAATCTTCATCATTTCTTTAACTTTTAGATATATCATATTTACTTAGCCTTTCTCTATTGATGGATATTTAATCTATTTAATGGGCTTTTGACTATTTTTAAAAAGCTGTAATTGACATCCTATTGCATTTTATTGCCCATGTGTTAGTATTTCGTAAGACAGATGATGAGTTAAGGAAAATTGTGCTTATAAGTTATTCCCATTGTAAAATTTAATAGATATCAAAAATTTTCATCTAAAGTGGTCTTAAATTATAGATGTCAATTTGATATTATTAAACTTTGAATTATTTTGCTAAACCCATGGATTGAAAGTATAATTTTATGAAATCTTAGGTACCATAGGAAGAAGTATAAATTGATACAACTGATTTGAAAAAAAATGTTAGTCTGTGATTAAATAAGTATCCACATGTTTGCTCCTAAAATTCCTTGGATAGTTATATGTTGTACATAAACTTATGCATATAATTCTGAGAGCATATGTCTAAGTATTTTCATATTGACTTTGCTCCTAAGCACCCAAACTTTAAAATAACACGAATGTATATAAGGAATAAAATAGAAAATTCACATCTATATAAACAATCCAATATCATAGAGCAGTGAAAATAAATAAATTACAACTGCTTGCAACAACAGGGCTGTCACTCATAAATACATGTTGAACAAAAGGAGTGTGGCACAAAATAATACAGAAAGAGGATTTCATATTAATTAGCAAAGCAGGCCAAAAAAAGCTAAGGTATGTTGTTCAGAGATGCATACGTGGTATACCTTTTTGAAGCACAGCAAAAAAATTATACAGAAAACTTAGGATGAGGGGGCTTCTTTTAGGAAGGGACACTTGGGGGAGTCTGGGGCACTGATACAGTCTAATTCATGGCCTAGTTTGGTTTACATGGGTTAGCTTTGCAACCTGAATACATTTAAGCTTTACAAATGTCTTGATTCATGGTTTTGCATCTCAAAATAAAAGGCTCTATTGTTTAATTTGTTTTACTTGATTATTGAAAAATTTAATTATTTTTAAAATTTTAATTAAATTAGTTAAAATAAATAATTAAGGTCTTTGGAACTACTCTCTTGATTCTTCCAGTACGTACCTATTTATACATTTTCCCTCTTTTCTATTGATATATTTTTATTTTTCTAAATTATTTATAGATTTGCTTTGGTATCCATAGTTTACATATTGTCTCTTAGTAAAAAATATGTAGTAAAACTATTTTGCTAGAAGAGAAGACTTTAAATTTAAGCTAGCCAAATTAATGATTTTTTTTCAAGGGTATTGATTTTTGAGTGTTGCTTAAAAAGGCAAAAGGGAGTCATACATTAGGTAAATATATTGAGAATGGGAATTTGAATCAGAAAGAAAGGGCAGTGCTCAGTTGGAAATATCTGAATACATATTGCCTAATGGGCATGTCCTCTCTCTGACAAAAAGCCTGATCTGCCTGCAAATGAGGCAAATTGTGGCCGAGAGCAAAATGAACCTCCTTCTCCACCAAAGGATTGCTCAGTAATAACAGTCTAGCAGAAACTCACCTTGAAAAAAAATGTAGACAACGTGAAAAAAAGAAAGAAAGGAAGAAAATCAACAGTCATTCAGACAAGTGCCATCATTGTAAGTGCATAGGGTAAGATTTAAAATAACATAAAGCAAATGAAAGATGTATAAAATACAAAAGAAAGACAGGAGAGAGCAATGAAAAGAGGATTCCAAATAAGTAGAATTAATATTCTCAGGGGAATGCCAGAAATTACTGCATCCATTAATAAAGAAGAGGAAAGCTATAAATGAGATCATTGAAGTAATGATGGATATATAATCTCTGAATAAATAATGACTAATTGCATATATAGTAAAAAGAAGGCTGAAATATTTTTAAGCATATACTTGCATACTAAAATAAATGAGGTCAAATCAACAATACAAATACACTTCTTTTTGGACACTGACTTCTACTCGCACCTGCAGTTCTATTCCTGTCTTTTCCACTACACTTTCTGGTCTTCTTGGTATGAATTTCAACAAGAGGCTTCCTTTTCTTCTGACTGCTGAGTGAATTCAATGAGTTAAAGTGAATGATTTGTATTCTCAGGAAAGCAGAGCGCAAGATCAAGTATTTTTAACACTGGCTTCTCATGGGTGATTGGCTTTGTCCCTTAAGCTTAGGTGGTTGCTCTTTTCCTGATGAGTCTACTTTATCCTAAAGTTAGTAAACTTGCTCTGCCACTGGCCCTTTCAAACTAGGGGTGATAAAAATCACTCTAACCAAAGGTTACTGCAGTCTCTTGTGTTCTTTCTCATCCCTTCAACAGCTTTGCAAAGAGTCTCCAAACCCTCTCTGCATTATCCTTATTAAATTGCACTATCAGTTTCTTTATATGACCCCAACATACATGAATCTCCTAGTTAGGGAAACTGATAGACTAAGAGTACTTTTCTTTCGTGTTCAAAGCTAGAAGGTAAGTATTTTCTAATAATGTGAAGCAGCTGAAATGACAATTTGGGTTAGAGCTGTGCTGTGGACTACAGCTATTTGAAAGTACAGTTTTATTTTTATGACAGTTTACTCTTTGCTGTCTGGGATATTTACATTTTCCTTTCCTTTGGAGAAGGTCAGAGTATGATTGATTCAACATTAAAAATAACTTTAGATTGTTTAAAGTGAGGATGTTCTAAATGATAACATTTGTGAAGTCCTGTATTTTTGATATTTTTCATTTAAGATCAGTGATTTAGAAATCAAGTGAAAATCTTGTTACCATCTGAATGAACATATTGATATTAATAAAATGATAAGTATTTTAGATGATCATCCAAGTTAGATTTTGACAGAATGCCTAGGGTCTTGGAGTAACCAGCTTTTGGCAATTCCTGGCTCTCTTTTTCGTATTCAAATTTGTAAAGAAAGTAGAGAAGGGTAAATGTGTGTAGGTGTCTTCCTCCTGGAAGTAGGCATAAATTGCATGAAAAACCAACCAAAAAATGGTAACAGAAAAATATGATAATAATTTACTTAAAAATAAAATTCTGAGACTTTGTTATGACTAGAAGTCTATCTAGAATTGTGAATGAAGTAAGGACCCAAAATAAAGATGCATTTCTAATTCTCATATTTCTGGCCCATGCAGCAAATATTGGGTATGCTAGATGGAAGAAAGGGTGTTCAATATATAACATCCTGTTCCATATCTCAGTTTTGATTCTATTAAAATTAATACAAGGAATATAGCAGAATAGTGAGAAACAAACACATTTAGTCTGATACAGGGGATGCAGATGAATTTGATTTATATTCATGTCAGTTGAGCCTTCTAATATTGAATTCCAGAGTTAGTGCAGAAGCAAAGAATGTGTGCTTTCTGTGAGTGATTCCTAAATAAAAAGAACAGAGGCATATGTTTTTAACAAGTACTTTAGGTGGGATTCATAAAATTGATTTTTATATTATCTTCTCCCCTGTCAACAAATTGTTAGGGGCATCATGTCCATGTTTTAAATGTTTATTAAAATAGCATTGTATTTTAATCTCAACAATATCAATATAGATTTAATCCTCTCAGTCATGTATATCAACTTTTGTGAAAATTAATTTTATTTTCTTTCACTCGTATAAGTTTATTTTAATAGTTATTAAAAAAAAACTCCTGGATTTTTTATTCCCCTCACTTTTTAATGTTTAAAAGATGGCTGTTTCTTACCTTCATGTGATTAGGGGACCTTATGTTAAATTCTTGAGTTATGCTTTCTGCAGACTTTAGGTAGACAGAGTTTCACTAGGTGAGGTAAATTTTTTTAAACTGTGAAATGCACAGATCTAAAGTTTACAATTCAGTAACTTTGGACAAATACAAAGACCCATATAATCAATACCGATTCAAGCTACAGGCATTTTCCTCATCTCAAAAATTCCTTCATGCCTTTCCACTTAAATCTCATTCACACATCAAATATTTAATCCATTCTTACTTTCATAACCATGGATTAGTTTTGCCTCTTGTGGAATGTCATATAAATGGAAATTTATACCATGTAATTTAAAAAAAAATTTGTTCAACATAATAAGAATAGATATTCAACTTTTTCATTTTATTCAATATAATATTTTATAGAAGCCCAGACATTTTGTTACACATGTCAATAGCTGATTTGTTGTTGTTGTTGTTAATTCTGAGTATTGTAGTATCCACTGTATGAATATATACAATTCGTGTATCCATTCCTTTATTGAAGGATGTTTTGGTTGTTTCAAGGTTTAGTTTTAAGAATAAAACTGTTCTAATAAGTTTTGAATAAATCTTTACCATAGCATCAGTTATTATTTCTTTCGTATACATAACAGAGAAAAAACTTACTGGGTCAAAGAAAAATATATTTTAAACTTTATAAGAAAATAATTAACTGTTCTCTGGAGTGTTTGCCCCATTTTACACTCTTAAGAAACAAAAGACTTCCACTTGCTACAAATCTATAATTTTTGGTATTGTCAGTATTTTAAAATTTCTTTAAAGAATTTCTAGTGAATGTGCAATGGCTGTCATTGTCATGTATGTTTGCATATTCCTAATGAATAATGATGTCCAGTGCCTGTTCATGTGACATTGCATATCTTCCTTTGTAAGATATTCAACACTCATGCCTATCTGGGGAGAGGCTGTTAGACGTTTTATTACTGAGTAGTATTGCTTATTAAGATCTTCTAAGTCATTTGTATGTATTAAAAATAATTCCTCTGATTCTGTGTCCTGCCTTTTAATTTTTTTCAATGCTTTCTCTTGATGAGTAGAAAATCTTACTTTGAGGAAGCCCTATTTATATAATTTTTTCCTTTACGGCTACATTTTCTGTTTATTTTGTCTGAGATATTTTTGACTCCTAAAGATGCAATATTTTGCCTCCCTAAGATGCAAGATTTTTCTCTTATATGCTTTATAGTATTAGTTTTTAAATTTATGTTTCATATTTATGTTTATGAACATCTCAAATTGGATTCATCACAAATTTGTAAATGATGTGGGATAAACATTGAAGTCAGGCTAAGCATGATGACTCACACTTGTCACCCCAGTGCATTAGGAGACTGAAGAAGGAGGATTTCTTGAGCCCAGGAGTTCGAGGCTCCAGTGAGCTATGATTGCACCACTCCAGCCTGGGCAGCAGAAAAAGTTAGAAATAAAAAAATTCATTTGATTTTCATAAATTTATCTAGTTGTTTCAGATTTGTTGTAAAAATATGTATTTTCTATTGTCCTTTGTCTTCATAGAAAATCAGTTCATCATCTATATTAAATATCAGCATATTTATGGATGTTCCATTTTTTTTTAACATGCAGCTTTAAAAATCTTAAAATAATTTAATGTTACTTCTTTGATTATATTCTTTTCCAAGATTGGTTAAGTTACCTATGTTCCTTTGTATTTCTGCATATTTATATACATCTTAACATCACATTGTTTATTTTTATTTTGCAGTAAAATCTGATGTGATTTTCATCGGAGTTGAAATACATGTGTAGATCAATATAAAGTGGATGGATATCTTAACATAAATAACATATCAATAAGAACATGTATAGATCTACTTTTTCTATTTTTTCTTAAAATTTCTCAATAATATTTTTGAGCTTCTAGATAAAAGACCTACGCATATTTTGTTGCCTTTATTCCTAAGAATTATATGTTTGTGATTATTCTATTGTGAATAGAATTTATTATTATGTTTTAATGATTCATTATTAGTATGCAACAACACATTTTGCTGGTTAAGAACTGCTTATCCAAAATTCTTGTCGAATTAATGCAAAAACAGCAAACTAAATACCACATGTTTTCACTTATAAGTAGGAGGTAAACATTTGGTACCCAAAAACACAAAGATGAGAACCATAAACACTGGAGATTCCAAAAGGGAAGAGAGAGGGAGCTGGCCAACTGTTGAAAAACTATCTATTGGGTCTTATGTTCACTACATGGGTGATGAGATCATTAGAAGGCCAATATTCAGCATCACACAGTATACCCATGTGACAAACGTTCAGATGTACCCCTAGAATCTAAAATAAAATAAAACAATCAGTTGCCAATATACAAATTGAAGTTGAATTCAACTCATGCTGCACTCTTTTCCCTGTTGCAATCATTATCACTGATTAAAATCTGTCCTTACCACTTTAACTAGTGTCCTCCTTCGTTTATTTTTAATACAAGAGGCCCTTCTGTGTTGCTTACTTATGTATTTCCCATGTTTGCACAGTTTTTGTTCATAGTGTCTGCTTAATAAGTATTTGTTAAAAAAATAAATGAGCACATGTAGTGAGTTAAAAACTGCTTGGGACCAGAGGTATTTCAGATTTCAAATTATTTTCAGATTTCAGATTATTTACATTATACTTACAAATTTAGTAGTGCTAATCCAGAAATCCAAAATCTGTAATGCTTAAATGAATATTTCCTTGAGCATCACGTCAGCTCTCAAAAAGTTTCAGCTTTTAGAGCATTTCAGATTTCAGATATCTGGATAAGGAACACTCAACATGGACTTTTATATATTAACCTTGTTTGCTATAAATTTCATACATATATATATATATATATCAAATTTAGTTCTAGTAGCTTTTGAAATGTATTCCTTAGTTTTTTTTTCCATAATCATCTCATTTTCAAGTAAAGACAATTTTGTTTTTCCTATTCAATCATTATGCCCTTTATTTATTTTTCTTCTTTTTATAATGGTTAGTGCTTACAGTAATGTGTAGAAGAATAGTAGTGAGATGAACATTCTTTCTTTTTTCCTCATTTTATGTGGAATTTTTCAATATTGCACCTTTAAATAGTACCCTGCGTAAAGATTTTTTGTAGGTTGTGGAAATAAACAAATAACACCTAATAATAACAGAGAGAATCTATATTTATTCAGACTTTTTATAACAAGAGAGTCAGCTGTCATCATATATGTTTTGCAGAGACTCAAAGAAAGGCTGAGGAACAGGAAAGTTTTGTACTTGGAAAAGGAAAGCTTTTGGATATGCTCTGCTTTAAGGCTGTATGAGGAAGCTGAAGATGGACTAAATAAATATGGGGAAATGGAACATCTTATGTGATCAGTTAGAAAGCATACTTGACTTTCTCTGATGGGTCCTGAGTTGGCAGCGGGGGCAAAAACAGGGAACCTGGCAATGATTAACTAAATCATATTCATTTGGGGCTGGTTGATGCAGAGGCTGTGGTTTGGCTTCCCAGGCTGGTTGCTATAAAGATGTGGGTCAGAGCTCTATTCTTATACATGGTCTAACTAACCCTCCTCCCATTTTATCATTAACTAGCTTGTGAGGCATTGACCAAGCCAATTCAGGGAAGTTTAGAGATTCAAATCTTCACTACTTAGAGACTGTTTAGTTGTCTCTATTGTCAATCATATTATGAGATGTTCTTGAACTTTTTGCAGTTTTGTAGTAAGGGCAATCTTCTGGTGAGAGGGCTGCTAAAAAAAGGAAGTTAAGACTGAGTTGAATGCAATTGGCCAGCATCATGACTACTATGACAAAAACAAGAACAATGAGTAGTTCCTATAAAATGTTTCAGAAATAAAACCCCAATTGTCCAACTCAAGTCAAGAGAACAAATCTTACAGGTTATGATGATCAGCCATAAAGAGCCAAGTAACTTCTTCCTTAAGGCAACATATAGCTTATTCCGTCTTGCTGTATTAATCATGGTTATTGTGTTTGTTTTGTTTTGACATCTTGAGACCATATGGATTTCAAGACAGAGTGCTCCTCCTATGGTTAGCTAATTTCTAGAAATACTAAACAACTTGCCTGTGAGCATGTTATTTATATGCAAA
Source organism: Symphalangus syndactylus (assembly GCF_028878055.3). Classification (NCBI taxonomy): domain Eukaryota; kingdom Metazoa; phylum Chordata; class Mammalia; order Primates; family Hylobatidae; genus Symphalangus; species Symphalangus syndactylus. The sequence continues at coordinate 105,483,358 of NC_072426.2, read as the reverse complement.
CCAACCAATCCAGAATCCACACCCTCACTTGACTATTATTATGTGGCTCCTGTGGTCTGGGACATTATCCCTCTGCTTTCGTCACCGCAGAATCAGGCGCTGGAACACTAGGGACTAAATTACACAAAAAGTACTCACACTACCCAATCTTAAACCTGCTCAGCTGCTTACCCTGTCTCACTCATTCCTTCCAAGGAAAACCATATTAAAGGCTCCGGCTCATGCTTTAGTCTTGCTCCTTTTGCCTTCACTGACTCTGGTACTTCCCCATATGGCCCCAGTGCATGATGTGCTGTGGCTCCTGTTTCTAGGGCTTTATGTGTATAAGAACATGTGACAGTCATTTCTGTCTTTGCATGTCTCTCCATAATTAAATGGAGACAAAAAGAAATCTAGAGCAATGAAACAGTGTAGCTGTTTTGTTTTTTTAATTAATTTCAACTTTTATTATAGGTTAATGAACGACTGTTACATGAGTAATTGTGTGATGCTGAGGCTTGGAGTCCCAGAGATCCTACCACCCAGGCAGTAAACACAGTACCCAACAGGTAGTTCTTCAGCCCACAACCCCTAGCTTTCCTCCCCAATCTAGTGGTCCCCAATGTCTATTGTTCCCATCTTAACATGTGTGTTCAATGTTTAGCTCCCATCTGTAAGTGAGAAGATGTGGTATGTGGCTTTCTGTTCTTCTATTAGGTCACTTAGGATAATGGTCTCCAGCTCCATTCATGTTGCCACAAAGAACATGACTTTATTCATTTTTATGGCTGCATTGTATTTTGTGATGTATACATACCATATTTTCTTTACCCAATTCACTATTGATGGACACCTAGGTTAATTCTATTGCTTTGGTATTGTGAATAGTGCTGCAATGAACATACGGGTGCATGTGTCTCTTGGATAAAATAAATTATTTTCCCTTGGGTGTATATACCCAGTAGTGGGATTGTTGGGTCAAATGGTAGTTCTATTTTAAGTTTTTTGAAGAATCTCCAAACTGCTCTCCACAGTGGCTGAACTAGTTTGCCTTCCCACCTACAATGTATAAGCATTCCCATTTCTCCACAGACTTCTCAACATCTGTTGTTTTTTGTAAGTTTTAATAATTGCCATTCTGACTGGTGTGAGATGGTATTTCATTGTGGTTTTTGCATTTGCATTTATGTGATGATTAGTGATGTTCAGCAATTTTTAATGTTTCTTGTCTGCTTGTATGTCACCTTTTGAGAAATGTCTGTTCATGTCCTTTCCTCATTTTTTAGGTGGATTTTTTGGGTTTTTTGTTTGTAGATTTGTTTAAATTCCTTATAGATGCTGGATATTAGACCTTTATCAGAAGCATAGTTTGCAAATATTTTCTCTCATTCTTTAAGTTGTCTGTTTACTTCGTTGATAGTTTCTTTCGGTAGGCAGAAGCTCTTTAGTTTAATTAGATCCCACTTGTCAATTTTTGTTTTTGTTGCAAGTGGTTTTGGGAACTCAGCCATCCATTTGCCAAAGCCTATATCAAAGAGGGTACTTCTTAGATTTTCTTCTAGTATTATAGTTTTAGGTCTTACTCGTAAACCTTTAATCTGTCTTGAGTTAATTTTCATATATGTTGAGAGGTAGGGATCCAATTTCAATCTTCTGTATATGGCCAGCCAGTTACCACAGCACAATTTATTGATTAGGGATTTTTTTTCCCATTGCTTGTTTTTGTCAACTTCTTCAAAGGTCACATAGTTGTAGGTGTGCAAATTTAATTCTGGGTCCTCTATTCTCTTCCACTGGTCTGTGTGTCTATTTTTGTATCAGTACCACACTGTTTTGATCACTGTAGCCTTATAGTACAGTTTGAAGTCTGACAATGTGATACCTCTGGCTTTTCTTTTTGCTTAGGATTGCTTTGGCTATTCAAGCTCTTTTGTGGTTCCAGATGAATTTTATAATAGGTTTCCTTCTAATTATTTAAAAAATGACATTGGTATTTTGATAGGAATAGCATTGAATCTGTAAATTGCTTTAGGCAGTATATCCATTTTAACAATATTGATTCTTCCAATCCATGAGCATGGATATTTTTCCATTTATGTGTCATCTCTGATTTCTTTCAACAGTGTCTTGTACTTCTCCTTGTAGTGGTCTCCGACCTCCTTGGTTGGATGAATTCCTAGGCATTTCATTTTCTTTGTGGCTATTGTAAATTGGATTGTGTTCTTGATTTGGTTATTAGCTGCAATGATTTTGGTGCATAAAAATGCTACTTATTTTCCTACAATGTTTTTATTTCTTGAAACTTTATTGAATTCACTTATCAGTTCAAAGTGCCTTCTGATGGAGACTTTAGGATTTTCTATGTGCTGAATCACAGCATTGGCAAAGAGAGATTTTTTAATTTCTTTTCCTATTTGGATGACTTTTGTTTCTTTCTCTTGCCTGTTTGCGCTCACTAGGACTTTCAGTGCTATGCTGAATAGAAGTGGTAAAAGTGGGCATCCTTGTCTTGTCTCAGTTCTCAAGGGGTGTGGTTCCAGCTTTTGCCATTCAGTTTGATGGCAACTGTGGGTTTGTCATAGGTAGTTTTATTATTTGGAGGTAGGTTCCTTCAATGCCTAATCTGTTGAGGGTTTTTATCATAAAGGAATGTTGAATTTTATTTATTTATTTATTTATTTATTTTTGAGACAGAGTCTCACTCTGTTGCCCAGGCTGGAGTGCAGTGGCGAGATGTCAGCTCACTGCAAGCTCCAGCTCCCAGGTTCACACCATTCTCCTGTCTCAGCCTCCCGAGTAGCTGGGACTACAGGCACCTGCCACCACGCCTGGCTAATTTTCTGTATTTTTTTGGTAGAGATGGGGTTTCACCGTGGTCTCGATCTTCTGACCTCATGATCCGCCCGTCTCGACCTCCCGAAGTGCTGGGATTACAGGTGTGAGCCACTGCGCCTGGCTGGAATGTTGAATTTTATTGATGGCTTGTTCTGTATCTATTGAGATGATTCTATGTCTTTTGTTTTTGATTCTGTTTATGTGGTGAATCACATTTATCAATTTGCATATGTTGAATCAACTTTGCATCCCCGGAATAAACCCTACTTGATCATAGTGAATGAACTTTTTGATGTGCTGCTGGATTTGGTTTGACAATTTTTGCATGTATTTTCATCAGAGATATTGATTTGCAGTTTTCTCTTTTCTTTTTCCGTGGTCTATGCCAGATTTGGTAACAGGGTAATGCTGGCTTTGTAGTATGAGTTAGGTAGAAGCCCCTCCTCCTTGATTTTTTGGAGACATTTCAGTAGGATTGGTATCATTTCTCCTTTGCACATCTGATAGAACTCAGCTGTGATTCCATCTTTTACAGGGCTTTTTAAAAATTTTTTTTCCGTAGGTTTTTATTACTAAATTCCATTTCCAAACTTCCTTTTGGTCCGTTCAGGTTTTCACTTTCTTCCTGATTCAATCTTGGGAGATTGTGTGTTTCCAGGAATTTATTCATTTCCTCTAGATTTGTGTGCAGAGAGGTGCTCATAATAGTCTCTGCATATCTTTTGTATTTTCATGGGATCAATTTTAATATAATCTTTGTAATTTCTGATTATATGTATTTGGATCTTCTCTTTTTCTTTGTTAATCTAGCTAATGATCTATCAGTATTGTTTATTAAAAAAAACTCCTGGCTTCATCTTTTGTGTGGACTTTTAGATATCAATTCTTTTTCAGTTCTCTGATTTCAGTTATTTTTTTTCTTCTACTAGCTTTGGGGTTGGGTCTTTACTGTTGCTTTTTTTCTAATTCCTCTAGTTGCTATGTTAGGTCATTAACTTGAGACCTTTCTGTCCCCCTGATGAATGCATTTAGCACCATAAATTTTCCTCTTACCACTGCTTTAGTGTAGTTTTTGAGTTATCATTGCTATAGTGGTTAAGTCCAATAGGCTAAAGGCATGAAAAAGTAGTTAGTTATGGGGTGCTTCTACCATGTTTCAGATATGTTTTTCCCTTTGAAGTGACCCATTCACTTAATGCCCTTGGCCTGCTTTCCCCATCCACTCACTTTGCCCCAGCAAAATGGAACGAGGTACTTATTCAGAGAGTTTAAACAAGAACTTGAGGATGCATAACCCAGAATGATTCTTACCTTCTGCCTCTCTGAGGCTCAGAGAAAGCTTACACTCCACTTTCCTAAAAACATGTGCATTGCCTGTCAAAGGAGTTCTGTTCTAGTTCAACATTGTTTCTGCCTGAGTGGGTTCATCTATATAACACTGAAATTCAAGTTTAGAAAGCTGACTCATGTACATATATAAATCACATTTTGCAAGATCTGCTTTAGTTGTGTTAAATTTATTTTGCTTTCTTCCCTTCTTCTAAGAAACCTATACTGTAAGAACTCTAACTTATGATTCTATAATCTGTTCTCTTAACTTTGAATGTACTTTAGGAACAAATATGCATAAACATTAATCAGTTTCTCCATACAAAATTATTTTTATCTTCTGTTATAATTAAATACAATCGTTTCTTAATAGTCAATTTGTATAAAATCTTTATCAATTATCTCTTTGTCTATAAACTTTAGGAAAATATGTGAAATCTTGTTCTACATATTTTGAAAATTGTTATTTCTTGATGGTGAGAATTTGGATGATAAATTTAGTTTCATCTTAATTACTTATACTTTTTATTGCTTTCTTGTTAGTCTGCTCAGGCTGTCATAACAAAATAAAATAAACTTGGTGTCTTATACAACAAAAATTTTTTCCTCATAGTTTGGAGGCTAAGAAGCGCATGATCGGCATACCAGAATGATCAGTTTCTGCTGAGGGTATTCTTCATGCTTATCACACAGATACCTTTTGTTGTGTTCCCACAGGGAAGAGAGATAGAGAAACACACAGAGAGACAGAGACAAAGGAAGTGTACAAGAAAGTGCTCTTTGGTGTCTTTTATAATAAATTCACTAATTCCATCATGAAGAGTCCATCCTCATGGTTTCATCTCAACCTTTTGACCTCCAACGGCCCACATTTCCAAAACCATTATACTGGGGATTAAGGCTTCAAAATTTAAATTTGGGGTGGGGGGGCACAAACATTTAGTCCAAAATATTTGCATTTTAAATTAATGAGAATCCATTCAAACCAAAAAATAGGGTCATTATTACTGACTTTCAAAAAAAGAAATTTGAAAAAAATTTGTCTCTGATTTACTCTTTGAAGAGTCACGTATTGTAGAAAGTGATGGTTAACAACTTCCCCTTAAAAATAGCTTGCCAATTTTAAACCAAAGAAAATCTCAATAATCTATAGTCTCATACCATTAAGTGTACCTAAAAATTGCCATCCTATGAAATGTATATATTATCTTATAATGCATTGTGAAGAATGCCTAGGATTATTAGAATTACTAAATGAGCAAAGTTAATGGATATAAAATATAATACAAAAACAATTTTCTATAATTAACAGAAATATTTAAGAAATACAATTTCAAAAGTAAACTTTAGTAGCTACTAAAGCAAGATTGTTTATAATAAAAAGACAATGTATCTCATTCTCACTCTATACATCTCATCAAGAATATAAATGTGAAACACAAAGCTTTAAAATTTTAAAAGCAATTTAGCCTGAATCTCAGAGTATGAAAAAAATTTTCAAACCAGCACAAAAACTGACTGGAGCAAGATGATTTGTAAGTTTGGTCGCACTCATATCAAGCGTATCTGTTCCTTCTAAATTACCACTGGTAAAATGAAAAATCATCATAAACAGCATGGCAACATTTGCAAGTACATAACAATCTATTAAAATTCATGATATAATTAATTTCTGTTAAGATTTAGAAAAAGACATAAAAATTAAAATAGGAAAATACATAAGCAGACTTTTAAAATAATTAAAAAGTTAAAATATATGAAATGGTACCAAAGCTCATTATTAATTCAAATTAAAACTGTAAGACAACAAAATATAATTTCTTTTTTTTTTTTTTGAGAGGGATTCTCACTCTTTCACTCAGGCTGGAGTGCAGTGGCACAATCTCAGCTCATTGCAACATCCACCTCCTGGATTCAAGCTATTCTCCTGCCTCGGCCTCTCAAGTAGCTGGGATTACAGGCATGCACCACCACACCCAGCTAATTTTTGTATTTTTAGTGGAGACGGGGTTTCCCCATGTTGGCCAGGCTGGTCTTGAACTCCTGACCTCCGTTGATCTGCCCACCTTGGCCTCCCAAAGTGCTGGGATTACAGGCAAGAACCACTGGGCCCAGCCCAAAATATAATTTCATATATATATAACATTATAAATTTTTAGACTGCATTTATTTTTGTTTGAGCTTGGATGTAGAGCAATTCAAACTTTTATATACTACTTATTGGCATACAAATTAATGTGATTACATTATATAACAATTTAACATTATCTAATAATGTAGAGCATGTGCCAACCCTGTGACCCAGGAATTCCATTTCCAGGGATCTCTTAGCTCATGTGTTTCTGGTGACAAGTACACAATAAGCACAATAGCGTTGTTAATTTAAAAAAATAACAATAGCACTGAAAATTTCAGAAAACTGAACAAATTAATGTTCACAAGAAGCAGAAAAATAAAGTGTAATCTACTCATTCCTTGGAATAGTGACACACATATCAGATTGGATTATTCCGAGAACAGTACTTAGAGAGAGAAAAAAAAAGCAAATTAAATCAAAGAGGACCAACAGGATGAAAGATTTGCTCTATTAGACATCGAAACTTTATAACATACAGCAACTCAGACACATCTTGTTCTTGAAGATGGATAGCATGCTGGAGTCACCTTGCCTCAGCTTCTGGCTACGAAGTCTCCCCTGAATTCGTGAAGATGGGCTTTACAAATACAAACTAACCAATTCCCAAACACATACTCTGTAGGGCTCTCACACTCCAGGCCACTGTGCTTCTGTCCTAATCACACTAGGGCCAAAAACCAGACAACCAGGGACAGCTCTTATGCCCCAGAGCCCACTGAAATTATTCAAACGAGCGGGTCCTAAGCTTGTTTACCCTGCTTGGTTTCTTCCTGGAAACACCACAATCTAGGGTCTTGCTCCTGAATTCCTCCTTCTCTCTCTGTTTCCTGATGGACCTGAGTTCTTCCCTGTAGTCTCCCCTGGCATGACATGCTCCCTTCTCTTGGAAACTGTATCTTTTCAATGACGATTGTCTTCTGATCTGTTCACCTTACTATACCTTAGCTTTTCTATTAATACACTATATATTGAAACAATATTTAATATAGATGAAAAATTGAGAAAAGATATTCTAAAAAATGGTGGAGCAGAATCATACACAAAGAGTATGTGAAAAAGAATGAGGTAAATATAAATAGAATGATGTGGCTAGTGTGTGTGGTTGGTGGGAAAATAAAGAGGGAAATGATGTGTTTTAAGTTTGAGGTTAGAAAATTAGAGTAAAATTGAGAAATATGGTTTTAAGTTCAAACTATTGAATCTATTAAATCTAGAAAAATCAACAATAAAGTATCTATTTAGAGTAATAACTAAATCTGCTTTTGCTTTTTTCAATTAAAGTAGAAACAAATATTGTGGCATTATTTTTATTGTTGTAACAGTTTTGGGCTGCTTTTGAGTCTTTGTTTTTGGAAAGTTTTTATTTTTAGGTTATTTTTCTTTTGTGATATTCTAGACAACTTCTTGCATAAATGTTAAAATGTAATTTTACTACCTTTGAGGCATATTTTAATGTGCCCTAGTTATTAACAAATTTATTCAAGATTAAGAGCTATATTTTTAACTTCTTAAAAAAATAAATTTCTTTCTATGCAATGATTGACCTTGAAAATACAAAAGTATGTACAGTATGCACATAATATTCATACTGAATCTAATTGTTTAACTGTTGTTTAATTCATTTAATCATTCGTCTTTCAAGGGAAACATATTGAATAATTAGGTAAAAATTTATCAGCAGCCACTGTGTTTATTTGGTAATTTGGTATGCAAGATAGCACATTGTAGTCTTCAGGAAAGACATTTCCTTACTAAGATAGCTATTAATTCAAATTCTATATGGTTTTAAACAATAAAAATTCAAAATACGTACTTTGATAAGAAGAGGAATTTGAATTTGCCAATAGTTGCTTTCTCATTTAATTTTTTTAAAAGAAAAAAGTCCCTATCTTCAAATAGACAACATTATTAAATTTTATGAATTTTTATAAATTCTGTTTAAGTTGTTTCTGCTTTGATTGGTTAAACAACTAACTTTTAAAACAATGTTAGACATTAACATATTATATATATTTCAGGATATCTTATAATATTTCATTTTTCTATGTAACTGTACTTGTATCTATGTCTATGTCTATATGTGTATCTCTATCTATCTGTATCTGTATCTAGACAGAGTATCTACAAGAACAAGTAGGTGGGAGCTTGGTCCTAATACAAGGATTTTCAGTTACTGATAAACACAGTTTTCTCACGGAAGTTTCATATCTGACTTTCTCTCCACTGGCAATTTCTGTTGTTATTCAAATAGTTCTACAATTTGCTGCCAGAAGATATGTCGATAAGATTAAAAATTCAACATTTCATAAATTGAAATTGCTATTTTGACCTCCTATAAATATATAACTTTTATTAAAATGAATTACTATTAAAATATATTCCACATAGGTATGGTAATTGCTTTTATTTGAAAACTTGAAAGAAGTGAAATAATCTGAGTAACATGGTTTACAATAGATATGTAAAAACAAAGAACGCATATCTGTCATCTCTATTTATTCAGTTTTATGTGTTATAATTAAATGAATTTGGGTTCTTGCTTCTCTCAATTATGACATAATAAATGATAGAAAATAAACATGTTTTTCCAGAAGTCATTTTATAAACATAATATTGAATAAAATTAAAAAATTAAAAGTAAAAATCAAGTATTTATACTTTAATTGGGAGAAAAAACTGCTATAAGCCTATTTTTATAAATGCAAAGTAAGGAGAAGTGTTGAGTCCACTGGTTGCATCAAGAATTTTTTATTAGAGGCATATAATCAGAAAAAGATATGTATATTTGTCCTAGAAATTAAGATTAAAATGTATTTATCTAATGACATTGAGACATAAGGAAAGGTAATGATCTATTAAAATAGTTTCCTGAATGAGTATCAGCTAAAATCATGACAAATTTGTATGCAGACTGAAATCCTAATCAAAGGGTTATTAAAAAGAAATGAAAAAGGTCCTTAAAATTTTCTGAAATTTTTATATGTGAATTATATTTCAAAGAAGCTCAATTTAAAATGCCCTCGTGTTCAAAGTAAAAATACATATTACCAATTGTGTAATATGTATTAATTTTAAATTTAAAAAAATCAATGAATTCTGTCAAGTTTTTCAAAGTGTTGTGGTTAAGTCTAAATAGGAACTGTACTTAAATTACTTAGATTGTTTACAATGAAAAATTATTTTTAATTTATTCAATGTTTATTTTATGTGTTCAGCATTCTGATAATTCTTTGAGAAGGAAAATAGTATAAATAGTTGAACATATTTAAAAACATCATATTGATCACAATTATACATAATTTTTTAAAGTTATTTTGACTTTTTGCTATACTTTGTTAATTAATTAATTGTACCACAATTGCCTATAGTATTATAACCATAATTGGAATAGGAACTGGACTGTATATAGTTTGACAGGTACAGAAGTAATATTCTAAGATGAGAAAAAAAGGTAACAAATAGTTAAATGTGAGATAACTTGTATAATGGAATTTAAAAATTGTAATTAAATTTAGAAGTAATTAAATTTAGAAAGATAATGCTGATATAGATAAATTTGATAAGAAACATAGAGCAATTTTCAGCAGTATGGACTTATCTTAAAACCGGCAAATGGATACCATCATTTTAAAACATTAATTAGAACTTCGGGTCTGCTGTCCTCCATACCCTATTAGTAGTAAATTCCTTATTAGCTCCCTTTTAATATGTACATGCCAGTTTAATAATTTCAAAACCCCTAGAGTTTTTTTCATTTCAAAGTTATTTTGATCGTTCTAAATGATAAGCAGAGAGAGTCAGTCTTTCCCGGTTATTGCTTCTTTTTGTCACATCAGGTCTGTATCCGGACACGCATATATTTTCTCGAGGTCTTCTTGGGGCAGATTTCACCCTATGTCCTCCACACACGAATAATGAAATTAAAGTTATCAACTAACATTCATATGATTTACCATGTTTCTCCAAATCATAGCCAGCCCGTGTGCCTGTACTTGAGTCAACAGCCTCAGTACACCATGGGCTGAAGTTAATTTTAAGTGCAGGGCTTTTCCAAGCTGTGCAGCCTTGTTTGGTATGAAATTTCCACTTAACTTAATAAGGTTTTATTATCTAGACTGTTTGAATACTTTTCCTCAGAGTTCTTGAACTCATTGTGCAAATTTTTCCACTTTTCATCTTCTATTAAGTCAACACAAAATGCATTTACAAAATCAAAGTTTATTGTCACGTCTTAATTCTAGGATGGAATTCTAGGTGTCTACCTTCTCTACATTTGCATAAAAAAGGGGACATTTGGGGAAGACATAAAAACAAACAAAAAACAAAACACAAAAGTTAAGTTAAAAATGATAACAATTTGCAAAATTAGCTTATTTGAAAATAAAACTGTAATTATTTAAGGATATTCTAAACCAATTTGGAATGTCAATTTGTTGAAGAAGACTATATTTTTATATATTAAGATTTATAGAAGTTAAAAATTTTATCTGACCAATTCAACATATTTTTATGATAATAAATTATATAAATTCCAGCAGAAAATCATATTAGATGATTATGGTTTATTTAAGGATTCTAGTAAAATCTTTAACATAAAAAAAACTCATATTGGTGTACGTACAGAACATAGTCATCTACCATTCATAGTTCAAGCTGGAGCTATTAAGAATATTAGATATCAATATCAATATTGATATCCATTGTAAATATATACAATAGAAGCCACTAATTTACCAAAAAGATATAAAATTACTGAAATTTTTTACAAACAAGCTTTCATAATAATATTTATTTTCTGTGCTGTAGCATTAAGTCTAAAAAATGACAAAAATTTGTAAGAAAACATATGACATAATTTTAACCTACTGAAATATTATTAAATGTGCTATTAATACAATAGTCATGAAAGCCTTTATACAAAAAGAAAGTATTGTGCATAGCATTTGCATTTGCATACATATATTGGTATGACTCCTTCAGGATATTTATAATAAATATGAAGCAAGATTTGACTGAGAATACTGAAGAAAACATTTACTTAATTTTTTGAAACAGCTGTGAATAGATGAATAGCACTTATTTACGTTCTTTATTCTCTTTTGCTTCCTTTCCTTCTTTTCTGTCGTAGAGGAGCCAGGCAAGTAACCCAAATGTGTGATATGGACTAGGTGTAACAAAACTAAGCAGTGGAGAAATTGTGGTAAAATGAAGCATCTGAACTTTGTTTGTAAAGGTCAGCTTCTTAAGTCTATTCAGTGTAAACTGCCTCCATCTTATTTGATGTTTATCAAGATAAACCAAAAATACAAGATTGGAAAATTAAATATTGAAATAGTCAACTATGGGCAATGTTCTCAATTAAAAAACAAGTAAGCAAGCAAGCAAGCAAGCAAACAAACAAAAAACACATTGTGCTGGCCAACACTGTGAAAGCTAAAGCAACTCTGGAAATGTATTTGGATCAGTTACTGTAAATTTATGATTTTGCTTTAGGAAGTAGACAGTAGGATGAACCACTGAAATGTTTCTGTCTTGTTTTGATGTAGTTCCAGTACTTACTAAATATGTGGCTTGGACATGTTAGCTTCTTTATTTTTAAAACAGAACAAAAATAGACATCATGTTGATGTGAATACTAAATGGGATAGAAGTAATAAAGCATACATGGCAGTGCTTAGTACATTAGTAAACACTTGATAAATAAGTGGTAGCTATTATTATTGCTTGCCAAATAACTTTACAGAAGTGTCCAAAAATTCAAAATCCCATCATATCCTCAGAGTTATTTCTACTTGCCAGGTGTCCCTGCTTAGAAATTAATAGGGAGTACGCACCGGAATTTGACATTTAGATGTTTCATTCCACTTATTTGTCTTCTGGTTTAAAAATACTTATGAAAATTCTTTATATTTTTAAAAAAATGTTAAATGATGAATAACAAAACAAAATAGAAAGTGTTATTTAATGAATTCAAATTCACAAAACCACTTCTTATCCTAAAATACCTTAAAAAGTTCTTATACTGCCCTCCTTAATAAACTCTACTTTCTTGCTCTGCAGGCAATCACCTTCCTATGTTTCATTTATTTTTCCTGTGTTTTATGTTTATGATTCCTATGCATTTTTACTTTCTTCTAATATTCAATTATGAGTTCTAAAATAAATGTGATATGTTTTCCTGTTTTTTTTACTTTAAACAGTTTTATAATTTCATTATACCATTACCTAATATTTGATTCAAACTTGGGTGGTTCATAATATTAATTTACGTTAATTATCAGTGATGTACTATATCCCACTGTATAACAATAGCTTGAATTATGCTTTGATTCTCTACTGATAGATATATAGGTCAAATCTAGGGTTTAAAAAAAAATCCCAACAATGCTGCTATAAGCACTCTTACATGTTTCACTGTGTATGCATGTGTGAGAATTTTTCCACAGTATATACTCAGAGGTACCCTCGCTGGATCAAGAGCAACTGTGCATTTTCACATTTTAGATACTTCCACGTTTTCTGCAAAGTGGTTGTACAGTGTATGTTTACCAGCACTGTAAATGTAAATGAAACATATCTTTATTACCCTTGGTATTATCACACATTTTCTTATTTACCAGTCTAATCACTGGTGAGATGGAATCAGGATTGATAAACCTATTCATGATTCCTCTTTTCTTCCTTCAAATTGCCTTATATTTAGGCTACTCTACTACTGGTATACTTTTCCATTTAATATCTTTCTTTATATTATCAACAGTTTTGAATGTTAATACTTTTTGCATTATAAACATCTTATTTTTTCTCCTATTAGCACTTTCTTATTTGTAATTGCAGATTTTGAAGAATGGTGTTTTACACTTTGTCATCAACTTAATATTTTATTTAAGTTTAGCTCTTTTTTAATCATGTTTATATCATTTGTTAGCCTAAGCTGATAAATATTTTGCTGTATTACCTTCTAGAAGTTTTTAAGCATTTATTTTCTATCTAATTTTTTCATATATCAAATAATGCCTCATATATTATACATTTCCCATGAAGTTTTTATTTACATTGAATGAATTTGTAGTTCTTTAACCATGTGAAACATTTGATTATGAAATATTCCAATAAAAATATGATGTATAACTTTTATCAATATGTTTTTGCTCATTCTTGCATATATTAATTTTTTTTGGCTATTAAATTTTCTAAGTGGAAACTTTTTGGTAAGACTTTTCTTTCTGGTTTAACTGGCTGATTGAAAAACAACCAAAATATCTCCAGATGGATTAAAGAATTACACACAAAAATGCAACTTTAGTGAAGTCGATCCATATGTCATCAAATAGCTTAAAACTAACTTAAAAAAAAAAAGTCAATGTGACTACTTAAAAATTTTGTTCAGATAATTGCGGGGATACCACTTTGAAATAATCTGACTTAAAATCATACATTTATATACATAAAAATAAATTTGGTATCAATGAAAACACTAAAAACTAAAAAACAATCTAACTTCTGAAATTATTCTAAAATAGTATAAGAATATATTTTATATATGCTTGTAATGTAGGAAGGGCTCTTTAAAAGTGTGACACAATTCATAAAGGAAAAAATATTTAAAGATAAATACTGACTAATTGATTATTAAGCCAGATTCAGGTAACCCTACTACTAATTTACACAATTATATAGTGAATCTTTGAGGCTTAGATGCTAATACATACGAAGTAACTAAAATAGAAACTAATAAATTCCTTGTAATTGTTTTGCATTTATTTCAGCAAAAATGATATATTACTATTTTATTTATAATTATAAAAGCATGTGTTAATTTTCAGTATGCTATTCTGTAAGTGAAAGCATGTTTGAAAATTGCAATGGTGGAGAAAAATTTAGCTGCACTTTACTTAAAACAAAACACACACGCATTACAGATAGAGTCCAATGAGTTTTTAAGAAATTTATTGAGCTATAATTAACATATTAAAAGCCAAAAATATGTAAGATAAATTATTAGATATGCTCTGACATATTTATACATCCATGAGATCATCATTATTGTTAAGATAGTGAACATATAAATCCACAAAATGTTTCCTCATGACTACTTTTAATAATCCCCTTTTGCAATTATTGACTCTCCTAATAAGCATCATAGCTAGACAACTGCTGACCATCTTTCAGTGTTGTATATTACTGTATATTGTATTTTGGTGCATTCAAAAGTCTTATATAAATGGAATCACATAAGGTGCGCTATCTTTCGGCTAGCATTTTTGCTTTACAGCAAAATTCTTTTGAAATTCATTCATGTTGTTGCATGTGTCAGTAGTCGAACCTTTTTATTGCTGAGCAGAGTTTTGCTGCATGTATATATCACAAATTACTTGTTAATGAATATTTGAGTCATGACCAGGTTTTAGCTATTACAGAGAAAATGCCTATGAATATTTATATACAACAATTTCTTTTTCATTTTTCGAGGGGGAAATATCTAGAAGATAAATGACTAGATTAAGTGGTAAGTGTAGGTTTACTTTTTTAAGAAGCTGTCAATCTATTTTACAAAGTGGTTGTCAATCGAAAGTATATTAAAGTTTCAGTTCCTCCATTTTGTTGCCTATACCTGGTAGGGTCAATCTTTTTTTTCACTTTGGACGTTGTAATAACTATCAGTAGTATTTCTTTGTGGTTTTCAATTCTTTAATGACTACAGATGTTAAAATCTTTTGATATACTTATTTGTCATCCATGTCTTCTATCATGACATCTTTTTCAATCCTTTGTCTTTTAAAAAATTGCGTGATTTGTTTTATTTTTGATTTTTGACAGCTTTTATGTATTCTTTATGAAAGTAATTTATTAGTGTGTTGGGGCTCCTTAGGCCCAAAGATTAACTATAATGATGCACAGGTCTTAGAAAAGATGTTACATTCATAGTTACAGTTTACTACAATGAAAAGATACAGATTAAAATCAACAAAGGAAAAAAAGCCCATGGGGAGAAATGTAGAAGATATCAGGTACAAGCTTTCAGGTGTCATCTCCCAGTGGAATCCCACAAGAACACACGTAATTCTCCCAGCAACAATATTTGACAGCACATTGAACTGTTGTCAATCAGAGAAGCTCATTTAAGTTTTGGTCTCCAGGGTTTTTACTGGGCATCAGTCATGTAGGGTGGTGCCTATACGAGTGATTTCAGCTACTCAGACTACAGCATCTGTCAGAGCAAAATCAGCCATCCACTGTAAATTATATTGTTAGGATAAACTTATCTGTTCAAATGAGCACAGCATGGTCCAAGGCCTCAGACACTGAAAACCAGTTGTGCACTGTACTCTAAAGCCAAAGATGTATAGAAACACTGTCATCAGGCAGTATATATTAAGGGCCCACAGGTTATCTTCCAAAAGCCAGCCAAGTGCCAGTTCTAAAAACAAACACTAGTCCTGATGAGATAAACCTTTCTTGGCCAATAAGATATATGCTATTCAAATGTTTTCTCAATCCATGGCTTTTTAAAAAATTATTTTTAAATGCCCTTTTCCACTCCTATTAAGCATAGTATTGAAAGTTCTGTCCAAGGCAATCAGGCAAGGGAAAGCAATAAAGAGTATTCAAATAGGAAGAGAGGGAGTCAAATTGTCTCTGTTTGCAGATAACAAGATTGTATATTTAGAAAACCCCATCCTCTCAGCCCAAAATCTCCTTAAGCTGATAAGCAACTTCAGCAAAATCTCAGGATTCAAAATCAATATGCAAAAATAACAAGCATTCCTATACACCAACAACAAACAGAGAGCCAAATCATGAGTGAACTCCCGTTCACAATTGATACAAAGAGAATAAAATACCTAGGAAAACAACTTACAAGGGATGTGAAGGATCTCCTCAAGGAGAACTACAAACCACTGCTCAAGGAAATAGGAGAGGACACAAACAAATGGCAAACTATTCCATGCTCATGGATAGGAAGAATCAATATGAAAATGTCCATCCTGCCAAAGTAATTTATAGTTTCAATGCTATCCCCATCAAGCTACCATTGACTTTCTTCACAGAATTAGAAAAACCTACTTTAAATTTCATATAAAACCAAAAAAGAGGTTGTATAGCCAAGACAATCCTAAGCAAAAAGAACAAAGCTGGAGGCATCATGCTACCTGACTTCAAAATATACTACAAGGCTACAGCAACCAAAACAGCATGGTACTAGTGCCAAAACAGATATGTAGACCAATGGAACAGAACAGAGGCCTCAGAAATAATGACACACATCTACAGCCATCTGATCTTTGACAAACCTGACAAAAACAAGCAATGGGGAAAGGATTTCCTATTTAATAAATGGTATTGGGAAACCTGGCTAGTGGAAAACTGAAACTGGACCCCTTCCTTACATCTTATACAAAAATTCACTCAAGATGGATTAAAGACTTAAACATAAGACCTAAAACTGTGAAAACCCTAGTAGAAAACCTAGGGAATACCATTCAGGACATAGGCATGGGCAAAATCTTCATAACTACAACACCAAATGCAATGGCAACAAAAGCCAAAATTGATGAATGGAATCTAATTAAACTAAAGAGCTTCTACACCGCAAAATAAACTATCATCAGAGTGAACAGGCAACCTACAGAATGGGAGAAAATTTTTGCAATCTATCCATCTGACAAAGGGTTAATATCCAGAATCTACAAAGAACTTAAACAAATTTACAAGAAAAAATACAAACAACCCCATCGAAAAGTGGTCAAAGGATATGAACAGACACTTCTCAAAAGAAGACATTTATGCGGCCAAAAAACATGTGAAAAAAAAGCTCATTATCACTGGTCATTAGGGAAATGCAAATCAAAACCACAATGAGATACCATCTCACTCTAGTTAGAATGGTGATCATTAAAAAGTCAGAAAACAACAGATGCTGGAGAGAATGTGGAGAAATAGGAACACTTTTACACTGTTGGTGAAAGTGTGAATTAGTTCAACCATTGTGGAAGACAGTGTGGTGATTCTTCAAGGATCTAGAACCAGAAATACCATTTGACCTAGCAATCCCATTACTAAATAGAAAAAAGATTATGAATCATTCTACTATAAAGACACATGCACACGTATGTTTATTGCAGCACTGTTCATAATAGCAAAGACTTGGAACCAACACAAATGCCCATCAGTGATAGACTGGATAAAGAAAATGTGGCACATATACACCATGGAACACTATGCAGCCATAAAAAAGGATGAGCTCATGTCCTTTGCAGGGACATGGATAAAGCTGGAAACCATCATTCTCAGCAAACTAACACAGGAACAGAAAACCAAACACCACATGTTCTAACTCATAACTGGGAGCTGAACAATGAGAATATATGGACACAGGGAGGGGAACATCACATACTGGGGCCTGTCAGGGGGTGGGGGGCTTGGGGAGGGATAGCATTAGGAGAAATAGCTAAAGTAGATGATGGGTTGAAGGGTGCAGCAAACCACCATGGCATGTGTATACCTATGTAACAAACCCACACGTTCTGCACATGTATCCCAGAACTTAAAGTATAATAATTTTAAAAAAAGAGTAAAAATTTTCACTTTTGAAGAAGTTCAAGTTAATATTTTATTTTACAAATTAAATGTTTAATGTCATATACAGCACTTATTTGCTTCAACTAAGGTCACAGAGATTTATGTTTATATCTAGGATTTCAATATATTCAGGTTGGCTTTTTATTATTGTTTATATATTTTGCAAGCTATGAATCAAATTTGTTTTTCTATTGCTTATAAATACCCAACTGTTTTACATTTCTTCTTGTGAAAACTCTTCCATTTCTTCTTGTGAAAACTCTTCCATTTCTTCAAAGCTGATACTTTCCCTAATGAATTGACTTGCTTTTTTTAAAAAAAAAATATATTAACTATATGTGTAAATCTGTTTTTGTATTTTCTATTCTGTTCTGTTGATCTATTTAGTCTTTCTTGAGGACAATATCACACAGTCTTGACTACTTCAAAATCATGAACATAGTATATCTCCCCAAATTTTATCTTTTATTTGAGATATCTGGAAAGCATATGGGTCTAGAAGTTGAAATTTGTTCTACCTGTATTAATTAGTCTTCAAGTAGAAATGATGATGGAAAAGATGTGATCAAAATTACCTAGGGAGAATGTATAGCATGAAAGAGTAAAAGGCAGTTCATGCAGATCTCTGATTTAGCTTACACACCTAGAGGAAGATTAAATGAAGATCAATTTGCAAGTGAATTTAAAATTTTGTGACAAAATTTTAGGAGCTAAATTAGGACACTGTGGTGTTACAGAATCTGAAGAACTATTTTGAGCTGCTTTTGAAAAATAAACATAAAAGTTACCAATCTGTATGATTGACTTTTGCAACATTTTCTCATTGAATACACATATTCCACACAAAAAAATTATTTTTATAACCTTATCATTTGGGATTCACTTTATCTGGAAGATCTAAGTACTTACTTGTACGTTTTTACATATGATCCCATCTATAAATTATCTATTATATTTTCAATGACATTTTCTTCTTCTAATAAAAGCATGCTCAATTTTAACCATTTGTCTTAACTTATTTTGGAGATTCAAGGTACATTTTGTTGTTTTTATTATTTTATTTTATTTTACTTTAATTTCTGGGATACATGTGCAGAATGTGCAGGTTTGTTACATAGGTATACATGTGCCATGGTGGTTTGCTGCCCCTATCAAACCGTCATCTAGGTTTTAAGCCACATGTATTAGGTATCAGTCCTAATGCTCTCCCTCCCCTTCCCCCCACCCCCCAACAGGCCCCACTGTGTGTTGCTCCCCTCCCTGTGTCAATGTGTTCTTGTTGCTCAACTCTCACTTATGAGTGAGAACATGTGGTGTTTGGTTTTCTGTTCCTGTGTTAGTTTGCTGAGGATGGTGGTTTCCATGTTCCTACAAAGGATATGATCTAGCTCTTTATATGGCTGCATAGTATTCTATGGTGTATATGTACCACATTTTCTTTATCTAGTCTATTACTGATGGGCATTTGGGTTGGTTCCATGTCTTTGCTCTAATAAATGGTGCTGCAATAAACATATGTGTTCATATGTCTTTATAATATAATGATTTATATTCCTTTGGGTATATACCACATAATAAGACTACTGGGTCATGGTATTTCTGATTCTAGATCCATGAGGAATCTCCACACTGTCTTCCACAGTGGTCGGACTAATTTTCATTCCCACCAACAGTGATTAAAGGTATTTTTGATGGTTTGTTTGTTTGTTTGTTTTGCATTTCATTTGTTTTTGTAAAGGGAGAAAATTTGGGGCTTAAGGAATAGCCTAATGCTTTAAACTTAGAGTTATTTCTTCTTTTTTTTCTCAAATAATGTCATTTTGTCATAGATCTCTGAAAATGACCTTGAAAACTTCCCATAAAAATCAACAGAACTGATGATGTTCAGAGCTTAAGAAATAAATGTCACCTTACAAGAGTCATCAAAATGAGCTTAGATGAAATTTTAATTGCCATACTCAAGCCACTTAAATAGTTAACCAAGGCATTCTCACTTGTTTCTCCAGAGATACATAGTATTGAAAATTGCTTTGACTGCACACCCAAACTATTACAATTCGACTTTCTTCAACATCGTAAATTGAAAGGATATCATGTGGATCTTTGTTGCTCCCAATTAGGATTGAAAATAACTTCTGGCCAAATTAGTAGTGTAGAGACTTATGGAACAAAGTCAATTTAAAACAGAGCATTTTTTTGAGTTAATGATAAGAGAGTTTGTTGCAATAAAATTCTTTGAAATTTTAGATATGAAATTGGTACAAAAACTTGATACAAATTCATCTACCTGATTTTTTTTGTGGCTACGTCACAAATAATAGAAATATGGTCCTATCTTTCCTAAATATTTTGCTCATGCTCTTTGATAATAGTGTAAAATGTACTTAAACAACATAAGAATCTTCTAGTAAAATAAAATGCAACATTTCACTCAGAAGTAAAACATTTTTAAAATAGTGTCTAACAATTGATTCAAGAGGGTGACAACCTATGAACACCCTGTTCTAAGTGTTTCCACCCTAATTGGCTTTTTTTTTTTTTTTTTTTTTTAGGAGAGGTGGGTTTCACCATGTTGGCCAGGCTGGTCTCGAACTCCTGACTTCAATTGATTTGCCCACCTCAGCCTCCCAAAGTGCTGGAATTACAGGCATAAGCCACCATGCTTGGCCTCCCCTAATTAGCTTCTTTAATCCTCTACGTCATCACAAGATGGGTGTTACTATGATCACTATTTTACAGGTGAGCATATGAGGCACAGAGAGGTTAAGGAGGAACAGGGTGATCTGCTACAACGCTTCAGTAGGGCATTCTGGGCAGGACTGTCTAACTTGCGAGAGGCAAGGGGACTATTTACAGCCTATGTATTCCCGTTAAAGTAACAAACATATATCAAGAATAAATACTACAAAATACTTCTAGCAACAATCTAGAAATAGGAAACAGTATCAATACCATACTGGCAGATGATAGTAGGATTAAATTAAATCGGAATGACTAAGTAACTCACCCTTTATTCACTGCATTTAAAAGAAAAGTAGGTCTTGGGGTTGAACTAAGTAAACTGGGATAGATTCTCTAAAAATCCCTCAGTGAAGCAGGGGTCACATATTAGCATGTTATACTAGAAACAGTGTCTGAGAAAGGAATTTGGCACTGGAATCTACACATATCCATAAATGTTTTTTACTTTATCTTGAAAAAGGTATAGTACCAAAAACTCCAGAAACACTGCTAGGCCCTCCATTATATGTGTGGGCTCTAAGACAAGAGTGGAAATAGAGGCCCACATAACATATGTACAAATATTTTAAACATTAGAAAGCAAACTACTCCAATAATCGGGCCTGTATTTCTACCTAGGTTCTCAATGGCCCACTTCCTGACCACCACCCTCTGGAGTCCAAAGGAGCTTGGCTTATTCCCAATATTATTCCTGCAGATCAGCCAAAGAGGAGCAAAGAGTCATCTACCTCAAACAATCATATTCAGGATATGATCAGGTCAAGATGTGGAGTGAGCAAGACTTTCTCTTTTGTGCCACGTTTTCTGAACCAGTATTTCAAGGTACTTCTAACACACAAAGACTATTATAAGAGGGAGGAAGGAAGGAAGGTCAGTTATCTGAAGAACTGAGGCTAGCTAGAAGCCCAAATTTGGTGTGATGGGGGCCATCAAATCTCAACAGAAACAGCTTTATCTCTCTGTTAACCTGGACAGGGCTTGGGATTTTTTATTTTTCCTCCACTCAGCCATTGACTCTCAGCTACATATCCTCCAGCCTGGGGTAGTCAAATCGGCTCATCTCTCTCTCTCTGTCCTACCAAACTTTCAAAAACAAAACAAAACAAACAAAAAAACACTTTTGTTATTGGAATGAGAAAAATGTATTTGTGTTTAAATATTTGTGATACATGGACCATCAAAAGCCTCGCTGCTAATGAAGGCAATTATTTAGGTTTACTTAATTTATTAACTTATCTGTTAATAACTGCTATTTATTCTGCTAGAAATTCCCAATGGTGTAATTGTTTCTGGCTGTAGCTCCTTCCATGCTTTGTACATCTTACCTGTGGTAGGCAGAATCATGGCTCTCCACGAATGATGAGATTTGGCTGTGTCCCCACCCAAATTTCACCTTGAATTGTAATAATTCCATCTCAAGAATGGGGTCAGGTAGAGATAATTTAATATGGGGATGGTTTACCCCATGCTTTTCTTCTGGTAGTAAGTTTCATGAGATCTGCTGGGTTTATAAAAGGGAGTTCCCCTGCACAAGCTCTCTTGCCTGCCACCACGTGGGATGAGACATTGCTTCTCATTCGCTTTCCACCATGATTTTGAGGCCTCCCCAGCCACGTGGAGGAGGCCTCACATGTCTTTAATTGACTTTTAGTCAATTAAACCTCTTTCTTTTATAAATTATCCAGTCTCAGCTGTGTCTTTATTAGCAGTGTGAAAACAAACTAATACAACGGGTGTCCACCTTCTAGTCCCCAGAATTTGTGAATATGTTAGTTGCATGGCAAAGGAAAATTGAAATTGTAGACTGAATTAAGGTTGTTAATCAGTTGATATTAAGATAGGAAAGTTATTCTGGATTATCCTGATGGGACCAAAATAATCAGAAGGACATTTACAAGTGGAAGAAGGAGAAATAAGAAGTTAGAGTGATGAGATGGGAGCTCACAAACTGCCATTGCTGGCCTTCTAAAACAATTTAAATCTTGTTTTATGACACATAATAATTGTACATATTTATGGGATACAGTGTGATGTTTCAACACGTGTATGTATTGTTTAAATATTGAATCAGGATATTCAACATATTCTTCACTTCATACATCTTTGATATCTTTATGGTGAGAGCATTCAAAATCCTCTCTTCTAGCTATTTTGAAATATACAATATAATATTGTTAACCATAGTCACCCTGACTCCATTCCTCATTTTAAGAATGGGGGAAGGGACAGTGAGTAAAGGAATGCAAGCAGGCTCTGAGCTGTGGAAAACCAAAGGAAACGAACTCTTCCCACAGACCCCCCCCAGAAAAAACCAACCCTGGCAATATCTTGGTTTTACCATGGTGTGATCAAGTCAGATTTCTGTCCTACAGAACTGTAATATAATAAATATGTATTGTTCAAGCTACTAAGTTTGAAGTAATTTTACTAAAACTTGAAAGGAATTTACATTTTGCTTTTAAAGTTCTTTATTTTTGAAACTTTAGACAGAGATCAGCAAATCCTCAACATGACAGTTCAATTTTTACCTTTGAAAAAGGAATTATGTTACATTTCTGTAAGAATGAATAACTACAGCACAGAAAAATACTCATAAGTAATATATTATTTGAAATCAGGAGTCTAATAAGAGAAAATGCAAATGGACCCTTTTCTATGAGATTTAGATAAATTACATGAAAAAATATGTGTGATAAGAGGTATGTGTTCTGAGTTAATATATATACTTATAAAATCTGAAAAAATTGCAACAGGAACAATAAATATGGAAATTGAAATCACAAAATAATCAATGAATTTGAAGATCATTTGGAGAAATGCTTATATCATCTTAAGATTAATTTATTCTAATTATGCACCAGTGATAGTATTATAAGAAAAAATAAACTCATTATCATTTTTTACTGTATTTATTTTTTAAGACAGAGATTGGTACTAATTCAGTAATGGAAAACTAATTGTAAAATTTGTACTGTGGTAAGTTTGGAAAACAAGGCATGGCACAGAAAGAGCATATAATAAAATAATTTGGCATAAAGGCCATTTGAAAGGGATTAATTATAGTGATGAGACATGTCATCATTTCCTGGACAAGTAGGGAAGATAAGCAATGAGAAGGCTATGGAGGAGAGAGAAGAGAGTCCATAGAGTGACAGTCTTCAAGAGGTTAAAAACCTGTACAAGTTCAGGTCTTGAACAAGTGATATTGGATGAAATGGGAGGTAGAGAGGACCAAAGAGTAGGATATTTTAATTTTTTTTAAATATTGAGAAACATTTGCTATCTAAAATAGAGAAGAAATGTTATTAACATGCATGGTGGTCAAGAAACTGAGAGGTAAGATTTGAAAGAGTTACCAGTTTGAGGTAAGCACAATAGAGAATAATGACAGAGTTTATAATGGAAAGAATGTCTTTGAAAGCCAAAAGCAAAAGTTGTCTTAATAGAGAAAGAAACCAAAAAAGGTTTGAAAAAGCATTTGAATGGAAAGTTTGGTGCAGACATACATTATGAACCATAAACTGTCAAAGTTTATTGGTGATGCTTGTTGCTTTATTTACTTGTTGGTTTTCAGAAGGAAAGAACTATAATAGACTGATAACTACAAATTAACTGAAATTGTATATACCCCACCTCCTCATCATTAGGCAGGTGAAGATGGGGTGAACAAAATAGTAGCAACCCATTGAAAGGGCTGTCGAAGGGGTTGTATTTTCCAGACATATCAGGAGTTCAAGTTTTTATTAAAAATGCAAAAAGAGTTTGCTAATCAGAACATAAGCATTCAAGATCTATCACTATCAAGATGTGAGATAAGGGATAGGTAATTGATTCTGTTGGAAAAGCAGAGTCATATAATGATGAAAGTCTGATAATACCTCTGTGACTTGAAAGTGACAGAAGTAAACCGGAACATGAAGCACAGAGTTTTAGTTCTGATAGTCTCTTTGAGGAGGAGGAATAATGGCACAATTGTCATTTTTTGAATATTTCCCCTAGTATTTTTAGTGATTTCACAAATCTTTCTAATGCCTTAAAGGACTACCACTCTGGAATATCACTCAAAGCAATGTTTTGTGAGGATTAGGCTTAATGAAAAGTCCTGTAATGCTTGGACACATGGAAAGCTGACCAGTATTAGATAAAACAAAATTGTTATAGTTGGAAGTTATTACTATAGGTATTTTCCTCATCATTTTGCAATATTTATAATTTTTTCCTAATGAAATATGTTGATTTTTCAGTGTTTTTAAAGTGAAATTGTATAACATTTAAAAAATTAATAGAGAACTATTCTGTTGGAGACAATGAATGCATATTATGCCTAACATGTTAATATGTGTTTCACATTATTTATAGATTTTGTCTACTGCATTGAAATTTGCTAGAATGCTGCATATGTAGAGCTTAATGTAATCACTTCCTAACTATAATCTTTGGAGCCCACCCAGTTACAACAAAATTAACTCTAATTTTGTGCCTTTTATTTGTTTCTACTTCTAGGTTAAATATGGTTTGAGAAAAGTGTTTTAGAAAACTTTGAAAAATCACTGGCTTGTTAGAAAGCATGTTCTATTAAAAGATATGAGTCCTATCTCCAGGTTACTTTAAATATTAGTTTTATTCCAAATTGTATTCTAGTTTTCCTACCTTTAAAATATGTTCATGAAACATTTCTCTTCTCTTATGAAATTAAATGGTCTTTTAAGTTTGAAATTTATTAGAGAACTCTGATATATGTTTTTTAAAAAATAACACTCTGAATTACTTTCTAAAATGGAAAGCAACCCTAAAACAAAAAGATATTACCAATATTCAGTTTTACCTCTGGCTTCAACTTATTTTTCTCTCAAGATCTTATTATTCTCTTCTCCAGCTACCCAAGGTGCGAAAACGAAAGAAGGCCAAAGGGAAGAAGGTGGTGCCGACCCTTGCTGTCTTGAAAAAGCAGGAGACCGTGAAAGTGGTGAATCTTCCGTTTGAGAAATTTGGCGCTGGACAGTACATTTTGGCATTGGACAGAACATCCAGCCCAAAAGGGACCTCACTGCTTTGTCAAATGGCCCCATTATACTAGGTTGCAGCAGCAGAGAGCCATCCTCTATAAGCAGCTAGAAGTGCCTTCTGTGATTAATCAGTTCACCAGGGCCTTGGACCACCAAACAGCTACTCAATGAGGTAAGCTGGCTGGCAAGTACAGACTAGAGACAAAGCAAGAGAAGCAGCAGAGACTGTTGGCCTGGGCTGAGAAGAAGGCAAAGGAGACAACCCCACTAAGAGATCACCTGTTCTTTTAACGGGGGTTAACGCTGTCACCACCTTAGTGGAGAAAAAGAAGGCTCAGCTGGTAGTGACTGCACAGGACATAGATCCCATTGAGTTGGTTGTCTTCCTGCCTGCCCTGTGTTGTAAACTGGGGGTTCCTTACTGCATTGTCTAATGGAAGGCAAGCTTGAGACATCTAGGGTTAAAACACAAGCAAACAAACAAACAACTCTTTAAAATATTCTTTTAAAACTTCTAATCATTAGTTTTATCTCTTCAGTACATTAAAATGTCTGGTGGCAGGAAAATACTGGACTCATATATGACTGTCTATGTGATTTGCAGGGCCCAGTGCAAAATGAAATGGAAGTTGTACCTCGTTCAAAGTGTTAAGCGTTTCAAGATGGCAACAGCAGAGCATTAGGCCAAGTATGAGGTCATTATGTACATGGGTCCTTGTGTGACCACACAGGTCACAGGAACATGAAGCTAGACCTGCGTGTATATTCAGATACGTAAATCTTACAGATTTTTAAAACTCAATAAAAGAAAAACTACATTTCATGTGTGAACACAAAAATTGGAATTAAATTGGCAATAGTACTGGGATTTGTGCTCAGAATCACAGTTTACATCTGACCACAATTTCTATATGAATTTTTAAGATAAAACAGTAAGAATTTTAAAGAAGGTTTCTGAAATTTAGAAATTATAATAATGTAATTAACTTTGATATTTTAATTCCATGTAATTTAAAACATTCAATAGATATATAATGTTCCACTATTCATTTAACTAGAAGTATAAAAATAAAACATATTTAATAAAAATATTCTACTTATTTTTAAATTAGCTATATTATATTGAATAAAAGAAAATTTGGGAATATAAATAAATGAGCATTTTTGAACATGTAAAATATTGTCTTGCTGTTTTTAGGAGACTTTTAGCAGGACAAGAGCTTACCTCTGATCTACCTCTGCTTGGACAAACCAGTGATGTGATTTGCAAATAGGTTGTAACTTCACCCAAAACACATCACAGCAAAGAAATGTAGTGACTTTCAGAGAATTTGACCTAACTAAGAATTTGTAAAAGAGAAAAGCATTGTCCTTATGGTTAAACTACATGACCGTTTTTTTTTAAGTTACATGTATATTTACCTGACCAAATTGTTTTACTCTGTATTTCAAGTTATCAGGTGAAATTATTTTGGAATAAATTAATGAGTTGTTTTTTCTGAATAAATGTGCGTGTTACAAATGCAAACACGTGTATGTATTATACAACTATGCAGCTTCAAGAACTGACTTATTTCTATCAGCTTTTTATTCACTTTAAAAAATCAGGCTACTGAAGCATATTAGAATTTAATTACACCAATTATTACTGCCACATCAGACATATGATGTGCCTTCAATTAAGAAGTACCTAATGGATATTAGTACAATTTAGCTTCATAATTAAAGTTCTAAGAACAGCACAAATTAAACATTATGATTACAAAACATTAAAAATCTACTGGTGAAATTAAAGCTGAATATTTTAGCTTCTCCTTTTGAGATGATTTTAAAAAAGAAAATCAGGATTATATAAAACGCAATGTTATTATTGAAGCATTCTGAATTTAAAAACAGAAATTAAGCTCAGATGCCCATAAATACGTGCATATATAATTATTATTTAATAAAATATCCAACTTAACACTTATGTCATCTAATAAGCATTAAAGGTTATCATTTTGGAGTTTCACTTGGTTGGGTTGTTTTATTTTGTTGTTGTTGTTGTTTTCATAGAAATATTTGTTATACGTGGTCACCACTCACAACTCCTGCTTCAGGGAGCATGGATGACAGGCAGCCCCAGCTACTGTTTTTCTGGTTGTATGACTATCTTTGCACTCAGGCCATATTTTCTCCAGCTGTTCCTGGCCAGTGACTGAGCATGCTGAGAGTATTGATGAAGGCCATTTTTAAGATTTGTGATAACCTTCCAACAGAAGACTTTGGACTGGAGACTCCTATTGTCCTGGCCAAAATTTCCTAAACCGTGTTTCAGGCTGTGACTCTTTCATTCTCATCCTTCTTCCTTCTCCCCCTCCTTTGACAGAAGCCAGGCTTGCATCACTGAAGACTCCCTGCACTTAGATCTGCTTTCTCTTCTTAATCTTTAATTAACGTTCCTCTTATAACCTTTTGAGTGACTTATAATTGCATAGTATCAGCTTCTTGGAAAACCTGACTTGATAAACTATCCTATTTGAAATACAGAAATATAGGCATTTAACAATTTTTGACATTATTAGCACATTGAGTATTAAATAGTATCTGAAGAGAGATACCTTTAAAAATGAAAACACCTTCCTATTGGGGTTTTCTACAAAACAAATAGATTATTTTTAAAAAGATTACAACTATAGCAACTTCGGTCTCTCCTGGTTTATCTACTAGAGTGATTTGCGTTCTCTGCCTTTCTTAAAGTGATTGGTTAAAATGTTTTAACACTTAGCAGTTTCTTCCTAGTTTTGCAGGTATGGCCCTGAAATGGCTTATGAGTAAGGTAAATAGAGGATGTTCTTTACTGGGCTAGTGCTTTTATTTCTCTCTTTTGCTTGTTCTATTTTTTAAGTGAAAACGGCATTAACATCTTATTTGTCAGGCTTTCATTTTCGTGTTGGAGAATTCCACTTGTAGATAACCAATAGCTATAACCTGTTCAGGTCTTTAAAAAATATAGCTTATTGAATGAGCAGTCACACACAAGAAATTCTGTTCTTCCTGTAGTCCATCATGCTTTACCCGTATTCAACTTCTCACTTCTGTATCTAAAAACACTACATTTTATCATTCTACTTTAAAGTTTCTTTTTTTTTCTTTTTTTTTACTTTTCCTAAAATACTCAAATTTCCATAAAGGAACAAGAGATAAAGCTTAAGAATAAATTCAAAAGAGACACAAGCGGGGGAAACAAGATCCAAACACAGGCTCTCTTGATGTAAAGACAGACCTTTAACCATGTGCAATCTGTCTATTAAGAAAATAGAGGACTCTAAACACAAAATTAAGAGTATAGTTGCCTCTGTGTGGTTGAAAAAGAGTGAAAGATAACTGCAAAATTATTGATACTGTTCTTATGCTTAAATTGGGTTGTGTGCTTACATGTGTTCATTATGTTAATATGTCTCATAGGTTAGGTATCTTAATCAAATATGCAATTATATAAATACAGTACACTGAGATAAGATAACTAGCAACACATAGAAACAAAAAGCAAGAATAGGATTGAATACTGTCACGATCCTTATAAGGCCTGGCCTTTCACTATGTAAATAGATATCTTTTAGTCCAAGAAATCACAGAACTTACACATTTTTAGGAAAAGAAGAAAAAATTCATAGAATAAATTAATTTTACGTCCTGTAAGCAAAAGTCTACTGAGGTGAATTCATAATATCCCATAACAGCAAAAAAGAATGCATTCAGAAGTCCTAAATCTATAAACAATAAAAATAGTTAAGCACATAGAATTTACTTAAGTTCAAAAGCCTCATGTTCATTAGATTTATATAATTCTTGTAGCATTTAGTACATCCTGGATAATTCTTATTCCCATTATTTATTGCTAAGCACACTGAAATTTCACATTAATAATATTATTATTTTTTAACTTTAATTTGTATTGTAACTGTTGGTTTTAACTGATGAAAATGCAAAACAAAAATAAACATTCAGGTAAATAACTATTTTCTAGAAGGATCCAACTTGTAAGCTAGCAATATGGTTTGATTTTTTCTTTTTAAAGTTATGTTATTATAAGTATATAAGCAATTCAGATAATAGATCCTGGGTTATGATGCATACCATATTTGCATAAGTTTAATATATTTTAAAGATAACCAAAAAAGATAATGCATAATTAAAAATATAAATAAACACATTACTCAACATAATTACTCCCTAATATTCAGTCCATTTAATATAGGTCTTTGCTGCCGTAAATGAACTCCCATGAGCTTTTAGAGAGACTCGTTTTATTAAATGTTATAAAGTCTCTGGCTCTGACCAATCATAGCACTATAGACACTGTTATAAACAATGTAATAAGCTGCTAAAAAAGCAATAGTTATTCTTAATTTTTTTTGTAATTTGATTTTATTATCATGTTTTCATACCCACACAAAATAATAACGTACAACCATCACACATATTCAACAATTATCATAATTTTGTTGTTTCTGCTTAAGGTATCCCTGTTCTCTTCTTGCCAAATTATTTTAAAAATATATCATCTCAGAATGTAATTTTATACTTGCATACTTAAGGATACATCTCTAGAAAATGCAGATATTTAGTAATACATTTTTGCACAGTTAATTTATTTTTCTTTAGGATCTCAGTTCAAATATTGTTTGTTATTAAAAAACCACCTCTAGCGTATGTTTTACTATATATTTAAGAACATAGTTTGGAAAAAAAAGTCTGACACATAGTCCACGTTCAATTTACCTCTTCAACTAATCTACTAAAAGGAAAAAAATGACACTGATACTTATTACTCTTCCCTGAAGTTATCTTACGGTATTTTTAGATTTTGAAATCCTGTCAAGTGTGCTCATTATTGGTTTCAAGTACATGTTTCCTAACCCATTTCAATCTCTTCTATAATCAAGTGCAAGAGAAAATATAAAATAGACCCTATGATTGTAGAAATAAAAGTGGAAAAAAACTAGCCTAGAGTTCATAAAAACAGACATATAAAAATCTTGAAATGATAAAGGCCATAAACAATTAATTGAAATTAAAGTTATTCCTTTGGGTTATTTTTGAGTATTCTTCAAATTTTAGTTTTTTGTTTGTTTGTTTGTTTTTTTGATGTAGAAATTATCACAGTGTATGCCTTCTTTTTGTTTTGTTTTTGTTTTTGTTTTTTGAGACAGGCTAGAGTGCAGTGGCGCAATCTCGGCTCACTGCAAACTCCACCTCCTGGGTTCACGCCATTCTCCTGCCTCAGCCTCCCGAGTAGCTGGGACTACAGGCGCCCGCCACCACGCCCAGCTTATTTTTTGTATTTTTAGTAGAGACGGAGTTTCACCGTGTTAGCCAGGATGGTTTCGATCTCCTGACCTCGTGATCTGCCCACTCAGCCTCCCAAAGTGCTGGGATTACAGGCATGAGCCACCGCACCTGGCCAGTGTATGCCTTCTAAAAGCAGAGTCTGAAGTAAATATATATATAAATGGTAATATAAGCATATAAAATAAAATGTCACAATTACTATTCAATTAAAAATACAGGGACATTTGGGAGAGCATAACAAGTAAGGGAGTGAATATGTGCTGAGATAAATACATTTTTGTTACATGACTCAGGAGTTAAAGAAATAAATGAAAGATGAGAGATTAGGATATAGAGTATATAGGGTGCCAGTTCATGTAACACTTTATATTAAAGGAATTTGAGCTTTTGGGTGAAACAATGGAAGCTATTGGGAGTTTTAAGGGGATTGATATGGAGGTAAAATAGGAGTCTATAGCACTAATCTAAAGTGGTAAGTGAATGGAAGTCAAAGCTATTTAGGGGAGTAGGTTGAATCAAAATTGATGACTAAGTAGGTGGTGCGTAAAGGAAAGGAAAAGTTCAAGATTGAGTCTTGGGTGTCTGGCATGCATACTGTACTAACAGTGATATACACAGTTATATTCAGGCTCAGTGAATGAGTAGTGGCCAATGAAATATGGAGCAAAGTCACGCAATTCACTTTCAAGTTGTGTTCTTGAAACTTCCTGTGGCAGCCACGAAGATTTCAAGAGTCATTTGTTATCATATCCCATCTTGACTAATACCAAGTTGTTAGAAAAAAATGAAATACTATTGTAACAATAAGCTAAAATAAGTGGTATTGTCTTAACTATGAGAAAGAGCATGAAGAAACTTAAGATCATAAGTGATGAAAACTGTTTCCCCTATCCCCACTCCCAAGAAGGGAGAGGTTGAGATTATACAAAATGATTAATCTGTGTGTTCTTTCCAGAAAAAAGAAAGGCAGAGTTTAATCAAATAACTTTTCCAACCTTTAGTATATGGTTCATTCAAATTGTCTGACCTGTAGTGTTTCAGAATTACCAATGGTCAGTGGTTTCTATGTACTATACCTTATATTTTGCCTTTCTAAATGGGCTATGAGCATTACATATCTTAGCTCATTTATCTTTTAAATAACTTTAAGAAGCTAGTATTATTATTAGCTCAATTTTGCTGGTGAGAACATTGAGATGTATAGATTCATAGTAGCTAGTGTTTGGTATAACTCTGATTTAAATTTAGTTCTGTCTTGTTATAATATTAAACAAGTATGCGACTTCGTAGTGTAATGAGTCTCATTCAAAATATACAGCAGTTGCAGCCTAACATCTTGCTACTTTAGGTGGTGACATAATGTATTGACTCGTATTGAGCACTTCTAAGTGTAAGTTTTAAAGTAGCTTTTTTTTCTTTAGAAAGGTGCTGAAGATAATTCAAATACTTTTTTGCATATTATTCTGTGTCCCTGTAGATTGCTAGTACTATGAGGGCAGGGCCATATATATTGTGTTCATCTCTCTATATTCATTTTCTAATGCTGGTCCAAGAAACAGGTTGAGATGCTAAGTAGGGAGGCCGTAGAAAACATCATTGAAAAGATAGCATTTATACAAAAATTTAAAGGTGGTGAGGGATTAAACATGTAGATATCTGAAAGAAGGGAACCCAGGCAGAGGGAGAAGGCAGGGCAAAGGCCCAAGACAGCCCCATATCTGGCTTGTTTGAAGGGGTTCAAGGAAAGCAGTGTGGCTGGAGATGAGTGAGGAAGGGGAGCTAATGATGAGCACACAGAAGTAATTTGGGCCTTGATATACGTTTTTAATTTTTAAAAATATATATTATATTTAAATGACATAATAATTGTACATATTTACGGGGTATTTTAAACCTCACACTGCCTTAGAATTTTACCGTCAATGAAAGATAGGGTCACTATAGGTCCTAAGAAGAGAAGTGACACGCTGTTTTATGTAAAAAGGATGACTGTGGACATTGTGTTGGTAACTGACCGTAAGGGGATACTTTTAGGAAAACTCCCCTCTTTAGATATTGACTTTATCCAAGAGGAAAACAGTAGTAATTCACACTTCAGTTAGACATAGTGAGAAGTAGTAGATTCTAGATATTATAAAGCCTTTGAGTTTAAGCAACCAGAGGAAGGACTTGCCATCAAATGAAATGGGTAAGCATAAACAGGTTTGGTAGTGGCTGGGAGACAGAAATCAGCAATTTCTCTTGAGTCATACTTACTCTGAGAATTCTATTATGTATCTGAAGTAATCAGAAACTAGCCAGGAAAATTGAAATCACTGAGAATTTAAAACAAAGGGAATTGATACAGGTAATTGATGGTAGAAATAACTTTAAAAAAATTAAAGCCAATCGGGACAGTGAGGTAACCTACAATTTGGCAACAATGGGAGGCTACTATCACCTTCCCTTGGAGAACAGGGATAAGAGGCCGTACTACTGGAGCTGCAGGGAGGGATATCTGGGGGAAGGTGGAACCACAGTGGGCCTATGTAAAAGGAGCAGGAGCCTGTAAAAAATGCAACTGTTATTAGGGATGACAGGGAGAAATTGAGACAATATCTAGATTTCTCCTTGTTCCTGCCTTTCATCTTTCTACATGTGTCTCCTATTGTTTGAGCCTACCTGGAAGCCAGCTTTCAGAAAATCCGAGATACATAATCCACAGTATTCATCCCCTCTGTCTTATGAATTGAGCTGGGCAGAGTGAGGAAAGGGTGTCAGGAAAAATAGACCCATTATCATCACAACATTCAGGTGGAAGTGTAAAAAATGCAATTGAATTTATGAGTGTGGAATTTGGGATAGAGATATGGCATGGAAATATAAATTTGGGTCTCATTAGCATTTACACTGCATGTAAAGCCATGAGATTGGATGAGATAACCAAGGAGAAGTGCAGAGAAAGATGAGGGTGGGGGAAAATAAAATACTGAGGCCTGGGACGTTCCAACATTGAGTCTGCCAAATAGAAGAAAACGCTGAAAGAGAGAGAGAGAGGGAGACAGAGAGAGAAAGAAAGAGAGAGACAGAAGTATACAAATAATATAAAACCAGGGAGTCAAATGAAGATAGTATTATGAGAATAATCTACTTCAAATGCTGCTGATAAATCAAGTAAGGTGAGAAAAATAACTACAAGATTAACAAAGTGGAGGACAGGTTTAATTAGAGTACTAGGGGGCAAAAATCTGTATGGAAGTGAAATGATTAAAGAGAAAATGCAAGGAGCAAATGACACGGTGAGTATAAATTATCCTTTTAAAGAGTTTTGGTGAAAAAGGGATCAAATTCCCTGGCGGTATCTGACAATGAAAATGGGGAAAATGAAGAATACTGGTTGCTTATTTGCTTTTATTTTCTAATATGACAGAAGTAATAGCATATTCGTATGATCATGAAATGATCCAATGAGGAAAATTTGATTATGTATAAGAGGGGTAAGCATTGAAAAGTATCTGTGTATAGCCTGTGTAGTCAGAAAGAGTTGATGAACAAGCAAAGGTGAAAGCTTGAGGTAGGTGTATAAACATTTCACTTCTGGCAGTGGTTTTCTTTAAGGAGAGATTTCACTCTGCAAGGAGCCAATTGGCAATGTTTGGAGATGTTTTCTGTTGTCACAACTTGTGAATGGAGTTACTACTAGCATCGAATGGGAGAGGCCAGGGATGTTGCTAAACATCCTTCAACATACAAGACAACCTTTCCAACACCCCATCCCAAACATAGAATTATCTGGCTCAGTTTGTCCATAGTACCAGAGAAAAAACCCTGCTCTATTAATATGCAGGATGAGTAGTATGTAATTTTAGATACTGGCAGTAAGTATATGTAGTAGTGGGAGTCTGCATACCTTTCCTCTTGATTGTTGTTTATCTATCTATTTATTTATTTACTGACACAGGAAACAAGGTCATCAGCTGGCATTGAGATTGAAGAAAAGTACGTGAGGGGTGTGCAATGAGGAAAGAATCCATAAGTTAATCTTACATAAGAGGAAGAAGGCGATGGCTAACAAAAGAAAAATGGGCTTGTTTGGCTGCACTAAAGGCACATTTGCTTTTCAAGGTTGTGGTTTTAAAGAGATAACAATCAGCACAATTTGGTTGTGTGTTTTTCTCCCACTGCAGTTTGGGGTATAAAAGCAATTCCAAAATTGATGGAGACATGCATGAAACTAAGGCTATAGTTTTGCTGAGTCAGTCATGTTTAGTAGATAGAAATGTATTTGATGACCAAGAGTGGCACAAAATGTTTAAAAGACTGAATATGTGACATAAGAAAGCACATTTATGAAACAGCAAATTGCTTTTTGTAAAGGTGGATTATTTGATGTATCTTGAGGAAGAAATAACAACTGTGAATCAAATATTTATTTATGAAATTGGCAGAGAGTAAATGATTAAAGTTTTAATGATCAGATTGTCATTTTAGAGTAATTATCATTATACGACAGTGAAGAAAAGTTTGAAGAAGTTAAGTTATAGAAAAAGGAAGCTGTTGTTTTAAATTAATGCACTGGTCTAGCTGTGATTTCATTAAGATGATTTCATAACTGTAACAGTAACAATAGGAATATTGAGGACAAGAATGTTGAGGACAGGAATTAAAGAGAAATTTATTGGTTGAAATCAATTAGGTTTTTAGATTCATTATGATTAATGTTTAAGAAGGAATATATAATTTCTAGTCAATAAGTAATGATGCAAATTTAACACATAAGAAATATTGATAGAAAAAATATTCTTCCTTAAACACATTGCTAGACCATGTGAGAGAGTTCTGTAGAATAGATTCAAGATTGGTGTGGAAAGAGGTGGTACCTCCTGATCAATTTTCTCCCCTGATGGGGGCAGGTATGGAGGAGAACTCCTGGGAAATAAAGAAGTCAGGCGTTCTGGTTTAATTTTTCTGTAAACATATTAATGCAAGTCTCTTAGAAAATAAACTAAATCGTTTTTGGTAGCAAAAGAATCATTCTTCATAAAATGTTTTTAGCAGACCATGCGGAGTTGTCTAAAATTGCTTATGAAAAATAAGCCAGGAAATCAATAAATGTAGGGTGATGATTCCCAAGAAAATGTCATGTTAGCTGTGTTGCTATCTAAGTATAAAAGGAGATCGTTTGTAACTGAGAATACACCTCAGTAAGTAAAGCAACTGTATATTTTACTTAGAAACCAAATCTAGAAACTTGGACCAGACCACATTCAATGAAGATGAAAGGACGCAGGTCTCTTCCCACTTAACCCATACATGATTATTTTATCTTTGAAATTATTCAGAAAGAATGATACTGAGCAACATCTTCAATCTGAGTCTGATTTGACAATTCAATGCTTTTGTGGGTTCAGATTGGCACTGTGAGCAGGATTGTCTTTTAGACCCACGCACCAAAATAGTGAATGTTTTCTTTTTCTACCTGTGCTCCTTTTCAAAAGGAGATAACGGAAAAATATGAGAATTTGTTCTGAGGATAGTTGGCTATACATTTTTGGTATGAGGTAGTGGAATCTTTGAGGCAGGTTAAGCGAAATAAGTCTTACCGTTGAAATCTGGGGGCCACAGACTACGGTCTGGGAGTACAGGTCTAGGGAGTACGTGGACAAAGGGAAATTGGGTGAAAATCCCATTGACTGACTCCTGCTAGCATACCTGTAAAAACTAACCTTTTAATACGTTAGTTAAAAGGTTAGTTTTTAATAGGAGGAGATGATAGTGGGAGAAAAAGCTATGAGGTTACATATTATTCACTGGAAAACCTTCTTATCCCTCCCTGGTTTCTTGGAGAAATTTCATGTATCCTTAGAAATGACTCAAAATATTGATTATTGGACAAACTATTTATGTAACTGGAGTCCAAGGTCAGGTGATGAGTGAAAACTATATTTTATTAAAGAACAGAATATTCACTAACAGAAGACTGGTGAATTAACATTGGCATGGATTCTTCAAATTAATGATGGAGGAACATGTTGCAATTCTATTATTATCTGATGCAAAGGACTATTCATGGTTATGACTAATCATTAAGTGGCTGTAAACTTTTCAGAAAACACTTCCAAATACTGTGACAGCATATCTGCTGCAGTTGTTAAGGTGAGATTTGTCAGGCCTATGCTGAGAAGGGTAACTGCTACAACTCCTCTCCAAATTGCCAATTGGATCCTCCTTTTCACATGATAGGAATGATACAAGTGTAAATGTTGACAGGCTTTATATTTTCCAGATAGAAAACACTTTAGTTAATGCTATTGACACAAATAATAAGAGACAGAATGAATAGGATAAGCTAATGCTTCTCTGTCTTACAAGACTTATATAACCTTGAGGGCCAAATATATATATTCAGAGAACAGTAACAAATACACAGGTTTAGTTACTATACATGGGATTATATGGAGAAAAAAGCATTTATGTCATGTGCACAACAAGGAGAAATTAAAAATCAGAAGAGAAAATAGAAAGGCAGCTCACTTGAATTAATTCACTTTTGAAGAAAATATAAATAGGATTTAAAACGTAAGCCTTGATAGAATTTTTAAGAAGAAAGTAAAAGTACATTATCAACTTTTGAATCAGAGGAGAGGAGTACTGTAGCCCCCACCAATCCCTTAAAGAATCATAGAAAATTTGCTTTATTTATTATTGCTGAAAGAGTTCAAATCCAGTTATGAGCATAGTGATATAGAACAGAATATACTTGAACAGGGGGCAGAGTTTACTGCCTTAATTAAAGCCATAGAATCTGAAAACAATTAAATAAAGAACTGAGGTCTGTTCATTCCAGCCCCAGTCATGGATCTGAGGCCATAAATAATAATTTGAACAAAGTTACCTGGGGTGGTATTCAAAGTTTCTTATCATTGGTAGGATGTAGAGCAGAAGAGCCTCATACATGCTCTAAGTGAAATCTGGAGTGCATGAAGAGAACATCAGGGAGGAAACCAAGGTAAAGATGAAGTTACAGGTTGGAATGTGTGGTTGGAGAGAATATTACCTGCTTGTGCTACCTTTACATAAATACAAAATTGTAATTGTCATTCAATATGAATGGGACATTGTTGTCTGTGTGTTTCCACAGAGGATGAAGACTAAGCTCACTCTTCACCAAATTTTAATTAGCCATGCCAAATGGGATCCTTTGGAATTGCTCAAGCTCTCCACAGTAGTAAACATTAAGCAATGCAGAATTCCAAGGGGGCAATAAAAGACTACTGTTTTAATTAAGAAAATGGTTCAGAAGGAAGTTCCCCTCCCCACATTAACTTCCTTTTTGTAGTTCTAACTGGTCAACAAGTAGGTAGCCCCTGGACATTTACCGTAGAGTATCAGGGTGGTTCATTTGTATGCTTCATCTGTACCTGATATGATGAAGAATGTACAGAAAATAAAGTAGACAAGAGGCTCTGATATGTTATCAAGATTAACTACATAATTCATAGAGCTGAGTATAAAATGAAAATGCATGGAAACTTACTCAAAAATTATTAAGAATTTCGAGATAGCTACAACAGAGCATTAAACCAATCTCACAGGCCTCCTAAGTTTTTTCTTTTTTAATTTCAAGTAGGCAAAATTTTAAGCTTTGCCAAATAGAAACAAGTTTGTGTTTACTGTCTTATCAGGGATTTAAAAAAAAATTCATTATCACATTTCCATAATCTGGTAAAGAATAACCTAAAAGATAGAGTTCATACACTACTTTCATGGTACGATGATAATTTTCTTCTCAGAGCAAAAATTAGGAGAGGAGTTAAGGACTATTGTCACCCATATTACAAATAGAAGCTGGCTGATAAATCCAGCTAGAATTTAAGGCACAGCCCAAGGTGCAAATTAATTGCAGGAAATTAGTACAGATCAACTTAGGACATTCCTTAAACTGCAACTAAATCCTGGAAATTAGTGCCGATCAACTTAGGACGTTCCTTAAACTGTGAGAAGTAATTTATCTTTCATAGGACCCACCAATAAGCAATAAACTCAGAGACTGTCAAGACTGTTGTAAGAATCTTGTCTACCCCCACTCACAAAATAACCGGAAAGAGCTCAGAACGTCAATACAGCATTGTAGTACTTTCCTAGGGCTGCTGGAACAAATTATCACAAACTGGGTAGCCTAAAACAACTGAAATTTATTATTTCACAGTTCTGGAGGCTAGAAGTCTGAAGCCAAGGAGTCAATAGGGTCACGCTTCCTTGAAAAGCCATAGAAAAAAATCTTTTCTTGCCCCTTCCTAGGTTCTACTCTCTCCTACAAATTTTTGGAGCTTTATTACTTATAGATTTATTATTCCAATTTCTGCTTTCATTTTCAATCTCTTCTCCGTGTGTCCTCTCTTCTTATAAAAACACCTCCAGTCATTGGAATTAGGACCTCCTTAATCTAGTAGGAGCTCATCTTAACTAATTATATGTGGAAATTTCTAAAGAAGGTCACCTTCTTAGATTCTGAATGAATAATAATTTTAGAAGAGCACTATTTAACTCACTACAGGTACTGAGCAGAAATAAGCAAGAAAAGTATTGTGGTAGGTGGTAGCACAGGCAATAACATTAGGCCCTTATGATCCCATCCAACTGGTCAGATGATATTAGGGCATACCCAAACTAGAGCCCTTTAGGAAAAGTTAAATGGGACCACCAATTTAGACTCCTCAGGATTTTGACTCAAAATATGCCTGTGACAGCTGTTTGCTCATTTGAAAGACACATGCTGTTGCACTGAATGACACGGCCAATGTCAACAGGAAGGACCAGCTACATAACTTCTGTAACCCAGTGAAAAATGAAAAGCAAGGCCCCTTACTCAAAAATTATTAAGGGTTCATTTAGTGAAACCATTGCATCCTGAGACTAATATAAGAAATAAATCACAAAATCCACTGTGCCTTACTAAAATGAAGAGGTAGTAATGAGGGAGTGAAGGAGAATGCAATAATATAACTTTATATCTTTCCCACCTCTAATACTTTTATTTGGCCTCTAATGGTGGTCTCAAACCCAGTTTTAAATTTACTTGCACCAGAGGAAGGTTATACAATACCCAAGACATGATATTTATGTCATTTAATTTGATTGTGTCTTTTCTGAAAGGTAATTTGTGGTGGATCAAAAGTTCCTTCCTATGTAACCAAATTAGGGCTAAAGGTGAAGGAAGCTCCATTATCAAGCAGAGGAGAGACTTCTGACGTCCTTTGTCTATCACTTATAACATTTGTTTGACAACAAACCCCCATGACACAAGTTTACCTGTGTAACAAATCTGCACATGTACCCCTGAACTTAAAATAAAAGTTAAACAAACAAATAAAACCCAAACATTTGTTTGGGTGTGCTAGTAAGGTTCTTGTTACTGATTGTGTGGGCGAACATTATGCACGATGAGTTATACAGCCTGATATTGGGAGGAAGCATTTGGAAATATGGTAAAATCATAGCAGATGGGAAAGGTGTTTATAAGTAGATTACATTACCATGGAGGGAAGCCACTACAATATTTTCATGCAAACAGCTCAGAGTGAGGATATCATACTTAACTATCTTTTGCTATTGTCATCCAAACAAATGGGCTTTGTTGGTGAAAATCTCTTGGCCTGTTTACTGCAGAAAAGGAAAATTGGACTCTACTGATTTGGATGTTCTACCCGTATAATCTGAGTAAAACAAATGACAAAGTGCCCCCTGACAACTCAGCTTATGTGTAGTTGACTACAGTTACCGTTCAGTTTCTAGGCTTTGTTTACTATTCTAGATTATTTTTTTCCAGAGAAACTACCAATGAATTGTACAGAGCAGAGCACTCTGTACAATAGAATTTCTGCACCCTATATGGCCATAAATCAAAACGATACATTGCTAAGACAGCTCCCTGGTTATGATAGAAAGCAGATAGTGGCTGCCTGTCTGGTATGTCACAGCTTGATCTGATCTGTTGCTTTGAACACATCAGTGTGAATGTAAATGGAATTAATTTAAAGAATATAAAACTAGAACCTAGAAAGCCTCAGAGAATGTGATTTTATGCTTGCTTTAATGCTTTAAATTATAAATAACTCCCTCAAGAGGTACGTAGAGGACATTTAAGGGAAGCCCATGGCACAGCCAGATAAAGCGGTATCTGCTGCTAGGATGTACCTAATTGAGAATTTCATGACGCACATTATTTGTAGATGTAGACAATGCTTTCAAACTAGACACATTTAATTAGCACATAATATGAACTACATGAGTGGCAAGTTAAGCAGCACTGGCCCCTTTGCCAGGTATTTTGAAAGAATTACAGGATTTTGTCATGTGATATTAAATCTAATTGAAGTAGTGTTCTAGGAGGCCCATCATTATGATAAAAATGACTTGCTACTTCAAATAGAGACACTAGAGGAAGCTGTTTTTAGAGGACTCAGTTGTAGGAGGAAATCAGTTTGGTTTAAGACAAAGCTTGAACTGAAGACATTGAATAAATAATGACTTCCATTCTTATTAACAACACTAGGATTAACTTTGTACCTTTAGTTAGGAAGGACTATTGGATATATTAATCACTATGAGATATTATGTCTTTAATGTTGAGTTGCAGGAATTCATAAAGAAACAAGCTCAAGGTCGGGCACAGTGGCTCATGCCTGTAATCCCAGCATTTAGGGAGGCTGAGGAGTGTGGATCACCTGAGGTCAGGAGTTCAAGACAAGCCTGGCCAACATGGCAAAACCCCGTCTCTACTAAAAATACAGAAATTAGCCAGGCATGGTGGCGGGTGCTTGTAATACCAGCTACTCAGGAGGCTGAGGCAGGAGAATTGCTTGAACCGGGAGGTGAAGGTTGCAGTGAGCCGAAATTATGCCACTGCACTCCAGCTAGGTGACAAGAGTGAAGCTCTGTCAAAAAAAAAAAGAAAGAAAGAAAGAAGGAAAGAAGGAAAGAGAGAGAGAGAGAGAGAGAAAGAAAGAGAGAGAAAGGAAATAAAAAAGAAAGAAAAAAGAAAGAAAGAAAGAAAGAAAGAAAGAAAGAAAGAAAAAGAAAGAAAGAAAGAAAGAAAGAAAAGCTGAAGAAGCAAAATTATGAGAAAAACGTGTTTAGTCTAAGTTATGACAAGGTTTCACTGAACACTGTGACCTTTAATGTTGCTCCCTGACAACCCTGGTAACATGGATAAAAAAGAAGTTTATCTCCCAGTGTGGAATTGGTAGAAAGTGGATGGATAAAGAACAATCCTTTGACATATGTGGGCCATGGGGTGTGAACGGGCTCTTTGACATAATGACCCCTGAAAATTAGTGTTTGTACCAACCTGGAATATACCTTAAATACAGTTCATAGAAACAAATTTGTTTCAGAAAATTTGATTTGAGAAGAAAAAATATGTATTCAATTAAATACTCCCATAGGCCCATGGAAAATGATGCAAATAATTGAGGTTGATGGAGGAAAAAGGTAATTGAGTTTGTGAATGAACATCAAGAGACCTGTAAAGGAAGATGTTAATGAGTAACATGCTTTGTGTAGGGAATTCCTACTCTCTGCTGGATGGTTCAAATCAAGGTCAGAGTATTAGTTGGCTTAAGTGAAACATTGCAGAAAATGTTGTAAGCCAATAATGATAATACACCAGCAATATTTGGCACTAAGATGTTGACCAAGGTCAGAGCAGACTGGGAAGGAAAGGGTCTTTGATTCTTTCTGATTTTAGAGGCCCTGCCAGGATCCACAGATGGAAGGAAGCCCATTTTGCTTATATAAATATACTAATGACAGCTCCTGACAAACAATTTGAATGTTTTTTTGCTAGCAGGAGAGTGATTATCTATCACAGAAATGCTTTTAGCAGAATGTACTTGGTCATTTAGAATTGCTTATGCTTAACAAAGTAGAAGGCTGTGGATTTATGGGGCTCCCTGGAAAATGTCACATATACCACATATGTAATTATCTGCATAAACATTAAGATATTTGATAATTGAGACAGGTATCTCCATGTAAATAAATTGTCAGCATACCTCTCTAGAAGTCTCATCTATCTGTCTGGGCAAGGGAGTATCTAATGACAGAACCAAGGATCTAAAGGATCAGATTAAGAGATCTAAATAATTCTCTGATTTGCCTATGCCTAATGATTACCTGAGTTCATGAAATTACTAGTAAAGCTTTATATTTTGTAAGATCTTAGATTCTGATAAGTCTAATGTCACAATCCAATCAGTTTTTCCTATCTCAAGGAATCATGTCCATATAATGGAATTAATCCAAAAACCCTGGAAAGTTTTAATATTCTGGGGTCAGGGTAGATGAGAAGGAGTCTCCATATGACTTATAAAAATGTAAGGAGAATTAGTAAAATTGTTGCAAAATTAAAAGAAGAACAGAAATTCATAAAATAAGCTATAACAATCAGGTTAAACAACAAAAACAAAATGCAAAGCATCTATCAGTAATATGATTGAATAGAAGAGCCAAGAGAGTTGTCAGTGGTAAAGGAATAAATATTATCTCATTTGATAGAGTGATTGTATTAGTCCATTTTAACACTGCTGATAAAGACATACCCACGACTGGACAACTTACAAAAGAAAAAGGTTTATTGGACATACAGTTCCACATGGCTGGGGAGGACTCACAATCATGGCAAAAAGGAGCAAGTCACATCTTATGTGGGTGGCAGCAGGCAAAAAAAGAGCTTGTGCAGAGAAACTCCTGTTTTTAACGCCATTAGATCTTGTGGGACCCATTCACTATTATGAGAACAGCATGGGAAAGACCTGTCCCCACGATTCAGTCTTCTCCCATCAGGTCCCTCCCACTACATATAGAAATTATGGGAGCTACAAGATGAGATTTGGGTGGGGACACAGAGCCAAACCATACCATTTCACTCCAGCCCCTCCCAAATCTCATATCTTCATGTTTCAAAACCAGTCATGCCTTCTCAACAGTCCCCCAAAGTATCAACTCTTTTTAGCATTAACTCAAAAGTCCACAGTCCAAAGTTTCATCTGAGACAAGGCAAG
Organism: Symphalangus syndactylus; assembly: GCF_028878055.3. Classification (NCBI taxonomy): domain Eukaryota; kingdom Metazoa; phylum Chordata; class Mammalia; order Primates; family Hylobatidae; genus Symphalangus; species Symphalangus syndactylus. The sequence continues at coordinate 105,439,370 of NC_072426.2, read as the reverse complement.
TGTCTTCCATCTATGAGCCTGTAAAATCAAAATCAAGTTAGTTACTTCCTAGATACAATGGGGGTACAGGGATTGGGTAAACACAGCCATTGCAAATGGGAGAAATTGGCCAAAACAAAGAGGCTACAAGCCCCATGCAAGTCTGAAATCCAGAAGGGCAGTCAAATCTAAAGCTCCTTTGACTCCATGTCTCACATCTAGGTCACGCTGATGCAAGAGGTGGATACCCATGGTCTTGGGCAGTTCCACCCCTCTGGCTCTGCAGGGTACAGTCTCCCTCCTGGCTGCGTTCATGGGCTGGTGTTAAGTGTCTGCAGCTTTTCCATGCACACAGTGCAAGCTGTCAGTGGATCTACACTTCTGGGGTCTGGAAGACGGTGGCCCTCTTCTCACAGCTCCACTAGGTGGTGCCCCAGTAGAGATTCTGTGTGGGGGCTCCCTCCCCACATTTTCCTTCTGCACTGCCCTAGCAGAGTTTCTCCATGAGGACCCCACCCATATGGCAAACTCCTGCCTCGGCATTCAGGCATTTCCATACATCTTCTGGAATCTAAGCAGAGGTTCCCAAACCTCAATTCTTGACTTCTGTGCACTCGTAGGCTCAACACCACATGGAAGATGCCAAGACTTGGGGCTTGTACCCTCTGAAGCCATAGCCTGAGCTCTATGTTGTCCCCTTTCAGCCATAGCTAGAGTTTCTGTGATGCAGGGGATCAAGTCCCTAGGCTGCATACAGCAAAGGAACCCTGGGCGCAGCCCACAAAACCACTTCTTCCTCCTAGGTCTCTGTGCCTGTGATGGGAGAGGCTGAGGTAAAGACCTCTGACATGTCCTGGAGACATTTTCCCCATTATCTTATGCAAATGTCTACAGCTGGCTTGGATTTCTCCTCAGAAAATGGGATTTTCTTTTCTATTGCATTGTCAGGCTGCAAATTTTCCAAGTTTGTATGCTCTGCTTCCCTTATAAAACTGAATGCCTTCAACAGCACCCAAGTCACATTTTAAGTGCTTTCCTGCTTAGAAATTTCTTCTGCCAGATACCCTAAATCATCTCTCTCAAGTTCAAAGTTCTAAATCCATAGGGCTGGGCAAAATGCCACCAGTATCTTTGCTAAAACATAGCAAGATTCACCTTTACTCCAGTTCCCAACAAGTTCCTTATCACCAGCTGAGACCACCTCAGCCTGGATTTCATTGTCCATATCACTGTCAGCATTTTGTTCAAAGCCATTTAGCAAGTCTCTAGGAAGTTCCAAACTTGGCCACATTTTCCTGTCTTCTTCTGAGTCCTCCAAACTGTTCCAACCTCTGCCTGTTACCCAGTTCCAATGTTGCTTCCACATTTTTGGATATGTTTTCACCAGCACCCCACTCTACTGGTAACAATTTACTCTATTAGTTCGTTTTCATGCTGCTGATAAAAACATACCTGCAACTGGGCAATTTACAAAAGAGAGTGGTTTGTTGGACTTACAGTTCCACATGGCTGGAGAGGCATCATAATCACGGTGGAAGGCAAGAAGGAGCAAGTTACATCTTACATGGACGGCAGCAGGCAAAAAAGAGATTGTGCAGAGAAACTCTCATTTTTTACACCATCGGATCTCGTGAGACCCATTCACTATCACGGGAACAGCATGGGACAGACCTGTCCTCATGATTCAGTCATCTCCCACTGGGTCCCTCCCACAATATGTGGAAATTATGGGAGCTACAAGATGAGATTTGGGTGAAGACACAGAACCAACCCATATCAGTGATTATTTAAGATTTTTTGGAGAAGCCTAACTGTTCAAGGAAGGTGTGTGATGGCAAAGAATAAAAGCTACAGATAATGACATGGCATCAGCCTGATTGGATCCATATTTTGTGGGATCTACAGCACATTCAATTTGGAGGTCAGAGTTTGGGGCTCTTTAAGCAAGAATACAAAACTACAAACTCAAAACTGGAAACTCAAATGCAAATGAAATGGCCGGAAATGTAAGCCTCATAACTCAGGATAAGAGAACAAAAGCTGATAAACATTTTCTATAAAGGGCACGATAGTAGATACTTCAGGCTTGCAGGCCATATTGTTTGTGTTGTAAATATGCAACTTTGCCTTTGTAGTGCTTAAGCAGCTGTAGGCAATATGTAAAGGAATGTCTGTGGCTGAGTTCCTATAAAATTTTATTTATAAAAACCCGTGGCAGCCTGGCTTTGGCTCATTGGCTATAGTTTGCCTACCCCTGGCTTAATAAATCTGCCTCTATTCATAAGTAAGATTCTGCTTGTGTTTTGACTTTGCCATGTGCTCAAGGAAGGTAAGTAAAATTAAAATGTCTAGGAGAAGAAAGTGTAAACAACAAATTCCTGGTGGCAACATATTTATGAATATGGAAGAAGAGATTGCCCTCTTATCCTGTGAGATGGAAAGAAAAAAAGCCAAGAACAAATACAAATTAAAGCAAGCAAGTCTAAAGTAACAAAATTAACATTATTCTGGGAAGTAGAAGACAAAGTACTTCTGCTAGGAATGGGAAGATCCAATATGGACTGGAGTATTTGAAAACTCGGTGGATATTTGGAATATCTGTTGTGGACAAAAAAAAGAGAGAGAGAGAAGAAACAGATGAAAAAGTCAAATAATTTGAAGTGATTATAGGGAAAAGTGATCTGGACACACAGTTTGTGTCATTCACAAAAGCATCTGACCAAGAGAGTAAACTCTGTGCCCTACGGTCAAAAGTTACTATTAAAATTTCATCTTTCAGATTCAGGGCTAAAAGTGGCATCTTGCCCTACATAATGTTATACTTTTTGTTATTCTGAAATGTTGAAGTTTCTATGCATGAGGTTTTTGTTATTTGACATAATGATTTATTTCACTCATTGTGTTTATCTTATCCAGATTAGATAGAAATTAACCAATTTTAACTTTCTGTCTGTTCTGTATATGTTTTAGTAACAAGAAATTCAAGAGTGCATATGCAAATGCAACATGAAATGAACAGATGATAAAATAGAGTATATCTGCATAAATATAAAGACTTTTCATATGTTATAATAAACACTATCAAAAACATTATTTGTCTTAAACTGTTTAAAAAATGCCAATATGTCATTTTTAACCTAGTATCAAAATCGTAATCATGTGAAAAGTAAATATTTCTTTAAGTTTCAAAAAATATTTGATGTAGAATATTTAGCTCCAAATTAATGAGGAGAATTTCATAGTGTCTTATAATTAAGCTGCGCTTAAACACGCCTGAACCTTCATGCAAACATCTGTGGTTATTTGTCTCCACTTGTTTCAGCAGATGAGGTGATTTGAATTCAGCAAAAATTTTAATAGCTTAAGTTGAAACAGGAATTATCCTAAGAGAATCTGTAGAAATGCATTCAAGAGCAGACGAGCTATATCTATTTCTTTCATGCTTTGTTGTGGTAAGTAATTGTCCATAGCCAAACACTTCATGAAGATAACTGATTGATATAATGAATGACCCAAAGATGCCCAAAAGCACATGAAAACAGAAATGCTTTTGTTCTGAAGGAGAATGTCTTAGTATAGTTATAAATTGAATGTGAAAACTGTGGCTGAAATTATTCTAAAAATCACAAGAAGCTGCATTTAAACTGTGCTATGGCATCCATTCAAAAGATTTGAAACCATTTGTTTTCTGAATTGCACCCAACATAAAGCTTTCTCACACAGAACAAAACAGAAGTGAGCATCAGTCACGCTTCCAACATGCATACATTTTGTTCTAAAGGAACAGCTGTTACTTGATGAAAAGTCGATGAAAGATGCCTAGCATTTGTTTTTAAAAAGTTATCACCCAAACAAGAACTGTTTGGAACCAGATGCTAAAATCAAGAGTGGTCTGTTTATTTCAGTTGAGAGTGTTATAAAAATGTTAATAAGGTATTTTTATGTCTATTACCTAGCTATATTTGACTTTTTAATGTGCTTTTTGTTATAATTGGCTGTTGTTTCTATAGACTGGCATTACTGGCATTAGATCACTGAAGAGTAAATAAAGTGAGCAAGAATACTCTCTCACCACCAGATTACTGAGGTGTAGTGGAGATAGGTTGAATGGTTTTACAGATGAATTACAGTGAAAACTTTGAAACACTAATAACCTCTTCTGTGTTGAGAAATAACCTACTAATCATTAGCTTAATAATTATCAGCTCAACCAGGAAACTACACCACCTAAAAGGTAGTTAATTTTATCACTCCCAGACATCTACAGGAGACCATGATTCTCCATTATGTGAATGCCTTGCTGCCCATGTGATGCCTGCCCCCATCAATTCTAATAAGCTTCAGTCATTTAGTACTTAATATGTAATTTTTAAAAATTACATAAGTAATACCTTCTCCTTATAGAGAACTGAAACTTTCAGAAACAGTTAAAGCCTAATTTGAATATTGCCAAAGCCCTGTCTCTTCTTCAGAGATAACCAGTGTTTCCAGTTTGGTGTGTATTTTCCCCAAATACAGTGAATGCATGTATAAACACGTGCAGATTTACCTGTCCTAGATATGAGCATTTGTTTTGTGAGTCTGCTTTAAGTCAAGTTCTAAACTATGGCTCAGTTTAAAACTTCTCTTTTTCTATTTAATAATATACTTTAGAAGTCATGCCATGATATTAATATTAAGGTGAATAATAATGAAATTATTAATATTAGTCAAATTTAATTAGTTGCTTATTACGTAGTGGGTACTTGGTGTGATATGTGGATTATCTCATTTAATCATCAAGACAAGCTAATAAATTGGCAATGCTTTATCTCCATTTTACAGAAGAGAAAAAAAGATTGTAAGTTCTTTGCTCAAGGTCATTTAGAGGGAGAGCAAATTATTCAAATCCAGATATTCTGCTCTCAGAGATTGTATTATTAACTATTATGCCACAATAGAGGCATTGTAGTCTGCATGATAGTCCAACTATTTTTATTTGTAGTTACATACTGATGAATATTTAGAGTATTTTTTAAAATGACAACACAATACTGCACTTGACATTCTTGCATGATTATCTACCATGTATTTCCAAAAGTGTAAAGGCAAACATATGTGTTTAGTTTTTACAAAATGTAGACTATATAACAATTGTACTCCAAAGGAGATCTTGCTTATACCTTTATACCAGCATAGTTTGAGCCTACCCTCTTCCCTGTACTCTCAAAACCCTTGTTAACATCTTATGTTTTGACAATCTGATGAAGAAAAAATGGTATCCAATTGTTTAATTCAATTACTTGATTACTAGTGAAGTAAGAATTTTTTTATATTTATCATAATTTGTATTGCCTCTAATCTGAAAGGGTTATTCATATTTTTTGGCTACTTTTCTATGAAGTCATGTCTCTCTAAGATCTAGCTTAAACGTCACTTTTTCCAAAAAATCTTCCCTGATCTCCCACAACTGAAAACATTATCTTCCTACTTTAGTTTCTTACAATATTTTATCTACATTTCTCTTATAACACCACTTTCCACTTGTTATAATTGTTATTTTAGTATTATCTAATCAGTCCTTTAATTTCCTTTGGGACTATTTTATGCTGATTAATCCTTATGACACATATTATCCACATTTTTTGGACAAAATTCTTCAGTGAAGATTGATAATTAAAATTAATAAAAATTAAAATAATTAAAAATTTAATTAACTTAGCTTTTAATTTTTTAATCATCATGTAGGCCACCTACTGAGACATACAATTTTTGGTCTAAAGTATTACTTTGAAACAATTACAAGGAAACTAGAAAAAAAATTTTTATTATTCTAAGATACTTCGGATTGGAAAGTTGCTTGTTCTGTATAACAAGATTTACTCTTTCCATATATTCTAGGATAAATTCATCATCTCTCTAAAATCTTTCCTAATTTTTGTCATTCAGAAAAATACCCAATTCCTGTCCTTCATTAAATTTTAATGAATAATCAGTCAATTTTAAAACTCTTGAAAAATTCATATTAAAAAGGAAACATTTATATTATTAAAAAATAATAATTACAAAATGCCCATCTAAATATTATTTAGGGCCAGGCACACTGGCTCACACCTGTAATCCCAGAACTTTGGGAGGCTGAGGTGGGCAAATCACTTGAGCCCAGGGTTTGAGACTAGCCTGGGCAACATGACAAAACCCTGTCTCTACAAAAAATTTAAATATTAATCAGATGTGGTGGTGTGTGCCTATAATCCCAGCTACTCAGGATGTTGAGGGGGGAGTGATAGGGATGGGAGGCAGGGAAATTCTGGGCAAAAGAGGGCACGTCCTTGGCAAGGGCTCCACCCTCAAGCCTGGAACCACAGCCCAAAGTGAGAACATACATTCCTGTTTTCCCACTCAAATGTTGCCTTTTACAAAATTACCCATGACCTCCCCCATCCCCCATCCTGTGCTTATAAAAACCCCAGACTCAGCTAGCAAAAAAGAGAAGCAGCTGAACATCAAGAAGAGAAGCAGCAGCTGAGCATCAGAGACTACAGTTGGACGTTGGAGAGAAGCAGCTTGATTTCAGAGAGACAGCTTGATTTCAGAGAGACAGCTTAACAGTGCAACTTTGGAAAAGAGTCCAGCCAGAAACCTTCCTGTTACATCTCCTTCCCAGCTCCCCTTCCTGCTGAGAACCACTTTCCTTGGCAGTAAAATCCTCTGCATTTACCATCCTTCAATTCGTTCCTGTGAGCTGATTTTTCCTGGATGCCAAACAAGGGCTTGGGAGTGAGTGTGGATACAAAAAGCCATGCTGAGTTGCTAACACTTCAGCTGTCTGAAGATGGCAGAGTTAAAGGAGCATTGTAATATGCCCACTGGGGATTCAGGAATCACAGGCATCCCCCCACCCCAGGTGCTGCTACGGGGCCCACCCGAAGTTTGCTCCTGCCAACATCCCAAAGCTCTCTTCCTGGCTCCTGTACCTGCTCACCTGCATGCTCTCTCCTGCAAGGTATGGAACACAGCAGGTCAGAGTGAGTGGAGTTCACTCCTTCTGGCACCAAAGAGGCCACTGTTTCCAGCACTCGTGTACTCCAGTTCCTGCCTTGTTCAGTTGTGCACTCCCTCTCTCGAGGAGTTGAGAGCAGTGGGCTGAGTAAATGGGGCACCCCTGCCACGAGTCCCATGAAGGGGTCAGGGAAATGCCCTGCTTCAGGAGGATCTCTTGAGCCCAGGAGGTGAAGGATGCAGTGAGCCAAGATCGTGCAACTGAACTCTGGCCTGCGTGACAGAGTGAGAGACTCTTTCTCAAAATAAATAAATAAATAATTTAATTAATTAAATTTCACTTATTCTTTTGAAGTTCATTCTGCATAGTGTTATAAAATACATGATTTAAGACAGTGAGAAAGAGAGATAAGCCAATGATGGACTTCTAATAGAATTCAGAGTAGGAGTGGGACTTGTTTGAACATTTCAACCAAATAACAAAAGATTCCTGCAATTAGTTGACTCTTCAGTCTACCTCAGTTTTAAACATGTCTCAGGTTGCCCTTAACTAACGAGTATAGTTTACTTTGAGCTGATAAATTCTGTGGATGGCAAGAGGTTGTGAATATCCCTTTATAAACCCAGAACTAATGCTAGATATCCCTGGCATTAGTGCCTTATTTATCTAAACTTACAAACACATTGGGCAAAATTCCGGGATATGGGCAAAGAGTTACTAATTGAATACCTTATTTTGTATTGTCATTTGCTCACTGACAAAGATAGAGAAGCAGCTGAAGTTCATGATTATGATCCCTAGTTAAATCTCTCTTTAAGTCCTTATGTTTGGTTCCCTGGGAGTTTCAGCGCATTTATATAGCAGCACCCAAGTTTTTATAATCTGTAAAGTATTACTACCCAGGATTAGCTACTGAAGAATCAAGAACCGGTAGTTGACGAACTTGAAAGACAATTATCCTATATAGTGTTTCTTGAGGACACTAATTTTTTGAGATAGAATGAGAGGAAAACATAATATTCACAAACAGAAATAAATTTTGGAATATTATATGCTTTAGCTTCCTCTTGGATATTTACAAAAATATTAGCATATTAATGGTTACAGAATGAAGAAATCTTTTTAGCTACATTTCAACTAGTGCTAGAGTTTGAATATATTTCCTCCAAATTCATGTTTAAGTTTAATCCTCAAAGTGATGAGGAAGTGGGGCCTTTGGAGGCAATTAAGTCATGATGGCTGTGCACTCATGAATGAGATTAATATCCTAATAAAGGAAGCTTCTGAGAGCTTCCTGGCTCTTCCATTTCTTCTGCCATGTGACAACATGGCATTTGTCCATTTTGCCCCTTTGCTTTTCCTACCATGTGATTAAGTCATGCAAAATGACATCTATGAAATAGGCCCTCATCAGACAATGAATCTGTTGGTGCCATAATCTTGAACTTCCCAACTCTTAGAACTTTCAGAAATACATTTCTGTAAATATAAATTATCCAGTCTGTGGTATTTCTTATAAGACCAGGAACAGACTAAAATAGCAAATGCTTTCCCCCATCCTTGACTACTTTCAGAATGTTTAAGAGTTGTCCATACAGTTTCTTACGGCAATTATGAGGCGGATATTTTTCAGGAAAGTGGCATGCATATATGTGAATTTTTTTAGAGGAGTTGAAAAACAAAACAAAACACTTGTTTGGCAATGTTTGTTCCTCATAGAATCAGTGCTGTTCACTTTGGAAAATATCTTAGTATCCTGCTTGTTGCCTTATTAGTTGTTTTTCTCTCATTGCAATCAGCTATTGCCATGTACCCTTTGCATTTGGTGGTCAGGGTCTTTCAAATTACATGAATCTGATATCAAATCCCAGTTGTATTGCTGACTAGCTGTGAAAAAAGATTTTCAACTTATTATTTTCAGTTTACTCATTTATTAAGTACCAATATTAATATTGAAACTGGAGAAGTAGATTAAATGGCATACTGAATGAAAATAAGCTTGTATAGTAATTGTTACATAGGAAAACTCTCAATAAATCAATGCTGTTATTATTACCATTAATATTCCTTAGATGTGAAGATTGCCTTCAGAGGAAACATACTAGAAAAAAAATGAGTTTTACAGAAGTTTTTCAGCAGAACTTGATTGGTTTTACACACACACATATACACGCACACATATCTACACACATATAAATATGTATATTATATATATATATGCAAACACATTTGTTTCTATTTAAAATGAAAATAGTAAGTTAGTCATGTGTGCCCAATTTTCTGATACATTAAAAAATGGAAATAACTTGGCAGACACTATTGATAGGCTATGCAAATGAAACTTCTTTTGCCTAGTTTTTTATTTGGAAAGTAAAATATCCACGTTTCTTGGTGTGGCCATGTGAATTTTGTGACATTGAAATGGATATCATAAGATAGGTCCCTAGGAAAGCCTTTAAAACAGCACAAACTTGGCCTGCATGGCTTTGGCCTCTTGCCCCTTTGCCCTTTGCTGCTTCAGCCTTTCGTATTTTTCTTGGCTGCAATATGAGCAATCATGTCTCAGGGTGCTACAGGCATCATGCTATCTGATATCATACCTCTTTCTAAGGGAATGCTATTAATGTCCCTGCATGTATATAACAAATCTTCAGCGTCCCTGTGTGGCGGCTCTTCTTATCCTGTCCTTATCTTATCCTGTCCTTGTACTCTTTCTTTTGTAGAAGTAAATAAACATCTTGCCTGTGAAAACTGCTTTTAATTGCACTATGTATTCCTTATAGCTAAACCCTATGTACCTGAAACCTATATTGATACTTATGTCATATATTTAGTTTGGAGACCAGATTAAATTCAGAGTTCCATTAATTCCATAATAAATATTTTTGAGTGGCTAGTATGGGTAATGTGATATTTAAGCTACTGGTATAATGTGGTAAACTGAAGATATGACCTGAAATATTTGTAACTTACATGATAAGCGGAGAGAGCTGAAAATTAGGTAAATAAATAGATAACCCCAGATTTTGATCTGTTATACAAATATGATAAATATGGCAGAAAGGACTGTAAGCTAAGGAGTGGAGTAAAAGGCAATAATAAAAAGATTGGCAACTAAATGTTATCTAATAAGTGATACTTGAAGGCTGAGATACTTTAAACTATAAGACACAGTTTTGTAAAAATCTTGGAAATTGTGTTATTTTAAGTTAATGGTGAAATTTATCTAATGTGTAAATACAAGTGCTGGTTTGTTGAAGAAGCAGAAAAAAAAAAGTAGATTAGTTTGAGTATAGGGAAAGAGGAGATTGGAGAGAGGTTGAAGAACTAAGCATACGCCAGTTTACATAGAGTTTATGTAACAAAGAAGAGATTTTTTGTGCATCAAGTTGTATTGCTGCATAATACTATAACCCCAACTTACTGGTATAAAATAGTAAACTTGTATTATGCTCACAGGTTCTGTGGGTCAGGAATTTAGAAACAGGCACAGTGGGCATGCTCCTTTTCTGCACCTCAATGATGAGGCCTCAGCTGGGAAGACTTACATGTCTGGATGCAACTCAAACAGCTAAGGGCTAAGACAGCTGGGACTGGAGTGTCCACTTCCAAAATTGCTTCTTTATGCCCATATTTGGCACTTGGCTTGTGTATTTGAAGCTAGGAATGAACTGGGATTGTCAACCAGAACTCCTATTCATGGTCTATCCTCATGGCTTGGGTTTCTCCCAGCCTGGCAATACTGGGGCCCTCCTGAGATGGAGGATTCTGAAAAAAGTGAGCAGAAGTCAGATTGTCAATTTAGGCCAGGTCTCAAAAGTTACACAGCATTGCTTTTTTTTGTATTCTCTTAGTCAAAGAAGTTAAAAGTCCACCCAGATTCAAGGTCAGAGACCCCAGTCCCCACATCTCAATGAAATGATAGTTGAAGAACTCTGAGGAGATATTTTATAACCATTACATTATATGAAATGAAAAAAAGGTGATTTTTTATGGCATTTAATTTGCCCCCAAATAATGACTTTTTACTCTTCTCCATGCACTGATACTCATCATCTTCCTCATTTTTCTCCATTAAACTCCATCTTTCAGGGACAATTCTAATACACTGTTTTATACTAAATTGTAAACTAGAATTAATTTTTGAAGTATTGCCACTTGCAGGGGGATGTATACTTAATTCACAGAATTATAAATCTAGATAATAATGTACATTGTTAAGATTTTCTATCAGAATTATTTTAATTAATAAATGTTATCTTTAAATTTTTTTAAATACTACTTTTTTAAGCATTTATTCAGTCTGGACTTTTAGTTCATGTACTTTCCTCTAAATTAAAATCAGATATCATTTGTAGAATTTTATGCAACAACTAAGATGGTTTTTTGGGAGGTGATATTCATTACCAAATTTTCTGAAAATATGTAGTATTTGCATTATATCATGATTTCTTGTATTACAATAGGTTTTTAAAAAAAATTTCAATAGTATTCAAAGTATTTCTAAATACATCTTAAAGTAGTTAATTTAAAAATATTTAGTCATTTACTTATAGAATTTAATTTAACTTACCGAGGTGTGTGAATGAAATCAAATAATTATTCTACATTTGCAGTATTTCACAGTGTTTTGTTCTATTTATAATTCGTGTTCCTTCTATGTGGGGAAAAAAATAAGGCTTGTGACGTTCATAACAAAATGTTAGAACCTTTAAGAAAGAATGGAAACTACAACAGAGTATTTCTAATTTCAGTTGTACTCCATGTCTGCCATTATATATAGATTGTTTAGAGAATCTCCCAAATTACATGCCATATAAAAAGAAATTGAGTGACAGTGTATCAAACAGAACCATCTTAAACAGTCATGCAAGATGGAGAGAGGAGGTATAATAATGTGGGCCCTGAAATGTTACAGTATGATAGAGTCATAGTTTTATGATAGTTTTTTTCACTTTAATTTCCAGAAACAATCATGAAGTTTAAGAAGAAAGAATACTATCAGAAAAGAGGCAATTTTTTTTATATTTAAAAAGTTCCCTTTTTCCAGTCTATTCATTTCTATGCATCAACTCTCATTTATGTTGACAATTTCATAATAAGTATATTTACCTTTATTTTTTATCCATATGCATTTCATTTAAAAATGAAAACTTCCACTCAAAATGTAAAAAGAATTTATAGAATGTGCCTCCAAAGAGCTCTACTACTCTGTCTTTCCTATTTCATCCAATGTTACGACTACAATTCCCATCTATCAAACACAGCAGAGTCAATTGGTAAGTCATTTATGTCTCTTTTTATATTATTTTTTGTGAAGTTTCTCTATTTTCCAGTTCTATTGTATGTCACCTCAAATATCCATACAACACATTATTTTAATCTCCTTCCCTCTAAGCATTCCTGTTCCACTTAATCTAACACAATGTTCTCAAAGATATGACAAACTGCAACTCTGTTAAAAAACCTTCAAAGACTTTCCACTGAACTGAACAGAATTAGAATAGATGATTATTTCATTCATGTGTTGGTATATAACAAAATACCCCAATCACCTATTCTTCCTCCTCTTAAAGTCAATGTATTATTAAAATGTCCAACTTCCTTTTATGAAATATTTCACACATGCCCAAAACTGAAAAATAATTGATACAGCAACATAACCAGAAGCAAGATTATAAGAAATTCTACAAGAGATAACTACAGGCTAAAATTGTTTAGCATCCCCTTATATATTTCTCTATTTTTAAATACAGGTCTGTGTATAGAATATTTTATACAGCATATGGTAGTGTTTGTATCTTCAAATTTAAATAAGATGTTATTGTTTTCTCTGTATTATTTCAACACATGCTTTATAATCTCACTATGTTATTTTTGAGATCCATTCCAGCTGATACTTGGGTATCTGTTTTTGTTTAATTTCTATATGGGATTTCATTATATATATAATATAAAGCTATCAATTTTCATATCAGGAAATATTGGCATTTTTATGCTTACCATTGTAAATGTTAAAAACAAAGCTACAATAAATATTTATGGTCTTCTTGTTTATATATATTAGAATTTTCATAAGATAGACATAGAGCAGGGAAATTTTACATCTTTGGGCACTTTCAGCCTTACATTGTCAAGTAGCTTTCCAAAGTCATTGTATGAATTTATCTTCCCACCACATAATTGTTAGAGTTCCTGTTTTCTAATAGCCTCATCAAAGAGGAAAATTTCTCAAGTATTAAGCGGTAAAGTAAAAAAAGTCATCATTTTACAAGTTCAATTTTACTAAATAAAATATATTTTATATTTTCTTTAAAAGTGATACAAGATGTCTTTCACATTTGAAATTAATGTGATGTTACAGTTTACAATTTTTCTATATGTTAATCAAATGTATCACTGCTATTTTATGAATAGTTATTCATTTTTCTGGGTGATATGACAATTTATATGTAAAATATTGAAAGTCTTGCATGAATTTTTGAGTTTCCTGTTATAGTCCAGTGAACAAATTGTTCATCTCTGAGTCAATGCCACGACTATAATTCAAAATCGATTCTTATTGAATATCTGCTCAGTGCCAGTATATGAGTTTGCTAGATCTGTTATAACAAATTACTACAAACGTAAAAGTTTAAAGCAACAGAAATATATTCTCTTATAGTTCTGTAGGGCAGAAATCTGAAATCAAGGTATAGGTAGGCCCACTTTCCTTCTCAAGTTTTTATGGGTGGATCCTACTTTACCTCTTTCAGCTGCTGGTGGCTCAAGGCATTCTTTGGTTTGTAGCTGCATAACTCCAAGCTCTGCTTCCATCTTCAAATAGCCTTCTTCTCTTTTCTGTATCTTCTCCTCTTCTGTCTTTCATAACAACACTTATTGGATTTAGGGTGCACTAGGATCATCCAGTATGATGTCATCTCAAGATCCTTATTAATATATACAAAAAAATTGGGTCACAGCTACAGTTTCTGTGGGCTAGCATATGGAAAGATATGTGCATATTTATCATATTTTGGGAGGCACCATTGAATCTACTAGAGACAAACATCTACATTTAGGATATTAAAGAAAAAAATCCTTGCCTTTGTAAAGATTACAGTCAGATATAGGATGACACAAAAGAAATAAAATATAGACAGGTGTTGAAAAGTTATATATTTTGTGAAGAAAATAAAGTAAGGAAAGATACACAGTAATAGTGGTAGATTACAATTTTAATTAATGTATTCAGTAAGTAACTTTGTAAAAATAGCATTGAAATAAACACATCAAAAGGCTGAGGGAAGAAAAAGAATACAGTTTTTTTCTACATCCCAAATTACTTCTGATTGGATGTTTTTACTGGGATCCGTTTCTGGGAGAGACTAAGAGTGACTAACTTTGGATAGATTCTGAAGGTAGAGCAAGCAGCAAGACTCGCTGAAAGGTTGGATGTGCAATGCATGAAAAAGAAAATAAATAGGATTGACTCTTAAGATTTTTGCTCTGAGACAAATTGTCATATGTGAGAATGTGCATTTCAAAGTTGAGATGTTTATTAGCTTCTCAAAAGAAGACAACATAAGAAGTTGGATGTAAGAGCCTGGCATTTAGAAGAGAAGTAAGAGGTAGAGGTACAAATTTGCAAGTTCTTAGCATAAACAATGTTGGAAACCATGGCTCTGTGAGAACTCATCAACGGAGTGGGGGTGGACACGGAAATGTTCCAAAGACTAAGAAATAGCATACAAAGACATAAGAAGAAAGCCAAGAGGACATGTGTTCTGGAAGCCAAAGAAAAAAAGCTGTTTTTTTGTTTGTTTTTTAATTAAAGAAAAAGAGACTACAGATAGATCAATAAAATGAGAATCGAAAATTAACCTTTATATTTTGGAACATGAAAATAATTAGTGATTTGAAAGGAACATTTAATTGAAATGGTCTATACTTTTCCGGCATTTTAATTGTAACTCATGCCTCACTTTGTTACCCAGGCTGGACTGGACTCCTGGCCTCACATTTTTAAATAAGTAATGCTTATTTCTATTTACCCTTATATTTAACAGGTTTACAGTTGCCACTTGCTTCTCACACTTGTCTTTTTTAGTGTTTTCTTTTTCTCTTTCTTTGTTACTTTAAAAACAGTTGTTCAATGAATCCATGAGTGTGCTTTCTTAAAATTTTGTAGACCCCAAAAAGTCTCACTGCTGTGTATAGTATTCTATCTTGCACTGTATCTTTTGCATTTGGAACTTTGTATGCCATTGCATTATTGCATTAGTTTTTCAGTGAACTAGCTTCTTTTTAAAATATTCACCAAATCAATGTTCTTTCTAGTTTGGATTTATTTTTATCAATTCTGTTCAGAAACTGTCCAATTCCTGAATGTGAAAATTTTTTTTCTTTAATGACTTATAGAAAATTTCCAGTTATTACCTCTATATATTGCCTCAATACCATCTTAAATGCACCCAAATTATCTAATATAATAATATTTTTTGTCCGTCTTGCTCTATATTGATAACTTTATTTCTCTGTGATATATATTTATTATATTAATTTTAATCATCCATATCTCATAGGTTTTTAGATTCAATTACTTTATTTTTATTTTTGGGTATCCTTTGCCAAATCTGCTCATTTCTTTTTAAATGTCTTTAGCATTTATATATGTTCATTACATATTATTAATTTTATAATTTTTTTCAAATTCATCTATTTTTACACATACTTTTAATACTGCTGTTTTACATCTGCTGACTGTTATTGCTGGTATTTTTTTTTTTTTTTTTTTTTTTGAGGCAGAGTCTCACTTTGTTGCCTAAGCTGGGTTGCAATGGTGCAATATCAGCTCACTGCAACTTCCGCCTCCCAGGTTCAAGCAATTCTCCTGTTTCAGCCTCCCAAATAGCTGGGATTATAGGTGCCTGCCACCATGCCTGGCTAACTAATTTTTTGTATTTTTAGTAGAGACGGGGTTTTGCCATGTTGGCCTGGTTGGTCTAGAACTCCTGACCTCAGGTGATCCACCTGCCTCAGCCTCCGAAATTGTTGGGATTACGGGCGTGAGCCACCGCACCTGGCATGTATATTATTTTTCATTGTGTATTTTGTAATTTTTGTTTGTGAATTTATTTTTAATACAGTTTTCAATTTAACTTGTTAGTTTCTGTAATGGCAAATCCTTGTGTTTGCAATATTGGATTATTTCTCCCTAAGAGTTTCACATTTCTTCTGCTAGGAAATCCATGGGGAATATTGGAATTGGGCTAGTTTGTATTTTATTTCTAATGTTTAAAGTTTCTGAAAAATATTGGTGTCATAAAATTCTACTGCAATCCTGAGTAAAGAATAAAGTGCTAGTGACAAATTCCCAGTTGTGTTTTCCTTTCTTAATATTTGAGAGCCACAGCAAATGTTGCATACCCTTTGATGTTAAGCAGAAACTTGTCTAGACTGACTTCAGGCTTTAAAATATGTAGTATCTCCCCCAGATTAAAGGTAACTAGTCCCTGATTTCTATTAAAATATAATTTTAGAAGCTTAAAATCATAGCTCTCATTGCTACCCCACAAGAAACAGCGAACCTCCACACACACACTGAGCATAATGTTACCACAACTAGCATCTGAGAAAGCCAACGTACAAAGATTTTAAATAACCAGGGAACTTATACAGAATCTTCACCCCTGAAAGCACCCAGAGCTGAATTAGGTTACAATAAACTATAAACATTAAAGTCACATCCTCAAAGTGAAAAAATAAAGTGAAAAATCACAGTCAAATCAAAAAATAAATTCAAAAATAATTAGAAGATATAGTCTCAAAAGTAATTAGAAGATATACTCTACCCAAATGAGAAGAAATCAGAAAGATAATTCTGGCAGTTGGACAAAATAGGGTTCTACAGCACCTCAAAAAGAACACACGAAGTCCCCAGCAATGGATGATAATCAAGATGAAATCTTTGAAATGCCAGAAAAAGAATTCAAAGAAATAAGCAAAGTCTCTTAGAAATAGGTGATTATGTAAAATGGCCAAATATAGCAATTGTTGTTCCTGAGGGAGAAGAAACAGCAAAATGTTTTGAATACTTATTTGAGGGCATAATTGAAGAAAACTTTGCTAGCCTTGCTAGCTATTTAGATGTCCAAATACAAGAAACTCAATGAGCTCTGGGGAGATTCACTGCAAAACTGACATTACAAAGCCATATAGTCATCAGGCTATCTAAAGTCAACATGAAGGAATGAATTCTAAGAACAGTGAGACAAAAGCATCAAGTAACCTATAAAGTAAAACCTATTAGACTAACAGCAGACTTCTCAGCAGAAACCTTACAAGCCAGAAATTCACTCTGTCTTTAGGCTTATCTTTAATATCCTTAGACAAAATAACTATTAGTCAAAAATTTTGTATCCAGCAAAACTGAGTCTCGTAAATGAAAGAGAAATAATGTCTTCCTCAGACAAGCCAATGCTGAGGGAATCTGTCCCTATCAGACCAGTCCTACAAGAAATGCTAAATCTTGAAACAAAAGGTTGAGCTGCATCAGAATAGACCTCTTGAAAGTATAAAACTTTAGGGCCTATAAAGCAATAACAAAGTGAAAAAAAAAAACCCTAAAATTTCTAGGTAACAACATACTGACTGGAACTCCACTTCACGTCTCATAATTGACATTGACTGTAAATGGTCTATATACTCCACTTAAAAGATACAGAACGGCAGAGTTGATTTAAGAAAAATCACAAACCAAATATCTGCTGTCTTCAAGAAACTCACCTAACATACAAAGATTCTCATAGACTCAAGGTAAGGGGGTGGAGAAAGATATTCAATGCAAATGGAAACCAAAAGCAAGCAGGTGTAATTATATCAGATGAAGTAGACTTTAAAGCAATGATAGTAAAAAAGAAAACAAAGAAAGTCATTACATAATAATTAAATAATTAATTCAACAAAATATAATAATTCTACATATGTATGCACATAACACTGGAGCTCCTACATTTATAAAACAATTACTACTAGATATAAGAAAAGGAATAGACAGCAACACAATAATAGTGAGGAACTTTAACACTCCACTGACAGCACTGGACAGATCACTAAAGTAGGAAGTCAACAACAACAGCAAAAAAACACTGGACTTAAGTTGCAGTCCAGAAGAAATGGACCTAACAGATGTTTACAGAACATTGTACCCAAAAACTGCAGAATTCACATTCTTTTCATTAACACATAGAACAGCCTCCAAGATAGACCATAGGATAGGCCACAAAAACAGATCTCAATAAATTTTAAAAAGTCAAAATTATGTAAAGTATCTTCTCAGGTGACAGTGAAATAAAACTAGAAATGAGCTCCAAAAGGAACCCTTAAAACTATATAATTACCTGGAAATTGAACAATCTGCTTCTTAATGATTATTTGGTTAACAATGAAATGAAGAAACAAATTTAAAAATTCTTTAAATGGATGATTAGAGTAACACAAGTTATCAGAACCTCTGGGACATAGCAAAAACAATGCTAAAAGGAAAGTTTCTAGCACTGAACACCTACATAAAAAAGTATGAAAGATTATAAATTGACAACATAATGTCATACCTCAAGAAACTATAGAAACAACAAATCAAACTTAAAGCCAGGAGAAGAAAAGAAAGATTAAAGCAGAACTAAATGAAATTGAAATAAAACTACAAAAGATTAATGAAACAAAAAGTTGGTTATTTGAAAATGGAAATAAAATAGATCATTAGCTAGAACAATTAAGAAGATAGAAGTTTAAATTAGCTCAATTAGAAATGAAAATGGAAACATTTTAACCAATATCAAAGAAATATAAAAGATCATTTGAGACTACTATGTAACCTCTATGCACATAAAAATAAAAGTAAAGAAAATAGATAGATTTCAGGAAACATACAATCCTACTAGCTTAACCCAGGAAGAAATAGGTATCCTTACAGACCAATAACAAGCAGTGAGATTGTATAAGTAAGAAAAAAAAAATTGCCAACTAAAAAACCCAGACAGATTCACAGCCAAATTCAATCAGACATTCAAAGAAGAACTGGTACCAAGCCTACTGAAACTATTCTAAAAGATTGAGAAAAAGGGAATCCTCCTTAACTGATTCTATGAAGCCAGTATCACCCTGATACCAAAACCAGAAAAAAGGCATATTATAAAAAAACTACAGATGAATATCTCTGATAAAGACATATGCAAAAATTCTTAACAAACACTGGCAAATCAAATCCAAAAGCATATCAAAAAGACAATTCACTATAATCAAGTGAGTCTCATCCCAGGGATGCAAGGATGACTCAAAATACACAAGGTAATAAATGTGGTGCATTTCATAAAGAGAATTAAAAACAAAAAACATATGATCATCTCAATAGATGCATAAAAACATTCAGTAAAATCCAGCATTGCTTTATGATACAAACCCTAAACAAACTAGACATAGAATAAACATATCTCAAAATAATAAAAGCTATATATGACAAACCCATGGCCAACATCATATTGAATGGGGAAAAGTTGAAAGTATTCCCACTGAGGGCTAGAACAAGATAAGGATGCCCATTTTCACCACTTCTACTTAACATACTACTGGAAGTTCTACCCAGAGCAATCAAGAAAGAGGAAGAAATAAAGGGCATCCAAATTGGAAAAGAGGAAGTCAAATTATCTCTGTTTGCTGATGATCTAAGCATATACTTAGATAAGCCTAAGAATTCCACCAAAAGACTCTTCTATTTGATGAATGAATTCATAAAATCTTAGGTTACAAAATGAATGTACACAAATTAGTACTACTGCATAGCACCAACAATGATCAAGCTGAGAATCAAATCAAGAACTCAATTTCTTTTACAATAGCAGCAGAAAAAAAATTGAAATACACTTAACCACATAAGTGAAAGATTCCCATAAGGAGAGCTACAAAAACTGCTGAAATAAATTAGAGATGATATAAACAAATGGAAATACATCCCATGCTCATGGATAGGAAGAATCATATTTGTGAAAATGACCTTACTGCCAAAAGCAATCTACAGATTCAATGCAATTCCTATCAAAATACTGACATCATTTTTCACAGAATTAGAGAAAGCAATTCTAAATTCTTATGAAACCAGAAATGAGCTTGAATAAAAAAAGCAACTCTAAGCAAAAAGAACAAATCTGGAGGCATAGTATTAAGAGACTTCAAGTTATAATACAAGGGTTTAGTAATCAAAACAGCATGCATGTTACTGCTATAAAGGTAGATAAATAAACCAAAGGAAAGGAATAGACAAACCAGAAATAAAGCCAAATATGTATAACCAACTGATCTTCCACAAAGCATTCAAAAACATAAATAGGAAAGGACAACCTATTCAATAAATGAGGCAGGGAAAACAGGATAGCCACATGTAGAAGAATGAAACTGGATCACTCTTTCTCACCATGCACAAAAATTAGAAGATGGATCAGACTTAAATATAAGACCCAAAACCACAAAAATTCTAGAATAAAAACTAAGAAAAACACATCTGGACATTTACCTAAGCCAAAACTTTATGACTAAGACTCCAAAAGTAAATGCAACAAAAACAAAAATAAATAAAAAGGACATAAGTAAACTAAAATCCTTCACAGCAAAAGAAATAATCATCAGAGTAAACAGATAACTCAGAGAATGGAAGAAAATATTTACAAAACATGCATCCAGCAAATAACTAATATCTTAATATCTAGAATTAACAAGGAAAACAAATCAGCAAGAAAAAATAATACCATCAGAAAGTGAAAAAAAAGACATGAATAGACATTTCTCAAAAGAAGATATACAAATGACCAACAAACATATAAAAAATTCTCAACATCACTAATCATCAGAGAAATGCAAATTAAAACCACAATGAGATACCATCTTTTCCCAGCCATAATGGGCATTATTAAAAAGTAAAAAAAAAATAGATTTTGGCATGAATGTGGTGAAAACGGCACGCTTATGCATTGCTGGTGGGAATGTAAATTAGTACATCCTTTATGTAAAGCATTATGGAGATTTTTGAAATAACTAAAAGTAGATCTATCATTCAGTCCATCAATCCCACTGCTGATTATCTACTCAAAGTAAAAAAAAAAGTCATTGTATCAAAAATACACCTGCATGTGTATATTTATTGCAGTATAATTCACAAATACAAAGATATAGAACCAACCTAAGTGCTCCTCAACCAATGAGTGGATAAAGAAATGTGGTAAATATGCACCATGACATACTACTCAGCCCTAAAAAGAATGAAATAATGTCATTTGCAGCAACTCCAGCTGGAGCTGGAGGCCATTATTCTAAGTGAAGTAACTCAGGAATGGAAAACCAAATACCATATATTCTCACTTGTAAGTGGTAGCTAAGCCATGGTATGCACACAGAGTGGTATAATGGACATTGGAGACCATTAAGGGGGAGAGTAGGAGGTGGGTGAGGGATAAAACACTACATATTGGGTACAATGTACTCTACTTGGGTGACAAAGGCACCAAAATCTCAGACTTTACCACTCTATAACCAAAAACCACTTGTTCCCCAAAAGCTATTGTGTAATATATGTATATTACGTATGTCTAAGTATAGCCATAGACATCGAGGATATTTTTTTTTAATCCTTAGAAAACCATATGATTTAAGAGAACTTAAAGTTATTAAAAATATATTATTATTTTAATTCTCCATCTCCCGTGGTAGTATGCTATGCAAATAATAATGAGGAGATATTAAAGGTCCCTGGGTTTATGGATTCTCTCAAAAGCACTAGCTTCTTGAGACTCTTGACACACTGAGAGAATTAGATCTGTAGCCCTTTGTCCAGTTAATTTCTCTGATTTGAAACAATAGGAAAACTTCTTTTACCCCCCTAAGAGGGTCAAATTTTTAAAATCCTTAGATTACTAGGTTCCTAGGTTAAGTCCTAGGGTAAGAGAAAGACTAGATTTTGGTATTCATATGTCAAAAGATACGATGTTCCAGAATTTGGAGACAGCTATAGGTCATAAAAACTTTGAAACACAGGGTTATTTGGCTCCAGGAGAGATTTTACAACATTCCAAAAGGTTGGAATAAAGAAGATATCCTCTTAGAAGGACAGAAAAACAGCTGTTTCCATCCTATTATAAGTAGAAAAAGAAAGACAAGGAAAAAAAACCATTGTTCTTAATGTCTTGCTTTTAGAGTCTGGCCTCTCACTAGGATGATCTGGATCTCTTTATATTGTCCAAAGATAAGAACTGGGAAAAGGAGTAGCCAACGCACATTATTAAGAAATCTGTTTCTGACTGAGAACACTGTGTGGACATTTAAAATAAAATTAATAAACTTGAGCCCAGGAGTTTGAGGCTGCCATGAGCTATGATGGCATCACTATACTCTAGCGTGGGTAACTAAGTGAGAACCAGTTTCTAAATAAATAAACAAATAAATACATAAATAATAAAATGAATAAGATGAGGATGAAAAGCCCAAAAACAGATTCTCAAATTTTGTTGAATATGTGAATGGATGAATAAATATGAAATGTAGATGGAGACATTAGGAAGAAGTTAGCTCCCATTGAAAAATATATACAAATCAAATTCCAAATAATTAAATATGTAGAATATAGCTTGTTTACAACAATAAAAAATAATGTTATCTGTCAGAGAAAATTAAGAAAAAGCAATTTAAACTCAATTGTTATAGAAAGAAAGATTACTATCTATTTAGCAGTGCTTAAAAAGGATGTCATAGAGAATTAATTCCAATATAAACCTGACATAAATAGCAATGCAAAAAATTTGGAATCAATGTAAAATATTATGTGATGGTGTGAATAAATAATGAAATATATGTTCATAAGATAAATTGTTGAAATAATTTGAAATCATTTTTGAATAATTATCGAAATAATTAAATAAATTGTTCATGAAAAATTACTTGTCTTGAGGAAGGCAATCCTCATTTTACTACAATTTCATTATTTTATGTTGGCAAGAGAAGAAATATTTTGAAAAACATTAATAAAGTTTCCTTATAAAGGAGTATGATCCTCTTTCAGATGCAAAATACAAGATGGGGGATGGAGCAAGTCTACCTTCCTTAAAAAGGTAGCTGAAGTCATCAGGAATTGTTTGTGTCATGCTACCGACCTATACTGAAGAATAATAAATGAAACAGACTTATGAACTCATCAGATATATTTACACTAAGTATACTGGTTAGAAAGTTCTCCTCATGAAATTTCTTCTTCCTGAACAATCTTGAAAAATACAATCTCAGGTCTAGATAACTGAAATAAAAGTGCATCCCTGAAACAAATTATTTAGCTCTTACTTTTTATAAATACTCTAATTGCTAAACTTATCAGGATTATGACCTACTTTGTATAGACAAATTCTAATTCTCCAGATCACAATATATAGGCTTTAAGTCACCATAATATTTTCCCATTTGCCTCATTTCTGCCTTTCTTTGAGGTCTCTACCTTTTGTAACTGGTTTTTAATTTGTAAAATATTTACTTAATATTAGTTGATTTATAATGAATTAGTTTAGACTAGAATGGCATCTGAATACTTGTTGAAAATAATCACTTGTAAACTTAGAATACATTGATAGCTACTTCATTTTCTCTGTCTCTTTCTGAAAAGAGTTAGCCAGCTTGCTTTAGGCAGACAGTAAGGAAAGGGTCCCCCAGAGAACCTCCTACCTGCTCCACAAGTGTTTATACCAGATGTTTTGTGCAGATAAGGGTACTTGCTCCGGGGGCTTGCCTAAACATGCCCGCAGTGGAAAATTTTGTTTCTTAACACATGGGCAGTAAGAAAAATAAATCAATACGGAATGTCTCAGACTAAGGGTCTGCATGCGCTCTGGAAGGGTGCAGTGGAGCCAACAGGAATTCATGCCTTATACAAATAGGGAACTCAGCCCCCATCAGCTTATATAAAAATGCCCTTGTATTCACCTGTGAAGAGGGCAACCAGGAACGCACTTTCAGGACTCCTCTCTTTGCTGAGAGGTTTCCTTTAACTTAACAAATTCTATACAATTCAGAAAAATGTGATCTCCGTCCGATTTTAGAGACATGTCCCTTACCCCAAACTCCAGTGGCCACAGGTGCACATGTGAGACAAATGGGAGAGTGGCGGCTCCCAACCTCCCTCCCCTCCCGGCTGGGGCACATAGCCCAAGCGCTCCACTAGGCTAGGTGGCCAGCATTTCCTGCTCACTCTTCCCTCTCCCCATGCACCCACAGTGTCTTTCCTCGCCTGGCTGAGCCAGAAAGGAGGAGACAGCAATTAAAATTTTCTCTCCCTGATGGAGGAACTTATTTGCAAAAGAATAAAAGGTTTCTCCTCCAGGCATCTTCCCCACCTTTCACTTAAGCTATTTTATTTTATTTTTTTTCTTTTCTCCACTTTGTAAGGAGTTAACTTTAATGAGAGAGTTTTTTGTTTTGTTTTGTTTTGTTTTTTTATTTATTAGGCCAGGACCCCAATTCACAAGATAGCCTTTTCTCTCCCTTGTTTAAGGAAGACCCAGCTCCAAAGCTTTAGGTTAACATGACTAATTTCTGCCGATTAGTCCCCCTTCCATCTCGTGGATAGAGGTCATTGTAGTATCCATGGCATACATGAAATCTAGGGAACTCAAAGGTTATCAACAACAGTGGGACAAGCAGCGCATGGGTAATGGTGGATAACTCCCACCCTGTAGGCCCCCTGTTAACATAGGTGAAAGCTGCCTTGGCACCCATGGGTGGTAACCTGCCAAGATCACCAGGACTCAGGAATATAAGAACAGAAGAAAGAGGACACTCTTCTCCTCTCCCTCATGTACCCCAGGTATTTACTAGGAAAAAGAAGAAACTAGGGATGCCTTGTTCCCCTCTTCTTAGGTGGGTAACCAATCAGCTGCAGCCCATATTTCTCTTGAATGCCTCCTGAATCACTAGGACTCCTCTGAAAAAAACACCTCCTTTCTCCTTTTTCTTCCTCTGTCCTTTCTTTGTGGGTGGGTCATTGTGTCCCTGTACCACAGGACACTCCCTTCGGATGCATCCCTTAAACTGGGAAAAGTTAATTTCCCCAAACCTTAAACCGCTTGGCTCAAAACTGAGCATGAAAAAGGGCAACTCAGAAGCCTGGTATGCCAGCAAAAGGATAAAAGTTCTTACCAGGGCTGGGCGCAGTGGCTCATGCCTGTAATCCCAGCACTTTGGGAGGCCAAGGCGGCAGATCACCAGGTCGGGAGATGGAGACCATCCTGGCTAACACGGTGAAATCCCGTCTCTACTAAAATTAACAACAACAACAACAACAACAACAACAAATTAGCGGCTGTGGTGGCGGGCGTCTGTAGTCCCAGCTACTCAGGAGGCTGAGGCAGAAGAATGGCGTGAACCTGGGAGATGGAGCTTGCAGTGAGCCGAGATCACACCACTGCATTCCAGCCTGGGGACAGACTTCTGGCCTCCCTCTCCCTGTGCAAACCAGTTGAATAAATGTTAAAATCTCTGTTTAAATCACTGCTTATATCCTCTCTGAAGTTCTGATAAATAGAAAAAAAAGATTTATGAGGCTAGTCTTAAGTTGTAGCCAATGTAGTGTGCTTTGTTGTCTTTCTGTATAGTTCTGTCATAAAGAGGGGTACCTTAGGATAGAATGTGGGCCTAGGACCCCAAAAGTTTGCTGATCAAGCCAGCCTGGCAAACTGGTCAGTAACAAACCTTGCTGCAGTTCTTCATCTTGTTTTACGTCCTTAGGAGCTTGACGTTGTAACCACTTGATAATACTTTCTTTTGGCCTCTGCCATTTTACAATGGCAGCCTGGGTTTAATCCTGGCTTAGGGAATGAGTATATTTTGGCTAATATCTGTGTGACTTTTACCATTTGCTGATTCTCTTCCCCTCTATAAACAACTTCTAGCTTCCTTTCTTAAATCTTCCTTTGTCTGAACCAACTTTAAAGATCCTAGATTCTGTAAAAACTGCTTACCACCTCTTTGAAAATAACTTTTACACTTACAGTTGTCATAACCTTAGTTGAGGCTTGTTGGTTTCACCTGTGAGGTTATTTTTAATAAAGTTAAAAAGCCAGAAATATTGGCTGCTCGGCATGGCTAAAGTCAGGTAATAGATTTGAAACGATTTTCTTAGAGCGCTGCTGAATTAAAAGTGGATATCCAAGTTATAGATATATTTAAAGGCCTTTATATTTTTCTCTGCATGGATCTTGTTTTCCTGGAAAAAGGTTCTTTCTCTGTTGAATGATTTTTTTTTCCCATTTTGTCTTGTCATTCAGTGCATACATGAGAGGCTCTAAGATAACTTCTGATCGCCTGGGGCTCCTGGGAAAAAACAGAGAAGGTGCCGCAGACCCCATTTGGGGGAAAAAAAACACCCTCTGTTTTCCTCATGAAACCCCAGGAATTAAAAGTGGATAGATCCTTCTCAAAATCTATCTCTGTCTTCCAGCTATGCCTGTTTATTAGGCCCTAGAAACTGTATGCTGTCCTAGGCCCTGCTCTTGAAGGGCTTCACCCAGAGGCCAATAATCTATTCAGAAGATTGACAAATGAAAAATCTTACGAGTACTGAATTTTCTTTTGTTCATCTGTGTAATTTTATATTTCTTATGGGTGTGATGTTTATATAAAAAAGCTCTAGAAAAATAAGCACTTAGATCAAATATTTTTTGAAGAAAAATAAAAGCTGTAATACCTTTGAGTTCACATGACTATAATCTTTAAGAAATAAAGTTTTAAAAATAATTGGTAAAATAACAAATGTCTTTGAAATGTAAATATGTGGGCTGAATCAGGTAGGTCAGATACTAGGTTTGCTAAATGCTTCAAAGTTATTAACTGCTTCTTTTGCTTTTAAGAACTATTTGATAAAGTTTGGCTCTGTGTCCTCACCCAAATCTCATCTTGTAGCTCCCGTAATTTCCATTTGTTGTGGCAGGGACTCAGTGGGAGATGACTGAATCATGAGGGTGGGTCTTTTTATATTGTTCTCATGATAGTAATGGGTTTCATGGATCTGATGATTTTAAAAATGGGAGTTTCTCTGCACAAGCTCTCTTTCTTGGTTTGCCACCATCCACATAAGATGTGACTTGCTCCCCCTTACCTTCTGCCATGATTGTGAGGCCTCCTCAGCCATGTGGAACTGTAAGTCCAATTAAACCTCTTTCTTTTGTAAATTGCCCAGTCTCAGGATTGTCTTTATCAGCAGCATGAAAATTGACTAATACACTATTCAATTTGCGTGCTTCACAATTAATAAGTCCAGGGACATACGGAATGAACCACACCCTTAATTATGCAGGAAGGAGTCAGACTTTATTTATGCTTAGTACATAATTAAAGCAACTTGCTAGGTTTTACATTAAAGTTAAAAATTGCTAAGAGTTACCATAATAACATGTAGTCGAGACAATGAAAATGGATTTACATATAAGATATGTAAGGAAAGTAAAATATGTTTTTAGTAAAAGATTATAAGAATGCATGAAAATGTAAATTTTTGCCTTGAGTTAAAGGATTGTTTTGAATTAGATAAGATAATGCTGAAGGTTTAAACAAATGGTGAAAGGTTGGTAAAAATTAATCTTGCAAAAGAAATTGTGTGTGAACATATTGACTAATTTCAAAAAAGTATTTTTTTTTTTTTTTGCAAATTGAGCATTGAAATAAAAGCACAACAAGGTTTTCTAAAGGCACTGATCTGCTCTTTAACAACAATTTGCAAAGGGTTATAAAAGTTTAAAAAAAATCTCACCTCATGGTCAAACTAGATAAGATTAGATATAATTATAAGGTTTCATTAAAAAAATTGGGGTTGACATCAATAGTAGACTAATGAAAGGGTGAAATTAAGCTTTCACTTGAACAGGATTCCCCTGTAAAATTAATGACAGATTGTTTGGAAAGCTGTTTTCCCTCTTACTGTGAATATGCTTTTGCGTTGTTTTAAAATGTTTGAGTCATCATTTTGGCTAAAATAAATGACATGGTAACTTGGAAGTCTATTTTATAATATCAAGTGCTTTCAAACTCTAACGTATTTAACAGGCTTCCCAAAATCAAACTTTAGTTTTAAAATTGTCTTTCTTGGTCCCTGGAACATCCAAAAGAGAAGTAAACTGGGTTTTTTGAAATATTTAGTTATATGGTATTTCCAAAGTTATATTTAATCTGCTTTAGGTTGTATTTTAGTGAATAATATTAATATGTTTCAAAATTATATGAGATTCCTAAAATTCTAATGTCTGAGGATATGCTATCAATCATAATTAAGGTTATTATGTTTAGTTATTGTAAACCCTAGAAATAACTAAATTTCTTTGTCAATTGTATTCTTGACAGTAACTACCCTGGACATTTCATCATTCACAGACAAATGTCTTGTTTTGATCCTACTCAAAAGATGATTTATAATCAGCTATAGGACTTTGACAAGTGTTCTCAAATGCAAGACAGAATGGATTGAACTAATAGAAAACAAGTATTATTTTTAACCTTTTTGCTTAAAGCTTTGATGATCCTTGCTTTGTTTTTCTGAGTCAAGGATACTTATTTTGAACTATTTAAAGCCTTTAATAATTGAGTAAACTATACGCCTGTGAACAAAATTTGAAGGACGTTTGTTTCTCTCTGCCTGGCTTTGCCAGAATTTGGAAACTGTGAGAATATTTAATTTATGGCAATACAGTTATTTTCATCAGTGCAATAAGAATACATTTTCTTTTGCCTCAGGACACAATTGAAGAAACTGGTGGTTTTCCCAAGGCACAGACTAAGGGCCCACATACTCACTGGAAAGATGGAGTGGAGCAACCAGGAATTCACATCTCATACAACCAGGAATTCACAGCCCTATCAGCTTGTATAAAAATGTCCTTGTGGCCGGGTGCGGTAGCTCACACCTGTAATCCCAACACTTAGGGAGGCGGAGGCGGGCAGATCACTAGATCAGGAGCTGGAGACCAGCCTGACCAACATGGTAAATCCCATCTCTACTAAAATTACAAAAATTATCCAGGCCTGGTGGCGTGTGCCAGTAATCCCAGCTACTCAAGAGGCTGAGGCAGGAGAATCGCTTGAACCTGGAAGGCAGAGGTTATAGTGAGCCGAGATCACGCCATTGCACTCCAGCCTCCGCAACAGAGTGAGGCTCTGTCTCAAGAAAAAAAAAAAAGCCCTTGTATTCAACCGTTAAGGGGGAAACCAAGAACTTGACGTCAGGACCCCTCTCTTTGCTGAGAGCTTTCCTTTCACTAAATAAATTCTACTACACTTACTCTTTGAGTGTCCATGTGACTACTTCTTCAGAACTTAGGTCTAGCTGGGCTAAGGAGCAAAAAACCCTGCATCATATCTCAAACTCAACCTTTAAGTTTTTGTCCTACTAGTCTCCTTAATATTTTGCAATACATTAAAATTGCTTCAAGGTTTTTTCGAAATGTGTTTTTAGTAATTCTGCTAATTTATGCTGTTAAAACATCCTGGCTGAATGATTTCAAATAAATTTTATAACATCTATTTCCATTTTTTCACTCAGTACATATGAATCCAATGTTTAATCCAAATTTAATGTAACAATCATTAAAGTAAATTAAAATGGAGCTCAGGCCTGAAGAATTTCTGAGCAGATAAAACCAGTTAGGCATTATAAGTGATCTAAACCTTGTGTGATCTACAGATATAAGGGAAACTTGAGCTATTCTTATCAATTTCTATATTAAAGAAAAACAGAACTTAAGTTCAACCAATCAGAAGTAGCCAACACACATAATCATATAACTGAAGACTTTCCAATGGGATAGACCTAATAAGGTACAACTTTGGTACCAAATAAGGTACAAATAACTGTGCAACTATAAATAGTCAAATATTATCTTTAGTTTTCTTCTGTGCCTGTCCTCTAAAAGCCTCCCCCTGTGCTCCCTCAGTGGAACTCTTAAGCCACTTTTATGGTTTGGAGCTGCCTGAGTCATAAATCATTGTGTAAATAACATATTTAAAATTTTATTGTGCCTTAGTTTATCTTTTAACACAGTGGTCCTCAACCCTTGGTAATGAGCTATGGCTTGTTAGGAATCAGATCATACAGCAGGAGGTGAGCGGCAGGTGAGCGAGCATTACCACCTGAGCTCTGCCTTCTGTCAAATCAGCCACAGCATTAGATTCTCATAAGAATGTGAACCCTATTATGAACTGAGCATGCAAGGGATCTAGGTTGTGCATACCTCATGAGAATCTAATGCCCGATGATCTGAGGTGGAACAGTTTCATCCCTGTATTAGTCAGGGTTCTCCAGAGGGACAGAACTTACAGGATATATGTATATATGAAAAGGAGTTTATTAATGAGAATTGACTTATACAATCACAAAGTGAAGTCCCATGATAGGCTGTCTGCAAGCTGAGGGGCAAGGAAGGCAACAAAGTCTTAGTTCAACAATAAAAGCCTCAAAAGTAGGAAAGCTGGCAGTGCAACATTTAGTCTGTGGCCGAGGGCCTGAAAGCCCCTGGAAAACCACTGGTGTAAGTTCAAGTGTTCAAAGCCTGAAGAACCTAGAATCTGATGTCCAAGGGCAGGAAGCATGCAGCACAGGAGAACGATGAAAGCCAGAAGACTCGTTAAGCCAGCCTATCCCACCTTCTTCCACCAGCTTTGTTCTAGCCAAGCTGACAGTCAATTGGATGGTGCCCACCCACATTGAGAATGGGTCTTCCTCTCCCAGTCCGACTCTAATGTTAATCTCCTCCAGCAACACCCTCACTGACACACCCAGAAACTATTCTTTACCAATTATCTAGGCATCCTTCAATCCAATTAAGTTGACACCTATTATTAACCATTACAATCCTGAAACCATCCCCTGCTCCCCTGTCCATGGAAATCTCGTCTTCCACAAAACCAGTCTCTGGTGCCACAAAGGTTGGGGACTGCATAGAACTCAATGAAATGAGAAGTAGTTTCTGATTCAACTAATGTCTGTTAAGTGATTCTCTCTATAGATCCAAGTATTATGAGCAACCTCACACAATCACATTCATGAGATTTCTATTACTCTGTGTATTGGACTTCAAGGAAGGAATGGAATGCCACCATTAGGCACCAAATACTTCCACTATTGATTAGCACTGAGATTTTTAGTAAATATTTAGGAGTACTGGGGGATGAAGGAGAGACAACACTATTTATTCTTGTACTAGAATACTCATTTTTAATGCCTATAATTAAATCAATAGGAAAGTTATTGAAAAAATCTGGGCATTTTGAGATAGTTGAAGAGTAAGTATTCCGTATGTATGTCAGTTGAAAATTATTTTTGCTATTTGCTTTTGAAAGAATATAATAATGTTAGCAAATGAACAAGGTAATTCCTGGCTGAATTATATAATTATTTACAGTACTTTCAAAGATATTAATCTATTACCATGGCCGGGTGCGGTGGCTCACGCTTGTAATCCCAGCACTTTGGGAGGCCGAGGCAGGCGGATCATGAGGTCAGGAAATCGAGACCAAGGTGAAACCCCGTCTCTACTAAAAATACAAAAAATTAGCCGGGCGTGGTGGCGGGCGCCTGTAGTCCCAGCTACTCGAGAGGCTGAGGCAGGAGAATGGCGTGAACCTGGGAGGCGGAGCTTGCAGTGAGCCGAGATTGCGCCATTGCACTCTAGCCTGGGCGACAGAGCGAGACTCCGTCTCAAAAAAAAAAAAAAAAAAAATCTATTACCATTATATATAATTCATGGGGAATGATATTAAACAATAGACAAAATATCAAGTTAATATGTTTCAGGACATCACTCACAGCATAATGAAAAACTAACTTACTGCTGTATTTCAATAGCTTCAATACCCATTCAACATTACTGTGCATTACAAATCTATTAGTAAATTGCTTGCAAAAATAAGGCTGAAAACAATTTTAAATTAAGTGTACACATTTTTCTCTTTTTCTTTAGAAATAATTAATATTTTATTTTATTACTATAGTTTCCTTTAACTCTATAATTTGAACAGAGATGTTTGGAGAAAAATTATTTTAAAAGAATTTATAACAATAAGAATAACTGTTAGAATGCCAGTCCTATCAAGAAACGTTAGAAATATATGAGCAAAACTCAGAAGTAAATATCACTGTCTATCTAACCATATTCCATGCATAGCTTCTACTAATGTTCCCCAGAATTGACTGTTTTATCATTTCTCTTGACTTTTGATACATTTATTCATATATCCTCCATCCTCACTTAGTCCTTACTGTGTGTACTTCAGCATCATATCAACCCTATCTTGCCACTTAAAAGACAAAGTAATACTACTTTTTCAGTTTTTTTTTCATTTAATGTAAGAAGTTACCATTTCCCCAATAGTGAAATGATGCAAAATGATTATTTGATGTATTGTTCAAATGGGTTCAGGTTTGTGACAGTCTCAAACACATCAGGGAGTAGGGACACCCTTCAGTTAAAGCATAAAGTTGTACTTTAATCTGTATTTCATTTTTAAAAAGGATTTTTTCTCACTATCACATAAACATTAAACTCTTTACCTCTCTATTTACTTATTTACACGATTTAAGATTGAACAGTTTTCATTATCAAAAATATTTTCATAATATATATAAAATTGTTGTAGTCTTAATTTTTCCAAAATGACAGCTGACTCCTCTTAAAGGTAATGGGAATTTTAGAATGTTATTTGCAATCAGTCTACAGCATTCTTTTCATATATACAATGTTGTGTACTAATTTTTGAAATATTTGTAAATTAAATAGGACATTTTTCTTTCAGGAGAAAGGAGACTTAGAGAGATTTTTGTGCAGGAGAAGAGTAGTTTTAAAAATAGGTAGTTTGCAATGGGGCAGACCACTTTTAAAACTCTAAAATGAGAACAAGTCAATAAGATTCTCTTGATTAAATCTAGTGATCTTATTATTTATTTATTGACATGTAATAATTGTACATATTCATGGAATATAACTTGATACCTGGATACCTATCCATGTTGTATAATGATCCATTCAGAGTGAATCTATTATCTTACATATTTATCATTTCTTTGTGGTGAGAACATTCGAAGACAACTCTTCAAGCTATTTTGTAATACATGATATTTCACTGTTAACCATACTCGCTCTACATGCAACAGAACACCAGAATTTATTGCTCTTATGTAGTTGTAATTTTATACCATCAATCAAAGTTTCCTCATCCTTCTTTTTGTCCTCCCGTCTTTAGTCTCTGGTAACATTTTTCTACTCTCTGCTTCTATGATATGAACTTTTTTTAAATGTTTGTTTGTTTGTTTTTTTCTTAGACTCCACTCATGAGTGAGATCATGCTGTATTTGTCTTTCTGTGTCTGGCTTATTTCACTTACCATGACGTCCTCTAGATTCATCCATATTGTCATAAATGGCAAGATTTTATTTTTTATGGCTAAAGAGTACTTCATTGTATATGGATAGTGCATTTTCTTTATGCATTCATCTGTTGCCGGACACTTAGGCTTATTCTGTATCTTGGCTATTATACATAGTGCTGCAATAAAAATGACTAGGTGCATTACAATTAGCTTTAAAAAAATGGAACAGCGTTGTAAGGAGAGACCATGAATCTAGGCCCTTAGGTTGAATACTTAGGTTGAATAAAATTGTTGGAGGAAGTGGCTATTTGATGTATGTAATGAAAGGGATCCTTACTTGACAGGTATTATTAGGAGAAAAAAAAAGAGAGAGAAAGTTGAAAGAGAGGGGAAAACTGCCACAGCAGGATAAGCAACTCGCTTTAAAATAATTGGGATTAGTAAGTGTGCAAAGATAGAACTGGTGATGAAAGAGTGAGACTGGAATTAAGAATTAATTTGTAACAACACTAATGTTGCAGGTTGGGTCCTTGTTATGAGACTAAGCGGATGCTCATTCTTTGGAGCTATAACTCTGACCAGTGCCACATTAACAGATTTGGAAAATATGAGATTAACTATGAAGGTACAGAAAATAAAGATATTAAAATTCTTTCTATATTTTAGATTTGATTGTTAATAATATAGTATATACACATACATATTATATTATATATATATTACATATATATAATAACATATGTATGGGAAAAACTATGGTAAATAGAAAACATTAGCTGGGCATGGTGGCTTACGCCTATAATCCCAGCACTTTGGGAGGTGGAGGCAGGATACTTGAGCCCAGGGGTCTGAGACTAGCCTGGGTAACATGGCAAGACAACGTCTCTACAAAAAGTAAAGAAAAGTAGCTGGGCCTGGTGGCACACACCTGTCATCAAAGCTACTCTGAAGGCTGAGGTGTGAGGATCACTTGAATTCAAGAGGTCAAGGCTGTAGTGAGCTGTGTTCCAGCCACTGCACTCCAGCCTGGGTGAGAGCACAAGACCCTGTCTAAAAAGAAGAAAAAGAAAAAAGAAAACATTATTGAGGAGAAGAGATCAATAGAGTCTTAGAAATTTGAATTGATACACAAGTAAAGAATGACCCAATTATTTTATACCGGGAATGGGAAAATAAATTTTATACAAGTCCACAAAATAGTTTTTAAAGGATAGACAATATAATACAGGGTTTGGGGGCGTGGTTACAACAATGTTAGAAACGCTGAAAGAGCAAAAGGGGCCTGCTACTCCAGATGATGAGCAAATGAAGGAAGCCACTTCCATCCCTAACTGTGAAAAATGAACAGGGGAAGGTGGTGCATTCTGGGTCCCATGATTCCAGACTGACCATTGGCCCTACTTGAGTGCAGCTGCTGTTAGGCAGAAACTCTGGACTCCAAACTCTCAGTAAAACTTCTGAAGACACTGCTGTTGCTACTGCAACTTGCAGCACCATTGATTCAGCGGAGAAGCAGCCCAGAATATCTCACTGACACCCACACTGTTGGTTGTGTTTTTCTGAACCAGATTGAAATTAATATCTATTGTATGGTTCAATTTCTATGAAGTTCAATGTCAAGCAAATGTAATTTATAAAGATAAAAGTAAGAACAGTGGTTGCCTATAGTAATGATTGGAGGGTTCACAATAGAGACTCCTGGATTCTAGTAATACTGAATTCATATTCATGTAGGTTGTGATGACATTAGTATTTTACATTCTAAAAATGTTTAATGCTATATGCTTAAGATCTGTGTCTTTCGCATGTGCATATCATATTTCATATTTCAATTAATGAATCAGTAAAAAAAGTTCCAGTTCAGGGTACAATACTGTAGAACAATCCAAAATATTAATTTATTCCTAAAGTTTTTAAAATATTAGAATAAATACAGAGCATTTTGTTAAAACAATATGGTAAACCTAAATGTAAAAAAAAAATTAAATTGAGTTAGGAATTTCAAAAAGACATTTCATATGTCTTTTCTACTTTCAATTTCATATGAAAGTTGAAAAAACTTGAAATCAGTAAGCGTGCATGTGTAGGTAAAACAAAATTACTGCATATAAAAACTTTTTTGAGGCATCTAGAAAATATTTAGCAGTGCGCCAGAGCTTAGAGGCATTTTAAAATGCTTTTTAGTGGCACATAAAAAATTAATTAATGACAGAGTCTACGAAAAACAAGTAGAGAGGCTTGAAATAATTCACATATTTTTCATGTAAAACTTTTAGGAGAAGTCCAGTGATGTCATGATAGCTCTACAATGTTGATTTATTTTATTGCTTTTATATGCCTATTTTATATATAAAATAGCTGAAAACAGCTATGAATTCTAAAGCATGGTAACAGGGGTAAAAGGTCACACACATTTCTTATAGATGCTGCAAATATTGCTTCTGTTCACGTTATGGTCCAAAAATTAGTTACGTTGCCTCATCAAAGTGCAAGGAGGCTGATAAATGTACTTTAATTTGCTAAATGCCTTGCAAGATATAGGGATGTATATTGAGAAGACAAAGAATGGAAGTGAGAATTACTTGTTATTTTGACTTCCAAGTATCGGAGAACATTTCCAAAGAAATATTATACTAAATTTCTGCCTGATTAATTATTTCAGCATCTCTTTCATGATCTTTGCTTAAGGGCAGTGCTTCCAGCTGAGGCTGCATACAGTCTCATATTCCATAGACTAACTGTCTAGGGTAATTCAGACTTATAACCTAAGTTTATGTTACAATTTTTCTAACTTATGTTCCTTTGATGGAGTTTATCCTCATTGCCCCACCCCCCAACTGGTTTACTAATATAGTCTAAAACAGAAACATTACTTTTTATATCCTTTAATCTCCATTGAAATAAGCATAATTTGTAGAATTATTAACTAATAGAAATTAATTGAAAAGAAGCATCTTTCTTTTATATGAACAATGACACAGTTCAAAACAGTTTTAAGCACAAGTAATTACCCTGAATATGTAAATAACCCATTTATAAGTAGGTCAATAGGAAAACATTTCAACAAATTTCAAATGTGATATCATTTCTAGATCTTATGAAAGAAATGGAACATGTTTTGGAAGATAAGAGAAGTTTACTTAGCCAATAATAACAGGTGTCAATCAATTATTTTTTAACAGCTAGTTTATCCCTGGATATACCTTACTATATCTTATTTTTAGATATGGCATTTGAAAACCTCCAAGAATATAGAGATAATTTTAATTGAGCTATTATGGTTTGTATTTATTTTTAAAGTTCTGAATTTTTTAAAAAAATTCAATATTCTATGGTATATTAACAAGATCGATTGGAATAATGCTTTTTTTAATGTAGTGGGTTGGTGATATGTTTTTCTGCTGAGAAAGAAGGCTGTTCATAATCTTAAATTATGTTAGGTTTTAGAAACAATGAAAATTGTGGGATTCCCTTAATGGCTTTCTTACACTTGAGTTCTAAAGTATTCATCAATCTCAAATATATTTTACATTATGTTGAAAAATGACTATTAATAGTTTCTGCTGAAAAAAAATTATCAACTTTTTATGCATCACCATTTCAGAGTTGGGCTTATAAAAATATCAATATCTCTCCTACATATATACCAATGTCTTTCAATTTTTAGTCAATTAAATGTGTTTCACTGATTTTCTGCTGTGTGCCTAACATTGTGCATGATGATATTATAGAAGGTACTGTGAAAAGGCTTAAAGCAGTATATTTAACCACTGTCTAGCAGAGTAGTACATAGAGAAGCAAACCTAATCTATAAGCAACAATGAGAGTATGCTACAGATAACTTTTAATATTGTAAATATATATGATACAGATGATAAAATCTTTATGAAATAATCTATAGGTGAGGTGAAATGGGTCCCTGCCAGGAGAATGCAAAGGCAATAAAAAATTAGAAACCAAAATACTGAGAATTATTTTGAGGGAAGTGTTAGTAGAATTTAATAATACATTTAATAGAAACATAAGATTAAAAATGCAAAGATGAATTCAAAGTTGCTTACATTCAAAAATAACTCATTAAATGTACAGTATTTTAAGCACACTTTTGATCTACGAAGAGTACAAATATGAGTAAGACATAGTTCTTTATGCTAGACATAGAGAATATTTTTTGTACAGAAATAAAATCTAGAGTATGTAATATTAGGGGAAAGAAAATGCCTCATAGATGTCAATAAACCTTGTTCCCTCTATTTTTTTTTACTGGTTTCATTTCCTGTAATAATTGTGGTAACAGTAAGCTGAAACAATTCGACCTCCAACTCCTAAAACAATAAAAGTTATTGCTTGCTTAAATAATAGGAATGCTATTTGTGATTTCCTGCAGGGTCATTCAAAGATTCATTATTTTCCCATCCGTGGTTTTGCCATCCTCAGTACATAGCTCTTGGCGGTTTTCCGTGGATTGTTTTAGTGTTAGCCAACCAGAGAGAATAAAAAGAGTATTAAAAATTATTAATTGTGGGTCTATGTGACCCTATAAGAAGGCTACATCACTATTATATACTTATAACCTAAATTTCTATGCCAAAATATAGGTGAATATAGCAAATATTGTCCAAATTTACAGGGAAAGAGAAAATGAATTGTGTGTTCATCTTACAGTTTCTAATGAAATCGCCAACATTGAACTTAAATGACTCTCCAGTTGTTCATTAGGAGCATATGCTGTTGGTTGACTGCCAGCATACATTATCTCACCTTTTCTTTCTAAGATAGAACATATTCAATATATCCAAGGCTTCCAAGGCTTCAGTACTTCTCTAAGTTTACTGTCTCATCTTCAGATTCAGGTTTGATGTGATTACTCTAAGTGTAGCCTGATTCTTTGCCAAAAATAAGAACAAAAATAAGCATATGACCCAATTCAGTACAAAGGCAAATCAGGGCAAATTACCTTAAGAGTTTTTAAAATAAATGTTTCTCTTGGTGTCTCTTTCTTGGTCTTCTGGGTAGGGTTGTATCTGAATATGATGACCCTAAATGTCTGCAGACATTTTTGCAGCAATGTTAAGGGTAAAAGTGAAACAGCCAATAGCAAAGAAGTGCCAGAAAATGCATAAGCAAACTGTGACCTCTTTTTACCTCTTGATTGACTTTTATGTTAAATAATGAATTTACCTTATGCTTGAAAGAATTTGAAATAGTATTTGGCAGTGCAGAATTTACTCCTCCCATATTTTCATTCAAGAGAAATTTCCATAAGGAGGGTTGTTGGTAGGTTACCTCCAACTCAACCACTTCAGAGCTACTACAGTGGTAATGCATGTTGAAGAAAAGAGTCAAACTCTGTGAAATATTGGAAGAGATTTATTCTGAGGCAAATATGAGTGACCTCGGCCTGTCACACAGCCCAAGAGATCCTGAGAACATGTGCCAAGGTTGTTGGGCTACAGCTTGGATTTATACATGTGAAGAAGACATAAGACATCAATCAGTACACCTAAGATACACATTGGTAAAATCGGGAAAGGTGAGACAACTAAAAGCAGGTGGGGGTGGGGCGGGTGAAGGCTTCTAGGTTAAAGGTGAATTCGAAGATTTTCTGATTGGCATTTGGCAACTGGCTAAAATAATTTATCTAAAGACCAGAATCAATAGACAAGAGTGTATGGGTTAAGATAACGTGTTTTAGAGACTGAGGTTCTTATGCAGATGAAGCCTGCAGGTAGCAGGCTTCAGAGAGAATAGATTGTAAATGATTTTTATCAGACATAAAAAGGAAAAAGGACTTGGAATCAGGAAAAATCAGGAAAAAGACTTGGAAAGAGAAGGGGATTCTCTACAAAATGGAGATTTTCCCCACAGAGACAGCTTTGTAGGGCCATTTCAAAATATGTCAAAGAAACGTATTTTTTTGGTGAAATACTTTGATTTCTTTCAAGGCCTGCTATCTGTCATGTTGATATCTTATTGCTACAAAGAGTCTTTTTTGTCATTCTTAAGTCTCTACTTTTATGTTAACGCTGTTCAGCTATGCATGAATTCCAAAAGGATGAAAGTAAATAATGAGGCATGTTCAACCACCCATTTCCATCATGGCCTCCATTACTGTTTCAGGTTTAGTTTAAAATGCCCTTGGCCAAGATAAAGGGCCCATTTAGTTGGTTAATGGACATTGAATTTTATTTTTGGTTTACATGCAGGTGCCATGCTCTCCTTAGGTTGCTCCCTGCCAATGCTGAGCAAGGAAGATATTATAGGGCTTTTCATTCTTGTCCCACATGGACTCATCTAAAGGTCAAAGTTTACTCTGGTGCTCTTTCAGTCTGGCTGACAATTTCTCAGATCTGCACTCTTCTCTGAGGCTCCTTCTTTCCAATTATCTTTCATGCTCTCTCTTCTTTTGAGGTGCCAGGCTTGCATCATGATCTGGAGGCTCTTGCAGCCTCCTTTTGCTCTATCTTCTCTTTATGCTTCAAAGGCATTTTCTCTGGTTACTCTCTTATATGTGTAATTCCATCTTGGTGTCTGATTCTTGAGAAACCCAAACTGGCTTATAATTTTTCTTACTTTTAGTAAAAGCTTCTTTGCTGATGCATCATTCATTAATTCATTAAATGTATTGTGTTTTGTATGGGAAAACAATGATGCCAAATTGTCCATAGCTATATAGTCTAATATGTACTACAATAAGAATTCGGAAAAAGTATTATTGGTTCACAAAGGCAGAAATTTAGGAGATTAGATACATTTAAAGTAAAATTTGATTAAAAAGTATGAACTTAAATAGACTAAGATAACATGGGGTGTTTGTAAAATATATTAGTAAAATACAATGCCATACCCAAAGTTCTCTTAAATCGAATTAAATATGGCCTGAGAAAAAGGCCATACTTCTATATTTCAGTCCTTGTGAATGAACTGCAACCTAACTCAATAGGTACACAAGACTAAAACCTAACTTAGGAGTATGCGCCTGTAACAATCGCCGAGTCTTGGCCAATCCCAGCAGCCATACTTCTACTAGTCGCATACAGTTGAGTGTTCAAATAAGGCAAGTGACAAGCCGTAACCAATCCAGCTGTTTCTGTACCTCACTTCTGATTTCTATACATCACTTTACTTTGTATTGTCTATAAATTCATTCTGACCATGAGACACCCCTGGAGTCTCTCTGAATCTGCTGTGATTGTGGGGGCTTTCCAATTTATGAATCATTCATTACTCAATTAAACTCTAAATTTATTTTGGCTGAAGTTTTTTTTTTTTTTTTTTTTTTTTAGCAGTCCTCACCATAATGATCCATACACGTAAGTGTCTAATATAATCTGTCTAGCTCTCTATTTTGGTTGTTTTTAGTCATACTGATGCTGATTCAGCTCTGTACAAAATGTCAGAGCAAAATGACTACCAATAATATAGAGATCTGCAGGGATTCCCACACAGGTGAAATATGCATGGTGGAAAGAGGCAATTCTTAAGGCAAAGAGCCAAGCATGTACCAAACACCAATGCCCTTGCATACCGAAGCTAAAGATTCTACAGTTTGCCAAAGATAAGAATGTACCTTTCACAACAGCAAGGATCTCATATATTGTTTTATTATATATCCCTAAAATCTAGCACAGTGCCGAATAAGAGGAAGTAGAAATAATTTTGAGAAGGCATTAAACATGTATTTGTAGAAATCAAGTCTTACCCATTGAAAAAATATCTCCCCCATATTCGTAATTCATTAAATTGTTTGGAAGGGAAAAGAAACTAAAGGGAATACTCCATAGAGAAAGTTGTTTCAGAAATTATGCAAATTTATTCTAATAACTAAGAAATAGTGAAAATGTATTAGAAAGGTTAGGTAGAGGCACATTTCAGATTAAGACTAAGGTGCAAATGGCTTTCTACTTAATGATAGAGACAAGCATAAATAAAAGTACATTGTATACATGAAATGGTTTTGTTTGAATTGGGTATAGAATATCAAATGAGAAATACATAGTAAGGAATTGAATATATGGAAATACAGATATAGACGGCCAGAGCACCTACTTGTAGCTCTTGATAGCAGAATTATCAGTCAACTAAAAAGATATTTTAAGACCTCCAAGAATAAGTAGATAATTTCTATTCTGTATTTAATTAATGAAAGAAAACCAGGGTAATAACAGCTTGAATTTTCATCACTAGCATGTTTCCTACATACATAAACATAGTGAGTAGTGAGTATATTCACATATAAAGTAACAAAGAATTATAATAAACCCCAACATCCAATCGGGAAAAATGTTGTAACTCTATATATTCATTAAATTTTTCACAAACTGACATCTTTTAGCATATAATATGGTTTCCTTTAGCTTGTTAAAGAAAATGGACTCATG
Source organism: Symphalangus syndactylus (assembly GCF_028878055.3). Lineage (NCBI taxonomy): Eukaryota > Metazoa > Chordata > Mammalia > Primates > Hylobatidae > Symphalangus > Symphalangus syndactylus. The sequence goes on along the minus strand of NC_072426.2, from coordinate 105,397,613 downwards.
ACTAAAACATAAGAACACCCAATGAAGCTCAACTAAAGCAATTCAACTATGAAAAATAAAATGACTAGTGATCATCTCTTTATTATTATTGAAAGAATAACTTACAAGTAAAAACATTCAATTTTTGAAAATAGCTTTATATTTATTGAATTTATGCATATAATGTTAGTTGCATTTCAAAATAAAATGGCTGCCTTAAAAGTGATGCAAAATTACATATTTATACATTCTTTGAATTAAGCAGGATTAATTGAAAAGTGGTTATGAAGGCATGACTGCAAGCTACAAATTGAGCCTATTTTTAGTAACTTGCTCTAGCTGAGATGTTATATGTTCAGATTTGTTGACATGAAGCTTTATTGAGAAGCATTAGTTATTCCCAATAACCCAAGGAGGAGCCTGTTTTGGGAGGAAAAGCCACATCAAATATGTTTTGTTGAGTCAAGAGGATTGTATTTTAAGAAAACTACTAATGATTTTCTTTCTGAAAATGTGACCATTTTGAAATCTAAGAAAAATCAAATATTTGATACTTAACATAATTTGCAACTTGACATAAAACTACTCAGTTTAGTTGGTCATAATATACTCATTCCTAACATATTCCACTTCACAAAAAAAGTAGAATAAAAGCATAAATAAATAAATAAATAAATAAATAAATAAGGAAAGAGAAACAAACAAAAAAACAACATTGGAAACTGACTAGGTAACAATTTATAGAATCAAGGATTAATTCCCACCAATTATGGCATGAATAAAACTAATCAACTAAAATATATTTTAAAAATCAAGAAGATAGCAGGAAAACAGCTCCCTGACCCCTGGAACAGTAATTAGGCTGGCACTCTGTGCCTGTTGGACATTACCATTTTCTTTAATGTTTGTATGAAACGACGCCAATTTATCTTTGAGAAATTTATCTTTAAGTTGCTAAAGTGATGCAAACAGCTGTCATGTAACAATCACCAAGAGAGGATCCATTCTAGTTCACAAACTGCCCTGATGCTTTTTATAAAAAACAATCCATTTCAGGATAATGTGTCCTTCCTGGTTTCTATGGCTCTTTAACTTCTTTAAATCAGAAGCATTCCATAGTCCTTCTTCAAACTTCACAGCATCCTGAACATTTTTTGAAGGTAATATTCCAATGGATTCTATTTTTAGAATGTCTCCGAATTTCGATTTGTCTGGTGTTTTCTCATAATGAGATGTCAAGACATGCATTATTGGCAATAAAATCACCAACATGATGCTGTGCTCTTCTTATCATATTTCTTCAGGTTATATATGAAATTAATTTTTCCCATCAGTGGTGATTTTAATTTTGATCATTTGAAAGGTAATGTCTTCCAGGTTTCTCTATTGCAAAGGTACTCATTTTCTTTATGTTGACATAACATGACATAAAATGATATTATATATATATAGACTATCTCTTGTATACATGTGTATATGCATGTAATTAATCTAAAATTAAGTGTTTTGTGGAGAGATACTTTGAGACTGTGAAAATATCCCATTTCTTCTCCAACATTTACCCACTAGGTTTAGCATCCACTGATGCCTCAAAACTCAATCAAATACAACGTGAAGATTTTCAAATGATAATTTTTTAACATACAATATCAACCCTTTTCCTTTTATTGGTTGGCACTCTGTGGGAAAATAATAGTGTTTCCTTCTTTTATTCATTCATTAATTCATGGATTTATCTCACGTGGACCCATGGATTCCTATTTCTTTCAGTGGCCCATGACCTGTTCCTTTACTTATTTTATGGATTCAGTTTTGCTAATTTTGCTGGTAGGAACTATTCAAGTTTCTCAGCTCTTTTAACATGTCTTTCTTAGCATTTGAGCACTCCCTTGTTTTCCTTGTTTTTTTTTTTTTATCTCAGACTATGAATGGTCACTGCAAATCTATCAAAATATACCAGATTTCTGTATATTATTATTATATCCTGTGATCTAGATAAACACACAATTTTACTAACTTTTTTGCAAATATCCTTTTTATTTTCTGCATAGAATATAATAATATCTGTGAAGAAGGACATCTTTCTTTCTAAATTGTATATATTCTTACTTTTCTCATTGCATTGCTAAGACGTGTAGTATAAGCTTCAAAAGAATTTATCAGAGCAAGCATGCTTGTCTTTTTCTAGGTACCAGAGCAAAAATATTCAGTCACCTTAACGTTACTGGAAAGTTAAGGTACATAGTATAAACCTTAGAGCACCCAACAGGACAAAATAAGCAAAAACATATGACTAATAATCTATTAGTTGAAATAAAATAAAATTCAAAATTAAACACTTAATCCAAGATAAAGCATCCAAAGTGGAAAACAGTAATAAAGAACAGATTAAATTTTATGGGAAATAAATTTTATGATGGTAGGTTTAAGGCCAAAATATAGATAACAATATTAAATATAAGTAGTCTAAAACTACTATTTAAAGTAAGAATTTTAAGACTAAATTTAAAAAGTAATGTTAAATCAATATAAAGACAAAGATTGGTCAGAAAAAATAGGTTGAAGATAGCTGTACTTAGCCATACAGTAAGAGGAACTAAACTAAATTCTTTACAAAACAAACAAACAAAAAACAAACACACACACACACAAATAAAAAGTGCAGACAAAATATAATCAACAATGTTTTTTTTAACCATTGACAAGAAGCTGAGGATGCTGATCCCTGATAAAAGAAAAAATAAAATCTGACTTATTCCAAGCTTTCTGTCAGTTTCCAGAAGACACAGTGAAAGGATAATCCAAAGAAAGTAAAACTCTTTCTGTATATTGAGAAATTGGAGATTGGGGCTTAGAAAGGAAAATTTAGCTAGAATTGCAGAGCTAAATAGAAGAGAGAGAGCATTTGCACAGAGACGGTGATATGGTATGGCTTTGTCCCCAGCCACATCTCATCTTGAATTCCCATGTGTTGTGGGAGGGACCAGGTGGGAGATAATTGAATCATGGTGGCAGGCCATGCCAGTCTCATGATAGTGAATAAGTCTCACAAGATCTTATGGTTATATAAGAGGGAATTTTCCTGCACTAGCTCTCTCTTTGCCTGCCACCATCCATGTAAGATGTGACTTGCTCTTCCTGGCCATCTGCCATGATTGTGAGGCTTCCCCAGCCAGTGTGGAACCGTAAGTCCATTAAACCTCTTTCTTTTGTAAATTGCCTAGGCTGGGGTATGTCTTTATCAGTAGCATAAAAATGGATGAATACAGGAATATAGGAAGTGTCTGCTTTGTCCTGGCTTTTATCTTTGCCTGTAACATTCCACTCCAGAGGCTCACATAGCTTCTCCCTTTTCTTCAAGTCTTGCTAATCATTCCTTGTTGATTCCTTAAAATCAACATATATAAATGTGTATCCCTTTCTTAATCAAGCAATCCCTTTCATCCTTTACCTTTCTGTATTTGTTAGTAGAATTAACCATCAGCTAGTATACTATAAAATTTAATTATGTATTATATATATTATCTATTCTAGTGATATGATTTGGCTCTGTTCCCATGCAAAATCTCATCTTGAATTATAATCAGATTTATAATCCCCATGTGTTGGGGGAGGGACCTCCGGGAGGTGATTAGATCATGGGGTGGTTCTCCCATGTTGTTCTCATGATAGTGAGTGAGTTCTCATGAGATTTGGTGGTTTTATAAAAAGCTTTTACCCCCTTCACTCTGCACTTTTCCTTCCTGCCACAATGTGCAGAAGGACATGGTTTGCTTCCCCTTCTGGCATGATTGTAAGTTTTCTGAGGCCTCCCCAGACCTGCAGAATTGAGTCAATTAAGCCTCTTTCCTTTATATATTAACTGGCATCTAGCAGCTCTTTATAGCAGTGTGAGGACGGACTAATACAACAAGTGAACAGGCATTTTTGCTTATTGTCCATTGTCAAAACCACTTATTTATTTTTACATTGACTATTGTCTATCTTCTATGGTTTGTTACCTCCAACAATAAGGTAATCAAGGGTCAAAATTTTTTGTTTATTCAGTAAAATGCTCTCAGTGAATTTGGCATTGGGTGGCACAGAGTAAGTATTTAATGTATCTGTTAATTTTGTACATAAATGAATAAATTTTCTAAATTTTGCTAATAATGTTAATAGAAGACCCAAAAAGTATAATCAGTAAATTAGCTGTATTTTGAAGAAAAAAAAGTTAATCTATGTAACAAATTAATGTAAAAATTCTCAGGATATACACTTGAGTAATAATCACTGTAACATTTACCTATTTAAAAAGAATAAAATTTAACAGTGAAGGTACTTGAGTCTGGAATTTGTTTCCCCTAAGAAGTTTTCAAATTAAAATTCAGTATTGTTAATAAATCTAAAGATATGAAGAAATTTTAATTATTCTTGAGTAATTGTAAAGATTATTTTGCTAACCATAGAATTTATTCAACCACTATCAAATTTATTGGTATAAAGTTTTTATAATTAAGTTATTATCATTTTGATATTTGTAGTATCTTTACCACACCCACCACCTTCCCAACCTTGCCCACTTTATTTCCTGAAAGCGGTTGCTGACAGATTTCTGTCTTTGTATCTTTCTCAGACTATCTAGAATTTAATTCATTTTATTCCTTTTATCAAAGAATCAGTTTTAAATTTCATCTTTTCCTTTTGTATTTCTGTTATGTCTTTATACAATTTTAGTTTTTCTCTATATTTTACTTTCTACTTCTTGTTTAATTTGGTTTTCTTTTCACTTTTTCAGGTAGATATTTGTGTCATTAATTTTAGACATTTCTCCTTTTTCTAATACAAACATTAAAAACTTTGTAGTTCTCCAAAGGAATACTGAAGTGGTAGTGTTTTTATTTTTATCCAGACCAAAATACTTTCTAATTTATCTTTTGATTTACTATTTGCTAAAAGGCGTCGTTAGAAGTTTATCATATCTAAATATTTGGGAATTCCATTTTACTTTTGGTTTTGTTTTTTATTTTAAATGTAATTCCATTGGGTCAGAGAACATGCTCTCCATGATCTATTCCTGTTAAATTTGTTGAAACTTTATTGTTTGTTGCCTAACATGTGATGAATGTCAGTGCACTTGGAAAATAAAATGAGTTTTTGCTGGTGATGAGTATAATATTCTATACATCCTAGAACTTGTTGGGTTATAATGTCATTAAATTTGTTGATATTTTCTTTAAAATTTTTTATTTACTTGTTTAATAATATCAGAAAATAGTTTTCAAATCTTTAAATACATTGTGGAGTTGTATATTTTTCTTTTCAATTCAGTAAGTTTTTGGCTTCAGTATTTTAAATGCAGAATTGTTTGTTAATGTGTGAAAAAACATTTTGCATTATCAGGTTCTCTTGATGAATTGAAGCAATTATATTGATCTTTATCCTGCTAAAAATATTTCTTGACTTGAGGCCCATTTTATCTCATATTAATAGAAGTCTTCAGTTTTTACATACTTAGTGTTCATACCATAGAAATACTACCATCCTCTTATCTTACAAGGCTCCAGAAATTTGAAATTTCATGTAAAATATTTTCAATATTAATTTATAATATTTTATAACATTACATAGTAATTTTGAAAAAAATATTTGTTATTTATATGAAAAGCCTACTGAGATTTTGACTGATATTGCACTTAATCTATAAATCAATTTAGTAGAACTATCTTCTTAACACTATAAAGCATTCAAATTATTGAACTTGGTTTATCTCTTCATTTATTTATGTCTGCCTTAATGTCTCTCAGCACTGGACTGCAGTTTTCTAAGTATTGAACAGAACGGTTCACAGTGGATATTTTTGCATTCTTTCTTATAGTAGGAGGAACCATTTGGTATTTCACTATATTAACTATATTTTTATGTATGTTTATTACTTTTGAAATAATTTGTTTCTCTTGCCTACTTTTCGGTAAGTCTTTATCATGAACATGTGTAAAATGTCATCAAATGCTTTTCTACTTTTAGTAAAAAAATCCTATACAAATTTTTTAAATCAAAATGTAGGTCTGTAGTTTTCTGTTAATCTCTACCTATTTTTTTCCTTTAAGGGTAATCTGTACTTCATATAATGTACTGTTAGGGTTGCTTCCTCTTTTATTTCTGAAAGACTTTGCATAGAATTGTTACTATTTATTCTTTAAACATTGTGAGAATACAAGAGTGAAAACTTCCTGACCTGGAATTATTTTGTGTGTGAGTTTCAAATTATAGATTTAATGTATTTAATAGATGCAGGATTATTCATGGTGTCTCTTTATTTTTAAGTGAATTTTGTAACCTCTTTTCTCTCAAGTAATGGGTCCATTTACCAAACTTTTAAAATGTGTTTGCGTGAAGTTTAAACATTGTGTGCTTACTACCATTTTATAACCTATAGTATAATTAGTGACAGTCTTTCTTTCATTACTGGCTTTAGTATTTAGTATTTTTTCTCTTTTGTTGAGTATAGCTAGAATTTTTTCATTTTTTAATAAATTAGCTTTTTATTTTATTGATTTTCCATTTTGATGTTCTTTCAATTTTTATCGATTTTTGTTCTTATATGTATTTTCTTATTTCTTTGTACCTTAGTACATTTCGACTGCAATAGAAAAATACCTTTTTGTTGTGGCTTATAAACACCATAATTTTATAATTTATAATAACATAAACTTACAACTTATAAATTTACTTCTCGTAGTTCTGGAGGCTGAGAGGTCTGAAATCAAGGCACTCAAAGATTTGATGTCTGGTGAGGGCCCATTTCCTGGTTCATAGATGGTTCCTTCTCTCTGCATCCTCACGTAATGGAAAGAGCAAGGTAGCTCTCTGGGGTCTCTTTTATAAGAAAACTACTCATTTACTGTCCTTAATGTAGTATTAATTTAGTACCTTTATAAAAGAGCCCCAGATCTCTACTTTCATGATCTAAGCACCTCCCAAAAGACCCCATCTCCTAAAACCATAAATTTGGGAGTTAGGATTTCTACATAGGAAATTCAAGGAGACACAAACATTTAGACAACAGCATTCTGTTTTGTTTGGCTTTAATTTGCTTTAGGAACTGATTCGATTCTTTTTTCTTTTCTAACATAAACACATGGCACTATTACATTTATCTAATTTTTTATTTCTAAGAATTTTTTAATCATTATGGATACATAATAGTTGCACATATGTATGGGGTACATATGCATACAAGCATACGATGTACAATTATCAAATCAGGATAATTCTTATATTCATCACCTTAACATGTATCGTTTCTTTGTGTTAATATTGTTATCTTTATAAATTGACCCCTTTATAATCAGTGAGTATATTTTCTACCACTGGTAATATATTTTGTTCTGAAATATATTTAGTTTGACATTAATACAGCAACTCTAGTTTTCTATAAATTTTTGTTTGTACTACACACACAGATATCTATTTATTTATATTTACAGTAGAATTTTAATAGAATTAGATTTCTGATTTTTCATTGATGTGTATGAATGATTTACATGTAAAGTAATGTGATTATGAATAAGCTTAGGTTTAAATATACCTTCTTGCTATGTTTTCTATTTATCTTATATGCTCCTTGTTCAATTATTTATCCTTTTTTACATTTTGTGGATTAGTTAAATATGTACTTCATTATTTTATGCTATTTCTACTATTGGTTTACTAATGTACTTCTTTTTTATGTTCTGCTTTAAGGTTTAAAATATAAATACTTCTGCTTTAAGGTTTAAAATATAAATACTTCTCTTTTAAGGTTTAAAATATAAATACTACTTTAAGGTTTAAAATATAAATACTTAATTCATCACAGCCGACTTTCAAATAATAGTATATCACTTGATATGCAGTATAATATATTGTCAGTTTTTTTCTGCAGACACACATACACACCTCACAAAATTTTACTTCTGCCTTAGGAATCTTTCCTATAAATTACAATGGAGGATGGCTGGCAATGAAATTCTTTAGATTTTGTTCAGTGCTGAGACAACATTGAGATGAACAAATTACTTCTGGTGAAAAACTTAATGAGGCACTCTCTCGGGTCACACAAGGCACAAGTCTTGCACTCTCAATCTCAGATATATAACCCTGAAAGTGAGTAGCTCTTTAGGTTTTGGGACCTAGTTGTGTCATTTACTTTACCCTAGTTCCAAACCTATTTTTAATTTTCTAAAAATAAACGAGTCCTATTTTACTTCAGTGCTTAAAATTTTCTACTTGTTATAAAAATGTAGATTAAGCTGTTTTTTCTTATTTAGTTGTTTATGATTGCTCCATTGTCTCCAAGCTTTCATAGTTTCTGAAGAAAATTGCCTGTATGTGTGTGTGTGTATGTGTGTGTGTTTCTTTTGATGTAGATTATTTTTTCATCTCTGATGCCTTTTAAGATTTTTCTCTTTATCACTGATTTTCAGAAATTAGACAATAGTTTACCTTGCCATTTTGTATTTATTTGTGATTCTAATAACATTTTGGCAATCATTTCTTCGAATTTTTGGTTTTGTTCTTCCCTACCACATACTCACACACATAACATCCACTCAGCCTTCTTCTGGGACTCCATCTCTTCTTGTATTATGCTGCTTGATATTGTCCAACACTGTGTGGTTGTTTTTTTCAAATGTGTCTATGTTTTCTGTTTTGGATAGTTTATATTGTTATGTTATCAAAATCACTGGTATTTTTTCTACAATGGTTAAAGTGCTGTTAAATTTATTCATACATTTTTAATCTAATATACTTATTTTTTCTGTTTTAGGAGTCTGCTTATTTGTTTTTATTTCTTCTATTTTTATTTTCTCCTAATATACATATTTTTCCATCTTATTTGAAAAAATAAAGCATATTTTTAACACCTGAATTAACATGTTTCAACACTAATTATTATGTTCATCAAAACCAGATATTGTGAATTCTATATTGTTATGTGATGGATTTTGTTGAATTCTTTTTGTATATTTGTATTTTGTTCTCAAACACAGTTAAATTATTTGGAATCAGTTTGATGCTTTTAGAGATTGCTATAAAATTTTCTTAGAGAAGATGTAGAGTTGCTTTAGGTTTAGGAATGAGTGAGTTCCATCACAAAAGCAGGATTCTTCCAAAGATTCTAGCTAATAGCTCATATATTACCCTGTCTTCTACTTTGGTTTGTGGCAACAATAATATTTGCAGAGCTTTCTGAGCTTTGAGAATTGTTCTTCAAACCCTTTGTGTTGGCATTTTACCCCAGGCTTCAGTTATTTCCTCTCATGTATTCACAGTTTAGTATTCAATGAAGGACTCAATAATTTCCTAGGAAGGTCTGCAGACACACGGTCATCTGTATTCATTAGCATGGACTGCTATTAACAAAATGCCATAGACTGAGCAGCTTATAAACCACAGAGATGTATTTCTCAGTCTAACCTCACATGGTGGAAGAGGGAGGGGTCTCTCTGTGGCACCTTTCATAAGGGCTCCACTTCCACGATCCAGTCAACTACAAAATGGCCCATTTTTTAATATTATCACCTTGGTGGTGAGAATTTTAATATACAAATTTGGGGAGGTCAATTAGACCAGAGCATAATTCTTGGCAGATAAAAGAAGCCATAAGAAAGCTGGTGTGATCAGACCAGAATGAGCCAGAGGGAAGTTTTAAGATACAATAAAATATTAGGCTAGACTATTAAAGTACTTTGTCATTAGAAATTGTATCTTTCAGATGAAATCTACTCAATCCTTGCTTGTACATCTTGCTAAAGTTTTAATTTTTCCATTGATTTCATTATATTTGTCATGTCTTTCCTATCAATTTAATTTTCAATTATCTTCACTTCTTATACATACTGCTATATATTATTTAATCATTCTGCCTCAAATTCTTTTGTGTACGGTTATAATACTTCAGCCTAGTTTACTAGGAACTCATTACAGTTGTTCCTCTGTATTTGTGGGGTGCTGGTTTTAGGAACCCTCAGACACAAAAATCTACAGATGCTCAAGACCCTTCTCTAAAATGATGTATAACAGTATTTTATACACCTACATCCACACTGTCACATACTTTAAATCATCTCTAGATTTCTTATGGTACTAAGTACAATGTAAATGCTATGTAGACAGTTATACTGTGTTCTTTAGGGGATAATGACAAGGCAAAATTCGATATGTGTTCACTTTTTCATAAATGTTTTTCCAAATATTTTTGATCTATGGGTGGTTGAATCCACACATGCAGAACCTATGGATATGGAGGGTCCACTGTATTTTTTTCTATCCTCCTAACTACATATTGGTTTCTATTTTTGTCTTTATTAAATCTTAAATTGTAGTCATACTACAGATTGGATCTTTTCTATTGTTTCATTTTTTTCTGTTTGTTGAACAGTATTCTGTTTCTGTTTCAATGCATTAGTATCCACTTATTTATGTTTACCAAAATATTATACAGTCAAATAATTCAGTAAGACTTTGAAAATTTAAAGTCAACAGATTTGTATTAGCCTCAATTATATCCTCTGTAATAAATCAGATTATCCTGTCATTAGGATTAAATATTAAAATCTGTTTAAGACATCTTAAAGAATATTTGAGATATTATGTATACTTAATATGGGTATTTGTTTTCTTCCCTTCATTTTCTGATTTATTTTAGCCTTTTCATTTGTATTGTTTTATGTACCTTACAATTACATAAACTCCTTAGTATCTGGAAACTTGTCTTCTTATTTTAATGTACCATTCATCTCCTTAGCACAATTTCTTACACATAAATGTTCTACAAATGTTTATTAAATGAATTTGTGTCAACTACATGCATGCTTTATTCATTAAGCTGTCAAAGGATTGATCTGCTTTATGGCTTTGTCAAACTATAGAACTTTAATTCTTTTGCCATATTTTAAAAATAATACATGTTTAGGTAATAATAAAATCAATATTCATACTCATAAAATAATAATTGTAAAAGCACTGTAGGCTAACCACATACATTTTGGAAAAGAAACTGAAATTAATTCTTAAATTCTTTCAAATTCTTCATCTTATTTACTCTTTTTGTAAAGTAAATGTTTATCTTGTATTTTAGTTTTAAGCTCTTAGAATCTTCAATAATATAGTTTATGTACATAAGATATTTAAATCAACTTTATGTAACGTTATAAACTAAGTTCAAGTAAAATTACATAAAATGCAACAATGCATTTTATTTTTCTATTCATATTTTTCTAATAAATCTTGTAAGTTTAAATAATTATTTTAGTTAAGGCTATGAAATTCTACCTAGGCAGGTTAGGGGCTAATTTCCCAATTTATACGCAAACTGAACAATTTTCTCTGGGCTCTTTATCATTTCATCTTTCCACTTAACTTTCTCTATTTTAACCAAATAATATTTTATTTTGCCCCATAATGAATAAAAATTTCCCTCAGTGTAAACTCTACGTTGATGTTTCAAATAGAATATTTTATTCCCTGTGTGTTTTGAGTATTAGCACCTTTAATGTTTTATCTATTTATATTTGTACAAGGCATATTATACATCTGAAATGAACACGGTACTAATTAGCATAAAGTCAGCGTTAGCCTTAGACTTTACAGTTAAGTCTACAGAAAACGGAAAGAAAAAATATAATGTCATATGTACTTCTTAAACAGTTGTATCAGTGGAAAAACTGATGATGCATTCATGTTTTCCTCAATATTTAGTGAGGAGAACAAAAATGAGTAATAAGAAGGCCAGAAAAAATATCCACTGTGTCACTGTAACAGGCACTAGACGATGAGGTCATAGAATGTATTCATCTTTATTTATTCAGAAATTAGCTCCATACCTAGGCCATAAACACTCCCATCTCATGTCTTTGTTCACTTGTGCTTCTGTAACAAAATAGCTGAGACTGATAAGAACAGAAACTTGTTTCTCACAGTCCAGGAGGCTGAAAAGTTCAAGACCATGGCTCTAGCAGGTTTGGCACCAAGTGAGGTCCCAGTTTCTGCTTCTAAAATGGTAACTTGAATGCTGTGTCCTTACATTAGCTAGTTCCCTTCAGCCCTTTTGTAATGCACTAATCCCATCTAGGAGTACAGAGTCCTCATGGCCTAATTACTCCTGAAGGCCGGACTTCTTAATACTGTTGCATTGAGGATTAAGTTTCAAAATGGCTTTTAGAGGGGAGACAAACATTCAAGCTAAACTATAATAATCCATAATTTTTGAATGAATGAACAAAAAGTCACTTGCATTTAAATGTGGAAAGGTAGACACTTTCGGTGTCAGTTATTTTCTGTACAAGTGCCATTATTCCTCATAAAAGTTCAGAGTAATCAGTTGGCTTTCAATTAAATTTACACATTAGTTATAAACATTTTAAATGTTAACTCTGTTTCTACCCTTCATATTTAATATGTATATTAATTTTACAAGAATTACTTAAATATTTTTCTTCCAATTTTCTAATTCTCTTTCCCTTGTTGAAATGAGCAAACACACAAAATACCAAGTGACAGACAATGCATTGCTAATGTCTTACTTTGGCAAGATACTCTCATTAGTATTTTGAATAGAACTGAGATTTTTATTTTTATGTATTTTTTAACCAAACCTGACTCATATTATAGATGATCTAAAGTATTAATGTAATACAAAACCATTGTATTTCTTGGCACGAAGAAAAAATGTGGGTCATGTCAAACACCTGCAATGACAGTTAAATCATGTCACAAATAGATAAGATAATTATGCCGAAAAATGATTATGCACACACTATGTAAAGCATTGTCCTTTTCCTCTGTTGGCGGGCATTTATTCATAGACATCATGTGTACTTTCTTCCCAAAGGGTAAGGTTGACCTAGAACCCTATGGACCACCCTTTATAGTTAAGCTTGCCAACTGCTTGTCAGAAATGATTAGTGAGAAATGTAGGAAAGAAAATTTCCCCTGTTGATAACAGGGGGCAAATAGAAGATGCCCTGAAGTTGTCATAAGGAACCTCATTTTTTTCAGTAAGTATATTTTTTATTTGATAATATCTAATATCACAGATCAACCTTTATTTATACATATTCTAGACATGAATTGTATTGAACTTGACAGGTTTCAGTAATAGAAAGTTCTGTGGCAACTCACAAAAGAGTATGTGTGCATCGTAATCATTTTTATTATGAATAATAACTGTCTTTTCTTGATAAAATGAAGATATAATAAATCATGATTTCCCCTCAAACATATCTTTTAGAAACTGAGTATATGTGTCTTTGGATTTATAATAATCCCAAACTCACATTTTATGTTAAAATACTCATTAAAATGAGATAATTTATTACAACTTTATTTTGGATTATATTCTGAATATCTTACAACATAAAAGCTAAAGTATGCTATACATTTTTTGAAACACATTTATATAAGCCTCACAGTCTGTATTATGAAATCAATATTAATGTTGGAGTAACATTTTGATCTACTAGATTCATAAAGTTAGTGATAATTCTTTGGCTATTATTTTGAAACCTCTATATCTCTTAATAATACAGATAACACAGATTTAAGCTACAGGAAAATGTAATATGCATTGTGTTTGAACAACGTGTGTTATAATTTTGGATGTACATCAACCTATACTATATCCCTATGTTGTGTAAGACTGAATATCCTAGATCATATTGGATTATTACAGTCAATAATATTTTACATTAAACATCAAAAAATAATATGGCATTCGTTTGTAACCCAGAAAAATGAATTAACTCCCAGGAGAAATTTAGTTTTCATTGCTCCTTATGCTAATAACCTTAAAGTTCAAATGCTAACTTTCTATTTCCATTTTATTTAGACTGTATAATAAATCTTTCATGAAAAAAGATGGATTTCTATTTTTTTTTTTTTTTTTTGAGATGGCATCTCGCTCTGTCACCCAGGCAGGAGTCCAGTGGCATGATCTCCACTCACTGCAAGCTCCACCTCCTGGGTTCACGCCATTCTCCTGCCTCAGCCTCCCCAGGCGCCCGCCACCATGCCTGGCTAATTTTTTTTTGTATTTTTAGTAGAGATGGGGTTTCACCACGTTAGCCAGGATAGTCTTGATCTCCTGACCTCATGATCCACCCGCCTCAGCCTCCCAAAGTGCTGGGATTACAGGTGTGAGCCGCCACACCCGGCCTCTATTTTTGAAAATTACCTTTTGTCAATTTTTTATCTGCAGTAATGTGGATTAGAAAGCTGGCTCAGTCCTACCACAAAAATAATTCTTAAAAGTTGGATGAAACATTAAAAAAATCTTGTTTTAGTGTCACAATGATCAGGCAAGAAGACAAAAATTTTATGAAAATTAAGGTTTTACCTTGGGAGCATTCTCTGGTCCAGACAAAGATGAGGCCATGTTTCTTGGGATTGTAAAAAGCAAGGGACCAGAGACAAAGCTCAAAGTCCAGCCAAATTGGAAGTGTAGTAAGAGAACACTCTTACACTATTGGTGGGAGTGTAAATGAGTTCAACCATTGTGGAAGACGGTATGGTGATTTCTCAAGGATCTAGAACTAGAAATACCATTTGAGCCAGCAATCTTATTACTGGGTATATACTCAAAGGATTATAAATTATTCTACTATAAAGACACAGGCACACATATATTTATTGCAGCACAATTTACAATAGCAAAGACTTGGAACCAACCCAAATGTCCATCAATGATAAACTGGATAAAGTAAATGTGGCACATATACACCATGGAATACTATGCAGCCATAAAAAAGGTTGAGTTGGCCGGGCGCGGTGGCTCACGCTTGTAATCCCAGCACTTTGGGAGGCCGAGGCGGGCGGATCACGAGGTCAGGAGATCGAGACCACGGTGAAACCCCGTCTCTACTAAAAATACAAAAAAATTAGCCGGGCGCGGTGGCGGGCGCCTGTAGTCCCAGCTACTCGGAGAGGCTGAGGCAGGAGAATGGCGTGAACCCGGGAGGCGGAGCTTGCAGTGAGCCAAGATTGCGCCACTGCACTCTAGCCTGGGCGACAGAGCGAGACTCCGTCTCAAAAAAAAAAAAAAAAAAAAAAAAAAAAAAAAAAAAAAAAAAAGGTTGAGTTTGTGCCCTTTGCAGGGACATAGATGAAGCTGGAAGCCATCATTCTCAGCAAACTAACACAGGAACAGAAAACCAACCACCACATGTTTTCATAAGTGGGAGCTGAACAATGAGAACACATGGTCACAGGGAGGGGATCATCAGGGAGGGGCTGTAGAGGGTGGGGGCCTAGGGGAGGGATAACATTAGGAGAAATACCTAATGTAGGTGACCAGTTGAAGGGTGAAGCAAACCACCATGGCACATGCATATGTATGTACAAAACTGCACGTTCTGCACAAGGACACAGGGAGAAGAACATTACACACTGGGGCCTGCTGGGGAGTGGAGGGCAAGGGGAGGGAGAGCATTAGGACAAATACCTGCATGTGGGGCTTAAAACCTAGATGACGGGTTGACAGGTGCAGCAAACAACCATGGCACATATATACTTCTGTAACAAACCTGTACGTTCTGCACATGTATTCCAGGACTAAAGTGAAATAAAAAAGAAAAAAAAAAGAATGCCCTTTTCTGGGGTTCTCACTAATATGACATGTGTAACTTGAAAATCCTCAAGACAGAAATTTAAAGTGATCCCATTCTGTTTATAACCCTGGGCCCTTGGTACAAACAAATTTTTATAATCCTTTTGGGAACCCTATTTCAATTCTATCCTAAAATTATTTGCATAAATATACTTCAATTAGGCATTGACAGTAAAACAAAACAAAACACACAGAGAAACATGGTGCATGAAAAGGATATAGGAGGAAAACAAGGAGATACAAGAACCACATGAAGAAAGACTCCAGATACTGGAATTATAAGAATGTATAACAAACAAGTTTGAATCAAGTCAGAATTAAAATGAATGATTTAAAAGTTTAATTCAAACAATAGTAAACCCACAACTAACACATTCATAATATATTAGAGATAGCTAAAATGAGAATAACCACATAATATAAAACATAGTTAAATTCACTGTAACTATTAAGAGATGTATAAAAATGAACAATAAGAGAAAGGATTAAGTGATATGAAAGACAGAATGAAAATGACTATCATATATTAAACTTGAGTCTAATATATTGATTAGTGAGATTTACTGACAGATTACAGACCTAATGAATGACATCAAATTCTCAGATTCAGGAGAAATAAGACATTACATGCAAGATACAGAAGATGAATTCATTCCTCGGCACACCTAAGTTTTTATCATAACTTGTACCTTCAATCATCTTCATTCTTCCTGAACTGATCTATTTTTCTCATCGTATTTACCACCTTCAAACATACGGTACATATCCTATTTACTTTGGGTATCTTATATTACAATATAATCTCAAAACAGATTTTGTTGATTTTGTTTACAAGATGTAACCAAAGTGCCTAGATTATCTTTATAGCATAGTGTATGTTCAAAATTTATTACCAAATAAATATAAAGTACATTTATGAATGGTGAAGGAGAATATAAAACAGGGAAGATCTTCAGAACTACTGCAACAAAATGACACATAACTTAAATGTCAAAATACCAACACTGACTTCTTATCAACAGCAATAGAAAGTAGGAAAAAATTTGGAAAATATCCTCAATGAGTTTAGACACACTTCTATGTATTAGAGGTTTATAAAACATAAAAATGCCTTTTATAAATGAGTCATAATAATGACATTTTAGACAAAGAATGACAGAAAATTTATCATCCAAAAGCACCTTCTAAAGAAATCTCAAAAGACAAATTTCAAACAAAGGAAAATGATCACAGATAAAAGATTTGAGATAAAATAAATAATAATGAGAAAAATAGAATATATATGGGAGGTATAAAAAAGAAAATGAAATATACTTCAATACAAAATTGAAATGTAGGTTTATGAAAAACAGAAGCAAAATTTCTGAAAACAATAGACTATAATTAAGAGATTAATCAAAGAGAAAGTTTTAACTTCCTTATATTTATAAGCAAAGATGTTTTGCTGGGGGTCCCCATTGGTCTTCAGCTTTGATGATTTACTTAAAAGACTCTCAGAACTCAGAGAAGCAATTATACTCATGCTTATAGTTTATTAAAACAAAAGGATGCAGATCCCTATCAACAAAGGAAAAAGGTTCTCAAGGCAAAGTCCAGGAGATACCAGGCACAAACTTACAAGTGTCCCATCACAGTAGAATCACATGCAGATATTACACTTCAATCTCCCAGTAATGCTGCATACAACCACATGTGAATTCTTGGCAATTAGAGCAGCTTATTTATTCTTTGATGTCCCAGGTTTTTATAGGTGGTTAATCACATAGGCATGCAATGCCCATATGACAAAACTCAGCAAATTCAGCTTCCTTTCCATGATCCTTCTAGAACAAAAGCAGGCATTCAGCATAAATCATATCTTAGAATAAACGTATCTGGTTAAATTGATACCACGTGGTTCAAATAAATACAGCATGGCTCAGGGCCTCAGGCATATAAAGTCAGTCATTCACCATAAACCCAAGGCCTCAGACATACAAAAACACTCTTCACGGTAAGACGATTTCCAGAACTCAGAGGCTAGCTAGTCCTAAAAACAAACCTTACCTTTGAATGTACAGGGTTGAATAAACCCTGGCCTGCTGAGTTAACACATTCTTGCCTAATCCATATTTATTATCCCTGGTCTAATCTCTCCTGTAGCAAAACAATCATATTTTTCTGAGCATCTACATAGAATATAGCATTTATATGACAGTAACAACAGTAATATTAACATGAATATGCCTAGCATTTTATGGACACAGTGTAGGGTACAGATTGATTTTTAAAAATTACTAATGCATCCTACAAGGCCATTACATACACTTTAATATTTTGTACAAACAAAATTACTCATTCTTCCTCTCAATCTGCTTTTATTTTTACCTTTTGACAAATCCGTGCAGAACTATTTAGCATTGAAATTAGATAATGGTTAGCTAAATTCTGTTTTCTCAGGCCATTTATTATTCACCCAGATTACATTCTGAAGACGCTTTAACTCAACATATTAATACATTTGATTATCAATATAAATGTTATATAACTTCTCTATATAAGATAGTTGAATCTTACCAACAATGCTAGTGTAATGTCATACTGCAGTATGGTCATATTACAATTCAGTTTTATTACAGAAAAAGTTATTAAGAATGATAGAGCTATTTGTTACAGCTACTCAACATAATTGGTTCTTGTCTTTATACTGTATAGTATTATAAATAAGTGTTGTTACAACTCACCATGATTTGATTATTTCTGGGTTTCTAATGGGTTGTGGACTTAGCCAGTCACCCTGTCTCAGTTCACAGGCTCTAATTGACAATGGTCTCTACTATATGCTGTCATACACCAGAATACTCCCTTCCTATAGACAAGACACAAGAATAAGAATAGTTTATATCTCTGCTACCTGTACTACAGGATGTCTTATCCTTATTTATTCTTGGGGCAATGGCAATAACAATGAATTAATATAAATTATGAGTGACCTCAGAGACGGGGTCCCTAAGATTATATAAATATGTCCCTCTGCATCTAAGAAGAACCATTGCCCTATGGTTATTTAGGCCTCCATCTGCGTTAAAGTGATAAAGTGATGCTATTGAGTTATAATGCAAGCTCATTACCAATGTTGGGTCCTAGCATTATCCATCATTAATCGTTGAGTCTACCTTACCCAGTTCACTAAAACTTCATCATTTTTTCCAGGTTGAATCCCATCCCTTCCTCTCTCATAGATGAGAATTCCCTCTAATCTATTTATTTTAGTTAATAAATCTTCTTTCCTTAAAAGCCATTCATGATTAAAAATGATTTCAGCTTTTCTCACAATGCCTAGATCAGTATCTATCTCCCTGAAGGTTTTTTTCTGTTTTGTAGGCCAATGCTTAACCCAAGATGGTTGTTGTCATTGTGTACTAGATTTAACTGGAATGAGGAACCATATTTTATACTCCGGACTGTGTGGTTCTCAGTATGAGGATAAAAATAAGAAAAAACAAAACAACAAACAAACAACAACAAAAAGCAACAGTTCTCTACAATTTTCGAGCAACAGAAGAGGAAGAAATGCTTCTTAATTCATTTTATGAAGAAAGCATGACACTTAAACAGAATAAGACAAAGATGATTAAAAAAAGAAAAGGAAAAAATCAAACAAACAAAACTTTAGACCAATATAACCTAGATGCAAATCTACAAATATACCCTAGATGCAAAATCCTCAACAACTTGAATACGACACTATGTAAACAAGTGATACACATGACCAAGCCATGTTTATTCCAGAAATGCAAGACAGTTTCAATATTTTTAAAAATCTAATAATATAGTTCATCATATTAGTATTCTAAAATAGGAAAACGCATGATCATTTCAATAAATGCAAGAGAAAAAGACACTATTCAACAGTTACTTGTGATAAAAATTCAGTAAACCAGAAATAGCAGAAAATTCCTTCATCTTGATAAAGAGCATACAAAAAATCCATCATATTTAGCTGTGAAACACTGAATGTTTTCCACATGTATGCTCGGGAATAAAGCAAAGATGTTTGCTTTTATCACTCTTTTTCAACATAATACTTAGAGTTCTATCCAGTGTATAAGGAAAAAAAAGGAGAATAAAATAAATGCAGATTGGAAAGAAATAAGTAAAACTGTTCCTATTTGTAAATAATATGATTACATATGTAGAAATTTATACAGCATTTAGGAGACAGAAGGAATGTAGAAAAGGGAGAGGAAGGGGAGGGAAAAACAAAGGGGAAGGAGAAAGTAAAAGAACAGTGGAAGGAGAGGCAGTGTCTCATAAAATTAAGAAGGATTTAGCAAGATTAGGACAAAAGGTAAAAACAGGTTTCCTGATATTTTTAACTGCATTTCAATAGCTTTCCAAGCATAAATATCTCTCAGGTAGTTGAATGCTTTGGTCAATTTCGAGAGTGATGGAAGGCTGTTTTAATCAATTTATAGTGGCCTTTTGTGTAGAGGATTTTCTGGTCTTTTCAAGTGACCGTAGTCCACATTGATGGGTTGATTGAATATGGAAACCATGTTGAACTCCCAAGATAAACGCCAATTAGTAATGATATATTTTACAAACACACGTGCATGCACACACACACACACACACACCCACACACAGACATGAGAGGATTTAATTGGATAATATTTTGCTGAAGTTTTTGAAATCTAAATTCATCATCTAAATACATATTTGTCTACAGGACATTTTCTTGTAATGTCTTTTTTAATGGCTTTGGTATGGGGATAACAGTGTAGACTCATAAAACATGTTGAAAAGTGTTTCCTCTTTTTTATTTCTTCAAGTTTTGTGTAAAGTATAAATTATATCTCCTTAAATATTAGTAAAATTTGTCAGTTAATTTATCTAGGTGGGTAGTAATAAATTTAAAACATATATATAGGGATGTTCATGTTATTGCTTTCTTTTTGAGTTTGCCTTAGTAGTTTGTATCTTTTGAGAGACTGGTACATTTAATCTAAATTAACTAATTTACATTTATAAATTTCATCACGGTATTCATTTAGTTATCCTTAAACTGTTGTAGGACAATGGAAATGTTACTTCTATCATTCTTTTTTTTTGTTATTTGTTTTCAGATAGAGTCTCGTTCTGTCACCCAGGCTTGAGTGCAGTGGCCTGATCTCCACTCACTGCAAACTCCACCTCCCAGGTTCAAGCAATTCTTGTGCCTCAGCCTCCCGAGTAGCTGGGAATACAGGCATGTGCCACCACGCTTGGCTAGTTTTTATATTTTTAGTAGAGACAGAGTTTCACTATGTTGGCCAGGCTGGTCTGGAACTCCTGACCTCAAGCGATCCACCTGCCTTGGCCTCCCAAAGTGCTGAGATTACAGGCATGAGCCATCACCCCTGGCCACTTCTATTGTTCTTAAAATTTGTAAATTATTTATTTCCTATTATTTTCTCCTTAGTCTGACTAGAGATTTAACAATTTTATTGATCCCTTCAAAGATCTAGGTTTAGTTTAATTTACTTAGCTATATAATTTTTCTCTGTTTAATGTTGTTTATTTCTTCATTGACCTTTATCATTTTCTTCTTTCTGATTGCTTCAGAATTAATTTGTTCTCATTTTTATAATAACAAGTTAGAAGTTTCATCATAATTTCAAGGTCACTTTTCTTTCCTAATGCAAGCTCCTAATGGGATAGATTTTTCCCTAAACACAGCAATTTACACATTTTGATATGTTTTTTTAAATTTCTCTTACTTTTGGCTAGGTTCATGTTTAAATATACATATGTGCAAGAATATTTTCCCTTGAGTAATATGGATTTAGAAGTTAAAAAAAGGCAAAAAAATTATTTTGGAAATTTCTAGGAGATTAGTTCCCCATAATTGTCACATAATTGTGGATCTGTTGCAAGTAATGTATTAAGAAAAGTATTTATATTTGTATACATGTTTGGTCCTTAATGATGAACTTAATGCACAGTTGTCCAACTATAATAATTTCCTTATAATCACACTAGTTTTCCTTTGGTGCCACAAGATGATGAACTTCACTTTAGTGTGACCAAGCAAAATGGGGTATAAAAACAGTCCAATCAATGAAAATATCTCAAATTCATATGAATTTTATAAATATTTTACATGTAAATTAAATTAGAAATTAAATATATATAATATATTTTATTTCAGAAATATCTGCTTGCCTTTTGGAACTCAAAGTTCAAAACCATCTATTGTCATCTTTAAATAACTAATTTTTAAGTTAATTTCTACTTGGTTCTATGAAAATACTACCACACAATGTGGAGATAAAGAAAACATTTACAGAAAAATTGTCCATATGGACACATTTTAAACAGATGATCTAATTAGCGTAATAGCCACCAAACTGGTAAATAAACACTTTTGTTGATTTGCTGCTTAATCAGCATCTATTCTGAATTCTGAAATAGTGTTTAGCAAAACAGTTTATTTCAATCCATAAATGTATTTTATAAACTTAAGCCCAGTAAACTTCCAGGTAAACCATGGAAATATTAACTTTTTTCTACAAGTGATGGTCTTTTTTTTTTTTTTTTAGCTGCTTTCTATAGTGAATTGATGAGAGTTAATAAAGATTAAAATGCTTATTCTGTAATAAAAGCCAATGCGGGCATGCTGATATATAATCTCTATAGATCAAAAAATATTCATGCCTTATTCTCAGATTTTTAATAGTGGCTCTAAGAGCTCTTAAAAATTTATTATTTAGTCACCTTATCCTATATTTTAAAAATATTTTCTTAATATACTGTGGATATTATACAAGTCATATAACAGATAGAGAATTTCTTACTTAAATTTACAATACATTTTTTTTAAATAAAACTTTTGTGAAATTATTTTCAAATGTTATAAATGTTAATGAGTTTTGTTATATTGGTTCAAATATTTCTCATATATGGAAAATGTCATTTTCCCTGGGAATTAATATTTGGAACCGGTGTTTAAGAAAAACCATGTTTGATGTTGGAAAATGCTATGGCCGGTATAACTATAGATGTTTGGAAAGCAGCTCAGTTATGCTAAAGATAAAAAAAGGAGAGAAAAATGACAGAAGGGGAGGTTTGAACAAAACAAAATAATACCTGAAAATGTTGAATGGATATGAAATATTTGTGAATGTTTATGTTCTCTATTTCACCATTATTTAAACATTTATATTTTCAAAGGGAAACAATAATTATTTTTTGAAATCATTTTACTTTTTTACAGAGTGCTGTATTTTTTTCTTTTCAATTTCAATTTGGTAAGCAAACAAAATCAAAGTCAGAATATTATACATAAGTAGGTTTCCTTTTTGAGGTTTGTTGAAACTCTTTATCCTTTATGTATGTATTTCTAGTATAATAAAAAAGAAATATAAAATGATTAGATATACATAAAAGTATTGCAGATTATGTTTTTGCTATTTTCTTTCTTTTAATATGTTTTGCAGATATAGCCATTCCAGATTATGATTTCACAAACTAAGATGATTCTCAGTAGGGAAGCATTACTGCATGTCATTTTTATCAAAGGGAGCTTAGTTTATTTGCTTGTCTGAATATTGACATTATATTACTAATTTACACATTGGGGAAAGGGTCAAGAGAACTCCAAATTTTTGTTGACTTGATATTAACCTGAAAGGGGAATGTTAATAACTGACAAAATATATCCACAGTAGTTAGACATCAAGATAAAGTTGTGTTTATTTTTTAATCTACTGCATATTGTTGAATTATTTATAGATAGATAGATAGATAGATAGATAGATAGATAGATAGATAGATAGATGATAGATTTATTAGATGTACAGGAAATAGAATTCATTGGTGGGCATGAGTAAAGACGGGGCAGCTCTTTTCTAATGCTGGGCTAGCTGCTTGTCCAGGGGCCCATGATTCCAGGGATATATTTGGCCCCACAGCTATCCAGGATGAGTTGTTTCTCAGCCACGAAGTCTTAAAATGTATATGCATTAAACTTAGTAAAATCGCACTTCTTTGAGATGTGGCTCTTTGGGCATTCACTGACTTGAACTTGGCCCTAAATAAGGCCTCTATCACATGCTCCAGGTTTTGCAGCTTGGTATGGATGAACATGGCCAATGTGAACTCTGACCTCTGTGTCCTGAGGCTTTCCAAAGGCATACTACATCCGGTCTTAAACCTAGACTAGGGAAAGCACTAGATCCAAGACATAAATATCCAATGGCAAAGGCTGTTGTACACAAGGAACAGGCTGCTGTACACTATCTAGGATGCTGCTGTTTGCAGCCCTTGCACACCAGGCCCCCATGAGAAAAAGAGCTGGGTGGCTTAATTGATTGTAGAAATTATTTTATATATTAAGTTTCTGGGGATTAGTATCTTTTATTCAAGATAGCTAAATCTAATTTATATTAGACCATATACAGTAAGTTGTAAATTATAGAAGTTGTGCATATCGAAATCATATTAAGTGGGCAATATTGCCTTTAATATAATACAGTTTATTGATAAAAATTAAAATAAAATAATGTGGTTTTGTAGTGCCCTTGTATGTTAACTAAAACAAATTAATAAAACCTATTGAAACCCATAATCATTTAAACTACCTACTTACACTTTGGGAGGCCAGGGTGGGCAGATCACCTGAGGTCTGGAGTTCAAGACCAGCCTGGCCAACATAATGACATCACATCTTTACTAAAAATACAAAAATTAAACAGGCATGGTGGTGCACACCTGTAATTTCAGCTACTCAGGAGGCTGAGGCAGGGAGAACTGCTTGAACCCGGGAAGGGGAGGTTACAGAGAGCCAAGACTGGGCCACTGAACCCCACCTGGGCAACAGAGGGAGACTCCATCTCAAAAAAAAAAAAAAAAAAAAAAAAAAAAAAAAAAAAAACCACACACACACACACACACCAAAAAAAAATCTACTTAAATACCATTTTATTAAAATAAATATTTTTCTGTGATCTTAGGTTTGTTTGGTCTCAATAATATAAATAGTGTATTGGTTGTCTCAAAGTGTTAAATAGAAGCATATTTTAGGGCATTGCTGAAATATCTACCAACTTTTCTTACTCTAAGTTATGCAATGGTGTATTGATTAATGCATTGGAACTTGATAAGCAGTTTGTATGTCTGAAAAACCAAGGTTCAGAGGTATGTAGGTTAAATCCGGCAATCAAATATCAGAGAGATATTTCAGAATATTATTTTTGTATACCAGAAAACACTTTTCAAAAAAAAAAAAAGTAAGGTCATTAGGAAGGCATTGTAAAGTTAATCTTTTCCAGCAAAGCTATTACATTTATTTCTCTGGAATTCTTTAGTTATAAAAAGCAGAATGTAGTTATAGGATCTAGTCAGCGTTAAATTGATTGAAAAAATGAAAAACACTGTTACATTTTTAAATAGATTAACAATTAAGCAAGTTGTTTATGTTGTCTCACTGATATACTAGAATATGCTACATTCTTTTGGGCATCTTTTAGACCACAGGGCTAAAATTTTGAGAATGACAGAGACAATTAGGAGCTCAGCACAAAACAAAATGTTATGAATCAAGAAAATAAATAGAACAGAGATCAAAACTAGATAGATGCAGAATTGGAATGATACTGAAAACAAGAGATGGAACTGCAGAAAATACTATGGCAGATCATTCATTCCTTTGAATGGTGAAAGTAATTAATACAATGGCTGACAATTGAAATGAAAAACCAGACCCAGATGAAAAAATGCAAACCAGTAAACTTGCCTAGTCCTATTATTTTACTCAATTGTAGGAAATACATGAAAAAATAGTTGTTCATTATGAATCCTTTTTTCTAACATGCGAAGAAGGCACCACTACATCTTTCTCATTTTTTTACTCAAATGTTTGTGTTTTCTCATAGAACTTATAATTTTAATTTATTTTTCAATATATGTTGCCCTTACAGTCTAGTTAGATTCATAGTTGCAATGTTTCATGTGATATATTTGCTCCCTATGGAACAGAACATAACATTAATCTCTAGACGTGTCACTAGAGAGATTTGTAGATATCCACATAAATCTATAGTTGCAACTAGAAAAATTATCCTGTGAAAATTTTGTGATATGAATGTCTTTCAACTTTTTAAAAAGTAAAGAGAAAATGATGAACAAATATGAGTTGGAAATCAGAATGAACAAATCATGAAAATATAGTGTACCCCTTCAAAAATTTTGAAAATTAAGAGAAATCGGTAGAACAGCTGTATTATCATTTACAAAAATGTTTCTCTACCTATAGAACAAACAATTACTTTGTCCTCTAATTTCCAAATAACTTACAGAACATTTATTTCCTGCTGTCATTGGAATGGCAGGCTGGCAGGCTGAGTTGGTAGCCCAACTGGTTCCTCATATCAAAAGATTCCCTTTGTTATTTCCTTATTTTCTCTTTAATTCTGGCACTCCTTCGTGATTGAACTTACAGATGTTCTTTTGTCTACTAATTTTGGAGTAAGCCTGTGCTCTCTATAACTTTCAGTCTCAATTTCCTTCTACCTTCAGCCTTTTGTCTAAACATTCTTATTCTGGTTTGTTTCCCTTAACTCTTGACATCAATCTCTGTTCCTTCAATATTCTGTTTCTTCTACTGGAAGCACTCTTTCCCAGATTTCACCCATTTTACTCTTCTCAATCTCTGTGTCTGAGTTAAATGCTTCCTTAGATTTCTATGTAGGATTGTCTGTCCATCTGTAATTTTTCTCTATCTGTCATGTTAACATATCCTTTACTGAAAAATGTCTCCTTTAAAAAAAAATCAATGTGTTGTTTACTTTCTTAAAATGCCCTCTTAAACTGCAAGGTCAAAGAAGGTAAGTATGATATTTGGATATTAATATCTACCACTTAATACAGAAACTACTCTAGCACTTGTATAGGTAGTATAAGACGTAATTTTAGAACTCTAAAATAAAAACTCATAAACTGAAGTTAAATATCCATTTCCCACTGCTATCTCCTTTTCCTTTTAACACGTTGATATCATTTGGATCTGTGTCCCAAGCCAAATCTCATGTCAAACTGTAGGTCCCACTGTTGGAGGTGGGGCCTGTTGGGAGGCGATTGCATCATTGGGTGGTTTCTCTTAAATGGTTTAGCACCATCTCCTTGGTGCTGTTCTTGTGATAGTGAGTGAGTCATTGTGAGTCTGGTTGTTAAAAGTGTATAGCACCTCCCCACCTCTCACTCTTCTTCCTGCTGCCAGCCATGTAAAGTGCTGGCTTCCCCTTCACCTTCTGCCACAATTGCAGGCTTACTGAGGCCCCCGCAGAAGCCCAGCAGATGCATCATGCTTTCTGTGTAACGTGCAGAACCACGAGCCAATTAAACTGCTTTTCTTTATAAATTACCCAGTCTCAGATATTTCTTTAGAGCAATGTAAGAAAGGACTAATATAGAAAATTGGTAGAGGAATGGGACATTGTTGTAAACTTATCGGAAAATGTGAAAGTGGCTTTGAAACTGGATAGTGGGCAGAGGTTGGAAGGGTTTGGAGAGATCAAAAGAAGACAGGAAGATGAGGGCAAGTTCTGAACTTACTAGAGTCTTGTCACATTGTTGTGGCCAAGCTACTGATAGAGACACACAATGAAGTCCAGGCTGAGGCAGTCTCAGATGGAGATGAGGAACTTATTGGGAACTGGAGCAAAGGTCACTTTAGTTAGGCATTAGCAAAAACGTTGGCTGCACTGTGCGCCTGCCCTAGGGATCTGTGGAATTTGAATTTGAGAGTACCTCAAGTTCTGGTGGGTATCTGGTGGAAAAAATTTCTAAGCAGCAAAGCATTCAGGAGGTAACCTCACTACTTCTAACAAACTATTCTGATGTTTCAAACTGAAACTTATATTTAGAAGGGAAGCAGAGTGTAAAAACTTGAAAAATTTGCAGCCTGGCCATGTGGTAGAACAAAAAGCCCATTTTCAGGAGAGAAATTCAAGCAAGCTGCAGAAACTTGCTTAACTAAAAGGAAGGCAAATGCTGATAGCCAAGAAAATGAGGAATACCCTCTAGGGCATTTCAGAGACCTTTGTGGCAGCTTCTCCCATCACAGGCTCAGAGGACAACGAGGGAAGAATGGTTTCGTGGCCCAGGCCTAGGGCCCCACTGCCCTGTGCAGTCTTGGGACATTACTACATGCATCTCAGCTGTTCCAGCTCTAGCCATGGCTCCAAGTGGCCCAGGTACAGCTCAGGCTGCTGCTCCAGATGGTTCAGGCCATAAGTCTTGATGGCTTCCATGTGGCATTAAGCCTGAGGATGCACAGAGTACAAGAGTTGAGGCTAGATTTCAGAGAATGTATGAACAAACCTAGATGTACAGTCAGAAGTCTGCTGCAGGTTCAGAGCCCTGATGGAGAACCTCTACGACGGCACTGAAGAGGGCAAAGGTGGGGTTGGAGCCACCACACAGTGTCCCTACTGGACCACTACCTAGTGGAGCTATGAGAAGAGGGATACTATCTTCCAGACCCTAGAATGGTAGATCCACCAGCACTTGTAATGTGTGCCTGGAAATGGTGCAAGCACTCAACACCAGCCTTTAGAGCAGCTGTAGGAGCTGAACCCTGCAAAGTCACAGGAGTGGAGCAGCACAAGGCTTTGGGAGCTCGCCCCTTGCAGTGGTATGCCCTGGATGGCGTCAAAGGAGATTGTTAAGCTTTAAGACTTAATAACTTCCCTACTGGGTTTCAGACTTGCATGGGGCCTGTAGCCCCTTACTTTTGGCCAATTTCTCCCTTTTGAAATGAGAGTATTTACCCAATCCCTGTACCCCCATTATACATTATATCTTGGGAGTAACTAACTTTTTTTTTTTTTTTTTTAATCTTACAGGGTCCTAGGCAGAAGAGGCTTGCCTCATCTCAGATAAGACTTTAGACTTTGAATGTTTGAGTTAATGCTGAAGTGAGTTAAGACTTTGGGGGACTGATGGGAAGGCATGATTGTATTTTGCAAACTGAGAAAGACATAAAATTTGGGAGGGACTAGGGCAAAATAATATGGTTTGGATCTATGTCCCTAACCAAATCTCATGTCAAATTGTAATCCCCAGTGTTGGAGGTGGGGCCTGATGGGAGGTTATCGGATTGTGGAGTGGTTTCTCTTTAATAGTTTA
Source organism: Symphalangus syndactylus (assembly GCF_028878055.3). Lineage (NCBI taxonomy): Eukaryota > Metazoa > Chordata > Mammalia > Primates > Hylobatidae > Symphalangus > Symphalangus syndactylus. The sequence goes on along the minus strand of NC_072426.2, from coordinate 105,368,857 downwards.
ATACCATTTCCTTGGTGCTATTCTTATGATAGTAAGTGAGTAAGTTATTATCAAATCTGGTTGTTAAAAGGGTGTAGCACCTCCCCACCTCTCACTTTCCTTCCTGCTCCCAGCTATATGAAGCACCGGCTCCCTCTTCATTTTCCCACCATTGTTATACACTTCATGAGGCCTCCCCAGATGTCCAGCAGATGCAACATTCTTTCTGTACAGCATGCAGAACTGTGAGTCAATTAAACCTCTTTTCTTTATAAATTACCCAATCTCAGGTATTTCTTTATAGCAATGCAATAATGGACGAATACACACCTAATAATATTATTTCCTTGAATCATGCAATCAATAACCAAAATCCTCTGTGCGAAATGGCTGGCTTCCTTTTATTGGTGGTTACCTGCTAATTAAACAATATTTTTGGTGCTTCAATTTTGTTGTTATTGTTCAAAGCTTGTACAAAGCCTCCATCAAGTAGTCCAGTTCTCCAGCTTCTGGCACTCCTGAACAACATTTGTATTTAAAAATACCTTTCAGCCAGGTGACACACACCTGTTGTCCCAGCTACTCAGGATGCTGAGGCAGGAGAAACACTTGAGCCCAGGAGTTCTGGGTTGTATGCACTATGCTGATGAAGTGTCTGCACTAAGTTTGGCATCAATACGTTGGCTTCCAGGGAGCAGAGGACCACCAGGTTGCCTAAGGAGTGGTCAACTCAAAAATTGAGCAGAATAAAACTCCTCTGCTTATCAGTAGTGGGATGAGTCCTTTGAATAGTCACTGCCCTACAACCTGGGCAACACAGTGAGACCCTATTTCTTAACAAAAAAAAGAAAGAAATACCTTCCATATTTCTGCAAGTATGTGAGTTATCTTTGATGTAGTGTTACCTTTTTGCAGTGCATGAAGTGTAATAACCTCTTGCTCATTTTGTTTACCAAAAAAAAAAAATAAATAAAAGCAGGGACATTCTAAGTGGAATCAAGTTCCAAGAATACAGACTTAATACTATTTATAGAATCATTCAATTTTATGATATATTTCATGTGTTGCTATCCTCAGTTATATTTACTCATGTATACTTACACTTGTCAATGTCCCAGCTATAATCACCTATTTTTAGATTTTCATAAATATAATTAAATTAATAGCATTTCTATTTTTATAACAAGTTCTAAAATTAAGCCACAGTTGAAAATTCATGATAAGATTAAGTTTGATTTTTATTTCACTTTTATATGTATGAATCTTAAGATTTTAGTATTTCCTATCTAATATTTGTCTTTATGTTCTTGGAAACTAATTTCAAATTATTTACAACTTTCAGAAGTATGCAGCCAGTGAAGAATCCAATATCATTTTGTTCAATCTACCTATAATTTGAACTTAAATGTATATACTTCCACAAATGTCACTGAAGCAAGTATTTCAAGTATTTATTTCCAGGTATAATTTCAATTATGGGGTATTCAGATATCTTGTTATATCAACAACTAAACATAATATATTAAATTATTTGAGATATAAAAAGTATATCTTGAAAACAGTGCAGTTTAAATCTTTAAGGTAGGAAAGCAGCTCAGCAAATGTTTTCCTCCACTGTCCATGAGGCAAATATCTAATGACTGTACACACACACTCACACTTACAGACATACATACACATTCTGTCTCAAATATAGATATATATTCACACTCTGATTCAATGAATTCAACCTCATGACTAAGGATTTGAATAGATAATATTTTTTAACCTTTATCCTTTCCTCTACTGCAATTTATAATTGAATTAGCTTACTTATTTCCTAGTAAAAACATTCCAGCATTGTGATACTATCATAAAGTTAAGATGTGAAAGTACTTTTTACCATTTATTGTAGAAAATCTATCTTATTTTCAGATGTTTAACAACCTTCTCAAATCCACTAAGGAAAAGTGTCTATGCCTTATAGATTGAAAAGCTCATCTTTACCAGTTAATTTACGTTTTACTTTTTTCCTAAAATAAAAGGCTCTCCATATCAGTAGGTACACAGTTTGACTTAATTATCCTATGTTGTATATTCTAAATAATTATATGAGAGGTAATGGCAATTTGAACAAATAAAATGATAGCTATTTCTTTTTATTAACTTCATCATATTTCACTGAGGTTTTCCTTACTTTAGGCTTCCTTGATGGCTGCAATGTATGCTAAAAGTAAATTTTTATGTGAAATGTTTAAAATATTTGAAAATGATGCATATTGTTTGTCAGGCTTTGCCACTATTAGCATGACTCAGTACCCATAGAGTCTGCCTCTTAGGGATGTGAAGCATATGATTTCTCTGATCCAAAATATTTCATATGCCTTAAAAGTCAAACAATGCAAAGATGTGATATTTAGAATACTAGTTATATAATAATGGATAATGACTTAGCTTTTAAAACAACTGCTTTAAAAATGACACATTTAAAGCTAATTTGTAACCTTCATATGCTTCTGAAACTTTTGCAGTCACTAAATAATTTGAGTAAAGCAAATGGGTTTCAGACTAATTACAATTTGGAAAGATTGATTATAAATTTTGAATAATACGTAACAAAGAAAAATGTGGTCATTTGATTATATACCTCTTCCCCAAGATCAAGTAAATACTTTATCAATAGAAAAAAGAAAGAAAAGCAAAAAGAAAAGAAAAAGAAAGCAACACTGCTATATAGAACATATTTTTTTCTAAATGGAATCCAGCAGCAAAAAAAAGATAATTGAAGATACTATTAAAAGATACAATTTAATATTAATATTGACCACATTTATAAATTCACATAATTTTATAAAACATATGCACTTCTGAGTATGAAACACACATAATACAAAAAAGATTATTACATTTTAAATTGTTAAGGTTTCCTCATTAGTTTTTCCACACCTGATGATTACTCTCAATCTCAACAATATAATTATAAATGATGTTTATTATTCAAAATAGATTATTTTGTGTGTGTGTGTTTTATTCAATTAGGTGGTAAATTATAAGATTTTGCCAGGTGATTCAGAGAAGTAGCCTGGAAAAAATGTTTATAAAGATGGTACTAAATGAAAGACAGAAAATTAAAAATTTATAGTTAAATTTATTAGAAAGTTAAAATTCTTTAAAAAATTATAATTAAGTAAATAAATCAACTAAATTTTTCCTTTCTCCTTCATATTGAAGAGTGTATTATTCTAGCCAGTTTACAATGCAGGCTTCCCATTTTTATACTAATTTTAACCTGACTTTTGTATATCAATATTAAGGAGACGAAAAATAAATGTGATTTTCTCCAGCTCTATATCATCCAAGGAGAGCTTTGGAACTGAAATCCTAATCAGGGGTTACATTTTTTTTTTTTTTTTTTTTTTTTTTTTTGAGACGGAGTCTCGCTCTGTCGCCCAGGCTGGAGTGCAGTGGCGCAATCTCGGCTCACTGCAAGCTCCGCCTCCTGGGTTCACGCCATTCTCCTGCCTCAGCCTCTCCGAGTAGCTGGGACTACAGGCGCCCGCCACCACGCCCGGCTAATTTTTTTTGTATTTTTAGTAGAGACGGGGTTTCACCGTGGTCTCGATCTCCCGACCTCGTGATCCGCCCGCCTCAGCCTCCCAAAGTGCTGGGATTACAAGCGTGAGCCACCGCGCCCGGCTAGGGGTTACATTTTTAATATTTTTGTCTCAAATGAATTTGGAGTCATCCGTAGTACTTCCAAAGTTGCAGAGCAGAAAAGAGGTTACCAATAAAATTGGGTAGTTGTCATCCCAATTACAGAATTAGGCCAAGTTATCAGATATACAACAAATATCCACTCAGAAAGATTGAATATTTAAATATTTAAATTTATGAAGTATTAGCCTGTTGCTCAGTTATAGTATTTTGGAAATTTTTCTTTAAAAAAATGTATCAAACTTGTGGTTAGATGACATTACTGACTCATTTTGCATTTGATCAAAACAAATAATGCATAAAACAAAGCAATGTAAGTTATAAAGCATTTTAAAATTGAAATAAGAGATCTTCATTTCTGTTGCATATCAAATGGGATTTACTGACTTCCTTTTCTCAAAAATGTCATATAGAAAACATTTCTACCCTATAAAAATTATTAATAACATTAGCATCAATGACTTACAAGTAGACACAAGTAAGATGAAACATAGATTAACTCATACCATCAAATTCATATGGCCAAGTATAATCCCATTAGATAACTATTTTCTATCACTAAGCATAGTCCAGCTATAAGTGTAAAAGGACGATGAAAAGTATTGCTAAAACATTAAGTGAAAATATATTGAAAAGAATTCTTAAGGACAAGAAATACAAGAACACACCAATTTGCCATCACACTTTATGTTCAGCCCTTCAGGGAAAAAAAAAAGTTTTCTAATTAATATTTCATTTACACTGGGGACAAGTACATAATGTAGTCATCAATTTGCTTAGATTCTGAAATACCATTCATTTATGTACATATTTTCTCTATTCAAATGCACTATTCACATCACTTGTCAATTTGCATATATTAAACCATCATGCATAATTTACCATATTTTGAATATTTTATTAATAATGACCCTTTTCTACAATATTTTATATGCACTTAAATTTTAAACAGCCAAACATTCAAAGGCTTAAAAACCAACACTTGAATTTTAAAATACTATTTGTATGAAATGAAATATTTAATTACAAATATTAACTATATGTTATTGCTGTGACTATTGGGATAGACAGTGGGCAGTTAGTATAAGCTATTTTGTTAATAAATAAAATTTTAAAAATAATCAATGGAATGTTCATTTCAAACTACTTTGTTATTTCATTTCATTTAAATTTAGCATAAACTTTACTTCACCAGCCAATTCCTTAGTTGTTCTTCTCCATTAACTCATGACTAGTTTAGCTCTTGATGCCAAGCATGATGATGTTTGCTTTCAGAAGTTGCCACATTAACAATATGATCCTTGAAGCTACAATCATGCTAACCAATTTTGACAATTTTATATTTTATAGGGCCTAGTTTCAACATTCTATTGTTATTTAATTTTATAAATATTTTTTAAAACCTTGTTACTAAATTAAAAATAGACCTCTGGAAAATAAATTGAAAGGTTTTTTTGTTTTGTTTTTTGTTTTTTGAGACAGAGTCTCACTCACTCTATCACTCAGCCTAGAGTGCAGCAGCATGATCTCGGTTCACTGCAACCTCTGCTTCCTGGGTTCATGCGATGCTGCTGCCTCAGTCTCCCAAGTACCTGAGAATACAGGTGCCCACAACCACGCCCGGATAATTTTTGTACTTTTAGTAGAGATGGGGTTTTTCCAATGTGGCTAGGCTGGCCTCAACTCCTGACCTAGGTGACCCGCTCGTCTGGGCCTCCCAAAGTTCTGGGATTACAGGCATGAGCCACTGTTCCCTGCCAAATTAAAAGTTTTTATATGAAAAAGATATACACAAAGCAAACATACTTTTACAATATGAAAGTAAATTATAATTGAGAAAAATATCTGCAGGCCATAATAGAATAGTTCTATTTCAATAGTTAGCAAACGATTTGTTAGTTCTGCTAAATAAAAAAATTTCCAACACTTGTTAAAATGGTTAAGGATCACTTTATTTAAGATTAAAATGACAGGTGTCAAGATGATTCTAATAGGGAAGAGAGAGAAGGTTCAACTCTGAACACAGCAAAGATATCTGGGAAGTGTAGCTAATGAGCAGAGTGAAAGGCTGTCTATGAATACAAATTACTAAGAGGAGACATCAAGGGTAAGGGATTTCTTGTTAGCTAACTTAAGAGGATTCTTGCTGAAGGCAAGCCAGAGTGATCAGGTATCAAGAGTGGGAGATTCTCTCTAAACTGACTTAGAAGGATTCTTGCAACAGCTGGACTAGGTAGTGTAAAGACAGGGCCCAAGGACAAAATAGAGTCAAAAAGAGTGCTCCTAGAAGCCTGACTAAAGCGTAGACAAGAAGAAAGTTTTCGTCAGCTCAAAAGTCACTTTCTATACTTACGATTTGGCCATGAGCATTCCTATCTTTACTTAGTTTGGAGGAGTGGACTCAGCAGCATGTATGTTATGGGAAAAAAAGAGATTCAGAAAAATTACTTACATGAGTTTGAAAGGCAAGATGAATCTGGCCATATGGTAAAATCCAACAGAACTCTTCTGGTTATGAGTAATTTGTAAAATAATTCATACATTGCCCATTATATGTGTTAGATATATGTAAATTTTACCATGCTCATTCTTCAGAATGGAAAAAGTGAAATACAAAGACAAACATGGTAAAGCAATTTATTTTAGTTTTTGTGAGAAGTTGTTCTTGTAGAGTATGTTATATGACTCTATGCCCTCAGTTTGAAACTCTATTGAACCATATCTAAATTAACTAATATAATGAACTTTGAATTATATATGCCACTGTGTGCAAATTAACATTCACTGACTGTATGTGTGTGTAAATATTGGCCAGTAAACACAGCCGTTTACATCTTCATAAAGAGAATAACATTTCCAACTAAAATTCCTTCTAAAATTGGACTCATATCAATTGGAAGTATTTCAAACAATTACTAAACTGATTTACTTGAACAAATATAGAAAATATTATCTAAGCTATGTGTACCTATTTTTTTTACATTCCTAGAAATTAGGGGGAATTTTTATTTCCTTTGATTGAATATGAGTTTCTGACTTAACAATATATATAATAGTGAGTCAGTAAAATGAATACTTTTACCAAGGATGGAAAGTGTTCTGAATTATCTAAAAGACATTTTCATTGCAGTTAACATTTGCCTGTGTAGAACAGATTAATGTTAAAATCTATTTTTTTCTTTTAACAAAATTTAGCAAATGAAGAATTTTCTATTGATTCATTTCTTCTGACGTTTCTTCTATGTTGACCCTTCTCCCACTTTATGTTGCAAGATGTGAGATCTTACTTCATTTATCACATTCATATTCAAGGCAAACTAAATAGAATCAGGATGATAGGCTTGTACATTTATGCTTTTTTACAGAAACCTCTAGAGAAGTGTCCAGCTGTATTGTATCTCACCTATAAAAGGTGGTTCACATTTCCAAATGGATAAAAGCTAGAAAAATCAAGAAAAAGAGTTGTCATGAGTAGATGACAGCAAACATAATTTGGGGCTTAGACTCATGACCAAATTGAAGTTCTGTAAGTAAGAAATTAAGAGAAAATTAATATTGGGCAGGCAAAATCCATGTTGATATATACTTATGCATATAACTAGAAATACATTGCTAATTTTAATAAACTTACTTTCAAAAATGTATTCTGTGTTTTATGATTATACTTTAACATATGTTCATTAACTGTGTGTGTTCCTAAACCTTGTCATATTTGGATATGATTTTTAGCAATAAATAGTGGGGCAAGATGGAAAATCTGAAGTTTTACAAAAACTAAGTATAAGACAAAAACAATATATATTCAACTAAAAAGGAGTTGGCAACAAATTTCTCTGATTCTATATCAAATCCCAAAAAACAATGGAATATGTATCAATAATTATTACTACCATAGGGTAATAATAATAATAAATGGTCATAAAATAAATCAGTTAATGGAAAATGATAGATATTAATTATTGAATGATAAAGCGCAATGTAAAACAAAATGATAGTAGAAATAATCATACTCACAAACATAACAATCTGCATGTAGAAGTCTAAGTTTTCCAAATTAAAGCTGATTACTCACAAAATCCTTGAAAAGAGTGAGAAGTTGGTAGGGTGATTATATTTTTAAGCTATGAAGCCAGATAGTGTGATGTTTCATCTCAGTACCACTATACAATAAAGTTTTAATCCTGTTCATGTCACTCTTAATTTTCACTAGCTTTTTAGGTAAGGAAAATTCATGTCCATCCTTTCCTTGATTCATCTCTTTCAAAAGCAACATTTTAAATGGTTGATGACTTAACATCACTGCAACTATTTTCTCCTTCATTTAAGAACATAATCAACCATTTATGTGGGCATGTTTATTTTACACCTCAATTTTGGCTCAAGGAGTATAACACATAGTGGCTTCTTTCTTTCATTTGCCATATCAAATCCATGAACACCTGCCTTTAAGATGTATCAGATTACTTTTACCTCTTACTAGCCATGTCCAGGCAACTGCCAAAGCACTGGATCATTGGAATAGCTTCATAAATGATGACCCTATTTCTCTCACTTTCATTCCTAGAGGCTGTTTTTCAGCCAGGAGTCAGAATGATTATAAAACATAAATCAAATAATTTCACAGTTTTGCTCATAGCTTTCTAATTGTTCCCCTTCTCAAAGTAAAACCCAAAACCTTGTCATTGCTTTTGAAAGCAACAATATGGGATCCTTCTCCATACCTCCTCCAATTTATTTTATCACAGCCCTCATTGTTTTGGTCATTCTATCCTTAACAGCCTCCTGATATTTCTTAGAAATGCCAAGATTCACCCACCTTAGAAACCATTTTGTTTTTCTGTCTTTAAAAGAGACATGTGCTGTAGATATTTGCTTGCTACTCTACTTACTTCTGAACATCTCAGCTGAATACTTTTGAGAGGCAGACAGTCACTCTGGATCTGTGTTCAAATTTCACCCTAGAAATTATCCGCATGTTAATACTGCATTTTTTTTTTAAATTTTCCACTAACTTTATTGCCCAAAAAGAAAGAACATAAGCTCTTTTAGTCAGGGACAGCTATTTTTTTTTCTGTTTTCTCTTTTTCTTAACCTGGCATGAAGACACATTTCTGGCATACAGCAAATGAATAATAAATATTTGTTGAATAATCATGCATAAGTTAATCCTTAATTTGTCAACTGTTGATTCATTTTGCTCTGAAATCAATGACAATAAAAAAGAATTGTACTTCCATTTTGTACTTTTTTACTCAGAGTAAATATTTATTGAGATTTAATTTGTGCCCTGTAAACTGCTAAACTCCTAAATCCATTAGGTCTATTTCTCCCATGAGGTAAATATTTACTCTTCATTGAGGATATAGCCAGCAAGGCAGAAACTAGTCTAGGACTTACAAACAATCTGATTTTATTATGTGGAGCAGGTAACATCAGGGTGAAAATAACTAAGAAACAAAGCAAGGAATAGTGATGAAAGGATTGGCACTAGCAGGGAACTAATCCTTTCTTCATGATAGTAAGGTCAATGGGAGAAAATAAAGTTCCAGAGATCCAGTAATGAGCCATTTCATAGTAGAAATACTGCTGGTGAGAAATGGGACCAGGGAGAAATATGATCTCTGATGTAGGTGTCATTAGAAGCAGAGAAAACAAACAAACAAAAACAGAAGTGGCCCTTCTCCTTGCCTTTTCCTGCCCTTCAATCTTTGGCTTTTGCCTTCCCTTGCCTGTATCTACCCAAAGACTAGATAACAAGGAAGCATGAGAAATGCAGATTTCTGTTACAGTGAAAAAATAAAACAAAACTGCTGAGGAAATTGATCTGAGAGCAAACAAACTTTGATCAGCATATTAATATTATCATGTTATTTTACAGATTAAAAAATTCAAGTTCAAGGTTCGGGCTCACGCCTGTAATCCCAGCACTTTGGGAGGCTGAGGGCGGCAGATCACAGGGTCAGGAGATCGAGACCATCTTGGCTAACACGGTGAAACCCTGTATCTACTAAAAATACAAAAAATTAGCCGGGCGTGGTGGTGGGCACCTGTAGTCCCAGCTACTCGGGAAGCTGAGGCAGGAGAATGGCGTGAACCTGGGAAGCGGAGCTGGCAGTGAGCCGAGATGGTGCCACTGCACTCCAGCCTGGGCAACAGAGCGAGTCTCCATCTCAAAAAATAATAATAATAATAATAATTCAAGTTCAGAGAGATGAAACAACTTTTTAAGGCAATCAGACTACAGATCTGTCGTTTACACTAAAACATTTTAGGAAAACAAAATCATAATGCTTTTGTGGTATTTTGATATTTCAAGAAAAATAGTTATATGTTTTGGTGTGTGGCGTGTGTGTGTGTGTGTATAAAATGACTCTACATTAAATCAAAAATTTAACTTAAATTTTTAAAGATAGAGTAAGGGCTGATAATAGGTTTCCCACCAACATACATTTTCAAGCAGTTAAGTGATTCTAATTAGTAAGAAAAAAATAGCAGTCCATACGTAGCATTTGGGCTGGCATATAGTTGGCACTCAATGACTGTCTTTTGAAAGTTATTATGCCCTTGGGGCTGTTACAATTCCAAAATGAGATCGAGCAAAGTTTGTGATAGTTGTGATTGCACTTATAATTCACTTATAGGTGTTGAATTCTCAGTAAGGATAATCCAGGTACTTCACTTCCATTTATCCTTTGTAACATTTACTTAATACACACTTTGTGCTCTTATCGAACTTTTCTGTTACATTTTTAAAAGGTTTATTTGCCCTCCAGGTTAACTGGAGAAATAGTGTTTTATTCAAAGTTATGAAAAAGGACTTCCTCATTCTATTATTTCTACACAAATATTTATTACAAATATATAGATTACTTAAGTAGCTACTTATCTGATGACTTACAAAATGATGTGAGAACAATTTAAAGTTACGTGGTGTGCTTTCTGTACACATAACCCACATACTAAGTAATTTTTAAAAATCCATAAGATATGAAATTAACTTAAAGGTCACTAGGCTCTCAGAAGAATAAATGATCTTTGATGCTGGAAATCACTTACTATTTTTTTCAGGTTTTGCATAATATATTATGTATCACTGATCTCAAGATATTTCTTATAAAAATTAAAAGAAAACTCACACAGAATGAGCTGTTATAAAATATGTAAAATTTTAGAAGCTCTCATAATTATATGAATACTTAAAGCATTGCTCTGGAAAAATAACTGAAAGATAAAAGGACATTTATCTTAAATGGTAGTAATTTTCATGTTTATTTAAAATAAGCACAGATAAAATTCTGAAAAAAGAATGATAAAGTGAACTCAGAGTAGAAAAATCCTTTAGTAATGAAATAAGAGGTAAAACAGGACTAAAATATTTTAAATAACGTACTTAACTTACTTAGTTTTGAAAAGATCATCATCATGTATAAAAGGCCAATTTTCTGTCCAGAGCAATGTTGGCCTTGGTCTAAGCCAAAATTCTTAGTAGAATTTTTAGAGTGTTTGCTGTGGTAACACGTGTTAAACTTTTTTGAATATAGCCAATTCAAAAATTTTAAGTAAAATATATGTTAGCCCTATTTCTACCTGCCGTGCCTCTCAGATCTTATATCCTTATCTTATAACATCTGGCTGCTCTGTGATGGCCATTAAATCCCTGCTAGGAATTAGGAATCCATTCCTGTTTCAGGGTCCTCTTTATCACCTTCAAATTGTTTATGTACAGTGTACTTTTGAAGGCTATATATTTTATATTTTTAACATTTAAAAGACAAATATTGATGCTATTTATTCACAGCTAAGTATATACGCATTTAAATATTAATGCAATATACATGTATTGGGTGCACATTACACGCTGAGTACTTTTCTAGGCCCTGAGGCTAGAGCTGGGCACAAGAGAGACAAGTCCTTGCTTTGTGAAGCAGAAAACAGATGACTTCCAGTAAAGTGCTAAGTTGTGCTTGGGAAAAATAAAATTAGAAAAGCAGCTAGAAGGTGTACTGGAGATGACGAGAAACTGAGAAGAGAGGTTGCTGTTATATAGAGAGGGCAGAGAAGGCTTCCAGCAAAAAGCAGCATTTTACCAGCTATCTGAAGGATATGTGAAGCCCTAAGATCTTTAATTAGAAATGCTTTATTTGCAAGAGCAACAAAATATAAAATATTGATAATTTTGACAACAAATAACATGATTTTCGAAAGAAAAATGACAAACTAGGTTGGCACCATGGCCTCTCACTTGTTATTTATTTTAACCCTAATTTCTCTACTTATATAAAGGATGCAATTTTTGTTTTATTATACCCTTGCTATGATTCATAATTCAAATAACAACTGTAAAGCTTGTAAAACTCTACCTGGTTTTATATGGTATATGGTTTTACTCAGTATATGAAAATATTGAGTAAATGTCAATTATTATTACAACTTTTAAAAACAAAAACAAGGGACAAAAGATGAGATTTGACTAAATTGTGACCATGTTTTCTTAAATGAGTATTATCAATACACATTTTTTTCCAAATTACTTTAGTAGGTTTTATAATTTTAAAACACCTTAATGCATTCTAATTCTGCTCGTTTATTGGAGTTAACATTTACTTTAATTAATAAAATTTTAGTCTATTTTTCTCTGTTTTGAAGACTTTTAAACTATGGATTTCACATTTTCACAAGATAATTTTTAGAATTTTTATAAATATCCAATTGGGGTGCTTTCCTATTGTTGGGATATTCCCTTTTACTAATACTGCTTTCATATTCTACTTTCTGTAATGTATCTTAGCTTCTTTTGTTGCAGAGAATGTGAACAATATCTGAAACTATACTGTGGCCATACAAAAGTTGTCATGTTGTCTATGCTAACTGTTGTGCTAATTTTATTCTTTCAGTAGTGCCTTGTATAAAGTTTGGGTCTATCATGGTGATGTACTGGTGTACCTCACATATACCTTTGCTATATTGCACTTCACATAGTGCCTTTTTCACAAATTGAACGTTCGTGGCAAGCCTGCATTGAGGAAGTCTACTAGAGCCACTTTGCTAACAGCACGTGCTCACTCCATGTCTCCATGTCACATTTTGGTAATTCTCACAATATTGCAAGCTTTTTCACTATTATTATATCTGTTATGGTAATCCGTATTCAGTGATCTTTGATGTTGCTACTCTAATACGGGGAGAAACCGCAAACCATGCCTTTAAGAGATAGCAACTTAATCAATACATATTGTGTGTCTTCTGACTACTCCACCAAACAGAATTTCCCTGTCTCTCTCCCTCTCTTAGTGAGTCCAATTTGTGAGACACAACAATAGTGAAATTATGCCAGTTAATAACCTTATAATGGGCTCTAAATGTTCAAGTGTAAGAAAGAGTTTCATGTGTGTTACTTTAAGTCAAAAGCTGGAAATACTTAAGCCTAGCAAGGAAGACTTGTCAAAAGCCAACTTAGACCTAAAGCTAGAACTCTTGTTTTGAACAGTTAGCCAAGTTGTGAATGCAAAGAAAAAATTCTTGAAAGAAATCCAAACTGCTACTCCAGTGAACACAAGAACAATAAGAAAGAGAAACAGCCTTATTGCTGAGACTTGGAATGTTTTAGTGGTTTGGCCAGAAAGTCAAATCAGCCACAACGTTATCTTCAGCCAAAACATAATCTAGACCAAAGCTCTAATGCTCTTCAATTCTATGAAGGCTGAGAGAGGTAAGAGAAAACTGCAGAAGAAAAGTTGGAAGCTGACAAAGGTTGGTTCTTAAGGTGGAAGGAAAGGAGCTGTCTTAACAACATAAAAGTGGAAAGTGAAACAGTAACTGTTGATGAAAAAGCTTCAGCAAATTATTCAGAAAATTTAGCTAAAATAATTGATGAATGTGACTACCCTAAACAACAGATTTTCAATGTAGACAGAACAGTTTTATATTGAAAGAAGATTTCATCCAAGCCTTTCATGGCTAGAAGGGAGAAGTCAATGCCTGGCTTCAAAGCTTCAAATGACAGACTGACACTCTCGTTAGGGGTTAGTGCAGCTAGTGACTTTCAGTTGAAGCCAGTGCTTATTTACCATTTGAAAATCCTGAGGCTAATAAGAATTTTGCCAAATCTACTCTGCTTGTCTCTATAAATGAAGCAACAAAGCCTTTATGACAGAACACCTGTTTATAGCATGGTTTACTGAATACTTTAAGCCCACTTTTGAGACATACTAATCCAAATATAAGATTCTCTTTCAAATATTACTGCTTGTGGACAATGTACCTGGTCAACCAAGAGCTCTGATGAACATATACAAGGACATTAATGTTGTTTCATGCAACCTAACACAACACCAATTCTGTAGCTCATGGATCAAGAAGCAATTTTGACTTTCAGGTCTTATAACTTAATATATACATTTTGTAAGGTTATAGCTGTCATAGATAGTGATTCCTCTGATGGATCTGAAAAATGAAAAATCTTCTGGAAAGGATCCACCATTCTAGATACTATTAGGAACATTTGTGATTCATGGAAGAAGGCCAAAGTATCAACATTAGTAGGAGTTTAGAACAAGTTGCTTCCAACCTTCATGGATGACTTTGAGGGGTTCAAGACTTCAGAGGAGAAAGTAATTGCAGATGTAGCGGAAATAGCAAGAGAACTAGGATTAAAAGTGGAGCCTAAAGATGTCACTGAATTGCTGCAATCTTGTAATATAACTAACAGATGAGGGGTTGCTTCTTGTAGATGAACAAAGAAAGTGGTTTCGTGAGATGGAATCTACTCCTGGTGAAGATACTGTGAACATTATTGAAATAACAATGAGGATTTAGAATAGTGCCTAAATGTAATTGATAGAGCAATAGCAGGGTTTGAAAGGATTGCCTCTAATTTTGAATGAAGTTCTACTGTGGATAAGTATTATCAAATGATATCCTATGCTACAGAGAAGTCTTTCATGAAAGAGTCATTCAATGCAGCATACTTCATTGTTGTCTTATGAAACTCTGCACACGGTGGCTCACACCTGTAATCCCAGCACTTTGGGAGGCCAAGGAGAGCAGATCACCTGAGGTCAGGAGTTGGAGACCAGCCTGGCCAAAATGGTGAAACCCCATATCTACTAAAAATGCAAAAATTAGCCAGGTGTGGTGGCAGGCACCTGCAATCCTGGCTACTTGGTAGGCTGAGGGAGGGGAATTGCTTGAACCTGGGAGGTGGAGGTTGCAGTGAGCCGAGATGGTGCCACTGCACTCCAGACTGGGCGACACAGTGAGACTCTGACTCAGAAAAAAAAAAAGAAAAAAGAAAAAAAGAAAAAAAAGAAAAAGAAATTCCCACAGCTACCCCAATCTTTAGCAATCACAACCCTGATCAGTCAGCAGCCACCAGTATTGAGGCAAGACCCTCCAGCAACCAAAACATTATGACTCACTGAAGGCTCAGATGATTAACATTACTTAGCAATAAAGCTTTTTTAAATTAAGGTAAGTACATTATTTGTTTAAACATAATACTATTACACACTTTACAGTGTAATGTAAACATAACTTTTATATGCATTGAGAAACCAAAATTTTGTTAACTTGTTTTATTGTGATTTTTGCTTTATTGTGATGGTCAGGAACAAAACTCACAGTATCTTCAAGTATATCTCGAATATGTAGAGAATTTTTAAAAATTCTTAGCATATTTTACAAAACCTATCGCCTTATAAGTACTCACTCAATATTTTATTTAAGGAGTACATTTTGATTTTTAAGGGCTGTCTTAGCTTTATTGGTTATGTATTAAATTAAAACCTCAGCATTTGAATCATAATGTATAAGAAGTATTTTTATGTCATTATTTTTAAAACATAATTTGAATAAATGTATAATAGTCCATGTATGCTGTTATCATAACATATTTAAAAATTTTAGCAACATTCAATATCTCTTATTTTATTATCATATTTTGAAAATTAAAGCCTAATGATCATACTTTTTACATAAGCTTTCATTTGATTTTACTTTCAAAGATTATGGTCAAGTTCTCTCACTATGTAGACTCTTTTTCAATCATATATTTCTAGTTTCATAAATGACACAGCATGTTTCTTACTTCAAAAATAGTGTAAACTTGAAATTAAATTAGATTCCTATTTAGGTACATTTGAATAATTTACAGTAAATGTCTTACACTGCAGAGCTAGAAAAATGTTTATTTTTTATATTTTGGTTTGCTTTTGGTTCTTTTAGTTCCTTAGCTTTTTTTAAAAAATAAAAGACTTCACAAATATTCTCTCTCAAATATGTGTACAAGCTAAATGTGGTTTGCTTTCAGCTACAGTTGACTCTTGAACACACGTGTGGACTACGCAGGTCCACTTATATGCATATTTTTTTTTCAACCAAACTCAATAAAAAATGCGGTGTTTTCTGTGGGGTTGCCTTTTCCTATAAACAGGTTCCACAGGGCCAAGTGGGAAACTTGAGTATATGTGGATTTTGGTACATGAAGGTGCCCCTGGAATTGATCCCCACCTACGTGGAGAGATAACTGTATGTTGTGTTTGCTAGATTCACCAGCCAGAGATAATATATTATTATAGAATACTTTAGATTTATACAATTAACTATTTGGTACATTTTTATTTATGGCTCACATCAAGTTACATACTCAATATGTGTCTGACTTAGCTTCTTTATCTGTAATCTGAGAATACTCCTTTTCCTGAATACATATCATGATGACGAGGATCTTACAAAACAAATCATGTCAAAGACTAGGCATGCAATAGTTAGTTTTAAACATTCTTTAACAAATAATCTCCAGGGACACTACCTTCAACACTGAATCTTTGAGAAAATCTAGTTTTTAAATGGTCCACATTTTTGCATTAATTTTAAAAAACATATTGAAGACTGTAGGAAAGAACTGGAAAGATTTCTGAGACATTTGAAAATAATAGAAAATAATCTATTTTATATCAAGAAACATTGAACAAAAATGAAATAAGTAAAAAAATTCTGTGGAAGAAGAAATTAATTCAACCTCATATATTTCTCAGTCAATTTATTCAATAATGAGGTCACTTGATTTACTTCATGTGTACATTTCAATGAATGACTGCATGTCTAAAATATATTTTATACTTTTTATTGAGATTATGCACACTTCAATCTTCCTGTTTTGGTACAAAATACTTTAGTCAAACTATTATACTTGTTCATGTATAACTGTCACTTTAGTTATAAAAACGATGCTTAAGTTAAAAACAAAATAATTTTAATAAAGAAGTGTGAGAAGTAATATATAACCTCTGATTTAGTCAGAATCTAGCAAAGCTTTATAGATCACATTCATTAAACATTCTTACATTCGCTGTCAGTGGCTCTAATTAAGAATGATCATATAAAAATATCTTTTCATTTTTCTTGGCTTTTTCTAGTTTGCCCAAATCGCACCAATTATTTCTTCTATACTGTTGGTTCATGAGTTCGTGACTGTACATAGTTAGTAATTACTTAAAATCAGATTTTTTTTTACATTTTACTGAAACAGTTTAATTCACCTTTGCTTTTCTCCCACTAGCTTGATATATTATTGAACTATAATAATTTTAAAAAGAAAAATCACACTATGCTAAAGATAAGGAAGTATTTAAATGACAGAGCTATTTTGTCTGAATAAAGACACAAGATCATGTATAGAGAAGAGAAAATGAGCTAATTCATATATTTGGATGATATGAAGTAGATTAAATATTTTATGTTTTTAAGTAAGTAACATGTTAAGCAAGACAGAAAATTATTTTTAATAAAATAAAAAATATACAAAAGCTTTAAAATTCACGCAAATATCTAAATGACAGAAGAAATCAGACAATGTATATCTTGGCATTGTTCAGTCAGGGATTATTGCTTGGATGATATTTGCTATATTTGTATTTCTCTTTCTTGTTATTTTTTCTATTAGTTGAATATAAAAATTTCAAACATGAAACTAAAATAAACCAGTAAAATAACATCATTATGGGCTGACATACTTTTTGTGTGTTAAGGTGTATTACTAATATGATACATATTGTAAAAACCATCAATAATAATTTAAAATTATAATATTTAACAATAAAATTACTATGTTTTGTAATTAACTATGTTAACCATGTCATTAACTATATTAATGACACTGATATTGCATAAAAATATATTTGTATAGCAGATAAAAAGATGGGGGAAGGATAGCATTAAGAGAAATACCTAATGTAAATGACGAGTTAATGGGTGCAGCAAACCAACACGATGCATGTATACATATGTAACAAACCCGCACATTATGCACATGTACCCTAGAACTTAAAGTATAATAAAAAAAAGAGCTGTAAAGATAAATTTTGTCTAGAATTCAACTAAAAGGCACCTAGAAATTTTTAAGGATAATTAAAATTTAAAGACGAAATTTGAATGTTAACATAAAGCAAAATAAAGGAAATGCCAAATACATACAATTTTAAAACTACAACAACTTCAAAATTCAAAAAGAAACTTTTATATTATTACGTTATATAATATTTTTATTTTTAAAGGCACTTTTTTCTTGTGATTAAAGGTATGTTTTCTCTTAAAAACATGTATTTCTCTGCATTTAAAAAAACTATTTTTTTAACTTAAAAAATAAACTTTCTTCCATTTTCTATTCCTATTTTATTTTTTTAAATTTTTTAGACTTTTGGCCATTTTTCTTAACTTATGTCTCAGGAAACCGACCTTTGATCATTCATGTGCAGGACTACTCTCTACTCAGGAGTCAACAATGTTAATTTCCCACAAATTATGTTTGCTCCAGGCCTTTGTCTTTAAATCTGTACTAAATTAATACAAAGGTCTCTGGCTTAGTGGGGCTGTACTCTCATTGGTGGTGCTAAGCAGCACAGTCCCCTAGCTGCATTCTCAGGCAAAATATCTGTGTCTGAATACCTTTTTCATTTGTCACTCAGTCAGAGTCTGCGGGATAGACCCGACACAAGAGAACAAAGCTGGGGCCTAATACAAGTCCCCCAGAGTTAGAGCACACAGTCCAGAAGTTGGGAGCTGAGTGTTGGTGCCATAAAATCTCCCAGAAATGAAGCCAGTCAGCTGAATCTACCTTATAACACAAACAAATCTTCAACATCATCAAATAGGATGAAAGAAAACAAAATACCATCCAAAGGTAAGCAATCTCAAAGACCGAAGTTAGTTAAGTGCACAAAGATGAGAAAGAATCAGCACAAGAATACTGAAAACTCAAAAAGCCAGAGTACCTTCCTACCTCCACATAACTACATCACCTCTCCAGCCAGGGTTCAGAACAGGGCTGAGGCTGCAATGGCAGAAATAGCATTCAGAATATAAACAGTAATGAAGTTCATTGAGCTATAGGAGTATGTTGTCAGCCAATACAATGGAGCTAAAAATCACAATAAAACATTGCATGACCTGACAGACAAAATGCCAGTATAGAGAAGAACATAACCAACCTTATAGAGCTGAAAATACTACAAGAATTTCACAATGCAATCACAAGTATTAACAGCAGAATAGACCACGTGGAGGAAACAATCTAAGAGCTTAAAGAATGTCTTTCTGAAATAAGACAGGCAGATAAGAATAGAAAAAAAGAATGAAAAAGAAAGAACAAAACCTCTGAGAAATATGGGATTATGTAGAGACTGAATGTACAACTGGTGTACCTAAAAGGGATAGAGAAAATGGAGTCAACTTGGCAAACATATCAAAATATCATCCATGAGAACCTTCCTAACCTAGGTAGAAAGGTCAACATTCAAATTCAAGAAATACAGAGAACTTCAGTAAGATACTCCACAAAAAGATCATCTTGAAGACAAATAATCATCAATCTCCAAGGTCAAAACAATAGAAAAAATGTTAAAGACAGTGTATTAGTCTGTTTTCACACTGCTGATAAAGACATACCTGAGACTGGGTAAATTATAAAGAAAAAGAGGTTTAATGAACTCACAGTTTCACATGACTGGGGAGACCTCACAATCATGGTGGAAGGCGAAAGTCATGTCTTACATGGCAGCAGGCAAGAGACAGAATGAGAACCAAGCAAAAGCAGAAACCCCTTATAAAACCATCAGGTCGTGTGAGACTTATTCACTACCACACGGATAGTATAGGGGAAACTGCCTCCATGATTCGATTATCTCCCACTGAGTCCCTCCACAACACATGGCAATTATGGGAGCTACAATTCAAGATGAGATTTGGGTGGGGACACAGAGCCAAACCATATTATTTTGCCTCTGTCCCCTCTAAATGTCATGTCCTCAAATTTCAAAACCAATCATACCTTCCCAACAGTTCCTCAAGTCTTAACTCATTTCAGCATTAACTCAAAAGTCCACAGTCCAAAGTCTCACCTGAGACAGGTCCCTTCCACCTATGAGCCTGTAAAATCAAAAGAAAGTTAGTTACTTTCTTGATACCATGGGGGTACAGGCATTGGGTAACTATACCCATTCCAAACAGGGCAAATTGGCCAAAACAAAGGGGTTACAGGCCCCATGCAAGTCCAAAATCCAGCAAGGCAGTTGAATCTTAACGCTTCAAAATGATCTCCTTTGACTCCATGTCTAACATCCAGGTCATGCTGATGCAAGAGGTGGGCTCCCATGGTCTTGGGCAGCTCTGCCCCTGTGGCTTTGAAAGGTACAGTTCCCCACCTAGCTGCTTTCACAGGCTGGTGTTGAGCATCTGAGGTTTTTGTAGGTGCATATGCAAGCTGTGAGTGGATTTACCATTCCGGGGTCTGGAAGATGGTGGTCCTCTTCTCACACAGGCAGCGCCTCAGTGGGGACTCTGTGTGTGGCTCCAACCCCACATTTCCCTTCCCCACTTCCCTAGCAGAGGCTCTCCATGATCATCCCCCGCCCCCAACAGCAAACTTCTTCCTGGACATCCAGGTGTTTCCATACATCCTCTGAAATCTAGGCTGAGGGTCCCATGCCTTGCTTCTTGACTTCTGTGCACATGCAGGCTCAACTCCACATGAAAGCTGCCAAGGCTTGGGGTTTGCGACCTCTGACACCATGGCCCAAGCTGTACCTTGGTCACTTTTAGTCACAGCTGGAGTGGCTGGGATGTAGGGCACCAAGTCCCTAGACAGTACACAGAGAGGGGCCCTGGGCCTGTCCCCAGAAAACATTTTTTCCTCCTAGGCCTCTGGGCCTGTGATGGGAGGGGCTGCTGTGAAGACTTAGGACATGGCCTAGAGACATTTTTCCCATTGTCTTCATGATTAAGATTTGGTTTCTTGTTACTTATGCACATTTCTGCAGCTGGCTTGAATTTCTTCTCAGAAAATGTTGTTTTTTTTTTTTCTATTGCATTATCAGACTGCAAATTATATAAATGCATATATAATTTAAATAATATGAGCCAATAAATACATAGTAGCTAATTAATATTTACATTATTAAAGATAAATATTAATTATAATCATTTTATCAAAATTTTAAATATGGAAATGTATGTAAAATACAATTATTGATAAATAAGTTGGGGGTTTTACTTGTGATTTTCTCAAAACCTGAATAAAAATATCCTTTCTTTTTTGAGTCCTGCATTTTCTTCAGTTTGAACAAATATTAGAATTATTAACTCTGCACCAAAGCTAAATAACTGATTAAGGACACATGATGAACCTATTTGCATAAATGTGTAAATGTTATTTTTAAAAGCAGTGAAAAAGTTAATGAAGATATTTAATTAACCTGAAGAGTCCACTTACTGGATAATTCAATGTCATTAATTAGGTGACACATTATAAAGCAGAGGCTTTCCATTTTTTGAGAGTGGCTAGAAAAAAAAAGCTTATGTTTACAACATGACTCTACTAAGAAACCTGAGTATTATTTCATTACGTTTTATCAAGGTAATATGAGAAGGGAAGCAACAAGATAAAAATAAATGACCGTCACTTCTTGGACTGGAAGCAAAGAAGTTTAACAAAAGAAGAAAGCATTCTTCCCCACTTTCTTAAAAATCGAGACCACATTTTAAAATAATTTTGCTTGAAGTCTAATTAAAAATATCATAGTTTCTGTCTTCTGGAAGATTATAGTTTTTCGAAACTGCAACCAGTATGCAGATAAATAAATATAAATTACAATAAATATAATGTAGATGTATCTTTACAGAAAACTTTAGATCAAATGTTAGCTTTTTCTACAAAGGGTCAGATTTTAAGTATGTTAGGCTTTGACAATCGTACAGTCTCTGTTGCAAGCACTGAACTCTGACATAATAGCCTGAAAACATCTATAGACCACATGTAAGTGAATGATCTTGTGTCCAAAAAAAACCTTTTTATTTATGAAAACACTACAGTTTTTACTTTATGCAATTGTTATATGCTACAAAATGTTATTTTAAAAAATTGTTTCAATCATTTAAATCTCTAAAAACCATTATTACCTTGCAGGCTGTACCAAAACCATAGGCCACAAGCTGCCAGTGCTCACACTGAAGAAACAAAATTGTGATATCAGTACAGCCTTCACACAGAAAATAGAGTTTGAAACTAGAATATCAATTACAACTGGAGAGTTAAATGAAAAGTCTTATTAGTTAGATGGAGTGGGTTTTGCAAGACACTGGTGAGAAGTACAGAATTTGGGGTAATTGCAGTAATTATGTGGGCTTAAATATATATGTGTGGGTGGAAAAGGGAGATGTCAAGCAATGAGAGTAGAGATGAGTTTAGGATAAATTACAGATGTCTTCAGGCCATCCAAAGTGTTTATAATTTATTCTAATGGAAGTGACAAGACATTAATGAGATCTAAAATAAGGACTACAAGAAACGGATTACAATAGATAAACAAGACTGTAGACAGAGAGCTTCTTAATTCCATGGTTCATTCACAAGTCCAAGAAGAAACTTAAGGTGACCTGAACTATAGTAATGACAGTGGATTCACTTATAAGTACAGTCTTGAGTTGATTAATGATGAGAATTCATTCTGAGAAATGTGTTCCCTAAGTGAACATCATAGTGTCCTTTTACAAACCTAGATGGTGTAGCCTACCACACACTTTGGCAATAAGGTAGAAGTTATTGCTTTTAGGCTACAAGCCCTTACGTCAAGTTACTATATTAAATAATGTAGCCAATTGAAATACAATGATAAACATCTTTATATCTAAACATAGAAAACATACAGTAAAAAGATACGGTATAAAAAATAAAAAGTTGTACATTTGTATAGGATGGTTACTATAAATGGCATATGCAGGCCTAGAAGTTGCTCTGGGTAAGTCAGTGAGTGAGTGGTGAGAGAAAGCAAAGTCCTTAGACATTACTGAACACTACTGTAGACTTAATACACACTGTACACTTAGGCTACATTACATTTCTAAAAACTATTTTTTCTCTAATAATAAAATAACCTTAGCTTACTGTATCTTTTTTACTTTATAATTTTTTTGACTCTTGAGATAATGCTTAGTTTAAAACACAAACACATTGAATATCTGTACAAAAATATTTTCTTTCTTTATACCCTTATTATATAAGCTTTTTTCGATTTAAAGTTTTTAAATTTATGTTATTTACTTTTAAAACATTTTATTAATAAGACACAAACACATACAGTAGCCTAGGCCTACACAGGGTCAGGATTATCAATATTACTATCTTCTGTCTTCATATCTTGTCCCACTGGCAGGTCTTCCAAGGCAATAACATGCGTGGAACTTTCATCTTCTGTGATAACAATGCTTCCTTACAGAATACCTCCTCAAGGACCTGTCTGAGGCTGTTTAATGGTTAACTCTTTCTCTCTCTCTTCTCTCCATATATATATATATGAATTGTTTGGCTCATTATAATCCTATGGGACCACTGTTCTGTAGGTAGTTCATCATTGACCAAAATGTTGTTAGTAGGCTGGGCATGACTGCATATTATTTTTATTTACCACTGAATGGCAATATTAAATATCTTACAAGAATGGTTTGATATTAAATCATTATTATTATTATTGTTATTGAGGCAGAGTCTTGCTCTGTCATCCAGGCTGGAGTGAAATGGCACTATCTCGGCTCACTGCAACCTTCGCCTCCCGGGTTCAAGTGATTCTCCTGCCTCAGCCTCCCGAGTAGCTGGGACTACAGGTGCACGCCACCATGCCTGGCTAATTTTTGCATTTTTAGTAGAGATGGGATTTCACTCACCATGTTGGCCAGGCTGGTCTCAAACTCCTGACCTCAGTTGATCCACCCGCCTTGGCCTCCCAAAGTGTTGGGATTACAAGTGACCACTCCCAGCCTTAATTCCTTATTATGAAGACATGTAATTCATATAACAAAAGCAGTAAAAATGTCTTGAATCCTATGTACTTTCCAGAATGCTGTCAAGAGCTAAGCTGCCATGGGGTTGAAATAGCTAATTAAAATAATAAGCCAAAATGACAGTAACAGTCAAATCTTTACTAACTGAGATAGTTTAAGCAAGAAACTAAAGAAAGATCACTAGATCCTCCAGTGTTCCATTTTGTCCCATGAAACAGCTTCAGGCCAAGGTTATGTAGATCAGCACAGATGCAGATGTGGGAATTTTCTTAGCAAGGACCTTTTGACCAAGGAGCCATGAACAAAAAGCTCCTTTCATCTTATGGACCTGGGTCCTTGGAACAGAAAGAAGAGGAAGGGCTAGGAATGGAAAAATACTGAGTTCTGATTCAGAATAGAGAATAATGTTTTCAAGGTTTCCCCTTTCTCCTCTCCCTTATCCCTCTCTCCCCATCATAAGGAGTTCTCTGCAAAGATTTTCTATTGAGGGCTCCTAATAACGATAGCTCAGATGGGGGTGCCTGAGACTTGAATGGCAGACATCCACTGGAGGGTGGTTGGCTAGCGGGGAGTGAGTCCTAGACTGTAGCTCCCATTAGACATTGTAATGAACTGGCTGTTTGCCAATTCTGGTATAGGGAGAGTACCTTTCTCTCGTGAGTCCTGCCAGGTAAAGCCATTGTAATGGCCTATGGTTAGGCCTGAAAGATTACACACAGGGTTTTTGCCTGGAGTTGGACACCTCAAATGCCTTTTGGATTTTCTGTCAAGTGGTAAACATTAATGGAAGATTAAAACAACTCCAATTTGACAAGACAACTAAAGGCATTGTTCATGAAGAGTGGGCTCTTGCTGTGGAAACTTGGAATGGTACAAATACCATCCACAGTTCCGTGATCAGTTATAAAATTAAGTATGTAATACATTCTTGTGTTTTCTTCTCTTCTGCATTGTCATGTATATAATTGTTTGTCTTATTTTATCTTCCATTTTCCCCATCATTTTTAGGGTAGGCTGGTTTGAATAACTTCATAATTTATTATCTTATTTCAGGATATTAAGACATGGTTGAGACTGAATCTGAAGAGGAGTGAATATCATGGATACCTATTTTGGATAGGACCACTGCATTTTAATTTGTACGACATATATTTGAATTATATTTGACAGGATCATGTACTTGTTACTGTTACTCTTTTGAAGTTTAAGCTTT
Source organism: Symphalangus syndactylus (assembly GCF_028878055.3). NCBI lineage: Eukaryota > Metazoa > Chordata > Mammalia > Primates > Hylobatidae > Symphalangus > Symphalangus syndactylus. Next base: position 105,343,644 of record NC_072426.2, on the reverse strand, counting down.
AGAAAAGGCAGGTGCATGGATATTGAATAGTCTTGAGCTGGACCATCGGCTATTTCAGACTGGCTTACTCAGGCACTTCCCAAAACTCTGGTAGTTTGACTAAGTACTTGCTCAATTTGGAACAGCTAAAAATGTATCTCCAGGCTTACTTACAATTCAGGTTTTACATTAAACCTACCTTCTTTAAGGAAAAGAGCCTGAGATAGAAGATGCCTTCCTATTCTTTTTCCTGACAAGCAATGTAACAAAACCATTTACTTTCCTATAACAACAGTCACAAAGGACCAAATGTCCAGTCCTTAGCCGACATTCTTTATTATTCAAATATGAACCATGGCTGAGATCCTATGATCAAGAAGCAAGCAGCTATGACAGAAGTATTTTAATGCTTAGAGAAAAAAAAACAAAGGTAGCAACTCACTGTTAGGTTAGGGTTAGTCTGCAGATACCTGGATTAAGATATTTTAAGCCACTGTGTGGTCCCTGGCTGACCAGAGTGAGTTCATTTATATCTATCTCCTCTATTTGGATAACAATAAAAATATAACAGAGGGAGATGGATTCCATAAATATGACTGTTGAAAATGTTATAGCTACAGAGGATCTAAGATGTATGTTTGGTAGTTGCACTAATGTATTGTTTGGATCAAATAAAATATATGTTAGAGAATGCAACTGTTTATTCACAATATAGGGGCACAGTTAAGGCCCAGATCAGTCAGGAAGGTGGCAAACTGTCTCACACATTTCCTGCCATGTAAATCAGAAATGTTGTGTAGAACAGAACTTACATACAAGCTAAAAGAAGTAAACACAAAACAAAAGATAGTGACCAAAATCTTTAGCAAGAAGAGGTGCATCACAAAAGGAAAGAGAAACAGGAATGATCTGATATGAAACTATAAGGTACCCCTGTAAGAGATATGAATGGAGGCTGCTAGAGTAAGCCTAAGGCCAACAATGTAGAGAAACAGATGAAATTTTTCTTCGTATTGTTAAATTACAATGCAAACATTCGAGCTTCCCAGCTTCCACATCAAAGTAGAAAAAAAAGGAAATTTGCATTAGAAATGTGTCTAGCTTTTATGAAGTATGACAGAAAAAATTATTGTTTCTCAAAGCAGTTTTTCTAAAAGTACATTTGTAAAATGGACAATGTGCCTTAAGTTACAAAAAATTATTTTCTTATTCTCTATGTAAATATGTTTCCCATGAGTACATTTAATGATGTTTAGACTAACAATTTTGTTTAAATTTTAAGTTAATAAGATAAACTTCGAAACTGGGAAAAAAACAAATAGCAAAGTTAGCATAATTTTAGTGCCAGTGGTTGCACAGGAGATCCTGATTCTCCAGCTTCTCAGTCATGGCAAAAGGAGCAACAGTCCCAGCTCTGTCGTTTTTGTGGTGGAGTTCTAGCAATCATTTAGAAGATCGGTCCAAGACCTGCTCCACCAACTCGCCAATCGTGTAAGAAACTAATTCTATATATTAAATTTTGTTTGCCTATATTACCTAAAGATTTATTCTTATAATCTATAATGGAAAATTGAAATATTGAGTATGCTGATGAGAAAGATTAAATTTTCTTAAACAAATGTTCACTCCTAAATGATAAATTCAATTATAGGAACCAATTTAGGTAGGCATAAAAAGAGAAAAGTGAAAATACAATTGAAAAATTGAAGCAGCTCCATATGCATTCCAGCTTTACAGAGTGAAAGTGTACATGAAATTTTATTGAGACAAGAATTTATAATGCATAATTAATTCAAGAATTAATATCATTTGACACAATTTTGAGCATACTAAAAGGTAACTGGATTTTATAATCTAATTAAAATGTCATATAAGTAAATACAATGAGTATTACCTTTATAAATACTTTAAGACACATTTGAGTATATGCTATAATGGAACTGTTCGGCCAGGCGCAGTGGCTCACGCCTATAATCCCAGCACTTTGGGAGGCCGAGGCAGGTGGATCACGAGGTCAGGAGGTTGAGACCATCCTGGCTAACATGGTGAAACCCCGTCTCTACTCATAATACAAAAAAAATTTGCCAGGCGTGGTGGCGGGCGCCTGTAGTCCCAGCTACTCAGGAGGCTGAGGCAGGAGAATGGCATGAACCCCGGAGGCGGAGCTTGCAGTGAGCTGAGATTGTGCTGCTGCACTCCAGCCTGAGCAACAGAGTGAGACTCCATCTCAAAAAAAAAAAAAAAATTAGTAAATTTTGCATAAGTAAATTATACCTCAGTAAATCTGGCTAAAATACAATGTAAATATGTGTATCAACCACCATTAATTTAAAAATTCTAGGGCCAGGCATGATGGCTTATACCTGTAATCCTATCACTTTGGGAGGCTGAGGTGGGAGGATCCCTTGAGCCCAGGTGTTCAAGACAAGCCTGGGTAACAGAGAGATCCTCATCTCTATAGAAAATTAAAAAATTTAATTAGCCTATCGTGGTGGCTCACACCTGTAATCCCAGCTACTTGGGAGGCTTTTTTGAGGTTATAGTGAGTTATGATCCAGCTACTGTACTCCAGCCTGGTGACAGAGTAACATCTTCTCTCTATAAAAATATAAATACAAGGCCGGGCGCGGTGGCTCACGCTTGTAATCCCAGCACTTTGGGAGGCCGAGGCGGGTGGATCACGAGGTCAGGAGATCGAGACCACAGTGAAACCCCGTCTCTACCAAAAAAAATACAAAAAATTAGCCGGGCGTGGTGGCGGGCGCCTGTAGTCCCAGCTACTCAGAGAGGCTGAGGCAGGAGAATGGCGTGAACCCGGGAGGTGGAGCTTGCAGTGAGCCGAGATTGCGCCACTGCACTCCAGCCTGGGCGACAGAGCAAGACTCCGTCTCAAAAAAAAAAAAAAATATATAAATACAATAAAATCTATGACATTTGACTGATTACATATTTAATCATTTGATTAGAATAAATAATATCCTGATTATGACATTTCAATAGACATTATTATTTATTTTAATATTTGAACAGAGCAAATAAAGTCCTATTTTTCTTTCAATTTGTCATTTATTTTATGTTGCTTTGAATACAAAATTAATGCTGCAATTGTGTACACCGTTAAATCATTAGGTTCTAACTTTCTTGATCTATTATGAAAAGTGAATTTCAATTTGAATATCAAGGGCATTATTTGCAGAATATTGTTATTCTGAAAATATATTCTGTAATATTTAAATATCATAATCAAGCAAACTCTTAAATGTGACACCTGAAACAATTATAGGTAAAGAAAATACTAGTAATATAGCTCACAGATAAAGCTTATTTAGTATAAAGTATGCAAGGAACTTCGGATTCAGACAATATGGCACAGATCCATGTTTTTCCTGCCTTTTTTTGTTATGCACAACTATATATTTTGAAAATGACACATGTGACTAACATGAAAAAGCTCTAAGAGATGGAGGTAAACAGAAGAAGAGTTAGTTTGATATGCAAGGAATGGTGAAACAGCACAGCAGCAAGGCATCTTGTGTATCCTCACTGGACAGAAGAAGGCCTTCAGACTTATTTTTCCTAATCCCCCAATCTAGCAACAGAAGATACCTCAAGTAAGCTCCTTCCTCCCTTGGATCAATCAGGAGCCGCTAGCTTGAGACACCCACCACCATCCAGGAGAAGCAGCTAGGAGAAACGCTAAGAGAGGTGCTCTCCTTCCCAGTACAGCTTGAGGCTTCCTTTTCTACCAGGAAGCACAAAAGTGGGAAAATAGAACCAGGAAGAGAGACCTAGTAGAGAAAGTGGCCTGGTCTGCTTTGTCCCTGCAGGCCTAAGACTCTCTTCCCAATGTCCCCAGAGTAGCCAGGGGACATTGGTTGGGGGATTCTACCACACCCCTCACCACATACTTCAGACACCTGGTAGCCTAACCTGGAGAAACTGCTTCCACTGCCGTAGGCAGCACTAACAGGGAGCAATGGAATTTGCAGCAGTACCACATTAATCGAAGAGGCTGAAATCACAATGCAAAAGCTCTAAACATTAATTTGGTATTGAAACTACAGCCAAAAAAATTGGCCAGTGCAGGACAGTACTTCATGTGGCCTTGGATTGACCCAGTTCTCTTCCCTTTCTTCCTTGTAGGTCTTAATAATTACTGTAGATTGTGCTGGGAATACATTATGGTGAGATAAGGAGGGGCTGACTGGACTAGGCTGGGCCTGTTACTCTTTCCTCTGGAAGCAGGATGTCCCTCAAAGCTTTAAGTCAATGTTTCACATTGCCTCTGAGGTATATAACCCTGAACAGGCTGCCTTTAAGAGTCCTGGCTGGGCGTGGTGGCTCACGCCTTGTAATCCCAGCACTTTAGGAGGCCAAGGTGGGTGGATTACCTGAGGTCAGGAGTTCCAGACCAGCCTGGCCAACATAGTGAAACCCTGCCTCTACTAAAAATACAAAAAAATTAGTGTGGTGGCAGGTGCCTGTAATCCCAGCTACCTGGGAGGCTGAGGCACGAGAATCGCTTGAACTCAGGGGGGTTCAATTATTAATGCCAGGAGGCGGAGGTTGCAGTGAGCCAAGACCATGCCATTGCACTCCAGCCTGGGCAATAAGAACCAAACTCCATCTCAAAAAAAAAAAAAAAAAGAGCTCCTCAGCTGTGCTGCAAGTGGGGAATGCACAGCTGAGACTCGATGTGCCCTAGGCAGCTTTCTTGAGTCTTCAGGGACCAGCTCATCATAGATCCTAGCATTCTTTTGTCCCTTGCTGCCTACTTGTAAGTCACAAATCTGTGTAACTTGTTGCATATGAGTGTATTCTGTCTCCTGCACTCAGACAAGTTGGTAAGCAGCACACAGTAAACCTAATCCACAAAATGGGTCCTGCAAGCAGGGCCCCATCTAATGTAATCACAGCTTCTTTGGGAAGCAGGAGGGGTGATACTTCCTAGTACCCGGCCCAGGGGAAAGACGGCAGCCTGGGGGCATGGGGACTGAATATTTTCAGAGGAAGGAAGGGTGATAAGTGGGATGTAGGTCTGACACTTTCCACAGATGTGAATGAGATGGCTGCATGGATCAAGGCAAACAAAAGGCATTGAGGAAATAGAGGAGCATAGATCCCTTGGTTGGGGATATTTATTTAATTACCCTGTCATTCATGGGGGCAGAGAGTGAGGGAAGTGGGTACTCAACCAGACACTAAGGCACCTGAGAGGGAAAGAAGAAAGGGATCCTCAGATCTTCCTTGAGGCATCTGAGAAGGAATCAATACATGTGATAAAGGCCTTCAGAGAAAGGGAGACTCATTATCTAAAGGACAGATATAGAGAAAGGCCAGGTATGTTTCTTTGATGAAAGGACATTGCAAATCCAATGTCTTGGGCTGAATGGCAGAGTCAGAAATGGGACCAAGGTCTCAGGGTCCCCAAATGGAGGCCAAAGGCCTTATATTTCTGTCAAGGTAAGAGGGGAAAAGAAAGAAATTCAGACTTTTTTTTTTTTTTTTTTTTTATACTGGAGTCCACATAATATTTCCAGGTCCTCTTAGGGAGAAAAACTGGTGACATTGGAAGGTTTTAGAATGAATGCATTGACCAGTAGTGCTTATCTACCTGTGATATGGCTTTGGTCCATATTGGATGTCAGTGACCATGGTTCTCACTTATGAGTGCATTATTGGCATTGACCCCCCAACTTCTAGTAGCACAAAAATCACCATTGCCTGAGGGGACATACTCTTTGACAACTCCGAATTCAAGCCATAACAGTGGGGCATATCCTGCCTGCCACCTAAACTACCCAAGCCCCAATGGATTATTTAACAAAAGCAGTACTACATAGTAAGTGGAGAATAGGACATTACTTTATTAATTCAGGACTACAACAACCTATCCCTTTTAAGCAACCTGTAAGGATCCATTGGATTCTCCTGTGGCGACCTGGGTCCCAGGACTCAGAGACATGCTTACTGACAGCATGGCGTTGTCATGTGCATCAGTGTGAAGAGACCACCAAACAGGCTTTTTATGAGCAACAAGACTGTTTATTTCACCTGGGTGCAGGCAGGCTGAGTCCGAAAAGAGAGTCAGCGAAGGGAGAGGGGGTGGGGCCGTTTTATAGGATTTGGGTAGGTAGTGGAAAATTACAGTCAAAGGGGGTTGTTCTCTGGCAGGCAGGGGTAGGGGTCACAAGGTTCTCAGTGGGGGAACTTCTGAGCCAGGAGAAGGAATTTCACAAAGTAATGTCATCAGTTAAGGCAGGAGCCAGCCATTTTCACTTCTTTTGATTCTTCACTTGTTTCAGGCCATCTGGATGTATACGTGCAGGTCACCGGGGATATGATGGCTTAGCTTGGGCTCAGAGGCCTGACAGGCATGGTTTACTGATAGCTCTGCCAGACAACACACACTGGGCCACCATTCAGCCAGTGGATGGCTACCTTTTGACTGAGACTGGACATGGGCATTCTACCCAATGGGCCAAACTAAATGCAGTGGTGATGGCCATGCAGGCTACCCCTATCGCATATCTTGCTATATTTTCAGTGACTTATGGGCCATTGCCAAAACCTAGCCATCTGATCAGGACAATGGCAATGGAAGGATCGGACTGTTAAAGGATCTCCATGTGAGGACAAGGACTAAGAAAAACAGCTTGTTTTCTGAAAAAGACAAATATCTGTCAATCATATGGTTGCTGAGGCAACTATAGCCACACTTGAGAGGAATTTATGCCATCCTTTTACATAGCCCATGGGATTTTACTTGGACCAAGGAATATTTTTTGCTATTCAAGCAACTAGATAATGGGTACACATTAGTGAAAAAAGATGGGCTTTTTAAGTACATTGTCATCCTCAGGCCAATAGAGTTATTGAATAATGGAACTCACAAAGCAACTGAATAAAGAACATCAAGATGTTCTGCTAGTGAGGGGGTAGCCCATCTGACTAGGGCAATAGGGACACTGAACACTATGCACCAATGCAAAGGAAACAGTACTGCAGTACATATTGAGGGACACTGAGCTTGGTTGGGGTGGAGGTGGACAAGAAACCCACCTGACTAGGCTCTCTGTGCCTGTAAAGTCTTAGTCTGTGTTCTCAACCATTCTTTTTCCTTTTTCCCTATAGGGTACATGTCCTGGGGATGAATTGCAGTCGAGGGTGCCATAGTACCCCAGAGAGGCCAACCTGTCTCTAATCTGGAGTTTATACTTCCCTTGGGTACCTCCCCTGTAAGGGGATTCCACAGGGGTGGAGGACAGGACTAAAGAATGACAGACTGCTAGAATCCCTCTAATGGTGCTGGATACCTCTGATCCTTCCATTTGGGTGGATGATGTTATGAGATATGCCAACTTTGTACTGGAGTGGATGATTGAGGCAGAAAGGTCTGAGTCAAGCAACAAACGCAATGGGTGTCTGCAGAAGTAGCTTGGCACTAAAACAGACAGACTGGGTTGCTATACCAACTCAGCCTAATTCTTATGCAATAGGTAGAGAACATCTGAGACCCTGGAAAGGGTGAGAGGTAGGCATTAATTTGTCAGTCTGAATTTTCCACAAGAGGCCTGTGAGCATAATGCCTTAGTGGGCTCTTCCAAAGTGTGACCACCATGGGTAACCTGACAAAGTGCTGGGTTCTTTCATTGACTAGAAAGATCCTTTTGTCTTGCCAGTGGTTAACTACTCCATCACTCCTAATGCCACAGAGTACAGTAATGGACCCTAAGTCCTAGCTTACTGAGTGAGGGCCTAGCACATGCCACATAGGAAGAATTCAAAGGTGCTATCTTTTAACTTAAATAACTTTGTAGAAAAATGTCATGACCACAACTAACAAATCTTTGGTGGACAGGTGCTTTGATGCACCAGGCTCCTTTAATTACAAGGATGTGTGTTCATGATGTTGAAGAGAACAAGTATCGGAAGAGTGCTAGCCCTCTGTGTAGGGGTTTTAGGACTGTATGGGGTAAACTGTATGAGGAAAACTCAGGAAACTACTGCCATCAATGAGACTTAGCTAGTGAGTGCCAATACCTTCATCCTCATAAATAATCCTAGCACAGGGGGCCTGTGTGTGCCAGAGGGCTACATCTTTATCTGTGGGCAATCTGGGGTGACTCAAATGTGGGGTGGGCAAAGTCATGCCTGGAAAACTTACAGATCCTGCCACATTGAGTGTGCTAGGGATGCTCCTAGAATTCACCCCCAAAATGAAGTGTTCCATTGACTCAGGAGCCTAATGCTGTATACTGGACTTACCAAAGACTTGACTGGATGTGTAACTGACTTTAGGTTTATGTCTTTTATGAGATCTTTGGTACCACTCATAGGAGTTATTGCTCATAAAAAATGAAAAGAAACCTGTCCCAAATCATGGCAAATATTGCCTCCTCCATTGCCACTGTCTTAGAAACCAAGGAAACATCTCCCAGTTCCACCCAGAAAGTCATTTTAAACAACAGAATTGTTCCAGACTTTTTTTGTTTTTTGAGATGGAGTATCGCTCTTGTTGCCCATGCTGGAGTGAAGTTGTATGATCTCAGCTCACTGCAACCTCTGCCTCCCGGGTGTAAGTGATTCTCTTGCCTCAGACTCCAGAGTAGCTGGGATTACAGGCGTGCACTACCACGCCTGGATATTTTTTTTTTTTTTTTTTTTTTTTTGTAGAGACAGGGTTTCTGCATGTTTGTCTGTCTGGTCTCAAACTCCTGATCTCAGGTGATCCACCCATCTTGGCCTCCCAAAGTGCTGGGATTACAGGCATGAGCCACCGCACTCGGCCCTCCAGACTTTCTTTTAGCTCAACTGAGAGAAGTGTATACAATTGCCAACACCTCTTACTGCACTGGGATAAACATCTTACGTATTGTAGAAACATAGGTAGAGGAGATCCAGAAGCTGACCCATTGCTTGCAGACAGTGGAGCCACCTGAAGAATCCTTCTTTAACCTCTATGGCAACCTCTTACCTAGATCTTTGAGACCCGGGGCTAGATTACTACTGCAGAGAGGTCTGGCTGTGCTGCTAGTGGTAGTAGTCCTCCTGGGACTAGCAAAATGTATTCTGACTATGACTCAATGATGTTTCACTGAGACAGTGTCAGCCAAGGTGTTACATTGATCTGACAAGACAAACCTCCACCTCCAAATCTGGAGAGGTCAATGGGCATATGAAATACACTAACTTTTCTAAGGGAAATATCTTGGCTGGAGCAGGAGGCTGCAGGTCAACTTTCCAGGTGTCCTTGTTCTGACCCAATTATCCCCTCTTTCTTGCTTGTAGTTGTCAAGAGCAACTGTAGTATATGCTGAGAATGCAATATCCTGAGACAGGGAAGAACTGCCTGAAACAGCGTAGGCCTTGTTACTCTCCCTTGACAGAGAGATGTTCTTCAAAACTTTAGGGCATATTTTCCCATTGGTCCTGAGGTGTGTAACCTAGGGCAAGCTGTCTTGTGGGGTCCCTCAACTGTGGTACAAGTGGGGCATGCACAATCACTCCATCCACTTCAGGCACTTCACATGCACTCCATCCACTTCAGGCAACTTTGTTGAGCCTTGGGCTACTGGCTCATAATGGACCGGCTCACATAGGTATCTGTTGTCTCTTGCTGTTTGTCTGTAAATGATACATCTGCTTTATGTAATTTGTTGCATATGAGTGTGTTCCGTTTAACTGAACTCAGACAAGCTAGTAAATAGTACACAGTGTACCTGCCCTACACCCAGGATGTACATGCTAAAGCTAAACAGCGTGACTGCCTGCCAAAAGGAACAGTTTAGATAAAGCTCAGAATTGTCTGCCATGATAGATAAAATGTCCAGAATATAATTACAAATCACCGATCATACAAAGAACCAAGAAAATAACATCTTGAGTGAAAAAAGACAGTTAATTGACACCGACACCAAAACACGTCATATGTTGGAATCATCTGAATATAATTTTAAAATATCTAGCAAAAATGTTTCAACATCAAATAGAAATTTTCTTAAAATATATAACAAAATAGCAAAATATTAACCAAACTTGAGTTGTAAAAAAACAAAACAACAAAAAGAACCAAATGTAAATTATAAAAGCAAACAAACACGGTAACAGAAATGAAAAATGTGTTGGATGGAGTCAATAGTACCATTGAGATGCGAGAAGGTAAAATCAGTGAATTTGAGGGCAGAATAGTAGAATTTAACCAATTTGAACAACATAAATAAAATAGACTGATACATAAAATGAACAGAGATGTAGGTATGTGTGAGGCAACAACAAAAGATCCAACATTTTCATTACGTGTACCAGAAAAGAAGTAAAATGAGGCTGAAAGAATACTTGAAGAAATAGTGCTTCAAAAAAACCTCAAATTTGCAGAAGACACAAATGTATAGATTCAAGAAGCCTAAGATACCCTACACAGATAAACACATTTCAAGAAACATTTCGATTAAACTTTTAAAAACTAAAGACAAATTATTTTTATTTGGTAGTTTAGAAACATAAATCTATCATTTTAAAATTATAAAGGTCAGAAGTCTTAAATGGTTTTCATTAGGCTAAAATCAAGGTGTCAGCAGCACCGCTTTCCTTCTACGACTCTAAAGGAGAACACATGTTCTTGCCTTTTCCAGCTTCTAGGGGCTGTCTTCATATCTTGTCTCTTGGCCGCTTTCCCCATTCCTTGTCTCTTGGTCCTTTCCTCCAGTACAATTAGCAATGTAGTATCTTTAAATATTTTCTACCACACTCTTCCACATTTAAATGATCCTTGTGATTAAATTGGGCCCCCCAAGATAATCAAGTATGATCTCTTACTTTAAGGTCTGCTGTTTAGCAAGCTTAACGTCATGTGCAACCTTAATACTTTCTTGCATTGTGACATCATATATTCCTTTTTTTTTTTGAGACGGAGTCTTGCTCTGTCACCCAGGCTGGAGTGCGCAATCTCGGCTCACTGCAAGCTCCGCCTCCCGGGTTCACGCCATTTTCCTGCCTCAGCCTCTCCGAGTAGCTGGGACTACAGGCGCCCGCCACCACACCCGGCTAATTTTTTGTATTTTTAGTAGAGATGGGGTTTCACTGTGGTCTCGATCTCCTGACCTCGTGATCCGCCCGCCTTGGCCTCCCAAAGTGCTGGGATTACAAGCATGAGCCACTGTGCCCAGCCCATATATTCTTATGTAACATAGCATATCCTTCCTGACATAGAGAATAGGACAGGGACAGTACTGTGGGGGGTGGGGGGGCATTATTCTGCTTATCACAGTTAGCAAACAAAGATTTTGTGCCATGAAAACATGGAGGAAATAGCCTTATCCTTATTTTTCTTCAGTCTTTCTCATCAAATAGATCTTTAGATCCAAAAGAGAAGACTCTACATTGCTTTTAATTAAATCTCAAGATGAACGAAGAGGCACTATGAGCTCTGGGCCCTAGTATTGGAGTAGAACTCACTCCAAAACAAAGAGAAAATTTAGGAAAGAGATTTTTAAGTTGCTCTAGATATCTTCGAGGATTATGGAGACTAGTAAAAGTTTTAGAAGACAAGAAATGGGCAGTGTACTAGTTTTTTAAAGGAAGATGGATCTCATAAACTATAAGGGAATGAGTTTGACATTACCTCTGGAAGTAATTTTAAGAAGCATGCAAACAATACTTTACGAGCACTTAAAAGAATGTTTTGCAATCATGAAACAATATGGGCACGCCGAGAAGAAACTGTATCAGAAAAATGATATTTCTTCCTATTTTTTGAATCTTTATCTTGTCCTTTCATTGTTAGTTGGCATGGAATAATTGTACATATTTATGGAAACAGTGATATTTTGATACAGGTATACAATGCGTAATGATCAAATCAGGGTAATTAGCATTTCAAACACCTCAAACATTTATCATACTTTTGTGCTGACAACATTCAAAATCCTCTCTTCTAGCTTTTTGAAAATATACCATAAATTATAGTTATTTCCATGTGACCATGCTATAGAGCACTACAACAGAACTTATTCCTCCTATATAGCTATAATTTTGTATCCATTATACAACCTCTCTCTAACCTCCCCTCCCACATCCTTCCCAACATCTAATAACCACAATTCTCCCTTGATTTTAATGAGCTCAAATTTGTTTAGCTCCTGCATATGGGTAAGGACAGATAGTATTAATTTTTCTGTGTCTGACTTATTCCACTTAACATAATGTTCGCCAGTCTTATCCAGGATTCTGCAAATGACAGAATTTCATTCTTTTTATGGCAGAATAGTATTCATATATATATATATATATATATATGAATGTATATATAAATTTGGTATATGTATATACCACAATTTTTATCTATCCGTCCATTGATGGATATTTAGCTTAATTCTATATCTTGGTTATTGTGAAGACAGCTGCAATAAACATGGAGGTGCAGATGCTTCTTAAATGTAATGATTTCCTTTCCTTTGGATAAACACCTAGTAATGGGATGGCTGGATCATATGGTGTCTCTATTTTTGTTTTGAGAAACCACCATACAATTTTTCATAATACGTGCAATAATTTAACTTCCCACCAACAGTGTATGAGAATTCCCCTTTTTCCACATCTTCATTAGCATTTTTTTTGTTTGTTTTAATAGTAGCCATTCCAACTGTGGTAAGATGATATCTCATTGTGGTATTGATTTGCATTTTCATGATGATTACTGATGTTGAGCATTTTTCATATTCATGTTTGTTTTTTGGATATATTTTCCCAAGAAATGTCTATTTATATCCTTAGCCCATTTTTAAATTGGATTTTTGTTTGTTTCTGTAGTTGAGTTGCTTGAGTCCCTTATATTTTGGGTTTTAGCCCCTTGTTGGATGAATAGTTTGCAAATGTTTTCTCTCATTGTACAGGTTGTATCTTTACTCTGCTGATTGTTTCTTTGCTGTGCAGAAACTTTTAAATTTCACAGTCATATTTATATATTTTTGTTTTTGTTACCTGTGCTTTTGAAGTCTTATGGATAGAATCTTTGCCTAGACAAATGTCCTAAAGCATTTCTATATGTGTTCTTCTGGTAGTCTAATTTTTCATGTCTTACACTTAAATTTTTAATCTATTTCGAGTTTATTTTTGTATAAGGTGAGTGATAGAAGTCTAGTTTCATTCTTCTGCATATGGATATCCAATTTTTCCAGAAGCATGTATTGGAGATTGTGTCCTTTCCCCAATGTAGGCTGTTGACAAAACTAAAGACAAAGTCTTAAAAGCAGCCAGATAGAAACAGTGCATCAACTATAGAGGAAACCAATGTAAATGAAAATACATTTTTTCATCTGAAACAATGGAGGTCAGAAAAAAGTTATGCAATATTTTTCAGGTAGTGAAAGAAAAGAACTTCCAACTGTGAATGCTACAGATGTTGTAACTATGCTTCTGGAATAAAGGGAAATTATATTTTTTGAACTGTTTAACAATTTGTTGTTAGCAAGCTTACCATTAAATTTTTACTAAAAACTGTTATTCAAACAAAATAAAGAAAAAAAGGAATTTTGAGCATCAAGAAAGAAGGAAACTATATTAATAGAATTAGCAGAAATATGAATACATCCAATAGATGTGTTTTCCTAGTGAGTTTTATAAATCATAGTTGATGATAGAAACAAAAATTATAACTCCATTTGATACTAAAGGAAGTGATACTTAAAAGTATAGAAGTTAAAGGAAAATAAATATAAGCTGAGCTTCCTTGCTTTAATCGAAAGGCTAAAACCATTGGCATTTATATATTGTTTTATAAATCAGATATTAAATCAGGTATTAAAATATGAAGAGTAGCATAAAAAGTATATACAAATTTCCAAAGCAAAGAGTGTATATTGTAGATGTATTCAAACATTGTAAGTAAAACAACATGAAAGCTCAAGTAGCACATAGTAAATTCAAAAAAAAAAGAAAAATGAAAAATGAGAACAAAACAAAAGAATATGTAGTAAATAATAAAATGCTTAGGTTTTAGTACATTAATAATTACATTAAATATAAGTGACATAAATACACCAATCAAAAGAGAAATTAGCTGAATAAATAAAAAAGTGCGACCTAACTATTGCTATAGTAAGAAATACACTTTACATTCAATAATATCAGTAGGTTGAAAGTAAAATAATATAAAAATATATACCATGGAAATATTTATCAATAAAAGGGCAAAAGTGGCTATATTAATATCTGATAATCTAGAAGTTAGATTCAAAAAATCTTACAAAGAAGAACATTACTAACAATAGAGGAGGCAGTTAGAGGCTGGCTAGGCAGATAGAGAAGGGTCTTGGGAGAAAGACAGCGTCCATGGGAATGCACCTTCACTACCTTTGTGGTGTAGCTAGCACGTGGAAATGTAGTTAACAACTTCCTCTTATACCAAGATGTCTCTCAGAAGGGATGGACTGTCCCAATTATGTTTCAAAAAATCAACTAAATGTCCTTAACTTGACCCAGAGCTAATTATAATATCATTAGCATTGCAGTTTTGGTGCCCCCATGAATTTTGCTTAGGCAGTCATGCCTAATAACCAAGATGGAGTCACTACGGCCAACTCCAGGTATGCACAGACAGAACACTCCCAGCAGGGAATTTTACCCCTTCCATTAAGGCAGGACCCACAAAGGACTTCCTTGTTTCTGTCACATAAAAGACTCAGAACTCAGCCCCATTTCTGGCAACCCTTGTTCGGGTCCCCTCTTGCTGCTGAGAGCTTTTCTGTTGCTTAATAAATGCTAATTTGCCTTACTCACTCTCCGGCATTCGTGTGCCTTATTCTTCTTGGTTGTGGGACAAGATCTTGGACCTCACTAAATTAAGGAGGGAGGAGACTGCAACACTCATTATAAATGGATCAATTCACCAGTAAACATAACAATTCTAAATATATATGCACCAAATAACAAAGTCTTAAACAACATGAAGAGACAAATGATAGAACTAAAAAAAAATAAATTATAGTTGTGGGTTTTAACAGTCCTATCTCAGCAACTGATAGAATTATTGGACAAAAATTTAACAATCAACAAGCATGTAGAAGATCTGTACAGCACAATCAACCAACAAGATTTTATTCACACACACAAACACACACACATACACACACAGACACACATATATAGTTAAATATATGTCAATTTTATATATATATATATCTAAATATAGAATCAGTTCACACAAAACAGCAGAATATACAGTTTTTCAGGAGCTCATGAAATATTAACTAAAATACTAGATGATTTCTAGTACCATAAAACAAACTCTGATACATTCAAAAGAATTTATGTCATGTAGAGTATGTTCTCTGATCATAGTGGAATTAAAATAAAAGTCAGTAACAGAAAGACAGCAGGAAAATTTTTAAATGCATTTAAATTATACAACACAGTTCCAAATAATCTATGGATTAAATATTAAGTCTTAAATAAAAATCTAAAAATATATTTAAACAAATGAAAGAAAAATACAACATATCAAAATATGGGAAATACAGCTAAGGCTGTGGTGGGAAAGAAATTTATAGTACTAAATGCTTCATTAAAAATGAGAAAAGATCTCAAATCAATAACTTACACTTGTAGCTCAAGAAACTAGAAAAATAATGGAGTAAACTGAAAGCAGGCAGAATAAGAAAAATAATCATGACGATAACAAAAATTCATGAAATTGAAAACAGAAAAAAATGTGAAACAAAAAGCTGGTTTATTGAAAAAATCAATCAACTGATAAACATCTATCAAAACTGACAAAAATAAATAGAGATGACACAAAACTCAACAGCAACTTTTTTAAAAAAACACAAATGATCCAATTAGGTAATGGACAAAAGACATCAATGGACGTTTTAACAAGAAAAATATTCAGATGTCAAATAAGCCACGAAACATGTTCAATATTATTAATTATCATGGATATGTCAAATAAAAGCATAATGAGATATTTCTACACACCTATCAAAATGTCTTTTAAAAATTGTGACAATAGCAAAAGCTATTTAGGATGTAAAAAACTAGGATCACTCATACGTTGCTAGTGGAAAAGTACAATAATAGAGCCACTCTGAAAAATAGTTGACAGTTTTTCAAAAAGACAGACAGCTATTCATTCTTTCCACGTTTTTTTTTGTGTGTGCTGATTAACCTTCTCCACCTCCTCTCCAATGGCCCAGTATCCTTACTAGCTTCTGTGAGCACTCAGTGTACCCTCAAAATTTTAAGAAAATAATTAAAAAATTTTTAAAGTAAAATATAAACCAGGTATGCATAGACCACAGATCCCAGCAATTGCATTTGTGGGTGTTTAATTTGGAGTAATGAAACTTGTGTTCCCACAAAAACTTGTTCATGAATGTTTACAACAGCTTCATTTGTTACAGTTGAAAAGGTCAATAACCTCAGGTGAACGTTTAATTCATGGTGAATTTATACCAGAAACCATGAAATACTACTCAGTCATCAAAGGAACAAAATATTAATTAATGTAATCATTTGGATGTATTTTTAGGAAATTTTGTTGAGTGAGTAAAAGTCAATTATATACATTATGTACAACAGTACAAGTAAAAGTAGGCAAATATGAGTGAGATTGATAGATTATCAATAACAATATCTTGGATATGATATTATATATATCATATTATAACTTTCAAAGTGTTACAATTTGGAGAATCTGGACCAAGGGTACAAGAGAACTCTTTCTCTGTATTATTTCTTATAAATTCACGTGAATATACAACTTCAGTTTAAAATACGCAATATGCAAATATATTATACCTGTTAAGACTTTAATATAATAAAATATATTATACCTGTTAAGATTTTAATATAATAAAATTTATTATACCTGTTAAGACTTTCTACTATATTGTAGAGTATACAATATTTAGATTTCACAGAACCAAAAGTAAGGAAAGAAAACAGCAAGTTTAAGGAAAAGTACACTTAATAGACAGAGAAATAAACAGGTCAAAAATCAGGGAACTACACAATAATTAATGTATCACTCATCCATTTGCAGGATTTGCTTAGTATCTGGCTACTTATTTTTTATTATTTTAAAAAACATATATCTAAACAAAATAGAAGTAGTCATGAGAACGCACAAGAACAAAAATGTGTGGACAACTGTTTCATCAGAACAAATACTCAAAATAGAATAAAAATATAGCTTGACAAATTCTAAACTATTAGTATGAAGAAGTCTGTGTCCTAGTTTAAGAGAAAGTGTTTTTAATAGAAAGCAGCACAAATAACAAAAAATCTGGGCAATGATCTTGGGATATAGAAGAAAAAACATCACAATAATATTTAATAAATGAAAATAATGTATATGGTAAATATAAACTTCATCTGTAAAGGCTGTGAAAAACTGAGAAGTTGATTTCATCCCCTATGGATTAAATAAGAAATTGATAGAGGTCAACTAGTGGGAACTTCTGAAGGATTGTTTGCAGGGGGAATATTGGAAACAACGTTAGTGTGTCCTATGAGATTGAAAATATATAATAAGCATGAGCTTTTGTAGGAAAATAACAAAAGATGCATTTTAAAATAATTGCAGTTTGTTCTTCAAACAAGCTTAGAGGTGATCCAGAAGTTTATGAATTCAGCCTGCATGCCTTCTCCTGAGCATTCTTGAAGATTCGTGACTTAAATTTGTGTAAATCTAATTATGTTGTTATTTCCCAAGCCAATATGAACCAAACAGACAATTTTAGACCTAAAATTGGTAATCACTATGTAAATTCATAAGAATAATTCCATTTTTGAAATTATTCAAGTATTAAAATATTTCTAAATTTAAATATTAGAATTGTGTTTGATCACTGACCTAATACACACTTAGCATCAATTTTTTGCCTGCATTGAACTTTAATATGAGAAAGGAAGCACCCTAACATTTCAGTGTTACATCTGGCCAACAAAAGCCCTATTATTTTCCCTTCATAACTTTCAAACAGTTGCCACTTACTGTCTTTGTATCACCATTGATATATACAGAAAATTAATCAGGCTTACTTTCAGAGAGGTTAAATAATTTTCTCAGGAAAAAGTCACAATTAAAAACAGAATCGAAACAGAAAACAGAGTCTTTGCCATGTAAATGTCTTCTCCAATTTACCACTTTTTCTGCCACTTATCTGTTATATCTAGATATCAAAGTCATAAAATAAGTTCTGAGTATAATTTCCATGAAAAATTGGTTTTGTTCTTATTTTAGCTTTATGCTTTATATATGTAAGCTGTGAAATTGTATATGTATATTTATTTATAATATTTATAATTATTATATAATACTATATATAATATATTACTATATTATTTTATATATTATTAAATATTTGCATAAATATAATATTTATAATACTTGAATAAATTGTATATATTTATATTCATTTAATAATGTTGAAATCATAGTTGATACAAACTACTTGATTCTGTCCTAGTTTACTTTAATGCATCTTTTCATTAACTTCTGACAAAAAACAATGATTACTTTTTAGTGCCTCCAACTTATAGTTTGGCTAATTTAATTATAGAAAGGTTAATTGACACAGCATGTGTGTAAGCCTAGGCCCCAATCCAGCGCTCTTAGCCTAGGTATCACATCTCACCTATATTCAATGTTTACTAAATGGCAGATACTTTCAACATGCACAAATTACAGTATTTAAAGATTAAAGCAAAGTATAAAATAAATATATGTCTAAAATAATGGGATAATACACCATTACTTAGAGAAAGTTAAGGGCTACTCAGTATAGGTACATAACTGAAGTCTAAATTTGGAGTGATATTTTTGGAGGACAATTTAGGAAAAAATAAATATTAACTGCAAAGACCTGAAGAATGTTCCAGTGTGGCAGGAAAAAGTAGAACTAGAGTATAGAATTAGGAGTAGGACAAGGAATGTTGGCTGCATGTTTTAGCAAGGACAAATTCTAAACCATTTCCTCTTTCATAATAAAGAATGCATATTTTGTCTCAGACGATTTTCAAGGAATTAAAAAAGTGATTTAATGATAAAATTTTGCTTTTATATCAAACACTGACTTTTCTGGGAGAATAGTTTGGGAAGGCATAAGACCATGCCATAAATTATTGTAATAATCTAGGTTAAAATACTACTTATGGAGGAACTTAAATATTGGCAATTGAAATATGGGAAATTGAGAAATTATATATAAAATATATTTATTATATATATTATATACTATATATTAATATTATATATTACACTTTATAAATATAATATATTAGATATATAATATCTCAGTGGGACTAAATTAGCCCAGAAGTTTTTGACCAAGGGAATGGGTAATCATCTTACTCAATGAACCAAAGAACACACAATATGATCCAAATTTAGTAATAAAGTAATGAATTGCCTTTTAGTTCTTCGAGTTAGATATTCCTGTGTGATGTTCAACAGAAGAAAAAAAATGCCTTGTGTTTAATTGGATACACATAAAAATTAAGGCAAAATTTGAAGACATTTTAGATACATCAGGTAATACTGGAAAGCAATGGAGGATGTGACCTCTGAGGTATATGGAACATGAAAAGAGAAAATGCTCAAGTACAAAATCCCGAGGAACTGGAATATTTTAGGTTGTGAAGCAGGGTCACTGTGCACTGGTTACCAACATCTGAGTCTGGCGAGACAGAATAGCCCCACACCACAAGTTACAAGAAGGAGGTTTATTATTTACAGAAATGCAGAAAGGGACAACAGAAGCTTATGATTCACTGTAAACTGGGCCCCCAAGGCTCAGGAAGCTATCTGGGGTGGATGATGTCTCATCTGCGTGTGCCCCACTTATACCACAGCTAAAGAATCCTGAAAAGTAGGCATCTGTGAATTTGATACCACAAAGCTACGGACATCCCTGAGCTAAAGTGTTCAATGGCATCCTGTTTCTACATGGGGGCTATAACAGAGCTTGAGCTATTTCATCCAACTCTTTCTTTTCTTAAGATGTTGCATTCCCAGCACACTCTAGTTATTTCTGAGAACTGTAAGTGAGAAAACTGAGAAAACTCGGTTGCCTAAGGCCACTCAGAGAACTGCCCTGCAAGGGGTAAGAAGAGAACAGTAACTTTAAATCAAAATAATAATAATCCCAAAGTGATTGAAAGAAACAACAGTAATAATACTACAACTATTCATAGTAGTAACAATGAAACTCTGGTTAAGTTATATGTCAGATACAGGTTTAAGTGATTTAATTTTTTAAAAAAAAACATTTTTTTCCTATGCTATCCTTGCATTAACTTATTTACTCCACAGAGAAGCCCAGGAAGTATGCTATTGTATTTTCTTTAATTTCTAAATGAGAACACTGTAGAGAAGAGAGGTTAAGACATTTCTAATATCGTCAGTGAGGAATTGATAAAATCTGCATTTACGTACTGTTCATCAGACTCCAGAGATAACATTCTTCCCTGTTAGAAGAAAATGCTTAAAGCAGAGTGTGTTGTCACTGAAGGCAAGGAAAGAGAGTCTTCAGAGATGAAGGAAAGAAAAAGATGTGTCTACTGTTGCAGAGATGGTAGGACAGGAAATGAAATGTCACCATTGGAATCATCAGTAATGGTGTCATTGGTGACCTAAGAAAGGGCAATCAATAGGAGTTCAGGTATCAGCTTATGAAGTGAGAATGAGGAAAGGGGTGTGTGTGTGTGCGTGTGTGTGTGTGTGTGTGTTTGTGTGTGTATGTGGGGGGGTGATATAAGACTACAGAGTTTATTATACTTTAAATGATGATAGAAGAAGGGACTTCTAAAAGGGATAGTTTAAAGACAGTTTCATCAATAGAATAATTGACGCATTTAGGGCTCTCAGGAGTTTGAATAGGATAATACAGGAACAAAGTTGGTAGGATTAACCATATAGAGAAAAAAAGCATATATACCTTGTTCATTGTAATAAATCTAAATGTTGGCTCTTGTAGGAGAGTTCAAGATCACCTCCACCCCACCTCCACCCCTTCTTAGTCCTTAGTGGGTTTTTAGCTATATTTAGAAATGAAACTAACACCAATAACATTAACAACAGAAAAGTATACAAATTTTACTAGTTTTACATGTTTATGGGGATCTTCACAAAAGTGCAAAGTTCAAAGAAGTGGCCAAAGCAAGATGCTTTTGTATTTTCTACACAAAGAACAATAGAGAAGACACGACAAGACAAAGAAAATCTGACTAAGGGCAGTATAATTTCCAGGGAAGTCACTAAGAGATATATGGTTGGGGTTATAAAACTAATGGAAGATAAGGTTTGCTTCATTAAGAATTTTTATTCAGGTCCACTGAAGCCTCTAATTCCAAGTCCCTGTTGATAAAGACTATTTTCGTGCCCTGGTACTACAAAGGTACCCCTGCCGGAGGAATATTTATGGTTTGCTGCATTCAGGGAGAGAGGTCAGCTAGCTTTTTCTGAAACTACATCTTTTCCAACGTTTTCAACTCCAAATAATCAATATATCAATCTGGCATGTTTTGGGATGGCACATTCTTCCATCTTTCACCAAAACAACAAATACTATATACTTAATGAAATTTCAAAGAAATGCTAAATATTTTATTTTAAAATTAATAGACTATTATTGAATTAACAAAAAGTATCCAATGTTTGTGTCTTAATATGGTGTTACAATGACTTTTCCTATTTAAAAACATGCATTTTTCTACTCTGCTCTGATTGGGTTGAAATATACCGTATGCTGGCCAGGCATGGTGGCTCACACTTGTAGCCTGTAATCCCAGCACTTTGGAAGGCCAAGGCAGATGAATTACTTAAGACCAGCAGTTGAAGAAACCTGGCCAACATGCTGAAATCCGGTCTCTAGTAAAAATACAAAAATTAGCTGGGCGTGGTGGTGCAAGCTTGTAATCCCAGCTACTCAGGTGGTTGAGACACAAGACTCTCTTTCCTTGCCTTCAGTGACAACACACTCTGCTTTAAGCATTTTCTTCTAACAGGGAAGAATGTTATCTCTGGAGTCTGATGAACAGTACATAAACACAGATTTTATCAATTCCTCACTGTTACAACATTAGAAATGTCTTAACCTCTCTTCTCTACAGTTTTCTCATTTAGAAATTAAAGAAAATACAATAGCATACTTCCTGGGCTTCTCTGTGGAGTAAATAAGTTAATGCAAGGATAGCATAGGAAAAAATTGTTTTTTTTTTTGAAAAATTAAATCACTTATACCTGTATCTGACATATAACTTAACCAGAGTTTCATTGTTACTACTGTTAATAGTTGTAGTATTATTATTGTTGTTTCTTTCAATCACTTTGGGATTATTATTATTTTGATTTAAAGTTACTGTTCTCTTCTCATCCCTTGCAGGGCAGTTCTCTGAGTGGCCTTGGGCAACCCAGTTTTCTCACTTTTCTCACTTACAGTTCTCAAAAATAACTAGAATGTGCTAGAATAACAAGAATATTCACTTGAATCCAGGAGGGAGAGGTTGAAGTGTGCCAAGATCACACTGCTACACTCCAGCCTGAGCAACAGAGTGATACTCTGTCTGAAAAAAAAAAGAAAACAAAAACTACTGTATGCTGAATTGTGTCAACTTATTTAAGGAATTTGTTCAAGTCAGAGAAAAGCACTTCAGAGACTGAGTGTAAGGAGAATTAGGTTAAACAACAGAAGTCTATTAGTGACTGGACAAGCTTACACAAGTAATAAAGCTATCAAATAAATAAACTTTATGAGAATGTATTTAATTGATTTTATAATAAAATTGTTCTGAGATTGCATATTATAGTATAAGTGATAATCAACTTTCATGATATATCAATTAGCTTATCATTTGTTCATAAGCAGATGAATTTAGAATTTAATTTAGGTTCTCTAAATGAGCAGTTTGAACAATTCTCCATATTGTTTGCTATAAAATAGCCAGGGCGAGAAAATTCATGCTAAATGAAAACCTTCAGCTGTGTTCTTAAGGTAAATTTACTATTTTCTCAAAACTCAGAAAACATAACTACATGAACCCAAGTGCCTTATATGTTATTAAACAACAGGACAACTTATTGGGCTATTGAAAGAAAACTATCAATGTGAGAGGCTGAAGCAATCTCAACAATAAACTACAAAGTTTTCATTTTATGTACAAAGTTACTGGTCCTTGGTATCTTCATAGTTACAATAAAATTGGTTGAATGATTAAAAAAAGTTGAGACTCATATATGTATTGTAATTAAGGAAGTGAAATTCCTATAACCACGCTTTTCTGAAAAACTATATCATAGCAACTATCTATTTATATTTGATTATTTATTTATAATCATGGTCCCAACCATAGTGGCTGCAAATGATGACTTATTCTGCTGACTTCAAGAATAGTAGAGTTTATTACAGTTTGATTAATATTAAAAGGAGTGCTATGGTTGTACTTAGGATATGATATGTTTTTCAGAAATTTTTACCTCTGGAAATATAACAAATTAATATATAGTCCATGGCAACATCTATAATGAAGCTCTATAAATTCATGTTTTCATTTCTTAGAAACTATAACACCTCCCAAATTTAAACCTTTTCAATAATTTATCTATAAGAACTACTAACTACGGAAATCATAAATATAATATTAAAATCACAAAGAATGTAGTGTATTATAGGTTTTGTCATAGCTTTATTTTTGTCATGAATATATTAATTGGTGTTTTTATACAGATGCTGTTATCTCTTTGAGCAGCAAAGAAACATATTGGTACATATTTTAAAGGTACCTTTTCAATCATTACTGTCATTAGACTGAGATATATCTATATCTATATCTATATCTATATCTATATCTATATGGTTCTTCGTATATATGAAGAACAATTCATACATATATGTATAACATTCTATAAACAGAAAAGAAATAAAACATTGGGCTAATTTGCAATATTTTTCCTCTCAGTAAACAATCAGAGTTATTCATAATAGCTTCAACTTAAAATATTTTTGAAAAACTCCTTATAAGACGCAGTAGTGTGTTCTCATTGGATTGCAAAATTTCACTCCTTTAAACTAGACTAGCCAGATCTCTCCAGAAGTTATATTATA
Organism: Symphalangus syndactylus; assembly: GCF_028878055.3. Lineage (NCBI taxonomy): Eukaryota > Metazoa > Chordata > Mammalia > Primates > Hylobatidae > Symphalangus > Symphalangus syndactylus. Next base: position 105,319,561 of record NC_072426.2, on the reverse strand, counting down.
AGCTTTGTGATCATTTGAAAGATGTGTTAGAAAACTGTTGATCTGTTGAGATGTAGATAAATAAAGTATAAATAAATAATTGAAGTTTTGGACAGCTAGGTGTCTGTAGCAATTGAAGCAAAAGAAGTCACACTGTGAAGCTTTGAAGAACTAAAGCATCTTGTTCACATAAGCTGACAGGGTAATGAAGAGGATAGAATAAGATAATACATATATTATCATGAGTACTTGTCGGTGATACATGATTCAGTAAACTGGAATTTATATTTATATTATTTATATGGATTATTGGTAAGTGCCTTTTGATTCTATTACAAACAATTTAGAAAAATTCAAGACAGGCCTAGAAGACAAATAACACTGTCATATGCATCATTTTAAAAACCTTTGACTGTTATTGAGTATTAAGCTTTCAAACCCTCTTTCTTTGAACATCTTCTTTCTCTATAAAACCAGGAAATAGAAACAGGAATTTAAATCATTTGTCCTTCAGTCATATCACAATATGGTAATCCTCGCCCTGCAATAACCTTAATGTGGCATCATTGAGGGAGAATGGTTTTGAATAGTCATATTCTATTATTTCAAATATTCTTTTTCTTTCACCTACAAAAATCATATGATAAATGCATTTGTAATGTGCCTGTAGAAATTGAATTATTTATCTAAAAATCTGTATCGTTATGATAAATTAGATCATATAATACTCTATTTCACTTCCAATATAGGATGCCATATGAAGAACAATTCTGAGACTCAGAAATCTGTGTAACTTTGGATGAGATAAATACCTTGCAAAATACATTTATAAACTTTTATGCTGTGGGCATATTTTGTGTTCATACTCACATGTGTGTGCACATGTGTGAGTGTGTGAATATTCTTCAATTTATATTCTTATTTATATGTGAATAATTATCCTCATTAAATATTATTTATATATTCTCCAATATAAGCATATACATAAATATATACATGCATTATATATCTTCTCATATACATTATTTATATATACACACAATATATATTTTATAATATATATCCTCTAGTGTAAAGGTTTATGTGTATATATACACACACACCCACTGGTGTGAGTGCATGCATGTGTGTGTGGGAAGAGAGAAAGAAAATGAAAAATACTACATTTTCCTCAAACCAAAACCACTCTAGCCATTGAAGATTCCCAAGAATATGCAATAACAACAGATATTAAATTTTAAATAAGAAAATATTGTATATTTAATTTATAAAATATAATAAAAATAACTTGCACATTGTGGCTGAAAATATCTTATTGTGAGAAAGCTGTATATAATTAAACTGTTGAGGGTATAATAGAGGTGATGGATATATAGGTATTCATTGTAAAAATATTTTAGCTACTTTGGGTGCTTGAAAATGTAATAAAATGTTGGGAAAGATGTGCAATAAAACAAGTGTATAGCTCAATGTATTTTTACAAAGTCAATATATTAATATAACCAGCTCCCAAATGAAAGCAGAAAACTACCAGAATGACAAAAGTCCATTCTCACTTCCAGTAACCAAATTCCTCAATGTCAACTTCCTAATGACAAAATTAATTGTTATTGTTTCTACACTTTATATAGATGGATTCACACAGATGGATTCACATAGATGATTTACTTTTTGTGTCTGGATTCTTTATCTCAATATTATGTCTGTGAAGTTCATCCATATTGTAACAGGTAATTTATACTTTGTGGCCGAATACAGTAGGACTTATTTATTCACTCACCTGTTGATCAAAGTTTGGATTGTATCTAGTTTTTAGATATTATATAGAGAGCTGTCATAAATACTATTTCACAAGTGTGTGTGCCTGTGAATATGTGCGTGCATATATGTTGAATACTGTGATAGACACTGAGATGAACCCATCCAGATTCAGATAGAAAGTGCTGCTAGTTTTAAAGTTTTTGGTCAGCAAACAACCACCAACTGGCAGCCCCTTCAGAATCAGCCCCAGGTACAGACAGTGGCTTTGTCTGTGGTCACAACCTTGCTGGAGACGCTGCATCTGGTTACTGAGAGAGGAGAGGGGAGGATATAGAGGCTTGGGCTATTTCAAGCTGTCAGGAGACAATTTTGGCAGGCACTTCTTCCTCCAGAGCTTTCCATAGGCTTGACTGAGGCTTTATCAAATTTGCTTTGCAGTTCAATTCCTGCTTTTGCCCAACCCTGTCTCCTTCTACTTGCTAAGTATTGATTTTCATAAACTTCTTACACCCCAAATTCCACTTCTACTGTAAACTTCATCTCATTGTTGGCTTCTGGATGACCCAAACTACAATGTTTGTATACCTAGAAATAGACTTTTTTGGTCACAGGTATGTATATGCCCAACTTATTAGTTAGTAGTAATAGGTACTACCAATCAATTAATGGGTACTACCAATTAATTTTCCAAAATGTTTGCACCAATTTCATTCCTATAACAAGGGAATGATATTTCTGGTTTTTCCACATCGTTGTTAATAATTCATACCGTCTTGTTTTTTCATTTTAGTCATTTTGCTTTAGGAATAGTGGTAACACTTTGAGATTTTAGTATACTTCATTTAATAATAATATTGAACTCATTCTCTGATACTTATTAGTTACCTGGATATATCCTATTAGGGCTGCTTTATGTCTTGATCAATTATCAATTTGAATTGGCTTTTTTAACTTGGCAAGTATTTTTTAGTGTCTTTTGGTTATTAGTTTATTATGAAAGGTATGTGTTGCCATTATGTTTTCCTTCCTTATAGACTCCACTTTATTGCTTCAGTGTTGTCTTTTGATCACAAACATTCACTTTAACATAGCCAAATGAAATTTTTTGTAATCTTTTGGTACTTTTTGTGTTTAAAATGTTTCTGTTTAATCTAAGGCTATATTTATCAGATTTTTAATCAAAGTTTTACATTTTTTCATTTCTTATGAGGATCTGCATTCAATCTGAAATTTACTTTTGTGCATGTTATAGGTAGAGGATTAATATACAATTTTCAAATGAAGAGTTAATTGACAAGCTTCATTTATTAAAATATCCTTCCTACCAGTTTGGACTGTGGTGTCACATTTGTCATAAATTAGGTGACCACATCTATTTGAGGTCTTACTGGACTCTGCTTCATTGGTCTATTCTCTATTAAAAGCCAGAAATTTTCTGATTTGACACTAGGGCCATACTGTTGTAATTACTGTAGCTTTACAATATATTTTGACAGCACTTAGTTTAAAATATCTAGCTTTTTCCTCTTTTTCAGGATTGTTTTATTACTGACCATTTATATTTCCATAAAAACTTCAGAAATGTCTGTCAATATTCACATACACACATACCTACCTAATATAGTAATAAATATCAAATCTTCTAATCAGTGAACAAGACATGTCCTCAATCTATTTAGAATGTTTTTACTTATCTAAAGATTTTTTATAATTTTCTTTTTTAAATTCCTCAATCTTTATTATTACACAACTAAATTGTCCCCTTTTTCTCAGTTTTCATTTTGTTCCTGTTGAAATTTATAACAAAATTAATGTTTCATTTAAATCAGTTTAACAATGCCATGCTTTATTAATTATAGCTTCTGCCTTCTGAATGGTCTTTGGTTGCCATTATTTCTATCACATTTAATGATCCTGTGTTAAATTTTGCAGATCTAAATTTTGTCAAATATTTTTTGTTTTGTTTTTGTTTTTCTTTTTTTGTGATAAGAACTCTTAATATAAGATCATCACTTTAGCAATATTTTAATATTTAATACAATATTTTAAGTGTACAATGCCTGCCCACATTAATATACATAATATATAAATTATATATTATTATATAATATATAAATTATAATATGTATTATAATTAATATATATTTTTATATATTCTCTGTTGTACAGCAGTTCTCTAACAGGACCACAGATGAGCTGCCTAGGGAAGAAGGAGCTGGAGGTTTGGGCTGGTCAATGCCACTGAATGACATACCTGCTTAGCACATAAGAAGCTGAGGAAAAATTCCAGCTCTTAGCTTCCCACTGGGAATGAAAATAGATGACCTTTGCATCCCATGGGCTAAATCTTCAAAAAATATTATTTAAAATGGTATTTTTAAATTTGTTGCTGTATTCCCTTTACAAGAATTGGCATAGTAATTCTGCATCTGTGTTCATAACAGAATTGAAACTGATTTTATTTTCTGTTTAGTGTTCTTTTAGTGTCAAGTTTTTGCTGCCTTAATGAAAGAGAGAGGCACTCCAGCTTCTGCTTAGAATGTAAAAAGCTAGAAAAGGTGTCACTCCCCTGTTAACAACAAGAAAAAGCCAGATAATCTATGAAACCTTGAACATATTGCAGAGTTCAGGCTGGAAGCCAACCAAATAACCTGATATCTAAGAAAAAGAAAAGAAATGGACCTCCAAGGAAAGACATGAGCACAAGCACTCCCTTCCTTGGAGTAGAGTACAGGAAAAATATGGAACCAACACAGAAGCAGGTAAGATCCAGTTACGATTTTTAATGAATTGCTAGAAGCCAAGTATGACCTGAGTACTACACACAAAAGATGCATTTGCACAGACTTACAACTCCTCTCTACAAACAACTTTATGTGATCATGAGAAAGACTGGGAACAAATAGGGAGCTGTGGAAATCTTCAGGGGGCAGTGCAGGCAAGGGAGATGGTATGAGCCATTCCTTAGGTAGGGAGACCTTGTTACCTTTCTCCCCTGTCTCTCCTAGGGAACAAACGGCTCAAAAGTCTGCCTGGATAAATAAAGCAAACACTGTCCTTACAATATACATATTTAAATAACAGCTAGTTTCATGAAAGGAAATTAATTCATAAATCTCCTCTTAAAAATTTCAGATCATGGAATTTTCAAGGATAATCGAAAAATGTCTTCCAAAACCAAGTTTTCACCTTTTCAAATAAACAAAACGTAGTTGGTTCAGATCTAATCAACGTGTTATAATGCTTGAAATTTTCAACTAAACTCATTTAACTGCATTAAGCAAAAGAGCACCTCAATATTGCTCCTGAAGAACATTTGATTGCTACTGCTATAGAGCTAAAAATATTGCTTTTCAGTAAATAAATTAATGGGCATGCTGGATAGATTTATTTTACACTTTCATCTTAAGCAATGAAGAGGATTTCTGAAGCACAGAAATTTTGTGCAAGAGTCATTTAATCAGTCTTAATTACACTAAATGGTTGAAGTAACTCAGTTACTTTTCTTTTTACTGATTTTTAATAGTTAAGTAATATCAAGTAAATCAGTTAAGATGATTTTGGCCTCAAATAACAGAATGTGGAAATAAATATGTTATTATATAAGAAATATTAATTGATTTAGTGCTTTAATAATTTTTGCTTTGGATTCTAAGTGGTTATTTTGGCTTCATTCTGATGTTTTCACAATGATTCCCAAAGCTCTAAGCATTATATTCTTAAATGACTTTATCCAAAGGCAGTAAAATGTTAGCTTCTGTACTATGTCCTATTTTGACTACTTTCTCAGAAACCTCAATGTACTCACCTTAGAGGTGTGAGGGTCAGTGGAGTAGGTGGAGTTGATTGGATCTATATGTCCCATGAGGAGGCAGTTGTGAAGAAGGTACCTGGATTGAACACACTGAGGAACTGGGAGACTACAGAAAACTGGAAACTGTGTCAAGGGTGAATAAGCCCTGCTTCTTTATGAGACAGTTAAAAAAGATTCACAATGGACTCTGAGGCAACATGAAAGTGTAAGAATTCTGCCACAGAGGTGATATTTCATTATGGCTTTGACTTGCATTTTCCTGATGATTAGTAATTGTTTAAACGCCTTTTCATATACCTGTTATCCATTTGTATATTTTCTTCGAAGTATCTATTCAGTTCCTTTGAACATCTTTTAATCAGGTTATGAGTTTTTTAAACTATTCATTTGTAGGAGTTCCTTAATTATTTTGAAGATTAACACCTTGTCAGATATATGGTTTGAAAATATTTTCTCCCATTTTACAGGTTGCTTTTTTGAAACTCTGTTGATTTTTTCCTTTTCTGTAAAGACTTTTTTTTAGCTTGATGGATTCCCACTTGTTTATTTTTGTTGTGTTGTCTGTGCTTTTGTCAACAATCATATACATATGTGGTCAGTCACACATATAGGTCAATGTCATGAAGCATTTTCCTATATTTTCTTCTAGAAATTTTAGTCTCAGGTATTATATTTTTATGTCTAATCACTTTTCAGTTGATTTTTGTGTGTGGTGTAAGATAAAGATTCAAAAAATCATTCTTTTGCATGTGAATATTTAGTTTTCCCAACACCACTTGTTGAAGAGACTGTCCTTCCCCTCATTGTGTATTTTGGCACCCATTTTGAAGATCAGTTGACTATATATGTTAGGATTCAGTTTTTTGAAATCACTATTCTGTTTCATTGGTTGATATGTTTGTCTTTATGCCAGTGCCAACTATTTTTTTTTTTTTTTTACTACCGTAGCTTTGAAATCAAGAAGTATAAGGCCTCCAGTTTTGTTCCTCTTCTCTCTAAGTCAATTTGGTACTTTATAATCTTGTGTGGTTAGATATGAATTTTAGATTTTTTTTTCTATTTCTGTAAAAATGCTACTGCGATTTTGGTAGAGATTGCTCTGAATGTGTAAATAGCTTTATATAGTGTAATTATTATAACAATAATAATTCTTCCATTACATGAACACAGGATATATTTAAATTTGTTTATTTCTTGTTCAATGCTTTTCATCAGTGTTTTATAATTTTCAGTGTACAAGTCATTCACATCTTTAGTTAAGTTTATTCTTAAGTATTTCATTCTTTTGGTGCAAGAAAATGCCACATAGTTTTATTTTTGCAGGTTCATAGGTGTATATATTAATGGGGTACACAATATACCCTGATACAGGCATGCAATGTGTAGTAATTACGGCATGGAAAATAGGGTATCCATCCCCTCAAGCATTGATCCATTGTGTTCCAACAAATTATACTCTTTTAGCTATTTTAAAAGATACAATTAAATTATTATTGACTATGGTCACCCTGTTGTGCTAGCAAATACTATGTCTTATTCACAGTATTTAACTATTTAACTATTTTTATTTTGTATTCATTAACCATCAACTCTTCCCTGCCCCCTACATTCACCTCAAAACTTCCCAACCTCTGATAACCATCTTTCTACTTTCTATCTCCCTGGGTTTAATTATTTTGATTTTTCGCTGCCACAAATAAGTGAGAAGATATAAAGTTTGTCTTTCTGTGTCTGACTTATTTCACTTAATAAAATGACCTTCATTTCCATCTGTGTTGTTGCAAACAGGATCTCATCATTTTTTATGGCTACATGGTACTCCATTGTGTATATATACAATATTTTGTTTATTTACTTATCTGTTGATGGATATTTGGGTTGCTTTCAAATCTTGGCTGTTGTGAACAGTGTTAGAACAAACATGAAAGCACAGATATCTCTTCAATACACTTTGGGGGTGGATACCAAGCAGTGGGATTGCTGAATTATACAGTAGCTCTATTTTTAGTTTTTCTTGAGGAAGCTCCAAACTGTTCTCCATGGAGGTTGTACTAATTTACATTCTTACCAACAATGTATAAGGATTCCTTTTCTCTCCACATTCTTGTCAGCATTTGTTACTGCCCATCTTTTGGATATAAGCCATTTTAACTGAGGTGAGATGATATCTCATTGTAGTTTTGACTTGCATTTCTGATGATCAATGATGCTGAGCACGTTTTTATATGTCTATTTGCCATTTGTATGTTTTCTTTTGAGAAATGTGTATTAAAATCTTTCACAAATTTTTAAAATGGATTATTAGTTTTTGTTCCTATAGGGTCATTTGAGCTCCTTTTATAGTATGGTTATAAATTCCATGTCAGATTGGTAGTTTGCAAATATTTTCTCCCATTCTGTGGGTCATTTCTTCACTTTTTGAATTGTTTTCTTTGCTGTGCAGAAGATTTTTAACTTGATGTGAACAATTTAACCATTTTTGCTTTGCCTGAGTGTGCTTGTAGGGTATTACTCAAGAAACTTTTTGCTCAAACCAGTGTTCCAGGGAGTTTCCCCAATATTTTCTTGTAGTAATTTCATAGCTTAAGGTCTCAAATTTAAGTCTTCAGTCTATTTTTATTTGACTTTTGTATATGTGACAGATAAGGGTCTAGTTTCATTCTTCTGTATATGGTCATCCAGTTTTCCTAGCACCATTTATTGTAGAGACTGTCATTTTCCAAGTGCATGTTCTTGGCACCTTTGTTTAAAATGAGTTCACTGCAGATGTGTGGATTTGTTTCTGGGTTCTTTTTTCAATTCCATTGTTCAATGTGTTTATTTTGTGTTAGTATCATGCTGTTTTGATTACTATACCTCTGTAGTGTAATCAGAAGTCAGAGAAAGTGATTCCTCTAGTTTTGTTCTTTTTGCTCAGGATAGTTTTGGCTCTTTTGGATTTTTTATGGTTCCATATAAATTTTAAGTTTTTTTTTCTATTTCTGTCAAGAAAGTCATTGGTATTTTGATAGAGATTGCATTGCATCTGTAGATTGCTTTGGGTAGTATGGACATTTTAACAATATTGACTCTTCTAATTCATGAACATGAAATATCTTTCCATTTGTGTGTGTGTGCGTGTGTGTGTGTCCCCTTCAAATTCTTTCATCAGTGGTTAATAATTTTTACTGTAGAGATATTTGACGTCTTTGGTTAAGTCAATTCCTAGATGTTTAATTTTGTGTGTGGCTATTGTAAATGGGATTTTTTTAAAATTTCTTTTTTGGATTGTTCCCTGTTGGCATATAGAAATGCTACAAATTTTTGTATGTTGATTTTGTATCCTGCTACTGTACTGAATTAGTTTATCTGTTCTAACAGTTTTTTTGTGTGTGTGTGCGTGTGTGTGTGTGTGTGTGTGTGTGTTTGATATCTTTAGGTTTTTCCAAATATAAGATCATTTCATCCGCAAAAACAAGAAAAGTTTGACTTCTTCCATTTAAATTTGGATGGCCTTCATTTCTTTCTCTTTTCCTATTGCATTAGCTCGGACTTCCAGTATTATGTTGAGTAACAGTGATGAAAGTGGGCATCTGTCATGTTCCAAACCTTGGAGGAAAGGCTTTCAGTTTTTTTCCCATTCAGTAAGACACTAGCTTTGGATCTGTTTTATATTGCTTTTATCATATTAAGGTATGTTATTTCTATACCCAGCTTTTGGAAGGTTTTATCATAAGGAGATGTTGAATTTTATCAAATGGTTTTTCAGCATAATTTGAAATGTTCATATGGTTTACAACCTTCATTCTGTTGATATGATGTATCATATTGATTTATTTGCATATGTTGAATCATCCTGGTATTTCTGGGATAAATCTAATTGATTATGATGAATGATTTTTCAGTGTATTATTCAATTCAGTTTGTATCTTGTTGAAGACTTTTGCATCAATGTTTATCAGAGATATTTGCCTGTAGTTTTCTTTTTTTGATGTGTCTTTGTCTGGTTTTGATGTGAGGGTAATACTGGACTTACAGAGTGAGCTTGGAAGTATTCTGTCTTCCTCTATTTTTTGGAATACTTTGAGGAGGACTAGTACCAGATTTTATTTAAATATTTGGTAGAGTTCAGCAGTGAAGTCATCACATCCCAGGCATTTTATTATGGCTTTGTTCTTGTTGCTTGTTATTGGTCGGAAGGTTTTGGATTTTTTTTCATGGCTCAGACTTGGTAGGTCATATGTGTCTGAGAATTTATCCATTTTCACTAAATTTTCTAATTTGTTGGCATACAACACAGTAGCCACTAATAAACCTTTGAATTTTTGTGGTATCAGGGGTAGTGTCTCCTTTTTCATTTCTGGTTTCACTTATTTGGGTCTTCTCTATTTTTTTTCTTCATTAGTCTGGCTAAAGGATTGTCAATTTTGTTTATCTTTTCAAAAAAAGAAATTTTTTGTTTCATTGATCTTTCATATTTTCTTGGTTTCAAGTTCATTTACTTCTGCTCTGATATTATTTCTTCTACTAATTTGGGTTGGCTTGCTCTTGCTTTTCTAGTTCTTTAAAATGCATTGTTAGCTTATTTATTTGTAGAGTTTTTTTTCTCTTTTTTGATGTAGACATTTACAGCTATAAATTTGTCTCTTGGTACTACTTTTGCTGTCTTCCATAGGTTTTGGTATGTTGTTTTTCCACTTACCATTTCTTTCAAGATATTTTTCGATTTCTTTCTTAATTTCTTATTGACCCACTGGTCATTCAGAAGCATATAGTTTAATTTCCATGTGCTTGTATAGTTTCCAAAATTCCTCTTGTTATTGACTTTTAGTTTTATTCCATTGTGGCCAGGGAACATACTTGATATTATTTTAATTTTTTGAATGTTTTAATACTTATTTTGTGACCTAACACATGGTCTCTTCTTGAGGATGAGTCATGTGCTGTGGAGAAGAATGTTTATTTTGCAGCCCTTAGATAAAATGTTCTGTAAATGTCTATTAAGTCTATTTGATCTACAGTACAGATTAAGTCTAATGTTTCTTTGTTGATTTCCTGTCTGGATTATCTGTCCAAAACTGAAAGTGGGATGTTAAAGACTTCAGCTATTGTTGTGTGAAGGTCTATCTCTCTCTTTAGCTCTAATAATATTTGTTTTATGTGGGTACTCCAGTATTGGGTGCACATATATTTACAACTGTTATATTATCTTGCTGAATTGACCTCTTTATCATTATATAATGATATATATTTTTTTTTACAGTTTTTGTCTTGAAATCTATTTTGTCTGATGTAAGAATAGCTACCCTTGCTCTCTTTTGGTTTCCACTGGCATGGGATATATACTTCAATGTTTTCATTTTCAATTTATATGCATCTTTATAGGTGAAGTGTGTTTTTTGTAGGTAACAGACCACTGGGTCTTGCTTTTTTATCCATTCAGTCACTCTATGTCTTTTGATTAAAGAGATTAGTCCATTTACATTCAATGTTATTATTGATAATTAAGAACTTACTCATTGTTATTTATTTTATGATTGCTTTACGGTGTTATCTTTTTCTTTCCTTTCTCTTCTGTCTTCCTTTTAGTGAAGTTGATTTTCTCCATTATTTAATTTTTTTGCTTTTTAATTTTTGTGTTTTCATTATATGTTTTTCAATTTGATGTTATCATGAGGTTTGCAAATACTCTCTTATAACACATTATTTTAAATTAATGACAACACTGCATAAACAAACAAGCAAAAAAACTAATAAAAACTGTACACTTCAACTTCACTCCCTTTTCTTAACTTTCTGTTGTTTTTCTTGTTGTATTATACTGTCTATGTCTCAAAGAGTTATTTTAGTTATTATTTTTGATTGGTTCATCATTTTGTCTATAAGAGTAGTTTACACATCACATTTCAGGTTAGAATATTCTGTGTTTTTTTGTGTGCTATTACCAGTGAGTTTTATATCTTCAGATGATCTATTATTACTCACTAACGTTCTTCTCATTTATACTGAAGAACTCCCTTTAGCATTTCTTGTAGAACAGGTCTAGTATTGACGAAATCCCTCAGCTTTTCTTTGTTTGGGAAGGTTTCTATTTTTCCTTCATGCTTGATTTACCCTTTTGAAGCTATTTTCTAGATCTTGTGGGCATGCTTCATTCTTTTTAATTCTTCTTCCTTTTGTCTCCTCTGCCTGTGTATTTTCAAATAGCCTGTCTTCAAGCTCACTAATTCTTTCTTCCACTCTATCAATTCTGCTATTAAGAGACCATGATGCATTCTTCAGCATATTAATTGCACTTTTCAACTCTGGAATATCTGCTTGACTCTCTTTAATAATTGTAGTCTTTTTGTTAAGCTTATCTGATAGAATTATGAATTCATTCTCTGTGTTATCTTGAATATTTTTGAGTTTCTTCAACACAGCTATTTTGAATTTTCCATATGAAAGGTCACTTGTCCATTTCTCCAGAATTGGTCCCTCATGCCTCATTCAGTTTATTTGGTGAAGTCATGTTTTCCCGAATGTGTTGATGCTTGTAGATGTTCTTTAGTGTATGGGCATTGAAGAGTTGAGCATTTATTGCACTTTTCACAGTCTGGGCTTATTCGTGCCTGTCTTTCTTGGATAGGTTTTCCTGGTGTTCAAAGGAACTTGGGCCCCAGATCCAATAATGCTGTAGTACTTGTAGACTTGTAGAGGTTCCACCTTGGAGGTGATGGAAAATGTCTGGGAAAATTCTCCGAATTACCAGGCAGAGACTATTTTCTTTTAACTTACTCTTTCTCAAATGAAAAAAAGTTGCTCTGTGTGAGCTACACAACCTGGAACTAGGGGTGAGGAAACACAAGCTTCTCTGTGGCCACCAACACTGTGACAGTGCTAAGTCAGACCTGAAGGGAGCAGAGCACTGAGTCTTGCTGAAGGCCCACTGTAACCACTACCTGGTTAACATATATGTTCACTCAAGTCCCTTAGGGCTCTACAATCAGCTGGCAGCGAAGCCAGACAGGATTCTGTCACTCCCTTCAATGTGGCAATTCCCTGGGGAAATCTGGCTGGAGCCAGAGATGCTGTCTTGGAGCCAGGAATTAGAGTAAAAAATCTTAGAAATTCATCTGATGTTCTGTTCTATTGTTGCTATGCTGGCACTCAAAACACAATAGAAAGTCCTTCTTCCTCTTCTCTCCCCTTTTCATAGGCAGAGGAGTCTCTCTCTGTAGCCACCAGTGTGACTAGCCCACAATGCGCTCTATCAGGCCACCACCGACGTTAACTTAAATCTCAAGGGCTCTTCAGTCAGCCTCTAGTGAATGCTTCCAGGCCTGAGATTCACCTTTCAGGGTAGTGGGATACTCTCTGGCTCAGCGTATGCTCAGAAATGCTGATAAAGAGCCTAGGCCTGAATTCAGGAACCCCAAGAACCTGCTTGGTGCTCCATTTCACTGACTGAGTTGGTACCTAAGGTGCAAAACAAGATCCTGTTTACTTTTTTCCCTGCTTTTCTCAAACAGGAGTCTCACCATAGCCACCACAGCTGGGAGTATGCTAGGTTACCCTGGAGGCAGCACATCTCAAAGCCCAAGGCCCACATCTTATTACCTGCGTATCATTGTTGGTTATTTGGGGACCAAGGGCTCTTTAGTCAGCAAGGGATGAATCCTGCCTGGAATGGTTTCTTTCCTTCAAGACAGTGGGTTCTATTTTGGCCCAAGGTGTGTCTAGAAATGTCATCCATGAGCTAAGGCCTGTAATGCAGACTTAACAACTCTGCCTAGTGTCCTATCCTACTGTGGCTGTGCTAGTATCCAAGATGTAAGATGAAGTCCCCTTTAGTCTTTAGTTTCTTCTCCTCAAGCAGAAGGAAGCAGTCACTTTTGTTGCTGTCAGCTGTGCAGCCTGAGTTTGGCAGAGGGGTGTGGTACAAGTACTCCGTTAGCTGCCCTTTCTGGTCTCTCTCTAGGTCATGTGCCAGCCTAATCCATTGTCTCAAAGCCAAGCCCACCACTAGGAGTTTCTTAGGCATTTCAGTCTTTATATCTTAGACTGCCTTTCAAGCTTACCTAGGATCCTAGAGCACATTGGCTCATGTTGGCAAGGACTGTCAAGGAATTCAAGTTCTGACTGCTGGAATGGGCAATTGCCCTCCACCTGGGTCTAGTCTAGGAGCTCCTTCCATTTTCAAGCACTACTTAGCCTAGCACAGCTTTGCTCTCCACTATAACAGGCCAGCACTGGGTTCAATGTAAAGTCTCACAATTGCGGCACTCTCCCTCTTCCAATCATGTAGATTTCTCTGTGCCCCATGGTCACTGCTGGGTGATGAGGGGAAAGTGGCACAAGTCCTTCCTTAGCTGCCATAGCTGGTGTCTCAGTAGGTCATGCACCGTCCAAGTTCATTGGCTCTCAGCCCAGCTCAGGACAAGTACTTGCCAAGGAATTACAGTACTTGTGGCCTGGACTGCTCCTCAAGTTCACTTAGGGTCGCAGAGCACTTTAGCCCATGGTGGTAGGCTTGTCATAACTCACACTTTGGCCACTGGGATGGGTAACTCCCTTCTGGCTAGGACTGATCCAAAAGCTCCCTCAAAGGGCAAGCATTATCTGGGTACTGTTTGCATTCTGCTGTGACAAGGAAGCACTGAGTTCAATGTGAAGTCCCCCAGTAATTGAGTTTTCCTTGTCCTAAGCACACAAATTCTCCATACTAAGGGTTGCTGTTGGGAGCTGGGAGGCTGGTGGTGTCAGCAACGCATGACTGTCTCTCTTACCCACATTACTGGCTATGTGTTTGTTGACTGCATGAAGGTCTTCTTTTGATACTTCTTTTGAGAAGTATCTGTTTATGTCCTTTGCCCACTTTTTAATGGGGTTGCTTGTTTTTTTCTTGTAAATTTGCTTAAGCTCCTTGTAGATTCTAGATATTAGACCTTTGTCAGCTGGATAGATTGTAAATATTTTTTTCCAGTTCTGTAGGCTGCCTGTTCTCTCTGATGATAGGTTTTTTTTTTTTTTTTTTTTTTTTTTTTTTTTTTTTTTTGCTATGCAGAAGCTCTTTAGTTTAATTCGATCCCATTTGTCAATTTTTGCTTTTGTTGTCATTGCTTTTGGCGATTTTGTCATAAAATCTTTGCTCAGGCCTATGTCCTGAATGGTATAGCCTGGATTTTCTTCCAAGGTTTTTATAGTTTTGGGTTTTACATTTGCAATCACAAATGATAAGGGAATACTACCACTGACTCCACAGAAATACAAATAACCATCAGAGAATACTATAAACACCTCTATGCAAATAAACTGGAAAATCTAAAAGAAATGGATAAATTCCTGGACACATACCCCCTCCAAAAACTGAACCTATGAATCTATGAATAGACCAATTGAATCTGTGAATTTAATTCACAGATTCATCACCAACTGAATCTGTGAATTCAACTGAATGAACTGAATCACCAACTGAATTTGTGAATTCAATTGAATCACCAATTGAATCTGTGAATTCAATTGAATCTATGAATAGACCGGTTGAATCTATGAATAGAACTATAACAAGTTTTGAAATTGAAGCAGTAATAAATAGCTTATTGTGATGGTTAATACTGAGTGTCAAATTTATTGGATTGAAAGATGCAAAGTATTGATCCTGGGTGTGCAGCCTTGGGCTTGGTATCCTGCATAACAGCTGCTTGTGTTCCAGGTGTGGGTAAAAGGGGCAAATGTGCATCTTGGCCATTGCTTCAGAGGGTGCAAGCCCTAAGCTTTGGTAGCTTCCATGTGGTGTTGTGCCTGTGGGTGTGCAGAAAACAAGAGTTGAGCTTTGGGAACCTCAGCCTAGATTTCGGTAAATGTATGGAAACATCTGAATGTCTAGGCAGAGCATTACAAAAAATAGCTAATGCATGCTGGGCTTAATACCTAGGTGATGGGTTAATACGTGCAGCAAACCACCATGTCACATGTTTATGTAACAAGCTTGTGCATCCTGAACATGTACCCCAGAACTTATAAAATAAAATAAAATAAAAAATAGAAATACAGCAAAACTGCCAACACAGGCTTTTTTTTTTTTTTTTTACTTCTTAGGCTGTGTGATCTGCATTTCTATAAGTACATTTATATCATCATAAGTATTCATTGTGTTGTAATTAAAATCTCAGTTATAATTTTACTGAAAAATATCTGACAGAAACTTGACAAAATTGTGCATGTGAATAAAATGTAAAAATTTTATAGACAACAGATGTTGAATAGATGTATTTAAAATAATATATGAATTCTCATTTTAATATGATTATATATCATCAGTCGTTCCTGAGTAAAAGAATTTTCATACTATCGTTTTACTATTTTAAACAAAGATGACTTTTTGTTCATTTGTTGCTAATATTTAAAAATTATTTTAGCACCATGTCTGTAACTTTATCTCCCTCGAACAAATATCTCTATATATTTTTCCTTAAAAAAACTTTTTTGAGAAAGCTACAATGTTATTTTGGTGTGGGGAAGGGAGTACATGTAGTTCATCTTATTCTATTTGCTGCTAATAATTTTTTTGTGGTTAAATATGCTTAACATAAAATTTACCACTTTAAACATGTTTAAGTGTATAGTTATCAATTTTTCGTTGTTGGAAACCACCCAGATTTTGCTACTTTCTTACAGCCACAGTAGAAAACTAATATATGTTCCTTATTTCAGAAGATAAGTTTAAAATATCAAGAGAGTCTTCTGGCTGTATCTTTTTTAACCGTCTTCTCTTAATTTTGGACTTTTTATAAACTTTAGACAAAAACATATTTAGTAGTGTGAGATAAGACTATATAAGTTTAGGAAAGGGAGAAAATTTAAACATCTTTAGAATGATGTTTCCTCAACTGATTAAAGTTTAACTTACATTATCTCAATTCCTGAGGTTATCTTGCAGAAAAAGAGACACTGAAAATGACTAACTTTATTGCAATAGAACATTTTTTAGGACAGCTGCTTTCTAGAGAGGACTTTTTCACAGATAAAACTCCAAACAATCCTACAATAGAGACATATTCTTCTAATTAAATGTATTTTTTTCTGTCAATATCACTTATACTAAAATTATTATAGAGAAATATTAAAATGTATTATAGTCACTTATTAATTTAACTTGGCACCTTGCACTGTGTGTTATCATATTAGCCTATCAATAAAAGTTGGTAAGAATGCATTATGTATGTGTGAAAAGATAGTGGTTAATCTCTATGAACATTCTTCTCCACTTCTATGTTGAAAATTAATAGGAACTTAGGATTCAACTAACAAGGATTTGTAGTAAGGAGTTAAAAATGTGCCTTCGTAAAAATGATATTATTTCAAATAACATCAATGTTTGAAATTAGTCATTGTTAAGGTTTTTTAAACTGGTGAAGAGGATGAATATCTCTTCCATTTAAAAAGATGAGAAATATTAGCAAAGGACGTATTACATATTCGATAAATAATATAAATTCAACTCAGAATGTCAGAAAGAAGATTGAATATAGTGGCCTATTACTCAGGAAAATAGATTTGCAATCATGAACATATTTGAGTGGCATTATTTTGCAGATGGTTTCTAAAGCCATGAGAGTGGTGGAGGTCATGGAGAAGGAGTCTTTTATGATTGCCTCTACCTCTCAAGCCTGAAGCTTATCTGATTTGTGTTGAGAATTTAAAACAAAAAAGGAACAAACAAAATAAAGTATAAGGGTAAATATTTACATGGAACTAGAAATTGCAATAATATTTTTAAGTATGGGAAAGACCTTTATTACGTTGTGGTACATTCCTTTTATACCTAATTTGTTGAGCATCTTTATTATGAAAGGTTGTTAAATCATGTTAAATGCTTTTCCTATATCTACTGAAATGACCATTCTACTTATGTGATTAATATGATATATCACATTTATTGATTTGCATATGTTGAATCATTCTTGCATGCCAGGGATAAAGGACATCCAAATTAGAAATGAGGGAGTTAAACTGTCTCTTTTGCAGATGACATGATCTTATATATAAAAACTCCTATAAGCTCCATCAAAAAAACAGCTACAACTAATAAACAAATTCATTAAAATTGCAAGAGAGGAAATCAGCATACAATTTTCTCAAAAACCTAAAAATGGAACTATCACATAATCCAGCAATTCCACTACTTAGTATTTATCCAAGGAAAGTAGATCAGTATAACAAAACATGGGACCTACAGTCCCATGTTTATTGCAGCACTATTCACAATTGCAAATATATGGAATCAGTCTAACTGCCCATCAGTGAATACGTGGACAAGAAAATGTGGTATATATACACAATGGAATAGTATTCAGCTATAAATAAGAAGAAAATGTTGTCATTTGCAGTGATATAGATGAAACTGAAAGATATTATGTTAAGGGAAATAAGCCTGGCCCAGACAGGCAAATGTCACATATTCTCACTAACACATAGGAACTAACAGTTGGATCTCACGTAGTTGGAGAGTAAAAAGATAGTTATCAGAGGCCAGGAAGGGTGTGTATTGGGCAGAAGGAAAGAAAAAAGATAGGCAAATGGTTAAAAATATACAGTTAGATAGAAGAAATAAGTTCTATTTTTCAGTAGTACATTGGGATGACTATAATTAACAACAATATGTTGTATATTTCAAAATATCTAAGAGAATTTGAAATGTTTCCAACACAAATAAATAATAAATACTTGAGGTGATTTTATCCTAATATCCTGACTTTATCATTACTCCTTTTATACATGTATCAAAATATTACATGTGCCATGAGTATGTAAAAATATTATATATCAAAAAAGATTATTTTGTGACACATAGAAATTACATAAAATTGAAACTTAGTGTCTATAAAGTATTACTAGAATTCAAAAAGCCTCAAACAACAACAAAAACCAAATAGTTTTATTAAGTTTAGGCAACAAATCAGAAGAGACATCAGACTATAGATCTATCTTAACTCTAGATCTATAGTTAACAATATAGTATTGTGTACTTTAGTGGATGTTGTGGAGCTATCTCATGTTAAGTATTCCTGGTGCAACAAACAAACAAAACACAAAAGAACATAAGAAAATATTTGAAGGTGATGGATATATTTTGTACCTTGATAGTGATGGGAGAATAATCGGTGTACGCATATGACCAAGCTCACCAAAATGTATACGTTAAATATGGGCAATTTGGGTATATCAGTTATACCTCAATAAAGTTTGAAAAGTTAATAAAATATGACAAATATCCAGCTTGCAAAATCCTGAGAAACAATGTATTTATTCATTTATACAGCCTAACACCAAACCTCCATAATCCTATAATCATACATTTTTTGGTCTGATTCTTTGATCACCTCAATTAAGAATGATTTCTTTTTGGTATTATATTCAAAACAAAAAAAAACAGCATATGTGTGTCTTTTCCCACATAAATGATTGATATTTGATTTATTGATAATTTTGAAGTGTTTCTTTTTTGTTTTATAACTCATTAGTAATGCTTTGTAAATATTTTGATTGGGCTGAATTTGAGAAAATCAAGTTCACATTGGAATATAACACTTGTCCCTACCTTTTTGTGTCACGGAATTAGTAAATCAGCATAGAAAGTAGTAGAAATATTTCTGGAAGCCACTCCTATGTCTGCTCAACAAACACTAACTGAATTATATACAGAAGTGACTGAGAACTACATAAACATCCACTTAAACTCAAATTTAATGTATGTCTAATGTATCTTCCCCTAGTTGGGCCCCTAAAATACCCACAGGTATTCCATTTTCTTCAGATGCAAAGTGGAAAGTGAATAAGGTATAGTTGTAAAGGAAAATGTATGTGGTTCTTATTATTTTATAATAAATACCTTCAATGCATTTTACTAATGTCAAGAGACATGGTCACATATTGCAATGGCTCCTCCCAGTGCTTTTAAAGGAGTTAAATGAAGGTCCCTGAAGTTTAGATTTCATTCATTTCTCTTTTAATCTACCTCTGGATAGACTAGGGGGTAGATAAAATGAAGTCTTAGGATAAAGACATGAAGGATACTAATATTTATAGGTCAATTAAGGGAGGAACCAGGAAACATCCACTGTAGGGTAATGAAAATTAGGGAATAAATTTAAGAAACACATTGTGGTTGCTTTTGAAAATACCACTGAATGGTCAAATAAGACTATCAATGAATGGTAAGCATTGGACTTTCAATGAAAGTCTTAGGTGTAATAGGCAGATATGAGAAAGAAAATGAGAAGTAAGTTATTGGAATAGGTTAGGAACTAATTATTTAATGAATATATCTATGAAAAGAAATAAAGCAATAAATCATTACTTGCACAGGAACCATAACTAGGGACAGTGGCTCCTGTAGAGCATCGCTTGTGCCCAGGAGGTCAAGGCTATGGTGAGCGATGATCTTTTGAAACTGTACTCCAGCATCGGTGACAGAGTGAGACCCTGTCACTAGAGATAAAATACAGTAAGATAACTATTAGGCAGATCATAATCTGTCACCTGTATTTATGTAGTAATTTTATCACTGCTTGCAGTCTCTGAGACTAATCCCATCAGATATCAAATTTGACTCTGTATATTTTAGCTCTGTACTCTTTCTAAGGAACTAAGCTATTCATGTTACTCCTTTGCTTCATAATATGATACTTGTGGTGTCATAATTCTCCATATACAAGCTAAAATTTTTGTGCCCTATCTAGACGGAATTATACTCCTCAGCATGCTATGTTTTCTTGTCTGAGGATCTTTGCTGCTTCTTTTATATCACCATCCCCTTCAAAGGTTTACCAATTTTTTTAGGTATGGGCTTCCCAGTATGCCCTCCATGAAAAAATTCCTCTTATTTATGCCTCTATTCCGTGGCCTTGGTATTCACTCTCTTTACTTCTCTCCCTTATTAAATGTTTAGATATGATACATCTCTTTCACTTATCTGTTTTTCCCACTTGATTGTATGTTTGGTAATGGAGAAAAATCTCAATACCCATAGCATACTTAAATGTTTGTCTACCATAATATTCTGTGAGAAATGTTAAATCAATGTGGTGGTTTTTTCTGTCTTAAATATATGGTGTTATACATGTAGAGTGAATTGATTAGTTAAACTAATATAATGAGCTATTACAAAAGTCTCTAAAGTTTTGAGGTCAGCACATAGAATTAATCTAGCAATAAAAATAATATGTGCATATCTGAGTATTTCCTTATATTTTTTTTCTGAGACAGAGTCTCACTCTGTTACCCTGGCTGGAGTGCACTGGTGTAGTCACAGATCACTGCAGCCTCAATGTCTCAGGCTCAGGTGATTTTCTCACCTCAGACTCTTGAGTAGCTGAGACTACAGGGATTCGCTTCTACATCTAGCTAATTTTTGTGGGTTTCTTTTTTTCTTTCTTTTGTAGAGATGGGGTTTCACCATGTTGCCCAGGGTGATCTTGAACTCCTGGGCTCAAGCAATCCACCCACCTCAACCTCCCAGAGTGCTGAGAGTATAGCCATGAGCCACCATGCCCAGTCTGAGCTTGTTATAACTTTTCTATAAGTCAATAGTCTATGAAGAATTAATTAACTTTGGTCAGGTACTTCTATTTCTAGCACTGAACCTAAACAGTCAAAGTTTACTGAGTTTTATTTACAAAGATGTTTCATATAGTCTTTTCTCCTGAAACTAAAACAAATTTTAAAATCTAAGACATCAAAAAAATGAAGATTTTTAAATAAAAGGGTATATATATCCAAAGTGCAGGTATTTAAATGAAAAGTTGTCTTTATTTGAATAGTTTTGTACCACACTGAAGCAATTTTGAAAAATAAATACTGTTGGTGAAACAATTTTCCCTAGATTTCTTACTATTTCTACATGGTCCAGGCTTTCTGAGCAAAAAGTATTGACAAGTGCTACTAAAAATAGAGAAGTGCTTTTCCTCCCTGCTTCAAAACTGATGCAGAGAAGGTGAGCCCCAGAATGGGGCACAGCCCGGAAGGCTTCTCGGCTTCGTCTAGGAAAAAATTTAAGAGAAAGCTGGTGGTGAAAGAAATCAACTTTATTGAAGTGATAGTGTACAGCAGAGGTACTGCTTCTTGTGGAGCAGGGCTAACCCATAGGACGTGTGGCCACAGGAGCAGCATATGGGCTGCTGAGCAGCCATATTTATACTCATTTTTAAATACATGTGAATAATAACTTTCTATAAAGTGCTGGTGAGTTTTCAGAAATATATAAAGTAACTTTTGGGTCATTCACATGGAGTACTGCCATTACGTTTCCAAACTGTAATGGTGGCAGTAGGAGTGTCTTTTTTTTTAAATTTTTTTATTTTTATACTTTAGGTTTTAGGGTACATGTGTCTTTATGTTAATGAGCAGTGAGAGCAACTAGAGAATTCTTTCCTTGCCATCTGCTGGTTTCACCCGGCTTCTTCAATGGACCATATATTGACCAGATCCTGCTCCAAGCAGTGGGTGGGCAACAGGGGTCATGACTGGTGCTTGGAAAACAAGTCCAGCCAATGATCTCCTACCTCAAAACCATTTAGTGAAATTTTAAGCTTGTAGAAGCTTTCTTTTCTCAGATGAAAGGAGAAGCAAATATGTCATTCACCCTAGATAAACTCCAAGTCTCATAATTTTGTGGTTCTTGTGCAGATGAAAATCTGGCCTCATCACATAATTCTGTGGAGAATTGGGATATGGGGAAGCAACATAAGATGCTTGTCTAGCTGCTGTTTTGAATAATAAAAGGTCTGTTTTCTGATACAGAGGTGTTGCTGTTTTTAGATATACTGTGCTAGGTAAGCATGGTGAAATCTCAGACCCACTGCATTTTCTGATTTATCAATTACTATACGTACTACTGTATAATCATAGCCTATTTATTTATATAGATAGGCTATGATTCTCTCTCTCTCTCTCTCTCTACATATATATGGAGAATAACGCATGTACAAAATAAAAAATCAGAGCAGTGATAATAATTAGGAGATAATGGACTTATAGAAACTTACATTTTTATATTTTTGAGAGTGTTCTACATTTCCTTTGACAAACGTAAGTTACATTTATATTCGGAATTTAAGAAAAGCATTTTTACTGTTTTTAATGAAGCATTATGTTGTAAAAAAAAATAAGTATCAAGAGTGCCAGGTCTAAAACCATTGCTTTGGTAAATAGTTTCAAAAGTAATTATCATCAATATTAGACGCATGAATTGTTTTTATTACCAATTATTACAGCACATTGTAATCACCTAGGAAGCATACCAAAAAGTAAAATAATAATTTCCTGGTGTAAGACCCAAATATCGTAGACATTAAAAAATATTTTCCAGCTAATATATACACCCATGATTAAGAACAACAGACCTAGAAATATGATTTTGCTATTCATTACATATGGAGATCACTACACATCACAACTTAGTTGCAGGTCTCTAGGATCTAACACAAAACTTGAATCAGAAAATTATTATTTTTTTTATTTTTTATTTTTTGAGACGGAGTCTTGCTCTGTCACCCAGGCTGGAGCGCAGTGGTGCGATCTCAGCTCACTGCAAGCTCCGCCTCCCGGGTTCACACCATTCTCCTGCCTCAGCCTCTCAGAGTAGCTGGGACTACAGGCGCCCGCCACCACGCTCGGCTAATTTTTTGTATTTTTAGTAGAGACGGGGTTTCACCATGGTCTCGATCTCCTGACCTCATGATCTGCCCACCTGGGCCTCCCAAAGTGCTGGGATTACAAACGTGAGCCACCGCGCCTGGCCAGAAAATTATTAATATAATATTCTCAGCCTCAAAATAAAGGTGATTTATTTCCAGTAAACGTACCATAAAGAGTTTGGCTAATTACCCTTTGTAGAAACAAATATACAACTAGAAAATGATCAAAAACAATTACTTTAGGATACTGGAAAATAGTCAATGAAAGCAATACCTTGAGAAGTGTCTAGGAATAAAAACTGTTCCCTGTGCTTATACTGATAATAATTTTGCTACAATGTATTGTTGAAAATCTCTAGTTTTCAAACAAATATTGGTAGGCAAAAAAAACCACAAAGTTTTATTTATGCTTAGAGATGAAAAGTAAGTAAAGTAAGCTGACTTCAAGCAGGTCTAGGTATTTGGTTTTCACAGATAAAGACTACAGAGCAACTATTGTAAACACATTAAAGGAAAATGGATTAATAGTGAGTAAAGAAAAAGAGAAAATCAATACAAAAAAGATGCAAACTATAACAAATAAATGGCAATTTTGTATCTAAAAAGTAATTTTGCATACATTAAAAGCTTACCAAAATGGTTCAGTGGCAGATTTGAAAGGGCGGACACAAAACAACTCAATAAACTTCAAAAGAGTTTAATCACTTCATTTCAAATAACACAGAGAAAAACTATTTAATTATAACAACAGAGCCTCAGACATCTACTGGAAAATAACAAACATTTCAAAGAAATGCATCATGAGAGTGCTAGAAGTAGATTAAAAAGGACCGTGAATATATTTGAAGAAATGATGACAAAAACTTCAAAAACTAGTTGAAAAATATTAACTTACTGATTGAAGGAGCTCAACAAACATTAATAGGTTAATCATTTAGAAAACCACACATATATCTTTATATAAATTCTGAAAGCTGAAAATATAACTTGCATAGGTCACTTTCCTATTGATTGTCTGTTTTTCTATTCACAGGCTCTCAGCTTTGTTAGAGCCCATACTGTGCTTTCATTCCTTACATTATTTGTAGTAGTACCTCAATAAATAGTGAAGGTCAAGAATGTAGAATCCCTCAATTTCTTTAATATGATCACCCCACAAATTCATAGTTAAAATCTTAATTTGGAACTTATCAGTTCATCCATAAAAGTGATATTTTGTTCTGCTTATATACCTCAATTCAAAACATATTTTCACTTGCTACATTATTGAAAACCATATTTCCTCTCAATGTTTTTTAAGCTGCACTGTAAAATATGTACTATAATGGATCACATTTGATTAAATTATATGGCGGCTAAGACTATCTTGCAATTCATTTATACCCCAATCAATGACAATTCTATTATTATTTGGTGCCTCATATCCACTAGCTCAATTGTACCTAACTTATCCTCCTTATCCAAAGGTAGAACTTTTTTGCTTGTAAAGTTACTTTGTTTCAAATATGTTGAAATTGTATTTCATTTTGTGAGATTTTTCTTTTGTCAAGTTTTACTCACTTAACTTACATGTCCTTTAAGGATGTGAAAAACATTTAAAAAAATATATTACGTAGTTATTTAAATAGCATCATTTCTTATGATGACCATTATCAGCACTAAATTATTATTGTAACTGACCAGTCAATTATTAATATTGCTAATAAAAATAAATAAGTAATAAGATAAATGTACCATCAGGATATATCAAAATGGCAATATTGACAAGATAGTTGGTATCAGCTCAAAATGATGCCAAATTCTGCACTTTGATTTTACTTACTATAATTATAGTAGATATCAATTATACTGGCCTAAAAGCACAATATATTTAGCATCATCAATTAAATTATGTGTTTCATTGGTTTTAACTTGGAAACAAAACAATTTTAGTTAGTTTTTCTGTTCTTTTCTTTTTTTTTTGAGACAGGGACTCACACTGTCACCAAGGCTGGAATGCAGTGGCACAGTCTCGGCTCACTGCCGCCTGGAACTTCTGGGTTCAAGTGATTCCTCCATCTCAGCCTCCAGAGTAACTGGAACTAAAGGCACACATGACCTTGCCCAGCTAATTTTTATATTGTCTTTAGAGATTGGGTCTCACTTTGTTGCCCACGCTGTTTCCAAACTTCTGGGCTCAAGCGGTTCTCCTGCCTCTGTCTCTCAAATTGCTGAGATTAAATTAAAGATGAGAGCCACTATATCCAGCCTTTATTTAATTTTTTGAGAAAAAAGTTAAAATACAATGCCTGTTGTGGATAACTTATTTTTACATTATTGAATTTATGACCCATATTTTAAGATTTAATATTATGTGAAATTGATTTTGATGCCGTTTTCCATGATTGCTTTTTTCATGCATGGTAAATGTACAAGGTGCATTTTTTCCTAATGATGAACTATTTAACAGTCTATAAGATGTAATTTGTTTCCGATTGGATCTCAGACATTGTAAATGTTGTCCATATGTATAATGCGTTGTATTTACTTAGACAGACACTATTGGCCTTTTGCTCTGAAGGGAATTACAGTTCCGGCACAGCCGTTTCATTCTTTCAAGGCCAGTTTTAAAGCCTTTTTAAGGACATACATGTTGTAGTCTTTACACTAGGGCTAATTTAGCTCCCTCATTATATTACTGTTGTTTAGGGTCTCTAAGCTCCATGTATTTGGCAAGATCTCTCCATTCTGGCTTGTGAGGCCTTGGATGAGTCCAAGCCTTGTGTGAGCTCTTGGAATTGTTTGGCTTATAGCTCTCCAGAGTATTTTCTTTTCCTGAAAATTGTTCTTCACCTGCCTATTTTACCCTTGGAGTGAACAACTTAGTATTTGGCCAAAGACTCCAAAGGTCCACAAATGTATGGAGATTTTTCTCTTTGTAGTTCCTTCCTCTTATTACTCTGTCCTAAGTTCCCACCATCTTAGCATCTGCCTCCTCTACTCACTGAGAGACCATCAGGTTCTCTTTGCATCCCACTTCCTTGGTCTAAAAATTGCTTAGAAGTAGAAATATGGGGTAATCAGGCAACAAAAGAAGGAATATGTGACCCATTTCCAGGAAGAAAAAAAAATCAGTAAGTAAAAAGAGATTTGGGAATCACAGAGATGATGAAATTAGCAGACAAGAACATTCAAATACCTATTGTATTACTCAGAAATTAAAGGAAATGAATCACTAGTACATGTCATAACAAGAATCACCAAAGCATTGAGTGAAAGAAGCCAGACACATAATATCACACACTACATTATTCCCTGTACTTAAAATGACAGCAAATGCAAAATTATGGGGACAGAAAACAGATCAGAGGTTGCCAAGGGCCAGAGATAGAGACAGGGAATTTGTTGCAAAGGAGCAGGAAAAAACTTTGTAAGGTGATTAAATCGCTTTGGACTTTGGTGGACTTAAGAGCATTCTTAATTCGTGAAAATGTTTCTTGATTGTAGTGGCAATTACATGATTATATACCTTTGTCAAAACTTACTGAACTGAGTATGTTGAAAGAATAAGATTAATTGTATATAAATTATATTTTAATAAACCTGACTTTTTAATAAAAGGAAAAAAGATGTAATTTGTTAACATTTGTCATGTTTAGGAAGATATGCATATTACATGGTTTATAGCAGCATTCAGTCAAGAATACATTCAATGTTACGTTTTTAAACTAATAAAAACAATGAACATATATTTAGTACTAAGAATATAAAGGACTACACTATATCTGAACACTCAAGACAACCTGACAAAGCAGTTGCTCTGAATCCTCATCAGTGTATTTACTTTGACTTTTTAGTGTTACTGAATTATTCAAAAAAGGTCTATTTAAGGGAATGTAGACATTCAATACATTTTTCATCAAATAGGGCAAATTTAGTTGAAAAGATATTTTTAGAAAAATTTCTTGTGAAAATATGTAGATTCACTAACTGAAATTTATCCATACAGATATAACATTATTATTCCAATATCGTTAAATAGGAAAATGAAATATTTCACACCATTTTTGTCATCAAATAGGTTATTAGTAAGCTGAATGCATATACTAGTTCAGATAGGTAGATTTTTCCAGACCTTGAAAAGATATTCTTTGCACTAAATTAAAGAGATGTTTGATTTGCATACATAAATACCTTAGGTTTTGCTCTTTGCTTGTTAGGTCACTAATAGGTGAATGAAAAGTGAACCAACACTGTTCTTTGAAAAGCTCTAGGGTGTATGATGGACATGTTTTTCTGGTAAGATAATCAATAATGAAATCTCATTGAAAAACGATGTATGTGAAAAGGCAAATTTAGAGCTAATATAGTGCATTTTATCTTTGCTTAGCATCGTAGTTTTGAAAACCAAGTCTCTTTATGGATTAAATTTTCTTTGTTGTTCTTACAGAATAAAATGATTGTGAAAATATTCTTCTTTAAGATGACTGGTAAAGTCAAGAAAAGTTTATATATTTAAATAAAATGTAAACTCTAGGAATTGCACATTTTATAGAGGAATCTACTAAAGTACAATAAATGACTAAAATAGAGACTAAAAGACTAAAATATGCCTGCAATCAGTATTTGTATTTGCAATTTATTATAAATTACCCAGCATTAATTAGCCACTGTGTACCAAGCATTCAACAGTGATGGTGAAATATGTCAGCAGCTTTCAACTTTGATTTTTGCTCTTATAAGTTTTTAGCTTGGTTTTGTTTCCCTTCCCTTTAACAGATCATTTCCTTTCCTGAGGTGGTGCCAGCATCTTGTGTATCTAGATTTCTGAGGACACTGCTTTTCAAAGTGTGCTCTAAAGATCCTTGGTTCTAAAATGATACTGTCAGAAGCTGCTTTCACCTATTTGAATACATACTTCTTGTTACATCTGAACTCCAACAGATGCAGTTTCTTTTTCTTTTTTTTTTCTGAGATGGAGTCTTACTCTGTCACCCAGGCTGAAGTGCAGTGGCCCAATCTCTGCTCACTGCAAGCTCCGCCTCCTGGGTTCATGCCATTCTCCTGCCTCAGCCTCCCAAGTAGCTGGGACTACAGGTGCCCGCCACCACGCCTGGCTACTTTTTTTGTATTTTTAGTAGAGACGGGGTTTCACCATGTTAGCCAGGATGGTCTCGATCTCCTGACCTCGTGATCCGCCCACCTCGGCCTCCCAAAGTGCTGGGATTACAGGCGTGAGCCACTGCTCCTGGCCCAAGAGATGCAGCTGTTTGCAGGCGGCGAGTGATACCTGATTCGTGTGAGCTTGGCCTTGGGTTTTTCTGGGAACCCAATAGAGAGAGGTGGAACAGAGGTCTACATCTGGCAGTTGATAAAGTGGAAAGTAGATATTCCTTGGTAATAAACAATACACAGATGAACTCATTGCTATCTTGATGGAACAGAAATTTCTGCTACTTGAACATCAGAAGCTATACCTGAGCATCAAGCATAAATTGGCTCATGAATATTGAAAAAGTAAATAGCAGTAAGCCTAAGGTCACCTAACAGGCACACTAACAGGTCACCTAACAAACAGCAGAAAACTTGGTCACAAGCCTAAGGTGACACTAACAGGTCACCTAAAAAACAGCAGAAAGCTTGTTGCTAGTGGAACAAACTTTGGAAGAGACAGGTAGCAATCTGTACAATGAAATGAGAAAAAAGAGACAGAAGTGGAGGAGGAGGTGAACATTTCAATTATAACCTTAGGAAAAATATTTATGCAATAAAGAACATACATTTAAAATGTAATATATACATATGTAATTGCACCAAAAGAAGTTACTGTTAAGACCATGTTAGTATTCTGTAAAATCAAGTAGAATAAATATTACAAAATATAAGTAAATAAAAATAATGAAGGAAAGGATGAGAGAACTTAAGAGCAATGCAGGAAAACCTAAAATGCAAATGAACATCCAGAAGTATAAAAATATCTGGTTGAAAGCAAAGAATTTTATAAAACTTTTATTAAAATGGTAGAAGTAATTTTATTTAACAGAAGAGCTTTGGCAGATTTAAAGTCTTATTCCATTTCAGTATGACTGAGCAGAAATACTGGTAAAAAAATCTTGAACTCTAAAAAGAAGCAAGAAATCATAAAAACTTTCAGAAAGAAAAAACAACATTTAACACCAAAAGAAAAAGAATTCACTGGAGGTTATAACTCTCATTGCTAACAAATGATTTGGAAAGTTCCACATCAGAAGACAGTAGAATAAAATCTAATGAATACTGAATTAGAAAGAAAAAAAAGACGCAACCAGAAATTTTCATGAGTTTACTGATTTGCATAATTTTAGAGCCTGTACTCACCATCTGCCCCATATGAAGAATACCATTGGCATTAATAGATTCTGTAGTAGAGATTGGATTTACAGACTGCACACGCAACAATTTCTATCTCAACTTTTTCTTTTTAACCTTCCCTTTTCTAGTGACCCTCTTTTTTTTTTAATTCCTACTCCCATTTTAGAAAGTGTTCTGCTTGACAATCCTGATCGTCATCTATTGAACTAAATTTCATAGTTGCTAATACTTCAAGTGTTCATTTTTGCTAAAGGGATGACTGACATTTGGAAATGTACAGAGAAATAACTTTGTAAGTTTGAGTTAAAGCTTTTTTTCTGTTTCAGAAGTAAAGACATCTGAATGATCAAGTCCAACTGATGTAACTTATTGATGTGATTGGATATGGATGCATGGAGGATAAAATACATAAGAAAAGAGATTTCAAGATACTTTCATGAAAATTCATTACTAATGGAAAGATAATTAAGATATTTAAATTTATTTATGAAGCATAAAATACTGATATATTATGTAACATATGGCATTTTATAAACTACATAATGCCATTTTTATCTGGCAAAATGAATGACATGGTTTACTTCATCACTTCTTTTCTTCTATTACTTCAGAAACAATTATTTTTTATGTCTGTTCAACTAAATAATACATTATTGGCTTCATACATTGTGGGAGAGAAGGAAAAAAAAACAAGACTTTTTTCCTAGTTTATTGCTTTTTATGCATACAAGTATATTCATTTTAACACACTTTACATTTATTTAAATTTTAAGCCTTCTTTATATTTGAGCCAATGTTAGCAATTTCTTTAATGTCTATCTCATGGGCTATTTATATATTTATATCTACATATCTACATCTAACTATTTTTCTATCTATATTATAGACTATAAAAGTATATTTCTAATGAGAAAATTAATCCTAGCAAGTTTTTTAGAGGCTGAGTCTTACTCTGTCTTCTAGTCACTATAGTGCAGTGGCACAATCATAGCTCACTGAAATCTTGAACTCTTGGGCTCAAGGGATCCTCCCACCTCAGCCTTTCAAATACCTAGAACTACAGGTGCATGTTACTATGCCCAGCTAATTTTTTAAAATAAAGTCTGGCTGTGTTGACCAGGCTGGTTTCAAACTCCTGGGCTCAAGTGATTTTTCTGCCTTGAATTCTCAAAGTACTGGGATTATAGGCATGAGCCACCACACCTGGCCTTTTTTGCATGCTTAATAGAAGAAATAAAAGTTTCTTAATTATAAAAATATAGGTTATTAACAGATAATTTCTATCATGTTAAGCAATCATTTTTACATGGATTTTGTATTGTCAAATAAAGAGCATTTTTGATAAATATCGTAAAATACGTTTTTGTATGTATGAGAAAATATGAAAAATAGTTACTTTAGAAAATTAAATATTCTTATCAGTTTGGAAATATAAAAAGTTACATTCAGACTATAAATGTATAGATTCTGAGAGTTAAAATAATGTTAAACTCATCATGCCAATAAGTTATGCAGACTCAATTTGAAACCTATACTATGATGGCTAAGCAGTATTACAATTACAGCTCACTAACACATATGACATGTTTGATTTAATAATAAAAGTACCTTAAAAGAGATAATGAAAAATAAATCATAAGTTCTAAACAAATTTTACAAAAGATATACTTTTAGTACTCATACTATCACACAACATACAAACACATGCATATAATCTGCTTTGCTTTTTTGCCATATTGATACAATTCAGGAAAACATTATAATTTATGTCATATATTTTGTTTGGATAAGTTCAATAATGTCAACAACTCAAATGATGTGGATCACAACTGCAAAATTCAATGGATTACAATGGAAACTATTGCCTAAAGCTTAAACTGAAAACATCCTATCACATTTCTTGTCCACTCTATCTATTGATCAATTATTCAATCATTTCTTTATTCATTTACATTTGAGAATAGAGATTTTTAGCAACATTTTTCTTTTCTTAAATAAAATATATGCTTCAATATATTTAACTCCCAATAACTAACTTCCTTTTTTATACCACAAAAATTATCAAAGTCAAAACAACCTTATTTCATTTCTTACAGTGGAATTGAAAACTTAGAATAAAAAAATTTAAAAGATCATGTAGTATCTTATCCTGTGTCCGCAGCAAACACGACTAGGCATAAATGTGCATGGTGTTCACCACCTGCCTCACTCCTTTTTAGTTTTACTTGATCAAAATGAGTATAATTATCATAAAAACTGAGCACCCCTGGTTATGCATTTGGGGTTGATAGATAATTTATGAACAACTAATTATATCAATAAAATTTTTTTTGCCAAATTCTAAACAAAATTATAGGCTTAAGTAGACATAAAAAGTGGGAATTAAGGAGGTATTCTGCCTAGCAATATAGAAAATTTCTTATGTAAACCAATGATTCATCATTTAAACTCAAATAAATTTCCTGAACCAAACATTCCATTAATGTATCCAAATTTCAAAACTCTACATGTAAGAAATCTAGAATTTTTTTTTAAATATTTAATCCTGGATGTTAAATGCATGCATAACTACTTAATTAGAAAAATGGTGCTAATATTATGTATATGTGTGTATGTGTATTTTTAATCACTATCATATTTAAGCCAATGTGATGTGAGAGGAGAGAGAGCAGTTCAAATTAAACTGAACAAAACAGAACTTTTAGAATATCTATTGATTTTCTACCTTCCAAAATACATTCATAAATCATGATCATTGCATGTCATTCCTATGTGCCCTTGATTCTGCAAACTATAATCTAATCTTTTCCCTCACCCTCCAGAAAGAACATTTTTCCTAGCATTTCTTCTTACTTATACATTTTACTTACTTTATCTTTTTTTATTAGCCTACAATATTGCTCTCTGTACACATGATGATGACATCTCAAGGTCAACAAAATGATCTAATGAATAATAATACTTTTGCTCTCAGTGGAATTCTTGCACACAAGTTTAGTAAACTAAGAAAAAAAAAAAACTCTCAAGCACATCACTGTTTGCAAGCTTCTAACTCTGATTTCTGAAACATTTGAGACCAAAAATCCTTATGCCTACAAACACTTTAAATTTATTATTTAAAATTTATATACCCACAGGAACACCCCAAATTATCTGACATTTGTATTCAGGATAAATGAAATTGACAAATGTTTTGTAATTTTCATTTCATATGAAATCAAGAGCAATATTATACTGGTAATATTCATAAAATGATTAGTCCTGTCTCATTTATATTTATTACTCTTTTCTATTTTGATAATTTTTCAAATATTCTGATTATTCATTACCACTACTTACACAATTGATTGGCTATAATGAATACTGTGAGCTCCAGTCAACTGAAATAGCTTTTCTTTGTGGGGTTAACATTGGAAAAATAATAAAAATGTGGCAGGTAAATATACTGAATCAGAGAGTGCAAAATATGGATTGGAACAGGACAATTGAAATGAAAAAAAAATTATGAAAGGCTTTATTGGAAGAGATAAATGTACAAAAATAGCACATGTTAGCAAGAAAGAGTTTCCATTAATCAATTGTACCTTTATACAGTGTTTCTTAATACCTTCTGCTGTTGAAACATGTTCTAAAGAAGTTCTAAATTCAGAGTCTTTAATGGAATGCACCTTCGCTGAAGGGTAGCAACTTGACACCCTTCTTTCAGGAGAGTTTGAATTGCATAATGGAAATATCATGACATTAACCAAAGGTGTTCACTAACTGATCTGAATTAAATAGATACAAACCAAAGGCAAGGTACCCTTAGGAATTTGAACATAGAATAATAATGGCCTAATTTATTCAGAGTATAAAGTGCAGTTTAAGTTCAGTAAAGTAATTATAATTTCTATCTTGCAGAAATGTTTTATTTTAATCAGTACAGTCAGGTTATTTTTCTCTGGTAATAATTGCTTGGTATCCATAATACACAATATCAATCTATCTACCTATCCGTTCACATCTTCAGTCATGAATGTGAAAGGTGCTGTCACTTAGATTTAAAAAAAAATCTAGATTGCTATTTACTGCAAAGTCTCTAAATCAATAAACTAACTCTATTAAACTCATTTTAAATAAAATATATGCAAAAATGAGCATATTTAAAAGCCAATAAATATAGGACAGTGCTGAGATTTAGAATGAATTATAAAAATAGTAAAAGGAAAATTCTAGTTAGTAATTTCTGTTTTGAAACATTTGGATACTTTTTAGTAGATTTAAAAATTTCTGAATAATCATTTATCAAAATTTGTAAATGCAGCTACCTTTATTCTATTTCTATTTTTAATCAATATTTCTTAAATAATATGAAGCAAACTATTCATATATATGAGTCAATTTCAAAGAATAGTAATGTAATTTGAAAGAATGTGCTTTCAAATAATTGACAATGCATTGCTATTTATGTAATTATCAGAGATGCCTGATTTATTTTCTTTTTCCCTATTAATTGCAGCCATGCTTGCCTTCACTAGATGCTCGAGAATTAGGAATGGTTTAATGTCAAAAAATATTCTAAATGCTTACAATTAGAAAAAAAACATATTGTTCCTGTTAACTCATAATTTTTTAGTGTTCAATAAAAATTTATTTAATAAAATGGATTGTCAAAAAAGGGGATTTTGAAAGTCATCACCTTCATTAAAAATGATTTATTTGATTTTATTCACTAATTTGAGTAAATTATTCATCATGCTAGATACAATTTAAGATTAGAAATGAAAAAAATTGGAACTGATATTAGACTTATTTGTCCATTTTGATGAATTGTTTGCATGTTTAATTTATTGTTGAATCAACAATCTGCGTTTTTCAAAGATAAACAAAGCTGGACATTAGCCAAAGTGATGACAACAGATTTTACTCAGTCACTAGTGAATAACTATGTAGGAAAAAGAGTAGAACTCTATTCTGATTTGTGCAGAGATTATGGGGCATTGTAGGCAGATAATGAGGGAGTAGCAAGAGGAAATGAGCCAGAGGCAGAGAAGTGAGAAATTATAAAGGATTGGGCAGTGTAAATGCGATTATGCCAGCTGTGTAGATCATCTGGCAACTATCAAAATATAATTTTTTTTTTGGGAGATGGAGTCTCACTCTGTCACCCAGGCTGGAGTGCTATGGCCTGATCTTGGCTCACTCCAACCTCCACTTCTCAGGTTCAAGCAATTCTTCTGCCTCAGCCTCCCGAGTAGCTGGGACTACAGGCCTGTGCCACCATGCCTGGCTAATTTTTGTGTTTTTTAGTACAGATGGGATTTCACCACATTGTTCAGGCTGGGCTCGAATTTCTGGCCTCAAGTGATCTGCCCGCCTCAGCCTCCCAAAGTGCTGGGATTACAGGTGTGAGCCACCACATCCAGCCTCAAAATTAGGATTCTGTATTTCCACTGATACTAAGAAAGAGAATCCCTATTCTTCATGATGATTACATTTCAAAAAATGGCTTTCAGGTCAGGTCATTGATAGAGACACTCCTGAGCATTAGGAGATACATACTTATATAACTCCAAGGGACAGAGAAAAGATTTATAATTTTGGCCAGGCATGGTGGCTCACACCTATAATCCCAGCACTTTGGGAGGCCAAGGTAGGTGGATCACATGAGGTCAGGAGTTTGATACCAGCCTTGCCAAAATAGTGAAACCCCATCTCTACTAAAAATACAAATATTAAAATATTAGCCAGGCATGTTGGCAGGTGCCTGTAGTCACAGCTACTGGGGAGGCTGAGGCAGGAGAATCGCTTGAACCCGGGAAGCAGAGGTTGCAGTGAGCCGCCATGGCACCAATGCACTCCAGCCTGGGTGACAAGCAAAACTCCTTTTCAAAGAAAAAAAAAAAAAAAAAAAAAAGATTTACAATGTTAACCTTTTCTTTAAGTAAATTCTCTAGGAAAGGGAAATGTTGGCTGAATTAAACAGTAAATTCTTCTGACAGTCTTGAGTTTTCTCAGACAGTCATTTTAAGGAAGGCTGGCCTCCTAGGGTCAAGGCCTTAAGCTGTTAGAAGCCATGCTAGAATTTGGTCAGGTCTGTAAGTGCAGGGATTTGGGTAAAGTTGTTAAGTGCCGGGAGGTTTTTGCAGTTCTCAAGTTAAAGCAGGCTAAATGGGTGGATGAAAAAGAATTGAAACTGATGCAATGCCAGCAGGTACTACTTCTTGGGAAAGCATAGGAAGCAAACAGACCAAACAAAATTAAACAGAAATGGACTGATTTGTTCAACAACAACAAAAACTCAGAACAAGAGAATGTGTGAATACTCATATAATTAATGACAATAGTTAAGACTTTATCACTCAAATTAGAATATCATAAATTAGTTTCATGTAAGGTTATGAGAATTACTTACAAATTCAACAAGCTTCACTCTTGATTAATAGCATGAATAATAAATGGGAATAAAGTACATCAAATTAATATTAAATAGCATTTTCTAGGCCACCAGTTCTCATCAGTAACAGCAGAGTCAACAGATTAATTACAGTAGCTTGCTTGTTTTTTTGTTTTTTGGATTTTTTTTTTTTTTTTTTTTGAGACAAGGTCTCACTTTGTTGCCCAGGCTGGAGTGCAGTGGCACCATCCCAGCTCACTGCAACCTCTGCCTCCTGGGCTCAAGCATCCTCCTGCCTCAGCCTCCCATGTAGCTGGGAGTATAGGCACATGCCACCATGCCTGGATTTTTTTTTCTTTTGTATTTTGTGTAGAGTCAGCATCTCACTATATTGCCCAGGCTGGTCTCGAACTCCTGAGCTCAAGCAATCTGCCCATCTCAGCCTCCCAAGGTGCTGGGATTACAGGAGTGAGCCACCGCTCCCAGCCAGGACCCCACTTTTGCACTAGGAACGTTCCATCGTGTTACTTGACCCCAAAATACTTGCTCTTAATGTTCACTTTTCTTAGTACAGATTTTTACTTGAATTTATTGAAGTAAAATTCATGAGTTTGAGGAGTTTCCACAAATACACATTCCTATGTAACTAGCATTAAGATACAGGCTGTTTCCATCACTCAGGAAGTTTCTCTATTGCCCTTCGCTGTTAATGCCCAGACCAAGGTTATCACTGATGCTATATCTGTCACTGTAAACTAATTTCATCTTTTCTAGATTTTCATAGAAATAAAATATTATGGTATGAACACTTTTGTGCCCATTTCCTTTTGAACATCTTACTGTTTTAGAGAGAAATCTATGGGTTGGCATGTTGCAATAATTTACTACTTTTTATTAGAGTATTAGCTCATTGTATGGATATACCACAATTCATTTATTCATTTACTGATGAATGGAATTTTGAGTTATTTGCAGTTTGTTGTGATGAACAGCTTAAGAGTAAATCTTCTCTGAATATTCAACTACAAATTTTAATGTGGATGTGTGTTTACTTTTTTTATTTTTAGAACTTTATATAAACTTAGTTTCATTGTCTATTATCTTCATATGTTTGAAAATAATTCAGTAAGTTTTATAACTGTTTTATTTATATCTATATGTTTTCTCTTATCTACATTTCAAATTTATTTTCTTTATTACTAACTTTCTGCAACGAGATTAAAATAGGCCTTAGTGTGGTCATTGCTTTTCACTGGTTATGCTTTTTAAAAATCTCTTTCATGGTCTACAATTGTACATCTTTTAGCTAGTCTGAACATTCTTTACTACTGGTTATGGGGTCTCTAGTTGGGCTTTACATCATTCCAGAAAATGCCTGCAAGCAGAAGCTAGGGGAAACTCCTGGCTCTGTCTCTTTATTTCTTTCTCTGTCTCTTTCTCTCTCTCACTTTCTTTTTAAATTTTCTTTTTGTCAGGGATTAGAGACCTGTGCTCTTATTGTCAATGTTTGAAAACCGTTGATTTTCATCCACTTTTCTAGTTACTTATGATGAGATCACAAGTTAGATCCCAAAAACTCTTTCATCTTGGCCAGAACTGTGTACAGTTTGTATCTATATACATACACACACATATATATATATACATGCTGTATATATATGTTCATACTTATGTTTATATAAACTGTATATATATATATAAACTGTATATATGTAAACTGTACATGGTTCCTGTACACAGTTTATATATATATAAACTTTAATGCATATATAAAAGAAAGTTTTATTATTGAAGTAATTTTATTATTAATGCATTTAAAATTAATGCATTAGAAAAATTACAACATTCTTAACTTTTACAATATATACAAATATATATGTAATCTAAAATACATACATATGCATACATATATACATATACAATACACAAATTTCACTTATACATATCAAAAGGTGATGGAAGTACTTTGTAAAAGGATTAATGATCTTTTTAGTCATGTAATATTTTTTGAAGATGATACAATTAAGAATATTATGAACTGTGAATAAGAATGAGATTTGTTATGTGTGACCACACCCTTTTTACACAGAGTATACATGGAGTCTCTGTTTTAGTAAACATCTGGTATTTAAAAAGGCTGTTAGAGTTTGAAACATTTTGAGCAACAGCTGGCCAGTGTCTCATCAGGAATAGAAGCTTTGTCTTGTAGAACACATATCAGATTGAGAAATGCATTACAGTTGGTTCAGTGGTTTATTCTGCTCATCTGCCTGGAGATGTACTTATAATACTTTTTTGGACACAGTTTTTTTTTGCATTGACTTAATTTTATCACAGTATGGAGCACCTGTTTTTGTATTTCTTATCACATATTCTCCATATATCCCTAGTAAAGGGAAATTAAGCAGAAACAAACATAAATTGATAACTGGTAGATGTAATGTATTTCATAACCTAAAATTTTGCTGTTTTTAATCCCATCCTGTCATTGTAATTTACTGTAATATTTCTAAAACATAGGTTCTCACTGCTCTTTTTTTTCTGCAGCTTTACACACAGGTGCAGGTTTGAAGCAGTAGAAAAGATGAAAGACAGTTTATGATGTAAATAATAGTATCATTTACCCCACCCCAACCCTGTAATTGACTTGATTGAGCATAATGTTAAGATTCTCTCTGAATTCACTAAAAGCCACTGGGTAAATATATAGCAAGGAGTATTTTATTGACACAGCAGACCCTAATAGCAGTCTATCTTTAAAAAATACATATTATTTTCTTAACAGAACCAACTGAGGTATTCGTTCTGTTAAGTGCATCTTTTCCTTTGCTTTGAAATGAGAAATACCATATCATTTTGTTTTCTGCTAAACATTAGCCACAGTCTTTAAAGGCTTCATGCAAAGCAGAATAAATCATCCAGACATGTAATATTCACAAGCATAGCAGTTTAAGTAAAATTAGTAGTATTTTTTTAATTCAAATTTCTGATAGATTTTTTAAGCCAAGTGCCTAAGAATGTAATGTCAACATGTCTCTTTAAATAAATTTAGCTGACTAGTTTCTGGATACTTTTTTGATAACTGAAATATATCTAGAAAAGTTATATCTTAATCCTTAATGTTCAGGTGTCTTTTCTACCTAGGTAGATAAATGTATAAAAATAATCTTTTATTTGTCTCTATCTCTTACAAAAGTGGAAATTTTTTTTGAAAAAGAAAGCATCCCTGACTGGAATAAAATGAAAGGGAAAGAATTTGTTGACGCTTTATGTAAAAGGTTGCAGGAGAAGGTGATATAATCTTGAATATTTGACAAATAAACCTTCCTAGTGATAAGACAATGCTCAGAAGAAAGGCCATATATTTAACAAAGACAAGATTTAACGGGACAGGTATTGAGACAATCAGATAATCTATACAGATGTTTTCTGAGCTTATTTAAGCTATCTCATATTGTAACAAATTATTATTAGTTTAAATAATTCAAAATGTAGCCACGCTCAAGGCTTCCCTTTAAAAGTGTTCATATGCAAATACACAAGTATATATGCTCGACATCTAATTTATTTCAGATATATTGTGAGTTTGTCCTATCAGTTTGCTTATATTTGAAGCATGGAGTTACAAAACAAAATTCCAAATGTTGTGAACACTTCATTGAGGCCATTACGCTTTAGTCAGTATGACTGAACGTTTGCAATACTCTTAAAATCAATTTATCTTTTTTGCAAAACTCAAGTTGGCACATTTAAATCTGAGATAGACTTTAGTGTTTCTTTTGGAGATAAAATAAGTAAGTACCATACTTGTTTGATACAGAAGTATTCAAAGCGTCTAGCATTTCATGTTTCTTTATGCCAAAATAAATAAAAGAAAAAAATAAATTCATGCAACATACTAGTACAAAAGTGAAATAATGTTATACTTTGCCCATTTGGCTTTCTACTTTGACAAGCCATTATATCTAACACAATTCTAGAAGATAATGTCCTCTAATACAAAGATCTGTTATGCGTTTTAATATTAGGCTTTTCTGTTATCCAACCTTAAATTAATAAGCAACTTGCACTTTTAGGAACACTGTTGCTGGTCAATGCAGATGTCCTTTTCTTTTTATCTCCTCTTTCTTTTCTCTTCCACTTCACAATGATCTCTAATTGAGGTTATTTGATGTCCTGTACATTGGTACCAAGAATTCCAGGATGCATTTCACCAAAGTGGATTGCTCAACTAAGCTCTATTCAGAGATATGATTATGGTCACTCTTCAGTTGACTTCATGGTAATTAAAAATAGGTTAACTAAATGAGAGACTTGAGAATTCATTTGAGTTAATTCATGTGAATATTTATTTTGATGTATCATCAGGCAATGTTAGCTTTATATTAAAAAGAAGTGATACCCTTTACACAGCCAGAATTAATTCATTATTCATACGAAATATTTGGCATAATCTAAAGTGAGATAAGTAGTTAATAACAGAAGTCAGTATAGTTTTTAAAAGTTCTAGTTGTAAGTGTGTAA
This sequence comes from Symphalangus syndactylus, assembly GCF_028878055.3. Taxonomy (NCBI): domain Eukaryota; kingdom Metazoa; phylum Chordata; class Mammalia; order Primates; family Hylobatidae; genus Symphalangus; species Symphalangus syndactylus. The sequence goes on along the minus strand of NC_072426.2, from coordinate 105,279,120 downwards.
CATTATAGTAACAAACTGCCTCATAATAAAAATTTTATTTACTTGATACGTAATATTGGGAGGTGAATCATGTGCATACTATAGAGAAGTTCATTGCACACAAAAAAAAAGAGAAAAAAGAGAGAAAGAAACAGAGAAGGGGAAGGAAGGAAAAAAGGAAGGGAGGAAGGAAGGGAGGGAGGGAGGAAGGAAGGAAGGAAAGAAAGAAGGAAGGAAGGAAGGAAAGAAGGAAGGGAGAGAGGGAGGAAAGGAAGAAAGGAAGGAAGGATATAAGGAAGGAAGAAAGGGAAGAAGGGAAGAAGGAAGGGAGAGGGGGAGGGAAGGAAGAAAGGAAGGAAGAATATAAGGAAGGAAGGAAGGGAGGAAGGAAGGGAGAGAAGGAAGGAAGGGAGGGAGGGAGGGTGGAAGGAAGGAAGGAAGGAAAGAAAAGAAGGAAGGAGAGAGAATCAGGCACAAGCATGTGCATCTTCATTGACAATTCTGTAAGACTTGTTTTTGTTTGGTGGGAAAAGAATAAGGGAGCAAAGGTAATCATTTAAATTTCAGAAGGCTACCTAAAAGTTTTTTTTAATAAGGATTATCTAAAATTTAGTTATATAAATTTAATAATTAAATTACATATACAAATGAAGGTAAAAATTATTCAAGACATAAACTTCCTAATTATTTTATTAAATTTTATTATTATCTGTATTTTTGAGATTATGTATATCTATTTTATTTGTGTAGCAAAAACTACTTTATAGTAATGTGCTACTGAACTTGTCTTTCAACTTCACATTCAGTGATAACATTTTGATAGCTTGAAATAAGCCATGCTAGTATTGACACTGTGGAAATCAGCAAGTACTACCTATCAGAGTTTGAGTTATTGCTTTGTTTATTCTTTAGATTTACAAAAGTAATGGCTCTATCAAGTGAATTGTGAATAGCAAAAAGAATAAAAGAGGAGAGCAAGAGAGATAATATGACTGTAGTATTCATAAAGTATGATTCAATTCAGCAAAGAAGCACTGATGTACTTGATAAATGAGGAAAAAGTGAGCATATGTCTTTGTTATTCTACTTTTGTCTTACTCGTTAACCTGTACATAAATGTAAAAGAATTCTGTGAGCCTCAGTTGGCTATGTAAAATCTATAATACAAGGTATTGTATATTTTGTTAATATTTGTGAATTATGTGTTGCATAATCTTTATATCAGTAGAAGTTATAATATGCATAAACTTGTTTGTTTGTTTTAGGAAGTAGTTATTAAACATTTAACAGCTGACTATTGTCTAGGACACATACACCTAAAACCTGTTTTGCAATGAAATCTCTGGTGAGTTCTCAAAGAAAGATGTAATGGAGGGAAAGCTTGTGAGTGCACACTCCTGGCCTGTTGACTGTAGCTAAGCAAAGCATTAGATAAAAGAGAAAATATTTCTCAGACAAGATATATCTAAATTTAGATGCATATGGTAACCACAATTCTAACCCGGCCTCCATGATTCCAGAGGTATACAGATGTTTGTTCAATAACTATTCTTGATTGTGGGAAGGACCTGTAACTTGCATCTAACCAAGAGAATATCTCAGATTGAAGGAATTTCAGAGATGAGGTTATGGTCCCTCTTCAGTTGACTTCATGGTAGTTAAAATTAGATTATTTGAGGTGAGTCTATTCTAATCAAGTGAGCCCTGTAAAAAGGACCAGAAGCAAGAGAGCAGAAGCAATGCATTATCTCTCTCCTTCTCTTCTCTCCATTACTGGCTTCAAATCAAATGAGAAAGTTGTACAAGAAAGGAATTTTACGAACAACTTGAAGAATCCTGAAGTGGAATCTTCCCTAGGCAAGTCTAAAGATGAGAATGCAGCCTGGCCAACACCTCTATTACAGCACAGCGACATTCTGAGCACAGAACCTAATTAAGCTGTGACGAGCAGAAATTGTGAGATTGAAAGTTTAGGTCATTTTAAACCCTAGGTGTGTGGTGTTATAAATGTGTATGTATGTGTGTCATGTGTATCCAATACATACAATACAATACAGTCACAAAAAATATGTAATGTATGATTCTATTTATATGAAATATCTATAATAGAAAAATCTACAGAGATGGAAAGGGGCTTACTGTTTACCTAGGAATTGGGGAATAGAAGATGACTGACAAAGGGCATGGCATTTCATTTTGGGGTGACAAAGTGTTCCAGAAATAATCTAAGGTGAAGATTGCATAACTGTATATGTATAAGACAAAATTATTTCATTGTATACTTTAAAGGGTTCAATGTAAAATATTAAATTATAATTCAATAAAGCTGACTTAAAAATCTTACAGAAATGCTGTAATCCCAGCACTTTGGGAGGCCGAGGAGGGCAGATCATGAGGTCAGAAGATCGAGACCATCCTGGCTAACACAGTGAAACCCCGTCTCCACTAAAAATACAAAAAAAAAAAAAAAATTAGCCAGGCGCGGTGGCAGGCACCTGTAGTCCCAGCTATTCAGGAGGCTGGGGCAGGAGAATGGCGTGAACCTGGGAGGCTGAGCTCACGGTGAGCTGAGATCATGCCATTGCACTCCAGCCTGGGTGACAGAGCGAGACTCTGTCTCAAAAAAAAAAAAAAAAATCTTGAAGAAATAATAACATTCTAAGACACATAAAAACTAAGAAAATTAATTGTTAGAAAACCAACCTATAAGGAATGTCAAAGAAAATTATTTCTGTAGGAAGAATATAATATATTCAGAAACATGGTTCTACACACAGATAAATTAAGAACATCAGAAATAGAATAATTTATAAAAAGATTTTATCACTGTAACTGCTCTAAAATTTAAGTTTCTATCACATATGAAAATGAAATGGATGAAAAAATAGAGCAAGGAATGAGATGGGGTAATAGGGCATATGCTATCTGCTTCAGCAGTGGGATACTAATTAAAGGTAGAGTTGTATTACATTAAAAACGTACTTTTAAAATTCTATGAAAACTACTATAAAAAACAATAGAGGCCGGGGGCAGTGGATCATGTCTGTAATCCCAGCACTTTGGGATGCTGAGGCGGGTGGATCACCTGAGGTCAGGAGTTTGAGAGCAGCCTGGCCAACATGGTGAAACTCCATCTCTACTAAAAATACAAAAGTTAGCCAGGCATGGTGGTGGACACCTGTAATTCCAGGTACTTGGAAGGCTGAGGCAGGAGAATGGCTTCTTGGGAGGCAGAGGTTGCAGTGAGCCAAGATCACACAACTGCACTACAGCCTGGGTGACAGAACGAGGCTCTGTCTCAAAAGAAAAGAAAAAAGAGAGAAAAGGAATCACAAGAAGACAATTCAATTCAGAAAAAGAAGAGAAAGAGAAAACATAAAACAAGTGTAAGACAGCAGGGAAGATGGTAGATTTTAATATAAACAGGTGGATAATCACTTTACATGGAAATGGTCTAAACTTATTAGTTGAAAGAAAACATAGATTATCAGATTTGATTAAAGAAACAAAGCAAGACCCAACATAATGCTGACTGCAAGCATCCCATTTTAGATACTGACATACATAGATTAAAAGTAAAGTGATGGATTGTATAACATGTAGATACTAACTATACGGAACGTAGTTAAGTGGGAAATTAAATAATGATAAAGGGCCAATGGTACAGAAGGTGTAATAATCTCAAGTGTGTATCCACCTAATATGAGTTTCAAAATACACAAGAAAAAATATTGGCACATTGGAAAAAAAGGAATAAAAGAAATAGAGAAATCTAAAACTATAGTTGGAGACTTCAACACTCTTCTCTCAGTAACTGGTAGAGTAAGTAGGTAGCATGTCAGTGGTATTATAGATAGTTATAGATGATCTGAACCATCAGCTCTATCATACAACTTGGTCAAATTGATATTTATAGAAAAGGCCACTCATTAGTAGATACATATTATTTGCAAATCCACAAGAAAGAATAATCATGGTAGATGATATTTTATACCATAAAATAACTCTTAACAAATTTCAAAGATTAAAAATCATGCAAAGTATGCTTGTAAGCCAGAAAACAGTTATACAAGAATAAAAAAGATACCTGAAAAATCACCAAATATGAAAAATAATATACATTTACATAACTCGTGTGTTAAAAAATAAGTCTCAGATATATTTAAAATATATTCAAATGAATTTAAGTGAAAACACAATATATAAAAATGTATGGATGCAACTAAAGCAGAACTTAGAGAAAAATTTCTATCATAAGGCCTGCTGAGAACAAAAGCATGACCTAACTAAAATCTAGCAATCTAAATGTCCTCCATAAGAAGTGGCAAATTAAATACAAAACAAATTGAATGAGGAAATACTAAGTATAAGAGTAGAAATAAAAGTAGAAATGGCAACAATAAAGGAAATGAAAAAAGGCAATTATCTGAAAATATCAATGTATTTGGTAAACCTTTTGTCATGCTGATCAAGAATAGAGAGTAAAATGTCAATATAAGGAGTGAAAGAAGGTGACAAATATCAATAAGGTAATTATGCCAATATATTTGGCAACTTAGATAAAACAGACCAATTCCTTGACAGACACAAACTACCAAACCAACTCAAGGAAAAATAGATAATTTTAATAGTCCTACATTTATCAAATAAATTGAAATTTTAGTTAAAAATCTTCCAAAGAAGAAAACCCTAGGGCCAGAATATTTTACTGGTAAATTTTAATAAACACTTGAGCATTTAAGAAAGAAATAATATGAATTCTGCACAATTTCTTTCAGAAAAATCAAATAATGTAGAAAACTTTTCACATACTCTATGAGTTCAGCATTACTGTAATACCAAGAGCAGACACAGATATTACAGAAAAAGGGAATTGTAGACCTTTTTGAACACACACACACACACCAACTTCCATGCACAAACACAAGCATACACCCTCAAAAGAATCAAATGCAGACTGTAGCAAACAAACTAAATTAAGGGATGGATAGATGGATGGATGAACAGTAGATTATAGAGATGGAAATAAACAATGCAATCCCACTGAGTGAAGTGGGGTAAAAGATCTGACCTGAGTAGTGTGGAAAACAGCGTTTGTATTTTAAAATGTAATGTTAATGACAAAATAATTTTATGTGGAGCCAGGCATGGTGACTCACACCTGTAACTCCCAGCACTTCGGGAGGCCAAGGCAGGTGGATCATTTGAGGTTAGGCATTCAAGGCCAGCCTGGCCAAAAATGATGAAACTCTGTAAACACAAAAAACACAAAAATTAGTTGGGCATGGTGGTGTGCCTCTGTAATCCTAGCTAATCTGGAGGCTGAGGCATGAGAATCGTTTGAACCTGGAGGCAGAGGTTGCAATGAGCCAAAATTATACCACTGCACTCCAGTCTGGGCGACAGAGCAAGACTCTGTCTAAAAAGAAAAAAAAAAAATATATATATATATATATATGAACACTGTAATCTAGCTGGAAAAAAATATACATATATATGTGAACACTGTACTCTAGCTGATAAATTCACTTATTACTTGGGTACAGGTTAGGAACTGACACTACTTTTAATTCATATGGCCTCTAATTTCGGTCAAAGTCAAATGAAATGACACCCAGCTTATTTAGATCTTTAACAAATATGTAAACCAATAATCACATTTTGGCACAAATTAATTTTAAGACATTTCTTGAAAATAGATACTGATTTTGTTTAGTAGAGAAGAGGGAGGTACTAGATAGTTTCCTCAACTACCCATCAAAGAAACTCCACGTATTCATAAATTGATAGGGACTGTGGAACCTTCTCTTTGGCAGCAACTGTGGAGGCTGCTAATAAAGTCACTAGTTAATGAACTATTTCTAAAGCATTGTCTCTTATTTTTTTCTTTTTCTATCTCTTTTTTTTTTTTTTTAAGATAGGATCTCACTCTGTCACCCAGGCTGGGGCACCGTGGTGCAATCGTAGCTCACCGCAACTTCAAAATCCTGGGCTCAAGTGATCATCCTACCTCCCCCTCCTGTGTAGATGGAGCTACAAGTGCACACCAACATTCCCAATTAATTTTTTATTTTTGTAGAGATTGGGTCTTGCTATGTTTCTCAGGCTGGCCTTGAACTCACAGGCTTAAGCAATCCTCCTGGTTAGGCCTCCCAAAATTCTGGGATTATAGACATGAGCCTTGGCACCCAGCCATGGTCTCCTATTAAAGCCACTGAGCAAACATGGATAGCATTAAGAGAAATACCTAATGTAGATGACGGGTTGATGGGTGCAGCAAACCACCATGGCACATGTATACCTATGTAACAAACCTGCACGTTCTGCACATATATCTCAGGACTTAAAGTATAATAATAAAAAATAAATAAATAAATAAATAAATAAATAAATATAAATTAAAAAAAGAATAACAAATATTTATGTGTTTATTTGATTAAAGACTGACCCATACTTCTTAAAAATATAGCCTTTTATTAAAATAAAATTGACCAACAGGAAAATAATATATAAAAATCTAATATTTACTATTGTTTAAAACCGAAGTTATGTGGATTCTGACAGATGATGTACAGCAAACAGTGTGAGTAATAGAGCCAAATAACACACATACAAAATAAAAAGATGAGTTTTTTTCTTCATAATTACATCTTTAATTGTATTTATTATAAACCTAGAGCAACAGTTCTTAAAGTGCACTTCAAATTTTAAAATATGCAGTACACAGAGTTTATGGTACTATCAAAGTCTTTGTTTTATAAGCCTGTTTCCTCATCTTAAGCCTAAATTGCTTTCATAAGGTTAAAGGAAAGATCAACACTTTCTAGGAGGAGCTAACTGATCTTTAACTGAGAGCAGTTCTCCATATTAAATGTTAAAATTGTAGTTCACTGCAATAATAATGTTTTATATATATATATGATGTAGTTTAACTGGAGGAAAAACCAAATAATCAAGAAAGTGTGGAAAAATATGTCTTCCCCTTCAACCAAAAAGAAACAACCTCAAAGTAATGGCTAAGAGAAAACCATACACAAAATGGATTATCTAATAAAAGTTAAGTAAAAACATAAGAAACTATTACCTTCTTTAGAAATGTAGGTAAGATCATTAGCCTGTGCTCTGACTATATATCTAAACATAGACTTTATGAACATAGCTGACCATTTCTGGAACTGGATTTTATCTCAGTTTCTTATTTAGTGATTACAGTGTATTTATATATATGTATGTGCTTGGTTACAGGTAATGATTTGCAAAAAGAATATTTGCTAATATTTCAACGATGTATAAATGTTACTTTCACTAGGAAATACACAACTAATGAAGAAAACGTGTTATTGGTTCTCATATTCAGAAATTAAATACAGAAATGGAAAGTATGCCATAAATATACAATGTTGTAGAACACATATTTTTATTATTATCTAACATAAAATTATGTTTTACTATCTTTCATATTGTTAAATCTGCAATAAAGAGAAAGTCAATATTCCTTTTACCACTTGGTTTACTTTTATGTTAGTTTTAATTTTATTGAGATATCCATCCGAAGCAGTGTTAACACTCCAATAACTCACTTCTGCATGTAAGTAAAAGGTTATGGAGAGATGGAAAGCTAAGAAAAATTTGCATTTTGGGTTGTTCCAAAGTTTTCACCCTCAAATCTAATACACAGAACAAAAAATAGTTACCCAAACACTGTACCTCTTGGTGGTTCAAATAAATCAGGTTTCTTACCGTCAGTGGGAGGTGGGGAAACTGGATAAAGCATAATACATTAAAATTGGGCTTTTCCACGCATTTAGAAATACATCTCTTTTTACTGCTTTTGATTTTGGATTATCTATTTATTTAAATGGAAATACAGCCAGATATATAAAAATATTAATATACTTTACATTTTATTGGGGCTGCTTTGTTTTTTAATCTCTTAGAGAACAGAAATACAGGTTGCATAGTTAAGTAAACAAAATAAAAAATACATACTTGTGGCAGGTCTATATGCATTAAATTTGTTCCTTTCAAAAGATACATCTAAACAACTGAAGTTTCAAACAAATTTTTAGTGATTAGTCACTTCCTATATAGAAATATAGTTGCTTTCTATTTTCAAGAAGACCATAATAAATATATAGAAAGAAGCCAATGGTTCTAGGACAATTTTTATTTGACTGCTTTATTATGAGTGTATAGACTTTATTAGATAGAACTCTCTGTTAGCTGTGAGTTGCAGAGAGCAGAAAAAAACATTATTTGAACAAATTAGGCTATATATATATTTTTCCTCAAAGGTGTGATGGCTTTATAATATCATAAGAAAACAAAGTTTCTCTTTCTGCTGTCCCATTCTTAGTGTGTTTCCTAAAGGTTCTGTTAGCCACTGTAGCAAGATGGCAAAAAATAGATCATGGCTGAAATATAATACAAGTAAAAGTATCATTTATCAGAACAATAATATGAGGTTTTTGGATGACTCTCACTCAACGGGTGACCCAGAGGATAGGATCTTTCTTCTTAGTAGACTTGTCTTCTTCAGCTTTAGACACAGATGTGGCATGCCTCATCTGGGCTCACATTCTGTTGGTTAGAACTATGCCTAATTCTAGTTAGAAAGAAAGAGATTGGGAAGGAAGGCAAAAGGCACAGGACAGCTGAGTGACTGCCTTGATACAATTCATTGGAAGGCCCTCTCAGTAACTGCTCCATATACTTCTTTGGTCAAATGTGGTTGATTTAAAAACCACCATTCTTAAGGAGGCTGAGAAAAATATTTTTTGTCTTTTTGGTTGTTTGCTTTTTTGTTTTATTTTTGGCTGAGCACATTTTCAACCCATATATAACTGAACTTTGCATAATCAGAAAAAGGAAAAAAGATGGATGTTCATTAAACAACCAAGAGCTGTGCCCAAAACCACATCTACAGGACTGATTGTGCTACAGATAGCCACAGCCTGTAAAATTGGATGTATTCTTCTTTATTGCCATTGATGTCATCAGTACTTTATTATATCTCAGAGCAGTAATTTCTACTTTATATTCATGAACAGTCAATTATTATCTGACTTTCTAATATACAGTTTAATTATTAGTACAACCTTCCACTCACTTGCAATGGCAGAAAAAGAGCTATTGATCTTCAAATAGGAAAATGAAGACATTTATGTTCCAGAAAATTTATTGGAAAAATTACAGCCTTCTTTATTGATATATACAAAATGAATATATCAACTAGTTATGACTCTCAATACACCTCCATAATAAGCCTTGCATAGGATGTAAGTACTTTAAAATAGCAATAACACAGCATAAAGAATACACAAAAGTTGTAGAGTCTCATTGTTATCAAGTTAGGTATTATAAGAGAAGACATAAACTGGTAAATTAATGACCCATTCTTATGAAATTCCTAAGTCTTTCAGGCTTCTGATATTCCTCTCCAACAATAATCCATCTGGCCACTTATATCTGGAGATATCCACATGTCTTCCAATGGCCATAATTTGAATGTGTTGAGTGTGTCCATAGGAGCTGATTTGTCATTGAGTTACAGTTTGCATCTGTTCACCAGGCATCCTATTCAAGTAGCATACAGCCCTATTTTCACTTTTAAAAGTATCTCTGGTAGAATAATAATTTTAATGGCCACCCAGATATAAATCATGGACAGAGTCATGTGCTCACATAGGTTCTTTGTGGAATAGGCTCTGTGGTTTTGAGATTCTCTGTTCTCTTGATTCACACTGCAGTACCAGGTAACTAAAATATAAGGCAGATACAATCACAAATGAATCTCCTAAAACTCTTAGTACTAATAACAAAAATAATATTAGTTACATCCATCAGGTAAGCATATCCGTAACAGTTCAACTGGGTTACAGTGTTTTGTAATCTGTGAGTCTGCAAAGTCAGCATTAACCCAGCCTAGAGCAGGGATTCTCAAATTTTCATATAAATATAAATAACTCTGGAATTTTTTAAAATCCAGATTCTGATTCATTATGCCTGGGATGAGAATTGATATTCTGCATTTCTAGCAAGAGTCTAGTTGATGTAGATGAGCTCATAAACAGATGACATACTGGCCTAGTCTATTCCAAGGTAATTAATTTGGGTTCCAAAAAATCAGGTGGTGTTACTTATCAAAATTAAATAGCCATACTAGTGTATTCTTTGAATTCAGGTGTTTTGTTTTGGTACATAAAAGATGAGAGGTAAGTTGAGTTGAGCAAATGTTAGGTAGTTTAAACAAAAGATATTTATGTTCTCACAATTCTGGAGGCTAGATCCCAAGATCAAGGTTTTAGTCGAGTTGGTTTTTCTGAGGATGTTATCTCCTTGGCTTATATAATAGCCTTCTTCTTTCTGTGTCTTCTGTATATGTGTCTGTGTCCTAAACTCCTCTTCTTATAAGGATATCGGTCATATCGGATTAGGACCCACCATAATAACTTCATTTTAATTTATTTACTTCTTTAAAAACTGTGTCTCTAAATGCATTCATATTCTAATTACTGGGAATCAGGATTTCAACATATAAATTTGGAAGTGGACAAAATTGGGTCCATAACAAGAGTATTATGTAACTTTTTTGGACATACAAAGTCAAGCACAATTTTTTCTTTTGAGTAGTCTTCTGAAGAGTATGGAAATATTTATAATAATTTTAAAAATTCAAGGGTTGATATTTTTAATTACCTCATAACAGCACATTTTCTTCAGGTTTTGATTTTTTCAATGCAAAATTATTAAATAAATGTGAGTATTTTCTTTAGGTTGAAGCTTAGACTGAAGAGAGAATACTCATTGGGATAAAATCTATATGACGTTGATATCAGATAGGGCCAATTGTGTTGTAGTAGAAAGAGTGGAATTTTTAACTAAACTGCTATTATTTAATAAATGGCCATAGGGAATTATTAAGACAGCATACATATGATAAAGTATAGTAGGTATATTTTAAGATGTGGAAAAGACTGAAGGAAATATTATACAATAGAAAGAGGATGAGCTTTGTCTTTACAGCTGTGTAAATATGGGCAACTCGTTTCACTTTTTTAAACTACTGTAACACTTTGTGTAAAATGAAGATTACAAAGCTTAAATTGAATAAATTTTACACATGTATTTATGTAATTGTCCTTATATATAATAAAGTCTCAAATATTAGTGTCAAATTATGACTTTTATGGTAGAAACTCATCCTATTTTCTACCATTATAAGATTTACACATTTTTCAAATTATATTATATATATACGATGACTGCAAAAAAAAATCCCACAAAAATCATGATGAAAAATAGCAAATTAAATATACAGGCAGAGTAAAATTCTAGCCAAAGTCTGTAACTTCACCATGTATAAAAACTTATAAATAACTACCTGAAGCCTAATGTTATTTTTATGTTCATTAATAATCAAGGATGTTTTACATTTTCTGCTTCCAAGGGCAGGTTGGTAAAGCAGAAATAAAATAAAAGGGGTGTAAGGGAAATGACTGCACTTTAGTCAGGAGTAGGCCAAGGCAGACTTCCGCCGCAGTATGACTCAGTGGGTTTAGAGCGCAGGTGCACAACTCCACAGATTATGTAAGCACGCCACATGAGGCCCATTAGGTAATCACCCACATGAGCTCCTGCTTGGCTCAGAGCCACTATTATCCAGAGAAGGTATAATTACCCCGGCAACGCTGTACATATGGCTCACTCATGCCCACAGCTCATGCCCAGGCTCGCTCGCACCCAGAAAGAGAGTAAAGCCATGTGAAAACTGTCTATGATTCCTTGAGTGTTTTTCCAGCTACCTGCCAATCACCCACTGACTCTCCTCGGACCTCAGTTAGAACCTGACAATTGGCGTTACAAACAAGATCCCGAGATGACTGAGCATTCAGTCCTTGCTGATTCTGGGTCAGCCATGTGGCCACAACATGGGTTATGGTACCCCATGGCAGCTCTGCTGCTCAGATGGGCTCCGATGGAAACCTAGGGGGATAGATGGGTCCCTTGTGAGCATGGAGAAGGTACTGAAGCAGCTGTAAGCACAGAACACTGAGAAGGGGTGAGCTTTTGCCAGCAGAGTTGGATGGGCATTTTTGACTGCACTATGAGAAGTACACACACAGTCCCTGAGGGAAGCAGTTAAGGTAAGGGCTCTCCAGGCACAGATAGGGTGCCTGGAGGCCTGGCAACATAGTTCAGAAAAGGAATTAGAGGCTGCTGTGAAGGCAGATTTGGGTCCATCCTCTTGGCTGGAGACCTACGTTTGGTCTAATACTGAAGAGGATGAACCCCCATTGTGGGCTCACCCAATGGTCCATCAGAAGGTAGATCATGAACAGCTGTTGTGGCTCCAAGGGCAGGCTCAGGGACCCCCACACTGTAATACAACATACTTCATATACTGCCTGTGCCCCAACTGAGTTACAGGAATTAGGCAAGCAGTGCTGCCAGCATCCAGGGGAACTTCTGCCTGCCTGGATGCTTCTTTTGTGGGATGAGGGAGCAGATAATATCTCTTGTTCTGCCTCTGAAATGGAAAAGCTGGCCTCTATCACAACTCACCCTTCTCTCCATCAGCAATTGCAGGTGAGCAGGCGGTTGGCACAAAGGAAAGGTGACCACACCCTGAATGAGTGGCTATGGGCAGCCATATGGATTGTGTGGAATGACACTGGTGAAACACCTGCAACCATGAGTAAATGGCAGTTGTATGCAGATTTGGTGCAAGTCATCCGGGAGATGGGTATGAGGCAGGCTATGATTGACCTGAACACCAGGAGGCCAGATGATGAACTTTTCACCTCCCACATGAGGAATCTTGTGTTGGGTTCTGTGCTCCTCAATGCCTTTGGCTTCCTAGATGCTGTCCTACACATGCGCAAGGTGCCACATACGTGAAGTAACCACTGCTATGGAGGCACTCTGGGAAGCAGAAGGCCATGAACGGGACCAAGGGGTCCAACAGTAAAGAAGGGGATGATACCCCACCCACAAGGGTGTCCCCATGGGAGAAAAAGGGACCCCAACAAGTGACATGCTTAACAGACGTGGATAGATTTTATTTTGGCCAGGGTTGACTGACAGAAAATAGACAAGCAGCCTAATGAAGTACTCTTAACTTTGTGGAGACAATTGTCTCCAGAGCTGCAATTCCAGAAAATGCCCAAGGGAAAGAATGACATTGCTGCATAACCCAGTACCCCTAGGCGTTTCAGCTCAAAGACTACTTGTTGCAGCCAGGTGGAAATGTAGAGCCTTTTCTGTTTGATTAGGGAACTGGCCAAGGTGCCTGTCTTGGGGGGACACTGGATGACCAGAGGCCAGATGTGGAATTAGCAATCCACTGATCCCTCACCAATGTACAGCAGGTGATGGCCCTGGTGGATACTGGTGCAGATTGCAGCCTTGTTTATGGGAACCTGGATAAGTTTCTGGGCAAACCTGCTTACGCTGATGATTATGGAGCTTGGTCAGTGAAAGTGAAAGTATCTCTGCACCTTGGCATCGGCCATTTAGCTCCCCATTTATATGCTGTGTATGTCTCTCCCATACTGGAATATATTCTGGTGGAAGACGTTATACATGGCCTGGTGTTACAATCCACAGCCGGGGAATTCAGAGTCTGAATGCCTGTGATAAAGCCAGTGCTGCATGGACATACATATCACCAGCCTCAGGTCCCGCCACAACCCCGATGGGTCACTACGACCCATAAATACCATTTGCTGGATGGGCATATGGAGATAACTGAGACAATTAAAAAGCTGGAGGAGATGCAGATAGTGTGTGGCACCCACTGCCCCTACAATTCTCCAGTGTCATCAGTTAGAAAGCCTGATAGAACTTGGTGGATGACGGTTGACTATCAGGAACTGAATAAAATTTCCCTTTGCATGCAGCTGTACCGTCAATCATGGATTTGATGGACCATTTGATGACGGAACTGGGACAATACCACTATGTAGTGGACTTGGCCAATGAATTTTTCTCCATAGACATCGCTCCAGGGAGCCAGGAACAGTTTGCCTTCACGTGGGACAGGCGACAATGGAGTTTTACAGTGTTGCCACAGCACTATGTGCGTAGCCTCACCTTATATCACCGTCTAGTTACCACGGATTTAGCCACCTGGCAATGTCCAGAAGGGGTACGCCTGTTCCATTATATTGATGAGATAATGTTAACCTCTGATTCTCTCGCAGATTTAGAAGCAGCAGCGCCCCTCTTGAGGCAACATTTGGCAGCATGCAGTTGGGCCATCAACGAATCCAAGGTGCAAGGGCCTGGATAATTTGCCAAGATTTTGGGACCTATCTGGTCAAGTAAGACAAAGGCCATCCCAGAGGGTATCATTGATAAGATTCAGGCATATCCCCGGCCTACCATGGTGAAGCAGCTGCAAACTTTTGTGGGCTTCCTGGGATACTGGCGGGCATTTGTGCCCTGTTTAACTCAAATGATAAAACCATTGCATTGGTTAACAAAGAAGGGAGCCACCTGGGATTGGGATGATGCAGTTGAGACCACCATTCTGGCAGACTAGTGAGTTCTTCCGCAGGCACAAACCCTATGAGCAGTTGACAAGGGGCGCCCATTTGAGCTGGATGTGCATGTGACCACAGATGTTTCGGTCGGGACCTGTGGCAGAGAACAGAGCACTTGAGAACACCAGGAGGCTTGTGGTCCCAATTATGGAAGGGAGCTTAGCTCCAGTATGCCCTGATAGAGTAACAGCTAGTAGCTAGATATGCCACCCTTCAGGCTTGTGAGAGTGTGACAGCATGGGCTGCAGTTGTTTTGTGGATGACTTAGCTGATAGTGATATGGGTGCGTTCATGTGTAATGACCTCCCACACTGGGACGGCACAGACATCAAGTTTGGCAAAGTGGGGCACCTACTTGCAGCAGCAGAGTATGCTGAATACGAGCCCCCTAGCAGCAGAGTTGCAAGAGGTCTTGGGACCTGTAATCCTAATGCAAGATAAGGCCATGGTGCCTGAGGCACCCCTAGACTCTGAGCCTTCACCATTTAAGGATGGGCATCCCTTCATTCCTGATGGGTTATGGTACACCAATGGGTCATGGTACACAAACCACGGCCAGGGAATTTAGACTGTGAACGTGTGAGATAAAGCCAGTGCAGCCTCAGGTCCTGCCACAACCCCGACCGGTTACTACCACCCGTCAATACTGTTTGCTGGGTGGTCATATGGAGATAACTGAGACAATTAAAAAGCTGGAGGAGGTGCAGATAGTGCATGGCACCCACAGCCCCTACAATTCTCCAGTGTGGCCAGTTAGAAAGCTTGATAGAACTTGGTGGATGACAACGGACTATCAGAACTGAATGAAGTTTCCCTTTCCATGCAGCTGTGCCATCAATCATGGATTTGATGGACCATTTGATGACAGAACGGGGACAGTACAACTATGTAGTGGACTTGGCCAATGCATTTTTCTCCATAGACATTGCTCCAGAGAGCCAGGAACAGTTTGCCTTCACGTGGCTTCATGTAGCTGAGGTGCTACTGCTGCCTGGACCTCTGTTGCAGTCCAACCTAGTACTAACACCATATGGTTTGAAGCTAGGTGTGGACAAAGTAGCCAATGGGCTACTTAGAGTAATATGAATGGTGATGACCAAGGAGGTGACATCTATGGTAATCTGTACTGATATCTAGGTGGTTTATCGAGGCTTAACCTTGTAGTTAACTACCTGGAAAATACAGAAGTGGCTAGCTGGCGATGGACCCATTTGGGGCCAAACCATGTGGCAAGACCTTTGGGAAATGGTTCATCAGAAAGAGGTAAAAATTATTTATCATGTGTCAGGCCATATGCCTTTGGCCACTCCCAGCAACAATGAGGCAGATGTCTTGGCCAAGGTCTGATGGTTACAGTCGGCACCTACATGAGATGTGGCCTTGGGGCTACACTGGAAACTGGGACATGTAGGGGGTAAACTGATGCAACAGGCCAATAAGTGTTGGGGCCTGTCCCTGCCCATGCAAGACATTTGGAAGTCTTGTCAGAAATGCCCAGCATGTGCTCACGTATACCCTAAACGGAGGCTGCTGCCCAGTGTTACACAACAAGTGATGATAAAATGAGCCCCCTTGACTGGGTAGAAAGTAGACTACAACAGGCTGCTGCCAAAGCCGCAAGGGTATATGCATGTACTAACAGCTGTGGACACGGCCATAGGCCTGTTGTTCACCTACCCTTGCAGGGTGGCTGACCAACGGCATCTGGGCCCTGCAACACAATGTGTCTGGTATGGTCGCCCTCTGGTCTTTGAGAGTGATAGGGGAACACATTTCACTGGACAACACGTACAACAATGGAAACAACAAATGGACATAAAGTGGGAACTTCATGTGCCATTAAACCCCAAGCTACGGGTATGATTGAGAGATATATACGGCTCTTGAAGAATGGGTTATGCTTGCATGTCACAGCCCCATCTTTGCAGGGCTGCAGTTCCAGGCTGGACTTGGTGTTCCAAACTGTGAACGAATGTCCACGGAAAGGGAGCCCAGCCCCAGTGGAGGCTTTGTTACACCGGGGTGCTACCCCCATTCAGTCACAGATACATACAAAGGATGACCTCCTCCAACCAGGTATGGGGATGAACAATAACCTGTTGTTGCCTGACCCAAAGCCCCTGAAGGCAGGGAAGCAGAAAACCTTGCTCTGGCCATGGAGCCTTCAAGCCCCCCACTGCTGGCGGTTGGCCAACGGAGCTGACTTTGGGACAGATACAGGACTCAAAGGAACCATGGGGAGCTGAGAAGGTATAGTACCATCTCCCAGGGCAAAAGCACTTGGTGGCTGCATTGTTATCCAGGGATGAGAGGTTAGCCTGTATTTTGCCTAAGGAATGTGATTTTGCTCTGTTAGTACCTGTGCCTGCTCTGTCATTTTGACCATAAGTTAACATGCTCCCACTGCATAATGGACTGGGCCAATATCTATGCTATGGTGACAGATGTTTTAAACTGTTGGATCTGCACCACCCTTCCAGCAGCAGCGCTTGCCTTGACACATACATTCTGCATTTGCAGAGAACCAGGCATGGCTGGAGACCTGGGGTCCCATGGCTGACACCTGGACTGCAACGTGGCAGGGTTTGGACAAAAGATGCCATAAGACCCATGGCACACCCAACCCCTGGCTGGCCCATAGCGTTTATGATGGGTGGGGCAGGCTAGGGAGGGAACATGTAGTACACCTGGCCCAGGTGCTGTGGTACATAGAGCAATACTGGGGTAAGACCACTGTGGTATGGGTGCCCATCACAGCCTGTGTAAACATAACATATGTCACCACACCGTAGGTATGGTGGAACAAGTGGCCCCACCAAGGTTGGGCTCTAGTGGATTTTATGCCCCCTGGGAGTTTATGGGTTTGTGGGAACACAGGATGGCCTTACCTATCAGTGGACTGGACTGGACATTGTACCTGGGTGTGGCCTTATGTACCTGCCACTGTTCCCCCCACATTGTCCAGATGCCCACATAACTGGGAGGCACTACACTCTCAGTTTTTGTGAGTGCAACAAGCCACCTGTGGTTCTATCCCTTGGCAATGACTATCCCTGGAGCGGGTGTCATAACTGTAGAAGCACAAGTCACTGCTCTTGAAGAACATACTGCTCAGGCTCTGAATTACACCCAAGTGGCCCTCCTCCTGTTAACAGATGAGGTTGATCAGATCAGAAAAGTGGTGTTGCAAAACCAAATGGCCTTAGACATAACTGCTTCCCAAGGAGATGCCTGTGCCCTTTTAGTAACACAATGGTGTATCTTTGTCCCTGACAATCAGCAGGACATAACAGCAGCCGGGAAAGGATCTCATGGGAGATTAAGCCAGTCAAGAGCCTTACTAACAGCTCTCTGCAGAGACGGTGGGCATCCCTGGGCTCTGGCCTATGCTGGGCCCTTGTAGTCATAAGTAGCATAGCTGGGATCCTAGTAGTGAGCTGTTTCTCTCTGTATTGTTATTGTGGGTTATGGATTCAGGGCTCTGCCCTATGGACACATGTCCCTGCCCGGAGGACGCCCTCTACGTAGGGGGTGAAGTGAAAGGGAAATGGCTGTGCTTTAGTCAGGAGTAGGAGGAGGGCAGCCTTCCCACACAGCATGACTCAGTGGGTTTGGAGTTCAGGCACACAATCCTGCACATTATGTAACCACACCACGTGAGGCACATTAGGTGATCACCCATGTGAGCTCGTGCTTGGCTAGGAGCCACTATTGTCTGTACGAAGTATAATTACCCTGTTAATGCTGTACATATATCTCACTCATGCCCACAGCTCATGCCCAGTCTCGCTTGCACCCAGAGAGAGTAAAGCCATGTCAAAACTGTCTAGGATTCCTTGCGTGTTTTTCCAGTTACCTGCCACTCACCCACCGACTCCCCTAAGACCTCAGTTAGAACCTGACAAGGGAAGAAAGGGAAATGTGTTGACACATTAATTGGGTTTCAATGTTTTAAAAAAGTAGGTTCGGGCAATTGACTTGTTAGGAGAAATTTTGCTTGAGATATGAAAACCTGGGTCATTTGGTTTCTAAAGGCAGAAACCAAACCTATTTCTTATTTCTAAATAACAGATAGGTAAAGCTGTGATACCTAACCTTTTGTGCACCAGGGACTGGTTTCCTGGAAGAGCTTTTTCATGGACCAGGGTTGAGGGGAGGGATGGTTTTGGGATGATTCAAGCACATTACACTTATTGTGTACTTTATGTTATTATTACATTGTAATATATAATAAAATAATTATACAACTCACCATAATGTAGAATCAGTGGGAGCCCTGATCTTGCTTCTCTGCAACTAGACTGTCCTATCTGGGGGTGATAGGTGACAGTGACAGATCATCAGGCATTAGATTTTCATAAAGAACACACAATCTAGATGCCTCACATTGCACAGTTCACAATAGGACTCACACTCCTATGAGAATCTAATGCTGCTGTTGATCTGACAGGAGTGAGAGCTCAGGCGATAATGCTAGCAATGGGATGGGGCTGCAAATACAGATGAAGCTTCATTTGCTAAACTGCCACTCACCTCCTGCTGTGTGGCCTGGTTTCTAACAGGCCACGGACCAGTACTCAGGGTTAGGGACTCTTGAGGTAAAGGACCACGTGATACAAGCAAACTATAAAATTGACTTTGGATAAGTGAGTAGAAATATTATTAGACAGAGACAAATAATCTTAGATACTAGAAAATATAAATAAATATCCTGTTCCCCTTCTTCCTGGGCTGATACCTGAGAGGGGAGAGTATAAGATTAAAATTGCAGATACGTTTAGAGGAACTGAGAATAAAGACATTGCCACAGTATTTTTATGAAGCCAGTGGAAGTAGTGAGTTTTTGAGAGAGGTTTTTAATACTAACATTGTGCAGAGATAGTGGCAGAGTGAGTCTAATCAAAAAGTCTTGAGATCATTTGCCTTCAAAACCTCTATACCTGCATGCAGTTTCCCCTGCTTGCAAATGAAAAATCCCAATTATCCATACCACCAGTTGAACCACTAGCGCTCATTCTAGAAACATAGTGAAAATATAAACCACTATTAAAGAAAAAGGATGAGGTTTATCCCATTGATAGTAGTGAGAAACAGAGAATGGCTTTGGGCCAGATAACCTATGAATTAATTGTAATAGACTATTCCTATGCCTAAATTACATGACAACTAAAGAATTAGTGCAAGCTAAGTGAACATGTTAAGCACTGGAAATCTCTGAATTTAACTTAATTTGGCTAATTTATATTTCATAATACAAAAATGGGAGCTTTTGCTAAAATAAAGGGGGAATTACATAGAAATACAAAATGTTAAGCTTCCTGTTAGGGCTATGTTAAAAACTAATGTTAGAGATTTTCACACCTGAGTTGATTTGACTGCAACACTTTTACTTACTAGATCTTGGAGTCAACTTTTAGATTATGTTTAATGAAATGTAATCTTTATTACTTTGTTTGGGCTACAATAACAAAATACTACAGTCTGGGTGGCTTAAACAACAGAAATTTGTTTTCTCATAGTCTGGAAGCTAGATGTCCAAGGTCAAGGTGCCCTCAGAGCTCATTTCCAGTAAGGCCTCTTTTCCTGGCCTGTACATGGCCATTTTCTCATCGTGTCTTCATGTGGGATTTCTGTGTGTGCAAACACAGAAAACTCTCTGATATCTTTTCATCTTCTTATAAAGAAACTAGTCTTATTAAATTAGGTCTCCATCGGCATAACTAGTTTAACCTTAATTACCACTTTAAGGGCCCTATATCCAAATACAGTCACATTCGGGGTTGAAGTTTCAAGATATAAATTTGAGGAAACACAATTTAGTCTAAACCATTACTTCCAAGACTTTAAAAGTAGATTCTAAAAAGTAAAAGTCTCCTCATAGTATTTTTCTCAGAATCAACTACTCTAAAGATTTGGTCATACTCTGTATTGAGATTCATGGTACATTAAAGCATCAGCAAGTCAAGATAATTTACTGACTTATAATATTTAAAGTTTAGACATAATATAATACTACTTCCTTGAGGATTTCAAATAAGTTAAACTTCTTTCACAGATAGAATGATCATTCTTACAAAATACAAATGGCAGATTACATCTACATTTATTTCATTAGAAATAATTAAGATGAATAATTTCTAACATATGCTGCTGTTTCATTCACTACAACCAGTTCTCTGCTTTGAGGTATTTCTCCCATTTTGTTCCTAGTGAACAACTCTTAGAAACAATTGTGTCATTCTTTTTTAAGTTGTATTTAGTAACTTGTAAACAACATAAAAAACATGTTTACAAAGTCTGACAAGTTCCAAGATCTGCAGCCTAAAGTCTTGAAAACCAGGAGAGCCAAGTGTGAGATCTCCTGTCCAAAAGCAAGAGATCAGTGTCCTAGCTTGAAGATCATCAGAGAGAGTGAGTACTTTCTGGCTCAACCTTTTGTTCTATTGAGGTCTTCAGGAGACTGTACGAGAACTGAACAATTTAGAGAAGGCAATGTGCTTTGTTCAGTCTACCAACTTAAATGTTAATCTCATCCAGACAACATTCACAGACATACCCAGGATAATGTTTAAGAAAGTATCTGGACATGCTGTGGCCTAGTCATGTTGACATACTACAATTAACAGTCATGACATATAATAGAACATTATGTATAATACAACTTGCTTATTGGAAATGAAGTGAAAGAAATAGCATTATGATTTGGGGACTTAAAATAGAGTTATGAGTGGAAGCCACAATATTGACAATGCACAGGTTTATCAATTAATGATTCAGAAAGTCTATTCCAATTTTTAAGCAGGAAAGATATTTGAATTAATGGGCAAAAGTGTTATAAATAAGAATTAAAGCCATTATATATTGAAACGCATTTCTTGAAGTAAAATCTGTTTTACAGTTGAATCAGCATGAGGAGCTCCAGTCAGTCGGAGGAAAGATTACTATTTCCCATAACTATGATAATTTTTCTAGCAGCCAATCAATAATGACTAAGTAAATATTATATACATCTTATTATTCAGATGATGAGAGAATTGCAGCCTATGTAGTAATCATGTGTTCAGAATATACATACCAATGAAGAGAAGACAAAACATTAGAATCAAAGTATGGTATTGCTTATAACATATTTTATATTTAACTATATTATCAGTTCATAAGGTTAATACAATAATATTGTTGAAAATTGAAATTAGAAGACAGCATTGATTTAAAAAAACAGGAAATTGTTATCAAACTTTTGGGCAAATCTGTACACTTAAATTTGGGACAGTAATTTTATGGTACATTTAAAAACAAGGAAAATGCAGCACACATTCTATCTGACTAAATCTTATAAATAAACCCCTGTAAATTTTATATTTTTGGTTGAAATTTAGATTGATTATGAGATCTTAAAATATACCTATTATTAACAGTTAGAAAGACATGATTCCATGATACGAAGGTCATTTTATTCTTAGAGTTTATTCTAAGAATAAACAGTGATCATTCTGGTAGCATAAGTAGCTATGAGTAATGCTCTATTTGACAAATATGTTACATCCTTCAAAATACAGGTCTTTAAGAAATAAAGTAGTTACATCACTGACATTAATCATAATGCAGTTATGGTCACTGAATAATGGCCCTCCAAATATGTCCTGTCTTAATCATTATAAGCTGTGAATATGTTATCTTACCATGGCAAAAGGAATTTTGCAAATGTGACTAATTACATGTTTTGAGATTGGCAGATTATCCTGGTTTATACCAGGGGGACCTAAATGTAAGCATAAGCGACCTTGGTCAAATGAAGGAGAAGGTAATGCGACAGTGGAAGTAGAGATTAGAGTAATGGGGCCAGAAGCCAACCAATGCAACTCTTCTAGAAGCTGGAAGACTCAAAGGACAGATTCTCCTCCAGAATGAACCAGTCCTACCAACAGTTTGAGATGAGCTTCTTAAAACTGATTTTGGACTTCTGACCTCCAGAACGGTAATATAATAAATTTAAGCCACTAAGTTTGTGATGAATTTCTTACAGCACCAATAGAAAACTAATACCCCAAAGGATGTGCTTTTATATTTGTTTGATAATTGGTTAATTGTAACAAATTTAATTTGTCTTTAAGGAAACCTCTGGCACAACATATGTGTAATATTACTGACAATTTTATATGACTAACTAATACAGAATAGTGTTAAAAATAATAGTTTTGCTGATTCAGTAAGCAGTAGTTAAACCATTCACCTCAGCACACAACTCCAGGGACACCATTTACATTTTGCTCTGTAAAAGCAATGCCTCTTGAAGGGTGGTAATGCAACGTCCTTAGCAGAAACTCATCATCCTATTTTATGCACTCAGCAAATATAATCTTTTATACTTCTCAATTTCTTGTATCAAATTTTGTATCTGTACTGTCATACCAACTGCAAGTACCCGTAAATCAAATTTACCCTGGATTAGATAATAAGAATAGTTTGACCTATAACAAGTCAAAAGACAGTGACTCAATATGTCATCAAGAACTCTGATTCTTGCTTTCTCTCTTTCCTGCCATCCTCAGTGACAGTGATGTGCTAAAGCTAGTTCATCTTATCATCATAATATGGTTATCAATAATAAAATAGACTATATTTTCCATTTTTCATGAACTGCATAGAAGAGAGTGAGGCTCTCACATACTAATAAAATAGAAGTCTTTCCTTTGAGTCTGATTGAGTCAATTTAGTTTACATTCAAACTCTTGAAACAATGACTATTCTTATAAGCTAAGTCATGTATTGTGTTTGAATTAAACCATGGTTCCTCAATCAAATACTAGAAAAATGGGATCACCAGGGCTATGATAGGCTTATCTACTCTACTCCTGGATTTGTCGCCTCTGAGCCATATGGGCCCCTCATAGGAAAAATGATGAATTTCTCTATACTTGTATAATGTCAGGAAGGCAAAGAAAGGAAGAGCATATGTTGAAAACATAACTGTGAAATAAATTGAAATATATTTATTCAGAAGGCCTTTTCTTATCTCCTCACCACTACTCAGTCACATAGAACTGAGAATAATTTATCCTCCTTAAATTCTAAGTAATACCTTCAACCATGACCTTATGCATGCATAAACTCAAGCTTCCTCTTTTGCAGTGCAAATCCTTTTGCATGTGCATTGACATCAGACCCTTATCACATTGCCCTATAAGAACCTGGAGCAAGTCTCAGGATACAAAATCAATGTGCAAAAATCACAAGCATTCTTATACACCAATAACAGACAGAGAGCCAAATAATGAGTGAATTCCCATTCAAAATTGCTTCAAAGAGAATAAAATACCTAGGAATTCAACTTACAAGGGACGTGAAGGACCTCTTCAAGGAGAACTACAAACCACTACTCAATGAAATAAAAGAGGATACAAACAAATGGAAGAACATTCCATGCTCATGGGTTGGAAGAATCAATATCATGAAAATGGCCATACTGCCCGCGGTAATTTATAGATTCAATGCCATCCCCATCAAGCTACCAATGACTTTCTTCACAGAATTGGAAAAAACTACTTTAAAGTTCATATGGAACCAAAAAAGAGCCAAGCAAATGCTGAGTGATTTTGTCACCACCAGGCCCGCCCTAAAAGAGCTCCTGAAGGAAGCACTAAACATGGAAAGGAACAACCGGTATCAGCCACTGCAAGAACATGCCAAATTGTAAAGACCATCGAGGCTAGGAAGAAACTGCATCAACTAACGAGCAAAATAACCAGCTAACATCATAATGACAGGATCAAATTCACACATAACAATATTAATGTTAAATGTAAATGGGCTAAATGCTCCAATTAAAAGACACAGAATTTTTTGCTTTTAAAATAACTTACCAGGTCGAATTCTGACTTCAGTATACTTATGTTGTCAATAAATATATTTTATTTATGGATAGTTCACAGGATAGTTTATCTACCATCTGCAAAAAAAAGAGAGATAATGATAGTAAGCTATTTAGTAGCTGATGGCAGCTGGTACATAAATTTACAGTTATCAATTGAGAAACAGCAATTATCAATCAATACCAGTAAAATTGTGTCTGCTAGTTACTATACTTGTAACATTAGCAAAAATTATAGACTTATTAGTTCAAAATTACACAATGATTATATTATTGAAGTCTGGATATCATTTCACTGGATAATGAAAACTCTATAAAAACTAACAATAGCTACCTTATTCGTAATAGCTACATTATTCTCTTTAATTTTATCACAATAAATATCTAACTATTATGTATTAATGGAGTAATATTGATAAAAAACGCTGGTGACTAAAAATTTATATTAAGAGTCTTATTTGATTCTGCCCTTTTGATCTTCCTATTTAGAAGATCCTCCTATTCAGAAGTTTCTCTATATCAATACGCAATTGACCTGCTATTGTTTGCATTACTGTCTCTCCCGTTTGATATTGGAATTCATTTTTCATCCATGTTATAATCATCTTCTGCTGTCTTTCCCTATCTTCTGGTACAGCTGTTCCAATTAATAGCAGTGTCAGTTTCTAGGCCCGATGTGGTGGCTCACACCTGTAATCCCAGTACTTTGGGAGGCTGAGGCAGGTCTTGGCCTGACCCAGAGACCAGCCTGATCAATATGGTGAAACCTTGTCTCTACTAAAAATACAAAAATTAGCTAGGCATGGTGGAGGGCACCTATAATCCCAGCTACTCAGGAGGCTGAGGCAGAAGAATCGCTTGAACCTGAGAGGAAGAGGTTGCAGTGAGCCGAGACCGTGCCATTGCACTCCAGCCTGGGCAACAGAAGGAACCTCAGTCTCAAAAAAAAAAAAAAAAATAGAGCAGTATCAGTTATCAGTTTCCAATACCAGAGCAGAGATTTTTAATGGGTAGTATTTATATCAGAGTCAAGATGCATTGTTTATATCATAACATTAATCACCCCAGCACAAAATTATCCCGATGATTATCTCCTGATAGTTTTTGCAGAATTATATGTATTTTTTACTATTCAGAAAATACAAAAAATTAGCTGGGCGTAGTGGCGGGCACCTGTAGTCCCAGCTACTCAGGAGGCTGAGGCAGGAGAATGGCGTGAACCCTGGGGGGCGGAGCTTGCAGTGAGCCGAGATCGCACCACTGCACTCCAGCCTGGGCGACAGTGACACTGTCTCAAAAAAAAAAAAAAAAAAAAAAAATTATTGTAGTACCCTAGCCTCATTTTTCAAAATGGCAATGCTCCAAAATCATAGTAGCTATGAACTTTTTGAAATATTGCGTAAAGTTTGTTTTTCACTCTGTAGTCTTATTGTTAAAAACAAGGCAACACTAAAATTAAAAAGAAAAACAATACTCTCTTGCTATAAAATATATTGCTTTTAGTTTGTTTTGTTTAATTATTTTGGAGATGCTGAAATTATCCTTTGGCTATCTTTGCATTAAGAAAATGGGTGGTCAATTACTTGTGTTTGCATCCTTCACAGGACCATACACAGATTTCTGTACCCTAAATGTGTTCACTGAGTGATTGGATTGAATAAACTTAAGTTTGACAGGTTGTGTTTCTCAAATTATTCTTATCTCTTCCTAGGATTAGTGTGAAGGAAAAACAAATTTGTTTGTTGATATTAAACCAAAGTGTTTTATCAAAATAAACTGGGTTAGCATGTTTTGCTGTGATTATAATCATCTACCAGCCATAAACAAAAACTTAGGCTACTCTGTAGGGTAGCCCTGCTCTGTAAGGAGCAGTTTAAAAAAATGCTTATTAGTTACAGGTTCTAATTGAGAAGGGAACAAATAGTCATGAAACATTTTGACATATTATACTGCTAATTATCAAATGACCTACGCTATGCATTTCAGTTTATCTGCAAGTTTTGAACATTTTTTTGTATTCTCACAACACATCAATATTCTTTATTCTTATCCAGCAAATCTAAAATGACACATATCTTTATAATGTCTATAAAAATTTATTTTATAATCTATATATAACATCATTCTCTCTTCATTTAGATTCAGAAATTTTTACGACTTGGGCTGGTACTAGTTTTGACACTTTTTGGCTTCAAAATGCCATTAAACTCTTTAATAATAGACAGGTGGGGTTTATGGATGCCAGTCAGTCATGTAATGCTGTGAATTTATTACATATGGAACATGTAATAAATTTTAAAATCTCTTATTTTAAAGGGTATGTAGGTTTAGTTCTGTGTGTTCGCATTCATTAACATGTTGTAGAGAAAAGCAAATCATCACCATAATCCATTTTTGACATTTTTATCACATTTAATCTCATAGATTTTGATTTATACACTTTTCAAGTATAGAATGCTTGAGGTTACTGAACCAAAACCATTTATGATGTTTGTATACTATCTGGACTGGTTACTGTTTTATTGATGCTTAGGAAATAATACTTAGAACAGCTATAAATCTAACTCAGGCCTGGTATGGTGCTATTCTGCCTTGGAAATTTTGTCTTTCTGTTGACATCAGAGACAAAAATAAGTTGTAAATAAAGGGAATTAAAATGTATTAATACATATTAACTGACTCTACAGAAATCACGACATTGCCGCCAACCTCACATCCCCAAATAAGAAGACCGTAGCCATAGAAGAAACATGAGGAGATAGATGTGAGAGTAATCCTTATTGGCTCAAAACTGTGGGTGAATATGACAAAACTGCATATGGATATAAGATCACCAGAAAGAAAGAGACTACATAGCCCTAACAAGAAATATTCAGCAAATGGTTCTTTCAGAGTTTCACCCTCAGGAATAAAACACTGCTTACAGAAACCAAATTGTACCCATAGAAATACAGAGGGTAATAGAGAAAAGAGCTTCAGATAGCTAATATGGAGGGGCTTGAAAGACTTAGATTCCATCTTGAAATTTTCAAATGTTCTTAATCAGACTTGACTTTGAGGAAGAGTAGCTATATAGAGGGGTCATATTTAGAGTGCTTTCTGGGTAGCAGAGTAGCAACAGTTTTCAAACTATGAAGCCAGAAACTGTGATAGCATATAAGAGTGTTCACAAACAAGCCTAAAAAATCTTTCAGGTTTATCCGTGGAAAGCAAAGAATACAATCTAACCCACTTAAAATTAATATTTTGAAAAGACAAAAATGAACCAAGTAGCATTCCAACAGAAAATGAGACTACATCAGAAAATGAGGGCACACAAAACAAGGAAATAATAGGTTAATGTTTCCAGCAAACTCAGAAAAGAGCACTTAGAATTAAAAATAAAAATATTACAAGTGGTACAGCCAGTCAGAATTCACACGTCTCTCATATCTGGAGTGAAAAAGTGGACAAAACTTAGTAGGCTAACAGAAGATCTGAAAATGTTTACTTCATTAGTAAATCTATGCAAAATACTAAAACCACAATAATAAAAATGTACCTACTTTTGAAGTGCTACTGTGCATTTAGAAAACCTAATCACATATTAAGTCACAAATGCAACTTTAATTTTTTAAGAAAATAGAACAACCTTTTCGTAATGCAATAGAGTAAGAATAGATGTTAATGGCAACAACAATGGAAAAAAAAAACTCTTCAACAGAAAAAAATACTTCAATTCCTATTAAAAATCTCTTGGTCAAAGTGGAAATAAAAAATAAAATTGCATCATTTGTACAAAACCACATTAAAAATCAAACCTATCAGCATCTATGTGATACAGTTAAAGTGATGCTACTAATACTAGGTGGATCTATTTCAGCTTCCTGTTCATTACCCTTGTCTGTCTTAGCTATTGCTATATCTGCAGTGGGAAAGGAAAGCACCTATCATGCAATAAGCCGCCAATGAACATCGCTGGGTTCTCAATTATTTATTTAATATAGAGCAGAAACAGAGATACCTTGAAAAAATACTGCATAATAATAATAGTGATGGGAGAACATACCTATCAAACAGTAAAACCTCCTGTAAAATCACTTTAATCACAATATTATATTTACTCTGATGAACAAATTTATATGAAAAATACATATACGATAATGTTGATATTTTGATGCATTTTAATATGATCTGGGAGAAAATACATGTGTTTCCCCACATTAATGCACATAGAAATAGTAATTCCAGATGCAATAATAATTAAAATTAAATAAGAAAATAAAAAATGTAACATTAAAGAGTATATTTTTATAAATTTGGAGTAATATTTCCTAAAAAATAGTAAAAATTGTGAAAGTCAAAAATGAAAATTATATGTATATTTGTTACATTAAAAAATTTAAAGTGAAAAAACCAAACACAAAGAACAACGAATAAACACATCTGATAAAAAACTGAAAACTCATGAGCATTGAGATTACACAATTCAATACAGAAAAAGACAACAGAATACAAAGTGTTCAAATGTTAAAAGAAAGAAAGGGAAATCCTCAGTTACTCATGCATTTGAGAAGTGATTCCCAAAGGCATAAGTCAAGAAATAAGAAAACAATAATAAACTCTTCATTTGAATTTTGTGGTAAGAGCAGTCTTTCATATCCACACTTGGTGAAAGAGAATATGTATTTTACTTATCAACAGAGTAGTCAGAAAAGGAACAATTAAAATGAATTATTTGTCCTATCAGTCGCAGTCTTTGCTATCTACTTTTTAGAAATAGAGCATAGGGAAATACTGGTGAGGAAATTTGTTGCAACAGTGTTTGCCGTTGAAAAAAATTGTGTTTTCTTCATAAAAGGAAAAAAATAATGAGTTATTAAACAATAGCCAGAAAACAAAAAGTTCATTACTAAGTGAGAATACATGATATGATTTTTACAAAAGCAAAAATAATAAAACTTTTATATTTATATAGTAAGATTTTATTCTCTAGACTTGTTACTGTGTGTTATTTCAAAAATGTTATCTCCTGGTTGAGAAGAAGAGTAGAAAACAGAATTTTATAATACATAAGAAACTGTTAGCATTGACACATTCCTATCAAAAACAATATTTCTTGTTCTCTGATTTTATAACAAAAAGACAGAAAAATTTGTCACAATGCATAAAAATGTCAAGTAGGAAAGAAAGAATAAGCTCATAGGCTACGATCTAAATATATCTCTGCTCTCTCATCAATTTCTCATCTACAACTTCATAACACGAGGATTTGAGGAGAATGTTGTATTAAAGTTACAATTGGTTATTTAATGCCATGATTTAATAAAATATATTTATTTTTATAGTTCTTCCTACTTTTTCCCATATTTGAAATTCAGAAATGTGCAAAAAGTGCATAGTGATTTGAGAAATATTGGGTAAACATCACAATATTAAAATTATATAGAGTATTTGTAATAACAGTACTGCCATTTATGCACGCTTTCAATGGGCCAAGTACTGTAACAGTACTTGATAGGTCTAATCTACTAAATATATACAACTATCCTACAAGATAGACGTTCATTTTATGTATAAACAAACTGAGGCTTAGGCAAGTAATTTGATCAGAGTTACACAGCAAGTAGTGTTAAATTACATTTGACTTCAGGATGCCTCCATACCCTGGGTTCTTACATAACAAACCGCCACCTAACTCCATATGTTAACAAACTGAAAGACTAATTTTAGGAGTGTGGTGTTTTGTAACAGATAGCTGAGTCTCCCCAAATCACAGCAGCCAAGCTTCAGCTAATCACAGGCTACATCTAACTGTAACCAATTATAGCAAACATCTAGCTGTAACCAGTCAAGCTGTTTCTGTACCTCACTTCTGTTTTCTGTCCATAAACGCTGCCTGCCTATATTGTGGAGCAAAGCTCTCTGAACCTCTTTGGGATCTGAGGGCTGCCCAATTCACAAATTGTTCTTTGCTCAATTGAACTCTGTTAAATTTAATTTGTCTCATGTTTTTCTTTTAACACTAGTAAATTCGGGATTTTAATACAAGTTTTACACTGTTCTAAATAAGCAGTTTTTAAAGTTGAACACTACATTTAATATAAACTTACTTTTAAAATACCTTTTAAATTACTGGTATTTTAAAATGGATCTGGCAATACTATTTCTGAAAATTGTTTCTGTAGTACTCCCAAAAAAAATTCTTCTTGACATATCCAGTATTTAAAGTCATGGTTTAGTCTGTCATGTTTTTATTCTTTCATGTATTCTTTTACCCATTGTCTTTGTGGCTATAAAAGAAGATTACATAGAGGATAAAATTAATGTATCCAAAATAATAGAGTAAAAAATATATTCAAGTATTGTTTAGGCTATTTACCTAGCAGCATAAGATGATTCATTTTATAGGAAGAGATGGTGTGGCTGATAAACTCCTAAGGTGAGCTCCATCATCTCTGCTGCTGGTGTTCATGCCCATGTGTGATTCCCTTTCCTGGAGTATAGGTGGGAATTTGACCTGACTATAACCAATAAAATAATAACAACTATGACAAGATGTACATGATTACATGTAAGTTTGCAGCATCGATCCTTCTAAATTATCTTTCTGCCTTGCTGACTTTGAGGAAGCAAACATATATTTGAGGGTACTTCACGTCAAGGAACTATGAGTATCCTCTAGGAAATGAGGGCAGCCTCAGGATGACAACTGGCAAGAAATTGCTACTTTCAGTCCTACAACTTCAAGGAAAATGAATTCTTCCAACAACTTGAATGAACACAGGTGGAACCTTCTCTAATCAAGCATCATCAAGAAGATGATCCATCTTTTTCTAACACCTGGATTGCAACTCTGCCGAGGACCCAGCTAAATGATTTCTGAATTCCTGCGCAACAGAATGTGAGTTAACAAACATGTTATTGGAGTAACTATGTTAGCAGTAATTTGTTATGCAGCAATAGAAAACCATTCTAAATGGTGATAATGAAACCCTCTTTACAGGATTACTATAGGTATCACATGAATAAGTTAGAAGAAAACATTTTGGGAATGGCAGGGCAATACAAAAATATATTACTAGCCAACAGATGTAAGTCCTTTCTTATTGGTAGTTACTTTAAATAGAAATGGAGTAAACTGTCCAATTAAAGTCCATTAAAATTAAAATGGTGAGTTAATGCTAAAGCGCATGCGGTTTCTTTTGAGGTAATAAAATTATTCCCTTATAAGACAGTGATGATAATTTTACAACATTGTGTATATACTAAAAACTACCTAATTAAAATTTTAAAAGCATCTGAAATGAGGAGCAAAATGATCTTGAGTGGATTTTGCTGCAGAACAGTCCCATGTTTATTGATGTTTAATCCTAAACTTAATCAAGCTTTTCTAAGCTTTAGAATGTTGTAGGATAATATGTTTTGATCACAAGTAATATTGACCTTGTCACTACTATGTTTAACACACATCATGGTTGTCCATTGTCTTTCATTGAAAGTTGCAGCACTATTCACAATAGCAAAGACATGGAATCAACCTAAACGCCCATCAATGATAGACTGGATAAAGAAAATGTGGTACATATATACCATGGAATAGTATGCAGCCATAAAAAGGAATGAGATCATGTCCTTTGCAGGGTCATGGATGGAGATAGAAGCCATTATCCTTAGCAAACTAATGAAGGAACAGAAAACAAAACACCACGTTCTCATTTATAAGTGCGAGCTGAACAATGAGAACACATGGACAGACACAGGGAGGGAAATGGCAAACACTGGGGCCTGTCAGCGGGTGGACTATGGGGAAGGAGAGCATTAGGAAAAATAGCTAATGCTTGCTGGGCTTAACACCTAGGTGATGGGTTGACAGGTGCACCTAACCATCATGACACACGTTTACCTATGTAACAAACTTGTACGTATTGCACACGTACCTCAGAACTTAACATTAAAATTAATAAAAAAGAAAGTTGTAACATCCTAACTCTTACTTTGGGAGTGTCTCAAACTTCTAAATATGACTTTTTCTTTCAGGGCAAAAAGTGAATTTATGATGGCTTATTGAATTTGAAGCTATAAATTTCTATAGTATTTATACAATTTGGGGTAAATCCTGTAAATGATTCTTAAAAACCTAAGATTTTTGAAACAAACAAACAACAATTCTAATAAAACATTATTATTTGTAAAGATCCTAATATGACCAAGGTCTTAGCTCCATGGTAGGTCTGACTTCCACAGAAAGTCTGGATTACATCACATTTAGATCAACAAGATTATTTTTGTATCTATCAATAATAAAATAAAGAATAAAGCAGAGTTACACTTTCAAAACAAAATCATGGTGAGTAACAACCACAAAAAATCACCTATTGATTAAGATAATTTAAATTTTTGCACATATTAGGATAACAGAAATTTCAGTTCTTGGGGAAAATGAATTGGTTCTTGGATGGTGGCTTCTTGGCTCTTGGATGATATTAATAATATATCTCTTGATATGGAAGTTGGTTACATGGGTCCGTTCACTTTCCAAAACTTCACTGGGCTTACTCTTCACTGGGCTTACTCTACATATACTCTTATGACATGTGTGCTTTGTATATACTAAACTTCAATAAAAGGTTTTCTTAGAATTATGAACTGGGATCATTTATTTTAATAAAAGTGTTGATAACATTCTTTTTAACTATAAAAACCATATAAAAGCTGAGAAGCTGATTCATGAATTCAATTAAGTTGATCCCTAATAGTATATATTTGATAATAGATCATTGTGGTGTGTATGCACATATGCATGTATGTTTTCTTTCATTTTGTTTATCCATTCATACATGGGACTTTCTCCACTCTCTCGCTCATCACATCATATCAGAGGGTGAATAACATCAACATGACTTATCACAGATAATGTCAACCTTGTTCACTTAATTAAAGTGCTGTTTAAATTTTTTCTCTAGAGTTAATATTTTCTTTCTATTCTCTGTTCGAATGGAGTAACTAAGTCCAGCCCACACTCATAATAATGAGAAGGATATTGCACTCCACCTCCTGAGGGGAGGGGTATGAAATAATTTATATTCAAATGCTAAATCCATCGCTATATTTTATACATTTGGAGAAGATACTTTAAGTTTATGCAAATATTCTGTTTCTCCTTAATGTTTTGCCCACTAATTTGAGTATTCATCAGTGGATTTTGCCAGCAGTAATTATTACTCTGGTGCTCTAATGGTAATTACTGTAGGGTTTTAATTGCATTGTTTTATGATTTGAGAATAGGACTTACATGATATCAATTACATGGCCTTTGTTTAACAAATTATTTTTGGCCAAATGTACATTTTGGGGGCTAATTTTCTCATATGATCTTGAAAATAATTTATATACTTTCTCTATTGAACATAGATTACATTTACTAAATTGTTTTCCTCAAATGTTCCAAATATTTGCAATTATTTTTTCCTTATCAGTTTGTAGGTAAGTCATATTAAAATATTCTAATATGAGTTACTAAGTTCTTCTTTGAATATTTTTCAATATCCACATCATAAGATACATACTTTTAAAATTACATCTAAATTAATTCAAAATTTTACAGCTATTAACAATTATTATTATAATACTATGTCTGTCTTCTGCCCATTTAATATTTATCACCTTAATCCTTTTTACCTATTAGTAATTTTGCCATAACTGATCCTTAACTTTGCTGGTGTGTGTTGCTTATTATACCTCATACTAACAATAATGTGATGTCTTACAGTACAGTTCAGGGATTGGGAGTGAGGTTAAAAACTTTCAGCTTAACCAGGCGTAGTGGTTCATGCCTGTAATCCCAGCACCTTTGGGAGGCCCAGGTGGGCAGATCGCTTGAGTCCAGGAGTTCCAGACCAGGGTGGGCACCATGGCGAAACCTAGTCTTTATAAAAATTAGGCAGGTGGGGTGGCACGTGCCTGTAGCCCTGCTTCTAGGTAGGCTGAGGTGAAAAGATTGTCTGAGCCCAGGAAGTCGAAGGATTTGTGAGCCACGTTGGTGCCATCCATCCTGGGTGACAGAGGGAGATCCTGTCTCAAAAAAACAAACAAAAAACTTTTAGCTTGCTTCCTTGGGGGCATACAGCTGTAGTCCATGAGTTGTAGTTTATTCTGAAGCAAAAGTTACAATTTCACCCTCCTTTCCGCACCCTGTGAGCCAGAGTAGCTATGCGATATGTACAGTCCAGGTAAAATAGAAAATATGGAGCCTATTGTTCAAAAATGGTTAAGAA
The DNA here is from genome assembly GCF_028878055.3 of Symphalangus syndactylus. Taxonomy (NCBI): domain Eukaryota; kingdom Metazoa; phylum Chordata; class Mammalia; order Primates; family Hylobatidae; genus Symphalangus; species Symphalangus syndactylus. The sequence goes on along the minus strand of NC_072426.2, from coordinate 105,244,468 downwards.
TTTTAAGATGGCAACAGCAGAGTATTAAATCAAACATAGCAGCCTTTTTGAGATCAGGACCCTATGTGACTACACAGGATACAAACCATGAAGCTATTTCTGCCTATAAAACTGGCATTCTTCAATACCTACAAAGGTTTGGAGAAAGCCCAATGACTGAGGCCTTATGCTCTACACGATCGCATCAGAAAATCTTCATTTTGACTTGCTCTAGGCTCAAATACACTCTTATTTTATATTGAGAAGTAATATTGAACATATAGATAAGCCAGCCACACGTATATAAACAGCATAGAAATAATTAAAGCACAAACATATATACACATTTATTTTTGTAAAAAGAAGGCATCTATCTCACTGAAAAGCAAACCTCAAGAGGTAATTAACCTAAAAGAACCATGGTAAACATTACAAAATATTCTCACATTGGATAGGCTTCTGATAACATATTTTATTTTTATATTATTTGAAAGTTTATAGAACACATTTTGGATTAGTACAAATGTATATATGTTTATACTATAAATGTAAGGAAAAACAACACATATCCTACTAATACTTACTGTAAAATGTGCTATTTTAATTTTTCATTCATTAGTGAGAATATTCATATTTGCTGAAAATGCATTATGTTTTTGTACCTACTCTGAAATTTGCTCTTATCTGCACATTTCTAGTAATAGTAGTAGCAGAATTTACAATGAAACCAGAAGATTATTAGTTTATTATTTTGCCCCACATTATATCTATGAATGTGTTTGGTTTAATTGACAAATTATAGTCTTGGAAATAGTATGGGCCTACAATATTTTTGATTTTTAGTTTAGTTACTGTTTACCTTATTTTATGGAAAATGACTTCAGATTACATTATATAGTATTTTTATTAGAGTGTATGAATTGGTACATGTATAAAAATATATATGAAAGGCCTACATATTTATACACACGGCAAAAGAGCTAAATTGTAATTATAAGAATGGCTAGAAGTAATGTGATCACTGAAAAAAACTGAAATATTCTTGGTTACCTCTAAAAGTCATAGCACATGAATAAAATTACAGCTTCTGGATCTATAATTACCTTTATTTTTTTTTACTAAAATCACCGACCACTGTATTCCAGAAGCAATTAAACCTTAGCTATATAAAAATAAATTGTTAAGCAGCCATTTTTCTTCAAACATATATATTATATCCAGTCTTCTCACATGTCATAAAATATAAATAACAGGCATTTCAAAACACCTTCACTATCAGAAGAGATAAAAAGAAAATGGACAAAGGGAAGAATCTGATATGTGACATTTTTTAAGGTAAAGAAATATTTTCCTCAGAGAATAATTTTAAAGAGGATGCACACACCTTTGAGAATAAAGGAAATATGGATACTCATGTAATGAATACAAGTAAGATCTGTATAGAAATTGTAGATGGAAAGAGTGTAGGGGGGGAAGCAGAGAAGTCGTTATTTGTCTTGTCTTCCTTTGATTTGAAATTTTCTGTTGTTTCTGGACCTTCATGATAGAGTCAGTAAAAATAAAAGAACAGGCCGGGCGCGGTGGCTCACGCTTGTAATCCCAGCACTTTGGGAGGCCGAGGCGGGCGGATCACGAGGTCAGGAGATCAAGACCATGGTGAAACCCCGTCTCTACTAAAAAATACAAAAAATTAGCCGGGCGTGGTGGCGGGCGCCTGTAGTCCCAGCTACTCGAGAGGCTGAGGCAGGAGAATGGCGTGAACCCGGGAGGCGGAGCTTGCAGTGAGCCGTGATTGCGCCACTGCACTCCAGCCTGGGCGACAGAGCGAGACTCCGTCTCAAAGAAAAATAAATAAATAAATAAAAATAAAAAAAAATAAAAGAACAACTTGACAAATACTATAATAAAAATATTGAAGTTGAATATGAATTATCTCTCCTTGAGTTTCAGTCTTCCCATTTAAGGATTGGGTGACCTTGGACACACCCAAACATTCATGGAAATGTAAGTCTTCCCATTGCTTAGATCAACGTTATAATATCCACTACATTAAGAAAATAATGAAAACAATGCACATGACAATAACTGGGACATTATCTAGTATTTATTAATAAATATTAATGATTAATAATTGTATCTGAATACAGTTATAAGATAAATTATTTATAGGAGCCCCATGGGTTTATAGCTGTTACAACCAGATATTCTTAAAATTCCCATACTGATATTTCACAGCACACATTAGCTGGTTTTCTTCAGTAAGGCTACTTTCAGTATGTTCCATTAACCAAAACTCTTCAAAATTTATTTTCAGGAAAATTTTCTTTTAAGGTACTATAAACATATCTTTCAATACTTGTTTAATTTTTATACTTAATATATTTAAAATTTCCTTGCATGTTTAAAAATTGTGTATGAATTATACGTTTGATTAGGATTGAAAAGTAATTCATAGATGAAAACTATCTTTGAAAGATATCTAAATTTATATCTAACCAAAATATATAATGCAATGTGCATTTAAAAATACTACATAGATAAATTGTTGCTCTCCTTATTTCATTCAATTACATCTCATTGCTAGGACTTGTAAATTGGGGAAATTTGAGTCTTATTGATGATATTTGCTCTTTATTTCGTATGTTTCTAAGCTAAAAAGTTGCTTTCCAATTTATTGAAATAATATAATTATTTATTTTAAAAATTCTGTAAAACAACTAAATGAACCCAAGCGGAAGTTCAACTAGAGAACAAAGATTATGAAAATAGTCTCATCATCAGCCTCTATGTTAACACAAACTGATAATTTTGTCTATCAATAACATTCTTGACCTTGATTTCCTTTATAATTTCTATATCACTGCCAAGAATGAAAACAACACAGCTATGGATTGACTACTTTTTAGAAAAACTGCCTAAATATTGTATTATTAAATATGAAAATAAAAGCTATTTAGCATTAAATATTACTTTAAAAATTTGTACACTGATCATTTTAATATCTAACCTGTCTGGCCAATGGAATCTGAAAAAAGTAAAGTTTTAAAACATAGAAAAATGTTTCTCAATTTATCAGATTTATGAGACACTAGCTCCTAAATTTTACGGACTAACTTTTTTAAAACCTAGACTTCTATGCCTTACCCCAGAAAATTAAATAATAATAATAACAATAATAATGCCTAGTCAATCACAATCAAATTGAGAAGATATATGCCTACATTTTACTCCAAAAATGCTTCAGAACAATAGAGCATGCCACTTTCAATATACTGGTCTATGAAACTTATCTCTAAATAAGTAATCAGGGCACTTATTTTTTACCTTAGGGTAGAATAAAGTTCTAAAAACTGATGTCATTTGGTTGCCTTTTATTTATTTATTTTTTTGAAACAGAGTCTCGCTCTGTCCCCCACACTGGAGTGCAGTGTCGCGTGATCTCAGCTCTTTGCAAATTCTGCCTCCTGGGTTCAAGCGATTCTCTGGCCTCAGCCTCTCGAGTAGCTGGGATTACAGGCACGTGACACCACGCCCAGCTAATTTTTATATTTTTAGTAGAGACACGGTTTCACCATGTTAGTCAAGCTGGTCTCAAATGCCTGACCTCATGATCAGCCCGCCTTGGCCTCCCAAAGTGCAGGTGACTTTTATTAAATACATAAATGTCATATTAAAATTAGCTTATGATTATAGATCACTTCAGTGTAACTTACATTTACTTTAATTTTCTTCTAGTAAGTGAAAATTACTGTTTTGATGTTAACTTTAATATTGCTTCAAAAATATAGAAATAATTTTCTATGTAAATCGAAAATTGAATCTTTCAAAGAAAAAATGGAGAAGCATCACTACTCTTGCATTGAAAGTAAAATTTCTGTATTTACCTGAATTCTTTGAAAAAAATAAATCTGAGATTCTAATGTGTTCTGAATGTAAGCTGTCATTATAAGTTCTTTTTTCTCTTTTAAATTGGCTATCTGAATCTTAAATTGAGATATCTTAATATTAAAATTATTTTTTTAATTAACTCATGTGTACCTTGGTTATAATGTGAGAGTTTTCATAGTTTTCCAACCTTTGTTGAAAGAAATTCAAATTACACTATGGAAACTATTGTGGGTAATTTGGGTTAGGATCAAATGAATTAATTTTAATATAATTGAAATGACTCTTTTAACAAAATGAAAGCCACATTAAATATTGCTGTTTTAATTTTTAAAAATTTAAACTAATCTTAAAAGTAAAGAAAGATGTTCAATTCAAATAATATCTCCTTAACTTTTCTAGAGGATTTGTAGAAATAAACACTAGAATTCATAATTACCAATATTAAGAGTTTTTGCAATGTGAAAATATAGGGAGTTGATTTTTTTTTTTTAATTTCCACAGTAGTCAGAATAGAGAATACTCAAGTGTCAGGCTAATGGTAGTAATTGGAAAACATGATGATAGATAGTAATTTATACAGAAAAGTGCTAAATAATGCACATTGTGGAGAAAAAGTAAATGACTAACACGCTTATGGATTCTAAATTACTGTCACTTCAGGAAAAAATTCAGTTTACATTATTATGAATAGCTCAATAAAAATATGCAGGAAACAATGAAAATACCAAATCGTCATACAATTTTCTTTTTAAGGTAAGAGACAAAACAGTTTAATGTTCTATGCCTACATATAAAATGACAGCATTTCTTTTTTAAGATAACTAAAAATATTCTAACTAAAATCTTTATAGATATAAAAATTAAAAATATATACATAAATATTGTAATTTTACCACTTTAAAGAAAACAATTTATTTATTTATTTATTTTTAGTATTTACTTCAGCTTTATTTTAGCTTTTAAGTTCAGGGGTACATGTGCAGGTTTGTTACATGGGTAAATGTGTGTCATGGGGGTTTGTTGTGCAGATTATTTCATCATCCAGGTATTAAAACTAGCACCCATTAGTTACTTTTCCCGATACTCTCCCTCTTCCCACCCTACACCTTCTGATAGCCCTCAGTGTGTGTTGTTCCCCTCTATGTGTCCGTGTGTTCTCACCATTTAGCTCCCACTTATAAGTGAGAACATGCGATATTTGGTTTTCTCTTCCTGCATTAGTTGGCTAAGAATAATGGCCTCCAGGTCCATCTATATCCCTGCAAAGAATATGATCTCATTCTTTTTTATGACTACATAGTATTCCATGGTGTATATGTACCACATTTTCTTTATCCAGTCCATCATTGATAGACATTTGGGTTGATTTCATGTCTTTGCTATTGCGAATAGTGCTGCAATGAACATATATGTGCATGTGTCTTTATAATAGAATGATTTATATTCCTTTGGAGATATATCCAGTAATGGGATTGCTGGGTGAAAAACATTTACATAGAAAAGAAGGTCATTGATCACTGAAGCCTTGTTTCTTTCTTTTTCAAAATGTAAATATCAAGGGGAATTAGCAGAAAAAATTTAACTGAGATATGTGAGAAGAAAATACTTGCTTTATATAACACACTTATTTCAGTCAAGCTTTTATTATTCTTCCTAGGTTAATTAATATTTTCATTTCATTCTAATACTTCTTTATGACTCAATATATCAAGCATGCAGAATTGTGAACAATATTTGAAACACCTCTAAATCAACTTGAGACCTAAGAACTTGCAGAACAGAATGTGCTCATTTGACTTGAGAAATGATGATTATGGCTAAAAGCCAAAGAAATGAGCTATTACTTCAGACAATAAAGCTGAGCTATTACTTCACACTTAGCAAAGAAAACACTGCCAACTAGATATGTAAAAACTTGATTACAAAATGTAAACAATTCTATTAAACTGAACCAAATATTATGGAAAAGAGTATCATCTTTTTTCAATGAACCTAGTATTTCTATTCACAAAATCCAAGATTCACTTACCTTTTCCTAGTTATTAATACATATATTTTATTAATGCCTTTACAAAATTAATTATAAATATTATATCAAGTAGTTACCTAGAGTAGAAAATGCCTTAACGTGTCAAGTCTTGGCACATAATTTGCAAAGAATATTTTGTCTTTGTTGATCCTTTCTGTTGTATACTTACATTCTTTTAATTTCTTCTCCTGTCATTGACATTTTCCATATAATTTCTTAGGATTTATCTTGCTCTTCTTTTTCTAACTTCTTGAAATAGATGTTCTCATGCAAATATGGGTGAATGCCAGACAGCAGACAGAGTAGACATTATGTACACTTTTTTCTCGTTGAAAGAACCTGAGAGGCAGATCGGTACCAGGTATAGGCATTCTGTCACCCATTTATTCTAGTATATCACATAAGCTTTGCAGAGCTCAATGTCAGACTTGAGAAAAAGTTCTAACAGGCTAAGAAACTCTTGGCTGCCTGATTAAAGAGCCAAATAGAAGATATTTTCATCTTTCTACCAATGACAACTCTGAAGAACATTTCTTAAGGATTCTGATGGAGCCCTGTGATTCACCAACCAGTTCCTGATAGTGGCCTACTTGGTGCTGAAACGTTTCTCTACTTTGCCTTACTTTCTTTTCTGCTTGGCTCAGCCTGGTCCTCATTCTTGCTCCCACATTACATTACCCCACAATATACTTCCATCTAAACATATGCCCAGTTTCTGCTTTCTGTCTAGCCTGGGTTACAGAGGCCTGCTTATTCTTCACAGTTATACCCAATAAGTATGACATAAGAAAGGATAATTTTAGTGTTTCTCATAAAAAAATTCTGAAGAAATTATTAACAACTTAAATCCAAGCTGATACACAACAGATAATCCAGAAAAAAATTATCAACTAAAGATAATTGACCAAATTATATTTATATTATGAATGCAAGTCCAGCTGTACAAAAATTAGTGAATTCACCAATATATATACAGATTCCAGGATAAAAATTGCATCATTATTAATAGATACAGAAAATGGTAAAATTCTATAGTCATACACTCTAGTAGTCATGAACATGTACTCTAATTAGGAAGTAAATAAACTGACTTAATATAATGAGATAAAACATACTCATAGCTATATATTTATCTCTCTCTCTCTCTCTTTTTTTTTTTTTCGAGACAGAGTCTCGCTCTGTCGCCCAGGCTGGAGTGCAGTGGCGTGATCTCGGCTCACTGCAAGCTCCGCCTCCCGGGTTCACGCCATTCTCCTGCCTCAGCCTCCCAAGTAGCTGGGACTACAGGCACCCGCCACCACTCCTGGCTAATTTTTGTGTGTGTGTGTTTTTAGTAGAGATGGGTTTAATAATAAATATTATAATGTTGGCATAGTATTTATTCTTGCTTTTCTCTTTTATATATATCCAGAAGAATATGTCTTTTTGTTTGTTTTTGAGATGGAGTTTCGCTCTTTTTGCCCATGCTAGAGTGCAATGGTGTGATTTCAGCTCAATGCAACCTCCACCTCCCAGGTTCAAGCTATTCTGTCTCAGCCTCCAGAGTAGCTGGGATTACAGCCGCCTGCCGTGACGCCTGGCTAATTTTTTTTATTTTTAATAGAGATGGGGTTTCACCACATTGGCCAGGCTGGTCACGAACTCCCGACCTCAGGTAACCCACATGCCTCAGCCTCCCAAAGTGCTGAGATTACAGAATAAGTTTATAATATATTCTACATATAAGGTATATGTCCATATTATGGACAAATATGAATTCCAGTTGGCTATAGACCTATCTAATAAAAAATAATAGGTCATTAGAGAATTAAATAGAATAATTAATACACAAATTAATCTGTATGTTTTCTGAATAAAAAGAAAAGACATTAAATGTAAAGAAGAAACAATGAATTTTACTAAGAAAAACATGGCAAATTTGGACAACAAACACTTAAATCAAAGAACTTCTGTATCAAAACATACCAGAGAGATAGTGAAAAATCAAATCAAAACTGGAAGAAAATGCCTGCAATTAATATCATCGAAAAGCACTAATACTCAAAATGTACAGAGTCCGTTTGTTATTACATTTTTAAAAAAGAACAGCCCAGAAGAAAATAATATGAGCTAAAGCTTGAACTCTCACTTCCAAAATAAATAAGTAAAGGAAATCTAAATGGCCAATGAACATATAACAAAAATTGATAAAAATTTTAAAAACTGACAACAGCAACGACAACTCTCACATACCACTGGTGAGAATGTAAACTGAAATCGTTATTTTGACAAACACTGTATTTATTTCATTATGTTGAGGAAATCTATACCCTATAACCCATAGATTATACATCTGTATTTGTATGTTATATACTCATACCTACATAAGGATACATATTGAAAAATATTAACTGCAACATTACTTAAAGTGGAGACAATTTGATGACAACATAAATATTCAGCCATCAAAAAATAAATGAATTGTGATGGGATGCATATAAAAGAATAGTAGTCAACATTAATAAAATAGAGCTACTAACAAAAACGTTAATGAATCTTAGAACCACATTACTGAAGAGAAGCGGTCAGAACAAAAGGCATATACTGAATGCACCATTTATATAACCTTTACAACAAAACAAAACAAGACAAAACAATTTATATTGTTAAAGGACATATACATGGAAGTTAAAGCTGAAAAGACAACTGAGAAATCAATTCCCATAAAAATCATATTAGGCTAACCTTTGGAAGACAGGAGGGTGTCAGTCAGAAAGGTGTATTAGAAGGACTGGCAATGTTTTATTTCTTGACAAGGGCAATCATTACATGAATGTTCATTATATAATAACTTTTAAACGACATTCATGGCTGGCCATTTTTCTAGTCCACAGAAAAAATTTTAAAAAGTAGATTTTCTTTACTTTTTCTCTCATTGTCAATAATGACTTGCTCTCCTTTTTTACTGTATGACTGTATTTTTTACCATACAGAGAAGAGTTCTACCTTTTTATCAGATGTGCTAATATTAAATTTTGACAACTTATTAAGAAGATTAAAGACCAGGCACAGTGGCTTATGGTTGTAAACCCAGCACTTTGGGAGGCCGAGGCAGGAGGATCACTTGAGGTCAGGAGTTCAAGGCTAGCTTGGCCAGCATGCTAAAACCCCGTCTCTGCTAAAAAAAAGCTACAGAAATTAGCTGGGCATGGTGCTGAGCACCTGTAATCCCAACTACTTGGGAGGCTGAGGCAGGAGAATTGCTTGAACTTGGGAGGCGGAGGCTGCAGTGAGCCAAGATCATGACACTCCACTTCAGCCTGGATGTCAGAGCAAGACTTCATGTAAAAACAAAAAACAAACAAACAAAAAAACAAAACAAAACAAAACAAAAGAACATGAATAAGAAAAAGAAAGCTAAATGTAAGTTATTTTGAAGTGATCTTAGGGATATCTTTATATGTTATTCTTCACTTGTAAAATTGTGTTAATAATGGTATAGTTTATTGAACCGGTATTTTACAGAGTCTGATAAATCTTTAAATGATGGACACAGTGTGAAGGAGGTAACTTTAAGACATATAAATGGAAAAGACATCCTCTGAGTTCCTGACTTGGCTAACACAATTCATAATGAACTGATTGAAACTGAAATTTCCACCACACATCATTGACCTGCAGTGGTATTGTTCTCACATATGTTTCACAGAGAAAACTGAAGCTGTATATACCTCACTGTCCTCTAAAGTCCTCCAACACAAACCATTGTCCAAAGATCAGCAGCAAAATTGAGGCACCACTCTATACTGACTAAATCAGAATTTGCAATTTTAGCAAGATTCACAGATGACTTGTATGAAAATCAAAGTTTTATAAGAATTGACCTACAGTCCTCTAATGAAACATATATTTGATATGACATATAAAATAATGGATCCTGTGTTATTAGATGTTATATAAATTTCAAAGCAAAATAAACACACAGGCTAATTATTTTTACAATTGAATAATTTTACCAAAGCATGTGAATGACATTTATTCATTTTATTTTGGGTTTTTAAAAAGGACATTCAAATGCAGAAAAAGTGATGTTGAAATGGGGAAATGTTTTCAGAAATCAAAGCAAGTAGAATCATTATAGCTATTTGTCTTAAAATATTTAAAATAGTATAACTAAGGTTAAACAAAAGCAAGTATGGTACACAATATGAACATTTTAATATTAATAATATGACATAATAATATGTACACAACAGAACACTATTCATCCTTAAGAAAAAAGGAAATCCTATAGTCACAAAAACATGAATGCACCTGGGGGACACTATGCTAAGTGAAATAAGCAAGATCACAGAAAGACAAATACTACGTGATCTCACTTATTTGTAGCTTCTGTAAAAGTAGAACTCATAGAAGCAGAAAGTGGAATGATGGTTATCAGGGACTAGTTGGGAGGGTGGATATTGAGATACAAAAGGATACAAAATTTCAGTTAGGCAGGAGGAATAAGTTCAAGAGGTCTTTGTGGTGACTACAGTTGATAAAAATGTATTGTATTCCTAAATATTGCTAAGAGAATAAAGTGTTCTCACCACACACACACACACACACACACATACAAAGGATAGGTATGGAAGGTAATATATATGTTAATTATCTTGATTTGGCCATTCCACAACATACACATATTTCAAAACATTATGTTGTGCATGACAAATATATACAACTTTAATTTGTCAATTAAAAATAATGACTAAATTAAAAATTTGTTTAATGCATTGATAAAATCAGCTTAAGAAAAAAGAAAAAACAAAACAAACCAAAGATTTATTATCCAGAATACATTAAATATGACTACGATCAGAAAGCTGTATGGGTTTTAGTGAAATAAAAGCCTTTGATATTTCCATAAATTATGTAATAAACATGATAAATTTAATTTTAGCAATATTTTCTTCCAGTTATTTAGAACCTAAACTAATTTCCAGGAACATAGAATGACACAGAAAATTCTGTTTACATCACTTAATAGCCCAGAACTCAAGTCTTTCATTACAGTTTTTTATTTGTTTGTCTTTCCATTTTCAGAGGTACCAAAGACTCCATTAATACTTTAATTTCAACTGTGTATGGAATTTAATTTATATGTCATATTATTAATATTAAAATGCATGTTTCTTCTGCTAATACTTAAGTGTCCCAAGCATAACAACATCATTAAGTGAAGTAATTAATTACATTATTTTTAATATTTTTATAATGGTAGAATATTTAAAAGTTTATTTTTTTTTCCTGGGAGTCCAAAATAATGTAGAATTTACATGGTTTATAATCATATCAACACTGTGCTGCCCTTTGTATGTTAACTCCCAGGGAAATCAAGTAGCCTAATTCCTGGCCTTTATGGGACAGTACTCCTTGGGGATAGGCAAGGCATAATTTTTGCATACAAATGTAAGGACCTTGTCTGCTGCTTTGCTTCCTTAAGAGATTACAACTGCCTACATCCTGAGAAAACACTCAAGCCCTCCAATTGCAAAGTCATGTATTATCTGTGTGCCCAACAATTTTGGAACGGCAGCATCCTCAAATAACCACGTCTGTTCCCTATTAGAAAATAAGGGTATAAATATCAAGAATATTTCATCCCAACCATCTCCTCTTGGTAGAACTGTAAGGCACAATGACTTCCTGATTTCCTCTGCTAAACCCCTCATTCCACAACCTCTTCTCTCTTCATACCACTGCCAGCCATGCCTTTCTAACTGAACATCCTTGCTATGATTTAGGAACTGCCTGCAGCTTCTTGACATCCCTCCCTATCCCCATATAGGTGGTCAGAGTCCTGTCTTCACTGAACCTTCTTTGGAAGATTCTCCATGATCCATTACACAACTTAATTCTTAACTATCCACCAAGTTCCACTCCCTCTTGCAACCCTGCTTCATGCCCTTAAGGCCAGGTTCTTTTGTATGTTTTAAATAATTCACTGAGTAACTTAAAGAGCACAGTAAAGTTAAATATCTGTTATAAGTAAAGTTTCGGTGCCACAAAAGAAATAGCACTCAATATAAAATTTTCTTTTTTTTCTTCTCGGCAAGGCTGTTTACTTCTATAGGGTGGTTCACCCTCACGGATGGAGCAATGGTGAGAGCACATCTCGACAAGGGAGGAAAAGGGGGTCTTATTCCTGACGCACATGTCCACTGCTGCTGTGTCATTCCCCTATTGGCTAGGGTTAGACCACACAGGCTAAACTAATTCCGATTGGCTAATTTAAAGAGAGTGACAGCGTGAGTGGTTTGGCGGGAAAAATGTTTATGGCAGAGCAGGAAATCGGAATGAGTCAGGGTGGAGCAGGTATTTGGAATGAGTCAGGGTGGAGCAGGTAATAGGAATGAGTCAGGGTGGAAAAGGTAATTGGAAAAGCTTGCTTTACAAGGAAGTCAAGTTTAAAAGTAGAAGGCAAAGAATTGAACATATTGACATATTGATTCTTTGAAGAGAAAGTTAGAACTCATATATAACATATCTAAAACAAAGTATGTTTTATCTTTCCAAGAAAATTCGGTAGTGATATTTTGTATATATTTTCTGCATTTGCTGTGAAGCAAAAAATATATATGTAATGTGTGTGTGTGCATGTGTGTGTGTGTGTGTGTGTGTAAAACGAAACCTACTAAACCAATGGAAGAAATGTCAGACCTAATAAGAGAGGATGGAAATTAAGTCTGTATAAGGCATGTAAATAGTCTTTGAGCAAAAATTACCCCATGAGGCACAATATATCTGTGTCACTTAATTTGTATTCTAAATTATTTGCTTATATACACTGAGTAAATGATCATTAAAAGATACGTTTGGGATACATAGAGTATTCATTGATTGACTTGACTTCTAGTTCTGCCTCTGCTATTAAGAAGCTATTTTGTCTTAGAAATATCCTGTAACTTTATTGGGGCTTAGTTTTCACATCTGTAAAAGAAAGGAGACCAGTTAAATGATTCCAAAAGTTCCTTCTATATCAACTACTTTATAATTAATTTCAATATTAGAACAAAGATATTGAAATACGTGTTGTAGCAGGACAAGCAGCAGACAAAACCTCTCAGACACCAAGTTGTAGAAGGAAGGGCTTTATTCAGCTGGGAGCATCGGCAAGCTACTGTCTCAAAATCCGAGCTCCCCGAGTGCACAATTTCTGTCCTTTTTAAGGGCACACAACACTAAAGATTTCACATGAAAGGGTCATGATTGATTTGAGCAAGCAAGGGGTACGTGACAGGGGCTGCATGCACTGGTGGTCAGAGAGAAACAGAACAGAGCAAGGAGTTTCACAATGTTCTCCCATACAATGCCTGAAATCTATGGGTAACATCGGGTTCTAAGTCATGAGTTGATTTTTAACTACTAGGTTTAGGCCAAGCAGGCCCAGGCTTGGTTTTGGGCCTGGCGCCGGGCTGCCTGTCTTTCGTTTCACTTCCTTGTTTTTTTCTTAAAACAGGTACTGAGTATAAAACAATATGAGAGGGTCTCTCTCTTCCCTCAGTGTGACAGATAATTCAGGCAGTAATCTGTGTATACCTAGAAATAGGGAAGGAGTTAAAAAAGCAGAATCAGCTTTCAGATTAGAGCAGAGTTGGCTTCAAATAATAGTCCTATCACTTGAGGTCAGGAGTTTGAGACCAGCCTCTCCAGCATGGCGAAACCCCATCTCTACTAAAAATATGAAAATTGGCCTTAGCATGGTGGTGGGTGCCTGTAGTACCAGCTACTCGGGAGGCTGAGGCATGAGAATCACTCTAACCCAGGAGGTGGAGGTTGTAGCGACTGGAATCACACCACTGCACTCCCTTCCTGGGAGACAGAGTGAGACTCTGTCTCAAAAATAAATAAATAAACAAACAAATACTCCTATCAATACACACAGCATCATGTCGAAGTCACCTAAGCTTCCAGAAACTCATTTTCTTGTTATTTATTTATTTATTAAGAAAGGGTCTGGCTCTGCCACCTGGGCTAGAGTGCAATGGTGTGATCTTGGCTTACTGCAGCCTCAAACTCCTGGCCTCAAACAATACTCTCGCCTTAGCCTTCCAAGTAGCTAGGACTAAAGGCATTCACCACCATGCCCAGCTACTTTTTAAAATTATTTAGAGAGATGGGGTTGTGCTATGTTGCCTAGGCTGGTCTGGATCTCCGGGACTCAAGCAATCCTCCCACCTTGCCCTCCGGAAGTGCTGGGATTACAGGCATGAGTTGCTGCACCTAGCCTTTCTTATTCTTTAAATTGACAAATTAACATGTGAACTGAAGATTCCAAGATGAAAATAAGTAAAATGTATGTAGAACAACTCAGTGTATTGGTCCATAGTAACTTCTAGGTCCCTTTTAAACACTAAATGGCTGTTCCTATTCAGTTTCAAAATAGATCTAGATTATCTGAGTGCTGCAGTTAAATAGTGTAGTGACAGTGTGACAAGATACATATTTAATCTCTCACATGTAGCTTTCCTCCTGGACTACAGTATACTTTACATTTTTGGAAAAATATATGAGGATGTAATGAATCATATGCTGACACATTTGGTAAAATATAAATATATTTGCATTTATCGTTAATGTTTATGCACATATTTGAAGTTATTGTTTGATTTCTCATGTTAAGCTTTGTGGATTTTATTCTGTTAATTATAGAAATGGTAACTGCTTTAACATAAAAGTAATTAAGATGCTGTGAAGGTTACCATGTTCAATCTTTTGGTTTCGTCTTTCAGAAATTAGAAACAGAATATTGTTTATAGAGGTCCTTCACTCTTAAAATTGCATTCTTGCATTTATATTGGCCTTCAGGGAAAATGCAAGCACATTGATTTAACTTGGTTGGAGAGGACACAACATTTTTCAATGTAATTTTTGTGTTGATGTAAATGCACCCAGAGGACTAAGAGTTGATCCACACTTTAAATTAATTTGAATAAGCAAGATTCAAATTCTAAATACTTCTTTGATTACCCATGGGAAAAACCTTATTTAGTATGGGTTTGAAAATGTGCATCTTAAAATATTTTAAACAATCACTGCTAAAAATAAAACATTCTAAATTATTCTCATTATTGCAGTAATCTATACAGTATATCAAACTTTCCGAATTTTAAGTAAATTTGACAATAGCTTATTTGAAATGTATATATTAGTAAATTATTAAATAAGATTAACATGATTAACCTTGCAATATTGCAAGATTATCATGATTAACCCTGCGAGAGCTCCTCTGAAATACTTAAATAGGTAGGGTATTAAAGGCAATTGAATAGTAATGGGGATGAATAAAAGACTTGGGTTTAAGAAATTATCTTTAATCCTTGAATTGATTTAGCAAAAGTGTTCTGTCTCTGAGAAAATAGAGCAAGCAGAAAGTTAGTATTTATTGTTTAATATAGAAAGATATATGAAAGCAATTATGCATATTGGTTTCTTTGAACTACATTATTTTTAGTCAATTTTGGCCCAAACATATGACTTTTTAAGGTCAAACTCCATTTATTTATTTAGACTGATATAGTAAAGCCTTATTCTCTTATATTAATTGTAGCAAATTATATATAGCTATAAATCAAGAACACTTTTTAATATTTTGGTTTATGCTTAAAATATTGGGAGATTTTCACGGCCTACATAATTTTAAATAAGAACTGTGCCCTTAGTTGTGGTCTTCTTCTATTTCATCATCACCATCATTAAAATTAATTTTAACATTATTTGTTATGTATCATTACACATAAAGTACTATGTTGACAGAATAAAATTATCAGGAGCTTATATCTGATGCAGGACTAATGAAGATACTACTTTGCAGGACACAGAAAACTATCAGTGGATTTCACAATATATACAACATATGATAGACAAGGACCTTTATAGAAGTAAAGGGAATATTTAAGCTTGATCCACCAGTGCTACCTAAAAAGAAAATGTCAATATATGATATTCAGCTACACAGAGATTTGTGATAACTTGCATTTATCATTATTGCATTCTCTCTGGATTCCTTGGCATTGTGTCCTCTTTTTCAGTGATTCACAATGAAGCTGGTAGTATCCATGTGAGCAGTTTCAAAATTAAAAGGATGGCAATGTTATATTTGCGAGTTCTTTTGTATAATCAGCAATAGACTTTTTCTTATATAAAATAACACTGATATATAAATCTTGAAAATGACATCTGAAAAGAATCCGGATAGGCTGATGAAAAACAAATGGCAACTAACGTATTTTTTCACATTGACTATGGCAGTGATTTATTATATTGTCTAAGATGCTAAATATATACCATAAATCCCTCCAACAGAAGTCTTGTTATATTCATTTATCTCTTTTCCATGAGCCAAAATTTCCTTTTTATAAACTTGGTTGCAGAAAAAAAAACATTATTTTTTAAGTGCCATTTAAATCTAGTGATTTTACATTGGATGTAAAAACCCAACAAGGTTTGTTTTTTTTGTTTGTTTGTTTTTTTAATTTTTCAACTTCAGTAGAGAGATTACCAAACTGGAAATAAATGTTTCTATTCAAGATTTCCTTTGTGTGGGAAAGAGAGAACAAAATACTGCAGCTCGTGGTCTCAAGTGTCAATTTTAGCCTTTATGGCACATAAACCCAACGGAAAGGAGAAAGAGGAAAAAAAACATGAGTGTAAAATATGGAATTCCCATATTGGGTAATTCATTCTTTTTTATATATTCTATCTGAATTATAAATTTTATTAACTATTTTGTTAGTTGAGCATATGGGTAATGCTTCAACTCATTTTTCAATGTTTTCCATAGGAATACTATCAAATAATATAGAAAATGAAACCATATTATCCGCAGAACAAAGAGATTAAGGCTGTAAATTTATTTCTGTGTGTCTACTTGTCTGCTTATGAAAGGAAACAAAAAGTGTGTTCATCATAGAAAAATGTAAAATATGTTTTTGAGCTTAAGAGTTACACATCCCAGGGAACTTAATATATAATCTATTTTTTTTTTCCTGGGAATAACTTTCAGCAAGTTGAGAAGAACTAATTATCACGGAATAACTAGACTCAAGGCTCTCTAAAGTAATGCCTGCATTTGTATTTAATCTTTTAGCAAAGATCCTTGCCATCCAAAGTTTGCATCATTTCTGCATTGTTGAGTTAACTACTCTGCCAAAGCAGTGTGATCAGCTTGTTGTTTGACTTTTAATATAATTTATTCTATTATGAACAATGACAACGTTTGTGAAATTTAAAAGCACAGTTTTTCTTAGATCTCATTTCAGATTTTATAGTGATATCCTTTAATTTGGATGTGGTCTGGATAACATGAAATGTGAAAACAAATGGGTGTGAATCAAAAAGAAATATACAGTATAAAAGTAAGGAAACAAAGTAAGGTAACTTGAGTAAGAGTTGTGCAAAAACACACACACACACACATTTTTCTGAAGGGTTTGGATAAAGAATGCATTTAAGTTTGAATCCTGAATTCTAAATTTTGTGTCTAAATGCATGTTATATTCCAGGTTTTAGCATTTTTAACTAACAGGCATGAAAATCCTAATTCTGGAAAATCAAAAGAAGATTAAGACTTGACTACCATTTATGGATCGAGTCTTAAATTGGTAAAGTAAAATAGAAATTTTAAAATATTTCAAATATGAAATGGAGTGCTCAGCTTCTTTATAAAGCTTGGCAGCAAAGGACCCAGCAAAGAAAGTTAATTTGAGTTCAACTAGTTTATAGGTATATTTAAACATAAAATGTAAATACTTGTCTCATGTAATCTTCAGTATTTCCTTTGAATACAATTTTTAAAGTTCAGCATGTCTCTTACAACATTTGTGAATCAAATTTAACACATTTATCCTGCTTATGTTGTACTTTTGTTGTGTTCTATGGATGAGGAAATATAGTAAAATAAAATAATTTATATGTAATATTCTCTGATTTTGAGATGCTCGCAATTGAATAGGGAAATGAAACAGCACACATAATGCAGTATAAACACATTATTTAAATCTATTTATAAGCAAAAATGATATAAGTAAATTATAAAGCTAGAATTGTAACAACTGTGATTACAACTGCATGACTATGTAGATAGAAAATGCATAAATCAATCTAGGCTTAGAGTGAGATAATTATTTGAAGAATTACTTAGTAATACTATTGATGTGATGGAAATGTGACCTCAGACTTGTGAGAGTCAGTGGAAAGTTGAAAGTAATTAGTGCCTTTTTTTTTTTTTTTTTTTTTTGAGATGGAGTCTCGCTCTGTCGCCCAGGCTGGAGTGCAGTGGTGCGATCTCGGCTCACTGTAAGCTCTGCCTCCCGGCTTCATGCCACTCTCCTGCCTCAGCCTCCCAAGTAGCTGGGACTATAGGCGCCCACCACCACACCCGGTTAATTTTTTGTATTTTTAGTAGAGACGGGATTTCACCTTGTTAGCCAGGATGGTCTCGATCTCCTGACCTCGTGATCCACCGGCCTCGGGCTCCCAAAGTGCTGGGATTACAGGCTTGAGCCACTGCACCTGGCCTAGTGCATTCTTTTTAACATTGGACAAACAAGTATCTTATACATAAAAGTTTCTTATCTAAAATTTTTTCAGTTTCTTTATTCATATCTTGTAATAGCCGGTGAGAGTGTAATTCAAGATTGACATTTAAACAGAGAATTTCAGAAACACTACCTGTATAAATTAGAGTCAAAGAAAGAAAGTTTATGCCAAAATAATTATAACCAAAAAGCACATAGCAGCATTTATTGTCAGTGAAGGTACAAAGTAATCATCAGAAGCTGCTAAAAATTTTTCATATGTCAGAACTAATTCTCTTTACTCTGGATATTCAAGTTTTTTAAATAACATTTAGTGCTCTCAACAGAATTGTGAATATAACAATAAATGTGATATAGAGTATATATTTATACTCGTATTTTTATTTGTCTTGTGGGTGTTCTAGGCCTTACAAACTATTGTCTTAAAATTTGACTTTTTGACAAAGATAGAACAGTATTCTGAGAATCTGAATCTTACCCCTAAAGTGTTTAATTAATCTGTCTACAATTATGGCCAGTCTGAGTGCTTTCTAAAAAATTAATGGAGACATTTTGACCATATCTGCAGGTACTATCTAAATGCACCATATTAAACTTGGAAATCTAAAACTTTCTACTTCACATTTGCAAACTTTTAAGTCCACTCCTGTTATTTCTAAAATCTGAAACTCTTCATTTAATTTGAGAAGTTAAGGTAAACCTTCACAAAATAAACTATTTTCAGTTCCACGAGACGGAAGATGTGGGCAGAAGAATATAGTATTAGAAAATTACTTTTTAGTGTGCAGTAAGTAGTTTCACAGTAGCTGTGAATCAGGCATTTTCTAACTCACTGCTTCATAAAGAGTTGAATTTTCTTTTTGCCTTAACCAGGTCCTGGGCCACACCTCTCTTCTCCACACCGTATCTATTTACATACCCAAAGTACCATTTCTCTGAGACGGGCCAATACATTATTTTTCTCCAACATGTTTGTATTCATATATATTTGTTAATAAAACAGATTATTATCCTTCAGAATTAAATCGCTACACTAAATTTAACTGTATTTTTGTTAAGTAGTTCACAAACACAAAGACAATGTTGATTATACTTTGATAGTTTTCTAAATATTTGTGATTATTGTGTTCTGATATAGATTTTTACACTCTAGCAATATTTTACACAAAGTAAAACAAACATAGATGAAAGCAAACTTTATATTATGCTTCATACTTTTATTTGATCCATTTGCTAGCTCTTTGAGGATTCATTTACCTTGATGTTGCACCAATCAAGTTATATATCGGAGCCAGCAATGTTCACCATAAGATTCAATACAAACAGCTACACTTCTCACTTCTTTGTAGACCATGCACACTATCAAAACCCAAATGTTTTAATTGTAGAAAAGAAGCTGTTGTGATTTCTTTGAGGTTATCCTAGAATACTGGGGAAGATGAAGGCAGCCAGCCTGCTTTAGCAATAGCCTAAGATGAAAAAAATGTGATTTCAAATAGACAGAAGAATAACAGAATACTGCTGTATCATTCTTTTTGCCAAGAGCTAGAATGTTTCACTCTGGAAATATGTTTAGAAGAAATTGAAGAAGAAGATATATATTTTTTAAAAGGAATCAATGAATCAGCATTAAGGTATCCAAGGTAGCATATACTCCTGATTTAAGTGCTATAAGCAGTTTGATATTCTAAGTAAGGCTATGAAAAGGATTAGTAATCCCGTTTGAATAATAAGATATTCAAAGCATAAGAGCTTAGGCTATGTGTACAATTTCAGAATATAAGAAAAAATCATAAATTAGACTGAGGCCCATTCTTTATATATGGAGAGAGAATAAGCAAAAAAAAAAAAAAAAAAAAAAAAAAGGTTTTCAAAACAAAGTTCAAGATGCATGGCTAGAAGCAGACCTCTTGCACTGCTACTTAGGTATGTTCAACATAAATATGATAGATAAGTAGATAAACAGACATCAGTATTATCCTTCAATCTGAGGCAGGACAAGGCAGCATAACATTAGGCCACCTGCTCTGGCTTTCCTACAGAACTAGATTGAAAGATACCAATAGATTGGGGTTCATACAATTTGAGCCCCAGATGCTTTTTTCTATCCAGAAGTATGGGCCACCTGCAGGCCGCTCACACCCAGTGCTGTTCTGCACTGTGGGCTGTGCAGAACATTCTCAAGGCCCAAGGAGTCTCCCTCACAGCCAGAAGGAGCCCCACAACTTCAGCTTCTTGGCCAGCCTCCCACAGGTGTTTGCCCAGCTCCTCCTCATCCCAGCAGCCTTGCTGGAGACTGGTCCAGAGGTGGTCAATCACATGTAGATTGAAGGGAGTGGAGCCCCACTTCACCAGCAGCTTGACATCCAAGAGTAGTGAACTTTCTTTCTCTCAGCTACTGCTCAAGAATATTGGGATATTGTAATCAGCCAGGTTTGATCACCTACATTTAAGTAATTACCATGGTTAGAACTACAGTTTCATTTTGCAATGAAATATTGGATCAGCGTTGTGTAGTTTAACAAAAAAAAGGGGGGGGTTGCTACTTTTTTTTTTTCTGGAACGAAAAGGTAGAAAAATAATTCATTCCAACTAGAGCATGTTAACCTAACAGGAAATTCACACTTCAGAATACTAAAATCTATAAATTGCATTTAATTATCAAAGGATCAAAAGCAACTCACTTAAAATAACATTTTCTTTACTGATATTAGATTTAATTTTCTGACTATGTCTCTCTTTGCGTATGTCTCTCTTTTCAGTCTTTCTTTCCCTTCCTTTCTAATAGATACCAATTGGTTCTGATACATAATAGGTATAGAATATTGTGGTAGACTGAATAATGGCCCCCCAAAGATGTCCCATCCTCATCACCAGGACCTGTAAACATATTATCATATATGGCAAAAGGACCTTTGCAAATGTGATTAAATTCAGGATTTTGAGTTGGAAGTTTATACTGGATTTTCCAGAGAAAGCCAACATAATCCCAAGAGTCTATAACATAGAAGACAGAAAGTTCAGTTAGTGTGACAACAAAAGAAATAAGTTAGAGTGATTTGAGAAAGGGATCTCAGCCTCTAAAAGCTGGAGAAGGCAAGGAAACATTCTCCAATAAAGCCTTTTGAAGAAATGCAGCTCTGCTGGCACATTGATTTTAGGCTTTTGACCTCTTGTACTTCGAGAAAAAAAATATTGTGTTGTTTTAAGTGGCAGAGGTAGAGCTGATTTGTTATAGCAGCAACAGACAACTACTATAAGTGTTGCCAAAGGTGATTCTGGGAAGGAGACAGGAGTCCCTTCATGGCTGAATAACTAGAGAATGCACTAGGGAGAAAATAATAACTGAATAATTTTGAAAGGTTTGCAGGATTTAATTTGATGACTATTGACAGGACTATGCCCTTCTGTCCTTAAGATACAACCTTAGTAATCAAAGACTGATATGTGTGATACTGATTTTAAATGGTGAGTGGTCTAAATTGGCTAACAATGAGAGAGTTCAATGTTACCAGAGTGAATATCAGTGTCTCAATGAGTGAAAAAAAATAGGAATCATAGGAATGACTATATAGGAAATATAGTAGAAGGAATGAGTATAGAGGAAATAGTAGAAGTTTGCTGAAAATAGCAATGGATACAAAATTGTGGATTTCCTTGAATATTTATACTAGGAAAGAGTTTTTTAAAGGACAAACAACTTTGAAGATAATAAGAGTAGGAGATGAAATCAAGACCCATTTGATTATCAAAATCCACGTCTGGGTCTTAGTCTCCTGATGCAGAGTTCGAACTAGATATTCTATATTATGTTATTTCATATAAAGCATACAGGTAATGAAGGTACTTTAGGCATAAAAATAATCAAAAAGGTTTCATTCATCTAAAATTAGTGAAAGAGTATGATCGATTAATGTTTCTCAAACTTTAATGTGTGTATGGTTTACCTGGATATCTTATTAACACACAGGATCTTAATTAGTAGGTCTGGATTGTCACATTTTTATCACACTCCTAGGTCATTCCCAGACTTTGGCTCCTCAATGTCTGTTTTATTGTCTATTCTGAGAGCACTGAGCCTGCAATTTTGGAAAGTGTTTCATAAAATTCTTAAAATCACAAGAAGTTTGAGAATCACTGTATTCAAGTAATTAATCCATATTTTGAGCCCACTACTTACTAACCAGGCAGAATGGCTTCAGTGTCATTGAAGCATTTATTATTAGCATAGACACTAGGTAGCAACTGATCAAATTTTGTGTGCTCTGAGACCATTTAACCGACCCTGCAATTTTTTGTTTTATTTCAGGTCTAAGGAGAACACTTAATTAAACTAACAAAAAATGTGAGAGAGAAACTGTCAGGGAAAAAGAAAAATAATAGCAAAACTGAAGCAAGTAAATCTTGCTATAGTATTTTTAAATGATTTATTTAATCAAGATGCTAAACTTTTGGTTATGCATTCAGATTTGTGTGTATGGGACCATGTGCATGTGCATGCACACACAGGCACAGAACCTGCCAGTCTTGATAACTATTCTCAAACATTTTAAACTTAAGAGGAAAAAGCAAAAATATGAAACTCTTAGTGCTTTATTTTCTTCTGCATGTGGTGCTTAAAAATACATATTCACACTTACTCATCTGTGTAACATAAGAAAAATATTACATTAAAAATAATTAGAATTTTGACATTCTTTGATTTAGTCTTTTATAATCTTATCTGTTTTTCTTTTTTTTTGTAAAAAAGATGTATAATATCCTGTGGTTAACACAAAATATTCAGGAAAATGGTTATTGTTTTAAATCTACAGGCTTATATCAGCAAAGGGAGTGTTGAGTAAGTGACTCACCGTTGGTTAAAAATGGCTTTTTCCTCTTCCTGTGAATGATGACATATGTTGCAAGCTTAAGAGGATAGGTACTTAAAAGTGCAGTTTTATTTGTGTCCATTATTTTAAATGTCTATCTTCTTTTCTATTGCAGGTTTAAAATGGAAATCTAAAGTGCAGTTTTGTTTGGCTTGGAATTTTAAATCCAGAAGTGGTATTTTATAGATTAATCTATACTTTTAAAATATCCTAGGACTGGGTCAATGTCTCTTGAGTGCTTCACTTATGTATACATATATAAAAAACATAAAATCTCATCCATAAGAATAGACAATTTCCTTCACTTACAGTTTGGTCTACTTCCAGATACTTTAGTGTGTTATATTACCTGTCCTGCTGTCCGAGTCATACCAGAATCACAAATGGGCACTTTGAGATAAATCATTTAGAGCAATATTTCAAGGAATGCTTCTTCCTAGCATTAACATACCGATGATGCCAAATACTACACTATTTAGTGATTTTTATGCAAGAAACACTACATTTTTAATTTAATTATTCTTCACATTATCCCTGGTAACTTGGTAGGTAACAAGTATTAATACATCTATCTTAAAGCTGGATAATCCACACCAAAATGATTAAGTTTATCAACATCTTTAACAGGAACAAATAAAACACCGGACAGTATGTTAAACATCTTAAAGACCAACTAGCTTGATGAACTAAATTATTCTGCCTTATAAAGAAAAAAATGGTTATTTACTGATATTAAAATGCACTGTAAAGTGTCCTTGGAGGAGCAGATGTACTTTTTAATAATGAGATACTACAATATAGTTTTCATGACACATTACCCTGCATAACAGATAATCGTAGATTGTGATAAACATAACAACGACCTTTATATGACAATGACTTAAGGTTTTTAGTAGCTTGAGAATTGTGATAACAGAACATCTAAGGAAATGAACTAAGGGTAAAATTGTGATTGAGAAAGTCGCAGCTGTCATTCATATTAACCAACATATAGAAATGGGGGGTCATTTCTGGGATTTGGGCAAATGTTCATGATTTTGTCTGTATTCATAAGTGATTATAAACAGTCTTATTTTTCTTGGTCCTTCATGGTCACAGAGTTGTCTTGTCTGATGTTAGTATTCTGTGAAATTTTTATGTTAAAGAAGAGATCACAAAAGCGTAACTGTGTCTACCAGGCCAGCTTCTACCACCACCAAGCAAGGCCTCATTGATAGCCCAAGCCAGAATAGTTTCTGCCAGGAGCTACTTTTTTCTTTCTCTCTCTCTCTCTTTTTTTTTTTTAGTGATAAATTATATAAGCATTCCTGGAATATATTCTATTTGCTCATAATGCATTATTCTTTTTTATACATCAGTGCATTTGATTCAGTGTTTTTTAAATTGTCATTTGTGTTTATCAAAGAGTTGGGTGATAACTGATTTTCTCATAATATCCCTGTCTATTGTTTACAGAAATGTTATCCTGGCTTCCTGAAGTAAGTTGCAAACCATTCCCTATTTTCTATTCTATTAAAGAGTTTACATAAGTTTATACTTACATATATTTTAAAATGTGAAAGCATTCAACAGTGAATATACATGGGCTTTTGATTTCCTTTGTGAGAACATTTTATATTATACATTGATTTTCCTTTTTTTTTTTTTTGTTGAGACGGAGTCTCACTCTGTCGCCAGGCTAGAGTGCAGTGGCACGATCTTGGCTCACTGCAACCTCTGCCTCCTGGGTTCAAGCAATTCTCCTGCCTCAGCCTCTGAGTAGCTGGGACTACCAGCGCACGTCGCGACGCCCAGCTTTTTTTTTTTTTTTTTGGATTTTAGTAGAGACGGGGTTTCACCATGTTGCCCAGGCTGATCTCAAACTCCTGAGCTCAGGCAATCAGCCTGCCTCGGCCTCCCAAAGCGCTAGGATTACAGGCTTGAGCCACCACGCCTGGATGATTTTTCTTTTCTGTAATATTTTTAACTGTTTTTTGGTTTGTTTGTTTTAGTAATTTTTCTTCACAAATTTATCCAGTTTTTATGTATGACAATATTGGCAATATGTCAAATTATTGGTATAACATTTTTTATAATATTTGCTTTCTGTTTAATATTAGTGTGGTCTGTCATTATGTCTATTTTCATAAAAAAATTTGTTTTTTTCTTTTGTTTTTCTAGATTAAGTTATAAAGGGTATAGCCAATTTGCTTGCTTAGTCTAAAAGTAACGCCTCCCTCACTTTGTTTCTTGCTACACATGTATTTACTACCTGTTTGCTTGAGAGTTCCAAAGACTGATCTCGAAACAGTCCAAGCATTAAGTGAAGATCACAGTTGCAATTTTCTCCCTTCTGAGAAGAAATTGGTGAACAGTTAATTCATAACCAGACCCCCAATGAGATGCTGCCAACTATGTCGGCAAATGGTCCATTACTCAGGGTAGTCACTGGAAAACAACAAGCCAACCTGCAATCTGCACCACTTCTGCACATAGTTTCCATGCCACCTTTTCCCTTAAAATCCCTTTAGCCAGCCTGAGACTCTGAGATGGCTTTTTGAGGCTTCAGTCTGGCCATCTCCAAAGTCGCTAGCACATAAGTAAACCTGCTTTGTTTCCATCAAGTAGTGAGCAGCTGAACCTGAGTTTGGATACAATTATCTGGCATTCACTTTTTGATGGGGTTGTTTGTTTTTTTCTTGTAAATTTGTTTGAGTTCATTGTAGATTCTGGATATTAGCCCTTTGTCAGATGAGTAGGTTGCAAAAATTTTCTCCCATTCTGTAGGTTGCCTGTTCACTCTGATGGTAGTTTCTTTTGCTGTGCAGAAGCTCTTTAGTTTAATTAGATCCCATTTGTCAATTTTGGCTTTTGTTGCCATTGCTTTTGGTGTTTTAGACATGAAGTCCTTGCCCACGCCTATGTCCTGAATGGTATTGCCTAGGTTTTCTTGTAGGATTTTAATGGTTTTAGGTCTAACATTTAAGTCTTTAATCCATCTTGAATTAATTTTTGTATAAGGTGTAAGGAAGGGATCCAGTTTCAGCTTTCTACCTATGGCTACCCAGTTTTCCCAGCACCATTTATTAAATAGGGAATCTTTTCCCCATTTCTTGTTTTTGTCAGGTTTGTCAAAGATCAGATAGTTGTAGATATGCGGCATCATTTCTGAGGGCTCTGTTCTGTCCCATTGATCTGTCTCTGTTGTGGTACCAGTACCATGCTGTTTTGGTTACTGTCGCCTTGTAGTATAGTTTGAAGTCAGGTAGCGTGATGCCTCCAGCTTTGTTCTTTTGGCTTAGGATTGACTTGGCAATGCGGGCTCTTTTTTGGTTCCATATGAACTTTAAAGTAGTTTTTTGGAAGTCAGTGTGGCGATTCCTCAGGGATCTAGAACTAGAAATACCATTTGACCCAGCCATCCCATTACTGGGTATATACCCAAAGGTCTATAAATCATGCTGCTATAAAGACACATGCACACGTATGTTTATTGCGGCACTATTCACAATAGCAAAGAGTTGGAACCAACCCAAATGTGCAACAACGACAGACTGGATTAAGAAAATGTGGCACATATACACCATGGAATACTATGCAGCCATAAAAAATGATGAGTTCGTGTCCTTTCTAGGGACATGGATGAAACTGGAAAACATCATTCTCAGTAAACTATCGCAAGGACAAAAAACCAAACACTGCATGTTCTCACTCATAGGTGGGAATTGAACAATGAGAACTCATGGACACAGGAAGGGGAACATCACATTCTGGGGACTGTTGTGGGGTGGGGGGAGGGGGGAGGGACAGCATTGGGAGATATACCTAATGCTAAATGACGAGTTAATGGTTGCAGGAAATCAACATGGCACATGGATACACATGTAACAAACCTGCACATTGTGCACATGTACCCTAAAACCTAAAGTATAATAAATAAATAAAAAAAAAAAGAAAATTTTCTTGAAAAAAATGAAAATGAAAACACAATATACCAAAACGTATGGTATACAGCAAAAGCAACACTGAGAGGAAAGTTTATATCTATAAGTGCCTACATCAAAAAAGAGAAAAAACTTTAAAAAACAATCTAATAATGCATCTTAAAGTTCTAGAAAAGGAAGAGTAAACCAAGCCCAAACTTAGTGGAATAAAAGAAATAATAAAGATTGAAGCAGAAATAAACAAACTGAAATTAAAACAATACAAAAGATCAGTGAAAGAAAAAGCTGTTTTGTTTTTAAAGTTAAACAAAATTGACAAATCTTTAACCATACTAACTTAGAAAAAAGACAAAATCCAAATAAAATCGGAAATGAAAAAATGACACTTTACAACTGAACTGCAGAAATTCAAAATATCATTAGTGGCTACTATGAGCAACTGTATACCAATAAATTGGAAAATCCGGAAGGAATAGACAAATTCCTAGATACACACCACCTATCAACATTGAATCAGGTAGAAATCCAAAATCTGAACAGAACAGTAACACATAAGAGGATTGAAGCTGTAATAAAAAGTCTCCCAGTACAGAAGAGCCTGGGACCTGATGGCTTTACTACTGAATACTACCAAACTTTTAAAGAAGAATTAATACCAACACAACTCAAACTATTCTTAAAAATAAAAGAGGAAAGAATATTTCCAAACTCACTCTACGCAGCCAGTATTATCCTTATACGAAAACCAGACAAAGACACAACCAAAAAGTAAATAAATAAATAAAACTGCAGGCCAGTATCTCTAATGAATATTGATGCCAAATCCTCAAGAAAATACTAGCAAACCAAATTTAACAATACATTGGAAAGATAATTCGTCATGACAAAGTGGAATTTATCGCTGGGATGCAAGGATGGTTTGAGATATGCAAATCCAATCAATGTAATATATCAACAGACTGAAGGATAAAAATCATATGATCATTTCAATTGATGCCAAAAAAGCAGTTGATAAAATTTAATATCCCTTCATGATAAAAGCCCTCAGAAAACTGGCATAGAAGGAACATACCTCAACATAATAAAAGCCATATATGGCAGACCCACAGCTAGTTTCATACTGAATAGGGAAAAACTGGAAGTCTTTCCTCTAAGATCTGGAACACAACAAGGATGTCCACTGTCACCACTGTTATTCAGCATAGTACTGGAAGTCCTACCTAGAGCAATCAGACAAGTGAAAGATATAAAGTCTATCCTAATTTGAAAGGAATAAGTCAGATTTTCCTTGTTTGCAGATATTATCATCTTAATTTGGAAAAATTGAAAACTTCACAAGAAAACTGAGAACTGATAAACAAATTCAGTAAAGTTGCAGAATACAAAATCAACATACAAAAACCAGTAGCATTTCTATATTCTAACAGTGAACATTGTGAAAAAGAAATAAAAAAAGTAATCCCCTTTATAATAACCATATATAATATTATATATCTAAAAATTAATGAAACAAATGAAAGATTTCTACAATAAAAACTATAAAACACTGAGGAAAAATATTGAAGAGGACAACAAAAAATCTTCCATGTCCATTGACTGGAAGAATCAGTATTGTTAAAATGTCCAAACTATTGAAAGCAATCTACAGATTCAATGCAATCCCTATCAAAATACCAATGATATTTTTCACAGAAGTAGAAATAAAAATGCCAACTGTATATGCAACCACAAAAGACCCATGATAGCCAAGGGTATCCTAACTAAAAAGAACAAAATAAGGAATCACATTACCTGACTTCAAATTATACTGCAAAACTATAGTAACCAAAACAGCATGCTTAACATGCTGGCATGTTAACAGCATGGCATAAACACAGACACATAAATCAATATAACACAATAGAAAATGCGGAAACAAATCCACATACCTACAATGAACTCATTTTTGACAAAAATTGCCAAGAACATACACTGGAGAAAAGAGAGTCTCTTCCTCAAATGGTGCTGGGAAAAATAGATATCCATATGCAGAAGAATTAAACTGAACCCTATCTCTCATCACATACAAAAATTAAATCAAAATGGATTAAAGACTTAAGTCTAAGCTTTCAAACTATGAAAATACTGCAGAAAAACATTGGAGAAGCTCTCCAAGATACGGGTCTGGGCAAAGATTTCTAGAGCAATACCCCCACAAGCACAAGTGAGCAAAGCAAACATGGACAAATGGGATCACATCAAGTTAAAAAGCTTTTGCACAGTAAAGGATACAATCAACAAAGTGAAGACAACCCACAGAATGGGAGAAAATATTTCCAAACTACTCATCTGACAAGTGATTAATAACCAGAATATATAAGGAGCTCAAACAACTTTATGGGTAAAGATCTAATAATCAAAGAAATGGGCACAAGAATTGATTAGACATTTCTCAAAGGAAGACATACAAATGGTAAACAGGCATATAAAAAGGTGCTCAGCATTGCTGATCATCAGAGAAACGAAAATCAAAACTATGAGATATGATCTCACCCGAGTTAAAATAGCTTACATTCAAAAGACAGGCAATAACAAATGCTGATGAGGATGTAGAGAACAGGGAACCCCAGTGCATTGTTGGTGGGAATGTGAATTAGTACAACGACTATGGTGAACCTTGGAGGTTCCTCAAAAAACTAAAAATTGAGTTACCATATGATCCAGCAATCTTGCTGCTGGGTATATACCGAAAATAAAGGAAATCATCATATCAAAGACATTTCTGCACTCCTGTTTGTTGCAGCACTGTTTACAGTAGCTAAGATTTGGAAGCAACCTAAGTGTCCATCAACAAATGAATGGATATAGACAATGTAGTACTTATACACAAGGGTATACTATTCAGCTATAAAAAAATGTGATCCTGTCATTTACAACAACATGGATGGAACTGGAGGTCATTATGTTAAGCGAAGTAAGTCAGAAAGACAAACATTACATGTTCTCACTTATTTGTGTGATCTAATAATGAAACAATTGAACTCATGGACATAGAGGGTAGAAGGATGATTACTAGAGGCTGGGAAAGGTAGTGGGATCTGGAGGGGTGGTAGAGATGATTAATGGGTACAAAAAATAGAAGAATGAATAAGACCAACTATTTGATAGCACAACAGGGTGACTATAGTCAGTAACAACTTAACTGTACATTTTAAAATAACTTAAAGGTTGTAATTGGATTGTTCGCAACTCAATGGATAAATGCTTGAGGGGATGAATACCCATTCTTCAAGATGTGTTTATTTCACATTGCATGTCTGTATCAAAACATTTCATATACCCCATAAATACATACACTTACAATTTACCCACAAAAATTAAAAAAAAATAGAAAGAAAGAGAGAGAGAGGAGCAGTAAGGAAGGAGAGGAAGAAAGAGAAAAAATTACGACAAAAATGTATATTATATGAGAAGTCATCTCATATGAAAAGGCATAAATATATTAATTTTATAGAGAACTTCATACAAAATAAGTCAATGTATAGTAAATAACATTTGTTGTTGAAATTAGATATGAAAACATAGTGGTAAAAAATATGTTGAAAAAGCAGGTATGGGCCACATAATAAAGAATTATGAATGTGATGCCATCTTCAGAAGAATGGAGAACCAAACAGTTTTAAATCTGGAAATTTTCATCTTCATAGTTATATTTTTAAAAATATTTGAGAGAATAATGCATAATGATGTTATGAGAGATAAAACTGGTAGCAGGAGAAAATGTCAAGCAGTAAACATGATATTCTAATTTTTCTAATGAAAAATGATGAGAACTAAATTTCAGTGGCTGTCAAAGGCTGAGAGAGAAAATAACTCAAGAAATATTGAGAAAGTAAATTTTATAGGTCTCTGAAACAAATTAGATGTTTGGTGTTAGATTTTAAAATGTATTAATTATATAAATGTGTGTGTATATAGTTTTCATGAGATACAGAAAACCACTCTTATCTTTTTCTTTTTTTCTAACAATGATACCAAGTTTTATTTTATAACAACAGTGCTTCAAATTATTCTTACGAATCCCTTCAATGTGTATTCTAGCAGATGCTGTCTATGTCTAACTAACTCTGTAAGCTCCTTTTTTGATTCCTCTGCCTGAAGATTTTGTCTCCACTGAAGCTTGGTCCACCTCAATGCAGTAGATTGGTGGGCAGGTGGAGTACAGCATTGTGAGAAGGAAGTAAATGTCATGGGGTCCTTATGTGAGATGATACTGAAGTTTGTTTTTAGAAGTTTCTTAGCAGGATTCAGGTCTATTTACCTCTAGCAATAACTCACTCATCAATATATTCTTTATTGGCTTTCCTTAAGCCCTGTTTCTCTTGTCTAATTTCTCACTTCTGCTTCCTGGCATCATCAACCAAAAGAATTACCTGCACTTAAGCCCTGGTTTCAGGCCTTATTTGGAAGGAATTCAAAATGAAGACCAGTATCAATTGTCATTGATCTTGCTATAAATAAGAGATCCCTTAATAGGTATGAAAGTAAGGCAAGATATAAAAGTTATTACCATTGTAAAATCTATGACTAAAATGGATTGAAATTTAAAGAACCCCAGAAAAATTTGATTTAAGTTTGGAAACCAGTTTGTGCACTAACTTGCCATCATATATTACAATTAACTATTTAATTTTGGAAACCAGTTTGTGCACTAACTTGCCATCATATATTACAATTAACTATTTAATTTTCACCATTTCTAGAAAATCACACTTTCCATGGTCTCCATGCTTTTGAAAAATTAGAAGTAATATTATGAAACAAAAAAGACATTTATTAATTTCATGACTAAGATATTATAAAACACAGCTATGTGGAATATTCCTTATCTAGGCACTTAAGTAATATGTCTTAACATTTTTAGCACAGCTTTTCATTTCTTTTAACCTGCTATAAGTATAGCTTATAAAGTTATCTTACATAAAATATTATACAAAACTTACAGTAAAAGTATAACCAAGAAAATATTGACTTGACTTTAATAATGACTCATAGAATTATAATATTTTACATTTCTGAAACCCATCAACATTTTTGAACAAGGGAACTTTTACAGTCAGTCCAACATTCCACCTAAATTTAAGTCACAGTTTTTATTAAGAGCTTACTAGGAACCAAACTGGCAGAAAAAACTCTTTTCCTAAATACATCTCAATAAGCTTAAGTGTATGCTAGTATTAGGAAATAGACCTTACATATTTCATTTTATTCTCTGGTTGTGTGCACAGCAACAGTTCACTTGTAGTTCCAAAATTTATTTCCATTGAGTTTTATATTTTTTTGCATGTATCTTGTTTTGTATTGCTTTTCTTTAATATTCTTTTGAATAAAATTTTTTTAATGGCTTGTCATCTTATTGGTAGTATGAGAAATTGTTGAAACAAATGATTCTTGCTTCCATTGTAAATAAAATAAATGGGTCATTTGCTGGGTTAATATGGAATATTTATATCAACTATGTCACATGTAACTGCTTTCCTTTGTAAATGATATACAAACTTGCCATGAAAAAGATCAATTGTGTAAATCAACTATCAAGATTAAATTTATCAAATCCTTTTATTTTAATGGAATTTTATTGGATGACTTTAGAAAGTTTTCTCATTAGAACAATCTTTGCTCTCCTTGATTATATGGCTTCAGAATGTTGGAATTTTAAAGCTATATTTGCATAAACCTAACCATGGTTGCCTATCAAATATTTTCCAAAAGCTTCTCAATAATATTGCCATTTATTTTCTTTTCCATGGGGATGCAGCAGAGACATCATGCAGCCAATAGGAAATAATTTGTCAGCCAAACCACATTCCAACCTAATTATGCCCACCTGGTACAGAGGAACTCTACACATGTGCAAAGAGTGATGAAATGAATGTGCTGTCTTTTTTAATGCAATCAACAGTGATATTCAAATATGATTCTTTGCTTGCTGTTAAGTTTTATTAAACGCAATGGAAAAAAAATGAAAACAAGGTTTCCAAGTGTCATAAAAGAGATTAAAGCACAAAATACAGCAAATCCCTCATAAAATCCATGAAGCATTCTAAATCTAGAAAAATTCATCTTTGATTAGGGAAAGAAACAATGCTAAATTGTCTCAAAAGGAAGTTTACAATTTTTTAACATGATACATGGTAATATATTCAAGAAATATCTTAAGCTGCTTGCTTCTAATGTTATTTGCTTGATGAATAAAAAGTCCATTATTTTTCATCAGTATGTTGGATGTCAATTCTGCTTTTTGCCTGGTATGTTATTTCACCTGAAAGCTATTAAATGGCACACAGACATCTGTATTGTCCTGCCGATCGAGAGTCCAAGTGTTCTGGCAGGCATTCAAAATGATTAGCAATAGAAAATCTCATTTGGAAAAGAGAAGATTCATAGAGACTTGAGTTCAATGACTTTCCTTTGTGTCTAAACTGCAGGACTAAGAAGTTTTCATTTTTAAATATTAAAAACACACATCTTGAGAGTAGATGTTGATAGTGTTGATGCTTTCGTTAATGAATAACAGCTTTTTTGTTTGTGTTCTATCTAAAATGTTGGCATCCAAAGAACTTTACAACATGCCCACTACATTGCTTTCCAATTTTTCCCCGAGGCACCCATACATTTTATATCATTAAACTATTTTGTTATTTACTCAACATTTTAAAAGCTTATCTTAAAAGGTCTAGGCATTTTAATGTTCAAGCGTTTTTTTTTTTTTTTTCTTCTATTTTTATGCCCGGATTCATCAAGCTTCCTAGTGTCAGAATTCTCCCCAAGCTTGGTAAGACTTACATATTTAAGTTCTGATTACACTCTGAAGTTTTGACTGAACTCTAAAAGTCTTCTCAGATTTCATTATGTGATGTTCATTGATTCAATTATTCTCCATTAATGTATGTAATCTTTAGGTGAATATTTGCGGGGGTATAATTCAATTAATGGTTGTCTGGCAAAATATATGTTTTCCAAAATATTCAGCACCATTCTCTGTGAGATGATAATGCATACCAATCATTCATCTCAGGCATCATCAAGTGACTTGCTTTGGCCAGTGACATGTGACATTCATTTATCACTTCTGAACAGAAATCTGAAGAGCCAGTTTATGGTGGAATTGTTTTCTTTCTGCTCTGCCTTGATAATAGAAGAAATGTTCCAAAGAGAGATTGTTGCACTGACTTGGGTCCTTCAGAAAAACACAATAAATAATAAAACCATAGCCAAATCACTATAGACATATACAGTAAATGAGAACAAATCTTCATCATAAGCCACTGAAATTTAGAGTTGTTTGATACAGCTCCTTAATGTGGCCTGTTCTGACAGAAACAGAAATCACTATTTGAAGAGTGATAAGATCTCAGGGGAGAGGCTCTCTTTTGGCAAACAGGGTGATATCGCAGAAAGCACTTGTATCCAAATCCTGTCTCTACTTTTTAAATATATTTGTTCTTTTGCAAATTAATTGATTCTGTGGGCCTCAGGTTTTATATCTGGGTAAAGTTTACAACAGTAAATATCTCTGTTATCCTGAATAAAAATGATTTCACTCCCAGCAAGAATGATAATCATTTTAATACACAATCATTTTAACTGCTAGAAACTTTGTACACAAGGTCTAGTGTGTTGTATGCCAGTTCAGAGAGAAAATTGTAGAAAGATTCTTCCTTCCTTATTTATATTATCTGTCCCATATAGTTAATGAAATGGATGGCCTGTGTTGAAAAATCCTGGCTATTACTTGCACAAAGTGTTATGCCTATGACATCACACAACTTACTAGATTTTCACAATAGAATCTTAGAACAAGGGATAAAAAGACTGTGAATTCAGTTACAGTGACAAGCTCATTAGTACTTAGCAGTATTACCTACAACAGCAGTAAAGCAAAAATGGAACAATGCAAAATAGAATTCTGTGAACAAAACGTTCTTCTTGAAAAGAAGTACACTGCTTAAGCAAAATATGATAGTAATCTATCTGCCTATTTGAGATTGCTTCTTTGATAGATTTGATTTCAGTTTAAATATTTTTTCAGGGATATTGTTATCTGGTCTTTCTCATGGCATTTTTCAAAGCAGGATCTGAAAATCAGTGCCAATAATAGCCAGGAAGGATATACATATACACGAATAATGAAAAAGTGTGGGAAATTGGAGAATTGAAATGCCAGCTCAATGGGACTCCAGCTATTTAGTTCCAAAAACTGTTTCTTGTTTAGTTTTTATAGAAATGAAGAAATAAGGATTTCGTGTCACCAGATGTATTAGTTCATTTTCACGCTGCTATGAAGAACTACCTGAGACTGGGTAATTTCTAAAGGAAAGAGGTTTAATTGATTCAGTTTAGCATCACTGGGGAGGCCTCAGGAAACTTATAATCATTGCAGAATGCAAAGGAGAAACAAGGCACCTTCTTCAAAAGGTGGCAGGAAGGAGAAGCGTTGAGCAAAGGGGAAAGAGCCTCTTATAAAACCATCAAATCTCATGAGAGCTCACTCACTATCACGAGTACAGCATGGACGACACTGCACCCCATGATTCAATTACTTCCACCTCGTCTCTCTCTACACGTGGGGATTATGGGGATTACAATTCAAGATGAGATTTGGGTGGGGACACAAAGCCTAATCATATCACCAGATAGTCCCCTTTTTATTTAAGTAATAAAACTATACACATTTATATGGAATCTTCTAATTTTAAATTTTGCCAAGTACTTAATTCTTTTTGTAAGATGTATTTCAGCTGTGTGTAAATTAAATAAAAAAACAGATACAGTCTTCAAATGCAGTTTATAATCATGAGTTTATGGATTTATAATGACAAGTATATGGAATTATATGGAAACAGTTAATACTAGAAAAATAATTATCTCCTGGTACAACTTTCATTGGATTAAGAAAGCCCTCATTGATATACATTTAAAAGATAGAGATCTGAGGTCACTTTCTAGTATGTAACAAATTTATTTTATATGCCTTACAAGTAGGCATATAAAATGAAAATATAGTTGTTTGAGAAACCATTTCTCTACTGGCTGCTGCTTCACTCTTTGATCTTATCATGTCTTACTCTTCTCCTCTCATATTTACTTTATTTCCTTTGTTTAAAAACATCACATTTTCCTGCTAGAGACTTCGCCAAATTTCTTCTGGTGCAGCACTTCTCCCAGAGCTTAAAGTGACTGATTACTGCTCATCATTTAGGTTACAACTATTCAAAAATATCTTACATCTTACCTGATCACTCTATCTAAATTAACACTGTCACATTGACTAGTTTTTTGTTTGTTTTGTTTTCATGCTTTGTTATTATGTCATTATTTGGTCTTAGTTTGCCTTTTATTTTTTTCTTTTCAGTCTCTATACATGCACTTAAGCTTATGATACAAAGGAGGTTTTCTAATATACACAGCCTTATCCTCAGATAGAAGAGAGTTTGAGGGTGTGTGTGTGTGAGCACTGAATAATATTTGTTTTGGGTTAATATGTCCTTCCATGCTAATGTCATGATTAAATATGCAACATCCAGCAATCAGTCTGAATTTCCTCACTCATGAATTAAAACTACCCGTTGAAAAACTATAGTTTCTGCTATTTTATAATGTTTCTTGATCACTACTTGATAGGTAAAATTTTTCTTTACTTGATATGTAGAATTTATTTGACTTGAAGAGTGTTTTATGTACTGACATTTGACATTAGGGGGAACCTATTGGTTACTAACAACAGCAAAATGTAAAAATCCATCTGACAATATTTTACTATTTATGATTGAGAACAATTTGTCTCACTATTTCAGAATATTTGTCATTTGGCTCTACAACCTTGACAACTATATTATAATTATTTAAGTAAATAATGATGATGATGATGATGATGATGTTTGTGACTTATTCCAGAGTTTCTGATAAAATTGGCCAGGAGTTAGAGTTAGCCTGCTGTAGTACTTACAAAAGCTCACTCATGTAATTGTAGCCACAACATGCGATCATGAGAACAACTTGCTTATTAGAAGACAAGTTGATGCCACTGCCAATAAGTCTAACCAGGGACGGTAAGCAATGCTGATTCTTTTGATATTTTTTAAATTAAGATCATTAGAAGGAGGTAGCATAATATTGCAAAATATTTCAGGAATATATGGGGTTTTTGAGGCTTAAGCATTTTTAAAATCAAAACTGCTCATTTGAACTAGAAACTTCCTTTCTGTTTGTGATGCTATGAGGAATCACATAACAAATTCCAAGCTTTCACTAAGTCAGATAATTCTTTACCTTCTTTATGATTTTTAACATACTATGTCTAAAAGAAGCTTGAATTCATTTCAGGTCATAATGTTTCTCCACACCTTGCTTCTAGTTGATAGGAAGGGTGTATCTAATTTTACATATAGGTTAAGGGATGATGTTTCTGGTAACACGAAAATTTAATTTTGCTTTAGTTTAGTTCTAGTCCTTACATGTTAGTAGTCTATCTTGCTTTAGCATTTTTCAAAACTAATAAAGATATGTCAGTTCATGCTTCTTAATTATTTGTAATATAAACATCCACATAGATTTAAGAAATTTTCACCTGAGTTAAAAAGTTAAAGAAAAGTTTTCTTCTTCATTTTAAACTAAAATTTTCTACTGTTTCAAAGAAGAAAAAAAGTCATTAATTTGAAAAACACTCTAAGCAAAGGCACTCAATACATAATGCTTTCAACAGAATATGCAATAAAATTTACCCAATACATAAGGGAATACCAAAGTGGTAGAAATTATTAGTACTTATACAAACTTCTTAATCCATCACAATATTAGACATCATGATTATGGTTTCTTATTATAACATAATGAAACATCTTTTTTTCAAAGATATAAGGGGAAAATATGGAACAAGATAAAAGTTATTAAAGCTACTCTGAATAAAGTAGAAATGACAGAAAACTGGAATATAAAACCAAGGAAACAATGTTTTTCCTTCTCAGTCATAACAAAGACTAGGCTTTCATCAACCAAGATGAAGGGTTTTTTCATTAATTCTTTGAACAAATGCTTCATGAATATCTGATATATATGAAACATATGTATAACATCCTTCTTATCAGTAGCTAACACTAGAAAGCTAAGACATAAATATCAATTATTAAAATGCAAAGTAGTACAAGCCATAAAATTGGTATTAGAGGACTGCTATAAGTCTGGAGGTGGGATAGATGTTCTGCAATTAAGGTAATCAGAAAACAATTAAGAGAAAGTAATCTTTGAGGTGGTTTTTATAGTAAATTAAGAAAGAAAAACAACAAGAGTAGTATTCTAGACATATTCCACCTATAGTTATATGAAACTGTAATTCCTATTCAAGGGAATGTCAGCTCCTTACTTGGATAGAATTAAGATCAATGTCTGTGAGCACCAGAAAATATGTGTTGAATGAATTGACTAAATCAATTAATCTGAAAAGGTAAACTGGAGCCAATCTACAGAGTCATTTAAAGACAGGCCTAAAAATATCAACTTTTTTTTCTGTAAAGTATTCTATGTGTTCCAAATAAGAACATATCTCAATCACACAAATGATTTAGGCAAATTGGGCTGACCATAGTACAAAAGATAACTTAAAGGCAGATGTTGCAAGTAAAGGAAATACACACGGAATGTAATAGAAATAGCTTTTGTATGATAAAGTGTACACAGAGGTTGCAGAAGGTAGAGAGAAGTATAGGAATATTATTTTTCTTCTTTTCATAAAATGACAGATTCTATAGCAGCAAAATAGCTCTAGTATCATTATGGATAATCCAATAGACAGGAAATAGAAAGAAAAGCTACTACATCCATTAAAAAATTAAATAAGACTATTTGCTTCAATTGCTCCCTCATTTATAATACCTATTTAATGACTATCTAGTGAGAAGGAAAATAATATAACAACTCATTGATAGAGAAATAACAGAATTAATAACACGAAGAAAATACATTGAGAAAGTATAGATAAAGAAATAATGCTTAAGAAACATTTATCAAGATATTCCTCAGGAACTAATCTCGATTTTTTGTCTACTATCAAAATATTGATCACTACGGAAGGTAGCCAGACTAACAAAACCTATTAGCCTGAATATTTATTTTCACAAACATCTTATAATCTTCAGAACTTAATGAACAGAGATGTATCTTGACACCAATCCCATTTTCTTATGCAGTTGGCTGACAAAAGACCATATTGCCTAATTGCTGGATTTACTGTGTACCATATGTAAGTTTGGCTCTATTCATTGCTGAAAACTATGAAACTTAGACCTCATTGACAAGGAATGTAATTTTTCTGGGTTGCTAGGAGCCAAACAAGTTTTAAATTTCTTCAACATCCTCATCCTAAAAGAAGGGTAATCAAGAGCCCTATTGCAAAGCATTGAAGAGTAAAGGCAACATTTATCCTTTAGAAAAGGGAATAATTAAACTCTTATATGAAGAATTTGTGGAAATGACAAGTCTCTGCTACATTCTCTTTATGAGAAGCACCGTGGGAGCCAAGGGCTTTAGAATCCTGATCTTGGCATAGTTGAGTGTAGGCGAAAATTTCTGTGATGTCCTACATAAAGAGGAAGGTGATTGGAGCAATTTATCACCAAGAAATACATTTGAGTTCTCTAAAAAACTTTGGTACATTCATTTCCATATATATGGACATCCAAGTGGTTTACATTTTTCTGCCTGCATTTGAAATCATTCAACATATCTTTACATAGTATGAGAATATTTCTTCATGACAGATTTCTATGTGTAGTATTGCTTAAAATCCTTTTCCAAAAATCTGTGGCAAACACCAACAATGATGTATGAAAACTTGTCTATACCCCCATCATTGGCAGTGGTCCTAATAGAATCTAATTGTCCTAATATTTTTAGATTTGTCTAAGTGATCAATAAGAATATATATTATTGTTTTTTATTTTCAATTTATACCTATCATTGAAGTTATTTTTCATATGTGTATTAATATTTGGGATTTTTCTTGTTAGTGATTTATCTGCTCATGTTTTTGTTACTCAATTGGCTATTTGTCTTTTCTTGATTAATTTGAATATATTTAAACACCAGGAAGATAAACTGTTTATCAGACACATCTTTAACAAATATTTATTTGACACTTTTTTGAACCAGTATGAAATACATTATTTTGAATAATGGAATAAGACAGTGGTTTTCAATAAGGGATGATTCCCTCACCAGTTCTAGTGACATTTGTCAATGTCTGGAAACATGTTTATTCATTACACTGGTAAGTGAGGTGTGCTATAGATATCTAGTTATGGAAGCCAGAGATCCTGCTAAACAAAAACAAGATATTCCCTCTCACAACAATTAATTGACCCAAATTGCCAAGGCTGAGAGTCCCTGGATTAAAAACGTATACAAAATTTAAGCACAGTGAATGACTGTGGACTATTGGTTGCATACTAAGGAAAGTAGAGATATAGAGGGAAGACAATAAAAATCCTGTAAAGCAAATATATTACAGTTTCAGTTCAAATTATATTTTTAACTGGCCTCAGATATTTTGTTTTAATCATGTTTTTGTCTACTCCTATGTCAGTACTTTACTGATGTAATCAGAATAGCTTTATAAGTCATTCTTATATACTGTAAGATAAATTCTTATATTCTTATTAATGCTTATTTTTTTTTCCAGGGAACTTGTATTGTATATACATCTTAACGTTATTTTCTTTATTTTCACACATAATCTAAACCATACAAAATTACATGAGAATTGACATTTATACATTCAACATGTCAAAATGTGTATGCTTATCACCTGAATTCTTAATGACCATATTCTCAGACATGTTTTTATATTATTACATTTAAATTGTTGTATGCATTTTAATATAATTTTATAATTTCACTATGTCATTCCTGGATATTACTATCAAATTTATTTCTAAATATGTGCACAGCTTTTGCTACTATTATAAAATGATTTATCTCTATAACATCGTAGGTACTTATTGATAAAGTGAACACATGATATAGCAATTTTCATGAATCTGGATGACTTAAAAGTTATCTGATTAAATTATTGTATTGTCTTCCAGCACTGTTGTGACCTCCAAAACTATGTCAAATAATGATGCTGAGAGTTCTAGCAGTCTCAAGTTCTGTGTATAAAGCACATGCATAATGTTAGTTTCCTAAATTAGAAAAATATTATCTGTGGATATTTGGAAATCAGTAGTAGTAAATACATGTAGTTTTATTTTATTCCCATTTTATTTACAGTTGCAAAAAGGAAAGCTGTGAATTTTAGTAAATGACATTCATCTAATAATATGAACATATTTTTTCATTAATTTGTTGATAGCAATATATGTTAATATAGATTTGTTCTTGAACTTTTTGGAAAATATAGCAATGTATTTTTCTCTTGATTTATTGTTGAGGTCTCTTAACTAGTCTTCAGAATAACTTTCGCATATATGTTCACAATAAGATTAATCTATGACTTTCTGTGTATTATACATCAGATTTTGACATTCAAGTTATGTTAACTTCAGACATTGATTTTAACAGAATGTCATTTATTTTTCTGTTGTCTAGATAATTTAAATATCATTATACTTAGTTATTTAAATTTTAAATATGATACATCAGACCTTAATGGCATTTTCAGTGGAGATCTTTACTTTTCTAATTGCTTCTGTGATTTATTTTTCTAGAAAATTTTGACTTTTTGGATCACTCAGCAAATTATATATATTTTTGAGTCACTTACTTCCTCTGGCTTTAAAAATGATTTTGATGTATCATGTATCTTTTTTAAACACTCAGAACAATTATTTACTGCTGAATAAAAAATAATTACAAAAACACCATTACTATTGAATTCCCTGTGTTAAATGAATAGCAAGAATAAGCCACAAATTTGGAAGTTCTTGACATGCTACAAGGCCCTAATTTCTGTAATTTTTGTTGTAAATTTGTTTTTCTATTATAGTATGTTGCAAAACTGTAAATAAATGTTCAAAGAAAGTGTTTCATTTTTCAAATCACACTGGCTTGCTGTTAAAAGGATTCTGTTTCCTTTTTCTGAAAATAAATTTGATATTTTACCTGCCTTCCATGATTGCACAAATATATATTTCCAAATATATAACCTTAGGATCTTTCAGGAGAAAATAAAAAATGGAACATGCTATTATTACTAAGTGCTATTATTTTATCATTGTCATCAATACAATCACCCTTCAAATATGAATAACTTCACATAAAAGTTTTCTTGAATCATAATAGGTACTATTATTGCTTTGTAGTGATCTGTCTGTTCTGGAATATAGCTGATAATTATCATTCTGAAGTAAAATGTCGTTTCTTCATGCATTATCTCCTTTGAAACCCTTTGGTGTGACAGAACACAGTAAAATTATATTACTGTGCTGATACTGAAATCATGACATTTCTGAAATGTACAAAAAATACATTTTTTTACTTTGTTAGCCTCAAAGGTATTGTCTTTATGTAGTAATTTTTTGTTGAAATTTACTAGTAAATCTGTTAATATAAGAAATAACTGCCAGAAAATAATGGTCCCAAAACAGTTTATATATTTTATCACTTGTAGGACTTTTTACTGATGTTCAGTAATATTATATTAATTTAAATATCAGTGTAAATGATCTTGTTTGGCTAACGGAGCTGTCAAGAATTTGATCTAACTCAATAATTCATTGACAATACAAGTTTTTGCAACACATTTATTCTATACATATGTATTCAGTTTACACATAGGTAAAATGAGGGAGTTAATCGGGCTTCTTTTGATTCTCTAATCATATTATCTATGTCTTAGTTGGGTTGACAAGTCACAATACAAGAATTAAAGAATTGATTAGATTATAAAGAATGAAACAAGTAATGTAATTCAGGTAGTCCAAGCAAAATTTGAAAGATAATGCCAACCAACAGAACCATGTTCTGAAGATCAAACAGAAAGATTTGCATGTTCATTTGCCATTTAGGAAAATATAAAAATAAACACTGTATATACATCATCAGATAGAAGTTCTAGCATTAAATACATCAAAATAAATGTTTCTTAATAAAAAATTTTTAAAAATAATAATTAATGAACATATAACTAATAGATATTGAATACTTGTGTGCCTGATGCTCTAAGTGTTCTCAAATAACTCTTAAAATAATATGGGGTAGGTGATATTATCATGTTCATATGATAGTTAAGCAATCTGCCATTTAGAGTAATGAGAAAACAATTCATGTGGCCATACTCAATCTGCCTCCAACTTATACAAGTTAAAAAAAA
Source organism: Symphalangus syndactylus (assembly GCF_028878055.3). Lineage (NCBI taxonomy): Eukaryota > Metazoa > Chordata > Mammalia > Primates > Hylobatidae > Symphalangus > Symphalangus syndactylus. The sequence continues at coordinate 105,200,870 of NC_072426.2, read as the reverse complement.
TAATTCAACTCTGTTTACCTCAGTGATACCCTTGGTACCTAGTAATATTCATGGCTAAAGTCTGCTACACAGAATGCTATAGGCTTTATATGCATTTTTATTTGTCCTCAAACCAAACCTGCAAGGTATGTGTTGTTATCCCCATTGTATGGATATGTAGAGTAAATTTCTGACAGAATCATCACTTTTTCAGGTTCATGGAATTAATAATTAACAGATCAATACTCCAACTCAGGTTTTTATGACATCATTGTTTCTTATCATTTTTAAAAATTTTTTTCAATACAAAAGGATTTATGTAGCAGGACATAAAGATGAACATAAAAAGGAAGAATACAAAAGCTAATTATTACTTTGAATTTTATAACATTCTGATTTATAAATTACAATAAGTATTATCTACTTCAGAGCAATGCTGAAATGCATAAGTGAGAAAATGTATATAAAATATTTAAATCTTTGAGGGCATAGAATAAGTGCTAAATATTGGGTTTTATTATCATAAGTATCCATGAGACTAAAGAACCAAGTAGCATTATAGAAAAAAAAATCCACAAACATTACACATACAAACATACACACATTAGTCCATGGAGATAATAATTGATCACTTGCACACTGGGAACAATAAATAAGATAACAGAAATATGAAAAGGTCTACCAGAGTGATGGGATACAGCAGGTACATGAAAAATAAAGCTGAATTAAACCCAGGATATATTCATCAATTCAGATAGATGATAGATTACACAGATAGCTGCTAGCTAGATAGGTAGGTAGATAGATAGACAATAGATAGATACATAGATGTGGAAGATAGGTACGTGTGTGTGTGTGTATATATAATGCATATATACATACATATATGTATATACTTATGCCTCCCTAACACTCAAGCAACCAATTCTTTCACTATTCAAAAATTGGTCTTTGTATTCAAGGAAAGGCTTAACAGGGTGTATAAGTAATATAAGTTAAGGAAACAAGAAAAGAAACATTCAGAATAAAAAAGATCCTTAAAAGAAAATAAATATGGATGTGAAAACTAAAGGATAACCAGTCTATTCATAATTGTACAGAAATAATAAGACTTTCTAATTCTTGATAGGGAATTATTTAAGCTACAAATACAAAACAAAGGAAATGTTTCCATCAGTGCTGGAGTAACCCCCGAATAATTTACAGCTGCCTTTCTTTAGGGAAGCAAGTAATTATTTTCTAACTTATCAGCATAGATTATCAGGTTTGTGCACTTATATAAAATTGCCTTATTGTATTTATTATTATGATTTGTGATTTTGTTGCTATTCAGGGACTTCGTTATGAATTAAATGGCTTACAGAAAGTCATTCTTTAGAGACTTCAGAATTTCGAGTGAAAACAAAAAAATCTCTTCCAAGTTGTTAACATGAATTCCTGGCAATGACTTTTGTGCTGTAAAACTGTATTTGTTATCACAGTTCCATAATGGTAAATGTAAATTTTAAATATGTTTTTATCTTTACAGAGTTTATAAACTTTTTTTCAGAATAAAAATGTAGTAATATATTGGTTAATGTCAGTATAAATAGGCAAGCTATTTTTATTTTAAAGACAGAGTATCCTAGTATCTTTTATCATTTGGTTAATTTTAAATAAAGTCATAGGACTTGTTCACTGAGTGTGGAACATGGCTCTAAAACAGAATTTAAAGTTTTATTTGATAATATTCTATTTCTCTGGAAGACTAACATTTAAGAAGTATATATATATGTATGTATATATATGTATATATATATACACATAAATATAAGCATAATTTTACTAGCATCAGCATAACAGGATTTGAGAGCCATGGCTTCTCTATTTGATGAATAAAAATTATATAATCCATTGATCTTTATATGTATTTTAGGAACAGTCTCATCTAAAAAGTGCACATGGATTTTATTGTAATTTCATGAGTTCACAGAGTGCATTGACTCTGATGGCTGAATTTTGAATTGAACTCTCAATCTGCAGTCTTTTGAATCCCTAATGAATTTCATAGTACCATCACCATCAATCAGAACTGTTTCCTTTTATTGTTACTCACGTTCAAGTTATCATAAAATCACAGTGAGTTGGCAAAGTAGATAACGTGAAACATTCTGTGATTGAAAGCCATAATAGTCTAATCACTGGTTTGTGTAAGTATGGTACCCTCAGTTGTGTTTCTTAACCATTTATCATTTTTAAAATTTAGAAAATGTTTTTAATCACTTGCCATACGTAGCTCTCTGAACCACAAAGTTGAATCAAGCAATATATCATGCAGAAGACGGAATAAAAACTATCAAAGTGTCAAGATTCTTTTACAATTTGTTTAGTCACAAATTTATGCCTTTTTTGACTCTTTCTTTTCTTATTAAAAGAGAGATTTAATTTTAACTCCAAAATGTATTTCAGTAATATCCAACACAATTTTTTTTTCAGTCAGAACCCTGTTCTTAACCGGCTCAAAAAGCAAGCTCCTCTATAGCCTTATCTCTAAAATTCTTCTTATTAGTTTCTAGGTACACTCAGAATTACCAAAATGTATCCAGCTCATTCTAGAAAAAAGCAGTCAGACAGCATTTTTCTAAATGTTTTAGCCAGAAAATAGTTTCATGGTTTATTAAAACTTCATACCAAAAAGACATCTTTTGAAAAGACAAAGTTGGGAAATACGTAAAACTACATTAGGCTCAACAGAGGAAGAATCCTCAGAGCCTCGGTGTTTCGTATGTGCATCATGAATCTCTGCAAGTGTATAAAATGCAGATGTTCCTCATTTTGCTTGAATTTCCAATTTTCAAAAATTATTTTCATAAAGCATCTTTATAAAAATATGTTCTGCAGATGGAAATAGGGGGAGAGAGTTTTTTGGAAAAGATGGTAGACAGCGAGAACATCTAAAGACCAAAAAAAAATTTCTGTGCTTAATACTTCCATTTAAACGATATCTACAAAAATATCTATTCCTTTCTCCCATTTTCTTCATTCCAGAGACAGAAGCACTTTGGGAGGCCAAGGCAGGTGAATCACGACATCAGAAGTTTGAGACCAGCCTGGCCAAGATGGTGATACACCATCTCTACTAAAAATACCAAAATTAGCTGGGCACAGTGGCGGGCACCTGTAATCCCAGCTACTCGGGAGGCTGCCACAGGAGAATCGCTTGAATCCGGAAGGCGGAGGTTGCAGTGAGCCGAGATCATGCCACAGCACTCCAGCCTGGGTGACAGAGCAAAACTTCATCTCAAAAAAAAAAAAAAAAAGAAGCTTGACCAAGTTTGTTGATTTACATTACACCACGGTGTGAGTTGAGTGGTTGCCGCACTCAGGTGCCTCTCTTATTTCCCACAGAGGCAAACCCTAATCCAGTGTCCTGAAGAGCTCTATTTGCAGTGAGAAACCTGCCCATACAACTCAGAATCTTAGGTTCTCTGCAGTATACAACCCTTTAGAGACCAGTCGGATCAAAAGAGAGAAGAATTTTTAGTGCATGCAATCCGGAGTGAATATCTGAATTACTGGTAAGTGATTATCTCCTCTGCCTGTTACAGAATGTGGTAAATTCTGCGCTTCACTTTTCACAGCAATGTTATGCTTATTTAAGGGTGTTAGTCAGTAGGCCTGGCCTAGGTCTAAAACAAATAGTAAGAGCTGGAGCAAGAGAATAGAAAAAACAAACAAACAAAAAAAAAACACTTGCAGATGATGATATGAGCTAAAATGTGAACATTTTGTTTAAGATTTTCTTGGTGGTGATTTCTTGATGCACTTAATTTTTTATTTATATATTTTTGTTTGGGATGTGTAATCAAGTTTAATTGTATTGTATTTATTATAGGAAGATGCTGCAGCCCAACTAGATAGATCCTCTTATCTTAATTTCTAAAAATATATAGCTGTAATCTGGTACAATATAACCTGAACTCAGTACAGAAACCAAGGATGAAGTATATTCTGATGTAAAATTCAAGGAAGGATTAGACAGAGAAATGAAAATGTATATATTGAATTATCACAATATCTGGATGGATGCTGGTGATAACTATGTCTCTCTAAGGTGAAATCTTCTTCCTGTGCACTTGATCTCCTTTAATTCTTGCACTACTAATAGTCCTTTCTCTTTTTTCATTTACAGAAACATAAAATTATTATGTCTCTAGAATTAAAAATAAAGTCTCCTCAGCCCACCTTTCTCAACTATTAAACTTTATTTTTAATTTTCTCTTTACAAGGAAAAAATATTCCAAAATACATTTTATTCTCTGTTTCTAATTCTTCTTGTCTATTTTCTTTTATGTACTTCAGTTTGCTTGTCACCACCCTCACTTACTGAATCTTCTCTTGCAAATTAATCAACGATCCTATCGATGTTTCTTTTCTTTCCTGATATATCAGCATGAACTACTAAAGTAGAATATGCTTCACCTACTTAAAATACTTTTTTTAACTTAGATCTCAGAACATATTTTTTTCTGATTTTTCTTTTGCATCACTAGTAGTCTTTTCTTACCAGTTGTTCTAGCATTTTTTTTTTTTTTTTTTTTTTTTTTTTTGTGATGGAGTCTCACTCTGTCACCCAGGCTGGAGTTCAGTGGCATGATCTCCGCTCACTATAACCTCTGCCTCCCTAGTTCAAGCGATTCTCCTGTCTCAGCCTCTTGAGTAGCTGGGATTTCAGGTGCCCACCATCGTGCCCAGCTAATTTTTGTATTTTTAGTAGAGACGGAGTTTCACCATGTTGGCCAGCTGGTCTTAAACTCCTGACCTCAGGTGATCCACCTGCCTCGGCCTCCCAAAGTGCTGGGATTACAGGTGTGAGCCACTGTGCCCCATCTCTTCTAGTATTTCTAAGCATTGGAGAGTCATAATACTAAATCCTCGTACCTCTTATCCATCATTTGCTCTCTAAGTGTGTTCTAAACCAGTCTTATGACTTTTAAACACCATCTATAAACTGACAAAGTATTACTTCCAATGAAGTACTTTTCCTTGTATATCCACCATGTAAATTTCTTGTTTGATAATTCCTAAATCTGTCTCACATCCGAGTCTGGCTCTAATGGTTGCTTTTTGTATCTTCAGACAAATTATTTTCCTGAATTTAACTGTGCCTTGCAATTTTTGTTGTTGTTGAAACTAGACACAATGTGTCAGATGATAGAAAATGAGGTACATGGCCCTTTAATATGAGGTTCATGTTAATCTGGCTAGTAGTTGGGAAGTGTTTAATTTTTGCTATAGCGCTAAGGGCCAGAGCTAGTATTCTTCTCCCCTCCCCACTTTGTTCTCTTTTGGCTTCCTGAAGCATTCACCCTTAAATAGAATCTGTGCACTACAATTCTTTTAGCTGTAATCCACTCTTATTATACTGAATACTGGAGTTCTGTTAATATTATGGTAAGGTATCAGGGAGGTGACACATTCTGTAGTTCAATAATTAGGTCTTTTATTTGGCCTGTGTCCCTGGCCTGTGACCTTTATAACCTTTTCTTAGCATTCCCCATCTCCTCAGGTGAGACAGGTAAGGCACAGGGGGCTGGTGTGGAATAAATTCCCTTCCCTCAGGTGGAATGAGTCTCTGGTAAAGCATTTTTCCCTAAAGAGTAAGCCTTTTTTATGGAGAACATTCTGGGCATGTATAATTATGGTACTTTTCTTCCCTCTCTGCCCAAACCACTGGGAGATATTTCTTGTCTCTTTCAGTGAGAAACTGTGTGTTCCTGGAGGTAAACTCATCAAATTCTGGTGACCCATGTAAGATTTTAACCCCGAGTTTCTCATTCTCACCATAGCCCACACAAGCCTCCATTAATTCATCAAAATTATCATTTAAATGTTCCTTTCAATGTTTGGCTTTGTTGGCTTCCATTCCATGTAATCACATCTTGGCTATAACTTTCTGGATTCATCTGTCTGTCCAGATGTTGGGGTGGCAGTCTGCCCTGTGATCTCAATTCTCTGATAAAACCAATAAGATTATTGATTTTCAGTTTGTTTGGCTTTTTCCTGTTGTACGGCTAGAGTGACAGCCTCCAAGCTGAGGAGGAGCTAAAACTAGAAGTGGTATATCAAAAATTTATTCAACATCTCCACTTAAATTCTACATGACTTCTCAAATTGAATATATATAAACAAAGACTGATCTCTACCCACTATCTTTCTTTCTCTACTGTTTTTAGTCTCATAATTAAATGGCAACTCCATCCTTATATATGCTCATACATTAAATCTTGGAGTCATTTTATAAATCTTTCTCTGTCATAACACATATACATGGTATTAGAAAACCTTGTTGATTTTATTACCTCCTTTACTACCTTCATCACCACCACCTGAGTCCAAGGATGCATCATGACAACACACAGATTATTGCAAAGAGCCTCCGAACGGGCCTATCTGCTACTGATACAGGAAGGGTCAGGGAAGTGCTGGGTAGAGAAGGGTGGGGTCCCTGGCGATGGTTCCACCCTCAGGCTTGTGCCCACGGACCTAAGTGAGAACAGGCATTTATGTTTTCACACCCAAATGCTGCATTTTCCAAGGCCACTCTGGCCTGTCACACCCCCCCACTCCCCACCCCCCCATCCAGTGCCCATAAAAACCTGAGATGTAGCAAGCACACACAAAACCAGCTGGACATTGAGAGGAGCAGAACACATCGAAAGACGTCAACAAGCAATTGACGGCAGAGCTATGCAGACGCTGAGGGAAATTCAGCTGGAGGGGGTCAGAAGAGAGTCTGGCCACAAGGTGGCCTGACTCCAGGGAAAGACCACCTTCCCACTCCATCCTTTTCTGGCTCCCCATCCATCTCATTGGGAGCCACCTCCACCACCTAATGAAATCTTGCACCCATATTCCAGGGCCACATGTGATCGACTTTTCCAGTATACTAGAGCAAGAACCCAGGATACAGAAAGCCCTCTGTCCTTGCGATAAGGTAGAGGGTCTTACTGAGCCAACACAAGTAGGCTGCAGACAGCAAAGCTGAAAGAACACGCTGTAACACATGCCCACTGGGGCCTCAGGAGCTGTAAACACTCAACCCTAGATGCTGCTGAGGGGTCGGAGCCCAAAAACGCTTCCCATGACCTGCCCATCTGCATGCTCCCCCCTAGGAGTTTGAGCAGCAGGGCAGTGAAGCAGTGAGTCACAACCCTGTCTCATGCCCTGGGAGGGCGATAAGAGTGTGTACTCCAAGAATAGCACAGATGACATATGGCTGGAATGGAGTGTCATGATTGTATGACGGAAGTAGTGGGTAGACCAATATTATGTAAATATCTACCCACTACTTCTATCATACAATCATGACACTCCATTCCAGCCATATGTCATCTGTGCTATTCCTGGAGTACACACTCACGCATACAACTCCTTTGAGGCCTTTCTATTTATTTGTCTCTATGTCCTATATTGCCTCAGATGCTTGTATTCTTGGCTCTTACACTGTATATAAATACTAATGTCTCCCTGAGAAATTCTTTGACCAAGTATTTAAAACCACAGCACTTTGGAAATCTGAGGTGGGTGGATCATCTGAGGTCAGGAGTTGGAGACAAGCCTGGCCAACATTGTGAAACCCCATCTGTACTAAAAATACAACAATTACAACAATTAGCCAGGCATGGTGGTGTGCACCTGTAATCCCAGCTACTCGGGAGGCCGAGGCAGGAGAATTGCCTGAACCGGGTGGGGGGGGGCAGGGGGCGGGGGCGGGGGTTGCAGTGAGTCAAAGTGAGTCAAGATTGTGCCACTGCACTCCAGCCTGGGCAACAGAGAGAGATTCTGTCTCAAAAAAATAAAAAATAAAAAAAGTAAAACCACAGACCCCTCAGCTTTATTTTTGCTCACAGCACCTGTCACAGTCTTGAATTGTATGTGTTTATTGTTGTATTGTCTGTCTCCACACAATTGAATGTAAGAATCCTAAAAGCAGTTATATTTGCCTATTTTGTAAACAAATACATTGACAATACCTTGAAAACTGAGATAAATGTAGAACTTAATACACATTTATTTAACAAATAAATTTTACTTTTACTCAAAGAAGAACATTCAGAGACTATAAAATTCTAGCTATATTCTATTTGTTCTAGAATGATAAAGACATACAGATCCTTTCAGTTATATTTATAGATTTTTTAATATTAAAAAATCTTGTTAAATTTAGTGTGAATTTTCAATCTTATATGTTATTAAAGGAGAGAGAATAGAATAATGATTAATAAAGCCTAAATGGAATGAAAATATCATTTATTGTTTTTCTGTATTTTCTTTTTAATCAGGAGTATGTTTTTAACAACAAATATTATCACAAGTGGCCCCACTTACTAGCTAGTATTTTCACGTATTATAAATTGACTAAATACATTTATGGTAAAAGATACACACTTTCTGGTAAATCTATACTGTTCTGCTTTTTTAACACAACTTCAAAATAATGAATGCTTGCCTTTCTATCATGTTTTTCTCAATTTCACTATTTCTTACAACTTCTTAGGTAGATTATCACATCCACAGAATTTATACTCAGGCGTTTAATCACATACTTAAATTAAATCTCAGACTACTTAGTAATTAAAACTTTTCTTACTTAGAAGCTGCATTTCTAACACATAATCACTTTTAAATTAAATTTATTATTAATTAATCATTTTTCTAATCATAGAGATCATTATTGTAATAATGTTTCTTTTCCTAATTTTCATAATCATGTTACAAGTAGCAGAAAATGTCACAGCTTTTTAGACGTTTAGGAGTGACACAGGTCTTACCCCTGTTCTTTTCACCTAATGGGAAGCATTAAAACATGCAAACACATTCTCACAGTCTTACGTATCTCTACAGGTCTTTTTCATAAATATGGAACAGTGCTTCCTTTTTCATCTATAATTGAAAGTAAGACCCTAAAGAATATGAAGTGCACAAGACATGGAGTAGAAAAGGAATTCAGGCTATTGTTCAAAGTAGACCTGAGTAAAAGTCAATTACTAGTCACATGACCTAGAACAATTTCAGTAATCCCTCTGAATATTGCTTTCACTGTGTAAATCAGAAAAATGGCAAGGCTGTTTTGCAGATTAATACAAGAGTTAACCAAGAATTCATCTGAGATTCATATTTTACTCTCAAGAGCATAATGGTTAAACCTCAAGCCTCTGCAGCTACTCAGTTGGGGTTAAATTTTTGCTCGATAGTTCTTTTTTTTTAAATCTAGAGTTTCGTAAGTGAGGCAAAAAAGGTGTACTTTGTTTAGAAATAAAAGGTAAGTAAACATTGGGGACAGAATGAATTGTTACAATATCTATCTTACAAATGTTTCAGACTGATTTTAAAAAGGAGAATTTAAAAGAATCAATAATATTTTTTAAAATCACTAGAAAACAATGCAGAAATTAAAAAAAAAAAAGCAGGAGACTTCTCAATATAGGATTATATGGAGGCCCACATCAGATAAACAATAAAACAAATCTACACCTAGATGTTTATTATAGAGATACTGCAGAACCTCAAATACAGAGAACATTTTAGGAGATATCAGAGAGAAAAATATGAATTAATGATTAAAATATTATATATCTAAACTACCAATAAACCTAGTTTATCTATAAGAATGGCTGAGAATGAGTCTAAGGATAGTTGCAACAGATTCAAAATCTGGGATTTTATTATTCTAAGGCTTTCAAATAATACATGGAGAAAACATATTACAATAGAAAAGAAAATATACTCTGTATATTACAATAAAATGAATTCACAGCTGTTAAGGCATGTTACTTATAAACTTGTTGCAGGAAGTCAGGGACTGCGAATGGAGGGATTGGCTGAAGCCGTGGCAGAAGAACATAAATTGTGAAAATTTCATGGACATTTATCAGTTCCCCAAATTAATACTTTTACAATTTCTTACATCTGTCTTTACTGCAATCTCTGAACATAAATTATGAAGATTTCATGGAAAATCACTTCCCCAATCAATACTATTATAATTTCCTATGCCTGTCTTTACTTTAATCTCTTAATCCCATCATCTTTGTAAGCTGAGGATGTATGTTGCCTCAGGACCCCGTGATGATTGCGTTAACTGTACAAACTGTAAAATGTGTGAACAATATGAAATCAGGGCACCCTAAAAAAGAACAGAACAACAGCAATCTTCAGGGAACAAGGGAAGGCAACCTTAAGGTCTGACTTCCTGTGGGGTCAGGCAGAATAGAGTCATATTTTTCTTCTTGCAGTAAGTAAATAGGAGAAATATCGCTGAATTCTTTTCCCAGCAAGGAATAACCCTGGGGAAGGACTGCAATCCCAGGGGTAGGCCTATCGATGACCACTCTGGGAGTGTCTGTCTTATTCAGTTGAAGATAAGGGATGAAATATGCCCTGGTCTCCTGCAGTGCCCTCAGGCTTACCAGGATTGGGAAATTCCAGCCTGGTGAATTCTAGTCAGACCCGTTGTCTGCTCTCAAACTCTGTTTCCTGTTAAGATGTTTATCAAGACAATACGTGCCCAGCAGGACATGGAACCTCATCAGTAATTCTAATTTCACCCTGGCCTTGTGATCTTTTATTGTCCTTTGAAGTATGTGATCTTTGTGACTTACTCCCTGTTCAGACCCCCCTCCCTTTTTGAAATCCCTAATAAAAACTTGCTGGTTTTGTGGCTCAAGGGGCATCACCAAACCTGCTGATACGTAATGTCACTCCTGGACTCCCAGCTGTAAAGTTTCTCTCCTTGTACTCTTTTTATTTATTTCTCAGACTGGCTGACATTTAGGGAAAACAGAAAAGAACCTATGTTGAAATATTGGGGCCTGGTTCCCCGATATAAACTATTTAATTTAAATTATCATTAACTACAAAAATAAATATTAAATGATTTGTTTTAAAATCCAGATGAAATTAAATTTTAGCTAATGCAGTACAGAATATGTAACACTGGAGGTGTGAATATTAGCATTTAAGCATTCTAAACACATTGTCCTACTCTGGAAGGGGATAGAAAAATCAATTATACTTAAGCATCTTGATATAGTTTGGTTTGTGCCCACCCAAATCTCATCTTAAATTGTAATCCTCATAATCCCCATGTGTCTAGGGAGAGACTTGGTGGGAGGCGATTGGATCATGGAGGTTTCCCCTATACTGTTCTAGTGATAGTGAGTGATTTCTCATGAGATCTGCTGGTTTTATAAGGGGTTATTTCCCCTTTACTCCTCACTCTTCTCTCTCCTGCCACCATGTGAAGAAGGTCCCTGCTTCCCCTTCACCTTCTGCCACAATTGTAAGTTTCCTGAGGCTCCCCCCATGCCATGTGGAACTTGAGTCCATTAAGCTTTTTTCCTCTGTAAATTACCTAGTCTTGGGTATTTCTTTATTGCATTCTGAGAACAGACTAATACAGTTAGTTGGTACTGCAGAGAGTGGGGTACTCCTGTAAAGATACCCAAAAATGTGGAAGTGACTTTGGAACTGTATAACGGGAAAGGGTTGAAACACAGTTTGGAGGGCTCAGAAGAAGACAGGAAGATGTGGGAAAGTTTAAAACTTCCTAGAGACTCATTGAATTGCAGTGAGCAAAATGGTGATTGATAGTGATATGGACAATAAAGTCCAGGCTCAAGTGGTCTCAGAAAGGGATGAGAAACTTGTTGGAAACTGGAATAAAGGTGACTCACTATACTTTAGCAAAGAGACTGGTGCCATTTTCCCCCTGCCCTAGAGATCTGTGGAAATTTGAACTTGAGAGAGATGATTTAAGGTATCTGGCGGAAGAAATTTCTAAGCAGGAAATCATTCAAGACGTGGCCTGGTTGATTTTGAAAGTCTTCAATTTTATGCATTCACAAAGAAATGGTTTGAAATTAGAACATATGTTTAAAAGGGAAGCAAAGGCTGGGTGTGGTGACTCATGCCAGTAATCCTGACATTTTGGGAGGCCAAGGCAGGGGATCACCTGAGGTCAGGGTTCAAAACCAGCCTGGCCAATGTGGTGAAACCCTGTCCCTATTAAAAATACAAAAATTAACCGGGCATGGTGGCACACATTTGTAATCACAGCTTCTCAGGAGGCCGAGGAAGGAGAATCACTTGAACGCAGGAGGCGGAGGTTGCAGTGAGCCAAGATTGCGCCATGGCACTCCAGCTTGGGCGACAGAGCAAGACTCCATGTCAAACAAACAAACAAAAGAAACAAAGGTAAGCAGAGAATGAGAGTTTGAAATATTTGCAGCCTGAGGATTTAACAGAAAAGAAAAACCCATTTTCTGGGGAGAAATTCAGGCCAGCGGCAAAAATTTGCATAAGTAACAAAGAGCCAAATGTTAACTGCCAAGACAATGGGAAAAAATGTCTCCAGGGCATGTCAGAGGTCTTCACAGCAGCACCCCCCATCACAGGCCCAGAGGCCTAGGAGAAAAAATGGTTTCCTGGGCCAGGCCCAGGGCCTTATTGCTTTTGTGAGTCAATTAAGCTTTTTTCCTTTATAAATTACCCAGTCGGGTATTTCTTTATAGAAATGTGAGAACGGACTAATACATATCTTAAGTCAATTATATTTGAAAAAAATAAATGAAATAATTAGAACAATAGAACTGAATGTCAATTTTAAAGTCACATTAGAAGAAAAAAAGAAATGAAGAAATATGACCATTTAAAGAAAGGCATAAAAGGTCAGGCACAGTGGCTCACGCCTGAAATCCCAGCACTTTGGGAGACTGAGGTGGGCAAATCACCTGAGATTGGGAGTTTGAGACCAGCCTGACAAACATGGAGAAACGCCGTCTCTACTAAAAATACAAAATTAGCTAGACCTGGTGGCACATGCCTATAATCCCAGCTACTTGGGAAGCTGAGGCAGGATAATTGCTTGAACCCAGGAGGTGGAGGTTGTGGTGAGCCGAGATTGTGTTGTTGCACTCCAGCCTGGGCAACAAAAGTGAAACTCCATCTCAAAAAAAAAAAAAAAAAAAAAGGCAGTGAGGTCCATGGAATTCAAATAGTAAAAAAATAAAAATGGTAAGTAGCAAATATAAGATTGTAAAAATAATCAAAATACCAATATTAATAATAAATGCAAAATAATTTAATTTAATAAAGACAGAAATACTCAGACAGCATTAGAATAAATAATCAGCCAGATAAATTTAAATACATCTGAATTAATTTAGCAAGAAACACACCTAAAACATAAAAATACCTATACATTGAAAAATGAAGATATTTGAAATATGAGACATCTTCTAAGCACTTTATACATATTTACAGATTTAATTTCAAAATAATACTTTCAGTTAGGTAAATATATTGTCCCTATTTTATAAATAAAGTATTAGGGTAGAAATACTTTACTGACAAATAACAAAGACAAAATTGGTTTACTATACTAACTATAGAAAAATAGAACAAAAACACTGTTCAGGACATGAATTAATAATAAATGTATGCCATCTATTGACTTTATATTCCAGTTTATATTGTATATTTAGGTTAGTTAATAAAGTTATGTTATGTTGCATATTTCTATACAATTTACATTAACAAATTTAATTAACAGGAGCTATAATTTCACCAGCAATAATAATAACCATCTACTTTTTGGGGAATGAGCCACATCTTACTTAATACCATAAACTGTAAAAATTATTATTTGGCTCCCATCTCATTTATTTGGTGTCCAATGCCTATAACTATGACACATGCAAGTCATTCCTTTGGAAGAAAAAATCAGATGGAATAGAAAGCTTAACAGAAAGAAATGGATTTGAAAATAGAGTCTTCAAAGCCAATGGTTTTATAGAATAGAGGAGAGAAAACAGCATTTTAATGCAAGTGAAACCTTATGCTATGTACTGATCCAGGTAACCAGAATTTCATAAAATCCCAGAGCTGCACAGAGATACCCTGTACTTCTCTGCCTTATTGCTGAAATAGCTAATATTCTACTTTTGTCTTTCAAACAATTTATTTGAAAGTTACCTTGTTCTGGACACTAAGCTCACATTAGTTCTGTTACTTATAACTATATGTGCTCCTTTTCACTGCAGACTTAATGCTGTTCTGTCTTTTCTCAGTACATTTCTGACTCATTATGATTCCTTCTCCTAATTTTCATCAACATACACATAATGTCTTTCTAACTAAATAAAAGAAATTTTAATAGGCTATAGATATTTACAGTTAGAACTACACCTCAGATAAATCTATTTAACACCAGTACATAACACCAGTATATAACACCAGTACATAACAGTTATGAAGGCAACCACCTACTCTGCCTTGAAATAGAAACACAGAGAAGTTCATATCAATAAAGTCCTCATTCAAATACAATGAAAGTAATTATGTATTTTTAAAGTTTTACATTAATGTTATAAAACTTTTCTAAATGTTTAACTCTATAGGCCTATATATTATTTATTTCAGAATTTGTCAGAATAACAACTACAATTTTATATAACTATAGCAGTTATATATAGGAACAATTTATATTGTTTATATTTATATATAGAAACAGTTATATATAGGAATAGTTATTTATGAACAATTTATTAAGGAGGACTTCACATGTCTTTCCTAAATTAAATTTAACAACAATCTTGTGATAGTAACAATTTTTTTGAAGATGTGGATAATCGGAGAAGTTGAGATATTTATAAATATTGCATGTTTTGCAAAATAATACAGTTAGTATAATACAGCTAATGTAATAATACAGCTAGTATTGATCAAGTGGAAGTCCATGACCTTGTGAATCTTCTTTTATATAGAGTAAAGTAACCATTTGGTAGATGTTAAAGGAATATAAATTCCATCTCATTCAAGAGAAAATAAAACTTTGTAGAAGAGATATCCTGAATATATTGTAATCAGTAGAGATCAATATAAATAATATTTTTGTGAGGTTTCACCTGTTAAAACAAAAGCCAGTTATAATTCTTTTTCCCAAAATGAAGATTCTGCAAATCAAGACTCAAGACTTAGCTGCTTCAGCTTCAGTGACTTTTAGTGAGAGCTGACAATTATAAAAGTCTAGCAAATCAAACCAACACATCACCAAGTTATCTTTATAGATTCACTTAGAAGGTATTTTCTGGAGTACTTGTATTTAAGCTGGATCTAAATTTATGCTGAACTCTTCAACATCAAGTTACATAATAAATTATCATGTAAAAAATGAAGAATAGCTTTGTAAGATACATTTTCCATAAAGTAAGTATATTCAGGGTACCATGTGACTAAGAACAAGTATATTTTGTCAGTGCAGTGAATTCAGAAATTTATTTCTTTAACTTGTAGAAAAGATTGCATTTTTAGATATTTTAGATGTACAGAAATATGCAAAGGTAATAGAAAAAAAACATTGACCTCAGTAATTGCAAACACCAGAAAACACTGAAATTCCCTTGTGAATTCTCTCCAAATTACAAGCTCTCTCCTTATGTCTATAATTAGTAATTATCTTTAATATAGTGTTAACTATCCATATTAAATTACATTTATACTTCATGCTTATATTTATACTATAAACTTCTCCTAATGACATATTTCTTGCATATTTTTAAAATTTTATGATAATTGGTTTATACTCTAAGTATTCTTCTGTAAATCCAAAATTCATTACACCATGTTTATAAAATTAATTCCAGTAATACATGAAGTTGTTTATTTTTATCAATGGGTAATATATAAAAATAAATTTATAATGCATGTATGCATGTTATGATTAATAGTAATATTAACAAAATTATGATTATATTACCCAACCAAAGAAATGGAATATTACTAGAACTATTAAAGCTCCTTGTATTTGTCATGGATTCTGTCTTTTTGATCCACTCAGAGACAAAGCTCATACTGAATTATTTTTCTCATAGGCTTTTTATCTTTCTTTCTCTTTTCCTCTATCTTTCTTTCTCTTCATTTTTCTACTTCCATAATAAGAATTACCTACATATGTAATTGCATACACGGGTACCAAATATGCATGTATCTTTAAATAAACATATTTTATTTTCTGGCTTATTTTTGAACATTCAAACATTACAGCATAAACAACCTGTTACTAATTAACATTTTATAAATTAATTCGTGTTTTTATGTGTGAAGCTCATTTATTATCACTGTAGGAATATGTCATTGTGTACATATACCAATGTTTATTCATTCATTTCTTATTGTTATAAATTTTAGTGTTTTTTTCTTTTTTTTATGATTAACAACAAGACAACATTTAGCCTCACTTTTTTCAGGGAATATGAAGTGAATAATCTTCTACTTTTTATTTCCTTCAAGTACAACTGGAAAACCCTGGGCGTTATATATAAAACAGACTCTAAAATGTGGAGAGAAGAAAGCAAACTGGCTAGGTGCTTTGGAAATCAAGGAATGAAATCATGGTGAAATATTTGGGTTTGCTTTTGCCTTTTAATCACAGACTTGGAGCTAAAATATCAGGCAACCTAGAAAAGCCAAGAGGCCCTAACAGCCCCTCCACCCCCCGACACATAAAACAAACAAAAGCCACCCTACAAAGCCAGTTATCTCTATCTTATGGAGCAAGATAGTAGCATCCTAGCAAGACAAAATATTTTGAAACAACTACTCTACTACAGGTATATTCCACAAAAAAAAAAAAAAAAAAAAATCTTGTAATGAGTGACACATCTGCTGGGATAAACCCCTAGAGTACAGCAGATAGCTGAGACTTTCATACCTGTCAGGCACTAACAAGGGCCCGCTCCTGCATGGGGTCAATGGAAACAACATGGTAAAAGGCTCATATTTCCAGTCCCACTTCACAATAATGAGGCACCTCTCTCCAAAATACTGCAGTAGGTCAAAAAGGCCTACTGGGGAAATCAGGTCTTTCACTCACCTCCGCAACTCTTACAGCCTTTGCAGTGGCCACATGGGGTGTAGTAAAGAGGCACTTCTAACCATCCCAACCAAGGTGTATCAGTGGAGGCCAAACTGGGAGCCCTAAATCCCACCCTAGCTCAGCAGTAGTTGTAAATATCCTTCTCAGATGTCAACACAGGCTGAGGGCAGAATCTAAACATCTACCCCCACTTAGCAATAAGAAGCCTGTGTATTCCCTTCCCGTTATTGCTGTGTCAGAGAAAGTCAGCTAAAGCAGTAGGTTTAATGAAGATACAGACTCTCATACCACATTAGACAAAATGTCAGCAGTCAGTTGAAAATTACTTGCTATACAAACATCCAGAAAATCTTAGCTTGAATGAAAAAAGACATT
Organism: Symphalangus syndactylus; assembly: GCF_028878055.3. NCBI lineage: Eukaryota > Metazoa > Chordata > Mammalia > Primates > Hylobatidae > Symphalangus > Symphalangus syndactylus. Next base: position 105,183,598 of record NC_072426.2, on the reverse strand, counting down.
GACTATTTGCCAACACCTAAATAAAAGACATGTTAGAGTTATCAAAGATATCAAAGCAGTAGTCAAAATAATGTTTCAATAAGCATATTTATAAACACAATTGAAATATATAAAAATAGATTTTAAATGAAGAATTAGAAGAGGTATAGAACCACATAAAAATTTTAGTTCTAAAAAATGTAATAACTAATCTACAATAAAACTCAATGGAATGGCTCAACAGCAGAATGAAAAAGACAAAAGAAAGTTACCTGGAACATAGAATAGTGTAAATTACCCACAAATTACCCAAAATCAAAAACAGAGATAAAACAAACTGAAGAAAACCCTCAGGGACATGGGAAATTATAACAAAAATTTGAACATTTGTGGCATCAGAGTTAAAGAAACAAGGAGAAAGAACAGGGAAGCTGAAAATAAATCCCAAGAGATGATTGCTGAAAACCCCCCAAACTTGGTAAAAGAAAACGACAGTCAAGAAGCTGAGTGAATCAAAACCACAATAAATCTAAACAAATCTGTGCTAAGACATAGTCAAACTTTTGAAAGACAAAAAAAAAATGCTTTTGACAACACTAAGATAAAAGCAACAAATTATCTATAGGGAAAAATAGTTCAGATTATGGTGAATTTCTCATCAGAAAACAACAGGCCAAAGGAAGTCACATAAGTTTTTCTCAAGTGCTAAAAGAAAAGAACAGTCAACTACTTAAAAGAATGGTTAAAAGAAGTTCTCTAAACAGAAAAAATATTGTTATAAGAAGGGACCTTGGAACATACAAGGAAGAATGAACAAAGAGAAAGAGTAAAAATATAACTAAAGACACCATATTTTCCTCCTCTTCTCAGTCTTCTAAATTATGTTTGACAGTTCCAGCAAACATCATAACACTGTCTAATGTGCTTGTGAATGTATGTGGAATATAGTTTTGAAAATTATAAACAGAGAAAAACAATAGGATGTAAAGTGTAAGGTCTCTATATTTCATTCAGATTGGTAAAATGTCAACACAAGTAGACTGCAATGTGATAAATTTATAATTTAATACCTAGAGAAAACACTAAAATATCTATATAGAGATATACTGTTATCTCTTGGTACCTATGAGAGATTGGTTCTAGGACTTCCTGGATACCAAAATCTGTTGGAAGCACAAATTCCTTATAAAGTGGTGGAGTGTTTGCAGATAACCAACATAAATTTTTTCTATGTATTTTAAATCATCACCAGATTGCTTATAATACCAACTACAACTAAATGCTAGGTATACAGTTCATATTTGTATTATAATGTGTTTTTTATTTGTATTATTTTATTGTTGTATTGTCATTTTATTGTTTTCCTTTATTTATTTATTTTTGAGATGGAGTCTTGCTCTGTCGCCCACGCTGGAGTGCAATGGCACCATTTCTGCTCATTGCCACCTCTGCCTCCTGGGCTCAAGCTTTTCTCCTGTCTCAGCCCCCCAAGTAGCTGGGATTACAGCCACCTGCTACTACACCCAGCTAATTTTTGTATTTTTAGTAAAGATGGGGTTTCACCATGTTGGCCAGCCTAGTCTCGAACTCCTGACCTCAGGTGATTCACCCGCCTCAGCCACCCAAAGGGCTGGGATTACAGGCGTGAACCACCGCACTCAGCCCCATTTTATTGTTGTCTAAAATATTTTCTGAGGTTGGTTGAATCCATGGATGCAGAACCACTGATACAGGGCTGATTGTACTTTGTATGTATTAATTTGATTAATGTGTTACATTAACCAAAAGAAAGCTAAACAGGCTATATTAATGTCAGGTAAAGTAGATTTCAGAGCAAAGAAAATGACCAGTCTAAAAGGGACACTAGATAAGGTCGTAAAAGGGTCATTCCATACACAGGACCTCAGTCCTAATGTTTATGTACCAAACAACAGATATGTAAAGTATATCAAGCAAAAACTGATAAAAGGAATAGATAAATCCACAATTACTGTTAGAAATTTCAACACCCCTCTCTCAGCAATTGATATAATAATTAGAAAATTAGCAAGAATATAGAAAAAAATCAATAAAATTATCAACCAACAGGGTTCAATTTATACTTACAGAACTCCTAATTCCACAGTAGCAGATGACACATTTTTTTCAAACACTCACAAAGCATATCTGGATATATCATATCATAGAGAATATAATCTATAAATGCAATTGAATCAATCCAAACATCAATAATGGAAAGATAAGAAGTCTCCAAACACTTAGAAACTAAACACTTCTTTGAAAAATCTATAAATCAAAAATTAATTGAACTAAATAAAAGTGAAAATGTAATATATCAAAATATGTGGGAGGCAGCTAAATCAGTGCTGAGAAGAAACATAAGAGAATTAACATTAGAAAAGGAGGAACTGTATTCAACAATCATCTAAATTTCCACGTCAAGAACCAAGAAGAATATCAAAATAAGTCAAGCAGAAGGAAGAAAATAATAAGACCAGAAATAATACAACAAAAACAAAAACAAAATAGCAAGTAAGAAAAATGATCGAACAAGTAGCTGGTCCTTGGGGAAAATCAATACAATGGACACACATCTAACAAGATTGACAAAGACAAAAAGTCAAAACAAATGATCACTATCAGGAATGAAACAGGGACTATCATACCATCATTGATGAATAATAAGGGAATACTACAAACAAATCGATGTATAAATTTGACAATTAAGATGAATTGGACCAGTTCTTCAAAAAGCATACCCTATCACAATTCACTCAATATGAAATAAAGTTAATAGTCCTGTAACTACTTCAGATATTAAATTTGTATTTTAAAAATTCCTCGCACTAAAAATTCCAAGACCCAGATAGTTTCAGAAGAGCATTATATAAATATTTTAAGAAGGAATAACTAATTCTATACAATTTCATGCAGAAACAAAAGTAGAGGGGACAAATTCAAACTCATTTTATGAAGTTAATATTACCCTACTTCTAAAGCAAGGGATAGAGAGTACAAACAAAAAATCTACAGATCAATGTTCTTCATTAATATAGATACAAAATTATTATATACAAAGAGTTATAGGCTGGGAGTAGTGACTCACACTTGTAATCTCAGCACTTTAAGAAGCCGATGCAGGCAGATCACTTGAACTCAGGCGTTTGAGACCAGCCTGGGCAACATAGTGAGGCCTCATTTTAGTGAGATCTCTATTTTTTTATTTTAAAATTAAAAAAGAAATTAAAATTTATTAAAAAAGAAAAAAATGAATTATATACCATCACCAAATGGGGTTTATTCCAGTAATGGAAGGCTAAATCAATATTCAAAATTCAATAAATGTAACCCACTATATTAACGTTATAAGAAAGAAAAAAAATCTCAAGATTATATCAATTGGTATAGAAAAAGCATTTGACAAAATTCAACTCATTCATAATTTTTGTTAAGAAATGTCAGAAAAATAGAAATAGAGTAGAATTTCCTATATAAAGAGGATTTACAAAAAACAAAGCAAAACAAATAAACTCAATAAAACCTACCAGTCACATACTTAACCATGAAAAAATGAATGCTTTTATTCTACCAGGAATGTGAAAAAATATATCCAAACTAGTCACTCTTATTTGACATAGTACTGGGAATTCTAGTCAGTGAAATACGTCAAGAAAGACCAATAGAAGGGATACAAATCAAAAACAAATAAGAAAAACTATTTACAGATGACACAATTTTCTACTTAGAAAATTCCAATAATTCTCTTTTTAAAAAATGTTCCTAGAACTAGCTGGTTTATTTGGAAAGCTGACAGAATGCAAGACCAACCTGCAAAAATGAATTGCAATTCTATAACTAGCAATGAGCACATTGATGTTAAAATTAAAAATGCAATATCATTTAAAACTGCTTAAAAAAATCAAAGCAACAAAATACGTAGGTATAAAACTAAGAATACATTTACAGGACTTATATGCAGAAACTATGTAGTTGGTAATGAAAGAAATAAAATAAGACCTAACCAAATGGAGATAAATAGCCTGTTTATGGATTGGAAGACTCAATATAGCAAAACTATCAATTATCCTCCTATTGGTATGTGGGTTTAACAATTTGTCTATCAAAGTTCCAGCAAGAATTCTTAGATATTGACAATATTATTCTAAAATGTAGGTGCAAAAACAAAGGAACTAGAATAGCTAAAATAATTTTGAAGCAGAATAATAAAGTGGGATATATTGGTCTACTCAATTTCAAGACTTTTATAGCTACAAAATTCAAAAATGTGTTGTATTATCAGAGATACAGTTTTTGATCTCATCCTCTTTATCCCATGGTTAGGTTTTCGAGCTTACTATCATAAAGTTATGCTACAGGTCAAACACACAGCACCCAACACCATACAGATGAGCTTCATAGTAGTTTATTAGTAATATATATTCACAGCCCAAAGAAGGGAGACAATGCATATTGTGCAATGCCACAGTGGGTTGTACTCTGGAAAAGAGGCCTCTGGTTTTCCCCAGATTTCAAGATAAACATAATAATTAACCTTCATTTTAAGTCTTAAACAACAGATAGACATATAGATAAATGGAACAGAATTGAAAACAGAGAAATAGACCCACACAAATACTCCTAACTGATTTTTGTCAAAGAGGCAAATGGAATTCTGTGCAATGGAGGAAAGATAGCCTTTTGAGGAAATCATATGGAAATATTTGGATATCCATAGGCAAAAACGAACAAAGTGATATAGTTGGCCGGTGTCTCCACTCAAAATCTCATCTTGAACTGTAGTTTCCATATTCCCCACATGTCGTGGGAAGGACTCAGTGGGAGGTAATTGAATCATGGGGGCAGTTACCTCCACGCAGTTCTCATGACAGTGAGTTCATGACAGTGAGTGAGTTCTCACGAGACCTGGTGGTTTTATGAGGGGCTTTCCCCCCACCTCACTTTACATTTCTCTTTGCTGCTGCCATGTGAAGAACGACGTTGTTTGCTTCCTCTTTCTGACATAATTTTTTAAGTTTCTTGAGGCCTCCTCAGCCCTGTGGAACTGTGAGTCAATTAAACCTCTTTCCTTTATAAATTACCCGGTCTTGGTTATGTCTTTATTAGACGTGTGAGAACAAACTAATATACAAAGTAACTATATCTCACATCTTATACTAGCATTAACCCTAAATAGATCACAGATTTCAATGTAAAATGTACAAACATAAAATTTCAGGGGTTAAAAAAAACCCAAATCACCTTTAGGAAGCCACACTAGGTAAACAGTTCTTATTCTTAATACCAAAAGTATAATGGCTAAAAAGAAAAAGTAACAACAAAAAATAAATCCCAAAAGTAAAAACTTTTGCTTTATGTATGACACTGCTAAAATGATGAGAAGACAAATTATAGAATTAATTAAGAATTCCACATGGTTTATCCAGGAATAATAATTCAAGGTAAAGATTAACCTGCTTTGAATTACAATTGCAATGAAGCATAAGTTGTAACTTATTGATGTGCAGATACCTTTCTGTTATCAGTAAGAATTTATCTTATGATACAATTTTTAAAATTATTGATGAATTACTTCGTAAAAGAACTAAAAAGGCCTCAGGTTTGAGAGTACAAGGTGGGAGGACTACTAGAGGCCAGGAATTTGAGACTAGCCTAGGCAACAAAGAAAGATCCTGTCTCTATGAAAAAACAAACAAACAAACAGAAAAAAAATTAAATTAGCTGAGCATGGTAGAACATGCCTGTAGTTCTAGTTACTCGAGAGGTTGAGGCAGGAGGATCCCTTAAGCCCAGGAGTTTGAGGCTGCAGTGAGCCAAGATTATGCCATTGCACTCCAGCCTGGTTGACAGAGCAAGACCCTGTCTCTAAAAATAAATAAATAAAAAGGCTTCAAACTAGATGTAAAAAATTGAAAATACATAATTCAATATAATTCATCTTACAATTTCATTGTAGACAAAATAAAAGACATAAAAATGTTATTATATAAGAGGTTTTGTAATTTCTGATCCACATAGAAGCTTAAATTATGTGGTAATTTTTCTCTCTACATTATTATTATTCCATTGTATTTCCCAAAAAAACAAAGAAATACTTAGAGTGGTCGTTTTTATAAAAAATATGAAAATAACATGGTATCTTCAACTTTCTATACAGGACCTAAAAACAGGTAAAGCATTTTTGATAGATTATATCCTCCATAGATAGATATGTAAATTTATTGTTAGATGAGTGATAGAGTACTGAACAAGTAACTGAATAATTTGCAAAAGACTTTCATTTCCCTTACAAGTTTGTTACAGCTGTTTAAAAACACAAACATTGTATCCTCAGTGATAAGTATAGAAACATAGTTCAAATTTTAGATACACATTGATCTGACTAAATTGAATAAATGCTACAAAATTATCTGAACGTATTTATGATTTTGGGAAATGTAGGATATGAAGGATTTGATGAACAAAATTGTATGTTGTGCAGAAGTAAAAAAAAGGAGAAATGATAAAAACAGGGAAAAAGTAAAAAAGGAAACATTTTGTTAATTTTTGAACTCTGGCTATCTAAGAAATACTACCAACAAACATTTAAGTTGATTTATGAATTGATATAAATGATATCACTAAGTTAAAAATATATTAATGAAAGCCATTTAAAATGTAATGTATATTTATTGGCATATTAATTCTATATAATTTAATTAGAAATAATCAACCAATGACTAACAAATGCTTTGTACCAATATTTTGGGGGTTTATTAATTTAGTCTTTTAGATATCTACGTTTGCTTTATTTCATTCATCATCACAAACTTAAGATATTTTGTCTTGTGAACTATTTCTAAATAATACATTTTAATTATATTCTAATTACAAATGTTATAATTATTTTTTGAAAAATGAAGAAAATGCGTAAGAATGAAAAAATATTAAATTTTCACTCATAATCTTACCTAGAGAAATAACAATTTTTAACATGTGAAATAATCTTTCAGAAATTTGATGCTTCCATTATTTCTCTAATTTCCTATAATTATATAAATACACACATATATTCAATTATATGCATAAATATTTACTACTTGAATGCTTGAAGATGATTGTCTATGTCTCTTAAGCCTCTATTTGTGTTTGTACTCTTGTTTTAAAAGTTGAATATTATATTGATTTGTTTCTTGTAGTTGCTTTTGTCACTGTAACATCGTGTTGACCTGTTCTTTGTGTACTCCTATTCCCCAGTGCTTATATTTTCAGACCTCATTAGTCTATCTTCAGTTACTATTTCTGTGAATATATTTATTGTGATATGTCTTCATATATTTCATATCCATAACAATTGAAGTTGATTTGCCCTCCATCAGCAGCCAGCATTTGAATTTAAAGTACTATTTTATAGTCATCAGTGAAAATGTATGAAATAAGTATCTTCAAACATTAACCCTGGCTAACCAACTTATTTAATTTGTATATTGTCTAGTGTCATTTAAGTTTGACAAGGAAATGAGTGTACTAATTTGAGGTGAATTTTGAAATTTCTTCTTTCAGTCAATATTTTATATATATATAAATAAATATCAATAAAACTTATATATACATAATTTTAAATTATATATATGTATAATTTTAAATTATATTCTTTAGGGACAGGGTCTTACTGTGTTACCCAGGCTGGTGTGCAGTGGCCTGATCATAGCTCACTTCAGCCTTGAGCTCCTGTGCTCAAGTGATCATCCTGCTTCAGCCTTCCAAGGAGTTAGAACTACAAGAGGCATGTGCCACCCCATTGGCTTTTTTTTTTTTTTTTTTTTTTTTTGAGGTCTCACCATGTTGCCCGGGCTGGTCTCAAACCCCTGGCTTCAAGCAATCTTCCTGCCTGGCCTCCCAAAGTGCTGAGGTTATAGGCATGAGCCACTGAGCCCAGTCTTATATGATCTCTATAGAGAGGTAAGCCACAGAATGTCACTGAAACCATTGTTTATTAGAAGTCAACACCAAGGCCAGGTGCGGTGGCTCACACCTGTAATCCCAGCACTTTGGGAGGCCGAAGAAGCAGGCAGATCACGAGGAGTTCGAGGCCAGCCTGGCCAACATGATGAAATTTTGTCGTTACTAAAAATACAAAAATTAGCAGGGTGGGTGGCGGGCACCTGTAATCCCAGCTACTCAGAAAGCTGAGGCAGGAAGTTGGAGTTTGAGTGAGCCAAGATCCCACCACTGCACCGCAGCCTGGGCAATAAGAGTGAGACTCTGTCTCAAAAAAAAAAAAAAAAAAAAAGAAAACCAAAAGAAGTCAACACCAAGAGCTTATTATTATATTTTTTAAATTATACTTTAAGTTCTAGGGTACATGTGCACAATGTGCAGGTTTGTTACATATGTATACATGTGCCATGTTGGTGTGTTGCACCTGTTAACTCATCATTTACATTAGGTATATCTCCTAATGCTATCCTTCCTCCCTCCCCCCACCCCACGACAGGCCCCAGTGTGTGATGTTCCCCACCCTGTGTCCAAGTATTCTCACTGTTCAATTCCCACCTATGAGTGAGAACATGCAGTGTTTGCTTTTCTGTCCTTGCGATAGTTTGCTGAGAATGAGGGTTTCCAGCTTCATCCATGTCCCTACAAAGACATGAACTCATCCTTTTTTATGGCTGCATAGTATTCCATGGTGTTTATGTGCCACATTTTCTTAATCCAGTCTATCATTGATGGACATATGGGTTGGTTCCAAGTCTTTGCTATTGTGAATAGTGCCGCAATAAACATACGTGTCTATGTGTCTTTATAGCAGCATGATTTATAGTCCTTTGGGTATATGCCCAGTAATGGGATGGCTAGGTCAAATGGTATTTCTAGTTCTAGATCCCTGACGAATCACCACACTGTCTTCCATAATGGTTGAACTAGTTTACAGTCCTATCAACAGTGTAAAAGCGTTCCTATTTCTCCACATCCTCTCCAGCACCTGTTGTTTCCTGACTTTTTAATGGTGGCCATTCTAACTGGTGTGAGATGGTATCTCATTGTGGTTTTGATTTGCATTTCTCTGATGGCCAGTGATGAAGAGCATTTTTTCATGTCTGTTGGCTGCATAAATGTCTTCTTTTGAGAAGTGTGTTCATACCCTTAATCCACTTTTTGACGGGGTTGTTTGAATTTTTTTATGTAAATTTGTTTAAGTTCTTTATAGATTCTGGATATTAGTCCTTTGTCAGATGGTAGATTGCAAAAATTTTCTCCCACTCTGTAGATTTCCTGTTCACTCTGATGATCACTTATTATTAAATAAGTTAGTAGTTTCTTTTGCTGTGCAGAAGCACCAAGAGCTTATTTTATATTTTGTAACCTTAGATAATATTTTAAACAAAACAGTAATGTAAAATGAACAAATAAAAATGTATATTGAAGTAAATACAATAATGAATACTTTTAAATTTAGTTTTAGGATACTTTGGTCACATGTAAAGATTTGCATTTTCAAAAGATGTGTACAGGAAAATAATGAAAAACATTCATGAGTTGCAGGTTTCTAAAAGTTAATTCATCACAATACTTTCAGAGGATAAAATTGTGAAACCACTTAATGCATAATCTCTAACCCTTGTCATAAATCTCTACATATGAAATGTGATTATCTCTCCATCTATTCATCTATCTGTTCTTTCATTCATCCATCCATCTATTGATTTACCAAATACTTATTGAGTGTTGACATATTGTATAGATAATACACATTATGAAAATTAAATAAGACATGATAACTGTCCTCACTGTGCTTACAACTCAGTTTCTCTATGTAATTCTGAACTGATAATTATTCCCATTGTATATTACAATGAGGGAATATACATATTTGCATTTATTAAAGAAACACCATTACTTTGACTTCTTTACATCATGACCCAGTTCATCACACTGAGAGAGCATGCATAGAAAATGATGGGTATGTTTAGCAAATTCAGGTAGATAAAATTATGTTTTCCTACATTTAATATAATATTTGGGCATACAAACATTTATGTCAGGTAAAAATTAACTAACATCTACATACTCACAACAGAGCTTAAGCCATAATGTATAATAATATTTGGCGATGCTTTGTAGTATACCTTTAACAACTATCTCTTTCTTCCTGAAAGTGTTAACAAAAAGGAATCATTATTTCACTAATTTACATTTTGTGGACATTATCGCTGTGCTAATTATTGTTTCAGACTCTGAGTAAGTAGGAATAAACAAGTAAGAAATAATTTTTGCCCTCATTAAGCTTGTAGTTTACTCCAGAAGAAAGTCATTAAAAATAAGCATATTGATCAATACCAAATTCAAATGGTGATAATTTTCATGACACAAAGAGATGGCTTCTGTGAGAGAGACTATAAAGTGAAGGCAGGAGGTCAGAGGATGATAATTTTGAGAGAATAATTAGGAAAATACTTTCTTAGAAATGATCTCCCCATCAAGTTAGCCAGGTAGATGTAAGAAAAAAACGATAAAAGGCAAAGGAATAGCTGGTATAAAATCTAGAGAAACTGGATGGAATAGGATCAAATAGGACCTTTTATGGTACATGTTAAAAAGCAAGCACCCCTCGTTTTTAAGCAAGGAGTGGAGCTATCTGATTTGCATTTCAAAATGATGAGTTTATCTGATCAACAAAAAATATATACTGGAAGAGGTCATACACACAAGAACAGAGACCTATAAGGAAACAAATGTGTTCGATCAAGAGCCGCATTATTATACTTTGCCCTTGTGCCTTAGGAATTATTTTTTTAAAAAAAACTGATTGATCTTATTTAGAATTAATATATTTCATTGACAGATTGACTGTGGACTTACAAAAAAAGGAGTTTTCAGGTGATCAGTTAGGAGTTTTTATTTATGACTAAGAGTTTTCAGTGAATTGAAATATTTGGGAAGGGAAGGTGAAACTGGTCAGTAGGTGGAGGAACCAGTGATCAGGAATGTTTGTCCAGATATGAAAGCCAAAGAGGACTGATGTTTGGTCTTGGCCATCAAGCCAGTCTGGTGTTTGGAGACATAAATAGCCAGCTGTGGGCAGTACAAATTTTGTTCTTCAATGAAGGATGAGAAATGAAGCAATTTCTACAGAACTATGCTTGAGCAGTAGGAGTTTCAAGAATTATCAAAGGAAAAGCTTTCAGGGTGTTGTAGAAAATTACATTACAGTAAGGTAATTATAGAGTGCCAGAGAGGTTGAATTTACATTCTCCCTAAACACCAGAAATGTACCTTTTAAGTACAGCAAATGCTTTCTACTTATAGACAAAATATGCAAGCAGTTTGGAAAGTCTTACTCAAACATTTATTCTCTGAGGCAAAGAACAACAGAAAAGGTTGCCTAACATGTGATGTCAAGCCATTTCCCTTTCAAGGCTTAATCTATTTGCCTTGTGTCTTCCAGAATGGATAGTTATCTTTGCACCTATCACATTGCTGAGACTTTGGATTCTGATATATCCGTTCACTCTGCATGGATTTCCAGCTTCAGTTTCAGGGCTGATTCTATGTTTCCTCTTTCTAATTTAAGTATACTTCTGATATAAATGATCACTTATTATTCAACAAATATTTACTGAGCATTTTCAATACTCATATCAGTATAAAAAGACTGAGGTACTTCCACAAGCAAAAAACGCTGTTGGTGCCTGTCTATATAGTAAGTGATTGCTCCAGGTTCCCAGGTTTCAAGCACTTTCATTTTGTTTTGTTTCTCACTGCCTATAAATTTCCTGGAACTTTTAAATATTAAATTATAAGTGCATCAATTGATGGAAGGCAATCTCCTTAGCATATAAAAATCACTTAAAGAATATTGTTGTTGAATATATAAATTACTTTGGGCAGTATTGCCATTTTCACGACATTGATTCTTCCCATCCATAACCATGAAAATTTTTTCCATTTGTTTGTGTCCTCTTCTATTTCCTTGAGCAGTAGTTCATCATTCTCCATGAAGAGGTCCTTCACATCCCTTGTAAGTTGTATTCCTGGGTATTTTATTCTTTTGGTAGCAATTGTGAATGGGAGTTCACTCACAATTTGGCTCTCTATTATTGGTATATAGGAATGTCATTTTTGCACATTGATTTTGTATCCTGAGACTTTGCTGAACTTGCTTATCAGCTGAAGGAGATTTTGGGCTGAGACAATGGGGTTTTCTAGATATACAATCATGTCATCTGCAAACAGGGACAATTTGACTTCCTCTGTTCCTATTTAAATACGCTTCTTTCTTTCTCTTGCCTGATTGCCCTAGCCAGAACTTCCAACACTATGTTGAATAGGAGTGGTGAGAGAGGGCATCCTTGTCTTGTGTCTGTTTTCAAAGAGAATGCTTCCAGCTTTTGTCCATTCAGTGTGATATTGGCTGTGGGTTTGTCTTAAATAGCTCTTATTATTTTGAGATATGTTCCATCAATATCTAGTTTATTGAGAGATTTTAGCATGAAGATGTGTTGAATTTTATTGCAGGCCTTTTCTGCATCTCTTGAGATAATCATGTGGCTTTTGTCATTGGTTCTGTTTATCTGATGGATTATGTTTATTAATTTGTATATGTTGAGCCAGCCTTGCATCCCATGGATGAAGCTGACTTGATCATGGTGGATAAGCTTTTGATGTGCTCCTAGATTCAGTTTGCCAGTATTTTATTGAGGGTTTTTGCATCGATGTTTATCAGGGTTATTTGCCTGAAATGTTCCTTTACTGTTGTATCTCTGCCAGGTTTCGGTATCAGGATGACGCTGGCCTCATAAAATGAGTTAGGGAAGAGTCCCTCTTTTCCTGTTGTTTGAAATAGTTTCAGGAGAAATGGTACCAGCTCCTTTTTGTACCTCTGATAGAATTCGGCTGTGAATCAGTCTGGTCCTGGGCTTTTTTGGTTGCTAGGCTATTAATTACTACCTCAATTTCAGAACTTGTTATTGATCTATTTAGGGATTCGACTTCTTCCTGGTTTAGTCGTGGGAGGGTGTATGTGTCCAGGAATTTATCCATTTCTTCTAGATTTTCTAGTTTATTTGCATAGAGGTGTTTATAGTATTCTCTGATGGTAGTTTGTATTTCTGTGGGATCAGTGGTGATATCCCCTTTATCATTTTTTATTACATCTATTTGATTTTTCTCTCTTTTCTTCTTTACTACTATAGCTAGCAGTCTATCTATGTTGTTAATCTTTTCAAAAAACCAGCTCCTGGATTCACTGATGTTTTTGAAGGATTCTTTTGTGTCTCTATCTCCTTCAGTTCTGCTCTGATCTTTTTTTTTTTTTTTTTTTTTTTGAGACGGCGTCTTGCTCTGTCGCCCAGGCTGGAGTGTAGTGGCGCAGTCTCGGCTCACTGCAAGCTCCGCCTCCAGGGTTCACACCATTCTCCTGCCTCAGCCTCTCTGAGTAGCTGGGACTACAGGCGCCCGCCACCACGCCCGGCTAATTTTTTGTATTTTTAGTAGAGACGGGGTTTCACCATGTTCTCGATCTCCTGACCTCGTGATCCACCTGCCTCGGCCTCCCAAAGTGCTGGGATTACAAGCATGAGCCACCGCGCCCGGCTCTGATCTTAATTATTTCTTGTTTTCTGCTAGCTGTTGAATTTGTTTGCTCTTGCTTCTCTAGTTCTTTAAGGGTGATGTTAGGGTGTTGATTTTAGATCCTTCCGGCTTCTTCATGTGGGCATTTAGTGCTATCAATTTCCCTCTCAACATTCCTTTAGCTGCGTCCCAGAGTTTCTGGTACGTTGTGTCTTTGTTCTCATTGGTTTAAAAGAACTTATTCATTTCTGCTTTAATTTCGTTATTTACCCAGTAGTCATTCAGGAGCAGCTTGTTCAGTGTCCCTGTGTTCTGAGAGACTGTTTGTTATGATTTCCATTTTTTGCATTGGCTGAGGAGTGTTTTACTTACAATTATGTGGTCAATTTTAGAATAAGTGCGATGTGATGCTGAGAAGAATGTATATGCTGTTGATTTGAGGTGGAGAGTTCTGTGGGTGTCTATTACATCTGCTTTGTCCAGAGCTGAGTTCAAGTCCTGAATATCCTTGTTAATTTTCTGTCTTGTTGAACTGTCTAATATTGACAGTGGGGTGTTAAAGTCTCCCACTATTATTGTGTGGCAGTCTAAGTCTCTTTGTACGTCCCTAAGAACTTGCTTTATGAATCTGGGTGTTCTTGTATTGAGTGCCCAAGATATATTTAGGATAGTTCTCTCTTCTTCTTGCATTCATCCCTTTACCATTATGTAATGTCCTTCTTTGTCTTTTTTGATCTTTGTTTATTTAAAGTCTGTTTTATCAGAGACTAGGATTGCAACCCCTGCTTTTCTTGCTTTCTATTTGCTTGGTAAATATTCCTCCATCCCTTAATTTTGAGCCTATGTGTGTCTTTGCACAGGAGATGTGTCTCCTGAATATAGCACACTGATGGGTCTTGACTCTTTATCCAATTTGCCGTCTGTGTCTTTTAATTGGGGCATTAGCCCATTTACATTTAAGATTAATATTGTTATGTGTCAATTTGATCCTGTCTTTTTGATGCTAGCTCTTTATTTTGTCCATTAGTTGATGCAGTTTCTTCATAGTGTTGAGAGTCTTCACAAGTTGGTATGTTTTTGCAGTGGTTAGTACCAGTTTTTCCTTTCCATATTTAATACTTCCTTCAGGAGCTCTTGTAAGGAAGACCTGTTGGTGACAAAATCTCTCACCATTTGCTTGTCTGTAAAAGATTTCATTTCTCCTTTGCTTATGAAGCTTAGTTTTGCTAGTATCATTGAACATCTTCACAGAATAAGAAAAAACTAGTTTTAATTTCATATGGAATCAAAAAAGAGCCCATATAGCCAAGACAATACTAAGCAAAAAGAACAAACCTGGAGGCATCACGCTATCTGACTTCAAAATATACTACAAGACTACAGTAACCAAAGCAGCATGGCACTGGTACCAAAACAGATATATAGACCAATGGAATAGAACAGAGGCCTGAGAAATAACGCCACACATCTACAAGCATCTGATCTTCAACAAACCTGACAAAAACAAGAAATGGAGAAAGGATTTCCTATTTAATATGGTATTGGAAAAACTGGCTAGCCATATGCAGAGAACTGAAACTGGACCCCTTCCTTCCATCTTATACAAAAATTAACTCATGATGGATTAAAGACTTAAATGTGAACCTAAACCCACAAAAACCCTGGAAGAAAACCTAGGCAGTACCATTCAGGACATAGGCATGGGCAAAGAGTTCATGACTAAAACACCAAAAGCAATGGCAACAAAAGCCAAAATTGACAAATGAGATCTAATTAAACTAAATAGCTTCTGCACAGCAAAAGAAACTATCATCAGAGTGAACAGGCAACCTACAGAATGAGAGAAAATTTTTGCAATCTACCCATCTGAAAAAGGGCTAATATCAGGAATCTATAAAGAACTTAAAGCAATTTAGAAGAAAGAAACAAACAACCCAATCAAAAAGTGAGGGAAGGATATAAACAGACACTTCTC
The DNA here is from genome assembly GCF_028878055.3 of Symphalangus syndactylus. NCBI lineage: Eukaryota > Metazoa > Chordata > Mammalia > Primates > Hylobatidae > Symphalangus > Symphalangus syndactylus. The sequence continues at coordinate 105,168,072 of NC_072426.2, read as the reverse complement.
AAAAGAAGACATTTATGCGGCCTACAGACGAAAAAAAGCTCATAATCACTGGTCATTAGAGAAATGCAAATCAAAACCACAATGAGATACCATCTCACACCAGTTAGAATGGCAATCATTAAAAAGTCAGGAAACAACAGATGCTGGAGAGGATGTGGAGAAATAGGAACCTTTTTACACTGTTGGTGGGAGTATAAATTAGTTCAACCACTGTGGAAGACAGTGTGGCAATTCCTCAGGGCTCTAGAACTAGAAATACCATTTGACCCAGAAATCCCATTACTGGGTATATACCCAAGGGATTATAAATCATTCTACTATAAAGACACATCCACACGTATGTTTATTGCAGCACTATTCACAATAGCAAAGACTTGGAACCAACCCAAATGCCCATCAATGATAGACTGGATAAAGAAAATGCAGCACATATACACCACAGAATACTATGCAGCCATAAAAAAGGATGAGTTTCTATCCTTTGCAGGGACCTGATGAAGCTCGAAGCCATCATTCTCAGCAAACTAACACAGGAACAGAAAACCAAACACCACATGTTCTCACTCATAAGTGGAGTTGAACAATGAGGATACATGGACACAGACAGGGGAACATCACACACTGGGGCCTATCAGGGAGTGGGGGGCAGGAGGAGGGATAGCATTAGGAGAAACATCTAACGTAGATGATGGGTTGATGGGTATAGCAAACCACCATGGCACATGTTTACCTATGTAACAAACCTGCACGTTCTGCCATGTATCCCAGAACTTAAAGTATTATAATAATAAAAAAAGAAGAATGTTTTATCTAAGCACTTTAATACAACACCTAATGTGATCTCAGGAAGATAAGTGTTAATTCTCAATAAGTATATATTTAACAGTTGACAAATTACTTACAATGATTAAACTTAAGTTGAGAAAAAAACGGGCTATGGAATAATTTGTTAACAGCAGCTTTTACAAAAAAGTTGGAAATTTGCCTCCTTGGGAAGCTCCAATCCTTGGAAATGCAATCTTGAAAATATAATATAAAACATAAATGTATTTCACTAAGTCTGGTCATATTTGCTACTAAAATTAGAGAGAACAATGTAATTTTTGTCTATCCTAGGTAACTTATGTCAGAAGATTATATTTTTCTTTTAACTTGAAATTATCAGTTTTGGTGGGCTTATCTTCTTCCTGAAATCAGAGATTTAGAGTGTGACAAAGATTATACTGCTGGTCTTGATGAAATTAAGTTGCCATGCTGTGAAAGCACCAAGTAGGTAGGACTCAAGGGTTAGCACTAGAAGCCAATTTTGATCCCTGGACCAAAAGCTAGTAGGAAAGTAGAGATTTTAGTCCTACAACTGTAAGGAACTGAATCCTGTCAACAACCACATGTTCTAGGGATAGGGCCCAAGCCTTAAATGGGAACAAGCCCTGGCCAAGAGTTAGATTTCAGGCTTGTGAGAGCCTAAGCACAATGTGTGTTAATTTTGTGCCCAGAGTTCAAACTTAGAGAATGGGGAGATCATAACTAGATATGCTTTTAAGCTACTAATTTCGTGGTATTGTGTTCTGAAGCTTTCTATAAGAAAATAATAGATAAATAATAATTTATATTGTGAGGACCACATTTTATTACAGTATTATAATGTACCATTCTGTAGTAACATTGGGAAAATATTTATAATCATTCCTCCTTGCCAGCCTTAATATTTATCATTCTGTTTTGGGTTGAATTGTGTCCCACCAAAATTGATATGTTGATATTCTAACCCCCGGTACTTCAGAGTGTGACTATATTTAAAAATAGGGCCTTTAAAAAGGTAATTTAGTGGAAATGAGGTCATTAAAGTGGGCCCTAATGTTGTTATAGTAAGAGAACATTTGGACATGAACATCTGCAGAAGAAAGATGATATGAAGACATGGAGAGAAGAAAGCCATCTATAAGCCAAGAAGAGAGGTCTCAGAGGAAACCAAAGTTGATGACAACATGAGTTTGGACTTCTAGTCTCAAGAATCATGAAGAAAATAAATTACCTGTTCGTTATTGTTGTTGTTTTGTTTGTTTTTAGCCACCAGTTGTTATCTTTGTTAGAGCACCTCTAGCAAACTTACGCAGATTCCATGCAGTACATAGTTTAACTACATCAAACTTGACACTACCCTTCTGCATTTGGGCTTTTATATATTAAAATTTCAAGTCATATTCTACCTTTACTGTGATAATTTATAGTTATTTAAAATAAGCTATTTAAAAAACGAACACACAGGAGAAGAGAACAGAACTGTGGCTACAGGAGGCTAGAGAGTGGAGGAATAGGGAGATTGGTCAAAGGGTGCAGTGTTTCAGTTAGACAGCAGGAAGAAAAGGGCCAGTATTTGAAAATATATCATTTTAAAGAAACCAAAAAGATTCACTAAAAATTAAAAAAAACTGTTAGTAATCTATAACATAAGGAGATTTTACTATGTATTAATTCTTATTACTTAAAGTATTGGATAGGTTGAGTAGAAAGTTCTACTGCTTTCAAATTGTAATTTTAAGCCATGTTTACATATCAGAAAACATCAAATTATCCCTTTCAATCATGCATTAAATTTAGAAGCATACTATATAGATACTGAATAATGTACTATATTGGAGACTACTAAAAACTTAGACTTTTTTTTTCTCTGAGGTAGCCTAAAACTAAATGAGTCAGAATACAATAAAATCCATCATTTTCTTTGTGTAGTACCTAAGCACTTTGCCTTTATCCTTAACTCATTTTCCCCAATTATTGTGAAATTGAGGAAGCAATTACAAGATGAGCATAAATAATTACACTACTCAGTGGCCCAGCAAACTTCCAGACAGACCTGTAGCCTTCTGAGATATGAAGAGTGAACTATACCAGTGTTGGGTTAGACAGCCACACAGAAAAATGAGCAGATTTCTGAATTGAGAGCTGAGAGCTACTTATTTTATAATAATACCATTTTAATATAAATTAAGTTATTTTAATTAGAGTTTGTCAAAAATGATCAAGATGACCTGGACTAAAATAAATTCAATAAAGAACTAAACCAACATCCTAATTTGCACGTTCCAGGGAAATAATTCTTATTTTGTACAATTGATGATGAGTTTGGATCATTAAAAATATTCTGGCAGATTTTTCAAAAGGTGATTTAATACCTGTCTTTGTCTTTTTCTACTGCTAGAATAAAATACCTAAGAATGGGTTATTTATAAAGGAAGACATTCATTTCTCATAGCTGTGGAGGCTGAGAAGTTCAAGATCGAGGTGCTGGTAGGCTTGATGTTTGATGAGGGCCTTGTTTTCTCTTTCCAGTGTGATGTCTTGTTGCATCCTCCTGAGGAGTCAAATACTGTTTTCTCACATAGCAGAAAGCAGAAGTGCAAAAAGGACCTAACATGGTTCCCTCCAGCTCTTTTATAAGACACTAACCTCATTCATGATGACTGAACCCTCATGACTTAATCACTTCCCCAAATGCTTCACCTCTTAATACCGCCACAGTAGAGATAAAGCATCTACATGAATTTTGGAAGGAGTACATTTTAAACTATAGCAGTTCCATTCTTTTAATATTCAACTGAGATTTTTATATTCTGTCTTCTTAAATAATGCACTTAAATTTTATGTTGAAATTCATGTTCAAAAAAAAAAAAGATACAGCCTAATGACTTGTATAAAGAGTTAGGAAAAGATAGTAGTCATAGAACCTTTGTTTAGAATTTGCTGACTTGTGTTTAATTAAGATCTCAGCCATTATAGTCCATCAATGTTGTTTCTTGGATATAATTGTACTTATAATGATTTAACAGTATTTAGTTATTACCTACTCATAAGACCTATATACCTGCTATTTGTTTTTAAGCAATAATTATGAGGTGAATTGGTGTTAATCTTGAATTTTTAAATCTGCATGTATAAATACAACGAAGGCCAGACACTCAACTGAAAACACAAGCATAATTTTTTATAACAAAACATTATTATCTAAAAAGGTTTTTTTGCTATCAATAATATTATCAGAAATAAGCCATTAAATGTGAAATGTACCAAAATTACCTTAGGAAAATATGACTGTAAGCTTTTGTATTTAAAAAATAAAAGATTTGAAAAAGATGAAATTTAAGAAATTGACTAAGATCTTAAAATATTCCAAGCAGGTGCACACACACACACACACACATATTTATGTAAAATGTATAATGCTACTCTTGCTTAAATGGAGAAAGATTCTATGATTATGGATCAGTCTGCCCTTTTCATCCTGCTGATAAATAAATACCCCAGGCTGGGAAGAAAAGAGGTTTAATTGAACTTACAGTTCCACAAGACTAGGGAGGCCTCAGAATCATGGAAGGAGACAAAAGGCACTACTTACATGGCGGTAGCAAGAGAAAATGAGAAAGAAGCAAAAGTGGAAACCCCTGATAAACCTATCAGATATTGTGAGACTTATTCACTATCACGAGAAGAGCATGGGAAAAAACGGCCCCCATGATTCAATTACCTCCCCTTGAGTCTCTTCCACAACACATGGGAATTCTGGGAGATATAATTCAAGTTGAGATTTGGGTGGGGACACAGCCAAATCATATCATTCAGCCCCTGGCCCCTCCAGATCTCATATTCTCACATTTCAAAACCAATCATGCCTTCCCAACAGTCCCCCAAAGTCTTAACTCATTTCAGCATTAAATGACTTTCAGCAAAAGTCCACAGTCCAAATTCTTATCTGAGACAAGGAAAGTCCCTTCTGCCTATGAGCCTGTAAAATCAAAAGCAAGCTGGTTACTCCCTAGATAAAATGGGGGTACAGATAATTGGATAAATACAGCCATTCCAAATGGGAGAAACTGGCCAAAACAAAGGGGTTATAGGGCCCATACAAGTCCAAAATGCAGCAAGGCAGTCAAATATTAAAGCTCCAAAATAATGTCCCTTGACTCCAGGTCTCACATTCAGGTCACGCTGATGCAAGAGGTGGGTTCCCATGGTCTTGGGCAGCTCAGCCCCTGTGGCTTTGCAGGGTACAGCATCCCTCCCAGCTGCTTTCACGGGCTGGTGTGAATGTCTGCGGCTTTTCCAGGCTCACGGTGCAAGCTGTCGGTTGATCTACCATTCTGGGGTCTGGAGGACGGTGGTCCTCTTCTCACACCTCCGCTAGGCAGTGCCCCAGCAGGGACTCTGTGTGGAGGCTCTGACTCCACATTTCCCTTCTGCACTGCTCTAACAGAGGTTCTCCATAAGAGCCCAGCCCGTGCAGGAAACTTCCACCTGGGCATCCAGGCATTTCCATACATCTTCTGAAATCTAGGTGGAGGTTCCCAAATGTCAATTCTTGACTTTTGTGCACCTGCAGGTTCAAGACTACATGGAATCTGCCAAGGCTTGAGGCTTCCACCCTCTGATGCCACAGTCCGAGCTGTACATTGGCTTCTTTCAGCCACGGCTGAAGCAGCTTGGACACAGGGCACTAAGTCCCTAGGCTGCACACAGCACAGGGGCCCTGGGACCGGCCCATGAAACCGTATTTTCCTTCTGGGCCTCTGGGCCTCCGGGCCTGTGATGGGAGAGGCTGCTGTGAAGGTCTCTGACATGGCCTGGAGACATTTTCTCTTTGGTCTTGAGAATTAACGTTAGACTTCTTGCTACTTGTGCAAACTTCTGCATCTGGCTTACATCTATCCCCAGAAAAAATGGGTTTTTCTTTTCTATCACATAACCATGCTGCAAATTTTCCAAACTTTTATGCTTTGCTTCCTTTATAAAACTGAATGTCTTTAACAGTACCCAAGGTACCTCTTGAATGCTTTGCTGCTTAGGAATTTCTTCTCCCAGATACCCTAAATCAATTCTCTCAAGTTTAAAGTTTCACAAATCTCTAGGGCGGGGGCAAAATGCTGTCAGTCTCTTTGCTAAAACATAACAAGAATCACCTTTGCTCCACTTCCCAATAAGTTTCTTATCTCCATTTGAGACCAGCTCAGCTTGTATTTTATTGTTCATATCGCTATCAGCATTTTGGGCAAAGCCATTAAACAAGTCTCTAGGAAGTTCTAAACTTTCCCACATTTCCCTGTCTTCTTCTGAGCCCTCCAAACTGTTCCAACATCTGCCTGTTTTCCAGTTCCAAAGTTGCTTCCACATTTTCGAGTATCTTTTCAGCAACATCCCACCCTCAGTACCAATTTACTGTATTAGTCCGTTTTCATGCTGCTGATAAAGATATACCTGAGGCTGGGAAGAAAAAGAGGTTTAATTGGACTTACAGTTCCATGTGGCGGGGGAGGCCTCAGAATCATGGAGGGAGGCAAAAGGCACTTATTACATGGTGGCAGCAAAAGAAAACGAGGAAGAAGCAAAAGTGGAAACCCCTGAGAAACTCATCATATCTCATGAAACTTATTCACTATCACGAGAATAGCATGGAAAAGACCAGCCCTCACAATTCAATTACTTCCCACTGGGTCCCTCTCACAGCACATGGGAATTCTGGGAGATACAATTCAAGTTAAGATTTGGGTGGGAACACAGCCAAACCATACCAGATTATAAGTTAAATGGATGGAAAGACATTTCAATGTTTAAATATAGTCACAGTAATAGTAAACATGTAACTCACCACATTTAACAGAATGGCCATTTTAGGAGTTTATCATTCTCTACATTGTTACAATAATTTATTCCTCAAAAATTTATATTGTATATCCAATGTAATTAAATAACAATAGTGAAAAATTACAACCACATATTTCGGAAATTTAATAGATGTATATTATCTTTCAAAAACACATTAAAAAAGCCTATTTTTATAGTATAAAACAGCATGTATCTTGAAGAGAGAATGTTGCTTATTTTGGCACTTGCCAAAATATTTCTTCTTCTCAACGAGTGTAACTTAATATGTCACCAAAACCAAGTATAATCTGTTATACTATTGTGCAATAAAATAATAAAAGTACTTACTTTCAAAAAATTTTTCAAAGAAGATAATTATAGTGTTGAGAGAGGACTATGAAATTTCAAACCATTACTATTAAGATACTATAAAGATGCCAATTTCTGTGCCTTCTAGGTTTAGATCATGTGCTACAGATTATTTTTTAACATAATCTCTAGATGGAAGTCAGTTGGTGTTGATACTGAAGAGCTCACATTCTGTCATTGCAGAAGACTTATCTGAGCTCTGTAAGTCCCAGTTTCACCTGATGACAATCTCAAATGTTACATGATTCACTGCCCATAGTATGGTTTAAAGAAAAGTTGTGAAATGATTATTTATTAGGCATGTATGTAGCAGGTAAAAAATACAAAACACAACAGCTTGGTCATAAATTATTTCTTTTGATACTTATGACATCCAGAGGCACAGAGAGGACATTGCATTTTGAAGAAAAGCAAGGTTTTCAAAGTCTAGCTCTTCTTCTCACTTAACATTCTCTAGCCACTATTTCTTATAATCTCTTAAATTTAAATATGTTGTTGTGGGGTTTAAGGTATGGTTGAAGACTTGAAGACAAAGTGTAAGCTTAGTTTTCTTACATTACATTAGTTACATTTAAAGATTTGTAGTAAACTTAATTAAAATATAAAAGTAATTTGTTTTTTATTATTTAAAAGTATGAATAATTTAAATCAACCGTGTATCGTTTGGGATAATTTTTTTGGGGGGCACGACTAGCCTACATGAGGAAAGAAAATAAAGCATTTCAAAGATGCCTTTTTCAGAATTTTTACTTTGGGCAAATTTCATAAAATTTGAGCACAAAAAAAATTTAAATCATAGCAAAAATTTAGCACTTAGATATAAGATTGTTTGGATTATATATACATACAATTAGATATAACGCCTCTCTCACAGCCTATTTCCTTTAACTTAAAAATATCACTTCTTAGTAATTAGTTATATTTTTAATTATCTTCCCCATAAAGACCACAGATTCTTTTAAAAATAACAAATACATTTGTCTTGTTCATACTTTAATATCTGAACATCAGCAGAATGTCTAGTTTAGAATATAAATTAATACATATTACTTGACTAGCAAAACACTGTTTTCTCCTAAAGAAAATCAGTTAATTTTTGAAGAATATATAGAAGGATATATCCATTACTTTTAAATACATATGATTAATAAAAGGGCTGTTATGAAAATTATTTTACTTGAAACATATCAACAAAGTGGGGCATTTATAAATGATCAGATACTTAGCCTTAATTTAACTAACAAAGTGAAAGATGTGTACTTTGAAAACTACAAAATATTGATGAAGGAAATTAAGTGAGGCACACAACAATGGAAGGACATTTAATATTTATGGATTGGAAGATTCAATATTGTTAAGATGTCCATACTAAACAAAGAGACCTAGAGTTTCAACGGAATCTCTATTAAAATCTCAATAACCTTTCTTATAAGAACAGAAAAAAAAATTCTAAAATTCATAAGGAACCACAAAAAAAACTCAATAGCCAAATCAATTTTGAAAAAAAAGAATCAAGCTGGAGACATTGCACTTCCTGACTGACAATAAAAAGCATCACAAAAGTACAGTAATGAGAACAGTATGGTACTAGAACAAAGACAGAACTACAGACCAATGGAACAGAATAGAGAACTCGGAAATAAATTCACACATAGATATTCAATTGATCTTCAATGTATTAGTCAGGGTTCTCTGAGACACAGAATTAATGAAATATATATAAAATATATAATTATATATTTTATATATAATATATATAATATATATAATTATATATATTATATATTATATATTATATATAATTTTATATATATAATATATATTTTATATAATATATAATTATATATATTATATAAAATATATATTATATATAATAATATATTATATATATTATTATATATTATATATATTATATATTAATAAATATATCATACATAATTTTATGTATTTCATATATATATTTTATGTATTTCATATATATGTATTTCATATATAATAAAACATTATATATAAAAATATATATATATATAAAGGGGAGTTTATTAAGTATTAACTCACACCATCACAAGGTCCCATAATATGCTGTCTGTAGTCTGAGGAGCAAGGAGAACCAGTCCCAGTTACAAAACTCGCGAATTTGGAGTCTGATGTTAGAGGGCAGGAAGCATCCCACATGGCAGAAAGATGTAGGCGGGGAGGCTAGGCCAGTCTCTATTCACATTTTTCTCCCTACTTATATTCCAGCCATGCTGACAGCTAATTAGATTGGCCCCACCCAGATTAAGGGTGGTTGTGCCTTTCCAAGCCCACTGACTCAAATGTTAATCCTTTGGCAACACCCTCACAGACACAACAAGAATCAATACTTTGCATCATTCAATCCAATCAAGTTGACACTCAGTATTAACCATCACATTCTACAAAGGTGCCAAGTTACACAATAAGGAAAGGATAGTTTCTTCAACAGATGGTGTGGGGGAAATTGGTTATCTTTTTCCACTGTGGAAAACAGAATGAAGATTCATCAAAAATTAAAAATAAAATAAAGCTACCCAGACGAGTGTGGTGGCTTATGCCTCTAATCACAGCACTTTGGGAGGCCAAAGTGGAGGGATCACTTGAGGTTAGGAGTTCAAGACCAACCTGGCCAACATGGTGAAACCCCATCTCTACTAAACATACAAAAAAAATCTGGGCGTGGTGGGGAGTGCCTCTGGTCCCAGCTGCTCAGGAGGCTGAGGTGGGAGAATTGCTTGAATCCGGGAGGCAGAGATTTCAGTAAGCTGAGATTGTGCCATTGCACTCCAGCTGGGTGACAGAGCGAGGCTTCGTCTCAAAAATAAAATAAAATGAAATAAAATAAAATAATGTAATAAAAATTAAAAAAATAAAGCTACCATACCCACTTTTAATATTACTCCAACGTAATTGAAATCCTTAAGAGATATAACAACTCCCACAATAACTGCAGCTCTATTCACAGTAGCCAACATGAGTAAACAATCTAAATATCCATCACCAGATGAATGAAGAAAATGTGGTATACATATATATAATGGAATATTATTCAGCCTTAAAAGAAGGAAATCCTACAACATGTAAACGACATAAATGAACCCAGAAGGCATTATGTTAAGTGAAATAAGCCAATCACAGAAATACATATATTGCATGATTCCACTTACATAAAATACCTAAAATATACAAAAACATAGGTGCAAAGAATAGAATAATGTTTGTCAGGGACTTGGGGAAGTGAATGGGGAGTTACTAGTCAACACATATGCAATTCCAATTATGCAAGAGAAATTAGTTCTGGAGATCTGATATACAATGTTGCGCCTATAGATAACAATATTTAACACTTAAAATTTGTTGAGGAAACTTTGCATGTTCTCACTTATATATGAAAAATGAAAGTTAAAACAATTGAACTCATGGAGACTAGACTTATGGTTACTAGATGCTGGGAATGGTAGTGGGGATGAGACATAAAGCAGGAGTGGTTAACGAGTGCAAAAATATAGTTAGAATGAATATTATCCAGTATTTGATAACACAACAGTGACTATAGTCAACAATAATTTATTATTTCAAAATAACTACAAGAGTAAAACTGGAATGTTTCTAACAAAAATAAATGATAAAGGAATACCCTATTTACCCTGATCTGATTATTACACATTGCATGCCTGTATCCAAATATTGCCATGTACCCCAATAATATATACACTTATTACGTACCCATTATAATTAGAAATAAAAAATTTAAAAAACGTGTTGAGTGTAGATCTCATGCTTAGTGCTCTTATAAAATAAAATTTAAAAAAAATAAAAAAATGAAATCATAGCAGCTAATTTCTTTCAAATATCTAGCTCACTACAAAGTAAATAACTTTCAACCTAATTTCTAAGAAATGTTTATGTCTTAACATATTAAACAATAAGAAAAATCATAGTGCAGAAAATAATCATTTTAACACATTTAGCAATATCGTATATATAACATAATTTGCGTTTTAATTTAGTTTATTTTTCCATGCTATGTTTTCTGTCAAAACTGACTTTTTTCTTTATTTTGTTTTCATAATCTTTTTTCTTTTAGAGGGCAAGAAATGGTTTCATTCCTGAGTAGAGTGTCATCTATATTCTTAGGTTATTTTCACAGTTACTGACAACAGTAATGAAAGAAATGATCAAAATAGCAATTTCTTACTGAGCATGATTATGTTATATATCTATTGACTTATCTCTATAGTTGCCAAAATAGTCTTCGGATATTTATTTTATTTCATTTTGAGAACCAAATCAACATGAAAATAAGCAAGAAAATCTGAAAAATAGCCTGGTATTTTTATTTTAAAACATTCATGCTCTTTACTATTGACCATAATTATACTTTTGTAGTTTGCATTTTTTGCCATTTTCAGCTGTAAGTCATTTTTATTTTAACCTCGTTTTTGTTAGTTAAAATAAAATTTGTCAGCAAGTAAGTCCATTGGCATTAAAATACTTGCAGTTTAACAATTAAAAACAGAAAACTATGCATTATTCATAACAGATTCAAATATATTTGTTGAATATCTTCTGCAATTATATATGTAGGAATATTTTAACAAAAATACATATTCAATTTAAAAATTACATGGTTGATGCATTTATTCATTAAAATTATGAACGTACAACATGAAAGGTGTTGGTTAAGTTGAATATGTTGAGATTTAATATCAATACTAGATTGAACAGGGAATTTTCTCCATTAATTCATTCAACATTTAGCATTCAAAAATTATTTATTGAGCACCTGTGATGTATTCCAATAGCTGAGAACACAGTAGCAAAAATGACACAATATCACTAACATCACAATGTGTGCCTTTGTAAAGTGCTATAAGTTCTATATATGATAGTATATGACACTATTACCACAGTACAATAAAGAGGTAGCAAAGAATGGCAAAAGTAATTACTGTAGATAAGGTGGTCAAAGAAGATGTTTAAAAAAAGACCCAAAAGTTGGCCGGGCGCGGTGGCTCACGCCTGTAATCCCAGCACTTTGGGAGGCTGAGGCGGGCGGATCACGAGGTCAGGAGATCGAGACCATCCTGGCTAACATGGTGAAACCCTGTCTCCACCAAAAAAATACAAAAAATTAGCCGGGCGAGGTGGCGGTCGCCTGTAGTCCCAGCTACGCGGGAGGCTGAGGCAGGAGAATGGCGTGAACCCCGGGGGGCGGAGCCTGCAGTGAGCCGAGATCGCGCCGCTGCACTCCAGCCTGGGTGAAAGAGCGAGACTCCGTCTCACAAAAAAAAAAAAAAAAAAAAAAAAAGACCCAAAAGTAATTGATGAGTACATAGTGGTAAGATAGTAAATTAAGTGAAGATCTATCTAACCGATAGAGAACATAGCAAGCACAAAGGGTGGTTCTTTTTCAAACAACATTACAAAAACTGTTTAAAAGAAAATATTAATAATATTAATATTAAATAGTATGCATCTATAAGGTTTTTTTTTTACCCATATTTTGTCAAAAATTAAGGTTCTTGATCCTTTAATGTGCCACTCTGCTTCTTACACATCTTTGATTACAGGCTCTTAAAACTCCCATTTTATCTATGGCTTGTCCTCTGTAGAGTGTTCACTTATGCGTTATTCCTCTTACAGTATCTAGGGTATATTGTCAGATCACTGACTGCTAGCTGTATTCCCTAAGTCAGAAACACTTACTCAATGGAAACATAAATGTTTTAGGTTTGTATTTGATTTTGGGGGATAACATTTAATTTTAAGATATTAACACAGATAATAGAAGGCTATTCATATAATCTAAGGGATGGATTTTTTAATTTTTCAAGGATCTTCAAATAGTTTTGTATTTTATTACCATTATTACCATATTAATTTACTCATGAGTGATGTGCAAGCCTCCTTGTGATGTGCAGGGAAATGCAAATACGAAGTCAAAGGAGACATTCTCACATTGGATATTATTATATTTCAGTGTTTAGTGTCAAATTTTCTGGAAGGAATTTTTTTTCCCCAAATGGATTCACCATCTGATGGCATGAACTTATAAAATATCAAATAGACCAAAGTTCCTAGTGATCTATCATCTCACAGATCTTTCTTTCACAAATATGCAAATTTTACCGATTACCAGATTTACATCCTTCTGTTAGCTTGTAAATGAGTCCAGAGGGAAATATCTCAAAGCAGTATCTTTTAGAGTTTCTCATTATTCTTTTATCAGGCATAAGAAGCTAAATTAATTAGATATGTGTTAGTGTGTATTATATTTAATGCATCATTCACTTATTCACATGTGCAGACATCCAGAAAATATTTGCAGACTCTTGTTTTTGTCACACAAGTCTACCTAAGTAGACTCAGGGACAGATCATTCAATGGCCTGCAGAATTTTTCACACTTTTACTCAACATTTTTAATGTATTAGGTGCACCAAGCTTTGTGCCAGATACTGGGATATAAAGATAAAATAAAATAGTTCATGGCTCTTTGGAAGCCACAGCATATCTATAAAGACAATACGAGAGCTAAACAATGACTACATAATAATGATAAGTATAATGATTATGCCTCTCACTCTGCATTCAACTCAGTGTGCTTTACTTACTGAGACTGCACTTTGGAATTCTAAATAAAAGGTGATTTATTTGCCAAACTTAAAATTACGACTCTCCTACTGGCCAGATGAGTCTTAATGTCCCTCCACTCTCCAAATTTCATACACACCAGAGAATATGGAATCAAATGTATAATCTAACTAGTTGAATACTGTATAATAACCCCTCTATATAATTTTTAATTAACATTGATACATATACATACATATACGTATATGAAGAATTGGGGAAGCACTAAATAAATGTCTACGTGTTGGCAGTCTAAATTCTTTGGAGGGGGCCGATTTTGACTCATCCTTCTGAAAACAATTTTAGAAAATAAAGAGGATCTTTTTGTCTTCACATTTTGATAGAGCATATTACATGTAAAAAGAATGGAATCAAATGCAATATTTATATGAGGAGGCTTAAATTTTATTTTTTTCACTAGTAAATGTATTGCCTGTCTTAGAGAAAGAAGTTGAGACTATCAGAACAAAAGGGATTTATCCTCTTAGTATTAGTTGTAACACAGATTGGAGGTACAATCAATAGGAAAACTAAAGGTATGAGTCAGGGGTGTTTTTTGACCACTACCAGAAAGTGCTCACTTAATTAACCTGCTTATTAAGGTGGTAAAAAAGGGTTGAGTATATTCTAAGTTAGGGCAAATGAAAGGAGATTTTTAAGTAGAACACCATCCTTATTAAGCTAAAAAAAAATTCACAGGTGAGGATACGGGAAAAGATAATCTTAAAGTAACAAGGGGCAGCTGATACTGATATTGTTTCTTGAGTTCTGTATTCTCTGTGAGTTTTCTTACTATTTGTGGCTTCTGCTATTACCAATCTTGTCCCTGAGGATTATTTCACACTACAACAGTAGGGTTGTGTAGTTGTGACAGAGACCATATGTACTGCCCACAAAGCAGAAAATATTTGCCATCTGGCTCCTTATAGAAAAAGTTTGCTGACTTTGGTACTAAGTGTGCCATGGAAAGCCTTGCAAATGAAATGATTATTGAATTTGTCTTGAAAGTAAGACACTACATTTACAGGTTCATAGAGATGCAGGGAAGACAAGCCCCAAAACTGAAACTTAGCCCCAGAGACCTCTTGGCTTCACTCAGGAAGAAATTCAAGGGCAAGCCTGTGGTGTCAGCAACTTTTATTGAAGCAGCAATGAACATCATCAGCAGCAGCAGCGGCAGTAGCAGAGGTACTGCCCCTTGTGGAACAGGGCTACCCCAGTGGCAGTGTGCCCAGAGTAGCAGTGTATGGGCTGTTGGCAGTGGTATTTATACCTTCTTTTAAGTATATGCTAATTAAGAGCTAGGTTATTCAGAAATTTCTGGAAAAGGGTCAGGGAGTTTCCAGAACCATATAAGGTAACTTCTGGGCCACTGTCATGACCTGTTGCTATGTCATTTGTAAATTTTCATGGCACCAGTAGGAATGTCTTTGTGCTAAAAAGCAGTGAGGAAAACCAGAGGTCGCTTTTCTCTGTCACCATCGGCTGGTTTCAGCAGGCTTCTTTACTGCACACTGTTTCAACCACATCCTGCTCTGATCAGCAGTGTGGAGACGGGGGTCATCACCAGTACTTGGAAAACAAGCCCTGCTGATCTACTACCTCAATAGTATGTCAATATCTTAGAAATTCTACAGCCTTTGAACTTACAGGAGATAGTCAGCAAGCCACAGTAATAGATGTTCACCTTTTCATGAAATTGTATTCAAAGTGGATTTTTATCACTACTTTAAAACATACAGAATTTGCAACAGAATCACAATGACAGTATTTAGATATCAAGTTACACGTTTTTCAAAAGAAAAATATTTCACTATTTTAATTATTAATCACAATTATGAACTTTATTTTAAAACTAATAAGATCCAAATAGTTGTATATTATATATACTTCCTTTGTGGGATTAATGCCTAATTAACCTGATCAACATGTATATATGAAAAAACAGAGTGACATTAATTTTATGCTAATAAATTATTTTAAAATTTATAAAGATTCATTTAAAACTTATTTTGAAAAGCAGAAAGTGAGAAATTGTACTAACACATAACTCTTCATTTTCCTACAACGATTTAGGTGGAGAAATTATAATTTCACCCATAATATGTATTTTAACAGATAAAAAAGCTTGTTTTCATTGAGAAGTTAATTTGAAAATATTTTTTAGTTTTCTAAACGTAGTTGTTGCCTGCTCTTCGAACTTTTATCTAACTACTGTAATCTTAGAAAAACCACAAATTTCAAACAAATGAGGTAAGTAGTCAGCCTTAGTTCTGGGTCTATATTTTTTTCTCAGATGATTAAAAGTAATCATCTTCTTCCTCTTTGCTAAATCACATCACTCATTGAATTCTTTTTCTAATCATAAATGTCAGATCCACTCTGAAGCATTATCAGATGATAGTACCACTGTACAATTCAATAACTCCTTTAGACATTACAGTATTATTGTTTATATGTCTTATGCAAAAATAATGGGTAGCGAGAGAAGACAAAATGACAGATGGACAGATGCATGGATGACTAAATAGGTAGATAAGTTATTAAGGACAAATAGACAATAGTAACTAGATAGATAGATGTATAGATAGACGGTAGATAGATAGATAGATAGATAGATAGATAGATAGATAGATAGATTGACTGAAACAGTCAATAAATGTCTACTGGATTAAAGACACAACAAAGTTTAAGGAAGTAAATACACCTTTCTTCATAAGGGAAGAAAATAGAATATCCTGTGTGTTTTGCTGTGGTTTGCAATAGGACCACTTGTTCTGGGTTGGTTTTCATAAACATTTGTTGTCTTCACCACAAAATGTCTACCTTTCTACGTGGCATGCTGCAAGAACCATGACAAGTTTCAATTGATCATAGATAATGTTAAATTAATCTTAAAGAAAAGTAAGTTTGTTAGTCTTGGTGTGCATAAAGTTGATGGGATATTTTGTAAAAGATTTGCTAGAGAGATTTTAGAGATGCCAAAAAAGGGGAGAAAAAAGCTGCTTACCCAAATTCTTTATTTCCCTATATGTTACGTGTTTTTTCTTCCTGTTTCATGCCCACTGGACAAAACGTTCTGACAGTAGTTCATCCCTATCACTGACAGATATTTAGGAGACTTCCACTTTATTCTGGATAAAAGTCATAACATATTTTAGACAAAATGCAAAGAAAACTGATAACATTTAAGAAGGAATGAAAATTGTTGCATGAAAGGAGAAAAGTGGGAAGAAAGAAATAAAGGAGCAGTTTGAGAGAGAAGGAAAATTCTTTCATTATTATTATTATAATGTAAGTTCTAGGGTATATGTGCACAACCTGCAAGTTTGTTACATAGGTATACATGTGCCTTGTTGGTTTGCTGCACCCATTCACTCATCATTTATATTAGGTATTTCTCCTAATGCTAACCTTTCCCCTGCCCCCCACTCCATGACAGGCCGCCATGTGTGATGTTCCCTGCCCTGTGTCCAAGTGTTCTCATTGTTCAATTCTCACCTATGAGTGAGAAGATGCGGTGTTTAGTTTTCTGTCCTTGTGATAGTTTGCTCAGAATGATAGTTTCCAGCTTGATCCATGTCCCTGCAAAGGACATGAAGTCATCTTTTTTATGGCTGCATAGTATTCCATGGTGTATATGTGCCACATTTTCTTAATCCAGTCTATCATTGATGGATATGTGGGTTGGTTCCAAGTCTTCGCTATTGTGAATAGTGCTGCAGTAAACATACGTGTGCATGTGTCTTTATAGTAGCATGATTTATAATCCTTTGAGTATATACCCAGTAATGGGATCACTGCAAATGGTATTTCTAGTTCTAGATACTTGAGGAATCGCCACACTGTCTTCCACGATGATAGAACTAGTTTACACTCCCACCAACAGTGTAAAAGCATTCCTATTTCTTCACATCCTCTCCAGCATCTGTTGTTTCCTGACTTTTTAATGATTGCCATTCTAACTAGTGTGAGATGGTATCTCATTGTGGTTTTGATTTGCATTTCTCTGATGACCAGTGATGATGAGCATTTTTTCATGTGTCTGTTGGCTGAATAAATGTCTTCTTTTGAGAAATGTCTGTTCACATCCTTTGCCCACTTTTGGTGGGGGTTTTTTCTTGTAAATTTGTTTAAGTTCTTTGTAGATTCTGGATATCAGCCCTTTGTCAGATGGATTCACAGCCAAATTCTACCAGAACTACAAAGAGGAGCTGGTACCATTCCTTCTGAAACTATTCCAATCAATAGAAAAAGAGGGAAACCTCCCTAACTCATTTTATGAGGCCAGCATCATCCTGATACCGAAGCCTGGCAGAGACACAACAGAAAAAGAGAATTGTAGACCAACATCCCTGATGAATATCGATGCAAAAATCCTCAATAAAATATTGGCAAACCAAATCCAGCAGCACATCAAAAAGCTTATCCACCATGATCAAGTTGGCTTCATCCCTGGAATGCATGACTGGTTCAACATATGCAAATCAATACATGTAATCCATCACATAAACAGAACCAATGACAAAAACCATATGATTATCTCAATAGATGCAGAAAAGGCCTTCAACAAAATTCAACAGCCCTTCATGCTAAAAACGCTCAATAAACTAGGTATTGATGGAACGTATCTCAAAATAATAAGAGCTATCTATGACAAACCCACAGCCAATATCATACTGAATAGGCAAAAACTGGAAGCATTCCCTTTGAAAACTGGCACAAGACAGGGATGCCCTCTCTCACCACTCCTATTCAACATAGTATTGGAAGTTCTGGCCAGGGCAATCAGGCAAGAGAAATAAATAATTGATATTCAGTTAGGAAAAGAGGAATTCAAATTGTCCCTTTTTGCAGATGACATGATTGTATATTTAGAAAATCCCATCGTCTCAGCCCAAAATCTCCTTAAGCTGATAAGCAGCTTTAGCAAAGTCTCAGGATACAAAATCAATGTGCAAAAATCACCAGCATTCCTATACACCAATAACAGACAAACAGACAAAAATCATGAGTGAACTCCCATTCACAATTGCTACAAAGAGAAAAAAATACCTAGGAATCCAACTTACAAAGGATGTGAAGGACCTCTTCAAGGAGAACTACAAACCACTGCTCAACGAAATAAAAGAGGACTCAAACAAATGGAAGAACATTCCATGCTCGTGGATAGGAAGAATCAATATCATGAAAATGGCCATACTGCCCAAGGTAATTTATAGATTCAACGCCATCCCCATCAAGCTACCAATGACTTTCTTCACAGAATTGGAATAAACTACTTTAAAGTTTATATGGAACCAAAAAAGAGCCCACATAGGCAAGACAATCTTAAGCAAAAAGAACAAAGCTGGAGGCATCAAGCTACCTGACTTCAAAATATACTACAAGGTTACAATAACCAAAACAGCACGGTACTGGTACCAAAACAGATATATAGACAAATGGAACAGAACAGAGGCCTCAGAAATAATGCCACACATCTACAACCATCTGAACTTTGACAAACATGACAAAAACAAGAAATGGGGAAAGGATTTCCTATTTAATAAATGGTTCTGGGAAAACTGGCTAGCCATATGTAGAAAGCTGAAACTGGATCCCTTCCTTACACCTTATACAAAAATTAATTCAAGATGGACTAAAGACTTAAATGTTAGCCCTAAAACCATAAAAATACAAGAAGAAAACCTAAGCAATACAATTCAGGACAGAGGCATGGTCAAAGACATCATGACTAAAACACCAAAAGCAATGGCAACAAAAGCCAAAATAGACAAATGGGATCTAATTAAACAAGACCTTCTGCACAGTAAAAGAAACTACCATCAGAGGGAACAGGCAACCTACAGAATGGGAGAAAATTTTTGCAATCTACCCATCTGAAAATTCTTTATTTTTTTTGTCTTATGCTTCTGGGGAAAAAGCTGCCTTTTTCAGATAGAAATTGAAACAAAACAAACGAAGGAGATATACAAACACAGATAATTATTCTGCCAAAATTTCTTGCGGTACATAAAATATTTATAAGTGAAACAGGCAATAAATACTCTTAGAGCCAAACAAATAATTTCTGAAATACTGTATATGCATGCATATACATTTTATATAATTTAGGAAATATATACTCATACATACATAAACATATATACTTATATAAATTTAGAAATATCATATATGCATGCACACAAATATAGGCATATATAGATATATGTCCATTTTATGAGGATATCTGAGTCAGCACCACTTTCTAAGAATTCTTACTAAGCTTAAAATGAGCTATGTTATTTGAAATTAAATGAAATAAGCAATGTAGAGTCATTAATATGTGTGCCAAAACTTTCCATGATAATGATAATAATAATCACTGTTTTATTCATGAATGAGATACGAAGAAAGCCCCCACATTAGCAGTGTGGGCCACATTTTTTTTTTAATTTCCATTTAACCCTACATATATATAGTACATAATACTGAAAGAAATATATTGATTTCAAAAGAGATTGATAAAGGTTTATAAAGTACTATATTTGGCATGTAAAAATGAAAACAGAACTGTACTATAAGCTGGATTCTAGATGAGAATACTAAATCTGCCATTAATCAACAGTTTTGACCTTTGCTATATTATTTATACTTAGTTTCCTCATGTATTATAAAACAGGATTGAATTAAATAGTTTACAAATCCCAGTACATTTCTAAAAATTTTGGTGTCTTTACATAATTGCTATAAAATTAAAATATATTTATTTATGTAAGTATAACAATAGTTTATGCCTGTGATATTTTCTTATTCATGCTGGAAGAAGACTGTATAAAAATTTGAACTGTGGTAGACTAGAAGGGAAGAAAATGCACCAATTGATGGCAAAACCAATTGCAATTTGCATGCCGCTGAGGAGAAAAGCCTCAATTTTTTGCTATCAACAATACTACTCAAAATGTTTAATAGACTATAAGGCAGTGTATCCTTGGATTTAGTATCATATTTTTTATTATACCCTAGAGCTTTCTGATAGTAGTCATTAAAAATAGATTAGAAGAAAAACACCTTACAGACAATTTCTGACATCAATAAAAGATATTTTGTCTACTGAACAAAACTTCTTTCATTCTTTAGAATCTCATGTTATTTTGTTTTAATTATTTATGTAAAGATTCTCAAAAGATAGCAACTTTTAAGAGATGGCGTGGAAAAGAATTTAGGTTATTTGTGTTTGCTAATTGGCTTTACCAAAAGGAAAAGTAAACTTTCTTGTATCTTCAAGTCCGGAGGTAGTTTTAAAGTTGGAGATACTTGCCCTCCAAAGTTAGGCTCCCATTTTCTCACAGAAATTGGAAGACAAGAGCATTCTTTTTTTCATGATTACATTTCAAACGGCTGGCTCCAAGGTCCTCGAAAAGAAAACATCATCAGGTTGTCAAGCTTGTAAGAGGCTATTAAAAAGATTTACATCTCAAATTTTTAGATAAATAATTTGTAAGTTCTCTACAATAAATATTCTAAGAAAAGGGAGTTTAGGGGCTTCAAGTTAGGAAGAAGCCTGTCTAAAGTTTAGTCAAGATGAGGGGAACTTTAAGACCCCCTCGGTAAGTATTAGTGAGCTTTCTTACACAGGCTTAGAAACAGGATCTTACCAGTTTAATTTTCTCTAAATCTTTCCCTAAGTTTTCTTTGCTAACATAGCAGCTTAATAATATATTAGTTGATAGATACCTTTTAAACTTAGAATAACAAGATAAATGTGAATGGCTAAACTATTTGATGATCTACATTGACTTATTTTTTTCTGGTGGTATGATAACAGCCTTTAAATGCCTATTTTTGTTATTAAATGACTTCTTATCATCACAAAAACAAAATCACAAAGTTTAGGGTAGTAGTTACTGAAAATGATCAATGTGTCATAGTTTGTCAAACATTTGGAAGTTTCAGCTTCATTGGGATTAATTATGTTCATAAATACTACCAATACAAAGGAGTTTAAAACCACTAATTTGTTCTATATAAAACATCAGAATTGATCTAATGAGGGCTAGGAACTTCATGAATAATCTTACAGTTACTAGAAAAATGATAAACAGAGTTGTACCTGTCATTCTTCTCTCTCTGATAGTGCTGTGCTTAGAATCTTTCAGGTTCACCTAAGTAACATCTTAAAATGTGCAGACGCCTTAAGGTCAAATCTCAGCACTCCTCTTGATTTATTACTAAATCATGATCATTTAAAATAAGAGACAACATATCTTGTAGATGTATTACCTCAATGAATATACATATGCAGATAAAGGACAGAAAATATTTTTAAGAGAATAACTCGTTTAAGCCTCACACTGATTTAAAATAAAACATTGTATACAGTAATAATTTTATTGTAGACTACAAAACAATATATTCTTTTTGAAGCTGTAGTCTTTGGTTATCTGTTACATGAAAACCACTGCATAGGCCTACTATTTGATGTCTTGTGTTGGAAAAGCTCGTTTTCATGTGTGTTTGGGAGGCCTTTTTAGGGAGAGGGAAGAGTCATATTGGAAATGAGTTGGCAGTTTCTTATATGGTTAAATACATATCATTTAACCCAGGCATTCCACATCCGCATTTTCACCCACCCACACCCACATGATCAAGACAAATGAAAACATATTCACGCAAAGATCTGCACTAGAATGCTTACCATAGCTTTATACATAATCGACAAAATCTGAAAAACACTGGTAGGCAAAAATGGGAAAGTCAATTGTGCCAAATATAGACAATGGGACACTACATAGCAAAGAGAAGAAGTGAACTCTTGATAGAGGAACAATATAGATGCAGCTCCAAAGAGTTACGCTTAATGCAATGAGAAAAATATGACTACGTATGTTATCTATTATACGTATAGTTTCAGGTATTTGAAATTACAGGAAAAAGCAAAACCATGGTCATGAAAATTAGATTAGTGTTTGTGAAAGTTCAGGCATATAGAATAGGGATTCAGTGCGAAGTGGCAAAAAGAAAAAGTTTGGGTGATAAATTTTCTATTTTCATTGTTGTGTTAAGAACAATATGAATCCTAAATAGAGATTTTCTTTCTCTGGCTTCAGTGCCTTGGTCAATGCCTTTGTCCTTTGGCTCACAGGTTGTCTAATTTGTCATCACAGATGTTTGTATAACATCTCTTGGCCCAAGGTATGCCTACTATTTCAAGGAGGTGGGACAATGGGGACTTGTCCTGCCATACTCGAGTCACCTAGAAGCTGAAAAACATGTTGAAACATGTTTAAGGTGCAGCTAAAGAAACAAATTAATGACAGCAGTGTTCTTCATAGTTGGGGCATTGCCTTTCTACATGACATGCATATTTTAAAGCAATGCTCATTATATAGCTGTGACCCCAATAGCTAAAACGCAAGGATTACTGGTTCTGCTTCTTACAATTGAACAATTTTGTACAAGCCAGCAACTTGGACAAATTAGGAATAATAATAACAGTATTCAAAGGTGTATGCTACAGAGGTATATAATAGAGACTTAACACAATTAAAGCCTACCATATACTTCAAACAACAGTAATTCTTTAGACATTTCCAGTCACCTTCCTGTCACCATCACTTTCATTTTGTCAGTTGTTTTTCATTGATCTAGACCTTCTTTTCATCTGCTAGTCATAGTTTCTATAGGTTTAGTAGAAACTTTTTCTCTTGAGTGTTCTTTAAAATTTTCAAATCAATACAATTTTTGATTCATTTATCTTTGTCTATGACATTATCTTATAATACAAAATCATTTATTTCCTAAATTATTAAATTACAGAGCACTGAGAAGCCATAGGGGTGCTCCATAAATTGGTGTTATTTACACTTTCAGTTTTTTTTTTTTTTCAGAGCATAACCATAAACACAGAGCTTGGTATCTTTTCCCTGGTTAAAATAAATCAAAGCATGTAGGGACACTTTGCTAGTAAAGAGCATGTCTACCACTCAGATTTTGGTTTCTAATATTATTCTTCAATAAAAGGAGCCAGGACTCCTTGAAGAAAGTCTGGTTGTAGGACTGAAGCAAAAAATAAACAAGATAATCCTGGAGCATCTTGTATTTCTGGAAGTAAGGCAATGCTCAGCACATACACACCCACACCCACCCACACTCAAACCCACAAACAGACATCGATAGAAACATATCAAAGTGGCACAGGAACCAGCCCACTGAAAGAGTTCCTGTTGGTCAATGCTAGAATAATTTGAGCAATAAAGTTAATAAAATAGTATTTGATAATGTCCCATAGTGTAAAATTAAATATGTGCGATTCCATACTAATATAAATAAATGGTTGAATAAATTAACCATCAGGAAATAGTAGATAAGTCACTCATGCAGTAGAATTCTAAATAATCTATGTACAGTAGTCTCCCTTATCTATGGTGGATACATTCTAAGGCCTCCAGTGGATGCCTGAAACCACAGGTACTACAAAACCCATTTTTTTTTTTGTCAGTTGGAACACTTTTCTGTTCATCTCTTTGGCCCACAAATTAATGTCTTTTCCACCTAACTAAGTACTTATCATGCACTGTGGCCACGACTTTTGCAGTCTGAGGCACAACAGCAAAACTAGCACAAATTTTCTTTTTTTCCTTCACAATTTTACAAGTAGGAATTTGTTCTTACCTTAGATCTTAACAATCTCAGCATAGGATACTTTTTCTCTCCTTATTAAATCAAAAACATTCACCTTTTTACTTCAAGGAACCACTTTACAGTTTCTCTATGGCATGTCTAAATTGCCAACCTCACTACTCTTGTACCTGTGAGCATGTTAAATAAAATAATGGTTAATAGAACACACACTTTACAATACCATGACAGTCAATCTGATAACCCAGGGGGCTACTAAGTGACTACTGAGCAGGTAGCATTACAGCATGGACATGCTGGACAAAAGGATGATTCATGTCCTAGATGGGATAGAGTGGGGTGGTGCAAAATTTCATCACTGTTACTCAAAACAGGACACAATTTAAACTGTATGAGTTGTTTATTTCTGGAACTTTCCATGTAATATTTTTGGACTGTAGCTGACTATAGGTAACTGAAACTATGAAAAGTGAAACCATGGATAAGGGGGCCTATTACCTTCAGGAAGGGGCACATTACTCCCCACTATTTAAGTGTGGAATGCATATAGTGACTTCATTCTAGAAAGGATAGAAGAAAACGAAGAGAAAATGTAGAGAAACCTGACAAACACTACCTGAGCCAGATGTCAATGTCAACAATTATACATCATGTTGATAATATATATCCTTAACATGCTGGAGGAAAATAACCCATTACCTCTGTGATTTTCCTTTCAAAAATATATAACCTCAGTCTAATCATAAGAAAAACATCAGGCAAATTTCAACAGAGGCTTATCCTATAGAATACCTAACCAACACTCCTCAAAAGTATTCACGTTACCAAAAACCAGGAAAATCTTAGAAACTATCTAAGCCAAGAAGAGCCAAAGAGAAAAATGACAACAAAATGAAATATTGTGTCTGAATGAGATCCTGCAACAATAACAACAAACAACAAATTGTATTAGATAGAATTTAAGATAATCTGATTATATCATGTATCAATATTGGTTCATTAATTGTAACAAATATATCTGACTAATAAAAGGTATTAATAATAAGGGAAATTGAGTATAAGATAAATGGGTACCATTTACTATCTTCTAAATTCTAAAAATAAAGCCTATTGAAAAAATATATATATACAGAGTATAGTCATTTAGCATTCTATACTTATCTTCAATACTACACATCCTTTTGTACAATTTCTCAAATTGTCATTAAACTAATATGAATAATATTTAACAATCTGCTAAGTTAGAAAATTCTTGAAAATAGAATCGGTATGGGATTTTAGCATATTATTGCAGTAGATTCTAACAAAAGTTTATCAGAGAACAATTTCATCCTGAAACTTCACATATACAATTTACTGAAGATTAAATACAGTTAAAACAATGAGAAAAATGCACAGAAAACAACTTATTATTTACTATTTATTATAAAAATGAAAAAGCTGGATTTGAAAGGTCTCCAGTTAAATACTTCTATTTCATTCCAATTTGCTGGAAGTGAACTGCCTAACTATGAATTCTTAAATATTTCATCGAAGTCATGAATGTGTCACATTATTTTTCAGATTAAGTGTAAATGTTTTCTAATTTCATAAGATGCTTCTTCTGGTAGTACATTCCTCTTTTACGTTCTGCTGATGAGCAGAGATGATTCATGTTTGTTAAAATCTGCTTTATGCAGTTTGTCTCAATGCTAAAGTTGTTTTGCACCTACATTTTAAAGGTAGTACTGTATCTACATACCCATGTTAACTAAGCTGTATTTTACGCAAGTCCTAATTTATGCAGAGCTAAAGAAATAGTGAAGAAAGAAGAGCTCATTTAACGCGTGAGCTTAACATATGATGTCAGCTCCAAAACATTTTGCATGTATTACCTCAAAAATGTATCAGCTTTGGAATATATACACACACATACACGCACACACTCACATGCGCACACACAGTATAAGCATACTTCTCGCTGATCTCAACAGAATAGAAAAATAAATGATTGAAGCACAATGAATAAGAGGCCTAAGATTATTTTGAATAGACATGTATCTCATAAAATATTAAGGTAAAGATAATGTAGATTTTAAAACAGTTTTTGTTATTCATAAGTTTAAAAATCAGGATGTTTTTATATAGATCTTAATAGTTGCTTTATCATTCCTATCCAAATCATTTGCATATAATTCAATCTATTTTTTAATGTACAGACATACATTTTCTAATAATATTGTCTCTTTGAAAACAATGGAGCACTATAAGTAACAAAATGCCTTATATAATTATTATGGTGAATTTTTTAAACATCAATATTTTTGTTTTTATGAATACGATATTACTTTGCCAATGTTAAATACACAGCAATGCAAAATTATACTTTTTTGTCTATCAAGACAAAAGTGATATATAGAATTTCTAGTAATCTCACTTCAAGTATAATGAATTTTAGCATACACATAATTATAAATTTTATCCTCAATGATATATTAAAAATTAAAGAAAATCACCAATTTGACAGCTTCAATTCAGTTTTTTGTTTCCTAATTGAAAATAGAAACTGTCTTTTACTCTATGAATATGCTAATCATTTATCCAATCATTAAAATAAATGTATCACTTTAATAGCATTTGAGGCAATTATTTTCTATTACCTCTCATATACAGCAACAATTCTAAATTTATTTTAAAAGTGTGTCTTTCAGCTTCTTTACAATTTTACCAAAATATTTGATAATTTAACTCTACATCCTCATTTTAAAAATTCTCTTAGACTTCTTGGCAGACTATGGATTATTTTATTGCAAGAATGGTTATCCGTTCATTTAGTACTATGCCTGCACATAGTGCATATTTATCAAATATATGTTGCATTAATTAATCAATGAAAAATTGATTTATAAGCTGCATTACACTTAATGAAGTTATAACTGGAAAATGTTTATCATATTTATTAATTTTTCAAGATTTCCATTATCTTCTAGAATGCATCAAACCTAAAGATTTTCTCAATGACTTTCCATTTTTCTTTGGTATTATTAATTACAAAAATAGTTATTTAATCCATCTTATGACTTTCTTTTTGTTAATAAATTATTTTTACACAAACTATATGTGATGATATCTGCTATATAGAACATAAGATGTGCTGCAGATTGAGAGCGAAGCACTGAGTAACAACTGCTGCAATAGAGTCATGTGAAGGACATTGGAAATTCTGGGATCATAGTAACCTGTGATAGAGGCATTAGGTAAATGAAATATATGAATCTTGAAATTCCAAAAGACATGGAAACCACATACATTTTTTGAGTAATGGTATATGACATATTCTCATGGAAGACAAGTCATTATTCTATTTTGTTTTGTCTTTTGTTTTTCTAGTTAGAACTCTCGCTAATTTCTGGAACCCATAGCACCTACATTTACAAATCTGTGTGACACAGATAGAAAACACTTGTCATTTTCTCCTAAATTTTATAATTCTAAGAAGTTTCTATTTTTGTATAAGTAAAGAGAAAATAAAAATTTTTAACTAAAGTAAAATTTGATTCAACTCATGGCTCCAGATTTTGATGGTAGAGTTCTCATAATATAATCCATTTCATTTTATAAAGGTGTTATTTTATAATGTCATAACAATATTTTGTTTCACACTTGTTTGAAGGTTGTATGGCTTTTAAAATTTACTATAAATCTACGGGTTTTGTATTCTGAACTGTTATTAAATAAATCTCAGATGTTACACGTTTGGGAAAAAATATTTTCAGAATATTTGGGCCCTGTATATTTGCACAAAATGCTTCCTATATCATTGACACCTTATGTGTCACTTAAGACACAGCCAAAGTACCATAATTCCTTAGCTGTCCCCAATCTCCATTTAGCTTTAGGTCCCTTCTTTGTAAATCTTCTACACCTGGTATGTTACCAGGTACATAACACATGTTCAATATAGGTTTTATAATGACTGAAACATTCTCTTAACTTTTATTTACTTTAAAATATTATTCATGCGCCATCATTCTTTACTAAAAGAGGGGAATGGAACTCACATAGATATAATTATTTGCCCACCAGGAGTGACATTGAGAGTGGGCAAGCAGTATCTGATTGCATGTCAGTAATACAGTTCCTAAGTCATATTTAAATAATACCTATAAAATTTAGAATAATCTCTATATATCTTTGGTCTTGGGGTATATTTTTTAATTTATGTAAAACAAAAAAATAGTATGTTGTACTAAATTGTTATCTGAAATATTACTTTCACAGTTGTTTGAGGCATTAATAGGAATTGTGCAAAAATTTTTGAGAAATTATATTTTGTTAATGAACATTTTTGAGATACACTGGACTAAATTAATACAGACAGGGTTTTTTGCTGTAATGATCTACCACATGAAAATATACCAGGCTACATGGAGAACTGACATGAATCAGCTTTAGCCATCACTAATTGCTAAAACAAAGTACCAGAGACTGGGTGACATAAACAACAGAAATTTCTTTCTCACAGTTTTGGAGGTTGTGAAGTCCAAGATCAACGTGCTGACGTAGTTAGTGTCTGGTAAAGACCTACTTCCTCATAGACAATAATCTTCTCACTGTAAATTCACATGGCAGAACTGACTATGGGTCTCTCTCGAGTCTCCCTTACAAAAGCACTAATTGGCCAGGCGTGGTGGCTCATGCCTGTGATCCCAGCACTTTGGGAGGCTGAGGTGGGTGAATTACATGAGGTTGGGAGTTCGAGACCAGCCTGGCCAACATCGTGAAACCCTGTCTCTATGAAAAATACGAAAATTAGCCAGGCATGGTGGCACATGCCTGTAATCCCAGCTACTCGGGAGGCTGAGGCAGGAGAATTGCTTGAGCCTGGGAGGCAGAGGTTGCAGTGAGCTGACATTGTGCCACTGCACTCCAGCCTGTCTGACAGAGCGAGACTCTGTCTCCAAAAATAATAATAATAATAATAATAAAATAAAGGCATTAATCACCTTGCAAGGTGCCCCTACTTGCCCACTTTCAAGAGCCTCCTTCTTCCTAGTACCACCACACTGGGGAAGATTTCAACATATAAATTTTTTTGGCAGGGGCATTAACATTCAGTCAATAGCAGTGTTTTACATATATTAATTTACCTATTCCTTACAATAACCCTTGAGGGAAGTATGCTATTTTCTCTGTTCTAGAGAAGAGACATTAACACACCATGAGGGTGTAAGTTGCCAAAGGTCATCGTGTTAATAAGAGGCAGAACCTGGATTCAAATGCAGTAAGTCTTTCTCCAGAGCTTTATCCTAAACTTTTCCATTCCATTTATATTAAAATGGAAAATTATTTTATTTTTGTGTTCAAATTCTCATTTGGAATTCATATTGATTACAATCAGTATCACTGATAAAAAATCAAGATAGCATTGTTAATGAATATTCATTAATTTGTTACTATTCTTTCAAATTCATCAAACGTAAACTTAGTTGCATTCTTAAATATAAATGTATAACAATTACAGATAGATTTTTTAAGTTAAAATACACTTTTGGTTATTAAAAATTTAAAAAGGCAAATGCACTTATGAGAATTTGATGAAACTTAATTACCATATTTGGTTATGAAGAAATCTCTATACTAAAAGCTTTTGGGCTTTGCCTAGATTACATATTCTATTTTGTTTAGACCATTATTATAAGTCAAAATATAACGATGATGAGCAGTTAAGTGCTTCCTTATAAGCCGAGACTTTATTAAACATTTTATATAACATAATGCTTTATTTAGGTTTCAGAACAACTCAGGGAAGTAGACAAAAAGACTGCTTTCTTTAACCTGTGATGATATCAGGGTTGAAAGAAGCTAGGAAGCTAAGTGTTAAAATGAAGAAAGCAAGATTTTGCAAAACTGCATATTTAGTTTAAGACTAAACAGCTAACACGTAACAGAACTGATATGTATCTATATATACATACATACACTATTCTATATGAGAGTGATACATCATTCTCTTAATAATCACATGTAGGCCAGGCGTGCTGGCTCACGCCTGTAATCCCAGCACTTTGGGGGGCAAAGGTGGGCGGATCATGAGGTCAGGAGATCGAGACCATCTTGGCTAACACGATGAAACCCCGTCTCTACTAACAATACAAAAAATTAGCCAGGCGTGGTGGCAGGTGCCTGTAGTCCCAGCTACTCGGGAGGCTGAGGCGGGAGAGTGGCGTGAACCTGGGAGGTGGAGCTTGCAGTGAGCCAAGATCTCACCACTGCACTCCAGCCTGGGCGACAGAGCGAGACTACGTCTCAAAAAAAAAAAAAAAAAAAAAAAAAAAAAAATCACATGTAACATTTTTTTCCTCATTTATAGCCAAATATGCCAAGTTAATGTTTTCCTTTTAATTATTCTCTTTGAATAAAAAGTTTTAAGTTTGATGATTTCTTGCAATTCTTTTCTTTAAATTTTGTTTTATTATTATTATTATTTTGAGATGGAGTCTCTGTCACTGAGGCTGGAGTGCAGTGGCTCCATCTCGGGTTACTGCAACCTCCTTCTCCCAGGTGCAAGCAATTCTCCTGCCTCAGCCTCCCGAGTAGCTGGGATTACCGGTGCCTGCCACCATCCCCAGCTAATTTTTGTATTTTTAGTAGAGACAGGGTTTCACCATGTTGGCCAGGCTGGTCTCAAACACCTGACCTCGTGTGATCTGCCCGCCTCGGCCTCCCAAAGTGCTGAGATTAAAGGCATGAGCCACCGTGCCTAGCTCAACGTCATTTTATATATACATATATATCAAATAAGCAGTACACAGCGCAAACTTCATCACCTTTCATTTTATCACTGTTTAAATAGAGACATACAATGCAAATATTCAGCAATTATTTTCCGAATTATTTTAGTCTTATTTGCACTATAGTTTTTAATATGTGTAGGTAACACAAATTGTAAATAATTTTGTGGCAGAAGTTGTGTCTACTATGCATCGCACTTAATTCAAATCGTGTATGTAGTGAACATTAAATGCATGTGTATTCAATTAAAGTGAAATGGAATTGTCAGAAATTAATTGAAATAATGGAAATTTTTTCTGACTACAAAGAGTTAAATTTGACCAAAAACCTGAACTTGCCAATTGTCACATATATTATTTATTTAAATCTGAGTCTTAAAAGTAATTTAACTTAAGTAAAAACAAATTCTCCTGACATGCCTTGAGCATTTCAAGCTTTAATGATGTCTTGCACAGCAGTGTAATTAACAGTAGCCATGATATATAACAATGCTCTGTTTTCTAGTGCTATAAATAGAAGGCTTATTCCAGATTGCTTGTTAAGGTACACACAGTATCAAAGTACACCAGATGAAACAACCCCCAGCAACCACGTAATGAAATAAAGACATCTGTAACATAATTCCAGAACTTTGAATGTGAACATTTAGTCTTTGTAATGGTGCAGATAGGATTATCACCATCTCCATAGACACAGTTATTGGAAAGAGATCAGCCTCCAGTCCTTCTAGATCACTACTAGATGAATTGTGTTTGCCTTCAACCACAACAAAACCTCAAAGTTAATGAAAAATCTTAATGCTAACAATTATCACAACCCTAAAGTAAAATACAAATATTTCTTATAGCTACAATAGAATACACATTGAGAAACATTATAATAATTACACTAATTTGATGTATAATTTTAGAAAAATTAAAGTCATGTGAGAAACATATCCACTATTCACTATATTTAGAGAGATGTAAATATCTGGCAGATAAATGGGGGATTTACCCATATATATCTAACTTACAAAAACGGGTGTCATTTCAGATCATACAATACAATAAATTTTTAATATTAAGAATTCTAAGGCCATTTACTTATTGATATGTTGGTGGGAAAAACGAAGGGATACATATCATTGTGCCTTTCACTGTGTTAAACTTGTTTTTTAATAAAGTATATATGCATTGGAAAAGTTAAAGTATTTTAAAAAATCTGCCTACATATTCTTTTTTAAGAAATTATTAATCTAACTAATAATACATTTAGAGTATGGTTGTAAGACTTTTTTTCATTTCAAATCAATATTCATAATTTGAAAATAATATGGTAAAATTCTCATTTAACTTTTCTTTCTTTTCTTTATAACCTACACATATTAATACAAATTGTGGATTTTCAAAAAATAGAGCAATTAATAATCTAAGCTTCCAGCTTAGGACACTAGAAGAAGAAGAAAAAATAAAATCCAAATAAGTCGTAGAAAAAGTAAAAATTAGAGCAGAAATCAATAGAATTGAAAATAAGAAATCAATAGGAAAAATCAATAAAACAAGAAATTATTTCTTTGAAAAGATCAATGAAATTTATACATCTCTAGTTAGGCTAAGAAAAAAGCCAAGTCACAAATTAATAATATCAGGATGAAAGAAAAGCCATCATTACTGATCACTACTGTTAAGAAAATAAGAAGACAAGCCACAAACTAAGAGAAAATCTCATGTTAAAACTCATGTTAAAATCTTTTAAAACTCAACAATAAGATTAAAAAAAGAAAAAGAGAAAACTGGAGGAGGAGTCAAGATGGCCGACTGGAAGCAGCTGCGGTCTGTGGCACTCACAGAGACAAACGAAAAAGGCAAGTGAATACAGCACCTTCAACTGAAATATCCAGGTTCTCGGATTGGGACTGATTAGGAAAAAACTGAACACATGGAGAACAAAGAAAAGTAGGGTGGGTGGGACAATGACCCACACAGGAGTGACACAGAGCCAAAGGAACCCCCACTCCCAGCCAAGGGAAGCCATAAGTGACTGCAACCCCTGGTAATCCCATTTCTCTTAGAGATCTTTGCAACCTGCAGATCAGGAGATCCCCTTCTGAGCCCATGCTACAAAAGCCATGGGTATGACACATAGAACAGTATGAAATCTTGACAGAGCAGCTGCTCAGCCAAGCACAGAGACTCAAGAGCTTTACACTTTCCTTCCTTAGGATCCCCCACAAAGATGTCTGCAATTCAGGCAAGGCGGGAGATCCGCACATACCCTTAGGAGTGGGGCAGAATCCAGGCAGCTGAGCAGTGTCATTCCGTGGGTCCCACTTCCAGGACACCTAACAAGATAAGATGCACTGGCTTGGAATTCCAGCCAGCCACAGGCAACAGGGTGGAGCCTGTCTGAGACTCAGCAAAGCTCTGGGGGGTGGGGCAGGTGCCATCTCTGCTGTTTGGTCAACTCAGCCGTTCCAGTCTGCGGGCTTTGGAGAGTCCAAACATCTGGACGAAGAGGGGTCCCCCGAGCAACGCAACACAGTGGCTTTGGCAGATAGTGACCAGACTGCTTCTTTAAGTGGGACCTGATTCATTTCTGCTCACTGGGGAGGATGTCCCAACAAGACCCTCTAGCCATGCCCACCAGCACGTATTAGTGACAGAGCTCTGATCTCTCTCTGGGATGGAGTTGCCAGGGAAAGGGAGTTGTCCACCCGGGTTGGCTGGACAACTCAGCCATTCTAGCCTGTGGGCTTTGGAGAGTCCAAGCTGATAGGGGCAGAAGTGATCCCCTCCATGACAGAGCTGGTTTGTCAAGGAGTGGCCAGATTGCT
Organism: Symphalangus syndactylus; assembly: GCF_028878055.3. NCBI lineage: Eukaryota > Metazoa > Chordata > Mammalia > Primates > Hylobatidae > Symphalangus > Symphalangus syndactylus. The sequence goes on along the minus strand of NC_072426.2, from coordinate 105,134,202 downwards.
TCTTTAAGTGGGACACCAGTCCACTCCTCCTCACAGGGTAGGTCCTCCCAGCCAGGGCATCTGGCCACTCATGCCTGTGTTCTTCCTGGGACAGAGTGACTGAGGGGTAGGGCAGGCCACCACTTTGGCCTTTCGGGCTTCTCAGTTGGTCCAGGCTGCGGGCCTTGGAAAGTCCAAATGGATAAGGGGCTCAAGGGATTCCCAACACATCACAGATGCTCTACCAAAAAGCAGCTGAACTGCTTCTTTAAGCGTGTCCCTGATCCCATTCCTCCTGACTAGGTGAGACCTCAGAACAGGGGTCTCCAGCCACCTACAACAGTTGTGTTTGGCCTGGCAATAGGTCAGTATCCCCCTGGGATAAAGTTTCCAGAGGAAGGAGCAGACTGTCATCTTTGCTGTGTCACAGACTTTACTGGTGAGATCACCAGGTACAGAAAGAAACTGAGGCAACTAGAGTCTGGATTGGAGCCCTAGTAAAGTGTGCAGCCCTACAGAAGAATGGCCAGACTGTTAAAAGAAAAACAAACAGAAAACAACACCAACAACAAACCACAAAAACCCCATTCAAAGAGCAGAAATCTTTAAGATGGAAGGTAGATAAGCCAACAAAGATGAGAAAGAATCACTGCAAAAAACACTGAAAACTCAGAAAACCAGAGTGCCCCTTTTCCAGCAAATGACCGCAACACCTCTTCATCAAGGGCTCAGAACTGAGATGAGGCTGAGGTTGCTGAAATGACAGAAGTAGGCTTCAGAAGATGAATAACAAACTTCACTAAGCTAAAGGAGCATGTTGTAACCCAATGCAAATAAGCTAAGAATCATGATAAAACAATACAGGAGTTGCCAGCCAAAACAGCCAGTTTAGAGTGGAATATAATTGACCCGTTAGATCTAAAAAACACACTACAAGAACCTCACAATCACAAGTATTAACAGCAGAAAGGACTGAGCAGAGGACTTGAAGGCCATCTTTCTGAAATAAGACAGGCAGACAAGAATAGAGACAAAAGAATGAAAAGGAATGAAAAAAACTCCGAGACATACAGTGTTATGTAAAGAGTCTGCATCTATGACTGATTTGGGGTACCTGAAAGAGACGGGGAGAATGGAACCACGCTGGAAAACATATTTTAGGATATCATCCAGAAAAACTTCCCCAACCTAGCAATACAGGCCAACATTCAAATTCAGGAAATGCAGAGAACCCCAGTAAGATGCTCCACGAGAAAAATCATCACCAAGACACACAATATTAGATTCTCCAAGGGCAAAATGAGAGAGAAATGTCAAGGCCAGCCACAGAGAAAGGCCAGGTAACCTACAAAGGGAAACCCATCAGACTAACAGTGAACTTTTCAGCAGAAACCCTACAAGCCAGAAGAGATTGGGGGCCAATATTTAACATTCTTAAAGAAAAGAAATTCCATCCCAAATTTCATATTGTGCCAAACTAATCTTCATAAGCAAAGGAGAAATAAGATGCTTTTCACAGGAATAAATGCTGAGGGAATTTATTACCGCCAAACCTGTCTTGCAAGAGCTCCTGAAGGAAGCACTAAATATGGAAAGGAAAAACCACTGGCAGCCACTACAAAAACACATTTAAGTATACAGACCAGTGACATTATGAAACAACCACATAAACAAGTCTGAAAAATAATCAGCTAGCATCATGATGACAGAACCAAATTCACACATAATACTAACTTTAAATGGAATGGGCTAAATGCCCCAATTAAAAGACACAGACTGGCAAGCTGAATAAAGAACCAAGACCCATTGGTATGCTGTCTTTAAGAGAACCCATCTCACATGCAATGACACACATAGGCTCAAAAGAAAGGGAAGGAGGAAAATTTACCAAGCAAATGGCAAGTAGAAAAAGCAGGGGTTGCAATCCTACTTTCTGGCAAAACAGACTTTAAGTCAACAAGGATAAAAAAAAAACAAAAAAAGACATTACATAAGGGTAAAGACTTCAATTCAGCAAGAAGAGCTAACTATCCTAAATATATATGCACCCAATACAGAAGCACCCAGATTTATAAAGCAAGTTATCAGAAAAGTTCAAAGAGACTTAGACTCCCACACAATAACTGTGGGAGACTTTAACACCCACTAACAATATAAGTCAGATTATCAAGACAGAAAATTAACAAAGACATTCAGGACTTGAACTCAGCTCTTGATCAAGTGGACCTGATAGATATCTACAGAACTCTCCACCCCAAAACAACAGAATATGCATTCTTCTCATGGCACTTACTCTAAACTTCACATGGCACTTACTCTAAACTTGATCACATAATTGGAAGTAAAATACTACTCAGAAAATGCAAAAGAACTGAAATCATAAAAAAAGGTCTCTCAGACCACAGCACAATCAAATTAGAATTCAGGATTTAAAAATTCACTCCAAACCGCACAACTACATAAAAACTGAACAATCTGCTCCAGAAAGACTCCTGGGGAAATAATAAAATTAAGGCAGAAATCAGGAGGTTCTTTCAAACTAATGAGAACAGAGATAACCTACCAGAATCTCTGGGACACAACTAAAGCAGTGTTAAGAGGAAAATTAATAGGGCTAAATTCTCACATTGAAAGGCTAGAAAGATCTCAAGTTAACAACCTAACATTACAACTAAAAGAACTAGAAAACCAAGAGCAAACAAACCCCGAAGCTAGCAGGAGACAAAAAAATAATTAGGATTATTGCTGAACTGAAGGAGATAGAAAAATGAAAAACAATTAAAAAAAATCAACAAAGCCAGGAGCTAGACTTTTGAAAAAATAAAGAAAATAGATAGGCTTCTAGCTAGAATAAAAAGAATAAAAGAGAGAAGACTCAAATAAACACAATCAGAAATGAAAAAAGAGATATCACCACTGATCCCACAGAAATATAGTCATCAGAGAATACCACAAACACTTCTATGCAGACAAACTGGAAAATCTGGAAGAAAGGAACAATTTTCTGGACACATTCATCTTTCTAAGACTGAATCAGAAAGAAACTGAACCCCTGAATTGACCAATAATGAATTCTGAAATTGAGTCAGTAATATAGCCTACCAACCAAAAAAAGCTCAGGACGAGAAGGATTCACAGCTGAATTCTACTATTGTTATAAGAAAGAGTTGATATCATTTCTATTGAAACTATTACAAAAAATTGAAAAGGAGGGACTCCTCCCTAACTCATTCTATGAGGCCAGCATCATCCTGATACCAAAACCTGGCAGAGATACTACACACGCACACATACAAAACTTCAGGCCAATATCCCTGATGAACATCAATGCAAAATTCCTGAACAAAATGCTGGCAAACCAAATTCAGCAGCACATCAAAAAGCTTATCCACCACAATCAAGTAGGCTTCATCCCCAGGATGCAAGGTTGATTCAACATATGCAAATAAATAAATGTGATTCATCACATAAACTGATCTAAAGAGAAAAACCACACGATTATCTCAAGAGATGCAGAAAAGGCCTTTGATGAAATTCAATATCCCTTCATGTTAAAAACTCTTAATAAACTAAATATTAAAGGAACATACATCAAAATAATAAGAGCCATCTATGACAAACCCACAGACAATATCAGACTGAATGGGCAAAAGCTGGAAGCATTCCCTGGGAAACCAGCAAAAGACAAGGATGCTGTTTTTCACCACTCCAATGTAGTCCAGGGCAATCAGGCAAGAGAAAGAAATACCGGAATTCAAATAGGAAGAGAGAAAGGCAACAAATCTTTGTTTGCAGATAACATGATCTCACATCTAGAATAACACATAGTTTCAGCCCAAAAACTTCTTAAGCTGATAAGCAACTTCAACAAAGTCTCAGGAGACAAAATCAATGTGCAAAAATTGCTATTATTCCTATACACCAACAATGGGCAAACCAAGTTAGTCAAATCATGAAAAACACCCATTCACAGTTGCCACAAAAATAATAAAATACCTATGAATATAGCTAACAAGGAAAATGAAGTATCTCTTCAAGGAGAACTACAAAGAAATCAGAGATGACACAAGCAAATAAAAACACATTCTATACTCTTGGAGGGAAGAATCAATATTGTTTGTTTTTCTTTTTTTATTATACTTTAAGTTCTAGGGTACATGTGCACAACATGCAGGTTTGTTACATATGTATACATGTGCCATGTTGGTGTGCTGCACCCATTAATTCGTCATTTACATTAGGTACATCTCTTATGCTATCCCTCCCCGCTCCCCCCACCCCACAACAGGCCCCGGTGTGTGATGTTCCCCTTCCTGTGTCCAAGTGTTCTCATTGTTCAATTCCCACCTATGAGTGAGAACATGTGGTGTTTGGTTTTTTGTCCTTGTGATAGTTTGCTGAGAATGATGGTTTCCAGCTTCATCCATGTCCCTACAAAGGACATGAACTCATCATTTTTTATGGCTGCATAGTATTCCATGGTGTATATGCCACATTTTCTTAATCCAGTCTATCATTGATGGACATTTGGGTTGGTTCCAATCTTTGCTATTGTGAATAGTGCCGCAATAAACATGTGTGCATGTATCTTTATAGCAGCATGAAGAATCAACATTGTGAAAATGGCTATGTTGAAGACACCATATGCAATTGCAACAAAAGCAAAAATTGCCCAAAGCAATTTATAGATTCAATGCTATTCCCATTAAACTACCATTGACATTCTTCACAGAATTAGAATAAAACTATTTTAAAATTTATATGGCACCAAAAAAGAGCCCAAATAGCCAAGACAATCCTAAGTAAAAAGAACAAAGCTGGAGGCATCATGCTACCCAACCTCAAATTATACTACAAGCCTGCAGTAACCAAAACAACATGGTACTGGTACAAGAACAGACACGTAGACCAATGGAACAGAACAGAGAACCAAGCAATAAGACTGCACACCTACAATCCTTTGATCTTCCACAAACCTGACAAAAACAAGCAGTGGGAAAATGATTCCCTATTCAATAAATGGTGCTGGGAGAACTGGCTAGCCATATACAGAAGACTGAAAGTGGACCCCTTCCTTACACTATATACAAAAATCAACTGAAGATGGATTAAATAATTAAATATAAAACCCTAGAAGTCTATCTAGTCGATACCATTTAGGACATAGGCACCGGCAAAGATTTCTTGTTGAAGACACTATATGCAATTTCAACAAAAGCAAAAATTGACGAATGGGATCTAATTAAACTAAAAAAATTTTGCACAGTACAGTAAACTATCAGCAGAGTGAATAGACAACCTACAGAATGAGAGAAAATTTTTGCAATCTATCCATCTGAAAAAGGTCTAATATCTAGCATCTACAAGGAAGTTACACAAATTTACAAGAAAAAAACATTAAAAATTAGACAAAAGACATGAACAGACACTTCTCAAAAGAAGACATACATGCAGACAACAAACATGAAAAAAAGCTCAACAAAATCACTGGTCATTACAGCGATGCAAATTAAAACCACAATGAGATACAAATATGGTTTGTCTCTGTGTCCCCACCCAAATCTCATGTAAAATTGTAATTCCCACATGTCAAGGGAGGGACCTGTAATTTCCCCTTGTAGAGGGAGGGAGGTCATTGGATCATGGGAGCTGTTTTCCCCATGCTGTTCTTGTGATAGTGGGTGAATTCTCATGAGATCTGATGGATTTAAAATTGGCAGTTTTCTTCCTGTGTACTCACTTCTCTCTCACCTGGGGCCATGTAAGATGTGCCTGCTTTCCCTTCCACCATGACTGTAAGTTTCCTGAGGCCTCCCAGTCATGTCAAACTATAAATAAATTAAACCTCTTTTCTTTATAAATTACCTAGTCCCAGGCAGTTCTTCATATCAATATGAGAATGGACTAATACAGATACCATCTCAAACCAGTCAAAATGGCTAATATTAAAAAGTCAGAAAACAACAGATACTGGCAAGGTTGTGGAGAAAAAGGAATGCTTTTACACTGTTGGTAGGAATTGTAAATTACTTCAACTATTGTGGAAGACAGTGTGGTGATTCCTCAAAGACCTAGAGGCAGAAATATCATTTGACCCAGCAACCCCATTACTTGCTATACACCCAAAGGAACATAAAATATTATAAAGATACATGCACATGTATGTTCACTGAAGCACTATTCACAGTAGCAAAGACATTTAACCATCCTAAATGCCCTTCAATGATAGACAGGACAAAGAAAATGGGGTATATATACACAATGGAATACTATGCAGTCATAAAAAGGAACAAGATCATGTCCTTTGCAGGAATATGGATGGAGCTGGAAGACATTATCCTCAGCAAACTAACACAGGAACAGAAAACAAAATGCTACATGCTCTCACTTATAAGTGGGAGCTGACACGCTTGTAATCCCAGCACTTTGGGAGGCCGAGGTGGGCGGATCACGAGGTCAGGAGATTGAGACCACGGTGAAACCCCGTCTCTACTAAAAATACAAAAAAAATTAGCCGGGCATGGTGGCGGGCGCCTGTAGTCCCAGCTACTCGGAGAGGCTGAGGCAGGAGAATGGCGTGAACCTGGGAGGCGGAGCTTGCAGTGAGCCGAGATTGCGCCACTGCACTCCAGCCTGGGCGACAGAGCGAGACTCCGTCTCAAAAAAAAAAAAAAAAGTGGGAGCTGAATGATGAAAACACATGGACACATAATTTGGGGGACAACACACACTGCAGCTGTCAGAGGGTCAGCGGGGAGAGGAGGGAGAACATCAGGAAGAATAGCTAAAGAATGCTGGGTTTAATACCTAGGCGATAGGATGATTTGCACAGCAAATCACCATGGAACACATTTTCCTATGTAACATCCTGCACATGTACTCCTTAACTTAAAAAACTACAAAAAAAAAACCTAATTAAAAATGAGTTGAACATATATCTTGCTAAAGAAGATGTAAGGATAAAAAAATAAGCATATGAAAAGATGTTCAACTTCTTATGTTATAGGAAATTGCAAATTTAAACAAAAATGAGATTCCACTACATATGTTTAAAAATGTTAAAATCCAAAATACTAGCAACAGCAAATGCTGGCAAAGATGTACAGTAACAGGAATTCTCATTTGCCACTGTTGGGAATGCAAAATGATACAGCCACTTTGGAGTACAGGTTGGTTGTTTCTTATAAATCTAAACCTGTTCTTACTAATTAAACCCAGTAATCATATTTCTTCCTATTTACCCAAATTGAAAATTTGGTAAGTTGAAAACTAAAGTCAAAATAAGAACTTGCATACAAACATTTGTAGAAACTTTACACATAATTGCCAGAATTTAGGAGCCACCAGGACATCTTTCAATAGGTGAATGGCTAAACAATCTGTGATATATCCATACAGTAGAATATTACCCAAAGATAAAAAGCAATCAACTCTAAAAACATAAAAAGACATAGAAGAACCTTAAATATGTATTGTTAAGTGAAAGAAACTAGTATGAAAATGCTATATACTGTATTATGCTTATTTTTCTGTAAACCTAAAACAGTTCTAAAAATAAAGTCTATGAATGAAGAAAATTCTTTGTAGTACATTAACTTAAATTTTTTATTCTTATTTATTAGTATTTTATATTTTTAGGTTTGTAATAATTTAACCTTTCAATTTGTTTCTTTTTTTCTTTTTAACAGTTTTATTATAGCAGAGTTATAATTGATACAAAACACTGCACATATTCAATGTATACATGTTAATGAGTTTGGACATATGCATATAACCAGGAGACCATCACCACGACCAATATAATAAATGTATCCATCATCTCCAAAGGTTTTTTGAGCCTTTCTTCCTATTAGTGGTAAAAACACTAACCACAAAAAGGGAGAGTTAACAGAGCTGGTGTTAACAGGGCTGTTAACAAATTTTCTAAGTGCATGATTCAGTATTGTTAAGTATAAGTACTGTGTCGTACAGTAGATCTCTAGAACTTATTCATCTTGCACAACTAAAACTTTATATGCAATCAACGTGCTTTTACTCATTAATAATATATAATACATACTCTTCATATATGTGTGTATGTGTATACACATGCATATTGTGTATATATGTATACACGCTAAGTCAAAGACGTGTGTGTACACACACATGCATGTGTTTATATAGTCAGAATCTCTGCTCCCTCTTTTAGTAAAAATTCTAATTTTAACTGTATTATTTTATGAATGAACTAGTTATGTTTTCATATTTATCTTTAATGAACTGTTTATTAATAAATCTGTCTTATTACATCTGATATATACTTGACTATATTATTTCTTTGAAGCTATTGCACATTTTATTGCACATTTTATGATGGCATGTGTCCTAATTTTAATTCCCACAAAAGCAGATTCTAAAATAAGAACTTAGGAGAAGGGTGTTAGTAGATGATGCCAAGACTCATGATTGAGAGTATGAGGAGAGTAAAAACAAGACATTTTTAAGACAATGAAAATTGCATGAATGAGTAAGTTTCCACTGTGGGCAACTGAGGTTTAATCTCATTGACTGCCTCTAAGATGTGATATAGAACACCTCCCAGAATTGCCCACCAGAATACAGAGAGGTTGGGGCACTCTTTGGCTGGCTTTGAGCCCCCATGGCTTTAGAGTTTGCCCTTGGGAAGTGTCAGTTTTCTCACACTTCTTGGTTGCTGTTGTCTTTTATTGAGCAAGCTTGGGATACATAGTTAAAGCTCTCAGGGAGAGAAATAGAGGGTCAGGTACTTGAGGCATGGAGCTATCAAAGTCAGTATGATCTCTCACAGCTAAAGATAAAAAGAAGCTGGAGCTGAAAGGAGAGGTGGGCCAAGAAGATAGGTGATGGGGATCTACAACATCTGCCACACCACAGTCATTTTCTCTCTAGGTTTATATCACTTTCTTTCACAATAAGTTCATTTTTGCTGGTGAAATATTTAAAAAAAATATTTCTCCTAAATTTACAAATGGTTAACAAATAAATTCAATATTTTTAAATGTTATTTTGATAAAAAGTAAATTATTCAACACAGTACAATATATACAATTTTCTCAATTATATAAATATTTATATATGCATACACATGTGTATACTGGTATGTGGGGGCTGTGTTTATGGCAGGGAGAAAAATAAAAACAAAATTAAAAATGTTTATGACCAATAATGAGACTAGAGATAGTACTTATTCAAATATGGTGATTTTGTTTTAAATAAATTTGTTTTAAATAAACTTTTGCTAAGTAATTCAATACCCCCTTAGTATATTGAATAATTAAATAAAACCAGTGGAACAGAATTTTGGTCCCAGAAAGAAACTCAATCAGATACAAAAAGAAAGGCATATGTCATTACAAAGATGGCATTATGGATCAGCAAAGCAAGAAGAGTATTAATAGATTTTATTGGAATAATTGGGTATCAGTGCCAAAAAATTGGATGCATTTATATACCACAAAATATTGTTTTCACTAATTATACAATTCTAATATAAATAATAATTTAAATATGAAAAATAATACTTTATAATGTCCAGGAAAGAATATCAAGAATGTTTTTAAGCATTTTAAAATCAAAAAGAAGACTCTTCCAAAGCTTGAAAAAAGATATGGAATAATGGGAATTCACACAAACTACCTACTAGTGGTTAGGTATATTTTAATAAGCATTCACTATGACCAAACAATAACATTCCTAGTTCTATTTCTTTTCTTCACTTTTTTTTTTTTTTGAGACTGGTCCTCACTCTGTTACACAGGCTGGAGTGCAGTGGCATGATCACAGCTCCCAGTTACATTTTTAAAAATAACAATCATGCTCTACAGAAGTATACCTGTTGTGTTATTTGAGGCCCTAGCATCCCTTGCTAGGAAATTACAGGTATCCCCTACTGCCTGGAAACTTATGAATCTTAAGATGAATGATACATGGGTATTAATAGATATGAGGTGTTGAATAAAAATTATAAGACGTCATTGTTGCAGACTAAGCTCCTCCATAAGCCCCAATAGGCTACACTAAAAATCAAAATAAAGTCACTCATGCTGAGGCTCCACAACACCAAACTGAAACTGAGTTGCAGTCTGGCCTTCCAGGAGATCAGGAGAGAGAGAAAACTGTCTGGTTTCCCAAGCAGGCCAGTTTCGATTGGAATAACAAAATTTCCTCCATTTTAATCCTTACCACAAAATGAAACCTGAAGTAATCTGATGGTAACCAGTTATTTTTCTATTATTCTGTGTCCCTGACCCCACCTTCCAAGGAAAATAAGTTTTGAAATGACCAATCTGCACTTTGATCTTTGTTTCTGCTTTCTTTGGCTACTTTTTTCATAAAACCACCCACCTCTACGCAGCTCATTGGAACACTTATTTTATTTCATAGAATGGAGTGTTGCCCAATTTACAATAATGCTGACTGAGATCTTTAAACTAAATTTGTTTTAATTTTGTCTTTGACAGAAGTAGAAGGGCCAATGTTAAGTCTAAAGTGAAAGAAAAGCAAGAGGATGCAGGTGGTATTGGGCTTTTATGTTGGTCGGAAGGTGGAGGCTGGGGAGGCTGGTGTCAAGCTTACAGATGCAGAAGACAGGAAAAGCCAAGGACTGATGCATCGCCTCAGTAATATCTACATTAGTATAGTTTATTACGTGCATAGATAGCAAAAAAAAGAATAAAGGAAAAAATGATGGAACCCTGTGATCCTGGTCCCATATACCAAGAAGGCTGGCATCACAACAAGAGTGCTTAATTACCACAACATGAGTAGTAGAATATCTCATTACTGAGGAGTCTAAATTTTATAGCTCTACTCTGAGGGGGAAAGCAAGGCCAATATTCCCATACCTCAGAAAGTGATAGATTCAGAAACACTGCCTTCTCCCAGCCTCCCAAGTAAGACAAAGAGGCAAGTGGGAGATTATCTCGGAACAGCTTCTTACAAGGATCCCACTCACGTCTCAGGCAGATCAGATCACACCATGCTCCAGCAAAAACTCAGACCAGGTGCGGGTCAAGCCTATGCCCATGTGGCCTACTTAGATATGTGCAAAATGACCAGAATACCATAGTGGAGCCTGCCCCCTACAGCTGAGGTTCTCCTAGTTTGATCGGAATTGAAAGCCTGTGCCACCTTCCACCACAGATTGCCCAGATGTGAAGCATAAAGAGGAGGGGTAGGGACTTGAAAGCAGTCAGCAGTATAACCCCAAACCAGAGTTCTTCTTTTTATTATATGTGTACAAGAATATTATTTGCTAAATTCTTCTACTATATTAATAAAAATAATATGGTACTGCATTTCTAAAATGTTCATTTTTCACATTATCACCATTGCAATGTATCTGCCAATCAATGTTATTATATTATAGTTGTACCCGCTACTGTTAATGCTCTCTTATTGATAGATAAAACAGTGATACGTCCTACAATTAATGTCATCTTCAATTTCTTGAAATAGTGTATGTATTGTCATTTTGATTATATAACATATTTCATAATAAAATATGTTTTAATGGAGAGTCAGAAGTAAAATATTGAAACAGCAAATAAAAACAACACTTGCAAGGATACTTGCTATAAAAAGGAATGACATTGGATAAACAGTGGCATGTGAGATCAGAGAAATTATTTTTAAGATGGAAGATATTACATGTATTTAATCTGATGGGATGAGTAAATAAAAAGAAGACAATTAATTATACCAGAGGGAGAAGAGGTAATTTCCAGAAAAAAAGTATTTGAGAAAAGATGAAAAAAATAATGATCCAGGATACAGCTCTAAAGAGGGGGCTTTGAATAAAAATAAAAACTTGTGACATCAGAATGGACTATAGAATATATTGGTAAAGGTATAGTTTCATTGCTAAATTTGATGCCCAGAAAATTAGACTCTTCCAAATGCTTCAAATTATCTCATTGGAATAGTGCTTCACCAATTCAGGTTGCTGTAACTGCCATAGTCTGAGACACTTTCAAACAACAAAAATGTATTTCTCACAGTTCTGGAGGCTGTAAGTCCCATGATCAGGGTGCCAGCCTGGTTCGATTCCAGTGAGAGCCCTCTTTGGAGTTGCACAACAGGATTGTATTCTCACCTGGCAAAAAGAAGTTGGGTTCCTTTTATAAGGGCACTAATCTCATTCATGAGGGCTCTACCTTCATGACCTAATTATCCTTTAAAGGATCATCTTGTAATGCTATCTCATTGGGAGGTTACAATTTCACATCTAAATTTGGTGGGAGCCACGGTGGGGGGCAGGTATAAATATTCAGTCCCTTGCAGAATAGAAGGAAATTATCAGCTGAGGATAGGAAGATAGAATATGTATGGGATGTTCAAAAGAGATAAAGACATGTGAAATATTTTTGGGGGAGAGTAAGAAAGTATGAAACACAAATTTTGTAGCTACATATTTAAGTCAGAAAAGTTATTTTTTATATGGATGGATGGATCAGTTATCTTTCATGTATGTGCACATTCTGCTGCTCAGGGAAAGGAACAGAACAGAGAATTTAGTTTCTATCAAGATTGCAGTTATATGAAATATGTTTAATAGAAAAATTGGAGCAAGGACTGTGTATAAATGTATAAATGGCCAAGGGCAATGAAGAGTACAAAATGGACCAAGCATGAATAATATCTAGGAAAGATCAGTAAAGAAATGGCTAATGAGATAGAAAAAAATGGGTCAAGTCAATTAATTACAGACTTTGAGGAAGTAAAAATATTTTTGGAATGTAGGTACTAAAAAAAGACAAATCAGAAAGTGTTGGAAAAAGGTAAGTGTTGAATAAAGTGGGATGCTTGAAATTGAGATTTTTTTATAGTTCTACAGCTACTGACAATCACAAAGCTTAGAATATAACAATGGGAGTTTCTGACTGAGTGAATTGGAGCAACAGGCTATTGGAACTAGAGAAGTCAGAGTGGAGGTATTCACTACTGCTTTTATTCACCACTGCTTTCCAGGTAAAGACCCCTGGGAGCACACTTGTACTTGACCAACACATTGTGAGAAGGCGAGACACACACCATGGGGAAATGTGGGGCATTTTAGTAAGACGATGTTACAAAGGAATTATTATATTTTTGGACTTTGGTTGAGATTGAAATGGACTTTGGGTAGCAAGGCTTTGCTCTAGATTGGATGCTATCAAGAGGCAGGGGTCAATCTATGATCATTTTAATTCATCTTACCTATAAGAAGGATAGACTAGGTCAAGGATAAACTAGTAATTGTTAAAAGAAGAGGCAGTCATTCCTATTAGTTAAGATAAGGGGGCCAGATGTGGTTCATGCCTTTAATCCCAACACTTTGGGAGGCTAAGGTGGAGGTTTCAGTTGAGCCCAGAAGTTAGAGACCAGCCAAAGCAACATAGGGAGACTTCTCTAGGACTCTACAAAAATAAAAATAAAAATTAGCTCATTGTGGTGGCACAGACCTGTGGTCCCAGCTACTTGGGAGGCTGAGGTGGGAGGAACACTTGGGGTCAGGATGTTGAGGCTGCAGTGAGCCTTGATCACAATGCTGCACTCTGGCTTAGGCAACAAAGTGAGACTGTTTCAAAAAATCAGCAGACATTTAGACATTTTTGTGGTTAGAAAAATATATTTTGTACTGTGATCATACAAGTTTATGTTACTGACTTGTTTTTCATTGATTAATCACAGTCGCAGATTTGCCTTGTCTGATGTTAATATTCCATTAATATAATCACAGTCGCAGATTTGCCTTGTCTGATGTTAATATTCCATTAATATTCAAAAAAATTCCTTATGTTCAACAGAAAACACCAAGGCCTCACTGTGAGCAGCAGGCCAGCTTCTATCACCACCAAAGCATAGCCGATAGTAGCGGGCTAGCTTTGAATGACACAGGCTGCCTTTCTCTTTCTCAGGAAGCCCATTTTCCATAATTAAAACAGTATCTCTTACAATTACAGGAGGTCACACAACCTGTATTTAACCAGTAAGTGGTAAGAATGAGTCATTGGAGAGCTTTTGTTTTCTTGCTCAAGCAGCAGACACAACAGGACAAATTCCATTTTTTAAAATCTTATCAAATTCAAATATGGCCAGATGATTTGAGATACATCAGCCTTCTTATGACTAAGAGGCAAGGCAAAATTACGAAGGCAACAAACCAACATTGTGAGAATTGCAGAGCCTGAACAGAGACCGAACCAAAGCTAGGAACTGCCTATATGTGGACTTCAGATTATGTGAGAAAAATATGCCTATATTTGTTAACCCAGTTAGCAAAGAATATGTTACAGATGGAAGCAATCAATTGCAACTGAAACAAAAATATTCTTTAAAATACTGAAAACTGTAGGATCTTGCTTAGATCAGGCTGGAAATTCCAGAAAGTACAGTACATCGCTTGGTTGGGGATGGTGATTTTTGGATCAGACCAGATTGATGGAGGCAAGCCCTGGTGATAATGTACAACCTGGAGACTTTACCTACTGGTGGTGCCTGGATGATTGACTGGCTCAGGAAAACCTCCATTACAACATAATCTGTTTTGGGGAACTGGTTGCATAGGCAGTTTTTAGTCATGATGGAGACACTAATCTGGTGAGTGGGTGGTGTGGGTATGTAACGGGGAAGTAGATTTACTCAAAATAACTGGAGCTCTGGAGAGCTCAAGGAAACCCTAATTTAAGCCTCTGCCTAAATCTATTCGTTCGTTTTTTCTATTTTTTCTTTGTCTTCCTTTTTTTCCTTCCTTCCTTCTTCCTTCCTTCCTCTCTCTCGCTCCTTCCTTCCATCTTTCCTTCTTTCCTTCCTCTCTTTCCTTCCTTCATTTCTTCCTTTTTTCTTTCCTTCTTTCCTTCCTTTCTCTCTTTCCTTCCTTCATTTCTTCCTTTCTTTCCTTCCTCTTCCTTTTTTCTTTCCTTCCTCTTCCTTTTTTCTCCTTCCTTCCTTCCTTTCCTTTCCTTCCTTCTCCTTCCTTCCTTTCCTTCCTTCTCTCTCTTCTCTCTTTCCTTCTTTCTCTCTCTCTCCTTCCTTCTCCCTTCCCTTCCCTCCATCCTTCCTCTTTTCCTTTCTTTTTCCTTCCTTCCTTTTTCTTTCTTCTCTTTCTTTCTTTCCTTTCTTTACTTCCTCCCTTCTTTCCTTCCTTCTTTTTACTCTCCTTCTTTCTTTCTCTCTTTCATGGAGAGTTAAAAGGTCCTCTTAATAACATAGATGAACTTAATCTTAGGTAATTTTGTCCATCTTATCAAAGGCAATTTTTAAATCAGACACAATAATATGGATGATTACTTTTATGCCCACTGAATGCCAGGCAGTATGTTAATCCCTTCCCATTGGTGTAATATATCTTAAAATCTGTAAACCAGGACATAGGGATTAAAAGAAAAATCTATAAAGGAAATTTTGAATATATGCAGAAAAGGAGACCATACTATACTTTCTATTGTCCCATATACCTATAGCTTTGAATTTGTCAGGATCTGTTTTACTAGAACACAACTCCTTAATTCAGTTCATGGTCTCCTGAATAATTATATATGAGTCCTAATATATATGTGAGGGAAATGACAACATCTGTAAAACCTTTTATATTTTTGTATTTTCTTTTTAAATTTTTATCCCAACTAAAGATAAGAATTGACAACAATACTGTGCTCTAAGCTTTTCCTGATTTGTAAGTATGTATAGCCATTTTCATTTTCCTACGCAATTATTTACTAATTATAATGAGACTTTAATAAAAATTTTTCTAAGTATATTTTTTTCTAAAAATTTGACAAGGGTCTTGTAGGGTTTATTGAGTTATCTTTCTTTGTTCCTTCCTTAATTCATACCATAGATTCTATTTTAATTGCACATTTAAGGCCTTCATTGTTTTTATTCTTTAACCCTTTCTCCAATTTTCCTCCTTCCCCTACTTCCTTGGTAGTCTTTTTAAATTCTCATCTTCCCTTCCTCCCATTCAATTCTTCTTTTCCTGACTTTTTTAAAAATAAAACTTTTCTCATGTTAGTCCACATGTAAATTAATAAACTTTCAAATTTGATATACAATGGTTGCTAGCACATTAAATTTTAAGTATGTGCAGATAGAAATAAATATACTTGATGTAAAAATGTATTTTTATGTTTGCTTTAGAACTCTTGGAGCTAACCATACCACTTATGTGACAACTTTTAAAAATAACTGTGTATCATTTTATACTTTCTTCAGTGATCTCTTACAAGTAGGTTGCAACTTGATAATCTTAGGACATTAACATCCTAGCCTTGAAAATAACGTTTAATTGGCATGCATTATTTTAAAAGTCAAAAGGTAATCACATTTACACTTTTTTTATTTTAATTTTTTTCCAGTTGAGTTTACCTTTTTTTTTTAACATTTATTTAAGTTGAGGGGTACATGTGCAGGTTTGTTACAGAGGTAAACTTGTGTCATGAGGGTTTGTTGTGCAGATTATTTCACCACCCAGGTATTAAGCCTAATACTCATTAGTTGTTTTTCCTGATCCTCTCCCTCCTCCCACCCTTTACCTTCCCATAGGCCCCAGAGTGTTTTCCCATCTATGTGCCCATGTGTTCTCTCATATTTAGCGCTCATTTATAAGTGAGCACATGTGGTATTTGGTATTCTATTCCTTAGTTTGCTAAAGATAATGGCCTCCAGCTCCAACCGTCCCTCCAAAGTAAATGATCTGATTCTTTTTATTGGCTGCATAGTATTCCATGGTATGTATGTACAACGTTTTCTTAATGCAGTCTACCATTGACGGGCATTTAGGCTGATCCATTTTCTTTGCTATTGTGAATAGTGTTGCAACAAACATACACATGCATGCATTTTTATATTGAATGATTTATATTCCCTGGGGTCTATACCCAGTAATGGCGGTTCTGGGTCAAATAAATATTTCTGTCTTTCTGTCTTTGAAGTATTTCTGTCTGGCATAAAGGTTTTTCTGTCTTTATGTGTTTGAGGAATCGCCACTCTTTCACAATAATTGAAATAATTTACACTTCCCAAAACAATGTATAAACATTCCTTTTTCTCCACAGCCTCGCCAGCATCTGTTTTGTTGTTGTTGTTGTTGTTGTTTTACTTTTTAATAATAGCCATTCTGACTGGTGTGAGATTGTATCTCATTATGGTTTTGATTTTCATTTCTCTAATGACCAGTGATGTTGAACTTGTTTTCATATGATTATTGGCCACATGTATGTCTACTCTTGAAGTGTCTGTTTATATCCTTTGCCCATTTTTAAATAGGTTTTTTTTTTTTTAAGTTTGTTTGAGTTCCTTATAGATGCTGGATATTAGACCTTTGTCTGATGCATAGTTTACAAAAGTTTTCTCCTATTCTGTAGGTTGTCTGTGCACTCTGTTGATAGTTTCTTTTGCTGTGCAGAAGCTCTTAAGTTTAGTTAGATCGCATCTGTCAATTTTTTATTTTTTTGCAATTGCTCTGGCATCTTCATCATGAAACCTTTGACCATGCCTATGTCCTGAATGGTATTGCCTAGGTTGTCTTCCAGGGTTTTTATAATTTTGGCTTTTGCATTTAAGTCTTTAATCCATCCTGAGTTAATTTCTGTACAGATTGTAAAGAAGGAGTACAGTTTTAATCTTCTGCATATGTCTAGCCAGTTATCACAGCACCATTTATTAAACAGGGAATTCTTTCCCCATTGCTTGTTTTTTGCAGGTTTGTCAAAGATCAAATGGTTGTAGGTGTGTGTTCTTATTTCTGGGTTCTTTATTATGTTGCATTGGTCTATGTATCTGTTCTTGTACTAGTACCATGCTGTTTTGGTTACTGTATTCTTGTAGTATAGTTTGAAGTCAGGTAACATAATGCCTCCAGCTTTGTTCTTTTTGCTTAGGATTGTCTTGGCTATTCAGGCTTTCTTTTGGTTCCATATGGATTTTAAAATAGTTTTCTCTAGTTTTGAGAAGAATGTCAATGGTAGTCTAATAGAAACAGCACTGAATCTATAAATTACTTGTTGCAGTATGGCCATTTTCATGAAATTTATTCTTCCCATTCATGAGAATGGATGTTTTTTATTTGTTTTTGTCATCTCTGCTTTCTTTGAGCATTGGTTTGATGTTCTTCTTGTAGAGATATTTTGCCTATCTAGTTAGCTGTATTCCTAGATATTTCATTTTTTTGTGGTAATTGTGAATGAGTTTCTTCCTGGTTTGGCTCTCAGCTTGACTTTATTTGGTGTATAGAAACACTAGTGACCTTTGCACATTGATTTTGTATCCTGAAACTTTCCTGAAGTTGTTTATCAGCTTATGAAGCTTTTAGGCTGAGACTAAGTGATGGTTTTCTAGATGTAGGATTATGCCATCTGCAGACAAATATAGTTTGACTTCCTCTCTTCCTATTTGGATGTGCTTTATTTCTTTCTGTTGCCAGAACTTCCAATACTATGTTGAATAGGAGTGGTGAGAAAGAACATTCTTTTTTTTGTGCCAGCTGTCAAGGGGAATGATTCCAGCTTTTGCCCATTCAGGATAATATTGGCTGTGGGTTTCTCATATATGGCTCTTATTATTTGAGGTATGTTTCTTCATTACCTAGTTTATTCAGAGTTTTTCACATGAAGATATGTTGAATTTTATTTAAAGCTTTTTCTGCACCTATCAAGATAATCATGTAACATTTTCTCTTTAGTTATATTTATGTGATGAATCACATTTATTGATTAGCATATGTTGAACCAACCTTGCATCCTGGGGATGAAGCCTACTTGATTGTGGTGGATAAGCTTTTCGATGTGCTTCTGGATTCAGTTTGCCAGTATTTTACAGAGGATTTTTGCATTGATGTTCATCAAACATGTTGGCCTGAAGTCTTCTTTTCTTGTTATATCTCTGCCAGGTTTTGGTATCAAAATGATGCTGGCCTCATAAAATGTGTAAGGGAAGAGTCCTTCCTCTTAAATTTTTTTTTGAAAAGTTTCAGTAGGAATGGAACAAGCTCTTCTTTATGCATCTGGTATAATTCAGCTATGAATCCATTTGGTCCTGTGCTTTTTCTTTCTTGGTAGGCTATCTATGACTGACTAAATTTCAGAGCTTGTTATTGGTCTGGTTAGGGATTCAAATTCTTCCTGGTTCAGTCTTGGGAGGGTGTATGTATCCAGGAATTTATCACATCTTCTAGATTTTTTTGGTTTATGTGCATAATATAAACTGGAAATAATATTCATAATATTAATAATGTTCTCTGATGGTTGTTTGTATTTCTTTGAGGTGAGTGGTAATATCTTCCTTGTCATTTTTGATTCTGTTTATTTGAATCTTCTCTATTTTCTTACTTATTAGTCTACCTAGGAAACTACCCATTTTATTATTTTTTTCAAAAAACAGCTCCTGAATTTGTTGACATTTGAATGATATGTTGTGTCTGTCTTCTTCAATTTAGCTCTGATTTTGGGTATTTTTTGTCTTCTGCTGGCTTTGCAATTTGTTTGCTCTTGGTTCTCTCATTCTTTCAGATGTGATGTTAGGTTGTTAACTTGAGATCTTTTAAACTTTTTGTGAGCATTTAGTGCTATAAATTTCCCTCTTAATGCTGCCTTGGCTGTGTCCCAGAGATTCTAGTATGTTGTAGTTTTGTTCTCATTAGTTTCAAATAACTTCTTGAATTTTTGCCTTAATTTCATTATTTGGAGCAGGCTGCTGGCCAGCTCAGGTCTAGGTGCCTTCTCTGTGCCCTGCAGGCAGAAGCCATCACTCACGGTGTGGGAAGATCTCCTGGTCTTTGCACAGTGTTAGTGCAAGAGCGGGGTGCTGGCAGATGTGGGGCTTGCTGACTCTGAACCCACCAAGGGTCAGTCTGCAATGGTGGTCAGTGGGGATAGGGGATGTGCTGCACTCCTGTGTGCTGGCAAGTGAAGTAAAAATTTTCTGTGCGGACATGTACCCGCAAATTGATGTGCAGAGTTGCTGCCATGGCTTGGGGGAAGCTACATTATGGGGAACAAACATGTGGGCTGGTGTGTGAGTGTAGGAGCCGCCTCAGTGGAGCTCTCCACCAGTCAGGCACAATGCACCAGCACAGAAGCTATGGTATGGGCCCTCAGGGAACCCACAACTGCCCTGTAAGCACATGAGACTAGGCTGGGTTCCCAGGAGAGGCCAGCACACCAAGGAGTGCTCAGGTCTGACCAGTTCCATCTGATGTGCAAGACTGCCCTGCAAAGATCAGGTCTGACAATTTCCTAGGGCTAAGTCTCTTATGGGAGAAAGTCGGGCTTAGAAGGATGGCTGGCCCTGGTCATGCTCTGCTACAGTTGCCCCTGCACCAAACTCTGTGGGCTCCACATCAGCTGGCTTGCTGCTCCCTCACTTTGTTTGTCTATTGGTTGCTCCACACCAGGAGATGTGGGTTAGCAATTGCTTAGTGCAATTAGCCCTGGATGGAGGGTCTGTGCTGTAAAAGCAAGCTAGGGGTTCCCTGTCTGGTGATAAGCAGTGGGGGATGTGTGGGACCCATGGGAGACAGACTGTCTTCCTCTCCTTGGGTTGACTGCAGCTTGTTGGAAGTGTAGATAAGGCAATTACGGTATTTGCTCCTTCATTAGTCAAAGGGTGGCAAGGGCAGTTCAATTGTAGAGGCAGCATTAGAGTGCCTTTCAGTTGCCCCTGGAGGGTCTGTCCAGGGAGTTGCTGAGCTGCTACTGGCTCAGTAGCTTTAGTAGGGGGTGGCTAGAGGGTCAGGCCTGGAGGAACTATTCAGTTGGGAAATATGGGAATGGGCACCCATTTAAAATTCTGTTCACTTTTCTGTAGGGCAGCTGCAGTATGCTGGGGGTCCACTTCAGTCCCTAGTCAACTCGGATTTTCCAGTACCTGGAAGTAACACCAGTGAAGGCTGCCAAACAGCAAAGATGGCAGCCTGCACCTCCCTCTGGCAGCTCTGTCCCAGGAAAGTACAGGCCTGTTGCCAGCCAGAATGCTGGCTAAACACCCCTGTTCAGAATTCTCACCCAGTCAGTAGTAACAAGATTGAGGACCCACTTAAAAAGTTAGTGTAGCCATGTCCCAGGGAGGTGCAATGCTGCTACCAGTGCCTGGCTGGAATTTTAAGTCTTATCCTGTGAGGCACCGTGGAAGCAGGGCCTGCAAACTATCACTGCTCATCCCCCTAAATTCAGTATCTTTTCTAGGGGTATGCACGGGGGTCTAAACTCCCACTTTGCTGGAGTTGCAGCTACTTTTGCCAGACAGCCAGAGTATCTAAAGCTCCTGGGTCTCTACGTGTGCCTGAGTGGCCATTCTGCCGAGACTCCACTCAGATTGAAGGCCTTAGTGGAGTGGGTTCATGTCGGGGGTCTCCTGATCCGAGAGTTGCAAAGATCAGTGGGACAAGTGTGGGTTCCCAGGGTTGCACATTCACTCACCACTTCCCAGGACAGGGAAGGTCCCCTTGGTTCCGTATTGCTCCCTGGTGGATGGTCATCCTGCCTTGCTTTTCTCCATTCTCCATGGGTCAAGTTGTTTTCTTGATTAGTCCTAACGAAAGGACATGGATGTTTCAGCTGAAAGTGCTGTGTTCCCTTGCCCCTTTCGTTCCTCTCCATGAGAGCCATGCACACTAGCTGCTTCCAGTCAGCCATCTTAGCCACTTCCCAGAAATTATTTTTAAAGAATGCTAAACTCTGTTTGAAAAGGCGGGTTCAATTCACTGTCAGATAAACAAAACATAAAATTATTATTTTTTTCTATATCTTCAACAATCCTGGATCTTAGAAAATTTTGTTTTATTTTTTACAATATGATAGTGTAAGATTTATCTCATTGTATTAACTGTCACTTCTCTCCCAGCTAGGATAAAAATAATTGTATACATTTATTTCTCCTCTAATATTTCTTTTCTGTGAAATGTTTATCTTTTTGTGTATCGATTTATTGTGCTTGTTTTGCTTGTCTAGATCTTATGAATTATTCACATCTCTATTCATATTATGGTAATATTTTCTTCAAGTCTGTCACATATGTTTTGATTTTGTTGATTCCATTTGAAAACTGTTATCCTACAGATTATTTTTAAATAAACTTCTGCACTGAAAAATGTGTTAATACTTATCATTGTGACTCATCTTTCCAACACTAATATATGGAGATATAGATAAGAGTTACCTTTTTCTCTACCCTACTATTTTTAGCATAGAGCAGTAACATAATGATTAATGATGTGGTATTAAAATCTGAGTGCTTTAGTTCAAATCCCAGCTCTACCACTTAGCAGCTATACAACACTGGAAAAGATACTCATCTCTTTGTGAAGATAATACTCCAATGTCATAAAACAGTTGTAAATATTAAATTTGTTACAATATTTACTTAAGTTTTTTTTATTTAGAGATTACACTTGTTGTTTAAAGGAGTATAAGGCAATGATTGATTGGCACATACCTTAGTCGCTACTTAATCAATAAATTATTTTACAATGAGAAAATATTTTATTACTTTTTTCCAACAATTGATAAAAAACATATTACATATGTAAATATTTAATCAGTATTAAATTATAGATGGGGTAGAACTGTGAATTAAAAATATTGCACAACATTATTAGAAGTTTTGACTAAAAAACAAAAGAATACTAACTTTAAAAATAATTGGCAAAATTGTCTTTATGTTAAATTGACATAATTTGCACTTTGGGAACTCATTTACCCTAAAAAATATATATAAATGATTACATGGAAGGTAAATATCTTTGAAGATTTATTAGTATAAATTTTTGTATATATGACTCTTTTATATATACTATTAAACATATCTTTCTTGAGAGAGGCCCTCTTGTATTGCTACTTTGCTAATATTTTATTTTAAATTATTGTCATATATTTAATTTATCTTTCATTTCTTTTTCCTTCAAAATATTTACATATTTTTAACCAGGTCGTAACTTCATAGAATAAATTGGTGAGTTGTTTATTTGATTGGTTTTCTCTTAATCCATAACAAATTACCATGAAGTTAGTAATGGAAAATATCCCCCATTTTTTATGTTCATTTCTGTGGGTCAGGAATTCAGGTAGGGGTTAGCTGGGTCCCATACCAGCCTAAAATCAAGTGTTGGCCACAACAGTAGTATCTCCAGAGGCTTGAAGTCTTCTTTCAACTTCATTAAAGCTGTTAGTAAAATTTAGTTTCTTGAGGTTGTAGGACTGAGGTTATAATTTTTTGACTGGTTGTCAACGGAGGACTATCCTCACCCTTCAGAAGCTGCCCATGGGATTCTGCACCTCTTTACAAGGCTGTTTGCTTCTTCAAGGTTAACAAGAGAAGCTGCTGCAGCTTTAAGTCTCTATGACTTCTTTCATCTCTATACTCCAAATACTCTTTAAAAGGACCCCCTTGAGGACTTCCACACCAATGAGTGTGGGGCCATCTTAAAATTTTGCTTAGGCCATTTATCTATTTCTATCATTTGGGTTATTATGAATAACTCAGATATTCTCCATCTCTTTCATCTATATTGTCAAAATTATTGGCATAAAATTATTCTTAGTTTTGAAAACTTTTTAATACTATAAATAATCTACTGCTGTCCTTTCTTATATTTTCATCATTTCTTTTTTACTCCTTAAAATTCTGTTCAGTTTTGCCAATGATATATTTATTTGCCTTTTCAAATAACTAGTATATGTTGTTATTTATCATTCTAGTGCTACCTCGTAAGGCTCATTAGATGTATGTTTTTTTATCTCACCCTTCACATCTCTTAATTTTTTTGTATTTGTCATTTTAATATATAATTATATAGCACCTTGTCCTACTGACTTTGACAGGAGTTGAACCACCTGGAGAGGGATAGCTGAGCTGCCAAGTGTCAGATTAGCAGATTAAAAATGGAGGCAATGGTAAAGTTTTTAATTACTTATTATAATAGTATAAGCAAGAGGCTAAACCAGAGAAAATTTAGACTCTTCCTTGTTTTATTTTTCCCCCACAGAACAGCATACCAGTGGAGGGTCAAGTGAGGGTCAAGTGAAGCTTGACCCTCCAACACAGATGTGAGGCTCATCCCACTGCCACGAGAACCTTGAACAAAAGGCTCCTGAAGTTTTGTGGGTTATAGGGTGGGAAAGGGGGATAAGGGCAAGAAAAATGGGGGGAAGGGCTAGGAGTAGAAAGCTCTGAGTACTATGTAAGATTGGGAAACAGTGTCTTAAAGGTTCTACTCTTCCTCTTCCATAGAAAGGTCTTATCAGTGGTGGCAAAGCCTCGGGTAAAGAGACCTAGAGATAAAGGTGCCTGGCTAGGAATGTAAATGTGTATAGGAGCATGGCTGGCAAGAGAAGCCTGAGTCCTTGACTGCAACTGCCCTCTGAGACTGTCAGTGTTGACTGTGTATCAAGCCTTTGTAATTAGCCATAATTCAGCCTGAAAAATCACACGTGGTTTTTTTGGTCAGGACACAAATTCCTCAGACTTAGATATGACTTTCAATTTCGTACTTTTCTTTTTATGTATTACTAGTCTATTTTAACATATTTATTGAATGTTTATTTTATTTTAATGATTATTTATTTTAATTTTCACACATTTCTTTTAATTTTCTGTCTAGATGATTTGTAGTTTTATTTATTATTATTTATTAATATTATTATCTATTATCATCTGTT
The DNA here is from genome assembly GCF_028878055.3 of Symphalangus syndactylus. Taxonomy (NCBI): domain Eukaryota; kingdom Metazoa; phylum Chordata; class Mammalia; order Primates; family Hylobatidae; genus Symphalangus; species Symphalangus syndactylus. Next base: position 105,109,573 of record NC_072426.2, on the reverse strand, counting down.
ATTGTCATTATTATCTTTTAATGATTTATTTTTTGCATTCTATTTGCTCTATCGTCTTTAAAAAAAACTTAACCTAGTTTTATAATGCCCTCTGTATTTTTTAATATTATTTTCATTTACTCTAGTACAATTGTGCTTCTTCTTTTATCCACTGACTAAATGGAATGTTAGAGAATTTACTCATATCTGTATGTATGTATGTGTACGAATGTTGATGTGTGTGTTTAACAGAACATTAGCAAGATCTGAAACCAACCCAATAGTCCCACTGACATTTTTTTTTTTGATGAACATAGAAATTGATCTTTCTGGTCTTAAGGCTTGAAACTTCCATTTGTTTTATCTGAGTTCCTTTATCAGAAGACCCTCAGCCTCTTCAAAAGTATCAAAGAAATAAAACTCACTATATCACAGCACCTGGACAATGAGATGCCAGGACTCTCATTTGTCATGATTGCTTCCTTACTCCTCTCAGTTCATATTTTCCTCACTGACCACCTGCTTGTTGTTAACCAACTATTCTTCCTTACCCTTCCCTAGTTCCTGTTTCCTCACACAGTTGCATTCTTTCCTTGCTGTAAAAACTCTTAACTTAAGTCAGTCAGGGAGATGGATTTGAGACTGATCTCATTGGGTACAGTACCGGATTAAAACCTTCTCTCCTGGGAATATTCATTGTCTCAGTGATTGGCTTTCTGTGTGGCAAGGAGCAGGACCTAGACCAAACCCCCAGTGTTTGGGTAACAGACATAAAAGTCATTCACGTGATCTTGTTTGTAAATAAAATATTGTGGGGTAATTTCCCATTTATCTCAGTCTGTACTGTGTGTCATTTATTGGGTCAAGACCAATTTTGGGGTTTGTTCCTTAACCTGGAGTCTCAGTACACATGCACACAGCAAATTTTGTTACCACACTCATGCAGAATAGTGTCTAAGGCTTCATAAATCTTGTGTGTTATTCCATTTACATCCAGAATGGGCAACCAATTTCTAGAATATATCTCCAGGATGATGAGTAGAATTTTTCTATTCCTAATTCATGAATGAGAGATAGCTTTATCCTGACAGTTTTCTTTGCTTTATGTAGAGAATAACGCCCTGCTACTTAACCATCTGTGGGGCTTGACTTGCAATCTTGATAGCCTCTATTTCTTACTCTGCCTTTGGGATACCTCTTTGTTTATGGCAGATCATGTTCTTGCTCTTGAGCTCACCTACACTTCTCTCTTCATAATTTATCCATTACTTATGTATGTTTTAGGCAGTAAGGGTTTTGTTTGGCCTCCACTGGGTATAAAATTCGGACAGGACTTACTTTTTTTCTCATATAAAACATTTGTCATTTAGAATGACCTGGAACTAATGAGAGAAAGTTATAGAAAATGGTTTCAGTTCTTCTATCTACTCATATATTTTGAGTAAATTAAGGCCCATTAATAAACCAAGCAGTTAAATGTCAGAAGCAGTAAAACTGACTTCACTTTTCTGTCTGAAGAGGGCACTGGATTGGGAATACTGAAAACACGGTTCTAGATCTAGCTCTCCCACTCCTGATACATCTTTAGTAAACTCAATGGATCCAATGTGTCAATTTACAAAATAAAGAAGTTAAGAGGAAAAAAACTGATATCTGTGGTACATCTGAGCTTTAAGCTATTATAAATATATAATTCTAAAATCATACACAACTTTCATTTTCTCCAATTCAGAACTAACTCTTGTTCACCTACTGTTATTTTGCTTCTTCAATGGTCTTCATTATAATAAATTCTATTAGTATTACTGTTCAGGCTGGATTAAAATATATAAATATGACTTTTGTGTGTTCATGCATCTTTAAAAATTTGTGGTCAGATGAAAGAAAACTGTTGAAGAATAATATTATAGTTCCCAAATAAACTAGATCTATAGCTACATGCTTTTAGATGTGGAAGATGGGGAGCCTTCGGTAGTACATAATTCAAAATAGACTAGATTTGCTGCAGTTACGACAATTCTAAAATAACTGTCTTAAAATAAGTAGTGTTTATTTCTTATCTATGTGATATGTCTGCAATGGATTTGGGGAGAATGCTTGTGATTGTCCTTTAAAGATCCAGGCTGATACAGGTCATCCCCATGCATCCTAATACTATCATTTTGGTGGGAAAAGCATTATAACACATAGTATAACGTCCTTTAAAGCTTTTGCTCTGAAATGACAATAACCATTCCATCAAATTCTTCAGCATCTAAAACACCACATGGCAATACCCAATTTCATAGGGGTGGGAAGGAACAATATTACTGATACTAGAAAGAGGTAGGGAAGTGCTGGGAGGAGAAGAGTGAGGTCCCTGGAGAGGTCTCCACTCCTGGACCTGTGCCCACATACCTAGGTGAGGACAGGCACTCCTGTTTTTGTGCCCAAATGTTGCATTTTCTAAGACCACCCTGGCCTGCCACACCCCCATTCTGTGCCTATAAAAACCCTGAGACTCTAGTGGGCAGAGACACAAGTGGCCAGACGTCGAGAGGAACACACAAGCAACTGGATGTCGAGAGGAGCATGCTGGCAGAACACACAGAGACACCAGCAGATGCTGGCAGGCCGATCGATGGAATGATACAGAGTTGTTAGTCAGGGTAGTGGGAGGAGGGCCCAGCTGCTGGTCAGCCCGACTCCAGGGGAAAACCACCTTCCACTGCATCCCCCTTCTGGCTTGGCTCTCTATCCATCTGCTGAGAGCTACCACTACTCAATAGAACCTTGTACTCATCCTCCAAGCCCACGTGTGATCCGATTCTTTTGGTACACCAAGGCAAGAAACGCTGGGATACAGAAAGTCCTCTGTCCTTGCAGTAAGGCAGGGGGTCTAATTAAACTAACACAAGCCACCTATGGACGGCTAAACTGAAAGAAGACACTGTAACACACGACCACTGACACTGCAGCTATAAACATTCATCCCTAGCCACTGCTATGGGGTGGGAGCCCCACAGTCTGCCCATATGAATGCTCCCCCTAGAGGTGTGAGCATCAGGGCATTGAATGAAGAAGCCAGCCACAGCCCCATCGCATGCCCTGCTAGAGGGACAAGGGAACATTTCCCATTTCATTACCACATGTCCAGAACTAGAAAGCAAATGCCTGTGTATATACCAAAATCAACTACATATCAAAGAGTTTTGATTTTTCAGTGACATATTGATACCATGATTAGGACACATCATCATCTTTATATAGCTGAGTTAAAGAAGATAACATGTATTAACCTGTTTGCTTATGCAGACATGCTGTCTGACATTAAGTGTTTACTGTGAGTATTTTACTATCAAATACATTTAGAAATAAAATTTCACTAAAATTTTTAAAAATCACCATCATTTGTGGAATAAAAGTTAATTTGAGGTCTGAGGAGGAAATGGTGCTTCAAATAAGTGTTATTGTTTAAAGGGTGAAAGATAAATCAGAGCTTAATGGGTTGGGATCAAAAAGCAGATTTACTGTAATAAAAATCAACAGTTTAGTAAACATTTTTTCAAACAGAATAAAGTTCCTTTGTAATCCCTATTGCCAGGATTCAATGCTAAAACACACATACCAAATAGCAAAGGCAGAATAATTTAATGTAGCAAATCATTCTCACTATCTCATTTGAGACAACTTGAATAAAAAAACAGCAAATCAGAATATGTGTGCTACTTCTTTGTCCTTGTACTTGCAGAAGAGTATATGTTAGACAGTGGTCTGTCTACTTCAAGGATAAATAACAGAAAGACAATTTGCATGTTAAGATTTCATATTAAAGTGGACCCATAATTATGAGCTCATGTCCTTCTTGCTGACATATGGTCTCAATATGGTTACTGTTGTTTCCTGTCTTCATGTGTTAGGAAAGGGCTATAAAATTGCCACCTGCAGACTTATTCTTAAAATGGATTAGGTTTCTTTACTTGCCCACACTGTAATATGGAGTTAAATTAAAGTATTTTAAATTATGTGTAAATCATAAAAATGCTATTCAGCTCCTCAGTTTTGCCGTGCCATGTAGAATTGAATCCTAAGAGAAAACTGGCCCAAACTCCATAAAAACACTTCACTGTCTTTTTTTTTTTTTTTTTTTTTTGAGGCTGAGTCTTGCTCTGTCCCCCAGGCTGGAGTGCAGTGGCACGATCTCGGCTCACTGCAAGCTCTGCCTCCCGGGTTCACACCATTCTCCTGCCTCAGCCTCCCGAGTAGCTGGGACTACAGGTGCCAGCCAACACGCCCGGCTAATTTTTTGTATTTTTAGTAGAGACGGGGTTTCACCGTGTTAGCCAGGATGGTCTCAATCTCCTGACCTCGTGATCCACCTGCCTCGGCCTCCCAAAGTGCTGGGATTACATTCACTGTCTTTTAATTTTTTTTTTAATTCTGAATACTGATCTCATTATTATTCATTCCCTCAGTAGCTGTCTTGACGTTTTCTAGTTCTTTTCCAGCCTTTTCATTCATTGTCAGCAGGAAGGGGACAGAATCAGGATAAAACACTTTTGATTGGATGTCAGAAGGCTACACTGTTTAAGAAAGGTAAGTTGAATATAGACCAGCCCAATCAGGGACTGCAGGCAGCAACAAACATAATGCATGGCATAAAGAAGACACTTTCATTAAAAGTCTGACATTATTTCTACAATTAATTTTATATAAGTTTCAGCACACAAGTAAAAATAAATACAATTACAAGGTGTCAACATCAGATGATTGAAATTTAAGAAAAAAATAGAATCAGTGCCACAAGAAATTCAGACATGAAGTTATTAGAATCAGTTGTTAAAATAAGTATACTTGTATGTTTCAGAAAACTTGCAAATTTGGCAAAAAAGTAGAAACTACAAGCAAAGAACTAAACAAAAATTATCTCCAAAACAACAACACAATATTGAAAAAATCAAAAATTTAGTAAATTAACTTACCAAAAAATCCAATACGTCTGAATAATTAGTTCACTAGAGAAAGAAGAGATTATGTAAAATAAAATGTAAAGAAACAAAAAAATATATATATATAAAAGAGACTGTAAAAGACATGGAGATACAATGAGGGGTGTTAAGAAATGTGTAATTAGAATCCCAGAATAAGCAGAGACAAAGACAAAGCAATACTTAAAAGAGAAAATGGGTAAAAATAGCACTATCATGAAGCAAAAAGCAAATGCAATTAAAAGGTAAAAATATCAATTTGCATGACCCTAATATGATAATCTTACAATATATAAATAAAAAATTAGAGTAACTAGTAGCAAAAAGGAAGCAAGTCTACAGTTTATAGTGGGAGATTTTAATGTACTCCTTATCCATTGTCCTCTGAAGTACTTCAAAGTGTCCTTCAGCTGTACAGATTTTGGCCTTATTTTTACACTATCACAGGTTGTTGTAGCCTATGTTTAATAATTATTTGAGATGCACTGTTTAATTATTTACTTACAATGAACTCCATGCAAAATTAACTGTTTCAAGGAAAGAATTTACCATGAAGCTAACAAAGTTAAAGTGTCAAGATCCCTCACTTCCATGGACTCCATCCAAGACTCTGAACCTAATTTTGTGTTCATAATTTTGTATTATTCTTTTCAGTGGCCTATTAGTTACGTACTGCATACATTTGACTCCCCACAAAACTTGCATTCATCTCTGACATAGCCAAAGATCATGTGTAGACATACATCTTAGTTTCAAAAACTCTGATCTTGTATTTATAGCATTCTGTGATCTCATCTTTCTTCTGTCAGTTTAATGGAGGCTATATTGAGAACTTTTTTTTAAAGAACTTTAGTTATAAATGAAAGATTGTTAATCTGATCTTATTCTCTGAAGCACTTCATAGTGTCTAACAGAAAGCATTTATTCTGACATTTTTGAGAAAGTTTTGCATCCATTGGCTTATCTTTTGATGAGGCTTAATTTTTAAAGCCACATCATAGAAGATCTTCAGTTTGAAATGCAGAAATAATTAGCTTTTTTAATCTTATGAAGACTCAAATGAATAGATCATCAGATAATTTAGATTTGGGGGACTAGAAAGAAAAATGTTTTCTTGACAGAAATAAACTCACATTCATTTCAGCTTGTTAATGAGGAATTCAATCAGTCTTTATTAAAAGAAACAGGAGGTAGCCTTATATGCCAAAATTCTGACTTTCAACAGTGCCCCAAACCTAAGCTCAGTTTGCATATGGTATGTTTTTCAAAGTAAAGCAGGTGATAATACTACCGAATATTATCATAGACTACTAAAAGTTACAGCTTTCTAATTTATAGCATCTGTGTATTTGCTGTTTCTTTCTCAACTGATAAAAAATGCCTTTTTTGGGCTACTTTGTGATAACATTTCACTGCTTGAATCCAAATATTTTATTAGGTAGAATTGAGGTTAACACAGTATAAAGAAAAGTCACAAAAATACAATGTCTTAAAAACTGTAATGCTAATTCTTTCTCACTTATGTTCTGTGAAGTGATCAGGGCTGGTACAGAGAATCAAGATCCCTAATTTAACTAGCTCATTGACTATAAAAACAAGTGTTTTCTCTATCACTTTATTGCTGCTTTGCTAATTTTACTTGTATCAGATATGATAGATTAATCCTACATTATAAATAAAGAATAATATTTCTTCAATATATCTTGCCCGCCAAAGTCCACAGAGGTATAATAGCACTTAGTACATATTTTTAAATGAATGAAATGCTTAAGAAATGATACAAAACATGAATCTATACTTGATATAAAGATCTTGCATAGACAAACATCTTAATCCTGAAATCTCTGATCTTTCATTGACAATATTCTGTTATCTTCTTATCCCTGTTTTGTTAGCATTATGGGGGCTCTACTGAAGACATTTTTTAATATGGTTTTATTCAGGCATAATGGCACATGCCTGTAGTCCCAGCTACTCAGGAGGCTAAGTCAAGAGGATCACTTGAGCCCAGGAGTTCAAGGCTGCGGCGAGCTATGATTGCGCCACTGCACTCCAACCTGAGCGACAGAGCAAGACTCCATCTGTCTCTAAAACAAAACAAAACAAAAAGAGCTTAGTCTAAAAATTTGACAGGCATGGTAGCTTACATCTGTAATAGCAGCCCTGTGAGAGGCCAAAGAGGGAGCATTGCTTGAAGCCAAGAGTTCATGACCAACCTTGGCAACAGAGTGAGATCCTGTCTCCATCAAAAATTGAAAAATTAGCTGGGCATGGTGGTGCTTGCCTGCATTCCCAGCCACTTGGGGTGGGGGGCTGAGGTGGGAGGATCACTTGAGCCCCTGCGATTAAGGCTGTAGTGAGTCATAATCATGCCAACCACACTGTAACCTAGGTGAGAGAGTGAAACTCTGTCTCAAAAAAATAAAAATACAAATAAATAAAAAAAGTGGCTTACTTATGAATGGGCATACTTATGAATGCTCATGTCATGAATGTCATAAATAAGTTAAATGTACAGTTAGTGTTTGATGACAGAGCAATCAGATTTCAAACTTTTTCCCTTCTATCATGGAATTTTAATTAATTATTATGTGTTGCTGACTAACATTCTCAGTCCTTCAAAAATAGAAACTTGGGGCCTGGGCAAGATGATTGAATAGGAACTGCTCCGATCTGCAGCTCCCAGCGAGACCAACGCAGAAGGCAGGTGATTTTTGCATTTCCAACTGAGATATCCGATTCACCTCACTGGGACTGGTTAGACAGTGGGTGCAGCCCACAGAGGGCAAGTAGAAGTAGGGTAAGGCATCGCCTCACCCGGGAAGCTCAAAGGGTCAGGGAACTCCCTCCCCTAGCCAACAGAAGCCATGAGGGATGGTGCTATCTGGCTCAAATACTACACTTTTCCCATGGTCTTCACAACCTCAGACAAGGAGATTCTCTTAGGTGCCTACACGTCACTGGGGCCCTGGGTTTCAAGCACAAAACTGGGCGGCCGTTTGGGCATACATTGAGCTAGCTGGAGGAGATTTTTGTTGTTGTTGTTGTTGTTGTTGTTTTTCTTCCCTAGTGGTGCCTGGAATGCCAGCAAGACAGAACAGTTCACTCCCCTGGAAAGGGGGCTGAAGCCAGGGAGCCGAGTGGTCTTGCTCAGTGGATCCCACCCCCATGGAACCAAACAAGCTAAGATCCACTGGCTTGAAATTTGCACTGACAGCACAGCAGTCCAAAGTTGACCTGGGACACTCAAGCTTGGTGGGGGGCTGGGCATCCACTATTACTGAGGCTTGAGTAGGCGGTTTTCCCCTCACAGTGTAAACAAAGCTTCCAGGAAGTTTGGACTAAGTGAAGCCCATCACAGCACAGCAAAGCCGCTGTAGCCACACTGCCTCTCTAGATTCCAGCCCTCTGGGCAGGGCATCTCTGAAAGAAAGGTGCAGTCCTAGTCAGGGGCTTACAGATAAAACTCCCATCTCCCTGGGACAGAGCACCTGAGGGAAGGGGTAGCCATAGGCACAGCTTCAGCAGACTTAAACATTCTTGCCTGCCAGCTCTGAAGAGAGCAGAGGATCTCCCAGCACAGTGCTCAAGCTCTGCTAAGGGACAGACTGCCTCCTCAAGTGGATCACTGATCCCCATGACTCCTGACAGGGAGACATCTCCCAGCAGGTGTCAACAGACACCTCATACAGTAGAGCTCCGGCTGGCATCTGGCAGGTGCCCCTGTAGGGTGAAACTTCCAGAGGAAGGAGCAGGCAGCAATCTTTACTGTTCTGCAGCCTCCAATGGTGATACCCAGACAAACAGGATCTGGAGTTGACCTCCAGAAAATGCCAGCAGACCTACAAAAGAGGGGCCTGACTGTTAGATGGAAAACTAAGAAACAGAAAGCAATGGCATCAACATCAACAAAAAGGACACCCAAGCAAAAACCCCATCCAAAGATAATCAGCATCAAAGATCAAAGGTAGATAAATCCACAAATATGAGAAAAAAACAGAGCAAAAATGCTGAAAATTCCAAAAACCAGAATGCCTCTTCTCCTCCAAAGGATCACAACTTCTCGCCAGCAAGGGCACAAAACTGGGCGAAGAATGAGTTTGACCAACTGACAGAAGTAGGCTTCAGAAGTTGAGAAATAACAAGCTCCTCTGAGCTAAAGGAGCATGCTCTAATCCAATGCAAGGAAGCTAAGAACCTTGATAAAAGGTTACAGGAACTGCTAACTAGAATAACCAGTTTAGAGAAGAAGGTAAGTAACCTGATGGAGCTGAAAAACACAGCACAAGAAGTTCATGAAGCATACACAAGTATCAATAGTCGAATCTGTCAAGTGGAATAAAGGATATCAGAGATTGAAGATCAGCTTAATGAAATAAAGTGTGAAGATACGATTAGAGAAAAAAGGATGAAAAGGAATGAACAAAGCCGCCAAGAATAATGGAACTATGTGAAAAGACTAAATCTACATTTGATTGGTGTACCTGAAAGTGATGGGGAGAATGGAACCAAGTTGGAAAACACTCTTCAGGATGTTATCTAGGGGAACTTCCCCAACCTAGCAAGGCAAGCCAACATTCAAATTCAAGAAATACAGAGAACACGACAAAGATAGTTCTTGAGAAGAGCAACCCTAAGACATATAATCGTCAGATTCACCAAGGCTGAAATGAAGGAAAAAATGTTAAGGGCAGTCAGAGAAAAAGGTTGGATTATCCACAAAGGAAAGCTCGTCACACTAACAACAGAACTCATTGCAGAAATCCTACAAGTCAGAAAAGAATTTTTAACCCATAATTTCATATCCAGCCAAACTAAGCTTCATAAGTGAAGGAGAAACAAAATACAGACAAGCAAATGCTGAGAGATTTTGTCACCACCAGGCCTGCCTTACAAGAGCTCCTGAAGGAAGCACTAAATATAGAAAGGAAAAACTGGCACCAGCCACTGCAAAAACATACCAAAATGTAAAGATCATTGACACTATGAAGAAACTGCATCAACTAATCGGCAAAATAACCAGCTAGCATTATAATGACAAAATCAAATCCACACATAACAAACTTAGCCTTAAATGTAAATGGGCTAAACTCCCCAATTAAAAGACACAGACTAGCAAACTGGATAAATAGTCAAGACCCATTGGTGTGTCGTATTCAGGAGACTCATCTCACGTGGAAAGACATACATAGCCTCAAAATAAAGGGATGGAGGAGCATTTACCAAGAAAGTGAAAAGCAAAAATAAAGCTGAGGTTCCCATCCTAGTCTCTGATAAAACAGACTTTAAACCAACGAAGATCAAAAAAGGCAAAGAAGGGCATTACATAAGAGTAAAGGGATCAATGCAACAAGAAGAGCTAACTATCCTAAATATGTATGCGCCCAATATAGGAGCACACAGATAGATAAAACAAGTTCTTAGAGACCTACACAGAGATTTAGACTCCCACACAATAATAGTAAGAGACTTACTGTCAATATTAGACAGAACAATGAGACAGAAAATTAACAAGGATATTCAGGACTTGAACTAAGCTCTGAACCAAGCAAACCTAATAGGCATCCACAGAACTCTCCATCCTAAATCAACAGAATATACATTCTTCTCAGCAACGCTTAGCACTTATTCTAAAATTGACCACATAATTGGAATTAAAACACTCCACAGCAAATGCAAAAGAACAGAAATCATAACAAACAGTCTCTCAGACCACAGTGCAATCAAACTAGAACTCAGGATTAAGAAACTCACTGAAAACTGCAAAACTACATGGAAACTGAACAACCTGCTTCTGATTGACTACTGGGTAAATAACAAAATTAAGGTAGAAATAAATAAGTTTTTTGAAACCAATGACAACAAAAACAAAATGTACCAGAATCTCTGGGACACAGCTAAAGCAGTGTTTACAGAAAAATTTATAGCACTAAATGCCCACCTGAGAAAGTGGGAAAGATCTAAAATCGATGCCCTAACATTACGATTAGAAGAACTAGTGAAGAAAAACAAACAAATTCAAAAGCTAGCAGAAGACAAGAAATAACTAAGATCAGAGCAGAACTGAAGGAGACAGAGACACAAAAAACCCTTCCAAAAATTCAATGAATCCAGGAGCTGGTTTTTGTGAAAAGATCAACAAGATAGACCACTAGCCAGAAAAACAAAGAATAAAAGAGAGAAGAATAAAATGGACAAATAAAAAATGATAAAGGGAGTATCACCACTGATCCCACAGAAATACAAACTTCCATCAAAGAACATTATAAACGCCTCTATGCAAATAAACTAGAAAATCTAGAAGAAATGATAAATTCCTGAACACATACACCCTCCCAAGAATAAACGAGGAAGAAGTACAATCCGTTAATAAATCAATAACAATTTCTGAAATTGAGGCAGTAATTAATAGCCTGTCAACCAAAAACAAGCCCAAGACCAGAAGGATTCGTAGCTGAATTCTACCAAAGGTACAAAGAGGAGCTGGTACCATTCCTTCTGAAATTATTTCAAACAATAGAAAAAGAGGCACTTCTCTCTAACTCATTTTATGAGGCCAGATCATCCTGATACCAAAATCTGGCAGCAACACAACAAACAAAGAAAATTTCAGGCCAGTATGCCTGATGAACATTGATGCAAAAATTCTCAGTAAAATACTGGCAAACCAAATCCAGAAGCACATTATAAAGCTTATCCATCACAATCAAGTCAGCTTCATCCCTGGGATGCAAGGCTGGTTCAACATATGCAAATCGATATACGTAATCCGTAACATAAACAGAACCAATGACAAAAACCACATGATTAACTCAATAGATGCAGAAAAAGCCTTCAATAAAATTCAACACCCATTCATGCTAAAAACACTCAATAAACTAGGTATTCATGGAGCGTATCTCAAAATGATGAGATATTTATGACAAATCCACAGCCAATATCACACTGGATGGGCAAAATCTGAAAGCATTCCATTTCAAAACTGGCACAAGACAAGGATGGCCACTCTCACCACTCCTATTTAAAACAGTATTGGAAGTTCTGACCAGGGCAGTCAAGCAAGAGAAAGAAATAAAGGTATTCAAATAGAAAGAGAGGAAGTCAAATTGTCTCTATTTGCAGATAACATGATTGTATATTTAAAATACCCCATCGTCTCAGGCCAAAATCTCCTAAAGCTGATAAGCAACTTCAGCAAAATCTCAGGATACAAAATCATTGTGCGAAAATCACAAGCATTCCCATACACCAATAATAGACAAACAGAGAGCCAAATCATGAATGAACTCCCACTCACAATTGCTACAAAGAGAATAAAATACCTAGGAATACAACTTACAAGGGATGTGAAGGACCTCTTCAAGGAGAGCTACAACTCACTGCTCAAGGAAATAAGAGAGGACAAAAACAAATGGAAAACATTCCATGCTCATGGATAGGAAGAATCTGTATCATGAAAATGCTCATACTGCCCAAAGTAATTTTTAGATTCAATGCTATTCCCATTAAGCTACCATTGACTTTCTTCAAAGAACTAGAAAAAAACTACTTTAAATTTGATATGGAACCAAAAAAGAGCCCGTATAGCCAAGACAGTTCTAAGCAAAAAAAAACAAACCTGGAAGCAGCATGCTACCTGACTTCAAACTATACTACAAGGCTACAGTAACCAAAACAGCATGGTACTGTTACCAAAACAGATATATAGACCAATGGAACAGAACAGAGGCCTCAGAAATAACACCACACATCTACACCCATCTGATCTTTGACAAACCTGACAAAAGCAAGCAATGGGGAAAGGAATCCCTATTTAATAAATGGTGCTGAGAAAACTGGCTAGCTATATGCAGAAAACTGAAACTGCACCCCTTCCTTACACCTTATACAAAAATTAACTCAAGATGGATGAAAGGCTTAAATATAAGACCTAAAACCATAGATACCTGAGAAGAAAACTGAAACAAATCCATTCAGGATATAGGCATGGACAAAGACTTCATGGCTAAAACACCAAAAGCAATTGCGACAAAAGCCAAAATTGACAAATGGGATCTAATTAAACTCAACAGCTTCTGCACAGCAAAAGAAACTATCATCAGAGTGATACAGGCAATCTACAGAATGAGAGAAAATTTTTGCAATATATCCATCTGACAAAGGGCTAATAGCCAGAATCTACCAGGAACTTAAACAAATTTACAAGAAAAAAAAACAAACAACCCCATCAAAAAGTGGTCAAAGGATATGAATAGACAATTTTCAAAAGATGACATTTATGAGGCCAAGAAAGGTATGAGAAAAAGCTCGTCATCACTGGTCATTAGAGAAATGCAAATCAAAACCACAATGAGATACCATCTCATGCCAGTTAGAATGGCGATCACTAAAAAGTCAGGAAACAACAGATGCTGGAGAGGATGTGGAGAAATAGGAATGCTTTTACACTGTTGGTGGGAGTGGAAATTAGTTCAATCACTGTGGAAAACAGTATGGCAATTCCTCAAGGATCTCCAAGTAGAAATACCATTTGTCCAAGCAGGATTATAAATCAGTCTACTATAAACACACATGCGCACGTATGTTTATTGCAGCACTATTGAGAATAACAAAGACTTGGAACCAACCCAAATGCCCATCAATGACAGACCAGATAAAGAAAATGTGGCACATATACACAATGGAATACTATACAGCCATAAAAATAATGAGTTCATGTCCTTTGCAGGGACATGGATGAAGCTGGAAACCATCATTCTAGCAAACTAACACAGGAACAAAAGATCAAACACCGCATGTTCTCGTTCATAAGTGGGAGTTCAACAATGAGAACATATGGGCACAGGAAGGAGAACATTGCACACTGGAGCCTGTCAGGGGTTGGGGGATAGGGGAGGGATAGCATTAGGAGAAATACTTAATGTAGATTACGGGTTGATGGGTGCAGCAAACCACCATGGCACATGTATATTTATGTAATAAACCTGCACGTTCTGCACATGTATCCCAGAACTTAAAGTAAAATAAGAAAAATAAACTTAGTGATTACTCAAGATTCTGCAAGACAAATGTATTTTAAATACTAAATATATGAATTTATCATTATTGCATGTATTATAAATTTAAAATAATAGTGAACATTAAAGTATATAAATAAGCATACAAATCCATACAATCAGTAGTCATTTGCATACGATCAAACTTTAAAGTCTTAATATTGTGTCATATTAGTTCTTGTTTTTATGAAAAATAAAATGCTACATATCTACTTGAGACCACTGTGATAATCTCCTTGACAACATTCTCCTCACTCCGTTTCAGAGATAACCACTACCATGAAATCAAGATATATCATTCTTTTGCATGTTTTTAGAATATATTCACCCATGAACAGGTTTTTAATTGTTTATAAATGGTATCAACATATATGAATATATATATAAAGTGGCATCAACATGTATGAATATTCTGTAATATACATTTTTGATTTTTTGAGATTTATACTTGTTGATATATGTAGTTTTAGTTTTTTCTATAAAAACCTCATCTTGTAAATAAGCTTTAATTTAATTGCTCTCTTCATGAAATTTTAGATTATTTAAACATTTTCATGTAACACACAATACTCCAATAAATAATTTTATGGAAGTTCCTCTGTACACAGGAATTTCTATGAGGCATTTACAATATGAACAAAAGATGGATTTATATAGCATTTCAAAATAATCTTCAAGTGAAGACACTGCAAAGCCTGAAAAGTGTTTGACAAATTTGCTCTTCACTAGAATAGCATAAAGTTCTTTTTGCTCCATATCTGGACCAACATGTACAATAATATCACCATCGATGTATATGACATCTGATAGGTATGATATACTATCTTCTTTTAATTTTAATTAAAAAGTTGAAAATATTTTATATAGTTTATTGGCCATTTGAGTTTATTCTTCTTAAAGTCAACAATCAAACATTATGATCATTATTTTCTATTGGTTCTTTTATTTATTTCAAATATTCTTTATATATTTTAAATATCTATCCTTTTAAATATTTATACATTTAACACCTTCTTCCAGATTTTTACTTGTCTGTTATAGATAATTATTTTCTCTACGGATATTTATATCTCTATATCTACAGAGATATAAATTTTTTAACTCTTTTCAAAGGAAAATATATTTAATAAAATATATCAGTAGTTTTCTTTATGATGTATACTTCGTTGTGTTGTGTGTGCTTTAAGATCTTTCCTCACAAGTTCAAAATTAAGCAGCATTGCTTTCTGCTTCTTCTAAACCTGTTCCACTCAACAAAAACATACTGTATGTGTGTTCCTGAGGACTGAAATTTTTCTTTAAAGTTGAGAAGTATTTGCAATTTCTTGATCAAGAAATGTGGAGAGTCAACTCTGAATGACACTGACTTCAAAAGATACACTGAATAACAGATATAAGCAAGAAAAAAGAAAATAGAATTAAGATTCAAACACAAGATAGTCATATTTGTTAACCAGAAATGTAATAGTAAAACAAAACACTGAGCAGAGCTAAATAAAACTGAAGACTTATAGAAATTCAGGCAATAAAACTGTGTAGTGGAGTTTAAGAAATTGGTTCCTATGAGAGATGGGAGGTTTAGCTTTAAGCCTGTTGATGAGAAAAGCCAAACTCTGAACAATATTTGAAGAGGTTTATTCTGCACCAAATATGAGTGTGGCCCATGAAACAGCCTCAGGAGGTCCTGAGAACATGTGCCCAAGGTGGTTGGGTTACACCTTGGTTTTATACATTTCAGGGAGTCAGAAGTTACAGGCAAATACATAAAGCAATAACATTGGTTCAGCCTGGAAAGATGAGACACATTGAAGGGTGGAGTAGGGTCTTGCAGGTCATAGGTGGATTCAAACATTTTCTGATTGGCAATTGGTTGAAAGACTTAAACTTTGCTTGAAGAGTTGAAGGCAGCATAAAGAAATGCTAGAGTTAAGATAAATGGGGTTGTGAAAGCCAAGGTTCTTGTTACATAGATGAATCCTCTAAGTAGTAGGCTTCAGAGATAGTAGATGGTAAATGTCTCTTATCAGACCTTGAGGGACTCAGGGGGTTAAGAATTTCATTTTTGGTTTACAAGCCCCAATTTGAAGCCAGGGCTGGGACTACCTCTACTCTTGAGAATGGCTATAGATAACTAAATGGTGTTATAACAGAGAAAGAATTATTAAATTCCAATACAGTATACAACTGCTCTTTCAAGATCAAAGAACATAAATAAAGATTTAAAGGTAATCTACTGGAAAATATGCAATAATTTTGTATTTTTAAATAATGATATAATTAACAACCAATTGACAAATTTCTATGTAAATGTAGTTTTATTGCCCTGATCATTTAACACCTGATTAGTGTGTATGAGTGAGTCCTTGACACCTTGGTATATTCATTTCTAATTATCAGCCTAAAGTTTTTCTGGTGTTTAACTCCTCAGAGGACACTTTGTGAAAAATATACTCTGCTCTTAGGTTTGACAACCATAATCAGGAGTACTAACCTCCTCAATTATCCAACATAGAGAGACTGAATTATTTCCCCTTTCTAATTCTAATTGCTACCATGCTTAATGATAGCAATTGCATAATGATTACTCTTATTTCTGAATAATTCTCAATTTTTCATTTAGTTTTAAAATTAAATATGGTTTATTATGCATACAAAAATTATTACCACATTGTAAGGTGAGCATTGGTATGTTTCAGATACTTAATCATAATCCTTCCTAGAGTTATCTTTAGAAAGATAATGTTTGGAAGCCTGTGTTAAGGGGTGGAGAGAGCTTTAAGGAAAATAGGAAAAGAAAGCATAAATCATGTTAGCCTATTCCAAAAAGGATTCAAAAAATGTTTTAACTCTTTTCAAAGAAAACTACTAAAAAGATACAAATTCAATGTGCTTTAAAGATTGGAATTAAGTTGACTTTTGTATTGATACAAAAGACCTACAAAATGTCAAAGATCTTCCATATTATATGTTTTTATATATGACTACAAATGGAACATAAAACATTTAAACCTGCTAAGTACAACTAATTTATTTATTATGGTTATATGTTTTGAAGGCTTTCTCTAGTCCTTCTGAAGAACCTCTGAAGGAGATAAATTTGATCTATAGCAGGTTATTGGAGTAAATAGAAATATCATTTACAAATTTCAGCATTCAAACGTTAAAAACACATGATTTCATAACAATAAATTGCTCATATTGGCTTGTCTGTGACTCCTGGAAAACCTATTATAAGAGTGTATCATTTAAGAATAGTAATAATTCCATGCCCTTTGGAATGTATAAGTGTCATTATTTACTATTGTTTTGAACCATTTTTAATATTTCGGCTACCTATTCACCCCACTCCAAATAAAGTGAAAATTTGAAAAACAAAAGAAACCCAATGCTGTCATAAATCATAAAATTAGAACTCAGAGAAAATATGATAGAGAATAAACAGTAGTCATTTTTCTTTTATTTGTTAATATCTAATGGCAATGATACTATTTCTGAAATTATGCCTTTCGCAAAGAAATTTATTTTGATCAAAAAACCATCATTCTCAGCAAACTATCGCAAAGACAAAAAACCAAACACCGCATGTTCTCACTCATAGGTGGGAAATGAACAATGAGAACACTTGGACACAGGAAGGGGAACATCACACACTAGGGCCTGTTGTGGGGTGGGGGGAGCAGGGAGGGATAGCATTAGGAGACATACCTAATGTTAATGACGAGTTAATGGGTGCAGCATACCAACATGGCACATGTATACATATGTAACAAACCTGCACATTGTACACACACCCTTGGACTTAAAGTATAATAATAATAAAAAAGAACTACCATATGACCCAGCAATCCCACTAGTGAGTGTATATCCAAAGGAATTGAAATCAGTATATAGCAGAGGTATCTGCACACCTATGCTTATTGCAGCAATAAGCTTTGGAATCAACCTAAATGTCCATAAATGGATGATTGGATAAAGAAAATGTGGTATATATACATGATGGAATAGTGTTCATCGATAAAAAATAATGAAATCATGTCTTTTGCCACAATATGGATGGAACTGATGGCCATTATCTTAAGTAGAACAACTCAGAAATAGAAAGTCAAATATCACATGTTCTCAGTTCTAAGTGGGAGCCAAATATTGGGTACACATGAACACAGAGTGTGGACTGACAGACATTTGAGACTCAAGAAAGGTGGGATGGTGGGAGGGGGTGGGGTATGAGAAAATGATGAGTAAAACATACATTATTATCATTATTATCTTTATAGTATAACCATTTAGATGGATATGATGTCTCCCTCTCCTTCCCCCTAATTATGAGAACCTATGCACATGCTCAAATTTCTGTCATTATAAATCAGTTTGTTTTTTACAACTTTACAGAAGTGGAATCTTTCAGTATGTACTCTTTTACATGGTGCATTTCACTCAATATGATAATTTAAAGAGTTATCTTAAAAATGTGGGTACAGGCACTAACAGTACTTTTCCTTTACATTGCTGAGATGAATTTCATTGTATGAAGATGCCACAATTTGTTCATACATTCATGTGTGTGGACATTTGGTTTGTTTTCATATTTTGATTATCACAAGAAATCAGTTATAAACAATCATATACAAGTCCTTGCATGGATACATGCTTCTATTTGTCTTGTACACATACCTAGGAATGAAATAGCTAGGCTATAAGCTAGATGCATATAATTTTTAAACAATCTGCCAAAGTGATTTCTAAAGTGGTTGCCATGTTACATTGCTACAAGGAGTGTATGAGCTCAAGTTTCATAGTAGCCTTGCCAACACTTGCAACACTGTTACATATATTTTTAACTTTGAGCTATTGTAGCAGTTGTATAGTTGTATCTCACTGTGGTTTTAGTTACATTAATTAAAATGATGTGGAAAATGTTTAAAATGATGTTGAAAATGTTTCTGTGGTCATATTTATACACACAAATATATATAATCTTGTGACGTAGCTACAAATTTTTTGCATTTAGCTATAGATTTTTAAATTTTTTTATGGATTCTATTAATGAGTTTTGAAAGTTCTTTATGAATTATTAATGCAAAACCTTTGTTACTTACATTATTTGTAAATCTTTTCTCCTCCAGGCTGTAGCTTTTTTTTTTTTAGACGGAGTCTCGCTCTGTTGCTCTGTTGACAGGATGGAGTGCAGTGGTGTGATCTCGGGTCACTGCAGCCTCTGCCTCCCAGGTTCAAGCAATTCTCCTGTCTCAGCCTCGCGAGTAGCTGGGACTACGGACGCACAACACCATGCCCAGCTAATGTTTGTATTTTTAGTAGAGATGGGGTTTCACCATGTTGGCCAGGATGGTCTCGATTTCCTGACCTCAAGTGATTCACCTGCCTCAGCCTCCCAAAATGCTGGGATTACAAGCCTGAGCCACCACACCTGGCCTGTAGCTTGCTTTTTTATTCTATTACTTGTATATTTAAAAAGAAGAAGATTCTCATGTTAATGAAGTAGAACCTATCAAAATTTTTCTTTTATGTATATTTCTGGTGGTTTCATTTCATCTTAAATGAAATAAAAAATGTTTACTTAAGCAAATGTCTTTAAGATTTTTTCTTGTGTTTCCTCTTAGAAGTTGTATAAATTTTCTATTTATATTTAGTTTTATGAGCCATTTGTCCTAAATAGATGGACCTAGATCCTCCTAAGGTAGTCAGGAGTTGTCAAGTATGTATGTGAAGAAACTCCCAGAAGTTAGGCAACAAATCACCAATAAGAATTAGTGAAAACAGTACCAAGAGATTACACAGGCCAGGAGAGTGACAGCTTTCTCCAGGTAATACAGAAAACCTGATGATTCAAAGGGATTGGTGATAATAGTCAAAGGGTTTTGCCTCAGTAGTACATGATAATTACCCTTAGACAAAATGCTGCTGTCTCACCTTACAAATCTTCAAAGTAAGTCCTTAAAACATGAAATTATTTCCCAATAACTTATCTGTATTATAGAACAAAGCTAAAAGACATTAACAGAAATATAAATGTATACAGCATCCTGAAAGGCAAAAATCACAATATACAGCATTCAATTGAAATTAGCAGACATGCGAAGAAGCATTAAAATAAATATATGCTGTTCAAAATAAAACACAGACCTGATTATCAGCGTCTAGTGTTGTTGTCTCCCATAAACAATGGGCAGAGCATCATGTGCTAGGAATGGCTATTCAGGCCACATCAATGGTCCAGGCCCATTTTGTCCTGACCAACTCTTAAACATACTAATATAGTATGTTATATTTCATTTGACTCTTGGTTTTTGTCACACCATGGCCTGAGTATTTGATCAGGCCACTGGCAAGCCTTAGACTAGCATATAAAATAATGTTCCCTGTGGAAACAAGACATTTGTGCAAAAATCAGATCTGCTACTTATAAACTCATTGTTACTTATGTGGATGCTCACTACAAAGAACCCTATGCTAGGCCAGGCACAGTGGCTCATGCCTGTAATCCCACCATTTTGGGAGGCCGAGGAGGGTGGATCATGAGGTCAGGAGATCGAGACCATCCTGGCTAACACGGTGAATCCCCATCTCTACTGAAAATACAAAAAAAAAAAATTAGCCAGGCGTAGTGGCGGGCACCTGTAGTCCCAGCTACTTGGGAGGCTGAGGCAGGAGAATGGCGTGAACCTGGGAGGCAGAGCTTGCAGTGAGCAGAGATCATGCCACTGTACCCCAGCCTGGGCGACAACTTTGTCTCAAAAAAAAAAAAAAAAAAAAAACCCTATACTAGGCCAGGCGCAGTGGCTCACGCCTGTAATCCCACCACTTTGGGAGGCTGAGAGGCTGAGGCAGGTGAATCACGAGGTGAAGAGTTTAAGACCAGCCTGGCCAAGATAGTGAAATCCCATCTCTACTAAAAATACAGAAATAAACCAGGCACGGTGGCAGACGCCTGTACTTCCAACTACTCGGGAGGCTGAGGCAGGAGAATCGCTTGAACTCAGGAGGCAGAAGTTGCAGTGAGCAGAGATCGTACCACTGCACTCTAGCCTGGGAGACAGAGCAAGACTGTCAAAAAAAAAAAAAAAAAAAAAAAAACCTATGCTGATAAACGGGAGCAAACCCAACCTCATCAGCTGAACATGAGACTGAATTATTCTCCCAAAACAAGCACATGTAGAATTGATAGCCTTCTAGATCTGTAAGAGAATGGCCCATGGAAATTCAGACACCATCCTACCTTGAACCTATAGACACAAACTGCTACTCTATCAGAAGACAATCTGTGTAGTCTATTTGCACTACTATGAAAGAATGCCAGAGACTGGGCAATTTATAAAGAAAAATTGTGGGATGTTTTGTTTTCTGTTTCTCAGAAACCAAAAGGTTTTAATGGCTCGCGGTTCTGCAGGGCATTCAGGAAGCGTGGTGCCAACATCTGCTTCTGGTGAGGGCCACAGAAAGCTTACAATCATGGCAGAAGGTGAAGGGGAAGCAGGTGTGTCACATGGTGTGAGAGACAGCAAGAGGGGTGTAGAGGCCAGGCTCTTTTTACAAAATCAGATCTCATGTGAACTCATTATGGTGGGGAGTGTACCAGGCCATTCAGGAGGAATCCTCTTTCATTACCCAACACCTGCTACCAGGCCTCACCTCCAACATTGGGAATCATATTTTAACATGTAGTTTGGAGGGGACAAGTATCCAAACCACATCAACACCACCAAAACAAAACTGCCCTACCTGCCACATCCTGGTCAAAGGGATATATCTCTTGAGCCAGTGAGGAAGGGACTTCTTGGCAAATAGATCACACCAGGCTTCCCATCCCATCTACAGAGTTCCACTGAATCAACACTTTTTTTGGATTCTGATGTTTTCCATTAACTGAAGGCACACTACCCAGTCCTGGCAAGTCCACATTTGTTTTCTGTTTATGTTCCCTCGGCACAATGCATCTGTTAATAGCCCCATATTTGCAGCCAAAGCTGCATATCACTGAGCTCATGGATCCTGTGATAGAATCTCCATGTTCCATAACAATCCCAACTTGCAGGGGTGGTTAACCTTTCAATTCATAATTAAATGATAGGCTTAAGTGATGACTGGGAGGAAACAAGAAAACCAGCCTAGACTGTACATCATGGGGAAGCAGTGTAGGGTCTCATTGCAGCAATTCCCTAAAAAAGGCACTTCTCATTTGCTACTTATATTTGACCATGCTGCCACCCCCTTTTCATGTTATACCTTTCTTTTATAATTATTGATATGTAATTCTCCATGCATGACCCTATCACGGCCTTTCATTCTCTTCTACCTTTTTATGAAGGCTCAAATTGATAGCAGACCAGAATGGCTTTAAACAGGAATGACTGAAAGAGGTTATGCAAACCCATTTTAAATCTTTCAGAATTTTGTCCCAATCAATTCTTAAACATATTGTGTCTTTCTGGATATATTGTATAAAAACTATTTACGTCACACTGCGTTTATTTTACATCTTGCTTGTAACTCTTTTGAATGAAAAGTCTGGTGAGAATAGCAGAAAATTAAGAAAGTAAGAAATTTTGATTATTGAATGAAGCAACAAAGTGGCAGTGGGCAAACAAACAAACAAAGCCCCAGCTGACACCTGGGGAGATGTGTGTGGTGGGGTGAGAGGTAGGGTCAGGCCAGGACACTAACGATCTTTATTTTCCAGATCAGCTTCTGACAGTTTTCTGTTCATTCTGGGGAAAGACACACACACACACACACACACACACACACACCACCACCACCACCTCCCTGCACTACCTTTCCAAACTGCTGTGAACACATCAAGTTCAAAGAGACTGCTGAGACTAGGATCACATCTGATAATGCTGATTATGAGACAGCATGGGGTGACCTCAGCTCTTGGATTTTCCACGGAGAACACCTCCAGATGTCATTCACACTCCTGAGGCTGATAAACTAATGTCATGAACAAATAAAACTGTTCACAACTGACTGTCTCAGTTAGTCCTTTTGAAAGCAAGGACTAAATTAAATTCTTCTCAGTGGACAAAAAACCCCATGGTGCAAGAACATCATGGGGGTGCTATTAACCTGACTAACTAAATAATGTATATCCTGATCAGGATGCCCTAACAATGTAAACTATTTATTTACAGTGGCACCATGTGTGCCTGCTGGGATTCTACTTTATGTTTATACCCTGATCATCATGACACAGCGTAAATCGTAGAAAGCATTTAGGGCAGCTTTAACTTACTGGCCAGAGCTGTGCTATGACTGATTAATGTCTCAGGCCAGATTTTAAAAATAATCACATAAAAACATAAGAAGATTGGTGTATTAGTCCATTTTCATGCTGCTGATAAAGACATACCTGAGACTGGGCAATTTACAAAAAAAGAAGTTTAATTGGACTTACAGTTCCACATGGCTGGGGAAGCCTCACAATCATGGTGGAAGGTAAGGAGGACAAGCCCCGTTTTACATGGATGGCAGCAGGCAAAAAGAGAATAGGATGATGCAAAAGCAGAAACTCCTGATAAAACCATCAGACCTTGTGAGATTCACTACGATGACAACAGAATGGGGGAACTGCCTCCATGATTCAATTATCTCCCACCAGGTCCCTCCCATAACACATGAGAGTTATAGGAATATAATTCAAGATGAGATTTGGGTGGGGACACAGAGCCAAAGCATATCAATTGGTCTCTTGGATCTCTAGAATAGATTCTATTGGGCTTTGGAACATCTTTTTCTGACTTAATAATGACTGGAACTTATGGCTATATTCACTCTTCCATGGCATGTCTGATTACCCTACTTAAAGTTTAGTCATCATTCTGGTCATTAACTGTTGTCTGAGACAAATTAACTAGTGTAATTAAAGTCCCTTAAATTGAACTGTTTTGATTCCTATGAGGTAGCCTATGCTTCAGGCTCAGGCCCTGAAGAATCAAGTGGTGGAGTTGAAGAGTCTGGTTCTGGGGCAGAATCCTATGTGTGATTCTTTAGGCCTGACCTTTGTAATTAGGCAATTTCAAAGACTTTACTGGTAGGCCTCATAGGGAAAGTTGCCCTCCTCATCAGACTTGGCACACAGCCAGTGCATTTTACTTTTCTGGAGAGAGATACAGTCAAGCACTAAGGCATCCACCAGTACAGCCATGCTCATATGGATTTCTGCATTCTTAACCTAAGAGATTCCTGTTGGAGGTCTCCTTGTTGTGAATCTTTGGCTGAAGCCTTTTCAAGAACCTCAAAGGAGGTCTTGTTGAGGGATGATTGTAGACTTGACTAAGATACTTTTTTCCTCCACTCTTAGTCAGTACTTTTCCACTACTAGCCCTTCTTCCTCTCCCTCACCTGTCCTATTCCTGGATTCATAATACAGAAGGAGCCTTGTATGTAGGGCTTTTCAGCAGGGTGATGATTCTATTCCCCCCTCCTGGGCTTCATGTCATCTGTCAGAACCTTGTCCAGTGTCATTCTATTGGGAAAAATGGAGCATTAGGGAAACAATCAACAGCATGGTACTGTTTAAAATATATATATATATATATATATATATATATATATATATACAGGCACATAGACCAATGGAACATAATAGAGAGCCCAGAAATAAGGCCACACATCTACTACCATCTGATCTTTGACAAAGCTGACAAAAACAACAATGGGGAAAAGACTCCTCATTCAATAAATGGTGCGGGGATAATTGGCTAGCCATAGGCAGAAAATTGAAGCTAGACTCCTTCCCTAACCATAAATAAAAATTAACTCGAGATGGATTAAAGACTTAAATATAAATCACAAAACTATAAAAACCCCAGAAGACAGCATAGGCAATCCTATCCAGGACCTAGGAACAGGCAAAGATTTGGCAAAGGTAAAAAAAGCAATCAACAAAAGCAAATTTTACAAATGGGATCTAATTAAACTTGAGAGTTTCTGCACAGGAAAAGAAACTATCAACAGAGTAAGCAGAAAACCTACAGGATGGGAGAAAATTTTTGCAAACTATGCATCTGACGAAGGTCTAATACCCAGCATCTATAAGGAACATAAACAATTTACAAGAGAAAAACAACCCCATTAAAAAGTGGGCAAAATACATGAACAGACACTTCCTAAAAGAAGACATTTATTTGACCAACAAACATGAAAGAAAGCTCAACATCACTGATCATTAGAGAAATGCAAATCAAAACCACAATGAGATATCATCTCACACCGGTCAGCATGGCAATTATTAAAAAGCCAAGAAACAACAGATGCTGGCATGGTTGCAGAGAAAAGGGAACCCTTACATACTTTTGGTGAGAGTGTAAATTAGTTCAACCATTGTGGAAAGCAGTATGGCAAATCCTCAAAGAGATAAAAGCAGAACTACCATTTAACTCAGCAATCCCATTACTGGGTATATAACGAGAAGAATATAAAACATTTTACCATAAAGACACATGCACACGAATGTTAATTCCAGCAATATTCACAATAGGAAAGACATGGAATGAACTTAACTGCCTACACTGGATAAAGAAAATGTGGTACACACACACCATGGAATATTATGCAGCCATAAAAAAAGAATAAGATCTTGTTTTTGCAGAAACATGGATGAAGCTGGAGACTATTATCCTTAGCAAACTCACACAGAAACAGAAATCCAAATATTGAATGTTCTCATTTATAAATGAGACCTAAATAATAGGAACTTATGAATACAAAGAAAGATTCAACAGACACTGGGGTCCACTTGACACTAGAGGGCGACAGGAGGGACAGGAGCTGAAAAGATAGCTATTGGGTACTGAGCTTAATACCTGTGTGATGTAATAATAAGCACAATAAACTCCCATGACACATGTTTATATATGCAACACACCTTCACGTGTACCCCCAAATGTAAAATAAAAATTAAAAAGAAAAAAAGAAACAATCCTTTTTTTCTCTTTGTCTTTTTCTTTCCTGTACTACTGTAGTAAGTGAATAAAGTTTTGTTACTTTCCATTTGGCTCATTGCCCTAATTGACCATTTAACACCTTATGCCCTGACAAATGGCTGATTATAAAATTCATATGGAATGGAAAGAACATTCATTAGCCAAAGTAACTTTGAGAAAGAAGAAAGCTTTAGACAGACTTGTTATAAAGCTGCAGTGACTGAGAGCTTGTGGTCGTGGCCATAAGATAGATCAAGTCGGATGAATACAGAGTCCAGAAATAGATCCACATTTGTGTTCACATATCATTTTTTGCAAATGTACAAAGGCAACTCAGTAATGTGTGGATAGTCTTTTTAACAAATGATACTGGGACGATTGTATCTTCTTTTGAAGAAGAAAAGAAGGACAAAGTAAAAGTAGAAGATGAGGATAACAAAAAGATGAAGGAAGATGAGAAGGAGGAGAAAGAGGAGAAAAGAGGGGGAGAACTATTTTTCAGTTTTTCTCTCTGTGCACCTCTCTTCTCTTTGATACTTGCCCTGCATATTCTACCCACTTGGCTTTCTCTGAGTTCTCAGGGTTATCATGTGAACTCAGGGCAGTTAATAAGCTCCACTTTGTTTTCCCTTCCATGTGCTATAGCTTTGAAGTGACCTGGGATTAAGGTAGAGTGTGATTTGTTCCCAGTGTTTCAAGGATTGCTGTTTTCCATTGATCGATGCCTAATATGCTGAAATATATTACTTCATATATATGTATATTTCTATATCCTCATATTTTATTAATTTCAGGTATAAGGATAAGTAGGATGTTGTTACTCCAAAATAAAAGTCCTACAAGATCAGTTCAGTAATCTTTTTAATGTATGCTTCATATCACAGAGCATAATAGAGCTCTCTGCTGTCATGTGCCTTTTTGTATTGGGCAGTTTCATCAATGAGATACAAATTGTATCAGCAAATGGAATAAGAAGCATCTAATATGAAGAATTATTAACTAGCTATACCTAATTAACTACTAAAACTGCATAGACAAAGCTAAAGAATACAGACATAGCAAGTGTAAGGAATAATCTATAACCTCTAGGATCAAGGACAAATGCTAAAGAGACAAACTTAAAAAAATGAGATTCAAACTTTATTAAACAAGGTATGGTGTGGCCTACTAGATATCAAAGATGTTTATTGAGATGTCATAGATTGAAACAGAGAAGTAGAAAACTTCCCACTCAGGTACAAGCAAAACTCTAGGAAACCACTGAGTAAGTTGACAATGAGCCTCCCTAGAAAGGCACCTGCTGGGGGATGGAAAATCGCTCAGAGAATCTGCCTGCTGTGCGCTGATGAAACACACTGGGAATCCTCTTCCAAGGCCACTGCTAAAACTTTCTTCAATTTGGGTGCCCTTGAGTCTCCTACACAAAACTTCCATGGAATCTGGAGCCTGGCTTGAATACTCTGCTGCTGCCAACTTTGACATGGGAGCATAAAATAAATGATCACAACCACAAAGAGAAGTTCCTTCCTCCTTCAGTGTTCTTCTGATGCCCTCCATTTCCAAGACCTAATGTTGCACCAGTTGGCAAAGAAGAAATATTTACAAGGTCCTTCTCTTGTATTAAAGTCAGGACATAGAAGGGTTGATCTGGATCTGGGAAACAACAAATTGATGTTGCAACAGTTTCTTACATCCCACAGTATAAAATCGTTTTCCTTTTTTAATACTCTTCTTGGTACTGGTGTGATTGTTTCCAAATGTCCATCTCTTTCAACATAGTCTTAGAAGAATGAAAGGCAAAGTCTTTTTGTATGTGTTTAAGATTTGTATAGTAATCTCGTAAATCAGATAGTACTAGGCACAAAGAATCCAGTAAATATATAAATATACATATACACACATATAAATATATATGTATATTTTTATATTTAATAAAGGAAGAATAGTATTCCAGATAAAACAATGGACATACTGACAGAAACACATGCAAGATAATGAAGGAAAACATGGCTCTTGTTTAAAACTACAAGTAGTTACATTGTTATTTGGGGAGAGGAAGTGACAGGAATTGGATTGGTATTGGTTGGAAAGAAAAGCTAAATCTAATGTTGTTTACAGGTAAAAGGATATGTAAGATCTACCCATTCCTTCAAATATCTTACGACCTCATTGGTGTAACAATAGATATTCACAGACAGGGATTTAATAGCAAACAAAAATGATATGAGCTGAACGACTCCATCAGCAAAAGTAATTAATGTGCTGACTAAAACGTATTTTAAAACACAAATGCAAGCTTCCTTGAAAATGATGAATATGCTGAGCTTTAAAATAAAATGAGAAACTCAGGGGTTATGAATAATGCCTTCAATGAACTTTATCCTGAGGGTCACTGTAAAATGCTGGACACTTGGAGTTTTCCTATCAAGGAACTCATGAAATATAGAGAAAGTAATAAGGCCAGGACGGCTTTGCATTAAGGAATCCAAAACAATATAGCAGCACACAGATGGCTCCACAAAGAGCTGGACTGCATCATAACTTGGAACAAGAAATAAACATCACTCTGCGAGGAAACTGAGTAGAAAAAAAGAGTTGTCTCTAACAACTGGTTATCATAATCTGCCCCAAATGCAAACTTTCAATCCAATTTCTTGGTGTCTGAGCATTATCAAAAATCTTAAGTGAGAAACACAGTTAAAAATTTATCCAATTTGATAGCAACCACAAAAACTTGTAGACATTAAGCAAAACCTATATGGAAAAACTCAGGTTAAATGATATAAGCAGATAGAAAACAGAAATTGTGAAACACATAGGGAAATAAGTCACCATAATTGAGGAGCAGCAGAAACAAGAAATGGCAAAAGCATAACATAGATATTTCAGGTATCAGACTTGTAAAATGAATATTAAAAAAAAAACTTCCAAAATAGAAAAGTATGATTTATAAATTACAAAAACAAATGACGAAGATCTGATTAAGGAATTAAGAATATTTTAATAAAAAATAAGCAAACTAGAAATTAGAACTGAAAAATTCATGCATAATGTTGTATGGAAAAAAAACCTAGATGAAATATTTAAAACATGACATAGGAGACACAGGTAAAAGAAGATGAGGCGCGCGCACACACACACACACACAAACACACACACATATATATAATAAAATTATTAGAAATTATTAGAAAATGAAAGGCATTGTTTGAGGAGACAACTGATGATAATTCTCTGATAATTCTCTACAACTGTTGGAAAACAATAATTATCAGGTTCAGGAAAAGAAATAAGTTAAGGAGTTTAAATATAGTCTTAAATAGTAAACATGTAGAAAATTTAAAAAGTACGAAAATACCTACAAAAAAAGTAATGTGAATGAAAGACATCTTTTACACAAAATGTAAAAGTCTACTACACAGATACATACACAAGACCCATTTAAAAGAGAACATTTTCTGAAGTAGTTTCTGGGTGCTGAGGGAAAAGACTTCAAATAGACAAGTTGTGCTTTAAGGAAGAGTAATGACATTGGTAAATCCAAATAAACAATAACTGCCTAACATAATAATATATCTAATAGGACAAAGTTTGAACTAAAGTACTAGACTAGGAAAACTTGTATGTTTAGTAGGTTATCTAAATTATTCTGATATCTGGCCAAGAGGAGTGTAAGACGTTGGTTAATTAATATTGAAATTGTTAATGTTTCAAGTAAGAGAAGGAAGGAATTAAAATCGGAAAAATATTTTAAAAGATAAGGGGAATGCAAATGTAAAGATGTTTAAAATATACAAGTTGTAAAATAAGATATTGGAAATAAATTAAAAACAGGGGAAATTAGTAAAAATGAAAAAGTACCAACTACCCAAACTAAAAGAAAATCTTGTGACATTACATTTTATTAATAAATGAATCCATCTAAATTGAATCCATCTATTTATTAATCCAATGGATTTATTAATAATCCAATGGATATATTAATCCAATCCATTTATTTACTAATAAATGAATCCATCTAAATTTACTTTTACACTTAAAATGTGAAACCTCAGCAAAATTGAAAGTCTTATGGAACAATATGAAAACAATATAAAATATGTAGCAGACAAATAATAACCATAATAATTCTGGAGTAGTCACGTCAATATGCATTATTTTAAAGCAAAATTTATGCTTCAATTAAATAGGTTTACTACATAGTATGCACTTATAACTATCCAGATTCTATGTTTGGATGCAACAAATACAAGGTCTGAAAAATGTATACATTCAAAACCCACAGTTTTGGATAGAGAACTGAACTAATATTGGGAGATCTTAATATTCTTCAATAATGGAAAGATAAAAAATACATAGCCATTGGCTATTACAAAAACATGACATTCATGAAGGTAGCTCATGTTAGTCACTAAATATCTACAGTTCCCTTTCCTGCTTCTTTGAAGTTAAACACGTTGGTGTTATTTACTGCAAGTCCATGAAAAGAGCAGAGTCCCTGCTGAAGAAAAGCCTTCATGGCCCAGTGCATGACTCACTACTTTCTGTTTTTCCCATCTCATTGTTTCCCATAGTGAAATCTTCCAAAGTTGGATCCCTGAGTGAGGATGACACGAACTGGAGGCTACTATTCCCTAAATTACTTCATGTCCTTGCTGTAGACATCAGGTTGGGGATGTTTGTTTGCAAAATCTAACTTGCCCAAGTAATCCTCAAAGTATGATCCGTACTGAGTGGACCACACTCAATGCTTTCTCCAAACCTTTATAAATCTGCAACAAGTTCTGGAACTTGGGCTAGAATGTAAACAAACTCTCTCTCTCACTAAGCACACTTTTATCTGTCATAATTTTTTTCTCTTGGTTAATTTTAAGACATTCTCCATGAAAGAGGCAGTGGTTTAATTTACAGTCTGGCACAAGCTTTTTTTACCTACCGGAATTGGTGGGTTCTTGGTCTCGCTGACTTCAAGAATGAAGCGGTGGACCCTCGCGGTGAGTGTTATAGTTCTTAAAGATGGTGTGTCCGGAGTTTGTTCCTTCAGATGTTCAGATGTGTCCGGAGTTTCTTCCTTCTGTTGGGTTTGTGGTCTCGCTGACTTCAGGAGTGAAGCCGCAGACCTCCGCGGTAAGTGTTACAGCTCTTAAAGGCAGTGCGTCTGGAGTTGTTCATTCCTTCCGGTGGGTTTGTGGTCTCCCTGGCCTCAGGGATGAAGCTGCAGACCTTTGTGGTGAGTGTTACAGTTCATAAAAGTTCATAAAAGTGGCGCGTCCGGAGTTGTTCATTCCTCCCGTCCGGAGTTGTTTGTCCCTCCTGGTGGGTTTGTGGTCTTGCTGGCTTCAGGAGTGAAACTGCAGACCCTCGCTGTGAGCGTTACAGCTCATAACAGCAGGGCAGACCCAAAGAGTGAGCAGCAGCAAGATTTATTGCCAAGAGTGAAAGAACAAAGCTTCCATGGCATTGAAAGGGACCCAAGTGGGTTGCCACTGCTGGCTTCCGTGGCCTGCTTTTACTCCCTTATCTGGCCCCATCCACATCCTACTGATTGTCCATGTTACAGAGAGCTGACTGGTCCATTTTACAGAGAGCTGATTGGTCCATTTTGACAGAGTGCTGATTGGTGTGTTAACAAACCTCTAACTAGACACAGAGTGCTGATTGGTGCCTTTACAATCCTTTAGCTAGACATTAAAGTTCTCCAAGTCCCTTCCAAGTCCCCACCCGACCCAGCCAGCTTCACTTCTCCATGGCACTCACTGCTGGACTTTGCGGCACCTAGCCCGGGGTACTCCAGCAGCCCAGCGGGAGATCCTCCCCTGAGCAGGCACTTGCTGGCCTCACCGAGTAGGGGGCCCACTGAGCCTGCGCCCACCAGGAACCCGCGCTGGCGGGAGCGCCACCCGCGCAGCCTGGTTCCCGCCCGCGCCGTCTCGGTTCCCGCCGGCGCCGCCTCGGCTCCCGCCCGCGCCTCCCCCTCCACACCTCCCCGCCGGCAGAGAGAGCTGGTGGCTCCGGCCTCTGCCAGCCCCAGAAAGGGGCCCCCACAGCGCAGCGGCGGGCTGAAGGGCTGCTGCAGCGCGGCCAGAGCGGACGCCGAGGCTGAGGAGAGCGGAGAGCGAGCAAGGGCTGCTAGCACGTTGTCACCTCTCAAAAGTTATCTAGATGACCTGAATGATAAAAAGCGAGTAAGTTTGATTTAACAAAAATATATGGGACATTGCACCATGACATTGACAAATAGATGGCATTTTCAAAAACATTTTGATGACTTATGAAAAGTGAACATGATCTAGCCTCAAAAAATAAAAGGAACAGTGCTATAGATGCCATTTTTATCACAGTACAATTAAATTAGAATCAATTACATATAGCCTGAAAAGTATATGAACATAAACATACGTCGACAACACATTTTAAGCAACTGATTACTTTAAAAATCTTACTGTATAGAATAGAAATATCTTGGCCTGTTAAGGATACACACATGTATGTATGTGTTTATATACATGTGTATATATGTGTATGTGTGTACGTGTATGTATATATGTGTGTGCGTATATATGTGTGTTCATCTATATAAGTATAAAATACATAGCTCAGCCAAAACAGTACTAAAGGAGCATTTAAAGGAGCACTTATATTTGAAATGATATAGAAGAAAATTAGAGTGGTTCACACTAAATGAGCCAAATATTTAACAAGAAATTAGAAAGGACAGTATAATAAACCAAAAATAATACAATAACGAAAATAATAAAAATAAGAACTGAAAATCATGCCAGAATAATTTTATATGAGAAGAGCAAGCAAGTTAAAACAGTGGTTCCTAAAAGATGAATTAAGTATACAAATCTTTGTCAATATTGAGAAAAAGATATATTTGTGTGTATATATTTATATATATTATTTAATATATTTTATTAATATAGCTATGTAGACATATTTTATTAGTTTTTTATTTAAAAATATAATTTCAAATATAAATGCTCCTTTTAAGTACTGTTTTGTGCTCCTTTTAAGTACTGTTTTACTATCATTATTTTACGCAATAATTACCTTGACAATATATTGAAGTATTATATATTGCTCTTGTACTGCAATTTAAAACAAACATATTTAAATTACAATTTTAAACACAGTGTCTAGATAACACCTATAATCATGCGTATAGTCAATGGAATGCATACTACTTTCTATCATGGCTGTGCTGCACTTTACTATTACTTTATGTTCCCTTGGCTGTGACCCAGATCTCATCTCTTTTCCACACACTCACCATTAAATACCACTGTGTGCCCCAAGATACAACACTGTGCTCAGCATATTCACTTACTGCAGCAAAATCCCTTTGAAATATACACATTTTATGCCCTGGCCTCAAAAGGTGTTCTTTTATGATACCTCTTAATTTTCTTATACCCTACCATTCATAGGGTTAGGTGATCGGATTTGTATCTTTTAAATTTTTTCTACTTTTCTTTCAATTAAGCGCAGCTTTCATGGAGAAAACAAACAAAACCTCCACCACATTGATATTTATATTTTCACTTACACAATTACCTTTCTCTTTCTAGTATGTACTCATACATTAAAGGTTTTTTTGTCTGACGTACTTTATTTGTTGACTGACCATTTGCTGACAGCATCCTTGAGAAGTTTAACATCAAGGTTTAAAAAAAAATGCTTTTTCTCTCAAATGGGCTCAGCCACTTACTGCCAAACTTACACTATAAATTTTGTCAAAGGAAGATACTGACAAACTTTCTCTTTTTTTTAGACGGAGTCTCACTGTATCGCCCAGGCTGGAGTGCAGTAGCCTGATCTCCGCTCACTGCAAGCTCCGCCTCCCGGATTCATGCCATTCTCCTGCCTCAGCCTCCCGAGTAGCTGGGACTACAGGTGCCTGCCACCACGCCTGGCTAATTTTTATATATTTATTAGAGACGAGCTTTCACCATGTTGAGCAGGCTGGTCTTGAACTTCTGACCTCAGGTGATCCACCTGCCTCTGCCTCCCAAAGTGCTGAGATTACAGGCATGAGCCACCATGCCCGGCCTGATACTGATGAACTTTCTATTGGAAACTGATGTAAGTACGGTCATTCACAATCATTAGATGTCTTTTTGTAGTAATTCTTCAGTTGTAGGACATATGCAAGCATTTGATATCAGTCTCCCTACTGTCAGATGATATGTTATAATGAAAACAAGTCTCAGAATAAATTCTACTGTGCTGGGAAATGTTATTGCCATTTAGGCAAAAAAAGTTATAAAACGATTCTAGAGGCTCAGTGAATTCCAAGTGTTGTGTCTTCCCCAAATCTTGAAGGTTCCTGTGAGTCACAAGTAACGATACTCTAGCAGCAAAATTTGATGAACCTTCTAATCAGTGTCAGCGCATAACCCATAGGAATTACAGGCATGAGGACCTATTTACGTCGGATCCTTTGTTTTCTCTACTTTGCATAATCATGGAAGTGACTTCCCAATATTTTTACTGATTCACATCTTAATTATTACTCATCCTAGAAGTGAAAAATATTTACAAATGTCCATTATACTATTTAATAATTCCTTGGTATAGATGGCAGTAAGTATAGCTAAAGAATTTTGATAATCATAGCTTGAGGGTAAATTTTTAATTTTGGTTTTGAATTATTAAATAACCACACAGAAAGAGTGTATATCAGATTACGTGAAGCCAAATATTAACTAAAAGAGAAACATGAGACCCAAGGACTAAGGCTTCAATGGATAGACTGATTATAACGCTGGCTACTAATGTTAGTGGAAATATAACTGTGCTGGCATTTTTTTTTTTTTTTTTTTTGATGACTGTTCTTGTTTATCAGGGCCAAGATTTTGAGTGGGCTGTGCTAATCCTATTATTTTCTCATAAGTAAAGTTGTCATATAATTCACAAAATTAAACTGGGCATTTTTGAAAGGGAAAGGGGATAATAACTGGATAGTTTCTGGGGACAGCATGTTTAGTACTACCTCAAACAACCTGGAACACGTAGTCATCCTACTAATTTTACAGAATATGGAGTTTTGCAGAACATATTCTGAGTTACGGAAGATTTTGTACAAGCTATCACCAACATACCAACAATCTGTGCTACTGTGGCAGTCTGCTCATTGACCATAAAAATCTCTGTTTCTTTTCGCTGGGAAGACAACTGAGCCAAATTTGTTAGAATTCTTTACATTTAGCTGTGATAATATGACTGAATTCAGGTCAATGGAAGGAGAACAAAAATAATGCATGCTTCTTCTAGCCTGTCCTTTTCCTCCTCTGGTTGATTCTGGCAACAGAATAACCACCTAGTGGTCTGGACTAGCCTTACAATTGAAGATGGCAGAGTGGTCCTCAGCATGGGTCCCTGAATGACTGTGGAAAATATGCTCTCATCCCCTCACCAATTACCCTGGACTGTTAAATGATCTACTCTTCTATTATGTTGAACCACTGTGTACTTGAGTCTATGAGTTGTGGTAGCCCAGCATTGCCTAATTTATTGGAATACCTTTTGGATCTTTACAATCTGCCTGTATTTACGGTTTTATTTCCCAAGGTCTGGGGACATGTGGTTTTAGTTTTTAGTTTTATTGTGTCTCTTTATATATTTTTATTATTACCACTATTATTATATGCTTTGTATATGAAAAAACACTGCTGATTTTACTGAGATTACTTGTATTGCCAGTTGTTAATAAGCATTATATGTGGGCTATTAAGTCACCCCATTATAGTTAGCATGCTATAATGAAAGCAAGTAATTTGAATTCTGTATAACACTTACCTCACGATGTGTCAAAGGTAAGAGTTGCTAAATTCCACAAACCTGGATACTTTTATCCCTAAGAGTTCAAACATTGGAACAGTGAGTAAGTAGTATTCATGAAGTTGTGGATATTTTTGGTAGGCTAGTAAGAGAAAGTTTCTTTGATGAACTGATATTTGAGCAGATATTTGAATGATATGAAATAACAAGCTATGAAAAGCTGGCACAGAGAATTTTACAAGACTTTGTTAATACCACTAAACTCAATGACTTGCAGGAAGCCAAGAACACTCAGGGAACAGATCCAATCCTCAAGATTGGAAGTTGTGGGAGTAGCAAAATGCTATCAGCTACATTGTTTGAGAGGAAAAAAAACAGCATTTTATTGGTATTTCATTTAAACACTATTATATACAAGTGTTTCTATTCTTCTTATCTGCAGTAATACATCTTTATAAGTATAATTGAAAAAAGTGCCACTATCCATATATTCCCTGCCTAGTTAATGACTCTAATACTAATTGAAAAGCTTCTGCAGTGTCATAATTCCATCAATAAATCTATGTATTTATAGCGATACTATCAGCAAAGTATCTCATTGTTTTGACCTGGTGCCATTTTAGCAACAGGCAATAAATGAGGAGAGGAATAATAATTTCAAGAGCAAACCTTCCTGTTTCTCATGCATACATATTTTTCAGACCTAAGAAAACATTAGCTCTTTAAACCTTTTCCTTTAACTTTTGGAAAACTAGATATTTATTGTTCTTAATTTATATGATATTTCTTACCGTGTTGTAAGATCATCTGTAAATAGTCCATGTCACCATTTTATTTTCCTTTGGGTCATGGGCCTTCTGTTATACAATATGATTTTAATTACATTTGGAAGATTTAAAAAAAAAATCCTTAATAGCAAACTTAGCAATTGCTAGTCTGAAGCACTTTCTCCTATTCACCCCATCCAGCTATACTAATATGATTTTCATAGTTTGTAACCAGTTTTCAACATTTAACTGCAAATACAAGTAGGGCAGAGAGTTCATGTGTGAAAACTTGGTAGTTTTATTCTGACATTTAAACTGTTTTTACTTTTAGATAGAACACATAGCTTTCTCGTATAGTGAGGAAAGTATTGCGCAGAATTTATAGAATTCACATTTGAAGCTCAATCTCCTATTATTACCAAATACAGGGTAGAATTAATAACCATATCTAGTTTGCAAATATGTATCTTGGTGTCCGTGAGTGTGCTATACAATGCTGATAAAATAGTTATCAAAACTGATATGTAACCCCTGTTCTCATGGAAACTTGGCAAGAAACAAATGCAAAGGAAGCCAGTCGTTGGATAATTGATTATACAAAAATCATTTAGTAACAATTGTGTTTAAGTAATTAGTTTGTGAGGATAAAACAGACAAAACAAAACAGAAATTTGTAAGAAAAAGTAAATCTTAACCTAGCCCAGAATACAACACA
This sequence comes from Symphalangus syndactylus, assembly GCF_028878055.3. Lineage (NCBI taxonomy): Eukaryota > Metazoa > Chordata > Mammalia > Primates > Hylobatidae > Symphalangus > Symphalangus syndactylus. The sequence continues at coordinate 105,072,361 of NC_072426.2, read as the reverse complement.
ATATGTCCTTGGGGAAATAATTGTGTGTTGAGACCTGAGAAATGAATGAGTGCCAATAGGAAAATGTGGTGGGCACGGAGAGGTAGCATTTTAGTAAAGACAGAGCATGGTCTGTGACGATAAATTGGGAACATGCTCAGTGTTTGAAAAATGGAGACAAGGCTGATATCTCTGGAGCTTAATGAGTGAAAGGGAGACTGGCAGAAAATTGGGCTGAAGTCGGAGTCAATGAACGGATCCTACAGAGCTTCTAAGAGAGTGAAGGATGAAGATTTTATTCTACATGCAACGGAAAGTAGCTTACGGTGTTTAAGTATGATTTGACATAATCAGCCTTGCTACTGAAGGAGATGATTCGCACTGCTGATGGAGAAGAGTTTAGACTAGGACAATAATATTGGATATATTGGTTGTAATGGAAGGCATTAGAAACACATAATAGGTCAGACACAAAGCCAACTATAGTTTCCGTGGATTTAGCCCAAGATGGTGAATTAGAGCTATGTTTTGTAGTTAAAACCACTAAGATTCTGAGTAAGGAGGAGGAGATGCTGCTGTTAAGTATAAAGGTGCTGGTAAACTGACAGAGGGGAACAGGGTATGAGGATTACTCCTACTCCTCTGCCTAAAATTCTATCATGGGTTTCCATTGCCAAGACAATGAAGATGGATGCTAGTGGCTAAAAGAATAAGTGCTCCGGCCAGGTGCGGTGGCTCACGCCTGTAATTCCAGCACTTTGGGATTCCGAGGTGGGTGGATAATGAGGTCAAGGTCAGGAGTTTGAGACCAGCCTGACCAATATGGCGAAATCCTATCACTACTAAAAATACGAAAATTAGCCAGTCATGGTGGCATGTGCCTGTAATCCCAGCTACTCAGGAGGCTGAGGCAGGAGAATTGCTTGGACCCCAGAGGCAGAGGTTGCAGTGAGCTGAGGTCACACCACTGCACTCCAGCCTGAACAACAGAGCTTGACTCTGTCTCAAAAAAAAAAAAAAAGTACTCTAATTTGGATTCCCTGTACTTTCAAATTGAGCTTTCTTAATTAGAATATATGCAGTCTAAAATCAGTCTAAAATACCTAACCTCCTTTGGTTTCTGGCTCTGTAAATGGTGATAATAATTGTAAGTCTCTCAGAGTGCTGGCACATATATGGATTAAAAACAATGTGAAAAAAATTTACATAATAATTGACTCTTCACAAGCATACAATAATGTTAATTATGAAATTAAACTTCACTGATATGGCCTACTGATCCCTACTAAGGCTCTGGGCATCTCTGTTCATGTCTCCATGATTGCCCAGTGGCACTCTTTCGCTTACACCTGGCACTCCAGGGACACTAGCCACCTTTCATTTCTTCTGGCATACTGTAATTGGTTCTGCCGCAGCTCTTGCTTGGCAGGATGCCAGGAGTTAATTCTCTTCTGCTTCTGCCTTCACCTAGTTAATATTTACTCATCCTTCAAGTCTCAGCTCAAATGTCAGATTCCTCAGAGGAGGCATCTTCTACCAGACTGCAAATTTGTGAAGGCATAGGAAACAATGCTTAGCAAACTGTTTCTCAACAGCACCCAGTGCAATATTGACAACATGACAAAGACTCCACAAGTATTTATTGGATGAGTTAATTGCTAATGATCAAATAAATAAATGGAAAAAAATCATGTTTCGGGACAAAGACTATGAGTTTCAATGTGGATATACTGAGATTGAAAGATCTATGGACTATTTAAATGGAGATTTTATTTTTTTCTATCCTAAAATAATGTTTGCTGATGCAGAAAAAAGTAAGAGGGCAAAGGATCCTAGACATTCTCTGAGACTCTGAATACAAATGCTCCCCCACAAGTTAGAGTTGTTTTAGTACTACTGAAGTATTAAGACGGAAGAAACCTTTAAAAAGCAATAATCAGAGGAAGAGAAAAATGTTGGAGGTAATCACAATGAACTGGATGTTTCACTATTAATAGATGTGAATCTTTGTTTATTGGGATGGTAAGGAATATCACCTTGTAAGTGAAAAGACATCATTGAATTCAGAATAGTTCAGACTCAATTACCAAATAGAGGCTAAGAGTTTCAAATCTGTAAAATTAATATTTTACATTGGGAAAGAGTTTGTGTTCATTTTCTATTTGACACACTTACAATATTTAATAGAATATGGTACATGAGGAGTTTCTCTTTGGAAATAATATTATGCATTCTTGGAAAAGCTTGTGCTTTATAAAATCAGATACTGAGATTAATAAGTACAAATATGAGAAATAATAAGTAAAATTAATGGGAAAATAGAGGCATCCATGCAAAATCTATGCAATTTTTAAACCAGAGGATTTAATGAACAGTAAGAATGTAAACCAAAAGCTGTGTTAAATCTCTGTTGCTATCAGCACCCACTACCACCCAGGTCTTCTCTGTGGGATTCAAGGCAACCTGGAAGGAACAGATAACCACTCCAGACTCACAGTGTACCTTTCTGGGGAGAAAATCCTAGTACCGGTGGTTGCTCTTATTTTTCTCAAAATTGAACTAACATGTTCACTGATGCCAGTGCAGCAGCTAAGTTGATGAATAATTTTGCCTTCCTCTGCTGAAGTTCATAATTACATTATACTGATATCATTCTATGTATTAGTTGCTTGTGAACTAATTTTTGTTATAGAAATGTGTTACAGGTGAACAGACTCCACATAAAGATAGCTTCCAACAATTTATCAGGATTGGTCTCATAATATTTCAGTTTCTCATAAAATTTCAGGTTCTTTATTAAATAAATAATATTAGAGTCAAACAATATAGAAAGATGTGGCTATTATAAATAATATGGCACACATATATATGGGCTAATACAGAAAGATGCCCCCAGCTAAAATGAAGGGGGGGACACCAACCTTTTCTTAAAGTGAATATACGTCAAATCATCACCAAAATGAAGTTTAAAAAAATTTTACTGCAGGAATAAATGTTTCAAAACTGAAAAATAATGTGTGGTCTGTGTGTGCATGTGTGTGTGTGTTTATGTGTATGTAAGTGTTGTGGAAATCTGAAATTGTTCCTTTAGTCCAACTTCTTTGCTTTTTCTAATTATAACAGGAGTGAGAGGTCTCATCGACTATCCGGGGGAAGAGGGAACACCTGCAGATTTCAGGGAACCATTAAATATGGACTTCTAAAATTCTCTAACCTATGCGCTTTTCTTCCTTCCTTTCCAGTTTTTTCCACTTACATTTCATCCTCACCAAGTATATTTGTATTTCCCATTGCAGCGACTTACCTTCTCTCCCCGTCGAAGTAATCGAGTCCCCATGTTTGTATTGGCTGTATAACTAATATTTGGAACACAGAAGATCAGCCTCAGTCTTTAGTAAAAACTTATTATTACTTCTTGCTTTTCCTCAATTTCCTCTCTCATCATACAACTAGATTTCATTATATTCTCAATATATGTTTTTTCATTTTTGTTGTTGTTAATCTTTAATTCAGCAGCTACTATTTAACAAGTGAGAGGTGAACACTGTTTTTTGTAACTTTCCTAAAATTCTGTGGTCCATTTTGGAAAGGATCATTCCATCACATAAATGCATTATTTCTCAAAATAAGAAAACAAATCAGCTGTATCCCTGAGAAGTCTCCTTACCTAAGCATGAGAGTAATGGAGTGTGTGCCCACGAAGGGGAGAGAAGAAGGCAACACTGCCTTATCCTTTAGAAGGCTTGCAAAGTTTCCAAAGAAATATTGTAATTATCTTGCCTTGGGGAAAGACAGTCATTTATATTTAGTCAGTTAATTGGCAAGTTTTTATTTAGGGCCTAATGTATGGAAAGTATTATACTGAACATACGAAAAGTAGTATGCTTTCCGTAGATTCAATGGTGAACAAACCTGACAATTTTTTTTTTGAGACAGGTTCTGTTGCCCAGGCTGGAGTGCAGTGGAGTGATCTAGGCTCACTATAGCCTCCACCTCCCAGGCTCAAGCAGTCCCCCCACTTCAGCCTCCCAAAATGCTGGAACTATAGGCATGAAACACCACACCCAGCCTGACAAAAACTTTGCCCTCAGAAAACTAATTTTATTGTAGGGATATAGTACTGAATTTATTTTATCTTTAATACATATATCATGTCATGTGTTGTATGATGTCATCCTAATATCTTATTTCTGGTAATACTAACTTTGAGTGCATTGATAGTGTGGTGCTTGTTGAGTTTCTCCACCATGAAGTTATGTTGTCTCTTTGTAATTAGTGTTTGATATTTTGAGATGTAAAGGGATATTTTGACAGAATATAAGTATCTTCTTTTCCATGATACTTTTTGTCTAGTAATTTTAGCACCTATTGGTCTTGTCAGCAGCAATTATTTTGAAGTTTATAGCTGATGTTTCCATTTCGAGGAATGATTTTTAGTCTGTTTTATTAATATATTTTTTTCTCTGGTTTTCTCTCAGTTGTTCCTATGTCCTGGTGAACCTGTAATTTTGAGATTGATTGCCAGACAATTGCCAGTGTCTGAATTATATGAATTCTGCTCAGAGAAAATTTAATATTTATCTGAAAGAGTAATAGTATGTGCAAATTTCCTTGACCCCAACAGACATTCAGCTGATTCAAGACTTAATTTTCAGTCCTTGTGATAAAATACTTATTTCTTTTTTCCTTCTTTCTCCTAGAGGTTGACCTTCATGCATTTCCACTAAGTGCAGGGGTTATTTACTAAGTCTGTTCTCTTGGTTGAATGCTGATGTCTAATTTTTGCCTCTACTATAACTTTCAAACTGCCAAAGTCTCTGCTTGGGCTTTCAGTCTTCTAGGAACTGCTTTATGCTTGGAAATTTCCACCTCTCACTCCATGCATTTGAAACTCATGAATCAGCTATTTTCTTCATAAAAGATTGCACAGAGGATATTGGGCTTCATTCTTTGCAGTTCCACTTTCCTTAATATTAACCCCTAATTCGTCATTTATTTAGTAGCTCTGAAAACAACATTTTATCTCCTGTGGCAAATGAATCTGTTGTAAATTATACTCCACGGCTATCCACTATACCCCTGCAATCAGAATTATAGGACTCATATTCCAATGTTTTCCTTTGTTCGAGGAGCTCAATTCCTCACGTCCTATCTGTGGTAGTGGCTTTCTGATTCTTCTACATAGCTATTGTGTTTCATTTACCCAGCATTTCTTACTGTTATCAGTAGGCAGTTTAGTCTGATACTATCCTCCCCGTTACAGCCAGCGGAAGAATCTTCAGCATCTCATTTTGGATCAGTCTTAGACTGGCAGTTAAGATATTATAGTATTTAACATTATTTTGTTATTAGTATTGTTATTAAATATTTACATATTTGGGAATGTGCTTATGTGTATATATAAACTGTAGAGTAGAAATGGATGTGTTATTAAACTTTATTGTTAGCTAATTTTTCTCAGACTGTAATTTCTATTGCTCATAATTTCTAAGAGCAATAGAAAAAGTCATTTTGTAAATGCAGAAGTTACAGAGGTTGAATGGTACGTAAATTAATGTCAACATAAAATGAAAGTATTGACTTTAATCTTTATATTTGAACACATTTTATTTTCTACTTGATTTGGATTGTGCCTTTATTTCAGTCTTGATTTTGCATCCATCAAGGATTACATACCTTATATCTAATTTAATTTAGATAACAATGTCAGTTATTATGAACAAAAACTATCATTTAAATCCTTTTACATAGCTATATTCATTACCAGAATATAGATGAGAAAAAAAAATATATATATATATTCATTATCAGAATATAGATGAGAATTCTAGATATAACTTGTAAACTACGTGAATTATCTATGAATAATTACTTGGTCAGTTGAAGAATAAGGGTTTATTATTGCAGCCATAATTAACTAAAATTATGAAACCATTGAATTTAACATTCAAAAAATGTGAGCAATTTAAAAGTAATTATATACATGGTAAAAAAAAATTGACCACTACGCAACTATTAAGAACAGCACAATGTCTAAATAAATTTAGGAAGAGAACGTTCTCATTTTAGCTTAATTAATGATAATAATCATTTATGTAATAAGGAAAGGCAGAATAATAGATTCGAACTGTTTGGGGTAATAACGTGCCAATTATCACTTAAAATAACCTTTAATTATTGGACATACAGTGATATTAGACTCTGAGTTTTTAAAGAAAAGATAATTTAATCAATAAAAAGTAGAATATTAATTTTGTTTTCTCAAATTCCAAAATGATCAGAAATTTCAAAATTATACATAAAATTTCAAAAGATAAATTTTAATCTAGTTTTTAATAAAAAGATCTAATATAATTTTTGAGTAAAAATGTTTTATTTTTGTATATTAGAAATTATTTGATGTTGAATTTTAAATTTTGACTTGGCTTTGTTGTAACATTTATTTCTAATGCTTGAACATTTCATATTTGACTAAAATATGCAATTGTTTAAACTGAAAAAACATGAGTAACCCACCAGCAACATGGTAAAGCTGTTAGATGGAGAATAATAACTGCTAACTCTCCACCAAACCCTCTTCTTTATTTTCAATCTTAATTATAACGCTGTATGTACAACTATGGCACTTTCTTTTTCTTTCTTTTTTTTTGAGAGAGAGGCTCCCTCTGTCGCCCAGGCTGAAGTGCAGTGGCGCGATCTCAGCTCACTGTGAGCTCTGCCTCCCGGGTTCACACCATTTTCCTGCCTCAGCCTCTGGAGTAGCTGGTACTACAGGCGCCCGCCACCATGACCGGCTAATTTTATATATATATATATATATATATATATATATATATATATATATATATATATATATATTTTTTTTTTTTTTTTTTTTTTTTAGTAGAGACGGGGTTTCACCATGTTACCCAGGATGGTCTCGATCTCCTGACCCCGTGATCCACCCTCCTCGGCCTCCCAAAGTGCTGGGATTACAGGCATGAGCCACCGCACCCAGCCGAGCTATGGAACTTCCACTGTGCCATGCACGGGGGCAAAGGCTTTATATCAGAAAAGACCACATTGCACTATGTGATACTTTTAACTCAATAACATTATTAAATAATCCATTGTATATACTTTTACGCAGTGCTCTGTTAGGTGCTTTTTCTAAAATATTGCAGATCACCAAAAAAATCCTCAACATCTGCATGTAAAATGTGCTACTTCCCTTGCAAATACAAAAATCAACCATAGAACACTGCCAACTTCATTTGGCAAACCTGCAAGAAAGACTGCACACATAGACCCACAGCTTTAGCATTCTATTATTTAATTTAGAAATTTAATTCTTAATATGAAATCTAGGCTGCTCCTCTGCCTGTGTGGATCTCTGATTTCAACATTCAACAAAATGAAGATAATAAAATGTGTTAAAATATTTGGATTATATTTTCATTTTTTAATTTGAAAGGAATGCTTTCAAGCATGTGCCAGATTTTTGGTATGTCTTAGTCAAGACTTGAAACTCATGAACATATTGAAGAAATAATAGACTAGTTTTGATTAGATATTTCGTTTTTAATATATTCATTCCCAGTTACACAAATGCATTTACTTAGAACTCATTGTACTTTATCTTGAGAGTAAACAACAAATAGATGAAGAGAAATAAGTATTACAGAAAAATAGAGGGTATGTTGTAACGAGGTATATATTGCTACATATACTTAATTTCCTTGAACTATTAAAAGCAAACCTTTGATGCAAGAGTTTATCACTACTATTGGATTGGTGTCAAGGCAGCAATTCAACATGTATATTTCTAACCAGAATTATGGTTGACTCGCCCAGTATAGGCAATTCTTTATTTTTTTAACTGCTAATAATCTTAGGAATGATGGTGAATGGAAACTTTGGCCTGCCTTTAAATGACGATAGAGTGAGGAACAACAAGAACAAAAAATGAACAAACAAAAAAACTTACTCTAGAAACCCAGTTCAGAGAACACAGAATTGTATCTGACATGACATTGCAGTATGTGTCTCATCCTTGAAATTGACCATTGGCAGAGTTTTTCACACCCTGCCAATGAATCTGAACCATTTTGTAAAGAACTTAAATCAGAAGTGAAAACAAGCATTAACATGTCAAAGCGTGAGCAAAATTAAAATGAATTTCAGCAGTCCATTGCCCCATACACTACTCAGTGTTATTCTTAATTTTGAAAGTCAATATATTTTCTTAGTTTAGTTCTTTTCCTATTCCTACCTTCATATGTATCTGCTCTTTAAACAATAACAACAAATATTTTCAGTAATTTTTTTGTAAGCCAAAGTGTTTATATTCCAACTTTCATTTATATCAGTATAGTCTCATGCATGTTTATTTCATATCTTGAGTTGTAATCCAATGCTGCACTATTTATTTTGTTGCTTAAATTTTTCCAGGTCTGGTCATCAGGAGCTCTTTTAGCTTAACTTGTGTTTCCCTTTGATATGCTGTCATTCTATTGTTTGAGCACATCTTTACATTATTTCCTCTGTCCTAAACCTAGGAAACAGCAATTCCTCTGAGGAGCTCTGGCTCCTCTATTTGGAGAATGGTATTTAGAAACCAAGATCTAAGTGCTAGGTGCATTCTTTGCTAGTAAGGTCACTGCTTCCTCAGGAGACAGATCTAGGACAAATACATGCTGTATCCTAATATATCTTAACTTTATATTATTTCTGTATCTGTTTGTCAATAAATCTGTATCTATATATATTTTAAGTTGAGAATATGGCTTTTTTTATTTCTGTGACTCAAATTCAGGACAAAAGGATTTATCCTAGACTTATCTTCTTGCATATCTGTAGCTTCTGTCTATGACAATAAGACACCTGGTTCCTACCATCCTTCGTTCATTTACTTATTTGTTCAACCCCACTTTAAGTGTAAAGAAGGTTTACAATTGTTAACTCATATTCTCTCCTGCCAAATGATAAATACATTCATAGTATAGTGTTTATGTAGTACATTTTGTCTTTGGACTAGCATTTACAATCAAAACATTATTTTCCAAAGTTACCTAGGTCAGTTTCTTTGTTATCCCCATCCCCTTCAGAGAGGTTATTTCGTACAATAAAAATATAGTTTAATTAATTTGTCACAGTTGCATTCCATCTTGAGATCTCTGGCATCCTGCTTGTTTTTTTTTCAATCTGTAAACTGTAGGTTTTGACCAATTCTTAGAAGCATGTATCCATTAGTCTAATACTATATAGAACATTTCTATCGCCCTCTAAGTTCCCCGTGCATCACTTTTGTAGTCAATCCCATTCTCCAATATCTGAAAACCACTGAATTCCATTCATATAGTTTTATCTTCCCAAAATGTTGTATGAATGGAACACAATATATAGTCTTTGGGTCAGGCTTTTTTCACCTATAAAAATGTATTTTGTATTCATCCATGTTGGTATACGAATAAGGAACATATTTCATGTAATTATGGAAAAGTATTCTACTGAATGGATATACCATGATGTGTTTATCTGCTATACTCTTGAAGAAAAGCCTGGTTGTTTCCAGTTTTGCCAAAAATAATTTTGAATACACTATTTTTAGAGCAGTTTTAAGCTACAAAATCATTTTACAGAAAGTAGAGTTTCCATATACTCTCCCCTCTCCTACACTGCCAATTTGCTTCATATTAATATCCTGCATCAGTGTGGTAGATTTGATGACCAAATTACAAGTGATGAACCCATATTGATACATGATGAACTAAGGCCCATGGTTTACATTAGGTTACACACTTTGTGTTGTATAGTTCTATGAAATTTCACAAATGCATAAAGTCAATAATCCACCTTTACAGTATCGTAGAGTATTTTCACTGCTCTAACAATGCCCTGTGGTACATTTATTCATCCTTTCCTATCATACCTAAACTCCTCTCAAACACTGATCTTTCTAGGTCTTCAGAGTGCAGTATTTTCCAGAATGTTATATAGTTGGAATCACACAATTTAGAGCCTTTCAGATTGGCTTCTTTTGCTCAGCAATAAGTATTTGAGGTTCCTCTGTGTCTTTTTACAGCTTCATAGCCCATTTCTTTTTATCACTAAAATATATTTTCATTGTGTGGAAGGTACCATACTTTGTTTATTCATTCACATTTGGAAGGGATCTTGACTGCATCTAATTTCTGGTGGCTCTGAATAAATATTCTGTAAACATTTATGGGCAAGGTATTGTGTGGACATTAGTTTTCAACTCAGCATATATATCAAGGAGTGTAATTGCTGGATTGTATAGCAAGACTTGGTTTAGTTTTGAAAGAAGTTGCGTACCTGTCTTCCATAGTGGTTGTACCATTTGGCATTTCCATAAGCAATAAAAAACTATTCCTTTTCTTTCACATTCTCACTGAAATTTAGTATTGTCAGTATTCTGGATTTTAGCCATTCCATTAGCTTTGTAATGGAATTTCATTGTTGCTGTAACTTATAATTCCTTTATGAAATATAATTTTGAGCATCTTTCAAATGCTTATTTGCTATTTTTATCTTCTTTGGTTAGATGTATTTTTGATTTTTTTTGTCTGTCTTCTTAAAATTGTGTTGTTTGTTTTCATACTGTAGAGTTTTAAGGGTTTTTTGTATATTTTATATAATGGTACTAATATGGTTTGAATTTTTGTCACCACCCAAATCCCATTTCAAATTGGAATCTCCAATGTTGAAGGAAGGGCCTAATGGGATGTGACTGGATCATGGAGGTGAATTTCCCGCTTGCTGTTTTAATGATAGTGAGTTCTCATGAGATCTGATTGCTTTTCCAACCAAATAAGACATGACTCCTTCCCCTTTGCCTTCCACCATGAATATAAGTTTCCCAAGGCCTCCCCAGCCATGATTCTTTTACAGTCTACAGAACTGTGAGTCAATTAAACCTCCTTTCTTTATAAATTACCCAATCTCACTCAGGTAGTTTTTTATAGTAATAATGAGAACAGACTAATATAGGTATATCATCAGGTAAGAATTGCAAATATTTTCTCCCTGACTGTTGGTTGGCATTTTATTCTAACAAGAAAAATGTCTTCCACAGATCATTTTTTTTTTTTTAATTTTAACAATGCCCAACTTATTTGTTCACTTTCTTGGCTAGTGCTTTTGGTGTTCTATCTAAAAAGGCATTGCTCACAGTCACCTAGGTTTTCTTCTATGCTATCTTTTAGAAGTTTTATAGTTTTGTATTTTACATTTAATTATATGATTGAATCTGAGTTAGTTTTTGTGAAAGTTGTAAGATCTGTGTATAGATTTGTTTGGTGGTTGTTTAGTTGTTATTGTTTTACATGTGCATGCCAGTTTTTCTAGCACCATTTGTGGCAGTCTTTTTTTTTTCTATTGAATTGTGTTTGCTCTTTCATCAAAGATTAGCTGACGGTATGTGTGTGTATGTTACTATTTCTGGACTTTCTATACTATTTGATTGATCTACTTGTCTATTCTTTTACTGATACCGCACTGTCTTGATCCTTGTATCTTCCTAGTCAGTCTTAAAGCAGGTAGTATTAAGTCCTCCCTTTGTTTTTCTTCAGTGTTGTGTTTGCTTTTCTGGGAAAATCAATTTCCATATAAGCTTTATAACTTGCTAGAATTTTCATTTGGACTGCATTGAATTTCTAGAACATATTGGGAAAACGTACGTTAGTAATATTGAGACTTCCTATCCATTAACATAAAATCTCTGGTTTTAGATGATCTTGGATTTCTTTAATCAAATTTTGTAGTTTTACTGGTATAGATTTTGTATAAATTTTGTTAGAGCTAAATGTTTCATTTGTGTTTTATGCTAATGTAAGTAATGCTGTGCTTCTAATTCAAAGCTCACATTGTTCACTGCTGGTATATAGGAAAGTGATGGACCTTTGTATATTATTCTTGTATCCTATAACATGCTATGATCACTTATTATTTCCAGGAGAATTATTTTGTTTTTGTTTTTTCTTTATTATTTGTGATTTTCTACATAGACAATCATGTGATCTGCAAAGATGGCTTCATTTCTTTGCTCCCAGTCTGTATATATTTTATTCTCTCTTCTCATTTTATTACATTATACAGAACTTTTCCAGTAAGATATTGAAAGGAGAGGTAAGAAGGATAATTCTTGTCTCATTTCTAATTCTAGGGGTAAACATCTCATTTCTCACTAAAAATTACTTTTAAATAGCATAAATCACTCTTATTACAACCAAAAATACAAACAGCATAATCTAATTTTTGATGGGAATGCAAATTGACTTCAAATAAATTTTCAAATGTAAAAGATCCATCTTACCCTTTTGATTTAATAAAATAAATTAAAATTATAAAGGAAAGTAATTACCCTACCATGTATCTTAAGTAGCAATTTTTTTTATATATAGAGAATTTTTTTTTTTTTGAGACGGAGTCTTGTTCTGTTGCCCAGGATGGAGTACAGTGGCACTATCTCGGCTGACTGCAACCTCCACATCCCGGGTTCAAGCGATTCTCGTGCCTCAACCTCCCGAGTAGCTGGGATTACAGATGCATGCTACCAAGCCCTTCTAAGTTTTGTATTTTTTTTTTAGTAGAGACAGGATTTCACCATGTTGACCAGGCTGGTCTCAATCTACTGACCTCATGATCTGCCTGCCTTGGCCTCCCAAATTGCTGGGATTACAGGAGTGAGCCACTGCACCCAGCCAGAATGAATTTTTTTTTTATGTAGACATGACAGAATGTTCTATTTTTAAATGAAAATTAATTTTTAACTTCCCTTCCCACTTTTTCTCTGGATGTTTTGTATGTATACTTTTTCATATCCATAATGTTGAAATAAAGTATTTTTATTGTAAGACTTAAATATTCAAAAATCTTATTGGTAAGTATAAAGTACCCATTATTATAACATATCCAGCCATGAAGTACGAACTTACTTTAAATCTGTACACACTATATTTCAGAACTTCTGATATTCAAATGAGCATAATTATTTAAATATGACGTTCGATTTTTACCACTAAAATAAATTACATTTTTAACATAAATATGTTATAGGGTTATTTTTAACTTGATCTCTCTATATATTTTTTGTTTATACACACACACACACACACACACACACACACGAAAATACCCTCATGCTAACATATTTCACTCCAACATTATTTAAACTCCTTTGAAACTTTTATATAGATCTTATAGTGAGATGTCATGAGCCATGTATTGACATTATAAATGTACTGCATCTGCTTCTATTATTTTCTGCTAGGCTGTGACAGTTAAACAGTTCCACTTTGGGCCCAAGCTATTATTTAAAAATGCATATTTCATCATTAAAATACAGTAACTGCTTTGTTTCTTGGTGTTGTTCTGTTTCTCTTGGAATATAAAAACAGTGTCTAGGTCTTTGCCTACATACAAAAACAGGTGGTTCACAGACCCACAGTATAGGAATTAGTCATCATGAGAATCGCCTAGAGTTTCTTAGAAATGCAGATTTTATGCTTCATGCTAGGACTACTAAATCAAATTTTCAAATTAACAAGAACTCAGGTGTTTTATATGCACAGTAAATTTTGAATAGAACTGCTCTGTAAGGCTAAGATAATAAAGATGATCCAGACTGTGCTTATATAATTTAAATTGTTTTTCAAATAAAATTTCAACAACTGACAATACCTCTAAAGAAGTCAAGTGTAGATTCATTTAAGAAACATGACCCCAAAATTTATACTGTTACTATTGCCTACAGACTGAAATAAAGCTACTTTAAATTCTAGCAACTGGGCCACTTTCTCTCTGCTTCAGAAAACAGGGATCTTCCTTTGGTTAGGTAGTTTAAACTTTTTGGTGGGGGCATAGTAACTTTCAGTTTTTATATCTTAATTAGTACTCTTTATTCATTTATAAAAACATTCTAGCTATATAAGAATTCTTGAAAATTATTCACTTTGTAAGTGGCCATTAAAAGAGTTGTCTTGCTTTGTTTTTGTTTTCGTTTTATCTGAACGCTTAAGCTTCTAGGCCTTTATAGTGAAGATTATATTAATTTGTGAAAAAGAGGTTTAAGAGAAGCTGGGAGACGCTGAATAGATTGACATAAACAAAAAAGGAGATCTACATAGAAGAGAAAATATATAAAGTATGGAAGTTGGAGGAAAAGAGAAGCAACAGAGGAAACTGAGAGATAAATAGCACTGGGAGTACAGTTAACAATGAACAAAGGGGTTTGGAGATAAGGCTGCTGGAGAAATGGAACTTAGAGATAGTCCCATATCTCAAACACTTTTATGAGAAATGTTGCTCTGTGTTGTGTGAAAATAGTTCATTCCATTTTTAAAAATTGATTTTTTTTCCAAATTTTTAATTTAGATTGTTTTTTCTTAATAAAAAATTAGTAAGAAAAAAAAATCCAGTATGTAATGGTAAACAAAATGGGAAGGTATGGATAATTAACAGTCTTCACAGAAACTCTTCAAAATAAGCTTTAATAACCTCATTTTACAGAGAAAGGATCTGATATTTTAAAAAAGTTAAATAGCAGCATGATCCACACCTGTGTTTAATGAGAGAAAGCCCAGGTTTGTCAGCCCCAAAACTAGCATGAGTTTCACCATTGGATTTCAACCATGGCAGCATTTTAGCCTCTCATGAAACGCTTATACAAATAGCAGTGTCTGGGCTCTAACCAAGTAATTGAAGCACAATCTCTGGAGGTGATGCCAGGGTTACGAATCTTCACACTGTGCTGCTGAAAAGCGGCATTTGGGATTAATGTACTCTCTATCAGTTAAAATCAAATTAATATTACCCAAAATTAAGATTTCCAAAAAATCTAGATTTCTTCCAGTATCTGTCTTTTCTGTTAGAGTAATACTTTTCCTAGTGCCCAAAACTCAGAAAAAAACCAAAGTTCATTTATTTGCCTCAATCATACAACACTCAAAACTTTCTTTAGAACTGTGTAAATATAATCTTGCAGCAAAATATGTAAAGATGTCAGTGAAAATATGAATCTTTTTTTATTTTCTCTATGGCTACCCCGACTACATCCTACAACCCACTCCTACAACCAACCTTATCAAAGATTGTTTTAAGGAGGTCAGTTAAGATCCTCAAATGATAATAATCAGCCAACCAAATCAAAAAAGGTCTTTGGGAAACATATCTTCACCAGTTATATTTGTATAGAAATTAAAAATCAGCAAACCCAGTATTTTAGAACTGGGAGAAATAAAACAAAAATGTGTGCTTTACTTTGGGCATCTGTGCTAGAATAAAATACATTGTACAAGCAGTATGGTTTAAAATTTTGAAGTACGTATGCATGGTTTCTGGTTTTACTTTACCAATAGTGTAACAAAGGTCAAGTCACTGAGCTTTTTAGTATTATTTATTTTAAACTGGAAATAAGAAAATTTGCAGTCTATCTTACAGAGTGTTTGGAGAACAGAATATTTATGATACTCAAAATATTTTCTAAGCCATAATATGTGACCTATTATATTTAATCCACCACTATAAGAAAATAAAGCAAATATATAACATCAGTTTTCTAATGTGATCTTAAAGAGTAGGCATCATTTCTGAACTTTTTGTAAATAATATCCTCAGAAAAGTTTTGAGTGGTATTCACATTGACAACTTTAAATATATGAATTATATAATTGGGTTTTATATCACATTGCATATTTTAATAAGTTAGTGATCTCAAAATTATACAAACATAAAGAAAATAGAATATGGTAAGTCTGAATAATATTAGGTACATACTAATAAAATGTAATTCACACCACTTAATCAGAATTTAACCAAAAATAGTCATACCTAGAGGCCAATTAAAATTTCCTGTCTTTAATTTTGCTCTTGCAAGTATCCGCAACTTCTTTCTCTGCTTTCCACCTGGTTGGAAATCCATTGCCGAAAAACCATCTAACCTTTAACTTGTTACCAAGAGAATTTACTGAGCATGTTTATGTTAAATTCAAATGCGACTAGAGAGAAGGGTAAATTAGCTGAGGTGGGCTTGAAGGTAAACAGCTGTCAGTGAACTATGAATCATCTCAAAGGCACATTAGCTAAACTCATTTATAAAAGGAAAGTTGTTTTGCATGCTGAAAGAAATAACCACGAGGACCCTGCACTTGCTCTTAATTTGCTGTCTATAAGTCAAAACTTCCTTGGGGAAGCAATATGATGAGCTGTTTTAGTTTTAGTGTATTTTTTTAAAAAGAATTTTTTCCAGTTCCTGAAGTGAATATGAAGAGGAAAATCAAAATGCCCTTCTTTCACAGAGAGGTAGTAAAACATGAGCACTACTATTCTGGGCTGAAGTCTGACCTGGACTTAATTGTTTAAAACTGCTCTACTGGTACTCAATTTGGCTTTTTGTTTTCAAAATAAAACTTTTCAGTAAATTCTGATCAAAATAAATGATGCTTTATTTTATACTTAAACAATTAATATTATAAAGTTTATTTTAATGTGAACATTGAATCAGGTTTCTCTTTCTTTAAATTCATAAGCTATGAAATAATCTTGATTCAGATGAATGGTTCAAAATATAAATGCTTTTTTTTTTTAACATTTTGCCTTCTACTTTAAAAGATGCAATTTATTTAAACAGAAATGGCAGGAGAAACTTTATCCTGCTGTCTGAAACAAAAATAAAAATAAAAATAAACAGGGCCAGGCGCAGTGGCTCACGCCTGTAATCCAAGCACTCTGGGAGGCCAAGGCGGGCAGATCACGAGGTCAGGAGATCAAGGCCATCCTGGCTAACACGGTGAAACCCTGTCTCTACTAAAAATACAAAAAATTAGCTGGTCGTGGTGGCGGGCGCCTGTAGTGCCAGCTACTAGGGAGGCTGAGGCAGGAGAACAGCGTGAACCCAAGAGGTGGAGCTTGCAGTGAGCCCAGATTGTGCCACTGCACTCCAGCCTGGGTGACAGAGTGAGACTCTGTCTCAAAAAAAATAAATAAATAAAAATAAACAGTTAATCCAGCAGCTAAGATCACAATGGGTTACAGACTTGTACATAATATATTTGAGCATTTGTGTTTTTTATTGATGTTTTAAAATATTTAAAATTAAATTGAATTAGAATTAAACACTATAGCTGTTAAATTATGTTTGGCCTAAAGCTGCCTCCTTTACTTATTTTAAGTTTGGCCTGAAGGTTTCTCCATACATAATGAATTGTAACTCAACTTGATGTGTAAATGGACTAACCTATGCTTGTAACAAGTAGCTGAGCCTCAGGCAATAACAGCAGCCAAACTTTAGTCAACTATATGCAGCTAAGTGTGTAAAGCAGGTTCAAATAAGGCAAATGCTGAGCTGTAGCCAATCTGGATGTTTCTGTACCTCACTTCTATTTTCTGTTTGCATCACTTTTCACTTTCTGTCCTTAAATGTTATCTGACCATGTGGCAGCCCTGTAGTTGCTCTGAACTTATTCTGGTCTGGGGGCTGCTCAATTTGCAAATCACTCTTTGCTCAATTAAAATTTTCTACATTTAATTTGTCTAAAGATTTATTTTAACAGAGCATTGAGGCATTTCTGGGGAAACTTGAATTTTCACAATATACAATTTACAAATGCTGCTTTAAAGATTTTCTAGTTAGGCAATTTTAGGGTAATTAGATCATTCATTTATAAAAACCCAGTGTGAAATTCTACTAAAATGCATCGTTTAATTAAAAATACATGTTAAGAGCAATGTGCTTTGACTGATAACTTAGAACTTACTAATTACCTTTCCATCTTTCTCATAGTCCTTGGTTGCTCTTTTACTTTCTCTTGGTTATCTACATATTGACTTCTTTCATAATCTTTGCTTTCTTTGACACTGTTTCTGCTATTGTACTTCTCTTTGTAGTTCTTTCACCATCTACTCGTTTATTCTCAACCTATATTTTCTTATACCTCTCCCTTTTCTGATTTCTCTTGTAATTTATCTTATCTAATGTTTACTTTTCCTAAAATATAGCAGTAAATCATAAACATATTGCTCACATATTACATGCATATTTAACTAATATAATTTTAAATAATTGAGTTCACATCTGTATTTAATTTTGCATAGTTGGGGCACAAAGAATGATACCCTAAAGTATGATGCTTTGGCATGCTGAGCACTTTTGAATGAAAGAAAATCAGAAGGTTTTAGAAGCTCAAAACCAAGGACTTCCTCATCTTCTCTTGCCCCTCTCCCAAAGGTAGGAAGGGGTCTTTCTGGGAGTTCCTCTACCTGACTGAGGAAAAGTTCTTCCGCCACCCCGCCACCAAAAAAAAAAGTGTAACTTGGGAAACTTGAATTTCCACGAAATGCAATTTGCTGAATACTGCTATAAAGATTTACAAGTCAGGCAATTTGAAGAATTGCAAAGAGATTAGATTAGATGATTGAATTAAATAATTCATTTACAATCATTCATTCTTCCAAAAGAAATGCAATTGTCTTAAAAACTTCTCCACAGGAATCTTATCAAATAAGCAGGTTGGATTGACCACCAGAGAAAAGAAGAGACTAAAAGTTGTCATCATGCCCAGACAGACTTTTAATCTATTTTTCTGAGGGAAGCCCAGAGATACTAAGAGACTTTATCCGCATAACAAGACAACCTTGTTTAAATTTCAGTTCTACCTCTCACCTTCCATAATTTGATCACATTCAGCGTCCAAAGAGAATCATTTACAAACGATTGTCTGTTGTTTAGATCCATTCAATTTATCTAAAAACTATTTACAACCTCTCAAAATTACTTACATTTTCCCCATCTCCCTTTCCCCTGTGAAGCTCCCCTATAAACTTCAACCATCTGTTGTTTCTTTGATTCTCATATTTTGTATGGCTCTCATGATTATGCACATCAATGACTTTGTATGTCTTTTCTCCTGTTTATCCATCTATTGTCAGTTTGTTTCAGTAGACTCAATCCTTTGAGGGTTGGGAGAAGAATTATCCGCATCCCTAGAGTTTTACAAGTCAATACTGTCTTTCAAGAAATGAATTACAGAATTGAAGGCTTGGTTTTCAGTTGCCACAGTGAATCAGTGCTTCACAGATGCAATTTATATAAAATCTTAAAGAGGTCCACAGCCTGTTCAATTTGTAGGAAGTGCTATTAACAAGTTGTGCCTGGGACTTAGGCAGGTAGATGTGATCTAGGGATACATTGCTGCGTCAGCAAACATCAGAAGCAAAGACATATGAATAGTATGAGACCTTTAGGCCCTATTGTCAGAGTTCCTCACTGAAAGGAAAGAAGCAAAAGTTTAGAGCTGAGTTTATCAAGCTTTGGCAAGTGACATTTGCATTAACAAATATTGATAATAAGAAATAGGACAGAAAACAGACAGGGCTACCCCCTAGAACTTCTGTGAAGACTTTTCATTTATGAAAAGAAGTATCAGTGCCTGATTCCAATTACCTTTACTTATAAAGTTGTGGTAGCATTATAGCTCTCTTAAACTCAATTTATCTTTCTCTTTTTATACAAACATTGATACCATTGGTAATTAAAACAGTCGATACTCTCTATATAAGCTTTGCTTCATGGGTTGAGCTGTAGCCACATACTTGTAAAACTTTGGGATTAGTGGATGTTTAAGAAAAATTAAAAAACAATTATTTGTGAGGTTTAGTTTCTGTTTTGTGTGTGTGTGTGTTGTGGGGGGATGAAAAAGTGGAATGGAACACAGTATTTTATATCTTATTAGGGCATTTGGTTTTTAAATTTTTAAATGTAAAGCTTAAGCATAAAAATAAACCTTTGGTGTATCTGTTTTTGAAATATTTTCAGTGTCCCTAAGTGATGACTCAAACTTTGGAGACATTTTTGTTTAAACAAAAGAAAAGCTTATAAAGATTTGTTAGAAAATTATTGAATGTAAAGAGATGAGGATTTAAGTTTCAAGACATATGATAACCTCAATAGCAAAAATAAACCTGTTGTTTTGTCAAACTGTTAACATGAGTAGACTATATACTGATTCTAATATTTCAGACAATGAAGAAACCATTGGTAGGTTTTTCTTATTATGCCAATCATTTTGTAACACAAGGGAAATTATAATAAAAATTATGGGAGTGAGTGACAGTAATTTTTTCTCTTTTTCCAAATTAAGTCTGTTTTTAGAGTATGAAAATATGTCACTAGGATAAATGAGGTTCAAAGTTACTATGACTCTGTATCTTGTTTGCTTCCTATTTTTCTCTATTGCAGACAATGCTGCCGTGAGAAAATCAATACACACATAGCTAGTAGCACTTTTTAAAGTGTGGATTATTAAAGTGCTCAAATTGCTAGGATTACACATGAAGGTGTTTTTCTTTTATAGTCAGTGTTCTCAACTCTGGGATGTTGAATCATCCCTATTATAACTTACTGACATCATGAGCATATCTTTTTTTTTTTTTTTAGCCAGCAATAATTAGTACATCCTAACTTAAAAATATTAAGCTAATGCAAAGCTATTTTCCAAATACATGCTAGAGATACATTGGGACCAAAAAGGTCAGTGTGTACATGTGTACATACAGAGAATCCCTGTCCAGGTTCCAACTCCTCTGGGGTTACTGAAGAAAAGTAGAATAGGGACTAATAAAAAAGGGTAACTATGTTTTACCTAACTGAACCGAATTACAATTCTATTTTTATTGAGATATGAATAAGGACAAGCTGCCTGCCCTTGTACTTTTTATGTAAATAGACTCTATTGTGGAAAACACACATTGATTTTTCAGAGACTCCGGTGCTTCTCCACCCTATAGTCTTCTTATGTGGAACATCAAGCTGTTTTTAAACCTCACCCTCCTCTCTTCTACTCCTGACACTGGCAGAACACTGTCTTCTGTCAAGTTAAATGGCATTAGTTCAGCCACCTGCAGAGGTGGCCAATCCATTGTGCCTGGGATAAATTTGCATATTCTCAATGAACATGCATGTCTTTCAAAAGCTATTTACCCTGTTAACTTTACCATCTTGTTCCATCTTACTCCCAACTCTAGAAGATAGAAGGGAAGGTTGGCAAATGATCTAACCATGAAAATTATTCAGATAAAAATGCCTCTTCTAGAAAGCACTTCATATTCTCTTTACAATTGAATTATTTACAATTTTGGTTTCATATTGGAGACTTATTTAAATTTCTGACAAGTAGTATGTTTTGTTCAACACCATATTGTATGCATTTAAACTACGAATATACAAAAATTGCTGTTTAGAAAATACTTACCTACTTACAGTATTCTACAGGATACTGTAGTTCTTGAATTTTCCTCACTGCCAACACTGATAAATTTTAATTCTTAAAAATCTTATAGATGACAACATTTTATTATTTGATTTGCATTTTTCCTCTTGAAAACCCATTTCATATACTTATAGGCCACTTACATATTTTTGTAATAAGATATTAGTTTGAGGTTTCATGACTTTTTTAAAAAAAATGCTGTGTAAAATCTTTGTATATTAAGAAAGCTGAAGTTTTTATCTCAAAGATATTCCATTCTTTTATATCCCAGCTTGTCATATGTATTTTGGCGTTTTCCTTTTGAGTTTCTTTATATTTTGTTTCATCAAGCTGTTATCAAATAAAGTCTTTTTTTTGTTCGTTTGTTTGTTTTTTGTTTTAAAGGTGAACTTTATTTTATCTGAACATTCAATGTTCTACTTTTCGCTTTATGGCCATGTTAATCTTTTTTTTTTATACTTTAAGTTTTAGGGTACATGTGCACAATGTGCAGGTTTGTTACATATGTATCCATGTGCCATGTTGGTGTGCTGCACCCATTAACTCGTCATTTAGCATTAGGTATATCTCCTAATGCTGTCCCCGCTCCCCCCACCCCACAACAGTCCCCGGAGTGTGATGTTCCCCTTCCTGTGTCCATGTGTTCTCATTGTTCAATTCCCACCTATGAGTGAGAACATGTGGTGTTTGGTTTTTTGTCCTTGCGATAGTTTTCTGAGAATGATGGTTTCCAGTTTCATCCATGTCCCTACAAAAGACATGAACTCATCATTTTTTATGGCTGCATAGTATTCCATGGTGTATGTGTGCCACATTTTCTTAATCCAGTCTATCGTTGTTGGACATTTGGGTTGGTTCCAAGTCTTTGCTATTGTGAATAGTGCCGCAATAAACATACGTGTGCATGTGTCTTTATAGCAGCATGATTTATAGTCCTTTGGGTATATACCCAGTAATGGGATTGCTGGGTCAAATGGTATTTCTAGTTCTAGATCCCTGAGGAATCGCCACACTGACTTCCACAGTGGTTGAACTAGTTTACAGTCCCACCAACAGTGTAAAAGTGTTCCTATTTCTCCACATCCTCTCCAGCACCTGTTTCCTGACTTTTTAATGATGGCCATTCTAACTGGTGTGAGATGGTATCTCATTGTGGTTTTGATTTGCATTTCTCTGATGGCCAGTGATGATGAGCATTTTTTCGTGTGTTTTTTGACTGCATAAATGTCTTCTTTTGAGAAGTGTCTGTTCATGTCCTTTGCCCACTTTTTGATGGGGTTGTTTGTTTTTTTCTTGTAAATTTGTTTGAGTTCATTGTAGATTCTGGATATTAGCCCTTTGTCAGATGAGTAGGTTGTGAAAATTTTCTCCCATTGTGTAGGTTGCCCGTTCACTCTGATGGTAGTTTCTTTTGCTGTGCAGAAGCTCTTTAGTATAATTAGATCCCATTTGTCAATTTTGGCTTTTGTTGCCATTGCTTTTGGTTGTTTTAGACATGAAGTCCTTGCCCAAGCCTATGTCCTGAATGGTATTGCCTAGGTTTTCTTCTAGGGATTTTCTGGTTTTAGGTCTAACATGTAAGTCTTTAATCCTTCTTGAATTAATTTTTGTATAAGGTGTAAGGAAGGGATCCAGTTTCAGCTTTCTACATATGGCTAGCCAGTTTTCCAAGCACTATTTATTAAATAGGGACTCCTTTCCCCTTTGCTTGTTTTTGTCAGGTTTGTCAAAGATCAGATAGTTGTAGATATGTGGCATTATTTCTGAGGGCTCTGTTCTGATCCATTAATCTATGTCTCTGTTGTGGTACCAGTACCATGCTATTTTGGTTACTGTAGCCTTGTAGTATAGTTTGAAGTCAGGTAGCGTGATGCCTCCAGCTTTGTTCTTTTGGCTTCCTGTAATGCTTATGAATTTTAGTATTACTTAGAAAGCCCTTGGATTAGTGCTGTAACTACTATTTCTGAATTTCAGTGTTCATATCTGTAATGTAACACATAAGATTTCTGTTGTTAAATTTAGACTAATCTTTAGAAAAGCACTTGATACATAAGAAAAGTTTAATAACTCTTAGTCCTTTTATTTTTGCCATAGGGCTATATGTTAAGTCTCCACATCAGCCTCTTCAAAAATCAGTATGTATTTAGTCATTATACTTTATCTCAATGTCCTTTAACATTTGCTCAAATTTTGATATTTCACCCATTCCTCAAGCTACTTATTTCTAGATCGTGATAATATTTTCTTCATTGATACAGAACCAAATTTTTCCTTAAAATTTTTTATTGCTTTGGAAAAGGCATCCAATGAGCTAAACTATGATGCATTCAGGAAATTGAATTAGAAGAGCTTAGAGGTCTGTTCGTTGCAGATAAGCTGTACTGGTAAATTATACAATAAGATTAATAATACCTGAATTCATTTTCAAAAAGTGAATTACATCTCTCAAAGTTCTGTGTCTCAGCTTGTTTGCCAAAAGTAACCATCTTCTCGTATTCACACCTGGATTAGTTATATATTACTATGTAACAAATTATCCCAAACCTTAGCAGCTTAAAGCAACACACATTATGTCAAATGTTTCCTGAGCTTCTGCAGTCTGTGAAAAGCTTAATTGTATACATCAGGCTCATGGCATCTCACAAGACTGCAGTTGAAATATCAGCCAGAGCTGCCATTGCTGAATACTTGACTTGGTTGAGAATCTTCTTCTGAGCACTGTTGGCAGTACAACTCATTTCCTCACCACATATGACTCCGAGCAAATAATCAAAGAGAGAGGGCAAGGCAATAGCTAGACCATCTTTCAAGATTTAGTCTCTAAAGTAACATATCATCACTTTTGCCATATGCCATTTGTCCTAGAGACTAACTCTGATACAATATAGGAGAATAGACAAAGTCATATACCAAGAGATGGAGTTAATGGCAGCTGATTGCCACAGTGCTTTTTTTTACAACATGTCTTTCAGCTTCTTGTATTAAGAAGTAGAGTTTATTTTTTTAACCCTTTATTTATCAGTTCTGGTTTTACTTTGCTAGACCAAGTCTATGTAGAAAAAGGGATTATTTGCCATTGTCAAGCCTAATCATCATAAAATCATGAATGATTTGGTTCACTCACTTAGAAATAAACCACCACCATTTCTTGCCTGTTCTAGCTAGATAAACATTAATAGACTATGTGGAAGAAAGCCCGGCTGTCCCAGTGGCTCTAGATATGCGACCAAGCCAATATATTTAGAGCTACCTACCCAATCTGCAGCTCATCAAAAACAGGTAAGTCAGTCCAACTGAAGCTTAAAAACAAGCATAGCTTATCCATAAGCAATGATTTTACGCCATTAAATTTTGAGTAGTATGTTACCTATCAGTTAATACCTAATATATTCTGCAAGAATGGTGCAAGAAAGTTGTTTGGATGCAAATATTTGAATATATAAAAATAAATTGTTTCTCAGTTATATAATTAAGGTTTATGCTATTAATTTCTCATTATGACAGAAATGGCTAGTTGCTTAGCATTGCTGGTTATGTTTTTATTGTATCTCAGTCCCTAGCCTATCTATCTCTGTGCTGCTGTGTAAATCTGGAGCTGGGTGTATGCAAATTGGATTTCTGAAGCTCCTTGGCAACCTGCCCTAGCTGTTAATTTTTGCCAGTGGAAGGCAGTACAAGGAGATTAGAAGATAGAAAAAGAGATAATTTTCTTCTTCCCTCCTCAGTTTTCCTCCTTTGGACTTTGACTAATATGTGGCATCATTTTCTTCAACCTATTCTCAGCTATCTTTAAATAAATCCATGGTCATTTTGTGAGATGACCGTGTGTAGAGGAAAGAGAAAATACTCTTGTATTTCAAGAATTTACACTAAATCCTAGGTTCCAAAACTCCACTGCGATCCAAGATTATGATGTGATCCTCTGGAGGTCAAATGATATATGGAGTTTTACTGTGAGCTGTCTCACATCAAGTTCAGAGGGCCTACAAATATATTTTTGGGTTATTTTCCCAGTACCTAATTGTATAACTACCACAGGCCTGCTCAACAAATGGTGAAATCTCTGCATCATCCCCTTTACCCATGGAGTGAGACTATTATTTGAGGAAGGATCAATGTTAATTCCAGGAATTTCTCCCTACCAGAATAATGAGCTATTCATAATATATTATCTTCGTGGAATTTCAGAGATCATTGGCACAATCAAAGACTTGGAAAAGTAAGGATGGCATCTCTCCTTCCCTGTTTTCTGCCTCTTTGGCTTGGACAAAAGTTTGCTGAATCATAGATAAGGATTATTAATTGTAATGAACTTAATTAGATGGTGACTTCAGTTGCAGGTGAAATACATTATAGCACCGAACACTGGGACACATTCCTATGCAGAAGCATTTTCTATTTACTAGCTGAGACAAAAGTGCAACTTCACTCTCTTTTGGGGCTGTGTCAATATTCTTGTTTCTTGCCATATTATAGTCAGGCTGACATTACATTAAACTATTATTCTGGTCCACTTTACTGAGGACATAAGTTGACTGAATTTGACTGTAAGAAAGTAACAAGCTCAAAGATGCCTCCCTAAGATGTGTACACAGTAAGCCGAGTTAAACTCAGGAAGTTGCCAAAACCTGTAATGCCAATTAAGTTTCTCAGGTTCCAGTGGTGTCTGGCATGCCAGAATAATTACTCTAAAGTAAATATATATATATAACATATATATAAAACATATATTATATATAACATATATATTATATATTATATATAATATATATTATATATCACATATATATTATATATAACATATATAACATATATATTATATATAACATATATATAACATTATATTATATATAACTATATATAACATATATATAAACATATATATATTACATATATATATGTTTCTGAATCTTGTAATCCTTACAATCAAGAAATAGGCCAAACGTGTTGAGCATATTGAAAATTGAGATACCGTATGCAACATTTGTGTGTATTTGTCTGTCCTATTTACTGAAAAGCTCGTAAGATTTCCAGTTTTCAGTGAGGCCTAAAGCAAGAAAATACTCTGAAGGATATTTAGACTTCTCTTCCTATTAGTTTTTGTAATTAAGTACATCCAGTGGCACTTGAAGCATTTATGGTAAAACAGGATACTCTACAGAGTGACTACCAAGCCACATTGAGAATATTATGGTGCAAGTGCTTAGGGTTTTGGGGTGAAGCGTGTTCCCTTCTGTGGATAATTACTCTCTTCTGAGAAAAGCTTCCTGTCCCTCTATCTTTCCCACTTGTCAGAATCCTGAATTCTATCTAGTAAAACGTTATTTGTGGTTATCATTGATTGGTGTAGAGTTCAGGGTTACCAAAAAAGGAATGTTTTTAATAGAGAAAATAAAGGTTCCATTAAATGGAAGCACAACACTAGAACTTTGCAGTTTGAGGCTCCACATGCCACTGAATATTTAGTCAAAAAAGTAAATATCTGTACTGGCTGGGATGACAACTGATCACAATTGCCAGAGGGAACTTTTTGGGTTGCTGACACACAATGAGAACAGGGAGACCGATATCTGAAACTTGGAAGTATTTTAGGGATTTTATTTGTTGATGATCAACCACATAAGTTAATTTAAAAAATAGTGTAACCTAACAAAGGCAGAGGTACTTGGGAATCTAGAGTATTGGGGAATAAAGTTTGGATTACCTTATCAGATATAGAACCCTGACCAGTTGAGGTACTAGATGAGAATAAAGAAAATATGGAATAACTGGTGGAAGAATAAAGTTATTATAACAAACTGTAGCTTTATTACCATGGACACAAACAAAACAGTATTACTATGTGTATTTTCTCCCTCTCTTGATGATCTATCTATCTATCTATCTATCTATCTTTGTATCTAATTTACCTACCGTCTATTATCTGTCCATCTACTACATATTTACATTCTTTTTTATTTCTCTGATTTCAGATTAGTAGTGGTGGTTAATTTCAAATGTTAGTCTTCAAATTATGGAATATACAAGAGTGGGATTGTATTAGAAATCAGATTTAATAAAAACTGGAAATGGATATAGTAGCTATTGTTTCTCTTATTTTTGGAAAGAGAATAAGGTAATTTTTGCCTTCAGAATATGCTAGTCAGAATCAGCCCACTCTTCAGTAATATACTGTAGGATTCTGCATTCCAAAGTTCTTTTGCAATTGTTTTCTTATTAAGAGGACAAGAGGAATTGTATTATTTTCCTGTTGCATTCCAGCTGTCTTCCTACTTCTTCCTATTTCTCTAAGCTAATGGTCCTTCAAGCTTTTAGCTCTATCCTAAATGATGTCTTCTCTAGTAGTCACAGTCTGTTCTCCAAGGTGTGAATTCTTCAAGTGGACACATCTCCTGGGGAGGAGGCCCTTCAACAATGCTCCTAGATTTTAGAAACTGCACCTCTTCTGTTTTTGTTCCCTCAGTTATAAAAATGATAGCTGCTTGCTAAAATTTCTATTCTTTACATCTCTGTCTCTCATACCTTTTTAGATCACTGATGCCTATCAATTTTTTTATCAAATTATATTAATATGACACACCTAATGTAGCTTATGTAGCATTTTTCTTTCTTTTTGACAGATGATAGGATTGTTATAACCTCAATTACCATGATAATAAGCATTGTAATTTTTACTGTTACTTATGCTTACCTAAAATAAAGTTCTCAAACCTCGGCCCTCTTAAAGCTATGTTTAATCATTCTGGTCAAATGGAGCTGAGTCTAAGTGATATGAAGTCCTTAAAAAGAGAATGGAGACCCTTTTCTTCTCACTTCCCTCTTCACTTAAACTGGAATATAAACATGAGTTTAAGCCATTCTGAACCTCACACAGAAAGTGAAACGTCTTATGAATATGAATATGAAGGTGATATGAAGAATGAAACAGCGTTACATCATGGAGTAGAACTGCACTGCACATGTGTACTTTTATGAGAGAGTGAAATACATTTCACCTTGCTTAAGCCAATGTTATTTTAGCAATTATATTCTCACAGACTTAGTTAAATTTTGCATTATTATTAATAGTATAGGAGAACTCAAATATAAGGTGTAAATGTATTTGTTGGTTATTCATTTGGATGTTTGTGGCGATCTCAGCTCACTGCAACATCTGCCTCCTGAGTTCAACCAATTCTCCTGCCTCAGCCCCCCAAGTAGCTGGGATTACAGACAGGCACCACCACACCCAGCTAATTTTTAATATTTTTAGTAGGGATGGAATTTCACCATCTTGGTCAGGCTGATCTTGAACTCCTAGCCTCAGGTGATCCACAAGCCTCGGCCTTCCAAAATGCTCAGATTACAGGCATGAGCCACTGCGCCCAGCCATGCGGTATTTTTTTCTGTACCTTTTCTATGGTTAGATATGTTTAGATACACAAATACTTACCACTCTGTTATAATTGCCTGCAGTATTCAGTGCCCGAACATGCTGTAACGGGTTTGTAGTCTAGGAGCAATATGCTATGCCATATAGCCTACCTGTGTAGTGGGCTACACTATCTAGGTTTGTGTCAGTACATTTATTCTGTGATGTTCACACAAGAATGAAATCACCTAAGAATGCATTTCTCAGAAAGTTTTCCCATCATTAAGTGACACATGACTGTATTTAAAAATTTCTAAATTAGAGCAAGTATATTTCAAATATAACTTTGGTGCTATATGCCCATTTTACTGTGTGTGCACTGGTAAAACACATTAAAGGGTGAAGCAATTATCTCCTAGACTTGTTTAAAGGGAGGTATAATCAGATCTTTTGTGGCAATTCTTTGAGTAAGGCTGTATTAGTTCGTTCTCACACTGCTATGAAGAAATACCTGAGACTGGGTAATTTATAAAGGAAAGAGTTTTGATTGATTCAGTTCTGCATTTCTGGGGAGGCATCAGAAAACTTACAATCATGGCAGAAGGCAAAGGAGAAGCAGGCACCTTCTTCCCAGGGCGGCAGGACAGAGTGAGTGCAAGTAGGGGAAATGCCAGATACTTATAAAACCATCAGATATCATCAGACTTGTTCATTATCATCAGAACAGCATGAGGAAAAATGCCCCCATGATCCAATTACCTCCATCTTTTCCCGCCCTTGACACGTGGAAATTATGGGGATTACAATTCAAGATGAGATTTGGGTGGAGACACAGCTAAACCATATCAAAGACACAACATGAAATTAATATGCTTGTGGACAAAGAAATCATGTAGTGACTGCTTATGTGAATCCAAAACAAGATGAATGAAATACTTAATATTCTATATTCCTGGAATTGTTTTACCAGAAAAAAATGTACATCCTTAGAAGACATCAAAGTGTGACTAGTAGCAGGGATGTGTTCTTTTCTTTTTCATTTTAATAGTTCTGCTAAGCAGCATTGAAGAGATCACTTAGTAAGTAGTTTAAAACACACTCATGCTAAGATACTTGGTTTTATGTTTCTGCTTTTGTTATTTTTTAAGTTTCAAGAGCTCAATAGTTTTGTGAAAGAGAAAATCCTGGTTTGTGCTTTTGTGCTACTTTATAATATTTCTTAATCTGCATTTAAACTAAAAGTACAAATCATTGAAACAAATTTGAGTTATTGTGTGAAAGATTTTGAGAGATTTGAACAAAACATCATTTTTATCAACATTTGTTGAGCAAAGATGTCTATTTCTCTGAAGGTACATCCTGCTGTTAAATGCCATATCAAAGTCAGAAAAATATATATCCCATATGAAAGTGCAATTTTATTGATTTACAAAATATTTTTTCTCTGGTCTTTAACTCTGTTGAATATTACTGCTAAATATATAATTACTTTTCCAAGCATTTCTTTTTGTAGGACATAGTAATCATTACTAACCATTAAGACATTCTGTTTTTCTTACAAAGTTGAAATGATTTGCTAATAAGAACTCAGAACTAAACTATGTTTTTAGCATCTACTAAGAAGAAATAGGCATAGGTAGGCAAAAAAGGATCTCAGAGTATTACAAAATTCTGACAAATGAACTTTATAACTCTACTGCATCAAGAAATATTGTTTTCATTGGCCAGAGGTATGCAACAAACCCAGAATTCACAAATTCTCCATTCTTAAACGAGAAAAAAAAAATCCTCTTTTTTTTTTTTTTTTTTTTTTTTGACAAAGTCTTGTTCTGTCACCCAGGGTGGAGTGCAGTGGCATGATCTTGGCTCACTGAAATATCCACCTCCCGGGTTTAGACAATTCTCTGCCTCAGCCTCCTGAAGAGCTGGGATTGCAGGCAGATGCCACCACACCTGGCTAGTTTTTGTATTTTTAGTAGAGATGGGGTTTCACCATCTTGGCCAGGTTGGTCTTGAACTCCTGACCTTGTGGTCCACCCACCTTAGCCTCCCAAAGTGCTGGGATTATAGGCATGAGCCACCACGCCCAGCCAAAATCCTCGATTTTAACTTCTGATTTAGTTCATAGCTATACATTTGATCCACAATAACTGTTTGGTTTTCAGATTACTACTAACTATGGTAAGATATTATGATAAGCCAAAGACTATGAAATATCTCTTCAGTTATTCTAGCTGGTTCTAAATATTTCAGATTGTATAAATTTTTAATATATCTTCATATGTGAATCCAAAGAGAGTAGGCACTCGATACATTTCCAACACAAAATTTTATCTAAATATCTAATTTCTGTATACACACATATATCTCCCACATAAATACTACCAAATTGTACAACTTCTTCAAATCCAAAACTTGATAAATTGGCAGCAATCCATGTCAAAGTACTTAAGATTTTCCCAAATATAGGTTTAACTAAGCTTTTATTATAAAATACATCATATATAATCTGTATATGAAGTATTTAAAAATGTTTGTGGCCATTGGGTAAAGTATACTTACGACAATTAGTTGACTCTGCCTGATTCTGTAAACTTGGTATTTATCTTTGTATTTTTAATTTTCATCGAATTATTTATATTTTTCAAATATAATCGTAAATGAAATGGTACCTATTCCACTAATGTCATGTTGGGCAGATCTATTACTAGATTTGATGAATACAACATCCTTTTCCTCAGTCAAGTAATTCAGTTCTTCAAAATAAATATTAATACAAAGATTTTTAAAAGAATGAACCATGCAACTTTAACTCACTACCATAAAATGAAATCTAAGCCAAATCTTAGAGTTTTTGAAATGATATTAATTTATATTTAAATTTTTCTCTCTATAAAGTAATTTTTCTTCGAATTAGATGCTGATGCACACTCTCTAATCTTAGGAATATAACTTATACCAAAACTTTCTTCATAGGGAGAAAGAATGTTATCAATTACTGAACATCTTAGATCCAACATTGTGTTGATGAAATATTTCTCTCCATGATACGTGTGTCAATGAAAGTTTGGAACCTAATTATTCTATACAACGAAAAATGGTATAATTAAAATGAAACACTATTTTTGAGTGTCAGAATACTTAAATATTACAAGCTTTATATATGTTTTTATATATTTTTGCAAGATTATAAGCAAAGTTTCCAGAACAACAAAATTCTGAAGAATTTTGAGAATATATCAGTCACTATCACTATTATTAATCTGGACAGACTATTTAAAAACATAAAGACTTAATGTGTATTTTTTTCTAAACATAAATGGTATTTTTCTATTTTATTTCATCTTGTTGTCATATATGTAGTCACTTGTAGTTGAAAAATAGTTTTTCTTTCGGTATAGCATAGATGACAAATGTAAACCCTAGTGGAGAGCAGTAAGTGACAGCTGAAATCTTGAAGCACTTAATTTTTTAATCTGGGCCCAGGTATTAAAAAATGTGTATTACCATTTATATCTCTTTATCTAAAGTCATATTGGAAATTGATTTCATGTCTGATTTCCATAAGAGGAGAAGCTTTTTTAAAAGATCAAAAATGCACATTTATGATTTGATATAATCAGTTTCTATTATATTTTCCATATTTGGTCAACAAACGCTTATGTTTACATGGATATTTTTTCAAATATTATTGTGTTTGCCACATTGAAAAATGTGAGCTTTCACTTAAAATATTTGTGATACATAACTCTTTCAATTTAATGTTAAATCATAGAGAAACGTCAAATAAATTTAAAAGCAAACTATTAGTAAGCAGGATGACAGTTTTCATATCTTTTATTTATTTCAGAAATATATTAGGGCCAAAGTAATAAAGCTCCTTGTTTATAGGAACTTGATAATACTCTGATATGTTTTTGCCTACATATGGCTATTTCTTCTTAGTGTACTATAATTTCAGGTTTTATTAATAATGTTGATGAAAATGCTAACACACTAGTTTCCATTTGTTTTATTATACAATTCATAAAGTATTTTTATGCATGTGAGATAATTTGACCTATACCACGTGAAGAGAAATGCTAATTATTCTTGTTCCCTGAAATTTCATGGTGGAAGATACAGACTCCAAATGATAAATAATGTGTCTAAAATATTTCTTTCTGACTCCAAGTCAGATGATAATTTAAATAAACTAGATTTCCGATTTTTGGTTAGTCTATAATGGTGGCTGTATGACAACTTTCTACCAAGAAGTGTCATCATGTAATCTAGCAACTATGACAGACCCACTCTGACCTGAGTCCCTATTTCTAGATTAGGTAAGGATCCCCGCTTCAAAGTTGGTTTACAAATCCAAGTCAACTAGAAAATGACTTACAAAACTACTATGCAAGCATGGGAAGTAGCTATCATTCATTAAGCAAATATAAATGTTATTAATCAAATGTTTGAACCAAAGCAAGACTGTCAAAACAGAAAATAAAAAAGCAGCAGAAGCATAAGTAAGAATTATTTGATGTTGCATGCCAGATTGAACAGAAATTTTTTAGGGTGTAATTTAATTAATTAATATAGGTTAATACCTATATATTACTGTTCACATCTCTTTATCTAAAGTTGGGAATCAATCTATAAATGTTAATTGAATTGTCTGTGGCCACTGAACTGTTACAAGGAAAAAATATCAGGAAATGAACTCATGTTCATGAGATTCCAGCAACTGTGTTCTTTCTACTACAGCACAGATGCAACTCATTCAATTCTCATTTAAATAACATAATATACATAAACATAATATTGAACATGTCCAGATTTCTGGTAAACACAAATTGGGTACAACACCTATGCAATTCTAAGCAACTGTTAATTTAATACACATGTAGTGTGGATGGACTATTGAGAAAAAATGGACAATCCCAAAGATAACAGCTCTTTTTAAGGGTATATGCAGTTTGAAATATATGTGATAAATAAGGGTAGATAGCACTGATAAGTTCTATATTCAGGTAGCAGAATGAGACTGAGTGGATTAGAAACCTGGCCCATTCAATTAATAACTGTGCAGTCTTGTGCATTTTACCTAAAGCTAGTGAAATTGACTTTCCTCATTTTAACATGAAGATTAAAATAATATCCTTTTCATGGAAATGTTGTGGAAATTGAGGAGAATTTATAAAGCACATAGCATACAGACTTACACTGTGACAATTGTAATTGGCAGTTATTAGCTAAAGGCAGTAATCTCCATGGGGGCAATGACCATGTCAATTTTGCTCTTTAGTATATCCTCAGTTTCTAGTAGAGAGCTTTGCTCATAATAGACACCCAAACATGTTTTATTGTGTGGACTACTTAATGTAAGTTAACCATATAGTTTTCTAAGGGTTTAATAGCACTAATGATTTGAGGAAATCAAAGCCTATCACTGGCTCCAAAGATGAACTCTGATTATGTTGCGGGTTTTTCACTCCTGTTGTCCCGAGTGGGAGGGAGTGTTAACAGCTTTTTTACTGCCACTGCTGGCGAGCTCTGGGGTTCTCGTTCCACGACCAAGAAGAATAAGGCATGTGGACACTAGACAGTGAGTAAGGCAGAGTCAGATTTCTTAAGTGAGAGAAAAGCTCTCAGCAAGGAGAGGGGACCAGAACAAGGGCTGCCGCTGTGGGGCTAAGTTCCCGGGGTTTACTGGTCTGGGGAGTGGGAGGAATGTGCTTACTGGTCTCTGTGCAATCTTGGAAAAAGCACCACTCAGAAAAAGACATGATAGTGAAAGGAACCAATTGGAGGCAGAGGTGAAGGCTTGGCCTGGAACGGTGGCCCAGGACCAATCACAGGAAGAGAGGTATTAAATACATATAAAATCAATGAAAAGTAAGGACCAATCGGGAGGAAGCACATGAAGCAAGACAAAGGCTGGCCAAAGAGAGAAAAATGTGTCCAAAAGAGAAGTGGCATTTATTCGTCTAGGTTCACAGAATAGGCGTTGCAATTCAAGGACATGGGCTCTTTCTTATCTGGGGACTGCAGCTTGATTTTCAGGCTGCTTGTGTTGAAGGAGTTGTACTGACGACTCACCCTGCCTGCCTGCTTGACCAGTTTCTTCTTTGTTCCTCCCTCAATTATTCTAAACTAATCATGATAATCCTACTATTCCGGCCATGTGATCTAAGAACCCTGGTTAAGTAAAACAGCTCAAAGCTGTTTGGAGACACCCTCCGTCCCCACCACAGACACACACACAAGGGTATTAACCTAAGTTGGCACAACAATATTGATGAGTGGACTTATATTCAAGATTAACAAAGAAAGAATGTGCCACTGGCCATGAGCAAAGAAGTACCAGTGACCACACTGATTTGGTCAACCAATGCTAAACACATACCACCTCCGTATTTTGTAATGCATATGATAATAAGTTAATTTACTATTTTAAATAATCTTAGTTGTAAATTTTGTTATTGCAGCTAAATGTCTTAACCTTGATCACCAGCTGTTTTACAAATTAGAAAAATTAAGCCAACTTCTGGCAAATAGATGAAAGAATTAGCTTTTTATTATACCACATAAATGTTTTATTGAAACTCACTGAGTTTGATTCAGCGTATTATGAAAAAGATGATTACGGAGGAGGATTTTCCCAATATCTGTTAACTGTACATAGAAAACAACATCATAGCCATCAGAGAAATATGCCTCTGTTTAGTAGCTCTATGTATAAGGTTTAAAGCATAATTCTAAATTTACTTGTAAAATCTGTTTTAAAATCATACTGATGCTCACAGGCTATATAAATTTGTATAAAGTTACATAATTCCTTTAGCTCTATTCCTTGATATATAAAATGATAATAAGAGTAATGGAGTCTTAGATTTACTATAAAGATGAAATACAATAACACACATAGCATGGTTTCTTTGTCCTCAGTAATTTAAGTGTTTCCACTTTCTCAACATTTCACAAGGAACATTTGCTTATTATGGCAGTCAGGACTGTAGTTTTGTCTTAACATCACACTCTCTATTTTTTAAATAAATGCAATTCTTGGACATTCTAATTACACTCTATATACATAAATAATACACGTAAAATAGCTAGACACTAAATTTCAGCTATTTGTCATATACTTTACTTTTTAATACTGATTTTTAGATTTGAAACATACATCTTTTATGAATTATCAGGTACCATGAGTTTATATATCATATACTTTAAAAAAAGCATGGGGATGAACTATGTACAGGGAACACAATCTGGCTCTCTGAAAACAATAACGTTGTGGAAGAGAAAAGCTTTATATGAGATTTGGATACTGCATTATATCAGTGTAGCTAGGATATAATGTCCTAATAAATTTTAAACTCTCAGTGGTTTTAAATGCAAGGACTTATTTTTTTTATTCATGCTATTCATTTATCTTTTGGCATAAATACACTGTAGCCAATTAGACATTCAGTGGAGTGGAAGTTCCACCATATTTTGATGCTGCCACATAAGTACAAGGTTTTAGAACATCAAGATCCAACAGTGAAAGGCTTTGGACCAAAAGTGAAAGATTTCCTTGGCTAAAGCCTATCACATGGACACAGAATACTTTAATGTTGGGTGGAGAATAATCCACCACTTAGCTGGAAGGAGACAAGAACCAAATATTAGTAAAAATTAGTAATGTCAACCACAGATATGACTTCTAGCTCTAAAAGCTAGTAGCTGTGTAACAGGTGAATGGCTTAATATTTTAGCTTAAATGTTTTAAGCTATAAAATAATTATACTTTTTAAACTTTAACACTAAATTAGAAAATATATATATATTAGATAGAAGGCACATAACACATACAAATATTTCCTGATCACAACACATTGACCAGGACAAGTAGCAACAACATAGATGAGATAATATTCTAAGATGTTCTGACTGATATTTCCATACTGACTCCTAAGTTTGCAATGTAATATATAATTTAAATATATTTCACATTCTTTTCCCCATGTGCTAGGTTCTAGACTTGAAACAGAAATTTTTTTAAGACATTTAAGTAGGCTGACAAGAAAAAAAAATGTCCTACAGCAACATACGATCCCCAAATCTTTGTGATTTAGCACAATAAGTGTATATTTCATGTTCACATAAGACCCTTATGAGCTTGAGGCACCTCTCTAGACTAAAATTCTTCCATGGTAGGACGCAAGTTTAATTTTTTAATCTTACAATCTCAACACTTGGCCTCTTACATGACAGATAGAATTATCAGTAGTACCTGTAACTGAGCAAGTCTGAAAAAACTGACCAGTCTGAGATAGTAAAAAAAAAAAAATTCACGATTACTCTGTTGTAAGAAATACTAACAAATATAATACAAAATGTATTTGAACTAGAAGTAAAATCTTACAACTATGATGTAGTAAAATACAAGATTAAAAATCTGGAAATCAGAATTGCACTTTTTGCTATATAGCATTAAAAGCATATGATGTGACTGTTGCGAATATTAATCTGCTCATCTGAAAAGAAGACTATTTATTCTGTTTTTTTTAGTGATTCATAGGGTTTAAAATGTATAATTCAATAAAATGGTGATTTCTGATGCTTGAAGTAGTAAAGTTTGTAAGATATTTGCAAGGCATCATCAAAATGAATGGAAATCTCAAATTGAAGAATTTAACTCGAAGTTGAATTGTCTTTAAAGCCTGTTTTTTTCTTCTAATATACGAAGCACCAGGAAAAATTAGCCCATCATAGGGTCTACTATTTTTTATAGGGTCTACTGTTTTTTCCTGTCTGATTTACTTATATAATGAAACATTAACAAATATAAGCCATCAACACCATTTAATTAACAGCTAAATTAAATGTTGTAAGAATTTATGTATAATTGGCCACTTGCTATTAATTATGCATGCATTTTATAGAAAATATTGAACTCTGTGAACTGATTGAATCTTAACATATTAATGATATCAGTAATTACATAATTTACAACCAAGAGAAACAATTTAAAATATCTACTGGCGATCTAGATATTGTAATGATCAGATAATGGCTTTAAAAGATTAATAAATTGATGAAAATATGTACAGAATAGGTTAAAAGTTGTTCAATTTTCAAAGAATTTTATTCAAATGAGTGTCCTGTAATGCAAAATATAAGATATGCAATTAACACACAATCAATAGATGGAACTGGCTACAGAATAGAATAAAAATTGGAGAACTATAAGGTAAATCAATAGAAATATCCAAATTAAAGTACACAGAATACACAATACAACAAGAACAACACATGAGCATTAAAAACATGGAAGACACATTCAGGAAGATATTTGAAGCGTTAATGGCTGGTACTTTTTCAAAATGGATGAAAGATAACACCAAACAGATAAATAACATCAGAGTACCCGAAACAGAATTAATGTATATGCTTCTCAATAAAAATAAACCAAAGTAAAAAAATACACTTTTAAACAAATGTAATGAAAAGACATGTCATTATCTAGCCTGCATTAAAATTATGATAGCTGGAAAAACATGCAAGACTAAATCTTAGAAATATAAATAATTAGATCCAGAAATATACATCATATATTTAGTAATTTAATGTATTATATATGATTAACTCATATACAGTATATTAGACCTGTTTAGTGTTAAGAAAAAAAGCTTTTGGAGAACACAATATTGAAGGCAGATTGTTATTCAAAAGACAGTTTGGGAGGTCCCTGTATTTTTCTCTGTACATTTGGAAATAAATGGACCTTGTCTTAAAATTGCAATATTAGTTATTTCCTTCTTAGTGTGTACAGGGAATTCAAAGGTGGAACTTTGGCAATAATTATTTTATAATATAACTGAAACTTAATACTTCAAATTATTCAATTTTTAAGGAGACTATAGGACTTTTTTACTTACATGTTCAACATCTAAATGTGCAAATTTAGTAGTTGTTGTTAATGATAAATTCAAGCTGTTTTAATGTAGCTTTCTATATATTTCAATCTTTTTTCTTCAATCTCAGGACAATTATCTTCTATAAAAGAAAAGCTTTGAAATTTGTTTTTCCAAAGATCATGCTGTAGCATATACTAACTTAAAAATGGAGAATGTTACTTTCAGTGGCATTTATGGCCCTAATTAAAATGAAAACATTTGCACTAATATTAATGTAATTAACAGTTAATATGTCAAATATATATAACTTACAGTAGACAGAATTTTGACAAAAAATTTCAATTGACTATGAGAATGTTTTTAAATATGAAAATATTTGAAATTCTACTTGCATGCTCGTTAAACATTGATTTTTTTAAAACTCTGATTGCACATTTTTTTCTAAATTATCAAGTGTCAAAACATTTGTTCATATGTCAGCAGCATTAATAACATCTAGGAAATGTAATTTTTGTTTCACAGTTAAAAAATAGCTGAAAGGATGCTAATATGTAAAGGATGAAATGAAACATACTCAGGAGTAATAAAACAAATGATTTATTAATACATAAACCACTATACTGTTCTGCTTTTTTTCATGTATTTCTAAGAGTAAATATAAGACATAATCAAATATAATTTGCTTACTAGGCTAATCATAAATGATGCTGATTCAGCTGTTCAAATGAGAATTATAAGCCTTTGTTGATTAGGTCATTGAATTAAGTCTCCTCGGTATCATTACAACTCATTTATTGTATGTAGATTAATAGAATAGGGATTTTTATATTTTTATTTTTATAGAGTAGAGTTTCTAATTGAGAATGGAGCTACTTTTACTTTACATACTTTAATTCAATTTTCCCCTCTGTTAACCTACAAGGACAAAAAATATACAGTGAAATTTAATATAATTTAGTAAGAAAAGTAGAGAAAGCCTGGGATATGTGAACCCAGCATTAAATGATCAACTTTATAAACAATGGCCACATAGGTGAATATGACAGGATTCTGACTAATTTGTGTAAGAAAAAAAGTCAGTGTTCATAAATGCGAAAAAGAGTATATTAAAGGAATCCATTTGCATCTGCATGTTAGGATTCAAAATATAAAATCTTGATATGAAATACTGTTATAGGTAAAAAATTTGAAGATAGCTAAGCAAAAATCAGAGGAGAGGTCTCAAGTCAGAATGATAGCCTTCCTAAAGAAGCAGACGCACACAGGTCAAACAGTGGCAGTGTGCTAACAGCCAACCGGTGCCATCATACTTTTTCTTCGTTTAACAATATTCTCACTAATAACCCAGATAATTTTTTCAGTTGGCTAGTTAAACATCATGCAAATATTTTAGTCTCCAGATAAAACATTGCAAAGCAGAAACTCAACTCAGAAAACTGAAGGGAAGAGCACACTAAAAGCCATACATACCTGGAGATTAAGTTAATTCACTCCTACATTTAAAAAAAAAGACCTTCCAAAAATTAAAATGTGTGTTTGATATTCTAATAATTCTCATATTTTCCTAAGTCATTCTTTACCTCTATGACCCAAAAGGTTTGTACACTAAACCCTTTGAGTAATGGATAAGAGATTTTTCTCTCTTACATTGTCTTTTCAATTAAGTAATCATTTTCTAATTGTACAA
The DNA here is from genome assembly GCF_028878055.3 of Symphalangus syndactylus. Classification (NCBI taxonomy): domain Eukaryota; kingdom Metazoa; phylum Chordata; class Mammalia; order Primates; family Hylobatidae; genus Symphalangus; species Symphalangus syndactylus. Next base: position 105,032,191 of record NC_072426.2, on the reverse strand, counting down.
TCTCAAATCAAAAACTTAAACTTAGTTGTTTAATAACATAGTTCATTTCAAACATGCAGTTGCTCATACCTTTATTGAAGCACTATTATATAATACATAGCCTAGTAATCTACCTCTTCTGTATTCTGATAAATATCTTTTTAGAAAATGAGCATCTATTATTTCAGGTACCATGAATAAAGGTGTGGTTTATAATTTTAAACTAACTGTAACAGGCTTAAGGACCATCATGTAAGAACAATTGCTTTTGTCTTTGTTAAGCATGAGTTGTTTTTTGGGGGGGGAATGTACTTTAAAATATACATTTGGTACAGAAATTAGAGATCAGGGTTTATTTTCTACCTTGTAAAGTGCATCTGTCATTTTTAAGGCTTTTAATGTGCTTTGGACTTTTTTTTTTAAATCATTTTATCCTATTAAGATGAGGTGGTTAAGATGGTGGAAAGCGTGATGTTCTGAGGAAAGGCTAGGGTGGAGAAAACCCGACATAGCCCTGGAGCAAGGTTATAAATAAATACTGTTGTACATTTCCTATGAACCTAAACAGTGTCTTAACCTTCACCTGATAGTAATAGAAAATACTATATTATTCTGTAATCTTCTCTAGCAAAGGTAGCATAAATTTCAGGGCACATGCAATGAGATTATTTTCTTCTTGAGTTTGTGCCTTTCCACAATAATCTACCAAGATAATAGAAATATTGCCAGAAGAAAACAAAAGAAAAACAAAAACAGAGTGATAGTCTTGAAGGCATTGCATGAAAACAAGGTTTGAGAAAAGATGACAAACAACAACAACATCTTCAAAAGCATAGAAGAGTAACAGTTAATACGGTGTAGCTGAGAATGGAAAGAATCTTTGGTCCAGGAAATGAGAGGATACAAGTACCTAATTTCAAGGTGCATAAAAGAGCCATAACATAAAAGAGCTTCCAATTAAACATAAAGGTCTTTAGTAACTTTTGTATAGCAAGCCAGAAAGTATTCTAAATATGTAACCAAGTGGGTGGAACTATTGGAATTGTATTTTAGAAACATTGGTATGGTAACTATAAAATATGTGACAAGGGGAAAGTAGCAAAACCTGATTTTGAAAAATGCAATAGCCCAGGTAACAGATGGCTAAATTTTACCTTAAAGCAATGTAAAACATATTTAATTTTTACTAACATTTTGGAAATTCATAAGCTATTAAAGGAAAGGGGAGGTCCCATGACTTGACTTACAGCTTGATGAAAGAAATAATCATAATCAGAAGAAAGGGCAAAAATTCCTTGGTAGCCAGAAGAAATGGAGAATGGTGAAAATGGGAAATTATATTCTACTCCCTACAGATTGGTTGACTGATTGATTCATCATAATATGAGAACTAAACATAAAAGTTGAAAAAGAAGGTGCTTTAATTTTTCCTTACATATATATTTATTTTTTGAATTGATAGTTAAAATTGCATGTATTTGCCATTTACAACATATTGTTTTGAAGTATGTGTAAATTATGAAATGACTACCTCTATCTAACATCTCTATTACTTTATAGTTATTATTTGTAATAATACTTCACATTTACTCTTTCATCAGTTCTCAAGAATAAAATATATTGTTAAATATAGTAATCATGTTGTGCAATAGCTCCCTTGAACTTATTCCTCCTATCTGAAATGTTGTATCCTATGACCATCAACCCAAACAGCCCCATGCAGCACTCAACCTTTTGATAACCACCATTCTATTATCTACCCATAAGGTATACTTTTTTAGATTCTAGATGAGTAAGATCATGTGGCATTTGTCTTTCTGTTTCTAGGTTATTTCACTTAACATAGTGTCTCCCAGGTTAAGCATTTTATTTCCTCAAATGACAGAATATTTTTAAGTCTGAGAAGATTACTTGTGTAATTATATATAATTATATATTAATTATTTAAGCTACATTTTCTTTATTTACCCATTGATGAACACTTAAGCTGATTTCGTAATTTGATTATTGTGAATAATGCAGCAATCAACATGGGAGCACAGATATCTCTTCAATGTACTGATTTCATTTGCGTTGAATATGCATTAGTCCACATTCATGCTGCTGATAAAAACATACCCAAGACTGGGCAATTTACAAAAAAAAAGAGGTTTAGTGGACTCACACTTGCACATGGCTGGGGAGGCTTCACTATCATGGTAGAAGGGGAAAAACACATATCACATGGAGGCAGACAAGAGGAAAACATGAGAGCGAAGCGAAAGGGGTTTCCCCTTATGAAACCATCAGATCTCGTGAGACCTATTCACTACCACGAGACCAATACGGGGGAAACTGTCCCCCATAATTCAGTTATCTCCCACCGTGTCCCTCTCACAACATGTGGGAATTGTGGAGGTACAATTCAAGATGAGATTTGGATGGGGACACAGCCAAACCATATATTTCACCCCTGCCCCCTCTCAAATCTCACGTCCTTACATTTCAAAACCAATCGTGCCTTCACAACAGTTCCCCCGAAGTCTTAACTCATTTCAGCATTAATTCAAAAGTCCACAGTCCAAAGTCCCATTGAGACCTGGCAAGTCCCTTCTGCCTATGAGCCTGTAAAATCAAATGCAAGTTAGTTACTTCCTAAATACAATACAAGGCATTGGGTAAATACAGCCTTTCCCAATGGGAGAAATTGGCCAAAACAAAAGGGCTGCAGGCCCCAGGTAAGTCCGAAATCCAGCAAAGCAGTCAAATCTTAAAGCTCTAAAATGATCTCCTTTGACTCCGTGCTTCACACCCAGGTCACACTGATGCAAGAGGAGGGTTCCTATGGTCTTGGGCTGTTCTGCCCTATGGCTTTGTGGGGTACAGCCTCCCTCCTGACTGCTTTCCTGTGCTGGAGTTGAGTGCCTACAGCTTCTCCGGGTGCACAGTGCAAGCTGTCAGTGGATCTACTATTCTTGGGTCTGGAAGATGGTGGCCCTCTTCTCACAGCTCCACTAGGCAGTGCCCCAGTGGGGACTCTGTGTGGGGGTTCCAACCCTACATTTGCCTTCCACACTGCCCTAGCAGAGGTTCTCCATGAGGGCCCCGCATCTGCAGCAAACAATTGCCTTGACATCCAGGCATTTCCATACATCTTCTGAAATCTAGGCAGATTCCCGAACCTCAATTCTTGACTTCTGTGTACCCACAGGCTCAAGATGACATGGATGCTACCAAGGCTTGGGGCTTGCACACTCAGGCTATGGCCCAAGCTAGAGTGGCTGGGATGCAGGGCACCAAGTCCCTAGGCTGCACACAACAAGGGGGCCATGGGCCCAGCCCAAGCAACCATTTTTTCCTCCTAGGCCTCTGGCTTGTGATGGGAGGGGCCACCTCAAATGTCTCTGACATGCATCATAGACATTTTCCCCATTGTCTTGGTGATTAACATTCAAGTCTTCATTACTTATGCAGATTTCTGCAGCTGCTTGAATTTCTCCTTAGAAAATGGTTTTTCTTGTCTGGCGCATTTTCAGGCTGCAAATTTTCCAAACTTTTATGCTGTTTCTCTTTTAATGCTGACTGCCTTTAACAGCACCCAAGTCACCTCTTCGATGCTTAGCTGCATAGAAATTTCTTCTGTTAGAAACTGTAAATCATCTCTCTCAAGTTCAAAGTTCCACAAATCTCTAGGGAAGGGACAAAATGCTGCCAGTTTATTTGCTAAAACCTAACAAGAGTCACCTTTGCTCCAGTTCCCAACAAGTTTTTCATCTCCATCTGAGACCATGTCAGCCTTGATTTCATTGTTCATATCATCAGCATTTTGGTCAAAGCCATTCAAGAAGTCTCTATGGAGTTCCAAACTTCCTACATTTCTCTGTCTTCTACTGAGCCCTCCAAACTGTTCCAATCTCTGCCTGTTACCCAGTTCCAAAGTCACTTCTACATTTTTGGGTAACTTTTCAGCAGTGCCTTACTCAACTGGAACCAGTTTACTGTATTAGTTAGTTTTCATGCTGCTGTTAAACACATACCCAAGCCTGGACAATTTACAAAAGAAAAAGGTTTAATGGACTCACAGTTTCCGGGCTGGGGAGACCTCACAATCATGGAAGGAGGAGAAAAGCACATCTCACATGGCAGCAGACAGGAGAAGAGAATGAAAGCCAAGCAAAAGGGGTTTCCCCTTATAAAACCATCAGATCTTATGATGCTTATTCACTACCATGAGAACAGTATGGGGGGAACTGCCTCATGATTAAATTATCTTCCACCAGGTCCCTCCCACAACCCATGGAAATTGTGGAAGCTACAAAGCAAGATGAGATTTGGGTGGGGACACAACCAAACCATATCAGAATATATACCCAGTAGCAGGATTTCTGGATTATATGGTAGTTCTATTTTTAATTTTGTAAGAAACCACAATACTGTTACTCATAATGGCTGTGCTATCTTATATTCTCACCAACAGTGTGCAGTGGTTCCTTTTTCTCCACATCGTCATTAACACTAATCTTTTGTCCTTTCAATGATTGCCATTCTAACAGGGTTGAAGTAATATCTCATTGTGGTTATACTTTGCATTTCCCTGGTGATTATTGATGTTGAACATTTTGTTTCATATACCTGTGGCCACTTGCATGATTTCCTTTGAAAAATATTTATTCAGATTCTTTGCACTTTTAAAAATTGTGTTCTTTGTTTTTTGATATTGAATTGTTTGAGTTTTTAATATATTTTTGATATTAACCTCTAATTAGATGTATAGTTTGCAAATACTTTCTCCCGTAATGTAGGCTGATTCTTCACTATGTTGATTCCATTGCTGTGCAGAATCTTTTTAGTTTAATGCAATCCCACTTGTCTATTTTTGCTTTTGCTGCCTGTGCTTTTGGGTCATATCTAAAACAATCATTTCCTAGACCAATGTCCTTGAGCTTTTCCTATATGTTTTCTTCTAGTAGCTTCATTGTTTTGGGTCTTACACTTGTCTTTATTTTAAGCTTATTTTCAGATTAAGCATAAGATAAGCATCTAATTTTTTTTCTTCTGCCTGGGTACATGTAGTTATCCCAAAATATTTATTAAAGAGACTCATTTCGTCATTATATGTTCTTGTTAACTGTGTTGAAAATCAGTTTGCTGTATATGCATAGATTTACTTCTGGGATGACTATTTCATTTTATTGGTCTACATATCTGTTTTTTTGTCAGTGCAATGCTCTTTGGTTAGTATACTTGGTAGTATATTTTTAAGTCAGGTAGTGTAATGCCTCTAGCTTTCTTATTTTTGCTCAAGATTGTTACGGCTTTTTGAAGTCATTTGTGTTTCCATACAAATTGTAAGATTTTTTTTTTTTCTTCTGTGAAGAATGCTGTTGGTGTTTTGATAGGGACTGCATTGAATCTAGATAATTTGGGGTAGTATGGAAATTTTTAAAATATTAATTCATCCAATTCATGAACATGGGAGTTTTTTTATTTGTGTCTTCTTCATTGTCTTTTATTACCATTTTATACTTTTCAGTGCAGAGATCTTTTACTTTCTTGGTTAAATTTATTGCTAAATAAATGTTTTATACCTGTTTTAAGTAAAATTGTTTTCCTGATTTCTTTTTCAGAGAGTTCACTATTAGCACACACACACAAAAGACCTACTGATTTGGGTGTGTGGATTTTGTAAACTTTAACTTTGCTAATATTTTAGTTGTAATTAACAGTTTTTTTGGTGGAGTATTGTGGGACTTCTATATTAAGATCATGCTGTCTACAAACAGGGAGGAAAAATTTAACTTTTTATGTCAAATGTAGATGTTTTGCTTACTCTGGCTAGGACTTCTAGTACCATGTTGAATATAAGTGTCAAGAGTAAACATGCTTGTTTTATTCTAGATCTTAGAGAAAAAGCTTTCAGCACTTTCCCATTTAGTATGAAGTTAGCTGTGTGTTTGTCATATATGGCTTTTATTATGTTGAAATACAGTCCTTGTATATCAAATTTGTTGAGAACTTATGAAAAAAATTAATTTTGTCAAATACATTTTCTTGCATCTATTGAAATGCTGATATGGTTTTTGACCCTTATTCTGTTAATGTGATGTGTATTTTTTATTGATTTGCGTATGTTGAACAATCCTTGCATTTTGGGAATAAATTCCAATGGATCATGGTGAATAATCTTAAGATACTGTTGCATTCAGTTCTCTAGCCTTTTATTGAGGATTTATGCATCTGGGAGATATGTCTGTAATTCTCTTTTCTCTATTGTCCTTGTCTGGCTTCAGTATCAGTGTGATGCTGCAAACATAAAATGTGTTATTACATTGTCTTCAATTTTATGGTAGCATTTGCAAATAATTGGTATTAGTTATTCTTTAAATGTTTGATAGAATTCAGCAGGGAAACCATCAGTTCCTGGCATTTTCTATGATAGATTTTTTATTACTGATTTAATCATCTTATTTAATATTAGTCTGTTCAGATGTTCTATTTCTTCATGACTCAATCTTGGTAGATGGTATTTGTTGAAGAATGTATTTCTAAGCTACATTACCAAACAAAATTACATTATTACAATAAGCAACATCTGAGAAAGCCACTGCATGAACCTATCTGCCATGAAGGAAAAATTGCAGAGCCTTGGTAACCTGAAAGCACCAAGGAACAAAGCCAGTCAATCACAGAATATATACTACAGTCATACCTTCAAGGGAAAAGAGAATGAAAAATCAACAAGCCCTATCCAAGAAACAGCAATTCAAAAAATAAACAAAAAAAAGGAAACATCAGCTCTCTCTGATGAAAAGAAACCAGCACAAAAACAACTCTAGCAATATAAAAAAATAGAGTGTTTGATCACCTCCACTAGCTCCCAAGTAATGAGTTCTAACCAGAATAAAATCTCTGAAATGACAGATATAGAATTTAAAATATAAATGGCAAAGAAACTCAATAAAATACAGAAGTTGAAACCCTGTCCAAAGAAAACACTAAAATAATCCAAGAGTTGAAAGACAACATAGCCACCTTAAAATAACCAAAAGAACTTCTAGAATTTAAAAAATTCACTTCATAAATTTCAAAATACATTTGGAAGCCATAACAACAGATTTGACCAAGCAGAAGAAAGACATTCAGAGCTAGAAGACAGGCCCTTTAAATCAACCCAATCAGGTAAAGTGATAATAATTATTATTATAATAAAAACCCAAAGCCTTCAAGAAATGTGGGATTATGGAAAACAACCAAATATAAAACTTATTAGCATTTCTAAGAAAGAAGATAAAGTAAGCAACTTGGAAAATATATTTGAGGATATACTTCAATACAAATTCCTCAATTTTGCTGGAGAGGTCAACATGCAGATACAAGCAATGCAGAGAACCCTTATGAAATACTATACAAGATAACCATCTCCAAGGCACATAGTAATCACACCATTCAAGTCAATGTATAAAAAAAAGATAGCTAAAGAAAAGGGTCATATTATCTATAAAGAGAAGCCCATTACATTAACAGCAGTCTTCTCAGCAGACACTATACAATCCAGAAGAAGTTGGGGGCTCATTTTTAGTATTCTTAAAGAAGAAAAAAAAATGCCAGCTAAGAATTTCATATCCTGCCAAACCCAAGCTTAAGAAATGATGGAGTAATCGATTTTCTCAGACAAGCAATCACTAAGGAGATTTGTCACAACCAGATCAGCCCTACAAGTGATGCTAAAGGGAGTTCTAAACATGAAAACAAAAGAATGATATTTGCTATCACAGAAACATACACAAGCACATTGCTCACAGATCCTATAAAGCAACTGCACAATTGTGACTGCAAGGAAACTAGCTATGAATTCTATCATGAGAATAAAACCTCATATATCAAAATGAATCTTGAACATTAATGGACTAAATGCTCAAAGAAAAGAGAGAAAAATCTATCACACAAATAGAAAACAAAGAGAAGGGGCCACAATTCTTGGATCAGATAAAACAGACAGTAAACAATAGTACAAAAATAAGGATATTACATTATAATAAAAGATTCAAATCAAAAGAAGATTTTGGTATCCTACATATATATGCCTCTAACATTGGAGCACTCAGATTTATAAAACCATTACTTATAGACATAAGAAAATACTTTGATAGTCACATAATAACCGTGGGAAACTTGAACACCCCACTGACAGCATTAGACATATTATCAAGGCAGAAAGCTAAAAAAGAAATTCTGTACTTAAACTTGACATTTGGCCAATTAGATGAAATAGAATCTACATAATAGTCCACTCTACAACCACAGAATATACATTTTTCTCATCTGAACATGAAGCAAACTCAAAGATTGACCACATACTTAATTCTAAAGTAAGTTTTGACAAATTTTTTAAAAGTTAAAATCATATCAAGCATCTTCTCAGCCCACAGTGGAATAAAAGTAGAACAAAAAATAGTACAAACAAAAATAGGGACAAAACATACCAATACCTTTGGGATATGGCAAAGTAAGTGTTAAGAGGAAAGTTTATAACACCAAACGCCCATATCAACAAGATAGAAGGATTTCAAATTAGCAAACTAACTTTGTACCTAAAGGAACTTGAAAAACAGCAACAAACTAAATCCAAAGCTAGAAGATGAAAATAAACAAATAAAATCAGACTAGAAATAAATGAAATTGAGACCCAAGACAGCATACAAAGAATCAACGACACAAAGAGTTGGTTCTACAGAAGAATAAACATAATTGATGGACTTTTAGCTAGATTAACAAAGAAAAGAAGTGGAAAGATCCAAATAAACATAATCAGAAATAACAAAGTTGACATCATATCTGATCCCACAGAAATAAAAAAGTTCCTCGGAGACTACTATAAACATCTATATGGATATATTAGAAATTGTAGAGGAAATGGATAAATTCTTAGAAACACACGATCTCTCAAACTTGGACCAAGAAGAAACTGAAATCCTTAATAGATCAATGTCAAGCCATAAAATTTAAACTGTAATAAAAAATCTACCAATCAAAATATGTGCTGAACCAGAGAGATTCACAGTCAAATTCTACCAGCTCCTCAAAAAAGAGTTGGTAACTAACCTATTGAAACTATTTCAAAAAATTAAAAAGAGAAGATTCCTGGCTAACTCATTCGTCAAAAACAGTATTATCCTGACACCAAAACTGTGCATACACACACACACACACACACACACACACACACAATAAAACTACAGGCCTATATACATGATGAACATAGAAACAAAATTCCTCAACAAAATACTAACAAACTGAATAGAGCAGCACAAAAAAAGTTATTACACCATGATCCACTGGGATTTAATCCTGGGAGGGAAGGATGTTTCAACATATGTAAATCAATAAATGTGATTCACCATATAAACAAAAAAATAAAAACAAAAAAAAAGATCATCTCATAGATTTGGAAAAAAAACATTTTATAAATTCAACATTCTTTTAATGGTAAAACTCTCAACATACTAGGTATTAAAAGAACATACCTCAAAATATTAATAATAAGAGCCATCTATGACAAACCCACAGCCAACATCATACTAAAGAGGCAAAAGCCAGAAATATTCCCCTTAAGAATGGAACAAGACAAGGATGTCAACTCTCACCACTTTTATTCAACGTAGTACTGGAAGTCCTAGCCAAGGCAATCAGGCAGGAGAAAAAAATTAAAGGCATCCGAATAAGAAAAGAAGAATTCCAATCATTTCTCTTTGTTTACAGTATGATTCTATAACTAGAAAACCCTTAAGAGTCTGCCAAAAGACTTCTAGGCTTAATAAATTGCTTTGGCAAAGTCTTAGAATATAAAATCAATGAACAAAAAGAAATAGCATCTTAATATACATGTAATGTTCAAGCTGAAAACCAAATCTAGAATGCAATCTCATTGACAATAGCCACAAAGGTAAGATACCTAGGAATGCACCTAAGGAGGTTAAGTATCTCTATGAAGAGAACTACAAAATACTTCTAAAAGAAATGACAGTTGACATAAACAAATGGAAAAGCATTCCATGCTTGTAAATAGGAAGAATCAATATTGTGAAAATGGCCATACTGACCAAAGTAATCTACAGATTCAACACTATTCCTATTAAACTACTGATGTCATTTTTTAAAGAATTAAAAAACAAACTATTCTAAAATTTATATGGAACCACAAAAGAGCCTGAATAGACAAGGCACTCCTTAGCAAAAAGAAAAATGGCAGAGGTATCACACCACCCAGCTTCAAAGGAAGCTACAAAGCCACAATAACCAAAACAGCATGGTACTGGTACAAAAAGAGGCACATAGATCAATAGAACATAATAGAGACCCCTAAAATAAAACTGCTCACCTATAGTCCATTCATCTCAAACAAAGTTACCAAAAATAATCAATGAGAAAGGGACTCCCTATTTAATAAACGGTGTGGGCAATCTGGCTAAGCACATGCAGAAGAATGAAAATAGACTCCTACTTATCACCATATGCAAAGATTAACTGAAGATGCATTAAAAACTTAAGTGCAAGATTTCAAATCTTAAAAAATTTAGAAGGAAACCTAGGAAATACTCTTCTAGACATTGCGCCAGGCAAAGAATTTATGATGAGGACTCTAAAAGCACATGCAACAAAATAAAATGTCAGTAAATATGATGCCATTAAACTAAAGAGTTTCTGCACAGCAAAAGAAGCTCTCAACAGAGAAAACAGACAACCTAAAGAATGGGAGAAAATATTTGCAAACTATGTATCTGACAATAGACTAATATCCAAAATCTACAAGAAACTTAAGTGAATCAACAAGGAAAAACCAAACAACCCCATTAAAGTGGGAAAAGGTCATGAAAAGACACTGCTCAAAAGAAGTCATACATACTGCAACAAACATATGAAACTATCCTCAGCATTATGAATCATCATAGAAATACAAGTCAAAACCACAATGAGGCATAATCTCACACTAGGTCAAAATGGTTATTATTAAAAAGTCAAAAAAAAACATGTTATTTAGATTGTGGAGACATGGGAATGCTTATACACTGTTGGAAATGCAAATGAGTTCAGCCCCTGTGGAAAGCAGTTTGGAGATTTCTCAAAGAACTAAAGCTAAAGAAAGAAAAATAGAACTACTGTTTGACCTAGAAATTTTGTTACTGGAAATAACTGAAGGAAAATAAATTGTTCCACCCAAAAGACACATGTACTCATATGTTCATTGCAGTACTATTCACGATAGGAAAGATGGAATTTACCTAGGTGCCCATCAATGGTGGATTGAATAAAGAAAAATGGGGCACATACATACAATGGAATACTACCCACATAAAACAAAGAATAAAATAATGTTCTTTGTAGCAACATCAGTGCAACAGGAGGCTGGTGTCCAAAGCAAACTAACAAAAAGCAGAAAGCCAAATATCGAATGTTCTCACTTACAAGTTGCAGGTAAATCTTGGGTTTATATGGACATAAAGATGTGAACAACAGACACTGGGAACTCTATATGCAGCAAGTGGGAGCAGAGCAATAGCTGAAAACTTTCTATTGGTTATTATGTTTACTATCTGGGTGACAGAATCAATAGAAGCCCAAACTTCAGCACCACACAATATACTTTTGTAATAAACCTGCACATGTACTCCCTGAATCTAAAATAAAAATGAAAATTTAAGAAATAAAATAAATTTAAGTGAAATACAAAATAACACCAAAAAGCAAAATTTTTGTCTTATTAAAGTAAGAAAATATGTTTATAATTAATACTAGTTTCTGCTACCGTATTAATCTACAATAGTCAGAAGTTAGATGTGTCTTTTGTAATAAAATATATTCAGGGCCGGGTGCAGCGGCTCCTGCCTGTAATCCCAGCACTTTGGGAGGCCGAGGTGGGTGGATCACGAGGTCAGGAGATCAAGACCATCCTGGCTAACACAGTGAAACCGTGTCTCTACTGAAAAATACAAAAAATTAGCTGGGCTTGGTGGCAGGCACCTGTAGTCCCAGCTGAGGGATGCTGAGGCAGGAGAATGGCTTGAACCTGGGAGGCGGAGCTTGCAGTGAGCCAAGATCAAGCCACTGCACTCCAGCCTGGGCTACAGAGCAAGACACCATCTCAAAAAAAAAAAAAAATATATATATATATGGAACCAACCCAAATGTCCAACAATGATAGACTGGATTAAGAAAATGTGGCACATATACGCCATGGAATACTATGCAGCCATAAAAAATGATCAGTTCATGTCCTTTGTAGGGACATGGATGAAACGAAACCATCATTCTCAGTAAACTATCGCAAGGACAAAAAACCAAACACCGCATGTTCTCATAGGTGAGAATTGAACAATGAGAACACATGGACACAGGAAGGGGAACATCAGGCTCCAGAGACTGTTGTGGGGTGGGGGGAGCAGGGGGGACAGCATTAGGAGATATACCTAATGCTAAATGACGAGTTAATGGTTGCAGCACACCAACATGGCATATGTATACATATGTAACAAACCTGCACATTGTGCACATGTACCCTAAAACTTAAAGTATAATAATAATAATAAATATATATATAATATATATTATATATATAATAAAATATAAATAAAATAAAACATAAAATATATATATTCAGAAAATGTAATAAAAAGATAATTGGTCTTAGAAAGCTCCCTAGAGTTGTCTGTCCAGTATGGTGGTCTGTAGCTATATCTGGCTATTGAACAATTGGAATGTAGAGTCCTCAAATTGAGATATACTATAGGTATATAATGTATACCAGATTTCACAGATGTCATAGGAAAAAAAAGTAAAATATTTCATCAATATGTATGGTAATTGAATGTTGAAACAATATTCTGGATATAACTAAATTAAATAAAATGTATCAAAATTATTTTCTGTTTCTAGTCACTTGTTTTCAGTACAGATACTAGAAAAGCTAATAAGATCTTTTGGAAATATATTTAAGTGTGTGTTTCTAAATTTTCTCTATTTAACCAGTATTTCTCTTTATTCCATTTCCCTTTATTAAGACTATTAAGGTTTTTAACATCCTATGTTTTCCATTTTAATTTAACAGGCACATTTGTAAAGATCTTGCATTCCATTTTGTTTTCTACTTTCACTTTCATGTGGTAGATTATATAATGTTTGTGGTATGCTGAATTAATCTCATCTAATGATGATGATAATATTAAGGTATACAAGAAAATATCAACATGTAAAAATAACTTCCATTGATCTAGGATTATTTTAGAAGTTACGGGTGGTTAAAGGCACCACGATAGTTTAGTACATTTATGAGTATAAGAATAACCTAAGTGCAGATAGATGATGTGACTTTACCACTTGTCCTAAAATTTGGAATATTAAAATATTAGTTAATAAGATTATTAAATTTGGAAGTGCTAAAGTTTTGATAATCATACATGAGAAATATCTACTTTCACTCCTTCAAGGTAGTTCACAGAATATCGTGGTGTTCCCGTACTATGAGCAATCATTTTGAGATTCTGGAAGCCATGAAAATCTCTCTCATTCTGTACATTTTCTGAGAATTTCAGAAATATTAGCTTCTATAAATTTAACAGTCGTTAACAATATCTGCTGCGTATTTTTTGTTGTTAATTAGTTTTCTTTTTTTCAGATCAAGATTTCTTCAGATTATTATTTCATTTTGTTTTTCTAATTAGTAGGTCTAATTCAATTTGTAGTTCTTATTATTCTTCAGTTATTATTTTATTATTTTGCCAAATAATTTTATCTGTTTTATTTAAAGTTTACAAACCAGTATTGTTTTACTCTAATTATTTGATATTTCCTATTGGTATTCTTAATATAATATGTGTGTTTCCTTCAGGGTTTCTCAATGGAACAGTACTAATAGGATGTGTATATATTTGCATATCTATTTGTTTATTATATACCTTTTTATATCTATACTTGTATATAATAGATTACACAAACACATCAAAAGAGAGAGGAAGAGAGATTTATGATGAGAAGTTTGATTATACAATTATGAAGGATGTGAAATACAGACCCAGGAGATCCAATGGTATATTGAATTATATTTCAATTATGTTGCAAGTCTGAAGGCAGGAAAAGGCCCATGTCCCAGTTGGAAGACTTTAGGCAGCAAGAAAGAAATCTTTTTTACTCAGTCTTTTCTTCTATTCAGGCCTTCACTAGATTGGATGGGGCCCACCCACTTTGAGGAGGACAATCTGCTTAATATATCTACTCAAATACTAATCTCACTCAGAAACACTCTCACAGACACATTCAGAATAATATTTACCCAAATATCTAGGTACTATATGGCCCAGTTGACATATTAGCCATCAAAATGTGATAAACTAAAGATTGAAATAGTCAATCTTTCAAACACTGAACGGTTTTTATTTTATTTTATTTTATTGCCAAGAGGCAATATGGAAATGCAAATACGGTATGAAAAATATTTTCATGTGTAGCATACAAACATAAGATATGGCTCCTCAGCAGTATATATGTGCTGACAAATACAAATGCATGCTTGTAAGGCACTGTGACTAGTAGTAGCCATCTCAGTATGCTTTATAGAGGAAATGAGACTACTTTTTTGTAGTTTTCGTTTAAAACAAATGTATTTTCAAATATTAGCACCTTGGAACAAGATCTTTAGAAAAGTACATAAGTCAGATTGCATGCTTGTTTATCTCACAATAGAATAAAACTTGTCCCATTCCTTTTCTCAATGTTTTTTAATTTCATTAATTTCTCCATAAGTATCTGATAAGAATTCATGGTGCATCACCAATTATTGCTCAAATTTTTGTTAAACGTGATTGAATTTATTATGTTGGCCCAAATTAGAGATGACAAAAGTGTAAACTGAGACAGTAGAAAAGTAGAGCAAAGAGCAAGTTATTGTAACTCCGAAACCGTCTCAACACTCGTTTCCCAATATATCTTGTTTTATTAATATTTTTAATTGAATTGCTAAGGTAGAAAAAATGCAATATTTTTCATGAAAAGACTAAATAGCCACAAGTAGCCAAAATGTAATCCCATGGGATATACCAGACACACATGATGTAGAGTTGTTACTAATACAAGCTGAACCAGTCTTAAGTTGTATATAATGGTGTTTTATATAGTCACAATAAGGTTTCCTTGAAGTATATTATTTTATCCTGTGATCCAATCTTGTGAATATTTTACTATAAAAACATAAATATGTAAAAGTTACTTTAAAACACAACTGTCTTCTGGACACATAGTTTTATCATCTGAATGTCTTATTCTAATTGTTACAAATAATTAGAAATTATTTCCACAAAACTCATTTTAATTTTTAATTTTGAAATTACTTTTCTAACAGAAAAATTTATGAAAATCAGTACAGATACTGTTTTAATACTTTTAAGTTTCCTTTGATATATTGTTTTGATTTGGATTTACCCAGAAAAAGACCCTGAGAATAAGAATCAAAGACAAGTAACTTATTTTGCAGTTGATCTCAGAAAGCACTGGTAAGAGAGAGAAAATAAAAGAAGTCTGTCAAAGGAGTATCATTGAGAAGGTTACAGTTCTGAACAACTGACCACCTGTTAAAGAACTCCAGGAGACATCGTAGAATATGCCTAAGAGTCTTTTCACTTCAGCGTCAGGAAAGTAAGGAGATGTATCTTCCAACTCACAATTATTAGTAGACAAACAGTCCTTGTCTAATAATGAATATGAATTGGAAGATACATCCCCCTACTTTCCAGAAGCCTAGTACTTCCTGTCTGCCCCACATAAGAGTAAAGAGAAAGCCATCATAAGAGAAACTTCATTTGCTGTAGCATGCTATCAGCATGTATTTGAATCAAACTCATTAAATAGTCTCTATAGGGGGTCAAACCTAACAAAATAAAGGTAATAGCTAGACAGAGCAAGAATCATATTTTGTAATATTTGCCAGTGTGTTTTTCAAGCAGAAAGTCATTTTACTTTCTACATTTGAAAATAAAGGTAAGAATAGGAAAGAAGGACATGACAATCAAATTAAGAATATTTCAATTTCATTTGAACAGAGCTGGGAAAACTTCTATTCCTTATTGCTAAGTGCATCATGAAAAGGTGCATACTCAATGCAGCATGATGAAGTTCCATGTATCAAGGTTACTTGAGAATTGCTTTCTGATGACCAGAATATTTGCATGCTCAAGTAAGATGAATAGGAAAATACTGTAAAACATACTAAACAGTGAAAAGATGAATTCTGAAGAATTTGAAGAATGGCAGAATATGCCACCCCATCTGACAAAGGGCTAATATCCAGAATCTACAAAGAACTTAAACAAATTTACAAGAAAAAAACAAACAACCCCATCAAAAAGTGTTCAAAGGATATGAACAGACACTTTTTTTTTTTTTTTTTTTGAGACAGAGTCTTGCTCTGTTGCCCAGGCTGGAGTGCAGTGGCAAGATCTCAGCTCATTGCAAACTCTGCCTCCCGGGTTCATGCTATTCTCCTGCCACAGCCTCCCAAGTAGCTGGGACTACAGGTGCTCGCCACCATGCCCAGCTAATTTTTTTGTATTTTTAGTAGAGACGGGGTTTCACCATGTTAGCCAGGATGGTCTCAATCTCCTGACCTCGTGATCCACCCACCTCAGCCTCCCAAAGTGCTGGGATTACACACGTGAGCCACCACGCCCGGCTGAACAGACACTTCTCAAAAGAAGACATTTATGCAACCAACAAACTTATGAAAAAAAGCTCATCATCCCTGGTCATTAGAGAAATGTAAATCAAAACCACAATGAGATACCATCTCACACCAGTTAGAATGGCGATCATTAAAAGGTCAGGAAACAACAGATGCTGGAGAGGATGTGGAGAAATAGGAACGCTTTCACACTGTTGGAAAAAATGTCCTTTTTATAGCAGGAGGTTATTCCTATAACCAGAGACAAGGAGTTAAAACTGAAAAATATCTATGAATAAATCTTGTTAAATTACATTTTATCTTTCTGGTTACTTTTCAGAATTACCTGCTCTAGCTCAAGCCCTTTTGTGTTGTCATGTTTTCATAATTTAGTACTTTTTGTCTAATTTAGTATATAAGTGTGCAGTGCTAACTGCTTCCTTGGGTCTTCATCTCCTTATGAGTTGTTCCATGTGATATAACACTTACTTTTTTAAAAAAGAAAATACTGTATGC
Source organism: Symphalangus syndactylus (assembly GCF_028878055.3). Lineage (NCBI taxonomy): Eukaryota > Metazoa > Chordata > Mammalia > Primates > Hylobatidae > Symphalangus > Symphalangus syndactylus. The sequence goes on along the minus strand of NC_072426.2, from coordinate 105,015,015 downwards.
TTTTCTTCTGTTAATGTGTCTCGTATAAGTTTAATTCTTTTGTACAGTCAGAGACCCTAAAAGGGTTGAGGAGAAATTTTGTCTGCCCTACAGTTCCAACAAACAGAGAAAATGGAAAGACAATTATATAGACATGTGGTCAAAAAGCATGCATAGTGGAATGAAGGTACAATGTGCTTTGAATAAGAAAGTGTGGAAAGAATATGTAAATATTCAAGATTTTTACTAAAGCAATTACTGACAACAAGTTACAGATATACTCCTAGAAAATGGTGACTGAAATGGAGTCTATCTATTCCTGATAAGGAGGTTCAGAAACTGGCAAGGCTGTTGAATTTTTTTTTAAAGGTATGAGTTAATTATTTAGTAAAATTTGAGAACCCTAGGAAAATTTAAAGAAGGTAAAGTGGTCTAAGTCTCAGAATGGGAAGTATTAAGTGGAGGTGATTGAGATTTCTGAAAATGAGAGCCAGATGAGAGTACTCAGTTTCAAGTTGACAGAAGACAGTGGAAATTCTTGACTCCCATCTCCCCAACCCCCACTCAGCATGAAAAATGTAGTATATGAGCCAATGAGTGGTTTGCATTGGAAAACATAAATTGAAACCATGTTTTGAGTCAGAAGGAGATTTTAATTATGTTTCAGATATAGAAAAGGTATTCTGTGAATAATGAGGGACATAACATTTCCCCTCTTTAGTAGGAAAGAAGGCTTCAGAAATCATAAAGGCAAAAAGCTCTTTGCTATTCAGAGACATCTAATGTGAATTATTTTTCACTATTTCTTAGCCTCATAACTTTTATTAATTCACTTTGTACTACTGAAGCTTCAGATATTTTGAATGTACTTCCTAACTGGCTTTAAATTGGAATATGCCCACAAGAACCTTGGTTCATTAGAAGGCGGAAGAAAAACACAATTCTGCTCTTTTCCATGGAGGCAGGTGCTGGTAGTTGCTGGTGGTTACTGTAGTGACAGTAGAGTTTGTTGACTGTTGATGCCAACAGTCTTTTTTGTTTGTTTGTTTTTGTTGTTTTTGGTTTTGTTTTTGAAATGGAGTCTCGCTCTATTGCCCAGGCTGGAGTGCAGTGGCACAATTTTGGCTCACCGCAACCTCCACCTGCTGGTTGAAGAAATTCTCCTGCCTCAGCCTCCCAAGTAGCTGGGACTACAAGCACGCGCCACCGTGCCCGGCTAATTTTTTTTGTATTTTTAATAGAGAAGGGGTTTCACCACGCTGGGAAGGCTGGTCTCAAACTCCTGACCTTGTGATCTGTCTGCCTCGACCTCCCAAAGTGCTGGGATTACAGGCATGAGCCACTGCACCCGGCCGACTCCAACAGTCTTTGGTGTGACTAGGCTTCTTAGGATTTCTCTGCTTTACTTCTCTTAGCTCCCTTTTGCTCATTGATGTTTTTCAACATTTTATGAGCAATTTCTTATATCTCTCTGTTTGAAATAACAATTTTTATGTTAAAATTTTATTTCAATGATAGAATAATGATTAGGGACTAGATGACTTCATTAAGAATAAAGTTATTTTTCTGCATTAATTTATTTAATATGGACTTTTTCTTAGTATTATTTTAAATTGGCAAATTATACTTGTATACATTTGTGGGGCACAATGTAATGTGTTGAAATATATATATGATATGGAATAATCAAACCAAGCTAATTAACATCACTTCACTTGCCTATAATGAATACAGCACCTCACTTACCTACAATTTTTCTGTGGTGAGAAGTCTGAGATGTACTTTCTTAGTTACTTTGAAATATATAAAATACACTATTATTGACTTTAGTCACACTGGTGTGAAATAGACATGAAAGCTTATTTCTCTTGTCTATGTGAAACACTGTGCTCTTGACCAAGAACTCTGTGTTTCCTCCCTCTCTCCAGTGAAGATTTTTTAAAAGGAACCTTAAATGTATGTCAATAGAAGCACATTCAGTGTTTGCTTATATCTGTACATTTGTTCTTTTTCTAGATATTGCTGTGACTTCTACTTCAGTGCTTCTGAAACTTGTTCAAACAAATCACCCATGTATTTTGTTAAAATGCAGATTCTGGTACATCAGGTCTGGGGTGAAGCCCAAGATCCTACATTTTTAGTAAGCTCCAAGGTGATGTTGCTTGATATGATTTGGCTCCATGTCCCCACCCAGATCTCATGTTGAATTGCAATCTCAAGTGTCGGAGGCAGGGCCTGGTGGGAAGTAATAGGATCATGGGAGTCCTTTCTAATGGTATAGCATCATCCCCGTAGTTTTGCCTCGTGATAGAGTTGTGACAAGTTCTGGCCGTTTAAAAGTGTGTTGCATTTCACCATTATCTCTCTCCCTCTCCTGCCCCCATGTGAAAACATGCTTGCTTCTCTTTCACGCTTTGACCATAATTGTAAGTTTTCTGAGGCCTCCAAGCCATGCTTTCTGTACAGCCTGTGGAACAGTGAGTCAATTAAACCTCTTTTCTTCATAAATAACCCAGTCTCACCGCTGGGCGTGGGTGGCTAATGCCTGTAATCCCAACACTTTGTGAGGCCAAGGTGGATGGATCACCTGAGGTCAGCACTTTGAGACCAGCCTGACAAATATGATGAAACCCCGTCTCTACTAAAAATACAAAAATTAGCCAGGCATGGTGGCATGCGCCTGTAATCCCAGCTACTCGGGAGGTTGAGACAGGAGAATCACTTGAACCCAGGAGGCAGAGGTTGCAGTGAGCCGAGATCACGCCATTGCACTCCGGCCTGGGCAATAAGAGTGAAACTCTGTCTCAAAAAATAAATAAATAAATAAATAAAAAATAACCCAGTCTCAGGTAGTTCTTTATAGCAGGGTGAGAATGGATTAATAACACTGCTGCTGGTGGTTACTACCTTCTTTTTAAAATTGTTTTTATTTTATTTTATTTGTAGACATTTATGAGGTACAAGCATAATTTTATTACATGCATGATTGCACAGTTGTGAAGTTAGAGGTTTTAGGGTATCCATCATCCAAATAACATATATTCTATTCATTAAATAATCTCTCATCACCCACCTTCCTTCCACTCTCCAATCCTTCTGAGTCTTCACTGTCTATCATGCCACACTGTATGTCTACGTTTACACATCATATAGCTCCCACTTATAAGTGAAAACATTCAGTATTTGTTTTTCTGTGTCTGACTTATTTACTCAAGATATTTACCTTCAATTGCATCCATGTTGTTGCAAAAGACATAATTTCATTTTTTTCTTATAGCTGAATAGTATTTCATTGTGTATATATACCAAATTTTCTTTATACAGTCTTCCACTTATGGATACTTAGGTTGATTCCATGTAATTGCTACAGTGAATGGTGCTGTGGTAAATACATGGGGGCAGGTGTCTTTTCAATATAACGAATCCTTTTTCTTTGGGTACGTATGCAGTAGTGGGATTGCTAGATTGAATGGTAGTTCTATATTTAGTTACTTGAGAAATGTCGATACTGTTTTCAGTACAGGTTGTACTAATTCACATTCCTACTAACAGTGTATAAGAGTTCTTTTTTTTTTCTATATCCTTGCCAATATCTGTTATTTTTTGTCTCTTTAGTAGTAGCCATTCAGACTGGTAAAAGATGATATCTCATAGTTTTAATTTCAATTTCTCTGATGATTAGTGATGAATATTTTTTATATGCCTATTGGCTATTTGTATGCCTTCTTTGAAAAATGTATATTAATGATTTTGCCCATTTTTTAATGGGGCTATTTTGTTGTTATGTCGAGGTAATTGTAAATTCTGGATATTAATCCCCTGAGATATGCATTGTTTAAAAATATTTTCTGCAAGTGCTCTGTTTACTTTGTCGATTATTTATTTTGCTATATAAAAGCTTCTTATTTTAATATAGTTCCATTCATCTATTTTTGGTTTTGTTGCCTGTGCTTTTGAGGTCTTAGTCATAATTTGTTTGCCTAGACCAATGTCCTGAAAGTTTTCTGTAGGTTTTTTTTTTTCCAATAGTTTTATAGTTTCAGGTATTACATTTAAATCCGTAGCCCACCTTAAGTTGATTTTTGTGTATAATAAGAGATCTGGGCCGGGCGCGGTGGCTTATGCCTGTAATCCTAGCACTTTGGGAGGCTGAGGCAGGTGGATCACTTAAGGTTAAGAGTTCGAGACCAGCCTAGCCAACATGGAGAAACCCTATCTCTACTAAAAATACAAAAAAATTAGCTGGGCAGCATGGTGCTTTCCTGTAATCCCAGCTACTTGGGAAGCTGCGGCAGGAGAATCACTTGAACCCAGGAGACAGAGTTTGCAGTGAGCCAAGATTGTGCCACTGCACTCCAGCCTGGGCAAGAGGGGTACACCATCCCACCCCCCCCCCAAAAAAAAGAGAGAAAGATATGAGTCCAGTGTCATTCTTCAGCATATGGCAATCCCATTTTCCCAGCACCATTTATTTAAAATGTTGTGCATTCCCCAGTGTATGTGCTTGTCAATTTTCTCAAAGATCATTTGGCTGTAAATAACGTAGCTTTATTTCCAGGCTCTTTATTCTGTTCCACTGATCTATGTGTCCATTTTTATACCAATATTATGCTATTTTGGTTATTATAGCCTTGTAGTGTAATTGTAAGTCAGGTAATGTAATGACACCAGCTTTATTACTTTTGCTTAGAATTTCTTTAGCTAGTTGGCCTTTTTTTTTTTTTTGGTTCCACTTGAATTACAAAAGAGTTTTTCTCTAATTCTGTGAAAATTACATTGGTATTTTGATAGGGATTGAATCTGTAAATAACTTTGAGTAGTATGGTCAGTTTAACAATATTAATTCTTACACTCCATGATCATGATATGCTTTTCCATTTGTTTGTGTTATGTATGATTTTTTTCATTAGTGTTTTACAGTTTTCCTTATAGAGATCTTTCACCTTCTTGATTAAATATATTCTTAAGTATTTCTCTTTTTTTGGTAGCTATTGCAAATAATATTGCCTTCTCGATTTGGTTTTCTACTGGAAAATTATTATTGTATAAAAACACTACTGACTTTTGTATGTTGATTTGTATCCTGAAATTTTACTGAATTTATTTATTAAATCTCAGAGCTTTTTGGAGTCATTTTTACATTTTTCTAGATGTAAGATTATATCATCAGTGAACAGGAGAAAATCCGCTTCCTGTCTTCCAATTTAGAATCCTTTTATTTATTTCTCTTGCCTGATTGCCCTGCTTAGGGCTTTCAGTACTATATCTAATAGAAGTAGTGAGACTGTGCATGCATTATGTTTTTCCAGTTCTTAACGGAATAGCCTTCTTCAAGTTTTCCCCATTCAGTATGATGTTGGCAATGGGTTTGTTATACACGGACTTTATTATTTTGAGGTATGTTTTTCTGATGCCTAGTTTATTGAGGGTTTTTATAATGAAAAGATGCTGAATTTTATCTAATTCTTTTCTGTGTCTATTGAGAGGATCATATGGTTTTTGTTTTTAATTCTGTTTACGTGATGTATCACATTTGTTGATTTCAATATGTTGAGTCATCCTTGCATTCCTGCAGTATAACTTACTTCATTATGGTGTGTTATCTTTTTGATGTCCTAATATATTTGGTTTACTAATATTGTGGTGAGAAATTTTGCCTCTATGTTTATCAGGAATATTGGCTTATAGTTTTTGTTGTTGTTGTTGTTGTGTGCTTGTCTGGTTTTGGTATCAGGGTGGTACTGGCCTCTTAGAATGACTTAGGGAGAATTTTCTCTTCCTTGATTTTCTGGAATAGTTTCATGAGGATTGATATTAGTTGTTATTTGTGTGTTTGATAGAATTCAGCCATGAATACATCTAGTCCTGGGCTTTTCTTTGTTGAGAGGTTTTTTTTTATTACTACTTCAATCTCACTACTTGTTATTGGTCAGTTTAGGTTTTCTATTTTTTCCTTGTTTACAATTGGGAGGTTGTACATTTCCAGAAATGTATTTATTTACTCTCAGTTTTCTTGTCTGTGAGCATACTGCTATTCATAATAGTCTTCAAGATCTTTTGTATTTCTCTGGTATCAGTAGTAATTTCTAACATTTCATTTCTGATTTTGCATTTAGTGTTATAATCTTCTCCATTAGCATCATTTTTGCTCTATCTCAGAGGTCTTATTATGTTGTGTTTCTATTTATCTGTTTCAATTTAAAAAATCTGCCTTAAAATCTTTATTGACCCATTTTTTGTATTTCCTAATTTCTTCTGTATACATTTTTTCTGTCTTAACTTATTTTTTCTAATTTTTCTAATGTCATGATTTCTTCATTGACCCATTATCCTGGAGATTGTTGGGTTTCCTGTAACTGAATGTCTAACTCTTGCTAGACTTGGGAAGTTCTCATCAATTATATCCTTAAATAGATTTTTAAATTTTAAATATTTCTTCCCCTTTGGGAATACTGACAATTTATAGGTCCAGTCACTTTATGTAGTCCCTGACATCTCAAAGACTTTGTTTATTCCTATTTATTTTTTATTTATGTTTGCTTTACTAGATTATTTCAAAAGACCTATCTTCAAGTTCTGATATTCTTTTCTTCTGCTTGCTCTAGTCTATTAGTGAATCTTTCATACATATGTTTTTATTTCGTTTAATACATTTTTTACTTCCAGAATTTCTTTTTTGCTTTTTTTAAGATATCTATCTGCTTGGTAAATTTTCCATTGATATCCTGGATTTTCTGATTTTTTTTATTGGTTCTCATATTTCTCTTACATCTTATTGAGCTTCTTTAAATCAATATTTTCAATTTTTATTGATAATTTGAAATTTTTACTTTGTTTTTATATTGATATATGTACATCTGTTGTTAGAGTCACTTCTTCCAGTTTTTTGAAGTTGCTGTTGTAGGAGAAATTGTTTCTTGAAGGTGTATATATGTTGTTGGTTGAGTACAGCGTAATTTATTTTGCAATACATAAGGGTCAGTGGTCCCTGAGTCTCTTGGTTGTTGAAGGTATGGTTGTTAGTTGAGGCTATGGTGAAATTTTTCTGGGAACTGGAACATCAGGTGGGTCAGTCCTTGGACCCCAGTAGTGGTAGTGGTGGGCTGAATAATTGGCCCTCCTTGTGTCTTGCTTAGATTCTGGTTGTGGCAGCAGTGGGCTAGGCATAGGGGTTGGTTATCAGGCCTCTGGGCAGCTGGAGTGGTGTAGGTGATGTGAGTAACAGAGGTAGAGTAAACCACCTGAAACCAAGAAGTCCATGCTAGTGTTGTTGGTGGCAAAAATGCTTTGGTCAGGCTAGTCTTCTGGCCCACTGGTAGTGCATGCAGGTGGAGTTAGCTGTGGTGATATCCATCAGTTGTGCCAGCCCAACCTCAGACCCCAACAGGTATCAACAGTGATGAATTGGGGCTGGGAAATTTCAGGGCCCCTGGGTGCACCCTAAGTACGATGGGAATGGGCCAAGGCTAGCAGACTTGCCCTCAGGCCTCCTGGTAGTGCCTTGATACATTTGCTGACAGATGGGGGTCAGGGCAAGTGGTAATCATCAGGACACCACCAGAATCCTCAGGTAAGGGCTGTGGTGACTGTTCTCTGGGCCTGCCAATAGGGTTGGCAGAATTTTTAGCTGGAGCAGCATGGGAATGTAACTGTAGAGAGTGCAGCCTGTTCATTCCTTAGTCTCATTGCAGCCCATAATAAGGTAGTGGGACTTGTACTAAGGATGCATGGAAGTGCCTGGTATCCCTTTTCCTTCTTGGCATGGTAGCTACAACAACATCAACTCAAGCCTTGCCTGAGGGCAGGATGCAGATTCCCAGTGGCTGAATTCTCAGAATAGTACCAGCTGTGGGCCCTCTATACAGTGAGTTCTGTAGGTAAGAAGCTATAGGAAACGCAGTCTTCTAACACCTTGGGCTCACAGCAGCCTGTAGCAGGGTGGTGAAAATTGTCCTAGAGCTGTATCTGAGTGCCTGGTCTCCCTTCTCCCTCTTTGGCTGGGTGGCAGCTGCAGCAATGTAATTCCAGTCTTGACCTGAGGTTGAGGCACAGCTCAGCGTTCAACTCAAGATGGCATCACAAGCCCCCAAACAGAGAGAACAGGATTCTTCTTGGGTGAGCAGCAAGGGTAAGAATTTGTAGGAAGTGCAGTCTTCTCATGTCTTGGTCTCACAGCAGCCTACAGCAGAGTGATGAGTATTGTCTTAGGGCTGTGTGGGAGCACTCAGTCTGTCCTATTCCTTTTGGCCCAGAGGTGGCAGCTGCAGCAACTGCCTCAGTGCAGGGCATTGACACTGGTAACTAGGCTCTCAGAATGGTGCCAAGCTATAGCTGCCCTGGGCTGTGATGCCTATAGAATTCTGCATGAGCTCTCTTTCTGGAGCAATGTCTCTGTATAATCTCTAGGCAACACCCTAAAGCCTGAGTCCCACATGGCCCAAGGTGTTCTCCCATAAGGAAGGTGGCAAAAATCCCATTGCAGAAATGTAGAGCCCCAGGGGTTTTTCTCTTACTCTTCCCTGCATTCAGGAGCTTCTCCCTGCTACCAGCCAGTTTCTAACTGGGCAAGCTACCTGAAACCCTCTCTTTACTTGCTTTTGGTGCTGTCTGACACTTCTCTGTTGAATCCTAGCATTCTCTCTTAGGAAATGTTTGAAGTGTAAATATCTACTTGCTGTCCTGGTTCCTCTCTGTGAAGGAGATGCATTCAAGTTGTGTGTACTCAGATATCTTGACCCTCTTGAAATAACTATTAATGGTTTTGTTTCCTTTACTAGACTCTGATTAAAATCTGTAAGATTTGTCAGAAGCATTGTATTTGCATGTCAAAAGCTACTTTCTGGAGAGATGCTGCTTTATTATGTTAAGAGTAGCTGTAAATAGTTTTTAATCTAATGAAACAGACCTAGCATACTAAATGCTCACATAAAATTGGGAACATCAGTTAGGCAGTTACAGCAGTAAAAAGGACTGCTTTTCTTCATTAGGAAGTAATGGAGTAGCCCTTTTATGAATGGGAGTTGATTCACAGAGTTTACAGCAGCACATAGGGTCCATGTAGAGAGGAGGATACATGTTAGATTTTATTCACTTAAATTTTTTTTCACAAGAAGAGAGATACAATTCATGAAGCCAATAAAATATGCTACTATATTATGATGAATTTGTTATGATTAGTCCATCGGTTCTTAGTGAATTCTTTGTTAATAAATTTATAAGTATTTTATCTCTAAAAAATTTAAATACAATGATACATATCCAGGTTATTTGTTGGCCTCAGCTAAATTAGTAACAATATTAGTGTGTCTGTTTTCAAGGGACTCACTTATTTTATTTTTTTTATTGAAATCTATAGTAGTCTATGAACAGAAACATTTTTAAGTTTCTTAAACCCAGGTATCCACTGGAAAATAACACTGTTTTAGAAAGATGACTTTAACATTTTTGTAGCAAACTCTTTAAATAAGTTATTCACAGATTTTCAAAAAATAACACATAATAACTACACTTTATCGTGCAGTTACCCTTAACAGCATTAAAAATCTATAGTTATTATTTTCTTAATACTCTCAAGTGCTAACAGCGTATTAGAATTTTGAAAATCAAATGCTACATCTTTTTAACAGATGCAACTATGGGAATGCAAGCGAAGAAATCAAACTCTACAAACCAGATTTAAAGAAAAGGAAACCTTAGGAATCTTATTTCTTTTTTCTTGCTCTATTTCCTAGACAACATATTTAGTTATTAAAATGACTTTGAACAGAATATAAAATTAGCAAATCTACTGCAAGCCTAAACATTTTATGCTCACAGATGATTAAAGCAAATATAAAAGATTTCATTCTCAATCTAAAGAACCTATTTTTTAGTATCTCATGTTATTGTGTAATTACCTAGTTATGTAAACTATCCTTAATGCTGCATTAAACACAGAAAAGGGAATGCCCTCTTTTCATATGTCCTCACATTTCTAGAAGAAAAATAATGATATGAAATAATGCTTCTTTGTTTCTTCTTCCCTCTCTTTTACTTCATATATAAAATCTCTATATAAGCATATATAATGACACACAAACACATAGCTACCCACAAATGTGTAAAATGTATTTTAAAAAATTTACTGTTAAGGAAATGGATAATTCTTGGACAATGATTCTTGAGAGAAGATTATGCACTTCATTCAGATACCACCTGTATGTGCCACGGAAGTTAAGGAGTGAGACCTGCATATAGAAAAATCTCTGAGAAAATGGACATGAGGAACAATGCTGAAGCCACAGTATCTGTAGAAATCTATAAACTGGCCAGAAATTAGAAACTCGTTTCCTTTCCAAAACTCTTCACTACAATCTCCATTCTATCATTCTTATGGTGTTTTCACAGACCCTATAGTCAGCCTTATAGACATAACATCTCAAAATATCTCTTTAATCCCATAGACTTGGCATAAAAGTAGTCACTTTCATCTATGGACATTTGTAGAGAATAAGTTTTTTGTTTGTGGTAATTTTTATTTATTTATTTTTTGCTTTTCTTTCTTGTTTTTTTTTAATTATACTTTAAGTTCTAGGGTACATGTGCGGGTTACATAGGTATACATGTGCCAGAGAGCTAGAGGTTCTCCTCATCGTGTGGTCTATTATAATGACATATAGTTAAAATGATAAAGAAAAGTCGTTGCTTTTTTTTTCCTTAAGACAGTGGTCACAAATTTATGAGACTGTGAAAAATAATTATTGTCTGTATTTACAGGTTATTTCACTCATTTCAAAAAGAATACCTTGGACAGGGCTACTATGATGGCTGGTCATGTCAGTTATGGTTTAAAAAAGGATATATAAAATATAAATGAATATGGAGAGTATTAAATTAAGGTAAATGGTGGCAGCATTAATATGAAACATTCAATTAGAATAAAAGAATATGATAGAATTGGTTTTGTAATGGTTAAATAGGACAAAATTATTTAAATGCATTAAAAACTAAAGCTTCTTTAAACAAACCCCACAATCAAAATGACTTATTTTTATGAGAAATGAATTTCCAAACACAAATGTGTACTAATTTTATTATGCTTTATATTTTCTTGGTTCATTTATAGGTATTTTTTCTGCTAAATATTACATAGTTCTGATATAATAACCCTGACTTTGACTCACATTCAGTAAATGATTAAGGGCGAGCTTTCCGGAATCACATTTTTTAAGTCTTCCTTATTAATATTTTCATATTCTATACCATCATTTTATGTTCTCCTGAAAATTTTTCTCATAAGGATTTCAAGCCTGGCTAAAAATATAGAAAAAAAAAAGAAGGGTTTGAGGGGAGGGATACAATGTGCATTACAAAGAATGAACAATGAGAAGATAATTAGAATCCATGATGCCCTTGAGGTCTAAGAATTCTGAACTCTATAAGCCCAGGTACTGTGATACTATACCTACATATCTCTAATTATAGTTTTGCCTCCAGTTGGAGATTATCAGAAATCTCAGGCATTAGTTTTCTATAAAAATAGCATATTGCATTTTTGGAAAAGAAATAAAATATAAGATATTTTCAATGAACAATAAATACAGTGATGATTTGTTAAGAAACATTTTCAGAACATGAATGCAATGAGGCAATTTCTATGCAATTATTAAATATGCCCTCATTTTCTGATCTTTCCTATTATAATCAGTAATTACATTTCTTTCAGTAAAAATCCCCTAGGAGATGCATTTTTAGCATTAAATCAAAGAGTTAAGTAAATTAATTCCATCTAGTAGGGCACTTTTTTTTCTATATTCACTTACTCTTACCATTATGAGTTGCACATGCATTAATATTAGAATATGTAATAAAATTAAAAATGAATACTAATTTTCTAGGAAGTATTTCCATCTCTAAGCAAGGGGAAATAATCCACAAAAGCTTACTAATCAAAAGACATCATTTATCTTTTAAAATGTAGCATAATTTTATGCATAACTATGTTGGGGTTGGCTGTGTACTTTGTTTTATTGATACAATACTAACTAGGACATTCTTCCAAAGTTATTGTAGCCTATACTGGAAAATAGGCATATCAACATTTAAGTGTAATAACATGTTTTATTAACTAAAAATAGATGTATGCTGTATTAGTCAGGGTTCTCTACAAGGACAGGACTAATAGGATAGATATATATATGAAAGGGAGTTTATTAAGGAGTATTGACTCACACGATCACAAAGTGAAATCCCGCAATAGGCAGTCTGCAAGCTGAGGTTTAGGGAAGTCAGTCCGAGTCCCAAATCTTCAAAAGTAAGAAAGCCGACAGTGCAGCCCTAGGTCTGTGGCCTGATTTTATCCTATCAGCACTGGCAGCTGATTAGATGGTGTCCACCCAAATTGAGGGTGAGTATGCCACTCCTAGTCCTCTGACTCAAATGTTAATCTCCTTTTGCATCACCCTCACAGACACACCCCGGGACCAATACTTTGCATCCTTTAATCCAATCAAGTTGACACTCAATATTAACCATCATATATGCAGATGATGAATAGTAAACAAAGAATAAAATAGTCCCTTTTACTTAAGAATGGTAGTAAAGATTTTATTGAAGAAATTGAAATGGCATTGAGTTTACCAAAATGAATAGGTGTTAATGGAAAAGAATATTCGGGATTATGTGAAAGATATAGTTCAGAATGATGGAAACTACAAAATTAGCATTAAGTATAATATGCCATTTTTCAGAACTCCATGAAATTTTATGTAAAGAGTGAGCTCTATCAGTGAGTATTAGAGAAAGGGTGACTATAGAAAATCCTGGAGAGGGACGGGCATGGCGGCTCACACCTGTAATCCTAGCACTTTGGGAGGCCGAGGCGGGCAGGTCACCTGAGGTCGGGAGTTTGAGACCAGCTTGTCCAACATGGAGAAAACTTGTCTCTACTAAAAATACAAAATTAGCCAGGCATGGTGGTGTATATCTGTAATCCCAGCTACTCGGGAGGCTGACGCAGGAGAATCGCTTGAACCCAGGAGGCAGAGGTTGAGGTGAGCCAGGATAGTACCATTGCACTCTAGCCTGGGCAGCAAGAGTGAAACTCCATCTCAAAAATATAAATAAATAAAATTCTGAAGAGATAAGCAAGAACCAGGTTAAGTTTAAGGAATTTTAACACAAGTTATGATATGTATATTGCCTTTTATAGGTACAGATAAACCAATGTTAAATATTATGCAATAAGATTATATGATCATAATTTTTATCCATGATATTTGGATAATTAGCGATATATTTATTTAAAGAAATTTATTTTTATCTGTACTTTTTTATTAGTTTATTTATAGGGTTCTGAGCTTCAAAATTAGACCTTGAGTCTGCCTTATTGTCCCAGGGGAAAGAAGACATACATTAACTACAGAAGATGAAGAAGCCAATTAAGTATCTACATATATTTCTTTTGAACTCATAATAAAACCATTGCGAAAGTTTTGCATTAAAAAAACTAGCTTTTTGAAAAAAGAAAGATTTTTTTGAAATCTAAAATATTAATTTTCAGTGTACTTTCCATGGTGTTTATGTCATATGTAACTTGGTAGAGAAAAATACATAATAATTTAAGAGCCACGGTTTTTAAAATATAAATTATTCTCCATGTTCTTTTCAGGAAAGATAACTCGGAAAGCTGTAACAAGAAAATCTTTAGAGGAGGGAAAATGAACAATAGAATACATTCTTGGTGTAGGTGCTAAGAGTCAGAATGTTAAAAGAGAGAGAATTTAGAAAACATATGTAAGTTTAGAGTGCTCTCAGAGCACTCGAACACACGTGGCTCACTTCTCAACAGTAGTCTGAGAACACTCTAAGCCTCATTGAGAAGTTGGGCACTCATGATGGTATTTGAGAAGTTAAGTAGTAATAATTAGCTGAAGTTAGACTGAAAAACTTGAGGAGACTCCAGAAAGTCCTACTAAACTCTGTGTTGCAGAATGCAGGGAAAGCTGCCAAGAGTTCCTGAACATAATAAAGACCTTAAGAATGCATTCATTTTTTAAAAAAAATAGATATTTGTGAAGTACTTTTATCTTTTTTATTTCCTTGATTTATATACACTACCTATGTATATCATATATTTTATATGTTGCATATTTATTTATTACATATATATCACATATATGCATATGCTACAAATATATGTATGTTATATATTATATAGATATATTACTGCATATGTTACATAGATAACATATTTATCTAATTATCAGTCTCAGCTAACAAGATAAAAAATGTCTTCTGAAAGATAATTTCTTTTAAATTTTGTTAGTTCATTGATTTTATAGACATTTATCTTGTACCACTTATATTTTAATCTACTCCAAACTTGTTCAGGGTGTGAGGAATTATAATATCAAAATTAGAATCAAACCCTAAAACTGGGAACACCAAAGTGTGAGCAAAGTAAACATGAGCGTCCTAGATCATGCTGGCATCCTTGAAGGTGGATTTAGTGGACCTATATTGATAAGATGTAGATAATTTTTAGGAGAAACAAAGTTAATGTATCAATGGACATAAGAACTTACAAAGTTATGTTCTTGGTATTTATAAATATTAAGTAATAAATATAAATAAATATTAAACTATGTTTAAATAAATTAACACTTGATGTCAACCAAAACAACAAATACATCAAATATATTACATTTCAACACTTAAATTATGAAATGTAGAGTTCAAAATTTTTAAAAAATATTTAAAGTATTGAAAAAACAAAGATAAATCTTGTAGTAAAAAATGAGTCAGTAATTAAAGCTTACTTAAAATAACAGGTTGTTTGGAAAAAAATCAAGTAATGTTTTAAAACTCATAAGCTATGCTATTGGAATTAAAAGCTCAGTAAATGAATTAAACAGAAATTTTGGCAGTGCTGGAAACAGAATGAATAAATTAGAAATTAGATCTGAAGAAATTGCCAGAATATAACTAGCACATGGAAGAGATAAAAGAAAGGTTAAGAAACATAGCAGATAAAAATAAGAAGATCCAGTATACGTTAAGCTGAGAAAATAGAGGAAAAATGTTTTAAAAAAGAAAAAATATTCAAAAACTTCACTGCATTTTTTAAAGAATTGGTGAAAGATATACATCCACAGGCAGAGACAGATTTTTTAAAAGAAGTATAACAGCATAAAAGGAGCAATTCAGGACTTTATTGTAGTAAAACTAAAAAACATCAAAGAAAAAGAAAACATCAGATAAAAATCAGCTAGAGGAAGAACTATTGAATTTACCAAAGTTTGTTTATTTTTGGTAAACAATTGTTATGGAAGGAAGCGAGACATGAATAGAATAATATCTTGAATTTGCTTACAGAATATAACAGTGAAACAAAGTAGTGTACACAACAGAGATTATGTTATGAAAGTGTTAAATAAAAATTATGCATAGTCAGATAAATATTATCATGTAAATAAAATGTTGTCTATTTAGGTAAATACATTTTAGAGTCTTTGTAGAATTTGGGATAAGATTTAAAAGTAAACATTTTGAAGGTTTTACATATGCATGGAGAACTTAGAAAAAAATAAGTAGATTCAAATAAGCTAAAAGTGCGAAGATGAATAATAATAAAACAAATAATCTAAGGTTTAATTGTTCAAAGAAACCAACAGAAGAATGAAGACAGGATGGAAAATGAAAATTTGCAAGAATCTAACAGTATACCATTCAATATATAATGTTATATAGAAATTCTGTAAAAAAAATCACTTACTGGGAAAATTAAGAAATCCATTTTTATAAGAAGATATATAGAATATACAGGGAACATAGTTAAACATAAGAATACACCTAGAAGAACAAAATATCCAAATATATAAGAGATTTGGAAGATGGCTGATGACATAGAGCCAGGAAGAGCTACTCCTGTTGAGAGACGAGACCATCAAGATGACCAGCACATTCCAAGCAGATCTTCTGAAAAAGGCATTAAGAGTGGAAGGATGGTGTATGCTGATGCTGGACTGAAAGTGGAGGAAGGTGGGAACCCTGCATGGGGTTGCAGAGAACCAGGACTCATGGCTGGCCCTTAGCAGCTCCTAGAAAAGGGGTGAGTTAAACAGGTGTAGAGTGACCCGTTCTTGCCGTTGACCTCTGGAATCCTCGCTGCAGGAGACTCCATGACCCCATCGACATGTGTGATCTGGTAAGGATAGCTGCTTGGAGAGTTGGCAGGGACAGAACTCCAGCATCTACAGAGCTCAGAAGGTTTGCCACAGGAACAACTGCATTTGAGCATGGCCAGGGGTGCCTAATCACCACACTTCGCTGTGCTCCCTTAGGTGTCTTCGGCTTTTGCTGACTCTTGGAACTGGACAGAACAGGGCTATCTTGCCCATGGGACAACGTAAATCTGATCTGAACAACCACTGTCTGCTGGCCTTTTTCAGGGTTTCTGTCTGGCCTTAACCTGCTTGGAGTACAGCCTCAGATGCTTAACTGGGGTGCTTCCCAGTGTCCACCACAAGAGCTCCCTCACTGGTAGACCTTGTTTAAGCATTGCAGACATTCAGCAGATGGGCCCCCACAAGCACACACGTGCCTGAAGCCTCCCTCTACCACTTGGCCAGTTCATATGTGAGCATAGACCCTGCTGCCACTGCTTAAAAGAAGCACTTTTGCAAGCAACCCTCCATAGGAGTGTTGTTGTCAGTGGACTGAAAACACTTCAGCCCTTCCAGTGCAGCAAGAGTTTAATCTTGAGGGTCCAGAGAAGAAAGCCATGAGGCAGGCCCCAGCCCCTCAGTGTTAGAGCACACAGCCTAACAGTGTTAAGCTGAGCATTAGCCCCCTGAAATCATCCAGAAATGAAGCCAGACAACTGAATTCAACTTATACCACAGTCAAACCCTCAAAGGCAACAAAAAATATAAAAGCAAAAACCCCATTCAAAAGACAGTAATGTCAAAGATTAAAGAAACATCAGCCCACACAGATGAGAAAGAACCAGTGCAAGAACTCTGGCAACTCAAAAAGTCAAAGTGTCTTCTTACTTCCATATGACTGAACTAGCTCCCCAGCAATGGTTCTTAACATGGTGAAATGACTGAAATTACACAGAATTCAGAATTTGGATGGCAATGAAAATAATTGAGATTCAGGAGAAAGCTGAAACCCAATCCAAGGAATTTAAGGAATCCAGTAAAATAATACAAGAGATGAAAGTTGAAATAGCTGTTTTAAGAAAAAATTAAACTGATAGAGCTGAAAAAGTGCAAGAATTCATAATATAGTACAAATTGTTGATAGCAAAATAGACCAAGCCAAGGATAGAATCTCAGAGCTCAAAGACCAGTTCTTTGAATAAACTCGGTCAAACACAAATAAAGAAAAAAGCATGAACAAAACCTCTGAGAAATATGTAATTATGTAAAGAGACCAAACCTATGACATGTTGGCATCTTTTTTTTTTTTCTTTTTTGAGACAGAGTCTTACTCCGTCACCCAGGCTGGAGTGCAGTGGTGCAATCTCAACTCACTGCAACCTCCGCCTCCCGGGTTCAAGCGATTATCCTGCCTCAGCCTCCTGAGTAGCTGGGACTATCGGCTCATGCCACCACACCTGGCTAATTTCTGTGTTTTTAGTAGAGACAGGGTTTTGCCATTTTGGCCAGGCTGGTTTCAAACTCCTGACTTCAGGTGACCCACCTGTCTCGGCCTCCCAAAGTGTTAGAATTACAGGTGTGAGCCACTGCACCTGGCCTCATTGGCATCTTAGAAAGAGAGAGAGAGCAAACACTTTGGAAAATATATTTGAAAATATTGCGTATGAAAATTTCCCCCACCTCACTAGAGAGATTGAAAGTCAAATTCAAAACAATTCAGAGAAGCCCTGAGAGATACTATACAAGGTGACCATCCCCAAGACATAAAGTCCTCAGATCCTCTAAGGTCAATGCAAAAGAAGAAAAAAAAATAAGGGTATCAAGAGGGAAGGGGCAGGCTACCTGCAAAGAAAATGCCATTAGGCTAACAGCAGACTTTTCAGCAGAAACCCTACAAGCCAGAAGAGACTGGGGGCCTATATTTACCATTTTTAAAGAAAAGAAATTCCAGTGAAGAATTTCGCATCCAGCCAATTTAAGCTTCTTGAATGAAGGAGAAATAAAATTCTTATAAGAGAAGGAAGTGATAAAGGATTTCATTACCACCAGACCAGCCTCATAAGAGGCCGTTAAACAAGTGCTAAACCTAGAAACAAAAGACTGTTACTGGCCACCACAAAAACACTCTTAAGTATATAGATTATTGACACTATAATCTGCACAATCAAGTCTTCATAACAATCAGCTAACAGCACAATGACAAGATCAAATATACACATATCAATATTAATCTTCAATGTAAACAGGCTAAATGCCACCTGTAAAAGACAGAGTGACAAGGGTAAAGAAGCAAGACCTGTATGTAGAGCCTTCAAGAGACCCATCTCACATGTAATGAAACCCATAGGCTCGAAGTAAAGGGATGGAGAATAATCTATGAAGCAATTAAAAAAAAAAAGCAGGGGCTGCTATTTTGATCAGACAAAACAGTTTTTAAAAATACAGTAAGTAGACTGATTTGAATAATAATAAATCTCCAGCATCCTGCACAGTTAGCTCTGTGTGAATTACTTTCTCTATTGTAATTCCCCTGTCTTGAGAAATCAGTTATATCTAGGCAAGAGGCGAGGTGAACCCATTGGGCAGTTACAAATTTGGAGGCTTGTTGGGATTGCCCTTGTGGCGACCTGCCTGTTGTTTGGTAGCCCTCCTCTGGCGATGGATCCAGAAACCAGCCCAAGTGGCCGCCTAGTTCTCTTGGACTAGAGACTGATTCTGGTACTCTCTCCACTGGTGGGGTGCTGCACACCCAAGGTGCCTGGATTTAATTGCAATAGAGAAACAGTCCTGAGGAGACATCCCTTAAATGTAGCTCTTTCACAGGGTGTCTGTCTGTAGCCCCATTGTGGGGTGTCTGTCTGAAGTCCCGTGGCAGGGTATCTGTCTGTAGCCCCATTTCAGAGTGTCTGGGTTGGTGAGTATCCTAGGCACTGCCAATACCTCCTTGCTTCTCCCAGCTGGTTCTATAGCCCCATGATGGGGTGTCTATTTGTAGCTCGACCACGAATGTCTGTCTTGGTTTGGCTCCTTTGAGGGTCTTGGTTTGTCTGTAGCCCCATTGCAGGGTGTCTGTCTCAGTTCAGCTCCTGGAGGGGTCGTGTCTCAGTCGGCTCTCCTTAACTAGCAGGAAGAGTCTTGGTTTGGGAGACTTCTTTTCAATCAGGAAAATTTTGGGGAGATTTCTCAGATGGAAAATAGGAGGATAGTTTGGAAGGGATACTCTTGGAGTTCTTGGTTAGAAATCTGATTTGGAAGGCCTTCTGTCCATCTCATCTTAGTGTGTGTTTGTATATGTGGAAGGAATCTCAGAAGAAATTGCTGATGAAAGTCCAGCAGGCCTAACTCAGAGAACCCTCCCTATTTGTCCAATAACATTTGGTGAGCCCTGAAGAAAGCTCAACAGGCCTGTCTCTGGGTGACTATCCACTCTTTGCCTTGCCTAGAGACCGCTCCCCACCCCACCCCTGCAATTGTGAATTACAGTCCAGTGGTCATTTTTCCCCACCTGGAGTGGATCAAAGAAAACAGGGACCAACCAGAGAAAGTTTGAGCTGTGCCAGGTTGATAGTAGATGCTGAACAAGGTGACTAGTGTCTGTTTTATTGTGTATATTTTGCTGAGATGGAAAATGTTAATCTGGTTTCCAATGAAGCCCATTGGGCAACATCTTGCAAAATTGAAAATCTTTTGCCTATGGTTCCATAAAACAGAAAAGATTGAGTTTTCTTTTGTAAAGTAGCTTGAACCTCTCAGCTATGGCACAGTGATCAGGGTCATCAAAGCCACTCCATTCTTCTGGAAGCTGCAGAGAAAGGGAACTCAGAAACCTGGCATGCCAGCCAAAAGGGTAAGAAATACTTACCAGTCAAGTTTCTGATCACTCTCTCTCTCTCTCTGTGTGTGTGTGTGTGTGTGTGTGTGTGTGTGTGTGTGTGTGTGTATGTGAATGCTAAATGTCTCTATTTGTCTTCTCTGCAAGGATTTGATTAATATAAAAAGATTTGTGAGACTAGTCTTAGGCTGTAGCAAATCTGGTGTACTTTGTACTAAGAATTTGTCTTTCTGTGTTGTTCTGTAATGGAGAGAGGGGTGTCACGGGATAGAACGTGGGTTTTGGATCCCTATAATTCTGCTTTTCAAGCCAGACCATCAGGCTAGTCAGTTACAAACTTTGCTACAGGTCCCTGAAACTTCTATTTATTTGAGTTAAAGTCTGTCTTGTTTTGTGTCTTTAAGAGCTTAATCTTGTGACCACGTGGGTATACTTTCTGTTGGTTTCCACCATCCAGAGGACAAGAATTTGGAGGTACATGTCATAGTTAGCATTAAAAATTATCTGGAGCAGTTAAGAGCCTTTGCAAGCTTGAAATTGGCTTCTCTAGACTTCTGGGAAGAGCAATTGAAACTACTTAATGCTGTGTAGCTCAGAAGTTAAGGCTTTGTCTTTTGACATGATGGCCAGGGTTCAATTCTTGGCTTCCAGACTGATTCCTTTCTGCTTTGTTATTTGTGTAACTTTGCCATTTATTAAGGTTTTTTTTTTTTTCTTTTTTCTCCCCATGGATAGCTTCTGATTTCCTGTCTTGGATTTTCCTTTCTCTAAACTACCCTTGGGGAGATTCTAAATCTTGTTAAAAATAGATAAATAAAGAAAGTGCTTACCATCTCTTTGAGACACATTGTGTATCAATGATTAAGTTATAACCCTAGTTAAAACTTACTAAGTTCATGCGGGAAATTACCTGTGATAGAATTCAAAAGCCAGAAATATTGGCTGCCCTGGCTAGAGTCTGGTAATAAGATATTTATAATGTTTTTTTTTTTTTTTAAGAAAAAAAGAGCTCTGTGGTTAAAATCAGCTCAGTTAAAAAATGGATAATCAAGCTAAATGTGTTTCAGAGGACTTTATCTTTTTCCTTTTGCAGAGTTGTGTTTTTCTTAAAAAAGCTTTTTTTTTTCCTTCTCAGTAGACTGAATTGCTCTTCTCCATTTTGTCTTCTTGCCACTCTTGATGTCCACATGAGAGAACTTAAGATAAATTTTAACATCCTGGGACTCCTGGGGAAAAGCAGAGGAGGCACCTCAAACCCCATTATGAGAAAACTCTGTTTTCCTCACAGAAGCCCAGGAATTGAAAGATAATAGATTCTTCTCAAATTGTAAGGCTCTGTTCTGTTTTTCATTTTGTTCCCTGACATTTTCTACTTTTCTGGGTATCAGAAATTACTTCATCTTATGAGAGAAACTTGGTGTGTAATAACTAACTAGGGAATATACTTCTTGAGATGTGTAGTGGTAGTTATGAGGGGATACTCAGTTCTTTGATGTTTCTATTAGAGAGTCATACTCCTGGCCACCTGGAAGATATGAAAACATCCCCAACCTCCACTGAGAGATGAGAGTTCTCTGGGGGATAGTCTTGATTACAAAATGGGCTGACTGGCTTTGGGTAGCCTTGCAACAAAATGCACAGTAGAAGCACTGCACTATCTTCTCCTGTAGTATTTCCCTCTTTTAGGGGGATCCAGGACCCAGTATAAAATGTCACCCTTAATTTTGAGGATCTGTCTTTGCCTTCCAGCTGTGCCTACTTATTAGACCCTACAAACTCCATGCTTTCCTGGTCCTGTTCCTCCAAGGGCTCCATCCTGAAGCAGTAATTTAATTAAAAGACTGCCAAATGAAAAATCTTATAAGTGCTGGATCTTCCATTTGTCTGTGTATTTATATGTGCTGTGTGTGGGATGTTTATGTAAAAAGAGCTCTGATTAATTGGCTTAGAAAAATAAGTGCTTAAATCAAATATTTTGTCAGAAAAATAGAAACTTTAATGCCATTGTGTCCATATGACTGTAGTAAACTTTTGGAAATAAAGACAGTTTTAAAGAGTATTAATAAAATAAAATGTTTTCAAAATGTAGACATTTGGTCTAAATTAAGGTGAGATATCAGATTTTCTAAATGCTTTAAAGTCATAATCTCATTTCTTGACTTTTGAAAATGGTTCAATTTACCTACTTTGGGACATTATATTCTAGATAAGGCCTGGTAACTTGTGGAGTTAGCCATCCCCCACCTAGTTATGCTGCAAGGAGCTGATCTTATATTCACTTCTGTCTTATGTCCTAGGCTCCACACCTAATACATAATTAAAATTGCTTACTTATCAGGTTTTTTAACAAAAATAAAAGTTGTTGAGGTACATTGTAACATATAATTGAGACTACTGGAGAAATAATTTTACATACAATGTTTGTATGGAAAGTAGAATGTGTTTTTGATCACAGATTATAAGAAAGCATGGAAATATGGCTTTTGTTAAAGGGAGTGCAATATTTTCTAGTACAGAGGGTTTTAAAGATTGTCTTAACCTGAAAAAAGAATGGGACAAAACTGAAGGTTTCAGCAAGGTGAAAAGGATTTGTGAAGGGTTAGTCTTGTAAAGAAAGTTCTGTGGGCATAAGCAAGTTGGCTAAGATTTGAAGGGGATTATTTAATCATTTTCCTTAGATTGAATCTTAAAATGAAAGCACACTAATGCAGGGCCAGAATCTAGGCCCATGTGTTCAAACAACAGGGTTTTCTTAGAAAATTCATCTGCTGTTTAAAAAAAATTTTGTGAAAGGTTTTAAGTTTATGAAAATCTTAAACCTCATGGTCAAACTGACTAAAACTGGGTAGATTTATAAAATATAATTTAAAAACTAGCTTAAGCATTAAAGATGCAGTAATGCAAACATGAAATTTGGTTTTCTCCTTTAAAAAAGGTTTGTATATAATATTAAAAGATAATGAAAAGATTTTGTTTGCCCTTTTGGTAAATGGCAGGGGAAAAAAAGTAGGAGAGAAAAGAGAGATATTTAGTTGGCCTCATGCTAACCTCATTGGGTCTTATTTGGAATGCTAATTCTCTTCAGAGTAAACATTTTTACCTTTAAAAATTTTGAGTTACCACTTTGGATAAATGAATAACCTGTGATTCTATTTGGTGATATCCAGTGTTTTAAGCCTTTGATATTTGACAGACTTTCCAAAATCAAATTATAAAGTATGTCATTTTCTGACCTAACTGATCCTTTAGACATTGGGTCCCTTGAAGTCCAAAAATGATGTGTTTGGTTTTTTGGTGTAAAAATTATATAAGAAGCATTATCAAATATGAAATGATGTTTGGCTTTCTTTGGGCTATATTTGTGTAAACGTGCTGATATATGTCCCAAAATTATGTAAAACTCCTATAATTCTGATATAACCTAGTATATGTTATCAGTAATAATTATAATTGTTATATTAAATTATTGTGTGCCACAGAGGTTACAAATTTCGTTGTCCATTGTGTCTACATATGTATATTCAAAAATTTAAAAAAAGCTTCCCTGTTTAGATGCTTAAAGTCATGTTTTTAAATAATGAGGGTGTCAAATAAGAAATTACTTTGGAAATTTTAAAAGAATTATAACTGACCACTATTTAAAATGGTACATATCAAAACCAAATAATAATTCAAATGTAAAAGTTCATTGAAAATTTAAACATATTTACAGATATTAGAGAAAAGCTAGAAATCAAAGACCTGTGTTTAATATAAGAATTTAGAAAAGAAAGAAATATCATTTCAACATATTTTAGAAGTGTGCGTAAAAATGAGCCAGAAAATTATGAAATTGACAATAAAGACTTAGAGCATCAAATGAAGTGAAACATCATTCTCTAAAAAGTATAATATAATACATTTTTCACCCAAAGTATATTAAAAAGAGAGGAGGACCTATAAGTAATACTAGAATTGGAACAGGGGCATGTCTATAGAGTCAGTACAGTTTTAAAAGTAAGTTCAATGATTAAATTTTCAACTATTTGAGAACAATATAAACAAACATGAAATAAACGCAAGTTCTCAAACAAATTTATTACCTAAATTAACCCAAAGAGAAAAAAGTTTGAATAGCCTTTTATAGGCTTATAGTTATATAGTTAGAAATATATTTACAAAGTTTATGGATATCAAGTTTTATAGGAACCTATTGTAAAAATGTATATACTTACAACTGTTCCTAGTTCCTGGTAAGTTTTCAAAATACTTGTAATACCCTGGGTGATAAAAAATGCCTTTATTGTGTTAATTAGGTACCTTAAGATGAACTCTTCGATAGCTGCATCATCAGGGATGAACACAAGAAAAACCAATCATGTTATTACATGGTTGGAACTTTGGGCCATCCCAACTTTCAGGGCTGAAGCTTCGGTTCAATCATGTGGTCAATAATTACACTAAGCATAACTATCTAGTGAAAATTTCACAAAAACTCTGAACACTGAGACTCAGTAGACCTTTCTGGTTGGCAAACACACTGATGTGCTAGGTGATGACTTACCTGGATTCTATGAGGCTAGGACATAGAAGCTCCACTTCCGCCTTTTGAAAGCCTTCCCCATGTGTCTTTTCATGTGGTGTTTCTAATATGTATCCTTTATAATAAAACTACAATTATAAGTATGTGCTTTTGTCAGATTCCACAAGTCATTCTAGCAAATTGCCAAACCTGAGCAGATTGTGATAAGCTCCAAATTTATGGTTGGTCAGTCAGTAGTACAGATGATCTCCAAGACTTGTGACTGGTGTTTGAAGTGATGGCAGTCTTATGAAGAACTTTACTCTTAACTTGGTAGGGTCTGCAGTAGCTCTGTACAGTTAGTGTCAAAATTGAGTTTAATTGTAATATACCCAATTGTCTTACTAATGTTAATAGGACTATTCAACATCATTCCTCTGATACCAGAGGATTCTATAGTCAAAAAAATTGTTCAGAGAATTAACAAAAAAATCCATATCCCAACTTTCTTTTATGGCAGAAGAAATTGTGATTTTAAAATTTAAGTGACTTGCCTCAAATCAAATTCTTAGCAGGGCAGGAGCTTGAAATAGTATCAGACTCTTGAAGTTCTAAACTCAAGTGCAAAACCTTCTTACTAAATCTGCTAATAACATCAAAGTATCAATTAGTAAGTTATAAAGAATTTAAAACGTTAGTAAATGCAAGTAAAGCCTTTAAAAACTTTTGTTTAACAATATCATAAGACTTGGAATTATTACACTAATGTTGGCTATAGTGAGATTTACATAGAACATTCATATTATATCCACATGTGAGTAGATAACATGTGCTATAAAATTGTCCAATTATAATTTTTAGTTTAATGTATTATTTACTATTCCTATGTAGCCATCTTTGCAGTAATCCAAAACCAAATATGATATCAGTAAGGCCTTAATTATCCATAAGGAAAAGAGATAAACTTGACTTCAATTTTTGAGATTTTATGAATAACCGAGGACAAAATGAAATTATATGATCTGACAGAAGAGGCATCGAACATTTTCTTCCATAAAGGATTGGAAAAAGAAGATAATAATTTATGACTACATGTAAGTTATATTGAGGCAAGGGAAGAGAAAGTTCCAAAGCAAATTCATTGCAGTAGATCATTTATATGCAAGCAGAAATGTATATTCTGATTTAAATATTTTTAACTTTGGTGTTTCTGTACTTTTTAAACCTATTTGTGTTTTTAACAGTTAAATGATAATCTGGTTTCTTTACTTCTTCCTGCTGTTTTCATTTTGTAAAAAAGATTAGAGATGGAGTTGATTCAAAATTAAAATGGTCAATGTATTATATACTTTTTAAAATACAGCTTTTGATTTAAATCCTGACTACTATTGATTATTCAATATCATTATATTGGAATAAAAATGAAATGGACAGTGAGAATGGAAAATGCACATACTTAATATAATGGAAAAAGTAAAAACAGGTTGAATGAATGATTGTTTCTCTTGTGATGGGACGTAATATTTAATCTATAATGGAACACAGATAATCAGACAGTGCACTTAAACAGAAGCTTTTTGCTAAAAAAGATGACATAATGTAATTACAGTTGCAGTTAAAAAAAGAGGCTGATGTTTATTCCTGGATGTGTTTATCTGAAATATTAGGGACAGTAAGTCAGTAAAATGAAGATAATTTAGGTTCTTAGAGCAATATATATACGTGTGTGTGTGTGTGTATACATATACACGTATGTATACATATATATACACACACACGTATATACACACACACACATCTATACACACACACATCTATACACAAACACACACACACAGGCACACACACACACCCTTATACCAGAAAAACCATTAGGGGAAAATAAATGTCTAAACTAAGCAAATTTAGCTCATTTAATATCTTGTTGTATTATTGAACAGTCATTAGTATTTAACTTGTAAGTGATTGAAATTATTAAAAATCTTTGATATTCTTAGAATTTACAGAGTTTCTTGGTTTTCTATAATATGTATTCTAGTTTTACATTTAACAAATTAATTTTATCAATTAATTCTAAGACAGTCTTTAGTGAATTGAGCCTTTTGGATAAAATAATAAATAATAATAATATAGTTCATTATCTATCATACTGTCTATAATAGTTAGGGATGCATCTTTTTTCTGAAAGCTTGACTGGCCACAAGGCCCTCTTGTGAGTATATACAGTAATAATAAGAGTTTAAAAAGTGAGATAATTCTAAAATCACTGTAAAGTTGGACTCCACCAAAAAGATAAATCTTTCACAAAAATAAAAAAAAAACACATAGATTACAGTTTGAGGATTGTTCACTCCAAGAGTAAAAACATATTTTTGTATATCTTCAGGAAATAGCCAATTTAAAATTTAATCTCCAAAAAAGTATTTTAAAAAATTGTAAATTTTCACCCTCTTTTAAAAGTATATTAAGTATGAATTGAGCGAGTATCATAAAATAACAAAAATTTTGTGTGTGTGTGTGTTTTATCAGACTTTTATTATATGTATAATTTTATAATATATAGGTATCTATGGAGCCTTTTTTCTTTGTTTTATTTTATTATTATTATACTTTAAGTTTTAGGGTACATGTGCACAATGTGCAGGTTTGTTACATATGTATACATGTGCCATGTTGGTGTGCTGCACCCATTAACTCCTCATTTAGCATTAGGAATATTTCCTAATGCTATCCCTCCCCCTCCCCCCACCCCACAACAGTCCCTGGAGTGTGATGTTCCCCTTCCTGTGTCAATGTGTTCTCATTGTTCAATTCCCATCTATGAGTGAGAACATGCGATGTTTGGTTTTTTATTCTTGCGATAGTTTGCTGAGAATGATGTTTTCCAGTTTCATCCATGTCCCTACAAGGGACATGAACTCATCATTTTTTATGGCTGCATAGTATTCCATGGTGTATATGTGCCACATTTTCTTAATCCAGTCTATCATTGTTGGACATTTCGGTTGGTTCCAAGTCTTTGCTATTGTGAATAGTGCCGCAATAAACATACGTGTGCATGTGTCTTTATAGCAGCATGATTTACAATCCTTTGGGTATATACCCAGTAATGGGATGGCTGGGTCAAATAGTATTTCTAGTTCTAGATCCCTGAGAAATCGCCACACTGACTTCCACAATGGTTGAACTAGTTTACAGTCCCACCAACAGTGTCAAAGTGTTCCTATTTCTCCACATCCTCTCCAGCACCTGTTGTTTCCTGACTTTTTAATGATGGCCATTCTAAGTGGTGTGAGATGGTATCTCATTGTGGTTTTGATTTGCATTTCCCTGTTGGCCAGTGATGATGAGCATTTTTGCATGTGTTTTTTGGCTGCATAAATGTCTTCTTTTGAGAAGCGTCTGTTTATGTCCTTTGCCCACTTTTTGATGGGGTTGTTTTTTTCTTGTAAATTTGTTTGAGTTCATTGTAGATTCTGGATATTAGCCCTTTGTCAGATGAGTAGGTTGTGAAAATTTTCTCCCATTTTGTGGGTTGCCTGTTCACTCTGATGGTAGTTTCTTTTGCTGTGCAGAAGCTCTTTAGTTTAATTAGATCCCATTTGTCAATTTTGGCTTTTGTTGCCATTGCTTTTGGTGTTTTAGACATGAAGTCCTTGCCCACGACTATGTCCTGAATGGTAATAAGTCTTTAATCCATCTTGAATTAATTTTTGTATAAGGTGTAAGGAAGTGATCCAGTTTCAGCTTTCTACATATGGCTAGCCAGTTTTCCAAGCACCATTTATTAACTAGGGAATCCTTTCCCCATGGCTTGTTTTTGTCAGGTTTGTCAAAGATCAGATAGCTGTAGATATGCGGCACTATTTCTGAGGGCTCTGTTCTGTTCCATTGATCTATATCTCTGTTTTGGTACCAGTACCATGCTGTTTTGGTTACTGTAGCCTTGTAGTATAGTTTGAAGTCAGGTAGCGTGATGCCTCCAGCTTTGTTCTTTTGGCTTAGGATTGACTTGGTGATGCGGGCTCTTTTTTGATTCCATATGAACTTCAAAGTAGTTTTTTCCAATTCTGTGAAGAAAGTCATTGGTAGCTTGATGGGGATGGCATTGAATCTATAAATTACCTTGGGCAGTATGGCCATTTTCACGATACTGATTCTTCCAACCCATGAGCATGGAATGTTCTTCCATTTGTTTGTAGCCTCTTTTATTTCATTGAGCAGTGCTTTGTGGTTCTCCTTGAAGAGGTCCTTCATGTCCCTTGTAAGTTGTATTCCTAGGTATTTTATTCTCTTTGAAGCAATTGTGAGTGGGAGTTCACTCATGATTTGGTTCTCTGTTTTTCTGTTATTGGTGTATAAGAATGCTTGTGATTTTTGTACATTGATTTTGTATCCTGAGACTTTGCTGATGTTGCTTATCAGCTTAAGGAGATTTTGGGCTGAGACAATGGGGTTTTCTAGATATACAATCATGTCATCTGCAAACAGGGACAATTTGAGTTCCTCTTTTCCTAATTGAATACCCTTTATTTCCTTCTGCCTAATTTCCCTGGCCAGAACTTCCAACACTATGTTGAATAGGAGTGGTGAGAGAGGGCATCCCTGTCTTGTGCCAGTTTTCAAAGGGAATGCTTCCAGTTTTTGCCCATTCAGTATGATTATTGGCTGTGGGTTTGTCATAGATAGCTCTTATTATTTTGAGATACGTCCCATCAATACCTAATTTATTGAGAGTTTTTAGCATGAAGCGTTGTTGAATTCTGTCAAAGGCCTTTTCTGCATCTATTGAGATAATCATGTGGTTTTTGTCTTTGGTTCTGTTTGTATGCTGGATTACGTTTATTGATTTGCATATGTTGAACCAGCCTTGCATCCCAGGGATGAAGCCCACTTGATCATGGTGGATAAGCTTTTTGATGTGCTGCTGGATTCGGTTTGCCAGTATTTTATTGAGGATTTTTGCATCAATGTTCATCAAGGATATTGGTCTAAAATTCTCTTTTTTGGTTGTGTCTGCCCGGCTTTGGTATCAGGATGATGCTGGCCTCATAAAATGAGTTAGGGAGGATTCTCTCTTTTTTCTGTTCATTGGAATAGTTTCAGAAGGAATGGTACCAGTTCCTCCTTGTACCTCTGGTAGAATTCGGCTGTGAATTCATCTGGTCCTGGATTCTTTTTGGTTGGTAAGCTATTGATTATTGCCACAGTTTCAGAGCCTGTTATTGGTCCATTCAGAGATTCAGCTTCTTCCTGGTTTAGTCTTGGGAGGGTGTATGTGTTGCCTCTGTAGGCTCCACCTCTGGGGGCAGGGCAGAGAAATAACAAAAATATTTTAATGAGTTCTGGAAAACAATATAACAAAATATAGTGGCAGTATTTTTACGTATTCAAATTCTAAAAATGTATTTATTTATTAATTCATTCACCTAAAAAAATATTTGAGGAGCCTGACCTATCTCCCTGACTCTTTTAAGAGCTAAGAATAATGTCCTAGTCCATTTGTGCTGCTACAACAAAATATCTGAGACTAGGAAACTTATAAAGAACATACATTTATTTTTTCACAGTTCTAGAGGCTGGGAAGTCCAGGATCAAGCCATGGGCAGGTTTGACGTCCTGTCCTCCAAATGAGAGAAATGCTGTGTCCTCACTTGGCCGAAGGCAGATGGGGAGAGAGCAAGCTTGCTGAATGCTGCAGGAAGCTTCTTTTTTTAAGACCTTTATCCATTTTAGGAAAGGAGGAGTCCACATTGCCTAATAACCTCTCAAAAACACCACCTCCTAATACTATCACATTGGTAACACTTGAATTCAGGAGGGGACACATTCAAGTCATGGCAGAGAGATAAGTACAATCAGTCTCTACTGGGAAATTCAGAGAAGAAAATCAGAAACTAAAGCACAGTGTATTAGTACTCTGATTATATTTATCTATAGGGTTCTACAATAGCCTAGTGTTGGGTACAGCATTCAGTCTGAATAAGTCAGAGAAGACCAGGACTCAAAAACAATAGGAAATGTTTGTATTATCCCAGGTAGAAAGAAAGTGCTTTTCATATATGTTAAAAGCAAGAAAACATTTGAAATAATGATAAGTAACTAGTGTAAGTTACTAATGTTAAGTAGTTAGACAAGGCTAATGGTGTAAAAAATATGTTAGATGGTTAAGGCATAGTTCAAGGTCTAGTATGCCATGCTAAAAAAAATTCAATAGACAATAAATAGCTATCAAATGATTTGAATGGAGTAATACATGCATAATTGAATTTTTATTACAAGTACGTTTTGAAAACAGTGTGGATAATAAAATTAAGAAGACAAATGACAAATTCTGGACAGAGATGAGAAAGAAAAAAATATTTAAGAGGTGATTTCTACTAGGATGCTTAATTTACTGTGTGAGAAAATGCACTAAGACAAAGCTAAGAGCAGAAATTGGTAAAACAGAAAACATATGCAATATAATGTGTAAATTTATAAAATTTAACTTTTTGAAAACTAATAAAAGTGATTAAAGACACAACAAATGTACTAGAGACAAAAAGAAAGATAGAACATATAATTAGCATCGTGAGTAGAAAGGGAAATTTTTCATATATTAAAAAGAATACAGGACAGTATATCTGCTGACAAACTTCACACTTGATAAACAACATATTTATCAAATCTTGGATAAACATGATCTGCCACAAGTGTCACAAGAACATACAGAAAATGTGATATGTAGGTAGTATCCTATAGCTTAAAAAGAAGTTGAAATTGAAGTCTATAGAGTACCAATGGAGTTACTGTCTTTCCTTAAAAATTTAAGCAAGGAAAAAGACAGTATTCTTATCTACTTATCCAGAGAAATAAAGAAAATATTTCTGAAAATGTTTTATAAGGCCAGTATAACATAGATTCTAAAATATGGCAGACAGCACAAAATATAATGTAACATCACAAATCTCAATGGAAATTCTCATAAAAGAGTATCAAAACAATCTAGCAATAATCTAATAATGTAGAAAGAATAATGCATTGTAACCAACTTGAGTTTATTCCAGAAATGCATGTTGTATTTTATTTAAAATAATTTAATTCAACAAATTAGAAGAACAAGGTAAACAGTAATGTTCAATTCGGTTTATAAAGAAAATTAATTTATAACATTCAACATCCATTTGATAAAGGATACCTACCAAAAATCTTACACTAAAAAACATACTCATGTCAAAAATTGTAAAACCTTTTCCAGTGGACTAGGATGGCCAGTGTCAACATTTCTATTCAATTTTGACCTGGAGGTCATAGATAGTGTAAAAAGGCAAGGAAAAAGTATATGCTGATTGGTAGGAAGAATTCAAATTGTCATTATTTCCAGACTACATTTTCTTACATGTAGAAAATCTCAGTGCCTCTATGGGTAATTAAAATGTTTCAAAAGGAAAATGAGCACATCGCAGGATACAAGACCAACACAGACGATTCAATTACAGATGCTCCTGAAATTATGATGGCATTACGTCCTGAAAAAGCCATTGTTAAGTAAAAAAGTCTTAAGTTAAAAATGCATTACATACACCTAACCTGCAGAAGATTAAACTGTCCTTCCTTAATCAGGCTCAGAACACTTACGTTAGCCTATGTTGGAACAAAGCCTATTTTATAATATAATGTTGCATATCTCATGTAATTGATTGAATACTGAAAGTGAAAAACAGAATGGTTATATGGGTACTCAAAGTACAGTATTGACTGTGTATTGCTTCTGCACCATTATAAAGTTGAAAAATTGTAAGTCAAACTTTCATAAGTTGGGGACCATCTGTGCATGTATACATGTCAGTAATAAATTCAAACTTAAAAATAGATATGACTTTAAAATCATAAAACATCAACTATCCCAGAAAAACTTAGCAAAATATGTGAGTTGTCTATGCAGAAGTCCACAGACCATCAGTGTGATAAATTAAATTATTTTATTCCAAATAAATTAAAGTATTAGGTGAATTATATAAAATATTTTAATGCATCATAAAATGTTGAATATCAGTAATTTATTTTAATATTCAATGTTGTAAAGACATCAAATCTTTCCAAATTGATCTATTAATTGAAAAGAATTCAATAAAAATATCAATAATATGGTTGCATAAATTGATAACTATTATTTTTAAATAGAAACAACCAAAGACAAAAAGAAATGTAAAGCAGAACATTGATGTGCTTACATTACTAGAGCTCAAGACATATTATAAATTATTGTTATTAAAATATTATAATATTGACATGAACAACTAGATCATAGGAAGTTCCAAAATAAAAATAATTTACACAAGCATATTTGTTTTATGACAAACATATCATTACATCGAAGAGAAAAGAAGATATTTTCAATAATGTTGCTGAGTCTTTTGAGTTTCCACGAGTGTGAAAACAGAAAACAAATTACACTCTCTTTTTTATGGTATAATAAACACAAACCAATTTCGTATAGTCCGAAGACCTGAATGTGAAAATTAAAATTATAAAGGTTCTGGAAGATAATATGTGAGAATATTTTTATTACTTTAATGAAGTAAAATATTTCTTTAAAACAAAACTCTAAAGGCAAGCTGTAAACAAAAAATGATAAATTGACCTACATTAAAATGAAGAATTTTTGTTCAACTATAAATATTAATGCAAGAATGAAAAGGGAGGGATAAGCCATGGAGAGTGAGTCCATAATTGTAATACTTACACTCAAGAAAGGGCTACATGTTTACACAAAAATAACTATAAGAAAATAAGAAGAAGACAAAAATTTCAATAAAAAAGTGGTTGACAGACTTGAAATAGCACTTCATAAATGATATCTAATATATGAAGACATGAAAAGGGGCACAATTGCATTAGTTATCAGAGAATTGTAAGTTAAAACCAGTGTGAGACACTAATACCTATTCCCCTGAGAATTGAGGAAATTATGAACACAAAGTGACATGAAGCAATAACAGCTATCATCAGCTTATGTGAGTGAAAATTGTTTAAAAACTCGCTTGGGAAAATGTGTAGCAAGTTTACTACTCAAGGTGATATAGTATAGCAACCTTATTGCCTGGTCTATATCACAAATACGCACATATGTACCAAAATTTTAAGTACAATAATGTGTTTAGTAGAATTATTTTTAGTTGCCACAAATAAAAACAAGCAAATCATGCATCACTATTAAAACTAAATTTTAGCAAATTCTTAAAATACAATACTGCATGAGAAAGATTAAACTTTATCTACATGTAACCAGAGTGTTTTATAAGACCTAGGATTATTTTCATGGTGAGATGTAACACAGTAACACTGGGATAGATGAAAGGCAGATCTCTTGTTAATTACAACTCTGAATTTGAGAAGGCTACAGGGCAGAGCCTCTCAGAGGTTGCACTGGGGGTCAGAGTGACAGTAAACTGGAGCTGAGCTGTAGGAACAGCTCGTGTACCTCAAATGGCTAGGGCTAGCTGGGTTTGGTGGGGTCCCTGTGGATTATCTTAATAGAAATAATTTCAGTGGGCTCTGGGGCTTTGGTTTGTCCTTAGTTGTCTGCAACCTGGCCCTGGGATGATTAGACTGCATGCATTCCCAGAGTTAGAGAATCTAATACAGGAAGCAGTTAGAGTGTGGACTTCATCAGCTGCTCAAGAAGGGGAAAGGGCTGCTCTCTAGCCAGGGGTTCAAATCAGGGTCAAGACAGCTTAATTACAAAACAAACTATATTACACATATGAATTACCAAGATATAATGTTTAGTTTAGTTTTCTAAAAAGCTGAAGGAAATATACTGTACAATTTAATTTACATAAAAATAAATTTTAAGGCAATGGTTTATGTATCTGTTTAGAAGTCAAAATAGTAATTTCCATTGGAGAGTAGCGATACTGATAGGGAATGAGTATGAGCTGGATTTGGGGGATCTGGTACAACATACAACTCTTTGTTCATCTGTGTAATGGTTTACTTTTCACAATTTATTAAGCTGTACAGTTACACACTTCTGTGTGTTAGGCTTTTCCCTACAGAAAACTTATATGTATATGCATTTGTATAGTCAGTCAAACAAGTTAAATAAACTGTTTAAAAGGCTGACTTTAACTCAAATAAATATATTATGCCATCAAATAAAGAATATACAGGGAAATCCAATTCATTCATTTTGTGAGAAGTGAGTTCTTCAAGAGAGCTGCTAATTTGTTATCTCTCCAAAATAGAATATATTATAATTAATTAGACAAAGAGGATAACAAAAAGGGCAATCCACAGAAGAATTTGTTTTTCCCATCAGTTTTGTATTAGATAAAATGCATTTATGTTTCTTGTAAAATGGCCGCAATAATTATTGCAGAAAACAGTACTAGAAGAGAGAATTAGCTAGAAACCAGAAACAGAGAGCAAATTAACTGAAGAACTCATAATAACACTAGGAAAAAAATACTTTAATGACTCACAACTAAATGGCAATACTCAATAATAAGCATCCTTTTGTCTAAATACTATATTAACAGTAACATTAATCTCATTTCATCCTGAAAGTGGCTCAGGAAAAAATTTTTAAAGATGGGATCAAACTGTAATTGCTATGGATGACTACATAAGGTAATTCTTGAAGATATGGAGAACAGTGATTTATGAGGTGTCTTGTTGAGCACTCCTCAAATGGCAAGTAGAAAGTAAGACGTTATATTCTATTTGACCCTTGACTATACAGACTGCCTGTTTTCCATCAAAAGAATTAATAATAATCCTTTTCCCTCTCAAAAGTATTCCTGTGTGGACTAAAATTATATGATTACTCCCCAAACAACAAATTATCTATGAATTTCTCTGTTCTTCGAGTATTAGCGATAAACCACTTTTAATATTCAAGAGTCCTTACTATTAATTTCATCTGGGTATCAACCCATAAAACTCTAACTGGTTAGAATACACCAGATTTCATGACTTACCACTATTACTAGAAATCTATAGCAACTAAAAGATCAGTTGATGTTCCAAATTTCCTAGTGGTAATTTTCAAATTTATTTTCTACTCATACAATGTTCAGAACTTAACACATTGAGTAACTAATTATGTTGAGTTTGAAGTTATGGCAAATTGTTTACTGCTTGGTATTATTCAGCAAATGAATACATATAAAGTTTTATGTTGTTCAGAACTCCTAAACTGCAAATCCTTGTTTCCAAGTTAACATTTTATTGGGAGGCAGTGGTTATATCCCTGTAAGTCGTGAGTATTATTTTCTAGTTTGTTTATAGAAAGTAAATATGTATATAATAATCTTCCAATCAGGTATATGGCTAGACAAGTAAAAGTCTTTGAATTTGTAATTTGCCAGATGATTTGGAACGAATATTAATTTTAGTATCTAACGTAGATATTATAATTTGCAAAGACATCTCAGAATACAATTTAAAATAATTACTTTCTCATTTAGAAAACAATCATAAAATATTTTAGTGTATGTATAATTGAATGCCTAGTTATAATTCTATATTAGGAGATAAGCCTTTTGCAGCTTTGTATTTTAGCTATATTTTCCAGCAATTTACATATTTGATATTACTTATAATAGAAACATTTCTTATGGAAGTATTAAAATTTTTAATCTTAATGTGTAATTAGTAAGTAGAACATATTTTTAGAAGTCTTATGATTTAAATATGTTGGGAGAAACTGCTATGGATATTTTTTAATTGAAGTAGAGAATACACTAAAGAAAAAGCCACTTTATTACCTTTGTCCATTTGATACAAAAATAATCAAATGGTGCTTTCTTTAGTTGACCATTTCTTTACATGTCATGTCATTGAATATTCTTTGTTCCTATGTCCTTAAATAAAATCTTTAATTATATAGTGATATTTATGAGTAGACTTTGACTTTCATACACATTAAAACATTGCAGTAACTATTTGGTTATATAGTAAGTAGAAATAAAAAAGATACGCAGCATTATGTATTTCTTTAGAAAAATTCACAATTCTGCAGTTCAAATTTAAAGTGTCTGCAAAGTCTCTCTCATATATACATTTACCTCCTCATAGTGATTAACATATATATGGTATATGCTACATGTATTTTTATATATACTATATATGTATATATACATCTATATCCATACTAATATGGTATACTATATATGTATATATACATATATACACCTATATAGAGAGATATATAGGTATATATAATATATTTATACATATATATTATGTATCATAATAAGATATATAATATGTATATATTTATACATATTATATAATATATAATATATATTATGTATATGTATGTGTATACATATATATTATTATGTATGTATTATATATTATGATATATGATATATGACATATTATATATAATTTGTTTTCTTTTTTCACACTCATGGAAACTCAAATGACTCAGCAACATTGAAAATATCTTCTTTTCTATGCAATGCCATGTTTGTCATAAACAGATATGCTTGAGTAAATTATTTTTATTTTTGCACTACCTATTGATCTAGTTATTCATGTAAACTAGTTATATTTCACAGTGTTTACCATATATATGTATGGTATATATATGGTATATACTATATATGGTACATATACTATAGGTATGGTATATACTATATATTGTATATATACTATATGTATGGTATATACTATATATGGTATATATAGTATGTATACCATATATGGTATACATATGGTATATACCATATATGGTATATATAGTATATATATAGTATATATAATATATGCCATATATGGTATATATAGTACATATAGTATATACCATATATGGTATATATAGTACATATAATATATACCATATATGGTATATATAGTATATATACTACATATACTATGTATACACCATATATACACCATATATATGGTAATATATATGTACATACTATATATAACATGGTGATATATATACACTATATATGTGTAAAATATATATACTATATATGTTATATATGCATTTATATACCATGTGGTTATATATATCATGGTAATATATATGATAATATATACTGTACAAATGATAATATATATTATATGTATTGTAATATATATATGGTAATCACTATGAAGAGGTAAATGTGATGCAGACCATGAAACGTAGGTAACTTGGACAGTTTTCTTGAAAAAGGCTCGGTGTCTAATAAGTACCAACTGATTCTTCAAGCCTTTTAGTCTACAAAGAAAATTCATTAATGTTGTTTTTAATGCAAAAGATAACTTTAAAAGGAAAGGCTCTAAGTCAAGTGGAACTTGGATTAGTTTGTCTTCCAAATACTCATTCTTATTTGTAATAACTCAAAGTGAGAACTGATCTGAGCTAGTAGACATATTTTTATTAAAATGAGTAACTGATTCTTTTTTAAAAAAAATTATTTCTTTTACGTTCTGAGGTACATATGCAAGACGTGCCAGTTTGTTACATAGGTAAACGGGTGCCATGATGGATTGCTGCACCTATCAACCCATCTCTGAGGTATTAAGGTCTGCACGTGCATTAGCTATTTATTCTGATGCTCTCCTTCCCCCTGCCTGCCCTCACCACTGACAGGGCCTCGTGTGTGATGTTCCCCTTCCTGTGTCCATGTGTTCTCATTGCTCAGCTCCCACTTATAAGTGAGAAAAATGTTGGTTTGGTTTTCTGTTTCTGTGTTAGTTTGCTGAGGATAATGGCTTCCGCTCCATTCATGTGCCTGCAAAAGACATTCATTTTTATGCTGCATAGCATTCCATGGTGTATATAAACCACATTTTCTATCATTGATGGGCATTTGGGGTGATTCTGTGTCTTTGCTATTGTGAATTGTGCTGCAATGAACATATGCATGCATGTTTCTTTATAATAAAATAATTTATATTTCTTTGGGTATTTACCCGGTAATGGAATTGCTGGGCCAAATGGTATTTCTAGTTGTAGTTCTTTGAGAAATCACCACACTGTCTTATACAATGTTTGAACTAATTTACTTTCCCATCGACAATGTAAAAGTGTTCATGTTTCTTCACAGCCTTGCCAGTATCTGTTGTTTCTTGACTTTTTAGTAGTCACTATTCTGAATGGCATGAGATGGTATGTTATTGTGGTTTTGATTTGCATTTCTCTAATCATCTGTGATGTTGAGCTTTTTTTCATATGTTTATTGGCCACATAAACGTCTTCATTTGTAAAGTGCCTGTTCATGTCTTTTGCCCACTTCTTAATGGGATTTTTTTCTTTTAAATTTGTTTAAGTTCCTTGTAGATTCTAGATAACGATAATAGACCTTGGTTAAATGGATAGATTGCAAAAATTTTCTTCCATTCTGTAGGTTGTCTGTTCACTCTGATGATAATTTCTTTTGCTGTGCTGAACCTCTTGTTTAATTAGATCCCATATGTCAATTTTTGCTTTTGTTGCAATTGCTTTTGGTGTTTTCTTCATGAAATCTTTGCCTGTACTTATATCCTGAATGGTATTGCCTCAATTTTTGTATATGGTTTTTATAGTTTTGGGTTTTACATTGAAGTCTTTAATCCATCTTGAGTTAATTTTTGTATAAGGTGTAAGGAAGGGGGTCTACTTTCAATTTTCTGCATATAGCTAGGCAGTTTTCCCAACACCATTTATTAAATGAGGAATCCTTTTCCCATTGCTTGTTTTTGTCAGGTTTGTTGAAGATCAGATGGTTGTAGACGTGTGGTCTTATTTCTGAGTGCTCTATTATTTCCATTTGCTCTATGTGTCTGTTTTTGTACCAGTACCGTGTTGTTTTGGTTACTGTCGTTTTTTAGCATAGTTTGAAGTTGGGTAGCATGATATCTCCAGCTTTGTTCTTTTTGCTTAGGATTTTCTTGGCTATACAGACTCTTTTTTGGTTTCATATTAATATTAAATCAGATTTTTCTAATTCTGTGAAGAATGTCAATGGTAGTTTTATGGGAATAGCATTGTATCTAATAATTACATTGGGCAGTATGGCCATTTTCACTATATTGATTCTTCCTATCCATGAGCATGGAATGTTTTTCCATTTGTTTATGTCCTCTCTTATTTCCTTGAGCAGCTGTTTGTAGTTATCTTTAAACAGGCCCTTCACTTCCCTTGTTGGCTATATTCCTAGGTATATTATTCTCTTTTTAGCAACTGTGAATGGGATTTCATTATAATCTAGCTCTCTGCTTGTCTATTGGTGTAAAAATATGGAATGCTTCATGAATTTGTGTGTCATCCTTGTGCAGGAACCATGCTAGTCTTCTCTCTATCATTCTAGTATTATTATATGTGCTGCCAAAGTGAGCACAACTTTGATTCTTTGTTCATCATTTCATTCTCTAAATTCGATTTGGGAAGAACAAATGTGAGGCTAATATTGGGGATAGGAGAAATTTTTCTAAGCATTCTAAGAATTTATTTGCACCAAATTGTGTAACAGAGGGCAAGGGTTTTTTTTAAAACAAACTTTATGAGTTTTGTAAAAATGCTGGTACAGTATTTTATGTAAATATAATTTTGCAAATAAATGTTTATTTTTTGTAGCAAATAAAATATATAATTTTGAATAAATCACATAACTCTGTAATTACTATTCTACCAAATAAACCTTTTCAAATAGATGTAGAGAAATAATAAATAATATGTGATCATAGAGAAAAATCAATGAAACTGGAATATAATAGATTTATTTTGTTTAGCCATGAAAATTGTGATCTCACAGACTAGGTCCTCTCAAACACTTGCTATTATGGCTTTTTAAATTCTCATTCTTTTTCATTTTGGGCAAAGGCATTTATTCTGCTTAGGAGACTATTTAGCTGTGGATAGTATGGAAGTAAAGAATTTGGATAAGGTAATCTGGGACATCATGCCTTGGAATTTGTTCCAGACTGTAGGCTTAAGAAGAAAGATGTTCATGTATGTATGATGTGTCATAGTTTACTAGCATAAACAAAGAAAGAAAATATTGAGAAATTATCTCCATGTATATTAAGCTCTGCCGTAACACTTGCTTATAAATACAAATTTATTCTGAGGCAATTGATACACTAATGAACAATTTTAGATTAATGCAAATTTCACATTTTCTTATGCATTATTTCATGTGTGGGAAACTAAATGAATGTGGAAAATTGCTCACAACCAAATCAATTCACAGACACACATAGACACAAATACACACATCATACCTCTTAAACATCTACCACTACCATTGTGTCACATGATCTTATACTATAACATTCCATCACATTTCAGATTATCATCCATCCATCACTTCAGAATAACTCACAAGCTGCAATCCTTCCACAAGTAAACTTCAGGTATTTTCTATGTATTATGTATTTATTAAAAAATGGTCATATGTAAAACTCTGTGACTCTTAATTAGGATTCTACATTTCAAAAATGTGTGTTACTAAGTTTTTAACATTATTCCGTAAGCCCTCTAGTGTTCTCAGTGCACAGTCTTGCATAAGAACACATATT
This sequence comes from Symphalangus syndactylus, assembly GCF_028878055.3. Taxonomy (NCBI): domain Eukaryota; kingdom Metazoa; phylum Chordata; class Mammalia; order Primates; family Hylobatidae; genus Symphalangus; species Symphalangus syndactylus. The sequence continues at coordinate 104,974,067 of NC_072426.2, read as the reverse complement.
TTGTGCTATAGCAAAACTGATTGACTATGGCAAAACTGACTATAGCAAAGTACATAGATGTGCTTTGCATATAAAATAGCAAGAATTCCAGACATTTTCACAACTCAACTCAAGTGGAAGAATATTAATAAAATAAATTCAGGGTTCCAAAATGGCAGCATAAAAGAAAACTATGTTCTGTCTCCACAAAGAAAAGCAAAACCAAATATACAGCGTTGAGTTTATAACCAGAAATAGACCAGGGCTCAAATATGAAGAAAGGATAGTTTGTGGGGTCACAGAGAAGTGAAAATCTCTGAGCAGATGGTAAGCGAATTGGACTTCCACATCCATGATGCCCATGCCCTCATTCTGCCCAGCAACAAGTGTGCAGAAAATTTCCCACGAACTCACTGTTTCTACACTGTAAAAGGTTAGATGAAGGTGAACAACCAGCTTCCCCATCATGTTCAGTTCCCTTGTAGGATATCTATGTCTGCCTTAATCCACAGGAAGCAGTGTGAGTGCCTGAAGAGAGTTGTATCACTGAAGACAAGCAGAGAAAATGGTTGAAGATGGGACTGCCATCCTCAGCCCTGGAAACAAAAATAAGAAAGTAAGCACATACATACATACATACATACATACATACAGGAAATAAATTGAGAAATTAAAGTCTTAACTAAAAATTCCCAGCAGGAACATGAAAATATTCATATCTGTCTATCTATGAATGATATGTGATATGTGACATTTGAGATATAGGTATAAATATATAAGTTTATATATTTATATGTGTATATGCTATCAACTTGGTTACATTCATCCATTCTTGTAAGACTAGAAAGAAGCACCGATGATCTTTTTATATTAATCGCACACATACACACAAAAAAAACTTAAAAAAAACTATGAACTTGTGATAACATACATGCTAATTAACAGTGATATTTGAGCCACATGTTGCAAGTAATAAAAACAATCATGCTTATAGACCAATGTAATAATTGAAGGTTTTAAAAATAGGACATAAGACACTATTGTTTTAATGGCATTTATAAGTCCAGCGGTCTTGATGACAAAAACTAAAACATTTACATAATTAATAGCATAACCGGAGGTTAATAAACTAATTCATAATCAGCCAGAGAATAAATATTTTCAGTTTTGCAAGCTGCATGGTCTCTGTCGTAACTACTCAGTTCTGCCTTTGTAGTAAGAAAGCAGTCACAGACAATGTGTAAACAATTTGTCATGACAATGTTCCAATTAAATTTTATTGATAGAAACAAGCAGCCTGACTGGACTTCAATTCTTTGATGCCTGGTGCAAACCATAATCATTTAATTTATTACAATTATGATAATTACTGACATTTGAAATTTAGAGAGTTGTATCACATACTGTTTTAAATTTAAAACTTACCAAATCTTCAGCAGATGTATACTATTATTAATTCTAGATGAAACATTGTGTCTTGATCGGGTTGAATAATTTGATGAACAAAAAATTATGTAGTTATGAATTAGAAACAAAAAATGATCATTTTAACTCACTATTATTCTAAATATTATGCTTAATAAGCTATGTAGTTTACTGGAAAAGAAGACATATTAGTACTTAGGGAAAATTATTTTAAATTTATGTTCTAAATTATATTTCTTAAATGGTGATTTAAGTAGAGGATATCGAATAACAAGTTAGATAAACAGCTAGTTAATATTATACTCACCTCTCATGGTTCAGGCATAAGATAGAAAGATTTATCTGATAAACTATATAAGGTCATGGCAAGAATCACAATATAAAGCCAGGTATTTGAACAGCAAACATTTTTAAGCCCTATTAAAAAATATTTAAGAATAAACTACTCAAGGAAAGAATTGACTTAAATTTTAGACACAACGCTTGGGATAAAATCCAACTAATAGGACCTAATGACTATAATCACTAAGTATAACAATGTGTAACTTTTGTGAAAATAAATATTTGCAATACTGTTACAAATTATCAGAAAACATAAGGTAGCTTTTTATTTTCTTGATGAAGCTAAATTTTAAATAAAAATAAAAGAATACTACATTATTGAATTGTTTGCTGTAACATTTCAATTGTGTTTGCTACATCATATTCAGAATATTGATGACTGGGTTTGTTGTCAAATGAACTACTCACCCATAATCCATTACTATAAAAATGGCATGTAATAGATTTTTACTCAGGCACCTTTACCAGCCAATATTCTTTTAGAATTTCAAAAGTACATCGTAATATGCAACTGAAATATCTTTCATTATTAAGCTTGATTTTGAGATATATTCCATAAATTCTGAATCTCATATTGATATATTAAATAACGTGATACTTTCTTTCATAAATCTTATAACCATTTATATAATATAAAATTATTCCCCAGAATAAAAATAATCTTGTTGCTATTCAAATCTGTTTTCTTATAATTATGTTGAACGTATTTTAAATTTCAAAATTGTGGTATTTTATTCTTATAAAAAGATGTTATTATGATTTTCTCTATAAACTTTGCTGCAGATTAAATATATAGGATGTTTCAAAATATATAAGAATATTACTCAATAAAAGATAGTTTCATTAACCTATAGGTAATAAGATATATTTGCAAATATAAAAAATATAATATTTTATTTAATGTAGAACATTTCATCACATTGTCACTTCTATTAGATTTTGAAATTATTTCATTAAATTTTCATTTCCAAGTGTGACACTTTTAAGTTATAGGTAAATGTAAAAATAACCAAAATAAGAACATTTTTAAAACCTTTTAGAAATCTAATAATGAAGACATTGTCTAGGATGTGTCACAATATAATTTATTAATACACTTATTAATAGATCTATGCCTCTTAAAAATTATTGACAGGCTTTTTCTTTGTTTTTCCTCTTAAAGCAAGCCCGTCCAACAAGTGGACCACATGTGGCCCAGGGCAGCTGTGAATGCAGCCCAACACAAATTTGTAAACTTTCTAAAAACGTTATGCGATTTTTTTGATGTTTTCTTTTCTTTCTTTTTTTTTTTTTTTTACCTTATCAGCTATTGTTAGTGTTAGTGTATTTCATTTGTGACCCAAGACAATTTTTCTTCTTCCAACATGGCCCAGGGAGGCCAAAAGGTTGGACACCTCTGTCTTAAAGAATGACTCTGCTCCATTTTATCAATTATTGAAGGCTATGTACATCATGTTGTCCTAGTATATTTTGGTTTCAGGAAGCATAGAACTATCTTGAACAGAGTAATGTGAGAAACTTTTGTGTTCTTGTTTCAGAGGTAGGAAAAGTTGGAGGACAAGAGTTCCATGTGAAGAGATATGAGGGTGGACTCAGAGAGTGCACCATTCTCTCTTCCAATCAGTGATGGTGTCCTGCTCTAGCTAAGCGGGGAATGAGTGCAGGATTTTGGAATTTGAACCACCAGTGGCAAGTTAGGTTATCCTCAGAATTGTACATCTGGTATCCTCCCAGCTCTTATTATTTCTTTGTTAAGTACTAGCCTGATTTACATGGACTTTTGACAGTTTTGAAAGATATTTGCTTCTTCCCCGAAATTAAATTACCACTGCGTGAAAATATGACTTACAGAATGGAATTATGATGAGCAAGAAGGGCAGAAGAGAAATTAAAAACACAGAAGCAGCCAGAGGTGCTGTGCTCCAATAGTAGAGAAAGATGGCATAAAATTGGTAGAATGGGATTTTTTGGACTAAAAAATATTACTAGTGGGAAATTCCTGAAAATATTAAGGAAGGAATCCAAGGATAATATGTGAGTTTGCTATTTATCTGTGTTTAAAGAACTCAGAATTAGTGTGATTTTAACATTAAGGAGACGCTGACATTAATTTATAACTCAAAATTTTAATGTGGCTCAATTACTTATATTCCAAATTTCCACTAAAATATATAGTTAAATTTTATATTATTTTTATATATCTATTTTCTTAAAACCAAACATTTTTCTAAAATAGCTGTGACTGGAAATGCTCTTGCTCCCCACCAATGTGCCTTTTCTTTTCTTCATGGGCACACAAGTTAGTACATGTTCCAGCTTCCGTTGCTGTTGGATAGTCATATAATTCTGTCTTAGCTAGTGAGATGTTGATAGCAATAATTCATACCTTTTCCATGCACAAGCCATAAAATCATCTTTGGAATATCTGTCCTCTCCCTCACCTATTGGCAGCCTTGGAGGTCAAGTGTTCTAGAGTGCTTAGCTATACAGTAGAGGAGAGACAGTGGCAGAACAAAAAAAATAACCACTATCTTATTAACATGATGATAGTTTAGAAATTATGTCATTCAGGCCTAGCTTCCCGTTATTATTGCCCAGACAATAATAAATCATGTTACTAAATTTTCTCAAACTTTTAACTTTTTCTGTATTGCAGTCCTAATCATAGAACACTTAATTCCAGTGTATAGTGAATTTGTCATCTTCCATGTACTTCAGTCAATCAGAAATAAAAAGGGCCTCCATATATTTAAAAAGAATCAAGGCAAGGAAATAAAGTGTGTGCTAATACCAAACAATAACCATTCTTATAGTTCAGTCTCATTTTATAATTTATTTTCTCTGGCAACAATATATTTTAAGGTCAGTGCTTAATGTGAGAATATTAACTGGTCTTTTTATTTTAATGCATAGACCCTAAAATATAAGATTGTGCTATATCGTCGTCTCTGTTTATTGTCAATATCTAATATTTCCTTGTCTTTGACTTTCTAATTGTGCTTTGCTCTCCCCCCAAAAACAGATAACAAAAAAAATATAGGCACAGAACTCTCAAACCATTTATTGAGAAGGAGATTTTCAAGTGAGGGTTCTTCCTTCTCTTAAGACTGGCTCAGGTTTTCTCACTCAGCAACACAGCCCATCCACAGTACATGAAGAAACCATGTCCTTTGTGGATCATGTCACTTCCCTGAACCTGGTTCCCTTTAAGCCCTTTCTGTGCCCCTCTGAATGACTGTCTCTCTTTTCATTGTCTTTTGACTCATACTGATGGCCAGTGGAATTGGGTTTAGCAGTAGAGGGAAGGTGGGAAGAGACTTTTGGGAAGATATTCCCAAATGTCTCTTCCCAAATGAACATATGCACAGTGTTTAGCCCTTTCACTATATCCAAATTAATCAACTTCTGGGCACCAGCTCTAAACTCTTATTCTGAATGTATCTCCCTAATTTTCTTATTGTGGCCTGCTGTTAGCCAAGCCCTGGGGGGAAATATAAAATAAAAATAAAATAAAATAAAATTTTCACATCATCCCCCCATGGATTCATTGATCCCTTGCAAAGAGCAGGACTGTTTTCTTCTTTCCTGGTGGTAAATGAGGATTGCATTACTAATCAGTGTTCTCTTATGTCAGGAATTGCCAAGGATATTTCTTTCAGGCGTCTTCACCAGTCTTTTTCCAAGATGCGTCTGCTAAACCTGCCAAAATGCTGAATCTCTGGATTAAACTCTTTGGAAGTGTGCTTACTTCTTTCTACAGACATGGTTGTGATTCAGCCTTACCTGAAATAAAATCAATTTTTTGGTGGGGGGAGACTACTCAGAAATTCCTGACTGCATGTAATTCTTTATATATCTCTTTCGTTTCTTGATGAAGACAAGAGCCTGTTACTACTGGCAATGGAGAAATTGTTACCAGACAAATGACTTAATCTCCATCTACTGACCCTTTCATAGTTTAGATGTTATTAAATACACTTTAGCAACTCTAGTTCAATATTTAATTACTCAAATAAACCACAGCCTATCAAAAGAGCCTCCTTTTTAGTAATCAGACATATTTTTTCATATGAATTCTCTAACACGATCCATTCTCTGCACTACAGTTTGCATAAAAACATCTGTTGTCTGTTTTTTTATTTTATATTTATTTATTTATTTTTGCTATACTAGCTTGACTGTTTTCTATTAAGTTGCATTATGGTGAGCAATTACAATGCCTAGATGGCTTCTAATCCAAAATGTATTACTTAGTTGAGTTTTATGTCAGTTGGCAGTGTCTTTCATATCTCTTTGTAAAATATACTTAAACATCATTGAGCAGCCATAACTCACCAGCATATAAAAAAAAATTGTGGAGTGTGTAATAAAATTACTGGCAGGTGTCTCCTAATGGTGATATATACACATACTCAGAAACCCACATATTTACTTAATTTTCTTTTTTCTTCCCTGGGCATAGACAACTGAACATGTTTAATAAATTTATATTCAAACTCAGATTATGACAAAATATTTTCTGTAATAACCAAGTTGATATCATTTTCCTTCATCTGCAGAAATCTATCAAGATAACTTTAACAAATTGTTTTCTATAACATGGGAAGACTAGGACAAAAAAAAGTCAAGGACAATTTCAGTATTTAAAATAAGAAAACTTTTGGATCTACAGTGGCAATAAGTACAATATGTCCTTATGAAGCAATAAAATGGATTGACAAAATGAGTGTTTTGTCCAGTTTCTGGCTTTCTGCTTGGAAAGAGGGAAAATATGCAATGCATACATTGTATGTGATGGTCTTAATATTCTTTAGAAAAACTATGTTAAAAGTAAGAATATTTTCTGCTGAGTTAGACAAAAACTTCTTATTTTTGTAGGACCTTTTCTACCTTGGATGAGAGGAATCAGGCCACAATGAACTCTGACATTTGTTTTACCTTCAGTTATTTACAGCCAATATACATTAACCTCAGAACCATAGTGAGGCATTTATAAGATATAGCAAATTTCTCTCATGATCCTTTTAAGGAAAATTGAATTACCATATATAATACTTCGATAGAACTATATCTGCAATTTTAAGCAAATTTCTTTTGCTCCTGAATAAAAGATCTGTGCTTTCCTCTGGAACGGTCATCTGTTTTTACTGCCCATTGGATGCAGTTTCAAGACTCACCAGCTCTTCATCTTCCATGTGTAATAGCAATAAGAAGGCTAATAATTCATAATTTAGCACTGCTTTTATGTCTCCTATATGTTGTATACTATAGGGATAATCACAGGCTATGACCGCAATGCCGTCCTCCATGGACATTGTCATTTTTTAGACCTCATACTCTTGATTAATGATGATTTCAGTACTTTTTAACAGTTTTATTGATGGATGATTTACAAAACATAAAGTTCATCCATCATAAGTTTAAAATTTAATGATTTAATACATTTGTAGAGCTGTGCAACTAACCACAAAATTCAGGTTTGGAATATTTTCTTATCCCAAAAGTTCCCTTGTATTAATTTCACTTAACCCCTGCTTCTCCTATTAGCTCAAGGCAAGAGCTTATCTGTTTTCTTTTTCTTTTATCTTTTCTAAAGCTTTCATATAAATGGAACATACAATGTGTACTATTTTGGATCTGAGTTCCTTTACTCATCATAATATTTTTGAGATTCATCTAAGTTGTGGTATATATCAGTAGTTATTCCTTTTAATTTGCTGAATAATATTTTATTGTATTGATATAGCACATTTTGTTTATCCCTCCACAAATTGAAGAGCATTTGAATTGTTTCCACTTTTGTGGCTATTGTCAGTAACACATTCTAAACACTTGTGTACTTGTCTTTTCTTGGATGTATATTTGGTTGTAGGGTAAATTTATATTTAACATTTTAAGAAACTAACAAACTGTTCCTGAAATTGATGTACAATTTTACATTAACCTCAGAATAATAGAATGATTTGAGTTCCTTTACATCCTTACTTTGTTTGTTTGTGTAACGATTCTAATAATATACAGAAATATCTCCTTGAAGATTTTGTATTCTCCTAATTAATAATGATGGTGAACATCTTTTCACATGCTTATTAACCACTAATAAATAAAACAAGAAAAAATTGAATTTCAAAGTTACTTTTCTCTTTTTTTCAATCTTCTGAGACTCCATTTGTAATTATGCTAAAATATTAGATGTTTTATTACAGGTCTGTGAGGTTCTGTTTATTTTTTAGGCTCAAACTTGTTTTTTCTCTCTGTATTTCACATTTTTAAAATCAATTTATATTTAAGTTTATCAATTCTTTTCTGACATTACAAATCTAAAGTTGGTTTACCTCAGTTGATTTTTAAGTTTTACTTATTGTATTCTTAAATTCCACACTTTCCCTTTCTTTTTTATAATTTCTATGCCCTCATTACAAGTTCAATTTGTTGATTTATTGTTGCCATACTTTTATTTCTTTTCAGGCATTTTTCTTTTTCATTTATCAATTTTACGTAAATTTATCTGTGATACTCTATTTGAGAACTAAGTACACTAATCAATGGATAGACATCAGGTCTTGTTGCTGCATTTGCTTCAACTATTAAATTGAATGGAATCGAAATTTTTTTCTGCAAGAATAATGCGACACTTTCTCCTTCAACTTGGTATTCCAAGTTTCTTTATTATTTACCTAAACACATATGTAACCTATAGATTATGCAGCATTGCTAGAGTTGCTGAATGAATCATTAACTTATCCAGTTCTTTACTAATTTTATCACACACTTTCTAAAAATAATTTCCTTCTGGGAGAATTGCTAAACTACTTCCAGCAATGCAAATAACCATGTCTGCAAGCCAAGTTTTTATTGTGTTGCATCAAATGGCTCAATTTTCATACCAAGAATTATTCGTAATTTTACTAAGCTGTCCTTTTAGTATTATGCCAGAATTCTTGTATTGTACTCATTCTTATACAATTTACCATTTTGCAATCCTGAAATCTTCATTATCTTACCTATTAAGCATATAAGATTACAAAATGATATTGTGATAATATGTAAAAAAGTGTCCCTCCTTTCAAATGACTTGTTATCTGATATACGTGTAAGACAGTTATGTGTTATGGAACAGAATCCATAACCTGGGTACAGTAATGCCACAAAAGAATACAAAGACAAGTCAGTATGTAACCTTATTCATTTTAAACTGTTTACATTACATTTTGCAGTTAGGAAAAGAGTAAAAGACAGTGAGTTAAACTGCAAAATATAATATAATATGTCTAGGTTTTACCATAAAAGAAGCAAGAAACACAAAATTGGTAACATGCTCACTTTTCTTCCTGAATTTCTAATACTATTTGTCCTAATTTAGTGGGGTGGATATTCTACGTAGCATTCCCAGAATATAATGGGCTATAATGCTTTGCCATCCAGTAGACCACCTTTTTTTTCCCCCATGGAATTTAGATCTTTCAATAAACTTTACTCTTTCTCTGAGTCCTGGCTTTGGGTGTGCAAATTATTATAGCAATTAACTCATATAACTATATAATATGTTTTCTTCCAGAGGTATGGCATACAAACATACCCCCTAGGATACTTAGCATCTATACCACAGTTAGTAACAAGCATTTAAAAACTCAAGCAAATAAACAAAAGCAATAACAGTTTCAAGGTGGAGATGATTTATGTCTAGAAGCTAAGAGTAGAAGAATGTCATCTCACGTGATCGGTTAGTGCAGTATATTTGGCTTTCTCTTGTTGGTCCTAAAGTGAAAACTGGAGGCAGGGAGCAAAAATGCACTCAAGTTAGTTAGACCAAGTGTAGACCCCCTGGAGCTGATTGCTGCACAGGTTGTGGATTGGATTTCTGGTCTGGTTGGTGAAGTTGTCAGTCAGAGTTCTCTTTGTATATATGGTCTCACCATTGCACATTTATATATTTATTTCTTAATCATAATGTTGTTACTTTAATTTTGTATACTTTAAAATATATGTGAACTTTTTACTTTTTTAATTTGTATGGGTTCATAATAGGTGTATATATTCACAGCACTTTAAAAACCTCATTTTAGATCTATGACAAATGTGTCTGAAAAAATAATATAACCACATATATGTGCATATAACACAAACGACAGAAGAATCAAATATCCTTGCTATACTGTCACTCAACATCACCACAACCATCTCTTTATTTTTATCCATGAGGATTATTTCTCTGAAATCTAACTTAAACATCACACACTGGTTCCTCGCGAGCAAAGCCTCTAATTTCTCCATCTGCCACCGTCCCCTAATCTATATTACTATATTGCATATCAATTCATATCCTATTTTGCTCACTTCCAGGGAAAATGCCATATAAGTTTTCAGTGCTATGCCTTTTATGCAACCATTTAAATTAGTTTGGCCATGAAAAAATGGTGAAAGTGATGGTGTGCCCGTATCTAGCAAAGGCTCAAAATACAAACGATTTGAGGAATTTTTGCTTATCAGTTGGTGATTCTACCACTGCCATGAGAAGGACTTGCCTATACTAAACTTCTGGCTTCAGGAGGAGTTAGAGAACACATAAAAAACCAGGCAAAATGCAGATACATAACTAAGTTCAACAAATATTAGCCAAAATCAATGTAGATTGGTCAAGCCATGACATAGCCTACATACAGATGTATGCTATGTTTTGGGTGTATTTTTACAAAGCAAAGTCTGATGTACAGTTTGAAAATTGCACTGAAGCTATATGAGTTTGTGTCTATATCAGGAAATACATTTCCCTGGATTCCTCTCTGCTACTGCAAAAGATTTTAGTCTCCTGAGACTTCACATGCCATGAGAATTAGATCTTTAGACATGTGTCTAATAGATTCCATTGATTTGAAGTGATAAACATTTTTTTCTCTTACTTTCTAGACAGAGCCAAATGGTCACAGCCTGTACTAGGTTCCTAGGTTAAGCCCCTGAGGGAAAGAGCCTAAAGAGTTATTTCTCTATGTATTTATATGTCAAAAGGAATAAAGCCACAGAAAGTGAAGATGTCTTTGTGCCCTAAAAACTCAGACACATTCAGCCTTCAGGCTACTACAGAAAATCTTTTTACATACTATAGATTTGGAATAAAGACTCAGGTCCTTTACTTTTCCAAGGAGATCTTTTCAGGTGGAGTTTGGGAAAACTGTCTCCTTCCCCTTGTAAGCAGAGCATACTTTTATCCTATAGAGTGCCTGGCTTGCCTATAGAGTACCTGGCTACTTTTGTAGGGAGAATTACATTGAATTCTCATTGCATCATCCCAGCAGTAAGCATGAGAACAATGGGGGAGACAATGCACTCATTATTTACTGTGAGTAATAAAGAACAAATCTGTCTCTGTCTCAGGCACAATGTGTGTGCATTTGGGATAAAATTATGAAAAATGAATATTCAAAAGCCACTAGCCTAACTTAATTACTTGAAATAAGATAGAATTGAACCCTTAAAAATACAACAATCTTCAGTTTTTAGATCTGAGCCAGTTCTGTATGCTATATGCTTTGAGAGTTTTAGGGAAAAATATGTATTTCTGTGCAGTAGCAGATAAAAAGAAGTAATCCTTAAACCAACCATTTAACCAATTGAATTAGAATTAGGCTATGGTAGACTAACACTCACAAAAACAACACTGTTTTTGAATGTTGAGAATGGAAAACAGTATACTAACAAATACATTCTAATACTGATAAGCCATATGGTAAGATTCAATTTAATAAAATTTAAACTAAAATATGTAGGTCAAAATTTCGCTATGTAATATATACATGAATGTAAGGAAAATATAACAACATGAGAAATAATAATACCTAACAGGGTCCAGAATAATGCTAAAGGCCTTTTATACAAATAAATGAAGAAATGAATGAATAAATATAAGAGCCCCTGAGTACAGAAATAATAATGTAGGAGAACAACTAATCAAAAAATGATGAATACACAGTGATTAAGATATTAGCTAATTTGATTGACATTTTTCACATGGAGAACACCATGAAACTGGAGTCACAAATTAATCACAAACGACAAATGAGAAGTTGTCATTAAGAACCACTGACTCAGGATTTAATGTTTTAAATTGCAAGCTAAGATAAACAATGTGTAAATATGAGGGCTTACTTTTTTTTGGAAATAAAAAGCCATATTTTTGTTACCCACTTGTTCCTGGCAAATTCTTTTAGGAAATGAGAAATAACAGATGGGCTTAATAAAACAGTACAGAATCTCCTTCAGGAAACCAAGGAGGGTAAACCCATTGTAGAAATTAAGCAAAAATAAAGACATAGGAGATAATGAACAATACAATCAATTCAGGAACTTCTTAAAAGGGAAAATAATTGGCACAGAAGAATTGTGAGAAAGCAGCATTGAGAGACGTGCAGCAAACTGGGACATAAGTTTGGGTTTTTATTTTATCTGACTCAGAAAAGTCTTGCTCATGATCACAAGTGGTTTTGGGTTTTCAAGGTAAGCTGTGGGTTGTCTGATTGATTGCCTTCAGGAAGTCAACAGAAATGCATCTTTCCTTCTAACAGTATTTATATTATCTCATTTATTTTCTATTATAGAAGGTGAGATTATAAAATAGTGGGAGAAAGTTTTGTTTTTTTTTGTTTGTTTGTTTTGCTTTTTTTTTTTTTTTTGAGACAGTCTCACTCTTGTTGCCCAAGCTGGAGTGCAGTCGTGTGACCTCTGCTCACTGCAGCCTCCACCTCCCAGGTTCAAGCAATTCTCCCGCCTCAGCCTCCCAAGTATCTGAGATTACAGGCGTCCACCACTATGCCCGGCTAATTTTTTGTATTTTTAATAGAGATGGAGTTTGACCATGTTGGCCAGGCTGGTCTCTAACTCCTGACTTCAGGTGATCCACCGCCTCAGCCTCCCAAATTCCTGGGATTATAGGCGTGAACCACTTCACCTGGCCCCGGAGTAGTTTTATACCAAGATTCATGAAATTAATGTTACATATATGTGTATATTTAGATACTTGATAAATAAAGTTAAAATTTCAGGTTCTCGGAGGTGCAGAGACAATGAATGTATTCTGAAGTATACCCAGGTAGGAATTGAATTTGCTAATAAAAGGCCCTAATAACATATAGATCGAATCATTATAAAGCCTAAAAGGATAAAGTTGTTTCTAAGGTTAATGAGTCCAATGATTACATTTTCTCTTTCTCTCATTCTTCTGCTCTGCCTCTCTATTTACTCTTTTCGATTCAAAATGTTTTTTCAAAATAATAAAGACATTTGGGGAAATTCATAGTAAATACAAACCCTGGGGATCACATACATTAAAATACATAATTATGTAATTTTGCTATAGATATGTTAATTGGCTCTTACTTGATGCCCAATATTCAATTCTGGCTTATTAATTTGCTTAAAGATTCACTCTTAAAATTATGTTATCATTCTGATTCATTTCTCATAGAAATCATAACTGTTAGCCGGGAAAGAGCTCCATCAACTTAACTGTTTATATAGCCTGAGAATTTTAAGATCCCTATTCCCAATGTTGTAGATATACTACCACCACAACCCCAAAGAAAAACATTCAAAAATACATTTTCTGATCACTGTATACTATAATGATTCAAAATCCATAAAAGAGAATGCAAAATAAATTTCCTAATTATTTGATGCTATAACTATATTCAAGTCTTTATGCTCACCCAAGTTATCTATGAACACATCAGCTACCTTAATTTTGTTTTCCATAACCACAGGCTCAACTAACATGGAAATGAGTGTGGCCATCTGAACTCTTGAGACACTCTTAAGTGAGGCTAAGGAAGCCTTAGTAATACAAAGTCGAAAGTGCATAATAATTAAAACAATGAATGAAAACTTTACGAAAAGCTCTGCTACAGGTCTGTTGACTTTCTTTGTTTAGGAGATTGCATAAAAGTGCAAATCATACTTAGAATATAAAACATTAGTCATCGCTATGCACACTAACATTTTCCGTCTTGGATCTTAGGTAATTTGAGGAATAAATTGGTGTCATTTGCATCCTATTCCAGAAGACAAACCTGCTGCTATTTTATCCAGTATTTTATTGTAAGATTTGTTTTGCTTTCTACCTTATTTTTCTCAACCCAAATTTTTATTAAATTTAATTGATTTTGCCCTATTTGCAAGTTTATTTGGAAAACACTAAAATGGATATTAGTTTAGAAAATGGACTTTTCTCAGCTGTAGCATTAGTATGTGTTTTGAAAGAGATTAGTAAATATTTTTTTCTTTGCTATTTAAATACAGAGGTTGAACATATTTCCAAAAGTCTTGGAACTATAGTACTATTTGTGCCCCCATATTTGATAGTTTTACAGAGTATTTATCAGAAAAAAATAAAAACTTTACAAAATCTGATTCAATTCTTCAAAATGGGAAAGGATAAAAATCACACCTTAATGAGTAGAATTTAGTTTTATTTTTTACTATAATTATACAAGTGTATTCTTCAAGCTCAGATTCTTAAATCAACACATGGTCTATAATGTACTTACTTGTCTTCCTATTACCAACAACATGCATTCATTCACTGAATGTCAAGTGACCAATATATGTCAGGCATCACACTTATATAAAAACATGAAAAAAGGAACTCTTTAAAAATAAACTTACAGCAATCAGTGGGTTTTTATATGAAAATTAACTCTTTGGTATAAACCTTCTACTACTGAAGTAATCATTAATTTAATGGTCACTTTATCGGCAAACTGTACAATTTATCTTAAAATAATATGAAAATGTTAATGCAGAGGTAAAGTTAAATGTATCTGAATGTATTTAAAAATTCTATTTTCTGAGGTGTAGTTAGACAAATTATAAATCTAGTCACCAAATCCGTCTTGAAAACCAGTAGAAAAACCTATAGCAATGCTGGCTTGGAAACCATGTGAAATTAATATTGCCTTTGGATTGCAAGTGATTTAAATACTGTGATAAATGTTTCAATAACTATCATTAGTATCTGCTGATGGGTGGTGCTGAAGAGTGAAATAAGTTATTTTATTTAAAGCATTTAATTTTTTTCTGTTTTTCTGATTTGTGTAAAAATTTGTTATTGCAACTTATATCTTTAATATATATTAAATAATCTTGTAATCACTACTACACAATAGTGAGAAGAGGCATTGCTAGGAGATCATTAGGAGATTATGTAACAAATATATGTGTTTCTAATTTTTTTCCCCAAAGTGGAAATAAATTGTTTATAAACTGCTTAAAATCCACATTAGGAGAAAGTGGTGAGAAAACAGACCAGAAAAGTTCATTTATTCATCCACATAGCTTGGGAAAATATCCCAACTGGAAGCTCCCAATGATGATCAGACAGAGCATATGGCACAACTTGAACTCCAACCTCCAACCTCACTAGTTTTCCCCAGTGTTCTGTATCAAACAAGGCATAGTGCCTCTGATTCTTCTCACATTCTATTATTAATATTCAATACATTCTTCCTCCTTTTAAATATAACTTAATCTGTCCAGTCTTTCCTAAATTATACTTTATTATGATAAACTGTTCAATATCCCTCATCTAAAATTTTTACTTCTAAAAATTTCTAAAAGCTCAAAACATTTTTTTCTAACACATTTGGTGGGGGAAAATAGAAGGCAAAATTAACAGGTGTGTCTATATTGTGTTTAACATCCTCTGGAGGTGTTGGGAGATATATTAAGCATTTTGTGGATTTTCAGAAGTCCAGCAAAATATTAATTTCGATAATTTCCTGGCCCAATTATTTCAGATATGTCAGAGATGAATTATTCTGATTATATTTTTTAGAGAAAAAGAAAGTTTCTAACGGTAGCCCCCAGTCCAACAATTTTTTTTGTCATGCACGAATTCCTGAACCATTAAAGAAAAGGCTGTTGTTCAGCCAATCTTGGACTCACATCAATCTACATAGAGCATGATTATATGCTTAGCAATTTAATGATATCTTTTAAAAAAAGATAAACATTAATCAACAACAAAAGCATTAATAATAAACTGATCAATACCTACATATTGAGAATGACTCATTCACCAGCTAATCTGAAGAGGTAGGAATATTTACACCACATTTGAGAAAGAAATAAGAAGTTCAAATATAAAAGTGTTTATTTCTTTATAATGGGGATATGTAATCTAAAATTAACTACAGATGATATACATCTTGCAGAGGAATGAATATTAATATACACTTTTTGGATTAAATCTCTACTTATACAAGCTTTATTCATCATATTGAAGCCCAAGTATGTCTTCAAATAGGGAAATATATATTTTGCTTAGACTTGAATCAGGTGTTGGCAACACGTTTCTCTATGTAGTTTAATGAGTTCAAAGAAAATGTAAAAGCTAAAATCAACATTCAGGATTTTAACTTTCTGTGTATTCCCTCTCTTTTATGTGTGTATATTTCTTTCTGTTTGTGTAAATTAAGGTGTATATGTATGTGTATAAAGTATGTGTATGTATATATATGTGTGTATATATAGTATACACACATATATACTTTACATGTGTGTATGTGTATACACAATAATTTAACTATAGGTGTATGTGTGTGTATAAACTATTGTATGTGTATAAAGTATGTGTATATAAACTTTATATACATACATATACATATATATACACAAAAAGTATGTATGTGTGTATATATGTGTATAGGAGACAAATGTTTTAGAAATAAGCACATAGAGAAAAATAAGTACAACAGGTGTTATTACAAATTCAGTATAAATAAACTATAATAATATATTATTTCACAGCATAATAATGTTTAGGATTGAATTTTATAAATGTTTTTCTAAAACATGATAACATAAAAGGAGAAACAAAATTCTTATATCATAAATTGATAAGCATCTTTTCTCTGCCACAGCTTATATGTGACATTAAGCACACTGAAGTTTTAATTAATTTTAAGATTTGTGACCAAAATATGCAACTTCATTTAGTGGAAACTCTTTCTGAATTATTTTATATGATGCAATTATAAAAAAGAAAATAATTTATAAAGAAACTCATATCAAATGATGTATATACTAATTAGATTACAGATAAGAATAAAAAATTATATTAATGTTTCATGAAAGCAAAGATCATATATTATATCAAATTAGTATAAATAGCCTAAGCAGAAAGTTTTAGAGAATGTATTTATTGCATACTTCTCTGTTGCTCAAATATGTAGGGATATAAACTGAGTCAAGTTGAGTTGCAATATTAGTTTTATCCACCTGATTATGTGTAGCATGCATAAACAGGAAAGATGGGAATTTAAGTGAAAATGTGAGATATCTATAATAGATGTTATGCATAAATTTGCAGGCTATTTAAAATGTCTAGCTTCTTAAAACTCATTTTGTAAAGTTTCATTCAAAAATATTTACTCAGAAGAGTCTGTGTTCTGTCTCTGTACCAGTTTTGTATGGAGTTAAAAAGAAATGTAAGGCATGTCTGATTTTTTTCTCCCTAATACATCTTAATTTTAATTCATTTTTACATGTGAAAATATTAGAAATGAAAAGTAGTAAATGTTCTTGAGTGAGATGGTACAATTCAAAAATGTATTCCGGGAAGTGAGAAATGATTAGAAATTGGTTCCACTAGTCAAATATATTTGTATGGTGAAAGTTGAGCCTTAAATTTGCGAACACA
Source organism: Symphalangus syndactylus (assembly GCF_028878055.3). Taxonomy (NCBI): domain Eukaryota; kingdom Metazoa; phylum Chordata; class Mammalia; order Primates; family Hylobatidae; genus Symphalangus; species Symphalangus syndactylus. The sequence continues at coordinate 104,956,633 of NC_072426.2, read as the reverse complement.
GTTCAAGGTGTAACATGGATGGGTGGAAATTATGAACAGGATGATTACAAAGGCAGATAAACTGCATAATTGAGGTGGAGATACAGGAAAAGGCAAAGATTAACATAGCCTGGAATGAAGGAAATTCGTAGGTAAAGCCATAGAAAGTAAGAGGACATAATGTGGAAACATTCACTCTGCAGCAATTGACCTGTGCCAAATACTGACTGTCCGGGTTAATTCAATGTGTCAACTTGGCTGGGCCACAGTGCCTAGATATTTCCTCAAACATTATTCTGGATGTTTCTGTGAGGCTATTTTTGGATGAGATTAACATTTAAATCAGTGGATTTTAAGTAAAGCAACTCCCTACATAATGCAAGTGGAGGTCCTCCAATCACCCGAAGAAAACAGAGATTGGCTTCCCCTGAGCAAGAGGAAATTCTGCAGAAGACTGAATTCAGACTTGAACTGCAATATAAGTATTTTTTTTTTCTGGGTCTCCAACTTGATGACTTTTGGACTTGAACTGCAACATTGGCTCTTTCTGGAGTCTTAACCTGATGCCCTTTGTACGTGAACTATAGTATTTGCACTTCTCTGGGTTGCCAGCCTGCCAGCCTACCCTGAGATTTTGGACTTACCAATTTCCATAATTGTGTCAACCAAGTCCTTAAAATAAATATCTTTCTGTGTACACATACATATATTGACCAAAGTCCATGTGTTTCTCTGGAGAACCCTAATTCAGAGATCTTGGACTTTTCTATTTCTGAAAAAACATATGTAAACCCTGTAACTTTTCCCTAAAAATTAGCCTGAAACCATAAAAATCTATTCTCACAATAAAATGCTTTAGAGTACTGTGAATTTTTAATAGAATTCTAAAGTAACATGTATTAATGTTTTGCACTTTTCTCTCAATGACGGCAGTACATGTAGGTAAGACCACATACGTAAGTTAGATTTTTTAAATACGTGATATTTGCTATGGTTTTCAAATAGTTCAATAGTACGTAGCATAAGTAGATATATAGAGAGTTGTAAAACAAAATCGTTTAATAATTTTGATTGATTGTAGTTTTTTTCTAATTTCTCACTCTTATTTAGTACACCATCATTGCTGTTTTAAAAAGATTTCTGCCTAATTGAAATGACTATATTTCTGCTAGTAACCTTCAATAAAAATGTCTTGAGATTTAGCAATTAGTACAAGATCTATTGAAAGACCTAGAAATAAAACTATGAAGGATTTTCTACAATTGAAAAATCAAGATTCGAATCGAATTTAGTTCCTTATAGATTCTGAATATCAAACCTTTGTCAGACGCATAGTTTGTGAAGATTTTCTCCCATTCTGTAGGTTAGCTGTTTACTCTCTTGATAATTTCTCTTGCTATGCAGAAGCTCTTCAGCTTAATTAGGTCCCACATCAATTTCTGTTTTTGTCGCAACTGCTTTTGAGGACATAGCCATAAATTACTTGCCAAGGCCAATAAGGAAGAGAATTTTGTTGGAAAAGCTGTGGAGAAAAGGGGCCTTTACTCACTGCTGGTGGGAATGTAAATTAGTCCAGCCACTGTGGAGAGCAGTTTGGAGATTGCTCAAAAAATGAACTAACATTCAATCCAGCAATCCCATTACCCAAGGAAAATAAATTGTTCCACCAAAAGGGTACATACACCCATATGTTCATTTCAGTGCTATTCACAGTAGCAAAAACATGGAATCAATACCGGTGCTCATCAACAGTCAATCTGATAAAGAAAATATGGTACACATATACCATGAATACTATGCAGCCATAATAAATAATGAAATAATGTTTTTCCAACAACATGGATGCCTCTAGAGGCCATTATCTTAAATAGACTAAGGCAGAAACAGAAAATCAAATATCGCATGTTTTCACTTATAAGTAGAAGCTAAAGATTGGGTACTCATGGACATAAAGAAGTGAACAAAAAACTCTGAGGACTATTAGGAGAGAGAGAGGGGAAAAGGGATAAAAAACTACCTATAGGGTATTATGCTTACTACCTGGGTGTCAGATTCAATCATACTCCAAACCTCAGCATCACCCAATATACCCTTGTAACAAACCTGGACGTGTACCCAACCTGATTCTGAAATAAAAGTAAAAAAAAAAATAATTTAGTGATTAAATTTTTAATTTCCCTGACTGCGTTGTTTATATATATGAAAATATGAGCTTTTTAATATTATCTTAAAATCGTAATTGAATTCACCTTTGACACATTTTTATTGTTCATTTTTTTAAACTTTTATTTTAGGTTTGGGGGTACAAGTGAAGGTTTGTTAGGTAGGTAAACAAGCGTCACGGGGGTTTATTGTACATCTTATTTCCTCACCCAGGTATTAAGCTCAGTACCCAATAGTTACCTTTTCTGCTCCTACACACTTTATTTTTAAAATAATTCTGACTTCAGTATTATCTCTGAAAAGATGCGCAAAGTATTTTTTCTTAAAAATTACAATAGCAAATTAAACATCTAAAACTCTAATTAATAGCATTTTACAGCAAGAAAAGGGAAAGAAAACCAATGAAATATATATGATTCATTCAAGTTAATGTCTTAGAGAAAGACCATGTATTTGTCTCCTCTTAGATAATTGGAATTTTGGAGTGAAAGAGAAGGGAGAACTCTGGAAAAGGTTCATTTCAAACTGAATTAAATAAAATATTTTGTGAAAATACTTGGTTCTTTTGTCTTGAGATAAGACTTTTAGCTCTCTACTATCATTATAATTTATATAAGCAAATGTGTCTGAAATTCGAAAAAAAATAAAGTAGAGCATTTAGAGAGATACTTTAAAAATAAACTTAGAGAAGTAAACTAACCATTGAGGCATTACGGTGAATATTATTTTGTTATTAAGCAACTTTTTTTAATTCTACTTTGTGATTATAGAAAGGCAAGGATAAAGATAACTGAAGTTGAAAATGTATTTACCTGAACCAATTAGTTTTAAAAAGGGGTAAAATATTACATTGTTTGGGTAGGAAATTCTCTGCAATACGTACAAAATACAAAAATACAAATACATATATGGACAGGTTTTTAAAAATACAATGAACTTTTGATAAGTTATAAATGTCATGGAGATTAGGCAGGCAATGGGTAAAAACTTGGTACATGTAAAATTTGGAAAGATAAGAATCCTCACTTAACTAAACTAGAAAGCACATACTGACTGTAAGATAATTTTACTGAAACAAAATGATTTGAGCTTTGAGGTTTAATTGAAAAAGGCCAAACACTTGGGGGATGACATAAAAGAATTTACTAAATTATATAAAAAATTATTAGATGTGCTAATAGTAGATGAGAAGTATGTAATGTCTCTTAGTGTTATGCTATATAAAATTTCAGAATCTAATGTAAAATAAATTCAATATATTCCAAAGGAAAGAATCTGTCTTTCATCAGGCATTTTTTCCACTTACTTCTTACTTGGAAGTGACTGTTTGAAAAAGATATATTGTAGTTAGAGCATAAAACTTTATCTAGAAAAGTTTTAAGTAAAACTCATTGAGAACAAATGTTCAAAGTATTGGGAGTAGAAAAATGGCAGTGTTTGCTGAACCTAAACAATGATGAGGTTAAAAACTGCTGGATTTTTAGTGTAAGTGGGCAAAGCCTAAAGACAGTAATGCATAAAAATAGTAATGCATAAAACAAAAGGATATGGTTAGAAGCATGTTATGTGGAGCATAGTTAAGAAATGCAGAGACAGATTAGTGTTATGATTAAATCAGGGGGCTCTTAGAGCATCTACCTGTGTTGTCATTCTGGCTCTGATGCTTATTACACAAGTAACTCATTGGAAAAGCTCTGTGCCTCGATTTCCCCATCAATACAATGAAGATAATAATAATACCTCTACAGATGTTTCAGGTTTAAATAAATTCTGTTATCCAAAACACTTACAAAGGACCTTTGAAGATATTTACGCTTAGTAAATACTATTTATAAATATATATGTACATTTATCTACTTTAATATTACAAGCAATAATATCAGACTGTAAATTGAATACCATGGCTACCAGATAACAGTATATTAGACAATGGGGCTCAACAATATAGTTTCAAATGCTTTAAGACCTTTCTGTAATGTGCATAAATATATTTTTTCTTGAGTTTTATGTATTATATCAATATCAGACAAACACAAAGCCTCCTCTTTTCAAAACTTAACAACTGTCCTGATTAGAGCAAATAAAAAACTACTTATGCAAATATTCTCATGCCACAAAATTGACACAAGTTGTTTCTGAGGAAAGCATAACCTTAGAGAAGACAAACTTGACTTGCAAATAATTATTACAATACAGAAATATAGTGAAGCAAGTAAATATATAAGTGTGCAGCAGAAGGAATGTAACTTGACCACCAGAGAGGTTTCCCCCCGATACACAAAGTTTAATCATAGATTACTATTATAGATGGTGTGGATGAATTCTTTATCTCCCCACCACCAAGCTCATATGTTAAATTTGTGCTCCTGGGACTTCAGAATGTGATTTTATTAGAAAATAGGGTCTTCAAAGATGTAGTTGGTTAAGATGAGGTCATTAGGGTAGGTCCTAATCCAATGACTGACGTCCTTATAAAAAGAGAAATTTGGACACAGGGAAACGTAGGTGAAGGTGAAGGCAGAGGCTGGAGTGACACATCTACAAGCCAAGGAATGCCAAAGAGTCCCAGGAAGCCACCACAAGTTTGGCAAAAACATGGAGTAGATTTTTCTCACTGCCCTTAGAAGGACGCAGCCCTACTGACACTTTGATTTTGGACTTCTGGCCTTTGGAAATATGAGACAATAAATTTTCCATCATTTAAGCCACCAGGATGTGGTATTTTGTTATAGGAGCCCTAGCAAATTAATACACTAGAAATTAAAGAGACATCAGTCCCAAATAGTTTTTTTAGCAGAATGTTATTATTATTATTATTTTCGCTTTCAGGTAGTTAAATGTACTAGATAATTATTAGATGTTTATTCATGATAAAATATTGATAAGGTCAGGTGTTTTGGAAAGTCTAAGAGACTATTTTTAATTATTTTAACATATGAACTAGCCCAAATAAGATACATCCGTATGTATATTTTACATAGTGGATTTCACTAAAATTTGTCTGATCAGCTTCTTCGTGTTAATGAACTATAGTTAATTATAAATGCCAGTAAATCTTCATCTTATAAAAAAAACAGTTATAATTATCGATTGCATGCTCCATTTTATTTGATTGACAGCACTGAAGAAGTTTAATTTAGTGAATTATATTAAAAGTATACCACATACGTTCTTTAACTCAAATTACTTACATTTCTGAAGAAATCTTGTTTTCATAGATACTTAGGCAGTTTAGGGATTATCAATTTTGAATTTCTGAAGTAAAATATTATCTAGAGTCCCTTGGTTTTATAGGAAAGTATAAGAAGAACAATTTGAAAAAGTTTTCAAGCGCCTATCTTATTTTGCCAAAAAGTAGCAAAATTTGTCTTTTTAATTGCAAAGAAATGCAGCCTTACAGAATATGCTATTTTATCATTTCCTGTAAAAGGATAACTTCGACTGTACCCTTCCTAGAACAGAACAAGGGGAAACATAAAAGATATGATGATCCAAGGTGTTAAATAGACTCACTTCCCTAATGAAATAAGCTTTTGTATTTTTTTTAACTGAGTCTATAGGTTTTCACCAGAAGTTTCAATGGCACTTTTGTTACGATCTCCACCAATGTCTTCCGGTGCAGGATATGTGACCAGGGGATAGCATTATGGGAGGAAAATATTATAGCATTTAGTTATATATTTTTTATCTTCAAAATAATGCCTACTATGAAAATAATAAGTTTTACTAATATTTCATATGTGGATTGACCCCGTAGCCTTCAATAGTGATTCTTATCAGACAAGTATGTATCACATAAAACTGGCAAGGTTTTCTAAGCATTTTTCATTTCTAAGCAATGTTTCATTTCTAAAACATTGAAACAAATACTAAAAACATCCTTGTATTTTACTCATGTTTAGTTTGTGGTAGTGTGCTACAATTTTTATGCACCAGGTTAATATAGCTAATAGTTTATCTAAACAATTTTTTTTGCTTAAAATGAGTCTGGAAAAAAATACTATGAAATAAAATATCAATAATGCTACAAAAAATAAGCAAACACTCACCAAAAAAGAAAAAAAATATATTTTACTCAAAATTCTCCGAATTGTATGTACTTTTGTCAGTAACACTATAATATAAAAACAATAATGAATTTTTAGATGCTTAGATTGAAACTCTTAGACTGAAAAGCATCTAAAAATTTATCATTGCTTTTATGTTATAATATTACCAACAAAAGTACATACAATAAACATAGTCTTTTCAAAATAATGTATATGATTTTTTAAAACAAAAAAGTGTGAAAATATAGTAAAAATTGCAGAAATATAAAAATAGCTGAGAAAATTAAATAAATAATAACTTCCCTATATACCTCACTCTAACAACATGTTCCCTGATATCTCTGTTCTTCCTTTGATGTTTATCATTTCCATGAAGATTTTTATACTTTTTATTTTAAAAAACATGTGGAAGGAGGAGGGTTAAATAAACAGATCACAGAAGATATTTAGAGCAGTGAAAATACTCTGTATGATACTATAATGATGGATATATATTGTACATTGTCCAAACCTATAGACTGTTCAACACCAAGAGTGAGTCCTAATGTAATCTATGGACTTGAGGTGATACTAATGTGTCAGTGCAGGTTGTTCAATTATAGCAAACATACTACTCTTGTTGGGGATGTTAATAATGGGGGAGGCTATGCACATGTGGGGACTAGGGTTACATGGGCCATCTCTGTGCCTCTCTTAATTTTGCTGTGAACTAAAACTTCTCTACAAAAATATTTTTAAAATACCTATAAGCTATTATATTAATGGTGTAATATCATACATTTCCCTTATCAAGTAGCTTCAAAAATAATGTGGTTGTTTATATTAGACTTATCACAGTTTTTATAATATAACATGGTGAAAAATCTAAAAATAATTATCATTTCCTTTTATAGTCACATAATATACCATTTTATGTGTGACAATTTACTTTTTCTCTCTGTTGATGGACACATTTTTTGGCAATTTTTTTCTGTTAGCAATAATGAGAATAAATTTTTATACATGCCTTCTTGCCAAAATCACAATATTTCCTCAAGTTTATTAACTTAATTCTACATATTTACATGTCTATTACATGTCTATAAAATAATAATAGTGGTATATATTTATAAACTAATGATCATTATAACTATTTTGCAGATGTATGTGCAAATATTTTTATTGGCAGATATGTGATGATAATATATGGCCTAGATTAAGGGCTGAAAAGAAACATTCAAGTAGAAGTCTGCAAACCCTCTTGGTTTCAATGTCCTTAGTGTCTCAGTAATCTTATCAAGGTGGAGTTAGAAGAAAAAAAAGTCTACCTAGCAGTTTCTTTGATTAAATGATTAAATAGTTAAGCCCAAACAAATTAATAAGTATTTACAGATTATCCAAATTATTCACTATGTTGGGCACACAAAATTCTTAAAACTTTGGAATCAGATTGGGCACTGCTACTCTCATTTCTTGTTGTACATAGATTTTCATGTAGTCTTTGCTTTTTATCACAACAATCATTAGAAACTCAGATTTGCAAAAATATAACTTAAAATTGAAACTGTGAATGACTTTGAGCTGTAGTCCATATGGTGCCCATGAAACGTCACTGTATTTTCTTAAAAATTTAAAACACTGTACTTTCCCCTGTAAACTTTCAGGATTGGCCAGATGTTTCAAGATACTGGGTACCTTTACTGTACATTTTCAAGCTCTTAAGTTTATGTGGTTGTACAAGAAGATATCGATAATAGTTCTTCACTGAGGGTCTACTAGCTAACAATTCTTTAGTACATTAATTTGAACTTTCACATCACCACTGCAAGACAGGAACTTCTGTTCTCACCCTTCTACAGAAGGAGAAATCAATGTGTTACCTAGCTAGTTACTACAGGATCTGGGTATTCAAAACAATAAATATCAGTCTTAAAGATGCTGCATTTCCTATGATACTATACCACATTTTAGAAAAATATGGCTCTTCCAAGAGTATTTTGAGGAGACACAAGCAACAAGAATTGCTGATGAGAACTTTTAACCAATACTAACCTATAATTAAAGGCCACATTTGAAGAATATAACTAACTCTTCTTTGGAGGTACCAGTTTCTTACCACTGTACACATATGGCATCTTAAAGTGAGTGAGTTCCAAATTCCGTTGCCTGCCTAATGGCTGATGAAAGTATAGAACAGATATAGGCATCTTTTTATGATCTCCTTCAATGAAATATAAAATAATTTGTCACTAGAAAGCTTTTTGCATTTAGGAATACTGGGTAAGATTCTAGGGCAAAGTAAATGATCTCCTGAAACACCTTGTTTATCATATTGCTACTTCCTGTTGCCTATCATATTGCTACAATATGATGTATTGAGGATCCCATAAGGAGGGTCCAATGGATTACAGTAATAATAGTGCCATTTTACTCTACTCAATACTAAATGCCTACTATGAAAATAAACTTTAATAATATTTTATATGCAGCTTTATTTTGGATCCCTCAGTAAGTCTTCCTATCAGACAGGCATGCATCACATAGCATAGCAAGGTTTTCTAAGGGGATCATGGCTGAACATCCAAAATGTAAAAAAGAGTACCGAAAGCATCCTTGTATCTAATGTCTATGACAAGCAGTAAACTTGCATTATCCTATTACAAGCCAACACATACAGAATAAAATGATATAGGCAATATATGCAAGGTCATGAAGCAAATAAATGGTAGACCCAAAACTCATAGCCATATTTTTCCATACCAAACTTTATGACATTAAATATGCCACTACTCCTACATTAAATGTGCCAATACTCTCTGGTATTTTATGTTTTACCACATCCTTTAATATACATTTATTTCCTCAGTAGATCTGAGATTGATATTTTATTGAATAAATTATTTATAAAGTGGGATAAATATTTTAATTGCTTTATGTACTTGGGTGATAATATCAACCACAAATATTTATATTCAAATATATTCTTAATATATTCTGTTTCTTCTCTTACTGCATGTAGGAGGATGCTTATAAGGCATGCCAAGCTTGTAATTAAAAAACTATAAAGTATTTCACACTATTTTGATTATGTACAGACACAATTCCAGATATGTATATGTAGTTAAAATCTATGTTTATCATTGATATTATATTAATCCAGTCAGCCAAAAGAGTTAGTCACATTTATATCCAGGTGGAGAATGTTATGTAACTTTTATAGCAATAAAAACATTTTAAGCTTTATCTCTACTCTCTATTTTCATCATTTCTTAGAATGTTTAGGTCTTGTTTCCCAATTCCTGACCAGCAATAACCCCTTTAAAAGTCTTCAGTGGAGGTTCCTCAAGGATCTAGAACTAGAAATACCATTTGACCCAGCAACCCCATTGCTGGTCACATACCCAAAGGATTATAAATCATTCTATCATAAAGTCACATGCACACGTATGTTTATTGTGGCACTATTCACAATAGCAAAGACTTGGAACCAACACAAATGTCCATCAATGATAGATTGTATTAAGAAAATGTGGCACATATACACCATGGAATACTATGTAGCCATAAAAAAGGATGAGTTCATGTCCTTTGCAGGGACATGGATGAAGCTGGAAACCATCATTCTCAGCAAACTATCATAAGATCAGAAAACCAAACACCACATGTTCTCACTCATAAGTGGGAGTTGAACAATGAGAACACATGGACACAGGGAGGCACAGGGAGGGGAACATCACAGACTGGGGCCTGTGGGCGGCAGGGGGCGGGGGGGCTAGGGGAGGGATAACATTAGGAGAAATGCCTAATGTAGGTGACGGGTTGGTGAGTTCAGCAAACCACCATGGCACGTGTATACCTATGTAACAAAACCAAGTTCTGGCTGGGCGTGGTGGTTCACGCCTGTAATCCCAGCACTTTGGGAGGCCGAGATGGGCAGATCACGAGGTCAGGAGATCGAGACCATCTTGGCTAACATGGTGAAACCCCGTCTCTACTAAAAAGACAAAAAATTACCCGGGCGTGGTGGCGGGCGCCTGTAGTCCCAGCTACTCGGGAGGCTGAGGCAGGAGAATGGCATGAACCTGGGAGGCAGAGTTTGCAGTGAGCCGAGATAGCGCCACTGCACTCCAGCCTGGGCAAAAGTGCAAGACTCCATCTAAAAAAAAAAAAAAACAAAACTGCAAGTTCTGCACATGTAACCCAGAACTTAAAGTATAAAAATAAAAAATAAAAAAAAAGAAATAAAAAGTCTTCAGTGGCTGGGAGCCATGGCTCACGCCTGTAATTCCGAACTTTGGGAGGCCGAGGCGGACGGATCACGAGGTGAAGAGATCAACACCATCCTGGCTAATATGGTGAAAGCCCGTCTCTGCTAAAAATGCAAACAAAAATTAGCAGGGTGCGGTGGCACGCGCCTGTAATCCCAGATATTCAGGAGGTTGAAGCAGCAGAATCGCTTGAACCTGGGAGGAGGAGCTTGCAGTGTGCTAAGATCGCACCACTGCACTCCAGCCTGGTGACTCTGTCCCAAAAAAAAAAAAAAAAAGTCTTCAGTGACTTTCTAAAATAAAACTAATAATATTTATTTAGCCTTTGACACTCTTGGCATAGTTTCAATTATAGATCTTCTCACTGTTCCATATATTTGTTTCCTAACCTCTAACCTCAAAACCAAGCATCAGAAAGTATAGGTAGCAACATTCTCTCCTGTATTATATACAAACATTTATCATAGGAAGAATGATTCTTTAGTTCATTTACTTGTAGATTTGCCTACTTTTTATCTATTAGATCTAAAATAAAGACTAAAGACTTTATCTTATTTTTATTTACCATCCCAAAAGTGACAATAATGATTCAATAAAATGTTTGCTGAACTAATTAAGAAAAACATTTCTGAAAAATTTGACATTATTATTCACGTCACCTCATCATTCTACCATTCATTTATCCTGGGCCACTCCATTGTCTTGATTTCTTGACTAGAATGTTTATTATTCCTTTAGTAAACTCATTATCTTCTTCTATTCTTTTGATCAGATTGTCTTTAAAATTTCTGATTTATTCCATCACTCTATAGATTCTTTTTAGTAATCCTATCTGTATTTATTCATATAGCTTAATATACAATTTTAAGCTGAGTCCTTTTGTTTCTTTCCAGTAATCACAATTTTCTTATTTTCTGAGGATTGCCATTGAAAAGAATCAGATTCTATTTCATCTCCTTAATGTGATGAAAGACTAGGTTATTCTAAGCCTATCATCAGGGAACAAAATGCTAAATACACACATGCATACACACACACACACAATTGTCTTGAAAGAAGTAAGCAGTGAAAAAATGTGGGGAGGGAAAAAGAAGGGCAACCAGGCAAAACTGAAAAGAGATCCTAGACCTAGAAAGACAAGAAAAATCTGAAAACAAAAGTCACTCTTACATGAGATAACTCTCTGATACTGCACACTTAGATTTTATTTTCCTGGTTTTGTTAAGCTGGGGTTAGGAGACCAGTTAAGATGAGGAATCTTAAAAGATTTTGTTTTTTTTTTCTTTTTTTCCCTTACATTGACCCACATTTAGTAGGACTAAAACAGTGATGTGAGCAGGTCTAGAACTTAATCTTCATCCTACTGTCAGGGGTTGGAGAAATGTAGAGAAGAGTGGCTTGAACCCAAACAGAAAATAAGAAAAGTTAAAGAAAAAGAAAACAACAACAACAAAACTCTGAGAAATTTCAGCCACAGAATAAATATTCACAAAATTGGAAAACCAAAATAAAAATTCCACCAAACTATCAAAACTATGTGGAGACACAACTGGAATACAATGTGGATGAAGTCAAGTGATGAATCCTCTCCAATTCAAACACTATTGTAGCTACATTAAGGGAGAAAAAAAGGATACTACCTGTACTGTCTGTGTTAGTCCATTTTCACACTGCTATAAATAACTACCTGAGACTGGGTAATTTATATAGAAAAGAGGTTTAATTGATGCACACTTCCTCCTGGCTGGGGAAGCCTCAGGAAATTTAAAATCAAGGCACAAGTTGAAAGGGAACCAAGGAATGTTTTACATAGAGGCAGGAGAGAGAGAGAGAGTGAAGGGGGCAGCGCCACACACTTTTAAACCATCAGATCTCATGAGAACTTACTATCACAAGAACAGCACACAGTAAGTCTGCCCCCTTAATTCAATCACCTCTGACCAGACCCCTCCTCTGACACTTGGAGATTACAATTTGAGGCAAGATTTGGGTGGGGAGACAGAGCCAAACCATATCACTACCCAAGAACTACAGATTCAGTGCAATCCCTATCAAAATACTAACGACATTCCTCACAGAAATAGAAAAAAAACCTGAAATTTGTATAGAACCACAAAAGATCTCCAATAGCTAAAGCAATCCTGAGTAAAAAAAAAATAAAACTTGAGGTATTACATTACCTGGCTTCAAAATATACTACAAAGCTGTAGTAATCAATACAGTATGGTACTGGTCTAAAAACAGAGACATAAACCATGATACAGAATAAAGTACCCAGAAATAAATCCAACTGATTTTCGACAAATGTGCCCAGAATTTACATTAGAAGGACAGCTTCTTCAATAAGTTGTTTTTGAAAATCCTGTTACTATATGTAAAACAATGAATCTAGACCCCTATCTCTCACCATATACAAAAGTCAACTCAACATGAATGAAAGACTTAAATGTGAGACCTGAAACTGTAAAACTACTAGAAAAAAACATAAAGAAAACTTGCCAGCACATTGGCCTTACGTCATGAGTGGAAGCTTCCTGAGGCCCTCACCAGGAGCAGAAGCCAGTACCATGCTTCCTGTACAGCATGCGGAAGTTGTGAACCAAAATAAAACTTTTTTCTTTGTAAATTACCCAGTGTCAGGTATTCCTTTATAGCAATGCAAACAGACTACAACAACATCTTTATTTATTTTATTCTGCATATGCACAAGGAAGTGTTCTGTACCAGAAATAGATTTATGATTAATTACTTCACAGTTAATAAGTGTCCTGGTACCCCCTGCCCCATTGCCTACTATTGGAATGGTGCAAAATGAACTATGTCAAATATTATATATGAGCTGTAGAGCACTTCATATGTAAGAGTTGAAAGAAAATTATTTTTATTTTCAGTTTATAAAGGGGAGGGAGGCTGTTATTTCTTCCACATCTAAAGAATCTCCTTGGAAACAAAAAACACTTAGTCCTTTTTGTCTGTAAATTCAATCCCTCCAGGAGACAGACTGCCCAAGTGTCCTATTTAATATCTAGAGATATCTCCAGATTCTGGGATTTTATTTTTTTGACATGTAAATACCTGAGGAAGCTCTCTAGTCTCCCTCATCCCCTGGGTCTTAACTTATCAAGACCGATTCAGAGCTGTAACCATTTGGTTTTCTCAGAGGGTGAGGAAAATTTTATTATCCCTTTAAATCAGTAGAGCAATTTGCTAGACAAATGGCTACAGATATAATTATCCTAGTATCTGAAGAGTCTCAGAAGGCAAGGCTTTGGCAGGAGCACTGAAAAATCTAGCGGAGCTTTGTTTCCCCATGTTATGGAATTAAAAATTCAATAACCTTACTATCAAGTGTTGCTAAAAAATTAAACCATAGGTATACTTGGAAGGGTACTTCACGGTATATCTACAAGTATGACATTATGCTATTGGTTGTAATAGCAAAACTAGAATTTAAAATTTCAAAAATATATGAAGAAAAAATACATAATTGAGTGTCCTTAAAAGTTTATTTTTTTTTAGGCCAGGTATGATGAATGGTGAATCATCCCTATAATCCCAGCACTTTGGGAGGCTGAAGCAGGATGACTGCTTGAGAACAGGAGTTCAAGGCCAGCCTGGGCAACATAGTGAAACCGTCTTTACATAAAATAAAAACAAAAATAAAAAATGAACTGGGCACAGTGGCACGTGACTGTAGTCTCAGTTACTCGGGAAGCTGAGGTAGGAGGATTGCTTGAGCCAGGGAGGTATAGGCCGCAGTGAGCATGGTCACACCACTACACTCCAGTTTGGGTGACAAAGTGAGACTCCGCCTCCAAAATAAATAAATAAACTTTAAAATACATTTTAAAAAGTTGTTTTTTCTCTCTCTTTTTCTCTCTTCTACCCATTTACTGTCTTGCCTTTAACAAGGAGAGAATAGTCTTTACTCTCCTTCTTTCTGCAAAAATGAGATAATCTTTGCTCTTCTTTTCACCAGGCACCCCTTTGCACAATGTTTCCCTTATCTGATTGTGCGTTTGTTTAGAAGCTACAGAGACTAAATCTTGAAACAATTAAGGCCACTACAGGATTCTCCCCCACTTGAACATTACTTCAAGCCTGCAGTCACTTTGCAACCCAGCTGTACCCAAGATGGTGACAGCCCATTCATCTATGAGACAGCCCAAGGTAGCTGCTGAAACGAGTCACATAGACTGGCACCTCTTTATCACTCCTGCATGCCTATCATAGCAACCTCCCCTTACCCTTGACCCAAAAAGCTGAAATAATTTATTTAAGGCCAGAACCTGGACCATTTCTTCACTTCTAGCTATGGAATTGAAGTCACTTTTCTTTCACTGCACTTTGTCCTTGTTTTTTGGTTTTTTAAGTGGTGAGTAGTTGAGCCTGCAATCTGTAACAAATGCATTTTTCTGTATTTGGCAGTTAATACATTACTAACTACAGATCTTCAAGGATGATACTAATTGTATTCTCCTCTAATAACTTGTTGCCAGTAGAAGGTCTTGACCACAACTTCTCCAGATTTTTGGTGTTTTGAACAAAGAATTGGACAAAACACACAAACAAAGCAGCCAAAGAATGAAGCAATGAAAGCATAGATTTATTGAAAAAAAAAAATGCACTCCAAAGAGTGGGATTGAGCTGGTACAAGCAGCTCAAGATCACTGGCAAAATCTTCTGTGATTTAAGTGCCCTCTACAGGTTTCCAATTGGATACTTGGTTATTATCTATGTATTAATAAATGAAGACTTGTCCTGCAACAAATCTAATTGGTTGTGAGAGTGGACAAATCAGATATATTTTGCATTTTTCATCTGCCATGCAGTGGAAAGGTGCGGGTTACAAAGAGAATAGCTTCTGATCCTTTTGTTACTTGGGCATGGAGGGGTGGATCTTCCTTTTGATTCAGTTCTAGGAAGTCAGTGCAAAGCAGCCTTAGGTTCCCTGCCTGCCTCCAGGCTGTATTCTCCTGCCTCAAGCTTTCTAGATCTTCATGCCCCTTAATACACACTCATTCTGACCTAAGATGAGTAACCTTTCTTCTGAATTCCCACAAACTGTATCTCCTTTTGTGTTGTTTTTAAAGTATACTCATCATATGTGAGTTGATTTAGCTTTACTCTTGATTTCTGATATTGAGATGTTTCCTGATTTTATAAGTGCACCTCCTTTATATACATAATTCAGAGTTGAATTTTAAAATACAGCTAATGAGAAAACTGAACTGCTTCATCATCTTATTCCTTTAATCTTTTTCAATAACATTTTTACCCTTTCTAACAGCAACTTCTATTTTATTCAATATCTTCAAAACTCAATTTAGTAACAGAAAAATTTGATGTTAGATTTCTTTTGACAGAAGTTGGCTTAGTATGAACTTATCTGAATACTTCTCATTGCATGCTGAAACACCATTTCATTTGCACTTTATTGTTATATATGACCTAAACAAGTTTCCCTGCAAGGACAACACCCTGAGAGTGGCACTGATCTTTTATTTAATCCCAGCTTTTTAATTTTTGTCATTTTATAAATGACAAAACTTTTTTTAGCTTAGGAATGTTTGTTTGGTTCTTTTCATCGTGTATATGTTTGTCTGCTAAGATTTAACAGTTCCTTACTGAGATCTGAGATTTTTATCTATTGAAACCGTGTTTCATCGAGAATAATTACAAATTTATTAAGATGTTTGTTAGTGTCATCATCTTGTTTTTAATTTTGGATTCAATTAACATTCTTTGCACTTGAGATGCACACTTTTTCTTTCTTCATATTACAGTTAATTTTTAATTGTATTCATGATACTAAAATGTTACATTATGGGAATTCTGAGTTCTGTTATTTTTCTTTGGCGAGCATTTTTTCTTAATTTTAGCAAGAAAGATTTGCCTGGGTTTAAATTACAGCTGAAATTCTCCAACACTGCAACTCCTAAACATTAACAATCAATAAATTATGGACTCCTGTACTAAGCCAGCCACCTTCATCAATGATAATTCTTTCAAACCAATTTGTTTAGTGTATCCTTTGAGAAGTCCCCACTCCCCTTTTTCTCTTCTGAACCCTAGCTTCTAGTGGAATCTTTCTTCTGTATTGCAGTTTCTAAGATCAGAGTAAATGCATAGTCATATTGCTTTGCAGGGTGGTTTTTTGCCTTTTCTTAGTCGACACCTCAAAGTGTGTATGCATACTCAGAGTCTCTTAGCTTCTATTAATTCTCCAGAATGTTCAGGTAGTTACTTTTTACATTATCTGAATGGTTTAAAGCTGCTTTTTGGTTTTGGTTTTGTTTTTACAGAAGATCTCATACCATCATCTTTTTGGTTCACCATATAATGAATCAGAAACAACTCCTGTTCTTCAGAAATCCAAAATGTTAGTTTTCACAAGTGAAATGCACTTTGCTAATGTATTTATAAATTGACAAAAATTTCTGAATCATTTTGTTATTCTTAAAATTATAGGTGATGATTGCTTACTACCAAGGATGATTATTATTGCAAGATTTTTTATTTAGTTGAAACAATACTTGTGTCCCAAAATACAATATAATTTGTGTTCAAATATTTATACAACTATGAGAAAACAAGGATCTGAGTCTAATATTAGGATAAGATTATTTTTAATAGAAGGGTAATCAACCTTTTGTATAATTCTTTATCTTGAAAAATGAGGGTAACATTTTCTAATAGATTTATTTTAAATGATATAGCATCACAAATTACATAATACAGTTTCTGAAAAAGACTAGGTATTTAAAAAGTAGTTACTATTATTTCTTATTTCAGGGACTACCATTTGCTTCCAGAAAATAAAGCATATTTTTATTTAAATAATCTTATATATAGAATAAATATCTACCAACTTACTGCTGAGGTATTGAAAAGTGCCCTGTAGCTACTTTACATACTTAAAACAAAACACATTTTTTTGAATTATTAATAAGGGGAATATAAAATTCCACATTCCTATTATATAAATGTATATTATAGAATATGCGAATATATAATGCAGTGTCAAGAATCAAAGAATTATTGATTTTGAAATGGGACAGTTCCCTTAACCCCTTTGCAGGCCTCACAACATGGATGTGGCTCATTTGTTGGGCCTCCACACTCTCAAACCCTTACAGGAGAGGGAGCACGCAGACGGACAGGTGCAGAAGTGGGGCAAGACCTTCTGGGCTCTAGCCCCATGGTAGCATCCAGTGATGGGCTTCTGCAACTCCTGAAGCCTCAGTGGGCATGTCACAGTGCTCCTTTAGCTCTGTCTTCTGCAGACAGCTTAAGTGTTAACCAGCTCAGTGCATTGTTGATACCTGGGACCTTGTCCTGCATCTAGGAAGAATCAGGTCACACACAGACTTAAAGGATGGTGAATGTGTAGATTTTATTGAGTGGTGGAGATGGCTCTCAGTAGGATGGTTGAGGAGCTGGAAAAGGGATGGTGTGGAAAGGTAATCTTCTCCTGGAGTTTGGCCATCCTGTGGCCAATCTCTTCTCCAACAATCGCCAGCTGAACTCCTCTTGACTTTCAGATGCCCCTTCTCTTCTCTTCTCTTCTCTTCTCTTCTCTTCTCTTCTCTTCTCTTCTCTGCCGTGTCACTCTTCTTTTTCTCTTCTCTTCTGCTCATCCGCTCATGGAGCCTGGGTTTTGGGGTTTATATGGGTACAGGATAGGGGGGTGTGGCAGGCCAAAAGGCAAAATTTAGGAGCAAAAACAGGAATGCCTGTTCTCATTTGGGGCTGTGGGTTTCCAGGCTTGAGGGTGGCGCCTTTGCCAGGAAACCACCCTCTTCCACCGAGTATTTTCTTGCTTCCTGCCTGTATCAATTTGAAATAATAAATGGATATATATGGGACTAATTAAGACAGAAGAAAATTATTTAAGTCTGTCTCCTAACCCCCAAGAGATTGATATTCTATTTAACGTTTTGGGGGAGGTCTATTGAAGTGCAGATAGAATTAGTGGGAAGGAGCTTGAGGAATTTACATAATTTGTGATCTTATGTATTTTATAGGCATTTTTTTCCCTATACCTTTCTTTCTGACCCATAGTAATACAACTTTTATATTTGATACTTTGTTGGAAGAGAAGAGCAGATGCTTTCCATTCTAACAGAATCATTTTCTTCAAAAACAAACAAACCAAATAATAAGTATGCATGCACATACTTTTCAACCTAACTACTAAGACATAAAATTCATTCTTATATTATAGATTTTATAATGATTTCTTTAAAAACTGAAAATGAATTGAGTATTTTTATAAAGATCGCTACTAATACACAGCACTAGTTCATGACTATGCACAAAATCAATGCTAATGAAGTATCACATCCTAAATATATGAAAAATAATCTGTTTCTCTTGTCAGTAGTCCCTAGCAAAAATGGGAGCGATTTCCTGATGATAAAATGAAGTGTCTTTGCTGGATGAGTTCAAGCATTCTTTTGAATCTACAAATTCTCGTATTGTTTTTGACTCTAAGTGCAAGTCATCATTGTTACTGGAACCAACCACAATATCTGACAGTTTGTGCTTAATAAAATATTTACTAGAAGAATAATGATCAAATATACACGTGTTTATTACACATCTAATTAAAGTATGAAGGTCAGAAAATTATGAGAAGATTTTTTTTCAAAAACAATGTATTTAAAACAAAAAAGAGTCAAATTTTGCCAGAATTTATTCCAATAAAATTAGGGAAGGAAAGACTAGAACATGCTTTCCAGAAACTGGTAAAATAATTTAAGGTTTCCTCCAAATCTGTGATCTCAAAATTTCATTTGTAATCACAAGTCCTGATTTCATATAGTCTATAGAATTCCCTATAACCCCTGATTTCCAGAAAATACAATAAAGCGTTCAATATTGATTTGCTGCTATGCAGAACACTGATTCCAAGTATACTACTAGCCCAGAGGGGGCAAGACTGAGGTCAGGGGTGAAGCTGGATAAAGATAATTGCTATTTGACTTAAAAGATTTTGTGGTATTCTCAAATCCATGAGTGAACAAGTCTCTCTTCCTACCCCACCATTAAACTAGGCACATCTTTCTGGTGTTAAGAGATACTCCATTATTAGAGAAAAATGTAAAGATATATTTGAAGCCAGGAACTTTAAACAAGATGATAGGTAAAGCATTAGTGACAGCTTTTCCTTCAGGGTAAATGGTTCACTTGATATCATTTGCTTACACATTTTCACTTGAAAGATTTTGCCAAATGAATAGTTTTGCATTAATACTCTGGGTTCACATTTGCAACCTGCCCTTTAGCAAAATGCATTAACAGTAGGACTTAAAAATAAATAGAGCTTAAATCTACAGTATCACCTCCCTGTTTTCTGTCAAATCCTTCTATGAAAGAGAAGATAAAATATGGTAAGCCATTAAAAACAATTTTGTGGAGACTAAATTATAGCGCTTCACATAATAGGAGATGTGATGATTTTAAATTTTGAAGAAAAATTTTAAAATGTCATCTACTATTCAATATCAGTGGACATTTTTGTAATTGGAATAAAATAAAATTAAGTGTTTTGAGATAATAATAAGAAAAGGTTTTCTCTGAAGGTGTTTTTCAGACAAAAGTTTCTGTTTATACCCCATATATATATTAATTTATAAAATGACTTTTTGTAAGTACAAAGAGAAATGATATTGATCTGTTATTTGCATAAGCCATCACCATTGTCAGTTCTTTCTACAAAAATGTTCAGGAGAGTTAACTTAATCTTAGAATGCAGTGGATAATGACTACATTACATAATACACACAATACATAATCATATTTATAAAGAAATTATCAAGGCTTATTTTTGGTAATATTGTATTCCTATAATTTGTATTACTCACTGCCTTAGAAATTTCTTTCCTTAGATTATATAGTGTGAAGTAAATCTCAACCAAAATTGGAATTTTATATATTTATGTGTGTGTGTGTGTGTGTGTGTGTGTGTGTGTGTGTGTATGAGGGTGAGAGAAGGAAAGAGGGCAGCCGACTTTATTCTTTATAAGGAAAATAATATCCTTCAGTAGAGGAAGCATATTGGCACTGCTAAAGGAGTGATGATATTTTGTTCCTTTCCTCCATATCCTTTTCTTTTTATTCTTGTACCTATATTTGTATGTATAGGACTATTTTTCTATGTGAGGCACATGGTATTTAAGCTTTTTATCAGATAAATGCTTGCTCACATCTATTTAAATAAACAGATACTAATTTTTAGTTTTGTTTATCACAATGATAAATACATATGGTAAGCTAGGGAGTGACTCATGTAATCTATTTAGCTAAACTGTGGTTGATACAAAAAAAATAAAGAAGCTTTCTTTTGAATGTATTTAAATTTAAAAGACAGCTTGAAAAATGCAGAGAAAGCATAAAAATCTAAGCAGTAAGATTAAATAAAATCTCATTTATCAACCTACACATACTAGCTTCTCTTTCCTAGAAAAATGAATTTTGTTATTTATTTTCCAAATCATGTCTGTCTGAACCATTTAAATATTCCTATTATCTTTTAGCAATAATAAAGACAAAGACCATTAATACAAAAAAGTCCTTTGTTAAATATTTCACAAAATTTTATAAGATGGTGAAAGTACCATAGTAAAAAGGAAATATCTGATATCATGAAAATATCAACCTCATCAAATATATGTATATTTTTCCAAGTTCCTTTTCCCTTTCCTATTTATCAGTTTCCCTCATACTACCATAGAATGGGCAAGCACAAAGCAATTAAATTTATTTTTTAATTGCCTTTGTATCCTCTAAAGGAACTAATTTAGACATTTACATAAAATAGATTCCCAATAAATATAGCATTAAACCACAGGTGTGCACCACCATGCCCTGCTAATTTTTGTATTTTTAATAGAGACAGGGTTTTTCCATGTTTGTCAGGCTGGTCTCAAACTCCTGACCTCAAGTGATCTACCTGCCACAGCCTCCCAAATTGCTGGGATTATAGGCATGAGCCACTGCACCCAGCACCTTACTTCATTTCTTAAACTACTATCCTCCTCAAAGGTTTGTTTTCTGCTCTTTATGTATGTTGAGCATTCTCCTAATTTAAGACTTCAATCTGGCTTTTCCTTCTGTCTGATACACTTTTTCCTCTCCATTCTGCATAAAGCTGACATCTTATTAAAGTGTATGAACATTTTTTTCCTAATGGTAATTGCCTTAAATAACATTTTTTAAAATTGCAGCCTTGAGAAAATAAATTGCAATCCGTTTAATTTTTTTAAATTTGATTTTTTAGGACACATAACTGTAAAACATACCAAATGACTGGTTACATTTCACCTTTATTGTGTTATGTGAGTCACTGTCTTAGAATGTAAGCTCTGTGAGAACAGATACATTTTTTCTTGTGTTTGCTATTATTATTATATGTAAAAAATAGTTTTAGCTATTACCCAAGGAGCCAAAACTATCTTTAACATATAATAATAATTGCTCAGTAAATATTTACTTAATGAATAAATAAGATAATACCCCCAAGTGATGCAGATAAATTATATCAATGAGCAAATTATTAGTTTTTTTCAATGTATTCGGTTTGTGTTTATGTATGGTTATTATCCTTGACAGAGAATGTTACACAAGGCAGTAGATATATTCTTGTGTATATAACATACAAAGAAAAAATCAAAAGAGCTTTTATTTCTCACAGTAATATATATAAATTTAACATAAAATAATTATACCAGATATTATAAATAAATTACAGGATTAGATTACATCTTTATACAATTTAAGAACACAAAAAACTGATTTGCTTTCTAAAACAGAGTTAATGGTTTTTACCTAGCTTAAGTTAAATGACCTTACTTTTCGAAGAAAGGTGCTATGTTCTGAATTTCATTAAAAAGGCAGTTAAGCAATTTTAGCCATGTGTTAATGATGCATCTCCAGCATCAGTTGTTAGGAAATCAGTCTTCCAAGATGAGGATAGAAAACATATGTTGCTTCTTGTTACAGCAAGGCTCTAACTTCACTGCAGCGATAGAATGTTATAACCTTGTAGAATTATTAGACACATTTTTTGTGAATGCACAGTAAAGACCATGCTGTGATATACAATGAAATAAAATAAAACGTTCCCAAGTGGGAGTCCAGTGTTTTATGTTAAATAGTGCTAATGAGTTTGAAGAGATATAATGAAAATATATTCAAGAAAAACAAAGCTAAAGGCTAATTAGGCAAGAGTAATTATATGGCTAAAGAAAAAAAATGTCTTTTAGCAAAGTTTGTCTTCAATTGAAATAAAACTCTTAAAACTCAAGTATTTATTGTGTTTTTTAAGTTTTCAAATTCATGAAACAGAATAAAAATAAAATCTACCAGAAAATTAAATTTTTAAAATACTTTCAATTGGAGATTGGGAGAAAAAGCATAATAAACTGAAAACTGATTCATAGCTTTGAGATATTTTTGAAATGTTAGATTTTAGTTCTGTGAATTTTACAAAGCAGCCATCCTTGCTTCTAACTCAAAGCAATCCAGAGAAATCCTGTTTTTTCCTAACAGTATTCTATCTGAATTATAAATTCCTTAGGGTTAAGTTTTTTTTATTAATACAAAATCACTATTATACATTTCACATAGACACAAGTAACTCATACATATAATCATCAATGGTGGTAAGAGAAAAGCAGCTCCTGTAAGGTCTCTAACATAGCCTGAAAATATGTTTTCTTACCAATTTTGATCTCCCAATTTAAAAATCAAATCTGAAGTTCAGAGAGAATAACATTAAAACTACGGTTAATATGTGGTACAACATTTAAATATAAGGCTTGAGGTGAAGTGTCTCAACAAATTAAGACCTTTTCAGACACAGAAGTAGTTTACAAGAATCAATTCTGACTATGTAGTAGGGAGTTAAAGCCCTCTGAAGCTTTTAGATTGATAGGGAAAGTTTATGGTGGTGTCTCTCTAATATTCTGTTTTAGAGAAATATAATATTTCCATTTGTGATAGGAAAAGAAGGGTTCTTGAGGTTTTCCTCTAATATTTGATTTTTTTTCAAATGGGACTGCATTTCTGGTTTTTTGTTTTTAGAGATTTAAACAGTAATAACCTTTGAACATTACAAAATAATGGAATGGCTTTTAATTACACAGAAAAATATATTATCCACAGAGCCCAATACTTAAATAATTTAGGTGTTTTAATTCATTTTAAGAGCTGTATGGGGTAGAGAAAAATCAAGTAGTAATAAGAAAGCATAAGGTCTTATCCATATTTAATGCTCTTTCTTTAATATAACTAAGGTTATCTTAAAAAAGATAAAACAAAGAGAATGCCTTACCAATATCTAAAATAAAATGCCTGTAATACTTAATATTCCATTCAGAACTGAACATAGTGAGCATTCCAGGCACATTCAGAACACAACTTGCCTTCGACAGCTGGACGGCCCTCTCCAATCTACTGTGAATCCTAATTCCGGACTCTAAAGTTCTAAACTTTACTTGATACACACACACACACACACACACACAACCTGCTTTCAGGTTTTCTAAAGTATATACATTAACAATATACTCATTCAAATACATGTATGTGAATATTTGATAATATGTATTCTTTAAGAGGGCATCTATTCCTTACCCCCAAAAGCCCTATTCAGAATTGCATGAAAATATATAGCTATCTATTAAAAAAGAAATAAAAATTACATTGATTATCTGGATAACTGTCAAAGAAGAATTATCAAACCTTTACAGTAGTTAGAGGTTTACAGCATTAAAAATTTGAAAAGAGAAATATGTAGGCTCTCACTATCTTTGCTGCCTGTAACAGAGTATTACTCAATCTTATTAAGTAGGTAGGAAGACTATTCAGCTTTTTCTGGGGGCCATTCCCAGTTCGAAGATGTTAATTTTATACCCAAGAGAAAGAAGTACATCTACTACATACTGCTAAGTAGTCCAGGCTGTGTTTTCCATGGCTACGTGAAATGTAATTATCCTTACCTCGTTTTTCTCCTTAACCAATTGTATTGATAGCGACATTTTTTTGTCCATTCAACTTGAAATGAAAATATAAAAGCATAGAATACATTTGATTAGGGCAAAGAGAAGGGTTATATGAAAAACAAGTTAATAACATCAGATAAGTAATTTTAAGAAACTAAATAAATAAAATGGCATACATATATTTCCCATTGGAGGCAGGACAAAGAAATTGAGGTTGTAGAAAACTCAGATGAATAAAATAGTAAAAATCCCAAATGAGTGAAATAAAGACTAATTTGAGAAAAGTTTTCTCCAAATTAAACAGTGAAAAACACTGATAGATGGGAAAGATTAGGAAAACAAACAAAAAAGACCAAATGTAAGCTACAACTTTTCTCATGCAATTTATTGAAAAACAAGTGTTTTTTCCATACTCCACTTTGCTAACATTTTAAGTTAAAGAATAAAGTAGAAAAGATTTTAAGCATTCAAGATTTAAAAATATTAAAGATTTCCCATAAATGAACACAAAGTAGATAGGCTTTTGCAGATTTTACTTTAAAATTTAGATCTGAAATAATAACACCATTATTCAAGAATTTTTAAATTTCTATTCGGGTGATACAAGAATTATACTGTTTGTTAAAAATATAAAAATAAACACTACAATAGATGTAAGTAAACATTTTAATTTTCTATTTATTCCAACTTTCTGGACTATTTCCTCAATTTTTATTCTGTTTTTTGCATTAGAAAATAGAAATACATTTTTAAAATTTTATTTCTTTTTTTTTTAGTTTTCTTCTCCACACTTTGAATTTTTAGAAGCATTATTCTATCAATTCCACTAGGATTTACTTGGTAAGCCATCATACAGAAAATCTGAATTTTGTTCACCATGTAAATTATTTGGTTGTCTGTAATAGCTATTCTGTATTTGACTATTGCTAGTGTGTATATATTTTAATCTGGTATAAAATTCTTTGTTCTTCATATTCTGTTTCTCAGGCATATTACTTAAAAATAAAATTTAAGACTAATGTAAGTTTATATGTTTTCAACTCTTTGCATAGGAAGACATTAAACACATTCAAAATTAGAGAAGATACTAAAATGAATTTGTGCATACCATTTATCTAGTGTCAAAAAATATCTATTCATGGTTAATCATGTTTCTTATATGATTCTACCTAAATTCTCCAACTCCAAATTATTTTAACATGAATCCCAGACATCTTATTATATAGCTTTAAATATTTCCACAGTTTTCTCTGAATGATAGATACTCTTATTTACCATATCATCACAATATCATTAAACATCTAATATAAATTAACAATTTATTAATATCATCTCCATTTGATTTTAAATATCCATGATTGTGTCTTTATTTAGTGCATAATTTAATCATATGTTTCTTTTTTAAACAAATTTACTAAGATAAATGCCCCTTGGCAATGGTCAATAATCCTTTCTTACATGTTGCCATATTTAGTTTGCTAGTATTTTTTTGATGACTTAAAGTTTATAAATGACATTGGTCTGTTCTTTCTTTTCTTGTAATGACCTTGATGCTGGTATTTTGGTAATATTTGCCTTATAAACTGGGATGTACCTCTCTTTTTTAAAATTTTCTGGATGAGTTTGTGAAAAATTGGTAGTAATTTTTTAAATTTTTGAGGAATTCACCAGCAAAGCCATCTTGGTCTGGGATTTTACTTGTATAAAGTTTTTAAATTGCTAATTTCATCTTTTTACTTGTTACAGATCTATTGATACTTTCTAATATTCAATTGTTTATAATATTCCTTTACAGTCTTTTTTATTTCTGTTCGGTCAGTTTGATGTATCCTCTTTCATTCTTACTGTTAGTAATCTGTCTTCTTTTATCTTCTTTGGTCAATGTAGATATTTGTCAAATTTTGTTACTTTTTAAAAATAATCAATGTTTGTGTTTGTTGATTCTTCCTTATAGTTTTTTTATTCTATATTTCAGTAATCCACTCTAATCTGTATTATTATGTTTTCTTTTGTTTGTTTTGTGTTAGTTTGCTCTTCTCGTTCCAGTGTGTTAAGGTTGTAGGTTAGGTTGATTTGGGATTTGTCATAGATTTAAAATGTAGGTGTTTACAACTACAAATTAGACTCTAAGGAATACTTTAGCTGCATCCCATAATTTTTGTTATGTGTATCTTCATTTTCATTTTCTATTTTCCCATTTGGTTTCTTCTTTAACCTATTAATTATTTAGAAGTAGGCTGATTAATTTTCATGTATTTGTCAATTTTCCAAATCTCTTTATATTGTTGATTTCTAAGTCTATGTCATTATGTCTGGAGAGCTTTGTATGATTTCAATCATTTTAAATTCATTGAGACTTGTTTAATAGCCTAGCATGTGGTCTAATCTGTTAAATGTTCCATGTGCACTTGAGAAGAACATGTTTTCTGATGTTGTTTAGTGGCATGTTATACATATGTTTGTTAAGTCCAGTTGGTTCATAGTATTAAGTCGTCTATAAATTTTCTTATTTAACTTCTGCCTTGTTTTTCTTGTTCTATTCATCATTAAAAGTTGGTTAGTAAATTTTTTTAATCATATTGTTGACCTTCTCCATAACTAATGGTTTATATTTACATGCATCACTCATAGTTTATCTACATTTATCCATTGATTATATCTATATCATCTACATTGGTTTATTTGAATATAGATTGAACCATGTTCATACATTGCAATCCACTAGTATATTTTCAGAATTCAATTTAATGCATAGGTGTTCCAACACCTCTTTTTGCAATTTATTTGTTAGAGAAACTGGTCACTAGCTCTGTAAAGTTCACAGAATCTAGAGTTTTGAACATTGCATCCTATGATGTCTTTGTTTTCCCATTCACCATTTTTTTTGTAAACTTAGTAACTGCTCTACAAGTTTTAATGGTTTTAGTTATAAATATTCCGTACATAATTTTTCAAATTTCTGATAATTGAATCTTTTTTAATGTTAGCAATTTGCGATATTTATTGCCTGGATTCATTAATTATTATGGGTTGCAAGTTGGGGGATATTTTATTTATTTTATCTATGAATTAGTTGAAATGTTTCTACAGAAAGAAGCTTCCAATAATAAATATTTGGTTACCCTGAGAAACAATGTTAATCAAGAAGGCAAAATAACCATTTGATTTTGTCACTTTATCAGTTCTTATAATTGACTTGATTCCCTAGTTTTCTCAAAGTTTTTTTGCCCTCCTCCCCCTAAATTAGGTTCATTATTAAAAAGGTACTAAATGCATTTTATATATTTCAATTCACTGTGGTTATTATCCTTTATTGATGCTTAAATTATCAAATCATTAGTTAGTGGAAACCCCTGAATTATTTTGACATGACCATAGTATATTTTGTTAGTTTCTTTGATTTCCAAAATGCCAAAATTGTCCATGCATATCTTCTATATGTATCTCCCCAAAGTTAAAATCACCCAATTTCTTAAAGGGTTAAGGTTATTTTCATTATATTTTATATAAGGACACCATTGTTTATACTAACATATTGAGCTATTTATTTTCTAAGACATTTCAGTTGACAAAGCTAGGACTCACACACGTATATGCCTAAATATATGTGTGTATAGATGTTGATCTATGTATATAAACACACACATGTATATGTATAGTTAATTTTTTAATTAGAAGAAATTTCATACTGATATTGTCAGGGGTTTTGCTTCAATGCATGAATCTAGATCTTTTGTTTATGTATATTTTTTTCCATGCTTGAAATTCAAGCTCTCAGTGACACCAACATCATTAAACATTTGCTTACACAATAATATGTCCAACAGTCTCAGAATAACTTTGCCAACACTATGAACAATAAGATTAATAATTTACTAAAAAGGGTTTAAGATTTTATGCTTTGTTGTTATTTGTCATATTCCATTAGGAATGTAAGTAATAGCACTAAGTTTATAAGTCATTTGATTCAATTTGTCTCAAAAATGTTCTCTTTAGCTATTTTAATTTTACTGGCCAAGATCTAATGTAGAATTCTATATAGTGTTGTCAAAGCTAATAAGTCTTTCATTCTGAAACAATCACATCCCCTTCCTTAGTAACGTTTGACCTTGAACATTTTGTCAAGTAGAAGCCATTTCATTTTAAAGAATGCCCTTATTTTGCATGATACTATGTTTCCTTATGATTAAATTCTGAGTTTGCATTTTGGCAAGAATAATACAAAAATTATATGGTTTTCTTTTCAGCAATTTTTTTAGCATGCAGCACTGGTGATGATTTGTTAAATATTGTTGATATCAAGTTTAATCATCTAGTTAAGATACTTCCTGCCAAAATTCCACATATGAAAATGCCATCCGGGCATGGTGGCTCACACCTGTAATCCTAGCATTTTGGGAGGTTGAGGTGGGTGGATCACTTGAGGCCAGGAGTTTGAGACCAGCCTGGCCAACGTGGCAAAACCCCATCTCTACTAAAGATACAAAACAATTAGCTAGGCATAGTGGCACTTGTCTGTAATCCCAGCCACTGGGGAGGATGAGACAGGAGAATTGCTTGAACCTGGAAGGCTGAGGTTTCAGTGAGCTGAGATCACACCACTGCACTACAGCCTGAGTGACAGAGCAAGACCCGGTCTCACAAAAAATTTTTTAAAAAGCCATTTTTTCTCTTAATTCTCCTTTATTAATTTATTCATATCTGTGTCCACTTAAGTATTTTCCTTTATTCATAGTATTCTAATCCATATTATCATGATTTATATTTATATATAATGGATAGTATATATATGCCATAATGTACACATATGTATGTATGTTTATACTTTTGGTGAGAAGAATCTACTTCCAACTGACTCTTGTGTCTTTCTAATAAAACTTATCACTCTTCAAAAACTTTCTTTTTTTTTTAGAATAAAATTCAGTCTCATCTTGCATATTTCCTACTTCTAGCCTGAAAGCAGACTTTACTGAAAAAAAAAGCTGATGTTTTCAGCTTTGGATCCTAGATCTGGGAGATACATGCTTATTGTTACTGGTGTCATCCCTCATAAGCTTTCTGGCCTCTGATTAAAATGTGACCTACATGTACATACTCATATAACTGTCTGTATATATTTATCTAACTCTGTTATCTATTCTTTATCCTTTCATCTATCTATAATTATCTAACTTTAATTGAAGTCCATCCCCAATGTGTGCATTCTAGTCTTTCACCTTTGATATTGGGCATTCCTTTCTCCATCAGTGAGAGACTAAGCTCTCCTTATCGTAAATATCTTTACTTATTTGTTGATGCCTATAATACATAGTAGTTTTGACTCCCTCTTTATGTATTTGAATGCCTTTTATTTCTTTCTCTTGCCTCATTGCTCTGGATAGGACTTCCAGTACTGAAAATTGGGTGATGAGAGTGGGCATCCTTGTCTTGTTTCAATTCTTCAGAAGAATGCTTTCAGTTTTTGCCCATTCAATATGATGTTGTCTGTGGGTTTGTCATAGATAATTCTTATTTTGAAGGCATGTTACTTTGATGACTAGTTTGTTGAGTGTTTTTATGATGAAAGGATGTTGAATTTTATCAAAAACTTTTTCTGCATCTACTGAGATGATCATATGACTCATTTCTAACTATGTTTCCATGGTGAATCACATTTACTGATGTGTATGTTGAACCAACCTTGCATCCCAGGAATAAAGCCCACTTGATCATGGTGAATTAACTTTTTGATATGTTGATGGATCAATACCTAGAAAACCCTAAAGAGTTTTCCAAAAAGCTCTTAGACCTGAAAAATAATGTCGGTAATAATTCAGGACACAAAATCAATGTACAAAATTTAGTAGCATTTCTATACACAAATAACATTCAAACTGAGAACCAAATCAAGAAGCCAATTCTGTTTACAGTAGCCACACACAGTCACACACACACAAGTACCTGGGAACATACATAAGGAGATAAAAAAGCTCTACAAGGAGAACTACAAAGCACTGTTGAAAGAAATCATAGATGACACAAATGGAACAACATTCCATGTTCATGGATTGGAAGATCCAACATTGTTAAAATAGACCTATGATCCAAAGCAATCTACAGATTCGTTTTCATTCCTATCAAATTGCCAACATCATTTTAACAGAATTAGGAAAAAAAACTATTCTAAAATTCACATGAAACCAAGACAAGAGCCCAAATAGCCAAAGCAACTCTAAGCAAAAGGAACAAAACCATACATTACCCAACTTCAAACTATACCACATCACATTACTCAACTTCAAACTATACCACAAGGCTACAATAAGTAAAACAGCTAGATAATGGTACAAAAATAAGCACATAGGCCAAAGGAACAGAAAATAGAGAACCCAGAAATAAAGCAGCATACCTACAATCAAATGATCTTTGACAAAGTTGACAAAAATAATGAATGGAGAAAGGACTCCCTATTCAATTATTTGTGCTGGGATAACTGGCTAGCCATATGCCAAAGAAAGAAACTGGACCTATCACCATATATAAAAATTAACCCAAGATAAAATAAATACTTAAATATGAGACCTCAAACTATAAAAACCCTGATAGAAAACCTAAGAAACACCCTTCTGAACATCAGCCTTGGCAAAAAATTTCTAACGAAGTCCTCAAAAGCAATTGCAACAAAACCAAAAATTGACAAGTGGGACCTATTTAAATTAAACAGGCTGCACATCAAAAGAAACTATCAACGGAGTAAACAGACAACCTACAGAATGAGAGAAAATATTCGTACACCATTTTTCTGAACAAAGGACTAATATCAAGAATCTAGGCTGAGTGAGGTGGCTCACACCTGTAATCCCAGCACTTTCGGAGGGTGAGGCAGGCAGATCATGAGGTCAGGAGATCAAGACCATCCTAGCTAACATGGCGAAATCCCATCATTACTACAAATAAAAAAAAAATAGCCTGGGGTGGTGGCATGCACCTGTAGTCACAGCTACTCAGGAGACTGAGGCAGGAGAATTGCTGGAACCAAGGAGGCAGAGGTTGCAGTGAGCCAAGATTGTGCCACTGCACTCCAGTCTGGACGACAGAGCAAGACTCCATGTCAAAAAAAAAATAAAAATATAAAACTCTAAATATGCAAAGGAAAAACTGGTACCAGCCACTGCAAACACAAATAAAAATGTAAAGACCATTGACACTGTGAAGAAACTGCATCAATGAATGGAAAAAACAATCAGGTAGCATCATAATGACAGGATCAAATTCAAACATGACAATATTAACCTTAAATTTAAATTGGCTAAATGCCCCAATTAAAAGGCACAGACTGGCAAATAGGATAAAGAGTAAAGACCCATCAGTGTGCTGTATTCAGGAGACCCATCTGACGTGCAAAGACACACATTGCCTCAAATTAAAGAGGTGGAAGAATATTTACCAAGCAAATGGAAAGCAAAAAAAAAAAAAAAAAAAAAAAAAAAAAAAAAAAAAAGCAGGGGTTGCCATCTTAGTCTCTGATAAAACAGACTTTAAACCAACAAAGATCAAAAAATACAAAGAAGGACATTATATATGGCAAAGAAATCAATGCAACAAGAAGAGCTAACTATCCTAAATATATACGCACTGAATACAGGAGCACCCAGATTCATAAAACAAGTTCTTAGAAACCTACAAAGAGACTTAGACTCCCACACAATAATAGTGGGAGACTTTAACACCCCACTGTCAATATTAGGCAGAAAAATGAGACAGAAAATTAACAAGAATATTCAGGACTTGAACTCAGCTGTAGACCAAGTGAACGTAATAGACATCTACAGAACTCTCCACCCCAAATCAACAGAATATACATTATTCTCAGCACCACATCACACTTGTTCTAAAATCAAAAACATAATTGGAAGTAAAACACTCCTCAGCAAATGCGAAAGAACAGAAATCATAACAAACAGTTTCTAAGACCACAGGGCAACAAAATTAGAACTCAGGATTAAGAAACTCACTCAAAATCACACAACTACAGGGACACTGAACAACCTGCTCCTGAATGACTGCTGGGTAAATAACGAAATTAAGGCAGAAATAAATAAGTTCTTTGAAACCAATGAGAACAAAGACACAACTTACCAGAATTTCTGCAAATTTCTGCAAAGATCCTCAATAAAATACTGCCAAAAGGAGTCCAGCAGCATATTAAAAAGCTTCTCCACCACGATCAAGTCAGCTTCATCCCTGGGATGCAAGGCTGTTTCAACATATGCAAATCAATAAACATAATCCATCACATAAACAGAACCAATGACAAAAAACACATGATTATCTCAATAGATGCAGAAAAGGCCTTCAATAAAATTCAACACCCCATCATACTAAAATCTCTCAATAAACTAGGTACTGATGCAACATATCTCAAAATGATAAGAGCTATTTATAACAAACCCACAGCCAAGATCATACTGAACGGGCAAAAGCTGGAAGCATTCCCTTTGAAAATCTGCACAAGACAAGAATGCCCTCTCTCACCACTCCTATTCAACATAGTATTGGAAGTTCTGGCCAGGGTAATCAGGCAAGAGAAAGAAATAAACCATATTCGAATAGAAAGAAGGGAAGTCAAATTATCTGTGTTTGCAGATGACATGATTCTATATTAAGAATACACCATTGTCTCAACCCAAAAACTCCATAAGCTGATAAGCAACTTCAGGAAAGTCTCAGGAAACAAAATCAATGTGCAAAAATCACAAGCGTTCCTATACACCAATGATAGACAAACAGAGAGCCAAATCATGAGCAAACTCCCATTTACAATTGCTAGAAAGAGAATAAAATACCTGGGAATACAATTTACAAGGACGTGAAAGACCTCTTCAAGGGGAACTACAAACTACTGCTCAAGGAAATAAGAGAAGACATAAACAAATGGAAAAACATTCCATGCTCATGGATAGGGACAATCAATACCGTGAAAATGGTCATACTGCCCAAAGTAATTTACAGACTCAATGCTATCTTCATCAAACTACCATTTACTTTCTTCACAGAATTAGAAAAAGAAAACTACTTTAAATTTAATATGGAACCGAAAAAGAGCCTGTATGGCCAAGACAATACTAAGCCAACAGAACAAAGCTGGGGGCATCACACTACCTGACTTCAACTATAGTACAAGGCTACAATAACCAAAAAAGCATGGCACTGGTACCAAAACAGATACATAGATCAATGGAACAGAACAGAGACCTCAGAAATGACACCACCCATCTAGAACCATCCGATCTTTGACAAACCTGACAAAAACAAGCAATGAGGAAAGGATTCCCTATTTAACAAATGGTGTTGAGAAAATTGGCTAGCCATATGCAGAAGATGCAAACTGGACCCGTTCCTTACACCTTATACAAAAATCAACTCAAGATGAATTAGAGATTTAAATGTAAGACCTAAAACCATAAAAACCCTAGGAGAAAACCTAGGCCGTACAATTCAGGACACAGGCATGGGCAAAGACTTCATGACTAAAACATGAAAAGCAATGCCAACAAAGGCCAAAATTGACAAACGGGATCAATTTAAACTAATGAGCTACTACACAGCAAAAGAAACTGTCATCAGAGTGAACAGGCAACCTACAGAATGGGAGAAAATTTTTGCAATCTATCCATCTGACAAAGGGCTAATATCCAGAATCTATAAGAAACTTAAACAAATTTACCAAAAAAAAAAAAAATCAGAAACTGGGCAAAGGATATAAACAGACACTGCTCAAAAGAAAACATTTATGTGGCCAAAAAACATATGAAAAAAAGCTCATCATCACTGGTCATTAGAGAAATCCAAGTGAAAACCACAATGAGATACCATCTTTTGCCAGTTAGAATGGCAATCATTATAACGTCAGGAAACAACAGATGCTGGAGAGGATGTGGAGAAATAGGAATGCTTTTCCACTGTTGGTGAGAGTGTAAATTAGTTCAACCATTGTGGAAGACAGTGTAGCGATTCCTCAAGGTTCTAGAACCAGAAATGCCATTTGATCCAGCAATTCCATTACTGGGTATATACCCAAAGGATTATAAATCATTCTACTACAAAGACACATGCACACATATGATTATTGCAGCAGTATTCACAATAGCAAAGACTTGAAACCAACCCAAATGCCCCTCAGTGTTAGACTGGATAAACAAAATGTGACACATATACACCATGGAATACTATGCAGCCATGATAGAGAATGAATTCATGTCCTTTGCAAGGACATGGATGAAGCTGGAAACCATCATTCTCAGCAAACTAATACAGGAACAGAAAAACAAACACCACATGTTCTCACTCATAAGTGGGAGGTGAACAATGAGAACATATGGGCACAGGGAAGGGAACATCACACACCAGGGCCTGTCGGGGGTGGGGGGCAAGGGGAGGGATAGCATTAGGAGAAATACCTAATGTAGATGATGGGTTGATGGTGCAGCAAACCACCATGGCACATGTATACCTATGTAACAAACCTGCATGTTCTGTACAGTATCTCAGAACTTAAAATATAATGCAAAATTAATTTTTAAAAATTATGTTTTTTTGTTTTAATGTCTTGCTTCATCCTGGACTATAATTTTTATGACAAGGATTTAGTTTATGTATTATTAGTATACTTGCAAAACTAAATACAGTTTCTGAAACAGTATTCCTTCAATAAAATTTGATTAAAGAGACAATTAACTCAAAAATAATTTTGTTTATTCTATCAGTAATAGTGCACATTTTATTTTAAGAAACATAAATTGCGTTACATATGGGCAGCAATTTTAGTAGTTAGAACTATAAAAACTTATATAAAATTGAATGTTTCTTACACTGAATACAATTTAAATGCTAAATAACAATAAAAAAGCATAGATTATTGATATTTTCTTGGTACATATTGCCAGTTGCCGATATAATTATTTTCTAGAATAAATTATTATTTTAATATTGTTGTTAATGAAAAAATCATAAACATTTACTTTATTATTTATGTCCTCTAATTTCAAAAATATGACATTCTGCAGGAGATGTCTTACAAATAAATTCTTTCAGTCCAGGACATCACTAAAGGACTAGATTTTAAAAATACTTACAAACAAAAAACACGCTAATACACTGAGTTTCTAATTCCTGAGTGTATGAATTTACAATAACATTAAGAAAAAAAGAGGCTTTTGAAATCTGTCATAGAGGGGAGGCTATGCATATTCAAGACAAACGGTGTGGGGAACATCTCTGTACCTTCTGTTCAATATTGTTATGAACCTAAAATTGCTTTTAAAAATAAGGTCTAAAATAATTATTGGGGAATTATTTAAAAAGGTAATCAATAAGCAAACTGTAGTTAAAAAATACCTATCATAAACTTAGGCGAGACAAACCATAAGATGGCATTCATTATGTTTCTTTAGAGGTGCCCTTCTTTGATTTGGCCTCAGTAGGCCTAGTCTATTCAACAACTTTCTCTTACACGATATTTTTACAGATACAAGCAGGTATATAATATCTGTTAGGAGTGATGGTTACAGAGGAAATCACTCTTAATTGAAGTCCTTGTCTGTTTTGTTTAAACCTAATTTAACAAAATAGGTACCAAACAAACGTTAACATAACAAAAAACGTATATGTCGGATGTCGACTTGGTCATTTTTATGGGGCAATACTCTATTTTTACAGGAAATACTCTATTATTTAAGAATTTTGAAATTACTTGTTAGCCAGTAAGCATAGCATAGGTCAACATTTAGGGTAAATAAAATTAAATTACAGAAAATTATAATTTTTAATATTTGAACATATTCTAATATTAAAAATATATATACACACATAGTATATATACACACGTGTGTGCATATATATTTATATATGTGTGTATATACACATATGTATAAACACATACGTGTATAGACATATGTATGCATATACACATATGTGTATAGACATGTGTGTATTTCTGTGTAAATATATGTGTATATTTATATATAATATATAACACATTATATAACAAATATTTTTATATATACATAAATTATATTATATAATATAAATATATATGTAAAATATATAAAATTAGGCAGGTGTGGTAGTGCACACCTATGTCCTAGCTGCTTAGGAAGCTTAGGTGGGAGC
The DNA here is from genome assembly GCF_028878055.3 of Symphalangus syndactylus. NCBI lineage: Eukaryota > Metazoa > Chordata > Mammalia > Primates > Hylobatidae > Symphalangus > Symphalangus syndactylus. Next base: position 104,920,036 of record NC_072426.2, on the reverse strand, counting down.
CTCCCTTGAGTTCTGGAGTTCGAGGCTGCAGTAAGCCACAGTTGGATCACTGCACTTCAGCCTTGGTGACAGAGCAGGACTCTGTCTCAAAGAAAAAGAAAAAGAAAAAAACTGTTAAAATATGAACACCAGAAACTTCACTTTATTAACATTTAAATATGAGTTATGTATTTCAATTACAATAGTATCTAACTGAAATTAGAAAACCTCAGATTCTCACTGGAAGAAGATAAAACATTAAATTAGCTATGGTACCAAATGAAGCCTGAAAGTCTGAATGACATTGATTTCAGCACACTGTATACTAAATGTCTATACTTCCTAGAAAAGCAAATAAATTGACCCACATATAGAAAATATGAATAAAAATTAATTTATATTCGAAAACAACCATCATATGAACATGTCAATAATATTTAACAGTTGAACTGCATTGTCAGGGAATAACGTCCTCCATACAATGAGAGTAGAAGAGAAGTAAAAATAGTGAAGCCTTTTGAAATTATGAAAATCTTTGCAAATACTTGTCAGTTAAACTCAGAGGTTTATTATAATTTGATTCTATGTATTCATAAGTTATAATTCATAATTGTATAATTTCAAACTTGAGTGGCTAGAAAACAATTATCATAATGAAAAGCAATAGACAGTTCAAATGGATAAGAGTGGAAGGATTTTCTTTGAGGTGAAAATGAGTTTTCTTTTAGATATACAGAACTGGAAAAGTTGTGAAAAAATATTATAAAGACCGCTTAAAGAGTCAGGTAGATTGAAACCAAAATATTACCTTTTTAATTGGTGAAGATTTTTGGAGAAGGCCAAAGCTAGGTATATGTGTGAATAAGTGTGCTGCAAATATTTCACCCTAAAACTAGACATGCTTGCTCAGCCATTGGAGAATAAATGTAAAGAAGCAAAGCTGTTATCCATTTTTATCATTTTTTTTGTTTGTTTGGTTTTTTTTTTTTTTTTTTTTTTGAGACAGAGTCTCACTCTGTCACCCAGGCTGGAGTGCAGTGGCGCCATCTCGGCTCACTGCAACCTCCCCTTCCCAGGTTCAAGAGATTCTCCTGCCTCAGCCTCCCGAGTAGCTGAGACTAAAGGGTCGTGCCACCACGCCCTGCTAATCTTTTGTATTTTTAGTAGAGATGGGGCTTCACCATGTTAGCCAGGATGACCTTGATCTCGTGACCTCATGATCTGCCTGCCTTGGCCTCCCAAAGTCCTGAGATTACAGGTGTAAGTCACCGCAGCCAGCTTTTATCATGACTTTTAAGGCAATACCCCCTCGGGAGAGAAAGCAGCTGACCCAGTCTAATCTTGCTTATAATTGAATAACCAGATACATAGGCTACAGTACTTATATTTGCTAGTTAGAAAGTTTTTATCTAGGCACATCTCATAGTAGGATTTCCCTGGTTTAATAGTACTAACAGGAAACAAATCACAACATGAAATTGTAGTGTAGGTTTAGTACACATGGGTCTCTGGAAAATGTGACACAAGCACTGAAACAATCTTGTTATGAAATGGAGGTTTTCTAACCTAGATGATCACCATATGAGATGGCCCAAAACCTTATCTGGAATCTGTAATTATTACTCTGTGACAGAGAACATGTGTCTTATATGAGAAGTGAGTACCTAAAGAATCAGACAGGATATCCCAGGTCTGGCTGTGCTTTACCTATGCTACTTAGTTGCTTATATCATTAAAATTATTAGTAAAGCTTAATGCTGGCAAGATCTTTGATTTAGAGAGTTGATTTGGCAATCTGATTGACAGTAGTAGCTCAGATGTGCTCCATGAACAATAATTTCTTTTGGCCAGGATGCAGCTTCCTATTCATATTTGGTATAACGTTGCAAAAGTTTTGAGGCAAATTCTGGGGAATAAATCTCACCAATGGATTTTGAAGTATATAGCATTATACCCAAGGGGTCTGGATAAATGTATAAGAGGGAGTATAAGGATAAAGAAATGTTCAAAAATTATTTTATTCCCTGGATGTTGCTAGCAGCTTTGGAAGAATCTAGTCCTTTGAAAGAGGATAAGACTGTAGAAGTAGATAAAAGCTGCTAATTCTTATTTTTAAGAAATATATCAATGTATGGTCTGCTTATACATTTTTGATTACCTGGAGAGATGTCCAATTCTCTCACAGAATAACTCAAGTAAAGCCATTACCTAAAAGGCTATATAGGTCACTGAAGCCCCAGGTCAAATTATTACTAAATGCAAAGGACGTCTTATTAAAGAACTCAAACATTTTAAAAAGAAATACTAACAGAAGTATTAGGCGAATTGTCAATGGCATGATTTCTTGGAATTAATAATTGTGAGACCTCACTAACTAGATACTGCTGAGTAGAAGGGATAAGTTAAATCTACTACTGATTAATCTTAGTTTTAGAAGTGAAAAATACCATTTTTCATTTTATTATTGTTTAATACACTTGTGATCTAAGTCTGTTATGTGGTAGAATTTCTTTAATTTTAAACTGGTCATGGGTCAGCTACACTGGGGTGGGGGGCTTTGGAAGACCCTAAAGAATTTTCAAATGCCCTTCTACATAGAAAACCAGAATTCTTGAAATATATTTAAAAGTACATTCATATGACACACTCACACCCACATACAAATATATTGAAGAATAAAATCTGAAAATCTTTTGCATAGCAAATTGAAAGATTTTTGTCATGTAAAAACATCTTATTTCAAAGCTACGATGAAGTAAATATTTCAAAACAAGGCTTTTTGATACTGCATTTAAAAAAGTCTTTCCAAAAATACTACAAAAGCAAATGATCTTTACAAGACTATAATAATCTAAAAATAATAAATAGTGTCGTCTCAGTGGTTGTAGGATTTTTTATTACTTTCAATTTAAAAATTAATTAGTATAATAAAAAGAAAACTTAAGGTTTCTGCTCCATGTGGATATTTTGAATGTAGAGGTTTTTCAACATTGAATAATTTATTCTCTTTATATCATTAAGAGACATTAATTTTTATTTTAATATTCTTTTGTTCTACTCCATGTAAACATACAATATTTATTATCAGACTCAATGCAAATAAGCATAATAATTTAAAGCTTTATCTTTGATTTTGTTGACAGCTGATTTTAGGGTTGTCTAGATAAAGCAAACTGACTTCATTTGGGAAATGTCTTTTTAAGAATATGCATGAACCTCACTGTTTTGCTATTTATTAAAAAAAAGAAAACAGTTGTATGCTTTTAAGATTACAAATGTGAAACATGCTTATTTTTAAAAATGCATATAAAATATGATTGAAATACAATTGAAAAGAAAAAATTACCTCATCCTAATTCCAAGTCATAAGTGCTAGAAAAATTTATAAATAATATGTATTATTTAATATTTTGCAACACAATTACACACACACACAAATACACTCACATATTAAAATGATCATGTGTACTTCTTTATTAGATTTTTTTTATGACAGCAGTTTTATTCAATACCCACTGGTGTGTTTTTGACTACAAATGTTCTTATGATTTCTATGTAGGTAATATATTATTGTATAGCTTGTATACCATTTTGATTCAAGCATAAAAGGTGAGTTTTTAAAAATATTTTCCTACTATCACTTATTTTATTGTATTATATTATTATAAGATCATAATTATTGGAATTTTTCTATTTAGTCTGAAAACAAAAACCTTGTTTTTTGCTCTATTTTTTTTCGAACTCTACTTCTTTCTGGAATCTTCTAATGAAGGTAAAAGTATATCACTAATATTATTATTGTTATTGTTATTTATTCCTACAATTGTAGATATATGTACAATTTTATGCTTCTATTAGGAAATTTCTTTAGTCTTGATTTTAAATAAATTCATTATATTAGGTTTCCAAGGTTTTGCATTTTCATCAGTTTCCCCTGGTACATGGTGAGTCCCTCAAGTCATAACCATGTAGTCTCTTAGATGCATAAATTCAAATCTTCTGTCTTTTATATACCTGCTATGTTTTTGTCTTTTCATTATTTTTTTCATTTTTATCATGCTTTATATATCGAAGTGTTTAACTTATCTGATATCCAATTTTATTATGTTTTTGTGTGATCACTTACAATTAATTATAATTTTTCCCTTGATTCTAGGTAATTCCTTTTCAAATTTATACATTCGATTATTGTCTTGTTCATGCTGCAAAAATATATTGAATGTTAATAATGTGCTAAGATTCACAAAGTAGGTTTTGTGGAAAAAAGCTATTGTATTTTTTTTATTTTCAAGTCTATTGATATAAATATAACTATGAAATACACTAACAATATTTTATATGTAATAAAATATTACATATTATGACAGGTCTCCCTAAGCAAAATATATTTAAACAAAAATGACTATACATAGCAATTCATGTTTAGATTAAGGAGACAAAAACAGCCTGCCTGAGAAAACTTCATTTACAAATTGAAAACTAGAAATCAGGTAGGCGCTGGGTAGTAAAGAGAGCATTTCAGGAAGAGGAATGTTTGTGAGAAGAACTTAAGTTGGAAAATATCATTATTGGTCCAAATTTTTGAAAGAAGCTAAAGTAATTTAAGTTAAACACACTTTGAAGTTGAAGACATTTTGTTCATGCTGCAAACATATATTAAATATTTATGATATGCAGGCCATTGATATAATGTTAGCAGCAGTGAATTTGTACAGGTCTGCAGCAAACTTGATTCTTTCCTCCTTGAAGGAAAGAATTCCTCCAAGGAGCACAAAGAAGAGTGAGGGTTTATTAAAATGTTTTAGAGCAGGAATGAAAGGAAGTTAAGTACACCTGGAAGAGGGCCAAGCAGACAACTTGAGAGATTCAAGTGTGCTGTCTGACCCTTGACTTGGGGTTGGTACAGTTCCAGAGTTTGCTTTATCTTGGGCTGCCCGCATGCACAGTGTGTTTACTGAAGTTGCGCATGTGCTCATTTGATGTGTTTTCCCTTACCACTCAAGTGTTCCAAGAGAAAGGTCATATACCCGTTAAACAGAATTTGACCTCTTACTGCACTCTGGAGCCCACTCAGCTAACTCCTGAGATCTTATCAGGAAGCTGCTGATCATTGGCTTCAGATGTTCTCTATCTATTGGGAAACTGTCCTGCCCTGGTGCTGGCAGCAACCAATTTTTATTTTAGAAAGACAGTGTAGCAACAGTCTGACCATAACCTTATGGTGGCCACACATTCCTGGTTGGGGCAGAGGGCCCTCTCCTTCCCTGCTCATGTCTGTGTAAGCACCTACTCTAACAATATCGGTTATCATTACAGTTTGCCAAGCATCAATCTAAACTCATCATATGTGTTAATTCTTCAATGTGCAAATACTCCTAAAGCATAGGTATCGTCGCTTAACGAAAGAGAAAATTTAGGAATTAAGCAGTTGAGTGACGTGTTTAAGGCCATGTACGTGGGGAATGACAGAGATACATTTCAATGCTGTTATTCTAGCTATTCAGTTTTCATAACCAATATACTGTTATGCCAGTCGCAAATTTCATATTTTAATATATGGGCAACGGGAACCATGGAAAGATTTAATGTTTTGGAATATAACCTTTATGCCAAAATATCACAACCTGCTCTCTTGTGCAAAATGACACAGAAATCAGCAAGAATGGAAGTGGGGAAATAAATTAGTAAGGTACTGTTGTACTTTAGATAGAATTAATATTGGCTTTGTTTAGGGCAGTAGAAGTTTTGATGGAGACAACTGAATACTGAGCAATTCATTAAAGGATTTGTGTCAGCCTAAAAACTGTTAGTAAAAAACAAAACCGAAAGAGAAAGAGAAAAGGGGGCATTTTATTGAAATGGAGGAAAGTGGGGAAGATATAGAGTAGAAAACAACAAAAGATATGTCAGGAAAATGTTTAAATGGAGATGCCTCAAATGTCCAAATATTTTACTGTTACGTAAGCTCTAGTTTAAGAAGAAATGATAATTATAAAAATTGGAATGAATGAAATTAGCTACAAGAAGCAATATAACAAACATTTAGGTACAAAATAGTGTTTAGAAAACATTATTTGGATCCTAAGTGTATTCACTGATACTAGAATCTCACTCCTTTCTTCTTGGCTTTCTTGCAGATAGAGATGATATTTATCTATCTATCTGCTTTAGACATATCTTTTATAAACTACATATTTATTTTATACTGATATTTTACACATATATATACACAATAAAAGTGTAGGTATCTTTAGTCTCTATCTGTGTTACTTCATATATATATGCCTACACACTAAAAACATGTTTATTGTGATACTACCAGTCCAATCCAACACTCAGGGTTTATTCTTTATTTCTCCTTTTCAATATTTGTAACTCTATTCTCCGATAGTAAGAAAACTGGCACTAACTATTCATAATATATTTACGTATATGCTCAGTCTAGAATATATCTGAAATAATTTCTGTACTGCTAATCCATACCACTGAAACACAATACCATTATCTGGGATTCAATGTTTGTTTATGGTTCTTTATTTTTTATTTTTGTCTTTGGCTTGATTGTATGTAGTCAAAATCCTGGACTCCAAATTTGTTAGGTTTTCTGTTGGTTTTTTATTTGGTTTTTCATTTAAGGTGCTTATTTTAGTTATTTGAGATACACAGAAATTCATTGCTTCTGTTAGTATCCTTTGTTGATTTGTTTGTGAATATGCAAAAAGTTAACATGGTTTCAGAAAGTAGAACTATAGGGAAAGTTTATTCAAACAAGTGTCCTTCTTTAATTCTTCTATCCCATTACCATACACTTTCTTTTCATTTTATTTCCAGCTCCTCTGTACAAACAATCTCATTATCTGCTATCTTATTTCAAGATTAGAAAAGGAAATAACAAAATAACTTAGTCATTTATTATGTCAGAAAGTAAGTTAGCCCATAGAATAAAATAAAAATTCATAAATTCCTACTGGTTTGAGCAAATAAACATATACAGGAGAAGGAGAACCATCTCTTCCAGAGAGTGTAATTTGAATGAATACATGTGGAAGACATTGCAGGATAAAGAAAAATCAACATACTGCAATAATAAAAATAATTATTGTAATTAAGAATTAGTAGGTGAGACTAGTGAGTGAAAGCTTGACGAGAAATAAGACATTTAGAGAGTTGCCAAATGTCCTACAAGAGGTACTTATTAATTATACTTGGCAAAATGTTATTTGATCTGTAAATTGGATTATAGTGTTGTATTAACTTTTATTTCATGATTTTAATAATTTTACTGCGATATTTGCCCTGAGAAGTACACCTGGAGTATAGTGAAAAGTCATCATGCCTGTAACTTACATGCAAATGGTTGGGGGGAAAATCAACCTATTTAGTTATAGATATGGTATAGCCACATTCCCCACAACACACACACGGAACAAATGTGGAAAAATATTAACATTTTGTGAATCTCTGTGAAGGTATTCAAAACTTTTTCTGTAACTTCTTTGCAACATTTTTGTAAGTCTGAAATTTTACCAAAGGAAAATATTTTTTAAAAAAGTAGAGTTAACAACTGGGGTGTACAGAGTGAATCTAGAACTTAGAATTGAGTCCTGAAAAGCTCAAAACTTAAAATGTAATAAATCAAAAAACTAACAGAAGTGTGTAATTCTCAATTTGCTGGCTTTTAATTAGGTATAAGTTATGTAATGTTCTTTTTTAATTCTTTAAATTTGTCTTCAGACTTAAGCCCTGGTTTTAGTTTGTGTTTTTGAGACAGGGTCTTACTCTGTTGCCCAGGCTGGAGTGCTGTGTTTCAATCACAACTTACTATAGTTTCCACCTCCTAGATTCAATCAATCCTCTCTCCTCTGCCTCCCGAGAAGCAAAAACCACAGACTTGCACCACCCCACCGGGCTACTTTTTGTATTTTTCATAGAGATGTTGTTTTGACATGTCTTAAAATCCTGGTTCATGTGATCCACAGTCTTTGGCCTCCTAAAGTGCTAGAATTATAGGCATGAGCCATCATGCCTGGTCAAAACTTGTCTTTATCACAATCTAGATTTGCTTTTTTTTTTTTTTTTTTTTGAGACAGTCTTGCTCTGTCACCCAGACTGGAGTGCAGTGGCGTGATCTCAGCTCACTGCAAGCTCTGCCACCCGGGTTCACGCCATCCTTCTGCCTCAGCCTCCCGAGTAGCTGGGAGCTGGGACTACAGGTGCACGCTGCCATGCCTGGCTAAGTTTTTGTATTTTTTTTTTAGTAGAGACGGGGTTTCACCGTGTTAGCCAGGATGGTCTCGATCTCCTGACCTTGTGATCTACCCACCTCGGCCTCCCAAAGTGCTGGGATTACAGGCCCATTTCATCATTTTTGTCTTATTTTTCAGATTAATGTATACATTAATTTTGTTGTCCATGTGAATATGAATATGTTCTTTATTTCTTTAATACCATATGTAACTTCTTTATTTCTTCTATACCACATGTAAAACTCTAGATGTATACCTACATGTGACTTGCATGCCTTCCTCTTTTTATATGTAATAGCTAAATAGCTAATTTTATCTCTCTCACCTTCAAATGGAGGTAGATTTATTTAGAATCCATTTTATCAAAATGTATGAAGTACTACAACAACAACAACAACAAAATTAGACAATAGAATGAACAGTAGCCCCTTTTCTGTTTGCTACACACTATATTATCATTCAATATAATGAGCTATATTGCCATACATTATGAATCTGAAGCTGGGGTGGCTTGGGGGGACATCCCCAAATGCAGGTGGAATCTCGCACCCAGTTGATGTCCAGGCTCTTGACACCATTATGAGAAAGAATTCAAGGATGAGTCAGAAAATAGTAAAAGTATGGAGATATATTGCAAAGGGAAGGGTACACACTCAAGAAAGAGGGCTGTGGGTGTACTCAGGAGAAAGACACACACTGGAGTTTGACATTTCTATCTTTATGTTTTTTTGTTTGTTTGTTTTACCAAGGAGTGGAATAGTCATGAAAATTTCTGGAAGAAGATGGCAATTTCTCAGAAGTGTGGTGCCACCCATTTTACACCAAATATGGACATTCTGGGAAATGTCATGACGCTTGTGGGTGTGCGATTTAATATGTTAATGAGCGTGCAGTGAGGTGTTAGGTAAAACCTAGGTCAGATCCAACACCTGTTGCATCCAGTCAATCTTAGCCAGCTTCTTCTACATATCATTTTTCAGGTTCTTAAAAGTCCCTAGCTTCTGCAGCTATTTCAACAGTTTCCTTTTGCTTAGTCATGTGAAACAGCTGCCCGGAATTTTCTATTCTTCTCTGACTACTCGGTATTATTCCTGTCTCAAATTTATCTTATCATGTATTTTATTTAGCTAACTGGTAGAGGTAAGTAGGACAGAAATAACTGGTCATTTTATATATAATCTTTATCTGTTTCCTCTGAAATATTTGCACTAAAAGTTACTCAAACTGCCTGGGAAAATACTGTTACCAAGGAGTGTGGCCACAAACACTCAGTATTTTTGTTTGTTTGTTCGCTCTTTATTCTTTTGCATATCAAGTGAAGATAATTTACATTAAAGATACTCACTGAATCTCACTGTGTTGCTAACTGGGAGCATTTTTTAACACAGATTTTGTTATTTTATTACTGTTCTTTGTCAGATCATGCCCTTAAAGTTTAGGATTTTTTGTGTGTATATCTGCTTGCATGTATCCCACAAGTCATAGGTTATTATTTACAAAGAAAAAACAGCAAGGCAAACTCACACATTTTCTGTTTTATTCTTAGTGCAACAGATTGCAGAATTTGGTCTGTGATAAAGAGTGGTTCTCTGAGTGGAAATCAGGTGGAGCATTTTCATGTACCCCGAAATGTCTTCAGATCTCTAGGCACAATCTTCATTTCTGAAGTTAAGGAATTTTTCAGAATCCCACCTGCATTTTAATACTGAATTCTTATTTTATAGAAGGAATTGTATGGTGACTCTGAGCATCTTACTCTGTTTTTTGAGACACAGTCTGGCTCTGTCACCAAGGCCAGAGTGCAGTGGAGCCATCATAGCTTACTGCAGGACTTGACTTTCTGGGCTCTAGAGACCCTCCAACCTCAGCCTCCTGAGCAGCCGGGACTACAGGCGCACACGACTGAGTCTGGCTAATTTTTCTATTTCTTTTGTAGAAATGGGGTCTTGCTATGTTGCCAGAGCTAATTCTGAACTCCTGGCCTCAAGCAATCCTCCTGCCCTGGCCTCACAAAAAGTGCTGGGATCACAGCATGGGCAACCATGACCAGTCACAAATTGGATTTTAATTAGGATATTTCTAAGAATATTTTCTACTTGTTTTTTATAATATTGAATAAGAAAAGTTGAACATTTAAATGATAAGCATTTTCTTAATTTTGTATAAACTTCAGTATATGGCAGAAAACCCTCAGGGCTTTGTTACTATTGTGTATTTTAGCATGTATAAAGCTCCTCCCACCATTTTTATTCTGTTTGTTCATTTTTTTGGTATTTAGTAATTTTGTTTTCTTAATATAGTGCATGTTCATATATCTAGTAATAATTTTACCTTAAGATGAATCTTTCAGTGTTTCCATTTTTTAAATTTTTTTGTGATTAATGAGAACAATGACATAACAACTTACATCTTTTATAATGTTCAAATCATAGAGCTTCTGAAAATGAACACAGTGCTTGGAAATTGCATCTTTTATATTAATATGTATGTGCATCTAATGAGTTTTAATTGTGAAAAGGTCATTTCAATTATTGTTAATTTGATGAGTTTTTTTCTTCCAAGGAATTTGAGAGAACTGTACTCAAATAGACTGTATTGTTTTAATAATCAAAATAACCACACAGTGAACATTATATTAAAATGTGATTTTCATGATTTGAGAACAATGTTTTCCATAAAGTCACATCTCTGAAATTATAAGTAAGCTGAATGTGATTTGATATAAATGAATTTAAACTACATATAAATGTGAAGGAATTTTTTCACTGTGTGGCAGGCCATAAATAAAATAAAATTTCTTAAAAATTTAATAATTATCACTTGAACATTAATAAGAAAATCAAATGAATTTTTAGGAGATAAATACTTTTATGCCTTTAATACTTGTCAGAACTCATGAGATGATTTCTTATAAATCAGTGTATTTTTAATTTTCATATGCCATGATATATCAGAATTACTATTATAATTTTTTAATTTTAGATTTAATGCAAAAATAATTTATCTAAATAGCTATTAATTAAAATGTCTAATAATTCAATAAAATATGCACTTACTGACTGAAACATAATATATGGTGTGCATATAAAATATTGTTGATGTCAAGGAGCACTTGAGAGAATATGCATAAATAAAACTATGTTGCATAATGTAATAAAAAACATATGAAAAAGTGCAATAAGAATTCAATGTTTATTTTATTTTATTTAGTGGAGAAAGAAAGACAGTTCTGTTATAAGTTGAGTAACGGATTTCTCTAAATTCTGAATGATTGTCTGAATCATGTCACCATAATGCTCATGTCATTTTCATCTCCAAATGGCTCATTGTGACCTTTTCATCCTTACATTTCAAAATAAGCCTAGGTGCCATACCAACAGGATATTAAAGATATTCAAGTAATTAGAGGTGTGAGAAATTAAAAATATAATGAAGGGATGTGAGTGAAAATGTACAAATTGTCACACTTTTATTGCCATGTTTTTCCTAAACCCCCAATACAAAGAGATTTTAAAATTATACTGAATTATTAGGCTTTTGGAAAATGTCCATGGTACAGATCTTTGTTTTTATATCAACAGAAACATACTAGCTAGGCAGAGCAGTTTAGAGTCAAATTAAACAATTTGTGTTACTCTTTGTCACATTTTTATTGGCATGTACAGGTTTAGGTTTGCCATCTAAAAAGTAAAATATCTATATTCATTTCCTCTTAAATAATTTGCTTGTGTATTTGAATATGGTACCACTGGATAAATGACAACATCTTCCTATGGACCCCTGGTTAAAAATGCCAAATGTTATTATGATTACCATTTTATTTATTTTTTTGAGACAGAGTTTCACTCTTGTTGCCCAGGTTGGAGTACAGTGGTGGGATCTCGGCTCACTGCAACCTCTGCCTTCCACATTCAAGCAATTCTCCTGCCTCAGCCTCCCGAGTAACTGGGATTACAGGCGCCTGTCACCACACCCAGCTAATTTTATTATTATTATTATTTATTTTTAGTAGAGACGGTTTTATCATGTTGCCTGGCTGCTCTTGAACTCCTGACCTCAGGTGATCCACCCACCTTGGCCTCCCACAGCTGGGATTACAGGTGTGAGCCACTGTGCCCAGCCCAAATGTTATTATTATGTTATCATTTAGTGTATAAAATGTGATTATGCCTTAGAAAAACTAATACCAAAAATATTAAAGAATGAAGGAACAAGGTGCATGCATTAAGTCTAATACAGTGCAGTGAATAAATACCAAGTTACTGGAATTTTTTTTGTTTTTGTTTTTTCATAGTCTTTTATATTCTTTCATTGATTCTTCCCAGTTTTAAAAAATAGAATGTAATTTTTGGCCCAGTTCTTCTATAATCAGGTTCTGAGAGAGAGACTCACTTACAGGAAGTTTATTAGTGAGTATGCCTGAGAACAACATTTGTAAAAGATTAAAGAAATCCTGGATTGGGCATAATGAAGAGTTGAACAACAATGAAGTTGTTAATACAGCCTCAGTCTATCCAGTGGGGATCTCTGGAGCTGGGATGGGTTTTTAAATTTGCCTAGAATTGAGTCAAGGGAAATAACGTTTGCATTATTCTATTGACCAGTCAGTGGATGAATGATAGTCACAAGAAAGGATGTAAAAGTGTGTGGCCAAAAGCAATGCATGAGAAGGGACTCAGCCATGAGCAGTCAGAAGTGGTGGCAACGAGTGCTTTAATTTTACAATCAGAATCTTGAAATCCTATTTAATTTTGCTCTTAAATTGTAATTCTAAATAAAAGAACATCTTAAGTTAAACATAATAAAACAATATGCCTTGTTGACATTTTTGTTAACAATTTTCTTTCCACTTTGAAACAAATTAGAGCCCATAAACAAGGTAAAATCAAAAGCACAGCAGAGATTCTGTGAAACATATGATCTATTTAGGTATCATTCTTTACTTCTTCTTGTGTTTCCAGTTTCAGAGCTTTGGGGATGTTGCTTCTCATTCCAGGGCTGCCAAACATGGTTGACTATTATGTTTGTAATTTGTGAGCAAAAGCTGCTATTTCATTTTTCAATGTTGGGGGTCTAAATAGATCACATAATAAAAGAATAAAAGAAGCACTTATTTTACAACCATCCAATCTGTGCCTGTGCAGATGGCACTATCCTTTCTTTTCTGAAAAACATTTTTTTCTTGTTCCTAATGTTTCTGTTTGCCTTTGTTATACTGCACTTTCAATATAGGGTTCACAATTTCGTAAACTTCTTGGCTTTACTGAAACTTGATTAACTCTCTTCCTCCTTGAAAACACAGCATATTTTGTTATACCATTCCTCCCTGCCTCAGAAGAAGAGGCATTATTACATTTTTCAAGCAGCAAAACTGTCATCATTCCTTTCCTCTAATATGCTCCCTTTGATTTTGCTTTTAACAATTATTCCAGCTCCCTTATATCTCAAAAGCATCAATCAGATACCATCTTTCCTCTTATATGCAATAATGGTTAACTCCCCTCCACCCATGACAATGACTTAAAAGTCATTTCTTATCATCATTGCAGGATACTGGTCAATTAATTTTCTTGCTTTGATTGTGAAATTCCCAGTAAATAGAATTCTCACTTGATATGTATTTTAACCCACTCAGTAACACTCAACTTAATGCAATCAAACATAAGTAATTATATTTCATTTCCCTAGAACTATTTTCGCAAGTCTATTCAAATAATATTTTTTACCTCATTTGAAAGCTGAATTGAAAACTCGCCCAGGAGTAAGGTACTCATTACATCAGGAGGAAGCCCCTTTAGCACTTATTAAGCCATAGTATAACTTTCCCTAAGTTTGGTTTGTGCTCCAATGACCTGTGGAGAAGTATATCAACTAAAATTACTTTTTACCCACTTTTCTTGACAAAGGACCATTTTCTTATATCATATTGATTGTTTTTAAGCCAGATAAGCACCTTAGATAATTCTACTAATTTTATGAGCCAATCTCTCTGTAACACTTTTTTGCCGTTCGTATTTAATTCGATTTTACATGTTGAACTAGAACATAGTGTTTTCATCTTGGCACTACTGACATTTTAAGCTAGATAAGTATTTTTGAAACCATCCTATGTACAGTATGATATTTAACAACAGTATCTTTGACCTCTATCTACTGTATGATATTTAACAGGAGTGTCTTTGACCTCTATCTACTAAATGACAGATTTAGCACACCTCCTCCAAGTTGTGATAAAAATGTCTCCAGACGTTGCAACCTGTCCCCTGAGAAGCAAAATTGTTTGTGGCAACCACTACAGAGATGAATAAAGAGAGGTTATAGAATTCAGAAAAAGTCATATGCAATAATGTTAATAGTTTTAGAGCACATGCTATATGACGATTAATGTTGTTACACATTTATGCATTTAATTGCATTAAATATGATCTTTACAGAAAACACTGTGTTATATGTATTATAATCCTCATTTAACACATTAGGAAACTGAGATGTAGAACAATTATTTAGCTTACCTCCCAAAAACTTGAAAACTATACATCTGACATGTGGTTAATATCCAAAATATATAAGGAACACAAACAACTCAATAGCAAAAACAAACAAATAACCTGATTTTACAATGTGCAAAATACATGAAATGATATTTCTTTAAATAAGACATGCAAATGGCCAAGAGGTATATTAAAAAATGTTTAGCATCACTAATCCATCAGGGAAATACAAACCACAACCACAATGAGATATCACCTTACCCCAGGTAAAATGGCCATTACCAAAAAGACAAAAGATGCAAGTGTTTATAAGGATGCAGAAAAAGAGAATCCTTGCACACTGTTGGTGAGAATGTAAATTAGTACAGCCATTATGGAAAATAAGAAGATTCCTCAAAAAATTAAAAATTAAAATTAAAAATAGAACTATTGGACGGGCGTGTTGGCTCACACCTGCACTTTGGGAGGCAGAGGCGGGTGTACCACGAGGTCAGGAGTTTGAGATCAGCCTGGCCAATATGGTGAAACTTCAACTCTACTAAAAAATACAAAATTTAGCTAAGCATGGTGGCATGAGCTTGTAGTCCCAGCTACTCGGGAGGCTGAGGCAGGAGAATCACTTGAACCCAGGAGGCAGAGGTTTCAGTGAGCTGAGATTGTGCCACTGCACTCCAGCCTGGACAACAGAGTGAGACTCCATCTAAAAAAAAAAAAAATAGAACTATCACATGATCCAGCAATCCCATTTCTGGGTATATATCCAAAGGAATTGAAATCCATATGTCAAAGACATATCTGCACCCTCTACATTTATCACAGCACCGTTCACAAAAGCCAATAGCATGTGAAATCAGCCTAAATCTCCCTTGATGGATTAATGGATAGAGAAAATATGGTATATACACCTAATGGAATATTATTCATCCATAAAATGAATGAAATCCTGCCATTTTCAATACCATGAATGAACCTGGAGGAAGTAATGTTAAGTAAAATAAGCCAGGCACAGAAAGACAACTATTCCATGATCTCATTTATACGTGGAATATTAAAAAGTTGGTCTCAATGATGTAGAGCCAGGATCAGTGGCTTAATGCCTGTAATCTTAATATTTTGGGAGAACAAGGTGAGAGTATTGCTTGAGCCCAGGAGTTTGAGACTAGTCTGGGCAACCAAGCAAGACTCTGTCTCTATAAAAGGGTCTAGGCATGGTGACATGCACCTGTAGTCCCAGCAACTTGGGAGACTGACGTGGGAGGATTGCTTGAACCCAGGAGTATGAGGCTTCAGTGAGCCATGATTGCACCACTGCACTCCAGCCTGGGCAACAGAGTGAGACCTTGTGTCAAAGAAAAAAAAAAGAGAGAGAGAGAGAGTCAATGGTTGTTGCCAGAAGCTGGGGAAATTAGGAGGTCGTAGAGCATGGGAGATGTTTATCAATGGATGCATAATTAATGTTAGAGAGAAGAAATATTATTTCAAAAGATCTATTGTACCGCAAGGTGACTATAGTTCATGATGACATACTGTGTTCTGGAAAATTTAAAAAGTGTGGATGTTATGTGCTTTCACCAAAAAATATGATAACTATATGAGGCTATGTATTCATTAATTAGCCAGATTTAACCATTCTGGAATGTATATGTACTTCAAAACATCACGTGATACATAATGAAACCACAATATCACCCGTCAAATAAATACTAAAATAAAAAATAAAAATAAAAATAAACCCATTTACTTTAACCTTAGCATCCATGATATTAACCAATACAACAATTTGCCTATAACGCAAATTCCACAGAAAGACCAGAAATAGAGAAGACCTAAAAAAAATGTCTTAAGGTTTGAAAGAGTGAATTTTCAAACCTTAAGAGAAAGAGAGAGAGAGAGAATCAAATATATGCTTCTAAGTATAGGAAGTAAAAGCAGAAGGTATATACATGTTTAAGGAGTTTGAGGAAAAAAAGGAATAAAATTAGGTCACAATCACAAGTAAAACATGAATTAAAGCTGTAATGTAGTAGGATAATTTTTCTACTTTCCTTATTACAAATCCATTATTTTTGATTAATGACTTTTTAAGAATGTCTCTTTACTTTTGGCCACAGATTGAGGTCAGTGGTATGAGGAATAATAAGTAAAACATAGAATTATATTTACAACTAGAAATCTAGTAACTGTAGACTTGTAAAGCACATATTTTACATTGTGTCACAGAGTTCTGTTTCACTTTTGTTAATTATATAAGGAAAATAAAATAGGTTCCCATAAACATAACCTGGAAGTAAACATTGCTTCTGGTTGTACCAAGTTCACAGTGTCTTTTATTCTAAGAATTATCAAAGGCTCATAGCTGCAAGATGTTAAGAAATTGTGTACTGTATATCAGTAGACCATAGGTAGAACATCACACAGCTAGGGTTCCACAGTCCACTTCCCAGGGAATACAACAAACAGTGGTGGCAACATGCAGCCAGTCAGGTGGGGAAGAAAATAATGTGCTAGAATGAAGTAGAGTTTTAAAAAAAGATTCAGATGATTGCACTATCCAAACAACTGGTAAGTCTGTAAACAATTGTACAAAGTGTCAAGACTACTTTAAATTGGGTTTAGAAGGAAAAATAACAGTAAATTCTGAATCAACTAAACCAAACGAAAACTCATATCTGGCTGTCCAATCCAGTGCACACATTACACAATAGTTAAGGATGATGACACATCTAACCAAGAAAGAAAATGTTTGGAGATGGACTTAAAAATAAGAGAAGGGG
The DNA here is from genome assembly GCF_028878055.3 of Symphalangus syndactylus. NCBI lineage: Eukaryota > Metazoa > Chordata > Mammalia > Primates > Hylobatidae > Symphalangus > Symphalangus syndactylus. The sequence goes on along the minus strand of NC_072426.2, from coordinate 104,902,546 downwards.
TTGCTCTGCTGCTCATTCCAGTGTGGAGTAAAAAAGTAAAAAGTAAGAACTATCTTTAAAGGGTGTGTCATGCATCCCAAAATTAATATTCTAATATATGAAGAAAGATGTCTTGTAAATACCCGTATTTGCCCCCTGAAAATATGGGCTGTTGTATTATTCACAAACAAAGAAATCTCATAACCATCTAAGTATTTAGGGTGTGTCTTCATATAGTATCAGTGGGGATCCTGGTTGCTTGGATTATGTGAAGAGAAGAGAGAAAAAATAGAACATGAAAGGTGGATGCCAGCTATTAAAATAGTTGGGAGTAGTTTGGTTTTAATGTAATGATAGCAGAAATCAAAACAGGTGACTCAGGCATACGAATGATAATTGTTACATATGTACAACAAAATATAAAGATTTTAATGAATTAAACACCTCAACATCTAACATTTATGACCACATAAAAATAAGCCTTAGTGTAAGATTTTAGTACTATTGTACTCTTGTGTTAGCTAATGACAAAAAAAATATAGTATGGCAGTAAAAATAGTTATTATGTTTTGAAAAAGATCAAACCATGTGTTCTAGTAAATGACTGAGAACACAGTTCTTTAAGCTAACTACCTATATACATATATAAATCTTATTGCCATAATATCAATGTACCTGAATTAAAATATGTGAAACATCCTAGGGGTTTATTTAGAATCATGATGATATATTGATTTAAGGTTTTTTTTCTTCCTATTACAGGGGTTTTTTAACAAATAATTTCTGAAAAGTTTTGCAACAACAAATTCAGAAGGAAATTTTAAATTGACCTCCAGAAATACATTATCAAATAGAAATCAGGTGGATTGTAGCTTCTATCTCATAGTCAAGTGGATTGTACATAAAAATATTGCCTCCTTGTACCTATAAAATATCCACTTGTATCTGTAAATGGATTATCAGGAGAAATTACAATTTCTTGTAATCCTAACAAGAAACAGACTTGTTAGAAATAAAGACAATGTCATGTTCAAGTTGGATCAACTTTTTCAATCAATGCAAATATATAGGGCATAGGGCACAGGGCACAATATAACCCCACACTGTATTTTTTCTTATTTTTTCATTTGGAAGACATGATTCTACATCACATTTTTTTTGTCTATTCCAAAGGGACTCAGTTAACGAAAATATTATCCTCAAATTTTCTCTAATTTTATGTATATTCTAATGGGGAAAATTTACAAAATAAAGAGGAAAAAAGAAAAACAACAACAACAAAAAACAGGTTGAGTCAGGATTTACTTTCGGTTTATCTTTCTTCTTTAACATAAGCTTTAAAATAATAATAAAAATATCCTCTAAAAGGAAAAGAGGACCCTTCTTCACCAAAGGAGTTGGCTTGATGAGAAACCCAGGAATGCTGTCTTACTCAGCCACAAAGTAACATTGTTAAAGTAGGCAGATAGCCAGACACAAGCAGGAGAGAGGATACCCTGAGACAAGGGAGGTCTGGAAAATCTCACATCTCCGAGATCACCTGAAATATGCTTGCTGAATATAAGCAGAGAGGAAGGGAAACACCTAAGAAAGAAATGCCCCTTAAGAAGGCCAGTAATCATTCATACTGCGGATAACCTGTCAGAATGTGGCTAGGTACATGTTGATAAGGAGAAAGGGCAAGCGAGGAAGTTCCTAGGAAATACATAGGCAATAAGTATAGATTTCAGCACTGTACAACCTTCCTGGTATGACATTAATAAGCAATGCAACCATTTGGTAGATTCGTATCTAGCACTGGCCAGCACATGCACACCAACTAATTAATTACCAAGCTTCGGGTCATTAACTAGGTGGGGACAAGGAGGGGATTTAGACAGAAGTGGAAAATCTAGACAAAGAAAAAAGGCAGAGACAAGACAGAAGCGGGAATTTCAAGAAACAATGCGACATCATGAAAACTCAACAAGGTACTTTTCGGGCTGCTGCTGCTGGCTCATTTCCCTTCAGCATCCCACTCTGCTTCATGTCTTCAGAGTGTACTGTCGCTCTAAATAAACTCTCTGCTCTAGATTTTCTTTCAATAAATTTTCTTTTTTTGGCTAAATCAGTCACTTGGATGATTCTTTCTCCAAGTGAGACTAAGAATCAAGGATTCCTGCACTTCCCAATAGCAAAATCAGTGTCACAGCCTTCACATCACTGAAAGCCCTAGAAGGTGGGCATAGAAGGAGCCCATGGATCCTACAGTGAGAAGAGCCTACAGAGATCTAAACATACTACTGTGTCTATTCAAAGATCCTTCATATGTCAGCAGAAACAAAACCATTCAGCATTTTAAGATATTGAGATAGTCTGTGTCTTTAGTGCACGCCAAAAGAGAAAATAATTTAAATCAGGACTAACATATTGTTTATACTGAAATTTCATTTGAGCAATGATCAGTTTTCACTATTTTTTATATTTTAGGTTATGTCTTTGAAAGCAGGGATGGTATGCCTTTTTTACTGCCAATCTCCAAGTCCTGGAAGATGTGCTTGTTAAATATTAAGGACACAAAGCTATATGTTTTATTTATGAAAAGTAAACCACAAATTTATAAGCTCTCTTAGATAATTGCTAAAGGCACAAAAACAGTCTAGGGATTAGTAGGTGGCTTTACCAGTAACATAATTGGAGTATTTGACAGTTTTGTGGACTTACTGCTCAACACTTAAATCAAGTTGCATGAGAAGAAAACTAAAATGATTAGTGAATTTGAAAAAGAAATACATGTAACAAATAAGAAAATTTTTAAAACTCATATCTAACCCTCATTTCCCAGCTTAAATCCCTTCATTACTACTCCTCTTTGAGGTATAATATTTTTTAAGTTATAAGAAAAATCTTTTTGGGAAATGCTTCTCATCCATCCTTTCTGCAAACTTCTCAGCATCTTCCACTTTTTATTTGCATGCCTCAATCTCGCTGTCTTAACTTGTGTTCAATTTCCTGCCTAAGCATGCTGCTCCCCCTCCCCACTAAGCTTTCTGTCTAAACATGTTGTCCTAGTCTTCATCTGACTAATTTGTATATATGTTTTAGCCCTTAACGTTAAGCCTTCAGATCTGGTGAAGTCCTTCAAACATGTTCCCACTGTCATATCACTCATGACATTATATTAATATACCTTGGTTACTCATAAGTTTCCTAATCTTGACATCAGATATGAGAAGTATAGACTCCATGGGGATTTCTCTTGGAAATATCTTGTGCCTAGTATGAGTTTTGTCAGATAGTAGGTGTTAAGTAACTTTTTATTTAATGGCTGAATTAATGTATATTTTATTGCTTGAATAAACAAATTTGGAGAAACTGATTTTTCTAAAATATTACTTGGATAGTGCAAAGAATGATTTTATATTATCATTTATCACCTCCCACACACTATGCAGTCATATCCAATATAATTCAAAAACACATTATTTTTTGAACAAGGAACAAGGGAGAGATAGAAACACATACTATAAACAACTATTTTATATAAGCGGTTTTACACAATTCGAGAAGCAAACTCACTAAGTTTCTGATTATAATGAGCAATGTAAGGTATTTAACCTTAGAAATAATTTTAAAATAACATGGAATATAGTATTTTGCTCAATCTTATACAAATTTATAATACCATCATCTGATTTTGAATGTTAAATAAGAACTAGAAGTAGAATTGGGAGAAGTTGAATTATGATGTCTCTTCTGAGATGATTTTTTTTTAGTGGGAATTACTATCTGATACAAAGATTTTCACACTTTATTTCAAGTTTCATATATCTACCATCTTGCCTCTATTCCAAATCTCCTTGTCCCCAATATTCCCATTTTCCTGTTTCTGGCCCCCTGACCATTCAACTAGGACATTTAACACAGCACATGTATCCATATACATTTTAATCTTGATTAATGTCCTGTGCTACATAAAATAGATAATTAGATTAACATATGAAGCTTTGTCATTAAGGGGAATTCCCATACCTCATACCTTTCAAGAGCGTTGCTTAGTACAACTGCTGTACATCTTCCGCTTACATTTGTATCCCATGCCAACCCTTCTGTAAACCAAGGCCAGGCTTTTTTCTTTTCTATCAGCTGGTTACGTATGATCAACCATATGGCCATAGAACTGAGGGAAGGTTGTGCTGCTACTACAGCATTAGTAAATGACATGGTTTCTGGGAACCGTGCCATTGCACCTTGATTTTTCACCTACTTAAAAACAGATATGCAACTGTCAAGCATAGTATATATTTCTTCTTGAGTCTGCTTGATTTTATGATTTGGTGCCCAGGATAGAACTTGATAGTCAGTTACAAATACATAGACACTTGGTGTTCACTGTTTAAGTGCTTAATTTCTTCCAGGCCATGTTAAAAGTTGTTTTTAAAATGGAATTTAATTATCTGCTACAGATGGTCTAAGCCTTACTTCAGGATCTCAAGAGCCAATGTTTTGCTTCTCCTTCTGGGCTTGCCATAACCTGTTCACAGCAGCATTTTTTTCAGTTCTTAATATAGCTAATATTATTGAGTCTACTTGGTCCATATTATTGGGAGACAGAGCTTCTTTTGTCACAGACTGAGCACTTTCCTCTTCCAGAACCCACTGGAAAACTTATTTCACTGAGCATATGATCTAGTGAAATATTTTCCAGTGTGGAATAAACTGCCTCTGGAATCCCAAAGACCAACCAGGTATTATTAATTATTCTTCATAATGAAAAGAGCAAAATTTAATATTCAGTGAGGCAATACCAATCCACTGAGAACTTATGCTCTGTCAGATAGTTAGTGCCAATCATATTTTACAGATGAGGAAAGTAATAACTTGGCCAAACTACTAATATCATTTTATATCTATATTTCAGGTAAAAATAAACATACAATATATCCTATAAAATATTTCTTTTTAAAAAAGATATAAGTATTTTACTTATACTTTCTTCATGTCATTTATAAAATAAAATTTGACTCTGTATATTGTGAAAATGAATGGGTACTATTTTGAAAGATCAAAATATTTTAAGGTATGCTAAGCTTTAAGACCATTTTTGAATCATGGGTTTAACATGCCTGTTCATGCTCAAAAATACAGATTTTGGTAATGTATTTTCTAAAAATATAATCTCACATGACTTTATTTCAGCCATTAATTTTGAGTAAGCACTTATTGAAATTAGAGCTATAAAATATAAACGAATGCTTCATATAGTGTAAAAGTTCTAAACTGGTTCTGTATAAATTAAAGTTAGGGTGCAAATCTTTCACATATAATAGCTGATGTCTCCATTGCTCCGGTGGAGCAGTGTTGCTGTTCATTTATTCCTTTACCTAGCAACAGCTGTATTCCTCATAACTCTAGAGAATTAAATACAGTTCATTCTTCTTTTTATTTAAATTTTTCTGTTTTTATTTTTATTTTTTAGAGATAGGGTCTCACCTGCTGCCCAGGCTGAAGCATAGTCCCATGATCATAGTTCACTGCAGCCTCACACTTGTGGGCTTAAGTGATCCTCCTGCCTCAGCCTCTCCAGTGACTGAGAGTAAAATTGCAAGCCACTCAACCTGACTACAGTTCATTCCTTTTAATCAGTGTGCTAAATCAGGTATCTGATGCAATTGGCTTAGGGTGCTGTTGAGAGAGGAAGCAGTTAGAGGCTGGTTAGGCAGAGAGAGAGGGAGGGTCTCGGGAGAAGGACAGAGAAAAGCAATCTTCACAGGAACAACCTCAGAACAGCACCTACACTCCCTCTGTTAATGTAGTTAAGAACTTCCCCTTTTGCCAGGACGTTGCTCAGAAGGGACTGTCCCAACTTTGGCTCAGGAACAATAAATCAACCTAAATGTCCTTAACTTGACCCAGTTCATTATAATGTCATTGACGTGACATTAGCATTGTGGTTTTTGCTCTACTATGGGTTTCTCTTAGGCACTAATGGGTAATAACCAAAATGGAGTCACTCTGGCCAACCCCAGGCATGCACAGATTCAACACCCCTTGGAGGGAACTTTACTCCTCCCACAGAAGACTTCCTGGCTTCTGCCACATGAAGGACACAGCAGAACTCAGCCCTGTTTATGACAACCTTCTTTCAGGTCCCTTATCTTTGGTGAGAGCTTTCCTTTTGCTTAATAAATGCATTCTACTTACTCTCCAGTGTCCACATGCCTCATTCTTCTTGGTCATGGGACAAGAACTCTAACCTAGCTGAACTAAGAACTAAGCACACTGCAACACTGTTACCAAAAAAATTTTAAAAAATTGTAAATATCTAAAGAAGTTTTCTTAAAAAATATATATATATATAATTATATTCGTGTGTGGTTCAACAAACAAGTAACCAGAAAATGTATTTTCAAATGTTCCTTCGGTCAGTTTTCCTTAAGATTCAAAAAAAGTGTAACATAAATGTCTATTAGTACATTTTTGAAATGTAACCACTAATTTTGAAGAGTGGGAGTATGACACGTAAGGAAAGCTACTTTATTCTTTGTGCTCGATTATCTATGCAGACTCACTGCTTACTCTAGGGTGTTAAACAATATGTTGTCTAGCCACTAGAACCAGTTTCAGATAGATAGATCAGATAGATACAATAATAGATACATAGATACATAAATACATAGCTGCATAGAATGTTACTCATCTTGCTTTGTATTGTGTGGGCTCTTTTCATCTGGTAACTCATATTAGTTTTGATAGTTTTTCTGCATTATTTTTTTTTGTGATTTCATTCTACTTGTTTTCTCTATTTTTTTCTTTTTTTTTTGCACTCCTATTTTTGGACACTGTCTTCTAATTGCTGTATCTTATCTTTTCTACTTTCCATCACATTTTATTTCTGCTTTACTGCCTTGAACAATTTTCAACTTTTATTACAGAACTTCAGTTGGAAGTGTTCCAATTTCTGCTATTATGTTTTCATTTTCAACAGTTATTTTTTCTTTTCCAGAATATTATTTACTATAGTATGTTGTTCTATTTAAAGAATGCTATTTCTTCTCTTATCACTCATATGAGTGAAAATTTCCTGCAGTTTTGTTACCCTATATAACCTTGAATTTCCTCAGTTGCTTTTTTCTCATTTGCTTGAGTTTTTAATTTTCCATGTTACAAGTTTTCTAAAAATATATAATTTTTCAGTATCTGTTCATGATTAAGAATGAGGGACTAAACATAAGATTGGAAGCTCAAAGTGTATCTGTTAGACTTGCTGACTCTTGAGTTTTACTGGATAATGATTTCAATTGCTTTTGGGGTATACCAAAATGAGAAGCCAGTATTTCAGTATTTGCTCTTTAGTTTTCCAAAAAGAGTCTTCTAGGCTCCTTTTAAAGTGTTCTGGATAGTAGATAGAAGAAGAAGGCCAGGTTTCTGCATTCAATAGTATTAATTACCTCCACCTCCCAGTTTTTAGTAAATCCCTTATGCTCTGAAATCTCTTAGCGTTCACCAATTCAGACACCGTACATTTTAACATTTGTAGAGAATTATTCTCTGGATCTCTTTCTAGGTGGAGGAAAAGTTCCTGCCTTGTGCTATATATTTAGAGAGGTTATCTAAGTATATAACTGCTTCTTAGATTGTCATCTAATCTTCTTTACTTTGCCCTGATACCTTTTAATTTCCACTGGGGTGAAATATGGTACTCCAAATTCTTGGTCATTTTTAAGAATTCTGTCATTTGAATTGTTTTGCTGTCATCTTTCTCCATAGACATATTAAATCCAGCTTTTTGGGGGTTTGCAAGTCAGATATCAGACATTCATATATTTTCATACTTTCATAGATTAAAAGTTTTCCTGAAGTTTTCATGGATTTAATGGGCATTTTCAATAACAGAATCAGATACATTATTTAATCTGCTACTTTCCTTGGGGATAAAAACACAATTTTTCAATGTGCAAACATGTCACATTTTATCCAGCCATTCCATTGTTTATTCAACAATAATATCAGGTCTTATATTGTTATTATTAATAATGAGGATTGTACTAAAATGTCTGTATATTTATTTAATCATTTCTCCCTCAGATTAATGCCCTAAAAATATTGTGTTGAATACCCAGATTATTTTATTTTTATTATTATTAATTTTGAGACAAAGTCTTGCTTTGTTGCCCAGGCGAGAGTGTAGTGATGCGATCACGGCTCACTGCCGCCTTGACCTCCCAGGCTCAAGGAATCCTCCCACCTCAGCCTCTTGTGTAGCTGGGACTACAGGCACGAGCCATCACACCGCCTATATTTTTTAGTTCTTTGTAGAGACAAGGTATCCCTATTTTGCTAAGGCTTGTCTCAAACCCCTTGGTTCACCCTATCTTCCCACCTCAGCCTCCCAAAGTGCCAGGATTATAGCTATAAGCTACCACGCCTGACATACCTCGATTATTTTAGAGATTTTATTATATATATTATTACACGACTTTCCAATCATTTGATCAATTAGTGGTCTTCCCTGTAAGTATATAAACCATTCGTCTTACTCAAAAATTTTTTATTACATGGTAGGATTATGTTTTCTGACACACTATTACATTAGATGTAAACATATAGCCTACTTCAAACTAGTAAAATACATGTTTAAATGCCATGCAAGAATTCCAAGGTACATCTCTCAGATCCAGCATATAATTCACAACATTCTCCTCATATTAGCTAGGAAATTGTGAAAGAAAGTTCCAAAGTAGAGCTTCTACTGGTCTTGTGCACTACTAGACTACAACGAGCTAAGAGGCTTGCTATATGTGACATGAGTGAGAAATAACCATTTCATTAATTTGTTGAGCTTTTTTAAAAAATGAAACCTAACCTATCCTATCTCATTCTGAATATGTGTTTTCCAAATATTTTTCTAGATTTCAGTCTTATTTAGAGTTTTTTTAAATGACATTGACATTAAAATTGCCAGTAACATTTTTAGTAAAAAAACACTTTGTAACAGACACAAGCCATTTTTAAATTTTAGGTTCCAAAATAGCCTTTACAAAATATATATACACAATTTTTCTGTAAAAGATAACTTATTTTGCATGTGAATACATTCTAAAATTGTATTGCCTATCTACAAAAGGTAGGATTACACTATGTTTTGAAAAAATAGGCCATTCTAATGTGTGGTGATTTATAAATTTAAAAAAAATGTTAACTTAATTTTTCTGCATATGGCTAGCCAGTTGTCCCAGAACTTTTTATTAAGTAGGGAGTCCTTTCCCTATTGCTTATTTTTGTCAATTTTGTCAAAGATCAGATGGTTGTAGATGTGTGGCTTTATTTCTGGGTTTTCTACTGTGCTCCACTGGTCTATGTGTCTGTTTTTGTATGAGTACCATGCTGTTTTGGTTACTGTAGCCTTATAGAGTAGTTTGAAGTTGTGTAATGTGATATCTCCAGCTTTGTTCTTTTTGCTTAGGATTTCTTTAGCTATTCAGGCTCTTTTTTTTGGTTCCACATGCATTTTAGGATAGTTTTTTTTCTAATTCTGAAAAAATAATGTTGGTAGTTTATAGAAATAGCATTAAATCTATAGATTGCTTTGGGAAGTATAATATTTTAACAATATATCTTTCACTGTATACAAAAATGAACTAAAGATAGACTTAAGATTTAAATGTAAGACCTCAAACTGTAAAAATCGTAGAAAGAAACCTAGGAAATACCATTCAGGACATTGGCTTTTGCAAAAAAATTAAAACTAAGTCCTCAAAAGCAATTGCAACAGAAACAAAAATTGACAAGTTGGACCTAATTAAACCAAAGTACTTCTGCACAGCAAAAAACTCAACATAGAAAACAGACAATCATCTACAGAATAGGGGCCAAGATTCACAAACTATACATCTAACAAAGGTCTAATATCCAGAATCCATGAGGAATGTAAACAAATCAACAAGCAAAAAGTAAATAACCTTATTAAAAATTGGGCAAAGTATATGACCACTTCCAAAAACATATAAAGGTGGCTGACAAACATAAAAAATTCTTAACATTACTCATAATCAGAGAAATGCAAATCAAAACCACAAGGTGATACCATTTCACACTAGTCAAAATAACTATTATTAAAAAGTCAAAACACAACAGAAGTTGGTGAGGTTGTGGAGAAAAGGTAATGCTTATACATTGTTGGTAAGAATGTAAATTAGTTCGTCCACAATGGAAAGCAGTTTGGTGATTTGTCAAACAACTTAAAACAGAACTACCATTTTACCCAGCAATCCAATTACTGGGTATATAACAAAGGAAAACAAATCATTCTGTCAAAAAGACATATACACTCATGTATTTATTACAGCACTGTTTGCAACAGCAAGGACATGGAATCAACCTGGGTGCCCACCAGTTGTGAATTGGACAAATAATATGTGGTATGAATACACCATGGAATACTATGCAGCCATAAAAGAACAAAATCATGTCCTTCGCAGCAACATGAATGCAGCTAGAGGGCATGATCCTAAGCAAATTAACAAAAAAACAGAAAACCAAATACCACATGTTCTCATTTGTAAGTGGGAACTAAACATCGGGTACATTGGACATAAAGATGGGAACAAACACTGCAGACTACTAGAATGGGGAAATAGGCAAAGGGCAATAGCTGAAAACCTTCCTATTGGGTACTATGCTCACTAGATGGGTGATGAGACCATTTATATCCAGGTAATAAACCTGCACATCTACCTGATGAATCAAAAATAAAAGTTAAAATTATTTAAAGAATGAATAAATAAAAACAAATAAATAAAACTGTTACTGTAAGGTTAGTGACAAATGAACTGATTGTTCTTTTGTCAAGCCAATATCCAGTCTTCACTTCTTTCTTCAATACAAAATAACCTTACAAAAACTTCAGCCATGCTCAGATATAAAATTATTTTCATCTTCCCATTGCAAGAAAAGTGGCCACCAAGATGTAAGCAGAACACATTGGGTTAGATTAACACAGATGAGAAGTGAACCCTTTAACACTTGACACTTTCTTCTTTCCATCACATTAACCTTTGGTGTGATAGCTAGAGATGCAATAGCCATTTAGTGATTACGAAGGCTACAAAGAATCGCCTGGGCACAGTGACTCATGCCTGTAATCCCAGCACTTTGAGAGGCTGAGGTGTGTGGATCACTTGAGGCCAGGAGTTTGAGACTAGCCTGGCCAACATGGTGAAACCCCATCTCTACCAAAAATACAAAAATTAGCTTGGCATGGTGGTGGGCACCTGTAATCCCAGCTACGCAGGAGGCTGAGTCAGGAGAATTGCTTGAACGCAGAAGGCAGAGGTTGTAGTGAGCCAAGATTGCCTCAATGCACTCCAGCCTGGGCAATGAAGTAAGACTTCATTTAAAAAGAAAGAAAGAAAAAGAACTACACAGAATTTTTTAAAAAATGCAGTACTGTAGGAAGTATAAAGCAATAGTATGACCTATTAGGCACAATGAGTTCATATGGTCATCCTATATCTTTTGAGAAAGATAAAATATAGCCTCTACTTTTTTAAGTCACTTTTTTGCCTTGTTATATGTAGCTAATATTAATCCACCCCGATATACATATTTATTTGTAATCCAAAGCATGTTTTTAATACTCTTCTAAATAAAATGTTTGTAGTGTAACTTGTTTCTGCATTTTGATTCTCATTTATATCATGAACATATCACTTATTTATATATAACATCTATATATGTCACATTTTGTTAATCTCCAGAGATATCAATTATACACATTTTATACTCTACTTTTTCTATTAAGTCCTTTACCAGGTTTAAGATCTTTCATTTGTAGAGTTTTCTCTTATTCATAATATTTGCTGTCTTCAAATCCTTGTGATTCTTAACGGTATGGTCAGTTTTGAAGTTGAATTTGTCTGCTCTTCTGTCCTGCTTGTTATTTTGTTATTTTAATTGGATATGCAAGAGGCATGGGATGTGTCTTAGTCTTCTATTGTGCCTGTAACAACTTGTCATAAATTTAATAGCTGAAAACAGCACAAATCAACAAGTTTGAAGGCCAGTGAGTGTGGGTGGTTTCTCTGTTCTGTGTCTCACAAACCAATGTATAGTCAGGTCTGTGTTCCTTTCTGGAATTTCTAGCAATAACTCATTTCCAGGCTCATGCAGGTTGCTGCCACAATTCAGTACCAAGCAATTGTAGACTGAGGTCCCTGATGTTTTTCTGGCTCTTGGCCAAGGGTCACTCGCAGCTTCTAGCCGCCACCTGAACTCTTTGGATTGTGGAGGCTTTTCTCCATCCAACACCAGCAAGGGTGGATCAAGCCATTTTCACACTTTGAATCTCTCTGACCTCTCCATCTGCCTTATCTCTTCTGCCTCTTCTGCTTCTGCATTTATCTGACTGACTCTTCTGCCTTCCTCTTTCCTGTTAAGGATCCATGTGATTACCCTGGACCTACCTGGATAAATTTCCCTATTTTAGGATCAGCTAATTAGTAACTTTAACTACACGTTCACTCACAGCAGTTTAGTCTTTGATTGACTAACCACAAACAAGAATGTTTGAATGAGTAACTAGAGTATAGAAATATCGGGGGCCATGTTTATAATTTTGGCCAGGACAGAATTACAAGATAGATTTACCATTCAGAGGCACCTCAGCAGCTGCCCTTCCAGATATAATCTTCTTTTAGTTTCATTACTAGATATTTGGAGTGTTACTTTAACTCTCAGAAAGAGCTCTCATCCTTTGAGCACTCCTGGAGGCAGACCCCTCCAATAGCTTTCTGACTCAAGGTGGGTAGAATGTAAACCTTTTGGCTGCTCCTGCCTGTCTACTTCAATTAATCACTGTAAATAGCCCCTGTAAAATAGCCCTGTAAAAAGCTATAGATTGTAGCTTGCTAAACTTGCTCCTGCATTCCACCATCTTGATCATGTTATAGGTTGGTGCTTCTGATCTCAAGCTGTAATTTCCCTTTCAAATATGGGTCTATTTGCATGATCTAAAGAATTCTAAATAATCTCTAAATAATAATGTCTAAATATCTAAATAATACCTAATATCTAAATAAATTTCTCATGATTCTTGATTCTTGATACTTGATTCCCCCAAATCTTTTTTTCTCATTTTTGGCGTAACTTTTATTGCTTATGTATGCTTTTCTATGAGTCCCAGAAACTTGGTATTGATTTGTTTATAGCAGCAGATATTCCATATGCCATGTAAAAACAGAAGTTTAATCAAGCTATAAAATTGTAATATTATAAATTGTAGAAATCTCTACTTGTATCTTTTTCTCTATATATATACTCCCATATGTAATCCTTATAAATTATTGATGTATGTATGTATACATGCATATGTATTTATATATATATAAACCAACAATTTCCTGGGTTTTTAGTAGTATCTTAAAACAATAAAAATAAACATTTCCTTCATTGAAAAATGATTACCACCTTATGTTTTAAGTAACCTTTGGATTTATACTTTACATAGAGTAATTAGCTCTAATTTATATTTTGTGTACACATAAATTACATATGTATATATGCATGTGTGTGTATATGTATCAATTTGTAGATAAAACATAAATATAAGTTGTAATATTTTGTTCCTATAGCCAAGGAGATATTTATAAATGTATATTTGTGTCTGAACTGGTTTAGGGAAATTTGAACATGAAATAGAGTCATTGCTATTCATTCTATGCTTTCAGACCAGCCTAGGTCAATGAAGACATCTGGTGTTTAACATTTGGCAGATGCTCAATAGGCTATGACATATGAAATAGTTTGGTGGTCTGACTTCACTTTTCACTGAATCATTGTCAGGTAGTAATTAGCAGCCTGTGAGCAACTTGGCAAAGAGTAAGAGATGCTCCATGTTGGAATTCTTTTCTATTTATACACAGTTTTTAATATCAGCAGTAAAGTATATTGGCAGAAGACTCTGTCTATGTCACTCTTCCCTACTGTTCAATAAATAAAAGACTTTAACTGCCAGTACAGATTATATCTTTCAAGAGATCCAAGTATTTGAAACTATGGGAGAAACTAATTATAAAGTGCTAAGCATATGCACACTCACAGGAAACATTTTAGAAATGATTAATATTATTATCTATCTTTAGAAAAAAGAAAAGAAATATTTTTCCAAATTAAACATCTAAAATAACTAGATATTTAGTAAATATTTATTGTTGGTTGATTAGTTGTTAACTGTTTTTATTTTATTCAAGCAATTTTCTGTTTTAATACGAATAATTGTTCTGATTGTGCAAGCAGTCAGAATTTTAGTGTTGCAGAGAAATGTTTTTTATAAAAATAAAGCTTATTAGAAATGTATATGAAGGAAAGTATATTCAGCACACCCGGAAATCTTGGATCAAAGCATATCTCTGTAAAATAGTGCCTGACGTTGAACAAGATTACTTTTATTTTTGAGGTTTGTAAACATTTTTTTCAGAGGAAAGTCTTAATTATTTTAAAATACTGTACTACATAAATACCTTTTTGAAGCAGTACTGCATAATATCTAATACATAAATGCTGACATTTATTTAATAAATAATTAGTATCCATATATTACTCTTGCAAGCCAGTTATTCTGTTTTGTGTTATTGATCCAAGAAATGGGATAGTGCATATTTTCTTTTGGAAGTCTAAGGTCTAGATCAGTGATTCACGTAGTGGAAAATATTCTCTGCCAAGAAGTTTTCAAGACTGTCTCTTTGTGTTACAGGTGAAGAATATCAAACTATTGAAATTTTGATATCTTTGATTCTTTTCTTTTTTGGTCTATGTGTTAGGGGATCAATTCTGATATGTAATATGCTGGTTATCATAAGAAAATTGTGACTATTTAGAAACACAAAAAGACAAGCAAACGTTGTTTTAGAAATTATAAAATAATACATCTCTTTTAAGCTTGATTAATTTCAAGTTTACGTTTTTTGTTTAATTTTGTTTAATCACACTTAATTAAAATACAATCACAAAATGGCTTAAATACTTTCAAGAAAAATCAGATGAAGATATTAATTCAAGCAGAAGCATACACAAGAGGGTGATAGAACTGAAATTATTTTCTTTTACTTGTAAAAGTATATAACAACATCATAAGGTAAAATAATGTAAAATATTAAAAAGACGTAAATATATAACCAATGAGAAAATTAGTTAGAGGTTAGAATCACAAAAAACACAGATTTTTATGCAGATTTATTTTATGAAATATAGGAGTTATCCTAAAGTCTCTATGGGGCCTGAGATACTAGAAAATAATAGGATTAAGCCGTAATTATTAGCAAAAGATTTCAAAATTTACTGTCTAGTATATGAAGAACAATTACTATAGTAACTTTTTAACAAGTCAGTCCATGCTTAACACAATAATTCTGTAGAAATACCCTTAATGGTAAAGATTTAGGTGGTTATTCTAGAGTTTCTTATTTAAAAGTAAAATTCTAATACCCCATACCATCAAAGTCATACTTGTTCTTGCCATGGTCAAACTGATCAAATAAAATATAGAAAGCAATATGGGATGGAAATAAAGTACCTTATTTTGAAAGAAACATTCTCACAAGATTGAAAAATATTACTGACGATAAAAATACAAACATGTTTGTAACATTTCAAAGGTGGAGAAGATTGCTGTAAAACTGGATGTAAGCTGATACCAGTGAACCCACAAATTGGGAATGGGTTTGGGAAGGTTCTTGGCCACAATCAGGAAGAATTCAAAAACAAACCGACAGTGAAAGAAAAGTATACTATTAGAGTAACAGTGTACAGCACAATGGCTGCTCCACGGACACAGCAGGCTATCCCACAGGCAGAGTAGAACTCGTGGGTTGCTGGCTAACTATATTATTACCTACCCCTAATTTCATGCTAATAATAAGGGGCCAGTTTTTCACAAACTTTCTAAAAAGAGACAGAGTGTTCCCGGAACCATATAAGGTAACTTCCAAGCATTGCCCAGGCAATTGTAAAGTGTCATGGCACTGATGGGAGTATCTCATTGCATGCAAATGCATTATGATTTTTAGTCTTACCTGGTTTTGGCTTGTTTCTTTGCTACATCCTGTTTTGATCAGCAGAGTTATGAAAAAAAAGTCCTGCTGACCTTCTGCTTCAAAAGTATATAGGTCTCTACTGTATCTGAAATTGTGGTTTTCACAATATTCAATTTCAAAAAAGAGATATATAAAGTACTATTTTCTGAACCACTAAAATATGAACTAGACAAATATAAAGAGTGAATATCTTTAGAAACCATATTTTATATTTAAAACTGTATAAATTGAAGCACCAATAGCATTTTGCTATTATTTTAAGTCTTTAAAAACTTCTGAGAAATTGTCACAGTTAGAAGCACAATTAACATAAATGAATTGATTCTTTAAGGAAGAAAGAATCAATTCCATGTACCTCTTAGAGAAGGAACTGAAAACCTGGGTGTATAGCAAACAAAGCAGAAAGACATCCCTGTCTTCAAGAAACTTCCATTGATTAGGGGCAGAAAATATGCAATATTTAAATACAAATATGCAATAAATAAATAAAATATAGACTATCTCAGAAAAATTCATCAGAAGCAAGGAATAGGGAACATGAGGGGATGAGAATGTATCCATACTATTTTTAAAATGTGATTTTCAAGTTAATTCTGAGGATGTGACAATTGAGCAAAGATCCAAGAAAAAAAAAAAAGAAGAGGTTACTAATCAGACATAATATGGAAAAGGAGTGATTTTTTAGGGAAAGGAAATGGCAAATTCGAAGACTGTGCAGGACATGTTTGACTAGCAGCAAAGAAGCCAGTGCAGCTTTAAAAAAAAAAATGCTGGGAGAAGACATAGTGTGGTTGAGGTTCAAGGGGCCCAGATTGTATAGTACCCTTAGATCCTCTATTTTACTCAGAGTGAGACAATCATTTGGAAGGTTCTTCTGCTGAGCATAGTAGAAGCACAATTATGTCCAATTTTTCAAAGAACCATTCTAGCCATAGAATTGAGATGCGAACAAAGATGGGAAGTAGGGAGATGGTTAGGAGTGAACTACATAAAAGATAATGCTAGCTTGGGCCACAGAAAAAATGGTGAGAAGATGCTAGTTTATGGATATGTTTTTGAACAAAATTGCCTCACTGATTGTGGTTTATGAGCCAATGAAAGGAGTCAAGAGTTGAATCTATGTTGTTTTTATGTTTTGTTTGTTTTGATTTAATCCAAACAAGCTATACAGCAAAGAAGTACCCAAACTACTATAATAGTAATGTGGTTAATTTTATAAAAGAAAATATTTAAAGGTGCACTATATTTTCTACTTTTTAAATGGAATGTGGAGTCTGTCAGTTTTTCTTGACACAAAGTTAATTAGCTATATTATGGAAATTTTAAGAGATAGGATTTAATGTAAAGATTAATTATGCATGTTTTCTTTTCTTTTTTGAGACAGAATCTTGGTCTGTCACCCAGGCTGGAGTGCAGTGGCATGATCTCAGCTCACTGCAACCTCCACCTCCTGGGTTCAAGTGATTCTCATGCTTCAGCCTCCCAAGTATCTGAGATTACAGGCACCCGCCAACACGCCTGGCTAATTTTTGTATTTTTAGTAGAGAGTGGGTTTTGCCATGTTAGCCAGGCTAGTCTGAACTCCTGACCTCAGGTGATCAGCCCACCTCAGCCTCTCAAAAAGTGTGTTTTCTTTTCTCTTTTCCACAAAGATAGTAGATCTAAACTTATTTAACTTGCTTCTGAAAATATGTCAGTGATTTGTATGCTATCCAGTCACTTTTGAAATAAAAAACACACATTTGATCTGTATCATCTGTATCCTCTAAGTAAAATGATGCTTTAATAACTAATGAGAAAATAATAACTTTTGTGGAACTGTTTATCTTATAGAAAGCACATTTTGAAATGAGTGTTTGAAAATATTACCAGTGTTATGTAATTTTGCATTGGAACCAATGTGACAATACCACCTATTAAAGTTATTCTCTTCCCACATTACAAATAAAAGGAAATAGAACATCTTAACATACACATAAGTGTGTGTACAACTATAAATATATGCAGTGATATTAATGCATGCATATGTATGTACAAATTAACTTCTCATTGGTGTGCAAGCACAAATGAATAATATCAAAAATAGAAAAATTTGCTTGCTGAATTAGAAGAAAAATGAAAACTAGTAAGTTGATGAAGTTGGAAAGTAAATTTTTTTTGTACACAGGTAAAAGTACTTTTTTTATGTGGTCCTGTCTTTCTTGATGAGACACCCTTCTAAGTTATGATTGTCATTAAAATCAAATATCAAAGTACAGTGCTCTATAATCAGACATTCAAAATACAGTGTTATATAATGTTAAAACAAGATATACAAAGACAATAAAATATATCATAAAATAATTTGTTAATATATCAGAAAAAATTATACAAATCATTTTACCTTTTCTTATTATTTTGCTTTATTTTGGGGTTTTATTTATCCTGCTCACCATGTATTATTATAGTAGCATATGTATATTGTTTTGTCATAAATAGACATGGATTAGAAATGCATAAAATATTTTTAATGTTGGCATTCACAATTAGTGTGAAGATCACTAAACCAGAGAACAATATACACAAATACATATACAGTTAGGGCTCAATATGTTAAATACTTTTGTAAAGGGCACTAGCCCAGATTAGCTTGTGATGTGCACGTGTGTGTGTGTGTCTGCACATGATGTTCAATAAATGCCTTTTATAAGTATTTGTTTAGATATTTAGAAGAAACAAAATCAAAACTATTTCTAACAGAATTTTATTCTACTTAATTAACTTCAATACCATTTGTATTGTTTAAGAATCTACTCTATGACTGACATTTGTTAAATGTTCTTTTTTCTCATAAACAACATTTAGTGCAAGGAGAAATAATGTAATCTCTATGTGATTGCAAGATTTCTGAGTCAATATTATTGTTAATTCCAATAACTTTTTGGTTTTTCTTACATTCCTTAATGCTAATTTAATAAGAGATTGTAAAGGAGTGAACAGGCACTGACATTTGTATCAACAATATTTAATAATAGTAATGACAAAGTACATTTATTTTATACTGCTATGTGTCAATCTTTCAATAGTTTTTTATGATTCAACTTATTTATTTCTCACAAGTGAGGTGAAATTCCTATCCAATTTTATAGATGAGGAGATTAAGACACATATAAATTATGTAATTCACCAAAGTTGAACAGTATAAAGGAGAAAGAGTCAATATATGAACTCAGGCAGTCTATTGTTAAGTGTAGAACCCTGGAGTGTAATATCACTTTGCAAAAATCCATAGGACAGTTTTAAATTTTTATGCTTTCCATGGTCTTTTATTTTTATGTATTTATTTATTTAGAAATGGAGGAGTCTCACTCTGTCGCCCAGGCTGGAGTGCAGTGGCGCCATCTCGGCTCCCTACGAGCTCCGCCTCCCGGGTTCATGCCATTCTCCTGCCTCAACCTCCCGAGTAGCTGGAACTACAGGCGCCTGCCACCATGCCCGGCTAATTTTTTTTGTATTTTTCGTAGAGACGGGATTTCACTGTGTTAGCCCGGATAGTCTCGATTTCCTGACCTCATGATCCGCCCACCTCAGCCTTGCAAAGTGCTGGGATTACAGGCGTGAGCCACCGCGCCCAGCCTTTCCATGGTCTTTTAAATGTTCTTTATGCAAATATTTATGTTTTCAATCCATCTTGGTTAAATTTTTAAAAATATTTTTTGTTAAATGAGTCGTTTTAACACTTCAAATTCTCAAGACTGATTTCATTTCCACTTGAAATTTTGATGAAGTGTAACCATAGCCTGGAGCTACTCGCTTTTAACCCCCTGTATTGTTTCCAAGCTTAACTAATCTAGAAGCACCAGTGTTGGCCTTGAGCTGTACTTCCGTGGTGTTAATGACTGATATAATTGCCTTTTAAAGAAACATCTCTACTTGGAATAATTGCAAACCATACCTTTGAGATAAAATTTGCAAAATGAGAAGGGTGGTGAATGGCTATTATGCACAAGCTCATTTTCCCAAACCTCAAGCTTTGATCTAATATTGGACATTGCACCTAATTGTTCTGATGAATATTTTTAGTAGAGGTTAAGGATTCGTTTAGTAATTTATTAGAAAGTAGATAATATGCATTTAGTCATGTTGCTACCTGCAGTTACTCCACTAAAGTAATAACGTATTCTGTATTGACGATATTCAACAAAAATGCATACAGTTGCAAATTATTAAAATTTTATTTTTTTAAAGAACCAAAGTCTGTCAGCATCTAAGAGTAATATTCTAGGCCATTGATAGAAGAAATGTTTATTCTGCACGATTCCAAAGAAAGGCACTAGAACTTGATTTAGGTGCAAAATTTACAAAAAACAAAAAACTTTTACATTTTGACATGCATCCCTCTCTTTTATTTTGGGGACTATAATGTATAATTTTGAAGCTGTGAGGGCCAGATTCAGTGATAATATATTGTGTTATAACCCATCATGTTAATGCAAGTTCAGGTATACTTTGCAAAAAATAAAGTCCCAGGAATTGTCTGTATGTCACCCAGAAACTTTATTATTCTAATGCATAAGGTTAGCTTATAAATATAATTTGTTTTTCTACATTCTAACATAGGTATGGTTAATTCCATTATAGTATATCCAAATAGTAGAATGGATCTACCATGTCTATAGCATTCCTATATATCAAACTATTTATTCAAAATAACATATATTAACATACACAATAGTTGAATAATTTTCTGTCCCCTATTTGCTATTAAAGACCACTTTGAAAAGAATGTTATTTTTATATCTTTATATGCCTGTGTAACTGTATTTATAATAAATGTTAGAAAGGAAGTTTTGAAGTTAAAAGTCTTGTACACTTTAAATAATTTCTGATTGGCCAAATTGCCTTCCAAATAACTACAGAGGTGAAAATATTATATGCTATTTATGTTATGTTTGTTTGTTTGTTTGTGTTTGAGATGGAGTCTTTCTCTATTACCAGGCTGGAGTGCAGTGGCACAATCTTGGCTTACTGCAACCTCTGCCTCCATGGTTCAAGCAATTCTCTTGCATCAGCCTCCTGGGTAGCAGGGACTACAGGCACACACCACCACGCCCAGCTAATTTTTGTATTTTTAGTAGAAACTGTGTTTCACCATGTTGACCAAGATGGTCTCTATCTCTTGACCTCATAATCCACCTGTCTCAGCCTCCCAAAGTGCTGGGATTACAGGCTGAGCCACCGTAGCTGGCCCTGTTTTGTCTTTTAATAATGAGTGTATAAGCACATTTTCACATATTTCAAGGTAATTGTACTTGACTGTTCATATGTTTTGTCATTTTTTAAGATTGGTTTCTGGTATTTCCCTTTCAGTTTTTAGAACATAGATTAATTAAGACAATTAGCCTTGTTTGTGATAATGTAACACAATATTTTAAAAATGTATAACTTGCTTTTTACCTTTGAATAAGGTATAACAGCATTGTTGGTGATGTGTATTATGTTTTATTTTTTCAGTTTGTGGCTACCTTAGTAATGCTTTTCTCACTTCATGTCTTTTAATTAAAATTGTGCACTTCCATATAATGTATTATTTTGTTTTAATACTTAAACAGTATAAAATCAGATATTCATTTCCCATCAAAATTGCTAGTCTGTTGTATGTACAAAATATATTAAATATTTTATCTTGGCCAGGCACAGTGGCTCACACCTTTAATCCCAGCATTTTAGGAGGCCAAGCAGGTGATCACTTGAGGTCAGGAGCTCAAAACCAGCCTGGCCAACATGGTGAAACCCCACCTCCACTAAAAATACAAAAAATTAGCTGGGCAGAGTGGTGCACACGTGTAATCCCAGCTACTTGAGGCTGAGAGAGGAGAATTCTTGAACCCATGAGGTGGAGGTTGCAGTGAGCCCAGATAGCGCCACTACACTCCAGCCTGGGTGACAGAGTGGGAATCCGTCTCAAAAATAAATATATATATTTATGTGTGTATATATATGTTACCTTACACTAAATCACCATAAACATTAGCATCTCTTTTTATACTTTTTGTCATATTACATTATCCTGTTAAATTATTATGTCAATACCATTTTAGTTACTCTAATTCCATAACTTTTTTAGTGTTCTGCAAGCTAATTCATAGCTCATCTTTTTTTCAGAAATTTCTGTCTACTCTTGAATGTTTAATATTCATATTAATACTCAAACTTTATAACCACCTTTCCTTTCCCATAAATATATATCCTGTAAAGTAAGCAAATAAATCTTAAAATCACATTTTTATTCTTAATTGAGTTAGCCTTCTATTTAACATGTATTTAGTGAGAGAAAGAGAGAAAATGTAGATAAATTACTACACTGGTTTTTCAACCTAAATTAGATATGTTGCTTTTTAAAAATGTTTTCAATACTTCTTTTATGATCTTTGGAAGATATATTGTACATTTGTCCAGATCTGACCATTCATTAGTAAAGAATGGTTTGCTCTTCCTGTATCTTGTTTTGTAAGTGGTCAAAGGAGGTAGACCTTTAGCACTGATCCCAGGTAATTAAGACACATTTACTAGCCTCTGCCATCTAAATGTTCATGGCTGCATTTGAAACTTGATGCAAAAAAAGGAAATAGTGCTCAGATTACTGCAAAGGAATGACATAAAAGTTGATGCTCAGAATGTTGGTTGGCATCTTATTGCAGAAGTGTCCTGCAGCAGTGCTGCCTGCTTCCTGGCCCTCTGAAGTTACGTCGTTCTTGCCAATATTCAAGCCTGGTTATTCAATTTCTTGTCAATACTCCTAACACATTTGTAATAGCTCCCCTTCTTTAGTTGCAATGGCCAGTGGCTATTCTTGCAACAAAGAGACTGTCTGCATGACAGAGACTCTTAAGGGATAGACTAGGGAAAGGGAATAGTGAATGATGTCTTCTTTTAACTAGATTAGCCAGAAACGTATGGAATATATGGAAGGAAGTCATCTGGCCACCTGGGAGGAGGTCTTCAGGATGCAGCATGGAAGTTGAAGCAAAAGTAAGTAATGAAACTGGGAAGAAAATACCGATGCCTATTCACCAAGTGGGTAGAAATAGAGTGGCACATTTGATAATGAATATATTGAATTCCAGAAGAAATAATGTTTTCAGCACATTTCTAGACTCTGTAGGTTTAATGTCTTTTTAACCTAAGAAAAGAAGCAGTTTTAGAAAATTATTAGTTGGATTTGCTACCAGGACCCTTGAGTTTCTTTATTCTAATTAGTAAGAAGGCAAAAATGAGATGATTGTTTTGGTGGAAATTAGTGCTTCTGATAATCGAGTAGATAAATCTGGGTATTGTGGAGTGAGCTCTTCTATTACCCACGTGTCCAATAATGATTATTAATGCAACACAAAGGGCCCCCAAAGAGGCATTAGCACAATGAACACACATCCTAAGAAATAAAGGTTTAGGTCATCCCAATTGACAAGGAGATTTATATCAGCTTGTCAGCAGAGTTGCAGACTAAACAAGTAGGTACTGGAAGGGGAAAACCATAAATTATGCTATCTACCCAATGACGGAAAAAGAAATTTTACTTAGTATGATTTCACCTTTCATTTTTCTTTATCCTCCTTTTTCAGATAAGTGTGCATTGACATTGGTGGTGGGGGTGTTTCACTTAGCTAATTTGGACCACAGTTTGAACAATCCGTGACAGAAATGTAACAATTAAAGCAGAATGGATATTCTTCAGAGGTAATGATGTTGGGGTGCATGCAGGAAAGAAGAAATTTAGGGTTGTATTCCTTTGGGAAAATAGAGACTCCCTTTTTTTAATTGTAAAAAAAAAAAAGTTGCATTATTTAGGCAGAACCAAATTTGGAAATTTAATTAAGGAAAGAAAAATGAGTGCCAGGCTTAGGGAGCCAACAGGATGCACAGTATGCTTTAGTTCTTCATCATCCCACATCCACTTTCTACTTTCTGAAAATGACCAATTTTGTGTACCCCTTGTGGGAGGCATTGCTCTACCTTCCCTTATGGAAGATGAATATCCCAAATATTTATCTCCCAGCTGCAAGGAAAATAGGGCACTTACATTTTGCCCAATCATAAACTGCTGCCCTATATTTTAAAATTGAAGCTGGCGTGGCAACTAATAAAACAGTGAAAATAATTTTTTGCATTTCCTGCACTAAGGATATCCAGTGGTGACAATCACCTTGTCCAGTGGAGGCAGCTGTGGTGTCTGGTGTTGGCACAAACACCGTTTCCTGACAGTTTGCACCAAAGATCCTGTGTATATTCAATTCTTTGGTCCAACATTACTTTTTTAGTTTCTAACTGTTGTCGAGGCAAAATCCTCCAACAATAAATGTAATCTATAAGAACTTAGTATCTGCCCAATGGATTTCCTTTTTAATTAAGGTAAACAGAACAAATTAATCTCATTTAAGACCAATAACTTTAAGTATTATGGCATTTAAGAAAAAAGGCCCTAAATTTGAAGTTATAATCATGTGCATAATATGAGTTTTTGTGTTTTAATTTTTTTATTAATAAAAAAGCTTTTGGGTTGTTGCACTATTTTAATTAGCTCCTGGTTTTTTATATGGTATCTAAGAATTTTTGTCTATTAAATTGGTAACCAGCTGCAATAAAAAGTTATCTTATTTCAAAGTTTTAAGTTCATTTTCTGAAGTGTTTTAAGTATACAATGATATCAACTAAAACAACAACAGTTTTGTGTCTTTCAGTGTTTTTTTACTAATTGGGATTGGGTAACACTTCTAGAATATTATTATATCTTAATGTTTATGATGGATTAATCTTACATTATCCTTAAAATGTATGTGTCTAATTATTCAATATTATGCGTGATTCTTATTATTGTGATATGCACTTTAATTTACATCAAGAAACAATATTTATTTCCCATTTTATTACATTTCTATCAGAAATGATGCTACATTTTATAAAATGGCTATTTGGTACTTGTGAGGTGATCATATATCACATTTTTTTGCACATTGACTTTCTTTTTTGGGGAGGGGGAGACAGTCTGGCTTCGTCACCCAGGCTGGAGTGCAGCTGCATGATCTTGGCTCGCTGCAACTTCTGCCTCCCAAGATCAAGGGATTTTCGTGCCTCAGCCTCCCTCTCTGCAGGATGGGCCTGCTCGCTGAAGACCCAAGGAGAGCCAATGCCACTGTTCCAGTCTGACATCTGATTTTTCAGATTAAGTTTGAAAGTAGTCTGCTTATACAGGAGAGAGTCAATCTTTTTGTTCTATTCAGACCTCCAACTGATTGGATGAGGCTAATGACATTACTGAAGGCAATTTGCTTTACTCAAAAGTCCACTGATTAATAATATCCAAAAACACTCTAACGAAACACCCAGAATAATGTTTGACCAACAATCCAGGCACTCTGTGTCTCAGCCAAGTTCACACGTAAGATTAACTATCAAAGTCATAACTAGCCTTATCTCATAGCTTCCGAAATATTATTTTCATTCATTTTCTATATTAATTACTAGTATAAATATTAGTGTAGAAACTAGTATAGAAAATAATAAAGATAGGCCGTTATGACTTTGATGGTTAATCTTACGTGTCAGTTTCAAATAGGTAACCTTACGTGTCCTGTAGGAAATAAGAATGAAGTTATTACTGGTATTCTCTAGTTATTACTAGTAAGAATGGAGTTATTACTATCCAGTAACTAGAGAGTACTAGTGATATCTCCATTCTTACTAGTAATCACTCCATTCTTATTTCCTATTGGACTTTAGACTCAAGAGTG
This sequence comes from Symphalangus syndactylus, assembly GCF_028878055.3. Taxonomy (NCBI): domain Eukaryota; kingdom Metazoa; phylum Chordata; class Mammalia; order Primates; family Hylobatidae; genus Symphalangus; species Symphalangus syndactylus. Next base: position 104,876,730 of record NC_072426.2, on the reverse strand, counting down.
TATTTTAAGTCTAAATTGTGTTATTTTATTATTATTCTTGTTATTTTGCCTTCTGATTTACAGAATAAATGAACTGTGGAAAATGGAAATACATTTTGGTTTTCTTTAAGAAGTATGATATTGTCATTTTTCACCAATCCTTGAAGGGTCACTTTAAAATAATGTACATTTTTGGACTTGGCTGTATAGAGTCAAATAGTTATCTAGTATATGTACTTTATTAAATATGTCATATTTGTATGCTATATACTTGTGTATTTGAGTGAAAGTGAATTAAAATCTTTTAATGCTTTGCTTTTGTCTATTTTTCTTTGTTTTGAAGTTATGTTATTTTATTTTTAAAGATTAATATTGAATCTAAATATTTATACTAAATATTACTAAATATTTCACTACAGATCATACTCTTTGTTCTGTATTCTAATTTATGTTACTTCAAACAACCATAAAAAACTCAGGGAATATGTTGCTATATATGTGACTCTATTTAATTTATATCTAATATCATATGTTTCCAAATTATAGAGGCCTTTGGGACCTATGATATAATTGACTGTAGGCAAGGCCTTGAACTTGGTTGCAGTCATCTGAGTGAACAGGACTTTCTCTTCCGTTGGCAAGGTCATCAAGTGGAAAACAGGCTTCAGAGTCTTAGAGGATTAGAGGACTGTGGATATTAGGACATCTTGGTATTCAGGAAAGTGTGCTATGTCTCACTTTACTCCAAAAAGCCAAATGAGAACTGAAATGTATGGATTAGCCTTGAGTGTTCAAGAGGCCAGGACATAGTGGGAATACCACGAGATCTGTATATATTTAGCATGAGCTTATAGCAGTCTTTATACCCCAGAAGTTGGTAGAAAAAAGCTCTTCAAATATTTGACAGGACATAAAGAAGAGAGAGTGAAATATTCTAAACTCCTTATAATAATATATGAGAAATAATATGCATCTTGCTTACCAGTAATATTAGACATATATTTCTGATTAAGAGTTCCGGACAAATGATGTTATTCTTTAACAAAAAGGAACATTACAGTAAAAGCTCCAAATTAACACTGAGTAAGTTGGAATTTCTAGCAACTTGATTAGGTCATACCTGACTTAAATTGAGGGGAAGGTGAGAAACAAATAGCAAACTGTCAACTCTACAAAGAAAATCTCACCATGATTTTCTCTCTTGAGATCTTGGCATGCTAGTGTATAGCCTAGGGTCAGGTGATAGGATAATGTTATTTCAACTGTTTTTTGGAAATTACCTTTGCAAGTCTCATATAAATAGATGAACATCTTGCTCTATATTATGTGGAACAAAGTCAGGAAGATTTCCATATTAACATCCTATTACATGTATTTTATATATTTACTTAAAGTGATTAAGTGATTGTGATTGAATATACAATGGCATTTGTCTTACTGTTTTATAGTTACAATTACAAATTTGCACATTATACTTTTACTTCTTATTACTTTCCGATAGTCATTATTCAGCCCTTATTATAGGGTAATAAAGAAATGAGGAAACTTACATCACCTAAATAGTCTTCTAATAAACATTTTTGTTAATTATTTTAGAAACTACAAATCTAGTAATGGTTTAATCATTGATTTGTAAGCATTAAGCATTGTATATTTGATATTATGCTAAGGATGAGGGGTAAAAGCATGAAATTTCACTTCCTCATATCTTTCCTCACTAACGGTTTATTAACCTTAGTCATTTTGTTATTTCCACTTTCTTGAGGTTCATCTTATTGAAAATATGTTCTGTGAAATGATTAATAGATAATACCAATGCTCAGCATTATTATGTTCCTTAATATCTTAATCCTTAGTATCTTAATTTTTCTCTTAATTTTCTAAACTTGGTCATCTTTCTTTTTCCTTGAAAAAAAAGGCCATTGATTTTTAAATTTTTGTCTATTTTTCCTATAGTATTTCTAGAAACATTTCTTGCTCTCTGGCTTGAAAAAAATAATATCACTGTCATTGAGTCTTATATTACTGGCCTCCCATCCTAACATCCCCTCACCATCTCACACACACACACACACACACACACTCACACTTCATACACATATCACCATAAATGACTTCTTTTTTTTCTTGATACTCTTATATTTATTCTTGCAATGTAGAATATCTCACAGGGGCCGGGCATGGTGGTTCACACCTGTAATCCCAGCACTTTGGGAGGCCGAGGCAGGCAAATAACCTGAGGTCAGGAGTTCGACACCAGCCTGACCAACATGGAGAAGCCCCGTCTCTACTAAAAAATACAAAATTAGCTGGGTGTGGTGGTTCATGCCTGTAATCCCAGCTACTCGGGAGGCTGAGGCAGGAGAATCGCTTGAACCTGGGAGCCAGATGTTGCAGTGAGCCGAGATCACACCATTGCACCACAGCCTGAACAACAGAGTAAGACCCCATCTCAAAAAAAAAAAAAAAAAAAACTCACAGAAATAGGTCTTTATGTAATTCTGTCTTTTCATCTCCTTAAATACAAATTATATAAGTTTTGAGCTATTTTTTTCTGTCTTTAGTGTATCTAATTGTTTTATTTTATGACTATAAACGTTATGTACTTTTCCATTTAATTTTGCCTGCTGTCCACAGCCTATTTTTTATGTTTCTCCTTCCTTTTTCAATAAGAATATTCTTCTTTTTGTTGCATCAAATATAGCTTTCATTTATGCATTCAGTTTCCTTTTCTCTTCAATTACTAACATCCTGTGCTATATTTGATCATGATTCTTTTCACATATTTTACATTTACTGTTAAAGTTTTTCACCCTTTATTTGAGCTTTTGTTTCTATTTTTTAACTTTTGATATAGTTATTTTACATTATATATTTTTGTTTGCTATTTGATTCTTATCTTATTTTCTTATATTATGTAGGTATAGGTCCCTATATGTTATTATTCATTTAACATTATGAATGACTTGAAGAATCGATTTTTGAACATAGAGTAAAATCAAAGAGCAAAGTTGTTAGCTGAGTTGCAAAGAAAAGTGAATATAAGAATTTGCTTGTAATTTTTTTCCAAAACTGTTTCCTGCCATGTGATGTGCCCTGGTAGTACAACTGTGATCATGACTGTCAATGTTCGGTATGTCTTCTATCAGAAAACTCAGCAAAACCCTGCATGTCCCATGTTTGTTGTTTTATTTTTGTTTTTGCCCTTGAGTGGCAATTTAGTTTTATTCGTTTTTTGTTTTTTATTCTTCAGCTGGCTGTAATTGGCGGCAGCTGTCCTCTGCTCCACACTGCTACCTGCCACACTGAGAGCCTGTTTCTCACTAAGAGGTTGCGATACATGCATCTTCATCTCATTAAACCAAGCTTTTTCCCGGACTTGCCTTTAAAAATGAAGCCAGCATTACCTGATTGTCCAAGACTTTAGAGGTTTGTTTCTTTTCTGAGCATTACCCCTTGACTGGATCCGAATATCTTTAAACGACTTTTGGATAATGATTCAGGGTCGTTTTAGATTTTGATTCCATTTACAATTATTCATCTCTGTATTTTGTTCTGTTTTCAAAGAAATGCACTAGATAGTATGTTGATAGGTGCAATTATTTAATAAAGTGGAAAGTATTATAGATCTTTTTTTTGAGATTATTTTTGTAGCAGAGTACACGCAAGCTTAGAATGGGAGGAAATAGCAAAAACTTAAAACTCAAACATTTTGTGATAGAATATAAATCATTTTATTTATGCAACTTTCTAAGTTTATTCTGTAAGTATACCTTCTAAAATTTTATTTTTAATTGAAGAACAATTGCATTTATATATTTATGGGATGTCGCGAGATGTGAATACCTTGTAGAATGATTAAATCAAGCTAAATAAAATTGCCATTACTCCAACTTCTCACTTTTCTATTGTTTTAGCAAATTTAAAATATACAATGAGTTATTATAAACTATAGACATCTTGCTGTGCAATAGATCACTACATCTTCTTTCTCCTGTCTAATTGAAACTTTGTATTATTTGACCAACATCTCTCTTTTTCCTATCCCATTCCTCTACCCCACAACTTCTGGTAGCCACCATTTTATCTGCATTTCTATGAGTTTGACTATTTTAGATTCCACATATAAGATCATGCAGTATTTATCTTTCTGTGCCTGGCTTTTTTTCACTTTACATAATGTCCTCTTTTTAAATTCAGGTTGTCATCGATGACAGAATTTTATTCTTTGTTAAGGTTATAAAATGTTCGATCCTGTATATATAGCACATTTTCTTTATCCATTCACCCACTGGTAGACCTTGACATTGCTTCCATATTTTAGCTACTGTGAATAGTGCTACAATGAACATGACAGTGCAGATATCTCTTCAAAATAATAAATTCATTTTTTTGGATATATACCCAGAGGTTGAGTTGCTGGATCACATGGTAATTCTATTTTAGTTGTTTTAGGGACTTCCATATAGCTTTCCATAATGGCTGTACTAATTACATTCCCAAAAAAAGTGTGTGAGGGTTCCCTTTTCTACACATCCTTGTCATCACTTGTTGTCTTTTGTCTTTTTTAATAATATACATTCTAACAGTAGTGAGATAATATTACATTTTGATCTGAATTGCATTTCTCTAATGATTAGTGATGTTTAACATTCTGTCATATACTTGTTAGCCATATGTCTTTTTTTATTTTTTATTCTTTTTTTGAGACAGAGTCTCGCTCTCTCACCCAGGCTGGAGTGCGGTGGCACAATCTCGGCTTACTGCAACTTCTGCCTCCAGGTTCAAGCAATTCTCCTGCCTCAGCCTCTCAAGTAGCTGGGAATACAGGTGTGTGCCACCATGCCTGGCTAATTTTTTTGTATTTTTAGTAGAGACAGGGTTTCACCGTGTTAGCCAGGATGGTCTCAATCTTCTGACCTCATGATCCGCCTGCCTCGGCCTCCCAAAATCCTGGGATTACAGGCGTGAGCCACCGCACCCGGCCTCTTAGGTCTTCTTTTGAGAAATGTCTGTTCAAGTCCTTTGCCTTTTTAAAAAATTAGGTTATGTGTTTTCTTGTTATTGACTTGACTCCTTTATACATTTTGTATATTATCCTCTTATTAGATGTATCATGTGCAAATTTTTTCTCCCATTCTCTAGGTTGTCTCTTAAATCTGTTGATTGTTTTCTTTGCTTTGCAGAAACTTTTTAGCTTGATACCATTTCATTTGTCTATTTTATGCTTTTGTTACTTGTACTTTTGTGGGCATATCCAAGAAACCATTGCCAAAGCCAATTTTATGGATCTTTTTCCTGTATTTTATTCTGGTAGTTTCACGTTTTCCAGTCTTATGTTTACATCTTAAATTCATTTTGAGTTACTTTTTGTGTATAGTGTGAGATAAGAATCTAATTTATTTTTTTTACTTTATTTCACTATTTTCTTGCTGTCATTGAGTAGTTTTATTGGTTTTCTAGGACTGTCTTAAGAAAGTACCAAAACAAAGTGGCTTATCAAACAAAATTGCATTGTCTCACAAGCTGAAGGCTTCAAGTCCCAGATCAAAATGACTTCAGGGCTGCTTTTCCTGTGAAGGCACTGGGGAAGGATCTGTTCCAGTTTTCTCTCCTAGCTTCTGATGGTTCCTTGGTTTGTAACATCATAAGTCCATCTCCACATGGGTTTCTCCCTGTGTTTGTGTGTGTAATTTAATTTTTATGTATTATTCCAAGTTACTATTTTTGCTATCAATTGACTTTTTAATGTTGTTTTCATTTTTCTAATAAAAAGTAAATGTGTTTTTTGCCACACAAAGTTATCAGCTTTCAATAATATCACAATCTGAATTAAGGTTTCATTTTCTGTTGACTATTCATCTTAGGTTTTGCACCAATGATACCCTGCATCAAACTTTGCATAAAAATCTAATATGGGGGCTGTTTAAGAGGCTTTTCAGTTTTTCTTCTACACTTTATAGGTCTTACGCAAACAGCCAGGAACCCAATGTGGGGTCCAAGTACAGTAAAAAGTATATTATCCTAATTACGTATTTGGTGACCAGGGAAATAGCCACTGACAGTGCCTATAGATTTAGTGAAACCACTGTGAGCTGACTTTGCTGAGGATTCCATTTCATCACTTGAATACCATGTACACTTGTAATGGTACTATAGAGTACTTTATTCTTTCGGTTTGAAAACAGATAAGGACAGGAACACTAGGCAAGGGATCATGATCTGCCATTGGGTTAACTATCTTTGGCCTACTATCAGTTTTGTTTAGTTTCTTCTGATGTTAGAAGCTGAGTAATAACACTTTTTGGCTGCCATCAATTTTGTCCTGATTAACCATCTCCATTATCTTCTTTTTCCTTGAGCCCTGTGATGGTTGATTTCATGTGTTAAATTGACTAGGCTATCATGTACAGTGTTTTGTGAAACACTGATTGAGATATTGCTATGAATGTATTTTTTAGATGTGATTGATTTTTAAATGAGTGTACCTTGAGTAAATGAGATTATTCTCTATAATGTAGTTGGACTGCATCCAACCAGTTAAAAGACTGATGTCTCCCCAAGTGGAAAGAATTTTGCTTTCAGACCCAGGAATGTAACATTAACTCTAGCTGGAGTTTCCAGCCTACTAACCAGCCCTAAAAATTTCAGACTTTCTAGCTATAATAATACCATGAGCCAATTCCTTAAAATAAATTTCTGTCTGTAGCTGTATATATGGCTAGATATAAATGTAGAAATATATATGTGTGTATACACACACATGTACACACACATTCTTTCGGTTCTGTTTCTGTGGGGAACTCTAATACGGGCACTTTTGGCTGCTACTCTGCCCTTGTTTATAACGGGTAAGCACCTCCACATGACCTCTGTTGTTTCAGTATCCTCTCATCCTTTTTGCTATAAATGAACCAACTTCTCTAATGGCCTCCTTTGTAATTAACCCCAACTTATAAAGGAGAAGCATTGCTAAAATAATGATTTGGAGCCCCTTTTATTAGGGCCTTATTTTGGCTTATATCTTGGGGCTTCCCATGTGACATTATTGCCTGGTGGCTTTTCTGCCTTAACACGTACTCCAACATGGACTGAACCTTCCGTTCCTTCTAGTATTCATAAAAATTCTGGCTTACTCAACATTTTCCATGCTTCTTGGGGCCATGATAGCAACAAATTTACACTACCTCATGGAACCTTTGCCAAAGTGATAATCTTATATCTCAGAAGAGGGCTCCTAAATTAATGAATTCTCCCTTACCCACATTTCTGTTCCAACCTCCTAAGTTAAATACCCTCAAAATTTAGTTCCACGCATACGCTCGGTGCTCATGATAACCCATGCTAGCTAGGTTTTGCAGCGATTTTGTAATACTTCTTTCCCAAACCCTCATCGAGTCCAGTATGTCCCCAGTTGCATAAAGCTGCAACTTCTCCCTCGTTACAAGCCTAGTGAACGAGAGCGGGGATAGGGTCAATTCCTTAGAGGGACATATATTGTCTCACAGTAGAGAAGACATTCTTCAGTTTCCTTAGGAAAAGAGGTTTTTGAGTCTTAATGTGGAGAGTTGAGACACTTTCCTAGGGACTAAAGATACGTGAGAAATTACAATTTTGAGGGACAACTCAGATAGCACCATGCCATATGTTTGAGTCCCTTTATTTTCCAACCAGACTTTGTACATTGGCATAAGAAAAATAACTTTTTTTGAGAGTTTAAATTTCTTTGGAATTCAGCTACTCTGATGATTAGGGCTAATCCCTAGGCTTTTCCTGCCCTTCAGCTTCATGAGATAAAAGACTCTTTTTAAATTGTCAAGAGAACTCTTTGGTTTTCACATACGTTTTCATTTGCCTATTAATCTCTCTCAGCCTTTTGTTATCTTTGCCTAGAGTTCAGTGAAACTTAGCAAAAGACACTCAATTCCATTTTCTTTGCGATTACTATTTCCCCCACATTTTTCAAACAATTGATAAATCTACACCAGCTAGTGCATTCTTCTGCACAGGTGTGCTATGACAATTCATACTCAGTAAAGTTTTACAATTAGAATATCACGTTTTGTGAAGGTCTGTCTGAGATCAGCCTACTAACAATGATGAGGGGCTCACTGCTAAGGGTAGTGTGTAATCTAGATCTAACACCCCACCTTATCACGTGCTTTCCCAGACCACCTTCGGCACAAATGTTTGCAGATCAGCTTTTATGACAGGCACTACAATGAAGTATAATGTGTACATTAGTTTAATACCACATCATAACAAATACCACAGACTGAGTGCATTAAACAACAGAAATTTATTGTATCATAGTTCTGGAACTGGCTGGGCTGGTTTCTCCAGAGGCCTCTGTCTTGGCTTGCAGATGGCCACTTTCTCACTGCATCCTCTCTTCTGTTCATGTGGCACCACAGCTGTTTCTCTGTGCATCCTAATTTCTCCTTATAAGGCCATTAGTAAAATTGAATTGGGCCCCACCCTAACGGTCTCATTTCAATTTAGTTACCTGTTTAAAAGATATATGTCCAAAGACAGTCACATTCTGAGGTATTGGGAGTTAAAGCTTCAACATACGAATTCAAGAAGGACACAATTCAGCCCATAAAAGTGTGGAAGTTATTGCTTGAAATGTCTTTGGAATCAAAATATGTGGAAGGGAGTGAAAAGAAGTGGGATTGGGAAGAGGGAGAATACAAATTGCTGCATTGCAGGCCTGAAGGATAACCTTAGATTGCCCCAGGAGTAGCTTTGAAGCAGTCTTAACCACCAGAGTTGTGCTGTATTGCGCCAAAGTTTCCCGGCTTTGTAGCCTTATTTAATCAGTTATGAGATGCGTGGACCTCAAAAAGCACGACTCCGCAGCTGAGGCATTGCCTGAAGGAGCTTAAGGGCAGAGACTACCTGCTGACAGCACTCCCAGCATTTGACACAAAAAGTCGCACTTTGTAGTAAAATATGGGTAGCATGTCATCTTCCCCATCACAATCCTTCTTCCTCTAGGCTCATTCACATTTAAGTTTAACCATATTATATTTCCAAGTGTAATTTTTCATGACAGAATCAAGTACATGAAAAGTTGATTATTAATTTTGAAAATCCCAACTTTCTTCCTAGATTTACACTATTTATAAATATGGGGATATGAACTTCTCATGTTTTTGCAGGTAATTAAATTTAAAAATATAATATAATTTATTGAGCAATATTAGTCTAAAATTGTTGCGGGAAGTCTGGGACCCCAAACGGAGGGACCGGCTGAAGCCATGGCAGAATGTAGATTGTGAAGATTTCATGGACATTTATTAGTTCCCCAAATTAATATTTTTATAACTTCTTATGCCTGTCTTCACTGCAATCTCTAAACATAAAATGTAAAGATTTGATGGACACTTATCACTTCCCCAGTCAATACCCTTGTGATTTCCGATATCTGTCTTTACTTTAATCTCTTAATTGTGTCAGCTGAGGAGGATGTATATCGCCTCAGGACCCTGTAATAATTGCATTAACTGCCCAAATTGTACAGCATGTGTGTTTGAGCAATATGAAATGTGGGCACCTTGAAAAAAGAACAAGATAACAGCAATTGTTCAGGGAATAAGACAGATAACCTTAAACTCTGACCGCTGGTCAGCCGGGTGGAACAGAGCCATATTTCTCGTCTTTCAAAAGCAAATGGGAGAAATATTGCTGAATTATTTTTCTCAGCATGGAACATCCCTGAGAAAGAGAATGTGCACCTAGGGGCGGGTCTCTGAACTGGCCCCCCGGGCATGGTCGTCTATTATGGTGGAGACTGCAGAGGTGAAATAGACTCCAGTCTCCCATATCCCAGGCTTATTAGGAAGAGAAAATTCCCACCTAATAAATTTTGGTCAGACTGGTTGATCTCAAAAACCCCGTCTCCTGATAAGATGTTATCAATGACAATGGTGCCCGAAACTTCATTAACAATTTTAATTTTGCCTCCATCCTGTGGTCCTGTGATCTCGCCCTGCCTCCATTTGCCTTGTGATATTCTATTACTTTGTAAAGTACTTGATGTCTGTGACCCACACCTATTTGCACACTCCCTCCCTTTTTGAAACTCCCAAATAAAAACTTGCTGGTTTTTGCGGCTTGTGGGGCATCACGGAACCTACCGACATGTGATGTCTCACCCAGACGCCCAGCTTTAAAATTTCTTTCTTTTGTACTCTGTCCCTTTATTTCTCAAGCTGGCCGATGCTTAAGGAAAATAGAAAAGAACCTATGTGAATATCGGGGCAGGTCCCCCGATATAAAATATGATAATGTTATTTACAAAAAAAATCTCTAGCATATCGATAGTTTAGGTACTAGAGAGAATCTAAATCAAGATTTAATAAAAAACAGATATTTTATCTGATAATCAACATAGTCAGAGGTAAAGTATTTTCTGTCATTACATAATACATTACTCATCAATTCTAAAATAGAGCTTCAAACAGCATAAATAATTTGTTTTCATATCTCTTTAAATCATTTTTTATTATCGCTTGGCAGTTCTTGCAAGACCAATCAGCATTGAGTTCTCAATTCTGAAAACAGCAGGGATTTTGCTTGGAATTTCTAGTACATAATTAATGGGTCAGTTATAAACACAAAGCAGATTCAGTTTGTATTATCCAAAGACAGTTTGAAGTGGCAGGTGTTTTAAGGCTTCCTAACATCTCTAATAATTCTTGGCTTGATGCTTTAATGCCTGAAACTATGTACAATGAAAACTCCTGTTGTGAAAATGCCACACAGACATTATAAGTCAGAGGCATATTTGCAAAGACAGCAGAAAACTAGAAAAAATAAAGTCAGTGTATTGCTAAATAACCTGCCTAGAGTATGATCTTAGCATACCCTAACAAGATGAACATACTGGGAAATTCTGAAGAGAAATTTATTTTTTTATAATTACTAGAGAAAAGAGATAAATTGCCTCCTTGTTAGATTTATAATGATGTACATTTTGAATTATGGAGGATAAAAACAGGTTTCAATTTCACTGTAATAAATTGAATGCATTCAGTAGTTGTGAATTTGAATTGTGTGATCATGAGTAGATGTGCTGTATAGCATCTTGCCTTCAAACCTCTCAGCCTATTAATTCTCACATATGATTTTTTAGCTTATCTCTTTTTAAAATTAATCTATTAATCTTTTTTTCCTTTTTGATCTCACTTTGTCACTCAGGGTGTAGTGCGGTGGCATGATCACAGCTCACTGCAGCCTTGACCTCTCAGGCTAAAGCAATCCTCTTACCAAGACCACAGGTACACATGATCACACCCAATTAATTTATTTTTATTTATTTTTTTTTTTAGAGATGGGGGTCTCCTTATGTTTTCCAGGCTAGTCTTGAACGCCTGGGCTCAAGCAATCTTCCTGCTTCAACCTCTCAAAATACTGAAATTACAGGGGTGAACTATTGCACTCAGTCCAATTTCTAAATGACATCTCAATTTCATTTTTAACTTACTTTTTGAAAATATATTATTGGAAAGATTGCTGTATGATGTTTTTCCCAAATAAATGCTAAGTAGAGATGACTTAAAGTTTATAGATACAAAGTATATACATATAGTTGTTTATTGAGAAAAATTTAACATTTGTCATCATAATTTATATAATGTTTAGCTGTAAAATATTCGGTGTCTCTGTCTGTATGTCTATACAAACATAGAGGTGAATTCTTTCAAAGCAAGCACAAAGAGTATTTGGATAAGGTAAACTTTCATAAACATAAATGTGTAACTTATGATTGGTATATTAATTGTAGGTTGCAAGCATATTTACTACCATTGGCTTAGACATAATAGTGATAAAGTTACATGACTTCACTGACCTAAAATGTAATAACCAATAAGGTTACAAAATAGCAATGCAGGATCCATTGGTTGTGTTTTTTGTGGTTTAGTTAACATATGAAAGTGAATGTACAAATCAGAATTTGCAATATTCCATAAGTAGCATCAAGACATCCTTTCACTTTAAACTAGCCTGAGTAAAATATACTATTGACATTAAAATGAAAATTACTTTTCGTACCAAGAACCCCCATGCCATACAACTTTTGATCCTGATTAAGTAAATTATCTTATTCAACATAAACTTCAAATGAAAATATAAATCCCCTGTAAATATATCCTTACTTGTTCCATTATAAGGTTCTTCTATATCCTATGGTGCTTCTCTATATGTGGGATAGTTATTTCCTTAAACACATCTTGTCTGCAAATGTGAAAATATGTAAGCCCAATTAGATTTCAGCCTATGTATTTCAAAGGTTTAATAAAGAGCCATCTTGTTTGCTTAATCTTTGCATGAAATTGCAAATATTTAAAGTTACACTATTTATATTAAGTGTTGTACACATTATATTGTGAATTACATTTTACTAACTGAGCAGGCATCAGTGAGAGAGAGAAAAAGATAACCTTTACTAATACATAACCAAATGGTCAAAAGTATGGATTTGAGCAGTAATAAAGAGCTATAGCTTCAGGTGTATATTAGATGTTAAACTCTACTGAAGAAACAGCTCCTTTTTGGTTCTTCGCTTGGTTGCATGAGACACTAATTCTCAGCACTGAAGATTATCTCACACTCCAGTGACTTTTGTGCTTTAGTATAATCATCTGCTGTGTACTTGTTCTGTGCTTCACAGATAAACTGCAGGGAACAAGGCAGTCATAAAGGATAAAAAGCTATAAAAGGCTACAGGCAGCTTCATCCTAATACTTACCATTTTCTTTAGATTTCAAACGAAATCTCACAAATTTTATTTCAAGAGTTAATTAAAAAAAAACTGTGGATTGACATCTAGGGATTCTCCAAATCTGCCCCAACTCTTTTCTCTCACAATAAGTTCACTAGTTCTTGCCTGGTAAGACATTGTGGATAAAGATTTCAGATAACTTCTTGCTTCTTCAATTTTGATAGATGTAATTTAATTGTAATGTGATAAAGAGGTTTGGAATTCATACTAGAATGGCACATGTAAATATGACTTTCCACAACATATTCTAAATTAATGTATTAAAACAGTTGAAGACATTCAAACAAATATACCACTATTATTCTCAATATATTTATAGTTTACTAATATAAAATTTTAAGTGGATTTTAAATAAAATCTTCTTTGTAAGCATTTAAATATTACATGATCAGTGATATGGTTTGGCTGTGTCCCCACTCAAATCATATAGTGTGTATATATATATGTATATAATATATATATGTATATAGTATATATATGTATATAGTATATATAAATATATGAAGTAGATGGGATAGTATATATATAATAATATATATAGTGTATATATATAGTATATATATATGTGTATATATATATAAGTAGATGGGATAGTGTATATGTATGTGTGTATATATAGTGTATATATACATATGTGTGTGTGTTTATATATAGATACACATACACACACATACATACATGTTTTCCTTGCTCTTTCAGTTGAGAGGGTCTAGAAATAAGGACACCCCAGTAGCAACTAACATTTGAACCCAGGTTATGTTTTCTAATATCATTTTCCAATAATAGGAACTAGAATTTCTTGGAGAAATGACTGATTGTAGACTGAAAAAGGGAATAGTTAAATGAGCCAGAAGTAAAGAAATACTTAATCAAAACGCACAATAATGAAGGTATGTCAAAAGAACACAGGAACCAAATGAAAACATTCTCCATTCTTAGATGAATTTGAGAAATGATATAAAAACATAGTATTGTATTATAACCCAAAGTCTGTACTGATATTAGTAAATGCCTGAATAAATAAGTAGACAAATTGTCCATACAGAAAAAATCCACATAATTTCTGTAGAAACATCCCTCTCAAAAAAGAGGAGCAACACTGTCTCTTCAGCATGGGCTGTGTGTAGGGACTTCTTTCTAAAAAGTCCAGTATAGAAAAAAAAAAAAAAAGGATCCATTCTACAGTGGAGAAACTTGACAAAATTATTTCAGCCAGGCCATCAAAGTCAACATCACGAAGTCATGTCAGTAACATATATCCTTGAGGTGATGTGATGAGATTGGCACTTTACCTCTCTACTCCTCTGCCTAAAAACCCATATCCCCAGTATAATCACAAAATACATCAGACAAACCCAACTGAGGTATATTCTAAAAAATACCTAACAAATATTTCTCAAATGGATCAGGGACATCAAAAATAAGTAAAACTGGAGTAACTGTTACAATCTAGAGAAACCTAAAGAAGCATTATGAATAAATGTATTGTGGTATCATGAATGGGATCCAGGAAACAAAAAGGGACATTAGGAAAAACCTTATAGATTGTAAACAAGGTATGGACTTATTATTTGTGAAAAGCCTACAATACTAATGCAATTTGTTAGCAATAGGGGACTCTGAATGAGGAATATATGTAAATTCACTGTATTAGTTTCAAAACCTTTCTGCAAATATAAAAGTTCTAAAATAACAAAATATTTTAAAAATTGCATAGATCTTGTCAAGTGGCCATCCAGAAGGTCATGATAATTTATATTTTTACTGTTTCTGAGGGGATGTATGTCTTTGCAACCTTGCCAATACTATTTTATTTTTTAAATGTTGTAAATCTTTCAGAAAAAAATAGTTAAAACTCACTGGTTTAGTGGGTATGTCCTTGAATTCTAGTAAGGTAATTCTACTTTTAATACATTTTGTAGCCATTTCTATTTATTTTTATTGAAATTGACACGTACCTTTTGCCAAGTTCTCATTAATTTGATTGTCTCTATTTGCTAGGAGTTCTATATATAGTTTGAATTGTTAGTCTTTTCTCTATTGTATACTTTTAAAAAGTTTCCCAAAGGTTATCAACAGTTCTTTAACTTTTTATTAAAAACTTTACTAGTTTTCATGGTTTTAATATTTCCTGTTTTTATTTGCTTAAGAAGGTTTTCCCTAACCTTCTTAGGTTGGAAAACTTCACATATATTTTTCTGTATAATAATTATTGACTTTTTAGTTCTCCTGGAGTAAATTTTTTGTTCATAACATATGATGGGGTCTAATTTATGGATAGGAAATTGATGTATTCTTTTTCCATTGTAATCTAATGTTATAAACCCATATAAAAAATCTTTGTTTTGGCACTTTCTATTTCTTTTCAGAAGTATATTTGTATTTGAATCTGGCAATTTCAGAGTGGATTAATGCTTATCAGTTGTGATTTCATAATATGTCTTTTTTTCTTGTAAGGTGTTTTTAATTGTATTATTTTTAAATATTTTTCATAGATATCAATAACAACATATAAATATTTACTTTATGGATTTTGCCTGTGATGTGGTAACTAAAAACTCATCACCAAACCTAAGGTTATGTAGGTGTTCTGTGTTTCTTTTGGTAGTTTGATAGTTTTGTGTTTTACATGTAGATTCCACTTTGAATTAATTTTTGTGAGAGTCATTTTTGAGAGTCATTTGTTGTTGGAAGCACTATTCCTTTTTCACTGAACTACCTTTGTTTCTTTGTCAAAGATTAGTTGACTGTGCTTGTGTGGGTTTATTTCAGGGCTCCATATTTTGTTCCATTAATATATAGATCTATACTTTCTCCAATACCACACTGTCTTTGTTACTGTAGATTCATTGTAAGTCTTGAAATTTTTGTGGTGTAAGTATTGTAACTTTGTTTTTTATTAATATTCTGTGGCTTATTCCAAGTCACTTACCTTTTCATATAAATTTTCAAATCAATTTGCTGATATATAAAAATAGATTTCTAGTATTGCAGTTGGGATTGTGTTGAGTCTATAAATCAAATTGACATTTTAACAATATTGGTTCTTCTAATCTATGACCACAAAAACCTTTCCATTTCATTAGATATTTGGAGTCTTTCATTAATATTTTACAGTTTGTGACATACGGATTCCATAAACATTTTGTTAGATTCATACGTAAGCTTCACTTTTGGTTGCCATTGTATATGTTATTGCTTTGCAGTTTAAAATTCTGCTTATTGTTGGAAATGGAAAGCAACTGACTTTTTGTATATTGAATTCTATCCTGTGACCTTCTAAAGACTCTCTCATTAGAGCCAGGTTTTTTTTTTTTTCTCATCTAAGTTCTTTGAGCTTTTCAACATAGAAAACCATGCCATTGATGAATAGAGCTTTCTTTATTTATTTACAATTTATATATTTTATATTTTTATATCATTTTACTTTTCCTACTATACTAGCTATATATTCCAGTACAATGTTGAATAGGAATAATGAGAAAGTACATTCTTAACTTTTTCCTGATATTAAGGTAAAGAGTTTAGGCTTTCATCATTATGTAAAATTTTTGTTGTCTGTAGGTTTTTAATATATTATTTTTTATAATAAGGAGTTCCCTTTTACTACTAGTTTTTGTGAAATTTTCTATCAAGAATATGCAATAAATATTGTTGAGAGATTTTTCGGCATCTATTGATATAATCTTTTTTCTTATTCAGTCTGTTGATATGATGAATGGTTTTGATTGTTTTATAAATGTTGAACCAGTCTTGCATTACTGGGATTAACATCCCTTGGATATGATGTACTATCCTTTTTACATATCACTACATTTATTCTTCTAGTATTTTCCTGAGAATTTGTTTGTTTATGAGGAATATTGGTCTGTGATTTTTTTTTTTTTTTTTTTTTTTTTTTTAGTAATGCCTTTTTCTGATTTTGTGTTGTAGTTAATGCTGGCTTATAAACTGAAGTGGGAAGTGTGTGTGTGTGTGTGTGTGTGTGTATTTTCTCCTTAAATGTGTGAATGTGTGGTAGAATTCACCCACAAAATCATTTAGTCATAAGTTTTATTTCTTTGAATAGTTTTAATTGTTACTTCTATTTTGGATAGATACAAAGATATTTGATTATATTTTTCTCCCTGAGTGAGTTTGGTAATTTGCGGTCTTTCAAAAACATTGGTGTGTTTCATGTAAGTTATCAAGTTTTTGGGCATGGAGTAATTTGTGATATTTGCTTATTATCCATTTAATGTCCATGGCAATAGTGATAATGGCTGTTTTATTTCTGATAATGGTAATTTGTATCTCTCTTTTTTTTCTTTCTTGCTCCTTTTTTTTTTCACTCTCCCTCCTTTTGTTAGCATAGCTAGAAGTTTATCAATTTTATTAGTCTTTTTAAATATTAGCTTTTAATTTTACTAATTTTCTGTATTGCTTTCTGTTTTCAACTTTATCGATTTATGCTCCAATTTTTATTATTTATTTTATTTTGCTTGCCTCAGGCTTAAATTACTCTTCTTTCTCTAGTTTACTGAAACATAATCTTTTGTTATTGTTCTATTATCTTTATTTCTTTAAGTATATGAATTTAATATCATAACTCTTTGTTTTCATTTTTGTCCACAGTTTTTGGTTTATAACTTGCACAGCCTTTGTTACAGTCTTTTGTGTTGATGTTGGGTGTGTTAGTCCTCAGGGATGGGCCTCGGGAAATAGAATCTCTCTTACTTTCTCCTGACTTCCCTTCACCTGCCCTAAGGTGGGATTCTAATCTTCCTCCACCTTTCTCATTGTAGGTATTAATGCCTTTCCCAGAGACAGCCCCGCTCTATACCCTGGGGGAAGAAATACAGACGTTGAGAAGCCTCCATGAACACCCAAGAAGACTGAGTTCAGAAAACTTCCAGATAGCTGAACAAATGAAGGTCCCTGGAGAATGACGAACCCAGAGATGGTATAGAAGCTTCATGTCTTATCCTCTATACCTCACCCATATCCTTTGTAATATCCTCTATAATAAACTGGTAAACGTAAGTGAGTGTTTCCCTGGGTTCTGTAAGCCCGCTAATTAATCAAACCCAAAGAGGTGGCCGTGGGAACCCCAACTTGAAGCTGATTGGTCAGAAGTTCTGGAGGCTCAGACTGGGTTGTTGGGGGTAGTCTTGGGTACTGAGCACTTCAACCTGTGGGATATGTCACTATCTCCTAGTAAGTAGTGTGGGCATTGAATTGGAGGACATTCAGCTGGTGTCCGCTGCTACGTGTGTGGGAAGACAGAGTCCTCTTCTCTGTTGATGATTGTTCGGGGGGTGTGAGAGTAGAGAAAAAACATAGTTTGAGAGTTTTTCTGAAACATCAGAGTTGACCTTTATTCATTATACAATGAATTTATCTCTTACACTTTTTCATATTCTAAATACTGTTTTGTCTAAAATTAATATATATGTTTCAGCCTTCTTTTATTATGGCATGTTTTTCTCTACTCCTTTACTTTTAACTTATCTGGACTTTTATACTTAAGTGGATTTGATGTAAACAACACATAAATAGCCTCATTTTCAGGGTTTTATTTAATCTGCTCTAGCATTTTTTTTTCTTATTAAGTTTACAAATTTTAAAATACATTTTATAATTTACATCATGAAGTCAGTTGTTCAGAGTGGTAAAAAATTTTGTTGTTATTGTTGAAAGAGGGATAGTTTTATCTTTTTAGAAGAATTGTTGAAATGGTATTCGTGGGGAATTGGTTTCTAGAGTCACCTGAGAATACCCAAATCCATGGACGCTCCAGTCCCTTATACAAAATGGCATAGTATTTGTAAAAACCTACTCACATCCTTCTGTATATTTTAAATCATCTATAGCTTATTTATAATATCTATTACAATGTAACTATTGTGTAAATCATTGTTATACTGTATTAGGAAATAATGACAAAAAATGTCTGTACATGTTTAATAGAAACGCAACTATCCTTTATTTTTTTCTAAATATGTTTGATTCGTGATTGATTGAATCTGCAGATGCAGAACACACGGATACAAAGGACCGACTGTAGAAATATAATCAACTGACTAACACAGGTCTGAAATGTAGTAAGAACAAAAAATAGTACTTATTGTCACAATCAGCATGAGAATATATAATAATTTTGTGATATTTTAAGAAGGCAGATTTTCTAGAAGTTTTATGTAGGAAATACATTGATAAAGCATTCCTCTTTCTAGTTCAAGTAGGTTTCGTTTTTTTTACCTAAGATAAAATCTAGTAAAATTTAAAAGTTAAAAAATCACATCAATTGCCTGTATAAGAAAACTACACAATCTGCCAGAAAACAGTGTTTAAAGAGATAAAACTTAAAGATTGTTCACTTATAATGCCATTTCAGCAAATAAAATTAACAAAACATACCTGAAAATGACTATTAAAATCATGTACATAAATTGAAAATTTTGAAATTGCTGAAAGGGTACCAAAAACTGGCAAAAAACTCTATGCATGCCTTTGGAAATTTTCTTAGAAAAATATAGCATGGGTCACCCACACAAAGGATAGAAACAGTTACATAATTTCTGAAGGGATGAAATGAGAACTAAATAAGAACAGAACATCTTGTAGCTACTGTTTTTCAGATAGTTTTTGCCTTAGTGAAAAGTGTTCCAAATTAATTTTTGTATATGATTATACTTTTAACAAATCTATAGTAAGATGATTATAGTTCTCATTCAAAGGTTTTGATTAGTAATGCTCAACAAATTTTGTATTTTTAAAAAAAATTCTATAGGTAAAAATATATCAGGTGTAACTATGTGAGCTGATGGCTATGTTAATGTGTTTCACTATAGTAATAATTTTGCTACAAATACAAATCTCAAAACATAATTTTGTGTATCTTAAATATACAAAAAAAGCTTATTTTAAAATAAATAAATTAATTAAAATATTATGTCAGGGAGCATTTTTAGGGAGGTGAAAATACTCTGTGTAATATGTAATGATGGATATATGTCATTATATATTTACTCAAACCGATAAAATATACACAACCAAGAGGGAAACCTTAGGTAAACTATGAACTTTGGTGATTATGATGTGTCAATGTAGGTTCATTAATTGTAAC
Organism: Symphalangus syndactylus; assembly: GCF_028878055.3. Lineage (NCBI taxonomy): Eukaryota > Metazoa > Chordata > Mammalia > Primates > Hylobatidae > Symphalangus > Symphalangus syndactylus. The sequence goes on along the minus strand of NC_072426.2, from coordinate 104,856,853 downwards.
AAATTACCACTCATATGGAGAATGCTGATAAAGAGGAAGGCTACTATGCATATGGTGGAGAGCAATGGGATATTTGGAAGGTCTCCATACCATCCTCTTATTTTTGCTGTGAACCTAAAACTGCTCTTCAAAGAAAAAAAAACACTTAAATGAAAACATTACATCACTTATAAATTAATATATATAAATGCCATTTTGCTTTCTTCAAATGGTATCATAATTGTCTTTACCATCACTATTACCATCATCAATGTCATCATCATAGGTATTTATGTTGAATTCTGATCACATATTACATAGAGCTACAAGCAATTGCCATGTTTATAGTTAAAATTACTATCAGGGTGGCTCATGCCTATAATCCCAACACTTTGGGAGGCCGAGGCAGGTGGATCACCTGAAGTCAGGAGTTTGAGATCAGCCTGGCAAACATGGCGAAACCCCGTCTCTACTAAAAATACAAAAATTAGCCGGGCCTGGTGGCAGGTGCCTGTAATCCCAGCTACTAAGGAGGCTAAGGCAGGATAATTGATTGAACCTGGAAGGTAGTGGTTGCAGTGAGCCCAGATTGTGCCACTGTACTCCAGCCTGAGCGACAAGAGCGAAACTCCATATTTAAAAAAAAAAAAATTACTATCAGCACTTTTATATAGTAACCTGGTAGAAGCCAGAGTTGTTAAATATTTAACTAAATTGTTTATTTTTATTCTGATATTATGCTGGAATAGATAAAATTATTCCAATCACACATGAGAAATCTGAAAACTTAAAAACCTTATGTGATTTGTATAAGGACTCATTTACAGGGAATTTTGGAGACAAGGCCTATCTGACTCCAAAATCTGGCTCCTGAAGGGGTGCCTGTAAGCCCTGTGCAATATGTCTCCTCATCAGTTTTTTAAATAGATAAATCCTTTAAAATATTAGAAAATATTTTTAACACAGAGATTAATAAACACAATTTATAAAGACAGGTGAATGTTCAGTTTTCAGTTGCTATTAATTGTATGTGATCATATTCTTAACTCATTTTCAAATATGGATTACAAAATGTGCTTAATAAAAATAAAAAACAATGCAATTAAATAATTTATCAGCTTCCTAGGAAAGTGCAAATTTGTATGCATAACAATGATCCGCATTCTAATGTAAAGTAGTAAAATCATACTGTAAAAAGTATGCATATTAAAATCCTCCAAAGAAATTAAGCTGTTACTCTTTAGGGTCATAAGTAAACTAAAATATCATTAACTCTAGATGTATTATATCTGCAATTAATTACTTAACTAATTTATTTAATTACATTTACTTAAATATTACAAACATTACTTTAAATTATTATTTTATGTAAAAAAGGATGATGCATTTAAATATAAAACAAAATTAGCTGTAAAACACAAATATGTAATATGTGTGTCATGAAAAATTTACATTTACACATTTGTTTTTAAAATATTATCAGAATAATATGCCTAGATTTTCCTCACTTTCAAAAAGCATTTTGGTGAATAATCTGTGACATTCATTAATGAAATGATTTGTTATACAGTCAGCCCTCTATATACATGGATTCTTCCCCTGTGTGTTCAACCAACTGTGGATCAAAAATATTCAGAAAATTAGAAAGAAGGATAGTGCAGACTTGTTATTTCTTCCTAAACAATACAGTCTAACAACTATTTAGATAGCATTTAGATTATATTAGATGTGATAAGTAATCTAGAGTGGATGTAAAGTATATGGAAATATGTGTGGAGGTTATGTGCAAATGCAAAGCCATTTAATATAAGGGACTTGAACATCCATGAATGTTGGTATCCTTGGGGATTCCTGGACCTAGTCTCCCACAGATATTAAGTGACAACTGTATTTCTTTTAAATGCTGAAAATTCTTGCTTCAGTAATTATTCTAGGAAAGTGTAATTTATCTAATTGTTTTCAGCAAATTTGAAATAAAAATATTGTTATTAAAATTACAAAATTTTATTAACAATTTATAGCCGTGTGATTTGCCCACATTACCCCATTGGTTTCTGAAATACTTGACGTTTTAGACTTTCAATTTTAAAAATACTTGTAAAATGAAAAAGCTGATTAGGAATATGCAGCAAATCTGTTTCATAGTTTATTTTAGTGCCATTAATAGCATCTAAGTCTTTTGTTTTTTTGATTCGGGACTCTTTCTCTTAGAAATACTGCTGACTTCTTACTAAATCAATGTATAACCAACCATTTATTGAATTTCTACTATGAATTAGACGCTAGTAGATTCCACAGGAGGTAACACAGCAGTTATTTTTCACAAAACATAACATAGTTTCTAATATAGTTAGGGAAAGAAAAAAGTGTGCATGAAATGTTAAACAAAATAATACACATAAAAAGTCCAAGTGTTGAAGAAGGAAAATACCTTAGCATTTTAAAATAAAGAAAACGTTTCTTTTATTAATATATGATTGAGATCCAGAAAATTTCACAATTTGGCATTTTGTACACTACCTCTTTAGGTGTTAGTCATGATTTCCTCAACAAAGTGCTTTAATGTGGAATTTTTAGCTAAAATTTTTGTCTTAATGCTTTTAAAGATACTGACTGAATTTTTATGGTAATTTGAATAGAACGAAGAATGAAAACTGGCATATTGAATTCTTAGAATATGCTCACAAATATAAAACGCTACTCTGTGTTCATCCTACTTAACAATGCTCTGTCACACTTTCTTTTGTTAAAAGGCACACTATCTAAAATCAAACAATAAATCTCTATACAAATAATAATAAAGAACAAAGTATGATAGATTATATAAACATGGTGTAAAAAAATTAGTGCATGGACAAGTGGCATCTAATTTGAGCTCAGAAAAGGCCTTTGTCTTTCCTAGGGCTAAAAAATTGAAATTATTTTGGTGAGAGGATATTGTATTTTACAAAGAGGAAAAAATATGAGTACAAAGTGTAATGCTTCTTTGAGATAATGCATGACTTTATTTTGATCATTTTAAAATACAAAAGTGAAAAATATGAATTTATTGAACCAATGAATTTTAGACTCAGATTTAACTGAGTGAATTAAAATTTATTACTTTTGATAGAAAATGTCTTGCCATAAAAATCACAAAAGTTTCAAAAGAGCTCACACTTACATCTTCTGCACTTGAAAAAGATAATAGAAGAGCAGCTTTTGAAATTTATCATAAACATCTCAGGAGTCCACACTTCATTTTATGTCTGATTACAGTAATATCTGCATGTTTAATACTGCACTGTGAGTAACAGATTGGTTTCAGAAAGCAAGAAATTAACAACAAACAAAGAAAATACATTCAAATCACTTGTCACTAAAATCAATAAACTGACCAATTTTAAATATGAGCTGCTTTATTATGTAGTAATGAAGTTTATTTAGATTTTTGGCAACCAAATTACAGCTCAGGGATTTATCAACCACTCTAAGAAGAATACATTTGCATTCTTTTTTAACTAACACATTACTCTTCAGAAAGAAACATTTGCTATTGTTTTCTTGAATATTTAGTTTTTGAAACATTAGATCTGTTCACTCTTCTCAATCTAACTGAATAATTAGATCTTTTGTTTTAGTATTTGATAGCAGAAAAGAAAAAACTGGCCTAACAACTTTTTCCTAGTACACATTTTCTTAAGAGAAATTAACATCATTATATTTTTTAATTCGGTTCTATTAAGCAAGCTCTACTAAATTCTAATTTTTTAGCATCACAAACACTTATTATTTCCAAGAGCTAAAAATCAGAGAAATAATAATTGTATAGTTTAAAGCAAAACCGAGTCCCTATCTGCTCTGCTCATATTGTAAGGTTATCACATATATTTGATATCCTATTATGTCATAATTTTATGGAGGGTATGGCTGATGAGGATACAATATTTGAAATTATTTTTAAAGTAATATTGTAAAGAAAATTCAAGCAAGACCACTAAATATAGGCATTCTTTTTATAGCTACTTTGTAGAGAATTTGATATCTATCATTGTTCTGTATTTTTACTTCCTTGTTATATTTCTCTAAAGATGAAAAATTATTCTAGCCTTGTCAATCATTCCAACAGTGATAAGAGGGATGATCCCCTCTTCTCTCATTTTTCATTGTCACTGTCTTGCTTTAAACACTTAGCACTTCATAGCTATGCTATTGTCATGTGTTTTAATTATTATCTATGTTTTTTAGCCACCTTTGCTTCTGTTTGCCAGGCAAAGAATTTCATCTTTGCCACCCAGAGTCAGGAGTTCAACCTCTGCCAACTTTGGCTAAACAAGAATCACTGTTACCCAGAACTCAGAGAATCTCCTATGACCCTGATGTGTTTGTCTTACTGATTTATAATCATAATGCTGTGAATTAAAATTCACATTACCTCTATTAATATCAGTGAGGAAATAAAGGCATACATACAGTATGTGACCTTTCCAAGGATAACTACTAATTTAGCAGCAGATCAAACATATAAACATATAAAAAGACAACTTCCGTGAAATCGACTTTTTTAGATTTCACGTATAAATATGATCCTACCAGAGACTTGGGAGAGGAGGAGGGATGAGGAAAGGAGAGATGTTAATCAAGAGTATGAAGTTTCAGTTAGAAAAGATTTTTAATATTCTCATCACAAGAAAAATATGGTAAATTGGTCAGGCACAGTGCCTCACACTTGTAATCCCAGAGCTTTGGGAGACCAAGGTGGGCAGGTTGCTTGAGTCCAGCAGTTGAAGACCAGCCTGGCCAACATGATAAAACCTTGTCTCTATTAAAAATACAAAAATTAGCCAGGCGTGGTGGCATGTGCCTGTAACCACAGCTACTCGGGAGGCTGAGGCATGAGAATCACTGGAACAGGAGAGGCAGAGGTTGCAGTGAGCCAAAATCACACCACTGCAATCCAAATTGGGTGACAGAGAGAGACCCTCTCTCCAAATAAATAAGTTGGCAAGGTATCTTTCTACAATGTATACACAGATATAAACATCACATTGTACCCCATATACATATGTATCAAAATATTGTCAATTAAAAATAAATAAACAAATATGAAAAGGCAACTTTAGTATCTATCAAGAAATATAATTTAAAATAAATATTTTTAACTCATCAGATTGATGGGTTCAAAGTTTTTAAATATCTGGTTTTAGTGAACATGTGAAAAAGTGAATATTTTCAGTATGTAGTAGGAATGGAAATCAGTACAACATTTTTTTTACTTGCAACAGAATTTTTTTTTCTTTATTTCTCTTAAAAAATAAATGAGACACAGGCGCAGAACATGCAGGTTTGTTACATAGGTATACGTGTGCTATGGTGATGTGCTGCACCTATTGACTTGTCCTCTAAGATTCCTCCACTCGCGCCCCCACCCCACAAGAGGCCCTGGTATGAGTTGTCCCCTTCTCTGTGTCCATGTGTTCTCAATGTTCAACTCCCACTTATGAATCAGAACATGCGGTATTTGGTTTTCTGTTCCTGTGTTAGTTTGTAGCAAAGACATGGAACCAACCCAAATGCCCATCAGTGATAGACTGGATAAAGAAAATGGTACATATACACCATGGAATACTATGCAGCAATAAAAAGAAATGAGAGCATGTCCTTTGCAAGCACAACTTTTTAGAAGAAGAATTAGAAAATTCTCACAAAAACAAAAATAATGCTTATTTTTTTCATCCAACAATTCTACTTCTAGCAATATTTCTTATGATATATTCACGGACTATATATATATATGTTTATTTATGCATGATTAAAATTGTGCAATTTTATTTAAAGTAAAAAAATTTATTATTTTGAAGCAGAAATTTACATAAAATATATTTTATATTTTTAAAAAAGAAACAATGGTTATACAATAGGCTTTTATAAATCTAAAAGCAAGTGGTAATATTTGAGGTGTGAAGAGAAGTGAAAACATAAGTACCCAATGAATAAACTTCCTTTTTATTCAACAGAATACACTTTATATTGTTTGGATACTAAAAGAAGTGTGCATTCCTTACTACTTTTTAAATAATTATACATGTGAATAAATTTCTAAGTAATAATAGTAGACAACAAATATGAGAGCTTACATTATATGATTTATTTGTTTCTATTATGTTTCACTATATTCATGCTTTGAGGTAAAATAAGGAACCTAGGAGTACACAACAGGATAAAACAAAGTTACACATAAATATTCTTGTATGTACACATTCTTATATGTATATGTATGTATGTTTATATATACATATTTATATGTGCATTTCTTTTAGTTTCCAATTCTTTTTTAATTTTTGTGTTTTATTTTCATAGGTTTTTGGAGAACGGGTGGTGTTTGGTTACATGAACAAGTTCTTTAGTGGTGATTTTTGAGATTTTGGTGCACCTATCATTTGAGCAATATTCACTATACCCAATTTGTAGTCTTTCATCCCTCAACCCCCTCCCTCCCTTTGCCGAGTCCCTAAAGTGCATTGTATAATTCTTATGCCTTTGCATCCTCATAGCTTAGCTCCCTCTTATGAGTGAGAACACATGATGTTTGGTTTTCCATTCCTAAGTTACTTCACTTAGAATAACAGTCTCTAATTCCATCCAGGTTGCTGCAAATGCCATTATTTATTTATTTTTATTTTTATTGTTGAGTAGTATTCCATGACACATGTGTGTGTATCTATCTATGTATCTATCTCACAATTTCTTTACCTGATCATTGATTGATGGGCATTTGGGCTGGTTCCATATTTTTGCAATTGCACATTGTGCTGCTATAAACACATGTGTACAAGTATCTTTTTCATATAATGATTTCAGAAAGTAGAACTACCATTTGATCCAGCAGTCTCACTATCTAGAAGTGAGGAAAAGAAGTCATTATATGTGCATTTTTACACTTTTTATTATTAATATATAATTTATTATTGTATAAATTTATGATGTACAAGAGATGTTATAAGTTATTAAGACTACATGGAATACTTATGTCAAAGTAGTTAATATACACATCACTTCAAATACTTAACATTTTTTGTAATGTGTACATTAGCAAATATGAAATGTACAATACTCTATTATTAACTACCTTCTTCATGCTAAGCAATAGAACTAAAAAAAAAATGTTTCTCCTAACAGATTTTGTACCTTTTGATCATCATCTCTCCAACTCCCCACCCACTAACACCATTTAATTCTCTGCTCCTATGAGTTCAGTTTTGTTTTGGTTTTTTTTTTTTTTTTTTTTTAGATTCCACAAATAAGTGAAAATTTTGTCTGTCTGTTCCTGGCTTGTTTTACTTAGCATACTGTTCTCTAATTCTATCCATGTTGTCATAAATGACAGGATTTTCTTTCTTGTTAACACTGAATAGTATTCCATTGTATATATATAAAACATTTATTTATCAATTCATCTGTCGGTGAACACATGCTGCTTTCATGACTTGGCTATTGTGACTAGTGCTGCAATTGATATCAGAGCGAGACATTTCTTCCACAGACTGATTTCAAGTCTTTGGGATAAATGCTAATATTAAGATTCAGGGATTATATGGCAACTTTATTTTTAATTTTTTGAGGAACTTCAATATAGTTTTCCATAATGGCTGTAGTAATTTACATTCTCCAAAACAGAATTAGGGTAAATACTAGAATGCTAGAATTAGGTAAATACTAGAATTAGGATTCAGGGATTATATAATTTTATTTTTAATTTTTTGAGGAAACTCCATACAGTTTTCCATAATGGCTGTATTAATTTACATTCCCACCAACAGTGCACAAGGATTTCCTTTACTCCATGTCTTCACCAACACTTGTTATCTCTGGACTTTTTTATAATAGCCAATGTGATAGGTGTGAAATGATGTATTACTGTGGTTTAATTTGTATTTCTCTAATGATTAGGAATGTTGAACACTTTTTCATAAATGTAGAGGGAATTTACGTGTCTTCTTTTGAGAAATGTATATTCAAGTCCCTAGTCCATTTATTAACTGTTTTATTTTCTTCCTATTGAGTTGAGTTTCTTACATATTTTGGATATAAAATCTTTATAGGACGTATGACTAACACATATTTTATTCTAATCTGCAGGTTGACTCTCTGCACACTGCTAATTGTCTTCATTGCTGTGGAGAAGCTTTTTTAGTTTGAGGTAATCCTATTTGTCTGTTTTTGCTTTTTTTTTTTTTTTTTTTTTTGAGGCGGAGTCTCGCTCTGAAGCCCAGGCTGGAGTTCAGTGGCACGATCTCAGCTCACTGCAAGCTCCGCCTCCCGGGTTCAAGCTATTCTCCTGCCTCAGCCTCCTGAGTAGCTGGGACTACAGTCGCCCGCCACCATTCCTGGCTAATTTTTTTGTATTTTTAGTAGAGACGGGGTTTCACCGTGTTAGCCAGGATGGTCTGGATCTCCTGACTTCGTGATCCGCCCACCTCGGCCTTCCAAAGTGCTGGGATTACAGGCGTGAGCCACGGCGCCCAGCCTGTTATCTGCATTTTTGAGGTCAAATCCATACCAGTGCCCTGACCAAACACGACAGTATTTTCCTTTTTTTATTTTTATTGTTTGAATGTGTCCAGTTTGTGGTCTTAAATTTCAGACTTTAATCCATTTTGGGTTGATCTTTGTATGTGATGTAAGATAAGGATTTAATTTCAATCTTCTGCTTGTGGATATTCAGTTTCCCTACCACTGTTTATTGATAAGATTATCCTTTGCCATTGAGTATTCTTTGCACCTTTGTCAAAAATCAATTGACGTACATATATTGGTTCATTTCATGCCTCCCCATTCTGTTCCATCTGTTGATATATCTAATTTTTTTTTTTTTTGCCAGTACCATACTGTTAATAACTACAGCTTTGTGGTACAGTTTGAAATCAGTGTGAGACCACCGATTTTGGGTTTTTTTGCTCATGATTGCCTTGGCCATTCAGGGTGTGTGTGTGTGTGTGTGTGTGTGTGTGTGTGTTATTACAACTGGCCCAATGATCACATAGAACTGATGTTTATGATTTCTTTTGGAAAAACATAGAAATCGACCCACTCAGTCTTAAAACTTGAGAAAGTTACAGTTGTCTTATCTAAGTTACTTTCTCAGGAAACCAACCTTCAGAGCTCCCAAATGGTATCAAGCAACTGAAACTTACCACCAGATCACCACATCTGGACAATGAGATGCCAGATCTCTCACCCATCATGATTGCCTGACTGACCACCTGCTGCCTGTTGACTAATTCCTCTTTCTTACCCCTAATTCTCATACATGGTTACATTTCTTCCCTGCTATTTAAATTCTTGATTTTAGTCCATCAAGGAAATAGATTTGAGGCTGATATCCCATCTCCTTGTCTGTGGCACCCAGTTAAGGCCTTCTTCCCTGGTAATACTCATTGTCTCCATGATTGGCTGTCTGTGCCAAAAGCAGCAGAACCTAGACCGAATCCCTGGTGGTTTGGTAACAGTTCCATATAAAATTCAAGATTGTTTTGTTCTATTTTCCAAACAGTGAAATGTTAACTTTTTCTTTTCCTATTTGAATGACTTTTGTTTTTTCTTGCTGAATTGCTCTGATGAGGACTTCCAGTCTTATGCTGAATAGAAGTGGCATGTGTGGGCATTCTTGCCTTGTTCCAGATATTATGGGACAGGCTTTCAATTTTTCATCTTAAGTATAATGTCAGCTGTGGGGTTATCATATATGGCCTTTATTGTGATGAGGTGCATTTCTAATACATCCACTTTGTTGAGAGTTTTTATTATGAAAGGATGTTTAATTTTGTCATATGCTTGTTATATATCTAATTAAATAATATGATTTTGTCTTTTATTTTTTAAAACTGTGATGTATCACATTTACCAATTTATGTAGCTTGAACCATCCTTGCATCTCCAGAGTAAATCCCCTTTGAGCATTGATTTTAATGTGTTGTTGATTAAATTTGCTCGTATTTAATTGAGGATTTTTACATCTATGTTCATCAAGAATATTGGTCTGCATTGTCTTTTCTTGCAATGTTCTTCTCTGATTCTGGTATCAAAGCAATGTCAGCCTTGTAAAAAGAGTTTGGAATTATTCTCCATCCTTGATTTTTGGAAAGAGCTTCAGAAGAATTGGTATTAATTATTTATTAAATTTGTGGTAGAATTCAGCCATTGAGCCATCAGGTCTTAGGCTTTTTTTTAGATGAGAAATGTTGTATTACTGATTGAATGTTCTTATAGATATTTGTCTGTACATATATTCTAATTATTCATGATTTAGTCTTGGTAGGTTGTCCATGTCTGGAAATTTATTCACTTCCTTAAGCTTATTCAATTGGTTGATGTATAATTGTTCATAGTAATCTCTTATGATTTCCCTGTTATTAGTTGTAATGTCTCATTTTTATTTTTATTTATTTGTGTCTTTCTTCTTTTTCTTAATTTGTCTAGCTAAACTTGTCTATTTTGCCTATCTTTTAAAAAGATATTTTTGTTACACTGATCTTTTGTGTTGTTTCTGTAGTCTCTATTTTACTTATTTCTATTCTGGTCTTTATTATTTTCCTTCTTCTGCTACATTTGGGCTTTATTATTTTGTTCTTCTAGTTGTTTGAGGTTTAATGTTAGGTTGTTTATTTTAGATATTTCTTCTTTTTCATGTGATATTTATAACTATAAACTTTCCTCTTTGAACTACTTTTGCTGTACCATGTAAGTTTTGGTATGTTGTGTTTTTATTTTTGTTTTTCTTGGACATTTTTAAATTTTCTTTTTAATTTCTTTATTGAATTCTTAACTGTTCAGGAGCATGTTCATTAATTTCCATGCATTTATGAATTTTCCAAATTCTTCCTGTTATTGATTTCTCATTTTATAACATTTCAGTTGGAAAAGATACTTAATGTAAGTTTAATCTTCCTAAATTTGCTGAAGTTTGTTTTGTTCCACAATACATAATCTATTATGAAGAATGTTCTGTTTGTACGTGGAAAGAATGCATGTTGGCTGTTGGCTGGGATATTCCATAGTCTTTAGGTCTGTTCAGTCTAAAATGTTTCAGTCCAAAATATCCTCATTAACTTTCTGTCGGAATATGTCCATTGTGGAAAATGGGATGATAAAATTTTCTACTATTACTGTACTGAAGTCTATCTATCTCTACCTTCAGATCTATTAATATTTGCTTTATATATTTAGGTGTGCCAAGGTATGTGTATACTTACAATTGTTATATCCTCTTAATGAATTGACCCATTTATCATTATATAATATCTTTGTTGTTTTTTTAATGTCTATTTTTTCTGACATTAATGTAGTTAATTTTATTTATTTATCTTTTTTGGTTTCCATTTGCAGTAAATAACTTTTTTCATCTCTTTACTTTCCATCTATGTGTGTCCTTAAAAGGAAAGTAAGTCTCTTGCAGCTAGTGTATATTTAGATCTTTTGATTTTGTTTTGTTTTGGTTTTGTTTGTGTTTTTGCTATTTTTTTTAATACTTTTCCTATGGTGCTGAAGATCTTGCTTTTTTATGCTTTCTTTTTTTATTTATTTTATTTTTTATTTTTTATATATATATATTTTTATTATACTTTAAGTTCTAGGGTACATGTGCACAACATGCAGGTTTGTTACATATGTATACATGTGCCATGTTGGTGAGCTGCACTTTTTTGTCCATTTAGTCACTCTGTGTTTTTATTGGATAATTTAATTCATTTACATTCAAAGTAATTATTAATAAGACTTACCGTTGCCATTTTGTTTGTTGTTTACTGGTTGTTTTATAAATGTGTTGTTTCTTACTTCCTCCCTTGTTGCGTTTCTTTGTGGTTTGATGATTGTCTTTAGTTTGCTTTGAATCATTTCTATTTTTGTTTTATGCTTCTGCTGAATATTTTTCCTTTGTGTTTACCATGAGGCTTACATAGAAGATCTGATACTTAGACTATTTCAAACAGACAACAACTTAACATCGCATGAAATGAATACTCTTTTACTGCCCCTATTATACTTCAGCATTTTGATGTTAGAATTTATTTTAACTGTTGTGTCCTTGCACTGTCATCTACAAATCTGAGAAGAGGACTTCCTCTACTTTCCCTTGTAAGTGTCCCTTTTCAGAGATAGACCTTTACTACTTAGTTTAGTCTATTATTTAGGAAGGTTCAACTAGTAACAACTTTGGACAGGCAGAGCATGTTCAGATATCTCTAGTTGGCTGGGTCGCTGCCTTTGCTCTCATGTTGGTGGGCTTGTGGCTGAGCTCTGCTGACTGGTGAGACCATTGACTAGGCTGTGCTATCAGGCAGAACTGCTGGTTGGGTACTGTAATTGCTTCTGGTCAGGCCAGTCACAAGATGTATTCCTTGGCCAAGCAATTTCATGCTTTAGAATCTGCAGTTGAGCAGAAATTAGGTGGAGTCACTGCTCAAGACAGACAGGAGCAGAGGCTATGCTCCTTAGAAATGTGTAATTCAAATGGTCTCCCTGTTAGGGCAGAATTGTGTGGTGGGGCTTTGGCTGATTTGAATGACTGACTTACCGAGTCTAGTATGTATAGCCCCTGTGCTTTTCCAAAATTTGTGGAGGTAGACATTTCCCTGATTCAGTAGAGTTGTTGAGTGCACTTTTTGGCTGAGTGGAGCTGCTCCTTGACTTTCTGAGTCAAATCCATCCAGGCCCTATGCTTCTCTAACATCCACAGAGGTGGGAGATTTCCTGCCTCAGTGGGCCCATTGGGTGAGCATTTTGGCTGAGTAGAGCTGCTGCTTGACTTCTGGGACCAAGCAGGACTAGTCCCTATTTTTATTCAAAATGCACAGAGATAGAAGTCTCCCTGCCTGGGCAAGGTTGTTGGGCAGGATTTTTGGCTTAGTGGAGCCTCGGCTTGATTCCTGGGTTATCAAGCCAATCTATTCCCTATGCTTCTCTAAGATGCATGGAGGTGGAAGTCTTCTTTCCTGGGCACGGTTGTCTGGTGGACTTTGATGGCTGAGCAAAGTCACTGCTTGACTTCCTAGGTCAAGCCAATATAACCCATTTGCTTCTCTAATGTGAGAGGAAATGGGAGTCTTCCTATTTGTGAGAGATCATTGTGGTGGGTTTTAAGGCTGGCTGGGGAGTCTAGCAGTCTAAGAACTCAAGCTAGTTTGAAATTCCACTGTGGTTCTGAAAGCATCTAGCTTAGTTTTGCAAGTGGCTTAAAAGATTGGCTGGTATCTAGGATAGGTCACAACAGCTGCAGAAACACAGAGATACCACCAAGATCTGTGTGTGCTTGTCACTATTAACTCTGTCTCCTTTCTTTATTTCTTTTTGACTCTAAGTGGCCTAGCCATGCAGTTGCTCTCAATTTATTTTGTGAAGTGAGACTAAAGTGAACTTCCTACAAACATCTTGGAATGCTAGAAACAATGGCTGTTTCTGGTTCTCTTTTCTCCCTGCAGAAACTGTGGACCCAGGGAAATTCTCTTTGTCTTGTGTTGTGGCAACTTGGAGAAGGTGAAGGGAAGATGCAGTCAGAGTGAGACCATTTTTTTTTTTAGCTCTCTAATTTGGATTTTATTCAGTTTTCCTGACCATATGAGTGTCTCGGGCTTGTTTCTAAGTGTCAGGGTTTTCAAAAGGACATTCGAGTCTGTGGATAGTTGCTAGTTAAACTTTGTGTGTAGAGGTTGGGAGTTCAGAACTTCCTATTCCATGATCTTGCTGACATCACTCTATACATTCTTGTGTATATGTGACATGGGTGTGTCTGCGTGTGTGTGTGTGTGCATTTGTATGTGTGTAGTATTAAGGCCTAAACTTCTTAGATATACAGTACCCAGAATGACAATGAGTTGAGAAATTCAACAAATGGCACATTGTTGCCTAAGAGAATGACATTTCTTCATATTACTAAGCCTTTTATTATTAGTGATATATCCTAGCTCATTATGGAATGAGGTCAATTAATATCATTTTAATTACAAATAAATAAAATTTGTTTGTATATGTTTATTACTATTTCTGTAAAAATCAAAAAATTACATACAAACTGTTATAAGTCAACATATAGTAATGCTGAACATAGAATATTAAGTCAAGTGAAACTACACTCGAAGTAAACTAGAAATTATAAACACTCATCATTTCAAAATTAATGTATAATAAAAATACAACTTTTATACTAAACAATCTACTGATATCAATAGCAGAGTTCATGTTTATGGATAATTGATTTTAAAATTCTAATAGAAGCTATGATCACAATAGTATATGTGTAGCATCGATTAATATAGAATGTATTAAAATATATAAAATCATTTTTAAAATTGGAACTATTTACATATACTGATTATACATTGAATCTTATTAATATACTTGACTTCTAAAATTTAGCCTTCTAATCCTCAAAATAATAGATTTGATTATTTTACATTTAAAACTGATAATCATTACTTTCAAAATTCTGACATAATTTTATCACTTATTATTCCTGTACAAGCATAACTATATTATATATCCTCACCACAATTTTAGTCTTTATTAAGTGGCAGATGCTACTTCTAATATAATTTTCCAGGTAAAATAAATGAAAAAATAAAACTCTAGTGAATTTAAGAAAATATTTCTTAAAAAATCGTAGAAGATAAAGGAGAAAATACATCATTTTTGGCTGTCTTAAAACTTTCCTCTGGGTTCAAGTTACTCTCTGATGTCATGTCCTTGCTCCAACTTAGCTTTATTTTCTCTCCTCTTTCTCTGTATTGTTATTATACATCATGACTTCATATGTTATAAACCATACAATTGTATGGCTACGGTCTTATGCAATTTTTATTGTTATAACTTGGTTCATAGAAAAAAAGAAGAAAAATATGACTATACTGTACTTTATATCTACCTACATAGTACTCCTTACTGGTGCTGCCTACTTTTTCAAATAGATTCAAATTGTTCTCTAACATTATTTCAGTATTAGAAATAACTTTCAATATTTATACTAAGGCTAAAGTGCTAGCTACAAATTATCTTAATTTTTATTCACATTTGGTATTTTCATTTCATTTTCACTAAATCTGAAAGATAATTTTTCTGGCTATAGGGTTGTCCATTGACATTTTTTTCTCCTAGTACTTTGACTACATTAATCTATTGACTTCTGAGAATCATTGTTTCTGAATAAAAAGTTAGCTGTTGATCTTACTAGGATTCCTTTTTTTACAGTAAGTATTTTATTTCATGCTGCTTTAAAGACTTTATTTTATTTTTGGCTTTCAACGGTTTGAATATGATCTATCGAGGTATCACTCCCTTTGCATTCATAACATGCTTGAGGTTGACTGGACTTCTTGTTTGTGCATATTTCTGTTTTCCATCAAATTGGAGAAATTTCATCCATTACACCTGTTAATAATTTGCTCCATTTTTCTCTCTCTTGTGTCTATTTGGTATTCCCATTATGCATATTCAAGTTTGCTTAAAGGTGTCTCTCATTTATTTAAGGTTCTGTTATTTTTTTAAAATGTGTGTTTCTGTTTTTTTTTTTTTTTTATCATCTCTATTGCTCTCTGAGTATTGAGTCTTTCTTCTGCCAGGTCTTATCTTTAGTTAAGCACCTGTAATGAATTTTTAATGTCAGTTGTACTTAGTAACCACAGAAAATTAATTTTTAAAGAATATTTATGTATTAATATTTTCTAGTTGTGTAAACTATCATACTTTTTGTATTTTTAATTTTTTAAGACAATGTTTTTTGAGCATATTTATAACGACTACTTTGAAATCTTTGTCTGCTGAGTCTATATTTGGACATCTTTTTCATGTATGTGAGATAGAGTCTCACAGTCACCAGGGCTGGGGTGCAGTGGTGTGATCTCAGCTCACAGCAAACTCCTCCCCTCGGATTCAAGTGATTCTCATGCCTCAGCCTCCAGAGTAGCTGGGATTGCACTCATGTGCTACCACACCTGGCTAATTTATGTATTTTTAGTAGAGATGAGTTTTTGCCATGTTGGCCAGGTTGCTGTCAAACTCCTGGCCTCAAGTGATCTGCCTGCCTCAGTCTCCCAAAGTGCTGGAATTACAGGCATGAGGTCTGGCTTATTCGGACATCTTCAAAACTAGTTTCTATTGCCTGCTTGCTTATTCCCAGATATAGGTCACACTTTGTGTTTCTCTACATCGCTCATGTTTTTTTTCTGAAAATTATATATATGTATATTTTATTTATTTATTTATGTTTTGAGACAGGGTCTTACTCTGTCACTCAAGCTGGAGTGCAGTGCCACGTTCATGGCTCACTGCAGCCTTGAACTCCTGTGCTTAAGTGATCCTCCCACCTTAGCCTTTCAAGTAGCTGGGACTACAAGTATATGCCCCCATGCCCAGTTAATTTTTTCTTGAAGAGACAGCAACTCACTCTGTTGCCCAGGCTTGTCTTGAACCCCTGGCCTCAAGAAATTCTCCCACCTCAGTTTCCCAAATTGCTGGGATTACAGGCATGAGCCACTGCACCTGGCCAGAAAATTATATATTTTATATAATGTAATAACTTTGAATTTTCATCTCTCTAGGATTGTTGTTGCTTTTTTATATTTATTTGTTTATTTAGTTTTTACAATTACTTTATCCAACTAATTCTGTGAAGTGTATTTTCTCTATTAAAAAATAGACAATGTACTTCTTTTATTTTCCTAATGCTGTTATAACAAATTATGACTGGTGTCTGTTTTAAGCTGTTTTGTGCTGCTATACCCAAATGTCTTAGATTGGTCCTGGAATTTCTTTGGCTCATGGTCCTGGAAGCTGGGAAGTCCTAGATCAAGGGGCTTTATCTTGTGAAGGTCTTCTTTTGGTGTCATCCCATGGCAGAAGGTGGAAGAGCAAGAGAGCACACATAGAAGACCCTGTGAGAGGGAGAGAGTAAGAGGGAATCAATCTCACTTTGCAGCAAAGCCACTCTCACAATAACTAACCTACTTTATGATAATGACATTGAGATCCCTCAAGACCTAATCACCTGTTATTAGGCCCCACCTCCTAACACTGTTATATTGGGGATTAGGTTTCCAACACATAAATTTTGGGGGACACATTCAAATCATAGCAGTGGCTTAGAACAAGATAAAATAACATAAGTTAATTATGTTATAGTCTAGAAGTCAAAAGTGCAGATTCATTCTGATGGACTAAAATCAATTTGTTGGTAGATATGTGTCCCTTCTAAAGTGTCAAGGAGCAGATTTATTTTCTTGCCTTTTCTAGCTTCTGTAGACTGTCTGCATTCCCTGGCTCATGGACTTACCCTTTACCTTCAAAACCAAAAGCATAGCATCTTCCATTCTCTTAGCTATAAAATTGGGCTAAGTTTTAAAATTACTAAATTAATTTTATACTAAATGAATACTAAATCATCTGAAGTTATTTATAGCAAACTAACTGTACACTAAGTAAAAATGATGCTATGTTTTTATAATGTTTAAAAATCTACAGATTTATATTTAGTTTTTAAAATTCAGAAAATCACCATTCCTTTTTACAAATCAATAGAGATAAATTTCATTAATTTAAATTAATTGTTCCAATGATGAAGGTACAAATTTAAGTGTTAGATACAAAATATGTATGTAAGGGTCCCTTCCAGCTTTGGTATTCAGTGTAGCTCACTCTGAATATATAATTAATATTTTGACCTGCCAACTGTCCTAATACCCAAGCATTTTGCCTGTTTTATAATAACATTCATTCTTCCAATACCAAAATTTAATTTTAACATATAATTCTGATAATTTTGAGATATATATGACTGACTTATATCACTAGGTACATGTACGTACCACTTTAAATGGCACAAGAGCTTAAAATTTTGCTACAAGGCTCACAGCTTTACCAATATTTGGAAAGTTTGACAGCAACCTGTTTAAGTGCTGGTAGGGTTGCAAAATTCAAGGAGCTGTGAAAGTCTGAGATTGAAAGCATTTCCTATGAACTGCTGGGGGAAAATTGAGCAGTTTCACACACCTCAAATACAGATAGGAATTGTAAGTCTTTGGTCACAGGCAATATTATTCAGTTGCTAAAATGCTTTTTTCTTTTAGCCGAAATGCTTTTATTTTTCAGACGAGAGAGGTGGTTTTTCTAGTTATTTCTGTATTCACATTGCTATTATGAACTACTAAGTTCTTTTAAAGAAATTTATATTTCATGATTAACATGTGTTAATATAAACAATGATTTTAAAGTTGCATTTAAATCTGTAAACATACTTCATTTACTGGAGATGTGGAAAAATATTGCATTTCCTTTTTATTTTCAATTTTTAGTAAAGCATTGAGATTCAGCTTGGAAATAAGCAGCATGCATTATCACTTATCTCTTCAAATCTTCTCTGGAGCATGCCTGCACATGCAAAATGTATTTTCCAGGGTACCCTTTGATGCATGAAGCACATGGGAAAGTGCTATTTAGCTCTTAGAAATTCTCTTTATGTTTTCTCTAAAGCACACAAGTGACAGCATTTCAGTGTTAAATGTTTGGTAGTGGTATAATAGTGTCTTTCTTATTAAAATAAAAACTATTAATAAATAAGTTCTTTTTTAAAGAAAAAAGCTAACAAAAAGCCAGTTTTAAAATCAGAGTTTGATGAACATTCTTTATATTTCCCAGAGACACAAATATGCTCATTTTGTAGTTCTAATGCAAAATCTGATTTATTGCTACTCACATGCTACATTACGAAGATGCCTGCATTTTGAACACTGTGTCTACCTACAGGCTAAAATGTATTCATTAGAACTCAATTAGAATCTTAACTGTCTAACAATCTTTGAATGATTTCAATTTTTTTGGTACAAAGGGAACTAAAAATAGAGTTATAGACTGTACAGCCAACCTTTAATGAAAATGGTTTGTATTTCATGAAAGCTTATTTTAAATTTCTAAGGTATTTTAAATATGCATTGGTACAGCATATACGAATGTGGACATTGATAAGATCTATAGGAAATTATAGATAATGTATATGTTGGTAGATTCTAAGTTTAGTAAATATTACCTGAAGATACAAATAATAATTTTCTGCCAACCTCTGAATGTTGTGGGTGCTGTTTGTCATTTGTCTTCAATCACTAGAATAATTTGAGTAAAAGACAGACTATCAGCTCTGAAAAAAGAGAAGCAAATAAATGCAAATTGCATTATCTAGCCCTGTGCCTGATGAATTTTGTCAATTTGCAGCTCAGAAAAATAGAGTGAAAGGTGCAATATGAAGATTCATTGTGTTGGAAAGGTAGGGAATAGTGTTTGTGCTGCCAATGTGGCTGGTACTTAAGCAGCAAAATCCTAGAAAAGGGAACAGATGAGTGACCGTCAAAATCTGCATGTAATTTTACTCTTTATTATTTTTTCCTGAATTCTAAGCTGGATGTATTGTACAGGGCAAAGTTTCAAGGCTGATATCACAAAGAAGTAACTACAACCCTAAGAATTTTATTACATATCTCAGCATTTGGATTAGCCAGGAAGACAAGAGCTGGATTAAATTACAGTTAAATTACAAGATTTAAATTATTAAAATTATTAAAATTTTAATTTAATAATTAAATTATTAAACTACAATTAAATTACAAGATTTAATTTGCTGTCATGCTAGTCATTGAAAAACCCCACATTATTTTTAAGAATTCAATAAAAAGTTATTTAGGATAAAGGAAAATAATACTAAATGAAAGCCTAGATCTGAACATGGGAATGAAGAACACAAGAATTAGTGTGAATATGGCCAATCTGTAACCTATTAATTGATCCCTTCAAACACCACCTAGATCTATGTACTTGGAGTTCCTATCATGGTACAGCTTGATACAAAATAAAGGCTGCTGGCTCAGGCCTGTAATTCCAGCACTTTGAAAGGCCTAGATGGGAGGATTGCTTGAAGCCAGGAGTTTGAGACCAACCTGGGCAACATAGCTAGATCCCATCTCTACAAAATAAATATTTAAAAATTACTTGAGTGTGGTGGCATATGCCTGTAGTCCCAGCTTCTTAGGAGGCTGAGGTAAGAATATTGTTTGAGCCCAGGAGTTCCATGCTACAGTGAGCTATTATTGCACCACTGCACTCCAGCCTGGGTGACAGAGTGAAACCCTGTCTCAACAAACATTTAAATAAATAAATAATAAAATAGATAAAAATAATTCTATACATAATCTTCGTGTATTGATAATTCTCAAAATCGGTCATAGCTGAGCACTGCAGATGATTAATGGTAGGCATTCAGAAACAGAAAAGGTTATAGTAGAGTGAAAGAGGTAACAAGTTAGGCTTGGAGGGATAGGTAGAGTGTACACAAGGAGAGCACAAAGAAGACAAGTAGTCAAAAAAAACAAATTATAAAATAGCGATACTTTGGGTTTACAGGATTTTTAATACAATCTGAATAGAGGAACAGATTCACTCAGAGTGAAAGAACTGAGAGCTGGATTGGATTAGAGGCCCCATTGAGGAGTTATTTCTACATACGGAAATTCTGCATTTTCAATATGTACATCCTGATACTGTGAGAAACAGGTTTAATCAAGGGATTTTTTAAAGCATATACTTATCAAAGACTGACTATAGTCTGTATATATTATGTGTTCCACCTACATATGCTGCTATTTTCATAATTATATACATTTTTGTAGTCTTTCCAGACTGTTATAACAGAATACCACTGATATGGCTTGGCTCTAGGTCCCCACCCAAATCTCATCTCAAATTGTAATCCCCACATCTTAGGGAAGGGGCCTGGTAGTGGGGAATTGAATCTTGGGAGCAGACGTTCCCCTTGCTCGTCTCGTGATAGTGAGTGAGTTCTCATGAGATCTGGTTGTTTGAAAATGTGGGTAATTGAATCATGGGGGCAGACTTTCCCCTTGCCCTTCTCATGATAGTGAGTGAATTCGCATGATATCTGGTTGTTTGTAAATGTGTGGCACTTCCCCCCACCATCTTCTTCTCCAACATAGTAAGATGTGTTTGTTTCCCCTTTACATTACACCGTGATTGTAAATTTCCTGAGGCCTCTCTGTCAGGCTTCCTGTTAAGCTTGCAGAACTGTGTCAATTAAACCTCTTTTCTTCATAAATTACCCAGTTCCAAGTAGTTCTTTCTGGCAGTGTGAAAACAGACTAATACAACAATGGGTGACTTAAAAACAAAAGACATGTATTTTTCACAGTTGTGGAGGCTGAGAAATCCAAGATCAAGGTGTCAGCAGATTCAATGTCTGGTGAAGGTCATAGCAACTATCTTTTTGCTGTGTCCTCACATGGCCAAAGGAAGAAGGGAGCTCTTCAGGGTTTCTTTTAAAAGGGCACAAATCCCAATCTTGAAGGCTGTATCCTCACAGCCTCATCTAATCCTAATTACCTCCCCAAATCCCACTATCCGAATACTATCACACAGGGTTCCAACATATAAATTTTGGGGGAGCACAAACATTCCATCTATGACATTCCTTCCCTCCACCAGCTCCCCAAAATTTATGTCGTTCTCACATGTTATCAATTCAAAAGCTAAACCCAAAGTCTTATGTAAATATCATCTAAATCAAGTATGAGTAAAACTCAAGGCATGATTCATCCTGAGGCAAATTGCTCTCCAGCTTGAGCCTGTGAAATCAAACAAGTTGTATGCTTCCAAAATACAATGGTAACACAGGCATGAGAGACATTTATATTTCTAAAACGATAAACAGAAAAGAAGAAATGAGTGACACATTCCTGAACAAGTTGAAAACTGAAATCAAATTGGAATGTGAGTTGACTCAAATCAAATTCTATTAGATTGAGGCTCAAGATCCTGGCTCTGCGTTCTGTACTCTGGACCTCATGGGGTTGAAGGTCCTGCCTTTCAGACCTGCCAATGGCAGAGGTCCTGCTGCTTGGACCAGGCTTAGATCACACAACCAGAGCTCTGTCATGGAGCCCTCATCCCCATGGCTCTAGGCAGTACTTCCAGATTTGATAACAGAAGAGGAAAAGGCCATATGGTGAGGAAAATAAGGGAGCTAAAACAATGAGATGTGGTATGGTAGGTTGTGGAATGAAGAAAGCCTCTGAAGCTGGAAAAGACAAAGAACATATTCTATCCTGAACCTTCCAGAGAAATTATTAGCCTAGTTCGCACCTTTATTTTAGCCCTGGAAGACTTATTTTGAACTTCTGTTTTCTATGACAATAAAAAATTATCTATGTTATGTTAAGCCATCAAATGCATGGTACTATGTTATAGCAGCCATAGGAAACTAATAAAACTACCTTAAACATTAAAACACATTATACACTGTTAAAAGAAAAACATTTAAAGTAGAAGAACACACTAAAATTTTAAGTAAAATAAGAAAATGTGTATTATGCAATATGGTTTGGCTCTGTGTCCCCATCCAAATCTCATCTTGTAGCTCCCACAATTCCCCAGTGTTGTAGGAGGGACCCAGTGGGAGTTGACTGAATCATGGGAGCAGGTCTTTTCCATGCTGTTCTCATGATAGTGAATAAGTCTCATGAGGTCTGATGGCTTTAAAAAGTGGGATTTTGCCTGTACAAGTTCTCTCTCTTTGCCTTCTACCATCCATATAAGAGGTGACTTGCTCCTCCTTGCCTTCCTCCATGATTGTGAGGTTTCCCAAGCCAGGTAGAACTGTAAGTCCAATTAAACTTCTTCCTTTTGTAAATTGCCCAGTTTCAGGCATGTCTTTAACAGGAGCATGAAAATGCACTAATACAGTAAATTGATATGAGTAGAGTGGGGCTTTGCTGAAAAGGTACCCCAAAATGTGGATGTGACATTGGAACTGGGTAACAGAGGTTGGAACAGTTTGGAGAGCTCAGAAGACAGGAAAATGTGGGAAAGTTTAGAATTTCCTAGAGACTTGTTGAATGGCTTTGCCCAAAATGCTTATAATGATATAGTCAATAAGGTCCAGGCTGAGGTGGTCTCAGATGGAGATGAGGAACTTGTTGGGAACTGGAGTAAAGGTGACTCTTGCTATGTTTTAGCAAAGGAACTGGTGGCATTTTGCCTCTGCCCTAAAGATTTGTGGAACTTTGAACTTGAGAGAGATGATTTAAGGTATCTGGCAGAAAATATTTCTAAGCAGCAAAGTATTCAAGAAGTGACTTGGGTGCTATTAAAGGCATTCAGTTTTATAAAAGAAACAGAACACAAAACTTCAAAAAATTTGCAACCTGACAATGCGATAGAAAAGAAAGTCCCATTTTCTGAGGAGAAATTTAAACTAGCTGCAGAAATTTGCATAAGTAATGAGGAGCTGAATGTTAATCATTAAGACAATGGGTAAAATGTCTCTAGGGCATGTCAGAGACCTTTCTGGCAGCCCCTCCCACCACAGGCCCAGAGCCCTAGGAGGAAAAAATGGGTTTCATGGGCTGGGCCCAGGGTCCCTCTGCTGTGTGCAGTCTAGGAGCATGGTGCCCCGTGTACCAGCCACTCAGCTGTGACTAAAAGGGACCAAGGTACAGCTTGAGCTGTTGCTTCAGAGTGGAAGGCCCAAGCCTTAGCAGCTTCCACATGGTGTTCAGCATGCGGGTGCACAAAAATCAAGAATTGAGGTTTGGGAACCTCCGCTTAGGTTTCAGAGGATGTATAGAAATGCCTGGATGTCCAGGATGGAGCTTGTTGCAGGGGCAGAACCCTCATGGAGAACCTCAGCTAGGGCAGTGCGGAAGTTAAATGTAGGGTCAGAGCCCCCACACAGAGTCCCTACTGGGGCACCACCTCGTGGAGCTGTGAGAAGAGAGCCACTGTCCTCCAGAGCACAGAATGGTAGATCCACCAATAGCATACACTGTGTACCTGGAAAAGTCACAGACACTCAATCCCAGCCAGCCCATGAAAGCAGCCAGGAGTGAGGCTACTTTCCTGTGCAAAGCCACAGGAGCAGAGCTGCCCATGACCATGAGGACCCATCTCTTGCATCAGCATGACCTGGATGTGAGACATGGAGTTGAAGGAGATCATTCTGAAGTTTTTTTTTTTTTTTGAGATGATGTTTTCCTCTTGTTGCCCAGGCTGGAGTGCAATGACGCCATCTCGCTCACTGCAAACTCTGGCTCCCAGGTTCAAGCAATTCTCCTGCCTCAGCCTCCCGAGTAGCTGGGATTACAGGCATGTGCCACCAGGCATGGCTAATTTTTGTATTTTTAGTACAGATGGGGTTTCACCATGTTGTCCAGGCTGGTCTCAAACTCCTGACATCAGGTTATTGAACCCCCTCAGCCTCCCAAATTGCTGGGATTTCAGGCCTGAGCCTCCAAGCTGCATTTTGGAGTTTTAAGATTTGACTGCCCTGTTGCATTTTGAACTTGCATGGGGCCTGTAGCCTCTTTGTTTTGGCCAATATCTCCCATATGGAATGGCTATATTTACCCAATGCCTGTATTCCCATTGAATCTAGGAAATAATTAATTTGCTTTTAATTGTACAGACTCATAGGCAGGAGGGACTTGCCTTGTCTCAGATAAGACTTTGGACTGTGGACTTTTGAGTTAATCCTGAAGTGAGTTAAGACTTTGGGGTAGTGTTGGGGAGGCACGATTGGTTTTAAAATGTGAGGACGTGAGATTTGGGAGGGACCAGGGGCAAAATGATATGGTTTGGCTCTGTGTCCCCACCCAAATTTCATCTTGTAACTTCCATAATTCCCACATGTTGTGGGAGGGATTTGGTGAAAGATGACTGAATCATAGGAGCAGGTCTTTCCTATGCTGTTTTTGTGATAGTGAATAAGTCTCACGAGATGTGATGGCTTGAAAAAAATGGGAGTTTGCCTGATGAAGCTCTCTCTTTGCCTGCTGCCATCCATGTAAGATGTGACTTGCTCCTTTTTGCCTTTCTCCGTGATTGTGAGGCTTCCTCAGACACATGGAAATTACACCTTTCTTTTGTAAATTTCCTAATCCTGGTTATGTCTTTATGAGCAATGTGAAAATGTACTAATACACTATGAAACCATAAAAAAGGAGAGTTCAAATCAGAGGACATGCCCTGCAAAAGAGGATCATTTCTTAATGAATTAGGGTAATTTGTTATGAATAAAAATCATTTTAAATGTACTTAGTATCAAATTTGAAATGCATAAAGCTAACATTGATAAAGGAAAAACTAACCCTCAATTATAGTTAGCAATTTTAGTATATCCTTCTCTGTATTTAATAGAGCAGTAGTAAAAAATAAATAAGGATAGGCAGATTTGAACAAAACTATTAATAACTTCACCTTATTGGTTTGCATTGAACATAATATTTAAAACATATACTTTTCTCATAAGTACATGTTAAGGCACATAGCAATTCTTAATAAATTTTCAAGATTTAAAATAATACAGAAGAAGATTCCTGAATTAAATTGAAAATAAATAATATTTATAAGTGGAAAATTTTAAAAAGTTCAAAATTAAGCATAGTATTTTTTAATAAACAAATAGGCCAAAGAACAAATTAAAATAAAAATTAGTGACTGTTTTGACCTTAATAATAATAAATAAAATAATATTAAATAGTATAAAAATAGTAAATAAAAATAACAATGTTTTGAAACATATAAGATGCAACCAAGTTTTGAAACATGTAAGATACAACCAAGGCAGTGTTAATAGTGATTTTTATAGCTTTAAATGCATGTATTATGAGGGAAGAAAGATTGACATTTAAGAAATTATGTTTTTGGCCGGGCGCAGTGGCTCACGCCTGTAATCCCAGCACTTTGGGAGGCTGAGGCGGGCGGATCACGAGGTCGGGAGATCGAGACCACGGTGAAACCCCGTCTCTACTAAAAATACAAAAAATTAGCTGGGCGTGTTGGCGGGCGCCTGTAGTCCCAGCTACTCGGGAGGCTGAGGCAGGAGAATGGCGTGAACCCAGGAGGCGGAGCTTGCAGTGAGCGGAGATGGCGCCACTGCACTCCAGCCTGGGAGACAAAGCGAGACTCCGTCTCAAAAAAAAAAAAAGAAATTATGTTTTTATTTCAAGAAGGTAGAAAAAGGAAAAGACTCTTTTTCTATATGTTCTTTGTAATTTATTATAAAATGCTATTGAAATGCAGTGGGTGCAAGTATAATCTGTCCTATAAATGGGTCAGTTGTGTCAATAAATTTTAACTGTCATACAATAAACAAAATTTAAGTCCCCCAGATGGAGATTAAGTATAAAATCAATGAGAAAAGCAATAAACATTTTTATGGAAGAAAACATAAAAGCTTATCTTGAAGAATTTATGCTATGATAAAATTTATTTAAACGTCAAAAAAGTACCAACTTTAGAATAGAATATTTATAAATTGAATTTCATTAAAATAAAGGACATGTGTTCATCAAAAGATAATGTCAACAGAATGAAAAGGTATAATCTACAGAACAGGAAAAGGGTTTTTCTTTAAAATACAGGGTTTTGTTTGTTTATTTATAAAAAGCATTCCCACAAATTAACAATATAAAGAAAAATATTTAAATTTTACATCCCAAATGGACTAAAGCATGGCAGAAACATATGCAGATAGGCATGTCATACATGCAAAGATGGTTAAACACCATTATTATTCATATAAATGCAAATTCAAAAATGGCGAAATACCCCAGTACCTAAAATTATAAGGATAACGCCCAAGTGATGGTGGTAAGAATGTGGACCAAATGGAATTCCCATACATTCCAGATGAGAGTAGAAAGTAATACAGCCCTTGTAGAAATCTGTTTGAGTGTGTTTATTAAACTGAACATAATCAACTGAACATAAATAGTGTTTATAGTATACTATAAACCAGTAATTCTTCTTCTTATTAGGTATATTCCCAGAAAAACAAGAACTGTGAATAAACAGCAAAAGTGGGAGGAGATATTTCACAGCACCATTATCCACAATAGCTCCAAACTGAAAGTAATCCAATTCCACATCAACTATAGCATCATTTTTTTAAAGTGAAATATTCCTACAGTAGGATACTACACATACACAATTCAAAACAAACTATAGATCATTTAACATAGATGCATTTCACAGAGTTAATATTGAAAGTAGAAATGCCCAACACAAGATGTACATTTTATTTACATGAAGTTCAAGGGTAGGTAAAACCTGAAGCTATGATGTTGGAAGTCAGAATACTGGATATGATGTGTGGTTACCAACTGGTACAAACTGGTACACAGAGGCTATTTTGTGCTGATAATGTGCCATAATTTTATAAAGATTTAGTACATTCCTCCTCATCATGATTATTTCCACATCTCATAACTGTAATGTTTTTTCTAAATTGTATATTTTTATAGGTTACCACAGATGTTTGATATACATACACACATATAAATGTCATATATCAGATATACAGATGTTTTGATATATGCATACATTGTGAAAATATTAAATCAAGTTAATTAGCATATTCATCTTCTCACATACTCATTTTTTTGTGTTGAGAACATTTAAAATCTACTCTAGTAGCAACTTTTAATCATACAGTATGTCATTATTAACTATTGTCACCACATCTCCTCATTCTCATCCACCCTAACCCCTGGGAACCATCATTCTATTCTCTATTTCTATGAGCTTCACATTTTCCGATTCCACATATAACTGAGATCATATGGTATTTTTCTCTTCACCTGGCTTATTTTACTTAGAATAGTATGAAGTTCTAAATGAGAAATTAGTTAAGATAAAGAAACAAAAGATATACAAATTGGAAAGAAAGAAATTAAATTATCTCCCTTTGCAGATGCCATGACCTTGTATATAGAAAACATTAAAGACTCCATGAAAAAACTGCCTGAATTAATTCAGTAAAGTTTCAGGATACAAAATCAACTTACAAAAAGCAGTAGCATGTTTATACACTATAATCTATCTGAAAAAGAAATCAAGAACATAATCTCATTTACAATAGGACAAGAAATACTTAGGGATAAATTTAACTAAGGAAGTGAAAGAACTATATACTGAAAACTGTAAAACATTGACTACGGAAATTGAAGACAACAGGAAAAAATTAAAAATCTAATGTTTATATAGTAGAAGATTTAATAATGTGAATATGTTCATACTACCCAAAGTGATCCACAGAGTCAATGCAATGCCTATCAAATTCCAATGACATTTTCATAGAAATAGGAAAAACAATTGTAAGTCTATACGGATCTGCAAAAACCCCTAATATCAAAAAAAATTGATCAAATAGAACAATGGTAGATGGATGTATCACACAATCTGATCTCACAGTTTACTAGAGATTTATAATAATCAAAACAGCATGATATACA
Source organism: Symphalangus syndactylus (assembly GCF_028878055.3). NCBI lineage: Eukaryota > Metazoa > Chordata > Mammalia > Primates > Hylobatidae > Symphalangus > Symphalangus syndactylus. Next base: position 104,828,561 of record NC_072426.2, on the reverse strand, counting down.
TAGAGATATCTATAACATGATAGCCAAAAATAAAATCCATACATCTACAATCAATTTATGTTTAAGAAAGATGCCAAAAACACAGAATGAAAATGTCTTTTTCATGAAAGAGAAAGACTATGAAAGAACATAACAATTGCTATATGTATCAATAATTTAAGTGTTTATAAAAGAAAAAATATAGTAGATCTAAATTGTAATAGTAACTCAATCCATCTATGTGGTAGGTAATATCATTTTCCCATTTAACATATAAAAAACTAAGGCACAGGAATATTAAATGTAGATGAGATATACAGTAAGCAGCAGAGTCAGAATTTAAAGTGTTGCATTTTGGTGCTGGAGTCTATGCTCTTAGCTATTATTTGCTCTTTCCTTTCTCAGTCTTCATTTCCCTTTTTTCCCTTCCATTTTACTATCATTCAAGTTTTATTTAGAACTGTTTCACAATTTATATTTTTCTGTAATCTTGTTCATTTTTATGCCAAATACTCTAATGTATTGTTATCAAAGATGAATATTTAATACAATTTTAAGTAAAATTTTTAGTATCTTTATATCTGCCTCCAATTTTATCATGTAAATACATTGTATAAAATTTACCAGCTACATAAAGTTGTGATAAATTTACATTTTTATTAATAATATTAGTAGCAATAGTAGTTGAGATACTTCATAATATGGTGGAAATGTTACTTTATTTAAATAACACTTTGTGGTCTTTCTGCATACTATTTTGTTATACTCTATTACAAGTAAATTTACTAAATGTCTTTTATCACTCCTTGATATACTTTTTGTTGCTATTAGCTGTCTGTACTGTGCAGCTCACAGAGCAATTATAGTATTCCCACTATTTAATGTACATGAAGGCAATCATCATGATTATGGTATAAAATATAGCAACTTATGACAAATACTATTATTATATTAAGAGCTGCTTCATTATAGTAATCTTGATTATGAATGGAGATATTTTCTTTTTAATAAAAATATTATACGTGTGTGTGTGTGTGTGTGTGTGTATGTGTGTGTGTGTTTTATAATACAGATAGGGTCTCGCCATGTTACCCAGGCTGGTCTCAAACTCCTCAGCTCAAGTGATTCTCTGGCCTTAGCCTCTCAAAGTGTTGGGATTACAGGCATAAGCCATTATGCTTAGCATAATATTATCTTTTTAAATCCCCATTTCTCCTTCAACATTATCTTCAAAACCAGTCAAAGGGATTGGTACTAGATCTGACAGGTCATGCTGGAGCTGAATGGGAGGAACTTACCTTGTCATAGCTCAGTTGAAGATTAGATGACAGCTGTGCAAGCTAGGGCCCTGATGTATAATTTGATGTATACTTTTAACTACAAAATTTTTTAATGTCATATTATTGTTAAATATTTCACAAGTTTCTCTGTGTCAGAAATAAATAAAACCTTTTTAAAGAAGGACTATTTCAACCTGGGGGACCCATTTTTAAATTATTTAAGCAAAATTAATTGGTAGATAATTTATAAAAATAAGAAATCTTCAAATTCCTTAGGGGTGGAGTTTGGCAGAGAAGTGATAAGTGAAGAACTCACAATTGCCTTGGATTGTGCATATACTAAATTTTTATTAGAGTCATATTATTCTGATAGCTGTGCAGGAGGTTCAAATGTCTTACCACTGGAGACAATCATAAATAGGCAATACAGCACAAGTTTTCACATAACGAGCATAAATATCCTTCCAAAGAAAAAATCATAATCTAGCCTGCTCTAATCAAGTCTGCATTGTTGTGTAAAGAATGCTAAGCAGCTGAGTAAGAGGAAATTTTGTTGGAAGAAAACCAGAGATAAATTATTTTGTAATGTTTTTCAAAAACCACTTTCATTCCTAGTTATTCAGCTAAAAGCAATTATAAGTTATAATTTATAATTAAGAGAGAGTCTGTATTCTTACTAATAAAATTCTGAAATGAATTAAAATAACTGGAAATGTATCTTCTTTCTATACAGTCAAATCTAAAGAGATTTTTTGAACTTCTAAATGTACTAATAAATATTGACATCTTTTAAAGCATAGAATTTTTAATATTAATTTCTCATTTGTATAAAGGTAAAAAGGGATATTTAATGTGAAGTTTACTTTTTTATTCTAAAACAAAAATAGATATTGTAACCACATATCTTAAAATATCTAGTTGCATATGTTTGACAAAACTGTGGAAACCCTCTGAATAGCATTTGAAATGAGAAATAATATTATCTGACTCCAAAGGATACTTAGCAGAATTTTATTTGTAAGCCTGGTCAGAATTTAAAAAAAAAAAGCCCTTTAAACAGTAAGAAGAAATCTCTCCTATAAGAAAATCTTCCTCTTACTCTCCTTTTTTCATGGACATCAAAATTTGAAATCTACAGTAGTTGGACAGATATTAACCTAGGCCTTTTCAAATCTCTCTTTCAAAGTAATATAACAGAAAGCCACATGTTGTCTACCTTGATTACATTTATATTCTTGTTAAGCCTTTTTCAGGGAAATAGATATTACTAACATTTATCCTGCTTGTAGATAAGTTAAATGAGGCACAGGGCACTTTATTTCATTTACACATTTAATAACACAATTAGAAATCGCTGAGGAATCTGGTGAGGTGGTAGAATCAAATCATATTTAGTAACTAAAATTGAAAAGGTATAGTAATTTATTAGATATAAGGATTAAGAGAATATAATAGTTTATGGCATTCAGAATTGGGACTCGGGCGGTTGGGTTTTTTGTGGTTTCATTAACCAAGAGAGGAAATAGAGGATGGGAAAGCATAATATTCTTGATGAATTCAAAGGTTGAGTGAAGAGTGTTTTGTTTATGTGAATGCCTCAATGAGTTTTAGTGCTGCCATGATATCAAGTAACAAGATTATGCCCAAATGTGGCATTCCTTTTGACACCAGTTAGCATCCACAAGGGCTGGGTAGTGAAGGATCAGGAAGCTGGGGATAAATTTGATTATGTAAATGTTGACTTTGCAATGCCAGCAAAACTTCTAGTAAAGATGACCAGACAGCAGCTGTTCAAGGGGAGTGTTACAATACTTTTCTTACATTAAGAGCATAGGCTTTGTCATTACACAAACCTGTGCGTGAAAATAAATAGCTTTTGATATGATTCAATTACTTAACCTCTTTGAAACTCAATTTTCTCATCTCCAAAGAGAAAATAGTAGTGCCTAGCTTAAAAGGTAATGTGAGATTCAAATAAGAAAATAAATTTAAAGTACTAAGGCCATATATAAACTTCTAGATCATAGATTTAGATTGCAAATGCTTATTGATCTATGAATCATCATAACATAGTCATTGTTTAAAGTTGGAGAGTAAATGAGGTGATTAAGAGAAAATACGGGTTTAAATTCTTGGAAAATCAGGCTCAATATATTGGTCTGAGCCGAAGAGGATTCTACAAAGGAAATCGAAAAGAACAAAAATTGAGTTAGAAAAAAACAATTAAGAAATAAGTAACTGGGAAGGACACTATTTTATGAGTGTATAGATATACATTTTAAACATATTTATAATGTTTAAAATTAATATATAAATAAGTATTATATATACAAATTTTATATACATAAATACTAATACATATAAAATATTGTATATAATATTTCATATATATATATAAATGTTTAAAGTGTCCCAATTTTACAAAGCAGCCAAGCAATAAAGGCACTGAAAAGAGGGAATCCAGTGAAAGGAATTAAGGGATCACTGCTGTCATTTGCCAATGGATTGCTTTGAATGGAAAGCAGCTTGCTATATGTTAGAGAATGGATAAAAGAGAATAGGTAATGAGTGGTGTCTCTTCTATGAAAGAACTTGGTTACAAAAAGGAAGAAAGAATAAGGTGATGACTGGAGAGAGGCACAGCATGAAGATGTGGTTTTTGTATGTACTCACAAGTGTGATATCAGAAGGGAAATTTAAAAGTCCAGTAAAGTGAGATGATGCTACTCAGAATAAAAGAGTACATTAGACAAAGATCACAAATGCAAGTAGTAAATAGGAGACTAGCAGAGAGAAGAATTCTTACATTTCACCTAGGATATATTTATATTTATGGGAAGATTCACCTCTTTTTTTGTTTGTTTGTTTTGCCTCTGAAGCAAATCATCTGCTGAGAATGCGGGTTATGAAGAAGTATAAGAAGCTAGAAGGAAGATCAGTGTAGTTCTACCACTCTTAAGGAAACTTACTTATATATATTGAAATTTACTTATTTTAATGTTAAATCTATATATAATAACTATGATATTTTAATAACTATCATGGAAATCAGTTCCGGTTTGAATCATTGTTCCTGAGGAAAAAAAAGATAAATTACATAAATTACTTACTATAATTTTGAATTAACCATTTAAGGCTTTTGTTTTCAGTGTCCTACACTAACAGACTCTATTGGTTAATATCTATTGGCACTAAATAATGAGGTGAACTGAACATATTCAGGTAAACTCAATTCAATTATTAATAAAATAATATTTATGTTACAAAAATTAGTGGGTTGATGAATATAAATACATTCCTCGGTACATATTTTGTAGTTATAAATGTATTTTTGTGATTGTTTTCTTGTAATTTTTAATCCTATATTCTAATCCTAATATGTTGATCAGGTCCAAACCTGATATTGAAAACAAAATACAAGATGAGAAGTATCTTATGTTGAACATTGTATATTTATTAATATTTCCAAATTTAGGTAGGCATAAATGAACATCATAATATTGAAACATATAGATCTGACGATTGTTTTACTGAAACATAAATAATTAACATAATATGTTTAGTTAATTAGGCAAAATGAAGCATGTTTTTCAAAAAGACATACTGTGAAGCACAGAATAAGACAAATTCAGTTAGAAATATCCACTAATGCAAAAAGAAACAGTTTAAAATTCTGTTATAACCTCTTATTTTTATGCAATTCCAATTCTATCACCAAATCCATACATATGATTCCTGTCTGTCAAGGCATACACAAACACCTGAGCATGATTCTAATCCACTCTATAGCAATTGCAATAGATATGTTTGTAGAAATAGTTATGAATGGCACCTAAGTTTCTCCATTAAACCAGCCAGTTCAAAAGTTAAATTTGGGTTGAAATATTTATTGGACTGCTTAGTTTTTAAGAAACAAAGCACAAAAATTTTATGTTTATATATACTGGTCTGTAACACTTCGTTTTTTTTTAATATTTGATTTTTTTTTCTGTGTATGATACCCAGGGATTTATTTTTGTTTGCTATATTGGTATATGTTTTGAAAATATATATTCCAGTTTCTTGATAATAATAAATACAAAGGGACCACCTTTCTGTCTTACTAAAATTATTTTTATCAGAAATCATGTTTTATAGCATTTAAAAATACAGTGTAATCTATAAAATTTTTAAAATGTTAAAAATTAATTCAGGTTACTTTTGCCGGTTACCTTTTATTTATTTCTAAAAACAGAAAAAAAGTATTTAAATATTAATCTAAATAATCTGCAGATTATAAATGATGATGATAGACATGGATTTCTGGATACCCAAACGTCAAGTACAAACAAAGTTATTACATATTTATGAATTTTTAAAATCTGATCAAATATAACACTGTATTCAAAGAAAATACCTTTGTCTACATTAGGGATGTTTTTAGAATCCCATGATATATGTTTGTTCTGGCTTAAAATAACAAACTGATTAATGGGCTATCATTATGTGAGTCAGGGAACTGGAAATCCTAAACACTTATTTCCCTCTTTTCTTTCATTGTTAACTTCTAAATTGGAAACTTTTCAACAATTGTGTTTAAAATGACATAAAGCATAATATTTGCAGAGGTTAAAACAAGGCCATTCTTTGAAATTATATGTTTACATAAGAGGAAGTTTAAAATAGAATTGCTATCTTTCACTGCATTATAATCTCCTACTTCTAGTACTTTTTATATGTATTTGGTTATGTACTATTTGGTGCTGATTTTTATTTAGATACTATTATATGGAATTAGCAATAATTCCATTTAGTTCACTTTAACTATAGAAGGGAGATAGAAGAAATAAAGAATAAGTTATCATTAATTTTTGTTTTGAGACAGTGTCTCACTTTGCCACCCATGCTGATGTGCAGTGGTGCAATCATGGCTCACCGCAGCCTCGACCTCCTGGGCTCAAGCAATCCTCCCACCTCAGCCTTCTGAGTAGCTGGAATTACAGGTGCACAATACTATGTCTAGCTAACTTTTGTATTTTTTGTAGCGATGAGGTTTCATCATATTGTCCAGGCTGGTCTGAGCTCAGGCGATCCACCCTCCACAGCCTCCCAAAGTGCAGGGATTACAGGCGTGAGCCACTGGGCCCTGCCTAGTTATCATTCTTATAGAAGTCTGAGCAGGAGAAAAGATAGGAAAGCCTCTTTTGTTCCATTGTGGCCAAAATTTGGAGATTAGAAGAGTTAGGGAGGACAATCAGGAGCTAAGTTTGTTTACCTTGGTATCCATATGTTTGGGGCTCTTTTTTTTAGTGTTATTTATAAGTTCTGCATTACATATAGGTAAGATTTTTCAATTTTCCTGGAAAAGCAAACATTTTTAGAGCAGTTATTCAAAGTACCTATGTTGTCCCGAAATATAGACATTCTTTTAATTTAAAATGTGTGTTACGGGAAGAAAAAAAAACTGACTTATATGGCTCTCAGATTCATTCTACAGTTTTTCATAACACATTCACTAAGAAGTAGTTATGTATCCACAGCTCTGAAAACATTTTATTAGAGCTAAGTAGTTCCAGAGACATTTGTCAGCTTAATCCCCAGGACAGTGACTAAGCTGCTCCCCCTTACTGTGGTGTAAAATGTCCCCTGGTGTCCTGGGTCCTAAAACCATGTACCCTATAAGCTCATAATGTGAATAATTAGAGTTCTATAGTGAAGATAAATGAGCTTATAAATGAGAAGAATATTATTCTTTACTGAGAAGTATACCAGAAGTCTGGGTTTAGAACATTTCTTGAAAACCCAAAATATTAGAATGATGCCGTGGTTTCAGCCACTCTACAGAATTGCAAAATGGCTAGAATTTTTTCTATAATTGCAAAAAGACTCAGATTCTTTCTTTGAGTAATTTATAATTTATTAAGGTATATAATTAAATAATAAACCTACCTATAAAGTCAGTGACAGATATATACAAACACATAAAATATGCAGTAATAAACTTTTTAAGTAAATATAGTTGCAGTAGGCCAAGTAATTAATAAAGCATAAAAGAGGACAATAATTATTCATTATTAGTATTGATAATAATGTTATTGATAAAGAGACATTGTAATAAAGTTGGAAAAATTGTCTTGATGGAGTAATGAGATATGATATGAAAATTCATTAATTATCAGGTTAATTGAATTTGTGACGTCCCTGAATTTCCTCATTACAGGAGTGAACTGAAAACTCATGAGTGGATCTCATTAGACCATAATACATATACTTAATTTCCAGAGACAAAAGTAACAGTATTTTTTTCTCATGCATCTGCGATGCAGCTCATTGAGTGCAGTTTGATGTTCATTGGACATAAGAACACATTGCATTCAGGTTGGTATTATTGCTCACACATGTTATAATAATGAGAAAATGTATAACATCAATACATGTTTGTTTTTCTTGTCTCTTTTTCTACCTTATATTACCAAAATAAAATGATTTTCAGTTGAAAAAAACAAACTTGTTACTTGTACCATATTGAAAAGTTTTAACCACATATTAGACTATTCCTAGGTCTGGAAAGTCAAGCTTCAAGAATATGAAAGTCTGATTTGACTCACTGCATCCCATCCCCCAATTCCATTAACTGAACTGCCCATATGACTTTGCTTCTTTTTAAAATATCTAAATAATAACTATGCTTCAATACTCTCTTTCCAGACTTTTTGGTAGACAATTTTATCATTGAAGGCTCGATTATCTCTAACATCAATACATTATATGACTTCAAATTAATTAGTCTTTATAATGTTTTTTATATGCCAAGTGGGAATAATATTTTTTTCGTTCCTATGTTAAATGTTTTTGCAATTATATTGAGGCTTAAGAGACTTTAAAATTGTGCTTATCTTAACTCTAACTGCCACTTTCTATGTGGCTTTTCTGAGGCTCAGCTTATGTTGGAGTTCATAGGCAAAAATACCTCCAAATTTTCTGCTCACATCCGAGTTTTCTTCTATCCAGGAATTTGACCCCTCAAATATTTACTGTACTAGAAATCCTTCATGCTTTCAAAAATATATTTCTAAAATAATGCCCAGCTTTCCTAGTTGTACTCTAATTGAGTTGTTTTTTTTTCCTTTGTCCACTAATATTTGTTTAAAAAAATAAATTAGAAATACTTTTTCCACATATGAAAGTTCATTAAAGTTCCCGAAATTATTTAATCTTCGTTCTTCAAGAACACTATTTCATATCTTAAATCTCAAGAGAGCAAATGCACTCCTTGTGGGCTTCAATTATATGTCCACAGTGTTGGGCTGGGAGCGACCACTCATGCCTGTAATCCCAGTGCTTTAAGAGGCCGAGGCAGGTGGATCACGTGGGGTCAGGAGTTTGAGACCAGCCTGGCCAACACGGTGAAACCGCATCTCTACTAAAAACACAAAAATTAGCTGGGCTTGGTGGTGCACGCCTGTAATCCCAGCTACTCTGGAGGCTGAGGCAGGAGAATTGCTTCAACCTGGGAAGCAGAGGTTGCAGTGAGTCGAGATTGCTCCACTGCACTCCAGCCTGGGCAACAAGAGCAAAATTCCATCTCAAAAAAACAAAAAATAAAAATAGATGTCCACAGTGCTATCCTTTCTCAATGATAACATGCATCACATGTCTTCTTGGTGTCTGGGCAGGCACAGCCAGGCTTCAGCAACTTCTCCTGAGACTTAGAAGGGGCAGGGCTTGATGGAGGCCAGACCAGGCATCTTTCATGCCAAAAACAACCACGAGTACAGACATCCTAAACTATCCCAGCCTTAGCAAATGTGTATTCTTGAATTGCTCTTTGAGGTAACACTAGTGTATATTCAGCATATAAATAGCACTCACTAATCTACACCACCTTCAATTTACTACAAGTTGTAGCCATATTTTATACCTTGTTGAAGTTTTGGTATGTGAAAATGAAGCTACACAAATCAGTCAGAAAATCAATTATGTTATCTGGAGATATAAAATAATTCATGTATATTAAACTTGTAGCACAAGCCATCATTATCCATTTTGAAAGGGAAAATGTTTAGAATCATTGATTCCATTTTTTAAATGAAGAAACTGATATCTACAGGAGTTAATTCTTTTCAGGGACTTAAAAATGTAATGCCAATTACTGAGCTAAAATTTCAGTTTTTAAATAATTTACTATTTTAGTTATATAAGAGCATTGCCAAAGAGAAATTCACAACATTAGAGATTAAAAATCTTCTAGGGTAACTCCTTAATTTTATAAATAAGGAAACCAAGACCATGAGAGGTACATTTGAGCAACACAAAACTAAAACTTATTTCACCAGTTTCCTATATCAGACAGAGCTTGTTCCTTTGAATCTATCTTTTGAAGAACAAATTTAAATCCGACTTGATTTTTTTTCTAGAATAACTTTATAAAAAAGTGAGTTAGTGTTAACAAAAGTGTCATTAAAAATAATTAAGAAAATTGTGTGTAGGCCAATTGCAATAAATAAATAACTTGAAAGACTGAGAAAAAAGAATGAAAAGACAACTTGATAATGAAATAATAATACACACTGCAGGAAAGCCAGTTAATTGAAGGTTTGTCATGACCAGTGAATGCTACTTGTAAATCCTCTTGAGAAAATAATAGCCTACTAAAAGAAGAAAAATAATCAAGAGAACAAGATTGTGGAGAAGTATAAATTAGCATATATTTGATCTATGCATTGTCAAAATATAATGATCTTCTTAGCTCATAATAGAAGAGAACATATCTAAATGGACTGGTTAATTTAATCTAACTTATTGCTCCAAAATATTATAGCAGCCCTAATTAAACTTTTCCTGTGTGTATCAGGCCATCTCCTTTTCTAGACAGCTGATAAGTAGTTTCATTTTAAAATTATACCCCTTTAGAGAATGCCCCATCTTCACTTTTCTTCAGAATTTCCATGAGTGAGCTGTCATACAGCGGCAATGTGGAGAGTTAGAGGACATGTCAGAACTCTGAGATAGCTACTCAGGTAAGTTTCATTTATTTTTACTTCCTTCTGAGCTCCCTGAATGTACCATTTTCACTGAATAATGGAATTCTGTTAGGTACGTCAAACAATGTGGAGGGACAAATCAGATAATACTTAGTTCATATTAGACAGTAAAAACAAGCATTCATTCGTTTTCAACTTGAATCTTGTTTGTATTATTCAGGTAATTGGTGATGGCTGTCAGTAATTCCTGACACAAATATGTGTGTTTTTCCTATTAAGATTAGTCATAAACATTGTGGGAATCTGGTGAGCCAGAAGTGGACCACATTTCAAAGCTTTACATAGTGTAGCCTGCATTCTGTGACTAGCTTTTTCCTGCTCTTGGCTACACTTTCCATAGGGATTCTTTAGTTCCTGAAGTTGTCTGCTCTAACTACAAACACAGGAATTAAAGCAAGGAATATCTGCTGGTTTCAAAGTTCCCCTGAGTTGAGTATGTGATCTCCTCTGGTCAAACTCCATTTATCACGTGCCTCACTGGTATAGCCCAATGGCATCTGGTGTCTTCAGGAATTCAAGTTAGCTCAGAAACTTCGAAAAAGTCAGTATCCATTCCTGTAGGTTTGGACTCCTTTCTCCATTCAAAAATCCATCTTTGAATGCCAAGTCAAGTCAAAGGTAAACAGAAGGCAAGTTATGGTAAAAAAAAAAAAAAAAATGTGGTTTTATATTAGCATACTAGGATCTGTCCTCAAGCTAAATAAACTGCTGTTTATTGAAGGACCTTAAGTCTAAGAGCTGACTCAAATCTGCAAAAACGGTGAGAAACTCTGACTTGGTGGTTCATTTTCTTTCAGCAAATACTTTCTTCATCTACTTATACCAAATGATATATGGCTCTTCAGTGTCCTTTATAGAATCTTACAGTTTGTATTTTCTCGTAGACATATACTCACACACACACACAAACACACATATAAGAAATATATGGTAACCCATGCTGGCATGTTGAAAGCAGAATTTCTGGTAAGTGCTACATTAATATTTGAAATAATAAGATAAACACAACGTAATAAGAATAAAATACACACAAACTCTGATTCCTAGTTATATTTTTTCACATTTTAAATAATATAAATTAGCAATTTTCTAAAATTTTTATTTGCTTAATCTATACTACCCTACCTGATAAGCTATAGGAACAGGATAGGACAGCTATCTGGAGTCTAAGTAGCATAAAATACTCCCTATCAGTGTACTGCTCCTGTAACACATAGATCAAAATCATTTTTTCTGTCTTCATTACCAAGATTCAAAATCTTAGGAATGTCTAATTAGTTTAGTTTTAGCAAAAAATTCAGATAGGAAAAGCTAAGCACCTTCATTCTTGCATAAAATGGGAGAGCAGTAATTCCCTAAATGTCTCTTGTCTAAAAACATTTACTGGATTCAAGATGCTAAAGTGAAGGAAGTTAATAAAGGCTCAGGATAATTAAGTGAAAGAAAACTCCCCATTCTCACTTGAATAAAGTTACTTAAAAATAATTTATATTTGACACATATTATTTGTGCATATTTATGTGGTACAATGTGATGTCTCAGTGCATGTATACATAGTGTAATAATCAAATTGGGGTAATTACCATATACATTACTTTAATCATTTATCATTTTCTAGTCTTGACAATATGCAAAGTCTAGCTGTCTTCTAGTTATCTTGAAATACACAGTACATTATTATTTTCTATAGTCACCCTACCGTGTAATAAAACAATGAAATTCTTTCTAACTGTAAATTTGTACCTATTGACCAGCCTCTCCCTCTCCTCTCCTTCCCCCTACCCTCCCCAGCCGCTAGTAACTACTATTCTACTCTTTTTTTTTTTTTCTGAGAGGGAGTCTCGCTCTGTCCCCTAGGCTAGAGTGCAGTGGAGCGATCTCCGCTCACTGCAAGTTCCACCTCCCGGGTTCACGCCATTCTCCTGCCTCAGCCTCCCGAGTAGCTGGGACTACAGGCGCCCACCACCACGCCTGGCTAATTTTTTGTATTTTTAGTAGAGATGGGGTTTCACAGTGTTAGCCAGGATGGTCTCGATCTCCTGACCTCGTAATCTGCCCACCTCAGCCTCCCAAAGTGCTGGGATTACAGGCGTGAGCCACCGTGCCTGGCCTCTACTCTACTTTTATGAGACCAACATTTTTAGATTTCATATATGGGTGAGATCATGCAATGTTTGTCTTTCTATGCCTGTTAAGTGATAATTATGTTATTTCACTTAAAAATATCTTTCTGTCAATGTAGGTGTAGTTTGATAGTGTAAGTTTGTTGAACATTATGTGATTCAAATAAAAGCTAAAAGCTGCATAATTGGTGAATGAATGAATGAGTGGTAAACAGAACACTTTTTGGCATTTCAAGTTTTGTGGGAAATTACATAGCTCAACAGTAAAAGTGCGACTTAGAGCACTATATCCCTAGTGAAAAGGACAGCATGTCAAAGGCAATGAGGGGGTAATTGACCAATATAATTCAAATAGATTAATTTGAAAACTGTAGAAAATTAATATGGTAAACTTAGGGGCACTTTACCTTTTTCTATTATATATAAACATTAAATTTTATATGCAAGAGCCTATTTTAAAAACCTGATATTATGGTTTTTGTGATTCGGTATGATTAGAACTATGAGATTCCTAACAGTTCTGAAGAAATAGCAAATATAGTGGAAAAGGGCACAATAAGAGCTCTGACACAGTACTTCAAATGTTAAGAAACTGAGCTAACAAATTAGGCCGATGGCCCCAAAACAGGAAGAAATAATAACTTTTTGAGAAAAGGGTTTAAGTATTATTTATTTTTCTTCCTAATCATTGTCATTGGCAAGGCATGTGGTCACTATATAGCCAAGTCTCCATATTTGTAAAAAAAAAAAAAAAGTCTGCTTAATTTATTCCATAGAAAGATTTTGAGACTCAAATGAACTAGTACTTATCATAGCACTTTGACTAATTTAAAAAGATATAAAGGCTATAAATATTAAACAGTGTAATTAAGGATTTATTATAATTCCTGACATATGCAAAGTGCTTAATATTACAGTTGTTTTTGGTTACTCTATCATATCACCTTATTTTTGCTTTACTATCACACATATATTTAAGTATTTTTTTCTCCAAACAACCAGTTTCAGCATTTCACTTGTCTTTGTATCCTTTTTCTTCTGCATCTGTATGTCTAGATGGAAAACTGCATCAGAAAAGTAAGCATGCTTACAATTTTCATACACAGATCACTAACATCCAGTATCAGAGGACTACCTAACACATTATAAACACTAAAGACATATTGCCAAAATTATTTAATTTTTACATCTTTAAAGAAGAATTGAACTAGTGAAATAGATTAATTTTGCTTACTTTTTAGCCATAGACGTTATTTTCTGAAATAATCCTGGTAAAAGTGTTTTATTAAATAAAAGAGTATGAAATAATGTAGCTGAGTTTTACTAGTTACTTTTACAAACCAGAAATACACAAAACTATAATATATTTTAGAGCTATTGTACTTGTGAACTATAATGCTTGTGAACATATATCTGTAAAGTTAGAAAAATTTTAAAAAATGATAAAAATTCAAAATTAAGAAAGATGCAGATTTACTAAATTTACAACTAGTGCCATATTTAGAAACACAAGAAATAAAATGAATTGACCTATATTTTAAGCATACTTCAGGTACATTTGTACTTGAAATGTGAATACTACATTAAGGAGGAGCTTTCACTTTTACAACAGTAACAAATACTTGCTATATTCTAGACCCTCTGCTAAGTGCTTTACATGCGCCAATTATTTAGTCAATTGGTGAACATTTAAGATAGATACTACCACTATTTTTATTTTCTATGTCAGGAAACAAAACTGCAGAAAAATTAATTATATCTGCTAAGAATATACAATGACGGAATTAGATTTGAAAACAAAGACTTTGGTTCAAAAGCTTCCCTCTTAACCATACTTTATTGTTTTAAAATGTTAGCATTTATTATATAATTACTATAAGCCAGATACTGCTGTAAGAACTTAGGGAACTATGATTTATCCAACTCCACAATAAACCAATGAGGTAGAAGTTAATAAAATCCCCCTCAAGAGGTGAGGAAACTATGGCATGGAGAAGGTAAATAATGTATTAAATGTTGATTGCTGGAAATTAGCAAAGTTAAAATTCTCAATCAACAATATGGCTTCATAGCATTACATCTTTACCATGACACTAAACTTAGTTGCATGCAGTTTAAGTGAATTTTACTGGAAAATTTTTAAAGAAATGTAGCTAAAATGCAAATAGAAATAATTGAGTCACAATTTCAGCTTAATGTATCTTCTGCTCAATTTTTTTGTAAACCTAAAGTTCTAAAAAGTAAGATTTATTAATTTAAATTAAAAATACCTTGATAATTTATACAATAAAAAATAATTAATTACATAATCACCTCTTTCTCTTACTTTTTTCTCATTTTTTCTCTGTCTTCTTCATTTTAATCTAGACAACACAAAAGCATCTAACTACATGCAATTAAAAAGAATCCATATTTGTTTCTAAAGGATACAATGTTAATTATATGTTCTCCTAAGTTCAATTTTAATTGTACTAAAAAAAATCTTAACATTTCAAATACTTATACTAGTTAGCTATATTAAATAAGTTTTTAATTTAAAAGGTTGAGTGTCTTTAAAAACTTTACATTAATGACAAAAGTGTAAATCAGTTACAGTAGAAATATTTAGATTTGCCTAAGTTGCAGGGCACTAAATACAAGATATTTAATGTTATTTTCAATTATTTGTCACAGAGGGCTAGGCAGATTTTTTTTTTTTTTTTTTTTTTGAGATAGTCTCACTGTGTCGCCCAGGCTGGAGTGCAGTGGCCTGATCTCACCTCACTGCAAGCTCCGCCTCCTGAGTTCACGCAATTCTCCTGCCTCAGCCTCCTGATTAGCTGGGACTACAGGCTCCCGCCACCAGGCCCAGCTAATTTTTTTGTATATTTAGTAGAGACGGGGTTTCGCCGTGTTAGCCAGGATGGTCTTGATCTCCTGACCTCAAGATCCTCCCACCTTGGCCTCCTAATGTTCTGGGATTACAGGTGTGAGCCACTGTGCCCTGCCCGATTTCTTTCACATTTGTAAATGCAAAGTTAAAGTTAATGCTGTATAATAGTGTATTTAAGAAAGTTGGGCACTTTTGTTATTTTCCTTTACTATTTTCTATCTTAGATATGATAAAACTGAGACATTCCTAAACTCAAATCACATAATTAGTAATACCTTAAATATCTAACTTAATTGTAGCATAGATAGTTAACTGGACACTTGAATCGACTTTAGGGCAATATTAAAATTATAATTTATTTATAGTTATTTTTAATGTTTAGCTCCCTCTGTAGCCTGTAAACACTATGACATTGGGCACTATTACCATTTTGTTCACTAAATAAACATTTTTTTAATTAAATGCATCTTCTGTTTATTTTTACTAGAAGGTATTACCATTATGTAGACATAGGTGCAGACCTATTGTAATATTTAAATAAACAAATAAACTAAAAAGTAGGTATGCCAGTTAAAGACATCAGATGTCCTAGGAAATTACATAAAACTGTTTTGCTATTAACTATAATTTACTAACTATTTGGACATCTACAATATCAAAGAGCAATCCCTGATAAATTATTAGGATTCTAAATCTCCTAAGTATTCCCTTCATCTTCAGTAGCAGCTTGGATTCTCTAAGTGTACTCTTTAAAATAGTTTATGTGACTGAGAATGGACAAGATATGGAGTATTAGATTTGTTTCCCCACTCTAGGTTTTATATACAAGCACCTTTGTTTCGGAAAAAATACATTAAAAAAATTATTTTCCAGTTCTTCTTTGTTCTTTCCTGACAAAGGTAGAGAGTATCACCTCTGTGTTTTCACAATTATGGGTAGACCTTTCACTCCTCACAACCAATGAGATACACTGGAAGTATGGTTTAAAAAAGGGTTCATAAAAATTATATACAAATACATTAAAAGTTTTAAACTAAAACATACTTGATACCTTGTACTCTGTCGACTATTGTTCTAAAAAAATTAATGCTCACCTGGAACCTGAGAATCTGACATTATTTGGAGATAGAGTCTTTGCAGATGTAATCAAGTTAAAATGAGATCCTACTGGATTAATGTAGGTCCTTATCCAATGAATGATGTCTTTACAGAACAGGGAAATTTGGATAGACACAGGGGGAGACGGCCATGTAAACATAGAGGCAGAGATTGGAGTGAAGCAACTTGAAGCCAAACAAAGTCAAAACATGAAGTCAAATGATAATTTAGGAGAAAAACATGTAACCCATCCTCTCTCAACCTGTAGAGAGAGTGTGGCCCTGCTGACACCTTAATTTTAAATTTTTAGCCTCACAATTTGGGAAAGAATGCATTTCTGTTATTTTAAGCAAGCCAGTTTATGGTGACTGGCTACAGAAGCCCTTATAAACTGATGTAGTACTTTATCAATCACTTGGTAAGTTATTACTAGTAACTGATAAATTATAAATTATACTCATTTATCAATCTCTATAGCTGTATTTTATCTTTTATACAGGTCACTGCATTTTCTTTTTGTATGGGTAGTCTTCTCAGAATTTACCATCACCTTGTCTACATAAAACACTAAAAATATGTTTTAACTACAATTTTAATTACTTTTTTAAAAAAGGTAAGAACTTAAGGTGTAAAAAAATGCGTATTAAAGATGTTTCTAGATTTTTTCTATTTTAAAAAACTATATATTTCTACCATTTTAAAATAATTATAGTTAACGTTACTGTTTCTACTAAGACAACTATTTTTAACCAACTTGCCTTTTTAGACTCCGCAGAAACTTAGTTATAATTTAATTTTTGAACAATGAGAACACATAGACACAGGAAGGGGAACACCACACTCTGGGGACTGTTGTGGGGTGGGGGGCGGGGGGAGGGACAGCATTGGGAGATATACCTAATGCTAAATGATGAATTAATGGGTGCAGCACACCAACATGGCACATGGATACATGTGTAACTAACCTGCACGTTGTGCACATGTACCCTAAAACTTAAAGTATAATTTAAAAAAACAGCAACTCTCTTTTTGCTCACTTTTTTTTCAATAATCAAATTATATAATTATAACATCAAGTGTGACTGTCATAAATAGGCTTTGGAACAAACACAACTGATTCTTAGCAAACACGCAAGGAAACTGGTAGGAGTATAAACTCGAGTGTAGCACATACAATATGCCTTGGGCATCAGTCAATCTGTTCTGCAAAGGAAATATAGATCTTTGATGTTCTTGGAAGAAGATTACGTAAAGGTCAGTCAGAAAAGTGACTCCTGTATCTTGTGTCTATGTTTCCATGGGGATAGCAACACCTGTTCATGTGCCTCTCTTTTCTACTGAGTGTGAAGAAAAGGAAGAGACTTCTACCCCACCTATGAAATACCATGGATGCCACTGCACCTAAAACATAGTAAATGTTCACTCAAATCGATATAAAATAAACATATTAATAGCCTATAAATGAATAGATAAAATGATCTACTTACAATAACCTACCGAACACAGTGGCCGTTATTTGAAAACAGTTGTTAAGGAGGGATTTTTGAAGAGAAAAGTATTTTTCCGCCGTGTACACATTACATACAGATGTGAATACATGCTGTAGGAAAATCTCTGTCACAGACTTAGTGAAACAGAACAGATCTCATAAATTTGGGTTTTTCTCTGTTTGAAAAATAAGAAAGTGTAAGAAAACAACAAATTAGAAAAATTTCAGGAGTCTTTAATACTGACAAAGATTACTTTAGTAATATTAATAAAGCAATGCTATAATTTGAATTGCTCAGAATTATTAAAACTAACTGTAAGGCTATAACCTGCTTATTTGCACTATGTGATTGATGCTTTTTTATATTTTATAGGGATAGCTCCTGGGCAGAAACCTTTGTCAATTAAGACAAATTACTGTGCCTCCTGGATTTCTCTTCCTATGTCTGTCAGCACATTATATCTTTATGGCCAGCATTTATTTCTGTATGAATATAGTAGCTTTACCAACTTCAACTTTAGAGGCATCTCAGACCATCTAAATAGTATTCAAATAGTCCAGAAAGAGCACTATTTTTCCCAGAGAGTTATCTGATCCATGTGTGATTTTATGGAAGAGATTTGAAAGTATGTCTTGCTTTCTTTAGGATCTTCCCCGAAGGCAGATTCACTAAAGTGTTTAAAGAGATTCTACTCTCATGAATTAAATCTTTATCTTTCTAGAAAAGAGAGATTGATGGTCAAATATTTTTTTCTTTATAGCAATTTCTTAAAATCTTGGTTAAAAGTGTTCTTTAAATTGAGATATTATTGATAAATTATTAAAACTTCACATACTATATGTTAAATTAATACTTCAAGGTCTAATAGTAAAGTGAAAGATTCATACATTAATGTGTCAACAGTGTTTTCCTTCACCTGACAGCCCCCAACACCAAAATTATATAAACTTAAATTAAAAAAAACCTAAAACTGAACCATAAAATATTTAAGATTTACATATTCTTTTCAGTTTTCTTTTTAGAAATATGCGGCATCAATGCAATGAAATATTAAGAAAAATTCAGTGAGAAAGCTTTATTAAGATTACATTTTTAGCATGGCTAATAGCTGTGATCTTAAACTGTTAAGGAGGTCCCTGTGAACTCTTAAAGAGCTATGCTGCCATCTATTGACAATGCAGATGTCTTTTAATAGTTATTAAGTATATAGTGCAAGAAAACACATTTTTAAATAAAAAAAAAATCTGTATTTGGAAAGTAGGTGTTTTTAAAAAATACTTTGTATTGTAAATGGGTTATATTCAAAATTATAATACACTATTAATTTTTTCGTTCAATATGGAAGGCTTATTAATGAATTATATTGTACTAGCAAATTTGCTGAATGTTGCAGATATTTTAAAGCATTACAAGCAAGCAATCTGCAAGAGTTAATGTCTTAACTGTAACTGGGCTTAATGCATCACAATATCGTTATGCCATATTTACTACATTGAATTTAATGGGATTAGCATGCATTATTAGGAATGTAAAACATCGTTTTAGAAAGGTAAACAAGACTCAGCAAAATGGCTATTTGGAGAAGGATAATTAAAAAGAATGTATGATAAAATAATATAGATACAAAAGCATCTTTACTGTTCACGATGTTTTACAATAAGGTGAAAAGCACCTGTATTTAATGTCTGCTGAAACAGAGGCTTCCTAAAGAGAGCAAGAGAGAACTGTATTTGGACAGTTAGAATTTAAATGGTTAACCTTCCTTTTTTCTTTCTTTTTTTGAGACGAAGTCTGGCTCTGTCACCCAGGCTGGAGTGCAATGGCCCAATCTCAGCTTACTGCAACCTCTACCTCCTGGGTTCCAGCAATTCTCCTTCCTCAGCCTCGCGAGTAGCTGTGATTACAGGTGTGTGCCACCAAGCCCGGTTAATTTTTGTATTTTTAGTAGAGACGGGGTTTCACCATATTGACCAGGATGGTCTTGAACTCCTGACCTCAGGTGATCTGTGATCTGCCTGTCTTGGCCTCCCAAAGTGCTGGGATTACAGGCGTGAGGCACCGTGCCCGCCGGTTAACCACTTTGAATGTAGGCTATATACATATGTTAGAAGAAAAAGTCCTTCTGAAAAAAATGCTCTCCTCTTTTTCTATTGAAATATTTAGTGTTTTTTAGTAACAGGATGCTAAATGAAGAAAATATACATAAATATACCCCCACTTCTACTCTCATAAGTGAGGAAGAGCAGGTTATTTGCCTTTCCTAATGGGAAAATACAATTCCCATTGACTAGGAAAAGCGCTTGACAGAACATTGGAGTTTGAAGGCTTTCCGGTCTTGGATCCTTATTTTAAGATCTTAGTGTGAGGCTACGGGTTGTTACTGAGAATTCTTAGACATCCTTTGAGGAACTTGTCATCATTACCTATCTGATTGGGATAAGTTTACACTACCAAAATTTGAAAACAGAAGTCATGGAAAGAGGGAAATGGGTTGGTAAATTAATGTCAACACACGCAAAGGAGCTATGTGTTTGTGATGGAGTAGCTAGACTGGAAACCTTTCTGGACTCTGCCACTCTAAGTTCATATTCCATTCAGTCGTGTTTACGTATGCAATGTGAATTAAAAGAGCTATGACTTTGCACTCCTATGTAACAAAGACATCGCTATAGCAGCAGACAAGTATCCAATACTAGACAGACAGATGTTCTTCATTGCCAACTGGCCACAGTGGCTAGAGAGGGAGAGCTCAAGTGCTACAGGACTTGTCTAAGCAGGATACACAAAAATCCTAAAGTTTTTTCAAATTTGGAAAAAGTAAAATCTCTTCTCAACTTTTCCCTACCAAAGGCTGACCAACTCTGGATAAAAGGAAACTTTGGTACTTTTTAAGTTTGCCATTCTTATGCGTTTATCCTTTCTTCCGCATTCACTATACTGCCTTTTTAGGGGCAAGATTGGAGTAAGGAAGGAGTAGGGCAGGTAAACTCTTACTTGACTAGCACATAGGTAATTCAGTGTTGTTTTACTCTGGATAATTCTAATTAAAGCTCATTTTATCTCAGGTTCTCTTGGGTGCTTCTTGCAATTATGTGAGTGTAGCAAGTGTGTCTTTTGGCTTAGGTAGTGTTTCTTCTTGAACTGGCTTCTTAATATTGCCCCTCAAATTCTTTGGTTATTGATGTACTCAAGCCTTTTTGGGTGTGGGTACCATCACGCTCTGATACCATTGATACCATCCAGATCACAGTTATCCCTTTTAAAGCAACTATAGTCTGATATTGGCATTGCAGATAAGCATCAGGTATTTCAACCAGTTCTGGATAATCACATAACATTGACCTCCTATCCAGGGTAGAGCAGGTAATTTGCAAATGTAACCATCTATCCTGTTGCAACAGGCTCATTCCATAAGCATCTCACCCTTTACTTTTTCACTTTTTTCAAGAGAGTTAGCCACTAGCTCGTAGTTTCACATATGCTGTAGGACACATACAATATCTTCAAAACCTAAAACGAGGAGTCACTACTCAGCAACCCTCTCCAACCTGAGATGGAAGAATGTTTCTAAAAATAGCACACTGTCTTCAAAGAAACCCTCCAGCTCCCAATAATCTAAACTCTTGCACCATCAAATTGTTGATGGATTAAGAATTGCAAACTGGTTTTAAAGATCTCTTTTAGTATTCTGCATAAATCATGTAATAACAATTTGGAATCTAGAAGCCCATTTATTTTATTTTTGGGTTTTTTTGTGGCCTAAAAATAACAAAACAAAACAAAACAACAACAACAACAAATAAAAACCAGAGTGTCATTTCGAGATGCTGACACCAGAGTAGAAGGATGTCAGACTAAACATTCTATAATATTTCCACACTGGAAATATGGATACTAAGGTGAAGAAGATTTATGTACATCAGGTATTAAATTATAAAAATAAGAGTATCACAGACACACTCACCAAATCTTTGTATGTTAAACTTTGCTTGGAGGAAACCATTTAAATCTTGAGAAATCAAAATTTTGAACCAAACCTTAGAACCACATAGCATAAATATATAACATAGGAAGAATTATCATTTGTTGCATACTTACTCTATGTCAATTTTTATGTGCTAATTTGGTATATTAAAATGATTTCATTGAGTAAATACTACTGTCTTTACTCCGTGTGGAAAAAAAGACATGAAGCTTAAAGAAATTATTCTTACTATGTCCATTAAAACATAGCTGTTAAATGTTGACTCTGGAATTTGACAACAAAGACTAGACTTTTTCCATTTTCTACTTTCTGACTTCAAGAGTTGTTAGAGAAGGTCCTGATAAGTTCTAATGATATTAGATATATTGTTGGTTATGGCTTTGATAAAATACAATAAATATATGTTAGATTATTGAAAGGAGCAAGAATGGTTCACATTTCCTATTTGCCCTCTGAAGTTGTTATCTAAAGGAGTTAATAAAGTTTTCCTATGACATATCTATAATTATAACCTTAAAGTCAAAATCCTGATTTCCAATAGACTTGAAAATATACAGCTATCTGTGTCCTCTAATTTCTACCCTTGTGAGTGATGGCTTTGCCCCTATAAGACTGCATCAAGAAAACCAGTAGCCAGAATATAGGAATACACCAGGTTCTGAATAGCTAGGTTACAGGAAATGTGTGTTTATTTCATATTTACAAATCAGCATTACTAACATTATGAACTGAAGAACAGTTTTCATCTCCTTGGTATTCTGAGGCCCATTTATGTAAGCTGAGATTCTTTTTTGTTTTTTTTTCAGGTTTAATTATTTTATTCTATTCTTAATTGGCAGATAAAATTGTATGTATTTATCCTGTATTCAAAACAACAGGTGGTTTTGAAGTATGTGTTTTTTTATTTATTTTGCATATGTAAGCTAAGGATACTAATTGTAGTTATTGAAGGTATCTGGGGTTTTTTTTAGGTATGCTGATACTTAAATAAGAATGTGGGTGACAGATTGGGGAAATAGGTATATTTTTAGGTATGTTGATACTTAAATAAGAATTTGGGGGAAAGGATTGTCTTCTTTCCTTGAGGAAAGGAGACAAATGATTTGGAGTAAAGTGTCAATGATTGGATTTATAATTATAAAAAGCATTGTCAATTGCAATGCTAAACTCTGTTTATATTCTCAAGAAGAGTGTGATGTGAAACTCTACAGTTTTCATTTCAAAAAGAAATCAAGTAGAAATTTTTAGATACAGTGTAGTTTCTGTTGTTTTTATTTGGCCCATCACCAACTTCTATTGAAAAAAAAGTGACAGATGCCAGTGAAGTTGGAAGCAACTTTAAAAACACCAAGTCCTTGAGGTTTATGTTTTATTGTCCCAGTTGTACCTGCAAACTATGGGAATAGCTAGGTTAATTTTTTATTGAGTTTATTCTGGAGGGGATGGCCTGAGTAAGACATAAACATTTTTATTTGTTTTTAAGAGATGATACGGTTATGAATTTAGAACTGATTGAGAAATTTCAGCCTAAAGATGCCTGAATATATTTTCTTTCCCCTCATAATTACCATTATTGTCACCATATTATACATTAAGCCAAATTTTCTGGTTTCTTAGCTGAAACTTATGTGAAATTAACACACTTTTGGAAGTGTTTGCCAGTTAAACTGGCCTCTATTTAAAATACTGTCAAATGCAATTTGTCCTAGTAGAAAAATCACAAACTTTGGATTCAGCCCAAGATTGATCCAAATCCCAGCTCATCCATTTAGTAGTTGAATGAGCTTCATCAAGTCCAAAATCTCTGAATCTCAACTTTCTCATCTCTATAATTCTCATGAGAGTTAAATATAATATATGTGACTTGATGGGTGACTACAGCATCAATAATTGGAAGCTGTGATAATTTTGAATATTGAGTGACTCAATTTTATTCTTTATTTGAAATTGTTTGGAGCTCCAAACCTTAACAGTGAAAATTATTTTCCTGACAAAACTACATAACGAGCAAGATTGACTCAAAGGCCTGTCTTTGCACCGTTGAGAAAGGAACTTCTGGTTAGATAAGAGACTCTTCGCTGCAACTCTAAGAGGACAGTGTTCATAAGTGACTTGCATTGCCTCAAAGGTAGAACAAACTTTCTGTTTATCATAAAATAAAATGAAAATTAAAGATTTAAATAAAGGCAAACATTTTACAAGATAATACTTTATTGAGAATTAGTAGGCATAGAAAATAAGTGTTTAGACATTTTAAGCAGACCACCTGAGTTTGACTTCTAAATGACACTTCTTAGCATTGTGCTCTGTAATTTTAAGTTACACACTTAAATGTTCTGTGCCTCAGTTTCTTCATCTCCAAAATCAACAAAAATCAAATAGTATGAAGAAAAAGTCAGTTACTACTATAAAATCTTACACTAGTATTTTATTCCATATTTGTCAGTAGTAAATGTCCAATAAATATCAGCTATTATCACATTTGATATTTTATTTTTCTTATGTTTCTATCTATTTCTTCCTATTGTCACCTGTCTCCCAGCCAGAATTCATGATATAGAAAATACTGGTAAACTGGAATGTTAGTGATCATAAAAGCACAGCTTCTGGCATATTAATTTATAATGTTTCTATAATTTATATACAAAGAAATGACCATTTATGAGTTTATTCACTATCTATGGTGGTGTCAAAGTTTTTCTTTGTTAATTAAATGTGTTATTCAGATTTTTTTAAACCAGAGTGACACTTTATTCTAATCTTACTGTAAGACTGGAATATTTTAAAATTTTATAGAGTAGTCGTATGTTCAATTCTTGTTCATCGTATTTGCTAGTAAGATGAACACACTGAAGAACGCAGCCATGAAGAGAGGAGATGGGTAGTGGATGCACAGGGAGAACCACCAACTCCTCCTCACCTGGTACACGTTGCCGTCTTGCCTAGTGTTCATGTGTTACCAAGTCATTAGGAGATTCTCCCTCTGAGTTTCACTGCCCACTACCTAACTCTTTATTCTCATTAAAACTTAGAGTATGTAATAAATTTAGCATCAAAATCTATCCTCCACTAATGATAATGAGTGTAGAAGGCTTAATAGTCATTCCTAAGAAGTTATGTTTACATCTTAATCCCTGGAATATGTGACTAAAACCTTATATAGCAAAATGTATGACCAAATTAAGGATCTTGAGAGGAGGGGCTTTTCCTAGATTATCTTGGTGGCCCCACAATTCAATAAGTGTCCTTATAAGAGTGAGGCAGAGGGAGAGATGACGAAGAGAATAGAAGGAGACAATGTGACCGGAAAGGCAGAGATTGAAGTTATAAAGCCACAAGACAAGGAATGCTAGCAGTTACCAGAAGCCGGAAGAGACAAGAAACTGATCTCCAGTGGAGCCTTCGGAGGCAGTGTGAACCTGTTGACACCTTGATTTCAGACTTCCTGCCTCCAGAACTGGAAGAGAATACATTTCTGTTTTCAGCCAAGGTTGAGGTCATTTATTCTGACAGCTACAAGAAACTAATATGAGTGATTGGATAATTGAAGAACTTTTCTTTGCTAAGACAACAATGAAAGAAGATTAATTGATAAATATATCAATTTATTTCATAATAGGCCATTTTTAAAATAATGACTTCAGACAAAAAACTTGTATTTATTGTTTAAGTGGCGTGTTTCTAAAGCTAATATATCACAACAAAAAGAAAGGAATTGTGCATCACGGCATATTTAAATGCATGGAGAGTGTGTGTGTGTGTGTGTGTATTTTATCAGTGAGAATGATACATGAATATAGGAATGACTATAATCTTCAATTCACAATAACCAGAGGGCCACTTTCTCACTTATGTAGCTGTTTTAAGTGCAGTTGTTGTGGCAACAGAATTTCTAGGTTACTTTAAAGGAAACAGCGGTTAAACTACTGTGAGTGTTCATGGAATGTTGAGAATATAAATACAACTAAAATTGAAATTTGGAGAGCATTCCAATGACCACAGGATTATTGATTTTTATTATCACTTTCCAAACATTTTGGAGCTGCCGTGAATAAACAAACATTTAGTATATAAACACCCACTTGCATTAGTGGCAAATACCTCCAGAGATATTAGGGATATGCACAAAGCTGAGTAAATAGACAGAGTGCAGTACTTTTACATGCTTAGAATCTCAACAGAACATCTTTTGGATGAAAATATGTAAAGGCATACTCACAGAAATAGCAATTACAATAGAGTATGCATCAGTGAAATACTAGTTTAATTGAAATATTATGTGGCTTGCAAGAATGTAATATGTTTAGAAAAAATCAAACAGGGTAAAAGCAATATGTTTTCCTATTATTTCACAAGGTCTTATGAGGAATTTAGGAAAATTTAGAAATTGAAATAAGTAAGCATGTTGATCCCAGAACAATATTTTAGGCAAATGATTAAGGCAAAATACACACACATATATGTGTGTGTGTGTATATATATATAGGTACATGTGTAAATACACATATTTTGAAGATAATTCAAATGATGATTGTAATGAATGATAGAAAAATTTTCCTTATATTTACCATATGAAAATTTCAACGCAGGGAAAACCCTGCTGAGTTTTAAATAATCTTACAGATTTGTCTTCATCTCTAGAATGAGAGTCATCTTGGTAGCAATAGAAGTAGATAGAATTTTTACCTAATGGGGAAAATATTGATCTGAATATCAAGAACGTAAACCCTGCTTAACTCAACAACATGCGACTCAAATAACAAAATAAGGCTGCAGAGCAGTAATACGACTCTACTATTACAGATATGAGTCCCTTCTTTCCCCCATAAATATCTCATGCTTTCCTTTTTCTTCTCAATCCTTTTGCTACTTTTCTTTACACTTTCATTTTCAATTTGTGAATTTGTTCATGCTTCATTGAGAAAATATAAATAAACCTAATATTTCTTCATTTTCGTATCATCATGTTTATACTCTTATCTAGAGACTTTCCTTTACTGATACCTATAATCTCCTATGAATGATCCAGTCTTACTTCTATTAATGTTTAATCTCTTCCTTTGTGCTTTGGATCTTGTTTTCTTGACTTCTCAAGGACACCTCTTCTGCAATTCTTTTTTCCTTCATCCATGTCATTCATTTACTGCTCTCCACCGGATTGCTTCCATATGATAGCCACATACTATACTACCTTCTATTTTAAAGAAAAGTAAAATAATTGCCTTTACCATTCCGAGTAAATAACTGCTGCCCCCATTTCTTTGCTTTACTGCATGAAAAAGAAATCTCTAGAAAATTTTCAAAAAGTGCAAACATCAAGACTTTGTCTCAACCCACTTAAATTAGACTGCTCTCTCACATTTCCACTTAAATGACTATTCTAAAAATCATCAGTGCTCTCCATGTGAACAAATCTAATAATATTTGACTTTTTATCTTACTGATATTCTCAGAAAAATTTAACACAGTTGATTATTTTATATTCTTAAAATACTCTGTTAATTTTGGCTTTTATTACAATGCACACCTAGTTTTCCCTAACACTTCAGTAACTCCGTCTTCCTTTTCTTCTTTTCTAGCTCCTTCTCCTTTGATCGACATCTAATTCACACTGTAACTCTCCTCATGCCATTCCATTCACGGTTTTAAATAACATGAGTAACATTATGTAAAAAAAAATTATATTTTTAAGCCCAATCTATTCCTTGAATTCCAGGGTATTTATATATTACCACTTAATATGCCCCAATTAATGAGCATGTCAAACTTCACATACACGAAATTAGCTTTTGCTATAAAACTCTACCTTAGCAGTGACCACTTCTCTGCATATAGCATTTAATTTAGCTAGATTCTCCAGTCAACAACCTAGGGATCATACCTGATTCTTCTTTTTCACTTAATCCCCAAATCCCATTGCAAAGATTGAAGAGGTCTGGATATTGAAAGAGCCCACAAGCATACTTCCATAAGACTTTAATGATGACAAAGAGACTGCAGGCAAACACTGGGGGCCTGAGGGATATCCAGGCAGAAATTCCCTAGGGTCTTTCTTATTCTCACAAGGATACTCTTTTTCTCTAGATTGAACTGGCAAGATTTATATGACAAATTATGATTTCAAAACAGTCAAAGGCAAGATTTCCCAGTAGGATCTTTTCTTTCTCGTTGTTGATATAGCCAAACTAGACTGTCAAACCAATCAGTCAGGTGAAAGCCACTCAGGCCTGGGTGTTCCCAGAGAATATCAGACTACAAAAAGCACATCATAAATCATCCACTAGTTATTACGTTAGTTGTCTTTATCTTTGCCAAATGTCAAAATCAGACATCCAATGTCCCCAGAGATGACCATAAAGCTGTTCCATTTCACTGTAAAATAACTCTTTAGTATATACCCATCTTGCAGAAAATTCTGTTGACTCTGTCTGTAAAATATATCCCGGTATTACCTGCTAATCTTGGTCAAAATGCCAACCTTAAAAATTTGGATAACCACCATAAACATGTAATTTATTCCATTTTACACTAATTTCCCCAGTCTCATAATGCCCTCCACACATTTAGCAGCAATTGAATTTATTATTATTATTTTTTTTTGGCACGGAGTTTTGCTCTTGTTGCCCAGGCTGGAGTGTAGTGGTGCAATCTCGGTTCACTGCAACCTCTGCCTCCTGCCTCCCAGGTTCAAGCAATTCTCCTGCCTCAGCCTCCCAAGTTGCTGGGACTACAGGCACGTGCCACCACGCCCAGATAATTTTTGTATTTTTAGTAGAGACAGGGTTTCACCATGTTGGCCAAGATGTCCTTGATCTCCTGACCTTGTGATCTGCCTGCTTCGGCCTCCCAAAATGCCAGAATTAAAGGCATGAGCCATCGCACCCAGCCTGAAATATTTTAAAATAAAAATTAAATCATATCTTCCCTCCCATTAAAATACTCTAATGTACTTCCACCTCACAAAATAAACATTTGTCTTGTTTTTGATAAATATTAAGATAATTATTAGAACAATCCTATGACAGAGGTATTCTTATTTCCTCTATTCTAGTGTTGACGAAACTGAGCCCCAGAGAGGTACAGAACATATCCAGAGTCACACAGGTTGTAAGCATTAGAGCAAGGAGTTGAATACAGGACATCTATCTCTGAAGATCATGCTACTTACTACTAAACTATGTTTTCTCTTGATAATGTGATTATACTTATATAAAATAAGGTTTTCATGCATTCTTCATATACAGTGGAGTTATAGGGGACACTAGTTTGAATGCTTGAGAAAAATAAAGATACTCTGCCTTCTTTTCTTAATGCTTGAAACTGTCTAGTGAAATTTTATGTCTTAATCAAGCTAGGTCTCACAGGCACAATAATATATGAATTTTACAATTTATTAGAGAAACTGGAGCTTCATTTTAAGCTGAATTCCCTTCAGAGGCAAATAATAGGCTATGGTTTTGTATTTTTAAAAGCTTATGCTATCTGAGTGCCACTACTGTTCGTCACTATGAATAGGGCATGGTCAAGCAGACACCCTGTCATAGTTGAAATACATGATCTGCTTTTTTTTAATGTACTTCTGCATCTTTAGTTTCATCACATCCAATTATGAGATTATATCTTGCCATCGAATCATTCACCATTCTTGTCTCTTGTTCTTTAGGTGAGATGACAACCAAGACACTAATATTGTAAAAGTCAGTCATGGAACAAAATGTAGAAAAGTTCAATAAGATTTTGAAATAAAATGAGATATTCTCAAAACTTAGTGAGGCAAAGTTTTTTTAAAGCCACTTTTTTTGCCCTTTAAAGTGTTCACATTGTGATTTAACCACATTATTACTAGGCAAGATAGGAGAATCTCATTTGATACACTTCATTGTATTTTATATTAAAATTCAGGGATTCTGAGGCTTTTAATGCATAGAACTGTAGCAGAATTTACATCTTCTACTTTAGTAATCAGCCATGTTATTGTCTGTTACCCTTTTCTGATTCCAATGTCAGAAATAATACTTCTATGTCTCACACTGAATTCATATGTGACTTAGGGTACAAATGAAATATTGCACATTTTTTTTAGTAGATATAAAATAAATAGAACTCAACCAGAAATGTAATTAATTGAATACAATTTAATAACACTAGCAACATTTCTCCTTAAAATGTTGACATACTATATTATGACAGAGTCTTTGTGGAAATACATATAACCTTCCTGGCAAACAATTAAGATAAAACTTTATTTAAAAAAATTACTTCATTTTACAATTGTAAAATGCTCACTCCTGGGAAATGAAATACACACTTTTCAAAACAGTTTTCATTACATTTGAATAATGAAAATTATGAAGTGACTGCATAGTTCTAGAAATGTATACTTACAAATAAATAAATTCTGATTTATCAATATTAAAGCATCTTCGGGGTAGGATGAGCATAGTCAAATAGGTTCTTTGTGGTGTAAGAAACACTAGCACAGTCCATCTTTATTTTATTTTTTTCCTCTTGTTACAGACTAGGTCTCCCTATATTGCCCAGGCTGGAGTGCAGTGGCTATTCACAGGTGCAATCATAATGCACTACAGCCTCTGACTCCCGGCCTGGAGCAATCCTTCCACCTCAGCCTCCTGAGTAGCTGGAACTACAGGCTCCTGCCACCATGGTAGGCCTATTTTTGAAGAATAAATATTTTAAACATTACGTTATGACTTTTACATGATTTTAAAAGTTGATTTAAAAATTCTACTGTGATATATTATTGGAAAACTACTTTAAAAAATAGTAATAGTGATTATCCTACCTGATATCGAAACTCTAAATTTATCACAATTAAAATACAATGGTATTGGCTTAGGGATATATAGACATACCAGTGAACAAGTAGATCCAAAAATAGACCCACATAGTAAAGTTGGCTTATGATATTTGATATTTCAAGCTAGAGAAGGATAGATAAGTTAGAAAATACTTGCTTGCTAACTTGGCATCAATTTTGAAAAATTAAAGTCCCGACCCACATTATACGCAAATGTAACTAAATGTATTTCTTATGTAAATGTTTTAAAACACGTTAAAATAATTATCAAAAATCAGGAGAATACTTAGAAATCATTTTGAGTGTCACAAATCTTGTTAAGCAAGATAATATTTTATGATTTATAAAGGAAAGACTGCATATTTAATTACATGTAATACTAAACTCAAGTAAAGCAAAAAGTTCTCTAAATCAAGTAAAACGGCAAGTGAATGACTGGATTAATAGTATTTTCAGCATATGTAACCAAATAGCTTTTAAAATTAATAAGAAAATAAAATTAGCAATAGAAAAATAAGGAAAAGCATACAAAGAAAAATGTGACACGTACACATTCATAAACACATACAGACACAATAAATGCAGATTATCAGTTAAGCATGTAAAATGAGCAGTTTTGGTAGCAGCAGGGAATATAAACTTGAAAAAATAAAGCTTTATTCTCTCTCCTAGGTTAGAAAACATGCAAAAGATTGTTGATATCTGGAGCTGCAGAATGTGTAGATATGTGGAGTAAAGACAGACTTACAATAGCAGGCTTCTGAATTTATAAGTGTATTGGGTTTTGGATGTAGATTTCTCTATTTTTCCCAAAATTTTAAAAGTCTATAAACTCAAAGAAGCAGTCTTTTCTAGCTGAACGAATATATATGCATAAAGGAAAATATAAAAGACTGATTACTACGAAAACAAATTTTCGAAACAACCTTAATTTCTATCAAAAGAGAAAAAGTTAATTAAGCTTTAACACATTGATAATATAAAAGTCTATGCATCCTGGAGCCGGACATGGTGGCTTATGCCTATAATCCCAGCACTTTGGAAGGCTGAGGCAGGCGGATAGTTTGAGCCCAGGATTTTGAGACCAGTCTAGGCAACATGCCAAAACTCTGTCACTACAAAAAATACAAAAGTTAGCTGGAAATAGTCATGCACATCTGTGGTCCCAGCTAGTGGGGAGGCTGAAGTGGGAGGTTCACTTGAACCTGGGAGGTCAAGGCTGCAGTGAGCCATGATGGTGCCACTGCACTCCAGCCTGCACAACAGAGTGAGGCCCTGTCTCAAAAAAAAAAAGTAAGTCTGTGCATCAATTTAACATGCATAGATTAAGAAGTAATGATATGGACAATCTCAACTATATACTGATGAATGTAGAAGACATAACACATTTGCATTGTGATCTGATTAAAATGCAGCAGCATGTTTGCCTCAGAATAGGTCTGTTTGTGCAATAAATGCAGAAAAAATATAAGTACAAATTATAAGCATAGAAATATTTGCATTGTTTATTGTTTAAGACGTGAATAATTTCAGTAATCACCTCCTATATTTGCAGTTATATGTTTTAGTTCATCCAGGAAAATCTGTGAATTATCATTCATGCAATTGTGTAAGCACTAAGTTCCTCAGCATTTTATAATAATAATTTCTAAACATCAATTGTTTGTTCTGTGACAGGCATTGTACTGATAATTAAATTTTAATTCTCGTATTCTCCGTTAAATAGATTCCACTATTCAGATTTTGCAAGTAAGAAACTAAAGCTGAAAAGGTGAAGTAACATATTGAAGGCCATACTAAGAAGTGGTAAAGTAAGAATGCAACCTAAGTTTTAACTGGCTTTGAAGTGCACCTGAAGAATGCCCTTGACATTATCCCTTATAATACCTGTCCTCAACTTTCTTTTCTTTCTTTGATATCTGTCCTTTCACATTTTTTGAAAATATAAACCAAAAAAAAACAGAGAATTCAGTAAATAAATTGCAGAAAACTAAAAAAGTCAGTAAATGATTTCAGAAAACTGTCTTAGAGACTTTTCACTTTTATTTATATTGAATAAACAATTCATTGGATAATATATACAGCATGATATCAATTATAAGGTGCATACAGGCACATGCACAAGCACTGCCATCACCACTTCCACCCAGCTCTATGCACTTCTTCCTATTTATTTCTCAGTATTTATTTATTGCGTATCTATACTGTTTATTTTCTTCAATGTTCTTCAATTACATGTGAAATATAAATGAGTAAATACATAGATAAATAAAAATATTTAATTTTTACTTTTAATCTTTCTTGAATTAACACGTTAATCACAAAAGCTCTCATATATGGTTGAAATCAACCCTCAAATTTGTATATTTCTCTTCTAGTTATATGTATTTGTTATCTGTTTGATAATTATGAGCTTAAGAATTCAATTTCTCCGTATGTCATTGTGTTCTGCTTTTAAAGGATACTCAGGTAGGTAATTAATACATTTTTTTCTCTAACCTTCCTGCTCTATTATATTTATTAAAATTTCTTCCCCAACTAACTGCCTAAAACACATAGACTCTCTTTTTGCTCCATCTATTATTTTTTATGTTTAAAATTTTTTATGTTCTCATATTCCCCCTCTTGATTACGCCTCCACGCCAGAATACTCAACATATTGAGAAAACTCATATTTGGCATTTTTCAGCCAGTAGTTTAGAGAGTGTTAGGATTTATCATGTGCAATTCAGTATCACTTCTTTGGTGATTTCCCTGTATGGTGTAAGTAAGTTTTACCTGCATTTCAGGCAACTAATATTCACTTCAAACCCATTAGGTTAGTTGTATAGTGTATATTATCATTTTCTGCTGGGATAAAAATGATGCACAGAGAACATATTCTTGTTATGGGCATACAGAGGCTTCCAGAGTACAATACATACAATTTTTAAACGTAGCTGACTTCATCATAATGTGTAAATCTCTACTTTTATAAATTTATTTATTACATAGAAATCCTACTTTTAATTAACATATAAATCTTGAATTTTTTGTAAAATTACTTATATTTTCAGTATAATTAGTACTTTTTGTTAAGGAAATTCCATAATACATAAGAATTTAAAAGACACCGAGTGGCACATCTTTACTGGAATTCATTTGAATTTGTTATCTACATTATTTGTTAATGAAGAAAGCTTGAAGCATCCAAAGACTAGAACAGAAGGAAGAAATACCAGTATAAAGATATTTTTAATTCTTCTTTCTGTAGTTTTTCTGTGTTCCTTCCTGGCCTTGTCTTTACTTTTTCATACTCTCAAACACACTCAAAAAGACATTCTTACAATCACACACAGGCATAGCAAAGCAATATATTTTTATGAGAGAATATGCCATCTAAATTGAGGCCTATTTATGCTCGAATCCAAAACAGATCAAATTAAAATACAATAAAATAATTGACCTATAGAGAAAGCTGATTTTTACTTAATATTCATTAACTGATTTTGTAATTGTAGTATGATACACCCTTTAGGCTTCTCCATCACTTTCCTTTTGTGCATTCCATTCACATGTAATTCAGCTCTTCCTACCTTATATTGTGTAGATGGAAGGACCATGGACTTCCATTTTGTGGTTCAAGGCTGTCACTGCTAGCTGTGTGATACTACATACGTTATTTAAGTTGGCTGATCTTCAGTTACTCCCTATTCTAAAACTAAATAATAAACTCTAAAACTAAATAATAACTCCCTATTCTAAAACATTATATTGTAACAAGACATAGATTTTAGTATATGATAAAAGTTGATTTTCCTTTACAAATTATAAGTGTATATGATGATATATAAAAAGAGAATAAATAAAATAAAGCAAGTATTGTTATATGTGTATAATATCTAGTACTGAAAGACATTTTCTTCACATATTCAGGTTTGTTGAAAAATGATGTATAGAGGAGAGCTAGGGATTTTTTTTTTTTTTTTTGATACGGAGTTTCACTCTTGTTGCCCATGCTGGAGTGCAATGGCATGATCTCGGCTCACTGCAACTTCTGTCTCCCAGGTTCAAGCGATTCTCCTGCCGTAGCCTCCTGAGTAGCTGCAATTACAGGCATGTGCCACAAGGCCTAGCTAATTTTGTATTTTTAGTAGAGATGAGGTTTCTCCATGCTGGTCAGGCTGGTCCCGAACTCCCGACCCCAAGTGATCTGCCAGCCTTGGCCTCCCAGAGTGCTGGGATTACAGATGTGAGCCACTGCACCTGGCTGCGCTAAGGATATTATAAGAATGAAGTATAGAGGGGAGTTAAGAATATTTTAGAGGATTATACTACATTAACATTGTATATATTTACATATTTATCCATATATTGATTTAAAAATGTGTTGAATACTGAGTATGGATTCCATACTGTGCTAAGAACTGTAAATACAAGATAGGCACAGTTTTTGGTTACACAATCAATATTTCCAATTACAATCTTGTAAACAGTAGAGCAAGTTCCTACTAAAACTAAATAATTTTATTGCCATTAAAATAATACTGAATGAGAATATTCACATATTAAAGGAGTCAGAAAGGCAGAAAAATGTATTATTTACAAATGTTTCATTTCAGTTGTTAAAAGCACGGTTTACTAAAATTTTAGGAATTACATATTGCTTAAGAAAATACAGGAAAGAACTTCTTATATATTTAGACAATGAAACATTAAAACGTCAACAGCATAACAAACAAAATCTATACTCATACCTGATAGGTTAATTCAGTAATTAATTAACTATTATAATTAACTATTGCTCACTCAAACTTGTGCTATTATTCTAATGAACTCAACTGCTTCTCGAATAAAGATTTTTGGTATCCTGATTCAGTCTATTTAATATGGTCTCAAAGTTAAGTGAAGCCATCAGAAGCCGGTGTACAATAGTATCCGAATAATTCTCTTCCAAAAGAATCTGAGACGGTTTTTTCTTTTTAAAGACAAAACATTTTGGCCTGTAGCTGATTGCAGGTTCTTTCAGGTTAGCATCATAGTAAAACAGAAAACTATTTGTAGATGACAAAAACTTACAATAATTGTGGTTGTTATTAGATGACACTTCAAAAGAGAGAACGAATGAGAGTTCATTACAATAAAAATGCAACTAATATGAAAATTTGTTTCTAAAGCTTAAAAAACAAGATACTACGAATAAAGTTAAAGCAAACACGATTTTAAGACAAAATGTCAGTATGTACTGATGTCTTTATTTTTAAAAGTGAGTATATATTGCATCTTATTTATAAAAATGTTGACCATATTATTTATAGAGAAAAAAATTTACATGTAACAAAATTGTAGGAGACATAATATCCCATGAGTAGATCAATAATTATTTAAAACAAACCAAAAATATATAAATAATATCAAATAAAGAAATTAAATAAATCTAGAGTAACTTTAAATGTCTGTACATTAGTAACATTTTATTTACACAAATTTAACCAAGGTATGGCTAAGCAGCTGAGGTACAAGACACACCATTTAACATTTGATTAGGAAAAGGCAAAATTTTACAAGTTGTTGAGAAATTTGAACACATTATTAAAATAGAATGATAGGCTACTGAGAAATACTTAACCTGTTTAACAGCAAAATATTTTATAGTTAACATAGGAGGCAATATGATTCTAAATAACCTTAGTTCTCTAAGTGAGAAATCTGGTTTTTTTAAGTAATCAAGGCCATAATAAAGTAAACATAAACCCTAGATGGTTATTCTAATAGGACCAAATTTTTATTATTTTAAGACATAAGATAAGGAATAAGCATTTACAACCTCTTATTAAGACCAAGCCAATAATCCAAGAAAATCTAAGCACAAGCACTTTTTTTAAAATCTTATAAATAAAAGTATAAAATTTAGCTAGCTTTGATTACAGCTAATAAAATGTGCCTTCTCCAAGCTTTCCACAATTTCTGTTTCCATTTAGATCCTATAATTTCCTTTTTATCATTTTGAAACAAGTAAATCTTTAGAAAAAAACCCTCATTTTTTTCTTAATAAAAATATAATCCTTATAGTACAATTTCTCAAAGCAGAAAAAAGAACACATTTAATAACAACAGAAATTATAGTCTTTCCATCACATATAAAGAAGCAAAGGTATATAAACTTTATATCTCTACTTACAAAGTAATGTTTCAGTATTATATCATACTTAGAAATGAGCTAATCTGTTGAATATCCATTAATTAGTTCCATTTAGTATCAACCTGAGATTTAAAGTTACTGAATGATGTTAGAAAATGTATTTAAAGATAACATACGGCCGGGCGCGGTGGCTCACGCTTGTAATCCCAGCACTTTGGGAGGCGGAGGCGGGCGGATCACGAGGTCAGGAGATCGAGACCACGGTGAAACCCCGTCTCTACTAAAAATACAAAAAATTAGCCGGGCGCGGTGGTGGGCGCCTGTAGTCCCAGCTACTCGGAGAGGCTGAGG
The DNA here is from genome assembly GCF_028878055.3 of Symphalangus syndactylus. Classification (NCBI taxonomy): domain Eukaryota; kingdom Metazoa; phylum Chordata; class Mammalia; order Primates; family Hylobatidae; genus Symphalangus; species Symphalangus syndactylus. The sequence continues at coordinate 104,791,421 of NC_072426.2, read as the reverse complement.
CAGGAGAATGGCGTGAACCCGGGAGGCGGAGCTTGCAGTGAGCCGAGATTGCGCCACTGCGCTCCAGCCTGGGCGACAGAGCGAGACTCCGTCTCAAAAAAAAAAAAATAAAAAATAAAGATAACATACTACAAAACATATTACTGAAATAAAATTCATCACAATCATGATCCTTTGGCTAAACACGAATTTATATTTTTTATAATTTTAAACTTTATATAGAAATAATATTAGCTTATTTAATTAGTATACTTGAAAAAATTTAGGAAAAAATAGTCAAATCAAATAAAAATGTGTGTTACCATTTATTAAACTTAATACTAATGTCTCAGAAAAAAGAAAGCTGTTTTCATTAAACCAAACATATTAAATTTGTCTTCTTGACAAAGATTTAACTATATATAAACTTAAATTTTTTTGTTTGATACTTTTTGTCACTCAATTTTTAAAAATTGTGATAAAATATATGTAACATTTACCATTTTGACTATTTTGGGGTGTACATTTCAATGACATTATGTACATTCACATTGTTGGGCCTCATTATCACTATCCATCTCCAGAACTTCTGCATCATACCAAATCATACATTTATCCATTAAAAAATAATTCTCCATTCATGCCTTCTTTTAGTTCCTGGTAACCATTATTTCACATTTGCCTCTAGGAATATGACTATTCTAGGAAGCTCATATAAGTGATGTCACATAGTATTTCTTCTTTCGTGTTTGGCTTATTTCACTTAGCATAATGTTTTCAAGTTTCATCCATGTTTTAGAATGTATCAGAATTTCATTCTTTTTTAAGACAATTATATTCCTTTGTGTGTAGATACCATATTTTGCTTCTCTGTTCACACATGTGAATAATGCTGCCTGAACATGTATATACAGTTATCTGTTCAAATTGCTGCTTTTAATTCTTTTGGCTATATTCCTATAAGCATAATTGCTGGATCACATGGTAATTCATGTTTAACTTTTTGAGGCGCCATCATATATTTTCCACAGTGGCAGAAGCAATTTACATTATCTTCAGCATTACAGAGAGCTTTCAGTTTCTCCACAACCTCAGCAACACTTGCTATTTTTTTTCATTTTTATTTTTGAATAATAGCCAACCTGGAGAGTACAAAGTTGTATCCCGCTGTGGTTTTGATTTGAATTTCTCTAGTATTTCCTCTTCAGGTCTCTGCAGTTCCTGGCATCTCCAAGCTTCTGAGTACCACTGCTTTCCCCAGTGCCAGCTGTGGCAGTGGGTTGTGGTATGCCTGGTCCAGCTATAGCATTGCAGGAGCTAGAAGCCATGCTGGCACCTAAATCTGCATGCCCTACCACATGCAGCATGCCTGACTGTGTGCAGTGGCCAGACGCCACACTCACTCACACACCCCTTGCTGATCCATGCCTGACTCACCCTTAGGCTTGGGATTCAGGCCAGTAGCATGAGCAGAGTGCAGCCTGCCATGCCAAGTGGGCGGAAAAAACGCAGTGGGCCAGAACAAAAGCCAGGCAAAGGCGCTACTGGCCATAGAGGTTTCTGGCTGGTGAAGTGATGCCCCAGTTCACTGGTTCAGTTCGGAACAGCAGGACAAGCTGGGGCTTCCAGGTCATAGGTGGATTGGGAGATTTTTTGATTGGCAATTGGTTGAAAGAGTTATTATTTAAAGACCTTGAATCAATAAAAAGAAGTGTCTGAGTTAAGAAAAGCAGTTGTGGAGACCAAGGTTCCTATTATATGGATCTCATAGGTGGCTGTCCTTGGAGGCAATAGATAGCAAACGGTTTATATTCAGAACTGTAAAAGGTGCTGTACTCGCTCAGCTCATCTCTTCAGGATCAAAAGAAGACCTGGAAAGGGAAAGGGATTATCTACAGAATGTAAATTTCCTTTACAAGAGACAGCTTGGCCAGGACATTTCAAAATACGTCAAAAAATATATTTTGGTGTAAAACATTTTAATTTCTTTCAGGGCCTGCTATCTGTAATGTCATGCTATATTGGAGTCAGGATGAAATTTTTTATTTTATTGCTACAGAGAGTTTTCTTGGTCAGTCTTGAGATCTCTGCTTCAATGTTAGTGCTAGTAAGTTGTGCCTGAATTCCAAAGAGAGGAGAGTATACACCCCAAAGGGTGTTTGACTTTGCATTCATGGCATGAACTCATTTTTCAGGGTAACTTTGCAATCCTCTTGGATGAGAGGAGGGGTCCATTAAGTCAATTGGGGGCTTACAGTTTTAGTTTTGGTTTTCAGGGGATTTGTCACTCATTACTTTTATCTAGGAGCACAGGGCTCAGATAAATTTCAACATTGTGGCAGAAAAGATTCAATAAAGACCTAAGAATGGAATACAGTTTTATTTCTTTCCTTTGATACAGTTAAATTTTCAAGGAATCCCAAATCACAGTCACAGAACAAGTGCTAACAGAAATCTAACTCGTTTGAAAGGAAATACATCATCGCTGTTTTATATTTTTAGGCATTTACTTAATAAAGGCATACTTAAGATTTTTAAATTAGTTTACCATATTATGTTTCTTAAAATGATTAATTCATTTATCAATTTATTATATTTGTTTTGAAATTTAACATTATTTATCCATGTATTTTAATATTCTACAAATACAGAAAATACTTTTAAGATACCACTGAATATAGTCATTCAGTTGTGCTTGAAGAGTTCCATTGGCAAGAAAGTAATTATTATTATTTTTAGATGCCTTATTTCATGATTAGGTAACTATAACATATTTAAAGTTATGTCTTATATTTAAACAATAATGATTTATCTGTCTTTCACTCATTAGTCCAATAAAGTCTCCATAATGGAACAGAATAGGTGGGTCCACATTTTAGAGTATAACTGTTCTTTTCTCTAAAAGTACATAAAAGACGAAAAATAACATCTGAAGAAAAAATAGGGAACTAGGCATACATACACAGGCTAAGCAGATTCTGTTTGATATGTTTATTAATGGAAAAGGGTAAGTCTCAAAAGCAACCATATCCCCCAGTTCACAAGAGAGGTCGCCATTATTTAGGAATCAGTAACATTCTTAATGTAGTTCTTACTTCTGAGCTAACTTAAATAATATGTCTTTTATCTTAAACAAAATAAAAATTAGAAGCTGAGTTTCTTGTAGTGCCATTAAAAAAGTTAAGTATGAAAATTGAAATTTTATCTTATTTATTTTTTAAGATATGTTCAGATCAAACATTTTTATTAAGAATATTACATATGTGATTTTGTGTACATTCTACTGCATCACAGCAGGGGGCACATAATTTCAGTTTGTCTTTTGTTGGTGAGATTGAGTGCATTAGTCCATTTTCACACTGTTAAAGAAAATTGAAATTTTAAATCCTAGAAATATCAAGCAATACAAACATAATAAACAGACAAATCATTACATACTGATTATTTTATTAAAATATATGGTAATTTTGGCAACAAATTTTTCAAAGATTTAAATAAAGAAAATGCTAATGAGAGAGGAGGAAGAAAGAAACCAGTTAGGCAGGCAGTTAGGGTGGGTCCTCATTAGAACTCCTCCAAACCAACAACAGCCTGAAAATCAAACTACAGGCACCATATAAGCAAAAGCCCACATCCATAAATGCAAACATCCACTCTGTGAGCCCAGACGAGCAAACTTCACTCCTGCTTTGGGCATATTTCTCTCCCCTCAGCATGTCTTTGTCCCATTGTGCGCACTTCCTCCCTATTGGCTCTTACCTTCCACCTGTTTTACATATACCTATCTTTCTGTGATTGGCTGCCAGGTGAGTCTTCATTTGCATAGAATGAAATGTCACTCCATCCCCTGATTGGTTGCAAGCCAAGCCTTCACTTCTGCCTCCAATTGGTTCTTTACACTTAAATTTCTCTTTCTGAATGGTCCTTTTTCCAAAACGGCCCACAGACCAGTCTGCATGCTCCCTGTCTTTCCCAGTCCATAAAAATCCTGAACTCAGCCCATCAGCAGGCAAACCTCTTCCCTCTCTGCTGAGAGCTTTTTCTGTTACTCTGCCTTGTTCACCCTCTGGCCTCTGGTGTCTGTGTGACTTACTCTTCTTGGTTGTGGGAGAAGAACCCAGAACTCGCCAAACTCCAGGAGCACAAGAACTGTAGTGCTCCAGCTCACTGAACGATGGGCAGTGAGAGTAAAAGAGCTGTAACACTTATTCTCACTCACAGAACTATGGGAGTGGAGAAGCCATTGGGTGCCACTTCCTCCCACTCACCAAGCACTGGAAGTAGGAAAGCTGCAACACAAATACCAGTAATAATAAAATTAAAGAGTTTTTCTTTATACATAACAAATATGTTTTTAAAATTAACACAAATAATTAAGTTCAAAAAGAATCATGGGAGAAAACCAAACACTAATAAGAAAATAATCTCAGAACCAGAAAGAATGAAGAGAATTAGAAGATTACTGTGATTAATGCTATACAAATAACTTTCTAGGAAAATACAAACGACCGAAAATGATGCCATAAAAGGTGGAAAGCCCCAAAGTATCTATAGAACATATGAATATTTATAAAGAGCTAGATCATTTTTAAAAAGCTACCGATTTCAAATAGCTCTATCAATGACAATGAAAATACACATACTCCAAATATTTAAAATATGCACACTCTGTTGGGGCTCAGAAACCATTATCCTGAAATACGGCATTTGACAAAATGAACTAAAGAAGCGTCGGGGTTTCTCTGATGCCTCTTCTCTCCCCTCTCTCCCACAAAAGTTGAAGTTTCTTCATCTGCCTAAGATTTACACCCACCAAGAAGAACAATTGAGTTGTCTTCCCCTCCCTGTTATATCATTATCTATTACAGAAAATGAGACCAAGAATGTAAGCACATCTGAATAGATCCTTTTACAAGATTATAACTGTCTCCAAGGATCACTTAAATCCAAAAGAGGGGCCAGGAGGGTCACAACTGTAATCCCAGCACTTTGGAAGGCTTAGGTGGGAGGACTATTTGAAGCCAGGAGTTCAAGTCCAGCCTGGGCAAGATAGCAAGATCCAGTCTCTACAAAAATAAAAGTAAAAATAAATTAGCCAAGTGCAATGGTGTGTGCCTGGAGTCCCAGCTACTCAAGAGGCTGAGGCAGAAGGATCATTTAAGCCCAGTAGTTGGAGGCCACAGGGAGCTATGACTGAACCACTGTATTCCAACCAAGGGGGACAGAGCAAGATCCCATTGATTAAAAAAGTAAACAAATAAATAAATTCCAAAAAGAACTATTTACAAGTTAATTTCTGTTTCCTGATCCAGTCATTCATCAAAGTAATCATTTATTGCCCCTCAATACAATTCTGCTTCTCCCTTCTCCCATAACCCAATTTAACAGGATCCAAACTGCCATTCTTTCTTTAACCTGTGAACTTACATAGTGTGTAAGTTTCTGTACCTCACTGGGAGGTTGAATCTTCATTCCGAAGGCTCCAGTGTATATGCATTAAATAAATGTGTATGTCCTTTCTCCTATTAATCAATCTGCCCCATGCCAGTGATTTTTGGCAAACCTGTGGCGGGTCAGGTCTCCATTAGCAACCAGAGCAGCCTTCACCAACATATTACTGTAACTCTGATGAATGTATAAATTAAATATTAAAGAACTGGAGAAACTGGTGCCTTAGTACAAAGGCTAGAATGTAAAAATAAGTCCATTGAGACCCCATCTGGGCTTTCTCAGACCTTAGAGTTTAATTAAAATAATATTGCACACCTTGTACCAGGACTTACTTCAGATAAAGTAATTGTTCCTAGGCTCTGAAGTAGTTTTTCAGACTCCAGACCCTACTTAAAGATTAGAAAGAGGGAAACACTTCAGCTTGCAGGTGTACTCCACACATAGAAATATGATTTGAATTTGAATAAGCACTGGAGAAAAACTTATAGCTTTGAGCTGGTCTGGTGAGTTACTCCAACCTCCTCCCTGTGACTGGTTGTAGAAGTAAGTACCCCATTCAGTACAGAAACAAATCTTTTAGGGGTCAAGAGCCTTGGTCTCCACAACTTCAAATACCTTTAAAATTAAAAAAAATAGAAAACTGAGAAAAGGGGGAAAGTATTTCTAATTTTTTAAAAGACAGATAGCTTTATGTCCAAATGAAGATAACACAAAGAAGTTTCTTTAGTTAAATTAACTCAGGTTTTGAATAATAATTCAAAAATTCTAAATAAAGTAGTAACACAAATAATTCACATTAACTTAAAAAATAATAGTGCACAATAATCAAGTAAAGATCCTACCAAGAATACAAGATTAGAAATGCATTTTTATGATCAATTAAATAATCAGATTAAAATATATAATTCTTTCTACAAATGCCAAAAAGCATTTTATAAAATGCAAAATAATATTAAATATTATAAAATTTGGAATAAATTGATAATTTTTTTAATTCTTGGAATATATAGAAATAGATAAAAAAGAGTCAGCCAAAAAGCCAACTTCAAAGTAATGAAGCAATAGCAGAAATTATCCCTTTTAAAATAGAAATAAAATAGATCTCCGTGATTGACATTATTATGTAACATTGTTTAGGAGATGGTAGCTACTATAATTAGAATTGAGAATAAAGAAAGGTATCAATATGGGAAAGGATGTAGTAAAATGTTTATTACTTGAAAGGTAAATTTTATTATCTTGAAAGCTTAATAGGATTAACTTAAACATTTTATAAATTATAATTTAATAGATTACTATGTTCCAAGTTAATATTTTATAGGAAAAGTATACCTATGTAAAACAATGTCCAGTTTGAAAATGAAATTGAATAAAAGATTACATACAGGATTAAAAGCACAAATAATAAAATTTCAGCCACAAATTTAATAAGAAGTATAAACGTTAATATTGAAGAAAAAATGTTGTCGACTTTGTCAAAGATCAGTTGGTTGTAAGTATGTGGCTTTGTTTCTGGGTTCTCTATTCTATTCCATATCCTCATGTGTCTATTTTTATACCAGAACCATGTTGTTTGAGTTACTATAGCCTTAATGTGATGCTTCCAGCTTTGATCTTTTGCTTAGGATTGCTTTGGCTAGTTGGGCTTTTTTTTTGGGGGGGGGGGGGCGGGGCGTTCCATATGAATTTTAGAATTTTTTTTTCTAATTCCCTGAAAACTGACATTGCTAATTTCATAAGAATTGCGTTGCATCTGTAGATTGCTTTGGGCAGTATGGTCACCTTAATTATATTGATTCTTCCAATCCATGGGCATAGGATGTTTTTCTATATGTTCTTGTCATCTATTATACAATTTCTTCCATCAGTGTTTTGTACTTCTTCTTGTAGAGATCTTTTACCTCCTTGGTTAAGTATATTCCTAGCTATTTTATTTTTTTCTTATTGTAAATGGGATTGAGTTCTTGATGTGGTTCTCAGCTTCAGCGTTATGGGTATTTAGAAATGCTGCTAATTTTTGTGCATCAACTTTGTATCCTGAAACTTTACTGACATCAATTATCAAATCTAGGATTCTTTCGGAGGAGTCTGTAGAGTGTTCCAGGCATAAGATTATATCATCAGTGAACTGTGATATTTTGACTTCCTCCTTTTTAATATGGATGCCTTTTAATTATTTCTCTTGCCTAATTGCTCTGCCTAGGACTTTCAGTATTTTGTTGAATAGGAGTCATGAAAGTGAGCATCATTGTCTTTTTCTAATTCTTACTGGGAATGCTTTCAGTGTTCCACTGTTCAGTATGATATTGGTTGTGGGTTTGTTATATATGACTTTTATTATTTTGAGATATGTTCTTTGATGACTATTTTGCTGAGGGTTTTTACTAAGAAAGGATGCTAGATTTTATTATCAAATGCTTTTTCTGTGTCTATTGAGATGATCAGATGGCTTTTGTTTTATGTGGTGAATCACATGTGTTGATTTACATATGCTGAACCATCCGTGAATTGCTAGAATAAAACCAACTTGATCATGGTGTGTTATCTTTTTAATATGCTATTGGATATACTAGCAAAAGACACCCTATTCAATAAATGGTGCTGGAAAAATTTGGATAGTCATAAGCAAAAGCATAAGCATGAAACTAGACCCATATCTCTCACCCTAAACAAAAATTAACTCAAGATGGATTAAAGACTTACATTTAAGACGTAAAACTCTAAACATCCTAAAAGAAACCTAGGAAAAAGTCTTCTGGACATTGGTCTACACAAGGAATTTATGACTAGGTCCTCAAAAGCGAACAGTAAAATACATAGACAAATGAGCCTTACTTAAACTAAAAAGCTTCTCACAGAAAAATAAATAACCAATATAGTAAATAGACAACATACATAATAAGAGAAAATGTAAAATATGCAACTGACAAAGTGCTAATATCCAGAATCTAAAATAAACTTCAACAGCTCAATGAGAAAAAAAACATGTAACTCAATTAAAAAGTAAGCAAAGAACATAAACAGATATTTTTTGAAACAGAACAAGCAGGCAGCCAACAAACGTATGAAAAAAATGTTAAACATCACTAATAATCAGGGGAATGCAAAATAAAACCAAAGTGAGATACCATCGTGGCAGTCATTTATACCAGATGTAAGATACTATTTTATACTGGGCTATTATTAAAAAGTCAAAAAACAAGAGATGTTAGTAAGGATGTAGAGAAAAGTAAACTCCTATACATTGTTGGTAGAAGTGTAAATTAGTACAATTTATGGAAAATGACATGAAATTTTCTCAAAGAACTAAAAATAGAACTATCATTCAATCCAGCAATATCACTACTAGGAATATATATACATGTAAGCTGTCTCTCTATATATATGTATCTATAAAATTGTGTGTGTGTATATATATGTATGTGTGTGTCTATATATGTATATGTGTGTCTTTATATATATGCATATATATGTATCTATATGTGTGTATACCTATATCTACATATCTCTGTGTGTATTTATATGTGTATCTGTATACACATATATATAGTATATATAAGGTATGTATGTGTTTATTCCATTATATGTACATAATGGAATACTACTCTGCCATAAAGATGTAAAGAAGAATGAAATCATGTATTTTGTAGTAACATGGACAGAAATGGAGGCCATTACCCTAACTGAAATAACACAGACACAGAAAGTTGAATACTACATGCTCTCACTTATAAGTGGGAGCTAAACAATGGGTACATTTGGATGTATAGAGTGGAAAAATAGACCTTGGACACTCCAAAAGTGGAGTAGGGGAGGTTTGAAAAATTACCTAGTACGATGTTCACTATTTGCATGATGGGTACACTAAAAGCCCAGACTTCACCACTATGTAACATATCTATGTGACAAAACTGTACTTGTACCCACTAAATCTATAAAAGTAAGAAATTTAAAAAAGAATAATAAATTAAAAAGTTAATACATTGTCGAGAAAAATACGTGGAAAGAACCTTCTCAATGAGTAGAAACTGGAAAGGAGGGAGAGCAACAGGACAAATAGCTAATGCATGCAGGGCTTAAAACCTAGATGGGTTGATAGGTGCAACAAACCACTCTGGCACATATAGACTTATGTAATAAACCTACACGTTCTGCACTTGTATCCCAGAACTTAAAGTAAAATAAAAATTGAAAAATAATAATAAAATAAAGAGAAATTATAGTCAGGTCTATTGAGTGCCATTGAAAAAAAAATTCAGCCTCTACTATTTTCATAATAAGAAATTATAAATTAATAATTTGTACAAACATATTTTATACTACTGGAAGAAAAGTTTGACATTCTGGGCATTTACTATGTTGGATTCAATAAATGGAGTGATAGGTAGGCATTGTATTAGGTATGGTAAGTAATCTGGAAATGATTTAAAGTATATGGAGGATGTGCATAGATGATGTGCTAATACTATTCATTTTCATTTTGTAAAAGAAAAGATCACCTGTGATTTGGGATCTGCAGGGGTTTGGGAATGAATTCCCTAGAAATACCAAGGGATGACTGTATACAAATTACTTAGTATCTAGCTCATTGTAGGTACTCAGTAACATATTTACTAAATGAATGAATGTATATTATTAGAAATGCAGGGCTAGGCTGGGCATGGTGGCTCACACTTGCAATCCCAGCACTTTGGGAGGCCAAGGTGGGCAGATCACGAGGTCAGGAGATTGAGACCATCCTGGCCAACATGGTGAAACCCTGTCTCTACTTAAATAAAAAAAATTAGCCAGGCATGGTGGCGTGTGCCTGTAGTCCCAGATACTAGGGAGACTGAGGCAGGAGAATCTCTTGAACCCAGGAGGCAGAGGTTGCAGTGAGCCGAGATTGTGCCACTGTACTCCAGTCTGGCAACACAGCAAGAATCTGTCTCAAAAAAAAAAAAAAAAAAAAAAGGAAATAAATAAATAAATAAATAAATGGATAAATGCAGGGCTAGCAGTTCAGAAAACAGCAGTGACTGAGAGATGCCATCAAGGACCCATGACTCAATTTTTCCATTGTCTCATCCATAGGGTGTTAGAGGACTGCTGCAACCCCAGGCATCATGTGGCCATTAAGAGCATTGAGAAAGGAATAAGCAATGGCTTTTCGTCTGTCTTTTTATCAGACAAGTAAAATATTTGCAAGTCTCCCTTAGCAGAACTGTACTCTTTTTGTGTATAACTGGGATATATCATCTTCTAGCTAAAATAGATCTGAGATCATAATTATTTAGTAGTCTGTATATCTAAACCGAAGGAATCAAAATGAAAATCAGACATGGAATATAATATTTATGTTCAACAAGTAAAACTTCAGCAAATGAAAATTAAATGAATGCTAAATATAAACATATGTTTATCTTATATCAAGTCAAAACTCTGTTTAGTGTAAAAGTACTATTACAAATCCAAAAGAAGAAATACTAGAACATTAAGAAATAGACAAAAAAATTATCCCGATTGATCTTCTGTCTTCCAATTTTGTCACATACAACTAGTGCTCAACTTAGCCTCAGAGTGATACTTTTACAAATGTAGCTTTCACTCCAGTCCTCTGCTCAAAACACTACAGTGACTTCAGCAAAATCCTGCTAAAAATAAGTTAAAACTTATATAATCCAATGCCTATATTCTTTCTCTTTGTCTTCTAGTCACAAGAGAGGTGCTTCACCATGAAAATTTATAAATCTCCACTTCTCTCTTGTCGGCTCCCATTTGTCTTGCATGATGGTTATAGCCTTAAATTCCCTGACAAAACATGAGCAAACTTGCTGTGTGTTATTCAGACCAGGGTTGTAAAGAAGTAATCATTGCTTTCTTGCCTTTTTACTGTCTTCTAACTTAATGCAGATGATGATAGGCATGGGCAGAACCAAGGAAAGAAGTGTGCTTCAATCACTTCCTGGAAAAAAGCCAGCCACTAGAGAATGAACACACACACACACAGGCAGGCAAACATGCTTGGACCACTACATGAATACAAAATAAACTTGTTTGTTAGTCTTCTTAAAATTGTTAGATCTTAACTGAGACATTCTTATTAATACATCTGATGATGAGACTATTCATTCCATTCTACTGAGAATCCCCTCTTCCCTCTTATCCCAAATGATATCCCTGTAGTAGCCATCTATATATGACAATTTAAGATGTATTCTTTTTTCACATCCCATATCTTCTAAGATATTTTCTCTCTTATAAGGCTCAGGGTTATAGAAAACCTCTCCAGGCTGAACATGGTGGTTCACACTTACAATCCCAGCACTTTGGAGGCCAAGGCAGGAAGATCAATTGAGATTCGAAGTTTGTGATCAAGCTGGGCAACATAGTGACACTCTGTCTCTACAAAAATTTAAAAACAAAAAATGAACTGGGCATGGTGTTGCATGCCTGTAGTCCTAACTACTTGAGAGGCTGAGGTGTGAGGATAACTTGAGCCCAGCAGTTTGAGACTGCAGTGAGCTGTGATTGGTTGCTGCACTCCAGCCTGGGCAACAGAGACCTTGTTTCCTGAAAATGAAAGAAAGAAAGACGAAGGAAGGAGAGAAATGGAGGGGAGGGGAGGGGAGGGGAGGGGAGGGGAGGGGAGGGGAGGGAACAGGAGGGGAGGGCAGGAGAGAGAGGGAACCTTTCCAAGACATGCTGATAACCAGGGGTAGAGGGTATCAATCTTTATGAGATATGGCCTCTGTTTTTAGTAGCTTAAGTTCTTCCAAAATAATCTTTAGGGTATCATTATTGCTACCTCATAGTTGCCATTATCTTGATCATTTTTTGTGAATGCATAAGTGTGTGTGTGTTGCTGTCTGCATTGCTATATTGCTAATTTCCACTGAACTTTGCAACTCCTTTTGCATCTATTTCCTCAATAAGAAAAAGTCTGTTAATCACTAAGCAATATGGAATGTTTCATTATATGCTATTACTGGTTCTAAATTTTTAGAGATGGCATCTCAATTATTGCTTAATAAAAAACTTATTAGGCATTTAAAATATTTTTCTTATTTTAGAGGTAATAAAAGTAAAGTGCAAGGAAGTTAAATAACGTGCCAAGGTCACATGGCTAGTAAATAATGAAGCAAAATAGAATTTAAACACTATTCAATACAGTTTTTTTCCAGTCTACTCTATTGGCCATTGTGAAAATGAGGAATGGCTTTCTTAATTTCTGATTCAATTAGTGGTGCTCAGAATGACAGTATTATTTAGGACATAACATGGAGACATTTTTATAAATTACAAACAGGTGTTTTTCTCAGATTTAGGATATTGGAGTGATTCAATACTGTAAACTGTCCAGCTCAAATATTAGATATATTAAGTCTGATCTCCTCTTCCTCCTTCTCCTCCTCCAACTCCTTCTTTTTCTTCTTTCTCTCTTTTTTTCTCCTCTATCCTCATCTATAAGTTTGTCTCTCACTTTATTTAAACTCTGTCCTCAGCTATGCCACCACCATACATACATACATATTGTTTAAGTAAACTCATTATTTCTAGGAAGATAATTGATCCCAGAAAATAACAAATTTTTATTTTAAATTTAAAAGATATTGAGGCCAATAAATTAAATTTGCAAACTTTTTACTATAGCATAATGATGATATTAACATAAAATGAAGTATTATGCTGTAATTGAGAATCAAAATTTTATAAAAATGTTGTATTGCAAATAGCTTTAAATATAAAACAAGAACTAAATTAGAAAAGGCTTTGAATTTTTGAAAGAAAAGACAGACACAAAAACGACTTGCTCATGCTTTATGTGAACATATATTACTTAGGTTATTTTCATTTGCCACTTTATGAAAATCCAAACCATTGCTATGTAGAAGTGTGAATTGACAGCTGGTATTTAATATTAAAAAATACTTGTAATTTGTCACACTGGGATTCACTTTATACATATATTTGTGTTGCACCATGTCATAAGCCAACAAGATAGTTTCCAGTTTGACACTTCAGAAATGCAATTTAATTCTGTCAAAAGAAATACAGGAAAGATATAGCTATTTCTGACTTCACAGTATAAACAATATACAAGTTTTTTTTAGTTGTTTAAATGAAACGTTTTTTAACTGAGGGCATGAAATGCTGAAAGAAAAATAAAACAGTGAGAAATTATTTTATTCTTTCAAAATTATACACTATATGTTTGGAATTTTCAATTAGATTTTTTTAGAGTAAAAAAGTTTGTTATGCTTTTACAATGAAAATAAAATCAGCAGATTTATAATGCCAATTAATAGTCTCAACTGTTATATCACATCAGTGAATTTTTAAGACATTAGCCATTATTAGTGTTATCATACGATTATTTAAAAAGTAAATACTAAAATACATATCATAAATTTTAGTTTTTGAATTTTAGGACCTTAAATTTGGTTAAATTCAAATTTATGGATTTAACTGTATCATGCATGATAAAATACGCAAATAATATTGTTTAAATAGGGAAATTAAGCTTAAATATATTTTAAATAGGGAAATTACGCTTGAAGACACTATTTAGGTGGAAATTTATCAATTGTATCAATTGTAAGTATAGAAAGATAACTAATTATAGGCCCAAACAGGGCAAACTCAGAAAACTTTGGGTATCTTGCATTATCAGATAAGAAATACTTGTATTTCTCATTATTAGATTAGGGATACTTGAATTTCTAATGTGTTCTATCTTCAGGTATTAAGAAACATCACAAACAATAAAAACAGAAGCAAAAATCAACCACATTTTATTCAAAGGAGAGGACTTAACACATTTTCTAAAACAAATCTCTTTTATTGAAGTCCTGCTATTGTGGCTGTACTGGTAAGGCTGATTTTTGTAAACTATCTCCTGGAGGTTATGAGTGTGAATAAAACATGAAAAGACATCTCATCAATGCATAATCACAGTTTACAATTTGACTCCAACATTGGGACATATATTCTGAGAGATATTTGTTTCTTCTATGTCATGTGCTTGGGAGATTAGTTTAAGTGGCCCACTTATGTGCTATCATGATATAGCAGTTTCCATGTTACACTTCTGAATCTGCTCAGAATGTCTTCTTTTAATAGTTTAAATTTCTAACATGGTTTTTGGCAGATAGTGGGCACCCATATGTGTGTGTGTGTGTGTGTGTGTATATATATATATGTAGTTGTTAATAAATAAGTAAATAAATATAAAAATTAAATTTTCTGTCTAATTATATAATGAGACACATTGAAGTGGAAACCTTCATAAGATGAAAATTGAATCAATCTTTTGATTTTATAATAGGGATTTTTCTGTGGATTTACTTAATGATCCACTCATATATCTAGAAAACTACATTATCAACTTTTAACTGTAATAAATTAATTAAAAGTGTGTATTTTTATTGTCATACTGGCATAGAATCTACCCTTGAGAAATAACACTGTTTTTCTGAATCTTTTTTCTTTGTTAATTTGTTTTGTTTTATTCTAATATAATGGAATGATGAAATGGGGTACAAATTCAATGAGTGACCAACAAGGTACCAGAGAATGTAGTCATTACTTCATGTATGTTATTTCACTAATTTCTTATGATCCTATGAATACCTGTTATTATCTGTTTTTATCTGTGAAAACAAAGTTAATCAACATAGCTTTAAAAAGGTGGCAGTCTATTGTAGTGCAAAAATGAACAGAAACTTCACAATTGACAAATTGAGCTAAGATATCTATGTGAATTCTAATTTTGTACTTCCATGAAATCAGAATAATAGTACTCACAGCTTAAGGTTGTTGCGAGAATTACATGATATTATTAATGAGAAAAGTATAGCACAGTGCCTAGTACCTAAAAATGTTCAATATTTGGTAAGAGAGAGCAAGATTAAATAATGTGTCAAAGATCACAAAACCATGAATGAAAGCAGGGAATTTGATCATTTTATATTATCCTTTGTCCATTTATTCACAAAATCTACACTGGTTTGAAATTACATAGAAAATAAGAACTTTTAAATAATCTTTAGGTTTTCTAATTATCTATTACTTTTTAAAATTATTTTAATACATATCTCTAGTTGTTTTCACTGATTAAGTTAACCATGCTTATGAGAGTTAGCATTATCTTACCAAACTTGAAAAATTGACAACTCTTCGCATACCTGTTTAGATTTAGTAGTTCACATAGAAAATTCTCTAAACTGACACTAAAAGGATATTTGTATGAAAAGATTGTAGGACAGTGTGGTAGAGTAGACATACAGAGATACGAGTAAGTGTAATTCGGATGGATAGATTGTAATTTCAAGGGTTTATTGAGACAGACAAACAGTTTTCATCAGGTAAGTTGGTATCTCTAAGTACTCCTTAGGTTTTCACCATCATGCCTGCCTGTCATTACTATTAAAGTTTTCAAGGTTGATTTATCTTTCAACAGTCCTGGTTTAAAAAACAACTGAATACACTGTTGATTGTTTGTGTCCTGCTGCAGTGTAGACCCAACATGAATTAGCAAATGGACTCAAAATCAGATAGCTAAGGATCAGGTTCCCTTATTCCCCAAATTCCATGATGCTTTTCAAAAGAATTCGAAGTTTATATTGTAAGTGGGATGCCCTAAAAAGCAACAATACTTCAAGGAAACAAAAACAAAAGCTTCTTGGACTATAGACATAGGAGTTGGGATGGTAATTTTTCATGTAGTACGTCAGACTAGTTATTAATATGTTGGTCTCCCAGCTCAACACCCACCTTCTAATTTCCCCTGTGCATTGCTGGGCTGGGGTTGTGCAAACTATATTTCTCTTGCCAACTGACATTCTGTTAGGTGCTTCCAATAGAAGGTGCTGGTAGGTAATGAGAATGTAGAAGGACAAGCAAAACCTGATTCTAACACCAAGAGGTAGCATTTGCTGTGAATGACTGAAACAGCATGGGGGTGGTATGATTTGTGTCCATACATAGCAGTCCAAGGAGAAACGAGAAACAGTATTTGTCGTTGCTGCTTCTGTCATTTTTGTGAATCCAGAATGGAGTACGATAGCATTTTCAATCATGTTTTAGCAAGTTTGGGTACACAGACTCCAGCCTGGGAAATTAATATCTTGTGTGCTCTAGATATTATCTTTTCTTTCTTTATGGTCTTCTCTTGGCTCATCTTCGGTTGTACTTAATAGCCCTTGTGTGTCCTTTGAGGCCAGTTTCCTATAGTAAATGTCCAGTATTTGAACTATTGACAGTGGCATCAATTTTCTTTATCTGACTGATGTATATGATACAGATTCTCAAAGCTCACATAGAACAGATATTTTCACATTTAATTTATGTCAGATATTTAATAAATCTGATCCTAAAATATATATTTTCTTCAAAATTATTCCAGTCATATACACTTTTTGCTGTTGCTAATGACTGCATTCATCTATACATATTATTACGAGATATATAAACCAGTTCTCAGACTGTGGTTCTAATGAGACCTACTTAGCCTCTTAACACCTCATTTTATGAGAAGAAATACTGGGTTCTCATGACATAGATAATTTCCTTTCCTGAACACTTTTAAGAAATAAAATTATGCTATTGATCTCAGAGTGGCATAAGTAGAGAAATGGAATATTTAGCATAAATCCATCTCTCTAGATCTAAGACCATAATGCTCTGAAAATGAACCAGAATCATTTTTATTTTGAATCACGAATATACATTTGCTTAGTGATCACTAACAAATACACATTTTTCCTCATGAAATTTGAATTTATGATTAGCCGCATCTTTAAATTGGGTAATAAATAGTATGTCTCATCCAACTGATTAAGAACAAAAGCTCTTTTTTTTAAGCTATTTTTGAAAGCTAACTTCTCTAGTCACTACCTCCTTGACTCTAGTCAGACTATTAAATACCTCTGGATCTTGGTTCCCACTCTGTGAACCAGGTAAAACAATACTGTCAGCATCGCAGGACGGTTTTAGTGATTAAATAAGGTGACACTTGGAACAGTGCTTGAAACATATTAAATCCTCTATAATTGTTAGTTAATATTATTATTACTATTGTTATTTCCTCTAAAATGGCAGACAATGGTTTTAAATAAACAACACTAAAGGAACATTTTCACAGATTATCATTTTGAATCATAGTATATGATTTGTTTAAAATAATTTGCAAATTCAAAGTAAATATTAGTATTCTTACAATTAAAATGTCACTACAGAGTACATTTACAGTAATTATTTGAAACATAATTGGCAGATGCTACTATATATAATTTATTTTTGATTTCATGGGTATTATATACATATTATGATTGTTTGGTGCACAATATTATATCAGGTTTAAGTTTTACTAAAATAAGTCAAAGCTTTTAGTAATACTAGTTTGTTGGGCTGTGTCTTTGTATTATACCATAAGTTAGGACCTATGATAAGAGGCAAATAAAGAATGGGAATATAGTCCATGCCTTCTCAAAACTCATGATATGCCTGGGCTGGATAGACATATTGTCTAGCAATTATAACATGATATGATGAACATTACACCAGAAATATGCTCAAAACTCTGTGAGAACATAAAATCTTGATAATAACAACGATATCTAGCATGTAAAGGCATTTTTCAGAGATTTCAAAGGGGGGATGATTTTTGAGTTAATAAATGTAAAAGAGGAGCAAGATTTTAGGTGAGAGATTGCTGTAGAAAATGCACGGAGGTATTCATAATGGCCCTTTTCTTTGTAAATCTTCAAGCAAGATTATAGTTCAATTGCATATGTGAAATTGATGAGAGCTGTGGTGTAAATTTTAGGAAAGTAAAGAGAGGAGAAAGAAGAGAGAGAGAGAAATATTCAGCTAGTTGCATGAAATTCTGACCAGTGTATAAGTGTGTTCCATTCTCATCACGTTTCCCTTTGTCTTAGCCATAAATATATTCTTTTGGAGAATATTATTTTAATCTGTCAGAAAAAAATAATACTTAAATAATATTTCTTTCTAATTTATACCTCTAAATGTTACTCATCATGTTGGATGTATTCAAAATTTATATATTAAATACATGTGTATTATATTATATATTCTGTGAGCTATTCTGTAAATTCACATCTAAAATAATTACCAAGGCTCCAGTTACATGGATTCAAATTATTCTCAATTCAGAAAACTTTTTGGAAAATTTCATGTGATCTTTATCTTTAGTTTTGTATGTGGAAGTTAGAAAACAAAACTTTTACCCTTAGTCTTTGAGTTTAGGTGAGTTAAAAGCAACAGCTTCCTGCTTCAGAGTTTATTATTTGTTTTGGACAGGCATGCTATTAATGAACAACTGAAACCTACTTTTAAACAGAGATTCCTCCCCAGAGCCTACTATGAAGTGTATGATCACTATTCACTCTACTGACAAAATCTGGTACTTTTAATGAACATCCAGGGTTAACCTGTAGCTGTGCAACTCCCTGGCTTGTCTTTTTGAGATGAGAGTTCCACAGCATGTTGAAAGACACTCTTCCCTCTAACTAATGAGAAACAAAAGCCTACTGTCTGGGCAAAAATAGTGCAGAGAATGTGCCTCAGAGGGATCGCTGAAACTATCCAGAAAATTACATTCAGGATCGTTACTGATCTCATTAGTGTTTTTCATATCTTTACTTGGAAAGGACATGAAATAGAATTTGAAAGCACATGGTGGAAACTCAAATCATTGACTCTAACATAGATTTGTTAGAAAGAAATCTATCTAGAAAGAAAGATTTCACATATTATTTAATTACAAATCTCATAAAACATCTGTGTTATTTGCTCTATTTGGTTATCCAAGCACAGACTTTACATTATTTTTCTAGACAAAACAGATAGCTGTATGAAGAAAGGAACCTATAACAGGACAATTCATTTTGGCCAATATCCCAAGTTGTACAGTAAGGAATTAATATACCTACTTTCTAATGCAGAGCCTTTTAATTATAAGTAGAATTTGCCCTTCAACTTGATTCACCAACTCCTGGGAACATTAAAGGGTATTCCGTCACTGTCTTATTCTCCTCCAATTCATTCCCTATATTTTGTTCAAAGAGATCTTTCTATGAGCCAATTCTGAGAACTTTCCAGGAAATCTGCCGGAATAAGTATAGTCAGAAAAATGTCTTCCCTGAAAACCCCTCCCACCTTTATAATCTGCAACAATGAACCATAGCAAACTTATTAAATAGTATAATATAAACTGTATATCTAGGTATCTAGCTATCTTATGCAGTATAATTTGGATCAATTTGAAAGAGTAGAGCGAAAGTCTGCATATCGATCCTGCGAGCCCAGTATAAGTAAGTGGAACACATTCTGAAGGGGTCACTGTAATATAGCCTAATAAATAAAGGTCTACCTTCTTAAATCCTTTGGTACATCTGTCTATTAAAAATCAGACTATTTCAAATTTAAATAGGTAACACTTTCATAAACAATACATGGTGTAACAACTCCAGTAGAATTTGAAGTAATAGTTGTATAATAAACAGAGAGAATATAAAGTCTCATGTAAATTAAGGTCTATATAAGATATATATGATACATTAATGAATTATCCACCTCTCTCCCACAAAAGATTATTCTTAAGATATTTATGGATCTCAGACATGTGGATAAAACACAATGAAAACTTTAATAAAAATTTCTAAAAACTAAAGATTTGGGAAGGGTATTAAAAATATTGAAAATATCCACTTCAAAGCCAATGTATCTCAGTGGATGAACAATAACTTCAAAACTAAAGAAACGTCCTTGCAGCCACATATTGAATATTTTTGCATAATCCTCATATGCTAACAGGAACGGTAAAGGACTAGAGACAGGATAACTAGTGCAAGCAGGAGAGGCACGAACCTAATCTTTGTAGGAAAATCTTTAGCCTGATTAACCAGAGATACACAAATTTGAGGGGTTTATTCTAATGCAACATTTCCTGAACAGGCTTGTTCAGTCAGAATTGGGCGAGCAAACTGAAGTCTGAAATCTGGCGGTACACCTGCATTGGGAAAGATATATTTCTCAGGACACTCGAATGCTTCTACTTGTAGCACTTAGATTCTTCCATCATTCTTTCACAAACCTAAATTCAAGTAAATAAACTCAGCTATTTAAATTTAAAATCTGATCTGATGAAAGTATTAGAAAATGATAAGCTGAGAATTTTATTTTCTTTTATGGCCCGATTGAAAGAATATATTTGTTTAAAAAATCAAACATGCAGCTATTGAATTATTTATGAATCAATTTTGTTATCATTTCAAGCCCCTGATTTGAAGTTTTACCAAAAATATAGTGTCAATCAATTTATCCCATGCTGTAGATTTGCGTCTAAGTCTGGGATGGGGGATGATGTTTAAGTGCTGTCATGGCTTCAGAGAAACACTAGTGTTTTCTTTGACGTTATGTGATAACAGAAGCTCCTACTGATCATCCAATACTCATCTGGTTCTAAGCTGGTGATCCCCAAAGCTGGCTGCATACTTTTCCTTCATTTCTGTTCAATGGGACTTTCAGGCCTGGAAACTGTTTCTTCTGTGTTAATGCTATGTTGGAATACGCTAGAATGGTCCCATTGCAGCCCCCAAGAAAGTTAAACATAAAACTCACCAGACTATGAGGCTTTTTGAGGACTTTCCTGCCTGTACACCCAGACATTATTTCAATTTTGTTTATCTCAACTTTCCTTAGTCTTTACTTGGAAAATTTGCCATGTAACCTTTCTGTATTCAGAGCTGGGTTGTCAAAGTAATTAGAGGTGTTTGCCTAATTGCATACCTACTGTGGGATACAGAGTATAGAGTTCAATTTTTAAATATTCATCACTTTCCCTTCTACCAATCCCTCAAAACACCCAAAGCAGAAATTATTCTTTCTAGTTAGAAAAATGGGAAAAGCCTGCTTATACTTATCATGTGTCTTTCAGGACTTTGATCTCTCAATTGCTGTAATGGTTTAGGTTTTCTAATCATAAAAGTCAAAGAAAGACACTTTCATTCTATTATGTGTGATACACCATCCTTTGAATTAGGGCACATAAAAGCATATCTGCTTGAATAAGAGGAAGAGAAAAATGTTTTCCTAATGGGAAAAACAATTTTAGAATAAAAATAATCTCTAGTTAAAAATGTCAAAAACATGCATAAGAGTAACATATAAAAATGAAAAAGAGTAACATACAAAAATAAAAAAGTGTAAAAGAAAAGGTGAATTATTTTACCCCTAATAACTGGAAAATTATATACATGAAATAAAGACAATGTTAATTGAGAGACTAGAAAAAGATATTATGTTAATTATGACATAAAATGTATAAAATGTTAATATTTTAATATAAACATTTTGCTACAAATATATAAAGAAAAGAAAAACTGGAAAATTAAGGGACAGTCATAAAAAATCAATTTAATGAATAAATAATAAATGCAGAGTGTTTTTAAACACAGTAATCATCAAACAAATTAAATATACATAACTTTTATTTACTTATTAGTTAGACAAAGGCTGAAAAAGACTATATATACCTTGGGGATATGAGCATATAAAAAATCAGACCCACTTATATGATTCTGGATATATATGAAAACTGCTATAATATTTTTAGGACAACTTAATCATATCTACATCTATGTCTGTATCTCTGTAGAATATGTGCATACACTGCTTTATAAATCAGACTTTAGTTATACAATATTATCTAATATATTAATTTATAGTTGTTCAATCTATATGTATAAGTCACATAGTTATGAGAGCTAAAATTAAAGTATCCTGCATTAGGGAGTTTATTAAATTCTGATAGTTCTATAAAATGGAAGACTTTTTTGCCATTAAAATGATGATGTTGATCTGCCTTACATGTATTTGCATATACATATATATAAGAATCTTAAGATTTGTGATTTTATAAAACTACTTACAGAGTACAATCATACTAATGAAAATCTGTTTGCTCAACAAATATTTTTCTGGAACTGCTATGTATTAGAACCTGTGTTAAGAACTGGGAAGAAAATGTTGAACACAGTAATTGTAATCTCTTCCTCGTGCAGTTAACACCCTAGTAGAAAAGAAATGAACCGCCATAGAACCTCTACCCTGGCTTTTCTTTGTTTCAATTCCGTCTAATTGAATTAACACATTTATATCAAACCTGGCTCTATATTCCATGTGTTCATTCAAGAAATATTCTCCTAGGCACTGAAATGACAGCACTGAGCAAAGTTTACCTATCAATACCCTTGTGCATAAAAAAAAAAATGTAACAAAGTCTCATTTAAGATCAAGATTATGAACTTTTGGAGGCCATAAATGCATTTATTTCATGTATGTCCAACACATCTTTTTTCTTATTGCATATGTGTATAAAATAGCTTGTCATAATTACGATGCAATTTGATGGCCCTTGGTAACTTCCAATGTGCTGCGTCACTACAGAATAAGTTGGAACTAATTTCCCCCTTATAAAAGCCCCCTAAGATTTTATCTGAACCTCTTTCCTCAGTATTATTTAACATTGTTCATTCTCACATATTCTTGAATTTTCCAAGTTGCATTTTTTGCAGATTTCGACGTGTTTCCTATTTTTCCCATTTATTAGTTGATCTCTCAATGTAGATTATCAAATCCAACCCAGTCTTCAAATTCTAACTCTAATATTATCTCCTAAATCTTGTGTTCCTGATAAATGTTCAATCTCTATTTCTATACCCTCAATGAATTTGGCCAGCATCTCTCTTGCTCTCTTGTAGCTTTTTCCATGCTGTATTATGGAATTTGTACACATGCACACACACACACACACACGCAGAGATTCATGTGTTTATATATAGGTAATATATATCATATACAAAGATATATATATATTCTTTTTTGAAACTATAGTTTTCATGAGAAGATTCATGTTTTAATTTTTATGTTCAAAGTACTTACCACAGAAATAAAAAATTATTTTAAATATTAAAAAACATTTATTGTCTAATACATGATAGATACTATTCTAGGTACTGTACATATATAGCTTCATATAATCATTCCAAATGTATGTGGTGTTATTATTATTAGAGAACATTAACTGAATCACCTAAGACTCATTTTTAAGGAGTTTATTGAAAATAGTAATACACATAAGGGAATGTATTTTCCTTGACTTCAATTCCCTAAAGCAGAAGATATGTAATAGCATTTCCCCATACAATGACGATTATTATGTTAGTTATCATGGATTATACACTGATGGAATAAGCCTCAGTTGACCATAATCCCAGGGCTCTGATTCTTCCTCTGTCACTCCCTTTGGTTCATGAATATGCTCATGTGATACACTGTTCATCTGAACTTGCAAACTTGAAGCATTTGGAATAATACAAAATTTCAAAACTATCAAAATCAGTTTTGTTTTACCTCAAAAATATTTTCCATATTTCTAAATTTCTTATTTGTATTTTTTATACTATTATACTCCATGTTTCTCTGAAAACAGCATTCTTTTTATTTTTTCTCTTTTTTCATAAATTCAAACATTGAATTTTCTTGATTGTTTTCCTGTAATACCTACCTTTTGTGTTCCCTTCAGGCCTCTTAACTAAAACCCCAGGTCAAGGAGGTGACAACTTTCTGTGTCCTAAGCATTCGAATAATGAGGCTGCAATTCCTTATTATAGTAAATGGTTGGAAATCAGTCTTCAGGGATAAGAAGATCTATTAGTCACATAATGAAGCAGGACTAAGGAATGGTTTTTCTTCTGCTGGCTGTTGCAGTTTGTGGAACAGTGTTATCAAGCTCCCTTGCAGGCTCTCTTAGACATAACTGTTCCCTTTCTTTCACAGATCAACTGCATTTATTGTATTATTCTTACCTAACATAATCCTCTCCCCCGTTTATTGTGGGAAAATGATTTTGCTACATAATTTTCTGGCCTTCTTTCTTCTTTTGTTTTGAAACAGCAACTGCAGCTGTTCCTTGAGAGCTTTAAAAACATCAGTTTCACAGCCAGAGGTAGAATGAGGAAGACTCAACCTTTCCTCTTTTTCCCTCTCATTTTAACTTGGTTCTTCTATAACAACCACTTTTTTTTTTTTTTTTTTTTTTTTTTGCATAAAGTGGAACGTGCTGGAGAAGATAAAGCATGAAATTTTAAGAGGAACGGGAGTTTTACCTCTGCCTGTGATCAGACACAGAGGAGGTAGGGAAATAATTCTCTTCTCTAACCCCAATCACTGCAGCTTCCTAATCCTCCTTGATTTGGTTTTTTTGATCACTTATTCTGGATCATTAGCTGACTATTATTTAAAACTCCAATGGCTTTCCACCATTTGAGGAAATAAATTTTTTCAAATGACATTGCATCATCTACCCATTTCTTCTGCATTTGGTCAAACCCTAATATTTGAAAATAATTACTATGATGTTGCTTATCTAAATCATTTTGTTTTGTCTGTAGTGATTGTAATATGAAAATCACTGTCTTCTTCTTTGAGGAAACTTCTTACCTGGTTCTCACTTTTATAAGTCCTTAAAATAGAAGGTAAGTCTGAAATAAGTCTGAAAATGGAGGGTAGGGTCAAGCTATAGAGTTCTTTAAGGAATTCTCACCAAATTCTGCTGGTGATGGGAAGACAAGTTTTTTGTTTACCAAATCTCCACTCAAATGCAATGTCAACAAGTACTATTCTGTGACAGAATCTGTGTATTTTATTATATGTAAAATATCTCTCTTTATCTTGAATTATTTCTCAATTGCAGAACTTTAATATTTATCGTTTATCATTTTCAGTCTGACATATGCTATGTGCTCAACAGACATGGATGATGCAGTATATTTATTTTAAACTGATTTTTTGGTTAGTACATAATCAGGGAAATACTTTGAATAGAGCTCAGTTTTAAAAATGTGAATCCACCACAGTACATAGCATGGCTTGGGCTTGGGAGTGAGTAAAAATATATAACTGAGGAATCACTTAGAAGCTGCTTTTTGTAGTTTTTGGCTAAAGATGGCACAAGTGAGATTTAGTAAGTTTAGGGACTACTGAGTTGGGCATAATAACAGAAAAGAGGAATAAAGTGCATGGATATTGTGCTAGTAGAAGCTAGGGGACTTAGTAAATAATTACCTTTGTTTGGAGAGAAAGAAGTAGGAATAAACTATTTTTAGTCTAGGCTGAGAAGGATAAGTGTGAAAAATAAATTTCAAAAGATAACAGCATGGGTGACAAAATAAAGAAAGCTGGATTTTATTTTTAAAATCTACGCACAATTCTCAGCCATGTAGTAATGTGACATTGTGCAAATCTTTTCACTTATAAGATCTTTATGCCTCATCAATAAGATAAAAATATTGAAGAAGACTATCTTCAAGGTTGAACTAAAATTATTAAAATGTCTTTAGACATTATTCCAAGAAGTTTTCTAAGACATGAACTATGAAAGGCAGGGACAGAGAGTGAGAGTGAAATGACATTGTTTTCAGATTCATGGGAAAGTGCTTATTAATTTGTTTTTGTTTTTAAGTAAGAAAAAGATAATGTATATGTAAAGAAGAGGAGATAAGTGATAAGTTTTAGTGCACAGCCCTGCAGGACATGAGTAAGGAAAAGTATTAAAGTATTAACAAAACACACATGCACATAGTTTAGGGGTTTAAGATTTGAAAAAAAAAAGACTATAGTCTAACAGTATATATAATTAAATCTTTGTATATTTTACATGTATCTTATAATATATTCTTTTTTTTTTTTTTTTTTCAGATAAAGTCTCACTCTGTCGCCAGGCTGGCGTGCAGTGGTGCAATCTCGGGTTGCTGCAACTTCTGCCTCCTGGGTTCAAATGATTCTTCTGCCTCAGCCTCCTGAGTAGCTGGGACTACAGCCACGTGCCACCATGCCCAGCTAATTTTTTATATTTTTCGGTAGAAACAGGGTTTCACCACGTTGGCTAGGATGGTCTCTATCTCTTGACCTTGTGATCCCCCACCTTGGCCTCCCAAAGTGCTGGAATTACAGGTGTGAGCCACCAAGCCTGGCCATCTTATAATATATTCTAATTAGGAGGTTATATATTGTATATTATATTTTCATAAATAAATTTTAAAAAGTTATAAAGGAATATATTTTCATATATATAAATAAAAAGTTATAAGGGAATAAATTCAGGGCTGTTTTCTCAAGTTTCTGAAAAAGGTAAAAAATGAAGCTGCTTTCTGAGTGAGAATACTAGGAATAAGGTTAAAGACATCATGGCTGTAACAATGTTTAGAAGCAGTTTGCATGAGGAAAGAAAGGATCCAACGAGCCAAAATTAAATGATTAAAAAGAAATAGAAATCACTTTTGATAGTAGGTAACATGAAATTTAATTAGATGAATAAACACACTTTCTCTAAATATTTCTCAGCACTCACTTTACAGATTTGGAGATAATAGAGGATATATTCTTGAATTGGCTAACCAAATTGTCTCAGAGAGAGAATTGTATGAAGTCATTTGGATAGGTGATATTATAAGTCAGGGAACAAAGATATGTGAAGGAACTTGAAGAAGTTTTTAATCAGACTAAAGAGAAGATTCAAAGGTACAGCTGGAAATTAGATTTATATTTCAGATTTTAAGATAAAAAATGGTAAAATGTGAAATGATGACAAAATGTAAGACATAGTCACATCAAGGTAAATGGTGAGAATATGAGGTAGAGGTTACTGAAGCAGGTATAGGATGTCTGAGGTCAAGGTTTTGTTAGGGACATTAATATAGCTGTTAACATACCTGAAGTTTTCTTAGAATAAAACAAACTATGTTATATACTACAGTTACACATTACAGTTTTCACAATATAAAGTATACATTCAGGATATTGAAAATTCAGAATCCCAAAGATATCATTATGACTTTTCTTCAACTTTTTAGAGCTGAAGTCTAGTAGAAGAAATGGATAATAAGTAAACATTGAACATATGTATAGTTATCTACAACAGTGAAGATTTTTAAAGGGTGAGAATTTGATACTAAGTGAAAAACACAGGTAGCTAATGTAGATATGGATTTGTAACTCATGTGAGAAAAAATCCTCTCAAGAACTGACAATTTTAATCTAAGACATGAAAAAATTGTGGGAATTGATGAGATGAAGGCTCAGTGAAAGTATACTTGGAAGTGGATGTAAGAAAACCTGGAACTGTAGAATAGCTTGCATTATTCCCTCTTTTTGGGGTGGGGTTGAAAATGGAATCAAAGAATACTGGTCCTTTATATTTCAATAATATTAACAAATTCTAACACAGTACAGCCAACAATGTATATAATAGAGCTGGTAAGTCTATTTTCCCTTCTTTATAATTTGAATAACTATAGATAAAGAGTTATTAACATATTTTCAATCTGTAAGATGTAGAAATTGAATGTCATTGATTTAGATGTTAGTAAAAAAATGGAAGGAAAACATATCAGTTACGAGAGTACAGGGATTTGCATTGGTATTTTTAATATATACTTTATAATATATTTGTATAAACCCACAAATCCATAGCTATAATCAAGATAGTGAGCATATTTATAAGCATCAAAAGTTTTTCAAGTGTTTCATTATAGTTACTACCACCTCCTTACTGCCCCTGCTGCCCAAATCCCAGGACTACTCTTATAATTTATTTCATTATAGATTGGTTAGCATTTTATACCATATGAAATCATAAATATGTACCTTTTGCCTGGAATCTCACATTCGGCATAGTTATTTTTATATTCATCAATGTTGATAGTTCAATTGTTCATACTGTTTTGCTGTTAAATGAAATTTTTATCATATATACCATAATTTCCTTATCCCTTCACATTTTGATGATCTTTTATGTTATCTTTACCTTAGAGCTGTTATAAGTAGAATTACTATATACATTATTGTATATGAATTTTTAATGGAAATCTGTCATATATCTTGATTATATACTTAGTAGAATGACTGGGCTGTAGAGTTAGTGCATGATTAACTTTTTTGAAAATGTCAAACTGTATCTTATATGGTCATACCATTTTACGTTTTCATCAGCAGTGTGAGAATTTGTTTCCCCACATTCTCATCAATACATGGTATTCTTTCTGTTAAATTTTAATCATTCTAATAAGTACCTAGTGGTATCTTGTGGTTTTAATTTTATTCTAATGATAAATAGGTTTATCATCTTTCAAATACTTACCTGTCATTCAGATACCTTCTCTACTGAAGTGTCTGTTCAAATCTTGTCCACATTTTAATTTAGAAGCTGGGTTTTACTACTGATTTTTGAGTTTTTATATATTTTAGAAGCAACTTTTAATAATCAGACTTATGATTTGCAAATATATTCTCTTAGTCTGCAGTTTATCTTTTTATTCTCTTAGTATGTTTCGAAAAACAGGAGTTTTTAATCTTGATGTAAGGCAATTTATCAATTTTTATATGGATTTTGCTTTTGGTGTTGTATCTAAAAAATTTGCATAATCCAAGGTTATAAAAATTTCTTCCTATGTTTTCTTATATAAAAGCATGTAATTCTAAGTTTATTTCAGTCCATGGTTCACTAAAAGTTAAGTATTATACATTAGGTGATGTATGGATTGAAGTTAATCATTTGCATATAGATATCTAATTGTTCTGGCACCATTTTTTGAAATGGAGTTGAAGGCTTATATATTTCTTGTAATTTACAAGAAGAAGAAAGTAGTATCATTTAAATATTGGTAATGATACTCATTTAAACATGTTGTAATCTCTAGAACAACCACATGTCTCAATAAAGTGTTGAAATTATTTAGGGTATTTCATATGATGGGGTAAAATTAATTTAGAAATTAAAAATATATATTTGAAAATTAAGAATGTCTAAATAAACCATGTGTCAAAGAAATAATAACCTATATGTCAAGTAAGTAATCAGAATATATTTTATGAATATTTCACATGATAGAGAACATGCAAAATTTCAAAACTTATGAAATACAGCTAAAGCCATGATTACAAGAAAATTGTGTAATTATTAGAGTAATCTCAGTTAATCTATTGCAGCTCTGTGTTTTTCTCTAGAAATACTTGGAGACACAGTGCTAAAACTTGACCAAAATGAAATGGAATTTACTAGTTTATGACTCATGCTTTTGTGTCTGATACAATAAGGGGTAATCTGTAGCAAATTTCAGCTTTGTTTTTCAATAATGTGCAGAATTCTGCTTATGTTATTATGGTTTCTGTTATTGATACTGATGAAACAGTCTGGCTTCAGTTAAGTAAGCAGAGGGGTATAAAAGACCTATTTGTATCCTGGGGGGCTGAGGAAGTACTCTGAAGACCTCCCTAATGCTGTTCTAGAGTTGTATTTGTTCTTCCTGCTATGTATTCTTTGTTTATGCTAAACTGTTTTATGGATATGTAATTTGTTTGCTCCTATGAGTTCTTCCAAATATCTGCAAGGATAAAATTAGTGTAGTTGGTGTTGTTGGTATAGTTGGCAGAATAATAGAATAATCAAAATCATGCCTGATTCTATTTAATAATGTAGCAGGTGTTATTTTGAACAGAGAAGAGAAAGAACAGGAGGAAAAGGAACCTATACCTGGATAGCTTTCAAGATATCTATGGTTGGAGTTTGAGCAAATATCTGTCACTGACAATCAGAAAAGTTTCTAACTGTCACTGACAATCAGAAAAGTTTATCAGTGGGACTTAAAAGTGGCAGACCCAACACTTGGATTCAATGTTAAATCAATTTTAAAAAGTAATTCAGACAGAAAAGAAGTCAACTAAGAATTTCAATAGCTATTGCTGAGGTATATATTAATTGCTAGGACCAGGGAGTTACCGCTCTAGGTTAAGACACAGTGATCTGAGTGTATGTTTGGTTTTTCTCAGCATCCTCACTTAATAACACCCTGTAAGAAATGTATACGAATGGAGAGATGTTCAGTCTATAGAGCTGGTTTAGGTTAAAGTTATGTAAAGATTACCTTGAGAGGGGAAGTTGACCAATTACACCTTTATATGTTAAAGAAAACATTCCTGAATCTGCTAAAATTTTGAGAACGTATGCTGTTTTGGATTGGTTATATGATGATGTTAAAGTATCTCGTAAGTGTGTGCCTTTAACGGAAGTCACAATTGGTGCCATAATAAATGGAGTCTTGCTTCTTTGAGCATCTCGTTTTACATTGTGACTGGAAATTGAGACAAAATACGGGAAGCTATCTAAAATCTACTAGCTAAGCTCCGCAAAATGGGACTGCATGACAGAGAGAAGATACAGATTATTACAAAAAAAGTGGCAATAATTTAAAAAGGAATAATAGGCCGGGCGCAGTGGCTCAAGCCTGTAATCCCAGCACTTTGGGAGGCTGAGGCGAGTGGATCACGAGGTCAGGAGATCGAGACCATCCTGGATAACACGGTGAAACCCCGTCTCTAATAAAAATACAAAAAAATTAGCCAGGCGTGGTGGTGGGCGCCTGTAGTCCCAGCTACTCAGGAGGCTGAGGCAGGAGAATGGCGTGAACCCAGGAGGCAGAGCTTGCAGTGAGCCGAGATTGCGCCACTGCACTCCAGCCTGGGCGACAGAGCGAGACTCCGTCTCAAAAAAAAAAAAAAAAGGAATAATAAAGGGCAAGATGGTTAGACCAAATGTTACTGGCCTAGTCAAATGTGGCACGAAAAAGGAAAAGAAAATTGAAGTTGCAGCTCAAGTGATTGCGGATTATTACATGAGATCAGTTGGCCAGGATGCTCTAACAACTGCTTAGAGGAAAGGGTAGTAACAGATTTGCTCACTTGCTCTGCTCATGATGAATTTAAAAACCTGATGATGACACAAAAGTGGAATCTACAGCCTCTTCAGAAACAGTACTGATTAAAATGGTATGGACTGAAAAAGAAGACATGAGTATGGGTGACCAGGTAGCTAAGGTCTGTTAGTACAACCCCCAGAGAGAGTCTGAGATATTGTGCACCAGTGTGGGTAAAATAGACTGAGAGTAGTGAAAAAACATTAGTGTTTATCAACTATAGCTGTTTAATACACACTGATACCTAGACCTGCAATTACAAATGTGAAGGTTAATGTGTTACATTTAAAATATGTGGTGGCTGAGCACAATGGCTTTCATCTGTAGTCCAAGCACTTAGGGAGGCTAAGGAGGGCAGATCGCTTGATCCCAGGGATTCAAGACCAGCCTGGGCAACATGTGAAACCCCATCTCTACAAAATACAAAAAATTAGCTGGGCGTGGTCCTGCATGCCTGTAGTCCCAACTACTCGGGAGGCTGAGGCAGGAGAATCGCTTGAACCTGGGAGGTGGAGGTTGCAGTGAGCTGAAATCGAGCCACTGCACTCCTGCCTGGCAACAGCATGATACCCTGTTTCAAAAAAAAAATATATATATATATATATATATATGTACACACACACACACGCACATATATGCACACACTAATATATATATATACATATATACTAAAATATACACATGCATGTGTGTGTGTATATATAAATTTTAAACCTTTCACATATATATGGTGATGCTACTGTGGAAGGTTTAAAACTAAAAATGTAGCTTAAGATGTGAACTTATGCATAAATATCATGTATGATTATAATGTCACCTATAATTTATGCATTATTGGAATAGATGTGATATCTAAAAGGAAAACTCTTGTTTTACACAAATATTCAAGGAAAGAGAATCTCATGAAAATTTGTTCTTCATCTATTTTTTAAAAAAGATTTGTCTAGGTATAATTGACATACAATATACTCACAATAAACTGCGTATTTTTAAAGTATACAAGTTGATAAACTCTTGACATATGTAAAAATGCATTGTATGAACATAGTGAACAAATCATTCAGTATGGACTTTTTTTGAGGGGAGGGAACTGCCTGACTCATTTTTCTCACCACAGTTCTTTGAGATTATCAATGATGTAAAAGGGTTTTTATGTTATTGATGAGTGCCCTTTCATGGTACAGCTATATGCTGATATTTGCTTCACCATTCGTTTGTTAATATGTACTTGGGTTGTTTCCAGTATTGGGCTATTAAAAAATACTCAGGGCCGGGAGTGGTGGCTCACACCTGTAATCCCAGCCCTTTGGGAGGCCGAGGCAGGCAGATCACAACGTCCTAGAGTTCAAGACCAGCCTGACCAATATGGTGAAATCTCGTCTCTACTAAAATTACAAAAATTAGCTGGGCAAGGTGGCATACGCCTGTAGTCCCAGCTATTTGGGAGGCTGAGGCAGGAGAATCGCCTGAACCCAGGAGGTGGAGGTTGCAGTGAGCCAAGATCACGCCACTGCATTCCAGCCTAGGCGACACAGCCAGACATCGTCTAAAAAAAAAAATCAGTAAAATCAATTGGGAATATTAGTGTAAAAGTCTTTGTATGGACACATGTTGTTGTTATTCATTTTTGGTAAATACCTAAGAGTGGAATGGCTGGTAGGTGGTATGTTCAATGTATGATGATACTACCAAACTATTTCCCAAAGTGGTTGTAATATTTTATATTCCTCTATACATTGTGTGAGGGTTCCCTTTGTTCCAAATCATCAACACATGCTATGATTATTCTTTTTAAATTTAGTTCAAATAGTGTATAGAGTTTCCTTATTGTGGCATTATGTTTCCCTAATATTCATCATTTTTTGCAACTTTTCACAAATTAATTTAACGTCTATATATTTTGTAGTGACATTTCATTCAAATCATTTTTATTAGGTTGTTGGAGTTTTTATTGAGTTTTGAGAGTACTTTTTTAGAAATATAACCTGAAATTGTTTCCATATAGCTTATTTTTTTTAATGATTTATTTGGAAAGGATACTTTTTTAATTTTAAAAAATTAAGTACAATTTATAAATTTTTTCCACTGGCAAAATTTAAGAGTTGTCATATTCCTTATTTAAAGTCCTCCTAGGCTTCCCATGAGACTCAATTTAATTAATTTAATTTAATATCACATATTTCCTAACAGAGATTTAAATGGGAATGCAACCTAAATACTTGATATAAAGACACAATGGAAAATATGCATTTTGCTTCCTTCAACAAGTCTACCATTGCCCATCCATGTCATGTGTTCCTCCTTGAGTACCTTACCCCAAACATAGTTACAATTGATTCCAATGAACAATGAGTCAACAACACATAGTCCCCTATATTTTTTTTCGCAGAAATACCTAAAGTAGTAAGGTGGGTTTTGGATCAACATCCTAACAATGAATATAATACTGTTTTAAGCATTTCCATGCATTTTAACAGTTATCTAAAGAAAATTAGCTCTCAAATGTGTAAGCCTCTTCAAATTATTTTGTGTAAGAAGAGGACACCTTACTCGTTGTCATGTGTTATTTATCCCAGTCAGAGCTGTGAGGACATGATTACCCTTGGCTCATCAATTTAAATTAGCTAGAAAAAAACAAATATAAGAAACATTCAACATCAATATAAAACATAATTCAGGAATAGCAATAATAAAAGGCAGAGCAGTTATTATATATTTAGTACTTAATACATGGTAGGCATTGTATTTATCATGTTATATGTCATATACACAGAGGCTCTTCAGAAGTAAGCCTAACTCAAGGATGGGTGTTTAGAGCACAAAGTTCATTGTCGTCGATCTCAATCTACTGCCTATTGGTTTTATCTTAGGAAATGAATTTCTTGTCTTAGAAACCTTGCTTTAGGTACGAATGCTCAATACACCAAGATTTTAATAACCATGAAATTTAGGGCAAATTTTTGTCTCTTCTCCGGTAACATTCAGAATTTTAACATCAGTGGGATCTCTCACACATAGAAAATTGTTTTCCTTTTACCAGTATTCATATGTAAACCTTATTTTATTTGTTTTTACTTGTCACTCCGTATAACAAAGCCAACTGTACCGAGCAAGAATGTTTTTCTTTACTCCCTGTGTGACATTAGTCACTGAACTAAAATAAACTCGATTCATTGTATAATAACTAATAATGAACTGAGTTTTAATGTCCAGTTTTGACACTGAGCAGTTCCTTTAACCTTTCTATAATTTATCACTAAAGACAAAAATAATACTAACAAATCTACCATAGGCTACAGAATAGAGTTTTGCCGAAGGCTCAGATATGTTTCTACCACCCTTAAGGTGGCTTATATAATGCATTTTACAATCATAAATCTGTTTGGTGAGCCCCAATATCTACATGTATTTATATTAATCTGAAAGTAAACATATTTTTGGATCAAATAAAGATTCTTATTACTTGCAGCAATAACTACATCAGCCCATACTGCCTTCTCACCATTTGAGGATGATGCCATAAGAGCCAAATGGACCATGCGCATGCAAAAAATCGTTTGTGCACCACCAGAGAGAAACCACAAAGTTAAATTATGAATCTTGGAGTTTCTATACTACATATAGCCCCCTCTCCTAAAAGGTGAGAAATACTTGCTCCCTAATGTTTTAGAATGCTTTGTAATGTAAATAGCCAGCTTAATGACTCAGGTTTCATTCTGAATTGAAATATAAAAACTTTTTTTTTTTTTTAAGGGACAGAGTCTGGCTCTGTCGCCCAGGCTGGAGTGCAGTCGCAGGATCTCAGCTCACTGTAACCTCCACCTCATGAGTTTTAGCAATTCTCCTGCCTCAGCCTTTCAAGTAGCTGGGACTACAGTTGCATGCTGCCACGCCCAGCTAATTTTTCGTATTTTGTAGAGATGGGGTTTTGCTGTGGTGCCCAAGCTGGTCTTGAACTCCTGAGCTCAAGCAATCCACCCACCTCAGCCTCCCAAAGTGCTAGGTTGACAGGCGTAAGCCACTGCACCCTGCCTATAAAGACATTTTTAAGATAAATCCCTAAATCTCTCTGGAGGTCTCTCTTTCTATCTCTTGTCAGTCATCTTTAACTTCCAAGGCTTGCCCTTTAACCTAGGTTCCAGTTTCTTTGCTTAGAAAACTATACCTGAGCAAAAACATATGCTTACTCACCTCCTAACCATGTTAAATTTAAATTAAAACATATAAAACTATGAGGGCTAGAAATCTACATCAAAAAAATCAACTCTGAAATTATTACCTATGTATTTTCTCAAACCTGACCAAGGGTAGCTCACTGTTAACATATTTGCAAATAATACAACCAAGCTGTGTTACTTAGAGCCTTTTCTACATAACACCAGAAAGTCAAAACATTTTTCAATGAAAATTAAATGTAATAGGCTGTTTTCATCTATCTAATTGCCAATAACACGGGATAAGATGAAAATATTGCATTTCATATCATTGTTCATCATATGACACTTCCTCAGAGAATCCACATGCAACATTTTTGGAAGCAACCAAAGCTTTAATAAGTGAAAGTCAATGAACCTCATGTACCTTTTATAAAACATGACATAAGGCAATATAATTAAAACTAAACTTATTTCCTGTGGTGAAATTAACTTACAGAAATGAAGGTGTTTATTTATTAAATGGGATCTCTGGAGCTCTAGCCTTATTCTTTCCCCTCCTGGGAAGGTTTTGATTGTTTGCCTCCTTTCTCTTGCCTGCTTGCTGTGTAATTTAAAACTGATGCTTTCCTTTGGGAAACAAAATTTGATCGGAGAACAGCCTGCACCACCAGCTAAACAAATTACCAATGTTTTACTCACTTTTCTTTCTGTATTCCTTTTTTTCCCCCCGCAAGAATCAAAGAATTGTGTGCAGGAGTATACAAGTGCTGTTGTACAGTTCAGATTTAATTTGCAATAAGGAGGATATATCAGTCCCTTTAGTGACATATAGCTGCTTGATGAAAGCAAACTTAGGAGCAAACAGGTTATTATTCTCTTTTTTCCTATTGCCTGAAGTCTTTCTCTGACAAGTTTTGGTTTCTAAGGAACTGGATTTTGATAAGTGATTAAACTACAAATATAAAATAATTAAAATAAAAGCAACTTTTAAATTATTTCTTATACAAGCAAAGACCAAAAAAATTTTATAGTGCAATACTTTAAAATAGATAAGATATATCATATAAACACCTTTTCATTAACTTGTTAAATACAAAAATATTCCTGGAACACTAATTCTGTCTCAAGAATTATGGAAATGACTGCTATTAGAAGGTATAATTTTGAATAATATGCCATGTATACTTGGCAAAATTTATGTAACATTCTATTCACTTACATTGAGAAAAGCATGCTTAGAAATACATTTATCATGCCTTTGGATAGCACTAAGTTAAGCTTTATTATTCACATGATTACTAGATAATAATCAGAAAACTTTTTAGAGTATAAGTAAATTTAGTCAGTAAATCATATGCATTGATGAATTATTTTTCACTTAACCTCATATTTGTTTGTGAAAGATTCTGTTCTAGTCCACAGTGACATACCAAGAAAAATCTAACTTTAATGCACAGGTAACTATTCTTAACTTCTTATTTTCTTTGTAATCATCAAATATTTTCTGAAGTTAAAATTAGTGTGAACATTTTAAAATAGTATCATTTAATAAAATCTTTATTACCACTGTTTATGAATTTTACTTTTAAATTTGGAGACAGTTTATAAAGGCACAGAAAAATGCTACAAATGACACAGGCCTAAGAAATCTGGAAATACCTTAATAATTAAAATATTTTCATGTGGCCTTAAGGAGAGTTAGTATCAGTGTCCAGATGGTAACTCAGGCTTCTTTACGTGAGTCCAGCGTTCCTCCCATAGAGAAGCCTACACAAATTAAATATTTCATCTGTTCATTTATTCAGTGAACAAATATGCATTAAGTACTCTCTACGTGGCACTTTTGTAAGTGCTGAAGTTAGAATAGTAAAAAGATCATGATAAAGCCTGTAGTCTAATAAGGAGGTAGCCATCACCAATTATAAAGTATATACAAAAAATACCAAAATTCAAGTCTCAGTAACTTCAATCTAAAAAAAAAAGGAAAAATATTAAGTTTTAATTAATAGCATAAAGGAAAGAGAGGACTAATATAAAAATATCAGGGTTCTGGAACTGTGTGTATTTTTTAGGGGTTCTGTAATATAAGAACCAAAGTGGACGTTTCTAGAGTTGTGACATTTAAATTGTGAAAATAAGATAGAGCTAAAAATGTGAAGAGGATGTAAAAAAGGGTTTTGATATGGAAAAAGACCGCAAGAAATGGCTTTGAACTCTAGAGACTGACTGGAAACCAGTGATGGCTGGATTGCATAATATGAGGATGAATATGATCATGTGTGCCCTTGTATGTGTATATATTACACATAATATATACACATACAAGGGCATTGGATTATTTTTTAAGTGTAATGGAAAACGATGAAATGATTTTAAGCAATTAAGGGTTGTAATTCATTTCCTCACCATGCTGCCTTGTTGGGAATATATTGGAAGGATATAAGTGTAGACACAATTCAGGATATTGTGTTACTCTTCCAACTGGGTAAAGCCAGTAAGTGGATTAGAGTGTTGCTCCTGGAGATGGAGAAGATTTGAGAAATACAGGAGGTAATATTAACAGGATGTATTGGCAAAACAGATACCATTCATAGAGTTATGAAATAAAGGGAGGTATATGACATGTCTATTAGGATTTAGGTTTAGGAATGAATGTTGAGTGTGATTTCCTGAGACTGATGAATTTGGGGATGGGTAGTATCTGTGGAGGGAAGAAATTAAGATTTCAGTTTTGAACATCAGAAGTTTGAGATGTCTGCCAGAGATACCCCAAAAGAAAATGCCAAGTGCAGAGTTGGCAGTGCATGTAGGAAATTATAGAGCTCTAGGAAAGAGAAATAAATTTGAAACATGACATTAAGCTGATCTTTCAAATCCTGGAAGCCAGTAGTGTAGTTAACTGGGGAATTCTAAGACAGACAAAGGACTAAAATGATGCCTGTGAAGTCCATCATTTCAGCAACCAGAAACAGGAGAGTGAACAAAGTATGTCAAAAAGAAGATGTGAGTAAAGAAGAAGGTAAAATGAATAATAAAGGTGACATAAATACCATCATGTATACAATAATGCTGAGCTCACCTCTCTAAATGCTGCCTAATTATCTTTTAAATATGAAGACAGAAAAGTTTCTGTTCGATTTCTCAATACTAAGGCCACTGGTGACTGGAATAAGAGCAGTTTTACTGGAATTTTGCAGGTAAGAGCTGATTTTGCAATTAGTTTAAGTGAACAGAAAATGAAATAAAGATACATTGTGTATGTGTGGCTCTTTAGAGGTATTTAGCTTTAAAATGAAGCAATGAATTTGGTAGTCTCCATATTATGTTATGGGGAAAGGAATTGTTAATTAGAGTATATCTGTACACACATGAAATTTATTCAGTTGAAATGGAAAGAATGACGATACTCGAAACATGGATTAAGTAAAGACACAGATATTAGAAAGTCAAGAGTGGAAGGAATCCACAGCACAAGAGTATAAATTGTTTTTTAGTAAGAAGAAAATGGTTTTCATGAGGAAAAGATTTTATCAGGAGAAAAGAAGATATGAAGATAGGTATTTAGATGTCAGAGTGCATGGTGAGAAGATGTATCACTGTTTGTTTCCTTTTTAATAAAATGTAGACAAGACCACAGCTGAAAGTGAGAGGAGATGAAAAGATATCCAATGTTTGAAAAGAAGTCAAAGAGTAAAAAATAATTTTGGATAGTGAGGAAAAGAAACTCTTTTCAAATAAAAATGATTGAAGACGGTTGTATTTGTTCATGTTAAACTACGAATAACAAAAGAATAATAGTGGCTTAAATAACATCAGAGCTTTATATTTTCTTATGCATGTATATTTACAGACCAGAGTGAGAATGAAGATATCATGATCCTCAGGAGACCAAGCTCCCGCATGTTTGTTGCACCACCATTAACAACAATTCTTCCTCATGAAGCAGGTTGTCTGGTTACACTCCTGATTCCAACATTTATATGCCTTCTAGGCAACAGGAAGAAGAAAAGAGAAAAAGAGAATGAGAAGAGTAAGTTTTTTTCTATTCAAGTACAATTCCAGTTAGTTTCTTGCACCACTTTTATGTTATACACACAGTACCCCAAAATCAACTCAAGATGAATTAAAGACTGAAATTTAAAACCCCAAACTGTAAAAACCCCGGAAGACAATCTAAGAAATCCCATCTGGGACTTAGGAATGGGAAAAGATTTCATGACAAAGACACCAAAAGCAATTGCAACAAAAACAAAAATTGACGAATGGGATCTAATTAAATTTAAGGTCTTCTGTACAGCTAAAGAAACTATCAACAGAATAAACAAACATCCTACAAGATTGGAGAAGATATTTGCAAACTATACATCTGACAAAGGTCTAATATCCAGCATCTGTAAGGAACTTACAAATTTACAAGAGAAAAACAAACAGCCCTATTAAAAAGTGGGCAAAACACATAACATACATTCTCAAAAGACTACATACATGCATCCAACAAGCATATGAAAAATAACTCAGTATCATTGAACATTAGAGAAATGCAAATCAAAATAACAATGAGATATCATCTCACACCAGTCAGAATGGTAATTATTAAAAAACTAAATAACAACCGATCCTGGTGAGGTTATGTCAAAAAAGGAGCACTTATATACTCTTGGTGGGAGTGTAAAATAGTTCAACCATTGTGGAAAGCAGTACGTCAATTCCTCAAAGAGCTAAAAGCAGAAATACCATTTGACCCAACAATCCCATTACTAAGCATATACCCAGAGGAATATAAAGCACCAGGGATCCCATTACTGAGCATATACCCAGAGGAATATAAAGCATTCTACCATAAAGATACATGCACATGAATGTTTATTGCAGCTCTATTCACAATAGCAGAAACATGGAATCAACCTAAGTGCCCATCAGTGACAGATTAGATAAAGAAAATGTGGTACATATACACCATGGAATACCATGCAGCCACAAAAAAAGAATGAAATCATTTCTTTTGTGGAAACATGAATGGAGCTGGAGGCTCTTATCCTTAGCAAACTGACACGGGAACAGAAATCCAAATACTGCGTGTTCTCACTTAAAAGTGGAACCCAAATGATAAGAACTTATGAACACAAAGAAGGAAACAACAGACACTGGAGTCCACTTGATGGCAGAGGGTAGAAGGAGGTAGAGGACCAGAAATCATAACTACTGGGTACTAATCTCAGTACCTGGTTGATGAAATAATCTATACATAAAACCCATGACACATATAACAAACCTTCACATGTTAAAAATCACGTTAAAAATCAACATTTTTAAAGAAATGTAGTTTCTTTATGTAGGGCTCAATTTAGTAACATACACTCACTCAGAATAAGATAATGTCTAATTAATTAAGCAATACAAATTTGTG
Source organism: Symphalangus syndactylus (assembly GCF_028878055.3). NCBI lineage: Eukaryota > Metazoa > Chordata > Mammalia > Primates > Hylobatidae > Symphalangus > Symphalangus syndactylus. Next base: position 104,750,610 of record NC_072426.2, on the reverse strand, counting down.
ATTATTATACCCACATTTGTTTCTCTAATAGATATTTTAAATTGACTGAGAGTGAATGAACCCTGCTATTGAACACATTCTTATTTATCCAGATAATTTGCCTTTCTTTGCCACAAAAATTGATTTGTGCCTTTCTTATTCACTGAGCAAATTAAGAAGAAAATATATGTGCTGAAATGATAAAAATTCCGATAATTCAGTATAAATGTTATGATATTGTATCATGACACTTCTAACTCATGTCTCTGACACCTGTCTTTAATTCTTATTCTCCCTTTCTTTCTAATATTAAAAGTCTACTAGATTTATCATCCAAAATTAATTATGATTTTGGCTGCCAGAATCATCTCACCAATAAATCAAAATTCTTGAGGCCTATGGAAAAAACTACTGAGGCAATTTCTTTAAAAAAAAAGAAAAGATATTTGATTAGCCTCATGACACCATTCATACTGTGAAATCAGGCAAAGTATTAGTCTATCACTAAAAGAGAAACTTTCATAAGCAACTTTTTAGCTTAAAGTGGCAATGTTCTTTAATTCTCTCAGCATCTAATAGCCTTTAAAAATTTTTGATAGTTCAAAGTGTGATAAACCAATGTATAATTTAGATAAGTTGTCTGATTTTTTTTTTTATGGTACAGAAATAAGTTGTGTGATTTCGATTGAAGTTTACCTGAGATTGCATACCATTTGGTTGGGATCTCTTTCAGGAATGGTGGAAAAATTTAAAACTTAATTGGTGTCCGAGAAAGAACAAAAGAAAGCCACTTTATAGTTGCCGGGATGCTCAAATTATTCCCTGTAGAATCAGAAGTGACTGAAGTAACAAATGACCTCAATTTTACTGTGGTTTAGAAACAGAACAAAACGAAAAACTTCTTTTTATGTTTTGTTCATGCTGCATAGTCAGTTAGCATGGGTCATTAAAGAGCTGTGCTCCATACAGGCTTTCAAGAACCCAAGCTAACAAAATCTCCATTGTCTTACTTCCCTGACTGAAATATAAGGTTTTCTCAATTAGTCAGTGAAGCAGGAGGAAAAGATTAGAAAATTATTAATAAGATTTTCATTGACTAGGCTATGAAGAATATGCCATCTTTCTTCACAGCCCTTTGGCCAGAGCAACACATGACCTCACATTAAAGGAAGGTTTCTGGATAATATAGAAAAGCAATGGCAAATGAAATCTTTAGTGGGTATTAATGTCTGCTTTAATTGGTTATTTTAATTACCAAATTCCCTCTTTCTTCCTTTTTCTAACTTATCAAAAATATTTGATATGTTCACAAGCTATTTAACTTTCTGAGGGATTCTTTCATTTTCCTTATCCTACTTGGTCTAATATAAAGTAGGCTTAGGAGAATATGTTCTTCCTGTTGTCTGTACCTCTTTTTCAGTTCATTACCTACCTGTAGAAATTTTTTGGGTCAAAGCATAGTTATGATTCCATCCAGTCACTGCATCCAGTAGTATGGTCATAATTCAAAAAAGTCAAAAAAAATTTTAACTGTCAGACTTCAATGTATGTCCATGATATAGTACTGGAACAGTAAAAGTCTGCAATAATTATTTCCATTCATAAAACTGAAAAATGGTAAACATATTTAATATATCATCGACTGCTCCAAAGCAGTTATAAAATCCTGCTGGATAGATATTGAAAGAGCCTGTTACTCCTTGTTTCACTTGGAAGTCTTGGTTTCACTTCCTGGATGGAGCTATCATCTTGTTTATTACTCATTGTTTTCTAGTCCCACCCTCTGAGAGATTCTGCAATGTTCCTTAACCTATTCAGCCACATCGGAAATAGGCCTAGGAGAATATGTTTTCACTGTAGGCTATGCATTTTTTTTTTCAATTCATTACCTGGAGATAGATATTTGGCAAAGGCCAAAGCAAAAGTTTTGTCTTAAACACTAATGATGGTTTTAAGAACTGACTCTTACCATCTTTAATAGAATACATTTAGTAAACACACTCATGTATGGTTTAAGATGTGTTAAATTTGTTTTGGTTTGGTTTCTTACATGATAGCTCCTGGTTTCTGTTCAACTTTCTTCTCAACTTAATATAGGATGCCTTCAGAGTACTATATTTGATAGGAAATCCACATCCTCAATTTGACCTTGCTCTGAGTAATTTGGATAGAGATGATGTGTGGGTGGGGAGGGAAAATAGGGTTTGGAGGCAGGGAACATAAGGCCGATTCACATTTCACCTATGACAGGAAATATCTTCTCCATAGGGCACAGACCAAGTAAACGACTTTGTAACTTTACTTCATCCTCTCCTTTTACATAGGGCATACCCAAAGTAACTAATAAAATCTTCTATGGGGTATTTAAACTCCAAAATATTCTGTAATGGAGCTTTTGAGCCCCTATGCTCAGGCCCACTCCCACACTGTGGAGTGTACTTTCATTTTCCACAAATGCCTTCATTCCTTCCTTGCTTTGTTTGTGTGTTTTGCCCAATTCTTTGTTGAAGATGCCAAGAACCTAGACACCCTCCACCATTGACATATTTTGACGAGCCAGCCAGGAGGAAAAGGTAAGCCCAAAGATTGGGATTAATTCTTCTTCTTTCTCCTTTCCCTTTCCGCTCCATATAGGGAATCTCTTTTCCTTTCCCACCTAAGACACTTAGTGGGAAGTGCCTAAACATGGAAGCAACAGCAGGTTTCTGGCTGTGGCTAGTGAAACTGAGGGGTTTCCATGTGAAGAAGCCTGACTACCACCACCCAGTTCACTTAAGGAATCTGGACCTGTTTCTATATATATATATATATATTTCTTTCCTTATTTTTCAGTCTTCAGCAGCTGTTTCCTCGTAGCTTCTTGGAAATTGAGGGCAATTGGTTGGCGTCACTCCCTGGTACTGCCTGAAAGCCTAGAAATGAATGAGAATAATTGCCCTGCCCCAAAGGTGGAGGGACTTTTTTTTAATTTTTTCCATACATGGTCCCTGATCCCTACGTGTGGTACAGCTTGAAGCAAACTCGGCCATGTTTCAGGCAGCTTAAACCTTCTTTTCTCATGCTAAATTCTTCCCTTCCCCTATTCAACTGGCTAAGGGCAAAGAAACCCACCAAGCTCTAGTTCCTATCATTAAAGTTCACGGAATGCGAAGCATGGGAAAGTGTGGCCTTATCAAATTGTAAGGATGCTAGAAGTCAGGGATTACACCCAGGTACCAAGGGAAATCTCATAGCAGGCTCTGGAGGGAATGTATGCAAAGTGGCTTGGGTGCCCACCTAAGTAAGGCCAGAGACATCTGGAGCTCTAAGATTGGACCCCACAGGAGGACGCTCTATTGGTCCTGCAGACCTCAGCCTACCCAAAGGGGACACCCTTAGCAGAGGTTCTGAGGTCTCGTATTAAATTCTCCTTAGAATTTTCTCACAATTGCAATGCTGCTTGACCCCAAAATTGTTTAAAATCTGAGGTTTACTGTCTAATGGGAAAGTGGGATAGCATTGCATTTATCCAGGCTTTTGTGATGCTGTGGTAAGCAGGGTGCCTGGTTAATGTGTGATGCCCTCCTTTGGTACTGTTTGGCCCCAGTGCTCCTTGGAGTCTGGGGAGGTTTACTTTAAAAATCAAACTGCCATGGAGACTGCTTTACCTGAAATTTTGGTTCCCAGCCTTCCTTTGATTATCTATTGGGTCAAAGTAAAACCAGCAAGCTTGTATTGCTATCTTATGGCTAAGGTTCCCAGCTATTGAATCTTCATTTATGTGTGTGAATACATGTCTAGATGTGTTTATTTTTATGTACACTTACTGTTATATGCTGTGTGTACCAAATTGGCTTATAAGCAAAAGAGCACTCATAAATTAAGTAAATATGTCTAAGCAATTTTCAAGTTCATGTGACCTAAGTATACCTTTACTAAACAGGCTAGCTTTAAAATTATTGGTGGAATAAAAATAGAAAGGCCTTCAGAATTGTCAGCATACATTTTGTCTGAATTTTATGTTTGTCTTTGCTAGATATTTTTAAATGTCAGTGTTAATTCAAGCTGGGAGCTGCTTGGGACGAGCCTGCCTTCCATTCTATTCAAAGTCTCACTGAGATAAATGCATATCTGATTGGTTCCTTTGGGAATGATAATCAGAAACTCAAAAGAATGCAACTGTAGGTCTCCCACCTGTGATCTGAGAACCCCCAAGTCACCTCCTCACCTTGAATTGTCCTGCCTTTCCAGGACCAAACCAATATTTGTTTTACATATGTTGATTGATGTTTCAAGTCTCCTTTGTTAAAAGTAAAAAACTAAGTACAGTGAATAGGATAATTGTTTTAGGTAAACCTTTTGTGTAAATTAAAATCTTAAAGATATTTTTAATGCTTGTTTTACATCTGGATCATTTCCAATTAATAAAGAGTTGTAATATAGATAAATATGTTTCTAAAATTGTGGAATTGTTCTTATCTATAAATGCCCTTATCTTCATAGTTCAAGATTTCTTCCTTTTTGGGGTTTCACTAAAGTTTTCTGTTACTAAGGATAAAAAATTTAGTTAACACGTAATTCTGTATAGAAAATGTGCCAAAAAGGCTTATGTTATTAGTGAAAAAAAAGGAATAATTTTGTCTAATTCAGAAGTTATCTGAAAGTTAGTTCAAATTACAGATTTGAAGAGGTTATTTATGAAACAATGTAGTGAGGAATCATTAAGTAGGGGAGAAAGATGTGGAAAAGTTTAAATAATAAAATATTCTTTAAAATCAGATAGCAGTTTGGAGACATTTGGCTAATTAACATTTTCATAGTTAAAGCTCTTAGTCTTGATTAAAGTTAAATAAGAAGTATTGTGAAAATGCATCAGCAGTTTGGCAATTCTTTTTCTACTATAGTTAAGCATGAAGCTGGATTTAGTGTTGAGTCAAATTTCACATACATGTTTGCATTATTTCACACTATCTTTACAGTTTTGTGTGGAAAGTGCTAGAGTACTTATTAGTCATGTGCCTAAAATGAATTTCTTGATTGCACAGAATGTATAATGATATTGGTAAACTTAAGGATATTGAATTAAGTATCAGGAATAAAATATCCATTACGTGGGTTTTTTGAGGTCCTAGGTAACACTGTAACCTCCAGGGTAAGTTGAGTAGGATAATTTAGGGTTAGTTTCCTGCTTATTTATTTTTGCTTTGAGTTTTTATTCATTTGCTGTTTATTTTCCTCTGGCTTTGCTTGTGTATGCACGTATATATAAAACCATGGTTATTTTAGTTCCGAGTTTCACTCGCGTCTGTGTGAAGAGACCACCAAACAGGCTTTGTGTGAGCAACAAGGCTGTTTATTTCACCTGGGTGCAGGGGAGCTGAGTCTGAAAAGAGAGTCAGCGAAGGGAAATAGAGGTGGGCCTGTTTTATAGGATTTGGGTAGGTAAAGGAAAATTACAGTCAAAGGGGGTTGTTCTTTAGTGGGCGGGGGCAGAGGACACAAGGTGCTCAGTAGGGGAGCTTTTGAGCCAGAATGAGCCAGGAGAAGGAATTTCACAAAGTAATGTCATCAGTTAAGGCAGGAACAGGACATTTTCACTTTTTTTGTGATTTCGTGATTCTTCAGTTACTTCAGGCCATCTGGATGTATACCTGCAGGTCACAGGGGATATGATGGCTTAGCTTGGGCTCAGAGGCCTAACATTCCTGTCTTCTTATATTAATAAGAAAAATAACATAAAATAGTGTTGAAGGGTTGGGGCAGCAAAATCTTGGAGGTGGTATGGAAAGATAATGGGTGATGTTTCTCAAGGCTGCTTCGAGTGGGATTGGGGTGGCGTGGGAACCTAGAGTGAGAGAGATTAAGCTGAAGGAAGATTTTGTGGTAAGGGGTGATATTGTGGGTTGTTGAAAGGAGCATTTATCATATAGAATGATTGGTGATGGCCTGGATGCGGTTTTGTATGAATTGAAAAACTAAATGGAAGACATAAGGTCCGAATAACAGAAGGAGAAAAACAGATATTAAAGGACTAAGAATTGGGAGGACCCAGCGCATCCAATTAGAGAGTGTCCAAGGGGGTTCAGCATAATTACTTGCTTGGTTGGTGAGTTTTTAGGCTCTATCCAAGTTTTTATTAAAGTGGCATTAATGATGGAGGACACTTGTATAGTGAGGAAACCTCTTTTTGTCCATATAACAGCATGGTGGTGCAGGATATGGAAGGTGTATTTAGAGTCAGTATAAATATTGATGAGTAGTCCTTTTGCAAGAGTGAGGGCTAGAGTTAAGGCAATGAGTTTGGCTTGCTGAGAGGTAGTGGAGGGGGGCAGAAAGTGTATGTGTCAGATGTGAGGAAGAAAATAGATTTTGGAAGTTATGAGAACTGTAGAGAGTGAGTTGAGCATAGTTTGTGATATTGAGGGCCTCTAAAAGTATTAAGGCAGCAGCCGCCGCCACACACACACATGAGGGCTAGGCTAAAACAGCAAGGTCAAGTTGTTTGGATAAAAAGGCCACAGGGTGTGGTCCCGGTCCTTGTGTAAGAATTTCGACCGCACAGCCCTGCACTTTGGCTTTGTGTGATGAAAAAGGGTTGGGATGAGTTAGGGAGAGGTAGTGTGGGAGCAGTCTCTAAAGCTGCCTTCAAGGAATGAAAAGAGTAGTGGGGAAAGGATTTAGGATCTATGGGGCCAGCTAGGTTCCCTAAAACAGAATAATGAGTTGTGGAGGGAGGTATTGAGGACAGGAGAGTATATGGGTTTGGCACCACGAGGTGGATAGGCAAAACAACTTGGTTGATAAGGCGCAGATCCTGAACTAACCTGTAAGGCTTGTCCGGTTTTTGGACAGGTAAAATGGGGGAATTGTAAGGAGAGTTTATAGGCTTTTAAAGGCCATGCTGTAGCAGGCGAGTGATAAAAGGCTTTAGTCCTTTTAAAGCATGCTGTGGGATGGGATATTGGCGTATAGATGTGGGAAGGCCAAACCGAGGAATTATGTCTTACAGAAGGGAAGAAATGACTGCGGTGGCCTTTCCAGACCCTGTGGGAAAAGCCTCTACCCATCCAGTGAAAGTGTCTACCCAGACCAAGAGGTATTTTAGTTTCCTGACTCGAGGCATGTGAGTAAAGTCAATTTGCCAGTCCTGGGCTGGGGCAAATCCCTAAACTTGATGTGTAGGAAAGGGAGGGGGCCTGAGCAATCCCTGAGGAGTAGTAGAATAGCAGATGGAACACTAAGAAGTGATTTCCTTAAGGATAGATTTCCACGATGGAAAGGAAATGAGAGGTTCTAAGAGGTGGGCTAGCAGCTTGCATGGAAAATTACAGTCAAACGGGGTTATTCTTTGGCCAGCAGTGGCGGGGGTCACAGGGTGCTCAGTGGGGGAGCTTCTGAGCCAGGAGAAGGAATTTCACAGGTAATGTCATCAGTTAAGGCAGGAACTGGCCATTTTCACTTCTTTTGTGATTTTTCACTTGCTTCAAGCCATCTGGATGTATATCTGCAGGCTTGGGCTCAGAGGCCCGACAGTTCCATTTATCTGGACTTCTTAAGCTGCCTTTGTCAGGCCTGCAGGAGTTAATAGAGCACACCAGCTTTTTATCCTCAAGCTAACTTTTGGATTTGAGTCTTCCTGATACTTTAGGTGTGTTGAGTATATTCTCACAAATAGAAGTTGAATCATATTTCTCTCTTTTCCTTGTTTTTCCAAAATTTGTAAACTATCTATGAATATTCTTAATTCATGGCAATGTGTCTGTTTGCATACAGTCAAGCAGGGTCATCAGGGCTGCTCAGGGAGAAAGAACCCAGAAATCTGGCATGTCAACAAAAAGGTAAGAATTTCTTAACAGTCAGTGTCTGGCCTCTTTCTCTCAGTGTAAACTGGTTAAATATAAAGTAAAAGTCACTGTATATTTTCTCTGAAAGTTTTAATTAATTAGTTCAATAATAATAGCTTAAAGCAAATATTTTGTCAGGAAAGTAGAAAGTGTGATGTCTTTTAGTTCACATGACTTTAGCAATCTTTGGGAAATGAAGATGGTTTTCAAGATTATTGGTAAAATACAAATGTCTTCAAAATGTAAACTTGTGGTCTAAATTGTGTTCTAATATTAAGTTTGCTAAATACTTTAAGGTCATAAATTGCCTCTTTGGATTTTCAGAATTGTTTTAACTTGCCTGTTTTCCAGCTAGGTAAGGCCTGGGTACATGTGGAGTTGGCCATGCCCTAGCTATGCTGGAAACAGTCAAACCTTATCAGAACATAACTTACTAGGTTTTATGTTAAAGTTAAAATTTCTGAGTCATCATTGTAATGTGCAATTAAGGCTACTAGAAACAGTTTTACATGCAAGGTGTGTAGGAACAATAGATTTTTTTTTTAAGGTTATAAGAGGTTTTTGCTTCTTTGAAATTTCTGAGCCATGATTTTGGTAAAAAATTAATTTATTGTAATCTGGAATTCCAAAATCAAACTTCAGTTTCAAAATTGTCTTTCCTAATGCCTGGCTTTCTGGATAGATCAGAGGGCCCCTGAAAACATCCAGAAAAGAGATAAGCAAGATTATTTTATATGTTTAGGTAGATGGGATTGCCAAAATGATAGTCAATCTTCTTCAGGTTATATTTTTGTGAGTAATACTAATATATATTCCAAAATGGTATGAGGTTTCTAAAATTCTGATGTCTAATTGTGTGCTACCAATCACAATTATAGTTGTCATGTTGTTATTATAAACCATATAAATAACCCAATTTCCTTGTATAAAGCTACTAACCCAAGAAAAACAATAAATTAATTAAATCTCAAGAAAATACTTTCATGTTAAACCAGCTAACACTGAAATTGTTTAAAATAGTTTGTAACCAAAGCTTGATCCTATATTACCGGGAAAACAATTAAAGCTTCAGGTACATTTGGTCACCTGGTGGGCCATTTAAACATTTTTATAAAGGAATTTTATTCTATTGTTATTTTCAATGCATATTTTCTGGTTGTATACAAGCTTTCCCATGCAAGAGGGTTGATGTTATAACAGTAGATTATTATGCTACAACGTATTTTTGCCAGGTAAAGAAAGCTTTTTATCATTTGAATCTTCTGGAAACATCAGAGAAAGACTGTCCTTGCAAACCACACTATAGCAAAACATTGGGACTTAGGGCTTTGGGCTCATGGTCTCACAACTGAGAAGGGTCCCTGAACACTTTTGGAACTGTGCACCCATTGGAACCCTTGATGTAAAGCTAACCAGGAAATTTTGACCAAGAAGATGGCATCCTTGATGTGAACAGCTTTTCCCAAGTTCATATTAAGACTTCTACTGTCGTGAAACTTTTATCTTTGAACACTTTTTTCTTGTTTATGCCTCTATGACAATAGAAATGGAAAAGGGGTCTGTTATGTGCACTAATGTGGTGTACTTTTATTTGTGAAGGAGTTTGCAGCCAGCCTTATACATGGATAAACTTATACTTTTATAGATAAAAGATAAAGGCCCAATGTAGGTAGGAAACTTTAATGATATATATGTTGCCTCATAATCAATCAAAACAAAAACATTGGTCTACTCCTCTTAACCCATACGATGGGTTAAAAAGAACATTGCCAGAAGGTCTTCACTCTTCTAAGAGGGCATCATTTGTTAGGTCCTTTTTCCGTGTGTTAAAGTAAAAGAAGCAATGATTAGAAATGTATCCCTCATGATAGGTTCTACAGCAAATTCTACTGTAAAGGCTACAGTTACACAATAGACTCTAAATTCTCTTATGAAAGTTATGATAAAATTGGCTAAACAGAGAAGTATCTGTGCAGCTGCTGGCACTTGTGGCCTATGGGGAAGTACATCAAATGAAGATTATAGAAATTCAGTGGCAGGGGATTAACAAAGAGACTGCTTAATTAAGTGAATAAACTCTTTATCTAGCTCATTCTTTGATCTGTTTGATTTTAGGAGGTTTTGTTTGTGAGGACCTTGGGTAAGGAGCAACTCCTGACTCTTGATATTATCCTCCCAATGGTAATAATAGTAGTCTCCCTGGTCCACTGTATTCTCTCAAAGGTTTTAAATGCTTGCATGCAGCCATCTCTAGAATGTCATATGGTCTCTCTTCAACTGGAAAAACAGGAGCTGAAAAAAGTGTGCAACCATGAGAACATCATAACCTATAAATGAAGTGCTGAGACGGGAAACCCAAAATGATGGTAACTGAGAGTGATGCTAAGCCTCTAAGTTTTGGTTATACTCTCACCTATGTAAGAGCCTGACCAAACAGGGGGAATTTATTAAAACAAAACTATGGGAGGTCATTGTTTTGGACCAGGTTCATGCACTAGGCCCCAACAAACCATATCAAACACCAATGGAGTCGCTATGCTAAGACTTTAAGGAAACACATAGAGTCTAGAACAGAACAGGTTTTGTGTTTTCTCCTGAAAATCTCTATAGCAAATATTTTTGACAGCATAGTTATCCATCCATTGAAGTTCCCATTAAATCTTTTAACCAAAGTCATTTCCTCTCGCCTAGAGACCATTAAGCTTCAGATGATCATGCAACAAAGGCTCCAGCCAGTTCCAGGTAAAGACACCACCCCGGCCATCAAGAAACTACCCTGCCTCCACTACACAGAACAGGGTGAGAGTTCTGTGGTCCCCAGTAGGTAGGGATTATGCCCCAAGCCAGCATGAAGCAGTTACTGAAAAAAGGCCATTGGTCCCTCTGCCTCCCATAAAGATTTATGGAAATCACATCTCTCAGATGGTAGATGAGGCAGGAAAATCGGGTTTTGAGGCAGGGAACATAAGGCCAATTCATACTTCAGCTATGACAGGAAATATCCCCTCTACAGGGCTTAGGCCCAGTAAATGATTTTGTAACTTTACTTCACCCTCTCCGTAGGCCAAGCAAACGACTTTGTAACTTTACTTCATCCTCTCCATTTACATAGAGCATACCCCAAGTAACCAATGAAGTCCTCCAGGGGTTGTTTAAACTCCTAAAATTTCTATAATGGGGCTTTGGAACTCCTATGCTCAGCCCCGCTCCTGTACTGTGGAGCGTAGTTTCATTTTCAATGAATCCTTTCATTCCTTCCTTGCTTTGTTTGTGAGTTTTGTCCAATTCTTTGTTGAAGACACCAAGAACCTGGACACCCTCCATGATTAACATGGGGATCACACATTTTTTAATGCAATTTAATTATTGAAAGGCTCTTGGCATTTTACATACTTTGTCAGTCATTATTTTTTAATTTTTGGGTTAAGAAGTGGTAGAGATTTTATATTATTATTATGATGGTAAATACTGAAAGCCAAAATTTTTCTAGAAATTCTATATTCACTTTCTATTTTACATTCAAACGGGCATGTTCTTCTGAGATTTTCTCTTTCTTTTAATATCTAGCAAATATAGACAATAGACACCAACATGTGTTAAAAATCATTCTGTGTTTAAATCTTTTATCCTAAGGATCTAAGTTCACTAAGCAAGTTACTTTTTTCAATTGAATTTCACTTGACAATTTTTCTAAACCTTTTGCCACCTTGTATCATGGTTTCCAGGCTTTGATATCAGTTTTCTCACTGTATGGAAGTATTTTAGATTTTTCTTTAAGAGTCACCCCACTTTTGGTGCCAATTTCTTTACTACTCAATATTGGCTATAATAACATAAATTAGTAAATTACCTTTCAACATTATGCTATAGTAACACAAATTTTTAAAATTTCAGTGGCTTGACAAGTACAAATTTCTTTTTATTTATTTACGTATTTATTCTTTTTTTTTTTTTTTTTTTTTGAGACAGAATCTCACCCCATCACACAGGCTGGAGTACAGTGGCACTATCTCAGCTCACTTCAACCTCCACCTCCTGAGTTCAAGTGATTCTCCCTCAGCCTCCCAAGTAGTTGGGATTATAGGCTCTCACCACCATGGCCAGCTATTTTTTTTTTAATTTTTAGTAGAGATGGGGTGTCACCATGTTGGCCAGACTGGTCTTGAACTCCTGACCTCAGGTGATCCACCTGCGTCAGCCTCCCAGAGTGCTGGGATTATAAGCATGAGCCACTGTGCCTGGCCAGCAAATGCAAATGTAAATTCATGCTCAGATTCAGGGCTAGTTAAGGTCTATGAGGTACTTCATTTCTATTTATTAAACATACTTGTCCTCAACATCTAGTTTTTGAATTGTGATGAATAAATGCAGTGGTCCTTGGAACTCCCTTTCACAAAATATTCCGTTGCCTCTCTGAAATTAAAATATGCAGTACAAATGCATCAGCTAAAATTCAAGGTCTTAAGGTGTAATTCTCATCTTTATTTTCAACTACATTCTATTGGTATTAATAGATATAATCTGTGTTCTCCAAATATAACAGTTTCATTTCTACGTAAATATTTTATTCATTTGTTCATTCATTCATTCTTATTCTATTAAAATTATCTAAATACTAGCACATTCTGGAATATTAATGCTTGGGCCTTGGAATAAAAGTGAAAAAAAGTGTTAAGTATCATCTTTGAAATTTACTTTAACAAATTATTTCAATTTTTGAGTTTTTATTCTATTATGTGATTTTTGAAGGTCTACACTGTTGTTTTATAACAGAATTTTCAAAAGACATTTATGAAAGAAGTCCTTAAAATATATCAGTGTTTCCTTTATTCACAACCACCATTCAGTGCTCAGCATCTGAGTGTCAGTAAAGAAGTTTAGCTGTGGAAAAACTAGATCCTGAACCTGCTTAGAGGCTTCCTAGTCTAAATATATTATCTCTGTCCCAATTCTTGATTTGTCATCTATTAAGAGAATATAACAGTATTTTCCATTTTTTTACAGAATTACCAATGTAAGTCAAATTTCTGCAATAAACATGCTTTTTGAAATTTTAATATGCAGTAGAAATATCATGTTATTTTAATTAATATTACTACCATTATTGAAGGTTAATTTAGACTAATGTTAGAGTAGAAGTCTGACAGTCTCTCTGAAAGTTTCCATGTATTACCAGGCTATGTATAGTTAGTTCTTTTCTTCAGCATTTATTAGTTATAATGATTTTGTAGTTAAAACATTAGAGTAGTCCCATAGCTCTTTAGGTTTTCTGTCTGTGTTCCTTAACACCCATTAGCTTTTCTCTAAGCAGGGCTTGGGGTTAAGGATGATTTTTGACAGGCTCAGTACTTGGTAACTGTCCAAAAATACCTAAACTAAATTAACACTTTCCCTCTTCTGGCTTGTTTACATTAATATTATCATAGAAAAATGTCCACTAAAAAGAAAATCTGCTAAGCAAACACATTGAAGTCTAGTTCAAAAGATCTTTTTGTAAATCATCAATAATTTAGAATTACTGAGTTTTAAAATGAAGCATTTTACTCTGTTTACAAGCAAAAAAAGCTAAAGTTTAGGGCTGTTTATAAAAAAAAGGTTTTTTCAGTTTGGTAATTTTTTAACTACAAAATCATCGTAAGTAATAAATACTGAAGAAAAGAAGTAAGCATACATAGCCTGGAAATACATAGAAACTTTCAGAGAGACTGTTAGACTTCTACTCTAACATTAGTCTAAATTAACCTTCAATAATGGTAGTAATATTAATTGAAATAACATGATATTTCTATTGCATATTAAAATTTCAAAAAGCATGTTTATTGCAGAAATTTGACTTATTTTACATTGGTAATTCTGTAAACAAAATGGAAAATACTGTTATATTCCCTTAATAGATGACAAATCAAGAATTGGGACAGAGATAATATATTTAGATTAGGAAGCCTTTAAGCAGGTTCAGGATCTATATAATTACCATTTAATTTTGAAAACCCAAGAGAAGTCAATCTTTTCTCACCTCAGCTCCTTCTGCCACGTTTTCAGTAACTAGTGTTATTAACAATGATTTTTCAGGCTTTTATATTTTGCTATAGTGGAAATGAGAATTAAAAATGTGGTAAGTCAAAATCTTCACTGCTCTGTTTCAGAATTATGAATGAGAATATAAAATTATGGGCTCATAATCCATTAAAACTAGACTCATCATCCAATCAACTCCGCAAGACACCTGGGGTATTTGAGTGAACTTTCCGTGTCTATACTGCTTTGTAGTATCAGAAATCGATTCAGACCTCCTGCCTTGTGATTCCCACAAAGATTTTCACTATATTGCAGCAAGTCCAAGTTTTCTTATGGTACATAAGTGATAATGTTAAAGGAATAATATTTTAAAAGATTAAAATATGATAAAGACTCATAGGTGCCTTTTATTGGAGGCAATATAAAATATGTTCTCACATAGAATTCCACTAAATAAATCTAATAAGACAAGCAATTGTTATTTTTATGTGTGTGTACTTAAAACATATGGGACATTTAGAAAATTTTGCAAATTCATAGTGCCTGGGGCATTTCCATTAAGTTAGGCAAGGGGGAGAGAGATAGGACTTTTATCATACAGAACATTTTTTGCTGCATTAGTAATTCAGGACTTGATTCTCAAGGTATCTGTATTCCTTTTGACATTTATGTCTTCATATATGTGGTTTTTCAAGACTGAAACAAAGTGCCTTTTCTTTACCTGATAATTGAAGACAGGATGAGAAGGGAGTTGCTATAATGTATATGTTAAAAGAAAGAAAAGAGAAATTTCATATAATTTATATTCTATTTAATTGTTAATCTGTCATAGGGGATAAATAGATGCAAATCTTGAGAAAAATGTTTGAGATAACAGCTGTGAAGAGGAACCACTTTGACTGCCTTAAAATTATTAGATATTAGTGTGGCTAGAGTTAGAGAAAGAAAATGTCTATTAAAATAGCTCAATAATGAAATGATAAAGTAAATTAGGGGAGAGTTGAAAAAAGAGATGGAGAGGTAGAGGAGATACTAAAGCTATTTAGGAGGCAGAATAGATGGGCCATGATTAGCTGGAAGGTGAAAGGTAATAGGTCATTGTTTAAATCCCAGACTCACTCTCTTCTTATCAGGATGCAGTTGCTTCCTCTGCCAGGAATATTATTGCAGATTTTCATCTAGATTATTTCATCTGGATAATTTCTACTCATCTCTCAAGGATCTTTTTTATCTGATTCCATATCTTAAAGCCTAGCACAGGGTCTGGATTATGTTCTCAAAAGATATACATTAATGAGTGAATAGGGCACAAAAAATTGAAAAAATTCACAGAAAGGACAAAAGAAAAGAGACACAGCTAGAGCACAGTCTTTTCAAAGGAAGTGGTGGATTTCCAAGGTGTACTTGATATGAATACATTTGCTTGTCCTCGGAGTCACATGATACACATTTTTTATTAGGAGACACTTTTGGAGAAGCTCATATTTCAAAGGAAGCAAGAAGAAAACGTCTATTTCGTTTGTTACTTCCTGCTTCTAATTTCTAGTATGACCCCTGTGTTTTCTGTCTCCTACAATAACATAATCTGGGCTCAGCTGTAGGAGACATATGCATTGTCTTCAATATTATATTTTTATCTTATACATCCTAAAATATAGAAAAGACTTTGAGTTGAAATAGACAAAATGAAATATAAAAGGGAGAAATTTATTTTTTCTGAGCCTAGGAATACATAAGTGACTATATATCAAGAATATATTTGATTTTTTAAAAATACGTCTTAATGATATTTCTTTAGACAGAAATTGGAGCTTAACAAGATTAAATTCTTATTCCAAGAGGCATTAAATAGCAGAGCTAAATTCAATTCTTCTTTAATAGAGACTACTTCTCTTTAACAAAGCATTTTATTTATTTATTTCCCCATAAATATACATCCATTGCACTTTTATTAAAAAGTGATCTAATTATTACTTAGAATTAAACATTTGAATTAAGTTGTAGTTTTCTAAACCTGGTGGATAGTGTATAAGATCTTCAGTCTACTCAGAAACTCTGTGACATGGCCTAGAAATCTATATATTATCAAATATTCTAGCTGATTCTTATTCAGTCTATGACCTTGTACCAAGCTGAAAGTTATGTTTGTGAATCACTGCACTGAAGACATAAAGTAGATTTAATTCCCCTTTATAATCATCTAGCAGGAATATGAGTCATTAACAATATAAGCCAAGAGCATGATTACTATTATGAAAATGTCATGGCTGATCAAAGGGGAAAGAGATTTAGATTTGGGGTAAAAATCTGGTAATTTTTCTCAGGCCTTTTTAGCCTGTCTTTGGATGGATGAGCTAGGATTTTAAAAAGTGTAATACAGTCTTCTTCAGGAACATCAAATGTCATGAAATCAGATATGGAAGTCAAAAGTTATGTATGTATGTATAGAGCGCAGGTATAGATGTGTTGCAATAAGAAAATATCATGCAGTTCAGGGATATAATAGTGAAAAGCCATCTGAAATTTTCAATTTCTGTCAGGTTTTGGGGGTCTTGAATGTTACTCAGAAATCTGGAATGTACACAACATGTACTGCAGACATGGGTAATTTTTTTCACCAAGAGCAAAATATTTTTATCATGATACATGAAGAAAAGAGTTATAATTTAACCTTGTATATAGCAGATCACCAGATGTGATTCTAGAGGTCAGAAGGCCTGTGAGCTCATCATTATGAAGATCATGAGATAACAAGCTTTTGAACTAAGGTTTTTAATGAGAAATAAAAGGCACAGACACCAGAAAAGTCATGAAATGGCAAAGTCCACATCACAAAGCAGAAAGAGAAAATAAAATTAACCTAGTAATACTTTCAGAAAAAAAGCAAATCCTTACTATAATATTGGAAACTAATAGAAAAGAAATAGAGACTATAGGATTTTTTATAATGCAGCATTCCTCAAGGAGATAAAACAATTATTACACATTGTTTTCTCCCTTCTTTCAGATTCCACATCGATTTCTATATTATTTCTTTCAAGCTTCATAATGGAATTGAATGCCTACTGAACACTAGAAAATGAGGTTTGCTTATTTAAAAGCTCCATGACTTTGAACATTTCAAATTTACTTCAGTCACCACCATTGAAACTCTTATAAGTAATGCTAAACTTCAACTGAAAATCATGAAAAGTGTAACTTTTTCAAAAAATAAGCTAATTTCACTTTTATTTTTTAAATCGTTACAGTATATATTTATTTCGTATTTTATAGTACTACATTATGTATTCATTTAAGCACACAGTGAAGACATATTCTTCTTAGAAGATTCTCAAATGCTCACAGACTTCAATCAATTTCTTCTTTGGGTCAGCTGTAGAACGTTTTTATTCACTTGCTTATTGTGCTAGGTTATAAGTCTATTCTTCTATCACAATTTTTTGCTGTATAAGACAACTTATAATAAGAGAAACATTCCTCCTTCATGATTAGGAGAAGAAAGAATCAGAGTGGTAGGAGGGACTGGAGTAGACAGAAGTAGTAAAGTTATCTATACACAGTCAATAAGACAAGCATAATCTTAGAGAAGGTTGCTCTTTCTAACCTGCTGCATTTCCACAGAACAAAAGAGCAGGAAAAAAATTATCGAATACACAAACTTTCCATTTTGGTGACCTGTTCTGCTTAAAGTCAGTCTAAGATAGGCGTAATATAATTCAATTTTTTCAATATCTTTTAATGATATTTTTTCATCTGAGTATCTCAGTATTTTAAAATGGCAATAGTAGATATTATTGACTCTATTTTGTAGAGGAGAGAAACTGAGGCTCACAAAATCTATTGCCCATAGGCAGATAACCAAAACTACCAATTGTGGGAGACTGAGGCAGGAGAATAGCTTGAACCTGGGAGGTGGAGGTTGCAGTGAGCCAAGATTGTGCAACTGCACTCCAGCCTGGGTGCAGAGTGAGACTCCATCTCAAAAAAAAAAAAAAAAAAAAAAAAAAAAAAAAAAAAAAAATTTAATGAGAAATGTATGATACATTTTGGAACATAATGTCTCTCTCTCTCTAGTCCTCACTTTTCTTAAATAATAAAAAAACAACAACATAGGATGGAGTTGTTTGCAAAATAGACTTTAGCCTTTTACTTGGCCATAAAGAAGAGCAATAATAATTATTTTTACTTAGGCCTTTTAGATTGGCTTTGATGAAAGTTTGTTCCACAAAGAATCTGATATAAGACCTTTTAAAGCTGAGCCCAGCCATGGCTTTGCATCCTCAAATATCTGTGAGTTGGGTGATTCTCTCCTAAGGTCCCAAGGTAAACTTGGAGCTGCTGGACCTGTTAGAAAGTGCAATTGTTTACTGACCACAGGTCAGGGACCCTGCACAGGGACTGCATAGGCAACGGTATGAGGCCAGTCGCCCCACCAGGCTTTTATTGGCTCTGCAATTTTAGATTGGCTCCTTAAAGGGAAGCATACCATTCCAGCCAAAGCCTTGGTAAAATAACCACTTTCTCCAATTGCGTGCTGTTGCAAAAGAAAAATGGATTCTTATTGCACTGATACAAACAACTTATTGCCATAAGAATACTTATTCATAGATCGTTTCCAAATTTTAGAGGAACCAGACAGGGAGAAACAAGGATGCCACAAATATTGATCACAGGAGTATGCCTTACTCAATTATTAAAGGCTGTAAATAGTTCAAAATAAGTTTCCTTAACTCTGAAAAATAAAACAAAAATCAACAATATTCCATGGAAAAGTCAAAAAGATTTGCTTCAGTTTCTGAGTTCGGTCCATTTAGTTAATTCTTGTTTTGCTTGATATTCATGAACATTTCAGATCTTTATGAGTTCTGTACATTTTCCTTTATTCCAATGTTACAATCTCCAAAATTATCAAAAGCCTGTATTTGGGAGCACCTGTCAGTTCTATAGCTTATTATTAACCATCTTTTGGAAGGATTAAAATGAGACAACAATTGTCTGTGAATAGCAAAATGTCCAGGGTAGTTACAGTTAGAAACACTATTGGCAAAGATGTTTGGTTATCTCCGTGATTTACAATAGCTTAACATAACAACCTTAATTATGATTGATAACATATATTTAGACATTGGTAGCATATATTTAGAAATCCCATACAATTTTGAAACATATATTAGCATTATTTACCAAGATATAACCTAAAGAAGATTGAACATCATTTTGGCAATCCCATATACCTAAACATGTCAAATAATCCTATTTACCTCTCTTTTCTGGATGTCTCAGGGTCCATCTGAAACATCTGAAAAGCCAGGTGTCAGCAAAGACAATTTTGAAACTGAAGTTTGATTTGGGAAAGGCTGTTAAATTTTCAAGGTTTCAAACACTTGATGTTATGAAATAGAATTCCAGATTGCCAATAACTATTTATTTTCTCAAAATGATGACTCAGAAATTTTAAAGAAGCAAAAATATTTTATAACCCTTTGAATTTAGTCAATATGTTCACAGAGAGAACCTCTTCTACACGATTAATTTCCACAATTCTTCCAACACTTGTTTAAACCTTCAGCTTTTCCTAACTCAAAACAATCCCTTAACCCTAGGCAAAAATTTGTATTTCCACTCCTTCTTATAACCTTTTGCTAAACAATACATTTTACTGTTTTTATACACCTTGCGTGTAAATCTGTTTTTAGTAGTCTCAGTTACATGTTATAATGGTAACTCCTAGTAATTTTTAACTAAGGTAAAACCTGGTAGGTTACTTCAATTATGTGCTAGGCTCAACCAAGGTTTGACTCCAGCATAATTAAGGGTGTGGTTAGTTCCATATATCCCCAGGCCTTACCAATTGTTAAGCAGGAAAGACAGAAGGTTCTCAAAACTCAAAAAACAGTTTGTAACCTTAAAACAATCAGCAAATCTTGCCTCTGACCTGCATTTTACCAGTAGTCTTTAGAGATGTTTTTATTTCTCAAAGATTAAAGTCACATGAACTGACTTTATACTTGGCCTGATTATTTGCACAAAGTACAACAAGAACTGAAAGTACCACAGCTTTTATCTTCCCTTTAAAAAATATTATCTTCAAGTGTGTGTCTTTCTTTAGGCCAAATTAATTAGAACTCTTTTTGCAGACATCACAGACAGTGCACACACAGGCAGGCAGAAGAAAACCCATTCACTGCGTGGGGTCCTTTAGAGACAGGGGTAGGAAACATGCAAATGTCAAAACAGAGAGGGCTCATCCTCTAAGGCAGGATTGCTAAACAAAGCATTGCCACTGGAGTTACAAGCCATGCCCTCAGGATGTAAAAAAAAACGGATGCTTGATTTCACAACCAAAACTTTTCAGAGAATACCAACAGTGATAGTTGGGGGAACTGGCCCAGTAGCACACCTTCGAAAAGAAAACAGCAACAGCAACAACAACGACAACAACAACAAAACTTTTAAAGTTAACTTGCTGACAAGGTAGAAAAAGGGGAGGAAAAGAAACAGTTTAAAAATGCCTGGGGAATAACCTCTTATTCTTAGGGAAGTGGTTCCTCCACCAGGCGGAAAGCTTAATTACTGTCAGATGGAGCTGAATCCCTTGGTCGGGAAGGTAATGGATGCAGTGACCATAGCTGGGAACCAGCCAGCCAGCTGTGCAGAACCCTTAGGCCATGTGTCCCAGCCCCAGCAGGGAAGGGGGAAGAAGGGGGAAGCTCCCCCCTGCTTATACCAAAAAAAGGAAAGAAAAGGCTATGAACAGGTCCGGGAGCCACGGGGCGGAGGGGGGGTGGGGGGCGTGGCTTTTCCCACCCTCAGAAGTCCAAGGATGAAAAGGCTTAGAAGCAACAGTGAGGGGTTTTGAGTCCCCATTTCATTCACTGCTTCTTGAGCCCCCACGTTGGGCACTAAAAATGTTGCAGGATTTTTCCTCAGTTCAGCTAAAGATGGGGTTCTTTGCCCCATGGCCATGAAAATTCAGGCTCATAGACAATTTGAATGGTGAATAAGACAGGGTTTTATTGGGTGAAAAAGGAAGAAAAGGGGGAAACAGGGACTCTCCCTAGGCCAGAGTCCCTGCTAGAGCACTTTCCACCTGCTGCATGAATCTCAGGTTCAAGCACATAGCTTGAATATCCCAAGGTTCCATCCCAGGGAGTAGGCAGGTTGGAATTTTTCCAGGGACCACCTTCCACCTGGCTGGATCTAAAGATGTAACAGAAGGCTTCATGGGGAAAGTAGAATTTACCATTGTTATTTGCCTTCTGTTCCTGTTATGTAACAGCAATCTTGCATTGCACATATAAATGAGTCAAACATTAGAATTAAAACACATATAAAATTGTGGGCTGATTTTGATTTTGTAGAGAGACGGAATGAAATTATTAATTTTATCTCATTTTCACAGTAGAATTAAGTGTTAACTTTGTTGTGGTTTTTGCAAAATAATTATCTTAGTTTCTGAAAGCAAACAATTAAAACAGCTAATGGTAATGGATTGTATCTCTAATTTGAGAAAAAATTTTAAACGATGATTAGTCACTAGTTTTATTGGCAGAAACCTAGTGAACTTGAATCTGCCACTCATTCAGTGTATGAATGGACAAACCATTTACAGTCTTTAGTGTCTTTTCTATAAAATAATACTCAAACAGGTTTATAGTATTTTTGTATGTGATGATGTGTGTCAACATGTCTTGTGTAGATGTCAGAGTTTATTGTAAAGCTTTATTCACAGAAAAATGAACTTGTTATATTTAAAAGGTTTTCTTAACTCAAGAAATATTATCTGAATGATTAAGAAAACATCATTATATTACAGATAGGCTCTCTAAAACTGAACAAATAAGTCAGTATCAGTTTATGGATGTTACTTTATTCTTACTACCTTTTTTTAAAAAATCAGGATATTAAAATGGAAAATTTAGAAGTCAAATTATCTTTATGCTGTTATATACATATACTGGCTGCTATGGTTTGAATGTTTGTGTCTACCAAAATTTATATGTTGAAACCTACTCCTCAATGTGATACTATTGAGTTGGAGCCTTTGGGAGATTATTAGATCATGGGCATTCACTCAGAGATTATATCCATCCATTAAATTTTACTGGAAAGATAAGAGCTAATAGATCATGAAGGTGGAGTCTCCATGCATGGGTTAGTGCCTTTATGAAAGAGGCCAAAAGGGGCTCTTTGGCTCCTCGCATCATAAGAGAATGCAGAATAATAGGCCCACACCTGACACCAGGTCTGCCAATGCCTTGGTCTTGAATTTCCCAGCCTCCAAAATTGTGAAAAATAAATGTTTTTAATTGTTTAAATTACTCCGTTTCTGGTATTTTTGTTACAGCAGACCAATGGACTAAGACTTAGGGTACATTATAAAAATAACCAAATTACTTAATTTAAAAGAATGGCCATTTAAATTGATATTCTAGTCTACTCTACCAGAAGAAAACTTGGTTGATGGAATTGACAGTGAAAGTAAATATAACTATCTATCAAGTGGTTTGAAATTGCTCCACAACAGTTACTGATAACATGACCAGACATTTGAACTCATTTGTGTCAGCCATGAGCATTTACTCTGGGTTTAAATCCATTCATTAAATTATACTGAAAAAATAAGAGCTAATAGTCAAAAGTTCTTTAGTGGCTTAGTAATAATTTTCTATGAATTTGCCTTTTGAAATAAATATTCAGGTACACATGAAAAAACTTTGGTAGAATGTTCCATGCTAAGGTTGTGGAGGTTACTTGTGTCTAAATTTTGTATTGTAAAGATACACAATTATTCAGTTCATAGAACTTTGAATTCATTCTCTGTTTGTGGCAATTCATCTCCTGTCATTACTAATGGCAATATGAAAAAATTTCAAATATGCAGCAATCTATTAATATAGAATATTATGTGGCCAATATTAATATATTAATCATGTGATACAAACTCAAAGTATAGTAATAAACATATGAAGAGACTAGACAAGAAAAAGAAGAGATAGGTGTAGTTTTTTGCAAGTACTAGGAACATAGGTGAAAGAATGGTTAAAAGATTTCAGGAAAGAGAAACAACTGGAGTAACTTTAGACAGCTGAGTGTCAACATGATAGGGGAGATAGGTCGTGAGAATATCTGACTAAAAATTAGCAATAAAACTCTTATGGAAAATTCATATTAGACAGTGATTAATCAATCTCTGAGCTTTTTATATAACTATCTGAAAAATGGCTCCCTTTTTTCAATAATAAAAATTGTAATGTATTTTCATATTTATGTAGATTTGTAATTTCCTTTCAAATAGATAATTACATTGTCTTCATAACACACCCATGAGGAAAAATATCTTTATGTTTATTTTGGATGTAGGAGTAATTTGCTCAATTTTACAATGTTAGTAAGTGATGAAACAGATGAGTGTACCATGTATAAGAATGCCCGCCAAGGAAGTAGAAGTCAGGCTGAAAGTCATCCATGCATTGCTTGCCAAATTCTCTAACTTGGTTGAGCACTAACAGCCTGGAGGAAAAGAACCTGTACTAGAAATCTCTGCTCCTCCGTATTTACTTTCCATCTTCTCCTACCCTGTTTTCTGACTGAGGATTTTGCTTTTGGTAGCTAATTGTGTTTGGTCAACAAGAAGCAGAAAAGAGGGGATTAAAAGCAGGAAGAAAAATATTTTTAGGATATTTATTTCCCAGTCTTCCCCTATAGACTGGCTGTTTTCTACCTGTCAAGCACTACAGTACTCTAGCATACAGCTTTCCACCACTGCTTCCTCACCTTTCCCTTTTCATAGAAGAGAAAATAAACCTTAAATATATACAGTATCAATTAATTTTTTAAGAAGTCAAAGCCAGGTTATACCAATGATCCTTGTGATGTGTAACTTTTGTATTATGGTTTTCTTTAATTACTCTAATTTGGATTATGTTGATTTTTTTACATAGACCTTAACTGACAAAGAACCTACTTCAAGTTTGCCTATAAGTGACAATTTCCTAATTTATTTGTCTTGAAGGAAAACTTTTAACAACTTTACAAATGTACCGAATCTTCTAGCATCTACTGAGGGTAAAGCTAATGTTTAAAGCTGTGCCCTTCCATCAGTAATTCGAAAGGAATCTAGTACCACCTCTCCCACTGACCTGCTAGGTTAGATGCTCCATTTGACCTATCAACACCATCTTCTTTTCCATTATGTTAAATTAATATATTGCACTAGATTTTTAAAGTATTTTCTTGGATTAAATATTCTTCTTTTTTTTTTGGCTTTGCTTTTGTTTTGATGTTATGATTCTTTAAAATTTATACTTGGAAAAGTTTCTCATATTAAATAATGCCAAAACACAAACATGCTGAAGTTTATTGAAATTAAATTTATGTAAATACAGAAATACAAACTTTTAAACAAAATATTAACATGTCTACATTCTGTTTTAGTTGATATTTCTAATTATTTTTATATGTGGAAATCTACTCCCCAAATGCTTAAATGCTTTAAAATGTAAAAAATATAAAATCTTTTTTTAGGTCTTCAAGTCATTTCCTGCATATATACAAATATGACATTGAACAATGCTGTGAATATGCCCAAGGTATGTTTGCCTTCTTAATAATTGAGGAAACTTTGTAAAAATTGCTATAGTAATAGGTCAGCATAATTATGAAAATAAATTTAAAATTGTATATTTTAAACAAAATACAGGAATAGTATAGTGCTTTCATTTCCTCAAAGTGTGATTTATGCCTATACAAAAAATGGATCTCAACCATGAAAGCAATTTTCTCTTGTGCCTAATGTTTTCTTATTTACTGTATTTATATTTTGTAGAAAATATGTAATAGATCCATTAAAATTCACAGAAATGAAGCCAAAACATCATGCATGTAATTAATCTACAAACTCTGAGCCAAAAAACTTGGGGATTTTTTTTCTTAATAAAGAAAAAAGGAGAAGCATATCATTGATCTTTTGAGTGGAAAATTCTTTTTAATCTAATGCCAGAAGTGTCAGGTTAATCACGGTACAGCATAACTTGTATTTTTCATGGACCTCTAAATAAAATTTTTTATAAATTATCCAAACTTTTTTTCTGCTCAACAGTCATCTCTTCCATCTTCTACTGAATGAGTTTCAAATGGTTCACACTTAGCTGGACACTCGGCATGTCCAGTAACTCTACTGTCTGAATCAGATGTAATACTGACAGAAGTAAATGATACACTGTAATTCAAATGAGCTTCCACTTTGAACATTTAAGATATATGTCTCTGTGTGTGTGTGTGTGTGTGTGTGTATAAAATATGTGTATATATATAAAATATGTGTATATATTACAGTGAAGATTTTTCAAATAAAAACTAAAACACTATTAAGGTAAAATATACTTTAAAGCACATATTCATGTAACTAAGAAATATATATATTTATAAAATATAAAATATATAAAATAATTATATAAAATATAACTAAAAATATAAAAAGGAAATATTCATTTTATGATCACTGGAAAGGAATAAAAATGTAACCTTTTCTTCTATTAGAGTATTAATTTAAAAATGGTTGTAACTATGTTTAAAAAAATGGAGTGTGAAAATTTTCATCTGATAGTATGACATCCTGGCAATCTGACCAAACATTCCACCAACTACAACCAGCTATTTTTGATATATTAGCACATATATTTTAAAAAATATGTATGATCTGAGCTTTTGAGAAACTCAAATACTGATTGGAAGTGAAAGCTTAAAATCAACTACTGGTTGAAAGAAACAGGCAATAAAGCCAACTTTCACTGT
This sequence comes from Symphalangus syndactylus, assembly GCF_028878055.3. NCBI lineage: Eukaryota > Metazoa > Chordata > Mammalia > Primates > Hylobatidae > Symphalangus > Symphalangus syndactylus. Next base: position 104,724,994 of record NC_072426.2, on the reverse strand, counting down.
TGGACATTTGCTAAGTATATTGAACTTTATTTTTTTATTACCATGAAACCCAATCTCAAGAATTATCACAAAAATATTTTTAAAAAATTAGTCCATAGTGAAACAATTAACTCTCAACACCATTAGTGTGAGCTAGCATAAACAAAAAGAAGAAATAATAAAGCTCTGAAGATATGTTTATAAAATTAAGTACATTTAATGATAATGAGAAATGAAAGATCAATGAGGTAAAAGCAAGAATCCAGTAAAGGTGGCTAAGTTGACTATCCATTTGACCAGGGATTAGTAATCAGAACATATAAAGAGTTCAAACAACTCAATAGCAAAGAAACAAAAGAAGCTAATTTAAAATAGGCAAAAGACATGAATAGATATTTATTAAACAATGACATACAAATGACTAACAAGTACATGAAAAAAGTTAAACATCACTAATCAGAGAAATGCAAATCAAAACCACTATGAGGTATCATCTCATCTCAGTTAAAATGGCTTTTATAAAAAAGACGAGGAAAATAGATGCTTGTGAGGATATAGAGAAAGAAAAACTCTTTTACTCTATTGGTGGGAAAGTAAATTAGTACAGTTGGAAAACCGTATGGAGGTTTCTCAAATAAGTAAAAATAGAAATAAGATGCCATCCAGCAATTCCACTAGTAGATGCATATCTAAAAGAAAGGGAATCAATGTATAAAAGAGATGTGTACTCACATGTTTATTTCAGCACTATTAACAATAGCCAAAATATGGAATCTATGGCCATACTGCCCAAGGTAATTTGTAGATTCAATGCCATCCCCATCAAGCTACCAATTACTTTCTTCACAGAATTGGAAAAAACTACTTTAAAGTTCATATGGAACCAAAAAAGAGCCCACATTGCCCAGTCAATTCTAAGCCAAAAGAACAAAGCTGGAGGCATCACACTACCTGACTTCAAACTATACTACAAGGCTACAGTAACAAAAACAGCATGGTACAGGTACCAAGACAGAGATATAGACCAATGGAACAGAACAGAGCCCTCAGAAATAATGCCACATATTTACAACTATCTGATCTTTGACAAACCTGGCAAAAACAAGAAATGGGGAAAGGGTTCCCTATTTAATAAATGGTGCTGGGAAAACTGGCTAGCCATATGGAGAAAGCTGAAACTGGATCCCTTCCTTACACCTTATACAAAAATTAATTCAAGATGGATTAAAGTTTTACATGTTAGACCTAAAACCATAAAAACTGTAGAAGAAAATCTAGGCAATACCATTCAGGACATAGGCATGGGCAAGGACTTCATTCTAAAACACCAAAAGCAATGGCAACAAAAGCCAAAATTGACAACTGGGATCTAATTAAAATAAAGAGCTTCTGCACAGCAAAGGAAACTACCATCAGAGTGAACAGGCAACCTACAAAATGGGAGAAAATTGTTGCAATCTACCCATCTGACAAAGGGCTAATATACAGAATCTACAATGAACTCCAACAAATTTTCAAGAAAAAACAAACAACCCTATCAACAAGTGGGCAAAGGATATGAACAGACACTTCTCAAAAGAAGACATTTATGCAGCCAAAAGACACATGAAAAAATGCTCATCATCACTGGCCATCAGAGAAATGCAAATCGAAACCACAATGAGATACCACCTCACACCAGTTAGAATGGCCATCATTAAAAATTCAGGGAACAACAGGTGCTGGAGAGGATGTGGAGAAATAGGAACACTTTTACACTGTTGGTGGGACTGTAAAGTAATTCAACCATTGTAGAAGTCAGTGTGGCGATTCCTCAGGGATCTAGAACTAGAAATACCATTTGACCCAGCCATCCCATTACTGGGTATATACCCAAGGGATTATAAATCATGCTGCTATAAAGACACATGCACATGTATGTTTATTGCAGCACTATTCACAATAGCAAAGACTTGGAACCAACCCAAATGTCCAACACTGATAGACTGGATTAAGAAAATGTGGCACATATACACCATGGAATACTATGCAGCCATAAAAATGATGAGTTCTTGTCCTTTGTAGGGACATGGATGAAGCTGGAAACCATCATTCTCAGCAAACTATCGCAAGGACAAAAAACCAAATACCGCATGTTCTCATTCGTAGATGGGAATTGAACAATGAGAACACATGGACACAGGAAGGGGAACATCACACACCAGGGCCTGTTGTGGGGTGTGGGAAGTGGGGAGGGACAGCATTAGGAGATATACCTAATGCTAAATGACGTGTTAATGGGTGCAGCACACCAACATGGCACATGTATACATATGTAACAAACCTGCATGTTGTGCACATGTACCCTAAAACTGAAAGTATAATAAAAAATACCAAAAAAATTAAATTATTAAAAATCTGGCATTAACATAGTAAATTCAGAAAGGAAAATAACCTAATTGAAGATATATAAATTAGCACTAAGTAACATCAATTTAAAATTCAATGGATGTGTTAGTGGAGATAAGACACAACTGAAGAGTTACTCCTGAATATAAAACATAAGCAATTATTGAGCACGTGATTTAAGAAGAAATGCAGTAAAATATACCAAAGTGTGATTAAGCTACACGTTTATGCAAAGAAAAATGTAAAATACCTTTAATCAGGTTTTTGGGAATAAGTAGATAGAATGAACACAGACATATATGAATAGATAATTACCACAAAATTTCAAAACTGGTAAAAGAAAACAGTTCACAGAAGCTCAAGGACTCCCAAATGAGATAAATAAAAGACGCCTGCTCCTAGCACATTGCAGTAAAGCTGTAGGACACGAGGGCCAAATAGAATCTCTTAAATATGGCAGAGAATAAGAAACATTGCCCTCAACACATTTGCAATTAGACTTATAGTTGATTTCTACTAGTAATAATTGAAACCTGAAAATTTTGAAATAATATCACAAACTGCTAAGAGAAAAAAATTGTAAATTCCACTGAAAATAAAATTTATAAAGTGAAAAAACAGATGTTCAGAAAACAACATATAAGACTGCCAGAAATGGACTCACATCTTCGGAAATTTCATAGCATATAATTATATCAGAATGAAAAGAATTTAGAAGTATGTTCATGATGATGCAATGAGGAACAAAAAGCAAAGAATATAATGTGCATGTCAGTAATTAAAATAAACATTGTTTGAATAAGCCAATATTAATATTCCTTGTAGGAAATGAAAATATTAAATTGCAATAATGGGTGATGATTTGGAAAAATTTGAGAAAAGTATGGTAAAATATAAGGTATTCTAAATATTATTTGTGATAAAAGTAATAATATCAACTGACTTAAATAAATGAGAATTAAAACTTTTAAGAAAAACTAAAAAGAAATGTAACAGTTAATTTTGACTAAATTGAGGAGAAAATTGAATGAGAACAAATAATCACAAAGGCAGAAAACGTCAAAAATGTAGAAAAGTTGAGAATATTTTATTGTTCTTGAATCAAAGACTCAATGACTTGCTTTTTACTAGTCTTAACCTCTAAGCTTTTACAAGTGTAATCAAATAGGTGAGAATGGTACAGGATATTTCCCAATACTTCTTATATAAACCCAAATTTTTGCTCTTCTTTGGAGCAAAATAACTATTCACTGTTTACAATGTTATTCCCAAGTTGTGAAAATTCTCTCATATTTGAGAAAATTTTAAGGACAAACTATACAATTAAAAATAACTACATAGATTAATAATTACAATAAATTTAGACAAAATAATTGAGTTAAGAAACATAAAGTTTATCAGAAATGGACTCTTCCAGAACTATCTACATATATGCTGTTCAAAAGAAACATCTAAAACAGCTAACAGAAAGGTGAAAGTAAATGAGCAAAGATAAGATTGACTAATACCAACCAAAACAAAGCTTAGCTATATCAGTTAAGGCAAACGGAATATGGCAATGAAGGTCATTGCATGAAATAAAATATTAAATTCACCAGGAAAGTATGTGATATAAAATGTGATTATACACATATAATCTATCATCTGTATATCTACTTATCTGTGTATACATTCATCCATATATGCCTCTCATCCACATATCTAGACTGCAAACACTGACATATTGAAAGAAAAAATAGACCTATCAGTAATTAAAGAAGACAAAAATAATTAGGTTGTATATGATTTTAACAAGGTTCATTTAATGAACAAGTTTATCATATGAAAACCAACAGGATTGTATATTGATTAAGGTACAAAAAAGATAAAACATTAAGTATTAAGGAATTTCAAAAAATTAATACTATAAATCACAACTGTCTAGCATCACAGATATAATTAAATAAATAATAAAGCAAGGTAATAAAAAACCCTATATTAATAATTACTTTGATAATGCCATTTGAGATAGACAAATTTTAAGTAAAAATTATAAAATAAGTAGAAAACGATGAAAATTATAAAAAAATTAATATGTGTAACTAATGCAGAATATACATGAGATCTTATGTTCATATTTATAATAAAATGAAAGAGCCTAGAAAATATGAGCTAAATACCAAACTTAAGAAGAAAAGAATAAATACAGACAAAAGTGCAAATGAAATTCAAATATAAATGAACATATTAAGGAAATAATAATGATTTGGGCATTGTGGTATGCACCTGGAGTCCCAGCTACTCAGGAGGCTAACGCAGGAGGATTGTTTGAGGCCAGGAGTTCGGGGTGGAGTGCACTATGATCACACTTGTGAATAGCCACTGCACTCTTGCCTGGGCTACATAGTGAGATCCCATCTTTAAAAAAAAAATAAACAACTAATAGCAATAGAAAATATGACTTAGAAGATGATGATTTGGAAAGACATTAAAACTAGCAAAGCGTTATTCTTCAGGAAAAAAGAGACAAAGCAAATATATACAATGATAGGCATGGAAAAAGAGGACATAATGTAGGTACCTGTGTTTTCACACATAATGTTTAATTTTTAAAAATGATAATTATTTTCAAAAGATAAGGCAAACAAATGAATTTCAAAATAAGTATTAACTTGAAAAGCTGACTACAAAATAAATTAAAAATCTGGGCCGGGTGCAGTGGCTCTCGCCTGTAATCCCAGCACATTGGGAGGCTGAAGTGGGTAGATCACGAGGTCAGGGGTTTGAGACCAGCCTGACCAACATGGTGAAACTCCGTTTCTACTACAAATACAAAAATTAGCTGGGCATGGTGGCGGGTGCCTGTAATCTCAGCTACTCAGGAGGCTGAGGCAGGAGAATTGCTTGAACCCGGGAGGCAGAGGTTACAGTGAGCCGAGATTGCACCACTGCACCCCAGCCTGGGCAACAGAGCGAGACTCCAGCTCAAAAAAAAAAAAATCGTATATATTTTATAGCTTAAAAAATATTGGTTGTCTTCCAAGATGGAAACACTTAGCCCAGAAGTTTATTTTTACCAACAAGTATATGTACTCAAGAAATAAGTAATGTGATTTTCTATATTTAAATTCAGATTATAGAAAATAGGGAACAATCACCACTATTTTTTTAGGATTAACATATCCTATATACCAAAACATACAAGGACAGTACATAAAATGATTACAGGTGACCTCACTTACTAAAATAAACATAAAATTTTAAAGACAATTTTACATGCAAAATCTAGTAACTCTTAAGTAAAAGTGTATTAGGAAGAAATTATATTTATTCACAAAATGTTGATTTAACATGAAAAAAGAGATAGTGTATCATATTGAGAATTGAAGAAAAATAATATTATCTCAGTAGATGAAGGAAAATACAATAAAAATTCAACATTTTGTAGTTATTAAAGATTTAAAACCAAAAATAATTAGAAATAAAAGTGAACATTCTTAACTTGATAAATGAATAGTTATCTACAAAAATCTCTTTCAAAATTTTATAATTAATGATGAAACATTGTGTGTTAGGCCATTCTTGCATTGCTATAAAGAAATACGGAGGCTGGGTAATTTATAAGAAAAGAGGTTTAACTCGCTTACGGTTCTGCAGGCTGTACAAGAAGCATAGCACTGGCATCAGATTCCAGTGAGGGCCTCAGGAAGCTCACAATCATGGCAGAAGACAAAGGAGGAGCAGGTGTCTCACGTGGCAAGATCAGCAGGAAGGAGTGGAGAAGGTACCACAAACTTTTAACTGGGCCTTCTTGTGTGAACTCCCAGCGAGAAAAACACTCTACCATTGGGATGGTGCTAAGCTACCCAACAAGGATCTGTTGCCATGACCCAAACACCTCCCACTGGACCGCATCTCCATCATTGAGGTTTACATCTCAACATGAGTTTTAGAAGGGACATATATCCAAACTATATTACATTGAAAGCATTATTTTATTTATTTATTTATTTTTATTTTTTTTGAGACAGAGTCTTGCCTTGTCGCCCATTCTGGAGTGAAGTGGCGCAATCTCGGCTCAGTGCAATCTCTGCCTCCGGGCTTCACGCCATTCTCCTGCATCAGCCTCCCAAGTAGCTGGGACTACAGGCGCCCGCCATCAAGCCCGGCTAATTTTTTGTATTTTTTTAGTAGAGACGGGGTTTCACCGTGTTAACCAGGATGGTATAGATCTCCTGACCTCGTGATCCACCCGCCTCTGCCTCCCAAACTACTGGGATTACAGGCGTGAGCCACCGCGCCCAGTGGAAAAAGTTAAGAGTGTACATTATATGCAATTTTAATGGTCCTCATGCTCGTCACTTTTATCCATTATTGTGGTAAATAGTGTAGTTCACATAGATTTTAAAAATCAAATAATTATAATGAAAAGTTCCAGAAAGAAGGAAAAAATTCTCAAGCAATGCAGATAATACTATTCTCTAGTAAAATCAAATAAATCTATGGCCTCAATCACAAAGAACTATAGAATTTTGAATGTTTGCTCAGTGCAAAATTAATATACAAAAATCTGTTACATTTCTACATACCACCAACAAATAAGAAATTATATTAAAGTACACCAACTAATATAAATTAAATAGTTATTTTAATATTTAAAATAATATGAAAAATAAACCCTCAATCTAGAAGGATGTATGCAATTAGTATAGGGAGAAAACTGTTAAATTTTTGAAAGACTTTAATAACAAATTTAGATATATACCATATTCTTATGTGGAAAGATTAAATACAGCAAAGATTATAACTCTCTCCAAATAGATATATGGGTTAAATATGATTCCAAAGTTCCACAACAATCTTTCAAGGAATGTCCCCAGGTAATTCTAAACTTTATATAAAACATTAATAATCAAGAAATAGCAAGACAATCATAATGCAAAAATAACAGGAAGGGGTGGTGCTTTAGTCAGCGCAGTCGGCTGTAACAAGTCCCAAAAACACAACAGAAATTTAATCTTCAAAGTCCTAAAGGCAGGAAGTTCAAGATCAAGGTGCTGGCTGATTCAGTTCCTGTTGAGGGTCCTCTTCCTGATTTGCAGATGGACACCTTGCGGTATTCTCATTTGGTGGAGAGTGAGAGGAAGCAAGCTCTTTTGTGTCTTTTGTTATAAGGCCACTAATCTCATCATGAAGCTTCTACCCTCCTAAACTAATTACCTCCCACAGGCCCCATCCCCAAATATCATCGTGTTGGGGATTAGAATTTCAGCATATAAATGTTGGGGAAACACAAGCATGCTGTCCATAACACAGTACCTGTATTATACTACAACAATAATTAATTATTCATCTAAGATTTTAAAACGTGTAATATTACCAGAGTAGATAAATTGAACAATTAAGCAGAAGGGCAAGAAACAAATATCACTGTAAGAAAACCTGACTTATAGCACAAATGGTATTGTCAGTCATTGCAGAAAGAAATAACTTTACAACAATACATGCTGAGATAATTAACTACACTTATGACAAAAAATGAAACTGGATATCTACCTCACAGCCTGAACAAAGATCTGATGAATTGAAAATTTAAATATGAAAGGAAAACCTATAAAATTTACAGAACTTATAAGCAAATATTTTAAAACATAAAGCTAGTAAAGGATTTCTCAAATCAGAGGCATAATTACCATAGGTAAAGACTGATAAATGGGACTGTATCAAAATAAGAATAACTATTCATTAAAATAAATTATAACAAGTATGAAGACAAACCATGAACTGAAAGATGTTTAAACTAATCTAACTTATAAATTTGGAATATATAAGAGCCATCTACGACGCTTTAAAAAATTACCCAATAACATGGGCAAAAGACAGAATTCCTAGTAAATAAAACTTTAATAACCACTAAATATATGAGGATGTTAAACTTTTAAATAATCAGTGGAATTAAAATTGAACCCACATTGATATATTAACTTATACTGACCAGATTAGTAAAATATTAAGCCTGAAATATTAGTGTTAGTGATGATATGAAGTAACTGGAACACTTGTATACTTTGATGGGAGTGCACATTGATACAACTGCTTTAGAAAGCAATTTTGCTTGTCCTAACAGGAATGAAACTACTTATACCATATTATGTAACAATTCTGTTTCTAGGTGTATATCCCTGAGAATCTCTTGCACCTGTGCTCCAGGAGGCATCTATAAACAGATTTATGATATTATTTGTTATATTACCTTTTAAAGTTGAGAATAATTCTAATGTTTGACAAATATTATGCAAATATTTGTAATAATTAAGAACATATTGTATTCTTGACAATGCAAAGAGAGTAGACGTTAAGTGCTCTCACTGCAATATTAACTATGTGTGGCAATGTATTTGTTAGTTAATTAGATGTAAGCATTCCACAATGTATTTATATATACGTTAAAACATCCTGTTTACATGATACATACATATCATGTTATCTGTCAATGTGAAATATTTAAAAATGAAATAAGAATACAGTTATTTACAAAAAACAGATGAATTTCAGGAGCACAATGTTAAGTCAAATCAGCAAGTTGCAGAAGAATACACACAGTGTATTCTTGTAGTCTCTAGTACTAATGTCGTCAGTAAACTGAATTCTCTCTCTACATTATATTGGTCTCAAAGAAAGAACACAAAATTAAAGCAATCAGGTTTTATTCACTGGCCAGGGAACAGGAAAAGGGTGGTCTCGCTCTAAAGATACCTTCTCCCTCAGTGATTGGAAGCAAGGGGATTTTAAAGAACTAGATGTGAGTTGAGGGAGGTATGTAATCATGCACTAAATGGAGTCACAAACACGCAGGTGCAGTCCCCAAACGTACTTCATAGATCGCAAGGCAGCAATTTTCCTTTAGGGGAGGGGATTCTAACACTATAATGTGAACAATCTAAAGGTAACTAGGGGTAGCCGGTTCTGCTTTGCACCCATCTGGCGCAGGTCTCATCTTCCTTCTGTGTTTGGCAAAGGATCACTGGGCCATCTGGAGTTCTTCAGGCAATAGTACCTATAGATAAAGAGACTAAGGAAAGTTTAAGAAAACAAGAAGCTTTTCCAGCTATTTTGCTAAGGTTGCCATGGAATATTAATATAAAGTTTAGAAACATCCAGACAGATAAGTATTTGTTCAGGGGCACAGGTACGTACTTAGAAAACTATGGGAAGCTGGAGAATGGCAGACATAACATGGAAAGTATGATTTCCTCCAGTAGGAAAAACTGAATTGAGACAAAGTAAGGACCAACAGGCAATCTCCCGAGGCGGTATTATTCTTTTTAACTTTTTTTCCCCAAGAAACCTTTATATATTCATTTAGAGACAAAGTCTTATTTTGTCATCCACAGTTCACTGTAGCCTTGAACTTCTGGGCTCAAGGTCCTTCACCTCAGCCCCGCAAGTAGCTGGGACTACAGGCCATGCCACCATGCCTAGCTACTTTTTTTATTTTTATTTTTATTTTTAGTAGGCACACGGTCTCATTATGTTGCCCAGTCTGGTAGGAAAATCCTGGTCTCAAGTGGCTCTCTCTTCCTGACGTCCTAAAGTGCTGGTGTGAGCAACCACAGCCCACCTGTTCTTTGTCACAAAGGCTATGCTGGATACATAAGTGTTTACTCTAAAACTCACATCTTTTAATAAATATTTTTATTATATTCACTGTTTAACATGCATTAATAAATGTAACGGTTAACCAATTAAATAAGGAAATAAGCATTATAAATTAAGATAAATCAATCATTTGGAGTCAGAAACAGGAAGTAATGATAGAGGAGCTTGTCATTCAATCGAAGGAACACTGAATGTTTACCAAGTGAAAACCACCTTGAGGTTTGTAAAACCAGTAACTGAGAGTCATTGACTTCTAGAAATTCATGATTTAAAGAAGAGATGAATTCTGACGCTAATTAAAACAATTGATGTGGGGCTTGGAAGATTGATTTTGATCGGGATACCTAACAATTGCAAGGCAAGAACTAGATTTATAAAAATCTAAAGACTTGGACAAGCCTTTTAGGTTTCTTCTGTAAAGGCATTAAAGGTGGGCAGTTAAGGCAATCACTTCACAAAACTTGTCTTCTGCAGCCTCTGCTCAAGGAATGTATGTGAGGATGTAGAAGGGAAAGTAGAAGCCTTTTAATATACGCACACGGAGAATACAAACAGAAGGCTTGCATGGAGTTTTCTCATAATGACCTTGCCTGCAGGTCAAAATTATGCTAGAAAGAGCAATTAGAAATGATGGTATAAGCGGGCGCCTGTAGTCCCAGCTACTCGGAGAGGCTGAGGCAGGAGAATGGCGTGAACCCGGGAGGCGGAGCTTGCAGTGAGCCGAGATCGCGCCACTGCACTCTAGCCTGGGCGACAGAGCGAGACTCCGTCTCAAAAAAAAAAAAAAAAAAAAAAAAAAAAAAAAAAAAAAAAAAAAGAAATGATGGTATAAAGCAGAACAGGGAAATGGTAGAGTCTGGTCTATATTGGAATGATCACATTTATTATGGTCTAGGGTCTAGTAAAATCTCAGTCTAAATTACACCTGAAATATTAATCTCACTTTTCATGTATTATTCAGGAAAATGTAGTTTATATAAGGACAATTCAATGCAGCAGGCAGGATAAAATGGCCAGAGCCTTGAATATCTAGAACCTATAGGTAATATACTAGTTTCCTAGGGCAGTCATAAAAAGCTATTTCAAAATGTGCAGCTTAAAACAACAGAAGTGTATTCTCTCACAGTTCTGGAGGCTAGAAGTCCTTAATCAGGTAGTGCTGACTTTTTCAGGAGTGTCTGTTCAATGCTGATATGATTGGGATATGTCCCCATCCAAATCTCATCTTGAATTGTAACCCCTATAATCTCCATGTGCCAAGGGAAGGACTCAGTGGGAGGTGACTGGGTCGCGGGGCCAGTTTTCCTCATGCTGTTCTCATGATAGTGAATGAGTTCTCACAAGATCTGATAGTTTTATAAGGTAATTTTTCCTGCTGTTGCTCTCCCTTGCCTGCCACCATATGAGATGTGCCTCTTCCCCTTCCGCCCAGATTGTAAGTTTCCTAAGGCTTCCTCAGCCATGTGGAACTGTGAGTCAATTAAACTTCTTTTCTTTATAAATTACCCAGTCTTGGGCAGTTCTTTATAGCAGTGTGAGAACAGACGAACACAAATGCCTTAATGCCTTTCTCCTATCTTCTGGTAATGGCTGGCAATCCGGGGTTTTTTGGCTTTTGGAACCCTTACTCCAGTCTCTGCTTCTGTTCTCACAAAAAGTTCACTTTGTGTTTCTTTGTCTTCAGATAGAATTTTTCTTATAAGAACCCAGGTCATATTGGATTCGGGCACACCCTAATGTCCTTGTCTTAACTTGATTGGATTTCTAGATATCATATTTTCCAATAAGATTATGTTTACCAGTTGTAGGGATTGTAAATTAAACATATCTTTGGTTGGAAAAATTTGTTATTCATATGAAATTTCATTCTCATTGTAAAAACATTTCCCTTCTCTATTATTTAAGTTACAAGAAATATGTCTTTTCCATTTATAAAATGGAAAAGTATCAATCATAATGTTATTGTATATGTAACTAAGTGGTTAATTTTTAAATTTAACAGCTTCCTGTATATTATTACTTAGATACAAATTATTAGCTGTTTAGGCACCAAAGACTGTTCTTTCATAATTCCATATTTTACTGTCATACAATAATTACACACACTTTATTTCTATTTTTCTGCTACATTTATTCATTCTAACTTTAATAGAGCAACTAGACCTCAGCTAAGAGAATACCTAGTAACTGATGGGCAGCTCAAATAAAAATGAATAAAATGAATACTCCGTATGGTCTTAAGTGGTCCTTACAATACAAATTGATTTGTTATTCAGCAAAAGCACCACAATAAAATAGGTGAAAAGGAGAAAGACCCATTATTTATTTTAAACACTTAAAAAATTGCTTTCTAAAGGTCATATCAATGGAGAACACTACATTAATTATAACATTTTTCAGTTCTGACACTTCTACTGCAAAAATTGACCCAATTCTTGTGTAATTTTCTACACATGCTCTTTTATGTTCTTAGCCCTGCAGTAAATTGTTAAAATGGATCTTTATACTATGATCAGAAATGTGTAGTTTCAAAATACAGATCAGACATAAAGATTAACTTAACTGCTCTCTGGTACAAACAAAATTCAATTATAAGCCAGTCAAATGTAAATGTAGTAAGAGGAGACTTACACATTATAAGAATAATTGAGCTTCAGTATACATAATATAGAAATATTCATTTTGTTTTACTAATGGTCATTTTTGAAATTTTTCCTGCAAATTTAACATTATATTTTCTCTGAAACTGGATTAAAGTTAGGGTCAATTTGTTACCTCACATTTCATATAGGAGAAAGAGAGAATAAAGATGAAGATAGTCTTCTTCTGTTATTAAATGTAAAGTTCTTTAAGTAACAAAATTCTAATTATTTAATTATATAAACATTAATTGTTGAAAAATAATTTAATCAGCCTATTTTATCATAAGATACATAGATGTATCTTATCTGTTAATATTTAATATATTATTTTTAAGGCTAATTATTTTAGGCAGAAGCTTAGAATAATTTACAGATAGGTATATGAAATTAACCATTTTTCTAAGTGTAATCAAATCTTGGCATTATAGTCTGTATGCCTAACACAACAATGAATTTCTAGTAAAACTCAAAGGCACACTGCTTCCAGATTGCTCTAGTTGCCAGTTGAATGATTATTTTCTCATTTGGACTTCCATGTTTGCAATGATTCTGGTTTCTATTCTTACTGTTTCTTTTAATGGTAACATAATTTGCTAGACAGAATGTGAAACTGCAGAAATTTATAGTTATATTAGGTATAAATAGGAGTGTTGCTAGAGTGGCTAGTATTTTGCTAGCAATAGCAAAATTAATGAGAGAGAGAGAGAGAGAGTGAAAGAGAGAGAGAGAAAGAAGGAGGGATTTTCAGAGGAAAACATGGAAGATGAGATAAGGAATTGCTTTATTAAAAAATAAGAAATTCCAATATAAATAATTCATTACTGTCATTTCATACATGTACATGTTGACAACATGTTTACTTTCACATTCTTATCCAAGATCTTTTAAATAATTTTAGAATAGAATGGAATTCCATGTCCTGCAGTGCTTCTAAAATTGATTTGCAATGCAACATTTGTATAGTATTTGTTAGTATTAACTCTAACATCACTATGTGTTTTCTTTTTATAATGTTTGAAAGGGCACTACTGAAATGGCAAGGCAAATATTCAGATGGCAGCAACAACTAATCCAAAATCTTTACCACAGAAAAAATATTTGTGATTTTTAAAAAGTACAATGACTTAACTATACGTGATCAGCTATTAATCAGTTATTTTAGAAACCAGTTAAACGTTTTAAATAAACCACATATTGTCAGAAAAATTTCCTAAACATTTTTATGAGGGAAGAATATCTATGTATTTACTGGGTTATATGCATACAGAATATGTAATTGAATCTGTGAATATTTCACTGCTGAGGGATTTTATTGGTATTACATAGGCACGGACTTACTGAAATTTTTTTTAAATTATGTAGAACGAATTTTTACCAAGCCCTACATTTGCACTCACGACATTCTAATTTGCCATTAATTTATTTTTATATAATTTTAAGTAAACCTTAATACACAGAATCAGATAACCTCCAAAAGGGGAGAGAGAGAGGGTAGTATAATAGTACATAAAATGTTTGTTTGCTTACACAGCAAGATAGAATTGTTGCTTAAAATATAGTTGTCATTACTTTGAAATAAAACAGATAAACATGTTGCCCCAAATGAAATTCCGTGTGGTGTTCATTATATGGTTATACTTCCAATGACATTAAATAGAAAGGCTTAAAAATTGATGTTTGTAATGATCTTTTTATGTCCTAAGCATTAACAAAATCTATATATAAAGTGATAGTAATTTAAAAAGTGGAATTAACAAATTCTTTATTCTCCTTTGTAGGTCTAAAATAAATGTTCTAAAAATTATAGTTTTCAAATAAAGGTTACAATGAAATAGAAGATTTATCTTTCACTGCAACTTGATCAAGAATCACTTTACCTTGACATTTCTAAGAATTATCAAAAACAAAGACTAACACTAAAGCTTTCCCAGGGTTGTAAAGCAGCTTGCATATTACTGGACTGGACACATAACACATTTTTTAAAGATCACTTTTAGGATTGTTTATATATTGATGCTGGAAGTCAAGAATACACACTATAAATTTGCTTTATTAAATGTAATTAAATGATCTTTTCTCCATAAATGTCAATTCACTTCAAAAAGAAAATCTACTCTTTGACAAGTTTTTTGTTTGTTTGTTTGTTTTGTTTTGTTTTGTTTTATTTTTTGAAACGGAGTCTCCCTCTGTCGCCCAGGCCGGACTGCCGTGGCGTGATCTCTGCTAACTGCAACTTCCTCCTCCCAGGTTCAAGCTATTCTCCTGCCTCAGCCTCCCGAGTAGCTGGGACTACAGGCGCCGGCCACCATGCCTGGCTAATTTTTGTATTTTTGTTATGTAGAGACAGGGTTTCACCATGTTGGCCAGGCTTGTCTTCAATTCCTGACCTCAGGTGAGCCACCCGCCTTGGCTGCCCAAAGTGCTGGGGTTACAGGAGAGAAGACTTTTTATTTGCTTATTTTTCTTGAAAAATCTCTCCTCACTGTAAGTGCTTATCTTTGTGTTATTAACCTCCTCAACTTGTTTAAAAATCTTTAGCGTCTTGTAATACAAATATATCCAGAACTGTAATAGACTGATGAAAATGAGATAATTTTTAATATCATGTGTCCTCTGAACTTTTTTTTTTTTTTTTTTTGAGATGGAGTCTCACTCTGTTGCCCAGGCTGGAGTGCAGTGGCGTGATCTTGGCTCACTGCAAGCTCCGCCTCCCGGGTTCACGTCATTCTCCTGCCTCAGCCTCCTGAGTAGCTGGTACTACAGGTGTCCACCACCATGGCTAATTTTTTTGTATTTTTAGTAAAGACAGGTTTTCACCGTGTTAGCCAGGATGGTCTCTATCTGCTGACCTCGTGATCCACCCACCTCAGCCTCCCAAAGTGTTTTTTAAGTTTTGAATTATTTACTGGAAGAAATCCCCTTGGTCATGTCTTCTCAGGTAAGTTTCCCCAATATTGCCCTGTGTAAAATGCCCTGTAGATATATTTTTCTTACCTTAATACGGCTAGAATAAATAATTCTCTCACAGAAAAAATTAAAAGCTTTTGTTCACAGGGTTCTGCTTTTTCGAGTTATGCTATTATGTACTATATTAAACATATTTAGTAGAAGAAAAGGGAAGGTATGTTTTCTTTAACACCTTTTCCCTCCAGTTAGATATATAAATTTAGCTGAGAGAGATTCTCTCTCAGCTAAATTTTCATACCTAATATTGGTCATTGGAATGCTTGTTGTCTGAAAAAAACTTGAAATGTGTTCTGCAAAATACGTTTCTCCTTCATGTCTTTGGTAGAGTCATATACAAGAATAGATTTCCTTGGGGGAAGATTAAGGCAACCACCCTGTTATATCAATCTTCTAAAATGCTTCTAGAAATACTAAGAAATAAAACATTGCTATTTAATATAGTGAAATATTTATCTTCTCTTCATTTATTGTGATGCTGTTACCAAAAAAATCCATGTGAATTTACTAGAATTTACTAGATACAAACATGGTCTAATAAATTTTATGAATTATAGTTAATCTTAATAATTTTATGAATTTTGAGACAATCTGGGCAAGGGCTGCCTGAAAACTGGAGTTGTTTAAGGTAATTTACAGCTTAAGAACTCTTAATATTCCAAAGCAAAGGATAAACTGCGAATAGTTTTAGACTGTATATTTCAAGTTTGAGAAATACTTTTACAATCAAGCAAAAATATACTGATAAAGAAAAACAGAAACCAGTTCAGATTTGTCACGTGCCCGTTTCCAATATGTGTTTTATGTATACATATGTGTGCACACGATTTTGACATGAATTGCCTAGGAAAGACAAATTATATTTTCTGGTTTATTTTATAGATATAATTTTAAGGATACCTGATTTTAGTCACGACTTGGGTGATTAAACTAAAGTAACTCAGTGAACTAACAAAGTAGAATAGACTGAGAAATTTAACATCAGTTCAGATCCTGTTTTAGAAGCCAACTTTAGTTTGGATATTGACAATGGCTTTGATTAAATCTGTGTTGAAAGGAACTAGGCTTATTGAAACTAATCATTTATTGAAAATATGTATAACAGCAATTCACAGAAACATGATTATCATCTTCAACATACTTGCTATTTGTCAATAGTTATTTCAGTGTGTCAGTGAAACAGTAATTTTGTTGGCATCATCTGTGTTTTAATTAAATTTTCATGCCTAAACAGACTGATTTGAGGGAAAATTTACCATTCTTAGGAAAAAATTGAATTTTGGAGAAGGTAACTTAAATATAAAGACACATTTTTTCATCAATATTTTTGACAGGCTTAGATTGAATTCAGATCAAAAAGATTTTCTGAGGAAGTAAGGTTTCCAAAGTGATTGCTTTAGTGATATTGCACAGTATATTACAAATGTCTATTTTCTCTCCACGAATTCTCTGCATTTTGACCTATCTGAAGACATTCTTTGCAAATGAATATATTTTTCCCAAGTCCATCTATTGTCAGACCAACCTTCCATGAACTTGCTTTTGTTTTTATCAAGGATTATGATTTTAAGTATTTTGTGCTCAGAGGTAAAGATTTATGTGAAGTTTATTTAACTCTGTGTTAAATATTTAAATATCCAAATAATCCTAAAGTACCCTTCATCTATTCCCTTTACAGTTTCCAAAATTTAACATGCTTGGGTTTCTCTGAGTAGGTAGGGCAAGATATATTAATAAAAATGTAACTGAATTTATTCCCTATAAAATAAGCTATCTATAGAATTCTGGACGATATAAGTAAACTGTCATCATGATCACAATAATAATTGTTTCCATTTAAGTCTAGCAAGGTGATAAATGAATTAATGAATTTGCAAATTACTGGTACAGTATACATCTATTATGATAAGGCAAGAAATAGGATTGTTCAAATATATATGTGGTAAGGTTTAATAAGCTATGTTTAAATATCTTTGCTACCATTTAATATTTTATAGTTTCTATCATTTTTGAAATATGACAGTAAGTTTTATTCAGAAATATTATCCTACAAATTTATTAAAAATTTATATTATAATCTGCAAAGTTGTAAATATAGGGATATATAAAAACAGGGGAAACATTTAGAGTAACTGTAATGGATCACAAGTTGGTCTCTAGGGAAACACAAAGTATTAAAGTGTGCTTATGGCAAAGTATTTAGATATGAGATTTAACTTAATTAAACTATATTAAAAGGATTCCAGATTAGCCGGGCATAGCGGTGTGCACTTGGAGTCCCAGCTACTTGGGAGGCTGAGGCAGGAGAATTGCTTGAACCCGGGAGGCGGAGATGCAGTGAGCCAAGATCGCGCCACTGCACTCCAGCATGGGCAAGAGAGCAAGGCTCCGTCTCCAAAAAAAAAAAGGTCTCCATTGTACCATTGTAAACTTAAACGTTGTATCCAAATGATTTAGTACACAATGTTTGCTAAATTTAAAGAAAACCATCACGTTTAATTTATTATTTTTATTAGAGATAATACATATTTTCTGTCCTTCCCCTAATATTTTAAATGAAGTTGTTCATATGCAGGGATTTAGAGGAAATTATGACTAAATGGAGAATCACATTATATTGTTGAGGAAGTAACTAACATTAACTCTAGCTATCCATGATCAATTGCAGTGCATGTTAGAT
Organism: Symphalangus syndactylus; assembly: GCF_028878055.3. Taxonomy (NCBI): domain Eukaryota; kingdom Metazoa; phylum Chordata; class Mammalia; order Primates; family Hylobatidae; genus Symphalangus; species Symphalangus syndactylus. The sequence goes on along the minus strand of NC_072426.2, from coordinate 104,706,703 downwards.
CTCTTTTATATTATAAATATCATAGACAGTGGTTTGTGAGAACCTTTCATTAAAGATTTAGTCAAGTTAAGATTATATATGTTAATATCTCATACCACTGCACACCTTTACCTTTTTATTATGGATTTTGCAACATAGTCTCTGAGTGTTTGAACTTGCACTGTTCCACAAACAAATGATTCATGATGCATTGTATTTAAGGAAAGTAATAGAGAATTTTTTCTCTGTCTCTTTCATATTATGGCATTTAAATTTGATCTTTGATGAAGGAACAATAACAAATCTATTACAATTAAAAGTGATGATTCTGGAAATTAAATGCACCAAGAATTATTAATGAAGTAATTTAAGTAAATTGGCAATTAGACTTTAATATTCTAGTATCTAAAATTTCCAATTCTGCTCACCCACAGACATACTGAGATATGTGCTGACATTTTATCTTCCCTCCCTTTAGACTAAGTTATAGATCATTTAATGATAAGACATGTCTGATTTATTGTTTGTGACGTTTCTTGAAAGCATATATATATTCTTTTTTCTCACAGTCCGCATGATTCTCTTAGGGAGTGAAGAATGTACAGAAACAACAAAACTTTAGCCTTCACCTCTACTCTAGCTTTTCCCAGAAATAAGAATAATACTTTTCACTCAAAAATTTTCATGGACATAGAAAAGGCTAATATATATCTTATCTTGTATGAGATGCAAGTTGCTAATATGTATCTTATGTAATATGCTAATATGTATGTATATCTTATGTAATATGCTAATATGTAATATATATCTTATGTAATATGCTAAGATGCAAATGCTGATATATGTTTTATATATATCTTGAACTTGTATGAAGTTTAAATTCATTCAAGATTGGCTTTTTCTCAAATTTTTTTCAAATAATTTTTATTCTCTATATATTTAAAATATTTGAGGTATATTTTTGTAGTAGCATTATAACTTATCTGTCTTTAGTTGCTGCTAAGTTTTTATGTCTCTCACCTACTACTTCAAAAACTGTATTACTTTGAGACAATTTAGGACCCTGAATCATTCCATCTACCATTCTAAGAAGATCTCTAATTTTTGGAGTAGAAAGGAGACTCTGCTGGTCTGTATGTCCTGTAGCAAATTCTTGGGTAAAACATCTGTAACTTGCAAAAAGACTTCAGGTTTAAGTGCAATCCTGTTAACATTATATAGCTTCATTATATTTTGTTTTATCACTCAATAAAAATGTATTGAGCTATTAGTATGTGTAAATATTTCTTTACCAGTAAAAACACACCTTTGGGTAAAATCAACACAGATGAGCTTATATTCTAGCAGGTAAAATATGCATAAAATGAATGATTGTATATTTTTGTTTAATAAATATAATTACTACTACAAAGGAGAAGTACACATGCTATGGGTAGATATTACTAGTTTGTCATGCTCTAGTCTAGAGCTTCAGCAAAAGCTTCCTACGGATATTTTCAAATTGAAATTGAGGTGTCATTTTAGTAAGAGAAAACAGTCTGTATATGTTCTTCGGCAGGAAGTGATTACAATAGCAGCATCGAATATCACTGACCACAGATCAACATAACAGATTTAATAATAAGAAGAAGTTTGAAATATTTTGAGAATTACCATAATGTGAAACATGCACACGAAGTGAGCACATGCTGTTGGAAAAATAGCGTTGTTGGAGTTGCACGACGCAGTGTTGCCACAAACCTTCAGTTTCTAAATAATACAGTATTCATGCAGGATTTTTCTCAGCCCCTTCATCGGACTTGCAACAGGGGTGCCCTGTTTACTCAGATCGCTGTGCTCAACCTTTTGTGGGAGGGAGCACGTGAGCAAGCTCCATGGGGAGCCTGTGATGGTGCCTTGGTGGGGCTGCAACCCCAAAGTCCCAGAGAGTGTTACAATGGTTTCTTAGCTCTGCTGTCTGCAGATGGCTGTATACTAGCAGTTCAGTTGACCCCTTGCCTCACTGTGTGAGGTGGCTGTCCTCCACCAGCTAGGTCAAAGGGCCAGTTTGACAGACTTTCTGGGTACCTGCACTTGGTAGGTCCTGAACTCATTTCTGGTGTCCAAGAAGAATGAGTTCGTGCAGACTAATTGAAGAATGGTGAAGGTGGATAATTTTATTGAGCTATGAAAATGGCTCTCAGTGGACAGGGGAGTTGGAATGGGGATGGGAAGGGTAGGTCACCTTCCCTGAAGTCAGGTTGTCTCTTGCCCGAAGTCGAACCATCTCTCCCCTAGTCAAGCCATCTCTCCCTCTACCCACTGAGTCTGGAGTCTTTATAGGCACAAGATCAGGGGGTGGAGTGGGACATGCGTAGTTTTGGAAAAGGCGACATTCTTTTGGAAAAAAGGCATTATTCAGAAAGAAGCAATTGGGAGCAGCAAACAGGAATAGAAGTTCTCACTGGGCCACACGTTTCTGCTGTTTTGGCTTGAAGGTGGGGTTTCACCGGGGACCCACCCATGTCTGTCTAGAATTTCTCTGCCTCCTGCCTCTATCAATATCTGTGAAACACACTAAAGCAGAGGAAAATGAAACGAGAATGCCTACCATCATTTTTGTTGATTAGTTGAACAGATCTGGAGAGTGGAGTGGTGTGTGTTTTAGGTAGAGGCAACATGCATAAAGGCACAGGGTTAAAATAAATCAATGAAATAGGAAGAAATGAAAAGAAATGTATAGTAGCTCCCCCTTATCCATGGCTTTTCTATCCTGGATTTTACTTTCAGCAGTTTCCATTACCCATGGTCAACCTAGGTCCAAAAATAGGTGAGTACCATGTTCTCATAACTTTTATTATAGTATGTTGTTATAATTGTTCTATTTTATTGTTAGTTACTATTGTTAATCTCTTCCTGAACCTAATTTATAAAGTTTAAAGAGTAAAAATAAGTTAAACTTTATCCTAGGTATGTATATATATTGAATAAAGCATAGTATAATGTATATAGGGCTCAGTACTATTAATGGTTTTAGGCATTCACTAGGGGACTTGGAAAACACTGCCCATGGATAAGAGGGAACTTTTATAGTGAAACCCATCCACTTAAAATTCAGTTAAGAAGGAAAACACTACATACACCTTTGAAGAATCTTGTTCTAAATGAACATATTCAATCTCTTCCATTATCTCCAGGTACAAAAGTAATCACTGGTCTGATTTATTTATAGATAGATGGTTCAATAGATTGATAGATTGAGATTTCAGGTATCTATCTAAATCTGTATATAATCTTGTACTGAGTTGTATCACATTTTTAACTTAAAAGCTTTATTCTTACTATTCTATTTATTTCCACAGTGAGAACTGGAATTATTCTTCACATAAAAAGCCAATTTTGACATTTGTAAAATATGTGAACCAACTGTTTTCAAATATTTTTCAACACATACGTAAGACTGTGATCCCTGAGTAAAGGCAAACACATGAAGGCATATTATGGTATTTCGGATAGAGGCAATTTCTAGATATTGGTTAGGGAATGAAAACTGAAGTAGATTGTGGCAATTTTGCTGAGTTTAAAAGTAAGAAATTAAAGTTCAGAAGGCTTTGGCAGCTGGAATTTTCAGGACAATATGCCAGAGAGTAGGGAGTTATAAGCACTTTGATCATTTCTTCTTCATGATGCGTGAATATATTACATCAAATTTTCTTAGGTTTGAAAAAAATGTGATAAACTGTTCATATACATGTAGGCAATTTCAATTTTAATTGCACTACCAGGCATGTAGCAAGCAATAGCAATCAGAACTTCAAATGTAAGTTAAAATTACACCCTCAGCAGTGTATCCAATGTAACTAACAAAGTTGATGAAAAGCCTGAGTAGATACATATTTTGTAGGCAAGGCTAAGGTTGTATCCTTAATGTTTATAACATTTCATAAAGTCATATACTCTGCTGCTTCCTCGTTCTTTCTTACTAACTCACTGGATGCAGAAATATATTAATGCACAAAATATACTCTAATGTTTTTAAGTGAACATTTAGATAAGAACAGTTTAGAGATAGCACAGTTGTGATTGTAGCCACCAATGGACTAAGACCCTTGCATTTGCTGTTCATTACCAAGATTTTCAATGCTCAGTAATCAAAATAATAATATTTTAATCTTCATGTCACTTAACATTGCTTATTTAAATTTTTGTAGTTAATCAAATATGTTGATGGAATTGTGAAAACAATATTTTTACCTAATTTTTGTATTTTAGGATTTATATATATTTTTAGTTAATAATATTATTTACTCTTAAACCAAACAACAACCTTTATGGGTGCTTCATGGTATTTACACTATAGAAATATTGGCAGATAACATTTTAATAGGAATTCAAGCTCTTGGGCAAGGTCAACAGTTGATATTCTCATTATGAAAAAAACAGAAAATTAAAAATAATACTTTTTTTTAATAATGTTTCTTAAACCACAAGGAGCTAGTCATCAACACTCTTATTGTGACAGCATCCTAAATGTCATGTGATTACAATAGGAATGAAAATCATTTTGCAGGTTTGTATATTTCTCATTTTCTTCTTTAATTTGCAGTTAAACTAAAGAAATAAAAGTAAACCTGTTTCTCATTCTTTTTCCATCATAATTTTCCAGATTTTATCATATCTTAATTTTATTATGTCTATACAGTTAATGAAGTGTTTTGTGTTCTCATAATTATCATTTGAGCCTCTTGTTTCTAAATCTTTTTATACTCCAAGAGCTTATGCAAGGCTTTAATTTTACACTTGTTCATTCTAGTAATGTGGGAGTAGTATTGCATGCACTTCACAGAATACTGAATTCCAGCCACCCAGCTTTTATGAGCCAAAGATGAACTTATCAACTGTGTTAAATAGCAGTATTGTTTTTAATGTAATTATGTGAAGAACTTATAAAAAGTTATGAAAATTATATAAAATAGAGAACAAATAGAGAACAATCATAAGAAGATGCATCCTTAAATTTTAAAAAATATGATAGTTGAAATATTATGCTCAATAGTTAGCTATTTATTGCTGTTACTATCAAACTGCAAAAATATATTAGAGTAAACAAGAAATTGAATAGACTACGAAGAAGGAAATTTCTCATGTGTTGAATAAAATTATCCCCAATAAAATATTTCACAACACTTGTCTCAACTGTTATTTCAATATAAATGGATTTTAGTGCATAAAAATTACAGAAAAAAATTACAGAAATTTATGAGGTTCAGCCTGTAAAACTGGATAAGAGACCAGAAACAGAAATGAGAGCAAAAATAAAATATAATTTCATATGAAGAGGATTTAAGTATATGTCAGGGTATCCAGAAAGCATTTTATAACAGAAGAAAGTTATATACGTATATACTTTATTTAGCTAATACCAAACATATTTCTATTTTCTCAGAAATACAACTTTGTTTAAACAACACTTTTGTATTTTCAGTTTACTTATTCTCATACTTTTGTTTCTGACCTTTGAGAATGTATCTTCTTGTACCCATGTGATTGTTCAATTAAGAGAAACATTATAAACAACAGTTTTCACCAGGCCTTAAGGAAATTATACTATTAAACAAATAACATGAAAAGACTAAACAGAATTGCTAACAATGAGGTACTGGAAGTCAGCCAGTCTGCAGGCAATAAAGAGATAGTTATTAGTTCATGAGCTTGCTAACCTGAGGATTTATGGGGAATAAATACAAATAAAATCCCCAAAGCATGTCTGTAAGACATTGTATTCAATAAGTGAATGAGAATAACTACAAACAGAGAAAGTGTAAGTACTTAAAATATATGTTGAATTATAATCTCCAGCCAATAAGACACTGCTGTAAACTGTTTGCCAAGAATAGTGGCATGCAGAATTATCAAGATGTAAAAATGGAAAAAGGATAGCTTATATATAAAAAAATTATAAACAACCAAATGCATTAACAAGCACAATTCACAAAAAAAATGCTAACTAAAAAGTGGCTTTTCCCCGAAAACTTTATATTTTATCTTTGGAGTGATTGAGTTTATTTTGTCCTTTTTCTCCTAACCATATAAAAAGGTACTTTTCAAATAAAAAGATCCACTATCAGAGCTCCGAATACTTATATTGAGTAAGGAAAACAAATTAATTGATTAAACATTTTCATGTGATTCTTATCATACATCTTATCATATATCATATTAATAAAGTATAGTGTATATTTATAAATAAAAATATATATGTATGTATACATGCATTTTTATATAGGTAAAATACAACATTTATTAAATAAATCTTAATTATACAATTGTACTCAATTATAATTATAGGAGATAAAATATATTGATATATTTTTTAAAAATACACTGAATTTCAAACATGATATTTGCTTAAAATTATGGTAAGTTGACTATAATGTAGATTATATTAGGAACTCAGCAAATGGTGTAGAAGCTGAGAAGTAGAAAATAGGATAAAAGCAGAACAATTTTCGTGGAATAAAGGAAGAAAAGCAAGTCAGATGAGGCACCTGACCACCCAGGCAGAAAGGGCATGATCAGAGTCAGTCACCTTGAAGATAAGCAAGCTCAATTTTATTTCAGGCAAAGGTTAGTCCTAAGATTTTCTGGGGTGAAAACATGGTCTCAACTGTCAGCTGTGCAGTGGTTGAAAATGTCTGGAAAGTACTTACAAGCAGGAAAAAAAAAATAAGTACGACTATCTTGAAGTATTGTGTCCAAAAGCATAAGTACCTAACTTTGGAACTAAGTTTCTGGAGTTGGACTCCAGCTCTTAACAAAGACAGGAAAGTTCAGGTAAGAAGATGAAACAGAAATTAAAACAGAAGTCTCAACCAAAGGACATGTACAGTGATTTTTACTTTTTATGGCCAAAGTTTGTTTAACTGAGAGACAAATTACGTGATTATGTGACTTAAGTATAAGATGTTTGTATGTTATTCTACTCAGTATAATAATACACTCTCGTGAGTAAATATCCCTGAAGGAATTTTAGCAAAAGAGTAACTCATACATAATTAAAGTATATCCTTGGGGAAAAGAAGAGAATATTCACATGCTTCCTAGACTTATGATGAAATTGTTGGAGAAAATTATGATATGATATAAAAATATAATACTTTGAAAATATTTTTGATTTCAATTTTCTGTTGAACAACTAGACGGAAATATCCGGAGATTGTTAAAAATATGAAAATGTGGCTTGTGAGTCTTAGAGATTGAAATTATTTTTATAAAGATGTGGGTAAAAACCATGAGCCTGAAGCAAATTGAACATTGACAATGAAGGTAAAAGTCAAATAGGAATTGAGCCCTGTGGAACATCTACAGATAAGGAAAAGGCAAGAGAAAGAAAACAAGGATCCTACAAAATAGAGAAGGTACAAGCAGATAAGTGGGAGTAAAATCAAAGGAATTATATGATAGCTGTAAAGTATTGTCTTACACATTCTGGGACCATCCTCTCCTAAAAAAGAATCCAGTACATTGTATAATTGACCGAATGGATGCTTTTAAAGTATAGAAGTAAGTTTAATTGCTTTGCACAGATCCATCGAAGGAGCCATCATCTATGGTAGCTATAATCTTACAAAATGTATCTCTTAAATAATAAGACTTGAAGGTGAAAATTACTTCTTGACCCATGGGCTGCAGAATGAGTATTGTATTAGCAGGCAGGAAAACAACAATTAATATCTTGGTACATGTCTATTAGATATATAGGGTAAATAGATGCATTTTCAATGACGAATATTTTGAAAAATATTTTTTCTAAGCAGTAGGTCTCAACAATTGCCTTGAAATATTCAGTAAACTATGGTGTAAACAAATGTACTGTAATCCAGGCTTTGCTGTTTCATTTACAGAGTACACACACAGTAAATTTAGGATAATTTGTAAGGGACCTAGGATTTTTTTATTTTCTTATTATTTTTTATTTGTTTTATTGAGACAGAGTCTCACCATCACTCAGGCTGGAGTGCAGTGGCACAAACTCGCCTCACTGCAACCTCCGCTGGGTTCAAGTAATTCTTGTGCCTCAGCCTCCTGAGTAGCTGGGACTACAGGTGTGCGCTACCATGCCCAGCTATTTTTCTTTTTCATTTTTTGTTGAGATGGAGTTTCATCATGTTGGCCAGGCTTATCTTGAACTAGGGCCCTAGGATTTTAAGAATAGTACATAAGCACTGGCTTCAGCTAAAAGTCACCAGCTGTGTTAGCTCCTAAGAAGACAGCCTGTCCTATGAAGTTCTGAAGCCAGGCCTTAATTTCTCCTCTCTGGCTGTGAAAGTACTAGATAGCAGGTTCTTCCAATAGAAAGCTATTTTATCTACAGTGACATTCTGTTGTTTAGTATGGCCATCTTTGTTAATTATTTTACATAGATCTTCTGGGTAACTTGCTGCAGCCTCTACATTGGCACTTGCTGCTTCATCTTGTGCTTTTATGTTATACAGATAGCTTCTTGCCTTTAACTTCATGATCCAAACTCTGCTAACTTCCAACTTTTCTTCTGCAGCTGCCTTACCTCTCTCAGCCTTTATATAATTAAAGTAAGTTAGGGTCTAGATCTGGAATAGCTTTGGCTTAAATGGAATGTTGTTGCTTGTTTGATCTATTCCAGACCCCTTAAACTGTCTTCATATTGGCAATAAGGCTGTTTTGCTTTCATATCATTCATGTGTTTACTGGGTGTAGTAGTCCGTTTTCACACTGTGAAAAGACATACCCAAGAGTGGGCAATTTACAAAAGAAACATGTTTCTTAGACATATAGTTCCATGTGGCTGGGGAGGTTGCAAAATCATGGTGGAAGTTGAAAAGCACATCTAACATGGCAGCAGACGAGAAGGCCTATACAGGGAAACTCCCCTTTTAAAAATCATCAGATATTGTGAGACTTGTTCACTATCATAAGAACAGTATGGGAAAGACCTGACCTCGTGATTCAATTGCCTCCCACTGTGTCCCTCCCACAACACATGGGAATTCAAGAGGAGATTTGGGTGGGGACACAGTCAAACTGTATCATTCTGCTCCTGGCCCCTCCCAAATCTCATGTCTTCACATATCAAAACCAATCAGCCTTCCCAACAGTTCCCCAAAGTCTTAACTCGTTTCAGTATTAACTCAAAAGTACAGTTCAAAGTATCATCTGAGACAAAGCAATTCCTTTTTGCCTATGAGCCTGTAAAATCAAAAGCAAGTTAGTTACTTGCTAAATAAAATGGTGGTACAGGCATTGGGTAAATACAGGTGTTCCATATGGGAGAAACTGGCTAAAACAAAGGGGCTACAGACTCCATGCAAGTCTGAAATCCAGTAAGCCAGTCAAATCTTTAGGCTCCAAAATGATCTCCTTTGACTCCAGGTCTCACATCCAGGTCACACTGATGCAAGAGGTGGGCTCCATGTCCTTGATCATCTCTGCTTCTGTGGTTTTGCAGGGTATAGCCCCCCCACCCCCACCACCACCATCACTGGCTGCTTTCCTGGGCTTGTGTTGACTGTCTGTGGCTTTTCCTGGCATGAGGTTCAAGCATTGGTGGATCTACCATTCTGGCGTCTGGAAGATGGTGGCCCTCTTCTCTCAGCTCCACTAGGTGGTGCCTTTGTAGGGACTTTGTGTGGGGGCTTCCAACCCACATTACCCTTCCACACTGCCCTAGCAGAGGTTTTCCATGAGGTCACTGCCCCGTAGCAAACTTCTGCCTGGGCATCCAGGCATTTCCACACATTCTTTGAAATCTAGGCGGAGGTTCCCATACCTCAATTCTTGACTTTTGTGTACCCACAGGCTCAGCACCACATGAAAACTGCCAAGGCCTGGGGCTTCCACCCTCTGAAGTAACAGCCTGGTCATACCGTGGCCACTTTTTGTCACAGCTGGAGTGGCTAGGATGCAGGGCACCAGGTCCCTAGACTGCACATAGCCGAGGGTCCCTGGGCCCAGCTCACAGAACCAATTTTTCCTCCTAAACCTCTGGGCCTGTGATGAGATGGGCTGCCTTGCAGACCTCCGATATGCCCTGGAGACATTTTTTCCATTGTCTTGGGGATTAACATTTGACTCTTCATTACTTAGCAAATTTCTAAAACCAGCTGGAATTTCTCCTCAGAAAATGGGGTTTTCTTTGCTGTTGCATTGTCAGGCTGCAAATCTCCCAAACTTTTATGCTCTATTTCTCTTTTAAAACTGAATGCCTTTAACAGCACCCAAGTCACTTCTTGAATGCTTTGCTGCCTAGAAATGTCTTCCACCAGATACCCTAAGTCATCTCTCTCAAGTTCAAAGTTCCACAAATCTCTAGAGTCGGGGCAAAATGCTGCCAGTCTCTTTGCTAAAACATAACAAGTGTCACCTTTGCTCCAGTTCCTAACAAGATCCTCATCTCCATCTGAGACCACCTCAGCCTGGATTTCATTGTTTATATCATTATCAGCCTTTTGTTCAAAGGCATTCAACAAGTCTCTAGGGAGTTCCAAACTTTCCCACATTTTTCTGTCTTCTTCCGAGCTCTCCAAACTGTTTCAACCTCTGCCTGTTGCCCAGTTCCCAAGTCACTTCAAAATTTTGGGGTATCTTTTCAGCAATGACCTATTCTACTGGTACAAATTTACTGTATTATCCCATTTTCACATTGCCAATAAAGACATACCAATTTGCAAAAGACAATTGGCAATTTACAAAGGAAAATGTTTATTGGACTTACAGTTCCATGTGGGTGGGGAAGCCTCACAGTCATGGTGAAAGGTTAGAGGCATATCTCACATGGTGTCAGACAAGAGAAGAAGGCTTTTGCAGGAAAACTCTCCTTTTTAAAACCATCAGATCCCATGAGACTTATTCACTATCAAGAGAACAGCATGGTAAAGACCTGCCTCCATAATTCAATTACCTTTCACCATGTTCTTCCCACAACGTGGGAATTCAAGATGATAGTTGGGTGGAGCCATAGCCAAACTGTATCACTGGATTAGCATTTTAAATTTCCTTCAAGAACTTATTCTTTACTGTCACAACTTGGCTGTTTGGCAAAGAGACCTAGCTTTCAGCCTATCTCAGCTTTTGACTCAACTTTCTCACTTAGCTTAATCATTTCTAGCTTCTGATTTAAAGTGAGAGATGTGTAACTGTTTCTTTTACTTGAACACTTGGAGGCCACTGTAGGGTTATTTATTGGTCTAATTTCAGTATTGCTGTGTCTCAGAGAACAGGGAGGTTTAAGGAGAGGGAGAAAGATGGGAACGACTCTTTGATGGAGTATCAGAACACACACAACATTTATCAGCTAAATTCCCCTTTTGTATGGACACATTTATGATGCCCCAAAAAAGTTACAATAGGAACATCAAAGATCATGACTAATCACCATAACAGATACAATAATAATGAAAAAGTTTGAAATATTGTGAGAGTTGACTAAAATGTGACACAGAGACACAAAGTGGTCATACACTGTTAGAAAAATTGGCCCTGATAGACTTGCTCCATGCAGGGTTGCCATAAACCTTTCACTTTATAAAATATGCAATATTTGCACAGTGCAATAAAAAGAAGCTCAATAAAACAAGGATAATTGTGATTACCTTATTAAGCAGAGCATTTTGTTCAGTCTCCAATATGCTCTTAAATCTTGTATATCCTCTATATTACTCTCTTTGTGTTCTATTAATCTTGATTATGTGGTATGGTATGTCCTGCATAGTATGTCATAAATATTTATTTTCATGCCTATATATCCACTGTTAGAATTGTCATTATTGCATAGAATATGGAATAGAGAACTTAGCAAGAGATAGCATGATGGGGCAAGAATTATTCAGGAAAGAATAAAGACAGTCTCAAGCTCCTCACAATTCCTGAATCATAGGAAAAAACATATCACTATCTCCAGTAGGCCCCTGATTATATCCCCAAAGTTTTGCAGGTATGTAGGGGTTCCCAAAGCTATTGAAGAATGGGGTGCAGGTTCACTTGTATGAGATGAAAATGGACATATGTGGCCAATTGGAAATCAGAAAGATGTGGTAAAAACTCCTGGAGTTCTCATATACATACAGAATTGCAGAAGATAAGGTCTGTTACAATTGGATTTGTCATGTCTTGCTGATGTAAAGCCTCTTGACTTCAAGCTAGATTGACCATAGAATTCTGCAGAAAGAGAGAAAAATATGGGTTAGGTATGAAAACTTCTGTTTCAACCAAGACATGAACAGCCATATTGGCAGACATTTTACCCAATTCTATCCCACATTTCATTCTGAGCTGGCCAGCAACATGGTCACGAGAAGTAGAGAAAAAGTCAGCAAGCAGTCTGCTGTGGGCTGAGAGCACTGCCCAAGTCATGAGAGGGAGTTTTAACACTCAGAAATAGAGAATAATGGTTAATTCTCCATCTCTGTAAAATGACTATTCACATCTCATTATTGGTAAATCATTTAGATAAAAATAGGGGTAAAAGATGGTAAATGAGTGAGGTTTTAATAGTTATTTTAAATTTAATTTGTTGGGAAGTTCTGAGATAGTAATTACTGTTAACTGGCATATTTAAATTTTGACATTATGTCTTTTACTCTCAACTCAGTTCGGAAAATTGGGAGCTTTGATGTAATGAGTTATTATAAAATATGAGGATATTTTTATTTATGCAAAGCTATTATTTTACTTACACTGGAACTACATGTAAATCACATCATTTATACAATGCATATGACATACTTCATAATACTTAAACAAGATGATTTAAATATTGTCTTGTCCAGAGTTCCTCGATAGCAATTCTTAGAAATCAAAATATCAGGTAAGAGTTGTGCTAAAATCTGGCTCATGCTGTGTTAAACACAAATTACGCATGCTCTTTTATTACAGTAATGTTTTTCATAGCGGCAATGTGAATTATCAGTCTCTAAGATGATCCTAGAATCAATTCCAAAACACAATATTTTTTTAAAGACTATTATACTTACCAATGCTTGCTATAAATTCAGTTTTAGAAATTCTTATTTATTTATATTCCTAATTTTTCCATTGGGGAATCCAATGAAATAACAAATTAAATAGCTAAAATTGAACAGATGAATATCTGGAAAAAGACAAGAATTTAACCTTAATTATGCCATACTATTGAACTCACCTGAGTTTTACTTCACCTCTTTAATTTACCATGGTGTTCTAGAAGTAAATTTGGATTCCATTTTAGCTAACATTGTAGCAAGATCAAATAATAGATTTCTTCTTTAATTAAGCTTATTACCAGTGTCCTGTTTGCATGTTATGTAAAATAATTCTACTCATCTTTATTTTTTAAACTTAAAAATGGAATTTTGCTTTTCTTATAACGATGGGCTGACATTATAATTTCATAAACGTAAGTTACCTAATTATGAAATAGATGCTATAATTACATTTTACTTTTTATCAAAGAAGCATTGTCAAAGTTTTCCTGTTGAATATCAATTTATTAGAATTCTAAAAACATAGAACTTACTTGAAATCCAGGTTAGCAAGACCATATATTCCATTTAAATTTTATTACTTGTATGTCACTGTACTTTATGTCAAAATATCAGATTCCTTGATATCACCCATAACAATGAAGTAGAAACAAACATCTTTACATATTCCCTTATCCCTGACACAGACTCATAAATTTAATTTACCAAACTTACCACTGTTATGATTCTGTCATTGAGTTAACATTTGCATCTAGGTAAATGATGTTGATGTGCATGTATATTGTTTGATATATAAAATTACTTTCACTAAAGGATAAGTACATTCTAATACAATGCATAAAGAATATTTCACAGAGTATACCTTGACCTAGAATAATTGGGAAAACAATTATTCTCTAAAATGTTAGACTTAATAGCACTTGAATTATAAATTTCATAGGTGAAGTTTGTAATAAATCAATAATTATAAAAAAGGCATAATAATTACTTTTGTAACAATTAATGCATTCATTTTTTTAAACCTGTATTTATTAGGTGTTTATAATGTGTCAAGCTATGTGTTGAAGATATCATGGTTAAGAAAATAGTACCTCTCCTCAAATTATTATTAATATTATTAATAATATTTTTTGAGACAAGGTCTTGCTGTGTTGCACAGGCTGGAGTGCAGTTGTGTGATCATAGTCATTGTAACCTCAAGCTCCTGGTTTCAAGCTACCCTCTCATCTTGGCCTCAGCATTGGGATTACAGGCATGAGCCACTAAGCCCAGGCCTCAAATTGTTTATAGATAAGATGGACCTAACCTTTGTTTTCCCAGTAAACTACACATCCATGTGTCCTTTAAAATCAAATTTAAGAATACAAAATTTAGCTGGGCATGGTGGCTCGGGCCTGTAATCCCAGCTACACAGAAGGCTGAGGCAGGAGAATAGCTTGAACTTGCGAGGTGGAGGTTGCATTGAGCTGAGATTGCACCACTGCACTACGGCTTGGGCAACAGAGCGATATTCCATCTCAAAAAAAAAAAAATTTATGATGATTCCTTTTACTCTCAAATGAACCGTAGTATGTATGACTAGTTATATGACTATTCCATTTACAGACTATTGTTACAGAATGTATATTTCTTATATGGTATACAGAAATACTGAAAAAGCTTGAATTTTATCCTACTTGCATCCATTAAAGCAGCTTCTTTTAAATCTCACTGAAAGCTAAATTTTGATTACCTATCAAAAGGATCAACCTCATGCCACAGAAATCAGTAAATTAATTCCATCCAGCCGTGATAAATCTTGTTTGCAGAAATCTGTATAAAGTTGACAACATATTATAAATTGATTGTAAGTAAACTTGTAGTTTTCCTATGGGGGGAAGGTATGGTATTTACTCCTACAACTAAATATTCCCGTTCTTGGTTTAGAGAAAACCTAGATATGGAACACTAGTCATTAAGACATTAATTGTCAGTGTAGAATACATTTTAAAGAAATCTACTGAAGAATTAATATTTTTAAAACAATAAAAGCAAGCTGCTAGAATGCAAATATGCATATGAATTGAACTCAATTATAAAATAGAAATGGAGTAGGTTCAGAAGAATTAAGAAAAGTTTATTCAGAACTCTGAAGAAAGAATTAAATAATTCTCACTTTTCTAAGAAATTATTCCTTAACTATGTACAGGTTGAATCTATACATTGGGTAAATAAAGAGATGTTTTGAGGATTTTTAAAGTAATTCAACCCACCACAGAAAGTTTTGAGGCATACAGAAGTTCTAAACACATATTTTTGCTAACAATATACTTTTTTGCATATTTATAAATACTTAACAGAAATATAGTCTGCCTCTTCAGAAGTGTAGTCTGTTTATTCACACAAATAAGTTGGAAGATGGCAATTCTCCAGCTTATATAAACAATAAAGTATACAAATAATTTTTCAATGCTAATGAGTAATATTGTTAGTTACTAATACTTAGAATAAATGACTTGAATATTATCTCTGTATGTTTAAGAAGAAAACTCGGCCTGCCACAGTGGCTCATGCCTGTAATCTCAGCACTTTGAGAGGCTGAGGTGGGCGGATCACTGGAGGTCAGGAGTTTGAGATCAGCCTGGCCAAAACGACAAAACCCTGTCTCTACTAAAGATACAAAAATTAGGCGGGTGTGGTAGCATGCACCTGTAATCCCAGCTACTCCGGAGGCTGTGGCAGGAGAATCACTTGAACCTGGTTGTGGTGAGCCACAATTGTGCCAGTGCTCTCCAGTTTGAGCAACAGATGAGACTCTGTTATAAAAAAATAAAATAAGTTAATTAATATAAATAAGATGAAAACTCACATCACATTTTGTAGTGTATGGAGAAAAGTGGCAATGACTTTCTTGTCTTTATCCCCACAAATACTCTCTATCATACCTTCTAAAGTGTGCATCTTATAGTGCACGCTCATTCAGTATGTGATGGATTGTTGAATTGAGAAAATAAGTTGTGAGACACAATTGAACATGTGTGCTTTTTGTGAAAGTAAATGAGATGATTAAGAAGATGCAGATTTTTCTCTACAGTTTCTGGCTTAAAATGATAATTTGCTAATTCTGGTAAAATGAGTAAGTGAAACTAGATCATTTCCAAATGATCCTACTGCACTATTTTTAATGACATTTCTTCTTTGTTTGGGGGGGAAGAAAACAAAACTTTTAAGTTATGTTTACCCAGGGCACCTGGAGGATGCCACAAATTGCACTAAATTGAAATGATTTCTAAGGAGAAACCATGAAAACATAATGAATTAAAATGATTCTTTGTATAAATAGCTTGTCGTGTTTTTTAGCTTGCTTTGAAAATAAATATTTTGAGGAGTGTATGTTACCTAGAAGTTTGTTTTTTGTTTCCTTTTTGGAATTTTTTTTCTATAATAGTGTTAGAATTTTCAGATATTTATCAATAAATTTCTAATCAAACATTCTGAGGATAGTTCTGAAAGAAAAAACAATGTTTAGTTATATTAAAATTAACATGTATTGGTGCAGTCAGAATTAATCAGTGATATAAAATATAATTAAGAAAAATGTAGTATGTAAACTTAGGAATTTGAGTGATTAAATGACAGAAAATTTAAATGTTTGTCCAAATCTAAAGTAAAATCATATCTTTACTTTTAGTGATTCACAAAATAATTAATTACCAACTTATACTTTTTATATATCTACCTACCTATTTATCTAAATGGATAGATAAAGACATATTTTTAGTGTTGCAGGAAGTCAGGGACCCCAAACAGAGGGGACTAGCTGGAGTTGTGGCAGAGGAACATAAATTGTGAAGATTTCATGGACTTTTACAAGTTCCCAAATGATACTTTCATAATTTCTTATGCTTGTCTTACTTTAATCTCTTAATCCTGTTATCTTTGTAAACTAAGTATGTATGTCACCTCAGGGCCACTATGGTAATTGTGTTAAATGTACAAATTGATTGTAAAACATATGTGTTTGAACAATGTGAAATCAGTGCACCTTGAAAAAGAACAGAATAACAGTGATTTTCAGGGAACAAGGGAAGACAACCATAAGGTCTGACTGCCTGTGGGGTTGGGCAAGATAGAGCCATATTTTTCTTCTTGCAGAGAGCCTATAAATGGACATGCAAGTAGGGAAGATACCACTAAATTCTTTTCCTAGCAAGGATTAATACTCTGGGAAAGGAATGCATTCCTGGTGGGAGGTCTATAAATGGCTGCTCTGGGAGTGTCTGTCTGATGTGGTTTAGATAAGGACTGAAATACGCCCTGGTCTCCTGCCGTACCCTCAGGCTTACTAGTGTGGGGAAAACCCGGCCCTGGTAAATTTGAGGTCAGACTGGTTCTCTGCTCTTGAACCCTGTTTTCTGTTGTTTAAGATGTTTATCAAGACAATAGGTGCACCGCTGAACATAGACCCTTATCAGTAATTCTGCTTTTGCCTTTTGCCATGTGATCTTTGTTGGACCCTTATCAGGAGTTTCTGATTTTGCCCTTGTCCTGTTTCCTCAGAAGCATGTGATCTTTGTCCTCCTTTTTGCACTTTGAAGCATGTGATCTTGTGACCTACTCCCTGTTCTTGCAACCCCCTCCTTGAAGTCCTTAATAAAACTTGCTGATTTTGCAGCTCAGGTGGGCATCACCTTCCTAAGGATATGTGATGTCACCCCCGGTGGCCCAGCTGTAAAATTCCTCTCTTTGTACTCTTTCTCTTTATTTCTCAGCTGGCCAACACTTATGGAAAATAGAAAGAACCTATGTTGAAATATTGTGGGCAGGTTTCCCCAATATCTAGAATAGTTAATTTTTATTTTTTGAGACAGCGTCTTGCTCTGTCGCCCAGGCTGGAGTGCAGTGGCACAATCTCTGCTCACTGCAACCACTGCTTCCCAGGTTCTAGCGATTCTCCTACCTCAGCATCCTGAGTAGCTGGGATTACAGGCACCCACCACTCGCCCAGCTAATTTTTATATTTTTAGTAGAAATGAGATTTCACCATGGTCAGGCTGGTTTTGAACTCCTGACCTCGCGATCTGCATGCCTCGACCTCCAAAAGTGCTGGGATTACAGGCATGAGCCACTGCGTGGTCAGGATAGTTAATTTTATGTGTCAATTTACAGGATGCCTCTGGATGAGATTAACATTTAATTTCATGAATGCTGAGTAAAGCAAATTGCTCTTCATATGTTGTAAACTTCATGCAATCAGTTGAAGATCTCAATAGAAAAATAGAAAGATTGGTCTCCCTTAGCAAGAGAGAGCTCCCTGGCAGACTGTATTCAGATTTCATCTCCAACATTGACTTTCATTGTCCTCTAGCTTGCTGTGCCTGTGAACTGGAATCACAGCATTGGCTTTCTTGAATCTCCAAAATGCCAGCCCACATGGTAGATTTTGAACTTACCATTGACTTTGAACAACTGGCTTGTGTAAGCCAATACCTTACAATAAATTTCGTATATATATGTATATGTGTGAGTATATATAGGAGTGTATGTATACATATATAGATACATACACACATATATATATATCTCTCTTATAGGTTCTGCTTCTCTGGAGAACAATGACTAATATAATCCTTAAAATCAATTTGGTTGAAATATTTATTTATAGGGCCAACACCTCTGACTTTATAGTAGCAACAGAAGGGATTGCAACATTAAAAAAAATTCAATCACAACATCATAGATTCAAATTTTCAGATAATTTTTATGACCAAAGCATTTTCTCATGATACGGATACTGTTATTAAAAAAATCTGACCTTCAGAATAAAGCAGATCCCATCACTGATACATCATGAAATTTTTTGAATCACATTAAATTTTTATTTTAACTAGTTTATATTTTGTTCTAAATTCAGTTCTAATAAATTTTAGTTACTACAATTGTTATTATAGATACAGTATGCTATTTTTGTTAATAAAGAAGTCCAAATCTCAATGAAACATTTATTTATAATTATTTTATATGGATTATGAAGACAAAATTTATTTCTATTGCATGCTAAATGTTCATTGTGGGACCAATGCATCTCTGCTTTATGTTATATTTCCCCCAGTCCAGGCTGAAAAAACAGACTCTCTTGAGGGCATGCCATTTGCTTGGCAAAGGGAACAAAGAGATAAAGCTAACTGTGAATTGGCTTTTAAAACTTCAGAAATGATACATGTCACTTCCACACTAATTTCATTGACCAAAATGATTTACATGACTTCTCTTGATTTCAAAATGTATAATTTTTTTTCTAGATAGCGAACCACAAATCCCAGTGACTAAATCTGAGATAATTGGGCATGGAGGGAAGAATGATCCTTGTGCAAAGAGAGACACTGTGGATAATGCTGACAATCCTGACATTGATAGGATATGGCAGTATAATCCTTCCTCAGGAGGAGCAGCAGATGTTTCAAACAATACGTATTTGGTGTCAATCCAACTGACAGAATTACACACATCACCAATGGATAGAATTTTCGAAAAGTGGTTGCTGGTTTGCTATCAAAATATTCTTAAACAAGAGTGGCCACAATAAAACAACTATCCAATGAAAGTATAAGTTTTATATGTGATAATAACTTGCCTTTAAAATATTCAAATATGACTCTAACAATCATATCTCAAGCAATGTTATATTAAAATCTACTGGAATTTAAAAAAACCCTCCAATTCCCTTAATATGGTAATAGCATACATTCTTTATTTAAAATACTGGTTTGTTCTTAAGAAGTTTGGAAAGAAGAATGAGACAGAGAAGGAGTTGAAGAGATAAATGAGGAGGAGAGAAAATAAGAGAAGGAAATAGAAATAAAAATCTGGATTAAGAAATAAAACTTTTCTTACTAGTGGTAATTTTAGTCTCTCAAAAACCACAATAATGTAGATGAAAAGAAGAGTCAATACTTGGTGGCGGAAAAAAAAACGTTTGTATAGTACTGTGGCCAAAACTTTTCCTTTAGAATCAGAGGATATATATATACATACATATATATATATATATATGCAGGTTTGTTACAAGCGTATATTGCATGATGCTGAAGTTTGCAGTATGAACAAATTTGTCTGCCAGGTAGTGAGCATGGTACCCAACAGGTAATTTTTCAACCCTTGCTGCCTTCTTGTCTTCCCCCTTCTTGTATTCCCCAGTGTCTATTGTTCTCATCTTTTTTTTTTTTTTTTGAGATGGGGTCTCCCTCTTTCACCCAGGCTGGAGTACAGTGGTGCAATCTTGGCTCACCACAAACTCCACCTCCCAGGTTCAAGCAATTCTCCTGCTTTAGCCTCCTGAGTAGCCGGGATTACAGGCATGTGCCACCATATCCGGCTACATTTTTTTTTTGGTGGTTTTAGTAGAGATGGGGTTTCACCATATTGGCCAGGCTGATCTTGAACTCCTAACCTTGTGATCCTCCTGCCTTGGCCTCCCAAAGTGCTGGGATTACAGGTGTGAGCCACCGCACCCGGCCTATTGTCTTCATCTTTATGTCCATAAGTACCCAATATTTAACTCAATGTTTATATATGCTGCAAATGTTAAGGGTTTTACTCATGGTGGAAATAAATCTATCACTTTGTTTAAAACTATCAATTAAGTTGATGGCTGAAATTCATTAAAATACATGTATAGCATGCTATAGAAGACAAGCAAATGGCACATCTATCACTACTAAGTAAATCATATGTCCATAAGTACTTGTGTTTCACATATAAGTAAAAACGTGGTATTTGGTTTTCTGTTTCTGTTAGTTTGCTTAGGATAATGGCTTCCAGCCGTACCCATGTTGCTGCAAAAGACATGATTTTATTCTTTTGTATTACTACATAGTAGGCCATAGTGTATATCTACTACATAAAACATTTTATTTAAAAATATAAAAGATAATCAACAAATACTACTTAGGTAAATGAAAAAGTTTTTCAAGTGAAATAATGTAATTTTAATTTATTTAAAATGACATAAAAGTTTGAAAAGACACCATTATTCTTATAATTTTTTTATCTTGTACAAAAATCTATCTTTTTCTGATTGCTTCAATTGAATTGTTAATTTATCAATGTGTTGTACTTCAAAATGATCTTACACGAGACATTGGGACATTTAGAAAAGCACACATGATTTGGAATGATAGAGATTTGAGTTGAAATTTTGACTCAGAAAATATGTTGGCAATAATGGATTAATGATTACTCTCTCTCTGAACTGAATTTTATTATTAAGCTTGTGATAAAAATCACATTTCAATAAATTATATATAGATTTTTAATGCTTGTTTTATCACAACTTTTATTAGTTGAATTTTTCTCCAGACTTACAAAATATTTAAATTTAAGGAAAGTAATTCCACAGGAAATAAATGCATAGTTTCTATGATAGTGCTTTTACTGAAAATAATATTAATTTGATTTGTCTCTTTCTTTAAAATTTGTGCTTCAATTGTGTTTATGCAAATTAAGAGTCTATAGATTTACCAATTAAAATAGTGAAGTTACTTACGAAAACATGTTGTTTAAGAACTCTTGGAACAAGTATAAGGGTTTTGTGATTAGTGTTTACCATGTTAACCATATATTGTATTTCTAATCTGATGCAAATTGAAAGCTAAAGTGCTATCTTTTCCATTATTTTTTTTCTTACAATCATTTGCTTAGTAGTGATAGATGAGCCATTTGCTTGTCTTCAATGGCAGGCTATACATCTATTTTAATGAATTTCAGCCATCGACTTAATTGATAGATTTAAACAAAGAGATAGATTTATTTCTACACTGAATAAAACACTTAACATTTGTAGCCTATATAAATTATGTTAATACTTCCATTGGCTATTTGTAGACTAATATACTGCTGACTTTAAGAGAAAAAAAAAAACCAAACTATATATATCACTAATATATCACTACATCATAGTTCCTATATAAATTAGAGTAAAAACATTTTTGTAGAATACTTTATAATTTGTATTAAATAATTTTGCCAGGAGCCTTCAATAAATCAAGAAGCTTTTGACTTGTCTAATATATAGCTCTGTGAGCTCCCTTCATCATTTTACTTTAGACTATTTGTCTTTCCTTGAAAACACCTGTACAAGTGAGATGCCTCTATTGTAATAATACACAGTGTATTAGAAAATTTGTCTTCTAATTAAAAAGCATTAATGACTAATTCCATATGGCTTTACTATAGAAAGTAAAAATGTGATAATAAAATATTGATTTTGAATTTATGTATACATAGCCTTTCTTGTAGAAGTGAAAAGCTCTAGGATAAATTTCATAAAATCCAGTACACATCATGGGATCTAGCACAAATATAAGGAAATACTGGGTTTCTGAATTTATATAACGCAATCATTTCTATGTTTTAATATTTAAAAATGTTTTAATAATTTTCTCTTACTAAGTCATGTAAGTTATTTATTGTTGCTTCATTAGTTTAAAAAGTACATATATTTAGTTATTCCATTTTACTTTATGGAAAAGTAGTTTTGTCATTGGATAATTGTCTCAGATGGATTAGAATTAACATGCTGCATAGAGGCAGATGTTTCATAAATAAAAATTGCAATCACTTAGAATTTACCACAATAATTGATTTATATAGTATTATATAATAATAAAATTATGTAAAGTCTATTTCCTGTTTTAATATCATTTTCTTTTGGTGGAAATACACAGTGATTTAAGAATTCAATTAAATTAAAGTAAAATAAAAATTGCTTGATTTTTATTTTAATGTGATTTTTAGAGGAATTAAAGGATAAATCATAAGGCGATGCTATAGACTTGTTAATACCAATACTTTAAAATTAAGATACATTTTGACAAAGGAAAATTTAATTAAATTCAATTACCACAAAAATAGTTACATAAAATATGAATCAAAAATTTCCACTTACTGGAGGAGAGCAAATTTAAATATGATCTAACCGTAAGTTGTAATGTTAACTGTGTTAGATGGACTCCAAGATATTCACATTATTTATTAGACATTATACAATAAAATGTTTTCTTTTTGATTCTCTCACCAAACAGTAAAGACCCTCTAAATGCTGTGGTTATGATTTTAAGATGATACCAGTCAGTATGGTTGAATTGTGTCATTTTTTCCTCAGACATGATAACCTACATAAGTGCAGGTATAATGTAGGCAAAAAGTTGAATCCTAGATTGGGACTTTTACTAATTATGTATAAAGAAGCAGGAAAGTGACAAATATTTTGAGTTGTATGCAAAGCTATTTTTTAAATGACCGACAATGTAATTTAAGGTGAGTCATAAAGTGATAAACCTATCTTTTCAGTGATTATGGTCAATAGAATGTTGAGAGATTTGAAGCTGTGCAATAAATTATCCAAAAAATAATTTTTCAAGGAACTCTTTCAATCTCAAAGCACTCTTGAAATTTATAATTAGAAAATGATCAGTGTGATTAAAATATGAGAAAAGACCTAACAAGACACCCTCCCACGGAAGATTTACAGATGGCAAAGGAAGCATTATGAAAGGATCCTCAGCATCAATTGTCATTAGGAAATTGCAAATTATAACAGTTAGATACTACTACAAATGTATTAGAAAGACGAAAATCCAAAAAATGACAACCAGATGCTAGTAGAGAACTTTTTATTCATTTCTGGTGGGAACACAAAATGATACAGTTGCTTTGGAGAACAGTTTGATTCATGTTTTACAAAACTGTGCATGTTGTTACCTTGTGATTCAGCAAAGGCACTTCTTGATATTTACTCAAATGAGTAGATAGCTTCCTGGAACAAAAAATTTGCACATGGATATTTATAGAAGCTTTACCCATAATTGCCAAAATTGCAAAACTTGGAATCCATTAAGATGTCTTTCAATAGAGGAAAGGAATAGATAAACCGTAGTATATGTAAAGAATGGAATATTATTCAGTACTAAAGATAAGCGAGTTATCAAGCCCTATGAAGACATGAAAGAACCTTAAATGTATGTTACCAAGTAAAATAAGCCCATCTGAAAAGACGCATTGTGTTATTCTAACTATGCCACTCTGGAAAAGGCAAAGCTATGTCTAATATTAAAAAGATCAGAGGTTTGGGGTGGGAGGGGAGGATAAACAGGTGAAACACAGGGGATTTTTAGAGCAGCGAAAATGATTCTGTATAATACTATATTGGTAAACACATATAATTTTACCTTTGTCTAAACATTATATAATGTACAACACCAAGCGTGAACCCTTATACAAACTATGAACTTTGGGTGATAATTACATGTCAAAGTTGATTCACAGATTGTAACCACACTGATGCAGGATGTTGAGAGTAGAAGATGCTTTGCATGTGTTTGAGGAGGGCTTATATAGAAAACTATTGCATTCTCCACTAAGTTTTGCTGTAAACCTGTGGCTGTTCTATAAAATAGAGTCACATATTCTTAAAAAAGAAACAAAGAAAGATAGCCTTAGCAAAAAGCAAACAAATAACCAAAACGAAAAACACTTTTACACTGCCATAGTTTATTAAAATCTCTTTTCCTTCTAAAAGTTTTAATGATACACCTTTGGGCTCTATTCCATTTTTGATGCATTTTAATGTATGACATTAATTAACTTTGTTTTTTTTTTCTCATGGATAAGCGATTGTCCTGTTGCTATTGCTGATATTTTCCTTTTAATGTATGCACATGTGAAATGTACAAAAAAAAAACTATGCCTAAATTAATTCATGCAAATCTTTCAAGAAGAATAAAGCAAATCTAAGTAAAAAAAAAATCACTGACTATTAAATGGGAATAGTTTTTCTTTCTTGGTGATAGCTAAAAGAATGTTACATTATAAAGTTAATGGTATCTTCGTTGTTATAATACACATTACATCAATCTTAATTCTGTGTAATATGTAATATAATACTTATTGACATATTAAAAAGATCCTCCAAAATTCTGTAATTTTACTTATTAAACAGAGAGAAATAAAAACACATTCATGCAGTTGCAGTTAAATATGTATCTTCAAAGAAAACACTCGTCAAATGCATTAAAATGTACATTTAAAATAAGTAAACTTTCAGTCTGATTCAATAAAATTTATTTCAATGCTCATTCAAGTCAAAAAAATTATTTAATCTATATGATCTATAATTTTCTGGTTTTAGAGTAGTTCATTTCACTTTTTATTTCTGTTGTTACTTTATATGTTTATTGACTAAATATAGTAATTGTATTAATTTTGGTAATTTTTACAATATATGAATGATTTTATTATTATATATAAAATATTTGCTGTACTTTTAATTTTTTGCCATAGAATACATTTCATCTGTTGCTGATACTGATATTCAGGCTTATATTTATATCTTAGAATTTAGACATAAATACTTCCCTCCTCTTTATTTTTAATATTTCAGTTTGATTTTATTACTATTATTAATGTAGATTTTGTTTTTATTCTATTATTTTTGTTTGCTTTTCTCTTTTATAAATTTGTTTTGGTTTGAAAAAATTTTCAAAAGTTATATATTGTATTCTTATTTTTGTGATTAGCTTTAAAATGTTAATAGTTGGATTCTAGAAAAGAGAACGTATAGTTATTGATTATCTACATCTATCTCTAACTATAATAAGAATTTTGGCAAACTTAACTCTAAAATTCACTTATCTATCTCTTCCTATTTTAGTTTAGAATTTATGTTTGATCTTTAAAAAGGTGATATTTTAAATTTTACATTTACCAGATTATTGATTATTAACATTTCTGAAACATTTAAAGTTGTCTTACTTTTGTTTCTTTTTCCTGTACATTCCTTTCAGTTTCTCTTATTTTCTCACTGAGTTATATGTTTTGTATTACTTTTTATAATAGGTGATCAATTTTCTTTGTTTTTTATTCCTAAATATGTCTTTAATTTATTGTCAATCTTGATGTGTAGTTCATCTATATACAAATTTTTAGATCACCTGTGATTTTCCCTTAGCGCTTTGAAGACATGAATCCATTGATTTCTACCATCGTTATTAAGAAGACTTATAATTTTTTTTTTGTTTAAAACACATAATATTAACTGTTTTGGCTTTTGATAATTTTTAAATATTCTGTATAAAATTGATATTTCATAGATTTATCATAATTTTTATGTCTAGATTTATATTCATTCTGCTTGATATTTGGGGTACACCTTTGAGTAGAGATATGTCTTTCCTAAACTGTATTTTATTCTAACTGTAAATTCAGCAAAGATTTACTGAATAATGACAAATATAACATTAAAATAGATGATAATAATAATAAACATAATGAAACATTTTTTCACAATGTATAATTGCCCAATATGATAATTTAGTCTCGGTCAGTATGGTGTGTCACTCCATGTAGAAAATGTTTTGACCATTCCTCGTTACTTTCAGACTAAAATATAAATTTTATTTGGATACTGATGGAAATTAAATTTATAATTAATACAGTGTGTCAAATTATATTATGATTAAAATGCCTAAATGTTTAGATTGATTCAAAACATACTTAAGATTAAATATATATTTAGGATATTTTGTGTAATTAATGAATGCACAAATATGATTGTATAGTGTAAATAATTAAAATTTAAATTAGAAGTCATTGTATTAACCATTAATATATTTATTTTATTGAAGATTTCTGTGTTTTTTTTTTAATTCTCACACTTCTACTGAGAGTCCTATCTGACGATGGAAAGTCAAATGAAAGTTTTCACCACAAAGTCTGATGTTCAAGGAATGAGCAAGTAACATAGATAAATTGTGGATATTCTTTTTTTTTCTAGCTATAATGGAATTTAATGTATGCAATTTAATATTAAAAATTCAGATGCTGAACCTGATTTAAAAGGCCTGAGGAGATTCAAGAGAAACTAAGATGTGCCCCAATCCCACCCAGTATAAAGTTACATGATTTTGAAGAGCTCACTAACAGAATAAAATATCATATAAAATGAGAGTTAAAAACAAAAACAAAAAAAGTATTGGAGTGTACTTTGTCACTGAAGATGATTTTCTTTATGGAAGATTTTTTTTCTTCCATAAAAAAGAAAGATTTTGGGGTAAGGGGTGACATCGTGGGGTTGTTAGAAGGAGCATTTGTTGTATAGAATGATTGGTGATGGCCTGGATGCAGTTTTGTATGAATTGAGAAACTGAATGGAAGACACAAGATCCGAATAAGAGAAGGAGAAAAACAGGTATTAAAGGACTAAGAATTGGGAGGACATAGGACATCTAATTAGAGAGTGTCCAAGGGGGTCCAAGGGGGTTTAGCATAATTACTTGCTTTGTTGGCAAGTTTTTAGGCTGTATCTTTGAGGGTTCTTTTTTAGTGTTGTCATATACCAGGCCGGACTGATTTAGGGAAAAACAGCGCTCTTCATTTAAAAATATACAGAGTCCCCTCGACCTTCTTTTTTTTTTTTTTTTTTTTTTTTAAGCAGTGAGTAAGTCGAGGCCTCAGTGATTTTGGAGGAAAGAGAAACGCAAAGCCAGCAATTGTTTATTAAAGAAGGATTAGAAATGGCTAGGAGAGAGTGGCTGAGATTGATAGTGTGGTGGAGATAGCTGGGGAAAGGTAGAGGGTGGCATAAGAATGGGAATGAGAATAAGAGTGAGTACAAAAGTAAATAATAGGGCTCCATCAGGGTGAAAGTATTGGAGTGTACTTTGTCACTGAAGATCTATCCACTTAAAGAGAGACTTAAGGGTGGCAGTTTGAGGTAAAACCAGGAGCCACTCAATACAAAGAGCCTGAGAAACTGCTTGGGTGATTTGACTAATAAGGCCAGTCCGTTATTGGACTGTATAGAGGTGGGAAGGCTAAACCGAGGAATTATGTCTGACGGAAGGGAAGAAATGACTGCGGTGGCCTTCTTTTTCCAAAATATTAGTGAACAGATGACTAAGAAAATGTAGTCATTTCTCAGAGAAAAGTGAAATGGAACTACTACAGATTTTATAGTTTAATCAACTATTAGTGTAACATAAAGGTATTTAGAGTTGATGCAATAGTGCTAGTCTGTTTGAAACATGTCACAGTAGAAATGTTACAAGAATATGGTAAAGAGAAAGAAACTTTTAGAGAGTGGCTGTCATGGAAGAAACATGGTAAATACTGATTTTCCTTATTGGTCGTTAGGATTAAATTTACTGAAAAATCAGGTGCTTTCTACAGAAAAATAGAATGAGCTCTCTGAAAAAGTATATGTATGAGGAAATGGGGTGAGATTACTAACAGACTGCAAAAAGTGGAATGGGCTTCTGCAGGTTGTAATAGTTCCTTAACATTTATGATCTTTAGGCACAGCCTGACCACACTCTGACATAACATTTCTCAATCTATGTAATTTTAAACTTTTAAAAAATAATCTAAGGAGTAAAAATGCATGATTATTTTATATGTTTATAAACTGAAAACATTAATGAAGTAGAGTTTCATTGGACTTAGAATTAAGCCTGTAAAATTAAGCAATCCGTATATAAATATATTTTCAAAGCTGCTATGGTCAAAGTGCTAAATAATATTTCTCAGCATAATTTAAATCTTATGTCTCTTTGTCATAAAGAAGGAGTACTATAGTGTTTTTTAGGATGAAAAGATTTTTCTAATAACAGTTTACATATATAATATATATTAATAGAGCAATACCTGTATATAATATCGAATGTGTCATATATAACTAATAGAGCTAAAAACACTTGGTGAATAATCACAAGTTGATGGTTTCAAAAACTTGTGAAAAATCACTGTCATTCCATAAAGCTTGGTGTAAAATGGAGTATAATTATTCAATTTGAGTGAATTGTGAGTGTACCAGACATTTTTTAGATTAACTGATCTTCCATCTCTAAAGAAAGTTGTCTCTAATATCTGAAGATTAAATATTGTAATGGCATTAGTAACATAGTGCTGAGAATGATAGAAATATGCTAGTTTATTTATACTTGCCTAAACACTGAAGTTCTTTATCTTTATTTTGCCCCAAATACAGAAATTCTTCAAGTGGCAGCCTATGCTTTTCCTAAAATGGTGTTTTTTTAAACAAAAATATTCATTTTATAACTAAGAAGTTTCCCTAAATTAAACTCAGGGAAGAAAACAAATAGAAGGTTAAAAATTTGTAAATTTTTCCTGAATTGTGTTGAAAAAATTTTCTCACCCCAACAATGAATCTGAGTTACTTGAACCTAGCAATTAAAATGGACACACTTTTAAAACAGTGTTTTATAATAGACAAAGTTATATTGGATTTCATGCCCTCCTGAGTCTTTTACCTGACATATTACATATTTAGATACAGAAAATATCTGGCAGTAATAAACCCTGAAACATTATCTTCTGGTCCACTGTTGTACGGAGACTAGATATTCAGAAGTGAGGAGGGAGAGCACAACATTGGGAATACAACACAGAGCCCACAACTCCCGCTTAACAATACTGCCACAGATAAACTCCCACTGTCCTAAAGGAGAATAAAATTATTTCACTTTGAAATGTGCTAGAGAAGTATACAACATAGGATATTAAAATAGTTGTTAAAATGGTTGTGATCATAAATCGCAGTTCTATTTACTTTATGACAATATACATATGGCGCATTATTCTTCAAGATATAACATACTAAATATTATAATATAAAATGAGACTTTACTGAATTATCGCCAATAATTCCTCTCCCCGAAAAAAGAAAAATCTCTGCTTTATTGATGGTGGGAAGATGAAAAGTAAAACAAAACACAACTGTAGTCTACCTACAAGAAACTTACTTCAAATATAAATGTAAATATAAAGACTCTTATAGGTTAAAAATAAAATGATTGAAAACTATAGGTCATGCTATCATTAATAAAAGGAAAGCAGATACAAAGACTTTTTCTTCCAGAAGTATATCTGGTCCCTGTTTCTCCACCTTGGCTAGATAGAAGTGACAATATGCTCTCTTGACGAGGCTACCGAAAAATAGTCTTTCTCTTATATTGCATATGTTAATATATTAACTATTACATCTATAAGACAAATGTTTCAGTTTCTTTATAATTACAATATTATTAGTAGTATTAAAATTATGAATGGACTCACCTGAGAAATATCCTACCTATATATCTTTTCGCATTGAAGTCATTAATTTCACCATTGTTTGCAAAAGCAATAATTAAATAATCTAAATATCTTCAGAAAGAAAAATGTTGAAATAAATTGCAAAATATCAAATAGTGTTATAATGCATTGTTCTAATCAATGAAGATGATCTCTATGTACATACATGAAAACAGACTTCAGGATATTTGAAATAAAAAGCATGGAGCAGGAAATGTATAGATTGTACTATTTCACGTATAGAAAGTGGAGGATAGGGCGGGCGCGGTGGCTCACGCCTGTAATCCCAGAACTCTGGGAGGCTGAGGGACTGGATCACCTGAGGTCAGGAGCTCGAGACTAGCCTGGCCAACATGGGGAAACCCCGTCTCTACTAAAAATACAAAAATTAGCCGGGAGTGGAGGCATGCACCTGTCATCCCAGCTACTCCAGAGGCTGAGGCAGGAGAATTGCTTGAACCTGGAAGGCAGAGGCTGCTGTGAGCCAAGATCGCACCACTGCATTCCAGCCTGAGCCACAGAGCAAAACTCCATTTCAGAAAGAGAGAGAGAGAGAGAGGGAGAGAGGGAGAGAGGGAGAGAGGGAGATAGGGAGGGAGGGAAGGAAGGAAGGAAGGAAGGAAGGAAGGAAGGAAGGAAGGAAGGAAGGAAGGAAGGAAAAGTAAGTGAGGATGAAGGAAGGAAGGAAGGAAGGAAGGAAGGTAGGAAGGAAGGAAGGAAGGAAAAGTAAGTTAGGATAAATACACATTTGCAGGTGGAAAAATGTTCATAAAGGTAATCTGGTCGTCTTGATTTATATAATAAAGACAACAAGAATATCACTGCCATATCATATACTTTTCAGAAAATAATACAGAAGAGAGTTGGTTTGAAAGATCAAAATGCAAAGTCATAATTTTGAGGACAGCTGTGATTGCTGAGATTTTCATACTTAAGAATTTTTCTTTCTGTTGTTTTCCTCATGGCTTTTTTGTTTGGAAAAATGAGATAGTTAATCTGCAAAGGCAGCTTTCATAAAATATGTGAAATGTGAATATCTCTTGGCATGAGCAAATGAATTTGGTTTTACGATTCCTGGCTTTGAAATTATTATTTTAATTACATATAAAGTTGTAACTAGAATAATTTTACTACTACTTGATATTAACATGGAATTTTTATTAAGTTTTCCATACGATGTAGTTTCTGTAGTTTTACTATGTTTGACAACTTTAGAGACGTATGAAATCATATAAATTTAGAGATTATAATCACTCTTGAACAATCTAGTGCTTTGCAGGATAATATAATTGTGACTTGTGTCATTTTATTTTATTTTAATCTTTTAACTTTTAGGTTTGGTGGTACGTGTGAAGGCTTGTTACATAGGTAAACACCTGTCATGGGGGTTCATTGTATGTATTATTTCATCACCCAGGTATTAAGCCCAGTACCCAATAATTATCCTTTCTTGTGACATTTTAAAAAATAATATAAAAACCCCAGTGGAAAATTGTCTTTCCCAAAACCTAAATAAAATTATTTGTAAATGGTTTCTGGAATCAATTAAGAAAGGTAACCATGATTAGTAAGTTAACTAGTTATTTTTACAATTTACTTAATTTCATTAACTTCAATGCATAAAAGTAGGCATTTTTAATCCTACTTAACACATGTGAAAATTCATTGCTAAATAAAAGAGAAATAATTATAAATCTGTCTAACTCAAACTACATTAAATTAATTATAAACTCTGTGAAACCATATCCCATCCTTGTTGTGAGTTTTACTCATATTATAGATTGCGGCCACTGTGAGTACTCAGCAATGCTATTAATTCCATGCTTGTTCTAGAGTCTGAATCATCATCAACATTCAATTTCCACATATGTGAGAATAGATACGCTGTATTTTCTTGCAAATGTGTTTTTGTCTTAGATCTAGTTTCACGTAAAAGAAAAATATTTTCCTTAGAAAACTTTTATCATGAAACAAGTGTAATCTGTTTTCAGCTTTCTAAGTCTACTGGACAAACATTGTCCTATTACTGGATAACTGATTATTTACAGAATGTTATGTGCATATAAGGTAACTTGATTATGTACATATGATAATATCTTAGTAAGAAGCTCCAGCAAAGATTGATAGATGGGAGAAAAATTTACATGTAATTTTAATCATGTCATTTAAACTTAGGTTTACAGAATCATTAAAAGTATTGAGAAGAAAAAAGTAATCTGCACTTCCTTCTGATTATGTCTACTGCTTTGTGTGTTCAAGAGCAGAATTCTTTCTTGCGAACTTGAAGGACTTTCAATGATATCACTAAGTAGCAATGAGGAAACTAAACTATAAAGATTACTGTTTTCTAAAAAGGATGTTTAATGTTTTGTTAAAAACAAAATGAAACAAAACAAAATCTGATGGTTTCATGAATCTGTGCAACGTGATAAGATATCCAGTGCCAGACAATTTTTTTTTCCTCCAAAGGAAAACAAATTTTTAACACCCCACCCACGGCCACGTAGTGTACAATTTTAATTAGGCAGAATATAGTGGCAACATGTTTAAGAAAAAATAATTCATAGTAGAGGCATTTATAGATGTAAGATAACCTAAATAGAATAAGATTTCATTCCTCGTGAATAAGTAACTGATGGTTAAAATATCTTCAGAGCAAATGGGAGAGGAAAAATCCTCCCAGGCATTTAATTGATAAAGACTCAGTAGTTAAAAGCAAGTTTGAATTATGTTTATGCAGACACATAAGAATTCTGACTACATTAGGAATGTGAAAATAGAAAGATGTACCCAACCATTCTAGGGCAGAAGGACAAATTAAATAATACATTGTACATGCAGAAAATAATCAGAAGTCCAAAATTTGCTTGATTTTAGAAAAAGAAGAGATGCCAATGGGACAAAAACAGAGACAATTATATACCATTATTAGGGTCAGATTTTTGTCATACTCCAAATTATATTTTATTGTGCATAATTATGTTAACTGAAAAATTATGACTATAATTTTAATTAATTAATATAGTCAGTGATATTATCTTCTTTGTAGTTTCACAAAGTGCTGACTTAGCCTCTTTTAGGGCTTGGGTTTTTCCAGCATCAACTGCTGTCAGCATTTTCATCTAGAAAGTGCTCCAATCTGGTAAGAAGAACATTATACAGAATATTGCTTCTGTCTGGAAATGCAGGTTATGCAAGGTCCATTCTGCCTTATCTTATTAGATCTACATCTATTTTCATTTATGAATATCTATCTCAGCCTTAGAATATATTGAAGATCATAATTTTTATTCTGTGAAATTTTAAAAGTGACAAAGTGTTCTGCCTTTTTCTCCTTTACTGTTCTTTTCTGAATATAATTATATTATTGGATTCAGGAACAGTATTGATAAATTAATTTTGCATTGCTGCCAGTAATTGGTAAATAGAGAGATTTTTTGCCTGGTTTCATATGATGTTAACACTATAACCCCTGTCTCTGTTTATTAAGGGATATTAGGACAAAGTTGGTACTTTTAACTTTGTCAATGAGTATAGCAAGATAAAAGTCCATAACTTCTATCAGGTAATATTTTTGCATAATAAGTAGTGAAAGTAAAAGTTATTTCCTAGAGATGTAATGAAAATATGTCTACACATGTTTTTGAAAAAAAAAAAAACCAATTGAAATGAAACCTGATGATTAGATCTTTGGTTCCCACTATATATTCCATAGATTTCAGCATGCCCATATATTTATACACATGGGTCTTATAAGAAAATATTGTAAATACAAAAGAAAGCATAGAAGAATACATGTATAGATCCCTCTTTCCCTCTGTGGGAAAATACTTAGAAAAATAATTCATCGCTTCTTGAAAAACATTAATCTTGGAAAAACAATATTTGTAAATGTAAGTTATTTTAGGCTTCTGGTGTGCTGTGTAAGTATTCCCAACTTATTTTTTCAGAACTGTGGTTCTAATCAATTTTTAAATTCATAACTTTCATGGAGAGTTCATTCACTTATCAAATCTTAGAAACAATAAGCAAGTATTGTCAGTTTTCCTATAATATGTTAAAGGATTATAGTTTATGTTGTCTTCAAATACTCTTTATTCATACATTTCATTTTAAAATATGATTATGGTCAGAGCAGTGGCAATGTAAGAACATGCCATCTATAGTCTGCATGTATCCTTCAATACTGAAATCCCAAGTTCTTTTTTCTCTGTTTACAAGTCAATGCAAGATATTCTTACTGTGAACATAGTGGTTTCAACCTGTTGTATAAATACCACACTGTCAGTTTTTTCAATTTATTTCTTCAGTGTTTGAAGAGTTGACTCATTTCCTTATATAGTAATTAGAAAAAAACTGAAAATTGTGAGAAAAGCTTGAATAATAACAATGCTAGTGGTATTGTCCATGTTGAAAAGGTTAACCTTTACTACTGATGACACAATGAAGTGTTTAAACAGAAAAATAAAACACAGTACAAATGACTTTATTGAGTACTATCCATTTAAGTACCTGTAATTGGTATACATATTTGTTATATAATATATACTTGTAAAATAGTATGCAAGAATACTATGCATGATAATCAGTGTTTTAGAAACAATGAAGTAAAGGCTTTAATATTGATTTAGCAAGCTTTTACCATGACAAGGACTTTATGGTTTGTTTGTTTGTTTGTTTGTTCGTTTGGTGGGCTTTTTATTACTGATCCAAATTTGGAACTCAATATTTGTCTGGTCAGAGATTCAATTTCTTCCTGATTCAATTTGGGGAGAAAGTGCATTTCCAGGAATTCATCTATTTCCTCTAGATTTTCCAGTTTGTGTTCATAGAGTGTTGGAGGATGTTTTGCATTTCCATGGTACCAGTTGTAATATCGCCTTTGTCGTTGTGGTTGTGCTTATTTGGATATTCTCTTTTTTCCTTTATTAGTCTCAGTAGCAGTTTACTGATCTGCTTATACTTTCAAATCAACTCTGGGTTTATGGATTCTTTGTATAAATTTTTGCATCTCAACTGTATTCACTTTTATTCCGATTTTAGTTAATTTTTTTCTTCTGATAGCCTTGGGGTTAGTTTGACCTTATTTTTCTCATTACCCTAAGTATGATACTAGATCATTAATTTGAGATCTTTCTAATTTTTTGTAATAGGCATTTAGTGCTAAAAATATTCCTCTTAACACAGCTCTTGCTGCAAACCAGAGATTTGGGTATGTTGTATCTGTGTTTTCACTTATTTCAAATAATTTTTCAATTTCTGCCTTAATTCTGCTATTTACCCAAAAGTCATTTGGGAGTAAGTTGTTTAATTTCCATGTAATTGTGTGGTTTTGGGAAATCTTTTGGGAATTCATTTCTGTCTTAATTCTACCCTGGTCTGATAGGATGATTGGTATGATTTTCATTTTTTTTTTTTTAATTTTTGAAGACTTGCTTTATGGCCAAGCATGTGGTTGATCTTGGAGTATGTTCCATGTGCAGATTTGAAGAATGTATATTCTGTGGTTGAAAGTGGAGTATTCAGTAGATATCCATTAGGTCCAATTGGTCAAGTGTCAAATTTAAGTCCAGAATTTTTGGTTAGTTTTCTGCCTTAATGATCTGTGTAACACTGTTAGTGGTGTGTTAACATCCCCCACTACTATTGTGTCTGGCTCTCTACATGTTTTTATAGGTCTAGAAGTAGTTGTTTTCTGAATCCCAGTGCTCCAAGATGGGGTAGATATTTAGGATAGTTAAGTTTTCTTGTTCAATTGAACCCACTGTCATTATATAATGCCCTTCTTTATCTATTTTTACTGTAGTTGGTTTAATGCCTGTTTTATCTGATATAAGAATAGCAACCTCTGTTCTTTTCTGATTTCTATTTGTGTGATAGATTATTCTCCATCCTTTACTTTGAGACTGTGTGTGTCATTATGTGTTAAATGCATCTCTTGAAGGTAGCAGATTGATGGGTCTTATTTCTTTTATGCAACTTGCAACTCTGTGCCCTTTAAATGGAGGGTTTAGACCATTTTCATACAAGGTTAATATTGATATGTAAAGTTTTAATCTTATCATAAGGTTGTTAGCTCTTTTCTTTGTAGTTTCTATTGTATGTTTGCTTTATAGGGTATGTGGGATATTACTTAAGTTTGTTTTTGCATTAGCAGGTGTCATTCTTTTGTTTTCATGTTTAGAACTCCTTTAAGGATCTCTTGCAGGGCTGGTCTTGTGGTCACGAATACCCTTAAGAGCATGCTTGTCTGATTTAATTTTTAGTTTGCTTAGGAAGCTTACTTTGCTGGGATATGAAATTCTCAGTTGGAATTTCTTTTCTTTAAGAAGCTGAATATAGGCCCCCACTCTCTCCTGGCTTGTAAGATTTCTTCCGAGAATTCCACTTTTAGCCC
This sequence comes from Symphalangus syndactylus, assembly GCF_028878055.3. NCBI lineage: Eukaryota > Metazoa > Chordata > Mammalia > Primates > Hylobatidae > Symphalangus > Symphalangus syndactylus. The sequence continues at coordinate 104,670,226 of NC_072426.2, read as the reverse complement.
AATGGGGTTCCCTTTATACTCTATTAACTCTTTTTCTCTGGCTGCCTGTAAGATTTTTTTCTTTAGCATTTACCTTGGAAAGTCTGGTGACTATATGCCTTGATGAGGCTTGTTTTGTATAGTAGCTTACAGGTGTTCTCTGGATTTTTTATATCTGGATGCCCTCATTCCGGTAAACCCATAACCTTCAGTGTGGGTGCCATGGCCATCATGAACATGTCACAGTGCTACAGACATTTTGTTTTATGGCCAGTTTGGGGGCCAGTTTATGGCCAGATTTGGGGGCCTGTTCCCAACATGTTCCCTTTCTTTGTTTTGCAAAGTGATAAAAGCAAAGGCAGCTGTGTCATGATGAGCTACTTTTCACAGGAGCCAGGATCCGCACCTGCAGGCTATACAATGACAAACAACACAGATTAAAAGCACAATCATCATTGAAATCACAGAGCCTCCAAGTGTTTTTTATCTATTTTAATGGATTAATAGGTGCTAATCTGTCTGCAGCTCCTTCAAGCAATCCAGTTACTGGCATTAAGGTCAGGTGTGTCTGGGGTGCTTTAAATATTTTTTCTTTTAATTTTGCAATATTAAAAGACAAGTTTGTAGAGTGTCCTTCTAGATGGTTTTTTATTCTTATCCAAATTTTGATCTTAGTAAGAGCCATTAATAGTTTCCACAAATCCTTATGTTCAGCTCCTACAACGGGCCATATCATTTGAGTTTGAGGTCCCATTATACTGCTGTGGTTCCAGATAATAGGAACTCTTGCCGTATTTATCATTTTTACCATCTGACTGTTTTGTTCAGACCAGCTGAACATAGTGTGACCGTGGCACATATACTGAGAGGTGCAATTCAAGCTAAACATCCCTTTAGGGGACCAATCAATAATGATTCCATAGGAATCATTGCACAGCACCTCTGCCTGTTCTGCAGTGCAATTTTCCTAAAAAAGTACATTCATTTTTTTCTGACCAGGTTCAATTTTGTATTCAAATAGGTTTTTGATGGCAGTATGCCTCAATTATAGGAGCAGATTTATTATGGTAAATACTGAGATTAGAAAGCATGTGTAACTGTGTCAGAGAGTGATTACATCCAGGCATTATTGCCAGCCAAGATTGATAAATATGCCCAATAAGTATAATAGTTCTCTGTGTCAGCCCTTGTTGAAGGAATACTCATGGCAATGGTGATCACCTCTATTATAGCTACCATTAGATCACTCATTGTGACTGGTTGTCCCGCTTTCCTCAGGTTTTCTTCCACCATCTGTGACAGCTTCTTGACCTGTCCCCAGGTAGGTGGTTGTGTTCAACAGGGGTTGCTCATGACAGTTGGGGTCCTCTTCAGTGTCAGTCTCAACATGGCTACAACTGGTGGGTCCTAGGGATCCTCCCGGAATCTATTCCTCAGCACCTGGCTCATGATAAGGTCTTGATGGTATCCAAATCAGCTGTTGATTCGGTCCTGGAGAAACACAAGCATAACTTCTATCTGAAGTTATTATTTTACCTATTTCCCAACTTTTTATTATCAGATCTCTCCACCAAACCAATTTTTCTGCTTCTGTCTTTGCAGCTGGTTTCTGTAGATGCTGTTCAGCTGCTGATAACATCTGGCCCTTAGGCAGGCTAAAAAGATTTAAAGTTAATAATGCTAGATTCAATTGTACATGGGCTGTCCCATAATCCATTTCCCCCTTTCTGTTTTTGCAACTGCTGTTTCAGGGAGAGATTCATTCTTTCCACTATGGCTTGTCCTTGAGAATTATATGGGATACCAGTAATGTGTTTAATATTCCATATAGAGAAAAATATAGCTAGAGCTTGGCTAGTATAGCCTGGGGCATTATCTGTTCTAATAGAAGCTGGAATGCCCATAACCTCAAAACACTGCAAAAGGTGATGTTTAACACAGGCAGAAGACTCTCCTGATTGGCATGTAGCCAAGTGAGAAAAGGTGTCCACACATACATGTACATAAGCTGGTCTCCCAAATGAGGGAACATGTGCGACACCCATTTGCCAAAGAGAATTAGGTTCCAATCTTCAAGGATTAACTCCTCCTGTAAAAGATGAGGAATGCACCATTTGGCAAGTTGAGCATCGCTGGATAATAGCTTTAGCTTCTTTCCAGGTAATGCTGTATCTGTGTTTGAGACCAGAAGCATTAACATGGGTTAAATTGTGAAAGTGTCGAGCATTAGATATTGCATTAGCAACTAGGCAATCAGCCATTTGATTCTCTGCAGTTAAAGGTCCTGGAAGATGTGTATGAGCCCTAATGTGAGTGATGTAAAAAGGGTGCATTCTACTCCTAACTGCTGTTTGCATTTGGGTAAATAAGGTCATCAGTTGTTTATCTGTATGAAATTGTAACTGAGCATTTTCAATTATCTATGTGGAATGAATCACATCTGAAGAATCAGAAATCACATTAATAGGCATATTAGAAGCAGTGAATACCTCAAATAACAGCTTACAAGCTCTGCTTTTTGAGCTGAACTATAGGGCGTCTGAAAAACTTTACTTTTCAAGCCAGAATAAGAAGCTTTACCATTACTAGACCCATCTGTAAAAACATTTTCAGCACTTTCAGATTGGTTTACATTTAGTTATTTTAGGGAGAATCCAATTAGTTAATTTCAAAAATTGAAACAGTCTTGTTTTAGGAAAATGATTATTGAGAATACCCACAAAGTCAGCTACATGGGTTTGCCAAGTAAGACTATTTATAAAAGCTTGCTATATTTATGCCTTTGTGAGAGGGACAATAATTTTTCCAGGATCATATCCACGTAATTTAACAATCCAAGTTTTTCCATTTCCTATCATAGTAGTGATAGAGTCTGTGAATTAGTATGTGGAAGAAAAAGCCACTCTACTAAGTCCTGCTCTTGGGCAATAACACCAGTAGGTGAATGCTGAGTTGGAAAAATTAGCAAATCTAGAGTCTTCTCTGGATCTATTCTATTTATTTGAGCTTTATGGACTTGCTTTTCGATTAGCTGCAGCTCTGCCTCAGCTTCTTTTGTTAATTGCTGAGGGCTAGTGAGACTAGGATCTCCTCTAAGGATAGAAAATAGATTACTCATGGCATAGGTAGGAATGCCTAGAGCAGGTCATATCCAGTTAATGTCCCCTAGTAATTTTTGAAAATCATTTAATATTTTCAATTGATCCCTACGTATGGTTACTTTCTGTGGCACAATGGTAGTGTCATTTACTAAGATACCCAAGTAGGAGTAAGGAGTAGTAGTCTGAATTTCGTCAGGAGCTATAATTAAACCAGTGCAAGAAATCAAATTTTGCAAGTGATCATAACATTGGAGTAATATTTCTTGAGTGCGGGCAGCACAAAGATATCATCCATATAATGAACAATGTAACACTGTGAAAATTTTTTATGAGTGGGTTGCTTGCCCTACATAAGTCTGGCAAATTGTTGGACTGTTTAACATGCCTTGTGGCAACACTTTCCAATGAAAATGCTTAGCAGGCTGCAGGTTGTTTACTGCAGGAATTGTAAATGCAAACCATTCACAGTCCTGCTCAGCTAAGGGGATAGTAAAGAGTCTTTTAAATCTATGATGATTAAAGGCCAATTTTTTGGAATCATAGCAGGAGAAGGCAATCCTAGCTGTAATGTCCCCATAGGTTGTATAACTGAATTAATGGCTCCTAAGTCGTTAACATTCTCCATTTACCTGATTTTTTTCTTAATTACAAAAACTGGAGAATTCTAAGGGGAAAATATTGTAGCTATATGTCCATTTTCTAATTGTTCAGTAACTAATTCCTCTAAAGCCTCCAGTTTCTCTTTACTTAGTGGCCATTGTTCTATCCAAATTGGCTTATCTGTTAATGAACGATGGCCGCCATCAAAAATGATATCCTAAACCTTGGCAGGAACTTTGTCTTTCCACTTGAAGTGGTTCCCTCAAACCTTGCAAATTTTTTCCTAGTCCCATACCAGGGACATACCCCATTTCATGCATTGTATGTTGACTTTGAGGGCTATATAATTGTTCTGGAATTAGAACTTGTGCTCCCCATTGTTGTAATAAATCTCTTCCCCATACATTTATAGGTAAAGAAGTTATAATTGGTTGAATAGTCACAGATTGTCCATTGGGCCCTTCACAATGCAAAATATAACTACTTTGATATACTTCAGGGGCTTTACCAACTCCAACTATGTTAAATTGAGTAGGTTGAATTGGCCACACGGATGGCCAGTGTTGTAGAGAAATGATTGAAATGTCTACTCCTGTATCTACCAAACCTTTAAATTTCTTTCCCTGAATACTTATTTCACAGGTAGGATGTTTATCAGTAATTTTAGTAACCCAATAAGCTGTGTTGCCTTGTTTATTTGTGTTTCCAAATCCTCCTGTTCGTTTAATTTCACTTTTCCTCATTTCCACATACAGCACAATCAGAAGCTGTGCTACACACTCTCCTGGCTCTTCTTTCCAGGGAACAGAAGTAGATATAGCAATTTGAATTTCCCCATTGTAATCTGAATCAATGACTCCTGTTTGTACTTTTACCCCTCTTAAATTTAAACTAGACCTTCCTAGAAGTAATCCTATCATCCCTGCTGGCAAGAGTCCACAGACCCCTGTTCGAACTTTTTGTGGGGCAGAAGGCTCACAGCTTTTGTGCAGCATAAATCTACTGCCACACTACTGCTTATGGCAGGGGACAGACATCGTACTGGGATGAGGGAATGGCCTAAGCTGGAACTGTCCCAACCTCTGCCTGTTACCCAAAGTCACTTCAACATTATTGGGTATATTTTCAGCAATGCCCCACTCTACTGCTACCAATTTACTGTGTTAGTCTGTTTTCACGCTGCTGATAAACACATACCTGAGACTGGGAATAGAAAGAGGTCTAACTGGACTTACAGTTCCACATGGCTGGGGAGGAATCAGAATCAAGGTGGGAGGTGAAAGACACTTCTTACATGGTGGCAGCAAGAGAAAAATGAGGAAGAAGTAAAAGAGGAAACCCCTGATAAACTCATCAGATCTCATGACACTTATTCACTATCATGGGAATAGCATGGGAAATACTGGCCACCATGATTCAGTCACCTCACTCTGGGTCCCTCCCACAACATGTGGGAATTCTGGGAGACACAATTCAACTTGAGATTTGAGTGGGGATACAGGCAAACCATATCAATGTATAAAACCAAGCTGTGCTCAGACCACCTTAGGCACATGTTGTCAGGACCTCCTGAGGCTGTGTCATGGGCGCACATTATTTTGCCTTAACTTTGGCAAAATAAACTTTCTAAATTGACTGAGACCTGTCTCAGATATTTGGTGTTCACATCTTCATGATTCCTGTGGATTACCAGTTCCCTTCTTGAATTAAAAGTCACAGAGTTGATCTTTATGCACTGTCTTCCTATGTCCAAGTGGCTGAGTCATGCTAAAAGCCTCTAATCTGCCATCTTGGGCAAAAAAAGGCCATTTTGTTAATGAGCACATTGGGTAATGGTAGGGAGGGCTAGGAAAAGAGACTAGCTAGTATCCACAGAAGGGGTCATTCTATCCACTTGTTTAAATGTCCTTTGCTGATGTCACCTTTGGATGAAGTTTCATACAGGAGACAAATATCTTCAGGTTTTTCTAAGTCAGAGAGGTCTATATGCATATTATATCCACATAATACTTTGTTATCAATTTTTCAATTATTTTTCTTCCAAGTTCCTGACCAACTAGCCAAACTATTAGATACAGCCTAGGAGTAAGTATATAATGAAAGACTGTCTATTTCTTCTTTGAAACAAAGTACACATCCAAGTAGGATTTTCAGAGTTCTTCTCACTGGGAGGATTTCCTTTATTTTTTTTTATTTTTATTTTTTTTGAGATGGAGTCTTGCTCTGTCGCCCAGGCTAGAGTGCAGTGGCGCAGTCTCGGCTCACTGCCAGCTCCGCCTCCCAGGTTCATGCCATTCTCCTGCCTCAGCCTCCCGAGCAGCTGGGACCAGAGGTGCCCACCACCATGCCCAGCTACTTTTTTGTATTTTTAGTAGAGATGGGGTTTCACCATGTTAGCCAGGATAGTCTCGATCTCCTGACCTTGTGATCCACCCACCCCAGCCTCCGAAAGTGCTAGGATTACAGGCGTGAGCCACGGCACCCAGCCGGATTTCCTTTCATAAAAGTTCTTCAGAGATGTCACAGAAGGGGGCTGTGATGTTCCAGCTGTCTTCATTTAAGTAGTAACTGGCTATCAGAACCAGCTGTCAACCAGGTCTGGGTCTCCTCTTCTATCAAATGACCATGAGGAACTCCCCTGAAGGGAATAGGTGCAGGATTAGAGTGAAAAGCAGTGTAGCTAGAGTGGGAACCATGAACATCTGGGCCACTTCTTTATGTAACCTAGTTGTGGCTTCAGGGACTGCTTAGGACTGATGTCATAAATACCACATCCATTTGATCATGGGGTGATGGTGAGCATGCCCAACTTTATGACTTGATGAATCAGATTTCAGCAAGTTGCATTGTAAATTGGTGGCCCATGGTCAAGCATTTATTTCTCTGTAAGGCCCAGTAGCAGGCCAAGGGCTATTTCTCAAAAGGAGAGTAGTTACCTGTAGATGTTGGCAGGGCCTTACTCTGAGATTCTAAAGGCCAGTGCTGTGATTAATTGATAAGGGCCTGCCAAAGACTAAACAGCATCCCTAACTGTCACTGACACCTCAAGCACCATTTAATCTTCTGAATCACATGACCTAAGTGGCAAAGAAGCTTGCATAGCAGCCTGGACCTATTGGCATGGTTATCTCCTGTCTTGGGCTCCACTCAAAACTAATCAACAAAATGGCATCAAGGTAATGGACTAATGTGATATCTTGTGAAAAGAAAAAATAATCAACATCTTTGTAAATTAAATTATGGCATAGGGCTAGAGAGTTGATAGATCCATGACATAGAACAATAAAGGTGTATGGTGTATGGCCAGCATTGCTAGCCAAAACTAAACTTCTGGTTACTTTATGTGCAGGGGTGAAGAAAAAGACATTTTCCTGATCAATAGCTGCATACTAAGTATTAATACCAGAAGGTATGTTAATTTGCTCTAGCAATAGAAATACATTTGGTGTAGCAGCTACAATTGCAGTCATCACTTGGTTAAGCTTATGATAATCCACTGTAATTATCCAAGATTCATCTGTCTTCTGTACAGGCCAAATAGATTTGGATGAGGATGTGGTGGAAATCACCACCCTTCTAACTCTCAAGTCTTTAATGCTGGCACTAATGTGCAGTCTTTCCAAAGCTGTGGTATTGATTTTGGTTAATTATTCTAGAAGAATAATTAACCTAATTATTTTAATACCTAATTAGGAAGCAGTCCTAGTGGCTTTCATTTGGCCTTTTTCACCATTATAGCCCTATTTCACAGGTCAAGGAACAAATCTGGGCATTTTGCCAGCTGCCAAGTATGTCCACTCTAATTATACATTCTGGAACTGTGGAAGTAACTATAAGGTGAGTTCAGGGACTGACTGTGAGATGGATCTGATCCAAAACTCCACTGATCACATGACCTCTATAAGGCCTGTCTCGTAGGCCACAGTGATGCTTTGGGTGTCCTGGAACCAGTGCCAGTTCAGTGACGGTGTCCAGTATTCCCCAGTAGGTCTGATTATTTCCTTTCTTCAATGTAAAGTTAACCTGGTAAAATGTTGTAGGTCCTTTCGGGGAAGGCTGGAAGAGAAATTAGTATACATTTTCAGTGCACTGTGGTGGGGTCCTTTCTCAAAGAAACCTGGCCTGTCCTTTATTCAAGGAGTTTTGGATCTGTAAATTGGCTCCAGTTTGGGAATTATTGTAATGCTGTGACTCTGTTTTTGTGATTCAAGTCAGTTTTTGTTCACTTGAACTGAAACTTCTCTGCTTATACAGATCAAGTAAGAATTTAGTAGGTTTCTGTATTGGTCTGTTCCTGATGCCAAAACAATATGCTAGAGACTGGGTATTTATAAAAAACAGAAATGTATTTCTCACAGTTCTAGATGCTGGGGTAGAAGATCAGGCCACTGGAAGATTTGGTAGCTGGTGAGGACCTGGGCTCTTTTTTCAAGATGATGCCTTGTTGCTGTGTGTGCAGAGGTGGTAAACACTGTATCCTCAAGTGGTAGAAGGGAAGGAAGAACAAAAAGGATACACAGCTTCTTTGCGTCCCTTTTATTACGTAATTAATTCTATTTATGTGTTCTCTGCCCTCATAACTTATTTGATTCCTAAAGTCATTCCCAATTAATACTATCATATTGATAATTAAGTTTCAGGCTGTAAATTTTGGGAATACACATTTACATCATAGAAGCTTCTATTTTCCTTCTAGAAATGCCAGAATTAACTAGCCAATGCAATAGGTCTACAACAACCAGACTATTCTGAATGCTGCTTTGACTGTTGTCCATTATGGTAACCACAAACATGTTACCTTTCATGGTTGAATGCCACTATTTGGTCCCTACCATGCCAGGATCCAACTATTTCCATTGCACTTAGGTTTTCCAGTTCAGTGATTGTAGTTCCTATTATGAGGTCTGGCCTACAGAGAACAGTGATCACAGAACTCTTCAAGAAAGCCAGGGACCTCCTCAAAATATTATTTCTCACAGTTGTGACAGATATCTCCTCTGGACTCTCCCAGTGGGAGTGAGTATATCTTAAATGGCAAATCAACACTAACATTCCCATCTCCCTAAGCCATTGAATTCCTTCCTCTACATTAAACCAAGCCTTGTCTGGCCTGTTCATTGCACTCACAGTGGGTCATCTTTTGATCCATGTTTCAGCCAACCAAACAGACAAACTGTTGGAGCCCTTTCTAACTTTCTGAGCTGCAATATGTAATGCAGAATTTCTGCTTAGTGGGGCCCACATCAATAAATTTAGCCTGATTCAACATTATGTTCCTTCCACCATTATGCCACACCCTTAGTATTTATTCCCACACATGCTCCATGGATTTTTGCTTGTATAAATTAGAACATTTAAATAGTTCTCATAGAATATAGCACATACATCAAATTTTGTTCCCCACTTTTAGGGATCTGCTGGGACCCTGAAGGTGGATGCTGAGGAGAATCAGCCTTATCTTTCATGAAAACTCCCTCAGGGGAGCCCACTAGAGTTCCTTTGGGCAGTATATGGCTAATCTTCTAATGATGGATGTAAAAAGACAAATGCCACTACAGAGAAGAGGCCAATATCACTGGGGGTGAAAACACTACTGTCACTGATTTTGGAAAGGCTGCTTCCACCAGGATGTGAACCTATCCTCCAATGGCAAGAAGATTCATTATAATTTAGGGACTGAATATCCCCAGCTTTATCAGAGACTTCCCACATGCTCTATCCCATCTTATAGGATGCCATTTTTTTCCTTACCAATGCCCTCCCATTAAGATTTGACATCTTGTGAGGCTGAGAGTTCTGCTTTTGTTGTAATTCAGCCACCCATAGGATAAGCATTTATGTCTGATTTTCAGCAGTTTTAGTCTTGTGGCTATAGGACATAAGGAACATATAGAAGCTCTGAGGTCATTTATATCTTGAACTGAGAATTCACATTTCTGAACTTATTCTTTTCTTTCACCATTCGTCTAGAAACATTAGGAGCCAACAAACAATGTTGTTATATTCCTTAATTTTCCAGAAATACTTGAAAGTATCATGTATAGAGTCACCCAGTTTCTTGCTATTTAGAATTGTTTGATTAGAAGTATCTAATGCAAATATTTTGTAATATCAATCAACGGTTCACCCCATTGACTATCAGTGGTCTCTTTGTTAGTAGAAGTCATTAGCATCTTTAAATCTAATCAGATTAGATAACCAATTTCAGAAATTCCACAAATTAGAAAAGTTATCTTTAAATCTTCATTGCTTTAGACACTACCCTTGATACCAAATTCTGTATTAGTTGGAGTTTGCCAGATAAAAAGAAACAATAGGATGTATGTGTGTGTGTATGTGTGTGTGTGTGTAAAACGATTTTTTATGGAGGACTTTCTCACGAGATTTGCGAGCCTGAAAACTCATGCAATTTGTGATCTGCAAGCTTCCTGAGAACTCACACAATTTGTGATCTGCAAGCTGAAGGCCAGAAAAGCCATTGATATTGTTCAAGTCCAAGTCTGAAGGACAAAAAAATCAAGAATGTCAATATCTGAAGGCAGAAGGTGCATGTCTCAGCTCAATTAGAATATGCAAATTGACTCATTCTTCACCCTTTTTGTTCCATTCAGGCCCTCAATGGATAAGATGACACCCATTCATGTTGGTGAAGGTAGTGTTCTTTACCGTCTACTGACTCATATGCTAATCTCTTTTGCAGACACTCTCACAGGCACATCCAGAAACAATGCTTTACCAGCCATCTGAATATTACTTAGCCTAGTCAGTTTGACCTGTTAAATTAACCATTACAACACATGAAACACTGACTTCTCATTGTCATGTACCCTTTTTTGATAACTTCCTGTTCTACTCTTTCATAAGGTGAGATAATCAGAGCTCTTTCCATAACTGTTTGGCCTTATAACTCAATCCAACCTGTGATGGCTGAAGTTTTAGAACTTCGTAGTTATATGTTTTTTTGTTCTTTTCAATATAAATGAACTCTCTAAAAAGAGACAGAAAACTGAGGACATAAAAACTGATCCTAATATTTTTAAGGCTTATTATTCCAAAATCCTTTCAAGTTATATTTTTATGAGGGTATTTTATTTTGGGGTTATGTGTCCTATGACCAAAAAATACTATATAATACTGACATTGTAGAATTCAGATTTTAATTTGTCATGTCATTGGAGGTGGAGACAAATTACATTATTATCAAATATTTCAGACATAGTAAAACTGGTATATAGGGATTGGTTGCATGAAAAATGAAGAACAAAAATCAAATTCATTCTCAGCTTTCCATTTTAAAAAAATCTTGGTATGTTGGCAACATATTTTTTACATATACTATTGAATTTAATAACATTGCATACACAAGGAGAACCCAGATACACTAATGGTGAATGCTTAATTACTAATTAGGTGACAGGTTTATCTCTTACATTATTTATATTGAACAGCTAGCTTTTTCTATACTATATTTAGTATTTACTAGCATTCTGGATGTTTGATATCTTCTATTTTAAAATTATATTCATTAATTTATCTGATTCTAAATCCTGGATGCAAAATTATCAATTCTGTATGCAAGCTTTATAAAATCTACATGAGATAGTTAGCTTCTTAATTTCACATAATGTTATTTCTTCCAATCAATTACTTATGTATATTGTTTCTGTATGATATATGTACATGTATACATACATACTACTTATATATATTGTTTGAAATAATCAAGCATATTGAATATGCTAAAGAATTTTTTTTTTTTTTTAAGAATTCTCTTCGGGGATTTGAATGACTGGGCTATTTTGGCTAGATTTTTGTTAATAAAGAAAAATGCCTTGACTGATAATTAATTGTGTGATTCACCTTCCATTATCTTAAGTTTTCAAAGGCAGTTTCTAGTGCAAGGCCATAACAAATGGATGCTTGTAATTTAAAAAAAGAAATAAAACGTAATAATAATTAAGAATTTCAAGCACAATTTAGAAATGAACAGAATTTAAAGATCATTGTGAATTGTTCTGAAAATAACAATATTGACATTTTAATCTTCTATTCAACATTTCTAGGCTATTTATATATGTGTGAAATTGTCTAGATGTTTCTTTCCAAGAGTCATTACAATTACTTATTCTTAAGTATATAATTTATAGGCACACATTTAGAATATGTATATACATTTATAGTATCTATATTTGAAAAGTTTTGGGGACACAAAATCAGCACAATTCTTAAAAGTCTCCATGCTAAGGCACATTCCAAACCAGTCTAATACAGAACTCCCTAAAAATGTAACACTAGAGAAGATTCGAAACACATTCATGAAAGTCATTGTAGATGAAAAATTATGGGTCTACATTTCATCAATGAGTACCTCACATTTAAAATAAATTAGTCTTTTTTCACATTGCTAATAAAGACATACCTAAGATAAGGTAATTTATAAAGGAAAGAGGTTTGATTGACTCACAGTTCCACATGGCTGGGGAAGCCTCACAATCATGGTGGAAGTCAAAGGAGGAGCAAAGTCACATCTTACGTGGCAGCAGGCAAGAGGATTTGTGTAGGTGAATTCCCCTTCAAAAAACCATCAGATCTCATAAGACTTATTAAGTATCACAAAAATAGAAAGGAAAGTCTGCCCCCATGATTCTGTTACCTCCTACTGGGTTTTTCCCACAACATGTGGAAATCCTTACAATTCAAGGTGAGATTTGGGTGGGAACACAGAGCCAAACCATAACATTCCACCCTGGTCTCTCTCAAATCTCATGTCCTCACATTTCAAAACCAATCATGCCTTCCAACAGTCCCCCAAGTCTTAACTCATTTCATCATTAACTTAAAAGTCCACAGTCCAAAGTCCAATCGAGACAAGGCGAGGCCCTTTCACCTATGGGTCTGTAAAATCAAAAGCATGTTAGTTACTTCCTAGATACAATGCGGGTACAGGCAGTGGGTAAATACAGCTATTCGAGATGGGATAAATTGGCCCAAACAAAGGGCCTACAGGCCCCATACAAGCCCGAATTCCAGCAGGGCAGTTAAATTTTAAAGCTTCAAAATTATATCCTTTAACTCCATGTCTCACATCCAGGTCACGCTGATGCAGGAGGTGAGTTCTTATGGCCTTGGGCAGCTCCACTCCTGTGGCTTTGCAGGGTACAGCTCCCCACTTGGCTGGTTTCAGGGGCTGGCATTGTGTCTGCAGCTTTTCCAGGTGCAAGATGCAGGCTATTGGTGGATCTAATATTCTGGGGTCTGGAGGATGGTGGTCCCCTTCTCACAGCTCCACTAGGCAGTGCTCCAGTGGGGATTCTGTGTGAGGGCTCCAATCCCACATTTTTCTTCTGCACTGCCCTACCAGAGGTTCTCTATGAGGGCCCTGCACCTGGAGCAAACTTTTGCCTGGACATTTAGGTGTTTCCACACATCCTATCAAATCTAGACAGAGGTTTCTAATCTCAATTCTTGTCTTCTACACATCTGCAGGCTCAACATCACATGGAAGCTGCCAAGGCTTGGGGTTTGCACCCTCTGAAGCCACGGCATAAGCTCTACCTTGGCTCCTTTTAGCCATGGCTGTAGTGGCTGGGATAAAGGGCACCAAGTCCTTAGGCTTCACACAGCAGGGGAGCCCCCGGCCTGGCCCATGAAACTGTCTTTTCCTCCTAGGCCTCTGGGCCTGTAATGGGAGGGGCTGCCACAAGGGTCTCTGACATACCGTGGACATTTCCTCCATTGTCTTGGTGATTAACATTTGGCTCCTTCTTACTTATGCAAATTTCTCCAGCAGGCTTAAATTTCTCCCCAGAGAATGTGTTTGTCTTTTCTATTCAATATCAGGCTGCAAATTTTTCAAACTTTTATGCTTTCCTTCTTCTTGAAGTCTTTGCTGCTTAGAAATTTCTTCTGCCAGATACCCCAAATCATCTCTCTCAAGGTCAAGCTTCCACAGATCTCTAGGGCAGGAGCAAAGAGCTGCCAGTCTCTTTTCTAAAGCACAGCAAGTGTCACCTTTGCTCCAGTTTACAAAAAGCTCCTCATCTCCATCTGACACCACCTCAGCCTGGACTTTATTGGCCATATCACTATCAGCATTTCGGTCAAAGCCATTCAAGAAGTCTCTAGAAAGTTCTAAACTTTTCCAGATCTTCCTGTTTCTAAGCCTTCCAAACTGTTCCAACCTCTGCCTGTTACCCAGTTCCAAAGTCACTTCTACATTTTCAGCTATCTTTACAGCAGCACCCCACTCTACCAGTACCAATTTACTGTGTTAGTCTGTTCTCACATTGCTAATAAAGACATACCTGAGATGGAGTAATTTGTAAAGGAAAGAGATTTAGTGGACTCACTGTTCATATGTCTGGGGAGGGCTCACAATCATGGCAGTAGGCAAAGGAGAAGCAAAGTCATATCTTGCATGGTGGCCGGCAAGAGGACATGCATGTGCATGGGAACTCCCATTTATAAAACCATCAGATCTCATGAGACTTATTCCCTATCATGAGATTAGCACAGGAAAGACCTGCCTCCATGACTCAATTATCTCCCACCAGGTCACTGCCACAACACATGGGAATTATTATGATTCAAGGTGACATTTGGGTGGGGACACAGAGCCAAACCATATCAACTAGTATGCAAATCTATTATGAAATAAAGAAAAGGTTAGGTACCGGCTTTTATTCAAAACTAAAATGTCTCTGAAGAAAAAAAAAAAGAAATGAACAAAGAGAATGATCATAGCAAAATGGAAGACATATTGTTTTTTGTTTGTTTTTTGTTTTGTTTTTGAGACAGAGTCTTGCTCTGTCAGCCAGGCTGGTGTGCAGTGGTGCCATCTTGGCTCACTGCAAGCTCTGCCTCCCAGGTTCACACCATTGTCCTGCCTCAACCTCCTGAGTAGCTAGGACTACATGTGTCCGCCACCACGCCCAGCTAATTTTTTGTATTTTTAGTAGATACGGGGTTTCACTGTGTTAGCCAGGATGGTCTCGATCTCCTGACCTCATGATCCTCCCGCCTTGGACTCCCAAAGTGCTAGTCTCAAGGTGTAATTTGAGTTGCAGTTTAATCATCTGTGACTGAAATAACACATTATTTATACCACCCTAAAAATCTCAGGAATGTAACACCCAACTTTCTTATCTAATATTAAAATTTGAAGTAGTCAATAAAATATGGTTTTATTAAAATATCAGTTGCTAACTAGTGTTCTTAAGTTATACATATATTTCTAATTTCCACTTATAATGTTTCAAAATTCTTTGTATTGAGTGTGGTGTTAATTTGTGGTATTTGGTTTTATCTTTAGAAATCAATCTAAATTTTTTTGTAATAATTTACTCAAAATTTAATTTTATGCTATTTAATTTGGCTATAACTGATACCACCTGGTTTATTTTGTTAATTTTTATTTTATTATGCTGAGAACACTTAACAGGAGATCTATCCTCCTAATAAAATTTTTAAGCATACAGTACACTATTGTTGACTATAGGCACGTTGCTGTACAGCACATATCTAGAGCATATTCATCTTGCTTGACTGGAAGTTTGTGCCTATTGATTAGAAACTCCTCCACATTCCTTTTCTTTCTGCTTCTGGAAGCCACCATCCCACTCTTTGATTTTATAAATTTGACTGTTTTAGATATCTCATATACTTGGAATCACATAATAGTTGTCTCTTTGACTGCCTTATTTCACTTAGCATAATGTCCTCAAGATTCATTCATGTTGTCCATATTGCCACATTCTCTTGTTTTCTAAATCTGACTAGATATCATTGTGTGTATATTCAATATTTTCTTTATCTTTTTATCTGTTAATGGATATTTAGTTTTTGCATGGCTACTGTAAATAATGCTACATTAAACATAGAAGTGCCAATAATCTCTTTGAGATCCTGATTTCAATTATTTTTTATAAATATCCAGAAGTAAAACTTTTTTTCATATGGTAGATGTACTTTTAAATTTTTTAGTAACTTCCTTTCCTTGTTTCACAGTTGCTTCACCATTTGAATTCCCATCAAAAGTATACAAAAGTTCAAATTTATTCACTTCACGACTAACTTTTTTTTCTTATTTTTTTTTACAGTAGTCATCCTGTTCCACCTGGTTTATTTCTAAATTAAATAACAGGGGTTCTATATATAAACATTAAGATTGAGCACCCCTATATAAGCTAAAACTTAGTAGAATTATCCACATTATTCTTGTTACTTTGTCAACACAATGTTTATTTCAAAGCAATACACTGTTAGAATTAAAATTAGATGCCCTTTGGAAAGTAGACTATAATTAACAAATAAGCATTTGCCAAATGGTTTTTGAGGATATAATACGTTTGAACTTTTCATTAATGTTCTACTTAGCTTGTTCTGAAAATTCTAGCTCTGCTTTAGGCTCATATTTAGGTATAAATGATTACATATAGAAATATTACAAATATGAGCATATACATTTGTCAGTATACAGATAATATTTTATTTCTCTGTCTGTCAGTGAATTGGGATTTGAAACAATGATACCCCAGTAGAAACAAGCAAACCTAGTGTTCTGATATTGGCTGATCATATTACTCTTTAATTAAAAAGAAAAATAAACAGAGCTCTTTGGAGAAATGGCTTCAGACTCATCTTGTATATTTTCTGCTCCCATCCTAATTCTACTAAGCAGAAAATATACAAGATGAGCCTGAAGCATTTTGCAGTGCCAGAAAGTAAGGATAAACTTGCTAAAAAAAAATGATGGCATAGCAAAAGGACACAGAAGCCAAATAAACAGGCTCCCAATAACTAAAACTGAAATAATCTGAGTAATAAATTACATTAAATAGTACTAAATTATAACCCAAGTATAAAATAAATATCCATGAGTCCATATTGATGTAAATAAATAAATAAGCAAATACGTGGGAGAGAATGAATAATGCTGTTCTATAAAATAATTCCAAATTACTTATGAGGACACTGCCCTAAAGGAGGGGAAGAAAACTTTTCTACTCTTTAAGATAGAGTTGTGAATAGTAATTTTCTTGCAAACAATGCATGAAAAAGGGGAGAAAGAAAAAACTTTTCAGGGCCAATACCTGAGAAAAGGTATTCAGCCAGGATGCTTAAGTAGTAGTAGTTGTTTTTGTTGTTGTTGTTGTTGTTTGAGACAGAGTTTCGCTCTTCTTCCCCAGGCTGGAGTGCAATGGCACAGTCTCGGATCACTGCAACCTCTGCCTCCCAGGTTCAAGCGATTCTCCTCTCTCAGACTCCCAAGTAGTTGGGATTACAGGCTCCCGCCACCACTCCTGGCTAATTTTTGTATTTTTAGTAGAGACAGGGTTTCACCATGTTGGCCAGGCTGGTCTCGAACTCCTGACCTCAGGCAATCCACCCCCTACCCCCCGCCCGGCCTCCCAAAGTGCTGAGATTACAGACATAAGCCACTGTGCCGGGTCAGGATGCTGAAGTTTAACACCAACAATGACAAGCTTCTTAGGAGTCTGTACCCTTGATAAGATATGATAAAAAATAGCATTTTAGCTCTATGGTCTTTTTTCAAAAAAAAAAAAAGTCTTTATAACTTCAGTCTCATAATGAGAAAATATTATGAAAATCCCAATTGAAAGACATTCTACAAAATACCTGAACATTACTCTTGAAAAAAGAAATCATCTGAAGACTGAAAGCTCACTGGTAAAAGTAAAAAATAGAGATGATAACTACAAAATTTTTTAAGAGATAGGCAATATGAAAATATATAAGTTGAGGCAACAGAAACGGGTGGAATTAATGTATAGAGGTTTTAGTGTTTGCTTATTTGTATGGTTTTGTTTTGCAATCAAAATTAGGTTGTTGTTAGTTTTGAAAGACTTGTTATAACTATAAGGTATTTTTTTGTAAGGCTCATGAGCTACAACATGTAAGAAATACACTTAAAAAGAATAAATTATAAATCATATTACCAAAGAAAATCACTTAACAAAGAAAAACAATAAAAAATTTAAAAAAATAAAGGGAGAATTTACAAAAACACCAGAAAAAAAAATAAAACAGTGGGAATAATCAAATTTTAACTATTAATAAAAACATTAAATGTAAATGGACTAAATTATCCAATTAAAAGACATACTGTGGCTTTTGGGACAAAAAACTAGAAAGACACAACTGTATGTTGACTATAAGAAACTTCCTGTACAACAACATGGACCAATAATGAGTAATGAGTGAGAAGCAGTAAAAAAAATAATAATAGAATCCTATCAAACATAAGCCCAGACCTGAATGGTTTCACTGATAAATTTTGCCAACATTTAAAGAAAAAGTAATACCAATTCTACCCAAACTACTCCAAGTAATTAAATGTTAATAAGAGGAAATTCTTCCAAGCTCATTCTAAGTGGCCAGCATTACACTCATCCCAAAACCAGACTAAGACACAATAAAAAAAGAAAACCACAAGCACTAGTATTTCTGATGAATATAAATGCAAAAATGTTCAACAAAATGCTAGCAAACATAATTCAACAATACATTAAAAAAATTATGATCTAGTGATCATGATTACCCATGAATACAAGGATGTTTTAAAGTATGCAAATTGGCAAAAAATGTGGTTCTTACTGTTTTGTAGTATGTTTCTTCTACATGCCAGAACAATTAGACAACAGAAAGAAATAAATAGTATCCAAAGAAAAAGTTAAATTGTCGTTGCTTACAAATGACATAATCTTATATTTAGAAAGCATAAAGTTTCCACCAAAAAAAAAAAAACGCTTAGAATCAATAAATAAATTCAATAACATTGTCAGATACAAAATCAATACACAAAAGTTAGTAGCAAGCCAGGCACAGCAGCTTATGCCTGCAATCCCAGAACTTTGGGAACCCAAGCTGGGAGAATTGCTTAAGCCGAGGAGTTTGAGGTCAGCCTGGAAAACATAATGAAACCTTACCTCTAACAAAAACAATTTTAAAATTAGCGGGAGGTGGTAGCACGTGCTTGTGGTCCCAAATACTAAGGAAGATGAGTTGGGAGAATCGTGTGAGCCTGGGAGGTTGAGGCTGCAGTGAGCCATGATCATACCACTGCACTGCAGCCTGGGTGACAGAGTGAGATACTATCTCAAAAAAAAAAAAAAAAAAAAAAAAATAGAGTAGCATATCTATATGCCAATAGCTAACTATACAAAAATGAATTCAAGAAAGCAATACCATTTACAATAACTACAAAAAATTACCAAGAAATAAATTAAACCAAAAAATTCCTACAATGAAAACTATAAAACACTGATGAAAGAAATTGAATAAGCCATGAAAAATTTTTAAAAGTCCATGTTCACAGATTGGAAGAATTAATACTGTTAAAACTTTCATACTACCTAAAGCAATTTACAGATTTAATGCAATACCTACTAAAATACTAACAATATTCTTCATAGAAATTTTTTTTAAAATCCTAAAATTCATATGGAACCACTAAAGAACCAGAGTAGCCAAAGTAATCCTGAGAAAAAAGAACAAAGCTGGAGGCATAACGCTAACTGAAATCATAATATACCACACAGCTGTAACAACCATAACAGCATGGTACTGGCATAAAAACAGAAACATAAACCAGTGGGACAGAACAGAGAACTCAGAGAACACAGTTGCATTTATATTCAACACATTATCAACAACAGCACCAAGAAAATACATTGGAGAAACGATAATCTCTTCAATAAATAATGGTAGGTAAACTTGGCATCCATATGTAGAAGAAAACAACTTTTGTGTCTCTCCCCATACTGAAAAATCAAATCCAAATGGATTAAAACTTTAATGCAAGACCTGAAACTATGAAACTACTTGAAGAAAAGATTGGGGAAATGCTTCAGGAGATTAGTCTGGGCAAAGAATTTTTGAGTAAAACCTCAAAACGATAGGCAACAAATGCAAAAATTAACAAATGGCATTAAGTTAAAACCTTTGGCACATCAAAGAAAATAATAAAGTGAAGAGACAGCCTGCAAAATAGGAGAATATGTTTTCAAACTATCTATCCAACAAGGGATTATTAACAAGTATACATAATAAAATGTAATATCTCAATAGCAACAAAACAAATTTAAAAATCCAATTTTAAAAGTGGCCAAAAGTTCTGAGTAGACATTTCTCAAATGATGACATATTAATGGTCAACAGGTAAATGAAAAAATGCTCAATATCACTTATCATCTATCTAGGAAATGCAAATAAAAAGCACAATGACTTATTATCTCATCCCAGTAAAAATGGATATTATAAAAAGACATAACAGATGCTGCTGAGGATGTGGAGGAAAGGAAATACTTCTACATTGCTGGTAAAAGTGTAAATCAGTATAATAATTTTGGAAAACAGTATGAAGTTTCCTCAAAACATGCAAAGTAGAACTGCCATATGATCCAGGTATTCCACTGCTGGGTATATATCCAAAAGAAAGAAAATGTCAAGGAGATATCTGCATTTCCTTTTTTATTTCAGCACTATTCAGAATAGCCCAGCTATGGAATCAACTTAAGTGATCATCAACAGATGAATGGATAAAGAAAACTGGTATATATACACATCATGCAGTAAGCTCAACAGATGCAGAAAAAGTATTTGGCAAAATTTCAAATTAAATTCTTTATTTTAAAATAACCAAGAAATAAGATACAACTGAATATTGTTATCTGCCTCAAAACAATGAAATTGTAAAAGCTATAGCTGATATTATAATTATCGGTAAAGTATTGAATGCTTTTCATTTAAGATTGAGCAAAATGGAAGGATTTTATCCTTTTTACTTGGCATTTTATTGGTAGTTTTAGCTAGTGCAATCAGGGAAAAAAAACTCGCAATAAAAAAATGGAACCATATTGGAAAGGAAGAAGAAAGACGGTCTCTATTTTTATCTATTATGGTTGTTTACATAGAAAATCAAAGGGATATACCCAACAATTATAAGAACTAATGAAATAAAGTTTTTTTGCATTCCATTTTATGTAAATATTGCCCAAAAACAAAGAAAAAAATGAACAAATAAATCTGTAAATAAACACAATATCTGGATAGTTATGTCACATGTCAATTAAAAAAATACCCTTCACTCCTTCCCTTACTATGCTCTATCTCGTGCACAGGACTAGCACTATATAAACACTAAAATATATAGTATTTAATATTCACCTACCACAATAATTATTTCCACTGAGTTGGCACACAGAAAGTTTTTCATAATATAGAAGCTGTGCTTACTATTTCTGAATGGATACTATGAAAGTTTTATAACAAAATGTTCTCTCTACCAATTAGAGAAAGCTTCTCTCTAAAAATTGTAGAAAGACATCTGGTTTAGATACGTTTACATATGCATCTACTGTAATTCATTTTCTAAATAGGCTTCTGGGTTCTGCTGGTCATTTTGACATCTCAAAGGGTAAAATCAGTGTTTTAATAAATCTGGTAGACTAGCCTACATAATATCTGAAAATTCAGTATGCAACTTCAAATAATAAGTTCATTTATTTAGGTGGTAAAATACCAAATTTATGAATAGAATTACTAAAGGTACAGTGGCTTCATGTTTAATTTAATAGTATCAAAATAACCACAAAAAATTCATAGACTAAGTTACATGTTTCTCCACTACTTTTATAAAGGCATTTTGTTGTTGTTGTTCTAAGGCTTTTAACCTCTAAAGTATTCCTCTCTCTCTTATGCAGGAAAGTCAACAGCTCCTCTAAAAATGCTGCCAGGTTTCCTCGCTGTAGGGATGAAAAAGCCTTTAGAGTTATTCTTGGTAATACATGTCAAGATCTAAGGATTCCACAACTTTCTCACAGTTATCTCATTATTTCCGGGGTTTTTTGTTCGTTTATTTTTTATTTTTATTTTATTTATTTTTTTGAGAGGGAGTCTCGCTCTGTTGCCCAGGCTGGAGTGCAGTGATGCGATCTTGGCTCACTGCAACCTCCACCTCCCAGATTCAAGCGATTCTGTCATCTCAGCCTCCCAACATACATACATAGCCTGTAGCTGGGACTACAGGCGCCCGCCACTACGCCCGGCTAATTTTTGTATTTGAATAAAGATGGGGTTTCACCATGCAGCCAGGGTGTTCTCGAACCCCTGAACTCAAGTGATCCACCCGCCTCTGCCTCTCAAAGTGCTGGGATTACAGGCGTGAACCACCGCTTCTGGCCTCATTATATCTTAATTGGTGAAAAAAAAACTTTTTCAGAATATTTTTTCTCTTTTATTCTGTGTTTAATAGATGTGGAGAATTACTTAGAAGTTGTAGTTTAGCGACTGGGCGAGGTGGCTCACGCCTGTAATCCCAGTACTTTGGGAGGCCAGTGGGCGGATCACGAGGTCAGGAGATCTAGACCATGCTGGCTAACACGGTGAAACCCCGTCTCTACTACACACACACACACACACACACACACACACACAAAATTAGCTGGACGTGGTGTCGGGTGCCTGTAGCCCCAACTACTCAGGAGGCTGAGGCAAGAGAATGGCGTGAATCCGGAAGGCAGAGCTTGCAGTGAGCTGAGATCGCGCCACTGCACTCCAGTCTGGGCGACAGAGCAAGACTCCAGCTCAAAAAAAAAAAAAAAAAAAAAAAAAAAAAAAAAAAAAGGAGGTTGTAGTTTAGTGGGTCATTTTTTTCTGATTATAAGTCCCTTAAAATGTAAAAAACATGAAGTGTGTGAGGTCTAATAAGATAATAAATCGATCAAAGTCGATCTACATTACAGTAAACGTTTCCATTGAATAATTAGAAATATATCTGCAAAAATATGTGTAGTTATATAGTTCGTATGTAGACATATAACTATATGCATAGTTACATAAAATTATAAATAATATATAATATATAAATTTACATATAATAATATATATGGTAATGTATGATTTTGTCTACTTGATATATTAAATATTGAGACAGACATATTAGAATCTCCCTTTGTTTTGGGGTTGACAATATCTTTTTGAACTCTCAATTTTGTTTTGAATATTTTTGAGCCATGTTGAAGGTAAATAATGGACAATAATTGGAGCATCTTGGTTAATTGAACATTTTATTGAAACTGGTCTCTGCGTGGCTCATTATTTTTTGATAAGTAGCAAAATATGATGTAAAAACATAATTTATAAGCTAGACTTTCATAGCTTAACATATGAAGCATAGTGTCAGCAAAATAGTAATAATAATATGGCTGCTGTTTACTTAGAAACTACTTGGTTACTCACATACAATATCCAGAATTCTCAAAGCTCTTCACAATATTTATTGCTGTGAGAGATCTAAGTCTCAATATACGGAAATAACGAGGGTCACAGAACTACTAAGTAATCAAGATCCAAGTAAAACACGTATTACTGACGCCATATCTCTGCTTTTTCCATTATAAAATGATAACTTTAAGGCTCTGATTCTTTACTTGTGTATTTAATAATTTGTCAAACTGCCTATAAGTTTTAGGGTGACTAATCATATTACCAACATTTATTTTCCAAAATTTCAAACCAAAATAAATAGACAAACTCCATTCTCTACTACTATAATGTCTTAAAGGGAGGACTTTATAAAATTACACTATATTTGTAAGACAGGCCATAATTATAGAAATGTACCTTGATATGAACTACCATCTAAGAAAAAGTAAGCAAACTTGCAAACATATTTGAGTTAACAATTCAAGAAAATTTCCCTAACCTGGTTTGAGAGGTAGACATTCAGATAGAAGAAATACAGAGAACAGCTGTGAGAAACTACAAAAAAAAAACTATAAAAAACTATAAAAAATTCTTTTAAAAAACTATAAAAATATCACCAATGCATATAGTCATCAGACTGTCCAAGGTCAATGCTGAAGAAAAAAATCTTAAAGGCAGCTAAAGAAAAACAGTCAGATCACATACAAAAGAAACCGCATCAGGCTAATGGTAGACATCTCAGTAGAAACCTTACAAGCCAGGAGAGATCAGAGGCCTATTTTTAACATTCTTAAAGACATGAAATTTCAGCCAATAAACATATATCCCACAAAACTATGGTTCATAAGCAATGAAGAAGTAAAATCTTCTCCAGTCAAGCAATTGCTAAGGGAATTAGTTACCACTAGACAAGCCTAAAGAGATCTTTAAGAAATGAAAAATGAAACAAATCATTTTACTAAAAAGATACTTGAAGTTGTATATTAATTTCAGTGCTATTCACAATAGTAAAGGCATGGAATCAGCACAGATTACCATCAATTGTGGATTGCATAAATAAAATGTGGTACATATACACCATGGAATACACAGACATAGTATTATAGTATTATAGGAAAGAACAAAATAATGTCCTTCATTGAAAAATGGATGCAGCTGGAGGCCATTATCCCAGGTGAATTAATGCAGAAACATGAAACCAAATACTGCAGGTTTTCACTTATAAGTAAGAGCTAAAGACTGGGTACTCATGGACAGAAAAAAAATGGCAACAATAGAAATTAAAAACTACTAGAGGGGAGAGAATGAGAAGGGGACAAGTGTTAAAAAACTGTTGGATACTACGCTCAGTACCTGAGTGAGGGGATTATTTGCACCCCAATGCTCAGCATCACGCAATATACTCAGGTAAGCAACCTGCACATGTACCCCCTGAAGCTAAAATAAAAGTTGAAAAAAAAAGGAAATGTATAAAGCCAACAACATATAAAAAGATGCTTGATCTCACCAGTAATCAGGAAATGGTAAATTAATATGACAATAATTGAGTATTTCATACATATTTGATTGGTAAAAATACCAAATCATAAATAACAATGTTGGAAAATTTGTGGATTAATGGAATCCATTATACATTTTTGTGGGACTACAAAGTTGTACAAATATTTCAGGTATACATTTTGTTACTATCTTATAATATGCATTTTGATACTGTGCTAAATATCTACACTCTTATATATACACCTGAAAGAAACCAGTGCATAAGTATACAGATGTTCCCTGAATTATAATGGCTTGATTTACAATTTTTTTACTTTATGATGGTGTAAAAGCTATACTTATGGTATATAACCAATGCTTCAAGATGACCCATAGAACCATTCCATTCTGTTTCTTATTTTTAGTACAGAATTCAATACACTACATGAGACAGTTGACACTTTATTATAAAAGAGGTTTTTTATTGGATGATTTTGCTCAACTGTAGGCCAATGTATGTGTTCTGAGCACATTTAGAGTACACTAGGCTAAATCATGGTATTTGGAAAGTTAGGTAAAGTAAATGCATTTTTACTTAAAATATTTTCAACTTTTGATGGGTTTGTTGAGATGTAGCTCCATCATAAGCTGAGGCACATCTGTACAAGGAGGTGTGTACAAATATGTTTATATCATAGCAATATTAATACACAAAACAGGAAAAAAGACAAATGGCCTCATGAAATAATGGATAAACTGGTATATTTACAGACTGGAACATTAGAAAGTAATAAATATAAATTAACTTTAGCTACCTACAATAATATCAATATGTTTTTAAAAATAAAAAAAGGGAACATTACCAGCTATCATTATGCTTGGTAATTGACAACACAGTATTAGATAGGTACTACCGAAATAGTGGATAGATCAGATTTTGTTGATAATTTGTATTTTGCATCACAATTGTAGGATTATTTAATACTATTGAGAATTCAAGACTACATAAAACCCAAGAGAAATTGGTAAATTAGCTAAATCTACCACGGGCTCAGAAGTGAAAAATGTGTTCTTTGTACCCCATATTTACCATCTCTGTTGTTTTGAAGTAAAAATGTTCTAACAGACAATCCTAAAATAGTGTAGTATTTAAAAACCTAAACCAGCAAAGGGTTTATAAGGCAAACTTTGAAGGATTATCCAGAAAGGTAGAAAAAAGCCAATCATAGAAATATCATGTAATCTTTGGAAAGTATGTCTCAAGAAAAATGAGTAATATTTTCCATGAAATAAACACTGGATAAAAAAATAAAAACAAGCTAAGTGAATATGGAGTAAGTTTATCACTTGAGAAAATGATGGGAACAATGTGTTAGAGATGTGAGAAGAGACAAGGTAGTAATTTGTTTCTCAAGTGTTCTGACAGAGGAAATGAACTAAATAATTATAAATATGATGTTTATTGGTGGGTAGATTGTATTTTTTAATGACCACTGCAATAAATCTGGCTCTACATATCCTTCCAGAATTCCCCTTTTCTATCCCCTGGAGGAGAGAAGTAACATTTTCTCTCCCCTTGTGACTGGGTAAGAATTCTGACTGCCTTGGTGAATAGAATACGGTAGAAATTTCTCTGTATGATTTTAAAAGTTATATCATAAAAGACTATATTGTGCGGCTAGTTCTTCCTTGGAACAGAGTCACCAGGGTGCCAGAAAAATCCAAACTAGCTAATATGGATAGATCACATGAAAAAGACCAGGAAGTATAAGAAACTTAGGTCATCCACCGACAACCAGTATCAGCCACCAGACACATAAGTAAATAAATTCTTTTGACCCTGGCCTTAAGTCTTCAAGTTGAGGCTGCAGTAATTGTGGAGGAGAGTAAAGCTGTCCTCACAATTCCAGGTCTAAATTTCTGATTGACAAACTACTTTATTCCATGGAGGTTCGTGATAGCTTATTAAATAGCTATAATGACTGCAATGGTTTTTGGTACGTGGGAGTGTATGCTTTCATAAAAATTTAAAATTTGCCAGTGGATTCTGGACAGGAAGATGGCCAAAGTTGGCAAGGCTTTGAAGAAATTGTGAGCAAACACCTGGTGATCTTTGAACAAGTCTGTGAAGGCTTCAATGAACGTTAAAACTAGGAATTCACTGTCTTGTTATTCTTTCTCTCTTTAATTTATTTAATTTTATTTTTTGGTAAACATAGCTAAAGAGTTGTCAATTTAGCTAATTTATTCAACGAACCAATATTTGTTTTCATTGATTTTTCTCTATTGCTTTCCTTTATTAATTGTGTTATTTCATTGTTATTCTTCATTTTATTATTTTCCATTCTAATTTTTATTATTTTCTCCCTTCTGCAGTTTACAGGTAACTCCCTGTTTTTTCTTAAGAGATAGAATTAATTTTTCCTTCCCAATTTGAATGTCTTTCATTTATTTATACTGTCTGATTCTTCTGACTTAAAATGTTGATACAATGCTAGCAAATAGCAGTGGTAAAAGTAGAAGCTTTAGCATGTTTCTTACCTTTGGGGAAAGTTTTTATTTTTTCACTTTATTTATTTATTTATTTATTTATTTATTTATTTATTGCCACGGAGTCTCACTCTGTCACCCAGGCTGGAGTGCAGTGGAATGATTTCGGCTCACTGCAACATCCGCCTCCCGGGTTCAAGCAATTCTCTGCCTCAGCCTCCCAAGTAGCTGGGATTACAGGCGTCTGCCAGCAGTCCCGGCTAATTTTTGTATTTTTAGTAGAGACGGCGTTTCACCATTTTGGCCAGGTATTTTTTCACTGTTGAGAATAAAGTTAGTTTTAAGTTTCCCATAAATACTTTTTATCATGTTAAAAATAATTTTCTTTATTCTTTGCTTTCTGGATGGTTTTATCATGAAAGTGTTGGATGCATATTATAATTAATTATTTTCTTGTCGATTTTTACCATTAAATAGTACAGTGATTAATATGTGTTTTAGGTATATTGATATTTTATTGATTATACTCTTAATGATATAATTTTATATTTTAATAACTGAAATGTTCAATATTAGATTTTAAATAATATGTAATGCTTAGATTATATTACATTGCACTTATTCAAATTATCCCTTGTTGAACAATTAGGAAAATTCTTTGTTGTTATTACATACATTGTTCAGTAAATTTCTTGCAGATTTGAAGTGCTATTTCTTGCTCTTTTTTTTTTTTTTTAAAGATGGAGTCTCACTCTATCACCAGGCTTGAGTACAATGGCGCCATCTCAGCTCACTGCAACCTCTGCCTCCAAGGCTCAAGAGATTCTCATGCCTCACCCTCCCGAGTAGCTGGGACTACAGGCATGCGCCACCACGCCCAGCTCATTTTTGCATTTTTAGTAGAGACTTGGTTTCACCATGTTGACCAGGATGGTCTCAATCTCTTGATCTCATGATCTGCCCACCTCGGCCTCCCAAAGTGCTGGGATTACAGATGTGAACCACCACACCCGGCCTTCTTGCTCATTTTTAACATTTTCATACTCAGTACCAAATTGTCTTCCAGAGCAGACATACCAATATAGACTGTCATATTAACATAGTGTGAAATCACTCTTTAAGGTTTTAATTGGGAGCGAATTAATTGGAAAATGCTTTCTATCGTTTAGAGGGGAAAACGTGGTCTGTAATTCTCGATTAAATAAAAAAATTATAAATGGAGCATAAACATGTATAATTTCTATTTGATATTCTTCATATAAGCCTGGGTGTGGAGATCAGGAACTAAGCCTAAACTTCATGTAGTCCCACTTCTTCATTTTTTCTTACAATAATGGTAAATTAGAATAACTCACTCCAAAAGAGGAAGCTTTGATAATATTCTGTAGTTGAAAGTTTATGAGTAGAAAACATCAGTTTGTACCTCTATATCTAATGTTATGAACATTAGCTGTATCATATGAGCCCCATTTTCACTCAATAATGCATATGAGAAGGGAAACAAGGGCTCAAAGAATGTTTTATATAGATACCATTGACTTCATTGAAACATATATATATGATTCATAGATACAACATATATATTTTAATATATATATTTCAACACATTGTGATCTTTGATAATCTGTTGGATTACTGGAGACAAACTGGACTCATGAGGGCCAAAGAGCATTAACAGGTTTTATCACTAATGATGATATCAAAATATTATTATTTTTAAATTTTTTGGCCAGTTCTTAGCAATTATTACCTTGTCATATCTGGTATTAATTATTTAAATTTGATGTCATACTCAATTTAAACTTTACATTTCTTCAGTTTATTTTTATATAAATATTATTGTTTACATATTTACATTCTAAAGTAAAATTAACATTATGTAGAACATACATTCAATGTATTAGAAACATATCAGTTAATTTTAACAAATAATTTTTTAATGTTCAAAGTTTTAAGTTAAAAGCAACACACACTACCATATTATAGAGGTTGAAAGTGTAAGTTCTTGAAATGTAGTTTTGTGATTGTGGTAATTATTCAATTCAATCTCTTTGATAAATTCAGGTATATATGTATGTATGTGTATGTGTAAAATTTTGATAGCAAGTTGCTCTTCAGATTTCAGGAGAAAATAGTTGTGAAGTATTGAACACATTGCTTGGTACAAAACAAGAGCTTAATAATTATTACTTGTTTTCATGAATATCTTCTGCATGTTCTTTATTATAAAGTAATTTATCATAAACTATAAAATATACTTTATATAATGCTTAGTATTAAATATATTATATTCTTATTCTTTATTATTGTGATGAGCAGTACTGGATACATCAATTACTTCTTATTTGTATTTTCTATTAGAAATATTAGATAAACCCAAAATAATTTTTTAAGCATGGCACTTTTTATCTCTTTTTCAGTGACAGAAAATCTTTCTTCAAATATCGCATCACTATAAATAGTTTAAAACATTTTTACCAACAAAAGGAGTTAAAAGGATTCAATATATTTGAGAAAAGAAAATAAGAGCTGAGAAATGTGGCACTGAATGGCTCTGACATGTATATTATCTTACCTGGAATCATTTCATTATGAGGGCTAAAAAAATAGCTTTTCTTTGGAGCTTAGTGAATATAGCTCTAATTTCAGCTTCTAATTTCAGGTTCTCATATATAATTACTCTCTCTGTGAGTGTTGAGTGGAGAGTTTTTTGTTACCTTGGGTATGAGCTTTAATTTAAATCCTCAGATTTCCAAAATTCTAATTTAAACTGTAGAGCAGCACAGCTATGATCAGATTGTTCTCTCGCAAATGGGGTTTATAATTTGCAAATCCCAAATGAAACAAATCATTTAGCAGAAATCAAAGAAGCAGTTAGTCCAGGCTGTTAAAAAATGAAAAGAAAGAAAAGAAAAGCTTAAATACTATTCTGAGAACCTAATCAAGAAGAACTATAGAGTTACTCTTGAATTATATGCCCAATGATGATTTAAGCCTGATCCTTTTGAGAAATATTAATAAGTAAGTTAAAGAAATGGCAAAATGAAAGTAGTCTGAAATGTTAGTATTATGTAGCTGATTTTTATAGTTTATATTGAAGAGAAAGGATCTTTGCCTCTTCAGATATAGCACAAGTTAGATGCCGTTCCTACTGTAGTAGAGAAGAATTCTCTATCTTCCATATTCAATTCTCCAAGGTTCCTAAAATGTCAGCTATCAAAAATTACTAGTGCTTTATAATTGTCTTCATTCTTTTTCTATTCTGCACATATGGAAGAGCTATTTGCCCTAAAATTGATGACAACAATCTACTTCACTCAGATATAGAAAAGCAGTAAGATATTCTTTATTTTTCAGTCAAAATAACCAATATCTGTTTGAAAGGAAATCACCTTATGAGAAGACAGTGAGTCTAAGATTGTGAAGGAAGGAAGATCAAAATCAAATCAGGAGGCAGCTTGAAAGCCCTTTTAAGACAGGTAAAGTCGGGGCATTCTTACTTATGTATCTTTAGGTAGAAGTGAGCTGACATAGGGATTATCAAGACAGACACATTGCCTTAATCTTGGCTTATCTTTCCTAGTGATGCATGTGTTGACTTTAAAATTTATAATGGAAGGCTGTTGCACAAAGTGGATCTTTTTTGACAATGAGTAGTTATCACAAACATTAACCTACTCCATATAAAGTCTACAGCAATTTCAAATGCTTCAAATGACACAAATAACTTAAGTGAGAGCTCAAATGTTGAACCTATTAAATGTATGTATTTTGATCATCTTGAAATTATAAGGCAAGCCGCACAGGTATTAGTAATATGTAGGAGAAAAACAAGCTAAGCATGATGGGCATGTTAAGAACTAACATGTGGTAGTGGCTACCATGAATAGAAGAAGGAAGAATTTGTAATCAGTGAGGCTTATCTTCATTATCTAGCTTTAGGTAGTCTAAGAAATGGCTTTTAAGTTACAGATATGGTGAGAAAAGTGTCAGATTAACTTTTTAACTGGGAGACTTTCCTCTGGAGCCTGGAGTTCAGTAATATTTTGTAGTTCCTTTTGGTTTGGCCACAAATAGATTTAATTGATAAAATGGAACTATAGTTTCAGGAAAGTGTTTTAGAAGGTACAAGTTAAAAATCTGAAAGTATTAGGACTCCAGTTCTATTCCCAGTAGGCACTGGGTGATTCTAGTGGCTTAAAGATATTTGGTTGTTCCAGGTAAACAATCAACAACTTGAATAAATTTTATGACTCAGGATGATGAATGTCAACCTATGTCAACTTCAACCAGGCAGAACTCGAAAGCCCAATTTATGATATAAAAGTATTTAATGAAGTAAGATGTCTCGGTGACTGAGACAAAAGCATGTGGTGTAAAATGTGGGGCATGGTAGAAAATTTTAACCAAATCTAATATATGTCAATGGGAAATTATAAAAAGGTTTAAATCTCTTAAAAAAGGTAAGCAGAGTTTACAAAAGTAGGGTAGGTATCTCTAATTTCAAGTTGCAATATTAAGTCATACATAAGCAGTTTGAGAAAAACAGTACATAGGAGAGTTAAATAGGCAGACTACCTAGTCTGCAGAAGGAGAGGATAGATTCAAGATGTCATATTTTTATGTTTACAGCAACTTTGAGAAATCTGTTGCTCTTTAGGAACTTTAGTCCTCTTTGCATAAGAAATATAATTTGATTATTCTGAGCCTGGAGATGAAGGTGAAGGATACAGGGTAGGATCATTCCTAAAACCTACAAAGAGTGGATTATAGAGGAATAGCCCTAATCCAGAATGTCTTCATCTTTTGTATGTCACATCAATATGCTATGAAGCTCTATATGAGAAATTAATAATTCAGCATAAAAAAACTAAAAAAAGTTAGTACTCTTTCTTTTGGATATCAAGACTTAAGCAACATTTTGTATTCCTTACTTTATTTTTACTCTTTATTCCAGCTTACCCTACCTTATCCTTATTTATACAACCTCTTTATTAATTTTATGGCATATATATTTTTGTTAGTTACCCTCAAAATTATTTTTCAGAAAATAATGTGTATTTTGGCTTACTCATTTAAAAGTAAATTTAAAAATACAGTTGAGTGTATTTAAAAACATTAACATAGCAACCAAGAGCCATTTCTAAATTAGAAGTAATGATTCTACAGAGGTATTACATGCAATATTTGCCCATGGTAATTTCAAATGCATGTATGCATGTTGACAAAGGTTTAAAAAGGTGGCAGGAGTTTATTTTTATATATTTTTAATTGATAGTCTTCTCCCTAGGTGATGTCTTCTGATTACTATTATGTTTAATCAAAGCTTTTATAAAATATTCTACCACATAGATAATTTATATAATCAAGCACTTTTGTGAGTCCGTTTAAGAATATTCAATATAGTACTTTATACAACATGAGGACTTTCAAATTAATAATAACAGAAAATAAATGGCTATTAATGTTTTGTCATGATGAGGCTTGTCTAGGTATAGCATATTTCTAATAATGTAATTCAAATGTCAATAATTGGTTCCAAATTATTAAATCTATTGGTGGAACATTGACATGGGGAATTATGGCAACAAAAACTTAAGATGGATGTTTTCTTATTGTCCAAGTCTTGACAGTTTTATTAAGATCCTTAGTTCTATCTCCCACTAAAACATTCATGCTGCTTCTTTAAAATACCCACATGATAAACTTCCAAATTAGAAATATACACAGGTCAGAGCCGGGAGCGGTGGCTCATGCCTGTAATCCCAGTACTTAGAGAGGCCAAGGCGGGTGGATTGCTTGAGGTCAGGAGTTCAAGACCAGCCTGGCCAACATGGTGAAACCCCGTCTCTACTAAAAATACAAAAATTAGCCAGGCATGGTGGTGCACGTCTGTAATCCCAGCTACTCAGGAGGCTGAGGCAGGAGAATTGCTTGATCCCAGGAGCCGAAGGTTTCAGTGAGCCGAGATCCCACCACTGCACTCCAGCCTGCGTGACAGAGTTAGACTCCGTCTCAAAAAAAAAGAAAAAAAAAAAAGAGAACAAACACGGGTCGTGATATTAGAAGACAACCTAGGCTTAGATAAACTTTACTATTTACTATTAGACCTCAGGACAAGTAATCCAGAAAAATATGCTTTCTCGTAAGAAAGAAGTAAAACTAACTCTAACTCCTGCTTTTAATAGGCAGCACATCTCTAAGGAATGACCATGATGTACACTTCTCTACGAATCAGCACTTTGGCCCCACTTTCCTTTATCTGTTACTTTTTCTTTAATCTTACGAAATACAACATTCGAAGTCAGAGCCACTACGCAAATATAAATGAGGTGTTAGGAGAAGTAATTCAGTTATGTGTAAACCTGGAAAATTCAGCTCCAGCAGCCTACTGTCGCCCTGCCCGTCCCCCGCCATGATTCTCACCTCAGAGAGTCCCTTTTCTGAATTCATGATTCTGTTGATGACACACACTGAGGGCGAAGATTTGTCCACAGCTCATAAATTGCACATGGTTAAAGCTGCAGCAGACATAAAAGGTGTTAAAAATTAGAGATTTTAGTTCTTTCAAACCCACTATTATATGTAATGTCTGATAATTCTTACAATAAATTCTGGCAAGTGAGAAAACTTAAAAAAACAGAAAAATATTTTTTGCATGATGATATTTTATCATTATATATTTCAGATAAATAAAAATGAAAAATATCATTATGTCTTAACAAAATTCACCACAATATAATGAGGCGGCAAAGAAAACCAAGAAAAAAAAAAGAAAAAGTCGACTTTAGTTATTTTGCCATCTAACATTAAAAAAAACATAGAAATGTTAGCTGAAGTTTTATTTTCCTTAAAAGGCAAGATAATATTGTGTTTATAAGCCACAGATGTCATATATCTGGCCATATAAGCTGAAAATTATTTTGAAACAAGTTCAAAAAGACTATATGCGTTAAATATAATCAATACTCTAGATATTAAATTTTTGTTTTTTTCTTATGTATGAAAGTGAATTACACTGTGTTTTCACATATGTGTATTTTGTGACAAAAAAGTAGAATAGTTATAATTTTAATTTTAAATTTTATGTAGCATGTTGTAAATTGACTGCTAAGAATTTAGGTAATATATTTTTCAGAGTACCTATGTCCATAAACCATGTTGATTTTTGACCCTTTACTTTGGTTCTGAGCAGCAAGGGTTAGACTCTACACCAGACTGAAACATCAGTATCAATAAAGCAAACCTTTAGTATTCACCATAATCCACACTCCACACTAAGTCATTTATATGTTTTTTAAAATTGTGAGATACGCAATTCATTAAGACTACATAAAACACATCTGTAATTCCAAAAATAATTATAAAGCAAAAACCTATCCGTATAATTAACATATTTATATGCACTCCTACTCTTCACCCTAAAATGACAAACTTTTGAAAATCTTAGAAATATTGTTAATAATTTTATAACTAAACTACATTATCCAAAGCAACGTGGTTTTTGTTTAGTTGTTCTCTTCACCCCATCTCTGAGACTTAATAATGTTTTCCAAGTTCCCTTTCCGAGCTTTCCTACTCTTTTGTCTTTATCTGAATCCCACTTCGTTTTTGCATCAAGTACATGAAACTTTTCTCTTCCTTTGAAAAACTGCCTTTCAGCATCTATCCTGTCTTTTCAAATTTGAACAGTGACTCTAATTCTGTGATTACCAAATGTCTTTTGAATCACTGATTTATATCTTCAATTAATTATTTGTATTAGTCTACACACACACATACCTGCAGACATATCAGTATCTTCAGCTTTAGTAATACACCCTCTTGACCTCGACTGTCTCTTAGCTGCTATCCCATTTCTTTGTTTCTATTCCTGGTAAAATATCAAAATATTTGTTTATACTTACCAATTCAAATTCAAATTTCCCATTTTCTTTCTTCTCTTTAGTTCACTCAAAATTACCTTTAATCCATATCGTTTTCATTAGAACTGCTGTGGTCAAAGAAAATCCTACTTCAAATCCTTGAAGAAATTTTTCTATATTATTTTCTAAGGGCTTCATTTTTTTTCCTATATTAAATAGGTGAATTACATCCAATTAAGTTTTGTGACTAGTGTGAGGAAAAATAAAATTCACTTTTAAAAACATAGATACTTAATTACCAATTTTAGTTATTGAAATGCCTATTGTTTGTCCACAGCTTGCATATGCAAAAATTATTTTATAAA
Source organism: Symphalangus syndactylus (assembly GCF_028878055.3). Taxonomy (NCBI): domain Eukaryota; kingdom Metazoa; phylum Chordata; class Mammalia; order Primates; family Hylobatidae; genus Symphalangus; species Symphalangus syndactylus. The sequence continues at coordinate 104,635,120 of NC_072426.2, read as the reverse complement.
TTAAATGTTTATATATATTTCACTCTTTTTTAAATCTGTTTTGTTCTATTGACTTATAGTTGTAATAATATGAAATTTAATTGCCAAGTTTCTAATGAGTCATAATATCTGAAAATGTAACTCTTTTACTATTGTCTTAAGATTTTTTGATAGTCTTTTTTTGCATATTAATTTTAGAATAATATTTACCAATTTTAACTCAATACCCCAATATAATTTTGATTGAGATTAAATTGAATTTATAGGTCAGTTGATGTAAAATTGATAGAGAATTATAATAGAGTTTTCTAATCCAGGAACAGGATAAATCATGCCTATTATTAAGATCTAAAATTACTTTCTGTAATGTATTACACTATTCTATATAGGCATCTTAAATATTTTTGTTGGAATAATTTCCAGTATTTGCTATTTTTTAAGGTAATTTTATATTTTAAAAATTTTATAGGAATGTACTAGGTGTACTTTATTGGGGGTACATTATATATTTCGGCACAGGGATACAATGTGTAATAATCACATCAGGGTAAATGGAGAATCCATCACCTTAAGCATTTATCATTTCTTTATGTTACAGACTTTACCATTATACTCTCTTAGCTATTTTAAAAGGTACAATAAATTATTGTTGATTCTAATCACACTGTTGTGCTATCAAATATTACATCTTACTCATTCTATCTAACTCTAATTTCATGCCCATTAATCATCCCCACTTCCCTGTCCCTGATCATGCTTCCCACCTTCTGGTAACCATCATTCCACATTCTATCTCCATGAGTTCAACTGTTTTCATTTTTAACTCCCACAAGTAAGTAACAACATGTGGTTTGTCTTTCTGTGTCTGGTTTATTTCACTTATAATGTCCTCCATTTCCATCTGTGTTTTTGCAAGTGACAGAATCTCATGTTTTATGGCTGAATAGTACTCCATTGTGTATATGTACCACATTTTTATTAGCCATTCATCTGTTGATGGTTGCTTAGGTTGCTTCCCAATATTGACTATTCTGAATAGTGCTGCCATAAATATAAGAGTGCAGATATCTTACTGATACACTGATTTCCTTTCTTTTGGGTAGACACCTAGAAGTGAGATTGCTAGATCATGTGATAGTTCTATTTTTGGTTTTCTGAGGAAACTCCATACTGTTCTCCATAGCAGCTATGCTAATTTACATTTCAACAAATAGTGTACAAGGGTTCCCTTTACTCCACATCCTCACTAGTATTCGTTATTGCCTGTCTTTTGAATAAAAGCCATTTTAACTGGGGTGAGATATTTCTTTGTAGTTTTGATTTCCATTTTTCTGATGGTCAATGATGTTGAGCACCTTTTCATATACCCGTTTGCTCTTTGTACGTCTTCTTTTGAAAAATATCAATTCAGATGTTTTGCTTATTTTTAAATTGGATTATTATATTTTTTCCTATTGAGTTGTTTGAGCTCCTTATATATTCTGCTTATTAATTCCTTGTCAGAGCAGTAGTTTGCAAATATTTTCTCCCATTCTCTGGCTTCTCTCTTCACCTTATTAATTGTTTTCTTTGCTAAGCAGAGGCTTTTAAACTCGATGTGATCCCATTTGTCCATTTTTGCTTGAGTTGCCTGTGTTTGTGGGGTATTACTCAAGAAATATTTGCCCAGACCAATGTCCTGGAGAATTTCCCCCAATGTTTTCTTATAGTACTTTTATAGCTTGTGGTCTTAGATTTAAGTCTTTAGTTCATTACTTGATTTTTTATATGGTGAGTGATATGGGGTCTCACTTCATTCTTCTGCTTATGGATATCCCATTATCCGAGCCTCATTTATGGAAGAGACTCTCCTTTCCCCAATATATGGTCTCAGCACCTTTGTTGAAAATGAGTTTATTGTAGTTGTATGGAATTATTTATGTGTTCCCTATTCTGTTCCATTGGTCTGTGTCTGTTTTTATGCCAGTACCATGCTGTTTGGTGACTATATCTCCAAAGTATAATTTGAAGTCAGGTAATGTGACTCCTCAAATTTTGTTCTTTTGGTCCAGGAGAGCTTTTGCTATTATGGGTCTTGGGTGGGGTTTCATATAAATATTAGGATTATTTTTGACATTTCTTTGAAGAGTGTTATTGGTGTTTTGATAGAGATTGCATGGAATCTTTAGATTGCTTTGGGTAGTATGAATATTTTAAAAATATTGACATCTTCCAGTCCATGTACATAAAATATCTTTCAATTTTTTGTATTCTCTTTTTTGCATTAATGTTTTACAGTTCTTATTCTAGAAATCTTTCACTTTTTTGGTTATGTTTACTCCTAGTTATTTTATTTTTTTTTAGCTATTGCAAATGGGATTACTTTCTTGCTTTCTTCTTCAGATTGTGCACTGTTGGCATGTAGAAATGCTACTGATTTTTGTATGCTGATTTTATATTCTGAAACTTTACTGAATTTGCTTATCAGTTTTAACAGTATTTTGGTGGAGTCTTTAGGTTTTTTGAAATATAATATATTATCTGCAAACAAGGACAATTTGACTTTTTCCTTTCCAATTGAATGCTGTTTTTTTCTTTATCTTGTCTGTTGCTCTAGATAGTATCTCTACTACCATGTTGAATAACTATGGTATAAGTGGGAATTCTTGTCTTGTTCTAGATCTTAGAGGAAAGACTTTCAGTTTGTACCTGTTCAATATGATACTAGCTGTAGGTCTGTCATATATAGTTTTTAATGTGTTGGAGATTGTACCTACTATATCCTACTTTATAAAACTTTTATCACGAAGAGATGATAGATATTATCAAATGCTTTTTCAGCATGGAAAAAGCATTTGAACATATGGTTTTTGTACTTCAGTCTATTAATATCATGTATCACACTGACTGATTTACATATGTTAAATCATCCTTTCATTTCTGGGATAAATCCCACTTGGTCATGCATGATGAATGAGCTTTTTATGTGTTGCTGAATTCAGTTTGGTGGTATTTTCTTGAGGACTTCTGCATCTATGTTTATTAGAGATCTTAGCTTGTAGTTTTCTTTTTTTTTTAAATGTAACTTTATCTGGTTTTGGTATCGGGGTGATACTGGCCTTGTAGAATGAGTTTGGAAGTATTTTATCCACCTCTATTATTTGAAATAGTTTAACTAGGATATGTGGTTCTTTAAATGTTTTGTAAAATTCAGCAGTGAAGCTGATATGGTTTGGTTCTGTGTCCCCACCCAAATCTCGTCTTGAATCCTAATCCCCACATGTTGGGGCAGGAGCCTGGTAGGAGGTGATTGAATCATGGGGTAAACTTTGCCTTGCTGTTCTCATGATAGTGAGTGAGTTCTCATCAGTTCTGGTTGTTTGAAAGTGTGTGGCATTTTTTCCCTTCTCTCTCTCTCTCTTTCTCTCTCTCTCTCTGTCTCCTGCCACTATGTGAAGAAAGTGCTTGCTTCTCCTTCACCTTCTGCCATGATTTTAGGTTTCCTGAGGCCTCCCAGTCATGCTAAGCCTGCAGAACTGTGAGTTAATTAAACGTCTCTTCCTCATAAATTACCCAGTCTCAGGTAGTTATTTATAGCTGCCTGAGAACAAACTAATACAGAAGCCACTGGGTCCTGGGCTTTCCTTTCCTGGTAGAATATTTATTATGGCTTTGATCTAATTACTTGTTAGTGATGTATTCAGGTTTTTGATTTCTTCATGTTCAATCTTGGTAGGTTGTAGGTGTCTAGGAATTTATTTACTTCTTCTAGGTTTTCCAGTTTATTGGCATATAGTTGTTAAAAGAAAGAGGTCGTAATCCAGACTCCAAGAGAGAGTTCTTGGATCTTGCACAAGAAATAATTTAGAGCAAAGAAGGTGACAACTTGGAAGAAGTTGCCTTACACATTTGGCTGACAAAAGAAAAAAAGGTAACAAGGGGCGGCCAAAGGCTTGCAGAAACACGGAGAGTTGGAAAATCAGAAGACATATGAAAGAACTCCTTCCCTACTGTGAAGAAAGCTCATTAGCCATTCCAAACCCTCATTTCTTCTGTATATAACAATTACTTTTTATACAGGATCAAATATTACAAGAAATGAATAAAAAACAGAAGGAAATATTTATACAGAACTATTTTAAAAATTAAAATAAACAAAAATTTATTTTAGTTCATGAAAAATCTCCCCACCCAAAACGAGCAACCACACAGAATATAATCTAACATGTTCTAACTTAAAAAAACTTTTCCAAAACAATCTTTATATATATATTTATAAACAGATTATTTTACAAAAAGGAAAATTGACAGAATACAGGTTGAATTTTAAAGAGAATTGATGAAAACCAGGAAATAAAGAAAATGACAAAAAACTTCTTGATAATAAAGCCTAAATTGTACTAAAAATTTACACAGAAATTAATGAGGTACAATGAGAAAAAGTGAATTAATTAATATATCAAAATGCTGGATTCTTGACCAAATTAAAATGTATACACAAACCACAAGGAATCTTAATTTAAATATATATATAAATATATAGAAATGTATAAATATACATATAAATATACATAAATTGTGTAATATGCAAAATGAAACCAATGCCAAGAAAATAATGATTGAAAGAGAAGCAAAATTTCAAACAAAACTACTTTGGGCAATTCACTGCAAATGGTTTTGAAAAGCTAGATAAAATGGATAATTTTCTTATAAAATATAATTATCAAAACTGGCAATAGTTTTTGAAAAAGAAAGTTTTGATAGACCAATTTCTCCTAAATAGAGAAATATGTCTGATGACTACCAATTACTTTCTAGGGGAATTTTGATGATAATTTATTTATTTTGGGGGGCTTCTAAACTTTCTATTAAAGATAGCTGTATTCCTGTTGCTCCATTGAAGAAATATTTTGTTCTTCCTCTAACTTTTTTTCATTCAGTGGGTTCAGATTGGGTATGCTTGATATGGTTCTTACATATTGTAACATTAATTATATCTGTAGTTTGCTGTCTTTCACCAGATTTCAAATATTATCAGCTCTTATTGCTCGAAACATAATTTCTTCATTTTCTCTACCTTTTCTGTCCCTGGTATTTAATTTTCAGGTGTGTTAGACATTTTTGTATTATCTCATATGATTTTTAGTCTTTTCTCTGTATGTACATTTTATTTTTGTTTTTCCATAATTTATTCTGGATACATTCTCTCACATTCCCTTTTTGCTCATTCTCCTTCATTTACTATCACTTCTCAGGCTTTTGGCTAAATCCAGTACAGTACCTGCTCTTTTAGTTACTTATATTGATTAAAGATTCATAAAGATCTTTGTCTTAATTATTATAATTTTCCAGCTATAGAATATTCATTTGGTTCCCTTTATATGATTTCTGTTGTTTAATTCTTGGAATTGTTTAGAGTTACTTTTAAGTACTGATCTGAAAAATTCAAAATAAATATTTATTCCATAAGATGACCATTTCTGAGCATTTCAATGACAAACTCTCCTGTGTGATCTCCATAAATGTTCATGAGGACTATTGTTATGGTTGTTAATTACTCTTTCTGCTTTCCTTACATTCGATTTCGCAGAATTGACAGCATTATCTATTTAAAACATTAATGATATCATGTTGCTTCCTCACAAAATATCCTCCAGTAATTCTCTGCATACTAGAGTAAAAACCATATGTCTTTTAACGGTCTCCAAGGCCCTACAGTGTCTGGGATTTTAGTAATCCCATGACTTCATCTCTTCCTGTCTTTTCTCTGGCTCACTATGGTTGTGTCCTGTACTCCTTAGTGTTCCTTAAATAGAGCTGAGGATTTGGCAATGGCTATTCTCTTTTTCTAGAATGATCTTCCCCTACATATCCACATAGCTCATCTCCATCAGTTTTTGATTAAATTACATATTCTTGATGAGGTCTACTCTGGATACCTTAAAAATTTATAGTCCTTCCGCCAACTTTGATGCTTCTAAACTTTAAATATAATTATAAATTATGTATTATGTTAATTATCTGTCTCAGTAATAAAAGCAATCAAATAGCAGGATTTATGTTATTTTACCAAATTATTGTATTTAATTCACAAAACAATCCTCATTTTATTTTTGAAGCAACTTAAGTGCAGGAAATTTAAGAAACATTTTCACTATCACTCAGCTATGAGTTTCAGAGGCAGAATTCAAGCACAGTCTTTTTGTCTATTCCCTTAATTATGATTGTATATTGCCTCTAGTATGTAAGTTTACCACATATTATAAACGTAGTGGATAAAGAACTGGAACGTTATTCATTGGGTTATGCACATCACCCCTTGAACAATAGCTGAGACACTGTAGACAGAGTAGATACTTGTTTATTATATTGAGATATATGGAGAGTTTGGTTTATTTATTTAAATTTATTTATTAAAAAATTTATAATGGATGTTTCTAGAGTTTGTAATATAAAATACCTAAAAAAAGCAAAAGATATTAGGATTCACTAAAGAAATAAAAATGCATTAAAATTATTACAAGAGCAGACTTGAGGGAAAGAAACATCATTGAAGATGTATATATGGTTGAAAGTTTTTTATAATGATCTATTTGAGCAGTCTTTTTTGATCATTATATTAAAATATGATCAATATACAAAAATAAATTAATAATTTTCTCATAAAACTGTGAACAAAAAATTTAAATGCACTCTAAGAAAGCAGTACATGAATCAAATTATAAATTATTTGAGACCTCTCAAAACTGTCAGACCATTGTGGAATCTCACAGTCATTTTCACAGTCTCTGTCATTTTTTACTTATGTCAAATTTATAATTTAAATGGTGCAAAATCTATACTGATTTTAAAAACATCAAATTAGTTTATTTTCTTTCTTATAATGTACAATTAATCCCAGTATGAACATATGTGAAATATATTTATACAAAAGAATCTTATTCAAAATTGATATTTGATTATTTTGGAAAAATATTTATTTTAAGGAGAGTAAAATTAGTTATATAATATATAATACATTGTACAAGGAACTCTACTTTAACTCATTGCAATTTCCCTAAACACCATTTACCACCCACTGAATGAAAATACTTTAATAGAAATATCTTCTAAATTATATATTTCAAAATAACATGTTATGTATTACATGGTATCCAGAGCAGAAATAAAGGAGAGTGACAAATGAGAGGACAAAGCAAAAGGTTTCATGTTTGTTATACAAAATATTGTGGTAATCTTAGTATATATTTACAATGCATCCATTCACAAGCAGGGGAACACAATGATTATAAGAATTAAAAGGAATTTTGATGTTGAAGAAGGATGGAAGAGAAATAAAAATATCTATCAGGTTTTGCTGCACAATAATCAATCATTAACTCCTAGTGAAACAGAAAAAAATACACATTCATTTTAAATTTGTGTTGTGCTAGATGGGTATCTTTAGGTAGGCTCAGCTGGATGGTGGTAGAGCAACTTTGCTAAACCTTTCTTTATTCTGGACCTTGTACTGAAGGGCCAGGAACTACCCATGGGAAGCTTTTCTCTTCTCAATAACAGAAATACAAAAGTGCATGCATGCTAGCAAATTTTTAATTCTGTTTGAAAGAATTTTTAAACTATAGATAAGCATTGAGTTGCATCAAGTTATTTTTCTGCAAAACTAAGTTTGTCAGATGAATTTTCTGCTAATTTAATTTCTACTGTTCATTCACATCCTAATCATAATACGAACCCAGATTCAACATGATATAATGTCCTTTTTAAAAATTTATTGCTGAGTTCCATTTGCTAGTATTTTACTGGTAATTTTTTTGTCTTATCTCATAAGAGAGATGGCTTATAGATTTCATTTTCTCTATTATACTCTGGGGAGTTGACTGTCAAGGTTATGTACTCTTTATGACTTTAGAGTGTTTGAATAGCATAGCATTCTGAGCTAGAAAAATTACAAGCACTGCACAGAATCATGTGTTAAAATCACCAGTAAAAGGACTTAGTTTGCTTCCAAAATTTATATCTTCTAATATTATTCTTTGGATTTGTATAAAGTCTACTAAGATTAAAATTTGTAAAGATATTTTGATCTTTAAGAAACATCAAAAGCAATGGCAACAAAAGCCAAAATTGACAAATGGGATCTAATTAAACTAAAGAGCTTCTGCACAGCAAAAGAAACTACCATCAGAGTAAACAGGCAACCTACAAAATGGGAGAAAATTTTTGCAACCTACTCATCTGACAAAGGGCTAATATCCAGAATCTACAATGAACTCAAACAAATTTACAAGAAGAAAACAAACAACCCCATCAAAAAGTGGGCGAAGGACATGAACAGACACTTCTCAAAAGAAGACATTTATGCAACCAAAAAACACATAAAAAAATGCTCATCATCACAGGCCATCAGAGAAATGCAAATCAAAACCACAATGAGATACCATCTCACACCAGTTAGAATGGCCATCATTAAAAAGTGAGGAAACAACAGGTGCTGGAGAGGATGTGGAGAAATAGGAACACTTTTAGACTGTTGGTGGGAGTGTAAACTAGTTCAACCATTGTGGAAGTCAGTGTGGTGAGTCCTCAGGGATCTAGAACTAGAAATACCATTTGACCCAGCCATCCCATTACTGGGTATATACCCAAAGGACTATAAATCATGCTGCTATAAAGACACATGCACCCGTATGTTTATTGTGGCACTATTCACAATAGCAAAGAGTTGGAACCAACCCAAATGTCCAACAACGATAGACTGGATTAAGAAAATGTGGCACATATACACTGTGGAATACTATGCAGCCATAAAAAATGATGAGTTCATGTCCTTTGTAGGGACATGGATGAAACTGGAAACCATCATTCTGAGTAAACTATCGCAAGGACAAAAAACCAAACCCTGCATGTTCTCACTCATAGGTGGGAATTGAACAATGAGAGCACATGGACACAGGAAGGGGAACATCACACTCCGGGGACTGTTGTGGGATGGGGGGAGGGGGGAGGGATAGCATTAGGAGATATATCTAATGATAAATGACGAGTTAATGGGTGCAGCACACCAACATGGCACATGGATACATACGTAACAAACCTGCACATTGTGCACATGTACCCTAAAACTTAAAGTATAATAATAATAAAAAAAGAAAAAAAGAGTTAAAAAAAAGAATGGTTCCCTTTTAACAGCAAAAAGGCAACAAACCCATTTATAGCATGGCAAAAAACTACAAGCAAAACTGACTGATTACATCATGAACTCTTCTCTTTCACCTGCTCTAACTTTGATCCCTGAAATGTCAGCCTAACTATGGATTCTGCCTCTTGGCATTTCTGCTTCTTATTTTCATTTTGTGTATCATTTGACTCCACTAATAATATATTTATGTTGACTAATTACTAACTTTCACAGCAGAATTATATTCTTTCTCCTTTCCTGACTTGTCTAATTTTTTATTGAAATTTGGGATTTGTTTTATATATAAAACAAATATGTAAAACATATATATATATGTTATATGCATATAAGAATAGATGTATATTTGTTACATGCATATAAGAATATACATATATATATATATATATATAAAAGTGTGCATGTGTATGTATATATATCTGTGTGTAAAACTCTGGAAAGAAATTCCCATGTGGAAATCTTAGTAAACCTATACTGCAATGACAAAAAGCCACTAGTTACAGTGGACTATAAAGGAGATAGGAAGATTAATAACATAGAAACAAAAGTAAAATTTGTAGGTGCTGAAAATGGTCTGTATCTATATCAATACATGGGTGTACACATTTATCAAAACTCACCAACTCTAAACATAAGTACATTTTATTGTTTGTAAGTTACACTTCAAAGAAGTTAATTAAAAATGGAAAATGTTTTTATTTTGGAGTTTATTCGCTAGTAATGCACCAGAAGCTGTAGTCAAATTAGTGGCAGTATTCTTTGAGGTATACAGCATGTTATGGAAGAAATCCATAAATGTGATATTTATTAACGATGTCCCTCCCCATTTTTTTTTTTTTTTGAGATGGAATCTCACTCTGCTACCCAGGCTGGAGTGCAGTGGCCTGATCTCAGCTCATTGCAAAGTCTGCCTCCTGTGTTCGATCTATTTTCCTGCCTCAGCTTCTTGAGTAGCTGAGATTACAGGCATGCACCACCAGGCCTGGCTAATTTTTGTAGTTTTTTTTTTCTTAATAGAAATGGAGTTTCATCATGTTTGCCAGGCTGGTCTTGAAATCTTGACCTCAGGTGATCCATCCGAGCCTCAGCCTCCACCCACCTCAGCCTCCCAAAGTGCTGGGATTACAGTCGTGAGCCACTGCCTGGCTTTTTAAAAAACTTGTCATTAATAGAGGACTTCTCTAGGTAGCATTCATTAATAAATTTTGTTTTGCCAATTTCATACTCATGGCATTTGTAGCAAAGGAATTTAATTGAACTTAATTTGGGTAGGATATTATGAAACTCTATTGGAAAATACTGCCTCATTCTGGGAGGTTGACTTGTCATCCATAGATTATTTCAGCATAAAATCATTCACATTAATAAAAGAATAGCTAGCTTTGTTGGATGTATTATTTGATCACAGCAACATAGAAATAATTATATACAAGAAACAAATACCATTCTAAATTGCAAGCACACCTCACCTTTTCAATCCTTGGCACAATTGATTAACGTTCTAAACTAATTACTATCCACCAGCTAATATGTCAGCAGTCTAGGTTTATCTACCATTGAAGACAAACTAGTGACTTCAGAAAATATATTCCCATTTGCATATGATTAAAATATATAGACTGTGTAAACCCAATTATTCTTGAAATGTAAAGGATACATTAAAACCTCTTAGTACAACTGATACTAAAGAGATTTATCAATGACTCTACCATACAAATTAGCATGCAAGAACATAGGCCAGGCAGAATGTAAGTAAACAAGATATCTCACAAAAACAACAGTCCACACAGAACACTTATTTTTTCTGTCTTTAGATTGCTCTTTTAAACTAGAGGTCAGCAAACTTTCTTTACACAGAGCCTTAGAGTAAATATTTTATGACTTTCAGGCCATATTTTATTTGTCACAACTACTCAACTCTGCCATTGTAGTATGAAAGTGGTAAAACAAAAATTAGTTTATTTTCAGGCTTTCCTTCCAGGATTTATTTTCTATCCCATGTTTTGTGTGTGTGAGTGTTTATTTCAGTTACATTGGTTTCCTTTTCACACTGGAGTGCTAGTAACAAACTACTGAATATACCTGTGTTCTAATAAGAATTTATTTCTGAGGACTCTGTTCTGTTCCATTGGTCTATGTCTCTGTTGTGGTACCAGTACCATGCTGTTTTGGTTACTGTAGCCTTGTAGTACCTTGAAGTCAGGTAGCGTGATGCCTCCAGCTTTGTTCTTTTGGCTTTGGATTGACTTGGCAATGTGGGCTCTTTTTTGGTTCCATATGAACTTTAAAGTAGTTTTTTCCAATTCTGTGAAGAAAGTCATTGGTAGCTTGATGGGGATGGCATTGAATCTATAAATTACCTTGGGCAGTATGGCCATTTTCACGATATTGATTATTCCAACCCATGAGCATGGAATGTTCTTCCATTTGTTTGTATCTTCTTTTATTTCATTGAGCAGTGGTTTGTAGTCCTCCTTGAAGAGGTCCTTCACATCCCTTGTAATTTGGATTCCTAGGTATTTTATTCTCTTTGAAGCAATTGTGAATGGGAGATCACTCATGATTTGGCTCTCTGTTTGTCTGTGATTGGTGTACAAGAATGCTTGTGATTTTTGTACATTGATTTTGTATCCTGAGACTTTGCTGAAGTTGCTAATTAGCTTAAGGAGATTTTGGGCTGAGACGATGGGGTTTTCTAGATATACAATCATGTCATCTGAAATGATGCCGCATATCTACAACTATCTGATCTTTGACAAACCTGACAAAAACAAGAAATGGGGAAAGGATTCCCTATTTAATAAATGGTGCTGGGAAAACTGGCTAGCCATATGTAGAAAGCTGAAACTGGATCCCTTCCTTACACCTTATACAAAAATTAATTAAAGATGGATTAAAGACTTAAATGTTAGACCTAAAACCATTAAAATCCTACAAGAAAACCTAGGCAATACCATTCAGGACATAGGCGTGGGCAAGGACTTCATGTCTAAAACACCAAAAGCAATGGCAACAAAAGCCAAAATTGACAAATGGGATCTAATTAAACTAAAGAGCTTCTGCACAGCAAAAGAAACTACCATCAGAGTGAACAGACAACCTACAGAATGGGAGAAAATTTTTGCAACCTACTCATCTGACAAAGGGCTAATATCCAGAATCTACAATGAACTCAAACAAATTTACAAGAAAAAAACAAACAACCCCATCAAAAAGTGGGCAAAGGACATGAGCAGACACTTCTCAAAAGAAGACATTTATGCAGCCAAAAAACACATGCAAAAATGCTCATCATCACTGGCCATCAGAGAAATGCAAATCAAAACCACCATGAGATACCATCTCACACCAGTTAGAATGGCCATCATTAAAAAGTCAGGAAACAACAGGTGCTGGAGAGGATGTGGAGAAATAGGAACACTTTGACACTGTTGGTGGGGCTGTAAACTAGTTCAACCATTGTGGAAGTCAGTGTGGCGATTCCTCAGGGATCTAGAACTAGAAATACCATTTGACCCAGCCATCCCATTACTGGGTATATACACAAAGGACTATAAATCATGCTGCTATAAAGACACATGCACACCTATGTTTATTGTGGCACTATTCACGATAGCAAAGACTTGGAACCAACCCAAATGTCCAACAACGATAGACTAGATTAAGAAAATGTGGCACATATACACCATGGAATACTATGCAGCCATAAAAAATGACGAGTTCCTGTCCTTTGTAGAGACATGGATGAAACTGGAAAACATCATTCTCAGTAAACTATCGCAAGGACAAAAAAACAAACACCGCATGTTCTCACTCATAGGTGGGAATTGAACAATGAGAACTCATGGACACAGGAAGGGGAACATCACACTCCAGGGACTGTTGTGGGGTTGGGGGAGGGGGGAGGGACAGCATTAGGAGATATACCTAATGCTAAATTACGATTTAATGGGTGCAGGAAATCAACATGGCACATGGATACATATGTAACAAACCTGCACATTGTGCACATGTACCCTAAAACCTAAAGTATAATAATAAAAATAAAAATAAAAATAAAAAAAGAAAATATTCCAAAGGCCTATAAGCACATGAGAAGATGCTCAATACCATTAGTCATCATGGAAGTGCAAATTATAACTACAAGATACCACTTCATACCAACTAAAATTATGATGATCAAAATGAGAGAAAATAGCTAATTCTGATAAGGATGTGAATAAACTGAAGTCATCCATTCCTAATGGAAATGTTACATTCTGCCACCACCTTGTAAAACACTTTCTCAGTTCTAAAAAATGTTAAAAATAGAGTGACCATATTCTATTGACCAGCAGTTCCACTCTTAAAAATCTACCTGAAAGTAATGAAAATGCATGTCTACACAAAAATTTATCCATGAATGTTCAGAGGTGTACTATTTATTGTCCTTCAAAAGTGGAAAGAGAACAAATGTTCATCAACTGCTGAATGAATATCCAAAATGTCCTATAGCTATACCATAAAATATCATTCGTTAACAGAATGATTGAAGTGCTGATACAAGCTACAGCATAAATGAACCTTCAGAATACTATGCTAAATGAAAGAAACCAGATCAAAAGATCTATTAGATGATTCCACTTAGATGAAATATCCTAAATAGGCAATGTAAACTACTGTTTGACAGTAAATCCTAAGATATAAGAGCTTATTTTTGGGGTGATGAAATGTTCTAAAATTAGATGGTAGTGTTTGTGCTACCTTGAATATGCTTAAACCACTGAATTATACACTTTAAAGGGGTACATGTTACATTGTATAAATGATATCTCAATAAAGCTGTTATAACAAAAATACAGTGTTGCAGTGTTCATTGTTAAATCTCTGTGTACAGGTACATATATATCTTCTGGTATATGCTTGAGGGTAAAATTTCTTGGCTTGCTGTTTATCACATTGCAAAATATAACTATCTGGTGCACTAAAAGAAAGCCCTATGTATGTTTTAGCTCAGATGTTAGAGGTAAGGAGTATTATATTACCTTGTCTCATCATAACTCTAATAGACTGAAAAGAACAAGTAAAATACATTTAGTGAATAAAACATACTGAAAAAAGATAAATTATGAAATGTTATTGCTAAGAATACAGACAAATTTTAATGAATAAAGGACTGAAAAAGATACGTGATTAAGGAAATAAGAATGAAATAATTTTCAAATATAGTAATTATTATGTACTCAAATTAGCATGTATCTGAAACTATTTTACCCTAACATTATCTCCTTCTTTTGGTAAAATATACAAAACAAGTCTTTTTAAATTAAATTGTATTTTGTTTACCTTTCTTGATAGAAATATTTAAAGAAGAACTAGTAAAAGTGTATGTTTATCTTCATACTAAACACATTTAATTTTTAACTTTTGTCCATTAGAAATAATGACAGAATTAATTGACAATAACACAAGAAATATAAAAATAATAGTATGTATCTAGGCTACGCACCAGGCACAATTATTAGCACTTGGCACAATTATTAGCACTTTACACAATTAACTGATTTAAATCTTGAGTAATACTCTTTCCAGATGCTAAAACAGTAGCAAGAAGAGGTTAAACTCCTACTCTATGATTTCTGAATACAGGAAGCCTGAATCCTGAGTTCATACCTTTATTTGTAAATCTCACCTAAAATTGCACAGTATTACATAATCCAATGAGAATTTAACCTATGCCTGAGAAGAGGCTGAGCTATAGTCAGAATAAAGTCTCCAAAAAACAAAAGGCCACCTTTAAAATCTGTTTTTATATGAGTCAAAAATACTGTTATTTAACTAATGATTTGTAAAATAGCAAAATAATTTATTTATGAGAGTAACTACAGGCCAGGTACAGTGACTGATGCCTGTAATCCCAAAACTTTGGGAGGTGAGGTGGGTGGATCACAAAGTCAGGAGTTTGAGACCAGTCTGATCGTCTTCACTAAAATTACAAAAATTAGCTAGGCGTTGTGGTGCTCCCGTAATACCAGTTACTCAGGAGGCTGAGGCAGAAGAATCGCTTGAACCTGAGAGGCAGAGGTTGCAGTGAGCCGAGATCACACCAATGCACTCCAGCCTGGGTGACAGAGCAAGACTCCGTCTCGAGAAAAAGAGTAACTACTTAACTCACATAAGCATGATCTGATATTGCCTTCTGCTTCTCTGACTTGAATCTTATTTTAATATTTGACACCAATCAAATTCTGTAAAGCATAAGTGGTACATTTTTTTTCCAGTATTATCTCCCACTAGACCTCAACAATACAGCCATTTCAAATGATCATTTTTCTGAGATGTGCCAGTTTATGATTTGCCATATCTATTGAAATCCTTAGATTCGAGGATAAACAGACCTTATTCCAGAATACATGAATATAAGAGTATACTGCTCCCAATAAAATGTTGTCTATCCTAATTTTTCTCTTTAAAACTATAATGTATTGATGTATTTTCCATGATGCATGTTTTACATATGTTGAGATGTTATGAGATTTTTTGATAGACAAGATGTTTTCTAAGGAGCACGACATTTCTGATTTTACAACTCTTATTTGCAGTAGTAGATACATGAGCATAGCTATTTTGTATTATCTACCCTATATTCTATGAAAGGGAGGCTCAATGATAATGGTCTATTAATTATATCCTCTTAATGTATGTGTTTTTGTCAATGAGAAAAATATATACGGAAATACGTACTGCATTGTATAATGTTTTATGATTTTAGCCAATAAGGAGACTGGGAGATTATAAATTTGGTTCCATTATATATTTTTGATATCAAGTGTAAAAATGTTATTATATTTATGGTTTTCCAACACTGGAATGGGAAGGAAATTTGCTACATATATCAGAAAAAATGAGAAAATCATTGATTACAAAACTTTTGGAATTCCAAAATTGGAGTAAAACATCTATTACCAAATAATATGCCCCACTATTTTTTAATTTCAACCTATTTTGCTGGAATTAGAAGACGATTCCATAGAAAATTCTAAGAGATTTAGTTCTGCTTAGCTATACCAATGGTAGTAATGTCAATAAGATTTAATTTATTGATTTTTAAATTCAGTATAACATATTTAATAAGCACATTTTGCCCCTGCAATCCTATACCCTACATCAGAATCCATTGAAGTTAACAATTTACAAGTGTTTATCTTGAATTTTTTCCTGTACTGCACAGGTAAATCTATTTATATCATGTAAATAATATTTTTAAAATATTATCTGAGAGCTAGTAATGCAAAAAGAAAAATGTAGATTGCCTAAGGGCTTAGACCTGCCTAGTAAAGTTCACATGTCTTGCACCCTTATTGAAATTAACTGATAGACAAATTATATGAAATCACAACTTGATATATTAATGTCTAGATTTACCCTATATTCTGTAAAGAGGATCCTTCAGACTTGAGCTGTCTAATACAACAGCCTTTAGCACCTGTAGCTATTGAGCATTGAAATACAACTAATCTGATTAAGGAACTAATATTTTAAATTTCTCCATTTTGAAGGGTATATTTTAAAATAATCATGATTTTAAAAATAGAAATCAGGGGCCAGGAATGGTGACACTCATGCCTGTAATCCCGATACTTTGGGAAGCTGAGGCAGGAGGATCAATTGATCCCAGGAGTTTGAGTCCAGCTCTGCCAACATAGCAAGATCTTATCATTAAATAAATAAATAAATAAATGAAAAAATAAATTACAAAGTAATTTTTAAATTACTTTGAACTGAATGACACTGGACAATATAGTTATAACAATATACAATTTGTAGAACTCAGTTAAAATATCACTTAAATAGAAATATGTAGCTTCAAATGTTGTTATTGGGGAAAAACATGATTTAAAGTCAATCGCCTATCTTAGTTAGCTAAGAAAGGAAGCATAAACTAAATTCAAAGTAGAAGACATTTAAATTTTTCTATTGTACACCATTTAGATGAATACGATCTACTTGTATTTTATTTCACACATTCTTGAAACAACTTTCATACAATTCACAACAGGTCTTATCTATATGTAACTAGAATACATAGCAGCAGAAACTTTTTTAAGACCTTTTTTTTTCACTGCCAATTAAATAAGAACAATTCTGCTAGGCACAGTATTTATACTTTTATGACATTGTCAGTTTTGTAAACATAAACTTACATGGAAGAGCTGGTATGAACATATAAAGAGACATTTTTACACACATATGAAATTATATTACTCCTTTTCTGCACTGCTATAAAGAAGTACCCAAATCTGGGTAATTTACAAAGAAAAGCAGTTTAATTGACTCACAGTTCCACATGAGGGGAAGCCTCAGGAAATTTATAATCATAACAAAAAGGGAAGGGAAAGCAAGCACCTTCCTCACAAGGCAGCAGGAGAGAAAAGTGAGCAAAAGGAGGGAAAATTACCTCATAAAACCATCAGATCTCATGAGAACTCACTCACTATCATGAGAACCAGCATGGGGGAAAATGCCCCAAGATCAAATTACCTCTCTCCCTTGACATGTGGGGATTATAATTCCAGATGAGATGTGGGTGGGGACACAGAGCCAAACCACATCATTCTGCCCCGACCCCTCCCAAATCTGACATACTCACATTTCAAAACCAATCATGCGGTCTCAACACTCCCCCAAAGTTTTAACTCATTTCAGCATTAACTCAAAAGTCCACAGTTTAAAGTCTTATCTCAGACAAGGCAAGTCCCTTCCATCTATGAGCCTGTAAAATCAAAAGCAAGTTAGTTACTTCCAAGATAAAATGGGGATACATGCATTAGATAAATGCTCCTATTCCAAATGGGAGAAATTGGCCAAAACAAAGGGGCTACAGGCTCCATGCAAGTGTGAAATCCAGTGGGCCTGTCACTAAATCTTAAAACATCAAAATAATCTCCTTTGACTCCATGTCGCACACCCAGTTCAGGCTGATGCAAAGGGTGGGCTCCCACAATCTTGGACAGCTCCACCTTGGTGACTTTGCAGGGTACAGCTCTCATGGCTGGGGTTCAGTGTCTGCAGGTTTTTCAGGTGCATAGTGCAAGCTGTTGGTGGATCTACAATTCTGGGGTCTGGAGGATGGAGGCCCTCTTCTTACAGCTCCACTAGGCAATACCCCAGTGGGGAGTCTGTGTGTGGGCTCCAACTCTGCATTACTGGTTTGCATTGCCATAGCAGAAGTTCTCCATGAGGACTTCGCCCCTGCAGCAGACTTCATCCTGGACATCCAGGTGTTTCCATACATCATCTGAAACATAGGCAGAGGCTCCCAAACCTCAATTTTTGACTTCTGTGACCTGCAAGCTGAAAACCACATGGAAGCCACCAAGGCTTAAGGCTTGCACCCTCTGAAGCAACAGCCCAACCTGTACCTTGACCCCTTTTAGTTATGCTGGAGCTGAAGAAACTGCAACATGGGGCACCATGTCCTGAGGCAGCACAGAGCAGAGGGGCCCTAGGCCCAGCCCAACAAACCATTTTACTGTCTTAAGCCTCTAGGCCTTGGATGGAAGGGGCTGCCACCAAGATCTCTGACATGCCCTAGAGACATTTTCTCCATTGTCTTTTGATTAATATTTGACTCCTCGTTACTTATGCAATTTTCTGCAGCAGTCTTGAATTTCTTCCCCGAAAGTAGGTTTTTCTCATCAGGCTTCAAATTTCTCAAACTTTTATACTCTGCTTCCCTTTTAAACATAAGTTGCAATTTCACATTATTCTCTCTCAAGTTCAAAGTTCCACAGATCTTTAGGGCAAGGGCAAAATGCTGCAAGTCTCTTTGCTAAAGCATAGCACCAGTGACCTTTGTTCCAGTTCCCAAGAAGTTTCTTATTTCCATCTGAGACCACTTCAGCCTGAACTTCATGGTCCATATCACTATCAGGATTTTGGTCAAAATCATTCACCAAGTCTCTAGGAAGTTCCAAACTTTTTCACATCTTCCTGTCTTCCTTCTGAGCCTTCCAAACTGTTCCAATCTCTACCCATGACCCAGTTCCAAAGTCACTTTTACATTCTCAGGTATCTTTATAGCAGTATCCCAATCTCCACGGTACAAATTTACTGTATTAGTCCATTTTCATGCTGCTATAGAGATACCCTTGACTTGGTAATTTTTAAAGAAGAGAGGTTTAATGGACTCACAGTTCCATGGCTGGGGAGGTCTCAAGAAACTTACAGTCATGGCAGAAAGTGAAGGGGAAGAAAGCACCTTCTTCACAAGGCAGCTGAAGAGAGAAGCCAGCAGAGAGAACTGCCTTAGAAAACCATCAGGTCTCTTGAGAACTCAATCACTATCACAAGAACCAGCATGGGGGAAACTGCCCCCATGATCCAGTCACCTTCCTCCCTCAGCACGTGGGGATTACAAATCAAGATGAATTTGAGTGGGGACACAGGGCCGAACCATATTAGAAGTAAATAGAAAATGGTTACCCAAAGGAAAAAAATGTGGAAAATATATCCTAAAAAGGTGTTAACATAGTAGTTGCATCAGGGTACATTCCCCACCCCACATAAGATACTGTGTGTCTCATTACTGTGAGTTAAGAGGTAGAAGACAGAAATTTGAATTAGAATATGGGTTTCCAGTTAAAATGTCTTACTCAGTGGTATTGGAGCAATTTAGGATGAAATATGGTCTTTGCTTCTCATTAACCTGCCATCTAGTTAAAGGCAGACACAGAATTAAGATTAAAATAATATTCTGGACTGCAATCAATTTTGGAGTCACAATATGTTTAAAAAATATATATTTCTTGGCTGGGAGCAGTGGCTCACCCCTATAATCCCAGCACTTTGGGAGGCCAAGGCAGGTGGATCACCTGAGGTCAGGAGTTCGAGACCAGCCTGGCCAACAGGGTGAAACCCCATCTCTGCTAAAAATGCAAAAATTACCTGGGTGAGGTGGCACATGCCTGTAGTCCCAGCTACACAGGAGGCTGAGAAGGATAATCACTTGAACCTGGGAGGCGGAGGTTGTCGTGAGCCAAGATTGTACCACTGTACTATAACATATAGAAATTGAATATAAGTGTAATATATATGCCAAAACAACATAAAGAATGTATATGAGAGCAAAGCTCTATCAGGCTAAAGTAATGACTTCACATGGGAAAGTAATAATTATAACAACATGTTATTGGTTTGAAATGTTAAAAATGCAATATTTCTAACAATAGTGTCAAAAGTTAAGATGTATAGGGTAAACCTATGCCAATCAGTAAAAAACACACAAACAAACTAAAACAAAACCCTCTAAATACAATGAAAAAACATTAAAATGCTACATTAGAAAATATCCACTTAATGCAAAACCAAAGAAGGAATATATATACAGATACATATATATATAGAGAGAGAGACGTGAGACTTATAGAACACAAGAAGTCAAATGACAAACATAAATCCAACATTATCAATGATTCCATCAAATGTGAATTGATCTAGTCAATTAAAAGTCAGAGATCATCGGATTTGATAAAATAGTATGATTCACCTGTAAGTTGTCTACAAAGAGATATTTCAGATTCAAAGATACAAAAATTAAAAAAAGGATTAAGCAAAAGAAATATATATCAAACAAATCACAATCACAAGAAAGCTGAATGGGTTATATAGCTAATGTTAGACAACATGAATATGAAACAACAACAAAAACAATTTTTAGTAATGAAGAGGAACATTTCTTAATTATAAAATAGTAAACCCATCAGGAAGGTAAAATTATAAACATATATACACCTATCAAAAGAACATAAAAATACATGAATCAAAAACTGACAAAATCAAGGGAGTAGACAATTCAGTATTATGATTAAGATGTCAATAACCCACTTTCAATAATTCATATAAAAATTAGACAGAAGATCAAGAATTAAACAGGATATGGGCTGGGCGCGGTGGCTCATGCCTGTAATCCCTGAACTTTGGGAGGCCAAGGCGGGTGGATCATGAGGTCAGGAGATAGAGACCATCCTGGCTAACAAGGTGAGACCCCGTCTGTACTAAAAATACAAAAAATTAGCCAGGTGTGGTGGCGGGCACCTGTAGTCCCAGCTACTTGGGAGGCTGTGGCAGGAGATTGGCATGAACCCGGGAGGCGGAGCTTGCAGTGAGCCGAGATCATGCCACTGCACTCCAGCCTGGGCGACAGAGTGAGACTCCATGTCAAAAAAAAAAAAAAAAAAGGAATTAAACATGAGACCTAAGCCATACTGTAAGCCAACAGTATTAACAGACATAGGGAACACTCCACACAGCAACAAAAGAATATACATTCTTCTCGAGTGCTCATAGACATGTCCCAGGATATACTGTATGTTATATACTATATGTTAGGCCATTTTTTTTTAAAAAAAGAGCAACCTAAGTACATTTCAATGGGTAGAAATTATGCAAAGTATGCTCTATGACTACAATGGAATGAAATTAGAAATAGGAAACATAAAAAAAGTTGAGAAGCTTACGAACATGTGGTAATTAAATAACACCCTGTTAAATAACCTGTGAGTCAAGAAAAAGTAAAAAACAAAATGAAAAAATAACTTTACATGAATAAAAATGAAGACACAAGATAAAACAATTAATAAGATGCAGCTAAAGTGTGCTTAGAGAAAAAAATAGCTGTAAATGTCTGTGTTAGTAAAGGAGAAAGATCTTAATAACAGAAACTTCCACAAAAAATCAATGGAAAGAGAAGAGAAAACTGAACTTAAAGCAAAAATAAAAATGCAAATATTAAAGATTAGATCAGAAATTACTAAAATAGATACTAGAAAAAAGAAGAGAAAACTTTATGCAACAAAAAGCTGATTATTCGAAAAGAAGAAAAAAAGGACAAACCTTTGATCATGAAGAAAGGTGACAAAACTTTTTGACCAAGAAAAATAGAAAGATGACTCAAATTACTAGAATCAGAAGCAAAAGAGGTGACATTACTGCTGACCTTACATAAATACAAAGGATTATTAACGAAAACCATTAACAATCTTATTCCAGCACATTAGGTAACTTTAGAATAATTAAAGAAACCAGAAAACATAGAGTAAAATCATTCATTTAAAAAACTGAGTTACTTAAGAACTTAATGAATTTGTAATTATTTAGTATAATTATCAAAAATAAAATGATTCGAGACTTGTTTTCTCGTTATAATAAAAACTAGAATATTGGGCAAATATTAACGACAGAAGAAGGAAAGGTACTTATACCAGAAGCCAGCCAGTGGAAAATACTTAAAACCCTCCATCAAACTTTTCATATGGGTATTGAAAACACTCATCAAATGGCCAAATCCCTATTTACAGGGCCAAATCTCCTCCGGACCATCCAACACGTAGTCAAACCCTGTGAGGTGTGCCAAAGGAATAATCCCTTGGTCCATCGTAAGTCCCCTTTGGAGGAACAAAGAATAGGTCACTATCCTGGAGAGGACTGGCAGTTAGACTTCATCCATATGCCTAAGTCAAAGGGATTTCAATGCTTGTCACTCTGTGTCCAGTACTCAGTGAATTTCTTAACTCTGGCTACAGTGACTTTTTTTTTAGAGATAGGTATTTGACTCAGATTCGGATTATAAAACTCAGGTCTTGGATTTCATTTACAATATATTGAGAAAGAAAAAGTGTTCTGGTTGGTTTCGCCAGGAAAAGGAGCCTAGACTGCAGATTTTGACAACTATACTTCTGTAAGTCAACAGGTCCCCCCCACCCCGAGAATGACACCAATGCTGAGTGAGCTTGGAATTTAGAGAGGTAGAGATAGTAAACATGAATTCATCCTCAAGCCATTTAATTCAGCTGTACCTGAAATAAACCTTATTAATTTGTTCCAATAAAGTAATATGCTGTTTGTTATGTTTTCACTAAGGATATATAAATTGGTGTTATAGAGTTTGCTACCTGATGAGTTGCAACTCATACAGCTAGTAAAAGGGTACTCATTTCATTAATTCACATCTTCACAGTACAATTTAGTAATGGAAGTAAAGTCAAGTGTCCACCATATACAGAATTCAGACTATTTTGATTTAGATTTAAATATTGTAGAAGCATAAATGACTCATTCTTTGACTTAAAAAATCTTTAGTACTTAATGATCAGTCACATTTGCGTGCAGAATTTAATTATCTACTAAGGAAATGATGTACTTTCATTTCAGGATCAAATTTCTAAGCAAATGTAGGGGATGTTTAAACTGTCACTTGATACATCAAGTCACAACTTTATCAGCAATTGAAGAAATGTAAAATTGTGCAATTAAAAGAAATACAAAATCTATTTTTGTATAAAACTTTCACCTTATTAAACTGTTTTTAGTTATTAGCCTGACAGACGCTAGTGTGTGTAGGTGGAAGAAAAATGTTTTAATATAATTAAGTTTAATACTTCAGCAGGAATAATGAATTCTTTTTGCACTCCTGCAGGTAAAAAGCTGTGTGTCTTCAGAATGTTTTCTGAACTCTCTGATATTTGAAAACCAAGTTTTATTCTCTACAGTAATTGTGGTGGAATTTGTTCCATGAACTCTTCCAGTGTATACATTTATACACTGCATTATTGTACATGCAGGGCCTAAGACATATGCCTAGTATTAGGATCAACATAAAACTATTAGATTGATTAATACTAAAAAACAGCAGAAGGATGAATAATAGAGTGATTATTTTTCCAGCTTAAAAATGATTCAATAAAACAATTTTGAAAAAAACATTCTAAGCAATATATGTAAACTGAGGCAAATATTTTGTCATTATTTCGCATATAAAATATTTCAAGTTTTATGCCTTTGAGATGATATTTATCACTTTCATCTAGGAATACGAACCCTTGACTATCTGTTGATTGCCCACTTCCCCAGGCTTTTGTCTCTCTATTCTCACATACAACCCAGCTACTTGGACTTTTATTTCTTCTTCTAAGCTGTTTCCAGGTCTATATAATTTGCAAACACATTTTTTCTCTCTCCAGAATGGTAGTCTTTATATTCTTTATTTGCCTAATTTCTTCCTCTTCTCTCATGTATTACTTTAAATGCTACATGCTAAGTTACTCTTACTTTAATACCTCAAAACTAATCAAAATTTAGTCACTTTTAGTTGCTATTTAGTCTCAATTTAGTTGCTATTTTCCTAAAGATAAATTACTATAGTTTGTAAATATATATACACATATAATTTGGATATTTGTCCCCTTTAAATCTCATGTTGAAACGTGATCTCTAATGTTGGATGTGGGGCCTGCTGGGAGGTGTATGGCTCATGGGAGCTGATGCCTCAATGGTTTAGTGCAGTCCTCATGATAGTGAGTGAGTTCTCAAAAGATCAAGTTGTTTAAAAGCATGGCTTCTCCCACTCCCCCCTCCCGCAAACTCTGCTTTCTGCTCCCACTCCCCTTCCTGCTATGTGACGTGTCTGCCCCTGCTTCACCCTGAGGATTCCCCAGAAGCTGAGCAGATGAGCAGATACTGGTGTCATACTTGTTCAGCCTGCAGAACTGTGAGCCAATCAAACCTCTTTACTTTGTAAATTACCAAGTCTCAGTTATTTCTTTATAGCAACACAAAATGGCCTCTCTATATATACATGTAAGTATATATAAATATATACACTGCACTATGTACATGCAATGTCTGAGACATATGCCTAGTAAATATTAGGATCAATATAAAACTATTAGATTAATACAAAAAACAGCAGAAAGATGAATGATGGGGTACTTTTTTTCTAAATTCACTTCTTTGTATTTTAACATATAAATCTAAAAGAAAGTAGTTTTTTAGATTTATGAATAAAATATTCAAGGTTTTGTAAAAATTTTATTGCTTTGACTTGCTCACGTTTCTAAACAATGTCTAAAATTTAATGTAACAAAATATGTGAAAATATTTATCACACATTAATGTAAACAAGTGCAGTGCATAGAAACATACTTTGTGATAAATTTGTAATAAATTTGTAATATTTCCTTAGAAGACACTGCCACTTTTACTGAAAATAAAACTTGAAGGTAAACTTACCTTGCTTTGTAAATCTCAATTATTCCCTATATAGATGACATGTTGTTTCCTTCTCATTGCACATATACAGACAGGCATGCCTGCCTTTCCTGTCTATTGGGCTTATGTCTTAAATTTCAACCACTAATCATCACTCCATGAATCCTTCCATCCTCCTCTCCCCTGAAATGTGTCACTATCTCCTTTTCCTCACTGGGTAACTTGCATGTATTCTCTGATTTCATTTTAAACAGGTTTTTTCATTGATACTACTTTAACTCTTATCCTAAATTCAAAATGTTGTATTTTCTAAAGTTTTTGTGGAAGTATAACATAGGGATGTAATGGAGTGAATCATAGGTTTTTAGCATGACAAATCATTACAAAGTACAAATGCTCACATGCCAGAAATGCAATATTACTGCTCTCCTAAAGATCTACTTTTTTATCCTTTCAATCTTTATCCTCCTTTTCATTCCAAAGGTCAACATTACTCTTATTTCTAACCATGTAACTCAATCTGCCTGTTTCTGAACTTTAAAGATGGAATCGTACTTTTTTGTGTTGGATTTTGGCCTGGGCTGTCTTTGATAAGGATCATAATTCTGAGTCTCTTCTGTTTCATAGAAATGGGATATATTTTTATTGTTGCACAATATTCTGTTTTATAAATGCATTCAAGTTGTTCCTTTTATTGCCATTCAAACAATTATTGATGAACATATATTTACCTGTCTTTCTTCATTGACTATTCTGAATAATGCTGCTACCAACATCCCCATTTTAACTTACACATACTTATCTACTCAGGCTAGACACACACATGCACACAAGCATCCAGAAGTAAAATCAGTGAGTCATACAGTATCTTTATATGAATACTGCCAGATTTCCACAAAATATTTGTATTGATTTGCCAGCTACCCCCAAATGAAAGTACCAATTGTTACACAGCTTAGTCGACACTAAGATTTTGTCTTTCTTATTTTGGTTTTTCTCATGTATAAGCACAGCCTCACTTTTTTATTTTTATAGTCTTTCTTATTTTTAATGCTTATGTACCTATTTTATGGAGTACACATGATATTTTGATACAAGTATACAATGTGTAATGATCAAATCTGGGTAATTGGGATATCCATCACTGCAAACGTTTGTCATTTCTTTGTGATGAAAATATTTCAAATCTACTCTTCTAGTCACTTTGAAACATACAATAAATTATTTTTAACCATAATCATCCTATTGTGGTGCTGAACACTAGATCTTTATTTACATCCACACATCCACACAAATTTATTGAAATATTGATTGAAATTGCATTGAGTACATAAACAAATTTGTGAAAAAATTGTCGTTAAAATATCAAATTTTCTAATAATTTTTGACATACTGATCTATATATTTGGTTTCACTTTAATTTTTGGTAGCAATATTGGATAGTTTTTCTTATAGAAGTCTTGCACTTATACTTATATTGACATATATGTAACTATAAGACAATAAAAGCTTTTCTTTTTAATTTATAAAATTTTGGTGATTTAGAATAATTCAAGTGATTTTTTGTTCAATTACTTAGCCACCTTTACTTATAATTAAAAATAATTTATTGCTATATTCTTCGGAATTTTCTAACCATTCAAACATGTTGTCTGTAATTAATCATAGTCTTGTGTCTTTATTTCCAATTTTATAATTTTCTCTTTTTTATCATATAGGACTGGCAAGGACCTTGAATGTAGTATTGAATTGGCATGGTGACAGAGGTCATGTTTTTCTCATCATTGATTCAGAGAAAGACCCTCAAAGTGTTTGTGGATTTTGTTGGTGTTGTTATTAGTATCCTTTATCTAATTTTTTAAAAATGATTTCCGTTGTAGCCACTTAATAAGTTTATATAATAAAGATAAAATTTTACTGAATAATTTTTCTACATCTTTTTACATCTCCACATATTTTTTCTCTATTTTATTAACCTGATAAATTACCTTGATAGATTCATGAATGTTAGAGAAATAATATAATTCTGGAATGAACTTAATCGTTCATAATTTTTTTTACAATTAAATATTTGAATTTGACTTAATATCTAATTTAGAATTTTATGCTGATGTTTATGAAAGTTATTGGCCAATAATTAACTGTCATTGCAAATGTTTGTCAGGTTTTGTTAGCAAGATTATTATAGTTCTCAAAGCAAGTCTAGGAATGTTTTCAAGGGATAGATGAGTTTCCTTTTTCTTGACTATTTTATTACATTTACTAGGGAAGTCGTCTCTACCTATAGTTGTTTTTGTGGGAAGGGTTAAATTTTATTATATAGAATAATTCAGATTTCAAAATTTTATCAGGTCTGTTTGGGTATTTCCTAGGACACATTTCTGTTTCATCTATATTTTCAGATATATTTATATAAAGATACTCGTAATATGCTTTTATAATCATTTTCATATTCATAACATCTCTAATAATATCTACTTTATCATTCCTATTATAGATTATTGAGACTTCTCTCTTATACCTTGATCTGTCTCATCAGGAGTTAATTATTTTTAGAAATATATTATAGAATATATAATTAACCTTTATTATCATGATTATTTTCTATCTTGTCATTCCTTCAGTTAATTTAAATGAGAGGAATGCTTAGATCTTTGAGTTCTCACCTTATTTTCTGGAATATGCAGTGAGCACACAGCTCTCTTCTAATCACAGCTAGCAATTTTAGCATTCAATTAAAATACTTTCTAATTTTATAATTATTATTTTCATCTCAATTTTGGTTATTTGGGTGTCTGCTTTCCAATTTAATTGAAATTCCATAGTTATTTGCTTTAGTATTGATTTTTAAGTGAATACCATGATATTAGATAATATATCATTTATTTTAAGCTTTTGATATATTTTATGACTTACTCTGTGGCCCAACATGTGGTAAATTTTAGTTAATCTTCCATCATGTGTACTTCCAAAGAATGTATATTCTGAATTTGTTGGGATAAGGCCATATTTATCAATCAGTTTGTTCATATATTTTACAGGCTTATTGTTTTTTTCTTGTCAGTTTATCAGTTACTAAGAAAGCTGTTTAAATATTTCCAAATATGCTTTTGGATTTTTCTATTATTTAGTTCAGTTAATTTTAACTTATGTATTTTAGGGCAATTATTAGGTCATACTTACAATTTTATATTTTGTGGTGATTTACAATTTCTATTATGACATTTCATCACATTACTTCATCATGATTATAAACTTGCTCTTCATCTCTAGAAACAATGTATAATTGACAGATACCTTAAAAGAAGAGACAGCATCAAATGCAGGGCTCCACTGCCTGAGCTTTCTTTCCTTCCTGCAATCTCATGGCTTACCATGACTTAACAAACACTTACCACATTCATTGCCCCAGTACCTTCAAAAAATTGTTTTAGTTTTTACTTTGTTTCGTTTCATTGTTTTAGTTTTTTCATGTAGGAAGGTTTTCCTAACAACCTAGTACACACCTTTAGAAGATCACTCTATTTTTTGCTGATTTTACCAAATGAACTGTATGTGGCAAGCAGAGGTGTCTTCTAAGCATACAATTCAGTAGCTGTGTATAATTTAGTTGATGTTTAATGATTTTAATTTTATGGATATGTACATAAGGAGACTACATAAGGATTCTCACAAAACTAAGGGTAATGCAAGTAAATATAAAGACTTCACAATTGTAAAAAATTGAAATCAAAATTATCTTTCTATTGTAAAATAAAACTAATGAATTGTGGAAATAAGATAAATTTTATAAAAAACAAAAAATATTTCTGAATTAAAAGATAAAGCAGTAGAGATGCCTCACACTTTTACATATGTATCTTATTTCACCCACAATGAAATTCTATAATAGCTGAAATGCTGCTACCCCAAGGCTTTCAATTCAAGGGATACTACTTCTCTTTGATTAATACGTAAATATAGAAATGACATATAACTTCTCTATCTGGCTACTGTATATCTCTCTAGGCTAACATTAGGAAATTTTCTCTTTTCTTTAAGTTAACCAAATACGCTACGCTACTTCAGCTCACTGAACATTTATTTGCATGTAGGGTGTTTTATTATTATTATTATATTTTAAGTTTTAGGGTACATGTGCACAACGTGCAGGTTTGTTACATATGTATCCATGTGCCATGTTGGTGTGCTGCACCCATTAACTCGTCATTTAGCATTAGGTATATGTCCTAATGCTGTCCCTCCCCGCTCCCCCCACCCCACAACAGTCCCCGGAGTGTGATGTTCTTATCATCAAATGCTCAATCTTTCTCTCTGAGGCCACTTTATTTCTTTCACTTTTAAAAATTAAAATCAAATATAATTTTCCAAATAAGCCTTTTTTCATCTTACAAACTAAGGACTTTTTAATTGTTATCTACATTGTATTTTTCTTCAGAGATCTGTGTTAAAATAATTGATAGTATCTATCTCATAGATTTACGACAATTGAATACAATGAATATGTGCAGTAATCAGAAGATTTCCCAGAATATTATTACTCAATAAAGTTTAGCTATTATAATTATTTCTATTGTTATGTAAAGTGATGAATTTTCAAATGAGTAAAAAATTTCCTCCAAAGATCCAGTTATTAAATGGTCATATTTTCTTTCATAATCAAAAATATTTTTTAAATTCCTGCCTGCCTTTCTTTTTCAGCCATTTTGCATATTTTCCTGACAATTCCCTGAAGTGTGTGCAGATACATCCATCTATATGAATATATGTTTGTACATTTGTACACAGAGACTCACATTCACACACTGACACAGGTACATTTGTAACTGAGTACTTTTTTTGTATTCTTTTTAAAATTATTATTATTATTATTATTATACTTTAGGTTTTAGGGTACATGTGCACAACGTGCAGGTTTGTTACATATGTATACATGTGCCATGTTGGTGTGCTGCACCCATTAACTCGTCATTTAGCATTAGGTATATCTCCTAATGCTGTCCCTCCCCCCTCCCCCCATCCCACAACTGTCCTTGGTGTGTGATGTTCCCATTCCTGTGTCCATGAGTTCTCATTGTTCAATTCCCACCTATGAGTGAGAACATACGGTGTTTGGTTTTTTGTCCTTGTGTTTGCTGAGAGTGATGGTTTCCAGTTTCATCCATGTCCCTACAAAGGACATGAACTCATCATTTTTTATGGCTGCATAGTATTCCATGGTGTATATGTGCCACATTGTCTTAACAGTCTATCATTGTTGGACATTTGGGTTGGTTCCAAGTCTTTGCTATTGTGAATAGTGCTGCAATAAACATACGTGTGCATGTGTCTTTATAGCAGCATGATTTATAATCCTTTGGGTATATACCCAGTAATGGGATGGCTGCATCAAATGGTATTTCTAGTTTTAGATCACTGAGGAATTGCCACACCAACTTCCACAACGGTTGAACTAGTTTACAGTCCCACCAACAGTGTAAAAGTGTTCCTATTTCTCCACATCCTCTCCAGCACCTGTTGTTTCCTCACTTTTTAATGATGGCCATTCTAACTGGTGTGAGATGGTATCTCATTGTGGTTTTGATTTGCATTTCCCTGATGGCCAGTGATGATGAGCATTTTTTCATGTGTTTTTTGGCTGCATAAATGTCTTCTTTTGAGAAGTGTCTGTTCATATCCTTCACCCACTTTTTGATGGGGTTTTTTGTTTTTTTCTTGTAAATTTGTTTGAGTTCATTGTAGATTCTGGATATTAGCCCTTTGTCAGATGAGTAGGTTGCAAAAACTTTCTCTCTTTCTGTAGGTTGCCTGTTCACTCTGATGGTGGTATCTTTTGCAGTGCAGAAGCTCTTTAGTTTAATTAGATCCCATTTGTCAATTTTGGCTTTTGTTGCCATTGCTTTTGGTGTTTTAGACATGAAGTCCTTGCCCATGCCTATATCCTGAATGTTATTGCCTAGGTTTTCTTTTAGGGTTTTTATGGTTTTAGGTCTAACATTTAAGTCATTAATCTATCTTGAATTAATTTTTGTATAAGGTGTAAGGAAGGGATCCAGTTTCAGCTTTCTACATATGGCTAGCCAGTTTTTCCAGCACCATTTATTAAATAGGGAGTCCTTTCCCCATTTCTTGTTTTTGTCAGGTTTGTCAAAGATCAGATAGTTTTAGATATGGGGCATTATTTCTGAGGGCTCTGTTCTGTTCCATTGGTCTATATCTCTGTTTTGGTACCAGTACCATGCTGTTTTGGTTACTGTAGCCTTGCAGTATAGTTTGAAGTCAGGTAGTGTGATGCCTCCAGCTTTGTTCTTTTGGCTTAGGATTGACTTGGTGATGCGGGCTCTTTTTTGGTTCCATATGAACTTTAAAGTATTTTTTTCCAATTCTGTGAAGAAAATCATTGGTAACTTGATGGGGATGGCATTGAATCTATCAATTACCTTGGGCAGTATGGCCGTTTTCATGATATTGATTCTTCCTACCCATGAGCATGGAATGTTCTTCCATTTGTTTTTATCCTCTTTTATTTCATTGAGCAGTGGTTTGTAGTTCTCCTTGAAGAGGTCCTTCACATCCCTTGTAAGCTGGATTCCTAGGTATTTTATTCTCTTTGAAGCAATTGTGAATGGGAATTCACTCATGATTTGGCTCTCTCTTTGTCTGTTATTGGCATATAAGAATGCTTGTGATTTTTGCCCACTGATTTTGTATCCTGCGACATTGCTGAAGTTGCTTATCAGGTGAAGGAGATTTTGGGCTGAGACGATGGGGTTTTCTAGATATACAATCATGTCATCTGCAAACAGGGACAATTTGACTTCCTCTTTTCCTAACTGAATGCCCTTTATTTCCTTCTCCTGCCTAATTGCCCTGGCCAGAACTTCCAACACTATGTTGAATAGGAGTGGTGAGAGAGAGCATCCCTGTCTTCTGCCAGTTTTCAAAGGGAATGCTTCCCATTTTTGCCCATTCAGTATGATACTGGCTGTGGGTTTGTCATAGATAGCTCTTATTATTTTGAAATACGTCCCATCGATACCTACTTTATTGAGAGTTTTTAGCATGAAGTGTTGTTGAATTTTGTCAAAGGCCTTTTCTGCATCTATTGAGATAATCATGCGGTTTTTGTCTTTGCTTCTGTTTATATGCTGGATTACGTTTATTGATTTTCGTATGTTGAACCAGCCTTGCATCCCAGGGATGAAGCCCACTTGATCATGGTGGATAAGCTTTTTGATGTGTTGCTGGATTCGGTTTGCCAGTATTTTACTGAGGATTTTTGCATCAATGTTCATCAAGGATATTGGTCTAAAATTCTCTTTTTGTTGTGTCTCTGTCAGGCTTTGGTATCAGGATGATGCTGGCCTCATAAAATGAGTTAGGGAGGATTCCCTCTTTTTCTATTGATTGGAATAATTTCAGAAGGAATGGTACCAGCTCCTCCTTGCACCTCTGGTAGAATTTGGCTGTGAATCCATCTGGCCCTAGACTTTTTTTGGTTGGTAAGCTATTAATTATCACCTCAATTTCAGAGCCTGTTATTGGTCTATTCAGAGATTCAACTTCTTCCTGGTTTAGTCTTGGGAGATTGTATGTGTCGAGGAATTTATCCATTTCTTCTAGATTTTCTAGTTTATTTGCATAGAGGTGTTTATAGTATTCTCTGATGGTAGTTTGTATTTCTGTAGGATCAGTGGTGATATCCCCTTTGTCATTTTTTATTGTGTCTATTTGATTCTTCTCTCTTTTATTCTTTATTGGTCTTGCTAGCGGTCTATCAATTTTGTTGATCTTTTCAAAAAACCAGCTCTTGGATACATTAATTTTTTTGAAGGGTTTTTGTGTCTCTATTTCCTGCAGTTCTGCTCTGATCTTGATGGACTTCCTATAGTGTTTTTAATATACTAGTTAAATAAATATAAGTAGTTGGTTTGGTAATCCATTGTTTTCACAAAATAGTGAAAATTCATACATTACTGGCAGTAGTTATTTCAATCATTTGGAAATATTCATTTATTTCATGGATTAATTACAAAAATATTTTATTACTAACATTCTTTTATATTTGCTTG
Source organism: Symphalangus syndactylus (assembly GCF_028878055.3). NCBI lineage: Eukaryota > Metazoa > Chordata > Mammalia > Primates > Hylobatidae > Symphalangus > Symphalangus syndactylus. The sequence continues at coordinate 104,601,865 of NC_072426.2, read as the reverse complement.
TTTGTTTTTTTTCCAAATAGCCAACATTTATCCAAAATGGCAACTTGGAACCAAAAAGTTTCTGTTTAGACTATAGAGAAATCATCTTATCATTTATTTATGTAGCGATGTTCATGTTTACTACATTTCATCTTTCACAAGTGCATGAATATAACTTTTTCTGAACCTAAGATAAATGTAAAATAAAATTAAAATAACATTGTAATAGAAATACGGAGTTTTTGATGTGGTACATACATGTGGTGTGATGTGGTACATCAGCATCTGATTTCGGTTTTTCTTCTCACTCAGCTGCTTTTTAAAGTTGTTCATTTTCCTCCTAGGCTATAAAAGGAAGGTTATGAAGATTATGAGATTTTGGCATTAATCACAGGCCAACCTCCACCATTAATGTATAGCACTTAATCTTGTTTTAAAATAGAAATTAAAACAATGTATTTTACATTTCAAACTTTATATTAGAGATGTGCAAGCACATATAAATGTAAAACAATTTTAAAATATTTTCCTATTGAGATTCTTCCTGGCCAATAACTTATGTAACATATTGTTTTAAAAAAAGGCATTTGATAACATTATTAATGAGTTTTATTACACTGTGTATGTGTAGGAAAATGTGTGTGTCCTGTATGTATGTGTATATACATATGCATAAAAAAGAGCTGAGAAGAAAAAATGTTGCTAAAATAAGTTGCCCTTATAAAATAACGTGAGTATAGGTATAGGAAAGCCACTGTAGCTTTGATAACACAATCTCAGATTATTTTATGGTTACTTGAAACATGGGTGAATGCTGACTCCCCAAAATTAAATATATTATTTAAAATTTTATTTGACAGCTACTTGGACTATGGGTAAATGCTGAAATAAAATTGAGAATATTCATTGTAACAAAAACTTCATTGTTCCTAAAAATACTGTTCCATGATTCAACTTTCATTTTAAGAGATAAACACATTTATTTTAATAGTTTATGAGACACTCTCCAAATTGCTAAAAAATCTCCCAGAAAATTGCACTACATCTTAAACAGACTGTTTGCCTCTGGATTGGTTTTCTCAGGTTCTCTTTGTTATTTGTTAAAAGCAAATGCTCATTTGTCAAATGCAAATATATGTTCTGTTTTACATATATATATGTATATAATTGTATTTAATGATTATTTTAGAATGTCATGTAATAAAACTGGATATGTAAATCAGAACATTAAAGAAAATATGTTCCAAATATCTTTTCCCTGGGTAACCTATTATTTCAACAAGCTAAACATTTTAAACTTCTGGTAAAATTATTTTTTTCCATAAGCCTCCCATAATAAATAAAGTATTAATAAATGTGAATGCTTAATTCATTACATAAACCAGAATGATATACACCACTTATCCCAAAGAGATCAATGAAAATTAATCTTAAATATTAACACAATTCATCAGTATCAAATATAGTGTCTTAATCAGTTTGGAATGCTGTAACAAAGTACCATAAACTGGATGACTTATAAGCAACAGAAACTTATTTCTCACAGTTCTGGAGACTAGAAGCTCAAATTCAGGGTCCCAGCATGGTCAAATTCTGGCGAAGGTCTTTTCTGGGTTGCAGATTTTCAACTTACATGGTAAATAAAATGAGCTAGTCATCTGGCCTCTTTCTGTAATAGCACTAATGCCAATTAGTAGGGCTCCATTTCATTACTTCTTAAAGGTGCCACCTCCAAATACAATCATATTGAGTTCAGGCTTCAACATATGAATCTTGAAGGGGCACAAACATTCAGTCCATTACAACGAGATTTATTTGATTTACAATACATTTTCAAACAGCCAGCAATTTGTTGATTTAATTTTTATAACACAGACCAATAGAACAAAATAAATTTAAGTTACATTAAATAAAGTATACAAAATATATGTTTTAAGCAGCTTTGCATTTCAGCAATTGATTAGAATTGAGATAATTAGGTAATCGTAATAAATTTGGGCCCAATCATTTTCTTTTTGGTGTATCTGAAATTGATAGCTCAGTGTTGAGCACTACTTGATTATATTGAAGATATGATATATTACTTTTGGTATACTACATTTTAAGCAGATTATATCATTTATTGTTATGTTTATAATTTTAAGAATATATATATAATTTATGTCTGCAGTAAGAAGTTGGTTTCTAAACAGTTATATTTCCAAAACAATTTTCTATATGATCATTGTATATTTTTGAAGCAGTTTAATTGCAGTTTTATAAACAGCCAAATGTTCAAATCTCTCTCTAATCATCAGTGCCCAAAGTTAGAGGAAATATCACTAAGTAAAGTTATCACAAAAAATTTTCCCATCACCATATTTTGTGTTAATTTTTCCTGATTTTTTGAGCTAAAAAAGCATTGTACTTCTTTAAATTAAATGAATCTATAGTAACTGATCATAACATTTTAATTATATTTAGCTCTTCTAAATCATATCTAAAACACAACAAAATAATTTCATAATCATAATTGTTAAATGAACCTACTACTGGTATATAAATTAATAAATGAAAAAGTGCTGAATTTTCTTTCTTTAAACCATCGAGAAACATTTTTGAAAGGGAAAATGCCTTTTCTTGATATTTCTTTACCATCTCTTCTTAACTTGCTTGTGATTTAAAACAAGAAAGAAACATTCTTCCAGAATCAACAAGCTAAGCACAATAAATGCCTCTGAACAACAATACTGTTCATTACTTATCTTTGTATTACACACAAGCCCCAGGACAGTGCCATACATGCATGGACTACAGTACTTGAACATATTTTTAAATTGGATTTGAGTAGACAGCCAATCTCTCCTGTTGCCTCTCTACTTTAAAGAAGTAAGTAGAAGAGTTGCAGGAAATCATACTCTTCTAATGTCAAGCCAGAGGAAAACAGAAAAGAAGTATGCTACAAGGAAAGGGACAAATTCTTACTGGAAAAAAAAAAGCTATACTTGAGGGAAATCTAAAGTTTAATTCAGTAGATTTATCTTCTGGTATATGCTACATTCCTTCTAATATTTTCTCTGACTGGTGATGGGGAAAGGAGCATCATCAGAAGTGGTGATATATCCATATGCAACACGCAGTAACCTTTCAGTTTCTACTATCTGACCTCCTGAATGTGCTTCATCATCCATCGTTTCTTCAACTGGCTAAGTTAGAAGTTGCTCCTTGCAAAGAAAGGTTGGAGACTATCAATTTGGTCCAAGTTTCTCATTTTACAAAGGGAAAATTGAGGTTGAAAAGGTTAAATGACTTTTTCATGGTCATGCATATATTCAACAGGAAGTCAATCGAAAAACTCTTGTTTTTTTTTTTAACCATCCTTGAGAGATCAGGCACTGAATATGAAATATGAAGCTCCTCCACAAACCTGTGTGTGTGTATGTGTGTGTATTCACTACAAATAAATACTTCTTATAAATTATATCTATTGTTACTGAGTCAGAAAAACTTTGAAAATTGAGAAATGCAGAAGTATTAAATGACTTACAGACCACTATAAGTATATATTGAATCTGAGAGTATTTATTTAATGATAAATCACACATTTATTTTTACTATTTAAAATTAGTTCTAATTTGAAGACACTGATTATGAGAATAACTCTTCTCTATGTTAAACTAATTTATTATTGGATTAGATTAAATTTTTGATAATAATAAAGAAAATAGCAAGTTTCTCAGCCTATTTCAACAATATCACCTTAATTCCTATGATGTATGTAGTTAACATGATTTATGTATGAAACTTTTTGAGAGTCAGCAAAGTACTTGAAGAAGACAAAAGTATTATCACCCTAAATATTTCATTAAGATTATAATTTGACCAGAAATTCAGTAGGTTTTAAACATTATTTTTAATCTAAAGCTATTTTCCTTGTTTAGTATTTTCTTTGTGCTCTTCGTCAAACGATGATGTCAAATTCAAATACATGCAATTTTGTCTTGAGGCAAATTCACAAAGGTAATTCTTCAATTTGATTATTTTTCCCAAGATGTGATCATAATAATTGTTTCAATTTAAAGTATCATACTAAAGCAGAGTATTTTCTGCATATGTTAGAGTAATTCTCACATACTCTCTGATGGAGGAATTATATAACCATTAAAGTTAAAGGGGTTAACAGGTATAAAACAAACTACTCCAAATAAAGAACAAATGAGTTAATAGAAATTTATTATTTTCATAAAAAGTCAACTTTTTAAATATAAAATGTTCTAATTATATTGTTTTCACTAAACTGAACTATTAAAGTATTATACCATTGAGTTGGGTTTAATTAGAAGCTTATATTCACCTAAAATATGCCATGAATTGTCATTAACTTATGTGTTCCTATATGAGCTTGTCATACTTGTTAATAAATTTATTTAAAGTATTTTGGAAGCAATTATTTACCATTGTCTGATATACTGAGTGCTAGTGCTATTTAAAGAATATGTGGCTTGAGCCATCAGTTATTCTGTTTAATATGAAGACTATCTGTTTCTGGTGGGGAATCACCACAGAAGCAAAAACATTGCCACCAGAGACCTTGGCTGACTTGGATTTGCGAAGAACTAAAAGCATTTAACACTTAAATGCTTGTTAAATATCCTTGTAGGAAATTTAAATATCCCACAAATGTTGATGTTGCATTATTTGCTATATTGCAAAGAATCACCAATGTGTATTTTATTGTATGCTTTCCAAATCATGGCATTTGATTCTAATTTGAACATTACATTCCAGAGTATAATTGTAATGCACACTTGTACGTAGAAATAAGACTGTGAAAAGCCAAGTAAATGTAAGCAATGGCCTTGACTGGTTAAAACAGGATTTCTCAAAACCAGTCTTCAGATCTCTTACACAGAATTACCTGGAATGCTTGATTAAATTAATATTTTTGGATCTTTCCTAAGACGTACTGAATTAGGATCTGTAGGATTGCAAATGAATAATCTAAAAAGTTATTAAATTTGTTTTTAGTTTTTGGATTTGAATTAAATATTTTTTAAACTTTTGTATTTGAAATATTGTGGTATGATTAACATGAAAAAAGCTGTAAATATTTAATTCACACAACTTGATGAGTTTGGAGATAAGTATATGTCTTTGAAAACATCACCAAAATCAATGTCATAAACCTATCCATGTATAATTCTAAGATTATTTTAATTTCATATATTCATTGTAGAGCCATTGATGTAAGCTGTATCATGCTACTTATGTTGACACAATATATTATATTGTAAAATATAATGTATTATACAACACAATATATTATATTGTGTCTTATAATATATATTATATTATATAAAAATATATATAATATAATATAATATATTTGAGGCCTCTCAAAGAGGCCTCAAAGAGGCCTCAAATGATGGAAAGCTGGGTATCTATCCACTGCACTCCACCCTCCATTGGTTGAAAGTTGCCCCCTAGGAGAGCCAAGTCTTCCACACTTCCAGAAGACATTTCTGTGCTGGCCAAGTGAGTTCCCACAGCTTCAGAGCAAGTATGGGGCAAAGTATAAAAAGACACTGGTATATACTTGTGAGTATCAATGTTAGCATGAGTCTGAGGTTGCACAAACAAACAACAGAACTTGGCAATCACAGCCATGATGCACCTAGTAATTTTAAACAGTCTGCCAAGTATCCTGCCTTTAATAAATGGGCTGTGTCTTGCCACTGCTCAGATGAGTTCATATCATATGTAAAGTCCTCTCTGTAATACAAATGGTTTCTAGTCACAATTTCTATAAAAGTCAACACTGGAAAACTAGTGGAAAAACTTTAGTCTCCACTACAATAAGGCAGCATCATTAGTGTCGTGGTGAAAGAGTGAGGTTATAATTATGAGTCCACACAAAACACCCCTCCTAACACCAATGCCACTCCATTCATGTATACATTATGCAAGTATGAGATGGTCAAATATAGATGTGGCTGAAGTATACAGGACAAGCTATCTTGTTCTACACATGTTGAATGTCTTCTCTGCAGCAGAGGCTGTCTTCTCCCTTATCGATGTTAATATGAGCCACAAAGACCCGCAAACTTTGTGTCAACTTAGAGTTTGAGCCCCAGTTTTTCTCCAAATCTTTATGCCAGTCTTTCAGTATTGCTCCTGCATGATCCCAGAAAAATCAGATGAGCCACTTATCACTAATCAAGAGTTCTTGTACATTCTTACCTCACAATCTTTTTCTCTATATACAGACTTGAATATCATGTATAATGCACTACCCAAGTGAGAGAATTTCCTCTTCATGCTATTTAAAGCCAGCCTTGAATAGAGTTATAGCACGGCAGCAATTCATTTTCAGATTTGCTCCAAAATACTAAACCACCCCTCTGTGAATCAAGCTTGAACATATTCCTTTTGTGTCAACTGATCATGAAGAATCCCATGGAGACTATAGGTGGGAACTGAGTTAGATAAGAAGGTACAAAGGTAATAGGTTTGATGGGAATTTTAGCCACTTGTACCTGCAACACACCTGTGTCATCTTTAACAGTTCATGTTTAACTCTAAATGTAATATTTCCACCATATAATTGGTAGCTGTAGTGCCCACTTAACCATACGATGTGGTAGATCTTGCTCAGGTTTTGATGGGGAGCAGTCTGAGTCAAGCAGTAATGTACCTTATAATTAGTTCTTTTATTTTACTTGGGTCCAGTAATATATGAGAAGTAGCTTTTCAAATGGTGAGTAATTCTCTTCGCCCTAAGAGTCTGGCTGTGACTCTCCTTTTAGAGTTCACTTATAGGCTCTCCATATCATTCTTATCTACCTCAAATACTTCTAGTATTTTGACATCTAGATCTAATGGGTAGAATGTCAGGGTATATTATTGACTAAAATTGGTTTCATGTTTAACCCTTTCTTGCTCTGGGTTGCACTTCAAACTGACAACCTTGAGTCACTTGATAAATGATCTTTCTCAAATTTTGTCGGTTGTGCCTCCAGAATCCAAAGAGACCCATTAATTAGCGTGAAGCAATGCATCAGCATAATATCATAATTAATGCCAATATCATTAATGTTCTTGTGAACCCCAGTCTACATTCATTCTGGTGAATGAAAATTGTTTAAAATAAAAAACTAATATTTATTATGTATACTTGTGACAAGATCGAACGACTCTTCTTCAAAGAGATCCAAACTACTATTCTATCAATGAGTACTGTGATGGAGAACTAGTTGAGTTGGAAAAACTGAGTAAGTTTTTTTTTTTTTTTTACATTGCCAATGCTATCATTTACATCTAATCTCCAGTTCTTGATTATTTTTTCTTGGTTTCCCTAGTCAAGTAGTACTCAAGTGGGATCCTCAGCTTTCACCTCCAGGGAAAACGTGGCTTCTTACCCATTACTACATATCTCTGTGGATCAAAGCACTCTGGTTGCCCATCCAGTTTTGCCTTCTGATAACTATGTCTACTTGTCTCTACTGCTTAAGTGGAACAACCTCACCTCTACAATTTTGGAATCCTATCATTCACATCGATGCTGGGATGCCATGCCTGGGTTAGAGGGAAGCAATTCATACTATCATTGAATATGCTGATCTTATACTGCTGGTGCACATACACTATTGCTTTGGATACCATCTTGTAGAAATGTGTGTCTATTGGGCCCTCCTAGGGAATATAGTCAAGTAACAATTTTCCTTGTTTCAAATAATACATTTGTTCTAAAATTCTTTACTCTTTCAAGACATTTCTGGGATCTCCATTTTACTTATAAGAATATCATAGGGTCTAAGCTTCAAGAACTAATCTATCTTTGTAGTGTATTAAGGCTGATAAATTATGCATAATAGGAGAGTGTTCCCATGCTAATAAAATCTACCCTATTCACATGCATTCTTTTGTTTCAATATGCTCAAGATTCATACCCACAAATGTCTTGTGTCTTTCAGATACATCTTAACTGGGTCCTGCAATTCTTTAACTAAATAAAGTATGACCTCACAAAGCAGAAACTGTATTTCTCTACTTGGTCTATTTGACACCATATCACAGTTATTTTTCTGGAGTGCAGGTGTGGGAAAATGTTGTGAACTATAAATATCATCTTGTAAACAATCCCTCTCCAAGGAGTCCCCTTGGGTTGAGGTCTCAGGGTTTCTTTCCAAGAGCCTTTACTGTAGCATAGGATATTATCAAGCCAAACATTCAGTCCCATTGAAGCTATCACATACTTATAATCATACCTATGCTGGAAACAGAATTATTAGTGTTGTTAATTTAACAGCCCAATGATCAGAAATAACATCAAAAGTATCAAAAATGAAGATATTTTTATTCTAATGTCCAAATACATCCATGATTCTGCATTAAATTATATATTACATGATTATAATCAATTATCACATTGTAATTCCTAATGTCTCTTTTTATTGTGTTAGCCAGGAAGTGATTCAGTGAGATCTTCTGCTGTGGGGGGCATAACTGAGTGATGGCCCAAGCTGTTGCCCTTGTGAATTCGCTGCCACATTTGTGCTGAAGCTAGACTTTCCACAGAAGTCTTTCAGACAGTGACTGAGTGCACTACTTGCTCTAATGGAGGCCTGTTTCTGTGAGATGTGAGTCTCAACTTAGAGACTTTGGTTCAAGGTCTCTCAATCAGTCTGGATAAAACTTTTTTTGAACTATGTTACAGTCTCAGACTCTTTCTACCCAACCCTTCTTCCACCTTATCAACTTCACAGGAATCATATACTTTTTGTGTTCTGAAATTTCTGCCCATCTTACCTGGTTATCTACCCTTTTTCTGTTCTTTTTTAATATTTTATTTTATTTTTTGAGATGGAGTCTCACTCTGTCGCCCAGGCTAGAGGGCAGTGGCATGATCTCAGCTCACTGCAAGCTCTGCCTCCCGGGTTCACACCATTCTCCTGCCTCAGCCTCCCGAGTAGCTGGGACTACAGGCACCTGCCACCACACCCGGCTAATTTTTTTTTTTTTTGTATTTTTAGTAGAGACAGGGTTTCACTGTGTTAGCCAAGATGGTCTCGATATCCTGACATCGTGATCCACCTACCCCTTTTCTTTTATAGGCATTTTTCTATGCCTCCTCCTGCCTTCGTGTTTGCTTCTGTACTCTAACTTCAGTGGTGCAAGAAAGACTAAAAGTTAAGTTGAGATTTGGACACTGGTTCACTCACTACCTGATAGGCAAGGAGAATGCTATTCTGTGTGGTATGTGAGACACAGACAGTTGCTTGAGACAAGGTGGCAATCCAGTTCCTGTTGATTTCACCAGTGCTAACATGGGGAGATATCCTAGGTGGATTTCCTTGTAGTTGATATTGTCTGTATATTTGAAAGATGTGAGATTAATAAAGCCTACAAAGAAAACAGAGTGAGCTCTTTATTGCTAAGTTATATTAATAATATAGAGAAGGATAATTAAAAGCAAAAGAGTAAGTGTGAAAGTGGAATGTCTCTTCGATAGCAAGTCCTTTATCTCCTGCAGCAGAAAAACATAAATAGCCAAACAGTACACCAGAGATCTGACAGACTTGCAGAGCTTCCGAGATGTCTAAATGCTTAATCAAGGCATGTGTCTTATGAAAAAAAAGGAGCCTTGGTTGAGAAAACCTAAGATCTAAATATGTGTCTAAGGAACTGAGAAGGACATTTCTGAATAAGTTGATTCTGCAGAGCCCTGTGAATGTTTAGAGATTACAGACACAATCCAGCCTTCTCTACTAAGAACCAGATCTTCCACTCTACTGGAAGATGATACAGAAGAATTTTGCTCTTCACCCACACCCACAAGCAACAGTAGCTGCCCCCACTTCCTCTCCTTCAGGCAGCCACATAGTGTTAAATAACAGCATAACCCATCTGGTGATGTGCTCATTCTGATAAGGAGAAATGGGTTTAACATTGGAGGACCTAGCACATAAACCTAGTAGCCACCATATTACATTGCATATGAATTTTGAAGATGCACTATCAACAGGAGTAGATGAAAGTCTGGATAATCAAGAATTCTTTTTGAGTGCTCATATTTGGAACATAGTATGTAATTATCTGAGAAAGATCTCAGGGGGATGGAGCAAACTCACTGTGATGGTGACCCTCAGAAGTCTAGAGAAATTATTGAGTAATGCTGAGTATGATGGAAATTCCTGAGTTTCAGTAGTAGATATTAGAGAAAAGAATAAAGAGGGTCAAGGCAGTGGGAATAGAGAAATGAAATATTATGTGAGACTCAAAGCTCACCAGAGATTATTTCCAGAAAATGCAAAGAAACAAACAATGCACCAACACCATTAGTGAGAGTCACCAGCTACATTAAGAATTTTAGTTGTAGTTCTCCTCTGAAGACCAGAGATTATGGTGTTGGCGGCAATTACAAAGCTGGATTCATACAGATCTCTGAGGATGTGAGGCCCTGAAGTAACAGAGGTGATTAGTCACAAATACAGTAGTGACCAGAAAAAAATGAAGCAAATTCCAAGGAACCTTGGAACAGAGAGTATTATAGAAATGATTAATACAGCATGTCAGCCTTAGGGGAAGCACAGACAGTGAGTCAACTGTCTTACTTTCTTACTTAACATCTTTAACCTCCCCCAAAAAGACAAAAATGAAGTAGCAGGAGTTTAAAAACAGTTATCAAAATTCAAAAATCATGATTCTTTTACCAATATCAGGACCTGATCCAATTTTTACATCTGAAATATATTGGCTGAAAAAACAGTAAGGTCTGTAGCAGTAAAAACACTGTAATACAATGGCATATTTGTTGTAATCATGTTCTCAGTCTTTCTTCAAAGGAAGTGTATTAGTCTGTTCTTACACTGCTATAAAGAGCTACCTGAGACTGGGTAATTTATAAAGAAAAGAGGTTTAGTTGGCTATATAGGAGGCATGGATGGAGAGGTCTCAGGAAACTTTCAATCATGGCAGAAGGTGAAGGGGGAGTGGACATGTCTTACATGGCTGCAGCAGGAGGAGGAGAGTGAGGTGGGAGGTGCTACACACTTTTAAATAACTAGATCTCACAATAACTCACTCACTCCCATGAAAACAGCACCAAAGGCGGAATCTGCCCCCATAATTCAATCATCTCCCACCAGGCCCCACCTTCAACATTTGGGAATTACAATTTGACATGAAATTTGGGTGGGGATACAGAATCAAACCATATCAAGGACCTATGACTATTTAGTAAAGTGATTGTATACACTTAGAAATCGGATTAGGGATATCCAGACAGTTTGAGAACAATTGAACACAGAAGCTGACTTGACATTGATATCTGGAGACTCAATGTATTATTATGGCCCTGTTAAAGTGTTGGCATCGTGGCCATGTAACAACAAAGTCCTGGTGAAATTCTACCTTACGGTATACCTGGCAGGTTCTTAGAACCACCCTAATAGTCATTTTCCCTGTCATAAAGTGCCTAATTGAATTAATATACTTGGCAGTAAGAGCAACCCCCACATATATACTTGGTCTGTGAAATAAAAGCTATTATACTGGGAAAGATCAGGTAGAAACTTTTACACTCTTCATCACCACATATCAAGATAGTATATAGATATATGAATTAATAGAGAAAAGAGAGGGAGGGAGGGATCGAGAGAGAAAGCAAGTTCCTATATACGACCCTGGGAAAGGACATAGATTAGTGCTAATTATTAAAGACCTAATGAATGAAGGCCAATCCGATGCTCTCTATTGTATAATATTTGATTTTCCAGTCTCGTTCCTATAGAAACCAAATAGAATCTAAAAACTGACTATGTATTACCACAGCTGAAACAACAACAGATATCTATTTTGAGCTTGGTTCTGTCATACCTGCCAAGTCATAAAGTCAGATAGGTCCAGAGGTAGCACATCAAAAGAGGGAAAATAGTAGGACAAAGGGGATGAGTAAGTTACAGGAGCTGGTAGCTGAGTGCTGATCTATCAGAGCTGTACCAGTGCTGCTCTCTACCCATGGGGTATCCATTGTGACCAAATGAAAGAAGAAAAATATCTGAATATGATTTATGAGTGAGTTGACTCAGTGCCTGGGTACAACCCAAAAATGAACTACATCACACCCACATTTGAGTATGGTTTTGAAAAATTGTGGAAATGGAAAATAATACCAGTGAACAAACTGTGAGCAGTGTCCCTGGTCATCCTAATTTGGTCCAAGAATATATAGGCATTAGTGGGTACCTGTCTGACAATACGGTGAAGAGCCCGGAAATGTAATAATTAGAAAATAAGAGACAATGACATTTGTGATCAATGCATGTGGATGGACACCTCATGAAAATAAACAACCCCATAATGATCTTTAAAATGTACGAAGGTTAAAAGATAAAAATGAAGTAACATTTCTAAATTTGAAACAAAACAAAACAATAATGATACAAAATAGGTAAGAAACATAAGAATAGATAGTGGTTTGTCATCAGAAAGACAGACATGTTTCTGATATGTTCATTTCTCTTCCTGCCAGAACCATGGCAAACACCACTATCCAGGCAAGAGTGCCTGATCCACAGACATGTAATTCTACACAGCTTAGCATTCAGGGATCTACTTTACAGCAAAGGAAGTACAGAAATGGACACATGACAATAGGATACACAGGTTGCATTATTACATTACATAGCACATCATCTAGAAGGAGATGACCTTACATAGTGCTAAAATAGTCTTCTAAAAATACACTGAAGTGTCATCCCTGAAACAATACTCCATGCTGGTCCCAAATTCCTGCCCTCAAGTGGTCATCCCGACTCAGCCTCCCGAAGTGCTGAGATTACAGGCATGAACCACCACACCCATCCTCACTATTCCTTTTTAACATCACTGTGGAAGTCCCAGAAAATATAGTAAGACCAAAAAAAAAAAAAAAAAGTAGGGGAGACAAAAGTTGGACTTATTGGGAACAAAAACATAAAACTATCTTTGTTCACAGAGGACATGATTGTCCATGTAGAAAACTCAAAGGAATAAAAAATAATAACAACAAAAAACACTTGGATTAATAAGTGACTATTATAACTAAGTTGCAAGATACAAGGTTTATATACAAAAGTCACCACTTCCCCATATACCAGTGCAAGTACAAAGTGGAAGTTAAAATTATAAAGCACAATACCATTTATAATAGCAGCTCTTTGAAATGAAATGCTTCAAATACTTAGTTATAAATGTAACAAAATATATGCAAGATACATATGAGTCTAAGTGCAAAATTCTAATCAATGAATCAAATATTAATTTACTAAAGAGATAGTCCATGCTCAATATTGTCAAAGACTCAATATTGTCAAAACATCAGTTCTTCCCAACTTAATATCAATTCAAATCAAAATCCAAACAATTCTCACCAGAATTCCAGCAAGTTATTTTGTAGTTATTGACAAATCAATTCCGAAGTTTGCATGGAGAGGCAAAAGACTAAGAATAGTCAACACAATATTAAGGGAAAAGAATAAAGTCAGATGACTAAACCTACCAGAGTTAAAGACTTATTATAAAGCTATAATAATCAAGACAATATGGGATAGTAAAAGAATGGACAAATAGATTAATGGAATCAAATAGAATACCCAGAAATAGGCCCACATAAATATAGCCAACTGCCTTTTTACAAAGGAGCAAATGCAACACAATTAAGCAAAAATAGTTTTTTTCAACAAATGGTATTTGTTGCACTTGAAGCAACTGAACATCTGTATACCAAAAAACAAAAAACAAAAAAGAATCTAAACCCAGCTCCCATACTCTTCACAAAAAAATACCTGAAAATGGATCAGAGACCTAAAAGTAAAACACAAAACTATAAAACTCCTAAAAGATAGCATAGGAGAAATCCTAGATGACATTGGTTACAGTAATGACTTTTTAGGTAAAAAGTCAAAGGCATATTCCATGAGATAAATAATAGATGTTTTGGACTTATCAATTTAACACTTCTGCTCTGCAAAAGACACTGTCAAGAATATAAGAAGACAAACAACAAACTGAGAGAAAATATTTGCAAAAGACATATCTGAAAAAGGACTGTTACCCAAAATATACAAAAAACTTTTAAGACAATAAAAACTGAAAATTACAATTAATAAATGGGTAAAACATCTGAAAAACACTTAGCTAAAGAAGACATAAAGATGGCAAATAACATATGAAAAGATATTGAGCATCATCAGTAGCTAGAGAATTGCAAATTAAAACAAAAGTGAGATACCAGTGCACATGTTCTAGAATAGACAACATCCAAAACACTCACCAAATGCAGGTGAGGACATGGGGCCACAAGAACTTTCATTTGTTGCTGATGGCAATGCAAAATGGTACAGCCTATGTGAAAAAGAGTTTCACAGTTTCTTATAGAAACTAAACATATTCTTACCAGATTATACAGCAACTGTACTTCTTGGTATTTACCCAAATAAGGTAAAAACTTACCTTCACACAAACACCTGCACATGAACGTTAATAACAGCTTTATATGTCATTGACGAAACTCGGAAGCAGTCAACATGTCCTTCAGTAGGTGAATGGATAAGTTTACTGTGGTATAAACCACTATAGTATATTTATGTGGGTCTGTTTCTGGGCTTCCATTCCATTCCTTTGATCTATTTGTCTAGTCTTTCACCAATATAACATTGTCTTGATTACTGTAGCTTTATAGTAAATCTTGAATTTAGATAGTTTCAGCCGCTGGACCTTGTTCTTTTAGTTCTATATTGTGGTGACTAGTCTATCTTCTGGCTATAAATAAACTAATAATAAATTATAAATAAACTTTAGAATCAGTTTGTTGATAATCCACAAAATAACTTGCTGGGGTTTTGATTAGAATTTCTGGGATTTTGATTGGATTGATATCAGTGGATAAACTGTGATATATACATGTAACAGAATGTCATTCCATGCTAAAAAGAAAGAGCTATCAAACAACCTTAAATGTATATCACTATGTGAAAGAAACCAATCTAAAAAGGCTACATTCTATATGATTTCAACTATATGAACTCTGGAAAATGCAAAACTGGAGAAAGTAAAAGGGTGAGTAGTTGTCAAGGGTTAGAGGAGAGGGAAGAATGGATAAGCAGAGCACAAGGTCTTTTAGGGCAATGAAACGACTCTGTGTGGTACTGTAATTGTGGACACATGTCATTATATATTTGTCAAAAGACAGAAAGTACAACAGCAAGAGTGAACCCTAATGTCAACTATGGACTTAGGGTGATAATGATGTGCCAGTGCAGGTTCATCCATTTTAACAAACATACCATAGTAGTGCAAGGTTTTGATAGTGGAACAAACTGTGAATATTTGGAGGCAAGAGTAATGGAAAATCTCTGTACCACTTTCTCAATTTTTCTGTAAATCTAAAACTGCTCTAAAAATAGTCTTAATGTAACAGAAAATTCTATATTCTAAATGTCTACTCCAACCAATTTAACATGAATTTCTGGGAGTGTGGTCTTGCAGTGCACATTTTTTGAGCTCTACAGATATTTTACATACTAAAGCCTATGATTAACATAAGTTCTCTATCAAACTTACATAGCAAATATTGATTGCTTCATTTCACAAAATTTACTATTGTAAAATTATTTCTCACCTTTTATATCATCCATACCTTTTCAAATATTTAGGAAATCAATAAAGCTTAGGGAAAGACTACACTACACTTAAATTAAACTTCTAGAGGTATCAGTCACATGTTTCTGACATTTTTTATTATCTGAGTTATTAGAACTATGTTTAATTTAGCATCAAATAAACAGAAAGATTACATATTCTAAACTTTTCTCTGATGCCTTTTTAAATAAACACCAACATCTCTATCTAGCAATCATATTCTATTCGTGTATTTAATTTCACATATTATTGTATTATAAATATTTTACTTTTCAGTTATGATTTTTAAAATTTTTATAAGACTTTATCATCCCAACATGAATATTTGACTTACTCTGAAATTCAAACTAATTATATTCCACTGTTCACACAGTGCCTGTCTCAGGCAGACACTCTACTGTCACCCTTCCCTGCTTTCATTCCCACATTTTCTCACAATATAAAAGAATATTAGGTTATAAGCTACCTTAGCACAGCTATTTATATCATCCCTCCCTAATTCTTTTTTTGGGTGTGAAAAGTGAAAGATAAACAAAATAACAAAGGCAATATTACTTTTATGCTGAATCATAATCATAAACCACTTTAAATTGGTTTCACTATTTAAATTGGCTACTGGCAGCAGAGTTTGTATCAGCTTTCAATACAATTTTTTGTTTATTTCTTTGCTATAAACAGTTAATACTATTGGTGGATCTATCCAAGAAGGTCCCTACTTAAAATTACCTCAGTAGTACTGTGTCCGGAATTGGTGGGTTCTTGGTCTCACTGACTTCAAGAATGAAGCCGCGGACCCTCGCGGCGAGTGTTACAGCTCTTAAGGTGGCGCGTCTGGCTGGAGTTTGTTCCTTCTGATGTTCAGATGTGTTAGGAGTTCCTTCCTTCCGGTGGGTGGGCTCGTGGGCTCGCTGGCTTCAGGAGTGAAGCTGCAGACCTTCGCGGTGAGTGTTACAGCTCATAAAAGCAGCGTGGACCCAAAGAGTGAGCAGTAGCAAGATTTATTGCAAAGAGCGAAAGAACAAAACTTCCACACTGTGGAAGGCGACCTGAGTGGTTGCCACTGCTGGCTCAGGAGGGCTGCTTTTATTCTCTTATCTGGCCCCACCCACGTCCTGCTGATTGGTAGAGCCGAGTGGTCTGTTTTGACAGGGCGCTGATTCGAGCGTTTACAATCCCTGAGCTAGACACAAAAGTTCTCCATGTCCCCACCAGAGTAGCTAGATACAGTGTTGATTGGTGTATTTACAATCCCTGAGCTAGACATAAAGGTTCTCCAAGGCCCCACCAGACTCAGGAGCCCAGCTGGCTTCACCCAGTGGATCCCACAGCGGGGCTGCAGGTGGAGCTGCCTGCCAGTCCCGGTGCCATGCACCCGCACTCCTCAGCCCTTGGGTGGTCCATGGGACTGGGCGCCGTGGAGCAGGGGGTGGCGCTCGTCGGGGAGGCTCGGGCCACACAGGAACCCATGGAGGGGGTGGGAGGCTCAGGCATGGCGGGCTGCAGGTCCCCAGCCCCGCCCTGCGGGAAGGCAGCTAAGGCCCGGTGAGAAATCGAGCGCAGTGCCTGTGGGCTGGGAGACCCAGTACACCCTCCGCAGCCGCTGGCCCGGGTGCTAAGCCCCTAATTGCCCGGGGCCGGCAGGGCCGGCCAGCTGCTCCGAGTGCGGGGCGCCAAGCCCACGCCCACCCGGAACTCCAGCTGGCCTGCAAGCGCCGCCCCCAGCCCTGGTTCCCGCTTGCGCCTCTCCCTCCACACCTGCCTGCAAGCTGAGGGAGCCGGCTCTGGCCTTGGCCAGCCCAGAAAGGGTTTCCCACAGTGCAGCGGTGGGCTGAAGGGCTCCTCAAGTGCCACCGAAGTGGGAGCCCAGGCAGAGGAGGCCCCGAGAGCGAGCAAGGGCTGCGAGGACTGCCAGCATACTATCCCCTCTCGGTATGATACAAATTTACCAGTCAATTAAAAGCAAACACCCAGTTTATGAAATTATTGCAATAAATTATTGTGAATGTACTATCAGAATAAAAACAAACTGTGATAAAACAGAGAGTCTCTAAGAATTATATTGGACGGTCTAATTTATTTGGCCTGCTTCCTGTGAATTAATAAAATAAAATGAGGATTTCTTTCTAAGGTTATCTTTACGTTGAGATAAAAAATCAAGATAGTCAAAAGTTTCCTTTTAGTTGAAAAAGAAGGGAAAATAAAAAGCCATATAGCTTTCATAATATATATATTAAAAAACTTGCTTGTGAGTGAGGGAGTATGGGAGCTTACAATATTAAATTTAACTTTTTCCTCATTTTTAAAATATGAATTTAATTATTTTATGGTTTTAATTCTACTTTTGACTTAATGGTTTGAAATATTGGCTGTTTTGTTAGTTAATAATTTAATGTTTATTAAGTAATAATTTTTTCCTGAATTTGTTATATCAGAAGTTTTAGTAAAAAAATTAACATTCATATTTTTAAGACCATATTAATGTAACTTTCTGTTAAATTATGTAACAGATTTAGCTTCTGATTGATTATACAAACAAACACACATATAAATTTATATATATGTGTGTTTGTGCACATGTGTGAATATATATGTGTGTGTAAATATGTGTATATAGGTGTCATTGCTATTTGTATGATTTTTTTTATTTATTGAATAGATTTATGATTACAAGCATAGTTGTGTTACATGGACATAAGGTGTAGTGGTGATGTCTGAGTGTTTAGTGTACACATCACCCAAATGGTGTACATTGTAGCAAATACATATCATAAGTATTCTGAGAGTTCTTTTAATGACTTTTATGGGGTCTTTATTAATTTGTTTGGCTGGGCATTAGATAGGCCTCTTTGACTAATATGATGAGTTCTGGAAATTAACAAATACAGATATTTTTGATAATCACTTTTTTGTGTTTACAAATTTTTTGAAAGCATTTATAATCGCAAAATATTACAACTTCTTAATAAATCTTTAAAAATTTTTGTTTCTACACTTATTTTATATCACTATCAGTTTATTTTGTTTTAAACTTAGAAACATTTCCTAAATTTTATCTTCCAAACTTCTCAGTGTTTTAAAATTTTGGAGTACTTTTTATTTTCATGAGATTATTACTGACTTATAAGTGTTCTTTTTCAGACTTATTTTTATAATTACAATATTTGATATCTCTGAAATTTTAACTATATTATCAAAATTATTTCTAGTCTCTCTCCCATATTTATTTTTCCCAGGTAAATATTAAAATAGGATACTTTTTATGTCTGTCTTTTAGAAGAGGCTTGAAGAAAGTAAATGCACATTCCAAAAGAGAAAAGAGATTACCATTAAAAAATGTCATCATAGGCCAGGCGCAGTGGCTCATGCTTGTAATCCCAGCACTTTGTGAGGCCGAGGCGGGCAGATCACGAGGTCAGGAGATCGAGACCACGGTGAAACCCCGTCTCTACTAAAAATACAAAAAAATTAGCCAGGCGTGGTGGCGGGCGCCTGTAGTCCCAGCTACTGGGAGAGGCTGAGGCAGGAGAATGGCATGAACCCGGAAGGCGGAGCTTGCAGTGAGCCGAGATTGCGCCACTGCACTCCAGCCTGGGTGACAGAGCGAGACTCTGTCTCAAAAAAAAAAAAAAAAAAAAAAGTCATCATAAATAGCCACTGTTTAGATATTTCATCAACATCTAGAATAAATTAAAAATCATACCCATGGATTTATGTAAAGAGCTTTAATTTTGGATCTATCTGCCCCAAAAGGGGAGAGAGTTCAGGAAGGATGCCACATTCAATTGCAAGCTAAGAAAGCTTATATATTTCCTTGCGGTAAATGTACTTTGTACTGATAACGGACTCATGGCTGTGACAAAAGAGCGTATGGTTACTTATAGGAGATACAGTGACTGGCTGACCTATGAACGAAAATAGGACTGAATAAAGCCAGGGACATAGACTGCATATTCACAATGTGTTATATACGTGACAGTTTTCAGTTTTTTATTTGATATTCACAATACTAATTAATCATTTCCATAGTCAAATATTGAAAACTCACAGATAATATGAAACAGCAACAATGACAACAATAAATATAACTAATAAATTGTAAAATCGTGAAAAAAAATTCCACCAACTTCAGTTCAGTTGTTGCTATAAGCAGCATTTGCTCACTGATTCATCTATACTTGTTATCAAGTTGGGTGGAAGTCTCTTGCTTGCCAATGCAAATGGATGCACGTCCTTTATGCTGTATTTTTTTTAATGTTGGGTTGACACAACATATCAAAATCTCTTGGATGAAGCAAAAGCAGTGTTAAGGGTGATGTTTATAACACTAAACGCTTAAAATCAAAAAGTTAGAAAGATCTTAAATTGACAATTTACATGACATCTATAGGTACTAGAAAAATAAAAACAAACTAAATCCAAAGCTAACAGAAGAAAAGAAATAACTAAAATAAGAGTGGAATTGAAAGAAATTGACACCCAAAAATCCATACAAAGAATGAATGAAAAAAGGCATTTTTAAAGGATAAATAAGATCAATAGATGGCTAGCTAGATTAACAAAAAAAAAAAGAAGATCCAAATAAGCACAATCAGAAACAGCAAAGGTGACATTACAACTGATGCCACAGAAATAAAAAAAATCATCAGAGACTATTATGAATACCTTTATTCACAGAAACTAGAAAATCTAGAAGAAATGAATAAATTCCTGAAATCCACAATCTCCCAAGGTTGAATTAAGAATTGAAACCTTGAACAGACTACTGTTGAGCTCTAAAATTGAATCAGAAACAAAACAAAACGAAGAAAAACCCTACCAACCAAATAAAGTCATGGACAGGATGGATTCATGGCTAAATTCCACCAAATGTAAAAAGAAGAGCTGGTATTAATTCTGCTGAAAATATTGAGGAGGAGTGACTCCTCCTTAACTCATTCTACAAAACCAGCATTGCCTTGATAGCAAAACCTGATAAACACATAATGAAAAAAGAAAACTACAGGCCAATATCCCAAATGCATAAATCCTCAACAAAATACAAGCCAACTGAATTCAACAGCACATCAAAAAGTTAATTCATCATGATCAAGTAGGCTTCATTATAGCAATGTAAGGTTGGTTCAATATACACAAATCAATAACTGTGATTCACCTCATAAAAACAATTAAAAACAAAATTCATGTGATCATTTAAATAGGCATGGAAAAAGCTTTTGATAAAATCCAAGAGTACTTCATGATAAAAACCCTCAAGAAACAAGGCATCAAAAGAATATGCCTCAAAATACTAGGAGCCATTTATGACAAACCAACAGCCAACATCATACTGAACAGGCAGAAATTGGAGGCATTTCCCTTGAGAACTAATTAGACCAAGACAAGGATGCTTACTTTTGCCACTCCCATCCAACAGTACTAGAAGTGCTAGCCAGAACAATCAGGTAAGAGAAATCAAAGGCATCAAAATAAAAAAGAAAGTCAAAATATCTCTCATCATGGATTATAAAATTCTATATTACAGAACTCTGGAGACACCACCAAAAGACTTCTGGTACTGATAAGCAATGTCAGTAAAGTTTCAGGATACAAAATAAGTGTACAAAAATTAGTAGCATTTTTATACACCAATAACATTCAAGCTGAGAGCCACATCAAGAGTGAAATCCCATTTATAATATCCACACACAAAATAAAATACATTGGAACATATCTAACCAAGGGGTGAAAAATCTCTACAAAAAGAACTATAAAACTCTGCTAAAAGAAAACATGCATGACACAAATGGAAAAAATATTCTATGCTCATGGACTGAATGAATAAATATCATCAAAATGGTCATACTGCCCAAAGTATCTACAGATTCCATGCTATCCCTATCAAACTGCCAACAATAATTTGAAAAACTATTAATAAATTCATATGGAAACAAAAAAGAGAACGAACAGCTAAAGCATTCCTAAGCAGAAAGAACAAAGCTGGAGGCATCACATTACCTGACTTCAAACTATGCTATGAAGCTACAGTAACTAAAACAGCATGATCCTGGTACAAAAACAGACACAGAGTGGAATAGAATAGAGAACCCAGAAATAAAGCTGCACACCTACAGCCATCTAATCTTTGACAAAATCTACAAAAATAAGCAATGGGGAAAGGACTCTATTCAACAAATGGTGCTGCGATAGCTAGCCAGCCATAGGCAGAGGAATGAAACTGGACACCTACCTTTCACCATATAAACAAACTAGCTCAAGATATTAAAGATTTAAATGTAAGACCTCAACCTATAATAATTCTAGAAGAAAACCTAGGAAGGACCTTGACCTTGGGAAAAAAAAATTATGACTTAAGCCTTCAAAAGCAATTACAACAAAGATAAAAATTGACAAGCGAGACCTACTTACTAAAGAGCTTCTGCACAGCAAAAGGCACTATCAACAGAGTAAACAGACAACCTACAGAATGGGAGAAAATATTTGGAGACTGCACATCCAACAAAGGTCTAATATCCAGGATTTATAAGAAATTTAAACAAATTAACAAGCAAAAACCAAATAACCCCATTAAGAAATGGGTAAAAAAAAAAAAAAAACATGAACAGACACTTCTCAAAAGAAGACATGCATTCAACCATATGAAATGAACAAGCATATGAAAAAAATGTTCCATATCACTAACCATCAGAGAAATGCAAATCAAAACCACAATGAGGTATCATCTCACACCAGTCAGAATGTCTATTATTAAAATATTGTAAAAGAACAGATGTTGATGTGGCTGCAGAAAAAAAGTGCTTATACACTGTTGGTGGGAATTTAAATTAGTTCAGCCACTGTAGAAAACAGTTTGGAGATTCCACAAAGAACTTAAAGCTACAATTCAACCCAGCAATCCCATTACTAGGTATATATCCAAAAGAAAACAAGTCATTCTACCAAGACACATGGACTCATATGTTTATTGTGGCACTAGTCACAATAACAAAGATATGCAATCAACTTGGGTGCCCATCAATGGTGGATTGGATAAAGAAAATATGGTAGATATACACCATGAAATACTACACAGCCATGAAAAGAAGAAAATCATGTCCTCTGCAGCAGCATGGTGTGGTTGGAGGCTATTATCCTAAATGAATTAATGTGGAAACAGAAAACCAAATACTGCATATTCACATTTCTAAGTGGGAGCTAAAGACTAGCTACTCATGAATATAAAGAAAGCAACAATAGACATTGGGGACCACAAGTGGGGAGAGGGAATGAATGCATATGGGTTAAAAAACTAACTGTTGAGTACTATATTAAGTGCCTGAGTGACATGATTATTTGTGCCCCAACCCTCAGCATCATGCAGTATACCCAAGTAACAAACCTCCACATGTATCCCTGAATTGAAAATAAAAGTTGAAAACAAAAATTATCAATCATTTAAAAATTTAAATAGTCATGTGATTTGACCAGAGTTCAATTATTTTTATCTTATAATTTTTTTTTTTTTTTTTTTTTTGTGACGGAGTCTTGCTCTTGTCACC
This sequence comes from Symphalangus syndactylus, assembly GCF_028878055.3. NCBI lineage: Eukaryota > Metazoa > Chordata > Mammalia > Primates > Hylobatidae > Symphalangus > Symphalangus syndactylus. Next base: position 104,578,691 of record NC_072426.2, on the reverse strand, counting down.
CAGTCTGGAGTGCAATGGCAGGATCTTGGGTCACTGCAACCTCCCCCTTCTGGGTTCAAGTGATTCTCCTGCCTCAACCTCCCAAGTAGCTGGGATTACAGGCATGCAACACCACGCCCAGCTAATTTTTGTATTTTTTTAAGTAGAGATGGGGTTTCACTATGTTGGCCAGGCTGGTCTCAAACTCCTGACCTCAGGTGATCCACCAGCCTCAGCCTCCCAAAGTGCTGGGATTACAGGTGTGAGCCACTACACCCACCCCTTATAACTCTTTAATTATGTGAAGTAATGGTTATTTTATAAAAGGCCTTTATATTGAAATATGTTTAAGCTCTGCTGAGTCAATAAATATATAAATATTAAAAAGAAAAAAATTACAATTATAAATAATTGAAACATCTAGGACTAATTCTATTGCCCCAAGTAAATTCTCTCTTATTACCTTTTATTAATGAGGTAAGACATTTTACCTTCCATAAAATAGTAACTGGGCAGAAATCAAGAGGAATTATAAGGTGTACACTATACTATAAATTTCACACAAAGCATAAAACTAAGGATAGGTAGAGGCAAAATTATGAAATATTGTGGATGGCAATATTATGAAATGTTGTGGATTGCAATATTTAAAAATAAGGCACACAGGTTCAGTGTGATGGAGAGTCAAGAATAGGAGTTAAAGAGAAGGTCATTGTCCAGGAGAGCCACACCAGTACACTGGACCATGATGTTGCAAAGAATTCACCATGTATGCAACTGTAGATTTGTTGATTGGGTATAACTAGAACCTATCTTAATGCAATCATATTAAATAATTAAAAATTTTTCTCACATGTAATACTAAGAGAAGGTAAAGAGGGAGGAAAAGTCTACTGAGAAAAAATAATCAAGTCCCGATCTTTTGAGATGTTTACTTATCAAGAGAAAGGTTAAAAAAAATAACCTTTGAGAATGGTGGTTTCCACGCTTCATCCATGTCCCTACAAAGGACATGAACTCGTCATTTTTTATGGCTGCATAGTATTCCATGGTGTATGTGTGCCCCATTTTCTTAATCCAGTCTGTTGTGGGGTGGGGGGAGGGGGGAGGGATAGCATTAGGAGATATACCTAATGCTAAATGACGAGTTAATGGGTGCAGCACACCAACATGGCACATGTATACATATGTAACAAACCTGCATGTTGTGCACATGTACCCTAAAACTTAAAGTATAATAATAAAAAAAAAACCTTTGATAGAGACAGAAAGTACATTGCAGACAGGTAGGAAAAATATCATAATGTTACATAAACCTAACTCAGAAACTGTTAAGGATTAGGGAGTGATCAATGGTGAGCATATGATTAGCAGCTGTCTGTAAAAATATAAAGCTTTAGAGAGGTTTTACATGAATTTTGATATTTTGGGTGAGTAACTGCCTCTGATGGCAGTCACCTCTATTCCACACAGGGACCTTTATGACTATGATATTTTGACAATAACAAAGTACTCCCATGGAACTATTGATTCCCACTTGTTCCAGTTAACAACTGGCCACAAAAACAACTCTCCACCCCTAACATTGAGCAAGCTTTCTTCTTTTGAAATACCCCCAAGCCATCAACTTGCCCTTTTGAAGGGCTGCTCGTTGTAGCAGGAGACCAATTATATCTCCCTGCTTCCAAAAATCCCATGTGAATAGAATACTTGCCTGATCAGAGACTGTGATTTTTCTTCTTTTCACTCTATAAAATTTATTCCTCTTTCTAACTCCCTTGAGACCCACTGTGAAATGTAAGTGACGACAGATGGGTTCTGTTGTTGAAAGTTTGTAAACAGCCTTTGTTAAAGTTGTAGTAAACTTAATTTTGACTTTGACATCAGTTGCAAAATACAACCCCACTCCAGAGAACACCGGCAGACAAAATGGACTCCCTGTGGCTAATGGAGACAGCTCAAATCCAAACAGGTTTGAGAGGCCATGACATGAGTGAGGGAACAGTCTTGTCAGAAAGTACAACCCATGACGAATATTATGCTTTGCAGTCCTGAACTGGAACAGTTCCTATATCCAAGGCCAAGATAAATTTCACAGAGACTTGTGGTTTTCAGCCTAAAAGCCACTCAATTAGGGTTCAACTGGCTCAATCAATCAAGGCTCAATTTTATCAACCAATCAGAACAAAAAATGTCTGAATTTTTCATTTGCATAAATGGACCTAATTGAGAACCTGCATGAAAACTTTCTCTATAAAAGTCAAACCCTTCCTTTGTTCCCTGGAGTGCAGTTTGCTTGTACTGAAGGCTGCATCTCCCTAATCTACAAATTGTTTCTTAGAAAATAAAAGCTCTCCTTTTAGCCTCTGAAAATCTCATGGTCTTTTATTAACCAACAAAAGGACTCATACATTTTAAAGATGAATAAATTTAAATATTGAATAAATAACACAAAGTGCCAAATCAACATAGTAGTAGCTGTTAATATTTTTATCGTCTGCTATGACTAACAAAATTTCCTTGCCTAGTTTATTTACACTTCACCACAACTCAGAGAGACAATCACTCATAAAGAATATTAAAAGTCGGTTTTATATTTGTATTTATATATTTCCAAGTTCTGTAAATGTGAACTACAACTTGAACTCAGGCCTTTTATTGCAAGACTTGTTTCCTTTATGAATTCACCACATTGCTTACATTATATTACAATGGCGAAATTAAGATTTTGTTATTCAAAAATGAGAATGATTGAGTTGAGAAATATCACAGAGTTGGCTTCTTGAGGGAATATTGATTTGGCTAGGGATTTTTAAAATGTGATATTCATTGATTGTGAAAAAACAGATGAAAAAATATCATTAGATTAGTGAAATTTGGGAAAACATTAAAATATGAATATGCTTTGCAGAATAATTTCTCAGTTTTAAATACAGAAAATGAGATAAAACTTTATCATATGTTATATTTAACTTACAGATTAAAGGATCAACAAAATACCAATTGTTGCATCTAAATTTGGTGACAGTTTCAGGGGTTTACAAATATAAACATAATATTCTTACTTATCATTTGTATGATTCACTCTGATAGACAAATCTGGCTTTTAATATCAATTTAGGAAGTTCTCATATTTAATGTTTATTCTGTGTTGGTTAAATATTTTTACAAAACTCTGAATCTACTAGTTTCTGGCCAGTAAAATACTGAAATAAGAAATCTGAATATGTGAACATTTAAGAACATCAGCAGATTTGATCTGAACTTAATACTAAACACATATTTACCCCAAGCTACTGATTCAAAGTCAAATATTTTCAAAGTCACTGATCTCTTTACTTCTATTTTTCTAAATAAAATAGAAAGTAATTTGTTTTTTGAGACAGGGCCTTGCTCTGTTGCCTAGGCTGATGGGCAGTGGTGTGATCATAGCTCACTGCAGCCTTTACCACTCAGGCTCAAGGGATCTTCCTGTCTCAGCTTCTCAAGTAGATGGGATTTAGCCACTATACCCACCTAATTTTTAAATTTCCTCTTATATTTTTAGTGACTGGGTTTCACTGTGTCATCCAGGCTAGTCTTGAACTCCTGGCCTTAAGTGATCTTCCTGTGTCAGTCTCCTCAGTAGCCAGGGTTACAGGAATAAGCTGCAAATATCTTCATTATTGTATAATATGCTCTGGTATACTAATTCATAATTATGGTTATCCATGTCTTTAAATGTGGCCTATTAGCAGTGTAGTGATGTTTTGGAAGATACATGTTTATGGTCTAAATTCTGGGCCTAACGTACAAGATGATTACTTTTTTCTTCTTAGAAGTCATAAATCTTTCTGTAATTATTTTCTTCTTTCCCCAAGTCTTTATATTTCTTCTACTTGGCTATATTTTATCCACATAAACCTACAAATTTGATCATATTATTACAATAGTTAAACTCTTCTTCTGACTTTAAGGTGAAATTCAAAATTCATTAGCACATAAAGGTTACATGTGGCATAGTAGAAAGATTGTAGTTTGGTGAAGCAATGAGAATTAAGAATAAATATAGATTTGTCACTTCAATAGAATTCAATTTCTTAATCTTTGAGGTAGACATAATAATAGACAATTTACCAAATTGTCATATAGACTGGAGAAGAGTATGTTTATACAGAAGATATTATAGTAGATGCTCATAAACTGGTAGATAAGATTATATTCCTTAGCATGATACATTTGTTAATGTCTCTAGCCTTCACACACTGTCACCTCTTGCCCATTAAAATAGATTTGTCTTGTTTTTGTGCTTTTCTTTTTTCTGCTTTTTTTTTTTTTTTGCAGTGTTTTGTTCTTTATGATCTAGCTCTCACTTATGATCTAGAGTGAAGGAAGGGTGAAGAGAAGAGACTACAGAGGTGTAGAGGAAAAGTGGGAATTTATTGATTGATGGTTTCATTACCTGGGTTTCTTTTCATTGTGGTGAATACGAATAACAGATGTACCCAAGAGAAAAAAAAAAAGACAAACTCTGGAGGCTAACTTTTCCTTCATGGAAAATAAATGAGGGAAGAAAAATTCTAGGGCTAGGCTTCTGAATTTTCTTTAACAAATTTGTGTAGTTTTAATGTGCTCTTTCTATTTCTGTGTAGTATTTGAGACTGTAAAATGCTAAATATATTTTTGTTTTATATAATTGGATTTTCAGCTAAATGAACTTTCCCAATTTTAATTGCTTTTTTCAAAATTCATTTTACTTTCACAAAACTTCCTTTGATACTGTCACCATATTAGGTTTTACCCCTAAGATGAGAAGCATAATGTATCTGAGTTAAAAAGCTGTTCTGCTGCACCTTATTCACTTGGGGATCTTGAACAAGAACAAAGATTAAGGAATGAAGGGAACACATCATGTGTGAACACAGGTGCATGTACATATTATGCACATGATGTGTTGCCTTCATTGTCTGCTTGAATCGTGTCTGTAATAATATGTGAAACTAAAGCCTTGAGGCTCCACTTAATGCGGTGAGATCAGAGATAATGTTTTATACATAATAGCAAATAGAAAATGTGAAGTAAATATTCTCATTCATGCACTGACTACAGAATGGATAATTTTAATGAAAACCTATAAATATATCAGATATCACTTAAATTTTGCTTGTAATATCATAAGGCAAATTTTTATTATATATGCTAAAATTGCAAATATGTTCACTGTGTGTGTGTGTGTGTAAGAAGTTTAACTTTGTTAATGAAACTGACAATTGCATATATTTGGGGTCTTATATTTAGTCATATTAATATAAAATCATTGAAATTACAGAGAAAAATACAAGCTAAGATAGGATTGAATTAAATGTCTTTCCCAAAGAATTATTTCAAATGCAGACCCTGAAACTTTGAAATAATATTCTAGGAAGAAAAAGAGAAATAATGTTATGAGTCATCATGAAGCTCCTACACCATACTTCTAAATCAGTTAAAGAAAATACAAAAATAAGATGAGCAAAAATTATTCTAAAACAAAAAATATGTTTTAGATTTATTCTAATTTTTAGATAAATTTATTGCATTGTTTAATTGGCAGCATAGGGAAAAAAGAATATGTGCTTTTAAAATGAAAATTTATCTTCAACAAAACAATGTAAAAAATATTTTATAAAACATATAAAACAAAGATGAAAAATGACAAAGAACCACTGATATGCCAGAGAGATGAGCAGAAAAATAAAGGCAAATTTATTTAAAACCCTGTTCTTCCACAATAAATTAAAAATGGCATAGTAGACACCAAATCATAACTTCCTCCTTTTATTTATTCTCTTTTATGTAGAGAATTTAATTTAAAAAAATGCAGATAATGGTTTTTATCCAACTCATGGCTTTTACCCTCTATTCATGAAATTACTCAGAATTACTGAAAATCTGAATTTTATGAGGAGATCCCCACTAGATTCAATAATATCTTGATCTTTGTTTCAAAAGAAAAGAAAGAAACTCTGACTAATTCAAGCAGAATAGTCATTTATTGGATGACTCAGTAATTTAATGGAAGTGAAATTGCTGGGGAAGATAGGTGTCCTGAGAATTTATGAAAGTCAAGCCTACATGACTCCACCAAGGAAAATCTCGAGACTTCACACTTGTCCCACTTCAATCTTCAGGGAACATGCCTCGGATTCTATGGTCTTCCAAATCACTACATTAATAGAAACTAATCACTAACTTTTCCTTGCACCTTTGGCCACTGTGTCAGTTTGCCAGGGCTTCCATAACAAAATACCACATACTGAGGGGCTTAAATAGCAGAAATTTATTTTCTCACAATTCTGGAGGCTAGAAGTCTCATATAAAGATATAAACAGGGTTGGTTTCTTCTGTAGGCCCTCTCCTTTGCTTGTAGACGGCCATCACCTCCCCATATCTGCACATTGCATTTCCTGTATAGACATGTCCAAATTTTCTTCATCTGTAAGGACACTAGTCATATTGGATTAGGGTTTCCACCTACAATGACCTCATTTTAACTTTTATCACCTTTTTCAATGCCCTATCAGCAAGCACAGTCACATTCTGAGGTACTGAGGGTTAGGACTTTGTTAAATCAAACTAAACTCTGGCCTAAGAGAGCCTCTATACTCACATAGTTGAGTCCTATGTACAAATCGTTACCTAACTTAGTAGGTAAACATTCTAAAAGCCTAATTTAAAAATATGCTCTTCAACAATAGCTGAGTCCCAGCAAGTCCCAACAACTATACTTCGATTACTCACAGGTTTGCAACTATTCAAACCATACTCAAAATAAAGCAAATACCAAGCTATAACCAATCTGACTGTTTCTATACCTCTCTTCCATTTTCTGTATTTTATTTTCATTTTCCTGTACATAAATTCTGACCCTGCAACAGCACCCGTCTCTCTATATCAGCTGTGATTCTGAGGGCTGCCTGATTTGCAAATCAGTTTTTTCTTAATCAATTAAACTCTGTTAAATTTAATTTATTTAAATTTTTCTTTTTACAGATCTGGTTTTAGAAGTAGTATCTGAAGTAAAACTCCATTGACTCCAGGAATGTGAGGCCCCCAGGTGAGTAACCTACAGAAATAGTTGCGCTCACAACTCTGTTGTTTGTAACCAGACACTGTAGGTGAGTGTTTTCTGAGATTTCAAACACAGCTAAAAAGTGTTATGAGCTCTTTCAGTTTATTTGAGCATTATTTAGACTGAACTGAGTCTCAGTCTGGGACCCCACATTCTAGAATTCCAGTTAATTTTATGTATAAAAATTATGGTTCCAGGATGTTTGAGAAAATGGGTTAATCTTACTAGAGAAAACTTAGAATTAAGGTGGTAGCAATGAGAAAGTTTTGATTTTAATAAAATTGTTTATTTGTGATGCTATTAAAAAAATGGGGATCAAAAACCCTACAAAACAATGGAATTATTCTTCAATTGGTATACAAAGCTTATAAAAGACTAAGCAGATTGAAAATTGTCACCTCTATAGATTGTTTGCAAAAAACAAACAAAAAGCTTAAGCAACAGACTAAAGACCTTATAAATGAGGACTGTATTCTGACTAAACTAAACCTAACTGTTCCTTTTCTTTATTCATCTCTGCCTACATACTCTGAGTCCACTAATATTTTTGCTAAATTACCTGCCACTCTAAGGATAATATTTTAAAAGTTAAATTAGACAGATGCCTTACAAAGTAAGACCTTTTGATCAGCCAAGTATTCTTGCTGTAATTACTTTCACTCCAAGATCTAGAACTGAGCTTAGAGCCATTGTAAAAAACTTCCCCAATCCAAGAAGAAGTCCTCAAATATTTACTGAGGAATTTGAAATTCTCATATGCGCTTATGATTCAAGACTCCCTGACTTTAAAACCTCCTCATAAAAAGTACCAAAAAGAGCTTAAAAATTATTAAAAACCTTTTAAATTCAATTCTAAAAGGCTTCCACAAATTTTCATCGGTCCATAATACAACCTTGTGAATAGAAAAGAATAAACCAGTTTCAGATTACAGAATTTACTTAGAAACACTGTTTGTAAAACATGCTGCAATCAAAATATGAAACAGAGGATTTCCTGTATGGATTAAAATGGCATGAGCATTTTTAAATGGACTTAACAGTTTAATTAAACTAAATGTTACAGTTTAATTAAAAAGTATTAAGTGAGACAGAAAGTTACAGATATGACTCAATTTGTGACCTTAGCTAAACATTTTGAGAGAACTCCAGAGCAAGAAAAACTCAAAAGGTTAACAAGCTATGTCTCTGTAATTACAATAGTCATAGAGGCTGGGACCAAAGAGACCTTCTTGTTCTTATTTTAAGCCGTAATCAGAGGTCCTAAAACCAAGATTCTTTACCCTGAGATTTCTCCCTTTATTGTAAACAACCAAGACACTAAATACGAGATTGTCCACTTTGACATCTGTCCACCAATAAATTTCCCTTTGGGCTGGACTGTTTCACCACTAGAGGGAACCAAAGAGATTATATTTAGCTGTCATGACGATTATCAACATTGATTAGCCTCCAAGGGATTCTGAAATAAATTGCCTCCTATAATATCCTTCAATAAATGTAAATAAACCATGCCTAAGATAAATGAAGAATTGTATACAATCATGGTGGATACTCGAGCCACCTTGTATACTATAAACTATGCTTTATTATATTTTATGTTTTCAGTCCATAAGCAACTTTTATTTATTTTGTCATTTTTAATGTTTATTAATCTCAACTTCTATTTTAAATTCAGAGGATACACGTGCAGGTTTGTTACATGGGAATATTGTGTAATGCTGAGGTTTGAGGTATGAATCTCATCACCAGGTAGTAAGCATAGCACCCCATAGATAGGTTTTCAACCCACACCTCCACCCTCCTTCTTTCTCTAGAAGTCTCCAGTGTCTGTTGTTCCCATCTTTATGAACATGTGTGCTCAATTATTAGCTCCCACTTATAAGTGAGAACATGGCAGTATTTGGTTTTCTGTTTCTGTGTTAATTTGTTTAGGATAATGACTACTAGCTCCATAAATATTTCCAAAGGACATGATTTTTTTCTTTTCCATGGCTACATGGTATTCCATGGTCTATATATACTACATTTTCTTTATCCAGTCCATCAAAGATGGGAACCTAGGTTGATTTAATATCTTTGCTATTGTGAATAGTGCTGCAATAAACATATGAGTACATGTGTCTTTTCAGTAGAATGGCTTATTTTCTTTTGGGTATATTCCCATTAATGAAATTGCTGGGATCCCACTTTAATAAGCCAACAAATTCATCAAAGTAAAAAGATTGTGAGGGTTTCAAATCAAGTTCTGGAGATTCCCATATCTAAACATGTTCAATTAACTTTGGAAACTTTGTTCTAAAAAAAAACAATACCTTTTTACCATGTGATACTGCTCCAGTAAATTTACTGTGGTGAGACTTATGTGCAAACTAGAAAGAAACATAAAATTCTTCTCAGGGAGAAATAATCTTAGAGTTTTTTGACTTTCCCAAAACATAATTCTTATGCTCTCTACAAACAGAAATTAATGAAATCAAAACTCAGGCTTATAATACATTTCAAAAATACCTAAATGTTTATGGGCCTTTTCCTCAACTAGTATAAAAAATAATAATGTAAACCTATAAAACCAAATAGAACATTTTAAACCTTTGCATAAATTATCCCAATATTCACTAAAACCCAAAACAGTTCAAGGACTCTCACCAATTGCATAAGATTTAATCAAACAAAGATTTATAATTCCATACGCAAGTCCTTGTAACACTTCAATCCTAGCAGTTAAAAATCCAAATAGATGAGACTGGAAATTTGTTCAAGATTTATGGGCAATTAATAAAATTGTAATACCATTTTTTCAAGATGGCTGACTAGAGATGTAGGACTCCAGTTCTTCTCGGAAAAAAGAACCAAAGTTAAAGATGAACTATCATGGCCCAAGTGGAATACTGAAGGAAGAGTGCTGGAACCAACTGAGAACCCATGGAGGAAAAGTGAGGCACAGAAGCATGAAGGAAGCAAAAAGTTGACAGAGAATGTTCTCTAAAGAATTGGAGTCCACCATGGAATACTATGCAGCCATAAAAAATGATGAGTTCGTGTCCTTTGTAGGGACATGGATGAAACTGGAAAACATCATTCTCAGTAAACTATCGCAAGGACAAAAAACCAAACACCGCATGTTCTCACTCATAGGTGGGAATTGAACAATGAGAACTCATGGACACAGGAAGGGGAACATCACGCTCTGGGGACTGTTGTGGGGTGGGGGTAGGGGGGAGGGACAGCATTAGGAGATACACCTAATGCTAAATGACGAGTTAATGGGTGCAGGAAATCAACATGGCACATGGATACATATGTAACAAACCTGCACATTGTGCACATGTACCCTAAAACCCTAAAGTATAATAAAAAAAAAAAAAAGTAAAAAAAAAAAAAACAAAAAAAAAACTAAAATTTCAGGAAAAAAAAAAAAAAAAAAGAATTGGAGTCCTATGGAAAGAGTAGGTGGATATCCTTGTTTGTCCTCTCGCCCGGATTTTAACTGAAGTAAGGAGCAAAAATCTTGCCTCAGTACAATGTTTACCATTCAGGGGATGAGCATACTAAAAGCTCAGAGTTTACACACAATATATCCATGTAACAAAACTTCACATGGAAACTTTAAATCCATTTATAACAACATGTGATGCCAAGATTTCATGTATTCCCCAGTCGCACTACTTTATTATCTGATGTACCTGCTCATTTCAAGAAGTTTGCAGTAATAGAACTCTGCTTGGCCTTCATCATTACAGTTTATAAAGACAGTCTATACTTGTTTGCCTTTATTTAGAAAAAACAAACCAACGGTGCACAAGGGTAGTGCCACAAGGGTTTACAGAGCCCTTCATATTTTTACCAGACAGTGCATCAGAACCTAGTAACAGTACAGTCCTTAAAATTCTATGCTCATTCTGTGTGTCTATGACCAAGCGTTATCCTATCCCACTAAAGAGTACCCCAAAATTGACTCCATCTACCTATTACAACTCACACAGTAAAGGCACAAGGCTTCAAAAAAAATCTTCAGTTTTCAAGAAAAAACGTTCCACTCTTTGAAACGTGACTTCCCTGCTAAAGTGATTTCCCCTCTCACGTCAGAGGATAAAAGCTATTCAAAGTTGCCTTGGCCTACAAGCAAAAGACAACTGAGAGATTTTCTTAGATTTATAGATATTACAGATCGTAGGTTCCAAACTTTTCTTTTCTTTCTTTCTTTTTTTTTTTTTTTTTGAGATAGAGTTTCACTCTTGTTGCCCAGGCTGGAGTGCAACGGCACGATCTCAGCTCACTGCAACCTTCACCTCCTTGGTTCAAGCAATGTTCCTGCCTCAGCCTCCTGAGTAGCTGGGATTACAGCCGCTCTTCACCACACCCAGCTAAATTTTTTGTTATTTTTAGTAGAGATGGGGTTTCACCATGCTGGCCAGGCTGTTCTCAAACTCCTAACCTCTGGTGATCTACCTGTCTCAGCCTCCCAAAGTGTTGAGATTATAGGCGTGAGCCACCACGCTGGCCAGTTCTAAACTTTTCTTAATGTATTTGTCATTATATGAACCTACTAAAAACAGAATATTAGAGCTTTGGCCTTGGAAACAGAATCATAAACAGGCTTTTAGCCAAATAAAATTAGTCTTATAATAGCCCTTGGGTTTCACACTTGCAAATTACACTAAACCTTTTACCTTGTTTATTTATAAACATAACAATCAGACATTAACAGTTTTTACGCAAGAAACTTGGGGGAAAACCTAGGTCCATTACATATTATAGCCTGCAGTAAGACCTATGAACTAAGACACACCCTAATTGTTTCAAAACAGTAACAACAATCACCAGTCACCAAGTTGATAAAAGCTTCATCTGAGCTGGTTTTGTGAAATAATCTTAATTTACAATCTCGCATACTATAAAAGTCTGTTAAGTTACAAATATATCCAACAATTTTCGTAAGTAGTCTAACGTCTTATAAAATTCTCAGTCTCCTTCTAATCTCCATCTAAAATGCCACAATCTACTTAATTCCACTACTCTATTACCTCTGCCTGATGAGGGTAAAGGCCACAGCTGTGTAAGTACAGTATCTGAAATAGTGGGCCCTCATGTTGGTTTCTGAAATACTCCACTGAGTTAGTACTTTTTGTTAATAGGTCCTATTCCAAAAACTCGAAAGAGAAATATTAGACAGGATATAATGTTACCACCCAAAATGAGCTAATAGGAAAAAAATGAAACAAACAAAAATCTTCTTTAAATTAGCTCAATCCACAGTGCTTTTTCTCTCTCCAGAGCTTGTTATATAGCTAAGAACAAGTCAATAAATATTTATACAGACAACAGATATACTTTTAGAATAACATATTTTGACATAATATAAAATCATCAAGGGCTTCTCACTTCTAGTCATACCCCATCAGAAATAGACACCAAGTTAGATAATTTTTTTCCACTCTCCTGTTACCATCACAAATTATTTAGATTAAAGCTCATACCTGTAAATCTCAGCCTAAATATCAAGAAAGTGCTTTAACAAATTTTTCTGCTAAATCAGCTAGGACTAAAACTGTTAGGATATACAATCTAAATGAACGTCATAAGATTACATCAGTTCAACTTGTTTATAAAAATCTACTTAATAAATAGAATGATACACATTCTTTAAAAAAAGAAAATTGGTATCTATAAAAGTATAAATTCAATGTTCAATGTAGAGTCACAAAAACCCAGGATAGCCACCTGTCCTTTCTGTCTTTAAAGCTTCCATCATTAAAAACTCTACATTCCACAACTCATCATAAAACAGACGCAATTATTCAATTATATTAAAAATTTAATAGAATAGTCCAAATTTCTAAAATGGTTTATAACCAATATTTGATTTGCTAAACTAATAATCCTAAAACAAAAATCTACACCTCTGATGGTATATACCTACTGCCTAATGAATCATTTACACATGTCCAGATGGACTTCTTCCAGTTGCCACCCTCAATGGAGTATTGGTATATTTTTATGATTATTTATATTGTTGTAACCAAGCGAGTTATAGAGAAACGCCACATTCCGAGACTAATTCAGGAGTCCTTTATTGCCGGCGAACGAGAGACGGCTAGAGCTCAAAAATTCTTCCGGCCCCGAAGAAGGGGCTAGGTTTCTTTTCATACCTTGGTCTAAAAAGGGGAGGGGGAGTCTAGCTGAAGCAATTTTACAGAAGCAGAACAGGCAAAAAGTTAAAAGATAAACGATTACAGAAACAGTTACAGAAAAAACAGTTCCAGGTGCAGGGGCTTAAACTATCACAAAGAGATAAATGCAGGGGCTTTGGGTACCATCCACCGGGTGCGTTCCCAGAGGCTGCTGGTACAGCTTGCCTCAGTATCTTATTAGCAAGTGCATTCCTGGATGTGCTTGGAGTCAGCTTGCACCAGTTATGTCCTTAAGGGAGGGGGAGAACGGGCGGCAAGTGAAGAAACCAAGATGGAGTCTGTCTGGCTCTCTCAGCTAAGTGAGTCAATCAGGTTAAAACAAGGTAGGGTATCACAATATATCTTCTGGTTGGGTAAAGGCTTTCCATGTAAAAAAGCCAATCCTGTGACAATAGCCTAAAAATTATGAGATATTCCTAAAAATAATCTCCAGCAATGGGCAACTCATTTTATTAGACAAGTTATAAAACAGTTAAATAAGGTGTTACAAACACAATGACACTACCATTGTCCTTATCATGCTCAGTATTCTAAAAAGGTTAAAAATATGGCAACTTAAAACTAGCATTCACAGTTAATCAATTGGGTTGCCTTGGCCAAAGATACGATCATCGGGTTTAATGACAATCAAATTCACTTCCACTAAAAAAACTAAGTAAAGACCTTATAAAATAGGTCCCACTGAAAGGGCTATACCTCTAGTAATAGAATCCAATAAAGGGCTCCCACTAAAAAGGCTGCACCTCTAATAATAGAACCTTATTTATCTCCCAGTCTCCTAAACTCTAATGTACTACAATTCTTTGCTACATTTTGCCAGACTATACTTTCACAAGGAAAAAAAAATCGAAATACACTAAATAAAGACATTCAAATCCTCTAAGGTCTGAAACATGGAGATTGGATTATCTAAAAATAACATCAGAAAAAAGCTGCCCTTAAACTTCATTAAAAGGAACCACATCAAGTTCTTCTGACCAACACACTACAGTAAATCTTCAGAGCCTTAAGCCTTGGGTCCACCTCTCACAACTCCAAACGGCCCTTCAGACTCCTAAAACTATATACCTGTTTGAGACTTTAAGATAAAATTCACCAAAAATTTCCTCCCAGAAGCAGACGGCATCCTAGATGTGGACAGCTTTCTGAAAATCATAGATCGAGACGTCTCTGTCACCATAATAAACTTTATACTTTTTTTTTGTTTCCTTTCTCTATTAAAAAAATCCTTTGGATCGTAATTGATGAATACCTTTAGCTAGAACTTATGCTGTAGCATACAACTAGAATAGCTGTTAGGTTTACAAGCCAATATAAACAATCAAAAAACATTCCACTAATGCCAATGCCTCTTTACATTCCCAATGAGAGTCACTCCAAAACTCCAAAGTAAATAAATAAATACCTAACAATATTCTAAACGTCACTGCAACTTGTTTTCCTTTGTTCACTAAAGCAACACTAACTTTTCCAATTAAAAATCTTGTTACCGTATATAATATATATTTTTCCAGTTAAAAACCTTGTTACCAAATATATATAACTATATATAGTTTTTATATATATAACTATATATAGTTTTCATATATATTATATATATATATATATAGTTTTGTATATATATATAAAACTAATACAAGTGGTGCCTACAAAAAGTACATTGTGCTTTCTGATGTCACACACTGAAGACTTAAAAATTGCCTGTCTGGATATAAACAATTACTTATACTATGTTACTAGGAATAAGGTCTCCTTTTACAAAATTCGATTATGCACTCTTACAACCTACTATAAATGGTCACAAAAAGTAAATTTATCACTAGCTTTTTTTTTTTTTCCAGAGCAAAACAGATGTATAGGCATACAAATCTAACTGACCTCTGTCAAATACAACTAGGTGTCCTCTTCTAGATGCCCAGAAGACCTATATTTGTTCTGTAGAGAATATACTTATTTCATTTTGCCTCCTTGTTGGTTTGGATCTTGCTATTTGGCTTAACTTGCTCCTGCCTTTAAAATAACTTTCCCTATAAATTCTCATAAGAGCTTCTATGAGCAGAGAACAAAATGTCAATAACCAAACTTAACTCTAGCCTTAACATAGACAAAATAAGCCGGTTTCAACTAAAAAAAAAAAATTCCAGTGGGGTTCCTGAGGACTCTCTTTTGATGATAGTGTGGCACCACTTATATAAAATTCAGTGCTAATTTGTAAATTTTAAAACATCTTAAATTTTGTAACAATCAGAACTTCCAGGATTTCATATGGATTATAGCCACTCTTGAAAAGGTAGATGTTAACAGTTGTATTTAAAAAAATAATAATAATAATAATAAAACATCATAGAACTTCAAATCTCCTTTTTACTCAAGTTTGGGACCTATCGCTAATATTAAACATAACTAAATATTATATTTATCTCTGCCTAATTTTGTTCCTACAAAATAATTAAAATGGTCACTAATACCATTTCCTTAAACACTGTTACCAAATACATTTTTAAAAATCTCTCTCAAAAAATAGCATATAATATGTTTCTAAAACAACTAACAGTTAATTTTGAGACATACTAAATGACAAATGACAAGTTTAAGTTTTCCAAGGTTTTCTGATCTTTATATTTCTTCTAATAACTCTCCAGGTTATTGTTATTTGTGTTACCAGAGTAGCAATGAATACCTCTTTAAGCCAAGTTGCTTTACAGCAAACTGTGATCCTTAATTGCCTTCACACTCCAAACATTATGACCACTTAGATTCTAATACTGTTAAACTGCCTATTTGCCTAAACATTGACTTCTTTAGTTTGGTTTGTTTCACAAAAACTCTTGTTAAAGAATATCCTTTAATATTGTGATATTATCCTGTTGACAGTCATCATAGTAGGCCCCCTAATGCATTATATCCTCTCAAATCTTTAATGTTTTATATCAAAAATTAAATAGTCTCACTTCAAATTGGTCAACATAAACATAAAAAGTCATTCAAATGACCTAAAACTGTGACTTACAAACTCCAAAGGCTATGACCAAGAAAGACTTATAAGCTCCTTACTAAAACCAAATAATAATTTACAATAGTGACAGAGAGTGAAGTCAATTCCTAAAGTTTTAGTAAGTCTCTCAACTGAGAGACTAATCAAAAAAAAAAAAATTGTTAAGTCAAACTGAAATCTGGCCTGAGAGCTTCTCCATACTGACATACTTGATGTGTTACCAAGCTTGATAAGTGAACAAATGAAAAAATAATTTTAAGAATATGCTTCTGTAACAATAACTGAGTCTCAGCTAATCCCAACAATCACAGTTCAACCACGCAGAGGTAGACAATTGTTGAAACTGTGTTCAAATAGAACAAATGCCAACCTATTACCAATCAGACTGTTTCTGTACCTCACTTTCATTTTATACACCTCAGTTTCTTTTTTCTATCCATAAGTTCTCTCAAACCATGTGACAGCACCAGAGTCCCTCTGAATCTGCTATGATTCTGAGGGCTGCCCAATTTATAAATCTTTTTCTTACTCAATTAAACTCTGTTGAAAACTAAATTTATCTAGAGTTCTTTTAACAACTTCAACATATGACTTTTGAGGAAACATAATTCAGTCCATAAAATTTACTCAATTGATACTTAACATTCCTGAAAGGAATATCTGACTGAACAAACACAGATTTAGATTTCTATATATGAGATGTGGCTGTTGTTAACATAACACATTTTTTAAAAATTGTATGACTATGAATGGTTCTACCATTTCACGTAGCTAAATCAACATAAAGATTTATAGTTGGCATCGTATTTATCAGCCATTCTTTTTTTGGTGTCTATTGAGACCTCATCTCAGTCTTTTGAATCCTGAAGGTTAAATTATGATGGTATCCACTATCATATACTCTAATTTTAAAAGTGTGAAAAAGGCCAAAAGAGGAAAAGTGCTTATTTTTCACAACTATGGCACAGCTTAGAAGACCATACAAATAGGCAAAATACTATTTTAGACATGCAAGTATATGGTTTTATATGATTTTAGTTTATATTTAAATAATCTTTTGGCAGACCTATTCAATGATTTTTTTTTATTTTTTTTTGAGACGGAGTCTTGCTCTGTCCCCCAGGCTGGAGTGTAGTGGTGCGATCTCCGCTCACTGCAAGCTCCACCTCCCGGGTTCCCGCCATTCTCCTGCCTCAACCTCGCAGGTAGCTGGGACTACAGGTGCCTGCCACCACGCCTGGCTATTTTTTTGTATTTTTAGTAGAGACTGGGTTTCACCGTGTTAGCCAGGATGGTCTGGATCTCCTGACCTGATGATCCGCCCGCCTTGGCCTCCCAAAGTGCTGGGATTACGGGCGTGAGGCACTGCGCCGGGCCTTCAATGATTTGTTAAACAAACTAATGACTGATAATTACATTTGGATATATCAAAGTCCAGTCACCAATGACCTTAACAAAATAATGAATTAGGATCTGACTGCAACGGGTTTATGAAATAAAAGGCGATATTGTATACAATAATCAGATAATTATTGAGGGATATTTTCCTCAGAGAAAGTGCAATGGGTAATTAGCTAGAGGAAGATGTAAAATTAAGAAAGAGTTGTCTTTGTTTATTTTTAATATGGGAGAAATGATCACTTTTCTATTCTAATGTAAATGATCAATTAAGAACAAAAATTGATAGTTCAAAAGAGAGAAAACATTTTCTGTAGTAACGATCTCAACTATGTGTGAAAAAATGCATCCCCAGTGTATAAGAGAAGTTAATCTTAGAAGTCAGTGAGATTGGGCTACGAAGACTTCATACAAGTGGGTGCTTTGGAATAATAACTTAAGCTAGAAAAGAAAAATCCGTTTCGAACACAAGAATGACATTACAAATCATCTCGATTTTCATTAGGGTCCTTTATTTTCAAAATATTTTTTCTGGGATTGTTTACCTCATTCATCTTTCAACCTATAATCTAGGTCAGAAAATTTTAAGGTAGGAAAAATTAATTTTGAAGAAATTATTTTTATCCCCAGAATTATTCAGTAAAATACAGTTTTGAAATTTATCTCACATCTATAGATATCTGGCATTGCTTTTCAATTGATTTCATGTATTGATTGCTATGTATAAATTGTCCTTCTAAAACATTCATATGTTCTTTTCATGTACTATATATATTGGATTGATGTATATAATTACTTCCATTGTTAAATTTCTTACCCCTCTCTTTTCTGAATCTAATTTCCTGCCATCTAAATTATCACTTAATTATCATTAAATTTATGTTGCTTATATTTTATATGAGAAAAATGTCTTCATTTTCATAAATGGCCATATCTATCCTATATCACTTAATCAACATATACAAAATACAAACATCTGATTATATAAACAAAAATCACATATTTTAAATATTGTCAAAATATCAAGGGCAGAAATATTTTGGTATAAAGCATGATTTTATATTTTACTCTCTAATAAGTATATAGTCCTTATTTGACTCAACACATTTAGAAATGTATACAACATAGTATTACCTTTATCAAAATTTCATTAAGGCCAGGTATTATAAGGAGATGTACCACTATAATTACTACTTACTTCCTGCCGGGGGCTGTGGCTCATGCCTCTAATCCCAGCACTTTGGGAGGCTAGGGCGGGCAGATTCACCTGAGGACGGGTGTTCGAGACCAGCCTGATCGACATGGAGAAACCCCATCTCTATTAAAAATACAAAAAAATTTATTTTTTTTTTTGGTGGTGACAAATGCCTATAATCCCAGCTACTCAGGAGGCTGAGGCAAGAGAATCGCTTGAACCTGGGAGGCAGAAGTTGTGGTGAGCCGAGATCGCGCCATTGCACTCCAGCTTGGACAACAAGAGTGAAACCCCACTCCCCTCAAAAAAAAAAAAAAAAACTATTTACTTCCTATATACGGTAGTATATAAGTATTTTAGGGAGTCTTAAATGATTAAAATGTATTTTTCAAATATAGTTACTAAGTATTGATGTTATTCCTGAAATCTTAGTATTATTGTTTCCTATAATTGTTCCTGGTTCAAAGTAGCTGTAGCATTAATTTACGAGTGTAATAAAGATTCGGATTCATTACTGATATTCGACCACTGACTTCTTTGTAAGTCTCGCCTCTTTTTCTTCTTTGACCCTACAGCTGGACAAGCATCTGCTAGCCTCCTCTTTTGATGGTAGTGGGAAATTTAAACCTTGCAATTTTGCAGCCCTCATAAATGCTTAACCTGCTCTCACTACTTTACTTAAGCCAGGCTTCTCTGGGTATCCATTGTGCAAAAATAAATAAATAAATAAATAAATAAATAAATAAATAAATAAACAAACAAACAAACTTTCTGAGTGGGGTATCATGAGCCTTGATATTTGTCCTAAAATGGACAAAAGTCCATTTTACCTCTATAAAATGGCCCCCAAAACACAGGGTAGGTAAGTAATTTGTTTTTCTAGAATGTGACCCTCTGGTCTTAACCTGTATAATAGTTTTTTAATTAAAAAGGACCCAAACACAAAAAAATTATGTATTTCTAACTTCTAAGCATACAATTCTGTGGTTAATTCTACAATTAAAAATTGTACATTTAATAACAAGTAAAATGATTATGGTAATTAAAGTGCAAGCAAATTTAAAAGTCAGATTATTGTAACCCAGGGACTGAGGTGAAGTATTACTCATTAAAAAAATGTATGTGTTCAACAGTTGTATAGATGCCAGTTAAAAGTAAGTGAACAATTACATGATAGATGATGATGATAGATAGATATGATAGATAGATAGATAGACAGATCGATCGATCGATCTCCAAACTAGGACATTTTCCTTATTTTATGGGAGCAAAGGAGAATACAATTAAAACTTCCACTGAGAAAAGGGATATAAAGCAAAAATATCCAGAAAAATTGATGTTTGGGTATTTGGGTTGAAATCAGATTCAGATTTATGTAATGATACACATAACTTCACCTAACTCTGTTACCTTACACTCTTTTCTTCATTTCTACTAGATGTCTATATCCAACTTTGAATTTATTCTAGGTTGCTAGATTAAATAAGTATCTCATGTTCTCTCTTAAGTCTCTCTTCTCTCAATCAACAGTGTTAACACTACTATCAAATTTAATCTTCTAAATTTATAGGTTGTACCTCCTTGTGAGGAATCTTTCTGATTCCTCCAGTAATAAATAAGGAATTGCCCTTTCCTTTCTGGTATACCTTTTAAAACCCCATCTGTAATTTATGACACTAAAAAATTCCAGTTCCCCAATAAGACAACTTTTTCCTATTGCAATTTCCACTGAGTTCTGAAACATCTGAATTCCCACTGAACATAAACTATTTACTATACCACTTACCACTTTGGTATATATTGTTTTTTTTTTTTCTCTCTCTGCCTATCCATCTCTACCTCCTTCCTTCCCTTTCCTCCCATCTGCCTGTACATGTTAACCTCCTCTTCTTCTATTAAAGGTTTTTAAAATTTATTCTCTGAGGTGAGGATCTAAATACAACAAAAGAAACTGTTTGAATAGGAAGAGAACCGAGAATAATAGATTAATAATAATAATAATGATAATAACTAGTGTTTAATGAGGACATACCATAAAAATCGGGCTCTGTACTAAGATATCTACAGGTTTCAGCACCGTAATTTTTCCCAAAATTCCATGAGACACTTACTGTCCTCATCTTCTTTTCTGGGGGTAATAAATTTGAAACTTAAGGAAAGCAAACACTATCCCCTAAGATTTTCAGAGCAAGTGAAGCTATTAAAACCTGTTAGTACCTGGCTTCAGAGTTTGTGCTAATAAAATCTGCAGCACATTTGAGGATTATGCCAGTTAAGCCATATGTGATGCATATAACATGGAATTGACAGGAAATAGATTTTTTTTGTTTTTTTTTTTTTTCAAAATTAATTTAGTTGAAACTCCGTCCATCATTTGACCAGAGGAAGTCAAGTCTGGGTGTTGCTTTATTTTCTAAGCTATTTAAATTTCTTTTAGACTCAGCTTCAAAAAATATTTAGTGTTTTAAAATTTTATTTTGCGTGTCTTATCCTAATGAAGTTCAGTAACTGGCTCCATATATATTTTTAGAGTATAGTAAGCAACATTACACTCAAATTAGCTTTGAAAGTTATAGATTATTGCACAAAATAACCATTACATTATCCACTTCTATTTATTATATTTTGAAGGTACATCGTTGAAACAGATAGAGAAGCAGTATTGGAGACCATCAACACCTTATCAATGTTAAGTGTATACATATGCCAATGGTAACTATAGAAGATGAAAAACATTGAGCTAATATAATAAGCATAAAGGATTAAATATAGTAGAAACAATAATGTACCAAAGTAAAATAATGTCGCAATGTTCTCTAAAGTCATACAATGTGCCTTCAGAATAATTGTCTCTTTAGCCAAAGAGCTTATTTCAACCTTTTTGTTTGCTTTGATGTAATTTTCACATGACTTAAAAAATTGATAAGAATATGAAATAGATTGTGGTTTAACATTACAGTGATTACTCTTCCTGAGAGAAAACATCTTTTTTAACACTGAGGCCAATCATACAATCATCTGGGTAATCTAGCTTTTAAAAAGCTGAAAATTACTTGCCTGTAGATGAATAAAAAGTTACTTTATTCTTTGCATTGTTAAGAAGTTTATTGCATATTTATTATTACAATCTGTAGTCCCTCATGCATTATTTAATTTCATTAGAGATAATGGGTAAATTGATACTCAGGACACTTTCTAACATTCTACTTTTGTCTCCATGCTGGCATGAAGGAAATATAGTCTGCATATAATCAGGTAAGTATTATGGAATACATTGCCCTTTGTTTTAGATTTAGAAATCCCTTCACAAGTTCTTTTCTGTACTGAAATGCACTAGCTTTATAGACACACTTAAACAAAAAGCATTTTAAACAACAGCCTAATGGGAAAAAGATATTTTATACTTTCAGAAAAATCATTAAAATATGCATATATTTTAAAGCTTTATCACTGGCTCCTCATATAAGATATAATTAAAATTTAGAATTATTTACTAAATTTCAAACAGTGCATAATTTTCTGCTTTATCGACATGGTCCTGGTTAAAAGAGAAACAGCTTAGTTTTAAGATTATACTATTCATTGATATAACGGAGCTCGGTGCTGATTCAAGAGAAAAATAATAATGACAAAACCAAAACTAAAGAAAACTTGAGGTTTACAGCAACATCTTATTTTAGCAGGGGCTTCAAGGGAAAAAAAATAACATTAATCAGAAAAAGATAAATGGGTTATATCAGAATAAAAATTTTTAAATACACATCAATTTATCCATAGTTCTATTAAGCTTCATTAAAATGATACAGGAAGATAAAATCCTACTATCTGTAATTTACCTATTAATATGTAGAATACAGAGTCATGGCAATTTAGAAAATACATTGTAAAATAAACATCTCCTAAGTAAATTTTGGAGGGTACCTAGGCAATGTAGGGGTATAACTGTTCTTTTTCAAAATTATTTTGTCCATTAAGGATCTTTTGCATCTCTACATTAATTTTAGGGGCATCTTGTTAATTTATGCAAAAAATAAAAAATAAAAAACTCGTAGCCAGAGAGGACTTTGAAAGGAATTATGCAGAATTACAGATAAATTTGGAAATTATAATTATCTTAATGTCCAATCCATAAACCATGGGAAATGTTTTATTATTTAGCTCTTCTTTAATTTTTTTATATAAAGTTTCATACTTTTCAAAGTATAAGTAATGCACTTCTTTTGTTAAAATAATTTCTAAAAACTTTATTATTTTCAAGCCATTGAAACTAGATTTGTTTTCTTAATTTTATTTTCAGATTATTCATTGCTAGTATATAGAAATACAAGTTGTTTTTGTGTATTGTTCATATATATCCTACAACATTACTAAAATTGTCTTTTAATTTTAATAGTAGATTCCTTAGACTATTTTATATTCAAAAAGAAGTAATATTGATGTATCTATTTCATATTTGCTTATTTAAGGTTAAATCCTAAAGAAGGAAAATTTGTATTCCATCAAAGTTTCTGTTCTTATAATGTTATAAACCTAGAAAAAAACTCCATGTTTGGCCATAAGTCTTTAAGAATAATAAAATATATGTGTAATAAACCTATACAGAAAATAATACATTAGAGAGAGATATAATTACATATTTTTTTAAAAAACTGAGCCAGAGTGATATTTCAGAATGGAAAGTAAATTTTCTCCCAAATGTCAATATTTTCCAAATTGATTTATACATTTACTTCAGTTTCAGGCTGAATTATAATAAAGATTATCTATAGCACTTATTTCTGAACTTGGGAAATCAATAAAGCAGTTTATCTGAGAGAATAATAATTGGTATTTTATTAATAATAGACAATCGTAAAATCAAAGGGACTTTAAAAGTCAGTATTTGATTAAGAATTTTCTACAATTTGAGAAAAGAGATATTTTAAATCTGCAAATTGTAAAAGAGTGTTTACAGATGGTACTGATCTAAATAGTCCATCATTATCCTTTGGAATAAAATACAGTATCTGTATCTTCTTCTACAACCAGAATGAATTACATGTGTAAATTAGAGGCTGTTAGACAACTTTGATGACATCTAAGTGACTATTTTTTTATTTGTACATATAAGGATGTAGTCACATAAAACGAATAAAGTAGTTATAGAGAGAGAAAAGGGAAAAATTAACATAAGAAATAGAAAGAAAACTATGAAAATTTTTTGCAAAATATATGAGTAGTAGGATTTTGGTGTGATCAGAATTTTAAAATTGCCCACCAAGATTTTCTGCCCCATCCCTGGGAGGGAGGATATAATGTGACAGAACACCCTGGTCGGGGCTTTTGCAGATGTAATTAAAGTCTTTCATCATTTATATTCGAGTTAATCAAAAAAGAGTTTATCCAGTGAAACCTATTCTAGTAATATCAATTCTTTAAATAACAATGAGTTTTCCACAGATGGTCACAGTTTGATACATCACAGGACTTGAAGAGCAAGAGGGAGTTGACATGTTGTTGTTGGCTTAAAATGGAGGACACCAATGACAAGGAATTTGAGCAGCCTCCAGAAGCTGAGCATAACCTCCAGTTAAACAGGTAGCAAGGAACTGGGGCCTCCGGTCCTGCAACCGCAAGGAACTAAATGATCTCTGAAAGGGATTGTCCTCAAAAGCCTCTAGAGAAGAGCTGTGCATGGCTGACAACTTGATTTTGGTCTTGTGAGACTCTAACTTCTAGAATTTTAAGATATTAATATGCATTGTTTCAATCTCCTAAATTTGTGATATGTTTTGATGCAGCAATAAAACATAATTAAATGCTTAATGCAAAGTGTCTTTTAACAATCATTTAAAAAAGATGGATATCCTACTTAAAACCTAAGACCAAAAAGTGTAAAGAAGTAGATTATAAAATTTTAAAAATAAATGACAAAAATATGGAGGTAAAATTTTTAAGCACACAATAGTAAGGAAATAAAAAAAAGTAAGATTTTTTTCAGTGACCAAATGTGCAACTTTTTTTCCTAAATAGTAAGTTATTCTTTCATTCATTCAGTTAGAAGTGTTTACTGAGTTTTTACTAGTTACTAGGTATAGGGCTGGGTGCATAGACATTGGCAAATTGACACCATCTCAGTCATTCAGATTAACTGCCTGGGTTGAACTGAATGGACGTGCTACAATATCATTCTTATCCACCTCCAGGTGGCATATAAACTGATATAACTTTCAGTGGTCGATTTGGTAACATATACAATTTTTCACAACTTTGTGTCCTTAAAATTATTAATTTTAGTGCTCAGAGTATATTTGAATTTTTAGAGGTTTATCAAAATAAATAGTATATTATACAGTATAGTACATTATAGTATTTTAATTTCAAGATTAGTTATGACAAAGTAATTAAATGCTGTCTTATATAACACAATAGAATAATTAATGAAGTATAACCATATAATGAATCACGTTTTAAGAATCAGGTTTTAAAAATCACATTTCTCAATCATAATTGATGCTCAGGAATATAGGCAATAATGTTTCACATACGATCCTATTGTCTCATAGTTAGTTATATAAAAGCTATAAGCCAATATAATTTGGAAAAATAAGCTGCTATTTGGCTGGTTTTCCCTAACCTAAAGGAATAAAGTAGCTTTGTGACCTACTGATAAACTTTATCAAAACATGAAGAGAATAATTATTATTGATTTAAGTACTGTTAATTTATTTCTATGATTATATATTTTATTCATGAGATATCAAACTTGACCTAAATTATTAATTTTCAAGACTCTGCCAGCTGTTTACATTATATATTTTATTCAAATAGAATGTGATTTAACTAGACAGATCAACAGTGACTGCTGTCCTACCTCAAAGCATTGGGACAGAGAGGACAGTCATGATTCTAGAGTGACAGATAAATAAAAGGAACAGTCAGCAGAGTAAACAGACAACCCACAGAGTGGGAGAAAATTTTCACAATCTATACATCTGACAAAGGACTAATATCCAGAATCTATAATGAACTCAAACTATTCAGTAAGGAAAAAAATCAAACAATCCCATTGAAAAGTAGGCTAAGGACATGAATAGACAATTCTCAAAAGAAGATATCCAAATGGCCAACAAACATATGAAAAAATGCTCAATATCACTAATGATCAGGGAAATGCAAATCAAAACCACAATGTGATACCACCTTACTCCTGCAAGAATGGCTGTAATAAAAAAATCAAGAAACAATAGATGTTGGTGTGGAGGTGGTGAGCAGGGAATACTTCTAAATTGCTGGTGGGAACATAAACTAGTATTGAAATGGGGAAGGTTCCTTTGTTCCCCTTGCAAGGCGTGCAACAGGGGAAGTGTTTCACTTCTTCAGTGCCCCGCTGCTCAAACTTCTAGAAGAACATACAGACAGGCAGGCTGTGAGGCTCTGGCCCCACGGCAGTGTCTATGGGAGGGTGTTTACAGCTCCTGAAGCCCCAGTTGGTGTGTGCTAAAGGTTACTCTTTTATTTTTGCCCTCTGTAGGTGGCTTGTGTTAACCAGCTCAATTACATGCTCTACCTTTTTGGGAGGACAGAAGGCTTTCTGCATCCTGGGTTCTTGCCTTGGTGTACCAGAGGAATTGGATCACAGGTGGGCTTGGAAAATGAGTGCAAGGTTTCATTGAGTGGAAGTAATACTCAACAGATGAGGGAGCCAGAAGGGAGATGGTTTTCCCTGGAGTCCAGCCACTCAGAGGCCTGGGCTCTCCTCTGACTGCCTGAGCCAAACTCCACCTCATTCAGCCAGCTGGCCTGCCGACCTGCCGGTGTCTGTTGGTGTGCTCTTCTGCCAGCGTGCTCCCATCAACACCCTTGCAACATCCAGCCATTTGTGTCTTCTTTGGCTGATCTGCTCCTCTCAATGTCCATTTTCTTGTGTGCCTGCCTGCTAGGGTCTCAGGGGTTATTATAGGTACAGGATGGGGGCATGGAGGGCTGGGGTGGTCTTGGGAAATGCCACATTTTGGTGTGAAGGCAGGAGTGTCTGTCACCAACTAGGTCCGTGGACACAGGCCCAGGGGTGGATCCACCCACCCCTTCCCAGGGATCCACCCTACCCTTCTCAGCACCTCCCTGTCCCCCTTCTGTATCAGTACAGCCACTATGGAAAATAATGTGGAGATTCCTTAAAGAACTAAAAGTACAACTACTATTTGATCCAGTAATCCCACTACTGGGTATCTACCCAGAGGAAAAGAAGTCATACAAAAAAGATACTTGCACACGCATGTTTATAGCAGCACAATTCACAATTGCAAAATCGTGGAACCAACCGAAAAACCTATCAATCAAAGAGTGGATAAAGAAACTGTGGTATATATACATATATGATGGAATACTACTCAGCCATAAGATCAAATGAATTAATAGCATTTGCAATGACCTGCATGAGATTGGAGGCCATTATTCTAAGTGAAGTAACTCAGGAATGGAAAACCAAATATCGTATGTTCCCACTGATATGCGGGAGCTAAGCTATGAGGACGCAAAGACATAAGAATGATACAATTGACTTTGGGGACTTGGGCGGAAGAGTGGGAGGGGGTCAAGGGATAAAAGACTACAAATATGGGGCAGTGTATACTGCTCAGGTGACAGGTACACTAAAATCTCACAAATCACCACTAAAGAATTTAGTCATGTAACCAAATACTACCTGTACCCCAATAACCTAGGGAAACAATTATTTTTTAGTGATTCTTTGATTGTCCATTAGCAAATTTCATGAATTTTTGATCTGACTTGCACTGTGTAACAACTATAGGAAAAGACAATTGGCTTTAACATATCCTTCAAAACCACTAACAAGTCAAGAAATATTCAGTTAGTTTATTTACTTTATTTGGTCCTCAATACCTTTACATTTTCCTCTTAAGCTTTCTAATGAATTGTTGAATTTGGGAAAGCTACCTATATTTAGCTGTTCCAAATATCAAATTAAGTGTGTGTTCATAGTTATACTAACTCATTGTCCAACAGAATCACAAGCTCAAAATATTTTGAGTTAGAAAGCTTATATAACAATGATAGGAAAATATTTTGTTTTCCGTGCTTCCATTAAGGTAAAGCTTACCTATGTCATGCACATCGTTCAAATTTTTTTATTTTATTTTTACCCATCAGTCCAAGTTTCTGAGAATATGTAAGAAGAGAATTTATGTTGTTATTTTTGCTGACCAATGTTGTCATTGTGCATTAGCTTTCATGCCCAACTCTTATCCGCAAGCCTACATTTCCTTATTCCTTAGTGGTCAAAGGTCCGTTAAGATAGGAAAAATGGCTGGGCACGGTGGCTCATGCCTGTAATCCCAGCACTTTGGGAGGCCGAGGTGGGCGGATAACCAAGTCAGGAGATCGAGGCCATCCTGGCTAACACGGTGAAACCCCATCTCTACTAAAAATACAAAAAATTAGCTGGGCGTGGTGGCAGGCACCTGTGGTCCCAGCTACTAGGGAAGCTGAGGCAGGAGAATGGCATGAACCTGGGAGGCGGAGCTTGCAGTGAGCGGAGATCGCACCACTGCACTTCAGCCTAGGCCACAGAGGGAGCTCCGCCTCAAAAAAAAAAAAAAAGGAAAATTGGGCTAGATCTACTGTTTTTGGTACACACACATGCAAATAAACTTCCTTGACATGACAATATCTTCCCTAATGTGAGTTAATTTCTTACTGTTATTTTTTCTTTTTTTTGTATTTTTATTATGCTACCTTATATTTTCTCTTTCCTTTTATTCCCTGAATTGGGTATTGTTTTATAAGACTCTGATGGCAAGCTTTTTTCCTGAACTTGTTTTATTTAATAGCCAGACTTTTTATAGCATGTTGGGGGAAAGATGCAGAAAATATATGCACTGATGTCCTCTAGTCAGAAGATATATTCAAATCAATGAAAAAACAGGGTGCTGGATTATTTTGGATTACACAATGTAGAAATATATCTATATCATTGAGTAGTTATAACTGAGTGAGGGAGATGACATACACACAAAAAAGAAGCAACTCAGGAGAAATTGTAGGAAATTGTAATCTGATAAGATGGACTAAAAAAACCATTTTTAGAATTAAGACACAATATAGATTTTTTTTAATTTACAGATTGTTAATGCACTCCAACACACTTCAACCACCCAACTACAATATTACAGACTATTTGGAACTTAAAGGAGTTTCATGAAATGTAAGCAGGTTGAAGAAAGAAAGTGTGAATTTGAAGTGGAAGTGATGACAACATAATCAGAGGATCTAGGGGGCCAGTGCAAGCTTATTCTAGTAACACCCACTTGAGAATATGTGAAGAATAGAAGTATTAGAGAAAAAATACATCTAGCACCTGATAGGAATCATTAACATGTCAACACCATATTGTAAAGAACAATATAAATCTGACATAATCACTTCTGTTCTTTGAATCTGGTTATATCAATCTAAAAATATATGTGCATTCATTATTAGAGGAGTATGACAAAGCATCTAATTTTATAAGAAAAATATACTAGCTACACAGAAGGCTAAGAATATTAACCTCTTTTGAACTTACCTATGTCATTTAAGAAATTTATAAATTAAGTAACTTACTGCCACTAACCCAAAGAATACCTGCCTTATGTTGCTTGTTTTTGCTATGACAACATTCTGTCCTCTTTGATAAATATTTTGTTAGTCACTGTTATTGTAAGTATTTTTCTTAAATAGGTTGCTACTCATGAATTTCTTTTATTTCAAAAATCCTTTTTATGCTTACTTATGAAAATTGATCCTGAATTTTCTGTTTCCATGAAATCAAGGGAATGTTAAATTAATGGCTACTTATAATAAGATAATAAATTACAAGTGCTGATAAAATTCTATACATATTAATTTTAGAGATCCAAAATACATAATGCAAGGCATCCCACATAAGTAAAAAATTTGAGCAAGCACACATTACACCTACTAAATTATATTATTGTATTTATTACCTTATAGTGATTTTGAAAGTATATGTAAAAAGAAAACAAGGTTTGTTTTCTCTGTTGCCCTTAAAACAGAAGGGATATTTTAAATATAATAAAAGTCTAAAATTGATTCTATCAAGTAATTTGGGTGAAATGTATACCATATACCAATAACATAATTGTTTTAAAGTAAAAAAAAAGTGTTGATTTTAATACTGTGGTGAACCAATCTTAATTAAAAATAATTTTAATATTGAGTGAGAAAGTCTTACACTTTTCCTTAATTATGTAGGCAATTAGAAAGTCTTGCTTGTACTTAAGTTGTCAAAAGCAGATGTGTTGTTAAGATTAACAAAACAATACATCAGCATATGTGTTATGTGGTGATCCTTCTCCATTTGGCTGAGAGTTTTAGCAGTATGAAAAATAAAGTTCCTCTGTGCTGTCAAGATTACATTCGAAATAAATTTAGAGACCTATTTTCATTTGCATCTTTTTGGATGCAAAAAATACATACTTCATCATGTATTTTTTAAGAGAATTTTTGTTTGTTTAGTGAATTGTTTAACACTCAAAACATCTGTATCTGAAAGACTTATTAATCATTTATGTATACAAAATATAAGTAAGAACATTAAAGTTTGAAATGATACAAGAAAACAGTGTTTCTAATTTCTTATGCTTAAAGTCAGATTTGCCAAGAAATTGTGAATCATTCTTTTTAAAGAGTGGATTCCTATCTCTGATCCATCCCTCCCTTCCTTCCTTCCTTCCTTCCTTCCTTCCTTCCTTCCTTCCTTCCTTTCCTCTCTTCCTTCCTTCCTTCCTGCCTGCCCGCCTGCCTGCCTGCCTTCCTTCCTTCTTTCCTTCCTCCCTCCCTTCCTCCTTCCCTCCCTCTCACTCTCTTTCTCTCTTTCTTTCTTTCTTTCTTTCTTTCTTTCTTTCTTTCTTTCTTTCTTCTTTCTTTTTCTTTTTCTTTCTTTCATTTTTTTATTATACTTTAAGTTCTGGGGGTACATGTGCAGAACGTGCATGTTTGTTACATAGGTATACACGTGCCATGGTGGTTTGCTGCACCCATCAACCTGTCATCTACATTAGGTATTTCTCCTAATGCTATCCCTCCCCTACTCCCCTACCCTCCAACAGGCCCCAGTGTGTGATATTTCCCTCTCTGTGTCCATGTGTTCTCATTGTTCAACTCCCACTTATGAGTGAGAATATATGGTGTCTGGTTTTCTGTTCTTGTGTTAGTTTGCTAACAGTGATGGTTTCCAGCATTATCCATGTCCCTGCAAAGGACATGAACTCATTATTTTTTATGGCTGCATAGTATTCCATGGTGTATATGTGCCACATTTTCTTTATCCAGTCTATCACTGATGGACATTTGGGTTGGTTCCAAGTCTTTCCTATTGTGAACAGTGCCACAATAAACATACATGTGCATGTGTCTTTATAGTAGAATGATTTATAATCCTTGGGTATATACCCAGTGATGGGATTGCTGGGTCAAATTGTATTTCTAGTTCTAGATCCCTGAGGAATCGCCACACTGACTTCCACAATGGTTGAACTAATTTACACTCCCACCAACAGTGTAAAAGTGTTCCTATTTCTCCACATCCTCTGCAGCATCTGTTGTTTCCTGACTTTTTATTGAACACCATTCTAATTAGCATGAGATGGTATCTCATTATGGTTTTGATTTGCATTTATCTAATGACCAGTGATGGTAAGCTTTTTTTCATGTGTTTGTTTTTTTTTTTTTTTTTTTTGGCTGGATTAATGTCTTCTTTTGAGAAGTGTCTGTTCATATCCTTTGCCCAATTTTTGATGGGGTTGTTTGTTTTTTTCTTGTAAATCTGCTTATGTTCTTTGTAGATTCTGGACATTAGCCCTTTTTCAGATGGATAGATTGCAAAAATTTTCCTCATTCTGTAGGCTGCCTGTTCACTCTGATGATAGTTTCTTTTGTTGTGCAGAAGCTCTTTAGTTTAATCAAATCTCATTAGTCTATTTTGGCTTTTGTTGCCGTTGCTTTTGGTGTTTTAGTCATGAAGTATTTGCCCATGTCAATGTCCTGAATGGTATTGCCTAGGTTTTCTTTTAGGGTTTTTATGGTTTTAGGCCTTACATTTAAGTCTTTAATCCATCTTGAGTTAATTTTTGTATAAGGTGTAAGGAAGGTATCCAGTTTTGGCTTTCTGCATATGGCTAGCCGGTTTTCCCAACACCATTTATTAAATAGGGAATTCTTTCCCCATTTCTTGTTTTTGTCAAGTTTGTCAAAGATCAGATGGTTGTAGATGTGTAGCATTATTTCTGAGGACTCTGTTCTGTTCCATTGGTCCATATCTCTGTTTTCGTACTGGTACCATGCTGTTTTTGTTACTGTAGCCTTGTAGTATTTTTTGAAGTCAGGTAGCATGATGCCTCCAGCTTTGTTCTTTCTGCTTAGGATTGTCTTGGCTGTGCAGGGTCTTTTTTAGTTCCATATGTTCCAGGTGCCACTGGGGTATAAAAAAAAAAAACTCCTGTGGCTAGCTCTGTGTCTGCTCAAACAGCCACCCAGTTTTGTGCTGGAAACCCAGGGCCCTGGTGGTATAGGCACCTGGAGGAATCTCCTGGTCTGCAGGTTGCAAAGATCATGGGGAAAGTGCAGTATCTGAGTGCACAGTATCTGAGTGCACGGTACAGTCCCTAATGGCTTCCCTTGGCTGGGGGAGGGAGTTGCCCAACCCCTTGCACTTTCTGGGTGAGATGATGCCCCACCCTACTTCGGCTCACCCTCATTGGGCTGCAGCCACTGCCCAACTAATCCTAATGAGATGAACTGGGTACCTCAGTTGGAAATGCAGAAATCACTTGCCTTCTGTGTTGATCTTGCTGGGAGCTGCAGATCGGAACTGTTCCTATTTGGCTATCTTGCCAGCAACCCCCTCCATTGAATATTTATTCAATAAATATTTACTTGTTGCTTACTCCATGTTAGGATATCTTCTGTGCCCTGGAGCTACAGCAACGAGCAGAGCAGATGTCCTGCCCCACTGTGTCCTTGTCTTGGTAAAATTTGTGTTGCTATATCAGAATGAGACTGAGTAATTTACAAAGAAAAGAGGTTTAGTTAGCTTATGGTTCTGTAGGCCAGGAGGTTTAAAGGGCAAAGCATTGGCATCTGCTCAGCTTCTGGTGAAGGCGTTTGTGTTGGATCAAAACATAGTGGGGAATATTCCATGTGGGAAGGCAGACCAATCATAACAAGGAAACACTCTTTATAATAACCTGCTGTTATGGGAGCTAATCCATTCTTGGAAGAACTCATCTAGTTATGTGAGACTGAGAACTTACTCACTAGCATAGAGATGGACACCAGGTCATTCAGGAGGGATTTGCCCCCCTGACCTAAACACTTCCTCTTTGGCCCACCTCCTAATAGTGCTGCATTGGCAATTAAACTTCAACATGACATTGGGTGTGGACAAACCATATCGAACCATAGCAGTTCCCATTCCAGTGAGGGGAGACAGCCAATGGGAGGTGATACATGACATAAAGAAAATAATACACATGAATGGGTGGAGTCACATGAAAAAGATAAGCTGGCTAATCAGGGATGATTGTTTGAGATACTTGAGCAGAAATCTAAAACAATCACATTTTTAAAAGACAAAAAACAGAGGAAGCAGTTAGAAAAAGACTAATAGATTTCCAAGCAAGAGCAAGTGGGCTGATGGAGTGTGCGTAACCAAATAAGAATGCTTGGGAAATTACTAGATGTAAATTGGGTCAAGAACATACAGAACTCTGCAGGGTACAATACACTACGTTGTTTACATTTTATTCTAAGATGAAAAGCCATGGGAGGGCTATAAGCAGATTTGTGAAATGGTGAGACCACATTTTCAAAGAATCACTCTTTCTGCCAAATAAAGGGTAAAATGTGTCAGGGGTGGTGGGAGTGCCGGCAGATGTGAGGGTGAGTAGGATAGAGGAGAGGTAGCTGGGGAGTGTAAAGCAAGAAACTGTTTACAAACTGTGAAAGTAGACTAGACAAGAAATGGGGGTCAGTTACAGTAAAGTGATAATGGTGAAAGTTGAATCTTTGCATTCCAGATGTGTTTTGGAAATAAAATCCCTAGGTTTAGCAGATATGGATTGTGAGGGGAAAGAAACAATCACATGATTTTGAGATTTTGTTTAGATCTTATCATTTGGAATATAGTTTCCATTTACGGTGATGTTTAATGCTTGGAGAGGAGCAGGCATGGTTTTGGAGGTGAGTCATGAGCCATCTTGGAGATATCTTAAATTTGAAGTATCCATATGCCATTCAAGCAGAGGTGTGGAATAGAAATATATCAATCTTTCAATTAGTATCTCCTGAACAAACATTTAAGTACTTAAAATAGCCAAGCATGAATATACCAACAGGGGCCATTTTAAGCATCATTCCAATAATTATGAAAACTAAGAACTTGAGAACAGTTTCATACATTAAGTAGTGACAGTCTCCATGTTCATGAAAATGAAAGCCAAACGTCCCATCACTGAAACCAGACATTACTTTTTATTTTTTAAAAATTTTAACTTTCACTTGGAAATAAGTTTATTCTTACACAAAGTTTGCAAAAACACGACAAATAATTTGTGTATATTTTTGACGTGACTTTCCTAAAAGCGAACATTTTATATAACCACCACATAATTATCATAAATAGAAAATCAATATCAATGCATTACTACTAACCATTCAAATATTGTTAATTATTTCATCAATGACCATCATTGTACATTGTTTTTACTTGTCATCTTTGTAACTTTGTTTTTTTAGGATACTTACTTAGCCTTTACCTCTCAAAACTTACAGTGGCCATTAATTTTGGATGTTGTCCCTCAATTTGAATTTGTCTGGTCAATTCTTAGGAAGAAGTTTAAGAAATGCCTTTTTTTTTTTTTTTTGCAAGTATACAACAGAGATGTTGTTCTCTTCCCAGTACACCAGGAGGCACATAATGCTAATATGTTTCATTAATGATGATAACTTTGATCACTTGGTTAATGTCACGTCTGCTAGATTTTCTCCACTGTAATGTTACTATTCTTTCATTTATTATTATCAGTATCATGCAGGGAAATAATTTGAGACCACAAACATATACTGTTTCCATTATTTTTGGCCAAGGAATAAATGAGCCATTTCTCCAAAGATATCTGTACTTGTTTTTATTAGAAAATATTTATTTAGAAACTAATATTTTACTGTCCAAGTGCTCACTGATGCTAAGGTTTCATTGCTTCTGGGCCCTTTCAGCAGAAACAGATAGGAAATGTACAAATGAGCTTATATGTATATAATCACATATCTATCAGAATATATATAACCTGAGTTCATACTGATATCTCCAATATTAATCTAACACGCCAGGGTTTATTCTAACCCCACCCGTCTCTTCTTAGACAATGACGAGTTTGGCTTTCATTCCCTACAATATATTCTCTACAATATTAAAGAACAATATTTAAGAATGGGTCTTATGTATTTGGCCTTAAATACGTAAGACATAATGTATTTAAATACATAATGTAACTTTATAACATACAAATAACTATGTAATAAAGTTACATAAGCTAATTATTTTTTCACCCTTTTCAGTGTGATTATGTTATACATTTGTAACAGATTTGAATTCCTTACACCTTTTCTATTCCACTTGTCCCCCAGGATCTTATTTCTGTATTTCTTATTCTAAAAAAATTTAGGTTTTTAGAACGTGAAACATCAGCTGTATTCTAAAAGACCAACATATACAAATAGCTATATTCAAAGAAGTGTTAACTTCCCATACTTCTTCTTCATTCTAAGACATTTTTATATATTCATTTTCTGCCCCATTACCACCCATCCCTACATGAAACCACATTAATTAGTTCATAATGTGTCCTTCTTGTATTTCCTCTTTCAAAAAATACAGATAGATATGTATTTTTTAATCCCTCTTTAGTCTTACATGAAAGACAGAATGCTACAGATACATTTTCACACTTTGTTTTTATCACTTAATGATATATCCTGAAACTCTACATCAATCTCTTTTTGTACCCCTGCACAGTATTAAATATTCCATGGTGTGAAAGTCCTGGTTTCATGCGCGTCCGTGTGAAGAGACCACCAAACAGGCTTTGTGTGAGCAATAAGGCTGTTTATTTCACCTGGGTGCAGGTGGGCTGAGTCAGAAAAGAGAGTCAGCGAAGGGAGATAGGGGTGGGGCCGTTTTATAGGATTCAGGTAGGCAAGGGAAAAAGGAGGGTTGTTCTCTGGCGGGCAGGAGTGGGGGTCACAAGGTGCTCCGTAGGGGAGCTTTTGAGCAAGGATGAGCCAGGAGAAGGAATTTCACAAGATAATATCATCAGTTAAGGCAGGAACAGACCATTTTCACTTCTTTTCTGGTGGAATGTCATCAGTTAAGGCAGGAACCGGCCATCTGGATGTGTACTTGCAGGTCACAGGGTATATGATGGCTTAGCTTGGGCTCAGAGGCCTGACATTCCTGTCTTCTTATATTAATAAGAAAAATAAAACGAAATAGTGGTAAAGTGTTGGGACCACAAAAATACTGGGGGATGGTATGAAGAGATAATGGGTGATGTTCCTCAGGGCTGCTTCGAGCGGGATTAGGGGTGGCATGGGAACCTAGGGTGGGAGAGATTAAGCTGAAGGAAGATTTTGTGGTAAGGGGTGATATTGTGGGACTGTTAGAAGAAACGTTTGTCATTTAGAATTGTTGGTGATGGCCTGGATATTGTTTTGTATGAATTGAAAAACTAAACGGAATAAGAGAAGGAGAAAAACAGGTATTAAAGGTCTAAGAATTGGGAGGACCCAGGACATCTGATTAGAGAGTGCCTAAGGAGATTCAGCATAGTCCTGCCAGCAAAGATTATTTATTTACTTCAAGAATTAAGAGCGGCAGTTTGGGGATAGCACCAGGAGGTAACAGCTGTGATGACTTGGAGAAACAGTGTAAACCAGCAGTGTAAACAAGAGCAGGGCGTGTATGAGTAGTTGAGAATGGTGAATAGGAGTATGACTAGACAGAAGATAGCAGGGATGACAAGTTTTTTGGGGCACAGTCTAAGTTGGTCTGGTGTCTGGAATGAGACTGGGGCTTAATAAAAAGGAACATCCATACAGGAGCTTAAATAAGCTGTATCCTGTAGCATTCCGAGGACAGGCCTGAATTCTGAGAAAAGAAAGATGTAAAAGTATTGTCCAGTCCTTTTTAAGTTGGTGGCTGAGCTTGGTGAGGTGT
The DNA here is from genome assembly GCF_028878055.3 of Symphalangus syndactylus. Lineage (NCBI taxonomy): Eukaryota > Metazoa > Chordata > Mammalia > Primates > Hylobatidae > Symphalangus > Symphalangus syndactylus. The sequence goes on along the minus strand of NC_072426.2, from coordinate 104,541,566 downwards.
GTTTTTAAAAAGACTATTAGTCTGTTTTACCTTTCCTGAAGACTGAGGACTGTAAGGGATACAAAGGTTTCACTGAATACTAAGAGCCTGAAAAACTGCTTGGCTAATTTGACTAATAAAGGCCAGTCTACTATCTGACTGCATAGAGGTGGGAAGGCTAAACTGAGTAAATGTATCTGACAGAAGGGAAGAAATGACGGTGGTGGCCTCCTCAGACCCTGTAGGAAAGGCTTCTACTTATCTAGTGAAAGTGTCTACTTAGACTAAGAGGTATTTTAGTTATCTGACTCGGGGCATGTTGAGTAAAGCTAATTTGCCAGTCCTCGGTGGGGGGCAAATCCTTGAGCTTGATGTGTAGGGAAGGGAGGGGGCCTGAATAATCCTTGAGGAGTAGTAGAATAGCAGATGGAACACTGAGAAGTTATTTCCTTGAGGATAGATTTCCACGATGGAAAGGAAATGAGAGGTTCTAAGAGGTGGGCTAGTGGCTTGTACTATAGCATAGCCTGTGTTTGCTGGTGTGTGGCGATTAGGCCTGGTGGAACCGCCATCAATAAACCAAGTGTGATCAGGGTGAGAAACAGGGAAGAAGGAAATGTGGGGAAATGGGGAGAACGTCAGGTTGATCAGAGAGATGCAGTCATGAGGGTCAGCTGTGGTATCAGGAATAATGTGGGAGGCTGGATTGAAGTCTGGGCCAGGAACAATGGTAATTGTGGGAGACCTAATGAAGAGTGAGTACAGCTGAAGGAGCCGGGAAGCAGAAAGTATATGCATCAGGTGTGAGGAAGAAAATAGATTTTGGAAGTTATGAGAAGTGTAGAGAGTGAGTTGAGCATACTTTGTGATTTTAAGGGCCTCTAAAAGTATTAGGGCAGTGGCAGCCACTACACGCAGACTTGAGGGCTAGGCCAAGCAGTAAGGTCAACTTGTTTGGATAAAAAGGCTACAGGATGCGATCCTGGTCCTTGTGTAAGAATTCTGACTGCACAGCCCTGCACTTCAGCTGTGTGTAGTGAAAAGGGTTGGGATGAGTCAGGGAGAGCTAGGGTGGGGGCAGTCTTTAAAGCTGTCTTCAAGGAATGGAAAGAGGAGTGGGGAAAGGATTTAGGATCTATGGGGTCAGCTAGGTTTCCTATTGTGAGTTTATATAATGGTTTTGTTAGGATGGCAAAACCAGGTATCTAAAGGCAAAAGTATCCAACCACGCCTAGGAGGGAAAGGAGTTGTTGTTTTGTAGAAGGGATTGGGGTTTGAGAGATTAGTCGGACATGATCGGTAGGGAGAGCACGTGTGTTTTTTATGAGAATTATGCCGAGATAGGTAACAGATAAGGAAGAAATTTGGGCTTGACTGAACTAATGGGGGCTGTCTGTGAAGCCTTGCGGCAGTACAGCCTAGGTAATTTGCTGAGCCTGATGGGTGTCAGGGTCAGTCCAAGTGAAAGCAAAGAGAGGCTGGGATGACGGGTGCAAAGGAATAGTAAAGAAAGCATGTTTGAGATCTAGAACAGAATAATGGATTGTGGAGGGAGGTATTGAGGATAGGAGAGTATATGGGTTTGGCACCATGGGGTGGATAGGCAAAACAATTTGGTTGATAAGGCATAGATGCTGAACTAACTTGTAAGGCTTGTCTGGTTTTAGGACAGGTAAAAAGGGGGAATTGTAAGGAGAGTTTATAGGCTTTAAAAGGCCATGCTGTAGCAGGTGAGTGATAACAGGCTTTAATCTTTTCAAAGCATGCTGTGGGATGGAATATTGGCATTGAGAGGGGTAAGGGTGATAAGGTTTTAATGAGATGGTAAGGGGTGCATGATCGGTCACCAAGGAGGGAGTAGAGGTATTTCATACTTGTGGGTTAAGGTGGGGGGATACAAGAGGAGGATGCAAAGGAGGCTTTGGATTGGGAAGAAGGGTGGCAATGAGATGTAGCTGTAATCCAGGAATAGTCAGGGAAGCAGATAATTTAGTTAAAGTGTCTCAGCCTAATAAGGGAACTAGGCAGGTGGGGATAACTACAAACGAGTGCTTAAAAGAGTATTGTCTATGTTGGCACCAGAGTCAGGGAGCTTTAAGAGGTTTAGAAGCCTGGCTGTCAATACCTGCAACAGTTATGGAGGCAAGGGAAACAGGCCCTTGAAAAGAAGGTAATGTGGGGTGGGTAGCCTCCGTATTGATTAAGAAGGGGACGGACTTACCTTCCACTGTGAGAGTTACCTAAAGCTCGGCATCTGTGATGGTCTACAGGGCTTCCAAGGCAATTGGGCAGCATCAGTCTTCAGCTACTAAGCCGAGAAGATCTGGGAAGGAGTCAGTCTGAGAGCCTTGGGACAGAGTTCCAGGGGCTCTGGGAGTGGCTGCCAGGTGAGTTGAACAGTCTTATTTCCAGTGGGGTCCTGCACAGATGGGACATGACTTAGCAGGAATCCCAGGCTGCGGGCATTCCTTGGCCTGGTGGCCAGATTTCTGGCACTTGTAGCAAGCTCCTGGGGGAGGAGGTTTTGGAGGAATGGCTGGCTGCTGCGGTTCAGGCGTTTGGAAGTTCTTGTGTGCTGGAGATGTGGCTGGGGTTTGCCTCACAGTGGAGGCAAGGAATTGCAACTCAGAAATATGTTGCTACTTGGCTGCCTCTACTCTATTATTGTACACCTTGAAGGTGAGGTTAATTAAGTCCTGTTGTGGGGTTTGAGGGCTGGAATCTAATTTTTGGAGTTTTATTTAATGTCGGGAGCAGATTGGGTAATAAAATGTATATTGAGAATAAGACGGCCTTTTGACATTTTAGGGTCTAGGTCTGTAAAGCGTCTCAGGGTTGCTGCCAAACGAGCCATGAACTGGGCTGGATTTTTATATTTGATGAAAAAGAGCCTAAATGCTATCTGATTTGGGATAAAGAAAAAGGAACATTAACCTTGACTATGCCTTTAGCTCCAGCTACCTTTTTAAGAGTAAATTGCTGGGCAGGTGGGGGAGGGCTAGTCACTGAACGAAACTGTAAACTGGACCAGGTGTGACGAGGGGAGGTGATAAAAGGATTATAGGGTGGAGGAGCGGAGGCTGAGGAAGAATTGGGACCTAGCTCGGCCTGGCAAGGAGGGGAGAGGTCAGATGGGTCTGTAGAAAAGGAAGATTAGAAAGACTCAGTGACCCTTGGGGTTGGGACTGAGGGGACAGGTGGGAGGGAAAGAAGGAAGATTTGGGATGAGTTGCATTGGGAACAGAGACTAGAGAGGGACTGATGTGTAAAAGAATGCCTGGACGTCAGGCACCTCAGACCATTTGCTCATTTTACAACAAGAATTATTTAGATCTTGTAGGATGGAAAAATTTAAAGTGCCGTTTTCTGGCTATTTGGAACTACTGTCAAGTTGGTATTGGGGTCAAGTGGCATTGCAGAAGAAAATAAGATGCTTAGATTTTAGGTCAGGTGAGAGTTGAAGAGGTTTTAAGTTCTTAAGAACACAGGCTAAGGGAGAAGGAGGAATGGAAGGTGGAAGCTTGCCCATAGTGAAGGATGCAAGCCCAGAGAAAAAAGAGTAGAGACACGGAGAAGGGGTGGGGGGTTCTTGCCCTCCAGAAAAGCAGGCAAGGGGTCGGGGTGTGGAAATAAGGGGTTGGGGTGCAGAGATAAGAGGTCAGGGTGCAGAAATAAGGGATTGGGGCACAGAGATAAGAGGTTGGGATTCCTTCCCCTCCCCTAGAAAAGCGGGACTTGCCACTAAGGGTGAAGGAGAAGGGGTTGAGGGGTTCTAGCCTCTCCCCCAGAAAAGTAGAGAAGGGTTAGAGACATGGAGAGAAGGGATTGGGGTTCTTGCTCTTCCCCCAGAAAAGTGGGACTTGCCGCTAAGGGTGAAGGACCAAGGCAGGAGTCCCTGCGTGGTCTGACACTGCTGAAACCTGGGTGAATAATCAGAGAGGCGTCCCTGCAATGATTAAACACCAAGGGAAGGCTGCCTTCCCTAGTCCGTGACTGGCACTGCAGTTTTGGGTTCACGGAAAAAACGTGTCTCCTTTGTCTCTACCAGAAAATGGAAGGAATTGAAATTAAGAGAAGGCAGAGATTGAAGTGTGGTGCCAAGATTGAAAGGAGAAAGAGGTTGTGGGATAGGGAGGTTGGAGAAGAGAGTAAAAAGAGGCCGCTTACCGGATTTGAAATTGGTGAGATGTTTCTTGGGCTGGTCGGTCTGAGGACCTGAGGTCGTGGGTGGATCTTTCTCATGGAGCAAAGAGCAGGAGGACAGGGGATTGATCTCCCAAGGGAGGTCCCCCAATCCGAGTCACAGCACCAAATTTCATGCGTGTCCATGTGAAGAGACCACCAAACAGGCTTTGTGTGAGCAACAAGGCTGTTTATTTCAGCTGGGTGCAGGCGGGCTGAGTCTGAAAAGAGAGTCAGCAAAGGGTGGTGGGGTGGAGCCGTTTTGTAGGATTTGGGTAGGTAAAGGAAAAAGGGGTTGTTCTCTGGCAGGCAGGAGTGGGGTTCACAAGGTGCTCAGTAGGGGAGTTTTTGAGCCAGGATGATCCAGGGGAAGGAATTTCACAAGATAATGCCATCAGGGCAGGAACAGGCCATTTTCGTTTCTTTTGTGGTGGGATGTCATCAGTTAAGGCAAGAACCGGCCATCTGGATGTGTACGTGCAGGTCACAGGGGATATGCTGGCTTAGCTCAGGCTCAGAGGCCTGCCACCTGGTATCATAGTTAATTCAACCACTTTCCTCTAGGACATTTAGATTATTTCCAATATTTTACAGCTACATATGATGCTTCAGTATATACTGTGTTGCATTTGGATTTTCATGCTATTGAAGGTTTATCTTCCTAGAAGTGGAATAGCTGAATCAAGAGTAGGTCAGTATGCAGGCTGTTGGATAGTATCAAATTCCCAAAGGTTTGTTTTAGTTTGCTTTTTCAATTTGTATCTTCCTTTGACTCAAAAGTTGTTTTATGAAAGGAGTTTTAATCTCCAGGTGAACATGCCACTTTTCTATTTCTATTATTGATTATTTCCAGTTCTATGACATGATTATAGAGTATATTTTTAATAGTTCCAATTCATGGAATTTAATGTTTTCATTGTTACCTAATCTATGACTAATTTGTGTGAATATCTCATGTACGCTTTAGAACAAAGTGTGTTCTCCTATCAGACCATAGACACATTCATACATGCACACACATTTGTAATCTCCATAAAATCTACATTATTTACTGTGCTATTTGTGCCTTAATTATCTGGTAAATACATTTTGTATCCACTTACTAAGTCTTTTACATAGAATTGTGTATTACATTTCCAATAATTATTGCACTTTTCTCTGTGTCCTTGTAGTGCCCACAGTTTTTGTTCATAACATTTGTAGTGCTAGATGGTCTATTGGGTTTTGTTTCTGAGGGTTATCTTTGGTGAATAGCTACTGTAAATATAATGTTTTTGTTGTGAATTTTTTCTTTTTGCGTTAAAAAGTGACTTTTTTGTCATGTTTAATGTTTGTGGCTTGATTTGCACCTATCTGATGTCAAGACTGTTACAACTGTTTTAAAATATTATTTTGTTTGGTGTGCTCTTGTCCGTTCTTTCTAAATCACATTATTTTGGATGTATATCTGGTATACAACATATGACTTTGTCGAACTTTGTGAGCCATGATAAAATATTTTTTCTTTTATTAAGTTAGTTTAGCTATTCACATTTATTTTTATGACTGATATATATCTTTAACTCTACAATTCTATTTTATACTCATGTGTATTTTAACTATTATGCTTTTCCCCTCCTTAATATATATTTTTCCCTCTTTTATTTAAAACTACGTTTTAATACACAGGAATGTTTCGTTTACTGACTATTGAAAGCCTTAATTTCTGTTTTCCAATTTAAAATTTTACTATGTCAATTACTTTTTTTAAGGTTTAATTTTAAATTAGACAATGAATATTTTACTGAGGTCACAGATAACTCTTTGAAATGCTTAGATAAATCCGGAAAACATTATGCTTAAAGAAAGAAGTGAAACAAAGAAAAGTAGAAACTGTATTATATTTATTAGAATTCATAGAACAAGTAAAACAAATCCATGTTGAAAGAAAGGAGAGTATTAATTTCTTCTGAGAAGGATTTTGACTGGGATGGCCAGAGAGAAGCTTCTGGGATGATGAAAGTTTTCTATTTCTTGATAGCTGCATACATTTCCCAGATCTATGAATTTCTTAAAACTAATTAAATAATACACTTGAGATTTATTCATTTCATTTCACTGTATGTAAATTTACCTCAATTAAAATGTGTGTGTGCATAGAATTTTAAGTCATTAAAATTTTTAGCAATAAAAATCTGTACATTATTTTGGAATAGATAGTACAGGTTAATCAACATTACATTATGACAGACCAAATTATTTCCTATAAGTCATATAAATATCTCTGTAATATTTATTGGCTTTTATGTGCTATTTTATGAATATTTCAAAAACAGATACTGGGATGTTTAAAATAGTAAATATAGTAACAGTATAAAATATTTTCAAATTAATATCATTCTAAGCTATCATAAATTTAACTAAGTAATGGATAAAAGTTATTCTAACTTCTTTATAAAGAGGCATAGGAATGTGTCCTTTTCTAATAAAAAGGAAGATATTCCTAGTCCAAAGATAATATACTACAAACATCCTACAAATGTATTTTTGGCAATACTTGATAATGTAACCATCCAATTTGTTTTAATTATATTTCTAAAATTAAATTTTAATTTCTAATTCCTGGACTATGGCATTCTGAGAAATAATAGTTATCTGTCCAGTTGCAAAGGTGAAGTGTACTATTATATTCTGTTAGCTTCCTTTCGTCTTGCTTCCTGTATTCCTATTCACTTGAGCGGTATTATTAAGTTCTGAAGTTGATTATATGTCTTGCTTTGTGAACAGAGACAAGGAGCATTTCAGAGAGCTAAAAATAATGGTCTATTTGGTTTTCAGTGAAATACTTAATCTATCATCTCCTTTGAAGAATATACACCGCATATTAGAATTAAAATGTTCACTAGTTTAAACACTGGAAAGCCAAGAATCAGTTAACATTTTAGATATACCCTTTAAACAATTTTAGTATTTTGGCTTCCTATTCACAAAATTAAAGTTTTTAAAAGTATTATCAATCATTAATTATGAGTAGAAGAATAATAATGTCCTCTCTTTTCTATTGTGAAGTGAACTAAAAGAATGTACAAGGCAGAAAATAGTTATTCTAATACACTGTGATCTGAAAAAAAATTGTTATATTGAAATTAGTTTTCACATGTAATTATCAGAATCAGCCCTTAAGTGTGATGTTTGTGAAAATATACTTTAGTAATTATTAAATAAAACAGAAATATCAGTTTTATTGATCATAATTTTGATATGCATAAATTTAATGTCAATTAAATGCTTCTAAAAATTAATCTTACATTCTCAATAATATTTATGTAACATTGAGCTGATTTCAATTATGATATACTTAATAGGTATATCATATGGATGATGTAACATCTTTTACACAAATATGAAGTTCATAGAGCTTTCCATTTTAGCCTAGTAGTTTTCAGCAAAATCATCTTTATTTTCATGCTCTCACATTAAAAATACTAATCCTTGCATTTTGTTTGCATAGAAGTAGCCTACTTTAGGTTAGTGAATTCCCAGGTGAATGCATAGGTTTGGTCGGCATCAGCTACAAGTTCAAGTATGGGATATATATGGGATTTTCTAGGACGGATGCTGACTAAACAGTTCTGATGGAAGCAAGCACAAGATGGAGTGCTTAGGAAGTGCCTGCTTGATGCTGTCCAGCAGTGTACTAAAATTGCATTCCTTCTAATTGCCTCTTCCATTATTATTACAAACACATGAAGCTAGTAACACACAAGTAACTTTCTTTTTCCACCATCTTTTCCATTATCATTTTAAATATATGGTTTCCGAATTCTCAGCTGGCAAGCAATGTCAAGAAAAGGAGATGTTAGCTTTCTTGTTTTGAAGTAGGCTTTGTCCACAGTGGAAAGGGACCTGCAAAGGTCCAGTGATATTTACATTCTCCAGATTTTTTTCTGTGTCCACCAGCCTACTGCACCTCAGGTATCCTTCTGCCACCTTCCCCTGTCCAAGGAACTCAACACCTCTCACCCTATTCCTCTATTTATTGTTCCTGATGCCCAGTTCCAAAAATATGTGAAGCATAAAGTCCAAAATCTCAGAAGTGCACTGCTTAAAGTAGTGAAAATATAATTTATGGCAAAGAAAAAATAGATCTAAGTGGTAGAAAGATAATGTGAAAATAAAAACTGGAGTTCCCAGCCTTAAAGCAGAGACAAAGTAAATTAGACAGGAGTAACTAAGGAACATGGATAGGAGAGTATCTCGTGTTCCTTTTCAACCCACATTAAAAAGAAAAAAAGGAAAAAAAAAAAAGATTACTTTGGGGGAAACAACTGACAGAAAAATTCTACATCAAATATTAGGGCTAATTATCCTTAAAAAACACCAACTGCAGATTACAATAATTTACAAGATATCAAATACTTTTGTCCCCAAATTAAGGAGGTTTACAATTACAAACATCTAGGTAGCTAAATGAAGTAGTGTAAACGGTATGAAGAGCAAATAAACAAGACAAGCTACATTACCTACCAGGGAGAGATTAGAAAGAATGAGAAGCTTGATGTAAGACAGACAAACTCATATTTATATTATTATTATTATATTAGCATTATTACTTTTTAAATTTTACTTTAAGTCCTTGAATACATGTGCAGAACGTGCAGGTTTGTTACATAGGTATACATGTGCCACGGTGGTTTGCTGTATCTAACAACCCGTCACCTAGGTTTCAAGCCCCACATTCATTAGTTATTTGTCCTAATGCTCTCCCTCCCCTTGCTCCCCACCTCCCCAACAGGTCCTGGTGTGTGATGTTCCTCTCCCTGTGTCCATGTGTTTTCATTGTTCAGTTTCCACTTATGGGTGAGAACGTGGCTTTCTGTTCCTTTGTTAGTTTGCTGAAAATGATGGCTTCCAGCTTCATCCATGTCCCTGCAAAGGACATAAACTCATTCTTTTTTATGGCTGCATAGTATTCCATGGTGTATATGTGTCACATTTTCTTTATCCAGTCTATCATTGATGGGCATTTGTGTTGGTTCCAAGTCTTTGCTATTGTAAATAGTGCTGCAGTAAACGTATGTGTGCATGTGTCTTTATATTTGAATGATTTATAATCCTTTGGATTCTGAGTCAAATGGTATTTCTGGTTCTTGATCCTTGAGGAATTGCCACACTGTCTTCCACAATGGTTGAACTAATTTACAGTCTTACGAACAGTGTAAAAGCATTGTTATTCAATTAATTACATCTAACATTTATATTTGGTTATTGATGTGTTCTGTTCTCTCTCTCTTTTCCTCTCTCTCCCTTTATTCCAGTTAGTCTTCCTCTCATTCTTAGTCATAGTAGGCTTATTTCTACTTATGACATCCATGTTAGCCTGCTTACTATTTTATTAACATGTCCTAGATAGAAGAATGTATTTTAATTATTTTTAAACTCCTTAAAGTTGTCAATTGGATTAAGTAAATACCTTCTCAAAATTTACATAAAATAATTTACATAAGTAAATAAGTTCTCAGAAAAGTATGATACTTTTCTTAAAATTTTATTCATTGTTTAATGTTAATACAACCAACATTACAAAGTAGAACCATATCTTATAAATTAGAGTAGGAGTGGTAAAAATAAAAAAGAGCAATAACAAAGTATCTCTTAGGGAGTCACAAAAAGTCTTTCTCATACATTTCTGGTAGAAGTGTATGTTATTACAATAGTTCTGTTTTACATAGGAAACAATACAGAGATAGCTATTAAAATTAAAACAATAAATATACCACAACCTAGAAATTTAATTCTTAGTAATCTCTCCCATATAGAAAAAACCAGTAATAAAAAAATACAGGTATGTGATTGTTTTATTATAACGTTGCTTAAGTTAAAAAGAAAAGCTAAGAAACAACAGAATGGTTATTAACAGGATTCAACTTGGGAAAAATATATGGCTTATAAATGTCTTATCTAAAATATATGTTTTACATATTAATTAAAATAGTAGTATTTCTAGAAGGCAATATTAAGAAAGAAATTGTGTAGAAAATTACATAAATTATAACCTTATTTTAAGATATGATTTGTTAAACAGTCCCTCTATATTTTTCACATTTTTAGTTTTCATATTATTAGGAAGAAAGCTATGGTTGGATTTATATAAAACACTTATTGAAATTTTTAAGATTAATTACCTGTGTTAAGTACATATAGTATTTGTGTTTGTGTCTTACAAAAATATTATCATGCAGTACAATAATGCCTGGCAAATGTTTTCTATACAGAGTCTGGAAGTAATTGTTTTATTTTTGTTGGCTAAATATGGTTTCAATGGCAGCAGCAGCTCCTTTTCTTTATTCTTCTTCCCTTTTTCCCCTTTTCTACTCTATTTAATAAAAAAACCTCTTTTTAATTTTTGTGTTATTATGGTAAGAACACTTCACATAAGAGCTATCCTCTTAAGAAAATTTTAAATGCACAGTACAATATTTATATTATTTATCTTCTTAGATGAAGGAATGTGCAAGAACAAGCCATGGGCAAAATTTGTCCAACAGGCCATCGTTTACCAACACCTGCTGTAGCTGTATTATTTAATGTGCTTTTCTTCCCTCAAAACTATATTTTATTGACCTCTCCTTTTTTAAATTATAAATTTCTATAATTTTTGCCACTGTTAACTACTCTGCTGTATGTAATGATTATTTTAAAGTAATTCCTGTAAATCAACATAGAATGCCATACTAAAAATAATACTTCATTGAAAATATTTTATACTTTCGACATACTTGTAAAAGAATGACCACAGATAACTTAAATATACATATATTTCATGTATTTAGGTCTGTTTCTCTGAACACTCTTATTCTTCCTTTCCCCTCTACCTGATCTCTGCTATTTTAAGGAAAAAGAAAAATGTTCAATATACTGTGGAATGTCAAGGAAGGGAGGGACTCAAACTTTTATGATTCTGTTGAATACAAACATTCAGGTAATCATTCCACTTAGATCTGGTCATCTTGCTAAGACTGCCACCTGGTTACTTTGGGTTCCTCATACTTCTGAATCAACAAGGTCTGGAAGTGGCTGGATTTGGCTCATACATTTGGGCAGGGGTCACAATGTAATAGGGAAGTTCAGTGTACTTGCGGGTGAATGTTAGGTCCAGTACTGTGAAGGATATTAGAAGGGACTCTACTTGCAACCTAACCAGTAGCTTGCCAATGGTAGAGAGACAGATTAGATAGATTAGGTAGATAGATAGATGATAGATAGAGATAGATAGATAGATAGATAGATAACTATTAAAATACATATGCCCCAGATCTCTGGATCAGGGAATATACCTTTCTTCCATAGAGCATCTGGTTCCTATTTCTCATGCCCTAAATCTCCAAGCACCTAGTAATGAGAACCAGATGTGCCTGTGAATGCAGGAGTATACACCACACTGAGAAAATCACAAAATTGTGAAGCTCCAAGCTTTTACAGAAGCTGACAACACTTACAGGCTGATGTTTGTATTCCACTTTGTAAGGTGAGCAAATATCTAGTGGGGAGGTATCACTAAATCTCTCCGATTCCTCGGTCTTTAATTTCTAAGAATTATTTGCCATTCAATCACCCTTTAACCCAGTGCCAGTTCTCTTTACCCAGAAAGGTCTAACGGAGCAGAAACATGAAAATACCTATGGATCATTGAATCCAGAAAATGGGGATCTTTGAGCCAATTAATGTAATATGTTCCTTACTTCTGCATTTGAATGTATACCAGAAATTGATGTGTCATATGCTTGAACTTCTCCACTCTGTATTTGCCAGAGAAGATTATCCCAATGAGAGAGCTGCAGATAGAGAGATGCTACTGAAGCCAACTCCCCTGCCATCTGCCACTAGATGGATCAGGATTTGCCACGAGTGCCTCTATCCTCTAATGTTTAAGGCACTTACCATAGGGATGATGTACTGTCAATTGGTTCATCAGAAACTTTAGCGTTGAGGGCCCTAACTGTAGTGCAATCACCCTTCTTCAGCATAGGTTACCAAATTTTCAGCCTTGCTATTTAAAAGCTGAGAAGATGTGAGTGGATTCACAACGATGAGTTTATTTGATATTCCGGGGAAATCTTTCCTCTTTTTGGCTCCAGCATCAAAAGGGATGCCCAGCAACCTATTAAATACTTTGAGTGTTACAGATAGTACAAATCTCTACAACTTATAATTTTTCAAATGTCAGCCTCTGGTAAAGGGAGACAACCTCCACCTCCGAGAGGTGCCTTTTGGAGTTTTAGACTTTTGGCCTCCTTAACATAGCTACCAGCTGCACTGCTTTTAGAAAACAACTATTAGCTTGCTACTGGGCTCTTGCTGAAACTGAACGCTGACCTATAAAGAGTTTTTGCTCTCTGGCCTGAAATTCTCATTTGTGAAAGGTCAAATCAGACTCAATGACTAACAAGGACACAAACATCCTAACTTAGGAATATAAATGGTATACTCAAAAACATAGCCTACATGACCCCAGCAATACATTGGCTTTGAATGAAAAAAAAGTGACTGGATGGGCACAGTGCCTCATGCCTATAATCCCAACACTTTGGGAGGCCAGGGCAGAAGGATCACTTGAGCCCAAGAGTTCGAGACCAGCCTGGACAGCATAGTGAGACCTCGTCTCTATAACATCTTTTTAAAGAGAAACAATCAGCTTGGTGTGGTGGTGCACACCTGTAGTCCCAGCTACTTGGGAGGTTGAAGTGGGAGGATCACTTGAGCATAGGAGTTTGAGGCTGCAGTGAACCGTGATTGTGCCATTGCACTCCAGCCTGGATGACAGGGTGAGTGAGACTCTGTCTGAATATAAAAAAGAAAAGAAACAGAAATGGACAGCTATCTCACTGGAAAAAAAAAAAAAACTATCCTTCCCTGCTTTGCCTAAAAAAAAAGCTACTGGGTCAACTAGATCCTCAATTCATTGGCCTGAATGCCAGAGGCTGGCTCGTTGATAGCACATCTAAACTAAAACCCAGTGTCCAGTAGTTTTGCTTCCATTATAGTTGTGAGTTATTTACTTTAGACTCTAGATTGTTGCCAATGGTCTAGCTTTTTGGACTGCCACTTGGAAAACTACATACTACGTGATTAAACATAGTAATGCAGTCTGAAAACTAAAATGAATTACAGCTACTGATGGAAATATCTGACCTGTTTGTCTTATGATGCGGAGGCCACATAACCATGGGCATTTCCCACTCCCACTCTGGGCAGACTGACTACATCAGAACTTCCAGCTCCTTGTCAGACTATTAGGGGAGCCTTACCACTGTGTGTATATGTGTGTGAGAGAGAGAGAGAGAGAGTAAGAAACATGTTCATAATAAGAAACTAATGTTCATAATAATTACAGTCCTTCTATCTATAATTGTTTAGATGGTTGCGGTCGGTCTTTATACCTATATTCTCTCACTAACTATTACATATTTCCTTTGCCTTCTGCAACTACAGCAGCTGATCATGGTTCTTTACCTGGTGAGGTAACCCAAGGTTTAATTCCTGAAATGTTTGGGCCATTAGTAGTTTTGCCTTAAGTTTTTGTAATTTTTCATTGGCTTTAATCACAAGGCATGATAATACAAAGAGACATACTAGGGGATCACCAGTATTTCAGAAATACTTTCCTTTCTTCCATTATATAATAAAAGAATAGTCCAATTTCCCCTTGGTAGCCAGGGTCTTTTACCCTAGCCAACACCATAACTCTCTTCCTTGTTTGTTGCTTTGGAGGTATGAGAAGCCTAAAGTGATCAGGTGGCAGTCTTAGCTTACAGTTCTGTGGAATTCTTGTTGTGTCTCCTGGTGGAACCATTCCTCCCTCTGGAAGTAACACCTCCAGTCCAGTAGAGAATAAAGTCCTGGAAAAATAAAACAAAAATGTTATTAGTGTTTCATTTGGGGTAATAGTGAATGGTAACACTCTCATTCCCACCCCTTGATTTCTCGACTTGTTAATCCTGGCTGTTGGACACACAGCATCATATATTGCACACTGATATATTCGCACACAGCCGGTGCTGTAACAGAATCTTCAACAGGCCATTCCGGTGTTCTATCCAGGCAGCTGACTCAGGATGTTAGGGAATGCATTAAGAACAACCATCTTTGAGCATGGCCCTATTGCCGCAATTGTTTTGCTGTAAAGTGAGTTCCTTGATCCGAAGCAATACTGTGTGGCTGTGTAGAACATCATGATCATGGATAAGACATTCTGTAATTCCATAAACGGCAGTTTTTGCGGAAGCACTGCATGCAGGAAAGGCAAGTTCTAATCTAGAGGAAGTGTCTATTCTTGTAAGGACAAAACCTTGTCTCTTCCGTGATGGAAATGTTCTAATGAATTCAAACTACAACCGGATAGCTGGCTGACCACCTCAGGGAATGATGCCATGTTGGGAGATCAGAGTTAGTCTATGCTGCTGAAAATTGGACACTCAGCAGTGACTATAACCAAATCAGCCTTTGTGAGAGGCAGTCCATATTCCTAAGTTCACCATAACTTCCATCCCTGACACCATGGCCACTTTGTTTAGGAGCCAATTGGGTGATGATAGGTGGTTGGGAACGAGGCTGATTGATATCTACAGAACAGGTCATTCTACCCATTTGATTATAAAAATCCTTCTCCTGTCAGGTTACTCTTTGGTGACCATTTACATGGGACAAAACCATCTTCATGGTTTTTACCTATTCAGTAAAATTTATCTATGTTTTTTTTTCCCCAACTATGTTTGTCACTAATTTTCTAATAATGTTTCTACCAAGTCCCTGACTGTATAGTCAAATTATTGGCCACAGCCCATGGATCAATCAGTATATAATAGCACATCTTGCCATTTCTTCTTTGGAGCAAAGTACAGAACAGATGGATTGCCCCAAGTTCTGCCAGCTGGGAAGAACTGTCTTTACTACTGTCCTTTCAGGATATCCCAGAGATGACTGGAGTGCTGCACTATCCACTTTTTGGTGGTGCCTACAAATCATGCAGAACCATCTGTCAACTAGGCTGAATCTTCTCTTTTTTATGAGTCCATAGGCACAGACTGAGAGGGAAGGCAGCATAGTAAGAGTTAGACTGTGGACATAAAGGCCACCTGTTTATGCAACCTATTTGTTCCCTCAGGGCTTGTTCATATATATAAATACAAATTATATTTGATGATGGACTATTGCTGTGCAAGCCTAACTTTATGGCTTGGTAGGTCAGAAAATACCCAGTTAATAATAGGCAGCTCAGATCTCATGGTAACTTGTTGGCCCCTGATTAAGCATTAAATCTCTACTAAGGCCCAAGTAGTTGAAGAAGGCATGGAGCAGGATGGCAGAGTATCGCTGTTTTCAGTGATCAGCCCTTTCCAGAAATATCAATTTGAATAATCCACTAAAAATAAATACCTTCACAAGAGCTAAGAAAACCAGGTGAGATTACAGTATTGGGTTGTAGCACAATAAATAATAAGTAAAGATGCATTGAAGAGAGTAGAAAGGACAGTTTTACATTGTCTGCTTTACCCCTTCTCCAGCCTCAGGCAACACAGTGTGAAAAGAGATACCAACCAACTGGAGAAAGGAGGAAAATGAGCACAGAACCTTGTCCTACATCTCAACCCTGGGCCTGCCACAGTAAAAGCCAGCACCAGGCAAACCCCTATGACCCTATACTCCAGATAGGCAGGCTTCTATTGAGCCTCTAGCCTTCCCCAGTGCCTGGTGGAACCACACGGTCCTAGGCTTCAGGCTTGTATGGCAGACTTAATCTCCTGCCTGCACAGCCACTGGGCTGACTTCAGTAACTTGGGCTCCAGGCAGCTGTCAGTAGTCCCAGCCTTCTGGCACACCCAGCACTGAACCAGTCACATCTGCCCTGAGTTACTGGCATGTCCAGCTCTGCAACAGTCACATCTTCCCCAGGCTCTGGCACACCTCAGCACCAGTAACTCTGTAGCAAGAAACAAAGTAATCAGATCAAAAAGTGATCAAAAGGAATGTTTGTAGATTTCTCAGAAGAAGATCTATGAAGGGCCAATAGGTATTTGAAAGAAAATGTTCAACATCACTAATCATCAGAGAAATGCAAATCAAAACCACAATTAAGTATTACCTCACTCTTGTTAGAACAGCTATCTTTTTAAAAAGCCAAAAGATATTACCTCACTCTCATTAGAACAGCTATCTTTTTAAAAAGCCAAAAGATATTACCTCACTCTTGTTAGAACAGCTATCTTTTTAAAAAGCCAAAAGATAGTCAATGTTGACTTGGATGTAGAAAAAAATTGCACCCTATTAGTGAGAATATAAATTAGTATAGCCATTATAAAAAACAGTATGGAGCTTTCTCGAAAAATTAAAACTAGAACTACCACATCATCCAGTAATCCCAGTACTGGGTAAATATTCAAAGGAAATTAAATGAGTGCGTTGAAGATAAATCTGCACTAACATGTTTATTGCAGCATTATTCATAATAGCTAAGACATGTTATCAACTTAAGTGGCCATCAATGAATAAATGAATAAAGAAAATGTAGTATATATAGAATGAAATGCTATTTAGCCACGAAAAACGATGGAAATCCCATCATTTGTGACAACATGAATGAACCTTGAAGACATTATGTTAAGTGAAATAAGCCAGACACAGAAAAACAAACAGTGAATAATTTCATGAATTGATCTGATAGAAGTAGAGTATAATGGTAATTATAGGGGCTGGTGTGGTTGAAGGAGGTCTTGAGAAACATTGGTCAAAGGACACAAAATTTTTGTTAGAAGGAATAAATGAAAGAAATCTATTGTACACCATGGTGACTATGATTGACAATATATTCTACTCTGAAAAATGCTAAGAAAATAGATGTAAAATGTTCTGATCACAAAAATGTTAACTAGGTAAGGAAACACATATGTTAAGTAGGAAGATTTAGTTATTCCACAATCTATATGTACTTCAAACAATATGTTGAATATGGTACATACATATAATTTTATCTTTCAACTTAACAATTTTAAAAATTTAAAAGCTTAAAAAATTAAAATTTAAAAACATTAAAATAGTTACCTGCAGATGACGACAGAGGCTTGCTAAAATTCCTAAAGGCCTGTGCTACAATTCATCAACAGTGTCCTTCCAAAGGCTCCAAACAGCATCCCTATCTGCCACTGACACTTGAAACACCATTGGATCATATGGTTCAAGTGGCAGAGCAGTTTGCATAGCACCTTGGAGACTTACCACAAAGCCTTCTCTTGTTCTGGGCCCTACTCAAAACCAGCAGCTTTTGAGTCACTTGGTAAATGGGCCAGAGTAACACAGCCAGTGAGGAATATGTTGCCGCCAAAATTCAAAAAGCCTCACTAAGTAGACATTGTGCCTCTTTCTTGGTTAGAGGAAGAGCCAAATGCAACGACCTATCCTTCACCTTAGAAGAGCTATTCATTAAAAGTAACGGCAACAACAGCAATTACTTTTGCCTCAAGCTAATAGTTCTACATGACCAACACCATTGGACTCCTATAAATTTTACTGAGGTTGAAGGCCTTTAAATTTTAGTCAGATTTACTTTCCACTCTCTAGAGTAGTTGCGACTTTGTGCCCACCAGCTCCAATCAGCATATGTATCAATGTGACAGACAAGTGTGAAATCTTACAGAAGGGAAAGGTGATCAAGGTCCATGCAAACAAAGTTATGGCATAAGACTGAAGAGTTGATATACTCCAATGTAGGACAATAAAGATATGGCAGGCCTTGCCAGTTAAAAACTGACGGCTTCTGGTAGGCCTTATTAACAGGCATGGAGGAAAATAAATGTGCCAGGTCAATAGCTACATACCAGGTACCAGGATATGTGTTAATTTGCTCAACCAAAAAAAAAAAATCTGGTACAGTAGGTCGAAATGGAATTATGACCTGGTAAAGACTATGATAATCCAAAGTTATTATCCAAGATCCATCTATCTTCTGCACAGGCAAAATAAAAGAGTTGACTGGGAATGTGATGGAGATTACTACTTCTGCTTTTTTTTCTTTTAAGTCCTTGATAGTGGCACTAATCTCTGTAATTCCTCCAGGGATGTGTTATTGCTTTTAGCTTACAATTTAATGAAAAAGAAGTAAAGGCAGTGATAATGGCTTCCCAGTTGCTCTTTTCTACCATAGTAGCACAAGTCAGGGTCCTAAATGGAGACTCTGCCAGGTGTTAAGTGTGTCTTTTCCAATTATGCACCTGCTACTGGAGAAATGACCACAGGGTGGATTCAGGGACCAACTATGAGACAGACATGATCTAAAACTCCATGGCTCACCTGACCTCCATAAGCTCTTACTCTGATTGGTGGCCAGAGTGACATTTTGGGTTTCCTGGAATTTGTGTCAGTTCAGAGCCAGTGTGTAGTCATTCCCAAAATGTCTGGTTACTTCCTTTTCTCCTGTGCAGTCATTCCGATAAAAGGCTGTAGGTCCCTTTGCAGAAGGCTGGGAAAATAATTAACAGTATTAATTTTTGACAGTGTGCTAGGGCCCTTCCTCAAGAGGACAAGCCTTCCCTTCATTTAGGAGTTTCTGAGTCTGCAAGTTGGCCCAAGTTAGAAAATTGGATGAGGGGCCATGACTTTTTGTTTTTATAATTGAAATCAGAATTTTTTCACTTGACCTAGAAATTTCTCCTTACACAAATCAAGTAAGAGTTTAGGAGGCTATCTACTTATCCTCTAGGAACATAGTGATTAACCAGCCAACGCCATAGGTCTGTACAAATTAGACTATTCTGATGGTTGCTTTGACTCTGCTGTTCATTATGGTAACCAGGTCCACTCTGCCTTTGGCACTTAAGAACTACCACATGACCACCCCCACACCCTGGGATTCAATTACTCTCACTGAATGTAGATATCCCGCTTCAGTGGCTGCAATTCCCACCCTAAGTTCTGCTCTACAGAGAAGAACAATCACAGAACTCTTCAAGGATGACAGGGCTCCACTGAAAAATTTATTTCTCACAGTTCAAGTAAAAGGTGTATCCTCTGGACTCTCCTGGGGTGAGTTAATAGGTTCTAAATGACAAATAACTCTAATATTTCAATCTCCCAAATCCTTTGAATCTCTTCCTCTATAGTTTACCAAGGGAGTTCTGACATTTCAAGTTTATTTACTATGGACCACTTTTGGTTTATGTTTTAGCCAATGAACCAAAGAAACTAATTCCCTCTACTATACCATTAAATGAAGAATATCTGCTAAGTGAGCCCAAAGAAATTCTAACTTTATGTTCCTTCCATCATTATCCCACACTGTTAATATTCATTCACATATACATTCTCTGGATTTTTCTCTACATACATTATTAAAATAAGTTATTTTGGAGCATAGCATACTTCCTCATGGTTCACACCTTGTACCCCACCTTTAGGGGCTTCTGGGACTTATGTCTAGTTATTGGTCTAAAATAAAGAGGGTTGTTGAGGGTGGGTCATGAAAAAATCATCAGTGTCTTCCAAGGCAACTGCCTCAAGGGAGGCCATAAAAGTTTCCTTAGTAATAAAGAGCAAATGTTCTCAGATGGAGGTGGAGATGATGCTTCTACTGGCACAGAATACTCATCAGGATTAAATGGTTCAGTCTTGACCTTCATCAGTATCTTCTCATATGTCTCTGTTCAAATTTTCAGAAATGCAATTCTTCCCAATCAATGCCCTTATTTTAATAGACAGCTCCATGAGAGGTTGGGAATTCTATTTGCATTGTTATTTAACCACTTGCATTATGAGACTTAGCATTTGGTTTTTATCAGTCTCAGTTCTGAGGCCACAGGAGATAAGAATCTTTTTCAGGCAGACATAGAAGCTTTCAGGTTATTTTTTGCAGCAAATGGGCTTGGGAATTTGAATGCTTGATCTCATGCTGTTCTTTCCTGTTTGTCCAGTGACATTAGGAACAACAAGCACAACTGCTTATATGCATTATTTTGAGGAAATGTACAAAGATATCATGAACGTTGTCACCCAGAGCCTCATAGACATGATCACTCAGAACCTTGCCTCTTATGTGTGTCTGATTAGCGGTATCCAGTGGTGGTATTTTGCATATCTGTATTGCTGCATTATACCATGGACTGTCAGCACACTTTTTACTACTAGAAATAGATTAATGTTTTTTAAATCTAATTGAACTGGAAAACCAATCGCAGAAACTCCACAGCCAATTTACAAATCAATACTTAAAATTCAGTTCCCCTAGACCCACTCCCAGTATCAAAATTTGTATTAGTTGGGGTTCTCAGTAAAAGGTAGCAAAAATGATGTGTGTATAATATAGACAGAATTTATTTTAAGGAATTGTCTCATATGATTATGGAGGCTGGCAAGTCCAAAATATGCAAAGTGGTCCAGGGAAAAGCAGTTCTTGATGTTCAGATTCAAATGCCATCTGCTGGCAAAGTTCTCTCTTCTTCTGGGGAGTTCTGTCTCTTTCTATTTAGACCTTCAACTTATCACGAAGAATAAACTTCGACACATTTTAGAGATTAATCTATATTCAAAGTCTACTGACCTTTCAGTGTTAATCTCATCTAAAAGATATATTCACGGAAACATCTAGAATAACATTTGACCAAATATCTGGGTATTGTGGCCTAGCCAAGTTGACATATAAAAATAACTGTCACATCGTCTTTGTAAAAAACCAGCTCCTGTATATATTATATTTTCTCTAATTTCAAAATTATTGTTTGATCATTTGTTATAGTTATTGATTTAAGTGATTATATTAACACTTTATTATAAATTACTTTTAATTTCATTTGTGAGTATTCTCAAACTTCTTCTTTTTTTTTTTTTTTTTTTTTGAGACGGAGCTCTGTCTTCAGGCTGGAGTGCAATGGCACGATCTCAGCTCTCTGCAACCTCCACCTTCCAAGTTCAAGTGATTCCCCTGCCTCAGCCTCCCAAGTAGCTGGGATTACAGGCACGTGCCACCACGCCCAGCTAATTTTTTGTATTTTAGTAGAGACAGGTTTTCACCATGTTGGCCAGGATGGTCTCAAACTCCTGACCTCGTGATCTGCCTGCCTCGGCCTCCCAAAGTGCTGGGATTACAGGCGTGAGCAACCGCGCCCGGCCTATCCTCAAACTTATTAAAATTATTCCTAATTTTATTATTTGTGCCTGTTTCTATTTAAATATTTGAGGCTTTTAATGTTACGCCAGTTTTTTTTCTTTTTCTTTTTTTCAGTAAAGCTTTTAGTATTCATTCTTTTATTAAATATATTTTTCACTTTAATATTAAAGTGAAGTTTATAATTTTCATATTCTTTTTAATAGAAATGTTATTTAAGGTTCTGATTCTTAATTATAGCTAACTGTACATAGCCAAATTATCTGCATTTGACTTTTTATTTTTTACTTCAAATTTTATTGTTATATCCAAAGAATGTAATATGTGACCATTTTCAATCATTCAGATTTTGTCTATTTAAGCTATTCAAATATTATTTGAGAAAGTGAAAAAAATTATATTAATGGGATGTGAAAGTGTGAAGGTACTAATAACATCAAAATTTTTAACAACATAGCCTATTTAATCTCTCTCTGAGGCTAGAACTTTATGAAATGAATGTGTGTGTGTGTGTGTGTGTGTGTGTGTGTGTATTAGAAGTGGCCTTTATTACCTAAAAAATCCTTTCGATATTTTCATGCCTGCTTTTTCTTTCTGTATTCATTTGCCTAACATTTCTTTCAATATGTTTTCCAACTTTTTTATTTCCTTAAATGTGTTTTCTGTAAGAAAATTACTAATACTTTCATATTATCGCTATCTGAAAAATTCCACCTATTCCCATTTTTTGTAATGATTGATAGACTTGACTATATTCTACTCATTTTAATTATTCTATTAGTCACATTTATTATTCTCTTTTATGTTTTGTTACCATTCATTCCAATTTGTCACCTCGCTTATTTAAAAATAATTCTATGTGTTGTATATACAATTAATGCTTATCTTATTGTCATACTCATAATTAGAGTATCTTCTTTTATTTTAAAAAAGCTAACCACTTCATTTTGCCACCATAATAATCACTTTCTCCTTAAATCTTCTACTCAACTAAAATAATATCTTGACCATGCTGACTTTTGTCCTCTTTCTTCCCCTCACCTTTTACTAATAAGAGATTTAGGTTACCCTTAATTCCTGTTTCCACTGATATCCTTATGAGTGCCTGAGGTAATTTAATATTTTTACTTTTACATCACTAACAAAATTTTATTTCATTTTTTACTACTTTATAGATTTCTTATTTAGTAGTCATATTATATTTTCCAAAGATATGATTAGCATGTTAGCTATAGCTATACTTACATTTCAAAGATCTATGATCTCATTGTTTACTGTGTTCTTCATCTCTCATCATTTTGTGGTCTTCAATCAGAAGCATTTTTTATATGGTTAAAATGACATCTCCTATAGTTTTCAGTTGATGTATATAAGGAATATAAACTCCAAATATTTCCATATTTTTTTCTTTCTTAGGAATCAGTAATACTTTGACTGTTATATGAATAATATATGATTGCCTGTTTCATCTTTTTCTCTCTGATGAGCCAATAATACTTTGTTATGTGATTAATAATACTTTGTTATATATGATACATATATCATATATAACGTTGTTATATGTTATATGAAATAATGCTTTGTTATATGATTCAACATATGATTGCTTTTCTCTCAGAATAGTCTGGGTTTTTTCATATGCTAAATATATAAAATGCTGAAAATTATGTTTGATAATTATTTTAATTTTGATTAACAATTATGGAATTTTGCTATGCGATTAGATGAGGAACTTTAATTTTAGTCTAATGTCTATCTGGAAAATCAGAAGACGTGGCAAAAAGATTATAAAATACCTGAATGCGTAGGTCTGGGATAGGAAGGGGAAAGCAAACAAAATATATTAAAATTGTAACGATCATTCTTCCTATGGTTTATTTTAATAAGTTAATTTAAATCTCTTATTCCAAATACTACACAGTAATGTTTCAACAATAAATAGAGAAATTGGCTTAATGTAAACATAATCTTAATATTTTGTATCACCTGTTGTAATTTTTAAATTATGGATCTCTAAATAAATTTCAAAAATTTCAATTCACATTTTAAGTTTTATTCAAGTCAGTAAGTAAGAAAGTACATATTCTTTTTTATTCAAGTGGTTTTTCTGTGAATATACATAATAACCTCAATAACCATGTTTGAGTCAGATTTAATAAACATTATAAAATCATATGTATCACGCATATAATGCACATTATTTTATTACTATAGTTTTCAAATAACAAATAAAAATAAAAAATCTTGTTTTATGCTTATTCAGATATTCTAATATTTACACATATTCTTAAATTATGTTTCATATGTACATATACACAATGGTTCTAATGTTAATGTTTAATTTACTGACATTTACATTATCCTGTTTTTCAGAAATACTTTGTTTGATAAAATAATCTATGCTCCTTTCTGTTAAACTATTTTAAGGATGGTTAGTGATAATGACTTTAACTCTACAGATTAAATCTATGATTGTTTTTAATTAGAACATACCAAAGACTATTAGAAATAGCTCAAGTTTTAATGATTCTTTTAAGACAACTTTCTGTTTCAGAAAACTAAAAATGCCTATTCTGTCATTTGACAGAGAAACTGTTAACATTAGATAATGTATTTCAAAGAGTATAGTGCCATCTATTGGATAACAGTCCCGAACTGTACTCATGATACATTTTACATTTAAAGTATATTTTTGATGTAACAAAACCAAAAAACAAAAAAGCCCAGGGTTTACCTAGTCATTAAGTTTTTCCACATACACCACAAAAATTCACATTGCCATTGTTTGATAATTTCATAGTGTTGCTGAATTACTACCTTCAAAACTAAGAGTAGATAAAAGATCAGGCTTTACTCATAGTGTTTAAGAAACAAAAAAGGCAAACTTGATAACTGTCTATTTTGAGGAATAATTTTTAAGGTTATATTCATTTATGAAATTGAATTTGTGCCTACAGAATTATTAACTTTAAAAAAAATCCATTGTTAAACCTGATACTATTAATATCAATATATCAATATAAAATTTCATAGGGAATGTCAGGCAGTAATTCTTCATGTAAATATAAAATTTGCTGGAAAAAGAAAAGATAGGGTCAAAGGAGAAAAAGAGAACCTAGGTCACAGAAAATATTTCAAAGAGAAAAAGAAACGTCAGCCTTTTACTTGGATTCAGGCCATCCAGATACTTTATATGAGTACGTTAGCTATCTTGCTATGCCCAAGTAAAATTAGAAATATTTTGTTTTGTGATTGCAGCTACTTTCAGTCAGGATAACACTTCTGAAAATTTAGCAGAACAGAGGCTGACTGTTGGTTTTCCTCAAGCCTGAGCTGCTTCTTTCCTTCACACATGACATTGAGGCTCTTATTTTATTGAAAAAATAGAGATGAGTAGTGTGTCCCAAGAAAGGCAATAAATGAGGAACTCACTCTAGTAAGTTATCTTTCTCTGTACATTTTTAGTGCCACTGTATAGAATTTAATTAAGTGGTGGAAAGCAGCCTTGAGGTCATTCAGAAAGAATACAATTATGGCACATTACAGAGCTAGTCTTCTAATCTAAATTATTTATTTTGTAAAGTGGAGAGCACTGCTATATTTAGGTCCAAGTGTTAGTGTTGGAGGTGGGGAGGTGAGTAGTTAAGTATGGAGTGCAGAATATATGCTAAATCTGAAAGCTAAAATATTTTATTTTTATTGCATAAATGCAATTTGTATGCAAAATATTTAAAAACAGTGTAAAAATCCACAAAATAATTATTTCTAAACATATTGATCAAACTGTCATTTAAAGGGCAGAATAGAAAAGTTTATGTACTCCCAAATCTGTACTTCATTAGCTTATCTTACTGCCTACTCTTTATCTTTTGAGGGTTAAACATGCTTACTAAGTTTATACATTCATTTATACATAAATTTGACCTTAAGTGACATTAAATTAGAATGAGTAGCATTGGGGATTTAACATTCAAAGAACTAAAGGGAAGTTTATGAAGACTCATTTCACTTTATCGGAAGTTAGTAAAAAATGTATAGTACATATGTTGTCATAATTAAGCAAATATTTTAATATATAAACAAACACAATTTGATTCTCTAATTTCATCATGTAGGCAAAACACATTTTTATTATGCTATTTTATAGATAAGAGAAGCATAACATAACATTTGAATGATTCTCTCAGATTTCCATGAGAAGTAAAGCTTGTTCTTGAATTCAAGCCAAAAATTCCACTTCCCGGTTCTACATGTATGTCAGTCTGTTTCTAAGATTCCTGTTTTCGCTATCTTTCTGTGATGGGTTAGACCTGTACATCTACACTTAAGAATAAGTACAGTTGATGTTCAAACAACATTGGAGATAGGGAGGGCTAACTTCCTGTACAGTAAAAAGATTCATGTGTCACTTTCAACTCTCCCAAGCCTGAAGTACTAATAGTCTACTGTTGACCAGAAGTCATAATCAACCATAAACAGTTGATTAACACATATTTTGTATGTTGTACGTCTTACACATTGTATTCATAAAATAAAGTATGCTAGAAGAAAAAAATTAGAGAATTATAAGGAAGAGGAAATATATTTACTATTACTAAATGAAAGTAGCTTATCATAAAGGTCTTCACCCTTATCTTCTTCATCTTGCCTAGGCTGAGGAGGCAGATGATGAAGAGGGGTTAGCCTTGCTGTCTCAGGGGTAGCAAAGGCAGAAGAAAATCCTCTTGTAAGTGGAAAAGACAGTTCAAATTTGTGTTGTTCAAGAACCAAGTATACTTTATATCTGCTCAGGGGTATGACTAGAGTAGTGAACAATAGCATCACAGTGGCTCTCAAGGTTTTTCATATCTTCTAGAATTGTAAAAAATGAATTAAGCATTATTCTGCAAATAAAGAATAATAATAGTACGAGGATAAAAATTTGATCAACTGGGAAATATTTTGATTTCTTATTATGGAAGTAAATAACTTTATTCTGATTGTCATTGAATTTTTTCAAGTACGCATGTATTTAGTTATATAAACATAAAATGTTTCTATGTATGTATTATAAAAATCAGCCAGAAATTAAGTAATAACAATAATATTACATTGCAGAACAGGAATCTGAAGAGGGTTACCTGCTATGTGTGAAAATAGTTTTGTTTGTATTATTTGCAAATACTAAGTTTATGATATAGTGAAGAAAAATGTTTGTTTTTTCACCCAGAAGTCAAGAATTAATTTAAAAATCATTCAAATCACTTTCAAAATCAAACAATATCATAAAGATTTAAGGTCACATGAATTTATTAGGTTATGAGAGAAAAAAGTTGAAAACTGAGCTGCAAATTTTGAAATTTTTAACTTTTATTTAAACTGGAAATAGATTTTTCTGTTGATATATTGACCTATTGATTTTTCCGTTGATTTGTCTGTCATGTATGTATGTATGTATCCATCTGTCTATCTACCTATCTGACTAAGGCACAGCTGACTTATCCTGGTTTGAAAATCTTTTCTAAAAAGGGAACCATCAAGTATTTCCATAGCCTCCAAGCCTAAATTTGCCAGTAACCACCTGACCCATGTAATTGCTCTGAGCCTAATAAGACTGGTTCTTTGAATCCACTTAGACAAAATTAAGAGAAAATAACTTTAAAAAATAAAAGCACCAAGAATTATGGAATTTTGTAATGAGACTATATTTATGACACCTGGCATTCCCAACAGAGATGGAGAGTAACTAGAAAAAAAAAGAATAAACCAACCCCAAAGCTAGCATAAGCAAATAAATAAGTAAAATTAGAGAAGAACTTAAAACTGAGATGAAAATTCCATTAAAAAAGAAATGAAACCAAGAGTTGTTTCTTCAAAAAACTAACAAGGTTGATAGACTGCTAGCTAGATTAACAAAAAAGAGAATATCTAAGTAAATACAATTTTAAAATTACAAACATAACATCACAGCTGATCCCACAGAAATGCAAAAGAGCCACATAAAGATAATGTGAACAACACCATGAATGCAAATCTGAGAATCTAGAAGAAAGGGACACATTCCTGGAGACACACAATCTCTCAATACTGAATAAAGAAGAGATTGAAACCCTAAATAGGCCATGTTTAAGTCCTTCAATATAATCAGTAATTTAAAAAATCTGCCAACCACAAAAGCTCTGGACCAGGTGAATTCACAGCCAAATTCTATTGGACATGTAAAAAAGAACTGATATCAATCTTACTGAAACTATTCCAAAAAGCAGAAGAGGAGAGACTCCTCCCTAACTCATTCTATGAAGCCGGCATCAGTCTAATACCAAAATCTGGCAGAGACATGATGAAAAAAGAAAAATTCAGGCCAATATCCCTGGTGAACATAGATGAAAAAATTCTCACTAAATTATAGCAAACCAAAGCTGGCAGCACATCAAAAAATTAATTCACTGTAATTAAATACACTTTATTACTGGTCTAATGGTCCAACATATGCAAATCAATAAATGTGATTCAACACATAAACAGAATTAAAAGCAAAAACCATATGATAATCTCCACAGTCACAGATAAAGCCTTTGATAAAGTTCAACATCCCTTCTTAATAAAAACCCTCAAGAGACTAGGCATTGAAGGAGTATATCTGCAATAGTAAGAATAATCTATGACAAAAATATAGCCAATATCACATGAAATGGGCAAAAGCTGGAACCATTTTCCTTGAGAAATGGAGAAAGACAAGGATACCCACACTTGTCACTTCTATTCAACATAGTACTGAAAGCCCTAGCCAGAGGAATCATGCAAAATAAATAAATAAAAGACAACCAAGTGGAAAAGATCAAACTACCTCTCTTCACTGATGATGATTCTACACTTAGAAAATCCTAAAATCTCCACCAAAAGGCTACTAGAAATGATAAATGATTTTACCAAATCAATGTACCAAATTTGTACATTGATTTGTACCAAATCAATGTACAAAAAATCAGTAGCATTTCTATGCACTAATAATGTCCAGGCTGAAAAGTCAAATTGAAGACACAATCCTATTACAATTTTTAGTCAAAATGAAAATGAAATACCTAGGAATACAGCTAACAAAGGAGGTGAAAGATCTACAAGAAGAACTACAAAATATTGCTAAAACAAATGGAAAAACATTCCATGTGCATGGATTGGAAGAGTCAATATCATTAAAATGACCCTACTGCCTAAAGCATTTTAGAGATTCAATGCTTTTCCTGTCAAACTACCAACATCATTCTTCAAAGAATTAGAAGAAAATGTATTTTAAAATTCATATGGAAACAAAGATGAGTCTTAATAGACAAAGCAATCCTAAACAAACAGAACAAAGCTGGAGACACCACACTACCTGACTTTAAACTGTATTATAAGGTTACCAAAATAACTTTCATCTTAAACATAAGTTCCAATTCCATTCCACATCTTTGTGAATTTATAAAACTGAAAGCTTTTAAGAGCACCCAAGTCATCTCTTGAATGTTTTGCTGCTTGGAAGTTTCTTCTACCAGATACCCTAAATCATCTCTCTCAATTTCAAAGTTCCACAGATATGTAGGTCAGGGGCAAAAAGCCACCAGTGTCTTTGCTAAAACAAAGAAAGAGTGACCTTTACTCCAGTTCCCAACAAGTTTCTCATCTCCCTCTGAGACCACCTCAGCCTGGACTTCATTGTCAATATCACTATTAGCATTTTGGTCAAAACCATTCAACGAGTATCTAGAAGTTTCAACTATCCCATATCTTTCTGTCTTCTTCTGTGTCCTCTATACTGTTCCAACCTCTGCCTATTACCCAGTTTCAAAGTCACTTTCACATTTTGGGGTATCTTTATAGCAGCACCCCACTCTCTGTGGTACCAATTTACTGTATTAATCCATTCTCACACTGCTATGAAGAAATACCCAAGATTGGGTAATTTATAAAGAAAAGAGGTTTAATTGATTCACAGTTCTACATGGCTGGAGAGGCCTCAGGAAACTTACAATCATAAGACACCTCTTCACAGGGCAGCAGGAGAGAGAATGAGTGCCAGTAAGCAAAGGAAATGCCAGATGCTTATAAACCATCAGATCTTGTGAGAACTCACTCACTAACACGAGAACAGCAGAGGGGAAACTGCCCCCATGATTCAATTACCTTCACCTGGTCTTGCCCTTGACACATGGGTATTACTATAATTCAAGGTGAGATTTGGGTGGGAACACAGGGCCAAATCATATCACTATGCATCTGACAAAAGTCTAATATCCAGAGTCTATAAGAAACTTAAACAATTCAAAAAGGAAGAAAACAAATAACCTTTTATTAAAAAGTGGACAAAGAACATGAACAGAGACTTCTCAAAAGAAGACATACAAGGGGACAACAAACATGTTGAAAAATGTTCAACATCACTCATCATCAGAGAAATGCAAATCAAAACCACAATGAAATACCATCTCACACCGGTCAGAGTGGCCACTTTTAAGTGAAAAAACTATAGATGTTGGCAAGGCTGCAGATAAGAGAATGGTTATAAAATATTGGTGGGATCGTAAATTTGTTCAGCCACTATGGAAAGCAGTTTGGAGATTTCTCAGAAAACCTTAAGACAGAACTACCATTTGACCCAGCAATCCCATTACTGGGTATATAGCCAAAAGAAAATTGAACATTCTACCAAAAGGTACCTAGACATGTCCATCACAGCACTATTTACAATAGGAAAGACATGGAATCAACCTAGGCACCCATCAATGGTTGATTGATAAAGAAAATGTGGTACATACCCAGTATGGAATACTACACGGCCATAGAAAAGAATTAAATCACATCCTTTGGGGAACATGGATGGAGTTGGAGGCCATAATTCTAAGCAAACTAATGCAGGGCAGAAATCCAAAATCACATATTCTCACTTATAAGTGGGAGCCAAACATTGGGTACACATGGACATAAACATGGGAACAATAGACACTGCAGACTACTTTGGGAGAGAGAAAAGGAGATGTGGGTTGAAAAACTATATACTGGGTACTATGCTCACTATACAATATACCAATGTAACAAACCTGCACATGTATCCACGTATCTAAAATAAAAAATGAATTAAAGAAATAAAAAATCATGTGTGGGCAATAATATAGAGAAATTAAAACTCTTGTACAATGTTGGTGGTAATAGCAGTATGGATATTCCTTTTAAAATTAAAAATAGAGCTACCATATGATCCAGCAATTCTACTTCTGAGTATTTATCTAAAAGAATTAAAATTAGAATCTGGAAGATATATTAGCACTTCTAGGTTCATTGCCGTACTATTCATAATAGCCAAGATGTGAAACAACCTTCATTGTCCATAGACAGAAGAATGGAGTAAAAAAGATGTGGTATATACATACAATGGAATACGATTTAGACTTACAAACAAAGAAGGAAGGTCCTCAATGTGCAGCAACATCAATGAACCTTGAGGGCATTATGCTAAGTAAAATAAGCCGGTCACTGAATGACAAATATTGCGTGATCTCACTCCTATGAGTATCCAAAATCGTCAAATTTATAGAATCTAAGAGAAGAAGAATGGTAATTACCAGGGGTTAAGGGTGAAGGGACAAATAGAAAATTGGTAGTAAATTGTCATAAATGTTCAGTTAAGTAAGATATATTAACTCTAGAGATCTGCTGTTGTACAACATTACACCAGTAGTAAAAAATAATGTTATACACTTAAAATTTGTTAAAATTGAATATCTTATGCCAAATGTTCTCATTAAAATAAAGTAAAAAAAAGTCATTGTACAGAAACAAAATAATCAGTTCCACGGCAAGTGTGCACACACACTCACCCACCCACAAATAAACTATTTCATTCACAATACCATTTATAAGTTAAAATGTGTAGGGATAAATTTAACAAAAAAAGTGCAAGATCCATATACAGAAAACTATAAAATACCTGTGTAAAAGATTAAAGAAAATGTAAATACATTGAAAAATATCCTATTTATTGATCAACACAATCCTCAATATATCATCAGGCTTTTTTCTTCACAAGTTGAAAGTGACTCAAATTTTCTTGTATATGTAAATAGGTAGAATAATTAAAACAATCCTAATACAAATTATAAATTTGAATACAAAGAAAGTTGGAAGTCTCATATTACTTAATTTTAGATCTTATTCTTAACCTATAGCATTACTGAACCAAACTTGGGACCATTTCTCTAGTGCAGCAAAGCCAAACACTGACACCAAAATATGCAGAGAGAAAGGCATTTATTGCAAAGCACCAAGGAAGGAGAATGGGCAGCTAACAGCAGCAATCCAAACTCTTGCTTACAAGCAAGAGTTTTTGAAGGCAAGGGCAAGGGTGTCTCCGAAGTAAGTTAAGTGCTGGGAAATTTCTTGAACTTCTTTATCTATTTTTTGGTTTCAGTCTATCTGAGGTCTACATGAGAGTGCTTGGCATTTTCCATTGAGTGGGGATCCTGATTTCTGGAAAACAACTCAAGGACATATGTCAAGATATTATATTTAGTTTCTATAAGCAATCAAAAATCTTGTGACTCTAACTTACTGGAATGACTATTTAAACTACTATTATCTTCTTGCTTAGCAGGTTATTCATTCATTTCCCTAATTTTTGGTGGAAGGGCTAGCTAAGTGCCTGGTATTTCCCCTGAAAAGAAAAATACAAATTTTTATTTTTTCTCTATGTTCAGTGTGGGTTAGTGGGCAGCAGTTCCCTGCTTCATCTCAATCCTAATTAAGATATTCAGTTTACCCTGTTGAAACTCCATCTTAGACATGCCAGCCAACAGGACTTTATCTATATAGTGAACTTTTTGGACATAGAGGGTAGAGGCACTCATGTAAAATTTTTTACTATCCATGGGTGTAAAATAGTACCTCAGGGAATTTAAGAGAGTATACATTGGAGAATTTGTGACATAAACATGAATTGCTCATGGTCCTCAGATGCCAGTGAGATAGAAATGAATGTGTTGGCAAGTTCCAGCAAAATACAGTAAATATTGATAAGACAGAAGACAGACAAATTATTACGCAGACAGAGATGGGTCCCCAGTGAAATCCAACATTCAAGCCAAAGACAGCCTGAAGCCTGAAAACCTGACAGCCAGTTCTGGATAGAGTTCACAGTCGGAGTGAGAACTTCCATCCCCAATCTCAGGCACTCTTTCTCGATTGATTCCTTCTGGATGATGCCTTTCAACCAATCAAATGCAATCAAATGGTGCTTCTTCCAAAACCACCCATAGACCAATCAGCATGCATTCCCCAATTCAAAGCCCACAAATACCCCATACTCAGCCGCAAAGACAGCTACCCATTTCAGGTTCCCACTCACTGTCTAGAGCCTTTCTGTAGCTCAATAACGTTCTATTCTCTCTTGCTCATTTTCTGGTGTCTGCATACCTCATTCTTCTTGGTTGCTGGACAAGAGCCCATAAACTGCTGAATGGTGGGAGCAAAAAGAGCTGTAACACTCTCTCCCACTCACCAAACTATGGGAATGAAAGAAGCTACTGGGTGCTGTTGCTTTCTGCCTGCTGAGCTGTGGACAGTGAGAGTAAATATGCTTGTAACACTCTCTCCTGCTTGCTGAACTATGGGGTGGAAAAGCTACCGGAGGCCACTCTCTGCTGCTCACTGAACTACACGAACAAAAATATCACTACAATATCATCATTCTATGCAATGGAGTAACAATTACAATATCTGGAACAATATTCAGCTACGTTTAGCTATCTTACTGTCCATATACAGTGGCTGTACTGATTTCCTATTTCTGTACTACCCCTTTTAACTTTAAGGTCTTAATGATGGCTTTGAGTTCCTATTTTTGTATTTGCCATTTAATCTCCCAAGAAGGGGACAGAAAGAAAAGTTCAGAAACATTTTACACACACTATTAGCACTTCTATAGTTATAGCTTTTCCTGATGAGGAGAATTTCCTCTAGCCTTTATAAGCATTTACTGCAGAAGCAGGTAAAACATCAATGTTAATTATTCATTCTTCAGTGGAAGCCACAATGCTGTCACAGGATCCTTAGGGTTTCACTTCACCAGCCAGAAACCTCTGTGGCTTGTGGCACCTCTGCTTGGATTTTGCTCATTCCTGCCACACTTGTTCTGCCCACTAGGGCTTGGCTAGTACTACTGGCCCAGATCTCATGCCTGCTAAGGGTGAGAAAGGCACAGAGCACTTGGCTTGTGCTACCAGCCTGTATCCCATGCCTGCCAAGGGTGAGCCAGGCACAGAGCAATGAGCGGGGTGTGAACCAAGCCAAAGACAACCTGAAGCCTGAAAACCTAACAGCCAGTTCTGGATAGAGTCCACAACCAGAGTGAGAACTTCTATCCCCATCTCATGCACCCTCTCTTGATTAGTTCCTTCTGGATGATGCCTTTTAACCAATCAAATGGTGCTTTTTTACAGATCACCCAGGGACTAAACAGCATGCATTCCCCAATTCTAAACCCATAAAACCTCTAAACTCAGCCATAAAGATGGCTACCCACTTCAAGTTCCCAAGTTGGCCACTCACTGTCGGGTTTGGGGTCTGGCCACTGCACACAGCCAGGCATACTAGCTGATGGGATTGGGTGGGCAGCTCCACGCACTGGCACAATCACTGACTCCATGCAAGGCTGTAGCTAGACCGGGCATACCACCAGTGATTTCCACTGTGGGCAATGGGGAACACAGTGGCTCCTGAAAGCTCAGAGGCACCAGAAACTGCAGAGACCCAAAGAGGGTGTAACAGCATGTCACAGCCCTGGGAAGCACTGAGGTCTGGACTCCCAGAAGAGCCACAGCTCTTCTCTCCTTCTCATCACCCTCAGCATTGTGAACAGGAGGCTGCATGTCAGCCTGTTTGTGTTATAGCTCTTTCAGTCCTTCCACCCACTCTGGCCCACAGCTCCTTGGCTGGCCTGGCCCCAATACTGCTTCCCTTTGTTTGGGGTGGCCACCCAGCACAGATGGAGAGTGGGAGGGCTATAGTGTTACAGCAGCTCTGGCTCAGGGAATTTTGAGGTCTGGGCCTCCAAAAAGGTTGCCACTTGATTCCTGCAGTTTGAGAGCATGTCACTGCCCACAGCTCAGCAAGCCAACCAAGAAGATGTTACAGTTCCATTTGCTCCCTTTGTTTGTTGGATCCTGAGTTCTTGTTCTGCACCCAAGAAGAATGAGGTTAGTTGGACAACTGGAGGGTGAGCAAGTCAGAGAGTAGCTTTACCAAGTGACAGAACAGCTCTCAGGAGACTCAAAGTGTGTAGCTCCTTTCTGCAGGCAGCTCATCTTGACAAGTGTAGAAAACACTGAAAGAGGGTAGCTCCTATCCACAGGCAGGTAGTCCTGATTGTAGAGGAGACCCAAAGTGGGTAGCTCCTATTTGCAGGCAGAAAGTCCTAAAGAGTATCTGAGCCTGGCTTAGCCTGGGGTTTTTATGTGCACTGAAGGAAGGAAGTGAGTGCTGATTGGTCTATAGGTGGCCACAATTGTGCCTGAAAGAAGCATCATTCAGTTGGCCAAAACTCATCAATGAAGTACTTACTCTGGGTCATGGACTCCACCTGCCAGTTCCAGGCTCAGGCCATCCCTGGCTTGAAGGTGGGGTCTCACTAGGGACCTACCCCTTCCTGCCTAAGAACCTGTCTGCTTCCTGCCACTATTAACATGCCCTCCATGGCACCCAGGTTGTCTGTACTGTGGGGAAAATGCAGGCCCACTCTGAGCCATCTTTAGCCCGTTGGTCTTCCTTCTGTGCTTGTTGTTGCCCAAAGTCCAGAGGGGGCTGAGAAGGCAGGGGGCTGGCATATCAGCACTGCCCCGAGTGTGTACACACCTGGCAGGGTCACAGCAGCACCCAGGCTCAGCCACAACTTTGTTCTGCACTGGAGCACTTGCGGGGAATGGGGAGAGGCCAGGGAGCAGGAGCAGGTGCTTCCAAACCTGCGGGTTCAGGAGGCTTCCTGCATCCCTGAGAGCACAGGGATTTCTGGGTTCTGAGGCACGACTGGATGGCAGCAGCTGTGCATGGGAGCACAGGCTCTCATCCCACCAACTCAGTAAGAGGCAGGGCTTCCACTAGGATCACCTGTTCCTGACCCCTGCCAGATCCACAGAGCATGCAGCCCTGGCCATGCTTCCCCTGCTGCTGCAGCTGGCATCTGCTCAGTGGCCATTCCAGATGGCTACTGTGCCATCAATGTTGTATTGGATTAGCCCAATGAATCCCACATACAGTCTGACATCACTTTCTTTTTCAACTGCAATGCCTACTCAAAACCAACAAATTGAATTCAGGAGTCTGCTCCCCTGATGTGACCAGGCACAAGATAATTTGGGCACCTGCTCCTGATAAAACTATAAAAGACTGAGTTAATTCTCTTCTCAACATTTTCCAGAATATTCAAAAAGTACTGTATAAGCTTCAGTTATTTAAGAGACAGAGAAACTTCAGGCCCATCTCTAAACATCTTTCTCTTTGAAACTTCTACGATTGGAGAACGAGAGAAGGTGGGATCAAAGAGCATGGAGAGAGAGACTTTATGGATTCAAGCAATTTACTTTTGGTCATAATTAGTGAAGTAGTAACTCAACCAATAATCTCCCTATATGTTCAGCATCCCTCCCCTCTCTCCAACTCCAGTGATGCTCTATATATCCAGAAGTGAGGCTATCATGGTTGACCCAATGAATGTTTTAGGAAGTTCTAGAATCAGCAGCTTTAGATGTCTTGTATTCTAGCTGGGACCTTGGGTTTTGAGTACTTTGCTTTCTCACTCTTTACTTGCACAATGGTATATTTTTTTAAATAGCTTACCTTATTCTGGTGCATCTGCTGCTCTTTGCCAACATAAGATCTCTAATTCTCATCTGGCTATAACATAAAAGTAAGGGGAGTTTTTAAGTGTGTAATGATTTATCTAGATTAATCTAGATATCTTTTGTTGAAACTGTTTTCCAGATTATCCTATTTATTAGCATTTTAAAACAAATTCAGGGCAAAAGAGCCCCAATACTAGTCAATGCTTTATCTATGCTTTTTCCATAAGGTTATCTGTAACAAGGACATCTTCCTGCAAAAGGCAATTTTTTTTATAATTTCAATTTTTTTATTTTGGATTCAGAGGATACATGTCAAGTTTGTTACATGAGTATATTGTATGAGGCAGACGTTCGGGATATGAATGATCCTGTCACCCAGATATTGAGTATAGCTCTCAACAGTTAGTTTTTCACACTTTTCCTCCCTCTTTTCCTCCCCATCCTAGTAATCCCCAGTATAGATTTTTGTCATCTTTGTGTTCATGAGTACTCAATATTTAGCTCCCACTTATAAGTGAAAACATGTAGTATTTGGTTTTCTGTTCCTCTGTTAATTCACTGAGGATAATGGATGGCCTCCAGCTGCATGTATACTCTTGCGAAGGACAAGTTTTTGTTTTCTGACTACTGCTTACTACTTCTTGGTGTATATGTACCACATTTCTTTATCCAGTATATCATCGATGGGTACCTAGGTTGATTCCATATTTTTACTATTATGAATCGTGCTGGGATAAACATACAAGTGCATGTGTCTTTTGGCAGAATGAACTATTTTCTTTTAGAAATATACCCAGTATTGGGATTGCTGGGTCAAATCTCCAAACTGCTTTCCACAGTTTGGAGATTCCTTAAATAACTTAAAATGGCTGAACCAATTTATACTTCCACCAATAGAGTGTAAGCATTTCCTTTAATCTGCAGCCTCACCATTCTCTGTTGTTTTTGGACTTTGCAATAAAGCCATTCTCACTAGTGTGAAATGGTATCTCATTGTGATTTTGATTTACATTTCTCTGATGATGAGTGATGCTGAGCATTTTTCCACATGTTTGTTCACCACTTACATGTCTTCTTTTTGGAAGTGTCTATTTATATCTTTTACCCACTTTAAATGATGTTATTTGTTTTTTGCTTGTTGAATTGTTTGACTCTATAGATTATGGATATTAAACCTTTGTTATATGCATAGTTTGCAAAAATTTTCTGCCATCTGTATGTTTATTTACTCTCTTGATAATTTATTTTCCTGTGCAGAAGCTTTTTAGTTTAAGTCTCACTTGTCAATTTTTGTTTTTTTACAATTGCTTTTATTTATTTATTTATTTATTTATTTATTTTGTTTTTGTTATTGTTGTTTTGAGACAGGGTCTCACTCTGTTGCCCTGGATGGAGTGCAACCTCCCAGGCTCAGGAATTCCTCCCACCTCAGCCTCCCAGGTAGCTGAGACACAGGCACACGTCACTACAACTGGCTAATTTTTTAAAAAAATATTTTGTAATCATGTGGTCTCACTATATTTCACAGGCTCAAATTCCTGGGTTCAACTGATCCTCCAGTCTTGGCCTCCCAATATGCTAAGGTTACAGGCATGAGCTACCATGCCTGGCCTGCAATAGCTTTTGAGTACTCATCTATAAATTCTTTCCCAGGGAAGAGGCAAAATTCTTTTTAGTAGTTAGCACACACTAAAAACAACTCAGATCTCTAGCTATCAGTTTTGAAGGGTTTTAACAGCATGTGATGAACTGTAAGGGGGCTGACCTATTAGATCTTTCAAATATTGCTTCATTCTTCATAAACATGGCTGTTTCTGACACCTCATCGGCAAAGCAACCTAGCTAAAGTTCTAGTGATTTACCTAGTTTCTGCTTATGGTAGTCACACATTTCTTTCCTTTAATGCTTCATATAAGTATGTGTCTCTGTAACTGGCATCTAAAAGAGATGGAATCTTTTGCCCATTCAGGACAACTTCTTATAAAATTCTACTTATTATAATGGGGTCAACCTGAGACATTCCACAGATTGGTGAAAAAAAAAAATGCCCACATCTAGAACAATTTCAGTAATACTCATGACATTTGTGCAGCTGTTTTTGAACCTATATCCCAGCACTCTCCTTACAACCACCTCTGAATTATTTGTCATTAATATGCAATAAAATGGAGATTCAGTTATTCCCTGGGTAACCATATAATTTGTTCAATATATTTCTACTGATCCTCATAGAATTCTCCCAAATCTCATTAATCAGTCCACGAGGGCTTCATCTTTCCACTCCTTGAAAGCCATGTTTTTTTGAACATTCTATCTATGCATAAATTTTGTGGTTGTGCTGTGTCCTCCCCAAAGTCACTGACCAAGTTGTGGGGATTAGAGAATGAAATGTAACCAGTGCTACTACTCAAGTCACATCCTGGGAGGCTGCATGGTCCTGGAGAACGGCACATCTGTTTCTGATTGGTCTACTTGGAGGGGCATTTATTTTTGGTTACTTATTCACAGGGTATAAGAAACAGTCTCCATTTTTGATGTGCTGGTGATAGCTTTCGACCCTGCCTGTCCCGTTTGCCCTCTGGCCTCACATCTGGGCAAGCTGGTACATCACAAGTGGTCCTCCCTTGGCACCTGGAAAAATCTGGAAAGATCAAGCCACACAAGGCCCTGCTAACAGAGAACCTTCACTTCAACCCCACACCCTAGCCATCATAAAACCCCCACATCATTCTCATTCCCGGGCTCTCTCAATCTATTTTTAGTTGTGCCTAGGAGATACCATACTCTTCCCAGAAGTCTCATTGTGTGAGTTTTAATGAATATGTTCTCATTCTAGTGGGGCATATATGGTGTCATAAGTCTCAATATGCAAACCAAATTTTGGGTAGAGGTTCATTTCATTTCTGCAGAGTGGTCACAACAGAGGAGAAGCTTTTCTTCATTTCCCACAAATGCCCTGTATGTATGCTGCAAATTTATTATGTGGTTGTTCAAGAGACAATGACTCAGAGAAGTAGAAGCAAAAAATTACAAAAGGAACACAGAAGAGTAGGCAAGAGCAGCAGAAGGTAAAAGCAAGTGTAACTCAGACAAGAAACCGGTGTTGAGCAAAGAAAGAATCTAGCAATGCTTGCATTACAGGAGTTGCGACAGGTGTAGTGGTTGTGCTATTGCCAGAGAGAAATTATCACTCACTCTCCCATGTCCCGCTAGTGAAACTGAAGACATTTAACTCAAGGGGAGATACAGCTGATTCCACTGATTATGTTGTCACCATGAGGATTCATAAGTTTTTCTGAAGTCTTTTCCAGAATTTGGTCAGGAGTAAACTATTATATGACCATAAAACATTTTAAATGTTTTAAGTATTAGACCTAAATGCATTTTTTCCAGTTTTCAGTCTGAGCCCTAAAGCTATGTAATGAGAATTTTTATTTTGTCTTTTACTAGACATTTTTTCCTTATTGCATATCTTTCTATTAAAGAATAAATCTTGTTAAAAGACTGACATAAAAGCCTGTGGGTTTTATTGTAGAAGCAAATTTATTTTCTGGTTCATTTAATGATAATGAAATTATAGGAACAGTTAAAAAGTGAAAGTCAAGTCATTCAATCTAGCACAACCCAGGCAGCCACAATCATGACCTGAGGATACAAATTACTTCTGTTGAACCTATTTTATGAAGTATCCCTTTCTTTTAGAGATGAAATTGTATTTGTATAAATGAACTTTAAAAAAACCGATCTTCATCTGTACATAGATGAAAGAATTAGATTATTTAGACAAATCGATGAAAGTTAAATGTAATGTTTGGCACTTTATAAACAAAATGACTAAATATTCATTTTTCAACTAGGCAGTGTATTGTAAGTGTAATCAATGTCTTTTCTATCAGTGGCTAGCTACCAATTCTTCATATATCTGAATAAAAATTGGTAATTTACTACATTTCATAATCATCACATAAAAATTTTAAAACATTCAAAGCTATGACATTTGTGTACCTCTCAATTACTGGAACAGTAAAATTATATTCTAATAAATATAAAGATGTATATTTATACTTCTCTTAGCCAAATTTAGTTGTGCTTCAATTTCCATATTAGTTTTCAACTTAGTTTAGTCATCTATTATGCTCAATGAATGTTGTTATTATTGTGTAGTATGTTGTAAGTTGTTTTTTTTTTGTTTTTTTTTTTTTGTGAAGGAGTCGCACTCCATCACCCAGACGGGTGCAGTGCCATGATCTTGCCTCACTGGAACCTCTGCCTCCCAGGATCAAACAATTCTTCTGTCTCAGCCACTCGAGTAGCTGGGATTACAGGTGCTTGCCACCATGCCTGGGCAATTTTTGTATTTTTAGTAGAGACAGAGTTTCACCATGTTGGCCAGGATGGTCATGAACTCCTGACCTTAAATGATCCACCCAACTTGGCCTCCCAAAATGCTGGAATTACACTGTGCCCAGCCTGTTATAGTATTTTTTTAAAAAGTTAGTCTCATCTTCTGTGGCTTGCAATAATCATTATCTTCTTCATCATCATCATCACCATCACTTGCAGGTAAAAATGTATTTTATATAGAAAATATTGCTAGTTTCAGATTACCAGACCAGGCATCAAAATATATGATTTCTAGTCAGGTACAAACCTTTCTGTAATGTACACTGTAGGCAAAGAGTAAAAATGTCCCACAGTATATAGAAAAATTGGAGTGGGAATTATCTGCTGTAGATAACTATTATGTACTATTTGTATTGATACTCTTTTTCTTTTACTGGCTTTCCATATAGTAATTGCTACATTTTGTAACAGGAACCTAACTTTAAAAGAGATGCTTTACATGCATACTATTTAAATATGTTTACATCAGAAAATGCATGCTTTATTACACTTTAGGTATTTGCAATTCAGCACTATATCCTGCAGTATATCGATGATAAGTTTTAAAAGCTGACAGAGGCAATGATGGATGGAATGCTGAATATAATAAGTGGCCTCTCTCTGAAAGATTTAAATCAATACCAACAATCAAGATAAAGAATTTGCAATGAGAAGTTCTTTGAATTTTATAACTTGGCCTAAAATAATAGATTTAAACAAGATTTAATGACTGATAAGAAAAAAGAATCACTCTTCATCTAAAATTTATAAATGTATATGGAAATTTATAGCCTATTATAATTTATTGCATTGAATGTTTTCCTCTTACATTTGTGATTTATGAAAAATCCTTCAGCTTAAAATTAAAACCATTACATCTATTTAGTAGGGACATTTCTATGAACCCAATCATCTCTATTATTAGGTGAAAGCTAGAAACTGATAATTTGCTTTTTGTAGTTGAATTACTTCTTTTGTTTTCAATTATCTATCCTGGATGGAGGATGGGTGGAGAAGTCAATATTCCCTAGATCTGGTTGATCATATTTTCAATTCAGGTAGGTGGCATCGAACTCTGTTAGAAACAACAGAATATTCCATCATTCTTCTTTCCTTCAGGTTAGCCTCCCTTCTCCCGTGGGCTCTAACACAGCAAGTAAGTCTTTTGGGAATTTAGGGTAGAAACAAATGTTAATTTTACAAATATGTCTTAAAAACAGTGAAATATAGCTTATATGCAATGAAATAAAAGTAACTTCTTGAATGTTTTAATTCATTTTTAGATATCAGAAATATAATTTTAATAATATACAGTTTTAACATGTTTATTCACATGTTTCTGATTTTCTAATTTTTCCCCTTCTAATTCTTTAACTTCTTCATGTTTTCAGTCCATTTTTACAGATATGCCATGCTATGTCTTCTCTATGTTACAGTTACTTTCCAAAGACATTGTCCTCTACAAATTGTTCTTCCTGCAACCTAGATCTTTGTAGCAATTATATTTCAAAAAAATAGAGAATATAATTCTAGATCATCTGCATTTTATGTCAGCAGCATTTCCTTTGAGGCACAGTAAAAGGGTGCATCTGCATCATTATAACTTAAAATGATGAATGATAAATCTTTTTATTTCAGGTGTTGCACAGCAAAGCTTTCTGAGAAGTCATTTGTTTTTCATTCATCAAAAATTTGTTTTGTTTACAATGGATAGTACCTACTCCATCATTAAATTTCGGCCTGAAAAGATAGTTTATATATTCTACTCTAGCACTATTTAGTGTGATGGCAAAAAAGTAAAATTTCAGGACATCTAAGATTGTTGAAGCTGT
The DNA here is from genome assembly GCF_028878055.3 of Symphalangus syndactylus. Lineage (NCBI taxonomy): Eukaryota > Metazoa > Chordata > Mammalia > Primates > Hylobatidae > Symphalangus > Symphalangus syndactylus. The sequence continues at coordinate 104,499,216 of NC_072426.2, read as the reverse complement.
TTATCTACAATTACTATTTTATTTAGACATGAATAAGTGAAAGTATATGATTTAATGTAAACTGGTGAGTTAAAGAATTGTATTTATTCATAGTGACTAAAATCAAAATAATTGCTACAGGTGGATTTACTTGTTAAAATACTCATGTCTTACTACTTAATATAAACAATCAAATTTCAATCAAGTAGGACTGTTTGCTTAAAGGTGCCTTTCTTCTATACACTATCCAGTAATAATAATAATTTTAACAACTATTATAATCATGAAGTAGACACCAGGCTAAACATCATGCATGTATTATAAATCTCTTTTATTTTTATAGCCATCTGACATACCCACTACTACTTTCCCTATTTTTCCCAAGGGGAAACTGAAGCTGAAAGAAGTGATGTAACTTTCTTAAAGTCACACAACTGAAATAGTTAAAAAGCTTGTTAATGGTATATTTAATACAAATAATATCTAACTCTCACACTCTACATACACATCTGATACCACTTAAACTAAGAATTCCATTTTATGATTTTCAGCATTGTTTATACATTAATGTATCCTTTTAAAAACACATACACATACATAGCTTAATTTTAATTTTATTTCCGTTCTTTAAAAATATTTAGAGTAAATTGATTAATTCTTATTTTATCCTTTTTTACCAATAAGGTATATAAAAATTAAACAATATTATTTTATGTATGTTTTGTTTTCTCAATTATTTAAACTATTTAAAATATGTTTTCACCTCAATAACTGTGAGATAAAATATAGTGATTTAGAAGCATTGCAGCATTAAAGAGATATCATGATAACAGTTCCTTCCTCACTTATCCATAAGGTCAAAATTTGAATGTAAAGCAATATTGATATTAAAAACACCTTTTGAGATATCAGTTTTAATCAACATTGAAAATATCTTTTGATATATTATCAACTATTCTGGTACTATATGAAACAAAGATCATAAAGTGAATATCATATGGCTTCTCAGAAATAAATAGTTATATACGAATTATATTTAGTATCACTGTATATTCTTAAAAATTATCCCATTAGATAATTTTATTTTTATTAATTTGAAATATCCAGCTTCCTCATTGTGGACATTTTCTGGGAATGTTGATTGTAATGCCATTTTAAAATAAAAGTTTAAATTCTATTTATATATACCTTGGTACTTACTTGTTGGTTTTAAATCAGACACTACTAATCTTTTGACCCACTCTCCAGCCCAAATAACTACATTATTTTTTATTTGATCGTGAATCATTTTATGTATTTCCCCAGCATTATTTTTACAAGCTCTTAGAAATAAAATGTATGTTATTAAGTTCTTATATCACTTTCTTTCCTTTGACCCTGCCACACTTCTCATTCATCATGCATTCATTTATTCCTTTAGTGCTTTATGAGTGCAAGATAAGTGCCAAACACTGTACCGGGAACTAGTAAGACAAAGAGTAATAAGACACACTCCTTCCCTTACCAACTATAAGTTTCTGAAGAAGATAGATTTAGCAAGTAATAAGTACAAAGAAACTGAAATTTACTGAAATACAAACATGTACAAAATTCTACTATATCACAGAAAAAATGTCTATATGTAGAGAAATCAGGAAATGTTTCCAAAATAAGTAATATTTTAGTGAGATCTGAACAATTTTCCAGGTGAAGAAGAGGAAAGAGATTTCAAGCAAAATAAACAGTAGGTACACATGCGGGGATAAAACCCTGCTACTTATTGGAAGTATAGAATAGTATCTCAGTATGGGAATGAAGGAAACAAGAGAAAATATGTACAGATACCTAAACAGTAAACACTATATATGAGACACTCAGTTATTTAAATAGATTTTATAGTATTGTTAATAATAAACTGCCTAGATAGTGTAAGGTGAAAATAATTAGCATAACTAGGAAAAATTTAGAGAGGAGTAAAAATTGTTATGTATCTATCACAGTAGTCCGGGTAAGAGATGATGAAGCCTGATTTAATACTTTGTCAATGCATATAAATAAAGTGAGTAGAATCTAATGATAATGAAGTGACCAATTTTACAACATTTAGTAGCCAATTAATAATAAGATGATGAGACTGAAATAAAGAATAAAAATGAGTAATACACTATCTTGAGCTAAAATAACCCTAAATTTAGTTTGGCATATCAAATAAAGTCACTTGAGATGGAAAACTCAGTAACTCAGAAAATTAAAACACTAGCTAAGATTTGTACATCATCAATTTTACAGTTATTTGGAGCTTTCAGATGTTTGAGAATGTGAATTTGTCAATTTAGTGATTTTTGGGTTTTAATACCCATTCATTTATTCTTTAATAAATAGTTATTGAGTGCCTACTATATGTGCTAAATTCAGTGATAAATAAGATGGATAGATAAATGAGATAGATTAGCTACATTCCCTCTAGTAGCTTATATTCTATCTGGAAGGGAAATGAACAAAACAAAAAGAAGCAAACAAAGTAAATTCAGACATAAAGACATGCATTTAGAAAAAAAGGGTAGTTTTCAATATGGTGGAATATGGAAAAAACACAATGATAGGAAGAATTTACTTCAGGCTGCTCTCTCTGTAGAGGTAGCATTCAAGCTGAGACCAAAATGACAAACAAGAAGAGAAGCACCTTCCAGGACAATCAAGGGCAAATTAAAATATTCTTGCTAATTCAAGAAAATAAAGAACTGTGTAATAAGACAGGTATAATTGTTTTGTGATATGCAGCCTCGGAACAGTTGCTTTTTAGTTCGGGTTCTCAGGAAACAGAGATTAGAATTCAAGACTACATTGGGGAGTGGATCTCAGATACAGCATCTAAATGGGAGTGAAACAAGTAGAATTGTGTACAGTGAGAATCTTTATGAATCTTTCAGGAAGATTTTGTCCAAATCTGATTTATAGTTTTAAGAAAGTTGTCCCTGCTACTGCATATCGGAATTGAAGAAAGAATTGATGTGGAATCTGGAAGATGAATGAGTAGTCGAATATTTGAGCAATCCAGTTGAGTGTTGAGTGATGACAATGGTTAGGTCAAGGGTAACAGGAGTAGACAGACAATAATAGGAGTTAAGACTAAGGGTTGGAGAAGCTAAGGCTAGATTTCTCAAGAATAACATTACTTAAAGCAAAACAGAAGTAATAAAAAACAAAAGGACACTAAGAGCTACAAAGTAAACTAGGGCAGAATGGTAAGGGAGTGGAATCATGTAACTATAAGAAGTTTTGTGTTTCAACAAAGAGAAAAAGATTGACCATCATCAAATGCCATAGAGAAATCTGACAAGATAAAAGACAGCATTTTCCACCTGATTAGTTTATCTGTGCTAGACTCGTGTGTGATGGGATGGAAGGCAGTGTAATTGAAAGAAAAGAAAAAGGGACTTGAGGAAAGGAGTAGCACAAAGTAACTTACTAGCTGTAGGTAAACAAAGGAAAGTTTTTTTTTTTTTTTAAGTGGCATATAGGGATAGAAAGGAATTTTTTAGTTTATTTTCATAGGTTTGTTTTTAAAGAGAAAGTTATCAAAGTGGCTTTTAGGAGCACACACACACACAAATATATACACCAAAAAAACAGAACATAAAGTTGATAAAGGACAGGTTGAAGACAAAGGAATATGTTTCTATAATCAATCCTCCATCATAAACCTTAGCATTGCTTAGATATATGTGGAGGTAGAAAGGGCTGTAAGTAAAAAAGCTCAAATCAAATTAATATCATTTCCATAGGGAACTGTAAGACAAAATTGAAAGGGAAAAACACATTATGAAATGGTAACATCATGACATAACTTGCAGATGGATTTTTCAAAAATATTAATATGCACATTAAAGATGATTTCAGTTATCTTACACTAAGATTTACAATAAAACATCTTTATAAAACACTCAACCACAAATGAACTCAAAGTTTTGATCCTTACTCTGAGAGTACTTGGTAGCAGAGAGACAGTGTGGACAAAGCCTGAGTTTACGTACATCAGATGCCTTCATTCTTTACTTATTAAACTATTTGAGACATTTAAAAAATTATTCAAACTTTGCATTCTTTGTTGACGGAGCCTCATTTTTCTATTGCTTGATTACTTTCTCAGTAGTCAACATTGGCTTTCCATGGTCATAACACAAATAAACTAAGTAAGAGATAACAGCTTCTAGATGTAGCTGTTCATCTATAATTACCATAGTCATTGTAGAATTGCATAATTGGTATTTAGGATAAATAGTAAGATGAATATATGCTTACCAGACTTGGAGTAGTATCACCAACTCAAAAAATAGAATTATACCATATTTGTGAATTCCATTTAAATACATAAAAGTTTACTTATGATAAGAGACATGTACTCATTTTAGTATGGTTTTTTACTTTGTAATTTTTTAATACAATCACTTTTTTAATATAGCATATTAAAAGGCAAATCATGAATTGTCATAAACAAGAAAGTTTATTTAAAATAGTCTATGCATATGAAACTATATTCATCTAGTTTGGCTTTTATAACCTGGGTGAGCTATCAGTAGTGACCGAACATTTAACTGTTTCTCTTCCAATCATTTCTGAGGTTTAAAAACAATTTATCTTGTATAATTTATAACATAAAGACTACCACATTCTAAAAGTTTTTTTAACATCAGATATAAAATGCATGGAAGAATGACAGAAAGACCATTACGAATTCTATTTTGGGTATTATAATGGAGATAATATGCTGCAATTTAGTTTAATGAGTTACAATTAAGAAACTGTTTCAAGAGTTGCATGTGATTTCTTTTAATTATCAGTTATTAGTTGTTCCTGCATAAGTATATTTAAAAATCACATTATTTTAACTGTAGTAAAGGAAAAAATCTCCCATATATTAATATTTCTCATGTACTATAGCTATTAAAATTTAAAAAGGAAATACAGTACTTTTTAACTTCTGGCACTTATCAGAAAGTCGTTTTTAGGAGGGCTATTACTTGTGAAATGGGAAGAACACATACCTATGTATGCAATTTGGGCATATTTTGATAAAAATCTGAAGGACTTAATACTGAATATTTATCCATCCAAAAAGTACTGCCACTTTGCATAACCAATCAAATATTTAAAATAACTGATTAAATATGTGACTTACTCTATTATTTGGCCAGGGTTGCCATAACAGTATAGCACAGACTGGGTAGCTTACACAGCAAAAAATCTATTTTCTCACAGCTCTGGAAGCTAGAGGTCTAAGACCAAGAGACTGGAAAATGTGGTTTCTGGGACATACTCTCTTGCTGGCTTGCAAATAGCCTTTCCTCTGCTAGTGCAGGTGGAGGGAAGAGGGTATTTCTGGTATCTCTTCCTTTTTTTATAAGGACAACAGTCCTATTGCATTATTGCCCCACCTTTATGACTTCATTTAGTCTTAGTCACATCTTTAAAAGCCCTATTTCCGAATACAATCACACTGGGGACTAGGGCTTTAACGTATGAATGTTGGGAGTTGCGGCGAGACACTCTTCAGTTTATAACACTATGCTAAATAATCTTTCAGTTTTAGAAAGATAAAATATTATTCTAAGACTCTGTAATAATCAACATAGATATTTCCATTAGATCTTAGAGAAAGATGAAAATTCACTGAAATTAATTTTGATTTTGGAATTTTTACAAGAAAACATTTTCTACCCTGATTCTATAGTACACATGCCAGATTGCTTTGAAAAGTTTGAAAATACAGAAAATACAAAAGCAGTACTACTATGTTTCATTTTCTGTTTAGATGTATACAAATCATGAATTAACCAACTACAAAAGAGAATATAAAGTTTTGCAAAATGTGGAAATATCTCAACGTTTGAATGACTAAAAATAAAATCTTGATTAATCTTCATATGAAAAACTATGTGTAATTTCATAACTAAGAGTAGTTTGGCCACAGATATTACTAAGAAATATGAAATACTGCAATAAAGTATTCAATATTCTTAATGTCGTAAATATGTATATATTATTATGTCAATCACACTGTATTTATAGTATGAATAAAATATGTTATGTGGAAATACTTAAAAATTCACTAGGCAAATTATCATATGACATCTTTTTTCCCTTATATGCATCATCGTTATGTGAAAAATTGTGTAAATAGTTGTTAAAATTCTTTCCCCTAAGCTCTACTTGATTATTGCAACATCAGCAGCACATAATAGTCATGTTATGCATAGTGGGAATTCAATAAATATATGCTGAAAAGATCGATGAACACATGCTTTTATTTAAAGTTTAAATAGTAGATCATAACACTTTTACATGTATATTCTGGACCCTTTTAGGAATTATTTATTGCACTTTGCATGTTTCTTGATTTTCTCAACTAAGCATTATATAAAATTTGAGGTGAAAGAGAATAATAGTACATGCCCAAGAGACTGTGGGAGGGCCTCACCTCGTAATAGCAGGACAAGCCCGTCAGACACAGCTCCATATACTAGGATTTCTCCTGAAAGAGGAAATTGGTATCTGCTTCCCTTCCCGTATTCTGGCTGAGATTTTCAAGTATTTTGTTCACCTTTTGTTTATAGTTACCGTTTGAGTTAAGCAGTATGTTTGGATGAGTTTCATTCTACCAAGACTTAAAACAAACGATGCCATGACACACTCTTTAGCATATCATTGTATTAGAGAAACTTCAAAGTTCTATAGTAAATTGACTTATTTCACTTTGCTTAATGTCATGTATACCAACATAATTGGCTCATATATAACATTTTCTGGTTTCCTCAGGACTTATGTCATGAGAAATATATTTGGATAAAAACGTGTACAACGAACAGCTCTCAAACCCTTTCATGAATTAAGGTTTGAGAAGAATAATGGAAATGGAAACATGGAAGAAGAATAATCTGCTGAACATAATAGAATAATATTAAAATAGGCCTTTTTAGGGCTGTGTAATACTCAATTTAAGCAAAAACAGCCTTAAGCAAATTGTTCTTTAGGATAGAGAAAAATTCAAGGTAGTCCATTGCATAAACTAACATCAGAAATTCAGAATCTGAAGGGGACAGGTGCTTTCTCAATGATAAAATGTCATAATACTTCTAATAATATGTAATTTCTTGATTTAGTTCATTCTCAAAATATGAAAACTATTCAAATGGGTAAACAGATTGAATTAGGGAGAAATGTAAATAAAAAGCAAGATGACATATTTTATACCAAATGAAACGATCACGTTTGCTACATCAAGTATATAAACATCAGCTGGGCACGGTGGCTCACGCCTGTAATCCCAGCAGTTTGGGAGGCCGAGGCAGGTGGATCGCAAGGTCAGGAGATCGAAACCATCCCGGCTAACACAGTGAAACCCTGCCTCTACTTAAAATACAAAAAATTAGCCGGGCATGGTGGCACATGCCTGTGGTCCCAGCTAGTCGGTAGGCTGAGGCAGGAGAATCATTTGAACCCAGGAGATGGAGGTTTCAGTGAGCCAAGATTGCACCACTGCATTCCAGCCTGGTGACAGAGAAAGACTCCATCTCAAATAAATAAATAAATAAATAAATAAATAAATAAATAAATGTATATAAACATCATGGTAAATTCTCTGCAAACTAAAAACACAAAATTAAAACAAAACAAAATCAAATACCCAAAACCAATAATGGTTTTTGTTTTTCACTTTATGGGTTAGACCAACAATAAAGGTATGAGGCAATAGCTGCATTTTATTTCAGATGTGATGGGAGCAAAGAAATAAAACAATCAGGTTTAAGTTTTCAAGAGATTCACTCTGGCTGCTGTGGGAGAATCAACTCACAGAAGTTGGTGGTACAACAATTCAAAGCACAAAATGAGTTAGGAAGCTAAGTAATTCTCCAGGGGAGACTAAATGTTTGTTTGGAATAGGATGTTACTGACAGAGGTAAAAGCGGGGAGGAAGTGCATATTTGGTCTGTATTTTAACATCAAAACATCAGTATTTTCTGATAGTTGATGCAAAGCATGAGCGAAAATATGAGTTAAGTTTATGCCTTTTCATGGGAATAACTGGATGAAGAGAAGGGTTATTTACTTAAATAGGGAATTCTGGTGAGGAGTAGATTTTGGAGAAAAAAGAATCAAGATTATTTCATAGTAGATGACTTTTGGAAGTTCTAGTCAACTAAGCAGTGAGTCAGTGAGTTTATAATATATGGTAAAGCTGACAGACATCTATTATTACAGTTTTTAAGAGTAATTATTGCAAATGCAGATTTAGAAAATTAGTTCTAAACACAGCTATAGGAAAGCCAACATTTGGTTATAAAGAAAGAAAAAAGCCAGTAAAAGAACATTTTGATGTGCAATAAGAATTTGTGTAATATATTCATTCACTCTATAAATGTGGTTACTATGGGGTTTGTATTATTCTTGGTAATTCAAATACAGGCGAAACTGATTAAGAACCTCCCCTCAGATTTTAGAAAGTAGTGATGAAGATGAATATTTATTATATTCATTGATGCAAACACGTAGGGCTCTAAAATAACCAATAATAGAACAGTTCTTCCCTGGGTGAAAGATGAAGATCTCGCTGAGGAAATATGAATAACTTGGAGTTGATCTGTTCATATAGGAAGAGTAAGGAGGAGGTAGAATTTCTGGGAAGATTTCATGGAACAAAGCAAGAGTTTATCACTCACAGAAAAGTTTGAGTACAAAGTAGAATTTCTTGATACTGAATAAGGTAGAAGTATTTTAGCAGCATTTAACTAGTTTTGCTAAAATAATCTGCATTGAAACTAGGTGGTAAAGTGTCTGAAGATAGTTTCGCAGGAGAGGGAATCAGAGCATTTGATAAACGTGGAAGAAGAATGCCAGAGGAAAGGTTATTGCTGCAGTTTTGCCTGAAGTGCAACACGTTCCTTACTTCCTTATGGGTGAAAATGTAATGCTTGTTTTAGTCCTCGTTGCAGAGTTAAAACCCAGAATATGATGACAGGGGCCCCTTAATATTTCTTTTTAAAAGTGTATTCCCTGGGTCCTTGAAATGCTGCTATAAAATTACTAATTAATATTTGGCAAGGAATTTGTAAGAGGGTGTATTCCCAGACATGTCATAAAACACCTTGGTTAGAATGTAAAATCAAGGCCACAGTACACCTATTAAAAGGATTTATAACTATGTTTTAACTTACAGTGGAGACAGAAAGAACAGGAGACAACTGTTAAGCGGTTGAAAGTAGGAAATATGCTCTACTATTTATCAAAAACAAAGCACTAGGGATATAGAATTTATTTTAAGCTGCTTAAAGATTTAAAGAATTAAACAAGCTTGGAAATGATATTTTGTAACTGGACCATAATTTGTAATTCAATGAATAATCTAATATGATGAAACTCAGGAATATTTGCAATAGAGATGACTATTTATGAAACAATGATAGCATTATATTTGGTATTTTTTTAATATCACACTACATTTGGAAGGAGGGAAGTCTCCAAAAAAAAAAAAAAAAAAACACACACACAGAAGCAGTCATCGCTATCAGGATAGACACATACAGTCTGAAGCCTCAATATGTAATCTAAATGTCAGTTTTCAACGTCGGTGATTACTTATAAATTAAAGTGCTTCGTGTAGGAATACAAATATTTATTACAAAACAAGGCAACAAATATATAACAAAATGTTACCCGGGAATTTGTCATCTATAGCAGGGGTCCCCAGCCCCAGGCCACCATAGCATGTTAGGAACTGGACCTCACAGCAGGACGTGAGTGGTGGGTGAGGGAATATTACTGCCTGAGCACCATCTCCTGTCAGATCAATGGTGGCATTAGATTCTCACAGGAGTGAGAACCCTATTGTGAACTGTACATGCAAGGGATCTAGGCTGCACACTCCTTATGAGAATCTAATGCCTGATGATCTGAGGAGGAACAGTTTCATCCTGAACATCCTCCGCCACTCCTCAGCCATGGAAAAATTGTCTTCCATGAAACTGGTCCCTGGTGCCAAAAAGATTGGGGACTGCTGATCTATAGGAATGACAATATTACCATAAATGTTTAAGTAGAATTAATTTAAATGTGTTTCTATGCACACAAAATAAAAATACACATTTTGTTTAGATTTTATGCAAGTTTTATTTCTGCCAACTCAAATATCGCATTCATCCAAAATTTAAGTTATCAGATGTAAATGGCTACCATAAATTGGATAGAATGGAGAGTTTAATTCCATAACTAAGTAGAAAAATGTCACTTTCTGAGGAATTTCCTAGTTCATGGTCATGATCTTCTAAGTGTGAAGGAATTCTCATAATGCTGCTACTACTACTACTAACACTATTACCATTACCATTACTGCTGCTACCACCGCTAATATCACTAATACTGTTATTACTCCTAGTAAAATAGCAATTACAACAGCAAACATTGCTGAATGTTTAGAGTGTCTTCAGTACTGTGCTGAACATTTACAAAATGTTGGCTAAATTATTTTTCATCTTAATCATAGCAGTTAGGTGTTATTATTACCCTCATTGTACAGCTAATGAAATGTACTCAAGTTCACATAGTTAGTGAAGAGCAGACAGTTATCTGAACACAAAACTATATGTTGCTATAACCTACCATCTTCACTATAAGTCTGAACCTTCTTTGATTGGCTGCTGCTGAGAAGACTCAAACCTACTTCATAATGAAAATTGTAAGATGTGTTAGTGGAATTAAAACACAGTGACAAAACAGAGGAGGCCAGATCAAATCATTGCTAACAAAGTAAATTGAGAGTTTTGTTTTTAAGTAAGCTTTGCTGAAATATTTCTTTTGATAATTGGAAAATGTGTTACTCTGTATTGAAATTACAAGGACTGCTTGAGTAAGAGTAAGGCTAATGGATATGCTAAGATCCAACTGCAGAAATTTATAGAGTTTGTTTAAATAGCTCAGGCAATTATACGTGGAAGGTATCAAAACAGATACTGCTGAATTATCTCTCCTACTTAGAGAGTTATCCATGATGAAGAAGTAATAAGGAGACTACAATAGGCATGGTATTTTGAGACTTCCCACAAATTCTCATGAGGATTTATTTAAGACCTTAAAATCAAACATACAGAAAATGTTGGAAAATCAAAGGTGAATGGTGTTTCCATGTGAAAGAATGGCCCAAATAAATCTACAGAATTTTTTCGCATATGCTTTGTCACATACCCGGTATCTGAACTAGAATCACGTATGCTAACTGGTTCCTATGAACACAGTGGAGGTTTATTTCTCCTGCAAAGGAATATATCCTTGGAACTCAGTCCTTTAAACACTCACTGTAAATTATCTGCAGACAAAGTTACAGTCATCCTCCCACTCATGTGGGATCCCTGAAAATTATATTATTTTCTCAAGTAATATACTTATTTGAAATGTGTATGTATTCATGGATAAATAACATATGGCTGACATACATTTTAAGAAAATGCTTGTTCATCAAATATCTTTAGCAAAGATAACACTGAAGGTGAATGGTATGCAAATTTTAAAAATGTTCTTCTTTATGAATGGTTAGAAGAAGAAAAAGAAGAGGAGGAAGAGAAGGAGGAAAGAAAGAGAGAGAGAGAGAGATGGGGGCAGAGAGGGAGAGAGGAAGGAAGGGAGGGAGGGAGGGGGTGGGGGGAGGGAGGGAGGGAAGGGAAGAAAGAGAAAAAGAGAACTTGAGACTTTTAGTGAGATCATAAATGTCCTAGTTCCTCACACTAATTGGTTGAAGGCAAGTCAAGGCCAAGAGTGGAAATCAATTATGTTTTAAAAAGTGCTAAAATTCAAATTTAGTCTTACTAAAATTAATATATAATCCAATAAATTAAAATTACAAGAAATATCTATTAATGGAAATGTGCCTCATTGATAATAATAAAATTTAAAAAGAAAAATTAAGTAAATATGTAACATCTTAATTAGCATTTCAAAGTACAGGTAAAAAAAAATAAACTGACTTAGCACATTTATTTGCTAAGCATTCTATCTTCAAGAAAAGATAGGAAAAGTTGTTATGTTTCTGGAATGAACCTAAAAATTAGTTACCAACAAGTAAATGATGGGTACTTTTAATTCAGCTTTTGATGAATTAAATTGTTTTTACTTATTTACTTATCACCCTATGTCCTTGTCCTTTTTAATTAACTGCAGTTCATATCAACATTTCAAGGCATTTACCTTTTCATCCTTCACGTATTTAGTAAGATGTCTTGTTCAGGCAAGAAAAGAAAAGGATTTTCAATGTGTCTATTAATTTGCTTGTTCAGAACTAAATGAATAATATTATCTGTTCTTGTGTATACCAGATCATTGAGTAAGCAGTCTTCTACAGAATGCTCTATAGGCTTTTTGCTATATTTGTCTTTAAAGACAATCTAAATCTCATTGTTTGCAACTAGAACCATCAGTTATGGGGTCTTGGGCTTAAGCTTGGAGTTCCTTCATAGGTACAGATCACAGGATATGAGCACAGAGTAGGTGCTCAAAGAATGCTGAGGGATCATGCCTCACTTTGATAGACACTAATATTTTATGTCTTTAATCCATTTCCTAATTTTCAACAGTAATAAAAATTTTAGAGCATCATATGATTGCCTTAGCATTGAGGAATACATTCCACGACCTCCTTTGCAGCAAGTGTGCGCGTGTTAGAAGGAATTTTGTGGAAGCTTCAGGCACATATACTAAAAACAGCTGAGGCTATTGTTCATCCCTCTCCTTCATTTCTTCGTCTATCCAGTGATTGTAGTATTTGCTATCTTGGATTATGAAGATAAGAAAGTACATAATGAATATGAGGATAGAAAGATTGTGAGTCAGACCAACCTTGAAATGCATATTGGACATTTTATAGAAAAAGAAAATAAATGTTTATCTTGTTTGGCATCTTTTATTCAATTTTTTAAAGTTTTTTGTTATTTTGAGTCAAACTAAATACTAATTACTACTCCATTTTTAGTAGCATTATATGTCTTCACCTGAAAGGAAATCAGCAATAATTTGGGGCCCTTATATTTGCTATTTGCATTAACTATTTGTTTCCCATAATAAAAAAAAATCTTATAAATTAATTTCACTATCAAATCTACCTAATATCTCCCCTACTGTCCAAAACTCATGTCTAAAACATTTTATTCACGTCTTTTGACATAGCTCCCTACACAGTCAGGGCCTACATTTGAATTACACTGCCTAGTTATATCCAAGTTTTCCTTTTTAACTTTGTGCGTCTATCGTGAAACACTTTGAAAAGCATTCACAATCAACAGTATTTTCTATTAGAAGCATAACAAAATAATAACAGCTAACATTCATGAATATTTTCCACATGGATGTCCTTGAATTAATGTTATTTAATCTCCACAATAACTCAATAAGGGAAGTAGCATTTTTATACTGATGATGAAATAGACTTAAAAAACATTAAATGACTTGCCGAAGATCATATACTTACTAGCATTGAGCAGCACAATAATATATTAATTAAATCAGAGTTTATCTTTCCAAAATGTATATTCAACAGAAAATTGTTCTTAGTATCATTTACATTTTATGGGATCTGATTTTAAGCCAAGTCAGTGGCTACAGAATTAGACATGAGAAAGTTTCTTGAGCCATGAGTGATTCATAGGGTGACTAAGCTCCTACAGATTTATGATGATAAAAACATGTTTGGTAAGTATAAGGGAGTAAATGATGAGTTGTGAGACTCATAAAAATAGTCCTCAGAAGGTGAGACTGATTATTATTCAATGAGCTAGAACATGACACATTTTTTAGATCTGTATGTTTAGGCCTGAGTATGTAATACTCCAAAACTAAAGAGTCAATCGATGCTATAGCTAGATTATTTACATACTTTCATTAATATTGTCAAATGATGATTAAATAGATAATGCAGTGCAGTCGAAAAATACACTGGTTGATTTGTTCCAATGTTGCTTGTATCTTCACAACAAAAACTGAAACTTGAGTTCAATTTTGGTTTAGTTGTTAGCAGCAAACAGGACTACAATTATCTGGCGTCTTATACTTAAGTACTCAAACTAATTGTTTTTTAGTAATTCATTCTTTAAGTTATGTTAAGTATTGCCAGATTCATCACCTCTTTCTTACACTGACATGCATGATATGAACAGCTAACTTTTGGGTAGGGAGATTAAGGAAGGTTTTGAAAGGACTGAAGCTAATGTAATTTCAGAGTGTGGAGGGTAACTCTTTAAGAAAAACTATGCATAATTAAAACTGCAATATGAGGTGTAGGGACTTGAAAGGAGCCTGATAAGTGATAAGTGAGGGTCCCTGAATCCTGTTCTTCACCTCTTCCCCAGTTTCTGCACATTCACTTTCTTAGAACAGCATACATGTACCCATTTATATATGTATATCCTATGATATTGTTTGGATGTATTGAATGCAATTTAAAACCAAGTTGAGATATAAAGCTTATTTTAAACATAAAATAATTTCAATAAGTAGATACTACTTAATGTAGTGCCCCAAATATGGTAAGAAACACAAACCTCTAATAGGAAATAAAGACTTTTAAAAGATATTTTTTAAAGTGACCTCCTCCCCTGGAAGGAAAGAAGGAAGGCAGGAAGGGAGGGAGAGAACGGGAGAGGGAATAAGAGAAAGACAAATGATCAGTTGCAATGAAAATAAATATATGTATAGGCTTTGTCAGTGCATTTTCACCCTGACTTCTAGAAATATTTTAACAGTGCAGATGATGTAAATTCAAAATACAATTATGTTGTACCAAGCTCATCAACATTGGTATTATTCCTTTAAACACACACACATGCACACACACATGCACAAAACAAACCCCTCGATAGTCAAAAAGTAAAAGGTGGCTTATTTAATTTTTTTTTTTAAGGCAGATTCTTGCTCTGTCACCAGGCTAGAATACAGTGGCACAATCTCGCCTCACTGCAACTGCCGACTCCCTGGTTCAAGCGATTCTCCTGCCTCAGCCTCCCGAGTAGCTGGGATTACAGGCATGGGCCAGCATGTCCAGCTAATTTTTGTATTTTTAGTGGAGATGGGGTTTCACCATGTTGGCCAGGATGGCCTCAATCTCTTGACCTCCTGATCTCCCCACCTCGGTCTCCCAAAGTGCTGGGATTACAGGCGTGAGCCACTGCTGTTATTAAATCATTCTTTATTAAATTTGAAAATATCATGTAGATTTGTTTGTTGTCTTATCTATAAGCTATACTTTCATTATTCTTTCTCAATGTTCTAAAATGTAATAGATTTTTAAAAATTACTTGTTAAAATATGTATCTTGATATTGGTTGACAGAGGAAGTCATGTATGTTGAATTTATTTTCCTTTTTATATCATTGAACTCTTATTTACAGTATTTTATGGAACTACATATTCATATCTTTCAACATTTCTACTATAATTTGTGAACTAGATATAACGATTAAAGAAACATATAAAATATTAGCTTAAGTTTTATTTAATACTTTTATAACCTATTGTATATTTGGCAAATATAGAATTTATCAGTGATTGGATTAGCATTATAGTTTTCTTTTATATCTACATATTTATTATACTTTACATTCTAGGTTACATGTGCACAGTGTGCAGGTTTGTTACACATGTATACATGTGCCATGTTGGTGTGCTGCACCCATTAACTGGTCATTTACATTAGGTATATCTCCTGATGCTATCCCTCCCCCCAATCCCCACCCCACAACAGGCCCCAGTGTGTGATGTTCCCCTTCCTGTGTCCATGTGTTCTCATTGTTCAATTCCCACCTATGAGTGAGAATATGCAGTGTTTGGTTTTTAGTTCTTGTGATAGTTTGCTGAGAATGATGGTTTGCAGTTTTCTTTTCTCAAGCATTTATTCAGTTAACAAAATTGAATCATGTTATGTTCAGATAAACACTACATATACATACACGTTTCAGCTTCTAGCAATTATTCCTTTGATTAGTAGATCTCTTTCTAATTCCTATTAGCATTATGTTATTAATTTTAACATACACAAAACGACCACACACATACATTATTTTTTTCCAAAAAACTGTGGCCTTTTTAGTTATATATTCTTTAAATTCTCTTATTAATAGAGAATCGGGAATTTGACATTAGAAAGCTTAAATTTCTATACGGTGTGACTAAATGAAATTAATAAAATGAGTTCAGAAAGAATATCATTTTTTCCATATAAACTATAACTCAGTTGTGATATACTGTGTTTTGCATGTAATCAAACCCTCTATTAAAAGAATTACTTTCAAGAGGTGATATGTCTCCACACAAGAGGGTATCTATGGCAACGTGAATAACAGATACTTTGAAAGGAAATGTTAAATCTGAGATTCAAGTCTGTCACCTGCCTAAAAAAGTATCCATTCTTACCTTTGGAATCAGATAATAGTCATTGTGTTCAGCAAAGCATGAATTTCAAATAATCTGTTTTAATTTCCTGAAATTCACACCTTTATGTGTGCTCCCTGATACTTGGGTAATAAGGGCAATTCTACTAAGTCCTGGAGTGTCAATTCTCACAAATTCATAACTCCAAGTGAGCCTTAGAATAAATAGGTCAAGTTCTAGTAAGAATCCAGTTGAGATGTTTATTAAAATTGCATTTAATTAAAAGAATAAGTTTGGAAGAAGTATTTACGGAATGATATTTCTTTCCATTTCCTTGTATCTGCCTTCACGTTCTTCACTGAAGGGAGGTTATGTTCCCCGTGCAAGTCTATCCTAACATTTCCTATAAAATTTTTTAAATAATAAGTTTGCTATATAAATAATACTTTTATTATGATATGATTCCTACATATGAAAGCTTGTGATTTATATATACCTATATTATGCTTACAGGTATTTATACTTATATGTTTTAGAATTTACATGTATAAATACATATATTTGCATATATATTTTTATTTATATATGTGAAACAAAACTTTATTTTAACTCTAATATGTTTTCAGCTTTACAAATATTATACAAAATTAATACAATTTTGGATCACCTATGCAATTTCCTACTTCAGGTTTTTTTTTTTTCTCTTCTTACTTGGCTTGTACTTCCAGAGTAATAGCAAAAGAGATCTGTGGCTCTTGGGAAAATGTGAAATGTATGTGTTGGGAGAGGTGATCTGCCACAAACCAAGAGCATCCTTGACAACATATATGCCAAGATTACAAGGCTTGACCACTGTTTTTTAAACTGGATCATTTTTCATGATTGTGTTTGGGGTAAACAACTTTGAGAGATGAGGTAATATCACCTCCTAGAACCAAAAGCAGGCTTCCTATTGCTTCGTCTGAGAGGGGTAGATTTCCCAGGTCCGTGTCCCTCAGCTGTGATGCAAACCCACTGAATATGCAATATTGATCTAGCCCCTATATTGCTTCTTTGGGACTTGTCCGGAAAGGGAATTGACGTACATGCCAATGCTTATGTTACCTGAAGTGCTGTCTTTTAAATCTAATCCAGAAGTCTCACATATTCTGTTTACATCATAAAACAATAATAGATTAATGATTTGCTTTGGCCATGTCTCTACCTAAAATATCATCTGGAATTGTAATCCCCACATTCTCCATGTGTCAAGAGTGGGACCAGGTGGAGCTAATTGGATCATGGGGACAGATTCCCCCATGCTGTTCTCCTGATAGTGAGTGAGTCTCATGAGATCTGATGGTATTATAACTGTCTGGCACTTCCCCTGCTTGCACTCAATCCATCCTGCTGCCCTGCGAAGAAGGTACCTGCTTCTCCTTTGCCTTTTATCATGATTGTAAGTTTCCTGAGGCCTCCCAAGACATGGGGAATGGGGAGTCAATTAAACCTCCTTCCTTTATAAATCACCCAGTCTTGGGTATTTCTTAATAGCAGGATGAGAATGAACTAATACAGTAAGTTGGTACCAAGGGCTATAAGGATACCCGAAAATGTGGAAGTGACTTTGAAACTGAGTAACAGGAAGAGGTTGGAACAGTTTGGAGAGCTTGGAAGAAGGCAGAAAAATGTGGGAAAGTTTGAAACTTACTGGAGACTTGTTGACTGGTTTTGACGAAAATGCTGATAGTGATATAAACAATTACTTCCAGGCAAAGGTGGTCTCAGATGGAGATGAAGAACTTGTTGGGAACTGGAGCAAAGGTCACTCTTGCTATGCTTTAGCAAAGAGACTGATGGCATTTTGTCTCTGCCCTAGGGAGCTGTGGAACTTTGAACTTGAGAGAGATGATTTAGGGTTTCTGGCGGAAGTGGTAAAGCATTCAAAAACAAGCAGAACATGAAAGTTTGGAAAATGTGCAGCCTAATGATGTTATAGAAAATAAAAGCCCATTTTCTGGGGAGAAATTTAAGCTGACTGCATAAATTTGCGTAAGTAACGAGCAGGCAAATGTTAATCACTAAGACAAAAGGAAAAATGTCTTCAGGGCATGTCAAAGACCTACAGGGCAGCCCCTCTCATTACAGGTCTGGAGGCCTAGGAGGGAAAAATAGTTTTGTGGGCCAGGCCCAGGCCCCCCTGCTCTGTGCAGCCTCAGGACAATGGTGCCCTGTGCCCCAGCTGCTTCAACGCCAGCAGTGGCTAAAAGGGGCCAAGGTACAACTTGGGTCATGGCTTCAGGGGGTGAAAGCCCCAAGCCTTGGTGGCTTCCATGTGGTGTTGAGCCTGTGGGTGCACGGGAGTGAAAAATTGAGGTTGAGGAATCTCTGTCTAGATTTCAGAGAATGTATAGAAACACCTGGATGTCTAGGTAGAAGTTTGCTGCAGGGGCAAAGCCCTCATGCAGAACCTCTGCTAGGGCAGTGCAAAAAGGAAAGGTGGGGTTAGAGTCCCCACACAGTGTCCCCACTGGGGCACTGCCTTAGTGGAGCTGTGAGAAGAGGGCCATCCTCCAGACCCCAGAATGGTAGATCCATCAACAGCTTGCATTGTGCACTAGAAAAGCCACAGAGAGTCAATGCTAGCCCGTGAAAGCAGCCAGGAGGGGGGCTGTACCCTGCAAAGCCACAGAGATGGAGTTTCCCAAGGCTATGGGAGCCCATGTCTTGCATAACTATGATCTGGATGTGAGACATGGAGTCAAAGGATATCATTTTGGAACTTTAAGGTTTAATGACTGCCCTGTTGGATTTTGGAGTTGCATGGGTCCTATAGCCCCTCTCTTTCTTTGGCTAATTTCTCCCATTTGGAATGGGTACATGTCCCCAATACCTGTACCCCTATTGTATCTAGGAAGTAACTAACTTGCTTTTGATTTTACAGGCTCATAGGCAAAAGGGACTTGTCTTCTTTCAGATGAGACTTTGAACTTGGACTTTGGGGTTAATGCTGGAATGGTCTGAGATGTTGGGGGACTGTTGGAAAGGCATGATTGTGTTTTTAAATGTGAGGACATGAGATTTGGGAGAGGCCAGGGATAATAATATGGTTTGGCTGTGTCCCCAACTAGAATCTCATCTTGAACTGTATTCCCCATAATCACCACGTGTCAAGGGCAGGACCAGGTGGAGGTAATTGGAACATGGGGACCATGCTACTCTCATGATAGTGAGTCTCATGAGATCTGATGGTTTTATAAGCATCTGGCATTTCCCCTGCTTGCACTCGCTCTATCCTCCCACCCTGTGAAGTAGGTGCCTGCTTCTCCTTTGCCTTCCACCATGATTGTAAGTTTCCTGAGTCCTCCCAGCAATGTGGAACTGTGAGTCAATTAAACCTTTTTCCTTTATAAATTACCCAGTCTTAAGTATTTCTTACAGCACCATAAGAACAGACTGGTACAGCTAACTTAATAGGTTGGATGTAGAGTAAAATTGAATCTTATTCTCAACTGTTTTGGTGATGAGTATGGGATGTTTACAGACACATCACTGTAAGTAAGAGAATGGTCAAGTAATCTACAAAGTAAGTTTGGGGATATGTGCACATTCTTTGGGACTAAGTAGCAAAAATTTCTACTTATGTGGTGGACTGGGTCCAAGCAGGAGCCTCTCAATATACTTCCTGGTTATAGGTTGAACAATGGGAGCTAGGAAGTAAATGAGTCCAGGAATAGTGCTTTGGTTGTTGCTTATTCCCCTCTATATAGGGGAAGGAAGGGATGCTATGGGGAATCTCCATAACAGTGGGAAAGCAAGCCCTGCTTCTACAGCTGGAAGGCAGTGTTTCTATGGTTATGGGGTTCCCCAAATTGAAATAAATTGTGTCATCAATAAGGACCTCAATAGTCAATATACAGCTTTGGATGAGCCAACAATTTCAGAGGTTTCCTTGACTGGGCAGCAAGAAAGTGAATACTCAAATGTAAAGCTGAAGGCAAAGTCTTACTTTCTAACATGAAGCTGCTCACCAGTGCTGACTAATTCACAGTGAGGCAGAGCTATAGAGGCACACACATGGCAGAAAGATAAGGGTCTCTGGATCTAGTTGCTTACTAGATGTTGGGCAGTACATACAGAAAAAAACTCTCTTGTTGGAACCAACTTTAGAGTGGCCAAGGAAGAAAAAAAAAATATTCTACTTTACTGGCATTGCCAGTCTACATCTTCTAACCTCCCCCTTTTCCCCGTATTCCATGAATTCTAGTCCCAGATTACCTCTATGCCTAATGCTGAAGAAGGAGGAAGCTCCAAAATATAGCTAATGAGATTTGGGCAGTTTTTTTCAGTGAGGAAGGGAAGCTAACCTGGCCTTGATGTGAGGCCTTCTGTGATAATTCTGTGTATTCTTCTTGTGCTTTCTGCTTTTGAATGTACAACTGTTAGGAATAAAGCGCAAGCCCGGTGAATACCCAGGAGTGTCAGGGGGAATTCTATTCAGAGACAGCCAGATATAGGGAGATATTCTCTGTCTACTCCTATGAGTTTCAATAGAAGTAAAACAGAAAATCTGGAGAATGAAGAGTAACAGTATTAGTTAAATAGTTGATGCTTCTTAGAGTACTCAGAGATGTTATTTCCCAGTACAACAGCACCACCTGTCTCATGTGGCCACTAAGTGTAAATTTTAAAAATCAAAAACAACTGTTAACTAGCTACTGAACCCTTATTGAAACTGAATACACGATCAATGGAGTCACTGTGAAGTTTTTCTCACCTGAAATTCTTATTTTGATGTTTGTCAACTTAGACTCAATGACTCGTAAGGGAAGAGACTCTTCCCATTGAACCAATATATTCAAGAGTTCAGCTGGCTTGATTTTATTTGAAAAAGTGTAGTTACAACAGAAAGGACAACTTTACTTTCTGTTCTACCACCTGAGGCAAAGCTGCTTGCTCTATGAGTTGTTGATTTACAAATATCCCCCTGAATGCCTGACTTGACTAAAGGGTGGTTTAAGTGAAATTCCTAGGACAAAAAGTGTGTAGAACTACATAGACACATATTAGAAACAATAATTTCACCTTCTCCACTCCTGGCATAAGGAATATTTCTTTTCCCTTAGTATAATCCCAAGCCAGCTTGATTAGAACAACTTTCATGAATCAACACAGTCAAAGGAAGGTATAAGGCATTCCAGCTCAATGCCAGTTCAGCTACATGGATTTTCTGGTTGAACTGACATAGCCCTAGATCCTGAAGACATTGACATCTTGGCTGAGAGCACTGCTTAATAAGTCCCCCTAGAGTGCCCCTCTCAAACCAAGGTGAAGGAAGTAATGAAGCTCTAAAAACTGTATAGAAGTGTACTGTTCCACTTGAAGCTGACCTTTTTTGACAAAAAGTTTTGAATGTCAAAAGGAAATGATAGAGAATAAAAGTAAACTTTTAGCTTCTGTAATGGGACACATTGATTTTGTGTCTATTGAAAGAGGGCAAGAACCTTGACACATAGGGAGGAAACATCTTAGAGCAGGAGGTGTGGAGATAGAGGTACTATTAATGTTTCTTTATCTGCTGGATCTAGCACCACAGTCTAGCAAAAACAATTATATGGTCTCCATAAATAAAGCAGTAGCTGCAGCTGACAATCTGATTTTCTGTGGTTTTTGTTATCTCTGTTCACACCTGTTCCAGTATTTGGTGTTCCCTTATTTATGGCTGTATCCCTCCAGTATTGAAGTCCAGCTTTTAAAATCTGTTTCATCTTCACATTGTCTTCCTTTCTGTATTTGCTTCAAGTCTCTCTCTGCCTCCCTAGAATGATACCTATGATGGCACTTTGAGCCTGACCCTCCTTAGAACAGCAGCACAAAAGCTTCGATACATGGAACTCCATCCTACTTTCCAATTCAACAGCATATCCAGGTTCCAAACAATATTGGGGCCAAGCAGTATTACAAAAGAATATCAGTTTGCTGAATTCTAATTTTCCATGACTATATCAAACCCACACAAAAACACAATCCAACTGCTGCCACAACAAACAAGCCCCAAGAGTGTCCAAACTAAAACAGTCAAGGTGTTTCCTCTCTTCATCGGTTAGGCTTGATCAACCTGCAGACAAAAATTTCTTCAGCATTTCTCACATTGAGAGGAGCCAATCCCATTGTCCGATACCCACAGAAGACATTCATTGCCCAGACACACACAAAATGCCCACAAGAATGCCCATGCTGAAGCAGTCAGGATGCTTTCCTCTTTCAGTCATTTCAGTTTTTTCAACATGCAAATGGAAATTTATTTAAAAACTTCCCAAATTGAGAGGAGTAGATCCTGCTAACTGGGCCCACAAAGGACACTCACCTACCCGGATGTAGATATCAAATCTCAAAGGCATTTATTTTGAGGCAATCGGGAACGTGGTTGGGACCTATTGTGGCAGGGCTAGAGAGAGATGGAAAATCACCTCAAGGCAAAATTGGGTGGGCAGCTGCTTAGGAGGGATTCTGAGACTCCCAGTCCATGACAGTCAAGCCACAAGCAACTTGTTCCTGGTCAGGGAATTAAAATCTGTTACAAAAACACCAGGGGTTCAGTCTAGAACCTACTGCTCACTGCACAGAAAGTCAATCACTGAGACAACAAGCACTGTCAAGGAGGAAGGCTTTAATTGGGTGCTGTAGCGGAGGAAATTGGAGCTCAGTCTCAAATCCATCTCCCTGACTGACTAAAACTAGAGATTTATATAATAGGGAAGAAATGTAATGATGTGTAAAAAAAAACAGGAACAAGAGACGGGTAAAGAGCAATCATGACGAATCAGGCGTTCGGCATCTGATGAGGTGATCTGGTAATTTTCAGTTATTTGATACTTTTTTTGAGAGGCCTGAAGTCATTTCCTGAGGAAGGAACTCAGATAAAACAAATGTAAGTTTTAAGCTTTAAGACCAGTAGTGTCTTCTATGTTAAAATAATAAAAAAACTGTCTACGAGACTATTAAGTAGGTTTCACAGGGATTAGGACCTGATAATTTGGGAGTTCATTATTCAGGATACTACAGCTAATGACTCTTTTGCAGATTTTTATTGGTGGCTTAATGGCCAATCAGAGAGTTTTCTATCAAGAAATAAAACAAATGTTCAAATAAAGTTTAAATGAAGACTACTAGTTAGCCATTTCTTAATTTTCATGTTCTATAAAGAACAAGCAAAAACAGGGTTACTCTGTGGTCTGGGCTGATAGAATTAATTATTGCTGGTACACCTTGACCCAGGTGCTTTAAGTTGGGGGAGATATATATATATATATATATATATATATATATATATATATATATACATACACACACCATATACCTTTGTGTATATGTGTATATATACACACACGTATTTACATATACACATATTTGTGTGTGCATATATACACATTTGTACATATACATACACATACACATTTGTATATATGTATACCAATTTAAACCTCCTGGTTCAAGAGGATTATAAAGGAAGATCTATAGTGCATAAGGACTAAAATAATATCAGCTGTACTATTGTACTCAGCCAAATATTGATCACAGCTAACTTTGTCCTTGTTTCTAAGGATTTCTGAATCCATAATGTTGACTTTGCCCAAACCAAATGAAATATACTAATAAGTGATCAATATAGTGCTATACTGGGGTGATTAATGTGGTACCGTGCAAGGGTCCAAGACAGAGCAGGTAACAACCAGCCCCAGCTGGTCAACAATTTTTATAGCATATGTATAGAATACATACAAATTATAGTATATGTATCAGGTTTCTTCTGGTTTCTGTTAATGATCCAGGTTCCCCTGCCTGATTCTGGCTATGTAATCAAATGTGCATTTTTTAAAAATTATTTCTAATTTCACTGATTACTTGCTGTTCAAGCTCTGACTTCAGGTTGCTTTCTCCATGGGGTCACTGCATTCCATCCTCTCCTGCTCAGGACAAACATGTTTTTATTTCTTACGTCTGACAAAATAAAACAATAAACAATGAAAAAATGTCTTTTTACCATACTTTTCCTTCAAGCTTTTGCCATCTTATTTGCTCCTCTTCACAATGAAACTCATGGATAGAAGTGTCTATAGGCATTGCTTCTAATCTTCCTCTTGTCACTTTTGAATCTACTCTAATCAAATTTCAAAATCTCCCTTCCCCATACCCATTGCCTCTCTGGCCTCATCCCTTTCCCTCTGTCCTTCGGCCTCACTCATGACTTTGTTATTCCTGGTACACAATAAGCATGATTTACTCAGGCCATTTGCACTGGCTAGCACTTCTGCCTAACTTGTTTTTTTCTACAGAAACTGCTCTGTCATTTTTTAAGTCCTTGCTCAAATATTAACTTCTTATTGAGGTGTACCACAAGTAATTTAGTGGATCAGTGTTTATCATCCTTTTCAATAACTTTCTTTGCGTAATATTCTGTCCGTTTTTAAATAGACATGTTTAGATCACCTACTCCGATTGTGATTTTGTCAATTTCTTTAATGCTGACAGATTTTTTTTTTTTACTGTATGTTTTCATGTTACATTGTTCCATTAATAGACTTATATGGCTATTATTATCTTCTATGTGGCATCTTCATTTGTTATTCAGTGTCTCGTCTTTACCTATTATAATGGATTTTGTTAAATTGTGTGTGTGTGTGTGTGTGTGTGTGTGTTTCTTTTAGTTATAATTTGTCTGGTCTATTTTTCTGATCCTTTTATTTTTCACCAGTCCACATGTGTATGTTTACGTGTGTGTTCTGTTGTGCTGCTTATAAGCAGTATATCAGAGGATCTTTAGAATCTTTTTTACTCTAATCAGGACTTACAATCAATTAATTTACATTTAGTGTGAACATTATACCTATAACAAAGTATTTATTTTTTGTTTGCTTTTTGTCAGTTTTTTTTTATCTTTCCTTTTATCCCCTTTTCTGCGTTTTTCTTTCTGCTTCATCAGTGACTTTTGAAGTTTTCCCCTCAGGTTTATATTTCCTATTAAATTTACAGTCTTTTATTGTGCTCAGTGAACATCTCCTAGTATCATCATTTGACCACATGCCAATATGTGTTTTTGTTATAAAATGTATACCTACCTTATACATTCATTAAGACACTAAATATACAAATTTACACATGGATATAGAGAGTAAAATAATAAACATTGGAGACTCAGAAGGGTGGGAGGGTAAGGGGGGGTGAAGGATGAGAAATTACTTAATGGGTACAGTGTACACTCTTCAGGTGATGATTACACTAAAAGCTCAGTCTTCACTACTATGCATTATATCCATGTAACGAAACTGTACTTCTTTCCCCTATATCTATAAAAATAAAGGAAGAAAAAAAAAATAAATGCATACATACCAATTTAAAGCAATTGCTTGTTCTTTACCTATTTGGAGTTCATTAATATACAATTTACCATTGCTTCATGTGTTGTGTTTAATTTTATCCAGAATTGTTTCTTCTTTTAATTGTGAATTTGGCTATCTTTCTTAGGGTTATATGTCACTTTGCAAAGTGGTTCTATAGGTTCATTTGATGTGTTCTCTATAAACAAAAAATAAAATTCGAAGTCCCTCAACCAATTGAATAGATGCCCTCTTGGCCAAGGGAATTTCAAAGTAAACCTGAAAAACTAGTTCAGGCCATGATGGGAAGTGGGAATGGAGTTCAGACAGACTTTATTATGCCCTTTGGAATTCAGGTACAGCTGAGCAGCATTAACATTAAAACAGAAATCTTAAGACTGACCAAACCAATTCTTTGTTGCTATAAGACGTATCACAAAATAACAGATAGCAGGCTTTGAAAAAAAATGGAAA
Organism: Symphalangus syndactylus; assembly: GCF_028878055.3. NCBI lineage: Eukaryota > Metazoa > Chordata > Mammalia > Primates > Hylobatidae > Symphalangus > Symphalangus syndactylus. Next base: position 104,473,027 of record NC_072426.2, on the reverse strand, counting down.
TTTTTTACCCTGAAATATATTTATTTGATGTATTCCAAAAGGGTCCTGCAAGGCTGTCTCCTGGCGGGAGGATATCTACATTTGGTGGAGAATCCTCTTCCCTTCCCAGGACTTATTCTGATCCAGGAGAGGTTAGCTAGGTGTCTGGCACCTTTTTAAGTCTAGGAAATATTTGCCACCTATTGTATATGAAGCATGCTACCCAGAGGCTTCATCTGTGTAATAAGAACCTTGGTTTCTACAACCCCTTATATTAAACCCTACATTCCTTTCTATTTATCCTAGGTCTTTAGGTAATAACTTAACTCATTCAACCAATTGCCGAAAAAAAAAATCTTTGAATCCACCTTTACCAACCAAACCAATGTACACCTTATGTACTCCTTACATGTATTGACATGTACGTGTCAGACATTACATATCTGCTTGTAACTCCTGTCTCCTCAAAACATTGAAAATCAAGCTGTAACCCAACCATCTTGGGCACATGTTCTCAGGACCTCCTAAGGCTGTGTCATGGGAATGTCCTTAACCATGGTACAATCAACTTCTCAACTAGTTGAGATTTGTCCCAGATACTTTTTGGCTTACATCTCTCATACCCTCTTTTCTCAGCCACCCTCCTCAGCTCCTGCATATATTATGATCCTACTTTCTTGTGGGTATCTCTTTTCTAAACCTAGGCTCATTTAAGTTGGTTAGGACCACTGCCACATTACGATATTGGATATATTTCATAGTGAGTACACAGATAGTGGGTAACACAGCTTAGTATGTGTTGTACCCATGCCTTTAGGCCGTATTTGCATAAGGCATGACCTCTAGTAGTCATTTACTGTAATGACTCATTTTACTCATTTACTATAATGACCCATTTAATGAGAATATGGTAGTGAGACTAAATCTTTCACTTGAATTTGCATTTGGGGTATTTGTGCTACACATTTCTTGTATAAGCAAACTCTTAGCCGTCTCTACCTACTGCCACACACAGATGACTCCAACACGTAATGCGACATTGCATTTCTTGTCCATGAAGATTTGCTTTTGTGCTTGAGTATCTTTTTTCTTTTATTTGTTTAAAAAATACAGTTTTTCATTCCAATTCCTTAATGCGCTAATATAAAACAACTCCCATTTTGAAGGAGCACAAATAAGTTTCTAAATTTTGTGTCACCTTATTTAATTTTAATTTATTACTGTGTGTATAACAGAAGAGTGCATGTTTTGTGTTCAAATTAGAAAATATTCCCAATCAACTGTGGTATCTACATCTTTCTGCTTTGCAATGCATAAAATAAGAAGATTAGTAATACATGACACTGCTATTCTGAGAAACCACAATCCAATATTTGGAATTAAATAAAAACAAATTACTATAATGCAAGGGAGAGCCATATAATAGTCACAAACAAAATTTAATAGATAAGATTGTAATAGATTAGGGTGTTAGTGGGAATATCAGCAAGAATGTTTTTGGAAGGGATAATAATTCACATAGGAAAATAGAGTAACGCATTTCAGAAAAATGAAACAACATGCACAAAAGCAAAATCTTGGACAGGCATTCTGTTTGCATTGGCAGTAGTCAAGCCATACAAATTATAGGAGTATCAGAAGAAGAAGCTCAATGTTAGCTTGGAGACTTGAACGCTAGACTGAGAAATTGATTCTCAAAATTGTTGACAACTGGTATTGTCTGATGGGATATGAGATAACGAGAATAATTGTAATGAGAATAAAAAGTCATTTAACCTGGTAGTGGAGGATATAGGAAGACACTAAAATCACTAGAATTTTAGGTTTGAAATGTCCACTGACATTTAAAAACAATAATAATCAGGTTTTGGAAATATATAATTTGTTGATTGAGAGTTTTTCCCCAAACTTTGTTGAACATTACAGTAGGAAAATAAAACTTAACTAAGAATTTTACATAAATTTCCTTATTTACTGTTTACAATAACCCTATTGATTCTACTACTGCCCACAAAGTAAACACAATGTAAGTAAGGTTTAGAAAGTTTGTACATCTACTAATGACAGAACGATGACTAGAAGTGCTCAGAATACAAAGTCCTCACACATAAATGCTTTTTCCAGTGCCCCCTTGGAGCATTTGGGGATAGAAAAAGTTATGGTTACATGGCTTTCATTTGTTCATTTTATTTTTTTTAACATATAGCCCTTCATTTTGGGATTATAACAATCCCAGTCTTTGAAATTGTATTAAATTTAATGATGAATTTGAAGTCTAGATAAATATGCTTAGCAAATGGGCTCTTGGTTGAGAAATATCCAGTAATGATTATGAGTCAAAACTATTCTTGAAAAATATTAACATATATATGTTATTAGTATTATACATAGATATAGTATACGTAGATATAACTATTAGTATTATTAGTAGTAGCATTATAGAATAATAATGAAATGATAACAAAAACCACAGTTCTGTAATTGAGATAACCTATATTCTGTAGTATCCCAGGTTAATTAGTGAAATTAGAAATAATAAATGAATTGAAAGTTATCGTGCTAGTAGGCAAAGTTTAATTTGTTGAGATAATGTTCAGTTCAGTGATTCTAACTGGCATTTACTTTCTTTAGAGTTTTCTTCTTTTCTGATGTGTAGATTATAAAATGAAATGATGTTTAAAAGGAAATCAAAGCCTGCATTCTTAGTGTAACGTGCTTTTATATGCGATTAGATTCATTCAATTTTATTTTATATCATATACATTCATTATGCATATTTTGATTCTAGGTTTGATGAGTATTATGATATAGATTATATTTTATGAAATAGCTTATTCTAATTTAAGCTTTTTATATTTAATATGATATTTTAATCTAAATAAAATTATTTCACATCATATTAATTTTAATTAGAATTTTTTATGCATGGCCAAATATCTGTCACATTGTCAGTGTACAAACATATACATTGAATTAATGGGCTGAAATAATAAATGCAGGTTTAAATATGTACAAAAGGGCACCTTATAAAAATATTAATTTTATTATTATTATATATTCTATTTTTATATTTATCATTTTAAACAAATTCAAAGCAGAGTCAATTTTCTATGAATATCTCACCACTGAGCTGTAGAGGTAGCTTTTTTATATCTCTACTCATTGACAGAAATTATGTTTTCTGATAAAATGTGTACGTTCTTTGAATGCTTTAAACCACTTACATTTACATTTTGAAAAGATGCATATTAAAACCTTTGTATCTCTGGTATCCTATGATGTATCCATGTATCTTACAGAGGATCAATATTTCTTGACCTGATGAATACTCTTTAGATAATGTTATTTATCACTTTGCTTAATCAAGATAACCCACAACTGTACCATTTTCATAGAACTTATATTTAATAACTAATCTTGCCAAAAAAAATTTGCTATGAATCGATATGTGTTAGAAATTTAAGTAGACAACATGCAAAACAAACAAATTGAGGTTTTAATTGACTATAATACATTAATGGAATATTTTGAACATTTAGAGAGCTTTGTGTACAAATTACCAATGTGTTTTTAAAATTATTTTGTTTAATTTTCATTCTCTTTTGAGAGTCTATTATAGCTACTACTTCAGTTTGAAATTTGCACAAATTAGCTTTTATCATGAGAAAAAGGATTTAGGAGGTTAACCAAATGTTCTCTTTTTTTAATACAGATTACATGTGGTCAGAAGAAAAAAATTGCAGAAGTCCAGCACAAATTTTCACTTTACAAATTAGATACATCACTGAAAATGTCTGATTTTATTGATTCAACAAACACTTAGAAATATAGGAAACAAATATAGGAAAGTATACTTTGTCATTAAGAAGGTCTGAGTATTAATGCGGCAAAAATGTTCATAATGTAAGTTAATCAGTGCAATTATAGATGTATCTCAAAATGCTGTAGGAGCACAAAGGACTGAATTGACTAACTTTGCTTGGGTGGAACATGGAGAAAGACAACTCAGAAAAATTTCATGGAGAGGGTAGAACTTATGGAGCCTAGAGAGTTTATCCAAGGTTAAGGGTGTTAGATAAATTTCTGTGGGCTCTGAAATAGAATATGTTTAGACACCAAATTAGTCCACTCTTATGATTTCTTAATTTTTATTGAAGGAAATTAGGAACAAAGGTTAGAAAAATATTGCATTTAAACCATTATCACAGTGTTACTATTAAAATAAAAATAAAATAACATAAATAATACAGAAACTATGCACAATAAACAATAACTACTATCAGTCACTCATTAATTTACTCAATAATCAATAACATTGAATGCCACTGTATTCTTGGCAGCATTCTTGGTGTTGCAAATATGGTTTCTGAAACAGGCAACATTTTCCTTTTTTTTTTTTAATTAATTTATTTCTTTTTTCTTTATTTTTATTATTATACTTTAGGTTTTAGGGTACATGTGCACAATGTGCAGGTTTGTTACGTATGTATCCATGTGCCATGTTGTTTTGCTGCACCCATTAACTCGTCATTTAGCATTAGGTATATCACCTGATGCTGTCCCTCCCCCCTCCCCCCACCCCACAACAGTCTCTGGAGTGTGATGTTCCCCTTCCTGTGTCCATGAGTTCTCATTGTTCATTTCCCACGTATGAGTGAGAACATGTGGTGTTTGGTTTTTTGTCCTTGCAATAGTTTACTGAGAATGATGTTTTCCAGTTTCATCCATGTCCCTACAAAGGACATGAACTCATCATTTTTTATGGCTGCATAGTATTCCATGGTGTTTATGTGCCACATTTTCTTAATCCAGTCTATCATTGTTGGACATTTGGGTTGGTTCCAACTCTTTGCTATTGTGAATAGTGCCGCAATAAACATACATGTGCATGTGTCTTTATAGCAGCATGATTTATAGTCCTTTGGGTATATACCCAGTAATGGGATGGCTGGGTCAAATGGTATTTCTAGTTCTAGATCCCTGAGGAATCGCCACACTGACTTCCACAATGGTTGAACTAGTTTACAGTCCCACCAACAGTGTCAAAGTGTTCCTATTCTCCACATCCTCTCCAGCACTTGTTGTTTCCTGACTTTTTAATGATGGCCATTCTAACTGCTGTGAGATGGTATCTCACTGTGGTTTTGATTTGCATTTCTCTGATGGCCAGTGATGATAAGCATTTCTTCATGCGTTTTTAGGGTGCATAAATGTCTTCTTTTGAGAAGTGTCTGTTCATGTCCTTTGCCCACTTTTTGATGGGGTTGTTTTTTTCTTGTAAATTTGTTTGAGTTCATTGTAGATTCTCGATATTAGCCCTTTGTCAGATGAGTAGGTTGCAAAAATTTTCTCCCATTCTGTAGGTTGTCTGTTCACTCTGATGGTAGTTTCTTTTGTTGTGCAGAAGCTCTTTAGTTTAATTAGATCCCATTTGTCAATTTTGGCTTTTGTTGCCATTGCTTTTGGTGTTTTAGACATGAAGTCCTTGCCCATGGAAACAGGCAACATTTTCTTCACTGGGAAAATTTATTTTTATGGGTGAGGAGAAAAAAATAAGAAATTGTAATAAATTATACAAGAAGAAAATAAAAACCGGAAAAACAGTTATAGAAGATAAGAAGTGGAGGGGGCTTTTATTTTTAAACAGAGTGGCCAGAGAAGTTCTCACTAAAGGGTAGCACTGAGGAAAGAACTAAAGAACGTGATAAAGAAATGCAGATACTTGGGAGCTGAACATTCCATCCCAGGCAGAAGTAAAAGCAGTGAACACCTATAATGCTCAGGAGTGATTGGCATATAAAAGTAACAGAAAGGACGTCGGCATGTGTCTACAGCAGAATGAATGATGAGGATAACTATGAAATAAAGTTAGAAAGATAATGGTATGAAGGAGCAGATAATACAGAATTTCAGGGATCATTTTAAGTGCCTAGTGTCTTACTTGGATGATTTTGGTAAGCTGTTGCAGCACTTTGACTAGAAGAAAAATGATTTGATTTTTATTTTAAATGAATTAGCCTGGCTGCCACACTAAAAGTAGAATGTAGCTGCACTTTGGGGGAGTGGGCCAAAGTTGGGACTAAGACTGGAAACAGTAAGAAGAGAAAATATTTCAACGAGAATGAAGGTGGCTTAGGCCAGTGTTATCAATGGAGGTAATAAGAAGTGGTCAGATTCTGGATATCTTTTGAAAGTAAAGTCTATTGAGAAAGAAAGACAGAAAATGATTTAAGTGTTTTAAATTTGGGAGAAAAATGGAATTGCCATTAACTGAATTTGGGAAAATTGTGGCTGTGTAGAATTTAAGGAGAGGATGAGGATTTCAGTTTTGAACAGATTAGATTTGCGTTTTGTAACAGAAAACAAACATTAAAAATAAGAGGCTTAATCCTTCCTGTTGAAACTAAGAAAAAAAAATTCTCTTGGAGTACTTGCTTCAGGCAACATGTACATTCTCTCTTTCTGTAAAATGTATATGAAACTGTTTTTAAAAGTTAAATAAGTCTCTTGCCAGCTTCAGGACTCAAGATTGCCTTTCCTAAGGACCCAGGAACCATCTTTTTGAAATATAATCACCAAGGAATATAGTGCCCCTGTCCTCTACTATGTGTGAGAGTGTAGGGGCCTAAATTCAGAGGACTTTTCGCTCCAAGTTGCAAAACTACGTCTTACCATAAAGATAAAAGATTTTTTTTTTTTTCAGATAAAGTGAATTATCTAACAAGGATGCTCAACCCAATTACCAAGTGAACTCATTATAAACTATGTATGACAAATGGTGCATTTAAGTCCTCTTACTTGAGCACTAGTTATTGTTTATCGTGAGAGCATGTATGTAATGGGTTGTATCTTCTTGGCTAGACAAAAGGATGTAATTCCTTTCTGTTTTTGAGATCTCTAAGTGGATTGCCTGTGGTGCACATCACATTGTGGCTTAATGATTATTCAATAATAAAACTGTTTTCTTTCTCTTTTTATCATTATGGAAATGTAACAATTCCAGAAAGAAATACAGGTTGTTGAGCAGTGCCTGAATTGAGTAGACCAATTGAAGGTCTGTGGCTATGCAACAGCCAGGTAACAGGCCCTGGATTGTAAAAAGTTTCATTTTTAGGTATCTACTCTTTTGGAATATTAGCTGAGTGGACCACCCTCTCCAATTCAAATTTCACTTTTGAATTGTGGGGTCTAAATTCCATCAGGATCACCATATGCTTAGAAAATGTGGAATGTCAGGAATTTTGCCTTCAGATCTTCCCCTTAAAGGGTATTATCTTCTCTCTGTTGCATTTGGAATAGATATATGAGAATCTGGTCTTGCAGTGGCCTAAGAATGGTTCTTTGGATTTGAATAAATTTATGTATTTGCCTGAGACAAAGCCTTATCCCAAGCAAATGTATTACTAGTATTTACGGAATGACTATCATTCTAATAAAAAATAATAATTTGGATAGCCAAAATAAAATATTTCAAAAAGTGGAAGAGAAAATGTGAGAATGAAAGTCATTTCCCTTTTTGGACAATCCTCCTCCTTTTTTCTCAGGTATCCTTGCTCCCTCTACTTTTGCTGTTTAATCTTTATCCCTCCTTGCCTTAAACTGACTCAGGGAAAAAGGAAGTGATTACTCCCATAAGTATAGAAAAACTATGAATATTAGAGATGCATGGAGAGATCCATTGAGAAGGGTTGCTAATGGACATACTTGAAGCCTTTCCACTAAAGAAAAGCTAAGAGAAGTTGCAGTGGTATACCCAAACAGCATGGGAACTCCTCATTGATAGCCATCCCCAGTGTGTTTAGGTTTTCTCACAATTCACTGGCTCAGACGGGGGCACAAGTTGAAATAACATTCTAGTCTCAGCAACTAGAATTTTGTCTTAGCTCTCTTGCCAACTGTCCAAATCCCAGAACATGCATTCTAAGGAATAGGTACTAGGATGGCCAGGACAAACTGTTACTCAAATATTATATTTATCTACTCAGTTTTGGAACAATCTAAAGAAAATTAAAAAAAATAAAAAATAAAGACTGCTATGTTCGGTTGTTAAGTTAAAATTTTACTCAAGGGAATAATTCCTACTGTATCCAACCTATAAAAGGAATACAGAAGGAAGAAAAACTGAATGCCATTATTGCAAGAAGCTGGGATGTTTAAAGAGGGATTGTAGAAAGAGACTATGGAAGATCCAATATTTTCAGGGATAAAATAATTAGAAATTCCTAGAAAGACAAAACTTTTAGCTAGAAAATGGGTCAAAATTGACAAATTGAGGGAATGTCACAGGCGGGAACCGGTGAGCCATACATGTCAATAACAGAGCAGGCTAATCTAACATTGCTCTTTCAGATAAATACTGATGTTATGTATTTTGCAATTTTCTCAGAATTTTCTTCCTTTTTGTTTGGTAATAGACCAACACAGATTGTTGGTATTTTGGGTCAGCCTTTGGCTTATTCCTTTTCCTCTGCAGTTCTCACACAGCCAGAGCATCTGACTGAAGAAACTGGTGCTCTTATGTTCTCCTAATTCTTTCACAAATCAACTGAAAAAGAACTGCTGTGAAATTTAAAGTCTACCATATTCTCTACTCCGGATGGAGTTGTTCTGGAGCTCCTTTGGAAAATGGCAGCTAATTTGACCACTCTGCATTTGACTTCTGATAGAAAAGGGTTATTGGAGAAAGTAGCAGTCTCATACTCTTCAGTACCCCAACTGAAACACACTGATGCATTGCTTTGATATAGGGAATATTCATACCAGCTCAATTAGAGATATATAACAAATGAAAACAGTATAGCAGAAGAATAATCTATGGCCATATGTAAAACAATATCTTTTGTTGAGAGCTTGAAAAGAATAAAGTGGTTATAAAAACTTATGAAACCAAAGAATAATTTATAAAGCCAGTGCTTACCCTATAATATCCCCATACTTCTAATAAAAGGCATATTTGATAAAAATAAATAAATTATATGTTTTGTCTGGAATTAAGTCTACACAAAAAGATGAGTGAATAGCAGTTACTAGGGTTGTAATTCTTGGTTCTGGATTTTATACACACACACACATACATAGTGTCTGTCATGCAACGGAACAACATTTTTAATATGACTTTTTTTACTTCAATGATAACTAAGATATTTCATGAAAAAGTGATAGTTGAATTGTCAGTGGTTTTACAGTCACGCTCTCAGATATCAGCAATTCATTGGAGAGCTCACACAGGGCAGAAGGATAAAGTTTCTAAAGGTAATAATTTTTTGGGATAGACCTGCAAAAGCTTCTGTTAAAATATGGTAGAATTTAGAAGCTCCCTATTTAATCTAGTAATATACTTTTGCCCATTAAAAAATGCTTCAAAAAATAAAATGAAAAAATTGATTATAAAAGGAGCTTCAATAATTTGACCAGAGGCCTGGCCTGATGGCTCACACCTGTAATCCCAGCCCTTTGGGAGGCTGAGACAGGAGGATAGCTTGAGCCCAGGACTTCAAGACCAGCCTGGGCAACACAGTGAGACCCTGTCTCTACAAAAAAAATTGAAAAAATCAGTCAGGTGTGGTGGCATGAGCCTGGTAGTTCCTGCTAATCAGGAGGCTATGGTAAAAAACAAACAAACAAACACACAACTGACCAGACTATGGGAATTACCTAAAAATATTTCCCATACCTTCATCTCTGTTTACTTCACTAGTATTTTATCATCAACAAATCAACTGAATAAAAGAAGGATTTTAAGAACAATAGACTCTTACTATGCCTACCAAAAATAATAAAAATTATTCAAGATATATTAAAAATATATGCTATTTGTCAACAGTATTTGTTTGCAGGCCATTCCTAAGATAACCACAGGAAATTCTCACTGACCAATGTTACCTGATGGAAGCTGTTTGACAGTTGGGTTTTATAGCGCTAATGTTATCCAGTTTTGGATAAGATAGAGCTAAATTTGTTTTCATAGAGCTAAATTATCCAATTGTATTGTGCGTGATTTCTAGATGATATAAAGTCTTGCTCTCTTTTAAAGATAGCTTTCTTTCTTTCTTCTTTTTTTTTTTTTTTTTTTTTTTGAGACAGACTCTTGCTCTGTCACCCAGGCTGGAGTGCAGTGGTGCGATCTTGGCCCACTGCAACCTCTGCCTCCCGGATTCAAGCAATTCTTCTGCCTCGGCCTCCCTTGTAGTTGGGACTATAGGCATGCGCCACCATGCCAGGCCGTTTTTTTTTTTGTTTTTGTTTTTGTTTTTTTTTTTTTTAGTAGAGACAGGGTTTCACCATGTTGGCCAGGCTGGTCTCAAACTCCCGACCTCAGGTGATCCGCCCACCTCATCCTCCCAAAATGCTGGGATTATAGGTGTGAGCCACCACGCCCAGCCAAAAGACAATTTTCAGCAGGAATAAATGTTCTCTTAATAAACATAATTAATAATTTTGGGATACCAGAACACACTGACTAGAGCAGAGGAAGTCATTTAATTCCTACCTTTTTATAATAAGTGTGCAAAAAATTTGCAAATTGCTATAAATTTCAGCCTTCTGGACAATTAAAGTAGTGAATCAAACTCTTAAAAATTGATTGGCTAGGAAAAAACAATATTTTCAACAAACAATGCTAGACAACTGGACATCCATTTTAGGAAATGCATCTGGACAAAAACCTTACACTTTTCACAAAAATTAACAAAGATCATAGACCTAAATGTAAATATAAAATTATAAAACTCCTAGAAAATAACATAGAAGTAAATCTGGATGGCCTTGGGTGTGAAGTGACTTATTAGATTTAAGACCAAAGCCATGATCAGTGAAATAAATGAGAAGCTGAATTTTGTTAAAATTTTTAATAATTATTATAATGTAACTTTTGATATACAAAAGGTACTGTCAAGAGTATGAGATGACAAGCTACAGACTGGGCAAAAATATTTTTCAAAGAAATATCTAATGGAGGATGGCTATCCAAAATATATACATATAGAACTTTTAAAAGTCAAAGATAAAAAATGAGCAACTCTTAAAAAGTGAGCCAAAGACCTAAACAGACACTTCACCAAAAGAGATATACTAGTGGAAATAAGCATATGAAAAGATGTTGCACATCATATGTCTTTAGAGAACTGCAAATTAAGACGCCAATGAAACACTACTACGTACATATTAGAACGGCCGAAATCCGTAACATTAACAATAGCAAATGCTAGCAAGGATGCGCAGCAACAGGTTCTCTCTTCTTTGCTAGCAGGAATGCAAATGGTACTGTTACTTTGGAAGATAGCTTGATAGTTTTAAAAAATATTAACATACTCTTACCATCTGATCTAGTGATCACAGGCTCTTTAGTACTACTCAGATATCTAAGTCAAAGACATGTCCACACAAAAAAACCTGTATATGAATTTTTATAGTAGCTTTATTCACAATTCCCAAAACTTGGAAGCAACAAAGAGGTCCTTCAGTTGGTTTAAGAATAAACTGTGGTACATCCAGATTATCAAATATTATTCAGCACTAAAAATAAATGAGCTAACAAGATGTGAAGACATGGAACAAATTTAAATGCATATTACTAAGTGAATGAAATTGATCTGTAAAAGCATTATACCATATGATTCCAACAATATGACATTCTGGAAAAGGCAAAACTAGGAATCAGCAAGAATATCAGTGGTTCACTGGGGTAAGCAGGAGGGATGAGTAAATACATAGAGCAAAAGGAATTTTTAGAGCAATAAAACTATTTTGTGTGATATTGCAATGATGAATTTCTATTCAAATGTTATTATACATTTGTCAAAATCCATAAAATGTACAACACCAAGAGCAAACTCTAATGTAAACTATAGAATTGAAGTGCCGATGATGTATCAATGTAGGTTTATAGATTGTAACAAATGTGCCACACTGATGTGGGATGTTGACCAGAAAGAAGCTGTACATGAAAGGGGTAGGTACATGAAAACTCTCTGTACTTTCCACTTAATTTTGCTGAACTTAAACTGCTCTAATAAATAAAGCCTACTAAAAATGTCAGTGGCTAATATTATATAACACACTGTTAAGATGGCCTAGAACTTCGCCACTAGCCTTGTTAGAAAAATGGACTGATACCTGCAAAAAAACAAAAAAATCTTTCCTTTTAAATTTATGTGTGGACAGCCTATGGGTTTGGGACTGAGACCATGTATGGTGCTTGGTTTAACTGAATCTATTAATAATCCTGTTAAATACTTGGAATGGCTTCTTTTTCCCAATAGAAACCCTAAGATAGGTCATAAGCACATGAGACAACAAGCTGTAAGAAGTCTGCCACATTGGTTGCCCAGGAGATGTCCTCTACATAAGTGTGTTCTGCAGGAAAGACCAGTTGTCACTACACTAGAAGACATTATTCAAAGTGCTGCTGATAACCCACACTAAAAAAAAAAAAAAAAAAAAAAAAAAAACAAGACAGACAGCTAGATTTGGGCTTCCCATGGGAAGCAAGCTTCTCGGGAGTACTGGACTGTAGTTCTCAGTTCCCCAAAAGTATTTAACATTTAAGTTCCCTGTGGTAACTGGTATTGGTATCAAACTTAACTGAAAGGATGTATTCTGGCAACCCTATTACTGTTCTCATAGACTACTTTGCTGTCCTATTTACAGTAGAGTCATTTAAATTAGTTTAAGAATCACCCTTTATTAGAAAATAAATGTCATTTGTTACATTACTCCTTTCTGTATCCCAGTAATAATCCCACAATCTCATTTCTGGTCAGCTATTAACTGCACTCCCATTATAAACACGGTCTGGGCTTATTGTCTTAGACTTTTTTTTTCTGTTACATTAATAATATACTCTAGATTGGGTAATTTATAAAATAAAAGACATTTATTTCTTACAGTCCTGGAGTCTGGGAAGTCCAAGAGCATAGCACTGGCATCTGATGAACATTTTTGCTGTGTCAAAATATGGAAGAAGACATTACTGATCGAGAGGATCAAGAACAGGAATGTCAGTTTAGGACTCTCTCTCTTTTTTATAAAGTCACTTGTGCCAAATTGGAGCTGCTACACTGATGACCTTTTCTAATCTTCATTACCTCAAAAGGTCCCACCTCCTCACATTTTTATGGTGGCAATTCAGTTTCTAACACATACACTTTGGAGAACATATTTAAACCAGAACATTTATAAATTCAACAATCTTGACTATTGATTAATGAAAGTGAATCATCTTCATTAGCAATTTTTTGATAATAAAGTAAAATTAATTAATATTCATCCAGGTACTTCAGCTCTAAATTTGACATAAAATTTTTTTTGAAGGAAGATGTAGGAAAAGAAAATAATTAATAGACAAATTAAAATTTGATAGCTCAGAGTAGATACTGTAAAAGGCAGATTTAATGTCACCTGATTAACATTAAGAAATAAATTCTCTCCAGTGCCATATAGAGAAATACACAAAGATGAAATTCTATTATTCAGAGAGGTCAAGTTCACTGTTAAACTGGGTAACCATTGTTTTAGATCCAATGCAAAACAAACAAGCCAAACAATCTATAGGGTGAGTGATATGGTTTGGATCTGTGTCCCAACCCAAAGCTCATGTCAAATGGTAATCCCCAATGTAGATGATGGGGCACTGTGGGAGGTGATTGGATCATGGGGGAAGTTTCTCATGAACAATGTAGTACCATCCCCCTTGGAGGTGGAGTCACAATAGTAAGTTCTCATGAGATCCAATTGTTTAAAAATGTGTAGGAGCTCCCACCTCTCTCTCTCCTCCTTCTCTGATCATGTGAAGGGGTGGTTTCTCCTTTGTCTTCCATCATGATTGTAAGTTTCCTAAGGCCTCCCCAGAAACTGAGCAGATGCCAGAATCATGCTTTCTGTACAGCCTATGGAACTGTGAGCCAGTTAAACCTCTTTTCTTTATAAATTACCCAGTCTCAGGTATTTCTAGCAATGCAAGAACAGACTAATGCATTGGGTTTGTCTTCAAGACTTAAAACAATGAGAGCCATTTACATTAAACACTGGAAGTTCAATCTGTACCTTTAAGTGAGGTCTCATTATAAGGCTCTAATACTAGATAATGACTCTGGGTATCTTTGATTTTCACATCGGAGAACAGTTATCTGGGAAGATAGAATGATGGTTAAATAGACTAAATTGTCATGTAGTATGATGGAACTTATGGGACTGACTGAAACGTAGGATGAATTTACTGGGTCTTGCAAGAAAAAAAAAAACTTTAAAGTGAATATGTAGAAAGTTGTATGGTTTGAATGTGTCCCTCAAAATTTCATGTGCTGAAAACTTAATCTTTGATGAAACAGTGTTAGGATGTGCAGCCTAATTTATTGATTTACAAAGACAGATCACTCATTGATGAATTAATGTTGTCATGAAAGAGGATTATTTATCTCAATTGCAGATTATTATATCATTATTCTAAAAGCAAAGTTGGTCCTTCATACTTTCTTTTCACACACAATTGGTTGTCTGTTCACTCTTTTGCAATGGAATAACATAGCATGATGGCCTTCAACTGATAATGACACCATGGTCAAACATTGCATTTTTCAGAACTGTGAGCTGAATAAACTTCTGTTCTTTATAAATTACCTAGTCTGTGGTATTCTGTTATAGCAACAGGAAACAGACTAAGACAGATAAGACAAATAAATATTGCGAAATAGGACTCTCCTTCAATTATCCCCATTCAATCTGCTTGTCTATGCCTTTTATTTCTTCTATATGACAAACAAAACAAATACACCAAAGAACAACAATAGCAACAACCACCTCTGTAACAACACACGTTGAGTATCTGTATCTGGAAAATGATCCAAACTTCACAACTTTTTGAACATCAACATGACTCTTAAGGGAAATGCTCTTTGGAGAATTTTGGATTTCAGATTTTTGGACTAGGAATGCGAAAGTGGTAAATATATAATACAAATATTCCAAAAATTCCTCCAAATTAAAATCCAAAATACTTCTGATCCCAAGCATTTTGGATAAGGGATACTCAATCTGTACTGTGCTCCAGAAATGCTAGAAAAGTGGGTATTAAATGTTCTCTTCAAAAAAATGAGAAAAATGTGTAGTGATGCATATATTAAGCAGCTACTTTTAGGCATTCCACAACGCATATGTGTTTCAAGGCAATATATTGTATGTAATAAATACATATAATTTTGTCAAATTAAGAAAAATAAATTCAAAAAGGAAAGAAACAATACAGATTTGTAAATAAACAAATTGTGAAGGATCATATTTGATTTCTAATGAGAACTTACTTTGATCTGTGCTCCCAGCTAAAGGCTGGGATTTGTTTTTTTTCAATCAGTAAGACATGGGTTTCTTTTATTGTAACATTTATAATAAAAAACAAGATTTTAAGGCTTCAGTGCTGAATGACTCCTGAGGCTGGGAATGGGTAAGTCTTCATAAGCAACTATCAAATTATACTTAAACATTTGAAAATGAAAGCAATAAAGACACTATACAAATTCATAAAATTATGACTTGGAGAAATCTTTGTGAATTACTAATGAAGAGTAGTATTTAAGTTTTAACTTGTCTTATAGTATATTCCAAGGCTATTTCTTCAACTCAAATCATGTATTTTACTTTTAAAAAATTTAGTAATTCTATTATTCTATTATGATACTAATTATTGATTTGCTTTGATTTTACTATGGCTTGGATTTTAGACAGCTGCAAATTCCCCCCCCCCAAAAAGGTAGACATAACAATAAAAATGATTAGAAACATTATAGTGTTACTATTTTATAATAACACAAAGAAGAGATTTCAGGGGCAAGTACAAACTACAAATAAGAAGCTAATTATCCCTGTTGATAGTAAGGAAAAAGACTGTCCCTCCCTTTTCATAGAGCCATTACTTTAATGTATGTAGGTCTTTGTAAAAGCTAAATAATCCTCTTCCACCTTCATGACCCAAGGTTCCTTTTCTCAAGGACTTAGGAACCATCTCCTTGAAATGTAATAATCAAGGAAAATAGCACCACTATCTCCGACCCTCTGTGGGATCCTAGGGACCTCACTGTTGCGGGAAGTCAGGGACCCCAAACGGAGGGACTGGCTGAAGCCATGGCGGAAGAACATAAATTGTGAAGATTTCATGGTCATTTATTAGATCCCCAAATTAATACTTTTATAATTTCTTATGCCTGTCTTTACTGCAATGTCTGAACATAAATTATGAAGATTTCATGGACACTTATCTTTTCCCCAATCAATACCCTTGTGATTTCCTATGCCTGTCTTTAATCTCTTAATCCCGTCATTTTCGTAAGCTGAGGCTGTATGTCTCCTCAGGACCCTGTGATGATTGCGTTAACTCCACAAATTGTTTGTAGAGCATATTTGTTTGAACAATATGAAATCTGGGCACCTTGAAAAAAGAACAGGATAACAGCAATGTTCAGGGAACAAGAGAGATAACCTTAAATTCTGACCGCCGGTGAGCCGGGCGGAACAGAGCGATATTTCTCTTCTTTCAAAAGCAAATGGGAGAAATATTGCTGAATTCTTTTTCTCAGCAAGGAACATCCCTGAGAAAGAGAATGTGTCCGTGAGGGTAGGCCTCTAAAATGGCCCCCTTGGGTGCGGCTGTCTTTTATGGTGGAGCTGTAGGGATGAAATAAGCACCAGTCTCCCATAGCGCTCCCAGGCTTATTAGGAAGAGGAAATTCTTGCCTAATAAATTTTTGGTCAGACCAGTTGTCTGCTCTCAAACCCTGTCTCCTGATAAGATGTTATCAATGACAATGTGTGCCCGAAACTTCAGTAGCAATTTTAATTTTGCCCAGGTACTGTGGTCCTGTGATCTCGCCCTACCTCCATTTGCCTTGTGATATTCTATTACCTTGTGAAGCACATGATCTCTGTGACCCACACCCTATTCGTACACTTCCTCCCCTTTTGAAAATCACTAACAAAAACTTGCTGGTTTTACGGCTTGTGGGGCATCACGGAACCTACCAACATGTGATGTCTTCCCCAGATGCCCAGCTTTAAAATTTCTCTCTTTTGTACTCTGTCCCTTTATTTCTCAAACCGGCCAACACTTAGGGAAAATAGAAAAGAACCTATGTGAAATCAGGGGCAGGTTCTCCCAATACCTCACTTCAGAGGACCTCATTTTCCAAGCTGCAAAAGTACATCTTGTCATAGAGATAGAAGTTTATTATTCCTTTGGATAATGTCAATTAGCTAACACAGATAATCAACCAATCACCAAGCAATATTAGGATGAATTGTGACTAATGGTGCTGTCAAGTCCTCTTACTTGAGAACTAATTATTATTATTTTTTAATCTTGAGAACTTATATGTAATGGGTTGCATCTGCTTGACCATATAAAGGATGAGATTTCTTATAGTCATTGCAACTTCTTAGATTACCACTGATGCTTATCACATTCTGGTTTAATAATTATTCAATAATAATATTTTTTTCTCTCTTATCTTTGTGGAGAGGTTTTGAGGGCTGGTGGGAGATTTTGTTTTTAATTATATTTCCTTCAACAGTTGTCCAGTAAGCAGTTGCATATAGGATTTTGAAGTCAGGGCACATTCCCTGACTACATATAGAAACAGTGTTTCCTAATATGCATACATCTATGAATTGAGGCGTTGTTGTTCTATGAATGGTATATAAAGCCAGAAGACTGACTGAGATCACTAAAGGATGTAGATAGTCTTGATATATCAAATCCTAATAGTGGGTCACTCCAATACTAAAAGGTTTTTAAAAAGAGAATCCAGCAATAAAGTCAGATTAAAAAACAGCTAATAAGGTAGGGAGATGGTGAGAGAAGCAAAGAGTCCTGAATCCAATTGAAGAAAGTATTTAGAGGACTACCGTGGATTTAATTGTGTAAAATGCTGCTGTTGGATGTAACAAGAAGATGCTGACAATGAATATTGGATTTAGCAACTTGAGATCATTAGTAATCTTAGTACAGCTGTTTTGGTGGTGAGGGCATGGGGGGTTCAAAACTCCACTTGAGTAAATTTAAGAGAAGAGCTTTAGCAAGGTGGTCAGGTGTAGATTGGAATGTTTGAACTGGCTCTTACGAAAAAAGAAAATACAACACTTCAAAGAAGCCACATCTCTTTCAAACACCACGTCAAGTAGCTTGAAATGAGCCCTGATATCTTAAAATTTACTCTAGTGGGAGTGGGTATTTATACTGTGAATCTCAGAAAACACTTCAAATTAGAGCTTTGTTCTGCGGAAAGCTGGTTGTTAAAATATTTATCAGCATACCACAGAGTGAAAATCAGATGAGAGTGAGTTTAAAAGATTGAGAGAAAAAGCAGCAAGTAAAAATAATGTTCTCAAGAGGGTTTGCTCTAAAGAGGGGCAAAGAAATTGTGCAAAAGCTGGAAAAAAAAAGTGCTGTTACAGAGGTGGTTGTTGCTATTGTTGTTCTTTGGTGTATTTGTTTTGTTTGTCATATAGAAGAAATAAAAGCCATAGACAAGCAGATTGAATACTTCAATCGAAAGGATAATAGCATGACACAGAAGAGAAAAGGAATAATTTAAAGAGTAACTCGTTGGGCCTGAAGGAAAGAATGAGTCCTAATGGATAGGAAGAAGGTGGGACTGGTATCAGACAGGAGCCTCTGAAGTTATCAGTCACAACACCAAGGTGGACAGAGCATCTTGGCATTCCTGCAGACAGCTGAGTAGATAAAGTGAGGAGATAAACGTGGTGGAGGATCTCTTCTGTTTACCTTCATAATTTCCTCAAGAGGCATTAAATTTTGAACATATAAGGCATGTGTCTATTTCATTCTTTCACACAAGACTACCAAAGGAAAACAAAATCAAGTTACAGTTTAATTACCTGAACATATGCATTAAAATATATCACATTCAAATTCTGACCCACTCGGTTAGGCTTATATACTTAAATAGGCACAAATTGTGTCCTTTCTTCCGGTAGTCCATTAAATGATTTACCCAGAAGGTCCATATGATATAACTTTAGTACAGATCTCAGAAGTTCTCTAACCTGAATTAAGCTAATCTAACTCATGCCAAAAAAGTAACAGCACCAGCAATGAATTTTCTAACTCAATCTATCAATGGTCATTTCAATGAAAATATGCTTCAGTCTGTTTGCCATTAGTGACTGCATGGATCAAAGTTATATTTACTAACACACTCTCTGGACAAATGTCTAATGTCAATTTAAATGTCAATTGACAATAGAAGAAAATTATATTTTTTGGTTCTATTGCGTATGTTGTTTTGCCCAAGAATCTATGTATTTATACACACATTAATATATATACACACAAAATATATACATATCACACATATATATTCACGTATATAAATGGAATTACTCATTTTATTAAATTAGGTATACATAAATAATATGGTCAAATAATAAGCTATGTTCTCCCTCTTACATCATATAAGACTTATGCATATTGAATATTTTAAGGAATTAATTGGATTATGTATTATGTAATGCTTTTACAATACATATTTGTATTAATAAAGATGATACCTGTTGGTGAATATACTCAAACTGTTTTGTTGCTAGAAAAAGAAATCTAAGCTCAAATTTAAGACTTTTTTACATCTTTACGTCCATAAATTCAACAAGACAAAAGGGGAAGGATAAACAGCTGTTTTTGTCACTACCTATCCAAAGCTTCAATAATATCCTATTTAACTGACAGAGTGACAAGCCCAGCATCTTTATTTTATCCTCATAATTTAATTTGCAAAAACTAGCTTTACTCCCTTACCCTCCAGACCCAGGGTCAACCTTATTGAATGAAAATTCAGTTCTCACCAAAGGCCCTCAAGGGTAATTACTGGTGTGTGGTGTACGGTTTTGCTGAGAGAAAAAAGTTTTGCTAAAAGACATTGTTTGGTGAAATCCAAACAATGTCTCTTTGTAGTGATAAAAATACCATCTCCTGGATTTACATTTCACTCCTCTAGCAAAGCAATTTAATGATTTGTTTACTTTCTTTACTTTTACATAGGCACAAGCATCAGTATTTTTTTCAATTATTCTTAGTCCTTTCTTGTGGTCAGTTTATAAAGCACACTGCAATTTTAGAATTTTCAGTTTGTTTATAAATTCGTAATTATAGAATTATATTAATATTTATTTGGATTTTTAGCATACAGAAACAATTCTTAAGTTATTAAGTAGGGCTGAGTGAATTTGTTTGTGGAATTGTTTACACAAAAACCAACTGATTAATAACTGCAGGAGAAACTCTATTTTATTTACAACATGCTTTGAGAAAATGAGAAAGCCATAGATTGAGATTTTGAACAAAGGTAAAAGAGATACTTTTGTTCCTTTTGATCATGTAGATTATCTCTGAACCTGGAAGTAAATTTCAAGATTGTCACTAAAAAAAAAAAAAAAAAAAAAAAAAAAAAAAAAAAAAAAAAAAAAAACAAAAAACAAAATTAGCCTTGGTACTTATCTGAATCAAATAAAAATGATTCTGTCTCAGGCCTTTATGTGACACTTTATTTATTTTCCCAGTTAGATATCCAGCTGTATGTTTACCTGAGGAAATTTACAGTCAAAGATAATCACAAAATCACCTTGAACTCATGAAAATAAATATATGGTAGTTTTTTGTTTTTTTGTTTTTAAGGGAGTCTCGCTCTGTCACCCAGGCTGGAGTGCAGTGGAGTGCAGTCGTCCAGGCTGGAGAGTGCAGTGGCGCGATCTTGGCTCACTGCAAGCTCTGCCTCCCGAGTTCCCACCATTCTCCTGCCTCAGCCCCCCGAGTAGCTGGGACTACAGGCGCCCGCCACCACGCCCGGCTATTTTTTTTTTTTTTTTTTTGGATTTTTAGTAGAGATGGGGTTTCACCATGTTAGCCAGTATGGTCTCAATCTCCTGGCCTCGTGATCTGCCCACCTCGGCCTCCCAAAGTGCTGGGATTAAAGGCGTGAGCCACTGCGCCCGGCCAATATATGGTAGTTTTTTTTTTTTTTTTTTAAGTACAATCTACTAGAACCTTTTCTTTCCTGTCATCCAAAATTACATTTCCTCTGTATCCATCCCAAAATAATAAGAAATAGGGCCTCCTGGATCCAGACTGATAGAGGTAGGCATTATTATTTTGTTTTGTCTTCCATGGAAAAACTTAGACACAGAAAAAAAATAGCATCAACAAGTTCATACGTCTGGTAAATAACAGACTGAGATTTGAACTGAAATGATTTGCAAATCCATTAAGGGAGATAGCCAATAGAGAAAAGAAGAAATACATGCATTTGAGTATAACAAAAGTAATTTAACTCCTGAAAATGAGTCAAATAATTAATACTAATTAATTACATTTTTTAAAAAGAGGAGAATAATAAAAGTCAAGAGAGGAGAGTAGTAGAAAAGGTGCCTGTGGTCACTCACCTGTGCCTATTCTACAACCAGATCCAGAAGGTTTAATGTCCCCTCAAACATCAACTTCAGGGGAATGTTGGGGAATAATGGAGGAATCTCTTGGCAGAATTGCCTTGGTAGTGAAAGCAGTCATTATGAGGGAGACAGCCAAAACATTAAAATATCACAAAAACAGTAAGGACCTCAACAAAAGTAGAGCAATGCAACACAATGATAAAACCAAGAAAGTAAATGGTTTGACACCATGATGGAGTGGGGTTAAAAAGTAAGAGATTGAGAGTCTGAGAGCTTATGTTTAGATCTTGACTCCCTCTTTCCAACCGGGCTATCAGGAGGATGTACTTAATCTCTTTATGATTCAGTTTTTATGTATGCAGAATGAGAATGATAATATCTAACTTTCATGGTTTTCATGTCTATTAAAGGAAAGGATGACTATAATCACCTGGTATAGGCTCCAGACCAAATAAAATGTCAATATCAGATATTCTTATCAGTAGCACTATAACTAAGTTAATTAATAAATAATTTATTCTTGAATACTTGACAATTGATGTGATACATAGCAATGTTTCAAGCATTGGTGTAGAATGTTAGTATAGTTATTTGCTTATATTAATTAAAATTTAAAAACAATCATGTCACTTATTTGCCATGCTAACTTTAATATTGTAGGTAATATTTTATATCCTATGTTATTGAGTTGAGTTGGGCATTTGTAAATAAGATGATTGTATTAAAACCAAGTTTGTTTTAGAAGTACTATTTCATTATGATGCTTGGGTTTTGTTTCTGTTTTTGTTTTCGTTTAGTTACTTTAAAAAATCTACTAGCATGATCAAATAGAGAGGACCCAGGTTTGTTATCAGGCAAATCTGATGTACCAGCTGCCTGACCCTGGAACATCTTCTGCCCTTTTATAAGCATCCGGGGATAATGCAAATCAGCTCCTAGAATTGCTGTGATAGCTAATGTACTAGGTAATCATATAATCCCAGGGAGTGGTTTAATGTTCTACCAACAACTGCAATTAAGACCAAACCCAAGAAAACTAATTTTCATATACTACAGAGAAAACCATCAACTTTTAGGTCAAACATCTTTCCTCAGGGCTTGTTGAAATGGTGATCAAGGTTGACACAGGTGAGACAAGAATTTCAGACTGTAAGTAGCGTGGGTTAATGCACTGTTCCTAAAAAGGGGTCATTTTCACATATAATTCATGCATGAAAGATGAAGAACTTCTTCTAAGGTAGTGTCAGTGGCCTCAATACAAATATTGAAATAATGAGTATAAATATATTTTCTCATCAGCTCTTTTTAATGTAACCAAAAGGCATGTTCAGTCACTCACCATTTGCAGAGTTCAATTGACAAGAGCAAGGTTTGGTATAAAGAAAATGACTTTTTATTCTAAAGCTGGCCTAGGGGAAGAAGTGCAGGCTTTCTGCCTTAAGAGTAACACTTTGCTTTTGGAGTAGAAAGCAGGCACTTTTAAAAGTCAGGGGACAAAACGTGCAAGTGAAGCATCCTCATACTAGCTTGGGTGCCTTACCTACTTGACAGTTGGGTCAGTGTCTTCATGGGCAAAATCAGGTTTTAAAGGTGGGCAAAAACTGTAGCTAGGCATACTTTGGGTTGCAAATTCACTGTTGTCTCTCAAGGCAACCTTCTGGTGGGTAAGGGTTTAGCTCTGGAGGTGCCAAGCACATAGATGAACTTGCCCTGTAGGGAGTGCCTGGTGAAGAGGAGGTAAAATGCTATATATAATTGCATTTCTAAAGTGCTAAGTAGGAAGTGGGGAGAAGGAGAAAAGAGAAAAGAAGAGAGAAAAAAATTAAAATATTTTCTTAAAATTGGGGGTACTCGGTTATACTAACAAGTCTTTGAGATAAAAATTGATAAATTGGTTTACAGTAAATTTGTATAAAATTCACACCTAGTAGCTGACAAAAATTTAAACCCAGTTTATCTTTCCACAACTTTTTTAAATTTCAAGACCGTACAACATGCTACTGTGCCTGAAAAAAAAAACAGATTTTAATAAATAATTTTTTTCATTTTTCTCTCTTTTCTGAAAATATGATTTGTCACATGCTATGTATATATACACATATATATGTGTGTGTGTGTATGAATAACAACAGTCAAAATTAGAGCCAGAAAATTACAAAACAATCTATTCAAATCGCACAATTGTCTCAATAAATAAAGTAAAACATTAGGAATTTATACCTGAGTATGCCTTTATCTGCACTAATTTGTGCATTGGGCTGAATGCCTTTTATTTGCTCCTCCAGATTCCTATCTACTCTCATTCATCCTGCTTATATTAGTCCATTCTCGCATTGCTATAAAAAACTACATGAGACTGGGTACTTTATGAAAAAAATAGGTTTAATCTACTCGCAGTTCTTCAGGCTGTACAGGAAATATGGCTGGGGAATCCTCAAGAAACTTATAGTCATGGTAGAAGGTGAAAGGGAAGCAAGCAATGTTCTTACATGGCGCAGCAGGAGAGAGAGAGTGAAGGGGGAGGTGCTACACACTTTTAAACGACTAGATCTTGTGAGAACTCACTCAATAGCATGAGAACAGCAAGAAGGAAATCCACCCATATGATCCAGTCACCTCCCACCAGATCCCCTCTCCAACACTGGGAATTACAGTTTGATATGGGACTGGGGGGGGCACACATTTTTAAAGGATATCACTGCTCTATGCCATAGGTGATGCATATGTGTGACAACAATGGCTCCTAAGCACTCCAGCTTTCTGATGAATTGTAGCAACAGGAACTGAGCAGATGTTCAGAATAAGGGAAGTGAGTAAGGTCAGAGTATTTGTTTCCTTGGCTCCTTCCTTGAAAGGTCATCTCTGGCTGGCTAGGTCTCTCCAAAAAGGAGCACTTATGATGCTCATTCCATATACCTGTAACTTCTCCTTCCCCTGGTCTCTTAGGATACAGGGATGGTAATAACTTCACTGTACTGCTAACCTTGAGGTCCCTGTGATTTCTTAGACTACGGCTCCTTAAAATATAGTAATTTGAGTGCACCATCTGTTGACTAATAGGGCCCTGATTGATAAATGTATTGAATATATTGTTTAATGATAATGCAAAAAATAATTGTGTGTTATGTGTTTAAGCATTATCCTACCATAGAGCCTAAATTATGCATGTATTATATATTAAATATTTATTATATGTTAAACATATTTACATCACACATGGTATGATGAATTTGAAATGTAATTACCAGAACATATTCTTTTTATTTTATCCAATTTCAAACATGAAAATGTAATTCTAAATTTCTATTTTTGAATTCATTTCAATGGCGCACTGTTTCGTTCCTCAGAAGAGATGGTTGGAAAAGTTTATGTTCATAGCTTAAAGTTTCCAGTTGTTTTTACATTTTTTTCTTTGAAATTAAAATACATTTGAAGCTGCTTTGCTTTTGAAATGGCAAAGCATTAATATAATATTATTTGCTTCTTTCCTTAATATGCCTTCTCTATTTTTATTAACCGCATATGTTTTTAAACTTGTACCCTGGTACTTTCAGGTAATATGTAAAGAACTACTTTAAAGTAATTCAAACACATCAACCAGCAGGAAGCTCAAATAGACATCCTTATAGGCTAGTCTCTTAAGGGAAAATATTGTGGCTGCTTTATTTCTCTAAAATCCTCAAAAAAGTATAGAAAATAGAACTACTACATTTACTTTCAGAACAAGAAAAAGGCTTTCTATAATAAGAAAGTCAGTCTACACTTTGCTATTAAAAATTTTTTTCCCTAAATTTGCTGAAGCTGAAATTGATTTTAATCAACTTTCAAAAAATTTAGTCCACACATCCTAATGACCTGTTGTATTTATTTACTCAAGCCTAGGCTTTTGTCCTGTTCTGTCACATACAACCTCAAGGGCATTGACATTCTGATGACATTGTGATCGCTAGACTTTAGATGACTCTACCACTATCTTATTTTTCATCCTTGTCTCATTTCCCAGCCACATTAGGATGAAGTGTATAATAGCCTAGGCTTCTTGTGGATTGTTCACTCAATATGTCAGGAAACAGCCTGTGTTACCTCCAGGAAAAGAAGCCCTTTCTTATCAATGCCACAATTGCCATCCCAGTCAATATTAGCTAATTGAAATCCCAGTGATTAATGATCTATCCTTTTAAAGGCTTTTTCTTATCTCAGTGAGCTTTTGAAACCATGCCTAGGAGGTCTATATCATTTTCCAGTAATCTTTTTTTTTTCCTTTCTCTTCTAGTTTTAATTTTCCTGTCTTTCATCTTCATAGAAACTGTCCCTACTCTGGTGTCTAAGCTACATGTGTCATTTATTTCTTTTGTCACCGTCTCCTTCCTCATTCATATTGCCATATATCTTTCTGTCCTGTGATGTCGATCCCTTTAATAGTACATATTTATCATGGTATTTTATTCCTTCCCTCTGACTAAATATAGTTTATAGAAGAGGCATAAAGAAAAAAGGAGTCTGATTAGCTAGTGACAGTTCTAATTGCTTAGATGTTAGATAAATAATGTATCATGAAAATTGGTTTTATCAAGTCATCAAAACCTAGCTTTTCTTAAAAACAGTTACAAAGTTCAAGGACTTTGAAACACACAGCTGTAGGTTTATAAACAGGAGTCAACTATATTTAATATATTAATGTATGAAACATAGTTTTGTTGTTTTGACATTATTCTCATCAATAGTATACCAACGTTAGTTTTATTCTGTGAATAGTTCAACAAAAAGGTAGGTATTCAACTGAATTGTAACTTCCTCTAGGTCAGGACCTAAAAGTAAAAAATAGTTTCATCAAAATAGTGCCTCAGAGAGCAAACAAGTTTTTCGTGATCAATCTATACTTATTGAAAGAGTTAATGGGAAGAAATATAGTTCCTTAAAATTTACCTAATATAAGTAAAAATTGTGGAATTTTGTTTTGTTTTGTTTCTGTGTATGAGGATGTAAACTAGTGAAAGGCTGGCAAAAAATGATACCTCCTGAATGCCCCTTGTTCCCACAGGCTTTATAGGCTATGAGCCATATTCAAAGGGATATAAATAACACTTATTATTCTAATATTCTTTGGTGTCATTTTGACATACCCATGGAATTCTGGAGATAAATGACTGTTATAAATACATAGTGGGAGGGTTCAATACTGAGAATCAGTTTAAATGTCATTTGCCATTTATTTGCTGTAATAGACATTTAAAATCTAACATTTATGGTAATGTGTACCAAAAATGAGTTGTAATGCAGAACATTTGGTAAGACTTGAAAAAAGACATAAATAAAACAGTATTAGGATTCTTAAAAACTTCACATGTCTTGAGAGATTAAGAGTCAGGTTTGAGATTAGAGAAATCTTTTATTCAGTGAATGATGCTAGCAGAAGGTTTTCTGACTGCAATACATCCCTTCACCTATCCCGAGGAAAAAAAGTAAAATTGTTGTTTATTATTTCAAGTCAGAGAGATATTTTTTAAAATAGTGCTAAGAATTTAATATGTGTCCCATGAAATTTGGAGAAATCTAGGAAGTCAAACTCTGTGTCATGCCTGTGTTATCTGTAAAGAGAAGTTGGAAGAATCGGCATAGGATGTTAGAATAGAAGGTTGATATTTAGAATGTAGCTACACGCCCAGATTCTTTTGGGAAAATGAATGCATGCTTGTTTTTGGTGAATCTGATACTGATCACCTACATATGCTATGCTCAAAGGCACCTTTCTCAAGGCTGAGCAGAGAAGTAAGACACAATGCAATGATACTGTTTTACCACTGCGACGGTTCTGCCGATGAGAGTTCCCAGCTGTGGAGGGAGGAAGTGGAGGGAGATCCTGTAAACTCCATGAGTGATTTGTGAAAGAAGGAATGAGCTTAAACTCCTGTCAAGTCCAGATGGTGAAATATCAGATGTGGACATTACCAGGCAAAAAAGAACTTTGTTAAATGTTATTCTTCTCTTCCCTTATTGCTCCAACAGTGAAAAGGTAAGAACTCAAGAGTCTATGAGCTAGAGAAGTATGAAACACTGAGCAGAAAATGAAAGAAAAATCAGCTTATACCCATGCTGAGATAGGAGGGCAGTATCAGTTCTAAACCAAGTTCCAAAGTTTGAATGTTGTATATGGCTGGACTTTATAGTTACTAAAATAATATTGTAGTGCCTAAGAATGACCAGAAACGTAGTGGAAATATCCAATAGCCTGTTGCTAAGGCAAGCTAATTTACTGAGTGTCTTCAAAGGCAGAATGGCTTTCAAAGTATGCTGTTGTATTAAGATTATAGACCACAACTCGTTTATTGTTAAGACTTCCAGTTACACAAGTTATGTGACCTTGGGCAGGAAACACAATTACTTTGATTCTATTTTATGTCGGCAAATGGTGACAGATACAATGACAAGTCCCAAGATCTGGTGACCAGCTGAAAAAAGCCTGACAACAATACACAAACAGAGAGAAGTTAAACACTTATAAAATATTTTTAAAATGTTATACTTCTATTTTATAACTGAGTATAATCTGAAAAGATTATAAAGAGAAATTACAAGCAAATAGGATTTTATGTATAACATATAGGATCAATAAGACTTAGCTCATAACAACACTTTTATTAAATATAGCAAAATGCAACATCAAGAATTGTATAAAACTGCTCAAACCATAATCTTACAAGGAAAAAATACAGCCATTTAAAAATAATTTTTGAGACAAAATGTGAAATATTAACATTTTAGCACTGGGAGAAAAGTTCACTGAAAGTTCTAGTAGACTTGGTTGAGAAATATCTTACTCTCCAATACCTAAATAATGTGAAAATGTTACTACCCCTAAAAAGCAACTAGCATAGCACAATATATACTTCTACAAAATGTTATGTACTGTGGAGCTGGAAAAAAAATGCTATTGTTACACATACATTATATTCTGAAATGCTCAGATCTAAGGAAGTCTAACAGTAGGCTATTAGGTTTCCATATTCAGAAGTAAAGATAAAGTTTCCACAGAAATGCTCAATTGTAGTCAGGCTGTCACCCCCACTAAGGGACGTAATTGAAGCTATACAAAAGACTAGTTATAAAGGGAACCGTGAATGTTTGATAGTGACAACTTCAAGTGATGTTTTTTCTTTTCTTTCTTTTATTAGTTTTAAAGGGAGCTAAGTGTGTATAGAGAGAGGGTTCCCCCTTTTTTATTGTTCTCAATTAGTGATAATTCATCAATAGTGCAAAGAGTTATCTTTTATTTCGATAGGACACAATCAGCAGTCTGTTTATATTAAACAGGGCAGTTGTAAAACAAAGTTCTATTAATAAATGCAAAACTCTAGAATAATATCTAAGTTAATTTTTCTCTATTCACTAAAAATTATTGATGGGAAAGTGGTATTTGTTAGGTTGGTGGGGAGATATATCAAATGACAAAAATGTTTTGGAGAAATTACTAAGAATAAAATCGTAATAAAGTATACATGAGTAACAAGGCAGCAAATATAATTGTAATCTGACAAATTCAAGGAAATTTTACCTGATGTTATGTAGCATAGGATCTACTACACACTACATACATCCAACATGTAATGCAAGTATCTAGCAATGTAAAAATATTTTTATTTATTGAAGTTTAACAGTAATGCATATATTTGGAATGCAGTATGTAATCTCAACCATTTTTTCTTTTAAAAATATAAGCAAATCTAAATTAGTTCTGCAGTTTTTTTTCTATGTAATTCAGGATTACTTTGATTACAATGGTGCTTTAGTCTGTTTTCCATTGCTATAAAGGAATACATGAGGCTGGATAATTTAGTTTAAAAATAGGTTTATTAAGCTCATAGTTCTGTAGACTTTTCAAGAGAAGCATGGCACCAGTATTTGTTTGTGATGAGGGCTCAGGGAACTTCCATTCCTGGTAGAAAGGGAAGGGATGCAGGCATCACATGGTGAGAGGAATAAAAGGAGAGGGAAAGTATCAGGCTCTTTTTCACAGTCAGATCTCATGGGAACTGATACAGTGATAATTCACTCATTATCCCTAGGATGGCACCAAGCTGTTCATGAGACACCTGCCCTTGTGACCCAAACACCTCCCACTAGGCTCACCCCTGACATTGGACATCAAATTTCATCATAAGCTTTGGAAGGGACAAATATCCAAACTATATCAAATGATTAGAAAACGAAATTCAAAATATTTGAAGGAAGATTATTAATATATCTTCTGCTGGGGCAGTTTCACAGAAGGGTGAGGATGACATGAGTATCTTATTTCTTTTTAAATTTACTGACACTGCATTCATAGACAGGACATTATACTTGGATCATGCTCCTCTTCTGGATCAATAAGACTGCTATGGCTCATGAAAATTTCTCCATGAAACCCAGGCTTCACTGTTTATAGAGGAAGGGATCCACAACAGAAATTTGGGGAGCTGGTTGACCAGCCTTAGGGACATATAATCTAAACTACAGTTGGAACATAACCCAAAGCACATGACCTAAAAGCGAGGAAGATATGATTCTCTAGGAGAAAACAATGATGCAATCAACTTCATCAGTAAGTAAAGGTGTCAAGAAAAAAACAAAAAACACAAAGCAACAATTTACTGCTGCAACATTTTAAAAGTGACCATGTAATTGGTGTGCATCATTTATTAGTGTGCATCACTTCAAATGTTTCATGTTTATTCATCCATGCTTTTCTCATTGGATGCTGGAGAAAAATAAATGAAGTTGATGTCTGTCAATTGAAGTCATTTCTACAGGATGAGGAACTAAAATGAGAATGTTCATGTGGCGTTTATGAAGTCAGGTAGCTAGTTAGTAGCAGGATTTTAGTCAAGTTCTGTCTGCACTCTAAAATACAAGGACTTTACTGTACTGTCCCCAGTAGGCATTGAATCAATTTTGAATGAAGCAATAAATAAATGAATAAGTAACTGCCTGAAATAAAATCTGTAGTTTCCCTGAAGCAGACAGGAACACCACTTCCATGACCTAATCTAAACCACTTGTTTGGTTGTGAACTATATACTCTTGAAAACATCTGAATGATCATAACCACCATCTCTTCCAGTGTAGTCACTCTTGCCTTGGTGAGAATAACTAAAATTCAGTGAGATTGAATAAATCATAACAATTGACCAATGCCAAAATAGAAAGATAGAATCAAAATGTTCTTTATTAGAAAAACTTAGGGAAAGAAGTTTGCTGGACACAATAAGGATGTGATCATAGCATACACCCATTTTTATCAGCAGCTTAAAGTGAATGATACACATTTATTCTGTGAATATTGATGGAAAAGAAGTAAATAGAAAAGGACATATAAGTTTGGTTTTTGTGTTGTAATTTTTTTTAATCCAAGGATACAGTGGAATCAATTTTTCCCTACATTTTTTTCTCCTTGTTTTCCTACCCAAACACTATTTATCTTCTTTTTGCACCTCTAATTTTCAATCCCCGGTAGGAAATTATTTATTCAGTAATTTCTCTAGAATGTAGAAAGCAACCAAGTAAACCCTATGTGATGAGTCTTTAAGACTCAACAAAGAAACAGCTTATTTTATTTATTTTTAATTTTCTTTCCTTGCGGCTCCAGATAAAGGGAGAAGCTGCTTATTTTAAAGAAGAGTTTTAGGGAGGATGGCTTGAGCTCAGGAATTTGAGACTGCAGTGAGCGGTGATCATGCCACTGCACTCCAGCTGGATGATGGGGTAAGACTCTGTCTCTAGAAATAAAAAATAATAAAATAAAGAAGTGCTTTAGACTACTTTTATGAAATAAAAATTTTACATAATTGCTATCGGGAAAATTTTTAAAATTAATTAACATTTGTACTCTGAACATAAAGAAAGTACCATTTTGTCCACAGCTAATCACAACAAGAGTTAAAATCATCTAGCTAAAGATTTATCACTTAAGAATCTTGAAACTTTTGATAAAGTCTTTAGTGACATTCATAGTCATGATCCACTATGAATTTAACTTATAAAATTTATTATTCTAATAAATAATAATCTGAACTGCTATGTCATAGGTAGGATTTTATCTATTCAAAGTAAATAATATGTGGAGTGCAGGATTTCACTGAGTTGCATTTCTATAACTTGACACTACATGCTGCTCAGGGTTTTGGAGACGTTCTCAGGCTATCTGGCTCATTTAATGATAACCAACTACTATAAGAACTTATCAGTCTAAAGCACATGTAACTTGTACATTAATTTTTGAGAGTTCTCTTACATGCCTCTTATGTGCTATCAACAAATTTTTTTTTTAAGAATCAAAGAAAAGCAAAGCACTCTTGTCATTTTGTTTGAATTGAAAGAACATAGACTCTGAAGACGTTTGCAGTTTAATTGACATGTGAGAGATGCATAAAAGTCATCTGCCAATATGAGACTGTATTAGCTGTCAAGTAAATGCATGCACAATTTGAATTACAGTCTTTCTAAAAGAGCACAAACACTTGAGAATGGACTCCCGGATAGCTATCTGGCAGTGTAGGTGATTCAGCTTCATGGACAAAGGATCACAGTTGTCAACTTTCTATGAATGCAATCCTGTCTTGGCTGTGTATGATCTGGAGAAAATTATTAACATCTCTGTCCTTCAATTTCTAATATTAAAATGTATACTTATATTAAAAATAGCCTATATCATTGTTATAAATATTAATTATGTAATAAAAACCACTTAACATAGTTAGTGATCCATAAATATGAGCAGCATTATTTGGAAGATGAGAGTTTCCATAGCTTAAGAAATGGGAGAATTTTTCTTAAAGAAAAATTACTAAATATCTTTGTCTCTTTAAAGCACTAAGCTTTAAACACTATAATGTGTTGAAGTAGACCTAAGCCAGTTGTAACTTTCTTTTATATTAGGTATATTCCTACAAATATGCTTCTTCTAAGAGAAAAACAAAAAAAATTGTTGATCAATTAAAGTACATCTTAAAATTCATAAAAGCTTCCTAGATAGACTCATATTTTCTAGAGATTTATCATAGTTGGTAAAACAGTGGTTATTGAAATGGTAGCTAAGAGATATCCTTGCCTCTTTTGCATTCCTAGAATAATAGTGTAGTTATTTTTTGTGGCATTGTGCTAATATGAATGAAACAATTGTACTGAAATTAAGCTTTTGAGTTAGCATGATATAATGTAGGCTAAAAAAAACTATTAGCTTGAAAATTCACCATTACAACTTTATTAATTGTTTAAAAGCCCTAGAATTTTCTTTTTATTACTATAGGAATTGCATTTCAAAAAGCTATTATATACCGCTTAAGAAACAATGAAAGGGATTTAAAATAGAAAACGAATATGATCACAATCTGTAGATTCAGAAAAGTGTTTTATAAAATGCAATAAAAAA
This sequence comes from Symphalangus syndactylus, assembly GCF_028878055.3. Taxonomy (NCBI): domain Eukaryota; kingdom Metazoa; phylum Chordata; class Mammalia; order Primates; family Hylobatidae; genus Symphalangus; species Symphalangus syndactylus. The sequence continues at coordinate 104,440,197 of NC_072426.2, read as the reverse complement.
TGGAGTCATAAAGTTTTGAGGGCCTTCGCTAGTTTCATTATAAGACTATGATCCATGGACTTGAAAATATTGTATACAGGAGCTTGAGATATTAGATTTGTCTTTCTGGTCCCTGAAATATAGATTTGGAGAAGTTGGTCTAGGACAGATCTGGCAAATTAAAAAAAAAGTGTGTATGTGTGAATGTATACTTACATTCATATACTAGTGTGCATATTTATAAATACATATACATACACACTCATATCATTTATAGCATATGCTGAAAGTATTTACCAACAAATTTATTTTATTACCATTACTCTATAAATTTCTGAGTCTCTTTTCAAAAACTATCCAAGCTGTAATACAAAGCCTTCAGCTTATTCAACTAAAATGAATTCTCCTATGAAATCCATGAGATTCTAATTTATCAGTTTTTTCATTCACCACTGTATAGATGTGCATCAAAATTTTATAAGAATATTTTTTATAGTGGCAGGATCTCACTGCATTGCCCAGGCAGGGCTTGAATTCCTGGTCCCAAGGGATTCTCCTAGCTCAGTCTCCCAAAGTCCTGAGATGACAGGTGTCAGCCACCATGTCTGGCCTTACTGAAACATTTTGAATATTTTATTTTAAAATAATACAATTATTTTGTTGGGTTATTTCATTAAAGAGTTTAAAAGAAATTTCTGTTGACTTTTAACAATTATTCTCCACTATGAGAAGAAAGAAAAAATATTTATTCATGGGCAACATTCATATAGATAAGTATAATAACATTTCAGAAATTTAAAAAAAGTTATATTTGTGAAGAATAAAGTTATACCTATTAGCCACAAGCAAATCAGAGAAAAATTCACTAAAACATAGAAATCAAATTAAAAATGGATACACAAATCTTTCTCTCTCTGTCTCGCATACACACACTTTCACACATATACACACACTTTTCTCTGTCTCACACACACACACACACAATAAGTTGTGTAAATATAATATAGGACCTTTGCATTGGAAAGAGTATTAAATGTGGCAAAATGCTGAAGAGCAAACTCAAATTAATTTTTCAGGATATGTATTTAAAATAAAAAACACTACTGAAAACTGAAAATAATATAAATAAGTTTCAGCTGGTTTTTGATAAGTCAGTTTGAGTTAAGATTATAAATATGTGGACAAGTTCAAGTTTGAAAATATGGCAAGCAAGGCATATCCAACTGCCAGTGTAGAATTGCAAAGGAAGTAACAGAGAGATGTATAGAAGATTGTCTCTACAGCTCAAGATAGTACCAGAGTCATTGTTCTTTAGAGCCAGTAGTCCAGAAAAAGAATGGAACATTGATTGGAGATAACAAAAAGCAACCTGGGAGGAGACAATAAAGTCCTTTAACACCTTTGCATCTGTCATTCACCATACCTAAGGACACCTCATGTCCTTCAGAAAGTGATGGTTGTTGCTTCACTTCTACCTTCCAAATCTAATGGAAATTCCTCTTTTGATCATTTTTAACTGGAGACTATTTGGAAGGAAATTCTGAATGTCATACTCTCAGTTTCATCAGATGTACCCACTACAGAATCACTACTGTCTATTACTTGTCCACTTGGCTAATCCACACCTTTTACAACCATGGTTAATTTCCAAATAAAATAGCAAAATCACACTACCACCTTATTTGGTACAACTATTAGAAAGGCTTGGCTTTTACTCTAATTGTATAATAGAAACACATTAAATATAACATAGTGGATTATAATAGTAATAATTGAGGTGGTGAAACTCAATTTCAGGTGGATATATTTTGAAAAATTGGCATCAGACATAAAGAATGAGAGATGAAGAGTGACAAATTGGAAGGCCAAGATAGGTGGATCACTTGAGGTCGGGGGTTTGAGACCAGCCTGGCCAACATAGTGAAAACCCGTCTCTACTAAAAATACCAAAAAATTAGCTGGGTGTGGTGGTGCAGGCCTGTAGTCCCAGCTACTCGGGAGGCTGAGGCACAAGAATCGTTTGAACCCAGGAGCTGGAGGTTGCAGTGAGTCGAGATCGCGCCACTGCACTCCAGCCTGGGTGATGGAGTGAGGCTCTGTTTTAAAAAAACGAAAAACAAGAATGCCAGCAAAGTTTTAAACCTAAACAACAGAAAGGATGCAGTATCCATTATTTGGAATGAAGAAAACTATGGAAACATTATGTTGGGTTGGAAGAGAACAAAAAATTCCATTGTGCATATTCTAAAATTGAGATGAATATTCCATGTTGCCATGTGAAGTTTGTGGTTGAATATCCGAATCTAGAGTTCAGTACAGAGTTCTGGGTGGAATCATAAGGCTCTAGGTGGTCTTTCAGGAAGAAAGATTTGCTGGGATCACCCAGAGAGTGACTATAGATAGAGACTAGGACCAAGTAGGGTACTTCAAATTTAAGAGGCAAAATACATAAGGTGAATCAAACAAAAGTTATGATTAAAAATCTTGTAATGAGCTAAGAAGAAAAGCAGGAGAGCAAAATATCCTAAAAAAACATGTTCAGTATTAACTGTTTTGTTTTCCAAGAAACAAAGGAATGAACAACAGAAAATGCTACTGACATGGCAATAAATGCATGGTCAGAGGCAAGACCATTGGGTTTACCTATGTGAAGATCTTTTGTGATTTGCAAAGATCATGTGTGGTAGGGTGATATGAGTGAAAGCCTGATTGGACTGGGATCAATAGAGAATGAAGGTGGAGGGGACTGAAGATAGTAAATTGCACTACTTTTTTTCAAAGGACATTCCTGTAAAGGAAAACTAAAAACATAAGGAGGGGAGTGTGTAACAGGAATGGATAGTTTGATAAAAATATATTTTTAATGGAAGAAATAACATCATAGGAAACTTCTTTGAGGAGGAAAAAGTGATGCAACCTAGAAAGGTGAGAAAAGAGCATGCAATATTCAACAATGTAAATCCTCATTTGTGTAGGAGTTTCATTTTATTTTGTCTCTTCATTGAGCATACAGTCCTTGTCTAACATGGAGCCAGATGTTTAGTAGGTGCACAATAAATATTTGTTAAATAAAAGAATAGTAATAAGATGGTAAAATATATTAACATAGGCAATGAAAATATTTTAGTAGGTAACACTTTTTGGAAAATCTCCTCTTGGTACTTCTATTTTATGAGGGAAACAGGAAACATGGTCATTACTTTAAAGGGAGAATTGGAGAGGATGTTTCAGAAATTTCAGGATAGACAAGTTACAAAATATGAGATGTATATTTGTCCTGTATGAAATATTCAAGTTATATTGCCAAATGAAAAATCAAGGAGGGGGGGACTAAAAACATTGCTAAAATGAACTCTGCTCATGAAAACTTGAAAGTCCGCTTCATTCTTACTAAAATGTATAATTATTTTTAGTTACTTTTAGAGTGGGGCTGAATTTAGGGAGACTAATTAGGGCTACTGGAGAAGATTCTTAAAAAATTAAATATAAACTGCTCTACATGGTTTGAGAATTTACCTTTTCTATATATATAAATTTTTAATTGAATTTTGAAAAGTGTTGACAGAAAAAAATATTTAATGGAGCCTGTACTAAATTTTAAGTATAAAAGTAGCAAACATTTTTGACTATTCTGTAGATGTGATTGTCCTTTCACACTTTCTCCTCAAAAGTGTCTTCAATTTTAAAGATGAGCATCTGAGGCTCAAGGAAGCAAGGTAACTTGTTTGTAGCATACCGTTAGTAAGTAGTGGTATTCAAATCACAGTTGTTAATAGATATAAAGCATTTTTTAATAAACATGTTATTTGTTTTTGGAAATATTTATGACAGCATTTTAGATAACTGTAAATAAAATAGGACATTTTAATATATGCTAAAGTTGTAAGTTAACAAAATATAAATCAAAATATGAACACCATACAAGTTTCAATTAAGTGTATATACTAATATATTCTACTTATCAATACCAACACCCAGATCAGAAATTTAGCTGTGAAAAAGAATCATCTTTTTGTTTCCTTGTGGTGGTACTGGGCTTTCAATTTTTGTTTTTGTTTTGGATTTATCTAAAGATCAATAGTAAATTATAAAACCTTTCTAATATCCATTTCTGATTCTTAGGATTCCTTTTTTTTTTGTATCATTTTAAGACACTCTGTCACCCAGGCTGAAGTGCAGTGGTGCAATCACAGCTCACTGCAGACTTGACCTCCCAGGATCAAGCAATCCTCCCACCTCAGCCTCTTGGAGTAGCTGGGACTACAGGTGTGTGCCACTTGTGCCTGGCTAATTTTTGTATTTTTTGTAAAGATGGGGTTTCCTCATGTTGCCCAGCCTTGTCTCAAACTCCTGGGCTCACACAATCCCCTCCCAAAGTGCTGAGATTAGGTATGAGTCACTGCACCCGTCCTGACTGGTGTTTAAAGTTTAAACTGACTAAGGTATCAGGTCAAGGCTAAGGAAAGAAAAAAACAAAAACAAAAACAAAGTATCACGGTAATATAGTCATTAAATTAAAAAAAAACTAAAATACATGTTGCATGTAACACTCAGAAATACTGAATATTCAGAAAATATTCAGACTTTTTCCACATATTGAAACATAACATTTCTTAACTACTTCAATTGTCCAACCTTTAAAATTAAAATTAGATTTATATATGCATTTTTTATAAATGCATTCTTGCATTTTTAATCACGTTCAGGTCTGTATTAGTCTGTTTTAATGCTGCTGATAAAGACATACTCGAGAGGGTAATTTATAAAGAAAAACAGATTTAATAAACATCAGTTTGGCCTTATCTTCATGTCTTGTATTATTTATATGCTATGTTTTAGAAGGTCAGAGATCTCTGAAGCACGCAGAATTATTAAGTACCATCATAAGGTATGTTGATTTTATGTACTCATCATCATCAGTAGTGGTTTAGCTTAGGTTTGGTTATTGAAAGAGCATACCCAAGGCACTTACCTGGTAATCTAAAATAAAGCCTTGACAGTGAATTTTTTGTAAGGCAATTATGGAATACAGTTTTAAGATCATAAATCTTAGGCTACAAAAATCAACAACTAATAATGTCATGAATCTGAAAAATCATTTCTTTACCTTTAACTTAATACTTATAATGTAGAGGATGACCTTGATTTACTGGACATTTGTAATTATCCTAATCACCACTCAGAGTAATCCTGCAAAATAAAACTGTAGGATATGAAATTTGTATCCTGTTTTTCATTAAATACTTTTTTCTTTGCATTTGAATTATATAAATATAGTATTTTAGGAAAGCCAATCCATTGCATTCATGCATTTTTAATCACTTCCAGGTCTCTGTTAGTCTGTTTTAATGCTGCTGATAAAGTCATACCTAAGACTGGGTAATTTATAAAGAAAAACAGATTTAATAAACACAGTTCCATATAGCTGACGAGGCCTCACGGTCATGATGCAAGGTGAAAGGCACTTCTTACGTAGCAGCAGGCAAGAGTCAAATGACAGCCTGAGAGTCAACAACAGGGGAAACCCTTTATAAAATCATCAGATCTCCTGAGATTTACTCAGTACCATGAGAAGAGTATGGGGGAAACCATCCCCGTGATTCAATTATCTCCCACCAGGTCCCTCCCACAACACGTGGGAATTATGGGAGCTACAATTCAAGATGAGATTTGGGTGGGAACACAATGAAACCACATCAAGATCTTCTGATGGTATAACTCTTTTCTTAAAAATAACTAAGGATAAAATACTGTATATTAACCCTTCATAGCTTCTAAAGTACACAACACAGCTGTCAAAACAAGAAATAAACTCACACATAATTAGAAATAAAGTAAAACTCTATCACTCTTAATGATGGATGCCCATAGATACACAAATACATGTAAAATGCAAAATAAATCATGATACTGTATCTTAATATTAGAATAAACATCAAAGTTTTTTTTTTAATTGTACACCCTGGCAATGAACTTGTAATACATTTTTTCTTCAGTAGGGAATACAAGTCTCAAGGAGTTAAGATATGTATGCAAAATTGCAGAGTCATTCAATAGCACTGTGGACAGTACATTTTGTAAGCTAGACATAATTTTTAAGAACATTTATTCTTATATAAATAGAATAATGTTTGTTGCAATTTACCACTCTGGCATTAGACAATAAAAGAAACTAAAAAACAACAGCCTCGATGTTTTTCATGTGGATTGTGACATGCAGAAGAAAGGCCCCCAAAAGATTTCCATGCCCTAATCCCTGAAACCTGTGAATATGTTGAAAGTGTTACATTACATGCAGAAGGAACGTTGTAGATGACTGAAGTTAAGGACCATGAGATGGAGAGAATAGCCAGAATTTTCTGGACATGCAATCTAATCACATGTATCCTTAAAAGCTAAGAATATTTCCTTATTGTAATGAGAGGGGAAATGTGACCACAGAAGGGTCAGAGAGATGCAATGTGTCTGTCTTTGAAGGTTTTATTTTTTTCAATTTGTATGCATTGTGTTTACAATCATCTATCCCACATTATTACATTTTTGCACGTTAGGTTTTTCCTATATTTTTAAATGGGTATATTTCTTTTTTCTCAATATCTAGAGATAATGGGAATATTGATTTCTTTACCATTTAGTTGAATATTTAAAATCAGAATTATATATATTTTACTTATAACAACATTACCTCCTCCGATGTGAATTAGGAATGCTAGCATGGACTTTGCAGGCTGGAAATAATGTATAATTATTTCCATAATTATTAACCCTCATAATTAATTATCAAGGCTATTTATTATTTAGAAGAAAATTGCCAGCAATCAATGTCCTTAAACACAGTCTGTTAAAAAATATACTGGAATGATATTATTTACTATATCAATCTGTCTTCCTAGTAGAAACATAGTAAAATAAACTGTCAGAGAATTATTTTCCACTCATGTAAAATAAAGCATTACATGTCATTTTGGGATATGTAAAATACTTGAAATACCTGTAAAATAAATATAATATGTACAAAGACAATACCACAGTCAAAATAATGTCATTAAAGTAGTTTAACATTAAGCAGTGAAAAACATTTGGGCACTATGTCTGGAGGAAAAAGAGTAGGTGAAAGATTATAGTTTATCAAATACAAATTTCAAAAATAGACTTATCCATTTTCACTAATGCAAGACCTAGTGTTTTGCTATGCTGTTTATTTTAAGCACTTTAAAAAACAACATTAAAAATCCCTTCTAAACCTAGGAAGCACACACAATACAATTCAACAAATTTAATAAAAATTGATTTATCTGTAAAATGTATTTGTATTGAATTTTCAATATTGTATTAAATTTGCAATTTTTTTCATATTAAATCTCAGTATGTATTTTTTTGATTTGTGTTCATGGAAGAGTTTTCAGTGTGAAATATCATGGTTTCAACATCCAAGAAGTTTCAGATTCTCTTAAAATGAAGAATTGTCTACCATTTTCATTAAAGGTAAACAAGTATAATTTTAGCTTTTGAGAGATAAGCGAGTATTTTTCCATTACGATTTGTTAGACAAAGACAAAAAATGAAGAACAGTAAGAAGATAAAAGTAAATATGTGAAACCAAAAATAAAGAGTAAACAATATGTGTGTTTTTAAAGAAAAATTTGTATTTAAATCAGTTCTTGTGTTAAGAATTCTCATTAATTGTTTTAGAATTTTTGATCCACTTTCAATATTTTTAATATAGGGCAGTTAAGAATAATTGCTTTAAGAAAGAGTAATTGAAATTATCAACTCAAAAACATATTTTTAATTTTCCTGCTGAAAACATTTAAGCGAGTTCAATTTGCTTTAGAATAATAGCTAAATTCTTTAACATGAAAAATGAAGTTTGCCTGACAGTTGCTTACTTTTTCTTAGTTTTGAACAGCCCCTATATTAATCTCTGCATTCAAAATACAAACATCTAAAAATCTCCTAACTACAGAAACATTTCCCTGATCAAGCTAGTAAATCATAAACAGTATCACAACCTGAGACTAGGCAGTTAGTAACCTTATCAATTTAAAATATGCAGGAGTAGTAGTCTTCTCACATTCCTTTTTATTTCACTGGTCTGGTACCTACAAAAATGAGATATATGCTGATGAGTTAAATTATTACATATAGGACATTTTCTCTCTTGCCATATACTACACCCACTAGGTTTCTTAAGGTTCTGAAGAGAGAACAGGTCACATTTGGGAATACTGCTCGAATATATTTATTTAGTGATATGAAATTTTCCAGCTTTGAAATGGTGCTCAAAAAATGAAAACACTCAACAGCAGGTACAGGCTGTAGTAAAGTAGCTTTGCCATCTGGGCTATATGACAGGGCAGACACTATAGCACTAAAAACATCTGTGGTGAGAAAAGGTATCAAGTTGAGTTAATGCAATCCTAATTAGGAGAAACACAACATAAACTCCATCAGTGATGAAGCAATACCAAGCTATCAGCAGGAGATTATTACACACCATTCAAATACACCTGACCATGGAACCCAGGTGACTACACAGTGAGAACTGAGCATCACAAGCTGAGTTATTCTAGATCACCAAGCCATAATGTTAGGTGAGTTCATCAACATTCCATATTAAGATGAAAATGTGTACTTCAGATTCAGCATAAGGAGGCTCAGAGGGCACAAGTAAGTTATACAAACAGAAGGACACTGTTTTTGTTTTTCGATAGTGTACACTTAATGCTTGTCCACTAGGTCATGCCCGTGACCATATGAGTGTATTCTTATGGCAAGCTGATGGAGAAAAAGGTTAGGTTCAGTTCGTGAGCAGATTGACTGAGAATGTCAGTGGGAACAAAACAGAAACTACTGCTGCATTCAGCCCAATCTGTGCCCCGAAAGAGAGTAGAATAGAGAAATTATTGCAATAGGCAAAACTTTGACTAGGATACCTAGCCAGCCACTCTGTGCAGTAAAATGAATAACTCTTGATAAAAATATACCGACTTCTTTTAAAAAAAAATTGTAAATTTACAGGGTAGAAGTATAGCTTTTTAGCATGGATATGTGGCCTAGGAGTGAAGTCTGAGCTTTTTGTGTAAACTCCCACATGTACCCATTAAGTAACTTTTCATCCCTTACCCCACTTTTACCCTCTCACCCTTCTGAGTCTTCAGTGTCTATTATTCTATTATTCAACACTTTATGCCTATATGTATACATTCTTTAGCTTCCATAAGTGAGAAAATGCAGTATTTGACTTTCTGAGTTTTTTCATCTGAGATAATGACCTCTGGTTTCATCCATGTTGGTGAAAAATATATAATTTCATTCTTATTCATGGCTGAGTAGCTTTTCATAGCATTTATGTGCTACATATATATGATGTTTACTTTATCCAGTCATTCATTGATAAACATTTAGGTTGACCCCATCTCTTTGTTATTGTGAATAGTGCTTCAATGAACATATGCTTGCAAGTATCTTTTTAATATAATGATTTCTTTCCCTTTGGGTAGATACTTAGTAGTAGGAATTGCTGGATTGAATGGTAGTTCTATTTTTAGTTCTTTGAGAAATCTCCATACTGTTTTCCATAGAGGTTGTACTCATTTGCATTCCTACTAACAGTGCATAAACCTTCCCCTTTCCTGACATGCTCACCAACATCTGTTATTTTTTGACTTTTTAATACCAACTATCCTGATTTGTGTCAGATTGGTGTCAAATTAGTGTCAAACCTCATTTTGTTTTTAATTTGAATATTTCTGATAATTTGTAATGCTGAGCATTTTTTCATATGCTTATTGGCCATGAATATGTCTTCATTTGAAAAATATTTATTCATGCCCTTTGTCCACTTTTTAATGGGACTGGTTGAGTTTTTTGTTGTTGTTGTTGTTGTTGTTATTGATGTTGATGTTGTTGCTGAGTTGTTGGAGTTTCTTGTAGATTCAGGATATTAGTCCCTTGTCACGTAGTTTGTAAATTTTTTCTCCCATTTTGCAGGATATCTGTTCACCCTGTTGATTATTTCTTTTGTCGTGCAAAAACTTTTCAGTTTAATTAAATACAATTTGTCTATTTTTGTTTTTGTTGCATTTGCTTTTGAGGATTTAGTCATGAATTTTTTTGCCTAGGCCAATGTCCAAGAGTTTTTCCTGTTTTCTTCCAGGATTTTCATATTTTCAGTTCTTACATTTAAGTCTTTAATCCATCATGAATTAACTTTTGTATGTGTTGAGAGCTAAGGGGTCCAATGTCATTCTTCATATGACAATCCAATTTTCCCAACACATTTGTTGAATAGAGTGTCCTTTCTTTCCCCAGTGTATTTCCTGTGTATGTTTTTTTCACCTTTATCAAAGATCAGTTGGCTATAAGTATGTGGCTTAATTTTGTGGTTCTCTGTTCTGTTCTGTTGATCTAAGTGTCTCTGGTTTTATACCAGTACCATACTATTTTAGTTACCATAGCCTTGCAGTATAATTTGAAGTTAGGTAACGTGATGCCTCTTTTTGGTTCCATATGAATTTTTTCCTGTTTCAAGAAAAATGGCATTGGTATTTTGATAGAAATGCATCGAATCAGTAAACTGCTTTGTGTAGCATGGTCATTTTAATAATATTCATTCATTTAATAATATTGATGAGCATATAATATTTTTCCATTTGTTTGTGTCATCTACAATTTCTTTCATCAGTGTTTTGTAGTTTTCCTTGTAGAGATCTTTCACCTCCTCTTTGGTTAATATATTTCTGAGTTTATTTATTTTTCTAGCTATTATAAATGGGATTGCCATCTTGGTTTGGTTTTCAGTTGATAATTATTAGTATATAGAAATGCTACTAATTTTTATACATTGAGTTTGCATTCTGATATGTTACTAAATTCATTTATCAAATCAAGAAGTATTTTGGAGGAGTTTTTTTTTTAAGAAATATCTCATTGTGATTTTATTTTACATTTCCCTAACAGTAAGTTTACCATCTTTTTAGGTACTCACTGGCATTTTTTTTTTTATTTTACTTTAAGTTCTGGGATACATATGCAGAATGAGCAAGTTTGTTACATAGGTATACATGTGCCATGGTGGTTTGCTGCAACTATCAACCCATCATCTAGGTTTTAAGCCTGGCATGCATTAGGTATTTGTCTTAATGCTCTCCCTTCCCTTGCCCCCCACCCCCTGACAGGCCCTGGTGTGTAATGTTCCCCTCCCTGTGTCCATATGTTCTCATTGTTCAACTCCCATTTATGAGTGAGAACATGTGGTGTTTGGTTTTGTTCCTGTGTTAGATTGCTGAGAATGATGGTTTCCAACTTTATCCATGTCCCTGAAAAGGACATGAACTCATACTTTTTATAGCTGTATAGTATTCCATGTTGTATATGGGCCACATTTTCTTTATCCAGTCTATCATTGATGGGCACTTGGGTTGGTTCCATGTCTTTGCTATTGTGAACAGTGTTGCAATAAACATACATGTGCATGTGTCTTTAGAGTAGAATGATTTATAATCCTTTGGGTATATGCTGAGTCAAATGGTATTTCTAGTTCTAGATCCTTGAGGAATCGCCACACTGTCTTCCACAAAGGTTGAACTAATTCACACTCCCGCCAACAGTGTAAAAGTGTTCCTATTTCTCCAGAGCCTCACCAGCATCTGTTGTTTCCTGACTTTTTAATGATTGTCATTCTAACTGGTGTGAAATGATATCTCATTGTGGTTTTGATTCGCATTTCTCTAATGACCAGTGATGATATTTTTTTCATATGTTTGTTGGCCACATAAATGTCTTTTGAAAACTCTGTTCATATTCTTTGCCCACTTTTTAATAGGTTTGTTTGTTTTTTCTTGTAAATTTGTTTAAGTTCCTTGTAAATTCTGGATATTAGACCTTTGTCAGGTGGATAGATTGCAAAAATTTTCTCCCATTCTTTAGGTTGCCTCTTCAGTCTTATGAGAGATTCTTTTACTGAGCAGAAGTTCTTTTGTTCAATTAGATCTCATTTGTCAATTTTGGCTTTTGTTGCCATTGCTTTGGTGTTTTAGTCATGAAGTCTTTGTCCATGCCTATGTCCTGAATGGTATTACCTAGGTTTTCTTCTAGGGTTTTTATGGCTTTAGGTTTTACATTTAAGTCTTTAATCCCTCTTGAGTTAATTTTTGTATAAGGTGTAAGGAAGGGGTCCAGTTCCTGTTTTCTGCATAGGGCTAGACAGTTTTCTCAGCACCATTTATTAAATAGTGATTCCTTTCCCCACTGCTTGTTTTTGTCAGGGTTGTTGAAGATCAGATGCTTGTAGATGTGTGGTGTTATTTCTGAGAACTCTGTTCTGTTCCATTGGTCTATATAGCTGTTTTGGTGCAAGTACCATGCTTTTTTGGTTACTGTAGCCTTGTAGTATAGTTTAAAGTAAGGTAGTGTGATGCTTCCAGCTTTGTTCTTTTTGCTTTGGATTATCTTGTCTAGACAGGCTGTTTTTTAGTTCCATATGAAATTTAATCCAGTTTTTTTTAAATTATGTGAAGAATGTCAATCATAGCTTGATGGGAATACTATTGAATTGATAAATTACTTTGGGCAGTATGGCCATTTCCACGATATTGATTCTTCCTATCCTTGAGCATGGAGTGTTTTCCATTTGTTTATGTCCTCTCTTATTTCCTTGAACAGTGGTTTGTAGTTCTCCTTAAAGAGGTCCTTCATATCCCTTGTAAGTTGTATTCCTAGGTATTTTTTTTTTCTTTGTAGCAATTGTGAATGGAAATTCACTCATGATTTGGCTCTCTGCTTGTCTATTGGTGTATAGGAATGCTTGTGATTTTTGCACATTGATTTTGTATCCTGAGACTTTGCTGAAGTTGCTTATCAGCTTAAGGAGTTTTTGGGCTAAGATAATGGTTCTAAATATACACTCATGTCATCTGCAAACAGAGACAATTTGACTTCTTCTCTTCCTATTTGAATATCTTTTATTTCTTTCTCTTTCCTGATTTGCCCTGGCCAAAACTTCCAATCCTGTTGAATAGAAGTGGTGAGAGAGGGCATTCTTGTCTTGTGCTGGCTTTCAAAGGAAATGCTTCCAGCTTTTGCCCATTCAGTATGATATTTTCTATGGGTTTTTCATAAGTAGCTCTTATTATTTTGAGATATGTTCCATCAATACCTAGTTTATTGAGAGTTTTTAGCATGAAGTAATTTGATCAAAGGGTTTTCCAGCATCTGTTGAGATAATCATGTGATTTTTGTCATTGGTTCTGTTTATGTAATGGATTACATTTATTGATTTGCCTTATGTTGAACCAGTCTTGCATCCCAGAGATGATGCTGACTTGATCGTGGTGGATAAGCTTTTTGATGTGCTGCTGGATTCGGTTTGCGAGTATTTTATTGAGGATTTTTGCATCAATGTTCATTGGGGATCTTAGCCTGAAATTTTCTTTTTTTGTTGGGTCTCTCCTAGGTTGTGGTATTAGAATGATGCTGACATCATAAAATGAGTTACGGAGGGGTCCTTCTTTTTCTGTTGTGTGGAATAGTTTCAGAAGAAATAATACCAGCTCCTCTTTGTACATCTAGGACAATTAGGCTGTGAATCCATCTGGTCCTAAGCTTTATTTATTTTTGGTTGGTAGGCTTAGTTACTGCCTAAATTTCAGAACTCGCTGTTGATCTATTCAGGGATTCAAGTTCTTCCTGGTTTAGTCTTGGGAGGGTGTATGCATCCAGAAATGTATCCATTTCTTCTAGATTTTCTAGTTTATTTCCATAGAAGTGTTTATAGTATTCGCTGATGGTAGTTTGTATTTCTGTGAGATCAGTGGTGATATCCCTTCTATCATTTTTTATTGTGTCTATTTGATTCTTCTCTCTTCTTTATTAGTCTGGCTAGCAGTCTATCTATTTTGTTAATCTTTTTAAAAAAAAAACAGCTCCTGGATTCATTGCTTTTTTTGAAAGGTTGTCTTGTGTCTCTACCTCCTTCAGTTCTTCTCTGATCTAGTTATTTCTTGTCTTCTGTGATCTTCTGAATTTGTTTGCTCTTGCTTCTCTAGTTGTTTTGATTGTGACATTAGGGTGTCAATTTTAGATCTTTCCCACTTTCTGATGTGGGCACTTACTGCTATAAATTTCCCTCTAAACACTGGTCTAGCTGTGTCCCAGATATGCTGATACATTATCTGTTTGTTCTCATTGATTTCAAGGAACTTCTTTATTTCTGCTTTAATTTTATTATTTACCCAGTAGTCATTCAGGAGCAAGTTGTTCAGTTTCTGTGTAGTTGTGTGGTTTTGAGTGAGTCTCTTAATCCTCAGTTCTAATTTGATTGCACTGTGGTCTGAGAGACTGTTATGATTTCGGTTCTTTCACATATGCTGAGGAGTGCTTTATTTCCAATTATGTGGCTGATTTTAGAATAAGTGCTATGTGGTGCTAAGAAGAATATATATTTCTGTTGATTTGGTGTGGAGAGATCTGTAGATATCTGTTAGGTCCACTTGGTCCAGAGATGAGTTCAAGTCCTGAATATCCTTGTTAATTTTCTGTCTCGTTGATCTCTCTAATATTGACAGTGGAGTGTTAAAGACTCCCACTATTATTGTGTGGGAGTCTAAGTCCCTTTGTAGGTCCCTAAGGACTTGTTTTATGAATCTGGGTGCTCCTGTATTGGTTGCATATATATTTAGAATACTTAGCTTTTCTTATTGCACTGATCCCTTTACCATTATGTAATGCCCTTCTTTGTCTTTTTTTTTTTTTTTTATCTTTGTGGCTTAAAATCTGTTTTATCAGGACTAAAATTGCAATCTCTGATTTTTTTATTGCTTTTTTTATTTTCTTTTGCTTGGTAAATATTCCCCTTCCCTTTATTTTGAGCCTATGCCTGTCTTTGCCCATGAGATGGGTCTCCTGAATACATCCTGATGGGACTTGACTTTTTATCCAATTTGCCAGTCTGTGTCTTTTCATTGAGGCATTTAGCCCATTTACATTTAAGGTAAATATTGTTATGTGTGAATTTAATCCTGTCATCATGATGCTAGCTGGTTATTTTCCACATTAGTTGATGCAGTTTCTCCACAGTGTCATTGATCTTTATATTTTGGTGTGTTTTTGCAGTGGCTGGTACTGCTTTTTCCTTTCCATATTTAGTGCTTCCTTCAGGAACTCTTGTAAGGCAGGTCTGGTGGTGACAAAATCCCTCAACATTGCTTGTTTGGAAATAATTGTATTTCTCCTTCACTTATGAGGATTAGCTTGGCTGGATATAAAATTCTGGGTTGAAAACTTTTTTCTTTAAGAATGTTGAATATTGGCTCCCCACACTCTTCTGGCTTGCAGGGTTTCTGCAGAGAGATCTGCTGTTAGTATGGACTTCCCTTTGTAGGTAACCTGACCTTTCTCTCTGGCTGCCCTTAACATTTTTTCCTTCATTTCAACCTTGGATGATGTGATGATTACGTGTCTTGGGGTTGCTTTTCTCAAGGAGTATCTCTGTATTTCCTTAATTTTAATGTTGGCCTCAACTTGCTAGTTGAGGAAGTTCTCCTGGACAATATCCTGAAGTGCATCTCCCAGCTTGTTTGTATTTTGCCCATCACTTTCAGGTCCACCAATCAATCATAGGTTTGGTTTTTTCACTTAGTCCCATATTTCTTGGAGGCTTTGTTTGTTCCTTTTCATTCTTTATTTCTCTGATCTTCACACCTTATTTCAGTAAGTTGATCTTCAATCTCTGATATCCTTTCTTCCACTTGATCGATTCAGCTATTGATACTTGTGTTTGCTTCACAAAGTTCTTGTGCTGTGTTTTTCAGCCCCATCAGATCGTTTATGTTCTTCTCTAAACTGGTTGTTTTAGTCAGCAGTTCCTTTAACCTTTTATCAAGGTTCTTAGCTACCTTACAATTGGGTTAGAACATGCTCCTTTAGCTCAGAGGAGTTTGTTATTACCCAACTTCTGAAGACTACTTCTGTCAATTCATCAAACTCATTCTACATCCAGTTTTGTGCCCTTGCTGGAGAGGAGTTGTGACCATTTGGAGGAAAAGAGGCATTCTGGTTTTTGGAATTTTCAGGATTACTGCACTGGTTTTTCCTCATCTTTGTAGTTTTATCTACCATTGATCTTTGAGGCTGATGACCTTTAGATGGGGTTTTTGTGTGGGGGTCCCTGTTGTTGATATTGATGTTATTGCTTTCTGTTTCTTAGTTTTTCTTCTAACAGTCAGGCACCTCTTCTGCAGCTCTGCTTCAGTTTGCTGGAGGTCCACTCCAGAGCCTGTTCGCCTGTGTATCAGCAGCAGAGGCTGCAGAACAGCAAAGATTGCTGCCTGCTCTGCTCCTTCATCTGGAAACTTCATCCCAGAGGGATGCCGGCCTGATGCCAGCCAGAGTTCTCCTGTATGAGGTGTCTCTTAACCCCTGCTGGGAGCTCTCTCCCAGTCAGGAGGCTCAGGGGTCAGGGACCCACTCGAGGAGTCAGCCTGTCCCTTAGCAGAGCTCAAGTGCTGTGCTTGGAGAATCTGGAGGAGTCTTTAGGGTTTCTTAGATTTAAGGTCATATCAGAAGCAAACAGAAAGAATTTGATTTCCTCTTTTACAGTTTGGGTACCTTTTATTTGTCTCTTTTGCCTCATTGCTCTGACTAGGAATTCCAGTACTATTTGAATAAGAGTGGTGAAAGTGGCATTTTTGTCATGTTTCAGTTCTTAGAGGAAATGCGTTCAGCTTTTCTCTATTCAGTATGATGTTGGCTGTGGGTCTGTCATATATGGATCTTATGATTTTGGCATATGTTCCTTCAATGCCTTGTTTATTGATAAGGTTTTTTTGTTTTGTTTTGTTTGTTTTTTGTTTTTGTTGTTGTTGTTCTTTCTCTTTTTTGTTACAGGATCTTGCTCTGCCATCCAGGCTGGAGTGCAGTGATGCAATCACAGCTCACTAGAGCCTCAACCTCCTGGGTTCAAGTAATCCTCTCACTTCAGCCTTATGAGTAGTTGGGATTATAGGTGCACACCACCATACCCAGATAAGTTTTGTATGTTTTGTGAAGACAAGGTTTTGCCATGTTGTCCAGGCTGGTCTCAAACTCTTGGGCTAAACCAATTCACCCACTTAGGTCTTCCAAAGTAACAGGACTACAGGTGTGAGCCACCATACCCAGCCTATTGATGGTTTTTATCTGAAGCTACACTGAATTTTTATCAGATGCTTTTTCTGCGTCTATTGATATGATCATATGTTTTTGTTTTTAGTTGTGTGTATGTAGTAAATCAAATTTATTGATTTATGTATGTTAAACCGTCATAGCATCCTTTTAATAAAATCCACTTGATTATCATGTATTATCTCTTTGATGTGTTGTTGGATTTGGTTTGTTAGTATTTTGTTTATAATTTTTGCATAGATGTTTACCTGGGATAATGATCTACAGTTTTGTTTTTTTCTGTCATGTCATTGTCCGGCTATGGTATTAGGTTGATGCTGGCATTGTAGAAAGAGTTAGGGAAGATTCTTTCCTTTTTGATTTTTGGGAACCGTTTGAGGAGACTTGGAACCAATTCTTTGTAAATTGGTTGAAATTCAGCTGTGAATTCATCTAGCCCTGCGCTTTTGTTGTTGTCTTGAGAACTTTTATGACTGATTCAAATTCATTACTTATTATTCACCTGTTCAGAATTTTTATTTCTTCCTGGTTCAATCTTAGAAAACTGTGTGTTTCCAGGAATTTATTTACTTCCCATACGTTTTCTAGTTTGTGGTTATATTGTTCCTAGTCTCTGATTTTTTTTGTATTTCTATTGTATCAGTTGTAATGTCTCCTTTTTCTTTCCGATTATGTTTATTTGGATAGTCTCTCTTGTTTCCTTGATTTGTCTGGCTAGTGGTCTATCAATTTTATTTATCCTTTCAAAAAACTAACTTTTAATTACACTGATCCTTTGTATTATTCTTTCCTTTCCAATTTTATTTAGTTTGGCTCTTTGTTACTTATTTTCTTCTGCTAACTTTGGATTTAGTTTGTTCTTGTTTTTATAGTTCTTTGAGTTTCAATAGGTTTTAATTTGTGATCTATTCTTTTGATACAGACATTATTAAGGAGGAAAAAGATCTCTATAAGGAAAACTACAAAATCCTGATGAAAGAAATTACAGATGATACAAACATATGAAGAAATATCCCATGCTCAGGGAATGGAAGAATCAATATTATTAAGATGATCATACTACTGAAAACAATCTACAGATTCAATGCAATTCTTACCAAAATACCAATACAGATTTCCCAGAATAGGAAAATGCAAATTTAAAACAGTTTCCTCTTAGCACTAATTTTACTATAACCCAGAAGTTTTGGTATGCTGTAGTTCCATTTTCATTTGTTTAAAATATTTTTAAAATTGATGTCTTAATTTTGCCATTGACCCAAAGATTGCTCAGAAGTAAGAGAATATTGTTTAATTTCCACTTATTTGTATAGTTTTGACAGTTCCTCTTGGAATTAATTATGTTTTATTTCGTTGGGATCTGAAAAAAATTTGGAATAATTTTGATTTTTTTAAATTTATGGATAGTTATTTTTTGGTCTAACATACGGTTTATCTTGAAGTATGTTCCACGGACTGATGAGGAGAATGTGTATTCTGCAGCTGTTGAATATCTGTTAAGTCCATTTGGTTCAAAGTCAAATTTAGTTTCAGTTTCTTTTGTTGATTTTCTGTGTCTATGATGTCTGGGGTTGAAATCCCCCACTATTATTGTGTTGCTATCTATCCTTGCTTTAGGTCTAGCAATGTTTGTTTTATGAGTATGAGTATTCCAGTGTTGGGTGCGCATATTTTAGAATTATTATATTTTCTTGTTGAATTTATCCATTTTCATTATATTATGGTCTTCTTTGTCTTTTCTTGCTGCTTCTGATTTAAATTCTGTTTTATATGATACAAATATAGCTACTTCTGCCTGCTTTTAGTTTCGGTTTGCATGGAATATCGTTTTCCACCCTTTCATCTTCAATATGTGTCTTTACTAGTAAGGTGAATTTATTTTAAGTAGCATAAAGTTTATTCATTTAAAAAAATCTATTTTGTTAATCTATAGATTTTAAGTGGAGCATTTAATACATTTATTTTCAAGTTTAATATTGACATATGAGGTTTTGTTTCTGTTATTCTATTATTAGCTATCTGCTTTGTGTATTCTTTATTTTTGTTTGTGTTTTCTCTGTCTTTGTGGATTAGTGGAGTTCTATCATGTTGCCATTTGTTTTTTTTTCCCTTCCTCTGAGTAATTGTTTTGTATTATCTGTAAGTTTTATACTTTTTTTTATTATGGCAAGTATCAACCTTTCATTTTCATGTTTAGGACTATTCAGAGCATTTCTTGTAGGGCTGGTCTAGTGGTGATGAATTTTCTCAGCATTTGGTTCCCTAAAAAAAAAAAAAAAGAAAAACAATCTTTATTTCTCCTTCATTTATGGAGCTTATTGCAGCTTGATACAAAGTTCATGGATTTCAGTTTATTTCTTTAGGTCTTTTGAAAATAAAATCCCAATCCCTTCTGGCTATTAAAGTTTATTTTGTGAGAAGTGCACTGTTATAGAGTTTACCTTACAGGTGAATTGAAGCTTTTCTATTGCCAATTTTGGTATTTTTCCCATGTTCAACTTCTGAGATTTTAAATTCTGCTTAGTCCAATATATTTTTGAAGCTTTCAAGTGTATTTTGTCATCTTGTCAATATGTATTTAATTTCCAAACTTTCTGCTTTTTTTTTAAAGATTATCTCTGGTGAATTTCTCATTCATATATTGAATTAATTTTCTGCTTTATTTGTATTCATTTTTGGATTGCTTGTGTATCTTATTGAGCTTCTTTGAAATTAGTATTTTAATTTTTTTTCTACATTTTGGTGATTTCCTTTATTTGGCTCAATTGCTAAGAATTACTGTGTTCCTCTGGGAGTGTCATAATACCTCATTTTTCATGCTTCCAGTATTATTGCACTGATTTCCTTACATCTGGAGTTAACAGCTGCTTCTTCTTATGTTTAAATTTACTTTCGTTGGGGTAGAACTTTTATTTTTCCCCGAAAATGTGTCTATAATATATGTTGAATAGGGTCATTTGGCTTCGCTTCTAGGTGTGTTCAGTGGCATAGACTCTGTTTGATTCCTTTGGTTATAAACGGCCTTAGTAAGGTGGCTTTCTCAAATGCCAGTTGTAATGGCAATGTATATACCAGGCAAGTACCATGTTCAAGGCCTTCTAGGTAGCCAAGGTGATTTGGGCAATGGTGGTAGCAGAGGTCTCATAAAGTTTGTGTCCCTCCTGAGTGCTGTATAAGATCAGCGAATGGTCTATGCAAGTCAATCTCCAGGCCAGTAGTTAGCACTTGCAAATGAGAGCCAGCTGTGGTGGTGGCAGCAGGGCTTATGCTTGAATTACTTCTTTTTAACCAGTAGAAGTACTTGGGTGTTCCAGGCGACAGGCTTGGCATTGAAACTCTCTGTGGTCCCAGTCTTGTGTTCTGCCTCCAGGGTAGGAGAGGGAGCAAAGCGAGGCAGAGCTAGAATGGACAAGCCTGTACTTGAGCCCCCAGTGTCAGGTGCAAATGCCAGCATTGATAGGAGCTGGAAGGCAGTTCTCAGGCCCATGGAGCAATGCTCCATGGAGGAGTAAAGCAATCATTGCTGTGCCAAAGAGATAGCACAGAGAAAGAGGGGTAACATGCACTCCACAGCCTAGCCGGTCATAGTGGGACCTGTCTTACTGTCATGCTCTTGACCCACCAGTGCTCCCTTCTGTGGCAGAAAATTGGGACAGCCAGCTGGTCACAAACAGTTTATCTTCAAACCACTACACCACTCCAGGCTATAAAATTTGCTGCTGGGTCAGAACCATGGCTTTAGTGCCAAATCTCTCCTGATTTAGTCCTGAAAAGGCAGGGGGTTGCATCCAACTCTGATGCCCATGACTGGCCTCCATGCCATACTTGCCTCTCAGTTTGGCAGTGGGAGCTTCTTCCCTGCTTGAGACTATATCACAAATCCTAATCTCATGACTCTCTAAACCAGTGACTGTCTCCTATGCTGGCTGGCAGGTTACCCTGTGCCTCACTGTGAGTTAGGATATGGAAGGGCTTTTTACTAGTGCTGGGGTCTGCGAGTGTGCACCAACCACTTCCTGCTGCCATTCGTTTTCACAGTCTTCCAACTGTTCTCCAAGTCAGAGCCAGGGCTTGGTACAGTCAAGGTTTTCCACCATGGCCTGGATTGTCTGGCTCCCTGTGCAAATGTGTATCATGCAGACACACTCTTTTCCTTTTAAACTGCAAGTCTTCCACCGAACCCGCCACACTGGCTGCTGCCCACCTTATTTCTCAAACATCTGAAGTTTCTTTCACTTTTATATTGAACTCCCAGGTCCCCTCTTGGATGAAAGTTCACATTATCAATTGCTACACCCTATTTTTCTCTTTCCAAGTGGGTGAAGTGCCGTAATAAAACCTCTAATCTGCCGAGAACTATATACACAGGCTTATGTATGCAGTAGGAAAATGATTTGGCTCTTTGGTCTGGAGCCTGAAATAAAAAATACAAAAATGATTAAAAGATTCTGTTCTAGACACTTCTCAAAAGAAGACATTTATGCAGCCAAAAAACACATGAAGAAATGCTCATCATCACTGGCCATCAGAGAAATGCAAATCAAAACCACAGTGAGATACCATCTCACACCAGTTAGAATGGCCATCATTAAAAAATCAGGAAACGACAGGTGCTGGAGACGATGTGGAGAAATAGGAACACTTTGACTCTGTTAGTGGGACTGTAAACTAGTTCAACCATTGTGGAAGTCAGTGTGGCGATTCCTCAGGGATCTCGAACTAGAAATACCATTTGACCCAGCCATCCCATTACTGGGTATATACCCAAAGGACTATAAATCATGCTGCTATAAAGACACATGCACACGTATGTTTATTGCGGCACTATTCACAATAGCAAAGAGTTGGAACCAACCCAAATGTCCAACAACGATAGACTGGATTAAGAAAATGTGGCACATATACACCATGGAATACTATGCAGCCATAAAAAATGATGAGTTCGTGTCCTTTGTAGGGACATGGATGAAACTGGAAAACATCATTCTCAGTAAACTATCACAAGGACAAAAAACCAAACACCGCATGTTCTCCTCACTCATAGGTGGGAATTGAACAATGAGAACTCATGGACACAGGAAGGGGAACATCACACTCCAGGGACTGTTGTGGGATAGGGGGAGGGGGGAGGGACAGCATTAGGAGATACACCTAATGCTAAATGACAAGTTAATGGGTACAGGAAATCAACATGGCACATGGATACATATGTAACAAACCTGCACATTGTGCACATGTACCCTAAAACCTAAATTATAATTAAAAAAAAAAGATTCTGTTCTGAGATACTGATATCTCAGATGTGTTTACAGGAGGAGATGTAAGTGTGATGAACGTTGTATTGCATTTTAATGCCCATAGGGGAACATCTATTATGGGTAACCCACAAAATAACCATGTAGACAGAAATATGTGGTCAGGTGATTCCATCCACAATTGTTATTGGTCACTCTATTATTTGCCCAGTGGTTACAAGAACAAGAGTAGCAATAATGGCAGAGATGGACGCAAGAGATGGGTAAAATGACATGGTCTCAGTCACAAAGGCTAACCTAGCTTTCTGCTATTGCTGAATTTCCACATTTTAGAAAAAGAGATCAGTGTTGACTCCAATACACATTTATTCCTCAAAGAGACAAACTATTAACTAATTGACAATTAAATACATGAATGACTTCTTATGCTGAAAGGGATAAAGTTTGATGTTGTTTAATATCTGCATATGTTCCATATATAGGTTTTCATTTCCTGTCCTTAGAGTCTTGATCAGAGCATCCATCTGAATATTTACAGAGGCATGATCCACCAATGTAGAATCACACATAAAATTATCTTGGAACAAGATCCTCACTCTACACAAAAGGAGCTATAGCAGTGAAAACATGGCTGTAGGATCTACCAAACCTATCATTTAGAGTACAATGTATTACCAGCCTAATAAAGTTATAAAAAAGCTTTTTTTAAATTTTTTGAGTCAGCATTTCACTCTGTCACCTAGGTTGAAATGCAGTGGCACAATCACAGTTCACTGCAGCCTCAACCTCCCAAGCTCAAGCAGTCCTCCCACCTCAGCCTTCCAAGTAGCTAGAACCACAGTCATGTACTACCATGCCTGACTAATTTTTTGTAGAGATGAAGTCTCACTATGTTGTCCAGGCTAGACTAGAACTCCTGGGCTCAAGTGATCCTCCCACCTCAGCTTCCCCAAGTGCTTGGGTTACAGGCATGAGTCACTGCACATAGCCCCAAATCACTTTTTGAATACTTAACAATGTTGTATCTTCCTGAATTCTAGTCTGCAAGAATGTTGTATAAGTTCACAAGATGCATATATACTTTAAATTAATAATCATTATGTGGTGCTATGTACCCAATATACAAAATACATTGATTCAGTATGGGAGGCCAGAGGTTGCTGTCAGCCGAGATCGCACCACTGCACTCCAGCCTGGGTGACAGAGTGAGACTCTGTCTTAAGGAAAAAAAAAAAAAGAATACATTGGTTCAGAAACCAAGCATATCATAGGAATGGCTCTTCTTATCAATCCTTCCTACCTTCCTATAATAAGCATAATACACTTATGCTTTATTTCTTAAGAAATTTAGACTCTTATACACCAAGAACAGACAAACAGAGAGCCAAATCGTGAGTGAACTCCCATTCACAATTGCTTCAAAAAGAATAAAATACCTAGAAATCCAACTTACAAGGGACGTGAAGGACCTCTTCAAGGAGAACTACAAACTATTGCTCAATGAAATAAAAGAAGATACAAACAAATGGAAGAACATTCCATGCTCATGTGTAGGAAGAATCAATATCATGAAAATGGCCATATTGCCCAAGGTAATTTATAGATTCAATGCCATCCCCATCAAGCTACTAATGACTTTCTTCACAGAATTGGAAAAAACTACTTTAAAGTTAATAAGGAACCAAAAAAGAGCCCACATTGCCAAGTCAATCCTAAGCCAGAAGAACAAAGCTAGAGGCATCACGCTACCTGACTTCAAACTATACTACAAGGCTACAGTAATCAAAACAGCATGGTACTGGTACCAAAACAGAGACATAGACCAATGGAACAGAGCAGAGCCCTCAGAAATAATGCCGCATATCTACAACCATCTGATCTTTGACAAACCTGACAAAAACAAGAAATGGGGAAAGGATTCCCTATTTAATAAATGGTGCTGAGAAAACTGGCTAGCCATATGTAGAAAGCTGAAACTGGATCCCTTCCTTACACCTAATACAAAATTTAATTCAAGATAGATTAAAGACTTAAATGTTAGACCTAAAACCATAAAAGCCCTAGAAGAAAACCTAGGCAATGCCATTCAGGACATAGGCATGGGCAAGAACTTCATGTCTAAAACACCAAAAGCAATGGCAACAAAAGCCAAAATTGACAAATGGGATCTAATTAAACTAAAGAGCTTCTGCACAGCAACAGAAACTACCATCAAAGTGAATAGGCAACCTACAGAATGGGAGAAAATTGTTGCAATCTACTCATCTGACAAAGGGCTAATATCCCAAATCTACAATGAACTCCAACAAATTTACAAGAAAAAAACAACCCCATCAAAAAGTGGGCAAAGGATATGAACAGACACTTCTCAAAAGAAGACATTTATGCAGCCAAAAGACACATGAAAAAATGCTCATCACTGGCCATCAGAGAAATGCAAATCAAAACCACAATGAGATACCATCTCACACCAGTTAGAATGGCCATCATTAAAAAGTCAGGAAACAACAGCTGCTGGAGAGGATGTGGAGAATAGGAACACTTTTACACTGTTGGTGGGACTGTAAACTAGTTCAACCATTGTGGAAGTCAGTGTGGCAATTCCTCAGGGATCTAGAACTAGAAATACCATTTGACCCAGCCATTCCATTACTGGGTATATACCCAAAGGATTATAAATCATGCTGCTATAAAGACACATGCACACGTATGTTTATTGCAGCACTATTCACAATAGCAAAGACTTGGAACCAACCCAAATGTCCAACAACGATAGACTGGATTAAGAAAATGTGGCACATATACACCATGGAATACTATGCAGCCATAAAAAATGATGAGTTCATGTCCTTTGTAGGGACAGAGATGAAGCTGGAAACCATCATTCTCAGCAAACTATGGCAAGAATAAAAAACAAAATACCGCATGTTCTCACTCATAGGTGGGAATTGAACAATGAGAACACATGGACACCAGAAGGGGAACATCACACACCGGGACCTGTTGTGGGGTGGGGGGAGCGGGGAGGGATAGCATTAGGAGATATACCTAATGCTAAATGAGGAGTTAATGGGTGCAGCACACCAACATAGCACATGTATACATATGTAACTAACCTGCACTTTGTGCACATATATCCTAAAACTTAAAGTATAATAATAAAAAAAAGAGAAATTTAGACTCTATGTATGGAGAGATCCAGGTTCTTGTGGGAGAAGCTCTTCCAAGATGGGATAAAAATCTCAACTTTAAGCTCTACCTGCCACCAAATTACTTTGAGTTCCTCATATCAAGAGAACACTAGGCAAAAAAAAAAAAGACTCACCATCCCAACAGATCATATTTTTTAGTGAATTTAAATATTCTTTTAACAAAAGCAAATGAAGCCACATGTGTGTAACTTTTTTATTTAAAGATATTTATGGCCAGGCGCGGTGGCTCACACCTGTAATCTCAGCTCTTTGGGAGCTGAAGTGGGCAGATCGCCTGACGTCAAGAGGTCAAGAACAGCCTGGCCAACATGGTGAAGCCCCATCTCTACTAAGAATACGAAAATTAGCCTAGTGTGATGGTAGGCGCCTGTAATCCCAGCTACTCAGGAAGCTGAGGCAGAAGAATCCCTTGAACCCAGGAGACGGAGGTTTCAGGGAGCCGAGATCGTGGCAATGCACTCTAGCCTGGGCAACAGAGCAAGACTCTACCTCAAAAAAAAAAAAAAAAGAAAAGGAAAAGAAAAAGATATTTACTAGAGATTATCTGTAACTATCCCCTTCTATGGTAACTTGGCACAACTGGAAATTACATTAACACTTTCTGGCTGATAATATCATTAAGGAGTAATTTCCGAAATAAAATTTGTCCCTAAGTATTGTTTTAAATAGTAAAGTTAGTAAAGAGTAAAACTCTATATATCATTAAAACAAATTGCATTTAAAATGAATAAAAATGTCACATGTTATAATTTTTCAGGAAAGTAAATTGGCTATACATTTTTACTTCATAAAGCTAGGCTTCAGTAGCTGTAGTTTTTCTTCATAACACTTATTTCAATTTTAAATTATACATTTATCTGTGTGATTATTTGATTAATGTCAGTCTGTCTCATTAAGGAGAAAACTTCATGAGAGATAAGAGCTTATCCATATTGTTCTCTATTTGTTCTCCAAATTTCTCTTCCTGGCACATGGAATTAATTTATTTACTAAATAAATTACAATGAATTAATAACAGAATCTGAAAAACTGACTGTCATGAAGTTTTTTTTATATGAACAGGAACTGGACCAATAGAAACAAATGTAAAACATAACAAATGACCATATGAGTTTAACGACAATATGATGCACAATTTTATGTGCAAACTTATGCTTTAGGATATTCTGACACTAGACAATTTCAAATATGATGGATAGATAGATGGATATACACATATTGATATGTTGACATTTCTGGATTTAACTTTTCTAATTTTAGAGGTAAATTTGAAGTCAGAATTATCTGGCTTTCTAATCTTTCTATAATAATTACTAGCAATTTATAACAGAAATTTGTATTGTCTCAATTAGATTTTGCTTTATAAACATAATCATTTTTTGTAAGATTTCAAAATGTATTTGATAATACATGGCTAGAAAATAGCGAGGCTGTGGCAAATCTTTTATTTTCCCCACACATTTGATAAGGCTTAAAACATGCAATTGGGGCAAAGTTTGAAGCTATTAAAACTAAAAAGATTATAAAATTGTTATATAAACATAATTGTCCCGGATGGCCTCTGAAATGTAACTGTTTTTCAGTCATTAAAAAGTTATATTACATTCCCATAAGAACCAACATCTTATATAATTATATAGTTTACAACAGATATTTTTGAAAACACATATAGATATAATTTACACTACTACATGACTTATGAATTCATTAAGCTAAATTGTAGAGATCGATAGATACAAATTTTCTACTTTTTTTCCCTTCACATATGCTACTTTCTTCGTTAATTTTTACAGTGTTTTCTAATACATTGATCTGAGATTATAGCATATCTGCATAATATAATCAAGTTGTACACCATGATGTTATGGATGTGTATCAAATCTTTTGTTTGATTATCATAAATTTTTATAGATTATTTTTATTTGTTGCATAAGTAATATGAGCATTTAGAAGATATTTCTGCTCATAAGTATATGTATTTCTTCTCATAAGTATATGTATGGGCCACCATAACTGAATATCATAGACTGGGTGACTTAAACAGCAGAAACTCATTTGTTTGAAGTTCTGGGGGTTAGAGGTCCAATACAAAGCCCCTAGAAAATGTGGTTTCTGGTGAAACTTCCCTTTCTAGCTTGCTGATGACCTCTTCTCGCTGTGTTCTCACGTGGCCTTTCCTTTGGCACACACGTGAAGGGAGGGAGAAAGAGAGAGAGAGAGAGAAAGAGAGAGAGAAAGAGCAAGCTCTGGTTCCTCTTCCTCATAAAGACTTTGGTATTATTGGATTAGGGCTTCAATCTCAGGACATCATTTAACCTAATTACCTCCTTAATGGCTCTATCTACAAATATAGTCACATTGGAGGTTAAGGCTTCAAGCTATGAAATTGGAGGGAGAAACAATTCAGTCCATAACAATATGCATTCCCTTTTATCCCTCTATCAGTTGTTGGTAAAGATTTGAAATGTTTTTTTTTTTTCTTTTGTTTTCTAACTCCCGTTTAGGTTAGGTTTTTGTGGCTGTTTGAGTGTATAAGCTACAGCCACCTAGGTATAGCCATTGACCTATAAAAAGTATTATGTACAAAATGTTTTTCATAGTAGACAACAAGCTTACATAACTTTAACTAGTTTGTATATTTTTTTTCTAAATATCAAAATACAGTTTAAATGGTTTTTTGCTGATTTCATGACTAATAACTTTTCAATGTGAAAATATGAACTCAATCTAACTTTGCATTTAACTAAGCCATTGCTGTGGTAATAATATCAGAAAATATAATCAACAGCACTTTTAAAGTCATTTCAGCATTTCTCATTAAATGGGATAGTACAATGTATTTCTAAGTCTATTCAGTTATTAATAGATCAACTGCAGTTTTTCCTCTGCTGTGAGGCAAATGGCAAAGAGGAATCACAGAGATTTAACAATATTTCTAGTATGACACAAGATTAAAATATCAATACAACTTCTAACACTGTATTTCCACATTAAATGAAATGCTAAAGTTTCAATTTTTAGATTATCTCCTGCCAGTAATTGTGCCAGATTGCATTCTGATAATTTTCTACCATTGCAAATAAATATTATCAGTTACAGTTGCTTCAAATTTCAGAGCTATGTGACTATGGTTGTTTACCAGATGTCACAGGATGTCACAATGTCTATCTCTTATAACTCTGTCTTATTGATATTATGATGTTTATAATTTAAGTCAATATATTATGCTTTCTGGCAGCTGGGCCTGACTCGTGCATCCGTTTTTTTCTGTTGTTTTTTTTTTCCTGTCTAGGCTTTTCTTATGGCAATACAGAAGAAGCATTTGTAATTTTATCAGATATTTTATTAAGAGTAGTCTGTCTTTCCTTCACTGTTCCAGTCCCTTTACTAAGGATCTTTTTTCCTCCTCACCAAGGGCCTCTATCAACACACCTTGGGTTATGCTTGGGAGGACCTTTTGAGGTCTAAGAGTTATTTGGTACTGAGTCATTTTTAATGTTATATTTTGTGAGAATAGACTTCAGACTAACAATATAGGATGTGTATGCGTATGTGTGCATACCCAAGTTCATATGATCTCAATATCCTCTTATCAATTGGTCATTAATGGGAAAGTGATGTAGATTGTTAACTGCAAGGATTTTATATATATCAGCTAAGACAATTTTTCAGAAATAAAAATAAATATTTTTTCTCAGTGTTTTAATTTTTGGAAACTTGAGGCACAGTATATTTATAATAACAATTATTAGAACATAAATAATTTTATGCTCCAATTTGGTCAATGGCCACACTGTCTACTGAAGACAGGACCCCAATCCCTTTTAGCTTACGGTTTCTGCTAAGAAATCTGCTATTAATCTGATGGGTTTTTCTTTATAGGTTACCTGACACTTTTACCTCACAGCTCTTGTTTCCTTCATCTTGACTTTGGGTAACGTGATGACTATGTGCCTAGGCGATCATCTTTTTGTGATGAATTTCCCAGGTGTTCTTTGAGTTTTTTGTGTTTGGATGTCTAGATCTATAGCAAGGCCAGGGAAGTTTTCCTGGATTATTCCCTCAAATATGCTTTCCATGTTTTTAGATTTCTCTTTTTCCTTAGGAACACCAATTGTTCTTAGGTTTGGTTGCTTAACATAATCCCAAACTTCTTGGAGGCTTTGTTTATTTTTTTAGTTCTTTTTTGTTTGTCTTTGCTGGATTGGGTTTATTTGAAAGCCTTGTCTTCGAGCTCTGAATTTCTTTCTTCTACTTGTTTGATTCTATTGCTGAGACTTTCCAGTGCATTTTGCAGTTCTCTAAGTGTGTCTTTCATTTCCATGAGTCGTGATTGTTTTTTATTTATGCTATACATTTCACTGGGGATTTTTTCATTCATATCATGTTTCTTTTTTTTTAATTTATTTAAGTTGGACTTCATCTTTCTCTGGTGCCTCCTTGGTTGGCTTAATAATTGACCTTCTGAATTCTTTTTCTGGCAATTCGGGGATTTTTTCTTGGTTTTAATCCACTGCTTGTGAGTTAGTGTGATCTTTTGGGGGTGATAAGGACCCTTGTTTTGTCATATTACCAGAATTGTTTTTCTGGTTCCTTCTCATTTGGATAGACTATGTTAGGGAAGGTGCGGGACTCAAGGGCTGCAATTTAGATTGTTCTGTTCCACAGGGTGCTCCCTTGATGTAATGCTCTCCTCTTTCCCCTAGCAGTGGAGCTTCCTGAGGGGTGAACTACAGTGGCTGCTGTTTCTCTTCTGAATCTAGACACCCAGCAGAGCTACTGGACTCCTGGCTGGTATTAGCAAGTGTCTTCTAAGAGTCCTGTAATGTGATTTGTCTTCAGGTCTCTTCTGAGCCATGGATACCAGCACCTGCTCTGGTGGAGACAGCAGGGGAGTGAAGTGGACTCTGTGAAGGTCCTTGTATGTATTTTTGTTAAGTGCGCTGGTTTTGTGTTGGTTGACCTCCAGCCAGGAGGTGGCGATTTCAAGAGCACATCAGTTGCAGTAGTACAGGGAGGGTCAGGCAGTGGGCAGGGCCATAGAACTCCCAAGAGATTATGTTCTTTATCATCAGCTACCAGGGCAGGTAGAGAAAACCATCAGGTGGGGGCGGGGTTAGGCTTATCTGAGCTCAGACTTTCTTTGAGGAGGGCTTGTTGAGGCTGCTGTGGGAGAAGAGGGTGTGGTTCCCAGGCCAATGGAGCTATGTTCCCAGGGGAATTAGGGCTGCCTCTGCTGTGTCACACAGGTAACCAGGGAAGGGAGATAAAGCTGGCAGCCATAGGCCTTATCCAGCTCCCATGCATCCCATAGCCCAAAAGATTGGTCTCACTCCCACTGTACCCCCCTCAACAGCACCAAGTTCATTTCCAGGCAGCTGTTGAGCAGTGCTGAGAAATTGTTCCCAGCTACATGCCTCCCAGCTGAGAAAA
Organism: Symphalangus syndactylus; assembly: GCF_028878055.3. Lineage (NCBI taxonomy): Eukaryota > Metazoa > Chordata > Mammalia > Primates > Hylobatidae > Symphalangus > Symphalangus syndactylus. The sequence goes on along the minus strand of NC_072426.2, from coordinate 104,409,155 downwards.
CAAGCAGACTCACAGTTCCTCTGTTGTCCCACGGAGCCTGCAGTGGCAATCCACCACCTTCTAAGGGTTTGTGTGTTCTCAGCTTTCCAGTATGTTCCTGCGGTTGTTGGTGCCAAAGTTCACGATGTGGGTGTCTACACACTGCTCTGTACGTCTGAGTAAGAGCTGAAAGTTAGTCCTGCCTCATATCCGCCATTTTCCTGCATTGTCCCATATTAACTTTTATGGAGGCAGTCTTCCTATAGCCCTTTTTAGACAATTCAGGTAAAACACAGTTGTTACCTATCTGAAGGAAAATTGTTTTCTTATAATTTACTGTTATGCATAACTAAGTATATTTCTCTTAAATAGACTACATTGGAATTAAATTCATGCTTCCATAATGAGATTAATATAAGATTAAATGTATTTCTTAATTAATTGATTAAGAAAATTGTCTAGATTTTCTCTCTTTTTTGGTGGTAAGAGCACCTGAAATCTATTATCTTAGCAAATTTTCAGTATACAGTACACATTAAATATATTATGCTGTACAATAGATACCTAGACTTATTCATACTACATAACTACAATTAACAGAAGTGATGATTATACAACCTATTTAGGGAAGGTCTTTAGTCAATCTATTTAATGCTTTTATATATATGTATATATACACACACAGACACATACACATGAACATATATATATATTCACACACACATATATGTGTTTTAGATTTATCTATAAACACATAGGTGTATATGTGTGTTTATATATACATCTAATACTAGATTTATGGGAATAGAGTATATTTAAGATTAATGGAAATAATGCACAGATAATATGAGTTAACATATACTCCATACCCAGTTTCCCTTATGCTTAACAGCTTACCAGAGTGTGATACATTTATCAGAACAAATCAGTCATTATTGATACACTATTTTCATTAACTTAAATCTACACTTTGAGATTGACTCAGTTTTCATGTAATTCATTTTACCTATTCCTGGATCTCAACTAGGTTACTGTGTGACATTTAGTCATCATGTGTGGTTAAGCTTCTCTAGGCTGTTACAATTTCTCAGACATTCATTACTTTTGATGATCTTGACAATTTTGAGGAATACTGGTCAGGTACTTTGTCAAATTCCTCTCAATTGGATTTTTTCTGATGTTTTTCTGATGATTAGAATGGAGTTGTGTATTTTGGGGAGGAACACCACAGAGATAAATTGCCATTCTTGTTTCTTCATTACAAGGGTACATGCTATCAACTGTTGATTAGTTACCATTATTGATGATAACCATGATCACCTACCTGGCTAAGGTAGTGTTTGTCAGGTTTAATACTCTAAGGCTACTTTTGTTTTTTCGCTCTCTTCACACTGTACTCTGTTTAAGAAGTAACTATGTGAGGTATACATGTAAGGAATAAGGAGTTTGCTTCATCTTTCCTGATGGGGAGTATTTCTACAGGGTATCTGGAATTCTTCTGCACAGGTATTGGCCTGTTTGCCCCATTTATTTATTTATTCAACAATGTATTTATATCGATATGGACTTATGAGTATTTATTTTATAATTTGAGTTATTATTTAATACTGCTTTATTATTTTATGTCTCAAATTGTTCTAGCTTTGGCCTCTGGGCACTCTTTCAGTTGTTTATATATCCCTTCAACTTCGCATGTGTGTGTGAGTGAACATATTACTTCCTTACTTTCTGGAACTACAGAATGTCACAAACTCATATTGCAAATTCCTTTCCCTTAAATTAGCCCTTTCTTCAGAAAGACACGGTTCTTTTATTGAAGAGTCATATCCAAATTGGAATTAGAAACCAATATCTGCACAATTTCAGTGCCCAGATACTGGTTTCGAATTCCGGTTCAAATATGACTGGGATGTTTTTGTTTTGTTTTGTTTTGTTTTGTTTTGTTTTTTTGAGACGGAGTCTTGCTCTTTCGCCCAGGCTGGAGTGCAGTGGCGCAATCTCGGCTCACTGCAAGCTCCGCCTCCCGGATTCACGCCATTCTCCTGCCTCAGCCTCTCCGAGTAGCTGGGACTGCAGGCGGCCGCCACCATGCCTGGCTAATTTTTTGTATTTTTAGTAGAGACGGGGTTTCACCGTGGTCTCGATCTCCTGACCTCGTGATCCGCCCGCCTCGGCCTCCCAAAGTGCTGGGATTACAAGTGTGAGCCACCGCGCCCGGCCTGACTGGGATGTTTTTATTTCAGATATCTTAGCTATCTGAGCAAGGAAATAGATGTGTTTATACACAGAGCTATACATATTTCTGTATGTATCTATCTGCAACTGCATTAAGCAATTCATTAGTTCATACTGGTCTCCCCAGCTCTACTGCAGTACCATACAGATCATTCTAGCATTCCTGCCTTGTATATAACACCCACTCCAACAGTGAGAAACATACGTTTCTCTACTGACTTATTTGTTAAGTTTTCCAAAACAAGTGAACAAAATACATGTCTAGTAGCATCAGAATTCTTCAGCTGTCCTGTGTAGAGAACGACTTTAAAGCTATAAAACAGTGCATGTGTACAGTTTCTTTTGCCTTCAGTTGTACAGTCTCTCCTCATTTCCAGACTTACTCAGGATAGCACCTTTTCTGCTTAATTCCATCACTGCGTTATTTGTATATGGTAATATAGTTAGATTGTTTTGTCAAAGGCTGCATTCCTATCATTGAGTGTTCAGAGTTCTTTGTACATTTGGGGTACAAGTTCTTTATCCAATGTGTGGTTTGCAAATATTTTCTCTCAGTGAATTATCTGACATTTCTTTCTCTTAACAGTATCTTTAGCTGTGTTCCACAAATTTGGATAAGTTGCATTTTTATTTTCATTTAGTTCAAATTAATTTTTTAATTTCACTTGAGACTTTTTCTTCGGTCTGTGTGTTATTTAGAAGTATAAAGTTTAATTTTCAAATATTTGAGAATATTTCTGATATTGTCATTATACTTTATAAGGAAGCTTTATTATGAAACCGTAGAACTAAAATCTGTGTTTACAGCTGAGGCCAAGGTGATTATTCCAAGCTCCTTTCTACCACATGATTTTAGCCAAGGTATATACATTCTCTCATCACTCATTTATATCTTTGAAATGTAATTGAATGGTACAATCTTAAGACCTTTTCACAAATTATTAACAATTATATTTTTACATTTTTTTTCTTAATAATTGGTTCCCACTCTGCCTCCAAATCTAATACTCATGGCATGCCAAATTACTATGTGTGGCCTTTGCTTACTTTCTATATCTCCCAACAAAGCTACATAGCTGAACAAGTATAACACAAGCCTCTTTGGCAAAAATGTTGTCATTTTTATTTTCTATTGTTTATAAGAACATCTCAGAGGTTGCTTCAGGGAGAAAGGTAAATGTGTCAACTCTACTAGCTGACCATTCCTATTCAGCATAACAGACCATTTAATTGTACAGGATCTGCTACAAGAGATTTTATTTTTTAATGATTTTTACTACTAAATGTGAAATAGTAAAAGCAAAAGGAAAGGAAAAGAAGATAAAAAAATTAAATGTTAATTTAAAAAATTAAAAAGGAAAGAGAAGAGAAAAGGAAAGAAATAAAGGAAAAGTTTACATTACACTTTGCCTTCCTGCTTCAATATTTTATGGTCCTATCATAATTTTTAAGTGCTAGGTATCCTTAGGCTTAGAGCAAGATGCAATAAAAAAGAGCAAGATGCCTTAAAATTAAAATTGTTTTCATTAAATATTTGCAAGTTTTTTTCACATTTTAAAATTCTATTTTCTAATTTATTTTAAAAAGATAAATTTTCTATAGGATTATGCTGTGATAAAAACCAAACTGATGAACTAGCTAGACAATTAATATTCAGTCTCTTTAATATAGTGTAAAGAATATTGGACCTATATAAAAATGTCTGGCTTAGATTCATGGCATTCCCACTTAACTATAGTCTAATTTTGAATAATTTATTTAACTTTCTTAGCCCAGGTTCATTATTTATCAAATTTGAATGACTCTACAAAATTTGTGTCATTTTATTTTGAATCCTTACCAAATAACCCTTAAAATAATGTGTGTCAACATACTTTATTCAGTGTGATGTGCTATATAAATGCAACATATTATTAAAACAAAGCCATAATCTCAGCTATGTACATGAACTTATTATGCCCTAATACATTTTTGGTCATAAGCCTACTTTACTTTCAAACAAATTATAGCTCACACATAATAGTTTAGACATGAATTTTGTGGTCATTCCAAATATTCATTTTATAAAAATAAACTTTCTACATGTTGACATTTCTTATCAAATATGCACATACTTAAATTAGTTTTATATTTTAATTTAGTAGTAATTGCCAAATCACTTGAAAGATTGAGAAATCTGGCCACTAACTATGCACACAAATCTTTATTGTCCTTCAATGTTCCTGTGGCCTGTGCACCTAAGTGAATTCTTTCATTAATTTATTTAATATGATTTCTGGCAAGTTAATTTTAGATCCTTAGTAATATAATTAATAAGTTGTTTGCTGACTACTTTAAATTATTTTAATATTTGTTGATTTGAATTATAAATTTCTCAGGTGAATTGGGAATTATAACTAAACTTTTGTTTTCTTTAGTAGATCTGAACAGATAAAACAGAGTTAAACTTGATGCAACCCTTCTGAGAGTGATAATTATTTTTTAAAATAGTAAAAGACACCATCCAATTGAATTACTTTTTACAATTTCATACTTTATCTTATCCAATTATGAAGCTCTCAGAGTCATTCTCTATAAAGTTGGTATAATAGTTTCTTACTGTGGTGACTCTTTAAAACAATGTCTATAGAGAATCTAATATACTAACTACATAATACATTGTAACAGGGAATGAATACCTCAGCTATTTAGACAACTAAATTGATTAATCTAGATAAATTTTTTTTAAATAAAACTCTTCCTGAAGACATTGATTCCAGTTTTCTAGTTTTCAATATTTAATACAGAAATATGACTGCTATTCTTTACTTTAGTAAAATTATGGCAGCAAGATTTTTGGAACTGTTCAAAAGTTTGGCAAGAATGCAGTAATGTATAAATGACTTAAAAAATTAGCTTTTTCAATAGAAACTACAAAATATAGACTTATAAACATATATGCCATGAATTAATATTACATTTATCCTATAGGGATTTTTCATTTTCCACATTTTCAGTACATACTCAAAAGCATATGAAACACATATTTTTATATTACAATGTAAGTGATAATATAAAGCATAAAAATAAGAGCATATTTATGTATTCAACTATTTGAGAAAATATATTAAAATATTCTCCTATTCAGTGTATATTAGATAGTAAGTTATCTTTAGTCAAACCTGTGTCAAATACAAGAGTGTTATCAGTAACCTTGATAGAGATGTAGAAAGCCACTTGCAAAGTAAAATGATTTCTGTATTTCCTTTTCTGGAAGCTGCAATTACACCATTTTATCAGTATATAAATGAGCAGTGTGGTCAATAGTACTGTTTATTCCAGATGCATCCTCTACTCTGTGACAGCTGTATCTTCCCTGTGGATGGAGTATACTTCTCTGCCTTATAAACATTGGGTTTGTACAGGGAGTTCTTTGTCCATTAGAATGTAAGCATAAGTGACAGCACCATTTCTGAGCACAAGTCTTAAGAGGCTTAGAGAGTTCCACCAATCCTCTTTATCCCCTGCCATCCATTATGAAAAGACCGTATCATAAGGATCCATTGACTCTTTAGCATGGATCAACAAATGAGACAGGTAAAGTCTTGAACACAAACTGTGGTCTGTAGTCTGAAGACAAGGTAAGTTGACCTCACAGGCACCTTAAAGCCTCGTATAACTCCCAGCCTAGTAAGCAAGAAAGCAATAAGCTTGCTGAAATCCCCTGATTTGAGGGTTGCTAATTATGCAACATTATCACTGCAAAATCTCATATAGATATTATTTTGTAAGTCAAGAACATGAAAAGAGAGATGTTTCTTGGAGAATCTGGCTGTTTTAGTGAACTCATAGGTCAGCATTGTAATAGGATAGAATCACCATTGACTATAGCAGTAGTTCTCAATGTGACTGCATATTAAAATTAACCAATAAACTAGGGTGATGTAAAATAAATCTGTGTTTAACAACCATCCTCACAAGTTTTGAGTTAATTGGTCTGAATGGGATTCAGGTATTGTTGTTGTTGCTGCAGGTGGTGCTGGTAACTCAGATGCCTTTACTAGTCAAGCAGGATTGGGAATTCCTGGCCTGTGATGTGTGCCCTCAGATCTACAGAACTGTAAATTCATTTTTATTAGTGGATGCTGAATTTATTGGTAATGATTTTTATCAGCCAAATTCATGAGAAATATATATATATAGACCAAAATTAATTAATTTTCAATATAAAAATTGTATACCAATTGGATTAGCTTTACTGCCTTTATGAGCTTTATGGCCAGTCACTTTCATTCTTGTCTTACTGGCCCAGTTGTCACCTACCTGCTTGTCCCAACTCCAGGTAACTGTACTTTTTGATTTCTCCATTTATGCAAGTTAAACAATAATCTTCTAATTGAATGTACTATTAATGCAAAATTATCTTGAATGGCTCTTTTTGGTTTCACTGTGAATACGTTAAAGGCCTAAGTGTAATTTATTTTAATTATTTTTCAACTTTTGATGAGAAGGATAAATAGGACCTCAGGAATTTTTGATGCCAGGTGTCTGCAGAATCATTGAAAACTATTGTGGTAAGCATCTAGAGCATAAAAATGTTTGAGCATCAGAATTCTAGAAAACAAATGTTCCAAAAATAATGGGAATCTTAGAATTTTCACTTGAATATTACATTCTTAATGAGGAGGCTTACCCTACCCATTTTAGCTAAAATTGTAAGCCGTTTCCTCCTTTCCTCCCTTTCCTTGCCTTATTTTTATAATTAACACGTACTTTTCCTCTTCTAACAAACATAATCAAAAACATTAAATATGCCTTCCCTTTTGGTTTTCCTTTGCACCTCAAAAATATAATGGCTTTACACAGTAACAATCACTTATTCTTTCTTATGATACTAAGTGTTGACAAGAAAGTCATTCTTCTCTGTGTCTTGGCTGGAGCTACAATCATGTAGCGGCTCAACCAGCTAAAACATTAAGGTGATTCCTTTGCAAAACTGGCGATTGTTGACGCCAGTTGGGAGCTCAGCTGAAGCTTTCCAGTAGAGGATCTCCATAGTCTTTTACCTTGACATCTCCTTTTGGACGAGGTTTTGCCCCATTTGCTGATATCTTATTGGCCCAGTATCAGAAATTAGACAATGTCATTTTCTTCACATTATTTTAGTTAAAGCAAGTCATGGGGTGATACGGTTTGTCTGTGTCCCCACCTAAATCTCATCTTGAATTGTAGCTCCCATAATCCCCATGCATCATGGGAGGGACCTTGTGGGAGATAAATGAATTATGGGGGCAGGTCTTTCCTGTGCTGTTCTCATGATAATGAATAAGTTTCATGAGGTCTGATGGTTTTATAAATGACAGTTCGCCTGCACACACTCTTGCCTACAACCATGTAAGACGTTCCTTTGCTCTTCCTTCATCTTCCACCATAATAGTGAGGTCTCCCCAGCCATGTGGCAAATGTGAGTCCATTAAACCTCTTTCCTTTATAAATTACCCAGTCTAAGGTATGTCTTTATTAGCTGTGTGAGAACAAACTAATACACAGGGTCTACTCAGATTCAAAAGACAAGAGAATAATATTCATCTCTTTATGAGAGTAGTGGCAGAGAATTTCCAGGAATATTTAATCCATTGCATTTACTGATTATATTTCAATTTTACTAGAATGTAAGCTTTAAGAAAAAATAATCTTGTCTGTTTCATTCACTGTTGTCTTGGAAGAAGGAATAAGAGACACTTAATGAATACTGTTTTGAATTGATTTTTAACATATACAACTAATCTGAGCATTAGTATTGAAATTACTGTCTGATTTTCAGAGTTATCATAATGATTCACTCTCACATTTAAGTCCCAAGTAAGGTTACAATTTATATAATATAATCTATGGACAGGAAAATCAATGTGTGGTAGGCAGACTTTGAGAAATTACAGAGAGCCACAGTCTAAACTGAAGTTTTGTCTTTGTATTATCAATTAAAATAGTATGCAAAAACAAGTTAATTGAGTAAACAAGACTGAAGGAACCCTGGTTGATTTGATCAAGAAACTAAACAGTTCATGAAACAATAAAAAGTTCTGGAGTCATTGAGAGCATTATTAATATGCAAGTGTGAAATAAAACTGTAGATTTTCTTAAGCAAGTACATAAAATCTCAAAAAAGAGTTTCAAAACTTGCATTTTTGAAGATTTAAATAAACCAAAAGTGATTATTACTTTTCATTTTTATAAATTGTTATAAATTTCCCTGTGGTATGTATATAAGCAATAAATATATGATTCCTTGGTTTATGGAGTTATGAAAGTCATCTTCTATAATTGTGTAATGTCTAACTTTTGAGGTGTGTGTTGGTAAATAGCCCAGAATTTAAATAAACATTTAGCATTCATCATCTTAAGAAATAGGACCTTTGATTTATAAATATATTCATAAAGCAAAACTGCAAAAGTCATGGCTGAGTAATTTAAAAATGTGTTTGTTCTCTCTTTATTGAATACCATATGCCATATAGACAAAATTCCCGTGATTGCATATTTCAATTTTCATGAGAATATAAACAGAGAGATAAATGTAATTGATCATTATATATAACATTACTACCACTTGCCACAAACAATGCTGTGTAAAAAGGCAAACTTCTTCCAAAAAATGAGTAGATATATACAATTCATGTATAAAGGCAAAAATGACATTTCCAATTTTTTTAAATAAGGTAACTGTACTACTACACTGTGAAGCAGTATGGTGTTATTTGTTTTTTTTTTTAACTTTTAACTTTGGGGGTACATGTATAGGTTTGTTACATAGGTAAACGTGTCATGGGGGATTTTGTGCAGCCTATTTCCTTACCCATGTATTAAGCTTGGTACTCATTAGCTATTTCTCCTGATCTTTTCCTTCCTCCCACCCTCCACCCTTCAACAGGCCCCAGTGAGTGTGTTGTTCCCCTCTATGTGTCCGTGTGTTCTTATCACATAGTTCCCACTTATAAGGAGGAAAGTGCGGTATCTGGCTTTCTGTTACTGCATTAGTTTGCTGAGGATAATGGCCTACAGCTCCATCCATGTCCCTTCAAAGAACATAATCTCATTTTTATTTTATGGCTGCAAAGGAAAGCTTATATACTGTTGGTGGAAGTGTAAATCAGTTCAACCATTGTGGAAAACAGTGTGTTGATTCCTCAAAGACCTCAAGACAGAAATACTATTTGACCTAACAATTCCATTACTGGGTATATACCAAAGGAATATAAATCATTCTATTATAAAGACACATGGATGCGTATGTTCACTGCAGCACTATTCACAATAGCAAAGACATGGAATCAACCTAAATGCCCATTATAATAGACTGTGTATTAGTTCCTTCTAATGCTGCTATGAATAAATACTCACAACTGGGTACTTTATAAAGTAAAGGAGTTTAATTGATTCACTGTTCTGCAGGGCTGGGGAGGTCTCAGAAAACTTACAATCATGTCAGAAGGAGAAGCAAACATGTCTTTCTTCACGTGGTGGCAGGAAGGAGCAGAATGAGAGCCAAGCAAAGGGGGAAGCCCCTTAAAAATACCATCAGATCTCGTGACAACTTACTATCTTGAGAATAGCATGGGAGAACCACACCCATGATTCAATTACCTCCCACCAGTTCCCTCCCACCACGCGTGGGAATTATGGGAACTACAATTCAATATGAGATTTGGGTGAGGCACAGCCAAACCATACAAGACTGTATAAAGAAAGTGTGATACATATACACCGCAGAACATTTTGCAGCCATAAAAAGGGACTTTTCCAATTTTTAATGCTTCATGCTTACATATATGCAAATATTACTCAACAAATATCCAACATGTTGCATCTAAGGAAACTGCAAAGAATAGCAGTAGGTAATTGTATTAGTTTGTTTTCACAGTGCTATAAAGAACTACCTGAGACTGGTTAACTTATGAAGAAAAGAGGTTTAATTTATTCACAGTTCTGCAAGGATGGGGAGGCCTCAGGAAACTTAAAATCATGGCAGAAAGTGAAGGAGAAGAAAGACATGTCTCGCATGGTAACAGGAGAGAGAGATTGAGGAGGGTAGTGCCAGACTTTTAAACCATCAGCTCTTGTGAGAACTCACTCACTAACATGAGAACAGAATAAGGGAAATCAACCCCTATGATCCAGTCACCTCCCACCAGGTCCCTCCCCTGATATGTGCAGATTAAAATTCCGCATGAAATTTCGGTGGGGACACAGAGCTAAACCATATCAGTAATTGTTTAGAAAAAATATTAACATTTGCTTTATTTTGCTTTTTGTCTTGGTGTATTGGAGTTTATGTATATGTGTGTGTGTGCGCATATATATACATATGTATTTATGTGTATACTTATATTCAAATATATTTACATACAAACTAATCTAGTAAGAGATCCATCACACGAATACACACCTACCAAATAATATTTAATGTAAATAATCTTGAAAATATAGTTATTTTCCTTTTTGTCATAATAAATATTTAGATCAGAGGTCATTTGATGACCTCTGTATTTTTAGAAATGTTATATCAAAATCACACTATTTTATTTTATTTGATGATATTTGTAATAAAAAAGGATAATAGATTTCATCAGAAACCACCTAATGGTCAAAGTATTCAATTGTTGTTATAATTTATATCCTTTATATCATCAATCACAGTGTTCAAAAACATGAGTTTGTTATACTAAAAATAAAACTTATCCTACTTATGAGTTCATATATTTTATAAACATTCTCCAATTTTTAATTGCTAAAGAATTTCCTGGAGTTAATTTTTTAAATTCTCAGTTATATTTATGAAAACCCTCTATACTTATTTCTTTATCTTAATAAATAAATGTACCATTAGCGAATCACTAGTCCTAAAAATAAATTTATGTGAAAGAATTAATGAAAATTGCAATAAATGAAGAACCATTTTGTTCTCTGTACAATAATTTTTTTAAACATAGCAAAATAATTCAAAATACTTTAGGATATTTTAGAAAGTATACTGAGAAAGATGAAGATGTGAAGTCAACAGTGAAAACTATCTAAACCATAATGAAATATGTACTTTCAGGATAAGGACAGACATGTTTTACATATTTTTAAAAAATATATGTGATTTAGTTAAAAGCTGAATACCTATTCTGTTCAGGATTGAAATGGGAATTATTTAGGGTACCAGAGATATTTTTAAAATGTATTTTGTGGCCGGGCGCAGTGGCTCATGCCTGTAATCCCAGCACTTTGGGAGGCCAAGGCAGGTGGATCATGAGGTCAGGAGATCGAGACCATCCTGGCTAACATGGTGAAACCCCATCTCTACTAAAAATACAAAAAAATTAGTCAGGCATTGTGGCGGGTGCCTGTAGTCCCAGCTACTCGGGAGGCTGAGGCAGGAGAATGGCGTGAACCCAGGAGGCGGAGCTTGCAGTGAGCCAAGATCGCGCCACTGCACTTCAGCCTGGGTAAAAGAGCGAGACTCCATCTCAAAAAAAAAAAATTTTATTTTGTGTTCAATAAGGTTAAGATCTAAATTTGTCAAAAAAAAAGTCATTTTAAGATGCAGATAATGTGAATATTAAAAAATGTAACTTTATTAACTTTGAAAAAAGCAACATTTGCGTTTTTGTGCACGCAACTTTAGTATTTGTCTCTAGTAGCATAAATATTCACTGAGCATCTACAGTATGAGGGGCAGTTTCATTCTCTTATGCCAGTCACCAGATATGCAAGTAGGGCACATGACAGACACACTACCAGTCTTTTAGGACTTAGAGTTCAATAAGATCTGCACAAATATATAAGCAATCAGAGTGACATGACAGCCCAGAGGATGGATACCCAAGTCAGAGTGGATGGAAGAGTTCGTGGTGACTTCCTAGAAGGATGCCTAAATTGAATATTCAAGAATGAGGAGAATTAGGTAGATAAAACCTCCAAAGTGGAAGATACCATTATATGTCCATGGGGCTGGACTGTTTCATGAGAAGAGTGGAGAAAAGAGAGAAGAACGTGAAGTTATTGAACCATAAGGACTTTGCAATTTGTGCTAAAAGGAGTTTATATATTGATATGGTTTGACTCTGTGTCCCCACTCAAATCTCATATCGTAGCTCCCATAATTCCCACGTGTTATAGGAGGGACCTGGTAGAAGATAATTGAATCATGGGGGTAGGTCTTTCCCATGTTGTTCTTGTGATAGTGAATAAGTGTCACAAGATCTGAGGGTCTGATCAAGGGAAACTCATTTTGCTTGGCTCTCATTCTCTCTTTTTGCCTACTGCCATTCATGTAAGACATGACTTGCTGTTCCTTGCCTTCAGCCATGATTGTCAGGCCCCACCAGCCATGTGGAACTGTTGGTCCATTAACCGCCTTTCTTTTGAAAATTGCTCAGTCTCAGGTATGTCTTTATCAGCAGCATGAAAATGGACTAATACACATACTTAATCCAGAAATCAATGGGAAGCCATTTGTATTTTTAAGCAAGAGGTGGAGGTATTGAACCTCAATTTTAGTTAAGTTATTCTGTGGTATGGAATATAGAGCAAAAGAGTTCAGTACTTGAAACTATTGTAATATTACAGGCCAGAGATGATAATGGCCTGAACTAGGCAAATAACAATGGGTATGAAAAGATATAGATTTATTTAAGAACAGTTCAATGCATGCAACTACTAGACTTATTAGTATATTCAAATATATCTTCTGTATATACTCTTTATAATTTATTAAAATATTCATAGGAAATGAGACATGTGGCCGTATAGAGCAAGTATAACTTATTTCATATATAAGAACTAATCAAAAATTATTTTTATATTTTTACCTGCTAGATGAGCCTTATTTGAGATTATAATTAGCCACTTCACAGTTACTTAAAGATAAAAAAACTGAAAAAATTTAAATGTTATAGCTAAGTACAAATATAATTATAGTAGAAGCTGTTATTTTGTGTTAATAAGCATGTATTTATTACCAGATGAGAAAGTCTCCTCAGCTTTACTTAGAGAAGTCAATGATATCTTTGTTGAGATAAAAATTAAAGCTTAAAAGTGTCACTGCTTGTACTATTGATCTAGTATTATAAGTAAAATGAATCAAAGTGGAAAATAAAAATCTTTGGAAGCTTAATATGTAAACTAATATGCTATTTCTCCTCCCCCTCCATTTGGTGATTTTTCATGGATTTAGCTCTTTTAAGTACTTTTATTTTCGCAACATGAAGAAGAATATGAAAATGCCTTATTTTTCTTAGAAGATAGGTAAGAAAGAGATGTCATTTTGCCTCTGAAATCTGTAAAAATTGTGTTATCATCACACCATATTAAACTCTGCAGTTTCTCAATCAGATTTCTGTCAAATGTCTTATCTACACACCTAAAAGTATGCATTTTCTTTAATCTGTTTCATTCCTTTATGCATAAACTTACTTATCTAACCTTTCTACAGGTATAATAGTGGGCAAAGAAGATACACATTTCTTCTTTCTTGTGGTTTCTTCTGACAAGGAGAAACTAGATCCTGAGGATAGGGATTCTTAAGAAGTGAATTTTGTCTTCTTCCAACTCATTCGCAGTATATATATATATATATATATATATATAGTTTTTCCTGGTGAATTTTCAAAATAATGTACTTTTGCTGAGATCCTGGTGAATTTAATTTCTTTTATTATTTTTATATTTGTCAATTCTATTGTTATATTTCCCCTAGAATTATAAAGAGATTTTTGTTTTCCACTGAATCATAAATAAATTGTTTCCATGTATCTACACTTAGGCTGAGTTATATTGAGCCATAGTATAGCATCCATGGGTTCCCAGTGATGAGACAGTGCATAAGGATGTGAAGCATTATGTCTGAATAGACTGTTCTGCAATCACAGTAGAAAGTGTCTTCTGTAAAATGCAAAATATACCCTATCATGCACCTGCATCAGCTTCATGAAGAAGAAAGTTAGATGATAGTCTAGTTATTTGTATGAATATGTTATAATTTCTATTTTATGGTCAAGAAATAAAAGAACAATTTTTTTAATTTTTATTTTATTTTATTATTATTATACTTTAAGTTTTAGGGTACGTGTGCACAATGTGCAGGTTTGTTACATATCTATACATGTGCCATGTTGGTGTGTTGCACCCATTAACTCGTCATTTAGCATTAGGTATATCTCCTAATGCTATCCCTCCCCTCTCCCCCAACCCCACAACAGTCCCCGGAATGTGATGTTCCCCTTCCTGTGTCCATGTGTTCTCATTGTTCAATTCCCACCTATGAGTGAGAACATGCGGTGTTTGGCTTTTTGTCCTTGCGATAGTTTACTGAGAATGATGTTTTCCAGTTTCATCCATGTCCCTACAAAGGACATGAACTCATCATTTTTTATGGCTGCATAGTATTCCATGGTGTATATGTGCCACATTTTCTTAATCCAGTCTATCACTGTTGGACATTTGGATTGGTTCCAAGTCTTTGCTATTGTGAATAGTGTCACAATAAACATATGTGTGCATGTGTTTTTATAGCAGCAGGATTTATAGTCCTTTGGGTATATACCCAGTAATGGGATGGCTGGATCAAATGGTATTTCTAGTTCTAGATCCCTGAGGAATTGCCACACTGACTTCCACAATATTTGAACAGTTTACAGTCCCACCAACAGTGTAAAAGTGTTCCTATTTCTCCACATCCTCTCCAGCACCTGTTGTTTCCTGACTTTTTAATGATGGCCATTCTAACTGATGTGAGATGGTATCTCATTGTGGTTTCGATTTGCATTTCTCTGATGGCCAGTGACGATGAGCATTTCTTCATGTGTTTTTTGGCTGCATAAATGTCTTCTTTTGAGAAGTGTCTGTTCATGTCCTTTGCCCACTTTTTGATGGGGTTGTTTGTTTTCTTCTTGTAAATTTGTTTGAGTTCATTGTAGATTCTGGATATTAGCCCTTTGTCAGTTGAGTAGGTTGTGAATATTTTCTCCCATTTTGTAGGTTACCTGTTCACTCTGATGGTAGTTTCTTTTGCTGTGCAGAAGCTCTTTAGTTTAATTAGATCCCATTTGTCAATTTTGGCTTTTGTTGCCATTGCTTTTGGTGTTTTAGACATGAAGTCCTTGTCCACGCCTATGTCCTGAATGGTATTGCCTAGGTTTTCTTGTAGGGTTTTTATGGTTTTAGGTCTAACATGTAAGTCTTTAATCCATCTTGAATTAATTTTTATATAAGGTGTAAGGAAGGGATCCAGTTTCAGCTTTCTACATGTGGCTAGCCAGTTTTCTCAGCACCATTTATTAAATAGGGAATCCTTTCCCCATTGCTTGTTTTTGTCAGGTTTGTCAAAGATCAGATAGTTGTAGATATGTGGCATCATTTCTGAGGGCTCTGTTCTGTTCTATTGGTCTATATCTCTGTTTTGGTACCAGTACCATGCTGTTTTGGTTACTCAGCTTCCCTGGGCACTCATAGGCATTTGGTTTATTTACAACAAAGACAGAAAAAAGTAGAAAAGTTGACCAATAATAAAAATTATAATGAGGAAACTGTTTTAATAAGCTTAATTGGATGATAAGGTCCTAGTAAGAGTGAATCTATTTACTTTTTTATTTAAAATTTTTTGTTTTATTTATTTTCATTTCTATATAAAATTTTACAATTATGCAATTTATCTTGCTAAATATCCCAATATGGAAACTATTTATTATTAAAACTCTTGGAGTCTCTGAATGCAAGCTATATATGTACATATTTTTAAATATCTCTGTTTGAAGGTATTCTTCTGTCTTATTGACACACAACCAATGGATGAAATGATCACTTGGGAAAACTAGATTATCTTGCATTCAGTCTGTATTTTAAAATACAATTTTTTTTTCTGAAGGATATAACTTCTTAAAATGAAAAAGATTAAGATAATAGCTTTTATTTTTTGAACCAGCACATATAACATGTAACCACATAACTTAGAATTACTTTTCGCTGAACACTCCAAAATGCATTAAGAAATAATGTGTGGCAACTGAATTTCCCAATGAGATGTATCAGATAGAGAAGTGAGGTAGGAAAAGCTGAGGATTTAAACTAGGGGGGTCTAGGTTCCAATTCTGAAACTCTCAGAATTCTGAATGATTCTACCCTCACTGTCAGTGAGACTGTGTATAAGTCCCTCAAGATTCCTGCTTGTAGGTCTATTTCTCAGTTGTTAAAATTAGGGAAATATGTGTGGGATGGTTTTTTTGAATTAAATTAATGCTTTTAAATGAAGCTTTTGACTTGGCTTCTGGCACATATATATATTTCGTCTTTTTTTCCAGATTGGAAATCCCCTAGAATGAAAACAACTTTTCTCAGTCATTTGATTTATCAGTAAATTAAATTATACATGAATAGTCAATTATAATTTTATGTCTTTGAATTAAAAACTTACGATTTTTCTGTATAGATTAGCTACAAATTCAACAATTGTATTTTTAGCCATAAGATACATTTAATTTTTGAAAGACTGTTAAAAGTCCAGGCATGATAAAGGCCAAGAAAGACACTGTAAAGATTATGTTAAATCCTAATACATGATAAAAATAAATTAGTATAAATCATAAATTATATGTAATCTCACAAAGTTTAAATTTTTTCAATAATAATTTTTTGATATATCACATTTTATTTCCTAAAAGATAAAAACCCATTACTTATCCTGAAATTCAGGAATATTCATCACTTGTTCAACCTACTTTTATTATTATTATTAATATTGAAACAGAGTCTCACTGTCACTCAGGCTGGAGTGCAGTGGCATGGTCTAAGCTCATTGCAGCCTCCAACTCCAGGGTTCAAGTGATTCTCCTGCCTTAGCCTCCCGAGTAGCTGGGATTATAGGTGCCCACCACCATGCCCAGCTAATTTTTGTATTTTTAGTAGAGAGGGGTTTTCACCATGTTGGCCAGGCTGGTCTTGAACTCCTGACCTCAGGTGATCCACCCGCCTCAGCCTCCCAGAATGCTGGGATTACAGGTGTGAGCCACTGCGCTCAGCCCAATCTACTTTTATTAATTTATCATTCAATGTTTCAATCCTAATACCTGTTCTCTTGTTCAGTATCACTATAACTAGTGGACATTTCTGTGGCTTTTGCCTGTTTTGCCTATGTACCTTCGGAACCTTGTTCACATGCTCCCTGTGAGTGATGTTCCCAATGTCTTTCAAGACTGTGGTGGTTTTAAAACCTGGCCCCTGATACGTTGATACTCTTCCCATTGACAAGTGAGACTTATGTCCCCTCCCATAGTATATAATCAGCCTCGTGCCTGCTGTCAAATCAGTTAAGTTCAGCAAATGTGATTCTGTGATTTCCAAAGTTTATCATGAAAAGTCACGCCACTTCTAACTGATTCTCTTGAACCCTTTGCTGGTGGCAAACTCTCTATTGAGATGCTCTTTTTTAGACCTACATACCTAGATGCGAGAAGTCCAATGCCTGGGGAGGAGCCCTGTGTCAGAGTTCAGGTCAACAATTCCAGTTGAACAAGCCTTTCAAGCCATTCCATTCCATGACATGTGAGTGAAGAGGTCTCCAGATGACTGCAGCTCCTGGGAAAAGGACTCAGCCAAAGCCTTTGTACTCCTAGCCAATGCTTTAGACACTGAGGAGTGGAGATAAGCTACATCTTCTGAACCACTTTCTCAAGATATGGGCATCTACTCTCTTGGGGGATAGTTCTCTCTAAATATTTTCATGTTTCTATATGGTCCAGGTCTTGTGAGCAAAGGGCACTGAAACAATGTTTACATAATAAGCAGCTTTGGAAGCTATATAAAGTCTCAAAAACTAGAAACTCCCTGAGAGATATAAAGGCTCAATGCCTTTCTTTCTCCTTCCTGGAAAAATTTGTTTATATTCCAGGCCCAGGGACCCCCTCTCATCCCCACCTTACCTCAAGGATATGTGCTTAATGAATAATCTCTGTTTTTTAGACAGGAAGATAGGCAGGTGTATCAGCAGACCTTACGTAAGTTCTGATTCTTATAATTTTGGAGTTTCTTCCTTGTGACACAAACCTACTTCATGTGGAGGTAACATCTGGCTCTCATTATATTGCTCGGTGGGGATTGGGGCTCTGGCTGCTGCATTTTACAATGAATAAAGTATCTATTTCTGTGATCCAGAAAGCCTGTTTCTCTGTGTCTCCTGGCAACACACACACACACACACACGCAGGGGCAGGCTTGTTTGCAAGTAGGTGTAGTGAGTATGAGAAATTTGGGGGCTGATGAAGAAGAAAATATATGACCATTAAGTGACAATAGCACAGTGAACTTTCTTTGGGTGGCACTTTGGCAGGTTTGTATGGGAAGTGGAGAGCTTCCTCAGGATGAGACCTTCAAAAGGTACACCATGGGGGCCACTATCTTGAAAGAGAGGAAGGCAAAACCACTCCTGGGAATAAGGAAAACCAGAGAAGGGACTTACAAGTCTACATGATGTGTGTCAGCAGCATGATGAGGAGTTCCTTCATCAGAGAACTTTGAAGGACAGCAACATTTTGGGGTTATTTATAGCACTGGGGTTTATCTTTCGTATGGTGATATGGTTTGGCTGTGCTCCCACCCAAATCTCATTTTGAATTGTAGCTCGTGTCCTGGGAGGGACCAAGTGGGAGGTAACTGAATCATGGTGGTGGGTTTCCCCATGGTGCTCTTGTGATAATGGATAAGTCTTGTGAGATCTGATGGCTTTATAAAGAGAAATTCCCCTGCACACACTCTCTTGCCTGCTGCCATGTAAGATGTGCCTTTGTGCCCCCTTCATCTTCCATCATGATTGTGAAGCCTCGCCAGCCGTGTGGAACTGAGTTCATGAAACCTCTTTTTCTTTATAAATTACCCAGTCTTGGGTATTTCTTCACAGCAATATGGAAATGGACTAATACATATGGCTAGTAGGTCTTGGGGACAGTTTCACAGGGTATGAAAAGTAGACCAGTTCAAAATGCTAAAGATCTGCTTAGTTGGACTATATTTTAAAAAATTGTTTGTGGCTCACACCTGTAATCCCAGCATTTTGGGAGGCTCAGGTGGGCAGCTCGCTTGAGCTCAGGAGTTCAAGACGAGCCTGAGCAACATGGTGAGACCCCATCTCTACCAAAAAAATACGAAAATTAGTTGGGCATTGTGGCACATGCCTGTAATCCCAGCTACTTGGGAGACTGAGGTGGGAGGATTGCTTGAGCTTGGGAGGTGGAGGTTGCAGTGAGCCGTGATCATGCCACAGCACTCTAGCCTGGACAACAGAGTGAGATACTGTTTCAAAAAAAAAAAAAAAATTGTTTGTGAAAACAATTGAGTTTGGCACTGGCAGGCTTTTTACCTAATGGGTCCCAGCCTGCTGTGAAGAAGTAATCATAGGGATAATCAATGTACAGGGATCATCTTTGACTTATTAATATCACAGTCGGGTAAGATCTCAGATTCTTCATAGTTTCTAACTTAACATACCCTTGAATCGAATCTGGGTGAAGATGTGGCTGGTTTGACAGATAATAGGAGAAGTGGTGTTATATGGCTTCTGACACTGGGCTGTAAAAGGCCACACAGTTTGTCTCCTGGTCTCTGGGAAAGCTTGTTCTACAGACTCTCCTGCTCAAGATCTCTCTCAGAAACCAGACACTGGACTGTAAGAAGCTCACATCAAATGGAGAAGTCATGTGTAGGCACTGTGAATGACTCTGGGCAGCAACATGTGAGTGAAGAAGGCCTCATTGCTGCTGAATGACACTAAGCAGCAACATGTGAATAAAGAAACCCCAGATGATCTATCCTTGGCTATATGAATTTTCCAAGGAAGGGCCCCATATCTCATGTAGTATGGAACACAGACAAGGCATCGGCACTGCACCTTGTCTGAATTCTTGCTTCACAGAATCTGTGAGCATCATAAAATGGTTGTTTTGTTCATCCGCCAGCCTTGAGGTGGTATGTTATGCAGCAATAGATGACTGGAAAAAAATAAAGATTAAATCCTATCTCTTTCAAAACCTTTGCGTAAGAATTCCCTCCATATGGGTTTTCCTTGATTTTTAAACCTCTAAAGCATCTAAATGTAATTTCAACAACCATTGTCCATTGCTGTCATTGCATTTTATGTGTGCAAATGCCAAATATTTCTATTTATATGTTCTTAGGAGGCAGACCATATCAAAGAGTTTATTTCATTTCACTGTATTAATACTAAATAATTGTAACTGTGTAATAGGTTAATTCAAATGAAAGAATTCAATAAACCGCTGAAAATACTACATAGGAAATGGAGTTAGAAAGATAAGAGTATACATAAAAATGTGACTTAAATTAACCATTAGTAATTGAGCAAGTCATTGCATTATATAATACTATATATTGATGGCATAAATGCAGTTCATTAAAACACATCAGTAGTAAATAACTAATACAGTAGAATGAACTAAGGCTGAGATGATTTTAAATATTGCTTCCTTTTCATGGTACATTATCCATTATAGGGTTTGAAATTATATCGAGTTAGATTTTGAAAACACAATTATTTAAAAAGAATGCTGTGTTTCACAGCCACATATTTAAACTCCAAATTTATCTTTTTAATTTTACTAGTATATATATATATATATATAGATGTGGAAAATATTCTAATGCTTAAATTATTTGTTACTTGATTCACACTTAAACACTATTTTTATTATTTATCAAAAATTTTGAAATGTAGAGATTTAATGATGACAAATGATGACTACTAATTTTTAGAAAAAAAATGAAATCATTGGTGAAATATTTCAATGTACTAGCAGTGTTTAGGAAATAGAATGATTTTATTAGCTCTCTATTATTTTGCAACAGACTTTTTTTGCATCCACTCTAATATTTTGTTTTGATTTGTTACTTTCTCCTGTGTCTACTTGAACTCTGAAATTGTCTTCTATTTGGAAAATTAAAGACAAAGGTATTCATTGGCCTATTTAAATAAATCTCCTTTGAACTCGCGTTATATTAAATAGTGACTCTTTTAAATTGGCTATCCCTTTGAATTCAAAAGGGAGTACAGATAAGCCTTTTTCATTTAGACTCTATTGACCTGATTCTACTGCATTTTTGTAAACACACATCTGTTGTTTATCATAAAAGACTAAAAGTATATTATAATTAGGAATCTGCCAGTAATTTATTTGCTCCTTAACCACCTGCTTCATACAGGACCATATTTTCTCATGATATAATATTCTTGTTGTGGGGTGGGGGGAGGGGGGAGGGACAGCATTAGGAGATATACCTAATGCTAAATGACGAATTAATGGGTGCACCACACCAACATGGCACGTGTATAAATATGTAACAAACCTGCACATTGTGCACATGTACCTAAAACTTAAAGTATAATAATAATAAAATAAAAAATAAAAAATGTGAAGTCTATATGAAAGAACATTATCTTAACTTTGAAAAGCATTTTGGTTTTAGTGTGATACATATTTTCAATAAGTGCTTTTGTATCACGTTGGCAGTTACCTGGCAAGTAGAAACTATTGCTTTTTAAAAAATGTTCTATTCTAATGAATGTTTTAATTATGTAACAAAATGACTATCTTGACCAATTGGAAAGGTCACTTATTATTCTTATTCCTGATAATTACACAGTCTTTCAAAAACTGTTTTCTCAACTTTTCTTCTTTGAAAAATTATTTTATTTATCATAAACAAGTGTTAATAATTTTATTATTTTTAATGAGTAGAATCTATTGTTAAGTTAAAACTCAGATGTAAATGATTATTTTTAAAGGACTTGTCTCATAGATATAATCAACATTACTTATGGAGTTTAGTTTATCTTTAAGACTTAATAATGCTAAATAACCTAATAGTTAGATTGAGCACACACTTGGGATACCAATAAATAAAAGGATAAAAAATGCGGGGAAAATCATTGTTCAGAGGTGAAACAGTTTAAAAATTTTATATCACGAGAGTATTGTTTATATGCACTGGTTAAAACCTATAAAAAGTAAACCTGTCACTTTTAAAATTCCATCTGATACAATATTTGCATCATTTACTTATTGCTTGTCTGACAGGGACAATTTTGGAGTTCTCTCTTTATTTTTTTTTTCGAGACCGAGTCTCGCTCTGTCGCCCAGGCTGGAGTGCCAGTGGCGCGATCTCGGCTCACTGCAACCTCCACATCCTGGGTTCAAGTGATTCTTCTGCCTCATCCTCCCAAGTAGTTGGAACTATGGCACGTGCCACCACACCCAGCTAATTTTTGTATTTTTAGTAGAGATGGGGCTTCACCATATTCGCCAGGCTGGTCTCAAACTCATGACCTCGTGATCCACCCACCTTGGCCCCCCAAAGTGCTGGGATTACAGGCATGAGTCACCGCACCCGGCCTGGAGTTCTCTTTTAGAGAAAGTTGAAATACATTGAAAAGAGCGACTACATAAATCAAAGGTTTATAACCTTAGAATTTAGGAATTCAAACAATTAAAAAAATACTAAATTTAGATTATATTATTTTCTACCTGGATCTGTAATTTGACATGTGAAAGTCAGTGTGAAGACCAGAAAGTTTTATTGATAAGTGATAAGAGAAAAGTACTAATTACCGTAGATAAAAATGTGAGACATCATGTGAGAAGGATTGTGTCAGTTTTTGAAAGTTGCTGCTTTTGGTGAAAATGGCCCATCTGGATATTGAAATTGATACAATTGATACAATCCACTGATCTTTTCCGATTTCAACACTTTACTTTAGCTTATATTTATTTGGGTGTATTTTTTTACTTTTATACACTTTTATCATATCTGTATTTTCATGTGTCTACCACCATAGCCAAGATACGGAAGTTTCATCACCAAAAAGATCCTTCATGTTTCCCTTTTATGACCATGACCACCTCCCTCATGCCCCTGGCCATGTCTTTAAACCCTGAGCAATCACTACTCTCTTCTCCACTTCTAAAATTTTGTCAGCAGCTCATGCCTGTAACACTAGCACTTTGGGAGGTTGAGGCAGGAGGATTCCCTAGAGTTTTACCCAACTTGTTGCCTGTATGATATGAACAGTTTGTTCTTTTTATTGTGGAGTTGTGTTCCACGGTATCTCTGTACCAAAATTTCTTTAACCACTTACCTTTTATGGGTTATCTGGGCTGATTCCAGTTTGGGGCTATTATAAATAATAATAATATATTCTATTAATATTTATGTACAAATTTTTGTGCAAACACAAGTTTTCATTTCTTGTGGTTAATAAATTCCAAGGGGTGTAATTATTGAGTCATATGGTAGTTACATGTTTAGTTTCATAAGAAACTGCCAAACTGATATCCACAATAGCAGTACCATTTTGCATTCCCACTGGCAATGTGTGAGTGATCACGTTTTTTCACATCCTTGCCAGAAGTCGGTATTGTCGGTTTTGTTTTTCTTTCTAGCCAATCAGATGAGTGTGTGGACACTTTTCCTTTATAAGATGGTCTCCTTTTTAAAGCGGTGGAACTAAAAACCAAGACATATATTTTTCATGTTAATATGTCTAGTGCTTAGCATACTGTGAAAAATAAGCAATTCAAAATCTAAACTGTTAGAACTCCTAATTATTTCGAGCCTGAAAGGAATATGATTATGGGGCCTGGGTCACATGATAGGCAGCTGTAACCTTTGTTCCTCTGATTAGAGATTAGCCTTCTTCCTTACCTACATTATTTTCTAAAATGTTGCAAATGACTAAAGGGCACGAGGGAGGACTCCTTCCCTCTTCACTGTTGATCTTCATTATAGATTAACTTCCCTCTTACTTTTCTCTCGCAAAGACTTCACGGCCATCACATTGTCTTAAGATAGAATGTAAAATACACTCTTTTAAAATGAAAAAAAAAGCCATTAAAAAAAACAAGCAGTAAGGAAAGGAAACAAATGGCAACTAAGATGTAACTCATAATATTATAGCCTCATATAGAAAATTTTATAATCTTACTAAACTTTGTTTTCTGACTATATAAGCAAAAGCTTGTCATTTAACTTTAGAGTGCTGCCCACGTTTATCTGGAGTCTTTGTCTCCCAGATGACCATGTCCAGCTTTTTGCTTGAATAAACTCTTTAAATTGGATTCTGATCCTGTTATTTTAGGCTAAAAATATCATCTGGCATAGAATAGATATACAATAAATACTTGTTGAGTGAATAAATAAATAATATGACTTTTTCTTATGAATAATGTTCTGTTGGGATTAGTCTTTCTTCTATGTTCTTTAAATAGCAAGAATTTAAAATACCTTATTACATCCAGGTATGTGAATTAGTCTTTGTGTACAGCAACATGTAATTGTTACAGTGAAATTTTCTTATATTTGAAGAATTATCTTTATATGAAAAATTAGACAAAAATGTTTCTTGTTCATTCACTCATTTAATAAATATTTATTAATCAATAATCTGTGCCAAGGACCATTCTTGGCCCTGAGAATGACACATTCAAAAATAAAAATCCCCCCATTTTCATAGAAATATCTTGGTGGCAGTCATAAAATTAGCAAGGTTTGTGTATATATACACATACACATACATAAAATGCATGTGAATATAAATATATATTTTATAAAATTTAAATAAATTATCTATACATATATTCATATGTATGTACTTGTAGAAAATTTCATATACTAGTAAGTGGTAAGTAGAGAAATTAAATGGGAAAGGAATATATTATTTAGGAATACATTCAGCTGGAAGTAGCAGAAGCATTTGACAAGAGTGGATTAAAATACAAATTTCCTCAAGTTAGGTACTGGTGGCATTTACTAAAAGTTCAAGATGCCATCTCTTATGGCGTTACAATTCTCTTAGCATTCTAATAGTGGTCAGAGGTTACCATTGTACCTCCTCAGGTCAGAATTATATGCAGAAAAAAGAGGAATTAGTAACTGTATCAGAAAAGCTAAATGGTCCAAGAATGCTACAGTTTAATTCTGTTTTCACAACTTTGGCTACAGCAAGTTTAAATGGCTCTGAGTAAAAACAGAAGTCTTTGTTTCTCCTCAAAGGAAATTACTGAATTACTACCACCATCCCTACTGCTACCATCACCACTTCTAAAGTATATATTGAGCACTTAGGATGTACTGCACTGATTGTAATAAAAAAATTTCACCCACAGTGAATTGTATTCAGAAAGATTAATGAAGGACTTAGAACAAGTAAATAACTAATCCTAGATTACTTCATCCAAGTCTGCCACCAGTGGGCCTCCAGAACCCCAGAGGCTGTTCTCCAGTTTATATATAAGAATCAGGGTTAAAATGTATGCTCTCCCTCTAGAAAAGCTAATTTCATAAAATTTGAATCTGAAAAAAGCCATAATATAAAATGAACTAGGGCACTGCAAAGTCACATTGGACTCTGCTATACATGGGAAAAAGAGCTCTCAATTTTGTGAAAACACAGAAATTTGGGGGTTAGTTCGTGTAACAGTTAGCTTACTTGTGAATGATAACGTTACCTATTCCATAGAGTTGTGAGAATTACATATGTTAATAATTATACTTAGAAGCGGTATGCAACACATGCCAGACTCTACAGATGCATTTATGTTTTTACAAAGTCAAAGTAAAAACATTAAATGTTTCCTAATTAAATGTATTATGTTCTTTCCAAAACCTGTTTTCCTTGGCATCTGTATTTCGTGTTAATTGTATCATCAATTTTAGTTATAACTGATTTCTTACATACTCTTCTTACCTACCTCACCCTCAAATTCCTAGAACTTTATCAATGTCAAGGGTTACCAGTCTTGGCACCACTGGGGTTATGTAATTTATTTGCAGGTGGTGGTGGTGGGGCCTGTCTTATGCATCATACTATGTTTAGCAGCATCCCTGACTTTTACCCAATAGATGTCACTAGAAGCTTCCCAGTTGTGACAACTCAAATGTCCTCTGAGGTAAAACATCTCATGTTGAAAGCCAGTGGCCCAGAGTGAGGAGAAACTGAGAAACACCTGTTTTTTTTTTTCCTTAATGTATTTCACACAGCACACTGTTCCCTATAATGGAAGCTGCTCTGGTTAATTTAAACAAAAATATATTTACTGCAATGTATGTATAATTGTTGGAAGGTGGTTCAGTACCCCAGAAAAGATTCTTGAAACAATACAGCAAAACTTGTCCACTAGGGATTTGGTATCTCTCATTATCTGAAAATTGGTAAGTCAAATCACTGGCCACAGTGCTAGGTCAAGGCCATTTCATCTCAGCCTTGATTTATGATAGCAAAGTAGCTAATCCGTGTTATGCCTCTCACAGCCACAAAAGCAGAAATAATACGTTAGGATCTCTTGTATAATCTCACTATGGAGAAAAAAAAATAAGATGTCTCCACATGTGGGCTTACCAGCAAAAGAGAAAATGTCTTACTCTATCCCATTTCAAACCTTCAAAGTTATACGGCTACTTTTGCTTAGGGTAAGTTAGGTCAAAGTTGGAACTGAAATAAGTGAGTATGGAAAATGTAGTCTTTAGCTTTATAAACTCAAATATGAAGGAGTACATGTCACAATAGAGGTGAAATAGAATAGGATGATCCACTTGGCAGTATCTGCCTGCCAATCTATTATAATAACTCATAATAATTCCTTACCTTTACAATCTGACTCTAACCTATATTCTCAGGCTTTTAGATACAATTTTTCATTTATGAGACTTATATTCTAGTAAGACTTCCTTTTAGCTACTCTGCACATTCACCGAGTTCCCCCAAATACATACTTTTTTTGTGATTTTGTTCTTGATTTTATGTTTTTCTGTTACTTTCTTCTACGTAGGCTCTACTAATCAACTTAAGAAAGCTTATTTTTAAGACTACAGATTAAATGCCACCTCATTCATAACTTCATATTCACTGGCCCTACCAGGAAGTATTATATTATTTCAAGTTGCACAGATTGTTTACACTTAACGTTAATAAAATTATCATGTATGCATTTCTCATGCATATCTTATCTTTATTACAGTGTAAATTTACTAAAAAGGGTGTTCATGTCGAAAAGTTCAGTGAATAAATTTATAAAAAAGAACAACTGGCTATTTGGGACAGGTAACTTTGTCTAATATATTAAACTACTGATGACACATGCTAATGAACAATATAATAGTAACAATATTTGAGCAGAACTTTTAAAGCAACGGGAGGCACTATTATAACTACTACAAATAAAACAGTTATCTCAAAAAGTATTAATGAAAGAAATAGTTTTTTACTATTTAAGTAAAAATGTATTTCTTAAATATTAAAAATAATAATTTTTCAAATATTTGCCTACTACTAACAGGTCATTATGAGTTATTCAATGTGGAATTTAACTAACTTACCGTTCTTGTCATAACATAAATTACTCTTACCTGGTGTATCAAACTAACTCATGTTCCAATATTATATATATATTCCAAAAGAATTATTTATTATACTCCTACTGTGAGTAATAAAAGTAAATAAAATAGGTCCAATCAAATGAGGATAAATAGAGGCTATTTCTTTAGTCTTTCTATAGCAAGTGATAAGCCAGCATCACTTGAGTTTTGTACAAACTTATAGGTAGGCAGAGGAATGGGAAAGCTTTACAGTGAAAAAAGGGGAAGGCTTCATTCAGTATGTACTGATTGGAGTTTGTTGCCATGGGAGAAAAATACATGTTAGGCTTTCTCTGGTTTATTCTGGGTTGAAAATGAGGGCAAAACATAGGAAATTCAGCAGCTGTTGACCAAGTCTTGATTGTTCTAGGCACATTGTGATAAAGGCTGTGATTTGACTTTCTGGCCTGATTACTGTAGCATAGTGGTTTGACCTCCTGGGCCTCTCGATCAGATTTCTGTTGTATATCGTCTGACTATTGTCTATTTGTATATTCAGTCTCTTGCTGCCATAATTACACACTCCAATATCTGGTTGTCATTCCTCCTTTCTTATTTTCCACTTTTCCACTTTTATTTCCTTATTTCAACCAAAATATATTAATGGAGCACCTAGTATATGCATGACATTGCCAGATGGTGGCTACATTACGACGACTATCACTTCATAGAGCTTATAGTTCACACAATTCATGTGCAGGATTTTTGCTAGCAGAGGAAGGGCTGTACTCAGATTTAATCTTATAACTATGGGTTACAGATACAACTGGTATAGTCAAATGAAAGGCATTGGTTAAATGGGGAGCCCTTCCAACAGACAGCAACCTATTTGAAGGCCTGCAATGAGAAAAATACTTTGTTCTTTGGAGTAAATGCTAGATCATTAGTACAGATAGAGCACTGTGGCTTAAAATGAGGGTGTGAAGTAGGGCCAGGTTACATTTGTGAAGAATTTTAAAAACTACCTATATAAAACAGAGGCAAAGCTTAGGAAAGGGCTCTCATTAAAATTGTGTCTGACTAAATTTCTCACTAACTACAGTGAGAAATAATAAGCTACAGTCGACTATGCAGGATTAATTCTCTTTCTCAAATTCATGTGGCAAAGACCTTTTCAGATAAAGTTAAAAACTTGAACCAGGCATGTAAGATGACAAAAACAACAACAACAATAACCAAAAAAGATCCATTTTTTTCCCACAGATAATGCTAAATATGTTTCCTTGGGTTCTTCCCGAAATTAATCTACTGAATAATTCTAGTCTTGATTATACCCATATTTTCCATCAAACTCATGCCATCAAACTCATGCCATCAAACATATACAACCCTAGGAGCTCCTAGGGCCCAAAAGAGTAAGCAGATATTATATTGTTGAATAAAGTAGACTTAGATATTTACATAATCAGTATTGTGGGAAATAGTCTTACATTGAACTGTAATCATATGACAAGAAGTACCAATCATTCAACAGCTAAATCCACATTCTGTCTACTAGAGGCAGGCCACATCAGCTCTGTAAGTATGCCTTTTGCAGCCTGATTTTAACTATAAATGTTAGTACCTAGGATGTAGGTAGAACAGTTTTTTGTTTTTTATTTCGCTAATTAGTGAAAACCCATACATGACCAAATAGGAAAACAGAAAAGTAATATGACCGGTTATATTATCAAGGTCATTGCAACCACCAATAAAATGCTGGGCAGCAATTAAAAAGAATTAGGTAGGCATATTTAAAAATTATGAAAGAGAAATTGTTGTTAACTGGCATTATATTATAAGGATAATAAAGTTGTATTTGCATTCTATACTGTCAGAAGTCTTAGTTTGTGCATACGTGACTTTTGTAATTAAAAACTATATTATGAAAAGAAAAAAATGCCATGTATAAGAGGTTTTCAAAATTATGAAAAGTACACTCAGAATGATCCCTTTTGTGTTAAAATGAATATATATGTAAACATGTAGATAGGTGGCTATAAATATGTATATTTATAAATATAGATGTGCATGAATATATTCATGTATTTATGAATGTTTTTATAAATAAATATATAGACCAAGCACGGTGGCTCATGCCTGTAATCCCAGAACTTTGGGAGGCTGAGGAGGGCAGATCACCTGAGGTCAGGAGTTGGAGACCAGCCTGGACGACCATGAACAACATGATAAAACCCCATCTCTACTAAAAATAAAAGATTAGCCAGGTGTGGTGGCACATGCCTGTCATCCCAGTTACTCAGGAAGCTAAGGCAGGAGAATCACTTTAATCCGAGAGGCAGAGGTTGCAGTGAGCAGGGATTGGGCCATGGTACTTCAGCCTGGGCAACAGAATGAGCCTCCATCTAAAAAAAAAAAAAAAGTAAATAAATAAATAAATAAATAATGTATGTAAATAGATCAATAGAGCTAAAAATATATCTGCTTATGTGTGTGTTAAAATATATCTGAGAAAATGCACCACAAACTGTGACTATGGTTATACATGCAGAATCAAAGTATGAAATAGAGATTAAGGAAATTGGGAAAGGTTGCTTCAATCTTTCAATTATCTACATTCTGTATTATTTTAATAATATTTAACTATGAACAATAATGTACTATAATCTAAAATAAACAAATATGTTAAATGAACATATGAAGGACAGACATAATAGATTATGTAAAATTTCTAAGGAGAAAGAAAATATACAGAATCAGTAATATAATAAGAATCAGTAATACATTATAATAACAATAATGTACTATAATCTAAAATCTGTTAAATGAACATATGAAGGACAGACATAATTGATTATGTAAAATTTCTAAGGAGAAGGAAAATATACAGAATCAGTAATATAATAAGAATAAAAATCAGTAATACATTATAATAACCACTGGGGCATAAAAAAAGTAAAGGATGAATCCATAGTGAGATATTAAAGATTGTTGTTCTGTAGAGTTTCAAGTGTGTTTATTAATTTTCTAATAGAAACCATTGTCTTAAGAAAAAATGATCATTCTGCATACTGTAAAGGGGAATGTTTTCCCTGTAGTCTCTTCACAGGTATGTTTTGTTTATCTATTTCATTTTAAAATATATCCTCTAAAACATTCATACATAAGATGTAGTTGAAATAATTCACTTAGTGTTCGACCTTGAACATATGAATAAAACCAAGATATACCGTCTCTATTTGTACACAGGAAAAGAGCTGATCATATTTTAGTTATTCTAAGAAAATAATGCCATGTAAATACCCTTTCTTTTTATAGAAAACTACTATATATGGATTCCTTTGACATCTTACTATAAGCTCTAGTTGCTTTTGTAGTGAAAAACCAGCAATTTATTTGAAAGGTCATTCAGGACTAGGCACAATAATTTCAGCTGATCAAATCAATTATTTATACAATGAACTACAGTATGGTTCCCTCTAGAAATTACCTTATAGCTACTCACTCCCACTGAACTCTAAGAAAAGTGACATTTTGAAATACAAAGCTTGTTCTCTTCACTCAGTTTAATACGTATCGGTATCTCTCTGTGGCTCTTTTCTCTATTGAATAGCTGTCAGTCAGCAAGAGAGGGCCCATTCCCTAAGCACACTGCACAGTGGGTTTTCTTGACATGATGGAAAATTTTCCAGTTGGCGAAAGTAAAGATTGAGAGAGGTAAAGCTTTGGACTCAGCATGAAAGGTAATAGAGCTATTAACCAAATACCAAATTCAGAGATGCTGGTACTGCACAATCAGGCAACTAAGACAGCTAAGAAGGAGGTTTAATGTTCTATGGGGCACAAGTTTAGCAGAGTGTTTGGCCGATTAAAGAATGCAATAGAGATGGAAACATCTTTGAATTCGAGATTTTGGTATGGAATTAGTGTTATTTTACATTAATAATATTTAGTACTTAGAGCTTTTCACATGAAGTGAACAAGATAGTATCCAGACACTGGTATAATTACATAAATAAATAAATCACTATCTTACATTCTAGCTAGAATAAAATAATTACATCTACAATCCTTACAGTCTATTATATTCTCTGTTGTTATATTTATTTATTATAACAAGACTAATATTCTAATAATGACTACAATGACAGTGTTCAGGAGATAGTTTTACTTCTGTGTTTAACTTTTTATGCTTAGGTGAAATTGCAGATTGCTCCAAAACTTTGTTTTTTTATAATAATTTTAAAAGAATATGCTTATATAATCATTGGAGCCCTATATTGTGTTAAAGCACACACACACACACACACACACATATATATATATATAATCAATTCCTGTGCAAAAAAGCAATAATCTCAAAACTTAGCAGTCAGAAACAAACCTTTATTTTTGTAGCATTTCTGTAGGTCAGGAATCTGGGCATAGCTGATGTGGGTCCTCTGGCTCAGGGTCTCTCATGAGGCTGTTATCAAGTGTTGACATGGATTGTAGTCATCTCAAGGCTCAACTGGATTTGGATGGGCTTCTAATATTTCACATGGCAGTTAGCAGGATTCAGGTTCTCGTTGGCTGTTGAACTATGGACCTCAGTTTCTTGTTAACTAGTAGCTGGAGGCCATCTGCATTTCCCTGCTAATTGCCTTCCTTCAGAATGTGGTTAGGGAGGACTAGGAAGAAGTCACATTTTCCTTGTAACCTAATCTTAGGGTGACATTCTACTACTTTTACAGTGCTATTTGTCATAAGTCACTAAGCTCAGTTTACACACAAGGGCATGAATACCAGGAGGTGGGAATCATTGGGAGCCATCTTAGAAGCTACTGTAAAGATTCAGTTACTGTAGGTTGGCTTCTAGTAAAATTGGGAATTTAAGATAGGGAGAAAATGTGTATATTATTAGATAAACGCAATTGGGTAAAAACTGGAAGAAATTAAGTATCAGATTCTTACCTTAATTTTTAAAAACCTTTTTCCAAATTTGGTTTCTTTTAAAATTATGAATATAAAATTGTGAGGTTGAATCTCTAAAGGGCTTTACTCATTTGTAGGGAGTGGTTCATTTTGTAAAGTTCTCTGAAACAATTTAAAAAAGAAAATCTTTCAACCAGCCCATGCAGGTAATGTTCTTCAAAAAAACACAAAATATGTTCTTCAAAATGAAATTGTCTTGAATTCTGGACAAGTAGTCCCTAGAGCTTTGAAGAGATCACGTGTCCAGCCAGTTTGATTTATAAACAACAAAATGTAGTGACAGGAATATTGTGAATAAACATAAGCACCATCCACAAATCACTGTCAAATACATGACATCAGACTAATATATGCACCCACTTGTATCTGTTCACATCACTATTTCGAGGCAAAATAAGGTAAGCAAACAAGAAAAAACATTGTAGTCCAATAAATAACAGAAGCAAAAGCAACACAAGCTTATGCACTTGAAAATGTACAGTTCTCTGAAGTAAAGCTTGTTTTATTTGTATTTCATTCAAACTATTTCAAATAAAACTTTTAGTAAACTTTCTTGGCAAATAAAAGTCTATAATATATTATACCAAGAGTTGATTCTTTGAGGTTGATTCAGCACCAAGGAGCATATCTTTATGCTATTTTATTAGCTAGTTAATATTTCTAGTGGCGAACTCTTCACACTGGCAAAAATTAATGAAAGAGCTAACAGCTTGTTTCAATTACCATTATTTCTAACAGGTCTCCCTACTTTCATCCTTATTTATCTCTAGTCCTAGTCAACATGGCAATTGAAATGATCATATTACAATTTGTCAGTAACATGTGTTTTGTTTTGTTTTGTTTTTCCCTTGGAGAAGCCATTTGTAAAAATCCTGCAATGGCTAGCATCTCACTCCAAGGAAAAACACATGTCATTGAAGGGATCACAAGAACTTGCAATTTCCACTCTCTGCTCTCTGTCCAATATCTTTCTACTTTGCTCCACTTTTTGCATTTATTTCAGACACAGTGGCCTATTCAAATTCTCTGGAATTTAGCCTGGATATTTTCTCTTGCCTCAGGCCATTGTTCTTGTTTACTGTGCCAGGATCCTTTCTTTCTAGAAATTCATATTGTTATCTACATTAAGCACTTAATTAAATGTCTCCTCAGTAGAGTCATGCCAGTCCATCGTATTTAAAACTGAACCCTACCTCCCAATTTCTATCGTGATTTCTGCTTTCTTTTTCTCCACAAGTTATCACCTATTAATATGCCATGTCATTGTTTATTTTGTTGATTTTCTATCTTACCACATGTCCACTGTAACATAAGCATTATAAAGACAGAGCATTCTGCCCCTTTGCCTCGTTGATAAGTAAAACACTAGAATAGTGCCTGATACCAAATAGGTTCTCAATGAATATTGAGCATAAATATTGGAATGAATAAAGAACTTGACCATTACATGTGTATTAATTTGGGGAAATGGCTTTCAGTGTTTGAAATGTGCCTGTGTGTGTCTGTGTATTTTCTTTAACCAAAGCATAAATGTATCATTGGTATCTTCTCAATGTAATAGCTATTTGATAAGAATATATAAGTATACGTATTTTGGGTATGTTTATATTAATAGCACTCAGGGCCATTGGAAATATTTCCTCCCCCTAATACTTAGCCTAAACTCTCTAATTCTAATATGTTTGTGTGTATGTCCTTGTCAATTTCTAACTCAAAAACATAACTATATTCCCTCTCCTTTACCATCTCCTGAAAAGCTCCCCCATCAGCTAACACTAGTAGTAGTACTTCCCCACAAGTACAAGATGCAAATGTTCTACTCATATCAACATAATATTTTAGGGAATCCAGAAAAACAATCTTAATTTAAAAATTAAAGGGAAAGTATAAAATTCAAAGTTTCAAAGTAAGTAATCCTTTATTTTATGTGCAATCAGGAAAAAAGTCAAATTATTATTTAAAAATTTCAAAGCAAGAAACTGAAATGGTCCTTTGAAAGTTTGTTAGTACAATCTCCTGCCTTTAAAAAGGTTAAGACCTCAATCACTCAGGGTAACTCCTACCTTTGTAAGCATCCTTCTAATTAAATGACAGAGTGATAGAGTGCCTGCTCTGTCATTAATGAACCACTTTACATTTGCCAGTTAACATTGTACTTCTCTGGTAGTCCTTTCTTGGAAGATAATAACATACAATGTCTTCTTTCTAACAGGCTCTTAGTTTTCTAATTCATTTTTCTATCTTAAAATGGGTATGATCTTTAGGGTAGACGAAAACAAGTTTTTTCTTTTTTTATTTCACAAATATTCCCAATTTCCAGAGAGCACAAAATGGTAAAAAGAAAAAAAATTTAATAGTTGTTTTTAATTCATCGTGTAAATTTGAGATATCTTAGTTCTAGGATAAATATATGAGAGTAGTTAAAATGTTGGGTTTTAAAGTCAGATGAACCTGGGTTCAATCTTTAGCTGACACTAATTCTGTGCTTTAAAAAAATTTATTTAACCTCTCGACTGCTTAGTTTTCTTATTTGAAAAACTAAGAATATATCAATTAAATAATATTAAGAATATAATAGTATCAAGTAAATAGTATAAAGTAAATAATTTTCACATGGTAATTAATGAGTATACTATTAGTGCATTTCAGAAAGCTATTCTTGAGTCAATTAACAATAATGCATTATTATTATTATGCTATAGTAGACACAGTGTCTTTGTTCAAGCTCTAAACTCAAAAAAAATTTAGATACTTTTCATGAGTGAGGGTTATTTATTCAGAATTTCCTTTAAAACACAACAGAATGGGCAGGGTTAGCCTCCTGATGCAGGTATCATTTGACCAGAAGATCTAAATAAAGTGAGAGAGCAAAGCATAAAATGGTCTTAGAGAAAAACGTTCCACACAGAGAAAAGAGGAAGAGTATAACCTTGAATTAATCCAAGTAATCAACTAATAAAGTAAACACAATGATAACTGATTCCAGAGACTTTGAGTTATTAGGAACAAGATTTTTTTGATAATTTTAACAGCTTTCTTGAGATATAGTTGAAATACAATTAACTGCATGTATTTATAGTATACAATTTGATAGGTTTTGACATATGTATATATCCACTAAATCATTACCACAAATGAAGAAAATGTTCACAACCAACACCTACAAGTTTCATAATGCTGCTTCATCTTCCTTTGTTATCTCTTCTTTATGCCTCTCCTTACCCTAATCCCCAGAGGCAATATAAATCAGCTTTGTGTCAGTATGCATGAGTTTATATTTTAAATAATTCTACATAAATTAAATAATACTGTATATTCCCTGTCATTGTCTGGTTTCTCACTTGGAATAGTTTATTTTGACATATTTCCAAGTTATCACATGTATCAGTAGTTAACTTATTTTGATTGCTGAGTAGTATTACACTGTATGGATATGCCACACTTTATCCATTTATCCTCTGATACACATTAGGACAGTTTTCAGTTTTGTTTTTGTTTTTAAGAGACGAGGTCTCACTGTCTCACCCAAGCTGGAGTACAGTACAGTGGTGTCATCACAGCTCACTACATCCTTAGACTCCTGGGCTCAAGGGATCCTCCTGCCTTGGCCTCCCAAGTAGCTAGTACTACAGGTATGCTCCACCACACCAGTTAATATTTTAAATTGCTTTGTAGAGACGAAAATCTTACCATCTTGCTCAGGCTGGTCTCAAACTCCTGAACTCAAGTTACTCTCTCAACTTGGTCTTCTAAAGTGATAGGAAGACAGGTGTGAACCATCAGGCATGGCCCATTTTCAGTAATGGCTATTACAAATAAAGCTTTTATGAATATTCATGTGCATTTTTATGAAAATACATTTTTTCTCTTAGCTAAGGCCCTAGCATTGGAATGGCTAGATCATATGAGACACATATATTTAACTTTTTAAGAATCTGACAAGTGACTTTTTAATATGTTCTAATAATTTACATTCACAACAGTAGAGTATGAGAGTTTCATTTTCCACACACCTCATCAACACTTAATTTGTTCAATAATTTTAAATTTAACATTTCCAATGAGAGTAAAGTGGTATTTCATTTAGATATTAATTTATATTTCCCTAATGATTAGTGACTTGTGTCATGTTTGTGTCTACTTATTTTCTATTCTTTTGTTTTTTTCTGATGGAGTGTATATTCACATCTTTTTCCCCTTTTTAATTGCAGGTATCTTGTATATGTCCTGGGGATGCACTCCATTAAACCAGATGACCCTTAACAGATTTTTTCTGAGTAATCATTCTATCCCTGGATTTGGCTGAGATAGCTAACTAGATCCTTGAGTCACATACAGAATCTATTCAAGGAGCCCTCTGTGTTACTAAGAATCTGAACTTTTGATCCTTTTGAGAAGGTCTTCTAGACATGCCCTTGACTTTCTCTCCAGAGAAAATTTTCCTGACAGTGAATCTCCTAATTTTAGAGCCTTCTGTAATCCAAACATTTCTCATATACTGGTTTCTTTTTGCTACCAATTCTTCCCTCAATCAGTTTCATTCTTTCCACATTTCATGAGAAGCAGCAAGGACAATCCAGACTGCACCTTCAACATTTTGCCTGGAAATATCCTCAGCTAAATATCAAGTTCATTGTTTGTAAGTTTGTTTTTTACATGACTGCAGGACATCATTCAGCTCTGTTTTCTGTCACTATATAACAAGGATCCCCATTTCTACAGTTACCATGAACATATTTGTCATTTCTATATGAGCCCTCATTAGCAGTATCATCAATGTAAGTGTTTCCTACAATATAGTCTGCTTGTTATGACTTAGTTTCTAAGAAGATACATATATATTACCTTCTATGATCCTAACATTCTAGTCTTCAATAGCATAGTCATTAACATGCATATTTCTAAATTCTATTTGAGGTAATGTCGCTCCTCTTTTTCTATCATGTTCCTAAAAATTCTTCCAGTGTCTGCACACCACCCAGTTAAAAAGTCACTTCTGTGTCGTTAGGTATTTGTTAAAGCAGCATTTCCTGGTACGAAACTTTATATTCATTTTCCATTGCTAATGAAATTGCCACAAATTTAATGAGTGTAAACAATACAAATTTATTTTTTTGCAGTTCTGAGGGTCAAAAGTTTTCAATGAGTCTCACTGGGGTAAAATTAAGAAATCATCAGAATCATTTATTTAGGGGATAATCCATTTATTTAATTTTTTCAGCTTCTAGGAGCTGCTCACATTCATTGGCTTGTAGAACCCTTCTTTCCCCAAAGGCAACAATGGGCATTCAACTCTTTATCTCATTGCATCCTTCTAATACTTACTCTTCTTCTGCTTCTCTCTTTCACATTTAAGCACCCTTGTGATTACATTGGACCACCCACATAACTTATGGTACTATTCTTATTTTAAGGTCAGCTGATTAGCAACCTTAATTTCAGGTGTGACTTTACTTATTTATTTATTTATGAGATGGAGTTTTGCTCTCATTGCCCAGGCTGGAGAGCAGTGGCATGATCTCTGCTCACTGAAAATAGAACCACTGTATTATTCCACGTTCCCATGTGTGAGTACACATTTAAAGGATATAAAATCACTATCTCAAAGGGATATTTACACTCCCATGTTTATAGACCATTTATTTTTAATATGATTATTGATATGGTTAGATTTAACTCTGTCGTGTTTCTATTCTTATTTTTCTGTTTTTTTCTTTTTCCTCTTTTTGCTGCTTTATTTTTAATTTTATTTTATTTCTTCTATTGACTTATTAGCTATAAGTCTGTTTTGTTATTATAGTGGTTGGTCTCAGACAAACTTTCAAAGGACCATTTCAGTTTCCTGCTTTGAAGTTTTTAAATAATAATTTGACTTTTTTCCTAATTGCACATAAAATAAATGATTACTTACTTTGAAACTTTGAATTTTATACTTTCCCTTTCATTTTTAAATTAAGATTAATAAATACTTATTATTGCCTACCTTCAGGTGGTATTATACCACTTTACTTGTAATACAAGAAGCTTCCGTTAGTAGTATAGTTTTAGTTTTTCATTCCTGAGTGATTATATACATATATGTGTGTGTGTGTGTATATATATATATGTGTGTGTGTGTATATATATATAGTGTGTGTGTATATATATATGTGTGTGTGTATATATATATATATATATATCCCACAACACTTGTTACTATTTGTTTAAGTAGTCAATTAATATTTAGATAGATTTTAATAAAAAAACATATATTTACGCATGTAATCACCATCGTATTTATC
Organism: Symphalangus syndactylus; assembly: GCF_028878055.3. NCBI lineage: Eukaryota > Metazoa > Chordata > Mammalia > Primates > Hylobatidae > Symphalangus > Symphalangus syndactylus. The sequence goes on along the minus strand of NC_072426.2, from coordinate 104,370,312 downwards.
ATTCCATTGTGTGGTTTTATATTTCCATTTGATGTCATTTTACTTCTATTTGATAATTTTATTTTCACGTTGTTTTTTATTATAGATCTTCTCATGATGATCTGTCAGCTTATATACTTCTGTGAAACTCCTTATTTCATGTTGTTTTGAAATGCTTGTTTGCTGGGTGTAGAATTACAGGTTACTTTAAATGTTGTTTCTGTAAACTAAAAATGAAATTCTAAGGCCCTCAGCCACCTGAATGGCCCCCATCTCAGCCAAGGGCATTCCAAAGTTAAACTGAATAACTAGTTAAAGTCATGATGGGAAGGAGAGGTCAACCAGAAGGAAGTATCAAAATATTTTTTATTTAAGGTCCATTCTATGATTTTAAATTCCTCAAGCCTAGCTACTTTAAACATATTGCCAATTTTCTGTCCACCATAGGCATTTCTGGTCACCATTATCTGTCATTTTCATACTGCTCCAACAGGATCCTTGGCATGCATGGTACTGTATGCTCTGTAATAACATACTTGATGCAGTTTAAACATACCAGCCTGTTTCAGGCTTTATCTTCTGAGATGGTTTGGCTTTGTGTCCCCGCCCAAATCTCATCTCAATTGTAATCCCCACGTGTTGAGGGAGGGACCTGGTGGGAGGTGATTGGGCCATTGAGGAGGTTTCCCCCATGCTGTTCTCATGATAAGAGTTCTCATAAGAGCTGATCGTTTGATAAGTGTGTGGTTCTTCCTCCTCCATGCTCTCTTTCTCCTGCCACCATGTAAGAAGTGCTTTGCTTCCTCTTCTTTTTCCTGAGGCCGCCCCAACGATGTGGAACTGTGAGTCAATTAAATCTTTTTTTTGTTTATAAATTACCCAGTCTCAGGTAGTATCTTTGTATCAGTGTGAGAATGGACTGATACATCTTCCTTTACTACTTACATTTCTTCAGTGATCCTTCCTTCACTATGAATGTAAAGATTGTCCTATAACCTTGATTTCCTGATTACATAGCACATATTCATCCTCTAGGAAATTCTTTCTGTGGTCCCTTCTATTTAAATTGACCATGGCTTCCATTGTTTTTCCGCTTTTCTGTAAATTTGGTTAACTCTGATAAAACTTTATTCGCCTGATGTACTATTATGTTATCAACTCCTTCATGATAGTAGTGATATCTGTTCCATTTTGTACTCCAAAACAAAGTACCTCATACAAAATAGGATTCAAAACATGCTTTAAATGAACAAATTGTTGACTGGCTGAGAGAACAAAAACTAAATATGGTCATTCCCAATCTGATAATTAGTAAAGTACAATAATCCATATTGGTACGCTCTAGGTTTAAGATGACAAGCAAGGATTTTGGTGAATAAATAGAAGTAGATAATATTTTTTTCAAGATGCTGTACTTAGGAAAATCAATTAATTGAGGTTCAATTTATATAATACTTATGATACATGACTTTAGTGAGGCCAAATGGACCTTTGCCCTGATAAGAGAGCTTTTAATAAAAAATTAATAATACATGTTTTTATACAATATTTTAAAAAGAATTGTTAACACTTAAGACAATAATCTTTTACATATTTTTATTTTGTGTAAATGGTGGTCAGTTTTTAAAAATAGTTTTATTACTTCAACTCATAGATTTGTGTCCTGCTTATTGTATATAAATACAATGAATTTGTTAAATGTATAAATAATCAATGAAAATGGAAAGAGTAAAACCTCTTTTTGGAAGCTTTGTGTAAGTATGTTTTCTAAACAAATATTTTTAGGGACCAAGGGAAATCTTCCCCATTGCTCTCTGAAGGTTTGCTGAAAAATCACCTCACAAAAGGCAGATTAATAGGAAAAAGGACATACAAATTAATTAATGTACAAAAGTGTGTTAGTCTGTTTTCACACTGCTTTAAAGAACTACCTAAGACTGGGTAATTTATGAAGAAAAGAGGTTTAATTGACTTATAGTTATGCAAGCTGGACAGGAAGCATGGCTGGGGAGGCCTCAGTAAACCACAATCATGGTGGAAGGTGAAGGGGAAGCTAGGCATGTTTTCTCATGGTGGCAGGAGAGACAGACAGTAATGGGGGAAGTGTCAAACACTTTTAAACCATCAGATCTTGTGAGAACTCATTCACTATCATGAGAACAGCCTGGGGGAAGCTGTCTGAATAATCCAGTCATCTCCCACTAGGTTTTTCTCTGGACACATGGGGATTACAATTCGAGATGCGATTTGGGTGGGCACACAGAGCCAAACCATATCAGCAAGGAACTACAGATTGATTACCACCTCCCCCACCAATTACAGAAGCTACATATGATCTTGAGGCTACAGAAAGAAATTAAGCTTGGGAGCATGGCAAAAATTAGTTATGGTGGTAAATCAGGTTATACCATCAAGAAAGGTTATGGAGGGGAGAGAAGAAGAAGCCTGGCTAGCAAATGTGGTCTTGTTATGTAGATGAAACCTCAGAATTAGGAACACTCAAAGAGAGTAGATGGCAAATGTTTCTTTCAGACCTTTAAAGGTGTCAGATTCTCAGTTAATCTTTTTGGATCTGGACAAAGAAGGGCCTCAGAGAAGGCCTGGCTGCATCAGTGCAGATTTCCTCTACAGCTGTAAATCTCTCCCACAAAAGGCAAATTTTCAGTGCTACTTCTTTGGAAGGCCCTCTAAGTAGCCATCTCAAAATATGTTAAAGTATATTTTAGGGTAAAATATTTTAGTTTCTTTCACTCGAGAGAGAAACTCTTTAAAATATATTAAATATGCATTTCCCAATAAATAACAGGATCAATTTCAGTACATCAAAATAAATGTTTGATAGTAATTTACATTTATATACCTTTCATTCTCAGTAGAAATAGCACATTATATATATTTTTCAAAGAATAATCATAACATTTACCATTTACTGACAGTGTATTTTTCCATATCAATGATTATTTATTTTTAATTATAATATTATATTTATTTTATATAATTATAATATATTTAATTATTATAAAAATAATAATTATATTATTTTTCCATATCAATGTCCTGGCATTCAATACAAAATTTGAAGGCTGACAAAAACAAGCAATGGTTGGAAAGAACTCCCTATTTGATAAATGGTGCTTGGATAACTAGCTATCTATATGCAGAAAATTGAAGCCAGGCCTCTACATTTCACCACATACAAAAATCAACTCAAAAAGGATCAAAGATTTAAATGCAAGGCCTCAAACTATAAAATTCCAAGAAGACAATCTAGGAAATACTCTTCTTGATATTTACCTCGGCAAATAATTTTTTGGCTAAAAACGGGAATTGCAACAAAAACAAAAATAGACAAGTAGGACCCAAGTAAACTAAAGAACTTCTGCACACCAAAAGAAACTATCAACAGGGTAAATAGATAACCTACAGAATGGGAGAAAATATTTGCAAACTATCATCTAACAAAGGCCAGTATCTACAGGGAAATTAAATAATTCAACAAGCCAAAACCAAATAACTCCAATTAAATACGGGCAAAGGACATGAACAGACACTTCTCAAAGGAAGACATACATACAAGTTGCCAACATACTTACGAAAAATGCTTAACGTCTCAATAATCATCAGAGAAATGCAAATCAAAATCACAATGAGATACCATCTCACACCAATGTCTTGGCTATTTTTAAAAAGTCAAAAAATGACAGATGTTGGCAAGGCCGTAGAGAAAAGGGACTGCTTATTCACTGTTGGTGGGAATGTAAATTAGTTCATCCACTGTGGAGAGCAGTTGGATATTTCCCAAATGTAAAACAGAATGATCATCTGACCCAGTAATCTCATTACTTGGTATATACTCAAAGGAAAATAAATCATCCTACCAAAAAGACACATGCACTCATATGTTCATCACTGTGCTATACACAGTAGCAAAGATATGGAGTCAACCCAGGTGTCCATCAATGGTAGATTGAATAAAGAAAATGTGGTACATATACACGATTGAATACTATGCAGCCATAAAAATAATAAAATCCTGTCCTTTGCCACAACATTAATGGAGCTGGAGACCATAACTCCTATCAAATTAATGCAGGAACAGAAAACCAAATACTGCATGTTCTTACTTATAAGTGGAAGCTAAACATGGACATAAATATGGGAACCACAAGCACTGTGGACTACTACAGGGTGGGAGGGTGGGTGAAAACTCTACCTATCAAGTACTGTGCTCACTACCTGGATGACAGGATCCACACTGCAAACCTTAAGCACATGCATTATTCCTATGTAACAAATCTGCACGTGTACCCCCTGTATCTAGAATAAAAGTTGAAATTTTAAAATATTAGTTAAAAAGACAGAAATAAAATATACTGATGTGTATAAGAAATGAATAGCTTGTTAAAGAGTACTGTAGAGGCCAAGGCAAAAGTTTCCAGTTGCTCTCTGAGGTATCACTGAAAATCACTAGGAAGAGGCAGATTAACAGGAGAAAAGGCATACACATTTATTAATGTGTACACGGTAGCTTTCAAAATAAAGGCCCAAAGATACAGGAGAAATTGTCCATTTTTATGCCTAGATTCAACAAACCATAAACAGCCATGTAGAAATGTAATTGAACAAAAAAGGGTATGATCTAATGCAGATAGATGGAGCGGGGAAACCCAGCAAAGCTTATCTGTCTAGATTCTTCTTGTCCTCTCTGAGCATGCATTTCTTCATTCTGGATATGGGACAGAACTCCTTCTGAAATGGAAAGCTTATGACCTATAGTCAAATAAGATAGGTCAGACAATTTCTTTACAGCCAGGTTTCACACAGAAAGGTGGAGGAAAATTTAGATTAATATTTTTAGCTTTCATGGCTGGCTCTGGGGAAAAGGGGTCTGGTTTCTATGACCTACCATGGATAAAACGGATTCTAGTTTCTATGGCTGGCCTCGGGGGAAAATGTGAATGTGACACAGGAGGGCAGAAGATCAGAGAAAACCTTTTGTTTCTAAGGCTGCTTCTGAGGCCTTCATTTTGGGGCATTGTTTTCTGAGTTCCAACTGTATGCAAAACTAAAAATAGTAGCTAAAAATAGAATATAATATTAGTGTCCATTATAAATTCAGTATAGATATTACCATGATTTATAATACCTTCTTCTGGACAAAAGAAGACAATCAGGGCATCATGAAAAACTCATCTATAAGTGATTTGTAAACTGAACCCATAAAATATGATATGTACAGGTTAGAAATAAAAATAACCTCAAATGTCCCCTTTACTGATTGTTTGAATCATTTTTATTAGCAAATAATCACTAAGTATTTTATACTTTTGCTCCATGTATTAGTTTGTTTTCACATTGCTGTAAGGAAATACCCAAGACTGGGTACTTTATAAAGAAAAGAGGTTTAATTGACTCACAGTTCCTCATGGCTGGGGAGGCGATGAGGAAGCAATCATGGCGGAAGGCATCTCTTCACAGAGTGGCAAGAGAGAGAATGAGTACAAACAGGGAAAATCCCAGATGCTTATAAAACCATCAGCTCCTGCCGGGCACTGTGTCTCATGCCTGTAATCCCAGCACTTTGGAAGGCCGAAGCGGGAGGATCACAAGGTCAGCAGATCGAGACCATCCTGGCTAACACAGTGAAACCCCATCTCTACTAAAAAATACAAAAATTAGCCGGGCATGGTGGCGGGCACCTGTAGTCCCAGCTACTGGGGAGACTGAGGCAGGAGAATGGCGTGAACCCTGGAGGCGGAGCTTGCAGTGAGCCGAGATCACGCCACTGCACTCCAGCCTGGGCAATAGAGCGAGACTCCCTCTCAAACAAAACAAAACCAAAAACAAAAAAAACATCAGCTCTTATGAGACTCACTCATTATCATGAGAACAGCATGAGAGGAACTGCCCCCAAGGTCCAGTTACTTCCACCTGGTCCTGCCGTTGACACATAGGGTTTACTACAATTAAAGGTGAGATTTGGGTGGAGACACAGAGCCAAACCACATTACTTCATAAAGGTTTTATTTTGTATTTTTTATTTAATTCTAATAGCAATGAAGCTATGTAATTTTTACCACCAATGAGTATGAGCTAGCAAAAAGCAACCTGAGACTCTATCTCTTCCAAAAAAAAAAAAAAAAATTATGTATTAGTTGGGCATGGTGGCACAGGCCTGTAGTTACAGCTAGCTACACAGGAGGCTGAGGTGGTAGAATCATTTGATCCCTGGAGATTGAGGCTGCAGTGAGCCATGACAGCCACTGCACTCCACTCTGGGTAACAGAGCAAGACAGTGGCTTGAAATAATAATAATAAAGCAAGAATGTATTTCTGAAGATATGCAATAATAGATACTTTAATTTGATTTTGTTAATTTTATGTTTATAAAGTCATAACTAAAAAAACTATAAATTTTAAAAATTTGTTTTAATGAATTGTTTAGATAGTTAATGTAGTTATAATTTTTTTACAACTGAAACACTTAAAGAATATTTAGTATTTTAAAATAAATGTGTTCAATAACTTAAAAATATAAATTTTAGCTCAAATTGGTTTAAGTTCTAAATTATAGTATTTGAATGCATTTTATTCTACTAAAATTGTAATGCAATTTTTTTTGTAAATAGGTTTAAAGGACAGTAAATACATGTATCTGAGCCTGAAATTACTCCAATTTTTTAAAATCATAGTAAAATTGATTTAGTTGTTTTGTTTACTTTTACAATTAGTGGGGAGAAATACATTTTCAGACCCTAATGGTAACAATCTATCACTCTGAATCTGCTATTGTGGTACCAAAATCAAAATATTTTACATATTTCTCTTACTTTTGTAACATTTTGAAGCACAAATCTTAATTGAATAAAAAAGGCAATGGCTTTGTGCTATAGTCTAACATTTTTAATCAATTAAATTTAATCGGTCATCAATTTCAGATCTATGCACCTGAAAAGGACCGTTTTGCCAACTTTTGTTTCAGAGAAGTGAGAAAACAACAATCCCAAAATAGTATTTTGTGAAGAGTAATTAATTTACTATTTTTCTCTATAAAATTCAGTAGGCAGACTTACCCTCCACCCTGTGACTTTTGCTAATGCCAACACCACTGTTTAAGAATTGTTAAGGAGAAAGCAGTAATTAGCTACTATTTCTTTTATTCTAAAAGATCTGAATTTAACTTCTAAGTTGTCACATCACGGTCACATTTACCTTTAATTAAGTATTTTATGCTAATCCTGATTTCTTAGCTTGCTTGGCATACAAATGTAAGCTCATAATATAGTCACAATTTTCTTGAAATAATGAAGTTAGACTATCCGTGAACTGATAAGTTTTTTTAAAAAAAATCATGCAATTTCAGTTGCCTCAAAGCTTTTCTTCTCTTTTCTTCATTTTCACACAGGGTCTCACTCTGCAGCAGAGAGTGCAGTGGCACAAGCTCACTAAGGACTAGGTCTTCTGGCCTCAAGCAATTCTCCCACCTTAGCCTCCTGAGTCACTGAGACTAAAGGCATGCACTACCACGCCTGGCTAATTTTTTTCCCCACTTTTTGTAGAGACATGGTTTCGCTATGTTGCTCACATTGGTCTTGAACTCCTGGGCTAAAGGAATCCTTCGGCCTCATCCTCCCAAAGTTTTAGGATTACATGTGAGAGCCACTGCACTTCCCTCACAGGAAGCTTTTTTTACAATTTATGCGTGGTTTTAATAGAAATGATTCAGAATCTCTTTTGTATCAGAGGAATCATGAAGATCTAAAATAACTAAATGAATACTTACCATAGAAAAGCCTACAAAATAAGGGAATAATGGAGTTTAAACTGAAGCTATTGATTTAGGAATATATTGTTTAACATTTAAAAGTATGTAAACATAAATTATAAGGGTCTAAAAAATATATTTTCTTACACATGCTTGAACTTGATTTATAAAATGTGAATTGTTCAATCAAGCCATTTTATTCTAATTTTAAAATTAAAACTTTTGTCTAAATAATTGTCAATTCTTCTGACTACTAAATTTGGGTTTAAAAAAATATGCATTGTATTACTCACTATCTCTTTGTTTCCTGTAAAAGTATATTAAACAGGTGGGAGACGGATGAAGGATACAAGACTACCCATTGGGTACAGTGTATACTGCTTGGGTGATGATTGCACCAAAATCTCAGAAATCACTACTGAAGAACTTATTCATCTAACCAAACACCTCTTGTTCCCCCAAAACCTATTGAAATAAAAAATAAATTTAAAAATAGTATACTAAACAGATTGTAATTTTTTTCTCATTGAATGCCACAATAGTACTTCCAGATTCCAACAACAGACCTTGAAATTTCTAGTTTGGGTATTGAGTATCTAGTTTGGGTATTATTAGGTTAACTCAATAAATTTCTCCTCATCGATATAAAAATTATTCCTGTGTAACATGTGGGATAGTTCAGTCTTGGACTAGATGCCGATTTTCCTGTCTTGTCATCAGTCTCTGCCTTACTTACTCCATGATTATTTGACTTCCTGGTAAAGTAATTACTTCAGAATAGAAGGAGATGAAGTAGAAAAATTATTCCAGCAAACATCTTACAAAATACCTTTCCATTTGTCTTTTGCAATGAACCAGGTAGCAAATGGTGAATTCATGAGGAGGTCAAGAGGCTCTCTTCATGAAATATTTCCGTATTAGCCAGACAACAAAATGTCTCTTAATGTTCTGTCAGAGTAAAATTAAGTCTGAGACAAAATTAACAAAAACTATTTATTCATAAAATTAAGAGAAGAGACCCCATGTGCCAATACAGCTCAGCAGGGAAGGAATAATACATCATATAGAGTGAATAGATAAAAGATTGAGACAGTCTTTGATTGGCAAGCATTCTATTAAAATGCAAGTTTTGGAAGTGGAGGCAACTTTCTTCAGTTACGTTTGGCAGTCCCTGGTTGGCTGCAAGGAGGCAAGGGAGCTTTTCAAGGATGCTTCAAAAGAGGAAGGATTGTTCCATTTTAAGGGTGGAAGATTTTCTGTAGCTAGCTACTTTATAAAAAGTAGAGGTAATTGGGCTCCTTTTTTTTATTGTCAGGCTTTCACTGTTACAGTGGTCCTTATTGAGGGGTGACTATGAGGTCAAGCAAATTATGTTCAGATTTATTTTCTTTGTAGGCCTTCTTTAGGAACAGTTCAGTATCCACTGGTGAAAGCAGACTATATTCGAGGAATTATTATTGAACTTCTTTTACTTTCTTGTGTGAAAAGGGGTAATAATATCAATATTATTTGAGCAAATATAGGATTTGTAAAAGGACTAAAATAGACATGCTAGTAGCATCCCAGTTTTCCCCTAGCCTTCTGCCATTGCTACTCTTTTTATATTTTGCTGTTTACTTCCCTCACCCTCTAAACTTACACTAGCCCATAATTCTCTCAAGCTGGCAAAAACAATTTCCAAAAAATACGGTGGTGATGGTTTTCAGGACTGCACCAGTGGCCCCGAGCAAAGAGCCCAAATTTAGGACCAACTTTCAACTGTAAGTTTCAGCTAAAGTGAAAATTACTGCTTAGGCCAAAACCACAAAGACAATAAATTAACTTTCCTCTTGCTATAAAAACCCTGACCCTTCAGTGGGGAATCTCTGGGCCTTCAGGTGCTACCTGATGCATGTCAGCTAAATAAATTATTTAACCTCCACTTTAGTTACTTAAATAATTTTATTTCTGATAGATACGTAAATTCAATCTTATCTGGTACTGATCATAATTGACTTCCCTCCACCATGGAAAATCTGGTTTTGTCCACATTCACAATGCACCTCAACATTCCTTTACTTCATGGAAATTTGTGCTTTTTAATTTTTTTTGTACTGCTATAACATCTACCTGGTTACCTCATATTATATGAGGAAATAAATTGTTTAATATGTATTATTTATTATGCTGTATGCAAGTCACAATTTTATCTTTTTCTAAAAATTATCTTTTAACATCTCTTCGTAACCTTTCTAAATCCATCAGAATAGTCTGTGAATATATAAAAGTCTAATGTCTTTAAATGATGTTAAAGGATCATCTTATGTGTGAACTTCATGTACTAAAGCAAGGATGGTAAATACAATTTAAATGTTTATGTCAGAGCTAATAAGATTGATATACAAATAGACAGACAAAGGGACAGATTATGTTCCAGTAGTTGGTGACCTTCATTCCCCTGAGTTTTATCAATTGATCCTCTGAAAATTAAAAATGGATGCTTGAATAAATAGAACTATGGCACTCTTATGACTGCTAGTCATACAAAACAGATAAATTCAATATAGTAGGAAAGAGTTCATAGTAGTTTGACCACATGTAATAGTTGTGAAGAAGAGAACATTTGTGACCAAAGTGAATAGAAAAAGATAAAAATATACTTGAGAGCTAGTGCTGAGAAGGGAAACAAATCTCTTCCATCTACTTCACACTCTTATCTCCATTGTACTCTATTTCTCTTTCCAATTAAAAATGTCTGTCACTGGGAAATACAAACTACCTATTGTCAGAGTCTGTTGATGCCTGTCAATAGCAATGTCTCTCTTCTGCTAAATGCAAAGTAAACACTAAGATAACAGTTATTAGGTACTTTTTTCATCTTGGGTAATCTGATGATCCATTTAACACCTAAAATTGTATTGCCATGGGAAAATATCAAAATGATGAATCTTGGATCTATGTACTATAGGTGTACCTGTCATAGAACTGATTGTTACAGACTTTTCACATGGCATGTATGAGAGAGTTTCATTTTAATTCATTTTCTATTAATATATTGTTTTCTCAGAATTTGCTTTATATACAAATAGTGTTTGTAGTGTTCTCACAAGTACTGTGGATTTTTACTAAACCATTCAACTCTTGTTTCTTTATTACCTCAACAAATCTCCATTAGCTAAGAACCTGAAAGTCTCTGTAGAGAAGACTTAAGAAAACAAGGAAGGGTTAAAAGAGAAGAAAGGAAGAGAACACACCAAGAAAAGAATTGAATAAAGTATAGAGGACATTAACGACAAACACAATAACAACAGCAGATTAGCAAGAAAGCATGTAATGATTCATAGATTACCTGAAATTAGAATTGATAAGTTTGTAGGAAAATACTATAATAAATATTAGAAATCTAGCTTTCTATTTTGGTTTTATTGCTCACTAGCTATGTTATTTTTTAACACGTCATACACGTTCTTACGTTATGTCTTTCCATAGTAAATATTGTTTGGATTAATTTAGTGATTTCCAAAGTTAATGATACAAGTTGTGATAAACTTTTTACATGCTTGTCATAAAATTAGAAAGGCCAAAAAAAAAAAAAAAAAAGATGTTTGTTTTATTTTTTAGAGACAGTCTCTCTCTGTTGCCCAGGCTGGAGTGCAGTGGTGCAATCATAGCTCACTGCAACCTCAAACTCCTGGGTTCAAGCAATCCTCCCACCTCAGCCTCCTGAGTAGCTGGGACTACAGACACACACCACCACGCTTGGCTAGTTTTTTGTTTGTTTTTTTTTAATAGAGATGGAGTCTCATTATATTGCCCAGGGTGGTCTAGAACCCTTGGCCTCAAGTGATCCTCCCACCTCAGCCACTCAAAGTACTGGGATTAAAGAAAGGTATGAGACACGATGCCCGGTCTGTTGTTTTATTTTTAATAAAATTAAATATGTTAAATTTCAAAAGGTTTCTCTGATTTTGAAATTAGTCTTCCATATTATAAGGAGAATCATATAATTTAGGATTAGGTTTGCTTGAAGGTATATGTTAAATTTGAGATATTTATTAAATATGTAAGTGGAATTGTCAATAGATAGCTGGACCCTGTGTTTGGTTAGAAATCAAATGCTTTTAAAACTCACTTCTTGTTTCTATTCACTCTTCGTCCCCCAAACTGCCCTGAGGTAGGTCTCTCCTCACTTGCTGCTACAGTTTGAATGTGTCTCCTCCAAAATTTAGGTGTTACTAATGTGATAGTACTAAGAGATGGGGTCTTTAATAGGTGATGAGGCCATGAGGGTCTCTCCGTTGTTAATGGGATTAAGGGCCTCATAAAAGGCTTCACACATTTGACTAGTTCATCCTTCCATTTTACATGTGAGGACATAGCATTCCTCTCTTCTAGATGATGTACTCCTCGCCAGACTACCAAACCTGCTGTGATCTTGAATGTTCTAGCCTCCAGAATATGATTGTAGGCTGTCCAGGATTCAGAACTGTGAAAAAATAAATTTCTGTTTTTTATAAATCACATGGTCTGAGGTAATTTGTCATAGCAACACAACACTAGCTCTGAGACTCCCAAAATTTGAATTGATAATTCATAGGTAGGTAGTCAGACATAAGCAGGGCAGGAGAGGGCGCCCTCACTACCAGGAATGTTTGATGACCATTAGATGATGGTAAGGCAGTGAGTGTTAAAATATCTCTCTAAAATAATAATTGGTTGCAGCCTGCACCAGGGAAAGGCAGTCTTCTAATAGATAGAAAACATCTAAAGCTGGTGAGCAACAGCTTCCTGATAAGATCTCGGGAGTTAGGCAAGTGGGCTCAAGCATGCACACTAAGAGACAAAATGGTGGAGTTTAACTGGTATGTGTTCTTCCTCTAGAAACACTCAACTGGTAAGGGAAAAACACCTTAAGTGAGCATGCATACAACTTCTGTAAACACACTGAGTGTGCGGCCCCTCCCAAGTGCTGGCAGGCCACTGCACATGCGAACAGCCCACCCCAAGGGAAAAGTCAGGAGAGAAGAGATGCAAAACCTGGAAGCATGCCAATGTTTAAAGCCCCAAGTCAAAGGTCAAATAGTGCACTTGAATCTCTCAAGTCACCCACTTGGCCCTCCTTCAAATGTACTTTACTTCCTTTTGTTCCTCCTCTAAAACTCTTTAATAAACTTTCACTTCTGCTCTAAAACTTGCCTCAGTCTCTCACTTTGCCTTATGCCCCCTCAGTCGAATTATTTCTTCTAAGGATGCAAGAATTGAGGTTGTTGCAGACCCATACGAATTTGCCAATGCTAACAATGGGAGAGGTATTTTAAAAACACAGAAATACTGCATTGTTGTTTTATGTTGTTCACCCATGAATCTCCTAGGTTTTCATGAGTAGATGTGGAATGTCTATTAGTTGGTTGGTTTTTCATAAATAGGTGACTTATATGGTTCTAATTAGAGGACAGTAAGACTAGCTCAACTCACTAAGACCCTGAATAGAATCTGAATCTTTTCCTTGCTTTCACACTCACTGCATGACCCTACCCAATTTTCACAACTAGTGATAAATAGGCCCTTAATAATTTTATTTTCTTATTTCCATTGGCTTCCTGAATAAAATGGAAAAGAGAAAATGTTTGAAGAGTGGAAAATCCTTTAGAGACAAACCAGCAGTAAATCTCTGGTCTAAGGCATAAGCAATTAATATTCACTCTTTTTTGATTTTTAAAAACATTGGCTAGATTCTATTCTACCATAGGGGCCAAGGGAAAAACATTCTTTTTGTCTCCTGAATGTTTGCTGAGAAATCAACTCACAAAGGCAGATTGATAAGAGAAAAGACACAGAAATTTATTAACATGCACATGGGGAAGAACCACACAGTAATTATCCATACTCCCTACTGCCCCAATGTGGTTCAGAAGCTTATAGATTGTCTTGAGTTTACAGAAAGAATAGAAGCTTGGATCCTGGCAAAACAGGTTATGGGAGGGAAAAGAAAAGGAATTCTGTTGAAGTGCAATAAATAACTTCTAGGGAGAATGAATAGATGGAGAACAGAGATTAACTTGTAAGTAATTCTTTCTGGAATCTGAATGGGCCTGAGAAACAAACTCTATCTTATAAAAGGGTCTCTTCAGGTGTGGTTATATGCTACCTTCTTGGTCTTCTTTTCTATAATAGATAATGGGATAATGGGTAGGGTAAGAAAAAAAATTCTCCTTAGGGGGTCCATTGACCTGGTCTTCATTTAGATAGGGAAAAAGTCTCTTCCAGTGTCTGTTGACCTCTAAGTCCTTTAATTCTAAATACTCACTATACCAGGGAGCCATGTTTTAGGATGAAATCCCTACATTCTTTCACTACTTAAACTTCATCCAATGTGAGAATTACTCTCTATTTGGATTCTACCTCATTTAACAACCATTCATTCAATAATTGTTTATTCTCTACCTATTATATTATGCAACATGCTAAACACGGATGAGGCCAGTAATAGAAACAGTATAGGTTTTCAAGGAGCCTGAAGTCTAGTGTGAGATAGAGGCATATTAAAAACTGATACCCATTGTAGCTTTTAGGCATTAGAATTAAGTACTATGGAAACACTGGGAAGAGTGTTTATTGGACACATACATTTGTATGTAGGAGTCAAGGCCCTTGTCTCCTGGAGGTTTGAACATCACTGACATGAGGCAGATTGATTAATAGGAGAAAAGGCATACAAATTGGTTTAATGTGTATACATAGGAACCTTCACCATGAAGACCCAAAGATAGAGGGGAAATTGTCCATTTTTACGCTTAGGTTCAACAAAGTGTGGACAGCCGTATAGAAATGTGATTGGACAAAATGGTATGATTTAATGGTGATAGACTGAGTTCGGAAACCCAGCAAGGCCCTTCTGTCTAGATTCTTTTTTGCCTTTCTGTGCATGCCTTACTTCCTTTTTGGTATGGGGCATGGCCCTCTCTGGAATGGGGGTCTTTTAACATATAGTCAAACAAGATAGATCATGGCCAGTTTTTGACACAGATAAGGTATAGGGACAATGGTAGTACTATTTTTAAGTTTTATGACTAGCTTTAAAGAAAATTGGCTCTGGTTTCTATGACCTGCCATGAAGAGGAGGTATTCTAATTTCTATGGCTGGCATTGGGGGAAAATAGGACTGAGATACAGGAGGGCAGGAGAAGTTCAGAGAATAACTTTTTCTTCTAAGGCTGCTTCAGAATATTTATTTTTGGGTATTGTTTTCTAGCCCCATGTACATTCTCAGATTCCCTTTACCACCCACTTCCTTTTTCTGTCTTTCCTAGTGTGCTTACATAAAAATTAAAAAATTACTCATCCAACTCCAGATTTCAATAAAATGTTCTACTGCAGGATATGCACTTTGGCTTTTTTACCAGCCTTTAAAGGGCAAGATGATAATATCTAGAAAGCTAGCTTCCAATGTTACAACTTTGACTAATGCAAAAGAGAAATCATGGAGGACAGGGGCTAATATGCTACCCTCCTCTTTTTTCTAAATGGAATACTGTGAGGTGTAGTTTCTCCTTCCAAACTTTCCAGATCAGCCAACATGCTGAGCAAATACATCTGAGAAATGGCATCCTATGCCTTTTGGTAGCTCATTGTCATGTAGTGACCAGGCAGGCAAGGTAGGCAAGATATAGTACCATATTGCTGAATATATTTTCTTCTTTTTAATCCTCAATGTTACCATTCAAGACTTTCATCTCCTAAACAAATTATTAGCACTTTAAATCTTGCCTCTGGCTGTGATTCCAGAAGACCTGGCTTAGTACACATACTTAACTTTGTTTAGCAAAGATCATAATTTTACCATATGAGAACCAACATTTTTACCAAAGTCAGAGTTAAAAGCAGTTTTTATATTGACATTATTTTTTATCTAAAGAAGAGCCCCATTCTTTAAAACAAACAAACAAACAAAAAACAAAGATAAGCTTTATTAAAGCAGCATTCCTAGTAGGGTTAAATTATGAGACAATCACATTAAGGGCAGTTTCTCTGCATGTGGTTGTATGAGTGTATCTTGCACAGTCTTCCAATCTAGGAATTAAATAGAGTTTAAAACCCAGCCTCAACTAAACTTGCTCATCAAGCCCTTAGCATCAGTTTATAGCTGTATCCTTTCAGATGAAAAGGCACTTTTATTAAATGTACTTGATAAGAGATATTGACACCCCTATCTGTGGACTTGCCTTTTATCTACCTATATAGTTATGTAAAAAATTAAATTTAGAATTCTTAGCACAAATAATTCCAAAGGGAAAATTAATCATACAATCTTATCATGCAGCCAGTTGTAATATTTTTAAAAGATAATCAACTGCAATTAAAATAACTTTTGTTTTTGAAGACGGTAGCCCCATACTTTAGTAAGAAGAAGGATAAACTCAGTAAGAAATACTTTTCTCCAAAACTTGTTTGCTTAATTTTCCATATAAGGCTTTGAACCTTGAATGCTTACCAATACATACTATTTGTCATATAATGTCTGCCACATAATAAATACCTAATTGGATCTATAAATGAAATTTGACAGATCATTGGTCTGTGGTCCATTAAATACTCCAACTGGCCAATACTTTTATGAAGAAGAACTAACTTTGTGGCAGATCTCACCAATTAATTAAAATTATAGAAATCTCTGGTAAAGTTTTTAATGTAAGAGACATTCAGGCTTCTTCCTACTTCTGGCATTTTAGATGACTGCTGTGGTACCCAACCTTTTTGGCACCAGGGACTGGTTTTGTTGAAGATAATTTTTCCATGGACTGTAGGGGAGGTGGTTATGGGATGATTCAAGCACATTACATTATTATGCACTTTATTCCTATTATTATTACATTGTAATGTATAATGAAATAATTATACAACTCACCATAATGTAGAATCAGTGGGAGCCCTTAGCTTGTTTTCCTGCCATCAGACAGTCCCATCTGGGGGTTTATGGAGATAGCGATAGATATCAGGCATTAGATTCTGAGAAGGAGCGTGCAACCTAGATCCCTCGCATGCGCAGTTCACAACAGGATTTGCACTCCCGTGAGAATCTAATGCCACCTGCTGATCTGTCAGGAGGCAGAGCTCAGGTGGTAATGTGAGCAATGAGAAGTGGCTGTAAATACAGATGAAGCTTTGCTCACTCGCCCACCACTCACCTCCTGCTGTGCAACATGGTTCCTAACAGGACTGGTCCATGGCCCAGAGTTGGGGACCCCTGGATGAGTAGATACTGTGAAAGGACTTCACAATTAAAAGAAAACCCTGGATAACTCACAACAACAAAATATATTTTATACCTTGCAGAGAAACCCTAAAGCAGGCAGCAGCTCAGAAGTCCCAGCAGCTTTCAGCGATGCAAAAAGAGAATGTTAAACTTGCTGAGGAGCTGGCGAGAAGCAGGGATGAAGTCACAAGTCATCAAAAACCTAACACCCTAAAGAATTGATAGTTTTGTTGTAGAAAACATTTACAAAATACTATTTGAAATGTAGTATAATGCATGCTTTAATAGATATATATAATGACTTTTATGGAAATTAGTCAAAAACATTTAACAAATAAATGTCACCCAAGATCAGTCTTGTGTGACAAATAGGCATTAGGTAGGTAGAACAGATTATGAGCATATTTAGGCCAGAGAGAACAGCATAGAGCATGAGAGCATAACCATTCACGTAAGGAGCAGAGGAGCAGGCAATAAAGAGGGAGTTATATCCTTATTGGTCATGTCATTGTACTTCATTTTCTCTTTAAGTCATTAGTAAACTCCAGAATGACTTTGAAGCTTTGAAAACAGTTTTAGCAACACAATTCTGACAAGTAGGATTTTAAAAATGGTTTGTAGCATTATCAGATTAAATACTAGAAACTCATCTAGGAAGCAGTTGTGGTGTACAGGAAGAGGAAATTTTCTTCTCTCGCTTTGAAGGCTCAATAATTTGAGTCTATAAAACAAACTGACAATAGACAGATTAACAAGAGGAAAGGCATAGAAGTGTAGTATGTGCACATATATATGGAAGCCACATAAAATATGAGACTTGTAAATGGGACAGATGACAGAAATTTCTGTACCGTACAGAAAAGTATAGGGGCTAGGAGCTCATGGAAGATGATGGTGACAAACCATTGGAGGGTAAGGAGAGGAAATTTACTACAAATAAACATTGTCCTCTTATTAAGCAGATAAGACTCTCAGGTAATAGCCCTCAGAAGAATATGTGACATCCTGTGGCAGTCTCTGAACAGGGGTGTTAATATGATCTTTTCTAAATCCAGATAATGCGAATAAGGGGCCCTTAGAGAAAGCCTGTTTGCATTTGCTATTTACTAATGTAAATGCATTCCTTTGTAGATGCAAATCTCTCCTACAAAAGGACAGCTTCTCAGAGCTATTCCTGTGTCCACAACCCCTCCCGATAGCCATCTCAAAATATACCAAAGAAACACACTTTGAGGTGACATATTTTAATCTCCCACAATGGATTGGCACAAAGTAAGATAAATTCACACCGCTTTCAACATCCTAATTAGATTAGGGTATTTTGTTACCTATATTTTGCTACCTATAATTTAAGTCTATCTATAATCTCGGTTATATTAGTTCACCTAGAGTAGAACAGACTCTGAAAGACAAACTTTCATTAGCTAAACTCAGAGAAAACTGATTGTTTAACCCATCAGACATAGAGCATTCTAGTTACTGAAATAGTCCTCACTCATTTTCTCAGTATCAGGCTCTTTAGGAACCGATAGAGTTATTAGAAGTTTGTTTAGTGTTTATAGGGTTACTAAATCATGATAAGTGATAATTTATATGAAACAACCAATAAATATTCAGAAGTAATTTCTGATTATTCAAATGTATAATGTTATTCTTTCTTAGGCGAGACTGTCCTTACTTACTAATGTAACTGCCCAATGGGTTCACCTTGTCCACTGCCCAGAGAGAGCTAATTTATCAAGACAGTGTAATGCAATAAAGAAAGAGTAATTCACACAGAGATGGCTGTGCAGGAGACTAGAGTTTTATTATTACTTAAATTAGTCTCCCAGAGAATTCAGGAATTGGAGTTTTAAGGATAATTTCATGGGTGGGGTATCAGTGAATTGAAAGTTCCGATTGGTCAGGTAGGAGATGAAATCATAGGGAGTCGAAGCTGTCCCCTTTTGCTGAGTCAGTTCTTGGGTAGCGGGGACCATGAGACCAGATGAGCCAATTTATCAGTTTGGGTGGTGTCAGCTGATCCATAGATTTTGCAATAGTGATATTATCCCTAGGAGCTATTTGGGGAGGGTCATACTCTTGCAGCCTCCAGCTGCATGACTCCTAACCCGTGATTTCAAATCCTGTGGCTAATTTGTTAGTCCTGCAAAGGCAGTCTAGTCCCTAGGCACGAAGGGGGTCTGTTTGGGGAAAGGGCTGTTATTGTCTTTGTTTCAAGGATAAACTAGAAATTAAGTATCTCCTGAAGTTAGTAAGGCCTATGACCAGGAATAAAAAAGGACAGCTTGGAGGTTAGAAGCAAGATGGAGTTGGTTATGTCAGATCTCTCTCACTGTAATAATAGTCTCAGTTATAATTTTTTGCAAAGGCAATTTCACTGTCAGCTGAGAAAGATAGAAAATTATTAAATAAAGTGTCTACAAGACTATAGCAGGCTTTCTAAGAAATAGAATGATTGGATTAAAATGCAAAGGGAGAAGTTTCTGCTAGTGGGTGGTATTTGTACTTTAAGAGCAGAATTTTATGGTTCATAGGTTCAAGCAAATACCCAATGTGCCAGACATTAACTGCCACTTAGCAACAGTGATAAAGAAGAAGAAAACATCTGGTTGTGGATAATGAGCCAGAGCTTCTCAGCTCCCTTGGATGCTAATAGTATTGGGCAAAGTTCATGGTAAAAGGCCATCTGGCTCCCTGTTAAAGATCTGTAGAGATCTTTCCAAGCACTGCAAATTATCAACATATTTGTAGGAAACTGCAGGTAAGAAAATCTATTAAGTAGTAATATTTAACCACCAGTTTTAAATTACTGACATTATTATATTTGATTAGCATTGTGGCTACTAAATATTAGATTTGTATCACAAACTATTAAAACATATGAACTATATAATAATGATATGCAAATTAGAAAAACTACATTTTAGATACAAAACAAATCATACTTATGTATTTAAGTTACTCATGCAGAGGAGCTATGTGTAGAATTGCAACTTAGAAGAGATTTAGTTTCAACAAATATTTTCACTTTCTGATTTTTCATTAATTCCTACATTCATCATATGTCTATCAAAAATTACTTTATGGGAAACTTATGTTGTCACTCATTTCTTATATAAACTCAATTATTATCTTTTTTATTTAAATACATTGTAGAATATCTCTGTGTCAGACACTATGCCTGACATTGGGGACCCAACAAAATTAATACCCTAAAGAATTGATAGTTTTGTTATAGAAAACATTTGCAAAATACTATTTGAAATGTAGTATAATACATGCTTTAATAGATATATATAATGACTCTTATGGAAATTAGTCACAAATATTTAACAAAAGTAGTGTCACCCAAGATCAGTCTTGTGTGACAAATAGGCATTAGGTAGGTAGAACAGATTATGAGCATATTTAGGCCAGAGAGAACAGCATAGAGCATGAGAGCATAACCATTCACGTAAGGAGCAGAGGAGCAGGCAATAAAGAGGGAGTTATACTGGTCATGTCAATGTGCTTCATTTTCTCTTTAAGTCATCAGTAAACTCCAGAATGACTTTGAAGCTTTGAAAACAGTTTTAGCAACACAATTCTGACAAGTAGGATTTTAAAAGTGGTTTGTAGCATTATCAGACTAAATGCTAGAAAGTCGTCTAGGAAGCAGTTGTGGTAACAGAGGAAGAAAATACTGATTATCTAAACTAAAACATGATTCAGTGAGGATAAAAGAGAGAATGTATATTTCAGAGATATTTAAAAAATAGTATCAACAAATTTTGTTGTGAAACGGAGCATGAGGGCTTTGATAGAAATATTATACAAAGGTGGATTGCAAATTAGAGTTTTGGTACATTGAATGGATAATAATCACATTGAATCTTGGGGCCCCCAAATCACTAAGCTAAAGGAAAAAGTCAAGCTGGGAGCTGCTCAGGGCAAACCTGCTTTCCATTCTATTCAAAGTCACCCTTCTGCTCACTGAGATAAATGTATATCTGATTGCCTTCTTTGCAGAGGCTAATCAGAAACTCAAAGAAATGCAACCATTTGTCTCTTAATTATCTATGAGCTGGAAGCCCCTTCCCCACTTCAAGTTGTCCCACCTTTCCAGATTAAATCAATGTTCATCTTACATATGTTGATTGATGTCTCTTGTCTCCCTAAAATGTATAAAACCAAGCTGTGCTCTGATCACCTTGGGCACATGTTGTCAGGACCTCCTGAGGCTGTGTCACGGGTACTCATCCTCAACCTTGGCAAAATAAACTTTCTAAGTTAACTGAGACCTCTCTCAGATTTTTGGGTTCACACTTTGGTAACCACGAAGGGATTCTGAGTGGAGGTACCCCTGACCTTTGACGAATCTCTTATCAGTGCTTGGTACCAGCCTAAGCTAACTTTATGGCTCAAACCAATAGGATAATTTGCTAAAGCCTGGGAGCACCCCCTCCACAGAATCCCTGATCTCCCAAAATTTGGTCGAGATTTAAAGTTTATTTTGCCGTTTTTTGAGTGGGGGGGAGAGTTTTATTTGCTTCCAATAAGAAAGGCAAGATTTCCTGTTTCCATGACAATGAAAGGCAGGTAATCCTTTATGGAGTTTGAGCTCGCTCCCAGCAGGGAAGATGACTTCGAGTTCTTTTTTCTGCTTTTAGGATGGCAGGAAGCAGTTTTCAGCCTGAGACCCACCACTAGGTAAATAGCTGAATTGGGTTTTGTCTTGGGTAACTTTTTAACAACCAGCTGGTCTAAATTTCTCCTTACCGTTAGAGTGCTCAGTAATCATATCATTGGGTTTTGTTGTTGTTGTTTGTTCTGGTCTTTCTCCCATCAGATTTAACCAATTCTACCTGACTTTGTCAAATCTGAGTGACAATTCCAAAGTATGGGTAACAAAGCTTCTCTATTTTAGTTATAATTTCTTGCAGCTGCAAAAGAGGAAAAAAAAAAAAACAAAGACAAAACAAAACCCCAAAACCATGTGGTTGGTTTCTGGGTTTGTCTCTTGTCTTAGAAAAAAAAAAAATACATATGTTCTTTTGTTTACTTTTCTTCCACCTTATAGCTCCTTCCCTCTTTTGCCATCTGTAGTACCAAAAGTCTAGAGAAGGTTTCTGATGACTTCAACCCCTTTAAAGAATTCAAAACAAAGGCACCACAAACCCCTTTTGGGGTGTTCTGTTTTCTTTGTGGAGTTTCAAGTGTCGTGGGCAGATTCTTCTTAGGTCTAAAGCTCTATATTCCTGTATTGCATTACCTGACTTCTTTGGCTTTGGGGGTATTCACAGATGACCTTGTACCGTGACTCCGCTTGTCTGTGTGCATTTGCATGAGGAACTGAACTGTTGTTTTCATAGGTAAATGAGAGACTGAGTTTTCTCAGCTCCAAAGAGAAAGGGAACTTTGCTCCTCCCAGACAATAGGCACCCCTAGGTGGCCAGGGGCCTCATGGGAGTGTCTCGGGAGGGTTGACCCTCCATGATGTGCAGTGGCCCCGCAGGGAAATCCCCAACTAAAATTAATTTTTTTAAAAAAGGCTCCTTCAGGAAACATATCTAAGGGATGATCACCTGGTGTTTTCAACCCTCTCAGAGCACAGACCTCTGGACAGAGAAACTGAGACACATAAGAGGGTAGAAACAACCCAGTGGTAACACACTGTGGAGACCTGCCCACAAGCAGCAAACACTGATCCACCACATAAAAACCCTAGGCCATCCTCAGTTCCTCCCTTTAAGAAATAAAAATGTGGGAAACAAATAATCTAAGAATGAGGAGAAAACATGGAGAATGACCCCCTTTCAAGCACTCTGTAGGTTTTATGACACCTCTACTTCCAAAGTTTATGTAAAATGGAAGTAATATGGTCTTGGTGCACATTTACATTACGGAAAAAGATGCCTAAGGTCAACCTGCAAACTCTGCAGTTCGTAAGTTCTCTTTGTTTCTCTATCTTCTTTTCTGCTGCTTTAAATCTGGCGTTATTTTTCCATTAAGTTGAAAACCACATTTTGGATCCAACAGGTTTTCTGTCAGTAAATTTGTATTTATCTCATGGCTAAAGTTCTGAAGTAAAAGCTGTAGGATCTGTGTGTGTGTGTGTGTGTGTGTGTGTATGTGTTTATATTTAGAAAGACTTTATAATTTCAAGTTTAATTGGCAATTAAATCCATTTTAATTTCCCTCTAGCATACCAAATTTTTTCTCTCTATAATTTGTGATGTAAATTTTGCTATCTTATGTTCACCTGACTTATTTCTTTTAATATGCAAACTTAAGACTATTTAGCTGACAACTGCCTAAGGTTATCAAGAATTGATACAGGTTACCTATTTAAACAGGTTATCATGAATTCTGAAAGTTTAAAATGGAAAGCAAATCTTTAAGATTTACTTCTATCTGCATGCCTAATATGTCTATTTATTTATGTGTTGTGTACACAATGTTTCACTACTTAAAATATATAAAAGAGCTCTAATTAATTGGCTTAAGAAAACAAAAGTGCTAGAATCAAATAGTTTATCAGGAAGAAAGAAAAGACTAGTCAAATGCTTTTTCAAGTTTACATAACAAGTAAAATATTTAACAAGTAAGCTAGCTTTAAAATTATTAGTAAAGTACAATAATATTAAAAATGTCTTAAGAATTGCCAGAAGACATTTTTGTTTGCATTTATCAATCGGGCAATTTCATACTTATCCCTATAAAATGCTATAAGGTGTTAAAATTTGGCATAAGGATTACAAAACTGTAAACCAAGCCCCAAACGAATAATCTTTGCTTCTGTAATTTTTTAATAAATAAGACATTGATATTGGTTTAATGAGAATAGCTACCTCTTGAATTTTGCAAAATTACCATAACTTTTAATCTTGTCTCTTTAGGCAGTCTAGTCTACAAGCAGTAAGGTTTGTTTTGGAAAAGGAAGGTTATCATATTTTTTTCAAAGCTAAACTATAAACTAAGTTCCTCCCAAAGTTAGCTCTGCCTACACCTATGGAAAAACGAGAACATCTTGAAGGTTAAAAGCAACATGGAGTCAGTTAGACCAGATATTTTTAACTGTCTCAGTTATAATTTTGCAATGGTGTTTCCATAACTTTAAATGATGACTACTGCAATTTTCATAAATAATCTAGGTAAATGATTAAAATAAAATAATTGGGTAAATATAATGGGATAAATACTTGTAGTCAAACTCATCATAATTTAGAATCATAAGATATATTAAATTGAACAAAAGATATTTCAATATTTGGGTTTTTTTTAATAAAAGTCTATTTGTAGAAAGACATTCATTCTAAAAATAAGTGTGTCCTTTTTAAAAAGGTGAACAATTTTGGTCTAATTCAAAACATATTTAAAGGTTATGTATTAAACAAGGTAAAAGGAATCAGGAAATAAGAGATATGTAAAGAAAATTATAATAATAAAGAGAGGCTAATTTTTTGTTAAGAAAGTTTAAAGACAATAATTTTATATAAAAGAAGAAGCTTGTGTGGTAAATTTAGTCCTAGAATAAAATGGCTGGTTATTTAAGAAAGAGGGATGTTCAGGACAAACCAGAAAGTTGAAGCATATCATGAATGGTCTGTGTAAGTCACAGTAAGAGGATTTAGACAAAAAAAAAAAAAAAAACCCTTTTATATGATCAAGTTGTCTATTATTAAAGGAAAATTATAATGGTCTTTCTAAAGATTGGGCTTGATGTAAAAAATATATATGTATATACACTAAATAATTGGTTAGAACAATGACTTTTTAAAAGGATTGATTTACTTTTAATAATTTATAAGATATTTTCAACTTTTTTAACCCAAAGTTCAACTTTTATTGCATCTCACTGGTTTTGGTTTTCTCTCCCCTTTTAAACAGCTCAAAATAGTAATGCTCTCCTTCAACTTATTGTTAGCTCATATAAGTTTTTTCGAGTTCTATTTGTTGTGGCTTAATGCTAACAATGTTTTCTTAAAGGTCTAAAGGAAATGTTCTCTTCTGACCTAATATATTGTGCAAAGAAGAAGGTCTTTTCTTTTGGCTTTGGTAACTGGTCTAACAGATTTTATGGTTTATTGAAACAATTCCCATGCCATTATTACTAAGTTTTAGTTTGCTTAGGAAAAAAACTGAGATTAAAATTTTTAAAAAATATTAAGGTTATTACATTCATGTATCTTTCTGTATGTGCTTTTAAAGTCCCTGTGACTTTGAGTTACAGGGCTTTAACTCCTGGGTGGAAAAAGGATGCCAAGTCCTAATAAATCTTAAACACTGATAGCAATTAAAGCCTCATCTTCAGACCCAGTAGGAGATCCCAATAAAAATAAACTGCATTCCTAAGACACAGGGCCAGGAATTAAAGCTATGCAACTACTCAAGGCCCAGGGACTATTATGGAAGAGGTGGGCATGTGAGACTGTAAGGGCCAATTTTAAAAGATAAAACAAGTTCAGTTTCTCTATAAACTCATCATTAAAGTCAACAGGACACTCATGCAAGGCCAGGATATGGGCCTCACTGTCAGATTAACAAGATTTTTTTTGAAACATTAACCAACTCCTTAATAAAGGTATTAAAGGGCCAGGCACAGTGCCTCATGCCTGTAATTCCAGTACTTTCGGAGGCAGAGGCTGGCAGATTATCTGAGGTTGGGAGTTGAAGACCAGCCTGGCAAACATGGTGAAAAACTGTTTCTACTAAAAATACAAAAATTAGCCATTCATGGTGGCAGGCACCTGTAGTCCCAGCTACTCAGGAGGCTGAGGCAGCTACTCGCTGAAATCTGGAAGGTGAAAGTTGCAGTGAGCTGAGATCGCACCACTGCATTCCAGCCTGGGCAATAGAGCGAGGCTTGGTCTAAAAAAAAAAACTGATAAAAAATAAAGGTATTAAAGGTTATAAAAGGTTATGGAAGTTATATCTTATGGTCAAAATTAATATTTTATAGATTATAAATTTTTGAAAAATAAAATTAATTAATTTCATGCTGTTTTATTAATGCTTATTTTTTTGGAAAATTAAGTCTCCTCTCTCAGAGAATGAAGGATTTTACCTTTTTAATTAATTCTTGAGTTATCACTCTGGTCAAGTGAATGACTTGTTTTATAATGACATGTGATATCAGGTGTTTTTAACTTTTGATGTTTGACAAACTTTCCAAATGAAATTATAAATTATGTCTTTTTCTTTCCTAATTAATCCTTTTAGATACTAGGTTCCCTAAAGTTAAAAAAATGACATAATTTGGCTTATTTGATACTAAAGTTATATAAGAAACATTGCCAAATATGATGTTTGGTTGTCTTTGGGCTGTTTATATAAATATGTTATTGGGTATGTATTTTAAAATTATGGGAAACTCCTATAATTCTGATATGACTTAGTGTACATTGTCAGTAATAATTACAATTCTTATATTAAATTATTGTTTGCCACAGAAGTAACACATTTATTTGCCAGTTGTGTCTTTGACTACAGCTGCCTTAAAACTTTTTGTCACCCACAGACAATCACTGTCTTATTTTGGTCCTCTTTAGAGGATTTATAGTCAGCTATAAAACTCTAACAGGTGCTCTTAAATACAAGTTTTATGATAACTTTGGAGGCTGTGACATCAGAATTGGAGAACAACTTTCAGGACTCATGGAAAGCTCAAATTTTCATGAGTATCAAGCAGAACGGGAATTAACTATATGACTGAACTAATAGATGACTGAAGAAATCTTTATAACATTTTGCTTACAATATTGCTGATCCCTTGTTTTGTTTTTTCAAAGTCAAGGAAACTTTTCTTTAGAGCTATTAACAGCTTTTAAAAATTTAGTATACTCCTATGAACAAAATGTCGAACATACTCGTTTCTGTCTACCTAATTTCTCCAGAATTTGGAAACTATTGGTGACTATTCTTAATTTATGGCAATACATTTATTTGCATAAGTGCAAATACTTGTTATTTGCCACAGTACACAATTTGTTTTTATTTGCCACAGTACACAATTGGAAAAACTGGTTATCTTACCAAGGCTTTGACTGGAATGGTGTGCTTTCCTTTATGGTATCAAACTTGACTTGTGCCAATAAAAGCCTCTTTGGAAAGCTGGACTCATCCCTTGTCTATACAGTCCCAGTAAAGGGTTCCTGACCTGTGGTAAGTAAAAATGTCACTTTCTGACAGGCCCAGGAGCCCCAAGTCTCATCCAACTCATAGGTATTTAATGGTATAAATCTATCATTAGGCTCGGCTTTAAGAAAGCCTTACCTGAGATTCCTTCTATAAAACCAAGTTCCATCAAAGCCAATTTAAAAGCCTATGTAAATAAATAATTATTCTTGATACATGTATATAAATAATGAAGCCAAGTATAATAAAGCAGATCAGTCCTAGCATGATTTGTCTTTAGGGAAAATGGGAAACTGGAGACAGAAAAATTATGTTCCAAATACCTATAGTACACCTGTTGTTAGAGTCTTGTCTTGCCTAATGTTTTTCAATTTTTATTATTTTCTACAGTTTGGCCTGAATTCTAATTTTTCTTGGCTACAAATCTTCAAAATAATGTTTTTATTACTTTTCTTCTTTTTTCTCACGTTTTTGCTAATTTGGAGTCACTAAAAGCTAAGTTGTGCTTTTGTAAAGCCCTGTGAACTGAAGCTAGACAAGTTAAACTTCAGAAGAAAGTAACAGCAACCTATTTACATACACAAGACACTTTCATACCTGAAGCCTAATGATTTATGGACTTCAGAGTAATGTGGCCTATATTGATTTTCCAGGAATGTTCTTTTGGTTGTTGTTGTTTTCCTCCCTTCTTCCTCCTATTTTCTCTTCAAAGGACATGAGATTTCATAATCTGCTAAAAATGACCTTTCCTAATAAATCAGGACCCACTTATCTATGAATTAACTGTCCTAGCCATTAGAGATCAGATGAAACCTGAGACAAGAGACTCATTTTCTTCTAAAATGCTTTCTCCAAAAAATTTTTAAAAAGTAAAGGGAGAAACTGTGAAAGGAAAATAAATCTTGGGGCCCCAAAATCACTAAGTTAAAAGGAAAAGTCAAGTTGGGAATTGCTCAGGACAAATCTGCCTCCCATTCTTTTCAAAGTCACCCCGCTTATCACTAAGATAAATGCATATCTGGTTGCCTCCTTCGGAGAGTCTAATCAGAAACTCAAAAGAATGCAACCATTTGTCTCTTATCTGACAAATCTTATCAATGACCTGAAAGCCTCCTCCCTACTTCAAGTTGTCCCATCTTTGCTTCAAGTTGTCCTGCCTTTCTGGACCAAACCAATGTTCATCTTATATATGTTGATTGATGTCTCTTGTCTCCCTAAAATGTGTAACACCAAGCTGTGCTCTGATCACTTTAGGTACATTTCATGAGGACCTCCTGAGGCTATGTCATGGGCACACATCCTCAACCTTGGTAAAATAAACTTTCTAACTTAACTGAGACCTCTCTCAGATATTCAGGGTTCACAGTAGTTGGAAAGGAAGTGACCAATTACCTTAAGACATAATAAGATAATGTCTTTGAAGGAATGGAGAGAGAAGAGGAAAATCAAAAGAACTTGGGAAGCTCTAGACAAGGAAGAAGATGGTTTCAAAACGAAGGCCCAGCTGTTTTACCAAATGTTAATAAATGATTCCAGCAAAGCTAGGTCTGCACAAAGACATTGGGGCATCCAGATTAGAATGCAAGTTTGAGATCTGACTTTTTTTTTTTTAATTGAAATTTGCATGAAAAGACAGGAAATATTGAAATAATCCTGGAAACCTAGAATAGCCATCTCTGACTCAGAAGATGTTATTCATAGAAATAACTAACAAAGTAAAAAGTGTTTTAAGAACACAAAAGTCAAGAAAGTAGTATATCTGCATCCTTGTTTCTACAAAAAGTAAAATAAAATAAAAATTTGCTGGGTATGCTGGCACATACCTATAGTTCTAGCTACTCAGCAGGCTGAGGCCAGAGGATAGTTTGAGCCTAGAAGGTCTTGCCTTCAGTGAGACATGATTGCTACTCCACTCCAGCTGAGGTGAAAAAATAAGACCCTGTCTCAACAAAAAATTTTTATACATTCACATACATACATATATACAAATATCTATTATATATCTACATATCTAGTTCATAAATATGTAGCCTGTCTTATATAAGGTATATATAATTTATATAAAATATGTAAAACATAAACTTCCAATTTAAAAAGATATAAAAATCTAATACAATAAAGTTGAAAAATATCTCAGAGAGAATATGACATGCAGTCAGGACTGAAATTTATTCCATATCAAATAGAGGAGTAGAAAAATATAGCTTCAATTTTTTTTTTTCTTTATAACTTTTACAGAGCCATTTACTATTCACTGAATATTCATAAGCTCTTCAACATTTCCTATTCTGTTTATAGTTAGGCAGATTCTGGGTTTAGTTCTGGGGAATGGATTGTGAATGAAAGTGCATTATTGTCATTTCTAACCAGAAATATTGAAGACTCATTATGCAACCCTCCAGCTCTTTCTTTCTCTATTGTGTCATTCAAGATGATCATGGGTTATATACAGTGAGGCTTGAGCTCCATCAGCTTAGATTTTTGATCAGTGGTTTGGAACATAAATCCCATCAATCTGTAATGGACATGAAGCATTAGCAAGATGTAGAGTCGTATTGCATTAAGCTACTGATATTTGTGGGCTAGTTGTTATGCAGTATAATTTAATTTTTCTGCAAAAGGCCAGATGATAAATATTTTAGATTTTTGTGGGCTCTACAGTCCCTTTTTCAACTGCTTAACTCTGCTTTTGTAGCACAAATGCAGCTATACATAATATATGAACAAATGAGTTGGGTTGTGTTTCAATAAAGCTTTATTTACACAAATAGGCAGTGGGCCAGATATGACACTCAAGCTATAGTTTGCTGGCATCTGATCTAGATTATATAGATAATAAAATAACTAATTTTATCTTATTCATGAGCTCTTACATGCTGGGTAGTAGAAATATGAGGTTTTAGTTCTTTATGTTTAAATTGAGAAAATGCTCTGTGTTGTCAAGGGAAAAAATTCTTTGTTATTATTTCCATCTACTCACTCCATCTTTCTAAAATACTGTTTCTTGGTATATGAGAGTAGAGGGTCTAAATGTAGGTAGGCTAAATTAACTTGTGGTGGTAGCTGACTGTGTCCTCTGGTACATCTTTGTTGCTGGGCAATGTGCTGGCACTTGATGCCAAAGTTGGTAATTTCTTACCTAGTTTTTTTCTGGATTGAACAGAACGTTGGTATATTCATATATACACATTCATACATATGAATTTAGTCCCTAAAAATATGGTGTTAAATAACATTCATGCACAGGGGCAGTTCCATAAAATAAATAATGTCCAGCCCAAAGTATCAGTAGTGTCCCTCATCAGAAATCTTCACCTAGGTGAAGCACGTCGAGCCTCCACTAACAATTTACATCACCCCACATGTTAAGCCTAGTCCTGTCTGAGACTTTCAAGATATGCTTTCCAAATGACCATAGTAAAATATCTGAGGGAAATCACAGGGACCAAATATTACTAATAATATTATTTTGCTATAGTTCTACCACATATGATCTGAGGACGACATCAAAGGTATACTTATTAGATTTGGGGTACAAAGGATTTCTATACAAAGCTTCCCATACTTATGTAATATACATCCCTCTTTAGATCAAATCTAGTGAGGGAGATGTATTTTCTTCTTGCATCAATATGTCTCTAGTTTCAGAATTAGTAAGTTTTCCTTTTGCTTCCTCAATGTCGTATTAACCTTTTTCATGATATCAATTTCATGTCTAAACTTTAACAGTGAACAGGAAAACCTTCTGTATACGATGCTGTGCCCTCCAATACAGTGACCAGTAGCCAGATGTGACTAAATTAGAAATACTTAAAATTAAAGTTTACACAACTGTAGAAAGTCTTATTGAGCAGCACTGCTATAGATAGAACTCAAAAGAATTGTCTGCCATTGGCGGGGCATGGTGGCTCAATTCTGTAATCCCAGTACTTTGAGAGGCTGAGGCGGGCAGATGACTTGTGGTCAGGAGTTTTAGAGTACTCTGGCCAACATGGCACAATCCCTTCTCTACTAAAAATACAAAAATTAGCCAGGCGTGGTGGCACCCACCTATAATACCAGCTCCCCGGGAGGCTGAAGTACGAGAATTACTTGAACGCGGGAGGGAGAGGCAGCAGTGAGCTGAGAACGTGCCATTGCACTCCAGTCTGAGCAACAGAGTGAGACTCCATCTCAAAAATAAATAAATAAATAAAATAAAAAATAAAAATTGTCTGCCATAGAGTATATAATGCCTTGATACAGAGACCCTCTACTGTCTCTGGCAATAAATCTCATGCCTTAATTTAAGAGGCGAATGGTTATGAAGATATAAGGTCTCCCAGATCCCTCCACTTTTCTTTCTGTGTCCTGACGGAGAATCACAGTGTCATAACTACTCTGTGACCTAGCCAGCTGCAGGTTTTTTACAGCAGTCTTGAACATCTTCAAGCACTAATAAAGATATCTAGGCTTAGTAGAGAGTAACTGGCCCCATCCCTGAGCCAAATTCCTTAAGCCCACATGTAAACTCCATACTGTGACCCCCCTTACTGTGGACATACCTAGGGAGAACATCCTTTTTTTCACGCTGTCTGTCACGAGCATTGCCGCAGCCACTCTCCACATGAGTGCTTCTATAAATGCTTTGTTTGGACTGATCACCCTGGCGTTTAGTGCTTCTTTCTTTGGAATCCCAACCGCCCCATCTCAGTTCTGTTTAGGACACTCCCTTGTGAGAATTTCTCTGCTTCTGAGTTTCAGTTTTGTGCACTCCCGCTGCACAGTCTATGGGATGAAGCAATCACCGTGAGCAGCAGGATTCCAGGGAAATGGGCTGGGAAAAAGAAACTGAGTCTATCTGGAGTCTGTATGGAGCTCTGCTGCCCACTTGCTTGTTGCTTGCAGACTGCCCCGGAGTACTGAGATACCCCAAAAGCTCCAGAATCCAGCAGGCTTGTCTAGCCTGATAGAGGGTATAAAGTTGTAAACGATCAGCAAGGAAGCCGGGTGCTTAGTGGTGGAGGCAGACTCGCTCCTGTTATGGGCAGCTACCCCGACAGCAGAGGCTCGGCTGGTGGCCAGTAATAAGGTGCACAAGTTAAAGGAGGAATTGCAACTGGGAAGTGGCATGCGCTCCACTGCCCCTCTGTTGTTTATTTACAAGGCAGGAAAAATTGAAGGAAAATGGAAGGAAGAAAGAGGCTCTGCTGAGAGACATCCAAGGAGCCCACAGCCTCAGTCCTGGAGAGCTTTGGGTTGCTGCAGTGACAGCTTGGTCCCACCTGCTGGCGGTGAACAGAGGGGAAACAAGAAAAAGAACATATTCACACTATCATTTTTCTGTGTGAGCTTTAATTATTGTATTTTAGTTTTAAATACTATAAAAACATAAATCCTTGCATTTTTAACTAACTGAAATGACTTTTTCAAAATACTTAGGCCAATGTTTAGCACACGGCTGGCAATAAGAAACTGTCGATCCTCGTGCTCCATTCTGGATCCTTTCTTCCTACTGAGTTTCTATTTCAGGGTTCAGTCATGCTGTCACTCTTAAAGATAATCCTGGTGCCTGGATCTCTTTTGCCCTTCTGGCATTTCATTAAGGGAACACTGTCTTTCAGCAGGTCTCCTTCTCTATGCAATACTCCCTTAAATAAAATCTCTACCTGTTTCTCAACCTGGAGCTCCCTGATGCTGTCTGGTTGCCTCCAACTGTTATTCCTCTCTACAAGAAACTTACCTAGTCTACTTCTCTCCTATGTAGTTGATCTCCACTGTTTGTTCTATGCCATCCCTGAACTAAGCCATCCCACTGAAAATTTAGCTCTTGTTAGAATGTAAGTGAGAGGATATAAGGGTTATATTTTACTTAGATTATTTTGGTTCCCTGCAAAATTATATTTAATGATAATAATCCATATATTTATCAAGTAATTATAGGTTTATGAAATTATTTCCCTATTTAAATATCATTAAGATAAATGCATTTGCCTTTATCTTAATGCATTTATCTTATCCCGCATTTGGTACTACAAAACCATGAAGCTTAAATGAATTTCATTGCTGTAAAGACATATTATTTCTTAAATATTTGATAAGGCCAATTTTTATTTTTCAGAAATGACATTTCTGGGCAGCTGCCTTTGTTTGCATTACTATAAAGAAATATCCAAGGTTGGGTAATTTATAAAGAAAATAAGTTTATTTGGCTCAGGGCTCTGCAGGCTTTTCAAGAATCACAGCGCCAGCGTCTGCTTCTGATGAGGGCTTCAAGAAGCATCCACTCATGGCAGAAGGAGAAGGGCGGCAGCTATCACATGGCAAGAGAGGAGGGAGGAGAAAGAGGTAAGAGGTGCCAGGTTTTTTAAATAACCAGTTCCATTGTGAACTAAGAGAGTAAGAACTCAGTCAATATCATGAGGATGGCACCAAGCCATTCATTAGGGCTCTCCCTCCATGGCCAAAATACCTCCCTTTAGGCTCCATCTCCAAGACCGAGGACCAAATTTCTTTTTCTTTTTTTTTTTTTTTTTTTTTTACAATATTCCAAGTTTATTAACTTGAATAACTACATATCTGAAAGAAAACACATCAGAAAGTTAACAGTGATCACCTATGGGTGCTATGATTGTAGCCTAGTTTTAATTTAAAAAATTCTTTTGTTTTGCAAACTTTCTACAATGAGCACTATCAATTTTACATTTAGGAAAATCTTTAATTTCTTTGTTTGTTTGTTTGTCTGAGACAGCCCTCCTCTGTCACCCAGGCTGGAATGCAATGGTGAGATCAGAGATCACTGAAGCCTTGGTCTCCAGGGGCTCAAGTGATCCTCCCAGCTCAGCCTCCAGAGTAGCTGGGACTACAGGCTCGTGCCACCATGCCTGGCTAATTTTTTGTATTTTTTTTTTTTTTTTGTAGAGTCAGTCTCACTTTGTTGCCCAGGCTAGGGGGACCAAATTTCAACAGGAGATTTGGAGGGGAAAAATAACCAAACTATATCAGCAGTATGTTGTCTTATGAAGTAATGCCATTTGTGATAAGTTATAATACATTCTCATTTAGCTATATTCAATGCAGTTTCTTAAAGGTTAACTTCCAAAAGAAGTTTCTCATCATTTAAAAAAGAAACTGCTCAAGTACATAAAATGTTCATGGCAATTTCTGTATGAAGTCCATAGAATATCATGATCTTTACTTAAACACGTGTTGCTTAGCTACTCAATTTTTAGTTTTGCTATCCATTTATAAACAATATAATTTTGATTTTTAAAATTGGTTATATTTGCATTTTAAAAATTTATTAACCTACTCATGTTCACCAAATTGCTTATCTGACATGAAAAAGATGCAAATCAACTCTTTAGTCAGTAATTTCAGATTAATTAAGGTGGCAAAATTAGAATACAGAAGTACAAGTGTAAACAAATAATTCATCTTAAATGTAAGGTATGTCGATTTTCATTTAGAGTGAGAAGACATGTTGATAATAATGCTTGCAACACAGTCTAAAACGAATAATGAAATCTGGTGAACTAAACTAGGAGGGAAAACATGTCTGTTGATTGAAAAAGGAAACCTAAATATGAGAAAATAAAAATAGATAATCTGAATTTAAATTTGGTTTAAAACACTTTATTTTTTTTCATATTTGTAGTTTTTCAAGAATAGGGTGAACATTTCAGAATAAAAATATACATTTCATGATGGCTTTAAGAATGCATTTGAAATATTTGTGAAAGGTTTGATTCAGTTCAATTCTAAGACTATCTTAGCAATGGACCACTGATACATTTAAGAAGCTTGCTAGACTAATCTGTTATTAGAGATTGGTCTAGATGCTGTCTGAATTACAAATAGTAATGAAAACAATTGAAAGTCAGAAGACTATTCAGAAAACCAGTTCAGCAATCCAGTCATAGAGTAATGAGTTAATAGGCAAGAAAGTGGCAGTGGGAATTGGAAAAAATTGATTGAGAAATATCCTGAAAAACAGCTAACTAAATGTCTTGATTGGTTACTTGGAGAAAAGAGAAGGAAAAAAGTCAACTTATTTAGCAATGTCTAACTTGAGGATTTATAATAGTAGATACACAGGGAAGTAAGATGAAACCATTTGTTTTGAGGCAAAGAAATTTATTTGACTTAATACAGGGAGAATTTGAAATTACATATAGTCATTAACAAGAAAATGTCAAATAAGTAGAATGTGAAGATGACACTCCGAGGAAACATTAGGGCAAGAATCAAACATTTTACAGCTACAATTTTAGTGTGATATTTAGCACTATGAATGTAGATGGACTCTTTAAGGAAAAGAGCTAGAATTTCAAGTAACAGAGGGATGGATGATATGATTGTTTATCCCTCCATGTAAAAAAAAATGAGAGCGTAAAATGCCAGAAAGCTTTGGGTACAGTTAAAGCAGAGCAATCAAACACGACAATTACAATGGGATGAGAAGGAAAAAAATTAATAAAAATATGAAGTCAACAGTGTCCAATGTGCAGAAAGTTTAAGGAGAGATTTGGGAATGAGACTGTTAGGTTCATTCAAGAGAAGAGTTTCTAAAGAAAACTTACTCTAATTTAGAGAATGAGATTAGTGGTATGGAAATAGAGTTGGCCTTGTATATCCCTGAGTTACACTTCCATGTATTCAACCAGTCTCAAATCAAACATATTCAGAAAACAAATCCCAGGAGGTTATGCAAAACTTGAATTCATAGCTTGCTGATTACTATGTCAAATCTACGCAATGATGTGTAAACAGTGCATTAGGTATTATAAATAAATTAGAGATTATTTAAAGTATATGGGAAGAAATGTGCAGGTTATGTGCAAATACTATGAAGGGACTTGAGCATACAGAGATTTTGTTATCCACCGGGGATCCTGGAACAAATCCCCCATAGATCTCAAGTGATGACTGTAATATCTCGGCAGTAAACTTTTCAAAATTAATGCTCTTTTTATATAATATGGTTTTTATATACTTGGTCATGACTTTCAGTGGATTTTGAAATCAATTCAGTGTACCTCTAGGACCAGCATTTTCACAGTAAGAAATAGAATAAGAGCTACAAGATTATGACACAATAGAACAGAAAGCATCAGAATAGGATTAAACATTGTGTTGACAGACTTGTGTTTCATTCGAGTGTTGCATGCATGTGTGCTTGTGAATACTAAGTCGCAATGTTACATATATTTCATACATTGACCCTTTGACAAAAATGTTGAACGGCAAATAATACATAAATATGTATAAAAACATTAATGAGGGGCAGGAGTCTTGTTTAGCAGATAAAACTGAGAGATTTCCAAAGGTAAAATACTTAACTAGAGAATATCACATAGAATGGAGAGAGGATTTAATCACATACATTGGCAGTTACTACTGGAAAGCCAAGACACTGCTGTCCGTACCCATTAGGAACAAAGATGTAAAATTGGGAACCTGTAAAATTTTTGATTAAATTTAAGACTGCCTACATGTTTCATATTTTGTTTTGTTTTTTATTAAGATACTTTCTTCTTTATATCACTTTAAGGATCACAGATAAATTGAAGATAAATCACAGTTTCCATTTACCTTCTCACTTCTGCACTACTCAAAGCTTCCTCTGTTACTAATTTTTAATTTTTGTAGGTACATAGAAGGCATATATATTTATGGGTTACATGAGATATTTTGATACAGTATGCAATGTGTAATAATCACATCAAAATAAATGGGATATTCATCACCTCGAGCACCTATCTCTTGTGTTACAAACAGTCCAATTATACTTTTAGTTATTTTTATATGTACAATTAAACTATTTTCACTACAGTCACCATGTCATGCTAGCAAATACTAGGTCTTATTTATCCTTTCTAATTTTTTTGCACCCATTCCCCCTTTCCGTTTCCCCCGACCTGCCCACTACCTTTCCTAGCCTCTGGTAACCATCATTCTACTCTCTAGCTCTGTGGGTTCAACTGTTTTAATTTTTAGCTCCCATAAATCGGTGAGAACATGTGAAATGTGTCTATCTGTGCCTGGCTTATTTCAATTAACGTAACGGCCTCCAGTTCCATCTATGTTGTTGCAAATGACAGGATCTCATTCTTTTTCGTACCTGAATAGTACTCCATTGTGTATATGTGCCACACTTTCCTTATCCATTCATCTGTAGATGGAAACTTAGATTGCTTCCAAATCTTCAATATCATGAATAGTGCTGCAGTAAACATGGGAGTACACATATTTCTCTGATATACTGATTTATTTTTTTTTGGGTGTATATCAAGGGGTGGGATTCCTGGATTGCATAGCAGCTCTATTTTTAGATTTTGAGGAATCTCTAAACTGTTCTCCGTAATGGTTGTATTAATGTACATTCCCATAAACAGTGTACGAGTGTTCCCTTTTCTCCACATCCAAACCAGGGTTTGCTATTTATTGTCTTTTGGATATAAGCCATTTTAACTAGGGTGAGATGATATCCCATTGCAGTTTTGATTTGCATTTCTCTGATGTCCAGTGATGTTGAGCACCTTTTTATATACCTGTTTGCTACTTGTATGTCTTCTTTTGTGAAATAACTATTCACATCTTTTGACCATTTTTTAATTGGGTTATTAGATTTTTTTCCTGTAGAGTTGTTTGAGCTTTTTATATATTCTGTTTATTATGGGTAGTTTGTAAGTATTTTCTTCTATTCTGTGGGTTGTCTCTTCACTTTGTTGATTGTTTCTTTTGCTGTGCAGAAGCTTTTTAACTTGATATGATCCCATCTGTCCATTTGTGCTTTGGTTGCCTGTGCTTGTGGGTTATTACTCAATAAATCTTTTCCCAGTCCAATGTCTGGGAGAATTTCCCGACAGTTTTCTTTTAGTAGCTTCATAGTATGAGGTCTTATATTTAAGTTTTTAATTTAATTTGATTTGATTTTTGTATATGGTGAGAGACAGTGGTCTAGTTTCATTCTTCTACAAATGAATATCCAGTTTGTCCAGCACCATTTATTGAATAGACTGTCCTTTCCTCAATGTATGTTTGTGGCACCTTTGTCAAAAATGAATTTACAATACATGTATGTATATATTTCTGGATCCTCTATTCTATTCCACTGGTCCATGTGTCTTTTTATGCCAGTACTGTGCTATTTTGGTTACTATAACTCTATAGTATAATTTCAAGTCATATAATGTGACTCCTCCAGTTTTGTTCTTTTGCTTAGGATAGCTTTGGATATTCTAGGTCTTTTGTGGTTCCACATAAATTTTAGAATTGCTTCTTCTATTTCTGTGAAGAGTATCACCATTATTTTTAGAAAGATTGCATTCAATCTGCAGATTGCTTTGGGTAGTATAGACATTTTAACAATATTCTTCCAATCCATGAACATGAATATCTTTCCATTATTTCTGTGTCCTCTTCAATTTCTTGTATCAATACTTTGTCATTTTCATTGTAGACATCTTCCCTTCTTTGGTTAATTCCCTGGTACTTTATTTTATACGTAGCTGTTGTAGATGGGATTACTTTCTTGATTTCTTTTCCAAATTGCTTGCTATTGGCATATAGTAATGCTACTGATTTTTGTATATTGATTTTGTATCCTGCAACTTTACCAAATTTGTTTATTGGTTCTAATAGTTTTTTGGTGAAGTCTTTAGGTTTTTCCAAGTATAATATCTTATCATCTGCAAACAAGGATAATTTGACTTGTTCTTTTCCAATTTGGATGCCCTTTATATCTTTCTCTTGTCTGAATTGCTTTAGCTAGGACTTCCAGTACTATGTTGAATAACAGTGGTGAAAGTGGGCATCCTTGCATTCCATATCTTAGAGGAAAGACTTTCAAACTTTCCTCATCCAATATGATAGCAGCTAAAAGTCTACCACATACGGCTTTTATTATGTTGATGGATGTTCTTTCATACCAAAATTTTTAATGCTTTTATCGTGAAGTGATGCTGAATTCAAGCAAATGATTTTTCAACATCAATTGAAATGATCATATAGATATTGTCCTTCATTCTCTTGATACGATGCATCACATTGATTAATTTGTGTATGTTGAAATATCCTTGCATCCCTGTGATAAATCCCACTTGGTCATAATAAATGATCTTTTTAACGTATTGCTGAATTGTTTGATAATATTTTGTTGAGGACTTTTGCATCAATATATTCATCAGTGATACTGGTCTGTATTTTTATTCTTTTCAATGTCTCTTTTTATATGGTTTTGGTATCAGGGTTATACCGGCCTTGTGGAATGAGTTTGGAAGTAATCCCTCCTCCTCTATTTTATAGAATAATTTGAGTAGGATAGGCATTAGATCTTCTTTAAATGTTTGGTAGAATTAAGCAGTGAAGCCATTGGAACCTCGGGTTTTTGTCTCTGAGAGATATTTTATTACAGCTTCAGTCTCATTACTTGTTTTTGGACTGTTCAGGTTTTGGATGTCTTCATGGATCAAAGTTGGTAGGTTGTATGTGTCTAGGAATTTAACCATTTCTTCTAGATTTTCCAATTTATTGGCATATAATTGCTCAAATTAGCCACTAATAATCCTTTGAATTTCTGTCATATCAGTTGTAATGCCTCATTGTTTCATCTCTGATTTTAGTTTTTGGGTTTTAACTCTTCTGGCTAAAGATTTGTCAATTTTATCTTTTCAAAAAACGGCTTTTTATTTTATTAATAGTTTATATTGTTTTATTCATTTCAGTTTCATTTATCTCTGCACTAATTGTTATTATTTCTATTCTTCTACTAATTTTGGGTTTGTTTCGGTATTGGTTTCCTAGTTCCTTAAGATGCATCATTAGGTTGTTTATTCAAAGTTTTTCTTATTTTTTGATGTACGCACTCATAGCTGTAAGCTTCCCTCTTAGTACTGCTTTTGCTGTATCTGATAGGGTTTGGTATATCAGGTTTCCATTATCATTTGTTTCAAGAAATTTTTTTAGTTTTATTAATTTTTCATTGACTCACTGGTCATTCAGTGGCATATTGTTTAATTTTTATGTGTTGTGTAGTTTCCAAAATTCATCTTGGTTGTTGATTTCTAGTTTTATTCCATTGTGGTGAGAGAAGATGCTTGAGAGTATTTCAGCATTTTGAATATTTTGAGACTTGTTTGGTGACCTAACATATGGTCTATCCTTGTGAATGATCCATGTACTAAGGAGAAGAATGCGCATTCTACAGCCATTGGATGAAATAGTCTGTATAATATTCACTAGGTCCATTTGGTCTATGGTGCAGATTAAGTCTGATGTTTCTTTGTTGATTTTCTCTCTGGAAGATCTATCCAATGCTGAAAGTTGGGTATTGAAGTCTCCAGCTATTATTGCATTGGGGTTTATACCTTTATTTAGCTGTAATAATATTTACTTTGCTATCAGGGCTCTCCAATGTTGGGTGCATATATAATTCAAATTGTTATATTATCTTGCTGAATTGACCCCTTTATCATTATATAATGACTCCTTATTTCTCCTACAGTTTTTGGCTTGAAATCTGTTTTGTCTGATTTAAGTATAGCTATTTCTGCTCTTTTTTGGTTTTCATTGGCACGAAATAGGAATATATTTTTCCATTCGTTTATTTTTAATCTGTGTGTTTCTTCAATGGTGAAGTATGTTTCTTGTAGGCAACAGATCATTAGATCTTGCCTTATACATTCAGCCACTCTACGTCTTTTGATTGAAGCATTTAGTCAATTTACATTTAATGTTATTATTGATAAGTAAGAACTCACTGCTGCCACTTTGTTATTTGTTTTCTGGTAATTTTGTGGTCTTCTCTTACTTAATTCCTTTCTTCCTGTTTTCCATTTAGTAAAGGTGATTTTATCTGGTGGTATGATTTAATTTTCTGCTTTATATTTTTTGTGTATATGTTGTATGTTTTTTGATTTGAGGTTACCATGGAGCTTGCAAATGCTATCTTATAACCCATTATTTTAAGCTGTTAACAACTTAACACTGCTTGCATAAACAAACTGACAAGCAAATAGAAAGCTAATACCAACTGTATACTTTAACTTCATCCTCCTGCTTTTTAGCATTTTGTTATTTCTATTTATATATTATTGTACTGTATGTCTTGAAAAGTTGCAGTTACTACTTTTGATTGGTTCATCTTTTAGTCTTTCTACCTAGGCTAAAAGTAGTTTACACACCACCATTATAGTGTTATAATAATCTGTGTTTTTCTGTAAACTTGATTTCCAGTGAGTTTTATACCTTCACATAATGTCTCTTTTTTTTTTTTTTTGAGATGGAGCTTACTCTGTTTCCCAGCTTGGGGTGCAGTGGTGCAATCTAGGCTCACTGTAACCTCCATCTCCCAGCCTCCCAGAGGCTGATTCTCATGTCTCAGCCTCCCAAGTAGCTGGGACTATAGGTGTGTGCCACCACACCTGGCTAATTTTTATATTTTTAGTGGTCTCAAACTTCTGATCTCAAGTGATCCACCTACCTTGGCTTCCCAAAGTGCTGGGATTACAGGTGTGAGCCACCATGCCTGGCCTTTCTTCACAGGATGTCCTATTGTTCATTAATAAACCTTTCTTTCTGATTGTAGTACTCTCTTTAGCATTTCTTGTAGAACAGGTCTGGTGTTGATGTAATCCCTGAGCTTTTTTTTTGTCTAGGAAAGTCTTTATTTCCCCTTCATGTTTGAGGGATATTTTAACCAGATATACTCTTCTAGGGTAAAAGATTTTTTTTCATTCAGCACATCAAATATGTCTTGCCACTCTCTCCTGGCCTGTAAAGTTTTCACTGAAAAATTTGCTGCCAAATGTATTGGACGTCCATTGTATATTATTTTTTTCTTTTCTCTTGCTGCTTTTAGGATCCTTTCCTTATCCTTGACTTTTGGGAGTTTGATTATTAAATGCCTTGAGGCAATCTTCTTTGGATTAAATCTGCTTTGTTTTCTGTAACCTTCTTGTACTTGGATATTGGATATTGATATATTTATCTAGGCTTGGGAAGTTCTTTGTCATTATCCCTTTGAATAA
This sequence comes from Symphalangus syndactylus, assembly GCF_028878055.3. Classification (NCBI taxonomy): domain Eukaryota; kingdom Metazoa; phylum Chordata; class Mammalia; order Primates; family Hylobatidae; genus Symphalangus; species Symphalangus syndactylus. Next base: position 104,328,206 of record NC_072426.2, on the reverse strand, counting down.
ACTTTCTACTCTTATCTTTTTCCCTACTTCTTCTTTAAAGCCAACAACTCTCAGATTTGCCCTTTGAGGCTGTTTTCTAGACCCTGTAGGCCTGGTTCATTCTTTTTTAGTCTTTTTTATTTTGTGTCCTCTAACCATTTATTTTCAAACAGCCTGCCTTCTGCCACTCTATGTCTTTTGATTGGAGTGTCTAGTACATTTATATTCAATGTTATTATGGTCTTTAGGCTATTTGAAAATAAATAAATAAATAGTGAGTCTTCAAGTTCACTAATTCTCTCTTCTGCTTGATCAATTCTGCTATTAAGAGACTCTGATGAGCTGGGTGCAGTGGCTCATGCCTGTAATCCCAGCACTTTGGGAGGCTGAGGTGGGTGGATCATGAGGTCAGGAGATCAAGACCATCCTGGCTGACACGGTGAAACCCTGTCTCTACTAAAAAATACAAAAAATTAGCTGGGCGTGGTGGCACGCACCTGTAGTCCTAGCTGCTCAGGAGGCTGAGGCAGGAGAATGATGTGAACCCAGGAGGCAGAGCTTGCAGTGAGCCGAGATTGCTCCATTGCACTCAAGCCTGGGTGATAGAGCAAGACTCTGTCTCAAAAAAAAAAAAAAAAAAAGAAGAGAGACTGATGCATTTTTTACTCTGTCAATTGTGTTTTTCAACTCCAGAATTTCTACTTGGTTCTTTTTAATTATTTATCTGTTCTTTTGCCAATACCACACTGTCTTGATGACTATTGCTTTATAGTAAGTTTTAAAGTTGAGTAGTCTCAGTCTTCTGATGTCATTTTCTTTTAATGTTGTTTTTGGCTGAGTTTTTTTGTCTTTCCATATAAATTTTGGAACTACTTTGTTAATATCCACAAAACAACTTGAATTTTTATTGAGCTTGCTTTGGTTCTACAGATGTTTCACTTATTTTACTTTCCACCCCTAAGTTTAATTAATTTCATGTCTTAATTTTTTATTTATTTTAGTAATTTAGCCTACGTATAGAAATACTATTATAAAGGTTTCTATCTTTCTAAGTAGATTGACATCAGGTTAACATTAAGATTTTGTGTAAGAAACATGTCATTTTTAGGAACTTCATTTAATTCTTGCAAAATCATTTGAAAGTTTTTTTTTTCCCCATAGGACTGACAGTTAATTTTCTATTTGGCATGACTATTTTTTTCTTAGAAATAGCTGTCATATAGCTATGGCAGACTGAATAACAGCCTCCCCACAAAAATGTTTATGTCCTAATCCCAATAACTTGTAAATACATTGCCACACATTGCAAAAAGGCTTTGAAGATGTGGTTAAGTGAAGGATTTTGAGATGGGGATAGTATCCTTGGTTATCTAGCTGGGACCAATGCAATCACAAAGATCTTTATAAGACATATGCAGGAGGATCACATACATGACAGGTGATTTGATTATGCAAGCAGAGAAGTGAGGCAAAGAGAGAGATGAGCGAGAGAGAGAGAGAGAGAGAAGAGCAGAGGCAGAGGTCAGAAAAAAGAAAAGATGCTATGTATCTAGATTTGCAGTTGGAGAAAGAGGACTTGAGCCAGGGAATGCAGGTAGCATCTATAATCTGGAAAAGGCAAGGAAATAAATTAGACCATAAAGCCTTCTGAAGGACTGGGCCAGCTGACACCTTGATTTTAGCCCTTTCAAATGACTTAAGACAGAACTGTAAAATAATAAAATATGTTGTTTAAAAATCACTGCTTGTGCTAATTTGTTACAGCAGCAATGAATAACTAAAATTGTTGTCAATTGTATCTTTCAATATTTTTGTGCTTAAATTTTCTAAATGTATTATTTGTATTATGTTTTGTTAGTAAATTTTGAGAAAAAATAAGTGGTAGCAAAATTCAACCATCTCCCCCATATGTGTGTGTGCATGTATAAATTTATGTGTTGATATGCAGCTATGCATACATATACAGATACATATATGCATGCATATATATGTATGAATACATATATTATGACTAGAAAAAGAAGTCTGCAATTTTATTTAGCCAAATATTGTCTTATTTGAATATGTTCTGTAACACAGCTTTCTACTTTATTATTTTTAAGTTATCTAAGAAAGTTCAGATATTACATGAAATATAATCAAATGTTTCCAGAATTCCCTTAGGCTTACTTTATAAAAAACTTTAAATATAAATCTATGCTAAATCCAATATTCATTTCCATCTGGCGGTTCAGTTTAGTATTATATGTGCAAAGCATGTTTTAACAAGAAAGCTTAAATGTAAAAAAACGATATATTTCAGTACGAATTTGAATGAAAAGTGCTTCTTTCTCTAATTTCCTTAGATTTAAAAAATTATAGTAAAGGGCTGGCGTGGTAGCTAACACCTGTAATCCCAAAACTTTGAGAGGCCAAGGCGGGGGGATTACCTGAGGTCAGAATTTTGAGATCAGCCTGACCAACATGGAGAAACTCCATCTCTACTAAAAATACAAAAAAAAAATTAGCTGGGCATGGTGGCCCATGCTTGTAATCCCAGCTACTTGGGAGGCTGAGGCAGGAGAATTGCTTGAACCCAGGAGGTGGAGGTTTGGTGAGCCGAGATCACGCCATTGTACTCCAGCCTGGGCAACAAGAGCGAAACTCTGTCTCAAAAATAAATAAATAAATAAATAATAAATTACAATAAAAACATTCTGTGGCATATCTGTAAAATTTAATAAAACCATTAAAAAGCAAATTATAGGAAACATGATACTTCTATTTATTGCATAAATTAGTCCATAATAAGTACTAGATATAATTGATTTCAGTTTGTATTTTTTCTTTTTTATCAGAATTTAAAATTTGGAGAAAAAAACACAAATACACATACACACAACACTAATAACTGTGCATATGTGTGTATGTATATATATATTTTTAATTAATGAGGAACTTTCATTTTCTTATTATAAATTGTCAGAAGTCATATTTGTCTGTTGATTTTAAATTACCATTACATGATTTGATAGTAATTTATACAATGGTATTACTTTAGGATATAGTTCCTCTGAAATATGATTTAGAAAAATAATATATATTAACCAGCTGTAACAAACATATGCCCAACTTTATACAAATCTACAACTTAAACAAAAATAAAAAGAAAATTGTTTATTTTCTTATTTAACTGACTTAGAATTCTTACACAATATAGAGTATATGATGATAGGTGTATTGTTGAT